>NC_137287.1:86700000-91700000 GCF_054371585.1 Giraffa tippelskirchi | reverse complement strand
GCTCGGACAGTCTTTGTGTTTCTGGAGGCACAATAATGGGATAAAGCTGAACATGGCCAGTTTCTTATTGAAGGAAGTACAAGCAGTCACAATTTGAAGATGGGTGTGAAGAAGGTTGAGGTGCTGATGATGGGAAGGAAGTGACCCTGTTCCACATAATAAAGGGAAGATCTAATGACCAACTTTGTTTGTAGAGAAGCAGCCTTGCTCATTATGGGGTGGTGAAGGAATGCTTTCCCTTGTCCTTGTGAACTTAGTTCATATGTTGTAAACTGTTTGATGATAGGTCTAATCTTGGTATGAAAATGTATTTTGTTGGTCCACATATTACTTTAAAAATAAAATTATTTCAGACAGGTATGTACTTTTCAGCCCCTCCCCCTCCAAATTATATTGTTTTGTGTATCAGAGCTATGTCACTTACTTATCAACATTGCCTTTTTGACCCTTCAGGGGTATGACCGTTCTACCCTTAGTTTACACTAGGAATTGATAAAATAAATCTGCAAAGGATCAGATAACAAATATATTAAATTTGTGGGCCATTTGTTGTGAATACTCAACTTTGCCATTGTAGCTTGAAAGTAACTATAACAATAGATGAATAAATGAGTGTGGTTGTGTTCAAGAAAACTTTATGCACAAAATGGGCAGCAAGATGGGTTAGGTCCCAAGCCCATAGTATGTCAAATCCCTGATTTGGATGATCACATTATTGATAATTAGTATTTGATCTTGGAAGATGGTATGTATCTTTGAAGACATATGTGGATATATATGTAACCAGTCAGATTGGTCAATTAGGAAGGATGAGTTGATATAGCTCTAAGTCATTTGACTGGACTTAGAGTGTCAAAGACAACCTTAAACCTTTACTATAGGCTTGATCTCAGGGTGGTATTCTAAACTGAATAAATCAGACCTATGAAAGTACAGTGTTCTTGGTAAAGATTATATGAAGAAAAATGCATAAAAAATACAATTAAAAAATTAGTATTTTGAAGAAAGACCTCAACTTGAAATAAGGAAAGTAACATTAAGGATATACACATGTCATCAAAGAGACCACAAAAAGAATTTAATATACCAATAGCTTTTCTCTTTAGTTGGTAATTTTATGGACATTTTTTAAACTGTTAGTATTTTTTGAAATTTCTAATCCTTTCAAAAGTTAAATTGGAGTTCACCAATATTAATTGTTCTTCTCTTTTAGCATATAACTAAACTACAAACCCCTTGCAGTAAAAACCTCCTTGCAGTCAGGTGAAGGTCATATGATTGAGCTCATATCAATTGAATGTGGGTGAAGTGAAGTTCATTCTTTCTAGGACAGGTTAATAAAAACATGAAATGTTTCCTTGGTATCACTAATTTTCTTGAAGAGATCTCTAGTCTTTCCCATTCTATTGTTTTCTGCTGTTTCTTTGCACTGATCACTGAGGAAGGTTTTCGTATTTCTTCATGCTATTCCTTGGAACTCTGCATTCAAATGGGTGTATCTTTCCTTTTCTCCTTTGCCTAGCAAAATAGTGTTCAACATTCTCCAAGTCGGGCTTCAACAGTATGTGAACTGTGAATTTCCAGATGTTCAAGCTGGATTTAGAAAAGGCAGAGGAATCAGATATCAAATTGTCAACATCGGCTGGATCATCGAAAAACCAAGAGAATTCCAGACAAACATCTACTTCTGCTTTATTGACTACTCCCAAGACTTTGACTGTGTGGAACAAAACAAACTGTGGAAAATTCTTAAAGATTTGAGAATACCAGACCACCTTACCTGTCTCCTGAGAAATCTGTATGCAGATCAAGAAGCAACAGTTAGAACCAGACATGGAACAATAGACTGGTTCCAAATCGGGAAAGGAGTACATCAAGGATGTATATTTACAGCCTGCTTCAGTTCAGTTCAGTTCAGTCGCTCAGTCGTGTCCGACTCTTTGCGACCCCATGAATTGCAGCACAACAGGCCTCTCTGTCCATCACTAACTCCTGGAGTCTACCCAAACCCATGTCCATTGAGTCAGTGATGCCATCCAACCATCTCATCCTCTATCATCCCCTTCTCCTCCTGCCCCCAATCCTACCCAAAATCAGGGTCTTTTCCAATGAGTCAACTCTTCGCATGAGGTGGCCAAAGTATTGGAGTTTCAGCTTCCACATCAGTCCTTCCAATGAACACCCAGGATTGATCTCCTTTAGGATGGATTGATTGGATCTCCTTGCAGTCCAAGGGACTCTCAAGAGTCTTCTCCAACACCACAGTTCAAAAGCATCAATTCTGCGGCACTCAGCTTTCTTCACCATCCAACTTTCACATCCATACATGACCACTGGAAAAACCATAGCCTTGACTAGACGGACTTTTGTTGGCAAAGTAATGTCTCTGCTTTTAAATATACTATCTAGGTTGGCCATAACCTTCCTTCCAAGGAGCAAGTGTCTTTTAATTTCATGGCTGCAATCATCATCAGCAGTGATTTTGGAGTCCCCAAAATAAAGTCTGACACTGTTTCCACTGTTTCCCCATCTATTTCCCATGAAGTGTTGGGACCAGATGCCATGATCTTCATTTTCTGAACTTTGAGCTTTAAGCCAACTTTTTCACTCTCCTCTTTCACTTTCATCAAGAGGCTCTTTAGTTCTTCTACACTTTCTGCTATAAGGGTGGAGTCATCTGCATATCTGAGGTTATTGATATTTCTCCCGGCAATCTTGATGCCAGCTTGTGTTTCTTCCAGCCCAGTGTTTCTCATGATGTACTCCGCATATAAGTTAAATAAGCAGAGTGACAGTATACCGCCTTGATGTCCTTCTTTTCCTATTTGGAACCAGTCTGTTGTTCCATGTCTAGTTCTAACTGTTGCTTCCTGACCTGCATACAGGTTTCTCAAGAGACAGGTCAGATGGTCTGGTATTCCCATCTCTTTCAGAAGTTTCCACAGTTTATTGTGATCCACACAGTCAAAGGCTTCGGCATAATCAATAAAGCAGAAATAGATGTTTTTCTGGAACTCTCTTGCTTTTTTGATGATCCAGCGGATATTGGCAATTTGATCTCTGGTTTCTCTGCCTTTTCTAAAACCAGCTTGAACATCTGGAAGTTCACGGTTCACATATTGCTGAAGCCTGGCTTGGAGAATTTTGAGCATTACTTTACTAGCATGTGAGATGAGTGCAGTTGTGTGGTAGTTTGAGCATTCTTTGGCATTGCCTTTCTTTGGGATTGGAATGAAAACTGACTTTTTCCAGTCCTGTGGCCACTGCTGAGTTTTCCAGATTTGCTGGCGTGTCGAGTGCACACTTTCACAGCATCATCTTTCAGGATTTGAAATAGCTCAACTCGAATTCCATCACCTCCACTAGCTTTGTTCATAGTGATGCTTTCTAAGGCCCACTTGACTTCACATTCCAGGATGTCTGGCTCTAGGTGAGTGATCATACCATCGTGATTATCTGGGTTGTGAAGATCTTTTTTGTACAGTTCTTCTGTGTATTCTTGCCACCTCTTCTTAATATCTTCTGCTTCTGTTAGGTCCATACCATTTCTGTCCTTTATCGAGCCTATCTTTGCATGAAATATTCCTTTGGTATCTCTAATTTTCTTGAAGAGATCTCTAGTCTTTCCCAATTTGTTGTTTTCCTCTATTTCTTTTATATGCAGAGTACCTCATGCATGCAAAATGTGGGGTTAGATGAAGCACAAGCTCGAATCATGATTGCCTGGAGAAATATCAATAACCTCAGATATGCAGATGATACCACCCTTATGGCAGAAAGTGAAGACGAACTAAAGAGCCTGTTGACTAAAGTGAAAGAGGAGAGTGAAAAAGCTGGCGTAAAGCTCAGCATTCAGAAAACGAAGATCATGGCATCTGGTCCCATCACTTCATTGCAAATAGATGAGGAAACAATGGAAACAGTGACAGACTTTGTTTTGGGGGTCTCCAAAATCACTGCAGATGGTGCCTGCAGCCATGAAATTAAAAGATTCTTGTTCCTTGGAAGAAAAGCTATGACAAACCTAGATAACACATTAAAAAGAAGAGACATTACTTTGCCAACAAAGTTCCATCCAGTCAAAGGTATGGTTTTTCCAGTAGTCATGTATGGATGTGAGAGTTGGACCGTAAAAAAGGCTGAGCACTGAAGAATTGATGCTTTTGAACTGTGGTGTTGGAGAAGACTCTTGAGAGTACCTTGCACCGCAAGGGGATCAAACCAATCAATCCTAAAGGAAATCAGTCCTGAATATTCGTTGGAAGGACTGATGTTGAAGCTGAAACTCCAATACTTTAACCACCTGATGTGAAGAACTGACTCATTGGAAAAGACCCTGATGCTGGTAAAGATTGAAGGCAGGAGGAGAAGGGGATGACAGAGGATGAGATGGTTGGATGGTATCACCAACTCAATGAGCAAACTGAGAGATAATGAAAGAGATGGAAACCTGGTGTGCTGCAGTCTACATGTTTGCAAACAGCTGGACATGACTTACCTACTGAACAACAACAACAGCATTCAGTAAATGTATGTCAACTAGAATGATATCTCCGTGCGGATAAGGACTGCCTGCTTCCTTAATGAATAGTCTAATGTATGCATGGGTTCTCTGTAGGTATTTATTGAATGTGTATTAATGTGTGAACCTGTGTAGATACTGTCTCTTCCTCTACATTGTTTAGAAGTTTCTTTAGTTAACTTCACTACCAGCCATATCTCTTTGGAATTCAGTATTGCCTGGCACACCAATCTAATGTCCACTTGTCAGTACTTGCAACTTTTTGCCTTAAGCTCTCTCCTGTCTACAAACCTGTTCTGCCCATGTACAGGGAAAGCTAGAATTGCTGGGTAATCAGTGTCCCCCGAAGCATTCCAGTATGAATGATTAAATAAGAGTTGGAAGAAAACTATTCCAGTTCCCTCATGAGATGACTCTGAGTGCATGCTTTAAAATGCCTCCCAGTGTTTCCTAGGATTTTAAGCTCCAGTTGCTCAAGAGTATAACTTGCTTGATAATATTTCCTTTATTGTCTTTTTTTCTCCTATCAGTGTTTCCTTGGATCTCCTTCCAAACAAATTATATGCACTCCAAACTTTGCTTCTGAGGTCAAACTACAAACATGGAGAACACTGGATCTCCAGGTTTGTTCTTTCCTATACTTAGGAGAAAAGAAGGCTAAAGACTCTTTTATGTTTTGGAGTTAGAATGTACTTTATGCATCTGCTATACATGGAAAGGATACACACCACAGGTATAATGAAGACATGTACAAATGCCCCTCCATGACTCCAGAAAACCAATAATGCCAAGACTATTTTGTAATTATGAAAAGTGTAAAAGGACTTTCAGGGGTTAAAAAAGAAAAATAAATATTGGTGCTGCCTAAAAAAAAAAGACTTTTGGAAAACACTGATGTTTTCCAAGAATATAGATCTCATTATGAGAAAATAAGAGAAAAGATATAACTTTGCTGATGTTGAAGATGAAACTCCAATATTTTGGCCACCTGATGCGAAGAGCTGATTCATTTGAAAAGACCCTGATGCTGGGAAAGATTGAGGGCAGGAGGAGAAAGGGACGATAGAGGATGAGATGGTTGGATGGCATCACCGACTCAATGGACATGGGTTTGGGTGGACTCTGGGAGTTGGTGATGGACAGGGAGGCCTGGCGTGCTGCGATCCATGGAGTCGCAAAGAGTCGGACACGACTAAGGGACTGAACTGAACTGAACTGTTGTATTCTAAGCCCAATGCAATAAAAGGCAATTGATTTTTTCCTCAAAATATTGTTTATAAGGTTCTTTATTTTATAATATATAGAACATGAACTCTTTTATGTTTGGTGGTAGACATTTCATAATAGATCTTTGAAGAAATACAGAGAAGTGATTAGATACACCAACCATTTGCAACAAGAACAAAAGACAATTATAAACTTCTATTTACTATTAATGGATCTGATGTAAGAGCTACTTTTTCCTTATCTCTCTGTAAGAGTAATCACCCACCACCCAATATCTTTAGTTTGTCCAATAAAATTAAAATCCTCAAATCTTTTAATTAACTAGCTTCTGAGACTGATTCAATATTTAAATAAAGTTTTAATTACTAAAGGAAAAAACAAATTAATTAACTTTACTGTGATTGTCAACTCTTAAGTTCCCTAAAATTCATGCAGAAATAGGAAATCCAAGCTGAATTTCCTTATGGATCTACCCATATGCTTTGGATGAATAGGACTGGAATCACTTTGAAAGGCCTTAATTCCAAGGCCTCTATTCTCAAACAGAATTATTTCTCACCAAATTAGCTATAATTACTACTAACATGTGGGGTGAACACATTTTTCTTACAGGTATAATCTCTTTATAAATATAACCAGTCTTTGTATTCTATAACCTTCCCATCCATATACCCCATGTGATGTGTAAACTAGGGCAATTTAAAAACTCTGAAATTCACTTATTTTGCATCTATAATTTGAGAGTGGGATGGAGTAAACTTCAGGGCCCATCTAGCATTAACTTAAGACAAACCTCTATGTATACTATCTGTGCAGATTGGGAGCATGAGCATCTACACTAGCAGCAGCCACACTCAGCCTTTGCATCCCTGAATAGACTGGCCTGTCCAACATGGCTGCCACAAGTGACATGTGCTATGGAGCACTTGAAATGTGACTAGTCTCATTGAGATGTGCTGTAAGTGTAAACTACACACCAAATTTCAAAGACATGTTACTAAAAAGTGCAATATCTCACTAATATTTTTGTATTTATTTTATGTTGAAATAATAATTTGGGAAAAATTAAGCTATATAATGTATATCTAAAATTAATATCTTTTTTTACTTTTGAATTTATTTTTAAATTACTAGAAAATGTAAAATTGTATATGTGGCCCACATTATCTTTCTTTTCGGCAGTAGTGGCTTAGATGGTTAAGTGATCTGATATGTGCTCTCACCAAGTCCAGATTTTACTTGTGCTAATTAAGTTCAAGGTAAAATAAAAGGATGTTTTGGACTAAGAAATTCTGAGCATTTTCTTTAAAAAAAAAAAAAGACTTTTTTGGAAATAAACTGACCTTTAGGGGAAAAAAAAAAAAAAAGTCAAAAACAAGACCAGGAGCTGACTGTGGCTCAAATCATGAACCCCTGGCAAAATTCAGATTTAAACTGACGAAAGTAGAGAAAACCACTAGACCATTAAAGTATGATCTAATTCAAATCCCTTACAATTATACAGTAGAAGTGACAAATAGATTCAAGGGTTAGATCTGATAGAGAAAGTGCCTGAAAAACTATGGTTGAAGGTTTGTGACGTTGTACAGGAGACAGTGATCAAGACTATCCCCAAGAAAAAGAAATGAAAAAAGGCAAAATGGTTGTCTGAGGAGGCCTTACAAAAAGCTGAAGAAAGAAGAGAAGCGAAAGGCAAGGAGGAAAAAAAAAAGATATACCCATCTGAATGCAGAGTTCCAAAGAACAGCAAGAAGAGATAAGAGAGTCTTCCTCAGTGATCAATGCAAGGAAATAGAGTAAAACAGTAGAACAGGAAAGAATAGAGATCTTGTCAAGAAAGTTAGAGATACCAAGGAAACATTTCATGCAAAGATGGGCATAATAAAGGACGGAAATGGAACGGACATAACAGAAGCAGAAGATATTAAGAAGACAACTCAATAATACACAAAAGAACTTTACAAAAAAGATCTGAATGACCCAGATAACCATGATGATTACTTACCTAGAGCCAGACATTCTGGAATGTGAAGTCAAGGGAGCTTTAGGAAGCATCACAACAAACAAAGGTAGTGGAAGGGATGGAATTCTAGTTGAGCTATTTCAAATCCTAAAAGATGATACTGTGAAAGTGCTGCACTCAATATGCCAGCAAATTTGGAAAACTCAGCAGTGGCCACAAGACTGGGAAAGGTCAGTTTTCACTCCAATCCCAAAGAAAGGCAATGCCAAAGAATGCTCAAACTACTGCACAACTGCACTCATTTCACATGCCAGTAAAGTAATGCTCAAAATTCTTTAAGGCAGGCTTCAATGGTACATGAACTGAGAACTTCCAGATGTTCAAGCTGGATCTAGAAAAGACAGAGGAACCAGAGATCAAATTGCCAGCATCCATTGGATCACTGAAAAAGCAATAGAATACCAGAAAAATATCTACTTCTGCTTTATTGACTAAGCCAAATCCTTTGATTGTGTGGATTACAATAAACTGTGGAAAATTCTTAAAAAGATGGGAATACCAGACCACCTTACCTGCCTCCTGAGAAATCTGTATGCAGGTCAAGAAGCAATAGTTAGAACTGGACATGGAACAACAGACTGGTTCCAAATTGGGAAAGGAGTACATCAAGGCTGTATATTGTCACCTTGTTTATCTAACTTATATGCAGAGTACATCATGAGAAACGTTGGGCTGGATAAGGCACAAGCTGGAATCAAGATTTCTGGGAGAAATATCAATAACCTCAGACATGCAAATGACACCACCCTTATGGCAGAAAGTGAAGAACTAAAGAGTCTCTTGATGAAAGTGAAAGAGGAGAGTAAAAAAGCTGGCTTAAAACTCAACATTTAGAAAACTAAGATCATGACATCTGGTCCCATCACTTCATGGCAAATAGATGGGGAAACAATGGAAACAGTGACAGACTTTATTTTCTTGGGCTCCCAAATCACTGCAGATGGTGATTGCAGCCATGAAATTAAAAGATGCTTGCTCCTTGGAAGAAAAGGCATGACAAACAGAGACAGCATATTAAAAAGAGACATTACTTTGCCAACAAAGATCCATCTAGTCAAAGCTATGGTTTTTCCAGTAGTCATGTATGGATTTGAGAGTTGGACCATAAAGAAAGCAGAGCACTGAAGAACCGATGCTTTTGAACTGTGGTGTTGGAGAAGGCTCTTGAGAGTCCCTTGGACTGCAAGGAGATCAAACCAGTCTATCCTAAAGGAAATAAATCCTGAATATTCATTGAAAGGATTGATGCTGCAGCTGAAGCTCCAATATATTGGCCACCTGATACAAAGATCTGACTCACCGGAAAAGACCCTGATGCTGGGAAAGATTGAAAGCAGAAGGAGAAGGGGATGACAGAGGATGAGATGGTTGGATGGTATCATCAACTCAACGGACACGAGTTTGAGCAACTCCAGGAGTTGGTGAAGAACAGGGAGGCCTGGCATGCAGCAGCCCATGGGGTGGCAAAGAGTCAGACATGACTGAGCGCCTGAACTGAACTGACCTTTAGGAAATTGACAGACCATATAAATCAGGCTTTTTCCCAGATCCAAATGTCAAGTATTTATTAGAACATTTACAAGGAAGAAAGAAAAAGTAAACAGAGGAGAAAGATAAGTGGGTGTTATATTATTGTCTTACTAATAAAAATATTGAGGAAATACAATAATCCCTCTCCCCCTTCCTCCTCCTCCTTCATCTTTTCTCCCTCTCTCTCCACCCTCACTTATCTTTCTCCTCTATCCTGTCTTTTTCTTTCTTTCATGTAAATGTGCTAATAAATATTTAATATCTGGATCTGGAAAAACAACTGATTTATATAGTCTGCCAATTTCCATGGTGTAAATACTTCCACCATGACAGAATTCAAATTGCCAATGCAGTGTTGTCAAATGTGCAGTTGGGAAGAGATGTGCAATCAGTTCAGTTCAGTTTAGTTGCTCAGTCGCGTCTGACTCTTTGTGACCCCATGAACCACAGCACAGCAGGCCTCCCTATCCATCACCAACTGCTGGAGTCTACACAAACCCACGTCCATTGAGTCGGTGATGCCATCCAACCATCTCATCCTCTGTCGTCCCCGTCTCCTCCTGCCCTCAATCTTTCTCAGCATCAGGGTATTTTCAAATGAGTCAGCTCTTCACATCAGGTGGCCAAAGTATTGGAGTTTCAGCTTCGACATCAGTCCTTCCAATGAACACCCAGGACTGATCTCCTTTAAGATGGACTGGTTAGATCTCCTTGCAGTCCAAGGGACTCTCAAGAGTCTTCTCCAACACCACAGTTCAAAAGCATCAATTTTTCAGCACTCAGCTCTCACATCCATACATGACTACTGGAAAAACCATAGCCTTGTCTAGATGGATCTTTGTTGACAAAGTAATGTCTCTGCTTTTTAATATGCTGTCCAGGTTGGTCATATCTTTCCTACCATTTCTACCATACAGATGCAGTAGATACACATAATATCAAGAATATGTATACAATTTAAATGTAGTAAAATAATTTTGAAGTGGTGAGTTTTATGTATTTTGTAACTTGTTTTCAATACAACATATTTAATTGTATGCTTACCTAATTTAATTTTTATGAACAACTGTGTTTAAACATGACTTTCTAAAAACAAAAAGAAATCCTAAACATTTAACAACTGAATGCCTTGGGAGCCAATAAAAGACTCCAGCCCATCACTTCTGTGGCATTTACTTGAAAATCAGTTGTAAAGGAACAGCACTTTTTCTAAGACTCAAAAAAAATACCCCCAAATTCTCTTACTCCTAGTCACTCATTTATCCACTAAGGCCCAGCCTGGTTAATGATTATATATCTCATTTATACCTCAAAATATCTCATGTATAGAGATACAGTACTGGAAGGAACAGAGACAAATTGTCCAGCTGGTTCTAATCCTGTTAATTTTGGTCTCATGTGATCTATCCCCAAGAGAAACAACAGAATGCTATTTAAGAGCCTTCAGACCAGGGAGTCCCAGCCCTTGATAGTAACTCTCTAAGGAAGTTCCTTCTTACAACTAACCCAAATCCTTTCTGCTGCAGTAAAGGCTCATTCCCTCTTCAGTGAAGGTGGAAACAGCTGGTTACCGTCCCCTGTGTTATAACTCTTCATATAAGGAAATGAAACACCCCAAACCAGTTTCCAAATCTGGTCAGCTGTAAAAACAGCCTCTTCTTGAGCAAAAACAAACAATAAATTAAATGGAATTGGGAGTTGAGAAGTGCTGCATATTTCACTCCAGGGAAACACCTCGGGCCAGGTTATACCCTCGTCAGCACCTAGTGATCAAAGGTGCATTTTCCCTGGAAACAAATTCAAGGAATGAAACAGATGGGGTTATTAATCACATTGCCGCTAGCCTTTGGGGCCATCTTAAAGAACATCCTTAAGCAGGAGGTGTCCCGGGCTTTATCTTGTAATAAGGTTGTAAGATTGTAAGATCTTGGCAAGATGCATGTTTCTTTGTATGCTGACTCCTTGCTTTCTATGTCCAAGACATTTTTTTACCAAAGAGAATGCAATAAATCAGAGTAGCAGCAGAAGCTACATCTTTGGCGGTACAAATAGATTGTAGACACTAAAATTCCAACTAATATTCAAAGCTATACTACCTACATTTTAATGCTAGGGTTCTTATCTATCTGGAAGGAGAGGCTGAAGAATTGACTTCACAGTATAGAACTGGCCTAGGAGGAAGCAAAGAGGGGCACCTGAAAAAGAAAAGGAAGAAACAGCAGCCATCATTCATGTCCGTTCATGGGAGAGCCATTGCATCTGGGAGAGAAGAGAGCCATGAAGCTGTGAAATCAAGGACATTCAGGAGATGAGCTTCCTGTTGCATTCTGATTGCTTGCCCTGCATTCTCATTGCTGCCTTTGATTTTGCTGCAGTTTAAGGCTGTGGTATTAGTGCCTGATTTACCTGCATGTTCTCAAGTAGACATGGGCCTCTTTATTTTGTGCAGCTCAAAGGGATCATGCCTCTTTCGTCTCCACCTCATCATTCCTTTTCTGCTTTGAGTTTAAAAGCCCAGATTTCAGTCCAGACTCAGTCCAGTCCAGCCACATTTGTCCTTGGGCTGTGTCACATCCCCAAGAAGCAAGAACGGACTGTTTCTTTTGCCTGGATCCCCAAAAGGAACATTTTTTGGGAGTTGTTTACTGAAATTGAAGCTCAGCCCCACTTCAATCCAAGGAGGCTGAGAAATTCTGTAATCCTGACCCACAGGTGACAGTGTCACCTCCTCTGTAGACATTAATTTCCCCTCCATTTCTTGAAGGTTTCTGTTGTGCTAGGAAGAGGAAAAGGGTGGAAACAGCTTTGTCTAGGGCTGTATGATTTAATGTCTACTCAGCCACAAGGCACATCTATCTACAGTGAGCTAAGGTACCTAGCAACAATTCACTGAAGGGAAAAATCTAGCTCAAATGCTGTAATCAAGCATACACTTCTACAGCAGAAGTAGAAATGATAGCCCATAGTCCAAGCCTGTGTGAATAGGTTGGGTGGTCTTCACAGTATCTTTTTTTTTTTTTTGAATACATTGAACATTTTAAACCTGGAAAATCCCATTTATAAATCTCCAATCTCCATTTCTAGCTTCCCCAGAGGATCTTGTCACACCGTGCCACATTCCAACATAGTGACAAGTGGTCACAGCTGAGGATGTGCTGTCGATCCATTGCAGTCACTGCTGCTACCTAGTATCCAAGTGTCCACTGCTATTTACCATTGCATTTGTTCTGCAAGTTTCCTGTTTCCAGACTTTCTTTAGATTATTTCCTACATGTGACTGGCCTGAACTATTTTAAGAAATGAGAGGCAAAGCCATGTCTTGTATGAGGAGATATTACAAGCAAGAACCTGATTTTGAGACAAAAGAGATTTAGTAAGGCAAACAAAGGAAGGGGATGTCCTGGAAATAGTCCCATTTCTTGATCATTGGCTTTCTTGTTATCTCTGGAGTAGGGGTTGGCAGAATCTACTGATTATGAAGGTTTGAGGACTCTGCAAGGAAATGAACTAACTGAATTCTCAATAGTTTGCCAATGCCAGTCCAACGATAGCCTTCAGCCACTTGTTCTTTTTATTTTTTCTTTTAGTATTTCTTTTCTATCATTATTACAATATAAGTATGTTACAGAATTTGGGGGAAAGAAAAGAAAGAAATCTTCCTCTTATTATAGTCCCATTGTTCTGTCCCTTCTTCATACGCGACCACCATTATCTGTTAATTATGAATCCTTCTGGAAAACGTCTAGTCATCTATATACATTTTATCCATTGTTTTACACAAATGGAGTTGTACTGTGCTCATTTTTATTTAACAGTGTTAGCATATATTTTCTTCATCATTCTCCTTGAAAGTGTGCTTCATTGTTATAAAAAATGGTGCACATCTGTAGCAATTCATTCAAGTAATTTTAAAAGGATAACAAAATTTTAAATTATTTAACATTATTTCACCCAGAAACAATGTTTATTAACATTTGTAGACCTTCATTATAGGCATCTTTCTACGTACTTATATAGGCTGATGGATAGAGGGATAGATAGATGGATAGAAAAAAGGAAGGGAGGGAGGAAGGAAGCACAGCAGATTGGTAAGTCAATCAATGGATAGGAAAATGGAATAACACTATGATGGCATTTCGTAATAAAATCTTTAATTGTAATTTTTCTTGAATTTAAAAATGAAGAAAAAGAAAGCTAGGGAAATGTTTAGCTTCAGAAAAGAATGTTTCTTTACAAAATGGATCAGTTCATAAAGTACTTCTTTAAAAGAAACAATGTGAAAAACATTGTGCTAGATAGTATCTATTGGCTCTCCTTTGTGAAAAAAAAATGTGGAAATTAGCATTCCTAATGTTATTTTGTACCTTGTTTTTTATATTTGAGTTTTATGACACACAGTCTGTTCTGTAGTAGTAATTTCATCAGTTGTTTACTTTTATTTTTATATTTAAATTGTACCAGTGCTTATCACTACCAGTCTTCAATTGTAACTGCTCCATTTCTGACTTTTAAAATTTTGATTCTTTGATTTACTGACTGAATTAAGTAATCAAACATTTGGTCTTTTTTTCAAGAAGGAATTTGGGGTGTTCCAGTATATGAATTATGGCCTATTCGAAATGTTCCTATGTTGACTTTATACTTAAAGGACAGCTTGCTGGACCTGTAATTGACAGCTCAATTTTTTTTCTTCAGAATCCTGTGGACTTTGTTCTACTGTCTTCTGGCATTGATCACAAAATCTGTGTAGATTTTTTAAAATGATCTGACATCTCCCCAATTAGTGATTGTTTTTTTCTGTCTAGATACCCATGAAGGTCTTTCCTCACATTTGTGTTTTAATAACTTCTCAATGATTTATCTTATTGTTGATTATTGTATCATTTTTGGGGGGACAATATGTACCTACTACATCTGAAGATTCGAGTCTCATGGGAAACTGTCAGGAAACTAAAGACACACAGAGGTTAATTACCTTGCTCAAGATCACATAGATCGTAATAAATGGTAGGGTCTAGGTCTAAATCTATCTGTCTGATTCCAGGATCCAATCCCCCAGTCACTACCATACAGTTCATCCTAATGAGGAATTGTGCTAGATATGTCCTCTCAAAGCCAGTTAGTCAGAAATTTACCCCAGGGACGTCTGCACCAAAGGGTGCTCCACCATTTGGAAGTCACTAGAGAAAGGATGGCACAGTAGGTTTTAGTCATTGTGATACTGTCCCCCAGGCTTGGACAATGACTATTCTACTCTCTATTTCTATGAGTTTGGCTTATTAAGAAATTTTTAACCTTTCATGCCAGTAATTCATTAATTTTTCAACTGGAGGTTTGTACCTCTTAATCTCCTTCACTTAATTCTTCCCTCCTCCCATCCACCTCCCTCCTGGCAACCAACTGTTTGTTCTCTGTATCTATAACTCTGTTTCTGTTTTGTTGTGTTTCCTCATTTGTTTTGTTTTTTCTTTCTTTTGGAAGAAGAGAAAGGAAATAAATGGAAGAAATGGAAAGACAAGGGTAACAAATCAAAAGGAAGAAGAGAGAAATAAGCAGAGAGTTCTGATGCAAACTGAAGAAAGCAGATATGATTCCTACAACTATACATGGCAAGGTTGGCAGAACAGAACTGGCTTCATCATCTAATATCTCCTCCCCTAATCACAACATTCCCTAACAGTACCGGCTTTTCTTAATTTCCTTAATAGACAGTACAGCAACACTAAGAAGATAGCAGATGGTGCACAGGTAGCTGACAAGGTCAGCCCTCTAGAAGATCAGCCTAGAAGGCAATTCATATGGTGTGACCAGCAGCACTGGTGAAATTCTCTACCCTTATCCTCCCCTGACCTGTTCAGATGCCCTGAAACCTCCACCTTGAGAATCACTCATTTGGACTTACATTCTCCCTACGAAAGGTCATTTGTTATCAGGAAAGGATAAACTTTTGCCAGCCCTTGACCTATTAAGAAAACACATAGATCACAAAGTTGGAAGAGATTTTAGAAAACAGCAAGTCTCTCTTCTCACTTTAGGGCAGGCAGTTGATGCTTGATTTCTAGATTAGTGAACTGTGCAATTAGAAAGCAAGGGACATAGAGGGATTGGACACAGGGTTCTGAAAAAACCTGAGCTTAAACAGAAGAAGAGCTCGTGCAGAGTGACAGGTACTGTGGGTGCCCTACCCAGGTCTCATTTACTGGGCAGGCACGCTAACCTCTCAGCTGCACTGAGAATTGGCTGATGATGGTTCACCCTCCATGCTTCATTCCACATTCTCTAGAGAGTTGCCATGAACTGCAAGAAGCCACCTTGCCTAAGACACTACATGCCCTTCCTAGGGCAGGGGTGACTGAGAGAGGAATATAAAAGGTCAACTTCCTCACATCAGGGTGGGAATATTTCTGCTGTGTGATTTGTGGTCCTGTACTCCCCAAGGATCAGGCTGGATCAAAGCAGGTTCATGTCTCTGCTCTTCTCCTACCACTGCCCATCCTGCTTCCCTTACTTTCTTTCTCTTCAGAGCACTCTCTCAGTAAATCGTATGTCTCTGAATTTTTGTCTTGGACTCTGCTTCTAGGGAAGCCAATCTAAGACAAATAGGATATTGACTGGGGAGGGAAGCAGCTAAATGACTGGCCTACTGAGAAATTTTCTGAAGGAGACATATGGCTCCATTCAGTTTAGAGTAAAATAATCCATTCATCTTCTGCTTTATCATCAACATCACTATCATTACTTTAATTCAATTAATGGCAGATGTTCCAATTCCAGATATTGCTGCAAAAGATCACCACTGATTTAAGAGATGAGCAAAATACTGATCCTCTTTTTATTTTTCCATATTTGACTACCAAGAATAATCATTAGTAAAATATAAGGTTTATGAAGCTAGAGCCACATCTCAAAAATCAATCTATAGTCAAAGAGCCATGCTCTTTTGGTCAGCAGGAGCCAGCACACATGGCCAGTTAGGGGTAAGTCAGTCGCATGTCTTGCTGCCATAACAAAGAATCCCGAAACCCAGTGGCTGAAATCAACAAAGGATTACTTAGGTTACAGGTCAATTGCAGGTCAGCTGGGGACCCAAGCTAACAGGAGAAGTCTCTCTGTGGAAGATAATTAATCATCATGATGGATCACTCTGGAAATTAATTACTCAGCTCAGAAGTGGCACATGTCACATTTACTCACAACTCATTGGCCAGAACACATCTCAATGACAGTGAGATATATTCAGTCAGGCCATGTAGCAGCTACAACAAACTTGAATTCTGACCTTTAGACCAGCCCCCAAAGAAATCTATCCATCTAGGAAATTCTCTGTCATTGAGTTATACTCCACTAACAAACATTGGTTGAATCCTCATCATGTGTCCAGGGTTGTACTAGCCATAACAGAGGTCATGGAAATGTTTAAAACATTTTATTTGTCTTCTAGAAGGCCCCAGTATAACTGGAAGATGACTCAAGAAACAATAAAAGTATATAATAATACAAAATAGGGGAAAATTATATGCTAAATCATGCAATCCCCAAATCAAACCTATCACTTTGGCCTTTTTCTTCACCTGTATGTGGAAAACTTGATCTTCGAGACCAGTACTGCCCATCAGAAATATATGGTGAGCCATATTTGTAATTTTATTTTGTATTTTGTTTTTAATCCTTTTTATTGAAGTATAGTTGATTTACAATATTTCAGGTGTATGGCAAAGTGATTCAGAATATATATATATATATATAGATCTTCTTTTCAGATTCTTTTCCATTATAGCTTATTACAAGTTATTGAATATAATTCCCCAAAGAGTAGGTCCTTGTTGTTTACCTGTTTTACATATATTGTAATGTATATCTATTAATTCCAAATTCCCAATTTATCCACCCTTACCCCTTTCTGATTTGGTGACCAAGTTTGTTTTCTATGTTTGAGTATGTTTCTACTTTGTAGTAAGTTAATTTGTATCATTTTTTTAGATTCCGCATGTAAGTGATATTATATGATATTTGTTTTTCTCCCTCTGATTTATTTCACTTAGTATGATAATCTCTAGGTTCATCCATGTTGCTGCAATTGGCATTATTTCATTCCTTTTTATGGCAGGGAGGCCTGGGGTGCTTCAGTCCATGGGGTCACGAAGAGTCGGACACAACTGAGCGACTGAACTGAACTGAACTGAATATTCCATTATATATAAATTACATCTTGATCCATTCATCTATTAATGGACATTTAGGTTGATTCCATATCTTGGCTATTGTAAATAATTATTCTATGAATATTGGAGTGGGTGTATCTTTTCAAATTTGTTTCCTATGAATGTATGCCCAGGAGTAGGATTGCTCAACCATATGATAGCTCTATTTTTAGTTTTTTAAGGAACCTCCATACTGCTTTCCATTGTGGCTGCCCCAATTTACATTCCCACCAATAGTGTAGGAGGATTCATATTTGTAATTTCAAATTCTCAAATACCTACTTTACAAAAGGCAAAAAGAACAAATGAGAGGGAGAACAAGATGGCGGAGGAGTAGATGGACATGGGGTACATCTCTCTCCACAGATACATCAGGAATACAGCTTCAGACCCAGAAGTGCATTAAGAACACTGGCTGAAAGTGGACAGGAGTACCTGACCAGTGGAAAAGAATATATAGAACCATGCAAAACTCGGTAGGATGAAGGAACTAGGGGGGAAAATAGGAGTGTTAGTAGGACTGGACCTGCCTTCAGTGAGTGTGGGAACTCAAGCAAGGGTCCAATCCCCACATCAGGGCAATGTCTGGGTCAATCTATTGTACTTTATTTTTGTTGGACTGTTTAGATTTTGCTTACGGGTGTATATGTATATGTGTATATTCAGTCACACTTTTAATTGTTGTTAGAAACCTCTGCCTCTATGTTGGGCTTTTGCAATTCTGTGTTTTCCTTTTCTTTTTCCCTTTTTCTTCCTTCGTCTGTGTTTTTTTTTTCTTTTCTATTTTTTTATAATTTTAATTTTTAATTTTTTAAAACTATTATTTTTTCTACATTTATTCCTCTGTTTGCCTTTCCTACTGTACTTTTACCCTTTCAATTAATCTTTAATGTATATAAATCTTCTTCATCTACCTCTATTTAACTTTGCATATATATTTTTTTCTTTCCTTTCTTTCTTTCTTTCCTTTCCTCTCAAAATATTTGTTAGTTTTGTTTTCATTGCTTCATTCCCTACTAGGCATCTTGCTTTAGTTTTATTTTCCAGTTTGTGCTTTAGTTAGTTTTGTTCTTAACTGGTAAATGTAATTTTTGATTTCCTTTGTTTGCCAGGTCAATCTACTGTACTTTATTTTTGTTGGACTGCTTTGACTTTGCTCATGGGTGTATATGTATATGTGTATATTCCATTATTTGAATCATTATTTGCCTGATTTTGTAACTGCCATTTGTCTGGGGTTCATCTTTGGTTTCTCATTTGTGGATATTTGTTTTAATCTCACTTAATGCCATAACAAACCACTTGTGGAATCTTTGTTCCTGACCAGAGATCAAACCCTGAGCCTTTAGAATGGGAGCACTGACTCTAAGGCCATAGACTACCAGAAAACTAACCCTAGGGAGTATTAAATTGTGAGAACTCACACAAACAAAGCCACTTGAATCCAAGTCCCAGCATCACCCAAGCATCAGTAGCATCCTGTGCAGGATGCCTCATCTAAACAACAAATAAAACAAAAATACAAACCCAATCATCAGCCGACAGGATTACCAACTCACTCAGCCTTTCCCATCAGAGGAAAAACAAATAAACAAAAACTCACCCTATAGAAAGCTTACACAAACCACTGGACCAACCAGTGGTTGGTCAGAAAATCAAAGAAAGGCAGAAACCAAAAGGAAGAAACAATTCAACCTTCTTCAAGAAAAGAATTCAACTTTCCTTGAAGCTGGGAAAATGAGACCTCAAACACAATAAGTTAAACTAATGAAAAGGCAGAGAAATACTACATAAATGAAGGAACAAACTAGAAAGACAGAAGTCCAAATAAATGAAGAGGAAAGAGGCAAACTACCTGAAAAAGAGTTCAGAATAATGATAGTAAAGATGATCAAAAACCTCGAAAACAAAATGGAGAAAATTCAAGAATCAACTAACAAAGACACAGAAGAATTAAAGAATAAATATACAGAGACATCTCCTGTTTGACCACTTCCAATTTGCCTTGATTCGGGGACCTAACATTCCAGGATACTATGCAATATTGCTCTTTACAGCATCAAACCGTGCTTCTATCACAAGTCCTATCCACAACTGGGTGTTGTTTTTGCTTTGGCTCCATCATTTCATTCTTTCGAGTTATTTCTCCAGTGATCTCCAGTAGCATAGTGGGCACCCACCGACCTGGGTAGTTCATCTTCAGTGTCCTATCATTTTGCTTTTTCATACTGTTCATGAAGTTCTCAAGGCAAGAATACTGAAGTGGTTTGCCATTCCCTTTTCCAGTGGACCACATTCTGTCAGATCTCTCCACCATGACCCCTCTGTCTTGAGTGGCCACACATGGCGTGGCTTAGTTTCTTTGAGTTAGACAAGGCTATGGTCCATGTGATGAGATTAGCTAGTTGTCTGTGATTGTGGTTTCAGTCTGTCTGCCCTCTTATGCCCTCTGTCAGTGCTTACCATCTTACTTGGGTTTCTCTTACCTTGGACGTCAAGTAGCTCCTCTCGGCCGCTGCCCCAGACCTGGAATGGGTGAATTTAACTCAGATGACCATTATATCTACTATTATGGGCAGGAATCCCTTAGAAGAAACGGAGTAGCCGTCATAGTCAACAAAAGAGTCCAAAATGCAGTACGCGGATGCAATCTCAAAAACAACAGAATGATCTCTGTTCGTGCCCAAGGCAAACCATTCAATGTCACTGTAATCCAAGCTTATTCCCCGATCAGTAATGCTGAAGAAGCTGAAGTTGAACGGTTCTATGAAGACCTACAAGACCTTCTAGCACTAACACCCAAAAAAGATGTCCTTTTCATTTTAGGGGACCAGAATGCTAAAGTAGGAAGTCAAGAAACACCTGGAGTAACAGGCAAATTTGGCCTTGGAGTACAGAATGAAGCAGGGTAAAGGCTAAAAGAGTTTTGTCAGGAGAACGTGATGGTCATAGCAAACACCCTTTTCCAACAACACAAGAGAAGACTCTACACATGGACATCATCAGATGGTCAACACTGCAATCAGTTTGATTATATCCTTTGTAGCCAAAGATGGAGAAGCTCTATACAGTCAGCAAAAACAAGACTGGGAGCAGACTGTGGCTCAGATCATGAACTCCTTATTGCTAAATTCAGACTAAAATTGAAGAAAGTATGCAAAACCACTAGACCATTCAGGTATAACCTAAATCAAATCCCTTATGACTATACAGTGGAAGTGAGAAATAGATTTAAGGAACAAGATCTGATAGACAGAGTGCCTGATGAACTATGGTTAGAGGTTCGTGACACTGTATAGGAGACAGGGATCAAGACCATCCCCAAGAAAAAGAAATGCAAAAAAGCGAAATGGCTGTCTGAGGAGGCCTTACAAATAGCTGAGAAGAGAAGAGAAGTGAAAAGCAAAGGAGAAAAGGAAAGATAATACCAATTTGAATGCAGAGTTCTAAAGAATAGTAAGGAGAGATAAGAAAGCCTTCCTCAGTGATCAGTGCAAAGAAATAAAGGGAAACAATGGAAAGGAAAAGACTAGAGATCTCTTCAAGAAAATTAGAGATACCAAGGGAAAATTTCATGCAAAAATGGGCTCAATGAAGGACAGAAATGGTATGAACCTAACAGAAGCAGAAGATATTAAGAAGAGGTGGCAAGAATACACAAAAGAACTATACAAAAAAGTCTTCAAGACCCAGATAATCACGATGGTGTGATCACTCACCTAGAGCTAGACATCCTAGAATGTGAAGTCAAATGGGCCTTAGGAAGCATCACTATGAACAAAGCTAGTGGAGGTGATGGAATTCCAGTTGAGCTATTTCCCTGAAAGATGATGCTGTGAAAGTGCTGCACTCAATATGTCAGCAAATTTGGAAAACTCAGTAGTAGCCACGGGACTGGAAAAGGTCAGTTTTCATTCCAATCCCAAGGAAGGGCAATGCCAAAGAATGCTCAAAATACCACGCAATTGCATTCATCTCACACGCTAGTAAAGTAATGTTCAAAATTCTCCAAGCCAGGCTTTAGCAATACATGAACTGTGAACTTCCAGATGTTCAAGCTGGTTTTAGAAAAGGCAGAGGAACCAGAGATCAAATTGCCAACATCCGATGGATCATCGAAAAAGCAAGAGAGTTCCAGAAAAACATCGATTTCTGCTTTATTAACTATGCCAAAGCCTTTGACTCTGTGGATCACAATAAACTGTGGAAACTTCTAAAAGAGATGGGAATACCAGACCACCTGACCTGCCTCTTGAGAAACCTGTATGCAGGTCAGGAAGCAACAGTTAGAACTGGACATGGAACAACAGACTGGTTCCAAACAGGAAAAGGAATACATCAAGACTGTATATTGTCACCCTGATTATTTAACTTATATGCAGAGTACATCATGAGAAATGCTAGGCTGGAGAAAGCACAAGCTGGAATCAAGATTGCCAGGAGAAATATCAATAACCTCAGATATGCAAATGATGCCACCCTTATAGCAGAAAGTGAAGAAGAACTAAAGAGCCTCTTGATGAAAGTGAAAGAGGAGAGTGAAAAAAGCTGGCCTAAAGCTCAACGTTCAGAAAACTAAGATCATGGCATCTGGTCCCATCACTTCATGGCAGTGATGGGTAAACAGTGGAAACAATAGCTGACTTTATTGTTTTGGACTCCCAAATCACTGCAGATTGTGATTGTAGCCATGAAATTAAAAGACGCTTACTCCTTGGAAGGAAAGTTATGACCAACCTAGACAGCATATTAAAAAGCAGAGACATTACTTTGTCAACAAAGGTCCATCTAGGCAAGGCTATTGCTTTTCCAGTGGTCATGTATGAATGTGAGAGTTGGACTATAAAGAAAGCTGAGTGCCGAAGAATTGATGCTTTTAAACTGTGGTGTTGGAGAGTCCCTTGGACTGCAAGGAGATCAAACCAGTCCATCCTAAAGGAGATCAACCCTAGGTGTTCATTGGGCTGACTGATGTTGAAGCTGAAACTGCAATACTTTGGCCACCTCATGTGAAGAGCGGACTCATTTGAAAAGACCCTGATGCTGGGAAATATTGAAGTCAGGAAGAGAAGGGGACGACAGAGGATGAGATGGTTGGATGGCATCACTGATTCGATGGACATGGGTTTGGGTGGACTCTGGGATTTGGTGATGGACAGGGAGGCCTGGCCTGCTATGGTTCATGGGGTTGCAAATGGTCGGACATGACTGAGTGACTGAACTGAACTGATAGAGCCAAACAACACAATTACTGAAATTAAAAATTCTCTGGAAGGAATTAATAGCAGAATATCTGAAGCAGAAGAATGAATCAGCGAGCAGGGAAATAAAATGTTAGAAATAACATCTGAAGAGCAAAATAAAGTAATAAGAATGAAAAGACCTGTGCATAGTCTCAGAGACCTCTGGGACAATATCAAACATACTGACATTCGAATTTTAGTGGTCTCAGAAGAAGAAGAAAAAAAGAAAGAGTATGAGAAAATTTTTGAAGAGATTATAGTTGAAAATTTCCCCAACATGGAAAAGGAAACAGTCAATAAAGTCCAAGAGTCACAAAGAGTCCCATACAGGATAACCCAAGGAAAACTACGCTAAGACACATACTAATCAAACTAACAAAACTTAACACAAAGAAAGAATATCAAAAGCATCAAGGGAGAAGCAACAAGTAACATTCAGGGAAACCCCATATGCTTAGCAACTGATGTTTCAGCAGAAACTACAGGCCAGAAGGGACTGGCAGGATATATTTAAAATACTGAAGGGGGAAAATCTAAAACCAAGATTACTGTAACTGGCAAGGATCTCATTCAAAATTGATGGAGAAATAAAAAGTTTTTCAGACAAGCAAAAGTTAAGATAATTCAGTACCTCCAAATCAGCATTACAAAAAACGTTAAAGGGAACTATATAGTCAAGAAATACAAGAGAAGAAAAAAGATCTACAAAATCAACCCCAAACAATTAAGAAAATGGCAATAGGGATGTATATATCAATAAATGCTTTAAATGTAAATGGATTAAATGCTCCAACCAAAAGACACAGACTGGATGAATGGATACAAAAATGAGACCCATATATTTACAGTCTACAAGAAACCCACTTCAGGTATAAAGACACATATATACTGAAAGTGAGAGGATTGAAAAATATATTCCATGCAAATCGAAGCAAAAGAAAGCTGGAGTAACAATCCTCATATCAGACAAGATAGACCTTAAAATAAAGAAGATTACAAGAGATAAGGAACAACACTACATAATGATCAAGGGATCAATCCAAGAGGAAGATGTAACAATTGCAAATATCTATGCACCCAACATAGGAGCACCTCAATACATAAGACAAACACTAACAGACATAAAAGGAGAAATTGACAGTAACACAATAACAGTAGGAGACATTAACACCCCACTCACACCAATGGACTGATCATCAAAACAGAAAATTAATAAGGAAACATAAGTCTTAAATGATACATTAGATGAGATGGATCTCATTGATATCTTTAGGACATTCTATCCAAATGCACAGAAGAATACACCTTCTTCTCAAGTGCACATGAAATATTCTTCAGTATAGACCACATCTCAGGTCACAAATCAAACCTCAGTAAATTTAAGAAAATTGAAATTGTATCAAGCATCTTCTCGGACCACAATGCTATGAGACCAGATATTAATTACAAGAATAAAAAAAACTGTAAGAAACACAAACACATGGAGATTAAACAACACATTTCTAAATAACCAACAGGTTACTGAAGAAATCAAAATGGAAATTTAAAAATGTCTAGAAACAAATGACAATGTAAACATGACAACTCAAAACCTATGGTATGCAGAAAAAGCAGTTCTAAGAGAGAAGTTTATAGTAATACAATCCTACCTCAAGAAACAAGAACATTGAATAGACAACCTAACTTTACACCTAAAACAACTGGAAAAAGAAGAAGAAAAAAATCCCAAAATTAGTAGAAGGAAAGAAATCATAAAGATTCAAGCAGAAATAAATGAAAAAGAAATGAAAGAAACAATATTAAAGATTAATAAAACTAAAAGCTGGTTCTTAGAGAAGAGAAACAAAATTGACAAACCTTTAGCCAGACTCATCAAGAAAAAAAAGCGAGCAGAATCAAATCAACAAAATTAGAAATGAAAAAGGAGAGGTTACAATAGACAATGCAGAAATACAAAGGAATATAAGAGACTATTATAAACAACTGTATGGCAATAAAATAGATAACCTGAAAGAAATGGAAAGATTCTTGGAAAAGTTCAATCTTCCAAGACTGAACCAGGAAGAAATGGAAATTATGAACAACCCAATTACAAGCACTGAAATTGAAGCTGTGATCAAAAATCTCCCAATAAACAAAAGTCCAGGACCGGATGGCTTCACAGGAGAACTCTATCAAACATTTAGAGAAGAGCTTGGAGAAGGCAATGGCACCCCACTGCAGTTCTCTTGCCTGGAAAATCCCATGGATGGAGGAGCCTGGTGGGCTGCAGTCCCTGGGGTCGTGAAGAGTCGGACACGACTGAAGCAACTTAGCAGCATCAGCAGCAGAGAAGAGCTAATGTCTATCCTTCTAAAACTCTTTCAAACAATTGCAGAGGAAAGAGCACTTCCAAACTCATTCTATGAGGCCACCATCACCCTGATACCAAAACAGACAAAGACAACACAAAAAAAGAAAACTACAGGCCAATATCATTGATGAACATAGATGCAGAAATCCTCAACAAAATGTTAGCAAACAGAATTCAGCAACACATCAAAAAGTTCACACACCATTATCGAGTTGGGTTTATTCCAGGGATACTAGGATTTTTCAATATATGGTAATCAATCAATGTGATACACCATATTAACAAATTGAAAGATAAAAACCATATGAAAATCTCAATAGATGCAGAAAAAACCTTTGACAAAATTCACCATCCATTTATGATTAAAACTCTACAAAAAATTTGCATAGAAGGAAACTACCTCAACATAGTAAAGGCCATATATAGTAAGCCTACAGCAAATATTATTCTCAATGGTGAAAAACTGAAAGCATTCCCCCTAAGATCAGGAACAAGGCAAGGGTGTCCACTTTTGCCACTAGTATTCAACATAGTTCCAGAAGTCCTAGCTACAGCAATCAAAGAAGAAAAAGAAATAAAAGGAATTCAGATTGGAAAAGAAGAAGTAAAGCTCTCACTGTTTGCAGATGACAGGATACTGTACATAGAAAACCCTAAGATAGCATCAGAAAATTACAAGAGCTAATCAGTGAATTTAGCAAAGTTGTAGGATACAAGATCAACACATAGAAATCACTTGCATTTCTATATGCTAACAAGGAAAATCAGAAAGAGAAATTAAAGAATCAATCCAATTCACCATTGCAACAAAATGAATTAAATATCTAGGAAAAAACCTACCTAAGGAGACAAAAAAACTGTACACAGAAAATTATAAGACACTAATGAAAGAAATCAAAGATGACATAAACAGATGGAGAGATATTCCATGTTCCTGGGTAGGAAGAATCAATATTGTAAAAATGACTATACTACCAAACACAATCTAAGATTCAATGCAATCCCTATCAAATTGCCAATGGCATTTTTCACCGAACAAGAGCAAAAAATTTCACGATTCATATGAAAACACAAAAGACCATGAAAAGCCAAAGTAGTCTTGAGAAATAAGAATGGAGCTGGAGGAATCAACCTTCCTGACTTCAGATTATACTACAAAGCTACAGTCATCAAGACAGTATGGTACTGGCACAAAAACAGAAATATAGACCAATGGAACAAGGTAGAGAACCCAGAAATAAACCCATGCACCTATGGGTAACTTAGTTTTTACAAAGGAGGCAAGAATATACAATGGGGCAAAGACAACCTCTTCAATAAATGGTGCTGGGAAAACAGGACAGCTACATATAAAAGAATGAAATTAGAACACTTCATAACATCATACACAAAGATAAACTTAAAATGGATTAAAGACTTAAATGTATGACCAGAAACTATAAAACTCTTAGCGGAAACCATAGGCAGAACACTCTCTGACATAAATCGAAAGAAGATACTCTATGACCCACCTCCTGGAATAATGGAAATAAAAACAAAAGTAAACAAATGGGACCTGATTAAACTTAAAAACTTTTGCACAGCAAAGGAAACTACAAGCAAGGTGAAAAGACAACCCTCAGAATGGGAGAAAATAATAGCAAATGAAACAACTGACAAAGGATTAATTTCCAAAATATACAGCCAGCTCATACAACTCAATACGAGAAAAACAAACAACCCAATCAAAAAGTGGGAAAAAGACCTGAACAGACATTTTTCCAAAGAAGACATGCTAACAAACACATGAAAAGATGTTCAACATCGCTCATTATTAAAGAAATGCAAATCAAAACTACAATGAGATATTACCTCACACCAGTCAGAATGGTCCTCATCAAAATGTCTACAAATAATAAATGCTGGAGAGGGTGTGGAGAAAAGGGAACACTGTTGGTGGGAATGTAAATTGATACAGCCACTATGAAAGACGGTATGAAGATTCCTTAAAAAAATAGGAATAAAACCACCATATGGCCTAGCAATCCCACTCCTAGGCATATACCCTGAGGAAATCAAAATTGAAAAATACACGTGTATCCCATTGTTCATTGCAGCACTATTTACAATAGCTAGAACATGGAAGCAACCTAGATGTTCATTGAAAGATGAATGGATAAAGAACTAGTGGTACATATACATAATGGAATATTACTCAGCCATAAAAAGTAATGCATTTGAGTCAGTTCTGATGAGGTGGATGAACCTAGAACCTATTATACAGAGTGAAGTAAGGCAGAAAAAGAAGAATAAATATCATATTCTAACACATATATATGAAATCTAGAGAAATGGTACTGAAGAATTTATTTACAGGGCAACAGTGCAGACACAGACATAGAGAACAGACTTATGGACATGGGGACAAGGGAGGAGAGGGTGAGATGAATGAAAAGAGTAACATGAAAACTTATATTACCATATGTAAAATAGATAGCCAATGGGAATTTGCTGTATGGCTCAGGAAACTCAAACAAGGGCTCTGTGTCAACCTAGAGGGGTGGGATGTGGGGGAGAAGGGAGGGAGTTTCAAAAGGCAGGATATGTGTATATCTATGACTGATTCATGTTGAGGTTTGACAGAAAACAACAAAATTTTGTAAATCAATTATTATTCAATAAAAAATAAATAAATTTAAAAAGAACAAATGCAATCAAATTTAATCACACTATTTAACCCAATATATAAAAATATTATTATAATTTCAACAGGTAATGAACATTAAAATTACTAATGAAATATTTTACATTCTTTTCTTCATAGTAAGCCTTCAAAATCCAGACAGCGTGTCTCAGTTCAAACTAGTCCTCAATTGCTTACACAACTACAACTAATGGCTACTGTTTTGGACAAAGAAGTTCTGCACAATAAGCAAAATTAAAATAATTATTGCTAACCTTCTTGGCCAAGATTTTTTTTCACTGCTAGTACACGCTTGAAAATTTTTCTGGATGGATAAAATGATGCTTTTTTTTAATGATGTATATTTAGCTTACTTTTACTCTGCAAAGTGTTACAGTTGCATGAACTTAAAGCAGTTAAGACCACTTCGAATGAACTGGGATGGGAACACTAATCCACCAAAAGTTAAGGAATTCAAACAACAAGCCAAAAACATGTTCTACCAGGGCTGCAAGTGGGGGACGGGTTTAAGAAGAGGGGCAGGCATGTCAAGGATATGTTAATAAAAGGCTGCTTGTTGAGATCTGTGGGAGCAGAGCCCTTTTCTTAAAAGGTTAAACAAAAAGCACAACCACTGTATTTCAGCAGGCTAATTACTGAGGGTGACTTTGACCTTTTCCATTTCTGGAGATTTATGATAGAACATTTTCCTTTGACATGGCCCAGGCTCTTTGAATCCAGGTTGAATGTGATCAGGTGTGTTCCTGGTGGAACACTTCCTTTGCATAAAGGCATGTCTGTTTTCCCAAGCATACTCAGAGCATCTGCTATGGAGGACCTGACACCAGGGTGCTGGCCGTCTACTCCTTTGCAACAGCCTCACCCTTCTGACAACCACGTTTACCTTGGGAGTTGAAGAAACATAGAAATAGACCATTTTCACAACAGAAACTTTTGTTGACAATGAGGGCTATGGAACCTGAGCCTTGAAAATTCCACCAGAGGCCAGTTAATCTAATAAAGCTCTTGACATTAATGGGTTTAGCTAGTGGGTAAGTCTGAAATTCCTTCTCAGAGCCAACAGGGTTCCTTGGTGAACAAAAGTCTTTCTGGTAGTTTTTTGCTTTGGACCCCAACATGCCAGTTTCACACTAGATGTTCCATTGCTTTGGGACAGTGACTTACACTTGAATTTTGGTTAATTCTGATCAGCTCACCCTTCCAAGCCAGGTGTCCAAACTCACTGATCTTAGCTGTTACTGGCTCAGTTTCTTAGTGCTAATAGAGTAAAAGGTATCTTTATAATTCCCAACCAGGTGTGTTAATTGACTAACTCCAGTTACCTTATAATGCTTGTGAAACTAATGAAGGAGAGGAACCTGGGGGAGAGGTCAACTGACCCAAATGCTTTTCCATTCCCAAATATAACTTGAAAGGCAAATACTATGCTGTGAACAGGCTATGGATACATCTGCTTGCATCTGCTACTACAGATCCCAAACCTTTTCTCTGAAAATTGCCCCTTTCAGATGGAGCCAGTCATTTATTTTACTGAAATTCTGGGGTAAACATAAAACATGAAACAGAGCTGAATTCTTTGTTCATTATTCATTGATAAAGGGCCATCAAACCTGGTGACAGGAAAGTAGCAGGAACTTCCTTCTCTGACTTTAACTTTCAGCATATCCAAGCTCTTGGAAAGATAAATGGAGGCAAATGTTACTTTGCTACTAGTTCCATTTCTCAGATAGATTTTCAGAAAATTATTGAAATGGAACTCAATCCAAATAAGAACTGAACAAAGATGCTTGCCTCCCCCCAGGAAGAGGCACAGCATACTGCTATTTATAATAATGACCACTGACAGCAAGGGCTTTAAAAAAAAGGTTTTCTCTTCTGTTGTCAGTTTTGGAATGAAGTTGGAGGCAAACAAAGTCCTGATAACATTGGTGTATTGTTCCTATAGGTCCTAACCTCAGCAGGCTACATCAGTATCTTCTGTCTGAAGAAGTCACTTTCTTTTCATCAAACACATTCCAGAAGTCAGTGGTAAAAGCACTGACGGGGGAGAGCAGATTGATCCATTAACTCTCACCCAGTTCCTTGGCTGAACCCTCACTTTGCATTCCAGTTATAAAGACTTGGTAACTTATCAAACAGGAAACAAGCTCTGAAAGGAGTTGCGTCTTTGGAGCTTCTTGCCAAGGCTCCTTCTTGTTGCCTGTGCATTCTGGAGAGAAAGAGAGATCTGCTGCCCAACAGTTCTCTGGTCATCTGAAATCTTGTGTGGCTAAATTATGTTGTGCTCAGTCACTAAGTTATGTTCAACTCTTTGTGACCCCATGGACTGTTACCCGCCAGGCTCCTCTGTCCATGGGATTTCCAAGGCAAGAATACTAGAGTGGGTTTCCATTTCCTTCTCCAGAGGATGTTCCCACCCCAGGGATTGAACCTGCATCTCCTGCATTGGCAGGCAGGTTCTTTACCACTGAGCCACCTGGGAAGCCCCTGTGCCTAAATTAAGAGGGACACTGTTAAAATGCACATACTGATTATGTTGTACGCCATTCTGAGTAGAAAGGAGCTAAAAAACATATGGGAATCAGAAGTGTAAGAAGTTAAGATGGCTGAATTTCTACTCATTTATTGAGCTCTTGATTCAAAATTTATCCAACATTGTGTGTGCTTGCTCAACAACATCAGGTTGGATGCAATGGGAATAAATACATAAGGGACTAAAAAGTGGATGGTTATTCAAACACCTACTATTAAAGTATTATGGCAAACAACACACTACAGCTTTATGAGCCAAATGAGAAGGTGGAATCCAAGCAAGAAAGATGTGTGTCTCCAAGCCAAAAAGGTCACTTTCATATGATCTGTACTCAAATTTAAAGCTTAGAGAGGAATAATAATTATTTTGTCTTTGCTAAACTCTGCTTCAGGGTGACTGGAAAGCTCAGGAAGCATTCCAAGTCCATTTAAGGGGACACTTCCACCTGGGATGTAGCCTTTTATGTGCCATTCCATGTGGCAAAAATGAAGATCAAGGATGGGATTTAAAGGACCACAAAGTTCTGCCTTCACAGATCCAAACTTGTGGGGAGTTGTAGCTCCTCCCCACAGTCCAGGGTATACTTATCTCTCAACTAAAGGGCTGGGATGACTGCTGAACTGAGGTTTTGCTTTCCCCAGGTTGAGTGACATCCTTCAGTTCCATACTTTGGCCAAATAATGCAAAGAGCCAACTCATTGGAAAAGCTCTGATGCTGGGAAAAGATTGAGGACAAGAGGAAAAGGGGGTAGCAGAGGATGAGATGGTTAGATGGCATCATTGACTCAATGGACATGAGTTTGAGCAAACTCTGAGAGATATTGAAGGATAGGGAAGCCTGGTGTGCTGCAGTTCATAGGGTTGCAAAGAGTTGGACACGACTTAGTGACTGAACATCAAGAAGGTTTGATATCAGACAGTCCTAGCTCCAGTACCTGGCATACCAGCCATGTCATCTTGGTCATCATACTTCCTTCCTTCAGATGTCCTTTTCTCTTCTGTAAAATTGAAATGATGGAAGCCTACCCCATAACATAGCTGTGAATCCTAAATAGACTAATGTACAGATCAAGTATGTCTAGCGTAAATAAATTAGTAAACCAAATAAATGCACCTGTCCTCCAATTGTTGAAAAAGTGGACAATCTTTGTCTCCAGAGTGGGTTGAAATTCTATTTGTAGCCCATTGCTACTAGGAGTAGAGCAAGCATTTGAAATGCTGAAGGATTTCCTTCAGTGGCTAATTTGATGGCTGGGAAATATTTTTGGAGAGAAAAGACCATAATTTAAAGTATCCTGACATCAATAAATATTTCCTTAGCATTTAGCTGTAAGAGCTCTGAATCCTCCATCTGTTCAGAAATTTTAATTTCAAAATAATATGGTGCTTTGGGAGTTTGTGAATCCACACAAATGTCATAAAGGCTAGGTGCTGTTGTAGTTTTCCACAGTTCAGGAGAAGTGTACACTATTTGTTTCATTGTGAAATGAGAAAGACAAGTTCATCTTCATTACCCCTTCAGCACTGTATCCCTCTGATTATATTTGGAATAGGCTCTGGAAGGACATTAGTTCTGTCCAAAAGGTGAAGTTGGCATTAGAATTGCCCACTGCACACCTAACCCAGATGACACCTTCCCTATTCAAGTGGCTACATTTCCGACGGGCTACAATACACATCCTCCTCAACCAACTGTTTTCAAGTGCAGATGATTCTGAGACTACAGAACTGGGTGAAGAGCTTATTGCTAAATATTTGTTGAAGTGGCTAACAACTCCTCAAAATAATTTCCAGGTAAATATACTACATTGAAAGTAAAGTTTCTTTTCTGCTCATGCCTGACTCTGACACAAAACACAAATCTCGTGTGTACATCCCCCTGCCCCTTTTTCATCCCCCATTATAGAAAGAGCCACTGGATTCACTCTGCTTTCCTATGCCCCCTCCAGATTTCACACACTGACATGACCAGGGGACATCCGATTGTCTAGACAAAAGGCCACTAAGATGATTTGCAAGTAAACATATTAAAATGACAGAAGCCTTGATTTTCTTCCATCTAAGCAGTGTCCTTGTCTTCATTCCATTCCAGACTCCATCCAGTAGCCAGAATACTATTTTCAGGAAGTGATTCTGATCATGACACTTTCTACTTAAAGCCCTTCACTGAATCTGGAATAAAGTTTGAATGGCACACAAAGTTCTGTATGGTCTGGCTTCTGTCTAATTTCTGAAACACTTCTTGCCCTTACCCCTCCCCTGCCCAGCACTTGCTTCTCCACCACTAAACCAGAGGGACTCTGGATTGCCCTCAACACACACCATCTTCTGCCTGACATAATCTTTCCTGTCCTGCCCTCTCTCCAACATAGACTTACCCTGTGGTTAATTCTGATGCATCTTTAAGGCTTCCCCTTGGACAACATTTCCTGGGATCAGAGTCATTCGGATGCATTTTTGAATGAGTCCAGTGTTACCTGATTACTACAGGTATATAGTAGCTGTATACTCCCTTCCTAAGCTACTAAGGATCATGTCTTAGTCATCATTATATTCCCAGCATCTAGAAAGTTGTATTCCACATAGAAAGAGCTCTGTAAATGTTTGCCAAATTACTGAATGAATGCATAACTGAGTGGAGTACTTTCTATCCACTAGAGCAGTGATTATCAAAATATGAGCATCAATTTCACCAGCATACTTAGAAATGCAAATTCTCAGGCCTCTCTGCTGATCTGGTGAGTCAGAAATTTTGGGGGTGAGATCCATTCATCTTTGTTTTAACAAGCCCTCTAAGTGATGCTAAGGTTTGCTAAAGTGGAAGAACCACTGCTTGAGAGTGGTGGTACTCATGTCTAGCTGCATATTACAATCACCTGGAGTGTTTTTGAAAATGCTTGAACTATCTTCCTTTGTGTTTTGTATTCAGCTAGGTTAGTGAGGATTCTATTATACCTTTTATAATACTCTTCAAGTGATTCCAATGTACAACTGGAATTGAGATGGTCACTGTCCTAGATTTTTCCAGTTCCTCTTCTTTATACAAACATAAAATTACCTGTAAAAAGGCACTGGCCTGGTGCCACTCACCATTGCCTTTGGCCTCCTCCAAACAACAGTGACTTTCTGCTCAGATGCAGCCCAGCAGCCCAGATCTCAGAATTCAAAGTGTGGTCCATGGAAAAACGTTTGCATCCCCGGTAGCTTGTTAAAAACACAGAATCTCAAGCTCCACCCAGAACCTACTGGATCAGAATCTGCATTTTAACAAGATCCCACGTGATTTGTGTCTACATTGAAGTTTGACAGGCACCTGCCTGAGATTATGGAGCATGGACTCAGGAGCACAGAATTAAATCACTCTCTGCAGCTCTTTGTATTTATAGTTCGGTACACAGGGACACATAGTCAAACATATTTTGTTATAGACTTTCTATAAAACTTCTGCTCAGTGCCAGAAATGGAACTCTCAAGGCCAAATGGCTTCACCAGTTAACAGCACAGAATGGACTTCATGAATCATAGGTTTGTTGACAACCATTGGGTAGAAAAGATCATTTCTACATAAGAGTATTTGAAAAACAGGGCCATTCAGGAAGATTCACACATACACAACTCGAAATAATGAATTATAGTTGCTTCTAAACCAGTCATATTTATTGAGTGCTTACTACATACCAGGCATTCTACTAAGTACTCAACACATAGTAACTTTTTGAATCTTCTCTAAAACCCCATGCAGCAGGCACTGTTAATTATCCTAGTTATGGAAATGAAGGAAGCAGAGGCATGGAGAAGTCAGACAAAATTTAAGAGTATAACCAAGAACTGAAATCCAAACCCATCTTTCTCTGGAATCTTCATTATTAACCACAACACTATGTTCAGCAATTACTCTAAAGGAGAAGGAACAATGACCCCAAACAACTGTTTTTTTAAACATTAGTATAAAAGCCCCTGACTGTTCCTCTGACAATTAGAAGAGCCAGGATTAAATAGAATGGTTGCTGTGCCAACCCACAGAAGTCAAATATAACCAGGCAGCAAATTAGAGTAAACATTTAGGAATCCCTTGCATGTGGCACACGACTCCACCCACCCTTCTTGGCACAAGCAGGATGTTTATTATATGGATCCCACTGGCATTTCATGTCCTCATACGAGTCATACAGAGTATCCTCCTCACTGCTGAATGTGAACATGACCAGACTTATTTGAGTAATTTGGCACATTATGCTGATGACTCAATAGTGCAGACCAGGGCAAGAGATCCTGAGTATGCTTTCATCCTTCCATCCCCCTTCCCCTTTTCATTCAATCACCTTGTATAAAAGGATGGAGACAAGGTGTTTGGCATGACAGAGCTGAAGGGAATTTTCTAAGACCTGGAATTTCTTGAGGCTAGAAATATCCAATTGGCCTGGAGCCATCAGCTGCAACTGGTGAATAGGCTCTGGGAATACACCTTACCTAAACAGTTTTTGCTGCTGAAGATAAGACAGAGAAGGGAGGAGAAGGCACTGAGGTGACTAAATTTGGAGCAGAATTTATACCCCACATACACTAGTCAATCAGTTTGGCTCACCTCTCCTAGCATTCCTTTCTCCTTACTGTCCCCTACTGATATAGTGGAGTTTTTACATGTAAACCCAATTTGCAAGCATGGGAATTTCCCATGAAAACTCCCTAAGCACAGGTCAGAGGTGGGAGCCCTGAATATTTGTATGGTCTTTCTTTGTATGAATCTTCCTTTGTAATAGGTCAGAAATACTGAAGTTGCCAGGCAGCCTCTGGTGAGAGAACTGGACTGTGGTCAAAAGACCTCGACTGAGAGGTGGATGTGGATGGAGCCAGAGTTTGTGACTCTGGGAGCATATTCTTATTCTAATTCATATCACAATTTTCTTTAGAATAACTGAAAGGATCACTCATAAAGTCATAAACATTATTACTAAAAGACACTTAGATATAATCTTGTCTAAGTCCTTTGTTTTGTAGATGAGGAAGTAGGGGCCCAAATTACTTAGTTATTTTTCAATATTATGTCATAAATGGCAGAGTAGAGGGTAGAATTTGAAGTTTCTGATTTCCATGCCAAGTATCAATTTTTCCCCTGGGTTAGACCAAGTCTGGTTGTTCAGAATCATCTAGAGATCATTTCAAGGTACAGACCTCCTGGACACAGTTTCAGATGTGCTGATTTAGAGGAAAAGTAGAATAGGGCCCAGGAATCTGTATCTTAAGTAGCTTCCTGAATATTTTGTTGCACAGTCAACAATGAGCTAGACTGTGCAGAAACAAATTCAGAATCAGACTTTTCCTAAATATAGAAACAAAAATCAAGATATATTTTTAGACTTTCAGGTTAGCAGCAGCTCTTTTGATTGGGTCTCCAAGGAAAACGTCATAGAAGTTGACTTTCCCAACAAGGATTCTTGTTTTCGTTTTATAAGAACATCGATGTGATCAAAATAGGGCCATTTCTGTGCTCATAAGCTCAAAAAAGTAAAAAGATGATCTAAAAGTCCATACTTAATCAGCAATAAACCTAGAACTGAACAAAAATCTTCTATGTGTATTTTCCCTCCTCTAAGCTAATTTAGAGGAGCCATCCTGTAGTTTATGATGCAAACACAAAATGAACGATAGAAGAAATCTCTCTAAGCCCCAGTGAATTAATACTCTCTAGTGTTAGGAGCTTTCCTCCATCTCCCCTTTCTCCTTCATCTCTTCTTCCCTCCCAGGATGTTAGGACTACAGAAGGCAAGCATTATGATTTTATTTATTTATTGGGAGGCCACAGCTCTGCCTTTAAATCAACAGGTAGATGGGTTAGGTAAAGTAGACCACCACCACTTATTGCCAGAAAGATAAAATTTTAGTCAGTTTTCAAAGCCCAGAGACAATACTCCTAATGTCGTTATGAAGTGTAATATCTTGAGTCATTTATTTCTATATTTGCTTTATGTGATAAACTTTGCAGAATCGGATTCTTAATAATGAAAGCATCACACTTAAAAACAGAAGATCACACAGTTAGAGCAGCAGTGTTTGTTATAGAAAAATATCTTAGGAGGAACTGTACGATATACAGAACCTGTCTTTGGGGGCAGGTGCCCAAATTCCCATTTCTGTACAGGGAACTTCCTCAGCTGCATCTCCTTAGTCTTTAAGAACTTTTCCAAGAAAATCAGAAACTGATTATTGCCAAGGTATCAGGGACTGACAACAGACTGGAAGCCAATAGCACTTAAAGTAGCATTGACTTATGGTTTATGAATATTCCAAGCCCCATTATTTTCTGAATTTGCCTTCTTTACATCCACTTTGGGACCCTATTGCTATTACCAGTATCTAAGCAGGGAGTTAAAGCCCAACCTAACTCACTAATTTTTTTCCTTTTTTTTGTTTGGGAATTCAGGGGGCTCTGCAGACCCCAACTATCCATGCAGAACTCCAGAATCCAGAGTACCTGACTGAAGCTGGTCCAATCAGTTAATTCTTTTCCCTGGTCACAGTGATTGGTTCAGAGGTAATCCTGCAACTAGAACAGGCCAATCAGAGTGAATTACAGAACTTTTTCAGAGGGGAGAGAGATGTGGAATTCTGGAGCAAAAAACTTTCTCTTTTCTGTGGGACATGAATGCTGAGACACACAGAGCTGCAAGAGCTGTTAGAATCCACAGTGGAACATGCAGAGGAGCAGAACACATGGAATACAGATTGGTAGGAATCTTAATTTTAAGACTTTTTAGCCTATTTGCATCATTATTTTTCTTCTCTGTCTCTCTCTTTCCACCTCTCTGTCTCTCTTTCTCTCATTTATCTATCTAAACTGAAGCTGCGTTATTGTCATGATGCCTCTTTACCTTAAAATACTTCATCAAATATCTCCTTAAAAATAAGGACATTGTCTTATTCATTTACATAACAACAGTGCAATTAATAAAATCAGGAATTTTAACATTAATACAATACTAATATCTAAATCCATAGTTCATAATCAAATTTTGTCAACTGTCCAAATAATATCTTTCATAGATACTTTATTTTTCCTATTCCAGGACCCAATCTAGAATCACTGTACTTTATTTTCATTTGCTTTTACATTTCTTTAATTTGAAACAGTTCCTTATTGTTGTTGTCTTTTATGACATTTACTTTTTTAAAAAAGATTCTAGGTCAGTTTTTATGAGCATATCATCCACTTGGCATTTGATATAGGGATTATTTAGACATGCATACGTTTAATGGAACTCAGTGCATTTGTGCATATTGCATGCAAGTTATGGATATAGGTATATTCTTCATGCACATTTTGATTATCAGCAGGGTATAGAGTTTGTATAAGTAGGTATACATTTGTAAAATATATGAAGAAGAGGGAGAGTAACAAATTTGCAATTTTGAAAACAATGCAATTTGATAGCCTATTCCCTACATTTTCCACTAAATACCAACAAACTTGGGGAAGACCAGGAATAATTTAACTGCTATTTTAAGATGAGCATTAGACACATTTTCTGCAAATAATCAAGAAACAGCTATATTCCACTGTACTCTCCAATGAAAGGGACAGGATCAAAATATTAGAAAAAGGAGATTTTACAGCCAAGGATAGAGATCAATCAGCAAGAAATATGAAACACAGGCAACAACATAGAATCTGAGTGGCCAAGTGGGAAGAGTTGTAGACTATGCATCAAGAAGTTAGGATGCTGGTTCTAGCCTGGCCGCTCACTCTGAGTGATCTTTGGCGGAGTGCTCTCTGTCTCTTGGAGTAGAGTTTCTTTATCTATAAAACAAGGGGGTGAGACTAGATGCTTTATTATGCTCCTTCCGACTCAGTAGTTCTCTGAAATATTCATATCTGCATTATTCAAACTCTGATCCAACGCCAGACTGGGCAGCAGTTCAGAGAAAGACTATCAATATGAGGGGCAGGAATGGGAGGTTCCCACAAGAACTAGGAATGGGCCGGTGGGGTAGGACAGGAGGAGGCTCTAGAGTAATATGAGGGCATTTGTGGAGTAAAAGGAGAGGATGTGCTTAAAAGGAAAGCAGGCCAAGTGAATGTGCAGACTCAAAAATGAGCATGAAATGTTCATTTCACGAAATGTTCTCTTTCAGAGACCTCCCTGATTAGAGAAGATGTATGAACTCAGGACAGCCAGCTCACATGCAACCATCAGCCTCTCCATTGTGGTCATTCTTAGGATCATGGAAGTGTTCACTGACGCACTTTGTAATGATGCATATGTATGTGAAAGAGTCAATCAATGCTGTATAACTCTCTGCTTGCAATGGCTTCATAAGAAATACTTTCACTACACTTTGTGTCTAAGTGGAAAGTTGCCTTATGATTAGATGGCAGCGTCTCCTCTCACCTCCCATCTGAATCATCTATCTTCACTGAGAAATACAGCGCTGGTATTACTCCTGTATTGTCAGTTGCTGCTGGTGATTGGTTTTCTCAGGAGGGGTGAGTGTGCCCTTTGTTGAAAACTGATCATAGGGACATTAGCTCCTATAGTTTTCATTAATGCTTTGGGAATGTAATATTTCCCCAATTTTACACATACTAAAATTAGGCTTAAAAAGAGTTTGTGAACTTGCCATGAACTGAGATATCAATCTAAAGTTATGCTTTTAACCTCCATGCTGATTTATATACAGCATTTCCCTTGATCCTTGTAAAAATGCTTTCGTTTGCTGCAATACTTTGATGAGGCTTGGGATCTGAGGGAAGGATCAGCTGTTTTCATAGGTGCCCCTCTCCCGCCAAGCAGGCCTGTCTAGCGGATTATTGGTGCCAACTTCAGTCACATACTGGGAGGGTGATTTCTGTCACCAGGCAAAAAAAGTGATAATTAGAAAATGTCAATGAACTGGTTACAAATGATGCCAACTAAACAATATTATTGCAACCATTATTGAAAACTATTTTTCAGGTAGTTTGAGATGCCTTGACATGTATTTGGGACCAGAAAGGTGGTTTTGATTTATCTTGGCAAAAAAAAAAAAATCAATCCTATTTTACACAGAGATCATGAACCAAGGTTATGCATAGACAGCAGAAAGCATGAAGAAAAGGAAAGTACTTAAAGGGGATAGGTGATAAATTCCACATGACCCCTGGGGTAGTTTTTGAATAAGTATTATTTAATGGTAACAGTGGTTATGGGCATGTGTGTACTTGGAGAAAGTGCATACGTGTGCATACACTTGAAGGGCTTTTTTTCTAATGTTTCATATCCTTTGTAGAGTTTTAAACTTCTGTGTAGACTTAATGGAAGAAGATTATAAGTCTGCACGTAGTTTGGGGTAGAGCTGTAAATTGTTGAGATGTTTGTAAAGTTTGTTCTTACCTGTAAACACAGTTTCCTTCTTTCTCTTTTTTCCTCCTCCCTCCCTCTCTCCTTCCTTCTTTACTTTCTTCCTTCGTTCTTTCCTGCCTTATTTTCTTTCTTCTCCCTCCCCTCTCTCCCTCCTTCCTTTGTTCCTTTCATGTTTCAACTTCCAAGGTGGTGAATTCTACTCAGTGGAAAGTAAAAGTGACCAGAAAGTATTCTGCAGTAATACACAAATGTAAAGCACCATTTAGTTTTTCAGAGACATCGTACGAAATCCTGAGATGAAAAAAGGATTTAGAGATTTTATTTAATTTTAATTAAATAGGGAATATTTGATCATCTTCCATATGGAACATTCTATTGTAATCAGAAGCCATGGGGATCCTATACTTTGGTCTTCAATATAAAAAAGGTCAGTTTCAAAATACACATTCCTGGGTTTTTAAAAATTTTATTTCTATGCAGCATAAACTATTGAGATATTTTAAAATGTATTTCAAATTGAATTTTTGCAAATGTATTTTCCTACTGATTTTATGGTAACATTATAGATGTGTTCTTGCAGAATAATTTTGCCCATTATTAGCTGAACTTTATCAAAATCTGTATTAGTTTCCTATAGCTGCTGTAACAAATTGCTACAAATGTAGTGACTTAAAACAACATAAATTTATTGTCTTATAGTTCTAGGGGCTAGGATACCAAAGTGAGTTTTTCTGGGCTGAAGCTGAGGTATCAGCAGGATGACTCTCTTCTCGAGGCTCCAAGAAGAATCGGTTTCCTTGCCTTTTCAAACTATAACTTTTATGCATCTCAAGTCATTTAATGCTCCCTGTAGCTCAGGGAGGTTGGTACATTTATTTCCACCATTTTACAGATGAGGAAAGTGAAGCACAAAATGGCAAAATGACTTTTCCAGAAACATGCAGAGACATGGCAGAGATGGAATCTGAATCCAGAGAGCCAAAGTCCTAGAGTCTGTGCTCTGAACCTCACATCACACTTCCTTTTCATCACAAAATATCACCAAATTTAAGATCATAGAAAACTTTAAAAATTGCTTTTCTAAATAAATACAAATTAGGACTAAATTAATATATTCAAGTAATGCAAGGGATATTTTAAAATGTGACAAAGTTGACTTAATATCTAAGTGAAAAAATCTAAATTCAAAAGGATAGAAAATGTAGCATTTGTAATAATATTAACCAAGGAATCATTTCCTCTTTAGAGTAAACCACAAAAGGAATTTATTTGGAGCAATTTGAGAAATAATAAAAAGCTCCAATATAAAATACTAAAAGCATTGCTTTCAAATAGACAAATGAATGATTAAATGTAAATATGTGAATAAAAAACTTGTTTATTATTATTTAATACAAACTGTTGCCATGAGAATATGAAAAATCGCTTCCTTTTCTTTATGTAGGTCAGAGTTTCTACTACAATCCTGTTTCTATAGTTAATTTGACCTTGATAATTTTTCCTAAAAAGGATAGTAACATCAAAAAGTGCTGGATGATTTATTATGTATGCTAAATTCATGAGTTCTAATATCCTGGGTTTCACTGAGGCCTTATTTGCCCATTGAGTTGTAAAGGAACTCTGACATGATCATCTTCAAACAACAACAAACCATGTAATCCGTTCCTTACTAAACTGGTGATATTCAACATTTTGCTTAACTGTACACGTATATAATCCTTTGTTCAGCAACTGTGGCTTTATTTGACAGATCTCTGTAATAAACATCTGCATCATCCCTTAGCTTCTTCATTTGTGGCACTCGCTCACCTCCTGACAGTACAGCACAACTCCAAACATCTCCTGCTATGCATTGATTCAGCATAGGAAGGCCTACCCCAGGGTCAGGGATTAAGCTTGATGCTAAAGATGGGTAAAGGATGATTTCGGTCCTCAAGCAAGTCACAAATAAGGCAGGAAGCTGGTGAGAAGACAAACACTGTGATATGGTCTGCACAGAACTATGCACAAAATGCTATGAATGTTTTCCAGGAGTATTGCTTAAGGAGGGTTCTGGTGCCATGTTTTCCAGAATGAGTAGGAATGTTGACGGTGTGGCATCTTCAAGGATATGCCAGGGGCACAGTGTACTTCCAAGGGTTTGAAGGATCAAAGGGAGACAGATTAGGAAGCTCCTTTATCTATGCTAATAAGTCTGAACTTGACCCATTTATCAATTAAGGAACCATTAAAGGCTTTTTTAAGTTGGAGTGTGACATCACCCACTCTAATATAACCCACACCCGGATAGCTTCTGCTACCCCAGATAAAAATTCCCCCATACCTCCACTATATCCTTCTCCCTGAAAAATCTTCCCAAGGCAGCTGAAGACATTCTGGTGTCAGGGGTCCCAGAATTCTTCGATGAGCACAGATTAGTGTAGAACATGTGAAGCTTTGAAAGATCCATGAGCAGGGCTGTCACTTCCTCTCTTGGAGGTTTTATCCTGCTCTTTGCAGTCTTGGGGACCAAGCGGGCTCAAGAATCTACCCTCTTTCAACCAGAGCAACTTGCTTTGATTTGCTAAATGTAGGGGGAAAAGGTAACCGAGTGATGAAATAGACCATCTCCCATCATTGTCAGTCAGCGGCAAGGAGAAGCACCTGCCAGGGACCTGGCATCTAGTTTTCACCTCACCAGCAGCTAACTGTCCCTTGTCAAGTAGTTTGAAAGTACAATTTTAGATCATTTTTTCCTGGATTCATATAATCCTATAGCAGGGAGGGACTTCAGAGGCCAAGAGAAACTGAGTCTTGCAGAGATTAGTGCATAGCATGCAGGGGGAGACTGGTTCTTCAGGTAGCAAGCCTAGAATATGCCTTCCTTTCTCCATATCCACACCATTGCTCCCCACTTCTACTCCCGCTGGCCCATAGCCACCACCATCTCTTGCCTAGACCATGACAAGGTCTTCCTGTTTCTGACCCTGACTGTTCTTAATAGTAGCCAGAATCAAAATATGACAACTACTGAGCTCAAGAGCCAAGATTAATGATATCGGTATTATCAGCCTCCCAGTGCTGAAGGATCAAATGAGTTGGAACAATTTTTTGAAATATGGAGTGAGTTGTTTTTTTCTAACCCAAAGTTAAATGTAATAAAATAAACTGCTTTAGAAGCAAGAGGAGGCTACTTGGCCTTCACAAATGTTTAAAGGGGGGCCTCTCATTACTCACTGATTCCTTCCTTTGTTTCCTCTTTCTTGATTCCCACCCCTAGGGAAAAAAGGACACACGATTTACAGAAATGGTCTCAGTTAGTCCCTCCAAGCAAGTTAAGTTCCACTGGGAAACAAGACTGAACACTGCCATCTACTGGGAGGAAAAGGCACATAGTGGAAAAAGTTCCTGAAGCCGCTGAGGATGAGAAGAAATCAGGCAAGATCATACTTAAGCTAAGCTGCTACAGGGGAACAGCCTAGAAAGACAAAAGGAGATAACAAAGGCATAGGAAGAGTGGTGGAAGCAGAAAGTACAATGGATAAACTTAAATGGTCCTTAGAGAGCACCTTTTCCACCTGTTTCATTTTGCAGAGGAGAAGGTAGAAGCCCAAGAGATTTGAGTTACTTGCTTGCAGTTATTCAGTTACTAAGTAATACCACCAAGACTAGACTTTTCACTCAATTCCTGGTGGATTGTTTTATATTTTACTTCTAACTAAGCAAGCACATAAACAAATGCAAAGACAACTGTTTCTACATCTTTCCTTGTTGTTGCTCAGTAGCTAAGTCATGTCCAACTGTTTATGACCCCATGGACTACAGCATACCACACTCCGCTGTCTTCCTTTATATCCCAGAGTTTGTTCAAATTCATGTTTATTAAGTTGGTGATGCTATCTAACTGCCTCATTTTCTGCCACCCCTTCTCCTTTTGCCTTCAATATTTTCCATTGTCGGGGTCTTTTTCATTGAGTCAGCTCTTTGCGTCAGGTGGCCAAAGTATTGCAGCTTCAGCTTTAACAGCAATCCTTCCAATGAATATTCAGGGTTGATTTCTTTTGGGATTGGTTGGTTTCATCTCCTTGCAGTCCAAGGGACTCTCAAGAGTCTTCTCCAGCACCACAATTCAAAAACATCAGTTCTTCAGCATGCAACCTTCTTTATGGTCCAACTCTCACATCTGCACATGACTACTGGAAAAACCATAGTTTTGACTATATGTACCTTTGTTGTCAAAGTGACATCTCTGCTTCTTAATATGCTATCTAGGTTTGTCATAGTTTCCCTTCCAAGGATCAAGTGTCTTTTAATTTCATGGCTGCAGTCACAATCCACAGTGATTTTGAAGTCTAAGAAAATAAAATCTGTCATTGCTTCCACTTTTCCCCCTTCTATTTGCATGCAGTGATGGAACCAGGTGCCATGATCTTAGTTTTTTGAATGTTGAGTTTCAAGCCAGCTTTTTCACTCTCCTCTTTCATTCTCATCAAAAGGTTCTTTAGTTCCTCTTCACTTTCTTCCATTAAAGTGGTATCATCTGTTTATCTGAGGTTGTTGATATTTCTCCTGGCAATCTTGATTCCAGCTTGTGATTCATCCAGCCTGGGATTTTTCAAGATGTACTCTACATATAAGTTAACTCAACAGTGACCACAGGACTGGAAAAGGTCAGTTTTCATTCCAATCTCAAAAAGGACAATGCTGAAGAACATTCAAACTACCATACCATTGCTCTCATTTCATATGCTAGAAAAATTATTCTCAAAATCCTTCAAGATAGGCTTCAGTAGTACGTGAACCAAGAACTTCCAGATGTACAAGCTGGGTTTTGAGACACAGAGTAACCAGAGATCAAATTGCCAACTTTCATTGGATCATGGAGAAAGCAAGAGAGTTAAAAAAAAAAAATTTGCTTCTGTTTTATCAATTATGCCAAAGCCTTTGACTGTGTGGATTGCAACAAACTGGAAAATTCTTACAGAGATGGGAGTTCTAGACCACCTTACCTGTCTCCTAAGAAACCTGCATGCAGGTCAAGAAACAAAAGTTAGAACTGGACATGTAGTTTGAAATTGGGAGAGGAGTTTGACAAGATTTTGCTTACTTGGGAGTTATTCACCTATCTACCTACCTACCTACCTGCCTAGGAATCTATATAACTACTCACATAGTTTGTTGCTGAAGGCATTCGGTGGGTAAATGAGAATGAGGTGGTAACTAACACCAAATTTGTGTATGGATGAGATGTAGAGAGGAACTGGGCAAACAGAGAGCATGAGTCCTGAAAGAGAAGGGCCACGTAATAATCTAGGAATATAGGAATACAGGAAGAGATGAAGAGCTGGACCTCAAACTAACATCATAGTAAATAGTGTTCACTGGAGGAAGCAATTTCCACTAGTTATTCTTTGTTCTTTTATGAGTACTAGTGACTTGGACTAACTTCAGAGTGACTGCATTATCCCAAAATGAAGAAACTCAGAAAATTGCATTGAACCTATCTTCAGAATGTAGCTTCTGGCTACTTCTCTCCTACATTGTTACCACTCTGGTCCATGCCACCATCACCACTTGCCTGGATCACTGAAGTAACTTCCTAACTGGTCCCTGTTCTTTTAATCTTGGTTATTCTCAACATTGGCAACCAGAGTCATCCTGTCACTACTGCTGGACTTAAGACCTTCCAAAGTTCCTCCCCTTCCACCTCATTCATCAGTGAGAGAAAGTTAAAGCCTTTATGAAGTCCTGCAAAGCCCCACACAATTAGGGTACCATCTCATCCCCAAGTATACTGACCTCTCTGCTGTTTCTCTAACCAGATGAGCCAACATCTAAGAGATTTTGCACTGGCTGCTTTCTCTCTCTGAAAGATTCTTCCCCCAGATATCCACACAGACACAATTGGCTTACGTTCTTTAACTCTTCATTTGAGTTATTTTCTCAGTACAGCCTACCCACATTTAAAATTACACACTCTCAATCTCTCAATCTCTGTTACTGTCCTTATAGATTTTTATGGCACTTTCAAACATATTATATAATTAGTATACTGCTTATTGTTCTTCATCAGTCTCCTTCAGCTTTAATGTCAACTGCTTGATGGGAGGGCTGTTTATCTCTTTTTTGGTTAGTCTGTCTCATGTGCCCAAAGGAGTGTTTGGCATATATCAGGCACTCAACTCATTTTTGCTGAATGAATAAATGAAATATAACAATGATACTTGCATCAAGGTTAAATTTCCAAACAATTCTCCTCTGTGCCATTCTCTTCAAAGCTGAACTATTCAAAAAGTTTTTTTTTATTATGAAAATATAACACATTTACAGGAGATTTGGAAAATATATAACAGTTACATATCATTCCACTATATATTACAATTATTTTTAAGTAGGTAATTAAGAGTTTTACCTGGAGTTTTAATATCAGACTCTCAAAAATTAATAGAATGAATATACATAGAAGTAAAATGATATAGTAGACCTGAAAAGCACTATGAACCAATGCAACATAATTAAGATGTATACAATTTTCACGTAACAGTAGGATAGAAATTCTATTCGAGTTCCCGTAGACTATAAACTAGGAACATATCATGGGACATGATAACTATGTGCAAAAATTTCATGGTTTAAAGGTATCGAAGTCATATCCAGTCTGTTCTCATATCACTGTGGGATTATGTTAGAGATCAACATCAAAAGATATTTGAAAATAACCCACATATTTTCAAGTGCAATGTGACGTTTATTGAGAGATCTTTGATTGGCTTAGCCATTGAAAACCTCAATAAAGTTAGAAAGACTGAAAAAACACAGAGGGTGATTGCAAAGAAGAAAGTATTTAAATGAGAAATGAATATCAGAATAAGGACTTAATATCAAAAATACTTTAAAAATCCCATGTATTTGAAAATTAAATGTCCACTTTTAAATGGATGTTCTAAGAAGCCATAACAAGGAAAATTAGAAAATATTTGTAATAGAATGAAAATGAAAAGAGAATTTATCAGAATTTGTTGCATATAGCTGAAGCTGCTCATTGCAATTAAATACAATTTGGAGTCTTGAATAAGGTGTGAAAACAAACAATGGATACTAGCATAAAACTTTGTGAAGTTTAAGCAAAATCTGTACTTTAGTTAATAAAACTGTCATATTAATTTCCTAGTTTTTTACACTATAGTATTTCTTTATATTTTCAGAATTGAATTAGAAGTTTCAACCCACTTTCAATTTTTTTAAAAAAATCACTAAGGTAATAAACTTTCTTGACATTTAGCAGTAATACTAGATGCCAAAATACATGGAACTATATCAAAGTTTTGAGTGAATATGAATTAAGACTCTAGCATTCTATTCATACAAAGTCAAACAAGTAAAATCAAAATATCATAAATTTTTTAACTTGGCAAACAAACATTCAATACTACGTGTATATATATATATACATATATATATATTTATACAAAAACTTTTCTACTATGCTTGTTAAAGGCTTGAAAAAGAACATAAAAAAACAAGAGGTGGAGAAATTGGAAAACATAAAGTAAATGAAATGGGAGTACTAAATATGAAATAGAAAAAGTGAAACTAACTAACTAAAAGTAAAATATAATCATATAGTCTAGTTGTTTTTAAACATGGCTGCTCATTAGAAGCACATTTGGAGCTTTCGAGAAAAAAAGTAATGCCTAGGCATTTGCAGTTTTTCAAAGAATTCCAAGATAATTCTGGTATGCATCTAGATTTTAAAAAGTGGTTACAGGTTTTTCTATTAAGTGATAGCTTTAGCGATACAGAATTCTATTATTTTCTGTTAACCAATCATGATATAATGATATTAAGTGAATAGCAGTTGTATGATCACAGTTGAAAAAATGTTCATCAGTTTTCACAATCAATAGCCAGAAAAAAAAATAAAACAGTAAAAGACAATTACAATTGGAAGCCATAATGGAAGCATGATTAACCTAACAATACAAAATAGTTACATAAAATTTGGAGAGTTAAGTAGAGAGATGTGGTAAGTGGAAGTGCATATAAGCAGATGTTTTCAACCACCCAGCCAATCTACTTCTTTTGGTTGGTGCATTTAATCTGTTTACATTTGAGGTAATTGTTGATATGTATGATCCTATTTATGGTTTTCTTAACTGTTTTGGGTTTATTTTGGGTAGATTTTTTTCTTTCTATTGTATATTCTGCCTAGAGAAGTTCCTTTAGCGTTTATTGTAAAGCTGCTTTGGTGGTGCTGAGTGGTTCTCTTAAATTTTGCTTGTATACACAATGGAATATTACTCAGCCATTAAAAAAAATACATTTGAATCGGTTCTACTGAGATGGATGAAACTGGAGCCCATTATATAGAGTGAAGTAAGCCAGAAAGAAAAACAACAATACAGTATACTAATGCATATATATGGAATTTGAAAGATGGTAACGATAACCCTATATGCGAGACAGAATAAGAGACACAGATGCATGGAACAATTTTATGGACTCTGAGGGAGAAGGTGAGGGTGGGACGTTCTGGGAGAATAGCATTGAAACATGTATATTATCGTATGTGAAACAGAACACCATTCCATGTTCGATGCATGAGACAAGGGCTCAGGGCCGGGGCAATGGGGTGACCCAGAGGGATGGGATGGGGAGGGAGCTGGGTGGGGGGTCCAGGAAGGGGAACACATGTAAACCCATGGCTGATTCATGTCAATGTATGGCAACAACTATTACAATATTGTAAAGTAATTAGCCCCCAACTAAAATAAATAAATTTATAAAATAAAAAAAAAAAAATTTTGCTTGTCTGGAAAGCTTCTGATTTCTTCATCAAATTTGAACGAGAGACTTGCTGGGTAGAGTATTCATGGCTGTAGGGTTTCTGTTGAGAAATCACCTGATAACTTAATGAGAGTTCCCTCTTATGTCATTTGTCATTTCTCCCTTGTTGTTTTTGATATTTTATCTTTGTCTTTAATGTTTGTCAGTTTGATTACTATGTGTCTTTGTATGTTCCTCTTTGGGTTTATCCTGCCTGGGACTCTCTGCACTTCCTGGACTTGATTGACTATTTCCTTTCCTGTGTTGGAGTTTTCAGCTTTTATCTCATCATATATTTTCTTGGGTCCTTTCTCTCTCTCTTTTCTTTATGGGACCCTTAATGCAAATATTAGTACATTTAATGTTGTCCCAGAGTTCTCCTAGGCTGTCTTCATTTTTAAAAATTACTTTTCCTATATTCTGTTCTGCTGCAGTGATTTCCACCCTTCTGTCCTCCAGGTCACTTATCCGTTCTGCTTCAGTTGTTCTGCTATTGATTCCTTCTAGTATATTGTTCATCTCTGTTTGTTTGTCCTTTAGTTCTTCTAGGTCTTTAGTAAACATTTCTTGCCTCTTCTCCATTCTGTTTCCAAGATCCTGGGTCATCTTCACCATCATTATTCTAAGTTGCTTTTTTCTGAATAGTTGCCTGCCTCCATTTCATTTAGTTGTTTTTCTGGGGTTTTATCTTGTCCCTTCATCTAGATCATAACCCACTGCTTTTTCATCCTGATTAACTTTCTGTAATGTGGTTTTTGCTCTAGCCATGTGGGATTTTGGTTCTTCTTATTTCTCTGTCTGCCTCTGATGGATGAGGCTAAGAGGCTTATGTAAGTCTCCTGATGGGAGGGATTGGCTGTGGGAAAAGCTGGATCTTGATCTGGTGGGCAAGGCCATGCTCAGTAAATCTTCAATCCAATTATCTACTGATGGGTGGGTTTGCACTGAAGTGAAGTGAAGTTGCTCAGTCGTGTCCCACTCTTTGTGACCCCATGGACTGTAGCCTACCAGGCTCCTCCGTCCATGGGATTTTCATGGCAAGAGTACTGGAGTGGGTTGCCATTTCCTTCTCCAGAGGATCTTCCTGACCCAGGGATCGAATCCAGGTCTCCTGCATTGTAAGCAAGACGCTTTACCATGTGAGCCATCAGGGAAGTCTTTTCACCAGGAGGGTCCAGCAACAGGACATCTGGCCTCGGACACTGATGGCTGTACAGCTGTAGCTCCTGCTGTCCTGGGCCCAGGCTCTTCGCAGGCAGAGGTAATGGGTCCCCCCAGCTTCATAAACCCCGATGGTGCCCTCTTGACTCCTCATGGGGACACCATCCAGGAACCAGGTCACTTCAGGTTTTGGGATCCCTGAAAACTCACATCTGAACTCAACTGGCTGATCTTCACTGACCTCCTGGCACTGGGGCTTGCTCTCAAATTTGGGAAACGTGGTGTCCCTCTGGCTCTCCATGGGGACCTTCCTGGTAGCACCCTTGCCCATGGTGTCTTGGCTTCCCAGGCCTGACCGCCTGGTGGGGAGGGTGTCTGGAGGGGCCGCAGCTGGCCTCTCCCTCTCTTCTCTGGAAGGAGAGGGGGTGCCTGGGACTGGCACTCTGGGCTCCAGCTGGACTTTTACTGCCTGCAGGGTGATGGTGCTGGAGTCTTCTGCAGGACGGGGGTCCTCTGGCCCTTTTTGGAGAAGTCCCCCACCGGCTCCAGCTCAGATTCCCTGGGGGGTTGAGGCTGGCTCCCTGTGGCCCAGGTTGGGGAGCCGCCTTGTTGGGTGCTAGGGTAGTTCTTATTCGGCAACAGCCTCCAGGCCTTCTGGTTTGGGCCCCTGAGTGACTCCATTGGTCACTTCCTTCCTGGTATCCATACCGGCCACCTTTGTTCCTCTCACAAGTGACCTACTGGAATTGTCCAAACCTTCCCCATCACCTGTGGCCCTCCTCCCCCTCTCCTTTCAGCTTCCCTAACAGGGAGGGGTTGCACTTCCTCCCTGTTAGTTGTTTGGCCTGAGGCGACCCCAGTGCTTGGGTCTATGTGCTCTGTGGTAAGGTTAATGGTGACTTCCAAAAGGATTTATACCAAAGAGCATCTTCCAGGAATACTGCTACCAGTGCCCCCATTCCTGCAGGGAGCCGCTGCCTGATCCACACCTCCACAGGAGACACTCCAACACTATCAGGTAGGTCTAGGTCAGTCTCCTGTGGGGTCACTGTTTCTTTCCCTTAGGCCTTGGTGCATGCAAGATTTTGTTTGTGCCCTCCAAGAATGGAGTCTGTTTCACCCAGTCCTGTGGAAGTCCTGTAATCAAATCCTGCTGGCCTTCAAGGTCAGATTCCCTGTGTATTCTCAGTCTCTTTGCAAGATTTTGTTTGTGCCCTCCAAGAATGGAGTGTGTTTCACCCAGTCCTGTGGAAGTCCTGTAATCAAATCCTGCTGGCCTTCAAGGTCAGATTCCCTGTGTATTCTCAGTCTCTTTGCAAGATTTTGTTTGTGCCCTCCAAGAATGGAGTGTGTTTCACCCAGTCCTGTGGAAGTCCTGTAATCAAATCCTGCTGGCCTTCAAGGTCAGATTCCCTGTGTATTCTCAGTCTCTTTTCTGGATCCCCAGGAATAGAAGCCTGATGTGGGGCTCAGAACTTCACAACAGTGGGAGAACTTCTTTGGTATTATTGCTCTCCAGTTTGTGGGTCACCCACCTGGCAGGTGTAGTATTTGATTTCATCATGACTGTGCCCCTCCTACCATCTCATTGCAGGTTCTTTTTTGTCTTTGGACATGAGATATCATTATTGGTGGGTTCCAGTATCCACCTGTCAATGGCTGTTCAACAGCTATTTTAGGACTTTGGTGCTCTTGCAGGAAGAGATGGATGTACATCCTTCTGCTCCACCATCTTGAACTGGAAGCCCAATAAGTTATTTAATCAAGTCCTTTTATTTTGTAGAAAAGAAAATAGAGACTCGGGAAGACTAAATGACTAGAATTTGGTAACATGTCTTTTGACCCAACACCATATGTTATTCCATTCATTTTCCTTGTCTCTCCAATGATGTTATCAACTTATGTGAGAGCCAAGACCACATATTTGCTTTTGGTCTTCCATGGTAAATGTCAAATTCCATACCTCAATCACTAACAAGCTTTGATTAGTGGATACTCAGAAAAGTTTAGACTGTCTGCTTTATGTAATATTTCCATAGTCCAAAGGAAATACCCCAAATAGTTTCTCAGTATTGATCCCTTATATATCATTCACCTCAGATGAAATACTTCCTTCTTCAAAGGAAAATAATTTAAACTCCAACACAAACTCACAGGGTTTCTCTAACCCCAGATTTCATTGTCCTCCCTACATCAGGTCATGCAGGGTTTATTGCGGTCTTCAACAGGACATTCCCCAACGTGTGAGTTATTCAGTCAAGGGCAAGTTGGAGGAGATGGTGAAGGTGGAGATTGACAGTCTAGGGTGGGCACTGGGATTCCATGTCTGGCCACTTTTAAGATCTTTCCACCAATCAGAGAAGTCAAATAAGAATTCCTTCTAGTCTTCAGGGATAAGACTCAATGGCCCCCAAACCAATAGTTCAGAGATACTAAAATTAGCTCTACCTTAAGAAAGAAATACATTTATGTAAATATAATGTAATTGGTCCAAGTGCTGCCCACAGTGGAAAGAAGCCTCCATCTGAGGATAAGTACAGTCTTTTTGTCTAGCTTCTATGATCTTCAGCCAATAATAAAGTCAGACTGCCTGAGTTTAAGTCTTGTCCTTCAGTCTTACACCTGTATGACATTTGGCAAGATATTTAATCCCTCTGTGCTTCAGTTCAGTCACTCAGTCGTGTCTGACTCTTTGTGACCCCATGGACTGCAGCACACCGGGCCTCACTGTCCATCACCAACTCCCAGAGTTTACTCAAACTCATGTCCATTGAGTCGGTGATACAATCCAACCATCTCATTCTCTGTCATCCCCTTATCCTCCTGCCTTCAATCATTCCCATCATCAGGGTCTTTTCAAACGAATCAGTCCTTTGCATCGTTTGGCCAAAATATTGGAGTTTCAGCTTCAACATGAGTCCTTCCAATGAATATTCAGGATTTATTTCCTTGAGGATGGACTGGTTGGATGTCCTTGCAGTCAAAGGGACTCTCAAGAGTCTTCTCCAACACCACAGTTCAAAAGCATCAATTCTTCGGCACTCAGCTTTCTTTATAGTCCAACTCTCACATCCATACATGACTACTGGAAAAACCATAGCTTTGACTAGATGGACCTTCGTTGGCAAAGGAATGTCTTTGCTTTTTAATATGCTGCCTAGGTTGGTCATAACTTTTCTTCCAAGGAGCAAGCGTCGTTTAACTTTATGGCTGCAATCACCATCTGCAGTGATTTTGGAGCCCCCCAAAATAAAGTCTGTCACTGTTTCCATTGTTTCCCCATCTATTTGCCATGAAGTGATGAGACCAGATGCCATGATCTTAGTTTTCTGAATGTTGAGCTTTAAGCCAACATTTTCACTCTCCTCTTTCACTTTCGTCTTCTGCATATCTGAGGTTATTGATATTTCTCCCAGCAATCTTGATTCCAGCTTGTGCTTCATGCAGTCCAGCATTTCTCATGATGTACTCTGCATATAAGTTAAATAAGCTTATTTTTCAGTGAGAATAATGGTGGCACCACCCCATAAAGTTGTTGGGTAGATTACATGAATTAGTGCATATTAAGTTCTTATGAGAGCAACTGGTCATTGCTAAGGCTCCATTATTATAGCTTGTATTAAGAAATTGCAGGCCCATTTCAGCACTGGTTCTCAAATTCTTTGGTTGATTCTTTGACATTACCAGTTTTCTTCACTGTAGGCACAGTTATATTCTAATTGAAGACTTCCCCTCATTATTCTCTGTAAGAACAAGTGAACCCATATACCCATATGAGGTTTCATGATTCTCCTTCATGAAGGGCAATTTCCTCCTCCAGTAATTATAATTTGAATAATAAAAAAGACATAATGCATCAAGGCTGCACTGAACACTTACTACATAGCGGGCCCTTGGCTAAATGTATTACATTATCTCACGACCTATGATATGTAGATTTATCATCCCCATTCCACAGAAAGGAAGACCAAGGTACACAGAAGTTATTTACCTGAGTACAGAGTGGTGGGGCTGGCACTTCTGGAGATGCAGAGTTCAGCTCTGTAAGTACCTTTCAGTGGCAGAGTTTCAAAAATGCTTCTAGATCTCACCCCTTCTGCTGAGGTCAGATAAAGAAAACTTCACCTTCTAATCATAATGAAAGTTAGCATTTTGATGAGTATCTACAATTCTTAACCAAGAAGCCTTTAATGAGAAAGTACCCAGAATTCAGCTAGTACTCCAACAATCAGCAACAGTTTTAGAGACAAGCCTGGAGGTGATGCACCCCAGGAAAGCAAGAGAAGGAAGAAAAATAACCTTAGAGCTTTACTGAATATTGAAACTGAAGCCAGTGCTGCTGAACTAGGGGTTACTTACATAGAGCCAGTCTCTGAGAGGTTCCCCAAGAGCCATCCCTTCCCATGGGTAACAAGAGGACCACAGAGATTTCTGTTCCCTGCTGACAGATAGTGAGAGTTGACTGAGGCCCAGAAAATTCAGTTCACCCTTAAAGCAACCTAATCATGATGATGGTTGAGGTACGTGAAGACAAGTTCAAGGGAGCTTTGTGTTGGTGAAAAGAGATGAGTTTCAGCCTCAGGTGTCTTCTCCTTGGGACTGTCAGTTGAGAGATATATGGGTGAGAAAAGGAAAATGGGTCAGCATTTCACAACCTTGAGTTATGGTTTTGGATACATGAAGCTCCACGAGAGATTGAGCGTGTGCAATTAGTGACAGGCTAAGGCCTAGAAGGACTGAGGATGGCTGATGATCAGTGACTACTCTGGGGAGAAACTATGAGCAGCAGCAGCACCCTTCTCTGAGGGATGGAGGGACAGGGAACCACTGAAATTACCTAGAATAGTGCTTCCGGACAGCTGCTCTGACTGCAGAAATGTAATGGCCCTTGGCCCATTTTCCTGGGAGATCTCATTGCTACCTGCAGTCAAAGAAAGCCTTCAGAGCTAGGGGCCCACAGCTCTTGCAGCAGAAGTGCCAGCAAGGAGAGAACAAGTCCCTGTAGGCTTAGAGATCTGTACTTCTAGGTGACTGACATGCCCAGGGGAGGATGGCAGAAACTTGATCAGCATCATAACTGTTAAGAAAAACAGGAAAATATTACCTCCATCAAGACAGTTAAGGCAAGTGGCTTTGATTTGGCACACAAACTCCTCTATCCAAATTTCATTCACAATGTGGAGCAAACTCAGAAAAGATTTTGAGGGATGGCAGGTGATCTCATTCTCAGAAGACATGGTGGCCACTTCACACATGTCCCTTTGCCGCCTAGGTCTTCCCTTTTAATATCCCATTTCCTGCTCACAGAATATTTGGGCATGGAAAGGAAAGGGTTTCAGAAGGCAGGTTGGATTCAGATTATGGATGACCTGGCAGAAAACTGCGTTTTTCAGAGGACAATGGGAACCATGAACACCTTTGATTGGATCCCCCACAAATGACTTCAGTGGAAGAAAAAAGACACAAGAAGCCAGGAGACCCCTTGGTAAGTCGGTGGTGGTACCAAGCCTAGAGTATGTGGTGGGTGCCTCATCCTGGGTCCGCCCTTTTAAAGAGCTCAACTCTGGCCTTTCCCTGGATGCATCCCTCCCCACAGGGCAAAGAATCTGCAGGCCAAGTGGATGTACCTTCCAAGGGCCGACACCCCTCCTTCTAGGCCACACCTTGAGAGGCACCTTGGGAATTCCCTGCCCAAGTAGGCCTGAGCCTGCAGGTAGGACATGCAGATGTCTCCTTCCTGGTTCCATCATCCTTGAGGTGGCTGGTGTGCACAGATACAGACCTAGGGGGGCCAAAGTGTTGCTGCTTGTAGGAGGCATGGAAAACTTTGGGGTGTCTATACACATCTGTGGGCCCTTCCATGACAACAGCGCCAGGGAGGTGGAAGAGGAGATGCCAGTCATATGCTGGGGGAGTCCATCTTACTCTTGCTCTGTGCCCAGAAGTGTGAGAGGCGGACCTGGCAGGCACAGCCCCCTGTGGGTGGCAATGAGTGACTGATGCAAGATGGCCACAATGCAGGGATGTTATAGAAAGAAAAGCTTACAGCTTCACTGCCTGCTGGGGGCTGCCCTGCCCTGTGTGGTATCTCTGAGGCTGCTTTTCAGGTCCTGTAATTACAGGTCTGGCCAAGGGATGGGATGGGTGGGGTTGAGGTAAAGTGGGAGAGGTACTTTCGGAAAAGGTGGTTAAGTGTCTGAGGCTGCAAAACCCTGGCAGTGGCCAGGTACACGGAACAATGTTTGGCAGAGAAGAAGGGGTGGGGCCCCTCCTGGCTGCCAGGCCTGGCCAGGTGCTGGGTCTGCTGCAGACACGTGGGCATAGGCTCCTGCACTTTCCATTCTTTGGTTCTCTGCGAGTGGGGGTTGAGGTAAGTGCATATCTGGGGATGCAGCTGACCTTTAAGGAGATGACCTCATCTCTGTCTCTTATTACTTGTGCTCAAAGTGGCTTTGGGAATCGCAGCCTTTTGCTCAGCAGCTATTTTAATAATATGATTCTTAGAAACATCTCCCTAGAGGATTGCAACCCACGCTACCACAGACAAATTTCCCCTGCCTTTTAGGAGACAAAACACCTTAAACCAGGGAGTGCAGAGTGAGAAGCATGCCCCTGAGGTCCCTTCTAAGGATGCCAGGACATTGCTCTTTTGGCTTTCCCTAACCCACTGTTCAACATCTGTATCAGTGTTTCTGTGCTGGCTTAGCATGCCACCGAGAGAGAGGAAGTCAGACTCTAGGACTCAGGGTGTTGCTGTCGAAAAAGTACCCTGATAAATTCTGTGATCAGAGGTGAGTATTGACAAAGTAAGATTTGGGGCATTTTTGTGGATTCCAATTAGGCTAATTAGTACTTTTAGTCTTTCTTTTTATTCTTGACAGTATGTAGAGCATTACAAGCCAACTTCATTCCAGTTAGGATGCTGCACAAAGAGAAAATTAAGTCTTGAAAAACTCAGAACACAGGAGATTCTTTCATTTGGAGAGATTAGTATAGATTTGGCACAAAGCCCTGTATTGCAAACAACCCAATGTCTTCAAGGGAGAATTCCTTGGGAAGCCTCTGGTTCCATGTGTGGCCCAGGATCCAAAAGCAAAAGAACTAGCTCTGTAGACCAACGTGGAGATTCTGGTGAAGAGGGAGCAGTAAGAGCATGCAGGTTCAGTAAATATTCAGTAAATACTCTAGTGGATATTTAGGATATCCACTCTACCAAGAGAGTGACCGCAATATTTCTATTACTCAAAAGGAGTGCAGTCACATAGACCAAGGGTCTCAGGAAAGCTGTTTTCTATTTCTTTTAGATACATGACCTTTATTCTTGACCATTAGGCCACCTCTACCTCCTTAAGAACTCACAGTTATGGGCTAAGAACTTCAGATGGAATCCCTCACTTAATCCTCATTCAATTCTACAAGTTATCTGCCACTACAGTGATCACTTCACTTCAATGATAAGGGAAAACCCACCAAGCAATGCACCTGCAGGTTTGTCTACTCCCTGATCTGAGATTCTTAGTGACCACATTCTCCTGCCTCCAATTACTGGCAGGGAATTCACAGTACCTTTGTAGCATAGACTCATGTGATGAACTAGCTCCAGACAAAGATGACAGGGAAATAAAAAAGAAACTTTCTTCTTAACATATCTTTTAAAATAATAGCTTTAATAAAATTGTAAATACATAAGGAAAAGTGCTCAAATCACAAGTATCCAGAGAGCTGAATTGCCACAAAGCAAACACACAGCTCAGGCTTCAGCAACAAGAACATGACCAGAGCCCAGAAGAACTCTTCCTTCCCCCTCCTATTTTCCATCACCCTCGGAGGGAACCTCTATCTGAACTTCTAACATCATATATTTCCTTTGCATGATTTCAGACTTGAGGTAAATAGGATATATCACACTATATTTGTAAGTTTCACCCATGTTATTGTACACAGCTATCATTAATTCATTCTCATTGCCTCATGTGTGAATATTACCACAATTTACTCATCCACTCTGTGATTTATGGACATTTGAGCAGTTTTCAGTTTGGGGTTCTTGTAAATAGTACATTTATGAAACTCCTTGTACATGTCTTGGTCTACACATTGTGTCTGCATTGTTGCTAGGTATGTATGTAAGAGTGAAGCTGTTGGGTCACGGTTATACTGACTTTCAGAAGAAACCGGATGCAAAAGTTAGGTTTCCCTCAATGAGCTCCCTTCTTTCCAGCATCTGACTGCTTAGACAACGCTCAGAGGCCTTACAACATTTTTTTTTTTTGTATTGTACACAACTTTTCTGGTATTTTTGGACAGAAGCATTTGTCTACTACAAATTATTCTCAAACAGGAAGAAAAAGTGTGTAGTATATTTTAATAATCTACTTATATGAATATATTTAATCTCATACCTCATTTATTTATATGAAAATAACCATATAGACTATAAGAAAAAAATCTGAATCCAAGTGATAAAACCATTATTGTTACTCTGTAACCAACATCTCTTCTAACTTTGGCTTATTTCCTTTACCTTGTATTTTCCACTGTTCTTAGAAGCAGTTTATAGTCTGTCTTTTAATTTCAGATTTAGAAACAGATGCACGTTGGAGTGTTAGGTATTAAACACTGGATTAGCACCTTCCGTGGTCACTTTTGATAATGAACTATGCCTGAATCACTCCTCTCTGGCTTTTCAAGAGTCCTTCTCTCTCGTTACTCTTTCCCATGGTCTAGTTCTCATGTTTAGCCCCTCTGTGTGTATCAGAATCTCTGGGGACTGCAAAAACACAGATTTCTGGGCCCTCCTCTCAGAATTTCTCATTCTGTAGGTCAAGTGAGGTCCCATATTTTGCATTTCGAGCAAGTTCCCAGGTAATGCTGATGCTGGCCATCCAGAAACCACATTTTGAGATTTACGGTTCTGGTGCCATCTCTATTTTTCTCAAGTAATTGTGAGCTGTCTTTTCAAAAGAAGTTATTGTATCTACTCCAGCTGTTTCCAATTTCCTCATGCTGGATTGCGCCCATCAACTGGAGAGTGATAAAACATAGTATTTTAAAGGAACTGGATCCATGATCCTTCTGCATCAATTTTAAGAAAACAAAGCAATGGTATAAACAGTTAAACAGGTCTTTCCCCAATTACTTGGAATCAAAAGCTCCTTTTTAACTGAGGATTATATTTAGAGGAGTTTCCTTTAAGTTTTGGACATATTTGGGAGGAAGGGAGTTAAACGGAAGGTTCCTGTACAACTCAATTCTCCCCCCTTCCATCATTTAAAGAAATGTCATTTATGACTGCAGACTTGTGAAGCCAAATTTATTTATAATTCTCAATAGCCCTCAGGTTCTGGCGCAATCTAAAGACACAAACGTTTCTTTGTTTTTAAGTGAAATATCTGTTGAATATACATTTTATGCATATTTGTCCAGATTTAGTCAAAAAACACAAACTTTCAGCTATCAGGAAGTGTACTGTGATGTACAGTAGGTAAAACAAACATAAGGTTGACTTCATACAATGGCATTCATGGCATTTTGTCAACTTTTAAAACTTTACAGCATGGAGTGTACAATAGCAGCCTGAGGTTTTCATATGCTACCTTGTAATCAAAGCCCCTTCTACCCACAATGGAAGGGAAGGGTGGAGGGACTTTTCGCTTGTGTCTGAGATGAATCAGGCAGGACAGTCTCTTGATTTCACTGTGCATACTCAGGGCATGGCAGTTTCCATGTAAGGGGAAAATGACTGCTTTTAACAGAAGATAAATTAAGCCTTTGGATTAGAGTGAAATCTTTAAGGTCAGAATTCTAATGATAAAAGAAAATGGAAGCTTCCTCAGTTGTGTTAGAGGCAGAGTAAGAGGTAAGGTTTATCAGCTTTCCTGCAACGGTGCTAATGAGTGACAAGATGTCTCAATGAAGACACCCTGTGGCTGTTAAAGTGTGTGTGAAATGCAGAAATCCATCAGTAGAGTAATCATCTTCTCCCCACACAAACGGAAAAGCCATTTTGGTGTCTTTGGATTTCTGATTAAAGCCGGTGGCGGGGGACAGGAAAAAGGAACTAAATTTTAGAACACCTAGTATGTGCCAGGCAATATTCTAATTCTTTGTTAAGGGTCGTTCATCTGAAATAATTGCCATAATAACTTTGAAAACATGGTGCCTTTGTTTCAGGTGAGGATACCAAGGCACAGAGTAGTTAGATGACACAAAGTCTGTGCCTTGATTTCCTCAACTGTCAACAAGGTGGATCAATGAAGAAATAGATGTTCAAATCCACAGTAGCCTGCCTCCAAACTCCCACTTCCTCTGCTAGCATTGTTGATTTTTTTCAAGGAGCACATTTGGTGATTATTTTTTCCCCAATTGATGATTTTTTTCAGGGAGCATATTTCAGAATTTCTAAGCCAAGCATCTGTAGAATCAGAAAGACCAGAGGTGATTCTGAACAAACCCGTAATCCAGGGTATGCCTTATTGTTTTCTTCTTCCTTGAATCAATTAAAAAACTACTGGATAAATGACAAAAGTACTTTAGGGAAGAAACACTGGAATGGAAATTTGGAGATTTAGGTCAGCTCTACCACCAATAATTGTCATTTTTAGGTAAATGACTGATTACATGTCCATTCAGTCAATATTCCTTTATTAAGCAAAAAATAAGTAACATTTCCAGTGTTGTTGGGTCTGTACTGATAGAAGTTTGTCTAAACCACACCCTCCACTCTAAAGTTGCCCACGGTTTTGTAAGGAATCCAGACATGTAAACATGTTTGACATTCATAACGAAACCCAATGGCATAAATTCCTATAAAAAGTTGTGTGAATATGGTTCCAAAAGCTCTTGCATATGCCTGGATGGTCATAGGACTTAGAAAAGCTTCAAAAAGAAAGAAGAGGATTGAAGACGTTTGCCAGGTCGATATATAGAAGCAGAGGAGAGATTTCAGGATAACGGAACAATATACGCAAATACATGAGGTCATGTTCATAGACCTGAATGTCCTGACAGAGCTGAATCATAAAGGACATAGTATTCCATACTTAAGAATTTTAACTTTCTTTTGTAGGCAATGGCAAGACATGGAAAGTTTTGTATGGCAATCAGGCAGTTAAATTTTTATTTTAGGAAACGCATTTCTTAGTGTGACAAATGACTTCATGTGAGATGAGACGAGTGGCAAGGAAACCAATTTGAAAGCTGATACAAAAGTTCAGATAAAAGATAACGTCTGCTTGATCTAGGAAAGGAAGGAGGCAATGACGACCCACTCCAGTACTCTTGCCTGGAAAATCCCAAGGATGGAGGAGCCTGGTAGGCTGCAGTCTATGGGATCACTAAGAGTTGGACACGACTGAGTGACTTCACTTTCACTTTTCACTTTCATGCATTGGAGAAGGAAATGGCAACCCATTTCAGTGTTCTTGCCTGGAGAATCCCAGGGACGGGGGAGCCTGGTGGGCTGCCGTCTATGGGGTCACACAGAGATGGACACGACTGAAGCGACTTAGCAGCAGCAGCAGCAGATCTAGGAAAGGAGTGAAGGAGAGATAGGTACCAGTTCAAGAGATATTCTTGAAGTAGAATGAACAGTAAAGTTTTGGCACTGAACATACTTAGAATTGTGAAAAAGATAATAAAACAGATTCCATGAGGACATGGATTATGTCCGTTTTGTTCATCATTATGCATGCAGTGATAGAATCCGCAAACAAATTGATGAATCCGTGAATGAATGAATGAGTGATGACTTCTTGGTCTTGAGCATGGTGAATGTTTGGACAATTATAACCAAAAAAATTAGGCAATAACAGGGAAATTTGGAGGGTAAAAGAAATTGAGTTTAGCTTTGGATATTTGAGGCACACATGTGAAATATACTTGGAAACTGTAATCTTGAATTCAAGGGATAAAAATTCAAGATGGAATATTATGGTTTGGAAGTCAGAAATATAGAGACAGCATTTCAACCCACTAGAAAAATGTGCAATTACCTAGGCAAAATGCTATCAAGAATTCATTTACTGATCCATTCATTTATTCTATATATATTTATTGAGAGCCTACTTTGCATCAGACTTTAGGCAAGGCACTTAGGAAATAAATAGGTCTCATTTGTTCTCTACCTTAAGAAGCATATCATAGTTGGGGAGACAAATAAAAAAAAGAAAACAGATAAATAAGATAATTTCTGTTTGTCGTAACTACTGTGTAAGAAACAAGCGGTTGAGCCAGAGAATAAAGATAAGAAGGCTTCTTAGAGGAACTAAACTGCATGTGTGTTCAGTCATGTTCAACTCTTTGCAACCCCAGGGACTATAGTTCACCAGGCTCTTGTGTCCATGGGATTTTCCTGGCAAGAATACTGGAGTGGGTTGCCATTTCCTCCTCCAGGGGATCTTCCCTACCCAGGAAACCCAATGCATCTCCTACATTGGCACGCAAATTCTTAGAGGAGGTTACATTTAAATTGAGACTTGAGTTAGTCTGGGTTTTCCAGAAAAACAGAACCAATAAGAAGGTAGATAGATAGATAAATGATAGATAGATAGATAGATAATAAAGAATAGACTCTCACAAAATTATAGATGCTGAGAAATCCCATGATCTGCAGTTAGAAAGCTGCAGATATAGGAGGGCTCATGGTATAGTTCCAGCCTAAGCACAAGCTCAAAGGCAGAAGACCAAGGTTCCAGTTTGAAGACAGTGAAGCAGAGAGCAAACTCTCCCTTCCTCAGTCTCATTGTTTGATTTATGCCTTCAACAGATTAGAGGAGGCCTACCCCCACTGCTAAGGGCAATCTGCTTTCCTCATGCACTGATTCAGATGTCCATCTCATCCAAAAACACCTTCACAGTTGTATTCAGCAATAACATTGAACCAAATGTTGATGTTTCCGTTCATTTTTTCCAAAATGTATCCATTCAGTCTGTTCAGCAAGGACTGTGGATTTTATGAACATTAACCTCTATTTAGGGCTTCCCAGGTGATGCTAGTGGTAAAGAATCCACTAGCCAATACAGGTGACATAAGAATCGCAGGTTCGATTCCTGGCTTGGGAAGATCTCCTGGAGGAGGCCATGGCAGTCCATTCCAGTATTCTTGCCTGGAGACTCTCATGGACAGAGGAGCCTGCCCAGCTACTGTCCATAGGGTCTCAAAGAGTTGGACATGACTGAAGCAATTTAGCATGCACCCACAGTCTCTATTTCATCCCCATCTTGAATGAGAGTCATGGTCCAAATAGGATCCAAGGATAATTGTTCTTTTTCTGTAGCACTCTGTATACAGTGCCCCATTATCCTCTAGCATTATTTGTTGCTGATAAGAAATGTCTCATATTTCATTGTTCTTTCCAAAAACTAAAAGCAGAAGCAAACCATAAAATGCCTTTGCCACTTTGGGCAGCTGTGTCTTCTCTAAGCAAGGAAACAGTGATAATAAGTTTCAAAATGTATGGACTCCTTTGCTCAATTCACCTGCTGAGAGACAGCATGTGATTGTCTGTGATCTACTACCTGAAAGACTTGGCGGGTGGTGGAATGTGGATCTGGAGGTTCCCCAGGTGTTCCCCAGGTGCTCACACCTTTTGAATTGGCTGTAAAAGACCCTATTTGATCAAGCTTCCCATTACCTTGAACATCAAATCTTCTCTTCTCCTTGGTAACTTGCCTTTACAGTGTTCATCAAACTCATTAAACACCCTCCAACCCCAGGGGCTTTGCATTTGCTGTTTCCTCTATTCTCTTTCTTTATCTTCACACAAAACTAACTCCCTTGTCCCTTAAGTTGTATTTTAATCAACTATACATAATCAGTGGGGTCTGCACAAAAATCTTACTCTAGAGTTTCCCATCTCTTTCCTCACTTTAGTCTTCACCATAGAAGATGAAGAACGTACTGTACACTTTATTTATTTTATATCAATAAATTATTTATTTTATATCAATAAATTATTTATTTATTTGTATCAGGTCTTAGTTCCAGCACCCAGGATCTTTGTTGCTCCACTGCAACAAGGAATCTTAATTCTCTGACCAGGGATGGAACCCTCATCCCCTGCATTGGAAGGGGGATTCTTAACCACCAGACCACCAGGGAAGTCCTGTATGCTTAATTTAAATTGTTTCTCTCTATTAGAATATAAGCTGATACATAGTAGGTACATTATTAATATTTATTACATGAATAGATAAATGACTGGATATTTTTCATTAATACTGTGCTGAGTGGCTTATACATATCTCATTTAATGCTCAAAACAATTCTAACACGTGAATACTACTATCTTCACTGTATAGACGGGGAAACTGAATAGCAGAGAAATCTAGCAACATCTCAAAATTCACTAAAGCAGCAAGAGCTGGAGACTGACATCATTCCTCATGTTCTTCAAGTTTCTTCACCTTCCTGAATGGCTGAAGGTCAAAGTTGTCCGCACAAACAGGGTGACCATAAAGCATGACCAAATGATGCACATTTCTGGAGGAGTATGTGAATCTAAGAAACATGAATCATAGCACTACACACTCAGGATAAAGGGATGCAGATGTCTCTGGCTGGTTCTCACTGATATACTGCACAGACTACAAATATCCATTGTGATCTAAAATCAAATATCTGCAACGATATAAATGTATATTGATCACCTTAGAATTATACTACTTATAGTATGTATTATGTACACACTTTGTAGTTGCATCCTTAGAAAATAACTGTGAGAAATATACCAAATATTCACATTTCCCATATGTAACAACACACAGCCCTTTTTGTGTGTCTCTTCTTCCATACCCACACACTATCTGTGCTTCAGTGGACACTTAATGGGGTCTTGCTCCTTGTTGAGGGAAAGATATAACAGATCCTTTCTAAGGTAGGAATGACCTTTTCATCCAAACTGATTATAGACATTCTCAATGTCTAAAGCTGACTCTAGACAAGACGTGTTGGGTGAGGGGGGCAAGGGAGATAATTCCTTTCCACACTTGACTGTCCAACACCTTTGGGTCACATTGGGTCAAGGAAGTGAGCTGAGGAAGAGTAAGGCATTCCTGACCCCCTTTCATCCCAGAGACCCAGTAATGATGGCAACAAGGAAAGTGAGATGTGCATTTACTCAACATTCAAGAGTATGTTGACCACATTTTGTATGCTCTGCTGTGTTTCAGGCACAGTAAGGGCTACACTGCAGTATCTGAAACATGATCTACATCCAGAGTACAGTGTAGCTAGACAAATTTGGCAACTGGTAAAAAGCTTGTCAACTGGTAGTTCAAGTTATTCGATAACATGAATAATACAATAACAAACTGTGCAACCAAGATGCACTTTGGGTAGCCAAAAAATTACAACATAATTGCAGTTTGGAAATTTTTTCATGGTGAATATTTGACTGGAAAAGCAGAAAAATATGTAGATTTGCAAAATGGAGGAGCTGAATTATTTCAAGAGAAGAAATAGTTTAAGTAAAGTTAGGCAAAAATTAGTATAACTGGATTAGGAAAAAGAAACTCATTTGCTTGCTGATGGAGATATTATAGGGAATTTTAAATGTCTGCATGAGAAACTGAACTCCCATATTTACACATTAATCTAGAAACTTATGAGAGTTTGATCTGAATAGAGGCAAAAGACTCATTAACTTTTACCATCAGGGTAGTTCTAGACATGTTTCTAAATGTTTCACATTAAGAAATAGTTCCATGTAGCTATATCCACAGGGATTAATTAAAACACACCAATGATATCATGTCTGATTCTTATTTAATATATTAATGAAGCATTAATTTATTCTAGAACTTAAAATGTTCTCATTGTCACAAGCCGAGAATGAACATTATAAAATACGAATAGAGGTTTCCTTGCTGACTCCACTCTAGAGATTTCTGTAGCAAATTTGGGGGACATTCAGACTAAATCAGTGACATCCGGATTGTTACTATGAGTCATGATTTGAAACTGACTCCGATGTTTTCAATCGTACTCAGAGAAATGGGGCCCACTTTGGCTCTTTCTTCCTATCTCAGGGGTAATAAAAAAAAAATCATAGTGAGAATGCTTTAGAATGAAAATAAGGCAAACAAAAACAATAGTTATGACCACTTTGCTATATCCTGGGCTCTGTGGTTAAGCTGCTGCATCAATTCATATTCCATTTGATCCTCAGTTCACCTTGTGCTAATTGCTCATGGATGGTATGCAATGGTTCATTTGTATTTTTTGGTTAAGCAGCCTTCCTTGATGGTTAAAAACATAAAAAATATTTCCCCACGTCCTTCCTGCTTAGTATTTGGAAGAAAAAACCTTGCACTGACAATGGAGGATCCTGAAAGTCCCCTATGTCCTTCTAGGGAATGCACAAAGATTTCAGACAGTCTCTCAGTTTTAGAAAATAAGGTACCTCCTGTTCTCAGGCCTGATTCTCAAGAAGCAAAACCTAAACTAGGAATTCCAGTACACAGGATTCCTTGCAGGGAAGGGGAGGCTGTGCTCCAAGAAGGGGAATGAGAGAAGCAGAAGAATTAAGCTGGAGTTTAGCCTCAGCCTAAGCCCACAGGGAGCTCTGGAGTGTGGACTAAACCACAGAGTTGGTCTCACCTTGGGAACGGCCTCTTTTACTCACATGTCCATCAGTCATTATCTGTCAGCTATCCCCAGGATCAGGGGAAGGGACCCTGTAACCTCCAAGGTATGGTGTCCCAATTTGGCTGAGGGCAGCTCCAGGAAAGGGAACAGCTGCCTTAACCGCTGACATTCACAGCACCTGCAGGATGGGAACAGCCTGGTGAGGCAAACTGAGTGGGGAATCCTCAGCACTGAAGAGGTCTTAGTTCCCCAATTGGAAGGGTGGGAAGTACTTGATGGGGGCTAGGGAAGGCTCCATGGGAAAAGGAACACTTAAAATTGGCCTTGATAGATAAGTAAAACCTCAGTAGGCAGAGATCTGGAAACAGTTGGAAATTTTCTTTCTTATTCTTTTGTTCTTAGATGGTAAACCTCACAGACATCACACACAAAATTCTGGTATTGGCATTTCCTCCTATAGCAGTGGCTAGTCGCCCAATTCTATCTTCTCTCCTTTTCCATAGAACACAGTTTGTAACCCGAAGGAGGCTGTACAGTCGCAGGCCACATCCTTCCCCCTCCTTGCCTCTGCATATGGCCAAGTGATGAACTCTCAACAATGAGAAATAAGTGAAATGATGAGGGACTTTTCCAGACCAAGCAGTCAGAAGCAAATGTGCCTGTTCCACACTCTTTCCCATTTCCATCAACTGCCTTATGAAAATTCAGAGCCACAAAGTAGAGGGAGCCTGGTTTCCCATTCTCTGTTGAGAAGAGCCAGTTGCTAATTAGAACCTTAGATGTGAGCCATTATACATTCTATTGAATTTAAGCCTCTATCTGTCACATCAATATCTTAACTTGTATTCCTCATTACTAAGAAATTAATGAAAATCCTTTGGCCAGATTAGAAAACAGTTTCTATTCTGATGCAATGGTATTGTTTTTCAGTGGCATCTTGGATTTTGCTTGCTTTCTTCTGTGTGCTTCATAGAGTTTTGCCATGGACTGGTTACTTTCTTGTATCAGGACAAACCTTAAGTTGTAGAAAATCCTATGTCCTATGTATGGTTGTTCAAATTTTGTGATAAAAAAATGGTTACATGTATAGCATATTAAGAAGTTTTTGTTTTCTTTGATACCTTACAAATTCCTGCTGCCAGCATTGCGTTTAGTCAGGCATGCATGGCTCTGTTTGTATAGACTTGTAGTGCTTTACTATAGTAAGATTGTGGCTTCTACATCTGACTCCCAGTTCTCTCGAAAAAGGAGAGGACTTTGGGAGACTGTGAAGGGGAGGGAAGGTGTTATACTATAGTATTTTGGCAAGAAGTGTTACTTCCTTTCTGTGGATCTTCCTAAAAATGCACACTCACTTACAGATATACACTCAGTCCATGATACTTATGGAGAAAGAAGTAGCTCCGAGATTTGAAGGTTTATCAATTTCACACTCGGTGTTGCACTGACCATGTTGACAAGCAGTGAATGCTATCATTCTATCAGACTTGATACAGAATTTTTAAGTTCCTTTCAAATTCACAGCAATTCATCACTATTGTCAGAGAAAGGAAAGAGACAAAGTTGCCATCAAGCTTGGGTACCAGCTAAGTAAACTGCATGTGTGAAAAATAATTAGAAATAGCTTAGAATGACAAATGTTTCACATTTATAAAGTTTGTGTGTAACTAAATGATAATGTCAACCTATCCTTAAATATTAAAGAGTAGATCATACCTGTGATATATGCTCAGTCTAATAAAATAGCATTTAATGGAGATGGCATCTTTTCCAGGTTTAGCTCAGATAGAAATACGGTAAAAACATACTATATAATGCTTATAATCCTTGGAAATATAATTTCATATTTTATATCCAATCCTCATGTGAATTTCATATTTCATCCAGAAAGAGATATGTGCAGAGAAAGTAAATAAATCAAAGAAACCAGGCCAATGCATATGACTGAAGTATAGAATATGTACATGAAGAATTGAAGATCCTCAGCCCAGTGGATCTCCAATTCCTACATTGTTTTTGATATGTGTAATGTGTTCTAAAGATATCAGTAAAATAGATTACTACAGTTGACTTCTGAAAATGCAGGTGTTGGAGAAGTTGATCCTCCACCCAGTCCAAAACCCACAAAACTTTACCTAAGTTTCCATATCTATGGATTCAACCAGATAAGGATTGTGGAGCACTGTAGTATTTACTACTGAAAAAAATTTGCTTGGAAGGGGACCTTTGCCATTCAAATCCATGCTGCTTAAGGGTCAACTGTATCATCAAATATGAGTTAGGAAAAAAATCCAAAATCTTTTAGTCTTCCAGATTGGAAATTCTCAGTAAAACTAATTAAATTTAAGTGACTTCTTTTGTAGTTCTGAAAAAGAATTTAACTGGAAGCAGATACTGTATTTTCTGTACCCTGTGAAGGAGGTTTTCATAATAACAATTTGCATTTCATTAGACACTGGAGTTTTGTCACAGTTCAACTTAATCATGAACCACTAAAGACAGGTTAACGTTCTCCCTCAGCTTCCACCTCTGCTGTCACGTAAACTATTCCTTTAGACCTGTTTCACTGTGAAAAACATGTTTCCTAACACAGAGATTGTCTTCACAAAAGTTTCTGTGAGTAATCCATGGTGTCTGAGAAGTGTCCTATGACTGCTTTTTGACCCGTTGACACAGCTGTTGCTGCTAAGTCACTTCAGTCGTGTCCGACTCTGTGCGACCCCATAGACGGCAGCCCACCAGGCTCCGCCATCCCTGGGATTCTCCAGGCAAGAATACTGGAGTGGGTTGCCATTGCCTTCTCCAGTGCATCAACGGGAAAAGTGAAAGTGAAGTCGCTCAGTCATGTCCGACTCTTAGCGACCCCATGGATTGCAGCATACCAGGCTCCTCCGTCCATGGGATTTTCCAGGCAAGAGTACTGGAGTGGGGTGCCATTGCCTTCTCCGTGACACAGCTGTAGGTTTTGTCATTTTCTAGTAGAATGCCCTGGATAATATTTCAAATGTACAGAATCACGACCTCTATTGTTTGCCAGATTGCCTGTGAAATGTATGCTAATGTTCATAATAGTATTATACAAGGTTGTTTATTCTCTGAAAAATAATATGAGCATTATTTTCATTCTACCCCTCCCCACATAGGTTTGCCCTTTAATAGGAATTAGGAAGTCTAATTTTGGTTAAGTAAATATCCACTTTCAGCTTTACAAATGATGGTTCATTTAGGCACATACTTTAATAGTATTAAAGGTGGAAAACAAGAAGAATTAGCCAGGTAAACTAAAGTACTAATAACACATTATAATACAGAACCATGCATGGCAACTTGTGGCATGTACATATTTTATGCTATTAATAGAATTGAGTACAGTGATTCAACATAATTCAAATATAAGACAAAGGACCATATATGTGCTATGAAAGTGACACAAACACAGAACACAGGGTATAATTGTGATGTCACTGGCCTTCAGACCGTCTGCTTTGTATATCATTCAGGTATGACCCTATCTCTTTTCTTGGTCTTGGTCCCCACCAAAAAGAGAGGCTCAGTTTAGAATTTTGGTACAGACAGTTTATTTGGGTGGGGATCACAGTTCACACAGCAAAGGTGCGGAGAAGTTGATAGGTAAGAAAGAATGCCAATAAATGATGTGTGATGGAATGAACACAGCTGTGGCAATGGAGTTCAAGTTCACTGGTGATCATGTGCAAAGCTCTATGCTTCTGAATCCTCCAAAGAGGGGCCAGAAAAGGCAGGTATTTAGTCACCAATTACTTTCCCTCATTGGATGAGGGTCTTATTCAAACACAGCTAAGCTGTCATCAGGCCTAGTAATGCAGGAAGACACAGACCTGCCTAGGGACTCATGACCATGAAATGTGATATGGGTTGAAGGAATGTGGGTCAGAACTCCACAGACTCTGCAACATGTGCAAGGGCCAGTGTGTCCCATTTACATGGCTACATCTTTGCTGTCATATGCTGGACCGGAGTGTGGGGTTCTGTGCTATCATTCATTTAGGGTGAATGATTTTTGTATGCCTGGAGCTTTGGACCACACTTTATCAGTTTGGCCTCATGGTGGCTGGAGCCTGGATATTCATTTTCTCTTCTGTAGGAAATATGAGAGATTTTTTGCAAGGATTAAATCCTTAGTGGCTACGTGAAAAACATCTAGACAAGTGCCTGACATAATAAACACATCACAGATTCTAGGGCCCTATTCCCATTCTCACATTCCTATTTTGTATCCCCCTTCCTCTTTCAGTAGCATTGTTGATGCATAAAAGACAGTGCACCCATTTGGGTGTCACTCTCTCCAAACTTCTCTCAAGTGGTTTGTGTCAGGATTCACAGAATTTAGAAAAGTTATTATCCTCATTGTTATGGTTTACTAAAGTAAAGAATACAAATTAAAATAGGCACAGGAAGAAGGCACGTAAGGCGGAGTCCAGAAGAAACCAGGCACAGCTTCCAGTCATCCTCTCCTAATGAAATCTACGGACATTACTTCTCACAGTAGAGATGTGAGGCAACATGTGAGAAATGTCGCTAACCAGGGAAGCTCATGCAAGCCTTTGTGTCCATGGTTTGTGTGTGTTTGTGTGTGTGTGTGTGTGTGTGTGGAGGTCAATGTCACAGGCATGGAGTTGAACTTAACTACTCCAAACTCCAGCCCCCAGTAGCTCAAACAGTGTGGTCCAAAGCTCCAGGCATACAAAAACCATTAACAATAAATCACATCATTAGCATAACCTACCTGGCATGACCCAAAGCCTCAGATATGCAAAGATATTCTTGTCAGGCAGACTACTCCAAGGACTCAGAGGTTATCCCTCAGGATCTTGTCAAGGACCATCATGAAGACCCTTGGAATATGCAGGGTTTGGGTAATCCAAGTTTCCTGAGTTAACACTTTATCACACAAGACGCCACATCTTCTCCCTGGCTCCATGGCATACTCCTTATTCCAGAGCCCATTATTGCAGACAATTCTCCAAGAGCCCACAGGTCTGTACTTAAGCCCCGTCTCAAGAATGATCAGGAGTATCTCAGCTCATAAGCCTCTTATCAAGGCTCATCACCTCTCAGTGGTCCAACTGCCCCACATCAAATGCATCCCTTCTGGGGCACAAAGGTAGACAGATCACCCATGGACACACAGGTGCTTCTAGGTCTACACTCACTGTTCAATACAGTAGCCACTAGCTACGTGTTGTTATTACATACTTGAAATTTTACCAGACTAAACTGACACATGCTGTAAGGGGGAAATACATATCAGATGTAAGGCAGTACAAAAAAAAAGTAAAATATTTGAATATTTAAAGATGATTATATGTTAAAATGACAATGTTTTAGATAGACTAATTAAATATATCATTAAAATCAATTTTATTATTTTCTTTCCCTTTTCTTAATGTGGCTATGAGAAAAACTTTAAATTACATATGGCTCATATTATATTTCTATTGGACAAAGCTGTTTTATATGAAAATATGAAATGTGAGATACAAGACTCTAAATACAATTACAAGTCTTTTGACTGCCTCTCTGAACACGTGACCATGTAGCATGATTGTTTTATAAATATATCATGGAAAACCACAGTTGGAGACAAATTGTTTCAGCTAATGATTCTCAATAGATGTACTACAAAATAGCAGCAATTTTATAGATTTGAGCCTAGCTGACACATAGCACACATGATTCAAGCCCCTAGACCAGCTATTGTATTCTAATAATTTCATAGTAATTTCTACCAGGTATTTGTACAGTGGCTGTACATCAGTCCCCTCAATGACATCTGCCTTTACAAGAGTTCTTGGGTGTAAAGCTCTCACCAAAAAACCACACTGTCAGCAAGATCCAGATGCACTTCAGACTTCCATTTCCAGAGAGATATTGTACACTGGCCTTCCCTGGTGGCTCAGTGGTAAAGGATCTGCCTCCCAATGCAGGAGACATGGGTTTGATCCCTGGGTCAGGAAGAGCCCCTGTAGGAGGAAATGGAAACCTCACTCCAGTATTCCTGCCTGGAAAACTCCATGGATAAGGGAGCCTCGTGGGCTGCCGTCCATAGCGTCAAAAAACAGTAAGACATGACTTAACAACTAAATAACAACATTGTACTCTACTTGGTGCCACCTTTTCCTTGTAAAATTAGTTTGTTTGCCATCCTGACTGAAGTCATCTAAATCCCACACAAGTACAGAACCAATCACTCTCCCTCAAATATCCAATAAATTATAGGTAATATTTGATATGATCCAGAAAGCAATCAAAGGTCTTTAAAAAAGTGTCTTCGCTGAAAGAAGGAAAAAAAAAAACAACTGGACAACAACAATCTGTCTTGTAAACTCTAGTAATTATATGGCTCACAGTAAAGAGTTTTATTTCATGAAAGACCCATGATGATCTTTATTCAAGGATGTTTCATTTCTACAGCCCCAAACTAACATGATTCTAAGATGGGAGAAGTTCAAGAGCAGAATTTCACATCATGGTGTCACCAGCACAAATGTATGAAAAACAAAAGACAGGGTGGTTTCCAGAAAATATAATCTTTATAAGGTTTAATTCTTCCTATTTTTAAAATTATATCTAGGATGGAGCTCTAGAACAGCACTGTAACACAGAAGCAGCATAGCCCAAGGGACAAATGTGAGATACATATGCAATTTTAAGTTTTCTATGAATTGTATTTTGTTTAAAATAAGTAAAAAGAGACAGGTGAAATTAATTTTAACAATAGATTTCATTTAATCCTTATATCCAAAATCAATTATGTCATCAATATTAAATGAATAGCATTTTACATTTTCATTTTCATACTTTTTTAAACAGTGTGTATATTAACCTAGTTATAATTCAGCCTAGGCACATTTCAAGTGGAGGGTGACTTTCATGTTACACAGAACTAGATAATAAGCATCCTTTAATTGTCTTGTCAGTGGATATCATCAGAGCCTTGTAAACACTATCAAATTTTTAGTTGAACACAGACTGGAAAAACTCTAGTTCTAATATTTTATACTACAATTCTCTTTCCCTAAACTGTGTTTGTTGAGCATTTTATTAATTATTTTACATATAACTTCTTGAATATAAAGCACCTTATTAAACATTTTGATGCCAGATTATCCCTCCATTAAACACTGGGAAATGGGTTCAAAAACATGTGGCTACTTGCTTAGGGTCTCAGAGCTAGGAACAGGCTGTGGTCAAAACTTTAGTCTGTTTCTCAGCTAAATTTTCTTGTGTATGACCCCAAATAGTAGAAGGGTGAAAAGAGTAGTGGCTTGTAGCCAAGGTGAGTTACAGGATCTAAAGTGACTTGGAAAGGCCCAGAAATAGAGGCGAGCTATAAGCCTTTCAGAGCTTGCTCCTCCACAGGAGAAAGGAATGAAAGGCCTTGGAAAGATTTGCAATTCCATCTGGGTCTTAGATCTTCTGATAAGATGTAAGGCCACAGCCTTACATTAGTAAAGAATGAAACTATTATTTGCAAGTCATTTACAAACACATTTCAGTTCATGAAGTCACATTTCATGTTAATTCCTGGGAACTTCAACCAAAGTCTCCAGTCATTTGGGAGAATTGCAGTTTTAGAACCTAGAACATCTCCTGAATCAGGCTAGTGTTCCCAGATATTTAAGGCCATCAACCCCATGGAATTTTCTTCATCCTTAACTAACCTGCCATTCTAAGGCAAACTACTGAGGAAAGTAACTTGGTCACAGGCTTTGACCCCTGGAAATATGAGTAATTGATTGACTTCTTTGTTAATCTAGAAATAATAAATAAATCCCCCACTAATTTACCACACAGCCTCTTAGATTTAGTCATCTCTGGGCCTGCTTTACTGGCTTCAGATATTTAATCAACTTCCCATAATAATACACTTTATGTACATATTGATATATTATATGATTGCAACTCAGGATTTATCAAAAGTTCCACTGAGAAAAAAATGATATTTAAAAGGGTAGACTAATGAACCCAGTAACTACTCACTCCGTCTTTATGTCATTGGTTTTTAACCTTGACTTCACATTGGATCACCCAGGGAGCTTTAAGAAAGTGCCTGGTCTCCCAGCAGAAATCCTGATTTAATTGGTCCAGGATGTGGTGTGGGCATCAGGGATTTTAAAGCTCCCCAATGACTGTAAGGTACAACCAGGGTTGAGAATCATGGCTCTATATTCAGTGAACATTATCTCTTAGTTATGTTAGCAGTGTAAGCTTAAGCAAAGTAAATGAACCATATTTCCTAAGATTCACATAAAAATACCTTTACCAAAAAATATGTAATGTTATGTCTTCAGGTTTTTATGGAGAGTAAATAAAAGCATCCAGTCAAATAATATTTCTGCTATAGGTTTTTTGTAACACCTTTAAGATATGAAGTAACACACATGATAAATTTTTCATTAGATTAAATTCCAAGAAAATAATAATTTTTCCAGAAAATGGTATACTTTGTTAATCAGATGAGATAAAATGAGCTTTCATTTTATGGTGTTTGAAATATCTATACTTTTGCTTCTTGAATTTTTTTTTCCTTTAGAAAAAAATTGTCTTTGCATGTACTATACTCAAATTCATAAGCCATATCCACTTATTTTTGGAAGTGGATGGAGTATAATAAAGAAAGAAAATGCATGTTTTTCCCTACTGAATAGAATCATCTATTAGTTTATCTCATCTGCTTTTAACCTGACTTATCCTCTGACCATCTTTGTAATATTTTCTTCGTCAAGCTGGAAAGCCACATGGTCTAGTTCTTCTTAGACATTACGCCATGAGCTGGATCTTTTTTTCTTTGTTCCCCCCCACCTCCCATTAGAGTTGTTTGTCCTAAATTTCAGTTTCCTCCCTAATAGCATCCTACAGATTAAACTTGATATCAGTCTGCTTCTTGTGGGACCCCATCTGGAGCACCCCTAGAGGTTGATTGCACATATTATATCCATTTTACAGATGAGTAAATTAACACTTCAGGAGATTAAGTTATCAACCAAAATCCCATAGTGAACAAATGAGAGAACCAGGATTTGAGGCCAGAAAGTTTGACTTCCGAGCTTATAGCCATAAAATCATCATTACCAAACCACGGCTACTAGATGGAGTGTTTTTCAGATACTTTACAAATAAGCATCATTATTTTGTTTCCACCTTTAGGAAACTTTGGATAGCTCTTTGGATTCACACATGTAGAAGAAGGAGAAGCAAACAGGATTGGACAGAGGAGAAACTGAGCTGCAGTGAAGTTCTGACAGAGGTCTCAGACTTTGGGCATCTCAGGAGTTAGGTGACCTTGACTGAGGGGTCTGGGCCCATATTTCCCCCACTGGATGCAGCCTGCCCTTGGATGAGGATCAGACCTGGGAGAGATACTAAGGGCAATTTTTTGCTAAATCCCAGCAGCCAAGGAGCAAGTTGCCCACTCCTGAAGGAGTATGTTTGGGGAGCATCAAAGCATTCTCCCCAGGGATGTTCTAAGATGACCACATCCCAGCGGTTAACCTAGAGATGCCTGCCCCAAAGACTATGACCAATTTCAACATGATCAAGGCAAGTATATAGAACTTATAAAAAAAAATAGATCAATCCCTCTTTTAGTGGTGAGCTTGGTAGCAATAATTCAGAGAGCCTAGGAATGCTGCAGAGACCCAGGGAAAATGTACCACCTACAACCTGATTGCCCATGGCTGCTGTGCCCTCATGAAACACTTGCTACTGAAGCAAAATCCGACTATTTTTGACCTATCCTCTCCCTAAATAACACCCAACTATTCAAATAAGCAAAATATTGAAATAAATAATACTGTTAAAATATATTCATTCTATTTTTTTTACTATCATCTCCCAATTCATTTGCCAATGAGCTAAATTGATTCAGCACATGTTCTGGAGGTTCAACCTCTGGACACATGTCCCAAGCTCCCTCAATCCCCTTTGTAACTAAAGAAGTAGTCGTATCTAAGCATATCCTGATACTTGAAACAGAAGCTTAGATATCAAATAAATTTTTACTTAAATATTTGATTTTCTTATTTCCCAGGAATCTTTTCAACATGTGGCTCTTGTAGCTTCTGAGAATTAGAGTTCCGTGTAAGAAGAGAGAATTCTGTAGACAGTTCATTTTTTGTGGAAGTAGCATTGAGGGTCCTGGAAAACCATATCCCAGTAGGCATGAAACCTGCTTTATTGTTATCGTTGTTCAGTTTCTCAGTAGTGACCAACTCTTTGCAAACCCATGGACTGAAGCTTGCCAGCCTTCCCTGTCCTTCACCATCTCTCAGAGTTTGTTCAGATTCATGTCCATTGAGTCAATGATACCATCTCATTCTCTGTCGTCCCCTTTTCCTCATGCCCTCAATATTTCCCAGCATCAGGGTCTTTTCCAATGTGTGAGCTCTTCACACCAAGTGGTCAAAGGACTGGAGCTTCAGCTTCAGCATCAGTCCTTCCAATGAATATTCAGGGTTAATTTCCTTTAGAATTGACTGGTTTGTTCTCCATGCTGTTCAAAGGATTATCAAGAGTCTTCTCCAGCATCACAGTTCAAAAGCATCAATTCTTCAGTGCTCAGCCTTTCTTATGGTCCAACTCACATCTGTACATGACTACTGGAAAAAGCCATAGTTTTGACTATACAGGCCTTTGTCAACAAAGGGATGTCTTTGCTATTTAATATGCTGTCTAGATTTGTGATAGCTCTTCTTCCAAGGAAAATGTGTTTATTAATTTCATGGCTGCAGTCACCATCTGCAGTGATTTTGGAGCCCAAGAAAATAAAATCTGTCATTATTTCCATTGTTTCCCTATCTATTTGCAATGAAGTGATGAGACTAGATGCCATGATCTTCGTTTTTTGAATGTTGAGTTTTAAGCCAACTTTTCCACTCTTGTCTTTCACTTTCATCGAGAAGCTTTTTAATTCCTCTTCACTTTGTGCCATTAGGGTAGTGTCATCTGCAAATCTGAGGTTGTTGACATTTCTCCCAGAAATCTTGATTCCAGCTTGTGCTTTATCCAGCCTGGCATTTCTCATGATGTACTCTGCATATAAATTAAATAGGCAGGGTGACAATATCCAGCCTTGACGTACTCCTTTCCCAATTTGGAAACAGTCTGTTGTTCCATGTCTGATTCTAATTGTTGCTTCTTGACCTGCACACAGATTTCTTAGGAGGCAGGTAAGATGGTCTGATATTCCCATCTATTTCAGAATTTTCCATAGTTTGTTGTGATGCATACAGTCAAAGGCTTTAGCATGGTCAATGAAGCAGAAATAGATGTTTTTCTGGAATTCTGCTTTTTCTATGGTCCAGTGGATTTTGGCAATTTGATCTCTGGTTCTTCTGTCTCTTCAAAACCCAACTTGTACATCTGGAAGTTCTCGGATAACATACTCTTGAAGCCTAGCTTGAAGGATTTTGAGCAATATCTTCCTAGCATGGTACTGAGCACAATTGTGTGGTAGTTTGAACATTCTTTGGTATTGCCCTTCTTTGGAATTACAATGAAAACTGACATTTTCAAGTCCTGTGGCCATTGCTGAGTTTTCCAAATTTGCTGTCGTATTGAGTACAAGAGTTTAATAGCATCAGCTTTCAGGATTTGAAATAGCTCAACTGGAATTCCATCATCTCCACTAGCTTTGTTCATCACAATGCTTCCTAAGGTCCACATGACTTCACGTTCCAATATGTCTTGTTCTAGGTGAGTAATCACACTGTTGTGGTTATCCAGTTCATTAAGACCTTTTTTTGTATAGTTCTTCTGTGTTTTCTTGCCACCTCTTCTTAATCTCTTTGGCTTCTGTTAGGTCCTTAGTGTTTCTGTCCTTTATTGTGCCCATTTTTGCAGGATTTTTGCCCATTTTCCCTTTGTATCTCTAATTTTCTTGTAGAGATCACTAGTCTTTCCCATTCTATTGTTTTCCTCTATTTCTTTGCATTGTTCACTTTGGAAGACTTTCTTATCTCTCCTTGCTATTCTTTGGAACTCTGCATTCAGATGGATATATCTTTCCTTTTTTTCTTTGCCTCTCACTTCCTTCTTTTCTCAGATATTTGTAAGTCCTCCTCAGACAACCACTTTGCCTTCTTGCATTTCAATTTTGATGACTGCTTCCTGTAAAATGGACCTCTGTCCATAGTTCTTCAGGCACTCTCTCTACCAGATCTAATCTCTTGAATCTGTTTGTCACTTCCACTGTATAGTCATAAGGGATTTGATTCAGATCATACCTGAATGGCCTATGGTTTTCAGTACTTTCTGCAATTTAAGTCTGTATTTTGCAATAAGGGGCTCATGATCTGAGCCACAGTCAGCTCCTGGTCTTGTTTTTACTGACTGTATACAGCTTCTCTATTTTCAGCTGCAAAGAATATAATCAATCTGATTTAAGTATTAACCATCTGATCATCTCTTGTGTTGTTGAAAGAAGATGTATGCTATGACCAGTGCATTCTCTTGGCAAAACTGTTATCCTTTGCCCACTTCATTTTGTACTCCAAGGCCAAACTTGTCTTCTATTCCAAGTATCTCTTGACTTCCTACTTTTGCATTCTAATCCTCTGTAATGAAAAGGACAACTTCTTTTGATATTAGCTCTGGAAGATCTTGTAGTACTTACGCAACCATTAGACTTCAGCTTCTTCAGCATTAGTGGTTGAGGTATAGACTTGGATTACTGTGATATTGAATGGTTTGCCTTTGGAAACAAAGCAAGATCATTCTGTTGTTTTTGAGATTGCAACCAAATATTGCATTTCAGACTCTTTCATTGATTATAAGGGCTACTCCATTTCTTCTAAGAGATTCTTGCTCACAGTAGTAGATATAATGGTCATCTGAATTAAATTTGCCCATTCCCATCCATTTTAGTTCACTGATTCCTAAAATGCTGATGTTCACTCTTGCCATCTCCTGTTTGACCATGTCCAATTTACCTTGATTCATGAAGCTAACATTCCAGTTTTCTATGCAGTATTGTTCTTTACAGGATCAGGCTTTTCTTTCACCATCAGACACATCCACAACTGAACGTCATTTCTGCTTTGATTCAGTGTCTTCATTCTTTCTGGAGCTATTTCTCCACTCTTCCCCACTAGCATATTGGACACCTACCAAACTGAGGGGCTCATATTTCAGTGTCATATCTTTTTGCCTTTACATACTATTCATGGGCAAGAATATTCATGGATTCTCAAAGCAAGAATACCATCATTTTTCAAAGGGAATTAGATCAGGGATTGCACATATTGATTCTGGACAAAAATCACACAGAGCCTCAATTCTTTATGTGTGAGCTCCAGCACAGGTGGGCTTCCACATTGATGAGTAATGGCCAGGACTTTTTGGTTGAGTGACATATGTGGTTGAGGGGGCAGCTGAACAGTTCACTGAGGGAGGAATGCCTGACCACAAGGAGAGGTGCGAGATGTAGGTGGCTTCTGGAGACATTGCTACTATTCTTGGAATGGTGGTCAGGTTGATATTTGTGGTGAAACAAGTTAAACCATATGGATATGACAAACCAAATGAAGATCATAAATTTTAAATAAAGATATATAAAGCAATTTATGAGAAGCTTTATAATTTACTGCTCTACATCTTCCTTCAAGGAAAGACTTATTGTCCAGTTCTTGGGAATGTGGCCATTAGGGGTCTTCAGCTCTCAGGACCTTTAGAAATTGCTTCAGTTGCAGAAAACTGCCCTGAGGCCACAATCCTTCTCAGGGAAACTCACAACCAATGAGTAATCAATATGGGAGGATAAGGGCCTGACCATCTCCATTCAATTTGGTACAACTCTGAATGGCCTCACTAGCTACAGAGTTCCCTACAGGATTGGCCAAGACTATTATTGGATCTGCATTACTTGTAACTTCTCCTTCTGCCCATTCCTTCTTCCTTCTCTTCCAATCGGCATTTGCCTCCTGGGAAAGTCAACATATGCTAGGATCTAAGAAGATATAGCACTCAGGAAAGGATAATTTCCTTTAGGCGATTTTCCAATCAATACCATAATCCCTTTTAACACTACACATGGGTAGAAATATTTCCATTTACCTTCCATTTTTGAACCACTGGCACAAGACTGAATGTTCCTTGACAAGTTGAAATTGATATCCCTGATATTTTCAGCCCTTAGGACCTGCTAATCCTCTTGCAGTGATAAAGAACATGTTGAATTTTGCTTTCAAGGCAACACTTCCACACACCTATTGTGTAGTGTTTTCAGCCTAAATTTCACAGTATCTTTTTACCTCTATCTCAGAGGTCAAGCTTTGAAATTCTTTTAGAATCCTGAATGTCCTAAATGTCCTTTCCTGAAACACACTCTAATCATTCCAAAACTTTCATACAGTGTACTGCTCAAAAAAGAAATTCATTTATCTCTGTAAGGTATGAATATCATATAGAGGAGTGGGACTGTCACTCATTTTGTATTAATACTTTTAGTAAGGATGCTTTGGATGCTATTAACTATTTTAGCAACCACATCAATGTATTTACTCACTTTGTCTCCTGAACTTTTAAGAGTAAAGGAAAAATTAATAATGAGCATGCATTAAAATTTAAAAAGCCTGCTTGTCAAAAGACTCTATTAAGAAAATGAAAAAAACAAATAATAGAATGGGGCAAAACATAAATTCTCTACCTACACCAACAACCCAAGAGATGACCCCACATATGGACATCACAAGATATCAATACCGAAATCAGATTGATTATGTTCTTTGCAACCGAAGGAGAAACTTTTACAGTCAGCAAACACAAGACCTGGAGCTGACCATGGGTTAGATCGTGAGTTTTGTTTTGCAAAATTCAGACTTAAATTGGAGAAAGTAGGGAAAACCACTAGGCCACTCAGGTACAGCTTTAATCAAATCCTTTATGGTTTTACAGTGGGGTCGATGACTATTTCAAGGGGTTAGATCTGATACACAGAGTGCCTGAAGAACTATGGATAGGGGTTCATACAGGAGGCAGTGACCAAAACCATCTCCAAGAAAAAGAAATGCAAAAAGGTAAAGTGGTTGTCTGAGGAAGTTTTACAAAGAGCTAAGGAAAGAAGAGAAGTGAAAGGCAAAGGAGAAAGGGAAAGATATACCCAACTAAATGCAGAGTTCCAAAAAATAGCCAGGAGAGATAAGAAGGCCTTCCTAAATGAACAATGCAAAGAAATAGAGGAAACCAAGAGAATTGGAAACACTAAAGATCTCTTTGGCATACTGATTGCAACACTTTAACAGCATCATCTTTTATGGTTTTAATTAGTTCAGCTGGACATCCTGGAATGTGAAGTCAAGTGGGCTTTAGAAAGCATAACAACAAACAAAGCTAGTAGAGGTGACAGGATTCCAGCTGAACTAATTAAAACCATAAAAGATGATGCTGTTAAAGTGTTGCAATCAGTATGCCAGCAAATTTAGAAAACTCAGCAATGGCCACAGGACTGGAAAATGTCAGTTTTCATTCCAATTCCAAAGAAGGGCAGTGACAAAGAATGTTCAAACTACCATACAATTGCACTCAGTTCACATGTTTAGGAAGGTCAAATTAGGCTTTGGCAGTACATGAATCGGGAACTTCTAAGATGTACAAGCTGGATTTCAAACAGACAGAGGAGCCAGAGATCAAATTGCCAACTTATCCAATTGTGGAGAAAGCAAAGGAATTCCAGAAAAACATCTACTACTGTTTCATTGATTATGTTAAAGTTTTTTAATGTGTGAATCACAACAATTTGTGGAAAACTCTTAAAGAGATGAGTGTAACAGACCACCTTACCTGTCTCCTGAGAAGCTTGTATGTGGGCAAAGAAGCAACAGTTAGAACAAGATACGGAACAGCTGACTGGTTCAAAATTGGGAAAAGGGTGTGACAAGGCTATATAACAGCACCCTGTGTATTTAAATTATATGCAGAGTATATCATGAGAAATAATGGGCTGGATAAATCACAGCTGGAATCAAGATTAATGGAAGGAATATCAACAACCTCAGATATGCAGATGATCCCATCCCAAATGGCAGAAAGTGAAGAGGAACTAAAGTGCCTTTTGATGAGAGTGAAAGAGGAGAGTGAAAAACCTGGCTTGAAACTCAAAATAGATGGCGAAATAGTGGAAGCAGTGACAGATTTTATTTTCTTGGGCTCCAAATCACTGCATGTGGTGACTGCAGCCATGAAATTAAAAGACACTTACTCCCTGGAAGAAAAGCTATCACAAACCTTGACAGTACATTAAAAAGTACAGACATCACTTTGCTGACAAAGGTACATATAGTCAAAGCTACAGTTTTTCCAGTAATCATGTATGGATGTTAGAGTTGGACCATAAAGAAAGCTGAGCACCAAAGAATTGATGCTTTTGAACTGTGGTGTTAGAGGAGATTTGAGAGTCCCCTGGACCGCAAGGAGATCAAACCAGTCAATCCTAAAGGAAATCCGTCCTGTGTATTCATTGGAAGGACTGATGCTGAAGCTGAAGCTGCAATACTTTGGCCAGCTGATGCAAAGAGCTGACACATTCAAAAAGACCCTGATGCAGGGAAAGACTGAAGGAAAATAGGAGAAGGTGGCAGCAGAGAATTAGATGGTTAGATAGCATCACCAGCTCAATGGGCATGCATCTGAACAAATGCTGCGAGAAAGTAGATGACAGAGGAGCCTGGCCCGTTACAGTCCATGGGGTCACAAAGAGTTGGACGTGACTTAGCAAGTGAACAACAACAGCCTATACATATCATATATATATGCCTTATGTAAATTTTATGTATTGCTGATATGGCTTTTGGTACAATCATTTGGGAAAGTTGAACATGTAAGTTTGGCCTTGGAATACAAAATGAAGCAGGACAAGGGCTAACAGAGTTTTGCCAAAAGAATGCACTTGTCGCAGCAAACACCCTCTTCCAACAACACAAGAGATGACCCTACACATGGATCTCACCAGATGGTCAAAACCAAAATCAGAATGATTATTTGCAGCCAAAGATGGAGATGCTCTAGACAATCAGTAAAAACAAGACTGGGAGCTGACTGTGGCTCAGATGATGAATTCTTTATTGCAAAATTCAGACTTAAATTGAAGAAAGTAGGGAAAACCACTAGACCATTCAGTTCAGTTCAGTTCAGTCACTCAGTCGTATCTGATTCTTTGCAACCCATGGACTACAGCATGCCAGGCTTCCCTGTCCATCACCAACTCCCAAAGCTTGCTCAAACTCACGTCCATCAGGTCGGTGATGCCATCCAACCATCTTATCCTCTATCGTCCCCTTCTCCTTCTGCCTTCAATCTTTCCCAGCTTCAGGGTCTTTTCCAATGAGTCAGCTCTTTGCATCAGGTGTACAAAGTATTGGAGTTTCAGCTTCAGCTTCAGTCTTTCCAATGAATATTCAGGACTGATTTCCTTTAAGACTGACTGGTTTGATCTCTGTGCAGTCCAAGGACATCTAGTTAAAGCTATGACATCTGGTCTGTCAAGACCATTCAGGTATGACCTAAATCAAATCCCTTACAATTATACAGTGGATGTGACAAATTGATTCAAGGGGTCATATGACAGACAAAGTGCCTGAAGAACTGTGGATGGATGTTTGTAACATTGTACAAAAGCCGGTGAGCAAAGCCATCCCCAAGGGAAAAAAAAATCCAAAAAGACAAAATGGTTGTCTGAGGAGGCCTTACAAATAGCTGAGAAAAGAGAAGTGAAAGGAAAAGGAGAAAAGGAAAGATATACCCATCTGAAAGTGATCAATGCAAAGAAATAGAGGAAAACAGTGGAATGGGAAAGACTAGAGGTCTCTTCAAGAAAATTAGAAATACAAAGGGAACATTTCATGCAAAGATAGACACAATTAAGGAAAGAAGCAGTATGAACCTAACAGAAGCCGAAGAGCTTAAGAAGAGGTGGCAAGAATTCACAGAAGAGCTATACAAAAGAGATGTTGATGACCCAGATAACCACGATGGTGTGATCACTCACTTATAGCCAGTCATCCTGGAGTGTGAAGTTAAGTGGGTCTTAGGAAGAAGCATCTCTACAAACAAAGCTAGTGGAGGTGATGGAATTCCAGTTGAGCTATTTCAAATCCTAAAAGATGATGTTGTTAAATGTTATACTCAATAGGCCAGCAAATTTGGAAAGCTCAGCAGTTGCCACAGGAATGGAAAAAGTCAGATTTCATTCCAATCCCAAAGAAAGGCAATGCCGAAGAAAGCTCAAACTACTGCACAATTGCATTCTCTCACACACTAGCAGTCATGTCCAACTCTTTGTGACCCCTGGAATTCTCCAGGCCAGAATACTGGAGTGAGTCACCTTTCCCTTCTCCAGGGGATCTTCCCAAACCAGGGATCGAACCCAGGTCTCCTGCATTGCACTCAGATTCTTTACCAGCTGAGCCACAAGGGAAGCTAATGCAAGAGATCTGACTTCGATTCCTGGGTTAGGAAGATCCCCTGGAAAAGGGAAAGGCTATTCATTCCAGTATTCTAGCCTAGAGAATTCCATGAACTGTATAGTCCATGGTGTCAGAAAGAGTCTGACTCAACTGAGCAACTTGCACATCACATTACATCACATCACATCACATGCTAGCAAAGTAATACTCAAAATTCTCCAAGCGAGGCTTTACAGTAAATGAACTGAGAACTTCCAGATGTTCAAGCTGGATTTAGAAAAGGCAGAGGAACCAGAGATCAAATTGCCAACATGTTGGATCATAGAAAAAAAGAAGATAAATTCCAGGAAAAAAAAACATCTATTTTTTCTTTACTACTATGCTAAAACCTTTATGTGGATCACAAAAAACTGTGGGAAATTCTTCAAGAGATGGGAATACCAGACCACCTTACATGCCTCCTGAGAAATCTGTATGCAGGTCAAGAAGCCACAGTTAGAAACGGACATGGAACAATGGACTTGTTCCAAATTGGGAAAGGAGTACATCAGGGCTGTATATTGTCACACTGCTTACTTATATGCAGAGTACATCATGAGAAGTGCTGGGCGGGATAAAGCACAAGCTGAAATCAAGATTGCCAGAGAATTATCTATAACCTGAGATATGTAGATGACACCGCCTTCATGGCAGAAAGCAAAGAGGAACTGAAGAGCTTCTTGATGAAAGTGAAAGAAGATAATGAAAAAGTTGGCTTAAAACTCAACATTCAAAAAACTAAGATCATGGCATCTGATCCCATCACTTCATGGCAAATAGATGGAGGAACAATGGAAACAGTGATAGACTTTATTTTCTTGGGCTCTAAAATCATTGCAGTTTTTGACTGCAGCCATGATGTTAAAAGACTCTTGCTCCTTGGGAGAAAAGTTATGAGAAACCTAGACATCATATTAAAAAGCAGAGACATTACTTTGCCAACAAAGGTCCATCTAGTCAAAGCTATGGTTTTTCCAGTAGTCATGTATGGTTGTGAGAAGTGGACCATAAAGTAGGCTGAGTGCCGAAGAATTGATGCTTTTGAAATGTTGGTTTTGGAGAAAACTCTTGAGAGCCCCTTGGGCTGCAAGGAGATCAAACCAGTCAATCCTAAAGGAAATCAGTCCTAAATATTCATTGGAAGGACTGATGCTAAAGCTGAAGGTCCAATACTTTGGCCAACTGGTGTGAAGATCTAAATCATTGGAAAAGACCCTGTTGCTGGGAAAGATTGAAGGCAGGATGAGAAGGGGGCAAGAGAGGATGAGATGGTTGGAGGACATCACCGACTCTATGGATATGAGTTTGGTTAGGCTTCAGGAGTCGGTGATGGACAGGGAAGCCTGGCGGGCTACAGTCCATGAGGTCACAAAAAGTCGGACATCACTAAAAGACTGAATTGAACTGATTATCTTCCTACACTGCAAGGCATATAGTCAACAGAAATGCAAATATATATTCATCAAAAGACAAATAGAAGTATATTTGTAAAAGCACCATTCACAATAGCCAAAATATGAAAACAACCATATACCCATAGTAGTGGAATACATAAAGAAATTGCATAATCATACTATGAAATACAACACAACAATGAAAATGAATAAACAAATGTTACATAGGACAGCATAGATGAATCTGTTAAGCATAAGGTTAAATGAGAGAAGCCATATTTTTAAAGTTTATACTGTGTAATTCTATTTATATAAAATTCAAAACAGGCAAAAGTAATTTATGGTGTTGGAAGTCAGGGTGCCTCTCAGGAGGAGGTAGTTATTAGATGGAATTACAAGAGGAATTTCTATAATGTTAATAATATTCCTTTTCTTGACCTGGGTGCTGGTTACACGTGTGCCTTCTTTGTGAAAACTCAGTGGGCTGTATTTGTTATTATTATTATTTGTGCACTCTTCTGTAATATTTCAATAGAAAGTATTCAAGATGAACTTATGATATAAATAACTGATTTTCTGTTGCAATGAATGTGGGTTTATTTTAGAAAGCAATTGCTATTTCATAGCTATGGCTGCAGCAGATTGTTCCTCATTTGTGTTTCTTTCACAGTAATAGTTGATTTCATCAACATTAGGTACTATGGCAGAGAAGGAAATGGCAACCCACTCCAGTATTCTTGTGATACTCCCATGGAAAGAGGAATCTGGAGGCTACAGTCCATGGGCCATGAAGAGTTGGACACGACTGAAGTGACTGAGCATGCATGCATGCATAGGTATTATGGCAACACGAGTAAAGCAAATAGACTACCACTAGTAATACAGATATAATGGTCATCTGAGTTAAATCCACCCATCCCAGTCCATCTTAGTTTGCTGATTCTTAGAATGTCGACATTCACTCTTGCCATCTCCTGTTTGACCACTTCCAATTTGCCTTGATTCGTGGACCTAACATTCCAGGTTCCTATGCAATATTGCTCTTTACAGCATCGGACCTTGCTTCTATCACCAGTCACATCCACAAGTGGGTATTGTTTTTGCTTTGGCTCCCTCCCTTCATTCTTTCTGGAGTTATTTCTCCACTGATCTCCAGTAGCATATTGGGCACCTACTGACCTGGGGAGTTTCTCTTTCAGTATCCTATCATTTTGCCTTTTCATACCCTTAAAAGAAATGAAGTAGCCATCAGGGTCAACAAAAGAGTCTGAAATGCAGTACTCAGATGCAATCTCAAAAACTAGAGAATGATCTCTGTTAGTTTCCAAGGCAAACCATTCAATATCACGGTAATCCAAGCTTATACCCCAACCAGTAACGCTGAAGAAGCTGAAGCTGAACGGTTCTATGAAGACCTACAAGACCTTTTAGAACTAACATCCAAAAAAGATGTCCTTTTCATTATAGGGGACTGGAATGCAAAAGTAGGAAGTCAAGAAACAGCTGGTGTAACAGACAAATTTGGCCTTGGAGTACAGAATGAAGCAGGGCAAAGGCTAATAGGGTTTTTCCAAAAGAACGCACTGGTCATAGCAAACACCCTCTTGCAACAACACAAGAGAATACTGTACACATGGACATCACCAGATGGTCAACCCTGAAATCAGATTGGTTATATTCTTTGCAGCCAAAGATGGAGAAGCTCTATACAGTCAGCAAAAACAAGACCATAAGTGGACTGTGGCTTAGATCGTGAACACCTTATTGTCAAATTCAGACTTAAATTGAAGAAAGTAGGGAAAACCACTAGACCACTCAGGTATGCCTTAAATCAAATCTCTTATGACTATACAGTGGAAGTGAGAAATAGATTTAAGGGACTAGATCTGATAGACAAAGTGGTTGATGAACTATGGACGGCGGTTCATGACATTGTACAGGAGACAGGGATCAAGACCATCCCCATGGAAAAGAAATGCAAAAAAGCAATATGGCTGTCTGAGGAGGCCTTACAAATAGCTGTGAAAAGAAGAGAAGCCAAAAGCAAAGGAGAAAAGGAAAGGTATACCCATTTGAATGCAAAGTTCCAAAGAATAACAGGGAGAGATAAGAAAGCCTTCCTCAGTGATCAATGCAAAGAAATAGAGGAAAACAACAGAATGGGAAAGACTAGAGATTTCTTCAAGAAAATTAGAGATACCAAGGGAACATTTCATGCAAAGATGGGCTGAATAAAGGACAGAAATGGTATGGACCTAACAGAAGCAGAAGGTATTAGGAAGAGGTTGCAAAAATACACAGAAGAACTGTGCAAAAAAGATCTTCACGACCCAGATAATCACGATGGTATGATCACTCACCTAGAGTCAGACATTCTGAAATGTGAAGTCAAGTGGGCTTCAGGAAGCATCACTATGAACAAAGCTAGTGGAGGTGATGGAATTCCAGTTGAGCTATTTCAAATTCTGAAAGATAATGCTGTGAAAGCGCTGCACTCAATATGCCAGCAAATTTGGAAAATTCAGCATTAGCCACAGGACTGGAAAAGGTCAGTTTTCATTCCAGTCGCAAAGAAAGGCAATGCCAAAGAATACTCAAACTACTGCACAATTGCACTCATCTCACAGCTAGTAAACTAATGCTCAAAATTCTCCAAGCCAGGCTTCAGTAATACGTGAACCATGAACTTCCAGATGTTAAATCTGGTTTTAGAAAAGGCAGAGGAACCAGAGATCAAATTGCCAATATCTGCTGGATCATTGAAAAAGCAAGAGAGTTCCAGAAAAACATCTATTTCTGCTTTATTGACTATGCCAAAGCCTTTGACTGTGTGGATTACAATAAACTGTGGAAAATTTTGAAAGAGATGGGAATACCAGACCACCTCACCTGCCTCTTAAGAAACCTGTATGCAGGTCAGGATGAAACAGCTAGAATTGGACATGGAACAACAGACTGGTTCCAAATAGGAAAAGGAGTATATCAAGGCTGTATATTGTCACTCTGCTTATTTAACTTATATGCAGAATACATCATGAGAAATGCTGAACTGGAAGAAGCACTAGCTGGAATCAAGATTGGCGGGAGAAATATCAGATGACACCACCCTTATGGCAGAAAGTGAAGAGGAACTAAAAAGCCTCTTGATGAACGTGAAAGAGGAGAGTGAAAATTTGGCTTAAAGCTCAACATTCAGAAAACTAAGATCATGGCATCCAGCCCCATTACTTCATGGCAAATAGATGGGGAAACAGTGGGAACAGTGTCAGACTTTATTTTTTTGGCTTCCAAAATCACTGCAGATGGTGATTGCAGCCATGAAATTAAAAGACACTTACTCCGTGGAAGGAAAGTTATGACCAACCTAGATAGCACATTAAAAACCAGAGACATTATTTTGCCAACAAAGGTCCGTCTAGTCAAGGCTATGGTTTTTCCAGTAGTCACGTATGATGTGAGAGTTGGACAGTGAAGAAAGCTGAGTCCCAAAGAATTGATGCTTTTGAACTGTGATGTTGGAGAACTCTTGAGAGTCCCTTGGACTGTAAGGAGATCCAACCAGTCCATTGTAAAGGAGATCAGTCCTGGTTGTTCATTGGAAGGACTGATGATGAAGCTGAAACTCCAATACTTTGGCCACCTCATGCGAAGAGTTGACTCATTGGAAAAGACCCTGATGCTGGAAAGGATTGGGGGCAGAAGGAGAAGGGGACGACAGAGGATGAGATGGCTGGATGGCATCACTGACTCGATGGACATGAGTTTAGGTAAACTCTGGGAGTTGGTGATGGATAGGGAGGCCTGGCGTGCTGCAGTTCATGGGGTTGCAAAGAGTCAAACACAACTGAAAGACTGAATTGAACTGAACTGAGTAATAAAGAAATTCTCATATACTTACCTAAGCAGCTATCATTCTTGGTGCTCTTTATTCCCTTGTATAGATTCAGATAGCTATCCTGTATCATTTTCCTTCTCTTTTAAAGACTTCAGCATTTCTCTTACTGGTAGCTCAGATGGTGAAGTGTCTGCCTGCAATGCAGGAGACTTGCAAATCGGGTTCAATCCCTGGTTTGGGAAGATCCCCTGGAGAAAGAAATGGCAACCCACTCCAGTAATCTTGCCAGGAAAATTCCATGAATGGAGAAGCCTGATAGGCTACATACAGTCCATGGGATCGCAAAGAGTCGGACACAGCTGAGCGACTTCACTTTGTACTGTGTACTTTATACCTTTTCTCTTAGTCCTGAGTCTGTTGTGTTGAATTATTTCAGCTCTTATGTATCTGATAGTCTATTTTTAACCTTAATTTTTGTAAATAATCTATTATCTTTTCCACAATATTTACCACAAATTTCTGAATAAAACAGAATCTAGGTGTAGACAATAAAAAAGATTGGGCAATATTTTTAATGCCTTTTAAACTTTTTATATTTTTTATTTTATTTGGAGGATAACTGCTTTACAATGGTGTATTAGTTTCTGCTCTACAGCAATGTGAATCAGCTATAAGTATACATATATCCCCTCCCTCTTGAACCTCCTTTCTATCCCCTATCCCACCCCTCTAGGCCATAAGAGAGGCTTATGCAATGAGTGACCTGGCATTTCCCAGATTTTCATACTTGCCTACTGACTAGAAAGTAATTATACAACACATTGATAATTCAGGAAGATGTAGTGGCTATGCTTCTAGACCGAGGTCTAGCTCATCTTAACCCTCAGTTCCTAGATTATGGAACAGCACATATGCATCTCCAAGAAACTAAGATAACTTCATCTAAGATTCCATCGAACTGGACACCCTAAGCTATGGGCAGGAATGACTCAAAATTATTTCAGGCAGAAATAAAGCATAATGATATCTTCATTAAAGATAATGAAGTAAATGCTGGAATCTGCCTGTAGACCAAGAGAGTATGATCATCTAGGAGATTTGCAACTAGCACTTCATGTCCAAAATGCTAATGAACACCAGCAGAAGTTATCACTCAGATAAATGAGAAAATTACATGGTGTGAGATTCACAAGATATTTTTATATAAATGAAATCCAGTTAAAATCAACAGCAGTGACAGTCTTCACAGAAAAAGAAAAGGAGTAATGCAAAATAAGCCTGAGAGATGTCTTTCATCTGATTATAGTGAAAGAAATGTGTCATTTTCTAACCAAGAATAAACCCTCTGTCTTCTGGATTTCATTCCATCCCTCTACATTTTCTCTCTAGTCTATATTTTTCCTTTTAACAGCTTTGAGATATAATTCACATACTTCTAAAATCATACATTTAAAGTATACAATTAAATGTTATTAGTATATTCACAAAGCTGCACAAATATCAGCACAGTCTAATTTTAGAACACTTCATTACTCCAAAAAAGAAACCCCATATCCATTGGCAATCACTCCCCAAACCCTTCCCAAGCCTCTGGCAACACAACTAATCAACTTTCTGTCTTTATTGATTTGCCTATTCTGAGCTTTCATATAAATGGACTCATACAATATGCAGTGTTTGTTACTGGCTTCTTTCCTTTAATATAATGTTTTCAAGATTCATCCATGTTGTATATATGAGACACATATATCTCACTCTTTGCTGATGCATGTATTTGCCTACTTAATGATAATACATCTAAGACATATATGTACATCAAATATGCGATGATACATATATGGCACATATAATGGTGAATTTATATATATTATCACATGTATATATGACAATATATGTATATGTATACCAATATATGTATAATACAGATATAGACATACATTACATATTTCACACCTAGCTGGTAGAATGTATTCTACATGAACATATGTGAATACAGTTGAGCCTTGAAAACCTTGGGAGTCAGAGGCACTGACACTTCCATGAAGTCAAAAATCTGTGTATGACTTTAAAGTCAGCCCTCCATAGTCATGGTTCTTCATCCACGGATTCAATCAGCTGCAGATCATGTCGTATCAGAATATCTATTTAGTGGGAAAAAATTAATGAGTGTAAATGAACCCATACAGCTCAAACCCATGTTGTTCAAGGATCAACTGTACAGATATTTACCCTGCCAAACCATATTCCAATATGATAACATGCTGGGTACACATATTTACCTCTCATCACTCCCAAATCTCCAGGGAAATAGCAATGTAGACCTGTAATGTAAAACAAATCTAAAACAATAAGGAGAAATGGAGATAAGTGAGTGAAGCAGTCATTGAAAGATAAGTTTCAACAAATTTCTGGAAGGATCACAGATAAAAACAAGTTAAGAAAAATTAAAATGGAAGAAACTTAACCAAAGAAGGAAAAAACATACACACTGAAAATTACATAATGTTGTTAAAAAGATGCAAATAAGTGTAAAGGCATCTTGTGTACATGAATTAGAAGGCATAATATTGTTAATATGTCAATACCATTCAAAGTGAACTACAGATGTAATGCAATTCCTATCAAAATCCCAACTGCATTTTTGCAGAAACAGAATATTCATACCAAAATGCATATGCAATCTCAAAAAACACTAAATAGACAAAATACTGTTCAAAGAGAAACAAAGTAGAGGGCTCACATTTTCTGATTTCAAAATTATTAAGAAGCTGCTGCTAAGTCGCTTCAGTCGTGTCTGACTCTCTGCGACCCCATAGACGGAAGCCCACCAGGCTCCCCGTCTCTGGGATTCTCCAGGCAAGAACACTGGAGTGGGTTGCCATTTCCTTCTCCAATGCATGAAAGTGAAAAGTGAAAGTGAAGTCGCTCAGTCGTGTCCGACTCTTAGCGACCCCATGGACTGCAGCCCACCAGGCTCCTTCATCCATGGGATTTGCCAGGCAAGAGTACTGGATTGGGGTGCCATTGCCTTCTCCGGATTAAGAAGTAACAGTAAGCAAAACAGTGTGATACTGTCCCAAAGACACATGTAAACATAGAATACAATAGAAAGCCCAGAAATAAATCCTCATATATATGTCAAATGATTTTTGACAAGGGTTCTAAGATCATTCAATGGAGAAAGAACAGTCTCCTCAATATGGTGTTAAGAAAACTGGGCATACACATGTAAAAGAATAAAGTTGGACCTTTTCTTTATACCATAAACAAAAGTAGCTCAAATTAGACTAAGAACCTAAATGTAAAGACTAAAACTATCAACATCTTAGAAGAAAACACAGGCTAAATACTATATGACATTAGATTTGGCAATGATTTCTTCGATATGGCACCAAAAGCACAGGCAACAAAAGTAATGAGATAAATTGGATTACATCAAAATTTAAAACTTCTGTGCATCAAATGGCACAATCAGCAAAATGAAAAGGCAGCCTAAAGAAGTAATATACAGAATATATCAAAAGCTCTACAACTGAACAACAAAAAATAAAATAACTATTAAAAATGGGCAAAGGTCTTGAATGGACATTTCTTGAAAGAAGATATACAAATGGCTAACAAGCATATGAAAAGATGCTCAACATCACTAATAATCAGTGAAATGCAAATCAAAACCACAATGAGGTATCGCTTCACACCCTTTGGGATAAGAGAGAAGAAAGAAAGAGAGAGAAAGTATGTGTGCTTGTGAGAGAGAGAAAGAGAGAAGGAAGGAAGGGAAGAAGAAAGTGGAAGGAAAGTGAATAGGAGGGGAAGGGAAGAGGAAAAGAATCGGCAAGGATGGGGGAAAATTTGAAGCTTTGTGTTGGTAGGAATGTAAAATGGTACAACGGCTATAACAAAGAGTACGGCAGTTCCTCAAAAAACTAAAAATGGAATAAACATATGATTCAGTAATTTCACCACTGGTTATATATTCAAAAGGATTAAAAGCAAGGTCTCAAAGAGATATTTGCACACACATACATGTAGCAGCATTATTCACAACAGCCAAAAGAGGGAAGAAACTCATCTCCATCAACAGATTAATAACATATAAATTGTGGTATATACATACAATGGAATATTATTCAAGCTTTCAAAAGTAGGACGCATTAACACATGTTACAATAGGAATAAACCTTGAGGACACTATGCTAAGTGCAATAAATCAGTCACAGAAAGACAAATACTGTATGATTCCACATAAATGAAGTAACGAGTAATCAAATTCATAGAAACAGAAAGTAAAATGGTGGTTTTCAGGGATCTGGGGGAAGGGAAATGAGGAGTTGTTTAACAAGTATGGAGCTTTAGTTTTGCAATATGAAAATGTTCTGAAAATTGGTTATACAAGAAAGTCAATGCACTTGACACTACTGAGTTGTGTATTTTTTAATGGTTAACATAGTAAATGTTATAGCATATGTATCTTATCATAATTTTTAAAAAATTAAGATGGGAACAAATGGTACAAAACAGGCTATGAAAGGTCTGCATGGAAGTGGAAGAGAGTCTGTCAGGGATCCCTTGACAGGGAAATTCCAAATGTGGAATCAGTACTTGGGTCAAAATGTAGACTGAAAACAATGAAATTAGCATGATTATCATAATTCTGTATGCATAAAGCTGCACATATGATCAGCCTATCACAGCTAGAAAACTCAAATAAAGAGGAAGGGATTTCTGTAGAAATTGAATGGATCTCTTGGGGGAGAACTTGGGTTTCTGTTGTGGATGTTGTTGCCCAAGAGAAAATATCTCCCATACACACTTATTCTGGAATTTTGATTGTTAGCAGCTTGAGAGCTCTGCCTCCTCACAATACAGAACTACACAGTTAACATACCCTCCAGATGTAGAGTGCTTCTATTCAATCTCACCACTCAAGAAAGAGGTATACAAAGGAAATTTACAATGGAAGTCTAGAATCATAAACCCAGACTTCCACTTTTCAAAGTCAAAACCAACATCAGAAATAACAAAGACCCAGATGAAACACACAAAAAATGCAACCCTAGTAGATCAAGTGTTACTATAAGAACAAAGGAGAATTCATCAACAACACTTGAGTTGACATTGATAGACTGATAGTTCTGCCATAAGATAAGAACAAATGCTATGAAGAAGAGGCAAAGAACAAGGAAAAATGCTTAGCAATAAAATTGTGACTACAGAAACAACAAGTGACTACAGATTTTCCTATTAAATGGTAGTTTTGGTGATACAGAATTCTGTTATTTTTCTGTTGAACAATCATGATACAATGGTATTAAGTGAGTAATAATTACACAATCACAATAGTAAAAGATATTTATCAGTTTTCACAATCAATAGCCAGACAAAAAATAAAAGATAATTACAATTGCAAGCCATAATGGTAACATGATTAACCCAACAATAAAAAATAATTACATACAATTTGGGGTGCTCAAGCAGAGTGATGTGGTAAGTGAAAGTACATTCACACACATGTTTTCATCCGCCCAGTCAGTCTATGTCTTCTGGTTGGTGCATTTAATCTATTTACATTTAAGGTAATTAATTATCCATATGTATGATCCTATTACCATTTCCTTCATTGTTTTGGGTTTATTTTCGGTAGGTCTTTTCCTTCTCTTGTGTTTCCTGCCTAGAGATGTTCCTTTAGCATTTGTTGTAAAGCTGGTTTGGTGGTGCTGAATTCTCTTAACTTTTGCTTGTCTGGAAAACTTGATTTCTCCATCAAATGTGAGTGAGCTTCTTGCTGGGCAGAGTATTCTTGGTTGTAGGTTCTTCCCTTTCATCACTTGAAATATATTGTGCCATTCTCTTCTGGTTTTTATAGTCTCTGTTGAAAAGTCAGCTGATAACCTGATGGTCTTCCCATGTATGTTATTTGTCATTTCTCCTTTGTTGCTTTAAATCCAGATGCATATCAGAATTATCTTCGAATTTTTTGAAAAATACAAATGCCCAGGGATTTTTTTTCTCCAAAGCTCCAGATATGTTTCTATGGAAAAGTCATGTTTAAAAACAATTGGATTATGATGATCTTTTACTTTCATCTACCTTGACTTTTTCTATTTCATAGTCAGTGCTCCCATCTCATTTATGTCTTCAAATTTCTCCATCTCTTGCTTTTTTTGATGCTTTTTCTCAAGCCTTTATCAAGTGTAGTGGGCTTCTCTGGTGGCTCAGATGGTATAGAATCTGCCTGCAATGCAGGAGACCAAGGTTCAATCCCTGGGTTGGGAAGATCCCCTGGAGAAGAAAATGGCAATCCATTCCAGTATTGTCTGAAGAATTCCATGGGCAGAGGAGTCTGACTGGTGACAGTCCATGGGGTCGCAAAGAGTCATGACTGAGCTACTAACACTTTCAACACTTTCACTTTATCAAGTGTAGTAGAAAAGCTTTCACATACATATATATAAATAGTTTGTATAAAATATATATTTTAGAAAACTTATGAATATTTGCTTAACTAAAATATTTATGACATTTTGATTCCACTTATTTGACTTAGTATGAATAGAATGCTAGATTTTCAATAAAAAATAGATGCACCAAAAGCAACAAAGGTTTACTGTATAGGACAGGGAACTATAGCATATATCTTGAAATAACCTATCATGGAAAATAATCTGAAAAATAATAGATATGTGTATGTATAACTGAATCAAATTGATGTAAGCCTGAAACATTGTAAGTCAACTGTATTTCAATAAAATGTAGATAATTTAAGAAAAAATAGAAACAACAGAAAAGTTGAAGATAAGGTTGAGAAAATTTCAAAGAATGAAGAACAAAAGTCAAAACTATAAGTGAAAAGAAATGATATATAGAGGTTCAGCAGCAAACAAATGAGTCCCATAGAGATAAAACAAAGAAAATGAGAAGGGAATATTCAAATAAAAAATCAGAAAATCACCTGGGTTGAAAAAATGAAGAATAAGACATTCCAAGAAGATGCCAGAAAGAAAAATAACCAAAACCTCACACAACAAGGCAAGAAATGCAAAAAGGCAAGATGGTTGTCTGAGGAGGCTTTAAAAATAGCTGAGAAAAAAAGAGAAGGAAAAAGCAAAAGATAAAAGGAAAGATATACCCATCTGAAAGCAGAATTTCAAAGAATAGAAAGGACAAATGCAGCCTTTTTAAGTGAATGATGCAAAGAAATAGAGAACAATAGAATGGAAAAGACTAGAGAGCTCTTCAACAAGGGAACATTTCATGCAAAGATGGGCACAATAAAGGACAGAAAATGAGTGGACCTAACAGAATCAGAAGATATTAAGAAGAGATGGCAAAAATACACAGAAAAACTACACAAAAAAGGCCTTAATGACCCGAATAATCACGATGATGTGATCATTCATCTAGAGCCAGACATACTAGAGTGTGAAATCAAGTGGGCTTAGGAAACGTCATTATGAACAAAGCTAGTGGAGGTGATGGAATTCCAGCCGGGCTATTTCAAATGGTGAAAGATGATGTTGTTGAAGTGCTGCATTCAATATGTCAGCAAAATTGGAAAACTCAGCAGTGGCCACAGGACTGGGAAAGGTCAATTTTCATTCCAATCCCAAAAAAGGGCGATGTCAGAGAATGTTCAAACTACTGCATAATTTCACTCATTTCACATGCTAGCAAAGTAATGATCAAAAGCCTTCAATCTAGGCTTCAAATAGGCTTCAACAATAAGTGAACCATGAACTTCCAGATGTTCAAGCTAGATTTAGAAAAGGCAGAGGAACCAGAGATCACACTGGCAACATTCCACTGGAGCACAGAAAGAGCAAGAGAAATCCAGACAAACAACTATCTCTCCTTCATTGACTATGTTAAACCCTTTGACTGTGTGAATCAGTCAGAACCAGACATGTAACAACGGACTGGTTCAATATTGGGAAAGGAGTATATCAAGGCTGTATATTGCCACCCTGTTTATTTAACTTATATGCAGAATACATCATGCAAAATGCCAGGCTGGATGAAGCAAAAGCTGGAATCAAGACTGCCAGGAGAAATATCAAGAATCTTAGATATGCAGATGACAAAACCCTTATGGAACAAAGTGAATAACAAGTAAAGAGCCTCTTGATAGAAGTGAAAGAGGAGAGTGAAAAAGCTGGCTTAATACTCTACATTAAAAAAACTAAGATCATGCCAGATAGATTTCATTTCTCTGGGCTCCAAAATCACTGCAGATGGTGACTGTAACCATGAAATTAAAAGATGCTCCTTGGGAGAAAAGCTATCAGAAACGTAGACAGCACATAAAAAGCAGAGACATTACTTTGCCAAGAAAGGTCCATATATAGACAAAGCTATGGTTTTTCCAGTAGTAATGTACAGATTTGAGAGCTGGACAATAAAAAGGACTGAGCACCAAAGAACTGATGCTGTCAAACTGTGGTGCTGGAGAAGTTTCTTGACAGTCCTTGGATGACAAGAAGATGGAATCAGTCAATCCTAAAAGAAATCAACAGTGAATATTCATTGGGAGGACTGATGCTGAAGCTGAAGCTCCAATACTTTGGGCACCTGATGCGAAGAGCTGACTCATTAGAAAAGACCCTGATGTTGGGAAAGATTGAAGGCAGGAGGAGAAGGGGATGATATAGGATGAGATGGTTGGATGGCATCATTGACTCAATGGACATGAGTCTGAGCAAGCTCTGGGAGCTGGGTGATGAACAAGCCCTAAGACATATTTCGAAGAAATTTCAGCGGATCAACGAAAAAAAAAAAAAAAAAGAAAGAAAATCCTAAAAGCATCCAGGTAGAAAGAAAAATACCAAAACCAGATTAATTATATTCTTTGCAGCCAAAGATGGGGAAGCTCTATACAGTAAACAAAAACAAGACTTGGAGCTGACTGTGGCTCAGAGCATGAACTCCTTATTGCATAATTCAGACTTAAATTGAAGAAAGTAGGGAAAACCACTAGACCATTCAGGTATGAACTAAATCAAATCTCTTACGGTTATACAGTAGAAGTGACAAACTGATTCAAGGGTTTAGAAATGATAGACACATTGCCTGAAGAACTGTGGATGAAGGTTCATAACATTGTACAGGAGCCAGTGAACAAAACCATCCCCAAGAAAACGAAATGCAAAAAGGCAAAATGGTTGTTTGAGGAGGACTTACAAATAGCTGAGTAAAGAAGAGAAGTGAAAGGCAAAGGAGAAAAGGAAAGATATATCCATCTCAATGCAGAAGTCCAAAGAATACCAAGGAGAGATAAGAAAGCCTTTTTAAGTGAATAATGCAAAGAAATAGAGGAAAACAATTAGAATGGGAAAGACAAAAGATCACTTCAAGAAAATTGGAGATACCAAGGGAACATTTCATGCAAAGATGGTCACACTAAAGGACAGAAATGGTATGGACCTAACAGAATCAGAAGATATTGAGAAGCGGTGGCAAGAATACACAGAAGAGCTATACAAAAGCGATATTAATAACCCAGATAACCATGATGGTGTGATCACTCATCTACAGCCAGACATTCTGGAGTGTGAAGTCAAGTGGGCCTTAGAAAGCATCACTATGAATTAAAGCTAGTGGAAGGATGAAATTTCAGCTGAGCTATTTCAAATCCTAAAAGATGATGCTGTAAATGTTATACTCAATATGCCAGCAAATTTGAAAAACTCAGCAGTGGCCACAGAACTGGAAAAGGTCAGTTTTCATTACAATCCCAAAGAAAGGCAATGCCAAAGAAAGTTCAAACTACCGCTCATTTCACATGCTAGCAAAGTAATGCTCAAAATTCTCCAAGCAAGGCTTTAACAGTATGTGAATTGAGAACTCCCAGATGTTCAAGTTGGATTTAGAAAAGGCAGAGGAACCAGAGATCAAATTGTCAACATTCGTTGGATCACTGAAAAATCAATAGAATACCAGAAAAACATCTACTTCTCCTTCATTGACTACACTAAAGCTTTTGATTGTGTGGATCACAACAAACTGCGAAAATTCTTAAATAGATGAGAATACCAGACCCCCATACCTGCTTCCTGAGAAATCTGTATGCAAGTCAAGAAGCAACAGTTAGAACGGGACATGCGAAGGAGTTCGTCAAGGCTGTATATTGTCAATTGTCACCCTGCTTATTTAACTTATATGCAGAGTGTCCTATGTACTTAGTTGCTCAGTCGTGTCTGACTCTTTGTGACCCCGTGGACTGTAGGGCACCAGGCTGCTCTGTCCATAGGGATTCTCCAGGCAAGAATACTGGAGTGGGTTGTCATGCCCTCCTCCAGGGGATCTTCCCAACCCAGGGACATACCTAGGTCTCCCACATTGCAGGTGAATTCTTACTGTCTGAGCCACCAGTGAAGCCCTGGTGCAGAGTACATCATGTGAAACGCCAGGCTGGATGAAGCACAAGCTGGAATCAAGATTGCCAGGAGAAATATCAATAACCTCAGATATGCAGATGACACCACCCTTATGGTAGAAAGTGAAGAGGAACTGAATAGCCTCTTGAAGGAGAAAGGGTACCATGAAAAAGCTGACTTCAAACTCAACATTCAAAAAACTAAGATCATAGCATCCAGTCCCATCAATTCATGGCAAACAGATGGGGAAACAATGGAAACAGTGACAGACTATTTTCTTGGGCTTCAAAATCACTGCAGATGGTGACTGCAGCCATGAAATTAAAAGACGCTTGCTCCTTGGAAGAAAAGCTATGACAAACATAGACAGCATATTAAAAAGCAGAGACATTACTTTGCCAACAAAGGGCCATCTGGTCAAAGCTATGGTTTTTCCAGTAGTATGTATTGATGTGAGAGTTGGACCATAAAGAAAGCTGAGCACCAAAGAATTGATGCTTTTGAATTGTGCTGTTGGAGAATAGTCTTGAAAGTCCCTTGAACTGCAAAGATACAAAACCAGTCAATCCTAAAGAAAATCAGTCCTGAATATTCATTGGAGGGACTCATGCTGAAGCTGAAGCTCCAATCCTTTAACCACTTAATGCAAAGAGCCAGCTCATTGGAAAAGACCCTTATGCTGGGAAAGACTGAAGAAGGAGAAGAAGGGGACAACAGAAGATGAGATGGCTGGATGGCGTCACCGACTCAAGGGACACAAGTTTGAGCATATTCCAGGGGATGGTGAAGGACAGGGAGCCTGGCAAGCTGCAGTCCATGAGGTGGCAAAGAGTTGAACACAACTGAGTGTCTCAACAACAATAAGGAAAAAATGTCTGAATCAATCACAACAGAAATAAACGTCCTGAGTAATAATAAAAATCAGGACAATGCCTTCAAGCCCTGAGTAAAAAGACTTTTGATCTGTAATTCTATAGCCCACCTTGTTCTCAATTGAGTTTGAGATAAGAACAAGGACATTTTGAACATGTAAATACTCAGGAAGAAAATGATCCTTTATTAGGGAGTTACTTAAGGGACAGGAATACTAGAAAGAGAGCATGTAATCCAAGAACTTATAGGATAATACTGGAGAGAAGAAGAAAGGTAAAATAATGAAATCTCTGGGCAGATCTAGAAAGAAACTTTAAAAAAAAGAGAGAGAGAGAGAGAAAGAAAAAGGCAATTTAAATAGAGAAGGAGGAAAGAAAGACAGAAGAAAATCTGATATTCAGATATCCTCTATGTTTAATAGTTTATATTAACTTGAAATATTTTAAAGACACATTCCTCTCAAAAAATCATAAAGGAATTTACAAGCTACAGGAAAAACAGAATACAACAATAAAATAATTATCATAGTAAGAAAGCTTTAAGTGGGTGATTTTAATTAATTAAAATATATTGTATCTTGAAAATATATTCCTTAAAGTAACCCAATACACAGTTAAGGGCTACAGTATCTCTCCACTAGGACCAGCCCATAAGTATTTTTCATCCCCTCCCAATAAACTGCAGGTGATTTCAGCCAAAGAATTAAGGGTTTGACTCCTTCCTGAGTAGAGTACTCGACACCAATCATAGGACATGGGCTCTATACCAGTCATAGCAGACTGAGTACTGAGACCCTGGTCACTCTCAACCAAATTTACTTATAGAGTGGGGGTTCCAGATCAGGAGAAGCAAGCTGAAAAGACCAGAGGCTAACATTTCTTCCTAGTCTCCCACTGATAAATTAGGAGTGTTACTCTAAACAAAGAAAGACATTGTACCCATCACTTGTCCTGGAGCAGTGACTCAGAGATTTTCCCCAGGGGAGAGGTAGGCCATAAGAATAGAGAGGTTCTTTAAGCAGTATGGGAAAGTTCATGCCTATCAAAAACAGTGAAGATATTAAATTGGGAGAAGGTTCATAGCTTCATGAGAGCAACAAGTCAAATTGTAGGTCAACTAGATCACCAGAGAGAACCAAGGAAAGAGAAGCTAAGAGCCCTCCTGCAGTAAGAACAACCACAGAAACAAGCCTAAAATCTACTCCTGAAAAGGAGTACAAAATTAATTGAATGAGACTGTATGAAATTTATGGTCCAGGGCATTATCAAAAACAATATAGTAATTTCTCAACAATTAGGGGAGAATAAAAACTGCCCCTTCATGGATCATTGCCTTGTCATGGTGACAACACAAGAGACATTCTTCCACAACACAAGAGATGACTTTATACAGGGACATCACCAGATGGTCAACACCGAAATCAAATTGATTATATTCTTTGCAGCCAAAGATGGAGAAGCTTTATACAGTGGAGGTGACAAATAGATTCAAGGGATTAGATCTGGTAAACAGAGTGCCTGAAGATCTATGGACAGAAGATCATAATATTGTACAGGAGACACTGACCAAAACCATCCCAAAGAAAAAGAAATTCAAGAAGACAAACTGGTTGTCTGAGGAGGCTTTACAAATAGCTGAGGAAAGAAGAGAAGCAAAAAGCAAGGGAGAAAGGGAAAGGTATACCCAACAGAATGCAGAGTTCCAAAGAAGAGCAAGGAAAGACAAGAAGGCCTTCTTCAATGAACAATGCAAAGAAATAGAGGAAAATAAGGGAAGGGGAAAGACTAGAGATCTCGTCAAGAAAATTGGAGATATTGAATATTTCATGCAAATACGAGCATAATAAAGGATAGAAACGTTAAAGATCTAATACAAGCAGAAGAGATCAAGAAACGATGGCAAGAATACACAGAAGAACTGTACAAAAAGGATCTTAATGACCTGGATAACCACAATGGTGTAGTCAGTAACCCAGAGCCAGACATTCTGGAGTGTGAAATCAGGTGGGCCTTAGGAAGCACTGTGGACTTCCTGGATAGCTCAGCTGATGAAGAATCCGCCTGCAATACAGGAGACCCCAGTTCAATTCTTGGGTCAGGAAGATCCCCTAGAGAAGGGACAGGTTATCCACTCCAGTATTCCTGGGCTTCCCTGGTGGCTCAGACAGTAAAGAATCTGCCTGCAAAGCAGAAGACCTGGGTTTGATCCCTGGGTTGGGAGGATACCCTGGAGGAGGGCATGGCAACCCATTCCAGTATTCTTGCCTGGAGAGTCCCCATGGACAGAGGAGCCTGGTGGGTTACAGTCCACAGGGTCCCGAAGAGTCGTACATGACAGCGACTAAGCAGAGCACAGCACAGCACAGGAAACACTGCTGCCAATAAAGCTAGAGGAGGTGACAGAATTCCAGAAGAGCTATTTAAAATCCTAAAAATTGAAGCTATTAAAGTGCTGCATTCAATTGTCAGCAAATTTGAAAAAGCCAGCAGTGGCCACAGAACGGGAAAAGGCCATCTTCACCCCAATTCCCTAGAAGAGTAGTACTAAAGAAGTAACAGGCAAGTTTGGCTTTTGGGTACAAAATGAGGCAGAGCAAAAGCTAACAGAGTTTTGACAAGAGAACACACTGGTCACAGCAAACATCCTCTTCCAACAACAAAAGAAACGACTCTGCACATGGACTTCAACAGATGGTCAATACCTTAATCAGACCGACTATATTCTTTGCATCTGAAGATGGAAAAGCTCTATACAATCAGCAAAAACAAAACTAGGAGCTGACTGTGGCTCAGATCATGAACTCCTTGTTGCAAAAATCAGACATAAATTGAGGAAGGTATGGAAAACCACTAAGCCATTCAGACATGAACTAAGTCAAATCCCTTATGATTATACTGTGGAAGTGACAAATAGATCTGATAGAGTGCCTGAAGAACTATGGTCAGAGTTTTGTAACATTGTACAGGAGGTGGTGAACAAAACAATCTCCAAGGAAAGAAATGCAAAAATCCAAAGTGGTTGTCTGAGGAGACCTTACAAATGGCTGAGAAAGAAGAGGAGCAAAAGGCAAAGAAGAAAAAGAAAGATAAACTCATCTGAATGAAGAGTTCCAAAGAATAGTAAGGAAAGATAAGAAAGCCTTCCTCGGTGATCAATGCAAAGAAATAGAGGAAAACAGTAGAATGGGAAAGACTAGAGATCTCTTTAAGAAAATTAGAGATACAAAGGGAATGTTTTGTGAAAAGATGAGCAAAATAAAGGACAAAAACTGTATGGACCTAACAGAAACCAAAGATATTAAGAAAAAGTGGCAAGAAAACACAGAAGAACTATACAAAAAAGATCTTAATGTCCTGGAAAACTATGATGGTGTGATCACTCATCTAAAGCCAGATATCCTGGAGTGTGAAGTCAAGTGTAGGCCTTAGGAAGCATTACTACAAACAAAGCTAGTGGAGGTGATGGAATTTCAGCGGAGCAATTTCAAATCCTAAAAGATGAAGCTATTAAAACACCTCATTCAATATGTCAGCAAATTTGGAAAACCCAGCAGTGGCCATAGGACTGGAAACAGTTTTCATTCCAATCCCAAAGAAGGGTAATGCCAAAGAATGTTCAAATTACTGAATAGTTGCACTCATTTCATATGCTAGCAAAATAATGCTCAAACTCCTTCAAGCTAGGCTTTAACAGTATGTGAACTGAGAATTTCCAGGTGTACAAGCTGGATTTAGAAAAGGCAGAGGAACCAGAGATCAAATTGACATCTTTTGGATCATAGAGAAAGCAAGGGAATTCCAGAAAAACATCTACTTCTGTTTCATTGAATATGCTAAAGCCTTTGACTATGTTGTTGTTGCTGTTCAGTCGCTCAGTCATGTTCGACCCTTTGCAACCCCATGGACTGCAGTATGCCAGACTTTGCTGTCCTTTAGCATCTCCCAGAGCTTACTCAAAAACTCATGTCTATTGAGTTGGTGATGGCTTCCAACCATCTCATCCTCTGTCGTCTCCTTCTCTTCCTGCCTTCTATCTTTCAGAGCATCAGGGCCTTTTCCAATAAGTCTACTCTTCACATCAGGTGGCCAAAGTAGATCATAAAGAACTGTGGAAAATTCTTAAAGAGATAGAAATGCCAGACCACCTTACCTGCCTCCTGAGAAACCTCTTGGAGGTCAAGAAGCAATGGACATGAAACAGTGGACTGGTTCAAAATTGGAAAAGGTGTACATCAAGGCTGTATATTGCCACTCTGTTTATTAACTTATATGCAGAGTACATCATGCAAAATGCCAAGCTCAGGCTGGAATCAAGATTGCCAGGAAAAATATCAGTAAACTCAGATAGGCAGATGATTCCACTCTAATGGCAGAAAGCAAAGAGGAACTAAAGAGCCTCTTGATGAAGGTGAAACAGGAGAATGAAAAAGCTGGCTTAACACTCAACATTCAAAAGACTAAGATTGTGGCATCCAATCCCATCATTTCATGGCAAATCGATGAGGAAAAAATGGAAACAACGACAGATTTGATTTTCTTGGGCTCCAAAATCATTTCACATGGAGACTACAGCCATGAAATTAAAAGGTGTATGCTCCTGGAAGGAAAATTATGACAAACGTAGATAGCATATTAAAAAAACCCGAGATATCACCTTGCTGACAAACATCTGTGTAGACAAAGCTATGATTTATCCAGTAGTCATGTACAGATGTGAGAACTGGACCACAAAGAAGGCTGAGGGATGAAGAATTGATGGCTTTCGGGCTGTGGTGCTAGAGAAGACTCTGAGAGTCCCTTGAACAGCAAGGAGATCAAAGTGGTCAATTCTAAAGTAAATCAACCCTTAATATCTGTTGGAAGGACTAATGCTGAAGGTGAAGCTCCAATACTTGACCACCTGATGCGAAGAACTGACTCATTGGAAAAGACCCTGATGCTGGGAAAGATTGAAGGCAGGAGGAGAAGGGGACAACAGAAGATGAGATGGCTGGATGGTATCACTGATTTAAAGTTCATGACTTTGAGCAAACTCTAGGAGGTAGTGGAGGACAGGGAAGCCTGGCATGCTGCAGTCCATGGGGTTGCAAAGAGTCAGATACTACTGAGCGACTGAACAACAACAAAAGAATGTTCAAACTACCAGAAAATTGCACTCATTTCCCATGCTAGTAAGATAACGCTCAAAATCCTTTAAGCTAGGCTTCAACAGTACATGAACCAAGACCTTCCAGATGTACAAGTTGGGTTTAGAAAGCACAGAGGAACTAGAGATCAAATTGCCAACATTTGCTGGATTATAGAGAAAGCAAGGGAATTTCAGAAAAACGTCTACTTCTATTCATTGACTATGCTAAAGCCTTTGACTGTGTGGATCATAACAAACTGTGGAAAACTGTTAAAGAGATGGGAATACTAAACCTTCTTATTTGTCTCCTGAGGAACCTTTATGCAGGTCAAGAAGCAATAGTTAGAACCAGACATGGAAGTATAGACTGGTTCCAAACTGAGAAGAGTATGACAATGCTACATTGTCACCCTTCTTATTTAACTTATATGCAGAGCACATAATGCAAAATGCTGGGCTGGATGAGTTACAAGCTGGAATCCAGACTGCTGGGAGAACTACCAACAACCTCAGATATGTAGATAATAACACTCTAATGGAAGAAAGAGAAGAACTGAAGAGCCTCTTGATGAGGCTGAAAAAGGATCATGAAAGAGCCATCTTAAAACTCAATATTAAAAAACTAAGATCCTGGCATCTGGTCCCATCACTTCATGGCAAAAAGAAGTGGAAAATGTGGATGCTGTGAGAAATGTCCTCTTCCTGGGGTCTAAAATTATTTTGGATTATGATAGCAGTCATGAAATTAGAAGATGATTGCTTCTTGGAAGAAAAGTTATGACAAACCAAGACTGTATGAAAAAGCAGAGACATCACTTTGCTAACAAAGGTCCATGTTGTGAAGGCTATGGTCTTTCCAGCTGTCATGTATGCGTGTAAGAGTTGGACCATAAGGAAGACTGAGCACTGTGGTGCTGGAGAAGACTCTTCATGTCTCTTGGTCATCAAGGAGATCAAACCAGTCAATCCTAAAGGAAATCAATCCTGAATATTCATTGGAAGTACTAATGTTAACCTAAAGCTCTAATACTTTGGCCATCTGATAGGAACTGCCAATTCATTGGACAAGACCATGATGCTGAGAAAGATTGAGGCCAGATGGAGAAAAGGGCAACAGAGATGAGATGGTTGGATGGCATCACCGATTCAATAGACATTAACTTGGGCAAAATCCTGGAATATGGTGAGGGACAGGAAGACCTGGCATGCTTCAGTCCATAAGGTCACAAAGAGCGGGATATGACTTGGTAACTGAATAACAAAAACAAGGCTTCACACTGGGAGTAGGGGGAATAGACTTCACTAAAACAGACCAGCTAAATAACTAAATAAAGAAACACTCAAACAACAACTCTGGAGGAGAATCAGTATTCAGAGTTGCTAAAATATGTCATCTGAAATGCCTGATTTTTAACAAAAAGTTATGAAACATGTATAGAAAATAGGAAAGTTTATTTGTGAGTAGCCACAAACAAAAGGGGAGGAACAGGCAACAGAAGCTACACGTAAAAGGGTGCAGATATCTGACCTAACAAAGACTTTCAAAGTTTTCATAAATACACTTATTTTAAGCATATTTATGAAAAGTATATAATAAATATACATAATTTAAATGTATGTAATATGTTAATGCGTGATATAGATTTTAATATATGCATTACAATGTTGAAAATCACACTTGACACAAAAAATACCAAAAAATCATAATCTTAAAAAGGCATATGAAGTTGTACTTACAACTATTTTTTTTTCGTCTGCAACTTCCCTCTCCCCTTACCTTGCACATAGAGAGATATCTATAGATTTTTAGGTGTGTCCAGGTTTCCAGCACTGCAAAGGAGTGAGCACACCTCCTCTTATTCAGCCAATCAACTGAGGTGGTGGATTGTGAAGGTTAATGATTTAACACAGGAATTGTGCTTAGACCAGTCTTCTGCACACAGAAAGTACTCAAGTGTTAGCCATTGTTATTATTTATTGGATGCCCATTATTTACAAAGGGGCTTTATGTGCTTCTTAGAGGGCAGTCTTCTAAAAGCTTACAATATAGTAGGAGAGACAGGACATGTACATAGTAGCTAAATTTACTGTTTTTTAAAAAATCTGATGATACCTTCAGTATAAAAATCTTCAAATTCTTATCAGGCAACTAGTGGTCTACCTCTATCTACCAACACAGTCACATCTTGCACCACTTTATCCTTTGTTCTCTAAACTATAGCTATACTGGATTATTTCATTTCCTGGAATGCAAACTCTATTAGAAGGAATTTTCTTCTGTTTTGTCTAGCGATGAAACTCCAGCACCTATGATGTTGTCTGGCACACAGGAAAAGATCTGCCTATCTATCTATCATTTGTTATTGTTGAATAAATGTTAGTGTTAGCATTTGCAACTCTCTCAGCTTGGTGGGTAAAGAATCTGCCTGCCACTGCATGAGATGTGGGTTCAATCTCTGGGTCAGGAGGATCCCCTAGAGGAAGAAATTGCAACCCACTCTGGTATTCTTGCCTGGAAAATCCCATGGACAGTGAAGCCTGGCAGGCTGTAGTCTATAGGGTCACAAAGAATCAAACACGACTGAGCAACTAAGTACAAGCACCTGGATGTACAGGACTGCCTGATGAAATCACACTAGATGAAGGGGAAAAGAACAAAGATTAAAAATTGATAGAACTAAAAGAAAGACAAGAGGTCTATTACATATACATAACTGAATTCTCTGAAGAAGATAACAGGAAAAAAAATCAAGTAAAAATAAGCAGAGATAGAAGAATACTTTCCTGAAATAAAGTAGACATGAACTTTCTGTTCAAAAAGACATGCCATCTTCCACGAAAATACAAGCATCAGTAGTCATAACTGGAGTAGTTAATAACTTCAAGGAAAATGAGATGATAGTATGAACATCTACATTCTCTAAACCCAATGAAAGAAAAATATAGTTTAAACATAAAGGTATTACTCATAAAACACTTCAATTTAAATTTTAAAAATAATTTCTACATAAATTAGAATAAAAAGGAACTCATAAGTAGATTTCTAGGTAGTAAAGTATGTGCATGCATGCTCAGTTGCTCAGCCATGTCTGACTGTTTATGACGCCATGGACTGTAATATAGGACCCCACCAGGCTCCTCTGTCCACGGGATTTCCCAGGCAAGAATACTGGAGTAGCTTGGCATTTCCTCCTCCAGGGGATGTTCCCTACCTAGCAATCAAACCCACATCTACATTTGCAGGTGGATTCTTTTACCACTGAACCACCTGGAAAGCCCACTGGTGAAAAGATAGACAATGATTAATAGAATCAAATTTATATTTGAGAAATAAACCCACACTTCCATGGTCAGTTGACCTCGTACACAGGTGCCAAGGCCATTCAATGGAGGAAAGAATACTCTTTTTAACAAATAGTTCTGGGACAGCTAGATATCCAAATTCAAAAGAAAAAAAAAATCTTTACTTCACAGTATATAAAAAAATTAACTCAAAATGGATCAAAGGCCTATATGTAAGGGCCAAAATTATAAAACCCTTAGAAGAAAACATATGGTTAGTCTTCAAGACTTTGGATTTGTCAATGGTTTCTTACATATGGTATAAAAAACACAGGCAAAAAAAGAAAAAAATTAATGAACTTCATCAAAACTAATTAAGTTTGTGCATCAAACAATATTATCAGGAAAATATAAAGCATAGAATTAGAGAAAACATTTTAAACAATATATGTGATAAGATTCTAGTATTCAGAGAATATAAAGAACTCTTCAGTTCAGTTCAGCTCAGTCACTCAGTCATGTCAGACTTTTTGTGACCCCATGGGCTGCAGCATGCCAGGCCTCCCTGTCCATCACCAGCTCCCGGAGTTTATGCAAACTCATGTCCATTGAATCAGTGATGCCATCCAACCATCTCATACTCTGTCGGCCCCTTCTCCCACCTTCAATCTTTCCCAACATCAGGGTCTTTTCAAATGATCAGTTCTTCATATCAGGTGGCCAAAGTATTGGCGTTTCAGCTTCAACATCAGCCCTTCCAATGAACACCCAGGACTGATTTCCTTTAGGATGGACTGGCTGGATCTCCTTGCTGTCCATGGGACTCTCAAGAGTCTTCTCCAACACCACAGTTCAAAAGCATCAATTCTTCGGTGCTTAGCTTTCTTTATAGTCCAACTCTCACATCCATACATGACTACTGGAAAAACCATAGCTTTGACTAGATGGACCTTTGTTGACAAAGTAATGTCTCTGCTTTTTAATATGCTGTCTAGGTTGGTCATAACTTTTCTTCCAAGAAGCAAGCATCTTTTAATTTCATGGCTGCAGTCACCATCTGCAGTGACTTTGGAGCCCAAGAAAATAAAGTCTGTCACTGTTTCCTTGAAGTAATGGGACCAGATGCCATGATCTTAGTTTTCTCAATGTTGAGTTTTAAGCCAATTTTTTCACTCTCCTCTTTCACTTTCATCGAGAGGCTCTTTAGTTCCCCTTCACTTTGCGATAAGGGTGATATCATCTGCATATCTGAGGTCATTGATATTTCTCCTAGCAATCTTGATTCCAGCTTGTCCTTCATCCAGCCCAGCATTTCTCATTATGTACTCTGCATATAAGAACTCTTACAACTCAACAATTACAAAAAAAGGTCAAAGAACCTAATTTTAAATTGGGCAAACGACTTTAGACATTTCGTCAGAGAAGATATACAAATGGTTAATAACATATGAAAAGATGTTCAATATTGTTAGTCATGAGGAAAATGCAAATCAAACCCACAGTGAAATACCATTTCCAATACATTAGAATAGCTAGAAAATAATGACAGACAATAGCAAGCGTTGGTGAGAAGGTGGGGGAATTGGAACCCTCATACATTTGCCAGTGGGAATGTAAAATAATGTGCCTTCTGTGGAAATAGTTTGGTGGTTCATCAATAAGTTTAACATACAATTATCATATGACTCAAGCATTCTACTTAAAAAAAGAATTGAAAACAGATGTTCAAACAAAAACGTGAATTTTAATGTTAGCAACCTCACTATCCACAATAGTTAATAGGTGAGAGCAACCTAAATGTCCATCACTCAATGAGTGAATAAACAAATATACATATAATAGAATATTTTCCAGCTATAAAAGGGAATAAATACAGATATATACTACAACACAGATGAAAACATTTTGCTAACTGAAAGAAGCCAGATACAAAAGGCCGATTGTATGATTCCGTTCCTATGAAGTAGCCAGAAAATATTATCCATTGAGGTCAGAAGGAAAGTTACAGAAGAAGCCTAGGCAACTTTCTGTTGTCTATTTTCCTTTTCTACAAAATCAGATATTTGGAGTAGTTTGTACAAAATATCCCTTCCAGGTCTAGAACTTGTCATCATTGTATGAATTAGCACGATTGTCATTAACAACAGTTTCTTTTTTTTCTTTCTTTTCAGAAAGTAAGATTGCTTCACACAGAAGTTCCAGTTCATGTTCTCAGCCTCAAAGAAACACTGGAGGTGTGAGCAGATTGGAAAGATGAATCTCATCCATTATTAGGTAATCACTAGGCAGAATAGTTGGTGATTTTTCTCATATGGTTTCCTCTTCTTCACTTATACGAGTACTTCAAATAATCATCTCTCTCTATCTCTCTCTCTTTATCTATGTGTCTGTCTTTCTCTCTCTCTTATATATATATGAGATTTCTCCAACAACACCTATCCTGGTACAAAGAGAATTCTAGATTTAGGCAAAGAAGATCATGTGCCTCTATTTCATCCCAAGATTATCAAACTCTCAACCAAAATGTTGGCTTTCGTCAAACATCGAATGTTCATTTTTGCTGCCTCTTGGGAAAATGACCTAGTTTGTATTTGTGACGAAGCCATGAAAAGAGCTTGTGCCTCCCCTACTTCCACTTTTCAAAGGCTCTGATACTCACCCAGCTCCACAATAGCTCTCATTTCCAACCCATTAATTCTGAGACAACTTTACAAAGCCACATGCTGAAGACAGAAAACAACAGTCCAGCTTCCTCTTTGCTCTTCGGACAAAATAAAATAGAATCATCACAGAGGGTAGAAAAACCACATGAACTCAGACTGCCCAAATGATCCAGTGCATCCCAGACGACCTGAAACCAACAAGCACCATGCGGCACTGGTTATTTATAAGACACTGTCAGGAAAACAGCCACCTAGAGATTCTGAAGGAGCCCGAATCCCCTTTGCTCCCAGCCCAGGGCTTCACTCCACCATGTCCTCCCACCATTGTTTTGTGCTGAATGCATACAGCTCATGAGCTTTTCATCGGCTCTTAAATTCACTGCTGCTCAAGCATGAAATATCTTTGGGTTCCATTAAAAAAATAAATGTGCTAACAAGCTGTTAAACCACATTTTACAACAAACACATCAAACTGATGACTTAGCTTCAAAAATATGAAGTAACCGGAATAATAAAGGCTTTGTAGAACTTGGGTAAATGAAGTGATTACCTCACAGTGAGAGAAATCTGTGGGGCACATCCATGTAATCAAAAAAATAAGTTCCTGATTCTCAGAGGAGAATTCAAAACACTCTGCCTTGCCTCCCAACAGTCCTGAGCCCAAAGGGTTTGGACAGGAGGAAAAACAACAGAGGTACAAAAAAAAAGGAGTGGGCAGGGGTGGGAGAAAGAAAGAAATTCAGTCAGTCCTTTGATTAACAAGACTTCTTGCCGGACTTAAGTACAAACAGCTGCCTGGACTCCAACAGCCAAGCCTAAATCTAAACACTCCACTGTTTACATAACCCAAACTTAATCAAGCGACCATATAATCCACCAATTTAAAGTATCCCTAAGAGTTTCAATGTAATGTTGGTTTTCTCACAAGCCAGTCCATCAACAGCAGTTTAAAAATGCCAGCTATTCCTGCTTCAATCTTGCAGCATCTCTTGCACTGCTCATACTGCAGAGCTATTCAGCGAGAATACTTAGATGACTTGGCACTATAAACCATTTCCTGTTATTCTTCTGCTGGCACAGTACACACTATTTGTTTAATAAATCCAGAATCCAGATTGTATTATTTTAAGCTTGGTTTGATAGGGTTTAACATTACAGCAATATCATTACCAGTATGGAAATACATTTCTTTATTCTTCTATGGTTTTCATTATCATAATGGATGTGCTCTGAGATGGACAGTTGATGGTGATTTTCATGAGAAATAGAATGACAGAAGGGAAATTATGAGAAAGATATTGAAAAAGAAAAATGCCCATGAGGTTAAATTGAGACTGAATGTCAAACACCAACAGACCAGTGATATAACCTAAATGAGAGAAGCCAGCTGGGCTCTAGAGTGATCGAATAAGTACAGAATATTCAGGCAAATAGGAGTTCATATACTCCATTTAAAGAAGATCTATGCTACCTAGCTCTAATGCATTTTGAAAAATAACACCTGTTCAGTTCAGTTCAGTTCAGGTGCTCGGTCATGTCTGACTCTTTGCAACCCCATGGACTGCAGCAGGCCAGGCTTCCCTGTCCATCACCAATTCCCAGACCTTGCTCAAACTCATGTCCATCGAGTCAATGATTCCATCCAACCATCTCATCGTCTGTCATCCCCTTCTCCTCCTTCCCTCAGTCTTTCCCAGCATCAGGGTCTTTTCCAATGAGTCAATTCTTCACATCAGGTGACCAAGTATTGGAGTTTCAGCTTCAACATCAGTCCTTCCAACGAATATTCAGGACTGATTTCCTTTAGGATGGACTGGTTGGATCTCCTTGCAGTCCAAGGGACTCTCAAGAGTCTTCTCCAACACCACATTATCAATTCTTCAGTGCTTAGCTTTCTTTATAGTCCAACTCTCACATCCATACATGACTACTGGAAAAACCATAGCTTTGACTAGATGGGCCTTTGTCAGCGAAGTCATGTCTCTGCTTTATAGTACGCTGTCTAGGTTGGTCATAGCTTTTCTTCCAAAGAGCAAGCATCTTTTAATTTCATGGCTACAGTCACCACATGCAATGATTTTGGAACCCAGGAAAACAAAGTCTGTCAGTGTTTCCATTGTTTCCCTGTCTATTTGCCATGAAATGATGGGACCAGATGCCATAATCTTAGTTTTCTGGATGTTGAGTTTTAAGCCAACTTTTTCACTCTCCTCTTTCACCTTCATCAAGAGGCTGTTCAATTCCTCTTTACTTTCTGCCATAAGGATGATGTCATCTGCATATCTGAGGTTATTGATATTTCTCCCGGTAATCTTGATTCCAGCTTGTGCTTCATCCAGCCCAGCTTTTCGCATGATGTACTCTGCATATAAGTTAAATAAGCAGGGTGACAATATCCAGCCTTGATGTACTCCTTTCCCAATTTGGAACCAGTCTATTCTTCCATGTCCCATTCTAAGTGTTGCTTCTTGACCTGCATACAAATTTCTCAGGAGGCAGGTAAGGTGGTCTGGTATTCCTATCTCTTTAAGAGTTTTCCACAGTTTGTTGTGATCTACACAGTCACAGACTTGGAGTAATCAATAAAGCAGATGTTCTTGTGGAACTCTCTTGCTTTTTTGATGATCCAACAGATGTTGGCAATTTGATCTCTGGTTCCTCTGCCTTTTGTAAATCCAGCTTGAACATTTGGAATTTCACAGTTCACATACTGTTGAAGCCTGGCTTTGAGAATTTTGAGCATTACTTTGCTAGTGTGTGAGGTGAATGTAATTGTGCAGTAGTTTGAACATTCTTTGCCATTGCCCTTCTTTGGGATTGGAATGAAATAACACCTGTATTGAGATTTAATTCATATATTATTAATACATAATTCACACATTTAAAATATACAACTCAATGGTATTTAACATAAATACATAAACATAACAAACCAATTCATACAAACATTACCTCAATAGCTTTTATAACATTTGCATCCCCCCCAAAAAAACCCTGTACTCTTTAAAATCACTCCCCATTTCCCTCCAAATGCCCTAGCCTTGGATAATGATTAAGCTGTATTCTGTGTCTATAGATTTGTCTATTCTGGACATTTCATATAAATGGGATCATATAATATGTTGTCTCCTGTAGCTGGTTTCCTTTGTTTAGCACAACATTTTCAAGTACTCTAGTCAATTTTTGCCTCATATATGATCCCAATGTGGCTAAATCTTCCAAGTTTTGAGAGAGGTTGGAAATCTGAGATACTAGCATGATTTTTCCTGGGGTTTTCCACTAATTCAAATCAAATGCAAACTGTAAAGTCTTCCCCATAGCACAAACCAAACAAATAGGTAGGCAGGCTGAATTCACACATGGGACACCATTTTATTTCTTTTGGGGTTCTGGGACAGAGAGGCAAAAAAATAGATTAAAGTTAGTTAAGATTAAAGAAAACAAGAAAGTCAAACTAACCTAGGCAAGGAATGAAGATGGAAGATCATCTGGGAGAGGGAATCAGACTTCCAGTATGGCAGAGAGAGTCACAATCTGAATCTGGTTAGCAGCCCAATAGATTTCTCCACCTTCCACAACCTCAGCCAGGCTTCTCTGGTTCTGCCCTGAAAGCTGATGTCTGGGATATGAGAGAGTGAATTCACTGTATCTTCAGTAGTCATGGGCCCAGAAAGAGTTAATTCAGAAATCTAGCACATAAAAGGAGAAGGCAATGGCAACCCACTCCAACACTCTTGCCTGGAAAATCCCATGGATGGAGGAGCCTGGTGGGCTTCAGTCCATAGGGTCACTAAGAGTCGGACGACTGAGCGACTTCACTTTCACTTTTCACTTTCATGCATTGGAGAAGGAAGTGGCAACCCACTCCAGTGTTCTTGCCTGGAGAATCCCAGGGATGGGGCACCTGGTGGGCGGCCATCTATGGGGTCGCACAGAGTCGGACATGACTGAAGCGACTCAGCAGAAGCAGCAGCACATAACAGGATAACTCATTGAGATATTTATTTGTGTTTTTCATTCTCTCTCTCTCTCAATGTGCTGGTGTGCAAGAACACACAGATACACAGCAATAACAACAACAACAATAACAACAACCTCTAGTTGGCCAGGCTCTTTCTGCTCTCTTGCCTTCAGGGATGTTTAGGTTTACATGATGGCTTAAAAGGAAGTTCTTCCTGATCATCTCTCTAATTATCCTTATAAAATCTAAATTCTTGAGGTAATAATGCTAGACATTCATTATGCAGAGAAAAGGAGAGAAGAGAGAGTTCCTAAATAAGGGAGAGGTCAAAGGAGTGGAGCCCCCTTCCCTAGACTGGCAAAGGGAGCTAGTTGGTGGGCAACAGGAGTGATCCATGACAACCACATGCTGAGACCATCATGAGAAGACCTTAGAGGAGAATGGTTGCTTATTTAGAAAGGCTGAAGCTGGATATTGGGGTTACTAATGTGGGTAAAGAATTCTATGTTTAAGGAATTTCTTGCCAGTCCAGTGGTTAGGATTCAACCCTTTTAATGCAGGGGACTGTGTTCAATCCCTGGTTGGGGAACTATCTGGTAAGCCACACAACATGGCCAAAAAAAAAAGAAAAAGGAATTCTATGATTAAACGTATTACAGAAAGAGCAGAAGTATGTCTTTCAAGGCCCATGAGGTCTTGGCCAGATAAGGACATCAGCAGGGATCCTTATGGTCTGGAGATGAGAAGTCTGTTAGTTCAACTTCTGGATTAATATACAGTTTCCTGGGAAACTATACTTCAATAGTATCAATAGTACTATATTTGATGTGATGAACATCTATTTTCCTAGGAATAGAATTTCCATATCGTAGGCCCACAAAATTCACCCCACGGTCAAGATTGTGTTCTTCACAGGGCAACCTTCGGGATATAGACAGAAACTCTGTGTGTGTTTGGGAAAAGAAACTGTGACCAGAACCATCTCTGAAAGCCTGTCACTTTCTACAGGATGGCCATAAATCTAGCATCAAGGACACAATGATTTTCTTTGCTATTTATGGGTTTTACTTTCTTTAGGAATTTCCTCTTGCAGACTTGCACTGAGTTTAACTTGGGTAAAATTCAACTACATTTTAAGAGTGTTTATTGTCTGCAAATAATTGTACTAGGATAAGGTCAAAGAAGGTGTGAATTTTGCCCCCAGAGAAGTCACAGTGAGGCTAGAACTGTATACATTTCACTACAACTTGATTAGTGGATACCGTTAACACGAGCCAAGTGCTAATATGGTGCATTACACTAGAAAGAACCTGGAATACTATCCCCAAATAAAAATCGTACCAAGTAATTTTTAAAGTTTATTAAACTTAACCATTAAAATTCCTTTAATAAGAAAGGATTGGAATTATTGTTATAGACAAGTTAAGCAATAAAATGAATTGAGTTGAAAGAATAGCTATATATCTTTAAAATATGTAGGTATAATATATAGCCTCACTGTAAGAATATATTAAACAAATATCATATATGGCTCACGCATGAATCTAGCAAAATGATTCAGAAGAACCTATTGGTAGGGCAGGAATGGAGATGCAGACATAGATAATGGACATGTAGACTCTGAGAAGGGGGAGTGGGTGGGATAAATTGGGAGATTGGAATTGTTGTATGTGTGCTGCCATGTGTAAAACAGGTAGCTAGTGGGAACCTTCTGTATACGGCTGGGAACTCAGCTCAGTACTCTGTAGTGAACTAAAAGAATGAGATGTAGTGGGAAGTGGGAGGGAGATCCAAGAGGGACGGGATATGTGTATACATATAGCTGATTCACTTTGTCATATAACAGAAACTAATACAATATAGTAAACCAACTATATCCCACCAGAAAAGGATATGTTGAACACTGACTAAACTTTAATTAATACAGAATTATAATAGAAAAATTTAACAGATGATAAAATGTAGAAATTGCAGAGGCCATAATCTCTGGATACAACAGGCATTTTTATGAAAGTTTAGAATCAAATTTAAGAAAGTAGGGAAAACCACTAGGCCATTCAGGTACAACTTAAATCAAATCCCTTATAATAATACAGTGCAAGTGATAGATAGATTTAAGGGATTAGATCTAATAGAGTGCCTGAAGAACTATGGATGGAGGTTCACAACATTGTACAGGAGGCAGTGATCAAAATTATCCCAAAGAAAAAGAAATGCAAGAAGGTAAAATGGTTGTCTCAGGAAGCCTTGCAAATGACTGAGAAAAGAAGAAAAGTGAACGGCAAAGGAGAAAGAAAAATATATACCCAAGTGAATGCAGAGTTCCAAAGAAGAGCAAGGAGAGATAAGAAAGACTTCTTAAGTGAACAATGCAAAGAAATGGAGGAAAACAATAGAATGGGAAAGACTAGAGATCTCTTCAAGACCATTAGAGATGCCAAAGGAACATTTCATGTGATGATGGGCACAATAAAGGACAGAAAGAGCAAGGGCCTAACAGAGGCAGAAAAGATTAAGAAGAGGTGGCAAGAATACACAGAAGAACTGTACAGAAAGGTCTTAATGACCCAGATAACCATGATGGTGTAGTCATTCACCTAGAGTCAGACACCCTGGAAGGTGAAGTGAAATGGGTCTTAGGAAGCATTACTAGGAACAAAGCTAGTGGAGGGACGGAATTTCAGCTGAGCTATTTCAAATCCTAAAAGACGGTGCTGTTAAATGCTGTACTCATTATTCCAGCAATACTGGAAAACTCCACATTGACCACAGGACTGGAAAAAGTCAGGTTTCATTCCAATCCCAAAGAAGGGCAATGCCGAAGAATGTTCAAACTACTGTACAATTGCACTCATTTCACATGCTAGCAGGATAACATTCAAAATCCTTCATGCTAGGCTTCAATAATACATGAACCAAAACCTTCCAGATGTACAAGCTGGATTTAGAAAAGACAAAGAGAGGAACCAGAGATCAAATTACCAACATCCATTGGATCATAGAATAAGCATAGGAATTCCAGAAAAACATGTACTTCTGCTTGATTGACTATGCAAACCAACCATCTCCTCCTCTATCGAACCCTTCTCTTCCTGCCTTCTGTCTTTCCCACCATCAGGGTCTTTTCCAATGAATCTGCTCTTCCATCAGGTTTCCAAAGTAGATCATAACAAATTGTGGAAAACTCTTAAAGAGATTGGAATGCAAGACCACCTTCCTTGTCTCCTGAGAAACCTACATGCAGGTCAAGAAGCAACAGTTAGAGCCAGACATGGAACAATGGATTTGTTCAAAATTGGGAAGGGAGTACATCCAGACTGTATATTGACACTCTGTTTATTTAAATTCTATGCAGGGTTCATCATGTGAAATGCTGGGTTGAATGAATCACAAGCTGGAATCAAGATTGATGGGGAGGTATCAACAACCTCAGATATGCAGATAATAACACTCTAAAGGCAGACAGCAAAGAGGAACTAAGGAGCTTCTTGATGAAAGTGAAATAGGAGCATGGCAAAAGCTGGCTTAAAACTCAACATTCAAAAAACGAAGATCACAGCATCTGATTCCATAACTTCATAGCAAATAGATGGGGAAACAATGGAAACAGTTTTTCCATAAAATGACAGATTTTGTTTTCAAAATCACGGTGGATGGTGACTGCAGTCATGAAATTAAAAGATGCTTGCTCTTTGGAAGAAGAGATACGACAATACTAGACAACATATTAAAAAGTAGAGACATCACTTTGCTGACAAAGGTCCATATAGTTAAATCACATACAGATGCGAGAGTTGAACCATAAAGAAGACTGAGTGCAGAAGAACTGACGCTTTGGAATGGTGGTGTTGGAGAAGACTCTTGAGAGTCCCTTGGACTGCAAGGAGATCAACTTAGTCAATCCTAAATGAAATCAACCCTGAATATTCATTGGAAGGACTGATGCTGAAGCTGAAGCTGTAATACTTTGGCCCCCTAATGGGAAGAGTAAACTCATCAAAAAAAAAAAGAAATCCTGATTCTGGGAAAGATTGAGGGCATGAGGAGAAGGGGGTGACAGAGGATAAGATGGTTGGATGGCATCACCAATTCAATGGACATGAGTTTGAACAAACTCCAGGAGTTAGTGAAGGACAGGGAGGCCTGGAGTGCTGCTGTCCATGGGGTTGCAGGACTCAGAGATGATTTAGTGACTGAACAACAACAACAGAAATCAAAAGCACTTTCCAAATTAAACCTCGTCAATGAACGAGATCAAAACTGTAATCTGGAATATGAAAACAGTGAGACTTTAGATTAGTGGAAAATTAATATCAGTAAATGCACTGTATGGAAATATATAAATCTGGATTACTACCTTATAATATATACTAAAAATTATTTTGGAAAGATTAAAATTTCAAATGCAGAATTGATGTGAAAGAAACAAAGGAAGATAGTAGTGAATATTTATTTCATCACAAACTGGAGGAGATTTTTCCAAGTAAGAAAGTAAAAGGAAGAAACCATTTTAAAATGGATTATTTTTGTTTATAAATTTTTTATTTCTTTATATTTAATTTTTTTTAATTTTCTTTAATATATTAGTAAAAATAATGACACAGTTAACATCCTAAAATATACAAAATGTCATACAAACTAGCTAAAAAACACGAATGCCCAAAAGAAAAGTACATAAAAACTGGTACAGATATAAAGAGAAACATCAATAATCAAGAAACATAAGAAAAATCACTAGTTCTAGAAATCAAATTCAAATCAAGACAAGATGGTACTACATACCACAAACCAAGCTGGCAAAGATTTTCTTTAAACTGTTCACCTGGATAGGAAATGCATGTTCTAACATGGACAGTTAGTGGTTGCATGATTTGCACAATTTTTCTACAGGAAAATTTAATGACGTAAATCAAAAGCTTTCAATATGTTTACAATTTGTCTCTAAAAATTCATTTTTTAGAAAATAATCCTAGGTCTATACTAAGATTTATGTAAAAAACTATATATTATTATGTAATTTATTATAGCAAAAAATTAAATCAATCTAGATAACTGAAAAGAGGGGATTGATTTAATTTTCATTGATTTAATAAAAGACACACATATAATTGATATAGTTATTAATACCATTTTATAGAAGAATATATGATAACATAACAAAAATACTCAAGACTTAAGTTAGAATACAAACCCTTAATAAGATCTCAATTTTGTTTAGAATAAACATAAAAGTTTGAATTTTGTAAATAAAAAGACTAGAAAGATATACATCAGATATCTGTGGATAAAGACTAGAAAGATATACATTAGCACCTCAACATGGAGAAAGGGTTGGAATAATAATTAATGTTTAGTTTCATATTTTTGTATATTTTATATTTATCTATATACACCAGGGCTTCCCTGGTGGCTCAGATGGCAAAGAACCTGCCTGTCAGTGAAAGAGGCATAAGAGACTTGAGTTCAATCCCTGGGTCAGGAAGATTCCCTGGAGAAGGAAATGGCAACCCACTCCACTATTCTTCCCTGGAGAATTCCATGGACAGAGGAGCCTGGCGGGCTACAGTCTCTGTGGTCACAGAGAGTCAGACCTGACTGACTAACACATATATACAAAATATAATCATATGTGTGTGCATTTTCTCATATATATCTCTATATACACCCAAGTTTCCTAGTGTATATACTTTACTATGATTTTATCACTTAAAAATTTACAAAGAAGATATTATTTAGAAAAGATGAAAATCATTACAATACTACCAAAACTTCAAGAAGCAGTCAAAGCTTGACTTGGAGAAAAATGTGTAATATTAATTATTTTAAAAATAAACCTCAAAATGAAAATCAGTGAAATATGAATTCAAAGCAAATACTTAAAAAGAATAAGCCCTACCTAAACACCAAAAGAGAAAGAGGAAAAAAGTAAAGATGAAGCAGAAGTCAAAAAATTAAAGAGCATCTTTTCATGTGTTTGTTAGCCATCTGTATGTCTTCTTTGGAGAAATGTCTGTTTAGTTCTTTGGCCCACTTTTTGATTGGGTGGTTTATTTTTCTGGAATTCAGCTGCAGAAGTTGCTTGTATATTTTTGAGATTAATTGTTTGTCTGTTGCTTCGTTTGCTATTATTTTCTCCCATTCTGAAGGCTGTCTTTTCACCTTGCTTATAGTTTCCTTTGTTGTGCAAAAGCTTTTAATTTTAATTAGGTCCCATTTGTTTATTTTTGCTTTTATTTCCAATATTCTGGGAGGTGGGTCATGGAGGATCCTGCTGTGATTTATGTCGGAGAGTGTTTTGCCTATGTTTTCCTCTAGGAGTTTTATAGTTTCTGGTCTTATGTTTAGATCTTTAATCCATTTTGAGTTTATTTTTGTGTACGGTGTTAGGAAGTGTTCTAGTTTCATTCTTTTACAAGTGGTTGACCAGTACACCAGTCAGAATGGCTGCTATCCAAAAGTCTACAAGCAATAAATGCTGGAGAGGGTGTGGAGAAAAGGGAACCCTCTTACACTGTTGGTGGGAATGCAAACTAGTACAGCCACTATGGAGAACAGTGTGGAGATTCCTTAAAAAACTGGGAATGGAACTGCCATATGACCCAGCAATCCCACTGCTGGGCATACACACCGAGGAAACCAGAATTGAAAGAGACGCGGGTACCCCAGTGTTCATCGCAGCACTGTTTACAATAGCCAGGACATGGAAGCAACCTAGATGTCCATCAGCAGACGAATGGATAAGGAAGCTGTGGTACATATACACAATGGAATATTACTCAGCCATTAAAAAAAAAATACATTTGAATCGGTTCTACTGAGATGGATGAAACTGGAGCCCATTATACAGAGTGAAGTAAGCCAGAAAGAAAAACACCAATACAGTATACTAATGCATATATATGGAAAGATGGTAACGATAACCCTATATGCGAGACAGAATAAGAGACACAGATGCATAGAACAATCTTATGGACTCTGAGGGAGAAGGTGAAGGTGGGACGTTCTGGGAGAATAGCATTAGAAACATGTATATTATCATATGTGAAACAGAACACCATTCCATGTTCGATGCATGGGACAAATGCTCAGGGCCGGGGCAATGGGATGACCCAGAGGGATGGGATGGGGAGGGAGGTGGGTGGGGGGTCCAGGAGGGGGAACACATGTAAACCCATGGCTGATTCATGTCAATGTATGGCAAAAACTATTACAATATTGTAAAGTAATTAGCCCCCAACTAAAATAAATAAATTTATATAAAAATAATTAAAGAGAAACAGAGTTAATAACTACAAAAATTTCTTTGAAAAAGAAAGCAGTTTATTCCTATTCTATCCTATTCCATTCACCTCCATTTTTTTAAATTAAGGGATGCCTAGAGTCAGTTTAATTTTTTGAATTAATTTAATTGCATTTTTTCTCAAATTTTATTTGAAAATTGTCTAATCTACAGAAAAACTGAAAGAATAGTACATGAAGGCGTGAACCCAGACATACACTGGTTACTTCCCTGAGGGCATCTTCCAGTCCTTGAGTCTCCTATTCTCTGATTTTGTAAGCTTTGAGAAAGAAGGTAAAGTCAATGGCCTCCACAGTGTGGTAAGTCAAATGGAGACCTCTGAAGGGAGTTGATATTCCAAAAGGCTCCAAGAATTTCCATAGATAGAGTTTCAAGTATTATGAGATCACAGTCAGAAATCACAAATCACATTAAGAAATAAACCATCACAAGCAGATAGTTAGCAAGGAAAACACACACACACTTACATACATACACAATCTGGCCTATAAAGATGAAGGATGTTGGAGTTATCAATAAAGAAAACATATATATATATATATATATATATATATTTAAAGCTTAGAAAAATATAAGGCTGTATCAAAATTGTGATCTGGAGTAAGTGACCAGTTAAAGTTGAAGAAGAAACAAAAGAGTTATAAAAATAAAAAATATTATCACTCAAATCAGAAAACCAAAGGACACAATGACTGGACAGAAAATAAATTAACTAAAACATGAATCTAAAAAAAAAAAACAAAACACCAATCACCAAGAATGCAGTAGAGAGAGGTAAATGGTCAGAAAATAGAAAGACCTGCTAGGACATAGGGAAACTAGAATGAAAAGTCTAACATGCATTTGACACAAGCTCCAGAAGGATATATTAGAAAGAGTGAGAAAGAAGTAATATTCAAGAAATAAAATCTTGTACATGTCCAAAATAAATGAAAGACACATATCCTCAGTTTCATGAAGCTGAGAGTATCCCAAGAAGGATAATTAAATGAAATACACATCCAGATCTATCATAGTTAAATTGCAGGTCACTGAAATTAAAGACTAAAGCAACTGGGGGTGGGTGGGGTGTACTGTGGGTGGGAAAGAAAGTTCATCTACAAAGAAATGACAATTACACTCCCACCTGGTTTCTCAACAGTGCAACAGAAAGGCAAAGCAGAAAGACTTTTATCTTCAAACTGCTGAGACAAAGTATCTGCCAACCTAGCATTGCTTTCAAATAAATCTTTTTTTCAAAAATGCCTCCACATGAAGCAGCAGCCAGGAAGTCCGACTCACACTGGACTTGGCAAAACAAAGAATAAGCTTTCTTTGTGTTAAGGAATTGAAATTTGCAGAGTTTTTCTGACTGTGGTATGCCTAACCTATCTTAACTGATGCATAGAACGTTTACTAATAACAGATCCTCTATCCTAGGAAGACAGAAAATGAATCCAGAAGAAAAGACTGCAAAATACGCTAGGAAAGTTTATATAATAATTTTTCATAAGTAGAAGGCAGCATTTGAAGAAGAAGGAGGAGGAGGGAGAGGAGGAAGAGGAGGAGAACTTTGTCTATATTTACATGCACTATAAAACTATAAATAACGGCAACAGTTTACAGTAGAGGCAATAATCAACATAGTATTAATATAAAAATGTGTTGAATATTCTCCCTTTGCCCTCCCAGACCTACTTTTCACCTTTCTTCAACTTGCTAGGGCCCTCAAGGGTCTGATCTTTAAGCATCAATATCTCCCTTTCGCTCCTATTTCTGGTAAAGTTCAAGCAATGGGAGGCACCACCGGAAATACAGGTTAGGGCATTTATTCTCCCCACTATCTACTTGTCAGACTGTTAGTGGCCAGTTGGTCTGACCCTTTATGGAAGATTCAGTTTCTGTTATGCTGTCCTGTCCTTTACACTTTCTGTATTCAATAGTTACTCCCATCCCTTGCCCTTAAGTCCAAGATATGGTAACCTTCCCTACTTTTACCAGCTCTGAGATGCTGCATCACATCGAGTTTCATTGTGCCTGTCTATACATTTATAGACAGTTCCCTTATTATACTCTCTTCACTGACCACACTTAAGTACACCACCTGCTTCTTGTCAAGACCTTATCTGATGCAGTGACTCAGGGATTCTTAACTGAGACCTCAAAGCACATTGGCCAATGTCTGGAGACATCGATGATTATCACAACTTGGGGAATACCATTGGCTTCCAGTGGGTAGAACCTATGGAAGCTGCCAAACATCCTACAATGCACAACAAAGTATGATCCAAGCCAAAATGTCAATATTGCTAAGGTTGAGAAAATGCTCGTTAACTGAAAATATGGCCAAGAAACAGCACAAATCTATGACAGAAATAAATGTTTATGTCAACAAAAGATATTAGGGACAGTTAGAATTTAACCATTTTAAGCAAATAAATATAACTTTATATTACATATCAAAATAAGTTTCAGAGTGATTTACAAGGTCACAGACTTCGCACCATGAGAACTCTAGAATTATCACTTTATCACAAAACTCAAATCCAAGTTTTAGTTACTATAACTTTTTATTAATTTACTCTTATAATTGTAGGCATCTGTTGCTTAATGTCAGCTATGTTGTCCCCAAAATCAGATATTCTGTGCAAGTGTTAGTTGCTCAGTTGTGTCCAACTCTTTGTGACCCATAGACTGTAGCCCGCCAGCCTCCCATGTTCATGGGATTCTCCAAGCAAGAATACTGGAGTAGGTTGCCATTTCCTTCTCCAGGGTATCTTCCCAACTCAGAGATCAAATCTGGCCTCCTGCATTGCAGGCAGATTCTTTACTGTCTGAGTCACCAAATGTTTAAAAGGTAAAAATATATGTTCATATCAGTACTATACCCAGCATAGTAAAATGCCTATATGTACGTAACAAGCTATCGTGTTAAGATAGAAATACTTTAAAACTGGCTTCCAATCTCAAAGCAATTCATGATAGTTAACAAGAAGTTTCTGTGCTTGAAGTGATCCAGCCTCTCCTAGCTCCAGAACCTCCATCCACCTTGTGGATATGTGGTATAGTTTCTAAAATGCCCACACGTGCTTCTGCCATTCTACCAATTGCATCTGGAATATAATTGAAAACTTCTCTTGTTAAATATATTGTTAATGTTATATAGAGCTTTGGGAATGTAAATATGATTTTTCTTAAAAGCAGTCACCTGAAAAATGTATTGAGAGATTTGAATATCTTATGACTGTTAAAAATCAGGAAAATATTAACTAGGCATTAGGCATTCTGTGGATTACAATTGTTCACCTGGTTCCGTATCCCACTGTTAGCTAAGGCAGTCAGTTCTAGCAGATCAGAATCAAGTGGCACAAGGAGCCTCTCTGGATGTCAGGTCATGGCACTTAACAGTCCTCACACTATTAGAATTGCAGTACACTCTGGGAATTTGCTTGGCTTTTCACTTGCAAAAGACAAGATCCCAAGTACAATGTGTTTTGTCTTCAGAGCCGGTTCATCAGAGCAACAATGATAGGGGCTGTCTGTGGGGCTGCAAAGGGTACTTGAGCACCTGCATAGGAAAGAAGGTTGAGAAGAACAATATTACACAGGACTACTCCTGTGGACATTTGATAATCCAGCTAAACATCAAATTTCTGGGTTGTTAGCATACTGCAACAAAAGCATCAAGCTTCGTATATTAACACAACAAACCAGTGAGCTATTTCTCTTTACTGTAAGACTCATGCCCCAATATTTTCTCAATTATCACATAATTTCATCTTCTTTTTATCTTTTTGACCAGCGCTATATTTAGATTTGATGTTTTTTTTTTCATGCCTTCAATGCCTACATTCACCTAATTAGTGATAAGGGGCCTGGAGTTATCAATACATTAGAATCTTGGTTCCTGTGGTTAACTAACTAATCCAGCTATGTCAATTTATCTTTGCTTTCACTTGACATGTAGTTTGTCAGACTGGGTCCAAATAGTCCCCTTGTCAACCTGAGGTGATCTATATCTGTTAGGTCAATTTCTCCTCCAAGGAAGGTCATTCCTAGCTGAATGTAATAAACCAGGGCTTTGTAACAACCAAGAGAAGTGGGATGGGGTGGGAGGTGGGAGGGAGGTTCAAGAGGGAGGGGACATATATGTACCTATGGCTAATTCATGCTGATGTTTGGCGGAAACCAACACAATTCTGTAAAGCAGTTATCCTTCAGTTAAAAAAATTATTAATTTTAAAAAGTCAGTCAAAAAAGTGTAGCTCTCTGTACATAATTATCATCTGAATGATGATTCTTAGCTTGTTTATATCATATTGCCACTTATTCATGAGTTTTTAAATAAATTTAAAGTGTTGCTGAGCAGCATTTACACTTTTAAAATAGCTGAACTTTCCTCGTGGTGCAGGGGTTAAGAATCCACCTGCCAATACAGGGGACATGGGTTCAATCCTTAGTCCGAGAAAATTCCACACGCCCCAGAAATCAACTAGGCCTGTGTGCCACAACTACTGAGCCCACGCTCTAGAGCCTGTGCTCCACAAGGGAAGCCATGGCAATGAGAAGCTCAAGCATGACAACAAAAAGTAGCCCCCACTCATGTGACTAGAGGAAGCCCAGACACAGCAACAAAGATCCAGTGCAGCCAAAAAAATTAATTAATTAAAAAATAAAAATGAAATAGTATTGAAAACATCAGATTGTATTCAAGGAGTAAGATGAACATTAACTCAAGAAACCTTTATTTCAGCTTATACTCACTCACACACATGCATACCACACACACACACACACACACACACACACACACACATAATGTATTACATAACGTATAATACATACACATATGTACATATAAATATATAAAGCATTTTAGTTCTAGATTACAATCACAGAAATTTTGAAAATCATTGATCCAAATGCTTTCTTTTTGATTTTCTTCTACACTTTATTATAATACTATGAAGTCTGATACATTTCCCCACATTTTCAACTGATAAGAGATTCCTCCAGTAAACATGCACCTCACTTCTGACAGACATTGTCCATAACATGGTCTGTAGATACTATGTGTTCAATAAATATTAAAGAATTTGCATGTGATATGGAGAGTGACCTTTTAAATAAATTGTTAGTAACCATTAAAAAAATAAATAAAAAAATAAAGAATTTGCCATTGAGTTGAAGTTGCAAATCTAGTCAAGTAGAGATTTGGGGAAAATTCTTGACTCTTAAGGTTAGTCTTTTACTTACATAAAATATTTTCTGGATATCCCTGGTCTTAGATTAAAAGATAATGAACAAATAATAGTAAAACCTGGATTAAATAGTACCCAATTGGCTCTGGGCCCTCCACCAGAATTCTACTTTATTATTTGCTTTCATCAGAAGCAGGCAGACACAATAATAAAAAGTCTTATTGAAATGTTAATTTAGAAATATTGCATGGTTTTGGAATACCCTTACACAAGAACATGTGAGGCTTGTGCTATAAAAAGTACAAAATTGTGAAGAGACATGATACTACATTATGGTAAACATAATATCATATAAGTTTGACATAATAAGGGTTATTTAAAAGTTATCAACAAAACGGCTTTGATTCCTAGACCTCTCATTGATGACTTTGACAAGTATTTATGTCTGCTTTCTGTTATTTAATTAGAGTTACATTTCTTGATTTTAGAGTGCCTGGACCTTATCTTAGCTTATTCTTTGCTAAGTTTTGAATCAAGAGAAGAAAAGATCAGAAATGATTAGAGATGTTTTATAAAGAACATTCTCAGACTCAAAGACACAGGAAACAAACTAGTGGTCACCAAAGAGGGAGGAAGGGTATAAATTATGATACTGGGATTAACAGATACAAGCTAATGTATATAAAATTAATAAACAACAAACTCCTACTGATATTCAAATAAATCATAAACCATAATGGAAAATAATATGAAAAAGAGCATGTATATATGTATATATGTATGACTTCCCTGGTAGCTCAGTTGGTAAAGAATTTGCCTGCAATGCAAGAAACCCAGGTTTGATCCCTGGGTGGCGACGATCCCCTGGACAGGGAAATGGCAACCCACTCCAGTATTCTTGCCTGGAAAATCTCATGGACAGAGGAACCTGACAGGCTACAGTCCATGGGGTCGCAAAGAGTTGGACATGACTCAGCAACTAAACCAAACTTATTTGGAATACAGGAGTCATGAGAGATTTTTGCCCAATAATCCACATCTAAAACACTATAAGAATCTGCTTCTCGAAGCAATCATGCCGGGGCACAGCAAGAGATCCTTACTCATCAAAGAGATACTTGCTAGTGTTTAACATACTTAGCTGTAAGACTAGAAGTTAGACTAGAAGGTATAAAGGTTTCCAGCAAAAATGTGATAGCGCCAAGAACTTTTTGTTTAACATTAAGTTAATCAGAAGATGTCATTCCTCTAGTGGCAAGGATTAGAAGTCAGTATAAATCATATATTCATGGAGCAACTGTCCCTTGGGGAACACAAGAGTTATACTAGGAGCTCTCCATGTTTAATTTTAATTTAATCTTCAAAAATTCCGTAAAGCATAGGTATTTTTATACTCAGCAAAGAAAGGAAAAGTGAGTTAAATGAGTCTAAGTAACTGCCTAGGGTCATCCACTTAATTATTAACATATTCTGGATTTAAACCTTCTCTCAAGCCCATTTTCTTTAAACCATACCATGACATCCTGGCTAGTCCAAGCATTACTCTCAAAGATTTAAAAGCGACCATGATATGCTCAAACACCTTTTCATACATTTGTACAGTGCTCTCATTGGCCAGATCAGAGTTAAGTACTCAACTTTGGAATCAAGGATCAGGTCAAGATCCTCAGAAGGACATACGGGCACTATTCCCCAAAATACATCTTGAAAATGATAGATATCCATAATAGTTGCTGGGTATGCACCCCATTTGTACATACCCCTAAAATAGTCCTTATCTTATTACATTGTAATGTTTCATGCGTTTGTCTTCCTCTACTGGCTGTAATTACTTTGATATGTGTGTGTGTGCTCAGTAGCTTGGTCATGTCTGACTCTTTTCAACCTCATGGACTGTAGTTCACCAGGCTCCTCCATCCGTAAAATTTCCCAGGCAAAAATACTGGAGTGAGTTGCCATTCCCTTCTCCAGGGAATCTTCCTGACCCAGGGATAGAACCTGAGTCTCCTGCATTGGCAGGTGGATTCTTTATAACTGAGCCACTTGGGAAGTTTTTACTTTAATATATAAAATAGCAATTAGCAAACATTTTTCCTTGGATTAATTTAAAAGCATTCAAACTTTAATTCTGTTACTTCTATCATAGTCAATAAATTTAAATAGTTCTACTGAAAAACGCTTAGGTTCTATATTAATAATGGTAATAGTAGTGATTATTATTATAGCTCTATATTTAGCAGTTATTATATGCCAGATGGGGCTTCCCTGATGGTTCAGCAGGTAAATAATTCACCTGCATTGTAGGAGAACTAGGAGACATGGGTTCAATCCCTGGGTCAGGAAGATTCCCCTAGAGGAGGGCATGGTAACCCACACCAGTATTCTTGCTGGGAAAATCCCATGGAGAGAGGAGACTGGCTAGCTATGGTCCATGGGGTTGCAAAGAGTCAGACATGACTACAGTGACTGAGCACATCACAAAGCAGATATGCCAGATATTATGCTAAGTATTTTGCATATATTCCCTTTTTAAATCTTCATGATATCCTGTGAGATAAATATTACTTTCTCCAAAATACAGATGGGATGGCAGATTTTAAAAGTCCAGCATACCCAAGAAGGTCACTGAGCCAATACATTGTGAAGTTAAAGTCTAACTATTCTGAGTCTAGGGAGCCCTTTTGTTAACTAGTATGTGACACTGCCCTAACCAGTATGCAAAATTCTTTACACCCATTCCTTTGATAGTCATCAACTTAATCTAAATAGTTCATTCTTATCAAATATAGTCCCACAAGCATCATGCTAGTAATTTCACAATGTCAATAAAGAGTTACTTTCTGTGACTTGTAAATAGTGATGCTGAGGCTTTCAGAAAGAAAAAACATAACAGTGCCTGATTATACTTTATCTTAACCACATCCCATGTTTTCTACCTCTCATTTCTGTCCTCTTCATTGGAACATCAAACATGCAAAATTTATTTATTTATATGTTTATTGGAAACATTATAAATATTATGTTATGAAGAATAAAATATTAATGAGGTAAAAGTGCACTTAATATGCTAACTTTGAAAAAGTTTTTACTTCTAGGCCATCCGTAAAGCATTCCCCAGCGTGAAACCTCATTTCTTTAGAAGACCAAATGCTATGCTAGCAATGGAAAAAATGATCGATTAAAATAAGAACATTATGCAAGAGAAAATAAATCTGGGATCAGTTGGTTAAGGTTTTTCCACAGTATTTCAAATGTTTCAGTAGCAACAGAAGTTAGGTAAACAAAGGATAGAAATGTACCTTACTCTCAAAATAATCTGAACAATTATGACTCAGAAAAGAGTCATACTACAGACTTCAAGAAAATGTTCTTGTGGCTGAGAAGGGTACAGAATCCTGAGCATCATTAGGAAAAGTATGGGAAACAGAGCAGAAAATTTTATCTGTCTCATCTGTGGAAACATGGTTTACCCACATTTGGGGTCATAGGTATCATTTGGTCACTATAGCTAAAAAAAACCGGAGAATTGGTGCAGAGACAACCAGAGAAGAGCTGTTAAAATGGACAAGGAGTTTCTTTATGAGAACAGACTAAGAAATAGTATTCTTAAGTCTGAAAAAGACAAAAACTCTAAATGAATATACCAAAGACTCTAAAAGCATAATGTGTTTGGCTAGCAGGAACACAGTTTACCATTAACATTGAAAATATTTCAGAGTGATAGAGAAAAAATGTCTCTGTGATTAACAAGCATATCAAGTTTATTATCCCAAGAGATGCCAAAGATCACAAAAATAAATAATTTAACAAGATTACTTCATTGATAACAGCATGAATTGAGTCAGAGGTCAAGAAGCAATTAATTTGTACATAGTAGATATGCAACAGATTACTAAGTGTGAACCAGAGATCGCTGGCCCGATCTGGCCCGCTGGTTTTTTGTTCTAATATTGACATGAAAAGCAATCATGAAATTGCTTCCATGAGACATTCTTTCTTACTATCAGTAAAAACAGAAACTATTCTCTTAGAGAAGAGAACTAAGCCAACTAAATTAAATTAACAAGCCTTGAGTTATCAAGGTCCCTCTGAGGACTTAAGCCCTTCCACCAAACCAGTAAGATCTGCCTGTAACTAGATGCAGCAAGCTCTGGATGCTCCCTTTTCGACTATCATTCAGAATTATATCAATGGATCAGTCACACAGAAGCATACTAAAAGGCCATCTGGTGAGCTGATTGTGTTGGAACCACCTGTGATTCCCAATGATGTCTGCTCACTTCTGTTCATGCTCACATTCTCTTCATTCCACTGTTCATCTCTCATTGAAAGTATGAAAACTGTAACTGGTATATTCAGAGTCCTTTCATAGTGTTATAAAGTTATCCCCTAAGAAAATTCATAAAAGAGGCCAAGGAGATACATTGCTGATGGACCAATTAAACAAGTGTCACTATGTCTTGACTTATGGGCTAACGCTTCTTTTCACAGTCCAGAGGAGTGAGAATCTTGAAGATAGAGCCAATGATCAATTTATTGTCAGTTGACTTCCTCTGTAACCTGAACCACTATTGTTCCAGTAGACATTTGATGAATTGAATTAAGAAAGGTTAGAAACAAAGCTAGCCAGAAGATGTAGAGGGGAAAGCACTGCAGAGAAGCTGTAAGACAGGAGCAGCACGTAGACACAAGACTAGAATGGAGTTACATAAATTGTTTAGCTTTGCACACTATTTTAAATGAGTCCTCTTGTCTTTTCAAGATCACCTGCTGGTAGTTTAAGGAAATAAGCACCCATTTAATTTCAAACATTCCTCAATAAAACAAAACTCCTGATTTCAGGGTCTGTGTGTTAGCTCTTGCTATCAGAAGGAGCAAGCCCACTTGAGGAGAAATCATGAAATTGGCTAACGTCTACAAGTTCTCTTCAGTATGCTGTGATTAAAATGACAACTCCAGAGGTGGACTTGTTTGTTTGTAAGATTGTTGCTTTAATTTGGTCATTACTTCTAAAGTTTCCAGGGAAAAACCTCTAAGGGTAGGTTTCCCCTTAAATATAATGTGTTTCATTCTTTTAAACATTTATTACTGCTAGCCCTGGAATCTGGTTTCTCTATTATTTGGGGAATGGTTGGCTGTTTCCCAAGAAGGTAGTTTGATGACTCCAGGACACCAAGTACCCAGAATGGTTCTACCGGCTAATTCAGTAAGTGCCAGGCATTCTCCCTCAAGACTATTAAACATGAACTTTGCATTCTAATATAAATGGACAGAAGCTATTTTAATAGCGGACCTTTAATAGTGAAAATTGCAGCCACACAAATGGAAGAGACTGACAATGCAATAACCATTTATATTTAGTTTTGAAACAAGTCACATGCTTGTTTCAAGTAAATTGGCCTGATTAAGATTGCTTGGTAAAGGGGCCATAGAGGGGTAGAAAGTAAAAGATCTCAGGAGGATTCTAAGGCATGAAACCAGATCTCAATCCACTAACTATGCTCTTAGGGGAGCACAAATGCAGTAGGTTACTTTCCCATATATTTCAACCCTTGTGTGATATTTCCGGTGTTTTTGCCCATCAGCTTACCATGAAAAGTTCTTGCTAAGGAAAAACACTGACTGATGAGACCACTGCCTTTCTATTTGTCAACCTACCTTACAAAGTAATGACCTACTAAAGTGTGACAAGCTCACCCAAAGAAAGTCAAGGCAGCCATCTAGCCTTAATGAATCTATGGGACCTTGAAATAATATCATCTGGAAAGTTCTGAATTTACTGTATAACCTTTATCACAGTTTCCTTAAAACTTGTGGGTGAATTATTCCAATCTTCAAGTTAAAATGCAAAAAAATTTAAAACACAAGTAATTTATAATACATATATCTAATTTCTACTTCAGTTCAAGACAGCAACTTAAGATTTGTCTTTACTTCACAACAAACAACTCTATGAAGCAAGATTATTCATAACTTTATTAATATATATGAAGCAACTGAGGGTCAGAGATATTAAATGATTTGCCCAGGGCCATGCAACTAATTTAAAAAGGCTTGGGATTTGATTCCATAGTTACTCTCACCATCAGAAGAACTATTGATTCTTGTCAATAAGGACATTGGTATGAAGTTCATTCCTAACAATTTAGGATTCTTTTTGAAAATGATGGGCTCTCCAAAGTGGCCTATCCATATTTGACTGCCCTTGGCAATAACAAACAATATTTCAAAAAATTTTTCAGATGTTTATTGAATTCCCACTACATTTAAGGCACTGTTCCAGACACTACATTGGGTGCTGTGTAGGACACTGTCCAGACTTAAAGGGACTATATGTGTGTGCTAAGTCACTTAGTCATATCTGACTCTGTGTAACCCAATGGACTGCAGTCCTCCAGGCTCCCCTGTCCATGGGATTCTCCAGGCAAGAATACTAGAGTGGGTTGCCATTTCCTTCTCCAAAACCCAGGGATTGAACTCACATTTCCTACTTCTGTCTCCTGCATTGCAGATGAATTCTTTTACTACTAGCACCACCTGGAAAGCCCTAAAGGGACTATGAAAATTATCAAATCTAAACGTCATATTTTTTTTACATTAGAGTCTTCAAAATTCAAGACACTAGATTTCTGGCTTGTAGTCACAAAGCTAGTTAGTTGCAGAATTGAGAGTAGAACTTCTGAAATCTAGAACAGAGCTTCTTTGTGATACAGTTTTGGAAAGTCAAATATAAATCTTTGCCTTGAGGGAACTTACAGTCTAAATGAGAAAACAGAATGCAAAACCATGAAATGATAGGTAAAGCACAAATTCAAATTCCAACGACAAACAATTCTACTCCTCGGTATATATCTCAAAAAGTCCCACTAATTCAAAAAGATACATACACCCCAATGTTCATAGAAGCATTATTTACAATTACCAAGACATGGAAGCAACCTAAGTGTCCATCAACTGATGAATGGATGAAGAAAATGTGGCATATATACATATATATAAAATGAAATATTACTCAGCCATAAAAAAGAACAAAATTTTGCCATTTATAGCATTGTTAATGGGCTTGGTGGGAGGGGCATTATGCTGAATTAAACAAATCAAAGGAAAATACAAGCATTGCTCATATGTGGAATCTAAAAAAATAAACCAAACTAGTAATATAACAAACAGAAACAGAATCACAGATATAGAGAACAAACTAGTGGTTACCAGTAGGGAGAAGGAACGGAGTAGAAAAAATATAAGAGTAGGGGAGTAAGAAGTACAGGGTATTAGGTATAAAATAAGCTACAAGGATATATTGTCCAACATGGGGATGTAGCCAATATTTTAAAATAACTATAAATTGAGTATCAGTTCAGTTCAGTTTAGTCGCTCAGTCGTGTCCGACTCTTTGCGACCCCATGAATCGCAGCATGCCAGGCCTTCCTGTCCATCACCAACTCCTGGAGTTTACCCAAACCTATGTCCATCGAGTCAGTGATGCCATCCAGCCATCTCATCCTCTGTCGTCCCTTCTCCTCTGGCACCCAGTCCTTCCCAGCACTAGGGTCTTTTCCAGTGAGTCAACTCTTTGCATGAGGTGGCCAAAGTATTGGAGTTTCAGCTTCAACATCAGTCCTTCCAATGAACACCCAGGACTGATCTGCTTTAGGATGGACTGGTTGGATCTTCTTGCAGTCCAAGGGACTCTCAAGAGTCTTCTCCAAAACCACAGTTCAAAAGCATCAATTCTTCAACGCTCAGCTTTCTTCACCATCCAACTCTCACATCCATACATGACTACTGGAAAAACCATAGCCTTGACTAGATGGACCTTTGTTGGCAGTAATGTCTCTGCTTTTCAATATGCTATCTAGGTTGGTCATAATCTTCCTTCCAAGGAGTAAGCGTCTTAATTTCATGGCTGCAATCACCATCAGCAGTGATTTTGGAGCCCAAAAAAATAAAGTCTGACACTGTTTGCATTGTTTACTCATCTATTTCCCATGAAGTGATGGGACCAGATGCCATGATCTTGGTTTTCTGAATGTTGAGTTTTAAGCCAACTTTTCCACTCTCCTCTTTCACTTTCATCAAGAGGCTCTTTAGTTCTATAGTCTTTAAAAATTATGAATCACTGTTATACACTTGTAACTTATATAATATTGCACAGCAACTCTATTTCAATTCAAAAAGAACAAATTATTTGGAGAATTCTAATTCTACCTAAAAAATAAAATTTAAAAATTCCAACAAAGATATCAAGGCAAGCTGTCACAGGAGTACATTATGGCCAAATAAGTGTTAGGATTCAAAAGCGAAAATTTAGTGTAAGCTTGTAAGTAATCCTCAAGGAAAAAGAAGATAAACTTGATCATGTGGAAAGTCATTGGTGGAAGATAAATGGGAAATTGCTCACCTGGTGAAAATTACATATTAATAAGTAAAAGCATAGAAGCAGGAAGATTAAGACATAATGAGGATCCAAGTAGAACTTCTATGAGCCTCCTATCCTTGATGATTACATGTATCTTCTCCAATCTACCTGATTTCTATAGGCTCCATCCACCAGTGAACTCTAAATCATTATAGTACCTGGTACGTATTAAGAGTTCTACAGTGTTTTTGTTGAAGGAAAGAATGAAGAGGGAGAGAGGAAGAAAGGAGGAAGAAGTTAGAATTACAGAATGAATAACACCAGAGGAGATAATAAAATAGTCCCCTTAGGATAAAAAAAAGAAAAAGAAAAAAAGTAAAGGACTTAGCTAACTCTCTGTTCACATCCAAAGTTATCAACAGTCCCTAAAAAAGCACAGCTAAAACCTGCTATCAGCACAGTACTAATAACAGCCTATTTATCAGCCCACTAACATCATCTAGTAATGGTAAATTGCTTCAGACTGCAGATGGCCTTCACTGGCTAAAAGGTCCTTTCCAATTTGAGGCAGGGAAAAGGTGTTCAAAAGAAAGAGGAAGGAGTTGGAGGATGCACGTTAATGAGAAATTTTTTCAAACATCCATACACACTTAGTGATAAAATGCCTCTACACTAGCATCATTTCCTGTACAGGCAATGTAACTTTTCTTAGATCAACGCAAAATTGCTGCCAGGCTGAATATCTAAATTAATATAACTATACATCCCCTCAGCAGGTGAGGGACAAGCTGAACAGCAGCTAATCAGACATAATTGAAATCTGAGTCTATGAAGTGGTCCATGGTGACCCATGTGGTGGAATGCTGTCAAGACCAGGGTTCTGGTGGTATAGTTCTTTTCTAGAGCAGTTCATTGATAGGCACTTAATACCAAACTATGCTGAAAGGACAGTCTCAGTGCTGAGCTATGCTAAAAAGTTGATGAAGTTTAGTATTAAATGACTAGTTTCATTAAATGACTAGTGGGGGGTCCAGGAAGGGGAACACATGTAAACCCATGGCTGATTCATGTCAATGTATGGCAAAAACTATTACAATATTGTAAAGTAATTAGCCCCCAACTAAAATAAATAAATTTATAAAAAAAAAAATAAAAGAAATAAAAAATAAAAAAAAATAAATGACTAGTTTCATCTTACATGGGAAGATCAAAATAATCACTTTTCAGATGATATTCCTGTTAAACAGGAATATTTAACAGCTGACATGCTGATTGTTTAAGAAATCTTCATGTTCTGCTAACTGAAGTGGAGACAGAGACGCTCTGAGGCTCTTGGTTAAATAGATATTGGAGAAAGCAACCTACATATTCCACCTGTGTGGTGACACTGATGCAACGACAGCCCAGACAAAGTCTCTTTACAAGTTCTGGTAGCTCTGACCTGTGCTCCAGTGGTAACATAGAGACTTGGGGACACCGTCAGGGAACCTGAAAAGAAAATGTGGATGTTGACCACAAATGTTGAACAGATCAAAACAGTCATAAAGGAGAGAATGAACCAGTCAGAGGCAGCATGTATGTGAAGATAACAGTTTTGTGGGGTTTTTTTTCTTAGAAGTGAATTTATGGACTCAAAATGGATGAAGTAACCAAAGTAGTGACTCCTAAATTCAGCAAAATCCAGCAATGCCCTGGAAGTCTGGGGTATTTGCTGGAATTTTTTAAAACTGATTTCTTAATGAAATTCTCAAAAGGGTATGTGGGGAAGAGTAATTTATTTTAGGGTAGTGCCATTCATTTACAGACAAAACCTTTTGGTTTCTTTCTCTGGAAACGGCCAGGGATTTGTGTCACATGGATAGAGTTTCCCTAGAGAAATAGTGAGTAGCCACTTGAGCTCTAAGGTAGAACCAGACAACACTGTGTGAAGAGAAAATACATGTGGCCTCAGTTGTGGAGTAGTGCCCATGTGACCTGTACCCACGTCCCCCTAGCCTTACTGTTGGTAGTTCTTTACCCAGGAACACTCTCCTCCCACTAACCCCCAAGTCAGCTGATTTTCTTCTTTTATGCCCGGAAATAGCCTCTATTTTCAAGATTGCATATAGGCATCAACCCCTGGCTCAGCAAGCAAATGTCTCTTCAGCTACAGAGCCCCTCCATGCACTCCTATTCCTTAGTAGGTATTATTTAAAAAATAATTTTTTTTGTCTCCTCTTTGCACAAGGAATTAACCTGAGTACCTGCTGTACTTCCCTGGTGACTCAGACAGTAAAGAATCTGACTGCAATGCGGGAAACCTGAGTTTGATCCCTGAATCGGGAAGATTCTTTGGAAAAGGGAATGGCTAAGCACTCCATTATTTTTGCCTGGAGAATCCCATGGACAGAAGAGAGTGGCGGGATACAGTCCATGGGGTTACAAAGAGTCAGACATGACTGAGCAACTCACTTTCACACTTTTACCTGCTGAGGACATCTGCTGAGTCAGTATGTGGTCTGTGAGGCTACTCTGTGTCTTCCTAAGAGCCTGGATTTCATGCACAGTCAAGAAGGAGACAAGTAAATGAGGCATATGAGCAGGCCAGAGGGGCCAAACCTCTGAATGCGGGAATTTAGCTAGAACAAATTCTTGTGTATATCCTTATAACACCTTAGCTGTAACTAACACCAGGTGTGCTGTTTCTCCCAGGATGATTTCCTCTGGTATGACACACATCTATAGCCAATACCAGAGGGGCCCCACAGCGGCCACAGCCTCATACATGGAAAACTCCATAAAGACTTTTTAACTCTGCAAGGAAAAAAGTGCATCAGAAAAGTTTTCATCAAATATTAATATCACAAGGCGGAGAGCCATTTTTCTTCTTTAGTAATTCTCCATAGGTCCTTGACTATCAGGGTAGTTCTTCATCTACTAAGTTTTCAAGTTAATTACCCAGTTCATGCTGGCTTTAATAATTGAGTAATAAGTGCACTCTTTTTTTTGAAAGTAGAGTGGGTGGTGTATATAGCTTTCTATATTTTTTATTTAGCAATATTTTAAAAATTTAATTAATTTACAGAAAAATTATAAGAGTAGTACCTAAAGGTTCTATATCTAGATATTTATGTCTTACCCAGGGAAGTCACCACCAATATTTGACTGCATTTGCTTTGTAATTCTCTCTCAATGTATGCATGCAAACATGCAGAGCAGTTTTTTTCTGAACCATTTGACAATAAGTTGTAGACATCATACATTTTAACCCCTAAATACTTCAGTGTATGTCTCCTAAGAATAGGGGTATAATTTTACACTATATAATTAGCATAATTAGGACATTTAACATTGATAAGATATCCCATAATCCATATTACAGCTAATCCATAATCCATATTTAACCAGGTTTTGTCCACTAATAAATTACTATGTTTCCATTTGTAATTAATGTATAAAATCTAGGGAAATAACTTTAAATTGAGACTATATAAATGTCCTCTTTCTCATTAACATTTCATTTTTTAAAGCACTCATTGATGAGTCTGACAAAGTTGTGATGGTCAAACTCCTTCATTCCAGAGAAACGAAAGCTCTTCCTTACAATAGAATGTCAACTAGCAAACTCACTTTTACATGTTAGAGATGGCAAACAACCTGGCATGTTTTAGTAGCTAACCTGCTATACCAGAATTTTCTGGCTGGCCTCTGTTGTCTTTCTAGAATAATAATGGGGCCCTTTATTGAGAATTCTCTAGGACATAGCAGATTACCTTTGTGCTATAATGGAAATACTGATAAAAATTTCTATTTGTCATAATTTAACAACACTTATGTAGTATATGCTAAATTCTAAGCACTCTATTCTTTTCTGGGTTCAACTCTTCTTTTTTTTTCAACTGGAGGATGACTGCTTTACAATGTTGTGTTGGTTTCTGCCACACAACAACACAAATCAGCCATAATTTTATATAAATATCCCCTCCCTCCCCCATCCCATTTCACCCCTCTGGGTCATCACAGATCATCAGGCTGGGCTTAGGCACTTGTTTAAATGCTTTAAAAATATTAACCATTTACAGAACATTATTATAACCCTATGAGGTAGGTACTATTATTATTACAATTTTATAGATAAGGAAATGGAGGCAGTGGACCTGAGTAATGTGTTTAAGTTCAAGCAGCTTAGAAAATCAATGTATCAGGGCTTCCCTGGTGGCTCAGTGGTAAAGAATCTGCCTACCAATATGGGCTTCCCTGATAGCTCAGTTGGTAAAGAATATGCCTGAAATGCAGGAGAATCTGGTTTCATCCCTGGGTCAGGAAGATCCCCTGGAGAAGGGATAGGCTACCCACTCCAGTATTCTTGGGCTTCCCTTGTGGCTCAGCTGATAACAAATCCATCTGCAATGCAGGAGACCTGGGTTCAATCCCTGGGTTGGGAAGATCCCCTGGAGAAGGGAAAGGCTACCCACTCCAGTATTCTGGGCTGGAAAATTCCATGGGCTGTATAGTCCATTGGGTCACAAAGAGTTGGACACGACTGAGCAGCTTTCACTCATCACTGCAGAGATGTGGGTTCAATCCCTGGTCCAGGAAGATCCCACATGCCTTGGGGTAACTAAGCCCAGGCCATAGTAAGAAGTCCATGCAACACAACTAGAGAGTAGCCTCCACTCCCTGCAACTAGAGAAAAGCCCATGCAACAGTGAAGACCCAGTACAGCCAAAAACACTTTTTAAAGAAATAAAAAATTAGTTAATTAATTTAAAAGCCACGTTAATTCTTAATTTTTTGATCACACTGAAGTGTATCATTCCAAAGCAGTGTGACTCCAGAAATGTGTATCCTTAAACCATTATAGTATGCTACCTCAGCACAGATGCACTAATTTTTTTTCTCCAGTTCTAAGATGCTTTGACAATATCAGTGAAAAGAAACTATAGCAAACAAATTACCTGTCATTTTTACTTCCCTGGTGGCTCAGACGGTAAAACATCTGCCTACAATGCGGGAGACCGGGGTTGGATCCCTGGGTCAGGAAGATCCCCTGGAGAAGGAAATGGCAATCCACTCCAGTAATCTTGCCTGGAAAATCCCATGGATGGAGGATCCTGGGAGGCTACAGTCCATGGGTTTGCAAAGAGTTGGATGCGACTGAGCGACTTCACTTTCTTTCACTTTCTTTTAATCAAATGATACCAAATGATATTGTTGCTAATGCTGTCCCAAAAGGAAAGGATCATAAAGACAGAGGTATCCAGAAAATCCAGTTAGGGGGGAGGGTTAAATGTTGATAACAAAGGTGGACCAGGAAGGTGAGAGAAAATTTGGGGAGGAATATCTTCCATATGGCCTTTGGAACACCTGTCTTGATCCCTCCAAAAGTAGAAGGGGAATCTGAGTTTCTGAGGGAGGCTGTGAGTGAGCTGAGGACTAGAGAAGAGAGGATGCCAATTTGGGCAGCTCATCCTGAGAGACAGGATGTACCCAAGAATAGGAGAAAGGTATAGCTGAGGAAGATGACAATGGATGGGGTGAGGTATGGGACATGAGACAGGAACATCAACAAGAGTACCAGTGTGCCATCTAGGTCAACAGTAGCCTGCTGCTCAGCCTTGTCGGCCACAAGTGACTGCTGAGTCAAGGAGAAATCAGACCTCTCCTAGCCTGTGTGGAAGGATGTTTATATATCCCTTCCCATTGCCTTTCTCCAAGCAGTGTAGCAGCTATTACAACCAGATCAGAAGAGTTGTATTTATTCAGAGTAAATGTTTTAAAATGTTATAAATATAGGTTTGCTAACTGTGCTCTATGGTCTCTTTATGTATGAATTTGGAGGCCAAGGAGAACAAGGTACCATCCCCACTTCAACCACTCCAGCTCAACTTTTAATTGCTTTATCTTTTAGGATTCTCTGGGAACTTTCATTTGAAGAAAAAGAGCTGGAATAATGCAACTAAATATCACCATGATGAAGCATTAGCATTTCTCTAATAAATAATAAAAGAGTAGCGTGTAGAATTTGAGGACATGCTAGTTCTAGTTCTGTTCTAGTTATGAGTGGCCTCGTCTAAGGTCAAAGATGACAGATAAATGGAAAATTCCCTCTGGGCTTCTCCATATACAGTCAACTCTCCATGTTGTGAATGTTTGTTGTGGTAAACAATGTTTTCCAAATGGTCCATATGCTTCCTGATATTCTACGGGCCCCCTGGAGTTCAGAAGAGCCATGGGACTAGATCTTATCATGACCTTTGGATATAAGACAGGGGTGTCACTTCTGGGCCAAAGCACATAAGAGCTGGTGTGAGTTCCCTGTGTGTTTTTGTAATATGTTTCCATAATCATAGAGACCTCCTGTTGTGATCAGGAAACTCAAATGGAAGCAACCTGGGCCATTCAATCACTACACGAATCTCAGCTGCCTTGGAATAAGGAATAAATTTGCTCCATTAAGTTATTGACATGTGGACTTTGTTACTACAACTACACCTTGCTTATCCTGACTAATATAACTGAAATAAATTGATTTACAGCAGAGAGAATTCCAATACATGTGCTTAAAGCAGTGGTTCTCAGCCAGGGGACATGTGCATCTCCTGCACAGGATATTTGGTAATATTTCAGACATTTTTGGTTGTCATAATTGGGGGAAGGGAAGTGTGTACTGGTGTCTAGTGGGCAGAGGAGAGGGATGCTGCCAAATATTCTACAACACACATGACAACATCCACAAAAAAGCACTTTCTGGCCCCAAATTTTAATAATGCTGAAGCTGAGAAATCTTGGCCTAAAGAAGAGGGTTAGCACATGTATTTTACGCAGAAAATTATTTACTTTCTACATGAAAATCTACCCAGTAAAGATATATTTGTGCCTATTATATTTTAAAAGTTGTCCAAAAGTCATTTATTTAATAGAATTTTGAAATTCAGCCCAGCATAACAAATTTCTATTTATTTTGAAAAATCACTACACTGTCTTTTTCTCCATTTTCATAAAACAAGGGAACATCAAACATCAGTTTAAACAGATCTTTACTGTATACTTGGCATGTCTTCATTTCTTCCTTTTCATAGATTTATATATGCTTATTCAAGAGAGATTTCATAATCCAGTTCCCTCATTTTTTAGAATAATAAACCATTACAGAATGTCTGTAACAGAACTCATCTCACTGTTCTTTCCACTGCATCACAGTGTTCTCCTTCATTACAAAGCACTAGGTAGAGGTCTGAGGAAGGTAAACAGGGTGGGTAGGATGGATGGCAGAGCATCTTGTTCAAAGGAGATGCATAGTTTCCAGGTGAGAGTGTTTGGTTTCGAAGGGAAGGGCAGAATCAGGGAGGGAGAAAGAAAGGCTCCCCAGTGAGCTTGCCAACACAGCATGTGTCCATTCATCCACTGCTCCACAAACCCATTTAGCCATGTCTGTCTTCATCATCTTGTCTCCTAGGTGAGCACAGAGATATACAAGGTAGATCTGAATCGCAGTTTGGCAAGTGCTGTGAGAAATTTCATAAAGTAATTGAGTGAAAGCTGGATTCAGAGTTGGAATATCTAATGCCAGCTCTGACTCTAACTAATGAGTTATGTGCCTTGATCAAGCCAGCATGGGCCTAAATTTTCTCAATAATCAAAGAGCAGCTACTATAGTTGAGTGCATTTCATAAGTCAAGAACTATGCCAAATGCATTTCATTATACTCTCAAGACCAACCTAGGATCATTACTCCCCCTTGCAGATGGAAGCTGGGACTGAGAGAGGTAAAGCAACATAATGAGCACAATTAGTAAGAACCAGGATTTGAACCATGATCTACTTGACTACAAAGCCAATGTCCTTAATGACTACATTGGGTACCCTCAGTTCTTCAGCTCTGCATCTCTAGCATCCCTCCCCAAATTGTTTCTTTGAGTGATTTGTGGGATCGCAAACAATTTGGAGCATAAATTGGGGTCCTTTGGCTGGGAATAACTAGCCCAGGCATTTTTATTACTCATCCACAAATCCCAAAGTTGAAGCAGGTTGTTTGTAAAATTTGCTAGGTTTGCTTCTTGCTCTAACAACAAAAAAATGTGAATACAAAATTGAGAAGCCAGAATCCCATAGGATCCAAACTTAAATTGACATTTTACAGAACATCCAAGTGAACTGGAAATACACAAGGTAAGTGAATTGCCTTAAAAATAGGTCTACTTGATGGTCTTTGCAAGCATAGCCAACGGGGTTTATTTTCTATTGTGTTTATTTTCTGTGTGTGAAATCTGGGTTTTTAAAAATAAAGAAAATGATTGCTTAACACAAAAATAAAGCTGATATCCTCTTTATCCTCTTGGATATCCACTAACTTTGCCAGACTGCAAGGAGTCATTCTGTAGTGAAATATTTGAAAAGGATGTCTAAACCCAGAACTTTTAAAAGAATGCTCCAAACTCAAATTCTTTATCCCCATCTTCTATATATTTTGAAGATTCCTCCATGGCAATGGGAGATAGGGAGGAGGTAGTTAAGAGTATCTTTCTGCCAGTTATCTTTTGTCCCGGTGTTCTTCTGATGCAATCTCAAACTTTCTTATCTTATGGCCCCTGTCTGGTATTCACTTCTCCCCCATGTTGACCCAAATGTAAATCTACTTAATTAATTTCTTCAATATGTCACTCATAAAAGACAAGACTTATGTAATAGAATTATAGTAAAGAGTGAGGATAATGGTGGGAGAGGAAGAAACTTGGAACATAGAACAGAAAACATCTTAAAATTAATATAAGCCTGCAGTGTTCTTAAAAATGCATAAGCCACTCTCACACCCTGAATTATCCATCTCTCACATTGGGGCCTCAGACCTATCTTCCCCTCATTTCACAAACCTTGTCCCCACATGAGCTGCCTATGAAAACCATAAAATTTTCTTTTACTTTATTATAGAGTGCAATTCTGTTCTTTCAGTTTCGATCTAACCTATCTTGGGCAAGCCTGAGGTTGTGAACATTGTTTAGAAAGTTCAAGGTCGTGAAATAGGTAACCTTCTTTGGGAAGAATTGGGCTTCTTGGCTGGAGGATGTTTGTGGTTAAACTGACAATTGTTATTACAAAGTCTTCCAGAGATAAATGTGACAAAGGGGCTATGTAGGAAATCAGGCATCCTCTCCCTGCTTGGGAAGTTCCCTGTTTTCATCTAATGCTTTCATCACTTTCCTGATGTTCAAATGTCACAAATCCTCACCCAGCATTAGATTCCTGTGGGAGGAATTTGAGTTCGGAGAGTAAAAGCAGTCCAATAATAAGAATATCCGTATTCATAGTCTTAGAACCAGTTTCCCCCTCAGTCAGTCTCTCCCTTCAGGAAGCTTCCATAAGTCTCTTATTCTTCTCCATCTGAGGACAGACAGACTGAAAACCACAATCACAGAAAACTAACCAATCTGATCACATGGACCACAGCCTTGTCTAACTCAATGAAACTAGGGCTACCCAAGACAGACAGATCATGGTGGAGAGTTCTGACAAAATGTGGTCCACTGGAGAAGGGAATGGAAAACCACTTCAGTATTCTTGCCTTGAGAACCCCATGGACAGTATGAAAAGGCAGAAAGATAGGACACGGAAAGATGAACTTCCCAGGTCGGTAGGTGCCCAATATGTTACTGGAGGTCAGTGGAGAAATAACTCCAGAAAGAATGAAGAGACGGAGCCAAAGCAAAAACAACACCCAGCTGTGGATAAGACAGATGATGGAAATAAAGTCTGATGCTGTAAAGGACAATATTGCATAGGAACCTGGAATGTTAGGTCCGTGAATCAAGGTGAGTTGGAAGTAGTCAAACAGGAGATGGCAAGAGTGAACGTCCACGTTCTAGGAATCAGGGAACTAAAATGAACTGGAATGGGTGAATTTAACTCAGATGACCATTATATCTACTATTGTGGGCGAGAATTCCTTAGAAGAAATGGAGTAGCCATGATAGTCAACAAAAGAGTCCAAAATGCAGTACTCGGATGCAATCTCAAAAACGACAGGATGATCTCTGTTCATTTCCAAGGCAAACTATTCAATATCACAGTAATCCAAGTCTATGCCTCAACCAGTATTGCTGAAGAAGCTGATGTTGAACGGTTCTATGAAGAGCTACAAGACCTTCTAGAACTAACACCCCAAAAGGATGCCCTTTTCATTATAGCGGACTGGAATGCAAAAGTAGGAAGTCAAGAAATACCTGGAATAACAGGAAATTTGGCTTGGAGTACAGAATGAAGCAGGGCAAAGACTAATAGAGTTTTTCCAAGAGAACACACTGGTCATAGCAAACACCCTCTTCCACCAACACAAGAGAATACCCTACACATGGACATCACCAGTTGGCCAATGCTGAAATCAGATTGATTATATTCTTTGCAGCCAAAGATGGAGAAGCTCTATACAGTAAGCAAAAACAAGACCGGGAGCTGAATGTGGCTCAGATCATGAACTCGTTACTGCCAAATTCAGACTTAAATTGAAGAAAGTAGGGAAAATCACTAGACCATTTAGTTCAGGTCAGTTGCTCAGCCGTGTCTGACTTTTTGCGACCCCACGGACTGCAGCATGCCAGGCCTCCCTGCCCATCACCAACTCCGGGAGTTTAACCAAATTCATGTCTATTGAGTCAATGATGCCATCCAACCATCTCATCCTCTGTTGTCCCCTTCTCCTCCTGCCCTCTATCTTTCCCAACATCAGGGTCTTTTCAAATGAATCAGCTCTTTGCATCAGGTGGCCAAAATATTGGAGTTTCAGCTTCAACATCAGTCCTTCAAATGAACACTCAAGACTGACTTCCTTTAGGACGGACTGGTTGGATCTCCTTGCAGTCCAAGGGACTCTAAAGAGTCTTCTCCAACATCACAGTTCAAAACCATCAATTCTTCAGCACTCAGCTTTCTTTATAATCCAACTCTCACATCCATACATGACTACTCAAAAAGCCATAGCCTTGACTAGACAGACCTTTGTTGGCAAAGTAATGTCTCTGCTTTCTAATAAGCTGTCTAGATTGGTCATAACTTTCCTTCCAAGGAGTAACCATCTTTTAATTTTGTGGCTGTAGTCACCACCTGAAGTGATTTTGGAGCCCCAAAATTAAAGTCAGTCACTGTTTCCCCATCTATTTGCCATGAAGTGATGGGACCAGATGCCATGATCTTAGTTTTCTGAATGTTGAGCTTTAAGCCAACAGTTTAACTCTCCTCTTTCACTTTCATCAAGAGACTCTTTAGTTCTTCACTTTCTGCCATAAGGGTGGTATCATCTGCATATCTGAGGTTATTGATATTTCTCCTGGCAATCTTGATTCCATTCAAGTATGACCTAAATCAAATCCCTTATGATTATACAGTGGAAGTGACAAATAGATTCAAGGGATTAGATCTGATAGACAGAGTGCCTGAAGAACTATGGATGGAAGTTCATGGCATTCTACAGGAGGCAGGGATGAAGACCATCCCTAAGAAAAAGTAATGCAAAAAGGCAAAATGGTTGTCTGAGGAGGCCTTACAAATAGCTGTGAAAAGAAGAGAAGTGAAAGGGAAAGGAGAAAAGGAAAGATGTACCCATTTGAATGCAGAATTTCAAGGAAAAGCAAGGAGAGATAAGAAAGACTTCCTAAGTGACCAAAGCAAAGAAATAGAGGAAAACAATAGACTGGGAAAGACTAGAGATCTCTTCAAGGAATTAGAGAACATTTCATGCAAAGATGGGCACAATAAAAGACAGAATTGGTATGGACCTAAGAGAAGCAGAAGATATTAAGAAGAGGTGGCAAGAATACACGGAAGAACTATACAAAAATAATCTGCACCACCCAGATAATCATGATGGTATGATCACTCACCTAGAACCAGACATCCTGGAATGTGAAGTCAAGCGGGCCTTAGAAAGCATCACTATGAACAAAGGTAGTGGAGGTGATGGAATTCCTGTTGAGCTATTTCAAATCTTAAAAGACAATGCTGTGAAAGTGCTGCACTCAATATGCCAGCAAACTTGGAAAACTCAGCAGTGGCCACAGGACTGGAAAAGGTCAGTTTTCATTCCAGTCCCAAAGAAAGACAATGCCAAAGAATGCTCAAACTACTGCACAATTGCATTCATCTCACATGCTAGTAAAATAATGCTCAAAATTCTCTAAGCCAGGCTTCAACAGTACCTCATGTTTTTAATCTATTGGGAAGTTCCTGACCTCATCTTGCTCTCCATTCCAGGATGGTTTCCCCAGTGATAACCAGCAGTAGCTGGGATAGCTCTTTTTTCCTTAATAGCAGATAAAGTCTGAGATGTAAACTCAATGGCTTTCTCTTTATCTTTTCTCCCCAGAGCCCAAACTATCTAGCCTTTTTCTCTCAGTTAAAGTTCCCAGCCAGGCACTAGTGTAAATATAGCCCTCATTGCCCATTCAGAGATCACTTACAGAAAGTGTTTTAGGAACCAAGAGCAACAATGACCCACCTTCACTAGGGATCAAAATAGTGGAGTAAGAGGATGTGGAACTTACCTCACACCCCCACCAGTGAACACATCAAAAATATATCTACATGTGGAACAACTTTTACTGAAACCTAATTGGAGACCAAGGCTGCAAAAAAGATACACACAAAATCAGGTAGCAAGGGAAGAGAAATTATCAGGTTAGGACCTGTGCCTCTTGGAGGAGACTCAGAAGAGGAGGGAGATTACATGGGTGAAAATCCTACTGGGGAGTGACGACTTTGAGCCATGTATGGTCATCCTAGCCCTGAAGTCCAACACCAGGAAGACAAGTACCTTTGGCTGGTTCAACAGCCAAAGGAACTGACAGGAGAGTTGTGGGACGCCCAGACTCAACTCAGGAGAAGTGCACACATGTTTGCTTACTCCCAAAACAGAGCAGAGGAGGCAGGTTGAAACTGTATGGGATGCTAACTGGTTTTCTGCCATTGTTCCAAAATAGGTCCCAGCCTCAATCAAGTACCCACTCCAGACCCACTTGCTTCGTGACACAGCTCCACCTTGAGGCAAAGTTTGCCACTTCCAAGGAGAAGCTCAGTTGAAAAGGACAAAGACAGCTCAGTACCAGAGCAACATCTGAGTAGAGTGGGAACAGTCATCACTTGGGCTTATGGAGGCAGACCCGGGAAACAGTCTTGGAATCTGACTGCAACTGGAGCCACCACAGCCAACACCCAGACTCACACTAAGTGCCCACACCAGCCCCTTTTGCCCCTGCAATGCTCCCCACTGGGGCCAGGATGTTGGTACTGGCATGGGGGAGAGTATACATTTAAAGGGAATGGAACCAGCTGAGACCTGGACCTCAGAGCTTATGCTCCAGCAACTTGGACTCATCCTCATCCCCAGTGGCTGATACTGGCCACAGAGCAGAGGAGAAAGCCCTGGCTTGCACCTGACTCTACTTCTAGCACTCCTCCCCGTCCATTTCCAACGTCATCTTCTACCAAAGCAAGAGCTGTTAGCACAACCTGGGGAAAGACCTGACTTATTCTCACTTCAGACGCAGCTCTTCCATCAAAGTCACTGGACACACACAGACTGGATAAAGATGCTTTCACACATGCCCACCCCTTTGAGACTGCAATAGCTAGCTGTTTCACCTAACTTCATAGAGACAAAGTTAAGCAAAATGAGATGACAGAGGAATTTACTTCAAACGAAAAAAAAGAGAGAGAGAGAGAGAGAGAAAGCTCCTAAGAAATCAACTAATGAAACAAATAAATAACTTATCAGAAAAAGAATTCAAACCTAAGTTTCCTTACCTAAGTTAAGGAAAGGAATAGATAAACACAGTAAGAATTTTAACGAGGAATTAGGATATATAAAAAGAATGACTCAGAACTGAAGAATACAATAAAATTTTCAAAATACACTAGAAGAAATTAATATCAGACTATGTTATACAGAAGAATGCATTACTGATCTGGAAAATAGAATAATGAAATCACCCAATGAGAACAGTGAAAAGAAAAATAAATTTAAAAAAAAAAGAACAATTTAGGGGACTTCTATGGCAACACTTAACAAAACAACATTTGCATTATAAGGTTAGCAAAAAAAGAAGGAGAGAGAGAAAGAGGTCAAAACTGTATTTGATGAAATTATGGATGAAAACTTACCAAATCTAAAGAAGGAAAGACATATCCAAGCACAGGAAGCACAGAGGGTACCGAATAAAATGAATCCAAAGAGATTCAAGCCAAGATATATCATAATTAAAATGGAAAAAGTTAACGATAAAGAGGAAATTTTAAACTATTGGTGGGAATATAAAATAGTATAGCTACTATGGAGAACAGCATGAAGTTTCTAAAAACAGAGCTACCATATGACCCTGCAATCCCACTTCTGGACATATATCCAGAGAAAAGCATGATTCAAAAGATATAATGTACCCCTATGTTCATTACAACACTGTTTACAATAGCCAAGACATGGAAGCAACCTAAATGTCCATTGACAGAGCAGTGGGTAAAGAAGATGTGGTACATATATATGATGGCATATTACCCAGCCATATAAAAAGAATGAAATAATGCCACTTACAGCAACATGGATGGACCTAGAGCTTGTGATACTGAGTGAAGTAAGTCAGACACAGGAGGAGAAATATCATATGACATCCTTTATATGTGCAATCTACAAAGAAATGATACAAACGAACTTACTTAGAGAACAGAAAGATTCACAGACTTAGAAAATGAACTTATGCTTGCTGGGAAGAAGGATAAGAGGAAGGGATAGTTAGGGAGGTTGGGATGGACATGTACACAGTGCTGTTTTTTAAATGGATAAGCGACAAGGACCTACTGTATAGCACACGGAACTCTGCTCAGTGTTATGTGGCAGCCTGGATGGGAGGGAAGTTTGGGGGAGAATGGATACACGTATATGTATGGCTGCATCCCCTTACTGTTCACCTGAGACTATCACACCACTGTTAATCAGCTATACCTCATTTCAAAGTAAAAAGTTTTTTTTTCTTTTTTCAAAAAAGCAAAACACCAAAATATAACCCAAGAAACAACTACAGGAAAAAAAAAAAAAGAAAAGATAAAGGCAACAAGAGAAAAAGAGTCATATACAAGGTAGCCCACATAAGACTATCCTGATTTTTCTGCAATTTTACAGGCCAAAAGGAAGTGGCATCATATATTCAAAGTTCTGAAAGGGAAAAACCTACAACCTAGGATACTGTACCAGCAAGATTATTAAAAAAATAACAAGGTCCATCTATATGCTACCTATAGGAGACTAAAACGTCAGAGCTAAATATATGCACAGACTGAAAGAGACGTGATGGAAAAAAGGTATTTAATGGGGAAAAAATGATGAGAAAGTGGGGCTAGCAATACACATATCAGACAACATACACTTTAAAACAAAGTATATAACAAAAGAAAATGAAGGGCATTATATACTGATAAAAAGATGAATATATGAAAAAATATTACACTCCGTAACACATATGTACCTAATATAGAAGCAGATAAATATATAAGACAAATATTAACAGGCATAAAGAGAGAAACTGACAATAATACAAAAATAGTAGAGGACTTTAACGCTCCACTTACATCAAAGAACAAATCATCCAGACAACAAAATCAACAAGGAAGAAGTGCTCTTAAATGACACATTAGATCAGTTGGATTTCATAGAGATTGACAGGGCATTCATTGAAAAACAGCAAAATTCATATTTTTTTCAAGTACACATGAACATTCTCCAGGATAGATAACATGCTAGGCCAAAAGACAAATTTTGACAAATTTAAGAGGATAGAAACTATATCAAGAAATTTTTTTCTGACAACAATCATATGAAACTAGTAATCAATTGCAAGAAGGAAAATGGGAAAACCACAAATACATGGAAACTAAATAATGCACTACTCAAAAACCATTGAGTCAATGAAGAAATCAGAAAATATCTTCAGACAAATGAAAATGGAAACAAAACTTTCCAAACTCTGTGGGATGCAGCAAAAGAGTTTCTAAGAGGGATAATTTTAGTCATACAAGCCTCTCTCAACAATCAAGACAAACATCAAATAAAAAAAACTAACCTGCCATCTAAGGAAGTTAGAAAAACAAACAAAACCTAAAGTCAGCAGAAGGAAGGAAAAAATAAAAGTCAAAGAGAAAATAAATTAGAGATCCATAAAATACTAGGAAAAAAATCAATGAAACAAAGAGCTGTTTTTTGAAAACATAAGCAAGTTAATAAACCTTTAGCCATGGTCAAGCAAAGAAGCAAAATAAGAAATGAAAGAGAGAAATAACAACCACTATAACAGAGATACAAAAAAAAATCATAAAAGAATACCATGAACCATTATATGTCAACAAATTGGACAACCTAGAAGAAATGGACAAATTTCTAGTAACAAACAACCTTCCAAGATTGAATCAGGAAGAAATAGACAGTCTATAACCTCAGATATGCAAAAGACAGCACCCTTATGGCAGAAAGTGAAGAGAAACTAAACAGCCTCTTGATGAAAGTGAAAGAGGAGAGTGAAAAAGCTAGCTTAAAACTAAGATCATGCCATCAGGTCCCATCAATTCATGGCAAATAGATGGGGAAACATGGAAATGGTGACAGATTTTATTTTCTTGGACTTCAGAATCACTGCAGATGGTGACTGCAGCCATGAAATTAAAAGACACTTGCTCCTTGGAAGAAAAGCTATGACCAACCTAGATAGCATATTAAAAAGCAAAGACATTACTGACAAAGGTCAAATAGGTAGTCAAAGCTATGAATTTTCCAGTAGTCATGTATGGATGTGAGAGTTGGACCACAAAGAAAGCTGAGTGCAGAAGAATTGATGCTATTGAGCTGTGGCATTGGAGAGACTCTTGAGAGTCCCTTTGACTGCAAGAGGATTAAACCAGTCAATCCTAAAGGGAATCAGTCCTGAATGTTCATTGGAAGGACTGATGCTGAAGCTCCAATATTTTGGCTACTTGATGTGAAGAAGTGACTCATTGGAATAGACCCTGATGCTGGGAAAGACTGAAGGCAGGAGGAAAAAATGGATGGATCCTCATCTCAGAGGATGAGATGGTTGGATGGCATCACCAACTCTACAAACATGAGTTTGAGCAAGTTCTGGAAGTTGGTGATGGACTGAGAATCCTGGCATGCTGCAGTCCATAGGATCACAAAGAGGACATGAATGAGTGACTCAACTGCACTGAACTCAACTGTACCACACCTATTACTAGTAGTTAAATTAAATTTATAATTCAAAAAGCTCCCAGGAATCAAAAGTCCAATACCAAATGGCTCCACAGGTCAACTGTACTAAGCATAAGAAGAAACAATACCTATTCTTCTCAAATTATTCCAAAATTTTGAAGAGGATAGAACAATCCAAAAGTCATTCTATAAGGTTAGCATTACCTCAATACCAAAATCAGACAAAGATACTATAAAAAAGACAATTATAAGCCAATATCTCTAAAGAAAACAGATGTAAAAGTCCTCAATAAAATATTAGCAAACAATTCTCAACAATATATACAAGGGATTATACAGCATGATACACCAGGGCTTCCCTAGTGGCTCAGACAATAAAGAAACTGCCTGCAATGTAGAAGACATGGGTTCAATCTCTGGCTTAGGAAGATCCCCTGGAGAAGGAAATTGCAACCCACTCCAGTATTCTTGCCTCAAAAATCCCATGAGCAGAGGGTGGGCTACAGTCCATGTGGTTGCAAAGAGTTGAACACAACTGAGAAACTAACACATTCACTTTTTCATGCACCATAATTAAGACCAATTTATTCCAGGGATACAAGTTTAGTTAAAAATCTGAAAATCAATCAGTGTGATATACCACAATAAATAAAGGAAGAATAAAAAAACATAAAAATAATATGATGATCTCAATAGATGCAGAAAAGCATTTGATGAAATTCAACATTCATTCATGAAAAAAATCTTATCAAAGTTGGTATAGGGGGAACACAGTTCAACATAATAAAAATAATTTATGACCAACCCATAGCTAACACCATACTCAATGGTGAAAAGCTGAAAGCCTTTTCTCTAACATCAGGAAGACAAGAATGCCTGGTCTCACCACTTCTATTTAACATGGAGTCAGAAATCCTAACCACAGCAGTAAGTTGAATTAAAAAAGGCATCCAGATTGGAAGGGAAGAAGTAAAACTGCAACTGGTTGCAGATGACATGATACTAAATATAGAAAACCCTGAATTCTCCACCCTAAAATGATTAGAGTTAATAAATTAATTCAGTAAAGTTGCAGGATGAAAGATTAACATATGGAAAGCTACTGCCTTTTTATACACTAGTAATGAAATAAAGTCAAGGGGGCCTTAGGAAGCATCACTACTAACAAAGGTAGTGGAGGTGATAGAATTCCTGTTGAGCTATTTCAAATCCTAAAAGACGATGCAGTGAAAGTGCTGCACTCAATATGCCAGCAAATTTGGAAAACTCAGTCATGACCACAGAACTGGAAAAGGTCAGTTTTCATTCCAATCCCAAAGAGAGGCAATGCCAAAGAATGCTCAAACTAGCACACAATTGCACTCATCTCACATGCTAGCAAAGTAATGCTCAAAATTCTACAAGCCTGGCTTCAGCAATATGTGAACCATGAAATTCCAGATGCTCAAGCTGGTTTTAGAAAAGGCAGAGGAACCAGAAATCAAATTGCCAACATCGCTGGATCATCGAAAAGCAAGAGAGTTCCAGAAAAACATCTATTTCTGCTTTATTGACTATGCCAAAGCCTTTGACTGTGTGGATCACAATAAACTGTGGAAAATTCTGAAAGAGATGGGAATACCAGGCCACCTGACCTGCCTCATGAGAAACCTGTATGCAGGTCAGGAAGCAACAATTAGAACTGGACATGGAACAACAGACTGGTTCCAAATAGGAAAAGGAGTACATCGAGGCTGTATATTGTCACCCTGCTTATTTAACTTATATGCAGAGTACATCATGAGAAACGCTGGGCTGGAAGAAGTACAAGCTGGAATCAAGATTGCTGGGAGAAATATCAATAACCTCAGATATGCAGCTGACACCACCCTTATGACGGAAAGTGAAGAAGAACTAAAGAGCCTCTTGATGAAAGTGAAAGAGGAGAGTGAAAAATTTGGCTTAAAGCTCAACATTCAGAAAACAAAGATCACAGCATCTGGTCCCATCACATCATGGCAAATAGATGGGGAAACCGTGGAAACAGTGGCTGACTTTATTTCTGGGGGCTCCAAAATCACTGCAGATGGTGACTGCAGCAATGAAATTAAAATATGCTTACTCCTTGGAAGGAAAGTTATGACCAACCTAGACAGCTTATTAAAAAGCAGAGACATTACTTTGCCAACGAAGGTCCGTCTAGCCAAGGCTATGGTTTTTCCAGTAGTCATGTATGAATGTAAGAGTTGGACTATAAAGAAAGCTGAGCCCTGAAGAAATGATGCTTTTAAACTGTGGTGTTGGAGAAGACTCTTGAGAGTCCCTTGGAATGCAAGGAGATACAACCAGTCCATCCTAAAGGAGATCAGTCCTGGGTTTTCATTGGAAAGACTGATGTTGAAGCTGTCACTCTAACACTTTGGCAACCTGATGCAAAGAGCTGACTCATTTGAAAAGACCCTGATGCTGGGAAAGATTGAGGGCAGGAGGAGAAGGGAACGATGGAGGATGAGATGGTTGAATGGCATTACCGACTCTATGGACATGAGTTTGTGTAAACTCCGGGAGCCGGTGATCGACAGGGAGGCCTTGCGTGCCACCGTGCATGGGGTCGCAAAGAGTCAGACACGACTGAGCGACTAAACTGAACTGAATGAAGTAGAAGAAAGGGAAAGCAAGAAAATAATCCTGTTTTAAAATCACATCAAAAAGAATAAAATACCTAGGAATAAACTTAACCAAGGATTTATAAAGCCTTCTATACTCTGAAAAGTTTCAAACATTGTTGAAGGAAGTTGAAGCTGGTACAAATAAATGAAAGATATCTTATGCTCTTCAGTTGGAAGAATTAACGTTTTTAAAATGTCCATTGTACTCAAAGCAATCTACAGATTTACTGCAATCTCTGTCAAAATACTCAGGACATTTTTGTCAAACTAGAATAAATAATCCTAAAATTTATGTGGAACCACAAAAAATCTTGAATTGTGAAAATAATTTTGAGGAAAATAACATAGGTGGAGGTCTCATGCTTCCTGACTTTATTGTAAGGCATCAATAATCAAAACAGCAGGGTGTTGGCACAAAAACAGACACATAAATTAATTGAACAGAATATAGACCTGAGAAATAGACCCACTTACTCAATTAATCTATAACAAAGGATACAAGAATATACACTGAAGAAAAAACTGTTGCATAAATAAGTAGAGATAAGAAAACTGGATACCTATATGGAAAAGAATGAAATTAGAATATTTTCTTACATGATAAACAAAAATAAGCTCAAAATGGATTAAAGAAATAAAAGTAATTCCTGAAACTCCTAGGAGAGAACAGAGACAGGAAAATCTTTGACACAAATCAAAACAGAATTTTTTTGGATCTGTCCCCTAAAGCAAAAGAAACAAAAGCAAAAATAAACAAATGGGACCTAATTAAAACTTAAAACCTTCTATACATCAAAGAAAACCATGTGTATTCAGTTGCTCAGTTGTGCCTGATTCTTTGCGACCTCATGGACTATAGCCCACCAGTTTCCTCTGTTCATGGGATTTCCCAGGCAAGAGTACTGGAGTGGGTTGCCCTTTATCCTCCAGGGGATCTCCCTGATCCAGGAATCAAACCTGTGTCACTTGCCATATCCTTCATTGGCAGGCGGATTCTTTACCACTGAGTCACCTGGGAAGCCCCTCAAAAAGAACCATGGGCAAACAAAAAGATAACCTACTGAATGGGAGAAAGTATTTGCCAATTATATGACAAATAAAGGTTAATGTCCAAAATATAAAAACAACTTACATAAAGCTGTATCAAATAAACAAACAGGGAGAGGAAGAAAATGGTGGAAGAGTAAGATGGGGAGATCACCAGCCTCCCCACAAATACATCAAAACTCATCAAGATATGGAACAACTCCTACAAAGCAAACTCTAGGAGACAGCAGAAGAAGCCAGGCCTCTGGAGGAGGCAGGCTAAGCTCAGTGAAATGAGGTAGGAGAGAGGATAGAGACTTAAAAAGGTAAGACAGGGAGAACTTCTGGACAGGAGCTTGTGTCCCGAGAGAGGGAGGGAGTTGTGAAGGTGGAAGAGTTCCCGTGCACTAGGAAGCTCCCTCACAGGTAGGCCCAAGGGGTAGCTGCAGAATCTCAGAAAGCCAGGCAAAGCAGGGACTAAGAGGGCAGAAAAAGAGAAAGCTGCACTTCTCAGCCCATAAACAACTCACAGACTGTAGCCCTGACCAGATGGCAGGCTCAGGGAACTAAGAGACACAGAAGCCCCATGGCACAGAGGATGGGCCTGGGGTGCCAAGAGAGGCCCAGCGTACAAAACTCTACAGCCCACGCAAACCTCACAATGCAGAGAGCAGGCCTGGGGGGCCAAGAGAGAGGCACACATAAACCTCTGCAGTGCACACAAACCGTGCAGCACAGAGGATGGGCCTAGGGAACTGAAAAAACACACAAACCCTGTGACATAAAGGGCAAGCCTGGTGAGGAGAAACAAGTGCACACAAGATCCACAACTCAGAGGGTGAGCTCAGGGGATTGAGGGAAGCCCACACAAGTCTCCATGTTGCAGAGGCCAGGGTCAGAAAGCTGAGAATAGATCCACACAAGCCCCTACCTAGCAAGACTCACCCTGCAATGCAAGGCAAGACCGAGGGACAGAAGCACTAGCAAAGATTCAAGGCACAAGTAGGGGGCTGGTGGCTGTGAAGATATGCTGAGAGGGCTACTTTGATGCCGCCGCAGAAATTAGATGTGTCTAACACTGCCAAACCAGAAGGACTGCCCAAATATATACTGAACCCATAGAAACCCCAAAACCTACTACAGGACACTGTGCTGCCCTTCAGAGAGATGAGATCCAGCTGCATCAACCAGAACACAGGCACAAACTCCCCTAACCAGGAAAACATCACAGGAAACTAATCCAACCCCATCCACAGGGGCAGACTTCACATCCAAGAAGAACTATAAACTTGAGAACTGTTTTTTTTCCTTCTCTATTAAGTCACACTGTTTATTCCTCCCTACATATTTTTACCTTCACATTAGCCATTTGCCATATAGTGAAGTTTTTCTCTCTGTTTTTCTTGCTAAAAAATTTTTTTAAAGATTTTTTTCACCCTTTTTTGTGAATTTTGATTTTGTTTTTTATATATTTGACTGCTTTTCTTATAGTTCTTTACCAGCTGTAACTATCTCTGAATATATATAAATCTTTTTCTCATAAATCTATTTATCTTTGCTTTCTTAGTTTTTCTTTTCTACTTTTTTTAAACCTTCTCTTTCACCCATTCCTTTTCTCTTTTCTCTCCCTTCTCCTGTTTTTTTTTCTTCTCCCTTTTTCCTACACTCTTTCTTTTTTCACCATGTAAGTTAAATTGTTGTTCTCTCTTTGCTATATTCCTCAGCTGGCACTCTGCTCAGGTTCAGTTATCCAGACTGAGCATTAGTTAGCTCTGTGTTTAATTGGTTGATATCACTTTTGGTTTCCCTTGTTCACCAACACAATTTCCTGTATTCTTTTCTTTATAATACTTTGGTTATAACTGTGTGTATGGAAGTGAGTGTGTATGTCCCATTATTTCTGTAGCTACCTGCTTAATCTTGTATTTTCCATCGTCTGAGTTCATCTTTTATTTCATGTCATGTTTTGCTTTTTGCCTTGGTGTGTTTGCTTTAACCTCTTTTAATCCCATAGCAAGCAACTTATGGAGCCTCAATTCCCTGACCAAGGATCACACTTGGTCAGTGAGGTGGGAGCATTGAGTCCAAGATCCCAGACTGCCAGAGAACTTTTAACTCCAGGTCATATTGATTATTGAGAACTTTGACACCTGTACACAAAGCCTAGTATCACCCAACTGTTGACAGTATCCACTTCAGGAAACTTTACCCAAACAACAAGCAAGACAAAAACACAAAAGCAATCATCAACAGACAGGAGTCCCAAAAACACCCCAAAATATACCACCTCACACAGCCCTACCCATCAGAGGAAAACAAAATCACCCCCTCACACTAGAACACAGGCACAAATCACCCCTAACAAGAAATCAATACAAACCACTCAACCAACTTTTCCCTCCAAGGGCAAAAACCAAAAGGAAGAAGGAATATAACCCTAAAGCCTACAAAAGGAGACCTCAAGTGGAGCAAGTTAGGGGAAAAAAATGAAAAGGCAGAGAAATACAGCACAAAAGGTGATAGAACACCTAAAAAACTCACAAAATCAAATAAACAAAGAGGAAATAAGCAATCTACCTGAAAGGGCATTCAGAATAATGATAGTAAAGATGTTCTGAAGACTTGAAAATAGAATGGAGAAAACGTAAGAAACAATTAACACAGTACAATTACCACGGAAACAGAAGAAATAAAGAACAAGCAAACAGAGATGAATAACACAATTACTGAAATTAAAAATACTCTGCTGCTGCCGCTGTTAAGTTGCTTCAGTTGTGTCCGACTCTGTGTGACCCCATAGATGGCAGCCCACCAGTCTCCCCTGTCCCTGGGATTCTCCAAGCAAGAACACTGGAGTGGGTTGCCGTTTCCTTCTCCAAGGCATGAAAGTGAAGTCGCTCAGTCGTGTCCGACTCTTAGCGACCCCACGGACTGCAGCCTACAAGGCTCCTCTGTCCATGGGATTTTCCAGGCAAGAGTACTGGAGTGGGTTGCCATTGCCTTCTCCAAAAATACTCTAGAAGGAACCAATTGCAGGATAACTGAGACAGAAGAACAGATAAGTGATCTTGAAGAGAGAATGGTGGAAATAACTGTTGAGGAACAGAATAAAGGAAAAAGAATGAAAAAAATTGAGGATAGCCTCAGAGACCTTTGGGACAATATTAAATGCACCAACATTTGAGTTATAGGGGTCCCAAAGGAATAAGAAACAAAGAAAGGCACTGAGAAAATTTTTGAAGAAATTATAGTGGAAAACTTCCCTAACATGGGAAAAGAAATAGTCAATCAAGTCCAAGAAGTGCAGAAACTCTCTTACAGGAGAAATCCAAGGAGAAATACATCAAGATACATATTAATCAAGCTAACAGATTAAACTCAAAGAAAGAATATTAAAAAAAAATCAGGAAAAAGTAACAAGTAGCATACAAGGGAAAACCCATACAATTGACAGTGAATCTTTGAGAAGAACTTCTGCAGGCCAGAAGGGAATGGCAGGATATATTTAAAGTACTGAAAGAAAAAAATCTGCAACCAAGATTACTATACCCAGCAAAGATCCCATTCAAAGTTGATGGAGAAATCAAAAGCTTTACAGACAAGTAAAAGTTAAGAGAATTTAGCATTACCAAATCATCCTTACAACAAATACTAAAGGGACTTACATAGCCACTAAACAAAAGAGAAAGGCAAAACCTACAAAACCAAACACAAAACAATTTTTAAAATGTCAATAGGCACATATCTATCAATATTACTTTAAATGTAAATGGATCAAATGCACCAACAAAAATATATAGATTGGCTGAATGGATACAAAAACAAGACAGAAACAAATATGTTGCCTAGAAGATATCCACTTCATACCTAGGGACACATACTGATTGAAAGTAAAAGGATGGAAAGATATTCCTTTCAAATGGAAATCAAAAGAAACCCAGAGTGGCAATCCTCATTTCAGACAAAATAGACTTAAAATAAAGAATATTATAAGAGATAAAGAGGGACACTACATAATGATCAAGGAATGAGTCCAAGAAGGTGACATAACAATTGTAAATATTTATGCACCCAACATAGAGGCACCTCAATCCATAAGGCAATCACTAACAGGCATAAAAGGGGAAATTGACAGTAACACAATAATAGTAGGGGACCTTAACACCCCACTTACACCAATGGACAGATCATCAAAAGAAAAAATCAATAAGGAAACACAAACCTTAAATGAAACATTAGACCAAATGGACTTAGCGGATGTTATCAGGACTTTCCATCCAAATGCAGAAGAATACACTTTCTTCTCAAGTGCACATGGAATGTTCTCCAGATAGACCATATCTTGGGCCACAAATCAAGCCTCAGTAAATTCAAGAAAATTGAAATTGTATCAAGCATCTTCTTGAATCACAATGCTATGAGACTAGATATCAACTAGAGGAAAAAACTGCAAAAAACACAAACTCATGGATATTAGACAATACATTACTAAACAACGAAGCGGTTACTGAAGAAATAAGAAGGGAAATAAAAAGATTCCTAGAAACAAATGACAGTGAAAACACGATGACCGGAAACCTATGGGTTCCACCAAAAGCAGTTACAAGAGGCAAGTTTATAGCAATACAACCCTGCCCCAAGAAACAAGAAAAGTGTCAATTGGATAACCTAACTCTTTATATAAAGCAGCTGGAAAAAGAAGAACAAAAAATCCCAGAGTCAGCAGAAGGAAAGATCAGAGCCATAATAAATGAAAAAACAATGAAGGAAACAATAGCAAAAATTAATAAAATTAAAATCTGGTTGAGAAGATAAACAAAATTGACAAACCACTAGCCAGACTCGTGAAGACAAAAAAGGGAGAAAAATCAAATCAACACAAGCAGAAATGAAAAGGAAGAAGTTACAACAGACAACACAGAAATACAAAGGATCATAAAAGAATATTCTGAGCATCTATATATGAGCATCTAAAATGGACAACCTAGAGGAAATGGACAGATACTTAGGTAAGTTCAACCTCCCAAAACTGAACCTGGAAGAAATAGAAATTATGAACAAGCTAATTACAAACACCAAAATTGAAACTGTGATAAAAAAAAAATCTCCCCAAAAACAAAACCCCAGGGCCAAATGGCTTCACAGGGCAATTCTATCAAACATTTAGAGAGGAGCTAATGACTATTTTTATGAAACCCTTTCAAAAAATTGCAGAGGAAGGAACACTTCCATTCTATGAGGCCACAATCACCCTGACACCAAAACCAGGCAAAGACAACACAAAAAAAAGAAAATTATACACTAATATCACTGATAAAAAAAAATGGATGAAAAAATCCTCAACAAAATTCTTGCAAACAGAATTCAACAACACATTAAAAAGTTCATACACCATAAATCCCTGGGTTTATTCCAGGGATGCAAGGATTCTTCAATATATGCAAATCAATCAATGTGACACACCATATTAACAAATTAAAGGATAAAAATCATATGATCATCTCAATAGATGCAGAAAAAACCTTTGACAAAATTCAGCATCTATTTATGATTAAAACACATCAAAAAATGGTCATAGAAGGAACCTACCTCAACATAGTAAAGGCCATATGTGGCAAACTCAAAGCAAACATTATTCTCAATGGTGAAAAACAGAAAGCATTCCCTCTAAGATCAGGAACAAGACAAAGGTGTCCAGTTTCAGCATTATTATTCAGCATAGTTTTGGAAGACCTAGCTATGGCAATTAGAGAAGAAAAAGAAATACAAGGAATCTAGATCATAAAAGAAGTAGAACTATCACTGTTTGCAGTTGACATGATACTATACATAGAATAAAAAGAAACTATCAGAAAATTGCTAGAGCTAAACAGTGAATTTAGCAAAACCACAGGATACAAGGGCATTACATACAAACACACTTGCATCCCTATATACACTTGCATCCCTACTTACCGACAATGAAAAATCAGAAAGAGAAATTAAGGAATCAATCCCATTCACTCAGTCGTGTATGACTCTTTGTGACCCACGGACTATACAGTCCATGGAATTCTCTAGACCAGAATACAGGAGTGGGTTGCCTTTCCCTTTTCCAGGGGATCTTCCCAACCCAGGGATCAGACCAGGATCTCCTGCACTGCAGGTGTATTCTTTACCAGCTGAGCTGTCAGGGAAGCTCATATACTAACAGTGAAAAATCAGAAAGAGAAATTAAGGAATCAATCCCATTCACCATTGCAACAAAAAAAATTAAATATCTAGGTATAAACTTACCTGAGGAGGCAAAAGAACTGTATATGGAAAATTATAAGACACTGATGAAAGAAATTAAAGACAACATAAGCAGATGGAGAGATATTCCATGCTCCTGGGTAGGAAGAATCAATATTGTGAAAATGACTGTACTACCAAATGCAATCTGCAGATTCAATGCAGTCCCTATCAAATTACCAATGGCATTTTTCACAGAACTAGAACAAAAATTTTCGCAATTCATATGAAAACAAAAAAGATCCCAAATAGCCAAAGCAGCCTTGAGAAAGAAGAATGGAGCTGGAGGAATCAACCTCCCTGACTTCAGATTATACTACAAAGCTACAGTCATCAAGACAGCATGCTACTGGTATAAAACCAGAAATATAGACCAATGGAACAAGATAGAGAACCCAGAGATAAAGACATGAACCTATGTGTAACTTATTTTTGACAAAGGAGCCAACAATATACAATGGGGCAAAGATAGCCTCTTCAATAAGTGGTGCTAGGAAAACTGGACAGCTACATGTAAAATAATGAAATTAGAACACATTCTAATGTCAAACACAAAAATAAACTCAAAATGGATTAAAGACCTAAATGTAAGACAAGAAACTATAAAACTCTTAGAGGAAAACATAGGCAGAACACTTGATGACATGAATCAAAGCAAGATCTTCTATGACCCATCTACTAAAGTAATGGAAATAAAAATAAAATAAACAAATGGGACCTAATTAAACTAAAGCTTTTGCACAGCAAAGGAAACTACAAACAAGATGAAAAGACAACCCTCAGAATGGGAGAAAGTAATAGCAAAGAAAACAACAGACAAAGAATTAATTTCCAAAATATACAAGCAGTTCATACAACTCAATACCAGAAAAACAACCTAATCAAAAACTGAGAAAAAGACCTGAACAGACATAACTCCAAAGAAGACATACAGATGGCTAACAAACACATGAAAAGATGCTCAACATTGCTCATTATTAGAGAAATGAAAATCAAAACTACAATGAGATATCACCTCATATCAGTCAGAATGGCCATCATCAAAAGGTCTACAAACAGTAAATGCTGAAGAGGGCGTGGAGAAAGAGGAGCCTTCTTGTGTTGCTGGTGGAAGTGTAAATTGATACAGCCACTATGGAAGATGGTATGGATATTCCTTAAAAGACTAGGAATAAAACCGCCATATGACCCCCAATCGCACTACTAGGCATATACCCTGAGTAAATCAAAATTGAAAAAGACACATGTACCCCAATGTTCATTGCAGCACTTTTTACAATAGCTAGATCGTGGAAGCAACTGAGATGTCAATCGACAGATGAATGGATAAAGAAACTGTGGTAGATATATGAAATGGAATATTACTCGGCCATAGAAAGGAACACATTTGAGTCAGTTCTAATGAAGTGGACAAACCTAGAAGTCTATTATACAGAGTGAAGTAAGTTAGAAAGAGAAAGACAAATATCATATCAGTTCAGTTCAGTTCAGTCACTCACTCGTGTCCGACTCTTTGTGACCCCATGAACCGCAGCACGCCAGGCCTCCCTGTCCATCACCAACTCTCAGAGTCCACTCAAACCCATGTCTATTGAGTCAATGATGCCATCCAACCATCTCATCCTCTGTCGTCCCCTTCTCCTCCTGCCCTCAATCTTTCCCAGCATCAGGGTCTTTTTAAAGAGGTCAGCTCTTCGCATCAAGTGGCCAAAATACTGGGGTTTCAGCTTCAGCATCAGTCCTTCCAATGAACACCCAGGACTGATCTCCTTTAGGATGGACTGGCTGGATCTCCTTGCAGTCCAAGGGACTCTCAAGAGTCTTCTCCAACACCACAGTTCAAAAGCATCAATTCTTCAGTGCTCAGCTTTCTTTATATTCCAACTCTCAAATCCATACATGACCGCTGGAAAAACCATAGCCTTGACTAGACAGACTTTTGTTGGCAAAGTAATGTCTCTGCTTTTCAATATGCTGTCTAGGTTGGTCATAACTTTCCTTCCAAGGTGAAAACGTCTTTTAATTTCATTGCTGCAATCACCATCTGCGGTGATTTTGGAGCCCAGAATATGCTAATGCATAAATATGGAGTGTAAAAGATCGTACTGATGAATTTATTTGCAGGGCAGAAATGGAGAAACAGACATAGAGAACAGACTTATGGACATGGTGGGAAGGGAGGAGGGAAAGGGTGAAAGGTATGGAGAGAGTAACATGAAAACTTACAATACCACGTGTAAAATAGATAACCAATAGGAATTTGCTGTATGACTCAGGGAACTCAAGTGGGGGGCTCTGTAACCATCTAGAAGGATGGAATGGAAAGGGAGATGGGAGGGAGGTACAAGAAGGAGGGGACATATGTATACCTATGGGTTTTTATTATTATTATTATTTGTAGATATATACCCAGGAGTGGGATTGCTGGATCATATGGCATTTCCAGGGCTTTCCAGGTGGCTCAGTGGTAAAGAATTCACCTGCCAAGGCAGGAGACGCAGGAGATGCAGTTTCAATCACTGGATCAGGAAGATTCCCTGGAGGAGGAAATCACAACCCACTCCAGTGTTCTTGTCTGAAAAATCCCATGGACAGGTGAGACTGGCAGGTTACAGTCCATGGGGTCCAAAAGAGTCAGACACAACTGAGCACACATACACATGGCAGTCCTATCTTTGTTTTTTTTTCTTTTTTTTGAGGAAATTCCATCCTGTATTCCATAGTGGCTGATGATTAGGAATATTAAGCATATTTTCATGTGCCTATTAGACATCTACACACACACACACACACACACACACACACACACACATATATCAATATGTATGCATATATATATGTGTATGTATATATATATATATATGGAATATATATAGAATATTAGGATTCCCAGGTGGCTTAGTGGTAAAGAATCTGCCTGGATATGTGAGTTCCATCCCTGGGTTCCCTGGGTCAGGAGGATCCCTTGGAGAAGGAAATGGCAACACACCCTAGTATTTTTGCCTGGGAAATGCCATGGACAGAGGAGCCTAGTGGGCTACAGTCCATGGGGTCACAAAACAGTCAGACATGACATAGCAACTAAACAACAATACCACATTGAATATTACTCAGCCATTAAAAAAAAAAAATGAGATTCTGCCATTTGCAACAACATAAAAAGAATGACCCACCCTCTCTTTCTGTTCTGGTTCCAAGCAAACACACCATCTAGTGTGTGTCAAGAGTCCTGTAACTGTGACATGAGGCTTGGATTCTGACAGATTCTGCCACTTATAGCTATGACATGGTCACTTAACTTCTCTAGATTTAGATTCTTAATCTTAAAAATAACAAATAAGAGCTGAAGACCTATAAAGGCCTGACCAGGGCCACAAGTATATATAATAATAGCATCTACATGTATTACTTAAACAACTACCTGTGCAGTGAGTCAGATCCACTCCTGATTATGAGCAGTGGGAAGCACCTAAATAGTCAGAAGTCCAAATTACAACTATGATTCACCAGGAAACTCCACTAAACCCTCAAAAACATCAGCCACGGATAACTGGAAAGACTGTTGGACTTCCGATATGAAATAAAATGGTTTATTGATTCTCTATGACTTCACTCATACTGTGAATCACTGAACCATGCTTCACTTGGGCTCAGGAGTTTGGCAAAGAATGGCAGGGCAAAGAAGGATGCTTTTCCCTCTGTGCCCCAGGATTCTGAATCATCAGGTGTCTTTCCAGGTCCACTTGTCTTCTGGCAGTTACTGTGCTCTCTGGTGTATGAAGCTCTATTGTTTGGGGCATATTAATAAAATTGGTCTTTCAAGGACCAATTATTTAACCCATCTGAAAAGCTCAAGATGAGCTAGGTTATGCTGCAGTAACAAAAACAAAGAATACTCAGTGGCCTAAAACATCAAAGGTTTAATTTATTGTTCATGCTACAAGTCCATCATGGGTCAACTGGGGGCTATGTTCATCAATGTCTCATGCTGGGAACCAGGCAGACAAAAGAGCCTCTATTTGGAATGTTACTGATCACCATGGCAAGTGGAAAGAGAGAGCATGTTGAATTACACACTGACTCTTAAAGCTTTCCACAAGAGGTAATAAAGTAATCTCACTTCTGCTTATAACATTGGCAAAAACAAATCATATGACTATATCTGACATCAAGATCTAGACGCAAAATGAAAAAAAAATTACAAATAGTATAAATGATAACCTCAGTGTGTTTGACTTTTAAAATTCTATTTCATCATACTCGGGAACTCTGATCGTGTGATGACAGACTGGTGAAGACAGTGCCCACATATGCCCATGTCACCTAACTGAAAAGACCAGGAGATCTTCCATATCCTTGCATATTTCTCGCTGTTGACCTAGAGGCCATACCTCCTGAGACAAATGGACAGAAAAAGCTAAGGGATCACCCTTGAGTTTCTAAAATGGTATACCTGGAAACAGCTTAGGGAAAATGAAGCTGACAAATTTGCTCTGCCAGACAAAGAGGGATAATCACAAATATCAAATAAAGTTTTCTATTACCTTTGAAAATCAAGTTCCTAGAAGCTTATGCTTAAAGATGGAGGATTTCACCTATTAGAAATAAACCAGACACTAATGGGTTCTACTTTCATTATTTATCAGTAAGTACATTCTGATTTTACTTAATGAACCATAAATATAACTGTAAATACATGGGAAGGGATGTAACATAACTAAATAATTAAGACCAAAGAGTTGGAATGATTTTATTCTAAATTAAGGTGGATCAAAAAGTAGATACACAAACATATTCAAGTGAAAAACAATTTTTTTTAAAAAAAGGATCAGGAATGTATAGAAGTTCCAGTTGCTTCATATCACTGGCATCATGATATTGTCAGTCTTTTACATTTTAGTCATCTTGGGTTTTTTTTTGCATTTCTTTGGTGGCTAAAAATTTTCAGTAATCTTTTATGGAACAAGCTGAAGAAGACTAGACTAGGACCAGCAAAGTCTTCTCAAAGATGGGGGATGATATTTGAATTTGAGATTCTCAGAGCTGCCTTCAGATTTCACTGCAGCACAGGGCAGCTCTTGTTTGTGATGAAGCTTTTCCTAATCTAGAAAGATGTAGAGAGCAGTGGAGAGTATTTGATTGTCTCAAGTCCTATACACAGACTCCAAGGGATGGCCTGATTTCCTGCCACCATCATGAAAAACATAGAAAGCTTGATAAGATACAGTAAAGGGTATGTCAGAGGCTGAAACAGAGTTAGGGGTGCCAGCATCTTCCTTTTGGCCCTCTCTCACTTCTGGTCTGCCTCCCTACTTGGTCACAGCTGAAGCAGGACAGGCTGGCCCATTTGGAGGACCAGAACTTATTTAGGAAGCCTGAGCTATGAGGAGCCCTTGATTGTCAGAATTTTGAAGTCAAAAGAGTTTTCACAGAGCAATAGCAGAGAATCTTCTGCTTTTAAAATAGTGATTCCCAGAAATGAGAGCTAGGAAAATTTAACAAACAAAATTGATACTCAATTCTTTGTGAATAATAGGTATGAAATTTTAAAATAAAGACTGAAATATATGTGGATAATTTATTGTCATAAATATGTGGGGCATAGCAATTCAAGAGTGATGTAAAGAAAATTCTGAATATCATTTTATAGATGTTCTAAAGATTGCCTGTTTATTTCCATTCTTAATGACTCAAAAATTTATCAAATCTGGGCAACTTAAAGAAAAAATTTACTTGTTATACAAATTTCAAAGATTCCTAAGGTTATTTTTTTATAATTTGAGTGACAGTGTTAACATAAAAAAGAAGTCACATCTCTGTAAGCTTAATATAGGAAAAGTTATATCTCTTCATTTTGAAACAAATGCAAATTTGTCATTCCTATGAGTACATGCTTTGGGGACAATAAGTTGGGACAACATTTAAGCATCCCCAAAAGCCAAGACTAGCTCATCTTTCAGTTGACAACTAAAGAATTTTCCAAGATAGATCTAACTAACTCACCTACAAAAATCAAATATTCAAGGAAGAGGACACTGCATTTCAGAGCTAATAACTGAGCAAGCATTATATTTTGAGGTAAAAGCAATCTAACGCAAATGCAGACACAGACATAACTCTGATTGAATGGCTATGAATATATTGCTGCATCATTAAAACATAAGAAAAATGAAACATCAACTGAGAAATATGTTTTAAATGAAGAAGTGTTATACTTATGAAATTAGCAAAGAATCTAATAGTAATATAAATTTAATGTAAAAGAACTACTATTAAATGACACTTCATTTTAGTTAAAAGATCTTTAATTAAAATTAATAAATAAATGTTTGAATATTATAAAAAGTTAGTTTTTAATATCTTCCATCCACTCTGGCTCTGGTTAAGTTGTAAAGTGTTTTATTCACTTTGTGTTTTGAAATGTTGTTTACTATACTAATAACGGTTGACAGACAAGATACTTCATTATTTAATGATCCACAAATGTAAGGTAATAGACAAATATCAAGGTCAAATATCACTATCAAGTAATAATGGTGGAAGAGGAAGGCAGAGGGTAGAGAGGACAATAGGCCCTTGAGAAGGTCAGGTGTCTCTGCCCATATCCAGGAAGAACTCCCAGAGGGCAGAAAAAGGCCAAGTGGCCCTTCAACCACTCTTTAAAATGCCACTTTCTAAGCTGACCCATCCATCCAAAGGGCAACACATTATCTGCCCAGATGCCCTCCTCAAGGAGCTGTGTGTCAGGAAATATCATCAGGCAGCTTCTAAACTAGTCCATAATCACCATTCCCTTGAACTCTGAAACCCAAGAAGCTACATCAATGAAAAATGTTAAGCATCACCATAAGATACCAAAGAAACACAAAATATTGGTTTCTGGAATTAGGAATATGTAGGCAAGGTGAAGTGAGGAATTCTCTTGGTTTGACCTTGATGGCTACCCAAAAGATGTTTTAATACTGGGAGAAATTTAGGTTTCATAGATTCAGGATGTAGAGATTATCACTTGTAGTAGAAGTGAGAGAGCAGGAGGCAAAGGCAGAGAAGAAATGTGATGAAACAGGAGTCTCCAATGAGCAGGGTGAAACTATCAGTACTTAGCAAATTCAGTGAGTCCAGCTTTTCTTCTTTATCCTGTAGAGTACAAAAAAATGAAGAGTACATATTATTGATAAGAAGTAGGAACAATGAAATATATATCTTTTTAAAGACATGCTTATTAGCATGCTTGATAAGTCGCCTCAGTTCTGTCTGACTCTTTAAAACCCCGTGGACTGTAACCTGCCAGGCTCCTCTGTCCATAGCATTCTCCAGGCAAGAATACTGGAGTGGATTGCTATGCCCTCTTCTAGAGGATCTTCCCAACCCAGGGATCAAATCCACATCTCTTACATCTCGTGCATTGGCAGGAACATTTGTCACCGTGAGGGATTTTAGTGCTTTTTTAGATATGGGGAGATTCAAGAACTGGGCTCGTAAAACTGGCTCCTGAAAATATCTAACTATATGAATATATGTCCTGCTGGTTTTTCCTTGAGCATAGAGTGCCTAATTTCTGCTCTCCACCCTGAACTTCTTTCAGGGGATACTGAAGGTCAACAGTTGCAGCAGTACAAGATTCAATCCTGGTAGAGGTAGATGGCAAGTTTCAATTTGTAGTTGACAGGATCCAGATTAAAAAATAGGTAATAGTCTGGGGGTTTCAGGTACAGGTGAATAAAGAGGATACTGAAAGTACAAATGACATGTGTTGTAATACTATTCAGAGCCTCTTCTAGGGACTCAAGCAAATATTTCGTGTTGTTGGGATTATATTAAACTTTTGACACATCTCAAACTCTGTCTTGGTCACTTACTAACAAGATTACCTTGAATAAGTCGCCCAGCCTTTTAAAGGATCCATTGGAGTAATGATAGAGCCAACTCCACACACCTTTTCTGGGGATTATCTGTGATAATATGTTAAAGGCTTTACAGATGTGAAAAATTATTCCGATTTCTTCACCCCATCTGTATCCAGACCTTTTCCCATGTGACTCGGCAATTCTTCCCACTAAAGGAAATCTTATTTCCCTGTACTATTGATATTGGCTATGTGATTTATTTGACCAGCGGATTTATTTGACCATGTGGGTAGAAGTTTCCAGTATATGCCTTCAGAGGAATATCCCATGGTAGGAATACCCTGTTCTTCTGCATGAGAAGAATATGCATCCGGTGGCTGTGGCCTTTTTGGTCTGAGTCTTAGAATAAACACACATGGAGCAAAATTGAGCTAAACCTGCATAACGTTGCATATGAGAATAAATGCTTGTTGTCATGTGCTATTGAGTTCTGAGCTGGTTTGTCATCATGCAGCAATGTGTGACTGATCCAACACAGTCCTGAAGTGTGGCCTAGAAATCTACATTTCCCAGGTTTTGCATAATAAAGATGCATAACAAAACATCTGAATCACTGCAGGATCCTTACTGTTCCAAAGCTACAAATCTTTATAAGGAACCACCTGAAATTTACCTTTGAAAGATAACACTCTACTGGCTGACTTTGTGGGAAAACTATTCTTTCTTTGAAGTTATCAAACTTCCTCTACTGTGCTTTTGCTCAAAAGTTATTCTACCCCCTCTTTCTTCACAGACCTCTTCTAAATAGACTTCCCTTTTTTCCCCTCACCTAGATTCCTCTGCATCTTTCAATACTGGCCTTAAACCTGACTTCACCAGCCTTACTTGACCAGTCAATAGCCCTCTTTTCTGCATACCTGCTGTTCTTGTCGTCAACACTATATAGTTAGGACTAACTAAAAATTTCATTGGTTTCTTTCCTTCTACGGAGACACGGACAATTCCTGCAGCCAGAAGCTGTCTTCACTCCTATATCTTTCACCATCTCTAATATAAAGAGAGATGTACAGTAAAGATTTTTACATCATGTCAAAAGATACTACCCTATTGAGTTCAAGGATTTTTAAAAGCTAGCTCTAATGAAACATGTATATTACCATATGTAAAATTGATGACCAGTGCAAATTCGATGCATGAAGCAGGGAACTCAAAGCCGGTGCTCTGGGACGACCCAGAGGGATGAGCTGGGGAGGGATGTAGGAGGGGGCTTCAGGATGAGGGGACACATGTACACCCGTGGCTGATTCATGTTGATGTATGGCAAAAACTGCCACAATATTGTAAAGTAATTATCCTTCAATTAAAATAAATTAATTAATTAAAATAAAGAAAAAATAAAAAATAAGATTTTATCTTATTACCCAGATTCTATTATTTCACTCTGAAATAACTTTTTAAAAATATGTATTCTTTGTTTTATCTTATTTTTGTTGAAGTATAGTTAATTTACAGTGTTGTGTTAGTTTCAGGTTTTACACCAAAGTGGTTCAGTTTTATGTATATATATATGGGATTCCCTGGTAGCTCAGACAGTAAAGAATCTGCTTGCAATGCAGGACACCCAGGTTCAATTTCAATCCCTGGGTTAGGAAGATCCCCTGGAGAAGAAAATGGCAACCCACTCCAGTATTCTTGCATGGAGAATTCCAAAGACAGAGGAGCCTGACAGGCTACAGTTTGTCCGTTGCAAAGAGTCAGACATGACTGAGAAACTAACACACATGCATACATATACATATACATACAGATTCTTTTCCCTTATAGGTTGTTACAAAATATTGAGTATAGTTTCCTCTATACAGGGAACTATATACGAAAAGTTTTCTATACATGTTAATCTCAAACTCCTAATTTATCCCTCCCCAAAATATTTTCCCTTTGGTAAATGTAAGTTTGTTTTCTATGTCTATGAGTCTGTTTTGTATATGTTTGCTTGATGTTTTTTCTTTTCCAGATTTTTTTCCATTATAAGTTATTATAACATATTGAGTAGAGGTCCCTGTGCTACGCAGTAGATCCTTGTTGTGTACCTTACTTGTTTACCTTTATATATAGTAGTGGGTATATGTTAGTTCAACCCACCTCACACCCAAGATTCCATTTTTATTTCCCGGGGGTTGTTAACAGGATTTACTAGTGACAGTTACGTGACTGTATATATTATAAATATTCATCAATGTATAGATTATAAATGTATATATATATACTATGTATATCGTGTCTCACATTTTTTAAAAGCTAAGAAAATATCATATGGGACTAGAGAAAAAATGAATATTAAAATATAAAAATATACAAAATTTTAAAATGCCAGTGTTATTTATAACTTCTCAAGTTTAATTTGTCAAGCCTCTAGGTTTCAGCATAGCATTATATTAAGGCAAAGAAATATAAGTAGCTGACGAAGAGTTAAACTGGACGTCATGAAATATGTGTCTGGTGAAAGTTTCAGTTATTCTATGCCTAGTTCATGAGTAGAAGAAGATACATACATACCAGCAAGGACAAGCCATTTGGTACACTGACTGGCTAAATACTCATCCGTGGTTATGTCCTATGCCAACCTGTCTCCAGTTTGACAAGATAGTGTTGATGCTGCAGCAAGGGAAGCAGAAACAAAGGCAGGTGCTGATGCTGCCTTAACAATGAGGGCCTATTTTCTCCCATGCACCTGAGAACACCAGTGAACTTGGCCATTGTTCAGCAGCAGAAACCTAGGGGTTTCTCTCATCCTTAACTCTTCATCACGTGACCACATTATTTCCTTAGGAGATGATCCTGCCCTGTGTCCCTGATGATGGAATCCTCCAAATCCATAAACTGTGTCATCGTGATTTACCAACCAGAGGTCACTGCTCCCCGCCACCTCTCTTCAGCCCAAGCTGTTTGCTCTTATTGTTCATTTAAAAAAAAAGAATGAAAGGGAGGAAAGACAGCAATCCAAGCTCAGTCATAAGCAGCACAAAAGATTCATTTGTGAAGGGCAAAGATTAACAGGACTAATAGCCCCAGGGGTTTGGGGAAAGCCTGTCTGATTCAGGGAGCCAACTGGGAATAGTTGAGTGCAGACAAATTGCTTGCTACAAAGGGAATACTTTGTGGGAGGGTATGGAAATAACTATGTTCTGGGAGCCTGTTTTACTTTCTGTGGTGTTTCACCAGCAAGAGCTACAGGAACAGTCTGAGCGGCAGAATAATATACCTGTGATAAAAGCAGCTGTCTCCTCTCTAGACATTGAAAGTCTAGCTTCTGTTCAGAACTATACACAATGAAGCTTCAATTTATCAGACATTAGTTATTAAGTCTTTGTCAAATTGTTTTTATGTTGTACTTTCATCTAAATGAGAAGGAAAAAGAAAAAGCTTTCTCAGGAGGTTACATAGAACTTTCCTGCGGCTACAACTTGAGTCCTGGCTTTTGATGAAAATTTATTCTCTAAAAGATGACCTGGAGGCATTATAAGGTCCTTCTTGAAGTTTTCTATATTAATGCTTTGGAGAAATGCTTAAAAGCAAAGGTTAAAACAAGAAGGGTTTCTGATTGATGTTTAATTGTAGTATCTACACTGACACAACCCTCTGGATAAAAAAGAGGAAATTATTCTTTTTACAATTTTCTGTTGTTGTTGTATTTAAAATACTGAATGAACAGAATTACATGGAGATAAAAGTAAACACCTCTTTATGAATCACAGTCTTGTGACAAAGGGGCCTGTGTAACTCAATGAAGCTATGAGCCATGCTCTGCAGGGCCACCTAAGACGGACAGGTCATAGTGAAGAGTTCTGACAAAACGTGGTCCACTAGAGGAAGAAATGGCAAACCACTTCAGTATTCTTGCTGCAAGAAACCCAAGAACAGTATGGACAGGGAGGCCTGGCATGCTGCAGTCCACAGGGTTGCAAAGAGTCAGACACAGCCTAGCAACTGAACAACAACAACAAAAGTAAACAACACATGAAATGAAAACATAGTCAGGGTCTTCACAAACTGGCTTGGGAGAAGAAATCCTTCTCAAACTAAATCTTTTCATTATATTACTTCAGATAAACTATTCTCATAGACAAGCATGGCTAGACTTCTTGGCAGTTAATACATTCTTCTGAACAAGATAGAAGGAAATATCTGATCTCTGCTCCACTCAGAAGTGACATTCAACCTCAAGAAGAGTTAGTTTCAAACTTTGATGTAAGTTAGAATAGCTGGAAGAGCCTATTAAACTTACAGATCCCCAGTATCTCATTTTGATATTTTGAATCAACCCTCTGGGATGGGCCTTGGAAATTTCATTTCAGTGAAACATCTCAGGTAATTCTGATCCAAGAGGCTCGCAAGTTGCACTTGGAATCTACTTAACTCTTTCCCACATTCCACTGGTGCCAAACTGCCAAGTCTTAGTCCCAGTGTCATTGATTTTAACAGTTCTAAAATTAAGCTATAAGTTTGAAAAATGTGAGACACATAAGCCTTGTCCTATTGTTTCCAACACTAAGCTAAGGAATGTTGCAGCACACAGATAGGAGTACCCTTATCTTGTCATCAGAAGCCCACTCACATCAATTACCACATCCTGCCTGCTGTCTGGAGTCAGTGCAAACCTTACCCAGCTCCTCTTCAGTAATCATCTGATCAAGAACAAGCTAGTAAATTATGTGCATAGGGACAGTGAAAGGGTTTAAGAATTATCAAGCTGAGAATTTTTTTTCAATGCACTTTGCAGAAGTTAGGAACAGCCCACAAATACCCACCTGTTCAACAGAAGAAGCAAATGAAAGAGGGCATCATCATCTTATTTAAAACATTTCATCTTCTCAGCAAACAAAGGGTTTCTGCAATTCACCTTTGCTTTGTACCAAAGAAAGTTCACTTCTGTAGTGAGTGCTCTCAAGATAAGAATATGAAACTATGGCCCGGGGAAGAACCTCATGTCAATAGGAGACTGATCAAGGTATCCATTAAATGTACTGAACTGAACACAGATGTTCGATGTTGTTTTTTCTCCAGCTCTCCTACTTGTCCTGTGCTAATTGTTCAACAGCCTTTCCCAGTAAAAGGACTTCAGAAACAGGAGCTGTTTTCAGGAGAGGAAGAGTGAAGTGCTGATATGCTGATCCACAGGGCACAAAAGCCCACTGACAGATGGGAAGGAAAAAATGAAAGTGCGGCGAGGATTAAACACAGAAAGATTTTACAAGCAAGTAAAGGCAATAAAGAATCCCTCTGGAACGAGGCCACCACATAGTAATAGGGGCCATTTGATCTGCTAATGGGCACAATGGACAATGTGAGGGGTGAACAATAATGACCAGAACACATTTGGGTAAATAGAGGAGATCATGGTCATATGAACAGCCAAGCGCGCACACTGCAGTTTGTCTGGGCCTCTGGAGGTTGGATTTTGAAAGCCTAAGAGGGTTATGCCGATTTCAACAGACACTCTTATCCTTGAGATCTGGAAGGTGATTATAAAGTCATCTGTCATGAGCAGCCTATCCCACAAACATTATTCAGCTGTTACTACTCCTGACAGTTGGGCCAACTTCTGGTTCAAAAATAGTCCGTTTGTCCATTTCCTGTACTCCCTGATATTGTGAAAGAAGCAGAATTAGAAGGTACTGCTGGAATACCAGTCAAATCACTTTGGAATCATGGCAGTAGGTTGCCAGGAGAAACAGGAGATGTGGGGCCTAGGGGCCTGGAAAGGACAGTGAGTTGTGTGAGAGAAAATGCCCACTTAGGAAACTGCCTGTGGAATTCCCTGACCTGAGCTGCACAGGGGAGTGACACAAACACTTCTGAGATCTTTTAGAATCATCACCCCACACTCTGTCTGGTTTTGCCAGTCCTCACTTTCAGATAGACATCTGTACCGTGGCCATGGGAGAATCTCAATAGTCATTGACAGGTGCTCACAGAACCTTCACATGGCCTGTTATAAGCACACTGCGTACCTTTATTGACGACTTAACAGCTTCTGAATCACTCCCCATTAAGAAAACTCAAGCATACACTTCCCCTTTTAGACTAAGAATCCAGCCCAAAAATGCACACAAGTAACCAAACACAGACCAACAGCTGCCTTTCCAAGACATAGCAACTCTACACTAAAACATCGTCATAGCACCATAGAAGCAGCAACTGTAAAGGGTCTTAAATCCTTAAAAGAACTACTCCAAAGGTCTAGATTTCCCCTCCTAATCTAAATATGGAGGAGTCTTTAAATCAGGCCTTCATTTCTGGAACAGGCTCACCGAGGGTGCTTGAAGACTTATTGGATCATGATCAAGGCAGCAGGATGATGAATGAATGATGTATGCACCCATGATGGGAGAACACTGCAGTGGTAAAAGGCATCATGCAAAAATATGCCAGCATACTTACCATAGAAGCCCAGGATAAGTGCCCCTATTGGTAAGCTGAAAATATCTGTATCTATATGTGTACGTTCTATCTCATTCAGAGAATGGCACCAGCTTCATCTGACATAATTAAGTGTAAAAATATCCCTCCCCTTTAAATATGTTTGATTTTATGTATATATATATATTTTTTTTCGATAAGGTGTGAACATTTATAAACATATGAAATATGTTTTAATTATAGCTAGTATAATGTATGTGTGTGTGCATGCTGAGTCCTTTCAGTTGTGTCACTTTGTGACCCCATGGATTGTAGCCCACCAGGTTCCTCTGTCCTTGGGATTCTCCAGGCAAGAATACCAGAGTGGGTTGCCAGGTCCTTCACCAGGAGATCTTCCTGACCCAGGGATTGAACCCACGTCTCATTATGTCTCTGGCATTGCAGGCGGGTTCTTTACCACTAGCACCACCTGAGAAGCATATGAAATTGCCGTTTTGTAGATTAAAAAGTATATTAGTTGAATATCAGCAATTTCATATGATTAAATCCAATATGGACGTGTGGTGGTCATTAAGCCTTTGTCATTTCTCCCCATGCTCACCTTCTAAACACTGATTGGATGCTGCGGTTGAGACACTGCAGACCGTATTTCTCTATTGCCACCTTCAAAGTACTAAATTGGGCCAGTAACAGGCACCTGAGGGAGAGTGGCCTTTTCCTGTTCTCTTGTTCCAGTGAACATCCCTGTAGACTTACTTCTTCCTGGGGACTTTCAGGTCCAGCCTTCAGTGGTGTAATATAATGGTGTAATGTATTTATTTTTGCTGCACAATCAAAGAGTTAGTCTCTGTGCATCCCCTCAGATTCTGCTTTCCAGGGTCCCTTCTTCAAGCTTCTTATAACTCTAGCTCCCTTTCCTTGTTCTTGCATTCTAAGAGGTATTAGCTTATAATACCTGTTTCTTTGGCAAATTTTAGTCTTTTCAATCTATTGAACAAATTCCATATTAAATTTTCTCTGTTAAAAATAACTAACATGGTTTGTGCATTCTTGATTGGATAGTGACTGATACAGTATGTATACATATTTAAAATGCCTATTTCTTGTATATATGCGTATTATATATATATGGAAAGAAACAGACTTAGAGAAATAGAAAAGCTTGAAATAGCAATGGTGCCACACACATTTTAATATATTTTGATAATACTGGGTTTTTTAAACTATATATTTCCTCAAAGCTAAGGTCCCCCCCAAGCTCACAGAAAATGCATCTAAGTGTCAAGAAAACCATGTGCATCCTATATACCAACACAGTTTAAAAATCATTATGCTGTCAACCTGTTAAACCAGAAGGATTTTGATGATAAATAGTGAAAAATGAGGGGTTTTTTTTTGCCTGTGGGCCATTTGAAAACATGGATTTGATGATTGATTTATAATATTTCACCATACTTTTAAAAATCTGCCCATTTTGATACAGACTGCTTCTAAGATATCCCTCCTAATTAACGGGCCTATTATGTTCAATATTATGCTCTCCTGGCTGTCTGCCCTTCCCTCAAGGTCATGTAGGGAAGGTGGGTAGATTTTGGCATGATTGTCCACAGCAGTTCTAACTGTTACAAGGGCTTCAAATTCTCACCATGCAGGGAGGCCTTTGGTGTGGTCAACCTTTCTGTTCCTAATTTTAGCACAAAGACCACTTAGGAAGAAAGTGTTTTTAAAAAGCACGTGGTTTCCATCCAGCAGTTACTGACCTCAGATCCATTGTCAACGTATGGCAAAGCCAATACAATATTGTGAAGTAAACAAAAAAATAAAATAAAATAAAAACATTTCATATTACACATATCACATTGGGTGGAAGGGCAATTTTCTAATCAAGATGTTTTGTCATTTCCTCTTAAGTTCATAAGCTCACAATAAGCATGGTGTTTTATATCACATTTGCATTGACACATACCACTAATCCTGCCTCAGTAACTAAGACTGTGCATCCTCTCAAATATGCAAGGACACACACCCTCACACAGCACATACACGATAGTCTCCCAATATGCACATGAATTTTAAGTATTAAGTAAGATTAAAGTTTTGATTAACTTACAAAAAATTCTTCCAGTGCCACAATCATCTGTTACAATGACAGACATCAGCAATATACAAATATTTGGGCAGGGTGGGTAACCCTCAATCCTCAGCTCTGCAATGAACAAAGTGGCCAAGCAGTCTGCATGCACATCACATGCACATCTGGAATCAGAATCTGTGCCCTGAGGACCTTGCAGTGACATTCTTAGCAGCTGCCTTCAGCCCACTCCACAATTATTTGAGTGCACCTCTCTGTCTGAGGGTGAATACAGGATGGGACTTGGGAATTAAGAGCTCAACTTGTTGAGTAATTCAGAGGGTCCACAGTGGGAGTGAACCTTAATAACCCATTTGCCCTTTATTGACTTTCCTCTTATTCCCAAATAAATAATCCAATCCAAATTCTTATCTGAGTCTAGTTTTGGGAACTGAGATAGCCACTTAGCCTTTGTGTGATGTCCTTGGCCCAAGTACTGCAGTATCACACATTAACTGCTGTCCTCTGCAGGCCAGGACAGCAAAATCCTGAAGATCTCCTCTTTCCTGAGAGGATTGTTCCTCAATTCCCTTGCAATCACCTCATCTTTTATATGAAGGAGATTAGGTTTCCAGTGTTCTTTGACTTTAAATTATAGGGACATAAGTACAATGTGGCGACTATAGTTAACAATACTACATCGTATATATGAAAGTTGATAAGAGAGTAGATCTTAAAAATTCTCATCACAAGGAAAAGAAAACTGTAACAATGTAAATGTGAGCTGATGTTTGTTAATAACCTTACTGTGGTAACAGTTTTGCAATATACATATATCTAACTATTGTGTTATACAGTTTAAACTTATATAATGTTACATGTAAATTATATCTCAATAAAACTGAGGAAGCTGAAAAAAATTTTTAAATACATAGCTCTGACAAAAAGAAAAAATAGGTGAAGGCAATCCATGTCAGAACATTTGCTTCCCTATTGGACTGAGGATTAAGTATAAGAACTGCATCCCCTGTGCAAGGAATATGCCCATATTACAGGTAGAAACTTGACACAATCTTTCTCGTAAGGTGAACAAAATACCTACAAAAGACTATATGTGATGGATACACACCACTCAAGAAATTGAAAGTGTAAAACACACTTTGACGTACCTTCTTTATTTCCAAATTGTGGAATAAAATAAAAAGAGCTGGAGCCCCAGGAGTGTTATTATGTTCCCTGCACTTTGTAATAAGGTTCATGAAACTACTACATAAGGAGTGACAGTAGGTACTATAATCTCAGTCTGAAGCGAGCCAAGAAGGGCCTCTATCTCGTGCTGGTATTCGGACATATTTCCTAGAAGAGCTACCAACTCAGTGTCATTTTTTTGTCACCTCCAAATATATCAAAGAGTGTCAGGGTCCTCCTGTTTCCTTGGCAGGTGACAGTTAACATCTCTCCTCACAAGACTGAATTTAAACTCAATCTTCCGGGATCATTCTTATCTGTGTGGCCAAGCTGGTGCTGCGCTCTTAAGAAGGTGAATTTGACAATGTGCTGCCCAGTTGTGATAAATAAAACCCAGTCAGTGGGATATGTTTTAGGAGGGGGTACTCAACCCTGTGTGCACATGAGAAAATCTCAGTTGCCCAAATTTTACTCAGGGCTCAACATCAGAAAATCTCTGCTGTCAGGCTGGCCTTGTGATTTTAAGATTTTAAAAACTCTTCATGGAAAATTCTTCACACATTGAAACCTCCATGTACTGCAGAGAACTATGAAAAAGAGATCACTTAACCGTACAGCAACCTTGATTCTAATGGAAACCACTCACATGCCTTTAGATAAATCTTTGTCTCTATCCCTTAGATTCGTTATCTGTATAATAGATTTAATACCTCCCCATTACATGAGAAAGAAGGGGAAATCTTACACAACCTTGCTTTAAAAATACAAAAATAAATGAAAAATAAAGAAATCATTGTTGGGCGTACAAGGATTTTGTGTTGCAGAAATGCCAGATAATCTAAATAAAATATTTAAGACGCCCTTTTCAGAAGAACAAACATTTAAGAAAAAAAAAGATACAGAAGGAAGAAAGGAAGAAACACAAGATAGAATAAGGATAACATGCATGTATTTTGTTTATAAGGAAAAAAGGATTGCATAGAAAGTTTTAAATTTTTTCTATAATTAGAAAATAGTTGAAATTTTGAAAAACTCAAAGAAATAGAGTAATGGCTATAATGCTGTAGTATACTTATAAACATGAAAAATACTGCAAACAATATCACATCACACTACAAAACTGATACACTTTGACATTTTCTGGTGTTTCTATTAAGTTATCCTTGAGAATACTAGAATATTTATGGGACAATATTAATATAATCCAAAATATTTATTTTGAGCACATTTACTTCTAATTGTGTTTTTATACTGATTTTTAATATTAATTAATTAAAGAGATGAACACTAGTATTTAGTTTAATGTAAACTTATGATTCTGCAAATTTCTCAGCTGTGTCATGGAAACCATCTTAAAGTTGAGCCCCTTTGTGAGTATGGTAACTATCAGTTCTGGCTTCCCATATGGCTCAGTGGTAAAGAATTTGCCTGCCAACCAGAAGATGAGAGTTTGATCCCTGGGTCAGGAAGATCCCCTACAGAAGGAAATGGCTATCTACTCTAGTATTCTTGCCTGGAAAATCCCACGGAGAGAGGAGCCTGGTGGGCTCGAGTCCATGCATTTGCAAAACAGTCAGACAGGACTTAGTGACTAACAAAAACAGGAACTATTAGTCCTACAATATCTGTTAATATTTTTAGTCTCTTACTTGGATTTTACCTATTCTACAAGCACCTGCCACTGTTTCACTTCTATTGGTGCTGAGGTCAGGAGCCCAGCCTTAGCTTTCTGTCCAACCCCTTTCCAGAACTGGAACTCCAAGCTTGAAACTCCATCTTCACAATGTGATCCTCAGCATCTGACCCAGGTCTTTCTGGGCAGGGCAGGCACTCCACAAAACCCTGCTGAGCTTCGTTGCTCTGCTCTCATTCTGATCAATGCCTTCCTCTGCCATTGGTTCCACCTGCTAACCTTCCATCAAGCCACCTTCAGGCTAGCTGCTGCCTTGACTTACTCTGTCATCTTTCTGCATGTTTATTTGGAATATTAATCCCAGTAATGTTCAGATGAAGCCTCTAAGTGTTGACTTTGAAAATACAGTGGGCACCAAAATAACCAGATTTCTACAAGGGGTATTAGCATCACCTTTGTAGAGCCACTAACCTCTATGTTCCTAATCCAGACAGCAAGACAGAGACCAAAGCTCTATTCCAGGGTCTTCAAACATTCAGTGACAAAATATTTTGCCAGAACACATGAGTCAGGTTCCTGGATAGGGATATGTAAATCTATGAGTATAACCACAGATACGAATTCACATGTGAATGTCTCCTGACATGTATTCTCTTATTTGGAAAAAAAAAGGGGGGAGTGAGGAAAATTACACTAGCCAATTGGTAACTCTTGAAATTTAAAACTGAGAAATAGCAAAAAAGAAAAAAGAACACAAATCATCTTCTCCCTTCAAGGCTTTCCTACTCAGATCTTAAATGACATTGCTTCAGTAAGTCCTGAAACTAAAACTCACATGTTCAAGCTCTACTCCAGCATTTTGATATTCATAAAGCTCCAGAGGCACCAGTTTTCCCTTTCTGACCTACTTAGATACTTAAATTTTAGGAATCAGCCCTAGACCACAATGTGTAACAATATTATGGTCCACCTAGAATAATTCAATGGGCTATTAATAAGTAGGTTAAGAACAAAAATATATTATGAAGAGGTGGCAAGAATACACAGAAGAATTGTACAAAAAAGATCTTCACGACACAGACAATCACGATGGTGTAATCGGTTACCGAGAGCCAGACATCCTGGAATGTGAAGTCAAGTGGGCCTTAGGAAGCATCACTACAAACAAAGCTAGCGGAGGTGATGGAATTCCAGTTGAGCTATTTCAAATCCTGAAAGATGACGCTGTGAAAGTGCTGCACTCAATATGCCAGCAAATTTGGAAAACTCAACAGTGACCACAGGACTGGAAAAGCTCAGTTTTCATTCCAATCCCAAAGAAAGGCAATACCAAAGAATGCTCAAACTAGCACACAATTGCACTCATCTCACACACTAGTAAAGTAATGTTTAAAATTCTCCAAGCCAGGCTTCAGCAATATGTGAACCGTGAACTTCCAGATGTTCAAGCTGGTTTTAGAAAAGGCAGAGGAACCAGAGATCAAATTGCCAACATCCGATGGATCAACAAAAAAGCAAAAGAGTACCAGAAAAACATCTATTTCTGCTTTATTGACTATGCCAAAGACTTTGACTGTGTGGGTCACAATAAACTGTGGAAAATTCTGAAAGAGATGAGAATACCAGACCACTTGACCTGCTTCTTGAGAAACCTGTATGCAGGTCAGGAAGCAACAGTTAGAACTGGACATGGAACAACAGACTGGTTCCAAATAGGAAAAGGACTACATCAAGGCTGTATATTGTCACCCTGCTTTTTTAACTTATATGCAGAGTACCTCATGAGAAATGCTGGGCTGGAGGAAGCACAAGCTGGAATCAAGATTGCCGGGAGAAATATCAATAACCTCAGATATGCAGATGACACCACCCTTATGGCAGAAAGTGAAGAAGAACTAAAGAGCCTCTTGATGAAAGTGAAAGAGGAGAGTGAAAATTTGGCTTAAAGCTCAACATTCAGTAAACTAAGATCCTGGAAACTGGTCCCATCACTTCATGGCAGATAGATGGGGAAACAGTGGAAACAGTGGCTTACTTTATTTTTCTGGGCTCCAAAATCACTGCAGATGGTGATTGCAGCCATGAAATTAAAAGACGCTTACTTACTCCTTGGAAGGAAAGTTATGATCAACCTAGACAGCATATTAAAAAGCAGAGACATTACTTTGCCAACAAAGGTCCATCTAGTCAAGGCTAAGGTTTTTCCAGTGGTCATGTATGGATGTGAGAGTTGGACTATAAAGAAAGCTGAGCGCTGAAGAATTGATGCTTTTGAACTGTGGTATTGGAGAAGACTCTTGAGAGTCCCTTGGCCTGCAAGGAGATCCAGCCAGTCCATCCTAAAGGAGATCAGTCCTGGGTGTTCACTGGAAGGACTGTTGTTGAAGCTGAAACTCCAATACTTTTGCCACCTGATGCGAAGAGTTGACCCATTGGAAAAGACCCTGGTGCTGGGAAAGATTGAGGGGAGGAGGAGAAGGGGACGACAGAGGATGAGATGGCTGGATGGTATCACTGACTCGATGGACATGGGTTTTGGTGGACTCAGGGAATTGGTAATGGACAGGGAGGCCTGGCATGCTGCAGTTCATGGGGTCACAAAGAGTCAGACATGACTGAGGTTAAACAATATTAGACCACTTTATTTTTTTCAAACTCTTGATACTTTTTCAGATTACAACATGACTCTTCATGGAGAGAATAAAATGAAACTTCATTTTTGAGAGTCTGCTCAGAAGATGAGTGAAACATATTTTATGAAACTTTTTCTGAGTCAATAGTTTGTCTATTCATCTTTGGACCCCTCTGTTAGCACAGCTGTAGCCCTGGATGAAACAATATAAATTAAAATGGAATGACATGGACTGGAGTGGAATGTTATCAAACTGAATGAAGAGGAGTGGAATGCCTGAGAACACTGGTACTTCCCAGAAGAATACAACAAAATCCCAGCTGTAATCTAGTTTCAAAAATATGCAAAATCATGTTTGTTCCCTGTCCTTTTTATCAAAGAATGTTATAAGCTCCCTGGCTGAGCAGATAAATGTTTGGAAAACATATGGGATAATATAACAGACACTCAACAAAAACAATATTGTGTGCTAGACACACAGCAGGTGGATATTGCTAGAATCAGGAAGCCTTCAGAGATCTTCCATAGAAAATAGAAACCTAGCCTTGCTTTGTTCCCAGTTTCTCCAAGCTTCCCTAGTTTCCCCTGAGGGTTGAAACCCAATGTCAATCCCCTCTGAAGCCTGATTGTATCCTCCAATCCAGTCCATACTGTCTCTTCAGAACTCCTGCTGCTGTCCCAGTTGGTCATTTCACCCTTAGATTCCTGTTCTTTTTTTCTCAGTGGGGCTAGAAATTTCTCCTTCACCAGCTGTGTCTAGTTTCAGCCAGTCCTCTGACTTTTTCAGGGCTAGATACAGTTATCCATTCTAGCCAAGGCCTGGATACTTAAATTTGGGAATTAGTCTCTTGAGGGGCTTCTCTTGTGGCTCAGCTGGTAAAGAATCTGCCTGCAGTGCGGGAGACTTGTATTCAATCCCTGGGTTGGGAAGATCCCCTGGAGAAGGGAAAGGCTACCCACTCCAGTATTCTGGCCTAGAGAATTTCAGGGACTGTATAGTCCATGGGGTCACAAAGAGCTGGACACAACTGAGAGAGTTTCACTTTCACAGTTTCTTGAGGCTGCTGTTCAGTGGGGATCCAAGACTTAGTCAACCATTCCACTCTATTAAATGAACTTTTGCTCGTTTATTCTAGGAGGCCAGAAGAAGAGGCAAATCTTCTTAATCCAAGATAGTTTTTCACTAAGGTAAGTCTCCCTGAGACTACCCAATGGCCTTGCAACTTCTCAGGATAGTAGGTCTGAGCCAGTTTGTTTCCAATGCCCTGAAAATAGACACACTTACTAGAATGCAAGAATCAAGATTGTTTGGCAAGAATCCATGACTGGACCTAGCTGCAACCTCCAAGTTCAAGAGATCTTTTTCAGCAGTTCCTTCTTGCCTGTTAAAAAAATAGTACCTGCCATATGCCAGATTATTCAGAAGACCATCTGAAATGACATTGCCCTCAGACGCAAAGAATGTAAGAACACTTATATTGAGATTTTGTGTTCCTAATTGCAATCAGTTCCTGTCACTGGGCTTTTTTTCTTTCTGATCCAATCCTTCTCATCTTATTTCACAATTGTAATAAGTAGAATTTTCTCAAGCATCCATAACTGAGTCCCTGAATTGATCGGTGTCTCTTGTATTTTACCAACTCCCAGGGTTTCTTGGAAGCCTAGATCTAACCACCTACTCCTTCCTATCCTATGGAAAGTAGACCTACCACATCTCCTTATTCCAGGTTCTGTCTATTGTCTGAGACTTCAGACTTCACCTCTTGCCAGATGCCTTGGTTTTCACATAATCAATTTTCTTGAACCCATTAGATGCTGTAGACCCTCCCTAGACAGTCTCTTGAGGCCGCTGTTCAGCCTGGACCCAAGACATAGCCTATTGCACTTTTAAGTCCTAGTTTTCCCATATGTGACTCAACTTTGTGCATATGCGCAGGAAAGTACGTAGGTTTTGAAAAGGAATTCTAGAAAATCCCACTTGTATTCTATATGAGAATAACTTCTAAAGTGGTCAATTCTTCAAAATCAGAGACAGACCTGCCAACTAGTCAACAGATTCCAGCTCCAGAGAATTTGGTTTCACAATAAGAAAGCTTTACAGGGGAATGATTAATGTTCACATGGCATGAGCACTTTCTGTTGAAATATGAATTTCCAAGGTGAAATGTATCTCTTGGCTGCTTCAAAGTCTCCATACCTCTAATTGTGCTCCCACCTTGGAATCTGCTTGGGTGCTTGGACCAGGAGAGAATTCCTGATGTGTGATGCTTCCATGGGAAGTACTATTTCAATAGCAGAAGGCTAACACATCTGATGGGCAGGCTGCCCACTGGGCCATCTTGTCTGCCAACACTCCCACATTTATTAAGGTTCTTTTGTGAGATAAAGAGGTTGGACACCTGGATCCTTCCAAAAACAAAACAAAATTAAAGCTGTAATTACCTGTCTGCCCTGTGCAAGACAATCTACTCTGCTATCCTTTTGGTTTTACTGGTGACAGGCAGATGTCACCCAGAACAATTTGGAAACCTGAGCAAAGAGAATTCAGATAAAATTGAAAAGAAAAACTTAGTCCAAAAGTACAACCTACCTGCCAGATAATGAATATAGGAGCTAATAGGGAACTAGTAACAACTAAAGAGAAGACTTATTATATTGACCTGCAAAGACTCGCCCTCCAATACTTCTTCTAGCTGAGAAATACTGAGTCCCAAGGTACAGGCTAGTCCTGCTGCACATTTGGAGGCTTTCATGGGAATTTAAGCTACTCCATAAATTCCTGGAATTAAATTCCAGGTAAAAATTTCGGCTTCAAGTTTAACAATTGATCTTCTGTTTTGTTCCTCAATCAAGCTACCTCTTTGGGCCCCTGTCACGGGGCTCATGATTGATTTTCCTGTTTTTCTCCTGATGTAGAAACCTGAAACCAATTTGTGGAAAACTCTCTTAAAAAAGCACCACTACATCTCCTTGATGTAAACAGATACTCATATGATGACCTTCTCCTTGTCAACCAATCTCTGTCCTGCTTATTTGATACATCCTGTACCACTAGAGACTTCACTAAATTTAACCATAGAACAATCAATTATCGCCTATTATTTGGACACTCTTTCAGACCTGGCTGATGATCCCTTGTCACTACATACGACTTCGCTCCCAAAGGTCTCTGCAATTCCTGTTCAATCTTCTCCCAGATTGCTCCTTTTATTTTCAACATTTGTAGCTTTTATGTTTCTGAGAGAGCTACAGCATTCCACTCTATCTTGCATTCCAATGAGTTATTTACATGTCTATCTTTTTAATATCTTTGAAGGAAGGGACAAAATCTTACTCTTCATTAGAATTCCTACAGTGTTTTAAAGTTTTTGTTCATATTTTTGTTTGTTTTCTAAACATTGTTGTCGTTCAGCTTCTAAGTTGTCTCCGACTCTTTGAGACCTCATGAACTGCAGCATGCCAGGCTTCTCTGTCCTCCACTATCTCCCAGAGTTTGCTCAAACTCATGTCCATTGAGTTAGTGCTGCCATGTTAACGATCTTAAAGACCCCTTGCAATCCAAGGATCTCTTGAGAGTCTTCTCCAAAACCACAATTCAAAGTACCAATTCTTAAGTGCTCTTGCCTTCTTTATGGTCCAGCTCTCACATCCATACATGACTACTGGAAAACCATAGCTTTGACTATATGGACTTTTGTTGGTAAAGTGGTCTCTGCTTTTAATTACGCTCTCTAGCTTTGTCATAGCTTTGCTTCCAAGGAGCAAGCATCTTTTAATTTTATGACTGCAGTCACCATCTGCAGTGATATTGGAGCCCAAGAAAATGAAGTCTGTTTCCACTTTTTTCCCATCTATTTGCCATTAAGTCATGAGACTGGATGCTATGGTCTCTGTTTTCTGAATGTTGACTTTTAAGCCAAACTTTTCACTCTCTTTTTTCATCTTCATTAAGAGGCTCTTTAGTTACTCTTCACTTTCTGCCATTAAAGTGTGCCATCTGCATATCTGAGGTTGTTACTATTTCTCCTGGCAATCTTGATTCCAGCTTTTGATTCATCCAGCCCAGCATTACGCATGATTTGCTCTGCATAGAAGTTAAGTAAACAGGGTGACAACATACAGTCTTGATGTACTCCTTTCTCAATTTTGAACCAGTCTGTCATTTCATGTCCAGTTCTAACTGTTGCTTCTAGTCTGGCATACAGGCTTCTCAGGAGACAGGTAAGGTGGTCTGATATTCCCACATTCTTTAAGAGTTTTCCACAGTTTGTTGTGATCCACACAAAGGCTTTAGCATAGTCAAAGAAACAGAAGTAGATGGTTTTTTCCTGGAATTCCTGTGCTTTTTCTACGATCCAGTGGATGTTGGCAATTTGATCTCTGGTTCCTCTGCCTTTTCTAATTCCAGCTTGTAAGTCTGAAAGTTCTCGGTTCACACACTGCTGAAGACTAGCTTGAAGGATTTTGAGCATAATCTTGCTAGCATGTGAAATGTGTACAATTGTATGGTAGTTAGAACATTCTTTTTCATTGCCTTTCTTTAGAATCGGAATAAAAATTGACCTTTTTCAGCCCTGTGGCCGCTGCTAAGTTTTCCAAATTTGCTGGCATATTGAGTGCAACACTTTAACATATCATCTTTTAGGGTTTGAAATAGCTCAATGGATGTCTATCACCTCCACTAGCTTTGTTCATAATGCTTCCTAAGGCCCACTTGACTTCACACTCCAGGATGTCTGGCTCTAGGTGAGTGAACATACCATCAAGGTTATCCAGGTCATTAAGACCCTTTTTGTACAGTTCTTCTGTATATTCTTGCCATCTCTAAACATAGTACATGCTTCATAAGAGTTTGTTGAATAAATGAAGGAATGAAAATATGAATCAAAACTTCTCATCTTTATAAAAAAGAGATACCCAGACATGATTTTTTATATGATCAAAGTTATAAAATGTGTAATAGATGCAGTACTGTAGATACCTGTCCAACAGAGTAGGGGGTCATCAACATTGCCTCAAAAAAGTAAAGAAATGCTCTTCATCCACAATGGGCTGGATTCTTAGCAAATTTTTAAAGGATCCAAGTGAGTTCAAGCATACTTCATAAAGAAAGAGATTGAGTGTTAACCTGGAGAAAGATTTAAGTCCAAGAAGTGTAAAATTTAATAATCTGATTGCTCTGATAAGTGTTCCATTGTAATACTTGGCCACATCTCACATATGATATTGATCATCTGTAGCAGAGAAAGTAAAGTTGCTAACTGTCCCAGGCATTGTTGTAAGTTACTTACTTAGGGTAACTCATTTTACTGTCATGAATTTCCATATGAAGTTTGTATTATTCTAAAACAAATTTACAGCCTAGGAAGTTGAGGCATAACAATAGCAACAAAAAAAGTGGGGTGAAATATTAGAGAGTAGAAAATTCATGATCTAAAACCTGACCTTAAAAATGATATAATTCACTAGAATCTAGAGGGGGAAGGGGAGTGGAATTAGAGGAAGTACAAATATGATATTTTTCAAAAACATTTTTTCAGTAGGTATGGGCAGAATTTCTAATTGAAAAATTAGATTAAAAATGTTTAAAACTTCAACCCCTGATTACTTTCATATTTATTTCTTCATTTATTTTTAGGCATGACTACCTATTATTAAAATATTTTTCTGAGATTCAGTAACTTTTTCAGTAACGTCCAAATTTCACCTTAATTTTTTATAATAAACACTTTTAGTTTAAAAAATATATATTACATTAACTCTTCTCTCTGTCCCTGTCCTTGTACGTTTCTCTCCTTTCCTCTCCAACTGTCCTCCTAAAATCAAATTAATATTTTTATTGTCTAATGATGGCAGCTCTATGGATCTCAGATGTATTTATATGACAAAGTAGGAAAACTCTGAGCCCACTTCTTTCCATCATTTACAGAATATCTTGAGAACAACCTGAAAGCTAGCAGAAAAAAATTTCCACAGCTGAAGACATAAAGAATATGTATGAGAGAGGTGGAATACTGTAGGAAACAAGAGACTATGCTCTTAAAGGGCATGCACAAAATCTCACACACTCAGGCACAAAGCAAAGGCAATAATTGGAAAGGAGCCTGTCAGATGCACTTGCTGGTCTTGGAGGACTTCCTGGAGAGGCGGGAGCAAGTGGGACTCCCCCTGGGGACCCAAATTCTAACAGCAGCATTTTTAAAAGCTCATTTTACCACAGAGAACTTGGGGCTGACAAGTGCCACTTTGGAGTCCTCCCTCTAACCTATTAGTTCTGGGGGCTTACCAACCAACCAGTGAGCTGGAATGGGCTTGTATTTTCACATACCCCAGCCTTATGACCACCACCTTGGGACTTCGGGCAGCAGTTCTAGGAAGGAAGTTACAAATACAAATCTACCTCAGGAAACAAGAAGAAAAATCTCAAATAACCAATCTAAACTTACACCTAAATGTATTAGTAAAAGAAAAACAGACAAAAGCCAAAGTTAGTAAAAGAAAAGAAAGCATAAAGATCAGAACAGAGATAAGTGAAATAGAATTTTAAAAAAATAGAAAAAAATTAATGAAACTAAGAACTGATACTTTAAAGGAAAAACAAAATTGATAAACATTTAGCCAGACTCATCAAGAAAAAAAGAGAGAGTGCCCAAGTAATTAAAATTGGAAATGGGAGAGAAGTTAAGTTGATATCACAGAAATACAAAGTATCATAAGTGATTATATGAACACCAATACACCAATGAAATGGACAATTCAGAAGAAATGGATAAATTGCTAGAAATGTACAATCTCCCAAAGCTGAATCAGGAAGAAATAGAAAATATGAACAGACCAACTTACCAGTAATGAAACTGAATCAATTAAAAAAAAACACCTCCCAACAACAACAACAAAAACAGTACTAGGTAGCTTCAGAGGTAAATTCTACCGAGCATATAGAAAAGGATTAACACCTATTTTTTTCAAACTATTCCAAACTATGAAGAGGAGGGATGCTTCCACACTCATTCTATGAGGCCAGCATCAATCTAGTATGAAAACCAAAGATTCCACACAAAACCACAAAAAATTATTGGCAAGTATCTCTGATAAACACAGACACAAAAATACTCAAAATATATTATCAAACTGAAATCAATAATACATTTAAACTGATCATTCACCATGATCAAGTGGGATTACTCCAATATGCAAGGATAGTTCAATATCCACAAATCTAACAATACTATACACTATTGAAGAATAAATTGAAGAACGTTGTTAACAAATTGAAGAACAAAAATGATATGATCATTTCAATGGATGCAGAATAAGCTTTTGGCAAAATTCAACATTCATTTATGATACAAATTCACAACAAAGTAGGTACAGGAGGAAAATGTCTCAACATAATAAAGGCTACATATGACAAACCTACAACCAATATTCCTCTAAGATCAGACAAGACAAGGATGCCCTTTCTCACCACTTCTATTTAACATAATATTGGAAGTCCTCACCGCAGCAATCAAATGAGGAAAAGAAATCAAACGAATCCACATTGAAAAGGAAGAAATAAAGTTGTCACTGTTTACTGATGACATGATACTATATATAGAAAATCCTAAAGATACTATCAAAACACTATTAAAACAAATAAAGGGAATCAGTAAAGTTGTAAGATATAAAATTAATATATATAAATCTGTTGCATTTCAATGGATGAAAAATGACCCATAGGAAGTAGAAGTTAAAAAACAATCCCGTTTACAATTGTATCAAAAATGAATAAAAAAACCTAGAAATAAATCTAACCAAGGAGGTAAAAGACCTATATTAAGAAAAGTACAAGAAACTGATTAAAGAAATTGAATGCAAAACAAAGTGATAAAAAGATATACCCTGTTCATGAATTAGAAGAATTGTTGTTGTTCAGTTGCTCAGTTGTGTATGACTCTTTGCAAGCACACCAGGCTTCCCTGTCCTTCACTATCTCCCAGGGTTTGCTAAAATAACCATACTCTCCAAAGCAATCTACAGATTTAAAGCACTCTTTATCAAAATACCAATGGTACTTTTTAATGAACTACAACAAATAATTCCAAAATTTGTATGGAAGCACAAAAGACCCAGAATAGCCAAAATAATCTTAGGAAGAAGAACAAACCTGGAGGTATCACAATCCCAAATTTCAAACTATACTACAAAGCTATAGTCATCATAACAATATGGTACTATCTCCAAAATGGACACATAGATCAATGGAGCCACATAGAGAGCCCAGAAACGAACCCACAGTTGTATGGGTAATTGTTCTTGCTGTTTAGTCAATAAGTTGTGTCTAACTCTTTGTGACCCCATAGACTGCAGTACTCCAGGTTTCCCTGTCCTTCAGTATCTCCAAGAGTTTGTTCAAACTCATATCTATTGAGTCAGTGATGCTATCCAACGATCTCATCCTCTGTCACCACTTTCTCCTCCTGCCCTCCATCTTTCCCAGCATCAGGGTCTTTTCCAGTAAGTTGGCTCTTGACATCAGGTGGCCAAATGATTGGAGTTTCAGCTTCAGCACAAGTCACAGATGGTGATTGCAGCCATGAAATTAAAACACACTTACTCCTTGGAAGGAAAGTTATGACCAACATAGACAGAATATTAAAAAGCAGAGACATTACTTTGCCAGCAAATGTCCGTCTAGTCAAGGCTATGATTTTTCCAGTAGTCATGTATGCGTGTGAGAGTTGGACCGTAAAGAAGACTGAGAGCCGAAGAATTGATGCTTTTGAACTGTGGTGTTGGAGAAGATTCTTGAGAGTCCCTTGGACTGCAAGGAGATCCAACCAGTCCATCCTCAAGGAAATCAGTCCAGAATATTCATTGGAGGGACTGATGTTGACACTGAAACTCCAATACTTTGGCCACCTGAAGCAAAGAGCTGACTCATTTGAAAAGACCCTGATGCTGGGAAAGATTGAAGGCCAGAGGAGAAGGGGACGACAGAAGATGAGACGGTTGGATGTCATCACCGACTCAATGGACCCCATGGAATACAGCACACCACCAGGCAACCCTTTCCTTCAACAACTCCTGAAGCTTATCCAGACTCATATCCATTGAGTCAGTGATGTCATCCAACCATCTCATCCTCTGTCATCCCCTTCTCCTCCGCCTTCAGTCTTAACCAGCATCAGGGTCTTTTCCAGTGAGTCAGTTCTTCGCATCAGGTGGCCAAAATATTGGAGTTTCAGCATCAGTCCTTCCAATGAATATTCAAGACTGATTTCCTTTAAAATGGACAGGATTTCCTTGTAGTCCAAGGAACTATCAAGAGTCCTCTACAATGCCACAGTTAAAGCATCAATTCACCGGCGATCAGCTTTCTTTATAGTCCAACTCTCACATCTATACATGACTACTGGAAAAACCATACTTTGACTAGATGGAACTTTGTTGGCAAAGGAATGTCTCTGCTTTTTAATGCACTGTCTATGTTTCTGACACTTTTCTCTCAAAGAGCATCTTCTAATTTCATGGCTGCAGTCACCATCTGCAGTGATTTTGGAGCCCAGAAAAATAAAGTCTGTCACTGTTCCAACTGTTTCCCCATCTATTTGCCATGAAGTGATGGGACCAGATGCTATGATCTTAGTTTTCTGAATGTTGAGTTTTAAACCAGTGTTTTCACTCTCCTCTTTCACTTTCATCAAGAGGCTCTTTAGTTCTTCTTCACTTTCTGCTCTTAGGGTGGTGTCATCTGCGTATCTGAGGTTATTGATATTTCTCCTGGCAATCTTGATTCCAGCTTGTGCCTCATCCAGGCGGGCATTCTTCATGATGTATTCTGCATATGTTACATAAACAGGGTGACAATATACAGCCTTGAGGTACTCCTGTCCCAATTTGGAACCAGTCTGTTGTTCCATGTCTAGTTCTAACTGTTGCTTCTTGACCTGCATACAGGTTTCTCAGGAAGCAAGTCAGGTGGTCTGGTATTCCCATCTCTTTCAGAATTTTCCGCAGTTTGTTGTGATCCACACAAAGGCTTTAGTGTAGTCAATGAAGCAGAAGTAGATGATTTTCTGGAACTCTCTCGCTTTTTCAATGATCCAACAGATATTGGCAATTTGGTCTCTTCTGCCTTTTCTAAATCCAGATTGAACATCTGGAAGTTCACGGTTCACGTATTGCTGAAGCCTGGCTTGGAGAATTTTGAGCATTACTTTACCAGCGTGTGAGATGAGTGCAATTGTGCGGTAGTTTGAGCATTCTTTGGCATTGCCTTTCTTTGCAACTGGAATGAAAACCGACCTGTGGCCACTGCTGAGTTTTCCAAATTTGCTGACATATTGAGTGCAGCACTTTCACACCATCATCTTTTAGGATTTGAAATAGCTCAACTGGTATTCCATCACCTCCACTAGCTTTGTTCGTAGTGATGCTTCCTAAAGCCCACTTGACTTCACACTCTAGGATGTCTGGCTCTAGGTGAGTGATCATACCATCATGATTATCTGAGTCGTGAAGATCTTTTTTGTACAGCTCTTCTGTGTATTCTTGCCACCTCTTCTTAATATCTTCTACTTCTGTTAGTTCCATACCATTTCTGTCTTTTACTGAGCCCATGTTTGCACAAAATATTCCCTTGGTATCTCTAATTTTCTTGAAGAGATCTCTAGTCTTTCCCATTGTATTGTCTTCCTCTATTTCTTTGCATTGATCGCTGAGAAAGGCTTTCTTATCTCTCCTTGCTATTTTTTGGAACTCTGCATTCAAATGAGTATATCTTTCCTTTTTTGCTTTTTACTTCTCTTCTTTTCACAGCTATTTGTAAGGCCTCCTGAGACAGCCATTTTACTTTTTTGCATTTATTTTTCTTGGAGATGGTCTTGCTCCCTGTCTCTTGTACAATGTCATGAACCTCCATCCGTAGTTCATCAGGCACTCTGTCTATAAGATCTAGTCCCTTAAGTCTATTTCTCACTTCACTGTATCGTTAGATCATACCTGAATGGTTTAATGGTTTTCCTTACTTTCTTCAGTTTAAGTCTCCTATGGAGGTACAGGTCAGCAGTGGTCTGCCACAGGGACAGGGGCTCTGGGTGCGGCAGAGTTGTGTATGGCATAAGCCCTCTTTGAGGAGGTCGCCATTAACCCCACCAAAGAGCTGGTAGAACTTACACAGGACTGGGAAATAGTGTCTTGGAGGGCACAACAGAACCTTTTGCACCAGGACCCAGGGGAAAGAAGTGACCCCACAGAAGATTGTCCCAGACTTGCCTGTGGGTATCTAGGAGTCTACGGTGGAAGCGTGGGTCGGCGGTGGCCTGATTCAGGGTTGGGGGCAGTGAGTGTAGCAGTACATGCATGGGTTCTTTTGAGGGAGATCACTATTATCTTCATTACCTCCACCGTAGTTTGGCCCCAGATAAATAGCAGGGAGGCAACACAACTCCACCCATCAACAGAAAATTGGATTAAAGATTTACTGAGCTCGGCCCCGCCCATCAGAACAAGACCCATTTTCCATCTCAGTCAGTCTATCCCATCAGAAAGCTTCCATAATCCTCTTATCCTTCTCCCTCAGAGGGCGGACAGGCTGAAAACCACAATCACAGAAAACTAACCAATCTAATCACATGGACCACAGCCTTGTCTAACTCAGTGAAACTATGAGCCATGCCATGTAGGGCCACTCAAGATGGACGGGTCATGGTGGAGAGTTCTGACAGAATGTGGTCCATCGGAGAAGGGAAATGCAAGCCACTTCAGTATTCTTGCCTTGAGAACCCCATGAACTGTATGAAAAGGCAAAAAGATAGGACACTGAGACATGAACTCCCCAGGTCGGTAGGTGCCCAATATGCTACTGGAGATCAGTGGAGAAATAACTCCAGAAAGAATGAAGAGACAGAGCCAAAGCAAAAACAGCACCCAGTTGTGGATGTGACTGGTGATGGAAACAAGGTCCGATACTGTAAGGAGCAATATTGCATAGGAACCTGGAATGTTAGGTCCATGAATCAAGGCAAGTTGGAAGTGGTCAAACAGGAGATGGCAAGAGTGAACGTCAACATTTTAGGAATCAGCAAACTAAGATGGACTGGAATGGGTGAATTTAACTCAGATGATCAATATCTACTACTGTGGGCAATAATCCTTTAGAAGATATGGAGTAGGCATCATAGTCAAGAAAATGCAAAATGCAGTACTTGGATGCAATCTCAAAACAGACAGAATGATCTCTGTTGTTTTCCAAGGCAAACCATTCAATATCACAGTAATCCAATCCTATGCCCCAACCAGTAATGCAATTTTAGGTTCACAGAAAAATTAAAAAGAAAATGTCGTATATGCCCTCTGCCTGCACACATGTATAGCCTCCCGTTATCAACATTCCCCACCAGAGTGGTTCATTTGTCATAGTTGATGAACCTACATTGACACATCACTATCACTCAAAGTCTATAGCTTACATTAAATTTCACTCTTGGTACCGTACATTCTATGGGTTTGGACAAATGTATAGATGATTACAATACCATTCAGAGTATTTTCACTATCCTGAAAAGTCATCTTTTGCTCTGCCTATTTGTCTTCCCATTCCAGCCAACCCTTGGCAACCATAGATCTTGTATTATTTTCATAGTTTTGTCATTTCTAGAATGTCATATAGTTAAAACAACACAGTATGTACCCTTTTCAGATTGGCTTCTTTCACTTAATAATATGAATTTAAGTTTCCTCCATGTGTTTTCATTATTTGATACCTCATTTATTTTTAGTGCTGAATAATTTTCCATTTTCTAAATGTACAAGACTTATTTATCTTTTCACCTGTTTAAAGATATGTTGATATGTTGTTTTCAAATTTTGAATACTATAAATAAATATGTGATAAAGATGGGCAGGATTTTGTGTTAACATAAGATTTCAACTTTGGAGTAGGATTTCTGGAAGGTACAGTAACAGTTTGTTTAGTTTTATAAAAACAAAAAACAAAAACAACTACCAAACTGTCTTCCAAAATGGCTATACCATTTTGCATTTTACTACAATGAATGAATTGTAACCTAATGAATTCTACAGCAATGAATTCCTACTGCTCTGCATCATTGCCATCATTTGATGTTGTCTGTGTTCCAGATTTTGACCATTCTAGTAGACACATAGTGATATATAATCATTTTAATTTGCATTTTCTGATGACATATGATGTGAAGCATATTTTCATATGTTTGTTTGTCATTTGTAAATCTTCCTTGATGAGGTGTTTTTAAGGACTTTGGCTCATTTTTTAATCATGTTGTTCATTTTCTTATTGCTGAATTTTAAGAGTTCTTTGTATATTTTGAATAACAGTCCATTATCAAATGTGTCTTTTGTAAATATTTTCTCCCAGACTGTGGCTTTTCTTCTCATTCTTTTGACATTGTCTTTCAAAGAGCAGGTTTGTTTGTTTTAGTGAAATCTAACTTATCAGTTATTACTTTCATGAATTGTGCCTTTGGTGTTATATATACAATGGATAGATTAATTTGGAAGGAATCTATGCATTTATACATTCAGTCATCCAATCCATAAAATGGTATATCTCATATTTCGTCTTTAGTGATTCTGAATTAATTTTGATAGCTTTATCCACCAAAATCTTTCACTTCTTTTGTTAGATCTTGCAATAGTTAATTTATATTCTAAAATATTGCATAATTTATGTTTCTTTTTGTTGTAATTGATTTTTATACATGATTTTGTGTCTGGAAAACTTGTTACAATTTTACTGGTTCATGGTTATGTATTTGAACACAGGGCTTTTTCTCATTGTCATCTTCAACCATTTAGGTTATCTGTTACCTCCACTGTGAAATTGCCAAATATCTGCTGGAAATTATACAAGAACTTCTCCTACTGCCCAAAACAAGAAGCTCTGTTCAAGTATACAAAGAGTTGCCTACTCTAATTAATAAGTACTTAATTATAAATTAATATGGAGACTGATAGCCTTCATTTAGACCATAATCTTTAGTGGGAATCAGAATCACCTAGTAAGAGGCCTATCAAAACATCATTACAGAATCCCACACCCAGAATTTTTGATTCAGTAGATCTTGGATGTGAGTTTGCACTTCTGACAAGTCCCAGGTAAGGCTGCTATTCCTATTCTGGAAACCACACTTTGAAGAACCACTATTATCAACTGTCAACTGAACAAGGATTCCCATCAGGTTGAATTAAGGGGAACATTCACTACCAAGGTAGGTAAGAGTGATATGTTTTGCCACTCAGGGCTTGGTTTTTATCCTCACCCATTAGAAGCAGTTCATGCCACAGGGGTAAATGTACAGTTAGCAGGGAAGAGATGTATTTTACACTCTTCTTCTATGTTTCTTGGAACAGGAAAATATTTGGCAGAATAATTTCACGGCTAGCTTTACAAAAGGATGTAGAGAGACAAAAAAATCCAGGACACATAGGTCAACAGGAAATCAATCACAAGACAGATTCAGTTCGGGGCATTACAGTGGATCCAGAGAAATATCGGAGATGAGTGATAGTGGCCTTTTAATCCAATGATTTAAGTACAACAAGGTACTAAGAGATGAGAAAAAAGGATTAATTTGACACAGGACTTTCACACCTGAAGCTGCTCTTGGTACACTGTCCACACACCTGGCAAGAGAAGTTCCTTACCTGTTCTGAGTGGACATGTAAGAAAAAGCTTCATGAAGAAAGTTGGGCTTCTGATAGCCCTGGAAGAATCAGGAGAATTTTCCTGTGCAGAAAACTGTGGGTGTGGTAGAATGGGAATTCATCACAGTCAGACAGTTCATACTGAAAATGACCAAGGGACACTTTGGCTGGAAAAGAATATATGATTGGGAACTTTTTAGGTAATAAGATGAGAGGCTAAGCTGAGCTGGTATTTTGGATAGATTTAAATGTTTTGAGACTAATGACCTTTTAATTTATCCTACATTTCAGCAGCACTAAAAGTTTTTGAATAAAGAGTACAAGAACCAAAAAGGTAACATTTAAAGTCCACTCTGACAAACTTGCACATGCTGTAGAAGGGGAAAGCCTATTGAAAGGCCATTGAAATAACTTAGGGACAATAGATAATATGGACTTGAACATAATTTTGTTCATCAAAGATTTATTGATGGAATTGACATTGACTATAGACATGGGGCACTGGCTGGGTAGAGTTGCTGGTGGCTGGAATTGTAGGAGGAGAAATAGGCAAGACACTGAGCGGCAAACAAAGAAATATCTTAGGAGTAACAGCTTTATGGAATCTTTACATTTTTTTCTGGCAGTATTAACATTAACCAAGATGGTCTGTTTTATAAAAGAAGCTGCTCCCTCTTAAGAACACTTTAGTAGATTTTTGCTTCTTGGGTATCTATCTCTGCTAAAAATTCTCTTAAATTTCTGATGACCATGATGCAGGATGGATTCTTTCTTATAATACTCAAGTTCTAATTCACGGAAATATTGTATATGTGCATGTTTGTGTGTGTGTGTGTGTGTGTGTGTGTGTGTGTGTGTGTATGCTGAGTTGATTAACAAAGACCCACGAAGAACAGAGAACAGAAGAACTGTAAGTCAATGTAAGGTCTTTTAAAATGACACAGTGACAGTCCATTTTTATTTCTGGGTCTCATAGATGTTCCTGGGAGAAGGCAATGGCACCCCACTCCAGTACTCTTGCGTGGACAATCCCATGGACGGAGGACCCTAGTAGGCTACGGTCCATGGGGTCGCTAAGAGTCAGACACGACTGAGCGACTTCACTTTCACTTTCCCCTCTCATGCATTGGAGAAGGAAATGGCAACCCACCCCAGTGTTCTTGCCTGGATAATCCCAGGGATGGCGGAGCCTGGTGGGCTGCCATCTATGGGGTTGCACAGAGTCAGACACGACTGAAGCGACTTAGCAGCAGCAGCAGCAGATGCTCCTTGGTTCATTAAGAGAATTAGAACTACAACTTGGTTTCAGTAAGTTAAAAGTATACTGACAGGACAAATGCAGACTGAGGAACTGCCAGATGGGAACCCTCTGAGCTTCAGGTAACAATGCATGGGCCAAAAAAATTGGTTCTTAACAAGGTCTCCCATTGTGTGCTGGCTCTATTACTCTCAGGTTCAAGCCAATCAGGTGTTAGATTGTAGCACAGTCCAAAAGGCAGGCATATGGATAGCAGAACACTGAGTTAACAGTCCTGAACTCCAGAACGTTTTAATAAACTGAATTACCCAAAGGTTTGGGCAAGGAATGAACCACTTTATGAGAGATTAAATGGGTTCTTCTTACCTCCTGATTTCCTGAAAAAGCCAAACCTAATAAAATTCCAGTGGCACAAACAGGGCCACATGGATAATTTGGAGGTAAAGAATGCTTTTATATTAAATGCAGTGTTTGTCTCTAGCATTCTATTACCTACTAACCAACATGGTTTCAATTTAAGCTTCTGTTAATCCTGACCATTTCCTTCAAGTGTTTCTTATTTAAAATAGAAATTCCATATTGAACATTTTAATAATATTAACTGTCAAAGGCAGCTGTGATCAGTTTTCATTTCAATGCTCTGCCAGATGTTGATATTTGTGATCATTGATGCCCTTTGCTTTTACTCCCTTTCCCTTATTAAATATATCATTAGTAAAACCCAAGTCCAAGGGAAATCACTTTTCACTGAGACTCCTCTACAAAGCAGTGAGGAAACAATACCCAGAGAAGCCAAAGGGTCACGGCAGTCAGCCACCCTCCATGGAGATGGCTGTCAAGAGGATTATATTATAGTGCTAGTAACTTGGAGAAGGCAATGGCACCCCACTCCAGTACTCTTGCCTGGAAAATCCCATGGATGGAGGAGCCTGATAGGCTGCAGTCCATAGGGTCGCTAAGAGTCGGAAACGACTGAGCGACTTCACTTTCACTTTTCACTTTCATGCATTGAAGAAGAAAATGGCAACCCACTCCAGTGCTCTTGCCCAGAGAATCCCAGGGACGGGGGAGCCTGATGGGCTGTCGTCTATGGGGTTGCACAGAGTCGGACACGACTGAAGCGACTTAGCAGCAGCAGCTAGTAACTTAATGAAGTTACTACTTTATGGTTTCCTCCATTGTTAGGGCAGATATTTTTGTCACACAAGCCACAAAAGACAGGACAGGAAAAGTGAATGTCAGCTGCTTCAAAATAAATTGTATGCTTAATTAAATGTATGTTTAAAGCATATTGAAATATGTGAACTTCAAAGTGTTCCCAAAGAAAGGCCAATAACAGGTGGGCTGTGTTTGGAGGAACACTGGAGAAACCATTCTCAATGAGAAATGAGCACACCTTTCAAAAGACATTCTAAGGCTGTCTTACCATGAAGAGAAAGACAGATATTTCCCAAGCAGTATTAAGGAAGTACATGCTCTTTCCATGGTCCTTCTATGCCAGGACTCTTGGAATTAAGATTAACTAAAGATAAAGCTAGTTTGTAGATGTATTGCTGTTCAGTCTGATCTACTTACAGTATGTATGTATGTATACATATCAAAAAGGTACTTCTACCAAGACAGAATAATTCATGCTACCATTCTCAAAGGCTTTGCCATCTCTAAAATTTTCTTTTAAAAATAGAACTGAATTTTTGACTTCAACATGGAAAAGTAAAAATGCATCGCCTCACATTCAAAAGGAAAAATTATGAATAGTGCATGAACAAATGCACACACACATGCCATAGTCATGATCAAAGCAAAAAATATATAAAATAAATTAAAATAAATATTAATTTGAGTGATTCATCTATTTGTTAAGAGGAAAAAAAGATCTGTATATACTGATTTAGAATAAAGTCCAAAAGATAGAAAGTGTAACAGTGAAAGCAATGGAAAAATATAACATGAAAAAATACAATAGTTTCTCATAAAAAAACTTCTACACATATGTATTTGTAAAAACATAAATGGATTTACAAAATGCTTTAAGGCACATTTACCAAACTATTAATACTGATCATCAAGGTTTGAGCAAAAATGGTGATGGGAGGGGTAGAATTGTAGGAGAGAAGAGATCTTTTTAATTTATATACTTCTGAGTCATTTGAATTTGCCAATAGGTACATATTGGATAATATATAAGAATAAATAAAATAATAAAAGGCTATATTTTAATTGAGGTTATAAAGAGTTATCCACTAAAAATAAGAATCAGTGAAATTAGAAGCAAAATAATGTAGTCCGTCTTCACTTCTATATTAGTTAAGCAGCATTGAGTGGTTCCCATAACTTCTCCAGAGCGGTCACCATATTTATGAATATTTATATGATTCACAAAGATTGTTTTCAGGAGGAAATGATGGCATGGTTATCTATTTGAAAGCTGCAAAGTACACAGTCAATGGTAGCTGCTATCACTGATGAGCTTGAGATACCATTTTCATTCCACAGAGGCAAAGTATTTTTTTCTGTTCAGTCACTCAGTCATGTCCAACTCTTTGAGACCCCATGGACTGCAGCATGCCAAGCTTCCATGTCTATTGCCAACTCCTGGAGTTTGCTCAAACTCATGTCCATTGAGTCGATGATGCCATCCAACCATCTCACCCTCGGTCATCCCCTTCTCTTCCTTCCTTCAATCTTTCCCAGCATCAGGGTCTTTTCAAATGAGTCAGTTCTCATCAGATGGCCAAAGTATTGGAGTTTCAGCTTCAGCATCAGTCCTTCCAATGAATATTCAGGGCTGATTTCCTTTAGGATGGACTGGTTGGATCTCCTTGCTGTCCAAAGGACTCTCAAGAGTCTTCTCCAACACCACGGAATCAATTCTTTGGCTCTCAGCTTTCTTTATAGTCCAACTCTCACATCCATACATGACTACTGGAAAAACCATAGCTTTGACTTGACGGACCTTTGTTGGCAAAGTAATGTCTCTGCTTTTTAATACGCTGTCTAGGTTGGTCATAACCTTTCTTCCAAGGAGCAGTAGAGGACATAAATCTCACAATCAATAACAAGTGCAAGAGAGTGTTATAAGTTTCTACAAGAGATACAAAGAAAGTACCAGATGAGTGTCTGTAGAAATTTACAAACTGGTCTGTTAGTAGAGCTCTCTGCCTCTTTGAGGTAACAATACCAATGTAATTTGCGGTAGAAGGTGGGAATGTGCTGGGCTTTCTCAAATTGGGTTTTATGAGCTTTAACCATGCATTTCTATGGAAACCTTTAAGAGAATCAGCTGCATACTAGTAAGTCTGCATCTGTCTTAAGCATTTTTGAAGCCGTATTCTACTTCACCACGCCTAACCAATGCTAGTGTGTGTTTGTGTGTGTCCAACTCTTTGTGACCCCATGGACTGTAGCCCACCAGGCTCCTTTGTTGATGGAATTTTCCAAGCAAGAATACTGAAGTGAGCTGCCATTTTCTTCTCCAGAATATCTCCTTGACCCAAGGTTTGAACCTGCGTCCCTTGTGTCTCCTGCAATGGCAGGCGGGTTCTTTACCAGTCAATTGACCCTTAGTAAAATATTGTTGAATGGATGAACACTAGACTCTAAAATAGAAAAAAGAGACTTAGAAAAGAGGTCATTGCAAGTAATATGATAAATGTCACAATAAGGTGCCTTGGAACATTTTGCAATTAAATTGTTGGCGTTTGATAAAATACATTATTTTGTAATTCTAGCTCAATTTTTTCTCTGTATTCTCATCAGCTTTTTCTCCCGTCTTATTTTCAACCTCTAGATTTTCTGTGGATTTCAAAGTCATACGGATGCATGATTTTCTGAAACTCTCTTGCTTTTTCATTGATCCAACAGATGTTGGCAATTTGATCTCTGTTTCCTCTGCCTTTTCTAAAACCAGCTTGAACATCTGTAAGTTCACGGTTCACGTATTGCTGGAGCCTGGCTTGGAGAATTTTGAGCATTACTTTACTAGTGTGTGAGATGAGTGCAATTGTGTGGTAATCTGAGCATTTTTCGGCATTGCCTTTTTTTGGATTGGAATGAAAACTGACCTTTTCCAGTCCTGTGGTCACTGCTGAGTTTTCCAAATTTGCTGATATATTGAGTGCAGCACTTTCACAGCATCATCTTTTAGGATTTGAAACAGTTCAACTGGAATTCCATCACCTCCACTAGCTTTGTTGGTAGTGATGCTTCCTAAGGCCCACTTGACTTCACATTCCAGGATGTCTGGCTCTAGGTGAGTGATCATACCATCGTGGTTATCTGGGTCGTGAAGATCTTTTTTGTACAGTTCTTCTGTGTATTCTTGCCACCTCTTCTTAATATCTTCTGCTTCTGTTAGGTCCATACCATTTCTATTTTTTATTGAGCTCATGTTTGCATGGAATGTTCCCTTGGTATCTCTAATTTTCTTGAAGAGATCTCTAGTCTTTCCCATTCTATTATTTTCCTCTATTTCTTGCATTGATTGCTGAGGCAGACTTTCTTATCTCTCCTTGCTATTCTTTGGAGCCCTATATTCAGATACTTATATCTTTCCTTTTCTCTTTGCTTTTTGCTTCTCTTCTTTTCACAGCTATTTGTAAGGCCTCCTCAGACAGCCATTTTGCCTTTCTGCATTTCTTTTTCTTGGGGATGGTCTTGATCCCTGTCTCCTGTAAAATGTCATGAACCTCCGTCCATAGTTCATCAGGCACTCTGTCTATCAGATCTACTCCCTTAAATCTATTTCTCACTTCCACTGTATAATCATAAGGGATTTGATTTAGGTCATACCTGAATGGTCTAGAGGTTTTCCCTACTTTCTTCAATTTAAGTCTGAATTTGGCAATAAGGAGTTCATGATCTGAGCCACATTCAGCTCCTGGTCTTGTTTTTGCTGACTGTATAGAGCTTCTCCATCTTTGGCTGCAAAGAATATAGTCAATCTAATTTTGGCATTGGCCATCTAGTGATGCCCACATGTAGAGTATTCTCTTGTGTTGTTGGAAGAGGGTGTTTGCTATGACCAATGTGTTCTCTTGGCAAACTCTATTAGCCTTTGACCTGCTTCATTCTGTACTCCAAGGCCAAATTTGCTTGTTACTCCAGGTGTTTCTGGACTTTCTACTTTTGCATTCCAGTCCCCTATAATGAAAAGGACATCTTTTTTGGATGTTAGTTCTCAAAGGTCTTGCAGGTCTTCACAGAACCATTCAACTTCAGCTTCTTCAGCATTACTGGTCGGGGCATAGGCTTGGATTACCGTGATATTGAATTATTTGCCTTGGAAATGAACAGAAATCATTCTGTCACTTTTGAGATTGCATCCAAGTACTGCATTTCGGACTCTTTTGTTGACCATGATGGCTACTCCATTTCTTCTAAGGGCTTCTTGCCCACAGTAGTAGATATAATGGTCATCTGATTTAAATTCACCCATTCCTGTCCATTTTAGTTCGCTGATTCCTAAAATGTCGATGTTCACTCTTGCCATCTCCTGTTTGACCACTTCCAATTTGCCTTGATTCGTGGACCTAACATTCCAGGTTCCTATGCAATACTGCTCTTTACAGCATCGGATCTTGCTTCTATCATCAGTCACATCCACAACTGGGTGTTTTTGCCTTGCCTCTATCCCTTCATTCTTTCTGGAGTTATTTCTCCACTGATCTCCAGTAGCACCTACTGACCTGGGGAGTTCATCTGTCAGTGTCCTATCTTTTTGCCTTTTCATATTGTTCATGGGGTTCTCAAGGCAAGAATACTGAAGTGGTTTTCCATTCCCTTCTCCAGTGGACCACATTCTGTCAGACCTCTCCACCATGACCAGTCCATCTTGAGTAGCCCCACGCGGCATGGCTTAGTTTCTTTGAATCAGACAAGGCTGTGGTCCATGTGATCAGATTGGTTAGTTGTCTGTGATTGTGGTTTCAGCCTGTCTGCTTTCTGATGCCGTCTTTTAGCGCCTACTGTCTTTCTTGGATTTCTCTTACCCTGGACGTGGGATATCTCTTCACGGCTGCTCCAACAAAGCAGAGCTGCTCCTCCTTACCTTGGACATGAGGTATCTCCTCATGGCCGCCTCTCCTGACCTTGGATATGGGGTAACTCCTCTCGGGCACCGCTCCTGACCTTAGACGTGAGGTAGCTTCTATCAGCTGCTCCTGCGCCGGGCAGCCGACGCTCCTAAAATGTCTCATCTTCACGGAAATTACCTTCTTTAAAAGTGACCAGTTTTTCTGTCAGATTTCATTATTCTAAAATCTCCCAGGAGACAATTCTACCTAAATATTTGGGTTAGCCAAAAAGTTTATTTGGTATTTCTCATAAGATGGCTCTATTAGTACTTAGTTGTCTTTAACTTCATTTGAAACAATCTTAGCTGTCTTATCAGCATGCATTTTTAAAAAACTTATCAAAGTTGGTGAATCTTTTGGTAGTCATTTTCACGTTGGAGATATTGGTATAGGGAATATGGGAGGGAAAGCAACAGTTTAGACATATTACGCTTTATTATTCCAAGAAAGATAAAAATGCAACTGACATGCAGAAAGATGATTCTTTTTCAGTATATGGAGAAGGTGCTGAGACAGACTGAACATGTCAAAAGTGGTTTGTGAAGTTTTGTGCTAGAGATTTCATGCTAGACAATGCTCTAAAGTCAGGTAGACCAGTTGAAGTTGATAGCAATCAAATCAAGACATTAATTGAGAATGATCAATACTACATCATACCAGAGATAGCTGACATATTCAAAATATCCAAATCAATCTTTGAAAACCACTTCCACCATCTTGGCTATGTTAATCACTTTGATGTTTGGGTTCCACATAAGATAAGCAGAAAAAAATTTTTTTTACTATATTTGCACATACACTTCTCTACTTAAATGTAATGAAAAGTTCTGTTTTTAAAACAAAATGTGATGGGCAATGAAAAGTGGATACTATACAATAATGTGGAACAAAAGAGATCATGGGGCAAGCAAAATAAACCACCAACAACCACACCAAAGTCTGGTCTTCATTCAAACAAAATGATGTTGTATCTATGGTGGGATTGGAAGGGAGTTCTCTATTAAAAGAACTTCTTTCAGAAAACCAAATGATTAATTCCAACAAGTACTGCCCTCAATTAGACCAACTGAAAGCACCACTTGACAAAAAGCATCTGGAATTAGTCAATAGAAAATGCATAATCTTCCATCAGGATAAGGCAAGATCACATTCTTTGATGACCAGGTAAAAACTGCTACAGTTTGGCTGGGAAGTTTTGATTCTTCTGCCATATTCACCAGACATTTTGTCTCACTTAATGTGCTTTGTACCTTCAGATTTCCATTTATTTCAGTCTTTACAAAATTATCCTAATGGAAAAAATTTTGAATCCCCCAAAATTGTAAAAGGCACCTGGAACAGTTCTTTGTTCAAAAAGATAAAAAGTTTTGAGAAGATGAAATTATGAAGTTTCCTGGAAAATGGCAGAAGGTAGTGGAACAAAACAGCTAAGCTAATATGTTGTTCAATAAAATTCTTGGTGAAAATGAAATATGTGTCCTTTATTTTTACTTTAAAAACCAAAGGAACTTCTTGGCCAACTCAAATTAATCTCAAGGCAGCCCTCCTTAATTATAGAAGTTCACCCGTGTGCCCAAGGAACAATGCTTTCATGGTGGAAAATCTTGAAAACTTTGAAAGTGTAACTTTCCATTAAAGATCTGGAAACCAGTTTTTTAAGGAATCTCCACACTGTTCTCCATAGTGGCTGTACTAGTTTGCATTCCCACCAACAGTGTAAGAGGGTTCCCTTTTCTCCACACCCTCTCCAGCATTTATTGCTTGTAGACTTTTGGATAGCAGCCATTCTGACTGGTGTGAAATGATACCTCATTGTGGTTTTGATTTGCATTTCTCTAATAATGAGTGATGTTGAGCATCTTTTCATGTGTTTGTTAGCCATCTGTATGTCTTCTTTGGAGAAATGTCTGTTTAGTTTTTTGGCCCATTTTTTGATTGGGTCGTTTATTTTTCTGGAATTCAGCTGCAGAAGTTGCTTGTATATTTTGACCCAGCAATCCCACTGCTGGGCATATACACCGAGGAAACCAGAATTGAAAGAGACGCGTGTACCCCAATGTTCATCGCAGCACTGTTTACGATAGCCAGGACATGGAAGCAACCTAGATGTCCATCAGCAGACGAATGGATAAGGAAGCTGTGGTACATATACACAATGGAATATTACTCAGCCATTAAAAAAATACATTTGAATCGGTTCTACTGAGATGGATGAAACTGGAGCCCATTATACAGAGTGAAGTAAGCCAGAAAGAAAAACAACAATACAGTATACTAATGCATATATATGGAATTTGAAAGATGGTAATGATAACCCTATATGCGAGACAGAATAAGAGACACAGATGCGTAGAACAATTTTATGGACTCTGAGGGAGAAGGTGAGGGTGGGACGTTCTGGGAGAATAGCATTGAAACATGTATATTATCATATGTGAAACAGAACACCATTCCATGTTCGATGCATGAGACAAGGGCTCAGGGCCGGGGCAATGGGATGACCCAGAGGGATGGGATGGGGAGGGAGGTGGGTGGGGGGTCCAGGAAGGGGAACATATGTAAACCCATGGCTGATTCATGTCAATGTATGGCAAAAACTATTACAATATTGTAAAGTAATTAGTCCCCAACTAAAATAAATAAATTTATTAAAAAAAAAAAAAAAAGATCTGGAAACAAGTTCCTAGCTAATAACTTCAGGGTTAGGGACTAGACACTACTCTTGATCTCTCTCTTCCAAGGTGGGGTGGGGGCACCATTATCAACATTGTTAAAGTGTTTTGTTAATTCACAGATTATTACAGATTTAATCTCATTAGGGTGAGCCATTGGTTCCTTGAGTTTCTCAATGTAATCAACTCAGAGAGAGAAACATCCTATTAAGACCTGCAGGTCTAGTTGGACCATGGGCCAGATATCAGGTTTATGTTTCCAAATAGTTTCATGGACCTGGAGGTCACCTTATATGATATCTGCTCTTTTATATTATATGTATAAGAATGACTACACATGATTTAAAGAGCTCCTGATATTCAAAGCCAAAGTCTAGGATACACTCACCGAGAAATTTTCATCTTCGTTACATAAGCTTAAGTGATACTTAAAAACATAAAAATATAGTGAAAAGAGTAAAAATTTGGGGTTCACATAAAAAAGAATAAAATACCAATCCCAGCAGATTTTTCATTTGTCAAGTGGTGACTATAATAACTTGGGTGGATGACGAGAAGGATTAACATTTTATATAATGCATGAAGATCCCCAGGAGAAGGGACTGGCTACCCACTCCAGTATTCTCACCAGGAGAATCCCATGAGAAGAGAAGCCTGGCGGGCTACAGTCCATGGGGTCACAAAGAGTCGGTCAAGACTGGGCGACTAAGCACACAATGCCTGACATGAAGGTTTTCAATAATAAACAAGAACAATTATTATTGTTACTATAATTATTAAAATGTAGAATTTGAATATTTTCTCTATATCTAACTTTCCCTTTAAGAAAAACCTAAGCTCTTTTATAAAGTTATGTCCAAATTAGCTTCCGGTTACATGGATCCAAGACTAACTCTTAAGTTGTATTCTATGTAGAAATGCACATGAATTGTTACTTTAAGGGAGTTCACAAATATAACATTAGCAGTGCAGATTTCTTTAGATTCGTTATGTCTGTTTTACCAAATCCTGTCACTGTTCTTAATTACAACATCTATAATATGCATGTCTACATGAAAGTTTCCCTACAGAAACTTTCTGTAGGTTATCTTGACATGATACTGCCTGCCCTTCTCTTGGTATCAATAAATTAAGTCATCTCTGCATTTTTTCTTTTGATGGAATAATTATAATAGTACCCTTTTCCTTTATCTCAATTATAAAATTAAATCGGCAATAGTTATTTAGAAGATGTTATGGGTTGAATTGTGTCCCCCCGAAAGATATTGTAATCCTATCCCCCAGTAACCATGAACGCGACCTTATATGGAAATGGAGTCTTTGCAGATAACCAAGTTAAGATGAGGTCATGAGAGTGAACTCTAATTTGATATCACTGGTGTCCTCATAAAGAAGAGAAATTTGGATTCAGACAGACGCAAACACAAGGATTATGCTGTGTGAAAATGAAGGCAGAGATCTTTGGCATCTACAAGCAAGGAAGTGAAAGATCGTCAACAAACCTCCAGAAGCTAGCAAAGAGGCATGAAACAGATTCTCTAACAGCCCTCAGAAGGCACCAACCTTGTCAGCACCTTAATCTTGGGCTTCAAGCCTCCATAACTGGGAGACAAAGCTCTATTCCTTAAGTCACCCACTGTAAGGGACTTTGTTATGGCAGTGCTAGCACCTAGCACAGAAGGTGACAGTCATATTTTTTAATATATTTTTGATAACATAATATCCTTAAAATTTGAAAAAATATACATAATAGAGAACTTGTATATCTCTGAAAATATGTCCACAGGCCACAAATATCTACAGTTTCTAGTTTGAGAAACAATGTAAAACAGAACTTAATAATATTAATACCACATGTTACATATGCACTTCCTCATCTCACTGACAACATACACCAAAGGCAGAAGACTTGCTCTTTGGCCTTATGCCAGACCCATACACAAAATATTATAAAGGGCAGAGTTCAAAGAAAAAAAATTCTAATGATGTGCTTTTTCAAAGTGGTCACATGCATTACACTGCAGCTCTTCCTGTGGTCCAGTAAGACCACACAGTGGTTACCATTTACCAATATAGCAATGAGTGACTGTACCATTGAAGGCTAACTTTGGTTTTACAGTTTTAAAGTTAAAAAAAAAGTTTTAAAAAACAACCAAAAGATTTGAGAAGAAAATCTGATATCCTTCAGTTTGTTTCCTGCATTTAGCAGAAACTTGCTTATTTGTTTAGTTTTGAGAAGGAGCTATTACTTCCCTGGATTTTCTTTTTTTTTAATATTCCTAAGTCTGAAGTCTGAAGCCTTCAGGCTCTACTGCATTCTGTTTGGCCTATATTTAGAACAAAGCAAACACATGTGATTCTTTAGAGCTAAGCACTCTGCCAGTGGGTCCTGGAAAATTGCTAACCCCAAAATAAAACAATACTACTTTCTTTAAATGTTTCTGCTTACACTTATAGTGAGGAGATATTGACAGCAAGCATCAGTTTGAGTGACAGAAAATAAGCAGAAGTGAAGAAAACAGGGACTTTTGGTATTAAAGCCAGATTTATTTAGAGGAAATATATGACAAGTATCATTATTTTCTCAAAAAGCAAACTCAGGATATCTCCCCCATGAAGTAAAGTTATTATGTCATTTTCATTACTTCTGGAGGCTTACTAACAGAATTCCCCAATCTGATCATACTGGCATTGATTCTAAATTGAGGCCAATATGGAAGGGCAAAGAAAATAGTTTCGTTTACCCAGACAGAAGGCCTACAATAAGAGGAAAAGATACTATAAGTCAAAATGACCCTACCTCTGCAAAGGTCTGACTTAAGCCTACAGAAGCAACATCTATAAATATTGAAAATGCCCACAATGAGACACTTTTGAGCAAGAATGTCAGGAAATTGCACTGGTGACCTTCAGATTTTTCCTACATCTCTGGCCCTACCACAAGTTCAGAGATAAAAATTGTGGACAAGAAGTGAGAAGACATGCATTTTTACTCTGGTCTTGCCTTTGTGTGAAAACTCACAAGATTTCTGGGCCCCAGGTTCCACATTTGTAAAATGATAGCATGGTATTCATTCTAGAGTTACAATTTTGGAGGAAAATCCAGTTATCCAAGTCATGCATGCATGCTCATAGCTTCCAATTAAATTTTCTGTGACACTCTGTTGAACCTGCCAATTTTATTGCTTTCAACACTTCAATTTCTTCCAAGCTCAGTTTCAGCCATCATTTTTATTTAATTAACATCTTGGTATATAAAATTGTATAATTCATAATGATTTCCTAAAGACACACAAAAAATGAAAAGTTTCAATTAGCTTCATGAAAATTACAGAAGTTTTTACATATTTAAATTTGCTTTAGAATAGAAAAAAAAAGCTGGAAATACATACACTGAATGTTAATAATGGTTATACTTGGTAAGGACACTGTAGGTAATTTGTATGCCCTTATACCCAGACACAAGCATGGTTTCAAAGATGCATGCACCCAGGTGTTCACAGCAACACTATTTAGTATTTCAAATCCTAAAAGATGATGCTGTGAAAGTGCTACGCTCAATACGCCAGAAAATTTGGAAAACTCAGCAGTGGCCACAAGACTGGAAAATGTCAGTTTTCATTCCAATCCCAAAGAAGGGCAATGCCAAAGAATGCTCAAACTACTACACAATTTCACTCATACCACATGCTAAGAATGCTCAAAATTCTCCATGCCATGCTTCAACAGTACGTGAACCATGAACTTCCAGATGTTCAAGTTGGATTTAGAAAAGGCAGAGGAACCAGAGATCAAATGGCCAACATCTGAGGGATCATTGAAAAAGCAAAAGAGTTCCACAAAAGCATCTATCTCTGCTTTACTGACTAGAGATGGGAATACCAGACCACCTGACCTGCCTCTTGAGAAATCTGTATGCAGGTCAGGAAGCAACAATTAAAACTGGACATGGAAAAACAGACTGGTTCCAAACTGGGAAAGGAGTATGTCAAGGCTGTATATTGTCACCCTGGTCATTTAACTTATATGCAGAGTACATCATGAGAAACGCTGGCTGAAAGAAGAACAAGCTGGAATCAAGATTGCCAGGAGAAAAATCAATAACTTCAGATATGCAGATAACACTACCCTTGTGGCACAAATGCACTCATCTCACACACTAGTAAAGTAATGCTCAAAATTCTCCAAGCCAGGCTTCAGCAATACGTGAACCATGAACTTACAGATGTCCAAGCTGGTTTTAGAAAAGGCAGAGGAACCAGAGATCAAATTGTCAACATCTGATGGACCATCGAAAAAGCAAGAGAGTTCCAGAAAAACATCTATTTCTGCTTTATTGACTATACCAAAACCTTTGACTGTGTGGATCATAATAAACTGTGGAAAATTCTGAAAGAGATAGGAATAGCAGACCATCTGAGCTGTCTCTTGAGAAACCTGTATGCAGATCAGGAAGCAACAGTTAGAACTGGACATGGAACAACAAACTGGTTCCAAATAGGAAAAGGAGTACATCAAGGCTGCATATTGTCACCCTGCTCATTTAACTTACATGCAGAGTACATCATGAGAAACACTGGGCTGGAAGAAGCACAAGCTGGAATCAAGATTTCTGAGAGAAATATCAATAACCTCAGATATGCAGATGACACCACCCTTATGGCAGAAAGTGAAGAAGAACTAAAGAGCCTCTTGATGAAAGTGAAAGAGGAGAGTGAAAAAGTTGGCTTAAAGCTCAACGTTCAGAAAACTAAGATCATGGCATCTGGTCCCATCACGTCATGGGAAATAGATGGGGAAACAGTGCAAACAGTGTCAGATTTTATTTTGGGGGGCTCCAAAATCACTGCAGATGGTGATTGCAGCCATGAAATTAAAAGACGCTTGCTCCTTGGAAGGAAGGTTATGGCCAACCTAGATAGCATATTGAAAAGCAGAGACATTACTTTGCCAACAAAGGTCCATCTAGTCAAGGCTATGGTTTTTCCAGTGGTCATGTATGGATGTGAGAGTTGGACGGTGAAGAAGCTGAGCACCTCAGAATTGATGCTTTTGAACTATGGTGTTGGAGAAGACTCTTGAGAGTCCCTTGGACTGCAAGGAGATTCAACCACTCCATCCTAAAGGAGATCAGTCCTGAATATTCATTGGAAGGACTGATGCTGAAGCTGAAACTCCAGTATTTTGGCCACCTGATTTGAAGAACTGACTTATTTGAGAAGACCCTGATGCTGGGAAAGATTGAAGTCAGGAAGAGAAGGGGATGACAGAGGATGAAATTGTTGGATGGCATCACTGACTCAATGGACTTGAGTTTGTGTTAAACTCCAGGAGTTGGCGATGGACAGGGAGGCCTGGTGTGCTGCAGTCCATGGGGTCTCAAAGAGTTGGACGCTACTGAGCAAATGAACTGAACTGAACTGAAGACATGGAAGCAATCTAAATGTCAACAAATGAATTGCAAAAAGATGTGGTATGTATCCCTTCTCTAGAGAATCTTCCCAAGGCATGGATCAAACCCAGGTCTCTGACATTGCAGGAAGATTCTTTACCATCTGAGCCACCAGAGAAGTCCCATATATGTACACACACACACACACACAAATACAAGGGGCTTCCCAGGTTGCACTAGTGGTAAAGAACTCACCTTCCAATGCAGAAGATGTAAGAGATGTGGATTCGATCCCTGGGTCAGGACAATCGCTTGGAGGAGGGCATGGCAACCACTCTAGTTTTCTGTCTGGAGAATCCTATGGACAGAGGAGCCTGGCAGGCTACAGTCCATGGCGTCTCAAGAGTCTGATACAACGGAAGAGACTTAGCATGCATGCACACACATATATATCAGATTATATCATTGAATTATATATTATAATTATATTTATATATAATTGAATCACTTTGCTATACACTTGAAACTTACACAGCACTGTAAATTCACTATACTTCAGTATTTTTAAAAAATGTATGCCTTTCATGGTGTGTGTGTGTGTGCTTAGTCACTCAGTTGTACCCCATTCTGTGACCCTTTGGGCTGTAGCCCACCAGACTCCTCTGTCCTTGGGATTTTTCAGACAAGAATACTGGAGTGGGTTGCCATTTCCTTCTCCAAGAGATCTTACCAACACAAGGATCAAACCTGTGTCTCCTGCATTGGAGGCAGATTCTTTACCCACTGCACCATCAGGAAAGCCCCTTGTCCTTCATTCTACATATCTAAATTTTCTAAAATTTTTTCAATGGACATGTATTGAGTTTGTAGTCAAGAAAAATAAGCAGTAGATTTTAAACGGTGCCACAAATCACACCATCACTCAAATTCTTTCTTTTTGGGACAGTTGGTATTTTATATTTACCTTCATCTGTACTATTGATATCATTAAAGTACTATGAAAGTATTGTGTGCAGTTATCCTATCTACATTCAATATATTTTTAACTTTATTGAAGAATATTTTTTATATTATAAATTCATCCATTTCAAATACACAATTCAATAATTTTTATTAACTTTACCAGGTGGTGAAACCTTCATTGTAGGTCAGTTTTATAACATTTCATCTCCCCAATAGGATCCTTATGCCCATTTATAGTTAATACCTAATCCCACCTCAGCTTCTGGTAACCACTAAGCCAATATTGTTTCTATTTTTGTTGTTGCCTTTTTGGGACATTACATATAAACAAGATCATGCAATGTGATAATTGTGCCTGGCTTCTTTTATTTTACATATTTTTTTATTGGAGTATAGTTAATTTATAATGTCGTGTTAGTTTCAGGTGTACAACAAAGTGATTCGGTTACATATATACATAGATTCATTCTTTTACAGATTCTTTACTCATATATTTTATTACAGAATATGGAGTAGAGGTCCCTGTGCAATACGGTAAGTCCTTGTTGGTTATCTGTTATATATATATTACTGTGTCCATAGCAATCCCAAGTTCCTAATTTATCCCTCCACCACCCCATGTTTCCCCTTTGGTAACCATAAATTTGCTTTCAAAATCTGTGAGTCTGTTTCAGTTTTGTACATAAGTTTATTTGCATCTTTTTTTTTATGATACCACAGAATGCTTCTGAGGCTAATCGTTAATGTAGCATGTGTCAACAGCCCTTTCCTTTTCACTGCTGCTGCTGCTGCTGCTGCTAAGTCGCTTCAGTCGCGTCCGACTCTGTGAGACCCCATAGACGGAAGCCCATCGGGCTCGCCAGTCCCTGGGATTCTCCATGCAAGAACTCTGGAGTGGGTTGTCATTTCCTTCTCCAAGGCATGAAAGTGAAATGTGAAAGTGAAGTCGTTCAGTCGTGTCCGACTCTTAGCGACTCCATGGACTGCAGCCTACCAGGCTCTGCCGTCCATGGGATTTTCCAGGTAAGAGTACTGGATTGGGGTGCCATTGCCTTCTCCGTTTCACTGATGAGTAGCATTCAATTCTATGGATATGACATTTTGTCTCTCTTTCACCTTCCAGTTGTTATTATAATTTACTTACTTGTTTTTTTTAATAGTATTCATTTTTCAGCATTTTTATTTCCACTACACTGCTTCCCCTCTCCATCTCTCAGTTTTCATTATTTGTCAGTTTTATCACTCCTACAGTACAATGTCAAGTAAGTTGATTGTTTTCCAGAGCTTTGTGGGAGAAACTGAGGTCTTCCAATAGCTAGAACTAGCTTTCCAGACACATGAATGAGCTATCTTAGAGGTAAGTATTCCAGCCCCAGTTAATTTCCAGTTGACCCCTTGACTGCAGCTTCTTGAGAGACCCTGAGCCAAAATCACCCATCTAAGCTGCTATCAAGTACCTTATCCACAGAAAACATGTGAGATAATAGATGTTTTTTTGTTGTTTTAATCCACTAAAGTTTGGAGCAATTTGTAATGCAGCAAAAGATAACAAAATAGATACCACATGATCTTCTGTCTCCCAAAGATTAATCAAAACTTTGGTTTTCTTATGTCTTCCTACATCCTTCTCCAAGTACTCTCAGCAATTTTATGAATTTATTCCTTAATTTTCGCTGCCATTTTAAATAGGTTTAGGGAAAGAGGCAGCATATTTGCATGTAACCCATCATCTTGTGGGAATCCCTAGTGGTTCAGTGGTAAAGAATCCGCCTTCATTGCAGGAGATGTGGGTACAAACTCTGGGTCAGGAAGATGCCCTGAAGAATCCCAGTATGCTTGCCTGGAAAATCCCCTGGACAGAGGATGGGATCCATGGCAGGCTACAGTCCATGGGGTTGCAAAACTTGGTGACTAAACCACCACCACCACTAACATCTTGTACTGGAACTCAGACTATTTTGTCTGAAATGATGTACATTTTTCTAAAAAAAACCTGTAGGTACACTATTATGAGGGCTGAGGTCCACCATTCCCCTCATAATTGCTGATCACAACCTGTCATTTAGTACTTCTGGACAATTTATCTTCTTGACACCATGAGAAACTTTGTTAAAATACCTGAAGAAGTTGGAAGACAACTATGTGGCCATGAAAATTACCACATCTCATCTAAAATGCAGAATTCTAGACCTCACAAAGATTCTTGAATGGGGCATTTCTTGCGCATTTTTTAGGGAAACACCATAAATAATGGAAGAGAACAATAAAATGGAATAGAATAGACAGTCCAGAAATACATCAGATAGCCATAGAATTCTAATACAAGATGAAGATGGCATCTTAAATCACTAGAGCAAAGATAAACTTTTGATAAATGGTGTTGGAACAACTAGTTTGAAAAAAATATCAAATTAAATCCCTATATTAGACCACATATTAGAATAAACTACTATTCAGTGGAGAATAATATGTAAGAATGAAATCATACATGTTTTGGGGAAAAAAATGGGTTGCTTTTTCTATAATTGCCTGCAGAGAAAGGCTTTCTAATTATAACTAAAATCTAGAAGCAATAAAAATGTTTCAAGAAATATATTTGTATATCATGTATATTAGGCCCACAGTATATGAAAAGTATAAGGGATTAATGCAAAGAAATAGAGAAAAAAAAAGAATGGGAAAGACTAGAGATCTCTTCAAGAAAATCAGAGATACCAAGGGAATATTTCATGCAAAGATGGCCACAATAAAGAACAGAAATGATATGAACCTAAGAGAAGCAGAAGATATTAAGAAGAGGTGGAAAAAATACACAGGAGAACTATACAAAAAAGATCTTCATGACCCAGATAACCACGATGGTGTGTCACCCACCTAGAGCCAGACATCCTAGAATGCCAAGTCAAGTGGGCCTTAAGAAGCATCACTACCAACAAAGCTAGTGGAGGTGATGGAATTCCAGTTGAGCTATTTCAAATCCTAAAAGATGATGCTGTGAAAATGCTGCAGTCAATATGCCAGCAAACTTGGAAAACTCAGCAGTGACCACAGAACTGGAAAAGGTCAGTTTTCATTCCAGTCCCAAAGAAAGGCAGTGTCAAAGAATGCTTAAACTACCGCACAATTACACTCAACTCACATGCTAGCAAAGTAAAGCTCAAAATTCTCCAAGCCAGGCTTCAACAGTAAGTGAACTATGAAATTCCGGAAGTTCAAGCTGGATGTAGAAGAGGCAGAGGAACCAGAGATCAAATTGCCAACATCTGTTGGATCATTGAAAAAGGAAGAGAGTTCCAGAAAAAAATCTACTTCTGCTTTATTGACTACACCAATGCCTTTGACTGTGTGGATCACAGCAAACTCTGGAAAATTCTTAAAGAGATGGGAATACCAGGCCACCTGACCTGCCTCTTGAGAAATCTGTATGCAGGTCAGGAAGCAACAGTTAGAAGTGGACATGGAACAACAGACTGGTTCCAAATTGGGAAAAGAGTATGTCAACGCTGTATATTGTCACCCTGCTTATTTAGCCTATATGCAGAGCACATCATGAGAAACACTGGGCTGGAAGAAACACAAACTGGAATCAAGATTACCAGGAGAAATATCAATAATCTCAGATACACAGATGATACCACCCTTATGGCAGAAAGTGGAGAAGAACTAAAGAGCCTCTTGATAAAAGTGAAAGAGGAGAGTGAAAAAGTTGGCTTAAAGCTCAACATTCAAAAAACTAAGATCATGGCATCTGGTCCCATTACTTCATGGCAAACAGATGGGGAAACAGTGGAAACAGAGGCTGACTTTTTTGTGTGTGTTTGGGGGGGGGGGCTCCAAAATCACTACAGGTGGTGATTGCAGCCATGAAATTAAAAGATGCTTGCTCCTTGGAAGAAAAGTTCTTACCAACCTAGACAGCATATTAAAAATCAGACATTACTTTGCTGACAAAGGTCCATCTAGTCAAAGCTATGGTTTTTCCTATAGTTACATATGGATATGAGAGTCGGACTATAAAGAAAGCTGAGTGCTGAGAAACTGATGCTTTTGAACTGTGGTGTTGGGGAAGACTCTTGAAAGTCCCTTGGACTGCAAAGAGATCCAACCATTCCATCCTAAAGGAAATCAGCCCTGAATATTCATTGGAAGGACTGATGATAAAGCTGAAGCTTCAATATTTTGGCCTCCTGATGTAAACTGACTCATTTAAAAAGGCCCTGATGCTGGGGAAGTTTGAAGGTAGGAGGAGAAGGGGATAATAGAGGATGAGATGGTTGGATGGCATCACAGACTCAATGGACATGAGTTTGAGCAAGCTCTGGGAGTTGGTGAGGGACAGGCAGGTCTGGCATGCTGCAGTCCATGGGATCACAAAGAGTCAGACACGACTGAGTGACTGAACTGACTGACTGATATGAAAAGTTGCATAGAATATTTGTGAAATGCATCATGTACTTTATTTGTACAAGTGTTTTCTAATTCATAAAATGACAATCGCCATCTATTACTTAACTCTTATCTAGATCTCTTAATGGAAAGGGCAATGGCACCCCACTCCAGTACACTTGCCTGGAAAATCCTATGGACAGAGGAGCCTGGTAGGCTGCAGTCCATGGGATCGCTAAGAGTCGGACACAACTAAAGCGACTTAGCAGCAGCAGCAGCAGCAGCAGCAGATCTCTTAATAAAATTCCCTAATGTTAGACATATGGAACCCGCAAGGATGGGGCTTATCAGGAATGTGGCCCTTCCTCTCATTGGATGTTTCCATCAACTCTATGAAATTATCTCCTCCACACACTTGAAATGCCTTGCTCTATAATCAAAAAGACCTTGTGAGCTCTGCTGCATAGCTTAGACCAGTTAATTTTTTTTTTTTTTTTACTTTCTCTGAGAAAAAGTCAGCCTTCAACAAAACAAAATCTGTCACTTGAATTCATCAACCAGGTCAGAAAAAATCCCTCATCCAACTCCAGTCAATACTTATTAGTAAAAGAATATAGGACGGCTTTGTAGCTAAGTATTATTTTCACAGTAGTGAATTGTATAGCTCTACATTAAGAATTTAATTACAATTTACATATGTACTTGTAAGACTCGCCAGATTTCTCTTGGCAAACCAGCAACCACATTAGCACTTAACTAAAGAAAAGGAAATGTACTTAGAAGTGACTAGGATTCCAAAATGTTAGAATCACCAGGGAATTGAATCCAGCATTTATTTATATATGCTCTTTATGTGACAACCTACTGCTGAATAACTGAAGAGCTGAATCAGCTTGGTATCTATCCATTTTTAGCTTTTAGAAGTTTCTCTGTTTAGGGCTTTTCCACCATGAGTCACTAGAGAAAGCCCCTGTCCTGTTGCCCCAGTGGTCACTGTAATAAAAGAAAACTCTTGATAAGTATTGTGTGTGCATGTGTGGTTGCTTAGTCACGTCCCGACTCTTTGCAGCCCATTGGACTGTAGCCTGCCAAGCTCCTCTGTTAATGGGATTTTTCAGGCAAGGATACTGGAGTGGGTTGCCATTTTCTTCTCCCGGGGATCTTCCCGACCCAGGGATTGAACCTGCATCTCTTGTATCTCCTGTATTGCAAGGAGATCCTTTATCTGCTGAGCCATTTGGGGAATATTAAGAGGCATAAAAAAAGCAAGTTGTGCATAGTGTAAGAGTACAATTTCATTTTGTTTTTCTTATGGATAACCAATTGCCTCAGCAGCATTCAGTGAATAATTGATACTTTCCCTGCTTATCTCCATTGCCATCCCTGTTGTGTATAGGGCTTTACATGAATTGTTCTCCATTCTCTTCACTTTTTCCTCTTGTTTATATTTGTACCATACCATTGTGTCAAAATTATGTAGTTCTATAATAAATCTTGATATGTTGAAGGGGCATTCACTACCACACCCACACTCACCTTATTTATATTCTTCAGGAGTCTCTTGGCTATTTTTGGCCATTTTCTCTTCTATATAAAATTTAGAGACAGCTTGTAAAATTCCAAAAATATGTGTTTGTGTTTTCATTGGAAGTGTATAGTATATGCAGATAATTTTGGAGAGACTTGGCACATTAAAAATATTAAATATTCCCTTCCAAGAACATGAGATTTCTTTATTTTATTCCTATTTTAATGTCTTTCACTAAAATTTTATAATTTTGTTCAAAAGATTTCACATTAAATTTAGATTTAATTCTAGATTCTGTAGATCAATGAAAGACCTAGATAGATAGATAGTGATAGATAAAAGAAGTGCTATGATAAGTCACTTTTTTAAATTTCATTTTCTATCTTCTGCAAACATGTAGAAATGCTAATTACTTTTGTATATCCACTTGACATCCAACATCTTTGCTAAGTTCTTATTAATTCTAACCATTTTCTATTGTTTATTTTGGATTTTTTATAGTAATAAGATTTGGTTCTTCCTTTCCAATTTTTATGCCATTTATTTACTTTTTTTTTCTGTTACAATACTTGCCCAATTGACTTTTCTTAGTATTTACCTCAGTTCAGTTCAGTTCAGTTCATTTCAGTTCAGTTGCTCAGTCATGTCTGACTCTTTGCAACCCCATGAACCGCAGCACACCAGGCCTCCCTGACTATCACCAACTTCCGGAGTTTACCCAAACTCACGTTCACTGAGTCAGTGATACCACCCAATCATCTCATCATCTGTCGTCCCCTTCTCCTCCTGCCCTCAATCTTTCCCAGCATCACGGTCTTTTCAAATGAGTCAGTTCTTTGCATCAGGTGGCCAAAGTATTGGAGTTTCATCTTCAACATCAGTCCTTCCAATGAACAATCAGGACTGATCTCCTTTAAGATGGACTGGTTGAGTCTCCTTGCAGTCCAAGGGACTCTCAAGAGTCTTCTCCAACACCACAGTTCAAAAGCATCAATTCTTCAGCACTCAACTTTCTTTATCGTCCAACTCTCACATCCATACATGACTACTGGAAAAACCATAGCCTTGACTAGATGGACCTTTGCTGACAAAGTACTGTCTTTGCTTTTTAATATGCTGTCTAGGTTGGTCATAACTTTCCCTCCAAGGAGTAAGTGTCTTTTAATTTCATGGCTGCAGTCACCATCTGCAGTGATTTTGGAGCCCAAAAAGATAAAGTCAGCCACTGTTTGTTTCCCCATCTATTTGCCATGAAGTGATGGGGCTGGATCGTAGTCTTCTGAATGTTGAGCTTTAAGCCAACTTTTTCACTCTCCTCTTTCACTTTCATCAAGAGACTCTTTAGTTCTTGCTAGCTTTCTGCAATAAGGGTGGCGTCATCTGCATATCTGAGATTATTGATATTTCTCCCGGCAGTCTTGATTCCAGCTTGTGCTTCTTCCAGCCCAGTGTTTCTCATGATGTACTCTGCATATAAGTTAAATAAGCAGGGTGACAATATACAGCCTTGACGTACTCCTTTTCCTATTTGGAACCAGTCTGTCCTTCCATGTCCAGTTCTAATTGTTGCTTCCTGACCTGCATAAAGATTTCTCAAGAAGCAGGTGAGGTGGTCTGGTATTCCCATCTCTTTCAGAATTTTCCACAGTTTATTGTGATCCACACAGTCAAAGGCTTTGACATAGTCAATAAAGCAGAAATAGATGTTTTTGTTGTTGTTGTTTTCTGGTTGGGGCACAGTTTTTCTTTTTTTTATTAATTTATTTATTTATCTTTTTTTTTTTTTTACTTTACAATATTGTATTGGTTTTGCCATACATTGACATGAATCCGCCATGGGTGTACATGTGTTCCCCTTGCAGAACCCCCCTCCCATCTCCCTCCCCATCCCATCCCTCTGGGTCATTTTTCTGGAATTATCTTGCTTTTTTGATGATCCAGCAGATGTTGGCAATTTGATCTCTGGTTCCTCTGCTCTTTCTAAAACCAGCTTGAAAATCTGGAAGTTCACAGTTCACGTATTGCTGAAGCCTGGTTTGGAGAATTTTGAGCATTACTTTACTAGCGTGTGAGACGAGGGCAATTGTGCAGTAGTTTGAGCATTCTTTGGTATTGCCTTTCTTTGGGATTGGATACATCTTTTTTCATCCAGATGCCTTTTCATTTTATTATGTTATATACAAGCAATATATTGCTGGATTCTATTTTTTATATGGTCTATTATTTTTGAAATGGCTACTGATCTTTTGGATTCATTACTACTAGGTTATTTTGTGATATATGTTTTCTCTTTCCTCTCTGTTTTCTTGTGTGTGTGTGTGTGTGTGTGTGTGTGTGTGTGTGTGTGTGTGTTAGTCATGCAGTCGTGTTTGACTCTTTGCAACCCCATGGATTGTAGTCCACCAGGCTCCTCTGTCTATGGGACTTTCCAGGCAAGAATACTGGAGTACGTTGCCACTTCCTTCTCCAGGGGATCTTCCCAACCCAGGGATCTGTTTTCTTACTTTTTTACTATCAATTTTACCCATTCTACTTTTTTTGTCTCTTGCATTTGCTCTTTAGTGGCTGTCCTAAAGAACTTCATTCAAAGGATTTAACACAACACAATGTAAAATTAAATCCGTATGAAAGCAAAGTAAAAGCAGATCATTTTTCTCTTGATTATAACTGAGATGTTATTTTTCCTAGATTAACATACATGCCATATTTTTAGCTTATAATTTCTTGCACTTCAGGAGCTTCTATTTGAGATGACTTTTTCTCTTTTTTTTTTTTCCTTTTTGGAAATACGTATCTTAGAAATTCCTTAAGAATTACCTTAATCTATAAGTTAATGTATTTTCCTTTGTCCTTGAGAGGTTGTTTTCTTCAGCCACTAAGTCGTGTCCATTCTTTGTGACCCCATGGACTGCAGCAGGCCACACATCTCTGTATCTCACTATCTCCTGGAGTTTGCCCAAATTCATGTCCATTGAGTTGGTGATGCTATCTAACCATATCATCATCTGCTGGCCCCTTCTCCTTTTCCTTCAATCTTTCCCAGCATCAGGGCCTGTTCCAATGAGTTGGCTCCTCTCCTCAAGTGGCCAAAATATTGGAGCTTCAGCTTCAGCATCAATCCTTCCAAAGAATATTCAGGGTTGATTTCCTTTGGGATTGAGAGGTAGACTTAGAGAATAATGAATTTTAAGTTGACAGTAGTTCTCTCAAAGAAAGTTAAAGCTATTGTTTAATTATCTTCTGCTTTATATTGCTGCTGTCAAGAGGTCAGATTTCAGTTTTATTTTTGCCCTTTGTAAGCAATTTCTCTTTTTCTTTTGGTTGCTTTTAAAATAATATTTTTGTCTTTGGTCCTGTAGTTTTACAGCAACTTTGCTAAGTATATCTTGCTTTTTATTTATCCTGTTTGATATTTGTTAGACTTCCTGAAACAGGATTCATGACATACATCAAGTCTGGAAAATACTTAGCCATCATCTCTTTAAATATTGTCTTTATTCCATTATTTTGTGTTCTTCTCTTCCAGAGTTCATTTATAAGTATGTCAGGTATTCTCTTTCTTTACTCCTTTTTTATCCTAATCACATATATTATTATTTGGGATATATATATGTGTGTGTGTGTGTGTGTGTGTGTGTGTGTGTGTGTAATTTACTCATTTTTAGATTCTGGCTTATTAATTTTTCAACAATAATGCACGACTTGTTTAACAATATATTGTTTCCATTTTATTATATTTTCAGTTGAGTTTAGTTGAAAATTTTGCCTGATCATTTCAATAGTCTCTTGCTCTCATTCTTATTCTTTAGTTATATTTATAATATCCTGTCTTATTTATTTAAATATTGATTTGGTTTGTTCAGGTTGCTATAACAAAAATATTATAAACTGGATGGCTTAGAACATTTTTATTTTTTCACAGTTTTCGAGGCTGAGAAGTTGAAGATCTTGACTCCAACGATTTTATATCTGGTAAGAGCCTGCTTTTTAGACACCTATCTACCTTACATCACACAAAGAATAAGCTATCTCTCTTAGAGCACTAATCCCTTTCATGAGGGCTCCTCCCTCATGACCTGATCACCTTCTCAATGGCTCTACCTCCTAATATCATTGCCTTGGATTTCAACATCTGAATTTTGGGGTATCACAAATATTCACACCACATCAAACATATTAAGTACTTATGTTACAGTCTGTGTCTGACTATTTCCCTGTTTCTATTTAAACTTCTGATACCACAGTTGCTCATCTGACTCTCCTAATGGTAGTTGCTTTTTCCCTCAAGGGCTTGGTAATTTTCAATGTGAAATTCATGCTCCAAGGAACTTCCTATTAGAAGTATTTATTTGGTGGACCTAATAAATTGGCTTTCTTCCAGAAACTATTTATATTTGTTTCTACTAGATATTTGGGATCAATACTAGCCCAAATACACTGTAAATTTTCAGTTTAAAAAGAATTGAGAAAATAATACCTGAGAATTTTCCATAGTAATATAGATCAAAGAAGTAATACAGGTCCAAGAAGTTTAAAGAACAGCAAGCAAGATAAATAACACTGTGCGGGTGTGTTACACACACACACACACACACACACACACTGAATAAGAAATATCATATTCAAGTTTCTAAAATCAAATATAAATAGAAAATCTTAAAGGCAGCCAGAGGAAAAAGTCAGAGGAATTATTATCTACAGAAGAATAAGGATAAAATTTCTTATTAGAAACCAAACAAGCAAGAAGAGAGTGGAGTGGCATTTTTAAAGTGCTGAAAGGAAAAAAAAAACTGGTAAGCAGAAATCTATACCCAGCAAAAATATATTCAGAAACTAGAGGAGAAAAAAATTTTCAGACAAACAAAACTAAGGGATTCATTGCTATCAAATCTACTCTATGAAAAATACTATAGGAAGTTCTTTAGGCAGAACGAATATGATATCAGTCAAAAATTTGGTCTAAATAGAGAAAGGAAAAGTACTAGAAATGGAATAAATGAAGGTAAATCATCTTTTTCTTATTTGTAATTACAATAATAGAACACTTCCTAATGCAAAAATAGTAACAATGTTATGTGCAATTTTCCCATATGTAAAGTAAAATATATGACAATAATGGCATGAAAAATGGGAGGAGGAACTGGTAAAATACTATTATTGGGTCCTCATGCTACATATGAAATGACAATACTATTTGAAAATAAATTCAGAATAATTTAAGAAGTTAATAGAGACAAAATGCAAATCATGAAAAATGTTCAACACAATAGAAAATAAATACATTTTAAAACAACAAGATAGTACATATTGAATAAAATAATATTGCTAATCTCTCTTAATGTGAATAAGTTAACACTCAGTTAAAAGACAGAGATTATCAGAATGGGTACAAAAGTAAGATCCAACTATATACCCCTTATGAGAATGAATGGGTCCATTCTAGCCTCTCTAGGCCATTCCTTTATAAGATCTACCCCTATCATGATTAAAGATGACACAGAAATCAGATAGTTTTACATACAAAGTTGATCCAAGCCTTTGATATTTATTCCTAACTCCTGCAGTTGTCCTTGCTCCACTCTACTCTGAAGATAACACAACAGAGATCCCCTTAAGGGGTCCTGTTAAAAACTAAAAATAATGAAGAAATTACTTCGCTTTACTAATTTCCTTTCTTCCACCATCAGCTTACAATATTTGCTTCATTTCCTTTCAACAGAAAGTATGTGTAGGTTTATAAAGCTTTTAGAAAATGTTTTATAAAAAACTTCTTTGCTCAAATGCCTAAACCCTAAAGAAGAATCTATAAATAGTTGACACAAGAGAAAGAAATTAACAAAAACTCACAAACTTCTTGCAAAAAAAGGGAGAGGAAAACTCTTGACCAGTTATATCACAGAGAATTAAAGGACAGTCTACTCAGTGGAATATGATCATAGGAAGGCCTTTTTAAATAAAGAATATGGATTCCATATTTCTTTATCAAAAACAATACCTGGAGGTAGAAAACCTGAAATCTCATTAAGGAACTTGAGTTAGGGGGAATTAAGGTATAAAAATTATTAAGCTCAAACTAAACATCAAGTGTTCAACCAACTTAAATATGTGTGTGTGTGTGTGTGTGTGCACCCATAAAAGTAGAGAAATTGGAAGAGGTGGTGAAGCTTCTGAGAGCTAAAGGAAGGGGCAAAAGTATGTTCAGAAAGAATATAATTAGAAAAATAAAAGTAAACATTCATGATGTAACATCCAGTTACATGGATTTATTTAAGAGAAGAAAATGTCAGGAAGAAATGAATGCTGAGTGATGCTCAGAGCCTCTCACAGAATTATAAAAGTGATATCCATCTCTCTTTATCTTAATTGCTTGTTTTAATCACTCATATCCCCTCTTAGGCTATGAGAGCTATTTGAGAGGAGCTGTATCTCTCATATTGTCCCCAGTGTATTTCCTGTCTTTGATAAATAAATGAGATATTTTGTGGGATAGGAAAGACATCACCTTCTATCAGTCCCTTCATTATTATACTCAGCTCATTCTAAAATAATTAAATCAGAATAATGATAAATGTCATCTAAGCAAAACTGGTACAACAGTCCCATTGCTTAAACCACCCTTCACGAACACACTCACTCCCAAGTTCTTCTCACTGTGTATGAAATTCCTGTAGCAAAGAAAAAAATTAAATAAAAATTTAGGACCAGTTGAGAATATTTTAGTATAAAATTTCAACCAATCAACCAGAGAAAATAAAGAACATCTCTCTGTGTTAGATTTCTATTGCAATTATGCTACATAACAATAACCCAAAATCACAGTGGCTTATATGAAACACTTTTGTTGTTGTTTTACTCTAATGTCAGTAGAATGGCTGGTGCTGATCCGATTTCATCTTTGGTTGGCAGTACTCAGCCTAGTCTTCCAGTTGGATTTAAGCCTCACTTCATGGTTAACCAACATCTTTATGAAACAGGATCTCATCAAGGAAGATGGCAGAAGGATAAGAGATAAAACCAATAATGAAAGTACATTTTTATTCTATGAACACATCAAGTGGACTCCCATTCCTTTAGCACCAACAAGTACTATGACAATGGAGTAAGTACTCCACCTACTCTAGAGGAAAATACTACAATGTCCCATGGCAAAGGCTTGGGCATATAATTCTATAACAAATAGGCATTGAAGAACTGGGAACAATTATGCAAGATACTACATGTAACTGTCATGTTTTAATAACAAGAAGGTAAAAAATAGGCTTTCCTGGTGGTGCCAGTGGTAAAGAATCCACCTGCCAATGCAGGAGACACAAGAGATGTACATTCCATCCCTGGGTTGGGAAGTTCCCGTGGAGTTGGAAATTTCAACCCACTCCAGTTTTCTTGCCTGGAAGATACCATGGACAGAGGAGCCTGGAGGGCTATAATCCATGGACTCCTAAAGAGTCAGACATGACTGAGCATACGCGTGTGTACACACACACACACACACACACACACAAATGGAAAGAACAGAGCAAGGGGAAGCTGTATGTCTAAAACTGGTTACTCCCAAACATATTTTGAAGAAATAGTTAGCACATACATTTTAGCCCACACTAGACTCTACTAGCATTCTCTAGGTAAAAACATAAGTTGTATATGTTCTAAAGCTCTTCTTCCAGTTCCTTAGCACAGCAAGTTTTTGGACATACCAAGGCTGCTCTCTTCTATAACACTCCTACCTTTACTCTTTCCATAGCCATTCCCTCCTCATAGTGAAGGTTTCAGCTGAAATGTTGCCCTTTCAGGAAGCCTTTTCCACCACCTCCCCACCATCCACAACCTAAATCAGAATATCATTACAATCTTTCAGGGAAGCTTTACTGTGTCCATCTCAATTTGCAATCTTGTAACTGTTTTAGTTCCATCCCTCATTGCCAGTCACATGAGGGCAAAATCATGACTGTTTCTACCACTGTGACTAACACTAATTCTAGAAGAGAATAGGTGATAAATAAACATTTATTGATTCAATGAATGGACAATTTTTTCACTGATGAAAATTTTTGTTAACACAGACACTTCAAATTTCAATCACATATGCTAAAGTAGACATTTTTCCTGAACTAATTAGCTGCATATTGCCAAGTATGTTGCTCTAGAGAATCTTTAGTGTTGCATTATCCAAAATGGCAGCCACTAGTCATGTGAAACTAAACTATAAATTAATTTATGTTAATTAAAATTTAAAATTCACTTCCTCAGTTTCAGAGGCCACATCCCAATTGCTCAGAAGCCACATGAGGGAAGAGCAAGAAGTGAGATTGCTGCTCATATTGTCGTTCTACTGTTAAATATTTGAGGAAGCTCTACACTGTTTTCCATACTAGGCATACAATTCCCATCAATAGTATGCAAGCATTCCAATTACTCCACATCTTCACCAACATTTGTTGCCTTTTGTTTATTTTGATATGAGCCATCCTAACAGTTATGCTGATATTTCACTGTAATTGTGATTAACATTGTCCTGATGATAAATGATGTTAAGCGTGTTTCCCTATACCTCTTGACCATTTCTATGTCTTCTTTTGAAAAATGTCTACTCAAGACTTTCACTTATGTTTTAATTGAGTTTTTAGTTTTCTACAATTCAGGTGTAAGATTTCCTTATATGTTTTGATAATAACCCCCTTATCTGATAATATGGTTTACAAATATCTTCTCCCATCCCACAGGTTGCCTTATCACTCTGTAAGTTGCTTTCTTTGTTGTGCAGAAGCTTTTTAGCTTGATGTTTATTCCACTTGTCTATTTTTCCTTTGTTGCCTACGGTTTTAATGTCATATCCATGAAATTATTGCCAATTTATCACATCCATGTTTATTGCAGCATTATTCACAATAGCCAAAATATGAGATGACATAAAATGTCCAGAAGCAGATGAACAGATAAAGAAAATATATACATTGAAAGAAATATTATCCAACCATTTAAATATTCTAAAAGCAGAATACACTCCCAAAATGTCTGATTTCCAAGAACCAGTTTACAAACCCTGACAATCTCATTCAGCCTACCCAAAACACACTTGCTTGTCATGCAAGCACTTAAGGGGCATTTATGATTGAATTGAGTAACTTTCCTAAGTTTCAAAAAATATTTCCCACTAATGTCCCTTGGACTGCAAGGAGATCCGACCAGTCCATCCTAAAGGAGATCAATCCTGGGTGTTCATCGGAAAGGCTGATGTTGAAGCTGAAACTCCAATACTTTGGCCACCTGATGCGAAGAGTTGACTCATTGGAAAAGAGCCTGATACTGGGAAGGACTGGGGGCAGGAGGAGAAGGGGACGACAGAGGATGAGATGGCTGGATGGCATCACCGACTCGATGGATATGAGTTTGGGTAAACTCCGGGAGTTGGTGATGGACAGGGAGGCCTGGCGTGCTGCGATTCATGGGGTCGCAAAGAGTCGGACACGACTGAGAGACTGAACTGAACTGAACTGAATGTTTACAATAGGACAATGTAGTTTACTGAGTCAAACTAATTATCTGTCCTTGCTAAGATCAGCTCACTGAGGTTTGAAAATGCCACATAGTTACCTACGGTTCTCTTCACTTTTGTTTTGCCCATCTTATAATGGGCAAAAATAGTAACTCAGAACTGTCAACTATTCTCTCCTTAACTATCTCTGTGTGTCTCTTTTCTTCCATATGTGCTGTGTTAAGATCTTATTTGGATGATTTGCAATTGATCTTCCTTCCAGACATTCCCATGTTATTCTATTCAATAATCATTTACCAATTAAACGTAACCCTACTGGGTACTTTCCTGCTAAAGCTAACTTTCAAAGATACTTATTAGCCAACATTTAAGACTCCTGACAGTCTACCTTTTGACAACTTACCTTTTGTCAAGTCTACCTCTTGACAACTTATCTTTCTAATGACATTCCCCACCACTCCCAAATGGGCTTCCCAGATGATGCTAGTGGTAAAGAATGCCACTAGCCTGCCAATGCAGGAGACATAAGAGACTAGGGTTCCATCTTTTGGTAAGGAGGATCCCTTGCCAAAGCGCATGGCAGCCCACTCAAGTATTCTTGCTTGGAGAATCCCATGGACAGAGGACCCTGGCAGGCTACAGTTCATAGGGTCGCAAAGAGCTGGACATGGCAGAAGTGACTTAGAACACGCACTCCCAACTGCTGTAGCCAGACTCATCAACTCACTTCCCAAACACTAAAGCCATCTTGGATTCAGCACTTTTGCTATCACCAGGTCTTGCACTGAGTTCCTTTTCTTCCTTCATGACTTCCTCAAATATCTCTAATTCTCATTGTTTTCTCTTTTCAATAGCTTTCAAAAATGTCCTTATTTATTTTGTTATTTTGGCTTTGAGTCATGTACTGATTATGTCGTCACTTGTATTACATCATCATCATGAATTACTATTATTTTGCTTAAATAGCAGTATGTTGATAGGTCTTGTTCTCTCCTACTGAGGGAGAAAACAAGCTTTTGAGATCACAAATTTTTTAATCACCTCTTTTATTTCCCACAGAATCAGAAAAACATACTACTATCAAGAGAGAGAGAGAAAGGCTAAGAGAGAGAGAGATCTGTATATTACATATGTATACATAAATATACATATACACACCTTTATTCCATGAGTGTATATGTATATGTTATATATGTAGACATGTATATATATGGTAATGTGCATATACACATTAATTTAATGAGTGTGTGTGTATTTATTATATATGTATATATGTGTGTACATATATATATTGATTTGGCCAAAAATTGTTCAGGTTTCTCCATAAGATGTTACAGAATCAAATGAAGATTTTATCCAACCCACTATATATACATTTATTTAATGAGTGTGTATATATATACTACATTAATATATATGTGTGTATATATTTTCATTTAATGAGTATGTATGTGTATACTATATATGTATAGATATGTGTATATATATTTTACATATATAAACCCATGATGAATACATGAACAAGCCCTACTGCATTCTCATAGGTTTACCTTAACTTCTTTACATGTGTCTTTAATTGTCTGGTAAATATTCAGGATATCACATAGGAAAATCATGTATCATGCCAGAAAGCACTTAACAATGTGGGTTCAAAACTGCCATGCAAAGGCAATTATTTATTTTAAACATTGTCTTATTTTGTCTCTTCCTCTTTCCTTAGTAGTTTTTCACAGACCTACTGCTCTACCCTCTTTAAAAAAAAAAAAGTTAAAACCTAAGCTCTGTGGTCTGAAACCTAATTTGTAAGAAATATATTCCATCTGGCAATTTGAGATTAAGAAACAGTGCAATAAAATACAAGACTATATCAGTGTTAAACTGTGTATGTATGGTGAAAAGAGAACGATTTAAGCTCTATACTCACAACAGAAACTTTTCAGCAGCTTAAAGATGGAGATGACATCAGAATTCGTGAAGTCATGTTTGGCCACCCTAGAGCATAAACGACCCCTTCTGCATAGCGTTGATGTGTGTGCGTGTGTGCTAAGTCACTTCAGTCGCATCTGACTCTTTGAGACTCTATGGACTGTAGTCCACCAGGCTCTTCTGTCCATGGCATTCTCCATGCCAGAATACTAGAGTAGGTTGGTGCCCTACTCCAGGGGATCTTCCCAACCCAAGGATAGAACCCTTGTCTCTTAAGTCTCCTGCATTGGTAGGTGGGTTCTTTACCACTAGTACCACCTGAGAAGCCCTCTCTAAACTTTCAGTTCTTCAGTTTTTGGAAAAAAGTATTGTGGGGAGAGAGCAAATTAGCCAAGATGGTGTGTTCAGGCTCTCTTGCCCTATGTTTTGCAAATAAAGACTAGGTAACAGCTGAGATCATTTGTAGCACTGCTCATGCGCATCACGAGGTACTCACTTGGTCACGAACTACTTTGTGCTCTCTATATACGAGCTCCAGCTTAAAAGTGGCGAGATTACTGCCACATCACAACTGTGTCCATTTTGTCAGCCAAGAGGAGAGAGGTTGTGTTGAGTTGTGTTATGTTATATCTGCTGCTACAGCTGCTGCACCAGCCAGGAAAGAATAAATGTGTCTGCAGTTCCTATGACTCCTTGAGTCTCCTTCCAGCCTCTTGGCTCGCGCCTTGCCTACCCTGGGTTGAATAAACAGTGCGGACAGTAACATACAGTGAGACAATTGGTGTCGCAAAAAGGATGAAGAGCAATAAATTATCATAGTCAATTCTCAAATATTCACATTGGGAAAAAACAAAACAAAAAGTTTGGATAATTCCAAATACTAAATAAGCTGAATTTAAATTTGATACTAAAATGTGTTCTAACATTTTAATATTTGTAAACCAAGGTTTCTAGAAATTTCCTATCAAGTAGAACCCTGATACCATATTGTGAAGACCTCAACAAGTTTAAAGATTGTCCAGAATCGTTCATACTTGTCATCTTCCCATTCTTTTCCCCGTCCTCTCCCCACAATTCCACTCTGCAACCCATCCAGACTAGGAATCAGCTAATAAAGGATCTGTCTTCTTTCAAATTTCTTTTACTTAAAAGAAAGTGGGAATGGTCAAGCATTTACACTTTATAGGACTTTCTGAATAAAAATAAAAGCAAGTAGCTAGTTGAAATGTCGAGGATATTTTGAGTATACTAGGCTCAGTCACCTGAGTAGCTCTCCTCTGTAATTCCCCCTCCCCTCTTCCTTTTTGTTTTTATCTAGAACTTTAGTTCTACTCTAATAAAATTAATGACTATTTTATGGTCAATAATATTTACCAATATAGTTTATAAATTTCCTTATTATAGTTGTTTTTAAAAAATTCTGAGTATTTTCAGTGAAACACTGTGGGTGTCTCTTAGTTTTTGTGGGTGTCTCTTAGTTTTTGTGGGTGTCTCAGTTTTTGCACATCTGGAAACACGCTCATTTAATACTTTCAAATGACAATTTAGTTTAACATAAAATTCTATCTTCTTTCCCTTTGCATTTTGATAACACTGCTATGTTGCTTTTAGGGGTTTCTCTGGTGGCTCAGTGGTAAAGAATCCTCCTGCCAATGCAGGAGACATGGGTTTGATCCCTGGGTCGAGAAGTTCTGGAGAAGGAAATGACAACCCACTCCCATATTCTTGCCTGGGAAACCCCATGGACAGAGGAGCCTGATGGGTTACAGTCCTTGGGGTCACAGGACAGTGAGACAGGACTTAGAGACTAAACAACAGAAACAATTTTAATTTTTCACTTTATTCTTGATGTTCTGCAACTTCACTTCAATTAATCTTTCTGAATTTATTCCATTTAATCTGACCAGCACTTGGTGTGTACTTTCCATTTGAAGACATATCTTTCTGGCAGTAACGAAAGTGTCAGTCCTAATCCATTTCAATATTTCCTCTCAACCATCTCTCTCTTCTCTTCTTAGAAAAATTATATATGTTAAATGTCTCTTAATCTGTCTTCCATTGTCTCAGTTTCTCTTCCAAGATTATACTCTCTGTATCAGTCTATGCAGCATCATAAGTGAATTCCTCAGTGTGTGTGTGTTCAGTCATTCAGTCATGTCTGCCTATTTGTGGCCCCATGAACTATAGCACATCAGGCTTCTCTGCCCATGGAATTTTCCAGGCAAGAATACCTCAATGGATTGCCGTTTTCTGCTCCAGGGGATCTTCCCAAGCCAGGGATGGAACCCATATCTTTCGTATCTCCTGCATTGGCAGGCAAATTGTTTAGCACTGTGCCACCTGGGAAGGCTGAATTCCTTAGTAAGATCATCCAATTCAGAAATTCTACTTTTATTGTAAATAAGCAGCTGGAGGATGTTTAAATTTCAGTGACTGTATATTCCTTCATATCCAGACTTTCTAACAGATTTTTCTCCATATCCATCTGCCACCATACATAGTTGACTGTTTTTGTTTTACAATTTTGGTTAACTGTCCTTAAATTTATTTATTATAAAAATCACTTTGCATTTTATTAGAAGTTCATTTCTGTTCTGAGTGTTCATTTTGTTGGATATCTTTTCTGATATTGTTAGTCCCAAGTGCATTTTATTTTTATTTTTTCATTGGAGGAAAATTGCTTTACAATGTTCTGCTAGTTTCTGCTGCACAGCAATGTAAATCAGCCATAATTATATCATCTCCCTCTTAAACCTCCCTCCCCCCATCCCACCCCTCTAGGTCATCACAGAGTGCCAGGCTGGGTCCTCCGTGTTGTATAACTTTTCACCAGCCATCTATTTTACACAAGATAGTGTATATATGTCAAATCTACTTTCTCTATCCATCCCACTCTTTCCTTCCTCTACTATGTCCACAAGTCCATTCTCTTTATCTGCATCTCTATTCTTCTCCTGCAAATAGATTCATCAATACCTTCTTTCCAGATTCCAAACATTTGAATCAATATGTTATATTTGTTTTTCTCTTTCTGACTTACTTAACTCTGTACAACAGACTTTAGGTTCATCCACCTCACTAGAACTGACTCAAATTTACTCTTTTTTATGGCTGAGTAATATTCCATTTGATTTAGGTCATATCTGAATGGTCTAGTGGTTTTCCCTACTTTCTTCAATTTAAGTCTGAATATGGCAATAAGGAGTTCATGATCTGAGCCACAGTCAGCTTCTAGTCTTGTTTTTGCTAACTGTATAGAGCTTCTCCATCTTTGGCTGCAAAGAATATAATCAATCTGATTTCGGTGTTGACCATCTGGTTATGTCCATGTGTAGAGTCTTCTCTTGTGTTGTTGGAAGAGGATTTTTGCTAAGACCAGTGTTTTCCCTTGGCAAAACTCTATTAGCCTTTGCCCTGCTTCATTCTGTACTGCAAGGCCAAATTTGCCTGTTACACCAGCTGTTTCTTGACTTCCTACTTTTGCATTCCAGTCTCCTATAATGAAAAGGATATTTTTTGGGAGTGTTAGTTCTAAAAGGTCTTGCAGGTCTTCATAGAACCATTCAACTTCAGCTTCTTCAGCATTACTGGTCGGGGCATAGGCTTGGATTACCGTGATATTGAATGGTTTGCCTTGGACACGAACAGAGATTATTCTGTCTTTTTTGAGATTGCATCCAAGTACTGCATTTTGGACTCTTTTGCTGACTACTTCATTTTGATGGCTACTCCATTTCTTTTAAGGGCTTCCTGCCCACAGTAGTAGATATAATAGTCATCTGATTTAAATTCACCCATTCTAGTCCATTTTAATTCACTGATTTCTAGAATGTGGATGTTCACTCTTGCCATCTCCTGTTTGACCACTTCCAATTTGCCTTGATTCATGGACCTAACATATCAGGTTCCTATGCAATATTGCTCTTTACAGCATCAGACCTTGCTTCTATCACCAGTCACATCCACAACTGGGTATTGTTTTTGCTTTAGCTCCATCCCTTCATTCTTTCTGAAGTTATTTCTCCACTGATCTCCAGTAACATATTGGGCACCTACAGACCTGTGGAGTTCCTCTTTCAGCATTCTATCATTTTGCCTTTTCATACTGTTCATGGGGTCCTTGGAAGGAAAGTTATGACCAACCTGGATAGCATATTAAAAAGCAGAGGCATTACTTTGCCAACAAAGGTCCGTCTAGTCAAGGCTATGACTTTTCCAATAGTCATGTGTGGATGTGCGACTTGGACTGTGAAGAAAGCTGAGTACCAAAGAATTGATGCTTTTGAACTGTGGTGTTGGAGAAGACTCTTGAGAGTCCCTTGAACTGCAAGGAGATCCAACCAGTCCATCCTAAAGGAGATCAGTCCTGGGTGTTCATCGGAAGGACTGATGTTGAAGCTGAAACTCCAATACTTTGGCCACCTGATGCGAAGAGTTGACTCATTGGAAAAGAGCCTGATGCTGGGAAGGATTGAGGGCAGGAGGAGAAGAGGATGACAGAGGATGAGATGGCTGGATGGCATCACCGACTTGATGGACATGAGTTTGGGTAAACTCCGGGAGTTGGTGATGGACAGGGAGGCCTGGCGTGCTGTGATTCATGGGGTTGCTAAGAATCTGACATGACTGAGCGACTGAACTGAACTGAATATTCCATTGTATACATGTACCACAACTTCTGTATCCATTCACCTGTCAATGGACATCGAGATTGGTTCATGTCCTAGCTATTGTAAGTAGTGCTGCTATGAATTTTGGGGTACATGTGTCTTTTTCAATTATGGTTTTCTCAGGTATATGTCCCATAGTGGGTCATATGATAGTTTCATTCCCAGCTTTTTAAGGAATCTCCTTACTGTTCTCCGTAGAGGCTGTATCAGTTTACGTTCCCACCATCAGTTTAAGAAGATTCCCTTTTCCCCACATCCTCTCCAGAATTTATTGCTTGTATATTTTTTTGATGATAGCCATTCTGATCTGTGTGAGGTGATATCTCATTGTACAGGGATGCCTGGCGTGCTGCGGTTCATGGGATCACAGAGAGTCGGACACGACTGAGAGACTGAACTGAACTGAACTAAATACTAAACTGAACTAAATAATTAGTGATGCTGAGCATCTTTTCATGTATTTATTGGCCATCTATATGTCTTCTTTGGAGAAGTGTCTGTTTGGGTCTTCTGCCCATTTTTTGATTGGGCTGTTTGCTTTTCTTATATTGAGCTATATGAGCTGCTTATACGCTCTGGAGATTAATCTTTTGTCCGTTGTTTCAGTTTGCAATTTTTCTCTCCTATCTGAAGGTTTTCTTTTAATTTTGCTTATTGTTTCCTTTGCTCTGCAAAAACATTTAAGTTTAATTAGGTCCCATTTGCTTATTTTTATTTGCTTTACTCTAGGAGGTGTGTCAAAGAGGATCTTGCTCTCATTTATGTCAAAGATATGACGTTTTTGCTTATGTTTTCCTTTAAGAGCTTTATAGTTTCTGGTCTTACTTTTAAATATATAATCTACTTTGAGTTTATTTCTGTGTATGGTGTAGCTGCTGCTGCTGCTGCTGCTGCTAAGTCACATTAGTCATGTCCTACTCTGTGCAACCCCATAGACAGCAGCCCACCAGGCTCCTCCGTCCCTGGGATTCTCCAGGCAAGAATACTGGAGTGGGTTGCCATTTCCTCCTCCAGTGCATGAAAATGAAAAGTGAAAGTGAAGTCGTTCAGTCATGTCCGACTCTTCACGACCCCATGGGCTCCATTAGGAAGTGTTATAGTTTCATTCTTTTACATGTAGCTAGCTGTCTAGATTTCCCAGCATCACTTATTGAAAAGGCTATCTTTTTTCCATTGTATATTCTTGCCTCTTTTGTCAAAGATAAGTTGCCCATAGGTGCATGAGCTTATCTCTGGGCTTTCTATCTTGTTCCATTTGGCTATATTTCTGTTTTTGTACCAGTACCATACTGTCTTGATGACTGTAGCTTTCTAGTGTAGTTTGACATCAGGAAGGTTGATTCCTCCAGCTTTGTTTTTCTTTCTCAAGATTGCTTTAGCTATTTGGGGTCTTTTGTGTTTCTGCACAAATTGTGAAATTTTTTGTTCTAGTTCTGTGAAAAATAGAAATTGGTAGCTTGTTAGGGATTAGCATTGCATCTGTAGATTGCTTTGAGTACTATATTCATTTTCACTATATTGATTCTTCCAATTCAAGAACAAGGTATACCTCTCCATCTGTTTGTGTCATCTTTGATTTCTTTCCTCAGTTTCATAGTTTTCTGCGTACAGCTCTTTTGTCTTTTTAGGTAGATTTATTCCTAGATATCTTATTCTTCTTGTTTCAATGGTGAGTGGGATTGTTTCATTAATTTCTCCTTTGATTTTTCATTGTTAGTGTATAGAAATGCAAGGGATTTCTATGTATTAATTTTATATCCTGTGACTTTATTCATTGATTAGCTCTAGTAATTTTCTGGTGGCATCATTATGGTTTTCTTTGTATAGTATTATGTCATCTGCAAACAGTGAGAGTTTTACTTCTTCTTTTCAATTCCTGAATTGAATTCCTGAATTCCTTTATTCCTTTTTCTTCTCTGATTTCAGTGGCTATGACTTCCAAAGCTATGTTGAATGATAGTGGTAAGAGTGGGTACCTTTGTCTTTTTCCTGATCTTAGAGGAAATTATTTTAGTTTTCACTATTGAGAATAATGTTTGCTGGGGGTTTGTCATATATGGCCTTTATTGTGTTGAAGTAATTTCCATCTTTGGATACTTTCTGGGGAGTTTTTACTATAAATTTGTGTTGAATGTTGTCAAAAACTTTCTCTGCATCTTTTGAGATGATAATATGATTTTTATCTTTCAATTTGTTAATATGGTATATCATGTTGATTGATTGCATATATTGCAGACTCCTTGTATCTGTGGGATAAAGACCACTTGATTCAAGTGCTGTTTAATTTTCAGGTTTATCTTAAGTGTGTGAGTAAGTAAAGTTACTGATCATTCTGATTTGCCCACGATAATTCAAATTTCAGCACAAAAATGGAAAAGCCCCAGGAAAACCAAGAGTCGGTGATGTTATTGTGCTTTTTTCTCTCTCTGGCTAATGTTTTTGACTTTGCCTCCCTCCAGTCCCCCAGGACAGGTACATCTAAAACTATGTCATCTACTGACAGTTGAGGACATTTATCCTACAAAATGATACATTTTCTGAACCAGCAAAGGGTTTAGACCAACAGCTTCACAAACACCTGAGGGATGGGATGGGAAGGGAGGTGGGAAGGGGGTTCAGGATGGGGGACACATGTACACCCATGGCTGATTCATATCAATGTACGGCAAAAACCACTACAATATTGTAAAGTAATTAGCCTCCAATTAAAATAAATAAATTATTAAAAAAAAAACAACCCTGAAATGTAAGCACTGATGCTGCCTCTTTTGAACCTTTTTTTATGATAGAGGAAAACCAATGCCACTTCCAGTTTTATATAAGGAGATTAACTCAGTTCCCAAAGACAAGTTGGTGTGACAGCCATTCACTCTCAGGGGTCAAGGTCCCAGCCACCCTGGCCTCTTCCCAGACCAGGTGCACAGTGAATCTGTCACTTCAGTCTCATCTTTCCAGTTTCCCTGCTCTCTCTCTGTTTCATAGTATGGCTACATTCTTCTAGTATATTAGTAATATTGTTTATAATATCTTTGGGGTTTTTTGGAACAGAGTATAAAGCTTAAAATTCTACTTCATAAACCATTTTGTCCAAAACTTTATCATAAATGTAAAACATTTAAACACCTTGCCTGTAGACAATCTTGTAGAGTCTCTCAAATGCTGTATGATTACTAACTCCTTTCAGCATTTTCTATGTTCAGTCTTCTATGATGCAACAACCATTAACATGTGAAAGGAATTTGGCAAATCTTGGGAGTTCAGATATTCACCAACTTCAAGTTGTGAAAACACAGTTGAGAATCAGAACTTTCAGAAAGTATGCTTGACAACAATGAAAACAGGTGTCTAAAAGTTCAAGAAGAAATTACAGTCCTCTTAGCCACAGGAAAGTTATAAATCACCAGCATGTAAGATCCTTGGAAGAAGAGGTTTTATTCATCTTTGTATTCTTAGCACAGTACCTGTCACATATTAAGCACTCAACACATTGTGAATGGACTTGTTTGAACTTTAAAGAGAGTTCCCTAAATCTTTACTCAGAGCCTAATTACTTTTACTTTATAAATTTTTGTAACTTGTTTGACAGCACATCAAGAGACAAATAAAAGCAAGAGAGAAAAATAAAACTTTAAAGGCAGACACGGGATTCAAACAGACTAGTCCAAATAGACGGTTATATGTTAATAGATCCCAAGAGCATCATTATATTATGACATGATATAAAAACTAAAATGTATAATGATTCTCTTGATTTAGGAAGAAAAGATTGAATTACATAAGTATGTTTAGCTTACAAAGACAGCGTAAGAAAATGTATATTTTAGAATGACTCCAATGTCCAATGGGTAAATTTTTTTTAAAGAGGTGTTCGTGCTTGAAGCTATTAAAACCTAAACTCTTTGGAACTCAGCTGTTGCGAACAATGCCATCCTTGAATGTTGGAAACAGTTGAAATCTTTTGGCATAATAAAATCAGAGTTCTGCATCTTTATCATAAAAAGACCAGTCCCAAAAAAGCATTTTCTTCCCAAAAAAGAGTTTAACTCCTTCAAACAAACCACAATGCTACCCTTGGTGATATTTGAGCTGTAAGTAACTTTTTGGTGGCTCATACCTTGCTCAAGGCCACAAGTGTGCCTTAAGGATTACAGCGGTAGAGGGAATTTTTGCCTCTGAAAAAGTGTTTGGCTTCACTTTTCATTACAGAATTTCTCCTGAGTTGCTTGTCCATCTCAGCATACTTTTTGATTTTCAAGTCTCCCTCCAGGATCTTGCCTCCATGACTTACACCACTTAAATCTTGTGCAGTCTTTTTCCAATCCCATATTGATTACTCTTCAGTTCAGTCACTCAGACATGTCCAACTCTGTGATCCCATGGACTGCAGGATGACAGGATTCCCTGTCCATCAACAGCTCCTGAAGCTTGTTCAAACTCATGTCCATCAAGTCAGTGATGTCATCCAACCATCTCATCTTCTGCTGTCCCCTTCTTCTCCTGCCTTCAATCTTTCCCAGCATCAGGATCTTTTCCAATGAGTCAGTTCTTCATACCACGTGGCCAAAATATTAGGAGCTTCAGCTTCAGCATCAGTCCTTCCAATGAATATTGAGGATTGATTTCCATTAGGATTGACTGGTTTGATCTCCTTGCATCACAAGGGACTCTCTAGAGCCTTCTCCAACAGCAGTCCAAAAGTATCAATTCTTTGGCACTCACCCATACTTATGGTCCAACTCTCACATGCATATGTGACTACTGGAAAAACCATAGCTTTGACTAGACAGACCTTGTCAGCAAAGTAATGTCTCTGCTTTTTAATGTGCTGTCTAGGTTGGTCATAGCTTTTCTTCCAAGGAGCAAGTGTCTTTTAATTTCATGGCTGCAGTCACCATCTGCAGTGATTTTAGAGCCCAAGAATATAAAGTCACTCACTGTTTCCACTGTTTCTCTATCTATTTTCCATGAAGTGATGGGACTGGATGCCATGATCTTAGTTTTTTGAATGTTGAGTTTTAAACCAGCTTTTTAATTTTCTTCATTCACTTTCATCAAGAGGCTCCTTAGTTCCTCTTCACTTTCTGCCATAATGGTGGTGTCATCTGCATATCTGAGGTTATTGGTATTTTTCCTGGCAATCTTGATTCAAGCTTGTGCTTCATCCAGCCCAGCATCTCACATGATGTACTTTGCATATAATTTAAATAAGCAGGGTGACAATAGACAGTCTTGAAGTACTCCTTTCCCAATTTGGAACCAGTCTGTTGTTGCATGTCGAGTTCTAACTATTGCTTCTTGACCTGCATACTGGTTCCTCAGGAGGCAGGCAAGGTGGTCTGGTATTCCCATCTCTTTGAGAATTTTCCACAGTTTGTGATGATCTGCACAGTCAAAGGCTTTAGTGTAGTCAATGAAGCAGAAGTAGACAATTTTTCTGGAATTCCCTTGCTTTTTCTGTGATCCAACAGATGTTGGCAATTTGATCTCTGGTTTCTCCACCTTCTCTAAATCTAGCTTGAACATCTGGAGGTTCATGGTTCATATAATGTTGAGGTCTAGCTGGAGAATTTTGAACATTACTTTGGTAGCTTGTGAAATGAGTGCAATTGTGTTGTAGTTTGAACATTCTTTGGCATTGTCTTTCTTGCTCTAGGAGCACTAATTCAATGAGACATCCTATATGACATAGTTAATATGGTGGCTGGCTCATAACAGGCCCTGAATTTGAGCTGGAGGATAATCATTATACTTCTCATACTATCATTTGGAAGTAACTAACAAGACTAGATAGTGACAGAGTGAGAGTTTATTCCAGATCTGAACGACTGTAAGAACTCCAGCGATATTTTCCTCAACATAACGTTGCTTCTTTTCATCACCCAGCTCTGCCTCCCTGAACTAACCAAGAGAGTGTTTACTATGGGCTGCTGTGAGGAAAAACAAGTGTATAGTGGGAAAAGAGACAGCAAGAAGGATGGACAGCTATAACCATTGCTACATAAGCTTTGATTTTCAGATATCTGGAAGATATAAAAGGAATTAACCACAAACAGCCGTGCCTTGGTAAACTATCTAATTGATGAGATGATTTTGTTTACCATGTAAGAATTCTATATCACCTTCTATACTTCTCTAGATTTTGTGGTCTATGAGCCCAAAGAGAACCTCAAGCTGAAGAAAAAATACTAGTTGAAATGTTTTTTGAATAATCAGTTCTATTTCCAAAAAATAGACATTCTAGGGAGGTAAAATGGTGACATGTTGACATTTGTTGGCCTTTTACAATAACACATAGGACTCTTTCTAAGATTTTAATAACTGTGCAGATTCTTCTCTTAACTCTTTCTTTTAAATATACTTTTCACAGTTTATATTTCATATTTGTGAAATATGATCCCTTGGCCACCTCATTTTTAATAGTATTTTTAATTATAATTTAATTTAATTTAAATAATAATACTAATTTTAATAATTTTATTTATTATTTTTTTTATTTTTGGCTCTGTTGGGTCTGCATGTGTTGCTGCATGGGCTTTCTCTAGTTGTAGTGAGCAGGGGCTATTCTCTAGTGTGTGGGCTTCTCATTAGGGTAGCTTCTTTTGTTGCAGAGCACAGGATCTTGAGTATGCAGGCTTCAGTAGTTGTGGCATGTGGGTTCATTAGTTGTGGCTCCTGGGCTCTAGAGCACAGACTCAATAGTTGTCACACGTGGGCTTAGTTGCTCTCCGGTATGTGGCATCTTCTCAGACGAGTAATTGAATCCATGTCTCCTGCATGAGCAGGCAGATTCTTTACCACTGAGCCATCAGGGCAGCTCCTTTAGTTAGAAACAAGCTTTTGATAAAATTTTCATTGTGTTCATATTAATACATTGTCCCTAAACAGAATGAAGATCACTTGGGTAAATAAGTAAAAGTATCAATTATACATAAAACTATAATAAATTGGTCCAAAGACAGCTTCAGATCTATAAGGAAAAGAAAAACAGCCAAGCACAAAAGATCTGAAAGTGTTTCATGGAAGAAAAAATACAAATGATCAACATTAGGATGAAGATGATGTTGGGTGGCCTTTGTCTCCAGTGGCTTGAAGCAGGGTCCCAGTTTTGTTTTGCCACAGCAGTGAGAACATTGAATCCTAGCCACTAGATCATTAGCTGGTGACAGGGCCATGGCCCTTTGGCTTTGCAGAAAAGAATACCCACAAACACAGAAAATAATGAAAGAAGTAAAGTGTTTATTAGAAGGAAAAAGACTAGAGTATGTGTGGATTGACACATGGGCAGACACAGACAGAGCTGAGCCCCAGTGGTAGTTTAAATCACTTACAGGGGGCATTTCTTTCTGGGTTTCCTTTGGCCAATCATTTTGATTTTCCTGGTTCTGAGTCTGCATTTGATACTTCTTAGGAACCTCCAGTGGATGTGCACATATCTCTTAGCCAGAATGGATTCCAGAGAAGAGGTCTATGAACAGGTTGACATTATTCTTTTTTTTTGTTGAAGCCTAGCTTAGAGGATTTTGAGCATTACCTTGCTAGCATGTGAAATGAGTGCAATTGTGCAGTAGCTTGAACATTTTTTGGCATTGCCCTTTTTTAGTATTGGAATGAAAACTGACCTTTTCCAGTCCCATGGACACTGCTGGGTTGTCCAAATTTGCTAGCATATTGAGTGCAGCACTTTAACAGCATCATCAATTGCATTCATTTCACATGCTAGCAAGATAATGCTCAAAATCCTTCAAGCTAGGCTTGAACAGTACATGAACCGAGAAACTCCAAATGTACTAGCTGGATTTAGAGAAGGCAGAGGAACCAGAGATAAAATTGCCAACATCTATTGGATCATAGAAAAAGCAAGAGAAATCCACAAAAATATCTACCTTTGCTTCATTGACTACACTAAAGCCTTTGACTGTGTGGATCACAACTGTGAAAAATTCTTAAAGAGATGGGAATACCAGACCACATTACCTGCCTCCTGAGGAACCAGTATGCAGGTCAAGAAGCAATAGTTAGAACCCGACATGAAACAACAGACTGGTTCCAAGTTGGGAAAGGAGTACTTCAAGACTGTATACTGTTACCCTGCTTATTTAACTTATATGCAAAGTACATCATGCTAAATGCAAGGCTGGATAACTCACAAGCTGGAATCAAGACTGTCAGGAGAAATATTAATAACCTCAGATATACAGATGACACCACCCTTATGGCAAAAAGTGAAGAGCAACTAAAGAGTCTCTTGATGAAGGTGAAAGAGGAAGGTATAAAAGCTGGCTCAAAACTCAATATTCAGAAAACTAAGATCATGGCATCTGGTCTCATCACTTCGTGGCAAATAGATGAGGAAACAATGGAAATAGTGACAGATTTTATTTGGGGGGGCTCCAAAATCACTGCAGATGGTGACTGCAGCCATGAAATTAGAAGATGCTTGCTCCTTGGAAGAAAAGCTATGACAAGCCTAGACAGTGTATTAAAAAGCAGAGACACTACTTTGCCGACAAAGGTCTGTATGGTCAAAGCTTTGGTTTTTCCAGTAGTCTTGTATGGATGTGAGATTTGGACCATAAAGATGGCTGAGAGCCAAAGAAGAGACGCTTTTGAACTGTGATGTTGGAGAAGACTCTAGAGAGTCCCTAGGACTGCAAACAGATCCAACCAGTCAATTCTAGAGGAAATCAACCTTGAATATTCATTGGAAGTACTGATTGTGAAGCTGAAGCTTCAATACTTTGGCCACCTGATGCAAAGATCCAACACATTGGAAAAGACCCTGATGCTGGGAAAGACTGAAGGCAGGATGAGAAGGGGACAACAGAGGATGAGATGGTTGGATGGCATCACCAACTCAATGGACATGAGTTTGAGCAAACTCTGGGAGATGGTGATGGACAGGGAAGCCTGGTGTGCTACAGTCCATGGGGTTGCAAAGAGTTGCATACAACTGAGCAACTGAACAACAAAAGCAGCAGCAGCAACAACTCTCCTTTTGACCTCCAAGGAGTTTTTTTTTAAATTAATTAATTTATTTTAACTGGAGGCTAATTAATTCACAATATTGTAGTGGTTTTTTCCATTCATTGACACGAATCAGCCATGGGTGTACATTTATCCCCCATCCTGAACCCCCCTCCCACTTCCCTTCCTCCCATCCCATCTCTCAGGGTTGTCCCATTGCACTGGCTTTGAGTGCCCTGTTTCATGCATCGAACTTGGACTGTGAAATAGATCTCCAAGGAGTTTTTTAGCTGGGAAGATCTCCTTCACTTCAAGAATGAGAAATGTGTGATCTCTTACCTGAGAAGGGTTCAGCTTCTCCTGCCTTCATCTTGGAGTATCAGTCCACACGGGATGAACTCCAGATGTTCAGCCTGGGGCCCATCTATCTTCTGCCTCAAAGATTCTTCAACTTCATGTAAAGTAGTGAAGTACAGATTACAAAAGTGATAAGAAACTACTTTATACTCATCAAATTAACCAGGTTTAAAAGTCCAAAACTAGCAATCATTAGTGAAAATAAGATAAAACGAGACTGGGGTGTAAATAGGTTCAATTACTTGGGAAAGTAAACTGGCAATATCTAACACATTTGAAAATATTCCTACAAAACAATTTATCAATCTTTATGTCTACTCTAAAAAAAATTCTCAGGCATATTCATTTTAAAAAATGTATAATGTATAAAATTTTGCTTGTTACAAAATTGTCACAATAGTAAAAAATTATGCAAGTAACTGCCTTATTTCACAGTTAAATATGCTAAGTAACTGTGGGCTGTTCATCTATGGAGTGCCATCTAACAGTTAAAATGGATGAACTAGATGGAAGAAATAGAATGAGTTTGGTACTGTATCCCTACGATTTTATTATTTAAAAGCAAAAAGACTTAAAACAAATATCTGTCCAACCTATCTCTGAAATCTGGGTGGTAAAAACAAAGCATGTGTCATGCCTTTCTACACTTTTTTGGAGATGTGAAACATTTCTTAATTCATTATTAAAATCTAAGCAACATACTCATATTGTATATACTGCATAGGTAAAATGATAAAAAAGGAACATGCACAGAAAAAAATACATGAAATATTAACAATAGTCCAGGTAACGTTGAAGAGAAACAATTGGTGAATTTTCTCCTCTTTTTTCTGTGTCCAAATTTTGTTTATTGTACATAAGTTACTTTTAAGTTTTAAAAATGTATTGATTTGAGTATAAGATTTAATTAGTAGATTTTCTTATCTTTCAAAGGATGTATTTTGTATTTTTAGAGAGACAGAATAAGTGACTCATACTTCTTTTGAGGTGACACATTAGTAATGAATGCCTTTAAATTTGGCATTGTAAATATTGAATTCAGTAGTTACAATAACTTATATGAGTCAGTGTTTATTTACATAGTCAAGCCAAACCTTCTAAAATAGTTTTAGCTGCTGTTTAAAAAGGAAATGTTACTGCAAGTTTGGTCATAATGGATTTTTTTTTCCCAAGTAATTGCATCCTCCTCAGTTCGTCAGTCTGTAAGCGATATCCAACCTAAAGCTGTATCATACTGTAAAATCTTTCACCTTGGCAAGTGGATAACTAAAAACATGCTTTTTTAGAAACAAAGTTATATTAAATGGTTCTGCTTTCCTAAAGTACCTGATACCTATTCACAATGTCAATCTTAGACTAGACGGTACTTAGGAATAGGCTCATTTAACCTGACAATCTTACGAAGGTAGACTTGACATGTGGGAGGTTAAGAACTTAATGTCACACAGCTTATGAGGGGCAGGGCCACCACCTCACCTCAGGTGTTTGATCTTCTCAAAGGACCCCCTGACTAAGCCACCAAACAGCTGGATGTAACCTTTGACATCCTCCCAGAGTTCTCAATGATAATTCTGAAAAAGCACTCACTGTATCACATCTGAAAGCTTAAAGAAGATACAATGGAGATCTTGGAGGAAAAAAAGAAAAATTAATACATTTTAAGACCAAGTTTCTGTCCTCCAAACTCAAATCTTAAATAGTGCTTTGAAGTTATTGTTAAAGAGCAGAAAATAACATTTCCAGCCCAAGAGGTACATGGTGCCTGCTCAGTATCCTTCCAAATTCCTGATCTTCACTCATCCACTTGTGAGATCATTCCCTTCTTCCTCTCTCTCTTTCTTCCTTCCTTTCTACAACAACAAAGATTTCTTGATTATTCCTTATTATTCAGGCACGCTGGAATGGCCTATATAGTCTCTATCCTCACAAAGCAGATAGTCTAGATCTCAGGGGTTCACTATTGTCGCAACTAGCAACATGTGGCTATTTAATTTAAATTAATTAAGTAAAATTTAAATTGCAGCCCCTCAGTCACACTAGCCATATTTCCACTACTCAATAATTTCAGTGCAAGTACAAAAAGAACTATTAGAAGTGCTGGTCTAGAAGGAAATTAAACAGTCACAATGCCTGTTGTTGTACTATGATAGAGGAAATTCAGGAAGCAACAAGAGCACCACAAAAAAGAGAGACAGCTATGAGAAAGGATGAGTCTGTTTATCGCTAAATCGTGTCTGACTCTTGCAACCCCATGGACTGTAGCCTGTCAGGCTCTTCTGTCGATGGGATTCTTCAGGCAAGAATACTAGAGTTTCCCACATAGCTCAGTTGGTAAAGAATCTACCTGCAATGCAGGAGACCTGAATTTGATTCCTGGGTTGAAAAAGGATGAAGGAATAAACGAAAATGTTTATTTCATTGACTTCATCTATTTTAGTATTTCTGGCTGTCTCTCTGTCCTTCCCTCTGAACCCTGCCTCTTCTCATCCCTCCTTCTCCTTGTTATTCTGGCTGGAGAGAGCATGACATTCAATCCCCATAGACAAAATAAAATGCCACCCCCTCAATCCTGCCCAATCCATTCCCAAGTCTTCATTCAGTGACAAAATCCTCTAGCTTAATACTTGCCCTTTCGAAACAAAATACTTCCAACAAAGGTTCTAGAGGAAGCTTTTTGTCCTGCGCATGACCCCGTGGTCTCTAAAGCCAAATGACCAGGTCAGACCTGAAAAGGTGGAAGTTTATTAGGCTCTCAAAGGGGGTGCTTCTTTTGAGCTCCTGTAACAATACAACAAGCTCTTCTGTCTGGCTACACAGGCAATCAACTAATTATGAGATCCATTTACTCACTGCTTTTTAAATATTCTAATCATCCCTCAAACATCCTCAGAGCCAAGAGTTAACTCAAACACAGGTGCAGAAGAGCCAACACAAAGGAAAAGAAATAATATACAAGATCAAGTGAGAAATCAGACCCTTCACAGTTTGTTTATGTAATGACTGTTGTCATGTCCATAATGGACATACCAGAGACAAACATGTGACCATAGAAAATCCCTGCCAGTCAGACTGGGTTTGGGGAAGCCAACTGGATAGTAAAAAGTGCATTCAAAGAATATTTTTTTTAAAGCAAGCTGAATTATCTTCATCTCTGGACAAGTGAAGAAGGATTAATAGCCCTTTGGGGGCATGTTTGCTTTTTAAAAAATGGACAATAGTTATTTAAACTACCAAACCCATTATTTGCATGTAAAAACCTTCAAAGTGCTTTCATATCTTTATATTAGGAAGGTTGTGACAACATCCCACCCCAATAAAATTTTATTCATGCTTTCAGTTACATAGCAAATTGTTCCCTTTTTTCAAAATATGTGAATTTTCACTAGTTTCTGAAGGATCATAAATTCAAAATTATTTTGATTGTTAGAGGAATTGTTGTTAACACAAGTTAGTGTTTCTCGAGGTGATTATCACCTGGACATTCTCCTTTTGCCGCTCCAGACCCTTTTCCATTCTGCTCTGAGTTACTTAACCTGACCTCTAGAAACTGCAACTGAAACCTTTGCCAGCTGGTTTCCAATGGGTTTGGCCAAAGCAGAGGACTAAATAAACAGGAGATACCTGGAGAGAGGAAGGAGGCAGGGAGAAAAGGGAAGAGAGGACAGAGTGGAAACAGGGTGTTTTCCACCAACTCCCTCATTTCAGACTTTGGTTGCCAGTGGCTGCATTCCTCTCTCATAGGTTGCACATTGGGGGCCTCTCTCCCAAGGACAGCCACATCTAGAGCTATGGACCCTTCCTGTTCTGGTAACTTCTCCTGCTCCTTGCCCTTTTTGGTCTTGTTGTTTAGTCACTAAGTCTTGTCCAAGTCTACAGCACCATGGACTGCCACAAGCCAGGCTAACCTGTCTTTCACTATCTCCAAATTTGCTCAAATTCATATCTATTGAGTCAGTGATGTTATATAACCATCTCATCCTCTACTTCCCTCTTCTTTTGCCTTCAATAGTACCCAGCATTAGGGTGTTTTCCAATGAGTGAGCTCTTCGCATCAGGTGATGAAAGGATTGGAGATTCAGCTTCAGCATCAGTCCTTCCAATGAATATTCAGGGTTGATTTCCTTTAGGAATGACTGGTTTGATCTCTTTACTGTCTAAAGAATCCTCAAAAGTCTTCTCCAGCAGCACAATTCAAAGGCATCAATTCTTTGGCACTCAGCCTTCTTTAGAGTAGGGAGAAGGCAATGGCAACCCACTCCAGGACTCTTGCCTGGAAAATCCCATGGACGGAGGAGCCTGGTAGGCTGTAGTCCATGGGATCGCTAAGAGTTGGACACGACTGAGCGAATTCACTTTCACTTTTCACTTTCATGCATTGAAGAAGGAAATGGCAACCCACTCCAGTGTTCTTGCCTGGAGAATCCCAGGGATGGGGGAGCCTGGTGGGTTGCTGTCTATGGGGTCGCACAGAATCAGACACGACTGAAGCGACTTAGCAGCAGCAGCAGCTTCTTTAGAGTCAGGAAGGTCTGACTCTCACATCTGTACATGACTACTGGAAAAACCACAGCTTTGACTATACAGACCTTTGTCGGCAAAGTGATGTCTCTTAATACACCGTCTAGGTTTGTCATACCTTCCTTTCCAAGGAGCAAGTGTTTTTAATTTCTTGGCTGCAGTCACTTTCCACAGTGATCTGATGCTAATAGCCCCACATGCTTCACCATTCCGTTAGTTTTCCTCAGCCTCCTATAAATTTGTAAATAGTCTTTTCATTAAACTCTCCTCAGCTCCATTTGATGGTGCTATTACTTGCTGAGATATTGATGGAAACAAATTTTACTGACGATGTCTCTCTCCAAGATCTATCTGCACCTATGGGAGTGTAGCTAAAGTGAACAACCATTCTTGGATGGGAAGAGAACCAATCTCAATTGTCATTTTGGATTCCTCAAAGAAACTCAAAAGCTTAATAGAAATAGACAGTGACTATGTAGAATGCTGAAGAAAGACTTCCAAGAATGCAAAGATGCCCCTTTCCATGTTTCCAATTCTCAAATAATTAAGGAGTTAAAATGACTACTGAAAATATTAATCACAGGGTAACTTATTCTTAAAGTGTTTACATTAACCTTGTCATTGCTCTCTTCCATTAGAATAGGTCATCAATGGCAAATAATTTGATACATCAGAAATATATAGAGAGAGCTGTATATGCATCATCCTAGCTCCAGCTGTGATCCCATCCCTTGGGTTCTGAGAACACAATTCCTGCCTTTGTTGCTCCAGACTTATGATGGAAGAAGTTTTCTGATGTTGCTAGTTTATGAGATATTTCAACCACTTTTGCATTTTCAGTTCCCCCAACACCTTTGCAGTCAGTCTCCATATTAAATTTCTCCACAGAACAAGCAGGTAAAGAAGTTTTCATCAATGGACACTGACTGAAACACAGTTTTAAAAACTAAGCTTTGGAGAACAGGATGGCGGAGGAGTAGGTTGATGTGGAGTACATCTCTCTCCAGGGATACATCAGAAATACACCTTCAAACACAGAAGCACACGCAGAACACCAGCTGAGAGTGGACAAGAGGACATGACCCATGGAAAAGAATATATAGAACCATGCAAAACTCAGTAGGATGAAGGAACTAGGGGGAAAAAACAGAAGTGTTAGTAGGACTGGGCCTGCCCTCGGCAGGTGGAAGAACAGAAGCAATCCAATCCCCACATCAGGGCAATTGTCTGAGTTAGAGGAGAAACATTTAAGGCTGAGAGTGAAACAGCTGATCTGTGGCAACCTAAATGGAATGAGAATCAGACAGTCCTTGCCACAGCCTTACATATGCCAGCAGAAATACGAGTCTCCTGGAAGGGGCAGCACCTGGGAGCTGGAGTTTAGGGACCATGGAGCAATCCCAGTGCAAGGGTTGCTGTTGACTGCGGAGAAACAGATCGAGGGGATGTGAAGGAGGAGATCATGGTGGGAAATGCCTGGGGCAGAAAGCCAGGCAGCCATGGAAGCAAGGTGATACTGCTGAGTCAGGCATAGGGGTGAGTCAGGCTGAGTCAGCCATCACCATATAGCCTCTCTCTCCACATGCCAGCATCAGCAGCTGAACAATAAAGAGACTGGCCCATCAAATGCCAGATGCACTGAACTACAGAATAGGACCCCACCCAGGGTGCCCACTTAAGTGCCTGATTTCCCCATCTACAGAGTAGGACCCCAGTCAGGGGGGCCCCTCTATGTGCCTGATGCACTGAACAACAGAGAAGAACCCTAGGCAAGGGATCCCTCTAAGTGCCTAAACGGGCGGAGCAATGGAGAAAGACTGCCCAAAGAGGCCTTCTGATCGCCAGCTATAGGAGGCTCAAAAAAAGATAGGGCCATAACTCCTGCTGCAGAAGCAGTCTGTGTCCCTGAAAACTTGGCATCGCCAGGGTCTCTGCAAGCCAAGCAGCTGAGCCACCTTCACACTCAGCTCTCACTGGGGCAGAGCTGCCACAGGCAAAAAACAAACAAAAAAAGAAGTCTTGTGTTTATGTGTGGGGTTGCTTCAGTCCTGTCCAACTCTTTGTGACCCTGTAGACTGTGGCCTGCCAGGCTTCTCTGTCAGAGAGGGGACTCTCCAGGCAAGAATACTGGAGCATACTGGCCAATACTGGTTGCCATACCTTTCTAGAGCACTATATTTCCTGCTACCTTAGCCGCCAATCCCCCTGAGTACCTGGTGCTGCCAGAACACCTACAACCCAAACAGCTGCACCACTTCCACACCTGGCCCTCACAGGGGCAAACCCAAGTCCTCCAGAGCAGCCTGGGGCAGCTCTGCCCCAGTAAGAACTGAGTGTGAAGGTGATGCAGCTGCTTGGCTTTCAGGGATCCTGGTGGCACCAAGTTTTCAGGGACACAAACTGCCTCCACGGCAGGAGTTATGGCCCTATCAGAGTCTTTTTTCAAGCCTCTTGTAGGTGATCAGAAGGCCTCTTTGGCCAGTCTTTCTCCGTAGCTCTTCCCGTTGGACGACCTCCAGGGCAACCCCAGTGGATGACCCACATGTAGAGGTGGAAATAAAACCACAATTGAGACACAGGGGCAGTGTGGCTAAGGAAGAAGAACCAAAACCTTCCCACCAGCTGTACAAGCAGCAGATTAAATCCACATGATCAACTAAGCAGACTCTGTGTCTATGGGATATATAAAAGGCCATTGAGATCTCCCACAAAAGAAAATGCACTAGCTCTGATAGCTGTGGACATTGAAGGCAAGATAATACAGGAGTAGGACCAGATTAGAATCTGACCAGCCCCAACAGCAGGTCCAGAGATCAGTACAGTGTTGGAGGGTATCTTAGGGAAGTAAGGTGGACTGTGATTCCCAGCGTGGGAAAGGACTCTGACAGCAAGGACTCAACATTTATTATTCTTATTTTTTTTTATTCTTTTTCTATTTTTTTTAATAAATTTATTTATTTTAGTTGGGGGCTAATTACTTTACAATATTGTAATAGTTTTTGCCATACATTGACATGAATCAGCCATGGGTTTACATGTGTTCCCCTTCCTGGACCCCCTACCCACCTCCCTCCCCATCCCATCCCTCTGGGTCTTCCCATTGCCCCGGCCCTGAGCCCTTGTCTCATGCATCGAACATGGAATGGTGTTCTCTTTCACATATGATAATATACATGTTTCAATGCTATTCTCCCAGAACGTCCCACCCTCACCTTCTCCCTCAGAGTCCATAAAATTGCTCTATGCATCTGTGTCTCTTATTCTGTCTCGCATATAGGGTTATCGTTACCATCTTTCAAATTCCATATATATGCATTAGCATACTGTATTGTTGTTTTTCTTTCTGGCTTACTTCACTCTGTATAATGGGCTCCAGTTTCATCCATCTCAGTAGAACCGATTCAAATGTATTTTTTTTAATGGCTGAGTAATATTCCATTGTGTATATGTACCACAGCTTCCTTATCCATTCGTCTGCTGATGGACATCTAGGTTGCTTCCATGTCCTGGCTATTGTAAACAGTGCTGCGATGAACATTGGGTTACATGCGTCTCTTATTTTTTGACTTGTTCTGTAGATTCTTTTGGATTTTTTCTTTTTCTTTTTTTCCTTTTTCCCCCTCTGCTGTAGTTGTCAATTTTATTGGCACTAGGAAATCCAATTAAGCTTATAAGCTTTTTTTTTCCTTTTTCCTCAGTCACAATTTTTATTGTTGTCATAAACCTCTGCCTCTACATTGGGCTTTTGCAGTTCTGTGGAATTTTCCTTTTTTTTTTTACTTTTCTCTTTTTTTTTAATTTTAATCTTTAATTTTTAAACCTATTATTATTTTTTCTACATCTATTCCTTTGCTTGCTTTTCCTACTGTTTTTCACCCTTGCAGTTAATCTTTAACATATATAACTCTTCTTTATCTACCTCTATTTAACTTTGCATATCTATTCTTTCTCTCCTTTCCTCTCAACATATTTGTTAGTTTTATTTTCATTGCTTTATGCCCCAATTGGCACCTTGCTTTAGTTTTGTTTTCCAGTTTGTGCTTTAATTAGTTTTGTTCTGGTAGATATAATTTTTGGTTTCCTTTGTTCACCAGGTCAATCTATTGTACTTAATTTTTGTTGGACTGTTTTGATTTTGCTTATGGGTGTATATGTATATGTGTATATTCAGTCACACTTTCTATTGTTGTTATAGACCTCTGCCTCTACATTGGACTTTTGCAGTTCTGTGAAGTTTTCATTTTTGTTTCCTTTTTTCTTCCTTCTTCCTTTTTTTTCTCTTTTTCTCTCTTTTCTAATTTTATTTTTAATTTTTTTAAACCTATTATATTTTTTCTACAGTTATTCCTTCGTTTGCCTTTCCTATTATTCTTTTCCCCTTGCAGTTAATCTTTAATGTATATAAATCTTCTTCATCTACCTCTATTTCACTTTCCATATCTGTTCTTTCTTTCTTTCCTTTCCTCTCAACATATTTGTTAGTTTTGTTTTCATTGTTTTAATCCCCACTTGGCACCTTGCTTTAGTTTTGTTTTCTAGTTTGTGCCTAAGTTAGTTTTGTTCTTAACTGGTAAATATAATTTTTGATTTCCTTTGATTGCTGGATCAAGCTACTGTACTTTATTTTTGTTGAACTGTTTTCACTTTGCTCATGGGTGTATATGTATATTCCATTATTTGAATTATTGTTTGCCTGTTGTTGTAACTGCCATTTGTCCGGAATTCATCTTTGGTTTCTCATTTTTGGATATTTATTTTACTCTCCCTTAATGCCATAACAAACCACTTGTGGAATCTTCGTTCCTGACCAGAGACCAAACCCTGAGGCTTTTGAGTGGGAGCACAGACTCCAAGACCCTAGACTACCAGAGAACCAACCCTAGGGAGTATCGAATAGTGAGAACTCACACAAAGGAAACCACTTGAACACAAGACCCAGTATCAACCAATCACCAGTAGCACCCTGTGCAAGACGCCTCATCTAAACAACAAAGAAAACAAAAATGCAAACCCAATCATCAGAAAACAGGAGTACCACCTCACTCAGCCTTGCCCATCAGAGGAAAAACAAACAAATAAAAGCTCAGCACAAATCTCACCCTATATGAAGCTCACACAAACCATTAGACCAACCTTAGGAGGGCAGAAACCAAACGGAAGAAATAATTCAATCTTCTCAGAGAAAAGAATTCAACTTTCCTTGAAGCCTGGGAAAAGGAGACCTCAAACACAATAACTTTAAAAAAATAAAAGAAAAAAAGAAAAGGCAGAGAAATAATGGACAAGTGAAGGAACAAACTAGAAACACAGAAGTCCAAATAAATGAAGAGGAAATAGGGAAATGACCTGAAAAAGAATTCAGAATAATGATAGTAAAGATGATCGAAAACCTTGAAAACAAAATGGAGAAAATGCAAGAATCAATTAGAAAAGACCTAGAAGAATTAAAGAAAAACTTACAGAGACAAACAACACAATTACTGAAATTAAAAATACTCTAGAAGGAATCAATAGCAGAATACCTGAAGCAGAACAAATCAGTGAGCTGGAAGATAAAATGATGGAAATAACTTCTGAAGAGCAGAATAAAGTAAAAAGAATGAAAAGAACTGAGGACAGTCTCAGAGACCTCTGGGACCATATCAAATGCACCAACATTTGAATTATAGGGGTCTCAGTACAGGAGACAAGGGTCAAGACCATCCCCATGGAAAAGAAATGCAAAAAAGCAAAATGGCTGACTGAGGAGCCCTTACAAATAGCTGGGAAAAGAAGAGAAGCAAAAAGCAAAGGAGAAAAGGAAAGATATTCCCATCTGAATGCAGAGTTCCAAAGAATAGCAAGGAGAGATAAGAAAGCCTTCCTCCGCGATCAATGCAAAGAAATAGAGGAAAACAACAGAATGGAAAAGACTAGAGATCTCTTCAAGAAAAGTAGAGATACCAAGGGAACATTTCATGCAAAGATGGGCTCGATAAAGGACAGAAATGGTATGGACCTAACAGAAGCAGAAGATATTAAAAAGAGGTGGCAAGAATACACAGAAGAACTGTACAAAAAATATCTTCACAATCCAGATAATCATGATGGTGTGATCACTCACCTAGAGCTAGACATCCTGGAATGTGAAGTGAAGTGGGCCTTAAAAGGATCACTATGAACAAAACTAGTGGAGGTGATGGAATTCGAGTTGAGCTATTTCAAATCCTGAAAGATGATGCTGTGAAAGTGCTGAACACGATATGCCAGCAAATCTGGAAAACTCAGCAGTGGCCACAGGACTGGAAAAGGTCAGTTTTTATTCCAATCCCAAAGAAAGGCAATGCCAAAGAATGCTCAAACTACCGCACAATTGCACTCATCTCACATGCTAGCAAAATAATGCTCAAAATTCTCCAAGCCAGGCTTCAGCAATATGTGAACCGTGAACTTCCAGATGTTCAAGCTGGTTTTAGAAAAGGCAGAGGAACCAGAGATCAAATTGCCAACATCCAATGGATCATTGAAAAAGCAAGAGAGTTCCAGAAAAACATCTATTTCTGCTTTATTGACTATGCCAAAGCCTTTGACTGTGTGGATCACAATAAACTGTGGAAAATTCTGAAAGAGATGGGAATACCAGACCATCTGACCTGTCTCTTGAGAAACCTGTATGCAGGTCAGGAAGCAACAGTTAGAACTGGACACGGAACAACAGACTGGTTCCAAATAGGAAAAGGATTACGTCAAGGCTGTATATTGTCACCCTGCTTATTTAACTTATATGCAGAGTACATCATGAGAAACACTGGGCTGGAAGAAACACAAGCTGGAATCAAGATTGCCAGGAGAAATATCAATAACCTCAGGTATGCAGATAACACCACCCTTATGGCAGAAAGTGAAGAACTAAAGAGCTTCTTGATGAAAGTGAAAGAGGAGAGTGAAAAAGTTGGCTTAAAGCTCAACATTCAGAAAACTAAGATCATGGCATCTGGTCCCATCACTTCATGGGAAATAGTTGGGGAAACAGTGGAAACAGTGTCAGACTTTATTTTTTTGGGTTCCAAAATCACTGCAGATGGTGATTGCAGCCATGAAATTAAAAGACGCTTACTCCTTGAAAGGAAGGTTATGACCAACCTAGATAGCGTATTTAAAAGCAGAGACATTACTTTGCCAACAAAAGTCCGTCTAGTCAAGGCTATGGTTTTTCCAGTGGTCATGTATGGATGTGAGAGTTGGACAGTGAAGAAAGCTGAGCGCCGAAGAATTGATGCTTTTGAACTGTTGTGTTGGAGAAGACTCTTGAGAATCCCTTGGACTGCAAGGAGATCCAACCAGTCCATCCTAAAGGAGATCAGTCCTGGATATTCATTGGAAGGACTGATGTTGAAGCTGTAACTCCAATACTTTGGCCACCTCATGCGAAGAGTTGACTCATTGGAAAAGACCCTAATGCTGGGTAGGATTGGGGGCAGGAGGAAAAGGGGACGACAGAGGATGAGATGGTTGGATGGCATCACTGATTCGATGGACATGGATTTGGGTAAACTCCGGGAGTTGGTGATGGACAGGGAGGCCTGGCGTCCTGCGATTCACGGGGTTGCAAAGAGTCGGACACGACTGAGAGACTGAAGTGAACTGAACTGAAGAAGAAGAGAAAAAGAAAGGGTATGAGAAATTTTTTGAAGATATTATAGTTGAAAATTTCCTCAACATGAAAAAGGAAATAGCCAATCAGGCCCAAGAGGCACAGTGTCCCATATAGGATAAACCCAAGGAGAAACATGCCAAGATACATACTAGTCAAACAACAAAGACTAAACACAAAGAAAAAAAATTAAAAGCAGCAAGGGAAAGCAACAAGTAACATACAAGGGAAACCTCATATGCTTAACAGCTGATCTTTCAACAGAAACTCTGCAGCCAGAAGGGAATGGCAGGATATATTTAAAGTACTGAAAGGGAAAAATCTACAACCAAGATTACTGTACCCAGCAAGGGTCTCATTCAAAATTTATGGAGAAATAAAAAGCTTTTCAGACAAGCAAAAGTTAAAGAGAATTCAGTACCTCCAAACCAGATTTACAACAAATGTTAAATGGACTTATATAGTCAAGAAATACCACAGAAGAAAAATAATCTACAAAATCAATCCCAAACAAAGAAAATGACAATAGGAACATATATATCAATAATTACTTTAAATGTAAATGGATTAAATGCTTCAACCAAAACTGGACAGCTTCATGTAAAAGAATGAAACTAGAACACTTCCTAACACCATACACAAAGATAAACTCAAAATGGATTAAAGACCTAAATGTAAGAACAAAAACTATAAAACTCTTAGAGGAAAACAGAAGCAGAACACTTGATGACATAAATCAAAGCAAGATCCTCTATGATCCACCTCCAGAGTAATGGAAATAAAAACAAAAGTAAACAAATGGGACCTGATTAAACTCAAAAGCTTTTCCACAGCAAAGGAAATTATAAGCAAGGTGAAAAGACAAGCCTCAGAATGGGAGAAAATAATAGCAAATGAAACAACTGATAAAGGATTAATTTCCTAAATATATAAGCAGCTCATACAACTCAATACCAGAAAAACAAACAACCCAATCAAGAAGTGGGAAAAAGACCTAGACAGACATTTCTCCAAAAAGACAGAGATGGCTAACACATGAAAAGATGCTCAACATTGCTCATTATTAGCAAATCAAAACTACAACGAGATATCACCTCACACTGGTCAAAATGGCCCTCATCAAAAAGTCTACAAACAATAAATGCTGGAAAGAGTGTGGAGAAACGGGAATGAATGCTCTTGCACTGTCGGTGGGAATGTAAATCGACACAGCCACTATGGATGGTATGACGATTCCTTAAAAAACTAGGAATAAAACCACCATATGACCCAGCAATCCCACTCCTAGGCATATACCCTAAGGAAACCAAAATTGAAAAAGACACATGTATCCCATTTGTCATTGCAGCACTATACACAATTGCCAGACATGGAAGCAACCTAGATATCCATCAACAGATGAATGGATAAGGAAGTTGTGGTACATATACACAATGGAATATTACTCAGCCATAAAAGGAATGCATTTGAGTCAGTTCTAATGAGGTGGATGAACCTAGAACCTATTATACAGAGTGAAGTAACTCAGAAAGAGAAAGATAAATACTGTCTTCTAACACATATATATGGAATCTAGAAAAATGGCACTGAAGAATTTATTTACAGGGAAACAACTGAGAAAAAGACATAGAGAATAGACTTATGGACATAGGGAGAGGGGAGGGGAGGGTAAGATGTATGGAAAGAGTAACATAGAAAGTTACATTACCATGTGTATAATAGATAGTCAACGGGAATTGCTAACTATAATACAACCATACGTATAATATATACATATATATGTGTGTGTGTATATATATACATATATATATGTATATATATACATATATATATATATATATACAACCATATGTATAATAGATAGTCGGCAAACTCAAACAGGAACTCTGTATCAACCTAGAGTTGTGGGATGGGGAGAGAGACGGGAGGGAGGTTCAAAAGGAGGGGATATATGTATACCTATGTCTGATTCATGTTGAGGTTTGACAGAAAACAGCAAAATTCTGTAAAGCAATTATACTTTAGTAAAAAATAAATTAATTAAAAAAAACTAAGCTTTTTCCTTAGTTTAGTGATGTTGTGGCTTTAATTTAATATTGATGGTATAATATCAGTAGAATAGATAGAATTGGGAGTCAAAAACTGTGACATTCAAGCTTTAGTTCTACCACTACCTGTTGTGTTGTAGACAGAATTTGAACCCATCTCTGTATCCTGTGGCTCCTTCCATTGCACTATGTCAGTCTGACTTATGACTACCAAAACTTGCACGTGTCTCTACCTGAGCATACTACAGATCAGAAGTACTAAAGAAATAATTACCACACTCTATTAGTTTTGTATTGCATATATAATAAATTACCACACATTGAGTGGCTTAAAAATACATATAAAGTCTGAAATGAGTCTTACTGGGATAAAATCAAGGTGTTGACAGAGCTGCATTACTTTCTGGAGGCTCTAGTGAAGAATGCATTTGCTTTTCTTTTCACCTTCTAGAGACATTATATGTTCACTGGCTAACGGTTCCCTCCTATCTTCAAAGCCAGCATGGTATCATCTGACTTTCTCATACAGTATCACTCTGATTGCTATTCTGCTTATTACATCTCCTTCTCTGATTCTCACTTTCCTGCATCCTTCTTTCATGTATAAGGACACTTGTGATTACAGTGGGTCCACTCAGGTAATTCAGGATAATATATCTATCTTAATGGTCTTAACTCATCTGCAGAGCCCCCTTTTCCATGTAGAGTAACATAATTATAGGTTCCAGGAATTAGGATATGAACATCTTTGAGGAACCACTTTTCTGCCTACCACAGTCCACACTCTGGCCTGGAAAGATTCACATTTTCCAAAGCTGAACAAAGTCACTTCATCACAATATCCCCAAGGTCTAAATCAACTTAAAATGTAAAGCATCATTTTAAAAGTCCAAAGTCTCATCAAAACCCCATTAGCTCTGAAGTTCCAAATCTCATAATCTAAATGAGATATTGGTGACACTGAGTATGATACAGCATAGGACAAAGGTTTTCTCCATCTGAAAGCCTGTGAATCTAGAAAACAAGTTATCTGCTCCCAGCATACAATGGTGGAACAGGCACTGGATCAAAACTATATACATTCCTGTTCAACAAGGGAGAATTGGGAAGAAAAAGAAAAGAGTCATTGATGCCGAGCTATTTCAAAAGCCAGCTAGACTTTTTGTCTGAAGGCCTACCAATAGTCCTCTGTGGCTCTGTACTCTGATTTATTCTTCCTTTTACAGGAAAGGTAGGACAGTTTTTCAGATGTGTAGTTTATTAGCCTTTTATTGACTATAGAATTGTGGAGGTCAAAGAGATTTCTTTCATTTTGTCTTCTCTCTACTCCTTTTATTTCAAGCTGGCAGTATTTCTGCTGGTATGAAATTCTCAATAATCTCATGGATTTTCTGTGTGTGTCACTAGGATTTATTCCATTAGAAAAAGAGCTCCACTACATATCTCTCTGAGATAATCCCATCTCTATTCTAGCTTCTACTGAGACAGCTGAGGTAACCCATGAGTCACATGTCTAATCTCTTCAAAGAGCTCTCTGTGTGACTGAATGCTCTGAACTTTTCATCCTTTCAAGCCACTAGTATATGGCTGTTTAGCCACGTGCTTGGCTTTCCCTCCAGAGCACACTTTCTTGGAAGTGACCCTTTGAATGGCAACATTTTTGCAATCTAGATAGGCTGGGGATTCTCCAAATCTTCAAGTCCTTTCCTTTTTTGCTTAATATCACTTCTTCCCACCTATCTTTTTCCTCTTACACTTTACTATAATATAAGCATTACAAAGAAACCAGGCTGCACCTTCAACATTTTTTTTAGAAATCTCTTCAGCTAATTCTCCAAATTTGTCACTTATAAATTTGCTTTCTGCATAGCTTCAGAACAAAATTCAGCTAAATTTTTTGTTGCAATAACAACAAGGAGTTTCTTTCCTCCAATTTCCAAAAACATGCTCCCCACTTCAATCTAAACCCTTCCAAACAAAACCTTTAATATCTGTATTTCTGTAAATAGTCTGTATGACAATTTAGGTATTTTTTCTGAGATTATATGCCTTTTCTCAATCATGTGTATCACTTCTTTCAAGCCCTCACTAACAGAAAAATTACCACTCATATTTCTAACTAAAACCATTCAAAACAATGTAGGCTTTTCCCACTCAAAACTAATTTAAAAATTAGTTTTCTATTGTTTCTGTAACAAGTTACCACAAATTTAGTGGCATAAGCAAATGTATGATTAATACATAACTCTTGAGGACAGAAGTCTGAAATAGGCCTCACTGGACTAAAATCCAGGGTTTAGCAGAGCCCCATTCCTTTCTTGAGGCTTTAAGGAAGAATTCATTTTCTTGCTTTCTCCACATTCATCCCACATTCCTTGGCTCATGGTCCCCTTTTATTTTCAAAGCCAGAAATAAACAAAAGAGTCTTTCTCACATTGTAGCACTCCAACTCTGACACTGTTGTCACATCTTCTTCTCCCATTCTAATTTTCCTGCCTCCTTCTTTCACTTCTAAAGACCCGTGGGACTACATTGAGCCAAACTGGATAACTCAGGATAATCTCCACATGTCAGGATCCACAACTTAATCATTGATGGAAGATTCATTTTTCCATGTAAGGTAACATCTTCACATGTTCCAGATATTAAGAAGTGGACATCATTGGGAGGGTGATTATTATGTCTACCACATCCTCATCCCAGGATTAGCCCCTTATTAAGTACTGGTATGAATTGGTATATTAATACTTCAGTCCCTTGCCCCTTAGATTAGATAACTTTGAGATACGTATTTTACACTGGTTCTCAGAGTTTCCCAGAAGGATTAAACTTGAGTTCAACATGATGTGAATTGTTTAATTTATTGGTTACCTATCTTTTTTTACTTACTTCCTCAACTGAGGTTTCCTGACACCATCTCTCAAATAAACTACTTGTGCTAAGATCCTAGTCTCAGGGTCTTCTGCTAAGAGAACTAAGACATTATGTGATTGGACAACTCACTTTACTTCTGTATCTCAGTTTTCTTGGGAGACCTGATTTCCTCTCAAGGAATATGTATGAATCAAGAAAGGAATAACATTTATGAAAACATTTTGAAAAAATCTTATATGAGGGAGCACAGTGGTATGGTATCTTAATTTAAATCTATCCAACTTTCTTTACTTGATATAGTGAATTGGTATACTTTTGTCAACACCTCTAAAACAATGCTTCTCCACTGGAGGCAATTTTGTCCACTGAAGACATTTGACAATATCTGAAGATATTTTTAATTGTCACAACTTTGGTATAGTAAGGGGGTAGGAAAAGGTTTGCTATTGGCATCTAGTGAAAGAGGTCAAGAATGCTGCACATCCTATAATGCAGAGGACACTTCCCCCCGCCTCCCGTGAGAGAATTATCTAGTCTAAATATCAATAGTGTCACTACTGAGAAACTCTGCTCTTAATTCAGATGATTAAACTGATTTATATCATTATTGGGCTTCCCTGGAGGCTCAGCACTAAAGAATCTGCCTGTAATGCATTGGACACTGGTTTGATCCCTGGGCAGGAAAGATCCCCTGGAGCAGGGCATGGCAACCCACTCCAGTATTCTTGCCTGGAGAAACCCATGACTGAGGAGCCTGGGGGGGAGGGGGGAGATACAGTCCACAGGGTTGCAAAGAGTTGGAAGCAACTGAAGCAACTGAGCATTTACACACGCATGTCATTATTATGGTATTATAATTTATAATATTTACTATAAATGCCAGAATTATTCTTCTACCTCCTGCTCAAAGTTTATGTTTGCTCACTTCATTTTTTGAGAATTAATTTTATTCCAATCATTAGCCAGAGAAACCATTATGTAAACAAGCTAATGTAACTCTCCATAAGCACTTCATCTTGAGAGTGGCATTTTTTTACTGTTTTTGTCACAGAACCTTAGCAAACCACACTGTAGATGAATCCCAAAGCTATTCTAAAAGTGAAGTCGCTCAGTCGTGTCCTACTCTTTGCAACCCCATGGACGTAGCCTACCAGGCTCCTCCGTCCATGGGATTTTCCAGGTAAGAGTACTGGAGTGGGCTGCCATTTCCTCCTCCAGCGGATCTTCCCAACCCAGGGATCAAATCCGGGTCTCCTGCATTGCAGACAGACGTTTTACCATCTGAGCCACCAGGGAAGCTATTCTTAGAAGTTATTCTAAGCGATTCTAACTGTACCATAAAAGTAATTGTTGTAAAGCAAATAGACAAATTCATCATCAAAATACCAGGTTCTGCCTTACCCAATGGAATAGTGCAGAGTTGAACCTGCTTAAAATATTTCCTTTCCCTTTTTCCTCAAACCATTTACTTTCAATATAGCAAAAAATTAAAATGAGGCATTAGTTATGAGAGAACCAAGGCATCTTTATGAGTGTTTTTTGGGGTTTTTCTGTTATTTTCATCTCCCCTCTCCCCTCATTCTCTTTCCTATATTCATTTTACTTCCTTATCTTCTCCATTTTCATTTCAGCCTCCGCATCTTTTTATCTTATTTTCACTGTTCTCCTTTCTCCTCATCTTTTCCTTCCTGTCCCACCCCTTTCCAACTTTGTTCTTGTCCTCAGAACTAACATTCTTCTAGCTAACTGAGTGGCACTCACAGAATTAACTACCTTTCCCAGCTACTCTGTAAACATGTAAACTTGAGCCATCTGGGCCTTTTAATGTTTCCTTTAAAGTCTGTCACTGCATCAATTGCCTGTTTCGGCTGGCTGCACAAGAAGTCATTATAAGCTAATATTTCCCTAGGGCACTTCAGTCACTTTATTAATTGTTTTCTTCCTCATAAATGTCTTTTTCTTAGTAACAGACTGATTTTTTTCCTTAAACACAAGCTGAATTCCCTCCTAATTGTTTACTTGCTTTTTTTTTTAACTTAATTGTACCATACCCTATGGCACAGAATTACAGAAATCTTAACAAGGAAAATACCTTCTACTTAAAAAAATTGTTTTGAAATCAGAGTATAAAACAATCTCTAGAAGATTCTCATCATGTCAAATAATTCAGAAAACATTTTTTTAAACACACAAAGTAAAGACAAGAAAAGATCCTTGGCTTTGATTTTCCATGACACTGCTATAAGTATTACTTTTTTTTACTTATTTATTTAAGTGTTTACCCTGGGGTTTTTTAAATGTAGATAAGAAGTCTAAGAAATCTCTCCTCAACATTGAAATAATTCTGATCTTATAGAATAATTTGAGAATAGTTAAATAGTTTGCTGCCAAAATATCTCATAGTTGGAATCATATGTCAGATCAAATTGTGTGTTCTAATTTATGACTGCATATGGAAACATAATTGGAATAACAGTAACAGCAATATTAATTTATTATCTCCTCCATGCCAGCTATAGTGCTTTTTGTATTAGTATCCCTAATTGTCACAATCTTTTTTCTACCTCACTTCCTACATCTTCCAATTTTTATTTTTTTTCTAACCTCTTCCCTCTACCTTTTGTCTAGATTTACTTTACTTCTTTCATTTCTCCATTGTCTTTTTCACCCTCATCTTCTTCATGTCACTATTATGACCAATGGTTTTCTGATATAGAAACAAAGGCTTTCACACTCCAAGAATTGAAATAATTTGTCTAGAATCATGAACATTATACAAATGAAAGGTGATATCCAATCCAGGTCTCTCTGACTCCAAAAATCTGTAATAATAAGAATGTCTTTAAAGAATCATTCACTTCAATTTGCCCTCTGTACTTTTTTTTAAAACTTTGCTTAGCTTACTTTGGGCTTCCCCAATGGCTCAATGATGAAGAATTTGCCTGCATGCAGTAGACGTGGGTTGAATCCCTGTGTTGACAAGATCCCCTGGAAGAGAAAATGACAACTCACTTCATTATTCTTGCTTGAAAAAAAAAAACAGTCCCATGGACAAAGGAGCTTGGCAGGCTACATTCCATGGAGTTGCAAAGAGTCAGACATCACTGAGTGACTAAACATGTATAGCTTACTTTAGGCATTCATCTGATATAGTTCTCTTCCTAATACATACACACCCAATACCCTCCCCCCCTTTAATTTTTTTTTTTTTTTGAGATATCCCTAAGTCTGTTTAGAGTACTTTAATTGCTCAAGTTGGGCTGGGTGAAGAAATCCCCTTCAGGAATCGAAGGCAAATCCATGCAGCCTAGAAAAAACTGTGTTAATCCCAAAGGTATACTTGGCAACTTCCATTTACAGAAGCCCTGGATAAGAGGCTGGGCCTGAGATTCACCACGGTCAAACAAGAGTATTAACAACTATTAAAAGCAGTCTTTAAATTATTTGAAATCTTTCACCAATACGATATCAGTTCAGTTCAGTCGCTCAGTCGTGTCCGACTCTTTGCGACCCCATGAATCACAGCACGCCAGGCCTCCCTGTCCATCACCAACTCCCGGAGTTTACCCAAACTCATGTCCATCGAGTCAGTGATGCCATCCAACCATCTCATCCTCTGTCATCCCCTTCTCCTCCTGCCTCCAATCCTACCCAGCATTAGGGTCTTTTCCAATGAGTCAACTCTTCGCATGAGGTGGCCAAAATATTGGAGTTTCAGCTTCAACATCAGTCCTTCCAATAAACACCCAGGATTGATCTCCTTTAGGATGGATTGATTGGATCTCCTTGCAGTCCAAGGGACTCTCAAGAGTCTTCTCCAACACCACAGTTCAAAAGCATCAATTCTTCGGCGCTCAGCTTTCTTCACTGTCCAACTCTCACATCCATACATGACCACTGGAAAAACCATAGCCTTGACTAGATGGACTTTTGTTGGCAAAGTAATGTCTCTGCTTTTAAATATGCTATCTAGGTTGGCCATAACCTTCCTTCCAAGTAGTAAGCGTCTTTTAATTTCATGGCTGCAATCACCATCTGCAGTGATTTTGGAGCCCCAAAAAATAAAGTCTGACACTGTTTGCACTGTTTCCCCATCTATTTCCCATAAAGTGATGGGACCAGATGCCATGATCTTAGTTTTCCAATATGATATATATGCATATCTATATCTATATCTATATATATATACACACACACACATATATATACCTATATATTTTTCTCTGATATCTGTGACCATAAAAATTATAAAATATATCTTACTTTTTGTTGAAAAGCTTTCCTAATTAGTGGTATAGATTTTATATGTTTCTAGATGAGTAATTTATATTCTAACGCAGTGTTCTGTTCAAAGTAGGTGATTTTTTGAACCCCTATCAAAGCTACTTAAAAACAAAATTCCCCTCTGATATATAAGCATGTGCCCTCCAGCATGCCTTTCTGCACTGTCTGTGAGCTCTGAGAAACTACAAGAAATATTATAAAATATTTAAGACATTGATATGACTCAACTCGCCATAAATGGATCTGGCTGGCCCAAGCATCAGATGCACATTCTTTGAAGCAGCTTATAGCAATATTTTCAACTTACAATAAAAATGAACAGAAGAAAGAGATAACAATTAAAGAAGAAAAAAAATAACTTCTTTGCAATAATAACGTTCAAATGCAATAAGCAGTTTGGATCTAGGAAGCAATATCAAGAGTATACACGCTTGGCTAAGATTTCATTTGTTCTGTCCTAAAGAGGATTTCTGGACTGATATTTAGTTCTGAATGCCATCTAATAAAAGAAACTCTACTAAAGAAAGACTGGTAACTCATAAATGTGTCAATAAAAATAATGGACACTGAAGTAGAGATGAGCGTACAATGTTGGCTGAAACCAGTTAAAATTTACATAGAATATCCTATTATTTCATCTTTCATTGCCACTCCAGTAAACACACCCAAATGACAAGACAAGGAAATCAGAGCCTTTTCAGTTCTAAAAATTTAATTTCACCTCTTAAATGACCAAACTTTTAGGAAGGTATATAAGACAATAAGCATCAGAGTAAGTGGTCCCCAATTTTGTACATAAGATACTTTGATTCATCATGATTAAAAAAGCATGCTTTGCTAAGCAAGGCACACTAGGTTTGATTAATTTTCTCTCCCCCTGTTTCTATAGCATGTTTTCATTTTTTTCTAATAAAAATAATTTAGAACAAGACACACTGGTTCATTGAAGCTAGCTTACATAACTAAGGTTGGAACTCTGAAGTACCAATAAACTGGACAGAGGTTGTCAACACCTATATCATACAGTCAACGAGTTTCCATCCTCTCTCCAATGGTCCATATGTGTTCATGAAAGCATCCTACTCACATTTCACCCATGTCTGTTAAGGGCCCTGTGTGGACTCCAGAACCTAATAATGAAATATTAATTTCTGTAACACTATGGCAGGAAAAGAGGCTTGGTCATTGTTATATTCTATAAGAGGGAAATCTTTCAGTTCAGGTCAGTTCAATCACTCAGTCGTGTCTGATTCTTTGCGACCCCATGGACTGCAGCCCTGCAGGTTTCCCTGTCCATCACCAACTCCCAGAACTTGCTCAAACTCATGTTCATAGAGTTGGTGATGGCATCCAGCCCTCTCATCCTTTATCATCCCCTTTGCCTGCCTTCAATTTTTCCCATCATTGGGGTCTTTTTTAATGAGTCGGTTCTTTGCATCAGGTGGACAAAGGATTGGAGCTTCAGCTTCAGCTTCAGCATCAGTGCTTCCAATGAATATGCAGGACTTATTTCCTTTAGGATTGACTGGTTTGACCTCCTGGCAGTCCAAGGGACACTCAAAAGTCTTCAGGGGAAAGCTTTAACATCTGAAAAATAGAGTTCCATTGTTGATTCTACTCTCAACTGTCCAGCTCCTCTCCCTGGGTGGCCTCAGACAAGCCCTGTACTCCGTATCTTCTCATTTAGAAAACCAGCTACTCCCTATCTCCCAGGAATTTTGTGAAACTAAGTAAGATTAAAGTGTTCATGAAGCCAGGCAGATATTTATGGCTGAATGAACCCACCAAATGTTCTCATAAATTTGAAGCACATATGAAGCCTATTCCTCCTTTTCATAAGAATTATGATGATTATTTAAAGTATGAATAAAACTTTTTTTCAAGAAGTTCAGAAGACTGGAGTCATGAAAGTCATGTGAACAATGAGATTTATGACTGACTTCTTCACGAAGCAATGGAAGCCAAAAGACAGTGGAATGAATTATTTGAAGTACAAAAAGAAAGCTTCAGTTCAGTTCAGTCACTCGGTCGTGTCTGATTCTTTGTGATCCCATGGACTGCAGTACGCCATGATTCCCTGTTCATCAACAACTCCCAGAGCTTACTCAAACTCATGTCCATTGAGTAGGCTATGCCACCCAACCATCTCATCCTCTGTCGTCCCCTTCTTCTCCCACCTTCAATCTTTCTGAGCATCAGGGTCTTTTCAAATGAGTCAGTTATTCGCATCAGGTGGCCAAAGTATTGGAGTTTCAGCTTCAGCATCAGTCCTTCCAATGAAGCAAATGCAACATAAATACATTTCCAGACAACCAAAAACAGAATTTATCACCAGAAGCCTTGTACTAAGAGAAGCACTACAGAGAGTTGTTCAAGTAGAAGGAAAATAATCCCTAGCAGAAATGCAGGAAAAAATGAGAAGAAAGGAGGAGCAATAGAAAGTACCGATATGTACATAAGTTAAGTTGTATTAATATTACTGTACAAAACAGTAATATTTTGTGATGTCAGCTCATTAAAATGGATAAAAGCAAACTGGTTGCACCATTTTGCATTTCCCAGTAATGTTTGAGAGCTCCATTTTCTGACCATCTCTCATAGGAAATTGCTTTTATAATTTTAATTTTTTAATTTTAGCCATTAAAACACTGTAAAACAGTGTCTCGTTGTGATTTGAATTCATATTTTTCTAATAACAATTAGTATCTTATGTATTTTATTTGAAATGTATATTCAAAATGTTTTCCCATTTTAAAATTGAATTTTTTTTTTATTATTGACTGAAAAGAGAGCTTTATTCTGGGCACAAGATCTTTATCAGATATGTATTATTCAAGAGAAATGAAAACATATTCCTATACCTCTACAGAATGTTTATAGCAGCTTTATTCATAATCCTCCAAAATTTTAAACAGTGTCCATCAAACAGTGAATGGATAAGCAAGTTGTAGTAGCTCCACACAATGGAATACTCCTTAGTGGTTAAAAGGTAATGAACTATTGATATGATACATGCAACAACATGTGTGAGTCTCAGAAGCATTATGCCATGTGAAAAAAGGCATACACAAGCTATAATACATAACTTGCATAATTGTTTAATTTTGGTCAGTGACCTCCTGGAAAATAAAATCCATTCAAAGCAAAAATCAAAAAAAAAAACCAAACAAACAAAGCAAAAATCATGTCAGTGGTTGCGATGGGTTGGAGTAAGAATATTGATTATAAAGAAGAACGAGAAAATATTTAGGATATATGTAGTTATGGCAACATTTTATATCTTGATGATGGTTGGTTAAATGACTGTATTTGTTTCTCAAACTCTTAAAGCTGTACACATAACAGGATAACTGCATGTAAAGTATATTGCAAAAAATCCAGCATAATAAAAGAAAATAATAATATGAAATATGGAAGTAATAAGTGTTCTGGGAAGTGGGGAAAATATGAATTTATAGGCTCAGATGGTAAAGAAGACACATATATGATCATATTCTCTGCAGCCAAAGATGAAGTAGCTCTCTATAGTCAGCAAATATAAGAGCAGGAACTGACTGTGGCTCAGATCATGAACTCCTTCTTATCAAATTCAGACTTCAACTGAAGAAAGTAGGAAAAACCACTAGACCATTCAGATATGACCTTAATCAAATCCCTTACGATTATACAGTGGAAGTGACAAATAGATTCAAGGGATTAGATCTGATAGACAGAGTGCCTGAAGAACTATGGATGGAGGTTTGTGACACTGTACAGGAGGCAGTGATCCAAGACCATCCTCAAGAAAAAGAAAGGCAAAATGGTTGTCTTTGGACACCTTACAAATAGCTGAGAAAAGAAGAGAAGAAAAGGCACAGGAGAAAAGGAAAGATATACCCATTTGAATGCAGAGTATCAAAGAATAGCAAGGAGAGATAAGAAAGCCTTCCTTGGTGATCAATGCAAAGAAATAGAGGAAAACAATAGAATGGGAAGGACTAGATATCTCTTCAAGAAAATAAGAAATATCAAGGGAATATTTCATGCAAAGATGGGTAAAATAAAGGACAGAAGCAGTATGGACTTAACAGAAGCAGAAGATATTAACAAGAGATGGCAACAATACACAGAAGAACTATACAAAAAAGTTCTTCGTGACCCAGATAACGACTATAGTGTGATCACTGGAATGTGAAGTCAAGTGGGCCTTGGGGAGCATCACTGTGAACAAAGCTAGTGGAGGTGATGGAATTCCAGTTGAGCTATTTCAAATCCTAAAAGATGATGCTGTGGAAGTGCTGCACTAAATATACCAGCAAATTTGGAAAACTCAGCAGTGGCCACAGGACTGGAAAATGTCAGTTTTCATTCCAATCTCTAAGAAAGGCAATGCCAAAGAATGCCCAAACTACCACACAACTGTACTCATCTCACACACTAGCAAAGTAATGCTCAAAATTCTCCAAGCCAGTCTTTAACAGTACATGAACTGTGAACTCTCAGATGTTCAAGCTGGTTTTAGATAAGGCAGAGGAACCAGAGATCAAATTGCCAACATCCGTTGAATCATTGAAAAAGCAAGAGAATTCCAGAAAAGCATCTACTTCTGCTTTATTGACTACATCAGAGCCTTTGACTGTGTGGATCACAATAAACTGTGGAAAATTCTTGAAGAGATGGGAAAACCAAATCATCTTACCTGCCTCCTGAAAAACCTGTACGCAGGTCAAGAAGCAACAGTTAGAACCTGACGTGGAACAACAGACTGGTTCCAGAGGAAAGGAGTACATCAAGGCTGTATAGTGTCACCCTGCTTATTCAACTTATATGCAGAGTACATCATGTGAAATGCTGGGCTGGATGAAGCACAAGCTGGAATGAAGATTGTCGGGAGAAATATCAATAACCTCAGATATGCAGTTGACGCCATCTTTACGGCAGAAAGTGGAGAAGAACTGAAGAGCCTCTTGATGAAAGTGAAAGAAGAGAGTTAATAAGCTTGCCTAAAAATCAACATTCAGGAAACTAAGATCATGGCACCCGGTCCCATCACTTCATGACAAATAGATGAGGAAACAACGGAAACAGTGTCAGACTTTATTTTCTTGGGCTCCAAAAGCACTGCAAATGGTGACTGTAGTCATGAAATTAAAAGATATTTGTTCCTTTGAAGAAAAGTTAGGACTAACCTAGACAGCATATTAAAAAGCAGAGAATTTACTTTGCCAACAAAGGCCCTGAAAGTGGTCCCCTTTCCTGCAACAGAATGTTAATAGTCAAAAATTGGAAACAATCCAAGCATTCACCGATATAGATGGATAATTTGGGGTATATCAATACAATGGAATGCTACACAGCAATGAAAGATCCTAAGATACTGATACATGTAACATCATGGATGAATCTCACAGATTTGATAGGAAACCAAAACAAGAGTATTACTGTATGGTTCCATGTCTGTGAAGTTTGAAATGAGGTAAAACTAATCTATGTGGATGTATGTCACATAGTGATCACCTTTCCTCAACTTAATGGCTGGAGTGGGTCATGAGTAAAGTGACAAGGCAGTAATGCTTTTTATCTTGATAATGGAAATAAGATGTTCTTACCACCACTCAGCTAGTGTTTCTCTTCACTACCACTTAACCCAGGATTCCTTGTTACACTTATTACAAGCCTTGTTTCAGGCCTCAGATATATGAACTACAAAGTCCAAATTCTGAGTAGCTCTTTATACCAAGTCACCTAACATATATGTCACATCTATGTATCCTTGTGGGTGTACAAACTAGGAGACGAACTGACTAGAATGCTGGTAAAGAGACAAAAGAAACAAAACAGCAACAACAAATAGAATAAGAAGCTAAGATATAAGACAGCTACTATTTTTGTCGGTTCAATTCATTTTTATTTTAATTTGGTTAATTAGTTTTTATATTTGTTGGTCATTCTCTTTGACCTTTTGATGTTTGGCCATTACTAAAATTCTCTTTGCATCTCACTTCCAAAACTACTTCTTTACAGATCAGAAAAGGGCATCTAATACCAAAAAAATAGGCACCATTTCAAAGTCAGCTCCCTAGGCTGAGCCTCTGGATGCTCTAGCTAAGTGATTCATCTATCTGGACACAGGACAGAACAAAAAATGAAGGTTAAGCTATGAGTCACCCCAGAGTGGTTCACACCTGTTTCCGTAGTTTATGAAGTCAACTCTTAAATTAATTGTTGCAATCTTCAAAGAATCCAAATGCATACGCTATGAGAAGAACTTGCTAAAACACTACAATTAGAAAAAAAAATTTGACCAAGGAAGGACTTGTAGAGATCATTCGAGTCAGAGTTTCCTAACCTCTTTGGGATCACAGAGCCTTTGAAAATCCATGGAAAGCTATGGACTCTTTTGCCTCCAAACTGCATTTAAGATCTTGCATAGAACTTTAAGGATTTTTTTTTTACTTTATATATATTATGACTCTCACCCATGAATTTGCTTGAAGTCCATGGGCTCTGCATTTAAAAATCCTTGATTTAATCCAAGCATGAATAGGAGGTCCTAGGTTAAATAGTTTACCTAAAGGGAGTAAAGAGAGTAGGACAAGGGCTAGAACATGGGAAGGAGCTAGAACTGGCTTACAGTCTACTACCCACACCACTGCTCCAGAGTAAAGAAAAATCTACATTTAAAAAAATACGGTTATTCTAGGGCAGGTTGGACTTTCTCAAATGCATATTGATTAGGAAGTTTCAGTGAGAAAAAATGATCTTGAATATAAAAGAAAGACAGTCAGATTTTCTGTTTGGGCCCTAAACTAATTGCCTTTTCCAGTAACTGCCATTCTGCAATCCCCATACAACAGTTTTCAGTTGTCCAATACTGCTGGAGCAAAGCACCTACCAGCTCAGTGAATGGAAGACAATATTCACATTTCCAACCTCAGTAACTCTCATCAGTTGTTGTCAACTTTCCTTCCACTCACCTCTTAGTTTACAAACGTATCTTAAGATGCTTCTGTTCTCTAAAAGTCATTAAATTAGAACTTTAAACCTTTACCTAAATTCTACAAACCCCATGGGCTACTCCTTATTTTCCTCTTTTCTCCTCTTAAAAGAGTAGTCATCTATCTGCAAAAAAAATATACTTTGAACCTTACAGAAGTATCAGTATTTAACTTTTTTCAAGTTTTTTAAATTATTATTTTAATTGGAGGATAATTACTTTTCAACTGTTTTTGACCTTCAAAATCTTTCATATGATTTAATTTAATATTTCCTATCTGTTAACAGTGTTTATTGTGGAAGGAATGATAAAGGAATGGATTTTGAGTAATTATTATTAGGTCGTAGAGTATTATTGTTATTTCCTACTTTATAGTCTTTTATATTTTCTAAATTTCTTCAACCACCTTATACTAGTTTTTGAATCATAATTTAAAAAATCAAACTCTCCATCTCTAACTTCTCCAAGGCATGTTGATTCCACAGCCTCTTAACAACTGCTCTTATTTTCTAAATTTCTTCAACCACCTTATACTAGTTTTTGAATCATAATTTAAAAAATCAAACTCTCCATCTCTAACTTCTCCAAGGCATGTTGATTCCACAGCCTCTTAACAACTGCTCTTTGTACCTGTCTTTCTTGCTTCTGTCACTGAGGACAACAAAATCACCCAGATGACCCAAGACCCAGATGAGTCTAAAGTAATATTTGACATTTTCTCATTTCTACACTCTCTCCTCCGTATATCACTGGTTTTCCTAGTTCTCCAGCCTCTGCCTACTCCATCTCAGTTTCCATCTCCAGTTCAGTCATTGGACAGATATTTACTGAGTTTTTACAGATATTTGAGATATATTACAGATAAATGAGTATTTACAAATATTTATTATTTGCCACTCTGAAAGGCTAGCAAAATTACAGTGAATACAGTGAAATTTTTGCCTCTGCTCATTTCTAAAAGTTCTGTGCTCCTCTCTTGTTTTTCATTCTTTCCTTGAACCATCTCTTCACTTGCTTGATTTTGTTTTCTTCTTGATCTTAATGCAGATGACCTACAAAGCCCCTACTTCTCCCCACCATACCTCTTCAGCTGAATATTACAACCCACCTCAAATGCAATGCATTCTGAACCAAATTCAGCTGACACTGAAATTCCTTCAGTATTTCCTAGGTAGGTCCTAGCCTCCCTGCTAACCCAGTCATGCATGCTAGAGTTACCCTTCAACCTTCCCTGTTTTGAACTAGCTCCCTCAAAAGCAGAAGCTGGGGCCAATATTTGAGCACAAAGAATTTATTTACAAGCTTAGGCAGGAGTGACACAATAGAGAATGAGGCAGGAAGGAGAAAAAAAAACAATAAAAAAGAGTGTTACTGAGTGGGTTCTTATTGTGGATAATTGCAGTGCAATTTCACACAGGAATTTCTGAGGAATCATGTGGAATAAGTTTCCAGATTCCCCCACTGAAACTTGAGAGGCTAGTAGCATTTTTACAAATTCTTGTTTCCCAGTGGCTAAGGATTGCTGGGAGTGGGACACAGGTTGGATATTCCCTATACCTCCAGTGTGCAAAGGAACCATCTACCACAGCTGCAGTTGAAGTCAGAAGTGAGGCAAGGAGATACTGTAACATATATGTTACATGTCACTTATATCTCAATAAAGCTGGAAGGAACAAAAAACATACATAAATACACTTAACACTTTGACGAACATTATTGTCTATAAAAAAGACAAGAAATAAAGCACCATAGATTTACCACTTCAGCAGTAAATAATAACATAATAAATATTGATCTAATGAAATTAACAAATTTAACTATACTAGAAGGAACTTGCCCAGTGAAATGGAAATGATTGTATTGTGGAGAAAATTCCTTAACCTCCAAAACAAGAAATCAATAGAAACAGCCTAAAATTAAAAATATAGAAATAGCATTATAAGCATGCAATTTTAAAATCTGGCATTAGAAATTATCAGCAAAATGAAAAGGCAACCTATGGAATGAGAGGAAACATTCACAAATCACACATGTGATAAGGGTTAGTATCCAAAATATATGAAGAACTCATAGAACTCAATGGCAAAAAAAAAAGAAAGAAAGAAATCCAATTTAAAAATGGTCAGAAGAATTGAATAGACATTTTTCCAAAGAAGATATACAAATGGCCACAAGAAAAGGTGCTCAGCCTCAATAATCATTAGGTAAATGCAAATCAAACCACAATGATATATCACCTCACCCCTTTTAGAATAGCTGTCATCAAAAAGACAAGAGATAAACAAATGTGAGTAGGAATGTGGAGAAAAGAGAACCGTGGTGAACTGTGAGAAGAAATGTAAATTGGTGCAGCTACTATGAAAAACAGTATGGAAGTTCCTCAAAAAATTAAAAATGGAACTATCATATGATCCAGCAACTCCACATCTGGGTAGATAGCCAAAAGAAAAAATTCACTATCTTGATGAGAAAGCTGCATTTCCATGTTCACTGAGGCAGCATTTACAGTAGTAGATACATGGAAACAACTTAAATGTCCACTGATAGATCAATATACAAAGAAGTTATGAGATATATAACAGAATATTTTTCACCCTTTAAAAAAAGAATGAGATCCTTACCTTTTTAACAACATGGATGGATTTTGAGGTCATTATACTAAGTGAGTGGAGAAGGAAATGGCAACCCACTGCACTATTCTTGCCTGGAAAATCCCATGGACAGAGGAGCCTGGCGAGCTATAGTCCATGGGGTTGCAAGAGTCGGACATGACTTAGCGACTAAACCATACTAAGTGAGATGTAATACAAAAAATATAATCATTATATGATCTCACTTATATGTGGAATCTAAACAATCAAATTCATAGAAAAACAGATTGGTAACTACCAGAGAGGCAGAAGGGGTGGGGGGAAAATAGATAAATGTGGTCAAATGTGCAAACTTAATTGTTAGAAAGTTCTGGGACATGATGGACAGCATGTGACTAGAGTTAATAATACTGTATTAAATATTTGAAAATTGCTCAAAGTAAATCTTTTTTTTTTTGACTGTTTTGATCTGTCTTTATTTGCTTTTTAGCTAATACGTCTTTGTGGTTTTTTTTTTATAAATTTATTTATTTTAGTTGGGGGCTAATTAAGTCTACAAGCAATAAATGCTGGAGAGGATGTGGAGAAAAGGGAACCCTCTTACACTGTTGGTGGGAATGCAAACTAGTACAGCCACTATGGAGAACAGTGTGGAGATTCCTTAAAAAACTGGGAATAGAACTGCCATATGACCCAGCAATCCCACTGCTGGGCATATACACCGAGGAAACCAGAATTGAAAGAGACGCGTGTACCCCAATGTTCATCGCAGCACTGTTTACAATAGCCAGGACATGGAAGCAACCTAGATGTCCATCAGCAGACGAATGGATAAGGAAGCTGTGGTACATATACACAATGGAATATTACTCAGCCATTAAAAAAAATACATTTGAATTGGTTCTACTGAGATGGATGAAACTGGAGCCCATTATACAGAGTGAAGTAAGCCAGAAAGAAAAACAACAATACAGTATACTAATGCATATATATGGAATTTGAAAGATGGTAATGATAACCCTATATGCGAGACAGAATAAGAGACACAGATGCATAGAACAATTTTATGGACTCTGAGGGAGAAGGTGAGGGTGGGACGTTCTGGGAGAATAGCATTGAAACATGTATATTATCATATGTGAAAGAGAACACCATTCCATGTTCGATGCATGAGACAAGGGCTCAGGGCCGGGGCAATGGGAAGACCCAGAGGGATGGGATGGGGAGGGAGGTGGGTGGGGGGTCCAGGAAGGGGAACACATGTAAACCCATGGCTGATTCATGTCAATGTATGGCAAAAACTATTACAATATTGTAAAGACAGTATGGTACTGGCACAAAGATAGAAATATAGATCAATGGAACAAAATAGAAAGCCCAGAGATAAACCCACGCACATATGGACACCTTATCTTCGACAAAGGAGGCAAGAATATACAATGGAGAAAAGACAATCTCTTTAACAAGTGGTGCTGGGAAAACTGGTCAACCACTTGTAAAAGAATGAAACTAGAACACTTCCTAACACCGTACACAAAAATAAACTCAAAATGGATTAAAGATCTAAACATAAGACCAGAAACTATAAAACTCCTAGAGGAAAAAATAGGCAAAACACTCTCCGACATAAATCACAGCAGGATCCTCCATGACCCACCTCCCAGAATATTGGAAATAAAAGCAAAAATAAACAAATGGGACCTAATTAAAATTAAAAGCTTTTGCACAACAAAGGAAACTATAAACAAGGTGAAAAGACAGCCTTCAGAATGGGAGAAAATAATAGCAAACGAAGCAACAGACAAACAATTAATCTCAAAAATATACAAGCAACTTCTGCAGCTGAATTCCAGAAAAATAAACGACCCAATCAAAAAATGGGCCAAAGAACTAAACAGACATTTCTCCAAAGAAGACATACAGATGGCTAACAAACACATGAAAAGATGCTCAACATCACTCATTATTAGAGAAATGCAAATCAAAACCACAATGAGGTATCATTTCACACCAGTCAGAATGGCTGCTATCCAAAAGTCTACAAAGTAAATCTTAAAAACTTTCATCACAAGAAAAAATTGTAACTACGAGGGGTGATGGATGGTAAATAAACTTACTGTGATAATCATTTTGCAGTATACACATATATCAAATCATTATGCTGTATTCTTTAAACTAAGTTATATTTCAATAAAACTTCTAGTTTTTTATTAATATAAATAAATAGAAATAAACATAACACTTATTTATAGTATAAATAAATAGTAAAATGGACATGAGTTTGAGCAAGCTCCAGGAATTGGTGATGGCCAAGGAAGCCTGGTGTGCTGCAATCCATGGAGTCACAAAGAGTCGGACACGACTGAGCAACTGAACTGAACTGTTATTAAATAGCAGATAAAACATTAGAAAGAGGCTTCCCCTGTAGGGTAGGTTTGAAAGTAAGGGTAGACCTGATATCTTCAATCAAACTTTCAGAATTGAAGTATTATTTTACTATTAACATAACTTCTGCTGCTAAGTTACTTCAGTCGTGTCTGACTCTGTGCGACCCCATAGACGGCAGCCCACCAGGCTCCCCCGTCCTGGGATTCTCCAGGCAAGAACACTGGAGTGGGTTGCCATTTCCTTCTCCAAGGCATGAAAGTGAAAAGTGAAAGTGAAGTCGCTCAGTCGTGTCCGACTCTTCTCGACCCCATGGACTGCAGCCCACCAGGCTCCTCCGTCCATGGGATTTTCCAGGCAAGAGTACTGGAGTGGGGTGCCATCGCCTTCTCCAACATAACTTCTACTTAAGACCAAAGTGTTTAGAACCAGATGACTCAGATGATTTTATTATTGCTTAAAAACTTAATTAGAAGGTCTAAACTGATAAACCTTTAGCCAGACTCATCAAGAAAAAAAGGGGGAGGACTCAATGCAATAAAATTGGAAAAGTTACACCTGACAACACAGAAATACAAAGGATTACAAGAGATTACTTAAGCAAATATATGCCAATCAAATGGACAATCTGGAAGAAATGGACAAATTCTTAGAAAGGTAAAATCTCCCAAAAGTAAACCAGGAAGAAATAGAAAATATTAACAGATGAATCACAGGAACTCAAATTGAAATTCTGATTTTAAAACTCCCAACAATATAAAAGTCCAGGACCAGATGGCCTCACAGGAGAATTCTATAAAACATTTAGAGAAGAGTTAACACCTATGTTTCTGAAACTATTTTGAAAACTTTCAGAGGAACACTTCCAAATTCATTCTATAAGGGCACCATGACCCTGGTGCCAAAACCAGATAAAAATAGCACACACAAAAAAGAAAATTACAGGTAAATATCGCTGATGAATATAGTTGCAAAAATCCTCAGCAAAATACTAACAAAGTGAATTCAACAATATATTAAAAGGATTATATGCCATGATCAAGTAGGATTTCTACCAGGGATGCAAGGATTTTTCAGTATTCATGAATCAATCTGTGTGATACATCACATCAACAAATTAAAGAATAAAACCGATATTATCATTTCATTAGATGTAGAAAAAGTTCTTAATAAAATTCAACACGATTTATGGTAAGAACTCTCTGGAATGTGGGCACAGAAAGAACACACCTCAACATAATAAGGACCACATATGACAAACCCAGAGCTAACTTCATACTCGATTGTGAAAATCTTCTAAGATCAAGAACAAGATAAGGATATCCTTTCTCACCACTTTTAGGCAACGTATCTTTGGAAGTCCTACCCATGGAAACCATAGAATAAAAAGAAATAGAAGCAATCCAAATTAGAAAAAAGAAATAAAACTGGCACAGTTTGTAGATGACACAATTCTATACATAGAAAATCCTAAAGATGCTACCAGAAAACTACTAGAGCTCATCAGTGAATTTGGTAAACTGGCAGATACAAAATTAATACACAAAAACCTCTTGCATTCCTATATATTAACAACGAAAGATCAGGAAGATAAACTATGGAAACAATTCCATTTGCCAGTGCATCAAAAAGAATAAAATATCTAGGAATAAACCGACCTAAGAAAGCAAAATATCTACTCTGAAAACTATAAGATGCTGACGAAAGAAATATAAGATGACACCAAAGGTGGCAAAATATACCATGTTCTTAAATTAGAAGAAACAATATTGTCAAAATGACTATACTTCCCAAGATAATCTACAGATGCAATGCAATCTTTATCACAATATCAATGACATTTTAGGGAGATCTAGAAGAAAAATCTTAAAATTTGTGTGGAAGCACATAAGACCTTGAATAGCCAAAACAATCCTAAGAAAGAAAAGCAGAACTGGAGGAATTAGGCTCCCTGGCTTCAGATTATACTATAAAACTACAGTCATCAAAATAGTGTGGTATTGGCACAAAGACATAGTTATAGATCAATGGAACAAGACAGAAAGCCCAGAAACAAACCCATGCACTTATGGTCAATTAATCTATGTCAAAGAAGGCAGGAAGATACAGTGGAGAAAACAGTCTCTTCAATAAGTGATGCTGGGGAAACCAGAGATACATATAAAAGAATGAAATAAGAACACTCTCTAACATCACAAAAAAATAAACTCAAAATGGATTAAAGATCTAAGTGTAAAACCAGCTAATATAAAACACTTAGAGGGAAACATAAGCATAAAACTCTTTTACATAAATCACATCAAAATCATTTTCCATCCCCATCCTAAAGTACTGAAAATAAAAACAAAAATAAACAAGTGGAACCAATGAAACTTAAAAGTTTTGTACAGTAAAGAAAACAATAAAAAATGAAAATACAACCCACAGAATCAGAGAAAATATTTGCAAATGATGAGACAAAAATGGTTTAGCCTCCAAAATTATAAACAGCTCATGCAGCTTAACATCAAAAAAAATTTTTAACTGGACAGAGGATGTAAATAGATATTTCTCCAAAGAAGAAGCAGAAGATATTAAGACGAGGTGAAAAAATACACAGAACAGTACAAAAAAGATCTTCACGACCCAGATAATCACAATGGTATGATCACTCACCTAGAGCCAGTCATCCTGGAATGTGAAGTCAAGTGGACCTTAGGAAGCATCACTACGAACAAAGCTAGTGGAGGTGATGGAATTTCAGTGGAGCTATTTCAAATTCTAAAAGATGATGCTGTGAAAGTGCTGCACTCAATATGCCAGCAAATCTGGAAAACTCAGCAGTGGCCACAGGACTGGAAAGGTCAGTTTTCATTCCAATCCCAAAGAAAGGCAATGCCAAAGAATGCTCAAACTGCTGCACAATTGCACTCATCTCACATGCTAGTAAAGTAATGCTCAAAATTCTGCAAGCCAGGCTTCAGCAATACTTGAGCCATGAACTTCCAAATGTTCAAGTTGGTTTTAGAAAAGGCAGAGGAACTAGAGATCAAATTGCCAACATTTGCTGGATCATCGAAAAAGCAAAAGAGTTCCAGAAAAACATCTATTTCTGCTTTATTGACTATGTCAAAGCCTTTGACTGTGTGGATCACAAAAAACTGTGGAGAATTCTGAAAGAGATGGGCATACTAGACAACCTTACCTGCCTCTTGAGAAATCTGTATGCAGGTCAGGAAGCAACAGTTAGAAGTGAACACGGAACAACAGACTGGTTCCAAATAGGAAAAAGAGTACATCAACGCTGTACATTGTCACCCTGCTTATTTAACTTATATGCAGAGTACATCATGAGAAACGCTGGGCTGGATGAAGCACAAGCTGGAATCAAGAATGCCAGGAAAAATATCAATAACCTCAGATATGCAGATGACACTATCCTTACGGCAGAGAGTGAAGAAGAACTAAAGAGCCTCTTGATGAAAGTGAAAAAGGAGAATGAAAAAGTTGGCTTAAAGCTCAACATTCAGAAAACTAAGATCATGGCATCTGGTCCCATCACTTCATGGGAAATAGATGGGGAAACAGTGGAAACAGTGGAAACAGTGGCTGACTTTATTTTTCTGGGCTCCAAAATCACTGCAGATGGTGACTGCAGCCATGAAATTAAAAGACGCTTACTCCTTGGAAGGAAAGTTATAACCAACCTAGACAGTATATTGAAAGGCAGATACATTACTTTGCCAACAAAGGCCCATCTAGTCCAGGCTATGGTTTTTCCAGTGGTCATGTACGGATGTGAGGGTTGGACTATCAAGAAAGCTGAGCGCCGAAGAATCGATGCTTTTGAACTGTGGTGTTGGAGAAGACTTGAGAGTCCCTTGGACTGCAAGGACATCCAACTAGCCCCTCCTAAAGGAGATCAGTTCTGACTGTTCATTGGAAGGACTGATGTTGAAGCTGAAACTCCAATACTTTGGCCACCTCGTGTGAAGAGTTGACTCATTGGAAAAGACCTTGATGCCTGGAAGGATTGGGGGCAGGAGGAGAAGGGGACGACAGAGGATGAGATGGCTGGATGGCATCACCGACTCGATGGACATGGGTTTGGGTCGACTCCGGAAGTTGGTGATGGACAGGGAGGCCTGGCATGCTGCGATTCATGGGGTCTCAAAGAGTCGGACACGACTGAGCGACTGAACTGAACTGAACTAATAGCTCGCCCATTATTTTATTTACCACTTCTATCTGTGCCTCTTTCCCACACTGTGCACTTCTCTCAGTTACAGTTTTGGTAAGCCCACAAGCCAACCCTCACCAAAATGAGTAAAAACAAATATCGCTGGAGAGCTTCTCTAAAAATTGGGAAAGATCCAATGATGAGACAGCAAAAGACGCTAAGACTGCCAGAAAAAAGAAAGCTGAATTAAAAAGAAAATACTAAGAGTCCTACTTAAATTACAGGTTTATTGCAACAGGTGATTCACATTCTCCAGGCCTGCTTTGTATAATATGTGGCAACTGGCTACCAACAAAGCCATGAAAGCTTTAAAACTACTTCACCACATGGAGACCAAGCACCCTACATTAAAAGACAGGCTTTAGAGTTTTTCAAAAGAAAAATAAAAAACATGAACATAAAGAACAGAAGCAATAATTGAAGGCCACCACTTTATCAAATGTGCCTGCACTGAGAGCATCATTCTTAGTGGCTAACCACATTGCTAAAGCTTGGAAGCCTTTTACTACTGGTGAAGAGTTGATCCTGCTTGCTGCTGAGGACATGTGTCATGAACTTTTAGGAGAGGCTGCAGTTCAGAAGGTGGCACATGTTCCTCTTTCAGTTATGACCATAACTAGATTAATGGATGAAATAGCAGAGCATATTGAGGCACAACTGTTAGAGAGGATTAAGTCACCATGGTACACAAACCAGGTTGACGAGTCTACCAACGCTGACCCGGCAACAATGCTTGTTTTTGTGTGATATATTTTTCAGGAGGCTGTGAACTTTGTTGCCAGCCAACACCATAGCTGCAAAACTATTCAAGTCTTTGAATGATCACCTATCAGGAAAACTGAATTGGTCATTTTGTGTCAGTATGTGCGCAGATGGAGCAGCTACCATGACTGGACAGCTTTCTGATTTCACTACTCAGGTCAAAGAGATTGCTTCTGAATGTAATCTGCAGAGAAATACTGGTAGCCAAAAACTGTCACCTGAACTTAGCAACATTTTGCAGTATGTGATTAAAATGATCAACCATTTTTAGTACATGCCCTTAACTCACATCTGTTTGTGCAGCTCTGTGAGGAGATGGATGCAGAGTATACACATCTTCTCTTACACAGAGAAGTGAGATGGCTTTCTAAAGGTAGATCACTGGCCAGGGTTGTTGAGTTATGAGAGCTGCTCCAGGGATTTCTTTTAGAAGAATAGTCACTACTGGCAGCACATTTCAGTGACACTGAATGGGTCACAAACCTTGCTTACTTGTGTGACATATTCAACATGCTCAGTGAACTCAATCTGTCACCTCAGGGGAGAATGACAACTGTGTTCAAGTCAGTGGATAAAGTGGCTGCATTCAAAGCCTAACTGGAATTATGGGGGCAACCAGTGAACATTGGGATTTTTGACATTTCAAACATTAGCAGAGATTTTAAATAGATTGAGTCAGGGCCTTTTTTCTCTCAGCTGACACATTACTACCTTAGCTTTCAAAAAAGTTTGAGTATTACTTCTCAACCACAAAAGACCTCTGAACTGGGAAGGAATGGATCCAGGACCCATTTGTGAATAAGCTGGTGAATTGACTTTGTCTGCAAATGACAGTGGTGTTAAAAGTGTGTTTGAGAAAGAAGCTTCCCTGGTGGTTCAAAGGTAAAGAATTTGCCTGCCATTGCAGGAGACACTGGTTTGGTCCCTGGTCCTAGAAGATCCCACATGCTTTGGGGCAAAAAGCCTGTGTGCCATAACTACTGAGCCAGTGCCCTAGAACCCTTAAGCTGCAACTACTGAGCCCACATGCCACAAATACTAAAGTCCCTGAGCTCTAGAGCCTGTGTTCCACCACAAGAGAAGCCACTGCGATGAGAAGCCCCACCACCACTAGAGAGTGGCCCCCACTCTCTACAACTTTGCTTTGCATGCAGCAGCAAAGACCTAGTGCAGCCAAAAATAAAATAAATAAATAAAATTTAAAATACGTTTGAGACAACTTCAAATCTCCATACGTTCGGGATTAAAGTCAAGGTGGAATATCCTGAGATTGACACAAAAGCACTGAAAAGCCTGCTTCCATTTCCAACATCCTATCTTTGTGAAGCAGGGTTTTCTGCAATGACAGCAACCAAAATGAGATAACAGAGTAGACTGGACATAAGCAACATACCTCGGGTTTCATTATCTTCCAGCACCCCCAGATGGGACTGTCTAGTTGCAGGAAAATAAGTTCATGATGCCCACTGATTGTGTATTTATGGTGAGTTGTATAATTATTCCATTATATATATGGCAATGTAATAATAATAGAAGAAAAGTGCACAATAAATGTAATGCTCTTGAATCATCTCCAAAACATTCCCTCACCCTGGTTTGCAGAAAAATCGTCTTCCATGTGTCTCATCCCTGGTGCCAAAAGGTTGAGGACCACTGTTTTAGAAGGTGACCTGGACCCACTTCTGTTATCCCATGTGAGATTTAAATAACACCATATACATATTCACGTGACTTGGGCTTCCTTATAGTACGGTGGCCTCAGGGTAGTAAGACCCCAAGAAAGTGTTCCTAGCAACCAAAATGGAAGCTTTATGGCCTTTCAAGATCTGACATTAGAAATAACAAACCTATCTATCATTACCTCTGCAATACCCCCTCAGTCAAAGAAGTCATAACCCCACCCAGATTCAAAAGGAGGGAAAATAGAGTCTGTCTCTTAATGAGAGAAATGTCAAAGAACTTACAAATTTAACACTGATGCATGATAGAAAGACAAAATGCTTCACAGACCACATTTGGGAACATATAGCTTATGCACAAGAGTAATCCTGTCTTTTTTACCCTCAAGTCTGAGATTATCACAAACTCACGTGAACAATGAAGGGACTCAGCCATACGTATACATTTATCCATTCTCCCCCAACTCCCCTCCCATCCAGTATGGCACATAACACTGAGCAGAGTTCCATGTGCTATATAATAGGATTCCATTGGTTATCCACTCTAAACATAGCAGTGTGTACATGACCTTCCTAAAGTCCCCAACCATCATCTCCCCCTGGAAACCATGAGTCTGTTAATTTAGTATGAATTAACAACTAACTGAGCCATGCAAAAAGATGGATAAAAGACTAAGACAACAGGGTCCAGAAACAGAGAAAACCAGAGGACACCACACTTTCTTCTTGGTTTTGTCCATGGTACTTCTGAGAAAAGAAATAAGGCAATGAAGCAGGATAATATAAACATAGGTTTCAGCATTTTTGCTGCATACAGTTTCCAGTGATTTGAGATCACTTGTCAAACTAAATTTAAAAAATAAGATTCTACTGAGAAATTTCCTCTTAGAAGATTCTGGGGACTTTTTGTACTGGACTTTTCTGAATTATGAAAGGTGGGTAAAAGACATATAATTTAATTATAAACTATGGCTCAAAAAATGCTTTTTCCCACAAATGTGGAGTTCAATGGGGGAAATTGGCTTTAAAATAAAATTTCCTTTTCCCGACTGATTTCTTTCAAAAGAGTCAGAAACATAAGACTAAGTAGAGAGGGGATGTCCAAAAGGAGTTCAGAAATATTGCTGTCCTAAAGCCACTTCCCAAGTACAAAATGAAATTCCACAAACATTAAGAGTTGCATTCCTCATACTTGTGGACACAGCAGGGGAAGGAAAAGATGGGATCAACTGAGAGAGTAGCATTGAAACATACACATAATCATATGTAAAATACATAGCTAGTTGGAATTTTCTGTATGATGCAGGGACCTCATCCTGGTGCTCTGTGACAACCTAGAGTGGTGGGATGGGGCAGGAGTAGGAGGTAGGTTCAAGAGGAAGGGAGTATATGTATACATATGGCTGATTCATGTTGATGTATGGCAAAAACCAAAACAACATTGTAAAGCAATATCCTCCAATTAAAAATTTAGAATGAAAACACATTTTCCAGTCCTATGGCCACTACTGAGTTTTCCAAATTTGCTGGCATATTGAGTCCAGCACATTAACAGCATCATTGTTTAGGATTTTAAGTAGCTCAGCTGAAATTCCATTACGTCCACTAGCTTTGTTCGTTGTAATGTGTTTCCTAAGGCCCACTTGACTTCACACTCCAGGATGTCTGGTTCTAGGCAAGTGATGACACCATCATGATTATAGGGGTCATTAAGATCTTTTTTGTACAGTTCTTCTGTGTATTCTTGCCACCTCTTCTTAATCTCTTTTACTTCTGTTAGGTCCTTACTGTTCCTGTCCTTTATCATGCCCATCCCTACATGAAATATTCCCTAAGTGTCTCCGATTTTCTTGAGGAGATCTCTAGTCTTTCTCATTCTATTATTTCCCTCTATTTCTTTGCATTGTTCATTTAAGAAGACCTTCTTATCTCTCTTTGCTATTCTCTGGAATTCTGCATTCAGTTGAGTATATCTTTCCCTTTCTCCCTTGCTTTCACTTCTCTTTTCTCCAGTATTTGTAACGTCTCCTCAGACAACCACTTTGCCTTCTTGTACTTCTTTTACTTTGAGATGCTCTTGGTCATTGCCTCCTATGCAATGTTACAGACCCCTGCCCATAGTTCTTCAGGCACTCTTTCTACCAGATAATCCCTTGAATCTATTCATTTCATCCACTGTATAATCATAAGGGATTTTATTTAGGTCATACCTGAATGGCCTAGTGGTTTTCCCTACTTTCTTCAATTTAAGTCTGAACTTTGCAATTCAGTTCAGTTCAGTTCAGTCACTCAGTCATGTCCAACTCTTTGCAAGCCCCTGGATTGCAGCACACCAAGCTTCACTGTCTATTACCAACTCCCAGAGATTGCTCAAACTTATGTCCATAAAGTCAGTGATGCCATCCAACTATCTCAACCTCTGTCATCCCCTTTTCCTCCTGCCTTCAATCTTGCCCAGCATCAAGGTCTTTTCCAATGAGTCAGTTCTTCACACCAGGTGGCCAAAGTATTGGAGCTTCAGCATCAGTCCTTCCAATGAATATTCAGGATAAATTTTATTTAGGATGGACTGGTTTGATTTCCTTACTGTCCAAGGGACTCTCAAGAATCTTCTCCAACACCACAGTTCAAAAGCATCAATTCTTCAGTGCTCAGCATTCTTTATGGTCCAACATCCTTACATGACTACTGGAAAAACCATAGCTTTGACTATATGGACATAATCTGAGCCACAGTCATGTCCAAGTCTTGTTTTTTTTCTGACTCTATAGAGCTTTTCCATCTTTGCCTGCAAAAAATATAATCAATCTTTCTGATTTCTGTTTTGAGCATCTGGTGATGTTCATGTGTAGAGTCGTCTCTTGTGTTGTTGTAAATGGGTGTTTGCTATAACCAGTGTGTTCTCTTCACAAAACTCTATTAGCCTTTGCCCTGCTTCATTTTGTACTCCAAGGCCAAGCTTGCCTGTTATTCCAGGTATCTCTTGACTTCCTACTTTCACATTCTAATCCCCTATGATGAAAAGGACATCTTGTTTTGGTGTTAGTTCTAGCAGGTCTCGTAGGTCTTCATAGCACCGTTCTACTACAGCTTCTTCAGTATTATGGTTGGGCAAACACTTGGATTATTGTGATACTGAATGTTTTGCCTTGGAAATGAACCAAGATCATTCTGTCATTTTTTTATACTGTACCCAAGTACTGCATTTTGGACTCTTTTTTTGACTATGAGGGCTAATCCATTTCTTCTAAGGGATTCTTGCCCACAGTAGTAGATATAATGGCCACCTGAATTAAATTTGCCTATTCTCATCCATTTTAGTTCACTGATTCCTGTCCATGTTTACTCTTGCCATCTCCTGCTTGACCATGTTCAATTTACTTTGATTCGTGCACCTAACATTCCAGTTTCCTGTGCAATATTGTTCTTTACAGCATTGGACTTCACCACCAGACACATCTATAACAAAGCGTTTTTTCCAATTTGTCCCAGCCTCTTCAAACTTTCTTGAGCTATTAATAATTGCCCTCCACTCTTCCTCAATAGCATACTGGTCAAATTCTGACCTGAGAGGCTCATATTCTGGTGTCATATCGTTTTGCCTTTTCATACATTCATGGAGTTTTTGAGGCAAGAATGCTCGAGTGGTTTGCCATTTCCTTCTCCAGTGAATCTGTTTTGTCAGAACTCTTCACTATGACCCGTTCATCTCAGGTGACCCTCATGGCCTGGCTCATAGCTTCACTGAGCTAAGAAAACCCCTTCTCCAGAACAAGGCTATAACTCATAAAGGGGTCAGAAAGCAACAGTAAGAACTAGACATGGAGCAACTGACTGGATCAAAATTAGGAAAGGAGTGTAATAAGGTAGTATATTGTCACCCTGTTTATTTAACTTATATTCAGAGTGCATTAGGCAAAATGACAGGTTGGATGAATCACAAGCTGGAGTCAAGAGTGCCAGGAGAGATATCAACAACCCCAGATATGCAGATGATAACACTCTAATGGCAAAAAGTGAAGAACTAAAGAGTCTCTTGATGAGGGTGAAACAGGAAAGTGAAAAAGCTGGCTTAAAATTCAACATTCAAAAAACTAAGGTCATGGCATCCAGTTCCATCACTTCATGGCAAATAGAAGCGGGAAATGAGGAAACAGTGACAAATTTTATATTTTTGGTCTCCAAAATCACGGTATAGTGACGGCAAGCATAAAATTAAAAGACTCTTGCTTCTTGGAAGAAAAGCCATTACAAACCTAGACAATATGTTAAAAAGCAGAGGCGTCATTTTGCTGACAAAGGTCCATATTAGTCAAAGCTATGGTTTTCCAGTAGCCATGTACAGATAAGAGCTGGACCATAAAGAAGGCTGATTGCTGAAGAAATGATGCTTTCTAATTGGAGTGCTGGAGAAGACTCTTGAGAGAACTGCAAGAGGGTGAAACTAGTCAATCTTAAAGGAAATCAGTCCTGAATATTCATTGGAAGGAGTGATGCTGAAGCTTAAGCTCCAGTCCTTTGGCCATCTGATGCAAAGAACCTACTCATTGGAAAAGACCCTGACACTGGGAAAGACTGAAGGCAAAAAGAGAAGGGGGCAGCACAGGTTGAGATGGCTAGATAGCATCACTCTCTCTATTGACATGAATTTGAGAAAACTCTAGGAGATAGTGAAGAACAAGGAAACCAAGTGTGTTGCAGTCCACGGGATCCCAAAGAGTCAGACGTGACTTAGTAACTGAACAACAACAACAAAATTTTTATCAAATGATTTTTTAAAAAAGAGTTGCATACTTTTCTCCAAGGCAGTCAAATTTCCTTACACTGAAATAACAGCATCTGATGGTCACGTGTCTGTTATTTGGGACCATGAATTGACAGATGTGAAGAGGGAGAGGTAGAAAGGTAATAGGGAAAGTTTCCTCCATTCCTCTTCCTTTACATCAATAAAGCAAAGAAAAAAAAAAAAGGAGGGGAGAAAGGCATGTGAAGAAAACACAAAACAACTTCGCAGACAGCATCTGGCTTTTGGAAGTTTTCAGACCCAAGATGTTGAAGAAATTGTATTTCTCCATTACTTAAAAGTTTTGGACTGGCTCAGCAGTACTCCCAAGGTTGATCTGCATAAAGTGCCTCTCACTGGAATCAGCTGTTAAGGTCTACCTGCTTTTTTCCAGATTCAAATACTTGAGTGTCTTAAATCAGCTGCTACCAATGCTTGACAACCTCAAAACCCATTGGCCAAATTCCCTGCGGATTGATTCCAACAAGCAATCCTCTGCCTAAGAATCATGAACTGAACTATATACCAGCCAGGATTTGATCAAAGAAATAGAGCCACTGGAAACAGCTAATAAGGGATTTATTACAGAAGTTTGACATTACACAATGGTGGGTGTCAGTTAAGCAGTCTACAAGAAGCTGTGCCTTCTGTGTTTGATGCAGAAGCCTAAAGTCAGCAGTCAGCAGGGAAAGAAACATGGATATCAAGTGGGTAAAACAAGGGCCATTGGAACTTTCAAGGATGGGCTGGAATCCTTGAGGACAGATTAAAATTTATGTCATTTTTTTTCACCTCCTCAAGGCTACCACCTTCAACAATAGTGTCCTGCAGGAGAAGATATTATTTACAATGGAACTAGACTCTCACTTAGCCCAGGAGGCAGAGTAACTTAACGAGGATTCAGCAGGAGCAACAGGAGCTGTGGGACTAGCTGTCAGGTGAGTCTGCAGAAAATGATGGTATCCAACAGTAGAAGCACTGCTTTGTGCCATACGTGGACTTTCCAAGCATAAAAAGAATATGACTATTGCTTCATTCCCACTCTCTAAACCTTTCACAAAATGTACTGTGGCCTATTTTAACCCAGAACCATGCAAGGAAGGGAATTCTGGGCAATACAGTTCCAGTCAAGCGAAGACGCCACAGTACAAACCCACTCCAACTTGATATGTTTGCCAGCACCTACCTGTCACCTACCTATCTGTCTTCTCTGCCATATGACAGGCAAAAGAGAAAGGAAAGGAACAGAGAAAGGAAGGAAGAAAAAGAGCACAAGGTGCATTGATCATGGTGAAAAAAACAAGAAGAGCCTTTTGACATCTTGTGGCACAGAGAAGCAATGGGTGATGGGATAACCATAGCCAACTAATTGCCTGGACTGAATAAACTTCAGTGCCCTGGAACAACTTAACTAGAATACTTCTGTGATACTGATCAAGCTCCACCTTCCAATCCACTATTGCAATGCCTATTAAACTAAAGTCATCCCATGGGAAATAAAGGGTCCAGAGGTCCTAGTTACTTGCCTTTGCATGTCTACCAAGACTGAAATCATTATAATATCATCCAAAGTCACATGCCAGTGTAACTATATGATATATATTTTACCTTGTGTTTGAAAAAGACTTTCAAAACTATTACTGCAAACTAAAAGCTTCTGTAGTATTTTAAGTATATGATCTCACTTTCAAGTATAGCTACCAGCTATACCTACTCCAGTCTCCCATGTCCAACACTCCCATAATGGATACTACAGTTCGAGGCTTCCTGGATTCCCTAGGGATCTGAGCCAGTTCCTCAGGAAGCCCAAAACTTGATAGGGAAGAAAGCAAGAAGCACCAATGATTGCACTTGGGCTGTATACACCAGCCACTTGGTCCTCATTAGCTCAGGTCCAATTACTCCCAGGACGTGGGCCACAGCTTATTTTCATATGTCCATAGCACTATGACTCATTCTCCTGTTGAACTTTAAGGCAGGAAATCTCTATTAGTAGTAAATTACAACCAAGTGTCTTTCACTTTATAACCTCATGACAAAAATAGGCAGAAGAAGAGCACTGTTGTTCACATTTACTGGTCATGGTAGGAAAGCAAAATCAAAGAAAATGTGAAGGAAAACAATGTGGAGTTCTCTCCTCTGAAAGAAATATGGCTTTCCACAAGAACTAGTAGAATCTGCACACAATGTGTGATTTAACCCTCCATGTATGCACAATTCTAGGGAAAGAGTGACAGAGAACAAGAGATGATCTAAAAACAAGTAACAGAAGTGTTTGAGAATACCCCAAACTCTTAGGAAGATAGACAGGCTGGGAGTAATTTTAAAGATAAAGGTCTAAGACATTGTTGTAACTTTGTCAAGAGAAACTAATCAATTATATTAACTCATATGAAGGTTTGGAAAAAGGCCATGGAATTACAAGTAAGTAAGTCTTAAGTCACATGAGAAAAAAAAAAGTACAAAGCCATCAGGGTTCATGAAGAAGGCCCAGAGGAAGGGGGTTGACACTGGCTTTGAATACACTAACGCTGTTATTTTCTACAATGATTGCAAACAGCGGTTCTAAAAGGGTGACTCCAGCGAAGCAGCAGTGCCATCTGGGGACTTGCTAGAAATGCAAATTCCTACACACACACACACACACACACACACATACACACTCACACACACACAAGAATGAACCACTGGTTTAGAGTGTGTAAATTTACCTTGTCTCTGAAACACAGTTGAATGAAATGACTTTTGGTTCTGTTTCCACGGTCTCCAAAGCTCAGGTAGCTTCCCAGGTAGCTAGCATGCTTTCAAGGAGTACCCTAACCAGACTGTGGCATCCTAGTCCACTTGGTGCTATATTTCCCAAGCTAAATTAATAAATTAGTATTCTGGTTTTTATAGATTGGTCAACTATAGGGTGTTTACTAACCTGAGCCAGCACTCCAATCTAAAAATAAGACGTTAACAAGCCCTGCCCTCTGGCCTTCAGTTGAGAGGTGTTAGTCACTCAGTTATATCCAACTCTTTGTGACCCCATGGATATAGCCCACCAGGCTCCTCTGTCCATGGGACTTTTCAGGTAAGAATATTGGAGTGGGGTGCCATTTCCTTCTCCCGGGGATCTTCCTGACCAGGGATCAAACCTGGGTCTCCTGCATTACAGGCATATTCTTTACTGCCTGAGCCATCAGAGGCCCTCTGGCCTTAAGTACTATCAAAATGGAGAATGTAACACTCTTTTGAAGCAAATCCCTATATATCAAACAGAAAAAAGAACTGCTCTAGTGGTAGCTGGAGTGAAGAGCAAGGACTCCCTGTGCTTCCTTTTCACGGTTTCTGGGATGAACTCCTCAGAGGTTTCAAATTTCAAGGTCATTATTGGAAAAGCAAGTGTCAGAGAAAGGAGCATCTCTGGGTGAGGCTTCTCAGAGCAAATAGGACTTCTGTTGGAGCTGGAAGGGTGAAGAGGATACAGATCAGAAGAGAGGGACATTAGGAGCATGGATGAAGGAAGCCATGGGGAGGAAGGAAACCACATGAGTGTGTAGAGGAAGCAGAGATTGCAACTATTCTGAATGGAAGGCAACCACTGTGTGGTGACTAGAAATAGAACTAAAGGATCTTCAACTCAAGATGGAAGAGATTAGATTTGATTCAATAGTCAAGGGGAACCAGCATAAATGCCTAAGTGGACAAAGGAGTTGGCAGTCGGGTTTTGTCACTTAATGATCCCCGAAGAGTCATGAGGATCCCATGATGTTGGTTAGTTGAAAACTCTCACAGGAGATTGCAAGAGGTTCTTCTTGGGAAAATCTTAAACCCTGAGCATTTCCCCTAAAAATTCATTCAGTACTTCACTACTAACTCCATCATGGCTTCAAGTTAATACACAGTACAAAAAAGAGCATTGATTTAAAAAAAAAAAAAATCCAGAAAAGGAAGTTGGAAACCCTTGAATGAGCTATGACTAACTACTGCTAGCCTCTAATAGTTATATTAGTTACCTCCTTCACAGGTCATGTGGAAAAGCAAGAAAACATGGAGAAGACTTGGTTTTCATTCTCCCTCCTCCTCCTTAGGCTGTTTGACTTTGGGCAAGTCACTGAACCTCTTTTGGTCTATTTACTCATCGATAAAATGGAAACACAATATCCTATTACTAAGTTGTTTTAAAGACTAAATGAGAATGCAAGCATAAAATACCTAGCACAGAGCTTACTGCATAGTGAGAAGTGAATAAATGTCATTTGAATCTAAATACGAGAATTCTGGAGGCCAAGTACTACATATATCATACCTGAAATTTTCAAAATGCTGAAGGGAAGAGAAAAAAACTTCAGCATTCCTTGCCTATACCCATATTTCAACATGAATACACCCTTAACCACAAATATTGGAAAACATTTGGGGTGGTTGGTCAGCACTCCAAGTATTATCATTTTAAGGGTATTTTCAGTCAAACTCCAAAGAACAACAATGTCAACCACAGAGCAGTGATGACCACACCCGCCTAAACTGAGTGCATCTACAAAAAGTGAACACGGTCCAATGCCAAGTCAAAAGAGAGCTTGAGCACACAAGAGCACATCTATTGCCTTTAGGTTGGATGGCAGGAAGTCTCCCATCTTTGCATTTTGATGTTGATTATTAAAATAGGAACTTCAGGTTTGGAGGAAGCAATGAGAAACCAGCTGTCTTCCTATACCCCCCCTCCTCTACCAAGAGAAATGGAATGATCCATCTTGTTGGTGAGATTAAGACTTTTTACCCTTCTTGAGGCCACCATTAGCAGTGCACATACTTTCTTGAGAGGAGTAAGCTCATTGAGATAGGACTTCTGGGCCCGAGGGTTATAGAAAATGTCAGCACTGGATATAGTATCATGCTGGAGACCACAGGCTCTGGGGCCAGACTACTTGAGTACAAAGACAGCTCTGCCTCTCACTAGCTCTGTGGTACTGAGCAAGCCACAAAACTCTCTGTGCTTTGTTCATTCATCTGTAAAATGGGCTTGGTGAGAAATAAGTGTAATAAAACATAATATGAAAGTGCTATTCATTATTAGAGAGGAAAGAATGCAACACATGAGTTATTTTTGAAAAAAAGCAGGTTAAGGTGGCAACCTAAGACAGTGAAAGCCAGAAGAGGAGACAGTGGCTCCTGTGGAATTTACCGAGAAGAAAAAGGTAATTAAGAATAGCAGAGACCTCTACCATTTTTAGAGAAGCTCTATACAGTCAGCAAAAACAAGAACAGGAGCTGACTGAGGCTCAGATCATGAAAAACTGCAAAATTCAGACTTAAATTGAAGAAATAAGGGAAAACCACTAGGCCATAAAGGTGTGACCAAAATCAAACTCCTTATGATTACATAGCAGAAGTGACAAATAGATTCAAGGGGTTAGATCTGAGAGAGTACCTGAAGAACTATGGACGGAGGTTTGTGACACGGTTGAAGAGGTGGTGATCAAAGCCATAACAAGAAGAAAAATGCAAAAATGAAAAACGTTTGTCTGAGAAGGCCTTACAAATTGCTGAAAAGAAGAGAAATGAAAGGCAAAGGAGAAAAGGAAAGATATATTCATCTGAATGCAGAGTTCCAAAGAATAGCAAGGAGAAATAAGAAAACCTTCCTCAGTGATCATTGCAAAGAAATAGAGGAAAACAATACAATAGAAAAGACTAGACATCTCTTCAAGAAAATTAGAGATACCAAGGGAATATTTCATGCAAAGATGGGCACAATAAAGGACAAAAACAGTATGGACTTAATAGAAGCAGAAAATATTAAAAGAGGTGGCAAGAATACATAGAAGAGCTATACAAAAAAGAAAAGATCTTAATGGCCCAGATAACCATGATGGTGTGATCACTGACTGACATCCTGGAGGGCGAAGTCAAGTAGTCCTTAGGAAGCATCACTATGAACAAAACTAGTGGAGGTGATGGAATTCCAGTTGAGCTATTTCAAGTCCTTAAAGATGATGCTGTGAAAGTGATGCACTCAATAGGTCAGCAAATTTCTAAAGCTCAGCAGTGGCCAGAGGACTAGGAAAGGTCATTTTCATTCCAACCCCAAAGAAAAGCAATGCCAAAGAATGTTCAAACTACCACACAACAGCACTCATCTCACCTGCTAGCAAAGTAATGCTAAAAATTCTCTAAGCCAGGCTTCAACAGTATGTGAACTGAGAACTTCCAGATGTTTAAGCTGGAATTAGAAAAGATAGAGGAATCAGAGAGCAAATTGCCAACGTTGTTTGGATCATTAAAAAAGCAAGAGAGTTCCAGAAAAACATCTATATCTGCTTTATTGGCTACACTAAAGACTTTGACTGTGTGGATCACAACAAAATGTGGAAAATTCTTGAAGTGATGGGAATACCAGACTACTTACCTGCCTCCTGAGAAATATGTATGCAGGTCAAGAAGCAATAGCTAGAACCAGACATGGAACAACAGACTGGTTCAAATTGGGAAAGGAGTACATCAAGGCTGTACATTGTCACCCTGCTTATTTAATTTATATGCAGAGTACATTATGCAAAATGCTGGGCTGGATGAAGCGCAAGCTGGAATTAAGATTACCAGGAGAAATATCAATAACCTCAGATATGCAGATGACACCAACTTTATGGCAGAAAGGGAAGAAGAACTAAAGAGCCCTCTTGATGAAAGTGAAAGAGGAGAATGAAAAATCTGACTTAAAACTCAATATCCAGAAAACTAAGATCATGGCATCCAGACCCATCACTTCATGACAAATAGATGGGGGAACAATGGAAACAGTGACAGACTTTATTTTCTTGGGCTCCAAAATCACTGCAGATGGTGACTGCAGCCATGAAATTAAAAGATGCTTGCTCCTTGGAAGAAAAGCTATGACCAACCTAGACAACATATTAAAAAGCAGAGACATTACTTTGCTGACAAAGGTCCATCTAGTCAAAGCTATGTTTTTTCCAGTAGTCATGTATGGATGTGAGAGTTGGACCATAAAGAAAGCTGAGCACTAAAGAATTGATGCTTTTGGACTGTGGTGTTGGATAAGACTCTTAAAAGGCCTTGGACAGCAAAGAGATCGAACCAGTCAATCTTAAAGCATATCAGTCCTGAATATTCATTGCAAGGACTGATGCTGAAGCTGAAACTCCAATATTTTGGCAATTTGATGTGAATAACTTACTCATTGGAAAAGACCCTGATACTGGGAAAGATTGAAGGTAGAAAGAGAAGGGGATAACAGAGAATGAGATGGTTGGATGACACCACAGACTCAATGGACATGAGTCTGAGCAAACTCCAGGAGTTGGCGATGGACAGGGAAGCCTGGCATGCTGCAGTCCATGGGGTCATAAAGAGTCAGACATGACTAAGTGACTGAACTGACTGACTGACTGCCATCTTTGCACCATTTGCAAGCTCTTAAAGATTTTTAGTGAGTTGTCAGTAATAAGAGAAAGCTAGGCACTCACTGTGAGCCCTATGGCTCTCATCTTTATTTCAGCATATTTGTTATAGAGAAAAATTTGGATAAATCATGCACCTCACCAAAGAGACTTAATTTTTCAGTACTTATCATGAACTCTTTTATAATACATTTTCATGAACTGTAAAATGTTAACTCCTAACATGTTCAAGACAGTTTAATTCATCCTTAAGAGAAAGAGTTAAGTTTAGTCACTCATTTCTTTCCAACTCTTTGCAATCCCACGGAATGCAGCACACCAGGCTTCCCTGTCCATAGCCAACTCCCAGAGCTTACTCAAACTCATGTCCATCGAGTCGGTGATGCCACCCAGCCGTTTTATCCTCTGTCATCCCCTTCTCCTCCTGTCTTCAATCTTTCCCAGCATCAGGGTCTTTTCCAAAGAGTCAGTTCTTCGTACCATGTGGCCAAAGTATTGGGAGCTTCAGCTTCAGCATCAGTCCTTCCAATGAATATTGAGGATTGATTTTCATTAGGATTGACTGGTTTGATCTCCTTGCATCACAAGGGACTCTCTAGAGTCTTCTCCAACAGCAGTCTAAAAGTATCAATTCTTTGGCACTCACTCATATTAATGTCCAACTCTCACATGCATATATGACTAATGGAAAAACCATAGCTTTGACTAGACGAACCTTTGTCAGCAAAGTAATGTATCTGCTTTTACTGTGCTGTCTAGGTTGGTCATAGCTTTTCTTCCAGAAACAATTGTCTTTTAATTTCATGGCTGCAATCATCATCTGCAGTGATTTTGGAGCCCAAGAAAATAAAGTCCGTCACTGTTTCCATTGTTTCCCCATCTATTTGTCATGAAGTGATGGGACTGGATGCCATAATCTTAGTTTCTTGAATGTTGAGTTTTTAGCCAGCTTTTTCACTCTCCTCTTTCACTTTCATCAAGAGGCTCTTTAGTTCCTCTTCCCTTTCTACCAAAAGGGTGGTGTCATCTGCATATCTGAGGTTATTGATATTTCTCCCAGGAATCTTGATTCCAGCTTGCGCTTCATCCAGCCCAGCATTTTGCATAATGTACTCTGCATATAAGTTAAATAAGCAGGGTGACAGTATATAGCCTCCTTTCCCAATTTGGAACCGGTCTGTTTTTCCATGTCAGGTTCTAACTATCACTTCTTGACCTGCATACAGATTTCTCAGGAGGCAGGGAAGTGGTCTGATATTCCCATCTCTTCAAGAATTTTCGACATTTTGTTGTGATCCACACAGTCAAAGGTTTTGGTGTAGTCAATAAAGCAGAAATAGATGTTTTTCTGGAACTCTCTTGCTTTTTCGATGATCCAGCGGATGTTAGCAATTTGATCTCTGGTTCCTCTGTGTTTTCTAAAACCAGCTTGAACATCTGGAAGTTCACGGTTCACGTATTGCTGAATGAAGCCTGGCTTGGAGAATTTTGAGCATTACTTTACTAGCATGTGAGATGAGTGCAACTGTGCGGTATTTTGAGCATTCTTTGGCATTGCCTTTCTTTGGGATTGGAATGAAAGCTGACATTTTCCAGTCCTGTGTCCACTGCTGAGTTTTCCAAATTTGCTGGCATATTGAGTGCAGCACTTTCACAGCATCATCTTTTAGGATTTGAAATAGCTCTACTGGAATTCCATCACCTCCACTAGCTTTGTTCGTAGTGATGCTTCCTGAGGCCCACTTGACTTTGTATTCCAGGATGTCTGCTCTAGGTGAGTGATCACACCACATTTTCTGGATCATGAAGATCTTTTCTGTATAGTTCTGAGTATTCTTGCCACCTCTTCTTACTATCTTCTGCTTCTGTTAGGTCCATATCATTTCTGTTCTTTATTTTGCACATCTTTACATGAAATGGTCCCTTGATACTTCTAATATTCTTGAAGAGATCTCTAGTCCTTCCCATTCTATTTTTGTCCTCTATTTCTTTGCATTGATCACTGAGGAAGGCTTTCTTATCTCTCCTTGTTATTCTTTGGAACTCTGCATACAAATGGGTATATCTTTCCATTTCTCCTTTGCCTTTCACTTATCTTCTTTTCTCAGCTGTTTGTAAGGTTCCTAAGACAACCATTTTGTCTTTTTGCATTTCTTTTTCTTGAGGATGGTCCTGACCACTGCCTCCTGTACAATGTCATGAACCTCCATTCATAGTTCTTCAGGCACTCCATCAGATCTAATCCCTTGAATCTATTTGTCGCTTCCACTGTATAATCATAACAGATTTGATCTAGGTCATAGTTTTTTCAATTTGTCTGAATTTTTTAATAAGGAATTCATGATCTGAGCCACAGTCAGCTCCAAGTCTTGTTTTTCCATCTTTGGCTGCAGAGAATATAATCAATCTGATTTCGTTATTGACCATCTGGTGATGTCCATGTGTAGAGTCTTCTCTTATGTTGTTGTAAGAGAGTGTTTCCTATGACCAGTGTGTTCTCTTGGCAAAACTCTGTTAACCTTTGCCTTGCTTCATTCTGTACTCCAAAGCCAAATTTGCCTGTTTCTCCAGGAATCTCTTGACTTCCTACTTTTGCATTCCAATCCCCTATGATAAAAAGGACATCTTTTTTGGGTATTAGTTCTAGAAGGTCTTGTAGGTCTTCATAGAACCATTCACCTTCAGCTTCTTCAGCATTCCTGGTTGGGGCATAGACTTGGATTACTGTGATATTGAATGGTTTACCTTGGAAATGGACAGAAATCATTCTGTCGTTTTTGAGACTGCACCAAATTAGTGCCTTTTGTACTCTTTTGTTGAGTATGAGGGCTACTTCCTTTCTTCTAAGGGATTCTTGCCCACGGTAGTAGATATAATGGTCATCTTAGTTAAATTCTCCCATTCCAGTCCATTTTAATTCACTAACTCATTAAATATCGATGTTCACTCTTTCCTTCTCCTGTTTCCACTTTCAATTTACCTTGCTTCATGTACCTAACATTCCAGGTTCCTATGCAATATTGTTCCTACAGCATTGGACTTTACTTCCATCGCCAGTCACATCCACAAGTCGGCATTGTTTTCGCTATGGTTCCATCTCTTCATAATTCCTGGAATGATTTCATTTCATTCATTATTTCTCCACTCTTCTCCAGTGGCATATTGGGTACCTACCGACCTGGGGGTTTCATCTTTCAGTGTCATATCTTTTTGTCTTTTCATATTCTTGGAGGGTACAAACAAAACCTTGTGCACACCAGGACCCAGGAAAAATGTACAGTCACCCCACAAGAGATTGACCCACAATTGCCTTTGAGTGTCCAGGAGTCTCCGGCAGAGATGTGTGTCAGCGGTGTCCTGCTGCACGGTCAGGGGCACTGAGTGGGGCAATGTGTGCATGGGACTTTTTGAAGGAGGTCGCCATTATCTTCATTACCTCCACTATAGTTTGGTCAGGTCAGACAACAAGCAGGGAATACAGCTCCGCCCATCAACAGAAAATTGTATTAAAGTTTTACTGAGCATGGCCCCACCCATCAGAACAAGACCCAGTTTCCCCTACAGCCAGTCTTCTCTATCAGGAAGCTTCCATAAGCCTCCTATCTTTATCCTTCATAGGGCAGACAGAATGAAAACCACAATCACAGAGAACTATTCAAATTGATCATGTGGGCCACAGCCTTGTCTAACTCCATGAGACTATGAGTCATGCCATGCCGGGCCACCCAAAACAGATGGGTTATAGTGGAGAAGTCATGGTCCACTGGAGAAGGCAATGGCAATCCACTTCAGCATTCTTGCCTTGAGAACCCCATGAACAGTATGAAAAGGGTTGACTATAAAAGAGTACATATTTTCTAGAGACATAAAATACTTTCTTGAAAAGCATATGTCCAGCTCTCAAAGAGTACAGTTAATGGAATATGGTCTCAAGGCTCAATGAACAAAAGCAGATCCCAGGACCAAGCACAGTATTCTTAATCCAGAAGATGTTCAATAAACTTTGCTCAAAACTGGCATAAATATTGTATAAGTGTTGGTATGTTAAATAGATTATTTTTAATGCTTAGCTTACAATAAGATATAATGTTGTAAGATCCTGGACTTCCAAAGGAACAATGGATTTGGCCTTAGGTATCAGATCTAGCCTGTGCTTTCATCAAAATAAAATAAAAATAATATTTCAAAGACAAAATTTGATAATTGCATTCATTTTTTTCCAGAGGTGTAAAGGATTTGCAGAAATCCTTAATCATAGTTACTTCATTAGGCTTCACCTGAAAGTAGATCCTGAGACAAACTGTCAGTCATGAACAGCAAATGCCCTTTTTCTTCCTTTCCATAACTTTCTCTTCCTTCCTGCATTATGCTGTCATGGTTGACATTCCTAAGGAGACCTCTCAAATTAAGTTCACCCAGAACAACAGCTCTACTATAGAACATCTCTGCATCTATCATCTATATGTTGTAGTTTATTTAAATACCTTGGGTTGTTATTACTGGGTTTAAATTTGGGGGGACAAATATTTGATATTTGTTTTAATAACCTGTAATAAAAGCTTGCTCCACCAGTGTCAGTAAACACATTAGACTTTAGTACTATTTCTACCTGCTAGTATTTGGCTAGGATATCATTAGCTGCTGTAACAAATGCCAGCTTATATAATGCCTGAAACATGACAGAAGTTTATTCCTTTCTCAGGTTAAGTGTATATAGATGTCCCTGGTTGGCAAGTAATATAATTCCAAGACATGGTGAGTTCTATTCAACCAGGGACCCAGACTCCATCTATTGTGTTGCTCTGTCTTCTTCAATATGTGATTTGCCAGGTCATGGGCTCCTCTGCACCAAACAGGTAGAAGGCAAATGAACCCAAGAAGGTCACATGCAGGAGGAATTCATGCACCTAGAATTCAATCACATGGTCACACCAAACTGCAGAGAAGGCTAAGAAATGTAGAGCAAATGGGTCTTTTCAATGATGAGTTGATTAGAAAGAAACTGTCTAACTTTTTGTCCAAATTCAATGCGGCTTGATTTGAATTCAATTCTTGGAAACTGGAAATAAACCTCGCCAGACCTCCCCAGAGTTAAAGATTAAATGGACCTTGTTTAAAACCCCTGTTAAGATACCTTTTACACCATGTAGTGGTCTGTATGCGTGACTGTCTCACTGGTCTCTGATCTCTTTACTGACTTATACTATATCATTTTCATCTTTGAAATTTTAACCATGCTTAGCATGAAGGAACACTTATTAAACGTTTATGAACAAATGGATGAAAGAGTTTTATTTGTCACTCTCCAGAGTTATTTGTACAGCCCATTGTCCATATATTTTAAATATTGTTTGTTAACTCTTTGGACATTGTTTATAGGTATTATTACTTCAAAGTAAAAGGATAAATGAAGGTAAGGCTTCATCCTAAGTTCCTCCCTTTTGCCTCCAAATATTGGTGTGTGCCAGGATTCCACTTTAGGACTTCTTTTTGTTTCTGTATGTACTGTATCCCTATGTGGTCTCATCTGCTCTTTTATCAGTTATTATTGTCACAATACTATACAACAACTACCAAGAAATCTCAATGGCATGCAATAATAAATATTCACTTTTGTTTACAAATCTGTATGTTGTCTGGACAATTCTACTGACACGGACAGGCTTAGTTATTATCTGATAAAATCACTCCTGTGCTGCCCAGCTGCACAGCCAGCTGGGGGCTGGCTGGTCTGGGGCAGTCTCACCTGCGATGAGTCACTTTGTTCTCATCCTCCAACAGACTAATTTAGGTTTACATTTATTCTCACAGCACGGGTTTGAGAGAGAAAGCATGAAAGTCTATTTAAAACTGTACAAGCTAATTCTAATGATAACATGGAAAAAAATTTTAAAGCACAAAGAGCCAGGAAAAATTTATTCTAGAAACGAAAAATGATGAGAGAAACTAACACTTTTCAGGAAATAAAACATATTGTAAAGCTAGAATCACTAAAATATGAGAATCAATTAAATAAAATAAAACATTTAAGAATAGAGCAAAAAAACTATAATTTAGTTCACAATAAAGATGGTGTTTCGAATAAGTTTTCCCAAGATGAATTCTTCAGTTAATGGATTTCAGGCAACTACCTTCCTTGGGGAAAAAAGCAATAAGGATGCATCTCATATCTTACCAAAAAAAATCTAAATGGATCAAATGCATGAACATTAAAAGGCAAAGAATAAAAGAACAGTGGGTAAGATTTTTATAAATATGATAGAAAATCCAAAATCACTAAATAAAAATTTGGTATATCCAGTTATATAAAAAATCAAACATTTTTACATGCCAAAAATGGACAGCATATCAAAATCCAAAGAAGAACAACAAACAGGGGAATATATTTGCTACTCATGTCTCTGAAGAAGAACCAATTTCCTCAAGAGAAAAACAAGCCAAAAATACAAATACAAGTTTTGCAGAAAAGACAATGAATATCATACATTAATGCATATATGTGGAATCTAGAAAAATGGTATAGATGAACTTATTATCAAAGCAGAAATAGAGACACAGACATGAAGAACCAACCTATGGATACTAAGGGAGGAAATGGGGGTGGGATGAATTGGGGAGATTGGGGTCAACATACATACACTACTAAGTCTAAAATAGATAACTAATGAGAGCCTCCTGTATGGCACAGGGAACTCTACTACATACTCTGTGGTGACCTAACTGGGAAGGAAATAAAAAAAAGAGGGTATATATATAAATACACAGCTGATTTGGGGCTTCCCAGGTAGCTCAGTGGTAAAGAATCTGCCTGCCAATGCAGGAGATGCAAGAGACATAGGTTCGATTCCTGGGTGGGGAAGATCTCCTGGAGAAGGAAATGGCAACCCACTACAGTATTCTTGCCTGGAAAATCCCATGGACAGAGAAGCCTGGTGGGCTACTGTCCTTGAGTTTGCAAAGAGTCAGACATGACTGAGCACACATTATTTGAGGTATTATAGCTGTTTCACTTTATTGTACAGCAGAAGCTAACACCACATTGTAAAACAATTATACTAAAATATAATTTAAAAGAACGGTAAATGTTAACTCACAATTTAATATGTGAGTTAAGGGTAATTTTTAAGAGGTATATCATGATTTCTTGTTATCCAAGCAAGGAGGCAAAATAGACATTGTAATCATGAAATAACAGAAAATAACCAATGGTTCATCAAAAGAGTTTTAGAATCACTATTTTCAGAGATTTTTAGAAGTCAAGGGCCAAACTGTCAACAATTACTTTGCAATATTATTAAAAATGGAGGCAGATTGAAAAGACATCTCAGAATATATTCTATTTCACCTGTGGCTTGCTTTTTCTCATCTTCTGATCATGGAAAACATTGAATTATAGAATTTTTTCTACTTGTTTGTTTGGTTTTCCTATTCAACCCTTACTTCAACAAACTATAATGTGGTGTAATATGATGCAATATAGGATAAATGTGAAGAATAACAAAATTTTGTTTTCTTTCATAAAACAAAAGAAAAGATAAAAAACCTTCCAACCTCACTCATCAAGGGAGGAATATAAATCTCTAATGAAACGTCTTTTTCTTACATCAGATTAGCAGGGATTGGAAAGTTTGATTTCTTTCTGTGTCACAGAATATGAAGCAGGGATTGGCAATTTTTCTCTGTAGAACCCAGATAGTGACTATTTTCACCTTTGTGAAACATGCCAATATGTTCTCTGTTGCATCCACTCAACTCTGCAGTTTGAAAGCAATGATAGACAATGTGCATGGTTGGGTTCAAGCAAAACTTTATTCCCCAAAACAAGAAGCCATAGCTTGTTTATCCTTGGTACAGATAAATGAGCATGTACTTACAGTGCCAATGGGACTGTAAGTTGGTACCACTGTCATGAAAGTCACTCTAGCATCATATGTCACAGTTAAAGTACACATACTTTTTGATGAAGCAATTGTAACTCTAAGCCTGCAGTTCATTGGTATACACGCATATGTGTGAAACAGAATAACAACAAGGATATTAACTGAAGCCAAAAATTGAGAACAATTTAAACATATCCATACTGTGGAAAAATATTTAACTGTAAAAACAATAGGGAGGCCTCATCTACTAAAACAGAATAAACTCCAAGGTGTAATGTTCAGCACAAAAGCAAGATGCAGGACAGAACTTAAAAGATCCTATCATGTGGGTGGGAATGAGCACTCACAGACACACATACATGCATTTACAAATGCATGAAATGCCTTATCACTGGAAGGATACTTATGAAACTACAAGAAAGTTTCCACCTAAGAAGAGGAACAAAGCAACTGGGAACAAAGTAAGAATGAGGCTAAGTTCACTGTGTTAATAATTTGAACTCAAAATTTTGAGCTATAATCATATTACTTATTTTAAAATTAAAGTTAAATTTATGAGTTTTCACTTAATAAGTCCCATTTAACAATGGATAGGCAAGACAATAGATAAAAAAGAATCTCTGGAAAGAAAATATACCCAAAAAATATATTTTTCAAATTGTTCTTGCCCAGACTATTTTCCTTGAATTTCTCTGTTATTTATCTTCTGTCTTTAGGACCTCTTATTGCATTTGTCAAGCCCCAAATGGTTCACCTCTCTTTTAATCTATGTGTTCGGTGTATCTGAGTCACCAGAGGGTTCACCTAAGGTAAGGAGGTCACCAAGGGTTCCTTTATCAAGCTGAATGGGTCTTGCTGGTGATGCCAAAGCCAAAAGAATAGGGCAGACAAGGACACTTCTGAGGAGCAAACCTGGTCAGACCACTCCATCACTCATTAATTGGGAAAGGGCATCTTTCACAAGTCTTCTGACACACTTGGCCCTCATTTGGAAAGTTTAAGATGGAATCAATGAGAAGTTGTCTCTGAGAATAAGGTCAATATACTCATAATGACCATAGAGACAGTCAAGCTTACTGACTGATGATACTTATATGAGCAGCAGATGAAAGAAGGTTGGTGCACACGTTAACTCTACCACCTCAAAGACTGGGGGCACCACGCCTTGGCACCTGGCCTCATTCAACTGGGCCCTACTCTGCACCATGTCTTCCTTCCCCTTAAGCTGCTGTAAGAAATGACTTGGCCCTTCTCTTTCCAATTTCTCCAGGAAGGAGAATGGTGGGACCTGAGGTCTAAGGTCAAGTTCACCAGGAGCAGAGCCATGCCAAGGATTTAGAGAGGCTGTACTCTCAGAAGTCGAGTGAGGAGAGCAGGATGGTTGCAGAGCTGAGCAATGCTGTGGGCTCAGGTGGGCTCCAGCCTCATCCTGACCCCCTGGGGAGCCCTGCACCACAAATGACATCCCAGAGTTAGGCCCTTTTATGGATGTAAGCAAAAGGGAATAGTGGGTGGATAGTTTTCCTGATAAAGGGGGTCCTGGCTGGCTTAGGGCAATCCTCTAGAAAAGCCAAAAACACACCTACAACTGGGAAATAGGCTTTAGCCTAGTAAAGAAGACTGGCAGCCCAAGTGGCTTAGTGGTAAAGAATCTGCCTGCCAGTGCAGGAGATGCCAGAGACATGGATTTGATCCCTTGGTTTGGAAGATCCCCTGGAGGAGGAAATGACAACCCACTCCAGTATTTTTGCAGAGAAAATCCCATGGACAGAGGAGCCTGGCAGGTTACAGTCCATGGGGTTGCAAAGAATTGGACACAGCTGAGAAACTGAGCGTGCACTCACATACTAGTATAGAAGATTGGGCAAAGCACGAACAGTATTCCCATTTGTGTGCCTAGGGCATCTCCAAACAGCAGAGAACAGCTGTTCTGACTAGAATGAATTTCCAAAAGGAGTCATGGATCCACCAGCCAGTTTTTGTCCAACAAGTGACAAATACTTCTGTGTTTAGGTAACGTCACAGCATGTATTACCAAATGTCAGAAGCAGTGGGTGATGTGGTAGTTTCCTGGAGCTACCGTAACAAAGTACCACAAAATGAATGGCCTAAACAATGAAAATGTGTTGTCTCATAGCTTTGGAGGCTAGAAGTACCAGATTCACATATCAGCAAGGCTATGTTCCTTCTGAAACCTGTAGGGAAAGGATCCTTCCTCGCCTCTTCCAAATTCTGGAAGCCCCAGATGTTTCTTGGTTTGTGGTAGCAAAACTTCAATCCTCACATGGCATGCTCCTTAACATCTACTGCCAAATTTCCTTTTTAATATAAGGATATCAGTCGTATTGGATTAGGGGTCCATCCTAATCCAGTATGACCTCATCTTAACTAACTATATCTTCAGCAACTTTATTTCCAAATAAGGTAATATTCTGAGGAACTGGGGGTTAGGGACTCCAACACATGAATTTGGGGGTTGGAGAGATACAATTCATCCCATAAATGGTAAGTGTGTAATCACATTAGCATTTTCACCCTGAAAGTTTGGTTTCTGGTCTGGAGCTATTCCCCCAATAACATACTTCAGCCTCAAGTCTGTTCACTACAACCCAGCCTTGTATAACCCATTATGTAAAGGTAACCCCACATTTATCATCAGCTTAGCTATGGAAATTCCAAGTGAAGACTCAAACCAGTCCCTCTTCTGTGCGATGGCAGGCCTCCCCCAGCACGGATACAATGCAATGACTCCTCTTATTTGCAATTTCCATCTTGGTTTGACCACTGTCTGCTCAACAGAGAACATCTCCGTGAACATAAAGAACTTTTCATTCTTGGGGGTGGGTAAGCAGAGGGAATGAGCTAACTGCAACACTTTGTAGGCAAAATGTTTGTTTTAACATTCTAATTCTGAATATCGAGGACAACACAGACAAGTAGTTTCTTATTTCAATATATTGGCCATCAAGAGAACAGGAGTATAGATATGAAACAACATTGTTCCTGGCTACTAATCAAAAAGTTGAATGAAAAATCACTAGAGCACAGTTGTGCAGAGGTGCACCATTAAAACTTCCATTCTGGAGATAAATACTAGGGAGAGTCAACACCATCAATAAAACTTTAGGAATGTGGGCAGTAGATTATGCATGGATCACTGGTGGATAAATAGGAAGATAATGTATGCACATAACATCCATTAAAGAAGTGACTTGAGAGTTATAGGTATGAGTGAAAAAATGAAGGAATCCCATCTGTACTGCCCCCCCACCCCAGTGTTAAAAGATGTTGTTTGTATCTAATCTCAGCAGCCTTCACTTGGTCCCTCTTTCCAGCCAGGTGTTGTCTGGGTCTGAGACATGCTTCATTATCAAGGTGATGTCACAAGCTCGTGGCAACCAGGTCACCTATTAGATTCTCCTGCTGTCTTGGACTTCCTGACCCATCACTTGGCCCTGACATATGGAAATAGTGCACACCTTGCTCCTACTACTGTTGCCTGAGCTAACCTATGCCTTTTGATCTTCCACATTTTGTAATTGCAACTTCAAATCCTTGTGGTAGCCTCTAAGTTCTACCTGTTGTCAAGTTTTCTAAGCCCTTTGAATTAAGTAGTTTTCTTTAAGTCAATAGATTTTGTACCCAAGATAGCCATGCTGTGTGGAGTTGAACAAAACTGAATAACATTCCCTTAAATTTTGTTTTCAAAACTAGGATTACAGCAGAATAACCATTCATGTAGAAATTAGTGTCACATACTACTTCTTTATGACTTCATCTAATAGACTCGGGAAAGAATGTCTTATGTATGTGTCCACACCCACAAATAATCAATACACCAAATAACGTTTTACAGGTGGGGCAGATTTGTTTCATTAATGGTCCCACTTCTTTACCCATCCTTATATTCATGCCCTTTATAAACTTGCAGTCCCCTCCCACTCTGATGCTGGGCTGGGTCAAGTGTCTTGATGTGGCCAAAAGGATGTTGGCAGACATGGTGCAAAGGCTTGAAAATTGACCACAACTGTTCTTACTCTTCTGCCATTGCTATTAGAATATTCTGGGACTAAGATGGAGGGTGAGACAGAGAGAGAGAATCTGAGTTGTCATCATTGTTGAGGCCTTCCTAAATCACACACAACCTGCAAATCTCCCAATGTGTGGGAAAACCTAGCTGAGATCAGAAGAACCACCCAGCCAATCTGCAAAAATGCATCTCATCTGGAGACACAGGTTTTAAATGGTTTGTTACGAACAGAAGAGCTTGCAAATTATCTTATCCACAATCCCATTCCATAGCAATAAATCTACTTGTACACAAATCCCATGAGAGCACAGATCTTGTCTACTAGGGTCAATAATGTTTCTTATGTATAATGGCTGACACATAATAGGTTTTCAATAAACATCTATTGGATTGATGAATGAATAAATAAATGAAAATAATTATGGTAATAGTAATAACAATATTAAGTACAATTTACTTAGGTTCTATTATGTTCTAGACACTCTCCTAGGTGTCTAATCAGCTGCTTCACTTGATTCTTTTGTCATCCCTTTAAAAAAGACCATTATTTATCCCATTTCAAATATGAGAGAATTGAGGTTCAAAGTAAATGAACAACTTGTTGAAGATCACACACATTTCAAAAACAGCACATGTATGACTCAAATTCAGGACTGTTTAAATTCAAAACCTATGTCATTTATAGAAAATATAGGTACTAATTTATCAAAACTATATAATAGGTATATCTTAGAGAATTTGAGTGGCTTAACTAAATTTTAAAACAAGTAAATTCCAGTTGACCCTGGAACCTTCCCTATGACCAAGTGCTTTCTAATAATCACAAAACTTAGAGCCAAGCAAGCACAATTCTAAGGTCCCATCCAAGAACATGGAGTTATCCTCTGAAAATTTGAATGTAAAGTCAGAAGCAAAATAAATGAAATAAGAAATATGCAAAGTAGTAGAAATAATATTATTACACACCTGAGCAAGACATGGATATGAAACCTAATTGATAATGCTAATAAAAGTAACAAAAGATATACAAAGGATTGGATCCGCCAGGAAATGAGAATACATGTCTACCTTCCCTTTTACATTAACAAGAAGGAGATTTTCAATAACAGTATTAGGAGCAAAATAAAAGAAGAAGGAGAAAAAGTAGAGGAGTGTATTTGGTGAGACTCTGCAGGGAAAGAGAACAAATAAAATATGTGTGTGTGAGCAGGATAAGGAATTGACACATGCAATATGCAGTTCTGGAGGCTGGTGATTTCAAAATCTACAGTGTGGGCCAGCACACAGACAGAACCTCAAGAAGACAATTAAAAATCCACCATCGTTTTAAAGTGTTTAACAATGTAAAATATTTTAATCATCATAAATTATTGTAAAGCATGTTATTATACCTCCCTCAGTAAATGATAGAACTACAAAAAAGTAATTTTGCTGTTCAAATGTTTCATAATTAATTAACATTAATAATAAATATAATAATATTTATATTTATCATAATAAATATAATGATATTTATATTTATAATAATAATAAATATTGTGTTCCAAGCACACAAGGAACGTGTATGAAATCTGACCATATACTAGACCTTTCTTTAAAGGGTCAGATGATAAATAACATTAAGATTTGCAGGCCATGCCATTTCTATCACAAATGTCAACTCTGTTGTTGTAACAAAAGAAGCAATAAATAATACATAAGGAATCAACAGGGCTATGTTCTGATAAAACTTTATCTACAGAAACAGGTGATGTGGATTCCTGTTCTAAGAAAGGGGAACATAGGGCTCATATATTAATTTATTTTATGTGATTATCCCAACCTTGACATCAAGTAGAAAACCAGACATGAATGAGACAATCAAATAAGCTGATTTCACGGAAGATCCTAAGGCTAAGAATATTGACTACCTGTTAAGAAAGAAAAAATTGCACTCCAACCTAACCCTGTATAAAAAAAAAGAAAATAAGTCTCCAATAGATTATAGTCCTCAATGTAAAAGACAAAATCAAAACATCCACATGAAAATATAATAGAATACCTGTATGACCTCATGATAGAATATTATTTCTTAAATAAGATGCAGTATGCAACCCATGAGAGAAAATATTGATATATTCAACTATATTTATCCCAAAAGATTTATTCAGCAAAAGATACTATAAATAGGGAAAAGATAAGACACAAACTGGGAAGACATTTGCAGCACATATAATTGACACAGGATTGGTTTTAATGATATTTAGAGAATTTCTACAAATAAGTACAAGATAGGGCAACTATAAAAAAATAGACAAGTGATTCAAACATGTCTTACACAGGAGAAGAAATACAAATCCCACAAATATATAGAAAGTTGGTCAATCTTATCAGTAATTAGAAAAAAATAAAAGCTAAAAGAAAATTCATATACCATTTAAAACTCTTAAGACTGGCAACATTTTTAAACTTGGAAAATGCCAAGTACTGAAAAGAGTATGGCCCAAAAGAAAAATCTAATGAACTGCTGACTGAGTGTGAACTTAAAGAATCTCTTTGAAAAACAGTCTGTTATCACCTAACAAAATTCAACATTTTATTCTCTACAACCCAGCATATTGGTCAAGGTGAGTAATAACTTTGTAGTAAACTTAATATAGTAAAATTTAATGTTTTGTTCGCAAGAGCAGTCATGGGAACACCAAGCTGAGAGGAGCCAGTGGTGGTAATTAATCCACAAGTCACATGGGATTGCTGCTTTCATGCGCAAGGCTTAAAAATCACAAATATTACTCATTTGCACCTGTGATCCAGAACTAAGGCCTTTGCCTCACCAAACTGCAAGACAATCTGAAGTAACATAGTCTGCATTCACCAGAAGAACCAAAGAACACAGACACAGGTCTCTGCTACTATCCAAGTATTGTGTTCTTGGAAGATGAAGTGGCATAAGGCGCCTTTGATTACCTCAGGACATGTCTTGCTAACAGCTGCACAAAATAAATCAGAGAAGGCACAGGTGCTCATAGACACAGTGCACAGCGCTGGTGGCTGGATCTGAGACGTTGAGTACAGGGGAAGTAGCTTGGTGGGGACCCACTGGCTGCTCTGGATGTGCGCTGCCTGGACAATGGCTCCACTGCAAACATGCTGAGTGTGCTATTTTCCATTTTTTGTCTCTTTTTTTGTAAACTAAAAAATCCTTTTCAGATTTCTTTGATTAATGAAAACAGGAACTTGTATAAGTTTCATTAAAGTTCAGTTCAGTTCATTTCATTTGCTCAGTCATGTCTGACTGTTTGTAACCCCATTGGACTGCAACATGCCAGGCCTCCCTGTCCATCACCAACTCCCAGAGTTTATTCAAATTCATGTCCATTGAGTCAGTGATGCCATCCAACCATCTCATCCTCTGTCGTCCCTTTCTCCTCCCACCTTCAATCTTTCCCAGCATCAGGGTCTTTTCCAATGAGTCAGTTCTTCCCAGTAGGTGACCAAAGTATTGGAGTTACAGCTTCAGCATCAGTCCTTCCAATGAATACTCAAGACCGATCTCCTTTAGGGTGGACTGGTTGGATCTCCTTGCAGTCCAAGGGACTCCCAAGAGTCTTCTCCAACACCACAGTTCAGAAGCATCAATTCTTTGGTACTCAGCTTTCTTTACAGTCCAACTCTCACATCTATACATGACTACTGGGAAAACCATAGCTTTGACAAGGCAGTCCTTTGTTGGCAAAGTAATCTCTCTGCTTTTTAATATGCTGTCTAGGTTGGTCATAACTTTTCTTCCAAGGAGCAAGCATCTTTTAATTTCATGGCTGCAGTCACCATCTGCAGTGATTTTGGAGCCAAAAAAAAAAATAAAGTTTGCCGCTGTTTCCATTGCTTCCCCCATCTATTTGCCCTGAGGTAATGGGACCAGATGCCATGATCTTACTTTTCTGAATGTTGAGCTTTAAGCCAACTTTTTCACTCTCCTCTTTCACTTTCATCAAGAGGCTCTTTAGTTCCTCTTCACTTTCTGCCATAAGGGTAGTGTCATCTGTATATCTGAGGTTATTGATATTTCTCCCAGAAGTCTTGATTCCAGCTTGTGCTTCATCCAGCCCAGCGTTTCTCATGATGTACTCTGCATATAAGTTACAATCTCCAAGAGAATGTACACTAAGGGGCACCTTCCAGGACTGCTGCTGCCAGTGCCCCCATCCCTATGGCAAGCCACTGCCAACCCACACCTCCCTGGAAACCCTCCAACACTAGGAGGTAGATCTGGTTCAGTCTCCTGTGGGGTCACTGCTCCTTTCAGCTGGGTCTTGGTACATGCAAGATTTTGTTTGTACCCTCCAAGAGTGGAATTCCTGTTTCTCTCAGTCCTGTGGAAGTCCTGTAGTCAAATTCCACTGGTCTTTAAAGTCAGATTCCCAAAGGGAATTCCTGTCTCTTTGTCAGAACTCCAGGCTGGGAAACCTGATGTGGGGCTAAGAACCTTCACAACAGTAGGAAAACTTCTTTGGTATTATTGTTCTCCAGTTTGTGGGTCACCCACCTGGTGGGCATGGGATTTGATTTTATCATGATTACACCCCTCCTGCCATCTTGTTGCAGCCTCTTCTTTGTCTTCGGATGTGGGGCATCTCTTTTTGGTAGGCTCAAGATTCTTCCTTTTGATAATTGTTCAACAGCTAGTTGCAATTTTGGTGCTCTCACAGGAGTAGATGAGCAGTTGTCCTTCTACTCTGCCATCTGGAACTGGAAATCATAAATGTCTGTTTGTTAAGATACTCAGTTAATGGTATTTTGTTATTGCAGTCTGAGCTAAGACAGACTTCCTCTCTTTAGCTGTTGGGCAAGATTATTCATGTCTCCATTCTCAGTTTTCTCCTGAAAATTGAAGATAATGATATCAATTCTTTCATAAAATAATTTTGAGTATTAAATGAAATGATTCAGTAAAACACCATAATGCCTGGTATACAGATAGTGCTCAATAAATGTAGGCTTCCTTCTTCCTACTTGCTGTTTGCTCCATGACCTCCTGCTTCCCAGCTTTTCTCAATAGGTAATTTGTCAGCTCAACTCTTTCCCTCCTAGCACCCTGGAGAACCTGCTGCCTGCCCAGCTCTGGCTCTATACAGCAGCACAGGGACACATGCCATGAAGATTGTTAAACCCAAGTTGAGCTCTTACTTACCAAACTGTTTGCAAGGACTGGAAGAAAATAAAAAACACAGATTTGTCTGATATGGTTCATGGAGACATTTTCACAGAAGTTCATTTCCCTGCTGTAGCTGAAAACAATGAAGACAGAGACCTGAAATGGCATTGCATTTAGGTAGAAGGGTCCCTCCCTCCTCTCAGAGTTTAGGGTGTCTTTATTTGTTTCAAAGCAGCAAAGTCCTCACCATTAAAATGAAGGCAGAGATATGTACAGAGCTTCACCTCCATTAAAACAGCCCACAGATGTGGTGAACCAACCCAACTGAATGAATTGGAGGGGATAGGCCATACCTCTGTGTTTGGTAGGATTTGTAAGTAGGAATGTGAGAGACTTGGAGGCAAACAGTCATCTAGTCACTTTCAAGGTGTTTAACCTTGAGCAAGGTGGCTTAGCCTGAAAGAATCTGCCTGCAATGCAGCAGACACGGAAGGAGCCGTGGGTTCAATCCTTAGGTTGGGAAGATCCCCTGGAGAAGGAAATGGCAATGCACTCCAGTATTCTTGTCTGGAAAATCCCATGAACAGAGGACCCTGGAGGGTTACAGTCCATGGTGTTGCAAAGCAGCCAGACACAACTGAGCATACACACTCCATTATAATAAAAAAATTAGAAGAGAACTAGCTCTAAAGGGAAACTTTCTTATTGCAAATTCACTCCTGTCTGCTCAGTGTCATCCCATTTTCTCATCTTTTGACATTTTCTAACCAACAGGATTTCATCTTCTTTCTAACTCAAACACCCACATTCCATATCTACACTCCTGAGACACAGAACTCACTCTTGAATCCTTGGCCTCGTGTCCCTGGAAATGGAAAATCTCATTTGAAATATCAAATCCCTTCTCTATCTTCAGATTACCCTTCCTTTCTGATGTTAATAATGTAGCTAAGTAACCAAAAGTCATGAAGAAGTGAAGTTGCTCAGTCATGTCTGACTCTTTGGGACCCATGAACTATAGCCTGCCAGGCTCCTCTGTCCATGGGATTTTACAGGCAAGAATACTAGAGTGGGTTGCCTGCATTGCAGGCAAACTCCTTACTGGCTGAGCCATGAGGGAAGTCATGAAGGGACTGTCAGAAAAGGTCATGAAAGAACTGTCAAGGTCAGAGGTCCATGACAATCTGTGTTTCCCACTGTTTAGAAAATTTAGAATCTGGTTAGTGACCACACCTTAGTGCACACTCACACACTGGTCTAAGACACTTCTTAACTGCCCTGTCACTTACTCAACTTCAGCTTCAACTCCACCCTTACCACTCATTTCTCAATCTCACCTATAACTTGCCTGGTTAACTGTCCCTTGTGGCTCATCTGGTAAAGAATCCGCCTGCATTGTGGGAGACCTGGGTTTGATCCCTGGGTTGGGAAAATCCCCTGGAGAAAGGAAAGGCTACCAACTCCAGTATTCTTGCCTAGAGAATTCCATGAACTGTATAGTCCATGGGGTCACAAAGAGTTCGACACGACTGAGTGACTTTTACTTTCACTTTCTTTACCTGTTTCAAGCCGAGTCTTAACATAACACAGAATTCTACTTAGATACTTCAATTCAATAGTATGCTGGAGCCAGTTTATACTGACTCACAGGAGAAAATTATTAATTCTTATGAATTTTTCAAGCTCATTGCTGAACACTTAATATTTTCAAATAAATTAACTTCAACTATTTGAATTATATTAAAAACAAAGACAATAAATACTACATACTCATGCCTGCCTCATTACTTTATTACATTTTACTATTTCATATAATCTTGAGATTATTTACATCTATTGTATTTGCATAGTTGTCCCACTTCATCTACTGGGTATATCCTCCAATACCTCCAATGGACACCTGAAACTGCCAATTGTATCGAATCTATACCACTTTCCTATACATCCATACCTATGATAAAGTTTAATTTATAAATTAGGCACAGTAATAGATTTAAAACAATAGCTAATTATTAAATAGAACAATTTTAACAAAATACCATAATAAAAGTTATGTGAATTATCTCTCTTTCTCTCTCAAAATATCCTACTGTACAAATTCAATGCCCTGTCCATCTTAACTAACCACTCATCAGGTACTATGGCCATAACATTTGCATTTGAGGTGGAAAAGCAAAACTAGCCTGAATTTTATTTCCTTCTTCACAATTTCACATGTAAAAGATTTGTTCTTACCATAGATGTTGGCATCCTCAGACTATGACTTTTTTCTTTCCTTATTAAGTCAGGAACTTTCACTTTTTCACTTTAAAAAATGAATTTATAGCTTCTCTTTGGCATACCTGACTTGCCAGCATCACTTCTCTTACACTTTGGGACCATTATTAAACAAAAAAAGTCACTTGAATATAAACACTGTGATACCATGACAGGTAACCTGATAACCCAGAAGGCCACCGAGTGACTAATGGGCAGGAGATGCTGGACAAAGGGATGATTCTTATTCTGCGATGGAACAGGAGGGCATGGGATTTCATCACACTACTCAGAATAGCACCCAATTTAAAACTTATGAATTATGTATTTCTGAAATTTTCCATGAATATTTTTGGACCACAGCTAACTGCGAGTAACTGTAACTGAAGAAAGTACTAAATCTCAAATAAGGAGGGACTACTGTATAGTGGAACTACTTAACTTTTTTTTTTTCCCAATTCCAGATTTAATAGCATCATGTTGGGCCGCAGTGGGCATATTAACCCCTTGTGTGTTAAGTCATTTCTGTCTGACTATTTGTGACCCCATGGATTGTAGCCCACCAGGCTCCTCTGTCCATGGTATTCTTCATGCAGGAATACTTGAGTGTGTTGCCATTCCCTTCTCCAGGGGATCTTCCCGATCCAGGGACCGAACCCGTGTATTTTGCATCTCCTGCCTTGCCAGGTGGTTTCTTTATCACTAGCGCCAACTGGGAAGCCATATTTACCCCATAGAAATTGTCAAAATCTACAAATCAGAGCTTTTTGTTTTTTCCAGAGATCCAGTTGTTAAACATTTACCAGTACATTACTGCTTCAACTGAAGGTTGAGCCAAAGGATCTCTGAGTTAAGAAGTAGAATTAACGAAACCAACTAGGGATGTTGAAGCCTCTGGAGACTAGCAGCTGAGGGAAACATTATCACTCTTAGAACTGATGGAGCAAAGGGAAGCAGTGGTAAGAGCCATCACTGGGGAGAAGGGCCCTCTTGGACAGGAGCCAGAGTCCCGAGCGACCAGCTACTGCCAAAGAACATCATGGAAACAGGCAGAGGCATGCAGTATACACCTCCCTTTCCTCCCACCTCTGATCATATGCCATATGTCATCAGGAATCCAGCTAGCACAGAAACCTGGGGGCTGCAGTCCACAGACGGGTCAAGTTCACCAGAGATAGAGTGCCAAGAAGGACATTTACTAGGGAGCATTCCTAGTATGGTCATGTGTGCAATGGAGTGGAAAGAAACAGGACTGGGCAGAGGAGAAGGTAGGCTGTGAAACAGGTGAGCTCTGGAGCTGGGATTATCCTTCCAGTTTCTCTCAAGATCTCTCAAGCCTCTAGGAAGCATCACTATTAACAAAGCTAGTGGAGGTGACGGAATTCCAGTTGAGCTATTTCAAATCCTAAAACATGATACCGTAAAGGTGCAACATTCAATATGCCAGCAAATTTGGAAAACTCAGCAGTGGCCACAGGACTTGAAAAAAATCAGTTTCCATTCCAATCCCAAAGAAAGGCAATGCCAAAGAATGCTCAAACTACTGCACAACTGCACTCATCTCACACGCTAGCAAAGTAATGCTCAAAATTCTCCAAGCCAGGCTTCAACAATGTGTGAACCGTGAACTCTCAGATGTTCAAGTTTTAGATTTAGATTTAGAAAAGGAAGATGAGCCAGAGATCAAATTGCCAACATCAGCTGGATCATCAAAAAAGCAAGAGAGTTCCAGAAAAACATCTACTTCTGCTTTATTGACTATGCGAATGCCTTTGACTGTGTGGATCACAACAAACTGTGGAAAACTCTTAAAGAGATGGGAATACCAGACAACCGTACCTGCCTCCTGAGACATCTGTATACAGATCAAGAAGCAGGAAGGAGTACATCAAGGCTGTATATTGTCACCTTGCTTATTTAACTTATATGCAGAGTACATCATGTGAAATGCCAGGCTGGATGAAGCCCAAGCTGGAATCAAGATTGCTGGGAGAAATATCAATAACCTCAGATATGCAGAGGACACCACCCTTATGGCATAAAGTGAAGAAGAACTAAAGAGCCTCTTCATGAAAGTGAAAGAAGAGAATGAAAAAGTTGGCTTAAAACTCAATATTCAGAAAACTAAGATCATTGCATCCAGTCCCAGCTCTTCATGGGAAATAGATGGGGAAACAATGGAAACAGTCAAAGACTTTATTTTGGGGTGGAGGGGCTCCAAAATCATTGCAGATGGTGACTGCAGCCATGAAATTAAAAGATGCTTGCTCCTTGGAAGAAAAGCTATGACCAACCTAGACAGCATATTAAAAGGCAGAGACATTACTTTGCCAACAAAGGTCCGTCTGATCAAAGCTATGGTTTTTCCAGTAGTCATATATGGATGTGAGAGTTGGACTGTAAAGAAAGCTGAGCACCAAAGAACTGATGCTTCTGAACTGTGGTGTTGGATAAGACTCTTGAGAGTCCCTTGGACTGCAAGGAGATCCAACCAGTCAATCCTAAAGATCAGTCCTGAGTATTCATTGGAAGGACTGATGCTGAAGTTGAAACTCCAATATTTTGGCCACCTGATGTGAAGAACTCACTCATTGGAAAAGACCCTGATGCTGGCCAATATTGAAGGCAGGAGGAGAAGGGGATGACAGAGGATGAGATGGTTGGATGGCATCACCGACTCGATGGACTTGAGTTTGAGCAAGCTCTGGGAGTTGGTGATGGACAAGGAAGCCTGGCGTGCTGCAGACCATGGGGTCGCAAAGAGTTGGACACAACTGAGCAACTGAACTAACCGACTTCTCTCAAGATGGAGTAGGTGGGGCTGGTTTTTGTATCCTGGTAATGATCAGTCATTGGACACAGGAGGCAGCTTCTCCAGGGGATGCAATCCCCTAAAGGGGCTTACATCTGAAGCTTGTCTTCCAGCAGCTGAGAGAATAATTCCTTCATTCCTGAAATGGAATCTGGGTGGCATATTACAGTATCTACCACAGCACAGGTCAGCTTCCTGGGCAAAGAAGAGAGGAGAATGGTCTGGAGAGGGATGAGTAAAAAACAAACTCTTCAAAACCCAACTTGTGAATCAGCCCCTCTCAGCAGCAGTGCCTGACTCTCCTGCTTCAAGTACACACATTGTCTTTCTGGAAAGTTTGATCACATTTCTCAGCAGACAGTATTAAATCAGTCTGTTTACTAGCTTGTCTTCTTGTGAGCCCCATGACCACAGGGACTCTACCTTCTTACCTTTATGCCCATTCTGACTCAAGCTGGAACTCCAGAGGTACTCAATAAAATTACCTGTCAATTGGTAAGTAATTTACAAAGCTTAACAAGTCCATCCTTCATAATTATAGAGCTATCTCAGATGGGGGGAAAAAAGTTATCCCAAGGAGGAGAAACCAAGCTGCTACACGGAAAAAAAAAACAAAAAACACTACCCTTATGACAACACTCCAGGGCATATTACTTTCCAAATCACCATTGTTGATATGTTCCTGGAAGTTTTCCAATTAGTTAGCAAGCCTGATGTGTATCTACAAGCCATCATCTGACTGATTCATCAAAGTAAGTGGGGGGAAGGAAAGAATAAGATCAGTGAAAATATTTGTAATTTTAAGATGAAATGGAGAGGGAAGGTGGGAGGGTCAAGGGTGGGCAGTGCTGTGATGTGACACCAACACGACAAAAATTAGTTTGAGCCCAGGCATCAGATCGTCAAAGGATTCCTCTGAGCATCCCCTCCAAGGAGACTGATAAGAAACAAGACATTCAAGTAGCTGCCGGGTTAGCCCATGAGTGTCTCTCTTGTCCAGTCGGCTTGTCAGTTCTCTGGCATCATCAGAAGATGTGTGCCACGGCCATCAGCTTTGTGTCACCATGCTCCTCTGTCTTTCGTCACCTTCTGGAGCATGAATGGTGCTTTTCTTTTTTCTTTTTAAATTTTCTTGGCCTGATTCGAGGTACAATATCATTGTTCCCTATAGTCACGTGTTTGAGAAAATACATTCTTCTGGCTTTTGGCACTGCTTGAGGCTCTAGAGAATGAAGCTGAATATTCCAGGCCACAGTACAATCTTTTAAGTCACTCAGAATGCATATCTGCAAGGAAAATTTTTGAACTGATTGGTGAAATAAATAGAAAATAGCTGAAATAGAAAAATCCATATTGAGGAGTGTTTCCTGCATATGTATAGTTACTCTGTAAAAATATCATTTTATTAAGTATTTTATATGCAGCAACATTATACATCATTTAATCCTCATGACAACCCTGAGAAGTGAAACTATTCCTATGAGCATTATATGGCTTAATATACAGAAGTTTTGAGGAGTTAAGTGATTTGTCCAAGGTAAGGAGTAGAACTGAGACTCAAACCTCTGTTTGATCAATTCAGATTTACTCAGGGGAGTGAATGGGAGGACAATTTGGATAACTGGTGATACATGGTGACACTTTTCCATGACTAGCACTGGAAGACCAAGGGGACATGGATTACGAGAGTAGAACCTAAACCAAGGATCTTGTCCTAGCCCAGAATAAGTACTTCCTCCCATAACCCCAATTGGGATGAGAGGAAGCTCTAACAAAGACAAAAGATCTTGCAGTCCTTGGCTTGATGGGTCTGCTTTTAATGGTATTAAAGAGAAACACAGAAAGGAGGCCACAGGGAAAGTAACCAACACACAATGATTCTCCATCTTCATGTTTCCATGAAGAGAAGGTGTTGCCCTTTTTCCCATTAAGAGGTTGACTCTAGTCCTACAAGAGAGGTACTTCCCTTTCCAGTGCATTATCTGACCAGAAATTGGAAGTTTCTTGGGTTACCTGGCCTGTCCTCTCCTTCTTTCACCACCTCTCTCATATTAAGCATTTTGGGAAGATACTTTTAGAACAGAATGAAGATTTTAAGAGGCAACTTATAATGTGAAAAAATCCAAAGGAACTTCCGAAAATTAAAGTTCATGTCAGCATGAGATGGTGTCAGTGAATTGGCTAGTTATTTTGAATATATAATGGCTAATGATATTATACATTATCCACATTAGGTACTATGTAAGCATGTTAAAGACACAATTTCATGGAGTCCCCATAACGACACTCTTCATGGATAAAGAAGTTGAATATCAGAGAGGCTAAGTAATGTGCCCAAGTTTTCACAGCTATTAACTTTGATGAGCAAGGAAACAGTCATAATTTGAAAGCCCATATTCACAATCAGCAAATTGTATGGTCTCCTAGAAGTTAAGAAAAGATTTAGAAGCATAAAAGTGGAAGACAATAATGACACCACAAACCAGGACGGATGTGGAAGTAAAAAGAGAGTGTCCACTCATTTGTGTGCCCCTAAAATGTGAAAGTCAGTTGTTTTCTTTTCATACAGCCACAGGCCATGCTGGCTAATTGTTGATTCTTCCAATATTCAGAGCTTAAGCTAGAAACAAATAATAGGTCCAGCTCCTTCCAGGGTAATGACTACTACCAACTATGTGTCATGAATTCCTAAAATTATTTCATCAGGGTGCCCTAATCACAATTTGTTATAGATGTTGTGGGGAAATTAACAAGATGGTGCTAGTCAGGCTCTCACCCCATGCTCTCACATCCTCTCACCCCATGTTCTGTAAATAATGACTTTGCATGGTTGTGTAACAGTTGATATCACTTATAGCACTGTGCATGCATGTCATGAGGTGCTTGCTTGGTCACAGTCTACTTTGTGCTGTAGGCCTATATGAGCTTCACCATGAAAGCTCTGGCTGTTGCTGAGCTGGGGCTACATTGGAGCAACATCATGGTTATGTTATATGAGGTTATATTATGGCTATGTTATGGTTATGTCATGGCTGCTGCTACAGCTGCTGTGTCAGCGAGGAGAGAGTCTGTGTTATGGCCGCTGTTCCAGCCAGGAGGGAATAAACATGTCTGCAGTTCCTACAGCTCTTCGAGTCTCCTTCCAGCCTCTTACCTCACAAGTTGCCTACCAGAGGTTCAGCAAACAGTGTGAACAGTGAGGTCATTGGCATCACAAACAAGATCAGCAATATAGATGTTAACACAATTTATTACAGATGTGGTTTATCACCACCCAAATGGTAATTCAACTAAACAAGAATCTAAATAAATACTGTCACTCAAAAAATCACTTTGGCAGTGATGTGCTGAAACCAGTTCACTCTAGCTCACAAGATCCAGTTGTTAAACTTTCAGGAATTTTGTGAGCGGATTATTATATATAACCACCTTTGAAATTTAAATCATGTAAGCTTGCAACAAAATAAACTATATCAAACGTAAAAGTAATAAATATTCAAACCTCATCTCCCCTAATTATCTTACTGCATTTTACTATTATCTATGCCCTTAAGGTTATTGATATCTATTGTGTCTGTTTGGAAGAAATTTTATATAATCATACGCACTTTGATTATCATTCCAATTCCATGTTCAATGATGTCACATTGGTAGCATGAAATTGGCAATGCTGAACTAGCAAATACTACAAATCATGGCATTGTTTCTTTGTTTTTGTGAGAGCTGATTGTTAGACATCTACAAGCACACCACTCTCTGTTTATGTGGGAACACCACTGAAAGAGGAAAACCACAGCAGCAGACTGCTCTGCATCTCCAAGAAGGCATGGACTTCTGGTGAGGAGTATTACTTTCCTACTGCTATGTGAAAAATTTTCTCAAAAATTAGTGGCTTAAAACAATAAACATTTATTATCTCTCACAATTTCTACATGTCAGAAATTTGGAAGCAACTTGCAAGATGTTTCTGGCTTGGAGTCACGAATGAGGTAGCAGTCCAAATATCTGCCAGAGCTTCTATCATCTGAACTCTTAAAGTCTTGCCAAGTCCCTATCTTGCAGGATCTGCTTCTAAGATGGTCCACTCACAGGGCTGGAAAGTTAGTGTTGCTGTTAGTGTGTGGCCACAGTTTTTTCCCATACAGGGCTCAACACAGGACTGCTTGAGTTTCCTGACACCATGGTGGCTTGTAACCTCCAGAGCAAGGAATCTAAGAGACCAGAACAGAAACCTCAAAGTTTTTTGATGACTTAGCCATAAAAGTCACACACCATCACCTCTGCCACATGCTGTTGGTCACAGGAAGAATCTCTGGCACATTTGGAAGGAGATTACACAAGCACAAGAACCAGAAGGAGGGCGTCAGTGTGAGCCATCTTAGAGATGTAGTCCATACTCTGACATGTTATGGAATTGCCTTGACTTGACTTGCTCAATCAAGATTCCAGAATGGCTTTATCTGATGTCTAAATTCTATAAAATTGTTAATATTTGAGAATACCAAGACCCAGCTGTGAGTCCCAGACTAGCTCCTGGCCGTAAGGGGTTAGTTTTCTCTTCCTCAATACACATATAAAAAGGTCAAAAGGAGGGAGGTGAGAAGGAGAGAAGAAAGTTGATCAAGTCCTACTATTTCTCATGTTGTTGCTGTCTTTGTTTAGTCACTCAGCTGTGCCCAACTCTGTGACCCTATGAACTGCAGCATGCCAGGCTTTCCTGTCCTTCGCTATCTCCCGAGGTTTGCTCAAACTCATGTCCATTGAGTTGGTGACACCATCCAATAATCTCAATCATCTCTGTCACCCCTTTCTCCTCCTGCCCTCAATCTTTCCCAGCATCAGGGTCTTTTCCAATGAGTTGGCTCTTCACATCAGGTAGCCAAAGTATTGGAGCTTCAGCTTTAGCATCAGTCCTGCCAATGAATATTCAGGGTTGATTTCCTTTAGGATTGACTGGTTTTATCTCCTTGCAGTCCAAGGGACTCTCAAGAGTCTTCTCCAGTACCACAGTTTCAAAGCATCCATCCTTCGGTGCTCAGCCTTCTTTAGGGTCCAACTCTCACATCCATACTTGACTACTGGAAAAACCACCACTTTGACTAGACAGATCTTTGTCAGCAAACTGATGTCTCTGCCTTTCAATACACTGTCTCATGTACTGTATGTTATTTCATTTTCATTCTACAGCTGAGAAAATGTAGGTTGCAAGAGGTTAACAGGTTTTCTAAGGACTACACAGAAACTAGTCATACAGCTGTAATAATTAACTAAAGAAACTAGTAATATTCCACTAATGTTTTTTTATTTGTAAACAAACAAGGGAAACGAATTTGGTAGATGGGTCATATAAGCTTCCAAATCTGGAATTCTTTGTGTTAGGTTCATATACAAACAAAATGTATATGAGCTTGTCTGACTCTCTGCTTACTCTCAACATTTGTGCGCAAATTCCTCCAATCTGTCGTTCCAAAACCCATATACTATTGTTGATAGCCCCATGTTTGGAATATTTTCTTCCAAAGTAATCAATCCTTACCACAAAAAGGAAAAATCATGTAAATAAACTAATGCATCTGAGAATTTTTTAAATGAATATACATTCTAACTTTAGAAAATGAATTTTTCACAGAGAACTCCAAGACATCTTGGTCTTCAGTTAATTCCAAGAAAGGTTCAAACCCATGGGAACTGTCCAACACTTATCAAAGAGAAGTACCCTAGAGACACTACAACAGAAAGTCAGATAGGATTAAATCTTCCTTAGATAACCTACAAAGTGAATGAATCATACTAAAGTGAACCTAAAAGTAGAAAATCCCATACTCTTGAGTTTGTAGAGAAGCTTATGATAACTCAGTATTTTGATGCTATGTCTACACTCAAAATACTAGAAGCCATCTCATGTTTACAACATCAAGGTAAAAAAACAACACACCTATCTGGATTGTATGCATTGTTTCAGGTTTTCAGCGCTTAGTAATAAGTAATTAAAGTGATTCAGCATTGGTAATATCTGAAACTGATGAATAAATTAATAAATTTACATCTTATAAAAGATCTGTGGGAATACTTTGTTATACAGCAAAATTCATGGCAGAGTATAAATCCCAAATATAATTTACTATAATCTCAGTATACACATTGCTATGGGAGAAAACATGTTACTAATGGTATTCTTTTTAGTAAAGGAAAAATAAACACTTCACTCAGAAACAATAAAGTGCTAGTATTTAATGACTTTAATTCAGAAGCTAATTTTGGTACCTTTTATTTTTAAAAAATCAATTAGCATTTTGAGTTTAATGAGCCTAGACCCAGACTCCTCCTGTAAAATCAGTTTACCTATAGCCAAACTAAACTCTCCATTTGAAAGAACATAGTAAATTTACTAAGACTTTCTCTTTAAACTAACTTTAGCACATTCTCTAAGCTTTGGCAAGAATTCCAGCATGTAAGCTATAAAACAGAATCATTGCAAGAGTCACTTCTTCTGTAGGGCATGGTAATAATATCCTCTCTTTGCAGAATCTCACCACACACAATTTCAAAGGCAGAAAAAAAAGAAAAAAAGAGAGAGACAATACCTGAAAGGCTAATTACAGAGCTGGGTAGATACATGATAAAGCATTAAAATAAATGAGATAGATGAATTAGCAGAGGGCAGAGCTGAAGACTGATGAACCATATTTAGTACACTAATCCCAAGTGTTTATTTTGCATTCTTCTGGCCTTTAAAGATGACAGGTTGTGATCAATTGCTTCCCTTGAAGGCTGGCTGCTTTCCTGCCCTAGCATTTAATTTCTGTTTGATGTTCTTCACTTTGTGTCAGTGTATGAACTACTGTTAAGATATATAGCAGCGATTAAAATAATTCATCCATCTGCTTATAATTAAAGACCAAGTTAAACATAATGACAACTTTATCTAGCAAGCTAGCTAGAATCTAAAAAGGAGGTTGGCCCCTCAACAATTTCTCCAGCAGATGAATTATTCTAATTAGTAGTAATTCAAAAATTTTCCTTCAAAGAATGGAGATTTTAATCAGTGATGTCACTGGACAAGTGAAATGGGAGAAAATATAAAAATATCTTTAATTTCTTTTCTATATTAACAAAAAATACCTTGGTGGCTAGCTCAAAGGCTGGAGGAGAAAAGTGCTTTTGGAATTAATATTTTTAAATTAATCAGTCACAAAAAGAGAAGCCACTGGAAAAAAAAGCAAGTACCCCAAATTATATTTTTAATGAGACCCCTGAATATGCTGCTGTTTTAGAATAAACAACAAATATCTTAGAGTATTTTTGTTAATTTATTGCCATCTCAGCATAAACAGAACCCTCCAGTTATATTTTTAAATGCATTTTTGGACATGAAAGTCAAGTTGGGGGGTAGTTACTAAAACGTTCACTCATATTCCCCATCACCTGGAAATAAAGAAAATTACTGATTCATATTTTATTTAATAGCTTTCTGCCTTTTCCCAACCAGTATATACACATACACATAGATCTTTTACAAAATTGCAGTCGTATTATGACATGGTGTTGTGAAAACTTTTCTTGCACATATCAATACAGTATGAATACTTCAAATTATTTAAAGGATTTTAAAACCTCAACCAGCAATTTTATATTCAATAGAGTAAGGAAGCCAAAATCTAGTCTCAAATATCCTTTGATCGCTCTCTGGTAAGCACAATTTAACTAACTACCAAAAGAGCTAAAGACCAAAATGAGAATACTATTGGCCATTATAAATTTAGTAGAATTGCACATGAGTAAATGGCTCAAAACTGACCTCATTCAAATGACTTTTCCAAGTCATGTGAGCAAGCTGTTTTAGATTTTAAATTTACTTTTTAAGATATTCAAAGAAAGATTCAAAGGCTCCCCTGAGGACAATAGTTCTCACACCTTCTGTCCATCAAAACTTCCCAATCCCTGGTTTCATTCTTCAGCTTCAGACTATTAGTCCTTTAAAATATAAATGTTCTCTGGCTGGATATGACCTTAAATTAGTATCTTCAACATGGAACCCCAGGGGATTGAGGGTCAGCAGCTTTCTAGAGTAGGATTGGATACATGATAAAGAAAAGACTTCTTGGGGGATTGGGACCTGAGGGTTACAGGACTGCTCTCCCAAGAAGGATTGTAGCAATCTCAGATCACCAGGCACCAGTCTGTCCTTCACAATGTTGTGAAAAGTTTCATACTTAATACTCTGATTTCATTTCCAATATAGTTTGTAATAGAGGCTATAGAAGTTCATCATTTTTCTTCTGATTAAGGTATGATGTAATTATTTTCAATAAAAATGCTAATCTTCCTTGACTGCCCAATGAAATATTTTATACCTATTCTTCATGGAACAGAATGAAACGCTAACATATTTTGGAGTAGTTTCAGTCTTTATAATTACTGCTCACCCTAAAAGCTTGGAGAGGTGCGGGTGACAAGATCAAACTTGTTTCTGCTTAAACTGAGCCAGGTTTAAACCAAAGTCCCCAAAGATTAAATGACCAATGCTTTATTTAGTTTCAAAGGCAAATACATGTTAAATAATTTTTAATGTAAAAGCAATATTTAAAAGAAAATAATTTTAAATTGTGAGCCATATGAGAAATGAGAGATGCATGTAAAGACAGAGGCACATTTTCATCCAAAGCAATAATTTATTAAAAAGTGCAAAATACCAACCAAATAAGAAAGCAGATCTCCCTCAGAGTTTTTAATCTAATAGATTTTGCTGCCTTCTTCACCACAAAAACATTAAATTTCACTCCATTTTCCCAAGTTCTTGCTAGTAATAGTAACTGTGTCAAAAGTTTTTTTTAAAGGTAATAATAAATAAAGCTTAAACCAATATAAGTCCTGTTTTAAATGGGTTTTTCAGGACAGTGTGCTCTGTTTTTGATAATGCTAAAATGAAACTTGGCTAATGTCCAGAACCGGGAGAAAGAATGGGCACATGCTTAAGAAACGTTTCTGTTTGTATTCATGTCCCAAAGCTATGATTTAAGAAGTGGGTTCTGCCTTAAAAACAGAAAGTCTTTACATATCTCAAGTAAGTATGAATCTCTTTGGTTTGGCAGAAACAAAATATTTCTACATCAAGCAAATCAAACAAATCAATCATCAAATCAAGCAAATCAAGCAAAAGGCATAATTAGACACTCAAATAGAGATCTATGAGAATGTATAAAGGACATCTGGGTAATTTACTAACTTGTTGATATTTAGTCCTCCAGTTATAACATAGATATTATGTGGCTGTATTTTATAACTCAGTTCAGTTCAGTCGCTCGGTCGTGTCCGACTCTTTGCGACCCCATGAATCACAGCACGCCAGGCCTCCCTGTCCATCACCAACTCCCGGAGTTTACCCTAACCCATGTCCATAGAGTCGGTGATGCCATCCAACCATCTCATCCTCTGTCGTCCCCTTCTCCTCCTGCCCCCAATCCTTCCCAGCATTAGGGTCTTTTCCAATGAGTCAACTCTTCGCATGAGGTGGCCAAAGTATTGGAGTTTCAGCTTCAACATCAGTCCTTCCAGTGAACACCCAGGACTGATCTCCTTTAGGATGGACTGATTGGATCTCCTTGCAGTCCAAGGGACTCTCAAGAGTCTTCTCCAATACCACAGTTCAAAAGCATCAATTCTGCAGTGCTCAGCTTTCTTCACCGTCCAACTTTCACATCCATACATGGCCATTGGAAAAACCATAGCCTTGACTAGATGGACCTTTGATGGCAAAGTATTGTCTCCGCTTTTCAATATGCTATCTAGGTTGGTCATAACCTTCCTTCCAAGGAGTAAGCGTCTTTTAATTTCATGGCTGCAATCATCATCAGCAGTGATTTTGGAGCCCCAAAAAATAAAGTCTGACACTGTTTCCACTGTTTCCCCATCTATTTCCCATGAAGTGATGGGACCAGATGCCATGATCTTAGTTTTCTGAATGTTGAGCTTTAAACCAACTTTTTCACTCTCCTCTTTCATTTTCATCAAGAGGCTCTTTAGTTCTTCTTCACTTTCTGCCATAAGAGTGGTGTCATCTGCATATCTGAGGTTATTGATATTCCTCCTGGCAATCTTGATTCCAGCTTGTGTTTCTTCCAGCCCAGCGTTCCTCATGTTGTATTCTGCATATAAGTTAAATAAGCAGGGTGACAATATACAGCCTTGACGTACTCCTTTTCCTTTTTTGAACCAGTGTGTTGTTCCATGTTTAGTTCTAACTGTTGCTTCCAGACCTGCATACAGGTTTCTCAAGAGACAGGTCAGATGATTTGGTATTCCGATCTCTTTCAGAATTTTCCACAGTTTATTGTGATCCACACAGTCCAAGGCTTTGGCATAGTCAATAGAGCAGAAATAGATGTTTTTCTGGAACTCTCTTGTTTTTTTGATGATCCAGCAGATGTTGGCAATTTGATCTCTGGTTCCTCTGTCTTTTCTAAAAGCTGCTTGAACATCTGGAAGTTCACAGTTCACGTATTGCTGAAGTCTGGCTTGGAGAATTTTAAGCATTACTTTACTAGCATGTGAGATGAGTGCAATTGTGCGGTAATTTGAGCATTCTTGGCATTGCCCTTCTTTGGGATTGGAATGAAAACTGACATTTTCCAGTCCTGTGGCCACTGCTGAGTTTTCCAAATTTGCTGGCATATCGAGTGCAGCACTTTCACAGCATCATCGTTGAGGATTTGAAATAGCTCAACTGGAATTCCATCACCTCCACTAGCTTTGTTCGTAGTGATGCTTTCTAAGGCCCACTTGACTTCACATTCCAGGATGTCTGGCTCTAGGTGAGTGATCACACCATCGTGATTATCTGGGTCATGAAGATCTTTTTGGTACAGTTCTTCTGTGTATTCTTACCACCTCTTCTTAATATCTTCTGCTTCTGTTAGGTCCATACCATTTCTGTCCTTTATCGAGCCCATCTTTACATGAAATATTCCCTTGGTATCTCTAATTTTCTTGAAGAGATCTCTAGTCTTTTCCATTCTGTTGTTTTCCTCTATTTCTTTGCATTGATCACTGAGGAAGGCTTTCTTATCTTTCCTTGCTATTCTTTGGAACTCTGCATTCAGATGGGAATATCTTTCCTTTTCTCCTTTGCTTTTTGCTACTCTTCTTTTCACAGCTATTTGTAAGGCCTCCTCAGACAGCCATTTTGCTTTTTTGCATTTCTTTTCCATGGGGATGGTCTTGATCCCTGTCTCCTGTACAATGTCACGAACCTGTGTCCATAGTTCATCAGGCATTCTGTCTATCAGATCTAGTTCCTTAAATCTATTTCTCACTTCCACTGTATAATCATAAGGGATTTGATTTAGGTCATATCTGAATGATCTAGTGGTTTTCCCTACTTTCTTCAATTTAAGTCTGAATTTGGCAATAAGGAGTTCATGATCTGAGCCACAGTCAGCTCCCAGTCTTGTTTTTGCTGACTATATAGAGCTTCTCCATCTTTGGCCTCAAAGAATATAATCAATCTGATTTCGGTGTTGACCATCTGGTGATGTCCATGTGTAGAGTCTTTTCTTGTGTTGTTGGAAGAGGGTGTTTGCTATGACCAGTGCGTTCTCTTGGCAAAACTCTATTAGCCTTTGCCCTGCTTCATTCTGTACTCCAAGGCCAAATTTGCCTGTTACGCCAAGTGTTTCCTGACTTCCTACTTTTGCATTCCAGTCCCCTATAATGAAAAGGACATCTTTTATAACTGCTACATGTTATGTGGCACTGCAGCACATAATATTGAGTCATGAAAATTAAATAATATAGATTGCATACCCTTATAGTCTATCATCACTAAAAAACTCTAAAAAAATGTTAAGAAAATATCTAACAAGCTGTTCTCATCATTGTTTGTTACCCAGAAAAAAAAAAAATGTTGTAAAACTTCTCTTCCAATGAGGACAAACTGTACTAGGTAAGTTTGAGTAAGTTTTTAAGTAAATATCTGGACATGAATCTGACTTTAACAATTTCAACCATTTTAATGAGCTTGTTGATGCATTTATATAAGATGTAGCCCCCTGAAGCCTGAACACAAGACACAGAAAATGAGAAAAGTCACCAAGAAGTGACATAGATCATACAGAAATTGACTTAAGAGGTAAAATTGGGACATTGAAGATGATTTATATTTTCAAAAACCAGATAACTCGAAACAAAGGCGAGCTTAATTTACATGCATTCATCAGCATTTCCTGAATGACGTAAACTTCACATTCTAAGTTAGAAAGGCAGTTACATAAGGATACTTCTGACTTTCCAGAAGAAATTTTAAAATCTCTTTGGCCCTAGCCATAGAATCAATGCAACACTGTACTAGATTATTCCCTCCCACATGTCCTGCAAGTCTCCAGCACTGCAGGCAGATCCTTTTCCACGGAGCCACTGGGGAAGCCATTATTCCCTCTACACCGCCCCCTCCCCTTTATTAAAAATGTTATTGTGGTATAGTTGCTTTACAATGTTCTGTGATTTTCTGCTATACACCAAAATTAATCATATATATATATACTCTTTGGATTTCCTTCCCACCTAGGTCACCATAGACCATTGAGTAGAGTTCCCTGTGCAATACAGTAGGTTCTCAATGGGTATCTACTTTTTCTATAGTAGTGTATATATTTCCTGCCATTGACCCTGGCCTATGTCCAGTTGTAAAATGCAGACTATGATCAGTCAATCCATATGTAAACACAGTGCAAGCATGACTTTCCTCAAGGGAGTCAAGATGGTAAATGGAGTGTATCTGAAGCCTCCCTGAGGGCTGGCTTTAAAAACCTAGTCACACAGGGTCCCACCAGCAGAAGGGCCCTGCAATTAGTTTAATGCTCTGCTATCACCCTAATGAAATTCATGATTTTTTTTTTGAACTTGTGTTTTGTAAGTGAAATTTCATGGAACATTGGAATGTATGTGTGAGCATAGGAAATAGTCTGGACTGCCCACACATGTAGGATGCAGCAGGTGCTGAAAACTGCAGCAATCTTTTAAAACAAATATACACATGTTTAGAAACAAAAATTAAATGTAAAGATTGTCACACTTAGTGGAGAAATCCAACAATTTTCTTTTTTTTTTCTATAATTTTTTTTTTAGTTTATTTAGTTTAGTTGGAGGCTAATTACTTTACAATATTGTAGTGGTTTTTGCCATACATTGACATGAATCAGCCATGGGTTTACATGCGTTCCCCAGCCTGAACCCTCCTCCCACCACCCTCCCCATTCCATTCCTCTGGGTCATCCCAGTGCACCAGCCCTGAGCAACTGTCTCATGCATCGAACCTGGACTGGCAATCTGTTTCACATATGATAATATACATGTTTCAGTGCTATTCTCTCAGATCATCCCACCCTCACCTTCTCCCGCAGAGTCCAAAAGCTGTTCTATACACCTGTGTCTCTTTTGCTGTCTCTCATATAGGGTTATCATTACCATCTTTCTAAATTCCATATATATGCATTAATATACTGTATTGGTGTTTTTCTTTCTGACCTACTCCAGTCTGTATAATAGGCTCCAGTTTCATCCATCTCATTAGAACTGATTCAAATGTATTCTTTACAATGGCTGAGTAATATTCCATTGTGTATATGTACCACAGCTTCCTTATCCATTCGTCTGCTGATGGACATCCAGGTTGCTTCCATGTCCTGGCTATTATAAACAGTGCTGCGATGAACATTGGGGTACACGTGTCTCTTTCAATTCTGGTTTCCTCGGTGTGTATGCCCAGCAGTGGAATTCCTGGGTCATATGGCGGTTCTATTTCCAGTTTTTTGAGGAATCTCCACACTGTTCTCCATACTGGCTGTACTAGTTTGCATTCCCACCAACAGTGTAAGAGGGTTCCCTTTTCTCCACATCCTCTCCAGTATTTATTGTCTGTAGACTTTTGGATAGCAGCCATTCTGACGGGCGTGAAATGGTACCTCACTGTGGTTTTGATTTGCATTTCTCTGATAATGAGCGATGTTAAGCATCTTTTCATGTGTTTGTTAGCCATCTGTATGTCTTCTTTGGAGAAATGTCTGTTTAGTTCTTTGGCCCATTTTTTGATTGAGTCGTTTATTTTCCTGGAATTGAGCTGCAGGAGTTGCTTGTATATTTTTGAGATTAATTGTTTGTCTGTTGCTTCGTTTGCTATTATTTTCTCCCATTCTGAAGGCTGTCTTTTCACCTTGCTTATAGTTTCCTTTGTTGTGCAAAAGCTTTTAAGTTTAATTGGGTCCCATTTATTTATTTTTGCTTTTATATCCAATATTCTGGGAGGTGGGTCATAGAGGATCCTGCTGTGGTTTATGTTGGAGAGTGTTTTGCCTATGTTTTCCTCTAGGAGTTTTATAGTTTCTGGTCTTACGTTTAGATCTTTAATCCATTTTGAGTTTATTTTTGTGTATGGTATGAGAAAGTGTTCTAGTTTCATTCTTTTACAAGTGGTTGACCAGTTTTCCCAGCACCACTTGTTAAAGAGACTGTCTTTTCTCCATTGTATATTCTTGCCTCCTTTGTCAAAGATAAGGTGTCCATAGGTGTGTGGATTTATCTCTGGGCTTTCTATTTTGTTCCATTGATCTATATTTCTGTCTTTGCGCCAGTACCATACTGTCTTGATAACTGTGGCTTTGTAGTAGAGCCTGAAGTCAGGCAGGTTGATTCCTCCAGTTCCATTCTTCTTTCTCAAGATTGCTTTGCCTATTCAAGGTTTTTTGTATTTCCATACAAATTGTGAAATTATTTGTTCTAGTTCTGTGAAAAATACCATTGATAGCTTGTAGGGGTTTAATTGAATCTATAGATTGCTTTGGGCCTCAGACAATAAATTTTTAACCATAAAAAAGCCATTTTGATTTTTTTCTTAAAATTGTAGATATAAGGATGGTGTGCTTAAGAAGGTATGTTGAATTATGTACAAATCACAAAATCACTTTCAGTTTCTTGTTCAGCCTCCACACATCCAGGAATTAACAGAAGAAACATTAATATGTTTATTAATGTGTAATATGTGTACATATTTACATTAAAATATAATTACATTTAAAGCTAAATTTAGAGTTACACAAAACTGATCTGCACAAGGAGTTAAATCTATTTAGAAAAATGTATCTTCAGAATCATCAGTTATAGATACATAAAAATTTGTGTTTTGAGATAATTTACCAGAAGTTATCCCAATGTCACAGCTTTAAAATGCTCTTAATAGGTTCAGTGAGCATTGCATCAGCAAAATATTCTCCTCAAAATGAAAAATTGTTATAACTTATTTACAATCTTGCATTTGCCAAAAGCAATTGATGTTGTTTTCAATTACTCGACCTTAAAAAGGAACAAATTTGAGTCAGGTGAAATGAGATGGATGAACCTAGAGCCTGTTATATAGAGTGAAGTAAATCACAAAGAAAAAAACAAATATTAATGGATATATATGAAATCTAAAACTGGTATTGATGAACCTTCTTGCAGAGCAAGAATAGAGTTATAGATGTAGAGGATGGTCATGTGGACACAGAGAGAGAAGGAGAGGGTGGGACAAATTAAGAGAGTAGCATCAACAGAAATTAAGGAAATGATCCCATTCACCATTGCAAAAAAAGAAAAAATAAAATACCTAGGAATAAACCTACCTAAAGAGATAATAATAATAAACAATAATAACCCTACCTAAAGAGACAAAAGACCTGCACACAGAAAACTATAAGACACTGATTAAAGAAACCAAAGACAATACAAACAGATGGAGAGACATACCACGTTTTTGGATTGGATGAATCAATATTGTAAAAATGACTGTTTTACCCAAAGCAATGTATGGATTCAGTGCAATCCCTGTCAAATTATCAATGGCATTTTCCACAGAACTAAAATGAAAAACTTCACAGTTTGTATGGAAGCACAAAAGACCAGACCCCAAATAGTTAAAGCAATATTTAGAAAGAAAAATGGAACTAGAGGACTCAACTTCCTTGACTTCAAATTATATCACAAAGCTACAATCATCAAAACAGTGTGGTACTGGCAAAAAAACTATTAAGCTCTTAAAGGAAAACAATGGCAGTACACTCTTTGACATAAATCACAGCAAGATTCTCTGACCCACCTCCTTAATTAATGGAAGTAAAAGCAAAAATAAACAAATAAGACCTAATGAAATTTAAAAGCTTTTGTACAGCAAAGGAAATCATAAAGGATATGAAAAGACAACCTTCAGAATGGGAGAAAATAATTGTAAACTGACAAAATATATAAGCAGCTTATACAGTTCAATATAAGGAAAAAAATCCAATCAAAAAATGGGCAGAAGACCTAAACAGACATTTCTCCAAAAAGACATAGATGGTCAATAAATACAGGAAAAAATGCTCAACATTGCTCATTATTAGAGAAGTGCAAATTAAGACTACAATCAGGTATCACCTCACAGTTGTCAGAATGGCCATCATCAGAAAAACTACTAACAATAAATGTGGGAAAGGATGTGGAAAAAAGGGAACCCTCTTGCACTGTTGGTTGGAATGTAAATTGACACAGCTGTTATGGAAAACAGCATGGAGATTCCACAATTCTAAAAGGCATGTGTACCCCAACGTTCGTTGCAGCAGTACTTACAATAGCAAGGACTTGGAAGGAACCTAGATGTTCACTGACAGATGAATGGATAAAGAAGCTGTGATACATTTATATAATGGAATGTTATTCAACCTTAAAAAGGAACAAATTTAAGTCAGCCTTTAAGTGAGGTGGATGAACCAAGAGCCTCTTATACAGAGTAAAGTAAGTTAGAGAAAAACAAGTAACGTATATTAACACATATATATGTAATCTAGAATAATACAACTAAAGAACCTAGTAGAGAATGGATTTGTGGATGCAGCAGGAGAAGGTGAGGGTGGGATGAATTGAGAGAGTAGCATTGACATATGTACACTATCATGTGTAAAGTAAATAGTTAGTGAGAAATTGCTAAATAACACTGGGAATTTAGCCCGGCACTCAGTGATGACCTAGAGGGGTGGAATGGGAGGAGAGAAGGGAGGGAAGGGATATATATATAAAACTATGACTGACACATATATATATATATATATAAAATTATGACTGATTTGAGTTGTTGTATAGCAGAAATCAACACAAAATTGTAAAGCAATTTTCAACCAGTTAAAAATTAAATATTTTTTAAAAAGAGATATTAGCATTGACATATATACCATCATGTGTAAAATAGATAGCTTGTGGGAAGCTGCTATATAACACAGGGAACCTAACCCGGTGTTCTGTGAGGCCTAGAGGGGTGAGATGGAGTCTGAGATGGGATGGAAGGATGGATGGGAAGGAAGCACAAAAGGGAGGGCGTGTGTGTGTGTATATATATATATATATATATATATATTTGAGAGAGTTATTTCCTAGGCAGGTGGATAAGAAGTCCATAGGTCCCCAGGGAGAGAAGGGTGTGGAATTCTCAAGGAGGAAGAAAGGACAAACTTTTTTCCCTCTACATTCCTTAGGATTATATAACAATAATGTATCCTACTTGAGGACAGTCTCTGGAAAAAAACCTTCTGGCTAATCCTGTTATCTTAAAATGTAAATTATGGGAGAAGGTCTAGTGAGGTCTTTACAATCTCCAGACATTCTTTTGATTCAGTGTAATAACTAATTGGAGAGTATATAACTCCACTGCTAACACTAGCAAGGCGGTACTCTTTCTGCCACCTTCTGATGCCTATGTCAGAAGCTTTCTCTATCTCCTTTATACTTTAATAAAACTTTATTACACAAAAGCTCTGAGTGATCAAGCCTCATCTCTGGCCCCGGATTGAATTCTTCTCCTCCAGAGGCCAAGAATCCCGATGTCTTTCCGTGGTTCAACAACAACCTTTCATATTTATGGCTGATTCATGTTGACATATGGCAGAAACCACAACACTGTAAAGCAATTATCCTCCAATTTAAAAAACATTTAGGTTATATTTTTTAAAAAGAAAATGAAAAGTTTAGAAGTATACATTTTGATGAGTTAATGAATTTGCCGAGAATTGAGTGAGAAAATTTTTATGTTCAATAAAGATGTCATATTAATAAAACATTATTTATTGTATTACATAAAAATGTAAAACCTATAGTAGTTTCCAAGGGAAGCCATAAAAAGTACCCTGGGAGTGATCTGTGGTATTTTATATTTAAGTTTTATCCAACTGAAGAGCCTCAACACTCTCCCAGATTCACAAGGGGTGTTTGACTCCTCTCTCCACTTCTATCTAAGGCACTTTTAGTCCATAAACCAAAGGTAGCAAGTAGTACTGGGCAACTGAACTGTTACAGCCTCTAGAAGTCTATATGAGCTCTGGTTAGGGATAAGAATGACTCAGAGACATCCTCCCAGAGGACAAAATTAGACACTGTGGGAGACAAGAGACAGTAGAATCTTTTCAGAGAATTGTGGCCTGCTTTATTGGCTGACCAAGGAAGTTACTCCAATGGCAGCAGAGGAATCCACACTATTCCTTAAAAGCTGGTGAGAGAATATGCAATGTCATGTCATTGTTTCCCACTCTTCTTTTCCCTCATTGGAAGCTTTTTACCATAATTACACTGTTCTCTCTATACCACCATCTACTGTATACTGGCTGCATTGGGATGCATGTCTTCTCATGAGTTACTGGTCTCCAAACCATGAAAGAACACGTTCTAGAAGTAATTAAACAAAACCCAGAAATTCTGAAAACTTGTTTTCAACTCAACACCTTTGTTTTTGTTCTTTCCTATACCGGAAATCCATTATTTAATTCCCACATTTCACTTGGGTGTGCTCACTCCACATACCCTGCATTCACACTTCAGAGGAGTATGCTACTCACTTCTACAAGCCTGCTCCCTATTGCATTCAGCAGGGGCTCAATTCCATCTTCCCAGACAGATCAACCTGACTCCCCACCTCAAATTTTTGTTTCCTTCCCTTGATTTAATTTTCTCACAGTATCACTTTCTTAAATTATATTTGTGTTTGTCTGTTATTATCTATTGTTAATATCCACAATGATGATCTCCACCATATTCATATTTTTAATATGTGTACACAAGTAATGATGAAAAGGAAAATAGTGATTAACATTTGGGTCTCTAATACAGGGCTTCCTGTGGCCTGTGGTCACAATTGTCATCTATTTGGTCTAATTTAAAAGTCAGAATGAGATAGTGACACTCACACACAAACTAACATTAGCTACGTGTTTTCTGGACACTTGCTAAACAGATCATCTTCATTATCCTGAAGTTTTCATCCCTGGGCTTCCTTTGGCTGAAAATATATACCCCCTGATGAAACAGAAATACTTCCTAATTAACATCCAAATTTTAACAAAGGGCCCTGATAAAGAACAGAATGAGGAAAAGTTTGAGAGTGGTATATGAAGAAGGAAACCTTCATGAAAGAAGAACAAGCAAAGTAGAAAATAAAGAGACTGCCAGGATCACAATCTGTTCAAGATCTTTCAGGTTCTAGTCACAGATTTCTCCTATAACAGTTTAATACAGTGTTCATTATACTAATGGTACTGTAGTTTATCCAAGGAACTAAGTATGCCCATGACACATGCTGAGATGCCATGATTCAAGCTAAACAACTCATCATCTAACCAACTTCATGAAGAAATTAGTTTTCAACTAATATTTTTTTCAAGATCTGCTGTCTGATTTTCTCTGGAAAATGTAAACTTTTGGACAAAGTTTTGTCCTCTATAGAAAATCAATTGTATTTATCCCTAACCCAGAATAAGATGGTACTTTTAAGATCCATAATGGTTATTAATGCCTGCAAGAATGGTGGCTCAGGTGGTAAAGAATCTGCCAGCATTGCAGGAGACCCAGTTTTGATCCCTATGTTGGGGAGATTCTCTGGAGAAGGGAATGGCTACCCACTCCAGTTTTCTTGCCTAGAGAATTCCAAGGACAGAGGAGCTTGGCAGGCTATCGTTCATGGGGTCTCAAAGAGTCGGACATGACTGAGCAACTAACACTTTCAATGATTATTGAAAGTTAATAATACTAGAAGGCTTTTGCTATACAAAAGAATAATGCATATAGTTTTCAACTTTTGTTAATGAATTCCATTAAATCCAGGAGACCCACCTACTTCAGCCCCTGCAATTGTGATTCAGTTCAGTTCAGTCACTCAGTCATGTTTGGCTCTTCGCGACCCCATGGGCCACAGCACACCAGGCCTCCCTGTCATCTCCATTGAGTCGGTGATGCCATCCAACCATCTCATCCTCTGTCGTCCCCTTCTCCTCCTGCCTTCCATCTTTCTCAGCATCAGGATCTTTTCAAATGAGTCAGCTCATCACATCAGGTGGACAAAGTATTGGAGTTTCAGCTTCAACATCAGTCCTTCAAATGAACACTCAGGAATGATCTCCTTTAGGATGGACTCATTGGATTTCCAACACCACAGTTCAAAAGCATCAATTCTTCAGTGCTCAGCTTTCTTTATAGTCCAACTCTCACAACCATACATGACTACTGGAAAAACCATAGGCCTGATGAGATAGACCTTTGTTGGCAAAGTAATGTCTCTGCTTTTTAATATGCTATTTAGGTTAGTCATAACTTTCCATCCAAAGAGTAAGTGTCTTTTAATTTCATGGCTGCAGTCACCATCTGCAGTGATTTTGGAGCCCAAAATAATAAAGTCAGCCACTGTTTCCACTGTTTCCCCATCTATTTGCCATGAAGTGATGGGACCAGATGCCATGATCTTAGTTTTCTGAATGTTGAGCTTTAAACCAACTTTTTTACTCTCCTCTTTCACTTTCATCAAGAGACTCTTTAGTTCTTCTTCACTTTCTGCCATAAGCGTGGTGTCATCTGCATATCTGAGGTTATTGATATTTCTCCCAGCAATCTTGATTCCAACTTGTGCTTCATCCAGCCCAGGATATCTCATGATGTACTCTGCATATAAGTTAAATAAGCAGGGTGACAATATACAGCCTTGATGTACTCTTTTTCTTATTTGGAACCAGCCGGTTGGTGCATGTCCAGTTCTAAGTGTTGCTTCCTGACCTGCATACAGGTTTCTCAAGAGGCAGGTCAGGTGGTCTGGTATTCCCATCTCTTGAAGAATTTTCCACAATTTATTGTGATCCACACAGTCAAAGGGTTGGCAGAGTCAATAAAGCAGAAATAGATGATTTTTTCTGGAATTCTCTTGCTTTTCAATGATCCGTCAGATGTTGGCATTTGATCTCTGGTTCTTCTGCCTTTTCTAAAACCAGCTTGAACATCTGGAAGTTCATGTTCCATGTATTTCTGAAGCCTGGCTTGGAGAATTTTGAGCATTACTTTACTAGCATGTGAGATGAGTGGCATTGCCGTTCTTAGGGGTTGGAATGAAAACTGACCTTTTCCAGTCCTGTGGCCACTGCTGAGTTTTCCAGATTTGCTGGCATATTGAGTGCATCGCTTTCACAGCTTCATCTTTCAGGATTTGAAATAACTCAACTGGAATTCCATCACCTCCACTAGCTTTGTTCGTAGTGATGCTTCCTAAGGCCCACTTGACGTCACATTCCAGGATGTCTGGCTCTAGGTGAGTGTTCACACCATCGTGATTATCTTGGTCATGAAGATCTTTTTTGTACAGCTCTTCTGTGTTTTCTTGCCACCTCTTCTTAATATCTTCTGCTTCTGTTAGGTCCCTACAATTTCTGTCCTTTATTGAGCCCATCTTTGCATGAAATATTCTCTTGGTATCTCTAATTTTCTTGAAGAGATCTCTAGTCTTTCCCATTCTATTGTTTTCCTCTATTTCTTTGCACTGATCGCTGAGGAAGGCTTTCTTGTCTCTCCTTGCTATTCTTTGGAACTTTGTATTCAAATGGGTATATCTTTCCTTTTCTCCTTTGCTTTGCACTTCTCTTCTTTTCCCAGCTATTTGTAAGGCCTCCTCAGACAGCCATTTTGCTTTTTGCATTTCTTTTTCTTCGGGATGGTCTTGATCCCTGTCTCCTATACAATTGTGGTTCTTTAACATATTTCTCAAAATATAACTCTGGGATGAAACACAGACTGCACGTGTCCACAGATAGATGGCAATCATATTTATGGATATCACAAAGGCATAACAAATATAACAAAGATAAGAGATGACAGAGAGAATTCGTTCCATTAGTTTCTAAACAAAGACACAAATAAATGCCAAAGCAAGAATTTTAGATTTTAGATTTTATATCACAGAGGCAAAATTCATGTGATCCTTGGAAAGGAATAAATGGGTAGCTTTAAAGGATTAGATGTTTTCAAAGTCTGCACAGTGAAAAAAAACTTTGATTTTATTCTTGTCTTTTTTTTTTAACCTTTATTGAAGTATAGTTGATTTACAATGTTGTGTTAGTTTCATGCCTTCTGCAAAGTGAATCAGTTATATATACACATTTACCCACTCCTTTTCAGATTCTTTCCCATATTGGGTACTACAGAGTACTGAGTATAGCTCCCTCTGTTATTCAGTAGGCCCTTATTAGCTATTTTATATGTAGTACTGCATATATGTCAACTCCAGTCTCTCAATTTATCCCTCCCATTCCTTACCCTCTGGTAACCATAAGTTTGTTTCCTACATCTGTAACTTTATTTCTGTTTGTAGATAAATTCGTTTGTACTCTTTTTTTAAATTCTACATAGAAGCAAAATCACTTATATTTCTTTCTTTGTCTGACTCACTTCATTAAGTAGGACAATCTCTAGATCCATTCATGTTGCTGCAAATGGCATTATTTCAGCTTTTTTTATGGCTGAGTAATAGTCCACTGCAGGCTTCACAGGTGGTGCCAGTGGTTAAGAACCTATTATGCAGAAGACATAAGAGATGCAGGTTTGACCCCTGTGTTGGGAAGATCCCCTGGAGGAGGGCATGGCAACCCTCTCCAGTATTATTGCCTGGAGAATCCCATGGACAGAGGAACATGGTAGGCTACAGTCCACAGGGTCACAAAGAGTCAAACACAATTGAAGCAACATAGCATGCATGCATGCACACAACATTTCACTGTACATATCTTCTTTATATATCTTTATATATCTTCTGTACCACATCTTTATACATGCCTCCACTGATGAACATTTAGGTTGCTTCCATATCCTCGCTAGTGTAAATAGTGCTGTAGTGAACATTGGGGTTCATGTACCTTTTCAAACCATGGCTTTATCTGGATATATTCCAAGGAGTCAGAATGCTGGATGAGGTGGTAGCCTTATTTTTAGTTTTTAAAGGAGCATTCATATTGGTCTCCACAGTGGCTATACAAATTTACATTCTCATCAACAGTATAGGAGGGTACGCTTTTCTCCACATGCTCTCCAATATTATTGTCTGTGAATTTTTTGATGATGCTCATTCTGAACAGTATGAGGTGGTACCTCATTGCAATTTTTATTTGTATTTCTCTAATAATTAGTGATGTTGAGCATCCTTCCATATTTTTCTTGGCCATCTGTATGCCTTCTTTTGTGAAATGTGTATTTAGACCTTCCACTCATTTTTTGATTAGGTTGTTTGTTTTTTGGATATTGAGCTGCATGAGCTGATTGTATATTTAGAAGATTAATCCCTTTTTGGTTGCTCCATTTGCAAATATTTTCTCCCATTCTAAGAGTTGTTTTTTGTTTTGTTTATGGTTATTTTGCTGTGCAAAACTCTTAAGTTTAATTAGCTCCTATTTTTTATATCCATTAAAAAATGTGTTAAAAAAAACAGAGACATTACTTTGCCAACAAAGGTCTGTATAGTCAAATCTATGATTTTTCCAGTAATCATGTAGGATATGAGAGTTGGACCATGAAGAAGGTTGAGTTGTGAAGAACTGATGTTTTTGAATTGTGGTGCTGGAGAAGACTCCTGATAGGCCCTTGGACAGCAAGGAGATCAAACCAGTCAACATTAAAGGAAATCAACCCTGAAAATCCATTGGAAGGAGTAATGCTGAAGCTGAAGCTCCAATACTTTGGCCACGAGATGCAAAGAGCTGACTCATTGGAAGAGACTCTAAACCTGGGAAAGATTGAGGGCCGGAGGAAAAGAGAGTGACTGAAGATGAGATGGTTAGATGGCATCACCAACTCAATGGACATGAGTTTGAGCAAACTCCGACAGATAGTGAAGGACAGGGTAGCCTGGCATGCTGCAGTCCGTGGAATCACAAAGAGTTGAACATGACTGAGTGACTGAAGAACAACATCTCTAGGAGGTGGGTCAAAGAGGATCTGGCTGTGATTAACATAAAGAGTGTCCTACCTGTTTTCCTGTAAAAATTTTATAGTAGATATTTAATCCATTTTGAGCTTATTTCTGTATATGGTGTTAGGAAGTGTTCTAATTTCATTCTTTAATATAGAGTTGACCAGTTTTCCCAGCACCAGTTATTGAAGATACTACTTTTTCTCCATAGTATAGTCTTGCCTCCTTTGTCAAAGATAAGGTGCCCTTAGGTGCATGGATTTTGTCACTAGACTTTCTATCCTGTTCCATTGTTCTATATTTCTCTTTTGTGCCCATACCATACTGTTTTGATAAGTGTAACTTTGTAGTATAATTTGAAGGCAGGGAGGTTGATTCCTTCAGCTCCATTTTTGTTCTTCAACAATTCTTTGGCTATTTGGGGTGTTTTGTGTTTCCATACAAATTATAAATTTTTTTGTTCAAATTTTGTGAAAAATGCTATTGTGATTTAATAGGGATTGTATTGAATCTGTAGATTGCTCTGCGTAATATAGTCACCTTGAGAATATTGATTCTTCCAATCTGAGAACATGTTATATCTCTCCATCTGTTTGTGCCATCTTTGATTTCTTTTATCGGTGTCTTATAGCTTTCTGGGTAATAGTTCTTTTGCTTCCTTAGGTAGATTTATTCCTAAGTATTTTATTAATTTTGATGTGATGGTAAATGGGCTTGTTTTCTTTATTTCAGATATTTCACTGCTAGTGTATAGGAATGCAAGAGATTTCTGTGTATTAATTTTGTATACTGCAACTTGACCAAATTTATTGATTAACTCTAGTAGTTTACAGATATCACTTTTTCAGATTTTCTATGCAATACTTAAACCGTGAACTTCCAGATGTTCAAGCTGGTTTTAGAAAAGGCAGAGGAACCAGAGATCAAATTGCCAACATCCACTGGATCATCAAAAAAGCAAGAGAGTTCCAGGGAAAAAATCTACTTCTGCTTTATTGACTCTGCCAACCCTTTGACTGTGTGGATCACAATAAACTGTGAAAAATTCTTCAAGAGATGGGAATACCAGACCACCTGACCTGCCTCTTGAGAAATATGTAAGCAGGTCAGGAAGCAACAGTTAGAACTGGACATGGAACAACAGACTGGTTCCAAAAATGAAAAGGGGTACATCAAAGCTTTATATTGTCACCCTGCTTATTTAACTTATATGCAGAGTGCATCATGAGAAATGCTGGGCTTGATGAAGCACAAGCAGGAATCAAGATTTCTGGGAGAAATATCAATAACCTCAGATATGCAGATGACACCACGCTTATGGCAGAAAGTGAAGAAGAACTAATGAGCTTCTTTATGAAAGTGAAAGAGGAGAGTGAAAAAGTTGGCTTAAAGCTCAACATTCAGAAAACTAAGATCATGGCATCTGGTCCCATCACTTCATGGCAAATAGATGGGGAAACAGTGGAAACAGACCTTCCTGTCCATCACCAACTCTCAGAGTCCACCCATGTCCATTGAGTCAATGATGCCATCCAACAATCTCATCCTCTGTCGTCCCCTTCTCCTCTTGCCCTCAATCTTTCCCAGCATCAGCATCAATGAGTCAGCTCTTCACATCAGGTGGCCAAAGTATCGGAGTTTCAGCTTCAACATCAATACTTCCAATGAAAAATCAAGACTGATCTCCTTTAGGATGGACTGGTTGGATCTCCTTGCAGGCCAAGGGACTCTCAAGAGTCTTCTCCAACACCACAGTTCAAAAGCATCAATTCTTCGGCACTCAACTTTCTTTATAGTCCAACTCTCACATCCATACATGACTACTGGAAAAACCATAGCCTTGACGAGACGGACCTTTGTTGACAAAGTAATGTCTCTGCTTTTTAATATGCTGTCTAGGTTGGTCATAACTTTCCTCCCAAGGAGTAAGTGTCTTTTAATTTCATAGCTGCAGTCACCATCTGCAGTGATTTTGGAGCCCAAAATAATAAAGTCAGCCACTGTTTCCACTGTTTACCCATCTATCTCCCATGAAGTGATGGGACCGGATGCCATGATCTTAGTTTTCTGAACGTTGAGCTTTAAGCCAACTTTTTCACCCACCTCTTTCACTTTCATCAACAGGCTCTTTAGTTCTTCTTCACTTTCTGCCATAAGTGTGATGTCATCTGCATATCTGAGGTTATTGATATTTCTCCCGGCAATCTTGATTCCAGCTTGTGCTTCATCCAGCCCAGCATTTCTCATGATGTACTCTGCATACAAGTTAAATAAGCAGGGTGACAATATACAGCCTTGACGTACTCCTTTTCCTTTTTGGAACCAGTCTGTTGTTCCATGTCCAGTTCTAACTGTTGCTTCCTGACCTGCATACAGATTTCTCAGGAAGCAGTTCAGGTGGTCTAGTATTCCCATCTCTTTCAGAGTTTTCCACAGTTTATTGTGATCCACACAGCCAAAGGCTTTGGCATAGTCAATAAAGCAGAAGTAGATGTTTTTCTGGAACTCTCTTGTTTTTTCGATGATCCAGAGGATGTTGGGAATTTGATCTCTGATTCCCCTGTGTTTTCTAAAACCAGCTTGAACATCTGGAAGTTCACAGTTCAAGTACTGTTGAATCCTGGCTTGGAGAATTTTGAGCGTTACTTTACTAGTGTGTGAGATGAGTGCAATTGTGTGGTAGTTTGAGCATTCTTTGGCATCGCCTTTCTTTGGGATGGGAATGAAAACTGACCTTTTCCAGTCCCGTGACCACTGCTGAGTGTGCCAAATTTGCTGGCATATTGAGTGCAGCACTTTCACAACATCATATTTTAGGATCTGAAATAGCTCAGTTGGAATTTCATCACCTCTACTAACTTTGTTGGCAGTGATGCTTCCTAAGGCCCACCTGACTTCACATTCCAGGATGTCTGGCTCTAGGTGAGTGATCACACCATCGTGATTATCTGGGTCTTGAAGATCCTTTTCGTATAGTTCTTCTGTGTATTCTTGCCACCTCTCATCTGCAAACAGTGACAGTTTTACTTCTTTTCCAATTTGGATTCATTTTATTTCTTTTTCTTCTCTGATTGCTGTGGCTAAGACTTAAAAAACTATTGTTGAATAATAGTGGCAAGAGTGGACATCCTTGGATTTTTCCTGATCTTAGAAGAAATGCTTTCAGTTTTTCATCATTGATAATGATGTTTGTTATGGGTTTGTCATATATGGCCTTTATTATGTTGAGAGAGACTCCCTCTACACTTACTTTCTGGAAAAATTTTATCATAAATGTGAGTTGAATTCAAAAGCCATTTTGAAATTAATTTTCATACCTTCTGATAGATAATGATTTACCTTTAAGGGCCACCTCAGTTACTTCCCGATTAAAAATAATAATAATAAAACAAAATAAAGACCACCTTTCAAATATTTAACATAGCTATTTTTTGTAAGTTCACTAAGCTAAAAGAAAAAGTCATGGGTAAGAAAACCATGAGAAAGATTTCTGTACATAAATTGACATTAAATTTTAATGATGCTTTGAATAGTGATCCACAAATAGAGGCTCTGTGCACTTACATAGAATGTCTCATCCTTTAATGAATTTTGGGAATCTATTTTAAGAAAAAAAAATCACTCTAACTACTAGTTGATTAAAAATTACCATGCAATGTTAAGCCTAACTAGAAATATCACTATTGACTCTCCTGTGGTGGCCTTGTGTTTCCATATCCAGTAAAGCCTAGAAATAGGAAAAAGATGAAGTGTAATTTCTATTAAACTTCAAAACAGAAAGCTCAGACCCTTTTTAACTTGGTTTTTCGTTTCCTTGAAACATATTTATCTATCTTTATTACAAAAACTTATAGAATGTAGAAATGACAGTTTAGTTCAGCTAAATGAAACCCAGAACAAATTCTTGGCAAACGAAAGCCCTCAGAAGAGCACCTATTTTTCCCATTATTGACTTGGAACAGTATTTCACTCAAATTTTCAAATCTTGAGTTTTACCATTGAGAAGAAAAACAAGTAAGAAATTAGTGTAATAGGGCTGATTTTTTTTTAGTAGTACTCATATTTAATGCTTGAGTTGTTTGATAATTCTCTTAAAGCCAATTCAGCTAAGAAGATGCTCACAGTGGACACTTCATAAATCTCAAAAAATAATTTGCTGACACAAAATCCTACATTTTGACCTTAGAATAATATTAGAGTATTCTATCATTTCAATACAAAGTGTTTTCTGATATAAGAAGTAACTTAAGTAAGTTGTTTTGGTAAATGCCTACTTGTCAAAAATTTGTTCTCCAACTGCTTGCTAGAATCTCTTTAAGCACAAATGACAGAAATCATATAAGAAAAAAATAATTCCAACAAGGGAAATGACACCCTGGAGAGATGAAACTCAAGTCCACAAAATAAGTTGCACAAGATTATTCAGAGCAGCTTATTCATAATAGCCCCATACTGAAAACTCAAAGAATTTTGAGTACTGAAAGCTCAAAGAATGGACAAACTTTGATATATCCAAACAACAAAATACTACTCAGCGATAAAAATGAACATGATTTATACCCAGCAATATGGTTGAATCTAAACACAAGGGGAGGAGAAACAAATGAACAAACAAAAAATAACACTTATGCTAAACAAAAGAAACAACACACAAAAATGTACACACTACATGTATGTACATATATGATTCTATTCATATGAAGTTTAAAAACAGCCAGAATTTATCCATAGTGATAGTTCAGAATAACGGTTACCTGTTTGGGGAAGGAGGAGGCTGGAAGGGGGAACAGGGCAAAAATTAACTAAGAAAGAGCACCAGGGACCTGGGCTAATGGAAATGTTCTAAAACTTGATTGCAATGGTAGCTCCATTCATCAAAATTCATCAAGCTATACGCTAAGATTTGTGCATTTTTCTATGTGTAAATTGTGCCTCAATAAAATCCTGCTAACATCAAATATTGTTGACATAAAAGAGGCTAGATGAAAAAAATACCATGCAAAGTTGATAGTTGTCAGAGCTGTATTTAAAAATACAAGGCAGTTTATCTTCTATTTATAGTGAATTTTAAAGTTCATTGTCTTTGTATTAATACTGTTAAAATAACTAGAAGTCAAACAAAAGCAGAAGAGATTAATAAGAGATGGCAAGAATACACAGAAGAACTATACAAAAAAAAAAGGTGTATAACCAGATAGCCATGATGGTGTGGCCACTCACCTAGAACCAGGTATCCTGGATTATGAAGTCAACTGGGCCCTAGGAAGCATCATTACAAACAAAGCTAGTGGAGGTGATGACATTCCAGCTGACCTATTTCAAATCCTGAATGATGATGTTATTCGAGTGCTGCTCATGGTATGTCAGCAAATTTGGAAAACTCAGCAGTGGCCACAGGACTGGAAAACATCAGTTTTCATTCCAATTCCAAAGAAGGGCAATGCCAAAGGATGTTCAAATTACCATACAATTGCACTCATTTCACATACTAGCAAGGTAACACTCAAAATCCTTCAAGTGAGGCTTCAGCAGTACAGTGAACCGAAAACCTTCCAGATGTATAAGCTGGGTTTTGAAAAGGCAGAGGAACCAGAGATTAAGTTGCCAACATCTGCTGGATTATAGAGAAAGTGAGGGAATTCCACCAAAACATCTACTTCTGCTTCATTGACTGCAAAGCCTTGGACTGTGTGGATCACAACAAGCTGCAGAAAATTCTTTGAGAGATATGGATACCAGACCACCTTGCCTGTCTACTGAGAAACCTGTGTGTGGGTCAAGAAGCAGCAGTTAGAACCAGACATTGAACGACGGACTGGTTCAGAGTTGGAAAAAGGAGTATAACAAGGCTGTATAATAGTCACACTATTTATATAACTTATATGCAGAGGACATCATGTGAAATGCCAGATTGGATGACTCACCAACCTGGCATTGGAATCAAAATTGCCAGCAGAAAAATTAACAACCTGAGATATGCAGATGGCACACTTTAATGGCAGAAAGTGAAGAGGAACTAAAGAGCCTCTTGATGGGGGTGAAAGGGGAGAGTGAAAAACCTGGCTTAATGAGAATACAGCACCCTGTCCTGTAACTTCATGGCAAATAGAAGAGGGAAAAGTGGAAACATTGACAGATTTTATTTTCTTTGGCTCCAAAATCACTGTGGACAGTGACTGTAGTCATGAAATTTAAAGATGCTTACTCCTTGGAAGGAAAGCCATGATAAAGTTAAACAGCATTTAAAAAGCAGGCATCACTTTGCTGACCAAGATCCATATAGTCAAAGCTATGGTTTTTCCAGTAGTCATGTAAGGACATGAGAGTTGGACCATAAAGATGGCTGAGCGCTGAAGAGCTGATGTTTTTTAATTGTGCTGGAGAAGATTCTTAAGAGTCTCTTGGACTGCAAAGAGATCAAACCAGTCAATCCTAAAGAAAATCATTCCTGAATATTCATTGGAAGGACTGATGTTGAAGCTGAAGTTCCAATACTTTGGCCACCTGATGAGAAGGGCCTACTCATTAGAAAATACCCTGATCCCAGGGAAAACTGAGGGCAGGAGGAGAAGCAGGCAGCAGAGGATGAGATGATCAGATGGTGTCACTTACTCAATGGACATGAGTTTGAGCAAACTCTGGGAGAGAAGGACAGGGAAGCCTGGCATGCTGCAGTCCATGGGTTTGCAAGGAGTTGGACACAACTTAAACGACTGAACAACAAACAATATTAAATTAATACTGTTAAAATAACTAGAAGCCAAACAAAAATTATGAAAGTGAAACAATATTTTCACTACCAAAAATAATTCATTCTGATATTTATGTAAACTATCAACTAATGAGTTCCAACAATTTCAAAATTTGAGATTTTTATGGCTAATAAGGAAGCATTTAATTAAAAGCATTTAATTGCATGGTATCATTAAGGCTGCAGAAAGTAAGTTCTACTGCTGCTATTAAGAAACACAATTTGAAAGATGGCAACGATAACCCTATATGCGAGACAGAATAAGAGACACAGATGCATGGAACAATTTTATGGACTCTGAGGGAGAAGGTGAGGGTGGGACGTTCTGGGAGAATAGCATTGAAACATGTATATTATCATATGTGAAACAGAACACCATTCCATGTTCGATGCATGAGACAAGGGCTCAGGGCCGGGGCAATGGGATGACCCAGAGGGATGGGATGGGGAGGGAGGTGGGTGGGGGGTCCAGGAAGGGGAACACATGCAAACCCATGGCTGATTCATGTCAATGTATGGCAAAAACTATTACAATATTGTAAAGTAATTAGCCCCAAACTAAAATAAATAAACTTATAAAAAAAAAAAAAAAAGAAACACAATAATAGAGTCAATCTTAAATAAAAATAATCAAGTGTCAGTTTCCTTCCTATATATTAAAGTATCACAGAAATAACAAATGAGGGAGAGAAATGAATCTCAAGAGATCATTTCATTAGGCCTCTTACCGTCAGGCAATTGAACACTGCAACCATCCAGGACTGTCCCTCAGTGCAGTCCTAGCATGTAACCTCTTCTTTGTCTGTCTAAAGTCCAGGCAGCTTTAACTTAAGCCCCTGCCTCATTGTTTTACCTTCTTTGGGGAAGGTAAAAGGCTAAGGTTTTAATAAATTATGGTAAATTCAAATAATTAATACTGTTCAACATTCTGTTCTACTTGCTCCTGTAGGAGAATATTTAACAATGGAAAAACAATCAAAATATTTTGTTAGTGAAACAACAAATTAAAAATCAATAGACTCCAAAATTCTATTTTTATATTATAAAATACAGATATTATGTGATACAATATAACTATGATTTCTAGAGGAAAACAATATGGTAGATATAAAATAAATATTAACAGCGATTATCCTAGTGAAAAGATGATATATGGTTTTTATTTTCTCCTTTTAGCTTGTCTGCATTTTCTAAAATTTCTGCAACGAAGGTCTGTTACTTTTGTATTTAAAAATAGATATTTAAAGCATAGAAGAAGTCAACAAGTATTAGAAGGAGGTCTGTTAGTCTTATAACACAACTAGCCTTAAAAGTCAAAGAAGTTCTAAAGGAAAAAACATATAATTTTTATATTTTAGGATGATATAAACTCCAGCCAATTATTTCTTTTCCTTTTTTGTAAAATTAATCAATTTACTTTGATTGCAGGATAACTACTTTACAATATTGTGATTGTTTTTGCCACTCATCAACATGAATCAGCCACAGTTATACATGTGTCCCCCCTATCCTGAACCCCCCTGCCACCTCCCTTCCTACCCTATCCCTCTGGGTTGCCCCAGAGCACCAGCTTTGGATGCCCTGCTTCACGCATCAAACTTGCACTAGTCATCTGTCTTATATATGGTAACATACACGTTTCAATGCTATTGTCTCAATTCATCCCACCCTCGCATTTTCCCAGAGACTAATAGTCTGTTCTTTAAATCTGTGTCTCCTTTCTGCCCTGCATGTAGGATCTTCGGTACCATCTTCCTAAATTCCATATATATGCATTAAAATACAGTATTTGTCTTTCTCTTTCTGACTTACTTCACTCTGTATACTAGGCTCCAGTTTCATCCACCTCATTAGAACTGACTCAAATGCATTCATTTTTATAGCTGAGTAATTTTCCATTGTGCATATGTACCCCAACTTCCTTATCCATTCATCTGCTGATGGACATCTAGGTTGCTTCCATGCCCTAGCTAATGTAAACAGTGCTGCAATGAATATTGGGGTACACATGTCTCTTTCAATTCTGGTTTCCTCTGTGTGTATGCCCAGCAGTGGGATTGCTGGGTCATATGGCAGTTCTATTCTCAGTTTTTAAGGAATCTCCACACTGTTCTCCATAGTGACTGCATCAGTTGACATTCCCACCAGCAGTGTAAGAGAGTTCCCTTTTCTCCACACCCTCTCCAGCATTTATTGTTTGTAGACTTTTTGATGATGGCCATTCTGACTGGCATGAGATGACACCTCATTGTAGTTTTGATTTTCATTTCTCTAATAATGAGTGATGTTGAGCATCTTTTCATGTGTTTGTTAGCCATCTGTATGTCTTCTTTGGAGAAATGTCTGTTTAGCTCTTTGGCCCACTTTTTGATTGGGTTGTTCATTTTTCTCATATTGAGCTGAATAAGCTGCTTGTACATTTATGTGTAAATCTGGTCTAGGATGGTTTGGAAATGCCAACTTTATCAGTACTTCCTTTTTTATTTCTTACATTGGTATTATCTATAAAATAACCGTATAACTTGTCATCCACAAGTGAGAGGAGGTGTTTTGAATAATTTTGTTGGGACAATAGACATAAACTAGAACTGTTATGGGCAAGCCAATAGCTGTTGGGGCACAGTACTGCACTTTTACTGGTAATGTTCAATATTTCCTTTAGAGAAATTTAGGAATAATATTTTAAGTATGACACATATTTCTTGAATAATCTCAGTGGGAGATTGGCTTTTGGGGAAATGAAGAGAAATAATAACATTCTAATTATAAAAATTTGCTTCCATGAAAGAAATTAGTTTTTACCCAAAAGCAGAAAAGAAATTCCAAGCAGTGAGTTTACTAATATCCAAACAAGATAAAACAGTGCTTGCATCTTAAAGCAAGAAGTCCATAGGCAAGATAAAGGACGGAGATCCTCACAGAAAGAAAAAAGCATAAAAATGAAACAGAACTATCATGAACACAAATGCTGTCAAACTGGAAAGGATATCCCAGTGGAGGCTATTTCTTAAAGTAGGTGTTAAGCTTCAAGACAGAATTCCTGAGCTTTGATAAAATAGTTTTTCTAGTGGCTTCCACTTTCATCTCAGTGAGACAAGGAAGGCAACTGTGTAGGAGCTGGCATGTTCTCTTCTAAGTTGTCAGTCTCTTGGAGGGTTTCCCCACCTCCTACCTGTCTTACTAAGGGCCGCTTCTCAATCAGCTATACCTAGCCTCAATCTAATTACTCCAGAGCTAACTCATGATACATTCATTAAGTCTTATATGCTTGATTTTGCTCAACATCAAGATCATTTAAATTTTTAATGGGCACAATCTACAGTTTAATCCACAAAAGATTCAGAACTAAAGTCAGAAGGTGAGTGGGGGTTTTCTGGATGCTTCCCTTTTCTTCTACCAGAGTACCAGACAATGATAATCAGGCTCAGGACATCCCTCTGAAAGGGGAAACTCACACATGCTGGAGTGGAAGCCTTTAAAGTCATGTGATTTGACTGAATAGCCGCTGGATCACACATCTTGAGATCTGTGGGCTAGTCCTGGCTTTGTCACAGACATGCTCTAAAACCTAATCCCAACATATCAATGTTCCAACTGCCTCATTGGTTTTACAGGTGAGTGGGACAGAGGGGTGCCACTACAAGTATATAAACCAAAAATTAACTATGACAATTTAGAGGCAAGAATATAGAGATATTTAGCAGGGATTTACCAATGATAAAGGTACAGTTGGTCATCATTATTCACAGATTTCATATTTGTAAATTCACTCATCCACTAGAATTTATTTATAATCGCCAAGTCAATACTCATAGCATTTTAACAGTCAAGTGCAGACATGTGCAGAATTGTGAAACATTTGACTTATCCAACCCACATACTCCCAGGTAAGACAGAAAAAAAATCAACCTTCTTGTTTCATTTCAAATACTGTAAACAAGTGTTTTTCCCTCAGTCTCCTTAGTGTGCCACTTTTCTCACATTTTTTGTGCTTCCTGTTGGAAATGTCCCTGTTTAAGTTGACCCCCAAACTTAGTGCTGAAGTGTTGTCTTGTGTTACTAATTGCAAGAAGACGGTGATGTGCCTTCTGAGGAAAATATTTGTGTCAATTAAATCTCATTTAAGCTTGAGTTATAGTGCTGTCAGCCATGACCTCAATGTTAGTGGGTCAACTCTGTATTGTAAACAAGTGTCTTTAAACAGAAGCATGCATAAAACAAGGTTGTGTAATGGTGGGTTGATGAAAATATGACAAGAAGGTCACAGGAACGCAACCTTGTGTTTCTCCATGGAGTAATGATTCAGTATTTGCTAATTCAGAGTTCATAGAGAGTCTTCCAGAAGGGCAGACTCCACCATTTCTAGCACGAAAGACTGGTTTTGTGGAAGAAAATTTTCCACAGAATGGGATGGGGGGTGACTTCAGGATGATTCAAACACATTACATTTATTGTACACTTTATTTTTATTATTATCACATTGTGATATGTAATAAAATAATTATACAACTCAACATAATGCAGAATCAGTGGGATACTAGAGCTTGTTTTCCTGCAACTAGACAGTCCCATCTGGGGGTGATGGGAGACAGTGACATATGAAGTGTGTTGTTTGTGTCCAGTCCACTCTGTAATCTTGTTTTTGTTGCTGTCACTAGAGAAAGCCCTGTAATAGAGAGGTAAGATGTTGGAAATGGAAGAAAGCTTTTCAGTGCTTTTTTGGCGATCTCAGCATATTCCACTTGAATCCAGAATGTATGGAGATTTGAAGTTGTCTCAAACATACTTTCAAGGCCACCGTCATTTGTGGTCTCAAGCAGTTGATCCACTTCTAGCACAGACAAAGTTAATTCACAAATGGTCACAGATCTATTCCTTGCCAGTTTGGACATCTTTTGTGATTGGGAATTAATGCTAAAACTCTTTTGAAAGCTGAGATAGGTGATTGTGAACCAGCTGGGAGAAAGAAGGCCTTCACTCAGTCTCTTCTAAAATCTCTGCTAATGTTTAAAACATATCAAGAATCCCAATGTTCACTTGTTGCCCTCATAATTCCAGTTTGGCTTTGAATGCAGACACTTTATCCTCTGATTTGAACAGAGTTGTCATTCTGCCATGAAGTGACAATTAAGTTCATTGAGCAGGTTGAATACGCCACCCAAGAAAGCAAATTTGTGACTCGTTCTGTGTTACTGAAATGTCTGCCAGTGGCGACTATTTTCCTAAAAGAAATCTCTGGAGTAGCTCTCGTAACTCAAGAACTCTGGCCAGTGATCTACCTTTAGAAAGCCACCTTACTTCTCCGTATAAGAGAAGATGTGTGTGTTCTACATATATCTCCTCACAGAGCTGCACAAACAGACATGAGTTAAGGGCATGTACTTAAATGTGGTTGATCATTTTAATCATATCCTGCAAAACGCTGAAAAATTCAGGTGACAGTTTTCAGTTAGCCAGCATTTCTGTATGGATAACACAGTGCATAGAATCAAATTCAGAAGCACAGATTCACATTCAGAAGTGACCTCTTTGACCCAAGTAGTGAAACTAGAAGGCAATCCAGTCGTGGCAGCCGCTCTGTCCATGGATGTACGAACACAAAATGACCAATTCAGTTTTTCTGATATGTATTCATTCAGACTAAAATAGTTCTGCAGTTGTAGTGTTGGTTGACAATAAAAAGGCACATGACATATCCACGTGCACATCCTCCTGAAAATGTATCACCGAAAAACAAGCATTGTTGCCTTGTTGTCAACATCAGTAGAGTTGTTAACCTGGATTGCAAACTACAGTGACTCATTAATCCTCTCTAACAGTAGTGCCTCAATATCCTCTGCTATTTCATCAATTTGTCTAGTTATATTGCTAGCCAAAAGAGGAATAGTTGCCACCTTTGAAAGTGTAGCCTCTCCTAAAAGTTCACAACTAATGTCCTTAGCAGCAGTCAGGATTAACTCTTCACCAATAGTAAAGGGTGAAATAGCAATAAACTATATCACTAGCTTTAGCAATATAGTTAGCCACCAAGAATGATGCTCTCCACACAGACACATTTGATGAAATGGTGGCCTTCAATAATTGCTTCTGTTCTTTGTGTTCATGGTTTTTTTTCTTTTGAAAAACTCCAATGGCTTGTCTTTTAATGCAGGGTGTTTGGTCTCCATGTGGTGAAGCAATTTTGAAGGTTTCATGGCTTCATTGGATAGTATTATAAAAAGTAGGCTTGGAGAATGTGAATTACCTGTTGCAATGAACCCATGATTTAAGAAGGACTCTTGGTATTTTCTTTTAAATGCAACTTTCTTTTAGTTGGCAGTCTTAAAGTCTTCTGCTGCCTCATCACTGGATATTTCCTCCTTTTCAAAGAAGCTCTCCAGTGACACTTGCTTTTTATTCATTTTGGCTAGGGTTAGCTTGTGGGCTTGCAAAAACTGTGACCAAAATAAATGCACAGTGTAGGAAAGAGGCATGGACAAAAGTGGTAAATAAAACAATGGGCAGGCCACGTGCAGACTAAAATAAGTGTTGAATTCTGACTTAAAGCCTGCCACAAGATGCAACTGTACAACTGAAGTACATCAACTCACTTGCCACTCTAAAGCCTGCCACCAAATGCAGCTTAATTGTCACTTGCCATTCACTGATAGGGTTTTGATATAAGCCTGCAAGCAGTCGATTTACTATGGTCTCTGTGCAATCAAACCTCTATACTAATGATAATCTGTATTCGCACCCACTCCCCAGTCCTAACATCACTGCCTCAGCTCCACCTTGGATCATCAGGCATTAGATTCTCATAAGGAATACACAACCTAGATTCCTCACATGTACATTTCACAGTAGGGCTTTTGCTCCTTGTTGTGTTAAGTCATTCAGCCATATCCCACTCTTTGCAACACATGCCAGGTTTCCCTGTCCTCCACTATCTCTCAGAGTCTGCTCAAACTCATGTCCATCGAGTTGATGATGCCATCCAACCATCTCATTCTCTGTCACCCCTTCTCCTCTTGCCCTCAATTTTTCCCAGCATCAGGGTCTTTTCAATGAGTTGGCACTTCACATCAGGAAGCCAAAGTTTTGGAGCTTCAGCTTTAGCATCAGTCTTTCCAGTGAATATTCAGGGCTGATTTCCTTTATGATTGACTGGTTTGATCTCCTTGCTCTCCAAGGGACTCCAAGAGTCTTCTCCAGCACCACAATTTGAAAGCATCAATTCTTGGGCACTCAGCCTTCTTTATGATCCAGCTCTCACATCCATACATGACTACTGGAAAAACCATACTTTGACTATGCAGACCTTTGTCAGCAAAGTGATGTCTCTTAATATGCTGTGTAGGTTTGTCGTAGTTTTTCTTTCAAGGAGCAAGCATCTTTTAATTTCATAGCTGTAGTCACCATCCGAGACTCTAATGCTGCCACTGATCTGACACGCTCAGGCAGTAATGAAAGTGAAAGGGAGTGGCTGTAAATACACATGAAGCTTGCTGGTCCACCGCTCACCTCCTGCTGTGTAGCTCAGTTCCTAAAAAGGGGTTGGGAACTCCTGTTCTAGAACATAGGGACCATGAATGAAAATTGACTGTGCTTTATAGGGAGAAAATTGCGGAAGATTGTAGAGATCCCAGTTGAGAAGAAAATAGAAAAAAGCTTTTAATTTTCTTGTTCACAGTTGCCTTTTAAACATTTACTATTCCTACTGCTATTACTAATTCAGTTATTTTTCAAGAATGTTGTTTCCCTTCAAACCAAAAGAACTAAGTTCCAGGTGAACTTTTCATGCCACCATTTGGGCAAAGAGCGTGTAAGAGATGACATGTCTCCTGCCTTTGAGATGACCTGCCTTTGAAGGGCAGAAGACTGGGAATCACATTCAGGTAGTGGGGACAAGGGGTTGGATGAATAACAGAGCTTGTAGAAAGTCATGACTGTAAATAAGCAAGGATACTCCAGAGACCAGTTGGGAAACATATGACTCAATTGGCAATGCTGCAGTTAGAAACACTTGGTCAGCAACATCAAGTTTAATCAGCTCCCCACAAATCTTGACCAGATATTTATGGACTGAACTTGGTGGCAACCAGTCCCTCCTCACACATTATCGTTCAAAAATTCAGACATTCAAAGATGCAATCTCCATTGAATATGATTGTTTGATATCTCACTCTTTTCTACAACTCACTTCTTTTAAATTGTATTATTTAGGCAAGGTTTGAGATAATACAAAGCTAGATATGAAAACTACACCAGATGCATAAAGTCATTGGCCTACTCTTCAGTCAAGCAAAGAAGGATTAATTAAAATTGTTAAAAATAAGCAATGTGACCCATAATAATGTTGCACTTAAATTGCTAAATACTACCTTACATCTTCACAACTCGTGTCACACATATCATTTGATGAATATGTAAAGAGCTATTTCCTAGATCTTAACATTTGCACTACTTCATATATATATATATATATATGATTGATATGTGTCTAGGAAAGTGTTATTTTCTTAAAGGTTATGTTTTCTTAAAGCTGTCACATTACCATTGTTTATTTAGAAGGAAATCTAAATCTGAATTTCTAAAATCTATGGTTCCATTTACTAGTAACCTGAGTACTCAGGAGTCTTCTCCAGTACTACAGTTTGAAAGCATCTAGTCAAAGCTTTGGTTTTTCCAGTGGTCATGTACAGATGTAAGAGCTGGATCATAAAGTAGGCTAAGCACCAAAGAATTGATGCTTTAAAACTGTAGTATTGGAGAAGACTCTGCAGAGTACTTTGGACAGCAAGGAGATCAAACCAGTCAATCCTAAAGGAAATCAAGCCTGAATATTCATTGGAAGGACTGATGCTGAAGCTGAAATTCCGGTACTTTGGCCACCTGATGCGAAGAGCTGACTCATTGGAAAAGACCCTGATGTTAGGAAAGATTGAAGGCAGGAGGAGAAGGGGAGGATGGGGTGGTTAAAATAGGATTAATGTTTAAAATAGGACAGACGATGGGATGGTTGGATAGCTTCATCAACTCAATGGACATGAGTTTGAGCAAATTCTGGGAGATGGTAAAGGACAATGAAGCCGGGCACATTGCAGTCCATGGGGTTGCAAAGAGTCAGACACGACTTAGTGACAACAACAACAACTTTATAAAGTAAATCTTTGAACTTTCCTTCTTTTTCTATAATTGGAATGCTTTAAACAATTAAGAAATCTACTCTTCTTTAAGAGGTGTATAAATCTGCTCTAAAACCTCCTGAATCTGTTGCCTTTCTTTAAATGATATATCATGATCTTACTCAAATTTAAATGGCAACTAATCAATTCAAGTTTTCTACTTGCTTTCTTGTCATTTTAGTTGATATTTTGCTAAGACACCATGCATGTCCACTAGATTTTTTAAAATTATTTCCAGAGAGCTACACATAATATTTTCTTATTACTCTTTATTACTTTTACCCTGCTCTATAACCATGACTATATTTGGTTCCTCGTCCCTACTTGTGTCCTATTTTATCTTTTTCCTTAATTATTTTTGCCACTGGTTTATTTAATTTGAAAGTTTTATAGAAGACTCTATTTTTCATCTTTTTATCCTTCTTACTCCATTTTTGCTTTCATTTTATTTAAAATCAGTTTTTGTCTTTATTAATCTGCTTTTCCTCCTCTTTACAATTTGACCTTGTTGTGACATTTCTTATTTCTCGGGTTGTTGCCTCTAAACACTTTCCCTCCTCCATCACAACACCCAGTGACTCTGCCAGCAGTTTTCTATTCACAGTCTTTTCTCATTATCAGTCACCAATCACCATTCCAGTCATTTCTTACAGATTTCGGAACCTCACACACACTCTTTCCATCCACTGCTATCATTTCACTATCCTCAGGGGCTTCGCCATCCATGTAGTTGATTCATTCTACCCTGCATCTCTGGTCATGACCTTCCCAATTCCAGTAATGTTTTTCTCTACTTCAGTCACTGAGACTTTTCATTATAACATCTATGACTGCATAGAACTTGTCACCATCAATATTTGCTTTGCCTCCAGAGATCTCTAGAACAACACTCTGGAATGATAATACTTCCTATATTTCCATCTTCTTATGTGTAATACTTCCGTTCCATTCATTATTCAATCTCATGGATCTTATCATTTGCTTACAGTCTATCACCCTCTTCATGTTTCCAATTCTCTTATTATCCAAATTAAAGTTCATGCCATCCTCATAATTACTTTCTTATAGACTCAATTTCCTCAATATCTGTTATGGATTGAATTTTTGTCTTCCCCTAAATCTTAACCCCCAGTGTGATGATATTGAGAGGTAGGGGCCTTTGGAAGTTGATTTAGTCATGAGAGTGAAGCCCTCGTGAACAGGATTTGTGCCCTTGTAAAGGAGAGCCCAGAATTGTTCTCTTTCTACCATGTGAATATACAACAAGAAGTCAGAGTTTGCAATCTAGTAGAGAGGCCTCACCAGACCCAACTATGCTGACAACCTGGTCTCAGACTTCCAGCCTCCAGAAATGTGAGAAATAAATTTCTATTGTTTATAAGTCATCTATTACTTTGTGATAGCACTGTGAATTGACTAAAACAATCTCCTATTCTCTATTTTTCCCTTTAGCCCTTGGAAAAATCAAACCCCAAACTCACCTCTGCACAGCCCACGGCTGCCTTTGAAGGAAACCTCACAAGTGTGCACACTTATCTCACTTAAAATTTATACCCGCAGATCTTCAGTGGGCTTTTGACAGAGCTCAGCAGTTCCACTACACTTCTCCTAATCTCTAAAACCACACCTGCCCTCCTTAAACATGCAAAACACATCCACACCAGTAACTCTCAATTGATCACATCTTCTTTTGTTTCATTGAAGATACATACAATCAAAAACCATGAAATATACAACTCTAAATAATTGCACTGACTGATTCTTGTCATAATGAATGAATCATTCCTGCTTCACTCTAACACCAAGCCCTCTACCAGATTCCATCCCCTATCACTTCTTCAGTGATCCATCTCTCTCCTGCATCATCATTTTTAGCATCATTTTCATCTCTCTGATATCACCAATATTAAAAAATAATTTAAACTTCTCTTGGCTCCACATCTCCTTCCAATCTCTCCAAATTTCTCTGCTCCTCTTTACAGCAAAACTCTCCTCAAAAATATACCATTAGTTGATTTATTGCTTCACCTCCCTTTTTCTTCTCTATCAATTCAAAGCAGATATTGGCCTCCAAAAATCTACTGAAATTGCTCTTATTCGGTTAAGAGTAACTTAATTCTCATCTAGCCAAACACAAATGTCCGTTTTCATCATTATTTGATATGGCTGATCTCTGTTTCTAAGAAATATCTCTTCCTTTGGTATCAAAGAATCCTGGTGTGCAAAAATGTAAATTTAAAATTTTTTGTATCTCTAACTAAAGTTAGTTTCTATTTGAGTACTTATTCTGCCAATGGCAGAAACATATAATCCAGTTGGCTCCATGTAAACTTAATCATTTGAATGTCCTTTGCTGACATTCCTCTGTAGATGTTTAGCCACTAACTGTTGGAGATTGCCAGAGATACATAAGTCCTGCGTGTCATGGACCTCTTTGATACCCTGGTAAAGACTCTGGATCTTTTCTTAGGATGATGTTTTTAAAAGTATAAAATAAAATTTATAGAGTTATAATGGGGAACGGTACATTCCGCATCAAAATACAGTTGTCATAATACCTTAAAAACTATTTTAGGACATGTGAGATGCTTTTTAATGCATCAGATTACAAGATCAAGATGGAAATTCTATAAGCATTGCAATCTCAAAGTAGTAATGATGAGTTTACATGGAAGCAATATTTTAGGATATCTACAACTACTATAATATGTTTTAAAAAGATCTCTGATTTCTATTGGTGACAAAGTCGCCTGAGATCTTTGCATCTCTCACTCCCTTGACTCAGAGCTCTGTTCAAATATTACCTTTTCAGGGGTGTTATCCATGACATCCCTGTACAATAACCCCAATTCCTTAGACCTTTACCCACTTTATCTCCACCACTATTAATACCACTTGAAATTATGTTACTTCTATATTGTCATTTTGACCAATAACATTCTTTGTAAATATTCCATCAGTGGAATTTCTATCTATTAGAACAAGGATTTGATACCAGAAGCTCCATCCTACTCCAGATATTTAAGATGTTTTAAATGATAAAGATACAAACATATCTGAGCCTAAAAACAGGAGAGTGATAACTTCATGTGTTATAAATGAGAAGGAAATTCATATCCAAAGCCGTGGGGCTGAGCAAAAGTTGAAACCATGTGGCCTTTGAGGACATACAGGCTGAAAAGCTGCTTTATGGTTTCAGCTATAAAACCAGGAGCCAGAAAAGAACACCATCCTGAAACAGAGTCCAGTAAAAACTCAGCCACTACCTATGGTATTGGTCCAGTCTGTGGCGGGGTGGGAAAGTTGACAGAGAGTTTTGAAGCACTTAGCCATATTGTACACGTATGCAAACCTAAATGGTACATGAAATCTAAGTATAAACTCTAGGATACAAACTACCTTGAAGTCAGTAAATACAACAGAACCACAGCAGAAACCATGGTGAAACCACCTTTGCAATGCTTGCGCAATTTAGGTCAATCAGAGAGGTCTTCAGTAAAATATTCTTCACCAAAAATGAGCTCATACATAAAAATAATGAAGCACACAAAGGAAAGACGCCATTACTAGAGATAATCAGTATGGAATAAATGGAGAATTAGCCAGGAAAGAACTAGAACACATAGAACAAAATCTTAAAGAGTCTTTAAGGACAGAAAATGATGGCGGAGGAGTAGGTGAATGTGGAGTACATTTCTCTCCATGGATACATCAGGAATACACCTTCAGACACAAAAGTCCTTGCAGAACACCAGTTGAGAGTGGAGAGGAGTACCGACCAGAGGAAAAGAATATATAGAACCACACAAAACTTGCTAGGACAAGGGAATTAGGGGAAAAAACAGGAGTGTTAGCAGGAATGGACCTGCCCTCGGTGGGTGGGGGAACTAAAGTAGGGGTCCAATCCCCACATTGGGGTAATTGTCTGAGTCAGAGGAGAAATATTTAAGGCTGAGAGTGAAACAGCTGATCTGTGGCAGCCTAAATGGAATGATAATCAGACATCCTTGCCACAGCCATACACACCTCAGACAGAGATGAGGGTCCCCTGTAAGGTGCAGTGGCTGGGAGCTGGAGCTTGGGGAGTGTGGAGCGATTCCAGGGCAAGGGCTACTGTTGACTGCAGAGAGACAGATTGAGGGGAGGGGAGGGAGAAGATTGTGATGGGAAATGCCTTTGGAGGAAAGCCGGGCAGCCATGGAAGCAAGGTAATACTGCTGAGTCACATGTAGGGGGTGGAGACATCACAATAGCCTCTCTCTCCTCACATGTCAGCACTGGCAGCTGAACAATGGAGAGGCTGACCCATCAAATGCCTGACGCACTGGACTACAGAGTAGGACCCCACCCAGGGTGTTCCTTTCAGTGACTGATGCACTGATCTATAGAGCAGTACCCCAGCCACTGGGTGCCCCTCTATATGCCTGACACGTCGAACAACAGAGAAGGACCCCCAGGCAAGGGAGCCCTCTGAGTGCCTGAATGGGTGGAGCTACGGAGAAAGATTGGCCAAAGAGGCCTTCTGATCACCAGCTACAAGAGGCTCGAAAAAGATTCTGGCAAGACCGTAAATCGTGCAGTTGGGGAAGTCCCTGTCCCTGTACACTTGGTGGCCAACAGGGTCCCTGCAAGTCAAGCAGCTGTGCCACCTTCACACTCAACTCTCACTGGAGCAGAGCTGCCACAGAAAAAAGTCTTGCGTCTATGCACAGAGTCACTTCAGCTGTGTCCGACTCTTTGCGACCCTGTAGACTGTGGCCTGACAGGCTTCTCTGTCAGGGAGGGTTGTTCTCCAGGCAAGAATACTGAAGCATACTGGCCAATACTGATTGTCACACCCTTTTAGAGCACTATATTTCCTGCTGCCCTAGCTGCCAACTCCCCTGAGTACCTGGTGCTGCCAAAACCCCTGCGACTCAAGCAGCTGCACCACCTCCACACCTGGCCCTCACAGGAGCAGGCCCAAGTCCTTCAGGGCAGACTCAGGAGCAAACCAGTGGATGACCCACATGCAGAGGTGGAAATAAAACCACAATTGAAACACAGGGGCAGTGTGGCTAAGGAAGAAGACCCAAAACCTTCCCACCAGCTGTACAAGCTGCAGATTAAATCCACATGATTAACTAGACAGACTCTGTGCCTATGGAATATATAAAAGGTCATTGAAAGCTCTCACAAAAGAAAACGCACTAGCTCTGATAGCTGTGGACATTGGAGGTGAGAACTTTAAACTTTTAATCTTTTTAAAAACCTATTATATTTTTTCTACATTTATTATTTTTTTTTTGCCTTTCCTGCTGTTCTTTTCCCCTTGCACTCAATCTTTAATGTTTATAAATCATCTTCATCTACCTCTATTTAACTGCTCATATCTATTCTCTTTCTTTTCTTTCTTTCCTCTCAACATATTTGTTAATTTTGTTTTCATTGCCTTATTCCCCACTTGTCCCCTTGTTTTACTTTAGTTTTCTAGTTTTTGTGCTTTTGTAAGTTTTGTTCTTAACTGGTAAACATATAATTTTTGATTTACTTTGTTCACTGAGTCAATCTACTGTGCTTTATTTTTATTGGACAGTTTTCACTTTGCTCATGGGTATATATGTATATATTAATATTCCATTATTTTAATTATTGTTTGCCTGATTTTGTAACTGCCATTTGTCTGGGGTTCATCTTTGGTTTTCTCATTTTTGGATCTTTTTTTACTCTCCCTTAATGCCATAACAAACCATTTGTGGAATCTTCATTCCTGACCAGAAATCAAGCCCTGAGCCTTTGGAGTGGGAGCACTGACTCCAAGAACCTAGACTACCAGAAAACTAACCCTAGGGAATATCAAACAGTGAGAACTCACACGAAGGAAACCACTTGAATACAAGACCCAGCATCACACAACCACCAGTAGCACCCTGTGCAGGATGCCTCATCTGAACAACAAACAAAACAAAAATACAAACCAAATCATCAGCAGACAGGATTACCACCTCACTAAGCCTTGCCCATCAGAGGAAAACAAACAAACAAAAACACAGTTCAAATCTAATCCTATTCCAAGCTTACACAAACCTCTGGACCAACCTTAGGAGGGCAGAAACCAAAAGGAAGAAAGAATTCAATCTCGAAGCCTGGGAAAAGGAGACCTCAAACACAATAAGTTAAAAAATATGTATAATGAAAAGGCAGAGAAATGTTACACAAATGAATGAACAAACTAGAAACACAGAAGTCCAAATAAATGAAGAAGAAATAGGCAAATAACCTGAAAAAGAATTCAGAATAAAGATAGTGAAGACATCAAAAACCTTGAAAGCAAAATGGAGAAAATGCAAGAATCAAATGCAACAAAGACATAGAAGAATTAAAGAATAAACATACATAGACAAACAACACAATTACTAAAATTAAAAATACTCTAGAAAGAATCAATAGCAGAATATCTGAAGCAGAAGAACAAATCAGTGAGCTGGAAGATAAAATAGTGGAAATAATTTCTGAAGAGCAGAACAAAGTAAAAAGAATGAAAAGAACTGAGGATAGTCTCAGAGACCTCTGAGACAATATCAAAATCACCAACATTTTAATTATAGGGGTCCCAGAAGAAGAGAAAAAGAAAAGATATAGTTGAAAATTATAGTTGAAAATTTCCCCAACATGGAAAAGGAAATAGTCAATCGAGCCCAAAAGGAACAAAGAGTCCCATACAGGATAAACCCAAAGAGAAACATGCCAAGACACATACTAACCAAACTAACAAAGACTAAACACAAAAAAAGAATATTAAACTCAACAAGGGAGAAGCAACAAGTAACATACAAGGGAAACCCCATATGCTTAACCACTGATCTTTCAGCAGAAACTTTGCAGGCCAGAAGACAATGGAAGGATATATTTAAAGTATTGAAAGGGAAAAATCTACAACCAAGATTACTGTACCCAGCAAGGATCTCATTCAAAATTGATGAAGAAATAAAAAGCTTTTCAGACAAGCAAAAATTAAGAGAATTCAGTACAACCAAACCAGCTTTGCAACAAATGTTAAGGGGACTTATATAGTCAAGAAATACAAGAAAAGAAAAAAGATCTATAAAATCAACCCCAAACAACAAAGAAAACGGCAATAGGAATATACATGTCAATAATTACTTTAAATGTAAATGGATTAAATGCTCCAACCAGAAGACACAGACTGGCTGAATGGATACAAAAACAAGACCCATATATATGCTATGGGTCTACAAGAAACTCGATTCAGACCTAAAAACACAGACTGAAAGTGAGAGGATGGAAAAATATATTCCATGCAAATGGGAAGCAAAAGAAAGCTGAAATAGCAATCCTCATATCAAAAAAAAAAAAAAAATAGACCTTAAAATAAAGATTACAAGAGATAAGGAAGGACACTACATAATGATCAAGGGATCAATCCAAGAGGGAGATGTAACAATCATAAATATCTATGCACCCCATGTAGGAGAACCTCAATACATAAGGCAAACACTAACAGAAATAAAAGGAGAAATTGACAGTAACACAATAATAGGAGACTTTAACACTCCACTCACACCAATGGACAGATCATCAAAACAGAAAATTAATAAGGAAACACAAGTCTTAATAATACATTAGATAAGATGGATCTAATTGATATCTTCAGGACATTCCATCCAAATGCAGAAGAATACACCTTCTTCTCAAGTGCACATGGAACATTTTCCAGAATAGACCACATCTTGTGTCACAAATCAAACCTCAGTAAATTTAATAAAATTGGAATCGTATCAAGCGTCTTCTCCAACCACAATGCTATGAGACTAGATATCAACTACAAGAAAAAAACTGTAAGAAACACAAACACATGGAGATTAAACAACATGTTTCTAAATAACTAACAGGTTATTGAAGAAATCAAAAGGGAAATAAAAAAAATTCTAGAAACAGATGACAATGAAAACACGACAACTCAAAACCTATGGGATGCAGCAAAAGCATTTCTAAGAGGGAGGTTTATAGCAATACAATCCTACCTCTAGAAACAAGAGAAACATCAAATAGACGACCTAAATTTACATCTAAAGCAATTGGAAAAAGAAGAACAAAAAACCCCCAAACGTAGTAGAAGGAAAGAAATCATAAAGATCCAAGCAGAAATAAATGAAAAAGAAATGAAATAAACAATAGTAAAGATTAATAAAACCAAAAGCTGCTTCTTTGAGAAGATAAACCAAATTGGCCTTTAGCCAATCTATAAAGAAAAAAAGAGAGAAGAATCAAATCAACAAAATTAGAAATGAAAAAGGGGAGATTACAGTAGACAATGCAGAAATACAAAGGATTATAAGAGACTATTATGAACAATTATATGGATATCCTGGAGGAAATGGACAGATACTTGAAAAAGTTCAATCTTTCAAGACTGAACCAGGAAGAAATAGAAATTATGAACAACCCAATTACAAGCACTGAAACTGAAGCTGTGATCAAAAATCTCTCAAAAAACGAAAGCTCAGGACCAGATGGCTTCACAAGAGAATTCTATCAAACATTTAGAGAAGAGCTAATGCCTATACTTCTAAAACTCTTTCAAACAATTGCAGAGGAAGGAACACTTCCAACCTCATTCTACGTGGTCACCATCACCCTGAAACCAAGCCAGACAAAAACAACACAAAAAAAGAAAACTGCAGGCCAATATCACTGATGAACATAGATGCAGAAATCCTCAACAAAATTTTAGCAAACAGAATTCAGCAACACATCAAAAAGCTCATACACCATGATCAAGTTGGGTTTATCCAGGGATGCAAGCATTCTTCAATATATGGGAATCAATCAATGTGATACACCATGTTAACAAATTGAAAGATAAAAACCATATGATCATCTCAATAGATGCAGATAAAGCCTTTGACAAAATTCGGCACCCATTTATGATTAAAAGTCTTCAAAAAATGGGCATACAAGAAACCTACCTCAACATAGCAAAGGCCATATATGATAACCCTACAGCAAACATTATTCTCAATGGTGAAAAACTGAAAGCATTTCCCCTAAGATCAGGAACAAGGTAAGGGTGTCCACTTTCACCACTATAATTCAATGTAGTTCTGGAAGTCCTAGCTACAGCAATCAGAGAAGAAAAAGAAATAAAAGGAATCCAAATTGGAAAAGAAGAAGTAAAGTTCTCACTATTTGCAGATGACACGATACTGTATAGAGAAAAGCCTAAAGATAGTATTAGAAAATTACTAGAGCTAATCAGTGAATTTAGCAAAGTTGCAGGATACAAAATCAACACGTAGAAATCACTTGCATTTCTATATACCAACTGAAAAATCAGAAAGAGAAATTAAGAATCAATCCCATTCACCATTGCAACAAAAGGAATTAAATATCTAAGAATAAACCTACATAAGAAGTAAAAAAAACTGTACACAGAAAATTATAAGACACTAATGAAAGAAATCAAAAATGACATAAACAGATGGAGGGATATTCCATGTTCCTGGATAAGAAGAATCAATATTGTAAAAATGACTATACTACCAAGTACAATCAACAGATTCAATGCAATCCCTATCATATTACCAATGGCATTTTTCACAGAACTAGAACAAAAAATTTCACAATTTATATGGAAACACAAAAGACCCTGAATAGCCAAAGCAATCTTGGGAAAGAAAAACAGAGCTGGAGGAATCAACTTTCCTGACTTCAGATTATACTACAAAGCAACAGTCCTCAGGACAATATGGTACTGGCACAAAAACAGAAATACAGACCAATGGAACAAGATAGAGAACCCAAAAATAAACCCATGCACCTATGGGTACCTTAGTTTTGACAAAGGAGGCAAGAACATACAATGGGCCAAAGACAGCCTCTTTAATAAATGGTGCTGGGAAAACTGGACAGCTACATGTAAAAGAATGAAATTAGAACACTTCCTAATACCATACACAAAGATAAACTCAAAATGGATTAAAGACCTAAATGTAAGACCAGAAACTATAAAACTCTTAGAGGAAAAATTAGGCAGAACATTCGATGACATAAATCAAACCAAGATCCTCTATGACCCACCTTCTAGAGTAATGGAAATAAAAACAAAAGTAAATAAGTGGGACCCAATTAAATTTAAAAGCTTTAGCACAGCAAAGGAAACTATAAGCCAGGTGAAAAGCCTGCATTCAGAATGGGAGGAAATAATAGCAGATGAGACAACTGACAAAGGATTAATTTCCAAAAAATACAAGTAGCTCATACAAGTTAATATCAGGAAAACAAACAACCCAATCAAAAAGTGAGAAAAAGACCTAAACAGATATTTCTCCAAAGAAGACATACAGATGGCTAACAAACACATGAAAAGATGCTCAACATTGCTCATTATTAGAGAAATGCAAATCAAAATTACAATGAGATATCACCTCACACCGGTCAGAATGGCCCTCATCAAAAAGTCCACAAACAATAAATGCTGGAGAGGGTGTGGAGAGACGGGAATGCTCTTGCACTGTTGGTGGGAATGTAAATATGATACAGCCACTATGGAAGATGGTATGGGGATTCCTTTAAAAACTAAGAATAAAACCACCATATGACCCAGCAATCCCACTTCTAGGCATATACCCTAAGTAAACCAAAATTGAAAAAGACACATGTATCCCATTGTTCATTGCAGCACTATTTACAATAGCTAGAACATGGAAGCAACCTAGATGTCCATCAACAGATGAATGGATAAGAAGCTGTGGTACATATACACAATGGAATGTTACTGAGCCATAAAAAGGAACATATCTGAGTCAGTTCTGATGAGGTGTATGAACCCAGAACCTATTATACAGAGTGAAGTAAGTCAGAAAGAGGATAAATATCATATTCTAACACATATATACAGAATCTAGAAAAACAGTAGTGAAGAATTTATTTACAGGGCAACAATGGAGACACAGACATAGAGGATAGACTTATGGAGATGGAGAGAGTGGGGGAGGGGGTGAGATGAATGGAAAGAGTAACATGAAAACTTACATTAACATATGTAAAATATATAGCCAATGGAAATTTGCTGTGTGGCTCAGGAAACTCAAACAGGAACTCTATCAACCTAGATGGGTGGGATAGGGAGAGAGACGGGAGGGAGATTCAAAAAGGAGGGGATATACGTATACCTATGGCTGATCCATGTTGAGGTTTGACAGAAAACAACAAAATTCTGTAAAGCAATTATCGTTCAATTTAAAAAAATTTTTTTTAAGAAAAAAAGAGTCTTTAAAATAAATATGTTTTTAAATGTTTAAAGACATCTAGGAAATAATAGAATTCATAAAGAACAAGACTTTTTCTCCACTCCACAATAAACAACTAGAATGTCTGTAACTTTCACCTTTCTTTCTATCCTTATCCTGTATCTTGAAGCCCCCAGATGCATGAGTGAGCTCAGTCACTCAATCATGTCCAACTCTTTGAGACCCCAACTCTTTGAGAGCCCACCAGACTCCTCTATCCATGAAATTTTACAGGCAAGAATACTGGAGTGGATTGCCAAATGTTAAAAACCACAAATAGTTATCAAGAAAGTAATTCTTTCTCCATTCTTATGTGGACATTGTGGTTGTCAACAGGAGAATGGTAAAATTTTTTGAAACAGAGGTTTATAATGGCTGTGAGACTGATCTCATTAGATTTTAAGGTTTATGGCTCTAGGTATACATCTACATTGTCTAGCCTAATAGAAACCATTACATAATAAGAAGAGAGTATAAAACATTCTGTAAGTTTTTTATTTTTAAAAATAAAACATAACATTTAAAAGGTAATGACTGCAAGAGACTTCTAAGTTGTTAGGTCTAGTTTCACAGTTAATCATAACAGAGACTGGCACTACAGCACAAAAAACTAAACAGTTTTCAAATCCAAGTGTTCAATCCTTCTGACTTAGGCTAATTCTAGTTCTAGATTTCATTATTCACTGTATTAAGCAGTTCTCATAAGAAAACTAACAAAGCCAAACCAGAATCACAGCTTCCAGCCTGAATTCAAGAATTACACACACTAGTTGAGACTGTCCACTATGTCATTTTTTTAGGATATCATTTTAAAAGGCCAAAAAGAAATTCTAAAATTTAAAACTAAAATCTTAGAAAATGAAATGGTTATACAGTAAACTAGACATAGCTGAACAAAGACTTAGTGAATCAGAAGATAGATGTGAAGAAATCATCCAATACATGGCACAAAGTTGTGGAACATGCTTTAAAAATGGGAAGCAGAAAATTTATATCCTTAGATGCATATTTGAAGCAAACAAAAAAGATTAGGAATTAATGAGGTAAAAATTCTATTAAAGAAGCTGGATAAAGAAAAACAGAGTAAATATAAAGAAAAAGGAAGGAGATAAGATTAAAAACAGAAAATAGTAAAATAGAATTCAATGAAAGCTTAGAGATAATTGAAAAAACCAATTGAGCTTTTGACTATAATGTTCAAATCTTTTACGCTTTTGCTCACTTATAGTTTTATTTTACCCATAAATATATTATGATAATCTTGTTTTAAATCTCTTTTTTTCTTGTATTTTTAGGAACTTTTATTTTCTGTCCTTGGATGTCATATTTTTGAAAATAAACTCATGGATATGGTCACTTATATCTCAGGATCCTAGTGTAGTGTCTTCTTTTATGAAACTGGGAAATTTGGAATCTCAGATCCTTTCCTGTGATTTCATTCTATGACTATACACATTTCTCAACGTTAGACAGAGAGAGAGCGGCAATCATTCTAACTTCACACATAATCACAGTTTTTAACCAACCACAGAGTTCTATTTGGGAAAATAGAGCATTGCCTCTTCTTACTTTTTCTTTGTAGGAACTACAAATATACGTCACAAATACAATTCACTGATCCAGACTTCAGCTTTCTGAAACATGATGGGAAAACTATGGAAATCTAATAACCAAACAGCCAATCTATTTAGAAGAGTCCGAATTCATCAGTACTATCACCAGGTGGCAATCTTTATTTTTCCAAATCCCTGTGCATACTGATTATTAACAATGGGCATCAATTCTCTACCCCTCCCTGATCCGTGCCCTTTTCAATATGTCTTCGCACCAATGCCCATCAAAAGGCAGAGTCTATTTGCCCACCCCTTGAATCTGAACTTTCTTTGTGATTTGCTGTAGCCAATTCAGTTCAGTTCAGTTCAGTCACTCAGTCGTGTCTGACTCTTTGCAACCCCATGAACTGTAGCACGCCAGGCCTGCCTGACCATCATCAACTCCTGGAGTTCACCCAAACCCATGTCCATTGTGTTGGTGATGCCATCCAACCATCTCATCCTCTGTTGTCCCCTTCTCCTCCTGCCCTCAATCTTTCCCAGCATCAGGGTCTTTTCAAATGAGTCTGCTCTTTTCATCGGATAGACAAAGTATTGGAGCTTCAGCTTCAATATGAGTCCTTCCAATGAACAACCAGGACTAATCTCCTTTAGGATGGACTGATTGGATCTCCTTGCAGTCCAAGGGACTCTCAGGAGTCTTCTCCAATACCACAGTTCAAAAGCAACAATTCTTCAGTGCTCAGCTTTCTTTATAATCCAACTCTCACATCCATACATGACTACTGGAAAAATCATAGCCTTGACTAGACGGACCTTTGTTGACAAAGTAATGTCTCTGCTTTTTAATATGCTGTCTAGGTTGGTCATAACTTTCCTTCCAAGGAGTGAGCGTCTTTTAATTTCATGGCTGCAGTCACCATCTGCAGTGATTTTGGAGCCCAGAAAAATAAAGTCAGCCATTGTTTCCACTGTTTCCCCATCTATTTGCCATGAAGTGGTGGAACCGGATGCCATGATCTTAGTTTTCTGAATGTAGAGCTTTAAGCCATCTTTTCCACTCTCCTCTTTCACTTTCATCAAGAGGCTCTTTAGTTCTTCTTTACTTCCTGACCTGCATGCAGGTTTCTCAAGAAGCAGGTAGCCAATAGATTATGCAAAAATTGATATTTCATGAGTTCCAAGCCTAGGCCTCACGAGAACTTGCACACTTCTATTATCTGGATCCCTGCTTCAACCATAAAAATAAGCCCAGATTATCCTGCTGTAGAGTAAGCGGCCACATGGAGCAGAACTGAACTACCAATTGACTAAAGATGCCCGGGCACAGCTAGATAAAAGTCACCTGGCAGTTCCATAGACTCAAGAGGAAAATAATTGTTTAATGTTGCACAGTACTAAAGTTTGGTTATTTTTTGTTTTATAGCATTATAGTGACAATAAGTAACTGGAAATTTTTCAGAAACATTTGTTGCACTGAGTGGAAATTCACTTCTCATGAAACTGATTTGTATATCTTTTTTGTTTCTGCTTTTATTTCTGTTCTGTTGAATAAGAATTTTGCTTTATTGAAAGGTTTGTGCATATGTATTTAGTTTGCTTGTCTGTGTGGCAGAGAAAATAATTTTTCTTCCTCCTCCATTAACAGTGGTTTTGTGGAACCTAAATTGAAGGACTGTGTCTGCAGGACCATCACCTCTGTCATGTAAGCTCTCAAATATCTGATCATTACAAAGGAAAACAGAACTGCTCTCCTTGTTCTGTGGATCAACAGAATCAAACATTAACTTAGGAACACTGAAACTCCCCCCTACAATCATACCATAGAACAGTAAAAAGCAGCCTGTTTCAAAAATACTCATATCTCTCAAAAAAAAAAAAAAAAACATATATATCACTATCCAAAGTCTTCCTAAATGACTCAGTGGTAAAGAATCTGCCTGCAATGCAGGAGACATGCAGGAAACTTGGGTTTCCTCACTGGATTGGGAAGATCTCTTAGAGAAAGAAGTGGCAATCCACTCCAGTATTCTTTCCTGGAAAATCCCATGGACAGAAGGAGCCTAGTGGGCTACAGTCCATGGAGTCCCAAAGAGCCTGACACAACTGAGCACGAACGCATGCACACTACCATCCAAGCTGGGATAAAAGAGCTCCATATCAAAGAAATAAAATGTGAATGGACTCAAGCTGGCTGATCTCATTTGTGATTTACAAATATCAGTGAGCTTTGTGTGACTCTCTATTGCATAACACATACTGAACACAATTTTAAATGTCATTTACTCTCTGTGAGGCAAATAGTATTTTCCAAGTAAAAAGTGGGGAGGGGAATTGTTGTTGAATTTTCATAAAAGAAGTTCAAGAATGAAGGAAGATTGAACTTCATTGTTGCTTCGCAAGCACCTACAAGCCTATTATTTGCATCAGTAAGTCAGTTCAGTTGCTCAGTTGTGTCTGACTCTTTGCGACCCAATGAACTGCAGCACACCAGGCTTCCCTGTCCATCACCAACTCCCGGAGCTTGCTCAAACTCATATCCATTGAGTCAGTGATGTCATCCAACCATCTCATCCTCTGCTGTTCGCTTCTCCTGCTGCCTTCAATCTTTCCCAGCATCATGGTCTTTTCCAGCAAGTCAGTTCTTTGCATCAGGTAGCCAAAGTATTGGAGCTTCAGCTTCAGCATCAATCCTTCCAATGGATATTCAGGACTGATTTCCTTTAGGATTGACTGGTTTGATGTCCTTACTGTCCAGGGGACTCTCAAGAGTCTTCTCCAACACCACAGTTTAAAAGCATCTATTCTTCAGCACTCAGGTTTCTTTCTGGTCCAACTCTCATATCTATACATGACTACTGGAAAAACCATAGCTTTGACTAGATGCTTTCAAACTGTAGTACTCTAGAAGACTCTTGAATATTCAGGTTGCTAGTAGATGGAACCATAGATTTTAGAAATTCAGATTGAGATTTCCTTCTTAGTAAACAATGGTAATGTGACAGCTTTAAGAAAGTATAACCTTTAAGAAAATAACACTTTCCTAGACACATATCAATCAGACTAACGAGTAGCAACCAAAGTAACAGAGCAATGAATCTTTGAAGTTACCTCTTTAAAGGTAACTCTTGGGGGAAAAAATTAAAAATTATATATATAATTATACACACACACACACATATATGTATATATATATATATATGTAGTAATGCAAATGTTAAGATCTAGGAAATAGCTCTTTACATAGCCATCAAATTATATGTGTGATGCAGGTTGTGAAGCTGGAAGGTAGTATTTACTATTGACCTTTGTCGGCAAAGTAGTGTTTCTGCTTTTTAATATTCTGTCTAAGCTGGTCATAGCTTTTCTTCCAAGGAGCAAGCGTCTTTTCATTTCATGGCTGCAGTCACCATCTGCAGTGATTTTGGAATCCAAGAAAATAAAGTCAGCCACTGTTTCCCCATCTATTTGCCATGAAGTGAAGGGACAGGATGCCATGATCTTAGTTTTCTGAATGTTGATTTTTAAGAAAGATTTTCTTTCTCCTCTTTCACTTTCATCAAGAGGCTTTTTAGTTCCTCTTCGCTTTCTGCAATAAGAGTGGTATCATCTGCATATCTGAGGTCATTGATATTTCTCCTGGCAATCCTGATTCCATCTTGTGCTTCCTCCAGCCCAGCATTCCACATGATGTACTCTGCATATAAGTTAAATAAGCAGGGTGATAATATACAGCCTTGATGTACTCCTGTCCCAGTCTTCAACCAGTCCGTTGTTCCATGTCCGGTTCTAACTGTTGCTTCATGAACTGCACACAGATTTCTCAGGAGGCAGACAAGTTGGTCTGGTATTCCCATCTCTTTAAGAATATTCCACAGTTTGTTTTAATCCACACACTCAAAGGTTTTGGCGTAGTCAATAAAGCAGAAGTAGATGTTTTTCTGGAATTCTCTTGCTTTTTCTATGATCCATCAGATGTTGGTAATTTGACCTCTGGTTCCTCTGCTTTTTCTAAATCCAGCTTGGACATCTGGAAGTTCTCAGTTCATGTACTGTTGAAGCCTGGCTTGGAGAATTTTGAGCATTACTTTGCCAGTGTATGGGATGAGTGCAATTGTGCAGTAATTTGAACATTCTTTGGCATTGCCTTTCTTTGGGATTGGAATGAAAAGAGACATTTTCCAGTCCTATGGCCACTGCTGAGTTTTCCAAATTTGCTAGCATATTGAGTGCAGCACTTTCATAGCATCATCTTTTAGGATTTGAAATAGCTCAGCTGGAATTCCATCACCCCCACTAGCTTTGTTCGTAGTGATGCTTTCCTAAGGTCCGTTTGACTTCACATTCCAGGATGTCTGGCTCTAGGTGAGTGATCACACCATCGTGGTTATCTGGGTTCTAAAGATCTTTTTTGTATAGTTCTTCTGTGTATTCTTGCCTCCTCTTCTTAATCTCTTCTGCTTCTGTTAGGCCCATAACTTTTTTGTTCTTTATTGTGCCCATCTTTTATGAAATATTCCTTTGATATCTCTAATATTCTTGAAGAGATCTCTAGTCTTTCTCATTCTATTGTTGAACATATTTCACATTGTTGGTTGTTGTTGCTATTCAATCACTAAGTCATGTCTAACTCTTTGCCACCCTATGGACTATAGCTGACCAGGCTCCTCTGTCCATGGGATTCTCCAGGCCAGAATACTGGAATGGGTTGCCATTTCCTTCTCCAAGTGATCTTCCCAGATAGGAATTGAACCCACATCTCCCACATTGGCAGGTGGATTCTTTAGCACTGAGCCACCAATGAAGCCCATATTTCACATTATGCCTCCATAAGCAATTTTAAGCAGGACATATAGCAAAATGGAAGTAGAATTAGGACTGAAACTAACAATATAAACCATTTGGCATACATCTCAGCTAATTGTTCTTATATTTTTCAAAATTATTTTTGAAAAATAAGTACATTTACTGTAGAAAACTTAGAAACTATAGCCAAGCATAAAAGGAAGTTAAAATCACCCTTTATCCTACCACCTAGACTTATTTTACAGGAATTTATGATTTTTTCTAAACAGGTATTATCATAAATATATTAATAATGAATATATTTCACCAAAATTGAATAATATTCTATTTGGTCAGTTTCTTCTACTTAATATTAGATTTCAAACCCTTTCCATGTCATTAAAAATTGTCTTCAATTCTTGAAGAATGAATGATAAGATCATTCATCTTCATCATTTTTACAACCAATTTCTCATTTTTAAACATTGATGCCATTTTTTTTTTTTTTTTACTATTTCATCAAAATGCTGTGATGAACAAGCATCTTTATAGTTGTGCAGTTGAGCACATCTGTGATCCTTTAAATAAATTCCTTGAAGTCATCTCTATTAATACATTTTCCTAGTTAGTCTTAACAGCTTTGATAAAGACAACCCTTATCTCCCAGGGTTGGATTATATTTGTCTGAAAATCACTTTGGTACTACCATATTGTTCAAGTATGGCTCTCCTTGGCCCTCTGCCTTTTATGACTTAGCCTCCTCTAAGGTGTTTTCATTTTGGAAGGACACTCTACAAATCAAATAAGCAGGAAAAGTTCCCTCTCAGTACCTCTCTTCCTAGTCACAGCAATCTTTTTCCCTCAAAATCTCAACTCTCGTATGTTCTCATCAACCCCTTTCACTCTAACATCCCTAGCAGATTATGAAGTTAGACTAAATATTCAAATAGGGAAGTTTAAGATGTGGTCTCTTCAGTGTTCCAGATTTTACACATGAATATATGTATATATCCATTATCCAATAGAAATGTAATTTCCAAGCTTCAAAGGGCCTATTTAGGAAATTTGGGTAAAAGAGGAACTTCCTTCCTATGATCAGATTTATGGGTTATGTAGTGTTGAGCAAAAAAAAAAAAAAATGTAAGGGGAAAGTGCAAAACAGCAGGTTCAATATGCTCCATTTGTACCAAGTATTGTGTGTATGTTTGTGTTGGGGGTGGTGAGGGAGTGGATACTTTACTCTTATAAGCATGAAATAGCTCTACTAAAGTACACAAAGAGTGAGTAATAGTAATTTATTTGGGAGAGGAAAACTAGGTGATAGGTAGATAAGAATGAATGAAAATATATTTAAAATATGAGATATAATGAAATACATTTATATGTTTCATCATATATATTGAAGTGAAATTTAAATTTTTCTGACCTTAAAACCTCTATACCTTTGAATGCTCCCCTAATGTTTAAATTAAATTTAAAACAACGTACATTCATGACATAAATTGCTATTTACTTTGTGAATAGACAAATTCTACACAGGCTTGAAAGGAATTTTTATGATAAATTATGTCAACTCATTTCCCATGCACCCAAGAGGAAGACAGGAGCCAAGATACTTTGGCCAGAGAGGGTGTTATTTGACCTACAAAAAAGTCATCAAATCAAACTCAGTAGAGAATGGGAATAATTGTTGGAAACAAAAAGAATCAATGAGATAGAAACATGAAGATCATGCACTCCCTCATTTCAATAATTAAATAAAAACTATTTTCTGTTGTCCTGTCTATAGTAGCAATTCTCTGTTTGTAGTGGAATAGAGAAAAGAAAAAAAGACAATCTGACATATTATTCTGGCAAATAGCCATTGGTATACAAGAAAGGAGCATTCAGAAGATCCATTTGCAGCTCCCAAGTCCATTTATTTCACACTTCTGTCATCTCGGGTTGCCTTTCCAGCAATCTGTCAACAGTTTCTATCTGCCAAAGACACATTTAGCATCCTAAAGGAAAGATAAAGTACATCCAGCGCAAAACCTATGGAGCTTAGATATGGCTCAAAAATAAAACCAAGGACAAAGGCTAATCAGACCATTTTTCATTTGCACTATTTTTGTGTTTTATAAGCAAGTGACTAGCAAATGAAAGTATCTGTTAATGTCTTACCCATCTCTGTTCACAAGAGTTAGGGATTTCTTCTTTTGTTTATTGACCTCCTACTGAAGGGGTATGCTTGGGACTGAAGATAGAAGGATGGATAAGAAATGGTCCCTGCCACCAAGAAGACTTGAGACTAACAGAGAAAGACAAAGCAGTACACTGTCAATTATAATTTAGTGCAATCCATGCCCTAATAAAAGTATGCCAGAACATTATGGGAACACAAAAGAGACAGACTTTGGACTAACAGGATCGGAAGAAAGCATTCTGGAAGAGCAACACTGAATTGGATTCTAAAGGCAGGCAGGAAGTAGCAGGATGGAGAATTAGGGAAAGAACACCCCAGTCCAGATTCTAATGTGGGTACTGATTACCTGCTGTGATGACCCTGACACTCTTGGCCCTCCCATCCAGGGCTCAGGTCTCAACTTCCTGGTACTAAATCTCAGGGGCTGACTCCCACAGCCTTTGTTTCCCAGGCTTTGTCAGTTCCTGAGATTCAGGACAGAGAAAAGGAGGGTTGAAAACTGGATCAGAGGGAAAATAGGCCCAGAGCTATCATAGTAGGTAAGCAATATTCACAATAGAATCCTTATTGGGCTTGTTCAGTGGGAGGCAGGGACAGGAGGTAGAAAAGCAGACAAAGGTAGAAGCCAGAGTCTATCTTCTCTGCCTTGGACAGTGTCTCCAGCACAGCATCCTGCTGTGATTCCTGCTCGCACTGAATAGGCCCATCTGAGGTTCTAGCTTCCAAGAGTTGATCTCTCCAAGCTAACTTTACCTCCTCCTTCTCCATCTCCCTCCTGCCAAGAGATGGTAAAGGATTCTTGCTGTTGCTAATCTCTAGTGGCTTCATTGATCCCTCTTTGGCTTCATAGCTCTTCTAAAACCTTTGATCCCAATTCTCTGCCATTACTATTCTTTGTGTCACTAAAGTCCCTTTGTTTTAAATACTGAAGACAGTTTCTGGTGAGATCCTGAGAGATAAACTGTCCATATTCCCACAAAATCTGAGCTACTCAAGGACAAAGAAGACCTTTGACCCATTTTATCCCATATACCCAAAGAAGACACGCCAAAATGGGAAAGTAGGGAAGAAATGGAGGATAGTATAGAAGGAACAAAAAAAAATAAACAATCATAACTCAGTTCAGTTCATCTCAGTCGTGTCGGACTCGTTGTAACCCCATGGACTGCAGCACACCAGGCCTCCCTATAGGTCACCAACTCCCGGAGTTTACTCAAACTCATGTCCATTGTGTCGGTGATGCCATCCAACCGTGTCATCCCCTTCTCCTCCTGCCTTCAATCTTTCCCAGCATCAGGGTCTTTTCCAAGGAGTCAGTTCTTCGTATCAGGTGGCCAAAGTATTGGAGTTTCAGCTTCAGCATCAGTCCTTCCAATGAATATTCAGGACTGATTGCGTTTAGGCTGAACTGGTTGGATCTCTTTGCTGTCCAAGGGACTCTCAAGAGTCTTCTCCAACACCACAGTTCAAAAGCATCAATTCTTCAGCATTCAGCTTTCTTTATAGTCCAATGCTCACATCTATACGTGACTACTGGTAAAAGCATAACTTTGACTAGACGGACGGGTCATAGTGGAGAATTCTGACAAAACATGGTCCACTGGAGAAGGGAATGGCAAACCACTTCAGTATTCTTGCCTTGAGAACCCCATGAACAGTATGAACAGGCAAAAAGATAGGACACTGAAAGATGAACTCCCCCAGTCAGTAGGTGCCCAGTATGCCACTGGAGATCAGTAGAGAAATAACTCCAATCATAATTAAAGACACCGTAATTCCAAGCCAAAATACCTATAGTCTTTAACAGACACGTTTATTTATATGACATCCTGAGTCAACATAAGCATCAATATCCTGCATGACTGAAGCATGACTATAATGAGCAGCTGTCCAACAAGATGAGTAACATCTAATAGGCAGTGAGAGGAATATATAACCTTAAAAGACCTTGTCTGTTGGTGAGTCTTTCTGTGATGTGGACACTTCTTGACCTATTAAGAAATGGAGGACAGTACCAGACACTCTGGTTGACCAGAACTCAAAGCTAAATCAAGCAGCTGCCAAAATCTGGCCTTTTCCTCATATTGTATTTATTTCCATAATGTGAAGATAAGCTCATTGGTATCATCCAGGCTTTTGAAGACAAAATGTACATTGTTTACCAAGGCAGGCTGGCGGGTCACTGATCAAGTTCAAAGCTCTACTTAATACCCATGTTCTGCCCATTCTATTTCCACTGTGCTTCAAGAACCAAAGGGAGGAACAGCCAAGCTAAACTACTGGCAGTGTGCAGCATTAAGTCATACTAGGATATTGACTCTTCTGAAATGCTGGAGTAAAACATAAGGATCATGTTTATCCCACATAAGTTTCCTGTGTACACTATTTATTTTTAAGCTGTAAACATACTTGGAGATAGTGATGCAGCCTCCAGAAGAATTACTAAGAAATCAGACACAATTTCTGTAAATCTTCAAAGGGGTATTGTGAAATTTCAGACACAGTGTGAGCAAATTTTTTAGGGGGGAATGGTGGCATACTATGATGGGTTTGTGAAAATGCCTATGAGATTCGGTGACAGATCTGTGATCCTGATCCAGTATTAGCAGAGCAAAATATGAAGATTAATTTTTACTAACCATATCCCTGGTTGTTTTAATGGAAGCTTTTTTGTCTTTTCTTGGTGACAAGAAAGAAAATCATCTGTGTTTTCAGAATCATGAATATTTATCCCAGGAATCCTTTTCCTATCTCCACTTTGCACTGGATGATGCACCAATGTGTCATGGCATAGTTTGGGGTTTTCACAGAAACTAAAAAATACTCCAGAAATTTGAAAGCCTGCAAGCATTCCTGGAGACATTAGAATCCTCAGTGCACCTCAAGTCCATCCAACTGCCAGCAGAGCATAAACAGGCACCAATTTCCACTTCAGGACTTCATTGTCAGTGTGGTTATTAGACCAAATTTTGACTTGGAGATAGACTTGGAGTCATGACTCCATGCCCTGCTGTGACCTTCACCAAACCTTATGTGGGCAGAGCATTCTTGGTTGTAAGTTCTTCCCTTTCACCCCTTTAAATATATTGTACCACTTTCATAACTTAAATATATACATTGAGTTGGACTTCCCTGGTAGCTCAGACGGTAAAGCGTCTGCCTACAATGCGGGAGACTCGGGTCGATCCCTGGGTCAGAAAGATCCTCTGGAGAAGGAAATGGCAACCCTCTCCAGTACTCTTGCCTGGAAAATCCCATGGACAGAGGGGTGTGGTAGGCTACAGTCCATGGTGTTGCAAAGAGTCGGACACGACTGAGCAGCTTCAATTCACTTCACTTCAGATGGTATTAACTTCAACTTTCTCATGGTTCACTCACATAGGTGTGAAGTGAAGTGAAAGTCACTCAGTCATGTCTGACTCTTTGCGACCCTGTGAACTGTAGCCCACCAGGCTCCTCTGTCCATGGAATTCTCCAGACAAGAATACTGCAGTGGGTTGCCATTCCCTTCTCCAGGGAATCTTCCTGACCCAGGGATTGAGCCCAAGTCTCCTGCATTTTAAGCAGATTCTTTACCATCTGAGCCACCAGGAAAGCCCCCCAATTCAGCTGAGCCAGTTGCTAAAGCATTCTAGCCACTGGTGGCTGTCTAAATCTGTGCTTTAAGCAGTTGTGGGAGTTAAATACATCCATGCAGGTGTATTTAAGTAGCTCGGTGCAGGGTCCACACATGAGCCCCAGGAAAAGTACAGAACAATGCTGACTGATTCAAGACACCTTCTCACTGCATTACAGCTCTTCCCTTGAGTCCTTCCAAAGCAGCTCTAATTTGTATCAGCAATGAGGGACCCCTGAGAACCATTCCGAATACCCAGGGCACCTAAAGACCTGCTGCACCTAGAAAAGTCCCAACCTTTCCTAGAAATGAGATACTCAGAGATGGCTCTGAAGGCTGATGTGTCCCCAACACCCTAGTGTAGACTACCTCTCTGAGACTGAAAAGTGAAAATGAAAGTGGCTCAGTTGTGTCCGATTCTTTGTGATCCCATGGAATTCTCCAGGCCAGAATACTGGAGTGGGTAGCCTTTCCCTTCTCCAGGGGGTCTTCCCAACCTGAGTAAATTGTAAAACTTCTGTTCAGCTCCCCATACTTGTAGCCTCAAAATGAAAGTTCAGTTCATCATAAGCAAATTCCCTGAATGCCAGTTTACCAAATGAGCAATTCTCTGAGTTCACCTCTTATGCATATGTGTGTATGTATCTGACAAATTTCAATTTTGTCTCCAGGTCATCATTTTAAAGAAAGTTCACTTTGTTCCTTCTCTCTACTGCTGTAGCTGGGAGGTAAGGGATAAGGAGACTGTGGACCAAAGATGGAGCAGACAGTAGGATCCTGAAAGATAAGAATCTTTAACATATTCTTGGACATTCTTCTGAATATGTAGAATGTTACAATTATATTTTTCTTATACTTCTTCCCACTCATCCAGATAGTGGGTTTTGTTCACTTGACTTTCAGAAAATTGACTTTCCTGCTTCCCCTATAAATATATGTTGATGATGAGTCATGGAACCATAGGAGTAAGAGTTGGAAGGGATGCCAGAATCTTCTTATCCAGTTACACCAAGCATGGCATAAGTCATTGAGTCCCTCCATGGATATGCTTGGTGAGGCCATGCATGAGCTCTCAGCCACCCTTCATATCTCTGGGCAGTGAAGACCCTCAGAAGCACAGCTTTACCTCTGGAGCCTTGAAGGACACACCCACCACATCCTGACACTGTTCCCTCAAATGGTGGAAGGCGCTCACAGGATGCATCTGAGTCTCCTTGTCTGATGATTAACATATCCCGCACTCCTCTCCAAACTATATTTTTCATGGTTTTCTGTCCCTTCTCAAATATTCACCTCTGATTTTTTCCAGTGTACCAGCATCCTCTTGCAGTGTTGCTCTGTTATATCATTTTTTACATACCAAAATAACAAATTTTTAAAGACTTTCTTATTATAAAATATATATAAATACATTTTTTAATTTTTAATGATTTTTACAAAAATATCTAGAAATCACAGGTGAACATAAAGTATCTATGATCTGCAGTGATCATCTGTTGCTGTTTTTGCCTTCCCAGCACATCTCCCCTTTTCCTTAGTAATGACACCTTTTCCCCTTCCCATCAGTTGAAGCCAAGTATGGTCATGTGACCCAATCTAGGCCAATCAAATTCTCTTCTCCCAGGATTTTGAATCTTAAAGGAAGACATGTTAGGATTGAAAAATGCTTTGAGCTGATGGACTCCAGCACAAGGAAGGTTTTCTCTATTCTCAACTACCCATGTCTGGAAGCCCCCTTTGATACTAACCTTCTAATACCCAGGTGTTGGGCTTTTTCTCAAGTTTGTGACATGCCCCCACAGCTTCCAGGACACTCCATATATACTTAAATTACCTGGAGTTGTTATTTGACTGAGATGCAAACCCAACACTCATAGAAAATCAAAAGTTAATAGCTTGTGGATAACATTCTTATTTTTTTCTTTGTATGGATTAAAAGAAAGAACAAACAAGTTGGACAAAGAGTAAGAAATATAGGAAGGTGGGTTACATAGAAAATTTTTCCCCAGAAGTGGGTAAAATAACATAAACTAGTTAATATGTTAACTAGTTACTTTTTTTTAAATAAATATATTTATTTTAGTTGGGGGCTAATTACTTTACAATATTGTAGTGGTTTTTGCCATACATTGACATGAATCAGCCATGGGTTTACCTGTGTTCCCATAGTTACTTTTTTTTTGAACAAAATATGTAACCATCTTGCTATGGCCTCCTCCACAGCCTCCTGGTTTTTGATCATGGCCAGGTGGTGCTAGTGGTAAAGAGCCTGCCTGCCAACGCAGTAGATGTAAGAGATGCAGTTTCAATCCCTGGGTCGGGAAGATCCCCTGGAGGAGGGCAAGGAAACCCACTCCAGTATTCTTTCCTGGAGAATCCTATGCATAGAGGAACCTGGCGGGCTACAGACCACGGGGTTCCAAAAAGTCGGACACGACTCAAGCAACTTAGCACACACACATAGAGTAAAGGTAACCCAGTACTTGGTGAAGAAAAAGGTACTCTACTCTTCAGGAGCCCACAGTTTGATTAAGGAGTTTCTCACGCACACAAACAACAATAACAGAAAAGTCCACAGTTCCCCACCAGCAAGCTTTCAGATGCACAGTGCAGGGGCTCTGTGTTCCACAACAGGCTTTGCTGCTGGAGAGGCAAGAGTGGAGTGTTCCCTTCAGGAGGCCCAATCCGACCTTTGCCAAGCAGCTTAGCCTAATCAGCCCACCTCTAAGCCCCTCCAGCTGCAGCTGGGTTGTCGGGCCTCGCCCCCCTCTAATCTGTCACCACTGGGAAACATGGAACTAGCACCTCCCAAGATTCGAGTGTGATGGGAGTGGAGGGAATTGAACTTTGGTCCTTCAGAGCTCCCTGGCCCCCCAGGCTATCTCTAGAACAAGGGAGATTTCTGGGAGAATCAAGTCGCACCTTGTCCTGACACTCAACTCACAAAGTGCCAGCATGCTGGCTCACATCCAATACGGAGAGAAAACTTCATGCCCACAGACGTGCAAAAGGGAGGAAGCAAGAGCTGGGACAGGGTGGACAATGACTGGTACCTTGTGTCAGAAGGTAGCTGGCTATAGGGAAATGTCCTGGGGACATGGCAAGAACCCTCTATAGGACTATTCTAGGGCCTCTTTATCCCTCCCTTCCTTTCACTAGCCCATGTCCCTTCTGTGTGACTACCCACCCAAAGCACATTCCTGGCACTTGAGGATATTCAGGGCAGCTTGAACAGGCGAAATCATTCAGTCTCCAAATCACTTCTTATCTTAAGCTGGGAAAACTTGAGAATCTTCTGCAATTCCCCTATCAGGATGACATGCCAAGAACCCCAGATTCTGTCCGCTTACAGGGCCATAAAACTGGAAAGACAGGGATTCTAAAAGACTTCCAGGTTTACCTGGATCTGGGGAGTATACACCTGGAGGCACCTGACCAAGGCAGAGCAGCCCTCCAACCTCAAACTCTCACTCCAGTGGAGTCAAGGAACTCCAGAAATCCCCAAACTGTCCTGGAGCCCAGGGTGGCAGCCTGGTCATGAGGCTTCACTGGGGTGGAGGGCAGATTACCTGGGAGGAAGGCAGAATGGAATCAAAGTCTAGCTGAATGATCTTGGGAGAATTTCTCTACCTTTCTTACCACCATCTGTAAAATGGGCACAATAATAGTCCCTACCTTATAGGTTTATTTTGATATTTTAATGAGGTAGAGCATATAAGGCTCTAAGCACATTTCCTGGCATTTACCGAAGTTCAATACCCTTCAGCTATATTTACGACTTTTTTTTCATGTATAGGCTAACAACAAAAAAAAAGTCCAAAAATATAAAGTGAGGAGACCATTTTTCGTACCTCTGCCTTTTCTAGTGCAAATGTCCTAAATCAGATCTGACCAATAAAACCTTTTGTGATCACAAAAGTGTTTTATGTCTTCATTATCCAATACTATGAGATACTGAGCACTTGACTCATAGTTAGTGTGACTGAGAAACTAAATTTTTTACTTCAGTGCATTTTGATTCATCTAAGTTTCAATAGCCACATGTGACTAGTGGCAACCTTTTTGAACACCGCAGCCCTAAATGACCAAATAAGAGGTAACAAGGTTTTTCAAGTTACAATGAAAGGGATTAAATCCCAAATTTAAATTAAAAGAGACAACCAACAGCTTAAGTAACTGCTAGATCTTTTCCAAGGGCCAGGAAGGATCCTGGATGGCACCAGGTGTTGGACAGTGCAGGGAAAGGAAATGGCCAGAGGGGTAGTTGGAGCCTCAGTCCCCCAACCAGTCCACAGAGGGCTGGCCTTGCACACAGCTGGCTGGTGCAGGATAGATGGGGTTTCTGTATTTCACATGTGGTTAATCTCTTGGGGCCAAAGTGCTGTTCCTGCTATCAGGCAGATTAACTGTGTATTTATGGCCCTGCCTGGAGAGTCAAAAATAAGCCGTAAACAGTTCCAAACAGCATAGTCAGATCCAGCCTAGGGCCTGCTCTTTCTGTATACAAGAGACCAATTTGTTGTAAACTGCTAAAAGGGTGGGGGTGGGGGGAAACAATCCCCTTTCTTCGTGGGATGCAGTGCCAGAGTGATAAGGTGAGCAGGTCCCAGGCTTGAGACTAGACGCCTCTTGGCTCTGCACTTTGGACAAAATGAGAAACCCGAGATGATACGGGAGGGAGATGATAGCCGTCAAGAAAGCAGCTGCCGGCACTGAGGCACTTGGAGCTGCTCCTCTTTTATCAGGAGCAGCTGTAAGTGATGGATGCAGCCTCCAATTTACGTGTCCGCTTCTCTTGCTTTGACTTGGAAAGTAAGAAGTAAATTTAAAGAAAAAACTACGGTTGTACCTTGAGGATTTTGCTCCTGAACTCTTCTCAAAAACAGCCTCGGCAATGCTATCATAGAAGGTTTCCCCTCATTAAGAAATTGTATAAGACAGTTATTATAATAGTACCTCTGGAAACAAAACGAGAGAACTGTCTTACCTACACAACCATCAGATGCCACTTCAGTACTAATATAGTGAATTAAAATTCCCCTTTTTTATTTGCCTGGAGGAGACAGAAATGCTTGCCCTAAAAATGTTGTCTTTGACCAAGGAATTCCATTTTTAAGGGTTTATCCTAAGGGAAAAAAGTCAGAGATGTACACAAACATCAATGCTCACACATGTTTATTACAATGGTATTAATAACAAAAGAAACTATGTAAATATCCAAAATAAGGATTAACATTGGCATAATATAATTTTACATAGCCATTGCAAATTTACCACTCTAGAGATGTTTGGTAATGTAGGGAAAAGCACATTTTTATGGTGTTAAAGGAAAAGAGCAGAATGATTTATAGTGTGGCATCCCAAATTTCCTAGATCCATGACTTTGGCTGTGGGTATGGCTATTTAGAAGGACACTGAGAAAATATTTCAAAAGATTTGTGGAGATAATCTTTGGAGAGTAAAATTATGAATCATCATTATCTTCCTCTTTTATACTTTGCTGAAGTTTCTGAAAGTAGTATAGGATAAAATCCGAAGCAATCCACAACTCATGGCCTCCTAGCAGCCAGGAGAATGAAAAGGATCTAAGGTCACTGAGACTGATAATAATAATAATAGTTGGGACTTCCCAGTCTGAGTTTTCTTTTTTCTGACCCAATAAACACAACAGCTAACCTCATTTACAGCCTCCTGGTAAATTTAAAGTCGTTCCAGGCTTCCAAAAGAGTTTTCCTCAACATTCACCAGTAGATTTTATTTTCCCCACATGTGCTGAAAGAAATGGGCTTCCCCCAATGTGTTTATGTGCTGGTTAAGAAGAAAGTATTTCTTCTCATACCATTAGAGTCTTACAGACATTCTATTTATATTCCCAATTCTCATTAGTCATAACCATCCCTCTGCCTTGCTCTGAGCTGCTTTCCAATTGAGAAATAATGGAGGATGTAAACTCCATAAGCCCAGGAATTTTGTCTGTGTTGCTCAATGCTGTAACTGCATCACTGAAAGCCGTGTCTAGTACATGTGCCATGCTTAGTCACTCAGTCGTGTCCGACTCTTTGCAACCCCATGGACTATAGTTCACCAGATTCCTCTGTCCATGGAGATTCTCCAGGCAAGAACACTGGAACGGGTTGCCATGCTCTCCTCCAGGGGATCTAACCAACGCAGGTATCAGGTCCACCCCCACTACAAGTGGATTCTTTACCATTGAGCCACCAGGGAAATCCATCTGGTACATAGTAGACACTAAATTAATACTGAATCAATGGATGGGTGGATGGATGAATGAAACCTATCATGTCAAAACTAAGCAAAGTGAGCTACAATTTTAGGTAAACTACTGAGTCAAATTCTGTACTTTGGAGGCCCCAAAACAAAGCAAGTTTTTTAGTCAAAACATAAATGCCAATAGATAAATGAGCCTAAGGTACACAATAAGACCAAACTAAAAATAAGGAACCAAGACGCTCTAATTCCCTTAATTTAGCAAATTGTTTGACTTAACAGTTTAAGTCAAACAAGCAATAGTACTTAGAGTCTGTAGTCAGCTATCTTGGTATTTAAGGTACAGTTTTCCTTCTTTGCTACTTCATGACCTTTCTGTTGCCTATAATAGCAGATTTTATTTTCCAAAACTGCCTGCAACAATGTCTGCAATTCCATGTGCACTTCTGAAATGTGGCTTTGCCTTTCCTTCATTTAAAAGTAGTCTATTTCTTAGTCACCTAGAATCTGAGGGTGCCTGGTGACTGCTTTAGCCAGTAGACTATGGGAGTGATGAGCTGCCATGTTTTCATGTTGTCTGCTGGAGAGACCTTATGGAGAGACTCCCTTGAACCCAAGTGAAACTTTGTGTGTCTTAATGCCAGTACCATATGTTTTGATTACATAGCTTCATAATGTTTTGAAACCAGAAGGGTAAGGTATGCAGCTTTTGTCTTCTTTCTCAAGATTGTTTTGATTATTTGAGGTCCTTTGTGATTCCATTTGAATTTGAGAATTTTTTTTTTTCTGTGGGAAAAAATATCACTGGGATTTGCATAGAGATTACATTCAATCTGTAGATCATTGTGGGTAATATGGACATTTTAACAAATCGAGTCTTCTAATCTATGAACATGAGATATCTTTTCATTTATTTATGTCTTCATTAAAGTACAGCTTTATAGTTTTCAGTGTACAAGCCTTTCACCTTCATAATAAAGAATATTCCTATGTATTTTATTGTTTTGATGCTATTGTAAATGGGATTGTTTCCTCAATTTCCTTTTCAGGTAACTCCTTTTTAGTTGCTATAAAAATGCAGCTGATTTTTTACTTTGATTTTGTATCCTTCAATTTTGATGAACTCATTTATTAGTTCTAACAGTTTCTTTTTTCTTTCTAGAAACTTTAGGGTTTCTAAATATAAAATTGTGCCATCTGTGAACAGATAACTTTACTTCTTTCTTTACAACTCAAACACATTTTACTTCTTTTTCTTTCCTAATTGCCCTGGCTAATATTTCCAGTACTGTGTTGGACAGACGTGGCAAAAGTGGACATCCTTGTCTTACTCCTAATCTGAGAAGAAAAGCTTTCAGTTTTCCACCACTGAGTATGATGTCAGCTGTGGGCTTTTCATACATTTGTTTCTTTATTTTAAATCGTCTGTGACTTCCTTACTTTTTGCTACTTGTGGACATCTGAAATTATGAAGTGTGGTAAACTTTGATTGGCCTTCCCTAGTAGCTCAGATGGTAAAGCATCCGCCTGCAATGCAGGAGGCCTGGGTTCAATCCCTGGGTGGGGAAGATCCCCTTGAGAAAGAAATGGCAACCCACTCCAGCATACTTGCCTGGAGAATCCCTGGGATAGAGGAGCCTGGTGGGTCACAGTCCATGGGGTCGCAGAGAGTCAGACACAACAAAATATGCACAAAACTTCGATTAAAGTTCGATTACACTCACAGAGTTCAGTTCTAAGACCTTTCTAGTTTTTTTGTTTGGACCTTTTCTCAGTAAATATAAAAGAAGAATTCCAATTCTTTTATTCTCTTTTTTAAAAAATATAGTATTTAAATGTGCCACATTATTTTACAATCCTGTCTTATCACAAACACAGAGCAGGACACATTAAATAAGATTCCACCTACATTGGCGTTGTTTGTCCTGGCATCATTCATTTCCTGGGAGCTGGTATATTTGTTATGCAACTCAGAAGACGAGGTTAATTGTTGACCTAACAATAGTGCAGCTGCAAGCTGAAAAAATACTCAGATTCCCCACAGGACAGTTTTGAAAAAGTGTATCGCTTATAGCAGACAAAATGACTAAATTCAGCCCCATGAATAAAATAAAAAATGTGACCCATTTTTCTGAGAAAAAAAAGGAGGGAAGGGTTCTTTATGTATGAACTATGTCTGCAGGTTTAACGGGCATATATGGTTAATATAATTCCCTACTAAACAAAGAAAAAAACTGGCTGATTAATTCTATGGCAAAGGACCCATCTATGTCCACAAACCTCATGACTTGGGATCCACATTACCTAACAAAGCACTATCCAACACATGTAGCTATTAAGCCATGAAATATGACTAGTATGACTGAGAAACTGAGTTTTAATTTATTTCCATTTTAATTTTAAACTTATGATTGACTCAATTATTGGAAAAATTTTAAGTATGTTTAGAATAAGTTGGTGTGTTCTTTTTCAACCACAAATTTATACAAACCACAGTTCACTTATTTCTGATACAAATTTAGGGCTCAATTTGAAATGTACTCTAACTGGAAAATTTAGACCAATTTCACAGATTTAGTTTGACAAAGAGAATGTAAAATATTAATAATTTTATCATCTATTACATCTTTAAGTAATAGTATTTGGGACATACTAAATTAAATAAAATTTATAGTAGAGATTAATTTTGCCTATTTCTTTCCATTTAAATCACTTACATGTCTTCCCTTATATTTCTTTTGGACAGCCTTGACCTACAGACTGCTACCACCAAGCCACCAAACAAAGCTATCTTGTTCTGTAGCTTTGCTTTAATGGCAACTAGCAATAAACTATTTGTGCTCCTATCTTCAACCAATCCTCTATTTTGCTCACGGAATTCCATCTACCCGAGATGATTTACAAAATCTAAAAGCAGAAATGAGACAAACATGTAAAACAACCTGGTGTTCTCATGAACCCCCATTTTATGGATATGGGTGTGAGGGCTTCATTCCTCAGTGTAACTCAGCTATGTAGTGGCAGACCAGTACTGAAACCCAGGTACACTTAATACCAAAAATGTATGCTTTTCCCCTAAGAATGGTCCTCAGACCACATGCATCAGAATCACTTGGGATGAGAAACAGACAGACACAGGCTTCTGTAAAATGCCCCAAATGTTAACAGGCAAGGAAGAAAAGAGTTTAAAGTAAAGAAGGTTAAAGAGAGTGTTAGCCTGCATGTGAGAAAACTGGCTGAAATAGAATTAAGGCATGGGCAGGAAAACACGCACAGAAAGATCTTAGCACAGGTACAGCCCCCTTGAGAGAATCAAAGAAGTAATGAGGATAAGGTATGGAGACTTTATAATGGCAGAGTCAGAGCCCAGAACTGTTTACCAGCTGTCTCTATGGCAGGGAAGGCTTAGGAAGAAGGGTGCTCAGAGATGGCACTGATGGATATAAAAGTTCATAACTTGTGCTGAATCTAAAGGGTAAGGGTGTTTGGTGTTGCCACTACCCACTTTTATCTATAGGTGCCTTTCTCTTTGTGCTCTAGTCAAATATTTAGAGTAAAATCACTACACAATTGGTTAATCTATTTTAAACAATAGATTATGATTAAATATACATAATATTAATACTAACCATGGCTCAACTAAAAGTAACTTAATCTATTTATGTTTACTGCATAGCCATTTTGTGATTTTGCAATCATTAATGGAATCACTGTTTATCAATACATAGAGTGGACCTTCAACATACACTTGTGGAATAAATGGAAATAAAACCAGAGTTTCTTACTTAAATGCAAGGATTCCATAGGGGAAAAAATTAAACACACTATGAGCCAAAACATAAATCAGGTAACAACAGAACTAGTAGAGAGAATAACAAAGAGAACACTTAGTTTTGTATATGACATGTATATATTGTGAATAAACAAAATTTCAAGATAGAGAAGTTAGAAAATAGAAGGAGAAAATAACTCCCTGTGGGTTTTTACAAGGGAATTACGCTTGGTATCTATTAGGGTTACTGATTGTCAGACCACTTGTAGGAGAATTTAAGCATACAAAGAGGACAGAGGGTTAGAAGTGGTAACAAATTGAAATAGAAGCTAAAGACACCTAGTGGTCCCATGGTTAAGAATCCTCCTTGCAATGCAGGGCATGTGGGTTCAATCCCTAGTCAGGGAACTAAGACCTTACATGCCATGGAGCAGTGAAAGATCCCACATGATGCAATGAAAACTATACATGCCACAAGGAAGACCTGACACAGCCAAATAAATAAATATTGGGCTTTCCTTGTGGCTCAGCTGGTAGAGAATACACCTGCAGTGCAGGAGACCTGGGTTCAATCCCTGGGTTGGGAAGATCCCCTGGAGAAGGGAAAGGCTACCCACTCCAGTATTCTGGCCTGGAGAATTCCATGGACTATATAGTCCATTGGGTCACAAAGAGTCAGACATGACTGAGCGATTCTCACTTTCACTTTCAAGCCAAAGTTGGCCAGCTCTGCCATAAGGAGGGATCTGTGGGTCTTCTCCCAGAATCAACAATCAAGATTTCTTCTTTTACTCTTTAACTGTGACTAAAAATAACATAAAATTTGCTAACTAACCATTTTTAAGTATACAGTTCAGTCATAGTCAGTATATTAATATTTTATGCAACAAATCTCCAGAACTTTTTCATCTTACAAACTTGAAGCTTTATACCCATTATATGAAAGTGAAAGTAGCTTAGTCTTGTCTGACTCTTTGCGACCCCATAGACTGGAGTCTATGGAATTCTCCAGGCCAGAATACTGGAGTGGGTAGCCTTTCCCTTCTCCAGGCAATCTTCCCAACCCAGAATCAATCCAGGTCTCCTTCACAGTAGGCAGATTCTTTACTAACTGAGCTATCAGGGAAGCCCATTAAATAACAACTCATTTTCCACTTCCCAGGTTCCCCTGGAAACCACAAGTTTGCATGAATTTAATTACTCTTGATACTTCATATAAATGGAATCATACACTATTTGTCTTTTTGTGTCTTGCTTATTTAATTAGCCGGATGTCCTTAGGATCCATCCATGCTGTAGCATGTAGCGTGCTTCAGACTTTTCTTCCTTATTATGTCTGAAAAATATTCTATTGCATGTGTATACCACATTTTGTTCATCTGTTCATCCACTGATGGACACATAGGTTGCTTCCACTTTTTTTTTCCTGATGTTTCCATCATACTGAGTTCTGAACTCAATATGTCCTCTAATTTGGAAAACGCTTGCTAAGTTGCTTCAGTAATGTCCAACTCTTTGTGATCCCATGGAGCCCACCAGGCTCCTCTGTCCATGGATTTTCAGGACTGGAAAAGGTCAGGTTTCATTCCAACCCCAAAGAAGGACAATGCCAAAGAATGTTCAAACTACCATGCAGTTGCAGTTATTTCTTATACTAGCAAGTTTATGCTCAAAATCTCTCAAGCTAGGCCTTAGCAGTATGTGAATCAAGAACTTCCAGATGTACAAGCTGGGTTTAGAAAAGGCAGAGGAATCAGAGATCAAATTGCCAGCACTCATTGGCTCATGGAGAAACCAAGGTACTTCCACAAAAACATCTACTTCTGCATCATTGAAAGCCTTTGACTGTGTGGATCATGACAAATTGTGAAAATTCTTAAAGAGATGGGAATACCAGACCACCTTACTTGTCTCCTGAGAAATCTGTGTGTGGGTCAAGAAGCAACAATTTGAACTGGACATGGAACAATGGAGTGGTTCAAAATTGGGAAAGGAGTATGACAAGGCTGTATATTGTCACACCGCTTATTTAACTTATATGCAGAGTACATCTTGTGAAATGCCAGGCTGGATGAATCACAAGCTGGAATCAAGATTGCCAGAAGAAATATCAACAACCTCAGATATGTAGATGATAGCATTCTAATGGCAGAAAGTGAAGAGGAACTGAAGAGTCTCTTGAGGAGAGTGAAAGAGGAGAGTGAAAAAGCTGGCTTGAAATTCAACGTTCAAACACTAAGGTCATGGAATATGGTCCCATTACTTCATGGTAAATAGAAGGGGGAAAAGTGGAAGCAGTGATAGATTTTATTTTCTTGGTCTCCAAAGTCACTGCAGATGATGATTTCAGCCATGAAATTAAAAGATGCTTGCTCCTTGGAAGGAAAGCTATGACAAACCTAGACAATGTACTGAAAAGCAGAGACATTGCTTTGCTAACAATAGTCTGTGTAGTCAAAGCTATAGTTTTTCCAGTAGTTGTGTACAGATGTGAGAGCTGGATCATCATAAAGAAGGTTGAGCACCAAAGAATGGATGCTTTTGAATTGCAGTGCTTGAGAAGACTCTTGAGAGTCCCTTGGATTTCAAGAAGATCAAGCCAGTCAATCCTAAAAGAAATCAACTCTGAATATTCATTGGAAGAACTGATGCTGACACTGAAGGTCCAATAATTTGGCCACCTGATGGGAAGAGCCGATTCGCTGGAAAAGACCCTGATGCTGGGAAAGACTGAGGGCAAAAGAAGAAAAGAGTAGGACAAGAAGAGATGGTTAGATAGCATCACCAACTCAGTGGACTTGAATTTGAGCAAATTCTGGGAGATAGTGGAGAATGGAGGATCCTGGCATTATACAATCCAAGGGGTTGCAAAGAGTCAGACATGACTTAACGATGAAATAATAACATTTCTTTGAGATCTTTGGTTGTGATTACTTGGCCCTGTTACAGTTTGTCCTTCATGTTACTGCTGGATACAGCCCAGAATCTGGAAATATGCTTATACATGAGATGAATTGATTACAATATGTTATTCATAGATCTTTCTCTTTCTATCTAGTTTCAAATATGGGTGAGCTTTATGTCACGTAAATAGAAGATACCTATATAATTGGTGGCACAACCATGGTTTAGAACTGCATACAGCATCAGTCACAGTCCTACCCTCTTAACCTGAAGCTTGAGAATAAATAGGCCACACTGGTGGTTCAGCCAAAGGATTCCTGTTGGACCTTTCAGATTGTGTTACATCAGCCAAGTGACGTAATACCGAGCCTCAATTTTCTCAGCAATAGAACGTGGACACTGGATGAACTCCAGGATCACCAGCAACCTCTCTCTTTGTAAAGAGCCTCACTGGGTTGTTATGAAATGGAAGTCAGTAACAATGTTATGAAATGGAAATTAGTAATAAAGCTCATAGTGGCATGTAATCAGTCTGCCATTACTATGTGACAACCAATCACAAAGTCTCATAGAATTTTTGTGAAGTGAAAGTTGGTAGTATTAGTAGTCACATTATATAAAAGTCAGCTGTTGCTACATAACAAACAAACACAAAATCTCAATGGCACATAATAGACATTTATTTCTTGCCCATGCGTCTGATCATTGGCTTGGGTTTGGCTGATCTAGGCTGGCTCAGCTACATTGTTTTAGATCTCTTCCATGTTTCTCATCCTCTTGGGGCCAACATACAATTGGGTAGGGATATAAGGATGTTTTGGGCAGAAGTGCACAAGGAAGGCTCACATCTTAAGCCTCACATTAGTAAACATCCCATTGACCAAACAAGTAAAACGGCCAAGTGCAAAATCAAGACATTGGGTAATCCACTCTGCCCACCATGAGACCATGGCAAGGATGTCACATAAAGTATTACCACAGGATGAAGGATGAACTGGGACCAATAGCCTGTGCAATGACCTAAATAACCATAGCTGTATAAAGACAGAAGGGATTGTCAATTGAACATCTGATGATTTTACCTTCATCTTCGGAAAACAATTTTCTAAAATGGAGTCTCTCTTTATTCTCTTCTGTAAGTTTCCTCAAAATATTCATTCTTTATCTCACACAAACATTACTAATATGCCTATCATTGCACTTCGTGTTGTTTTTTTTTTTAAGTCATACCCCGAATCTGAAAGAATGTCAGGATGGAAGCACCAGAAGAGAAGAGATCCTGATGGCCCTTTCCATCCTACTCCCATCACCCAGGAGAGGAGAGAAGCTCAGTGTGCAGGCATCACTGTTTTTGTTGAAAGGAGCCAAGGAGCCTGGAGAGTGTTTAGATCTGAATTGACTTCTTGTTGGTTGCCCAAGTTAGAGGTCATTTATGTCTATGATACTTTGGGATATGCCAACCTAAAGTCTCAAGAGATTCCAGGAGGAAGAAGAGCTCATAATCTCACAATGAAATCTAAATGAGTCGTGGGTGTTTCTAGAGAAGTCTGTGGCTTGTTTCTTTTCTCCCGTTCCTCCATCAGGGAGAAAAACTTTCCTAGCAAACATACTCACAGACAGAGACATACAGCCCTCAGACTAACACCAGGAAAACTGCTAAGATGGGGCTTTGTTGACATGAGAGACTGTGATGTAGTGAGCCAGAATCGCTGCCTGCTGGGTGGACACAACACGGCAGTGTTAAGGGTCTGTATTTAGACAAGCGCTTGAGCCCACCAGAAGTAAGAAAAACCTACCGCTGTCAGTCAGCCCTGTAGATGCATCCCGCTTCCCAAACAACAGTATCCCCCAAAGCAGAAATGTTGATTTAAATTATTCGTGCTAATGTGAGTGTGGGATAAGGTGATGTGATTCTTGGCTTTCTGACAGAAAGCTGTGAATGATGTGGTAATGGTATATATATAGCCCAGCCTGGATGCCGGAGAAGAAAGCAGGACTGTGAAATCACAGCAGGACCCTCCATTCGCTGCCCTGCTGAGTGCGACAGACACACACAGGGCTGTGTCCAGGTCTGTCAGCAGAAGTAACCAAACAAGCACCAGGAGTCCAGAAAAATCCTCAAGCTCCACCCAAAGATTATATGAAGAATATCAAGCAGAGAGAAAGTGTGACTCTTTATATTTTAATTATAAGGAATAGAAAATTGCTAAATAGATAACGTGTTCGCAGAAGAGCTTAAAAAATAACTACTGTGTTTCGGTTTCCACCTTTGCACTAACTTCCTGTGTGACCTGCCTTTGGTGTCACCATCTTTGCACTAGAGTTTGGTGATTCTGAGATACTTAGTTTCATGAAACCAGAAAGAAAAGAAATTTTATGTTAACTTCTAAAAGAAAATAATGGCTCCAAAATTTTGGTCATCACTCTTAGAATGATCATAATATGAAGAGTATACTTTCTTAAAAATTAGTCTGGAAAATACAACTGGCCCCCAAAATATCCATAATTTCCATCACCAGAGATCTGAAGGGGTTACTACAGACAGAGGAATTAATTGGAGATGAGTAAGAGAACTTTAAAAATCTTTGAAAATCACATCTGCTTGGCAGATGACATGCCAGGGATGTCATGCCATGTATGGCAATCTTTCCTTTTTTTTTTTCAGTCACATAGTCCTTGGCCATAGACTTCCTGCCCCCCACAATGTTACCAAAATTCAACATGTGAAGAGATGGCATGATTATGCCAATAAAGAGTTTGATTTTTTAATTCCTCTATGAAGAGTATAATGTGATATTAAACTCACTCATTGTCACAGGAAGAATCTTCAGGCAAGCTTGAAATAAGACACAAACATGTTGCTCCATCCTAATTCATTCAATGAAAACATCTTCTGTTGCATCCAATGCCCTCACACACACCCAACACCCAGAAGATTATGTGGAGAATATCAAGCACAATGATGCCGCATGTGCTTGTTGGACACAATGAAATCATTGCTGCTCATTCTGCTGCTTCCAAAGTCACGTTAAACGTCTTCCAAAAGTTTCTGCTGTGTGATGGGTTTAGGTTGAATCCTATACACAGCCTATGATTTGGAGGCAGCCCCCAGGCTTTTGATTCCTGATCTTAGGTCAGTGAGGCAAAGAAGATGGCTTTGTCATACAAGAATAACTCAAATTCTGAGGAGATGGAAGATGGTGGAGGACTAAGATGGAGAGATCACCAGCCTCCTCACAAATACATCAAAAACTTACCAAGATATGGAACAGCTCCTACAAAGCAACCTCTAGGAGACAGCAGAAGACTTGGGCCCTCCAGGAGGGGCAGGCTAAGCTCTCTGAAATGATAAAACAACAAAACTCCATAAAGCAGTTATCCTTTAATTTAAAAATAAATATTTTTAAAAAAGAATAACTCAAATTCTTTTTTTACTTTCAAGTTTGACACAGCACTTTTTCACTAAGCACGCTTCTTTCCACTCCTTTCCAAACCTCACAACTGATCTCAACCCCAGCAGATATTTGGTAGATCTAAGATCTAATAAAGAAATAAGCCTTTAAATCTGACATGCTCAGAAGTGGGCAGGGGGTGTGGGGGTAGGGGAACCACCATGCTGATTCGGAAAAATTTCTTAAGCTCTTTAAATGTCCGTGAACACTCTCCCACACCTAGGGTCCCAGAAAGTCTATACAAGAAACATGACAAAAACACCAGCTATAGCCCTGGTGTTTTCTTAAAGCATACATTCAGTCAGGGGATTAGTAAGGAAAAAAAAAACTGTATGAAACTGAATCAGATTTTATAGTAAGGTGGTAAAAAGCAAGTCCGTTGGGACTGAATTAACTCTGGCAAATTACAGAAGAAAAAAAATCAGGTAAGTCGTTTTTAAATTTAAACCCGAGCAAACAAATTAATTTTGTTGTGATTCCAGACCACTTTTTGCCCTCATCTGAGGAGAAGAAGTAGTTCATTTTTACAGCCTGGGATGAACAACTGCTGGTCTTTATGCTCTCGATAATTCCTTGAGGTTGCTTTGTTTTTGTTTTTGTTTTTGTTTTTTTAACTCTAAAAATGTTTGAAATTGAACTACACCCTCATAAGCTAGAAACCTTAAATTGGTAGCAAGGCCTAGCTTCTCTCCTAGAAACATTTTTTTTCTAACATTTGACCCTAGCGACTCCTCCCCACATGACCCATCCCATTGGATCCCATAAAGACAGGCACCCACAGCTGAATTTGAGTCCAGACACCATATTTTGGGGAATGACTAAAAATACCAGCCCACCTATTTTTAGCATGGAGAATAAACATTATCTGTGTGTTTCTTTGGCTCCCAGGAGATTGTTTTTAGTCACAGAATTGAATACCCCTCCTTCCCGCCGTGGATTATTTTTAAAATGCAGGCTCAGAAATAACCCACATACACAACATCGAAGGCCTGACTGCCCTCAAAACTAGAAATATACTGTGCAGAATCAAAGCTAGTGGATTACATGTGCAATCAACAAAGGCCAGAGGCCTAGAGAACCAACACAGTTTTGCTGAAGACTTGCCACACTCTAATACTGTGTTAAAAATCAACACTTTGGGTTGGAAGAAAGCAGAAACTCATAATCTATAAAATGATCCGGGTGAGAAGTACCATGGGAATTAGGGGTGAAGAGGGAATGAAGGGATAGGATGGACTAGATTGGAAGGACTATTCAGAGGCAAAGGAAGAGGCTTCATTAATTTGATCAACTGGGGAAAAGAGAAACCTAAAGTTCATGCCCTTTCTATTGCTTTTTAAACTATAATATTAGATCTTCCTTGTTAAAGACTGTGATGATATTGGTGACAAGGAAAGAACTAATGCCCAGCGCTTCACTTACAAGGATCCCAGCCACAGACCCCAAGCTTTTGAGAGCCCCATTCTGGATCCTACCCAGCAACCACCTTCCCAATAGGACAGAATCCATGAGGCCAAGGGGATGTGCCTATGGTGCCCACACTTACCTTCTGTCATAGGTTTAAAAGTGTCCTCCAAAAACTCATATGTTGAAGTCCTTTCACCCTGCACCCGAGAAACTGATTTTATTTAGAAATAGTCTTTGCTGATGTAATCAAGTTAGGACGAGGTCATTAGAGGGGACCCTAATCAAGCGTGACTGATGTTCTTGTAAAAATGGGATATTTGGACACAGACATAAACACAGAGAAAATGCTATGTGGAGATGAAGGCAGAATCAAGGTGATGCATCTACAAGCTGTGTGTGTGTGTGTGTGTGTGTGTGTGTGTGTGTGTGTGTGTTCATCTCTTAGTCATGTCTGACTCTTGGCAACCCCATGGATTGTAACTCACCAGACTCCTCTGACCATGGAATTTTCTAGGCAATAATGCTGGAGTGGGTTACCATTCCCTCTCCAAGGAATCTTTCCAACTCAGAAATCAAACCCAGTTCTCCCTTACTGAAGGCAGATTCTTTAATCTCTGAGCCACCAGGGAAGCCCATCTATGAGATAAGAAATGCCAAAGATGTCCAGAAAAACCCCAGAAGCCAGGAGAGATGGATGGAATAGATTCTGTATTCACAGCTCTCGAAAACAACCAACCTGGACTTCCTTGGTGGTCCAGGGGTTAAGAATCCACCTGCCAATGCAGGGGACACCAATTTGATCTCTGGTCTGGGAAGATTCCACATACTGCAGAGTAACTAAGCCCATGTGCCACAAAACTGAGCCCACATGCCTAGAGTACATACTCTGCAACAAGAGAAGCTACAGCATCGAGAAACCTGTACGCCACAACTAGAGGGTAGCCCCTGCTTGCCACAACTAGAGAAAGCCCCTGCACCACAACAAAGACCTGGCACAGCCAAAAAAACCCAAAGTTTTTGTTAAATAAATACAAAAATCAACCCTGCTGACACCTAATCTCAGACCTCTAGCCTCCAGTGCTGTGAGACAATACCTATCTGTTAACACTACCCAGTTTGTGGTACTTGGTTAAAGAAGTCCTAGCAATCTCATACACCTTCCTTCTAGACCACACCACAGTACCCAGGATCCAAGAATCTCCTGAGCCGCATTCCAGGGTCTTCATTCTCCAGTTCCCTAAGCCTACCCTCCCACAAGCAGAATGTCGTGGGCTCCAGATGTGGCCATGAGACAACTATTTGTGTGGTATATATCCCAGGGTGCACGGAAGAAGCCTCTACTGGTACAGGAACTGGAGGTGGGAGAGAAGGGCTGCAGGCTGACAGCTAAAAGGCCTACAGCTGAGGTCAGCTCTCCCCAAGCAGCACAATCAAACAGAGAATCCAAGGATTTTAAGAATTGTAAATTTAAACCTTGCCTTCCAGGTAAAGAAGATACATTTGTCAAGATAGGAAGCAAAATTATGTTTATCTTTAAAGATCTCTTAGCTTTATTTCTAACTTTTAAATATTCCTACATGGAGTACATGAGCCTCCTTCCGTAGTCTGGCCTCAGTCACTCAAAGGAGGTTAGGAGTGGGTTGTCCTGTTGATTTCATACCAAGATGCCACCATCTACTCCTTCCATCTGAAATAAGCCCCACATGGCATCAGCCTTACATTTGGAAATGTAATCACTATATATCCAAGGGTAAACCCTGTGGCCTCCTGTCTGATGAAATGTTATTTGCTTTGCCAAAAAAAGACATGTTGAATGCAAAACCTAAAAATAAAAATTCTTTAGCTAAAATTTCCCACCAGAGATGATTTTTTTAAAAACTACGACGTTCTAAATGAGAAAGAAAAAAATGTTTTGGGACGGTCCAATGTTAGATAGCAAAGCAGTCTGGATCCGTGTAGCTTCACTGAAGCTCCGTTCCTTAGAATTAAGTGAATTTCAAGGCCAGGACCCCTACCCTCCATTTCAGAGGGCTATCCTCGGCTCACTTAAAGATCTGCCAGGCCAAGACCATTTGTAGGAAACACTGTTACAGGATATAGTATAAATACAGATTAACTGATACCGTGGTCTGAGATCTTGAAATGTGGAGGAAATTGATAACTCTGGACCATAGGAATCTAAGCAGGTAGTGGTGCTAAATGGCTCATGTTTTCAGGGGATTGGAACCTGATTTCAGGAGTTATACAACTAAAACAGAAGCATTTTTTTTCTTAAGAAAATTATTGAATTAAGGATAGTGAAACCAATGGCTAAATCAAGTCATAGTGGCCCCCAAGGATATGCATAAGAGGAGAGTTACATAGCAGGATTATATAATTAACTGTGCACAGCCACGGTTTTTTGTGGGTCACGTGCTGAGGCAACATTCCGAGATCAATAACTGAGAATGTTCTGAGTACAATAATGGGGGAGGGGAAAAAACAGCTTTATAGAAATGTTTTGGACTTGCCCGAGAGACCCCAATTAGCATTTCAACAAGAGACTGGGTTCTGTTAACACATAAATAAAATAATCCAGATTCAAGATGACATTACACAGAAATAGTTAAATTTGTTTCTCTTTTTTCAAGAAAAAGAAAACTTGTTTCTTGACCTAGTGCTCAGTCCATGAACAGTCTGTCCAGTTGCCTTGGAAAGCAGGAAACAGTTAATAAAAAAAGAAGCAAGCAGGCCAGTTCATAAAAGTGGGCAACAGATGCCAACACCTCATATTCTCACTACTTTCCCTTATAAAATAATAGAAAAAGCATCATAAAATCAATATTAACTTATTTAAGTAGCTATAAAAGAGCTCTCTGGTCTTTTGGTCCAACTATAAAATTATCTCACCATCTCCATGAACTGTCACTCTTTTGAGAATATCCACCACTGCTGTCTATTAGTCCTTAATGGTAAATACTTTGACTGCTACTGGCGTATCTTTCTTAAGGTTGGAGAGGAGTTTTTAAAACAAACATATCAAGTATTGCAAAGGAACTCTTTCTAAGTTACCAAATGTTACTCAATATATTCATGCAAACTCACAGTGAAACAGCAATAAAACACAAGCATCTTTTCCCAAAGAAAACACCACATAACATTATATAGCCAATGCAGTATCTAGAAACTACCTTCCACAAATTTTCTTGTATTCTTCATGATATACTCGAAATATTAAATCATGGGTTCCCTCACATGGTGATTTTTAGGTTAAAAAATATTGCATATACATGATTTCTGAACTTGTATGTTTTATTTTTGTTTGGAGAGTAGCTCTCAACTTCTTCTAGCTAGCTTGTACTGCCAAGATTTTTTTCTAAGTTACAGTCTTTAAATCACACTCCTCTAATTTTGCAGACCCACGTTAGGAATTTTCATCAGAGCATGTGGCTCCACTTTTCCAAACAACTGGTTTGTTTCTTATATCATGGACACTGTCATTCTTCATGACTGATGGTGTTTCTCTCTTTGCCTTGGCCACCAGGCAACCTGTTCATCTCTCTTATCCCTGCTAGATGTTCTTCTACTTTTATTTCTCCTCCCTCACTCCAATTATCATCCATCATTCTTTTTGTATCTTAATTGTATGATATTTGCCTTAATTTCTTTACATAAAAAGATAGTACACACTTTTTCTCCTACTGTCTTAAAATTATCACATGAAATTATTTTCTTCTGGTTCGATCCCTTCCCCTCAACTTAGAGCAGATTTTTTTCAAGAATCCCATTCAGAAAATCTGACCAGGTGTCTCCAAAAACATACCCACCCCTTACCTTAACTTCTTCACCTTGTGTTAAATATGCACTTATAGCACATGTCCCAAACAGGCAGCTAGACCTCTAGGTTATTAGTTACTTGTGTGTGTTTTATCTCATTCTTCCATATTTTCATTTAGTCACGGTAGTTATTTTATTTCTCCTGGGGGAGGTAAAGCTCCCTGAGATGGGAGATTGTACTTACACAATCATCATTTGCTGTTTAACAACTTCCTAATTCCTCAATGCCTACAAGTCTATTATGCACACCATTAGCTGCTTTTTTTTTCTATCCTTTTTTTTTATTATTGCATCAATGTTATTTTTTTATTAATTTACTTATTTTAATTGAAGGCTAATTACTTTACAACATTGTAGTGGGTTTTGCCATACATTGACATGAATCAGCCATGGGTGTACATGTGTCCCCCAATCCTGAACGCCCCTCCCACCTCCCTCCCCATCCCATCCCTCAGCGTTGTCCCAGTGCACCAGCTTTGAATGCCCTGTTTCATGCATCGAACTTGGACTGGTTATCTATTTCACATATGGAAATATACATGTTTCAATACTATTCTCTCAAATCATCCCACCCTCGCCTTCTCCCACAGAGTCCAAAAGTCTGCTCTTTATATCTATGTCTCTTTTGCTGTCTTGCATATAGGGTCATTGTTACCATCTTTCTAAATTCCATATATATGTGTTAATATACTGTATTGGTGTTTTTCTTTCTGACCTACTCCACTCTGTATAATAGGCTCCAGTTTCATCCACCTCATTAGAACTGATTCAAATGCATTCTTTTTAATAGCTGAGTAACATTCCACTGTATAAATGTACCACAGCTTTCTTATCCATTCGTCTGCTGATGGACATCTAGGTTGCTTCCCTAGCTATTGTAAACAGTGCTGTGATGAACATTGGGGTACATGTGTCTCTTTCAACTCTGGTTTCCTCGGTGTGTATGCCCAGCAGTGGGATTGCTGGGTCATATGGCAGTTCAATTTCCAGTTTTCTAAGGAATCTCCACACTGTTCTCCATAGTAGCTGTACTAGTCTGCATTCCCACCAACAGTGTAAGAGGGTTGCCTTTTCTCCACACCCTCTCCAGCATTTATTGTCTGTAGACTTTTTTTGATAGCAGCCATTCTGACCAGCATGAGATGGTACCTCATCATGGTTTTGATTTGCATTTCTCTGATAATGAGTGATGTTGAGCATCTTTTCATGTGTTTGTTAGCCATCTGTATGTCTTCTTTGGAGAAATGTCTGTTTAGTTCACCATTAGCTTTTAGCAATAATAGTCAAGATAAGGTAGGTTATACTGCAATAAAACAAACAAACAAACAAACAAAATTTCCAGTGGCTTTTCACACCAATAACCTTATCAGTCAAACAAAATAAACCTCAAGTCCAAGTGACCTTCCAGACCAATCATCCTCCATCTGGTGCTTGATTTATGAAGCAAAGTCATAATAACATGAAGGTATATTCATGATCAGAAAGAGGAAAAGAGAAACAGGAGACTTCAGAAGGTCTGAAAGCAATATACTTCACTTATACTCATATTTTATTGGCCAGAACAAGTCATATGACCTGCATAGTTTCAAAAGGTCTGAGAATATAATCTACTGTGTGCCCAGAGGATAAAGGAGAACCAGATGATAGTGAGTCCTAGTGACACCTGCTGCAAGCTGTTCACTTGTTGCAAAAGTTTAGGAATAAATTCCAGATATCACTAGATTAAATTATTTTAAGGGATTAAATCCAGGTACATGTCAGCTATTATTAATACAAGACACATATAATCAAGCCCATTCTAAACTAAAACAACCATTTCAACCAACCAACAGACACTTAGTGATCACCAGCTGCATGTGAAAGATAATGTTAAATGCTGTATATCATTTGAAATGACATGCTTATTGGAAAGACAATTGAAATGTCAATCTATTGTCAGTCCTAGAAACAGAAATAAGGTGAAATTGGAATGTTTGACCATCCTCTCAAATTTTGAAACAGTCAAGATGCAAACATTCTAAATAATTTGTCATTCAATACAGACATTATGGATGTGTACCAGGAGTGTGGATGATTTAAAGTTATCAGAAGCATGTCTTTAATATGTATAGAGATAGAAATTAGGTTGGAAAAAAATACAACAGAAACACTCAAAATCGAGAAAGTAAATGAAAAACAACTCATGCAACAGATGTTAAAAATAAGAGATATTATAATATATATTGAAAATAGCTGTAGGAGGTTTCACAGAGAACATTATAATAGATTCGAGTGAAAAAATAGAGTAAATTTAAAATAAGCAGTGACAGAAAAACATGAGAGAAATATGAGATGGGTCTCAAACACTGAGAAAGGCAATATTATTTACCAGTTATGAGCACCTTAGAATCTGCAATATTGTTCTACTAATTATCCTCTCTTTCTGGTATTTTGTTTCCTTTTCCATAATTCCAACATTTCTTTGATCCAGCCCTACCAGGAACATGATTCTCTTATTCCCTGCACCACTAGATGTCTTATTTCCTGGCTATCCTTCATCACATCCACCCTCTCTACTTATTTAAGCTGCCTATTCCCTAACCTCTCCATCAAAATTGTTCTCTTTGCTATGATTTATGACCTGGTCATTGTCAGGCTACCCATCATTGCAGAAATGCCCTCCTGCTTTGGTCTCTGTGACCCTTCCCCACTCTTGGTCCCTGTTTCTCCCACAGCTCTTTCTCAGTCTCTGCTGATTACTTGTCCACCTCCTTCTGCTCTGAATGTAGCATTTCCCAAGGTTTTAGGAAATCCATTCCATCCTATGACTTCAAACATCACTTCTCTGAAGACATCAAAATCTATCACCAGCCTTGATGTCCCTTCTGAGCTCTTTCCAATGGCCTAGGGCTCCTACCTGGGTGTTCTATCACACAGGTCCAAACAAACATAATGTATCCAAAGCCACGCTCAGCCTAGCTAGAATTTCACCCTCTATTAATGGCAGCAAATTCCCTGTTTTCCTCTCCTTTGACCCCCATCCAAAGTTTCCTCAGGAGGGCTTCCCAGGTGGCGCTAATGGTAAAGAACCTGCCTGCCAATGAAGGAGATGTAAGAGGCATGGGTTCAGTCCCTGAATTGGGAAGATCACCTGGAGAAGGGCATGGCAACCCACTCCAGTATTCATGCCTGGAGAATCCCACAGACAGAAGAGCCTGGTGGGCTACGGTCCATTGGGTTGCAAAGAGTTGGACACGACTGAAGCAACTTAGCATGCACGCAAAGTTTTCCCAAGTGTTTATGTCCACTCTAACTTTTCAGAGGCTCCTCACTCAAACTCTGCTTTCCTTTTGCCTGATCAGTTGCAATTGTCCCCTGCTTTGAGATCACCCATGGACAGAGGAGCCTGGTGGGCTACAGTCTACGGGGTCGCAAAGTGTAAGACACAACTGAGCAAATTAAAATTGAATCTTTAGTTCAAAGTTTCTACTTGGGCTTTTAAAGAGTAAATAAAGCATGGCGAACTCCTTCCAAAGAGGACATTGACCTATAAAAGACCTGGGAAGTCCCTGGCTTACTCAACTCTACACAAAGGTTACATTTTTAAGAAGAACCTACAGCACCATCTGTCCAACACCTTCTCTCCCCACCACTGACTCTCTGACCTAACATCTCTCTTTTGGTCTAAGGTACCAATCTCTCCCTCTGGTAAGAGTACTTTCAAAATGTTATTTGTTCATATTATTGTTAACACAATTAAGGTTATTTCCTAGAACAGGTAACACAAAAAACTACTAACCTACCATAAACAATATTTCACATATAATTTCAGGAGGTTACTGGACATCAACAGAGAAGGCAATGGCACCCCACTCCAGTACTCTTGCCTGGAAAATCCCATGGACGGAGGAGCCTGGTAGGCTGCAGTCCATGGGGTCGCTACGAGTCGGATACGACTGAGTGACTTCCCTTTCACTTTTCACTTTCATGCATTGGAGAAGGAAATGGCAACCCATTCCAGTGTTCTTGCCTGGAGAATCCCAGGGACGGGGAAGCCTGGTGGGCTGCTGTCTATGGGGTCACACACACTTGGACACAACTGAAGCGACTTAGCAGCAACTGGACATCAAACAAAAAAGCAGTCAAAAAAGAAGGAAAATGAACAATGTCTTCCTGTAAGATATGCTCCCTGTACCTTTATAATGCCAATGGGAGAGAAAAGATTCATAAGCTCACTTTTCATTTTCCTAAGTATCTTTGGATTGGAAAGAAAGAAGGCTGATAAGTAAGACAATCTTGCAGCCACTTCTAGCTGGTAAGGCTACTTTGTGCAAAACAGAGAAATCACCCCCATCCCCAAAGCAGAGAAATCAGCCATCTGCCAATATACTGTCATTGTAACCATGCATGTGTGCTAAGTCACTTCTGTCTTGTCTAACTCTTTGCGACCTTACGGACTGTAGCACACTAGACTCCTCTGTGCACAACAGACTCCTCTGTCCACGGGATTCTCCAAGCAAGAACACTGAAATGGGTAGCCATTCCCTTCTCCAGGGGATCTTCCCCAACCCAGGGATCAAACCTGTATCTCTTACATCTCTTATTGGCAGGAGAGTTCTTTACCACTAGTGCCACCTGGGAAGCCCCATCGTGATCATGTGCTGTGCTTAGTCGCTCAGTTGTGTCCGACTTTTGTGACTCAATAAACTGTAGCCCACCATTCTCCTCTGTCCATGGGATTCTTCAGGTAAGAATACTGGAGTGGAAATCAAAGAAATTTTGACTCCTGGGAATGTGGCTTCATCGAGTCACAGATATACCACCTATTAGCTTTTGACTTTGGTGAAGTTACTAACCTCCTTAATCCTCAGTTTCTTCATCTATAAAATGTAGATAATAGTTCTTATAAGATTGTTGTGAGGGTTAAATGACATAATTCACACAAAGACTTAAGTGCTTTATCTAGCACTTAATAAATAGTAGCTATTCATGTTACATGATTCTGTAATGGATAAAGTATTTGAAACAAGTATGATTATTTTTATGATTCTAATATGCCATGCCCTCCTCCAGGTGATCTTCCCAACCCAGGGATTGAACTCAAGTCTCCCACATTGCAGGCGAATTCTTTTCCATCTGCGCCACAGGGAAACCCAATTGTGTTCATATCGATCTATAATGTCTTTATGTGAATAGTGCCCTTGGGGGTTGTTCCAAGGACAATTCACACAACCTATGTACAGCCTGGAAAATAATTAAATAATCAGAGAATAAGATCCAGAAGGATAGCCTCATTTAAAAAAAAACAAAAACAACATGATATATTAATGCAAGTGACAGCTTGACAAACAGTTTTTCTATCAGGTTGGCCAAAAAGTTTCTTCAAGGTTTTGCATAAGATGTGGAAAAATGCCAACGAAGTTTTTAAGGTCAACCCAATACAAAAGGCAACAAGCAGAGTGTCTGTCCATGTGAACAAAGAACAGAGCAAAAGAAAGAAAATGTCAGGTACAGCTTGAAAAATCCAGGCTACAGAGAGGAAGAACTGCCTAACAGGAGTGATGGAAACACTAGGAGATTCAGAAACATATATTCATTTGCATGTGCATACCTGTCCTTCAGTACACACACACAATTCTCCCTCAGTTTTGAGAAAGAATGCCAAACTTCTTCTGGTGGACACAACTTCTATGCTAAGATAAAGATGAATAGATAAATTCGAGTTCAGACCACCTGGTTGTGCATCCCAGCTCCAGCTCTTATCAGAGGAGGATTTAGCCCATCCCTTAAGTTTATTTAGGTTTCAGATTACACATCAACACCCCACAGAAGGCTTCCTTATGAAACACCTAAAGTAAGTTTCCCACCATCTCACCAGTAAATGCTATCTCAGTCCACTTAGTTAGTTAGTAGTTTGCTTCCTATCAATCAGTGCAACTTGCAATTTTTACTTTTCTACTTACTTGTTTTGTTTTCCGTCACTCCATTAGAATATTTAATGCAAGAGAGAAATGTGTCTGTTTTAATCAGACTGGTGTTTATTCCCAGCACCCAGAAAACTGCCCAATATACAGATGAATCAATGAATCTTTCTGAGCCCTTTCCCCTTTATAAATCAGAGGTTTGCTGTGTTTGTTGTGAAGAATACAACATAAGGAAGCAGCTGGCTTCCACAGTTGCTAAGTCTGACCCAGTGTGTCATAAGACATCACGGCTACTCTCCCCACTGCTACCCATCACCATCTCCAGCAGCATCTGGAAGAGCTGAAGGCAGAGAAGCCTGTTGTTTGCAACATGTTATCCATCAAATTGTAGCAATATCTCTCTTTCTGTCTCATCACTATTTTGTGTCATGATTTACTGTCCCCACAGAGAGGATGGAACAAGTAGCCTAGCTCTTCCAACAAAAGCATCCTGTGGCCTTTTCTTCACACAATACCCAGGGCAATGATGTACTTGAAAGTGTTTTTCATCATTTCTTCGTGAAGCTCCTGAGGCCAGATTATAGCAATAGGATCTGTAATAGTTACTTTCATCTATCAATATGGTCAGGCTCTGGTGTCCAATTCCTTGGTCAAGCACAAGTTTAGATGTTGCTGTGAAGATGTTTGTACACGTGACTAACATTTACAACCATTAGGTTTGAGTAAAGCAGATGATTCTTCATTATGTGGGCAGGTCTCATCCAATCAGTTGAAGACTTTAAGAGTAAAGACTGAGGTCTCCCAGAGAAGAAGAAATTCTGCCCTGAAGACTGTAACATAGAAATCATGCCAGAGTTTTCAGCCAGCTAGCCGACCCTGCAAATCTTGGGCTTGCCAAATCTGACAGTCACATAATCCAATTCCTTAAAATAAATCCCTCTCTCTCATCTCCATATATAAATATATATATATACCTATATGTGTATATGTTTATATAAAGTGTATGTGAAATTTTGTTTATGTGTGTTTTTTCTGGAGTTAAGATTCATTTCTTTCATCATCTTCTCAGAATGATAGTCCCAAAACTTATATATATGTATATGTATATATACACAGAGAGAGAACCAACAGTACATATAATAATATATATATATATATAAAACCATTAGAGCATTTATCAGAACTTATGATTTTTTACGTGAAAGAATCTACATTTCCACAGTAATGAAAAACTGTTTTTTTACTCTATCCCAGGGAAATGGTCAGGAACATCAGGGTACCCAGTGAGAGGAATGGCACTTGAGAGTGACCTCTTACAAGTGCCTTCTGGTCTCCTCAGAATCACTTAACCCAGGTCACCCTCTGTAATTCAGAGAGAATCAAAACCACAGTTTAGAGCCTCAAAAAAGTTCATCGAGTAGGGAGTAAAGAGCTCCTCAGAGTTCTGACGCAAATGGAAAAGACTTTTTTCCGCCCCTGGTTACCCCTCTGGGCCCTTTCACCACCTGGAAAAAAAATAATGGTACATGATTACGCAGAATAAGGGCCTCTCCCTCCCTCTTGAATTCATTTTTTTTAAGAATCTCTTTTCTAAAAATACAAGGAATTCTGTGAATCTTTTTTCTGCTTCTGAAATATTTTCTAAAGAATCTCTCTAGTACTTGCAAAGCGGTGATTATGAATGACTAAACAGTCTTGCATATATTTCTGGAATACTTGGAAATGCCTCTGTTATTTTTGGAAAGATGTGCTTGTTCAGGTTATTCCGGCAATGGGCAGCTACTGAGAATTCTTTAGTGATAAAAAGCCTGTAGCTCCACCTACTGCTTCCTCAAAAATGACAACCTGGTTTCAGCACTCAAAAATAAAAATGCAGATCCAGTGAAACAGCTTTATCTTCCAAATAAAACTCATATACTTAACTGATTTCAGTAAATATTTAGTTAAATGTTTCCACCACTGACAAAACAAACATGTATAGCCCATACATTATGCATTAGATGTAGAAGAGAGGGAAATAAAAGCAGACAAGGAGTAAACTGTTGAGTATTTTGAAACATCTACCAAAGTCGTTGCCAACACCAGCTGAGAAGTGAGGTGGATTGGAGAAGTCCTTGGAGAATACACAGCTTTGGAGAAAGAACAGACTTTAAAACACAGGCAAAATAATCACAAACATGAGGCCTCGTGGTATCTTGTTTTGCCTGGATTTGAAAAAATGGTGACATGGGATCCAAAGGCAAGAGAGAAGTGAGAGAATCCAAACCTTTAGCTGAATGCTCTTGTTAAAATGGTCCAACTTTCTGCCACCTTGTCCTTCCTCGTGGCTCACTCCACAGGACCTGGTTCAAAAAACAATTTCCAATGGAATTAATTCTTTTGTTTTGACTTTGTCCACTGCTACTAAACCCCCCAAATCAATGCCTCTACATTACAGCAAATTTTCTTGTCTAATTTCTAGAAACTCAACCGCAATAGACAGTGCTATTCTCTCAGTATGAGACTAAGAAATGCCAACTAGGAAACATGTTTTCCTTCTCTACTCATTTGTTCTTCCTGTGAGTCTCAGCTGCTTTTCAGGTAAAAGCCAGTTTCTCTCCATCACAGCTGAAAAGAAATACATATTTCCCATTTTCCATTTTCAACTGTGAGGTGTAACTGAACTAGGACATACTAGGGAAGAACACTGAGAACTACTAAGTCAGTCATGTCCAGGCACACAAGGTTTTTATTGCTAAATCTAGAGGGGTTCTTTCCCCTGCTTTCATTAATCATACTTAGCTGCTTAAAAATATGTACAGCTTTGGTTTTAGGGTAATGCAATATAATGTAATTGTATCATCAATAGCATTTCTATTTTGCACCTTTACATTTAGAGAACATTTTTCGTCTTTATGGGGTTTTGGAGACAACTTTAATTGGATACAATTTTAACCCCTCCAGAGAAGTTGCCAGAATACCAATACCATTCACACATGCTTTACCCAGATTCACAATGGGGCAAACCATAAAAATTTTGTTCCATTATTTGTCACTCTCTCCATTTTCCAACCCATTTGAGAATACTTTGCAAAATATCTTGCTCCTTTACTCCTAAATACATCAGTGTATGTTTCCTAAAAGAAGAATATTTTCTTACATTAACCACGGTTCCAAAACCTAGGTGATTTACTATTGGTGTAATTCTGCTATCTAATCCACAGTCCACATCCAGACTTCACCAATCATGCCAATAATGTCTTTAGAGCTATCTTTTTTATCCTGGTCCAGGATCCATACAAGATTCCTACCTTGCATTTCAGTCTCCTTTATTCTGGAGTGGTTCTTCACATTTTCTTTATCTTTCATGATCTGGACATTTTAAAAAGAATCCAGCCAGCTCTTTTATACAACATTGTCCATTTAGGGTTATGGTCTTTTGCCTTCTCCTGTCACAGGACAGATGTTTTGTTCTCAGTTTATCACATGATTTGGCAATACCAACGTCAATCACTTGGTGTGAAATGCTGTTCACCCACTTTTCCCCTTCATTGTTGTTGTTGTTTAGTCTCTAAGTCATGTCCAACTCTTTGTGACCCCATGGACTGTAGTCCATGCTGCCATGGGATTTCTAGGCAAGAATACTGGAATGGATTGCCACTCCCTTCCCCAGGGGATCTTCCCAACCCAGGGATCGAACTGGTGTCTCCCGCAGCTCCTGCATTGGCAGGCAGATTCTTTATCACTGCGTCACCTGGGAAGCTTTCCCTTCATAAGCAATAAATATCTGTGGGCAGATACTTTGAGACTATGAACATATCCTCAGTGCAGTGCTCAGTGCTCAGTCACTTAGTCGTGTCTGACTCTTTGAGACCCCATGGAGTGTAGCCCACCAAGCTCTTCTGTCCATGGAATTCTCTAGGTAAGAATACTTGAACAGGTTGCCATTTCCTACTCCAGGGGATCTTCCTGACCCAGGGATTAAGCTCATGTCTCTTGTGTCTCCTGCATTGGCAGGTAGATTTTTTACCGCTGAGCCACCTGGGAGGCCCATGAACATATACTAATTTTCATCAAATTTCAACCACTAGGATGTATTGATGATTTTTCCTGAATTAATTATTAATAATGATGCAAATTTTAATTACTACAAATGTTGCAAAATAGAGATTTTCTAACACCATCATCCTTCCTACATATACTAGTTGGCAAAACACATTTAGCCCACCTTATTTCAATATTAGCATTTTGCAATGTCAGTGACAACCCAGAAGCATATTTGCAAAGACCTAAACTGCTTATTGATTGGAAGAAATCAACTTTTCTTGAATCTGAAAAGTTTGTGGTTATTAAATCCCAACAGAAAATGTTAAATACCTTCTGAAAAAATCCCTCCAAATCATTAAAAAATTCTTCCAAAAACTAGAAACTATCAAATCAAAACAAAAACTGCACCTAAAAATAACACTGACTTGTTTGATCAGCAAAATGATACTCATCAAATTAAAAATAGATTTAAAAATCTATAAAAAAATTAAAATAGGGTCTTTTGATTCATGAGAAAAAAAAAAAAAGCAAAACCTCAAGTCTGCTGAGAAGCCTGCTTATTTGACTTATACGCAGAGCACATTATGCAAAATGCTGGGCTGGGGGAATCACAAGCTGGAATCAAGATTTCTGGGTGAAATATCAACAACCTCAGATATACAAATGAAACCACTCTAATGGCAGAAAGTGAAGAAGAACTAATGAGCCTCTTGATGAGGGTGAAAGCAGAGAATGCGAAAGGAGATTGAAAAAGCTGACTTGAAGCTCAACATTAAAAAAGTAAGATCGTGGCATCTGGTCCCATCACCTCATGCAAATAGAAGGGGGAAAAGTGGAAGCAATGACAGATTTTATTTTCTTGGGCTCCAAAATCACTGTGGATGGTGACTGCAACCATGAAATTAAAAGAGACTTGCTTCTTGGAAGGAAAACTATGACAAATTCAGACAGCATATTAAAAAGCAGGGACAATTTTGCCAACAAAGGTCCATATAGTCAAAGCTGTGGTTTTTCCAGTAGTCATGTACAGATATGAGAGTTGGATCATGAAGAAGGATGAGCACCAAAGAGCTGATGCTTTCAAATTGTGATGTTGGAGAAGACTCTTAAGAGTCTCTTGGACTGCAAGGAGGTCAAACCTGTCAAAATAAAGGAAATCAACCCTGAATATTCATTGGAAGGACTGTTGCTGAAGCTGAAGCTCCAATACTTTGGCTACCAGATGTGAAGAGTCAACTCATTAGAAAAGACCCTAATGCTGGGAAAGATTGAAGGCAAAAGGAGAGTGGGGTGCCAGAGGATGAGATGGTTAGACAGCATCACTGACGCAATGGACATGAATTTGCATAAACTCTGGGAAATAGTGGAGGACAAAGAAGCCTGGCTTGCTACAGTCCATGAGATCACAAAGCCGTTGGACACAATTTTGAAATTGAACAACAACAACAACAGCAGAGATCCCAATCAGCCTGGTTTATCTCTTGGTGTGGTAACTCAAATGAAGATTACATAAGATAAAAAAAATCTGGACAGATGGCAGAGTAGACTGAATGAAATGATGGCAATATGGACCTTATCCCCAAAATGTATAATCTTACCAATTTTAACCAGTCTTTCCAGCTATGATTACAGCACACCTAGAAGGAAATAAAGTAAGGAGTCCTCTGCTCAGGGCCAGCTTCAGGGGCGTGAGATCTGTGCAGCCACACATTGGCACCACATTTACAAGGGCCCTCACCTAATTTGCTGCTTTGTTGTCAACATTCTGAAAGGATTATTTTAAGAAAGAGCTCTTGGATTTTAGTTTGCACTGGGCCCCACAAATTGTGTAGCCCACTCTGATTCCACCTACAAGACAAGTCCTAGCCTGAAGCCTGCTCCTTCATTTCCTCTACTAAGGCTTTTATTTCAAGTTCTCAGCTCCTCTTCCTTCGATATTAATATCTGCAGGAGCTTCTAATTAATTTACTAGCCTCTTTTCTCTTGCCTCCATTTTCTCATTCATAATATACAAATCACATCCTGCCACAACCTTAAAATCCATCAGTGAATTCTCACTGTATGCAGAATAGAGTTCACGTTCCTTAGCAAGGCACAGATGTCCACTGCAGAATGGTGTGATCTTCATTCTACTCCACTACTGTCTCCCTTCCCTCTTTCATGCATCCTATGTTATTGCTCCAGAGTCATTGCCTCAGATGTCCTTGTCCTCCCCTACCTTGGTTCATTCCCCTGCCTGGGCTGTCCTTCCCACTCAGTTCTCTTATCTGGAGAGCAGTAGAGCAATGTAACCTCCGCAGCCTTCCCTGTCTTTTCCCTGTGTGTGTGCTAAGTCACTTCAATTGTGTCTGACTCTGTGTGATGCCAAGGCCTGTAGCCCACCAGGCGCCTCTGTCCATGGGATTCTCCAGGCAAGAATACTGGAGTGGGTTTCCATGCCCTTCAGTGGATCTTCCTGACCCAGGGATCGAACCCATATTTCTTGTAGCTCTTGCATTGCAGGTGGATCTTTTACCAGTGAGCTACTGGTGATGTCTGTACTTTTCCCTACTGCATACTAATTTTTGTCTCCTCTTCTGAATAGCATCTGAACGTACTTCTGTGGTATTACTTAACCTAAATAACCACAATAGCTAATTTACTCCTTTCCAAACAAAGTGTGAACCTCCAGAATCAGAACTCATATCCTGTTCTTTCTACTCTTAACTCAATGACTAGCACCTAGAGGCACCAGTAGTAGTCATTCAAGAGATCATTGAAATTGAACTGTCACTTAAGTAATGAGGACATTTAAGCCCACAGTCACCCAGGAAACTAACAGCAAAGCCAAAATTCAATCTCAGGCCACCTAATTGTTGATTCAGTATACCATGTTGTCTTCTTCTGGTGAATTTTCCAATAAAATACCAGTCATTTCCCCCCACCAATATGTGACATAACACATCCCTTTTGTGCTCATCCAGGATGTGAGAAATTGAAGCAATAATGTGCCCCTCCTAGAAATTCTCCAGAATATGGGTTGTTTGATCTGGGTGTGCACTAGGGGACTGCTATTCCAGTTCTTCATTTCACCCCAAAGAAAGGAGAGAGGAGAGAGATGAAGAGGCTCTCCCTGGGTTACTCAATTAGTTACCAAATGTGCTGAGTCTTAGGCCAGTACTAATGCCATTGACCACATTGTCTTGTAATTAAAGGCAAGAATCCGGATAAACATGCTTGATCATAGCAAATAAGTATTGGTTCCCTAGCACCTGCTGTTGGACTGATTTGCTTCTTTCCTTGACCAGCAAAGGACCATCTGAGATTTACACAGTGCTATAAAGTCTTTCAGCTTTTATCTCTACCATAGTGTAGGTTCCATCCAAGCATATTTGGATTCCCCTATGCTCAAACACAGATGGAGAAGCCTCCACATCCCCTCTCTGCTCTGCACATCCCCTCCCCAATGCATAAAGACATGTCTGAACATATTTGATTGCTCCATTCTAAAAAACTAGCTCTAATGGAAAGGCTCATATTACTAAAAGGTGAAAGGGGATTCCCCAACTACCTCCAACTATCCAGCGGGTGCTCTTCAGAGAATAACTATTGCCTTTTTCTAACACATCTGAAAAGGAATGAGGAAGTTATTCCAATTCCAACCACAGGGGCCTAAAGTAGACACCAGGAAGAGGAAAGACCGGGACACATAGTGGGAGGCTGGAAACAGATTTCTGATAACATAAACTGTCTTGAAAAGAATGGACTAAAATTTCATAAATCCTTAGATTGCATTTTGAGAAAACCAGTTATAGATCAAATTCACTGTAGAGTGTTCTGTCCACTAAAAAAAAAGCTATGCTTCAAAAAAATTTCATAAATCCACAAAGGGTTACTGCTGCTGCTGCTAAGTCGTTTCAGTCATGTCCAACTCTGTGTGACCCCATAGACAGCAGCCCACCAGGCTCCTCTGTCCCTGGGATTCTCAAGGCAAGAATACTGGAGTGGGTTGCCATTTTCTTCTCCAATGCATGAAAGTGAAAAGTGAAAGTGAAGTCACTCAGTAGTGCCTGACTCTTAGCGACCCCATGGACTGCAGCCTACCAGGCTCCTCCGTCCATGGGATTTTCCAGGCAAGAGTATTGGAGTGGGTTGCCATTGCCTTCTATGACAAAGGTTGAGCAAATAGAATATTTTAAATAGCCTTATCAGCAACTTTGAAAACATCTTAAAAAGAAGTGATGTTTGTTGGTCTCTGGCATTTGTTCCCATAGAAAATTTGGGATTAAAGTTACTGACTGAGGGCATATAATCTAGGAAAAAGGACTGAACTGGGGTCCAGCATGCTTGGTCAGTTGATGCCTGCTTCCTCCTAGTCCCTGACTGTGGACACATTCAATGTAAATTGGCTTCCCTGGTGGTTCAGTCGGTAAGAATCCACCTGCAATGAGGGAGACCTGGGTTCGATCCCTGGGCTTAAGACAACTGAGTCATGGACCAGAAGTCTTGTTTGAAACATGCCATACCCTGTGCATATTTGTGTCTTTATCTGAAATATTGGGGTCAGGGAAGAGCAAAGGCTTTGATTATGAGCCATTCAAATGCCAGCTCAGCCACTTCTCAATAATGACATTAAATATCTCTGAGTTTCATTTTCCTCTTCTCCAAAATGGAAAATATATCACCTATCTTATAGGAATTTTGTGAGAATTCAAATTACTCAAAAGTACAATGTCTCCATTGTACGCAATTTAAAAAAAAAAAAAAATGTTTTTTTCATGTATTCCTTCCCACCTTCTCCCACATAGAGTTTTTGGGAGACAAAAAAACAGAATATACATGCCTGACATATAATCATCACATAATAAGTGATAATTTCTTTTCCCCTCCCTTCCCACCTCACCATCATTATAATGAGGGTTTTGTGATAGCTAATTCCTAAAATCCCATCTAACTCTATAATTCTACTAATAAATTCCCTGCTTCAACACTTAGTTTCATTTGTGCATCTTTGGATCCAGGACAGTAGCAAGTTAGCACAGGTATTTAATTAGTATCTGTAACATTAAATTTCCCCTACTATTAACCAGGTTTGAGGTAAGATGCCTGCTCTCTGTGTTTCTGGAACTATACACACTGAAGGAAATGACTCAGCTTCTAAGTCAGGAGGAGGCTATGAGAGGGAAGGTACACCTGGCAGAGCACAGCACTGACAGCACTCACCTCCACAGGGAAGAAACCCCCACCTCACTCTGTCCCCTTCACTGGGGAGCATCTTCCTGACGTCAGATGGCTGCTTCCAGAATTCAGCAGCAATCTCTAACAGTTGTTACATTTTAAAAGTACTCTATCAATGTGCTTTTTTGAGCCATTGCCCACAGTGCAAACAGGGCCATCAAGGATCTCCCTTTGAACCTATATTTGATTATTGGCCAAATTTTCCGTATCCTGTTATAGGCTGTTTCAAAAACATCTGTTTTCATTAAAGAGTGATCAGGAAAGTGCTCTCACATTATAGAGGAAACGGGCTTTGTTTAATATGAATTGTTGGCACTATAAACCCTTGTTTCGAAGCTGAAGGAACAATCAACATCTGTGCCAAATCTAGTAAGACAGGCTGGGCCTCACTGACCACAAACCGCAGGACTCAGTTCTGGGAAGGACTGCCCTAAAATGTAAGACTGGTGAAGTTCCAGGGTAAGGTCTCTTTCACCCAATTTTGGCACATATCACCTACTAGATATGAAAAAAGAAAAGGAAACTCATGGAGCTATGCTCCATCCTGCTCTGAGACCCTCTTGATCCCAATTAGTCTGTTGTCAGACGGCTCTCTGCTATCCTTCCTCCATTGCCATCTCTCTTCTTCCTCTGCCTCTTCTTCAAAGATTAAATACTGAATTTGGGTCACTTCAAAAACTTAAAGAATTCACCCTCTTTCCTGTCCAATTTCCACCCTAATTACTACAAGTCATCCTATAGTCTTGATATACAGTCTAATATGTATACATTTGATTTCAGTATTGGTCATTTGGTGATGTCCATGTGTAAAGTCATCTCTTGTGTTGTTGAAAAAGGGTGTTTGCTATAACCTATGCATTCTCTTGGCAGAATTCAGTTAGTCTTTGCCCTGTTTCATTCTGTTCTTCAAGGCCAAACTTGCCTGTTACACCAGATACCTCTTGACTTCCTACTTTTGCATTCCAATCCCCTATGATGAGAAGGAGATCTTTTTTTTGGTGTTAGTTCTAGGAGGTCTTCTAGGTCTTCATAGAACTGGTCAACTTCAGCTTCTTCAGCAGCAGTGGTAGAGGCATAGACTTGGATTACTGTGATATTGAATGGTTTGCCTTGGAAATGAACCAAGATCATTCCGTCATTTTTGAGGTTGCACCCAAGTACTGCATTTTGGACTCTCTTGTTGATTATGAGGGCTACTCCATTTCTTCTATGGGATTCATGACCACAACAGTAAATATAATGGTCATCTGAATTAAATTCGCCATTCCTGCCCATTTTAGTTCACTGACTCCTAAGATGTCGATGTTTATTCTTACCATATCCTGCTTGACCATGTCCAATTTACCTTGATTCATGGACCTACCATTCTAGATTACTATGCAATACTGTTCTTTGTGACATCAGATTTTGCTTTCATCACAAGACACATCCACAACTGAGCACCATTTCCGCTTTGGCCCAGCCGCTTAATTCTTTCTGGGGATATTAGTAGTACTCCCCTACTCTTCCCCAGAAGCATACTGGACGCCTTCAGACCTGGGGGACTCATCATTCGGTGTCATATCTTTGTGTCCTTTTATACAGTTTATGAGTTTCTCACACCAAGTGTACTAGGGTGGTTTGCCATTCCCTCCTCCAGTGGATCACATTCTGTCAGAACTCTCCGCTATGACCCATCCATGTTGGGTGGCCCTATACAGCATGGCTTATAGCTTCATCGCATTATGCAAGCCCCTTCATCACAACAAGGCAGTGATCACGAAACCATTCAATCTTAAGGGAAATCAACCCTGAATACTCATTAGAAGGACTGATGCTGAAGCTGAAACTCCAGTATTTTTTATCATCTTATGTGAACAGCTGACTCACTGGAAAAATCTCTGATGCTGGGAAAGATTGAGGGCAGAGGGGAAGAGTGTGTCAGAGGATGAGGTGGCTGGATGCCATCACCAATGCAATGGACATGAACTTGGGCAAACTTTGGGAGATGGTGAGGGACAGAGAGGCTTGGTGTCCTGCACTCCATGAAATCACAAAGAGTCAGACATGACTTGGCAACTTAAAAACAACAACAATCTATACATTCATGTTAACAGTATAAAAGACATTTATTGTGCATCTACAGTGCATACAGCACTAAGATGTTCAACATGTGGTCTTGTTATAAAAGAACCAACAGACCTAGAGAGAAACTATGACATATACAGGAATAACTACCATGCAATGAAGCAAAAGTTAGTGTCTTCAGAGTGGTAGAATTCGGACGAGAGAAAGATGATTTCCAACTGGATCAGCCAGTAAAGGAATGGCCCATGAACAGGCCTTTTAAGGATTTTAGTAGGTGATGATTATTGGGGGAAGTACTTTGCAGGTAACAGGAAAGGCAGAAGAAAAGGAGCATCCTAGAAACCAAAGGCAAGACAGGAACTTGGCCATCAAAAAAAATTCCAACCAGTCCCTTTCTGTAATGAGTTAGATGACAGATAAGTACAGAAAACCACATAGAAAAGCAAGGTTTACAGACTTCACATATTCATAAGTGCTAAATGGCACTGTGCATGGTGAGTTAGGAAGAAGACAACTGACAGAGATAGGTGATGAACTGGACACTCAAGAATGGCCTTGGGTTGGTGTGGGCAGCAGAGAAGGCATTCCAGGAAAGTAAAACAATTGAGCTAAGACATCATCTCTATGAACCCCTTTCTTCCATTTTCTTAAACATACCCACTCATTCCTTCATCTGTATTTATTGAGCACCTAATATGTGCTCATGCTAGGCATGAGAGATATAGAAGTAATTGTATGGTATCATGAGCCTCTTCCTAGCATTTACTATATTGTGGGAATGACATTAAATAAGCCCAAAAACAATTAGAATTCAATTGCAATTGTGATAAGTACAGTGAAGAAAAAGTACAGGGTATTTTGAACACCTGTAATTGGAATCCAGAACTTGGTTTTCTCTTTAGAGTTTCTTTTTAAATTCCAAACAGGTACCAGCATATCCCACTTTCTCCAAAGCAAGCCCATGGCCCATGCCATCTTCTCCCAGTGCTCTGGGGCTCTGTGGACCTCCTTGTGGGTTCTCTAGTCCCCTTGCCTCTTAAGGATCTGAATTGGTATTACCAGTTTATCCTCAATACTGGCCACACCAGGCCTGTGATGGCCTTGGGCGCTGTCCTTGCCTGCCCAGATCTCCTAGACTAGCTGCTGTCAGCATTGGCTGCTGATAGTTCACAGCTGCTCCCATCTCAGAAAAAGTACAGGAAATGCCTAGAAGTTGCCCCACACATGGGTGCATGCGAGCATATGTGTGTATGCAGCAGACCCCCTCCCCAACCCACCACACCCCCTGCCATGACCCATAGCGACAGGGACGCAGAAGCCCAAGCTTCTTACCTCCAGTGAAACAACTCTGTGGTGTCATTCAAGCTCCAGAGTGCTCTGGTTGAGGCCAGACTCCACCCAGCCCACATCTTTGCCCAGCATCTTCCTGGACCCCATCCTATCTCCCTCACAGGTTCGCCTGAGACCTCTGCCCCCATAAATCACTTGTTCAAAAATCCCCACTCCAGCTCTGCTTTTAGGAAACCCACCTAAACTCTGTCCATTTCTGGATGCTGCACTGCTTTCCAATTGCAAATTTCCCGCCCCCACTCATGTTTTGATTTCTCCTTCAATGTGCTGCGTAAGACGCCAATAAGCAGTGAAATCAGACCAGCAGCCAAACAAGTGAAAGAAAGGAACAAAAGGTCCTGAGCTAATCATTCCATGAAATAAATCCTGGTTAACAATACAGCCAGACACATTATACAGAATCCTCACTCTTAAAGGCTTTTCACTTGATAAAGCATTTTTAAGCATTTTATTTCATTTCCCACATAACACATATACCCCATTCTAAAACTTTTTTATATGCTAATATTAACAGCACTTTATTGAGGTATTTATATACAGTAGAATGCACAAACCTCAAGACTATAGCTCAATGAATTTTGCCATTTAATTTGTACAAATGTCACTCAGATAAAGTCATAGCACCTTTTCTGCACCTCAAAATGTTCTCCAGTCAGTCTAGGCTTTACACTATCCCCCAACAGAGGCAAATTCTGTCTTAATTTCTCTCACTATGACAAGTTTTTATATAAATGCAGTCATATAGTATATCTTTTCTGCCTGGCTACTTTTATTCAACATTGTTTTGACCTCAGTCCATGTTGTTGTGTGTGTTAGTTTGTCCCTTTTCATTGCTGAGTAGTACGTGTCTGACTCTTTGCGACCCCATGGACTTGCCAGGCTCCTTTGTCCATGGAATTCTCCAGGCCAGAATACTGGAGAGGGTAGCTAGTCCCTTCTCCAGGGGATCTTCCCAACGCAGGAATTAAAGTCCAGGTAGCCCACATTGCAGGCAGATTCTTTACCAGCTGAGCTAAAAGGGAAGCCCTTTCAAAAGTATCCCATTGGATAGATACACCACAGTTTGTTTTTCTCCAGTCTCCAACTGATGCATTTTTGTGTTGTTTCCAGGACTGGGCAATTATACACAAGTCTGCTATAAATCTCCTTGTAGACTCCGTGTTAAAAGAGTTTATAATTAGCTATAGAAAGTCTATATAGTGAATCTTTCTTTCCTATTGTACAGTTAGAAAGCAATAAACCTATGCCATGGAGGAAAAAATCCAAGGTAATAAATCTGTAGACTAAGATTATGGGAGGGATATTAGGCTTGAGTTCAGTGTGATTGCATGCTCAGTTGTGTCCAACTCTTTGCAACCCCATGGATGGTAGAGTGCCAGGCTCTGCTGTCCATGGAATTTTCTAGTCAAGAATACCGGAGTATGTTGCCATTTCCTACTCCTGGGATCTTCCTGATCCAGGGATCAAGCCTGGATCTCCTGCATTGGCAGGCAGATTCTTTATCACTGCACTACTTGGAAAACCTGAGTTCAGTAGGCAGGTTTAAGACGCCCAGAAACCAGGGAAGCAGGGTCTGGGAGGCAGACTGTTCCAACCCAGTGGTCCCTCATGTTCAGAGCCTTTATGCACTTGATCTCAGCATGGAATTGTCAGCTATCTGTGTTCATTTACCTATGACAAATAGATTATCAGAGCTGGGGTCTTCCCCTAGACTTGCATGAGGACACCAGATTTAGCTCACAGTAGTCAGTTATTCAACATAAAAGATATTCAGTTGAAAATGAAATCCTAATAGGAACCTCTAGGGCAGTGGTCCCCAACATTATTGGCACTAGGGACTGATATCATGGAAGATAATTTTTGCGTTTTATTTCTATTATTATTGCATTGTGATATGTAATGAAATAGTTATACAAATCACCATAATGCAGAATCAGTGGGGGTCACGGGCTTGTTTTTCTGCAACTAGAGACTTCCATCTGGGAGTGATGGGAGACAGTGACACATGAAGTGCATTGCTTGTTTCCAGTCTACTCCATAACCTCGTTTTAATTGGTGTCACCAGAGAAAACGTTGCTACACAAAGATAGGATGTTGGAAATGGAAGCAAGCTTTTCAGTGCTTTTTTGGCAATTTCAAGATATTCCACTTTGACTTGACTCCAGAATGTATGGAGATTTGAAGTTGTCTCAAATATACTTTAAAGGCCACCTTCATTTGCAATCTCAAGCAGTTGACCTCTTCCAGCACAAAGTTGATTTACCTGGTTTATTCACAAATGGGTCACAGATTCATTCCTTGCCAGTTTGGACATCTTTTGTGATTGGGAAATAATGCTCAAACTCTTTTGAAAGCTGAGATAGGTGATTGTGAACCAACCAGCTGGGAGAAAGAAGGCTCTTGCTCAGTCTCTTTCAAAATCTCTGCTAATGTTTGAAACATTTAAAAAATCCCTATGTTCACTTGTTGCCCTCATAATTCCACTTTGGTTTGAACGAAAACATTTTAACTGCTGACTTGAACACAGTTGTCATTCTCCCCTGAAGTGACAAGTTGAGTTCATTAAGCAGGTTGAATATGTCACACAAGAAAGCAAATTTTGTGACTTGTTCTGGGTTACTGAAATGTCTGCCAGTGGAGACTGTTTTCCTAAAAGAAATCTCTGGAGCAGCTCTTGTAACTCAGAAACTCTGGCCAGTGATGTACCTTCAGAAAGCCATCTCACTTCTTCATGTAAGAGAAGATGTGTGTACTCTGCATCCATCTCCTCACAGAGTTGCACAAACAGACATGAGTTAAGGGCATGCACTTTAATGTGGTTGATCATCCTGTTAAGTTCTGGTGACAGTTTAAAGTTAGTCAGCATTTCTGTATGGATACCCCGGTGCATAGACTCACATTCAGAGGCAATCTCTATGACCCAAGTAGTTAAGGACTGGTGCTGGAGCTGAAATTCCAATACTTTGGCCACCTGATGTGAAAGAATTGGCTCATTGGAAAAGACCTTGATGCTGGGAAAGATTGAAGGTGGGAGGAGAAGGAGATGACAGAGGATGAGATGGTTGGATGGCATCACAAACTCGATGAACATGAGTTTGAGCAAGCTCCAGGAGTTGGTGATGGACAGGGAGGCCTGGCATGCTGCAGTCCATGGGGTCACAAAGAGTTGGACTGAGCAACTGAGCTGAACTGAACTGAGTGAAACCAGAAGACTGTCCAGTCACAGCAGCTGCTTTGTTCATGCATGTAACAACACAAATTGAATAGTTCTGCACCTGTGGTGTTGGTTGGCCACAAAAGTGCATATAACATATCCTCATGCACATTCTCCTGAAAAAATATATTGCACAAAAACAAGCATTGTTGCCCTGTCAACATCGGTAGACTCGTCAACCTGGAACATAGTACAGTGACTCCTCTCTAATAATTGTTCCTCAATATCCTCTGCTATTTCATCCATTCATCTAGTCATGGTGCTAGCTGAAAGAGGAACATATGCCATCTTTTGAACTGCAGCCTCTCCTAAAAGTTCATGAAAAATGTCCATAGTAGCAGTCAAGATCAACTTTTCACCAACAGTAAAGGACATCTTAGCTTTCCAATGCAATTAACTACTAATAATGATGCGCCCAGGGCAGACACATTTGTTTTATGGTTCAAGATCTTTTTTTTTGCCATCATCAGGCTGATACATTTAATAAACATCTCCATAAAATATATAATATTTACTTTATAATAGCTATCCCTAACATCAAGGTAAATATTTTTTTAAGTTTTTAATTGAAGGATAATTGCTTTACAGAAATTTGTGGTTTTCTGTCATACATCAACAAGAATCAGCCATGGGTACACTCATGTACCTCCCGGACCTCCTTTCCATCCCTCCCTCACATCTCCCTCCCCATCCCACCCTTCAGCCTGTCTCAGAGTCCCTGTTTAAGCTCCCTGAGTCATACAGCAAATTCCCATTGGTTATCTATTTTACCTATGGTATTGTAAATTTCTATGTTATTCTCTCCATACATCTTCCCTTCTCCTTCCTCTCCTCCTCCCTATGTCCATAGGTCTGTTCTCTATGTCTGTTTTTCCATTACTGCCCTGAAAATAAATTCATCAGTGCCATCTTTTTAGATTCCATATATATCAGTAAATGTTGTAAATAATATTTATATTTCCCTTTCTAACTTACTTCACTGTGTATAATAGGCTCTAGGTTCATCCACTTCATTAGAACAGATTTAAATGTGTTCTTTTCATGGTTGAGTAGTATTCCATTGTATATATGTACCACATCTTCTTTATCCATTCATCTGTCAATGGACATCTAGTTGCTTCCTTGTTCTAACTATTGTAAATAGTGCTGCAATGAACATTGGGGTACATCTGTCTTTTTCAATTTTTATTTCCTCAGGGTATATGCCTAGGAGTGGGATTGCCAGGTCATATGGTAGTCTTATTCCTAGCTTTTTTTTTTTCCTTGCCAGCATTTGTTATCTCTTTTTTTTTATTGAAAAATAATTGCTTTACAGAATTTTGTTATTTTCTGTCAAACCTCAACATGAATCAGCGATAGATATACATATATCCCCTCCCTTTTGAACCTCCCTCCTATTTCCCTCCCCATTCCACCCCTCTAGGTTGATACAGAGCTCCTGTTTGAGTTTCCTGAGCCATACAGCAAATTCCTGTTGGCTATCTATTTTACATATGGTAATGTAAGTTTCCATTTTATTCCTAGTTTTTTAAGGAATCTCTACACCATCTTCCATAGCGGCTGCATCAGTTTACATTCCCACTAGCAATGCAAGAGTGTTCCCTTTTCTGCACACCCTCTCCAGCATTTATTGTTTGTAGACTTTTTGATGATGGCCATTCTGACTGGTGTGAGGTGGTATCTCATTGTAGTTTTGATTTTCATTTCTCTAATAATGAGTGATGTTGAGCATCTTTTCATGTGCTTGTTAGCCATCTGTATGTCTTCTTTAGAGAAATGTCTCTTCAGGTCCCTTTCCCACTTTTTGATTGGGTTGTTTGCTTTTCTGGTATTGAGTTGTATGAGTTGCTTATATATTTTGGAAATTAATTCTTAGTCAGTTGTTTCCTTTGCTATTATTTTCTCCCATTCTGAGGGTTGTCTTTTCACCTTATTTGTAGTTTCCTTTGCTGTGCAAAGGCTTTTAAGTTTAATTAGGTCCCACTTGTTTATTTTTGCTTTTATTTCCATTACTTTAGGAGGTGGGTCATAGAAGATCTTGCTTTGATTTATGAGTGCAGACACATCTGGTGAAGTGGATATTGTTCAGTCACTCAGCCATGTCCAACTCTGTGATCCCATGGACTGCAGCATGCCAGACTTCCCTGTCCTTCACTATCTCCCAGAGTTTGCTCAAATTCATATCCATGGAGTCAATGATGCCATCCAATCATCTCATCCTCTGCCCCCTGCCTTCTCCTCATGCCCTCAATCTTTCCCAGCATCAAGGTGTTTTCCAATGAGTCAGCTCTTCACATCAGGTGGCCAAAGTACTGCAGCTTAAGCTTTATTATTGGTCCTTTCAATGAATATTCAGGGTTGATTTCCTTTATTTTGACTGGTTTGCTCTCTTGATCTCTCAAGAGTTTTCTCCAGCAACACAGTTTGAAAGCATCAATTCTTCAGTGCTTAGCTTTCTTTATGGTCCATCTCTCACATCTGTACATGACTACTGGAAAAATTACAGCTTTAACTATGTAGACCTCTGTCAACAAAGTGATGTCTCTGCTTTTTAATATGCTGCCTAGGTTTCACATAGCTTTACTTCCAAGGAGCAAGCATCTTAATTTCATAGCTGCAGTCATCATTCCCAGTGATTTTGGAACCCAAGAAAATACAGTCTGTCACTGTTTCCACTTTTTCCCCATCTCTCTGCCATGAAGTTATGGGACCAGATTCCATGACCTTAGTTTTTTGAATGTTGAGTTTTAAGCCAGCTTTTTCACTTTCCTCTTTCACTTTCATCAAGAGGATCTTTAGTTCCTCTTTACTTTTTGCCATTAGGGTGGTGTCATCTGCATATCTAAAGTTATTGATATTTCTCCTGGCAATCTTGATTCCAGCTTGTGATTCACTCAGCCTGGCATTTCACATGATGTACATTGCATATAGGTTAAATAAGCAGAGTGACAATATACAGCCTTGACATATTTCTTTCCCAATTTTGAACCAATCCATTGTTGCATGCCCGGTTCTAACTATTGCTTCTTGACCTGCATACAGATTTCTCAGGAGGCAGGTAAAGTGGTCTAGTATTCCCATGTCTTTAAGAATTTTCCACAATTTGTTGTGGTCCACACATAAGTGGTGGCCTTCAATAATTACTTCTGTTCTTCATGTTCATGTTTTTTTTTTCTTTTAAAAAACTCCAAAGGCTTGTCTTTTAATGCAGGGTGCCTGGTCTCCACATGGTGAAGCAGTTTTGAAGGTTTCATGGCTTTATTGCGTAGATGGTCAACCACATATTACATATATAAGCAGGCTTGGAGAATGTGAATCACTTATTGCAAGGAACCCATAATTTAAGTAGGACACTTTGTATTTTCTTTTAAATGCAGCTTTCTTTTTGTTGGCAGTCTTAGAGTCTTCTGCTGTCTCATCCCTGGGCCTTTCTCCATTTTCAAAGAAGCTCTCCAGTAATGTTTGTTTTATTCTCGTCTTGGTTAGGGTTAGCTTGTGGGCTTATCAAAACTGAGACTGAGACAAGTGCACAGTGCAAGAAAGATGCGTGGATGGAAGTGGTAAATAAAATAACGGGCAGGCCATTTGCAGACTAAAATAAGTGTTGGATTCTGACCTAAAGCCTGCCACCAGATGCAACTGTACAATAGAAGTACATCAACTCACTTGCCACTATACAGCCTTTCACCTGATGCAGCTTAACTGTCACTTGCCACTCAGTGATAGAGTTTTGATATGAATCTGTAAGTAATTGATTTACTATGGCCTCTGAGCAGTCAAACCTCTCTGCTAATGATAACCTGTATTTGCAACCACTTCCAAATCCTAGCATCACCACCTCAGCTCCACCTCTGATCATCAGACATTAGATTCTCATAAGGAGCATGCAACCTAGATCCCTCACATGGGCAGTTCACAGTAGGATTTGCACTCCTATGAGAATCTAAAGCAGCCACTGATGACAGAAGGTGGAGCTCAAGCAGTAATATGAGGGATGAGGAATAGCTATAAATACAAATGAAACTTTGCTCGCTGGCCTGCTACTGACCTCCTGTTCCAGAGTCTGATTCCTAATGGTACCAGTCCATGGCCCAGGGTTTGGGATCCCACCCTTAAGTAGGACAGCCCCCACTTAAGGGATTTATTTTCCAGTACAGGAAATTCTCAAAATCCCACATGCGTTTTACAGCCCATACTAAACTCACTTCTTACTTTACTAATTTCTTTACAGCAGGCTTCCACATATTGAGTATGACATTTTTGTCTTGAATTATTAAAGTACTGACTTTACAAAAACTCAATTATTTAACAGGTACAGCTACATGAGAGCTAGGTCCCATTATTATTCTCATTTTACAATTGAATAAATAGACACAGGGAAGTTAAGTAACTTGCCCAAGTTCTGCAGCTACCAAAGTCATGCTGCTATGTCCACTGGCTTGTTTTATGTCATTTTTAGTGCTGAACCATGAAGATGCCCTATAAAATAGCAATTGTATTTATCTATAAGCCACAGTCTCAAGAATATAGTACACTGCTAAGACCAAAAAAAGGAAAAAGAACAAAATATATGGGTTTTCCAGGGTCCTGAAAAGCTGAAAGTGGACATATAATAATATGCCCAAGTCTTTAAAACACTGGAGCCCCCAGGATGGGGACATGGCCTTGTTGCTGCTGAGGCTGGTTGGAAAATTAGGAAGGACCTGAATGCCATGAACAGTTCCTATTTGGGGCACAGTTTGTTTGCAGCAAGTTTCCCTGGGGCAGCATCCAGGTCACATGTGTTAAAGAGCTTGGTGTTGAGAGCAATGCACTTGGCCTATGGCGGGATCCTCCAAGTTTGGCATGAAGAGAAGGAACTTGGGATAGCAAAATCAACTACACTGCATGCACTCCTGCACTGAGTGGTCACTTAGTTTCTGATGCAATTCCATGTCCTTAGAAACAATTTATCTTTAAAATGATGAGGGGTGATCTTTTCCCAAAAATTGATAGCCCACCAGAGATGTCATAATGAAGGTTAAAAGAAAAGCAAATACCTTAGGTCCCCAGTTAGAACCTTTTTACTCTTATTTGACATATAAGTCTAACAAACATAAAAGAGAGAAGAAATAGAGCAGATGCAAGGCCACACAGAGCAAGATAAAGGATCCCTAAAACCTGACAAGCAGGGAGTAAGAACTCAAAGACTATAATTCCGCTTTGTTGCTATTCAGTCGCTAAGTCATGTTTGACTCTTTGTGACCTCATGATCTGCAGCATGTTAAGCTTCCCTATCTTTCACTATCTCCCAGAGTTTGCTCAAGTTCATGTCCATTGAGTTGGTGATGCCATCCAACTACCTCATCCTCTGTCTCCCCCTTCTCCTCTTGCCCTCAGTCTTCCCCAGCATCAGGGTCTTTTCCAACAAGTTGGCTGTTCCTATCAGGTGGCCAAAGTAATGGCGCTTCCACTTCAACATCAGTCCTTCCAGTGGGTTGATTTCCTTTAGGGTTGACTGGCTTCAACTCCTTGAAGTCCAGAGGATTTTCAAGAGTCATATTCAGCACCACAATTCGAAAGCAACAATTCTTTGGTGCTCAGCCTTCTTTATAGTCCAACTCCACACAGTTGACTAATAGAAAAGACATAGCTTTGACTATGTCTTTGTCAGCAAAGTGATGTCTTTGATTTTTAATACACTGTCTAGTTTGTCATAGCTTTTTTTCCAAGGAACAAATGTCTTTTAATTTCACAGGTGCAGTCACCATCCTCAGTGATTTTTAGAGCCCAAGAAAATAAACTCTGTCACTGTTTCCACTTTTTCCCCATTAATTGCCATGACATTATGGGACCAAATGCCATGATCTTGGTTTTTTGAATGTTGAGTTTTAAGCCAGCTTTTCCACCCTCTTCTTTCACCCTCTCCAAGACGCTCTTCATTTTCTCTTCATTTTCTGCCATTTTCCGCCTCTTCATTTTCTGCCATTGGGGTCGTATTATCTGCATATTTGAGGTTGCTGATATTTCTCCCAGCAATCTTGAGTCCAGCTTGTGAGTCATCCAGCCTGACATTTCACATGATGTTCCCTGCACATTAGTTAAATAATCAGGGTAACAATATACAGCCTTGGCATACTCCTTTCCCAATTTTGAACCAGTCTGTTGTTCCATGTCCGGTTCTAACTGTTGCTTCTTGACCTGCATACAGGTTTCTCAGGAGGCAGGTAAGGGGGTCTGGTTTTCCGATCTCTTGAAGAATTTTCCACAGTTTGTTGTGATCCACACAGTCAAAGGCTTTAGCATAGTCAATGAAGCAGAATTAGATGTTTTTTTGGAATTCCCTTGCTTTTTCTATGATCCAATGGATGTTGGCATTTAGATCTCTGGTTCCTCTGCCTTTTCTAAATCCAGCTTGTGCATCTGGGTGTTCTCAGCTCAAGTACTGTTGAAGCCTAGCTTGAATGATTTTGAGCATTACCTTGCTAGTATGTGAAATGAGCACAATTGCATGGCAGTTTGAACATTCTTTGGCATTTCCTTTCCTTGGAATTGGAATGAAAACTGACTTTTCCAGTCCCATGGCCACTGCTGTGTTTTCCAAACTTGCTGACATATTGAGTTAAGCATTTTAATAGCATCATCTTCTAGGATTTGAAATAGCTCAGCTAGAATTCCATCACTTCCACTAGCTTTGTCGTAGTGATGCTTCCTAAGGCCCACTTGACTTTGCACTCCAGGATATCTGGATCTAGGTGAGTGATGACACCATCGTGGTTATCTGGGTTATTAAAACCTTTTTGGTATAGTTCTTCTGTGTATTCTTGCTACCTCTTCCTAATCTCTTCGGCATCTCTCAGGTCCTTGCCATTTCTCTCCTTTATTGTGCCCATCTTTGCATGAAATTTTCCCTTGCTATTTCCAATTTTCTTGAAGAGATTTCTAGTCTTTCCCATTCTATTGTTTTCCTCTATTTCTTTGCATTGTTCATTTAAGAAGGCTTTCTTATCCCTCCTTGCTATTCTCTGAAACTCTGCATTCAGTTTGGTATATTTTTTTTCCTTTGTTCTTTGCCTTTCACATCTCTTCTTTTCTCATTTATTTGTAAGGTCTCCTCAGACAACCACTTTACCTTGTTGCATTTATTTTGGGTGGGGATGGTTTTGATCAACACTTTCAATACAATGTTATGAATCTTTGTCCATAGTTCTTCAGGCACTCTGTCAACCAGATCTAATCTCTTGAATCTATTTGCCACCTCCACTGTATAATCATAAGAAATTTGATTTAGGTCATATCTGAGTGGCCTAATGGTTTTCCCTACTTTCTTCAGTTTAAGCCTGAATTTTGCAATAAGGAGTTCATGATCTGAGCCACAGTCAGCTCCAGGTCTTATTTTTGCTTTTAGTCATACTTTTTTATTTTCCATATTTCTAGTGATCTGCCACCTAGGACTTTGCTGGACCTCCCAGGGCTAGTCAATTCCTAGAAACAGCAGACAACACACTTGAGAACATGTAATTCATATCAAACTAATCAACACAGAACCCAAACCCCAGCGACGTCCTTTATCAAGCTCTCACACTCATGCCACTTTCCACCTGCTCTGTTCACCTCAGGGCCAGGTACCAGGCCGCCAGGGAGATCTCCTATGCTCCAGAGCCTGCTGAAATTATTTGAACTAGCCAAGCCTAGGCCTATTTACCCTGCCTCATTTATTCCTTCCCATGGAGACTACAGTAAAAGTTCTTGCCCAACTTTTCCACTTCTGTGTCCTGGCCAACACTGGTGCTTCCCCATGTGGCCCTGCATGACATGACATGCATTCTGTTTCTAGGTACCTGTGAATTAAAAACTTCTTACTTCATGACCACCATTGCCATTTCCACATGTCTTACCACCCCTGATTAAAACAAATATCAGCTACTCTTGAAATATCATATTACATCATAGTATATAACATGAAATTCATAGTGACAACCCTAAGTCATCAAGAAAATGATTAAATCCTGGTAGAATCTAAATGATAAAACACAAATACATATATAATCCATTCTACATAAACAGAATAATATTTCTTTCGGTTTTGTTTTTGTGTTCTTTTGCTTTGATTGCTTTCTTTGTATAAGTGTTAGACTCAGCAAAAATAGAGTGAGAGAGAGAGGCAGACAGATGATAGATCACTAAACAGTAAAGAAAGACATACAGCATGTTAAATGAAAAATAGTAGTTCTCTTCTACCTTTTTACCCCTATTTTTGCCATTAACAGTATTTTGTTTATTGTCTCAAGTATTTTCATATGAAGACTCACATTTCCACTTATTTTTATTTATACCAAATCATATGGTACTAGACATATTGTTCTGTAACTTGCTTTAGTTTACTTTACATATCTTATTACTCTCTTTCTTTTTTTAATCTAAGCTGCAAAGATCTACATTTTAGAAAGTGATTTAAAAGTTTTAAAAGCAGCGAAACTGATATGCAGAGAGCATGATATTTTACAGCACAGAGTACAGAAAACCTCTTTATTCTTTTCTATGCCAATTTCAGGATCTATTCCTAAATTTTAGCAGCTGTATATTAAGTGGGGTCTAGCCTTACACTGTCCCATGCAGTAGCCATTAATCACATGTGACTACTTATATCTAATTTACATTAAGTTAAATTAAAATTTTAGTTCTTCAGTTGCACTAGCCATATTTCAAGGGTTGAAGGGCCACATGCGGCTAGTGGCTGCCATATTAAACAAGGCAGATACAGGAAAAACATTTCCTTTTTTAATTATTTTTATTGAAGTATAGTAGAATTACAATGTTGTGTTAATCACAGCTGTACTGCAAAGTGATTCAGTTATACATAAACATATACATTCCTTTTCACATTCTTTTCTATTATGATTAATCACAGGATATTGAATATAGTTCCCTGTGCTATCCAGTAGGATCTTGTTGTTTATCCATTCTATTTATATTAGTTTTCATCTGTGAATTCAAACTCCCAATCCAACCCTCTCCCACTCCGTTCTCCCTTGGCAACCAGCAGATTATTCTCTATGTCCCTGATTTAGTTTCTGTTTCATAAATAGGTTTGTTTGTGTGATATTTTAGATTTCACATGTAAGTGATATCATATGGCATTTGTCTTTGTCTTTCTGACTTACTTTGCTTAGTATAATAATCTCTAGTTGCAATCTATGTTGCTGCAAGTGACACTATTTTGTTCTTTTTATGGCTGAGTAGTATTCCATTGTATCTATGTACCATATCTTCTTTATCTATTCACCTCTGAATGGACATTTAGGTTGTTTCCATGTCTTGGCTATTGTGAATAGTGCTGCTATGAACATAAGGGTGCATGTATCTTTTTGAATTACAGTTTTGTCTGGATATATGCCCAGGAATGAGACTGCTGGATCATATGGTAATTCTATTTTTCATTTTCTGAGGAACCTCCATACTGTTCTCCATAGTGGCTGCACCAACTTATGTTACTACCAACAATGTAAGAGAGTTTCCTTTTCTTCTCCACACCCTCTCAAGCACTTGTTATTTGAGGACTTTCTAATGATGGCGATTCTGCCCAGCATGAGGTGATACTTCATTGTAGTTTTGATTTGCATTTCTCTAATAATTAACAATGTTGAACATCTTTTCATGTGCCTATTGGCCACTTGCATTTAGAAAGAACATTTACATCATGACAAAAGCTTCTATTGGATATCCTTGGTATGCATTTAGAGGGAGCTATATACAGAATATTGAATATAGAAGAGCTGAGAAGCCAAATGAGGCCAGAGAAGCAGCCAAGTACTAAAAACAGCAGGAAGCTGCTCTGCCCCAAGACAACAGGGATCTTAGGATAATGTGCTGTTTCCAATACCCTATGACTGAGTGATCTGACAGAAATTGAGTCCATGGAGAAGACACAGCCACTCCTGCAGATGCTGCTCAAAGAGTAGAGAAGAGAGGAAAATAGACCTTCCTCCTACCACCTTCCCACCTCCTTTAAGTATTTCCAATTTGCCCCATTCAGCATGAAGCTAGCAGTCAGTGGAGCCTGGGAAAAGCAGCCTGCAGGATAAGGGGGGAATATGTACAACGTACAGGGCACCTAGAGGGGAGGAAGAGCCTGGTTAATCAGGAGAATGGCATGCACTCTGAGGAAGCAAAGGCCTCATCAATGGAACTAGGGTGGTACCCAGGGAACAGACCCTGAAGGCCCATGGAGGCAGCCTAAACACCTATTGATGGGTCTTATGAAAAATGTCAGGATCAGATTTGTATTTTAGGAAGATGATTGGCTAGGCCAGCAATCCTCCAAATGTGGCTTCTGGACCATCAACATCTACATCACCTGGAAACTAATTAGAAACACACATTCTCAAGTCCCAACCTAGGCCTGGGTCAGAGTTCGGAGGGTGGGGCCCTGCAGGCTGTGCATTAAGGAGTCCTCCAGATGACTCTGATTCCTGCTGGAGTTTGAGAACCCCTGTGCTAGTCTGGAGGTGGGAAGACTAAAGGAGATCTAAGTGAGAGATGATGAGGGTCTGTTTAGGACTGAGACATGGAGAGGGTACTTAAGAGCAATGAGAGGAGGGACTGGCTGGCCTGGTGATGAGGCAGACGTGGCAACAGAGTTAGAGAAATCCATCAGGAACAAGCAGAGGCTGCCCACGTGAGGAGGTTCATGGGATACCAGACAGAAGCCTTGTGAACTCAAATACATTTAAGCGCTGAACAGCTACTAAGGCGCCATGCCAAGAAACTGCAGAGAAGGCATTTCCTCTGCAATCCAGAACCTGACAGCTGACACTGATTCTGCAGCTGAACGCTGATGTCCAAACTCCCTCCACTAGATTAAAGAAAGCATCTGCCTTCCCTAAATATGCAGAAGGTCCTCACAGGGCCCCCCACAGGATCTGCATCCTTCCCAAGCACCAGCATCTATGCCTTCCCTAAATATGCAGAAGGTCCTCACAGGGCCCCCCACAGGATCTGCATCCTTCCCGAGCACTAGCATCTAGAAGACGCCCGACACCGACACCGCACACCCCGGGAATCCCTCAGGAAGGGACTGCACCTCTCTCTTTTCTTTACCCCAAACAGGGAGTGCAGGGTTTAGACCAGCCCCATCCAACTGAAATGTCAGGCGAGCCACACAGGTAAGTTTAAATTTTCTAGTAACCTCATTAGAAAAAGTCAAAAGAAACCAGCAAAATTAAGTTTAATAATGTACTTTATCTAAGCCAACATGCAACCTGTAGTCAATACTAACAAACTATTAAAAAGATATCTTACATTCTTTTTTCTCTCGTACTAAGTCCTCGAAATTGTATGTGCTGGTCACACTCACAGCACATTCCAGCTTCAGCTCCCCCTATTTCTAGTACTCAGCATCCACATGGATCTGGTGGCTCCCATGTTGGGAAGTGCAAGTTTAGAAGATAGTAATTGCTTGTTTGGGCTTTCCTGAATAAATAGAATAAATGTGGGCACTCTTTCCCACAGGTTTGTGATAAGCAGTGATGCCATCTGGTTGCCATTGTTCTGTGGGAGAGGAAATAGGGGACTATTGGAGGTGAGGGAAGGGAAATAAAAAGAACTTGAAAATCTAAGTTGGGAGGGAATGAGAGTATCCCAGAAAGAGAGACAAATGTGGGTAAGAGGGTAAGAGGTGCATTAAAATATGGACCCCAACCTCCATTGTCCTTTGCAACAAGGAGAATGTACCCCAGCAGCACTGCTGTCTCCACCATGAGAATCTCCCCGATGCTGAGCCTGCATTGTTTACATTTATTTAGCATGGAGTGAATAATGCAGGCCCAGCTTTTCTACTTTTATTGTGTGACCTTGGGAAAGTTACTTAATATCTCTGTTCCTCTGTTTCCTTGTCTATAAAATGGAGTTCATAGTAATATCTTCCTTAGAGAACTGTCATGAAAATTAAACAAAACTATGGAAACAAAGTTCTTAACGTTGTACCAAGCCACATGGAAAACATGTTTTAAATGTAAACTGTTATGATCATTTTTGTTAAAATGGAAAAACCTAATTCTTTGATACTTTTCAGTATAGAACAAAATAACCAGAAGTCTTATTATCATTGATAGAATAATTTTTTAATATATATAATTGCTTTTAGTTTTTAAAAGACTCTATTTGAGAACAGAGAGAGAACATGGAGGTTGAGGGGAAGATCTCAGACTGGAGCTCAGGACTCACCACCACCTTTCAATCTCAGATGGGCCGGGCAGGGTGAGAAAACACACAAGTGACACAGCACAACAGAATCCTCATGGAAAGAGTGAGGAAACCAATACCAGCAAGTGAAACCTCAGGCTGGGTCTGTGAGGGCTACTCCGCTAGGAACTCAGGCAGGAGACGAAGCCACTCACTGTCTGTGGGAACTGGACCCTCGCACCCTGCTCACAGGCAGTGGTTTCCCAGCCTCCTCTCTGCCTAGGCTTGGCTGCTATCTCCTGTCTCCATTCCTCAGGGTAGACCCACACCTGTGGCTTTATTTGTATTGCAGGGTACGCCTATATCCCATCACACAAGCCTCAGGGCTCTACCCAATTAAAAAGAAGTTCCCAGCCCCTTGCAAGGCTGGGAACACCTAGCTTCCCATCCTGCCCAGGAGACATGTCTCAGCCACCACCGTGAGCGTGGCTGTGTGTTTCAATGCAGCTAGGAAGTGGCTGTGCTGACGATGGTTGACCTCAACCTTGCTTAGCAACTCTGCTCCTTCTCAACTTTTACCCATGGAGACTTCAAGGAGACAGTTAGGGAGTGCCATGCTTTCTCTATTCCACCATATTGCCCTAATACTAAGAAGTTCTAGGGGATGGTGCTGAAGTTAAGGAGAGCAACTTCAAAGAACTGGAATCAACCTCCGCATACTAGACCGTGTGTAAACTGGTGAAATTTGCTGCCACACCTTCCCTGGGACTGCAGATAAGAATCTGGCTTCTAGAATGGAGACACTTCCACAGGAAAGGGAGCCAAAGCCCATACCCAAGCCACAGCACCAGGAAAACAGGGTCCTCCCCACAAGTTCTCCCTCAGAAGGAACAGAGCTGGGTATTTTTGGCTGCCCAATACCATGTTCCTCCAGAGAGGTACAACTAACCAACAGAAATCCAAGTACCTTCCAAGCTGAGATTAGACAGAACTAAGCATTGTTCTATTTTACTCTATACTTTTTCTACCACTTGACTTCATTGACTCCAAGTCTTAACAAATCTAGGGGTAGGGACAAAATAAATCCCAAAGAACATGAGTTTCCTGCAAATTTACTTTCATTTCCTCCTACATGTTCAGCAAAGGCTAAGAAGTGTGTCCACTGAACAGAAATTCAACATAGCAAAACAAGTAGGTTTAACAATGAAGCACCAGAATGGCTCTTTTTCTATATAAAATACTTAATGATTATTTTAACCACATTGTCCCACCAAACCTTTGGGTCAAGCAACCATCATCATCAATTTGTTTCTCTTCATTAAGCAGTTCTTATGGGTCAGGAAAATAAAGAGCCTCCTCCCGACTTTCAGCCCCACCATATTTCCCAGAGCAATCTTTCAAGAGACAAACTGAGTGTCCAACATGTCCCTGTCAGGATCAAGTATTGATTTCATGCCTAGTGCTGAGCCCGTGGCCTAGAATCATAGATGGTGAGTTCTCCTGAGGAATGCACAGTGGAGTGGTAAAGGTTGATACATTCACACAATAAACAGAGATAAAGGCATTGGTGGAGATGTGTACAAGATAAAGCGAGGGAATGAAGAAGCCACCTCTGAGTGTGATTACCAAAGGGCTGTTTCAAAGAGAAGGTAGAGTTTATTTTGTCCTTAAATTGTGCTGAAGTTCACTGGTGAACAGCAGTGGAGTGTAAACCCCACACTGATGACACAGAACATGTGCAACAGTATGGAGCTCAAGATGGGTGTGGGATGGGTAAGCCAGGGATGGGTGATGAATGGCCAAGCCATTGGAAGGTTTGAAGCTGGGAAGTAACAGGATCAGGTATGCCTCCAGGAATCTTGTCTCCGGCAACACTGTGAAGACTGGTTTTGGGGAGATAGATTAAAATGGAGACATCCCTTAGAATGCCACTGTAAACAACTAAGTGGTATTCTACAGATTTGAACCAACTTCTAGAATTAGTGCCATGCTGAGCTCAGTCGCTTCAGTCATGTCCGATTCTTTGCAATCCCTTGGACTGTAGAGATTTTCCCGGCAAGAAAACTGGAGTGGGTTGCCATGCCCTTCTCCAGAGGATTTTCCCAACCCGGGGATTGAACCCATATCTCTTGTGTCTCTTGCATTGAAGGTGGGTTCTTTACTGCTGACTCACCAGGGAAGCCTAAGAGGAGAAAATTCAAGGGACATGTAGGAAGTAGAGCCAAAGCTCTTAGTAGCCCACTGAGAAGAGGCAGGCTCCCTGGAGGGCTGCTGTACTAGGTGCTACCTTAGTCTGGGTTGCTCCAACACCAGATCCCAGATCCCAGTATATAAGAATTTGGGTGCAGGTAGTTTATGTGAGAAGTGATAGCAGCAAGGACTGGGAAGGCGAAAGAAGGAATTAGGAGAAGCTGTTACAGATGGCAGACTGCTACAGGCTGTAGGGCTCAGTCCCCTGGGCACCCTCTCAGACATTGTGCAGAATATAGCTCAGGGCTGACCTAGATAGTAAGGAAGCCTGGGTTGATATCCACCAGCTCTCATCCCTCAACAATTGAGGACCAATCACAATTCCCCTGCTCTGCCCCAAGCCAGGATGAGTCAGCTCTCAGGCCAAAGAAAGCCTCAGGCAGAGAACAGAAGTGCTTGCAGTCAGAAGTCATGAGTGTGACAGAAACTGTCCACCAAAGTTGCCCACAACCACTAGGGTGGGTGGAGTTGGTAAAGACAGAGCACAACACAGTCTGCTAGGTGTCTAGAAGGTCATAGACTCAGATGGTCTAGCAAGGCACTAGTAAATAACTTCTGAGATATCATTTCACTTTCACCCCTTAACAAAAGTTTAAGTGAGCTCTGCTGCTGCTGCTGCTGCTGCTGCTGAAGTCGCTTCAGTCGTGTCCGACTCTGTGTGATCCCATAGACAGCAGCCCACCAGGCTCCCCTGCCCCTGGGATTCTCCAGGCAAGAACACTGGAGTGGGTTGCCATCGCCTTCTCCAAGTGAGCTCTAATATATACTAATTAAGAAAGCCACATTAACATCCTGGATGGGAGGGGAGTTTGGGGGAGAATGAATGTATGTATCAATATATATGTAGCTGAGTCCCTTTGCTGTTCACCTGAAACTATTACAATGCTGTTAATCATCTATACCCCAATACAAAATTTAAAAAATTGTTTTTCTTAGAAAAGAAAACCACGTTAAGAAAGCTTACTAGGTGAGTTTCATATGGTCATCTTGTATCAGAGTATTAGAGTGTGTATATTTGAGTGTGTGCCATCTTGTATTCGAGTGTGTGTCATGGCTACAGAGGCTTCAAGAAATACATCTAGAATGATGGGCTGATAATAGAAGCATCAAGACTACAACTGTAATACTACACATAACTACTTATGATTAGGAGAGTAGATGAGAAATTTGGTGCAGGATCTGAGAATGTCAGTAATGTAAGAAGCTTCCAAATTATGAACTGACTCTGGCTAAACGTGGATGTCTCATGATGCCTGGAGGGAGGGAAGCCAAGTATTGCTTGATACTTATCTTTTGAGGCTTGGAACTGCCTGATTTGGTTTCTAGATCAACCACACTCTGGTAATCTTCTGAGGACGTTTTCTTTCTTTCTTTCTTTCTTTTTTTTTTTTTTGGCATTCCTCTGGATCTCAGTCTCTCCGTTATATTAAAGAAGGAGGTTGCCAAGAGATCTCAAGGGACCGTCCTCAAAGAAATACATATGAATGTGAACAGGATTTGCAGCCCCAAAGAAACCTCCACACACTTGAAACTCATATTGGGAAAAATCAGACATTTCCTACCCACAGATTTGAATCAGCCTGAACCTAAAGTATTTAATTTCCATATTTAGAGCAATAGTTGCCATTGGTATATAATACAAACCATTCCATGCAGCTGCAATTCAGGCATATACCGATTACTGTTAAACTACCCAGAATTCGAGCTCAATTTCACAAGACAGAAATATGACTTTTTCTTTTCTTTTGGTCATAAAAGATCACCCAAGGAAGTAGCATGACAAAATGTTTCCTGATGCTGTTATAGGCATATGGCTGAAACTCAACCTCACACACATCTGTACAAAAATGTACTGAGCAACCCACAAATAGCCAAGCTTTCTGGTAACATTAACACCCAAGCATCAGCAAGCCTTCTATCGTTAATTATTTGAGACATCTCCTGCTTTGCTTTTATAACATTCTGAGCTGTTTATCAAAAAGGTCATAACATGAGAAAGTATCTGTGCCATCTTTAATAAAGAAAAAAATCTGACTGGACAGGGAGAGAAGGAAAAACACTGTTGCAACAGAGCAACAATCAAATTATGTCTATAATGGGCTTTAAATCTTTAGAAGAAAAGATCTACAGTTTAGCAGTACAAAGCAGTATTATTCCTGTTGTTATTAAAAACTGCCCTCTAATCCTTCGCACATATGTAATACATCTCGTCCAAGGATCTCAAAGTTCATTATAAATAAACAAGAGGCTATGCTTTATAAAATCTAGCCAAGGCCACAAAAGAGATGGAATTCTCTGGTCATGAATAAGCCAACATTTTTGGAACAACTCACCAGCTAATGATATAAAGTCTCTTGGTCTCATCAAAGTTTGGGGAAATAATTGGGTTTGGTTTGTAAAAGGCACTCAATAACTGCTCATAGATGTAAAGATTAATAAAAGATCTGCTGCAGGAACATTATGGAGATTAGTTAATTCAAGTGAGTTTTTTTAACAAATGTATTTAATGTGCAAATATTTCTGCAAATCATGTAATCCCTTATAAATTCGCTGTAATCCAGAGGGCCTAGTAACCTTAGAATCAAAGCAGAGAAATGTTACTTACTTACCTCCCTGCCACATGAGGCTTCACTACTATCTTTCCAAATCCCTGCAGAATTAATCTCTTGGGTAATTGCAAGTCTGAGTCTTAGTGAACCCAGAGGAAAGTCATCTAAGGCAAGAAAACAGAAAGCTCACAATATTTGAGGAGCAAAAACACTGCAATTAGCTGGTAAAGTTAGACCCTTTATTCATCTAACAAATATTCACCAAAGTCACAGAAGTCAAAAAGAAGTGTTTAGTGTCCAGTGTATGCCAGGCCTTGTATTTGACATTGGCTTAGTTGACAAAACAACAAAGGTAGAGATAGGGGGAAGAGAAAAAAGGAACTTTTAACCTAATGAGTGCTACCTGGGGTGATGGTCACTGGGACTTGTAACCTTAGATCAGGTTTTCCACTTTGGCCCTATTGACATTGGGGACCAGATAATTTGTAATTGTGAGGATCTGTGCACAGTAGGATCTTTAGCAGCATCCCTGGCCTCTACCCACCAGATGCCAGTAGCACTCTACTCCCTCCCCCACTCTGTGCCAGCATGACAACCAAAGATGTCTCTAGACGGTGCCAAGTGTTCCCTGGAATGCAAAACTGTCCTCTGGTTGAGAAACCACTATCCTAGAGATCTTAGAAAATAATTAATCTTCTTTCACTTATATATTGATATTAACTGGACAATTCTGATTAAAATACTTACCTATATCTTCAACCAATACATCTCCAGGTATTTTCAAAATCTGGCATCCAGATCAATCAGTGTCCAAAGGCCATTTATTTAATGATGCATCCTGTTTCAAAAAGGCATCTACCCTCATTTCTGTATTATAAAATCAGTCTCCAAAAGTAGCATTTATATTGAAAATATTAAAACAGAATATTAACTAGTATTTTAAGGGACTGCATATAAGATGACAGTAAATCTCCATGATGTCATATGTCAAAGAATGACTCAGAGACATGTAGTTAATTATCTGTATGCCAAACAATTCACTTGTATGTAAAGGAGATAGCTATTGGATTGTTGTCAGTGAACAGAGGTAAAAGCAGAACTGGAAAAAAACAGCGGTGAGAAAGAAGAGGAAAAAACAATAAGAACAGTAGATCTTATTTAGCATTTTGGAGGTAAACTAATTAGCTGCCAGTTAGCAAAGAGCTCTGTCTGGGCCATCTGCCCTTGAACAGGCCATGTAAGGTATCAGACAAAGCAATTTCAGTTGATGATGGATTCTCCAAGAAACCTTGAGGGTGTTGCTGAGTATGAATGAGAGACTGCCTGTGACGTGTCCACTGGGTCCTACATCAGGTCAGCAAGAACTCTGCCATTTCTCTATTCTGAATAACTCTCACAGGAAGACTAGTTTGAATATAGCAGAAATTTTTTGTTCTAATAGCTGGATAGAAAGGAATTGCTACATAAAACAAGCTTCAAATTCCCAAAATCTAGCAATCTTAGACCCGGAGATTTCTCTTCAGACATGGATTTTTTTTCTGTTCTAAGTGACAGACAAGCAAGTACTAGGCTTTTCCTCCTATTCACCACATTGCAGAAACTGCCAATCTCAGGTTCAGCTGCTCTTTCCTCCTGCACTGGAGAAGATTCTAGACTCTGAAAACGCCAGTGAAAAATGACAGGAGAGAACTTCTTGAAGTGCCACAGACTTGTTGTTTCCGGAAAGGCTATCCCTTTCTTGCATCATGTTGAATTACTCTAGTAAACAAACAACCATTGCTTGGCATCCGTATCTGTGAGACAAGTTCCTGGCACAAAGTGGTCAGTCAATGGCAAATATTGCTGGAGTTTTCATTATTGTTGTTGTTGGTATTCAGTCGCTAGGTTGTGTCCATCACTTTGCAACCTCATGGACTATAGCACACCACATTCCTCTACCCTCCACTATCTCCCAGAGTTTGCTCAAATTCATGTCCATTAAGTCAGTGATGCTATATAACCACCTCAACTTCTGCCACCCCCTTCTCCTTTTGCCCTCAATCTTTCCCAGCATCAGGCTCTTTTACAATGAGTTAGCTCTTCCCATCTGGTGGCCAAAGTATTGGAGCTTTAGCTTCAGCATCAGTCCTTCCAATGAACATTCAGAGTTGATTTTCTTTAGGACTGACTGGTTTGATTTCCTTAATGTCCAAGGGACTCAAGAGTCTCTCCAGCATCACAATTCAAAAGCATCAATTCTTCATTATAGTTAGCATTTATCAAACACTTGGTATGCTCCAGGCATTGATCCAAGCACTATACATATTCTATTTCATTTATTCTTCACATCAACCTTAAATTTTTATAAGAACTATTTTATCTCCATTTTACAGATCAAGTCTGGAAGGTTATACATTCCTATTGTTGCAAGTTCATATAATTATTTTTAACATTTTAGTAATTTCCATGTTTTTCTCTGGAAATAACTGCCTTGTTCTTGACTCTGTCTTTTTTTGATTTCTTGATCTCTGTCTTTGCCTGCCCCACTCCCACACCAATGCCTTTAACCTCTCCTTAAAATGTACTTCAAATTTTTCATTTCTCTGTTGAGTGATGGAGCCCAGAATTAGAAGTAATTGATTCCATTTTTGAGTGTTCATCTAAACATGGCTCTATTTCTGAGCATACTACCTGCCAGACACTGGAAATCACTCAAATATATCACGAAGATATGATTTTTGCCCTTTGAGGTCCTCCCAGAAGGAAACCAAGAAATGCCCAACACAACAATGAGACATGAGCAATGGACCAAGGAATCCAGGAGGAGAGAATAACCCTGCCTGGAGCCATAAAGGAAACAGCACATAAACTAAGTTTTGAAAAGGAGAGGGAGTTAGCAGGGGAGAGAGAAGAAAGTGTTCTGGTCAAAAGAAATGGTCTCATACAAAAACACTTTTCCTTTGCACTGTATACCCATTTACTTTTGCAATAAATATTTTCACAGAAACCATGTGCCAAATAGAGTAGTAGGTGCTGGAGATGTGATGGTGAACAAGAGAGGCAAGGCTGGGGCTTATGTGGACCTGATAGTCTAATGAAGGACAGTGTGGCAGTTGGTTTCCAAGATGGCCAAAATCAATTCCCTCTCCCTCCTGTATGCACATGATGTTCTTTCGTCCTCCCATCAGCAGCTGGAGCTATGTCTCCTCACTGAAATTTGGGCTGAGCCTGTGACTGCTTTGACCAATCAAATGTGGATGAAGTGACATTCTGGGACTTCCAAGCTGAGGCATGAAAGAGGCCTGAAGATTTCCACTTTCTCCCTTTTGGAGCTCTGAGTTTCCACAAAAGGTGTGCAGGCTTCCATTGGGGTGAGAGTCTACCTTGAGGAATACAAGGCAGCATACATCTTACTCCACACCACCATCAGATGCTGCTGCACGAGAGTTATCCCATTATCCTACTGTTGCATAACAGACCACTCCAGAACATTTGGAGTGGCTCAGAACAGTAACATTTACTTACTCTTACATCTTCAACTTGTGCAGAGCTTGGCATCGCTGCCTGATGCTGTACATTGTACCACCTGGAGTAAACTTGATTGAGGGCTAAAGGATTCACATACAAGCTTGCTAAGTTGTATGGCCAGGGCTGAGACTTCATATAACCTGGGCTTCTTCAGGCTGGGTTCCAAATGTGAGTGTCCCAAGTGAAACTGTCCCAAGAGAGTGTCCCAGTGGAAGTCATATTACCTTTCATGAACTAGCCTTGAAGTTACATTAAATCTCGTCTGCTATACTCTGTCCTATTAGTATTGAGCAATTCACAATGGCCTACCTAACTTAAGAGGAGGGGACATAGTCTCCACCATTTGATCAGAGTGTAGCATGTAGAATAGGGAATATTGTTGTGGACATTTTTATCTACAGGGTCCAAGCAAGGCCAGTAGAAAAACTGATGAGCTTAACCATGGAAAATCCATGGAATCATGAGATATAATAAAATGTATGTTGTTTTAAGCCACTGAGTTTGGAGTGATTTGTAGACAAAGCAAAAAGACCACTAGAGAGGTGAAACACACTTTAAAACTATGTGTATATATACATATTTGGGTAAAGAGGATAAGATTTTAAAAATACATTTGAATAAACATTTAACAGAGTAATGGGGAAAAATAGAAATTCAGGTCTACTCTAGATTGGCCATCGAAGGTGGATTTCTTATTTATTTTTATTTTATTTTATTTTTTTTGCTATGGATTGAAATTTTACGTTGAGAATGGATAATTTCAAAAATAATATTTTTTAAATGTAAGTAGATGGAATAAGATTAATATAGAAGAGGAAAAAATATTCCAACCTAAAATAGAACTTGCAAAGAAATTTATGTAGGATAAACAACCTCTTTCCAAAAAGTCCCAAAGAATTTCCAAGCTCTAAGCTAACAAAGCAGGGGGTGGGTTGGGTTTTGGAACAATTCCACAGGAGTTTAAATACAGTTTGGCCCATGTGGGTGAGTTAGGCTCTCAAGGAGGTTGCTTTTAATATCATCACATAAGGCAGAAGTTGCCTGGAGTCATTATCACCTTGAAAATATCTTCGATCACCATGGAGTCTACAAGTTGATAGATTTTCCTCCAGCACTGGGACAGATCATAGCTTTTCACTAGAGCACCAGATAGTTTATGACATGCATTAAGAGCATACAGAAAATAATAGATATCTTTAAAGGTTAGAATCACACTCAGTCTGATGAGATGCTCAACCTGAGTGGCATGTTGGAACCAAAACACATTGAATGTGCAGCAGATTCACACCTGTTCTTGTTCTTCACCACTGAATAGATTGGAAGGTTCATCACTGTAATACTTTTAGTTTCCTTTTCTCTCTCTCTCTCTCTCCCCATCACCCACCACCACCCCCCGCCTCTGGATAGTTGATGTCAAAACACCCAAATGAATATATGTCCTGACCCTCTGTGTACAGAGCTGCTGTCAGTTGCTTTTGCTTCCAGGTCAATCACAGCTGTGGGGGGAGAGTGTTGGGGGAAGGCTCCAGGGCAGAACTTAAGTTCAAAGAGGGAAGTCCCTAACTCCACAGTAAGCATGAAGAAAAAAGCAAAAGGCGGCAATGCATAGAAAATAAAAACATCATCCATGCCTAGAGCAAACCCATCTCAGCTTTGGATAACTTAGGGTCTCCCAAGCCCGCTTGTCGTACAAATGGGTGGGCCATAGATCTATGTATCTAGTGCAGACACCAGAGTTTACCAAAGTGAAAAACAGTGATTATAAGCAGAGAAGCAGAGTGCACAGAGTCTTTGAGCCTCTCATAAACCCATGCTTAGGCCAAGCATGGATAAAGTGCGTGAACATGGCCAAAATTCCAGTCATAGGACTCTAATCCATGACAGTACATGTTTTTATAGTGTCAGGAAAAGGGAACAGCTATGAAAATACATTACTTTGGAATATTCTGGCCAGGGAAGAGACATTGTTAGAAGCAATTTTGGAAGCTGAGTGCCTGCTATCAGCCTGCTAAGCTAACTTATGCCTGCTGAGTCAGTTCTTTGCTAAACTATCAGAACGAAATCAGACTCCAGATTCATCCAGATTTCTCTCTCCTCACTGCCTTCTCTTCACGCAAGTTAAAAAGAAACATGCCTGTTGTGGAAAGAGACCTCTAGATAATACATGTGCCTCATAACTTTAGTAAACAATCTAATCCTCCTTATATAAACAGGTGGTCACTATCACCAGATATCTGAAGATACAAAGGCACAATCGATATAAGCAGAAATCAACAATACAAGACATAGATGATAATTTTTTAAGTTCTAATTATGAGAAGACAGTGGACCCATAACATAAGAATAGGCATTCAGAGAACAACAAAGAGCTCTTTGACATTAAAAGCCTGATTCCCAAAATAATATATTGAACAGAAGGGCTGAATGATGGAGTGACTAAAAATCAACCAAAATATTGTGCTAGTTGATAAATCTCATAATAAAGCACAAAAAGGAAGAGACAGGGAGAAAATGAGAAAGGAAGAGAGGGAGGGAGAGGAAAAGAAGGAAAGAAACTGATTAGATTGAAAATACAAAAATGCAATTTTTAAAAACATGGAAGAGAGTCCCAGGATGCCAACATTATCTGGTAGGAATTCAAGAAATGGAGAAAAAACAGAATGGAGGACAAAAAAATAACCAAAGGAATAATAGGAAAAAAATTCCTGAGCTAAAGGACTTGAGTCTTCAGTCTGAAACAGACCATCAAAACATAAGCAGAAATAATTTTAAGTCATATGTAGAGGTACAGATTGGCAAAAATATATTAACAACTAAACTGAAAATCCAAAAAGTAAAAAAGTACCTTATAAACAAAAGAACAAATACTGAATTGGCATCTGATTTCTCATTGACAGGAGACGCTACTAGACAATGGAGAATTGTTTTCATATTTCTGAAGGAAAATTATTTAGAACCGAGAATTCTACTCCCAGGAGAAACATCATTGACGTGTGAGAACAAAATTAAAGCTTCAGATAGGTAAGGGATCAAAATATTCAATATTCATATATCTTCTCTGAAAAATTATCCAAGTATATACCACAGTGAAATGAAATAATAAGTCCAAGAAAGAGAAAGATATGAGACACCTGGACTAGTAGTGAGTAAGATATGCAACAAAACTTATAATTGAATCTAAACAATTGCTGGTAATATGCATAGAACACTTAAAACACTATTAATAATAAAATATTAAATAACAAAGACACAATATAAGATATAATAACAATCCCATATTTATTTCCAATAAGCCAAACGGGAGAAGGAGGTTAAGTACAAATTTGCTAAAGACCTTGCCTTGCTCAGGTTATAGACAATAAATATTGATTAATGCTTGATCTTGTCATCAGTATAAATGGAAAACTAACAAATATAAAAATAAGATGTTGCTGTGGTTATCTACCACTGCTTTGGCATCTGTAACTTAAAACAACAATAACCATTCCTTCTTCCTCTCTCATGGTTTGGGGGATGACTGAGCACAGCTAGGCCTGAAGGTTCTTCATCTATACATGTGTTAGCTGATGCTGAGTCTCTGCTGGAACCTAGGTGGGAGCTATTACTCAGAACACCCGCACACGGCCTCACCATGCAGCCAAGCTTCCTTGTCGCATGGTGCTTGGGTTCCAGTGGCAAGCATTCTGAGAGAGAGAAACTGAGAGAGAGAGCACCAGACAGAAGATGTGGTCCCTGTATCATTTTATCACATTCTATCTGTTAGACCTGGTGTTTATTTAGGACAAGGGGGTTTAGACCCCACTTCTTAATGCAAAAGTGTCAAAGAACTTGAAGACAGATTTCTAAGTTGTTTCAGATGTATTATTTCCAAAAACTTACTAGTGCTTTAAGAAGAAAAAGTGCTTTAAAAAAAAAAATTATATATATATATAGTCCTATCAAAAGTCAGAGGGAAATGAAATAATAAAATTTAAAAACTAGTAATCACAAAATAACATGGCAGTTTTAATGTTTCAAAGATACAATGAATATGAATGGGTAATTTCTGCTGTTAAAAACAGAGATTTCAAATTAGATTCAAAGCTAACAAAACCAGTAACTATCTACAGACTGTAGGCTGTCTTAAGAGACATAATGTATGAAAGGAAATATGACAGCAAAAGTGATGAACAGGGTTTCCCTAGTCTGCCGATGCAGGGGACATAGGTTCGATCCCAGATCCAGAGGATCCCGTATGCCACAGAACAACTAAGCCTGTGTGCCACAACTATTACCCTGTGCTCTAGAGCCCGGCAGCACAACTATTGAGCCCATGTGCCACAACTACTGAAGTCCGTACACCCTAGAGCCCATGCTCAGTAACAAGAGAAGCCACCACAACGAAAAGCCCACATGTTGCAAAGAAGAGTAGCCCCTGCTCACAACCTGAGAAAAGCCCATGCGGCAATGAAGACCCAGAACAGCCAAAAATAATAAATAAAATAAAAAATAAATAAATAAAATTATTTTAAGGTGATGAACAAAGATACATGAAGCAAAGTAAATATCAGACAAAATAGAATTCATGGCAAAAATAACATTAATAGGGAATGACAAGTTGATAAAATGCTATAAATGCTAATAGAATTATCAAGGTAAAATATCCATGGATTTTTATGTAAGGACATCATTTTGAAACACATGAAACAAAAATGTTGGAAAGGTAAAAAACAGCCAGCCCCAGAGTGGAAGCCTTTCGCATCATCTGAGATCGACAGATCAAGCACAGAAAAAATTACTGAATAAGCAATCCTGACTTAGTAGATATGAATATGTACTCCAAAAGATATATATTCTTTTCCAAAATCCATGAAATATTGTAAAATTGGTCTGATAGCCTCAAAGAAATCATCTATGCTATGCTATATAAAGACAATACAAGAAAACTGGAAATTAATTAAAAAGAATGAAATAAGGCCATTTGCAGCAATTTAGATGGACCTAGAGAATGTCATGGGCTTCCCTAGTAGCTCAACTAGTGGAGAACCTGCCTGCAATGCAGGAAACCCCGGTTTGATTCCTGGGTCAGGAAGATCTGCTGGAGAAAGGATAGACTACCCACTCCAGTATTCTTGGGCTTCCCTTATGGCTCAGCTGGTAAAGAATCAGCCTGCAATGCAGGAGACCTGGGTTCGATCCTGGTTGGGAAGATGCCCTGGAGAAGGGAAAGGCTACCCACTCTAGCATTCTGGAGAACTGCATGGACTGTATAGTCCATGGGGTTGCAAAGAGTCAGACATGAATGAACGACTTTCAGTTTCACAGAGAGTGTCATATTGATTGAAGTAAGTCAGATAGAGAAAGAGAAATATCATACGACATCCCTTATATATGGAATGTAAAAAGAAATGATACAAAGGAATTTACTCACAAAACAGAAAGAGACTCACAGACTTAGAAAACAAATTCACAGTTGCCAAGGGGAACATATACCAATACGTGCACACTGCTATATTTAAAATGGATAACCACAAAGACCTATTGTATAGCACATGAACTCTGCTCAATCTATGTGCCAGCCTGAATGGGGGAGGGTCGGCGGGGGTGGGGGGGCTTGGGAGAGAATGGATACATGAATATGTATGGCTAAATCCCTTCACTGTTCACCTGTAACTGTCACAACATTGTTAACTGGCTATATCTCAGTACAAAATAAGATGTTTATATAGCTCAGGTGGTAAAGAATCTGCCTGCAATGCAGGAGACCTGGGTTCTATCCCTGGATTGGGAAGATCCCCTGGAGAAGGGAATGGCTACCTACTCCAGTATTCTTGCCTGGAGAATTCCACAGACAGAGGAGCTTGCCAGGCTACAGTCCGTGGGGTTGCAGAGTCGGACATAACTGAGCGACTAACACTGTCAATACAAAATATTTTTGGTGTTAAAAAAAATAAAAATTAAATAAAAAAAAAAATAAAACTGGAAATTAGCAACCAAAGATTACCCAACTTGGAATCTAAAACATTCTTCTCTATCACCCTTAAATTAAAAGGGAGATCAAAACTGAAAGTGAATGAGAGCACAGCAATTCCTATGGGATTGCTTTAAATCAACATTAGGAGAAATATTTATAACCTCAAACTTGCCCATATATCAGAAGCAGCTAAAGAGCTTGTTAGAATGTAGGTCTCTGGGGCCCACTCCCAGAGTCTCCGATCAAGAGTGCTAGAGTGGGTGGGGCCTGAGAATTTGCATTTTGAGCAACTTTCCAGGTAACATGGGGGCTGGGACCATACTTTGAGAACCAGTTTTATAGCTTCACTTGAAAGTCATCTGAAGAGGAGGGCTTTTCTGATTACCCTAGCCCACCACCTGGTGTATTCCATCCATTTCAAATGTTAACATCTCATTGGTGGTGGTTTGATCACTAACTCGTGTCCAATTCTTGCAGCCTCATGAAGAGTAGCCTGCCGGCTCTTCTGTCCATGATATTTCCCAGGCAAGAATACAAGAGTGGGTTGCCGTTTTCTTCTCCAAGGGATCTTCCCAACTGAGGGATTGACCCTGCATCTCCTAAACTGCAGGGAGATTCTTTACCACTGAGCCACCAGGGAAGCCCAGTATCTCATTACAAGGTATTTATTATGCTTAATTGCTTGCTATAACTTTTCCTCTAAGCGCATAAGAGATGATAATCGTAATATGAATGATGACAGTGAACTAACAAAACTTTGTAAATATAGAGAAGTTGCCAAATAACAGCATAAATTTATATGAAATCAAATGCCATGAATATCAAGTCAGTAAGTGTTTCCGTGCTTATAAACAGAATTTCCTGTGATGAGCCAGTGGTTCTCCAGCCTGACTGCACACTGGCACGACGTGGGGAGTTTTTAATAAGGACTGATGCCTAGATCCCAATCCAGAGATTGTGATTTAATTGGTCCGGAGTGTGGCAAAAACCTCAGGAGTTTTAAAAGCTCCCAGGTGGTACCTATCTGCAGCCAAGATTTAGAACCACTGATCTGTAACAAGGAAATCAAGTCAAAGATGACTACATCTTTCCCTTACTCTTAAAGGACAATCAAGCTATACATAAGTTTGGATACCAAATCCCGCTTTCTTGTGGATTCAGTGGAAGTTTTGTCTGCTGAGGAAAAACAGATACAGCCCTCCAGCCCCTTCCAGCCACAGTTACCACAGAAAAGACATTGCTTTATGGTTCGTTGCTGCCCCACCCCCAACACATTTCACAGCAATTGTAACAACGGTATGAATTACAACTGATACGCTTTGAATGTTATTCTCCATTTCCCCATATCTTGACATTTGAGATGTAACCAAGAACTTTGTGTCCCCTTGGACTGGCTGAAGGGGGAGATTCTGATTAATGTCCTTTCAACTCCCATAAGAAACACATGGCTTGTATTAGAGACAAGATGAATGAATTGATACATTGGGAACAGCCTGTGCATTAGACAAACATGACTTATTAAAGCCAGGAATGCCCTAATGATTAAATCTATCCATGTATGTGAATCAACTTATCTCCTATAGGAAGAAGTTCTTTTAAATAAGTTGAGTTCACTAGCAAAACAAAAATCTTCTCCATTACTGAACAGAAATCATCACTCATCCGTATAGCTATGAACATTAGAAATTTAATGAGCTGACAGTGCAAAAATAAATTTGCCTCACTCTCTGCTCTGATCATTTAAATGTATTGTCATTCAAATGTTTAGCTTAAAATTACAAAAATCCATTGCTAAAATTTGTGTTTTTACTAACGTCAAACTTGGCAGATAAAATACAAGATACCCAGTTAAATTAGAATCTCAAATAAACAACAAATAACTTTTTTAGAATTTAGTTCCTAATATTGTGTGAGACATATTTACCCTTAAATATGTATTTGTAATTTATCTGAAATTCTAATTTAACTGGGTGTCCTGTATTTTTATTTGCTAAATCTGGTGACACTAACTGTGGATCGCATGCAAGAACTACCTTCTTCTGTTTTAGGGGATTTTGTTTGGTGGCTATTTGGTCAGAAGACATAGTCTTATCATTAAATCAATGTATTAAGTTTCTCTGCTGGTAAAAAAATCTCTCTATAGACAGACAGTACCAACAAGTTAACCTCAGTCTGACATGAATGAAAACCATTTCTAAGTGGTTATAGTTTCTAAAACAGAACTCCATCTACAATAAATGTAATTATTTCACTAAAATTGTTTGCATGTGTTTCTTTTCTGCACTGGGCTGTGTTCCTGTACCATCTTAGTTGCCTTCATCTGTTACTTTACAGACCTTTCTTTGCCCATATCTTTGATTTAAATTTATCATGACACATTTTTAAACAATAGCAGGAAACCTCACTTATGACTTTAATTATAAAATGGTGTTATAAAATTATATCCACATTTTATTTTTGGCAGGCTCAGTTCTCATTGAACATGAATATCTCAAGTTGGCCTCCGCAGTTCTTTTTGGTTGATTTCAGTGCTTACTGTATGTAATTGATATAAAAACACAAGTTTAGGAAGCAGTTATTGGAACTTGTTAAAAGAAGTAGCCACATTCATAAATACTTTCAGTTTGCTATGTAACATGCCAAGAGAATTAAATACATGCTTTGGGGAATACAGGAAAAATTCTGAATTTTTAAAGAAAAACCGATGTATTGTGCTCTTATGTTAACTGTTTGACAGTAAGATCTATAGCTTTGTTTCTCTTCAAATCCCAACTGTGTCTAATAAGAGAAAAAAGAAGCAAAGTGAATTAGACAAATATGCATCTCTAAAAATACCTGTTGGTATTTAAATAATTCTATTGTCTTTTCTTAGTGAAAAGAAATAAAAATATGTCAGTCCTCTAAAAAACCACAAGAAAATCATAAAAGTCATCTGGAAGCCTCAAGTTTAATGCTGCCTGAGCTAATCTCAATAAATTTTAAAAGTAAGAACTTGAAAACTCAAAACTAGTGATTCCTTTCCATGAATGTAGACAAGTTTCCACATTCCCTTGACAAACGTAGTTTATACCATAAAAGGACTGCTTCTTTGTTTGCATTTCTCATATACATACTACCAAAAAAAAAAAAAAAACCTTTCACTTAGCACAGAGCAACCAAGTAGAAGGGGAAAAAAAAGAAAGAATTCAATAAATTGTATTTTAATATTAATAAAGTGGGGAGGGGGATCTTCACAAGCCTCCAACTTTTATTTTTAAAAACACCTATTTATGCTTTGATGATTATATGATCTATTAATGCATGTGCTGAAAAATGCATGTCACCTGAGAAATGTATCTCAGAAAAGAGAATCAATCTGTAACAAGCAATAGCATAAATTAGATTACTATAAACTACAAAGTTTCTCCAAGATATGGTTCTAGCTTTCAAGTTGTTCACCACCTAACTTGAGTGATATAACCAGGAAATAATAACGAAATAAGTGATGTACTACAAACTCTAAGAACAATAAAGATCAGAAAGGGAAGAAAGCAGTTTTTCACAAATTAAATAACATTGATATCCATTAGCTATAATTTATCTTTTGGCTATTAATTTTGATAAGTAATTTTTTATATTTTAGAAGAAAAATAACTTTTGAAGACAAATGAATAAAATTTTAATTTTTTTTACATTTACTTTAATTTACATCCTAGTGAAAATATTAAAGTTTTATATACTAATTACAATTTCATCTTACTTTTTAATTTTTTAAATCAATCCAATGCCATTTCTGTCAATTCAATGTCAATTTTGTAAAAATATTGGTTAAAAATAATGATTTTTATGAATAAAGGCAAAAAATTTATAAAATTAATTTAATAATTATATAGATCTTTATTATTTATCCAAACATTGCTGATTCATCAATAGCACATTGAGATAAGGAAGATAATAACTAAGTCTGTCATCTTTGATATTTTGTAAATTTTCAATCATGTTAGTTACAATAAGAGGACAGAAAGTAATTTTGAGTGTTATCTTGATTTATTATTTCCAATTCTAGCAACTAAACTAAGTACAGACTAAACTGATCTTTCTCCCACTATAGACACAAAAACACGTCTATAAAATACAAAAAGAGAGGGAAGAAAGAACTCTGCAGATGCAAGAAGTAAAGAGGAGTGAGTGCATGTGTTAACGTCAAGCCTGTATCAAAATCCTTCATATTATAGCTAATGTATAACAACATTATTTAATTTGTAAAAATGTACTTAAGAGGCCATATTTTTATAAATGTAAAACTTTTTAGATTTACTGTTCAATGACTAGTTAGTTGCCAACATAAAGTATCTGCATCAGACTTCATATGTTTCACAGCTGGGAGAGAGTCTTATCATCTGTGAAAACACAAAAGTTATGATTTTGGGCATGGAGGAGGCAAGGTGTTTCTGGACTACTTGCATTAAAAAACATAACTCTGGGAGAAGGTGGGGGTGGGATGATTTGAGAGAATAGCATTGAAACATGTATATTACCGTATGTGAAACTGATGACCAGTCCAAGTTCGATGCATGAAACAGGGCACTCAAAGCCAGTGCACAGGGACAACCCTGAGGGATGGGATGGGGAGGGAGGTGGGAGGGGGGTTCAGGATGGGGGGACACATGTACACCCATGGCTGATTCATGTCAGTGTACGGCAAAACCCACTACAATACTGTAAAGTAGTTAGCCTCCAATTAAAATAAGTATATTAATTAAAAAATTTATATAGTGAAAAGGCTACTCCTTTTGTGAAAGGATAACTAGAAAAAAATCATTTGGGGACCTAATAAAGGATCAAGGAAGCTTGTCTTTTCCCAAAATTTTGAATGAAAAAGTAGAGTTTTCTCATGGGAAGTTAAAATGTCAAGCCTGAGAAAACCTAGAGTTCATGCTATTAAGTGACACCAGAATTCCAAGCTGACTGGATAATAGAAATCCCAAAGACCCTAGGTAGAGGCAAGAAAAACCCCTATTAAGCTGTACACAATACCCACAAATACATATGCAAAACACTTGACTCAGCAAACCAGGAAATAATCAGCCAAGACAGGAAGTCAGCAGACAAAACAAACTGGAATATGTATCACACCAAGAATTTGCAAGAACAGAATAAATTGAGAAAGATTAGAAAATAAGAATTTTCAAATAAAGAACTAAGAAATGGAAACTATAAGAACAGAGAACTCTGGGGAAAAAATAACTAAAAGACTTTGAGAAAGAATCAGTGGCATTCCAATTAAATCTCAACAGATGGGTAAAAATACAGATTAGTTAAATTTTCGATTTTCAAAAATGAAAAAATGAATCAGTATCATAGAAGAAAGAAGATAGAGAATTATCAGGAAGTTAAAAAATTGATAAGAGGTGTAGAAAGAGTAAATGAGAAGATTTAACTTATGTAAAACTGGAGCTCCAGAAAGAGAGAACAGAGGTGCTGAGAAGATAACGGCTAAGAATGTTCCAGAACTGATGAAAAAGCATAAATCCTGAGAAGAAAATGTACAAAAACTTGTAAGCATAAAAAAAATTAATACCTAGATATATTGCTTAAATACTGTAAGCATAAAAATAAATCCATACCCAGCTGTATTTTAATAAATCTGGAAAACAAAAAAGACAAAGAGATTCTCAGAAGGGAAAAAATTAACTTTTTTAACACAAAGAAAAACCAGAAGTCTTCTCCAGGACTTCCCTGGAGGTCCAGTGGTTAGGATTCTGTGCTTCCATTGCAGGGGACATGAGTTTGATTCCTGGTCAGAGAACTAAGATTCTACACGCCATGCATGCAAAAACAAAAAAGAAGAAGCCATCTCCATAGTAACAACAGGTCTCAGGAGACAATTAAAACTATTTTTAGTGTTTAGAAAGAGCTAACTATGGCCTTAAAACACTATAACCGGCTAATTAAGTTGTAAAATGAAAGTGAAACAGATGCATTTTTAGCTATCTAAAATATGAAAGAATGTACTATGCAAAAATTTGCACTGGGAAAAAACCACTACAGTATAGTCTTCAGTAATAAGTTAATTGAACCCAGAAGGAAAATGCAAGATACAAGAAGTAATTGTGAGCAAAGAAATTGTTAAATAAAGACTGCCAATAATAATAGTAATAATGACTAACTGAGGCATTCAGAAAAATGTAAAGCTAAAGCTTTCTAGTTGCCATGTACAGATGCGAGAGCTGGGCCATAAAGAAGCCAGAGCACCAAAGAATTGATGCTTTCAAACTGTGATGCTGAAGAAGACTCTTGAGAGTCCTTTGGACAGCAAGGAGATCAAACCAGTCAATCTTAAAGGAAATCAACCCTGAATACTCATTGGAAGGACTAATGCTGAAACTGAAGCTCCCATCTTTTGGCCACCTGATGCAAACAGCCAACCCAATTTTTTTGACCACCTGATGCTAACAGCCAACTCATTGGAGAAGGCCCTGATGCTGGGAAAGATTGAAGGCAGAAGAAGAGAGCGACAGAGGATCATATGGTTGGATGGCATCGACTCAATGGACATGAACTTGGGCAAACTCCAGTAGAGGTGAGAGGCAGGGAAGCCCGGGGTGCTGCAGTCCATGGGATCGCAAAGAGTCCGACACAATTTGGCGACTGAACAACAACAACAACAAAGCTAAACATAAGATAAAATTATCCTGAAAAGCCAGACAAGAGGATAATCAACAGCTGATAGTAAGAGTTAATCATTCTTAGGGGGTTGTATTGTCAGCATAAGGGTAGAGAGACTGATTATTTTTAGATTTGGTTGAATCAAGTGTGCAGGTTTAAAACTTAAGTGTAATCCCTAAAACCATAAAAATAGAATCTATTATTTCCAAACTAATAGAGAAGGAAAAGCAGGGAATAAAGAAAATTCAATAAAACAGATACTGGGGAAAAAAGAGAATAAAGAAAATCTGTGAAAAGCAAAATATGAAGATGACAGAAATAAATAAATTCAAATGTAACAATATTCATAATACATATGAATAAGTTAAACTTGCCAGTTAAAAATAAAGATTCTCAGGTTTTCAGTCAGATTTTTAATCTCATCATAATTCTATTATGACATAGATGACATAGAAATTGTCTGAAAAAAGATAGAAAAGACAAATGTGACTTTCAGTTAAACATTAGAAATTCAGATCAATTATTGTTACTCTTCTCTAAAGCCCCCAAAAGGAATAAACCCACAAAGGCCACAGAAGAGATGAGAAATGTCAAGGAAGTTTAAGAAGAAGGAAAGTAGATGGGTAAATGGTAACTGACTCATCAGGGCAGGAAAGCTGACACCAGCAGGCAGTCTGCAGGAGGCAAGAAGCAACATGAAGTATCTGACTCACAGTAGAAGCCAGAAGGGCCTGAACTAGAGGCAACAACCACCTCTGAAAGCCTAAGGAAAAGGAAAGTCAGGTTGAAATCCTTCACAAGAAACTGTATCTCCAAACATGCAGGGCCTCTTGACCCCAGCAAGAGACAAACCTTCTCCCTGGAAGAGAACCTCACAACTGGGAGATCAAGCACAGTGATGGGCAAGCGTGAGGCGCCAACTGAAACAGAGAGATCATTTAATGGTGAGATTACCAGTGCCCTTCTTGTCTTGGCACTTGAGATCATTGACTGTCAGACCTATCCTGCAGGTAAGAAATTAAATGTTCCACCCTGGGGAAACAGAACAGTCCAAAAGAAAACCTACAGACATTTAGACTTGAGTGTCATACGAAGACCTTAATAATTGGGTATCTACCCATTAATCTACAGTAAGCATCATTTAATTGAAATATATTAGGTACATTACCTTTAATAGAGGAAAAGCAAGAATTTCTGCTTTCATCATTTCAATTCAGCACTGGTCTAGACTTCTGAGTTGTACAATAAGATGAGAAAAGAAATAAAGAGATATAATTAAGAAGTAAAATCATGCCACATATAATTGCCTACACAGAAAACACAAGAAAATACCTAAACTATAAAAAGTTTTTAAATAGAAAAGTCTAACAGGAAATATGAAAGTCCTTATTGAGGAAAATTAATCGACGTAGCCAAAGGCTGGAGAATAATGCTTAAATTAAAGGGAATGCCTTAGATGGGAAGATAATTTTTTTAAGTCAATCCTCTTCCAAAGTAGCCTATAATCTAATTAAAATCTGAGTTAAAAACTAACCAGTCTTCCCCTGTGTGTCTCCTTTACTATTCACACAGAATACTTCCCTTGAGACACTTCTGGTCACCAAAATGTGGGTGGTTTTCCCCACATCAAACAATTCCCCACAACACCAGCTAGATGTTCTACAATTTAACTCAGTTCTGACACTATCTACCTAGGGAGAGTGTAAGATAGCGTCAGATCCATGGGTTAAGGGCTCAGTCCCACATAACTGCTCCCACCTCACACCAAATGCCAGTCACAAGTACTAGGTCTCCAGGTTACCCATAACTTCTGTCCAATCTGACTATAAACATGAGGTTCCCACGACCCTCTCCCCAGGTTTGGTTAATTGGCTAGAGCAGCTCACAGAATTCAGGGAAACACTTAGTTACATTTATGAGTTTATTAAAAGATATGATAAAGGATACTGATGAGCAACAGGATGAAGAGATACATATGGCAAGGTCTGGGTGGGGGGAGCATGGAGTTGGGGTGCAATCACCGTCCCTGTGTGGAAACCCCTACTATTGGGATTTTACAGTACTCTTGTCTGGAAAATCCCATGGACGGAGGAGCCTGGAAGGCTGCAGTCCATGGGGTTGAGAAGAGTCGGACATTACTGAGCAACTTCACCTTCACTTTTCACTTTCATGCACTGGAGAAGGAAATGGCAACCCACTCCAGTGTTCTTGCCTGGAGAATCCCAGGGAAGGAGGAGCCTGTTGGGCTGCCATCTATGGGGTCGCACAGAGTCGGACACGACTGACGCGACTTAGCAGCAGCGGTAGCAGCAGAGGCTTCCCCAAGAAGGCATGATCAATCATTAAGTACATTTGCAGCTACTCTCCCCTCTCTGGAGGATGGAGAGCAGGGCTGAAAATTCCAACAGCTAAGTATGGTTTGGTCTTTCTAGGGACCAGGCCCTATTCAGGAGCCATTCAGGAAAAATTATCTAGGTAGAAAATATACACATTTTCTCTCAGTGCCTTTTTCAAGGAGCTTGGCAAGGTAATCCTAAGATTCATTGGAAGATTAAAAGACAAGAATAGCCAAAACAATTTTGAAGAAGAAATGGAGAGGTAGGGAGAAGAAGGAGAAAAAGTGAGACTCATCATAAAAGTTGCAAGATTTATTAACTAGCTAGCATAATTTAAATAATTGTATTAACACAGGGATAGAAAAACACCTGGTTTTCTATTAATCTCACTTTTTAAGCATTCCATATTCATCCACCACCAATCTTTCCTGCTCAATCTCTCTAGTACCTCCAATAAGAATAATCCATTATATCTTCTGGGTCCTTGACTTTGTGTATTTTAACATCTTTTCACTGTCCCTGGCCATCTTTCTGTCCTCTCTTCTCTCTTTCACCACCTTAACACGCAAGACCAATATCCCTCTCATTCTCCCTTAAGAAAAATTTTAACACACACTTAGTAGAACTTCATGCCTTAATTCTAACTCTCCACTGCCTGTTTACTACATCTGGGTTGCCAACATGGGGAGCAGAACATACACAACCGTGCTAACTGGTAACTGTAAGTGGGTTTCTAGTGTGCTAGCAAACATGCAGCAGGTTTCCAACTCATTTGTGCACTTACTCTGCCCCAATGACCATTTCTTATATTTTCTTCTCTCTTCCAGCCTCTACTATTTCCTCCTCCATCCTCACTTGGGAAATAGATTGATGTTCTGAGTAAATTAAAGAATAAAAATCAGATCTTTTTTCTAGTCATCTACATAGAAACAACAATTTGACTGAAAGGTGACATTTTTAAAACAGTTATGCAAATTAGAAGATGATAGCATAATATCATCCAAATAGTAAAAGAAAAATAATTGTAAACTTGTCCTTTAACTGGCTAAACTTTATTTAAGAATGAAGATAAAACTTTTCAGAAAATCAAAACCAAGACCATTTGCTTCTTAGAATCATTCACCAAAGGAGTGTACTCTAGGAAAGAGGAAAATAATCCAGAAAGAAAGGTCTGCAATACATAAAGGAATGGTGAGTAAACAAATCAGTAAATATAGTCTCTATAAATAGGAGCTATAGAAAATAATCATAATAACATCCAACCAGGGTTTAAAGTTAAAATAGAATAAAATACTGGAAAACAATAAAATGTACAATGGTAGGGGTGATTGGGATTAAAGTATTCTAAGATTCTTGAATTGTATAAAGGAGGACAGAAATGTTACCTTTAGATCTTAAGTATGCATGTTAATATTTTAATAATAATCATTAAAAAAAGAATGTAAATTTTACAGTGAATAAGAAAAAAGGTTGCAAAGTTTACTGATCAAAAAGAGGGCAATGGAGAAAAAAGGTGTCAATTTAGAAAAATCAGTTTAAATTCAAAATAGAATAAGACAGAAAAAATAAATATATTTGTGATCATAATTAATATCAGACTAGAATAGCACATTACAAGAGAAAGTTGCCAGATTGGATCTAGCTATCTGCTATTTACAAAAGACAAATGTCAGATATAAGGACATAGAAATACTCAGCGTTAAAGGATGTAAACAGTTTGTTCCAAGTAAATACCAATCAGAGAAAGTTGGTATGACACTATTAATATCACAAGAGATAGGCTTTAAAAGAACACATTATCAAGGATAAAGAAATGATGATAAGTCATTTACCTAATCAGGAAGTTATGTAAAGTTTAAATGTATATGCACCTAACAAGCAAAAAGTGTGGAAGAAAATCAAGGAGAAATGGGGATTTAAATGCACTTCTCTCAGTAATCAGTAAACCATGCAGGGGAAAACATGTATATAAAATATACAACTTAATTAACAAGTTTGATCTAGTAGACATATATAGAACCCCATTAAATACATCTTTATCTTAAACATATGTGGAACGTTTACAAAAAGTAAATCAATTTTTAGTATGTTTCAAAACATCTATATTATATAGATCATGTCCTTTGGCCATGATATAGCTAAGTAGAAATATGTGGGGAAAAGGATAATTAAAATACTTTGGAAATTTAAAAACACATTTCTAAATGATCCATTGTATAGCAAGGAATTATATAGAAAAAAACTTTAACTTGGAATTAATAATGGGAATACTATTTTCCATAGCTTGTAGAAGGTATCTAGTATGATAATATAATTATTTCCTTAGCTATAATTACTTATCTTGGAAAAGAAAAAAGCTGAAAATTAAGATGCTAAGCACTCATTTTTAAAAATTAGAAATCACAAAATAAACTCAAAGTATAAAGAAAAAATTAAGCAAAGAAAAGAAACCAATGACATTTTTAAATGAACATGAGAGGATGACATATCAAAAAAGGAGAGAAGGTAAAATAATCCACTTAAGAATTACAAAGGTGACAAAACTATGGCTAAAATAAAGATTAAAATGATTATTAAAATTATGCAAAATTATATGTTAGTACATTTGAAACCTTAGATGAAATAGATATTTCCTATAAAAATGTAACTTACCAAAACTGACTAAAGTAAAAACAAGAAGAGTAAAGAAAAGAATCAGTAGTTAAAAAAAGAAACTACTTATGGAAAAAACATCATTTCCAGATAGTTTCAGATACAAGTTGTACAAGTTGTACAAGGAATATTTAATTCTACATCATATAAACTCTTACAGAAAATATAATAATTGGAAATGGTACTTAATTCTTCTTATGAGATTGTCACAATCTTGAAACAAAATCGGGTATGGAGGAGTAGATGTAGAAAAACAGAAATTCCTGTATACTTCTGCTAGGATGTGTGTGTGTGTGTGTGTGTGTGTGTGCACGCGCATGAGTTCAGTTGCCTAGTCATGTCCAATTCTTTGTAAACCCATTGAGAGTAGTCCTCCAGGCTCCTCTAACCATGGGATTTTGCAGGCAAGAATACTGAAATGGGTAGCTATTTCCTCCTCTAGAGGATCTTCCTGACCCAGGGATCAAACCTGCCTCTCCTGCATCTCCTGAACTGCAGGGGGATTCTTTATCACTGAGCCATTGAGGAAGCCCCCTGCTAGAATATAAGTTTTTAAAAATATTTTTGGGAAATAATTTGTCAAAGTTTAGTGCCATAGACACTCTTTCCTACTTCCTCTTTGGTCTCTTAACCATGGAGTTGGAGATGGAGACATCTAAGGAATTCCCAGTTTTCCAGAAGTTAGGGAAAGAGTGAAGGAAGAATGGAGAATTCAGTGAAAGGTGGGGTAGAGTTTTAGATGCCAGTGGAACATTCAGCTGAGGACACCAGTTTGCAGGTAGATGTGTGTCTAGAACTAAGAGAGGATGTCTGTTCCACAGTTAAAGGTTGGGAAGTCTTTAGAGCATAGGCTGAAGGGAGAGTAAAATGAAGGCCCATGAGCCATGAATGCCTGAGAATGGTTAGCTTCACATATGCAATAATTTTAGCTGCCTAAGTGCTAAGCTAAGTCCCTATTCAAATACACACACACACACACACATACACTTTAAACAACCTGGCTTCTCCTGCTTGGGATTGAATTGGAAGATCTCTCATGCATGATATAAGAAAACATGGGCCTGTGCTCAAATCTGAAATTTTAATTTTAGATTTCTATAATGTGGATATTATATTAATTTATATTAATTACTCTCTTGGTGCTTAATCAAAAACTCAGACATTGAATTCAATATATATATCACATTTTTTCTAAGTGAATTTTATGGACGTTTGCAAATAGCCTGGGTTATAACACTTGCATGTTACAGGACAAATACAGTGTTACTGACAAAGAATAGAAAACTAAATCTTCTTTGATGTCATTCTTACTAAAGTTCTAACCTCTGGTACTCTACAAAGAAATGAGCAGTGGAAAGAGAACTTGATCTGCCTTCAGGACTGAAACAATGAATGGGACATAATCACTCTCAGGTTATATATCTGAAAAGTTCACAGAGAAATTAATGAGAAAAAAAAAGAAGATTCTGAAGATAATTATTAAATTTTAAAGTCCAATGTAAACTTTTTGCAAATTCTAGAACTGTAGGGACAGTGCTTAAAGAACACAAGGTAGTAAGATGATATTATTTAATAATATTAGAGATGATTTTATTTATATGGGCATTAGAATAATAGAGGGTATTCTGTCTACAAGCATTGAGCATCTCTCTTATCTTTTTCCTGGTTTCTAAACCTTGGAAGTGCATCTCCCCTTTGGACCACCTGCGTCAGTTGTCCCCTTTTAGTCAACAGAAAGTAAAAGTAAAACCCTAACTACCCACTCCTAAACAAGAGAAGACTCAGGATTTCATTCAAAAAGAAACTCATTCAACTGAAAAAATGTCAGTCTTGAATAAGGTCCCAGCTCCTTGGCTGCTTGTGCAGCCCTCCCCGGTTCTCCCGTTTCTGTCCCTGAATCACATGCATCCCTATTGTGGGTTTCCTCCACATGAGGATCAGCAAGGAAAAGGAACCAGCATTGCCAGTCATCTGCTAAGTGACAAACGCAGCTCATTCCTGACCTGAAAATTCTGCTTGCTTCTACAATGAGTCAGTCATATAGATTCTGAAGAACTGAGGGCCGATGGTTACAAAGGCTCCTGAGCATAAAATACAGTTGTATGATGGAAGTGATTGTCAAGGAGTTATGAAGAGGCCATGTCAGGGCTCTTCTAAGGATTTCAAGCAGCCGTGGGGAGGGGCAAACTGGACTGTGGCTGCCTGACTACCTTACATCCATGCCACATACAGTCCTAGGAACAGACACAAGGAAATTGTTAGAAAATGAAGACCATTTGCAATAAGGCTCTAAAACTCAGCTACCCAATACAGTAGCCAGTAGTCAGTCACACATGCTAGTCAAATTTAAACTGTAATTACTTTAAACAACGTAAACCTAGGCCTTCAGTTTCACTAGTTCAGTTCAGTTCAGTCCCTTAGTCATGTCTGACTCTTTGCGACCCCGTGGACTACAGCACGCCAGGCTTCCCTCTCCATCACCAACTCCCGGAGCTTGCTCAGACTCATGTCCACCGAGTCAGTGATGCCATCCAACCATCTCATCCTCTGTCATCCCCTTCTCCTCCTGCCTTCAATATTTCCCAGCATCAGGGTCTTTTCCAATGAGTCAGCTCTTCGCATCAGGTAGCCAAAGTATTGAAGTTTCAGCTTCAGCATAAGTACTTCCAATGTATATTCAGGACTGATTTCCTTTAGGATAGGCTGATTTTATCTCCTTGCAGCCCAAGGGACTCTCAAGAGTCTTCTCCAACACCACAGTTCAAAAGCATCAATTCTTTGGTGCTCAGCTTTCTTTATAGTCCAACTCGCACATCCATTCATGACTACTGGAAAAACCATAGCTTTGACTAGACTGACCTTTGTCGGCAATGTCTCTGCTTTTTAATATGCTGTCCAAATAGGCCATAGTTTTTCTTCCAAGGAGCAAGCCTCTTTTAATTTTATGGCTGTAGTCACCATCTTCAGTGATTTTGGAGCCCAAGAAAATAAAGTCTGTCACTGTTTCCATTGTTTCCCCATCTATTTGCCATGACGTGTTGGGACCGGATGCCATGATCTTAGTTTTTTGAATGTTGAGTTTTAAGCCAGCTTTTTCACTCTCCTCTTTCACTTTCATCAACAGACTGGCTCCAAATTGGGAAAGGAGCAGGTCAAGGCTGTATATTGTCACCCTGCTTATTTAACTTATAAGCAGAGTACATCATGCAAAATGCCAGGCTGGATGAAGCACAAGCTGGAATCAAGATTGCCAGGAGAAATATCAATAACCTTAGAAACGCAGATGGTACCACCCTCATGGCCGAAAGTGAAGAGGAACTAAAGAACCTCAGTTTCACTAGCCAGATTTCAAACGCTCAATAGCCATTGAGGCTTATGGCCACTGTATTAAGCAGTGTAGAAACAGACACTTCCGTCATCCCAGAGGGTTCCATTGGCCAGAGCTGATTCTAGAAGAATGATTAAACATTTTCAGACAGAAATGTCAATGGTAAGAAAAACAACAGGACTTCCCTGGTGTTCCAGTGGTTGGGAATCTACCTGCCAAGGCAGGGGACACTGGTTTGATCACTGGTCTGGGAAGATTCCACATGTAGTAGGGCAACTAAGCCTGTATATCACAACTATGGAGCCATCACTAGAGCCCACAAGTCACACATACCACAACTACTGAAGCCCAAGCACCCTAGACCCCATGCACTGCAACAAGAGAAGCCACCAAAGTGAAAAACCCATGCACCAAAACTAGAGAGTAGCCCCCACTCAACACAACTAGGGAAAGCCCACACACAGCAGTGAAGACTCAGTGCAACCAAAAATAAATAAATAAGTATTTTTAAAGCAAAACTGGAGCCCATTATACAGAGTGAAGTAAGCCAGAAAGAAAAACACCAATACAGTATACTAATGCGTATATATGGAATTTGAAAGATGGTAACGATAACCCTATATGCAAGACAGAATAAGAGACACAGATGCATAGAACAGTCTTATGGACTCTGAGGGAGAAGGTGAGGGTGGGACGTTCTGGGACAATAGCATTGAAACATGTATATTGTCATATGTGAAACAAACAGAACACCATTCCAGGTTCAATGCATGAGACAAATGCTCAGGGCTGGGGCAATGGGATGACCCAGAGGGATGGGATGGGGAGGGAGGTGGGAGGGGGGTCCAGGAAGGGGAACACATGTAAACCCATGGCTGATTCATGTCAATGTATGGCAAAAACCACTACAATATTTTAAAGTAATTAGCCCCCAACTAAAATAAATAAATTTATTAAAAAAAAAAAAAAGAAAGAAAAGAAAAACACGTAACAGCATTGAGTTTCAGTTTTACTCAGGGACTTTACTGAGGACTATAGCCCAGGATACAGACTCTCATATAGCTCTGAGGAACTGCTATGAGGAGGCAGGGAAGGAGGTAGGATTTAGATGAATATTTGCTGAAAGAAAACATGTAGTCAAACATTAAAAAATTACTACTAATCACAAAGAACAGACATCTCAAGCTGTTTTAGTGTTTTTCTACGTATGGGAAGTTGCAAGAACCTGGAGTCATTGAAATTTGTTCTTAAACATACATCTTAACTATCTGGGGACTGGTCTATCCAAAGCACAGAATATTTCCTGTTTTTCTCCATCCTGAATTCTCCTCAGGGCACACTGTCAGTGGTTAACTGCACTGGTTAATGACTTGATCTTTGTAGAATTGGAATGGCAGGCAATGTTTTTCCTTTATGGATATAGGGTTCTGAAACAGGAGTGAAGGGGGCAAGGCACAAACTTTAAAAGAATGGCATATCCCAAGGACACAATGTAATCTGATTAGAACCAAATTAGACCAAGATGGCAGATAAGTCAATTTCCACTAGACCTTAAGCCTCAAAATACGCTCATTGTAATATATTAGAATAAGCTAAATGACACAGTCACCAGTGCCATGACAGTTCTGAGGCCATCGAAGATCAAAAAGTAGGGATTCCCAATTCCTGGAAATTCCCACCCCTTCCCTGAAACTGTTGGATTAATCCTTCCACTTATTAGCCTATGAAATTATCCAGCCCATTAAAAACTAATCCACCCATATTTGGGGGCACTCTGTCAGTGGAGTATGTTTTTTCACTAAATAAATCCACTTCTTATCTATCACTTTCTCTCACTGAATTCTTTCTGCAATGAGACATCAAGAATCTGAGCTTCAATAAGTCTTGAAACCAGATGTATTATCTCAGTTAAAAGACCATGGGTTTTGGCCAGGCTCAGATCTTGGCTGTGTGGGTTCAAGCCCCAAGTTGGGCTACACGGTTTCAATGTCAGCTGACGAAATAATCAATATTTAACACACTGCTTACCATGAGCCATGAGATGCAAAGAGTCAGACAGGACTTAGAGACTAAATAACAACAAAAATCATGAGCCAGAAACTGTGATGGTTTTAAATTATGTACATAAATTCCTTGATACTCCTCCCTATAAGAGGTGGAAACTCATTCTTCCTCCCTTGAGTGTGGCTTCACTTCTAATGAATAAAATGTGACATGTGATAGTATGACTTCTGAGACTCAGTCATAAAAACTATTGAGACATCTTTCCCCTCCTCCTGTTCTCCCTCTTCCTCCTTCTCTGTCTTTCTCTCTTCAGTGACTCTCACTGAAACCAACTGCCATGTTGCAAGGACCTTTAAGTGGCCCTATGAAGATGCCTGATTGGGGAGAAACTGAGACTCTAGCCAATAGCCATGTGATTGCCTATTTTGGAAGGAGATAACTCTTCAGTCCCTGTCAAGATCACTGCATCCTCACAGATCTGAGTACTTTGCATATTTTAACTCACAATGACCTTTTAGTAGAACATGCCATCTTATCCCCACTTTACCACCTGGGAAACTAAGGCACAGGGAGGCTAATTAAATTATCTATGGTCACACAGCTAATAAGCATGAGAATGAGGATTCCAATTCAGGAGGTCAGGATTCAGTCTTTGGCATACTTTCTACACTACACAGTGCTAGCTTAGATCAGTCAGAACACATCTCCGGAGGCAGCAGGAGGTACAGATTCAAGGAGCCACTGAAGGAAATGCCTTCCTTTCATTCTGGCTGCATATTAGGATCCCCCAGGGAACTTCTATCAGTCACCACCCAAGATCAACTGAGGAATGATCTATGGGATGCAAGCCAAGCATTTGTGGTTTTTAAAGCCATCCAGGTGATTCCAACCTGTAGCCCAGGTCAAGAGCCATCAATAGAGCAGACTATTCCAAGCGTGAGCCTAGGAGTGCATGAGAAATGAAATTTGTATTTCAACAAGATTGCCCAGGTGCCTGCACAACATTGAAGTTTGAGAAGCACTGCTCCAATCCTTTCCCCAGGCCACACCTGGAGTTAGGCAGCAGCTAAACATCAAATGGACGGGCACATATGGTTTTGCTGCAGGAAGTGAAATTGGGTGTGTAGAGAAAACTAAGCTTAACCATTTTAGAAAGTGGTTCTTCAAAATCCCAAAAAGACAGGAGGAATGAAAACTTAAAGAGACAGGTGGGAAAAGCAGGAGAGAACAAATAACTTCTCTTGGTGTCAAAGAGAAATAAAGAACTCCAGGGTGTGATCAGTAAAAATTACAGTGTCAGAGAAGGGCCTGCCTTAAAGGACAAAAATTGAACAAGACAGCAAAATTGCCTCTCATTGGTTTGAGGCCAGGGGTAACACTACACTCACTGTATGGCATTGGAGGTTTTGTGAAAGGAATATGAAGAGTGCTTCATTCTAACCTTATCAGCCTACAGTCAATATCACGCCAGTAAAAGTTAATAATTTAAAAGGAACGAAGTAAAATATCTTACTTTTTTCCCATTCGGTTATCAGCAGTATAATTGCAACTAACCATTAGTTGTGAATGATCATCTTTATGACTTATCCACATAAGTCACTTAAAATTTTATCAGTGTCATCTGTTATTTTAAAGGGCCAATCACATACAACATTTCCTTCATCCCTCAGAGTTTCTGTAAAAGTTTCTCCTATTTATCCAAAAAGAACCATAGCTCAAAGCATAAGTCAAAATTACCTGCAGTGGTTATCAAATGTTGGTACATGTTGGGTTATTTGGTGGACTTATTTCAACACAGATTGCTGGGTGCCATGTCCAGAGTCTGGTTTAGTAGGTTGGACCATGGCCAGACAATTTGCCTCCCTAACAGGTCCCAAGGTGATACTGATGCTGCTGGTCCCAGGTGTGCATGTTGAGAACCCCTCCCCTTTAGCACAGTGGGTAACACTACTGCCTAGTGGGAAGGAGTTGGAACTCTGAGCCAGTGTCACCCCACCTTTGCTTATTCCAAAGTGCGTGGCCTTAGGCAAGTTACTTAATTCCTCTCTACCTCCTTTACTTTAATTGTAAATTAAGGAAAACAACAGGACAATCCCCTCAGGCTGCCATAATGACTTAAAATGTTAATTGAGATAAAAATCTCAGAACAGTGCTTAGCACTCTGTAAAAGCTTTATGTTTTAAGTATCAGTGCATGTGGAAATTATTTTCCTACTTGTTTTACTCAGCATAATGTGTGCTTCACCAGCAGAGCTAAAAATGTAACTCTTTTTGTTTACATAAGTAAATAAAATTATTTATTCATGTGTCTTGTTATAAATACAATTATCAATCTTGTTCTGAAATACTATATATGAAACAGTGAATCATTGAATGAGAGAAATAACATGATTTTCCCCAACTTACAACAAATTCCAGAGGTATTGAAGCCAAATCTAGCCTCTGTACCCCAACATCAAATTAAATCTTGGAGACAGAGTTTGGGGTGAAGTAGAAGAGAAGAATTTTATTGCTTTACCCGGCAATGCCCTCAGAAGTGCATGTCCCAACCTGGGGGTGGAGCTGTGGGTGCTGTGAAGAGTCTTCTAGTCCTGGGGTGGGATTGCTGATAAGAACCAGGGTATGTGCATGGCCCACATTCCTTCAGCCCAGAGATCAGAACTGTGACTTTGAAATGAAGAGTGCTTCATCAAGTTTTCTGTTTGGTGGGGGCTTTAGTCCTGCAGAAGAGCTCAGAGATAATGTTACATGTACCCATTTAGGTGAAACCAGAACCCTGCCCCTAAGACTGCACTATTGTTTCTTGGTTCTTCCTCCCTTATCTCTACATTCCCCCCTTTCCCTGTTTAGCAACTGTTTGAACCTGCCCTTTGGAATTCGGTGAAGGATACACAGAAAGGCTTTTGTGCCCAGGAGCCCCAAAGGGTTTGGTTTCCATCCGTCCATCCACACTTGTGCTCAGTTATGTCTGACTCTTTGCAACTCCATGGACTGTAACCCACCAGGCTCTTCTGTCCATGGGATATTCTAGGCAAAAATATTGGAGTGGGTTGTGATTTCCTCCTCCAGGGGATCTTCCCCACCCAGGCATCTCGGTTTCAGTATAAGCATATTTTGTAATTACAATAGACTAACAGGGATACACAATTCTTTAGAAAGAATTGCAATTATTGAATAAGAGTTTAATAACCCATGTTATGGTATAAAAGGAAGAATTATCTGATTTGAAAAGCAAGTAGGAAAGTCAGGACAGGGCATTTCAGAGCCATAAGTAGACAGAACATGAGGAAAGAAGTAGAAATGGTCACCACCAAGTGGACAGAACAGAGATGAGGCCACTTCTTGAGCTCCAGAAAACAAAGTTGGCAAGAAGTCGGTGTCCAGAACACTGATCCTAGAAGAAGTCAAGGGAGAATCAGCTAAAAAAAAATCTGGAAGCATTCAGAAAGATGGACCAGAAAAAGCAAACTCAGAGCTCAAAGAAGAGGAAGAGGAGGCAGGTAAACGTGGAGGAGAGATCAAGTATTACCTGAAGGATGCTATCCAGAGGCCAGAATTTAAGTCCATCTATAAATTTTAAAACTGTGGTACTTTCCCCTCGTTATTGAAACAGGAGGAAAGGGGCAGGGCACAACCTTTAAAAGAATGATATAGCTATGTTCTGTGCTGTGCTTAGTCGCTCAATCACGTCCAACTCCTTGCGACCCCTCGGACTGTAGCCCGTCAGTCTCCTCTATCCATGGGGATTCTCTAGGCAAGAATACCGGAGTGGGCTGAAAGCCTCTCCTACAGGGGATCTTCCCAACCTAGGAATCGAATCAGTTCTCCTGCCTTGCAAATGGATTTTTTAACATCTGAGCCACCAGGGAAGTGCAAGAATACTGGAGTGCGTTGCCTATCCCTTCTCCAGGGGAATTTCCCAAGCCAGGAATCAAACCAGGGTATCCTGCATTGCAGACTGATTTCCTTTAGAATAGACTGATTTGATCTCCTTCCAGTCCAAGGGACTCTCAAGAATCTTCTCCAGCACACAGTTCAAAGGCATCAATTCTTTGGCGCTCAGCTTTCTTTATAGTCCAACTCTCACATCCTTAATGACTACTGGAAAAACCATGGCTTTGACTAGACCGACCTTTGTTGGCATAATAATGTCTCTGCATTTTAGTATGCTGTCTAGGTTGGTCGTAGCTTTTCTTCCAAGGAGCAAATGTCTTTTAATTTCATGGCTGCAGTCACGATCTGCAGTGATTTTGGAGTCCAAGAAAATAAAGTCTGTTCCTGTTTTCATTGTTTCCCCATCTATTTGCCATGAAGTGATGGGACTGGACAACATGATCTTAGATTTTTGAATGTTGGGTTTTAAGCCAGCTTTTTCAGTCTTCTCTTTCACTTCCATCAATAAGCTCTTTCCTCCTCACCTTCTTCCATAAGGGTGGTGTCACCTGCATATCTGAGGTTTTTTATATTTTCCCCATCTTGATTCCAGCTTGTGCTTCATCCAGCCCAGCGTTTCTCATGATGTACTCTGCATATAAATTAAATAAGCAAGGTGACAATATATGGCCTTGATAGTCTCAATTTGGAACCAGCCTGTTGTTTCATGTCCAGTTCTAACTGTTGCTTGCTCTCCTATAATTTGGCCCTATGCTCTTCTAGCTTTGTTCCCTACTTCCTCTTGACCACTTTTTGTCCCTGTCAAATCCACTGCATACACTTTTCCCAAAACATAATCTGAAGCTGCAGCAGTCATGCTTGTGCTACACTAATCTCTCCATTTGAAACAAGCTCTTCTTCTTCACTTAATCCATTCCAATCCCAATCCATTTGGGTTTTAATAAACCCAAATCAAAATCCATATTTCTGCTCTCAAAAGAAAAATTAATTTCTCCTTCATCCATGCTCCTGTTGCATCTTTTTAGTCATTCTATTAACATATATCCTACCTCATGGCATAGTAGATAGGAGTTTGCCTACCTCCCTTCCTCAGTCTTGTGACTGAGGTATCAAATCAGCTCTTTGAACAGAGGTAGTGACTGTAGCTGATGCTGCTGGATTCTCTGCACTCACAGTCTCCTACAGGTCCAGACTTCCTCTTTTAAGCACCCATGAACCTACCTCATGGGCTCTCTCCAGTGACTGGATTAGCTGACCCCTGAAGAGGAAGGAACAGAACTGTAGAACAAACACCCCTGGGAGCAGTCCTCCACCAAATATTGTCATGGATTAGGCTTAAATACCTTGGCTTAAGATCCTTGCCCCTGAAATTGAGCAGGAACCTGTGGAGCTCCTGAGCACAAAAGCCTTTCTCTGTCCCCTTCCCTGAATTCCAAAGGAAAGGTTCAAACAGTTGCTAATCAGGAAAAGGAGAAGATGCAGAGATAAAGGGGGAGCAGTCAAGAAACAATAGGGCATCTGTGAAAACATAACAGGCCCCAAATGGCCAAAGCAATCATGAGGAAGAGAAACAGAGCTGTACGAATCAGGCTCCCTGACTTCAGACTATAATACAAAGCTACAGTAATCAAGACAGTATGGTACTGGCACAAAAACAGAAATATAGATCAATGGTACAGGACAGAAAGCCCAGAGTTAAACCCACACACCCATGGTCACCTAATCTATGACAAAGGTGGCAATGGAGAAAAAACAGACTTTTCAATAAATTGTTCTGGGAAAACTGGACAACTACATGTGAAAAGAATGAAATTAGAATGCTTCCTAATGCCATACACAAAAATAAACTCAAAATGAATTAAAGACCTAAATGTAAGGCCGGACACTGGAAAACTCTTAGAGGAAAACTTAGGGAAAACATTCCTTGACATAAATCATAGCAAAATCTTTCATGATCCACTTCCTGGAGAAATGAACAAAAACAAAAATAAGCAAATGGTAACTAATTACACTTAAAAACGTTTGCACTGTAAAGGAAACCATAAATAAGATAAAAAGACAACCCACAGAATGGAAAAAATATTTGCAAATGAAACAATGAACAAAGGATTAATCTCCAAAATATACAAACAGCACGTGCAGTTCAGTATCAGAAAAACAAACAATCCAATCAAAAAATGAATGGGAGACCTAAATAGACATCTTATCAAAGAAGATAGATATACAGGTGGCCAAGAGGCACATGAAAATATGCTCAACATCACGAATTATTAGAGAAATGCAAATTAAAACTACAAGGAGGTATCCCCTTATACCGGTCATAATAATCATCATCAAAAAAATCTGCAAACACTAAATTCTGGAGAGAATGAAGAGAAAAAAGAAACCTCTTGCACTGCTGGTGGGAATGTAAATTGATACAGCCACTGTGGATAACAGTATGAAAGTTCCTTAAAAAACTAAAAATATAACTACCATATGGCCCAGCAACCCCACTCCTGGGCATATACCCTGAGAAAACCATTATTCAAAAAGGCATATGTACCCCAATGTTCACTGTGGCACTATTTACAATACCTAGGACATGAAAACAACCTAAATGTCCACCAACAGATGAATGGATAAAGAAGATGTAAATGAAATTGGATCATATTTGTAAAGATGTGGATGGACCTAGAGTCTATCATACATAGTGAAGTAAGTCAGAAAGAGAAAAACAAATATTACATATTAATGCATATATCTGGATTCTAGAAAAATGGTACAGTTGAACCAATTTGCTGGGCAGGAATAGAAATGCAGATGTAGTGAGTGGACATGTGGACACAGTGGGGAAAGGGGAGAGTGGAATGAATTGGGAAATTAGGTTTGACATAAATACATATGTGCATAAATATTTTACACATATGTAAATAGATAGCTAGTGGTAAGTTGCTATATAGCACAGGGAGCTCAGCTCAGTGCTCTGTGATGACCTAGATGGGTGGGATGAGGGAGTGGGGAGGGAAGTTCAAAGGAGAGGGGATATACATATACATACAGCTGATTCACTTCATTGTACAGCAGAAGTAACACAGCATTGCAAAGCAATTATACTCCAATAAAAAGAAAGAAAGAAAGAAAGAATAGTGCAGCCTTGGAGGCAGGGCCCTGGTTCTCACTCAAGGGACATACAGAACATTATCTCTGAGCTCTTCTGCAGAATTAAAATCCCCATCAAAGACAAGACTTGATGAAGCATTCTTCATTCCAGAGAAGGTCACAGTTCACCTATCATTATCTGATCCCAGATGATCTATGGGTTGAAGGAATGTGGGCCCTGCACACACCCTGATTCTTATCAACAACTCTACCCCAGGACTACAAGACTCCTCACAGCCCCCATCCTGGTTGGGACACAGTTTTGAGGGCATTAGTCCACTGTGGCCCTCTTTGCCTGGCAAAGCAATAATGCTATTCTTTCCTTTTCACCAAAAACTCTGATTTAATTTGGTGTCAGGGCACCGAGGCAGGATTTGGCTTCACCTCTGAGGTAGAACAACTATGAGATTGGTATCCTATTCAGTCTCCCAGAGGTCCTCAGCAGGTTTGAGCCCTAGTTGTCCTGAACAGCAACGTGTTCACTAATGCACCCCCTACCTATCTCATCCTCACTTCCCCACTGCCCTGTTGGTATTACCTGGGATCACCTTATTAAATAATTGCTCTAGAATCCTTGTCTTGGAGCCTACCTCTGGGAGAATCCAATCTAAAACACTACTCAGTAAGTATCAGTATTTTGTTAAAAGACTTAAATTCAGGGAAGAATAGAGACAAAAAGGAAAGAGAAGAAATTCCAGGACAAGTGACTGTATGTTCAGATGAATTTTCAGAGGTGGAAATGAGCAAGTGGGTCCAGAGATCTTATTGGCATACAGGTTACAGGTGGGAGAGACGAGGCAGAAGGGCTGAATAGGCCAGATGAGACCAGATTTTTGTGATGATGATCTTCCCTGAGAAATCCTCAAAGATTTTCTCAAGGGACTTCTTTATAGAATAGCCACAATGTTGGTTTTTTTTTTTAATTTGTTTTTTAATTGAAAGATAATTGCTTTACAGCATTTTGTTGTTTTCTGTCAAACACCAACATGAATCAGCCATAGGTATACATATTTCCCCTCCCTCTGGAACCTCCCTCCCATCTCCTTCCCCATCCCACCCCTCTAGGTTGATACAGAGCCCCTGTTTGAGTTCCCTGAGTCATACAGAAAATTCCCATTGGCTTAGAATAGCCACAATGTTTTAATTATTAAAGTTGCTTTAGCATTATAGTATTAAGATATGAGTATTCTCAGGAAGTACATAAATATACACTCCAAAAAGAAACCTCTATTCTAAAGATGACAGCACATTGAATGGGAGTTTTCCTCTTGTCTTAGGGTTTCATGGAATGCCCAAAGCTAAGAGCAGTATCAGTCAGAATAAGCAAGGTAAATCTGCAACAATAAACAACCACAAAATTTCAGTGCTTTCTATTTAAAATAACCAAGACACAGAAGCAACCTAAATGTCTGTCAATGGACAAATGTATAAAGAAGATGTGGTACACATATACAGTGGAATATTACTCAGCCATAAAAAAAGAAGGAAATAATGCCATTTGCCATTTGGTAGCTCAGCTGGTTAAGAATCCACCTGCCATGAAGGAGACCCTTGTTTAGTTCCTTGGTCAGGGAGATCTCCTGGAGAAGGGAAAGGCTATCTACTCCATTATTCATGGGCTTCCCTGGTGGCTCAGATGGTAAAGAATCTGCCTGAAATGCAGGAGACCTGGGTTCAATCCCTGGGTTGGGAAGATCCCTGGAGGAGGGCATGGGAACCCACTCCAGTATTCTTGCCTGGAGAATCCCCAGGGATAGAGGAGTCTGGCAAGCTACAGTCTGTGGGATCACAAAGAGTCAGATATGACTAAGTGACTAAGCACAGCAGAGCAGAACGCCATTTGTAGCAACATAGATGAAACTACAGATTATCATACTGAGTTAACTATACCAGACAAAGAAAGATAGATATCATATGATATCGCTTATATGTATAATCTTTAAAAATCATATAAATGAAATTATCTACAAAACAGAAAGAGACTCACAGATATAGAAAACAACTTACTGTTACCAAAGGAGAAAGAGGGGAAGGGGGAGGAATAAATTAGGAGGTTAGGACTAACATATACACACTACTATGTATAAAATTGAAGGAGGAAATGGCAGCCTACTCCAGGATTCTTGCCTGGGAAATCCCATGGACAGAGGAGCCTGGCAGGCTACAGTCCATGGGGTTGCAAAATTCAGGCATGACTTAGAGACCAAACCACCAGTACACCACATATAAAATTGGGCTTTCCTGGTGCTCAGCGATAAAAAATCCATCTGCCAATGCAGGAGACGCAAGTTCAATCCCCGGGTTGGGAAGATTCCTGGAGAAAGAAATGGCAACCCACTCCAATATTCTTACCTGGGAAATCCCATGGACAGAGGAGCCTGGTGGGCTATAGTCCATGGGGTCACCAAAGAGTCGGACACAACTCAGCAACTAAACAACAACATAGTAAACTAATAGGACAAACAACCCTCAGGAGTTTCTAAGAGGTGGCCAACCTGCCTCTTTGACTATCAATCTCCATCACACACTACCAGCCTAAATCAGAAAACGTTAGAAGTTAGAAGCTCAGTGTTGGCAGGAATTCATTAAAGTAGAAAATGTTTTTGTCTTTGCTTCTTGTATCCTTCCCAGACCACGTGAAATTGGACCCCAAGTAGAACGCCTCAGAGAGCATATGAGATCAGGGAGATTGGACTCTCTCTCCTGACAGAGCGAAACCCAGAAGGTCCATTTGGTGTGGCCATCAGAGCGGTGAAAATGTTATTAGGAAGACTCGGTATACATCATCAGGAGTTTAGCATGCACACAGATGAAGACCAGTGTCTGCTTCCTGCCAAGAGAAATTCAAATGTAGTGTGTAAGGGACTGGTAAAGTGGCTACAATAAGAGCAAAGAGAAAGAGATCAGCCTTGGGCAAGTTTCAGATCTCCCTTTAGTGGTAAGAATGCAAGAAGAAATTGACCAAAGGGTTCTGTGGAAGATGACTAGGCTCAAGGTGTTTATAGGAGCCAGTAAGAAATCAGACTTTGGGGAAGAGAGAGACTGATGGTGTATATTTTAATAGTTGGAAGGGTGAGGGCAAGAACTGAAGAGGGGTCCCAGAAAGTCAAGCAAAGAATGAATCAACAGCTCCAGGAATTAAAAGAAAAAGAACTCTTATTCTTACCAAGAAGCTCTTCTTCTTACCAAGAAGCCAATAAAAAAAAGTGTCCCTCTCACCACTACTACTCAACATAGTTCTGAAAGTCCTAGCCACAGCAACTAGAGAAGAAAAGGAAATAAAAGGAATCCAGATTGGAAAAGAAGTAACATACTCACTGTTTGTGGATGATATGATCCTCTACATAGAAAACCCTAAAGATGCCACCAGGAAATTACTAGAGCTAATCAGTGAATATAGTAAAGGCACAGGATGTAAAATTAATACCCAGAAATCCCTTGCATTCTTATACATTAACTATGAAAAATCAGAAAAAGAAATTGAGGAAACAATACCATTCACCATTGCATTGAAAAGTATAAAATACTTAGGAATAAGTTTACCAAAAGAGACAAAAGACCTGCATACAGAGAACTACAAAACACTACATGAAAGAAATAAAAGATGACACAAATAGATAGAGATATATACCATGATCTTGGATTGGAAGAATCATTATAGTCAAAATGATGAAAGAAATAAAAGATGACACAAATAGATAGAGAAATATACCATGTTCTTGGATTGGAAAAATCATTATAGTGAAAATGAGTATACTACCCAAAGCGATCTATAGATTCAAAGCAATCCCTATCAAACTACCACAGAACTAGAACAAACAGTTTCACAATTTGCATGGAAACACAAAAGACTCTGAATAACCAAAGCAATCTTGAGAGAGAAGAATGGAACTGGAGGAATCAACCTTCCTGACTTCAGACTATGCTACAAAGCTACAGTCATCAAGACAGCATGGTACTTGCAAAAAGACATAAATATAGACCAATGTAATAAAATAGAAAGTCCAGAGATAAATCCATGTATCTATGGACATCTTCAGAGAAGGCAATGGCAACCCACTCCAATACTCTTGCCTGGAAAATCCCATGGACGGAGGAGCCTGGTAGGCTGCAGTCCATGGGGTCGCTAAGAGTCAGACACGACTGAGCGACTTCACTTTCACTTTTCACTTTCCTGCATTGGAGAAGGAACTGGCAACCCACTCCAGTATTCTTGTCTGGAGAATCCCAGGGACAGAGGAGCCTAGTGGGCTGCCGTCTATGGGGTCGCACAGAGTCGGACATGACTGAAGTGACTTAGAAGCAGCAGCAGCAGCATGGACATCTTTGACAAAGGAGCCAAAAAATATACAATGGAGAAAAGACAGTTTCTTCAACAAGTGGTATTGGGAAAACTAGTCAACTACATGTAAAGGATAAAACTTGAACATTTTCTAACACCATACACAAAAATAAATTCAAAATGGATTAAAGATGCAAATATAAGACCAAAAACTGTAAAACTCTTAGAGGAAAATATAGGCAGAACACCCTCTGACATAAATCATAGCACGATCCTCTATGACCCATCTCCCAGAGTAATGGAAATAAAAATAAAAATAAGCAAATTGGACCTAATTAAACTTAAAAGCTTTTGCACAATGAAGGAAACTATAAGCAAGGTGAAAAGATAGCCCTCAGAATGGAAGAAAATAATAGCAAATGAAACAACAGACAAAGAATTAATCTCCAAAATATACATCAGTTCATGCAGCTCAATACCAGAAAAACAAACAACCCAGTCAAAAAGTTGGCAAAAGACCTAAACAGACATTTCTCCAAAGACAGCATCAGATGGCTAATAAATACATGAAAAGATGCTCAACATCACTCATAAGAGAAATGCAAATCAAATCTGTAATGAGATATCATCTCACACTGGTCAGAATGGCCATCATCAAAAAGTCTACAAGCAATAGATGCCGGAGATGGTGTGGAGAAAAGGGAAGCCTCTTACACTGTTGGTGGGACTGCAAATTGATACAGCCCCACTATGGAGAATAGTGTGGAGATTCCTTTAAAAACTGGGAATAGAACTGCCATACAACCCAGCAATCATAATGCTCAGCATATACACCAAGGAAACCATAACTGAAAGAGACACATGTACCCCAGTGTTCAGTGAAGCACTATTTATGATAGCTAGGATATGTAAGCAAGCCAGATGTCCTTTGGCAGATAAATGGATAAGGAAGTTGTGGCACATATACGCAATGGAATACTACTCAGCTATAAAAAGGAATGCATTTGAGTCGGTTCTAATGAGGTGGATGAACCTAGAGTCTATTATACAGAGTGAAGTAAGTCAGAAAGAGAAAGACATATACTGTATATTAACGCATATATGTGGAATTGGGAAGGGTGGTACCAGCGATCCTACATACATGGCAGCAAAGGAGACACAGATGTAAAGAACAGACTTCTGGACTCAGTGGGTGAAGGAGAGGGCAGGATGATTTGAGAGAATATCACTGAAACATGTACATTACCATATGTAGAATGGATGACCGATGTGAGTTTGATACATGAAGCAGGGCACCCCAGGCTGCTGCTCTGTGGCAACCTGAAGGGATGGGGTGGGGAGGGAGCTGGGAGGGGGGTTCAGGATGAGGGGGACACACGTATACCTAGGGCCAATTCATGTTGTTGTAGGGCAAAAGCCATCACAATATTGTAAAGTAATTATCCTACAATTAAAATAAATAAATATATTTTTTAAATGTGTCCCACAAAAGAACCTGGCATTTGGACAGCAGCCATAACAGAGGAAATGGTGGCCAGCAGGTATCAGGCAAGAGAGCCCCTGAGCACCTGCACGCTGAGGACAAAAAGCCTCAGGAAGAGAGGATGCAGGAATGGGATCGCAAAGGAATAAACCACCAATCCTTTCCTTTTCCCAGATCCCAAGCTTGAGTCTTCAGGCCTGAGTTATAGGGAAAGACCATATTTTTAACTGAATGCAAGATTGAAAGCATTGACTTGACTTGCACTATAACACAAAAATGAGAGTGTTCTTACAGCTGAAAGTAAATAGAAAGCTGTCATGGGGAGAGACAAGGCAAGGGAAATGCAATAGAGAATGTTTGAAGTCATTAATGGAAGAAAAATAAACCCATTTCCTGTTTTTGCTTCCATTAAGTTAGACCCATTTGATAAACCAGCTGCAAAAGCCAAAACAAAATAGTGTACACATTATTACCAGCCAATCCTCTCTTGAGAGAAAAATAAAGTGGAGAGTATCAATTACATTTTTCTATTCTCTGTTCTCAGTATCACTTGATCATTAGAAAGCAACTTTTTTCAAGGCTCAATTCAGTCGCTCAGTCATGTCCGACTCTTTGTGACCCCATGAATCACAGCATGTCAGGCCTCCCTGTCCATCACCAACTCCTGGAGTTTACCCAAGCTCATGTCCATCGAGTCAGTGATGCCATCCAGCCATCTCATCCTCTGTTGTCCGCTTCTCCTCCTGCCTGCAATCCTTCCCAACATCAGGGTCTCTTCCAATGAGTCCACTCTTCGCATGAGGTGGCCAAAGTATGGGAGTTTCAGCCTCAATATCAGTCCTTCCAATGAACACTCAGCACTGATCTCCTTTAGGATGGACTGGTTGGATCTCCTTGCAGTCCAAGGGACTCTCAAGAGTCTTCTCCAACACCAGGGTTCAAAAGAATCAATTCTTCGGCACTCAGCTTTCTTTATAGTCCAACTCTCACATCCATACATGACCACTGGAAAAACCATAGCCTTGACTAACAGACCTTTGTTGGCAAAGTGATGTCTCTGCTTTTTATTATGCTATCTAGGTTGGTCATAAATTTCCTTCCAAGGAGTAAGCATCTTTTAATTTCATGGCTACAATCACCATCTGCAGCGATTTTGGAGCCCCCAAAAATAAAGTCTGACACTGTTTCCACTGTTTCCCATCTATTTCCTGTGAAGTGATGGGACCAGATGCTATGATCCTAGTTTTCTGAATGTTGAGCTTTAAGCCAACTTTTTCACTCTCCTCTTTCACTTTCATCATGAGGCTTTTTAGTTCCTCTTCACTTTCAAGGCTAGAGCTCTATATACATCTAGGAAGTTCTCATTTATAAATAGCTGCAGACTTAACTAAAGTTTGTTTAAACAAATATGAACTTTAATTATTTTACATAACCAAAAGTGGGCAGCTAAGTGGTTGGGGGGCTGTAGTATTGGTTAATTCAATGGCTTAGTGACTTTATAATCTTGAGTTAAGATAATCTTAGTATTCCCTCATGATTACAAATTTACTGCTGAAGTTCAACCATCATATTATTTCCCAGCAGTATTCAGAAATAGGAATACAAATATATTTTTCTCCTTTGCTCCATTTTTTAAAGTATTTATTTATCTATTTATTTGACTCTGCCAGGTCTTAGTTGCGGCACATGGAATCGTCAGTTGGGGCATGTAAACTTTTATTTGTGGCATGTGGGACCTGGTTCCCTGATCAGGGATCAAACCCAGGCCCTCTGCACTGGGAGCACAGTCTTAGCCATTGGACCACCAGGGAGGTTCCCCCTGCTACCTTTTAAGAGCAAAGAAACCACGTCTAGATACCCTTCTGCTGACTTCCCTTAGGTACCATTGACTGGAATTGGGTCACAAACCATTCTCAAACCACTCGAACGAAACTACCATGACTGGCTCAGATTTAAACAATTCATCCTTTGGGACCAGAATGGACTGAGGCACATAGCCACCCTGATGCCCAAGTAAAATATTCTCTTAAAATGAGGAGGAAGAGGTGACTGCTGATACGCAATCATCATATTGTATAATATAAAGACTGTATGTGCTACCAAGTCAAAAAAAGGTACTGTCTCAAGTAAGGTTTCTAAAAGCACAGCTAGACATGATTTGTTGCAGGAATGCTCTCCAAAGAAAACTGGAGAAAGCAGGATGCTACAAGGGAAGTTGCTAAGCAAAGAGGTAGACTTTACCTTCAGGCTGATTCCATGGGGAGCCAAGAAGTGCAAGTCACAAAACAAAATTGATGCCTAAAAGGGACGTGATATTTTATACCCCGTTTTCAGCCAATCATTTTGTGAATTGTTGAAAGGACCATAAGTTCTATGGCAGAGTGCTTCCCTTCAATGCAGGACGATTTCCTCGAAAAAGGAGCAGCTATGAGCACCCAACTCAGTACCTGGGGATGCCAGTCTAGTAAAGGAGACACTAGCAATGCCCACTGTAGATGCCGAAGATTGAAAGACTTAACCAGCCTCCAGAAAGGCACACTCCCCAAGCAGGACCATGACAGAAAGTGTAGTCACTGTGGGCTACTGTGTTTCCTCTGGAGGAGTCCAAACTAACTAGCATGTTCCAGGGTCCCACACATAACTCCAGTTGTTACAGCCTGAGTTTCAGGTACTGCTTCTAGAGGCTTGACAATACATGGAACCCAAGATGAAGAGCATCTCCATATTCACTCTGCCCTACTGCATCTTCCCCCACCCTCAACAGAAGGTGCTATAAGTCATACTATCAGGATAACAAACAGTCTTTCAACATGCTGGTTCTGGTTCTCTTTGTGGGTCTAAGGTCCCATCTTTGAAGTGGAGGAAGCATCTGAATGTGGAGAGTGGTTTCTTCCTCATCTGGAGATACTGGACTGCAGCAATCAAATGGACCACCCCAAGCCTGTGGCCCAACCTCAAGCCCACAGCCTGCCCTTCAGCCCACTTTCAACAAACCTTCCACAGCCAACACTCTGATAGGAAAAGGTTAAACAACTCTTCAAGTCAGAATTTCACTCTAGATTTCCTCTGGGCCGAGGAGACCCAAGTTACAATAATACCCCTTTTTAGCTAGACATGGAAAGACTTTAGAGGAAACCAAGACAATGAACAAATCTTTCCAAATAACCTATTTCAAAAATTAAAGGTGGAATTGCAATGTACAGATTAATTTTCGCTTTAAATGGAGCTGAATTTCAAAAGTGAAAAGAAAGGAGGCCTGAGCAAATCAGTTTGGGCAGCAGCTAAAAGATTTGAAAACAACATGAATATTCTGGATGCCATCTACAACAGGAAATGGAAAGAATTCTAAAGCCCACCAACAATTAATATTAGAGAAGTCATTTTTTCTAATAAGCAAGTATTTGAAACAAGAATAAATATTTTGTCTTGCATTTTAACTTCCTGCAATTGTGTCTTAGCCCCTCTATATATCATAAAATCTTTTCCAGGAAGGGCTGACCTTGGAAACCCACCCCACCCCCTTTCTTGCACATAGAAGGCACTCAATATTTATTTAATTTAAGTAAATAAAATCTAGTTAAATTTAGTTAAACCATTTTATGATCTGCTATGCCATCATTGATAGTACAACTTATCGCTTACCAACTAAGAAAAATATTGGAAAAAATCTTCTTAACACTTTAACACCTTATGTGTAAATGACTTGCCAGAAACAACCTTTAAAAAAGCCTTAAGAAGTAAAATCTGTTCCCTGGTGCACATCAGTACCTGCAAATAATTCTAAAGGCAAAGAGAAATTTATTACTTAAGGATGCCCTCTACTGGGAAACACTTTCCCACTGAGGACACACTCTCTTAATTGACTTGATACCACTCACATCTTTCACCAAAGTATAAAAAGGTCACAGGGTCAAAGCTGAAACCCTAACTTTTCCAGAGGCTTGCAAACATTGGGGAGCAATCTTAAAATGCCATCAGTCTCATTTGAGATAGAATCATTTCAACTAAAGCACAAGGTAAAGAAATTTTGAAAGATAAACTTGTGAGAGAAAAGAATTCAAGTCCCAGCATGCAGCGAACATTTCATACATGTTCAATTTTATTCCATCAATATTCTCTTCTTAGACTGCATGATTGGGGCAGATTAGTTTAAGATCAGAAGGATTATTAAGTCTAGCCCTTGGCTGAATCCCATCTACAGAAATTATATTCTATTTTTCCTTTACACTTCAACGGAAAGGAGGATTGCTCACTTCCTGGCCTAACTTATTAGGAACTGGCTGACTAATCACTGGGCTTTAAAGTGTGGGCAGTACCATTGTCAGTGTTATCTCCATCTTCCTACCCTCCTTCTGTATCTCGTTACTCTAGCTAAATACTTTGTTATCTCATAAGAGAATGTTCCTAGGTGGCCTCCTTTGGTCAAGCTTTTCACATTTCTCTCTGCTCTGTATGGTTGCCTAGAAATTCTCTCTCCCATGAACCTTGAGGCCAGCAGCATCAGTTCAGTTCAATCACTCAGTCATGTCCGACTCTTTGTGACCCCATGGACTGCAGCATGCCAGGCCTTCCTGTCCATCACCAACTCCCAGAGTCCACCCAAACTCATGTCCATTGAGTCGGTGATGCCATCAAACCATCTCATCCTCTGTTGTCCCCTTCTCCTCCTGCCCTCAATCTTTCCCAGCATCAGGGTCTTTTCAAATGAGTCAGCTCTTCGCATCAGTGGCTAAAGTATTGGAGTTTCAGCTTCAACATCAGCCCTACCAATGAACACTCAGGACTGATCTCCTTTAGGATTGACTGGCTGGATCTCCTTGCAGTCCAAGGGACTCTCAAGAGTCTTCTGCAACACCACAGTTCAAAAGCATCAATTCTTTGGCACTCAGCTTTCTTTACAGTCCAACTCAAAATCCATACATGACCACTGGAAAAATCATAGCCTTGACTAGATGGACCTTTGTTGGCAAAGTAATGTCTCTGCTTTTTAATATGCTGTCTAGGTTGGTCATAACTTTCCTTCCAAGGAGTAAGTGTCTTTTAATTTCATGGCTACAATCACCATTAGCACTGATTTTGGAGCCCCAAAAAATAAAGTCTGACACTGTTTCCACTGTTTCCCCATCTATTTCCCATGAAGTGATGGGACCAGATGCTATGATCTTAGTTTTCTGAATGTTGAGCTTTAAGCCAACTTTTTCACTCTCCTCTTTCACTCTCTCATATGGTTTTGGCATTAATTTGGCAAGGAGTGGAAAGGATGTAGTACAATTCAACTAGACCTCCACGTGAAAGTTTTCTCTACAGGAGACAGAAATGGAGATCCCATCTCATTCTGGAAAAACCGAGGTGGATCCCCAGAAGAGTTGATTACTTGAGTTCAAGGCACCTCCGAGAAGGAAAGTGAAGATGATGTTGAAGCTGCTGATCAGAACCTCACTAATGCCGTAGTAATAGAATTTTTAAAGGCATAAGCCCCCAAGAACAAAGAAATAGAGGAGAAACTACAACAGATAATTTGCAGTTTGCTGTCTAGAAAAGATGAAACAGGGAAAGCCCAGGCACAGCTGAAGGTAAGGGGCCATATTGAAAACAGGGGAGTTAAGTAAAAGATGTGATGACTGCAACTTTGACTGACACCCTGGTTGCAGTGTGATGAGACACCCTGAGCCAGAGAACACACCCAGATCCCTGATCCACAGAAATTGTGAAGTGATAAATGTTTGTTCTCTTAATCCACTAAGATTAGAGGTAATTTGTTATGTACCAATACATAATGAATGCAAAAACCAAACTATCAATCCAATGTTAAGGTAAAACCAAAGACAACTTCAAATATTCAAGGCTTCAAAGAATTTGCCTCCCTGCTCCATTTTTTTCTTAGAAACAAGTAAACAAAGACATGAAATCAGGAAAACAAGAGGACTAACGAGAGAGGAAAAGCAAATCCTCAGGATGATAAAAAGGGAGACCCCAGCTGAGTGACAGTTCTAGAAAGCATCCAGCTTAGTTTGGAGCACAAATAAAGGGAATATAATAACAGTATATACTGTATAGCTTGGTAGATTAGTTTGCTAGGGCTGCCATGACAAAGTACCTCAGGCAGAGTCAGAAAGAACAAAAGGAATGAGATTATTTAAGCCAAGTAATGAGAAAGTAAATGAGTTCCCTTTCTATGCCTGAGGCTCAGAGGAAAGGCTTCTTGGTGCCTTCACCCTCAGGATGACTGGATTGTGAATACTGGAGCTTCACAAAGATTCTCATTCCCACAGAAAGAATGTCCACTCTTAAAGGATTTGAACTATGAGCTTGTCAATGGTTACCATGAGAGTCTCTGAAGTTGCTCTGTTCTATATAAATTCTCCAAAGCCTGATTCAGGAACGGGTGTGGGGAAAATTTCAGTGATGACTGATATTTAATTTCCCAGAAGCTCAGAGGGATGGAGCTCAGATAGAGATTTAAATTGGTTCTTGAAAAATAAGATGAGTGTGTCTTGAAAACCCGAGTTTGTGGAGTAAGACTCAGGCCCATTACATAGATGAGTTTACAGTGCAATTTGGCAAGAAATTCAAAGTTTACTAAGTAAACAAGCAAAGAGGGTTAGATAATAAGTAGTGATATCCATCTTTCCAATATCCCAAATCCTGTACTAGGACTATATACAATTGTTGATACTTCCAGAAGATTAGGAGGCTATTTTTATAACATACTGCAATGTCTTTATTGACAATGGACAACATTTGGTTCAACAGAAATGAGAAAAAAAATTTTCTATTGTGTGTCTATTAATCACAGTTAACAGCATGCCAGTTATCAGTTTGGGGACTCTCAACTCAAACTTTATCAGTATTTGCCTGCTTTACAAAAATGGAGCTGGACCCTGTAAATATTTCTCCTTTGCCAGCTGGCATGATGTTAAGCTTTGTCAATAGAGGGCACTAGGGGGCCACTGCAAAAGGAAGAGACTTTTCTCTTCCAGGGTCTGATGTGCTTCACTCTCCCAGCTCCTACAGCCTATGGGAGCTCCAGTGTCTGCTTTCCAACATGGATGACTTCTCCAGCAGGCAGCAACCAGCAGCTTCCCCAACACAGCTGAGGCACTTTTCTGTGGGCAACTTCCCCAGCACCCCAGAGAGCAGATCTCCAGCAAGTTCTACTGGCACAGCACCTCAGCCAACTTACCCACCATCCAGGGAGCCACAGCCTCGTCCTCCCAACAAGGAGGAAGGGCTCCTTCTTGGGTCCACTGTCTCCACCCTTGTGGTACTGGCTACTCCTCACACCTGCTATTTTTGCATTCTTTACAGCCCTACTTATTACTTGCCAATTTCTCATTACTTCAGTCCCCTGGTATAGTTAATAACTCTCCATATTAAACTTTCCATGTTCAAATACTATGTGCTTTCTGTCTCCTGGTTGGACCCTGACTGGAACAAATTGTTTTGTTTTCAGATATTCAACACTAAAGACTGTACAGGAAAGTCTCCATCTTACAGCATGTCTCTGTAAAAAGCAGTCCTGCCCTGGGGCACTTCTAAGCCTGCCAGCTCAGGCCACTCTCTGCTCCAGAAACCTCTTACATGAAGAAGAATAACATCATAACTGCAAGCTCAATTCATTTCCCTCCAGTCACTTCTAGATTATTATTTATAACACGTTTGGTGCCTTAGAAGTAGTATTGGAATATACTTGCGCAAACACTAGGAAAAGGAAGACTCCTAAGTTTCTGATGTTTAGCTCACTGAGCAAGATAACTGAGAGTATAAATCACCATTGCATTGTTCTAGGTGAGAACCAGATACACCTATTCAGATGCTGTGAGGATATGTAAGGGTAGGCTGCTTAGATTGTTGGTTTCTGATCCTCAGAGATAACAATTTAACAAAAATTCCTTTGTGAGCTTATCCTAAGTTCACAATATAGAAGAAAGGGGACTGACTTCACTGGGGAAAGAAAGAACCTATGGTAAGGCTTACCATGCAAGTGAGGATTTCCTTTACAAGCTACATTAATTTAATATAACCTGGTACATGGTCTTCTTCCAGAACAATGGAAAGTGTCCCTTTGGCATTTAAATTGTTTCATTCATGCTGAAAGGTGTTTTAGTCATGTCTGTTAAAATTAAAATACACATACCCTAATTTCTGGAAAATATAAAGAATTCCTAAAAATCAATGCAAAACAGTCAGACACTCCTATAGGAAAATAGGCTAAAGACCAGAACAAGCACTTTACAGAAAAGGATATTCAAATTACAAGTAACTGTATTAATAGGTGCTCAACTTCATTGGTCATCAGATCAAAGCACACCGAAACCATAATGCAATACAGAGACATACTCGCTGCTGCTGCTGCTGCTGCTAAGTCGCGTCAGTCGTGTCCAACTCTGTGCGACCCCATAGACGGCAGCCCACCAGGCTCTTCCGTCCCTGGGATTCTCCAGGCAAGAATAGTGGAGTGGGTTGCCATTTCCTCCTCCAGTGTTGAAAGTGAAAAGTGAAAGTAAAGTCACTCAGTCGTGTCCAACTCTTCTCGACCCCATGAGCTGCAGTCTACCAGGCTCCTCGTCCATGGGGTTTCCCAGGCAAGAGTACTGGAGGGGGGTGCCATTGCCTTCTCCGAGACATACTCACTAGAATGGCCAAAACGGAAAGTCAATAACACTAAGTGCTGGAAAGTAAGAGGAGCAACTCCCTTACTTTGCTGGAAGGAGTATAAATTTACACAACCACTTACTAAAGTAGAACATACACTTACTCTGTGTTCCAGCACTTCCACTTCTAGATCTACACCCAAAAGAATGCAGACACATGTCCATCAAAAGACTTGTACAAGACTGTTAATTTTAGCACTGCTTTTAATAGCCCCAAACTGTAAAGTATAATAATAATAAAATGATGAAATAAATTGTGGTTTAGTCACACAGTAGAATATTACACAGCAGTGATAACAAATGAACATGGATTAATCTCACAGACATAATGTTGAGAGAAAAAGCCACTAAAGAACATATTGTATGATTTCATTTAGATAAAGCTGAAGAATAGTCTAAACAAATCTATGGTGTTAGATGGCAGAGAGTGGTTAGCCTGTGGGAGATGAGAGATGACTGAAAGGGGCAGGAGAGGGCTGCGGAGGAGCTGATAATGTTCTGTTTACTAATCTGGCTTTACAGATGTGCTCAGTTTGTGAAATTTCTTGAGCTACTTAGTTATGATATGTGCACTTCTTTCTCATTTATACCAATAGACACTTAAATAAATACATAGACAAATATACACATACATACATACTTCATGGCCCTCAACTTTTTTTTTAATAAATTTATTTATTTTAGTTGGGGGCTAATTACTTTACAATATTGTAGTGGTTTTTGCCATACATTGACATGAATCAGCCCTGAGTTTACATGTGTTCCCCATCCTGAACCCCCCTCCCACCTCCCTCCCCATCCCATCCCTCTGGGTCATCCCATTGCCCCAGCCCTGGGCATTTGTCTCATACATCGAACCTGGAATGGTGTTCTGTTTCACATATGATAATATACATGTTTCAATGTTATTCTCTCAGAACGTCCCACCCTCACCTTCTCCCTCAGTCCGTAAGACTTCTATGCATCTGTGTCTCTTATTCTGTCTCGCATAGGGTTATCGTTACCATCTTTCAAATTCCATATATATGCATTAGTATACTGTATTGGTGTTTTTCTTTATGGCTTACTTCACTCTGTATAATGGGCTCCAGTTTCATCCATCTCAATAGAACCGATTCAAATGTATTCTTTTTAATGGCTGAGTAATATTCCATTGTGTATTTGTACCACAGCTTCCTTATCCATTCGTCTGCTGATGGACATCGAGGTTGCTTCCATGTCCTGGCTATTGTAAACAGTGCTGCGATGAACATTGGGGTACACGTGTCTCTTTCAATTCTAGTTTCCTCGGTGTGTATGCCCAGCAGCGGGATTGCTGGGTCATATGGCAGTTCTATTCCCAGTTTTTTAAGGAATCTCCACACTATTCTCCATAGTGGCTGTACTAGTTTGCATTCCCACCAACAGTGTAAGAGGGTTCCCTTTTCTCCACACCCTCGCCAGCATTTATTATTTGTAGACTTTTGGATAGCAGCCATTCTGACTGGTGTGAAATGGTACCTCATTGTGGTTTTGATTTGCATTTCTCTAATAATGAGTGATGTTGAGCATCTTTTCATGTGTTTGTTAGCCATCTGTATGTCTTCTTTGGAGAAATGTCTGTTTAGTTCTTTGGCTCACTTTTTGATTGGGTCGTTTATTTCTCTGGAATTCAGCTGCAGGAGTTGCTTGTATATTTTTGAGAGTAATTGTTTGTCTGTTGCTTCATTTGCTATTATTTTCTCCCATTCTGAAGGCTGTCTTTTCACCTTGCTTATAGTTTCCTTTGTTGTGCAAAAGCTTTTAATTTTAATTAGGTCCCATTTGTTTATTTTTGCTTTTATTTCCAATATTCTGGGAGGTGGGTCATAGAGGATCCTGCTGTGATTCATGTCGGAGAGTGTTTTGCCTATGATTTCCTCTAGGAGTTTTATAGTATCTGGTCTTACGTTTAGATCTTTAATCCATTTTGAGTTTATTTTTGTGTATGGTGTTAGGAAGTGTTCTAGTTTCATTCTTTTACAAGTGGTTGACCAGTTTTCCCAGCACCACTTGTTAAAGAGATTGTCTTTTCTCCATTGTATATTCTTGCCTCCTTTGTCGAAGATAAGGTGTCCATAGGTGCGTGGGTTTATCTCTGGGCTTTCTATTTTGTTGCATTGATCTGTATTTCTATCTTTGTGCCAGTACCATACTGTCTTGATGACTGTGGCTCTGTAGTAGAGCCTCAAGTCAGGCAGGTTGATTCCTCCAGTTCCATTCTTCTTTCTCAAGATTGCTTTGGCTATTTGAGGTTTCTTATATTTCCATACAAATTGTGAAATGATTTGTTCTAGTTCTGTGAAAAATACCGTTGGTAGCTTGATAGGGATTGCATTGAATCTACAGATTGCTTTGGGTAGTATACTCATTTTCACTATATTAATTCTTCCAATCCATGAACACAGTATATTTCTCCATCTGTTTGTGTCCTCTTTGATTTCTTTCATCAGTGTTTTATAGTTTTCTATATATAAGTCTTTTGTTTCTTTAGGTAGATATATTCCTAAGTATTTTATTCTTTTTGTTGCAATGGTGAATGGTATTGTTTCCTTAATTTCTCTTTCTGTTTTCTCCTTATTGGTGTATAGGAATGCAAGGGATTTCTTTGTGTTAATTTTATATCCTGCAACTTTACTATATTCATTGATTAGCTCTAGTAATTTTCTGGTAGAATCTTTAGGGTTTTCTATGTAGAGGATCATGTCATCTGCAAACAGTGAGAGTTTTACTTCCTTTTTTCCTATCTGTATTCCTTTTATTTCTTTTTCTGCTGATTGCTGTGGCCAAAACTTCCAAAACTATGTTGAATAGTAGTGGCGAAAGTGGGCACACTTGCCTTGTTCCTGACTTTAGGGGAAATGCTTTCAGTTTTTCACCATTGAGGATAGTGTTTGCTGTGGGTTTGTCATATATAGCTTTTATTATGTTGAGGTATGTTCCTTCTATTCCTGCTTTCTAGAGGGTTTTTATCATAAATGGATGTTGAATTTTGTCAAAGGCTTTTTCTGCATCTATTGAGATAATCATATGGTTTTTATCTTTCAATTTGTTAATGTGGTGTATTACATTGATTGATTTGCGGATGTTAAAGAAATCTTGCATTCCTGGGATAAAGCCCACTTGGTCATGATGTATGATCTTTTTAATATGATGTTGGATTCTGTTTGCTAGAATTTTATTAAGGATTTTTGCATCTATGTTCATCAGTGATATTGGCCTGTAGTTTTCTTTTTTTGTGGCATCTTTGCCTGGTTTTGGAATTAGGGTGATGGTGGCCTCATAGAATGAGTTTGGAAGTTTAGCATCTTCTGCAATTTTCTGGAAGAGTTTGAGTAGGATAAGTGTTAGGTCCTCTCTAAATTTTTGGTAGAATTCAGCTGTGAAGCCGTCTGGTCCTGGGCTTTTGTCTGCTGGAAGATTTCTGATTACAGTTTTGATTTCCGTGCTTGTGATGGGTCTGTTAAGATCTTCTGTTTCTTCCTGGTTCAGTTTTGGAAAGTTATGCTTTTCTAAGAATTTGTCCATTTCTTCCAAGTTGTCCATTTTATTGGCATATAGCTGTTGGTAGTAGTCTCTTATGATCCTTTGTATTTCTGTGTAGTCTGTTGTGATCTCTCCATTTTCATTTCTAATTTTGTTGATTTGATTCTTCTCCCTTTGTTTCTTGATGAGTCTGGCTAATGGTTTGTCAATTTTGTTTATCTTCTCAAAAAAACAGCTTTTAGTTTTGTTGATTTTTGCTATGGTCTCTTTTGTTTCTTTTGCCTTTATTTCTGCCCTAATCTTTAAGATTTCTTTCCTTCTACTAACCCTGGGGTTCTTCATTTCTTCCTTCTCTAGTCGCTTTAGGTGTAGAATTAGGTTATTTATTTGATTTTTTTCTTGTTTCTTGAGGTACGCCTGTATTGCTATGAACCTTCCCCTTAGCATTGCTTTTACAGTGTCCCATAGGTTTTGCGTTGTTGTGTTTTCATTTTCATTCGTTTCTATGCATATTTTGATTTCTTCTGTGATTTGTTGGTTATTCAGAAACGTGTTGATTAGCCTCCATATGTTGGAATTTTTAATAGTTTTTTTTCCCTGCAATTGAGGTCTAATCTTACTGCATTGTGGTCAGAGAAGAGGATTGGGATAATTTAAATTTTTTTTAGTTTACCAAGGCTAGATTTATGGCCCAGGATGTGATCTATCCTGGAGAAAGTTCCGTGTGCACTTGAGAAAAAGGTAAAATTGATTGTTTTGGGGTGGAATGTCCTGTAAATATCAATTAAATCTAACTTGTCTATTGTATCATTTAAAGTTTGTGTTTCCTTGTTAATTTTCTGTTTAGTTGATCTATCCATATGTGTGAGTGGAGTATTAAAGTCTCCCACTATTATTGTGTTATTGTTAATTTCCCCTTTCATACTTGTTAGTATTTGCCTTACATATTGTGGTGCTCCTATGTTGGGTGCATATATATTTATAATTGTTATATCTTCTTCTTGGATTGATCCTTTGATCATTATGTAGTGTCCTTCTTTGTCTCTTTTCACAGCCTTTATTTTAAAGTCTACTTTATCTGAAATGAGTATTGCGACTACTGCTTTCTTTTGGTCTCCGTTTGCATGAAATATCTTTTTCCAGCCCTTCACTTTCAGTCTATATGTGTCCCTTGTTTTGAGGTGGGTCTCTTGTAGACAGCATTTATAGGGGTCTTGTTTTTGTATCCATTCAGCCAGTCTTTGTCTTTTGGTTGGGGCATTCAACCCATTTACATTTAAGGTAATTATTGATGAGTATGGTCCCGTTGCCATTTACTTTGTTGTTTTGAGTTCGTGTTTAAACATCCTTTCTGTGTTTCCTGTTTAGAGAAGATCCTTTAGCATTTGTTGGAGAGCTGGTTTGGTCGTGCTGAATTCCCTCAGCTTTTGCTTGTCTGTAAAGCTTTTGAATTCTCCTTCATATCTGAATGAGATCCTTGCTGGGTACAGTAATCTGGGTTGTATATTATTCTCTTTCATTACTTTAAGTATGTCCTACCATTCCCTTCTAGCCTGAAGAGTTTCTATTGAAAGGTCAGCTGTTATCCTTATGGGGATCCCCTTGTGTGTTATTTGTTGTTTTTCCCTTGCTGCTTTTAATATTTGTTCTTTGTGTTTGATCTTTGTTAATTTGATTAATATGTGTCTTGGGGTGTTTCACCTTGGGTTTATCCTGTTTGGGACTCTCTGGTTTTCTTGGACTTCTGTGACTATTTCCTTCCCCATTTTAGGGAAATTTTCAACTACTATCTCCTCGAGTATTTTTTCATGGCCTTTCCTTTTATCTTCTTCTTCTGGGACTCCTGATTCGAATGTTGGGCATTTCATATTGTCCCAGAGGTCCCTGAGGTTTTCCTCATTTCTTTTAATTCTTTTTTCTTTTTTCCTCTCTGCTTCGTTTATTTCCACCATTCTATCTTCTGCCTCACTTATCCTATCTTCTGCCTCCGTTATTCTACTGTTGGTTCCCTCCAGAGTGTCTTTTATCTCCTTTATTTCATTATTCATTATATATTGACTCTTTTTTATTTCTTCTAGGTCCTTGTTAAACACTTCTTGCATCTTCTCAATCCTTGTCTCCAGGCTATTTATATGTAACTCCATTTTGTTTTCAAGATTTTGGATCATTTTTATTATCATTATTCTAAATTCTTTTTCAGATAGGTTCCCTATCTCCTCCTCTTTTGTTTGGTTTGGTGGGCATTTATCATTTTCCTTTACTTGCTGAGTATTTCTCTGCCTTTTCATCTTGTTTAGATTGCTGTGTTTGGGGTGGCCTTTCTGTATTCTGGTAGTTTGAAGTTCCTCTTTATTGTGGAGGTTCCTCACTGTGGGTGGGGTTGGACGGGTGGTTTGTCAAGATTTCCTGGTTGGGGAAGCTTGTGTCGGTGTTCTTGTGGGTGGAGCTGTATTTTTTCTCTCTAGAGTGCAATGGAGTGTCCAGTATTGAGTTTTGAGATGTCTATGGGTTTGGTGTGCCTCTGGGCAGCCTGTATATTGATGCTCAGGGCTATGTTCCTGTGTTGCTGGAGAATTTGCATGGTATGTCTTGCTCTGGAACTTATTGGCTCTTGGGTGGAGCTTGGTTTCAGTGTATGTATGGAGGCTTTTGGATGATCTCTTATTAATCAATGGTTTTCAGTCTTATTCTTGCAGTAGCCTCAAGACTTCTCCATCCATACAGCACTGATAATAAAACTTTTAGGTTAATGGTGAAAAGATTCTCCACAGTGAGGGATACCCAGAGAGGTTCACTGAGTTACATGGAGAGGTGAAGAGGGAGGGGGGGTTGAGGTGATCAGGAGGAGAAGAGGGGGACTCAAACTTGGAGAGAGCAGTCTAGCCAGTAAGCACTTCCCTCTGTGCTCTCCACAGTCAGGAACCCTCAGAGAGGTTCACGGAGATACATAGAGAGGGGGGAGGAAGGTAATAGAGGTGAGCATGAGCAGAAAGGGAGGAATCAAGAGGGGAGAGAGAGATCTGGGCAGTATTCTGTTCCCGAAGTGTTCTCCGATGCCCAGAACACCCTCAGAGATTCACAGAATTGGGTTGAGAAGATAAGGAGGAGGGTTGGAGATAGAGGTTCCCTGGGGGAGAAGAAAGAGCGTCAGTAGGGGGAGAGAGTAATCAAGCCAGTAATCACACTCCTGAGTAAAAATGGGTACTAAAGATTAGGTTCTTACATGTACAAAATTGATATCAAATATGTAAAACAAAGATTAAAAATCTAGAGTAGAGGTTAGACTCTTAAAAAAATACAATATAAAAGAAAAAAAGAAAACAAAATCACAAAAAGTATAAGATATATGTATGCAGTTTGCTTTAAAAATAGTATTTTTTTTACAAGGTAATAGTGGGTTATAAAAATGAAAATTAAAGGTGTAATAGAGGACTTAAAGAAAAAAGAAAAAAATTAAAAAAAATGATAATAGTAAAAATATATCCAGGACTTTCTCTGGAGCTGTTGTGAGCAGTGTGGGGTCAGTTCAGTTTCAGATAGATCCTTGTTCCTGCTTATACTTTTCAAGATCTATAGGGCCCCTTTCAATGTAGTCGGTGTTAACTGCAGGGATTTTAATCTGTTGGCCTGTCACTTCCAAAGCGCTTCCCTCTGTTTATTTGGCTTCTGTTTGCAGGTCTCTTCAATGTCTAATTTCCGCCCTGCCACAAAGGGGCAGAGGTGGTCTCTTTAGGTTCGCTTGTTCAGTCCTGCTGTGGGGAGGGAGGAACACTGCAAACCAATATCACTGGCGCGTGTGTGGAGAGCTCACAGTGTCTCAGCTGCACTGGGTTTGCCCCTGCTCACGGCGTGTGTGCTTTCCCAATCTGCCCTGCTCAGGCTTCAGGTTACTCTGCCGGGGAGTGGGCCCTGAGATGCGTGCACTTCCCAGGTCTAAGCCGCTCAGGTTCAGGTTCCCAGGTACTCCACAAAGGCGCAGACTCGGTTGGGCCCATGGTTTGTGCTGATCTCCGGTCGGAGCAGTTCAGGCAGCCAGGAGTTTGGCGAGCGCACTCTCCCCTGTTGGGGCGGTGCGACTTATCACCTCCCTGGTCCCCGCCTCGGTTTGCAGGCCCGCCCGGCTCCGGTGTGCTTTGTGTCAGTTCTGGGGAGCTGGTCTCTGGCTGTGACTCTCCCGGCGACTGTCAACCCTCCAGGATCTCAGGCTGTCTTTGCTTAGAAACTGGAAGCCTGTTTGCAGTTTGGTAGGGGGTGCCCTCTCTGGCGCCGGGTTTGCCTCTTCCCGGCTCTGGCTGGCCCCACCTGCCTGCTGCGTCTGGTGGGGGATGGGGCGGTCCGCAGCCGGCTGGCTCTCCTCTGGTATTGCTCAGTCCTTTGTTCTGTGAGCAGGCCGGCAGTGCCTTAGATTTGGGCTTTTCGCGGGATAGTTCTCTCTCTCTGGCTGTCCCACAGTTCAGGTTGCTATCTCGCGTTAGCTCCCTCAGATTGCCCTCGGGGCATCCGGGCCCGGTCCTTACCCTAAGCAGTGCCGCCCGCTCCTCTCCGTTCAGCCCCCACTTGCTGGTAGCGGATGCGAGCATCTGGGGTTCTTGGCTGGGAGTTGCCTTTAGGCACGCAATCTGTGGGTTTTATTTATTTTTCCTCCCGGTTATGTTGCCCTCCGAGATTCGAAATCTTCCCCCAACCCCGCCTGTGAGAGGGTTTCCTGGTGTTTGGAAACTTTTCCTCTTTTATGACTCCCTCCCAGGGATGGTCTCCGTCCCTAACTCTTTTGTCTCTCTTTTTATCTTTTATGTTTTGTCCTACCTCCTTTTGAAGATAATGGGCTGTTTTTCTGGATGCCTGATGTCCTCTGCCAGAGTTCAGAAGTTGTTTTGTGAAGTTTGCTCAGCGTTCAGATGTTCTTTCAATAAATTTGTGGGGGAGAGCGTGGTCTCCCCGTCCTATTCCTCCGCCATCTTAGCCCCGCCTCCGGCCCTCAACTTTTATATCCCTGAGTATTTCCTAGAGAAATGCTTACAACTATGTTCAAGGAATGGGTCAGCTTGGGTCCCCTGAGAAGCAGATGCCAAAACCAGAGTGGATGTGCAAGAGATCTATTGGAGAAAACATCTGTAAGGAATAGGGGGAAAGGGCTAAGGAAAAGCAGAGAGACCCTTCAGACTATGACCAAGATCTAACATCTCTGAAAGGGGAAAAGAGAGGAAGATCAGGGAGGACGATCCTCAGACCACAATGCAGTTTGGAGAAAACATAAGTCGGTTCACTGGGGAGACGTCAGCCACAGTTGTCCTGGAATCCTGTGTGTCCTCAGGCAGGCACAGCAACCCTGCCACACTCAGTCCTCGGTGAGCAACAGCCCGGGGGCAGTGTGGCTGGGCAGTGATGGATGCAGGGGTGAGGCAACTGGAAGGGTCAATCATCTCTGCTCCCAGCCATTACTCTCCAGAGGAGGGACAGCCACACAGGAGGCCACACAAAGAATGTCCTTTGAGACACTGTTTGTACCTGCAAATAATGTAAATGGCCTCAGAGGTCCACTGCTAGAGAGGTAACAAATAGCTAAATATTCACACTTCAGAATATGAAATAAGTTAAAAACAAACAGACAGATTTTTATGTACTGACAAGAATAGATGCTCACAATTGAATCACTTTGCTGTACAGCAGAAATTAACATAACCTTGTAAATCAACTTACCTCAATAAAAAAAATACAGTCACATGAATATCACTGGCCATTAAATAAACAAGTGTTCTAATCACAGTAAAAAAAAGAATAGATGTTCAAGACATATCACAGAATTTAAAAAAATAATAAACTGTAGAACTCTTTTTCTTCCTTCTGTGACCACAAGACTCTGCTTTAATTATGAAAGCAGTATTCCTTATCAGTACACATATAAGAATTCTGATAAACTTTAAATATTGCATATTTAAGCAAATATATACAAAACATATCCCTTTTGCTGCCCTTGGTAAATCCATAAATTGTTGTGTTAATTTACTTTTCATCATTATCTTCCATTGTTCCTTTCTCAGCCGCTGTTTGCATTAAGCTTTTGAAAATGCATTTCAATAGAGACATATCTCTCAAGAAAAGAATCAGCCATTGATTACCAATGAGCTGGACAAGCCAGCTTGTCCACATCCTGGTTTCCACCTCTGAAATCTCATCCTTTCACTTAGTTCATCTTTCCCTAAGAACAAGATATTCATATTATTTGGAAATCTTTGAACCCCAAAGCATTATGTGTTGTTTGCAAAAACTTATGATATGAATTGGTAAGTTCTTCGCCCTGGTATTTTAAGTTGGTAAGTTTCTTTCCCAATAACTTGGAAGAATTTGCTCAGGGTAGCTCCCTTCTTGCATCTGATTGGTCCCTGCTGCTCCTTTCCCTCCTCTCCTACCAGGACCAGTTTTACACATCCCCCAGACTGCATGCTGATGTAAGTGGCCAAGAACTAGAGTCACTTAACTTACAATGAATCACAGATAATAACAGCACAGCCCTGGCGTCAGACCTCCCTGGGTTCACATCTTGGCTCTGTCACTTTTTGCTGAATGGCTTCAGCCAAGTTAGCTACTCAGTCCTTACCTGAAAATAGTAACAGCAGTTACCTCTAAGAGTGTTGTAAGGGTTAAATGAGAAAAGTTCATATAAAGTGCATAGAGCGCGACTGATTACCCAACTGATGAACTAGATGTGGAACCAATCCTTAATAGATTGTCTTGTACGTTAAACAACTAAGCTGGCAGAGGTGGGGCCCTGGCAGGAAAGAAGAAAGCTCTTTGCAGGTCTGTAAAGCAAAAAGTTTATAGCTATTCTCTGTATTTAGCAATAGGCACTGGGAACAGTTCCAGACACCTGCAAATTGACCAAATTCTAGTTCTTCAGCTTGTGGGGACCTGGACGCAGTTGAGAGAACCATGACTCAGCAGAGTGACGCGCTCTCAGCCAAGTCAGAATGTCACCATTACCGAATCTCAGCAGGAAACAGAACCCAGGGTCCCTCAAGTTCAACGAATTCCAAGTAATTAAAATCAAAAGCAAAGGATTGAGATTTTAACACAACATGTTTATAACGTGTGTCTCTGAAACAAGTTGGCTGCTTTGGGGGGCCATAAATAGTTCTGTCATTTCCCAATTTCCAGCTCTCACATTTTAAAAGATTTTTTTTAGATCAAAACAATAAAAACAGAAAGATCAGAAGATGATATATGACAGGATGTTAAGCAACGATGAATGACCTTTTACTACGCACACTCACTTAGTCATCACCCTCAGATGGTCAGCCTTTCAAGTTGGAATTACAAATAATTCCTTCCATCAGCAAGTCACAAACAACCCACTTATCAAAACTTGTCAAATAAATCTGTCACTCATTAGGGATTACAAGACATTTGTAAATGTGGCAGACTTCCCAAAGTAACAAGCCCCCCAATGCCCTTGACTGTCTCTTAGGAAGAGAAAAAGCAAACGATTGAACAGTTGCCAGAGACTTGGACATTCCAAAGCCTGACGTGGCAGCCAAGGGGTCGACAGAAGCCCAGGAGGCCAGCTGCAGTCTGCAGGCTCAGCGCTTGGCCAACATACATAGAAACTGTTTATTCTCAGGGCACACCTGTCAGACAGGCTGTGCAGGTGTTGGCTGAACAGTGGCTTTGCCTGCCTTGCCCTTCCACTATTCCTAAAGAGAGAGGGCTATAAAAAAAGAGACCAGAACACCCATCTGGAGTCAGGGACTCATTGAACTTTTAACCCAGAAAAATCCTTTATTGCCACCTAACTCTTCCCCCTTCACTCAACTCAAATAGTGCCCTTGGAGGATCTCAAAATTTGTCTGAGACTCATAAAGACAGAACCCAGAGCGGAAGCCTGGAAACCCCAACCTTTTATTCAGCACTATGGGAGATAGTAACATCAGGTAAAAGACACAGACTGTCTTAAAAGATGCCATCTTATACTCATGTGAAGGACCTAGTGGATAATGCTTTACTCAACAAATGATAGTGCCCACCTTTCCTCCAGGTAAAATATTAAATTATAGCTGGTGAATTACTATTTCAACAATTGCAACACAAAATAAATTTGAAATAGACTGTTAACTCCTATTTTAAAACAAAAAAAAATCATTTAACTAAAATACGCAATTAAATATTTAATCCACTGAAACTCCAATACTTTGGCCACCTGATGCGAAGAGCTGACTCATTTGAAAAGACCCTGATGCTGGGAAAGACTGAGGGCAGGAGGAGAAGGGGACAACAGAGGATGAGATGGTTGGATGGCATCACCGACTCAATGGACATGAGTTTGGGTGGACTCCGGCAGTTGGTGATGGACAGGGAGGCCTGGCGTGCTGCGGTTGATGAGGTCACAAAGAGTCGGACACGACTGAGTGACTGAACTGAGCTGAACTGAACAGATTTTTTTTTTTAAGTCCAATGACTGCCAAAAGAGAAAGTTAAAAGTTTCTAACCCTGATTTGCCAAAACAAATATTAATGTAACTGGTCAGACTAAATGCACTCCAGAGCCAGTGCTTGCCATCAGAAATTGCCTTCCAGAGAGTTCTTGCCTAAAACATATTGTTAAACCCTCCTTTTTACTCCTTGCTAATTTCTCATAAGATTGTACAGTGTATTCATTTTCTTTCTACTCCTTCCCCTACCAGGAGCATTTATAGTGTGTTAATCAAAAGCAAGAGCTTCGGGCTTCCCTTTGGTGGCTCAGTGGTAAAGAATCTGCCTGTCAACACAGGAGACATGGGTTTGATCCCTGATCTGGGAAGATCTTACTTGCCACAGAGCAACAAAGCCTGTGTGCCACAACTATTTAGCCTTTGCTCTAGAGCTCAGAAACCACAACTACTGAAGTCTGCACGCCCTAGAGCCTATGCTCCACAACAAGAGAAACCACCACAATGAGAAGCCTGTACACCACAGTTAGAGAGTAGCCCCCTTCCAGTTTTCACTCTAGAATCCTCAACTAGAGAAAAACCTGTGCAGCAACAAAGACCCAACACAGTCAAAAATACATACATAAACAAAGCAAGGGCTTAAAATTTAATAATTCAGATCTGGATTTCTGGTTGAGGGATGTGAGTGAGCAGTTTAAGTCTCAGTTTCTTCATCTGTAAAATGGATATAGTAACATGGCTTATCCATATGGCTTTTTTAAGGATTAAATAAAAATAATGCCACCAAATATTTGAGCGTTTACTCTGTACCAGGCACAGTGCAAGGCCCTAAGAATTCAGTGATGATGAATGAACAAAGCCCTCACTGCAGCCCAGAACAAGAGAGAGATAAACTCTAAACAAATAATCACACAAAGAAATATATGAAGACAATTCATCTCCATGACAGGAAAACTGAGTTAAAACAAGAAAGATGCTGGTGAGAATTTTCAGAATATGTGCATCAGGCAGAGGGTCAAGGAATTAGTATCTCCTTCCATGTGCTTTCTCTGGGAAACCCATAATTAAGACTCATGATTGTGGATGGATACTAACAACAGTCACAAGATACATTCTTATCCCAACTCCTTTCAGGAAGTTGGTCAAGAGTCTGCCAAAAGTGGAATATCTTGAAAAGACCACATCTATTCCTGAAGCACATGAAGAAGCCATCTTATGTTCTCACCAGGACCCAGAGGATGTCTGCTGCTCACTTGCATGACATGAGCTGGAGGGATTCTATGGCCCTTTCTCTGCCTTTAAGTAGCTGAAATGAGAAAGTGACGTATGTCCAGAGATTGAAGGAGGTCACCTGGAGGTCTAAAATGCCATTGCCTTTGGAAAAGTATTCAAACAGTTATGAGAACTACTGTAAGTGCTTCAAGAAGCAGCCTCACCAGGAAGAGCTTATAGAAAAAGAGAAAATTCTAGTGGGTTTTTAAAACAAACTTCTGACCTATTCCACTTTGTAAAAAACTGTTCAATAGAACTTTTAAAATAAAATATATCCAAATGAAAAAGATCTTTTATTCAACTGCTCAGGGAGAGAGAAGGGGCTTATTTTCAGCAGAACATCTTTCCATGTCTCTTTCTGTTTCTAATTTCTTCACTTTAGGACCAGGAAATGTGTCCATCTCTTGGAAGGCCCCAGTTGAGAAAAATCACTGGCAGCCAGTTCTCGGGAGCTGCCTTGGGAGGTCAACCAGTCTTCTGCAACTGCTCTCCAGGGCCCACAGACATGGGGTGAGGAAAGATCAGGTGAAAAGGGGAGGCCCATGGCATTGCCTGAGACCGGCATCCCTTCAGGTCCAGGTAATGTCCAGCAGGAGCAGATTCCATGATTACAGAGCCCAGATGACTCCTGTCAACTACCCTTTAAACTGACAGAATGCATGTTTCATAAGGCTGGAGGCCAGCCAATGCTGGGGCAGGGTGTGTGTGTGTGTGTGTGTGTGTGTGTGTGTGTGTGTGTGGGTGGGTGGATGTGTGTGTGTGGGTGTGTATGTGTGTAGCCTGAGAGAAACCTCAGGCTTGATGTTTTATAAATGTGAGACTGATTACTTTTGACAGGAGGGCAAGTCAGGAAAGATGTAGGAAGACATCAGAGAAAACAAATGCCATAGAAACCTGAAGTCTCCCTTCTGCCATGCTAGAGCCACTGGCTCCAGGGGAGAAGAGTGTGGCCATCTTAACAATGACAGAAAGACCTTCTCATCTGTCACATTTGTTCCCTCACAATAATCTGGGGCAAGTGGAATTGCTCCCATGTAACAAATAAGGAAATGATGTCCCTGAAGCAGACCCAAATCTTCTGACATTGTGTCAATGTGATCGACTGGCCCACCCTCATCCTAGAACCTAAATGTCTAACCTGATGGATTTCTCAGAGCTTAATGTGGTGATGGAAACCATCACTACCGTTCTTAGAAGATGACACTGGACAAATTGAAAAGTCAACACTATCCTTGGACTCATCACAATACTGAAGTCACAGGCAAACCATCACCTTGAAATATGAAGACACAGGCACATCCAGAGGGATACTGCAACTGAGATCTGCTTTCCTGAAGCAGAAGCCACTGGGGCAGAAACTGGTAAGAATATTTAAATAGCAATTTTAACAATTTACTGGAGACTGACTGTGGACTAACAAGAGTTAAGAAACTCCTGGGGCTGCAGTCATGGGAGGCCTGCACACTCTCATGAAGTTTCCCTCCAGGAACTTCACCAAGTTCTCATGTTGAGGATCTGAGAAGGATCTCCTCATGGCTCTGGCAGGGGAAAAGGAGAGTAATGATAGAGAAATGTACTTAAAGCCTTCTCTATGACAAAACCTGACTCTCCAAGAGGAAAGTCTTTGCCAGAGCCTTATCGCAGCTTAGGGAAGAACAATCCTCCTACCCCAGCCCCTCAGCTCCTGTCTCATCTAAAGGGGAAAAAAAACACAGTCAACAACGGACAGGGCTTCAAGGAAACAGATTGAAACTGCTGCAGCCATGGAAGGGAGCATGGGGTAGAATATGTGGAGGAGCTGTAACTTGGAGGAAGGACAGAGAAGGTCACAATCCCAAAACACAGCCCAGTAAAAGATAGACTTCATCACAAGATTATGGAAAACCCCTCTCAACACAAAAACCCACTGTGCGGCTCCTGTATAAAAACAATGGATTATAGCTGAAAGGCACAGACTCTTTCTGAATGAACAGAGAGGCTCCAAAGCCAATAGAAAAGACAAAGGCACCAGAAGAATTTGAAACCTCTTGTACATACAGTATCCACAACAAACATTAAAAAGACTAAATCTTATCCTGATTAACATAAAACCTCATGCTAAAGGCCTATCTATTTCAGTTGGTGTCATTTAATACATGTCCAGCTTTCAATAAAAAATTACAGTGCATGAAAAAGATAAGAAATAATACAATCTGAAGAGACAAAGCAATCAAAAAACCTGGATACAGATAAAACACAGATGTTAGAATTATCAAAGTTTTTCTCTTTTTTTTTTTTTTTTTGGCCATGTTGCACAGCATGTAGGATCTTCATTCCCTGACCAGAGATGAAACCCATGCCCCCTTTACTGGAAGCATTGGAGTCCTAACCACTGGACTGCCAAGGAAGACCCCCCGGACAGGGGATTTTAAATAACTACAATTAACATGTTAAGAGCTCTAATGGAAAATGCAAACAACATGCTAGATGGGTAACATAAGCAGAGAGATGGAAACTAAAAACAAAAAAGTCAAAAAGAAATGCTAAAAATCAAAAATACAGTAACAGATATGAAGAATGTCTTAAACAGTATCATCAGTAGACTCAACAGGACCAAGGAAAAAATTAGTGAACTTAAAGATAGGTCAATAGAGACTTCTCAAAATGAAATGTGAAGAGAAAAAAATTTAAAAAAAATAGCAAAGCACCCAAGGACTTTGGGACAATTTCAAAAGGTAAAATATACATTATTAGAATATCAAAAGGAGAATGAAAAGAATGAAGCAGAAAAAATAGTTTTAATAATGGCCAAGAATTTTTCAAAACTAATGGTAGACACCAAACTGAAGATCTATGAAGTTCATAGAACTCTATATAAAATAAATACCAAAAAAAACTATGCTATATTATATGTCATATCATATTATATTATATTCAAATTGCCCCCTCAAAAAAGATGAGTCAGAGGAGGAAAAAGAAAACCTAACCTATAGAAGAATATGAATAAGAATTACAATGGATTTGTCACCAGAAATCATATAATAGGAGTGAAGTCTTTAAATATGGAGCAGGAGGCCAGGGGAGATCACCAATCTAAAATTCTATATCCAGTGAAATTCTCCTTCCAAAGTAAGGAAAAATAAAGACTTTCTCAGACAAAAAAGGCATAAGCACAAAGAATTTATTGTTAGCAGAACTTCCCTACAAGAAATATTAAAAGAAATTCTTCAGGCAAAGGAAAAGTTGCATAACTCAGAAACATATGTGCATAAAGACAGGAAAAGTATGAGAGGATATAAATGAAATTTTTAAAAAATATTTTATTATCCTCATTCTTAATTGATCTAAAATATAGCTGTTTATTTAAAGCACTATAATAACAATGTCCTTGGTGATTATAGTATGTGGATAAATAAAATGAAAGGTAGGAACATTACAAGGGATAAGAGAAAGGAACTAGGAATAGTCCATTATAAGGTAACTGCAAAACTTGTGAAGCAGTTTAGTGTTATTTGAAAATATACTTAAATTATTTAAAACTGTACACTTTACACTCTAGGGTGACTACCAAAAAAATTTTTTTATTATAAGTATAAATGATTTACTGAGAGAGAAGGTAAAATGGAATCACACAAAATGCTCAATTAAAACCAGAAGAAGGCAGAAATACAGGGGTAAAACAAGTATTATTAGTAAAAAATTATAAAAAGTATAGATATTAATCCAACTATATCAATTATCACATTAAATATGAATGGTCAGAACAGATACAAAAGCACAACCTATGTTTTCTATAAGAAATCTGCTTTAAATATAAAGTCAGATGGCTTAAAAGTAAGGTGGAGAAAGATATGCTATACTATCACTAATCAAAAGAAAGCTGGAGTCACTTTATTAATTTTAGACAGTGCAGGCTTTGGAACAAGGAAAATTGTCAATGATAAAAATAGATGCTACACAATGATAAAGACATTGATTCTCCAAGAAGACATAACAATCCTAAATGTGTATGCACATAACAGTGGAGCATTAAAATATATGAGGTGAAAACTGATGCTTCAGGGAGAAATATATCCAATATTATAGTTGAATGCTTCAACACATTTTTGTTAGCAATTGATATTACAAGCAGGCTAAAAATCAGTAAAACTATAGTAGAACTATCAATCAACTTGAACTAATTGACATTACTAGAATATTTCATATAACAACAACAAAATACACACTCTTCTCAAGCTCACATGCAACATTCTGGGCCATTAACAAATTGAAAAAAGTAGAATTCTTTCAAAATATGCTCTCATACCACAATGAAATTAAACTAGAAATCGATGTAGAAAAATAACCAGAAATTAAACAGCATACTTCTAAATAAATCATAAGTCAAATGAGTCACCTTAAGAGAAATGTTTAAAATACTATTAAGTAAAGAGCCTCTTGATGAAGGTGAAAGAGGAGAGTGAAAAAGCTGGCTTAAAACTCAACAGTCATAAAACAGATCATGGCATCTGGTTCTATCATATTGTAGCAAATTTATGGGGGGGAAAATGGAAACAGTGGCAGACTTTATTCTCTTGGGCTCCAAAACCACTGAGGATAGTGACTGCAGACATGGAATTAAAAGACACTTACTCCTTGGAAGGAAAGCTATGACAAATCCAGACGGCGTATTAAAAAGCAGAGTCATCACTTTGTCTCTGACATATAGTCTCTTTGACGTATAGTCAAAGCTATGGTTTTCCCGGTAGTCATGTATAAATATGAGAGTTGGACCATAAAGAAGGCAGAGCACTGAAGAATTGATGCTTTCAAACTGTGGTGCTGGAGAAGACTCTTGAGAGTCCCTTGGACTACGAGGAGATCAAGTCAGTCAAAATAAAAGAAATCAAACCTGAATATTCATGGGAAGGAATGATGCTGAAGCTGAAACTTCAATACTTTGGCCACCTAATGGGAAGAGCCAGCTCATTGGAACAGACCCTGATGCTAGAAAAGATTGAGGGCAGGAGGAGAAGGGGACAACAGAGGTTGAGATGGTTGGATGGTCCCCTTCTCCTCCTGCCTTCAATCTTTCCCAGCATCAGGGTCTTTTCTAATGAGTCGGTTCTTCGTATCAGATGGCCAAAGTGTTGAAGCTTTAGCATCACTCCTTCCAATGAATATTCCGAGTTGATTTCCTTTAGGATTGACTGATTTGATCTCCTTGCAGTCCAAGGGACTCTCAAGAGTCTTCTCCAACACCACAATTCAAAAGCATCAACTACTTGGCGCTCAGAGTTCTTTATGGACCATTTCTCACATCCATGCATGACTACTGGAAAAACCACAGCTTTGACTATATAGACCTTTGCCAGCAAAGTGATGTCTCTGCTTTTTAATATGCTGTCTATGACCAATATGTTGGTCATTGCTTTTCTTTCAAGGAGCAAGCGTCTTTTAATTTCGCACCTGCAGTCACCATCTGCAGTGATTTTGGAACCCCTCAAAATAAATTCTGTCACTGTTTCTATTGTTTCCCCATCTATTTGCCATGAAGTGATGGGACCAGATACCATGACCTTAGTTTTTTGAATGTTGAGTTTCAAGGCAGCTTTTTCACTCTCCTCTTTCACCCTCATCAAGAGGCTCTTTAGTTCCTCTTCGCTTTCTGCCTTTATTATCTGAGGTTGTTGATATTTCTCCTGGCAATCTTGATTCCAGCTTGTGAGTCAGCCAGTCAGCATTTTGCAGATGTACTCTGCACAGAAGTTAAATAAGCAGGGTGACAATATTCAGCCTTGACATACTCCTTTCCTATTGTGAACCAGTCCATTGTTCCATGTCTGGTTCTAACTGATGCTTCTTGACCTGCATACAGGTTTCTCAGGAGACTAGGTAAGATGGTCTGGTATCCCCATCTCTTTAAGAATTTTCCACAGGTTGTTGTGATACACACAGTCAAAGGTTTTAGCACAGTCAATGAAGCAGAAGTAGAAAAAATAATGCCATGGCCATGTCTAAATTATCTAGGTTAAGCAAAGTTCTTCCATGTAATAAATAGATTATTACCTTTAAAGGTAAAGAAATGGGATATTGAGGGAAGCAAACCCAGCCCACTTAGAAGTTTTCAGAAAGCAAATTAGATATCTCTAGTATTATAGTCTTAGCCTTGCTATTTAAATCTGCCTTTAATGACTGAAGATGTATTTGAGATGACTGCAGTCAAGATCTGTGTCCCCATGAAAACCAGTATGTGATGTGTATAGCAGTATAGATTCATCCACTGCAAAAAATGTACCACTCTGATGTGGGATGTTGATAGTGGGGAAGGCTATGCATGTGAAGGGGTAGGGACTATATGGGAACTCTGTACTTTAAGCTCAATTTGGCTGTGAACCTAAAACAGCTCTAAAAATTAAAGTGTATTTTAAAAATGAAAAAAAAAAAAAAGCTCTGTGTCCCATCCATACCTAGTATTAGTTTGCACCTCAGGAGTCTCACAGTGAAATCTGAAACTTGCCCCTAGATAAGGAGGGCAGGGAGAGATCAAAACAAGAGGCAGGTCACCTCAGATTAGTAAGTGGAAGGTTTAACCAGCAAGTGAACTTGCAAATGAGGCTTGCCTTGGGAGGTCTCAAGAGAAATAGATCTCCATACCCACCCACCAGAATTGTAAAGTTTATACATAGGCCTTAATGGGTTCAGTCACATAGTCCATCCAGATGTTCCCTGTTGGATGTGCTCTCTCAAGGCTATGTCCTTGTGTCCACCTCCCACTATGGGAACAGTGAGCAGAATGTACATTCCAAGGACAAGGGAGAGGTGGGGAGTCTCCAGTTGCCTGAGCCCAGTACAGTGGTCACCTCTTGGTGACCTCCTCCAACACTCAACCCTCCTGACTGGCTCTAATCATCTTACATGCCCCCTTCCTCAACATACCCTGAGATGTTAGAAAGGGTTTCACTAACATGGAGGTAGCTTGTTTGGCAGCCATCTGGCTGCAGTGGAGGCTGATACCACGGCAACAATAGAAGCACATGCAAGAGAAAAAAAGATTAAGATGATTCCCAAATAGGTAATAATTTTTGCACTAAGAGCCCCATGATCCATACCACTGATTTATAAGTCCCCTAGGCCAAAGGTCAGATCACTCTGGTCATTCACTTGTGCCCTCAGGTGATTTAGTAAAGCTGACATATTAGCAGACTCATCAGATATGAACACACAGCATTCTGTCTGGATAATGGCACAGGTGCCTTCTTGCAACAATAATATTTAATTACATTCTATTTTGTGGTTTCCCTGGTGGCTCAGATGTTAAAGAATCTGCCTGCAATGTGGGAGATCTGGGTTGGGAAGATCCCCTGTAAAATGGAATGGCAACCCACTCCAGTATTCTGGGCTGGAGAATTCCATGGACAGGGGATCCTGGCAAGCTACAGTCCATGGGGTCGCAAAGAGTCAGAGACTATTGAACAACTTTCACTTTCACACTCTACTTTGGAGGACAGCTTTTCTCATTAGAGACCATTAAGGTTCAGTAAAGATGGGCTTTGCCAGCTATCATTTAAGGTTTTGGGGTGAATTTAATAATATTCTCCAAGCCAATAGAGGAGGCAAAGACAGCAGCCAACTGACTGTGCCAGTAGAATACCGAATGTGCCCATCTGGCCTTGAGGAGAGGGAAGTTTGTAAGTTTGGTACTATGAGGCACATTCTCACCTGCGCCCAGGGAAAAGCCAGAGTGAAATGGCCCAACCACCCAAGTGAAAGTCACAGCCAAATAGCTGTGTCATACCACCATTCAGTCCTATTTGGGGCTAATAATAAATTATTATGATAGACCTGGACAGTATGGCCAATCAATGCCAATCCAGTCATAACAGAATGACTACACAGTTCTAGTGATATTCATTCCATACTCCCTGTACAGTGGGGTTGGTTCTATTTGGAGTGATTTTTCTGTTCCCAATGTAGGGGCACCCAAGTGCTCAAATTTCCATAACCTGGGTTGAACTACATGAATCCATCCCAAATCTGAAAGTAGTCACCCTAGTTCTGATGGTAGTATTTTTAGGACCCTTCCAGTCAGGAAGTTTGATGGACTCGCTGTATAATTTGATTGACAGAAAAAGAGTATCCATGCTCAGTGTTATTGATTGTGGGTGTCACGGGCCAGGGTTCTAGATCAGTATGGGTGATACCAGATGAATTGAGAGTATGTGTCCTGGCTTGTTCTTCCTTAATGTACTGCTTTAGGGCCTTCCAGTCCCCTCCCTGTGGTGGTGGTACCTAACATGGCAATTCTGATGAGCTAGAGAGGGGCAGTCTCCTACCTACCTAACAGCTGAATTGATTCCTTTGCCAGATAGATATACAAGGGGGCCACTGTGGAAAGGTATTTCCAGCAGGTGCCTATCCCATGACCAGACACTATAGACAGATGTCTAAAGTCAAAAAGACAAATATGTAGTAGAAACCTTTATGGGAAGATCTTCCTCTTCTGCAAGAACTACACTTGTGGACTGATCCTGGTATGTTAAAGTGGCTGAAGCTTTAGGAATCTGATGTGGTTGTGCAAACCATACATGTTGGCTGGGGGAAGCACCATTATCCAGTGTGAGGAGACGGACTGGGGGCGGGATAAGGCAGAGCAGGATCCCCATCCTCTCCCTTCTTTCAGTGCTGCATGTTCCATTCCCAGTATAGTGTGTTTCACTATACAACTCACAGCAGGACAAGAGAATCCCAGAGGAAACTGAGTCGTTCCCCTCACCCAGGGCTGTGAGTGCCAGTTCCAGTAGATAACGCCGTCCCCATGCGTGATGGGGCGTGGTCTCCTTGGCAGCACAGCACATGATCAACAGTGAGAGTCTTGCTGTGTACAAGAGAGTCTCTGGAGACTTCTGTACCTTCAAGGTGTTGGTCTCAGCGGGGGTCCCAGTCTGGCATATGGGGCAATAGGCCCTACTGGCTGATCCTTCAAATATAGTAAAACCTAAGGCAGTACTTCATTTTACCTGGCCAAGGTGTTTTCCTTGTTAGTAATTTAATCTGCTGCTTTAATATTTCAGTCATCCTTTTTACCAGCACTGCTACTGTGGGGCCTAGGGGAGATGGAGTTTCTACTTGGTGTCATGCTCTTTTACGCAGTCTTGCACATCATGACCTTTGAAATGTGATCACCAATCACTGTATAGTCAGCGAAGCTGCCTGACCATGGTCCTGTGTATTCTGATAACAGGGGAAACTTGGATTAGGCCAGATACAGTGACCACACAAACAAAGGCATATTTAGAACCCTCACTTGAAAAAACTGGCTTAAAACTCAACATTCAAAAAACTAAGATCATGATATTCAGTCCCAGGACTTCATGGCAAAAAAAAAAAAAAAAAATGGGGACAAAAATGGAAAGAGTAACAGACTTTATTTTCTTGGGCTCCAAAATCACTGCAGATGGTGAGTGCAGCCATCAAATTAAAAGACGCTTGCTCCTGGGAAGGAAAGCTACGACAAACCTAGACAGCATGTTAAAAAGCAGAGACATCACTTTGCCGACAAACATCCGTGTAGGCAAAGCTATGGTTTTTCCAGTAGTCATGCACAGATGTGAGAGTTGGACCATAAAGAAGACTGAGCACCAAAGAATGGACGCTTTCGAACTGTGGTGCTGGAGAAGCCTCTTGAGAGTCCCTTGGACAGCAAAGAGATCAAACCAGTCAATCCTAAAAGAAATCAACCCTGAAAATTCATTGGAAGGACTGATGCTGAAGCTGAAGCTCCAATACTTTGCCCACCCAATGTGAAGAGCCGACTCATCGGAAAAGACCCTGATGCTGGAAAAGATTGAGGGCAGAAGGAGAAGAGGGCAACCCAGATGGTATCATCAACTCAATGGACATGAGTTTGAGCAAATTCCAGGAGATAGTGAAGGCCAGGGAAGCCTGGTGTGCTGCAGTTTGTGGGGTCACAAAAAGTCAGACACAACTGAAAGACTGAACAGCAACAACTTGAAGGCAGGGGCTAATATAATCAATTTGCAATCCCTCACTGGTTGAAAACTCCACTCCAGACTCCTTTGGCAGTTTGCTGCCTTGGGGGTTGTTTAGAATACACAGGACATGCTGTTACCGCATTAAACAAGTCATTGTATTTCAAGGATAATCCCGTATTCTTGGCAATATGTCACCCAGGGACTAAGGTGGCTGCTCTTTCTATACACACAGTCTGCTTTAGCTACAGGATTAGGTTGCTAAAGTTTGCACCTAAATTTCCTAATTGCCAAAGGGTGTCAGTGCCTTACCAGGTGGGAGTTTAGAGGACAGTGAGCCTCAGGCTCTTGCAGATGAACCCAGATGTCTTTCCAGATATCCTGACCCCATAGGGCTTATTCATGATCATTCACTCCTCAGCTTCCTATTGTTCAAGCCACGGGATTGATCCCTTTAGAACATCCAACTGTCAATGCAAAGAGCTAAGGGCTGGGGCTCCTGAGTGATCACAAGCCAAACTGCTCTGAGTTTAGCCCACTGGCTGCTAGGGTGCATTCCTGTTTTGATCCAGATGGTGTCAGTGTTGGGCTGCAGTCCACCTGGACCAGTTGCTCTGACTAGACTCATCAGAACACCAGGCACAGCAGGAATTTCTCCCATTAACTTCTACAGGCCACAGGGGCTGCCCAGAAATAGGGAAGGGGCATCTGGAGGGTCTGCATACTCTAGCACCCACCTATCTGGAGATTGAGCTGGGAGAAAGGTGCTCCTCTGCTGTGAAAAAGCTGCCATGTAGCATGGGAGTTTGAGCCATGACAGAGGTGGGTTGATGGAACATGTTCTCAACCCGTCCCTTGATAGAAAGGGAAATTCTTGCCTACCTGAGAGGCTCTACCTGGAGGAGCACTCTGTACACTGCCAGGAGCTGTTGCTCTATGGGATCCAAGGGGTTTCTTTCCCCTCCCAGAGCTGGGACCAAACTCCTACGGGTACTCTCTTCTGCTGTCTCTGCCACAGTGCCCAGCCCATACCTTACAGAGTCATAGATACACTGAACTATGGACAGCCCTGCTTGGGAGATGCCCAGAGCTTTCATTGGCTTCATTAGTGCTCTTCCTTCTCAAAGATGGCTTGCTGCTCTGATCCCCAGGCCCACACATACCTTTTCTTTACAAGGAGGCTTGAGGGATGGGGCACTCTGCCAGGTGGGGAATGAAAGTCCTCCAAACCCCAAATCCTTATAGAGGCTTGCTCCTCTTTCTAGTACTTAAGGGTTGGACAGGCTTGTATTTTACCAATCACAGCTTCTGGATCAATGAGAATCTTACCCAACCACATGATTCCTAAATACTTTATGACAGTGACTGGGCCTTGAATTTTCTGTGAGGTCACCACCGGTCCTTTCCTCTCAGGTGTTCCAGCTAAGTTTTCAGAGTGTCCTTCAGCAGAGGCAAGTCTTTACGGGTTAACATGATATCATCCATGTAGTCCTTTTCCTGATGTGGGGAAGGACAACAGGGACAGGTCTTGGGGTCCCATCCCATGACAGGTGGTGAGGCGGTGCAGGCGGCCTTGGGGAAGCACTTGGAAGTATTTTTGTCCTTCCCACAGGAAGACAAATTGATCTTGTGGCTTGGCGGCCCAAGGTGTACTAGAAAAGGCAACACAGCATTGTACCTTCCTAGAACGATGGCCAAGGTTTCTAAAATGGGTGTGATGTTGGGCACAAAGCTGCACAGACTGGGTGTCCTACCTTGCTTTTGTTCTCGGCAGTCCAGCTCCCACTGTGGGAACAGTGGGTAGAATGTACATTCTGAGGACAGAGGAGGAGTGAGGAGTCTCCAGTTGCCCGGGTCCAGTTTGTGGGTCAGCAGTGGTTATGTCCTCTCCCTGACTTCCTCCAACACCTAGTACATGGGAGGCACACGAGAGGGGATCCCTAAACATTGACTATTGAGTGAATGGTCACTTAAGGGAACATCTAAAATCAGGCCAGTTAATGGAGATTTCCAGTGATAACACATCAGAGAAGCCATTATAGACTGGCACTGGTTCTTTAAGAATTTTGTTCTACAAATTAGAAATGCCTCTCTGAAATGCCATCAGCACTCCCCCATCTCAGGAAATGGGACCACTGATTCTTCAAGCCAGAATGCTGGAGATTCCTTCAGCTGATTCCTCCTGTCTGTTTCTCTTACTCCCACTTCCAGTACATAATTGTGTCTAGCCAAGGCTATCTCCAAAAGACACCTTACATTCATTCTCTTCATCTCCATCTTTAACTCCACTGCCACCTTGGAGGGCTAAGCCTCCACTATCACTGGTTTGAAGGCTTGTGATTGTGCCCTAAATGATCTCCCCCGGTATCCTAGCAAATACCTTCAAAGGGATATTTTCAGAATACCTTCTTCAGCCTGTCAGTCCATTTTAACTTTTTACTCTGTTTTATATGCTTCCCCTTCCAGACATGGACTTCCATAAGGGCCTGAACTTTGCTGTTTTTCTTCAGTCACCATTCTACAGCACCTAGTAGGTAAAAGGCAATAAAAATTGTCTAAAATGAGAAATGTCCTTGAAAATCATCTAACCTAGTGAATTGTAGCTTTGGGGAGGTCATGGATTGCTTAGAGAAATCAATGAAAGCTATGAATGTTCTCCCAGAAAAATAGATTTATATAAGATGTATAATATATTAACTATAATTTACAATTTTAGCTATTATGATATTCCCTCGTAATGTTCCATTCGGGTCCAAGTTATAAAAAAAAGAAAAACTTAAAATAACCTCTTACCTTTTTCAGAAGCTTAAATTAATTTTCTAAGATCAAACAACATGTAGTTGATGGAGTTGAGATAAGCATGTTCAATAAAACTCCAAGTGATTAAACTAGAACCCACATTTTCCAAACAAATGGTAAAGGAAACCATTTAGCTAAGAAATTCTGACTATAATACTCAAAAGCTGAAAAAGTATATAAAAAGCTACTTACCAGTTTATTTCTTAGTAATCAAATTTGTGGAATATAATCACAACAACAAGAGAATTTCCTTCTTTTATCATTTGTGCCATAGAAGTTCCATGACCAGCTAGAGAAGTTACAAAATCCTACGACCTGGAAAAGTCTTTTGAGATATGGCAGGTCTTTTACAAATGGAGACAAAAACATCCATAGGGGCAGTTAGACTGAAACTAGGGATGAGCATTCCAGGCAGAGGGAACAGCCATGGCAAGGTGCAGAATCAAGGGCAAGCCTGATGTGCTCAAAGAAAAGCAAAGAAGCCAGGTTGGCTAGCTCAGAGCAGACTTGAGGGAGGGTAGCAAGAGATATGCTCAGGTAGGTGACTCGGGTATTTGACTTCTCAGCAGCCATTTAAGGCTGGAGAGGTGAGGACAGTGTGGGTGGTAGGTAAAGTTGTGGGCACACAAGTCGACTATGGATGGGATCCAGATTCAAGGCAGGAGAAATGAAGACAGAATCTTTCTTGTTTTCTACAGTGGCACATTTCCAGTTTCTATTAGATCCCTCCTATTGTTCCCTCCCTCACCAGAGCCACCTTCTCTGTTGACTTTCCTCAGGTCAGTATGGGAGAAGAGAAGAAATGATAAGGTCAAAGGTGATACTGGGACTGGGCTCAGGTATATCTTTAACAGGGAGGTTGGGTAAGAAGTAGAGAAGGGTATAGCATGGGATTTCTTTTTTGTGTCAAGCCCTCACACAAAAAAGGAACCAACACACATAGGGCTTGCTTCATAATCCAGTCCCATGGCCTCTGTGAACTTCCAGATGCTCAAGCTGGATTTAGAAAAAGCAGAGGAACCAGAGATCAAATTGCCAACACCTGTTAGATCATCGAAAAAGCAAGAGAGTTCCAGAAAAACATCTACTTCTGCTTTATTGACTATGCCAAAGCCTTTGACTGTGTGGATCACAATAAACTGTGGAAAATTCTTCAAGAGATGAGAATACCAGACCACCTGACCTGCATCTTGAAAAAATCTGTATGAATGTCAGGATGCAACAGTTAGAACTGGACATGGAACAACAGACTGGTTCCAAAGAGGGAAAGTAGTATGTCAAGGCTGTATATTGTCACCCTGCTTATTTACTTATATGCAGAGTACATCATGAGAAACGCTGGGCTGGAGGAAGCACAAGCTAGAAATAAAATTGCCAGGAGAAATATCAATAACATCAGATATGCAGATGACACCACCCTTATGGCAGAAAGTGAAGAAGAACTAAAGAGCCTCTTGATGAAAGTGAAAGAGGAGAGTGAAAAAGTTGGCTTAAAGCTCAACATTCAGAAAACTAAGATCATAGCATCTGGTCCCATCATTTCATGGCAAATAGATGGGGAAACAGTGGAAACAGTGGCTGACTATTTTTCTGGGCTCCAAAATCACTGCAGATGGTGACTGCCGCCATGAAATTAAAAGACACTTACTCCTTGGAAGGAAAGTTATGACCAACCTAGACAGCATATTAAGAAGCAGAGACATTACTTTGCCATCTAGTCAAAGCTACGGTTTTCCCAGTAGTCATGCTTGGTTGTGAGATGCCAAAGAATTGATGCTTTTGAACTGTGGTGTTGGAGAAGACTCTTGAGAGTCCCTTGGACAGCAAAGAGATCCAATCAGTCCATCCAAAAGGAAATCAGTCCTGAAAATTCACTGGAAGGACTGACGCTAAAGCTGAAACTCCAATACTTTGGCTACCTGATGCAAAGAGCTGACTCATTTGAAAAGACTCTGATACTGGGGAAGATTGAAGGCAGGAGGAGAAGGGGACAACAAAGAATGAGATGGTTGAATGGCATCACCGGCTCAGTGGACATGTGTTTTGAGTAAACTCCGGGAGTTGGTGATGGACAGGGAGGCCTGGCATGCTGCAGTCCATGGGGTTGCAAAGAGTCCGACATGATGAGCAACTGAAATGAACTGAATTGAACTGAACTGATGTCCCCCTTAGTTATAACACCACCAATTAGACCTTCTAAAGAAGAAACCATCCAAACCAGGTCATTTTTAAAAAATAACACAGATGATGTGGTAGGGAGAACAATGGCCCCTAAAGATATTGGATAATACAATGATGGAAGTAATAAGGGGTCACAGGCCAAGGATAGTGGGCAATCCCCACAAAGTGGAATAAAACAAGGAAATGGATTCTCCCTAGGGCCTCCAGAAGGAACACAATCCTGAGGACACCTTGATTTTAGTCCCATGAGACCTGCTTCAGACTTCCAGCCTCTAGAACTGTCAGATAATAAATTTCTATCAGTAATTTGTTACAGCAGCATCAGGAAACAGATACACATGTAAAGCTGCTTCTCGTTTACTCATTCATTAATTCAATAAATATTTATTGAAAGCTTCTCTGTGCTGGACACTGTTCTTGGCTCTAGGGATACAGTTTTTTAGAAAGACACAAAGTCCACAGTCCCTTGGAGCTTACATTCTAATGGACACAGACAGATAATAAACAAGAGAATGTCTAATGTATCAGATGACATAATAGGTCAGGTAAGTCCTATGACTAAAATAGATGGAAGTAAGGATGAGAGGGAGGGACGATGTTATACAAGATATTTGGAGACATCTGACAAAATGACATTTGAGCCTTACACATCAGGAGCCAAAGCATTCCAGGCAGAAGAACAGCAAATGCAAAGCCCTGAGGCAGCAACTGTGATATAAAACATTGCGATTTCGCTGGTGGCATAGTTCCAAGAACTATCACTGCTTATATTTATAGTCCAAGGAAATGCTACTTTTGTGTTAACGGTTAGTAATTTTTTTTAATTCACACTGAATTTGGATTAAGATCTGGTTTAAAATCCTGGTAAAAGCAAGGCATTTACTTAATCTTTTAAAAATAGATAGTACTATAGTAAGTTAAAGTAGCAGACCACTCTTCTCAAATCCCTAGAAACCCTCTCTTTCCAATTCAAGTTTTATTAAGTACCTATAGAGATCTTCATGTGCACATTATGAGCAAATAAAACAACAGTAATAGGAAGTCAATGACAACATGCAAGTAAATCAAGGATTCTGATAATTATTAGAGGAAAATCTGACCTCTAACTTAGAAATAAACATATTTGTGTTCTAAATCTATTGAAACCAAACCCAGATGGGAAGGGGCAGAAGGAAAGAGGCATATAGGATTTGCAAGCATGACACCAGTGACATCTAGTGGGAGCTATGTGGTAAAGCACCTTGAATACTACCAAGAAATCCAGCAGACAGACAGAAACACAGAAATAATCATTAAACATGTATTGAGCGCAGTGAGGAGATACCCCATATCCAAGGTCAGGAGCAGCGGCTGTGCTTTGCTGGAGCAGCCCTGAAGAGATACCCCACGTCCAAGGTCAGAGAAACCCCAGTAAGATGGTAGGCTCTGGAGCGGGCTATGAGGAGATACCCCACGTCCAAGGGCAAAGGAGAAGCCCCAGAAAGATGGTAGGAGGGGTGAATTCGCATTTAGAATCAAGCTCCATTCCAGTCAGAGACACTAAGAGGGCTCAAACAAACGTGTGCACCAGGACCCAGGGACCCCACAGAGACAGACAGAACAGTTTGAGCGTTTCCTGTGGAGGTACGGGTCAGCAGTGGACTGCCACAAGGACAGGGGCTCTGAGTGCAGCAGACTTGGATACAGCATAAGCCCTCTTGGAGGAGGTCGCCATTAACCCCACCATAGAGCTGCCAGAACTTACTCAGGACTGGGAAATGGACTCTTGGAAGGCACAAACAGAGCCTTGTGCACCAGGACCCAGGAGAAAGGAGCAGTGACCACATAATAGACTGACCCAGACTTGCCTGTGAGTGTCCAAGAGTCTCCAGCGGAGGCGTGGGTTGGTGGTGGCCTGCTGCAGGGTTGGGGGCACTGAGTGTAGCAGTGCATGCATGGGATGTTTTGAAGGAGGTCACCATTATCTTCATTACCTCCACCATAGTTTGGCCCCAGGTGGCTCAGACAGTAAAGCGTCTGCCTACAATGTGGGAGACCTGGGTTCAATCCCTGGGTTGGGAAGATCCCCTGGAGAAGGAAATGGCAACCCATTCCAGTACTCTTGCCTGGAAAATCCTATGGGTGAAGGAGCCTGATAGGCTACAGTCCATAGGGTCGCAAAGATCGGACACACGATTGAGCGACTTCACTTTCTTTCTTTCTTTAGATAGCGGGGAGGGAACACAGCCCCACCCATCAACAGAAAATTGGATTAAAGATTTACTGAGCATGGCCCCGCCCATCAGAACAAGACCCAGTTTCCCCCTCAGTCAGTCTCTCCTATCAGGAAGCTTCCATAAGCCTCTTATCCTTCTCCATCAGAGGGAAGACAGACTAAAAACCACAATCACAGAAAACTAACCAATCTAATCACATGGACCACAGCCTTGACTAACTCAGTGAAACTATGAGACATGCTGTATAGGGCCACCCAAGACAGACGGGTCATGGTGGAGAGGTCTGACAGAATGTGGTCCACTGGAGAAGGGCATGGCAAACCACTTCAGTATTCTTGCCTTGAGAACCCCATGAACAGTATGAAAAGGCAAAAAGATAGGACACTGAAAGATGAACTCCCCAAGTTGGTAGGTGCCCAATATGCTACTGGAGATTAGTGGAGAAATAACTCCAGAAAGAATGAAGAAACAGAGCCAAAGCAAAAACAACACCCAGTTGTGGATGTGACTGGTGATGAAAGCAAGGTCCAATGCTGTAAAGAGCAATATTGCATAGGAACCTGTAATGTTAGGTCCATGAATCAAGGCAAATTGGAAGTGGTCAAACAGGAGATGAAAAGAGTGAACGTCGACATTTTAGGAATCAGTGAACTAAAATGGACTGGAATGGGTGAATTTAACTCAGATGACCATTATATCTACTACTGTGGACAAGAATCCCTTAGAAGAAATGGAGTGGTCCTCATAGTCAACAAAAGAGTCTGAAATGCAGTACTTGGATGCAATCTCAAAAATGACAGAATGATCTCTGTTTCCAGGGCAAACCATTCAATATCACGGTAATCCAAGTCTATGCCCTGACCAGTAATGCTGAAGAACCTGAAGTTGAACGTTTCTATGAAGACCTACAAGACCTTTTAGAACTAACACCCCAAAAAGATGTCCTTTTCATTATAGGGGACTGGAATGCAAAAGTAGGAAGTCAAGAATTACCTGGAGTAACAGGCAAATTTGGCCTTGGTGTACAGAATGAAGCAGGGCAAAGGCTAATAGAATTTTGCCAAGAGAACGCACTGGTCATAGCAAACACCCTCTTCCAACAACACAAGAGAAGACTCTATACATGGACATCACCAGATGGTCAATACCAAAATCAGATTGATTGTATCCTCAGAAGATGAAGATAGAGAAGCTCTATACAGTCAGCAAAAACAAGACCGGGAGCAGACTGTGGCTCAGATCATGAACTCCTTATTGCCAAATTCAGACTGAAATTGAAGAAAGTAGGGAAAACCACTAGACCATATTCAGGTATGACCTAAATCAAATTCCTTACGATTATACAGTGGAAGTGAGAAATAGATTTAAGGGACTAGATCTGATAGACAGAGTACCGGATAAACTATGGACTGAAGTTCGTGACATTGTACAGGAGACAGGGATCAAGACCATCCCCCCAAAAAAAGAAATGCAAATAAGCAAAATGGCTGTCTGAGGAGGCCTTACAAATAGCTGGGAAAAGAAGAGAAGCCAAGAGCAAAGGAGAAAAGGAAAGATATACCCATTTGAATGCAGAGTTCCAAAGAATAGCAAGGAGAGACAGGAAAGCCTTCCTCAGTGATCAATGCAAAGAAATAGAGGAAAACAACAGAATGGGAAAGACTAGAGATCTCTTCAAGAAAATTAGAGATACCAAGGGAACATTTCATGCAAAGATGGGCTCAATAAAGGACAGAAATGGTACGGACCTAACAGAAACAGAAGATATTAAGAAGAGGTGGCAAGAATACACAGAAGAACTGTACAAAAAAGATCTTCACGACCCAGATAATCATGATGGTGTGATCACTCACCTAGAGCCAGACATCCTGGAATGTGAAGTCAAGTGGGCCTTAGGAAGCATCACTATGAACAAAGCTAGTGGAGGCGATGGAATTCCAGTTGAGCTATTTCAAATCCTAAAAGATGATGCTATGAAAGTGCTGCACTCAATATGCCAGCAAATTTGGAAAACTCAGCAGTGGCCACAGGACTGGAAAATGTCAGTTTTCATTCCAATCCCAAAGAAAGGCAATGCCAAAGAATGCTCAAACTCTCCCACGATTGCACTCATCTCTGCTGCTGCTGCTCAGTCGCTTCAGTTCTGTCCAACTCTGTGCGACCCCATAGACAGCAGCCCACCAGGCTCCCCCGTCCCTGGGATTCTTCAGGCAAGAACACGGGAGTGGGTTGTCACACTCATCTCACATGCTAGTAAAGTAATGCTCAAAACTTTCCAAGCCAGGATTCAACAATACATGAACTGTGAACTTCCAGATGTTCAAGCTGGTTTTAGAAAAGGCAGAGGAACCAGAGATTAAATTGTCAAAATCTGCTGGATTGTAGAAAAAGCAAGAGAGTTCCAGAAAAACATCTATTTCTGCTTTATTGACTATGCCAAAGCCTTTGACTGTGTGGATCACAATAAACTGTGGAAAATTCTTCAAGAGATGAGAATACCAGACCACCTGACCTGCATCTTGAGAAATCTGTATGCAGGTCAGGATGTGACAGTTAGAACTGGACATGGAACAACAGACTGGTTCCAAATAGGAAAAGGAGTACGTCAAGGCTGTATATTGTCACCCTGCTTATTTAACTTATATGCAGAGTACATCGTGAGAAACGCTGGGCTGGAGGAAGCACAAGCTGGAATCAAGATTGCCGGGAGAAATATCAATAACCTCAGATATGCACATGACACCACCCTTATGGCAGAAAGTGAAGAACTAAAGAGCCTCTTGATGAAAGTGAAAGAGGAAAGTGAAAAAGTTGGCTTAAAGCTCAACATTCAGAAAACTTAGATCATGGCATCTGGTCCCATCATTTCATGGCAAATAGATGGGGAAACAAAGGAAATAGTGGCTGACTTTATTTTGGGGGCTCCAAAATCACTGCAGATGGTGACTGCAGCCATGAAATTAAAAGACATTTACTCCTTGGAAGAAAAGCCTTGACCAACCTAGATAGCATATTAAAAAGCATTGACATTGCTTTGCCACAAAGGTCTGTCTAGTCAATGCTATGGTTTTTCCGGTAGTCATCTATGGATGTGAGAGTTGGACTATAAAGAAAGCTGAGTGCAAAAGAATTGATGCTTTTGAACTGTGGTGTTGCAGAAGACTCTTGAGAGTCCCTTGGACTGCAAGGAGATCCAGCCAGTCAATCCTAAAGGAGATCAGTCCTGAGTGTTCATTGGAAGGACTGATATTGAAACTGAAACTCCAATACTTTGGCCACCTGATGCGAAGAGCTGACTCATTTGAAAAGACACTGATGCTGGGAAAGGTTGAAGGCAGGAGGAGAAGGGGACGACAGAGGATGAGATGGTTGAATGGCATCACCGACTCAATGGACATGGATTTGGGTTGACTCCGGGAGTTGGTGATGGACAGGGAGGCCTGGCATGCTGCAGTTCATGGGGTCACAAAGAGTCGGACATGACTGAGCAACTGAACTGAACTGAACTGAACTGAGCACCTATTATAGACTAATACTGAACTGGACTGAACTGAACTGAGCACCTGTTATAGACTAATATTCCTTGGGCCCAGGCCAATAGCCCATTCATGTATTTTTCCCTCCCCTGGCTCCATCCCACACCATAATGGCCTTCTGTGTACACATCTAAGCCAGATACAAGGTAGGTAAGGAAAACGACCCTGGGTACTGGCTAATTGAAGATTTAGTGCCAAAAAAGGTCATGCAGATATAAGATGACCAAATCCAGGCAAAGGATATTTGCCATGAAGACAAAGAAAAACATGTGCCCTGAAGTAGGTTATAATATTGGAGGCCTGGGATGGAATTAGTCAGTTCCCCACAATCTACTTCCATGTTCTCTCTCCTTTTGCCCTTTCCTTCCTCCAACAAACCCAGAGTGTCTGAGAGGTAGTGCAAGGGCCATGAGAGAAGAAGATAGACAGCATTTGCAGCAAAGTGAGTTCCCTGGGAACTCAGACCTACAAGAGTACACCCTGCGGGGGATCCACCCTACGGACAAGGGCAGCCTGAGCCACTGCTCAGCTGGTTGGAGAGGCACTGAGACCTGGGTGGTCAGAATGCAAAGGCTGAGAATAGTCCAGGCAGAAACATACTTGGGGCCCATTGTGAAGGGAGTTCCAAAGTCTCAGGTACCCAGTGTAAGCTGTTTAAGGATCTAGAGGTGGTCTCCAGGGGGAAATACTCTAAGCCACGTGGGCTCCTCAGCCAGTGGGACAGACATGCCAGAAGGAGCTGTGGGAGGGGAAAGGGTTCTTGCCAAGAGTTAAGGTTAGCACTACCCTTACCTGTCCTCCCTTCTGCATTACCTGGTTGTGATGTTTTCATGACTGTAGCAACTCTAGACATTCACATAGTCCATATGGAAGAGGAGTGAGAGAGATCAACCACATCTCTCTAACAATGCTCTGTGGTACAGCCCAAGAGTGGGCACCTGCTCCTGCCAGACTGGTGGGAAGCCTTCCCAGTACATTGTCAGAACTTTTCAGCATTTCCAACTGTACAGTCATAATGGGCATGGCAAAGTTCATCCTTTTCACCTAGTTGAGTCAGCCTGAGAATAACACCGTTGCAAAAGAAAACAGAGCCAAGACACACGGAGAAAGAGGCAGGGCTCTGATGAAATCCTGAGTCCTGCCACAGCTCTCACATCTCAGTTATGACAGATACACTTCTTTTGTCCCTGAGCTACTTTCAGATGGCCTCTTCTCTTCCTGATTTCAATCTTGCAAGATATAGACAGCAGCTGATTTCAAAATGGAGACATTATTGCTCCTATTTCAAAGGGACACATCTTCCAGAAGCCTTCTCCAACCCCTCTAATCAGCAAGAAGCCTCCTGCATTGAAACTTAGAGTTCTGGGGAGTTACCTAGTGACCTAGTTGTTATGATTCCTAGTTGTTATGATTCCTGCCTTGGCCCGGGTTCAGGGAACTGAGACCCCACAAGCCACTCATTGTGGTCAAAAAAGAAAAGGAAACCCACAGTTCCAACAGCCCTAGGCCTCTCATTTGGAACTTTTTATTTATAATCCCATTTATAAAGCATTTTCCAGTTGCAAAGCCTCTTTCAGATACATAGTCCAGACAAGAAGTAAACTGCCTGGGTTCAAAGCCCACTTTGCCCCTTCTTAACTATATGATGTTGGGCTAGCTACTTAGCTTCTTTGTGATTCCATTTCTTCTACTTAAGGCTGCTATGACGTTTGGTGGGTTGTTGTTCAGTCACTAAGTCGTCTGACTCTTTGAAACCCCATGAACTGCAGCACGCCAGGCTTCCCTGTCCTTCACTATCTCCCTAAGTTTGCTCAAACTCATGTCCATTGAGTCAATGATGCCATCCAATCATCTCATCCACTGTCATCCCCTTCTCCTCTTGCCCCCAATCTTTCTCATCATCAGGGTCTTTTCCAGTAAGTTAGCTCTTAGAACAGTGCTCAGCACATGGTAAGATCTATATACATGCCTTCCAATATTTATTATAGCTACTAATGTTGTTTTATCCCAAAACAACCTTTCAAAGTATGTATTATTGTTTTTATCCTTATTACCATTTTACAGTTAGTGAAACAGAGCAGGACCCTATAGCCCTTATTCCCTTCCTCCCCCCATATCCTCTGCCTTTCTTTTGTCTGTGGAAAACTTTAACCAAAGAATAAGTTTAATAGAGAAATGAAAAATGCAGAAACAAAAGAAAATAGTCAAAGGAAACCAAATAATAATAATGTAGTCATTAAGCATAGTCAAAGACCTTTAGTTCTTTCTCAAGGGCTATAAATATTCTGAGCCACAGCCCATGAGCTGTTTCATAGAAACTGAAACCCCAGGTGGTGAAGTTAACTACATGATGACCAGACTGTACAGATGACATGAGTTGCGACAATTCTGAGAACCGGGCTCAAAGAAATGGAAACAAACCGACCTGGAAGTGAAGATTAACTGTACCTAAAACAACTGAGATGACGCTGCTCAGACCACTGATGACCAGTATGAAGATGACTGTGCTATTTCTGCATGTAGCCCCCCTCCTTCTGTCTATAAAACCTCTTGCCTCCCCTAGTTGCTGGCATCTGAAAAAAAGCAAACTTTTCTTTCCACAAACCTGGCCTGTTTATTGGCTTTTGAGCAGCTAAGCAGCTGTACCCCTCACCTCTTGATAACATTGAAAGTGAAAGTGAAAGTCACTCAATTGTGTCCAACTCTTTTCTGTATAGTCCATGGACTATACAGTCCATAGAATTCTCCAGGCCAGAATACTGCAGTGGGTAGCCTTTCCCTTCTCCAGGGGATCTTCCCAACCCAGGGATTGAACCCCGGTCTCCCTCATTGCAGGCAGATTCTTTACCAGCTGAGCCACAAGGGAAGCCCAAGAATACTGGAGTGGGTAGCTTATTCCTTCTCCAGCAGATCTACCTGACCCAGGAATCAAACCGGGGTCTCCTGCATTACAGGCAGATTATTTACCAACTGAGCTATTATCAGGGAAGCCTTAGTAACATTAGGAGCTGAAAATATTGTATGGCAAATTCATTTAGTGAACAACATTGCTCAGATAATTTCAAGTCTTCTGACTCTATATACCCATGAACAATCTTCCCAAACTGTAATGTGTGGACTCTTCCAATATTGTCATATTATTTAGCTATTTTATTTGTATGCCTATTTTAGGTCTTCTCAATAACTAAACTGTAATCTCCTTCATGCTAGAAACTCTCATTAATACATCTTTAAAATCTCTGAGCAAGTAGCACAGTAGTGCCAGGTAGTAAGCAAGCATTGTTGTTGTTCAGTCCCTAAGTCGTGTCCAACTCTTTGTGACCCCATGGACTACAGCCACCAGGCTCCTCTGTCCATGGGATTCCCCAGGTGAGAATATTGGAGTAGGTTGCCGTTTCTTCCTCCAGAGGATCTTCCTGACCCAGGGATTGAACTTGTGTCTCCTGTGTCTCCTGCACTGCAGGTGGATTCTTTACTGTCTGAACCATCAGAGAAGCCCCCAGTAAACAAATACCCAGTGACTAATAACATTTAATGGGATAGAAATACATTAATACATAATGTGTTATACATTAATTCTTTAGATGGTGGAGGCAGTTTGTAAAGCAGGATGTAATGTATATGAATCCTATTACTGTAAAAAATAGTTTTCTATATATTTTTCTGTATAGAGACAGAAAAAATGACTAAAGGAAATTATATCCAGATAGTAACAAGTTTGTCACTTCTGGGTAGTGGCTTATGGATAATATTTTGTGTGTTTCTGAGATTTTAATTAATAGATTTCCAAAATTACATATACCCCAGTGTCCTTAGCAGAATTATTTATAACAAAAAGATATGGAAGCAACCTAAATGCCCATTAACAGATGAATGGATAAAGATGTTGTATGTACACACAGTGGAATACTACTCGACCACACATAAAAAAGAATAAAATTCTACCATTTACGACAACTTGGATGGACCTGGAGGATATTATGCTAAGTGAAATACTTAGCATAAATATTGTGTGTTAACACTTATTTGTGAAATCTAAAAAAAAAGTTTATGGATAAATATAACAAAACAGAAACAGACTCATAGACAAAGAAAGCAAACTAGTATTTACTAGTGGGGAGAGGGACAAGATTGGAGTGGGATATTAAGAGGTACAAACTACTGTGTATAAAATAAATAAGCTACAAGGATGTGTTATACTTCACAGAGAATATAGTTACTATTTTATAATAATATAAATGGAATAAAACTTCTAAAAACTGTGAATCACTGTGTTGTGCACCTGAAACTAATATAATATTGTAAATCAGCTATGCTTTAATAAAAATAAATAAATAAAAATTTAAAGAGACTTCCAAAGACTCAACAGCTGGCCAGTGTGATGTGCTGTGCTCTCTGACTTCCATCCTCCCCAATGCTACTTGAGGGCTGTCAGGGTTCCTGTAATCACCTCAGTTGGAAATGGACCAAAGGAACCTTCTCAGGTCCAGAATCTATATTTGTTAATATCCTTGGTGTGACCACCTGTCTCAAGCTCTCCCAGTTGGGTTCCAACAGCTTGAATGAATACACCACTTTTCAGTGGTGCATAAAACTCCCTCTTAGTGCTACTTGGTGTCTCCTCAGTAAAGGATTCTCAGAGGAGCATAGAAACTGCCTGGTCTTCATTCAGGAACTCTCCCAAATAGGGGGTGGAAGATCCCAGGTGATCCTCTGAGCAGAAGAGAGTGAAGTTCCCCGTGGGGGCTCTCCCTTCTACATCTTCTACCACCAACATGCATCTTAGAGAAAAATGCATTGTTAGAAAAGCATTATAACATAGATTGAGAATATACTGAAATGAGTTCTTTGTCCAAGTCTTGCCAAGTTTTCATGCTTTTCCTAGTATTTATTTTTGCTCTTTGGGAGTCAAAGCATAATCATCTTATTCTGGATTTTTTTTTTGTTTACATTTCCTCTCAGTTTCCTGGGATAGTTTTTTATCTCTATAATGACTGGCATAGAACAGCTCTAGAGATCTGTAAAAGGTCTTACCTAATTTCTTTTTTTTAAGTATTGTCTTTTTTTTAGTATTATCTTTAAACATTTCAGAGGGTTAAAAATCAGGAAACTATAGAGTAAGACTGGTTCCTTATTTAGCAAATATTTGTTTGGTACCTTCTATGTAACAAGCCCTGGGAAAAAGTGATGAATTAAAATACACACTTTACTTATCTTCCAGGAGCTTAGAGTCTAATAGCCTTCAATCTCACTCACCTCTAGAAGTGATGTCCCTTTTCTCCAACTGTCATCTGTCTATACTATTATTGTTGGTGCTACTGTTTAGTCACTAAGTTGTGTCCAACGCTTTGCAACCCCAGAGACTATAGCCTGCTAGGGTCCTCTGTCCATGAGATTTACCAGTCAAGAATACTGGTAGGGAAATGGGTAGCCATTTCCTTCTCCAGAGGATCTTCATGGCCCAGGGATTGAACCGACATCCTCAGCCTTGGCAGGCAGATTCTTTACCAGTGAGCCACCAGGGAAGCCTATGCTCTATGCTCTATAAATTTTCCAAAATCAAAGCTTTGCATCCACACTAAACAGAATATCAGAAGGAAAGAAATTAGGGGGAAAGGAGAGGTTGCCTCACATATTGTCTTCCTAATTATTGGTTTAATATCTACCTTTACTAGTGTATTGCAAACTCCATCAGGGCAGAGACTCTATCTTTTCATTCATTGCTTTATCTCCAGCACATAGAACATTGACTGGCACAGAGGAGGCACTCAACAAATACCAACTGATCTGTTGAATGAATGAATGGACTTAGGAGCATTGCCTGACAGGGAATTCGCTGGCTGCCCAGTGGTTAAGACTCGGCACCTTCACTGCTATGGGTGTGGGTTCAATCCCTGGTCAGGGAACTAAGATCCCACAAACTGTGTGGTGTGGGCAAAAAAAAAAAAAAGAACATTGTCTAACAGATGTAGGTGCTCATTTCTGGATAGTTAGCTGAATAGGTGGTCCGAGTAGATGAGAGGATAAGCATATAGATTAGCTAACAGTGGGGATGAATAGGTAAAAGGGTGGGAAGGTCAAGGAATGGATGGATGGGTCAGGCGGTGGGGTAAGCAGATACATGGTTGGGTTGATGCATATGTGGTTGGTTGATTTTAAAAATGGAAAGTTTCAGTACAGTTACCAAGATTCTTGTGATAATGTTCAATTTATAAAGAGGTTTGAATTTTCTCTAATCAGGAAGAAATCACAGACGCACCACCATGGTTTGGAGCAACCCACAGCCTGAATATTCCTAAATCACACCCCGCACCCAGGTCATGAGGCTCCAGCAGCACACATGGGTTCAAACCAGGTACATTTTGCAGCCCTCACCCATTCTCCGTACTCCTGACAACAACATCTATTTACCCTTTGAAGAACCACCCACCGACCCCTCCAAATATGGTCTCATGAGTGCAAAATAACATAAGCTGGACTACTCAGATATTTTGAACCTGAAGCAGAAAAACACTGTATTTGCTGCCATAACAAAGTACCACAAACTGAGTGGCTTAAAGCAATAGAAACTTTTTATCTCATAGTTCTGGAGCCTAGAATTTTGAAATCAAGTTGTTGTCAGGGCATTGCTCCCTCTGAAATTTGTAGCGGAGAATCCATTCTTGCCTCTTCTAGCTTCTGATGTTTGCTGGAAATCCTTGACCTCCCTTGGGTTTTAGCTGCGTGACCGACCCCAATCTCTGCCTCCATGGTCAATCACCATCTTCTCCCCATGGCTCTGTCTCTTCTCCTCTAACAAGGGCACTAGTCATGTTGGATTTGTCACCCTACTCCAGTATGACCTTGTCTTAAATCAAAGAACCTACTTCCCAATAAGATCACATCTGCAGATATTGAAGGGAGGACCTCCACATATCTTTTGGCCAATACAATTCAATTCCTAACAAACACAAAGCCTGAAATCATTTGTCTGAAAAGAGAAGCCTAAAGTGATTTGATCCCTATATGCCTTGGTTCCTGTGCTTTCCAAAGTCTAGTGGGGAGCTTTTCCTTGAGTCTGTGAACTGCAGCTACTTAACCATATATTTTAATTTTATGTGTTTATTCTTTTAAGACAGACTTGGTTTATGTTGTCTACAACCAAAATATCCTAACAGCTAGACCCAGTCCTCCAGGACAAAGGGATTGGGTGTGGTGCACACACAAACTCACCACAAACACACACACATGCACAGTCATCTCTCCTTTGACCTTGAAGAGTGAGCTTGTCAAGAAGAGGCCAAGGGGTTCCTTTGTCAACTCAAATGAAAACAAAAGGTCTTTTCCAGTACATTTTACTTAAACTTGGTGGCTCAGACAGTAAGGAATCTGACTGCAATGCAGGAGACCCAGGTTCAACCCTAGGTTGGGAAGACCCCCTGGAGAAGGGAATGGCCACCCACTCTAGTATTCTTGCCTGGGAAATCCCACGGACAGAGGGGCCTGGCAGGCTACAGTTAGTGGGGTCACAAAGAGTCAGACACAACTGAGCAACTAACAGTTTCAGTTTTCCTCTCCCTCTGTATTTTAGTTTAAGAATCTTGAACAGTTCATCAGTTGGATTGCGTTGAATCCTTATCTAAACTCTTCATAAGGGTATTGTAAAAAATAACTAGGGGAAAGAGGTTTGAAAACGAAATATGACCGACGAAGTGTTATAAAACGGTGAAGGCCATATCTTCAGTAAATGAGGACTGAGAGTAAACTGTAGATTCAGAAGACTCCTGTTAAGGGTCAATCTCTTATCCTTCTGTATTTTCCTTTGTAAACATTTCTGTTACCTGAAATTGTGTTTTATTTGTATTTATTTATTTACTTGCCTATAATCCAACTTTCCACTAGAAGACAAGTTCCCCTAAGTGGGGACTTGATTTCCCTATCTGAAGTCTCCATAATGCCTGAATGAATGACTGAAAGAAGCTGCATTGACAGCACTGAAGACAAATTGCTTAACCTGAGTGTTTGTTGTTTGCCAAGTTATTACAGGAATTGAGATGAACTAAGACTAGTAATAGGCTTCCCTGGTGGCTAAGATGGTAAAGTGTCTGCCTGCAATGCAGGAGATCTGGGTTCAATCCCTGGGTCGGGAAGATCCCCTGGAGAAGGAAATGGCAACCCAGTCCAGTACTCTTGCCTGGAAAATCCCACGGACGGAGAAGCCTGGTAGGCTACAGTCCATGGGGTTGCAAAGAGTCAGACACAACTGAGCGACTTCTCTTTCTCTTTTCTTTCTTAAGACTAGTAATGCACAATGTAGCCTGGAGACCAGTGGCATTGGCATCATCTGGGAGCTTGTTGGAATGCAGGTTCTCAGGCCCCAACACAGACCCAATGAGTCAGAATTTGCATTTTAACAAGATACTCAGATGATTCATCTGCGAGGTATAATTTGAGAAGCCTTGAATGTGAAAGGTGCATGAAACCGTTCATTTATTAAGGTAAATGAAACTATAAAACATATACACAGACATTATCATATTATTATATTGTTGCCATATGTCCCTCACTTTTTCACTTGTGTGTCAAAAGACAGGTACCCTAAGGGCCTGATAGAACATAAAATTTAATACAAGAGTGATAACAATGCATAATAATCTTAGAGGAGTTCTGATATACTGCTGGACAGAATATTAATGGATACAATCTTTCTGGTGAAAAAACTTTACAATCATACCAAAACTCTCTATTTTTTACTCACTTTGGTTTATTTAAACATTTGGATGCTCTGAGTCTTAGTTGTGGCATGCAGGATCTTTTAGTTGTGGTATGTGGGATCTAGTTCCCTGATCAAAGATAGAACTCAGGCTCCCTGCATCAGGAGCATGGAGTCTTAGCCCTGAACCACAAGGGAAGTCCCCCAAAACCCTTTAAATTTTTACATACTTGCACAAAAATTTAGCAAGATGTCCAGCAGAGCCTTAAATTGGAGGGCAATGGAAACAATTCAGAACAGTACATAATGGATCAAAATAAGTTATGCTTACCCAAACAGTAGAAAGCTTGTAATCATGTTCAGTATATACGAACATATGTATTATTAATAAAATGACTAAGCAAGACTCATACATCATAATCTTTTAAAACTATTTTACTTGTTTCCCATTCTTTCTATAGACACAAGGAGAGGGGGTATTTATCTTCCCCTCCTTGGGTGAAAATCAGGGCAGCTTTTATAAGATATCTGGGCCCTCTTAGATCATGAAAAGTGCTCCTGACACTGGCTGGTCCTTTAAAAAAAAAAAAAGTTTGGTAAGGGATAGTCTAGTTTCATGTAAAAATTTAAATATCAACCTTCATTCAAAGTTAAAAGTTCTCCTTCCTCCACCTGTGCTTCCCACAGCTTCACCACCTGCAGCGCTAGTTCTTTTTTTTTTTTAATACATAAAAAGGGTTTTATTTGCAGGGCAGCGGGACTCTAATCAAACAAGCCAAAGCCCATGTCGTCATCTGACTCCTCCGATTCTTCCTTCTTCTCCTCTGCTGCGGCTGGAGCAGAGCCCGCAGCAGGTGCTGCAGATCCTGGGGCAGCGGAGACGGCCACAGCCCCACCAGCGGGCACACTGGCCAGCTTGCCGATACCCTGGGCAATGACGTCCTCAACGTTCTTTCCGTTGAGCTCACTGATGACCTTGTTGAGCCGGTCGTCGTCTGCCTCGATGCCCACGCTGTCCAGGATCTTTTTGATGTCCTTGGCGCTGGGGGAGAAATTGCCCCCGAGGGCGGCCAACAAGTAGGAGGCAACGTAACACATCTCTCGCGGGTGCGACCTCGGCGGCGTCAGGGACGGAAAGGCTAGTTCTTAAAGAATGGGTAGGAATTTACACAAAGAAAGGGTAGAGGAGGGAAGTACAGACAGAAAGAACTGTGTAAACAAAGATGAGAAGCAACAAAGAGCACACCTTCCTCGGTGGACTCCAAGAAAACCATCCTGCTGAGATAGAGCCCTCTTAAATGGCAATAAACTCTCAGAAGCTGCCAGAAATTCAACCTATCAAAACTAGGTAGAATTGGAATTTGCAAAAGGAATACTGCATGTGTGTGCCAATAGTATTGTGAGCTATTGAGAGCATTGGTTTCAGAGTTAAACGGGTCCAAGTTCAAACTCCAAGTTTGCCACTTAATAGCTGAGTGACCTTGAGCAAATTGCTTAAGCTCCTTAAGCTTCAGTTTCCTCATCTGTAAAATGTCCCCTTAGGTTGTGAGGATTAAGTGACATAATGCATGCCAAGAACTAGATATTGTGCCTGGGACACAGAAAGTACTCACCGAAAGGCTAAAGACTGCCTCCATGACTCAGGAAACTGCAAACTTGCGCTTACCTTCCATAGTGGTCAAGGATTGGAAGCAACTGTCATTTGCAATTCCTACTAAGAAGTTGAGGTTGCCATCTCCTGTTCCCTTCCCAAGAGCCATTCTCTCCCCAGAAAAATGCAGGAGAGACATTCATTGTAGCACTGGAAGCCTTAGGGCAAGACTCAGGCTCAAACTGAGCTCAGGAAAGGAAAGACATTTCCTGTAAGTAAGTACTTAGAGAAGACAAATTTTTAGAGACCAGTGGAACTGGAGCTCAGAGAGCCCTTCCAGAAAGCTCTATAACCTCAGAATCTTCTTAAGATGCTGGATGGAGGTCAGGGAAGTGAAATCCAATAACAACAGATAACATTTCCCACCAGCATAGCAGAAGGGAAAAGGCAAAGAAGAAAGAGTGGTTTAAAATATTTTTGAAAAATTATTCATTTTAAATTTTTTAACAGGTTAAAATCTATCATTGATTAAAAGCAACAGATTCATACCCCATTCCTTGCCATACAGTGTCCTCCTGTTCCCAGAGGCAAATATTTCTAATTCTTTTAGCTCTTTCTCCTGGGTGTTAAATCTATATCTTTATACAGTGGAACCTCATTACACAGTTCCATATTTGAGAATTTGTCCAGGCTTTCCCAGTGGCTTAGACAGTAAAGAATCTGCCTGCAATGCAGGAGACCCAGGTTTGATCCCCGGGTCAAGAAGATCCTCTGGAAAAGGGAATGGGTACCCACTCCAGTATTCTTGCCTGGAGAATTCCATTGACAGAGGAACTTGGCAGGGTACAGTCGATGGCGTCACAAAGAGTCAGACGTGACTGAACAACGAACACACACTACTAGCTAAAATTTATTTGTAACTCCAAAATTAATATTCAAGGTGCTTTTGCAGCAGACAACAGAAAAATTGAGTCATCTTTAACATGCTAGTGTCCAACTGAGGTGGAGCAAGACAGTAGATGGCTTTCTTGTTTCATGTCTCACACAAATGTCTTCAAAAATAATCAATAAAGAACTTCCCTGATGGTCCAGCAGTTAAGAATCTGCCTGCCAATGCAGGGGCCACAGGTTCAATCCCTGGTCTAGGAAGATTCCACATGTCATTAAGCAGCTAAATCCACGTGCCACAACTACCGAACCCTGCTCACTCTAGAGCCTGTCCTGGGCGGGGCTCTAGAGAAGCCAACGCAATGAGAAGCCTGTGCACCACAACTAGAGATTAGCATCTGCTCTCCAAAACTAGAGAGAGCCTGCATGCAGCAACAAAGACCCAACACAGTCAAAAATTAATAAATGAATAAATAAAATTTTAAAAATAATAATCAGTTAAAAATCTATAATAGTAGTATAAAAGAGTTTTATTTGACCCAAATTGAGGACTATTGTCAGGGAGACAGCAACTCAGATTAATCTGAGGAACTGCTCTGGAGAAGCATGTTTTTCCGCAGTTTTATGTCTTGTCATAACAAAGAACATCAAACTAGTTGGGGATACATCATTTCAACTTTTCAAAAATAAACAAATCAGCACATACACAGCAAGTTAGTATGTTCTTGGCACCTAGGAAGGGAGTCTTATCACTGAAGGAATACCAACATTGGCATCACTTGAAGTCAGGCATTTCAACTTTATTTTTAATGTGGACATTCTTTACTTCTAGTCAATGCCATCTTTTCTTTAGTGATTAAAGCAGATGTGCAATGTATGTTCAAGAGACCACAAACAAGCTGTTTCAGTTAACATAAAATTCAATTAAAATCATGATTAACCCAGAAACCAGGTATTCCCATACCTCAATAGGTGAAATTTTCCATCCATTATTTTTCTCTTTTGATTGTAAATCTTTCTATAGAAAGCATTGATGATCAAAATATTTGTCCCCTCAATGCCAGGGTGGTTGCTGCCTGCCCTGGGTCCATCACGTCCCTCAGTGCTAGGCTTCCTTTTTTGTTGTTTACATATGTGTAGAGATCTGCCTAAGAAGGAGATAGCCTGCCATCCAAGTGGTGGGCCTGTGCCAAGAGGAGCCACAGTGCAACGAAGCCCGGGCGTGGTGGGAGCCAAGCAGAACATAGCCCCAGCACACAGAGGAGATGCTAACCCTGCCTGGCCCGCACTGCCAAGGCAGGCCTGGCATGAAGGAGGAGTGCCAGGTGCTCTCCATTCAGAGCCATGTCATCCACAGCTAGAGGGCAACTGGGTGGCCATGTTCCTACTGCAGGTTTTGGGGTTTGAGGTGGACACAGTGAACTTTGTCCGGTTTTCAAACCACACAGGCTACTCTCCCTGGAAGGGTCAAGTGTTAAACTCAGATAAACTCCCCAAGCTGTCAGATGGGCTGAAGCTGAATGACATGAACAAATATGACAGTGTGCTCACAGGTTACATGCGAGACAAATCCTTCCTGGCCATGGTGGTAGACATCCTGTGGGAAGTGGAACAGCAGAACTCCAGCCTTATGTGAGCAACCCCATGATTGGAGACAAGTGGAATGGAGAAGACTCCAGGTACTTCCCCTGAGGACTTCCTTCAGGTTTACAGAGAGAAGGTCATGCTGGTTGCAGACATCACAACTCCCAACCAGTTCTGGGGCTTCCAGTGGTAAAGAACCCACCTGCCAATGCAGGAGAACTAAGAGATGCAGGTTCAATCCCTGGGCCAGGAAGAGTCCCTGGAGGAGGACATGGCAACATACTCTACTATCCTTGCCTGGAGAATCCCATGGACAGAGGATCCTGGCGGACTACAGCTTATAGGGTAGCAAAGAGTCAGACATGGCTGAAGCGACTTAACACACACAAACGACCAGTTCAAGACTGACTTGCTCAGCAGGAGGAAGATCCATAGCCAGAAACAAGCCTTACCAGTGATGCCCATGCTGCACTTGATGGGCCCCAACATGGTGGTCATCACACCTCAGATCTGCTGTCACCCAAGAGGCAGCAACTACCCAATCAAGCTGGGGAGCCTAAGCATGCTGACCACCGATGGCTCTGTGGAGACACAGCACATTTGTGTGGAGATGCGCAAGGTGGACACAGTCCTTGTGAGTACTTGGGGCCTCTTTGCAGCCATGCTCTTGGTGGGGACACACAGGCACCCTAAGGATCTCTGGGTGGTCTGTGAGAACACCATGTTGCCAGGCACCGTGTTCTGCAGTGGAAGATCAAGTGCACAAAAGCCAAGGCTGGGGACAGACCAAAGCCTAACCCAGCCTAGCGGAAGCTGAGAATGATCCAGAGCAAAAAGAATATCAAGAACCCAGAGATCATTGTCCAGGCCACAGTGCTATGAGTGATGCAGAAACCTGCCTCCCTAACGCCCATCGTTAGGTTTTCATCCTTGTGAAAAATGTAACGTCTACTTAGAGCTGTGACTGAAATTTGATTTTTCTTTTATGAGAAAAAAAAAAAGAAAGATTTGCCTAATTATTCAATTGGGGGAAGGCAGAGTGGGGGGTACAAATCAGACATAGCTAATTAGGCATGCACAGGCATGCTAATTGGGAAACATTTTATAGGTGATGCATGCATGCATGCGTGTGCTAAGTCGCTTCAGTCATGTCCGACTCTTTGCAACCCTATGGATTGTAGCCCGCCAGGCTCCTCTGTCCATGGGATTCTCTAGGCAAGAATACTGGAGTGGGTAGCCATGACCTCCTCCAAGGGATCTTCCCAACCCAGGGATTGAATCCGCATCTCTTTTATTTCCTGTGTTGGCAGGTGGGATCTTTACCACTAGCACCACCTGGAAAGACCTTACAGGTTATGAAAGTGAAAGTGTTAGTCACTCAATCATGTTTGACTCTTTGTGACCCCATGGACTGGAGCCCACCAGGCTCCTCTGTCCATGGAATTCTCCAGGCAGGTATACTGGAGTGGATAGCCATTCCCTTATCCAGGGGATCTTACTGACTCATGGATCGAACCCAGGTCTCCTGAATTGCAGGCAGATTCTTTACAGTCTGAATCACCAGAGAAGACTTTATAGGCTATAAATTTTATCAATTATGCTGAACTGTCACATAAACATTGTTACACTTGTTTTTAGCAGTAGCCTTAAAGCAAGCAGTGATACATGTCCTGAATAACTTCATAAGCAGCAAAAGAATAATAATACCTACTATGACAAAGATGATCACTTGTAAAGCAAAACAGGAAAAAAAAAGATCAGACAATCTTGTAGCCATTTCATCCTTTTGGGAAATTGTGTGTGTGTGTGTCTACTTTTCCAGGGTTGTTGATTTAAGTGCAACAAGTAGTGTGAGCAATAGAATTATTGCTTCCTTGTTTAACCAGCAAAACTATGAGGCCGTTCTATTATCCAGTATTATGTGGGCTAAGGAACTGAGGGATGTCTGCTATGCTGCAGTGCTTTTTGCAGTTTCCTCAACAATTTAAAGAATGGTGGCTGATGGATTTCTAATCACATCTCTGTTTATACATGCTCCTGCATTAGGAACCAAAATTGCCAAAATATTTTGACATGAGATATCTTATTATCTTGCTAACATGGATCTCTTGACTGTAATAAAGACAGAAAATGGATTCATCTCTTTATTTATGGATAGACAATGTAGTGATATTTTATCCTAGTAAACATAAACCTTCTATTTGCCAGCTAGTTAAGACTATGTGTCCATCTTTAGGAAAGTGGATCAGCTCCAATATCACATACAAAGACAAAACCTGGGTGAACACAAGTGATCTCTCCCACAGTGCTTTCATTGTTAGCCTCATTAGCTGGAAGTTTTGTTAGCATGATATTAAACCATGGGTCATTTCTCCTGCAGGTGTTCCAAAAGCCATCTCCATAGTATTTGACATAAGGGAGTCACTGGCATAATTTACTTGTGTTTTTTTTCATTAAGACATTTGTTAATTAAATAAGAAATAGAATGAGGTGTCCTAAAGTAAGTTATGTCAAGTCTCTAAGGATCAAGGATAGTATCAAAGGAGAGACACATTAATATATAGAAGAATTTGTACCTGAAAGGTTAGGCCAGAGGGAGGTCAGTATAGGTGGATGGTAATGTTAGAAACATTTGAAAAATCAGCAATATAGGTATTATGGTCTTGTACTATGGCCAATTGGTCTTGTACTAACAGAGGAATTTGATGGCAAATCCAACAGATTGCCCCTAGGAGTTATTGTTGCTGTTGTTCAGTCACTAAGTTGTGTCCAACTCTTTGAGACCCCATGAACTGCAGCGCATCAGGCTTCCCTGTCCTTCAGTATCTCCCAAAGTTTGCTCAAACTCATGTCCATTGAGTTGATGATGCCATCCAAACATCTCATTCTCTGTCGCCCCCTTCTCCTGCCCTTAATCTTTCCTAGCATCAGGGTCTTTTCCAATGAGTCAACTCTTCGCATCAAGTGGCCAAAGTATTGGAGTTTCAGCTTCAACATCAGTCCTTCCAATGAATACCCAGGACTGATCTCCTTTAGGATGGACTGCTTGTATCTCCTTGCAGTCCAAGGGACTCTCAAGAGTCTTCTCCAACACCACAGTTCAAAAGCATCAATTCTTCGGCACTCAGCTTTCTTCATAGTCCAACTCTCAAATCCATACATGACTACTGGAAAAACCATAGCCTTGACTAGACGGACCTTTGTTGGCAAAGTAATGTCTCTGCTTTTTAATATGCTATCTAGGTTGGTCATAACTTTCCTTCTAAGGAGTAAGCGTCTTTTAATTTCATGGCTACAGTCACCATCTGTAGTGATTTTGGAGCCCCCACAAAAATAAAGTCAGCCATTGTTTCCACTGTTTCCCCATCTATTTCCCATGAAGTGATGGGACCAGATGCCATGATCTTAGTTTTCTGAATGTTGAGCTTTAAGCCAACATTTTCACTCTCCTCTCTCACTTTCATCAAGAGGCTTTCTAGTTCTTCTTCACTTTCTGCCATAAGGGTGGTGTCATCTGCATATCTGAGGTTATTGATATTTCTCCCAGCAATCTTGATTCCAGCTTGTGCTTCATCCAGCCCAGCGTTTCTCATGATGGACTCTGCATAGAAGTTAAATAAGCAGGGTGACAATATATAGCCTTGACATACTCCTTTTCCTATTTGGAACCAGTCTGTTGTTCCATGTCCAGTTCTAACTGTTGCTTCCTGACCTACATACAGGTTTCTCAAGAGGCAGGTCAGGTGGTCTGGTATTCCCATCTCTTTCAGAATTTTCCACAGTTTATTGTGATCCACACAGTCATAGGCTTTGGTATAGTCAATAAAGCAGAAATAGATATTTTTCTGGAACTCTCTTGCTTTTTCTCTGATCCATTGGATGTTGGCAATTTGATCTCTGGTTCCTCTGCCTTTTCTAAAACCAGCTTGAACATCTGGAGGTTCCGGGTTCACGTATTGTTGAAGCCTGGCTTGGAGAATTTTGAGCATTACTTTACTGGCATGTGAGATGAGTGCAATTGTGTGGTAGTTTGAGCATTCTTTGGCGTTGCCTTTCTTTGGGATTGGAATGAAAACTGACCTTTTCCAGTCCTGTGGTCACTGCTGAGTTTTTCAAATTTGCTGGCATATTGAGTGCAGCACTTTCACAGCGTCATCTCTCAGGTTTTGAAATAGTCAACTGGAATTCCATCACCTCCACTAGCTTTGTTTGTAGTGATGTTTTCTAAGGCCCACTTGACTTTACATTCCAGGGTAGTAGTCTTTAAAAGCACAATTTCCTCCTCCTCTTTTTTTTCCAATTTTATTTTACTATAAAGGACAAATATATCCAATTTTAAGCCACATTTTTTTTTTTAAGTCAGCCAACTCGCTTCACTTCAAAGTTCCTTCTAAAAGAAAAAAAGGTTCCTTCTAGGCTTTTCCTGCCTAGCAATTCTCTCTAGGTTCTCTACCTGGTAACTTTCCCCTATGTGCCTTTCATTAGGAAATATACTGGTATCCTTTTAAGACTCCAAGTCTTAAGATAACAAGCAGCTCAAATAAAAGTCATTGACCATAATTTAATGCAAGGAGATCCAGATATCAAGGAAAAACTCACTGAAGCACCTGAAAGGTGCTGTGAAGTTGGTAGGGTTGGGGTCCAAAGTACACTCCAGGTAACCTCAGGTGAATTTTTATGATATCCTATGGGTTATGCCAAGCAATGTCATTGGAAATAATCAATTAAAAAAATCTATAGTAGGACTATAAAAGAGTTTTGTTTGGCCCAAATTGAGGACTATAGTGTGGGAGACAGCCTCTCAGATTAATTCGAGGGACTGCTCTAGAGAAGCATGATTTTCAGCAGTATCATATCTTGTCAGAGCAAAGAACATCAAATAAGTCAAGGATACATTCCCTCAAGGTTTCAAAAATAAACAGATCAGCAGAGCATATACACAGTGAGTCAGTATGTCCTTGGCAACTGGGAAGGGTGTTTTATAATTGAAGAAATACCAGCCATCCTAAGAAGGGAGCATTTAATCTTTATTTTTAATATGGACATTCTTTACTTCTAGTCAACACACCCTTTTCTTTAATAGTTAAAGAAGATGTACAAAATATGTTCAATAGACCACAAACAGACTGTTTCAGTTAGCTTAAACTTTAAGCTAAATCATTTACAAACCAAAATGATTTCCCATACTTCAATATGTGAAAATTTCTTCCATTATAGAGGAAGAAGGATGGAGGATGACCAGAGGATGGAGATCAGTTGACAGTGTCGTGTCCTGCAAAAATCTCCAGCTCTGGGGTCATTTGGATGTAGTGTGAATCCCAACTCTGGCTTCTATTAGTGGAGCAGCCTAAGATTAGCCACAACACTTTTGAAGCCCAGAAAATTTTTAAAAATAGAAGCTACCAGGATAAGTTGTTTTTAGATTTAAAATTATGATCTATGGGAAATATGTATGTATGTGTGTTTGTGTGCATATATCTCCCTAGGAGCAATGGTTCATTATTGACTAATTCAATGGTCATGGCAACTTTATAGAACATAATTCCCATGAATAATAAGATTCAACTGTATATAATATCAGAGAAGGCAATGCCAAGCCACTCCAGTACTGTTGCCTGGAAAATCCCATGGACAGAGGAGCCTGGTAGGCTGCAGTCCATGGGGTTGCTAAGAGTCGGACACGACTGAGAGAATTCACTTTCACTTTCACTTTTCACTTTCATGCATTGGAGAAGGAAATGGCAACCCACTCCAGTGTTCTTGCCTGAAGAATTCCAGGGATGGGGGAGCCTGGTGGGCTGTTGTCTATGGGGTCGCACAGAGTCGGATACGACTGAAGCGACTTAGCAGCAGTAGCAGTATATAATATGTTTCTACTACTGATTCTTAAGTTATCAATTTGAGACATCTGTGGACTTCCATGTATAATAGATGAGTATTAAGTTCTCTTACAAATCTCCCACCTCTCAAAACAGGTATATCTAGACGTATTTTTAATTTAGTTCTTCTCTTGGTTACTTTTGTTACTTCAAAGTAACAAGGTAATATATTAATACCTTGATTACTTGTTTATTAACCTTTGGCATTCTGTAATGTAACATGAGGCTTTTAGCACCTCTAAAAGTTCTCATGAACTGAGAACTTCCAGATGTACAAGCTGGTTTTTGAAGAGCAGAGGAACCAGAGATCAAATTGCCAACATTTGGTGGATCATGAAGAAAGCAAGGGGCGGGGTGGGGGGGGTTACTTCCCTGAAAGCTCAGTTGGTAAAGAATCCACCTGCAATGCAGGAGACCCTGGTTCAATTCCTGGGACAGGAAGATCCACTGGAGAAGGAATAGGCTACCCATTCCAGTATTCTTGGGCTTCCCCTGTGGCTCAACTGGTAAAGAATCCATCTGCAATTCAGGAGACTTAGGTTTGACCCCCGGATTGGGAAGATTCCCTGGAGAAGGGAACAGCTACCTTTTCCAATATTCTGACCTGGAGAGTTCCATGGACTGTGTGGTCCATGGGGTCACAAAGAGTCAGACATGACTGAGTGAATTTCACTTTCCAGAAAAACGTCTACTTCTGCTTCATTGACTACACTAACGTTTTTTGACTGTGTGAATCACAACAAACTGTTGAAAATTCTTAAAATGATAGGAGTACCAGATCACCTTACCTGTCTCCTGAGAAATCTGTATGTGGGTCAAGACGCAACAGTTAGAACCAGACATGTAACAACAGACTGGGTCAAAATTTTGGGAAAGGAATACGTCAAGGCTGCATATTGTCACCCTGTTTATTTAACTTATATGCAGAGTACATCATGCGAAATGTCATGCTGGATAAATCACAAACTGGAATCAAGATTGCCAGGAGAAATACCAACAACCTCAGATATGCAGATGATACCACTTTAATAGCAGAAAGTGAAGAGGAGCTAAAGGCCTTCTTGAGGAAGATGAAAGAGGAGAGTGAAAAAGTTGGCTTGAAACTTAACATTCAAAAAATGAAGATCATGGCATCTGGTCATATCACTTCACAGCAAATAGAAGGGGAAAAGTGGAAACAGTGACAGATTTCATTTTCTTGGGCTCCAAAATCACTGTGGACAGTGACCGCAGCCATGAAATTAAAAGATGATTGCTCCTTGGAAAGAAAGCTATGACAAACCTAGACAGCGTATTAAAAAGCAGGGACATCACTTTGCCAACAAAGGTCCATCTAATCAAAGCTATGGTTTTTCCAGTACTCATATACTCATGTATGAATGTGAGAGTTGGACCATAAGGAAGACTGAGCACTGAAGAATTGATGCTTTTGAATTGTGGTGTTGGAGAAGACTCTTGAGAGTCCCTTGAACTGCAAGGAGATCAAACCAGTCAAACCTAAGGGAAATAAACTCTGTATATTCATTGGAAGGACTGATGCTGTAGCTGAAGCTGCAATACTTTGGCCACCTGATGCGAAGAGCTGACTCACTGGAAAAGACCCTGATGCTGGGAAAGATTGAAGGCAAGAGGGGAAGGAGGTGACAGGGGATGAGAATGTTAGAAAGCATCACTGACTCAATGGACATAAATTTGAGCAAACCCTGGAAGGGAATGGAGGACAGAGAACCCTGGTGTGCTACTGTCCATGAGGTTGCAAAGAGTCAGTCATGACTTAGTGACTGAACAACGTTCTCTCTTTCTTCCACCCCAAAACTCTGTCACCCGTGCCTTTATCTTTGTGTTGTTGAGGTTGACTGGAAGGTTTTTTCCCCCCACCCAGTTCTCATTCTCTGACACAAAATGGTATCCTTCAAGAGAAGGCAATTCTGTCACTGGCCACCTGGAGTAGCAGCAGATCCCACAGGTATAAGAGCTTAGTCCCACAAGACTGTCCTCACTTCAGATGCCAGTTGCAAGAATTGCATCCCAAGTTACCTGTACTCTGTCTGATTTGGTTACAAAGTCAGAGGTTCCCACAATCCCCTTCCCTCAATGCAAAATAATTTACTAGAAAGATTCACAGCACTCATGAAAAATGCTGTACTTACTACTCCAGTTAATCAGAAAGGATACAAAGGAACAGGAAGATGCACATACTGAGAGTGAGGTCCAGAAGGGTGGCAAGTTCAGGGGCCTCTGTCTCGATGGGGTTGGGTGCAGGATTTCCTGGCATGTGGATGGGTTCACCAACTCAGGCCTCTCCAAAAACCATCGCTGAAGGGGTTTTATAGGCATGATTGTGGCAGGTGGTGATAAAGTCAGACTCCAGCTCCTGGAGATTAGAGCATGGTGCTGAAAGTTTTTAATCAAAGCCTGGTCTTTCTGGCCACCAGCCCCAGCCTGAGGCTATCTAGGGCCCTGTCAGAGTCGCTAGTTACAACAAAAAACACTCTTGTCACCCTTATCACTCAGGAAATTCCAAATGTTTTAGGAACTGTGTGTCAGGAACCGGATGAAGACCAAATATCTTTCTTACTATATCACTGACAATGTTTACATCCTGTTTCATAACTATAATTCAGTTTTATCTGCTTTGCTTATAGATTAATTTTTGAAATTGAAAAGGTTGTATATCCTTTTTTACATCTATTTTCTTTCCTGAATTTTCTGATCGACTTTATTTTTTCTTGCACTATCTTTCTTTACCAATCTCAAATCTTTTTCCAAACCTCTCATAACATCAAATATTCTTGACATCTTCTTTTGCCCTCGAGGGGAAGGAGGTCTTCTTTGCTTTTCTGGATTGAATCTACCGTTTCCTGTATCCTAATTGTCCCTGTCTCTTGATTCACTTCCTTGCTTTCTTGAGCTCATTTTGAGAATGTTTTTAAGACAGGTTTTCTGAGAATTAAATTTTCTGAGTCCCAGAATTTCTGAAACATATTTGATTGATGGTCTGACTCGGTATAGAAAGCTCATTTGGGTTCTTTTATAGATAAGCTGGCTTTTCTTACTAAAAGCTTTTGAGTTTGTATATTTACACAGTGATATTATATTTCTCAATACTGTACCTTGATATAGCTATTTCTTATTTATTTGATAGATATCCAGCAAACTCTTTAAACTAGAGGCTCTTTTTCCTCACTCTGGATGTTTCTCACACTATTTCTGTGATAATTTATCCCACTGTGTTTTCGTTTTTCTCATGTATTAACCTTGATGCTTTTGAACTGTGGTATTGGAGAAGACTCTTGAGAGTCCCTTGAACAGCAAGGAGATCCAACCAGTCCATCCTAAAGGAAATCAGTCCTGAACATTCATTGGAAGGACTGATGTTGAAGCTGAAACTCCAATACTTTGGCCATCTGATGCGAAGAACTGAATCATTTGAAAAGATCCTGCTGCCGAGAAAGATTGAAGGTGGGAGGAAAAGGGGATGACAGAGGATGAGGTGGTTGTATGGCATCACCGACTCAATGCACATGAGTTTGAGTAAACTTCAGGAGTTGGTGATGGACAGGGAGGCCTGATGTGCTGCAGTCCATGGGGTCGCAAAGAGTCGGACATGGCTGAGTGACTGAACTGAACTGTATTGACCATTTAGGTTTCTTATCTTTTTAACTCATTTTTTATTATTTATTTATTTGGCCATGCCAAGTGTTAGTCACAGCACCAGGTGTCTATCTGTGTTGCAACACGCAAGATCTTCTCTTAGTTGTGTCATGTGAGATCTAGTTCCCTGAGCAGGGATTGACCCGGGCCCCCAGCTTTGGAAGTGCAGAGGCTTAGCCACTGGACCATGAGGGAAGTCCTGATTTTTACTCACTTTTTGTGTGAAATTTTCTCATGTCAATTATTTCAATAAAACTGGGGGAAATAAATAAAATAAGAATTTTTAAAAGTTTGTTTCTCTCTCATGTTGCATGGTTTCCTTAAATGTTTGATAGCATTTGAAAATGAGGATATAGTGTTGTTGTTTTTTATTTATTTGGGAGGTTTCACTGATAGGCTTTGCTTTCAGGTAACTGAATGGGGAATTGGTCTTTATAGCAGGTAACCTTTTCAAAGGAGACATTTAACTTCTAAAGAGTGGAGCCATCTGAATTCGGGCCAGCAGGGTGGAGATCTTGCAGCCATTCACTCTCCCTGAATGTGACAGCGAGGGAGAACTGACTGTTCTTTATAGAGACTTTCCATTCATTCCTTTGTTTTTGATAACACACCTCATATCCACATTTGATATTTCATACCTATTTGTCATACTTGTCATTTTCCAGGACTTGAATTTTTCTGAGAATATTCTAGAAAGCCATGGTTACATTCCCATTTTCACATACACCTAGACTATGGATTTCACTGTTCTGCTTCATTACTAACCACTCCTTCAATTTTCTATCTTCTAGTAAATCTTGAAATCTCTTACTGGTTGATGGCTTTTCTCCTGTTAACCTTTGTTGTTGTATGTTTATACCTTTTATCCCTATACTATAATTTTAGCAAGGAGTCAATAGGAAGAAAAGATGAGTGGCCAATCAACTATCTTTAACCAAAAATCAAAATATAAATTTAGATTTATAAAAATAAAGGATTATGACTATTCTCACACTCAGCATTCTGAATTTTTCAAAATCATACCTGCTACTATAATAATAGCTAGTGTTTATTGAATATATATTACTAGAAAGTAGGACAGAAACCACTCCAATATTTCTAGAGCACCTTACACCTGCACTGAGATTTGGAAAGAACTCGCTATGACCCTTTTCCTACTAACCTGGTGTAAACTGTCACATTTTCCCTGTGGTACAGTCTGGGAAAATTGATAAATTCCTACAGATTCACCTAAGTGACACTTCCTCCCCTTCTTTCATCCCTTACCTGTGAGCAAAAATGCAGGAGAGGTAAGCACAGTCTTACCACACTGGGATGAGATGCAACATCTTCAGGATCTCCAATTCCTCCTCTTTATTGGAGAACAGCCCAGTCTTTCTTATTTATTTATTACTGTAGTAAAGTTTCAGGCTCTATGCTTGGGGAATATCCTCTCATTTCATAGCAACTTATGAGATGGGTATTATCAGTCCCATTTTATAGAACCAGAAACTGAAGCTCAGAGATGCAGACTAAAATTTGCCTAACCCTTCTCATGTGTAATGTCAGCAGTACCAGCAGGTGAACACAGATTTGTCAGTTTTCAAATCCTGAACCACCATACTGTAAAATCACCGCCAAGATAAGAATATTAGATATGGTCCCCAAACCCTAATCTAGTTTAAAAACTCTGAGTTACAATAACAGAAAAACAAACAATCCAATCAAAAAGTGGGGAAAAGACCTAAACAGACATTTCTCCAAAAAAAAAAAAACACAGATGGCTAACAAACACAAGAAAAAATTATTATTAGAGAAATGCAAATCAAAACTACAATGAGATATCACCTCACACCAGTCAGAATGAACATCATCAAAAAGTCTACAAACAGTAAATGCTGGAAAGGGTGTGGAGAAAAGGGAACACTCTTGCACTGTTGATGGGAAGGTAAATTGATAAAGTCACTATGGAAGATGGTATGGAGATTCCTTAAAAAAACAAGGAATAAAACGATCATATGACCCAGCAATCCCAATCCTTGGCATAAACCCTGAGGAAACCAAAATTGAAAAAGACACATGTACCCCAATATTCACTGTAGCACTTTTACAATAGCTAGAACATGGAGGCAACTTTGATATCCATCAACAGATGAATGGATAAAGAAGTTGTGTTAACAACAAAGGAAACTATAAGCAAGGTGAAAAGACAGCCTTCAGAATGGGAGAAAATAATAGCAAATGAAGCAAGGGACAAACAATTAATCTCAAAAATATACAAACAATTCCTGCAGCTCAATTCCAGAAAAATAAACGACTCAATCAAAAAGTGGGCCAAAGAACTAAACAGACATTTCTCCAAAGAAGACATACAGATGGCTAACAAACACATGAAAAGATGCTCAACATCACTCATTATCAGAGAAATGCAAATCAAAACCACAATGAGGTACCATTTCACACCAGTCAGAATGGCTGCTATCCAAAAGACTACAAGCAATAAATGCTGGAGAGGGTGTGGAGAAAGGGGAACCCTCTTACACTGTTGGTGGGAATGCAAACTAGTACAGCCACTATGGAGAATAGTATGGAGATTCCTCAAGAAACTGGAAATAGAACTGCCATATGACCCAGCAATCCCACTGCTGGGCATTCACATTGAGGAAACCAGAATTGAAAGAGACACATGTACCCCAATGTTCATCACAGCACTGTTTATAATAGCCAGGACATGGAAGCAGCCTAGATGCCCATCAGCAGACGAATGGATAAGGAAGCTGTGGTACATATACACAATGGAATATTACTCAGCCATTAAAAAGAATACATTCGAATCAGTTCTAATGAGGTGGATGAAACTGGAGCCTACTATACAGAGTGAAGTAAGCCAGAAAGAAAAACATCATTATATATGGTATTTAGTTAATTGGTAAAGATAACCCTGTATGTGAGACATCAAAAGAGACACAGATAAATAGAACAGTATTATGGACTCTATGGAGAGGGCAAGAGCGAGATGATATGGGAGAATGGCATTGAAGCATGTAAATTATCATATGTGAAACAAATCGCCAGTCCAGTTTCGACGCATGATACAGGGTGCTCGGGGCTGGTGCACCAGGATGACCTGGAGGGATGGGATGGGGAGGGAGGTGGGAGGGGGGTTCTGGATGGGGAACACGTGTACACCCATGGTGGATTCATATCAATGTATGGCAAAACAAATACAATATTGTAAAGTTAAAAAAAGAAAAAGAAATATTTGACACTGAAAACTTTAAAGTTAGGAACAAATAATCTGTAAAAAATAAAATAAAATAAAATATAGAGCAGGAGACTGGCAAAAAAAAAAAAGAAGTTGTGTTAAATATACACAATGGAATATTACTCAGCCATAAAAAGGAACACATTTGAGTACGTTCTAATGAGGTGGATGAACTTAGAGCCTATTATACAGAAAGAGAAAGATAAATATCGTATTCTAACACATATATACAGAGTCCAGAAAGATGTTACTGATGAATTTATTGGCAAGGCAGCAACAGAGAAACAGACACCACAAACAGATTTATGGACACAGGGAGAGAGGAGGAGAGGGTGAGATGTATGGAGAGAGTAACATGAAAACTTACATTACCATATGTAAAATAGACAGCCAATGGGAATTTGCTGTATGTCTCAGGGAACTCAAACAGGGGCTCTGTATCAACCTAGCGGGGTGGGATGGGGAGGGAGATGGGAAGGAGGTCCTAGAGGGAAGGGACATATGGACACCTATGGCTGATTTGTGTTGATGTTTGACAAAAAAAACAGCAAAATTCTGTAAAGCACTTATCCTTCAATTAAAAAATAAATTAATTTTTTTCAAAACTTGAGTTACAACAAACAACCACCTGCACATGACATTTTCTCTCCCTGCTCACTGGAAAGTCATGGCTGGATCCAGAACCGCAATTCTTCTCTGCTTGGTGAGTTGCTTCAGGGTCAGAGCATGCTCCTATTGCTATCTTCCTCCTTCTCTTCATTTTGAATAATCTTGGTCTTATAGGAAAATTATGAAAAGTACACAGAGAACTTGTATACCCTTGTACATAGTCACAATAAAATTATGGAAACCAGGAAATTAGCATTCTAATAATACTATTAACTAATCCACTGCCCTATTCACATTTCACAGACTTTCCCTACTGACATCTGCTCTCTGTTCCAGGATTAAATCTCACATGGCATTTAATCGTCTCTTTAATCTCCTCCAATCTGACACAGTCTCTCAGTTTTTCTGTCTCTCATTGTCACTTTTGAAAAATATTAATGATTTATTTTGTAAAAAATGTGAAAGTGAAAGTGAGTGAAGTCACTCAGTTGTGTCTGACTCTTTGCGACCTCATAGACTGTAGCCTACCATAGACTGTAGCCTACAGGCTTCTCCATCCATGGGATTTTCCAGGCAAGAGTACCAAGAGTGGGTTGCCATTTCCTTCTCCAGGGGATCTTCCCGACCCAGAGATCAAACCTGGGTCTCCCGCATTGCAGGCAGATGCTTTACCCTCTGAGCCACCAGGGAAGCCCCTTATTTGGTAAACTATCCTTCAATTTGGGTTTGTCTGATATTTTTTCATGATTAAATTGAGGTTATATATTTGGGGCAAGAATACCATGGAAGTGATGCTGTGTCTTCTCAGGTATGCAAGGTCAATATGCATTATTACAGATGATGCTTATTTTGATCACTTGATTAAGGTGATAACTAGCAGTTTTTTCCACTCTAAAATTACTATGTATCTTGTAGGGAGATACTTTGAAACTACAAATATCCTGTTTCTCATCATACTTTTACTCACCTATTTTATAATCCTTTCTTTCCTATGATTACTAGGTGTGAAAACTTCAAATACATCTTGTCTTTGCACCTTACTCACTTCCAAATTAAAGCTGTGCTTGTGTGTACCTGAGCAAAAGGGTCTAGGTCGCAGGCCTGTGCCCCAGCTGCAAAGGAGATTGGAAATTCAAGTTCTGATTTCTAGGCTGAAAGAATTTCTACAAATGTAAAGAAGACTTTCCAAGGGTAGTAGGCAATGATGACTATGAATGATGTCCACTATTAAGATATTTTAAAGTGAAAAAACAAAACACAAGAAAAAAAAATATATGTATAGAATACTACCACTTGTATAAAAGCTAAATAGTCTACTCACACAGACTATCTCTGGAAGGTTCAAGATGAAACTAGTAACAGTTTTCTCCAGAGAAGGGAACTTAGTATTATCAAGAGAAGACGAAGACAGTTATCAGAGCATATTCTTTTGTACCCTTTGATTTCAATGGATGCAAAGAAAGGAGGTCTGGCATGCTGCAGTCCATGGGGTCACAGAGAGTCAGACACAACTTGGCAACTGAACAACAGTAACAACAAAGGAAGGAAGAAGAAAGAAAGAAGGAGGGAAAGAGAGGGAGGAAAGCACAATCTTTCTTGCTCCTCTCACTCAACGGTGGCCTCCAACAAGATCTCCTTGGCCCTTCCTCACTATCTTTACCTGGTACCTGTCCACAGATCAGGACACACCTCTCTGCCCACTCAGGGAGAACATTTTAGAACTTGCCTGAGCATAGAAACTACTTATTACCCACCCAACTGGAAAGGAGGATGTAGCTGCAATAGGCACATTGTGATTTTTTTGCATTAAATAGAACACAAACATGAACACAGCTACTGAGTGTCAAGGACTCAGTGAAAACAAAAATACATTTTCAGTGACTGTTGCCATTTCTTAGTTGCCAGACTTGTGACACATTTATGAGCTGAATGCGCAATACAGAAATTTACATTGGGTAACAGCTTATTTGTTTTGTCCAATAAAACCACCAGTCAGGAAAAAATTCCCTCTTTTCTCTTTCTAGCAGTTTTCTCATTTTCTCTAAGTCAAGCATATAGAATTTTTTAAACTTTGAGGGCTCATCTGGTAGAAGTGAAAAGGTATTAGCAGAAGAAGGTCATTTGTGTCTAACAAGTTAAAGTAGCTGGGATGGTCAAAGGCCCTCTACTGGTTTATTTCCCTTTTCTGTTCAGTGAATAAGAACATGGCCACATCAATCATCCATTCCAGTGTACTTGTTACCAAATCTGAGCTCATACCGCTGGCCACGCAACAGGCCAATAAATCAAGAGATGAGCTGTTGGGACAAAGAATAACAACTTTATTTGGAAAGTCAGCTTATTAAGAAGATGATGGACTAGCAATCCAAAGAAACATCTTCCCAGCATTAGAATTCAGGCTTCTTTTATACTAAAAGAGGAGGCATGTGTCTGGCTGTTTCAGACTTCTTGGTACTAGAATCGTTTGCGCTTGCAGCTGTCCAAGTAGGTCAGGTCATCATGTTTCTGTAAATATCCAACAAGGTTCCTGTAAACCTCTGTTCCACAACTTTTTGTCTCTATATGAGTGAAAAATGTTGTATCTTTAAAGGGAGGAAGAGCCTTGAAAATGGGCTATCCTGTATATTTCAGGTTTGTTCTTTTCTGTTATAGACTTATATTCTACATGATAATGCAGACCTGACTAACTTACCTATTGAGGGTAATGATTCTCAGGCCAGCTCTGCAGTATTATAAGTATCCGATAATAGTTATTGTTTCAATATTTGCACTGTGAACCTGGAAATTTTTGAGATCAGGAAATATGTCTCCTGAAGCACAATAACTATCTGCTAACTAAAAAATATACCTTAAATCTGTTTTCTAGAGACTACAGGTTATTATAGGCAACTATCAAGCTTCGAATTCCATCTCAAAACCGATCTCTGAAGACTTTTCTAAAGCTCCCCACAATGCCACACACCTGGGAGAGGTACACACCACTCCTCCATATTCCTTAGGATCTGAGGATAAAGTCTGTGCCTAATCTGAGTAGTTTCAGCACTTGTTTCAGTGTCTATCTAGCTCACAGTAATACCATGGATGAAAGAATAAATAATCTTATTCATTGCTTGATGAACATGTGTGGATTAAATAACAGACTCAAAGTGTTGATTCTGCTTGTTTTTAAGAGGAATTCAAGCAAGCATTACTTGTTAGTATATTATGAAATTTTGAAGTCCAAAATATACTTTTTAATACACTTGTAAATCAGAATCTTAGAGGATGAATTGAACCTCTATCACAATAATAAGCAAGTACTAAAAAAAAAAAAAGAAAGAAAGAAACAACCTAAGACATTCAATATGGATGAAACTCAAAAACAATGCTAAACAAAAGAAACTAGACACAAAATAGTATATATCATCCAATTCCATTTATATGTGGTACAAATATCAGCAAAAAACCCATTTAAGGATTTGAAGTCAGGATAATGGCTACTCTTGGTGAGTGGTGGTAGTATTAAAAACTAAAAGGTGAGATTAAGGGGCTTCTGAGGACTGGCAATGTCCTGTTTCTTCATCTGGATGTTCATTTCACAGATGTGTCCAGCATGTGAAAATTCATCAGCTATATATTCTTGATTTGTGTTCTTGCATATAAAAGTATATTTCAATTAAAAGCTTAAAAAGGAATTTAGCCAAGCAGAGAAAGCTTAAAACCAGTTAAATTCTTTAGCGCAATCCAGATATTTTCAACTAAAATGGAAAACCAATTTGGTGTAGAGAAAGCCACCACTACTTTGTGATTGTGTCCAAGATCCTCAAGACCGCCTGTGGTCTAATCAGTCATGCACAGTCTCCAGAAAGCAAGTCTTAGACACTCTCTGCCCCAAATAAGTGCATATTTGCTCAGTCGGTATTAGGTATGCAAGAAAGTGGAACCAGATGACAGTTGACTACATTCCTATAGTTGACGAACTATAGGAATTAGGAAATTCAGTTTCAAATTTTTAATCATTTTAATTCTAAAACCCCATATTTGCTGATGTTTGTTCAACTGGCCTTTTAAAATTAAGTGTAAAGTACTTTCAGAACCATAATAATGGCTGAATATGGCAATGCCAAGCAAAAACAAGGATTCCACTTCTAAATTTTGCAACATTTTAAATTAAATATAAGTTATTGGAAGCTTTATGTACTTGATGAAAATCGCTAAAGACTGTATTACTGCATGAAACTCCTCCATGGACTGAAATTCTAGTGGTGGGAATCCCACCCCTTTACCCATTTTACAAATTCTGCTGCTGCTGCTGCTAAGTCGCTTCAGTTGTGTCCGACTCTGTGCGACCCCATAGACGGCAACCCACCAGGCTCCCCCTTCCCTGGGATTCTCCAAGCAAGAACACTGAAGTGGGTTGCCATTTCCTTCTCCAATGCATTAAAGTGAAAAGTGAAAGTGAAGTCGCTCAGTCGTGTCCGACTCTTAGCGACCCCATGGACTGCAGCCTACCAGGCTCCTCCGTCCATGGGATTTTCCAGACAAGAGTACTGGAGCGGCTTGCCATTGCCTTCTCCGATTTTACAAATGAGAAAACTACAATTTCCTGTTTTATAACCCTGATCCTCAAAGCTCAGACTCAGGCCTGGTGCGTAGTAAATACTCAACGAAAGGTTTGGAGAGGTGTGCCAATTGCCCAAGGTCACCCACCCTTCCTGCTTCCTTCGGAAGTGAATCCGACAGGAAGGTGAGCGGCGGGGCTGGGTGGTGAATATGAGGTGAGCCACCCAGACTTCAGCGAGGGGAGCGGCCTTAGGTTGCCCGGGGATCTTCCAACGTGCGTGTTTGGGGCGCCTCGCCCTTCTCAGAGGTTTACACCACCCTCTTACTCAGAGATGAACCACTTTTGTTTCTTCCAGCGGGCAACCACAGGTCCTCCGGGCTCTCTAGAGCGGAGGCGATTGTTCTCGCCTACAGCCAGGGCTCGGAGGAAGTGGACGCACCCGGGATGTGAGTGACGAGTACACCCGGAGGGCGGGGAAAGTAGCAGGACCTTAATCACCAGGCTAGTCCCGGGCGGGCCTCGGGGAACCGGGAAACGAGAGGCCGTCTAGAGGAGGGTGGGCAGGATGAGAGGTAGCAAGAGGGGCGTGGGTCTGAGCATCCGCACCGGTTTTCCCCGCTGTCCTGCCGCGCGGCAGCCCAGCGACCACCGTTTGTCCGTAAAGTCTGCAGAGCGCCCCCTCCTCGGGCAGCGGGACCTGGCAGGCAGAGGCTGGTCGTGCTGCCGCCTGCCCGCCGCGCTAGCTGGCCGTGCCCGGAGGGCCGCGCGGGGCGGAGACCAGTCGGCGGGGGCGGGCGCCAGTCTAGGCGGCAGGTCCGCGCGCAGCACTCGCCCGCAGAGCCTCGCGGAGCAGCCGCCGCCGCCACCGCGCGCCCCCGGCTCGGTCTGGGTGGCCTCTGCCCGCGTCTCCAGGAGGGCAGCGGCACACGTGCCCGGCCGCGAGACCGCACGCCGCAGGCTTGAGAAAGGAAGTGAGTGCCCAGGAGCTGGGCCCCGGCGGGGACTGGAGACTGGCGGGGAAGGGAGGCTGCGACGGGCACCGCTGGTTCCCCAGACCCCAGCTCCTGCCTTTCTGCGGCTTCCTGCGCATAAATAGCTGTTGAATTAAAAATCGCGTGATCAGCTTGTGACCACCTTCTCCGACCTTGCGCATCTGGCTGCGCAAAATAAACTCTCAGTCCAGCAGCGGTGCTGACCTTACGGGTGGGGAGGGGTTTCTACCCACCCACCACATTCCCCTGGGCCCCAGGACCCTGCATACCTGGTAAAAGACAGGGCAGTGGCCTTCGGACCCACTCACTCTCTGTTCTTCCAGAGAAAGCGTTCGGTCTGTTTCCCTCTCTGTCTCTCTGCCTGTGTCTGTCAGTCTTGACTGAGTTTTCTATAAAGGACCGCCGGAAGTGGGCCACTGGGTTTCCACAGGGAAGGCAGGTGTGCCGGTGCGCTTTGCTTCTGACTCTAATCTTTAACCCACTGGGTCTGCTTTCCCGGCCGAAGTCGGAGGCTGTCCTCAACAAGCAACAGCTTGCTGCAGAAGTTCACTCTCGAAAAGAAAGGCGCAGAAAAGATAGGAGCGGAATGTGGGGAAACCAGATTGTGTAATTTTAGCCTGAATTTCGTTGTAAGGGAATCACCACCTATTGCCTGTTTTTTAAATGAGAAATACTTTGATTGTCCAGGTTAGGTAAAGAAAAATCCTGTCTGATTGCTCCCAAAACAAGCAGTGAGGAGTCATTTTAAAAGTAAGGTTATTTTCTTTATGTACAAAACATTTTAAATAACAAAACCTCAAAGCATAGCATTTAAAAAGCTGTAAGGATCTTAAAAGTCAAATACTTCAATACCATGTTAAGAATCTGACAGTGAAAGAGGTATCTTTATTGTCTCCTAACTGGGAAAGATTTATGTTAGTTAAAATGTTTGGTGAAGGTACTGAGAATTTAGCTCATAGTTTTAAGTGTTGTATTTCATGTTAACTTTGTAATATTACCGAGAATGTGTCCCAGTGTGCTGGTTGAGAGTTTGGAGTTAGAACCTGAATTTCTGTTTGCACTCCATGATCTAACATGCTGTGTGACTTTTGATAAATTACCTAGCTTTTCTGAGTCTGTGTTTCCTCATTTCTAAATGGGATTGCTGAGAGGATGGAGATAACACAAGGATAGTAGTTATCCCAGAGTACCTCACTCTGAATGATGTACACAATAAATAACACCTGAGGCTGACGATGACAGTGAGGTGGTTAGGCCCAATATAATCATTGCATGACACTGCCCATGCAAGAAGTCCTGTATGTTCCTCTGTGCATTGGAAGCTGCAAACATTAGGATCCTTCTAGTCACCTCTGAACTCTTGAAGTTGAGTGGAACAAATGAAATCTGTTCTAAGCCTGTTCAGATTTGCAACATTTATCTATCTTGTGATTCTCTTTTGCTTACAAATGTGAACAATGACACTGGTGGTTTAACTATTGCTTTTTATAAATTTTTTTTACTTTTTAGTGAAATATAGTTGATGTACAGCATTATAAGTTACAGATGTACAACAGTGATTCACAATTTTAAAGGCTATACCCCATTTATACTTATAAAATATTGGCTATATTCCCTGTGTTGTACAATATATCCTATAAGCTATAAAGGTTATCTATTTTATACACAATAGTTTGTAGCTCTTAATTTCCCCTATTTTGCCCCTCCATCCTTCCCTCTCCCCACTAGTAACCACTAGTTTTTCTCTATATATGTGTTCTCTATCCATATATCTGTTTCCTTTTTGTTATGTTCAGTAGTTTATTATTTTAGATTCCACATATAAGTGTTATCATACAGTATTTGTCTGTCTGACTTATTTCACTTAGCATAATATCTTCAAAGTCCATCCATGTTGTTGGAAATGGCAAAATGTCATTCTTTTTTATGGTTGAATGATATCCCATTCCACATATTTATCCACTCATATGTTGATGGATACTTAAGCTGCTTCATATTTTGGCCATTGTAAATAATATCTTTACAATATGTATATTTTGTTTCTTTTCAAATTGGTGTTTTCGGGGGATTATTTGTGTTGTTATTTTGTTTTGTTTTTTGATATATATCAGGAATGTAATTGCTGGGTCATATGATAGCTCTATTTTTAGTTTTTTGAAAAGCCTCCATACTGTTCTCCACACTGGCTACACCAATTTACATTTTCACCAACAGTGTATTGAAGGTTCCCTTTTCTCCATGTCCTCACCAACGTTTGTTATTTCTAGTCTTTTTGATCATCGCCATTCTGACAGGTATGAGACTATATCTCACTGTGGTTCTAATTTGCATTTCTCTGGTGATTAACAATGTTGAGCATCTTTTCTTGTGCCTGTTGGCCATCTACATGTTTTCTTTGGAGAGATGTTTATTTAAGTCTTCTGCCCATTTTTTGAGTGGGTAGGGTTTTTTTTTAATTGAGCTGTATAAGCCGTTCGTACGTTTTAGAAATCAATCCCTTTTCTGTCACATCTTCTACAAATATCTTCTCCCATTCTATATGTTGTCTTTTCTTTTTATTTTTAGCTTCCTTTGCTGTACAAAAGCTTTTAAGTCTAATTAGGTCCCATTTGTTTATTTTTGCTTTTATCTCATTTGCTTTAGGAGACAGATACAAAAAAATATGTTGCTATAGTTTATGTCAAAGGGTGTTCTGCCTATGGTTTCTTCTAGGAGTTTTTTGGTTTCTGGTTACATTTAGGTCTTTAATCCATTTTGAATTTTTGTATATAGTATTAGAGAGTGTTCTAATTTCATTCTTTTACATGTAACTGTCCAGTTTTCCCAGTAGTACTTATTGAAGAGACCATGTTTTCTCCATTGTATATTCTTGTCTCCTTTGTTGTAGATTAATTGACCATAAGTGTGTGGGTTTAGTTTTGAGCTCTCTGTTATATTCCATTGATCTAAGTGTCTGTTTTTGTGCCAGTCTCATACTGTTTTGAGTACTATAGCCTTGTAGTATAATCTGATATCAGGAAGCATGATTCCTCTAGCTCCGTTCTTCTTTTTCAAGCTTGTTTTCACTATTTGGGGTCTTTTGTGTTTCCATACAAATTTTTAAATTATTTGTTCTACATCTGTGAAAAATTCCTTTGGTATTTTTATAGGGATTGCACTAAATCTGTAGATTTCCTTGCATAGTATCGTCATTTTAACAATATTAATTCTTCCAGCCCATGAATATGGTGTATCTTTCCATCTGTTTGTATTATCGTCCATTTCTTTCATCAGTGTCTTCCAAATAGATCCAAGTACAAATCTTTTACCTCCTTAGATTGGTTTATTACTAAGTATTCTATTCTTTTAGATGTAGTGGTAAGTATGATTGTTTCCTTAATTTCTCTGATAGTTCATTGTTAGTGTACAGAAATGCAACAGATTACTATATATATATATGAGATACATATATATATATATATATATAGTGTCCTGCAATGTTACCAAATTCATTGATTAGCTCTAGTAGTTTTCTGGTGGCATCTTTAGGGTTTTCTATATATAGTGTCATGTCACCTGCAAACAGTGACAGTTTTACTGCTTCCTCTCCAATTTGGCTTCCTTTTATTTCTTTTTCTTGTCTTATTGCTGTGGTTAGGTCTTCCAATACTATGTTGTATAAAAGTGGCTATATTGGGCATCCTTGTCTTGTTCCTGATCTTTTTTATTTATTTATTTATATGCATCAGGTCTCAGTTGCAACACGTGGGATCCTTCATTGCCTCACGGGGACTCTAGTTGTGGCATGCAGGCTTCAGCAGTTGCAGCATGTGGGCTCTCTAGTTTTGGCACAGAGGCTCTGGAGTGCACAGGCACAGTAGTTGCTCCAGGGTATGTGGGATCTTGTTCCCCTACAGGGGATCAAACCTGTGATCCCCTTCATTGCAAGGTGGATTCTTAACCACTGGACCACCAGTGAAGTCCCTGTTCCTGATCTTATAGGGAAATGCTTTCACCTTTTCACCACTGAGAATGATGTTTGCTGTGGGTTTCTCATTTATGAGCTTTATTATGTTGAGGTAGGTTTCCTCTATGCCCACTTTCTTGAGAGTTGTTACTATAATTAGTGGTTGGTGGTTTAGTTGCTAAGTCATGTCCAACACTTGTGACGACGTGGACTGGAGCCTGCCAGTCTCCCCTATCCATGGGATTTAGTGCTTAATATTAAAAATAATGTTCCTCAGAGGTCACCATGGTCCTAGCTTAATACTGATCTAGTTAGGTTGAAGGGAGGAACTGAGTCCTGGAGCTAATTTTTTAAGTGGCTGTTGTGACTTAAGTGTGTAAGATGAAGACTAGCATCAGCTGGAGTTTGTTATGAATGCAGCATTTCCACATCCATCCCAGATCTGCTGACTAGAACCTGCATGTTAATAAGATCCTGCTGAATAGAATCTGCATATAAATAAGATCCACAGGGTTCCTGTGCACTTTCCCTTAGAGAGACCCTTTCCCGGGCCCTTTGCATACACTGATAGTTTTCAAGAACCGGCCTTATGAAAACATGGATTTCTCATAAGCTGTCTTTACCTAGCAAAATAAAACAGATTTGTCATCACTTAAATGACTGATTTTTATTTTAAATCTTAAAATAGCCAGGAGAGGTATTATCATTTGCTTCCTACTTAAGAGAGAGCTGACATTTTTAAGTTCTGCAAATTTGGGATTCCAGTGTTCCTATTATACTCCAAACAGTCAGTTTTGATACTGCTTATCTTCATTCATCCTAGTTCCTCCAATGACGGGGCACTGTGGGTTTGAAGCGCTCACCCCATCTGTACTTTGAAGAGTGGGATTGTATGTCTGTCACTCCTGTTTTAAATATTTTGCCAAAAGTGTGTCTAAAAATGTATATGATATATATGATATAAAATGGTAACTCAAGTAAGTTGAATATGTGCTTCCTCTGGCCACCCTGAGGCTGATCCACCACCCAGGAGTAGAGGGCCCCGCTCGAGGTGGGTAACCCTGGAGCCGATCCCCCACCACTGCCGAGCTCTGGCCCCAGGCTCTCCTCTCCTCCTGCTCTGTGCTAGGAACTGGTGGTGCTGGTCACTACCCTGCTCCCATCTCCGTCTCCGGTATGATCTCTGTGAAGCTGCTTCCCAGGCCACCAGTGCCTCTTCAGGATTCTGCTGCCATGTTGTCCTGTGGACATCTGGTCCACTGGAGAAGGGAATGGCAAAGACCTCTAAGGAGGCCTTACAGAAGCTGAGAAAAGAGGAGAAGTGAAAGGCAAGGAGGAAGGGAAAGATATACACAACTGAATGCAAAGTTCCAGAGAATAGTAAGGAGAGATAAGAAAGCCTTCTTAAGTGTACAAAGCAAGGAAATAGAGGAAAACAATAGAATGGGAATGACTAGAGATCTCTTTAAGAAAACTGGAGATAGCAAGGGAACATTTCATTGCAAAGATAGGCACAATAAAGGACAAAAATGGTAAGGACCTTCAGAAGCAGAAGAGATTAAGAAAAGGTAGCAAGAATACACAGAAGATGGTGTGATCAGTCACCTAGAGCCAGACATCCTGGAATGCAAAATCAAGTGGTCTTTAGGAATCATCACTACAAACAAAGCTATTGGAGGTTATGGAATTCCAGCTGAGCTATTTCAAATCCTAAAAGATGATGCTGTGAAAGTGCTGCACTCAATATGCCAGCAAATTTGGAAAGCTCAGCAGTGGCCACAGGATGGGGAAAGATCAGCTTTCATTCCAGTCCCAAAGAAAGGCAACACCAAAGAATGTTCAAACTGCGGCACAATTGCACTCATCTCATGTGCTAGCAAAGTAATGCTGAAAATTATCCAAGACAGGCTTCAACAGTACGTGAACTGTGAACTTCCAGATGTTCAAGCTGTATTTAGAAAAGGCAGAGGAACCAGAGATCGAATTGCCAACATCTGTTGGATCATCGAAAAAGCAAGAGAGTTCCAGAAAAACATCTACTTCTGCTATATTGACTACACCAATGCCTTTGACTGTGTGGATCACAACAAACTGTGCAAAATTCTTAAAAAGATGGGAATACCAGACCACCTTATCTGCCTCCTGAGAAATTTGTATGAAGGTCAAGAAGCAAGAGTTAGAACCAGACATGGAACAGACTGGTTCCAAATTGGGAAAGGAGTACATCAAGGCTGTATAATGTCACCCTGCTTGTTTAACTTATATGCAGAATACATCATACAAAATGCTGGGCTGGATGAAGCACAAGCTGGAATCAAGATTGCTGGGAGAAATATCAATAACCTCAGATATGCAGATGACACCCCCCTTATGGCAGAAAGTGAAGAACTAAAGAGCCTCTTGATGAAAGTGAAAAAGGAGAATGAAGAAGTTGGCTTAAAACTCAACATTCAAAAAACTAAGATCATGGCATCTGGTCCTATCACTTCATGGCAAATAGATGAGAAAACAATGGAAGCAGTGACAGACTGTTTTCTTGGGCTCCAAAATCACTGCAAATGATGATTGCAGCCATGAAGTTAAAAGACACTTGCTCCTTGGAAGAAAACCTATAACCAACCAAGACAGCATATTAAAAAGTAGAGACATCACTTTGCTGACAAAGGTCTGTCTAGTCAAAGCTATGGTTTTTCCAGTAGTCATGTATGGATGTGAGAGTTGAACTATAAAGAAAGCTGAGCACCCAAGAATAGATGCTTTTGAACTGTGGTGTTGGAGAAGACTCTTGAGAGTCCCTGTACAGCAAGGAGATCAAACCAGTCAATCCTAAAGGAAATCAATCCTGAATATTCATTGGAAGAACTGATGCTGAAGCTGAAGCTTCAATACTTTGGACACCTGATGAGAAAACTGACTCATTAGAAAAGACCCTGATGGTATGGAAAATTGAAGGCGGTAGGAGAAGGGAACGACAGAGGATGAGATGGTTGGATGGCATCACCGACTTGATGGACATGAGTTTGAGCAAGTCCAGGAGTTAGTGATTCACAGGGAAGCCTGGGGTGCTGCAGTCCATGGGGTCACAAAGAATTAATCGGACATGACTAAGTGACTAAACTGAACTGATACACAGAGTTCAGTTCAGTTGCTCAGTCGTATCCATTTCTTTGTGACCTCATGGACTGCAACACACCAGGCCTCCCTGTCCATCACCAACTCCCAGAGTTTACTCAGACTCAAACGCGTTGAGTTAGTGATGGCATCCAACCATCTCATCCTCTGTCATCCCCTTCTCCTCCTGCCTTCAATTTTTCCCAACATCAAGGTCTTTTCAAATGAGTCAGCTCGTCGCATCAGGTGGCCAAAGTATTGGAGTTTCAGCTTCAGCATCAGTCCTTCCAATGAATATTTAGGACTGATTTCCTTTAGGATGGACTGGTTGGATCTCCTTGCAGTCCAAGGGACTATTAGGAGTCTTCTCCAACACCACAGTTCAAAAGCATCAATTCTTCGGCACTCAGCTTTCTTTATAGTCCAACTCTCACATCCATATATATGACTACTGGAAAAACCATAGCCTTGACTAGACGGACCTTTGTTGGCAAAGTAATGTCTCTGCTTTTCAATATGCTGTCTAGGTTAGTCATAACTTTTCTTCCAAGGAGTAAGTGTCTTTTAATTTCATGGCTGCTGTCACCATCTGCAGTGATTTTGGAGCCCAAAAAAACAAAGTCTGCCACTGTTACCACTGTTACTCCATCTATTTGCCATGAAGTGATGGGACCAGATGCCATGATGTTTGTTTTCTGAATGTTGAGCATTAAGCCAACTTTTTCACTCTCCTCTTTTACTTTCATCAAGAGGCTCTTTAGTTCTTCTTCACTTTCTTCCATACACAGAAGATACACAGAAGAACTGTATAAAAAAGCTCTGAATGACCTGGATAATGATGATGGTGTGATCACTCACCTAGAGCCAAACATCCTGGAGTGTGAAGTCAGGTGGGCCTTAGGAATCATCACTGTGAGCAAAGCTAGTGGAGGTGATAGAATTCCAGGTGAACTGGAATGATGCTGTCAAAGTGTTGCACTCTCAGCCAGCAAATTTGGAAAACTTTGCAGTGGCCACAGGCCTGGAAAAGATGAATTTTCATTCCAATCCCAAAGAAAGGCAATGCCAAAGAATGTTCAAATTACTATACAATTGCACTAATTTCAATGGTAGCAAGATTATGCTCAAAATCCTATGCAGTAGGCTTCAGCAGTACGTGACCTGAGAAATTCCAAATATACAAGCTGGAATTATAAAAGGCAGGGGAACCAGAGATCAAATTGCCAACATTTGTTGGACCATGAAGAAAGCAATGGAATTCAAATAAAATATCTACTTCTGCTTCATTGACTATGCTGAATCCTTTGACTGTGTTGTTCACAACAAACTGGAATATTCTTAATGAGATGGGAGTACCAGACCACATTACCTGCCTCCTGAGAAACCTGTATGCAGGTCAAGAAGCAACAGTTAGAACTGGACATGGAACAATGGACTCGTTCCAAACTGGGAAAGAAATACATCAAGGGTATATATTGTCACCCTGCTTATTTAACTTATATGCATCATACGAAATGCTGGGCTGGGTGACTCACAAGCTGGAATCAAGATGGACATGTGGATGGACATGAGTTTGAACAAGCTCTGGGAGATGGTGAAGGACAAGGAAGCCTAGCATGCCTAGCATATGACCATGGGGTCACAAAGAGAGGGGCATGACTTAGTGACTGAACCACAAGAACAAATTATTAATGACTGATATCTGTTATGTGCTTAAGATAAAACTACATGTTATATGACTAAAAAAGAAACTATTTTGTTCTGTTTTTAATTTTTTGAATTTTCATACCAGAAAATGTCCTTACTATTTTATGGGAGGAATACAATAATACCTATGTATAGATTTCAATGGTATTCTTTTTAAAATCAATTCTATTTAGGTATAATATGCATTCAATAAAATGCATCAAAGTATACATTTCAATTCAATGTCTTTTATTGTATGTAAATTATACTTCAATAAATGTGATTTTTTGTGTCAAGGAGTGTCATGATTTGTTGTCTATTGCTAAAGTAGTTCATAGAAGGTCAAGAAAAGTCAGTAGAAAGGGAGGGATGCAGTGGGCAGGCACAGAAAATAAATAGCTAGGTGGACCTGGGAGGGTGGAAAGGTTAAAGTACAAGATTTAGAAGAGATCATTTTTGTAAGACTTTTTGTCTTTAAAGTTAAGATGCTGAATTTAATATCAGGAACTGCAGCATTTTTGAGGAGGGGACTAAAATGAGAGAAAAGAGTTTTGCTCTGCAGAGTCTACCTGATGAGCCTCAGTTTCCTTCTGGTCTGTCTGCCTTTTTTCATGTAGACACCTGTATTTGCCACAATGCTGTCATCCAGTGACTTTGCATCTGCTTCGTGGGAGCTTGTGGTCCGAGTTGATCATCCAAATGAAGAGGAGCAGAAGGACATCACACTGAGAGTTTCTGGAGACCTCCACATTGGCGGAGTGATGCTCAAGTTAGTGGAACAGATAAGTAAGTTGCTGCTTATTTATGGTTTCTCTACATTTGAAACCCTCTGTGTTGCATCATCACTGAATGACTGAACTAGGCTGTTTGACTTAAGTTTTTCTGATCATTCATCTTGTAATGGCCCCTTTCTGCAGGAAGAAGAGAAATGGGGAGCCCTGAAGGAGCCCAAACAACCCCCTGACCCCCTCTGTCAAAATTTGAGTCTTTGGTAGCAAACTGAAGCTCCCCAGTAGGTGTAATAACCTATTTGCACTGGAATGAGGTCACCCTCCATGGTAACATCTAGGGTAACCTTAGACCGCACCTGGGGCCTTAGACTATTATGTGATGTTTTGTCAATGCTTGATTGCTCTGTGAGCAAGCAGCCTGGTACCAGTGTCCTTACCCACCGTTTGCCACTAGCCCTTGTTTAAACAAGGAAAGAAGTCTTCAGGGTCAGAGTCTTCGCATCAGGAGTCAACATGATGGACCTAGAATTTAATAATGTTCTATTTTCTTTGCATTTATTTTTTTGTCTTCTATTTAAGACCACAGATGTTGGCTTTCCACTTATACTAGTGATATAAAGTATTTTTAAGTTAAGTCTTCATTGGAATATAATATACATACAAAAAGTGCAGTTATCATAAGTATATAGTTCAGTGAATTTTCACAAAGTCATATAAACCACCATCCAAATCAAGGAATAGAGCAGTACCTGTTCCCCCACCCAAGTCCCACATCTGACACCTCCTGGCCACTGTCCCACTAGGGTAGCTATTACCCTGAATTGTTACTCCAAAGGAATAATTTTACTTGTTTGCAAACTGTATATATGTGGAATTATACAGGATAATATACCCTCAAGCATGTGCTTTCTTTCAGGCCACATTATGTCTGTGAGATTTATCCATTTTATTGCATATAGTTTGGGTTCTTTGATTCTCACTGCTGTATAATATTCCATTATATGATTTTTTTTTCCCACAATTTATCCATTTACCTGATGGTTTATGGATATTGGGATCTTTACATATGGGGGCTCCATTTTATTGCATATAGTTTGGGTTCTTTGATTCTCACTGCTGTATAATATTCCATTATATGATTTTTTTTCCCACAATTTATCCATTTACCTGATGGTTTATGGATATTTGGATCTTTACATATGGGGGCTTTTATAGATAGTACCTGTCTTGGGTGAGTATAGGCGTTTCTGTTGGGTATATAGATCAGAGAAAAGTTACTGAATCATATGACTTTCCAAAATAGTTACAGCATTACAGCATTTATGCTGCACTGCACTGTGCACAGTCGCTTCAGTCATGTCTGACTCTTCGTGAACCCATGGACTATAGCCTGCCAGGCTCCTCTGTCTGGGATTCTCCAGGCAAGAATACTGGAGTGGGTTGCCATGCCCTCCTCCAGGAAATCTTCCCAGCCCAGGGACTGAACCCACATCTCCTGCATTGCAGGCAGATTCGTTACCACGGAGCCATGGGGGAAGCCTATAGCATTTATACTTCTACTAACAGCACTGAGAGAAAGGTTTTCTAATTTTAAAAGAGAAAAAGAGGGAGAAACCATTTTTTAAGTAAAAGTACTGGTGGCTTCTAATTGAGCAAAATAAGAGACTGAATGTGACTCTAACATTGGCAAAGGGGAAAGATTCAATCTTGATGCCAAGGGGCATTGAAGAGGTAGAAGGGTTCAGTGTTGATGCTACCATTGAGAGATAAGATATTCAGCTCTGATTTTAGTGTAAACAATTTTGGAAACTGGTAATGCAGTGATACTGATAAGAGATGGACATTCCTGAGAAGAGTAAAATGTAAACTTCTCAGTAGTTCTACGTGCACTTTGACTGGAAGCTTTTGATATTCCCTTGTGAGCCAGTGTCTGAAGAATTCATCTATTTTTCCTCATTGTTGTGGTCGTGTTGGTGGTGCGTGGGCTTCTCTAGTTGTAGCACATGGGCTTAGTTGCCCCACAGCAGGTGGGTTCTTAGTTCCCTGACCAGGGATCAAACCCACATCCCCTGCATTGGAAGGGGGATTCTTAACCAACAGAGCACCAGGGACCTGGAAGGATCCATTTCTGTTAGACAAATCATCTTGATTAAACAAAGCCTTGCTTCTGGCCTTCCCAGAAAGGACCATGGCACTGAGGGACTTGGGAGAAGAAAACTTTAGCATTTCATTGTGAATAAAAGTTGTATGTTTCTGTTCCTTCCATAGTATTTAAATATAAAGAAGGTAAGGTTCAGTCGGTCTTCTAGCTGCCTTGCCTTAGGGACTTTGACAAGAAGCCAAGAATGATGGAGCCTTGGGTTGTAGGAAGAGATGAGGGTGGAAGATCAGCACTGGCTTTGGTTTTGCACATGCAGGACTTGACTCTAGGATGCAAGTGCTTGCTCTCACTTTACTGCGCTCTGTCCTCTATTCTTGCAGACATAGCCCAGGACTGGTCAGACTTTGCCCTTTGGTGGGAACAGAAACATTGCTGGCTTCTGAAAACACACTGGACTCTGGACAAATGTGGGGTCCAGGCAGATGCAAAGCTTGTCTTTACGCCTCAGCATAAAATGCTTCGCCTCCGCCTGCCAAACATGAAGACAGTGCGACTGCGAGTCAGCTTCTCAACTGTGGTCTTCAGAGCGGTCAGCGACATCTGCAGAGCCCTGAGTGAGTCCCCAAAGGCAGGCACCTCTACCCTCTGGACTCTCAGCCTAAGAGGACAGGAAAATACATACACTTCTGCCCACAAGTGGTTGGCTTTACATCCCTTATTAGGAGCACAGTTTTCAAGCCCAGTTCTGGGGACTTTAGCCATTAAGTTAAAGCAGATGGAACATATTGGAGTAAATCAGGCTCATTTACCTAAAGCTTAAAGCTATTTCAAAAGAGACTTGTAAACAGAAGAGACAACTCCATTAAGATTTCCATCCCAAAACTCATTTCCCTAAGCCATACTGAAATTGTTAAATGAAAAGAGTTCCATTAAATCATTATCACCATAGAGCTGATATGTCTATGTTGTTTTTGAGATAATGGTGATGCAGTGTCTTAATTGCTTCCCTAACACTTGGCTCCAGTAAATAGCTCTGTCCATAAACATTATTTGTGGAGTTTATTTTAAGCAGAAAAGTATACCTAATTATGTATCAAAAATTTTAACAGCCTTTAGGGACAACACTGCCCAAACCATTGCTTCTTTCTGGGACTTCCATAATAGTAGCAAACTCTGGGTCAGGAAGTATATTTTTTGAAAGTGTGTAGGTATATTCTTGAGTTCCAAGGCTAATATTTAGTATTTGAACACAGTATACACACTATGTGAGTGGGTGAGCTATCTTCCCCATTAAACTGTAAACTGCTTATTCATTCCTTCAGCAAATACATATTTTGACGTGGCAGACACTATGGTGAGTGCTAGAGACTGGTTAGCAATAAAAATAACCCAAACCCTCTGCCCTCCTTGAGCTTCCATTGTAGCACAGAGAGACAGAAAATAAATCATGTAAAAACTAAGATGTTAAAAGGGGGTAGGTAATGGAGGAAAAAAAGGGAAAAAGTCTAACAATGTACACAGTATTGAGAGTGCCAGTGTTGAGTGGTGCAGGCTGGTATGGTATTAGACAGCCGTTTCTTGAGCATGTCTGTTCCTAACACTTAGCACAATGCCTGACACATATCACCTGCTTAGTAACTGTTTGCTGACCAAACAAATGATTGGAAGCTTCCATTACAAAGGGTAAGTTCCAGAATTGTCCTTGATGCATGGTGAGCAAATGATATAAGCACAAGGTACGTGGCTTTCAATAACATTCTAATGAAAATTTGAAAACAGTAAATGAGTAAATAAAATGTACATTTCAGACACCACGGTGGACTAGAAACACACATTATAGCTGGGGTCAAAAACTTGGAGTTTTTAAATAAACAGAAGCATTCATATATTCTTTTCTTTCCAGTTACTTCATAGTAACTCTAAATGACTCAACTTGGCATTTCTAATAATCACTTTTTTTTGGCCAAGATGCACAGCATGTAGGATCATAGTTCCTCAATGAGGAACTGAACTTTGAACCTATGCCCTCTGCAGTGAAAGTTCCAAGACCTAACCACTGAACCTCCAGGGAATTCCCTAATAATCACTTTTTTTATCTGACCAACTGAACTTAAATCAAATCTAGCAATAGGATGATTTTTTTTTCTCTCAAAGAAAAGACAAGATACAAACCTTGGGCTTAGATATCAGTGGGGTTTTTGTTTTGTTTTGTTACTAATGTTTCCATTGGAACTTTTTATTCATCTCCTGGTTTTGTGTATAAATTATGCATTTGGAATGGTTACAAGTGTATGTTGCAACCTGACAGTCAGGCTTGTTTACTGGCAGCTCAGCTGCCAGATTCAACCTCAGCTGAACTAAGAGGTGGGAAAACCTGTGGAATCAGTGCATTTACCTCCAGGAAAGCTGCCCGGAGATTCTAACATACACATTCCTTGATTTTTACCTGGGATCATAACAGCCCAGTGTATAATCAGTTCTAATTGGAAATGGCAGTTAGAAGTATATTTGAGTAATGGAGGACAGTAGGGACTATCTTCTTAGCTAGAGTTCTCCAGAAGCAGACCTGAGATGAGAATTCAAGTACAAATATTATTTGTTTGGAAGGTTATGCCAGGAAACACTGGCTGGGAATGGTGAAGTGAGACTGGGAAGAGAAGGCCGCTAATAAGCGAGTGTCACTAATCAGCTCACACTGTGGACAGCTGGGCCCTCTGGGAAGCGGTGTGGTCATGCCTTCGAGCTGTGCAACCGGGGGGTGAGGGAGCTGGGGTGTTAATATACCATTCCACCAGTCACTGAGTCATTGAGGGCTGCTCTTGGGGAGTGTTAACTCTCTGAACTCATGTGACCTGTTGCATCTCTATCTGGGCAGTGAGGACTCTGGCATCCAGAGCCGGCCCTTGGATAAAGAGATACATCCTAGCTACCGTTGGAAGGAGGTCAGAGTGCACCAAAATGGGGAAGGCCAGGAGACGGACAGGGTGCCTAGAATGTCTGCCACAGGGATGGAAGAAGCCACTGGGCAGAGAAAGGCTCTGAGGACCACTGATCCATAAAGAAAAAGGTGGAGTCCTTGCTGGTTGCTTAAAAACCTAAAAACAGAAAAGGAAGGGAGAAAGGAAAGAAGGAAGGAGGGAGGGGAAAACTGCTAGTAAGTAAATGACACAAGAACAGCGAAACACTAGGAATGGTTTAAGGGGGCGGCGAGCATGGGAAGGGGCCACCATACGAGCATTGAATATGTTTGAAATAGTTTCACAATAGATTTTAAAACAAACTAGAAATTTTCCTAGAATGAATCTCCCTCCACTTTCCTAGAATGAATCCCCACACACCCATTTTGGGGGTCACTGATCTTCAATTTCTTCAAAAGGAATGTCATTTAGTTCCATTTACTTCTCAGGAAGTTTTTGAGAAATGGTTTCAAATGCCCAACGTGACTCAAAGTCTTAGAAGGAATTTTCTTTTTACTTCTTGCTTTTCTTTTTTATATTTATTTTTAGATATTAGAAGAGCAGAAGAACTGTCCTTATTAAAGCCTTCAGGTGAATATTTTAAAAAGAAGAAGAAAAAAGAAAAAAATAATAAGGAGCCCATAATTGAAGATATTTTAAACCTGGAGGGTTCTCCAACAATTTCAGGTCCATCTGGTAAGATTCATGATAGGTGTTTCATTATTTTATTATTAAATCCAAGAATTTCTTAAATTCTTAAGTCCCAAGAACTCTCCTCCCCTCTACTTAGCCTTTCCTCCTCTCTCCCTAAACAAGGACTAAAATTAAGGATTCCAGTGATAAGGAAAGAATATCCAACTAATTTTAGAACAGAAATTTTTTAACAAGGTATGTTATGTAGCTCATTATTTTAATTGTATATATTATGTTGCTGATGAATGAAAATCTTTAGCAGAATTGACCATGAATTTGTGGGATAAGGAAATTTGTTAGATCACTCAAATATATTTCTCTTCTTGATTCTACCTTCACATGACTCTTTCCTGAACTCAATTTAAATCTTGCATTGGGTATGTAACAGGAAGGGCAGTAAAAATTCTAGAAAAGTGTCATCCTTTCATTTTTACAGACATACCTCAGAGATACTGCAGACCACTGTAATAAAGCAAGTTGCATAAAATTTTTTTTGTTCCCCAGTGCATATAAAAGTTATGTTTACACTATATTGCTACCATTAAGAGTGCAATAGCAGTATGTCTTTTTAAAATGTACATACCTTAATTTAAAATATTTTATTGCTAAAAATGCTAACATCATCTGAGCCTTCAGCAAGTCGTAGTAGTAAAATGAAAGATAACTGATCACAGTGACAAATATAATAGTAATGAAAAAAAGTTTGAAATATTGGAGGAGTTACCAAAATGTAACACAGAGTCACAAAGTAAGCAAATGCCAATGGGAAAATGGTGCCAGTAGACCTGCTGTATGCACAGTTGCTGCAAACCTTCAACTTGTTAAAAAACAAAAAAACATATCTTCGAAGCATAGTGAAATGAGATATGCCTGTATATAAGAATGAATCTCTAGCTTGCTTGCAACACTGAGAGTTTCTTGCATAGTATATTCTACTACAAAGAATGAAAGCAATTATTTATACTTCCCTTATGCAAATTAGAGTCAGATGATTTATAAGCCATCAACTAGCTAAGTTCTTCAAATTGGTAAGCATTGCAATTTAAGAGATTTGCCAAAAAATAAAGTATATGCATGTATTCTGTGAGAGCTCCGGTTTTTTAATAGTGCCAGAACTCACTACTGATATAAGAGAATTTTGAATTATTGAGAAGGAGATAGTCCCACATTTGTCTGGGTTGATTTTGGAAGTTTTTACAGCCTATGAGTTTCCAAGCTTTCCAGGGACTAAATATTCAGACTAGAGTTTTACCTGTGTTTAACTTCTGCCATCATTCATCTGATTTTTCTAAATGATACAAACATTTAAGTTCAAAATCCATTTTATTACAAGCAGTGTTGATAATTATTGTTCTAAAGATTCTTATCCCAAATCTCATATCCTAGTTCATACTCTCCTTTGCTTTGCAGTAAGTCCTGGCTTATACAGTAAAACCATGACCCCCACATATGACCCCATAAATGGAACACCAGCATCGTCCACAATGACTTGGTTCAGTGACAGCCCTCTGACAGAACAAAACTGCAGCATCCTGGCATTCAGCCAGCCCCCACAATCGCCAGAGGCACTTGCTGATATGTACCAGTCTCGGTCTCTGGCTGACAAAGCCAAGCTTAACGCAGGGTAAGGACATGACTTGTTTTACTTCTCTGTGAACTGATGTTAATGTAGTAAGAGAGATGCTGTGGAGATGAGGCAGGGAGGGGTTGTTCAGTTCTTAAGTCAGCACACCTAGAAATTGTATACTATCCACAAAGGTCAGCACTGATTTTAGCAACAAAAAGACAAAATGTGGCTATTTGTCATTTCAATACATTTAAAGTGTGACAACATTTACACATTGGGCTAACTCAACGATTTACTGGCATGTGAGTGCTAATTCTTTGTTCGGACACTTGTGCAAATTTTATGGGATGTAGATCAGCTTATAAGTGGGCTGGTCCCCTCTGTGGCAGCAAGGGAGACCCAAGCGGCCCCGCTGTCTTTTATAGAGCACCCCTTTTCCATTCTGCATTCCAATTAGTGAGTCCTTAAGCTTTGAAGTGGTCTCAGAAAATACACTCAAACTATTTCTCAAACTGCCGCTTATCTCACTCACTGTTGTCCAGGTAAAGTCACATTTGTTAGCATTCCACTCCCCCAGATCCTAGTTCATACTCTCCCTTGATCCCGTGAGATCCGACCCATGCCTGTCCATCTGTCTGTCCTGCTGTGCTCTCATGCCCCCCATCCCCCCAACGTGCATGCTCATTCCTGTGTCACTGCCTTGTCTCCAGCTTTTCCTCTGCTCCAGGACCCTCTCCTTCCCTCCTGCTCTTCTGGCCTGTCCCTGTGTGTCCCATAAGGCCCAGCCACTTACGGTCTCTCAGAAGATCAGTCACTTCCCTCAAGTCCTGTTCTACTGCTCCAGTGTCAGCTTGTTTCTTTAATATGAGGCTTGGTTACCCCACTGACTGTCAGTTCCTTTCCATGGAGACTGCATCTTGGTTATTCTTATTCTCCCATATGATTATATAATAGAATATTTTATATATAAATACATAAAATCAATTTATATAAGCATATAAAATATATAAAACATATAAAATGAACTTCTATGTATTTATATATAGAAGTTCAAGCCATTTTCAGCAGTATTGGAGGCCCCTCATTCCCACCTCATTTCGTTGTTAACTTTTACTGTCTCCTCACCATTACCCAGTATTTATCTTTCAGACTCTACAACTGTGCTACCCAATACAGGAGTCACCAACAGCATGTGGACATTTACATTTACGTTTGAATATAATTAAAATTAAAACATGGCACTAGCCACATCTAAATCTTCAGTAGCCACATGAGGCTAGGGGCTATTCAGTTGAACTGGGAGATATAGAATATTTCCATAGTTACAGAAAGTTCTAGACAATAAGATAAAGCCACTCTGGGGTCAGGTCATCTGGTGTGGAAGTGGTCAGCAGTCAGCAGTCAGCAACTGCAGATTCTCGTTCTGGCTCCACCAGGAGACACAGGACCTTGAACATGTCACTTAATGTTACTAAGGCTCATTTTCCTCATTGCTAAAACTAGGAAAATAATAACTGCCCTGGCTCCTTCACTGGTTTACTCTAAAGTGTCAGTGAGAAAACACATAAATAAAAAAAAAAGCTCTTAGAAAGCTGTGTGATTAAATGGAGGCACAAGCTATTATCAAGTCATCTCCTTTACTGCATTTAGACTATGTTACTTACCCAGACTTTGTTCAAGGGTGTATATAGACATACATGCATACATTTACATGTATATGTATATATATATGTGTAGATATATCATATTATATAACACTAAAATATGTGTGTAAAATTGATTGACTTTTAAAACTTATCTTGTTGTTTTCTAGTTGGCTAGACTCCTCACGTTCCCTTATGGAACAAGGCATCCAGGAGGATGAGCAGCTGCTGTTACGATTTAAATACTACACTTTCTTTGACTTGAATCCCAAAGTAAGATACTTTTTCTCTAGTCTCTCTCTTCTTTTTTAATGTAAATGCATAGAAATGTAAAACTGAATCATTTAGTTACCAAAATTAGGATTAATTCGTGTAACCTTCTGTTTAGCTCTGCAGGGTTAGACCAATAAGTGTATACTGGTCTCTGGATTTTCCTGTTGGTCTCTAGTGGGAATGGTGAGCTTCCCCTGAGTTAGGGGAGTCTCTAAGGACCTTCATGCATAGCACGTACTGCCCCTCTCCACAGGGACCCAGAACAAGAAGAGAGTGAGTGGCTCACAAGTATGAAGCCGGAGCCCTTCATGCTTAAGAAGAAAGGAGTTGTCAGGGCCAGGTTAAGAGGTGTAGGGGTTCTGGCAAAGAAGCCAGGACCCCATGATAGCACACACTTGGCTCCCACCACAGTGCTGAATGAGTCTTGACTGGTGAGACAGAGGGGTCACCTGGGTCAATAAAGTACCCACCTGGTTGCCAACTCCCATATTAAGTGCACATCCCCTCCCTGAAGTTTCCCAGGACAGCTGAGTGGTGAAACAAGACCTCTGCATGTCTGCCCTTTCTTTGCCCCAGCTCTCCCTTTTGTAGAGCTGTGAACCAGCACTTAAAATGGCCCAAAGTAGAAAATACAAACTGAGTCACCTGAATGCACAGAAGAATTGTATTATTTCCACCCCAGTATGATGCTGGCTGCTTTTGTCCAATTACCAAAGGGCTGCTCTTCGAGGAGCCTGCTCCAAGTCGCCTTCTGCGCCCATCCTTTCCTCATGCATGGCAGTGTCTCTGTCTCTTGTGCCACTGTCTTCTCCTTATTCCTCAATTTAAATCTGGTCTCCAGAGGCCTTGTGGGCTCACTGCTTCTCTAACTAGTGTCTTCTTTAAAATAAGCCCGATTTCTTGTCCTTCTGTGGAGCTCTTGCTCAGTCTTGACTTGAGATCCAGCTTTCTGCCCCTGGTCCTGGCTTGTGTCTGGAGTGCATCACTTCCATCAAACCATGGTAAGAAAGCAAATTTTGGTTCTTCTTTGATTAAATCTTCAGGAGAAATCACTGTTACAGCTTTTCCTAACCAATTGTTTTAATTTTCCTAAGGACAGTATGAATTATACAGCTATTAGGATTTTCTTTTTGCATTGCCTATTAGAACCAAATCTTTTTTTAATATTTATTTATTTTAATTGTTGATGATTGGTTTACAGTGTTGGTTCCATTTCTGTTATACATCAACATGAATTAACCATAGGTGTACATATGTCCTCTCCCTTTTGAATCTCCCTCCCACCTCCCACCCATTCTCACCCCTCTAGGCTGTTACAGAGCCCAGTTTGAGTTCCCTGAGTCATACAGCAAATTCCCATTGGCTATTTACATATGTTAGTAGCATCCATGCTACTCTCTCCATTTATCTCACCCTTTCCTTCTTCTCCCCACCCTTAACCATAAGTCTGTTCTCTATGTCTGCATCTCCATTGCTGCTCTGTGAACAGATTTGTCGGTACTGTCCTTCTAGATTCTATATATATGTGTTAATATATGATATTTGTTTTTCTCTTTATGACTTCCTTCACTCTGTGTAATAGGGTCTCGGTTCATCTACCTCATTAGAACTGACTCACATGCATCCCTTTATATGGCTGAGTAATATTCCATTGTATATATGTACCACTACTTCTTTATCCATTCATCTGTCAGTGGACATCTAGGTTGCTTCCATGTCTTGGCTATTGTAAATAGTGCTGCAATGAATACTAGGGTACGTGTCTTTTTCAGTTCTGTTTTCTTCAGGGTATATGCCTAGAAGTGATATTGCTGAGTCATTTGGTAGTTTTATTCCTAGTTTTTTAAGAAATCTCCATACTGGCTGTATCAATTTACATTCCTACCAGCAGTGTAGGAGGGTTCCCTTTTCTCCACAGCATCTCCAGCACTTGTTGTTTGTGGATTTTTTTATTATGGCCATTCTGTCTGAGATGAAGTGATACCTCATTGTAGTTCTGATGTGTGTTTCTCTAATAATGAGTGATGTTGAACATCTCTTCATATGTTTATCAGCCATCTATGTATGTTTTCTTTGGAGAAATGTCTGTTTAGGTCTTTTGCCCACTTTTTGATTGGGTTGTTTATTTTTCTTGTATTAAGTTGTATGAGCTCTTGTATATTTTGGAAATTAATTCTTTGTCAGTTATTTTGTTTGCGATTATTTTATCCCATTCTGTGGGTTGTCTTTTCACCTTGTTTATAGTTTCCTGCTTTTTAAAAGCAGAAGCTTTTAAGTTTAATTAGGTCCCATTTATTTATCTTTGTTTTTATTTCTATTATTCTAAGAGGTGGGTCACAAAGGATCTTGCTATGATTTATGTCATATGGTGTTCTGCCTGTTATCTTCTAAGAGTTTTATAGTTTCTAGTCTCACATGTAGGTCTTTAGTCCATTTCAAGTTTATCTTTGTGTATGGTGTTACTAAATGTTCTAATTTCATTATTTTGTAGCTGTCCAGTTCTTCCAGCACCACTTATTGAAGAGATTGTCTTTTTCCCATTGTATATTCTTGCCTCCTTTGTCAAAGATAAGTGCCCATATGTGCATGGATTTATCTCAGGGCTTTTTTTCCTGTTCCATTGGTCTATACTTCTGTTTTTGAGCCAATACCTTACTGTGTTGATGACTGTAGCTTTGTAGTATAGTCTGAAATCAGGCCAGTTGATTCCTCCAGCTCCATTCTTCTTTCTCAAGATTGCTTTGGCTATTCAGGATCTTTTGTATGTCCATACAGAATTGTGAAATTTTTTGTTCTAGTTCTGTGAAAAATGTCATTGGTAATTTGATAGGGACTGCATTGAATCTGTAGATTGCTTTTGGTAGTGTAGTCATTTTCACAATATTGATTCTTCCAACCCAGGAGCATGGAATATCCCTCCTTCTGTTTCTGTCATCATGATACTATACGTAGAAAACCCTAAAGACACTATCAGAAAATTACTAGAATTAGTGAATTTGGTAAAGTCAGAGGATACAAAATCAATAAACAGAAATCACTTGCATTCCTATATACTAACAATGAAAAATCAGAAAGAGAAATTAAGGAATCAATCCCATTTACCATTGCAGCTAAAAGAATAAAATACCTAGGAATAAACCTACCTAAGGAGACAAAAGAGCTATATACAGAAAACTATAAGACACTGATGAAAGAAATCAAAGAACCAAATCTTTACATTTTCTATGACCTCAATTTTTAGTCTCATTCCTGACTCAACCTACTCTTTCCTTGCCTAGTTTCTAGGTAGCTTATTCTACCTTGTTGTATGCTATCTATTCTAATACATAAGTTTTTTTTTTCTGAAATCTGATAACACATAAATAAAGCATATTTATGCATTTTCTAATTGCTAAGTCGGGAATGTGGCTCCATCTTGTCTGTTCAGACTTGTACCCCTGTTGTTTATTTTTTCATTTATGTATCAAACAACTACTGTGTGCCGAGGGCCTCTCAGGTGGTTCAGTGGTAAAGGATCTGCCTGCCAATGCAGAAAATGGTCCCTGGGTCAGGAAAATCCCCTGGAGAAGGAAATGGCAACCCAACTCCAGTATTCTTACCTGGAAAATCCCATGGGCAGAGGAGCCTGACAGGCTACAGTACGTGGGGTTGCACAGAGTCGGACATGACTTAGCAACTAAGCACCAAACAACCACCATGTGCCAAGAACTAAGATAGCAGCTGAGGACCCCAAACTGCTGGACAGTAGAATAAGGTTTTCAAATTTATGAAATAAAACATAAGATTACAATAAGGAATAATTATGTTGAACTATATTAACCAAAATCTTTTTCAAAATGGATATAAGTAAATCTCTTTCATTAATTGAATAAACAAGAATATATAGTGGCCATTCTCATAACTAGCTTAATATTGAAGTGGTGATGATGCATGTGAGCGTTATTGGAAAATAACAACTGTGAGGAATATGAAAAATCTGTGATTCTGGTAGTCGTGAGTGCTCTATAATACTGTGGTTTGTTGCCTACATTCATCATGGATGGAAATGCTAAATTTCCATTAGGAGTTGGTGCAAATGGAGATGTAGTTTTTCCTCATCCAAGCTTATGGACTACCTGATTTAGACTCCCAGATTCAGAAACCCTTCCCTAGGTTCACACTCAGGTCTTATTCCTTCTAGAATAAGAGCTTTTCTCTATTCTTGGTCATGCTGGCCCTTCCATTTTCTGAGCCACAACTGAGTGTGGTTTCAGAACTCATACCTCTAATTGTACCACATTCATGAATTTTCTCCACAAACTGCAGACTCCTTGAAAATAGAGAACACTTCTGATATATCTTTTGCCCTCCACCCCTACATGTTGCAAGGATGCTAGGAGAGTGATCTTCGGTCACTTGCTCTGTGATTGGATCAGCTAGGTCTTGAAGGCCCTCCTATCAGTTTCCTTGCCAAGAGATTCTACATTCTACATTCTAAACTCCTTGCTTTGGCAATTGAGCTCATTGCTAAAAATAAACTCAGTCATCTACTTCTAAAAAATTTGTCAGAAACATGTGAATGACATCACAGTCATAAAATTCAGACATGTCAGATCATCAGCCTAAGTAAGCAGACATGGAAGAGCAGTGTTAAATATGTGTTGTCTAAAAAGTGGAAGATTGTGAGACGTCCCTGATGGTCCAGTTGTTAAGACTCCATGCTTCCAATATAGCAGGAGTGGGTTTGATTCCTTGTCGGGGAACTAAGATCCCATATGCCTCTCAGTGTGGCCATGTTTTTTTAAAAAAACAGTAAAAATAATTTAAAAAGTGGAAGATTAAAAAGAATCATAATCCCAGAAGGGGGCAAGCACACCAAAGACAAAGGTCACCAGGGTCACTGTCCTAGGCTCTTTGCCTCCAGTCTCTGCTTGCTTAATTGGTAAGGAATTCTCTGTCCACAGCCTATGAACAAAATGTATTTGAATCTAACAGCCAAATAGCAGCTGCCAACCAGCTGCTATGACAGGAAGATTCAGGCTGGCAGGATATAACTTTGCGGCGCAAGATGATTCCCAACCATCTAGAGTTGTGGCAGCCCTCCTTCCCTTCCCCTCCTAAAGTACAGAGTGCTATAAATGAAACCAAGTTTAAGGCTTCTACTGTGTACTGGGTAGAGGGATATAGAAACTTTAGATAGAGTTCATGTTTTCAAAGAATCTATAATCAAATTAAGAAGAGCAAAGATAGCACCCAAGAAACCACTGCAAATATACAAGGCACCCTGTATTTAGGAGCTAAATCAGTTAATTGGACCAGGGAGCTTCTCTACTCTGGCTTTCAGAGGAGAGATACAAGCAAGCTACAGGGTGTAGGCTACTGGAACTGATTAAAATCTCAGATGTGTGAGAGTACTAGAATACAACATTTCAAATATATTACTTTAGAAATGCAAAAAGAATCCATAAAAGGAAAGATTGATACATTTTAATTAAAAATGAAAATTGTATACATGGCAAAAAACTACAAATAAGTAGAAAAATGTTACTGTAATACTTACTACAAACAAAAGGCCAGACTCTCTAATATATAAAGAGTTCTTCCAAATCAGTAATAAAATAGCAACAACCCAGTAGCAAATGATATGAACACATAGTTCATAGAAAAGGAACTACAATAGCTCTTAGTCTTATATCCACAAAGAACAAAAAGTTCCGTACACTATCTTATTTATCTAGAGTATGGAGAAACAGGTTCTCTCATACATACACTGCTTGTAGGTCAAAGTACAAATTAAGTTTCTGTGGAAGACTATTTGACAGTATCTGTCAGAATTACAATTCTGCATAGCTTTGACCCAGCAAATCTACCCTTTGGTATTTTTACCACAGTTGTACTCAAATATGTGAGTCAATATGTCTGTACACCAGAATAGTTATTATCACATTATTTGTTTTAGGAAAAAATTGGAAACCACCTAAACATCTATCAGTAGGGAACTGGTTAGATACATTATGATCCATTCATATAGTGTTGTGATTAGGAAGAATGAGTCAGCTTCCTTTTGATGAGAAACATGTTCAGGGAATATTATTGAATAAAAAGGAACAAGATACAAAACAGTAGAGAAACCACCATTTGTGCAGAACAAGGAAGAAAGAGAGATTGACTTTTTATTGTACACCTTTTGTCTCTTTTAAATTCATTCAAAATTAATTTCATCATTATATACTCTTTTGCCCCATTTAAGGGCATTTTAAAATGTCTGCATTAAAATAAAAACTTTTATGACTTCAAAGCAACACTTTCCCTTTTATTAGGCTCACATGGACTTTTTAAAGTCCAACTTCTTGGAAAAATGTTTCTTTGTTATTAACTTCCTCGTTAGGGAGCAGACAAACTCTGTCCTTGAAAGCTGTGTTTTCTACTTGGTACTGCGCTCAGTCCTCAGGCCTGCAGTATGTGGTTTACAAGCAGCAGTCAAGTCTAACATCTTAGATAAAAGTGCTGTCAAGGCAGGAGGTAACCAACCAGGGCCTTCCATACTTCATACAAATATGTGTGTGTGTGTGTGTGTGTGTTAGTTGCTCAATCATGTCCGACTCTTTGCAACCCCATGGACTGTAGCCCACCAGGCTCCTCTGTCCATGGAATTCTCCAGGCATGAATACTGGTGTGGGTTGCCATTTCCTTCTCCAGGGGATCTTCCCAACCCAGGGATCAAACCCAGGTCTCCTGCATTGCAGGTAGATTCTTTACTGTCTAGGCCAAAGGGATGCCTATATAGATGCTGCTGCTGCTGCTAAGTCGCTTCAGTCATGTCCGACTCTGTGCGACCCCATAGACGGCAGCCCACCGGGCTCCCTCGTCCCTGGGATTCTCCAGGCAAGAATACTGGAGTGGGCTGCCATTTCCTTCTCCAATGCATGAAAGTGAAAAGTGAAAGTGAAGCCGCTCAGTCGTGTCCGACCCCTAGCGACCCCATAGACTGCAGCCTACTAGGCTCCTCCGTCCATGGGATTTTCCAGGCAAGAGTACTGGAGTGGGGTGCCATTGCCTTCTCTGGCCTATATAGATAGATAGATGCATATAGATACACATATATATGTACACATTTACATTTGTTTTTTACAAAAATAATATAACAGGGCTTACAGAGTTCTATTAATTCTTTAAAGTTACATAGTCAAGGTCTATGCTTCAATATAACCATTTTTTACTCTGTAGTAAAATGGGAATTTTAGGCCTAATATTAGATTTAAGATTACTGAACAGAGGCCATATAGCAACACAGATGTGATACATCTTGATCATCACATAACTAGAAATATGTTGCTTTTACCCTTATGCTCGGTCTTACACATCCCCCATCAGTTAGTTTCATTTTAAGTAAAATACAAAAGCAAAATAGTTCACTGAAGTAATCTTCTTTTCATTACATTAGCACATATGCCAAATTATACTAACTGCATGATAATCTCTATGTACCGAGGCTATATTTTTAGCATGTGCTCATATCTACTTCATTAAATACAGCATCCAGCTAGCAACCACAAAAAAAGGAATGTGTGCTGTACAGCAGAAAAGAGAACAACCTGCAGGGTGGTGTCTTACAGGGTTTGTTGTTTTTTAGTCACTAAGTCACGTCCAACTCTTTTGCAACCCCATGGACTGTAGCCCACAAGACTCCTATATCCATGGGATTTCCCAAGCAAAAATGCTAGAATGGGTTCCCATTTCCTTCTCCAGAAAAGGCACATTGGTTTTAGTAAGAGGTTTAAAAGATACTAAAAGTTGCTACCCAATTAACAGAGAATCTTGAATGATTAGATCAAATAGTAATCCTCTCCTGAGAGCATGAACACTGTGGGAGGTAGGCTTTATTATTTTTCCATATTGTTGATTGGTGGAAGGAGAGAGGTTTATTGAACTGACTAGATGGGGAAAAACAGGGATTTGAGCAGTGGAGGTGGCAGAGGCCACATGCTTTGGTGATTTCTATTTTCAATTAATCAGAAGACAAAGAAAATCCAGAGCCAAGGAGAGGACAGCAGTAGCCAGCCCCTACCAGGGAAAAATGTGTTTCTGAATCATTGAAACCCCTGAAGGAGTTCTCAGGGAAAACCTTTTGGGGCCCCTGTTAGCAAATGAACCTGCAAAAGACCCAGGACCCTATGCTCAGTGGGAACGTGTACAGTCCAAAGAGGAAAGTCCAAAGCTCTCTGGATGCAGCAGATGATCTGGGGTTCCTCAGCAAGAGCCAGGCCTGGCCCAGCCTGTTCTCCTGATGTCAGTCTGGAAAAGTAGGCAACTCTTGCTAACCAATACTTTCAAAGAACTGTTTTACCAGACTTGGGAATGGAAAGGAGATAAGTAGTTTTAGGTGTGGAAGCGCTTATTCAATTTTTTAAATCTGTACTGACTGCATTTGAGAGAAAAGCCTTATTGGGTGATTTAATTTACTTTCGCTAAGCAGACAGAGAAGGAGTGATAGGTAGACCAATAGATACATACATGCATACAGATATATATAAATATGTATATGACATATGACAAATGACAGTTTATTAGCCTAATTCAGATTTCAGCAACTGCACATACTATTTAAATTGTGTGTGTCAACTTGAATTAAAGGCAGGGGCCTTTTGTGGCGAGAGGGTTGGGAGTTGGTTGCCTGGTTTTTGGTGTGCACTGTATGTATGTGTGGGTTTTTTTTAGTTTTCATGTCTTTGGACGGTAGTATAATTGACATGCCATAAAATTCACCCATTGTAAGTGTACAGTGTAATTTTTAGTAAATTTACATAGTCGTGTAGTCATCACCACAATCTAGTTTTAAAACACTTGCATCACGCAAAAACGTTTCCAATCATACCCATTTGCGGTCAGTCTCTGTCCCCAGCCCCAGCCTGCACCTGATCTGCTTTCTGTCTTGAGTTTTGCCTTTTCTAGAAATTTCACATATGGAATCGTACAGTGGTAGCTTGTGTCTGGATTCTTTCACTCGGCTTGATCGCTTTGATGTGTATCTGTGTTTTTGCCTGAGTGGTGTCCCATCATGTGGATGGATACATGTGGATACATTTTGTTTATTCATCTTCAACTTGAGGGACATTCCGGTGTTTCTGGTTTGGAGCTGTTATGAATAATGCTGCCATGAATGTTTCTGTGTGTGTCATGTTTCAGTCTGTTTTTGGAGGATTCTGGGGCAAACTCCTGAGGGTTTCCATGACACCTGGCAAAGTTAAGAAAACAAGGACAGACTTTCTTGAGACTGTTATTATTCCAGCCTTCTGAAAACCACACACTTGGATCTGCATTTGCCCTCCTTTCCAAGCAGTTTTAAAAGCAGTGAGAAAGGAGGAAGCCTGCAGGCAGGTCACAGTCCCACTGGCCTGAGAGCAGCGCTCCTTCCCAAGCTCACCTTACTGTGGATTTTGTCCTTCCTTGTCACTTTTTTCCCTACTGTGCATAAAGTTAATGCAAAAGGAAAAGTGGACTCATGCTAACCAACCGATGATAAACCTGTTTACATACTCTGAATGTCTTTCTATTTCTCCGCCATGTTTTCTTCAACATTTTTATCTTTTTTAAAGGGTACAGTATTAACTCAATATGAAGGAAAAAAAGAAAATCAAACATAGGAGTTACTGTTTAATCGGAACAGAATTCCAGTTTTGCAAGATGAAACAAGTTCTGGAGTCAGATGGTAGTCAATGCAAGTGTACTTAATGGCACTGTGTACGCTTAAAAATGGTTAAGATGGTAAATTTCATATGTATTTTTTAAAGAAATTTTTAAAAATCAAACATAAAAAGGAAGTAGTTACAGTAAAAATAGAAAGTAATTCTTTACCATGATCTTTCTCCTGAGAGGTAGCCGTGGTTAACAGCTTAATGATTAGCCATCCCTGCAGATTTTTTCACATATATTTACTTGCTTCTTTTTACTTTATAATATATCAGCCATATTTTCATGTCAGCATATATATGTCTGACTCACTTTTTTTAACTACTACAAAATAATCAAAGAAAAGGCTAAACCATAGTTTATCAGGATCTATGGGTTGCTTGAAATTTTTACTCTTTCAAAAACTGAATATTCTTGTTCAAGTATCTTTGATGAATGCTTTGTATTTCTTTAGAATAGTAACCATGGACGTGCTCATGAAAGGGCAAAAAGACATTTAAAGATCTTGCCAAAGTGCTTCCTACTGACGTATGTGTAAGCGCCAGTTTACATCACATCCTCACCAACACCACACATTATCAGTACTTACAACCTAGATAAATCTGATAGGAAAATAGAAATTATGTCATCTGGTTTTAGTTTTAATTCTCTGATTATTAGTGAGGTTGAGCATATTTTCCAATGTTTATGTGGCCATTTTGGTTTCATCTGTGAATTGCCTGTTTATATATATTTGCCCTATTTTTTATTCAATTCTTTATATTTTTCATATTGATTTATAGGAGCACTTATTTATTGCAAATATTTTCTTTCAATCTATATCTTGTCTTAACATATAATCTTCTCTAGGGTATTTTTCGCCATTAAAAATGTTTAAATGATATAAGCATGATTTAAATGATTTAAAAATGATTGTAAAGTCAGCTGTATGCATCATAACCTAAAGGCTTCCTCTCTTGCTTAGAAAGGGCTTTCTCTCTGAAAGATAACAGTTTTCTATTGTGTTTCCTTCTAATAGTTTTTATTGTTATCTTTAGATTTTTGAATATGATATGCCTTTAGATATAAAATCATATACCATGCATTTCACGTACCAACATTTCATTCATTTAAAATGTACAAGTCAGTGGTTTTTAGTATATTAAGAGTTGTGCAACCATCACCACTATGTAATTTCAGAGCATTTTCATCATCCCATCAAGAAACCTTGTCACCCATTAGGAGTCTCTTCCCATTTCCCTCCAATTCTCCCAGTCCTCAGCAACCATCAGTCTACTTTCTACCTCTATGGATTGGCCTGTTCTGGACATTTCATGTAAATGGAATTATACAATATACAAAATACGTGGTACTTTGTGACAGTTTCTTTCCTTTAGCATATTTTCAGGGTCCATCTGTATTGTAGCATGTATCAGTATTTTATTTCTTTTTATTGCCAAATAATATTCCATTCTATGTATATGCCACATTTTATCATGGACATCTGAATTATTTCTATTTTTTGGTTATTATGACTAATGCTGCTGTGACCATTCATGTACACATCTAGGGGTTTTTTTCCTTTGACTTTTTTTAATCATGCTAAAATATACAAAATATAACATTTGCCATTTTAATCATTTTTAGGTCTACAGTTCAGTGGCAAGAAGTATAGTCACAGTGTTGTGCAACTATCACCACTATTTCCTGAACTGTTTCATCATCCTGTTCAGAAATTCTATACACATTAAACAAAACTCCCCATTTTCTCCTTGCTCCAGCAGCTAGTAAACTCTATTCTACTTCCTGTCTGTATGAATTTATCTATTCTCAGCACTTCATCATATAAGTGGAGTCATAAAATAGTTGTCTTTCTGTGTCTGTCTGTTTTCACTGAGCATAATATCTTCAAGATGCATATATGTTATAGCTTGTATCAGAATTCCTGTCCTTTTTAAGGCTGAGTAATACTCATTGTGTGTATATACTTCTTTTTGTTATTCATTCATCCATTGATAGATATTTTGGTTGTTTCTACTTTTTGGCTATTGTGAATAATGCTACTGTGAACATTGCGGTACAAGTATCCATTCAAGTCCCTGTTTTCATTCTTTTTCAGTATATACTTATGAGTGGAATTGCTGGATCTTATTCCATGTTCAACTTTTTGAGGAACTGCCAAACTGTTTCTTATGGAGGCTGCACCATTTTACATTCCCGCGAGCAATACATAAGGGTTCCAATTTCTCCACATTCTTAGCAACATTTGTTATTATCTGTCTTTTAGGTTAGATTGATCCTAGTGCATGTGAAGTGGTATCACATTGTGGTTTTGCCTGCTTGGATTCTTTAATCTATCTGTATATTTTGGATGTGTGAGGCTTTGTGATCTTCTATCTTGTTTTCCAAATGGCTAGGCATTTTTAACACTATTATAGTGTTGAAAGAAAGCTTCTCTTGCTTATAAAATGCCATTTTATTTTATATTAAATTATATACCTTCATTAGGTCTGTTGCTAGATATTGCTTTATTGACATTTTGTCCATTGCCATAGAAATAACACACTATTTTAGTTGCTGCCACTTTATTATATGTTTCAATACCTGAGAGGAAAAGTATCTTCCCAACATTGCTGTTTTTCAAAATGTTCTTGGAGATATTTGAACATTGTCTTTTCCAGCCCAACTCGAACAGCTTGCATGAAGTTCCACTAAAAACCTGTGTCCTTGTCCACTGAAATACAGAGGCTGGGGGGTTAAGATTCTGCTTAGAATTACACAGAGTCTACAGATCTGCCTGGGGACCCCTTCTCCTTATTTTACTTACCACATAAATCATTCCATTAGCTGTGTTTCTCACCAACAGAAGTATGATAAGAAAGGGAAAATAATGAAGTCTAATGGGTCAGTTTGGCCTCTTGAAGAAGCTCTGGGAAATATTTTGAGTAAGTTCTTAATTCAGAAGTAAAATGAACTGGGGTAGTGGAAAGATAGAGGGGTTTCTTCTAGTTACCTGAACTAAAATTTATTGCATCTGATTAACAAGAATTGACCTCAGTTATTCTAAAACTTTTGTATTATGGGATGTAAATATGCTCCATCACACACACATTGCACATGCCTGTTCTTCTCTCTAGTATGATGCTGTCCGAATAAACCAACTCTATGAACAAGCCAGGTGGGCTATTCTCTTAGAAGAAATTGACTGCACAGAGGAAGAAATGTTGATCTTTGCAGCACTACAGGTATGGGAACGTTAATACCTTCCTCTGGAAGGAAACAAAAAAAAATTTGTTCTCCTTAAAGTTTCATTTTCTTTCTACTGATTTTTTCTTTGAAAAGGAGTTGAAAATTAGTGTAGTAAATTTAAGTTTAAAATATTCCTCATAACCAACCCATGCATACATCTTATAAGGCATCAGTCTTGCTATCCTAATTGCTTCTACACTAAGGTCAACCAGTGATGGAGAAGAACTGAGCTGGAACTTGACTAACCATAAATCTCAAAATAATTTACATTAAAATGTCATTTTCCATGCATACCTGGGAGATCTTCCAGGAGATGTTCAGTATTTTCTTTCTTCATTTATGTTTCTAATAGTCCTAAAAACTCTGTTTCTGTTGTAGTATCACATTAGCAAACTGTCGTTGTCCACTGAAACACAGGATTTTACAAATGAGTCTGAGGTTGATGAAGTAGAAGCAGCACTTTCTAATTTGGAAGTGACCCTGGAAGGCGGAAAAGCAGACAACACTTTGGTATGAATGTTCCTGATAACTCAGAATTGTGGCTTTGCTCTGATTGACAAATATAATTGAGCTTTTTTATTATAAATAAGGGAATATTTTGTCTGATTTTGAAGAAAAGAAAATACTCTCTTCCTTGGACAAACTTAAACCTGACTAGCTTTTCTCGGATCAGCTCTGTAAGTGACTGTAAGGTATTTTTATCACTCCCAATGACAATTCTTTTGTATTGTATTTCTTCTTAAAGATAAGCTAGCTTGGTATGAGGGAAAGACCGCTCCGGTGTCCATTTCACTAGAGTGGAACATGAAATTGGCCCTTTAACTGAAACCTAGAAGAATGAGGTAGCTGTGAAAGTAGAGAGAATGCTTCACAGATACAAAACCATATGATCTGTTGACCTAGTCATGCAATTCTTTGGGCAAGACTGTACACTATAAAAAGTTCCTGAACCCTTTTGACTTTAGGAAATAAAGAAAAACTCTCCAGTAAAACATAAAGTAATAACGCTCCTGCTTCTTATCCAGCAAATGTGGCTGAACTGTTAGCTTTAAAATTGCAGTGTCCTGCCTTGTTTGATTCATTCGTTGGGAGCCACCCTTTTGTTTAACTTCTTCAATCATTAGTTTAATCACATTGAATCAGAGAGGTAGATTCATTGTAATTGGGTATAAATAGTAATAGATGTAATGAGGCATTGTATTGTATTTAATGTGTGTTCTCTTACAATTAAATTCCTTAAAATAGGAAATTGGTATAATGCAAAAGCAACTACCTCATGCAAATGAAATTCTCAGATTCTGTAGAGATCCAGGCCCTGAAACCACATTTATGAGACCTGGGCCCCATGAAACTGGATTTCTCTTTTGTTTACTTCCTCCACTAAATATTTACAGTGGAACAGTCATCCTTCTTAGAACAAATGGAAAATTCCCTCTCAATGCCCTCAAATTTTTATGTGATGCCAAACAATAGTCTTTTCAGTTTGAAAATAGGCACCAGCCTATACCATAGAATGAACTTTGAACCAGATTCCTTCTGAGAATCAGTAGGATTCTGTATATCAATAAACTAGATATAGCTTAGTCTTATACACTCTGATGTAAAAATTATGAAATATTTTGTTTGTACATAAAAGTAGCAGTTTCTAACTCAGATTTTTAACTTGAATGATAGTGTATGGTCAGTTTTTTTTAATCTTTTTTCGATTGTGTAATATATGTATTTTTTCACAGAAAGTGAAAAAATACAAAAATGTACAGCTTAACAAATCAGTATTAAATTATCAGCCAAGTTACCACCCAAAGCAAGAAATAGAACTTCACCAGTTACCCCGAGGATCCCCACAGGTGCCTAATCTCAGTCCCAGCCCTCTCCCACCCTACCCATGAGGTAACTACTGGAAATGTAGCTAGTATGACTGAGGAAGTGAGTTTTTCATTTTATTTAATTTTAATTAATTCTTATGTAAATAGTTCCACGTGGCAGGTGGCTACAGTGTGGGATAGAGTACCAGCACCACCTGTCTAATTACTGCTTGTCAAATGTTATCTGCTTTTCCTCAGGAGGACATTACTGATATCCCTAAACTTGCAGATAATCTCAGATTATTTAGGTAAGTCATCCTTGAAAAGGAAAGAAGTTACTCATAGCAAAATCTTGCAGGTAAAGAGAGTAGGAGTTTAAATTGAACATCCATTAGGCAGCTTCATGGTTCAAAGGTAAGAGCACAAGCTTTGGCATCAGGCAGATAATGGATGGAGTCCTAGCTCCATAGCGCACAACAGCCGGATGATCTCAGGCATTGTCATCATGTCTCTGAGCCTCAGTTTCCTGATCTGTGAAGTGGGGTATACCTCCTCTTGGGCATGTTGGGAATATTAAATTAAATGATGTATATGAAGCATTAAACATGGTGCCTGGCTCATTAAATGCTGGTATAAATATTGTCGGTATTGGTGATCGTGAACGCGTATGCCAGATTTTTACGGTCCACCTGCTCAGGGCTCTCATACCATTTGAAGGCTCTTTTATGATTTAAAAGCAAGTTGTCTCTAGAGCTTTGATCCCAGACTTATAGAGAGTTGGCTTCCCTGGTGGCTCAGAGAGTAAAGAATCTGCCTGCAATGCAGGAGACGTGAATCTGATCCCTGGATCAGGAAAATCCCCTGGAGAAGGGAGTGGCAACCCACTCCAGTATTCACACCTGGAGAATTCCATGGACAGAGGAGTCTGATGGGCTACCGTCCATGAAGTCACAGAGTCAGACATGACTGAGTGACTAACACACACATACACACACCTTAGTTTATCTACCTTCACCTGTTAAAGTATTTCTGATAAACCCCTAGTCACGTCAGATCACTCTGAAACTGTTAAAAGGAATAGAAGTTTTTTACTTTCTTCATGAAGGACTGCCACATTTGTGATGGTGCCAAGGTGTGTTAGGATGAAAGGAGTAAGGTTCGTTTGAAGTTCTATCAGTTACTTTATGATTTGTTGACTTTTCTTAACAAACTGACACTTCACTTAGTTGGCTTGAAAAGAAACACCAGTTGCTTTTGTTACCACGATTCAGAGAAAAACTTGGAAAGAATGAGCAATGAATCAGATATAAATGAGAAATAAGAGTCCAAAGGTAACAGTATTTGTCATCAGGTTTCTACAGGGTTTTTTTTAATGTGATCTTAGCAGATGGTCCAAACAATTGGGTCATTCGTTTAACTTCTGTGGAATAAATAGTTGTAACCATGCATATCATTACAGTCAGAATTACAGAAAAAATAATAACAATTTGAATCCACAAATCTATCTTTGTAAACTATTAATTGTTCTTGAGAGAAATTTGGTTGCCATAGCTTCTGTATAGAGCAAACTGAGCTCTTCACAGACCAAATGATGACAGTATTCTTCCTATAAAATGATAAATCCTAAAAAGGAGATGATATTATGGAAGTAAGCCCCACATCCATATCACTTTAAAGTGACTTTTATGCTAAAACTCACAAAGTTGTCCTCATATTTGGCCAGTGGACACTTTGTCTACCAAAGTTCTCAATGCATTGAATGTAATATATAATATTGTTTCTGGAAGAAAAAAATATAGAAAGAAGGTTGGGGGAGAGTGGAGCTGATGACACAGAAAAGGAGAAGGGAAAAGAGGAAGGAGGTTGGAGGGTGTACCTCTGCTGTTGGTGGGTATGTGACCCTTATAGGCCATTCTTTTCTCTGGGCCTCCTGTCCTCAACAGAAGAGCATTGAACTAGCCCTTTGGTTTTAAATTTTTTTCTTTGACAATGAAGCTCCTTTTTCTTTCCTAAGCCACATCTATTGAACCCACATATAAATAATGGACTTCTCTTCCTAGCAATGTGGTATCTGATCTGATGCAAATCTCAATCTTGCTTGCCTACACCAAATTGATCTTGAGGTGAGACTGGGAATCTCAGCTTGTAGGGAATGAAGAGGGAACCAGTTCTATTAGGTTGGTGCAAAAGTAAATGTGGTTTTGTATTGTTGAACTTTGCCATTTGATATTGGAATACATTCTTAAATAAATGTGGTTATGTTATATATCATTTTAATGCATATTTCTCACTTTATTTTTTTTGCTAGTGACATTACTTGCTGTGTATTTTACATTCATTTTAGACTATGGAAATTATATTAGACAAAAAGCAAATTCAAGCAATTTTCTTATTCGAGTTCAGAATGGGTCATAAAGCAGCAGAGATGTTGCATAAAACCTGCAATAATGCATTTGGCCCAGGAACTGCTAATGAACATACAGTGTAGTTCAAGAAGTGTTGCAAAGGAGTTGAGAGACTTGAAGATAGGAAGCGTAGTGGCTGGCCATCCAAAGTTGACAACAACCATTGAGAGCAATCATCAAAGCTGATTCTCTTACAACTGCATGAGAATTTGTCAAAGAACTCAGCATTGACCATTCTACAATCGTTTAGCATTTGAAACAAATTGGAAAGGTGAAAAGGCTTGATAGGTAGGTGCCTCATGAGCTGCCCAGAAATTTAAAAAATCATCATTTTGAAGCATCGTCTTCTCTTATCCTATACAACAACCAACCATTTCTCAATTGGATTGTGACATGCGAGAAAAAAGTGGATTTTATATGATGACCAGTAACAACCAGCTCAGTGGTTGGACCAAGAAGATGCTCCAAAGCACTTCCCAAAGCCAAACTTGCACCAAAAAAATGTCATGATCACTCTTTGGTGATCTGCTGCCAGTCTGATCCACTACAGCTTTCTGAATCCCAGCGAAACCATTACATCTAAGAAGTGTGCTCAGCAAATCAATGAGATGCACCAAAAACTGCAACACCTGCAGCTGGCACTGGTCAACAGAAAGGGCCCAGTCCTTCACACCTAACCACATCGCATGTCACACAACCAACGCTTCAAAAGTTGAACAAATTGGGCTACGTACAAAGTTTTGCCTCATCCGTCATATTCACCTGACCTCTTGCCATCCTTGGACTACCACTTCTTCAAGCATCTCAACAACTTTTTGCAGGGAAAATGCTTCCACAACCAGCAGGAGGCAGAAAATGCTTTCCAAGAGTTCGTCAAATTTCAAAGCACAGACTTTTTACACTACAGGAAAAAACAAACTTATTTCTCATTGGCAAAAATGTGTCTAGTGGTTTTCCCTCCCTTTCCCTAATACAGATGAAGGGCTTCGCAGGTGGCTCAGTGGTAAAGAACCCTCCTGCCAGTGCAGGAGACACAGGAGACGATTTGATCCCTGGGTTAGGAAGATCCCTGGAGGAGGGCATGGCAACCCACTCCAGTATTCTTGACTGGAGAATCCCATGGACAGAGGAGCCTGGTGGGCTACAGTTCATAGAGTCACAAAGAGTCAGACACAACTGAAGCGACGTAGCACACAAGCACAATACAAATGAAGCCTCAGTGGCACAGGGAGATCAGGCTATAGACATCGATGCTCACGGCTCAGGGCTGGGATTGTAATCCCTGTACAAAATCTAAGGTGGGGTTGCCTCCTGTGAGGCAGTGACCCAGGACTGAAGCCACTGCCTAAAGGCAGAAACTTGTAAGAGCTGTCTTCTCTGCTTAACCTGGAATAGAAAAACTGCCCATCAGCGGAAGGAAGAGTAAGAAGTTATCTTTGCATGGAGTTCTGTGTGGGGAAATGCGATGTCCTTTGAAAAATAAGAGCCACGGTCTGTGCCACACACAGATGTAGCTCTAAATTTAAATGTCTTATATGATAAAAGAATTCCGAAAAATAAAACATACTGGTCCAAAACCACAAAAGCTATGAAGCTCTGGCAAATGTAATTGCAAAAATACCTAGAGAGCTACAGAGAAAGTAAACCCCCTCAAATAAACAAACAAATAAAAACCTTCCCAATAAAAATTGCTAACCATGTGAGTTCATGAACTACCATAAAGAAAGTTCAGTAGGCCCAATAAATAAGAGGATTAGGTAGTAGAACAATCTGAAGAAACCATAAAATGAGTATGTTAAGAATCACTGAATATACTGAAAGGTAAAAATTTTAATGAAAGGTAATACTAGAAACTCTAGAAAATTAAAATATAGTCATAGAAATTGAAAATGGAATACATGTGTTAAACATCAAGTTTAAAACACAGCTAAAGGGAATCCCCTGTCAGTCCAGTGTTTAGGACTCAGATTTCACTGCCAAGGGCCCAGGTTCGTTCCCTGGTCAGGGAACTAAGATCTCACAAGCCGCACAGCCTGGCCAAAAATAAAAGAAGTTAAGGAGAGGACTTAGAAAGATAAAAGTGGAAAATATGATATAGGTAGAATAAGAGGGTTCAACTAGCAGTTTAAGAAGGGAAAAAGGATGGAGAAGCAAGTATTCAAAAGAGAATACTCCTGGACTTGCCTGGCGGTACAGTGGATAAGAATCTGCCTGCCAATGTAGGAGACACAGGTTCGATCCCTCATCTGCGAAGATTCCACATGCTGCAGAGCAACTAAGCCCATGAGCCACAACTACTAAAGCCCATGCACAGCCAAATAAATAAATAAAAAGTCAACAAATGAGAAACCCTCAGGTTAAGAGGATTAAACTGCAGAGATTGACCATTGCGGCTCTGCCTTTCTCTGAGCATTCCTTGAAATGGCATACGCAAATTACAGGAAGAATTTCTTTGAAGGGCCATTAGATGAAGAAAATGTCATTCTTACATTGTATCCAGTTAATGAGGAAGTTGTTGAAGACCATTAAGTGGAACCAGGTGTTTCCTCAACTTCAGAAGTCAAAGCGGAGGCACTGAATACAAATGATCAAGTTCCTCCTCCTCAAACAAATGAGCTTGAGGAAGCCTGTCCTAGCTCTGGCTTTAGAAGATTAGTTTGTCCCTTGCCGACCACATTGCCTCCAATTAACGACGTGAGTCGGGACACTGTGGTACTGGTGCCAACAACTTAAGTTGAGTACCGACGGCCAGAAAATAGAAGTTTATCGGAGACTCCAAGAACATGCTTATCCTGAAAAAGATCAGTATATTCCTAAATCATCACAGGAGGCCCAAATGCACTCATGTTCAAGGAAACACAACATGGTGACCAACAGGGGAAGTATACAGAAAAGGAAGATGCGTGAGAGTGAGGAAAGGACTAACATGGTTGAGGTGGTAACTTCAGCTCAGGCAGCCACGCTGGCAGCATGGTCAAGAATTGCTGCAGGGCTGTTCAGCTGAAGGCTGTGAATTCATGTGCCCTTCTTACCTCTCAGTCCTTTCTGCCCCAAGCCTCAGGCATCCGGTGTTTTGTGGTCCACAGCAGACCACTCTTGGCAGACACAGAAGGTTGGGTTCACCTGCGGTTCCAGGCAGATCAGACCTGGGTTCCTAACACCCCCAGGAGGATGACCTCTCTCTTCATGTTACCTGCCTGCACTTTCGCACCCCCAGACCTGGAAAATAACATGTTATGCCCTGAATGTGTTAAGAGGAATAAGAAGATTATGAAAAGATTAATCACAGTGGGGAGGAGGAAGAAACCTGGTTTGGATACATCAACATCATTGCTTTTAAATGGGCCATGTCTTAAAACAGAATATGTGATTACCAGAGGGGAAGGAGTGGGAAGTGGGGAAATGGGTGATAGGGGTAATTTTATGGTAATCACAGTAACTAGATTTTTGTAGTATCAAATATGGAATTTCTGTGTTGTATATCTGTAGTGGTATGTGCATGTGTATGTGTGTGCTCACTCGCTGTCGTTCAGTTGAGCTTGATTCTTTGGGACCCCATAGACTGCAGTCTGACAGGCTTTGCCATCCATGGAATCTTCCAGGCAAGAATACTGGTGGCAGACTTGCTGCCATTTCCTTCTCCAGGGGAAATTTCCTGACCCAGGGATCAAACCTGCATCTCCTGCATTGGCAGGAGGATTCTTTACCACTGTGCCATCTGGGAAGCCCGGTACATCTGTAACAAAATGTTATATACTGGTTTTGCCTCAATTTTTTAAAATGTTAGAATTCACCACTGGAGCCATCTGGTCTTGGAGTTTTGCTTGTTGAGAAGTTTTTGATTACTGATTCAGTCTCCTTACTAGTAATCAGGGAGGAAAGAATAAATGGTGTGGAGCCCGCAGTTAAAGTGACATCCCAATGATTGCTGTGCTCTGTCCTCACCATCCTCAGTGTGGCCTGATGCCTTAAGTACAGATGGGAATGTCTGAATTCTGTACTTGAGGTTTACCTGAAAGTGACTGTTACTAGCTATGTATTGATAAAATGTAATTTGGTTTTGTTTTAGTTAATAGATTTTTTTTTAGCAGTAGGCTTAATGCTGAATACTCCATTGTCTGGATGTACCATAATTTATCCATTCATATCTTGAAGGCCACCTTGGTTGCTCCCAAGTTTTGGTAATTATGAATAAAGCTGCTACAAACAAACAAACAAAAAGTCTATAAATAAGGCAAAAATCACATATAAAAAAAGAGAATGCTTAAGAGTTTTTCATAATTGTTGAGGAAAAAATCCTTAAATTTAGAAATCTCAAATCCCAACAAAATAAATCAATATAAATATACATCTTGATATGGCCAAACATTGGTAAGAGAAAGTTGTTAAAGTCTGAGAGAAAAGATAGATTTCCTACAAAAGAAAAATAGGAGCAGCAGATTTCTTATTGGCTGGAAGATATTTTGAAAGGACTAAGAAAAGATAAGGGCTTTTCAGGTGGCACTAGTGGTAAAGGACCAGCCTGCCAATGCAGGAGACATAAAAGACACAGGTTTGATCCTTGGTCGGAAATATCCCCTGAAGGCGGACATGGTCTCCCATTCCAGTATTCTTACATGGAGAGTCCCATGGACAGAGGGAGGAATCTGGCAGGCTATCATCCATAAGTGCGTGCTCAGTCACTTCAGTCGTGTCCGACTCTTTGCAACCCTATGGCTCCTCTATCCATGGGACTCTCCAGGCAAGAATACTGGAATGGGTAGGCATGCCCTCCTCCAGGGGATCTTTCCGATCCAGGTCCATGGGGTCGCACAGTCAGACATGACTGAAGCGACTTAGCACACAGCACACAAGAGAAGATAAGTCAGTCTAGAACTTTATGCCCAATCAATCTCTTCAAGATTTTACTTGCTACAAACCCTTAAATATAAATCAGGCAAGATACAATCCTAATATTCAATTATATGTTTAATAAAAACAATGATTTATCCCAAACTGTGAGGTATAACCACTGTTGGAGAGACTGCTTTGGAATAAATGGCTCCATAGCAAGGTTATAGCTGAGAGGTTATACATAAAATCCATTCATGGAGTTATTCACAGTCAAGTTACTATAGCAAAGAAGTTCCAATCAGACATACACAATGTGCTATAGAAGACGATCAGTTTGATTCAATTTATAAATGAGACTCTTTACAGTCCTTTTAAAGGACGGAGGGTGACCGTGAAAATCTTTGGTCCTGCTCTAAGGCTCACTGGTTATCACATGCAAAATTACCTATAAATGTCATACTTTTTTAAAAAAAAAGTGTTCCAAATCTGTGACTTTTCTGTGATGATAAGTGGCCATCATTGGTAGTGAGTCTCCAGATACTTTCAAAATAATAAATATACTTAATCTGTAATTTTTTAAAGGTGATTGTAAAATGAGTGAGTATGGAACCAAATTTTGAAAGATGTTAATGCTATGAAGAGAACATTTTGAGAGTTATTTGGAAATGTTTCCATTGCCACAGTGTTGCCGGTAATGATCCTGCCTATTAAAACAGTATTATCTGCTCACCTTTAAAACTTGGAAACAGAATTTTTCTGTGTTAAACAGCATCCAAATTGAGTGATAGTGTATTTGAAACACACTTATTAAGAATACTAAATTACAACATACCTGATTAATTTGCATAAGTGAGTGATTGACATCAAGGAATATGAAAATTAGTAGCCTTGCTTCAACAAAAACCTTCACAAACAGATAGACGGCATTAAAATATGAATATTATAATTAGTAAACACAGCCAACAGTGTGGTTCCTCAACTGGGGTTTGTATAACCTCCCTTCTTGAAACAAAATGACCTTTTCATATATAATTTTCAATAACTGTAAATATGTTAGGAAGTAGGTACTCAAAATATTTTAAAGATAGATTGTGCCCAGATTTACTTTGGAGATTATGGGGCAAACTAGGAAACCATGTTAAGAAAACTTACCTAAATTGCAGACACCTGTGCCCTAAACTGAACCTGCTGAATAGGACTCTCTGGGAATGGGTCCAGGCTTATATATCTCCAATAAGTTCCCTTACATGTCTTATGAACACCAGAGTTTGAGAACCATTTTTTTAGAACATAAAGTCCAACTTCTTAGCCATACATCCAGAGGCTCACAGTGGCCCCAGCCTGCTTGCTGTTTTTGTCTTCATCAGCCCTGATGTGGAAATGACGTAGTCTCAGAAACTGCCCCTCTGCTCATTTCCATGACTCAACCCAGCACCCAGCATAAGGGAGATGTCCAGGAAGTGTTGACCCAACTTCTACCAGCAAAGTACCCAACTCTGACTCACCTCTGCATTTTGGACATGCAGTTGCCTGCACTTTTCTTTTTGAAATTTCTTTTCTGTTCCTCCCATCAAATGCTTATTGATCCTTCATTCTGAGTTTAAGCATTGTGTCCTCTGTTACAACTCCTATATCCTTGCTGTGTGACTTACCACATTTTTTTATATTTATTTACTTACACATTTCTCTCTTTAAAAGGGAAGCTCCATGAGGATTTGAGACTGTCTCATTCTTTTTTCTTTTATTTCTCTTTGTCATCCTTCAGGTAAAATTTATGGATTAATTTTTCATTTATTTTTATTGAGGTAACACTGATTTATAATATTATGTGATTTTCATATATACATCATTGTATTTCTACTTCTGTGTACCCTACAGAGTGGTCACTGCTAAAATTTAGTTTCCATCTACCACCATGGGCTTCCCCGGTGGCTCAGTGGTAAAAAATCCGCCTGCATTGCAGGAGACACAGGTTCAGTCCCTGGGTCTGGAAGATCCCTTGGAGAAGGAAATGACAATCCCCTCCAGTATACTTCCTGGAGAATCCCATGGACAGAGGAGCCTGGTGGGCTACAGTCTATGGGGTCACAAGAGTCAGACACAATTTAAGCAACTAAACCACAACCCACCACCACCATATAGTTTATCCCTTTAACCCATTGTGCCCCCCTTTCCCCAACCCTCCCCTTCTAGTAACTACTACTCCCATTTCTATATCTATGTGTTTGGTTTGTTCATTTATTTTGTCTTTTTTTAATTAGTTTTTTGTATTCCACACATGAGTGAAATCATACTGTATTTATCTTCCTCTGTATGACTGATTGCACTTAATGTAGTACCCACAAAGTCCATGACAAATGACAAGATATGATTCTATTTTGTGGCTAATATTTCATTGTGAATATATATATTGAAAATATACATATATATTCATATACATGTTCATATCATATCTTCTTTATTCATTTATTGATGGACACTCTGGTTGTTTCCATATCTTGGCTATAGTAAATAATGCCACACTGAACATAGGGTTGTGTGTATCTTTTCAAATTAGTGTTTTCATATTCTTTGGATAAATACTCAGAGAAATGAAATTGCTGAGTTACACAGTAGTTCTAGTCTTAATTTTTTGAGGAATCTCTGTATTGTTTTCCATGGTGGCTACATCAACTTACATTACCACCAACAGTGTGTGAGAGTTTTCTTTTCTCCATAATCTCACCAACACTTGTTATTTCTATTATTTTTTATAATAGCCAGTCTAACAAGCATGAAGTGATTTTAACCTTGTGGCTTTGATTTGCATTTCCCTAATAATTAGTGATGTTGAACATCTTTCCATGTACCTACTAGTCACCTGTATGTCTTTGGAAAAGTGTCTATTCATCTCCTCTGCTCAGTCTTTAATTGGGTTGCTTGTTTTTTGTTATTGTTGAATTATATGAGCTCTTTATATATTTTGGATATATATATTTGCTTAATTGGATATATCATTTGCAAATATCTTCTTCCATTCTGTAGCTTGTCTGTTCATTTTGTTGATGGTTTCCTTTACTGTTCAGAATCTTCTTAGATTTATGTAATCCAATTTTTAAAATCTGCCTTTGTTTCCCTTGCTTGAGGAGACTTAGTTAGAAAGATATTGCTAAGACCAATGTCTAAGCAATGTTGGCAAACATAGGTGTAATGCCTATGTTTTCTTCTTCTAGGAGTTTTATGGTTTCAAGTTTTACATTCAAGTCTTTAATCTATTTTGAGTTGTTTTTTATGTATGGTATAAGATAATAAGCTTCCCAGGTGGCTCCGTGGTAAAGAATCCACCTGCCAATGCAAGAGACGTGGGTTCAATCCCTGGGTTGGCAAGATCCTCTGGATAAGGAAATGACAGCCCCTTCCAGTATTCTTGCCTGGAAAATCCCGTGGACAGAGGAAAATCCCATGGAAAATCTATAGACAAATCCCGTGGACTGACAGGCTACAGTCCATGGGGTCACAAAAGAGTCGGACATGACTTAGCAGCTAAACAACAACAATAAGATAGTGATCTCGTTTCATTTTTTTGCCTGTAACAGTCCAGTTTTTCCAACACCATTTATTGAAGAGACTATTCTTTCCCCATTGTATGTGCTTTGATCCTTTATCTAAATTAATTGTCCATATGTGCATGGGTTTTTCTGCCTATACCATGGTGTTTTGATTACTGTGGCTTTGTGATATAGTTTAAAATCAGGGAGTGTGATACTTCCAGCTTTGTCCCCCCACCCGATCAGGATTACTTTGGCCATTTAGAGTCTTTTGTGGTTCCATATAAACTTTAGAAATTTTTGCTCTATATCTGTGAAAAACATTCTTGGGATTTTGATAGGGATTGCATTGAATCTGCAGATTGCTTTAGGTAATATGAACATTTTAATTATGTTAATTCTTCCAGTCCATGAACTTGGAGTATCTTCCCATTTATCTGTGTCTTCTCCAATTTCTTTCAACAATATCATATAGTTTCCAGTGTACAAGGGACCGTCTCATTCTTGTGTACATCATTCCCCATTCTGACACCTTCTCCACTCTTCTTTCCCTGCCTTTCCTCCATCTCTGGAACATGGAATGAGAGTTTGGGGATGTGTGAAAGCAGTTGGAGGATGAACCAACCTGGAAGAAGATAGTAGAAAAAGTTTAAAATCTTTTGATACTTTTCAAGTCCAATTAAAATGGAGAAACAGAGTTTCATTCTTAATTCTGAATAGAAATATTTAGATACCTAAGACTAAACTGAGACTTCACTGTATTTTGTTTGTAGGCTGTGTCCTTAGATTTTATTTTGAAAACATTGTTAACTTTGGAGAATCTGATTCTTAGACAGGTACCTTTTAAATATGTCCCTTAAAATTATCTTACAACTCTCAACATGATAAAACTATTTTTTAAGTAGTGGTTTTTTAAATCCTGGAAATATTAACTATATATAATGTTTTTCAATTTTATTATATAATTGTTATGTAACAGTCTCCTGTAATATGCTGGGTTTTTAAATTAACATTTCCCTTACCCTTGTGTTAAGGATAACAGATTTTTAGCTGACAAAAGATTAGTACTGACATGTTAATAGACTTGCCTAGAAGCATATGTGAGTGCAGCAAGCTTCTTGTCTTCCTCACATTCTTGAATGCAGAAACCCACCTCTCTGACAGGAGAGACCCTGATCCACCCCTAAAGCCAGAATTGTCCCACTGAACCACATATAAAACCTACTACCTTTTCTCTGTCTAGCTGTACCCTCTTCCCTGTTCCCCAGCTTGCTCTCTCGTTTCCTGGTTTGAATGACTCAGCAGAGGTCTTCCTTTGGCACTGCCAACCTTGTCTAGCCCAGAGTACAGTTTTCTGGCCCAAACAGATACCATGGTTAGAAATCTTCCCTCAAAATATTTTTTAATAACCGTAGGGTCTACATTGATAGATTTTGGTGATTTCCATGGCTCACTGGGAATTTTCTGGTTGGTTTCTCTTAGGGTCAAGAGGAAAATACAGAAAAGGTTGCTTACTTTTGTATCTGATTTGTAACTTGAAGCTTGTGTTGTCCATATGGACAGCTTTTTCAGAATCAAGAAATCAGTTGAAATTTTAGATGTCACCATATTCGTGGATGTTTCTCACATCATCACAGTGATAATAATAATAATTTGTTGAGCACTTCAGTTTGCCAGGCACTTTACAGAAATTACCTCTTTCTACCCTCACAAAAGCCCTGTGAATTCGAGGCTGATACTCTCCCATCACGCAGAAGTTGTACACATGGCCCAACCAGACACAGTGTCTTTCCCAGGGTCACACGTTTATACAGCAGAGGTAAAGTGTAGCACTGAGTGGTCTAGCTCCTGAGATTTTGTGTTAACTTCTACATCTCATCAAAACCCCCATTTTCCATTTTTGGAAATGAGTTAGCAATATGAAAATTATTAAAAAATAAAGAGAGTGTTGTTTGAAAGGATCTCTAGAGCATCTTGATTCACTTGAATTTGCAATGTGTCCTGTATTTCTGGATGGTTTTTCAAATGTTTACTGTACTTTAATTTGCAGGCCCAAAAAGCTAATATTAAAAGCTTTCAAACAATATTGGTTTGTCTTTAAAGACACATCTATAGCCTACTTTAAGAATAAGGAACTTGAACAAGGAGAACCAGTTGAAAAATTAAACCTTAGAGGTAAGAGGGTCCAGTATCTCAGTATGGCTTGACATGGCCCATCAAGAGGGTGGAAGCATGTTCACTCCCAGAGAAACCTCTGTCTGTCATGGGCTGTCAGTGGCCACCTGCCTGAAGCTCCTCCTCCCCATGAAGTATGAACCTGGCATGCAAATCAGTGAAAAAGCAATCATTTATTATGCTGTCCCTTCTTTCCCAGTGTGCCCAAGTCTCTGATGTGATGGTAATTGTTGTCATAAATGTAGTACATGAGATGTTGTTGGATCCTGTAAAGCTTTCTGAATTCCAAAACAATTATGTTTAATTCAATGTCACTTTTGGGCTTTACTCCTGAAAGTGGCTGTGAGCGTACTGGTAACTCCATTAACTAAAAAATTTAATTAACTAGTGCACTCAATTCCCTTATCATTGTGACAATCAGAGAATTACCTCTCCTTTAATTCATTTCAAAGTTTATGTTCAATAACTGATCGTATGAGTTAGCCAAATTAGCCTGAAAATGAAGTCAATTGATGATATATTTAAGAAATCCATAAAATAAAATATTTTTATTTATCCATGTTAAGTTCATAACTTACCTAGTAATCATTTAATTCAGCAGTCCCTAGCCTTTTTGGCACCAGGGACCAGTTTTGTGGAAGACAGTTTTTCCACAGATTGGGGGCTGGTGAGGGGGGTGGTTTGGGGATGATTCAAGCACACTACATTTATTGTGCTCTTTATTCCTATTATTGTTACATCGTCTCCACCTCAGCTCATCAGGCATTAGATCCCAGAGGTTGGGGACCCTGGTTTAATTAATGTTATCAGCCTGCTCTTCAGTTTTTCAGAAGAGAGTCAAATCTGAGGAGTTTATGTTCAAATTCTTTGTTTTTAGATGCACATCTGATATTTGTCTAAGAGATTTCTCAGAACTCAGTTCTTTCCCTACCTTCTATCATTCAGGTTGTGAAGTTGTGCCAGATGTAAATGTAGCAGGGAGAAAATTTGGAATCAAATTACTAATCCCAGTTGCTGATGGTATGAATGAAGTGTATCTGAGATGTGACCATGTAAGTAAAATCACTTTTATTAAGCCTCAAGACAAACCATCTCAGTTGTTTTCTCAAATCAGAGCACTCATCAGTCAGCTCTTGCTTTGTAATAATCACAAAAATCATAAAGACACATACCAATAAGCATTCTGCCAGGTGACTAGGGATTGGATGATTCAGGCTGTGGGCAGCTGGACAGATCTGCTTCAAGCCATCCACCTGGCTCAGCTGGCTTTTTACCACTGGCTGAGCTCATGGGCTTTACTTTGAGCCCCAGGCTGCCTGGGGAGACTCTTCTCATAGTGATGACAGATGTGCCAGAAGGAAACTGGAAATGTGTGAGACCTCCTAACGCTTAAGCTTGGAGTCAATCGGTAGGTACACTGTCATTTCTACCCACACTTCGTTGATTAAAGCACATCCATGGCCAGGCTGAAAGTCAAAAGATGGGAAATTACACTCTGGCTCTGATGGGAGAGACTGTAAAATTACATAGCTAGAGATGTGGATGCAAGGAGGGTGATGACTGAGGCCAGTGATTCAGTGAACCACACCTACTGTTGTCCTGAAGAATTAATTTCACTCTTCACCCACATCCCCTCAGCTTCTGGGACCACTCCCCTTTGCTCCCTGAGGTAGCAAATGAGCACAGACATTAAAGAACAGTAGAACCCACAACTAGCTGGTTCACGTCCACCAATGGACCTGATTCCTATCATAGGATTAGAAGCTTTGCTAAGGACAGGCCGGGGGAGATATAATATGAGAAGTCAGTTAATGATTTTTCCTCACTGTCTTCTGTCATAGAGATAAGACATGATATGAAAATGGGAATATACATCAAGGACGTTCCCCAGTAGTTTGAGTTTTCACCTGTCTGTGCTCCATGAAGCTCCTTTGTGTCCTTGGTTCATCTTTAAATGCGAAGTTCTCCACACAGAATTTCTCAAAGTCGACATTCCTGTTCTCCAGTACCTTGGTATCTAGAAACTCAACACAGGACTCAAAAGCTCTCATATGGTGTTAAATTAGGTGATTAACAGACAGTTCAAATGCCACCCCACATCTTCTAGAATGATAGTCCAAATCCTGCTCCGTTCCCAGCATGGCAGCTTTGTACTTGAACTTGCTCCTCAGACCTCTGGTATTTCTTGCAGGAGAGTCAGTATGCCCAATGGATGGCTGCCTGCATCTTGGCATCAAAGGGCAAAACCATGGCAGACAGCTCCTACCAGCCAGAGGTCCTCAACATCCTTTCTTTTCTGAGGATGAAAAACCGGAACTCAGCATCTCAGGTGGCTTCTGGTCTTGAAAACATGGACATGAACCCAGAATGTTTTGTGTCACCTCGGTGTGCAAAAAAGCACAAGTCTAAACAGGTACTGCTAATCTGGCTGGGGTGATTATTTGCAGTACATTCTGTATTTTCTGAAATAGAATAGGGAATTAAATTGATTGAGATCATCATCATGAAAAATCAGCTAGTGGGGAAATTTAACTATGAACTGGGTATCAAATGATATTAAGAAATCATTGTTAATTTTTTAAATATTTATTTATTTGGCTGTGTTGGATCTTAATTGCAGCATGAAGGGTCTTCGTTGTGGCATGTGGGCTTCTCTCTAATTGCATCACACAGGCTCTAGAGCATGCAGGCTCAGTCACTGTGGCACATAGGTTTAGTTGCTTTGCGGCATGTGGGATCTCAGTTCCCTGACCAGATATTGAACCCATGTTCCCTGCATTGGAGGGTGGATTCTTAACCACTGGGCCAACAGGGAAGTCCCAAATTATTGTTAATTTTGATAGCAATGACTGCACTGCTAACTGAACATGGTAATATTCCCAGAATAAAAATTTTAAAAGAATGATTTAGTCCCCACAAATTAAAATTTTAAATTTATGCTTCCATAAGAGTGGGAAAGTTATACAGTAAAATGATTCGAGTAGAACCATTGTCCATGGAGACTCCACAGACCCCAGAAAGAAAGCAAGCCTACATATTACCTGATCATCCTGCTTCCCCCTAGTGATTTGTATATATTATAGAAAAAGAGATAGAGTGAATGAATGAATGAATGAATGAATGGAAAGGAATTGTCTTTGTGAAGCTGCAATTGGGTCTTGTGTTCATTCTTCTCACTGGAGACCTGAAGCCAGCAGGATGCTTGCTGTAGAGAGTCAGTGTCTGCTAAAGGGAATTTGACATCTCCCACTTCTGCTTAGCTGGCAGCCTGCATTCTGGAAGCCCACCAGAACGTGGCCCAGATGCCCCTGGTCGAAGCGAAGCTGCGATTCATCCAGGCATGGCAGTCTCTACCTGAATTCGGCCTCACCTACTACCTTGTCAGGTGATTATAATGCTCACCTGCCTCTTACTTTCTGTTCAATTCTAAGTGGCTTCCTTGGAATCCAGTTTATTCTCATTTGGTCTAGAATATAAAATTCTCTCTCTTTTTTTTTAAGTTTTAGAATACTGTCCATTCACAAATGGCCATCACTTTTGGCTGCTCATAACAGTCTTCCATACCTCTGTTCAGAGTGCCTACCTGATCTCTCTGCTTCTCCTGTTTGTCCCCTGAGTTTTCAGTGTAGCAGCCTGTGTGATCCTTTTAAGTCACATCCCGTCAGGCCTCTTCTCACCTCATCTAAAGGCATTCTGTCACACTCAGGGTAAAGGCCAAATCCTTACAGTGGCCCTGCAGGACCTTAACTCTGGGATTTCACTTCCTCTCCCCTCATTCATGCTGCCCTGGCCTCCTGGCAGGGCTTTGAGCATGAGGGGACTGGTGGGGGAAGGAGAGCTCAGGCCTTTGCACTGTGCCCTCCGCCTAAGATCCTTTTTCTCCAGGTATCCACATAACTCCCTCCCTCATAGACACCAGTTCTTCAATCAACTCTTCTTTCTCACTAAGACCTCCCTGACGCTCTATCTAAAATTGTAACAACCTCCTCACCATTATTCCCTGTCTCACTTCTGTGCTTTATGCTCCTTCCTGATCTTATCTGATATATATATTTCACTAATTCATGACCCTCTCCCCCAACTAGAATATAAGCTCAATGAGGTTAGGAACATTCTTTCTGTCTGCTTAGGTCGCTGTGCCTGAGCAGTGCCTAGAAGGGTGCCTGGCATACACAGTTGGTACTAACTTGAATTAATTGACTTGACTACCTCTTATTTTGCTTTCCTCTGATGTCAATTTCATTTAAGTAATGTCAGCGGGACATCCTAATTCTCTCCAGCCTTCATATTCTATCACAATAATAATACCCTTTACAGAAAGTTAATCCCTCATTGTCTACTCTTCAGAAATGATTTAGAAATGTTGGTATTATTTTTAAGAAGTTGTGTGTGAATAAACATCATGTCACAGGAAGCAGTTACATCTTTTAATTAAATTTTTTCAGATTTAAAGGAAGCAAAAAAGATGACATTCTGGGAATTTCATATAATAGGTTGATTAGAATCGATGCGGCCACTGGGATCCCAATTACAACATGGAGATTTACAAATATGAAACAGTGGAATGTAAACTGGGAAATCCGGCAGGTAAAGTGAAAGTCTGGATACGTTCAGTATTGAACCTATAAACCTGTGCTCCCTCAGAACTGCAGCTTATTCTGATTTTAAGAAGGTATTCTTATACCTAGAATTTAGAAACCGCAAGCATGTGGTATTGTCTGCTAAAATAATCACATGCAGTTCTGGGCAGTTCCCTAACAAGTATAGGCCAAATGCTTTTGAATTAACATAAGTTGGCTTGGTCTCCATACAGACAGACTCTAAAATTGCTGAGTAGTTTAATTTCCTTCAACTCATGTATGATTATATAAGATTTAGGCTGATAATTACTTAGCAGGAGCCACCTGAGATGTATATATCATACAGAATAAATCCAAAACAGGCCTCATCTGACTGGCTGCCGAGAGGTATAACTGGTTGACGACTCCCAGGCTCAACTGCCCACATGGAGAGCATTCTAGTCCCAAAGGGGAAAAGTACCAAAGAAGCCAGTATGGTACACAGGGGTGACAGGGGAAAATTCAGCCTCTGACTTCAGGAGCCGTCAGCCCCGATCGTCTCTGCCCTAGGATCCAGGCCACACCTACATCACAGGCTGTGCTGGACTGAGTCAGAAACACCTGAGTGTCCTGATGATTTAAAACATTTTTCTGATGATGATAGAGGATCTTTTCCTCATTCCTTTGGCATTCCCATTTTTCCAGTAGAAAGCTGTCAATGTAGAGGGAGGTTAAGTGACTCACATTTTTTTAAGAACCATGGATTCCTCTCAGCACAGCTGTTGACAGTCTTAACTCTTTTGTAGAATGAAGGTCTGAGATTAGATGGCCTCTAAGGCAGTGGCTTGAAAACCTTGCTATACCCTCAAAGCCATATAAATACACACCTCTGGGAAATGGAAATCAAAACTACAATGAGGTACCACCTCTCACCAGTCAGGATGACCATCATCAAAAAATCAACAAACAGTCAATGCTGGAGAGGGTGTGGAGAAAAGGGAAACTTCCTACACTGTTGGTGTAAGTTGGTGCAGCCACTCTGGAAAACAGTATGGAGGTTCCTCAGAAAACTGAAAATAGAATTACCAAATAATCCAGAAATCCCACTCCTGGGCATACATCCAGACAAAACTATAATTCAAAAAGATATATGGACCTCTATGTTTAAAGCAGCACTATTCACAATAGCCAAGACGTGGAAACAACCTAAATGTCCAACAACAGACGAATGGATAGAGAAGATGTGGTACATAGATACAGTGGAATACTACTCAGCCATGAAAAAGAACAGAATAATGCCATTTGCAGCAACATGGATGCACCTAGAGATTCTCATACTAAGTGAAACAAGTCAAAAAGAGGCAGATAAATACCATGTGATATCACTTATATGGCTACACCATATTATACAGAATCTAAAATATGACACAAATGAACCTATTTACAAAACAGAAACAGACTCACAGACATAGAGAATAGACTGATGTTTGCCACAGGGGAGAGAGTTGAGGGAGGGATGGAGTGGGAAGTTGGATTTAGCAGATGTAAGCTTTTGTATATAGAATGGATAAACAAGGTTCTGCTGTATAGCACAAAGAACTATATTCAATATCCCATGATAAACCATAATAGCAAAGGCTATTGTAAAAATGTGTGTGTATATATATATATATACACACACACACATAGGATTGGCAAAAAAATTCATTTGGGTTTTTCCAGAAGATGTTACAGGATTAACAAACAGTTTGGCCAACACTGTATATATATATCTCTGAATCACTTTGCTGTACAGCAGAAATTATCATGTCATTGTAAATCAACTACAATTTTAAAAAATAACTGTGCACCTTAAATATGTCTGTTTATTATATATCAGTTATACCTCAGTAACACCATTTGGAAAAAAAAAATCCAACTCTGGGAATTGCCGAGGTCAGTGACTCTTTTTTTAAGGTTTTTAAAGTAACGTTTATTTCTTAAAAGTTATCATGTGTATTCGGATCCCACTCCTGACACCAAAAAAAAAAAAAAAAAAGTTATCATGTGTATAATAGGAAACCAAAAAACACAAGAGGCAAAAAACAAAGTCATCCATAATCACAAGCAGTTTACCATTTGATGTGTCCTTCTAGGTTTCATTTATGTATCTATAAAACTAAGCATCTATTTTTATATAATTAAGATCATATAGTTACATATTATGCTTTTTCATACATCATGAATATTTACCATTTCAAAGTCCCAAAGCTATATGAGTATTTAATAACCAAGAATACACTACACCAACACAATCTAGAAGGAAAAAATGTAGTCCTACCTTTCTTGGGACAAAAATTTCATAAAAGTAAAAAATGGCAACAGACCTCTAGATAAAGATGTTGGCAGAGTCATGATTAAAATACTATATTCCCTTAATATTCCATTAAAAATGAGACATGAAGCAAAATATAAGTATGAACACATCCACATATATCCCTCCATTTATACTTCCTCCTGCCCTTCTGCTGCCAACCTAATGAACAAGTCCTGACATACATTTCTCAGAGATGGATTAATAAATCCATGTCCAAGATACTACTTTTTTATCAATTATAACAAAGATATTTACAAATTGATTAATTCACTAGCTCTACTTTTTATCATATGTTGTCACCTCAGGACATCTAAAAGGCTTAGATGATGCAAATAGAGAATGAACTTTGCAAAGAGGTTTTGCTTTGTGTACAAGAACATTTCAACATATCCATTGTTGTATAAGTTACATGCATTTTAGCTTTACTGTATATTCTTTGTAAATGCTGGACAATATGTCCCAATTGTATAATATCTAGTATCTAGATATTAAAGAGTAGCCAATGTATGACAAAAGTACAATTAGTAAACTAACACATTTTGCACACTTTGTGTTAAAATTCATTGAAAGGCCATCTTCTGAAAGGGACCATTGGAAGTGAAATCCTAAGTCACATCTAAGTGACACATGTGCCCGTACTTGCCCACTGTTGGATGGATGATGGGAAGAAGAAATTGGGAGAAATGAAGCATTCTAGATTAGAATGTTTCTATGTAGATCATCAGTTCTTGAAGGTCCTCAGCTGATTCCAGTGGGCAACCAAGGTAGAGAACCCGTGAAGCTTCCATTTCTTCTAGTGTAGCGTTTATGACTTCCAGCTGGGAAGGACTGAGGGCCATAGCCATAGAAAAATTCACGTGAGCCTTTTCTTCTCCGCAAAACTCTACAAAGCATCCCTCCCTCCACACACAGAGTGTTGAGATGGTTCTTTCGTCTAAAGAGAGACAGACGGGAAATACCTATGCATTAGGTCGTAGTGTTTTGCCAGGTGTGCGGCAAAGCTGACACCACAAGAGGGCGCACGGAGAGCAGAGATGTTTTTCTGTAAGCTTGGCTGCAAGCAGTGGGGTTTTGTGGGGGTTGGGGAAAACTATCTGTTAGCAACTCAACAGTCCTCAGCTCTGGACCATCTCCAGCCTAGCGGCTTCTTTTCGATCCATCCTTATCAGGTTTAAGCGTACCTGTGCCTTCCCCTTCCAGGTGGCTATCGAGTTCGACCAGAACGTCTCCATCGCATTCACCTGCCTGAGTGCGGACTGCAAAGTCGTGCATGAGTACATCGGAGGCTACATTTTTCTGTCCACCCGCTCCAAGGACCAGAATGAAACGCTCGACGAGGACCTGTTCCACAAGCTGACCGGCGGCCAGGAGTGAGCAAAGCAGGCCTGCTGGGCCTACACAGAGGGCGGCCTCCCCGGAGCTGAGTCCACGGCCGGCAACGTGTGTATGCTCCAGGCTGACAGCATATATTCCCATGGACACCCAGACCCTCTCCTTATTTCAGACACCCTGCCTAGCACATCCCTCCCCCAACTCTTCCCTTTGCCACCTGTGGTGGAAGGAGCCTCAGTTAACTTAACCTCTTGTGTAAAATGGGGTGGGTGGGAGAGAGCACCGTGCTTGGCATTGCTCTAAGGCCCCGCGTGTAGCTACAGTTCTGTGACTTGAAGAGCCTGCGCGTACAGGGTTGGAAGCTGCCCGTGTGCTTATCTGCTTTGTTGTTAAGTCAGAGGAAAGCCAGTTGGCACATGTAGTAAGGACAAATCTTATTCCCCAAACTCAGATATGAAAAGAAATAGGTCTTTCCTTAACAGAAGTGCTTTTAACTGCCATCTTATGAAAATGGTAAAGGGAGCCCTGAATATACTTTTGTCCTGGAGATCAAAGTCTAGGGTACAGGTCTAGGGAAAGGTGGGGTTACCTGGTACTAGTTGGTAACAAGGTGTCAGAGTAGTGGCCCTTGGTGTCATGAGTCCAGAGTGACATCTGCTAAGGTGATCATTGACCCATCGTGTCTTGGACACAGGTTACCACCCACCCTCCCCACCCCGCAAGTCCCATTCCATTCCAGCCACCTTTAAGTCCTTCTAAAGACATGGTAACACATGGGCTCTGGGAATCCCACTCCTCAAAACTGCTTCATGTCCCCAAAGCTTCTACTCAGGGTTGAGGCTCAAGAAGATAGGTCCAGTTCTCTCTTCATAAAACCACCTCATGCACCAAGGCTTCCAGCAAAGTTTCCATTGCAACCAGTCAGGGAGAGAAGAGCAGGACAGCCCATCCCCAAAGCCCACCACATTTAAGAGCTCTTGGCATCCCTGGAGACTTCCGTCTACTGGGCCATTGGCTGGTGGGTGGGTGGGATAGGGAAGCCTTGCTCTTATCACTCAACAGTGTTCTCCCAGATTTGTGTCTGTTTACATGACCGTGTGTGCTCAGTTGCTCAGTTGTGTCTGACTCTTTGTGATCCCATGGACTGTGACCCACCAGGCTCCTCCATCCATGGAATTTTCCAGGGAAGAATACTGGAGCAGGTTGCCATTTCCTACTCCAGGAGATGACTAGATAGCATCACCAACTCAATGGACATGAATTTGAGCAAATTCTGGGAGACAGTGGAGGACAGAAGAGCCTAGCATGCTGCAGTCCATGAGGTCACAAATGAACAACAATAACATATGACTCGTGGCCTTTCCCCTAAAGGCTTTTGACTTTTGTAAATCAAAAGCTGATAACAAACTTTTTTTTCTCTCTGCTTTTTGCTTTGTCATCTCTGCCATGAGACATGAACATGGGTCAATTAACAGCTGCCTCAATTGTCATTTTCTGTTTTGGCTAGTCACTGTTGGGATGAGTGAGTTTTAAGAAAGTAAAAACCAGTACTGAGGATAGAAGGAAATATGAGATGTATTTTATTATGTTTTTATAAATATTCTTCTGTCACACAAAGGATGTAGGTTGTGAGGTTAAGGCCGAGACTCCCTTTCCACTTTGAAGTTCTTTTAGAATGCAAACCTCAGGGGGCCTGGCTGTGCCTCAGATGCCCAAAGACATCTGCTGCTTTATTTTCCAACAGAGCTATTTGAGAAGACAGATCTCTGCAATTCTGAGGGCCACCTCAAGACAACCTTGGCTGGGGACTCTTTGGTCCTGAGGCTGAAGTTGTCACTAGAAGTACCTCTTTCAGCCTCACCTTAGAAGTGAATGTTAGTGAAGAATCTTCAGGCAATACCTGAACTTCTGAGGCCTAGCTTAAAGATTAATTGTGCCTCAGGCACTTGGTTAATCTGGTCCATGTCATAAAGAACTGAGTTTGAAACATTCTATACAGAAACCAGTGCCAAGCGAACTGCGTTGAACTTGGTGGTCATTTCTCCATAGTCCTGGGCCCCATTATTTTAGAACCTAGCTGGGCCCTACATTAAAATAGTGTTCCTTGATGTCACAGTTTACCTGTCTGCTGTCAAATACAGCTCTGCCTAATTTACCAAAGCTAGACCTTTGGTTCAACTTTCTTCCTCAGCTTTTCCTAGTTGTCTGATATTTCCACGTAAACACTCAAAAGAGTTGACTGGTTTTAACCAGACTTTTAAGGGAGCATTTCTTCCATGACTACACAGCAACATCCCAGAGGAAAATGCAAGTATGACAAGAAAATCATAAACACTGCTATTCTAAAGAGCAACTTACGGATTTTTTCACATTGGGTGCAAAGGTCACCTGACTTCCTATGATGAAATTTGAAATTAATGTGTGGCTTTCAACCTTGTTTGCTTTCTTATCTATGGTACATGGGGAAATCTGCATTTTTTTTGTTATTTTATATGACTTTTTAAAAGTTTTCTACAGATTTGAATATAGTCTAGTTGTGTCATCTCCAGTCTATTGACTCTAAAAAGGTGAATATTTTCTCCACTTTTAAGAAGAAGTGCAACTTTCAGGTTTAACATATGCTTTTGCTCACAATTCCAAGATCTGAGCATATTCTCTGCAGTGAGATTGACTTAGAAACGTTACTTAATCATTGGTTTCAGGTACTGTACAGCCCTTTGTGCAATTCTCACATCAACCCATAAGGGGCAGGAACGACTTGCCTTCTCATTTCACAAAGGAGAAACCAGGCTCAGAAGATAAAAGTAACTTGCCCAAGGTCACACCAAGAGTAAGCAATGAAACAAGATTGAGAGGCAGGTCTTAACTGTAGAGACCATTGAGCTTAGCCCAGCAAACCCCACCAAAACCTGCTCAGCATTGAAATGCCTACCCCAACCCCAGCCCCAGTGCAGGCCTCTCCTGAGCTCAGTGTCCCCATTTCACACACTGGTGGGGGAGGGCCAGGAAAGCTAGAGGATTGGTTGCCTCTGAGGAGCTGGGGAGGTTCAGGGGTATCAGAAAGGTCTGGGAGCCAGAGAAGTGAGTTGCCTCACAAGTATTTTGATTCTGGGAAAGTTTCATTTTCAGTCCCAACGTCGAAAAAGTAAGCAGATGAGTCTCTCATTTAAAAACTCATCTTTGAGTTGCAGGCATTAGAAGCAAGACATCCTGAAATTGCTTAAAATTTTTAAACAATTTTTTTTAATTCACTTGTAAGTAAAGACTTTTTTTTTCACTTCAGTACATTCAGCAAAGAGTGAAACAGAAAAGGAGGCTCCTTTCCACCCCTCCAACCTCCCTGAGAGATTCCAGGGTGACAGGAGGAAGAGAAGAGGCAACAAAATCATGTGAAATAATGAAATAAACGTGAAATACATTCTTTTATTATTTTCCCACACAAACACATGATTTTTAAATCACAGGAGATATGATCATGTGTGATAATGACATATATATGATTTTCATTATTTTTCCACACAGCGTGTGGTTCCCTGCTTCCTCCTCATCCCTCGCTATCACCCCAAAATCTCTCTAGATGGTAGGGGTGGGAGAGAGCTGCCTCCTCTTCTTTTTCACCCCCTTTCCCCTCTTCATGCCCCTTTCCTCCAAGAGCCATTGGACCCTGAAAATCCTAGAAAAGCTGACAGTCGCATGTGGCCCTTCCTTGTATTCAAGTTTCCCCATCTCCTTTCTCAATAGTGGGTTCCTCCCTGAAGCCAAGGGGAAATATTGAGCTCCAGCAAAGAGAACAAAACCAGCCTGTGGGTTCTCCCTCCTTACAAATGCCTGCACTGCCCTGAACTCCTGCTGGCCTTGGGGTGATGGATTCTCAGATTTCTTCAGAGTGGAAATCTTCTGAGTGAAAGGTCAGATTCCAAAAGCCACCCTGGAGCCCAGAGCTCCCAGAAGCCACTTCACATGACACTAGGTCAGAAGATTTAGAGAGAGCCTCCAGGAGCCTCCCCACGTTTGCCCAGACATCCGTGTTACATGAAGACCCAGTTCCCTCAGAGCAGCCCTTCTGAACACATGTAAACAGAATGAGAATGTGAGGTTTCTCTTCCGATTTGCTCAGGCTCCTCAACTAACAAATGTCAAAAGAGATTTTCAACTAAATGAATTTTCTTCCTTCTGGCTCGCCGCTGTGTGAGGGGACCCAGGGCCTCAGGGGAGAGCAGGGTCCAAAGCCCCAAGCCTGTGTCCTTGTTGGCCCCAAATAGGGCCCATAACAGCGAAGCAAGGATGGCAAATGAGGTTCCGGAAGGGGGAAAGAATTGTATGTCTTTGAGAAAAGAGGGGATGGGGAATGCAACAGAGCCTTGGGGGCCCGGGCCCCACACACAGGGGTTGGTGGTGGAGTGGCTGGTTTGGGCCCAGCACCTGCCTTATAAAGGGAGCCCTGACTTGTGCCCACTGTGACTATTGGGAGAGAACAAGGACACTCTTTCAGGCAACATAGTGGAGAGTGGGAAAGCCAGTGCTGAAATAGTGAGGTCTTCCAGGAATGGGTGAGGCTCAGGGATGGTGGTCTGATGAGGGGCTTACAAAGGGGCTCTAGATACCTGCAGTGTTCCCAAAAAATCAATATTATTAGCTAGGTCAGTCCACATGACCCAGCATTAAAAACACAGCAGAACCAGTGTTTCTTTTCTAGGACTTAGCCCATATACTCAGCTTCAAAATGGAAAAGCATGCTCTTTGCTATTGAGGGACAGATACCGAGCATTAAACCCACATACACTGTAGCTTACGTGCATAACTGCTAAGTTACTTCAGTCGTGTCCAACTGTGCAACCCCATGTACTGTAGCCTGCCAGACTCCTCTGTCCATGGGGATTCTCCAGGCAAGAACACTGGTGAAAGTGTATTGTTGGATCCACAGCATTCGTTAGAGATGCCAAATCCACAGGGCCAGGAACAGGGTGAAGCAAGCAAGTCACCCAGGGCGCATTTAAGGAGGTCCTCACCACCAAGCCCTCCTTATCTCATCCTTGTCCCAGCTCCGAGGCCCACTCTGACCTCCTGAATTTTAACAAGACCTTCAAGTGATATGTGTACACAGCAAAGTCTGAGAATCTCTGGCCTAAGACACATGGCATGGATTTGGCAGAGAGGACATCAAACACTGAGGAATTACGAACACAAATGCCATAAAACCTGCTTGCCAGTGTATGGGTTGACTAGTTCTCCCCCAAAACTTCATGTTTATCCAGAACCAGTGAATGTAACCTTAATTGGAAATAAAGTCTTTGAAGATGTATTCAGGTTAGGATGAGGTGTACTAAATCAGGGTGGCCCCTAAATCCAGTATGACTGGGGGCTTTATAAGAAGAGAAGAGACAGGCAGAGACAGGGAGAAAGAAGTCCCTGTGATGACAGAGGCAGAGATTAGAGTGGTGTACCTGCAAGCCAGGACTTCCCAGGTGGCACTAGTGGTAAAGAAGCCACTTTCCAATGTAGGAGTTGTAAGAGATGCAGGTTTGATCCCTGGGTGGGGAATGGCAACCCACTTCAATATTCTTCCTTGGAGAATCCCATGGACAGAGGAGCCTGGCAGTCCATAGGGTCGCATAGAGTTGGACATGACTGAAGCAACTTACCACACATGCATACATGCAACTGCAAGTCAAGGACTGCTGGCAACCACAAGAGCAAGAACCCATGACTCCCAAGACCCTTCAGAGAGATCATGGTCCAGCTGACATCTTGATTTTAGACAGTTAGATTCCAGAACTGCAAAAGAACAAATTTCTATTTGAAGCCACTGGGCCTATGGTAAAATTATATGTCAGTTCTAGGAAAATAATGCAGCCAGAATTTTCACATCCTTAAAAATGGGGGTGCTGCTTTCCCCACCATATCACTGGGTTACTGGAAAGAATATATGACAGAATGACTGCAAAGATGTTTCAAAAACTATAAAAAGCAGAGATTTCCCTGGTGGTCCAGTGTCTAAGATTCCATACTCCCAACTCAGAAGGCTGGGATTCAATCCCTGGTCAGGGAACTAGATCCCACATGTGTCGACTAAAGATCTCATGTGCCACAACTAAGACCTGGTGCAGCCAAATAAATAAATATTAATGAAAAAACTATAAAATGCAACTCAAAGATAAAACATTATTTTTTTTTATATTTTTAAATCTTTATTTTTTGGTCATGCTGTGTGGCATATGGGATCTTAGTTCCCCGACCAGGGATCAAACCCTCAGCCCCTGCATTGGGAACGCAGAGACTTAAGCACTGGACCACAAGGGAAGTTCCAACATTATTATTTTTAATGAGGACATACTTTCAGTTATAAAGTATTTATGTACTTAGTTTGTGTAATAGTTTGGATACTTGTCCCCCTCCCAGGTGTTGGTAGCACATGCCTCTTGCCCCGTTGTGTGGGTTTGGCCATATGACTTCCTTTGGTCAATCGGATGTTAGTGATTTATGTGAGCAGAGGCCCTCATGTGCTTGTACAGTTTGACTGCCCTTTTGCACTCCTGTCATCCACTGTGAGAACAGGTGCCCCAGATAATCACCTGGGCCACAGAATGGAACATAATGCTTCATCTTTTAAGACATTTTCTTTTTTTTTTTTTCCTTTTTTCCCCCCATCTTCACCCATTTCTTCCATCCTCCACTCCCCACCTCTGGAAACCACCAATTTGTTCTGTTTCTAGGGGTTCAGTTTTTCTAGATTCCACGTATAAATGTGATTATACAGTATTTATTAATATCTTTTTCTGTCTGACTTATTTCACTTGCCATAAAACCATCCAGGTCCATGCATGTTGTTACAAATAGCAGCATTTCCTTCTTTTATGACTAATATTCCACTGTGTGGATATACTACATTGTTTTTATCCATTCATCTGTCAGTGGACACTTGAATTGCTTCCATGTCTTAGCTATTGTGAATGACGCTGCAGTGAACATGAAGGTACAGTAACCTCTTCCAGATAGTGGCTTTCATTTCCTTCAGATAAACACCCAAAAGTGGAATTGCTTGATCATCTGGTAATTCTATTTATACTATTTATCATTTTTTTTAGGACCCTCCATACTATTTTCCACAGTGGCAACACCAGTTTATATTCCTATTTTAAGATATTTTCCCACTTGCTTTTCTGATCCCATTTAGAAAATTCTCTTACAGAGTCTGAATTTGATCATTTTTTCACCATAATCAAAAGATAAAAGCATCAGCCTGGTCAAAAAGGAAATGGAAAAACAATGGTAGAGGAAGATCAAGCCTTGGTCTAAGAGTATCTGTCTCCTCAGCTGAAAGGCAAGGGTTTAAGACCGTGTGGTTTCCTGTAGCCCCTTATATCCCAGGTTTTAGTGATTGTTGTCCATTTCCCCCACCTCCTCAGTCAGGTCAAGGTACATCCCCCACTCCAGTGTAACACTCCAAGCCTTTCTACCATACATTTGCCTTTCTCTCAAAACTCTGTCATCACTCTGCCAACACAACCGCATTATCTGTGTCAGGCGCTATTGTTATATAACTCAAATTTCATGGTAGGATGACAAGCTGCCATGGCAGTCAAATATGCCCCAGGGGCCAAAGGAATACTGAGAGGTTAAATGGCTCAGCCATCTCAGAGCCAGTGAAGTCAGCTTCTGCCTCCCCAAAGAGCAGTCTCAACAATAACATTGCCAACGATCCATGGCTAAAAGAATTAGGAAACAAACACGTATTAGGGGCTATCACTTGTGCTTCCCACAAGGTCATTCCATTCATCCTCTGGGTGAGATAGGTATTATCAGCCCCATTATACAGATTTGGAAAAGCACAGGGAGTCCTGGTAAATTTTTAATAACTCCATGGGCAGGAGGGAGCCCCAATTTGCCAGTTTCCCTGGCTTAAAGATGCCTATCACAGCCAACATGACCCAAGATGATATCAGAGTTGAGAAGAGATTCAAACACCTGGCTCTCCAACAGGCCTGAGCAGACTCCAGCACTCACCATAACTGTGTACAGAGAGGTCAAGCAACTAAGCAAGGTCACCCAGCTAAAATGTGGAAAGTGAGGATGTGAACCCAGACCTCTGACTTTAGTACAGCTCTTGATATTCCCATGTGAACGGCAAGTCCTTGTGAGCAGAGAGCCCTAGACTGTCTTTATATGTAATAATATACCCCTGAGGTGATTTTTCCCAGAACATATTAGGTCCTACAAAACTCCACAGACATTTTTTCCTCCCAATTACATCACATCAGATTTCCAACAAAAAACTGATGAAAATTTCTTCTAAAAAAAATCTTAAACCTAACTGCTGACCTACTTGTTCAATATGACATTTGACTGCAAATGGGACAGAGGTAGAGTTTAGGAGGGGAAAAGAATTCTGCCTTCTTCCCAATAAAGCAAACACCCAACGGTGACAGGAGACAACCCTACCCACTCCCACTCCCACACAGGGTTGGCCCAGCTCCTGCCATTGCATGTAAATGATTGATGCCAATTCCACCAGGGAGAGGTGACCCTTTCTCAGGGACTGAGCGCCATTTTCAGAGGCTGAGTGAAATGTTTTTATTCTAACCTTTGCCTCCCTTTATAGATGGTTCTTTGAAACCAGTACACATCAGGAGAACAAATGGGTATGTACCATGTCAGGGACCAACATCCTTTTAACCTTTTACTCTGCCATCTCATGGTATGACTTTGGTGTCATCTCTTTGGTGGCTGCTTTAGCTTCAGGCATTATGTCACACAGCTTTAATTAGCTACAAGGGAGATTGAAATATTTGGTCTTTATTCAAAGTAACCATGAACTCAATTCAAAATCAGCATTCTGGGACTTCCCTGATGGTCCAGTGGCTAAGAGTCTGCATTCCCAATACAGGGAGCCAGGGTATGATCCCTGGTAAGGAAACTAGATCCTACCTGCCACAACTAAGAGTTTGCATGTGCAAACTAAAAAGGCCACACGTACCATAACTAAGACCCGGTGCAACCAAATAAAGAAATAAATATTTTTTAAAATAGGGTTTTTTGATAACAGTAATAATAGTTGTTGGGAGATAAGTAGCTCCCTCTGCCATAAACACCTGCTACAAGCTACACACTATGTCAGCTACTAAGAGGAATCTCCTGAACAGAGTTTATAATCTAGCAATAGACAAGACTCTGAGCAGTTTTGTAATGCTGTATAACAGCTACTATTTTTGATATATAAAAAAGACATATGATAACAAAAATGAGAGAAAAATTAGTTTTGATAGATCAGGAGCAAAGGATTTTCCAGACCAGGGGACATTTAGACTTGGCTTTGAAGGATGAGTAAGAGTTTGCCAGGTGAGGAGAAGGGTGGAAATTAGGCCAAGCTTGACAGAGCAGCCACTAGCAGAGAGAGCCAGTGAATGTTCTTATACATGAGAGGCCATAATCAGATTTTCATTTTAGAAATATAAGTCTGGCAACTGATGGAGGATGGATAAGGAGAGCCACACTGAAGTTGGGAGAGTCATTTCCGATGGCCAAGTTAAAAGACACTGAGGACTAGAGCTAAACCAGTGGAGAGAGATAGATGTGCGAGCTATCTCAGAACTAAAATCAGCAGACTTTGCAATTGTGACCAACACTATTATTTACCTACCAACACCATTTCCCCTTCTCCCTTGGGTCAGAACCTGAATTTGGCTGAATGAATGTGTCCACCCCCAGGAATGGATCTTTATTGGTCTGTACCAATCTAACACACTTTCCAGTAGCCTTTGCAGTTAGGAATGGCCATGTGACCAGTTCTAGCCAATGAAGCCTAAAGAAAAGTATACTGTGCAGATTTCTAGGAAAGCTTTCTCTATCCTGATAAATGGGATATGCAGCTGGCTTCACCATTCCTGTTTTTCCTGTCTTGAATGTGGATGTGATGCCTGGAGGTACAGCAGCCCTCTTGAAACCTGAAGGAAACAAGTCTCAGGATGAAAAGATACCCTAAAAATGTTGGGGCCTAAAAACAGGAGTTCATGCCATTATCAGCTAAAGGTACACCAACAGCTGCCTAATTCTGGACTTTCTGTTATGTGAGAAAAAATAAACAAATGTGTTTAAGTCCCTATCATGTAGGTTTTCTACAACTTTCAGCTGAATATATTCCCAGCTGATTGTGGTAAACAGTAAGTAAACAAGTGAATTTGTAGAGGACTGGAGCAGAGCACCAAGCTTGACCTACAGTTTCTAACTTTGCTAGTTGGGGGGATGGAAACCCAGTTGATTAATAAAGAATACTGGAGGGAGAGAAGGCATAGATAATAATCAGTGGACACAGAAAATGATTGGGTGAGCCTAATATCTCAGTCACTCCTGGTACGATGTGATTCTATGAAGTATGTGTGGATCTTTGCAGTGGTGCATCCTCAAAACTCCCCTTTGGAAATTTGTAGCAAAGCCTCATTCACTTTATTTGGGATATCCTGACTGTGGATGAATCTTCATTGTTTTCATGGGGATTCAGCTTTTGGAAATATCTAAAACTAAATAAGGTGAGTTATGAGATTTTGATAAAATATTTTTGTGAATGCTCTAGTAAATAAAAGTAATCTTGTTGATTGTTTTCTATGCATATCATAGTCCTTCTAAAAGCAATTCTACAACAAGATACAGAAATGTTTTCAACTATGTATGAAAGCATCATTTACAAAAGGACACCACCTACCAAGTAACTTCACTCAAGACAAACTCTTGCCAGATTTTTTTTTTTTAATTACACTCAGGAGTTGGTGATCCAAACATCCTCTTAAATAAAACAGGCAGGTATTTTACATTTTTTCCATACTCCTAAAAAAAAGAAATGATCTCAGAGTTCTAATCTTGGGTTCTTCCTCAGACTTAATTTATGAAATTAATCCTAATTCCCCCAAGCAATAAAACAGAAACAGCAAATGCCTCCCATCAAAAGGAATGTGGTGAACAAGAATTAGTCATCAACTTCCTAGAATTTAGCGTATCTCTCCTAGTTTACATAAATACTTGGCATAATTAACAATCACCAATAAAATGGTTTTGTTATTAATATATTATTCAGTATTGATCATCAAATACTTAGGGCTTCCCAGGTAGTGCAGTGGTAAAGAATCTGCCTGCCAAACTCAGGAGACACAAGTTCAATCCCTGGGTCAGGAAGAGCCCCTGGAGTAGAAAATGGCAACCTACTCCAGTATTCTTGTCTGGAAAATTCCATTGACAGAAGAGGCTGGTGGGCCGCAGTCCATGGGGTCACAAAGAGTATTATCTATATTCTTTTTTGCAATAATAGAAAGGCAGCACTGTTAAAATCTGCTTTTCAAACAAATACCTAATGTTCCCACTTTCTGAAAACACTGAGCTGTACAGCTTCTTTTTTCTCAATCCTCCTCAGCACCTACCCTTAGCTCATGATTTGTAATGTAATGACCTGTACATTACTGGGCACAGTGAAGTCATCAGAAGGGAGCAGTCTCATCTTTTCACTCCACATCCTTCCTCACCACGTTCTTCTTCCCTCCTGTCCCGGTGAGAACGGTGCTCAGTCTCGAGCCTTTGAGTAGTGTCCCCTTGTGACCTGCGAAGAACTCGATTCCTAAAGTTTGCTCTTCTCTCTTTCACATCATTCACCGCTCCCCATCTCGTGGTACACTCCCAGCCAGCCTGCAAACATGTTCTGATCTGTGGGGGTTTAAATCATAGCTGCAAGTTCTCTGACTGTCCTTCCACTAAAGGGCAGGAACTATGTCCCACCCTTTAATCTGGTCGGGCTTCTAGCTAGATTGATCAATAGAGTACAGCTGCAGTGATATTTTTTGACTCCTAAACATTAGTCATAAAAGGCCAAGTAGCTTCTATCTTGTCATGGGACACTCCCTCTTGGAGCTCGGAGGCCATCATACTAGAGAGGCCACAATCAGGCACTCCAGCTGACAGGCGAGTGGAGCCCAGCCTTTCAGCCATACCCACCAGATGCCAGACCTGTGAGTGAAGCCATCTTGAACCCTCAAAACCAACCTCTTCAACAGCTGAATACTACCAATGACTCCAGTCAATACAAACTTGAGCAAAAGAATCATTCAGCCAAGCTATGACCAAGTTCCTGGCCCACAATAATCATGGAATAGAATATAAGGATTATTGCTAAAGCCACTAGTTTTAGGGTACTTGCTAGGCAGCCATTGAAAACTACAATATTTGCAACTTTAAAGAGTTTTAACTCCACCTTACCCCATTTTTCTGCTGCTTCTCACAGCAAAATTTCTCCCAAGCGTTCAGTTCAGCTCAGTAGCTCAGTTGTGTCTGACTATTTGCGACCCCATCAACCGCAGCACGCCAGGCCTCCCTGTCCATCACCAACCCCCTGAGTCCACCCAAACCCATGTCCATTGAGTCAGTGATGCCATCCAACCATCTCATCCTCTGTCATCCCCTTCTCCTCCCGCCCTCAACCTTTCCCAGCATCACGGTGTTTTCCAATGAGTCAGCTCTTCGCATCAGGTGGCCAAAGTATTGAAGTTTCAGCTTCAATATCAGTCTTTCCAATGAATATTCAGTCCTTTAGGATGGACTGGTTGGATCTCCTTGCAGTCCAAGGGACTCTCAAGAGTCTTCTCCAACACCACAGTTCAAAAGCATCAATTCTTCGGCGCTGAGCTTTCTTCACCGTCCAAATCTCACATCCATACATGACCACTGGAAAAACCATAGCCTTGACTAGATGGATCTTTGTTGGCAAAGTAATGTCTCTGCTTTTTAATATGCTGTCTACTGTTGCTGCTAAGTCGCGTCAGTCGTGTCCGACTCTGTGCAACCCCATGGACTGCAGCCTACCAGGCTCCTCTGTCCATGGGATTTTCCAGGCAAGAGTACTGGAGTGGGATGCCATTGCCTTCTAGGTTGGTCATAACTTTCCTTCCAAGGAGTAAGCGTCTTTTAATTTCATGGCTGCAATCACCATCTGCCGTGATCTTGGAGCCCAGAAAAATAAAATCAGCCACTGTTTCCACTGTTTCCCGATCTATCTGCCATGAAGTGATGGGACCGGATGCCATGATCTTAGTTTTCTGAATGTTGAGTTTTAAGCCAACTTTTTCACTCTCCTCTTTCACTTTCATCAAGAGGCTTTTTAGTTCTTCTTCGCTTTCTGCCATAAGGGTGGTGTCATCTGCATATCTGAGGTTGTTGATATTTCTCCCAGCAATCTTGATTCCAGCTTGTGCTTCCTCCAGCCCAGCATTTCTCATGATGTACTCTGCATATAAGTTAAATAGGCAGGGTGATAATATACAGCCTTGACGTACTCCTTTTCTTATTTGCAACCAGTCTGTTGTTCCATGTCCAGTTCTAACTGTTGCTTCCTGACCTGCATACAGGTTTCTCAAGAGGTAGGTCAGGTGGTCTGGTATTCCCATCTCTTTCAGAATTTTCCACAGTGTATTGTGATCCACACAGTCAAAGGCTTTGGCATAGTCAATAAAGCAGAAGTAGATGTTTTTCTGGAACTCTCTTGCTTTTTCGATGATCCATCGGATGTTGGCAATTTGATCTCTGGTTCCTCTGCCTTTTTTATTTTTATTTTTTTAATAAATTTATTTATTTTAGATGGGGGCTAATTACTTTACAATATGGTAGTGGCTTTTGCCATACACCTCTGCCTTTTTTAAATCCAGCTTGAACATCTGGAAGTTCACGGTTCACGTATTGCTGAAGCCTGGCTTGGAGAATTTTAAGCATTACTTTACTAATGTGTGAGATGAGTGCAATTGTGTGGTAGTTTGAGCATTCTTTGGCATTGCCTTTCTTTGGGATTGGAATGAAAACTGACCTTTTCCAGTCCTGTGGCCACTGCTGAGTCTGAGTTTTCCAGATTTGCTGACATATTGAGTGCAGCACTTTCACAGCTTCATCTTTCAGGATTGAAATAGTTCAACTGGAATTCCATCACCTCCACTAGCTTTGTTCGTAGTGATGCTTCCTAAAGCCCACTTGACTTCACATTCCAGGATTGGCTCTAGGTGAGTGATCACACCATTGTGATTATCTGGGTAATGAAGATCTTTTTTGTACAATTCTTCTGTGTATTCTTGCCACCTCTTCTTAATATCTTCCGCTTCTGTTAGGTCCCTACCATTTCTGTCCTTTATTGAGCCCATCTTTGCATGAAATTTTCCTTTGCTATCTCTAATTTTCTTGAAGCAATCTCTAGTCTTTCCCATTCTATTGTTTTCCTCTATTTCTTTGCATTGATCACTGAGGAAGGCTTTCTTATCTCTCCTTGCTATTCTTTGGAACTCTGCATTCAGATGGGAATATCTTTCCTTTTCTCCTTTGCTTTTCACTTCCCATCTTTTCACAGCTATTTGTAAGGCCTCCTCAGACAGCCATTTTGCTCTTTTGCATTTCTTTTTCTTGGGGATGGTCTTGATTCCTGTCTCCTGTACAATGTCACGAACCTCCATCCATAGTTTATCAGGCACTCTGTCTATCAGATCTAGTCCTTTAAATCTATTTCTCACTTCTACTGTATAATCATAAGGGATTTGATTTAGGTCATACCTGAATGGTCTAGTGGTTTTCTCCACTTTCTTCAATTTCAGTGTGAATTTGGCAACAAGGAGTTCATGATCTGAGCCACAGTCAGCTCCCAAGTGTTAAGAAGGCTAAACCCTCTTTCTTGCACGTTAACTTTTTCCTCTCTGGCTTCTGTCCCTTTCTCCCCACCTCAAACTCTGCTCTCACCCAGGTCATGTTCTCCCCTTATTCGGTCTCTCCAAGCCTGACTGGTTGTGCCCTCCTCACCAAAACTCTGATAATACCAAACTTTCCTGAGTTTTCTTCTCCTCCCTTGCTGATCCTTCTCAGCCAGCTAGGTTGCCTCCACCTTCACATGCTGGTAACTGAGTCCCCTCCTTTTCTCTCTGCACACATTCCCTGGGAAGCCTCAACCAGGCTACCGGCTTTAAGCACCATCTCTATGTGGTGACACCTCCAGAGTGTAGCTCTCCCGCTCTGCCCTCCCCTCAGAATCCCATAGTCGGATGTAGCTCTGGAAGTCCAGCAGACATCTCAAACTTAGTATGGCCCAAACAGAGCCTGTGATTTTCCTACTCTGAATCTCTTGTTCTCTGAGTGTTCTCTTTCCCAGTAAATGGCATCTCAACCCATTCAGTCCTCAGGCCAAAAGCCTGCATGCATGCTAAGTTGCTTCAGTCGTGTCTGACTCTGTGTGACCCTATGGACCGTAGCCCTCCAGGCTCCTCTGTCCAGGGGATTCTCTAGGCAAAAATACTGTAGAGGGTTGCCATGCCCTCCTCCAAGGGATCTTCCCGACCCAGGGATAGAACACAGATCTCTTACATCTCCTACATTTGCAGACAGGTCCTTTACCACTAGCACTACCGGCAGGTCATCCTTAATATCTTCTTTTCTCTCCCTCATATATCAGTTTCCTACAGCTACTATAACAAATTGCCACAACCTCAGTGATTTAAAACAACACATGTAATATTAATCTGTAAAAAGGAATGAAAATTTTTTAAAAAGGAATGAAATTTTTATGTGTGTTACAACATGATGGACCTTGAATATGTTATGCTTTAGTGAAATAAGCCAGGATAGAAGGACAAATATTGTATGACTCCACTTACAGGAAGTATCTAGAATAGACAAATACCGACACGAAAAGTAGAATAGAGGTTACCAGGAGTTGGGGAGAGTGGGGAATGAGGAGTTACTATTTAATGGGTTCAGAGTTTTTGTTGAGATGATGAAGGTTTTTTAAGCCAAAGATAGTGGTGATGGTTATACAACACTGTGAATGTATTTAATGCTACTGGTTTGTACACTTAATGAATAGTTAAAATGATAAATTTTAAGTTACATAAATTTTACCACAAAAAAATAAAATAAAATAAAATATACATGTGTTCTCTCAGAATTCTTGAGGTGAGAATTCTGAAGACAGATTCACTGAGCCAAAATCGAAGTGTCAGCTGGACTGTGCTTCTCCAGAGCGATTAGGAGGGGATCCACTCCCTTGCCTTTTCCCGTCTCTAAAGCTGCATATCTCAAGCCAGCAGTGGAGCATCTTTCTTCAGTTTCCACTTTGCCTTCTTCTTTGCAGCAAAATCTCTCTCTGCCTCCATCTTCTAAATAAATAAATAAAGATACTTGTGATTACATTCAGGGCCCATCCACATAATCCAGGCTAATCTCACCTTCAAGATCCATTACTTTAACCACACTTGCAAAGTTCCTTTTGCTATATTAAGTAACATCTATAGGTTCTCAGCCAAGATGAATTCTGGCAACAAGGTTTCTGGGAAATTGGTCATCTTCTCCCTCCTTTTGGCCCCTCCTGAATTCTACTAGTTAGTCTTCCAATGGCAGCATCAAGTTCCTTATTGGGACCTCCTGTTCTGAGACAACTCAAGCAAGCAGTTATCATTGTAACCCTAACCCTGGCCACAGAGAGCATTTTGCTCAACAGTTCCCTAGCAGCTTTGCTTTTGCCTACAACAAAGCAAAGATAGTGACCTTTCAACATACCAAGCAGACCATGTGCAATTTATTTGCACGATACTGTCCCTGCCTTCCTCTCCCCTCCCCTACATCCCTACAGACACAAAGATCTGCTTTCTGTGACTCAAACCCAGCAGGCCCTTCCCTGAAGGCTTTTCCCTGGAACATTATTCCTGTGGCTCTTGGCATGATAGCTCCCTCTCATCCCTGGGACTCAGTTCAAATGAAGCAACCCCTCTTGATGACCATCTCTACTCTCCTCCCTGATTCCTTTACATTATAAAGGAATGTAACAGTCACCAGCCTGTTTATTTCCTTTATAGCTCTTACTGCAATCTGTAATTACCTTATCCATGAATTTGCATGTTTTCTATACTTCCCAATAGGATGAAAGTTTCCAAAAGAAGAGACTATATCTGTTCCAGCGTTTTGAATAGTGGTTAGTGTAGAGCAGAAGCTCAGTGTGTTGAACGAATTAATGAACAAATGAAATTGACATCATAACCAAGGTCTGTATTAACCAAAATAGATAAAAATATGCTGCAGTAGTAACAAGCAACCTAAAACTACAAAGTTTATTTCTCACACTATACATACATATGTTCAACCTCAGGAGAACTCTGGTCTTCCTAGGGGCCAGGCTGATGAGGCAGCCACCTCCCAAGCAGTGTCAACTGCAAGAGGGGAAGAGAGAACTCCTTGAAAAGTCTCACTACAGTAGTTAAATGCATTGCCTAGAAGTGACACACATTGCTTCCTGTTACAACCCACTGACTGGAACAAAACATGGAAACATGGTCCCACTCAACCACAAAGGGCCAGGAGTAAAATCTTACCAAGTGGCCAGAGGGAGAGAACCTGAAATATGTGGCTAATAGCACTAATGACTACCTCAGGGCCTTTTACAAAATGACCCAAGAAACCTTCCACTCTCTCTCCCTATAAGCCTCCTCCCTGGCTCTTGCAATCCTCCTGCCATACTGGGTTTCCCCTTCCCTCAAAACACCAAGCCTTGTCAAAACTCCATTTCTTTGCACATACTGGGCCCTCTGCCTCGGATGTTCTTCAGAGTTAACTGCTATAGCCCATCATATGACTATACCTTGATTTATGTATCTATTCTCCAATTTTTTATGTGTGTATCACAACAAACTGTGGAAAATTCTTCAAGAGATGGAAATACCAGACCACCTTACCTGCTTCCTGAGAAATCTGTACGCAAGTCAAGAAGCAAAAGTTAAAACTGGACATGGAACAACAGACTGGTTCCAAATCAGGAAAGTAGTATGTCAAGGCTGCATATTGTTACCCTGCTTATTTAACTGATATGCAGAGTACAATCATGCAAAATGCCAGGCTGGATGAAGCACAAGCTGAAATCAAGATTGCCAGGAGAAATATCAATAACCTCAGATACACAGATAACACCCCCCTTATGGCAGAAAGCAAAGAAGAACTGAAGAGCCTCTTGATGAAAGTAAAAGAATAAAAAAGTTGGCTTAAAACTCAACATTCAGAAAACTAAGATCATGGCATCCGGTCCCATCACTTCATGGCAAATAGATGGGGAAACAATGGAAACAGTGACAGACTTTATTTTTGGAGGCTCCAAAATCACTACAGATGGTGACTACAGCCATGAAATTAAAAGAAGCTTGCCCCTTGGAAGAAAAGCTATGACCAACCTAGACAGCATATTAAAAAGCAGAGACATTACTTTGCCAACAAAGGTCCGTCTAGTCAAGGCTATGGTTTTTCCAGTGGTCATGTATGGATGTGAGAGTTGGACTGTGAAGAAAGCTGAGCGCCAAAGAATTGATGCTTTTGAAATGTGGTGTTGGAGAAGACTCTTGAGAGTCCCTTGGACTGCAAGGAGATCCAACCAGTCCATCCTAAAGGAAATCAGTCCTGAATATTCATTGGAAGGACGGATGCTGAAGCTGAAACTCCAATAATTTGGCCACTTGATATGAAGAACTGACTCACTGGAAAAGACCCTGATACTGGGAAAGATTGAAGGCGGGAGGAGAAGGGGATGACAGAGGATGAGATGGTTGGATGGCATCACCAATTCAATGGACATGAGTTTGAGCAAGCTTTGGGATTTGGTGATGGACAGGGAAGCCTGGCATGCTGCAGTCCATGGGGTCACAAAGAGCTGGACACAACTGAGCGACTAAACTGAACTGAACTTTCTTATTTGTATCATTTGGGCTGTTTTCAGCTCAGGGCTTTTGAATAAAGCTGTTATATACATTCTTTTGGTGGATATATACACTCATTTCTCTTTAATATTAACCCAAGATTGCAACTTCTGAGTCACCAGGTAGATGTACACTTGACGTTCACAGATCGATAGTACCAGTTTTCCAAAATAGCTCTACCACCTTACACTCTCATCTGCAGAGTTCTAGCTACTCCACATCTTCCCCAAAACTTGGTACCTTCAATCTTTTTCATTTTGGCCATCCTGGTTGGTGCCTGCTAGTATCTCATTGTAGCTTAAATTTGTGTTTCCACGGTGACTAATGATATTGAGCATACGCTCATATACTTATTGGATGGCATGCATTACTTCATTCCACAAAATGGTACTGAACATCCACATTGCATGTGCATGTGGCTATAGAAATGGGAATAAATAACATTCAGGCTCCATGAAATCCTATTATCATTGCCTTGTTTGTGCAGCTTGAACATTGTTGCTTCTGGAAGAATTTTATTCAACATATTAAAAATCTAAATAAATATACAGGCAAACCCTGACAGTCCTTCTATGGAAAATCCTAAATTAGGAAATATAACTGATTAGAAACAGAAGGAGATGCAGTTAATAAACCCTTATTCATTCAGCAAATATTTCTTAAGCATATATGTGTGCAGGTACTGCCAGACCCTGAAAACAGCAAGGAAGAGGCTGGACACCACCAGAGCTAACAGAGCTTGCAATTCAGCCCTCTGTGACTGGGGTGGTGCACTCACACTCTGCAGGATTGTATTCTGTCCTCTGCCCCTTCTAGTCTGGGAAGTGCGTGAGGATAGAGTCCCATGTCCTGTTCATCTCTGAGTCACCATTTTATATCCTGAGCACCTCAGGCAAGTGCTGCCATGTTCTGAGGATAGTTTTTGTTGTTGTTCAGTCACTAAGTCGTGTCTGACTCTGCAAACCCATGGAGTACAGCGCCCCAGGCTTCCCTGTCCTTCACTGTCTCAAACATGTGTTGAATTGCTAAGCCTGAACCAATTAATTTACTTCAAAATATGAGACAGGTCTTCCCTGGTGACCCTGGTAAAGAATCCTCCTGCCAGTGCAAGGGACATGGGTTTGATCCCTGATCCCAGAAGATCCCACATGCCACAGAGCAACTAATCCTGTGTACCACAACTATTGAGCACGTGCTCTAGAGCCTGGGAGCCACAACTGAGCCCATATGCCCCAGAGCCTGTGCTCTGCAACAAGAAAAACCACTGCAATAAGATGCCTGTGCATTGTAATGAAGAGTAGCCCCTGCAACTAGAGAAAGCCTGTGCAGCAACAAAGACCCAGCACAACCAAAAGTAAATAAATAAATAAAATTCAGCATTGGGAGTAGAAAGAAAATATATGAGACATGTAGAAGCTTAAGGATGCAGACACTGTACCCAATCAAATATTAGCACTGTTATGATGCAAACCCAGTATCCTGTCCCACCTTAAAGAACTTTTTACTTGTGTATTGCCTCTGAAAGTGAAAATGTTAGTCACTCAGTCGTGTCCAACTCTTTGCACTCTCATGGACTGTAGCCTGTCAGGCTCTTCTATCCATGGAATTCTCCAGGCAAGAATACTGGAGTGGGTAACCATTCCCTTCTCCAGGGGATCTTCCTGACCCAGGGATCGGGCCCAGGTCTCCTGTATTGCAGGCAGATTCTTTATCATCTGAGTTACCAGGGCAGCTCATGCCTCTGGGCTGTGGTAAATTCCAGAATGTGTTTTATAAAAACAGCCTAGGGACTTCCCTGTTGGCCCAGTGGTTAAGAATTCACCTTGCAATGCAGAGGACACAAGTTCAATCCCTGATGGGGAAACTAACATCACATGCCTTGGAGCAACCAAGCCCACACACCACAACTAGATTCTATGTGCTGCAATGAACATCCCATGTGCTGCAACAAAGACTCTAGTGCAGACAAATAAATTAATTTAAAAAACAAATAGCCCATGTACTACCTTATCCCACTTCCTACAGCCTCATACAAAATAAAGTGGCAGATTAGAGCCTCATTTTTCAATTTTTTTCTCTTCCACTACAAATTTTAACAGGATCTCAAATGGTAATTTTTTTTCATTCTAAGCACCCTACAAATCCTCACAGTTAAAATTTCACTGTCACTGAGTGATGTGTCAATAGAAAAATAAACATGAGTCTCAACCCGTTACTATTTCATTCCATCAAGTTCAGAACAGCCACGTCAGCGGAGCCCCCACCTCTGCTCTGCATACCATTCCATGAGAGCTGCTGCCTGGAGACTTGACAACCTGGTACCATCTCCTCCCACAATCACCCTCCCATTTCTCCAGCTTATCTCCGGTGTCAGAGAAGAATGAGCCTCAAACTTGTACATTCCAACTGCAGCCCTTGGGGGAAGAACCCTTGGCACAGCCATTTGGCATCTGGAGGCAGGATGGGGCAGCCGGCTGCCCAGTCATCCGTCACATAAGCCAGGCCCCCTCACTGCACCCAGGCTGGCAGAACCATGCACAGAGCTAGACAGGGTCCCTTTGGAAAGCACCAAATCTGCATCTCTGGGGCAGCCCCATATAGTCTCGGGGTATTTATCTCTGGGGTCCTGGGAATGGTATCAGGACCAAAGGGTCAGCACCCCTAGAAACTCTGCCAGTCACCTGACTCGTCAGGTGTGTTCCATCTGTCACGCCCATGGAGAAAGGCCCACCGTGCCAATGCCCAGGCAGGTGAGACCTGGCTGCCTATGCAAACGAACCCAAAGCCCACAACAGAACAGTGAGAACTAGGTCAACCCTTCCTTCTCACTGGACTATTGGGACTCAAATATGTGACCCCAGACAAGCCAGTGTTCCTCAAAGGGGCTGTTCTCTCCCTCTATAACGGACAGGGAGGGGTGGAACCAGACAAGTCACATCTAAGCCCAAGGACCCATGACTCTGATTTCAATCTAAATCCAGAAAAACATGTAGCCAGGTGTGTAATTACTGGTTTACTGTTTTTCTTCTGAAGGCTCTGGGTTTACTAACATCTAACCTTGTGATCTTCTTCCAAGAGAACTTTCCCCCAAATATCCCTAGCTGTACTGGGGAAAACGATTGGAAACTTCTTTGGGACTCAGTTCTCTCCTTCCATTCCCACCTCCACCACCTCTACCTGTACCCACCATGCCCACTTCAACCTTCACCTGAGCTCTTCTCAAGGCTGGGATGCTGACAGACCAGGGGTGTAAATCTCAGGCACTTGCATTTTTTAAAATATTATTTATTTAGCTGTGCTGGGTCTTAGTTGCAGCATGTGGGATCCTTTATTTGTAGCATATGAACTCTTAGTTGCAGTGTTTGAGATACAGTCCCATGACCAGGGATTGAACCCCAGCCCCTGCATTGTGAGTGCAGATTCTTAGCCACTAGACCACTAGGGAAGTCCCAAGCATTTGCATTTAACGTTTGCTGTTTTGAGTCCTGCCCCATCCACTCCTGGGCCCCTTGGAGGGAATTCTAACTCATTTCTCATCCTGTGTGCCAGCCTATATCCTAGGCTGCTGCTGCTAAGTCGCTTTAGTCGTGTCCGACTCTGTGCAACCCCACAGACGGCAGCCCACCAGGCTCTGCTGTCCCTGGGATTTTCCAGGCAAGAACACTGGAGTGGGTTGCCATTTCCTTCTCCAATGCATGAAAGTGAAAAGTGAAAGTGAAGCTGTTCAGTCATGTCCGACTCTTCACGACCCCATGGACTGCAGCCTACCAGGCTCCTCCGTCCATGGGATTTTCCAGGCAAGTACTGGAGTGGGGTGCCATTGCCTTCTACGATATGCTAGGCACCTGGGCTCAAAAGAAGAATGATGTGACCCATACTCAGGGAGTTGACTCTTAAATTAGAGAGGAACCACATCAGTCCACGTGACAGCAGTTAACCCCAGGCCCACCTGGGAGAGAACACTAAGTGAAAGCCTGCCTGGGCAAAACCTTGAAGGTTCTAGGCAGATGCTGTCAGTGCCCACCCATCCCCATAGCCCTCCTTAGAGTTCTCAGGACAAAGCAGATGTGCTGGGCAGTTAGAGCCACAGGAAGAACCCTTGAGCCAACAAGCAGCAGAGGCTGGGGGATAAACACCCCACCTCCTCTCCACAGGATGAAATAATCCCGAGGCAGCTGGACATAGGCTCCTAGGGGACCCCAGGAGGGCTGAGTGACCTGCTTGTAGTCAACACACCTGTAGTACCTGCCCTTCCGGGTCTCACTTCCTTACTCCCTCTCCATGCCTCTCAGGATGGTCTCTTGAGTAAACTACCTGCATGCAAGTCCTTACCTAAAGGCCAACTTCTGAGGGAAGCCATGGGAGGTCTGGAAGAGTGAGCTGGACTAGAGAGTAAGGTGGGCCGGAGGAGGGCACCCAGACAGAAAGCCTACTTGGGAAGACCCCCTGGGGTGGCATGCAGCCTGGCACATTAGTTGGCTCCAGGACTTTGTCATTGGACTTTAGCACCCTTGTCCAAAGAAGGCAAACACTTGAGTCATCTTTTCCAGAGGTAGTGCTGGGGGAGGAGAAGGGGCAGGAGAAGATGACCAGGGTCTTCCTGAGAGGTGCCCAGTGACCCTGCCCAGCCATCTGCCTCAGTCCTGAGACCACGAGGGCCCAGAAAATCAGCTCTGTTTCTTTGGAGAATGAGCTGCTCAACTATGAAAGGAAATACCCCAACTGTCCTGGTTTATAGAGTGATTTGGGTCCAAGTATTTGGAAAAGTTTCTCTTGTGCTTACAAAGGATATTACAGTGTGAAATCCTGAAGCCTGTGGAAGGCAATGTAAAGCAGTGGGTAAGCCAGGCAGAAACTGGTAGTGTGCTCCAAAGCCTAGAAAGCCTCTGAGAGCCTCAGTTTCCTTACCTGTAGCATGGGAAAAAATCTTACCCAGTGCAGATTCAAAAAAATAACGCATACGGCATTGGGCTCTGAGTATATTAAGTGCTCAATTTTAAAAGGCGGAGGGAGGGGGCCGGGATGCTGGTAACAAGCAGAGTGCACTCACTGAGGCAAGGTCAACCTACCACCTGGGCGAGACCCCTGAACAAATGCTGCCATGAAGGATCTGCCTCCAGAATGCCTGCCTCCCACCAAGAGCGTGTCTGCTTGGGTTGGGTATGACCAAAGCAACAGAGCAGTCAGAGGGCCGAGCTCAGACATCGGGTCCAGCTCACCTGGCCAGGCCCTTGCAGCCACTGGTGGGCTACCCAGCAACAGCAAGGAAAAGAAGGTGGCTCAGAGGGCCTGGGGCTCCGGCAAGTGCCAGACAATGACCTCAGGGGGCTCCTCGAACAGGGCCTGTCCAGACCTCTTGCCCCACTGGTGTCCAGAGGAGCAGGCCAACATTACTCTCTGAGGTCCTCTTTATAGTCCTCCATGGACAGCCACTTCCTCCTCAGGGTCTCTGTTCAAATAGGCATGTTTCAGTGGATTCAGCTCCCTCTTATCTGGGTCCCCCAGCCTGAACGCCCCAAACCTCTGCTGCCCTCAGGTTGTTGGTCACCTTGAGAGCAGACCCAGCTGGTTATTCTCTGAAAGAAGATGAGGTTGTGGTTGACCTGCTGGGTGCTCTCTGGCGTGAGAACCAAGCAAAGGCAGAGGTAAGGGCCTCACCTCAAGCTGCCCATTGACCCCCACGCTGGTCCTTTCACTCTTCCCATCTTTTCCTGACCCCTCCTCCCTCTTGACCCCATGTCATTTATGACACAGCATTTCTACCTCTGGGGCCTGAGCCTCAGGCTCCTTGGGTAGTGAATGCAATGCACCAAACAGTGCCGCACAGAACAGGTATCTCCCTGCCCTCTCGTGTGGCTGATGGAGGTATACTTCTGAGCAGCAAGGCTCCGGGCTAGCACTTAGCTGAAAGGATATTTTTGAAGCTTTAGGTAGAGAAGGCCTCAAAAGAGATGCCCAGGAATTTGCAATCATCCAATTAAACATGCCAATCCCCAGAGGTCCTGGAGTTCCTCAGGACTGTTCAGATAAGGACTGACAGGAGGAAGGATGAAGTTCTGGTCTCAGAAGTCTGTGTGCACAACGCTGGGAATGATTAACCCCTGGCCGGGGGTAGGGGGGGTGTGCAGATCAAAGACCCTAGATGAACGAACAGTCTTGGAATTCTGGAGAAGAAAGGCACTGACTGCTCTAAACAAATATGCTCAAAGGAACGCACACTTAACATTCCCACAGCTTCAGGAAGACCTGGGCTTGTGGTAACCAGGACTGATCACCCCAGTCAGGGGGTGGGAATGATCTTTCTGCACTTCTGCATTCTTTATTGATTCCCACCCCTTATGAGAGACAAACATTCATACTTTCACCCATCTGGGTCCCAGAGAAACCAAGCCATGGAACTTCCCTGGTGGCTCAGTGGTAAAGAATCTGCCTGCCAATGCAGGAGACATGGGTTTGATCCCTGAGCCAGGAAGATCTCACATGCTGAGGAGCAGCTAAGCCCCCGAGCCACAACTATTGAGCCTGTGGTCTAGAGCTCAGGAGTCACAACTACAGAAGCCTGCGTGCCCTGGAGCCTGGGCTCAGTAACAAGAGAAGCCACTGCAATGAGAAGCCCACATACCTCAACGAAGAGTAGCCCCCACTTACCACAACTAGAGAAAAGCCCAACAACAAAGATCCAGCACATACAAAAACAAATAAAATTATTTTTTTAAAAAAGGAAATGAAACCAGTCCTTCTTGATTTTCCCCATGCTTGCCCCTGCTCTCACATTCCTCTGAGGACGCCCCTTCCTGCCGCTTTTTCTTTCCTGTGGACTGGGGTAGCTTCCTCTTCTGGGAAGGGGGCTTCCTCCTCATACCAGCTCACCATGCAGCCTCCAGGAAATGGGAACCACTTGGCAGGAGGATCAGATTCCTGGGAGGTGACGGGGCTGCCTCTGCCCCTCTGCAGCTGTCAGCCCTCAGCGCTCACATTGGCCCGGAAGAGCTGACTCCCTCCATCTCAGGCCCCGGAAAGGTGGCTGGCTGGGTGGCTAACTGGCTGGCGTGGGGCCAGGTGAAGATAGGGGAGGGCTGAAAGGAGATGCCTTGCATGGAAAGGGGCAGGGGCCAGCCCAGGTCCAGAGTAGGAGGAGGAGACAAGCAATGAGGGTGTTGGCTGAAGACCACAATGTCTCAGTAGGGAAGCGGGGCTGTAGGAGCTGGGGTATCCGAGGCGCCCTGGTGAGTGGGGCCAGGGCCAAAGGCATCTGAGAAACAGACCTCCTGAAATTCAAAGTTGAGCTGCTAGCCACTGGCTCCTGGAATCTACAAGACAAAATTGAAGACTGCAGACAGGGGCACCCGGGGCTGCCACACTCCAAAAGGACAGCTTCTGGGTGAGTATGACATACTGCTGGACACATGGACTCCTAGCCTCAGTTTCCAGGATTTTTCTCATTGCCTTGACCCCCAACTAGCAAGAGGAGGCCCTTTCCCTGGATCCAGGGTGGTTGCTCAGGGACTTAGCAGTCAACAGAGACAGCAGAGCAGAAATACACACCTGCAGAAACGAGGGGATGTCAAGCAGTGACCGCAAGGCCAGGACCTAGTTGGAAATAGCTTTGCCACTCCCACACCAGCCCATTGCTGCCTTATCTACCCCAATTTGATCTCCCAGCTGCCTGTGTAATCCTGGGTACTCCAGAAACTCCACACTGAGCAGCTCTTGGCCATCCCTTGCAGGCAGGGCTGACTTCAGGAGCCTTAGTTTCTGTTGGAACCAACATGGGATGAGGAAATGCTTGACTCCAGGTTCACAAGTCCTACAACTGTCTGGAGGCTCCTTTCTTCCCTGAAGGCAACCCTGAGCCTTCCCAAGAAAGAGATACCAGAACTTGAAGTGTGACCTACAAGTCACACTTCAACCAGATCAGAGGCAAACCAGACTCACCTGTGGCTGGGCAGTTCTAAGGATAAAAACTGGGACAGCCAATGTCGTTGAAACTAACAAAATCTCCCTCAAGTCCCATGTTTTTACCCCAGTGGAGGAGCTTCCTCCCGAGGGAAGTCTCCCACTAGAGTGTTATTAATATACGTTTATGCAGCAACGTCTGCGCAACTGGGGAGAGTTAACAAAAAGGCCATGTTCCCTTCTCTCCAGAAGCTCATGGGATGAAGACAAGCAACAGGAGAAGCTTACTGGGCTCAGGGACAGATGAGGGAGGCCGTCAGCAAAAGATCACCTATGGGTGGTAACCCTTGAGTGAATTAGAGGGAAGGGCAAAGATTGGGGAAGGAAGGGCAGGAGGTGCCCGTGTGTACATGCGGGAAATGATGGGGGAAGCAGGCAGGGGCCAAGTCACCGCACATCCCCGACGACGCAGGGATCAACCCCCGCCCTTCAGGGAACATCCAGGGCTAGGTTCTCCTGGGAAGGGGGTAGCGAGGTGGGGACATTTGCTCCTTCTTTCGGGGTTTCCGCTGCATTTAATGGGCTGTCCCGCTGTTCTCTCCAGCCACTCGCCATGTGGTGGACCCTGCTGCTGCTGCTGCCTTTCCCGATAGCGCCGCGACCCAGCCAGCCGGGGCCGCTCCAGAACACCCTTGTTTTCCAGCTCACTCAGCAGGGCCCTTGGGGGAGCGGGTCCGGTAATTCCACGGTCTCGCCCTGCGAGTGGCTCCCAGTCGCGGGAGTCACGACCCTGACTTTCACGAACCGTGGCCTAGAGCGCCTGCCGGGCTGCCTGCCCCGCGCGCTGCGCAGCCTCGACGGCAGCCACAACCTGCTTCGCGCCTTGAGCGCTCCGGAGTTGGGCCACCTGCCGCAGTTACAGGTACTGACACTGCGCCACAACCGCATCACTGCGCTGCGCTGGGGCCCCGGAGCGCCCGCCGGGCTGCACTCCCTCGACCTCAGCTACAACCTGCTGGCCACCCTGCCGCCGTGCACCGGGCCCGCGCTGCCCGGTCTCCGCGCGCTGGCGCTGGCCGGGAACCCGCTGCGGGCGCTGCAGCCCGAGGCCTTCGCCTGTTTCCCCGAGCTGCGCCTGCTCAACCTGTCCTACACCGAGCTGGGCCGCGGTGACCACGAGGACATCGCCGACGCTACCTTCGCGGGAGTGGGCGGCGTGCCCCTGGCCGCTCTCCAGGTGCTGGATCTCAGTGGCACATTTCTACCCCGCGGTGAGTGCCGGTGCGGAGTGTCTAAGCCCGCGGAGGGAGGGCTGTGAACTTCCTCGAGGGGCGCTGCCCCGGGCGCCTTCTTGCAGGAAGGCTCAAAGAGATCCCAGAGATTCCCTGAGCCTAGGGCAACCTGTTCGAAGCGCCCCACTGGTCTGCACTCCTTGAGCCCCAAGAGTTGGGGACTATTACCTCCGCTCTGCTTGTGAGGAAACCAGGGCACAGAAAGGAGAATGGCTGGCCTGCAGCCTCCCAGCTCCTTAGCAGTGCCTCCACGTCTGAACTGTGACATTCTGGGTCCAGAGCCCACAGGTTTAGCCTCTCTGTTCTGCTCTCCAGCAGAATGGAGAATGGGGAGTGGATGCAGTGCTTTGGGGCTGATGAATGGACAAACCTGGTATCAAACATTTTAACATGAAGCACCTGATGTTCAGAGGATGCTTTCATTGATTTCTATTAATACTTGGTTGGCTAAAATTCTTTCTGTGAATGTTAAATCCTTCAAACAAGACACAGGAGGGAGGTGAGAATACCTATTCTCCTGTACTTGGGCATTCTGACTCTGATTTACAAGGTTGGTCTTATTGTTTAACAACACTTCACATGTGATAATCACCTGTTCCACCATCACCAAGAGAACAAAGAGCAAGAATGGGAAACAGAGAAGGGGCACTTTCTCCATTTACTAGGAGAGCGATGAAATGAGATTTCCCTGCCTTCTCCTGCCCTACTCCTCCTCTGAGCCTCCTTCCTTACATTCCTCAAAGATTTCCCCTGCTCCTGGTAGCCATCACATTGAAGGCTGGGGTACTTCTGTGTGGGGTTTAACAAGAGGGTGGGACATCAGCGTACTTGGAGACAGTGTCCTAGACAGTGTCCAAGCTCGGCCTTGTTCCTTCCTTGTTGTGTGGCCTTTAGCCAGTCATCGTCCTCTGGGACCTCAGCTGTCTGGGGCTGGAAAGGGAAGGACTGGTCTTTTCTGAGGGTTCTTCCAGCTGAAATGGCCCATGCTCTGCGATTCCTGAAGCTGCCCGCTGTCCCCAGGCTCAGCAATAACCTTCACCACTCACCTTGTCACTCTCATTGTTTCCTTAATGGTGTGCCAGCCTCACGGGTTCACGCCTTCCAGGATAGTGGGCAGCGTCCCATCTGTATTTCAGTTCGGTCGGGATGGATCAGAAACCTGCCGCGGCTCACATCCCTCTACCTGAGGAAGATGCCAAGGCTGAGGAGCCTAGAGGGGGACATTTTCAAGATGACCCCTGACCTGCAGCATCTGGATTGTCAAGATTCTCCAGCACTTACCTCTGTCCATACACACATCTTTCAAGACACGCCTCACCTACGGGTCCTTCATTTCCAGAAGTAAGTGTTTCTGAAACACATGACTGATTTTTGCCCATTACACTAAATTGAATAGTCATAACTATTTTATAGAACAAACTAGACCTTCCTTTTCCTCCCATTGCTCTTTCAAGTCCTCGTTGGGGTCTTGTTCCTCCTTATCCTTTGGGTGATACGGTGAGCACATCCCAGAGAGTCCATCTGGCCTAAAAACCAACCAACTCAGTCCTGTCCAGAGTAATGTTAAAACTTCAAACTTTCACACATGTCAAGTTTCATTCATGTCCAGGAGGAGAAATTTGCAGTGGGAAGAGGGCATCAGGGTCTTCTCTATTTCTCCATCCACCTGCTTCCCCATGTATTTTTGCAAATCAGCAGCCCCTTCCAGGGCTTGAGCAGCTCCTACTTGCACTGGGACCCAGGGGTGGTTCCCTCTGGGCCAGGGGTTATCCCGAGTCTCACCACATCCACCCTCCTTCCCAAGAGTAACTACTATCCTGACCTCTAGCAGGAAGGGCAGCATACCTTCGAAGATGATCCCAGGCCACCTTCTTTCCTGGGAGGCCACAGCTAGGCCCTGGGAAGCAAGCACCATTGCCCTGCCATCACTCTCAATGTAGCCACTTCTCTTTTTTCTTGACTAGCTCCAGAGTGCATGTAGCTCAGTGCCTGTAACACTGTGTGTGCCCTGTAACATTAGTGAAGATCATGGTGGTTGTGATGATGGTGATATTATGTTAACAGTGATGGTGATAATGGTGTCTCATGATGATGGTGCTGGTGGTAATGAATGGTGACAGGATGGTCATGGTGATGGTGATGGTAGTGATGATGTGGATGAGAGTGATATCATCTCTGGCTTAGACTCCTCTTTTGAGTTTTAGACTGATGAAGCATTGTTTATCAGATGTGGAACCAAACTGCTTGGACTCAGTCTTGATTCCACTCACCACTTCCTAGCGATGTAAGTTAGAGCAAGTTACCCTATGCTTTTGCGGCTCAGTTTCCTCATCTGTAAAATGGGAATAATGATCAGATCCTCCCCTACTGCATTGTTGTGAGAGGAAATGCCTTGATATGTGTCTAGAACAGTGCCTGGCACAGAACAGCAGGTTTGTGTAATAACTACTGGGCATCTCCACTGGATGTCTCACAGGTCTTTCAGCATCTAGGACATACCTACATACATGAGCCTGGAGCTCATGGAAACTCTGGGCTGGAGATTCCTAACTGAGCATCCTCAGCACAGAGGTAGCATGAGAAAGCATGAGGTGATGATAGTGATGATGCTGATGGGGTTAGTAGTGAAGACACCAGATGGTGTTGATGGCCATGAGATGGTGATGGTGATGATGAAAGCATGGCCTCTGCTTTCAGGGAGCACACAGTTCTGTAGGGAGAAGACATCTGTCAATTGTCATGATGTACTGGGATCGGTAACAGAGGCACATGCCACATACCATGTTATAAGGCAAGTGGGGTCAGTGTTCAGCTTCAGCAGGCTGGAAAAAGAACATAATTGTTCCGTATCTTCAAAGGTGAGTCTAAACTCCCCAGGTGGAGAAAGGCAACCTAGACTCCAAGAAAAGCAGGCATCCCTGGATCAAAATTGGGGGCTGCTTCCTCTTATCCCTACACTTCTCAGTTTGCTGCAATCTGACCACCCACTTCAGCCTCAGGATTGAATGCAACCAGTGGCATTTCAGCTGCTGTGTCCAGTGGACACTTCTCTATCCCCTGAGCCCCTTCTTGAGTCCTTCCTCCCTCTTGACACTCTCTCTTCTCATCCTTAGGATGCTGCTCTGGTGCTTCTCCAGCTTTTCTGGATAGGCCTTCTTAAGGCCCTTGACTATTTCCTGCTCTTAAAACTTTTCTGCATGTCATTACACACCCTACATGCTTCCTCTAGCACTGTTTCCACCCACTTTTCCAATGCCATAGGATTTGGCAAAATGTGGGGTGTCGGCAACGTTCATTCTCAATGAAGCCAGAATGGAGTGGGATGAAGATTCAGTGCAGGTGCAGACAGCTCTGAAGGTTGGCTGCCTGGTCGGTCACCAGGTCCAGCCTGGTCTCCATTCCCAATGGCTCTGTGCCAGCCCTTCCCACCCACCCTGCAGGGCAGTTTGAGGTCAAGTTCTCATCATTCCCTACCCAGCTAACCAAAAGCCTTCTAACCCATGACCTTCAGGGTGCACAGGTTAGTGCAGGGAGTCTTAAACACTTCTGTGCTATGTACTTCTGTGGCAGTCTGTGAAGCCTGTGGGCCTTTCTCAGAAGAAAGTTCTTATATACGTAATATCCAGTCCCATCACTTCATGGCAAATAGATGGGGGAAATGTGGAAACAGTGACAGATTTTACTTTTTGAGGCTCAAAAATCACTGCAGATGGTGACTGCAGTCATGAAATTAAAAGATGTTCCTTGGAAGAAAAGCTGTGACAAACCTAGACAGTGTATTAAAAAGCAGAGGCATTACTTTGCTGACAAAGGTCCATATAGTCAAAGTTATGGTTTTTCCAGTAGTCATGTATGGATGTGAGAGTTGGAACATAAAGAAGGCTGCATGCCAAAAAACTGATGCTTTTGAACTGTGGTGTTGGAGAAGACTCTTGAGAGTCCCTTGGACTGCAAGGAGATCAAACCAGTCAATCCTAGAGGAAATCAATCCTGAATATTCATTTAAAGGGCTGATGCTGAAGCTGATGCTTCAATGCTTTGGCCACCTGATGCAAAGAGCCAACTCATTAGAAAAGACCCTAATGGTGGGAAAGATTGAGGACAGGAGGAGAAGGGGATGACAGAGGATGAGATGGTGGAATGGCATCACTGACTCAGACAGGTTACCTGGCTCAGGCAGTAAACAATCTGCCTACAGTGCAGGAGACTTGAGTTTGATCCCTGGATTGGGAAGATCCCCTGGAGAAGGAAATGACAGCCCACTCCAGTATTGTTGCCTGGAGAATCCCATAGACAGAGGAGCCTTATGGGCAATAGTACATGGGGTCACAAAGAGTTGGACATGACTGACTAACACTTTTCACTGACTCAATGGACGTGAGTTTGAGCAAGCTCCGGGAGATGGTGAAGGACAGGGAAGCCTGGTGTGCTGCAGTCCATGGGGTCGAAAAGAGTTGGACACAAGTGAGTGACTGAGCAACAAATGTAGGATTCCAAAGAAATCAATTATAGTTATTAAGATACTTTTAAGTGTGTGTTTTAGGACTATGTATGTATGGCGTGCTTCTTTATTTTTTGTTCTTGTTGTTCAGTCGCTCAGTCGTGTCCGGCTCTTAGAGACCCCATGGTTTCCCTGTCCTTTACTGTCTCCCAGAGCTTGCTCAAACTTATGTCCATTGAGTCAGAGATGCCATCCAACCATCTCATCCTCAGTGGCCCCCTTCCCCTGCCTTCAATCTTTCCAAGCATCAGGGTCTCTTACAATGAGTTGGCTCTTTGCATCAGGTGGCCAAAGGATTGGAGCTCAAGTTTCAGCAATTCAGGGTTGATTTCCTTCCTTTAGGATTGACTGGTTTTATCTTCTTGCTGTCCAAGGGACTCTCAAGGGTCTTCTACAGCACCACAGTTCAAAAACATCAATTCTTGGATGCTCAACCTTCTTTATGGTCCAACTCTCACATCCATACGTGACTACTGAAAAAGCCATAGCTGTGACTATGCTGACCTTTGTCGGCAAAGTGATGTCTCTGCTTTTTAAAATGCTGTCTAGGTTTGTCATAGCCTTTCTTCCAAGGAGCAAGCATCTTTTAATTTCATGGCTGCAGTCACCATCTGCAGTGATTTTGGAGCCCAGTAGAATAGAGTCTCTCACTGTTTCCACACTTTCCCCATCTATTTGCCATGAAGTGATAGGACCAGATGCTATGATCTTCATTTTTTGAATATTGAGTTTTAAGTCCGTTTTTCACTCTCCTCTTTCACCTTCATCAAGAGACTCTTCAGTTCCTCTACGCTTTCTGCCATAAAGGTGGTGTTATCTGCATATCTGAGGTTATTGATATTTCTCCTGGCAATCTTGATTCTGGCTTGAGCTTCATTCAGGCTGGCATTTCTCATGATGTACTCTGTGTATAAATTAAATAAGCAAATTGACAATATACAGCCTTGACATACTCCTTTCCCAATTTGAACCAGTTCATTGTTCCATGTCCCATTCTAACTGTTGCTTCTTGATCTGTATACAAATTTCTTAGGAGACAGGTAAGGTAGTCTGGTATTTCCATATCTTTAAGAATTTTCCACAGTTTGTTGTGATTCACATGCTGGAAGGCTTTAGTGTAGTCAATGAAGAAGAAGTACCTGTTTTCCTGGAAATCACTTGCTTTTTCTATGATACAACGGATGTTGGCAATTTGCTCCCTGGTTCCTCTGCCTTTTCTAAATACAGCTTGTATATCTGGAAGTTCTGGGTTCACGTACCGTTGAAGCCTAGCTTGAAGGATTTTGAGCATAACCTTGCTAGCATGCAACATGAGGACAATTGTAAGGTAATTTGCACACTCTTTGGCATTGCCCTTCTTTGGGATTGGAATGAAAACTGACCTTTTCCAGTCCTGCAGCCCCTCCTTAAATTTAAAAAATCCAGCAGGAGGTCCAATAACTTCCATAATTCTGATGATCATTAAGTTCAGTTCAGTCACTCAGTCGTGACCGACTGTTTGTGACCCCATGGACTGCAGCACGCCAGGCTTCCCTGTCCATCACCAACTCCCAGGACTTACTCAAACTCATGTCTATCGAGTCAGTGATGCTATCCAACCATCTCATCCTCCGTTGTCCCCTTCTTCTCCCACCTTCAATCTTTCCCAGTATCAAGGTTTTTTCCAGTGAGTCAGTTCTTTGCATCAGGTGGCCAAAGTATTGGAGTTTCAGCTTCAGCATCCGTCCTTCCATGAATATTCAGGACTGATTTCCTTTAGGATGGACTGGTTGGATCTCCTTGCAGTTCAAGGGACTCTCAAGAGTCTTCTCCAACACCACAGTTCAAAAGCATCAATGCTTTGGCCCTCAGCTCTTTTATAGTTCAACTATCACATCCATACATGACCACTGGGAAAACCATAGCTTTGACTAGACGGACCTTTATTGGCAAAATAATATCTCTGCTTTTTAATATGCTGTCTAGGTTGGTCATAGCTTTTCTTCCAAGGAGCAAGCTTCTTTTAATTTCATGGCTGCAGTCACCATCTGCAGTGATTTTGGAGCCTCCAAAAATAATATCTCTCACTGTTTCCATTGTTTCCCCATCTATTTGCCTTGAAGTGATGGGACCGGATGCCATGATCTTAGTTTTTGAATGTTGAGTTTTAAGCCAAATTTTTCATTCTCTCTTTCACTTTCATCAAGGGGCTCTTTAGTTCTTCTTCGCTTTCTGCCATAAGGGTGGTGTTATCTGTGTATCTGAGGTTATTGATATTTCTCCTGGCAATCTTGATTCCAGCTTGTGTTTCATCCAGCCCAGTATTTTGTATGATGTAATCTGTCTGTAAGTTAAATAAGCAGGGTGACAATATACAGCCTTGACGTATTCCTCTCCCGATTTGGAACCAGTCTGTTGCTCCAACGTCCAGTTCTAACTGTTGCTTCTTGACCAGCATACAGATTTCTCAAGAGGCAGATCAGATGGTCTGGTATCCCCATCTCTTTCAGAATTTTTCACAGTTTGTTGTGATCCATGCAATAAATTTGGCGTAATAAATAGAGCAGAAGTAGATGTTTCTCTGGAACTCTCTTGCTTTTTCTATGATCCAATGGATGTTGGCAATTTGATCTCTGGTTCCTCTCCCTTTTCTGAATCTAGCTTGAATATCTGGAAGTTCATGGTTCACGTACTGTTGAAGCCTGCCTTGGAGAATTTTGAGCATTACTTTGCTAGTGTGTGAGATGAGGGCAATTGTGAAGTAGTTTGAACATTCTTTGGCGTTGCCTTTCTTTGCGATTGGATTGAAAACTGACCTTTTCCAGTCCTGTGGCCACTGCTGACTTTTCCAAATTTGCTGACATATTGAGTGCTATACTTTACCAGCATCATCTTCTAGGCTTTGAAATAGCTCAACCGGAGTTCCATCGCCTCCACTAGCTTTGTTCATAGTGATGCTTCCAAAGGCCCACTTGACTTCACATTCCAGGAGATCTGGCTCTACGTGAGTAATCACACCATTGTGGTTATCCGGGTCATGAAGATCTTTTTCGTATAGTTCTTCTGTGTGTTGTTGCCACCTCTTCTTTATATCTTCTGCTTCTGTTAGGTCCATACCATTTCTGTGCTTTATTGTGGCCTTCTTTGCATGAAATGTTCCCTTGGTATCTCTAATTTTCTTGAAGAGATCTCTAGTCTTTCCCATTCTATTGATTTCCTCTATTTCTTTGCATTGATCACTGAGGAAGGCTTTCTTATATCTCTTTGCTATTCTTTGGAACTCTGCATTTAAATGAGTATATCTTTCCTTTTCTTCTTTGCCTTTAGCTTCTCTTCTCTTCTCAGCTATTTGTAAGGCCTCCTCAGACAACTTTGTTGCCTTTTTACATTTCTTTTTCTTGGGAGTGGTCTTGATCACTGCCTCCTGTACAATGTCATAAACCTCTGTCCATAGTTCTTCAGGCACTCTATCAGATCTAATCCCTTGAATCTGTTTGTCACTTCCACTGTATAATTTTAAGGAATTTGATTTAGGTCATAACTGAATTGTCTAGTGGTTTTCCCTACTTTCTTCAATTTAAGTCTCAATTTTACGATAAGGAGTTCATGATCTGAGCCACAGATCATTAAGTGATTAAAGTGAAAGTCGCTTAGTTGTGTCCTACTGTTTGTGACCCCGTGAACTCTACAGTCCATGGAATTCTCCAAGCCAGAATACTGGAGTAGGTAGCCTTTCCCTTCCCCAGGGAATCTTCCCAACCCAGGGATCGAACGAGGATCTCCTGCATTGCAGGCAGATTCTTTACTAACTGAGCTATCAGGGAAGCCCTTTAACGATCATAAATGACAGAAAACTACTGAGAAGTGATTTGGAAATATCTGTGTTTTGTTGATGATTCACCTGTGGTTTGTTGCCTTCATTCGTCACTGAAACAAATGGTGAATTTCAGTTAGAGATTTGTGAAAGAGACCTCTATCCAAGTTAATATACCCTGTCTCCAGGGACCTCTGGTTGAGAACCCTTGTAATCCAGTCACCATATTCAGCCAGGGGATCTGTCTAAATTATAATCTGATTGAGTTTTAAGACAAATGAAAACTCTTCCATGGCTGGAGGAGAAGGTTTACCTCTTTGGCTGGCTCATCCCTGGGCTCTACTGCACCATCAATCCCACCCCTACCCTGTGCTCCAGCTGGGGAAGGAGCCACTTCCTCTCTGGGTGCTCTCAAGTCTCTGAAGCTCATTAGATGTCATCTCACCTGTGGCACTCTCTTTCCTTTTTCTCAAGCCCGCCTTGCTCTTGGCTCTCCTTACCTCACCCAAAGCCTCCCCTGGGACATTATCTGTGATAGATGCTGGCAACATGTGGGTTCCTTGGCACAGCCAGCACTCTCTGGAGAGGGGGTAGCACCCTCCTGGCTTCTCTGCCAACCTGGCATGCCCAATGTCCTCCACCGTCCTCTCTGACAATGCTACATGCGGGAGGGAGAGGCCTTTGGCAATATTTCAGCAAAAAAAGAAAACCAGGATTATTTACAAGATAAGTAGAAACTTCTTCCACGTTAAGGCTCTGTCAGTTCAGATGCAGAGAATACTCAGATGCAGACACACCTCAGGACATGAAGCAGGCTCTCCCATCCTCGGCATGTGATGGGAATGCAACTTGTCTTTTTCATGTGCAAGTTGCAATGTGTGGCAGAAAGGGCCACCAGAGAAGGAAAAGGCTCCTTTTCCTTATCAATAAAAATGAATGAAATACTGGAAATTCCAGAGTTACTCAGCAGTTTCACTCCCAGGGGCCCAGGTTGAGTCCCTGGTCAGGAAACTAAAATCCCGTAAGCTGCTGGTTTGGCCAAAAACAAAAAATAAATAAAAAATAAGTGAGTGAAATATTACCTACTTCATGATCTGACATATGCTATCAATGAGATAATGTTATCTGAAATACTAAGCAATGTTGTGTGTGTTCAGTCACTCAATTGCTTCCAACTCTTTGTGACCCTCTAGACTGTAACCCACCAGGCTCCTCTGTCCATGGGATTTTCCAGGAAAGAATATTGGTACATGTTAACATTTCCCTTTCCTAAGCAATGTTACTTTCCCCAAAATATGGTAATCCTTTTCTCCTACCACTTCAAGCAAAAAAAAAAATTCCTTTGCAAAATGAAGTGCTAAGTAAACTCCTTTCTAAGCTTTCCACTCTAGCTCTGTGAAACCTGCTAAAAGCAAGCATTTGCATATGTGTGTGTGTGTGTGTGTATACACATACATACATTCATACACACACATATATGGGGCTTCCCAGGTGGCACTAGAAGTAAAGAACCCACCTGTCAATGCAAGAGACATAAAAGATGCACGTTTAGTCCAGAAGATACCCTGGAGAAGGGCCTGGAAACCCACTCCAGTGTTTTTGCCTCGAGAATCCCATGGACAGAGGAGACTGGTGGGGAGTCTATAGGTTTGCAAAGAGTCAGACACGACTGAAGTGACTTAGTATGCACTCATGCATACACATATATGTGGGTTCCGCTTAAGTTTCAATATAATGGCACACACATATGTTCAGTGCTCCACAGGGGACAACTGTCAGGTGCCCAGAGAGCAGATCTGGGTGGTGGGTCCTTCCTTGCCCAGAACATCTGCATCTCCCCCAGAGCAACAGAAGAAGTTTCTCAAGTAGATGGAGAAAAGCTAGTTAGTCTTGGGTTGGAAGAGGCCTGTGGATACAGTGCAGCGCCTGTTGCTCATCATTCTCAGATTGTAACTAGAATGTGTACAAGAGGCTGGGAGACTCTAGGAGTTGAGACAGTTGAGGCCAAACACTTTGGGCAGAAAGAGCAGAAAACCAGGAGGGGGCCTGCCATTGCTAGGTGTGGTACATTGTTGGCAAAAATGGCCCCAGTAATTCCTCCCATCATCCCTGTATACACAGCCCTTTGCAAATGTGACTTTCCAGCTCTTCCCACTAAGAAGTAGAGCCTATTCTCCACCTCTTGAAGCTGGGCATAGCCATGTGACATGTTTAGGCCAGAGGGACATTAGCAAATGTGTTGTAAGCAGAGACTTGAAAGTAGTTAAGCAAATTGGGGGTCACCCTCTCTTGCTGGTAGAGACTGGCACACCACCACATGCACAAGCCTCCTGGGTGATGAAAGACACAGAGAGAGGAAGCCCTGGCAAACCAGTTGAGACTCCATATAAGTGAGGCAATCCTAGATCTTTCCAGCCCAGGTGAGCCGGCCCAGACCATAAGAACCACCGAGTCAACCCACAGGATCATGAAAAAGAATAGACATTTATTGTTTTAAGTTAAAGCTGATACACTTCAGTGAACCATCTTCCAAAAGACTGGTGTGAAATGCTATCAGCTACAGTCCAACTGCAGTAGTATACAGTGTTCTCATTAAGAACATATGTATACCTATGGCTGATTCATGTTGATGTTTGACAGAAAACAACAAAATACTGTAAAGCAATTATCCTTCAATTAAATAAATTTTAAAAATTTTCTGCCCTTTCTTCACTGGTCTATAATAACAATAACATACTTTTATGTAGAGATCTACATTTATAAGTACTTTTATCAGCACAGACTCTTTTTTATATAGCCAGCAGGGAGAATTGTCTCCATTTGTTATGAGAGGTGATACTGACTAGGTTAGGTTGGTATCTCCACAGATTAAAAAAAATATATCCAAGGTCATTAATAGTTTCCTCAAAGCAAACTAGCCCCTAACAGAATGGTTTTCCCATGACACCACTGTGGCTCTCTGGGTTTAGTGTTGACCTAACTGTACAAGCCTGAGTTAATTAATTTTTGTGTGTTTCAGCTGCAACTTGAGTTCCTTCCATCCTTGGAACTTGCATACCTCCCAGGTCTTGTCCATCAACCTCTTTGGCAACCCTCTCACTTGCAGTTGTGAGTTGGCCTGGCTCCTCATGGATGCAAAGAGGATTGTCCTAAGCAGGTAACATGTTTAAAAAGCAGATGACTGAGGGGTGAAGATCAAATTTCTGGAGCTGAAGTTCTCACAGTTTGTATCCTACTCATGTAACAATGCTGGGCAGGTTGGCAGTGCTGGGTAGGGCAACTGTTCCCCATATAGTCACAATCAGGGACCCAGGAGATAAAGGCTCTGCCTCCATCCCAGCAAGCCTGAGGAGCAAAGAGCTGGAGGAGCCCACTCAGGAGGTTTTAAAGGGCCGGGCCATCACTTTTACCCACATCCCATTGGTCAGATGAACTTAGCAGGTCATGCCTACTGCATTGGAGGCTGTGAAATGTAGTGTAGCTCTGTGCCTGCTAGGAAAAGAAAATGGGCTAAGTAAACAGCTAACTCTTTCTGCTAAAGCGGAGTTATCATTGCTCATTTTACAAACGAGCGAACTGGGGCAAAAAGAGGAAGGTACTTGCTTAGATTCATGCAGCTGCTGGGTGGAGGAGACAGGATCTACTGTCTTTCAAAATTCTGCTCTTGGGACTTCCCTGGCTGTCTGTCATTAAGTTTCTGCTGCTTCCAATGCAGGGGACCCCAGTTCCATCCCTTTTTGGGGAACTAAGATCCCATGTGTGGCCAAAAAAAAAAGACACAAAAATGTGGTCCACTGAGTCCCCAGAATGAATACCTTCTGTGGCATTCAGTCCAGTGTTAGTGGGTTTATAGAGCTCTCATGGGACAGGAGCCTGAATATCAAGTGGGTCTCAGTCTGCCACCCCTCACCCTTTCATCTTGCCTATAGCAGCAGGCTCTTTGCAGTGAATGAAAATGTTGAGAGTTCAAGCTCTTCACACCACTTACTGCTATTGATTTTGGCTGTTACTTAACCTCTTTGTGCCTCTACCTTCTCATCTGTAAAATGGGTATAATAGTGCCTATCTCATGAGGTAGTGGATATTAAATTGGTTTATACAGAAAAGTGTTAGCAACAGTCCCTAGCATGTGGCAAAGTACTCAAAAAATGTTAACTAGTATAAGTGTTGTTACTAGTACTCACCACCAGGAAGCAGAGAGGTGAGAATAAAATGACAGACCACACTTAGAGCATCTGGACTGCCCTTCACCATGCTCACCATGGGTTTAGGTTCTGCATTTGCTAGCCATGCTATCTTGGGCAGTTAGTTCCTCTTTCTGAATTCCCATTTCCTTCTCTGTCCAATGGGACTTACAAGGGGAGCCTCCTTGATAGGTTGTCCTGAAGGTCACTGAGGTGACCCATGTTGAGTGTGTACCACGTGGTACCTGGCAGATGTGTTACAAGGCTTGGGAAAGGGATTATCTGCCCGAAGGACTCAAAGCCGAGAACAGAAGCAGCCCCTCTAACTGACCAACCTCTCCTCTAGGGAGACAGACATTGTGTGCAAACCAGCTGCAGGATCCAGTGGCATCTTCTCAGCCCCTCTTTTGCTGTCCCAGCTGCCAAGTGTGTGCCATCCGGACCAAAATACCACTCTCCTTGATTTCAACCCACCCTCCTCGGTCATCTCCACTCACACATCATCTGCTCAGGGTTCCTCCACCTTGCGGAGCACAACACCCTCCACCACACCTGCGGGAGGCCAACAGAGCATCACCAAGTTTCCCTCCCTCCCTGTGGATTCCCCCACACGAGCCGCCGCTGGGCTACGGCACAGCCTTGCCGAGGATGGGGCCGCTCCCTCGACTACTGTCTCTCCAACAGGTTCGAGCAACTCTGGCGACCCACCTAAGACTGTGAGCACAGCCTGGACAGAGCACCAAGAATACGCTACCGGGCTTATCCTGGAGCCTAATATCTCAGCGGCCTCCATCCCATGGGCCAGCAGACACCCTGGTCTCTCCCCTGCCTCCCGGGACTCAGTGAGCCCGCCCCAGCACTCCTGGGAGACACGAGCCACCCCGCAGGCTCCGCACCCTCCTCCTTCCGAGCGCGGAATTCGTGTCCTGCTGCTGAACGACTCCAGCGAGGAGGAGGAAGAGGAGAGCGGAAAGGAGGAGGTAGGGGCCCCAGCCTGGGATGTACCCTGCGATTACCACCCCTGCAGGCACCTCCAGACACCATGCGCAGAGCTTCAGCGGCGTTGGCGGTGCAGGTGCCCCGGCCTCAGCGGGGAAGACACCCTGCCAGACCCTCCCAAGCTGCAGGCGGTGGCGGAGACCACCGACACGTCGGCACTGGTGCGCTGGTGCGCCCCCAACTCAGTAGTGCGCGCCTACCAAATCCGCTACGCGCCGGAGGGCTGGCCAGGGAACCAGTCGTTGGTGGGGGACGTATGTGCCACCGCGCGCCAGCACGCCCTGCATGGACTGTCACCGGCCACGGCCTACCGAGTGTGCGTTCTGGCGGCCAATGGCGCGGGGCTGAGCCAGCGCGGGGCGTGCGCCGCCTTCACCACCGGGCGCAGCCCCATGCTCGTCGCGGCGGGGCTGGGCTCCGCTGGCGGCCTGCTGCTAGTCAGTACAGCGCTGCTGGCCACCGGCCTCTGCCGCCGGGGCCGGACGCCACGCACTCCGCCCTGCCACACGCAGCTGCTGGCCTACCGCAACCCCTCCTTCGTCCCTGTGCCCGCGGCCCCGCTCTCACAGGCAGATGTTCACTGAGCACCCACCGCCAGTGCGGAGAAGGCAGTCCCGGGGTCTAGAAAGACCCGTCTGCCTATTGCTTCCTCGAGGCTTGCGCTCCTTGAGCACATGTGGCACTGGCCGAGCTGGGATCCTCGGCCCCGGGAACCTCTGCCTTCCCTTCTTGCTGCTTCTCTCTGTTCCCAGAAGTTATGGGTCACCTTGCTGGGCACCCTGTGTCTGGTTTTTCCTCAGCCGGTGTCCCTCAGCATCCAGTAGAATAGAATTGTGTCGGCCACTATTGTCCTGTTGGAAGTGACATCTTCGTCATTTCAGTAAAGTTCCCTCAAGGTCAAGCTCTGGCTAAGAGATTGACTCCAGCGGATTCTCTCCCGGGCTCCCTGTTCCACACACCCTGACCACCCCCCACCCCAATACTCCCCCTCTCCCTGGACCCCACCAGTGGATGCTTAACCTGAGAACCAGTTATGCTCCCTGAAGCCTTCTGTTCATTTCAGGGTATGGCAGCATGTGTACTTCTAGCTTTAAACTGCAGTCTTCCCAGAACATCTGTGAAACACAGGCAGGGGGAAGGCTGTCCTTTCAAACTCGGTTTTTAATACATTTCACTTAAGACCAGGTGAGTAGAGGAACCGTGAACTGCTTTTTGAAGGAAGCATAATAATTGATGAACTCATGTTCAAGAACTTTTCTGAGAGAAAAAATGAACAAAAGGAAACCCTCAAGGCTCCAGCTAAACACCAAAGCACTACTCTGCTCAAATTGCATCAAACTTTCTCTTATTTTACTTCTATACAAACTTAGGAGGGAAAGTGATTTTATCAAATTAAAATGGGATCATATTTCTAGATTTTAGTTTTCTACATTATCATTTATGTAAGCTACCTGTGGCAGCCCTAACAGACTACCACAAACTTGGTTGCTTCAAACAACTGAAGTTTATTCTCTTACAGGTTAGGCCAGAAGTCCACAGTCAAGGTATCAACAAAGTTGGTTCCTTCTGGAGACTAAGGGGAAACTGTTCCACCCCTCCCCTCCACCCTGGGGAGGGAGCCAGGGAGCCAGCAATCCTTGGGTTCCTGGGGTCGCAGTTTCCTTATCCATGCCTCCTTGTCTTCTGACAGTCTCTAAATCCCGCCCCCTCCTTTCTTCCATTCTCTTTTCTCCAGTCTTGAGATATAACTGAAGTGTAACATTGTTTAAGGTGTACCATGCAATGATTTGAGACTCCTATATATTGAGAGATAATTACAATGAGGTTCGTGAATACATCTGCCACTTCATACAGTTATCTTTGTGTACAAGTGCGGTAAGAACTTTTAAGATCTTAGCTACTTTCCAATATACAGTATTATTAACTGTAGTCATCATGAACTTTCTTGTACCATTTGACCACCTTCACCCATTCCCCATCCCACCTCCCACCTCTAGGAACCAACAATCTAACTCTTAAATTGGTTTTGTTAGATTTCACATATGAGATCATGCTGAATTTGTCTTTGTGTTATTTCAGTTAGTATATTGCCCTCAGGATCCATCCATTTTGTTCCAAATTGCAGGACTTCCCTCTTTTTATGGTTGAATAATATTCCATTATATATTTTTCTTTCTTTATTCACTCATCCGTTGACATTTAGGTTATTTCCATGTCTTGATTACTGTAAATAACACTACAATGAACATGAGGAGTGAGGATATCTTGAGATAATGATCTTATTTCCTTTGGATATGTACCCAGAAGTCAAATTTCCCTCTTCTTGTAAGAACACCAGGCATTGGCTTAAGGCCCACCCAAATCCAGTATGACAATCCTAATTTTGATTATATCTATAAAGATCCTATACCCAAATAAAGTCACTTTCAGAGGTACTGGGGGTTAGAACCTGAAAATTTTCTGAGGCACAGTTCAACCCAAAACAGCATTTACTTCTAAGAAAAAAAAATTAGATTCTCATGGTATCTTCTGTTTCTACAACATGCTGCAGCATAGAAACCATGCTGCAGAAACTAAGCATATCCAAGTTTGATCTGGATAATGGAATTGTACTACATAGTTCTAGATGTTTGAAGTTTTGAAAAAGCTTCCAAAAATTCTAAGGTGGATCCCTAGTTTTATCACATATGTAACCAGGAAAAATGGACTGATTTAAAAGATCTTCCAGCTCCAAATTTAAAGCTGCAAGGCAAAAGCCCAAAATGTGACTAATATAAAAGCCCTCAGGCATGTAATTAAATTATCCCAGTGCCTTTTTAAGTTTAGTATCAAGATTGAATCTGTTATGTAGAGGCACCAAAATGAATTTGTCATGCTTGGAGTCTGTATGCATGACTCAAATATACCTAATACAATTCCAATGTTTTATAAACCAGCAGAATTTGTTTTATAGCAATTCAGTATCCAAAAACCTACAGGTTATGGGGGGGGAGTATATTAACAAGAATCAGATTAAGACTTGACTACTAAAGAGACTACGGATCCAACTGTAAGTCACTCCAAATAGTACCAACACTAAACCACAAGTGAGCACAAAATTCAAAACGAAACACAAAATTCTAATTTTCCTCCTACTTTATTTCAAGTTCTCCCTTTTAAAAACATTTTCATGTGCTCATACTTTGCTAGTACTGAGACATGTTCAATGTGCCTCTTGGGTAGTCCAGCAATGTGTCTTTCACCTCTCACTGCCACCCAGGCCATTATGAGACATTAAAGGAGGTTCCAGAAGGGGAGAATGACTAGCCTCACACAGCCCTTCTCTCACCCACTTCCACTGGAGTCCATAGCAGTGTCCCTGGCTGCAGGCTACGGTATTTTTCAAGCCAGGGGTGACTCAGCAGCTAATCTGGGAACAAGGAAGCCAGGACCAGCAGGCAACAAAGGACACACTGGTCCAAGGATGCCACAACTGAGAGGCATGGATTTTGCTTATAACCCCTTATAATTTTTAACACAGCTTAACAGGCTACATTTAGATAACCTCACGGTATGAGGCTATATTACACTTGGGTTAGAACCTGGCAATGAGCAACAACAGGCCTCTGAAGAGGAAGCAGCCAGCACCAGCCACATGTCTTCCTCTCCTTGTACCTTCCATTCTCTTAAACATGATAGTGTAGTAAGAAAAGGACTTTTAAGTCAGTTCAGTTCAGTCCAGCCGCTCATTCGTATCCAACTCTGCGACCCCATGAATCGCAGCACGCCAGGCCTCCCTGTCCATCACCAACTCCCGGAGTTTACCCAAACCCATGTCCATCGAATTGGTGATGCCATCCAACCATCTCATCCTCAGTCATCCCCTTCTCCTCCTGCCCCCAATCCTTCCCAGCATTAGGGTCTTTTCCAATGAGTCAACTCTTTGCAACAGGTGGCCAAAGTATTGGAGTTTCAGCTTCAACATCAGTCCTTCCAATGAACACCCAGGATTGATCTCCTTTAGGATGGACTGGTTGGATCTTCTTGCAGTCCAAGGGACTCTCAAGAGTCTTCTCCAACACCACAGTTCAAAAGCATCAATTCTTCGGTGCTCATCTTTCTTCACCGTCCAACTCTCACATCCATACATGACCACTGGAAAAACCATAGCCTTGACTAGACGGACCTTTGTTGGCAAAGTAATGTCTCTGCTTTAAATATGTTATCTAGGTTGGTCATAACCTTTCTTCCAAAGAGTAAGCGTCTTTTAATTTCATGGCTGCAATCACCATCAGCAGTGATTTTGGAGCCCCAAAAAATAAAGTCTGACACTGTTTCCACTGTTTCCCCATTTATTTCCCATGAAGTGATGGGACCAGATGCCATGATCTTAGTTTTCTGAATGTTGAGCTTTAAGCCAACTTTTTCACTCTCCTCTTTCACTTTCATCAAGAGGCTCTTTAGTTCTTCTTCACTTTCTGCCACAAGGGTGGGGTCATCTGCATATCTGAAGTTATTGATATTTCTCCTGGCAATCTTGATTCCAGCTTGTGTTTCTTCCAGCCCAGCGTTTCTCATGATGTACTCTGCATATAAGTTAAATAAGCAGAGTGACAATATACAGCCTTGACGTACTCCTTTTCCTATTTGGAACCAGTCTGTTGTTCCATGCCCAGTTCTAACTTTTGCTTCCTGACCTGCATACAGGTTTCTCAAGAGACAGGTCAGATGGTCTGGTATTCCCATCTCTTTCACAATTTTCCACAGTTTATTGTGATCCACACAGTCAAAAAAGCAGAAATAGATGTTTTTCTCGAACTCGCTTGCTTTTTCGATGATCCAGCAAATGTTGGCAATTTGATCTCTGGTTCCTCTGCCTTTTCTAAAACCAGCTTGAACATCTGGAAGTTCACAGTTCACGGATTACTGAAGCCTGGCTTGGAGAATTTTGAGCATTACTTTACTAGCGTGTGAGATGAGTGCAACTGTGCGGTAGTTTGAGCATTCTTTGGCATTGCCTTTCTTTGGGATTGGAATGAAAACTGACCTTTTCCAGTCCTGTGGCCACTGCTGAATTTTCCAGATTTGCTGACATATCGAGTGCAGCACTTTCACAGCATCATCTTTCAGGATTTGAAATAGCTCAACTGGAATTCCATCACCTCCACTAGCTTTGTTCGTAGTGATGCTTTCTAAGGCCCGCTTGACTTCGCATCCTACGATGTCTGGCTTTAGGTGAGTGATCACACCATTGTGATTATCTGGGTCATGAAGATCTTTTTTGTATAATTCTTCTGTGTATTCTTGCCACCTCTTCTTAATAGCTTCTGCTTCTGTTAGGTCCATACCATTTCTGTCCTTTATCAAGCCCATCTTTGCATGAACTGTTCCCTTGGTATCTCTAATTTTCTTGAAGAGATCTCTAGTCTTTCCCATTCTGTTGTTTTCCTCTATTTCTTTGCATTGATCACTGAGGAAGGCTTTCTTATCTCTCCTTGCTGTTCTTTGGAACTCTGCATTCAGATGGGAGTATCTTTCCTTTTCTCCTTTGCTTTTTGCTTCTCTTCCCAGCTATTTGTAAGGCCTCCTCAGACAGCCATTTTGCTTTTTCGCATTTCTTGTTCTTGGAGATGGTCTTTCTCCCTGTCTCCTGTACAATGTCACGAACCTCCATCCATAGTTCATCAGGCACTTTGTCTATCAGATCTAGTCCCTTAAATCTATTTGTCACTTCCACTGTATAATCATAAGGGATTTGATTTAGGTCATACCTGAATGGTCTAGTGGTTTTCCCTACTTTCTTCAATTTATGATCCTAAATCAATTATTTTTACAATGTAAGTGCAAGTGACACAGCTAAATGGACTTTATGAATCATAAAACTTCCACAACAGCAGATGACCATAGGATGCTATACAAACAACCCAAGTTGAAGGTCATTTTTTCCCAGCTTTTTTATTCCTTGAACATTTTAACAAAAGAACAGTCCTCAAGTTTAAAAAAAAAAAACTTTGAAAAATATACAGTTTCGTATTATTTACATAACATACAAGTACAGGTCCCAGTATCATACAAACATATGTTAGAGATATAGTGGGATGGTATGATATAACTCACTGCCTCCTGAATGGCTAGGGTAACCGACATGTTTGCATTTTCCAACTACCTTTGTCGCTTGTTATCCTGACGCAAGGCACCTGAGAGGTTGGAAGACTTCTGAATGTGAACTTCAATAGCTTCTATTTTGATCTTATTGATTTCAAAACTGACTACATTTTAAATCTCTTTCCAAGTATACTTTATCCAAAACTAAGCTATCTTTATAGTCATTATCCTAAATAATCAAATATTAATCACATGTACTGTTAATACATACACAGATCTAAAAGTCAAACATACAACTGTGCAGCTAAGTTATACAGGATTTTATATTTAACCCCAGGACACTCCCTAGTGCTTTGTGAGCAATCCAAATTCTACTAAAGTGCCCACTCTTCAGTTTCCATGCTCTCAACTGGCTTTTTGAATGTATTTTTAAAAATGGCTTAAAAAAAAAGACTGACAATAATTAGAATAATTGCTACTTATAAATTAATCAAGAAACCTAAGATAAAAAATTCTAAATTATAATTTTATTTGTATTTAAAAATATGTTGGAAATTCTGCATATGCCCATGATCAAGCTTATTTTCAATGCACATTACTTAAAATTTTGATGACATGGTTTGTTCTGACAAGTCCTCCTTCTTCAAGCTGAACACCAAAATAAGGGAACTCCTGTAAACTTCCACTGGCCCTGCCATAGTTGATGTGTACTGCTTCCTTGTTAACGATAATGGATGACTTTTCATCTGCCTTTTATCACCTGGACAGTTTTCCGGCCATAATGATAATAACTGTAAGCTGATGCAGCTGTGGTAAAAGCTGTAAAACACCTTTTATGGAAGAAAAGAAAATTTAGTTTAAATAGTAACTATAAATATACATAAAGAATATACATAACATATACTAAAGAATACATTTAAAAGAATTGTTTAAAAGTAAAAAAGGCTGTTAGTATAATTTTTTTTAACAAGAATCTAAATATATTGCTTTTCCTTAAGACTTCATTTGAATCAATAATGTCAAATAATTAATATTGTTAACGAATCTGAAAAAAATAATAATAGCAATTGTCATTTTTACCCAGACATTATTCTATGATAGGTAGTTTTATTTTCACAGCCTCACCTTACAGAGGAAACACTGCCCCAGAGAGCTTGCTCAGGGCCACAGAACTATGAGTCTGGCCTGGTTCCAACTCTAGAGCCCTTGTGCTCCTCCCACTGTTCCATGCTGCTTAGAGTATTAGTATTAGAAGCTATTTCTTGCAGATTTGGGGGATTCTAATAATCTGAGTCACTTTAAATACAATTCAGCTTGCTTTACTTAAAATTAATAGAAATTAATCAGATTCTCTTTGAAATGACATGTGTGACACTCAGGGCTCGCTGACGGTATGCAGCTAATACGTTCATTTTTGTGCACACATGAGCTTCTGCTTCTGCCAGGTGAAGTGCATGCTCATCAAGACCATTTTTGTTTGACCCCAAACCTGTTTATGCCAGTTTAATATCCTAAATTCACACATAAATTTAATGAAATATACATGTAGGAAGAGTTGCTATTTCTGAGAATTAAGCTAGAAGCCTTGGAAAAGCAAGGCAATCTGCTAAACACTACTGTTGAAGTAAGTAGACAATATGGGCTTCCCTGGTGGCTCAGTATAAAGAATCTGCCTACCAATGCAGGAGACACAGGTTCAATCCCTAGGTCAGGAAGATCCCCTGGCGAAGAAAATGGCAACCCACTGAAGTACTCTTGCCTGGGAAATCCCATGGACAGAAGGAACCTAGCAGACTACTACAGTCCACGGGGTCACAAAGGAATTCAATGCAACTTAGTGACTAAACAACAAGTGGACAATATAATTGCTAAAATACTGAAGAAAATAATAAAAATCTACAAAGTTTCTATACTCTGCTTCATAAATGTCTTACATTCCTATATCATTTTAAAAGAAAAGAAAATGAAAATCAGAGTTTGTATTATGGATGCAGTTTTTTGCAAGAAAGAAAAAATATCCTACTGATGAGCCTATAACCAAAGAAAATGAGTTGGGCCTATACCAGAAGATATAGGACAAATGAGTGTACAATTTATATTTTAGCAAATAAAATGTTCAGCATGTGTATCATTTTTAAAGCTTCTTAGCTTAGCTGACTTCAGTTCACCATTTTCTGGCTCAGACTGCATCAAGCAATGCTTTAATTATCAAGTTAAAAATGTAGTAAAATGTAGAGCTTTAGTATCAGTGTGATGTATGTGGACTCAAAGTATGAATCTGACACATTTTCAAGGCTACACATAATCTTAACAAAATAAAATTCAAACTCCTTTTTTCAAGTTTCTCCCCTACTCTGCTCCCTTCACTAGGCTGGGTGCACTTCCTTTTAACCACTCTCCTATACATCTGAGTTTGCTCAGGGTCTGTCCTTCACCAGAAAGGCTTCCCCTCAGTATCTCTTCTTCATGGCTCAAATGCCGCTACTCCCTGAAGCTTTTCCTCTTCTTCCTACTTGGAATATATTTCTCTCCTCCAAAACCCCAACACAGTATCTCTCATCCCTTATAGCTTGCATGAAAACCCCTATAACTTCTACATCCTATAATTGATAGTAAACTTCTTAAAAATGGTATCAATCAAAAAATATAGCCCCTACAGCTTTAACCAGGGTTTTAAACATGATTAAGGACAAAGTAATTCTAGGATTGTCACAATAAGCCATTTTGTTGACATCCTCAGAGAGTAATTCTAAGTTAAGCTTACCACAGGATCTGAAGGTAAATGCTGTCAGCATAATTGAAAACTGGAGCTGCCAAAGAAGCTGCCACCAAGATTAACTGGACTGCTGTGTTTACCTTTAAAAAAAGAAGTCACAAATGAACAGTGCCAACCCAGTCATGTTTCAAGCTCACGAGAGAAAGGCATAACCCATCACAGTATAACACAACAGACTCTCAGCATGCCTGATGTTGTAATATCTCTGCCAAAAAAAGCTGGCATTCACACAAAAGGCTGAACTTCACTAACTGGCTCATCTGTCTGCACAGCTCCCTTTTACAAAAGGTGGGGAAGGGCAACTATCAGAAAACACCATTATCTTGAATTTTCATAGCAATTCAGTAATGTTGCAAAGTTCTTTGCCTTTTTCTCAGTTACCCATTAAAACAGACCTGCAAATATGCAAATATTGAGGCTACTCTTCACGGGTGAAAAGGTAATGAGTTAAGTGACTTGCCTACAGTCTAGCAGGTTACAGATCCAAACTGAGAACCCAGATTTCCCGACACTTCGTTCAATGCTCCTTTCACTAGCATTAGGTTAGATATGCAAGTTGGAAAGTTGAAATGCATTCATCTCCATGAGAGAGGCTCTCAGGAGGAAATGAGTAGGTCTCCCTACCCTAAAAGATAGTATGGTGGGTGAAGAAAAGGAAGACAACAAAACCACTGGAGATTTTCTCTACTCATCTAGATAAGCATTCTGGGAAAGTAGGTGATATGTTGAAGGAAGCACCAATGTTCTCTCATCCGTTCTGCAGCCAGATTACAAGGATTTCACTCCATTTTTAAAAAGAAGTAATAAAAACTTTCTGAAGAACTTCTTGCAAGACAAAGGAGTTGAGGCATTTGTTCCTAGTACCTCTTTAAGCCACTTTCTATATGGTGCTATACTCCAATTACTATACTTGATACATATAAAAGTCATGGAAATAAATAAATGGGTAAATACACAAATAACCAACCAACCAATCCATATTTGTAGGTAAAAATTAACCCCAGGGACTCTCAGGTTTAAGAGTAATCATCCTTTTGTCCCAAAGATGATTGGCATTCCTAACCTGTTAAACCTCTGTCACAAGGGATGGAGCAAAATAATTACAGCAAACTCATGTGCCTCAAGAGGCATTAACAGTGTCCTCTCTGTGTGCAAAGACTAGCATGCAGTCACTGTCCTGAAAAGGGCTCAGGAAAACAGATGGATAACTAAGAGCAGGAGTTGTTTATTAGTGAATAAAACTTTCTCCTATCTCTTTCCATGTAATTGCATGGATATTGCACCTGAGAGTGAAGTCACTCAGTCGTGTCCGACTCTTTGCCACCCTATGGACTGTAGCCTACCAGGCTTCTCCATCCACAGGGATTTTCCAGGCAAGAGTACCAGAGTGGGTTGCCATTTCCTTCTCCAGAGGATCGTCCCAACCCAGAGATTGAACCCTGGTCTCCCGCACTGCAGGCAGATGCTCTACCCTCTGAGCCATTATATGGTGTTTTCACTACAGGGAGGGGTGGGTAGTGAAAGCAGAAAGAATCTTCATACTCTCTTTGTGTCTCAATCAATATGCAATTATACTACTACTTTCTCCACCTCCTCTAAGTGATGGCCCTAATATCTCATTCAGAGACTTAAATTCTTAGACCACCAGACCACCAACACAAAACACACATGTATACCAAAGCTCCAGAGAGCCCGGAGGACAAAACCACTGGGTTTTGACTCCACTCTATGGTCAATGCATTAAAATCTGTCTTATTTTCAGCTGCTCTAGACTGAGGTTTATAGTCATTATAATAATCCACAAAGGAATAATAACTTAAAAGGATGCTGTGTGTCTCTTACCTTACTGATGAAGGTTGGTTTTAACCTAGCAGTGGCATAACAAGGATTGAAATACTTAGAAAGTGTTCGCTGGCAGAGGACAAAAAAAAAGGATAAACTTTATTCAATTTATTAAGTTTAAAATAAATATTTTGCTATTATTAATATATGTAACAGTTACTGAGTATATACCACATGCCTGGCTATATGCTAGATCTATCATAAAGTCTGGCTGAGGAAATCTTTTCACTAAACAAATCTCCCTCATCACTATTTTTCCTTTATAGGCTAAAAAATCAAAATGAATAAAATGTTGACATTTTCACTGGACTGGGAATCAAAAGATGAGGCTGTTATGCTCATGTAGTGATTATTAGCTAAGTTATGCTTATCTGCTCAAATATTTGTAGAACCAATGAACAAAAGTGCAGACAAATTACCCTATGCTCATAAAACTGTAATTTTTAAAACCAGTTTTAGAGAATCCATAGTAGAAGCTAAGTTACACAGGAAACGGTGCTTAGTCATACAAAACACTCTTAAGAAGGGACTTCCCTGGCGGTCCAGTGGCTGAGACTGAGCTCCCAATGCAAGGGGTCGGGGTTCAATCCCTAGTCAGGGAACTAGATCCCACATGCCACAACTAACAGAGCCCACAAGCTGCAATGAAGATCAAAGATCCTGCATACCACAACCAAGAGGCAGCACAACCAAATAAATATTAAAAAACAAAAACATTCCTAACAGAGTTTGCTGTTAGGGACAGGGCTAGTTGGCCTGAGTTTTATGGGCTATCAACCAGAACAATTTTAACTTAAAATAAAAACATGCTTTTAAAAAATTGATTATTCACATGTTCACTGAACAAATACTATAATGGTGATTCAAAAGCAAGATGATAGTTAGCCTATTTTCTTTAAATTCCTAGTAAATGGATTAAATACATAATTGTCATAAACTATTCCCATAAAGTGAAAATCAGTACACAATAGTGATTTTTTTCCTTTTGCCTTAAGTTACAAATACTACTAAAAAACATTTTTTTTGAAACAAACTCACCGGTGTTGGAAGAGTTCGATATCTGACATAAAAAACAGCAGCAATCAACATTACATCTCTTGAAATTATCATATAAGTAAGTGGAACTGAAAATCAAATATAAGATAATTTTGATTGGAATTTTGAAAATTATTTAGACATTACACATAACATAAAGCCTTACCATAAACTGGTGTTTCACCTAAGTAAAAATTTTATAATAAACATTTATTGATGCCTGTCTAGGGTCCTTACCATGAACCAATAACTTTTATATTCTTCTTTTACCTGCCTTCAAGACAAGGCGAAAGACAGACTATGGCTTTTAAAATCACATTTCAGAATGTTGATCCTCACTTCTTTTAATTTTTTTCCTTGCATATGTTTTTATGTTGTAGTTATCAGTGTGAGCTCTACTCAGCCACCACCATTTCCTTGTTACTTCTCGGCTTTATAAGTTTGGGAAAAAGATAACCTCACTATAATTACATGGAATGAGATTGTAAAGAGGTTGGAAAAGATGTCAGGACTCAAGCCATTCTGACTTTCAAGAACTGACTGCTTGCTTCTGTAGTCTAGATTATTTTATAAACAGCAAATTTTGCTATATGTACAACTTGTGGAGAAACAATATCTTCAATTTTGCCTGGCCAGTTCCTATGCAAGCAATTTCCATTTTTCCTTCTGTTCATTCAGTCAATGAATTCTAACTAAACATGAACTCAACTTGTTGATAGTTTTCTCATTATTCCTAAGATCCTACAGGATGGCCCCAGAGCCAGAAGAAGGACATTTTAAATGGACAGCCAAGGAACTCCTGCTCCCTTGTTCAGTGAGAATGGGAGCACAAAGGTCTTGTTTCGCTTAACATCCTTCCACATCGAAGGAAGTTTTAACCATGACTATAAATCACATTTTATTAGAAAGAAATATTTTTTAAAGGAAAAAATCTTGAGGCTAACACTCAGTTCAAATTGTTTCAGTTACTAAAATAAAAGGATCATGCATAGCCCTTCCATAAGGATAACTTTTAAGGCTATCCTTATGGTCTGCTCCAATTTTGACATTCTATTGGTTCAGCAACTTAAGAACAATCTCACTAATTAATCACAGATTTGAAATTTAAATCTCTGCTGGTTGTGGCTGTTATATATATAAGTGTTGATCTATGGCATAGTACTTCATGACAAGACGATTACAAAGAGAAAATGCTTATTCACTCAAATCATGGCATTTGGAGCATAAAAAAGACTCTACTGTATGAGCCAAATAACAAAACAAACCAGTCATGATTTTTAGCAGGATTTTTGTGCCTGTAAACCCAACTTTTCTATATAGCAATAATCGGCTGCAAAATCAAATAACAATCAGAGTTTAAAATGCAGCAAACTCATGCAAATTATATATAGTAAACACAACATTACAGGAAAATAAACATCTGTTATTGCAGTTCATCACCACAGGTGGAAAAGAATATAAATAAGAGGTTTCTACAGAACAGATAAGGTGATTCAATATACTGCAAAGCAGTGGGTTCTAGTTCTCTTAACTACCAAAATTACCATTTATTGAGCATCTGGCACAATTTAAGCATTATATACATTTTATGTCATTTAATCTACATATCATCTCCATGAAATATGAACCATCATTATCCCCATTTTACCAATAAGTACCAAGCCTCAGGCAGATTATATATCCTGGCCAAGGTCACCAGTTAGTCAGTGGTACTGCAAAATGCATCTCTGGACTCAGTTCACCATCTCTGAATCTGTTTGGTAGAGGAAAGGACTGTTTAAAAAATCAAGTGTTCCCCAAACTAATTACTCATCACAGAATCACCTCATAAAAGTTTTGTAAAAGCATAGATGAAAGCTCCCTGGGGGTTCACAATACAGCCAGACTGGGACCAGGGCTGCAAGGCCTCTGCCAACTGACAGCCTGTATACTGTACATACAGGCTCTTAACTTTCATTCGAGGGGCAACTTTGTCCAGTTCCCTGGTTTTTGAATCTCCTAACTGTTCCTGCCTTCTCTCTCAGTCTTCCCTTGCCTTTTCTTCCAGGGCTAAAGCAGCTTTCCTTTTGTCTATTAGAGTAGACAGCGTGTTAGTGAAAGTGTAAAATGTGTCAGGGAATGCTCCAAGGTTTTCTTCTCTATTTGCTAATTCTGTCTGAAATATAGTTTCTGCAACAAGTAAGTACATCATGGGCAAATTTTATTAGTGTTAAAGGGGAAATAATAAAATCAAGTCACTTTTACACACAAAGTGATCACTATCAATAGCATACACTGTTGCACTGAAAATAAAAAATTTAACACACAGCCACACTCGTTTGTTTATGTATTTTCTATAGCTGTTTTCACACTATAATAGCAGACTTGAGTAGTTGCAACAAAGACCACATGACCCACAAAATCAGAAATATTTATTTACTATCTGGCCTTGACTGAAAAAGTCTGCCAACATTTGTTCTACATGCTAACCTCTAAATCAGGACTTCCGCAACCGCTAAGGAGCAGATAGACAGCTCCTATCTACAGAACAGACTTACAGGTACTGAAAATTCAGGGCCATGTCTGGTCCCTCCCTGTCTGTTCACCCTAGAGGGAATGATACCACTCCATGAATTCCACCAATGCTCAGAGAGCACCCAGTTAACATTTACGAAGTGAGTAGCCAAGGATCACCAGATTTTAGCAAAGTCTCCATCATGAAAGAGAGACCAAAACAAACAGGAAAAAAGAAAGAGTACACATACATACACACACACATAAACAGAAGATATCTTGAAATGATGATATTCACCTATGATGTAAGAAAAAGACTGTTTTTTTTTTAAAGAGCACATAGAACAAGAGCTCTTGGAAATTAAAAATGACAGCAATAAAAATGTCAATAAAGGGATAAATGACAAAGTTGAGGAAATTTCCCAGAAAGAGAACAAAAGAGAGTTTCCAATAAGAAGAGAATCTAGAGAGAAATGTTTAGAACTTAAGGATAAGTTTTCAGACTGAAGGGGCCTTCTCATTACCCAGCACAATGGAAGACAGACTCTAGAACATAAACTATTGTTAACTCTCAGGCCAACAAGGATAAAAAAAAGATCCTCAGGTTCAGCTTCCATTAATATCTGAGAAGGTAATAATTTTCCTGCTAACACAACTAAAGACCATTAAAAAAAAAAAACTTGAAAGTGAAAAGCTTATAAGATGCTAAGAAAGTATCAGAATGAGAACTTGGGAATACCCTAGAGAAGTAAGCAACAAAGCTGAACAGGGGTTTTGGCAGCCTTATGCAACAGCGGAACCGTAGTCAAAGCCCAGAGTCCTTAGGTTGGGCAGTGACAAACCACTTCCTATAAGCTAGGATCTGAATGAATATTCCCACAGGGTTGAGAGAGGAGTTTGCCCTAAGTAAACTAAGCCTTAAAAGAATGTTTTATCTGGCCATCTAGGTAGTCCCAGACTATCAGCATTCTGAGACACCTGGCAGAACTGAACAAAAAATCTCTTCCAGAGAGTGATGCCATCATCCTATACATCAAAATATTTCTCCAAATTATTTTAAAATATTAATACAGTGTCTAAACAGTTAAAAAATACCAAAGATATAATGAGTAAAAATCAACAGAAACAGACACATGAAAGAGACCCTAAAAAGATATTTCAGAAATATCAATGTTTATAAAACCAAAGCTTACTATGTTCAGAGGGCTATATATAAAAATTAAAGGGATATACATGAAAATGTCAGCAGGAAACTGAAAACTATAAAAGATGATTTGCTAAGTTTGAAGAATAGAAGTTCTATAACAAAAAAATACAATAGAAGATTTAAATGAATTTGGCTCAGCTGAAGAGAGAAGCAGTGAAATGAAAGAGTGCACTTCAGCTTCATTAGTAATCACCTGGAATGGAGTTCAGAAAGATAAAATGAGTAGGTAACATGCAGAAAAGAGGCTATGACACTTAAAGTGAGTGAGATCTAACAGGTATACTGCAGGCCCAGAAGGAGAAAAACAGACAATACCTGAAGGGTGTGGCTCAGAATTTTTTCTAACTGATTAAAGATATCAATCTATATATTAAAAAGCCCAACAAATCACAAGCAGGATAAAGAAAAAAGAAAAAACACACCAAATACTATGAAACTATGGAAAACCAAAGAGAAAGAAGAAATCTTAAAAGCAGCCAGAGTAAAAAAAAAATACCTTGGAAAATGAAATGAGTTAACAGTCGATTTCTTATTACCAACAATGGAAATGAGTAGACAATTGCATAGTATTCTTGTGTGGAAAGTAAGCTCCCTCATGCCATGGAGCAACTAAGCCCACATGCCACAACTACTGAGCCCATACGCCAGAACTGGAGAGTCCATGTGCTGCAACATAAGATCCTGCATGATGCAATTAACGTGACACAGCCAAATAAATAAATATTCAAAGAACAGAACATATGGGTCAAATAAAACACAAAGTAAAACGGAAGACTGCTACACAAATATCAGTAATCATAGTAAATGGATTAAATGTTCCAGTTGAGAGATAAAATATTTTTAGAATGGCTATATTAAAAACCTATTATATGTTATTTACAAGCAATACCTAAAATAGATGTAGGCACATTGAAAGTGAAAGATTTTATTTATCATGCAAACATTGGCCAGAGATAAGCTGGTGTAGCTAAAGTAATATTCAAAGGAAAGAGACAAAAGCAAAAATCATTTCTAAAGATACAGAAGGTCACTTCAAAATAAAATATTCAATTCACCAAGAAGACATAACAATTTTACTTTATATGTACTTAACCCAAAGCAAAAATCAGAGCTAAAAAGAAAAAGTAATGGAAAACTAGACACAGCAGGAAACTTCATTCTCTCAGTAACTGACAGAAAAGCAGACTAAATGTAAAAAATAAGTCAGTAAAGAAATAAAAGTAAAAAAAAAAAAAAGAAATAAAAGTAATTTATTAGGACTAAAAATTTGACGAAATGGACACACATAGACCATCACACCCAATGATCACAGAATACAAATTCATTTGGAAAATGCCTAAAAATTTTGTATATAAAATTTGACTGTATACTGGACTGAAGGGCTGAAAATCACAGAGCATGTTCTTTGAATACAGGTAATTATGCCCAAAATCAGTAACAAAAAAAATTGTTAGAAAATGCCACAAATTGAGAAATAAATTTTTATTAACTCCCTAGGCCAAAGAAAAATCATAATAGAAATAGATTACTCTGAATTCAGATAATGATAAGAACACAAATACCAACATATGAGAAACAGTGAAAGGGAAAATGCAAAATGTCTTAAATGCAAACATTAAAAAAGAAAAGCTGAGTGAATTCCCTGGTAGTCCAGTGGTTAGAACTCCACTCTTCCACTTAGGGGGCACAGGTTCAATCCCTAATCAGGGAACAAATATCCCACCAGCCACACAGCATGGTCAAAAAAAGGAATGAGTTAAACATTCATCTACAGCTGCACTATTCAATACAATAGCCACAAGCCACATGTAAAGATAAAGCACTTGAAATGTGGCTAGTCTGAACTGAGATGCTGTAAGTGCAAACTGCACGCTGGCTTTTGAAGACAGAGTATTAAAAAAAAAAAACTCATTAATGATTTTTATTGATTATATAAAGAAATGACTATTTTTGATCTAGTGGGTTGAATAAAATGTTATTAACGGGGGTGGGGTGGGGGGGTGGTGGTACAAGCAGCAATGCATGCTCGGAACATGCTGTCTCCACTGCAGCAGCAGAACAATCTCACACACACACATTTCACCCGTTGCCCTTCACTATGAATATAACTACTAAAAAAATTTAAATTAAATCTATGGTTCCCATTATATCTCTACAAGACAGGAGTGATCTAAAGGATTTAGAAAAGAACATCAGAGAAAAGCCAAAGGATGACACAGATATAAAAGAACAAGATTTAATGAAACAGTAAACATATCAGAGAAGTTTGACAAAGCTCAAAGTTGGTTCTTTGTAAAGATTCACAAAACTGACAAACCTCTGGCAAGACAAGTAAAGAAAGAAAGAAAGGACAAATAACTAATAATTAGGATGAAAGGGGGGACACTACATACCCTACAGACATCAAAAAGTTGATGTGGATAACTTTAGCTTATAAATAGTTTATGGTAATTTTTTTAAATGTAGCTGAAATGAATCAAGTTCCTAGAAAAACATCGTAACTCACAAAACAGACAAAAGATGAACCAGAAAAAATTGAACATGTATATATTTTTAAAAGTGAACCAATTATTTTAAAACGTTTTCCCAAAGAAAACTCCAGGAATCAATGGCTTCAACAAGTTCTACCAACATTCAAAGGAATAATTGAAATCTCACACAAACATCTCCCAAGAATGAGGGGTTGGGAAGGAAGTACACTCCCTAAAATTCATTTTATGAGATTAGTATAAAACTTGATATTAAAACCTAACAAGGGCATTTTTAGAAAAGAATTTTAAGCCAATTTTGTGAACCTAGATGTGAACTGAATATTAGTAGTAAACCAAATACAGCAATATCTTCAAAATATATCATGATCAAGTTGGATTTATAACAGGAATGTCGTCAGGTTGATTTAATTTAGAAAATCAATAATGTAATTCACCATACATTAAGCTTAAAGGGAAAAAATATAACTACCACAATACATGAAGAAAAAGAAATTTCATAAAATTCAATATCTAATGTAAAAAAACTTCTGAGCAAACTCCCTGTAGAAGTGAACTTTACCCTTACAAAGGGGTTCTACAAAACTCTACAGAAAATGTCATATTTAACACTGAAATATTGAAACCTTTCCTTCTGAAACTGAAAAGAAGACACAGACACCACTCTTAGTCAAGACTGCACTGTGTACTATAGTGAAGCAAAATTTTAAAAAGGTAAAAGTATTGATGAAGAAACACACTGTCATCAATTATAGACAATACATAATTGAGGATGCAGAAACTCCAAGAGAATATACATTTATATTATTAGAATAAGAGTTCAGCAAGTTTTGCTAGACACAAAAATTAACATTAGAAATGGATCTTATAAACAATAAGCAGCTATGACAAAATGAAATATTAGCAGAGCTACATTTACAAGAGAATCAAGAATTATCAGTTACCTAGGAATAAACCTAATAATTATTTATTACCTCTCTAGAAATAACTAACATTTTGACATTTTAACAAACCTAAATAGAGTATATACAACACGTTTACGGACTGGAAGACAATATTATAAAAATATCAACTCTTCCAAATAAATATGTAAATTCAATGTATCCCAATAAAATCCCAACAAGTTTTTTCTGGGAAACTTGAAAGTTGATTCTAAATCTACATACAAATGCCAAGAGGTAAGAATATCAAGATGGAAGAACTTGTTCTATCATATATGGACTTTTAGCAAAGTAGTAGTAATTAGGGACAGTCCTGATACAAAGATAGACAAATCGATGGGGAATAAACTAGACAACCCAGAAATGGACTCATGTATATATGCACATGGTTTTTTAATAAAAACTGCTGGGATGGATAATTGAGTGTCCAAAGAAGCAGTTAGAAAATTAATCTCTAAGAGAGAGAATTTTTTTAAACCATCAACTAAGAATAATGTAAAAAAAAAACCTTAAAAGCTTTCTAATACAAAACATAATCACATATAAAGGAAAAGGTATCAGAATGGCATGAAACTTCTCAACAGCAAGATGGAATCTGGAAACCTAAAGAAGAAGGTCTTCAAAGTTCTGAGTAAAAACAATCTGCAACTGAAAATTATGCCCCTTTTGAATCTCAATCAAGTATGGAGGGTAGAATAAAGACATTCTAGACATCTGTAGAATAAAGACACTGTACACCTCTAAAAACTTGCCGCCATGCTGCATCCAAGCACAGGAAACACCTGGAGACTGCATTCCACATGGAAGCCATGGGAGAAACAGACCCAACACAGAAGACAGAAAATGGAAGCACCCAAAATGATGAGTGATAATGAAGGCTTGAAAAGCAACCTACACCAATTATATCAACATTATCCATAATGCCAAAACCTAGAAACAATCCCTATGTTCAACAGGAAAATACCTGGCTAACCTTTGTGTAAAACAATACAATAAAATACAAAGTAACTCTGAAAAAGCTTCAAGGGAAGCATGAAAATACACCCACCACACAATAATCTTAACTGTGAATGTTAACAGAATGCTCCTTAGGATCTTTTTTCCTACAAATTATCTATATTACATATAGCATACTCCTGCCCATTCAATACCCCCAACCATATACACACCATAATCGTGACTTTCAAAGAAGCACACAAACAGTGGTTTAATTCATTTTTAAATTTGGTTATGCAGATTTAAAAGCCTAAAGATAGAGGAGAAAAAGAATCTCTAGATTGAGAAGAATGTACTAGACTGAAACACCACTACACTTCCTATCAAATGTCAGTAACAGCAGGGTACTGAAGGAGCAAATGGCAGTTTCTTTGTTTTCAATTCTACTTCTAACTCAGAAATAAACAGTTTAATTTGCACCAAAGGATAAAAACTGAGAAACACAGCTGAAGTAGAAAATGAACAACCCAAAAAGCAGTACAAAATACCAAAGATCATAAAATTTTGTCACAAAGAGTATTCAGACAATGTACAAACTACATGATAATTGCAACTGCATAATAGTGTCTAAGTAATAATAATAACAAAGTGAAACTTTATAGACATCTCTAGGCCTTCAGAGCTCTCACTTATTAAATTATACTTAGTAAATAAGACAACTCAGGAAAACTTTAAATTGCTTTTAAAAAGCTATGCACTAAGAATATATAAGTTTCAAAAGATTCTAGGATAATGTAAATTAGCACTTTGAAATATGTGCTCAATTTTAAACAATTTTACTAAGAAAACAGATTCTACTAGTATATACAAAGTCATAAATTTGAAAGTAAAACAAACAGCTTGGCAAGCAAAACAGTTCAATAGTTTAAAATTAGGGAAACAAAAAAGTAAAATAAAATTAGGGAAACACTGTAAAGTTGAAAAACATATTTTTGGAACAAAAGTTATTTGTCTCTCAATCAAGAGAAATCCTAAGCTGACTAATGTCACTCTTCCCTGTACTATTTAAAAGCACACATGACGGCGCTCTTACCTGGAATAAGATCTGCATAGGTCAAGCTAATATATAAGATACTGATAAGTATTTTATCAGCAAGTGGATCAAGAGCACTTCCCAAAGCTGATTTCTGACTGGCCCAGTTTCGAGCAATAAATCCATCCAACTGAAAATAGAAGTTTTTTTTAATAAATGTCATAATGGGTACAGAGTAGATATCTTGAAGATTAAAAGGTACCAGAATAACTATACTTTCATAAAATGTAGATAAAACCTCTTCTGTTTCTTACTCCCAAACCTCCAGTTTTACTGGTACACATTTAACTTTTAAATTACCAATTGGTCAGGAAATAATTTCACTTTCCTACTGTACTTTTCTTTTTCAAGGCCTTCAGCTATTTCTCAATGTTTCTACAATGCCCCTTTGAGGAATGAACCCAGACACAAATTTAGAGATGTAAAGAACCCAAATAAAACTCAAAGAAAGCATGACTGACAGAGCATAGACTAGGCGACCCCTACTCTCAAATCCTGGGCTATTTCACTACGCCCAAAATAGCTGCTTTTACCTGCAAGGGCTACTCTTTAACTGCAAGATTTCCTAACTCCCATTCCTACCTACTTTTCTATAACAGTATCCAATTCTCTAAGTTTTAGCTGTTATTATTCTTATTTTAACTGTTATCATCAATATATTTTGTCTAGTGCCACTGTTAATTCCATGGCTGACTATATTTGCATGAGTTGGATGTGAATAAAATATTCAATCCTTTGTATTTGGCCTACTTAAAATTTGATTTTCACTACTCTTGGAAACAAATTATATTTTAAAGCAGAGGTCATACTTGGTTTCCTGGGAGCCAAGGGGCCTGCAGGCTGGTTTTGTTTGAACTGCCCAGAGGTTTTTAAAATATAAATTAGTTGCCAATATTTAAATATTCAAAGTCTTACCTCAAAAAATCCACATCTCCAAGCTCACTTGAGGAATGGGAAGAAAATTGACTGAAACCAAGTACTGCCTACTTTGATTAAACAATGTAGATATTTTCTGATTTTCCAAGTCCCTACCTCGCTTTTATTCATTTTATTTAAACTTCAAGCTTCAACAAATATTTGCATTTTCTAGTCCTATTTCCAAGGAAAAAGATCAAATTACTTTAGATGCAATTTAACATGGTTCATTTTAAAGGATAAATAAGTCCTTCGTATCTCAAGTATTCCAATAACTTAGAGACAGTTGTCATACAGGATAATGGTTAAGAACTTAGTCTTCACAGCAGAATGTAAGTGGTGGTTCAAGCACTTGCTCTCCTACTCACTTAACTGTGTAACTCTGGGCACATTTGGCCTAAGCCGAAACTGAGGCTTAGGCCTTTCCTTTCCTTCCTTCTTGTAAAACAGAGATAATGCTACCTACCTCAAAGGGTAGGTTGTCTCAGTACCTAATATGATTAAAATCTGTTTAGCACTCAGCACTCAGTAAATCCTCAAAAACATCAGTTATCAACTATTACTACCTCAACTGAAAAAAATCTATTTTCTTAAGTATACTAGCTGCTGCTACTGCTAAGTCGCTTCAGTCGTGTCCGACTCTTAGCGACCCCATGGACTGCAGCCTACCAGGCCCCTCTGTCCATGGGATTTTCCAGGCAAAAGTACTGGAATGGGGTGCCACTGCCTTCTCCGAAGTATACTAGAGGTAACACTAACACAAAGTGCCTAGAACTGGGAGTTAGGGCCTCGGAAGATTGAGGTGTCAGTTCAGTTTCTGATCTCAACCTCCCATTTTTTCACCATTATCTTCTCACCCTTATTGCTCCTCTACCCACACTGGATTCCAAGGTCATCAACACTACTTTTTCTTTGTAAATCTCTATAACTCTCTATTCCACTCTCTCTCAATACTACTTAAATACATCTATCATGTACTCCAAGCTGACACCCAAACAGCTGAACACTGAAAAACACCTAAATAAGCTGATCAGTCTCACTTTTTCATGACCACAAATCTCCTGTGGGCACTCAATACTGCCTGGTAAACCTACACCTGCTTACTATGTTTACCTTCTCTTTTCAGCCTGCTCTTGCCACAAATTGACTCCATCCCTCCCAAAGCCTCTCTCCAGCTCATGATCATGTCTATATTTCCTTGAAAAGTAAAAACAGACTGTCAGCACTCCCTCATATTCCCACCTCTGAATCCCACCACCCACCAGTATCCAGGCACATTTATCTCTATTATCCTGATCCCTGACTCCAGGCCCTCTTACCTTCTGTGAGTTTCCCCCACCTCCCAAGCATCATCAATCTCTCTCTTCCTACTCAATCATTTAATTAATTAGTTAATTAACAACAAAAATTTCCCCAGTATATATTTCTTTATAAACTACCCTTCCTTGACTTTATTCCCCCGTGAAGCAAAACTTCCTCCAAGTAACATCTATTGCCATCACTACCTCACACATGCTCACCAACTCACTCCGACTGCTCCATCCTCTAGAGATGGTACTCATAAAGGTCACCAACCTATCCTCAACACAACTGAAGCACCTTCTGAATATCCGGGACAACTTACTGCTCAATTTCCTTCCTTTCTAACCAGTTTTTCCTTTTCAGTGTCCTTTACCAGCTCCTTCTCCATTGCTCCACTTAACTGCGCTTTTCTCGGACCCATTCTCTTCTTTTACCACAGCTTAGATGATTTCATCCAGACTTGACCATCTACATAATAACTCTTAAATCTGTCTCTAACCATGACTTCCTCCAACTTCAAACTACTGTATTCAAATACCCTATTGTTACCTCCATCTGAACAGGCATAACAAGTCTTTTCCCACAAACCCTGTCCTACCCTGAGTGTTAACCATCCCAGAAAATCTAAACCTCCATGCATCTGCTTGTTGAAAAGAAAAAAGAAACTGCCTAGCACTCATATTTAATTCCTTTCTTTCATCCCACATATCCAATTTATTAACCTATCAATTCTATCTTCAAAACACACTCTCAACCCACTACCCTAGATTACTGTATGCTTTCTAACCAGCCTCTCTGTTTCTACTCTTGCATTCCTGTAATTCCCTTCCCATACACAACAGAAATCAGGCTTTTGTCATTCCCCTGCTTAAACCCTCCATGAGTCTAGCCATCTACCCAGTGGCCATTCTAGAGGCATCAAAACCTCCATGGAGCATAAGTGTAAAACCATGCCAGTTAACTTAGATTTCCACACATATTGTCTTCTATATTGAGAAAAGTGTAAATGAGGCCTCTTCCACTTAACATTTCAATTTCATGTGGCAACTAAAGAAAACCTACAAACCAAAAAATCAGCAAATTTGGTAACTGAAAAAGATCTTGTCTATTACAAAAAAAAAAAAAAAATTCCATTGTCAGTATAATGGTCTTTGATAGACCTGGAGACCATTTTAATAAGTAGAGGCCTTCACACTTCAGAGATAAAAGTAGGGACAAACGAAGAGGTTGTGTGAATGGGGAGAAATTTTTGACAAATAGGAGCTAAATTCTGGAAAAAGAGAGGAGGTAGCCACTTTGAGAGACTGTATTTGATGCACATTTGGAAATATCATATAACAATGCAAACACCCTCCTTTGTTTATCCTGCAAAACCTTCAGCTAACAATGGTCCTGGGCAGGTGGAATTTTGTTTCTATGAATCTCAAAGGGAATAGTTGATGTTGCAAAAGATGTTATACAAATTGCATTAACAGAAAATAAGTTTCTCTTTATTCTCACTAATTACTGAGCATAACTTTTCAAACATACATCAGTTTAAAGAGGCACCAAACTACTATTGCTTGTCTGGGTGCTTACTTGGATCTCAGACCAGCCTTGTACAAGAATATATAGTATATATATACAATATCTATTTCTACATGCTTTTGTCCTGATTTAAAATTTTTCCTCTACCATTTCCCCACTTTCTTCAATTTTGTTTTTGCAGGACGTGTAGTTTTATAAGCTATTTCAATTCTTTATGCAACAGGGAGGGTGATAAATACAATAACGTCATACATGACAATGTCTGGCCAGTCCACAAAATCCTATATAACACATACTGCAGCTTTCTATTATTAAAATTATTTTCCAAGTTCTAATTTGAAATAACCTAAATTAATCTTTCCCTCCCTCTAAGCTGACACAGTGGTGTCAAGGTATTCTCTTCTCCTCTGTCCATCTGCTGGGCGAGTGGAAGGAAGGAAGGATGCCTAATGCCCACCTAGGGCAGAGTCTTCTGGAAGATGGGCAGAGGGGTATGGAGCAGGAATCAAGGACCAAACCTGTGGGGTGCCTATGGCCTCCTGCCAGCATAAACCTGAGCAGAGATCTGGCCTCTACAAGCTCCTGGTCACAACAACTGGGCCACTACTTCCCTCTCCATCAGTAAAACCAACTGTTGTTGCAGATCAGATATTTCTCTCTACTACATAAGCAGAAAAAACAGTCTCAGTTTCTCTCCTTTATTTCTATCCCTAAAGCAAGTAGTTGGCTCTTTGAGAATTTTTAAGGCTTTTTTCTTTCATGAAGAACTTCTCCTATGCCTCCCTACAACCTCTACTTCCTTCCTTAGACAATACAAAGAATAACAGAGTCCCACATAGATGCTAATGACAAGCCTTTATAAAAGTACTAGGTAAAATGCATCTTTGAGGATTTTCTTCCAAGGAAAAGCAAACTGAAGCTGCATTATTTCAGTGTAGTGGAGACTGGGATTTAGAAGGGGAGCAGAACAAGGGGATTGCCTTTACAACTTACCAAGTCAGTTAGCCCAGCTAAAGCAAAAACTCCTAATGCAATATTAAAATCTTCTTCAATAATCAAATAGCCCAAAACTGGGGCCAAGCCAATCCTCGTCATTGACAACATATTTGGGATTGTCCATGGGTTTTCATACTGAAACATAAAGACAACAAAATTTAAATTAAATACTATAAATTCATACTTTAAATAATTATATACATTGGAAAATACACTCCATCAACTTATAGGTATGTCATGTACCCAAACACAGACTAAAGTACTGACTATATATAGATTTTCTTACTAGAGAGAAGGAATAAAGATGTATTATCATATAAGTCAAGACTGTAATACACAACTTCACAATTAGAATTCAAAACTAAAAACACACTGCTTTTAAAAATGAAACTTCAACATTGCAAATCAACTATATTCAATAAATTTTTTTAAAAAAGAATTACTTTCCCTTTATACAAAATAAAAAACTTTTAGAAGTGAAACTTCAGGAAAATCTTATACTTCAAGTAGACAAACAGTCTAGAAAGTGTCAGAAAAAAAGCCAAATTATTGACCATGGGCATTCTGGCTAAAAAACATTTATTGCAAATAATCTCTCCTCATTCTTCTATACATATCCATCAAAAGAATGCTAAATGCCACACACAGCGTTTGGAGATCTGAACGAAAAGGGATTAAAAACACCTAACTCCATAACATCATCACTAAACTGGAGAATTGCTGGAAGAAAATGGAACAAGGAATAGTGATTGAGATCCTTGGGAAATCTGTTCAAAATAGCCACAGCAATGTTAGGATCCCCAACCAGAAGCTGAGGGCTTTCACAGCTTCCCTATGGGAGCTTTATGATACCTTGAAACTTCTTTGGGAGGCAAGGTGTCTGAAGTTGGCACCAACAAAAGGGCACCGTGGCAGCTGCTCTGAAGAACATTCCTTCCTTGCCAAAACAAAATCTGTTTCACGAGAGGGTATTTCAACTTTAAAGAACTAAGACACATTGCGAAAAACTGGGTACAGAAATAATACAGAGAAAATGTCATTTCCTAAAGGCTAGTTTCTCCACTGAGTCAAGACTGCCAGTTCTACCTCATGGGACTAGCTCCTCACAAGATAACCCTATTTAACCTCTTTCTCGATCAGTAACCAATGTGTCTAAATCTTAATCTTTTAGAAAAGTAACAGCATCCACTTCTAAAGACCTCTTTTAAAATACCTTGAACCATTCTGTAAGAAAAGGCAGTTCTCTAAAGATACTAAGCTTGTGTTTATAAACAGAACCAGGCAAGAAATGGTCACCTCAGCCTGGAAGGATAAGGGGGTTTGGGGGGTCAGGGAGCAGAATACTGTCACTAAAGCTACAGAAAAATTCAAATTTTCTGGGAAACAATTAGCACTACAAACCTCTACTGGAGGACCTTTTATTGAAGGTAAACCACAATATTAATTAAATGGAATCATTCTTAGAACATATTCCAAACTCAAGTTCAAAGGTCCAAGTGTTCAGAGTCCAGGAAAAAAAGATAAGTCTGTTGACCATACTGCAGTACAGATAAATCAAACACTGATCCAGTACAACAGCAACTCACTGAGGTGGGGGTGGGTGGGGGGGTGGGTAGAGTTCATGATTGAGAAAAGGGAAACACAAAGCAAAAGGTCAGAATACAGAGGGCCAAAATTCATAACAGAGATGCCCATGGGACGAAATTAAAGACACAGCTGCAAACAATCACATCATTTCATTTGGTTAATTAATAAATCAGACTGAATGTTCCTGGAACAATGAAAGGGATTCTTTTTAGCTCCATACAAAATATTTCAGTTAAAATATCTATTAATTCTAATTATTAAATTTGTAAACGTTTCTAAACTAAAATTAAGAGAGCTAATCTCAGATTACCCAACCAGATAACCTGTGGCATACTCGACCAACTACTGCCGTTCTGGGAAGGACTTCAGCCAGGATATGGCAACCTCAAAGCATCCAGCATTCAAACTCCAACATGCTTTAGCTATTAATGGAGCTGAGACCCCTGCCAGGATGTGGCCAACCCAACCCATGCTGTACAACTGATGAAAGCGGCACAGGGGCCCACTGAAGACATAACAATTGAAGATGTAATAATTGCATGAGTCTTGCTACATGACATCAAAAGCTCTCCCACACTCATGCTCTGATGTCTTCTGTTTGGTCAGTATTTCAACAGGTAAGCAGACAAATATTTTCCTCCGTTACCTCAGAAAGTCTTAATCTTTTTCTATAGTTAGAGGTTAAAAGATCTTTTAATTACGATCTAAATTAGTTACCCTTCATCCTATACAATGTTTAAAGTTACCAAAGGTCAAATGGTAAGTTAACCAAACCTGCACAAGCAAACAGAAAGGCCTGTATATATTTCTGAAGACGATCACAGACTTGCCCTAAACATTGGGGATTCGCTTCATAAAATTTAAAGTGGGCTTTTAAAAAGATAAGTGAAGGCTATTTTTACCAATGCAATAGCCAGAGGCGCGTCCAGCTACAGGTGAGGATAGAGGGGGAGGAGAGAGTTCTAACTTGATCACCGAGACGCAAAGAGGATCAGGCTGGTACTGCTGAAATTCGTCCCGACCGAATGACCCACCCGTAACTTCTCTTCAGGGAACGGTTTAAAAGTTCTGAAATGGAAGCATAGGACCTGACCAGCCAGGGCACGTTATTCGTGTCCGGGACCGAGCCCGCCGGAGCCGTCGCCCCTCCGCCTCCTCCTTGGTACGTACCAGGTTGGAGGCGCTCGTCGGGCCCCACTGGTCGCCTCGGGCCTCAACAGCAGCGTCTTCTCCGGTCGCGGGCCCGGGGGCTGCCTTCTCCGCGCCCGAGCAGTGGGCTCGCGGGCTGGCCCCAAGCAGCCGCAAGCCGAGCGCAGCCGGGCGCAGCCACCAGCGCTCAGCCAGGAAACCCAGGCAGCCGGGAGCGGGCGGCAGCAGAGCCCCGCGGGCGCGCCCCTTTCCCGGCCGCGCTCCCGGTGCCCACGCGGCGACGCGCAGGGCCCCCCAAGAGGCGCGGGCCACCCGCGAAGCCAGCATGACCCTGCTGGCGCTCGAGGGGGACGCGGTTGGCGAGAGCTCAGCAATCCAGGGCACTGGCGAACCGCTTCCTCATCAACTCCCCGCAATATTGGAGAAGCTCGACGGCCTCCATACTGGTTCTCAAACCCCAACACGCTGTCTTATACAGGTGGCCTCGGATCGCCAAGGACGGAAGCCTTCGCGACGCTTTTGCGACACCGTCGCCGCTGGGCTTACCAGCGCCCCCGGAGGCGGTGGCGGCGTCATTCGCTCGCCGTTAGGCCCCGCGGGCTCCAAAGTAGGTCTTTCCTGCAGCAGCTGTCTGCCCGCCCACCAACTTCGGGGTCGGTGGGGAGGCGAGGGGAGGAGCATGCAATCCGGACGACTGCGCGGCAGCTGTGGCCGGGATAGGGCAGAAGTCGTCTCCGGTCCTGGTCCGAAACCAAAGGTGTGCGCGGCTCTGGGAGGAGGCGTTCGGGGATGGGGAGCTTCGTGAGAGGTCTAAATATTACTGAAATACCTAGTACGGAGGAAGTGTTTAATACTAGCTCTCTGTTCTTTTCCCTCTTTTGAGCTTTCCATATGCCAAAGATATGGGTATTAAAAACTGTCAATAATAGCAATTATTGATCGTTTTCTGAAAAAAAGTATTTATTGTAGCCAAGCTAGAGTACATCATCCTGTTTAATTCAACAACTTTAGGATGGCATTAATTACTAGTTAATATAGAAATTATACATTATATTGATTGTTGATATATTATTACATTATTGGTATTTATTAATATTGCAGTGTTACAGGACTGTCTTCTTGTTGAGTTCTATGTCAAAGTGAATTTGAATGTTGTTGTGGCCTCTGAACCATTCCCTTCCGGTCTGTGATGACAGACCCACCTTGAAGTTCATCTTCAACTTAGTTCAGAGTGGCTTAGGAAAGACCTACTGAATTTGAACGTCATTGTAGATCTGAGTATTTATCCAAAGAAATCTTCAGCTTCTTACACAGGTATTGAAATGCTGATGCTGAGAGAAAAAATGAAAATGTACCTACTAGAAATGTAAAACGGATCAATAAAAAACAATGGAATTAGAATTAAATACCATATATAGACTTTCTGGATAATCCTGTCAAGGGGGGAGTGAGTGGGCAGTATTTCAGTCTCCTATCCTTTCCACTGGGTGAATTGCCTTTACTTTTTACACCTTATCCTTGTTCAGGAGACTTTCTAGTTGTCTGGAGATTTTTTTCTTCTCTGTGCTCCATGAAGTTCAGTCCCACTGTTTCCGCCTCTAGTAGTTGCCATGAGAACATGATCTTTGTGTGTGTGTGTGTGTTGGGTCTTAATTATGGCACATGGGATCTTCTTTGGTTTTGTGGGATCTTTCGTTGCCACCCAGAGACTCCAGTTGTGTCCTGTGACAGGCTCCAGAAGGCGTGGACTTAGTTGCTCTGTGGCATGTGGGATCTTAGTTCAGGGTTCTAACCCATCCATATCCCCTGCATTGCAAGGCGGATTCTTAAGCACTGGACCATCAAGGAAGTCCCAAAAATGATTTTACTTGCTTTTCTCTTCATATTTTTTTTCCTTTCTTGCTCTGATAGGTTGTATTTCTACTTCTTTTGGTATTTATCTTATCTTACTTTTATGAATTCTAGTTTAATGTTTCGGAGAAGGCAATGGCACCCCACTCCAGTACTCTTGCCTGGAAAATCCCATGAATGGAGGAGCCTGGTAGGCTAGAGTCCATGGGGTCGCTAAGAGTCGGACACCACTGAGCGACTTCACTTTCACTTTTCCCTTTTATGCACTGGAGAAGGAAATGGCAACCCACTCCAGTATTCTTGCCTGGAGAATCCCAGAGACGGCAGAGCCTGGTGGGCTGCCGTCTATGGGGTCGCACAGAGTCGGACACGACTGAAGCGACTTAGCAGCAGCAGCAGTTTAATGTTTAATTATTCAACCTCTATACAGTACTATCGGAGAAGGCAATGGCACCCCACTCCAGTACTCTTGCCTGGAAAATCCCATGGATGGAGGAGCCTGGTAGGCTACAGTCCATGGGGTCGCTAAGAGTCGTACAAGACTGAGCAACTTCACTTTTACTTTTCCCTTTCATACACTGGAGAAGGAAATGGCAACCCACTCCAGTATTCTTGCCTGGAGAATCCCAGGGACGGGGGAGCCTGGTGGGCTGCCGTCTATGGGGTCGCACAGAGTCGGACACGACTGAAGCGACTTAGCAGCAGCAGCAGCAGCATACAGTACTATCAGTCTATCTGATCTTATCTAATCCTTTTCTTATCTAATCTTGTTTGTTGTCGTTAAGTCCCTAAGTCGTGTCCAACTCTTCGAACCCACTAGGCTCCTCTATCCATGGGATTTCCCAGGCAAAAATGCTCGAGTGGGTTGCCATTTCCTTTTCCATATCTAATCTTAAAGTGAAAATGTTAGTTGCTCAGTCATGTCCCACTCTTTGCTACCCCATGAACTGTAGCCCACCTGGCCCCTTTGTCCATGGAGTTCTCCAGGCAAGAATACTGGAGTGGGTTGCATTTCCTCTTCCAGGGGACCTTCCCAAACCAAGGATTGAACCTAGGTCTCTTGCATCTCCTGCATTGCAGGCAGATTCTTTACTGTCTGAGCCACCAGGGAAGCCCCATCTAACCTTAGATACTATCTAATCTTCAGTTTTTCTCTAATCTTTTCTTATTTTTCTAAATTCTAGTTTAATGTTTAATTGTTTATTCCACTACAGTACTATCAATATGGCTATCTGGTTTTATCCCAGGCCATCAAGAATGATACCATCAAGAATAACACCTGAGCTCTTCATTTAGTTGCCTTATTGTTTGGAAATATAGCCTTTTGCTTAATAGGCAAAAATAGTCACAAAAATTAAACTGTGAAATTATTCATGGTTTCATTTAAAATCCAATTTCTTGTGTTTTGTATTTTCTTTTTTATTGTATTCTGTTAAAATGTAATTTCTTTATATGTATTCTTGTATAGTGCCATGTATGGAATTACTTTATACTGAATTGTAAGTTTTTAAAATAGAACGTTTGTCTATTGTTGGTGTAGTGATTTCATTGTTGTTGTTTAGTCACTAAGTTGTGAGCAACCAGAAACCCTGTAATTTCATTGTTCTTTTGTTTTTCACTTCAGCATAAAATTAGGGAAAAAAGTTAACACTCAAACAAAATAAAACTAACACATTAAATATAGCTGACTAGGAAATGGGGAAGTGTCAGTCAAAGGGTACAGTTCAGTTCAGTTGCTCAGTCGTATGCGACTCTTTTCAACAGCATGGACTGCAGCATGCCAGGCTTCTCTGTCCATCACCAACTCCTGGAGCTTGCTCAAACTCATGTCCATCAAGTCGGTGATGTCATCCAACCATCTCCTCCTCTGTCATCCCCGTCTCCTGCCTTCTATCTTTCCCAGTATCAGACTCTTTTTCAGTGAGTCAGTTCTTCCCATCAGGTGCCCAAAGTATTGGAACTTCAGCTTTAGCATCAGTTATTCCAATGAATATTCAGGACTGATTTCCTTTAGGATTAAATGATTTGATCTCCTTGCTGACCAAGGGACTCTCAAGAGTCTTCTCCATCACCACAATTCAAAAGCATCAATTCTTCGGTGCTCAGCTTTGTTTATGGTCCAACTCTCACATCTGTACATGACTACTGGAAAATCCATGGCTTTGACTATATGGATCTTTGTTGGTAAAGTAATATCTCTGCTTTTTAATATGCTATCTAGGTTGGTCATAGCTTTTCTTCCAAGAAGCAAGAGTCTTATAATCTCATGGCTGCAGTCACCATCTGCAGTGACTTTGAAGCCCAAGAAAATAAAAGTCTGTCACTGTTTCCATTGTTTCCCCATCTATTTGCCATGAAGTGATGGGACCGGATGCCATGATCTTAGTTTTTGAATGTTGAGTTTTAAGCCAGCTTTTTCACTCTACTCTTTCACATTCATCAAGAATCAGTTCTAATGAGGTGGATGAAACTGGAGCCTATTATACAGAGTGAAGTAAGCCATAAAGAAAAACACCAATACAGTATACTAACGCATATATATGGAATTTAGTAAAATCTGTAAAGATAACCTTGTATGCAAGACATCAAAAGAGACACAGATGTATAGAACTGTATTTTGGACTCTATGGGAGAGGGTGAAGGCAGGATGATATGGGAGAATGGCATTGAAGCATGTAAATTATCATATGTGAAACGAATCGCCAGTCCAGGTTCGATGCATGATACAGGGTACTCGGGGTTGGTGCACCAGGATGACTCAGGGGGATGGGATGGGGAGGGAGGAGGGAGGGGGGTTCTGGAAGGGGAAAACATGTACACGCATGGCAGATTCATGTCAATGTATGGCAAAACCAATCAATATTGTAAAGTAAAAAAATAGATAAATAAATTTTTTTAAAAAGGAGGCTCTTTAGTTCCTCTTTGCTTTCTGCCATAAGGGTGGTATCATCTACATATCTGAGGTTGTTGATATTTCTCCCAGCAATCATGATTCCAGCTTATGGTTCCTCTAGTCTGGTATTTCACATGATGTACTCTGCATATAAGTTAAATAAGCAAGATGATAATATACAACCTTGATGTACACCTTTTCCTATTTGGAACCAGCCTGTTGTTCTATGTCCAGTTCTAACTGTTGCTTCTTGACCTGCATACAAAGTTCTCAAGAGGCAGGTAAGGTGGTATGGTATTCCCATCTCTAAGAATTTTCCACAATTTGTTGTGATCCACACAGTCAAAGGCTTTGGCATAGTCAGTGAAGCAGAAGTAGATGTTTTTCTGGAACTCTCTTGCTTTTCCTACGATCCAAGAAATGTTGACAATTTGATCTGCCTTTTCTAAATCCAGCTTGAACATCTGGAAATTCTCAGTTCACATACTGTTGAAGCCTAGGTTGGAGAATTTTGAGCATTACTTTGCTAGCATGTGAGATGACTGCAATTGTGCAGTAGTTTGAACATTCTTTGGCATTGCCCTTCTTGGGGATTGGAATGAAAACTGACCTTTTCCAGTCCTGTGGCCACTGCTGAGTATTCCAAATTTGCTGACATACTCTAAGTGCTACACTTTACCAGCATCATCTTTTAGGATTTGAAATAGCTCAGCTGGAATTCCATCAACTCTACTAGTTTTGCTCATAGTGATGCTTCCTAAGGCCCACTTGACTTCACATTCCAGTATGTCTGGCTGTAGGTGAGTGATGACACCATCATGGTTTTCTGGGTCATGAAGATCTTTTTTGTATAGTTCTTCTGTGTATTCTTGCCACCTCCTCTTAATATCTTCTGCTTCTGTTAGGTCCATACCATTTCTGTCCTTTATTGTACCCATCTTTGCATGAAATGTTCCCTTGGTATCTCTAATTTTCTTGAAGAGATCTCTAGTCTTTGCCATTCAGTTGGTTTCCTCTATTTCTTTGCATTGATCACTGAGGAAGTCTTTCTTATCTCTCCTTTGTATTCTTTGGAACTCTGCAGTCAGATGGATATATCTTTCCTTTTCTCCTTTGCCTTTCGCTTCTCTTCTTTTCTCAGCTATCTGTAAGGCCTCCTCAGACAACCATATTGCCTTTTTGCATTTTTCCTTCTTGGGGATGGTTTTGATCACTGCCTCCTGTACAGTGTTATGAACCTCTGTCCGTAGTTCTTCAGGCACTCTATCAGATCTAATCCCTTGAATCTATTTGTCACTTCCACTGTAGAATCATAAGGGATTTGATTTAGGTCATATCTGAATGGTCTAGTGGTTTTCCTTACTTTATTCAATTTAAGTCTGAATTTTGCAAGAAGGAATTAATAATCTGAGCCATAATGAGCTCCCAGTCTTGTTTTTTGCTGACTGTATAGAGCTTCTCCATCTTCAGCTGCAAAGAATATAATCAATCTGATTTCAGTATTGACCATCTGGTGATGTCCATGTGTAGAGTCGTCTCTTGTGTTGTTGCAAGAGGGCGTTTGCTATGACCAATGTGTTCTCTTGAGAAAATTCTGTTAGCCTTTGCCCTGCTTCATTTTGTACTCCAAGTCCAAACTTGCTTGTTACTCCAGGCAACTCTTGACTTCCCACTTTTGCATTCCAGTCCCCTTTAATGAAAAGGACATCTTTTTTTGGTGTTAGTTCTAGAAGGTCTTGTAGGTCCTCATGGAACCATTCAACTTCAGCTTCTTCAGCGTTAGTGGTTGGGGCATTAGACTTGGGTTACTGTAATGCTGAATAATTTGCCTTGGAAATGAACAGAGATCATTCTGTCATTTTTGAAATTGCACCCAAGTACTGCATTTCAGATTCTTTTGTTGACTATGAGGGCTACTCCATTTCTTCTAAGGGATTCTTGCTCACAATGTCTGAATTAAATTTGCCCATTCTGGTCCATTTTATTTCACTGATTCCTAAAATGTCTGTGTTCACTCTTGCCGTGTCCTGTTTAATCACTTCCAATTTACCTTGATTCATTTCAGGTTCCTATGCAATATTGTTCTTTAAGCATCTGACTTTACTTCCATCACAAGTCATATCCACAACTGGGCATTGTTTTCACTTTGGCTCAGCCTCTTCATTCTTTCTGAAGTTATTTCTCCACTCTTCTGCAGGGGCTATTGGGTACCTACCAACCTGGCGAGTTTCCAGTTATAAGATGAGTAAATTCTGGGGCTCTAAAGTGCAACATGTGACTGTAGTAAGCAATTCTGTATTATATACTTCAAAGTTGCTTAGAGAGTAGATCTTAAGTATTCTCACTACATACATGCTCTAATTCTAACCACTGACTGCTTGGGAACCCCCAGTAGTAAAACATCTTTAAAGTAATAGCGAGATTTTTGACATTACTTAATATATGACTTGCTTTATTTTTTTTGTTGTTGTTGTTGTTCCATTTCTCCTTGTCAAATATTTAAGAATCTTGGTTTTCTTTTCTATAGAATAGAGAGACATGTTTTAATGTTATCATCTATTCAGTCCATTTCAGGACAAGTGACTGAATTTTTTTTTAATAATTTTATTTATTTATTTATGTTTGGCTGTGCTGGGTCTTTGTTGCTATGTGCTCTTTTCTTTAGCTGTGGTAATCTGGGGCTACTCTTTACTTGTGGTGCACGGGCTTCTCATTGCAGTGGCTTGTCTTGATGTGCAGCACGGGCTCCACGGTGTGCTAGCTTCAGTAGTTGTGGCACGTGTGCTTAGTAGTTGCAGGTTCCAGGCTCTAAAGCATAGGCTCAATAGTTGTGAACACTGGCTTAGTTGCTCCGCAGCATGTGAGGTCTTGCTAGACCAGGGATCAAACCCAGGTCTCCTGCATTAGCAGGCAGATTCTTTACAACTGAATCACCAGGGCTCCTCTGGACAGTAGAGAATCTGCCTGCAATTCAGGGGGCCTCGGTTCTATCCCTGAGTCAGGAAGATCTCCTGGAGAAGGCAATGGCTACCCTCTCCAGTGTTCTTGCATGGAAAATTCCATGGACAGAGGAGGCTGGCGGGCCACAGTCCTTGGGGTCGCAATGAGTGGGACATGACTAAGCAACTGAGCACACACACCAGGGAAGCCCGTGACTGAATTTTGAAAGATGATAAACACATCCTTCATACTCCCTTTTCCAGTGGAAAAAATTTAAACCAATACTATAGGTAAAGGGTCAGACTTTATTTTTTTGGGCTCCAAAATCACTGCTGATGGTGATTGCAGCCATGAAATTAAAAGACGCTTACTCCTTGGAAGGAAAGTTATGACCAACCTAGACAACATATTTAAAAGCAGAGACATTACTTTGCCAACAAAAGTCCGTCTAGTCAAGGCTATGGTTTTTCCAGTGGTCATGTATGGATGTGAGAGTTGGACGGTGAAGAAAGCTGAGCGCCGAAGAATTGATGCTTTTGAACTGTGGTGTTGCAGAAGACTCTTGAGAGTCCCTTGGACTGCAAGGAGATCCAACAAGTCCATCCTAAAGGAGATCAGTCTTGGGTGTTCATTGGAAGGACTGATGTTGAAGCCGAAACTCCAATACTTTGGCCACCTCATGGGAAGAGTTGACTCATTGGAAAAGACCCTGATGCTGGGTAGGATTGGGGGCAGGAGGAGAAGGGGATGACAGAGGATGAGATGGTTGGATGGCATCACTGACTCGATGGACATGGGTTTGGGTAGACTCCAGGAGTTGGTGATGGACAGAAGGCTGGCGTGCTGCAATTCATGGGGTCGCAAAGAGTCGGACACGACTGAGCGACTGAACTGAACTGAACCGATAGGCTCCTTCAGTGGTTTATTTCTGAGAGAAACCTTCAGATGTGAGCACAAGATAATTTTTCCTCCACAGAATACTCAGCACTTCAGTTAATATTAAAAGGGTTATATAATACCTCCAAATTGATTACAATATGAGAATTTTGTTTTTTAAAGTGTTTTGAAGGTGGTAAATAGTCTTCAGCTTCTTAATTTCATACCTCAAGGGGCTTCCCAGATGGCTCAGTGGTAAAGAATCTGCCTGCAGTGCAGGAGACGAGTTCGATCCCTGGGTCAGGAAGATCCCCTGGAGAAGGAAATGGCAAGTCATTCCAGTATTCTTGCCTGAGAAATCCCATGGACAGAGGAGCCTGGCAGACTACATTCTGTGGGGTCACAGAAGAGTCAGATATGACTTAGAAACTAAACAACATACATACTTCATTTCCTTAAAAACTGAACGGTTTGTTAGTCCTCATATTTTTAGAAACCATGTCTCTGTTACAGGGAAGAACTGAGTCTATGTTGTTTCTTTAACCTCTAACTGGATCTGTTTCTTTTACTTTAACCTTTGCTTCCCTGTTGCTTTTTTTTACTAAAAGGATACTATCCACACATAATGGTCTTCCTCTGGGAATGCTGCCCTTCTGCTTGAATGGTAAACCAAAATGCCTTTGTTCAGGACTCTGTCTACCTATGTATGGCTACAGGAGGAAAGAAATTAAGACATTCCCTCCCCAAAGCTAACCCATTCCCAGAGATATTTGTGAGATTAATGGCCTCTTTTTCTTTTCCTCCCCATTTCCACCCCGTTCTATAAAAGAGCCTGGCATCCAGACTCTGATAAGATGGTTATTTTGAGAAGGAAATGGCAACTCAGTCCAGTATTCTTGCCTGGAGAATCCCATGGACAGAGGAGCCTGGCAAGCTATAGTCCATGGGGTCACAAAGAGTCAAACAGACTGAGCAACTATCACTCACTCACTTTGAGATGTTAGCCTAATATCTTCTGTATCTACTGGCTTTCCAAATAAAGTTGTAGTCCTTGCTTCAGCGTCTCATCTGGTAATTGGCCTGTCATGTGGCGAGCAAAGAAAGCCTGGACTCAGTAATAAATTTGGCTTAGCCAGCCAGGAGACTTGCTGCTCCTGGATAGCCAGCCAATCAGGGAATATTAGAGAGAGGCAATGAGAAAGTAAAGTAAAAAGGGCCTTCAGTCTTACAAAGCGTGTCTGGGAATGGCCAGAATCAGGAAAAGAATGTGTTAATCTCTTCTTGCTTGCAGTCATTCACAGGTGGGCAGGGTCAGACTGTCTCTCAAAGAACAGAACAAAGGCACTTTAGTTTAAGGGTCAGGCCCAGGGGCAGGGTCCTCTGAGGCAGGCCATTATGTATGATTGTAATAACAAAGGCAGAAAAAAAAAAAGTTAAAAAGACAGTTCCAACATGGAGTCAGAATTGCTGCTTCACTGCAACATTCAGAGCCTGATAAAAATTTTGGAAGAGGCCTTCTCCTCTAAGCTAAATGAGTAAAACTTTCCGACATAGGTAAATGGATATCTCAATCCCTCAATATCATTGAGATAGCCACCCAGTTTTTGAAAAAAGAAAAAACTGTACTTATTTTACTGTTCTAGTCTTTACAGTACCAAAAGTGTGGCTCCAAAAATAGCTTGAATTTGTTGTATGTCATAGCAGTAACCAAGTTACTTTGTCAGTTGCATTTTAATCAGATTTAAATGGCCTTAAGTCTTTTATCGGACAGTTACAGTTTCACTCCCATGCTTTTGCAAAAATGCCTCCTCTTCAAGAAGATTTGTAAAAAGGACTGTTGGATAAATACAAGTTTCTGACTTTCCAACTATAATGTTGAACTTGGTAAGAAATTGAAGAATTCTAATGGGAAACCTGAAGGCTTCATAGAACTGTTAACAGAAAGAATTAGTTACATGGCACTAAGTGAACTGGTAAATATGGTTATAATTTTTATGGTTTCTATCTAAAAAAAATTACTGATTTAAATCTGTGTTTTCCAGGTGTAAAGAAAACCTTCTCCTTAAACCAATTATGACTTACAGTAATTTGGGGAAGCAGAATTGAAACATTTAACCTTTTGTCTCTACCTGGTTGATCCTACCAGCAGCATATGCTTGTCTCAAAGATTGAGCTTTGAGATGTGCAGCTGATAGAGTGAAACTGCGGATAGCTCATCAAATCAGTGATGGCTCCTTTGTCGCTCAGTTATTGAAACTAGATTATAATAATAGTTAATACAACTCGCTATACTAATCATTCTTTTAATTTGTTTTTTGTTTTCAAATTGTTTGTGCTTTGTGTCTCCTTGCTGCATTGAGTCATTGTCAACGTAACTAGCTTCATTCCTTATATCCTGTCTAATTTATAAGATTGTTATCCTTTACAGTACCCAGTGTGTAACCAAGCCTCCAACAAAACCTATATGGCTAAACATCTTTAGAAAATAGATCACATTTATAATATAAAGTAGTTGTAATAGTGTGATTCTAGGTGTCTCCTGGATCACAATCAGATAAAATCCAGAGAATCTTTATTGATGGGGTCTGGTCCAAAATTTAGCACCTAGAGTGACATATCAAGAATCTGGGATGAACCTTCCAGTTCTTTGGGAAAAGCTTTGATCATGAACTGTCTCCCAAATATTGGTCAAATTCCTTACCAAGAGAGGAGGACCTTAAAAATGTAATCAGTGTTTATAGCCCTCCAGTGTAAGCTGGTGAGTCCTGAGGAAACTCCAGGAGAAAAATACCTGACATCTAGCAGCCATCAGACTACAGCCACATCCTATGGTGAGCCCCGAGGAAACTTGAGATATGGGATACAGGCTCCCAGATAGCTAGGGTGCATATTGAGGAAATGATTTCAGTGAGCCCAGATTCTTGCATCTTCCCATACATAGAAAAGTGCTAAATTGCTTAAATTGATGTGCTACCTCCCAGGTTTGAAGTCCTCAAAATTCCTTACAAATAAAATATAACTCTTAACTTTTAAGTTGTAAATATTTTTAATTCTGCAGATGTACATGACACACTTCTCATATAGGAATAAAACAAGCAACATTTGCTTTTTTTTTTGGCTGCACTGGGTCTTCATTGCAGCACAAGGGCTTCTCATCGTGGTGGTTTCTCTTGTGGCACAAAGGCTCAGTAGTCGTGGCGCACAGGCTTACTTGCTTCACAGCATGTGGAATCTTCCTGCAGCAGGTATTGAACCCATGTCCCCTGTACTGGCAGACAGATTACTCTCCACTGCACCACCAGGGTAGTCCAAGAAGCAATATTTGGAACACTGGCACTGATGGCAGACATGCCCAGAGAGATCCATATGACAAGACAACAGGAAACAATTAGAATGGTCATTGCTCATTTTTCCACAAGATTGTGGAATGGACGTTGACAGTGGGAAATGGTTACAGGGAAGAACTGACTCTATGTTGGATCTGTTTTTTTTTACTTTAACCTTTCCTCCTCATTGCTTTTGTTTACTAAAAGGATACTGTCCACACATAATGGCCAACTTGGGGAACCCTGCCCTCTGCTTGAATGTTAAACCAAAATGCCTTAATCGGGACCTTGTTCACATGTGAATGGTTATAGGAGAGAAGAAATTAATACATACCCTCCCTGAGGCTAGCCATTCCAGGAGATATTTGTAAGATTTGTTGTGTTGTTGACTTGCTAAGTCATGTCCAACTCTTTTGTGACCCCGTGGACTGTAGCCTGTTGGGCTCCTCTATCCATGGGATTTTCCAGGCAACAATACTGGAGTGGGTTTCCTTTTCCAGGGGATCTTCCTGACCCAGGGATGGAATCTGAGTCTCCTGCATTGACAGGTGGATTCTTTACTACTGAGCCACCAAGGAGGCCCATTTGTAAAATTGTTGTTGCTGTGCAGTCACTAAGCTGTGTCTGACTCTCTGCAACCCCATGGACTGCATTACGCCAGGCTTCTCTTGTCCTTCACTATCTCTTGGAGTTTGCTTAAAATCATGTCCATTGTGTGATGCTATTCATCCATTTCATCCTCTGTTGCCCTCTTCTCCTTCTGCCCTCAATCTTTCCCAGAATCAGGGTCATTGCCAATGAGTTGGCTCTTCCCATCAGTGGCCAAGTATTGCAGCTTCAGCATCAGTCCTTCCAATGAATATTCAGGGTCGATTTCCTTTAGGATTGAACTGGTTTCACTCTTTGCAGTCCAAAGGACTCTCAAGAATCTTCTCTAGCACCACAATTCAAAAGTGTCAATTCTTGGGTGCTCAGCCTTCTTTAAGGTCCAAATCTCACATCCATACATGACTAGTGGAAAAACCGTAGCTTAGACTATATGGACCTTTGTAGACAAAGTGGTGTCTCTGCTTTTTAATATGCTGTCTAGATTGGTCATAGCTTTCCTTCCAAGAAGCAAGCGTCTTTGAATTTCATGGCTGCAGTCACCATCTGCAGTCATATTGGAGCCCAAGGAAATAAAATCTGTCTCTGCTTCTACTTTTTACCCTTCTATTTGCCATGAAGTGATGGAACCAGATGTCATGATCTTAGTTGTCTGAACGTTGAATTTTAAGCCAGCTTTTTCACTCTGCTATTTCACCCTCATTGAGAGGCATTTTAGTTCCTCTTTGCTTTCTGCCATTAGAGTGGTATCATCTGCACATATCTGAGGTTATTGATATTTCTCCCAGCAATCTTGATTCCAGCTTGAGCTTCATCCAGCCCAGCACTTCACATGATGTATTCTGCATATAAGTTAAATAAGCAAGGTGACAAAGTATAGCCTTAACATACTCCTTTCCCAATTTTGAGCCAGTTTGTTGTTCCATGACTTGTAACTGTTGCTTCTTGACCTGCATACAGGTTTCTTAGGAGACAGATAAGGTGGTCTGGTATTCCCATCTCTTTAAGAATGTTCCACAGTTTGTTGTGATCCACACAGTCAAAGGCTTTAGCACAGTCAATGAATGAAAAGTAGATGTTTTTCTGAAATTCCCTTGCTTTCTCCATGATCCTATGAATGTTGGCAATTTGACCTCTGGTTCCTCTGCCTCTTGGAAACCCAGCTTGTACATCTGTAAGTTCTTGGTCCACATACTCCTGAAGCCTAGCTTGAAGGATCTTGAGCATTACCTTGCTAACGTGAAATGACTGCAGCTGTACACTAGTGTGAACATTCTTTGGTATTGCCCTTCTTTGAGACTGGAATGGAAACTGACCTTTTCCAGTCCTGTGGCCACTGCTGAGTTTTCCAAATTTGCTGACATATTGAGTGCAGCACTTTACCAGCATCATCTCTTAGGATTTGAAATAACTCAGCTAGAATTTCATCACCTCTGCTAGCTTTGTTCATAGTAATGCTTCCTAAGGCCCACTTTGGAGAAGGAAATGACAACCCAGTCCAGTACTCTTGCCTAGAAAATCCCATGGACGGAGGAGCCTGGTAGGCTACAGTCCATGGGGTCGCAAAGAGTCGGACACAACTGAGCGATTTCACTTTCACTTTTCACTTTCACGCATTGGAGAAGGAAATGGCAACCCACTCCAGTGTTCTTGCCTGGAGAATCTCATGGACAGAGGAGCCTGGCGGGCCATAGTCCATGGGGTCACAGAGAGTCAGACTTGACTGAAGTGACTGACCACAAGGCCCATTTGTCTTCACACTCCAGGATCTCTGACTCTAGTTGAGTGACCAAACCATCGTGGTTATCCATGTCATTAAGACCTTTTTGATATAGTTCTTCTGTGTATTCTTCCCATGTGTTCTTAATCTCTTCTGCTTCTGTTAGATCCTTACCGTGCCTGTCCGTTACTGTGCACATCTTTACATGAAATATCCCCTTGGTATCTCCAATTTCCTTGAAAAGATCTCCAGTCTTTCCCATTCTGTTGTTTTTCTCTATTTCTTTTCATTGTTCACTTAAGAAGGCCTTTTTATCTCTCCTTGCTAGTCCCTGGAACTCTGCATTCAGTTGGATATATTTTTCCCTTTCTCCTTTGCCTTTGGCCTCTCTTCTTTTCTCAGCTATTTGTAAGGCCTCCTCAGACTACCACTTTGCCTTTTTGCGTTTCTTTTTCTTTGGATAGTTCTGGTCACCACCTCCTGTACAATGTTATGAACCTCTGTCCATAGTTCTTTAGGCACTCCGTCTACCAGATCTAACCCCTTGAATTTGTCACCTCCACTGTAGAATCATAAGGGATTTGATTTAGGTCAGACCTGAATGGTCTAGTGGTTTTCCTTACCTTCTTCAATTTAAGTCTGAATTTTGCAAGAAGGAGTTCATGATCTGAGCCACAGTCAGCTCTCAATCTCGTTTTTGCTGACTGTATAGAGCTTCTCCATCTTCAGCTGCAAAGAATATAATCAATCTGATTTCAGTGTTGACCATCTGGTGATGTCCATGTGTAGAGTTATCTCTTAATGTTGTTGCAAGAGGGTGTTTGCTGTGACCAGTATGTTCTCTTGGCAAAACTCCGTTAGCCCTTGCCTTGCTTCATTTTGTACTCCAAGGCCAAACTTGCCTGTTACTCCAGGCATCTCTTGACTTCCCACTTTTGCATTCCAGTCCCCTTTAATGAAAAGGACATCCTTTTTTGGTGTTAGTTCCAGAAGGTCTTGTAGGTGTTCATAGAACCATTCAGGTTCTTTGGCATTAGTGGTTGGGGCAGAGACTTTAATTACTGAGATAATGAATGATTTGCCTTGAAAACGAACTGAGATCATTCTTACTTTTTGAGAGTGTACCCCATTACTGCATTTCAGACTCTTTTGTTGACTATGAGGGCTACTCCATTTCTTCTAAGGGATTCTTGCCCATAGTAGTAGATATAATGGTTGTCTGAATTAAATTCGCCCATTCCTGTCCATTTTAGTTCACTGATTCCTAAGATGTCAGTGTTCATTCTTGCCATCTCCTGCTTGACCACCTCCAATTTACCTTGATTTATAGACCTAACATTCCAGGTTCCTACGCAATAATCGTTATAGCATTGGATTTTATTTTCACCACCAGACACATCCACAACTGAATATTGTTTCTGCTTCAGCCCAGCTCTCTTTCTGGAGCTATTTCTCCACTCTTCCCCAGTAGCATATTGGACATCTACCTGCCTGGAGGGTTCATGTTCCTAGATTAGCCTTGGTTCCTAAATGCATGTATTCTGGATGTGGGAGAAACTGAACCAGAAAGAAGCCACTGGCCTGGAGAAGATAATTCATCCTGTAGGACAGTACCCAGACTTTCTAGATATGATCAACTAGCTGGCAGCATGGTAGATTTTCCATTTTTCATTCCAGTGTTTGCTAAGACCAGGTGCTCTTAGATGATGGGGTACATGGTAAAAACAGTACCTATGAACTTCAACCCATTGCCTTACTTTTTCAGTTGTAAAATGACTTCCTTAGTGAGAAATAATATGTGGGATATCCTGGTGGTAAATAAGTTCAGTAACGTCACATATGGCATTGCTGAAAGAAGTAAGGCAGCAAGAAGAGACCTATCCAAAATAAGCTCTCATCTTACTTCCAGAGAGAACAAATTGCTACCCTCTTGGGGTCCAGTGTAACTGATCTGTCACCAAGTGGTAGCTCATCCCCCTGAAGTTTGGTGCTGTGTTGTCTCAGATGAGCAGCTCTGCTGTCAAGTTAGACCCTCAGCAACAGTAAAGTCTAGGTCAGTTTTGTTAAAGGGATATTCATGTTGTTGAGCAGATGCCTAACTGCAACCCCTGGTCACATAGCTCTTTGTTTATTAACTCATTGGCAAGGGCTGGGGTGGCTAGAGGAAGAGACTAGCTGACATCCGTTTAGCTGTGAAGCTCCTTTGGTGCACATTCACGTGGATACAGGTGTTCTCAAACTCAGGAGTACATTCTGAGAAGCTCTTTGGCAAGCCTCTTCCCCAGACTGACTTTCATGCATTGAGCAAGTATTTATTGGGTGCCTGCCAATGCAAGATACTGTTATAGGAACAGAGAGCTTAAAAGTGAAGATAATAGCTTAAAGTCCCTATCCCCATGGGACTTACATTCTAGTGGGATAAAGAAACAGACATAAACAAGATGAATAAACTATATAGTATATTAGATTGTCAATACAGAAGGAAGAAAGAGTTGAGGGGAGTGCAATTATAAACAGAATGTCCAGGGAAGATGTCACTAAGAAGGTAATATTTGAATAATGACCCAAAGGAATTGAGGGGATGACCCATGTCGCCCTCTGGTTGAAAAGCATATCAGATTGAAGAAACAGCATATGCAAAGGCTCTTGGGTAAGAATATGCCTGGTTTGTACAAGGACCAGCAAGGAGACCAGTGTGCCTGAAGCAGAGAGCATAAGGGAGGTGAGAACAGTAGTTGAAATTAGAGTGTGAGTTAAGTGCAGGTGTGACCAGCTTGTTTCTTATCTATCCTGACTGGCTAATACATATGATGTATGCTTGCAGTTGTGCCCACTGGGAAAAAATCCTTTTCTCAGTGTTCTTCAGAGCACTGCATTCTCCTTAGATTCCCTAATATGCCAGCAGATCACTTTTGGCTAGTGCCAGATTTAATGCAGAGCCATCTGTAAGCCAGGCTCAAATTGTTTCCCTCTCAGTCAGCTAACTCCTACATGAGGCCCCAGATACAGAAAGGAGAGGGCAATATGACAGGATCAGACACACTGGGAGTGCAAGTTACATTTCTGAAAACATACTGGGCCTTTGGGACCGACTCGAGCCTGTTCTTCCATATACACCTTTCACTTTATGATGGATGCTGCCACATCCACTCAATGTTATGACTTACGGATCAGAGAATACCTCTTAGTGTCCTGTGGCAGTAGATGAAGGCTCGGTAGAAAGCCTAGAGCTGTTTCTGAAAAGGAGGTATAGTTATTTGCTGAAGAGTACCTGGCCTTATGCCAATCCAGGAAGCCTGTATCATGATTGGCCTATGAGGACCTGCCTAGACCAGCCTCTGTAGCGTAATCTGACACAGAAACTTAGGGTACCAACATAACAAAGATGTTTGCACTGCAGCCTGGACCAACTAGAGAGCGTTCTCTTGCTTTGAGCCTATTTGGGTCCTGGACCCAATTCCAGTGTGTGGGGTGGAATTTTCCCAAACCACCAAGCAAATCTCTGGACACTAGCTGGACGTCCTACAATTTGACTCAGTTCTGACACTATCAACTTGGAGATAGTATCAGGTTCTACATGTGAAGGGATCAGTCTTGTAAAACTGCCCTCCACTTCAAATACAAATCCCAAACCCAGGTGGTTATCTGTGCTTCTAGTTGGCTGTACATCAGAGATTCCCACAAATCCCCTTAGTGGATTTCAGTCATTTGCTAGAGCACCTCACAGAACTTCAGAAACCCATTTACTTACTAGAATAGTTATTTATTGTAAAAGGATGTAACTCAGGGATAGCCAGGTGGACAAGATGCATAGGGCAAGTTACGGTGAAAGGATGTGGAGCTTCCACACCCTTGCCCCAAATCTCCACATGTTCACCAACCCAGAAGCTCCCCTAACCTTCTCCTTTTGGTCTTTAGTGGAGACTTCGTTGTTGTTGTTTTTTAGTTGCTAAGTCGGGTCTGACTCTTTGCAACCCCATGGACTGTAGCTCGCCAGGCTCCTCTGTCCATGGGATTTTCCAGGCAAGAATACTGGAGTGAGATGCCAGTTCCTCCTCCAGGGGATCTTCCCTACCCAGGGATCAAACCCATGTCTCCTGTGTCTCCTGCATTGGCAGGTGGATTCTTTACCACTGAGCCACGTGGGAAGCCCATACCCTTGCCTGACTAAATCCCCCCCTCGATTCACCAGGGAAGGGGGACACAGTTCCTGAGGTGCTAGCCTACTGTATTCCCCCTTTGCCTGGCAAAATAATAAAGCCGCTCTTTCTCCTCCATAACTGTGTCTCCATATTTCTCTTTGGCATTGGTGCACAGAGAGGCAAGATTTTGGCAACACCACTGTAAGATGGATTTAGGCCTAACTTCATTTGTTACCTGATTCCCATAGCTCCATCCCACCCTCCATCCAACTGTAATCTACAATGATGTTCTGAATTTCTCAGGGCTAGTGTTAGCTCATCGGTAATATATCAAATTTTTGGTTTTGATTCTAGACATAAGAGCTATTTATATATTAATTTTAAATTTATGGTTTTATTGCTTTGTGATGAGAAATTATTATCTAATATTTTTAGTTTTTAGAATTTAAGGTTTATTTGCAACTTCTATGCATATTTGAAAAGAAGGTATACTCTGTCTCCAGGGTGCAGATTTTGATATTTATCAGTTAGATTCACCTCAATAATATGTTACTCATTTCTTCTTAATTCTTTTTCATTTAAAAAAATGAAGTATACTTAACATACAATATTACATGAGTTACAGGTGTACAACATAGTGATTCACAATTTTTAAAGGTTATATTCCATTTATAGGTACTATAAAATATTGGTTATATTCCCTATGTTGTACAATACATCCTTGTGGCTTATTGATTTTATGCATAATAGTTTTACCTCTTAATTCCCTAACTGTATCTTCCCCCTCCTCACTGGTAACCATTAGTTTTTTTTAATATCTCTTCCTTTTTTGTTATGGCCATGTTTCATTTTTTATATTCCACATATATGTGACATACAATATTTGTCTTTCTCTGATTTACTTAATGTTCTTGAAATCCATCCATGTTGTTATAAATGGCAAAATTTCATTCTTTTTATGGCTAAGTAGTATTTCAGTATGTGCGTGTGTATTGGGGTATTTGAATTAGTGGGGCATTTGTATATATATATGTATATATACCCATACCCAGGATTGCAGTTGCTGGGTTATGTGGTAGTTTTTTGAGACACCTCCATACTGTTTTCCATAGTGGCTGCACCAATTTACATTCCCCCCCAGCAGAGTACAAGGGTTCTCTTTTCTCCACTTCTTTGCCAACATTTGTTGTGTTTTTTGATAGTAGCGTTTCTGACAGGTGTGAGGTGATATATCATTGTGATTCTACAACTTGCATTTCTCTAATCATTAGCAATGTTGAACATTCTTTCGTGTCCCTGTTGGCCATCTGTTTGTCCTCTTTGGAAAACTGTCTAGTCATGTCTTATTCCCATTTTTTAACTGGATTGTGTTTGTGATGTTGGGTTGTATGTGTTGTTTCTATATGTTGGACACTAATCCCTATCAGTCATATCATTTGCAAATATTTTCTTCCATTCAGTTCACTGTCTTTCTGTTTTGTCTATGGTTTCCTTTGCTGAACAGAAGTTTTTAAGTTTAATTAGGTCCCCTTTATTATTGGGTTGGCCAAAAGGTTTGTTCATTTTTTTCCTGTAAGATGGCTCTAGTAGCGCTTAGGTCTCTTTAACTTCATTCAAAACAATTTTGTTAGACTGTATTATGACAGCTGTCATATCAGCATGCAGTTTTCTTTTAAATGGTGGATTTTTGTGTAGACATTTCAATGTTGAAGAGGGAAGAAAAAAGCAACATTTTCAGCATATTATGTTTTATTATTTCAAGAAAGACAAAAATGCAACTGAAATACAAAAAAAGATCTTTGCAGTGTATGGAGAAAGTGTTGTGATTGACTGAACATGTCAAAAGTGGTTTGCAAAGTTTCACGGTGGAGATTTGCTGGATTGTGCTCCACAGTTGGGTAGACCAGTTGAAGTTGATAGCAATCAAATTGAGACATTAACATTGTTGAGAACAATCAATGTTGTACCATGTGAGAGATGGGTGACATACTCAAAATAACTAGATCAAGCAAGGAAAATCATTTGCACCAGCTTGGTTATTTAATCACTTTGATATTTGGATTCCACTGAAGTTAAGCAAAAAAAAAAAAAAAACCTTTCTTGACCGTATTTCTGCATGTGATTGTCTACTTGAACATAACAAAAATGTTCCATTTTTAAAACAAATTGTGACAGGTGATGAAAAAGTGTCCTGTACAATAATGTGGAATGGAAGAGATCATGGGGCAAGTGAAATGAACCATCACCAACCACACCAAAGGTTGGTCTTCATCCAAAGAAAGTGATGTGTATACAGTGCTACTGAAAAGGAGTCTTCTGTGAAAAATGGCAGAAGGTAGTGGAACAAAGTGGTGAATACACAGAAAAGTAAAAATTTAAGTTGAAAAAATGAAGTATGGCTAAGTCCCTTCACTGTTCACTTGAAACTATCACAACTCTTTGTTAATTGCCTATACCCCAATAAAAATAAGAAGTTTAAAATAGCAACAAGAAAAAAAGAAATTTAAGTTAAAAAAAGTGAATATGTTGTTCAATAAAGTTCTTGGTGAAAATGAAAAATGTGTCTTTTATTCTTTTAAAAAAACCAAAGAAATTTTTTGGCCAACCCAATCATTTGGGTTTTTATCTCCTTTGCTTTAGGAAACATGTCAGAAAAATAATACTGCTATGATTTATGTCAGAATGAACTGCCTATGTTTCCTTCTAGGAGGTTTCTGGTCTTACCTTTACATCTTTAATCCTTTTTGAGTTTATTTTTGTATGTGGTGTTATTAGAGTTTGTTTGCTTATTCTTAATTTTTGTCCACTTGACTACCATGAACTGAGAGAAGCAAACCAGAATCTCTTACTAATCTTACTAATCTCTTACTTTCCTAGTATCTCTTGTAGTTTCTGCTTCCTATTGCTCTTTGGCACATATCCATAATTATTATTATTCTAGAATTATATTTTCCTTTAATAATGCTTTGCCTTGATTTTAATCTCCTTTTATATTAAGATGACACCTTTGCTTTCTTTTTGTATTTTTCTGGTATATCTTTGTCCATACTTTCATTTTCAACTTCATAATTGACTTTGTTTTAGGTATAACTTGCATCCAACAGCTTGTTATCCCATCTGAAAGACTTTTGTTTCAAAAGGTGACTTTATCTCATTTGCATTTATTGATTTGACATATTTGGGTTTAGGTGTACTTCTGTCATGAATATGGTAGGCTTTTTTCTTAGTCCTAAAATCCACAATATAATGTTTTCTTGTTTTGCTTTGTATGTTTCTGTTCTAAAATTTGTGCTGGGATTTATTTTAATCAGGAATAAGTTGACAGACATGAGACAACTGCCTTTGAAAGAATTTATTACTTATACTTCCCAAGAGAAAAGGGCAATACCATACCACAAAGGGCCACAGGGTGAATCACTAAGGCTGGTCAGGGGGCGGGAACAAAGGGAAATCCTAGGCACTTACTGCTGTGGTGGTGGGAAGTGGTTAGGTGAGGACATCCCATATTGAGCAGGAAGTGAAACAGTTATTGGGATTTGTGGTTGGAGGATTCATAGTCAGAGAAAGCCAGATCCCAGGAGAGATGTAAACAACTTTGGACATTAGTTTGCCTTGTGATTAATGGATGCCAAATAGACAATAGAGGATCTAAGAAACACAGAAGTTTTTTTTCTGATAATTTAGATAAATATCATCTTTTTTCTATAATTTCATCAAATTATGAAAAATCAGATGAAAAATCATCCAAAAATAATTTTACCATTTGACTTTTAAAACAGCATCTATTATTTTCCCCTTTGAAAAATGTATATAAACATGGTATATTTACATACATCAGCTTACGCTACATCAGTTCAGTTGTTCAGTCATGTCCGACTCTTTGTGACCCCATGAATCGCAGCACGCCAGGCCTCCCTCGCCATCACCAACTCTCGGAGTTTACCCAAACTCATGTCCATTGAGTTGGTGATGCCATCCAACCATCTTACCCTCTGTTGTCCCCTTCTCCTCCCGCCTTCAATCTTTCCCAGCATCAGGGTCTTTTCAAATCAGTCAGCTTTTCGCATCAAGTGGCCCAAGTATTGGAGTTTCAGCTTCAACATAAGTCCTTCCAATGAACACTCGGGATTGATCTCCTTTAGGATGGACTGGTTGGATCTCCTTGCAGTCCAAGGGACTCTCAAGAGTCTTCTCCAACACCACAGTTCAAAAGCATCAATTCTTCGGTGCTCAGCTTTCTTTATAGTCCAACTCTCACATCCATACATGACTACTGGAAAAATTATAGCTTTAACTAGACAGACCTTTGTTGGCAAAGTAATGTCTCTGCTTTTTAATATGCTGCCTAGGTTGGTCATAACTTTCCTTCCAAGGAATAAGTGTCTTTTAATTTCACAGTTACAGTCACCACATGCAGTGATTTTGGAGCCCCCCAAAATAAAGTCTGCCACTGTTTTCTCTGTTTCCCCATCTATTTGCCATGAAGTGATGGGACTGGATGCCATGATATTAGTTTTCTGAATGTTGAGCTTTAAGCCAACTTTTCACTGTCATCTTTCACTTTCATCAAGAGGCTGTTTAGTTCTTCACTTTCTTCCATAAGGGTGGTGTCATCTGCATAGCTGAGGTTGATATTTCTCCCAGCAATCTTGATACCAGTTTGTGCTTCATCCAAGTATATATTATAGAAACATATAGTGTACGTGTATACTATGTATGTAATATTTCCTCTTCCCTCTCGTATCTATCACTTTATTTCATTTGATGTTATCTGTGCTAACTTTTGTAAAATGTGCTTTTATACTAGTAATGCCTTTTAACTCTCTATCCCACAGATACATCATATTTACATCACTATCTACGTTCCTTTCTTTTTTATTTACTGTAAGTTGTATTTTAAAAGATTCCCCAAGAATGGTTCACACTTCAAATTCTTAGTTAGGAGGTATCTGTTGGCTTTAGTTAGGAAGTTTTTTGAGAGGCAAATAACCTCAGTAGTGGCTGACTTTGTGGCCCCATAGACTGTAGCCCACCAGGCTCCTCTGCCTATGGAATTTTCCAGGCAAGAATACTGAAGTGGGGTGCCATTTCCTACTCCAGGGGATCTTCCCAACCCAGGGATCGAACCTAAGTGTTTTGTGTCTCCTGCATTGGCAGGTGGATTATCACTAGCATTTATACATGAATGATAATTGTCTGGCAACCCAGTACCATTTGAACTCTCAACATATAGGAAAAAGGCTGGCTTTACTGGTGCTGCCTTCTAACCTAGAACCCAGAAAACTCCTCAGCATTCTAGGTAAAGGGCATATAACCTAGGCTTCTTCAGTCAGGCATTTCTGGATGAGATTTGTTTTTTGGGTTTGGCAATTTAAGGATGCCCCATGAAGAATCCTTTCTTGCTGTTTTGATGTGAGTGGGGACATTTTTCCAGCTTTCTGCAGAGGCAGTGGGTTCCTTGTGTTCCTGGTACAGAAGTGGCATCCATGGGACATGGAGGCAACAGCACCTTCCTCTCGTGCCTTGTGTGGCAGTGGGGTGGTAGCAGCTTCCTCTTCAGAACAATTTTAGAAATTGCTCCTTGAAGCTTATCCTTCAGTCTTTCAACAGTTCTGACAGCTAACCAAAATTCTTTCAAAACCCTCCTTTTTCTGCTTAAGCAAGTGTCAGTTTCTGTTTATATCCAATAGTGTGCAAACCAGTTCATGGGCCAAATGTGACCCACTACCTGTTATTGTTCAATGGATGAAAAAAATTAAAGAGTATTTAGCATTCTAGACACATGAAAATTTTATGAAATTCAAATTTCAGTGTCTATTAGTAAAGTTTTTTTGGCACACAGCTACACTCATTTGAGTGTTACAATGGCAGAGTTGAATAGTTGTGACAGGGGTTATATGGCCAAGAAAGCCTAAAATTTTTCCTATCTGGTCTTTTACAGAAAAAAATTGACTCCAGATTTCCAACTAAGAAACTTGACCAAAATATCTGGGTATAAAATTCTTTGTTTAAAAGATCTGTAGGTATTACTCTACATACATCAGTGATGAGTGTTGCTTTGGAGAAATTTGAGGACAGCCAGATTTGTTTTCTCCTTCAAAGTGGCTTACCAGTATGCCTGCTGGAGTCCAGCTCCAGCAGCCAGGGAATCGCCCTGAAGGGATGGATGGGGTCGGCGAATGATGCAGCCTCTCACTCATTTGGACTGCATCTCGGCGGAGAAAATGATGCAGTCTCTCGCTCAAAGCACTGGGCTGCATGTTTATTTTAAGCATCAGGTTTTCTTTTATACTTTTACAAAAGCATTAGGTCAGAGGTATGACATCTTCAGTTTCCCCTCACCCATATTTACTGTCTCCATAAATCATTGTTGTCCTTCAGAGTTCCCTCTTAAGTGTCCTAGTGATGACATTGTAACTCAAGTTTGTCTCTGGGCTGTATATCACATTCTTCAGTTTATTTCTTATCTCTTTAAATCTTGTTATCCCCTAGTAACTTAAACTCATCATCTCCTAAAAAGGCTTTTAGCTATTAGTATCTCTAAAATACCTAGTTTCCATAAGCTATAGTAAAATATGCCAACACTACAACATACCTTAAACTTTTAGGTTCTAACTATTCTTAATCATTCCTAACCCCTAAACTCAGCAAACTTCTTTTGCCATAAACATTCCCCTTACAGGCAGGTTTCAGATAACAATGTTTCCCATGGTCTCAAGCTGCAGCCTATGTGCTCATCCTGGAGCATTCTTTGTAAAGATCCTTGAACAAATGTCGATAGTTAACTTTATGGATTATAACATTCTTTCCAGCCAACTCAATCTCAACCGGAAGAAGGAAAGGACAAGTCAGAATCACAAGACCTAACTCCTTCATCCCAGGACCGTGCCTGCAGGATGAGGAGAGGGGGTTGGGGCCGTGCCTCCATTTTGTCAGTAATGCCTATCGCGGCTCCCAACATATGCCTTCTCATTTAACTTCTCCTTTTACTTCTTATACTTCAGCTAGGTCCAGAGAAGCTGCTGCTGTCAATCTGTACACTCTATTCACACTATTGCAATGGTAGTTTTACTTTTTGCTCCAATAGGTGTGCAAAGTACACTTCGAGAGATACTTTGTTGCTTCCTTCAGAAATCTTCAGTCATAGGCATTATCTCTGCCTCCCTCATGCAAGGCTGCCTGGAAACTTTTGGCGGTTCTTCCTAGTCTTGGGGTCTAGGGGTCTCAGTTGTTTCCTAGTTCACAGAAGATGGACTATATACTTTTGTTCTTCAGTTTCCTCACTGCTCTCGAGCAACCTCCCAGAGAGAAATGAAGGAGAATGCCTCCTTCTTGTTAACTAGAAACACCTTTTATTCTCTTGTTCTTTTTCTATATTCTTTTTTAAAATATTTTTGGCTGTGCTGGGTCTTCATTGTTGCGTGGGTTGCTGCAAGCGGAGGCTACTTTCTAGTTGCGATGCGTGGGCTTCTAATCTGAGGTGGCTTCTCTTGTTGCAGAGCATGGGCTCTAGGGCCTACAGGCTTCAGTAGCTGTGGCACTCTGGCTCTAGAGCAGTTTCAATAATTGTGGCACTTGGGCTTAGCTGTTCTGCAGCATGTGGGATCTTCCCACATCAGGGATTGAACCCATGTCTCTTGCATTGGCAGGCGGATTCTTTACCACTGAGTGGTCAGGGAAACCCTTTTTCTATATTAAGTCAAGTTGCTTAAGCACTCTGGTTAAGTTCTGTAACACTCTTGTGTCCTCATTTATAAATGATATAATCACCCACTTTATATTCATTGGAAGGACTGAGGCTGAAGCTGAAGCTCCAATACTCTGGCCACCTGATGTGAAGAACTGACTCACTGGAAAAGACCTTGATGATGGGAAAGATTGAAGGCAGGAGGAGAAGGGGACAACAGAAGATGAGATGGTTGGATGGCATCACTGACTCAATGGACATGAGTTTGAGCAAGCTTTGGGAGTTGGTGATGGACAGGGAAACCTGGCATGATGCAGTCCATGGCGTTGCAGAGTCAGACACGACTGAGCGACTGAACTGAACTGAACCCACTTTATGTGTGTTTACCTCACAGGGGTATGTAGTCAAAATCTTGTTTTACATACTAGGGCCATAGTGGTGAATAAAGCAAAGTCTTTGTCCTTGTGAAGCTAGAGAAAAGATGATTAATTGAGCTAGAATATGGAACTGGAAGTAATGAAAAGTAATCAGGTTTCAGATGTTCTAAAGATAGTGCTAAGAGGATTTGTTGATAGACTGATTAGGGGATAAGAGAAAATTAAGATAACTTTAACATTTTTGGCATGAGAAACTAGCAGGATAGTTACTAAACACTATAAAAAATGTCAGAACACCATGGCAAAAGGGAGGATACAAATAGCTTGTCAAGAGAAAATAAAGGTCACATGCCAGAAATAAAAATGGCTTTGGATTTCCAAACAGCAACACTGAAAAGTAAAAGCAATAGTGCAATATCTAAAATTCTGAGTGGAGATGATTTCGAAGCTAAAATTCTATGCCCAAACTGTCAGTCCAGGAATAGGGTAGAATGTATCTTATAAACTCTTCCTCAGGAAGCTACTAGGAAATGGATTCCACCAAAATGAGGGAGTAAAATGAGAAAGAGAAAGACACAGGAGCCAGGAAATGGGAGAGAAAATGAAAAGTCCCAGACAGATGTGTAGTTCAGATTGGAAAGGGCCAGAGAATTCCAGGAGAGGTCTCCAGTTAAAATAGGTTTTTTGGTTTATCTGCATATTCTAAGAGGAGACTTAGACTTGTAGTGGAGCCTTGGGTTCAAATTAGTGGTAGTAGTTGAAAAACTATTAATTTTAAGGGGAAAAAATTATACAAGGAAGGAGGTGAAAAATATTCAATAGACACAGTGACATTAAGACTATTTTCAGTTCAGTCACTCAGTTGTGTCCAACTCTTTGCGACCCTATGGACTGTAGCACACCAGGCCTCCCTGTCCATCACCAGCTCCTGGAGCTTGCTCAAACTCATTTCCATCAAGTTGGTGATGCCATCTAACCATCTCATCCTCTGTTGTCCCCTTCTCCTGCTTTCAATCTTTCCCAGCATCAAGGTCTTTTCCAATGAGTCAGTTCTTCACAGCAGGTGGCCAAAGTATTGGAGCTTCAGCTTCAGCATCAGTCCTTCCAATGACTATTCAGTGTTGATTTCCTTTAGGAAATCACTGGTTTGATCTCCTTGTAGTCCAAGGATTCTCAAGAGTCTTTTCCAACACCACAGTTCAAAAGCATCAATTCTTCGGCACTCAGCTTTCTTCATAGTCCAACTCTCACATCCATACATGACTACTGGAAAAACTACAGCTTTGACTAGATGGACCTTTGTTGGCAAAGTAATGTCAATGCTTTTTAATATGCTGTCTAGGTTGGTCACAGCTTTTCTTTCAAGGAGCAAGCGTCTTTTAATATCATGGCTCCAGTCACCATCTGTAGTGATTTTGGAGCCCAAGAAAATAAAGTCTGTCACTGTTTCCATTGTTTCCCCATCTATTTGCCATGAAGTGATAGGACAAGATGCCATGATCTTAGTTTTTTGAATGTTGAGTTTTAAGCCAGCCTTTTCACTAGATTTAACTAAAATTTATGATATATAACTTAACTGGAAAGAAATGGGGAAGTGTATATATATATATGTATATACGTAGAAGGGTTTAAAAGAACTACACTCTTATATTCTGAGGTAGGTAAAAAGTCAGTATAATTTTTGAAACTGAAAACTCAAGAATGACCATTACTATAGATAGATAACAAGAATTTACTGTATAGCATAGGGAACTATATTCAGTTTAATACACTATAATGGAAAAGAAGAGGAAAAAAGAATATAATATACACATATATGCATAACCAAATCACTTTGCTGTATACCTGGAACTAACCAGTATTATAAATCAAGTATACTTTAAGAAAAAAAAAAGAATTAGCATTAGTAGCATGTCCTTTAGAAAAATGGAGGTAAATGGGAGAACAGTTGAGACTTAACAGAAAATTAGGGCATGTGGAAGAGTTGAACAGAGGCTGCTACAGTCTTGCACAGCTATTTAAATTTTCTTTATTAGCTACGATGTTAAGCTTAATATGTCAATATATGGGTGGACACTAGACTTTAGGTGACCAGGAAATAGTATATACAGAAATCTAATTACACATGAAGCTTGTATCATGTTATAAATCAAAGTCAGTAAATAAAGCTAAGGGAATTCCCTGGCAGTCCAAATAGTTAGGACTCCATGCTTTCACTGCCAAGGGTCCAGGTTCAATCCCTGGTCAGCAAACTAAGATCCTGTGAGCTGCATGGCACAGCTAATGAATAAAGAAAAAAAATTAAATTTTAAAAAGTCAATATAAATATATTTTCACAATTTGGGGGAATTTAAAGTTGGCTTCAATTTATTTCTAAAAGATGCTCAATTTTGTGTGTCAGAACTATTTAAACATTTAAATGTAACCTTGTGACTGTCTACCTAGATGGACATTTGATATGCACAACCATGAAATATTTATAAGAATAAAAGAAAGGTTAAAAAAAAACTATAAATAACTTCTAATCATATCATTTAGATAAAATGTAAAATATTTTTAGTCTTCTGGAGAAGTAAAAGATTAACACGTGATTTTATCACTTCTTAAATTAGTTCAACTCTCTTTTCCTATTACATTTGGGATGTCATTTTCAGAGAACAGTTTTTTTTGTGTATTCTTCATAACAAACCCAGGACAGCCTGGTTTGGTAGTCCTTTTACATAGTTTGAAGTTGGTAAACCTTTGGGCCTTTTTTCAAGAGATAACCTTGGTCATTTAGTGATCCAATAAAATTTTCAAAATCAGCAACCTAGTAGAAAATGATAAAAGAGCCTGTTAAATAACATGCAAAAAATGTGATTTTTAAAATTAATCTCTCAAACAGTAATATACAATTGTCAAGTTTTTTGGGCAAATAAAATCGTTTGTACTTCTTACAGAGAAAGCTGCCTACATACGAACCTTGGATTCTATAACATCTAGCTAATCAAAAATAACTCCAGTATGCACAGAATCTTTTATATTTGTTTTAGCTTAGCTTCAAAACAAAAATTAGACTAACTTTTGAAATTGAATGAGCAATTTTCCATATAAACTGTTTTTCATGTTTAAAGTGCTATTATACCCATTTTCACTAAGACTTTTAAGTAGTTAGAGCAAGTGGAATCACGTCCATTTAACGAATGAGAAAACTGAAGTTCAATGATGTGTAAGATGACTTGCCCACAGAGACTGTCAGAATAACATGGAAATTTGCTATGATGTTTCTCCTATCAAGATGTTGAAAACTCTTTTGAAAAGAAGTTTGAATTTTAGATAAAAACTGCTTTTTTAAAGCTCTGAGCAACTAATTTTATGTCTTAAATAAAACAAGCATGTTTTTTAAATACTCCACAACAGCCTATTCCATGATTTTAGTCTAAATCTTTTGCCATTTAAAAGTTCTTCTATATTAATAAAGCCCTCCTGAAATTATTATAAAAAGATTTACTAATTATTTGTTTTATCATACCTGAATGTTTAACTCTTTGGCAATCTGTTGAAGTTGATGAAACTGAAATAAATTATTGTAAGTTCTTTCAGCAATATTGTTGAGAGCAGAAATAAATCTTTTTGCTGCTGACCTGTTGCTCATTCCAGAACCATGCTGGGATCGTTCAAAATCTAGGTTCCCAAATTCATCAGAGTAAGTTCCTAACATGCTATGGAAGGAAAGAAAAACAGTTACCCAATATGTTTCAGCTATAGAAATTTTTGTCCAAGTTATAAAAAGAAAAATGTGGAAGTAGCCCTGAGGCTCAGGTAACAAAGATTTAAACGTGTATTTACTGAATGGTGATTGTGAATTAACTATGTATGGACTGTTTGGGGATAAAAATATTTTGGACATAGTTACCACTTTTTAAGAAACTCCCTATATTTAGAAAGAGAACTACAAATGTATTTTTGCATAAAAATACAAAGTTGACAGGCTACAATATAAATACTTGGAACATTCTCTTTGATTCATGAAAAGAAATTCTAAACATACTAAATTTAGGCTTTCCTTGGTAAAGATGTCTTCCCAGCTCCTAGGGCGACATCTGGCAAATAAAATGTGTTGCAAAATACTCTGGGAATGAAGTAGAAAGGTTCTGCTGAGTTGCAGTAATGATGGTTAGATACTGAAGGATACACCTATTTCTCCAGCTCTTGCTGCTTTCTTCTTATTTTCACAGTATCATCAGGGAAAGAAATACATAATTCATAGTGAATTTTAGCCAGAAGTCTGAAGTACCAGTTAGAGATTAGCCATCCTCTCTAGTCCAGCCCTGTTGCTGACTGCCTGCCTTAATTCTCGGTTTATATATAATCTCACAGCCAGGCTCAGAGGCAAAGATGTTATTTAATGAGTTAATTAATCAAATACAAATTGGTCACTAGACAGTAGGCTTCTCATGGTGGAACAAAACAGGTGCAATTCCTGCCCTTAAGGAGCTCATAGGAATGAGTTTAAAGGGTTATTAAAAATACAGCTTCATTTTGTTCCCTTAATAGATAAGAGCCCACATGAAAGACAATAAGCTGTACATACAGGAGTGTGTCATCCAAGTAAGACTGTAGTAACTAATAAAACAATTAGATGAGTATGTATATTCCCTAGAAATATAGCACAATTTTTTATAATTAACTACTTTACCATATTATTTGTTGTTGTTTAATCACTAAGCCGTGTCCAACTCTTTTGCGACCCCATGGAGTGCAGCCTACCAGGCTCCTCCATCCACGGAATTTTCCAGGCAAGAGTACTGGAGTGGGTTGCCATTGCCTTCTCCAAAGAAACAGCTTCCTGTCATTAAACAAGAAGTCTCTATTGTTGGTCCCTGTTTTTAATTACAAAAAAAGTTTAAAATACAAGATTTCTAGAATTTTGGTTGGTTTCAGTGACTTACTTTGGATCTCTGTTAGGTCATATTCTCAGTTTCCTATTGGTCTCATCCCACTAGAAGTCAGGCAGGTAGTTGGTTTTTGTGGCCATTCCTTTACTTCATATGCTGCTCACTATAGTGAGTCCTGGCAACATGTTGTATGAGAAAGTCTAGTAATTCTAGTATTTATAAGGTTGCTTATAAATAGAAACTGGAGGTTCTCCAGCACAAAGAAGCAAGTTTGGTAATTTTTACCACAAGACCCTTTAAACCCTAGTACTGAGGCATGTAAAAGAGAAAATTGATAGTTCAAGCACTGTGTGATGCTCAACCAGTAAGATATTAAGATAAAGAGGGTAAAAGTTAGCAACTGGTTGAAAGGGTTTTTTGTTGTTTAGTCACTCAGTCCTGTGGCCACTGCTGAGTTTTCCATATTTGCTGGCATATTGAGTGCAGCACTTTCACAACATCATCTTTCAGGATTTGAAATAGCTCAGCTGGAATTCCATCATCTCCACTAGCTTTGTTCGTAGTGATGCTTCCTAAGGCTCACTTGACTTTGCACTCCAGGATGTCTAGCTCTAGGTGAGTGATCACACCGTCTTGGTTATCTGGGCCATTAAGATCTTTTTTGTCTAGTTTTCTGTGTATTCTTGCCGCCTCTTCTGAGTATCTTCTGCTTCTGTTAGGTCCCTACCATTTCTGTCCTTTATTGTGCCCATCTTTGCATGAAATGTTCCCTTGGCATCTCTGATTTTCTTGAAGAGATCTCTAGTCTTTCCCATTCTTTTGTTTTCCTCTATTTCTTTGCACTGATTACTGAGGAAGGCTTTCTTATCTCTCCTTGGTATTCTTTGGAACTCTGCATTCAGATGGATATATCTTTCCTTTTCTCCTTTGCCTTTCACTTCTCTTCGTTTCTCAGCTATTTGTAAGGCTTCCTCAGACAACCATTTTGCCTTTTTTGCAATTTTTCTTCTTGGGGATGGTTTTGATCACTGCCTCCTGTACAGTTATGAACCTCCGTCCATAGTTCTTCAGGAACTCTGTCAAATCTAATCCCCTGAATCTATTTCTCACTTCCACTTACAATCATAAGGGATTTGATTTAGGTTATACTTGAACGGTCTAGTGTTTTTCCCTATTTTCTTCAATTTAAGTCTGAATTTGGCAATAAGGAGTTCATGATCTGAGCCACAGTCAGCTCCACGTCTTGTTTTTGCTGACTGTATAGAGCTTCTCCATCTTTGGCTGCAAAGAATATAATCAATCAGATTTCACTATTGACCATCTGGTGATAGCCACGTGTAGAATGGTCTCTTGTGTTGTTGCAAGAGGGTGTTTGCTATGCCCAGTGCAGCGCATTCTCTTGGCAAAACTCGTTAGTCTTTGCCCTGCTTCATTTTGTACTCCAAGGCCAAACTTGCCTGTTATCCACGTATCTATTGACTTCCTACTTTTGCATTCTAACTCCCTATGATGAAAAGGACATCCTTTTTTTGGTATTCGTTCTAGGTCTTCATAGAACCGTTCAACTTCTTTGGCATTAATTGTTGGGGGCATAGACTTGGATTACTGTGATGTTGAATGGTTTGCCTTGGAAAAGAACCGAGATCATTCTGTTGTTTTTGAGACTGGACCCCCAAGTACTGCATTTCAGATTCTTTTTTTTGACTGTGAGGGCTACTCCATTTCTTCTAAGGGATGCTTGCCCACAGTAGTAGATATAATGGTCATCTGAATTAAATTCGCCCATTCCCATCCTTTTTAGTTCACCAATTCCTAAGATGTTGATATTCATTCTTGCCATCTCCTGTTTGACCACTTTCAATTTATCTTGATCATGACCTAACATTCCAGGTTCCTATGCAATACTGTTCTTTACAGCCCTGGACTTTACTTTCACCACCAAACACATCCACAACTGGGCATCATTTCCGCTTTGGCTCAGCCTCTTCATTCCTTCTGGAGCTATTTTTCCACTATTCTCTAGTAGCATATTGGACACCTAACCACCTGGGCTTCCCAGGTCATGCTACTGGCAAAGAACCCACCTGCCAGTGCAGGTGACATGAGACATGGGTTCGATCCCTGGGTCAGGAAAATCCCCTGCAGCAGGAAATGGCAACCCACTCCAGTATTCTTGCATGGAGAATCCCATGGACAGAGGTGCCTGTTGGGCTACAGTATATAGGGTTGCAAAGAGTCTAACAGGATTGAAGCGACTTGCATGCACAGAATGACCTGGGGGATTCATCTTTCTGTATCATATCTTTTTGCCTTTTCATGATGTTCATGGGGTTCTCAAGGCAAGAATGCTGAAGTGGTTTGTCATTCCTTTCTCTGGTGGACCAAGTTTTGTCAGAAGTTTCCACTATGACCCATCCACCTTGGGTGTCCCTACACGGCATGGCTCATAGTTTCACTGACTTACACAAAGCTGTGATCCATGTGACCATTTTGGTAATTTTTCTGTGACTGTGGTGTTCATTCTGTCTGCCTTCTAATGAATGAGCATAAGAGGCCTGTGCAAGCTTCCTGATAAGAGGGGCTGACTGTGGGGAAAACTGGGTCTTCTTCTGGTGGGCATGGCCATGCTCAGTAAAATCTTTAATGCAGTTTTCTGCTGATGGGTGGGACTGTGCTCCCTCCCTGTAGTTTGGCCTCAGGCCAAACTATGGTAGGGGTAATGGCAGAACTCCTCCAAAAGGATTTATGCCAGCATGCTGCACCTCCCAGAACTGCTGCTGCCAGTGTCCCTGACCCTGCAGCAGGCCACTGTCAACCCACACCTCTGCCAGAGATTCCCAAACACTCACAGGCAAGTCTGCCTCAGTTTCTTGCGGGGTCCCTGCTCCTTTCTCCTGGAACCTGGTGTGCACAAAATTTTGTTTGTGCCCTGCAAGAGTCTCTGTTTCTCCAGTCCTGTGGAAGTTCTGTAATCAAAGCCCGCTGAACTTCAAAGTCAGATTCCCTGCGGATTCTGAGTACCTTTGCTGTATCCTCAGGTTGGGAAGTCTGTTGTGGAGCCTAGAACTTTCACAACAGTGTGAGTTCTTCAGTATAACTGTTCTCCAGTTTGTTGATCACCCACCTAGAGGTTGTATGGTGGGGCTAATGGCAACTACCTCCTCCAAGAGGACTTATGACACATATCACGCTTCCCAGGACTACTGCTGCCAGTGCCCCTGTCCCCATGGCAGGCCACTGTTCACCCATGCCTCCACAGAGACCCTCAGACACTCAGAGGCAGATCTGGCTCAGTCTCTTGTGGGGATCACTGCTCCTTTCCCTGGGTCCTGGTTGAAAGGATTGGTAGTCATTAATTGTTAGTAATTTTACTCATTATGAGACAGCTGCTCTTGTGCTAGCAATAAAAAATTAAGAGCTATCAATTCAAGAGTCTTTAAAGCTTTAAAAACTGTTAAGTGTAACCTCACGGTTGCTGACAAATTCTGACATGTTGATTTAAGAAGAAAAGTTCTGCTTCTTGCACAGATTACCTAAAAGGGCAAGAAACAAGTTGCAACTTAATGCTTAGACCTTTGGGAAATAGCATGGGTGCCCTTCTACCCACACAGCATGCTTCCAGAGGCAGTAGAGGGAACAGGGTGTCCTCTGGGGACAAGTCAGTGCCAGCCTGGTGATGAAGAAACAACTAGGTAAATCTCTCCCTATAAAGACAGGTAGAAAAGGATCTGAAGCTCAGAGCTACTGGACAATGTATATGGAGAGCTCTAAAGGTCAGAACCAATAAATTCTTTGAAAGGGGCAATTTTGGAAACTTCTGATCTGTGACATGGGATCTGCCAGTTTTTGAAACCTTCAATGTATGCAATGAGTCACAGTAAAGGTTATCTGCACAGTTTCATCATCATATCATCAAAGCTGGCAATATTGATAGTGTTTACTGAGTGTCCACTAATGTGTCAGAATCACATCTATCACTTTATTTAGCCTTAGTGCATGGTATCTCAGAGCACAATCCTTTGTGCTGAGTTCTACACAAAAGGAGACTGAAAAGCAGAGTGTAACTTGCCATGGCAGCTCCAGTTCAGTTCAGTCGCTTAGTCACGTCTGACTCTTTGCGACCCCATGGACTGCGGCATGCCAGGCTTCCCTGTCCATCCATAGCATCCTTCCCTGTCAGATTTTAAAGCCCACATTCTGGCAGCAATGCTGTACCACTTTTACTCAGAGCTAAAGAGAAACAATTGGTTCTGACTCCAAGCAAGCCCAGAACAGTAGCTCTTAGGGAAAAAAAATTACTTAACAAAATAATTTCGTCTTTAAATTAGTATTTTTGGAGCCTCAGATTCCTAACAGATTTATATTTTAACATATTAAAAAGAACTAATTTCTAAATTATGATAAATCCACACAATGAAACACTGCAGTTGTGAAAAATAAAAAGACACTCGTTAGGCAGTGACATGGAATAATTTCAAGATCATTTTCTTAGTGAAAAAACTGAGTTATAGAATGTGTATGCTACCTTTTGTCTATAAAAGGGGAAAAAGAATATACAGATATGGAGTTGTAATGTATATTTTATATCTGAAATCACACAAAAATTGATTTGTTGTCACTAGGGAAGAGGAAGAAGTAGGTAGCTAGTTAACAGTATATGAAAGAAACTTTTACCATCAAATACTGTTTGAACTTTGGAATTTTGAGGTACATGAATGTGTAAACCTAGTAAAAAAATTTTTTTTAACTGAAACGCCTATCTAAAATAATCATAATAAGATGTTTTCTCATATGCCACTTCTTAAAAGTTAACATGTGCATAATAGGAAACCAAAAAACACAAGAAGCAAAAAACAAAGGCATCCATGACCACAAGCAGTTTACCATTTGATGTGTTCTAGGTTAATTGATTTTTTTAAAAACCACATGTCTAAGGTAGTCATATATTATCAGTTAAAATACAAATTTTTTTTCTGTCTCCTAAGAACTATGATGTACCAAATGATATAAAATGCAAAGGTCACATATTAGCAATATTTGTCAAATCCTAATGCATTTATTGATCCTTGAACCCAGAAATATCATTTCTTAGAATACACTTACCACACATGAAGTATCTCATAGAGATTACTCATTGTAGCACTACTGGCAATAGCAAAAGAATGGAAAATATTCATGTGTCTAGCAATGAGAGACTGATTAAATAAACCGTGATATGGTATATCACAGTATATCTAAACAATAGAATACTATGTAGCTGTAAAAAAAACTTTCTATGTCCTAATAAGGAAAGATCCCTAGATAAAAGATATAAGAGAATGGATAGGCAGTTGGTAGAGGCTGGGGGGGTGGGGGGGGTGGGTAAAATGGGTGAAGGAGGTTCAAAGGTACAAGCTTCCAGTTATAAATTTTAAGTAATGTAAGTATGGTGACTAGTTAGTAATACTGTATTGTATATTTGAAAGTTGCTAGAGAGGAGATCTTTAAAGTTCTAATCACAAGAAAAAATAAACTATAACTGTGCGGTGATGGACATGTGCAGTGTGATAATCATTTTGATATATAAAGTACGGAACAACAGTGTAAGTCATATGCTATTTATAAGAAAGAAATGAGTGTCCTGGTAAAGAGGAAGGGTGGACGGTAAATAGGATGGGGCAAGCCTTCTCAAAGTATGTGTTTTTTTTTAATTGATTTTAGAACTATGTGAATGTATCAATAATCATTCAGGGACTTCCCTGGTGGTCCAGTGCTTAAGAATCCGCTCTGCAATGCAGGGGATGCGGGTTCAATAACCAGTCTGGGAACTGATATCCCACATGCCTCAGGGTAACCAAGCCTGTAGAGAGTCTGTGGGCTGCAACAAATATCCTGCATGCGGCAACTAAGACCCAAGGAAGCCAAATAAATATTAAAAAATGACCCAATTTTAAAATTACCCATACAAAAAACATTTTTTTTTAACATGTAAAGATTATTTACACAGGAACATTTTAAGCCAGGAAAGTATAATTTGTCCTGAGGAAAATAAGTGATCAAATGCGTTAACTAAAAATAATTTTGCTTGGCCTAATTAAATATATAAATTGAGACAGAATGACGACCATTTTATTTCATTTCATGAATGTTTTATTTCATTTAAAGCAGCACTTAAAATGTATTCTTACCTGTATTTCATAATTTCAACTATGTCCTCAGCATCTTCTTTAGTTGCTTCCTCTCTCAATTCCAACCTTGCTCGTGCCTTTAAAAGAAAACAACCATCTTCAGGTAACAAAAGATAAATACATTTAACATTGAGCAGGTAGAGTATATCTAAGCTTATTTCATTTACTCATTTTACACAAAAACTTTTGTCAGGAGAGACTACAATATACAAAGTCAGAATTTTAAAATATTATCAAAATCTTGAATATGACAATTATCTCTCATTTTAAAATCTATTTTTATCTACTAACATCTTTCTGAATGTTCATTCCAGAAGATTTGATTATGCCTTTTACTTTCAGGAAATTATGCCCAACTATTAATTTGTTAAAACAACAAAGATGAGTTCATCAGATTTTAGAAGCAAAAAGCTCAAACTCTAACCCAGCTAATTTTAACTGCCAGAGTTCTCTTAGCATTCTATACTTGTGAAGAGATATAATGCTGTTAGAAAAATAGGCACTTACAGACCTGTCATGTATCAAATCAAATACTGCTAAGATATTTGACACATTCCATCTTACCATATGCTCATTTTTGAATACCTAAATTCTTATTTAACCTAAGCAATCTTCAAACTTCAAGAGTTCCCTAAGTGTCATTAAAGGAAAAACAAAACAAAAAAAAAAACCCACTACATGGCATGTAACTGGTCCTGCTCTTAAAAAGTGTCTAAACATTGCTTGATATGTTAAATGTACCACAACCTTCTTTTTAGACCTTGCCTTGGGGCATGCAGGATCTTAGTTCCCCAACTAGGGATCAAACCAGTGCCCCCTGCATTGGGAGCAGGGAGTTTTAACCACTGGACTACCAGGGAAGTCCCATGACAACCTTTATTTTATTTATATTTTATTGAAGGATAATTCAAAAAAGCAGAGACATTACTTTGCCAACAAAGGTCCATCTAATCAATGCTATGGTTTTTCCAGTAGTCACATATGGATGTGAGAGTTGGACTATAAAGAAAGCTGAGCACCAAAGAACTGATGCTTTTGAACTGTGGTGTTGGAGAAGACTCTTGAGAGTCCCTTGGACTGCAAGGAGATCCAACAAGTCCATCCTAAAGGAAATCGGTCCTGAGTATTCATTGGAAGGACTGATGTTGAAGCTGAAACTCCAATACTTTGGCCACCACATGCCAAGAGCTGAGTCATTTGAAAAGACTCTGATGCTGGGAAAGATTGAAGGTGGGAGGAGAAGGAGATGACAGAGGATGAGATGGTTGAATGGCATCACTGACTCAATGGGCATGAGTTTGAGTAAACTCTGGGAGGTGGTGATGGACAGGGAGGCCTGGTGTGCTGCAGTCCATCAGGTCACAAAAAGTCAAACACAACTGAGCAACTGAACTGAACTGAAGGATAATTGCTTTCTGGAATTTTGTTGTTTTCTGTCAAACCTCAACATGAATCAGCCATAGGTGTACATATATCCCCTCCCTTCTGAAACTCCCTCCCATCTCCCTCCCCATCCCACCCCTCTAGGTTGATACAAAGCCCATGTTTGAGTTTCCCAAGCCATATAGCAAACTCCCGTTGGTTATCTATTTTACATATGGTAAGTTTCCATGTTACTCTTTCCATTCATCTCACCCCCTCCTCCCCTCTCCTCATGTCCATAAGTCTATTTTCTATGTCTGTTTTTCCACTGCTGCACTGTAATAAACTCGTTAGTACTATTTTTCTAGACTCCATATATATGTGTTCAGTTCAGTTCATTTCAGTTCAGTCACTCAGTTGTGTCCAACTCTTTGCAACCCCATGGACCACAGCATGCCAGGCCACCCTGTCCATCACCAACTCCTGGAGTTTACCCAAACTCATCCATTGAGTCGGAGATGCCATCAACCATCTCATCCTCTGCCTTCAATCTTTCTCCTGCATTCAATCTTTCCCAGCATCAGGGTCTTTTCAAATGAGTCAGCTCTTCGCATCAGGTGGCCAAAGTATTGGAGTTTCAGCTTCAAAATCAGTCCTTCCAATGAACACTCAGGATTGATCTCCTTTAGGATGGACTGGTGGATCTCCTTGCAGTGCAAGGGACTCTCAAGAGTCTTCTCCAACACCACAGTTCAAAAGCATCAATTCTTCAGTGCCCAGCTTTCTGTATAGTCCAACTCTCACATCCATACATGACTAATGGAAAGACTATAGCCTTGATTAGACGGACCTCTGTTGGCAAAGTAATGTCTCTGCTTTTTGATATGCTGTCTAGGTTGGTCATAATTTTCTTTCCAAGAGTAAGCGTCTTTTAATTTCATGGTTGCAGTCACCATCTACAGTGATTTTGGAGCCCCCCAAAATAAAGTCAGCCACTGTTTCCCCATCTATTTGCCATGAAGTGATGGGACTGATGCCATGATCTTAGTTTTCTGAATGTTGAGTTTTAAGCCAACTCTTTCACTCTCCTCTTTCACTTTCATCAAGAGGCTCTTTAGTTCTTCACTTTCTGCCATAAGGGTGGTGTCATCTGCCTATCTGAGGTTATTGATATTTCTCCCAGCAATCTTGACTCCAGCTTGTTCTTTATCCAGCCCAGCATTTCTCATGATGTACTCTGTATACAAATTAAATAAGCAGGGTGACAATATACAGCCTTGACATACTCATTTTCCTATTTGGAACCAGTCTGTTCCATGTCCAGTTCTTACTGTTGCTTCCTGACCTGCATACAGATTTCTCAAAAGGCAGGTCAGGCAGGTCTGTTATTTCCATCTCTTGCAGAATTTCCCAGTTTAGAATACAATATTTATCCTTTTCTTTCTGACCTACTTCACTGTATATAACAGGTTCTAGGTTCATCCACCTGATTAGAACTGACTCAAATGTGTTCCTTTTTATGGCTCAGTAACATTCCATTGTGTATGTGTACCACAACTTCTTTATCCGTTCATCTGCTGGTGGACATCTAGGTTGTTTCCATGTTCTAGCTATTGTATAAATAGTGCTGCAATGAATAGTGGGATACATGTGTATTTTTCAATTTTGGTTTCCTCAGGGTATATGCCTAGGAGTGGGATTGCTGGGTCATATGGTGGTTTTATCCCTAGTTCTTTAAGGAATCTCGCATCTTCCATAGTGGCTGTATCAATTTACATTCCTACCAACAGTGCAAGAGCATTCGTTTTTCTCCACACCCTCTCCAGCATTTATTGTTTGTACACTTTTTGATGATGGCCATTCTGACCAGTGTGAGGTGACATCACACTGTAGTTTTGATTTGCATTTCTCTAATAATGAGTGATGTTGAGCATCTTTTCATGTGTTTGTTAGCCATCTGTATGTCTTCTTTGGAGAAATGTCTGTTTAGGTCTTTTTCCCACTTTTTGATTGGGTTGTTTGTTTTTCTAGTATTGAGTTGTATGAGCTGCTTGTATATTTTGGAAATTAATCCTTTGTCAGTTGTTTCACTTGCTATTATTTTCTCCCATTCTGAGGCTTGTCTTTTCACCCTGCTTATAGTTTCCTTTGCTGTGCAAAAGCTTTTAAGTTTAATCAGGTCCTACTTGGTTACTGTTGTTTTTATTTCCATTATTCTTGGAGGTGGGTCATGAGGATCTTGCTTTATGTCAAGTGTTCTATGTTTTCTTCTAAGAGTTTTATAGTTTCTGGTCTTACATTTAGGTCTTTAATCCATTTTGAGTTTATCTTTGTGTATGGTGTTAGGAAGTGTTTTAATTTCATTCTTTTACATGTAACTGTCCAGTTTTCCCAGCATCATTTACTGAAGAGGCTGTCTTTGCCCCATTGTACATTCTTGCCTCCATTGTCAAAAATAAGGTACCCATAGGTGCATGGGTTTATTTCTGGGCTTTCTATCTTGTTCCATTGGTCTATATTTCTGTTTTTGTGTCAGTACAATATTATAGCTTTGTAGTTTAATCTGAAGTCAGGAAGGTTGAGTCTTCCAGCTCTATTCTTCTTTCTCAAGACTGCCCTGGCTATTAGGGGTCTTTTGTGTTTCCATATGAATTGTGAAATTTTTTTGTTCTAGTTCTGTGAAAAATGCCATTGGTAATTTGATAGGGATGGCACTGAATCTGTAGAGTGTGTTTGGTAATATAGTCATTTTCAAAATATTGATTCTTCCTACCCAGGAACATGGAATACCTCTCCATCTGTTTATGGCATCTTTGATTTCTTTCATTAGTGTCTTATAATTTTCTGTGTACAGTTCTTTGTCTCCTTAGGTAAGTTCATTCCTAGATATTTAATTCTTTTTGTTGCAATGGTAAATGGGATTGATTCCTTAATTGCTCTTTCTGATTTTTCATTGTTAGTATATAGAAATGAAAGTGATTTCTGTGTATTGATTTTGTATCCTATAACTTTGCTAAATTCACTGATTAGCTCTAGTAATTTTCTGATACTATCTTTAGGGTTTTCTATGTACAGTGTCATGTCATCTGCAAACAGTGAGGGCTTTACTTCTTCTTTTCTGATCTGGATTCCTTTTATTTCTTTTTCTTCTCTGATTGCTGTAGCTAGGACTTCCAGAACTATGTTGAATAACAGTGGTGAAAGTGGACACCCTTTTCTTGTTCCTCATCTTAGGGGTAAAACCTTTCAGTTTTTCACCATTGAGAATAATGTTTGCTGTAAGCTTATCATGTATGGCCTTTACTATGTTGAGGTAGGTTCATTCCTTCTATGCCCATTTTTTGAAGAGTTTTAATCATAAATGAGTGCTGAGTTTTGTCAAAGGCTTTTTCTGCATCTATTGAGACGATCATATGGTTTTTATCTTTCAATTTCTTAATATGGTGTATCACACTGATTGATTTGCATATATTGAAGAATCTTTGCATCCCAGGAATAAACTGAGCTTGATTGTGGTGTATAAGTTTTGATGTGTTGCTGAATTCTGTTTGCTAAAATTTTGTTGAGTATTTTTGCGTCTATGTTCATCAGTGATATTGGCCTGTAGTTTTCTTTTTTTTGTGTTGTCTTTGTCCGGTTTTGGTATCAGGGTGATGGTGGCCTTGTAGAATGAGTTTGGAAGTCTTCCTTCCTCTGCATTTTTTTTCAAGAATTTTTAAAGAATTGCATTTCTATATGCTAACAATGAAAAATCAGAAACAGCAATTAAGGAATCAACCCCATTTACCATTGCAACAAAAAGAATTAAATATCTAGGAATGAACTTACCTAAGGAGAAAAAGAACTGTACACAGAAAATTATAAGACACTAATGAAAGAAATCAAAGATGCCATAAACAGATGGAGAGGTATTCCATGTTCCTGGGTAGGAAGAATCAATATTGTGAAAATGACTATATTACCAAACACACTCTACAGATTCAGTGCCATTCCTATAGGCATTAGCTCTTCTCTAAATGTTTGCTAGAATTCTCCTGTGAAGCCGTCTCGTCCTTGGCTTTTGTTTTTTGGGAGATGTTTGATCACAGTTTCAATTTTCAGTGCTTGTAATTGGGTTGTTCATAATTTCTATTTCTTCCTGGTTCAGTCTTGGAAGATTGAACTTTTCTAAGAATCTGTTCATTTCTTCCAGGTTATCCATTTTATTGCCATATAGTTGTTCATAATAGTCTCTTATAATCCTTTGTATTTCTGCATTGTCTGTTCTAACCTCCCCTTTTTCATTTCTAATTTTGTTGATTTGATTCTTCTCTTTTTCTTGATGAGTCTCACTAAAGGCTTGTCAATTCTGTGTATCTTCACAAAGAACTAGCTGTTAGTTTTATTAATCTTTACTATTGTTTCTTTCATTTCTTTTTCATTTATTTCTGCTCTGATCTTTATGATTTCTTTCCTTCTACTAATTTTGGGGGCTTTTTTGTTCTTCTTTTTCCAGTTGTTTTAGGTGTGAAGTTAGGTTGTTTGATGTTTTTCTTGTTTCTTGAGGTAGGATTGTATTGCTATAAACTTCCCTCTTAGAACTGCTTTTGCTGCATCCCATAGGTTTTGAGTTCCATGACAACCTTTAAAAATTTTTTTTATCTACCCATTTCCAGTGTTACCCAGTAGGAAAAAGAGCAAATAATTACACAGAAAATTTAAGAGAAATCTTATAACCCTCTACCCCATTTAAGCCAAAAGAGCAAGAACTTAAAATAAATGAACCTCTGTTAGACGAATCAAAGATTCCAGCTGCCTAGTAGTGATTGGTGAGCTACTTAAACGCTGGCTCTGTTTCCGGAGCTCAAGGTAAAAATCCTGAAGAATTTGAGCAGCTTCTGTGGATAGCCTTGGATAGACATACTGCCGAGAGTAGCCAATGTACTTTCTCAATAACTGGTGGGGAATTGGATCTATTGTTTCTCCAGGAATCACCTAAAACATGATAAAAAGGCCCAAGATGACAAGGATATGACATGAAATCTTTCTGGTAAAACAACTTGTTTAGATAAATATAATATTCTAATACTTAGATAAATACTATATTCTCCAAATAAACCAAACTCTGCAGTTCTAGCTCTTGGTCTAGCTGACTTAGATTATTTCAATTGAACTTTATATAAACTCTAGTATTATAATATAAAAGGTATTTGCTAAGAAAGTTTACATACTACTGCTCTACAACAAGCAACACACTGAACTCTGACTTTCAAACAAAACTGAACCAAATTATTAAAGAGAAGAAACTTACCTTTAGTCTTTCTGATAGTGGCTTATCAGAAACCACTTCAAGTATAGAAGTATTTGAATCCTGACTATTCATACGAGCTACTGTGGCACTGCTAACAGCTCTCTGCTTTCCAGCCCTTATTGCAATCACATGTTCAGAGAGTAAATGATCATGATCTTCATTTGGAGTGTCTAACAGGATAAAGACCAGATCAAATCTGGATAGTAAGGCACTCCCCATTCTAAAGGTATGAAAGAAAGAAGAAACACTGATTGGAATTAAACGGAAAACGTAGAAAGCTGTTTACTCACTTCTTTACTAATCAAGTTCCATGTAGAACTTAAAAAATGAAGCTTTAGGTTAAGGAAACAAGCAATAGCTTCTGGATTCAGTGTACCCACCAACTCCAGAGACATACCAGGTCACATGTGCACAGGCTTATATGTACCCACATGTTGATGCCTTTCCATCAAAACCACTAAATTCTTCTCTATGTTCTATATGACTTCTGATGATCTAGGATCATTGAAATTACAAGCTAGAATGCTTCATGATACATTGAAGATTATCTGGTTGAGAAAGTCTTAATCTTTTACATCTTTTGTCTCATCAAAACACTGAGTCTCTCAAAGCATCTATGCCCATTTAGAAGCAAAAATACCACTTTTTCTTAAATATACATCTATATGCCTATTAGTATTATAGTAAAAGTGCTGTGTTCTACTTCATTTTTGAATCTACCAATCACATAACTCCTTTATTTGAGACCAACAAACTGAAATCCAGAATGATTAAAGAATCTGACTAACATTCTAGTGGTACCACTAAAACCAGAATCTAAGTCTCCTGGATCCTTGTTCAATAGGATCTTTCTGATCTTTCCAATCTAGGACTTTGTCATTTTACTAAGGAATGCTAGTAAGATGGCTTTTTTGGTGCTGGTAGTACAGAAATACCCAGAATCTCAAAGTAAAATTGTGTATTTTACTATGTACCATTTCTACAATAAAAGTATTTATTATTGGGACTTCCCAGGCAGTCTAGTGGTTAAGACTCCACCCTGCTAATGCAGGGGTTAGGGTTCAATCTCTGGTCGGGGACCTAGTAAGATCCAACATGTAGCCAAAAGATTTTTTTAAAAAGGGAAAAAAAGTAGCTATTATTAAATATTAGGAAATTAGCATTTTGTTTCCCACTAGAATTTTTAAAGTTTTAAATTTTCATCTGAGGTATCTTTTTGTCTTTTTTTCACTTATACATCACTTAAGTCTATTTTCCCCTTCCCAAACATTTTGTCCAACCTGTACAGAACAAATCAGAAGAGAAAGCATACTCACATAAAGATATAAACACTGGTTTTGGGAAAAAGTAGGATCACATCACATATACAAATAAGCAAGTAACGTGCTCCTGTCCCTTAACAGTAAAGCACAGGCATGTTCCTTATCAGAGTACATGCAAAGCTACTTTCACTCTTCTAATTGCTGCTTTCCACAGTATAGTCTTAGCATATAGTTCAACTACTTCCCTATCAATGAGCATTTCAAGTTGTTTCCAGTTTTTGATGGTGATAAATAATGCTGTAAAACCCACCCTGTCAACATATCTTTGTGTATTTTTGTGCCTATTTCTGTGAATATAACTCCTAAAAAAAAATGGCTGGAGCAAACAGAAAGTACATTTAAAATAGTGATAAACATGCCAAGGTGTCCTTCAAAATCTCAACTGTGTATGTGAGACCCCATTTCCCCACCCCATTGACAAAAATGATTAATATTTAAAATGTTTGCCAATCTGGTAGATGTCAATAGCACTTCATTGCTTTAATGGGGTGTTATAACACGTTTTTGTACATTTATTGGAAACTTGCAACTTCTGTAAAATATCCATATACGTCCACACTCATCTTTATCTTTTTCATATCTATACGGATTCAATATATTAAAGTATAAATATTTGAAGAGACTTACTTTAAATTCTCAGAAACTGTTTTGGCTTTATTGTAGTGTCCTCCAACAGGATTTGCAGCAGCAATGATGGAAGTTCTTGCAGGGAGGCTACAAACCATGCCAGCCTTAGCAAGACTAATACTTTGCTGTTCCATGGCTTCTAACAAGGCTTGATGTTGATTCCCCATTTTATCAAATTCATCTATTCCACAGATACCTGCAACCAGAGTAAAATAATTCAGATAAAAATTTTTCCTTTGGTCAAGTTCAAACCTAAAAGGAAAGAAATTATTCCACAATAAAGCATATTTCCATAAGTTTCCAACAGTTAAAATTATGAAGTGTCATACAGTACAAAATATGTGCTTGATTTACAGCAAATAAAATATTGGTCTTATTTAATTAGCATTTTCCACAGGCAAAGCACTACATGTGAGGGTTACAAAAATGAAGATATGAGAGTAACCCTCAAAAAGCTTAAAGAGTTAAATCTGAACAGATGAGGTAAGTATGTACACATTCAAGATAGTGTAATACAAACTATAATAGATATGCATCATCATATGAATTTTCTGGGGGTAGGGTAGGATTAAAAGAGGAAGGAGAATCTGGAAAGGTTTCAAGAAAAAGGTGCTATATGAGCTGGGTCTTTTGGGAACAGTGGGCAGCATGATTTGGGAAGGAACACATGGGCTCTAAAGTCAGAAGACTAGAGTGCAGGTTTCAGCAATACCAGGTGTTGACTATAAAACCGTATAGTTAATTGTACACTCAAACTCTTTAAATATGAAGACCCACCACTGAGTGAAGGCATTTTATGTGCCAGATGTATTTTATATCTAATCCACAGGTTATTGGAGGCCCTCTAACATTATCTTGTAGTATTTTTCCTCTCCTCCTCTTCATACCATGATAATTTGGTGGTCATGCCCCAAGGGCTTTGCTATGGTTAAACCTCTGTATACCTCTCTATGACCAGTGCAGATCTCTCTTGGATTGATGGTATTATTGAAAATTCTTGAGATTACTAGTATAGTTCCTCAGAGGCGGGGACAGGGTACGAACAAAGTCAAGCTACCTCTTTGCCACTTTTCAAAGTTTAAAGCAGGAGCTGGCAAACTTTTCCTATAAACGGGCAGATGAAATTTTGATGTTTTGTGGGCCACATAGTCTTGTCACATATTCTTGGGTTTTCTGTTTGTTCTTTACAGTCCTTTAAAATAGCTTGTGCCCACACGCCACAACTACTGAAACCCACATACCCTGTGCTCTGCAACAAGAGAGGCCACTGTAATGAGAAGCCCTCACACCACAACTAAAATGTAGCCCCTGCTTGCTGCAACTAGAGAAAGCCCTCAGGAAGCAATGAAGACCCAATGCAGCCAAAAAAAAAAAAAAGTAAAAAAGGATTAAAAAAAAATAAAATAGCTTGTGGACTACACTAAAACAGGCTGAAGAGTGGGTTGATCTGTGGACTGAAGTTTGCCAGTCCCTGGTTTTAAAGCATAAAGTTTAAATTATGAACACTTTAAGCTCTTTCTAGTTTGTCTACAATTGATATATCTTGTTGCTTGTTTTCAAACAATTTTTTGGTTATTTCATCAGATATTGAAGAAGGGAAATATAAAACAGCTCTATTTCTCATTTTTTCCCCTGAAAGTATTCAGTAAAGATTTTAGTAGGATCCTATTTATTATTTGGTAGGATTGTATTTATTTCTAGAATCTGGCCTCTGTTGACTAATATTCTTTTGTATTTTAACAGTAATATATATATATTTGTTAACAGTGATATTTTTACCATCATAATGCTTGGCTTATCTACATAGATTTGAAAGAGATCGCCATGGACTTTTAACACTCTGCATCTTAAATCCCATTAGCAATCTGCACAGCTAAACACTGTATCACCTTCAACTTCTATTTAATGGAAGATCTGACAGTTTATTTAACAAGGTGTGAAAGTGTTAGTTGCTCAGTTGTGTCTGACTCTTTGCAACCCTGTGGACTGTAGCCCACCATGCTCTTCTGTCCATGGAATTTCCAGGCAAAAATACTGGAGTGGGTTGCTATTTCCTTCTCTAGGAGGTCTTCCTGATCCAGGGATCGAACCTAGGTATCCTGCATTGCAGACACATTCTTTACTGTCTGAGTAACCTCTTCCTGTTTATTATTTTCTTCACCTGCTCACTTAGTAAAAATACTGTCACTTCTAATGACCTATACAATAACCAGAGAAATGTTTTAGCATTTATGAATTCATCAAATATTTGCTGAATGCTTTTTATAAGAAGAGGTGGCAAGAATACACAGAAGAATTATATAAAAAAGGTCTTAATAACCTGGATAACCATGATGGTATTATCACTCACCTAGAGCCAGACATCCTGGAGTGTGAAGTCAAGCAGGCCTTAGAAAGAATTACTAAAAACAAAGCTAGTGGAGTTGATGGAATTCCAGCTGAGCTGTTTCAAAGCCTAAAAGATGATGCTGTTAAAGTGCTGCACTCAGTATGTCAGCAAATTTGGAAATCTCAGCAGTGGCCATAGGACTGGAAAAGGTCAGTTTGCATACCAACCCCAAAGAAGGGCAATGCCAAAGAATGTTCAAACTATTGTACAATTGCCTTCATTTCACATGCTAGCAAGGTTATGCTCAAAATCCTTCAAGCTAGGCTTCAGTAGTACGTAAACTGAGAACTTTCAGATGTACAAGCTGGATTTAGAAAAGGCAGAGGAACCAGAGATCAAATTGTCAATATTCTAGGACCATGGAAAAAGTAAGAGAGTTCCAGAAAAACATTTATTTCTGCTTCACTGACTTAACTAAAGCCTTTGATTGTGTGGATCAAAACAAAATGTGGAAAATTCTTAAAGAGATGGGAATACCAGACTACCTTACCTGTCTCCTAAGAAACTGGTTTGCGTGTCAAGAAGCAACAGTTGGAACCAAACACAGAACAATGAACTGGTTCAAAATTGGGAAAGGAGTACAACAAGACTGTACACTATCACCCTGCTTATTTAACTTATATGCAGAGTACATCATGTGAAATGCCAGGCTGGATGATACACAAGCTGGAATCAAGATTACTGGGAGAAATATCAACAACTTCAAGATATGTGGATGATACCACTCCAATGACAGAAAGTGAAAAGGAACTAAAGAGCCTCCTGATGAGGGTGAAAGAGGAGAGTGAAAAAGCCAGCTTAAAACTCAAGATTCAAAAAACTAAGATCATGGCATCTGGTCACATCACTTCATGGCAAATAGAAGGAGGAAAAGTACAAGCAGTGACAGATTTTAGGGCTTCCCTGGTGGCTCAGATAATAAAGAACCTGCCTGCCAATGCAGGAGACCTAAGAGACATGGGTTCAATCCCTGGGTCTAGAAGATCCCTGGAGGAGAAAATGGCAACCCACTCTAGTACTCTTGCATGGAGAATCCCATGGACAGAGGAGCCTGGCAGGCTACAGTCCGTGGGGTCACAAATAGTCAGACACAACTGAGCGACTCACACACACACACACACAGCGACAGATTTTATTTTCTTGGGCTCCAAAGTCACTGCAGACTGTAACTGCAGCTATGAAATTAAAAGATGCTTGCTCCTTGGAAGGAAAGCTATGACAAACCTAGACAGTGTATTAAAAAGCAAAGACATCACTTTGGCAACAAAAGTTTGTATAGTCAAAGCTATTGTTTTTCCAGTAATCATGTACAGATGAGAGAGCTGGAACATAAAGAAAGCTGAATGCCAAAGAATTGATACTTTCAAACTGTGGTGCTAGAGAAGACTCTTGAGAGTCCCTTGGACTGCAAGGAGACCAAACCAGCCAATCCTAAAGGAAATCCATCCTGAATATTCATTGGAAGGACTTGCTGAAGCTCCAATACTTTGGCCACCTAATGCGAAGAGCTGATGCTGGGATTGAAGGCAGGAGAAGTGGGCAGCAGAGGATAAGGTGGTTAGATAGCATTACCAATTCAGTGGACATGAATTTAAGCAAACTCCTGGAGACAGTGGAAGACAGAGGAGCCTGGCATGCTGCAGTCCATGGGGTAGCAAATAACTGGACGTGACTTATCGAATGAACAACAACACTATATTCTAGGCATGTGGATATAACACTGCAAAGACAAAATTCTCTGTCCTTGTTGTGAAGGTTACATTCTGTTCAGTGTTGGAGGCAGACAATAAAAAAAAAGTAAACCATATGGTATATGAGCAGGTAAAAAGTGCTCTGGCAAGAGAGGTAGAGTAGGATAAGGAGAACAGGGTAGTGGGGGTGGGGGTTACAGTGTAAAATGTGTTGTTAAGGGAAGGTCACACTGGGGTCTTTTGAACAAAACATTGAAAGAGCCCTGCAGACTATCTGGAGTAAGAAGGTTCCAAAGTACAAAGGCTGTGATATGGGAACATGACATGCCTGGAGTGCTGGTGCTATACTTCAAGGTATAGCAAGGAGGCCAATGTAGCTGGGGAAGAGGAAATAAGAGTGAAGAAACGGGTAGATAATGAGGCAAAAGAGGTGATTAAAGGGCATCTGTGTCACTATCAAACCTGGCTTTCACCAAGTGAGATGGGAAGGCACTGGAGGGTTTTGAACAGAAGAACAATGTGATCTAAGTTTTAATGGGATTGCTCTGCCTTGTTACCAACAATAGAAAGAGCAAGGGTGATCACAGGCATGCCAACTAGGAGATCACAGTAATAATCCATGCGAGAGATGATGGTGCAGCAGCAGTGGATAAGTGGTATCCAGAAGGTAGGGCAAAGTCTGCTGACAGCCTGGATGTGAGGATGAGAAAAAAATCAAGAATGTCTTCATGTTTCCTGATATGAGTAAATAGAAGGATGGAACTGTCATTTACCGAGAGGGGAAGATCAAGATTTTGGCTTTGGACATGCTAGGTTTTAGAAAGTTGCAGAGACACTGCATAGGCAAAGGGATATTATGTGCCTGGAGTTCAAGGGAGAAGAAACATAAATCTGGAAAACTTCAGCATATAGGTAGGTGAAGAGCCATGAAACTAGATAAAATAACCAAGCAGGTAAATACAGGCTGAGAAGAAAATACTACAAAAACTAAGTACTCTGAGGAGCCAACCAGTTAAGAGGTTGGGGAGATGAAGAACAAGTAAAGACAGACTAAACAGTGAATAAAGTAAGAAGAAAATCAGAAGAGTGCAGTGTCCTGGAAACCAAGGAGATAAAGTATTCCATTGACACAGTGATCAGCTGTGCTAAACACGGCTGACAGTTACTGGATTTAGAAATGTGACAAACTGGAAGGAATGAATGATTTCAGCTGGACTAGAATCTGGGTACACACTGCCTGACACATACATAGGTATATGTTTTCCCAAAAGGGTTAAAACATCACAAAGAGAAACAGGCAGCAAAGCCCAACTGTCAATCTCTTCCTGCTGCGCCTTCCAACTAGATTTCTTATAAAAACTAGTTGTCATATCCTCAAACACAAAACAATGAGATGGGTATTTCTAGTTTTTTTGGCACTCATTCTCAACTCACTGGTTGGGAAAGTGCTGTCCAAATGACTCTTGGAACAGAATGTAAAGAAAGTAATTGAAAAAGAAAAGACTTAAAAGAAAAAAAGCCCCAGAATTATTATTATTATCTGCTTTGGCTTCTTACCTTGATCACCAAGTACTAGAGCACCAGCTTCCAAAGCAAAATCTCCAGAGGAACTATCTTTTGAAAGAGTTACAGTCAAACCAGAGGTGGTTGTGGTATTACCACAAACATACACGCCACGTGGAGCAACACTGCATACTGCCTAATGAAATGGAGAATTTAAAAGAATCAAAGTAAAAGGGAAATAATACAGTAGTGGCTCACAAACATTAGCTGTATGCTAGTCATTCTTCTAAAAGCTTTCCCGTACAATCTTGACCACCACAGTAAGAGTATTATACAGAGTATTATACAGTATTATACACAGTACTATACACCTGTTACTGATGTAGAACTAAAGTCTGAAGAGAGTAACTCACACAGCTGTGAAGGTGTGAGGTTAGGATTAAATCAAACCCAAGCAGCCTGATTCTAAAGTCTGTGGTCATGTGAATACACAGTTGTAACTTATGCTTCATTTCAAGTTAAAATAGCAAATATGTAAGTATTAATTTCAGTTTCAGAAATCCCAGTGCTTCTTTAAATACCAGGTAATAAAATGTCTTAATAGTGTTCACCTTCAAACAAGGTAACAGCACACAGAAAAGAAGTTAAGTAGTGCAACAGCTAAAAGCATGGACCTCTGGAGTCAGGCAGACCTGTTTAAATCTTGGCTCTATCATGTACCTACTGGTGGTGCTGCTCTTGAAACTTCAGCTTCCTTATGTTTGATTACATACTGCCTTGAGGACTAAATGAGAACATATATGCAAGGCACTTAACCTGGTACATGGCACATAATATGTGCCTCGTGCAAGGCCACTGTACACCTCTGTGCACCTCACAGCCCTAGTAGGCAGTGCTTACCCTGCTATGCCAATAGTGTGCTCTGGACTGATGTAGCACACAACCTAAGTGAAGCTTTGGAGCCTAGCTAAATAAATGGTAGCTATCATTATTTTTGTTACTTGTAATTCCTTAGTTGTTAGTTTGAGAATATGTTGGCTTACTAAACGGTCAGAGGAAAATAGTGTAAAAATATAAACAACTCATAACTGTTCAGTTCAGTTCAGTCACTCAGTCGTGTCCAACTCTTTGCGACTCCATGAACCACAGCACGCCAGGCCTCCCTGTCCATCACCAACTCCCGGAGTTCACCCAAACTTGTGTCCATTGAGTCGGTGATGCCATCCAACCATCTTACCCTCTGTTGTCCCCTTCTCCTCCTGCCCTCAATCTTTCCCAGCATCAGGGTCTTTTCCAATGAGTCAACCCTTCGCATGAGGTGCCCAAAGTATTGGAGTTTCAGCTTCAACATCAGACCTTCCAATGAACACCCAGGATTGATCTCTTTTAGGATGGATTGATTGGATCTCCTTGCAGTCCAAGGGACTCTCAAGAGTCTTCTCCAACACCACAGTTCAAAAGCATCAATTCTTCCACTCAGCTTTCTTCACCGTCCAACTCTCACATCCATACATGACCACTGGAAAAACCATAGCCTTGACTAGACGGACCTTTGTTGGCAAAGTAATGTCTCTGCTTTTAAATATGCTATCTAGGTTGGCCATAACCTTCCTTCCAAGGAGTAAGCGTCTTTTAATTTCATGGCTGCAATCATCATCAGCAGTGATTTTGGAGCCCAAAAAAATAAAGTCTGACACTGTTTCCACTGTTTCCCCATCTATTTCCCATGAAGTGATGGGACCAGATGCCATGATCTTAGTTTTCTGAACGTTGAGCTTTAAGCCAACTTTTTCACTCTCCTCTTTCACCCTCATCAAGAGGCTCTTTAGTTCTTCACTTTCTGCCATAAGGGTGGTGTCATCCGCATATCTGAGGTTATTGATATTTTTCCCAGCAATCTTGATTCCAGCTTGTGTTTCTTCCAGCCCAGCGTTTCTCATGATGTACTCTGCATATAAGTTAAATAAGCAGGGTGACAATATACAGCCTTGACATACTCCTTTTCCTATTTGGAACCAGTCTGTTGTTCCATGTCCAGTTCTAACTGTTGCTTCCTCACCTGCATACAGGTTTCTCAAGAGACAGGTCAGATGGTCTGGTATTCCCATCTCTTTCACAATTTTCCACAGTTTATTGTGATCCACACAGTCAAAGACTTTGGCATAGTCAATAAAACAGAAACAGATGTTTTTCTGGAACTCTCTTGCTTTTTCGATGATCCAGCGGATATTGGCAATTTGATCTCTGGTTCCTCTGCCTTTTCTAAAACCAGCTTGAACATCTGGAAGTTCACGGTTCACGTATTGCTGAAGCCTGGCTTGGAGAATTTTGAGCACTACTTTACTAGCATGTGAGATGAGTGCAATTGTGCAGTAGTTTGAGCATTCTTTGGCATTGCCTTTCTTTGGGATTGGAACGAAAACTGACCTCTTCCAGTCCTGTGGCCACTGCTGAGTTTTCCAAATTTGCTGGCATATCGAGTATAACTGTACAGTTCAACAAATTTCCATGCAACTGGCATCCAGATCAAGAAACAACATAACTAGCATTCCCAAAGTCCCTTTCCAGGCACCACCCAGTTAACTTGTAACACAGTAAACTAGTTGTGATTTATATGAAACTTTAAATGAATAGAAAAAAAATAACTAATTTAACACTCAGCCATAGGGAATAATGACTCTGACGGACAGTAGGTTTATAGTACAACGAGGAGACCAGGGTTTTCATACAAGGAGGAGACTAGGGTTTTCAATTCTGGCTGCACTTCAGAATCACCTGTGGTTATAAACATGTAGATACTAAGACCCTTATTCAAGAGATTCTTAATACTGGGGAAGGCCACAGTATTTTCAAAAAGCTCCAAAGCTGATAGTGATAGGGTTCCTAACCATTCTTACATTGGCTTGGCAGGTGTCACTCCAAGCACAAGCATTCCAAAGGCTGCACCTTCTAGGGCAGCACGGGGAGAACTACTAGGCTCTGATGGGCAGAGCTAAAATCTTGGGGACCAACAACAAATTGGTTATGGGAATTTCCTTGTTTTAGACTCCGAGAGAAGCAGTGGAGATGGATAGGACTGACCTTTATCAGACTATTCGTAAAGCCTAATTCAGTGTTTATATAGTTGTATAAAGAGATATTGGGTGAACCTGCTTTACTTTCTCGAACTATTTTATTCATAGGTGAGGTCACAACAATAAAGACTAGTAAAGCAATGCTGGATACAAAAAAAGGTTAGGGGGACTTCCCTGGTGGTCCAGTGGTTAAGACTTCATCCTCCCAATGCAGGGGCGGGGGGGGGGCCAGGTTAAATCCTTGGTCAAGGAACTGGATCCTGGATGCTGCAGCTAAGAGTTTGCATGCTGCATCTAAAGATCCCACATACCCCAATGAAAACTGAAGATCCTGAATGTCACAACTAAGACCCAGTGCAGCCAAATAAATTAAATAAATAAATATTTTAAAAAAGAAAAGAAAGAAATCGTATTTTTTTTTAATAAAAAAAAATAGGGATTAGGGAAATGGTTAATATTTTACAATAGTTGACATCTTAACAGAGCAGTATGCTTGTACAGCCTGTGTGACAGGAGAGTGGCTCAATTTGAAAGGATGGTCAGATACAAGTTACTCACACAAACCCCAACTCACTCACAGTACTTGACAAATGATATCCTCTGGAACACAAATACCACATGTTTTAGGAAAATTAATTTGTGAATTATTCATGCATTTTATAAGCAAAAGGTCAAATCCTAAATGTCTGATTTCCTACCTGTAGCATCTGACTTTTTCCCAAGCCTGGGTCTCCAACAACAAGGACATGGGGGTCTCCTCGAATCGGAATTCTATTTTTGTCATCTGCATATTTCTGGCTTCCTCCAAAGAGTGCTAATGCCAAACCTGCTTTAACAAGCTCAAATGTGAAAGAAGAGAGAGAAAAAACAAGAAAGAAAAACAAAGATGACTAGCAAAAGGGGTGCTCCTCCTATATCTATAACATTTGTATGGGGACTTTTTTTAAAAAAAAAACATGACTGCATTTTGCTTTTCTCTTTTCCTAAGAAAAGTCTAAAAATACACTTCTTTAATGTAAATGATTAGAAAGCATATAAAATAAGGTATCGTAAAAGTCACCGAGTGAAGACCTACCTTGCCAGGCATTGAATCCATTCCACAAAACTGAGAAGTATTTGTTAGTTTCTGCTTTACCATCTACTGTGTCCAGAGTCACTTTAAAAGAAGTCCATTCCTATTAATGCTAATTGGTAGGAAGCTCTATCTTACAAGGGATTGTGGTTTCTCTCTCACATCATTCATTTATAGAGAATAACGATTCATATGAAACTATGAATAACTGGCCAACAGAAATTACTATTTTTTTGCAAAATCTTTATATTCTATTTTTGCTAAATTTATGTATTTTTGAGTAAAATGAAGTAAAATACTTACTTCATGACCAAAAATGACAGGACAAAGCGAGCTGAAAAACAGAATACGATTTATAAATTCTAACTCACATTTACAGGTGATAAAGAAGATTACTTTACAATCTGCTTAATTTACTTTACTGAGTACTGAACAGCTCAAGAAACTTTATTCTAACAATAAATTTATCAAAATTCTTGATGAATCTGTAAAGGGAAGAATACTTTAGAAATTGTGTCTTGTTCAATGCATGATACAGGGTGCTCAGGGCTGGTGCACCGAGATGACCCAGAGGGATGGGATGGGGAGGGAGGTGGGAGGGGGGTTCTGGAAGGGGAAATCATGTACACCCATGGTGGATTCATGTCAATGTATGGCAAAACAAATACAATATTGTAAAGTTAAAAAATAGATAAATAAACTAATTTAAAAAAATAAATAAAATAAAATTTAAAAAAAGAAATTGTGTCTGTGTAAGGGAGACAGGATACTTAATAAAGCATTTACATTACTAGCCTTTAAAATGCATCATAGGGACTTCCCTGGCAGTTCAGTGGTTAAGATACCGCGTCAGGGGTTCGATCCCTGGTTGGGGAACTAAGATTCTGCATGCCATGTGGCATGGCAAAAAAAAAAACCAACAACATCATAATCATGTGTTATGATTATGGGTTATTCTGTACCCTAATACTTTAGGGTAAAGAATTATCTTTTATATGAATAGACATCTTTAGACCTGTGTAGCCAAGTCACTGAAAGGAGACTAAAGGGTGAACTGAGTACACAATATTTAAAGAAAGAATAAAATTTCATTTTTTCAGTTCAAAGAATCAGAATAAATAAGGCCATATGTGAACATATGAAGTATTATATTTAATATAAAGAAGTATCTCACATCTATCAATTGCATAAATAGGAACAAAAAGGACAGGGTGGGAGACATACAATCAGGAATAAACTCTGAATCATTTTATCTCTATTAATATATGTAAACACAAAGTTGGTATCCTGCCATTCCCCCTTGGCAATCATTGTTCAGCATGCTCCTGCAGATCACTCCTCACCTCCTACCAAGCAACTGCATCTATGTGCCAAAAGGCTTTCTATGGCTGCAGAAGCATTAGCAGCAGGCATGCTGGGCAGAACAGAAGTGCCAGCATGTCTAATATTCTCAGGAGCAGCTCCAAATCTAGACCCTTAAATGGAAAAATACTGAGGCTAGGTCTTCAGTCAAGTGTCCCAGAGGCCTCAGAAAAGGTTAAGCCTTCATTAAGGCACCAGACACTAACTGCCTCCCTTCTCTGTCTCACTTTCTCATTCCCCTCCCTGTATTTCTGGGGATAATCTCCCAGATAAACCACACTTATGCAAATCATTGTTTCTGAAGGAACCGAAACTAAAAGAGCCTTCTATTTGTCTTTTCCATTCTCTTCTCAAAGGCTTCCATTTGTTAATCTAGCAAGGGTTGACAACATTTTTCATAAAGGGCCAGAAAATAGTTTCACTTTTACTCTCTGGGTCATAACTACCCAACTTTCATCAAAGCAACAATCAATAATTTGCAATTAATGAGTGGGGCTGTGTTCTAATAAACCTTTATTTACCAAAATAGGCAGCTTGCCTAGTTTGCCAATCCCTGCAAGATTCACAAATGGAGAGCCATGAAAAATTCTAAATTCAGAACTAAAAGGTAAAAGCAAACTGTAGGAAGGAAATCCCAAGTTTTTCATACTAACATACATACTTCATTAAGTATGGCAGAAGAAGGACCACTGCACATGTTCATTGTTATTTTAATTGGTAAGAGGTACCAAAGAGGCGTTCTGGTCCTCAACCAGGGAGTTCCTTGGCCACCTGCTGCAGACCACTCACCACTCCACCACTTATCACCGGATCACTGAGTCTCCCTAGCTCAGGGCACCTTATCTATCCGGATGGGTTTGGATGGCTATCTATTCAAAAGACATCTTTGAGGATTTAAGAACAAAGAACTCTCAAGAAATCTATACTTTTCCCAGCCTGCTAATTAACATATTAAAGGCAGAAAGAAAAAAGTAAAATTCTCCTAAAGCCCAAAGGCTAAATGACAAGATCAATTTTTCTAATACAATGCACTTCAAAATCTCAGTTCTTTACCTCTGTTTGGTACACCTACTATTCAGTCTCTCATTTTCTATTCCTGCAAAATTATCCAAAAAACTGCCAAAATAACAGCACATTGTGTTAACCATGTTAAGTATATAATGAAATCTCATTTAATCTTTAGAACAACATTCTGAGGCAGGTATTATTATTTCTACTTTAGAAGATAAAAAAATGAAGGAGAAATTAAATGCCCCAGATTACAACTGGAAGTGGCTGAAGCAAGATTCTAACTTAGGTTTATATCTCCCTAAGAAAGTCTGTAACCACTAAAGCAAGAGTACCTCTACATTGTTTCTTCTCTATTGCAGGACAATAACACAGAAATAAAAACTATTCTGAAATACTTCTCAATAGTAAGTGACTTCTATGTGACTCTCTTGCTTGCTTTCTAAAAGTAAACAAACAACCCTCTACATACAACTAATTGAAATTACTTTGGAATTCACTGCCCCATGACTCTTCTGTTGAGTAACCAGTTAATGTAAGATAGTAAATTTTCCTTATTGTTTCAACTAGAGATCAGCAATCTTATTTGTAAAGGTACAAACAGTAAATATCTGTGACCCGTCTCTATCACGTCTACTCAACTCTGTCACTGTAGCTCAAAAGCAGTCGGATACTATGTAAATGAACGAGTGTGGCTGTGTTCCCATAAAAGTTTATTTGTGGACAGCAAAATCTAACTTTCATGTAATTTTGTGTGTCATGAAACATTCTTCTTTTGATTTTCTTCAGTCATGAAAAAACATAAAAACCAATCTTAGCTCACAGGCTATACAAAAATGAGTAATTAGCTTAATTATATCTCTTCTACCCTGCCCTTTTTGTTTGTATGAATAGGATTACACAATTGATGAATGGAAAATACTTCTTTATATTCAACATAATACTTCATGTATTCATATATGGCCTTATGTATTCTAATTCTTTGAACTGAATATGAAATTTCAGTTCAAATATGAATATGAAATAAAATATGAAATTTTATCCCTTCTTTAAATATTATGTATACAGTTCACCCTTTTAGTCTCCTTCTTTCAGTGACTTGGCTGCACAGGTCTAAAGATGTCTAATGAATTGTAATCTGCAACCATTTTGACTGGTTTGCAGTTACTGGTAGTCCAAAGCACCCCCAACATACACATGATAAAATAAAACTTGAGATAATCTCATACATACTTGACAATGAGTTTAAACAGGTTTTCTTCAGACTGAATCTCCTGGATGGCATAAAGGTCTTTAAGTGAGAACTCCATCAATGCTCCATGCTTAAATCCATCCTCAGAAGCCTTTGTTTTCTGTCCTTTGTTATTGCTAACAGAATTTGCTTCAATGTACAAAAGGAACATGCATTTGTCATTCTTATTTCGAGAACCTGTAAATTTCAAAGTACAAAAATACAGTAATTGGTATTTTCATTTTCCCTACAGAGATTCAAGCAGAATGTAAAAGAAAGGCATGGTGAGTTATATTACTAAATAAACCTTTATTTTAGAGGAAAAGTTTCACCTGTATAAGAATCAAGGCGTTCTTCAAATTACTGGAAATTCAAAAATATCTTTAAAAGGGAAAAGATGAATGCTGACAAACTACTGAGAGAGAGTCAAATTGAGGAAAGTTATACCACACCTTCCTCGGCACTGGAGACTTTGACAACTCCGGTGATAGTCACTGTGTCTCCTGGGACACAGCTATCCACGAGATCATGAACAAGCTCACATTCTATTGTTCGTGGAATCCGACCTGCTTCTCGCTGATCATCAGACATCAACTCCTGTATTCTAAAAAGTTAAACAATTTTCAGTCAGTACTTATACTGACTCTAGGTTATTTCTTCAACATATTAACTATTCAGGGTCCACATGGTGCTAAGCTAGATAAAGGGCAGTTCTTTAGTTTAAAAAGGTTCAACAGTATATCTAAAACTACTTCAGCAATTTCCAATTAAAGATAGCAGAATAGGCACATGCATTTGCCTACCTTCCACCAAAATGTGCACCAAAATGACAGTCATTAAAAGAGTGAAGGGAAATTTAGGGGTGTGCGGAGGTGCCATCAACAAGTGAGAGAGATGAAATTTTAGAAAATAGAAAATGGGAAAGTACTGATGGATAAAATAAGATGAATTCCAGAACACATACAGGAGAAATTTACACAGGTACAAAAGAAGTGGGAGCCAATGTTCTCAGCCCCAGAGAGCCTTCTAAGTTGGAGCTGGCAGGAATGAAAACTGGGAGTAGATGGCTGAAACATAACAGGTTAATCAACTGAAAGCAAGTTACTGAATAGCTATTCAGAAATTATTTGGAAGGTGGGTAGACAGGAAGGTAGAAGAATGAGGGCACCCCACCAAAGCCATCAGGCCTCCCCACCCAGCAAAACCAGAGCACTGTTCCAAGGAAACAGACCATCCACTCTGTGAAGGTAGCTAAAACGTCCAGAGGGGAGTCAGAGCTCCGGCATAAGGCTCCTCATTCTGGCGCTTGAGAAGCCCAAGTCAAATTAAAAAACACATTCATAAAGCAAAATCTGATAGTCAAAACCCTACCTTCTATCCAGTGATGAGGCTTTTTGAAGAAAAACTCCTACCTAAGAAATAGCAAAGGAAACCTACCCTACCTACTTCAAATTTCTCATTCCTCATCAGATATTTGAGGATGAAATGGCAACAATTCAAAAAGAAGAGCATTAAAAACAAAACAAGCTAACAGTTTCTGAGAAAACATTATCTTCATAAAACAAGAATAAGCTGCTATAAAAAAGAAACTATTGGAAAACACAAGTGTGAAATCAGGAAAGTTAAAGATATATATAAAAAGCAAACATTTACAGAAGGGATACAAGCAAAAAAAAAAAAAGAAATCTAGAGAAGAACATAAGGAAAACAAAGGGTGGGGGGATTCCCAGGTGGTCCAGTGGTTAAGAATCCATCTTGCAATTCAGGGGACATGGGTTCAATCCCAGGCCACAGAGCAACTAAGCCCACATACCAAAACTAGAGAACTTATATGCTGCAACTACGCTGAGCCTCTGTGTTCTACAGCCCAAGTGCCACAACTAGAGAGAAGTCCTGGTGCCTAGAGAACCCTGGACACCACAACAAAGATCCTATGTGCCACAAATAAGACCCAATGCAGTTAAATAAACAAATATTACAAAAAAAAAAAAGCGAGGGTGAAGGACAAGCAATTGAATGGATGAACCTGACAGGAAGCACAAAGAGAGAAAACAGAAAGGAGATATTCTACAGTGGAAGAGAGTGTCAAGCAGGATGAAGAAGACATGATCAGATAGACTCAAACTTTTCCAGAACACCATGGATAAAAAGATTACAAAGAGCTGCAAAAGTGCTAAACAACAAGGTTAAAGTCCAAATATGAAGCATGTTAAAATATGGGATAATTCAGTGAAGCACAGGAAAAGATAATCCATTTTTTAAAAACATTCTCTCTTTAAAAAAAAATTTATTTGGCTCTATCTTAGTTGTGGCACATGGGCTCAGTAGTGGCAGCCCACGGGCTTAGCTGTCCCATAGCACGTGGGATCTTCGTTCTCTGACCAGGGATCGAACCCAGGCTTCCTGCACTAGAAGGCAGATTCTTAACCACTGGACCACCAGGGAAATCCCAGTTTGCCAGTTTTTAAATGTGCTTTGAGAGTGAAGGTAGTGGGTAACTGTGCAGTAGGGTTTGTGCTTACATTCATCATGTAAGTGATTAAAAGGTTTTAAAATAATGCATATTAAATGTTTTTAAAAACTTAATCAACATGGAAGGTTAATTAAGCAGGGACGTCCCAAAGATAATCCATTTTGATTTTGATGCTTGGGTCACTTTCCTTTAAGGGGGGGAAAAACCCAACAAAACAACCCAACCCAATTACACAAATTACATTTCCTTTTCTTGGCATCTGATCACCTGAGTTGATTTTTTGTTGAACAATATTTACATTATCATTAAAAATATAAGTTCTGTTTGTTGGTTTTATCAGATATGACCTATGAATAAAATATGACAGATAATTCTGATTAGGAAACAGAAGCAAACCTTGAGTATTTAAAAGTAACATTTTAGCTGAAAAAAGTCCAAAGGTGGAAGGGGAAGAAGGGAAAGCAGGTACCATGTCTCTAATGTCCTCAGCTCACAGAGTGGATGAGTCAAGTGAAGAAAGAGGCATGATAATGTCTAGAATTATGTATAAGGCAACAAGAAGTGGTAGGAACTGTGACCTTCCATGTTGATTAAGTTTTAAAAAACATTTAATATGCATTATTTTAAAACCTTTTAATCACTTACATGATGAATGTAAGCACAAACCCTACTGCACAGTTACCCACTACCTTCACTCTCAAAGCACATTTAAAAACTGGCAAACTGGGATTTCCCTGGTGGTCCAGTGGTTAAGAATTCGCCTGCCAATGTAGGGGACACGGGTTTGATCCCTGGTCCAGGAAGATCCCTCATGCCACAGGGCAACTAAGTCTGTGGACCACAGCTACTGAGCCCATGCTCTAGAGCCCATGAGCCACAACTACTGAAGCCTGCATAACTGGAGTCCGTGCTCTGCAATAAGAGAAGCCACCAAAATGAAAAGTCCATGCACTACAACTAGAGAGTAGCCTCCACTCGTCACAACTAGAGAAAGCCCAAGCACAGCCAAAACTAAATTAATTAATTAAAAAAAATCCTGGTGAATTGCAATGAGAAGTATCAGAATGACACAAACATGCTAAGATCACCTTGCTTTTAAAAAAGTATATTTTAGACTTTTCTTATTCAAAGAACACCCATTTCTGTGTCACCTTTGGAAAAATTTAAAAACACAGATAAACAGAAAGAAGAAAATAACAATCACCCTCATCTTACTTCCCAAACAGTATACTCTCAACATGTCTTATTTACCAGTGTTGTTTTTTAAAAAAAGATAAATAAAGTCAGTATTATATATTAATAGTAGAAAACATTCTGTGACCTGCTTTATCACTAAATTCAGTGTAAACATTTCTGGATGTCATTTCGAAACACTCTCCTACATCATCATAATTAGTGGCTATACAGTAATTCACTGTACCATCCTTCTTATAATATTTTCTTCAGATGTTTAGGCTATTCTCCATTTTTGGCCATCAACACTGTGAAAACGTACCTTCAGCAAGTGATTTCTGCACGTGTTGTAACTGTCTTCATCAGATGAACTCCTAGAACTGGGACTGCTTCTGATTCTGATATACACTATAAAACTGTCACCCTGATGCATCCAAACGTTTCAATGCTAGCTGAAAAACTATAACTTAATTCCTTATGGACATTCAAGCTAAGGCTCAGATAAAAATAAAACTGAATTTACTATATATGGCAGGAAGGCAGCCTTTCTTCTAAGGCAAAAAATCGTTTTATCAATAGACTAAAACAACTATCATGTAAGCTAATATTGCATTAACAAAGTTTTACTATACACTGACTGATTTAAAATGAACTTGGGTAATACCTTTTAAAAATCCACGAAAAGGATTTAAATGTCCTCCTATTCTCAATCATCTACCCCTAAGTTTGATTTCCTAATATTAGGAGGTGATCATTCAAACTCAGTTAAAATACTTAAGCCTATTTTTAGTCTGCTATTTTTACCTGAAAACAAAGAGACTTTAAAATCACTTAAAAGTCATAATAATATAATTAAATCACTGGATCTTCCATGGATCTATGTGGACCTCATAGCACCTTTGAGGCCCTCACTACCCTCTTCAGTGGTGAAAGTACTATAGACACAGGCTAGAAACCAGGCTTCCCCATTCACAAGGCATATGATCACACTCAAGAGTTTTAAACATTTTGTCTTCTATAAAATGCTGTGTTTGTAAAAATCTCAGCATAGTGCACAGTTGATTACTGTATATATTGGTCTTGGTTTTTATAGGGCAGAAGGAGGTCAAGCTAGGACAGGGCTTGGTAGCAATTTACTTCACTTTTCCCCTATGTTCTTAGAAGTTTCCTGGTTAGCACTCTGACTTCAAAGCTATCCATTACATTATATTTAGGGATGAGTTATGGGACTATAGCCAGAAAAAAAATGGGATAAACTGTTTGACTAAAAATATACACACACAGAGAAAACTATCTGACTTTCAAAAAAAACCATCCTTTTAAAAATATCTATACAGTAAAATGTCTCATGAATAGCGTGAACATGAAATATCTATTTCTAAGGGAGTCTCTATTTTAAAACTTGAAAACAGTATTATTTCTAGAATATTTTCATTATGGAATGAAACACTGTTGTTGTTTAGTTGCTAAGTCATGTCTGACTTTTGTGACCCCATGGACTGTAGTCTGTCATACAGCTTTGCTTGTATGTAAATCCAGTTCAATGAGTCACATAAATGAGATATAAAATAATTTCTCAGTAGCAAATGACAAAATACTTGCACATCAAATCCTTTCTGGAATCTGATAGAAAACAAATCTCAAATAAAGGTAATTATCACTTCAACACATAACTCTTCACCAAATAAACCTTTTATACTTTATTACTATCTATACATAAGAATCAAAGTATAATACAGGAATACTGTAGATTTACTTGGCAGTATGAGAGCTCTAAAACCTGCCTTTTATTTAATAGTCTGATTGCTTACTTGATTGACTGCCAGTCCATCGTAACTGTGAGAGGAGAGCTACGAAGAGCCGTAAATGACTTCCCTCGACATGCTGGCACAGGACACTGCAACAAGATAACCCACACTTAAATTTTGCTAAATGATAATCATATCGCAGGAAAATTCAAGTTAAAATGCTTCATTTAGTATGTTTAAAAGTTGGTCCCAGAATAGTATTAAAGTAAGATGAGCTAAAAGCTGCAATGATCTATTTGCTTCTATTACTGATTCTGTTTTTGAGGCACTTTTTCACCTGGTCTCTCTTGATTACTGCTCTTATTCTTTCTGCTGCGGGTATGCAAGGCTCCTTACATTCCTGTCACACCAAGCACTTATTCCTTCCTTTGTATTCAAGTAGTCTCCCAATTCTTAAACATTCCCTTATATCCAGTCCCACATACCCAGCCTCAATCTTCTCTTTTTCAAAAGCCTTTCTTAGGTCTTCTTTAATCTCCAGTTCTCCTATCTAATCTCTTTCTGCACTATTTGTATAGTATTAAATATAATATTTTTATTGTACCACACAGGCAGTCCTCAACATGTAAGTCAGTGTTTCAAGTTTTCATGAGTCATTTATTTTCATAAATCGCTTAAGTACCTCAAGATGCATTTATAAATACAGACTGTGGCAAACTGTGTTTTCCAAATATGGTTGCAATATCTCCCCTCAAACCTTTCCAGAACCTTGCCACTCCCCTGCTAAGAGCTAGAGTCTAATTTCCCTCTCCTGGAATGTGGACAGGCTTGTGACTCACTTTGTAACCAACTGAATGTGACAGAAGTGATGCTGCTTGACTTCTGAGGCTGCCTCAAAAGAGGCAAAGCCATTTCTGCTGTCAGCTGGAACTTTGCCTATTGAAGCTATCGGCAGTCATGTGAGCAGAATGAGTGTCCTGAGCAACTATACTGTGTGTGAGAAGTCAAAACCAGCCCACAGAGAAAGATGATATACAGAAGAGATGCTGGCCAGCACCCAGCCACTCCAGTCCCTTGCTGTTCCATCCAGCTCCATAAGAGATCAAGATCTAGAAATACCAAGACAACCAGTTCTTCCAAACTCAACCTACAGAAACCACGTGAAAAAATAAAACGATTGTTATTCTGAGTCATTATGGTGATTAGTTATGCAGCAATAGTGACTAAAACAGAGACCACCTGGAACAATCATCTTTCTGATCACTTTGATTCACTTAAGTTCAGACACATGAATAACAAGTTAGCGTTTCTACCTACTATATTATAGGGCATGGAAATACCTTGGTCAAATAATATTCACAGAAAAAATCTGATTTAAATCAGGATTTAAATTCTGGACTCTCCAGGGAATTCTCTCTCTGGTGATCCAGCGGTTAAGACTCTGTACTTTCACTCCAAGGCCTTGGGTTCAATCTCTGTTTCGGAAATTAAGATTCTGCAAGCTGTATGGCATGGCCCCAAAAATAAAATTAAAAAAAAAAACCACAAAAAACCACCTGACCTCTCTGACCTGAAGGCAGTCCTGAATCTTAAGCCTAAATAATAGATGCCACACATTTATCAACACTATTGATAATTCAGAACCAATAGCTGAATCTAACACATTCTATTCTTCCTACAAGAGAAGGAAGCCTTAGGAATTTCAATTTGAGTAAAAATGTAATTAATGCTAAACTTATTAAAGTCTAAGGATGGTAAAGGCAACTCTGGAAAAGAAGAATAGGTATGGCAAGTCTCCCTACCTTATTAAAAGTTTTAATAAGGTCAATGTAAATAGGATCGTGTAGATCTGGTATAGGAACAGTAATATAAAACAGATTCACATGTCTACAGGAGTACAGTGTACTACAGGTGACATATTACACATCAGCAGAAACAGAAGGATTAATGTAAAATTGTGACAATTCGGTTTTCACCTGAAAGAATAAAATTAGATCCTTAGCTTAACGCCATTCACAAAGTTAAATTTCAGATGGACAAAAGATCTAAATAGAAAATACAAGACTTAAGAGTACTGGAAGAAGAAAAACATGGCCTGAAAAGATACATGCACTTCAAGGTTCACTGCAGCACTGTTTACAACAGCTAAAGCACAGAAGCAACCTAAACGTCCACTGACAGAGGAACAGATAAAAATGTGGTACACACATACAATGGAATAGTACTCAGCCGTTAACAAGAATGAAATAAGGCCATTTGTAGCAACATAAACAGACCTAAGAGTGTCGTACTGAGTGAAGTAAGTCAGACAGAAAAGGAGAAATATCATGATATTCCTTATACGTGGAATCTAAAAAGAAATGATACAAATGAATTTACTTACAAAACAGAAAGAGACTCACAGACTTAGAAAACAAACTTATGGTTGCCAGGTGGAAGGGACAGTTAGGGACTTTGGGAAGGTCATGGACACACTGATGTATTTAAAATGAATAACCAAAACCTATTGTATAGCAGACGGAAGTCTGCTCAATGTTATGTGGCAGCCTGGATGGGAGGGGGGCTTGGGGGAGAATGGAGTGTGTGTGTGTGTGTGCGCATGTGTGTGCGCGTGCGTGTGCGTGTGCGTATATGAGTCCCTTTGCTGTTCACCTGAAACTATCACAACGTTGTGAATTGGCTATACCTCAATACAAAATGTTTTCGATGTAAATAAAATTAAATTAAATTTTAAAAGCATTGGAAGAAAATGTAAGAGAGATGCTTATACTGCTTGAGTGAGGGGCCCTTCTTAAGCCCTGCATAAAATGTAAAAAAGTCATAAGGAAAAAGACTGATCAATCTAACCATGTCAAAATGTAAAACTCTAAAACAAAAAATGTACCACAAAGTTAAAGATAAACTAAAGACTGGGAGAAAATATCTATAATGTAAGAAATCAAAGGGGATCTTCCCAACCCAGGGATCAAACCCAGGTCTCCCACATTGCAGGTGATTCTTTACCAGCTGAGCCACAAGGAAGCCCAGGAATACTGGAATGGGTAGCCTATCCTTTCTCCAGTGGATCTTCCTGACCCAGGAATCAAACCGGGGTCTCCTGCATTGCAGGCGGATTCTTTACCAACTGAGCTATGAGGGAAGCCTGTTCGATACCTAGAATTCATAAAAACTTCTATCAATAGTATAAACAGAAAAATGAACAGAAATTAAAACAAAATTCAATAAAGTAACTGAATGGCCAATAAAGATGTGAAAAGATGCTCAAACATAACAGAAATCATAGACATTCATATTAAAAGCGAAATACCATTTTATACCCATCAGTCTGCCAAAAATTAAAAAACCCAACAATACTAAGTGTTAATGAAAATATGGGGAAATTATAACAGCCTAATACTACCAGAAGGCGTGTAAGCTGGGACCAATATTCTGGATAGTACTTTGGCCACAGCCTAAAAAGTTAAAATTAAGCATATCATATAACTGAGAAATTCCTCTGCTAAGGAGACATGTATAAGAACATTCTCAGCAGCATCATTTGTAATTGTGAAAAACTGAAAACAGCACCATGTCTGCCAGGAAAATGGATAAACAGTGACTATTCATTTACTCCACTCAGTAAATGAAAAGAATTAGACATGTATCAAGACAGGTATGAGGAGTGGGAGGTATATATGTATACAAATAGCTGATGCACGATGTTGTACAGCAGAAACACAACACTACAGAGCAACTGTACTCCAATAATAATAATTAAAAAAACAGGTAGAACTCCAAAATAACCAAGTGAAAAAAAGGTAGCAATTTGCTACCTTCAGAATATCACTTATGTAAACAAAACAAATCCTATACATATATATAGTCAAATATGAAAATGTAGACTTGAAGAATACATGCTGATTTCAGAATAGTGGCTCCAGGGGTAGAATAAGCTTAATGGAACTGCAGAGGGAAACAAAAGAGACTTTTATAATACTTAACATTTTTTGTTAAAAAAAATTAGCTAAATATTTGCCAATTCATAATGGTGCTATACAGATATTAGTTACATTATTCTCTACATTCTTCTATAGTTTTAAAATCTACAGTTTAACAAAAAAAGGAACACATCTCTTTCAAACAGCAAAATAAAGGAAGAAAACAATATGTGTACCTAGTAAGTCAAAATATAAAAAAATGAACAGAAAGAATACATGTTAACTTCAAGATAGTGGCTGTCTCTGGGAATGGGACAAGCAAGGGGTAAAAAAGAGACAAATGTTACACCAGTAATGCTTTATATATCTTTCAAGATATATCTGGAGCTAGCAAAATGTAAATTCTAAGTGGTGGGTAGAGATGTTTCATTTCTTTATTTCTGTACCCTGAAGTATTTTATAATTTAAAAACCAAAAATAATAAAAATAAGCTCTGTATTTAGAAACACTGGGAAATGGTTTCCGTAAACTGATTTGTCTTCTTTACCAAGATAAAGAAGGAACTACTGGGGACTCCCCTGGTGGTCCAATGGTTAAGAATCCGCCTTGCAATGCACAGGATATGGGTTTGATTCCTAGTCAGGGAACTAAGATCCCATGTGCCGCAGGGCAACTAATAAGCCCATGCTCCACAACTACTGAGCCTGCGTGATCTAGAGCCTGCATGCCATGCAACTCATGATGCAATAAAGATCTCGCATGCCACAACTGCTGCAGCTAACTGATGCAGCCAAATAAATGAATAAATAATATTTTAAAAAATAATGAAGTAAAGAACATGATATCACCTTTGTGGGAAGATTATATTTTCCATCTGGAAGAGAAAAACTCTGAATTTCTCCACATGCAGCACAAAGAAAAGCCATCTTGGTACAAAGAGGCTTTATATTACTGACTCGAACCACTGTTCCTCTCAGAGAAATGTATTTTCCATAGTAATTTGCTCGGACATTCTTCAGCTGTGTCAGCGGCTCATAATTATATACCCTAAAAGCAAAAATAGGAACGTATTTACTATGAACTTACAGTGAGCAGAAAGTTGAAGTTGTCTGTATTTTCACAAGTTCCTTTTAGAAGCAATTATGGAATTCCCAAACCATATCACCCCACACATCAGGAATTTCACAAGTATTAGGTCATTTTTAAAGATAAAAGAAGTTAAATCTTCCCTTTTCCTCTTGTCCCACTGGCTGTTCTCTATGGGAAAAGGAAACAATAATGCCAAAGGGAAAGTCTCAGATTCAGCAATTTTTGAGTTTCTAACTTCTTTTTCAAGAAGTATTAGGAAATGTCTTTTTTAAATTCTGGGGAAAAACAAAACAAAAATACCTGATGATCCATCTCTTCTAATGTGAATTTAAAATCTTGTAATACAGTACAGGTGAATTCAAGAAAAAAGTCCATTTGTTCTGTGTTTAATAGAAATCTAATAACTTCAACAAAATTTAATTATACCACTTCATGTATTATAGGGATTATTAAATGTAAACAGCAGAGTCTTGATAGGCACACATCCAAAGTTAACACAAAGATTTGCACGCTCACATATCAACTTATTCGGGCAGAAAAGGTTCATTTCTATCATGATCTCTTTAAATTCAGCATGTTCACTTGGGTGTGATAACCACTGAATTAGTAATAAAGTCATACCCTTTCCTTGATTTTATACAATGAGGTTCTCATTCTTAAATAGGCTTCAGTGCCTGATTCTGATAATACTTTAATACCAGCAAATTCTTCACCTTGCGTGAATGTGTGGCACATTAACCACTGTTTCCCCATTTCGAGACAATCCTTCTTGGGCTTGTAACTCAGCTGCATGCCTTTCGAGGTCCTTAGTTAATACCTAGACAAGATAGACATTTACTTAAGAGTTACTTAACAAGATATCCTCTTGAAGCAGAACTCTTTTACAGAGAATATGAAGTTTAGAATATAAACAGTTCAGAGAGATTAACAGAACTCTAACTGCCCTTTAAAATTATGATAATCATGATCAATTATTTTATAGTGGATTATGTTTTACCTGGGGTTTTGCTGTCCCTGGACTGACAGAAAGTCTGCTACTTTCTGTCTCAACTAAACCTAGTATTAAAAGTCCTTACAGTAGCCCCCAAAGCTATACATTCTAGATGCATTCTGGTGAAAAAATATTTTCTACTTCTTCAAATTCAATGTTAAGATAAAGAAATAAAGATGACTTCTGAAATAACCAATACTTACTTTCTTGGCATTTGACATTAAGTAAAATAAATATTTAACATCTACTTGTGTACAAAGCAGCATGCTGCCATGAAAAAATGGCTCATCTCTGAAAAAAATGAGATGTGAATACACAGCTGTAATTGTTACCATAAAGATACACAGACCAAAAAACCATATGAGTTTTGAAAAGGAGTCATGAAAAAGGTTTCACAGAGTCATAACTGAGTTAGACCCAAGACATTTCGATATGTGAGGCAAGGGGCATTCTATGCCAAATGGACAGAGGTGCAGGACTCAGAGAATCCTTGAGGGAGCTCAGTTTAGCTGGATGGTAGTAAATGGAGAGTGGGAAGAGAAGTTGAACTATGTTATGGAAGGCTTTCAATGTGACATAAAGGGTTTGGATGTCATTTGGCAGGAAACAGTCACCATGGTTTCCAAGGACAAACCACGTTTTACCATGTATGGCAACCGTAAGGAAAGATGAAAGAGACTGTAAAGATGGAAAAGAGGTGGATTTAAGAGATACTTTAGAAATAAAAGTGAAAGGATGTGGTAATTTAGATATAAACTAATGAACAAGAGGAGTCTGAAAACAACAGTCAAGGTTCCCAGTCTTAGGTCCCTAGCAGTGTATACATCTTTGTGATGAACCTTTGTAATGAACCCTCACTCGGATACCCTGACCTCCTCTGCTCTACGTCCAGTCCTCAGTAACACTTTAAGACCCATTATAAACCACTCCCACACCTATGAAGTCTTCCTCTAACCAGACTGCAACCTTTCAGTTCTAGCAAAGGTCTGTTGGTAAAAATTAACAATCTATGAGAAGGTACTGTTACTTTGAAATCTTCCTTTGAAAGTTTGACAAAAGTCACAAAATAAACATTTACCTGATGTATTGCCAGACCCATGCAAGCCAGGGTTTTCTCAGGTGTATCCCTTAATTCATTTGCTATATTTGGTATCAGTTTAGTTATTTCATCATCATTTGTCAGTTCTTTAAAATCCACCAAAATACTTCCCTTTCTTTCTATTTCATCCTATAAAATATTAAGATATGAAAATAAGGATTGCTTTTTCAGAGTGAATTATCATATATGAGCATTCAATCATACACTATGAGAAAGCATATAATGTTAATATGGTGATAGTAAGTATTCTATGTTTTGTGCCAAGCACAGTTCTAGTATTTAAAATATATTAACTTATTTATGCCACTTAACAACCCTTTGAAGTAGGTATTAATACTATTATAATCTAATAATAGATGAGAAAACTAAGGCACAAAGAAAGTAAGTAATTCACCAATGTCCACACTGCTGGTAAGTGGGAAGCTGGTAGCTGGGCCAAGGCAGTCCACTGTCTACAGTCACAATTACTAGCACCTCAAATACTCTGTTAAATAAGATGATACATAAAGGTGGACTAGTAGCTTTGCTGTGCAAGAACCTTACCTTATCATATAAATCAATACGTTCTGTGAAAAAACTTTCAAATGCTTCAATCTTCTCAATAAAAGGGATGCTGTCACTGTAAACTAATCCAACAAATATGGTATCAGACTAATAATATCACAAATGTACAAGCATATTTTTCATGAGACAGAAGAAATACTATTTAGATACATGGTAGATGGCTTATAAATCACTGTGCATTCTGATTACATTTAGATTAGAACTGGTATAGAACGTAAACAAGATTCTAAAACAAGTTCAGGTCTGCATAATCTGAAATGCAGACAGGAAGTAGCTCTAAAACCAATATCTGAAAATCTTTACATTGAAATGTGACACCTGGTAAGACCTACTACTTCAAATAGCTAACATGATAGAGCCAAAGCTTAGCACACAGACTAAACTCTTATTTCTTTGCAAAGAAAATCCTACTAGTCCAAATAGCCACTTGTCAAATCTCTTCCTGAGATCAGGGGAGGTAGGTTACAACTTGACTCCAGTCCCAAAACTGTAAAGTTATCTTCCACATGGTAACGTTCTGTAACATTTTTGAGTTGGTCTCCCACAGACGATCAGTACAATGAAGGAGTCTGGAGTTTGAAAGTACAACTGGCCAAAGGCGCCTTGTTCTGAGGTAACTGCTAGGGAAATATTGCAGGTATTGGTGGCTAATGCATCCTAAAGCAACAAAAGACACATCAACTATGAAACATAACATTTCTCATACGACAGAAAAAAAAGAACACCTGACTCTTAATACGGAAAACATTTGTAAATCACTTTCTTCATTCACAAAATGAATACTGAGTACGTGGTATGAAGCAAGATCTTTGCCCTTAAGCAGTGCAGTCTAGTGGGAGATATTACAAGCCCACAATACTATCAGACCATAGAAAAGACAATTCTCCAAATCCATATGCACTGATATATGAAGTTAACTGATGTTCTGGATTTCAAAAAGGAGATTCCTTAACTATGTTTCTACACAAACTTTGTTGGTCGTGTCTCTTGGTTCCAAGCCTACTCTTCTATTTTCCGTTCTGTGATTCTATGATCAAGATCTGCACAATATATTTCCCCGATTTCTGTTAAGGTTCTGCCAATTAAAGGCAACTTTAGACACTGGCAGGTGGCAGGATAGAAAGAAAGGAATTTATTGTTTCCAATTCTTTTCAGTGTTTCTCCAGATGTAGAGGATAGCTACAGTTCTAGCCCCCAACTCCAAGCACCAACCATTCTCCTGCCAGTATTACCAGCAGCAACCAGCTTAGTTCACCTCAGAGTCTGAGAACAGCTGTGAAAGATATTTTGCAGAAGTCCAAATACAGCTTTGTAGGGTGTCCCTCTAAGGCTGAAACCGCAGCTGTGCTGTGGCTCCTCCTTTGAATTCTTAGGTTCTGGAACCTCAGTGTGCATGCATGCTGAGTCGTGTCCAACTTTTTGCAACCCCGTGGACTGTAGCCCATCAGGCTCCTCTGTCCATGGGATTATCCTGTCAAGAATACTGGAGTGAGTTGCCATTTCTTTCTCCAGGGGATCTTCCCCACCGGGAGACAAACCCCTATCTCATCCATCAGCAGGTGGATTCTTTACCGCCAACCAGGAAGTCCAACCTCAGCGCTATTTATCTTCTGTTCCCTCAGTCAAAAGGTTGGTTGCTGTTTTCCAGAGTTAATACTATCTAGAAGTTTACCTTAATGTTCCCTTTTTGTTCTTTTAATCCTGTCTGTATACCCAATTCCCTGTATTAAATCCACTTTTTGAAATAACTAGTGTGGTGGTTTGTTTTTCTGATACAAAAATGAAAACTAATGCTCCTGAAACATAATTTGTTTGGGTGAATCAAGATTAAAGAAAAGGAAATGAAGATATATATATATATATATACATAAAATACATACACACATACACATATATATGTAAGCAGAATAAATTATAGTAATTTGAGATGTAGCATCTAAACAAAGTTAAGAAAATAAGACTTATGGTACTTTAGCACTTTAAACTCTACCTTCAGAGAAATAAAGCTTCCAGCCTTTATATGGCATGAACTGATCCAATGTTGACTGTAGTAGCAAAGACTGTGGGGTTGGTTCTGAAAAAGCAAAAAACCCAACAAAAACACAATACTTGGTTAATAGAAACATTTTTTTCTAATTTGCTTCCTCTTTTAATAATGAGACACTGACATGTTATTAACAAATATCTAAATTACAGGTTTCAGTAATTTTGGATATTATCATCCAAATGTTACCTTTAAGGGTAACATCAATTAAAAGAGAGACAAATTTGAGTTAAACTGCTTTTCACAACAGGCATGAACGGATTCCTTCATGGAGAAGAAAAAAAAATTGAACTACTGTTGGCCTCTCCTACCAGGATGTTTTCCTGTGGCTTTATTCAGGTCAGGTCTGTGCTCTCTTTCTCTCCATTTTCCTGAGAAGCCCCCACCACCTCTTCCACTTTTCCAGCTTTGAAATCTTCCTCGTCCAAATCCTCTGCCTCTGTACTTTACATTCATGTCTTTTAAAAGATAGAAAATAGGAAAGTCCTCATCAAAACTGTAGGGGAAACTGTGCTCCTAAAAATGTACTAACACAGTAAATAAGCAAAAATTAATATATATTCTAGTTTGAGACCTGCAAACAGGCTTGCGATGTTGCACAGCATGGTACAAACTCCAAACACTCTGCAGTTACTCTTCTAATCCTCACCTCTTTTTAAGGTATACCACAGATGTTTAACAAATATACTGAATGCTTAAACCTTTGATAAAAATTTTTATCATGGCATAAAAATAAGAAAAGGTACCATACTTGTTTTCAAGGAATTCCCACAATAGAAGTAATTAACTGTAAGATAACTTTGTAGTGTTGTGAGACTTATTACAGGGCAGCACTGGCTGAACATTATCCTGACCTGTGACTTTAGGAATACATCATCATAGTTCCTTACAGTCAGTCCAGTAGTGTTCTATCCACTTTTATAAGAGACACATGGGTATTCTTTTTTTAATTAATTAATTTTTATTTTGGTCATTTGCTGTTGTTCAGTCACTCAGTCATGTCCAACTATTTGCGACCTCATGAACTGTAGCACATCAGGCTTCCCTGTCCTTCACCATCTCCCGGAGCTTGCTCAAATTCATGTTTGTTGAGTTGGTGATGCCATCCAACCATCTCAATCTTTTCCAGCATCAGGGTCTTTTTCAGTGATTCAGTTCTTCGCATCAGGTAGCCAAAGTATTAGAGCTTCAGCTTTAGCATCAGTCCTTCCAATGACTATTCAGGACTGATTTCCTTTAGGATTAACTGATATGATCTCCCTGCTGTTCAAGGGACTCTCAAGAGTCTTCTCCATCACCACAGTTCAAAAGCATCAATTCTTCAACTGCTAAGCCTTTATGGCCCAACTCTAACATCCATCCACTGGAAAAAACCATAGCTTTGACTATAAGGACCTTTTTCAGCAAAGTAATGTCTCTGCTTTATAATATGCTGTCTAGGTTTGTCACAGCTTTGCCATGCCACAAATCAAAAACTACAATGAGCTGTCACTTAACACCTGTCAGAATGGTTATTGTCAAAAACACAACAAATTTATGCTGGGGAGGATGTGGAGAAAAGGGAACCTTACTACACTGTTGGTAGGAACGTAAATTGGTGTAGCAACTATGGAAAATAGTGTGGAGCTTCCTCAAGAAATTAAAAATACAACTACCATATGATTCAGCAATTCCACTCCAGAGTACAGGAAGAAAACAAAAACACTAACTTAAAAAGGTATATACACCCCAACATTCACAGACACATTTACAACTGCTAAGATATGGAAACAACCTAAATTGAATGGATAAAGATGTGGTATGTACACACATACACACACACAATGAAATGTTACTCAACGATGAAAAACAATTAAACTCTGCCATGTGCAACAAAATAGATACACCTGGACAGTTTTATGCTTAATGAAGTAAGTCAGAGACAGGTACTGTATATTTTCACTTATAAGTGGAATCTAAAAAATAAAACAAAGACTTTCCTGGTGATCCAGTGGTTAGGAATTTGCCTCCACATGCCTTTGGGGCAACTAAGCCCATGTGCCACAACTACTGAGCTCGAGCTGGGCAAATACTGAGGCGCCGGAGCCCTAGAGCCTGTGCTTTGTAACAAGAGAAGCCACTTCATTGAGAAGCCAGGGCACTGCAGGGAAGACCCAACACAGCCATAAATAAAAAATTTTTTTAAATGTTTAAAAACTAGTAGAGAGGGGTGTGGATGCAGTCGGTAAAGGGGATTAAGAGGTACAAACTACTAGGTATAAAGTGAAAAAAAAATGCAATGCACACAACAGGGAATAGAGCCAATATTTCATAATAACTTTATGATTGGGATTTTCTTTTCTTTACGGTTTTTTTTTTTTTTTTTGGCTGCACCGCATGCAGGATCTTAGTTTCCTGACCAAGGATGGAACCTGTGCCCCCTGTGGTGGAAGCACTTAGCCCAAGGTATTCCCTTAAGTATAACTTTAAGTGAAGTATAATCAATAAAAATTTAAACATATTGTACACGTGAATCTAACATAACATTATAAATCAACTACACTTCAATTTAAAAAAGTTCCTATCCTAAGGATAAAAATAAGAATTTATCAGTATACTGTAGGGCAATTCATTCCAAGACAGCCTATCCGTATCTTTATTTAAAGCGTTTAATTAATAAATAAGTTAATAAGTTCATGATGTTAAGGAACTAATAGGGCTTTGATAATATATAGACCACGTCATATGTTAAGAAACTGAAGAGCACGGGAAATAAGCGAACTGATTAAGATCAAAGTTGTCTGGTGACAGTACTGAGCTGAAACTTCGACTCTGCCATTCTTAAGCTGAAGCGCTGCTTCCAAACGCTACCTGCCGCGCCTTTTACAAATAAGGTAATATGGTGAGAATAACTAGTAAAAATTCCAACACAAATCCAAGAGGTAGAACTGGAGAATGAGTAAAAGCCTCCGTCGGGCTACTATGCTTGGTTATATACGCCACTTCATTTACGTCTCAAGACTAAGCTCTTACTTGCAAAAGACAGAGGTCCCAAAACACTCTCAGTTCACCGCTCGGCTGACTCTCTCTTCCTCTGGGGGAAGGTAAGGCGGGGCGAGAGGAGAATCCGCGGTCCGAGCTCCTCAGGTGACTTTACCCAAGCCTCGCAGACTTTTCACCCTTAGCTCTCCTGACGTTCCGGCGTAGGACCGAGGCTTGTCTGTCGGAGTGGCTCGAGGACCTCAACTTCTCCACCTACGCCGCATAGGTTAGCCGGAAAACGTCTAGAGCACACAGCTACAACAGCGATACAAACCAAACTCTATAGTTTTTCTAGTTCTTTTTTGGCGCTTCTGTGACGCAACTTCCTCCCGAAGCCGCGCAGAGATGTGAGGGGCGGGATGGAGGACAGCCAATCAAGGAGATTAGCCAGACGGAAGCCGCGAGGCTCCCGGAAGCCCTCCCGAGGTTCTGACCGGAAAGCGGAAGCGGCACGCAGCACGTGGGGGCGGTGCCGGTCGGAGGGCTCTGCGTCCCTTTAGGTTGTTGGAGGTGAGCCTGCCGGCGGCAACGGCCTAAAGCCAGGGGCGGAGCGCGAGGAATTGGAGGGACGCTGCGGTGCTCTGAGACCCTCTGAGCATCATGGAGAGCTCTGAGGAGCAACCAGGCGCACAGCCACAGTATCCCGGGAACCACTGCATCCGCGACGGCGACTTCGTGGTGCTGAAACGGGAAGATGTGTTTAAAGCAGTGCAAGTCCAGCGGAGAAAGTAAGTCAGGTCGCTGGCCTTAGGAGTTCTCCGCCCCACCTTCTAGACATACTGTCTCACCCATTCTTGGTTCTCTGGATTCTCAATCTTCTCCCTCGTTATCTCCTCTCGGATCTTTCCACTGAGGCCTTTGCCCCCAGGATCCCATGCTTGACCCTCCGGATCACCCTCACGCCTCCTGTCTTCCAACAGAACCGTGACCTTATTCCTGGTCATCTATCTTAGGTATCTTACTTACTCTTTCCAGAGTCCTTTCCCCTTCTTGGCCCTCGCTCGGGTGCCCCGCCCCTCTTCAGCAAGCCGCCCCCCACCCCCCCACTTCCCACGTCCTGGGGTTCTTTCCTCAAGTGTTGGGTTCTCTCTTGTCTTCTCACATAACCCACCCTTCACCCTCTAATCTCATCCTTGCCTCCCAGAACCCCCTCATCACTATTTTGTGTCCTTGAAACCAATACCTTTTCCCCCCCAGAATTTCTGATAAGAAATGTGTGCTTGCTTCCAAGTACATAATTTTTATAAAGTGCTTATACTAGTTAAGCTTTTAAATTTAAGTATAGCAGTACAGCAAAGTCCTTAGGTTATAAGTTCGATGTATGATTCCACAGCTACACAGCTGTATAATGACTGTACAGGTGAACCTTTGGTTTTTCTTTCTCGTATTGTTCTTTTAAGTTGCTTTATCACGAGATGTGGTTGTTTGAATGTGGGTCTTAAAAACATGTTCTTTTAGACTAGGCTTTTCATTCCCAAAGAGACAGACAGCAACATCTTTATTTCTAAGAAGTATTCTTAAGACATATATTTTGAAACACTTTTTATCAGTTTTCTTGGCAGAAGCATAGCATTAGTTTCCATTTTATTTAGAAAATGATTCTTAGCTCAACTGCATACCAGGGCAGACTCTCCCTTCACTCTTCCCACAGGGCTGCACTCATCTGGTTGGGCAGAAGCAATTCTGGCTCTGTGAGCGGACTCTGCACATCTCACTCTTGCCCGCATCCTTCTAACTAGGTCCCACTTTCCTGACAGCGACCTCCTGTCAGGCCGGTCAGTTTGAGTGATGTACCCTTCTTTGCATATCAGATCAGCTGCCAGAGGGTAAACCCAACCCAGCTCAGACCCAGTGTTTCACTAGCACTGGACTACTCAAAGGATGAGGGAGGGGATGGTGCACAATCTATAGTCTGAGCTGAGTTTCAGCTTCTCTGAGGGGATTCATGTCCACAAATATTTTGAGTGTCTATTATGTGTCAGTCACTGAGGACCCAGCAAAGAACACGAATTGGCCCTGTCTGAATACTTAGGATCTTGGAGAAATTCACTCAGATGATTCTAGGAGGAGACTTAATGAAGATGTGACACATACACATACAGAGTTACGAAAAGGTTTAGAGCACCAGTAGAGACTTGTGATGCATCCAGGGGTCTAGAATGATGGGAAGCCTTTGGCCAGGGTGATGTGGTGCCATCTGATTCTGTCGTGGTCAGCCTCTCAGGGCACACAGAAAGAGAAAGTGGGATGGGGCACATAAACTACACGTCTTTCAGAATTCAGAGTTCTATTGATGTGGGCCATGTCCTGAAGCTAAGCAGACTTCCTGAGATCCATTTGTTCTTTGTTGTGTATTCTGTGTCATGTAGTGGAAAGAACCAGGCTTTGGGTTCAGGCAGGCTTGGATTTGAATCCCAGCTCCTACTATGTAACTGCATCTTGGGCAAGACACTTTTTCCTAAGCTTCAAGATTGCTCATCTGGAAAGAGCTACGTCCAGGATGACTGAATTGAGAATTAAACCAAAAAGTGTGAACCATCTGGCACATACTACCCAACCTCTAATCAACACTCAGCAGGTGTTATTTCTCTTCTTTTGAAAGGAAAGTTTTTTGGCTTTTGTGGGATTTCCTTTTTAAATTGTACTGTGCTTCATTCATGTCTGACTCTTTTCAATCCTATGGACTGTAGCCTGCCAGGCTTCTCTGTCCATGGGATTCTCCAGGCAAGAATACTGGAGTAGGGTGCCATTTTCTTCTCCAGGGGATCGTTCCCACCTAGGGATCAAACCCGTGTCCCTTAAGTCTCCTGCATTGGCAGGGTGGATTTACCACTAGTGCCACCTGGGTAGCAAAATCTAGGTAGTGGGAAAAGCTAAAATTGCCTGGGCCTCAGTAGAGCCTTGTCAGTGTTAGGCATCACTTACAAATGTGTAAATTGTCAGTAATGTTTACAGGCAAATGTCATTTGGTTTTACTGGATAACTGTCAAAGAAAATGGCCATTTAGGCCAGGGAATTAGTTAAATCCCTGCCATCTCAATGATTGTTCAGTTTTGAGGTTTTCTTGTGTTCAGGAGGTGAAACAGTATGTGTGTTAGTGGCAGGGCAATCTTGGCAACACTTTATGCTACTCAGGAAATCTGAAGTCTGCAAATTTGGACATCCTATCAGACAGTGCAAATTGGAGCCAGATCAATGCCTCGGAAAAGTAACGTCTTCTGTCCCTGTTTCTCATTCCAAATTCTTGTTTTTGTGCCTTGTTTGTTAATTTTATCTGTCTGCCGATAGCCCAGTTCTCTTTCGTTCATTTGTCAGTTCATGGTCAGAGATAATGCTGCCGATTATCCTTTAGGGAGAGTGATTATGAAGTAAACTAGGTCAAATATATCTTTCCTAAATTGAGTGCAGATGAGATTCAGCTTATTGATTGCATTTTTCCCCCCAGGAAAGTAACTTTTGAAAAACAGTGGTTCTATCTGGATAACATCATTGGCCATAGTTATGGAACCACATTTGAAGTGACCAATGGAGGAAGTCTTCAGCCTAAGAAGAAGAAGGAAGAGCCTACTTCAGGTGCACTATACTACTTAGGATGAATGAAATAGATGCTCTTGAGCTGCTGGTCAGAAACCTGTCAACCTGAATTAATTCTGAAATGCTAGCCCAGGCCGTTCCCAAAGGAATCTGAACTCACAATCTGAGAACTGTAGCTCAGAATGAATTCGGGTCTGCTTTTGGCTTTGAGATAACCTGGGTTCTGACTCCAGCCCATCATTAACCAGCCCTCTGACCTTGGGGCAGATATTTAATCCCATGAATCCTTGCAACTTCAGTGTAAGAGCAGGTATAGAGCCCTGTTGGTGTCTAGAAGTTACCAGCTTTTGAGGTAGTTAGCATATAGGGAAGAGGATAAGATGTCAGGTTTTTAATTCAGTTGACTAGGTTTAAGTTCCAGCTTCATCACTTACCTTGTAACCTTGAGCTAGTTATTTGGTTTCTCTAAGTTTTATCTGTTAAATAGGACCATAACACATGCTTAATGACCAAGCTATAGTGAGTATTCAATCATATGACTCATAGGAAGTTCTTAACAATGCCTCGCCTGTTAAAGTAACAGCCCCATGGATTTAGTATTATCATTAATTAAAATTGAATGCTTAAATTTTTATTAAAATAAGTATACTTAAAATATTTTATTAATAAAATTATTAAATAATTAAAATACTATTGAAATTCTGGTTCAAACCACTTTATTAAATATTCATTAAATATTATTTCTAAATATTCATATTTTTATTAAGCATCAAATACATTCCAGGCATGATTAAGCACTGCAGTTACAGCAGTTTGTTAGATAGACCATCCCATAAAATTTATTTAGCGGTGAAAGTGTTAGTCACTCAGTTGTGTCTGACTCTTTGCAGCCCTATGGACTGTGGAATTCTCCAGGAAAGAATACTATAGTGGGTTGCCATTTCTTCTTGCAGAGGATCTTCTCAACCCAGGGACTGAACCTGGGTCTCCCATATTGAGGGCAGATTCCTTACCATCTGGGCCACCAGGGATGCCCACTTCGCAGTAGGAAATGCCAAAAATAATCAAGTAGACAAGCAAATAGCATAATTTCAGGTGGTGATGTGTGCTACGCAGATGATGGAGCAGGGAGGTGTACTGAAGGCTGATTGAATGCGGTAAGACTTGGCTAAGATGGTGAGCTTAGCCCTGAGTGATGTAAAGAGGATCCACCCACTTGGAAACGTTGCAAGAGCATTCCAGGTGGAGGGAGCAGCAAATGCCAAATTCCCACATTGTAACCACACTGCTGTGTCTGAGGAACACGAGGAAGTGAAGTGGCTAAGTACAGGGCTTGAGAAATGAGGCCTGAAAAGGTAGCTGGGTACCAAATCATGTATAACCTTGTGGGTTGCCTTTAAATTGCTACAGAAAGTCACTGTGTGGTTTTGTGCGTTGGAATAGATGAGCCAGTTTGCATTTTAAAAAGAGAACTCTGCTGTCCAGGTGGATTGTTAGGGGGCAAGAATGGAAGCAAGAACATGAGTGAGAGGCCTTGGCTAGTTGTGACAAGAAAGGATAGTGAATGGGGGCAGGGGCGCTGGAATTCATTGGAAAAGACCCTGATGCTGAGAAAGATTGAAGGCAAAAGAAGCAGAGGGCAGCACAGGATGAGATGGTTAGATAACATCACTGAGTCAATGGACATGAATTTGAGCAAACTGTGGAAGATAGTAGAGGACAGAGGAACCTGGTGGATACAGTCCATGGGATCACAAAGAGTCTGACACAACTTAGCAACTGAACAGCAACAAGAAGTAGAACTGAAAGGCCAAATTTAAGTGGCTAATGGGCTGGATATAGATATAAACTTAGAAGAAGAAAGACTTAAATAATTTCAGATCATATATGTCATAGAGCAATTTTCTTTCTTAGAAACCAAAGAAGCGGGCACTGATAATCGAAATATAATTGATGATGGGAAATCTCAGAAACTTACTCAAGATGACATAAAAGCTTTAAAGGACAAAGGCATTAAAGGCGAGGTAAAATCCAAAGGATTTTTTTGTTTTGTTTTCATTTGTTATTTAGGAAATTGCTTGCTTTTTAAAGCAGACTTTTTCTAAGGTAAGATGTAAAAATGCAGTACATTTCTATTAAAAATAGCTTGAAGTGTTTATGCAATTCAGTATATCAAAGATTTTGTTTCTTATAGGCAGGAATATAAGTGAATGACATTACTAATATTGTTAGTAAAAGAGAATTTGATAACTTATTGCATCTTAGAGCTTGACTTTGTTCATTTTCAATAATGTTTTCAGCCAGTGTCTTCAGGATTGGCAGTGTACTTTACCTCTTTTCTCCCTAAATTGTATATGTCTGTTCTTTTACTTTGATTTAAATGGAGTTATAAGGTACTAATATTTTAATACAAATTCTGGATAGAGTATAAAAATACTAAGTTCATCCATTTGGACTTCTGTGGAAAAGGGCCTGGAGAATCAGACTTTTGGATACATTCTGTGGTAAGAAACCTTTGAAGTTATCTGTGCTGTGAAGATAAAGTTTCAGGAAATCTGCTTGCTCCTTTTCTTATAGGAAATAGTTCAGCAATTAATTGAAAATAGTACAACATTCCGAGACAAGACAGAATTTGCTCAAGATAAATATATAAAAAAGAAGAAAAAGAAGTAAGTAATTATGCTTTTAAAAGGATGGAAATACAAAATATTTTTACAGATTTATAAAATGTATTATTCAAATAAAATATTTTTAAACTAGCTTTTTAAAAGTGATGTTCTGTTTTTCTTCCCCCAGATATGAAGCCATGATTACTGTTGTGAAGCCGTCCACCCGCATTCTTTCAGTTATGTATTATGCAAGAGAACCTGGAAAAATTAAGTACGCTTTGTTTCCTTTCAAAAGTATAATTGGGGGAAAATATATCTTTAAGAAAGTCATGATTTTAAATAAAATGAAAATCTTGCTCATCTGCATAAAGTATCCTCCTACTTCATAAATTGTAAGTCCTTTTTTACTATTGCCTCCAAAGCAATCAATAATCTTATCAACATCATTTTTATGAAACAAACAAAACTTGAAAAATGATGGTTAAAATAGAAGACTTTACTTAGCTAAAAATGAATACATTATTCTTTTTTCCTTAGCCACATGAGATATGATACACTCGCCCAGATGTTGACATTGGGAAATATCCGTGCTGGCAATAAAATGATTGTGATGGAGACGTGTGCAGGCTTGGTGCTGGGTGCAATGATGGAACGAATGGGAGGTAAGATTTAATGTTTTCATGTTCAATAAAACCCTACCATGATTTGAGTAGAGGAGTGTAAAAAATTCAAACTCACGGAAAGTGAGGTTGAGTTACTGGAGGTTAATGAAATGACTTGGGTGTGCCTGCACAGCTCCAGTCTCCGGGAGCTTCCTCCACAGTCCGCATCTCCCAGTCTGAGCTGTGTTGGCATCCCCGATGGCAGTGTCCTTTCCAGCTTCCATGTCAGCAAGAGTGGTTCTGAAGCCTATGACTGGCTAGGGCTTCAGGACAGTGATTTCAGTAAGCTCTTGAGTAGCTGGTGCTCATTTTATTGGCCTGAACTGAGGGGAGGGGGTAGGGTGGGAAGACTACTAGCTATGTATTCTGTCCTAGAAGAAAACAACACAGCCTGATTTGCCTGCCCTTTCTCTGACCCTGTTGAAGATAAGAACTTTTAACTGCCTGTTTAAAAATTGGCCCAGAGGGAAGCTGAGATCCAGTCACCAGTCATGTGACATACAAATTTGTAGGCTCACAGGGTTTTACTGTGGTGTCAGTGGGGGGTACGCTTCTTTAAGACTTCCTGTGTACCTGTTTGGGATTGTGTTTCCTCCATTGGGAAGATACATAGAGTCCAGATGGACCTCCCTGAGGAGCTGCATCATCTTCAACCTGCGAACAGCGTAAAGCAGAGAAAACTTCAGTCTCCATAACATGGCATACCCTGAGGGTTACATAGTCAAGTCATTTCCACTGAGCAGATGTCTGTTTCTTTTATCTTTTCAGGTTTTGGCTCCATTATTCAGCTGTACCCTGGAGGTGGACCTGTTCGGGCAGCAACAGCATGTTTTGGATTTCCAAAATCTTTCCTCAGTGGTCTTTATGAATTCCCCCTCAACAAAGTGGACAGTCTCTTAAATGGAACATTTTCTGCCGAGATGTTGTCTTCAGAGCCTAAAGACAGTGCTTCAGTTGAAGAAAGTAATGGCACACTGGAGGAAAAACAGACTTCTGAACAAGAGAATGAAGATAACATAGCAGAGGCCCCAGAGAGCAATCACCCAGAAGAACAAGAAACAATGGAAATTGTCTCTCAAGATCCAGACTATAAGGAGCCTAAAGAGAGTGGAAGTAAAAAGAATTATGTAAGAATGTTAAGAGTTCCCACTACCCTCATAATGTCTTCCCCAAGGTTTCAGTTAACTTCATGTAAGCCTTGAGATTTGATTTGACTTTAAGAGCATCGACTCCCAAGATAATAAATATCAAAACAGAGAAAGAGTGTGTGTGAGTGTATACATGTGTGATTTCATCTTTGGGATGGAACTTTATGATACAGAAGCATTATATAGGTAGCTTCATGGTGGTTGTATAACAGCAGGCCTCTTAAGTGTTTTCACCTTCCCTATGAATGATCTCCCTCTGTTGCTTTAGTTCAAGTTGATAATTATTGTTAAAATGTTTGGATAGACCAGTATTTCCAAAAACCTGACTCAGGATGTTGGTTTCTTATTTTTCTTCTTGAAGATTCAGGAAAAGCAGAGGAGACAAGAAGAGCAGAAGAAAAGACATTTAGAGGCTGCTGCTCTGTTGAATGAAAGAAACGCAGATGGGTGCGTTGATGAAAGATCCCAGGCGATGTCTTGATGTTCAAGGGCTCTGCTTCAGGCAGATTAGCACTCTCTGCCTGTCTGCTTTGGTTGTAGTGGGAACAAGCATGATGATTCTGTCTTGGGTTTGTAAAGAAAGGAGACTGCATCTGGCAGAGGTGGGAAATTGATTATGCTGGTTTCAGAGTTTTAAAAGAAATTGAAATTTCTCCAATGATAGCACATGATCAGATGGGGCTTTGTAGTCCCACTAGCTGCAGGTGGGTGGGGCATTCCGGTTAATGTGATACTGGCTAAGGGCAAGGGCTAAGGAAAACCTAACGGGAGACATAGATTCGGGTATCTATAAAGCCAGTATTACAATGTTGGATTTGTTTCCAGATTTTTTTTTTTAAATCAAGAATGCCATAAAATTCCACTTGGAGTTGCCAAGCACCATGAGAGTTTATAATCCAGTTTGTGTTTCTTAGAAAGTAATAGTTAGTGATTTTACTGTTTGGAACCTCTAGAATATTATATTTAAAACTCTTCCTTTGTGTGAGTCATGCAAATAAATATCTGAATATTTTAGATGCATTTTAAAACCTGTGCTCCACCTTGGAACATAAATAATTTGTCTTAACATTTTCTTGCAGTTTAATTGTAGCTAGTCGTTTCCATCCCACTCCACTGCTGCTGTCTTTGCTGGACTTTGTGGCTCCTTCAAGGCCGTTCGTGGTCTACTGTCAGTATAAAGAGGTAATACTGAAATGGAATGGACTGGAACTCTTACATATAAACATTGCAGCCCTCAAAATAGTTAATAATAGAACTCTGTTTATGCCTTTAGCCTCTGTTGGAGTGCTACACAAAACTTCGGGAAAGAGGAGGGGTCATCAACCTCAGGCTGTCTGAAACCTGGCTCAGAAATTACCAGGTACGTACATGTTCTTACAGCCAGTCCCTGGGAGCTACTCTTCTGGGTTGCAAGCTCTGCACAGTAGTGCTGAAAGCTGAGGATCTCCCTAGTTCTCTGTCTACAGAGATGAAAGAGTCTCATGTCTGTAACTCAAAGTGCCCTGACCCTTTTCTCTTTTATCATGTCATGGTCAGTAACTCAAGTCCAGAGACACTTAAAATGCAGACAGCTGTGCTTATGTTCCCCCAAGGCTTTGAGAACACTGTAGAGTGAATAACTGATAATAGCAAAATTCCTCAGCTAACAAGAAGGTGACCCTTTCCTCTTTGCTGGGATGTCTTTGCAGCAAGTGTTCAGGATTTCCTGGTGGAGTCTGTAAGTTCAGGTTCTCTGAAAGGTAGAAGTGTAAGAGATTTATTGGAGAAACACCTTTGAAAGATAGAGAGGGAGCAGGATTAGGCAGGGAGCGTTGCCAGACCATCATGCAGGTCTGATGCCTATGAAAGAGCTGGAGGACGAAGAGGGAGGAAGGGCTTGCATGCTGCTCTGAGAAAGTCTCAGGATGATGAGGAACCCCAGAGCAGAGATTGCCCACTAAAGGAGTGCAGTGTTGGACAGTTGTGATACCTGTGCTCAGCTCTCAACTTGGAATAACCCATAGGCTCCATAGGTGTGACTCTCAAATGCACACATCTTAAAGGAGCAGCAGCTAGAGGCTTTCTGTTGCTTCACCTCACAGCCAGTTCCCTCTTAGAGATCGGGGGGGGGGGGGGGGTCGCATCCATGACTGTCACAGGCCTTGTTGTGCTTCCTGGACATCTTACTTAATCTAGGACATCTGCAGACCTGGAAAACCCTGCACTTCATGGTAGTCATCTTATTTAGTTCTGGAAACAGGAGAAAAGAATTTTTGACAAAAGTTAACAGGGTGTTGGAGAAGGAAGGCTCTGGCTGTAGGTCTATAGCTACTTCTCCATGGACCCAGCTCCACTGTAGGCCCAGAGTGCTACACAAACCAGTTGCCCTTTTACCGCCAGGAACAGGAACTTGCTTCAGGTTTAGGAGAAATTATTTCACTTACATTTTTCAAAGAAAATCACTCAAACCAATTTCTATACTTTTATCTGCACTGTTACGTGAAAGAAGGACCTCCTTAGGAATTGGTCTAATTAAATTGTTCTCTCTTGAAGAGAATCTGTGTCATTTAAATTCTGATTTCTGGCATATGTATTGTTAGCATGGCCTTATCTGCTTAGGGAAACATGAATGTCTTTCTGTCTTGATTAGGTTTTGCCAGATCGAAGTCATCCCAAACTACTGATGAGCGGAGGTGGGGGGTACCTTCTCTCAGGCTTCACTGTTGCCATGGACAACCTTAAAGCAGACCTCAGTCTCAAATCTAGCACCAGCACTTTAGAATCTCAAAAGACTGAAGAGCCAGCAGCTAAAAAACGGAAATGCCCAGAATCTGACTCTTAACCTTTTAAAAATTGCTTTGATTTTTGTTCTCAGACATTATACAGTTAGTAAGTAAACCTTAAATGCCATTACTAATTGTGTTTTCATATCCTAAGAATAAGAACATGTTTATACACCTGTTCCCATGAAGGACGAGTAAGCCTTCTGTCCACCTCTGACATAGCTAGGTTTGGACTGTCAAAACCTTGAGCCAAAATACCTAAACCTGGGGTAAGCAGTGATCTGGTATATGGCCAATTCTGTTTAATTCACAAAAATCCTTTAAGTACTTTCAGTACTCTGTGCAAATTTCTTGAGAATTTAGAGATCAAAGAAATATATTTATACAAAATTTTGTTTATATGTTAAGCTAAGTGGAATAACACACCATCAGTGAAACTTGGGTACTAGAAAGAAGGAATTTGTGGAAGAAATTTCCTTTCTTCATTACATTCTCTTCAACCTAAGCAATATAAATGTGTGTGAGATTTACAATACCAAAAATGTCCATCCTTTTCCTTTCAGTGGAATAAACTTTTAAAAAATATTTTACTATTTTAATAGTTGATGACCTGGAAAAACTCTTGAGTATTTATTTTACTGCCGTTTTTGTCAATAGGTGTAGTAGGGTACTTTTTTGCATTAATTTGCCAAACCTCTCATTCTTTTGTTCAAAATAAAGTGACTAGAATTTTTATGTACTATTAAAGGAAGCAAATGTTTTTTTCTCTCCCCAGAGACTTATGGAGATAGATAGATACATGTATGTGAATGTTGGTATGCGCACATATATATATTTATGTACACACACATGCTCATGGAGACAGAGAGAATGCACTGTCTGTATGAACTATAACAAAGTTTATTGCAGGGCTTAGACCAGTCCTCATTGCATTAGTGTCACTCCTTGTCAAACGTATTTTAAAGTGCCTTTTTTGGTGATTATTAATGCTGGTTTGTTGAGCTCTGGCATGACTGGGGGTTAGCCTTTCTAAGCTCTGAAAAAAAGTGTAATCAAATTATTTTGGTCATCTGCTGCAGCCAAGAAAAAATGTTTAGAGGAAGTCAAGGCTCTTGTCCACTGAGAATCTGAGTCTTGCTCACTAAACATGTTTATCATGTATGTTGTTCATGTCATTATAGAATAGATGTGGATCATCCAGCAAGGAGCATCTCAAAAAAAAAAAAAGAAATTGCTCTTTCCTAATAGCATGTACTGTTCTAAAAATGGCCAGTTGTTATTACCAACAAGTACAGTTCTGATTTCTCTTTCTTAAAACAATTGCTTTTAAGGAATAAAAGCATTTCATACTATGATCTGTCTGACTTACATTAATGATGCTGTTAGTGATGCCGCCTTCCTTCGCTTTGAGCTGATTGTGACACATGGTCTATGTAAGAAAACATGTCTGGCTTGGCACCTCACTGAACATGTCCATGAAAACAGTTGTCATCCGCATGCATCCAGTCAACTCTGGTCAAAGAGAACACAATATACGCACAGACAGATTCAGTAGTGGCTGGTCTCCACTGGTCACTGTTGGTAGAAGCATTTCCTACTTCAAACTCAACCAGCTTTCAAGTCTCATCTCTTTCAGTTCAGTCTAGGGGTCTGCACTGCCAAGGCCCTGTGTGCCCATATAGCTACCCTGGAGTTGACTTGTGAACTTAATGCACCAGGTTAAAAGTTAACTTTTACCTATTACTTTTGCTCGTTCATGTAATTTACTTAATCTTTGAGTACTGATGATTTAATTCAGTGGTTGAAGATTCAGTATGCACCAGAATCCCCTCCTGGGCTTACTAAAACACAGATTGCTGGGCTCCACTGCATTTCTAAGTAAGTCTCGGATGGGGCAGAAAATTCACATTTCTAAGTTCCCAGGTGACACTGGTGCTGCTGGACCATAATCAACTACTTGAGAAACATTTATGTGTGGACACCCAAATCACACGTGTCTTGTTTGTAAAATGGACATCACCTTTGGAGCAGGTAAGTGTGTAATTCTATGGCTGCTGGACATCCAGTTACCAGGAGAGTTAGTGAAGGAGCACTTTAATGAGTGGCCATCAAAAAGTAAAGACAATCATTAATAATGTCTATCATACTCTTCATTTGATTAGGGTACTTGGAAATACAATGTGTTAATGAGATTTTTTAGCTTAAAGGTATACTACAATTGTATGAAGCGGTTTTTTTCAGCTTTATTGAGTTATAATTGACATATTTTGTAAGCTTAAGGTGTTAGTATGTTGATTTAATACACTTATATATTGCAGAATTATTATCACCATAGCATTGACTAACACCTCCACCTGTGACATAATTACCATTTTGGTGGGGATGGGGGAAGAACATTAAAAATTTACTCTCTTAGAGCCTGTACAGGGCTGGCCAAAGCACATCGGGAGTGGCCTCTGAGGCCACTGGGCCCCAGCTGCCACCTTGGACATCAAATTTTTAGAAGTTATCAAACTTTTCTGTGCAGTTCTACCAGAAATTCAGAAATCTGAAAGGAAAATCCAGTTTAGAGAGAAGGTTCTATGGATTGCTATAACTGTCTTCATATTCTTAGTATGTTGTCAGATACCACTCTTTAGAATCCTGTCATCAGATTCTGTAGATCCTTTCTACTGGATGAGAGTTTATTCTTGCATCCAAAGAGGAACTCTAATGGAATGGGATATCTCCCCAATTATTACATCTGTTTGATCATGCAGTTGTTAGCTGGGGCCAAAATCATTGAAATTGGAGCACAAAAGACAGAACCTTGTTTAGTGGAACTCAGAAATTTGGTACGATCATTACCATTGGGCAAGCCATGGTGTATGTATGTTGTGACGGGCATGTATGGGGATCCTGCTGAAATGGGTGCTGGAATCTGTCTCCTCATCATTCAGGGTGTTTCCTCAGACTTGGTCTCTTACCTGTGCTGTCAGCCAGGTGGCTGTTGTGATGATAGTCACTGCCTGCGTGTGTGTGTCAGCTTGGTCACAGTTATTTATATTGTTCCTTATGTCACTGGGTTATGTACATTGTTGGTACAACATGCTGTTGAGTTTAATTGCTATTTAAAATGTCTTCCAACAGTCTGCTATGATTTGTTACTGAAATGAAGTTACTGTGTATAAACAGAGGCACAGAGCAAGCCAGATGATAAAGATCTATGTCTAAGTCTAAACTTTTTTTATAAGCAGACAATAAAAATTCTTTGTAATTGGTTAAAAAAGTTTACTGTCAACAACTGTTAGGTATACAGTTATGATTAACTATAATCACCATCTTTTTTTTTTGTACAGTTGTTCTGTGTATTCTTCTCTCCTCTTCTTAATATCTTCTGTTTCTGTTAGGTCCCTATGATTCCTGTCCTTTATTGAGCCCATCTTTGCATGAAATATTCCCTTGGTATCTCTTAATTTTCTTGAAGAGATCTCTAGTCTTTCCCAGTCTATTGTTTTCCTCTATTTGCATTGATCACTGAGGAAGGCTTTCTTTTCTCTCCTTTCTATTCTCTGGAACTCTGCATTCAAATGGGAATATCTTTCCTTTTCTCTTTTGCTTTTCGCTTCCCTTCTTTACAGCTATTTGTAAGGCCTCGTCAGGCAGCCATTTTGCTTTTTTCATTTCTTTTTCTTGGGCATGGTCTTGATTCCTGTCTCCTGTACAATGTCACAAACCTCCGTCCATAGTTTATCAGGCACTCTATCAGATCTAGTCCTTTAAATCTATTTTTCCCTTCCACTGTATAGTCATAAGGGATTTGCTTTAGGTCATACCTGAATGGTCTAGTGGTTTTCTCCACTTTCTTCAATTTAAGTCTGAATTTGGCAGTAAGGAGTTCATGATCTGAGCCACAGTCAGCTCCCGGTCTTGTTTTGCTGACTATATACAGCTTCTCCATCTTTGACTGCAAAGAATATAATAAATCTGATTTCAGTGTCAACCATCTGGTGATGTCCATGTGTAGAGTCTTCTCTTGTGTTGTTGGAAGAGGGTGTTTGCTATGACCAGTGCATTCCAGGCATCCTGGAATGTGAAGTCAAGTGGGCCTTAGGAAGCATCACTATGAACAAAGCTACTGGAGGTGATGGAATTCCAGTTGAGCTATTTCAAATCCTGAAGGAGGATGCTGTTGAAGGCTGCACTCAATATGCCAGCAAATTTGGAAAACTCAGCAGTGGCCACAGGACTGGAAAAGGTCAGTTTTCATTCCAATCCCAAAGAAAGACAATGCCAAAGAATGCTCAAACTACCGCACGATTGCACTCATTTCACACGCTAGTAAAGTAATGCTCAAAATTCTCCAAGCCAGGCTTCAGCAGTACATGAACTGTGAACTTCCAGATGTTCAAGCTGGTTTTACAAAAGGCAGAGGAACCAGAGATCAAATTGCCAATATCTGCTGGATCATCGAAGAAGCAAGAGAGTTCCAGAAAAACATCTACTTCTGCTTTATTGACTATGTCAAAGCCTTTGACTTTGTGGATCCCAATAAACTGTGGAAAATCCTGAAAGAGATGGGAATACCAGACCACCTGACCTGGCTCTTGAGAATCCCGTATGCAGGTCAGGAAGCAACAATTAGAACTGGACATGGAACAACAGACTGGTTCCAAATAGGAAAGGAGTACGTCTAGGCTGTATATTGTCACCGTGCTTATTTAACTTATATTCAGAGTACATCATGAGAAACGCTGGGCTGGAGGAAGCACAAGATGGAATCAAGATTGCCAGGAGAAATATCAATAACTTCAGATATGCAGATAACACCACCCTTATGGCAGAAAGTGAAGAAGAACTAAAGAGCCTCTTGACGAAAGTGAAAGAGGAGAGTGAAAAAGTTGGCTTAAAGCTCAACATTCAGAAAACCAAGATCATGGCATCTGGTCCCATCACTTCATGGCAAATAGATGGGGAAACAGTGGCTGACTTTATTTTTCTGGGCTCCAAACTCACTGCTGATAGTGATTGCAGCCATGAAATTAAAAGACGCTTACTCCTTGGAAGGAAAGTTATGACCAACCTAGACAGCGTATTAAAAAGTGTTGACATTACTTTGCCAACAAAGGTCCATCTAGTCAAGGCTATGGTTTTTCCTGTGCTCATGTATGGATGTGAGTTGGACTATAAAGAAAGCTGAGAGCCGAAGAATTGATGCTTTTGAACTGTGGTGTTGGAGAAGACTTGCGAGTCCCTTGGACTGCAAGGAGATCCAACCAGTCCATCCTAAAGGAGGCCAGTCCTGGGTGTTAATTGGAAGGAGTGATGTTGAAGCTGAAACTACAATACTTTGGCCACCTGATGCGAAGAGTTGACTCATTTGAAAAGACCCTGATGCTGGGAAAGATTGAAGTCAGGAGAAGACAGGGACGACAGAGGGTGAGATGGTTGGATGGCATCACCAACTCAATGGACATGGGTTTGGGTGGACTCCAGGAGTTGGTGATGGACAGGGACACCTGGTGTGCTGCGGTTCATGGAGTCGCAAAGAGTCGGACACAGCTGAGCGACTGAACTGATAATCACCATTTTGTTGTTGTCAAGTCACTAAGTCATGTCCAACTTTTTTCAACCCCATGGACTGCAGCATGCCAGGCTTTTCTGTCCCCCACTATCTCCCAGAGTTTGCATTCACGTCTGTTGAGTCAGTGGATGCTGTCTAACCATCTCATCTGCTGCTGCCCTCTTTTCCTTTTGCCCTTGTTCTTTTCCAGCATCAGGGTCTTTTCCAGAGAGTCGGCTGTTCGCATCAGTAGGCCAAAGTATTGGAGCTTCAGCTTCAGCATCAGTCTTTCCAATGAATAGTCAGGGTTGATTTCCTTTAGGATAGACTGGTTTGATCTTGCAGTCCAAGGGACTCTCACGAATCTTCTCCAGCACCACAGTTCTAAAGCATCAGTTACTTAGTCTTCTTTGTGGTTCACGTCTCACATCTGTACATGACTACTGGAAAACCATAGCTTTGACTATACAGATCTTTGTCAGCAAAATGATATCTTTGCTTTCTAATATGCTGTCTAGATTTATCAAAGCCTTCCTTCCAAGGAGCAAGTGTCTTAATTTTATGGCTGCAGCCACTGTGTGAAGTGATTTTGGACCCCAAGAAAATAAAATCTGTCACTGCTTCCACTTTTTCTCCTTCTATTTGCTATGAAGTGATGGGACCAGATGCCATGATCTTAGTTTTTTGAATCAGGAACAGTTAGAACAAGGTGAGGCTTAGCCGCGCTCAGTGCCTTCAGATACATATTCAAGTACAAAAGGTCTATACATTGTTACACTCCCCCTACATTTTGTGACTTTGATATTCTGTCTTTTTCATATGCCATTTCCAGTTTCACTTTCAAGTACTGAAGCATGTCCTAAAAATCTGATTACTAAGACTCACCTTGTTCTAACTGTTCCTGATTTTGGACTCTATAGAAGGGATCTGATTGCATCTGATATTTTTTACTTGAAATAGAATTGTTGCCTCAGGGCTAGTGATTGGGATATTTCATTTTCAAACTGCCAGAAAGTTTACAAGGCACTAAAGAAACTTTGTTTCCAAATGTGGGTGGGCTCATTGTTCTGCTTTGTGTTATCATTCTAAAGCAGCACACTTGGAAAAGTAGAGAAATTAATCCAGAGGGTGGAAGTGAAAGTGGAAAGTCATTTGCCTTCTGGGAGTACTTTCCCCAAACAAATAAGTGTAAGTAATGTGTCTTCTCTTAGTTCTTTTTCATCACCTGCGAATAACAGACCAAGGTAGAGAGGAGGCAAAAATAAGTATATGATTGCTTTAAACTAACAAATTGCACCCAGTCTGGTGCATGCCAATTTTTTTTTTTTTTTTTGCTAACAAAGTTTTTTTTTTTTTTTTTGCTAACAAAGTTTTTTAAAGTTGGGGGGGAGCAAAAGAAGAATAATTTTGTGATACGTGAAAATTACATGAAATTCAAATTGTGCACCCATAAATGAAGTTTTATTAGAACACAACTAGGCTAATTTGCTCAAGTATTATCTGCCCATGGCTGCTTCCGTGCTATGGCCAAGTTGAATAGTTGCGACAGAGACTATATGGCCCTTGAAGCCTAAAATATGTGCCATCTGGCCCTTTCCGGAAGAGTGTGCTGACCACAGATTTAAATGAAGTGATGAATACAACAGAAGCACAGCATTTCAGAGTGTGGTGGGAACTGGTTTGGAGCAAGCAAAGCAGTGGTGCTAGGGCCCCAGACATGGTCTGAGGGGGGCAGTCCAGAGGGGATAGCTTTGCCCCAACAACTGGGGACCCAAGAGCACTGGGATGCCATCTGGAGAGAATTGCAAACATTCCAAGAGTATGGAGATACAGGATTAATCTGGTTTGGAGAAGAGGATATGACTCAACTAATGTAGATACAAAAATAAGTTTCCATTGGATGCTTCAGTGCTTTTTTTAAATTAATTTATCTTAATTGGAGGCTAATTACTTTACAATATTGTGATGTGTTTGCCATACATCAACACAAATCAGTCACGGGTGTACTGTGTCCTCCATCCTGAACCCCTCCCCACCCCATCCCTCTGAGTTGTCCCAGACCACCATAGCTTTGAGTGCCCTGCTTCATGCATCAAACTTGCACTGGTCATCTGTTTTACCTGTAGTAATATACATGTTTCAATGCTATTCTCTCATATTGTCCCCCCCTTACCTTCTCCCACATAGTCCAAAAGTTTGTTATTTACATCTGTGTCTCTTTTGCTGTCTTGTATATAGGGTTGTCGATACCATCTGTCTAAATTCCATATATATGTGTTAATATACTGTATTGATGTTTCTCTTTCTGACTTACTTCACTCTGTATAATAGGCTCCAGTTTCATCCCCCTCATTAGAACTGACTCATATACATGGCTGATTCATGTCAATGTATGGCAAAAACCACAATATTGTAAAGTAATTAGGCTCCAATTAAAATAAATTAATTTTAAAAAATAAAAAAAAAACTGACTCAAATGCATTCTTTTTTATAGCTGAGTAATATTCCATTGTGTCTATGTACCACAATTTCCTTATCCATTTGTCTGCCGATGAACATCTAGGTTGCTTCCATGTCCTAGCTATTGTAAACAGTGCTGCAGTGAACATTGGGGTACACGTGTCTCTTTCAGTTCTGGTTTCTTCAGTGTGTATGCCCAGCAGTGGGATTGCTGGGTTGTATGGCAGTTCTATTTCCAGTTTTTTAAGGAATCTCCACACTGTTCTCCATAGTGGCTGTACTAGTTTGCATTCACACCAACAGTATAAGAGGGTTCTTTTTACTCCACACCCTGTCCAGAATTTATTCTTTGCAGACTTTTTGATGGCAGCCATTCTGACTGGCATGAGATGGTACATTTTGGTTTTGATTTATATTTCTCTGATGATGAGTAGTGTTGAGCATCTTTTTATGTGTTTATTAGCCATCTGCATGTCTTCTTTGGAGAAACATCTTGTTCTTTGGCCCATTTTTTAATTGGGTCATTTATTTTTCTGGTATTGAACTGCATGAGCTGCTTGTGTATATTTTGGAGATTAATTGTCAGCTGTTTCGTTTGCTATTATTTTCTCCCATTCTGAAGGCTGCCTTTTCACCTTGCTTATAGTTTCCTTCGTTGTGCAAAAGCTTTGAAGTTTAACTAGGTATCATTTGGGTTTTTTTGTTTTTATTTCCATTACTCTGGGAGGTGGGTCATAGAGGATCTTGCTGTGATTTATGTCAGAGAGTGTTCTGCCTATGTTTTCCTCTAAAGAGTTTTATAGTTTTTGATTTTGCATTTATATCTTTAATCCATTTTGCGTTTATTTTTGTGTATGGCGTTAGAAAGTGTTCTAGTTTCATTCTTTTACAAGTGGTTGACCAGTTTTCCCAGCACCACTTATTAAAGAGATTATCTTTTCTTCATTGTATATTTTTGCCTCCTTTGTCAAAGATAAGGTGCCCATAGGTACCTGATTTATCTCTGGGCTTTCTATTTTGTTCCATTGATCTGTATTTCTGTCTTTGTGCCAGAACCATATTGTCTTGATGACTGCAGCTTTGTAGTATAGTCTGAAGTCAGGAAGATTGATTCCTGCAGTTCCATTCTTCTTTCTCAAGATAGCTTTGTCTATTTGAGATTTTTTGTATATCCATACAAATTGTGAAATTATTTGTTCCAGTTCTTTGAAAAATACCATTGGTAGCTTGATAGGAATTGCATTGAATCTATAGATTACTTTGGGTAGTATACTCATTTTCACTATATTGATTTTCCCAATCCATGAACATGGTATATTTCTCCATCTATTTGTGTCCTCTTTGATTTCTTTCATCAGTGTTTTATAGTTTTCTATATATAGGTTTTTTGTTTCTTCAGGTAAATTTATTCCAAGTATTTTATTCTTTTCATTGCAATGGTGAATGGTATTGATTCCTTAATTTCTCTTTCTGTTTTCTCATTGTTTGTGTATAGGAATGCAAGGGATTTCTGTGTATTAATTTTATATCCTGAAACTTTACAATATTCATTGATAAGCTCTAGTAATTTTCAGGAGGTGTCTTTAGGGTTTTCTATGTAGAGGATCATGTCATCTGCAAACAGTAAGAGTTTTACTTCTTCTTTTCCAATCTGGATTCCTTTTATTTCCTTTTCTTCTCTGATTACTGTGGTTAGGACTTCCAAACTATGTTGAATAGTAGTGGTTAGAGTGGGCACCCTTGTCTTGTTCCTGATTTTAGAGGAAATACTTTCAATTTTTTGCCATTGAGGATAATGTTTGCTGGGAGGTTGTCATATATGACTTTTATTATGTTAAGGTATGTTTTTCTATGCTTTCTTTCTGGAGAGTTTTTATTATAATTGGGTGTTGAATTTTGTCAAAGGCTTTATCTGCATCTATTGAGATAATCATATGATTTTTATCTTTCAATTTGTTAATATGGTGTATCACGTTGATTGATTTGCAAATATTAAAGAATCCTTGCATCCCTGGGATAAAGCCCTCCTGGTCATGATGCATGATCTTTTTAATATGTTGTTGGATTCTGTTTGCTAGAATTTTGTTGAGGATTTTTGCATCTCTGTTCATCAGTGATATTGGCCTGTAGTTTTCTTTTTTTGTGGCATCTTTGTCTAGTTTTGGTATTAGGGTGATGGTGGCCTCATAGAATGAGTTTGGGAATTTACCTTCCTCTGCAATTTTCTGGAAGAGTTTGAGTAGGATAGGTGTTAGCTCTTCTCTGAATTTTTGGTGGAATTCATCTATAAAGCCATCTGGTTCTGGACTTTTGATTTTTGGAAGATTTTTTATTACAGCTTCAATTTCCATGCTCGTGTTGGGTCTGTTAAAATTTTCTGTTTCTTCCTGGTTCAGTTTTGGAAGGTTATAGTTTTCTAAGAATTTGTCCATTTCTTCCAGGTTGTCCATTTTATTGGCATATAATTCTACACAGTAGTCTCTTATGATCTTTTGTATTTCTGTGTTGTCTGTTGTGATTTCTCCATTTTCACTTCTAATTTTATTGATTTGATTCTTCTCCCTTTTTTTCTTGATGAGTCTGGCTAATGGTTTGTCTATTTTATTTATCTTCTCAAAGAACCAGCTTTTAGTTTTGTTGATTTTTGCTATAGTCTCCTTCATTTCTTTTTCATTTATATCTGCTCTGATTTTTATGATGTCTTTCCTTCTACTAACTTTGGGAGTCTTCTTTTCTTTCTCTAGTTGCTTTAGGTGTAAAATTAGGTTGTTTATTTCACGTTTCTCTTGATTCTTAGGGTCAGCTTGTATTGCTATCAATCTCCCTCTTAGCACGGCTTTTACTGAATCCCATAGGTTTGGGGTTGTCATGTTGTCATTTTCATTTGTTTCTATGCATGTTTTGATTTCCTTTTTGATATCTTCCATGATCTGTTGTTTATTCAGAAGTGTGTTATTTAGCCTCCATATGTTTGTATTTTTAATAGTTTTTTTTTTCCTGTAGTTGACATCTAATCTTACCTCATTCTGATCAGAAAAGATGCTTGAAATGATTTCAATTTTTTTTGATTTACCAAGGCTAGATTTATGGCCCAGAATGTGATCTATCCTGAAGAATGTACCATGTGCACTTGAGAAAAAGGTGAATTCCATTGTTTTGGAGTGAAATGCTGTGTAGATATCAATTAGATCTAACTGGTCCATTGTATCATTTAGAGCTTGTGTTTCCTTGCTAATTTACTATTTGGTTGATCTATTGATAGGTGTGAGTGGGGCATTAAAGTCCTCCACTATTATTGTGTTACTGTTAATTTCCCATTTCATACTTGTTAGCATTTGCCTTATGTATTGAGGTGCTTCTGTGTTGGGTGCATATATATTTATAATTGTTATATATTCTTCTTGGATTGATCCTTTGATCATTATGTAGTGTCCTTTGTCTCTTATCATGATCTTTATTTCAAAGTCTATTTTATCTGATATGAGTAATGCTACTACTGCTGTCTTTTGGTCCCCATTTGCATGAAATATCTTTTTCAAGCCCTTCACTTTCAGTCTGTATGCGTCCCTCGGTTTGAAGTGGGTCTCTTGTAGACAGCATATATAGGGGTCTTGCTTTTGTATCCATTTGGCCAGTCTTCGTCTTTTGGTTGGAGCATTTAACCCATTTACATTTAAGGTAATTATTGATAAGTATGATCCTGTTACCATTTACTTTGTTGATTTGGGTTCATTTTTATAAACCTTTACTGTGTTTCCTATCTAGAGAAGATCTTTTAGCATTTGTTGAAGAGCTGAATTCTCTCAGCTTTTACTTGTCTATAAAGCTTTTGATTTTTCCTTCTTTTCTGAATGAGATCCTTGCTCAGTAGAGTAATATTGGTTGTAGGTTTTTCTGTTTCATCACTTTAAGTATGTCCTGCCATTCCCTTCTGGCCTGAAGAGTTGCTATTGAAAGATCAGCTGTTATCTTATGGGGACCCCCTTGTGAGTTATTTGTTGCTTTTCCCTTTTAATATTTGCTCTTTGTGTTTGATCTTTGTTAGTTTGTTAATATGTGTCTTGGGGCGTTTTGCCTTGGGTTTATCCTGTTTGGGACTCTCTGGGTTTCTTGGACTTGTGTGGCTGTTTCCTTCCCCATATTAGGAAAGTTTTCAACTATTACCTCCTCAAATATTTTCTCCTGCCCTTTCTTTATGTCTTCTTCTGGGACACCTATGATTCAAATGTTGGGGCATTTGACATTGTCCCAGAGATCTCTGAGTTTGTCCTCATTTCTTTTAATTCTTTTTTCTTTTTTCCTCTCTGCTTCATTTATTTCCACCATTATATCTTCCACCTCCCTTTTCCTCTCTATTGCCTCAGTTATTCTACTGTTGGTTCCCTCCAGAGTGCTTTTGATCTCAGTTATTGCATTACTCATTATTGATTGTTTCTTCTTTATTTCTTCTAGGTCCTTGTTAAACATTTCTTGCATCTTCTCAATCCTTCTCTCTATTCTATTTATCTGTAACTCCATTTGTTTTTAAGATTTTGGATCATCTTTACTATCATTATTCTGAATTCTTTTTCAAGTAGACTCCCTATCTCCTCCTCTTTTGTTTGACTTGGTGGGCATTTATCATGTTCCTTCACCTGCTGAATATTTCTCTGCCTTTTAATTTTGTTTAAATTGCTGTGTTTGGGGTGCCCTTTCTGCAGGCTGGAGGATCATGGTTCCTCTTAATTGTTGAGTCTGCTCCCTGTGGGTGGGATTGTACTAATGGCTTGTCAAGGTTTCCTCGTTGGGAGAGCTTATGTCTGTGTTCTGGTGGGTGGAGCTGGATCTCTCCTCTCTGGAGTGCAGTGAAGTGTCCAATAGTTAGTTTGGGATGTTTACGGGTTTGGTATGACTTTGGGCAGCCCGTCTTTTAATGTTCAGAGTTGTGTTCCTGTTTTGTTTGAGAATTAGTGTGCTGTGTCTTGCACTGGATCTTGTTGGCTCTTGGATGGAGCTTAGTTTCAGTGTAGATGTGGAGACTTTTGTGTGAACTCTTGTCTATTAATGTTCCCTGTAGTCAGGAGTTCTCTTGATGTTCTAAAATTTTGGAGTTAAGCCTCCTGCCTCTGGCTTTTGATCTTTCTTTTACAGTAGCCTCAAGACCTCTCCTTCCATACAGCATAGAAGATAAAGCCCCTAGGTTATTTGTAAAACAATTCTCCACAGCCAGGAATACTCAGAGAGTTTCACAGAGTTATATACAGAAGAGAAGAGGGAGGAGAAAGATAGATGTGATCAGGAGGAGAAAAGGGGGAGTCAGAAGTGGAGAGAGCAATCTAGCCAGTAATCAAATCTCTAAGTGCTCTCCACAGCCTGGAACACACAGAGAGATTCACAGCATTATGCAGGGAAGAGAAGAGGGAGGAAGGAGATAGAGGTGACCTGGAGGAGAAAAGGGAGAGTCAAAAGGGGAGAGAGCAATCAAGCTAATAATCAGAGTTGGAGAAGACTCTTGAGAGTCCCTTGGACTGCAAGAAGATCCAACCAGTCCATCCTAAAGGAGATCAGTCCTGGGTGTTCATTGGAAGGACTGATGTTGAAGCTGAAACTCCAATACTTTGGCCACCTCATGCGAAGAGTTGACTCATTGGAAAAGACCCTAATGCTGGAAGGATTAGGGGCAGGAGGAGAAGGGGACAACAGAGGATGAGATGGTTGGATGGCATCACCAACTCGATGGACATGGCTTTGGGTAAACTCCGGGAGTTGGTGATGGATAGGGAGGCCTGGCGTGCAGCGATTCATGGGGTTGCAAAGAGTCGGACACGACTGAGCGGCTGAACTGAACTGAACTGAACTAAAAATGGATACTGAAGATTAGATTCTTAGACATATAAAATCGATAACAAATATCAAAAAGCAAAGATTAAAAACCTAGAATAGAGGTTAGACTCAAAACTACAATATAAAAAATACAAAACAAAATCACAAAAACTGAAATATATGGAATTTGTTTTTAAAAAAAGTTTTTTTTTTGGAAAGGTAATAGTAGGCTAGAAAAATGAAAGTTAAGGAATAATAAAGAACATACTAGTAAAAATATATCTGAGAATGTCTCTGGAGCTGTTGTGGACAGTGTGTGGGGTCAGTTCAGTGTCATATAGTCCCTTGTTCCAGCTTGTAATTGTTCCCAAGTTCTATAGTTCAGTTCAGTCACTCAGTCGTATCCGACTGTTTGCGACCCCATGAACCGCAGCACGCCAGGCCTCCTTGTCCAACACCAACTCCCAAAGTCCACCCAAACCCATGTCCATTGAGTTGGTGATGCCATCCAAACATCTCATCCTCTGTCGTCCCCTTCTTCCCCTGCCATCAATCTTTCCCAGCATCAGGGCTTTTCCAATGAATCAGCTCTTCGCATCAGGTGGCCAAAGTATTGGAGCTTCAGCTTCAACATCAGTCCCTCCAATGAACACCCAGGACTGACCTCCTTTAGGATGGACTGGTGGATCTCCTTGCAGTCCAACAGACTCTCAAGAGTCTTCTCTAACACCACAGTTCAAAAGCATCAATTCTTCTGTGCTCACCTTTCTTTATGGTCAGACTCTCACGTCCATACATGACCACTGGAAAAACCATAGCCTTGACTAGATGGACCTTTGTTGGCAAAGTAATGTCTCTGCTTTTTAATATGCTGTCTAGGTTGATCATAACTTCCCTTCCAAGAAGTAAGCGTCTTTTAATTTCATGGCTGCGATCACTATCTGCAGTGATTTTGGAGCCCAGAAAAATAAAGTCAGCCACTGTTTCCACTGTTTCCCCATCTATTTGCCATGAAGTGATGGGACCAGATGCCATGATCTTAGTTTTCTGAATGTTGAGCTTTAAGCCAACTTTTCCCTCTCCTCTTTCACTTTCATCAAGAGGCTCTTTAGTTCTTCTTTACTTTCTGCCATAAGGGTGGTGTCATCTGCATATCTGAGGTTATTGATATTTCTCCCGGCAATCTTGATTCCATCTTGTGCTTACTCCAGCCCAGCGTTTCTCATGATGTACTCTGCATATAAGTTAAATAAGCAGGGTGACAGTATACAGCCTTGATGTATTCCTTTTCCTATTTGGAACCAGTCTGTTGTTCCATGTCCAGTTCTGTTGCTTCCTGACCTGCATACAGATTTCTTAAGAGGCAGGTTAGGTGGTCTGGTATTCCCATCTCTTGAAGAATTTTCCACAGTTTCTGTGATCCACGCAGTCAAAGGCTTTGGCATAGTCAATAAAGCAGAAATAGATGTTTTTCTGGAACTCTCTTGCTTTTTCAATGATCCAGCAGATGTTGGCAATTTGATCTCTGGTTCCTCTGCCTTTTCTAAAACCAGCTTGGACATCTGGAATTTCACAGTTCACGTATTGCTGAAGCCCGGCTTGGAGAATTTTAAGCATTACTTTACTAGTGTGTGAGATGAGTGCAATTGTGCAGTAGTTTGAGCATTCTTTGGCATTGCCTTTCTTTGGGATTGGAATGAAAACTGACCTTTTCCAGTCCTGTGGCCACTGCTGAGTTTTCTAAATTTGCTGGCATATTGAGTGCAGCACTTTGACAACATTATCTTTCAGGATTTGAAATAGCTCAACTGGAATTCCATCACCTCCACTAGCTTTGTTTGTAGTGATGCTGTGGAGAAAACCACTAGACCATTCAGGTATGACCTAAATCAAATCCCTTATGACCATACAGTGGAAGTGAGAAATAGATTTAAGGGACTAGATCTGATAGACAAAGTGCCTGGTGAACTATGGACGGAGGTTTGTGACATTGTACAGGAGGCAGGAATCAAGACCATCCCCAAGAAAAAGAAGTGCAAAAAAGCAAAATGGCTGTCTGAGGAGGCCTTACAAATAGCTGTGAAAAGAAGGGAAGCGAAAAGCAAAGGAGGAAAGGAAAGATATATCCATCTGAATGCAGAGTTCCAAAGAATAGCAAGGAGAGATAAGAAAGCCTTCCTCAGTGATCAGTGCAAAGAAATAGAGGAAAACAATAGACTGGGAAAGACTAGAGATCTCTTCAAGAAAATTAGAGATATCAAGGGAACATTTTATGCAAAGATGGGCTCAGTAATGGAGAGAAATGGTAAGGACCTAACAGAAGCAGAAGATACTAAGAAGAGGATGCAAGTACACATAGAATAACTGTACAAAAAAGATCTTCACAACCCAGATAATCACGATGGTGTGATCACTCACCTAGAGCCAGGCATCCTGGAATGTGAAGTCAAGTGGGCCTTAGGAAGCATCACTACCAACAAGTTCTATAGTTGCCCCTCAAATGCACAGTCTCAGCATTAACTGCAGGGTTTTAACCTGTTGCAGCACTTCCCCAGGCAGTTCCCCCTTCTTTGTTTATTTTGGCTCCCTCTTTGCAAGTCTCTTCAGCGTCTAATTTCTGCCCTGACACAAGGCGGCCAATGTGGCCACTTATTCAGGCTCACTTGTTCAGTAGTGCTGTGGAGAGGGAGGGACAATGCAAAGAAATATCGCTGGCATGTTGGGGAGTGCTCGCAGTGGATGAACCACACTGGGTTTGCCACAGCCAAATGTGGCGCATACTTCCCAGGTCCACACTACTTTGGTTCTAGGGTGCTCTGCAAGGGCACCGTCCCAGGTGAGCCCTGCATTTTGTGCTCCTCCCACATCTAAGCTGCTCAGTTTCTCGGGTGCTCCACAAGAGCACAGACCCAGATGGGCTGTGCGTTTTATGTCCTTCCCAGGTCCAACCACTCAGGCAACTGAGTGCTTGGCGAGCTCACTGTCCCAGGTGGGCCATGCATCTTATTCACCTGCCCAGTCACAGCTGCTTAGTTTCCCAGGGGTGCCACGAGAGCACAGTCCCAGGCATGCTGTGTGTCTCCTCTGGGGAGCTGACCTCAGGCTGTGACACTCCTGGCAGATGTCAACCATCCAGGATCCCAGGATCCCAGGAAGATGTGGTTAGCAACTAGTAGCCTCCTCACAGTTTGGTGGAAGATGCGGTCTCTGGGGCCGAGATTATAGCAGCCCCTTGCCTTCTGGTTCTGATTGTAGCACGTCTGCCTCTCTGCCTCCGGGGACAAGGATTTTGCTTCTGTTTTATGTCTTGGTTTTTTGGCTGTGAAACATGTGGGATCCTATCTCCCCAATAAGGGATCAAACCCGCACCCCCTGCATTGGAAGGTGAAGACTCGACCACTGGACTGCCAGGAAGTCCCTGGATGCTTCAGTACGTGATAGTGAAACTGGAAATGGCAGAATCCAGTTCTCCTAACATTACTGGAGTTGATACAGTTTTTCAGAAATATTATAGAGAAAGAAGGTTTATCTAACATTAAGTTGAAAGTAGACATTTTTCTGGCCATGCCATATGGCATGTGGGATCTTAGTTCCCTGACCAGGGACTGAACCTGCACCCCCTGCCTTGGAAGCCCAGAGGCTTAACCACTGGACAGCCAGGGAAATCCCAAAGGCGAAAGACTTTTTGAATCTTTTTACAAAGCTGTCTCAGTTTCATATTAGTATTGCCAGAGGGATACTGATGCCATAAACCTTAATCCTGACAATGCAATTGAGAAGATGAAGCATGATCTTTCCACAATGTTGAAAAGTGATTGACATTTTTCCTAATAACCTCATATAATTTAACCAAGGAATTGTTGCTAAGTGAATTCAGTGAAGGAATTGAACTTTCAAAGAACTACTGACAGCTAAATTCAGCTTTGGAGGCAGATCTGGAAACTGTTGCAACACTGGTTTTCTAAAATATGTGAGGGTTTTTTTAATGGACAAATTCAGGTAACTTTTTAAAAGAAGCTCCACATCAAAAGTAAGCCTGACACAATATCCAAGTGCAAATAAATGCTTAGTAAGCATACAAGATGCATACGTTGAATAGATAGAATGGGTTGGTAAAAAAAAATCATGAGCATGTAAGTGGTTGGGTTTTAGAGATAAACCAAGAATAATTAAAATTTTTCTTTTGTATTTAAAATGTAAATATTTTTCTTTCTGAGTAAAAAGTAATTCCTGTAACTACTGAAATAGTTTAAAACTTTAAAGCGGTAAGTGAATGTACGGTGGCGGGGGGAAGATATAAAGTGAAATCCAAAGCTCTTTCTCAGTCCTCTAAACCTGTTGGCAGCATTTGACCCCCCGCTGTGACAGTTTTCCTCTCCTGGTTCCCTGCTTCCTTTTTAGCCTTTCTTTCTCCATCTCTGTTGCTGGTTCTTCTTCATCTCTGTGATGAATGTTTGGGAGAACATTAGTGTGCCCCAAGGCAAAGCACTGTACCTTTTCCCTTTTTTGTCTACACTTGCTCCTTGGTTGTAGAAAGTTCAAGGGATTTGATGTAACAAAAAGATAGAACCATGAGGTGGCAGGAGCACACACTTACTGGATGATAATGATACTCTGATGGGTTTGCAAGGGCAGGGAGGGAGGGGTGTCCCTCACAGCAGGAATCTGTCCAGAAGCTACACCAAGGGGGTTGCTACTGGAGGGGAGGAGGGCAAGGGAAATCCCAGGGACGGGGAATCAGAGTGGTGTCTCTGGTGTCTAGGTAATGCCATTCAGCAGTGTAGCAGGAAGTCCCTGGGTCAGAGAGCTCCAAGGGGCAGGAGTCTCATAGCTTGTAAGGATTGAGATCTGTCTTGTAGTCACATGGTTCTGTCTTATCAATGGTCAGCAGATGCTGGGTATAGTTTGGTGGAGGTATGTGAAGCAGATGGGCCCTGAATGTGCAAAAGTGTACTTCTTTGGGCTATGTTTAAAATGAACTTTGATGTTCAGTCACTCAGTCATGTCCAACTCTTTGCGACCCCATGGACTGCAGCATGCCAGGCTTCCCTGTCCATCACCAACTCTGGGAGCTTGCTCAAGCTCATATCAACTGAGTTGGTGATGCCATCCAACCATTTCATGCTCTGTCATCCCATGCTCCTCCTGCATTCAATCTTTCCCAGCATCAGGGTCTTTTCCAATGAGTCGGCTCTTGACATCACGTGGCCAAAGTATTGGAGCTTCAGCTTCAGCATCAGTACTTCCAATGAATATTTAAGGTTGATTTCCTTTAGGATTGACAGATTTGATCTCCTTGTAGTCCAAGGGACTCGCAAGAGTCTTCTCCAGCACCACAGTTTGAACGGATCAGTTCTTTGGTGCTCAGCCTTTTTTATTGTCCAGCTCTCAAATTCATGCACAAACTACTGGAAAAACCATAGCTTTGACTATGCAGACTTTGTAGGCAAAGTAATGTTTCTGCTTTTTAATATGCTGTCTAGTTTTGTCATTGCTTTTCTTCCAAGGAGCAATTCATTGTCTGCAGTGATTTTGGAGCCCAAGCAAATAAAGTCTGTTACTGTTTCCATTGTTTCCCCATCTGTTTGCCATGAAAATATGGGACAAATGCCAATGATCTTTATTTTTTGAATGTTGAGTTTTAACCAAACTTTTTCACTCTTCTCTTTCATTTTCATCAAGAGGCTCTAATTCCTCTTCGATTTCTGCCATAAGGCTGGTGTCATTGGCATATCTGAGGTTATTGATATTCCTCCCCTCAATTTTGATTACAGCTTGGGCTTCATCCAACCTGGCATTTCCCATGATACACTCTGCATGTAAGTTAAATAAGCAGGGTGACAACATACAGCCTTGACGTACTCCTTTCCCAATTTGGAACCAGTCTGTTTTTCCATGCTTGGTTTTAACTGTTGCTTCTTGGCCTGCATACAGGTTTTGCAGGAGGCAGATGAGGTGGTCTGGTATTCCCATCTCTTAAAGAAGTTCAGTTTGTTGTAATCTACACAGTCAAAGACTTCAGTCAATGAAACAGAAGTACATGTTTTTCTAAAATTCTCTAGCTTTTTATATGATCCAATGGATGCTGGCAATTTGATCTCTGGTTCCTCTGTCTTTTTAAATCCAGCTTGTAAATCTGGAAGTTCTCAGTTCACATACTGTTGAAGTCTAGCTTGAAAGATTTTGAGCATTACTTTGCTAGCATGTGAAATGAGTGCAATTGTGCGGTAGTTTGAACGTTCTTTGGCACTGCCTTTATTTGGGATTGGAATGAAAACTGACCTTTTCCAGTCCTGTGGCCACTGCTGAGTTTTCCAAATTTGATGTCATATTGAGTGCAGCACTTTAACAGTGTCATCTTTTAGGATTTGAAATAGCTCAGCTAGAATTCCATCACCTCCACTAGCTTTGTTTTTAGTGATGCTTCCTAAGGCCCAATTGACTTCACATTCCAGGATGTCTGGCCCCAGAGTGTCTCACAGAATTGTGATGATCCAAGTCATTAAGACCTTTTTTGTACACTTCTTCTGTGTATTCTTGCTGGTTCTTCTTAATGTCTTCTGCTTCTGTTAGGTCTATACCGTTTCTGTCCTTTATTGTGCCTATCTTTGCATGAAATATACCCTAAGTATCTCTAATTTTCTTTAAGAGATCTCTAGTCTTTCCCATTCTATTGTTTTCCTCTATTTCTTTGCATTGTTCACTTGGGCTTTCTTATCTCTACTTGCTATTCTTTGGAACTCTGCATTCAGATGGGTATATCTTTCTTTTTCTTCTTTGCCTTTTGCATATCTTCTTTTCTTAGCTATTTGTAAGGCCTCCTCAGACAACCATTTTGCCTTTTTGCATTTCTTCTTCTTGGGGATGGCTTTGATCACTGTCTCCTGTACAACATTACGAACCTCCATCCATAGTTCTTCAGGCATTCTATAAGTTCTAATCCCTTGAATCTACTTGTCACTTCCACTGTGGAATCATAAGGGATTTGATTTAGGTCATACCTAAGTGGCCTAGTGACTTTTCCCTCCTTTCTTCAATTTAAGTCTGAATTTTGCAATAAGGAGTTCATGATCTGAGCCACAGTCAGCTCCCGGTCTTGTTTTTGCAGAGTATATAGAGTTTCCCCATCTTTGGCTACAAAGAATATAATCAATCTGATTTCCGTATTGACCATCTGATAATGCCCAGAAGTAGAGTCGTCTCTTGTGTTGTTGGAAGAGTGTGTTTGCTATGACCAGTGTGTTCTCTTAGCAAAACTCTGTTAACCTTTGCCTGGCTTCATTTTGTACTCCAAGGCCAAACTTGCCTGTTACTCCAGGTATCTCTTGACTTCCTACTTTTGCATTGTAGTCCCCTGTGAGTAAAAGGACATTTTTTTTATGTTAGTTCTAGAAGGTCTTGTAGGTCTTCATAGAACCATTCAACTTCAGCTTCTTCAACATTAGTGGTTGGGGTATAGACTTGGATTACTGTGGTTTGCCTTGGAAACGAACAGAGACCATTCTGTCATTTTTGAGATTGCACCCAAGTACTGCATTTCAGACTCTTTTGTTGACTGTGAGGGCTACTCCATTTCTTCTAATGGATTCTTGCCCACAGTAGTAGATATAATGGTCATCTGAACTAAATTTGCCATTCCTGTCCATTTTAGTTCACTGATTCCTAAAATGTCAATGTTCATTCTTGCTACCTCCTGTTTGACTATGTCCAATTTACCTTGATTCATGGACCTAACATTCCAGGTTCCTATGCAGTATTGTTCTTTACAGCATTGGACTTTATTTCACCACCAGACACATCCACAACTGAGTGTTGTTTCCACTTTGGCTCCCCCTCTTCATTCCACCTGGAACTGTTTCTCTGCTCTTCTCTAGTACCATATTGGACACCTACTGACCTGGGGGTTTCACCTTTCAGTTTCATATCTTTTTGCCTTTTCATACTATTCATGGGTTTCTCAAGGCAAGAATGAAGTGATTTGCCATTCCCTTCTCTAGTGGACCATGTTTTGTCAGAACTCTCTACCATGACCTGTCTGTCTTGGGTGGCCCTATGTGCCATGGCTCATAGTTTCATTGAGTTATACAAAGCTGTGATCCATGTGATCAGTTTGGTTAGTTTTCTGTGATTGTGGTTTTCATTCTATCTGCCCTCTGATGGATGAGGATAAGAGGCTAGTGGAAGCTTCCTGATGGGAGGGACTGGCTGTGGAGAAAACTAGGTCTTGTTCTGGTTGGCAGGCCATGCTCAGTAAGTCTTTAATCCAATATTCTGCTGATGGATGGGATTATGCTCCCTCCCTGAGTTTGGCCTGAGGCAAAACTACGGTAGGAGTAATGGCAGTAATGGTGACCTCCTTCAAAAGGACTTATGCCAGCATGCTGGGCCTCCCCGGACTGTTGTAGTCAGTGCCCCTGACCCTGCGGCAGGCCTCTGTTGACCCATGCCTCCACCAAGACTCCCAAGCACACACAGGCAAGTCTGGCTCAATCTCTTGTTGGGTCCCTGCTCCTTTCGCCTGGGTCCTGGTGTGCACAAGGTTTTGTTTGCGCTCTCCAAGAGTCTCTGTTTCCCCTCTCCAAGAGTCTCTGTTTCCCCAGTCCTGTGGAAGTTCTGTAATTAAATCCTGCTGACCTTCAAAGTCAGATTCCATGGTGATAAAATGAATGGATGGGTAAAACTTGAGTCTGCCACTGACAGGTTTTTGAGCTAACAGTTCTCAACCTATACTGAAGAAATAAACAACTTTGGGGATGATATACAGAGGGCATCTTTAGCTCATTTTTATAACACTTGGTGATCTCACTCACTTTGGAGACTTTATATACCATCTCTGTGATGGTGACTTCCACACTGTGTCTTTAACAGACCTTTTCCTTGAGGCCCAGGCCCATAAACCCAACTCAACACTTCCTACTTGGTGTCTTGTCCAATCTCAAACTTAACAAATGCCAACCTGAGTTCCACACACCTGCCTTCCAAACCAGTCCCTCCTGCAGCCTTCCCCACCCCTGTTTTAAGCCTAGTTGCTCAGGCCTGAAACCTTGGAATCATCCTTGACTCCTCTTTTTCCATCCTGCCACACCAAAGCCATTGGCCCTCCCTGTTATCTCCCTCCAAAATAGATCCTGAGTTTGACTACTTTTCTCCACACCCAGTGCCACCACCCTGCTGCAGACCATCACAATGTGTACCAAATCATGTCAGTCTTCTGGAGAACTTTCCAATAGCTAAAGCAAGTGTCCTTACCAGGACCTACAAAACCCTGCGTGATCTGGACCCTGCCACCTCTCTATGCTCATCCTCCGTGGCTGGCCCCAAGCTGCCTCCTTGTTCTCCAAGTGTTCTAACCATATTCCTGTCTCAGGGCCTTTGCACCTGCTGTTCCCTCTGCCTGATATGTCTTTTCTCAGATGTCCACGTGGCTCATCCTGCTTCCTTTTGGTCTTCACTTTCTCACTGAGGCCTGTTATGTGTCCAAGTGACTAATTCCTGAGCGACAAATAGTAATTATTGTATTTAGTTAGTTATTTAGCACCTGAGATCTCCCAATTGTATGTTATAATAATATAGTCTGTTGTGTATTTTCATTTGGTAATGAGAGGATCCTTTCTCCCCTCCTGACCCATCACTTGATAAAATATTAGAAACTGTGACAATTAGAATACTCAACTAAGAAAAGAAAAACTGTAAAGTAACTACAGGTGGCTGCATCTGCAGAAGGATTTGGGAGGAGAGGGCAGAGGCCATCTGTTTCTCATTGTATCAGGTACCTACGGTACCCTAACAAAGTACCACACCTCGGTGTCTTAAAACAGAAATACAGTCTCTCACAATTCTAGAGGCCAGAAATTCCAAATGAAGGTGTCAGCAAGGCCATGCTACTCCTGAGACTTCTAGGCGATAATCTTTCCTTGCCTCTTCTGGTAACCCCAGGCGCTTCTTGGCTGGTGTCAGCATAACTACAGCCTCTGCCACTGTCTTCACATGGCCATCTTCCCTCTATGTCTGTTTTCATATGGCATTCATTCTCCTCTGTGTCTGTATTTAAATTTCCCTCTTTGTATTGTATATGGGGCCCCTAATGACCCCAGTATCACTAGATTGCATCTGTAGAAACTCTTATTTCCAAATAAGGTCACATTCACAGGTGCCAGGGGTTAGGCCTTCAACATAGCATTTTGGGCTTCTCTGGTGGCTCAGACAGTAAAAAATCTGCCTGCAATATGGGAGACCCAGGTTTAATCCCTGGGTAGGGAAGATCCCATCAGAAGGGAATAGCTACCCACTCCAGTATTCTTGCCTGGAGAATTCTATGGACAGAGGAGCCTGGCAGGCTACATACATACAGCCTATGAGGTCGCAAAGAGTCAGATACAACTGAGTGATTAAACACACATAGCATTTTGAGGCACACGATTCAACTCGTAACACTCACTGTAAGCCTTTTAGGACTAGTTGATGATTTACCATCAACATATGTTATTTTGATTAAAGGAGGTGAAAACATGACCTGGGTGGTCCTGGACTTCTTCTTGAAGAAATAGTGGCCCCACAGAGGTCCTAGTTGCACTCTGTTGGGCACCACAGCTCAGGTGGGACTCTCTGGATGTCTCCTGCATCCTTGATAGGGCATTTGTGCCTGCACATTCCCCTGCTCTGAAGTGTTTGCAAACTAAGATGAAAGGCTGTACACAGGACCCCACCAGGCAGTGGGCCAGAAGGCAGCTGTGTGAACCATCTCCAAGCCTGAGGCATCATTCAGTGCTGTGCTCCATTTACCAGCAGCTTCCCCTCATGAGCAGTGCCCACTCCATGTGTGTGAGAGGCTTGCCAGGCTGGAATTTGATGCACTGCAGTGTTTCTCTCATCCAGTAAGTAAATGTCTATTCATTTTGGGCCCATGAGTTCTCTTTATTTAGGAAGTTATTTTATTTTTTATTGGACTGCACTGGATAAAGGGAGAGACATATTGCATTTTATATATTGCAATATGTTAAGCATTTCCTAGTATCTTCTATCAAGATGCATTAAGACAGGTGGTTATAACTGTAATGTATTATAACTATGGTTACATTATTTGCCATAAAAGAAGCTTGCCTTTGAATTTTCTTATGTTAGAGTTTCTTATGTTAAGGTTTCCCAGGAGCAATCCCTGAACTAAAAAGTTGAGGACAATCAGTTTATCTAAGAGGAGATCCCAGGAAACACCAGTAGGAGGACAGAGAGGTAAACACAGCCCATAACGGGTGCATTAGTGAGGTCACCTGTGGCACCTGGGGCTCAATTCCCCAGGGAGTTCTGGGAGGCATAGAATATTCGGCTCAGAGTTAACCCACCTGAGGGGTGTGGGAGCTGGCCTGCTTGTTAAATTGTTTAAATGGGTTAGATTTTGCCCCCAGAAAAAGATATGTTGAAGTTCCAAGCCCTAGTTCCTCCAAATGTGACTTTATTTGGAAACAGGATTGATGCAGATGTAATCAGTTAAGATGAGGTCATACTGGAGTAGGGTAGGCCCTTAATCCAGTATGACTCACATCCTTATAAAAAGAACATTATGTGAACAGGAGAGACTCATAGAAAGAAAATGGTTATGTTAAGATGGGGCAGAGATTGGAGTGATGCTGCCACAAGTCACAAAATGCCTGAAACCACCAGAAGGTGGAATAGGCAAGGAAAGATGTTCTTTCTGGGAAACTGACTGGGAGGAGTGTGGCCCTGCTAGCCCCTTAATTTTGAACTTCTGGCTATAAGAGAAGAAATTTCTGTTGTTTTAAACTACCCAGTTTGTGGTACTTTGTTATGGCAGCCCCAGGAAACCGCTATAACATTTATATATCAACTCCTTGCCTCACGAGGACTGCCTTCAGCAGCCACCTAGCACTCTCACTTGCCTCTGCAAGAACCCTATCATGATCCCATGGCAAGAAAAAAGGGCCCTAAAGAGATAATAAGCAGCCTTTGAAAAGTGTGTGCCCAGATTTAGAACAATTTGCTGTCAGTTTCATCACACTGATTGGCTTGCTCTCTGTATGATAAAAGTGTCACCGAGAGTTAACCTCAGAATAATCTGGCTGAATCACAGGCCATTCTTGACGTAGTCAAGAGGAGGAGAACCAGGCCTTCCAGATGAATAAAAGTCATGGTTGATGCCCAGAAAACAACTCTTTCCCTAAACTGCCAAAACAGTAGTAATAAACCAAGCAGAAGCCACCATATGTGAGGAATGAGATGACAAGTAAAAGGAAGAAGAGATCTTGTCTGTCAGTCTTGCTGGGAGAAGCTGCAGCCATAGAAATCTAGCAGCCAGTGTTTCCTACACCATTGCCTTACACCAGGCACTATACTGAGTGTTTTGCATAAACTCAGTCATCCTCATAACAATCCAATGAACAGATACCCTTGTTTTACTGATGTACCTGAGCTCCAGAGAGGGAAAGTAAATTGCCCAAAGTCACACAGCTACAGAGTCAGAGCCTTGTCTTCCTGAAGAGCAGAAATCAAACAAGCCCTGAAGTTCCAAGGATCTGTCTGGCCTATCCTAGATATGATTCCCAGTTGGGAGTTCTTCCCACTGTCCAAACTTTCTCCTCAGCCCTGAAAAATGACTCTGGGCCGGCTATTCCCAGAGCTCTCCAGGTAATAGGACTGTAAAAGTAATGTCTTATGATCACTTTTGAAACAGGTTCTTTAAGCCTATTTAACCTTTCTCCAGCCCAGGGAAACAGATGCCTTTTCCTGATCTCTTTCTCTTTATATCCTTCACAGGATTCTTTTATTTCAGATGTTTGCTCTTTTCCCTTTTTTTTTTTTTTTCTATTCTGCATTCAAAGACCAACAAACCAACAAATCTTACTGCTGTATTTTAGAATTTACTTTGAAGAATGGATCTGAAAGTCAGACCCCTTCATATTAGCCCAAGGGAAGCTGAGAACATGATGCTTTTGGCCTCAGGTGAATATTTTATTACTTCAAACTAAGACATTTTTTCAAGGACAGTAGCACAGTCATTGTCACAAGCATGTTAATATATCTACTTTTTGATAAAGAGTATACTACAAGTCATGCTATTCATATTTTCAATAGCATTCTGGCAAAAAAGACATTTCCAATTGTGTCAAACCTTGAATGAGTAAATTCTACTTTCTGCCTTTGGGTAAATAAATGGGGTCTTTCCGTGAAGTGGTGGATAACAGATCATATGAAGGCTCTCTTAAAATCTGCCCTTTACTCTAATGACCATTAGCCTCTTCGGTTACCACTGAATTTCTCAGCTATTTTCTGTAGTTCCAAATCCATCGCAGCCAAGTTTTCAAGTTCTTTCTCCTAGAAAATACAGAAAAGTAGAGGCATGAGGTCCCAGATCAAAAAACAACCTACCTTTTTGTAGTTTGAGGGAGTATGAACAGAAAAGGGAGTTTTTGATATGTTAGATTCTATAGAAGATACCCTACATCAGTGGTTTTCAAAATGCAGTTGCTTGACCAGCAGCATCAGCATCACTAGGGAACTTATCAGAAATACAGGTTCTTGGGCCCTACCTGGGGCCTACCTACCAAACCAGACACTCTAAGGCTAGAAACCCCATATGATTCTGATACACATTCAACTTTGAGACGCACCAAGCTACATAATCAATACTGGGAGAAAAAAACAAAACAAAACACTATTAAGAAAGGTAACGCTCCGGGAACGTTACTTCTCCCAGACATAGATATCTGAATGTTGTAGGCTAGGAGATAAAAAAGAGAGAACAAAGCAACTAATTTCTGTACTGTCTGTTCTTTCCTACCCCCAGGAAATAGTGATGAAAAGTCAAATGACCGAGGAGAATACACTAGACCAGTGGTTTTCAACCTTGACTGAATATTGAAACCACCTGGGAGCTTTAAACATCCTGATGCCCAGGCAGCATCCAGTACCAGACAGAATCTCTGGGGGTGGGTCCCAGAATGTCAGTAATTTTTCAAGCTCCCCAGGTGATGACAATGTGTAGCTGAGGTTGAGAAGCACTGCAGTGGGAGGAAGTTGACAGGGATGTCAACAATGGCTAGATGCCCGGTAGAAATCAAACCTAGATGTTATCTCCATTCCCTTACTAGGTCTACAGTCTCATGGTGATCAATTCCCATCATTTTCCCCATAACATTAGATAATCTTGTACATAACATACTAACATTAACTATATGAAGTTAGTTTTAAGCAGAAGCCCCACTATACCTCTTCCTCCGTCAGAACTCCTTGGCCAGCCCTCTCCTCTTCATTTTCTGCTGTGTGTCGTGGGCTCATCTGCTCCTCGGAGTCATAGAAGTCTGGGAACTCAGCTGACTTCTTCCTGTAGTGAAGGAGCTGGTCCAGTTCGGCCACTCGGTCATACTGCCTTTTTAGATCCAGTTTGGGGACCAGGCTTCTCTTCTCATACCCCCAGTTTACATCCTCTTCAAAGGGCTTTTTCTCCCACCAGTCATAGTTGTATTCTGGGAAGAAATGCTTCTCATTCAAGGTCAGCCCATTTTCCTCTTCACCCTCAAGAAAATTGTCATCCATGTGGTCTTTTCTCTCAAAACGGCTGCTCTTCCACTGGGGAGGGTCGTAGAATGGATTGAGGAGCTCCCCTAATCTCTTTTCAGCGATGTGATGGGGAGCATACTGTTTGCCTCGAAGCCTAGCCTCTTCCCTGTTCTCGTCAGCGTCTCGCGGGTCTCCCTGCGGCTGCCACTTCCCTCGGGCTCCTTCCTCACCCTTTTCCTCACCATAGTCGAGGTAATTCCTCAGCTCGCCTGGTAGGCGGCGCCTCGCCTTGTCCCTCTGGCTTTCCTGAACACGGTGGTGCGTTTCACCCAAGAACCGTTTCTCATCTGTTTGGCCTAGCATGGAGTAGGCCGCCGCCTCCCCTCCCCGGGCTCTGTAGCTGGGTCCCCGCGCCGGACCCCTCTCTTCCTCGCTCTCCTCGCTGTATCCCTGCGCCATGTTTAGATCCTGGCTGAGGCCTTGTCTCTTGTTTTCCTGCTCTAGGCTCTCCTCGCTAGGAAGCCTTAGAGCCTGGTGCTCTCCACGTCCTCTGCCCCCGAATCGTGCCCCCTGCAGGTCCTCGGGAGCCTGGGCAGCTGAGTGTCTCTTCACTTCCTCCCCATATTCGGCTCCCTCCTCCAAAGCACTATAGTGGGCTGGATGGCGGGCTTTCTCTTCCCCTGAGTTGGCCGTGCCCACGTGTGACTCCTCCTCGAGGGGAGGATTCCCCTCCTGAGAGGACCTGTCGGGCCTGCTCCTCCCGTGGTGGTGTCTTGGCCTCGAGCGCCGTTTGTCCACCTCGGGGCTGGCATCCTCTTCGCTTTCTCCTGGTGCTTCCTGGCCCTCCGGGCGGCGCTGCGGCCCTTGGGGCCAGTTCTCCTGGCTCTTGGTCTCCTCTCCGCTCTCCTGGCTGCTCCTCTCCCGGCTGTGCGACTTCTCAAGGCCCCCCGCAGACTGTGTATCATATCTGGACACTAACTCCTCTTTCTTAGCCGGAGTCTGGTTTCTTTGGTTGAGAAAAGCCGTTTGTGCCTTTCCCGGCCCTTCAGACAGTCTCTCCTCACTGCCAACTTCCCCACGTTCCCTTTTCTGATATTTTACCATTTCTTCCTCCCTGTTCTGTCCCTCGCCCTTAGAATAGCGTGTCTTTGCTTCTTTGGCCACTTGACTTCCCAGGGGCACGCCTGCCCGCTCTCGGCTATGCCCACCGCTCTCCGTGTCTGCCACTGTGGGGACTTGGGCATCCCCCTCCCCCGAGTCCTCCCTACTGGAGAGCCCGGGGGCTTCTGAGGTGTCAGCTGGGTCTCTCAACAATCTCACTTCAAACCTTGTGTTTTCATTTTCACTTTTCTCTTCATCTTTGAGCTCTTTTCCATCTATAATGAAAATAAAAAAGAGTATCACTTCAGAATTGCTTCTGGTTCAGTAAGCACCAGCCTCAGTGATCACTACAAACCCTAAAGATCCTGAAAATCCTTGGGTAATTTTTTCAGTTAATTTTTTAAGATTACTTTTGAAAGAAGTGGTATGAAAACTCCTTAGCTGTATTTAAATCTGATAATAAATACTCTACATATTTATTTTTTCATAACACCCATAAGCATCTTTTTTCTTTTCTTCTTTGGCTGCATTTTTTGGGGAGGGTCTTCTTTGCTGCCTGCGGGCTTTCTCTAGTTGCAGTGAGTTGGGGGTCTGCTCTTCCTTGTGGTGTGCAGGCGTCTCATTGCGTTGGCTTCTTTTGTTGCAGAGCACAGGCTCAGTAGTTGTGGTGTACTGGGCTAAGTTGCTCCAAGACATGTGGGAGCTTCCAGGACCAGGGATCAAACCTGTGTCTTCTGCATTGTTAGGTGGATTCTTAACCACTGGATCACCTGAGCATCTTTCAGTGACCAAATTGAAACTCAAATATAGGTTTATAAAATAGTATAAACATTATATAAAATGTTAGAATTTAGAACCAGAAGAAGCCTTAGAATTTGTGTAGTTCAACCTCCTTGTGACAACAAAGACATTGAGGCTCAGAGAGGTGTAATTAAGGACCATTCTTTCCAAATTTACTCTAAGTAAACCTTTAAAAATTAGCATTGTGTAAATATCTCCCATTAGAACCCAGCTAAGTAAAGTTAAATAGCCAAAATGGAAAATATCAGATTCAACAGAGGATTAAATTTCTTTAATTATTAGTTTGTTGTTCAGTCACTCAGACTTGTCTGACTCTTAGTTTATCAGACTTTAATTATCCAATCAACTGTATAAATGCAACTTAGCAGTAAGTTACAATATAGCTTAATAATTGGTGATAAGCAGGGTGTTTATTTCTTCCCTGAGAAAACCGCACAGCAGTGGAAGGGACCATGTCCTTCCCTCATTCAGGTCCCATCTGCCCCTCCTGTTCTCAAATGTTGAGAATGAACTTCAGTAAACTGAGTTATCTTTGTATTGCACAAGTCAACAGTAACAGTAGATGGTGTAACAAATATTTTAACTGAATATTGTTTTCTCTCATCTTTTCCAAATGTTCACAGCTTTTTTTTAGGTTATTTATTTTTAATTGGAGGATAATTGCTTTACCATGTTGTGTTGGTTTCTACCATATATCAACATGAATCAGCCACAGGTATACACATGTCCTCTCCCTCTTGAACCTCCCTTCCACCTCTTACCCCATCCCAGCCCTCTAGATTATCAGAGAACACCAGGCTGAGCTCCCTGCTGTAAATGGCAACTTCCCATTAACTATCTGTTTTACACTTGGTAATGTATATCTTTCAATGCTATTCTCTCAATTTGTCCCACCCTCTCCTTTTCCCGCTGTGTCCGTAAGTGTATTCTCTATGTCTGAATCTCTATTCCTGCCCTACAAATAGATTCATCAGTACCATTTTTCTAGATTTCATATATATGTGTTAATATACAATATTTGTTTTTCACTTTCTGACCTACTTCATTCTATGTAACAGGCTCTGTGTTCATCCACCTCACTAAAATGACTCAAATTCATTATTTGTTGACACCTTCTTTACTAAGGTAAGGTAAGGTGAAGTCACTCAGTCATGTCCGACTCTTTGCTACCCCACGGACTGTAGCTTACCCGGCTCCTCCGTCTATGGGATTTTCCAGGCGAGAGTACTTAAGTGGGTTGCCATTTCCTTCTCCAGAGGATCTTCCCGACCCACGGATCGAACCTGGGTCTCCCGCATTGTAGGCAGACACTTTACCGTCTGAGCCACCAGGGAACTCCCTTAACTCAAGGGCATCCCACAAAAGGAGATAATGTAGTTAACACTGAGTTGTTAGCTTGGAGGGCTTGGATTTCAACTGATGTCACTGAGTTCAGATAGAACAACTGAAGTCAATGCCGCTCACAGCTCTGGGCTGACCTCTGCACCATCCATGGTGAGAGCCACCAACCTTTTGTGGCTATTGAGGACTTGAAATGTGGCTAGTCCAAACTGAGACATGCCATAAATGTAAGAAGCGACAAGATGTCAGATACTTCAGATTAAAAAAAAAGAATGTAAGATGTCTCAAATTTTCATATTGATTATATGTTGAAATGATAATATTTTGGATGTACAGTATAATATATTATAAATATATTGGACATATAAAAATTATATTGATAAAATAAATGGGACAAAAGTAAATGTATTATTATTTACTTATTAAATTTATTATTATTTATTCTTTTTACTTTTTTAATGTAGCTACTGGAAAATTTGAAATTATATATGTGGTTCACGTGGTATTTCTACTGAACAGCTCTTGGTGAGTCATTTTGAATTGACATTTGCAAAACAGAAAAAAGTGGTCTGTTTTGTAAAAATGTCCAAGAAAGCAGTCTATTCCTCTCTGCTTAAAAGCCTAGTCTGGCATAATAATATCCTCATGTTTTATGAGGCAACTGAAATGTCCCTGACCTTTCACACCCAGACACCTGAGGGCTAGCTCCTCACCAATGCCTCTGCCTTTTAAGAGCCAGTGATGGTGTGTGCAGCACTGAGGCAGGGCTGACCAGGTAGACACAGATAAGCAGGGAGGATCTGAGCAGAGATACTGACATCATTCAAACAGAATCTTAGCTTCCCCGGGCAGAGGCTGTGTGGCCCATTTCCTACTACCTGCTGGTAAGGAAGATAATTATTTTTATTTTTTCCTAGTTAAATGTATGCTGCCTATAGCAGCTTGCCTGAGACTTAGCACTTCTTCCTAAATTTAGCTTTTAGCCCCTTCAGGTGAGATATGAGGAGGGCTGTGATTAGCAGCATACAGTTTTGTCAATCTGAAAATGAAGGTGTGAAGCTCACTCTTACTTCAAGTAGAAAGAGGAAAAATGCACCTTCCTTCCCTGACTGTCATGTTGCAAAGAGGACCAGATCAACCAGGTCAAATAGATTTTTATACCTGTTAAATTGGAGCATGAATTCCCTAAGTTCTCTTCAAACCATAAAACAATGATTTTTCTCTACTCTCCAAATGTTCGTTTGCTCAGCACATCCAGAGATGTGCTGGAGAAAGTGAGAGTGGAGATGGAGATGGGCTGGGGATGGGAGGGAGGCTGCATGAAGGAATTCATCCAGCTAGTTGGCAGGAAACTCCATTAGTTCTCTGATAAGCATAAGACATGTCAGTGAGAGAGAAAACCAGAATAGGACAGAAGTGTGGACAAAGAATGTTGCCTGCCAAGTCAGTAAACAAAGGATGTTATGGTCATCAAGCCATCAGACAAGTGAAGTTGCTCAGTCGTGTCCGACTCTTTGCAACCCCGTGGACTGTAGCCTACCAGGCTCCTCCATCCATGGGATTTTCCAGGCAAGAGTACTGGAGTGGGTTGCCATTTCCTTCTCCAGGGGATCTTCCCGACCCAGGGATCGAACCCAGGTCTCCCGCATTGTAGACAGATGCTTTACCATTTGAGCCACCAGGGAAGTCATCAAGCCATCAGCCACACCTAATTGTGTACCCAGAGGGGATTTAGGAAGGAAAAAATAAGATAAAAGTACATATCCAAGGAATGACTTCAATAATCCCAGACTCTTGAATCTTCCCATATATAGAAAAGTGCTAAATTCATTAACTTAAGATGTCTAGTTATCTTCAATTAACAGTAATCTTTTGAAGTTCTGATTACCTGGTTTTTGTTGCAAAAACTCCTATATATCCTGGCTCCTCCCTTACCTCTTCAAAAGAGTCCCTGAGAGCTATCTGAGAGGCTGTTTCCTGGGCTTAAGTCCTCAATATGTCCATGGAATAAAACATAATTCTCAACTTTTAGGTTGTACTTTTTTTTTTCAGTCAGCAGAAGTTATGAACTGGTAGCCCAGAGGTGAGTTGTATTTGGCCTAAGTAACATTTTCAGTAAATTTGAATTCAGAGGCAATACTTAAATGCCAGGAAATATTGCTCAGAAAAATCCAACTTTTAAATTATTGTGAAAAATCCCAAGATCTCACAACAGAATCCATATTTCTCTCACAATAGGATTGAAGCTGTGAAAAATCTACTCCCCTTTAGAAGGGGCATGTATCCTCCAGTTTGTGAGTCACTTCCTGTCCTGCTTTACTCCTTTCTGTTATCTGTCTGGCCCTGACTGGTGTTTGAGTTTCCACCACCCTGGAGGAGCTCAAATTTTCCTGATCTCAGTATTGAATGGCTCTCTGGCTGTGACGTCTCTAAGGTCCTGAGAGACATGGGTCATTTGATTTTTACCAGTTTTCCTGGGGATGTCTCAAGAGACCTCAAAAAAACCCAGGGCACAGTCAATGATGAGCAAAAGCTAGAATCCTACCTGAGGGTTAAGAATCTGATCTTGGCAGTTAACAGCAGTTTGCCCTACAATCAATAACTCTTCTAAGTGACTAAACAACAAAAAGCAATCATGGTTCTTTGATGACCTAGTCTGACAGACCCAGAACTTCTGCATCCATCTGGTAAACAAAGAAAGGGGAAGGAAGAGAGCAAGATGGGTTGGCCCAAAGGAGCAGATTTTAGTCCCTGCCAGGAGACCCACCCTGCTCTCACTCATTCCCTGCAATGGTTAATAAGCTCATTCAAACAAGCTCATTCCTATAACTGCTAGGAGAGAAAGTTGGGGAGAAATTCATCAAAGTATTAGGCTGGGAGTGTTAGGGAAGCTTCCTTCCACTGTGCATGGGGCTCCTATGGCCTCAAGCTCCCACACCTCCTATGGTTATCCTGAAGCCCCCAGTGGTGGATAGAGTCCCCCAGGTTACTCTTTTGGCTAGTCACTAATACTTTTTTTTAAATATAATTTTATACATGGGGCCTCATGTGCAGCAATGGAAAGAGAGTATTATCTGGCAATGGGAGATTTTGAAGGTGAAAAGAAAAAAATAAAATCTTCTGTTCATAGCCTGACTCAAAATTTAAAAGCAGAGAAAGATGTTAAAGAGAGCAGAGTTTTTTGGATTTTTTTTGAATCAGTTTGATTTTATGATAAACAGATGCATAGTTTTGTAAAATTTGTCCCTTCGAGTCAACTCCCAATGGATACTGGTTGTATCACTATTCGAATTTTGTTTTCAGCATAAGCTGTTTTGCAGAGAAACATCCCAGTCTATACTCAGAAGGCCATCGCTCTGACTTTTTGGATGCTCTAAGTCTGTCCCCACCCCTTCCAATTCTCAGGCCTGAAACTCCTGACACCATTTGGTAGTACCACTCATTCTAACAATGGGCTTCCCAGGTGGTGCAGTGGTAAAGAATCCGCCTGCCAATGCAGGAGACTCAGGTTCTATCCCTGGTTCAGGGATATCCCCTGAAGAAGGAAATGGCAAACCACTTCAGTATTTTTGCCTGGAAAATTCTATGGACAGGAGAGCCTGGCAGGAGTTGCCAAGAGTTGCACATGTGCATGCATGCATGCATGCATGCATGCGTGCACGTGTGCACACACACATTCTGATAAGCTATGCATTAAAACGGCTTAACCAGTCTGTTACATAAACAGGCCAAAAGTTTCCCAGTCACCTTTCCAAGCTTCTAACTCCTCGTTGTCAGAAGAGTAGAAGGCAAAGAGAAGTATAATTTTTGTTTTCTTCTATCCTTTCATCTTTCAACACTTCTCCCCTCTGTCTAATATAAACAAGCATTCCCCATACCTCCCTCCACTAAATAAAAGCCTGTTTTAAACTTACAAACTCTCAAACCAAGGAATTTAGAACTGATGAACGTCTCACAGACTATCATTGAGTTCAACTCCCTCATTTAATTTGAGAAAATAGGCCCAGAGAGGCAAGGGGTGTTCCCCATGGTAACACTAGCTATTAAGTGGTATAGCAAGGACTAAAAGCCGTAGCTTATCTCCCCAGATACTGATCGAGCCTGTACCCCTCCCACTGCATCACACCCCTGGGTCATAGGGAAGTAAAGTGGAAGTTGAAATGGAGGGAGCAGGAGAAAGGACAAATCTTTGTCCTTATTCAAAGGACAAAGATTTCCTGCAGTGGAGGACACTTACTCTTCTTCAGGACTTGTCGGCACTCAGGGGTGATGGGTGGAGCGCTGGACTTCAGTAGGGCATTTGAGAGGACCTCGATGATGCAGTGAGTCACCTAGGGGGGAACCCAAAAGTAGGTTGGCAAAGCTGGTGTCACTGGGATGGACTACTTAACCCAGAGCTGCTGTCGAGAGAAACTTGACTGTGTGACCTGTACTTGTGCAGAATCCTTGGATCAGGAATGTAGATTCACAAGGTCTGTACTGAAACCTCCCAGGCCTCTCCACAGAGCAATGCAAAAAGGCACTGGGTCAAGACTATCCAGAGAAACAAATAAACACCCACTTCTGAACAGATTAGAAGGAAAATGGTGTGATGACAGCTATCCTCATGGGCACTAAAACATCCAGGAAGAAGGTAAAAACACCAGGGCAAGAGGGACATCACTTACTCCTGTTTCCACATTGTTGTTTGCTTTTTGTTTTGTTTAGTTTGATGAGATAATGAGTGGGAGAATCCAGAGTCTAGATAAAAATCTAGATTTCAGAATTCCATCTCAACTTACCATTTCTTCCTTGTGGTTCCTGATGTCCACTGGCATAGAGCTGACGGCTTTGAAGGAGAAAAGGAATGGGAAACAACTTGAGTTGAATTTTGGAAGCTGTGTGTCTGCAAACTCACAAAATCACCCCACCCCAGCATGCTACTTGGAAGGAGGCGCAGAGTCAGAGCTGAGCAGGGTGGAGACAGTTGGGGATGTCTGCCTCAGGGACCAGAATCACCCCAGTTGCATGTATACACACACACATACACATACACAGCTGTTTTTCCTTAACACGTTATAAACAAGATTTGGAAATAAATGCTATCTTATATCCAATATAAATCATATCCACAGAAGGAGACCTTCTGGGATACTGACAATGTTCTGTTTTCCATCTGGGTGCTGATTACACAGGTGTGCTTAATGAGTGAAAAATTCAGTAAGAAGTATACTTAGTTATTTTCTTGGCCACATGGCATGTGGGATCTTTCTTTTTTAAAAAGTCTTTTTGAAAATAATTTTATTTATTTATTTTTGGTTGTGCTGGGTCTTTGTTGCTGGGTAGGTTTTTCTCCAGTTGCAGCGACCAGGGACTACTGTCTATTTGTGGTACGCAGGCTTCTCATTGTGGTGGCTTCTCTTGTTGAGCATGGGCTCTAGGACGCAAGGACTCATTAGTTGTGGTGCACAGGCTCAATATAGTTGCAGAACATGGGCTTCGTTGCTCTGAGACATGTGGGATCTTCCTGGATCAGGGATCAAAACCATATCTCCTGCATTAGTAGGTGGATTCTCTAGCACAGAACCACCAGGGAAGCCCAAACTGTAAATTTATGATTCATGCAGTTTTCTATATATATATCTACAAAAAAATTAAAAGCAAACTTAGCTTAAATGAAACCAGGGTGCCCTCTTCAACCTTTCTGCCTACTCAAAATGGGTAATGATATGATTCCCTCTGCCTCTTCCAGTCCCCAAGAAAATATTTTCCCTGAAATTCACTTCCTTTACAAAAACGTGGTTGTGATTATTTTATATAATTAATTACATTGTTTTACCCCAAGTCTTTTCTTAGACAAGCGTGCTTATGTGGCTGTATCAGTGTTGCTTCCCTTCCCCCATGTTGTCTGCATCCAGGTAAAGAACACGGAAAGTATCTAATTTTACCAGGACAGCACCGAGTCCATGATAGCACATGCAAAGAAGTGTTTAACAGAGGTTCATGATATATTGCAAAAAGACAAATTTTAATTTATTTAAATTAAATTTTATGAGATTCTGTTTATTTTAAACCCATGATTGAGGTGCTTTTGTCTGCTTAGGAAATGCTTCAGGTGTTTTTAATTTTACAGTGCCTTTTTCAGTTGCTTTGATTTTTTTATGTTTCACTTTGATTTTGTTCTGTCTAAGCCCTTTCCACTGGAGGAGTTCAAATCATTTACATATAGGCCCATCTCCATAGTTCTCCTGACACTTCCAGTGATTATGGCTGGAGAAGCTCAGTGCAAAAGATTCTTCCAGGAATTTGAAACAAGTGAAGAGCTATTTGGAGCAAGAGCAAAACTCTCAGACATCAGAGATGTAAGCTATTCAAATGCAGCTGCTTATTACCAGCAACCTGACCTTTCCTTCCCAAATATTTGCTTTCAAAGTCTCTCTAGCTGCTTCCCTCTGGTCAAACCATAGCACTCAATTTAGAAATAAAACTCCTATTTCATTTACTTACCTTATTGAATTTTCCTTATCAAAGCACAGCTTGGGATCTACTTCAGTTGTTTCAAGGGACTTAAGTAATGCAGTGTGTTAAATTAAAATCATGGGTAAAATATTTGAGAGGTGGCTAACAAGGTGACCCCATGATGTTCCTGAAATGTAGTTCAGATAAGATCTGGATGGCCACCTTTGACATTCAGAGTCCAATATGCTGGGCCATTATTTTATGCCCCAAATGACTGTTATTTGAGAACATTCCTACTTCGGCACTTACTCTTTCCACCTGATATCTGGAAAATGCCCTGAAAAGAAATAACTGAGAGAATTACTCCTGCAATAAACTAGAAGTTGCCTTTTTAAATTCTAGCATTACTAAACTTTCTTTGGTAATACATTTTCTTGGTAATAACTTTTCTCTTTTTTCCCCCTACAAATGTATAATAGTTGCTATTATTAACTATTTGGGGCAGAGGAATATTTTTCTTTAGTGACTCTAAACAATTTGTAACTTATGTTTGTTTTTATAGAACAGTTCTGTTTCCCTGATTGAGGCTCTTCAGGTGTGTTTTTGATGGAACTCAGATCTCCTTATGAAAACATATTATGCATCTAGTGAGATATCTAAGTTCCATTGTATTTCTTCCAGTAGAATCTGTGACACCAAAGTAATAACCAGAGATATGTTGATATCCCTAAAGTAGCTTATTTTATTTCTGTATAAGTTAAGATTTAGGGGGCACAAAAGAAAACCCAATGATTATGATAAAAGTGAAGTAATCAAATGGCAGAAAAACCTTCAAATAATATCACATGGTAAATCTGAGAATAACTTCCAAAATATTAGTATTCCATAAGACTAACTGCTGAGTTTTCCAAATTTGCTGGCATATTGAGTGCAGTACCTTCACAACATCATCTTTCAGGATTTGAAATACCTCAGCAGAAATTCTATCACCTCCACTAGCTTTGGTCATAGTGATGCTTCCTAAAGCCCCCTTGACTTTGCATTCCAGTATGTCTGGCTCTAGGTGAGTGATCACACCATTGTGGTTATATGGGTCATTAAGATCTTTTTTATAGGATAAGGGGATGACAGAAGATGAGATGGTTGGATGGCATCACTGACTCAATGGACATGAGTTTAAGTAAGCTCCGGGAGATGATGAAAGACAGGGAAGCCTGGGGTGCTGAAGTCCATGGGGTTGCAAAAACTTGGATACGACTGAGCGACTGAACAAGAACAACAAATAAGACTAACAAACTAAGGTTTGATCCCAGAGTGAAAATAAAACAGCTATAAAATAATACAGTAAGCAAGCTATTTTGAATGCAGAAACCATCTTACCTAGTGTAATATGAATAGCATGTAGCTCCTGAATGCATATTAATTTTTTAGGCTGCATAGTAACTACTGTAGAAAGGTATAGATCTCCTTCCAGAAGCTCATAATGGTAGGAAATAAACCAGATGGTTTCTGCAGGATTCCTGTGATTTTGGTAAATAACAAACTCTGCTTGAAGGCTACCATGTCTCATTTCCAAGCATTTGGAGGAGGAGGGAATGGGGAATAGAGTTTTTTTTTTTCCTGGGGTGAAAGAAAATGTTCTGAAATGTTATAATGGTTACACAATCTGTGAGTGTTCTAAAAATCACTGCTTATGCACTTTAAAAAGTGTAGATTTTATGTGTGTGAATTATAGCTCAGTAAAAAAAATTTCTTAAAGAATATCTTGATTTTAGTTGATATTAAAATATAAACCCTTCTTAAAATATTATCTTGCAAAAGAGCCATAAATATTTTACCACTATAGGGGCTTCCCTGGTAGCTCAGTGGTAAAGAAACTGCCTGCATGCAAGAGACTGGGTTTGATCCCTGGGTCGGGAAGATCCTCTGGAGAAGGGAATGGCAACCCACTCCAGTATTCCTGCCTGAGGAATTCCATGGGCAGAGGAACCTGGCGGGCTACAGTCCATGGGGTCACAAAGAGTCAGACATGACTGAGTGACTAACACACATGTAGGTAAATAAGTCTCAGAAATGACATTGTTTTCGTGGTCTATAGCACAATGTATAGCACAGATTTAGCCTATTAAGCAATTCCTTTCTGCAAATATTTTTGACAGGAAGGACTCTATTTATTTGGCTTTCTTCAATTAAATCATGAACATTTGTAGGCAATTTGTAAGAGTGACAAGAATTTTTTGAAAATTCTGAATTTGCAATAAAATAAATTACTGCTGGCTTTTGTCTTCTCTTTACATCTGGGATCCAGTAATTACTGTCAATGAAACCCTCATATTTATGTATGGCAATGCTTCAATTCTAGTTAGGAATCTCAATCTTAGATAAGAAAAATATTCTATGAGGTCATTAAGACCGTTTAAAAAAAACTCTCCAGTTTAATCTGGTGGCAGCATATTTACTTTCCAGTGGACTCGTAATGACTTCAGCACACAAATACACACACACACACACACACACACACACACACACACTTTTTTCCCCCAAAATCTCCAAAGATCATTGAGATTCAGAGCAGTTTGAAAGATTAATCCCACAATTTTCCAGGCATAAAGAAACTCTGTCAAATATCTACTATTTAAAATTGCATCCTCCCAAATTGACTAAAACAATTTATTTTTACTACTCTAAGAATATTTTTGTGGTTACTTTACACTCACTATTTTTCTGGAGCACAAAAGTCAAAATATCTATTGCACTTTTCATTTATAACTTAAAGATGTATTAATTTGAGTGTGAAATTACCTCTTCCCAGAGACAGAACTATAAAATACAGAAAAATATTACATTAAGCCTGAGGATAAATGAACATGCATATGTGTCATTTCTTAACATATATGTTAAGAAAAAAGATATATACATATATACATAAGAGACTTATCTTTATCTCATTATGTTTAAATGATATTAATAACAGTCATAGAAATTATACAGTTGCCAACTAATATAATAGGTGTACTCCTGTCTCTCCGTGGTCATCTGGCTTTAAAAAGCCAAACACACACTTAATTGCAGATACAGAAAAAGACTATAACAGCATTTCTCTAAATAGATGGAGAGGATGTGACATTATAGACATGAGCTAGGAAGTCCTCTGGCTTTTTCCAAGTCAGATGTTGAGGCAGGGAGTTGAAGGGAAACACTCAGGGAAGAGAAGAAATTAAGACCCTCAATCAAGAGGAAGAGATCTTCCACTCAATCCTCCCTCTCCCAGTATCCACCAGCCAACATGCCCAGAACTGCCAAGGAGACAGGCTGGCGCTGTCCGCGGTGCTGAACGGCCAGCCGCTCCCACTCACCTGCAACCACCGTGGCTCCCAGGAGGCCGAGAAGGGCGGCCGGCTGCATGGCCTGGCTCGTCCAAATCTGCGCGGAGAAAAGGATAGCAGTTGGAGCGGTGAATGAGAAGGGGACGGAAGGCGAGATGAAGATACTCCGGGAAAACAACCTTGTATCCTGGTCCCCGCGGTGTGGGGCGGTTGGCGCAGGCCCCGCTCTTTTAAAGGGCAAGCCAGGGCCGCAGGGCTGGGAGGGGCTGGCACCCAGGAGGCGGCGCCCCCTCGCTCAGCTCTGACGTCATGAAACGGCCTTCAGGGGCGGTGGCGCAAGTAGGAAGAAATTTACGCCAGTGCAGTCGCCTCGGTGTTCTGAGTCTTCAGCGGGGGTGGGGAGTTAGGTAGAAAGGGTGGAAGGGTGAGGGGAGGTAGCTCAAATCGGAGTCCGAGGGGAGAGGAGGGAGTCCTGCTTAGATTGTCCAAATATATTTCTCATCTTCCCCGCATCCCGCCCTCTCCAACCCCTCCAAACCCCCCAACCCCCGACCCCAGCCGCCAACCTCCGTATCTAGAAACGTGTTTGAGGCTGTGTATGAAAGTGTTAGTCGCTTCAGTCGTGTCCGACTCTTTGCGACCTCATGGACTGTAACCCGCCAGGGTCCTCTGTCCATGAAATTCACCAGGCAAGAATACTGGAGTGGTTTGCCGTTTCCTTCTCCAGGGGATCTTCCCGACCCAGGGATTGAACCCAGGTCTCCCGCATTGCAGGCAGATTCTTTACCATCTGAGCCACCAGGGAGGCTGTGTATCTCTTTTCAATATTGTAGTTGGACGATAGCCAGTTCCTATATTCAGACTTAGTTTTTTTTTCTCATTATTTTATAAACTTTTTATTATTTTTGCTTTTGACATTTAAGATTAACATGTACAGGGCAGAGGTGGGAGGCGTGGAAGATTTCTCAGGAATTCTCTCAAAGCAGGATGACGGAGGAAATCAGTATTTTCTTTATTAACAAGGGCTTTAGAATAAACATCCTATGAGATAGGGGCATGGTCACTTTTTTTTTTTTTTTTTTTTTTGGCTGAGCAGGAAGCACAGAGTCTTAACCACTAGACCTCCAGGAATTCCCACTTTAAAAAAAAGCATAAGTCTATTTTCTGTGTCTGTTTCTCCATTGTTGCCCTGTAAGTAAATTCTTCAGGACCATTTTTCTAGATTCTGTATATATGTGTTAGAATATGGTATTTATTTTTCTCTTTCTGACTCAGTTCACTCTGCATAATAGGTTCTAGGTAGGAGAGAATGAGAAAGAGTAACATGGAAACTTACATTACCATATGTAAAATAGATAGCCAACAGGAATTTGCTGTATGTCTCAGGAAACCAAACAGGGACTCTGTATCAACCTAGAGGGGTGGGATGGGGAGGGAGATGGGAGGGAACTTCAAAAGGGAGGGGATATATGTATACCTATGGCTGATTCATGTTGAGATTTGACAGAAAACAGCAAAATTCTGTAAAGCAATTATCCTTCAATAAAAAATGATTAAAAAAAAATATCACCACCTAATTTTTCTGGGAATTTGTTTGGTCTTTTTGTTTTTTGGGTTTTTTTTACTGAAATGAACATATCTCCCACCTGCTGTGTAGTTTAACTTTGGGAAAAACCTAGAATTCATACGTGCATGTTAATGGGTATGTTTCTGGACTCTTCTAGAATATCAGTCCGTCCCATTTCAGTGGTCTATTTGTTTGTCCTTGAAGCAGTACCACACTTTCTTTATCATCATATCTTTTTAATATGTTTTGCTATCTGGGGGAAAAGTTCTTTCCCCCTTATTTTTCTTAGGAAGTTATTCTTGGCCCTTTGCACTTTCATATAAATTTTAGAAGCAGTTTTCAATTTGCATGAAAAAAATCTGTTAAGATTTTGATAGGAATTGTATCAGATTTATGGATTGATTTGATTACAACTGACATCTTTAATCTGTGAATTGATTTGGGAACAAATGACAATAGTGGGCTGACAGTTGTTTGATTGCTGTTATTGTTCTGGATAGAGTTTTATCTGAACTTGTACAAAATACTATTACCATAGGAAAAGAAAAGAAGCTACGGGGAAAAACATTTCTCAGGAATGCTCTCAACGAAAAATTAAGGACGAAAATAAACCCTTAGAAACCAGGTTTTAGAAAAAAAGTGTAGTTTTGTACATGACTCCTGAAATAGGTTACCCATCAGGATCCAGCCAGTAAAATGAAACTACTAGAAGGAATTTAATTTAGGAAAAATAGGGATTAGAAAAGCTAAAAAGCCAATAGGTGAAAATGCGGAAACCCAAAGATTGTTAACTGCAGGCAGCTGGTATGCCCCTAGGGAATGATAGGATAAAGAAAGGATGTGTCTTTGCTAGACCCCAAAAACATGGACCACCCGGTGGGAGTGGAAACCTTTACAGGCTATGAAGGCCATGGAATCATGGAGGAAGGGCAGTCTGGTGGGAGCTAGAATCACAGACGAGAAGCAGCCACTGCTAGAAATGCATCCTCTCCTCCCAAGAAGAGAAATGGGGAGAAAAACCCTGACTTCTCCTCTCTTTCAGTGCAAGTACCTCTTAGCGGCTGAACATAACTGGGAATGACTGACAGCAAGACTAAAAAGTATAGTTTGCAAGGAAGGAGTCAGAAAGCAAATGACAAACAAAAGGCATATACATCAAAGTCACAAGTTAGAAGTTCAGGTTCTGAATGTAGCTTTTTCTCTCAAAATTTATCAATTCATTTCATTTGCTTATATCAAGCACTGTGGTAGATGCATATTCCATTGGCTACAGCAGGTTATAGGGTCAATCCCAACATTAATGGTGAAAGGAAATATACCCCTCTCCTGCTCTAGCAGAGCTCACTAGTCAGAGAGTAAAGATGGGAGAGGTGGAAGGTAGACTCCAGGTCTACAGAGGACGGGGCAAGAGCATGGCATGCTGTGACAATGACATTACCATGGAACCTGCTGCCCTGCAGGTGTACATCTACAGAATTCCCTGTGTTTGTGGTCAATAAGATAAACATTTATCTCTGTGACGTTAAGGTTTTTTTTTCCTAATAGAGAGTACCATGTCAATAAGTAGTTTTCCTTAGATAATTTGATCCTACAACACATTTAGTACCTGGTTTCTTATGTCAGGTCAGATTCCTAACACACTTTGACATAATTAAGAAATCACAAACCAAATTCTCATCTTAAGAGAAGAAGGAAAATTTTTAACCCACTGTATTATGGGTAACATAAATCCATATAGCTTGTAAGAAGATACATATTAATAAAAATTAACACTTCTCTTATTAAATGTTAGTTTGTTTTATAGCTATAGAGATTAATACCCTCCTGTGTTTTGTATGTGTGTGTTTAGTTGTTTTCTGCTATGTTTCAGAATGGAGTTAACCATGATTAGTTTTGTAGAAATAAAGGACCAAATTTTTGGAGGACTGTTTAAAAACTTAACATTTCTCAAAAAAGGTCAAGAGATAGAGCTACAACCATTCAGGTATGACAGAACAGGGAACGTTCCTCTTGAATTTGGAGTTTGCAGAAAATTGGATGCACTAGATGAACAAGTATACTTATTTGTCTATATACTGAAGAGTATGCAAGAAACAGATATTGAGGACTAGGTGGGAAAACTACAATTTGGGTCTGGTGAGTTGATAAGACCATTAAGCTCTTGACAAATCTATTATAGTTAGTAACATATCACATGGTAGGGATTTAGAATGTAGGGTGCTTGCTGGTCTTCACATGTTCCTCCTCCTAACACACACAGCAGCAGCAGCAGACACTCCTACTTTTCTGCCCATTTCCTTGATTTCCCTCATTCTTACCATTTTGGAGCACACTGCTTTGATTTCCAGTGGCCAAAATCTTCATTTCTTTGCCTGATGGCTTTCTCTGGTTACCAGAGCCAACAGTTCTATGCAAATGGCAATCTGAAAATGCTGAGGAACTGAGGCCCCCAGGAGCAGCCCTCACCCAAAGGTGAGATGTATAAAATCCCCAGACTCACAGCTCCTTCAGCTCCCTGCGTAGGCTCTGAGAGCTTCCCAGCAAGACTGAGCTTAGTTACACACAGAGAAAGTTTTTGATAGCAAGCTATATATGGGTGACTTTCTTTTCCTGTTTTGCTTTTCCACTCCCCATTGTTGTTTCATGGAATTATCTACAGAATAAGTTATTTGAACTCAAGTCTTTATTTCAAGGTCTGCTTTTGGGAAAAGTTGAACAATGACACATATATTCACATACCTAAATAGAATTTTTCTTGTTTTGTCTGATTGATTATTGGCTGAAGCCTCAGAGGTAGGTAACGTGGGTTTTAAGTACCCACATGTTTCAAAGAAAGGAGCCAGTCACATTTCTACAAGACTAAACTAGCAGAGCGGGTGTCACTATGTAATGGAAGACTACAGGTACAAACTTAGTAATGCAAAACCATAAAGGGACTGGTTAGAGAAAGGACTTTTTTTGAAGAAAGTTTGCAGGGAGCCCTGTACTGTTTTGTGATGCTTCTTCCTATCTCTGCCAAGTCAGGAGCTGCAAGAAAACAGCTCACATAAAGTGGTGCTGTCTGCAGGAAGGGAGACTGACATTTCATTTCCTTGCCAGATGCTTGCTGAACTGCAGAAACCCATAGATTTCCTCCAATGCCGCTAGAGGAGAGTGGGAAGGAGATCACAGAGCAATTTAATTTGTGGTCCCAAGATTTTGAGAGTGAAGTGACCAAGGTGGAGGAGGGCAGGAGGCCAGATGGAGTAGCCTCAATGGTGAGTTGGGAAGAGAGGACAGTGGCTAGAGCATCTGCACACCCAGAGATTTTCCCTGGGCCAAGTGAACTCCGTGAAATGTTACTGGTCTCAAGTTATCCACCAAAGCTTCTGCTTGAAGGAGAAAAGGGATCCCTAGGATGTGCTGATGATGGTAGCTGAGAGGTGTTGTGAGAGGTTAGAGAACATCATACCTGTCAGGGACTGGGGGAGTAAGGAGGTTGCCATGGAGGACACTGAAGAATCAGCAAAGGTCCCTTGGGAAAGGTTCAGCTGGCATCTGGAGGTGTGCCATGACAGAGGGCACTGAAAACCAAGAGAGGGCCACAGATGATGCTGGCCATCTCTGACACCTCCATTATCACAGTCGTTTTCCACTTCATTCCAAACCAACAGGAGCTGAAGGGAGGGGTATGGTAGGAAAGAAAGAAGCAAGAGTCAGTACTTACCTCTTCCTTATGACTGGTTCTGGGTCAGGCAGCAGCTGGGAGATAGAGGGGCCTTGAATTGGGTGAAAAATAGAAGTTCGAACTATTGTAAAGCTCTAGAGTTAATGAAAAGCTATTGTTTCTGCCTGAGATATTGTCCAAGGATCAGGAAGGCAGCTTTGACAGAAATGCTTGGAAAAAAGAATGAAGATGTTTCCTCAGTGTACCTTCCAAGTTCCATCATGTTCAAATGGTTTATGTGTAACATAGGATAGAAAAATGCTTGCACATTTGTTTACACATATGAGTGCTGCAATATAAAGGGGAATGCTCTGATGGGAGCAGAAATCATGAAGAATCGTTGAGAGATAAAAACAGATGGGTACAGACTGAAAAAGAAAAACCACAGCTTTTAAGACATGCTTAGTCACTCAGCCGTGTCCAACTCTTTGTGACCCCATGACCAGGCTACCCCATCCATGGAATTTTTCAGGCAAGAATACTTAAGTGGGTTGCCATTTCCTCCTCCAGGGCTCCTAAGATTGGACTAATGATTGAAGGAGGTTTGAAGTTCTGTCAAGCCCAAAGCAAGCAGAGAATGTTGGGGTGAATGTTGAGGATTTTGAGTGGAGTCCCTAGAGGAAGCACATAGATTGCATGACCTTCCCCCTCCTCCAGTACTTGTACAAAGATGTCAGAACCTGCATCCTGTTCTGTTGGGTTCTTTCCACCTCTTAAGATCAACCTCTTTCCATCTTTGATGTCTTGATGTCCAGGAGACTCTTTCTTCTCTTTTCCTGAAAATTCCTGCTCTATATGACATTCTTCATAGGGACTTTTAAAGTTTGGTTTCATTTGAAAAGATGTATTTCAATTTGTGGAATTTCTAGCAACAAGCCAGAAATAGTGGCCCTCACAGTAACTTCAGGTCAACATGTCTGATACTGGAAATCAGATGCAGTCCTGTGCTGATTGTTTTGAAGTCTCCCTCTGGTACTCTCTCTGACCTTTCTTTCTGTGCTCATCCTCAGGAGTCATGAAATGTAAGTTGGTTTCACCTTGTGATTCTAAGAAATCTATTGGACTTAACAAGTTCTCTTTTCTCTGAGAAGAGGCATTCTTTTGCTAATGCTAAATTTTTAATTATTTATGGCAAATATTAGAGCATACCAACTCCCAAGAAGGCCTCTCCTCTACAAAAATGTATTCTCCAGAAAAATTCCATGTAGGCTAGTTTCAGTTTTATACCTATGAATATTTCATTTCTCAGTAATTCATAATGGTCCTCAAGGAGCCATTACTATTAAGTAAATATGCATAATCAGAAACTTCCCAAGATGTAACTGACCATGTTTTTGTTCTGGGTAGCATGTATATGGAGAAGGCAATGGCATCCCACTCCAGTACTCTTGCCTGGAAAATCCCATGGACGGAGGAGCCTGGTAGGCTGCAGCCCATGGGGTCGCTAAGAGTCGGATACGACTGAGCGACTTCACTTTCACTTTTCCCTTTCATGCACTGGAGAAGGAAATGGCAGTCCACTCCAGTATTCTTGCCTGGAGAATCCCAGGGACGGGGGAGCCTGGTGGGCTGCCGTCTATGGGGTCGCACAGAGTCGGACACGACTGAAGCGACTTAGCAGCAGCATGTATATATACATATAGTAGGCCACTTCTTATCAGTTTTATTAAAGGGTTGTTCTCCATCTTTTTTTCCCACTTTCCTAGCCGCCTTTCCTTTCTTTTGCATTCACTCACAAAATTCAGAAAACAGCCCCGAACAATATTATCCTGCCATATAAACACAATACTGCCTAAAACTGTAAATTACCAATGGATGGGCCAGTCTTAAAATTTTTGTCTTTCAGAAGGCATATTATCCTATCAGGTATGAAAACAAATATTGGAAGACTTACTGGATTTGGTCCTTTCTTTCCAGCAATACAATGATGAGCTAATTTCAGAGCTAACTTATGAAAGTACAAAGAAACCTTGTAGACATTTGACCCAAGGGGAAAAGTGATACCTGGGTCCTACAGACTAAAGCAGAAGTCTCAGGGTTTATCAGACTGGAGTCTCAGGCCAGTTCTAGCCTACAGGTCGAAGAGGAGGTAAAAGGAGCATCTAAAAGACCCCACTGAATTTATAGCCCAAGGAGAGGTTGAAAAAAGGTCAGAGCATGAGGGACAGCAGTTGCTTCAAGGGAAATGGTTGAGTCACTGAAAAGTGAACTTGAATGCTTCCCACTCCTGAATTCACCCAAAACAGCATGAAATGGACAGACAATATTTCTTCAAAAGCTAAAGCAATGGTTTGTTTGCATAATAAGTCAGTGTTTTATTGTGATACTCTGAACACCATTTTAACAGTGGAAATGTAGAGGGAGAAAGAAAACAAATAGAGTATTTAAGAGACCAAGTGCCATACACACAAGTTCCTACCCTCTGGTCTAGGTAAATTCACACGTGGGTGTTCTTGGATGATGCTACATCTTGATTTGAGGGAAAAAGTCACAAAGGAGTAATGAAAGTCTCAGAGAAGGTATCAAAAAACCAAATCAGTCAATGGCCCCTGAGTCTCTTGTTTCCATAGCCTATTTTCCATTTCTCCCTGCCTCTCTACATGAAAGGGAGGTGCAAAGAGAATTTTGGGAGGCTAGGAGGCGGTAACTTGGGAACCATGTTCTGTCTCCTTGTCATCCTGCTTCAGTTTGTGCATCCAGACTGTCAGCTTCATCATCGTCCTGTCCCAGGACCTGATAACATCCCATGATTCTATCTCTAAAAGTGAAATGATAATTTGCATAAAAAGTGCTATTACAAAGCACTAATGAATGTTAGGAGGCTTCAAACCAAACCAATATTACTCCTGGAGCCATTTCAGAGCAACTTGTCCTAGAGTCATCCCAGGGGAGAGAATCCATGAATAGAATGTCAGACACAACGAGAGGTTCCCCAGGGACCCACTTCAGTTAAGAGCCTTCTCCGTGTCCCTCGGCTCACACCTATGGGTTGTGGCCCACTTGGTGGGCCAACTCTGCTCTTGCTCTACAAGGAAACAGTAACTCCCATAATTATATTCTTGGAGTGGGGGTGGGGCCTCTGAAGTGGACATTTCTGTGAGCACTGCAAAGTGGGTGGTGGGAGGGTCTTCCAGAACTCCTGGGAGGGGCACAGGTCTTTTTTTATCTCTGTCTCTTGACAGCATTTGATCCAACTTCAGTGATTAAGGAGGTGTTGATCTTGGGGTATGACTTGACTGCCTCTGCTGATCTCAACTATCTGCAACTAATATACTTTATCTGCACCCATGAGCTCAGCCTTGCCTTAATCTTAGGACCTCTCTCAACCTCTGTTAGGAGAGATTCACAGAGTTCAGCGTCAGGCCACGTTTCTTTCTACGTGGTTGGGCTCAACCTGGAGTCTGACTTTTTGTGACTTTTTTATTTCTGACTACTCTGCCACAAGTCTTGGGGTCATCCTCAACTCCTCTATTCTCTTACTCCACTAGTTGATCTTTAGAAAATCCTGAAGATTCTTGATTGAAAATAAGTAGAGAATCTAACTGCTGGTTTCCAGCTCTAACTACTAACGCTGCTGCTACAAGTTACCACCATCCCTCAGGTAGATAAATGAATGTCCACCTCACTGCTCTTCCTACCCATACTCGGGTCTCTTTATAGTCCATCCTCCAAAGGGCAGCCAGAAGGAGACTGAAGTGTGTAACTGTGTCATGTCACTACTCTACTTTGAAAATGTTCAACTGGCTCCCATCTCACTCAGCCAGTCTTTCATGACCTGGCTTCCTTTACCCCTCTCGCTTCTCCACTCATGTGTCCTCACGCACCTGCTCCAGCTGTACAGGCCTCTGTGCTCTTCCTAAAACACGCCAAGAACCCTTCTGCCTCAGACCCTTGGTGCTTTCTGTGGATTCAATGCCACCTTTTCAGTGAGGTCTTCCCAGAAATACCCCCTCCCACTTTGCCAGCTTTCCTTATCCTTTCTCTTGATTTTTTGTTCTCCAAAGCACTTACCACCACCAGTAAAACAGCACACTTGTTTTACTTATTTGTTTGCTGCCTACCTCTCCCACTAGAGTGCAGGCTCCATGAGGTCAGGGGGTTTTGCCCATTTTATTCTGTACTTTTCCTGGCACCTAGGAAAAAGCCTGGCACATACTGACTTCTCAGGACATGTTGAGTAAATGACTGATGCAAAACTAGATGCTGCTGCTGCTAAGTTGCTTCAGTAGTGTCCAACTCTGTGCGACCCCATAGACGGCAGCCCACCAGGCTCCCACGTCCCTGGGATTCTTCAGGCAAGAACACTGGAGTGGGTTGCCATTTCCTTCTCCAATGCATGAAAGTGAAAAATGAAAGTGAAGCCGCCCAGTCATCTGACTCTTCGCGACCCCATGGACTGCAGCCTACCAGGCTCCTCTGTCCATGGGATTTTCCAGGCAAGAGTACCAGAGTGGGGGAATCATTATTAGGGAGGACATTCAACCAATAGGGTGCTGGACTATTATGATCTATTTTTGAGAACATTAAAACTATGGCATTGTGTAGCATTGGCTAGGTTAAATTCAAATGTTAGATTATTTTTTAAAAACTACTCAATTATGTTCAACTTCCCTGGTGGCTCAGACGGTAAAGCATCTGCCTCCAATGTGGGAGACCTGGGTTCAATCCCTGGTTTGGGAAGATCCTCTGGAGAAGGAAATGGCAACCCACTCGAGTATTCTTGCCTGGAAAATCCCATGGACGGAGGAGCATGGTAGTTTACAGTCCATGGGGTTGCAAAGAGTCGGACATGACTGAGCGACTTCACTTTCTTTCTTTCTTTCGATTATGTTCACTGACTTCCCTGGTAGCTCAGCTGGTAAAGACTCCACCTGAAATGCAGGAGACCTGGGTTTGATCCCTGGGTTGGGAAGATCCCCTAGAGAAGGGAACAGCTACCCACTCCAATATTCTGGCCTGTAGAACTCCATGGGGTCACCAAGAGTCCAGTATTCTGGCCTGGAGAGTTCCATGGGGTCACAGAGCCTGGCACAACTGAGCGACTTTCACTTTCATGTTCACTGGCATTTACAATGTTTGGATATTTTCTATAGGCTACAGTTTTTTGTACTTACTACTAAGCTGTGTTTCTCATTTATTAGAATATTTAAAGAAATTCATAATAATGAATGAAAAATTTCTAATATTTCACTTTCAAGTCCTAAAAATTAATATTTTTGGAAAATTTAGTAATACTATGAGTGAAGATACAAAGAGGTTAGTGAGATCTGTTTTGAAACTGTACCCAGGGTCAGTCCTGTTCCTGGAGGACAAATGATGGTCTCCATGAGGCATGGGTTTGTTTCCACAGGAAGCATAGATATTTAGTAAATGTCACAGGCTAAAGAAGCCACAGAAAGTTGCTTTTGTTTTTCTTGTCTCCCATGATTTCAATTTCATTTAAAACATAATTTTACTTTGTCTTGGCTGACAAGTCAGCTCCTATGTTCATGGGGGCTTAAAAGAATGCAGCAACCTGAGCTACTGTTTGGTTGTAGAATCAGTGGTTTCTTAACTACTATGAGGCTGAAAGTGCCCAGGGCCAAATAGCAAGATCTGCAGCTTCTTGTGCCAACTGCATGTTTTCCAGCCCAGACCAGTTTAGGTGGAACAAGATGTGATCAAACCATATCAAGTTCTCAAAGAATAGTGACTGCTCTCTTAAGAATAAATTATTCTTTATCACTATGTTGGAGACAATTGTGTCTGCAGCAGATGCCCTCTGGTCCTGGGGACTGGCAAGCAAAGAGAGGGCATGAATGAAAATCATCAAGCACATGCTTAACTTCTTGCTTCAATCCAAATCAAAATGGAAGCCTCTTTGGCTTCTACTAGCAGGAACCAAAGTTGTCCTTTGAAGCCAGGACAAAGCCTGCAAAAAAACTTGGTGCAAATTTACAAGGGCTGTATACCCACCACATTTTACCATTAACATTTTATATTTTACCATTAACGCTTACTGTGCGTACTTATTTCATGTCTATCCATCTATCCACCATCTATCCATCCATCACCCCATCTTACTTGTTGCTGCATTTCAAGCACATCCTGCACATTTTTAAGTTATTTCCTAGAAGACTAAATTCCTGAAAACTGCTTTGACTTTATATAATTACATACTATCATTTTACTTGTGATGGTCATAGGGCACTTGGGACGTTCTGCAGAATAACTCTTTGTAGTATTGGGAAGGTTGTCATAACATTTATTAAAAATGTGAAGCTAAAGGGGATATATGTATATGTATGTATGTATATGTATGGCTGAATCCCTTCCACTATTCACCTGAAACTATCACAACATTGTTAATCGCTATCCCCCAATACAAAATTAAAAGTTCAAAAAAAAATTGAAGCTGAAATTTAAGCAAGGATAAGCCCAGAGCTTACTAAGGAGAAACACTGAGATCAGAGAGACTGTGGCATTTCTCACACCTCTTTTGGGAGAGTTTTCAGACCAAGGGTAAGTAGATTCCTTTCAGGAATGGTTTAGCGTAGTGTTGCCTCAAGTGAAGTGAAAGTCGCTCAGTCGTGTCTGATTCTTTGCGACCCCATGGACTGTACAGTCTATGGAATTCTCCAAGCTAGAATACTGGAGTAGGTAGCCTTTTCCTTCTCCAGGGGATCTTCCTGACCCAGGGATCAAACCTAGATCTCCCGCATTGCAGGCAGATTCTTTACCAGCTGAGCCACCGGGGAAGCCTAAGAATATTGGAGTAGGTAGCCTATCCCTTCTCCAGGGGATCTTCCTGACCCAGGAATTGAACTGGGGTCTCCTGCATTGCAGGTGGATTCTTTACCAGCTGAGCTACCAGGGAAGCCCAGTATTGCCTGAAGGCAGAGAAATTTCCAAAATGATCTATTAAGGTCCCTTTCAATAGAGCTAACTGATTCTGAGATCACTCAGTTTTTAATAAAGGTTAATAATCAGGGTAAAAAAGGGAGAAAAAGAATGAAAATTAGAAAGACATCAGACTCAAGCTATCCCTTTATTAATATAAAATCATATGGCAAGATTCCGATGGCCTTTCAACTCATTCAATAAATCTTGGCAGGATATTCATACACCAGACAGCAACTGAGTATATGTTTCTGCTTTTACCAGGGTCCCAGTCATTCTTCCTAGATATTGCCAAGTTGCCACCTCACCACTGGCTGACTCATATTTTACACCGAGACTATCCATAGTCCTAAAGGAATGTGACCTTTTCCCTTGGAAATGAGAAATACTGTATCCCCTCAAGGTCACATACCGAAATCATCATGTTTAGCAAATGGTAAATCTCTCCAGAAGATCAAAACTGACAGTTTAGTTCAGATCAGTAGCTCAGTTCTGTCCGACTCTTTGTGACCCCATGGACTGCAACACGCCAGGCTTCCCTGTCCATCACCAAATCCCGGAGCTTGCTCAAACTTATGTCCATCAAGTCAGGGATGCCATCTAACCATCTCATCCTCTGTTGTCACCTTCTCCTCCTGCCTTCAATCTTTCCCAGCATCAGGATCTTTCCAGTGAGTCAGTTCTTCACATCAGGTGGCCAAAGTATTGGAGCTTCAGCTTCAGCATCAGTCCTTCCAATGAATATTCAGGACTGATTTCCTTTAGGACTGACTGGTTTGATCTCTTTGCAATCCAAGGGACTCTCAAGAGTCTTCTCCAACACCATACTTCAAAAGCATCAATTCTTCGGTGATCAGCTTTATTTATGGTCCCAACTCTCACATCCAACTCTCACTACTGGAAAAACCATAGCTATGACTATACTTTTGTCAGCAAAGTAATGTCTCTGCTTTTTAATACACAGTCTAGATTTGTCATAACTTTGCTTCCAAGAAGCAATTGTCTTAATTTCATGGCTGCATTCACCATCTGCAGTGATTTTGGAGTCCAAGAAAATAGTCTCTCACTGTTTCCATTGTTTCCCCATCTATTTGCCATGAAGTGATGGGACCAGATGCCATGATCCATGATCTTTGTTTTTTGAATGTTGAGTTTTAAGCCAACTTTTTCACTCCCCTCTTTCACTTTCATCAAGAGCCTCTTTAGTTCTTCTTCATTTTCTACCATAAGGGTGGTGTCATCTGCATATCTGAGGTTATTGATATTTTCCCCAGCAATCATGACTCCAAATTTTGCTTCATACAGCCCAGCATTTTGCATGATGTACTCAGGATAGAAGTTAAATAAGCAGGGTGACAATATAGAGCCTTGACATACTCCTTTCCCAATTTTGAACCAGCTCATTGTTCCATGTCTGGTTCTAATTGTTGCTTCTTGACCTGCATACAGATTTCTCAGGAGACAGGTGAGGTGGTCTGGTATTTCCATCTCTTTAAAAATTTTCCACAGTTTGTTGTGATCCACACAGTCAAAGGCTTTAGGGTAGTCAATGAAGCAGATGTCTTTCTGGAATTCTCTTGTTTTTTCTATGATCCATCAGATATTGGCAATTTGATCTCTGGTTCCTCTGCCTTTACTAAATCCAGCTTGAACATCTGCAAGTTCTCAGTTTATGTACTGTTGAAACCTAGCTTGGAGAATTTTGAGTATTACTTTGCTAGCATGTGAGATGAGTGCAGTAGTTTGAACATTCTTTGGCATTGCCTTTTTTTGGGATTGGAATGAAAACTGACCTTTTCTAGTCCTGTGGCCACTGCTGACTTTTCCAAATTTGCTGGCATACTGAGTGCAGCACTTTCACAGCATTGTCTTTTAGTATAAAATAGCTTAACTGGAACTCCATCACCTCCACTAGCTTTGTTTGTAGTGATGCTTTCTAAAGCCCACTTGACTTCACACTCCAGGATGTCCGGCTCTAGGTGAATGATCACCCCAAAACTAACAGGGACCTGTCTAAAATACATTGGCTGTGGACTATGGAGTTTCCAAACACCTAGGTTGTTGCTGAATTGGAAGTGGGAGTGAGTCAGTCAGTGAGACTTATTCAGTTTTTCCAGGGCTGTGGTCAGGGTCTGAGCTGCTAACATGTTACCAGGCAGGGCTGAAGGAAGACTGAACCACAGAGTGACCCTGTAACATGGGTGGAGATGCACTGAACAATAAATAGTGAAATAAGCAATCTGCACCAATTAGAAATATGGTTTGGAGGAGACAGAGGACGTGCACCTACTGGTTGACTCTGGGAAGATTTACTCTGGGCTGAATGGATGGGGAACAGAAAGTTTATCCGTGAGTCTGGAGGATGAGAGAACACAGTGTAGCAGATGCTGAGGATATCCTGCCCGTATCACACTGGGCCTTGACATTTTGTGCACAGCAGCCTGACTTCCAACTGGCAGCATCTGCCTGTTTACCAAAGGTCTTCATCTGGTGGTTTGAGTTTGCTCTGTTCAGACATGCAGCAGGCCAAAGTGCTGTAGAATTAGTGCCTTCCCAGCTGCAGCTTTCCACCAAACACTGTGGAATTTGTGCTCTTATATCCCAGCTCCCTAGCTCCTTGTGCAGGATAACTGAGGCTTACATTCTGCACTGACCCCAAAAGTTCCCCAATAGGGTTGAATTCCGATTGTCTGTGGTGGCAATTTCCTTAAACATGAGCTTCCTACAGGCTTCTGTTCCTCCTGTCTCAGATCCCTACTTCCCTACTCAGACAAAGTACTTGCACTTGAATTTGTATCTCAGTCTACTTCTGAGGGAACCCAAACTAAGACACACAAGCAGTGGACAAATGCTCTGAAGGTCCCTCTGGCTATAATAATCTGTTGGATTATGGAAATGTCCTGATGAGAGAGACTGACTGAGGGGGAAACTGGGTCTTGTTCTGAGGGCATCAGGACAAGAGGGCAGAGAGAATGAAAACCTCTGAGGGCGTCAGAGGGCAGATAGAATGAAAACCACAGTCACAGACTACCAATCACACTGATCACGTGGACCATAGTCTTGTCTAACTCAATGAAACCATAAGCCATGCTGTGTAGGGCCACCCAAGATGGATAGGTCATGGTGGAGAGTTTTGACAAAATGTGGCCCACTGGAGAAGGGAATGGCAGACCAATTCAGTATTCTTGCTTTGAGAACCCCATGAACATTGTGAAAAGGCAAAAAGATACGACACTGAAAGATGAACTCTCCAGGTTAATAGGTGCTCAATATGCTACTGGAGAATAGAGAAAAAACTCCAGAAAGAATGAAGAGATGGAGTCAAAGCAAAAGCAACGCCCATTTGTGGATGTGACTGGTGATGGAAGTAAAGTCTGATGCTGTAAGGAACAATATTGCATAGGAACTTGGAATGTTAGGTCCATGAATCAAGGTAAATTGGATGTGGTCAAACAGGAGATGGCAAGAGTGAACATCAACATTTTAGGAATCAGCGAACTAAAATGGACTGGAATGGGCAAATTTAACTCAGATGAGCATTATATCTACAACTCTGGGCAAGAGTCCCTTAGAAGAAATGGAGTAGCCCTCATAGTAAACAAAAGAATTCAAAATGCAGTACTTGGATGCAATCTCAAAAATGACAGAATGGTCTCTATTCATTTCCAAGGCAAACCATTCAGTATCACAATAATCCAAGTTTATGCCCCAACCAGTAATGCCAAAGAAGCTGAAGTTGAACGGTTCTATGAAGACCTACAAGACCTTCTAGAACTAACACCAAAAAAAGATGTCCTTTTCATTATAGGGGACCGGAATGCAAAAGTAGGAAGTCAAGATCTATTTGGAGTAACAGGCAAATTTGGCCTTGGAGTACAAAATGAAGCAGGGCAAAGGATAAGAGTTTTGCCAAGAGAATGCACTGGTCATAGCAAACACCCTCTTCCAACAACACAAGAGAAGATTCTACACATTGGCATCACCAGATGATCAATACAGAAATCAGATTGATTATATTCTTTGCAGCCAAAGATGGAGAAACTCTATACAGTCAGCAAAAACAAGACCAGGAGCTGACTGTGGCTCAGATCATGAACTCCTTATTGCAAAATTCAGACTTAAATTGAAGAAAGTAGGGAAAACCACTAGACCATTCAGGTATGACCTAAATCAAATCCCTTACGATTATACAGTGGAAGTGAGAAATAGATTCAAGGGATTAGATCTGATAGACAGAGTGCCTGAAGAACTATGGACAGAGGTTCGTGACATTGTACAGGAGGCAGTGATCAAGACCACTGCCAAGAAAAAAAATGCAAAAAGGCAAAATAGTTGTCTGGGGAGGCCTTACAAATAGCTGAGAAAAGAAGAGAAGCAAAAGGCAAAGGAGAAAAGAAAAGATATACCCATTTGAATGCAGAGCTCCAAAGAATAGTAAGGAGAGAAAAGAAAGCCTTCCTCAGTGGTCAATGAAAAGAAATAGAGGTAAACAATAGAATGGGAAAGACTAGAGATCTCTTCAAGAAAATTAGAGACACCAAGGGAATATTTCATGCAACAACGGGCACAATAAAGGACAGAAAGGGTATGGACCTAACAGAAGCAGAAGATAGTAAGAAGAGGTGGCAACAATATACAGAAGAACTATACAAAAAAGATCTTCCTGACCCAGATAACCAAGATGGTATGATCACTCACCTAGAGCCAGATATCCTGGAATGTGAAGTCAAGTGGGCCTTAGGAAGCATCACCACAAACAAAGCTAGTAGAGGTGATGGAATTCCAGCTGAGCTATTTCAAATCCTAAAAGATGATGCTGTGAAAGTGCTGCATTCAATATGCCAGCAAATTTGGAAAACTCAGCCGTGGCCACAGGACTGGAAATGGTCAGTTTTCATTCCAATCCCAAAGAAAAGCAATGAAAAGAATGTTCAAACTACCGCACAATTGCACTCATCTCACACTCTAGCAAAATAATGCTTAAAATTCTCCAAGCCAGGCTTCAACAGTACATACTGTGAACTTCCAGATGTTCAAGCTCGACTTAGAAAGGCAGAGGAATCAGAGATCAAAATGCCAACATCTGTTGGATCATCAAAAAAGCAAGAGAATTCCAGAAAAACATCTATTTCTGCTTTATTGACTATGCCAAAGCCTTTGGCTGTGTGGATCACAACAAACTGTGGAAAATTCTGAAAGAGATGGTAATACCTGCTTCCTGAGAAATCTGTATGCAGGTCAAGAAGCAACAGTTAGAACTGGACATAGAATAACACAGTGGTTCAAAATTGGGAAAGGAGTATGTCAAGGCTGTATATTATCACCCTGCTGATTTGACTTATATGCAGAATACATCATGCGAAATCTTGGGCTGGAAGGAGCACAAACTGGAATTAAGATTGCCAGGAGAAATATCAATAACCTGAGATATGCAGATGACACCACCCTTATGGCAGAAAGTGAAGAAGAACTAAAGAGGCTCTTGATGAAAGTGAAAGAGAGAGTAAAAAATTTGGCTTGAAACTGAACATTCAGAAAACAAAGATCAAGGCATCCAGTCCCATCACTTCATGGCAAATAGATGGGGAAACAGTGGAAACAGTGACAGACTTTATTATCTTGGGCTCCAAAATCATTGGAGATGGTGACTGCAGCCATGAAATTAAAAGACACTTGCTTCTTGGAAGAAAAGCTATGACCAACCTAGCCAGCATAATTAAAAAGCAGAGACATTATTTTGCCAACAAAGGTCCATCTAGTCAAAGCTATGGTTTTTCCAGTAATCATGTATGGATGTGAGGATTGGACCATAAAGCTGAGTGCCAAAAAATTGATGCTTTTAAACTGTGGTGTTGGAGAAGACTCTTGAAAGTCCCTTGGTCTATAAGGAAATCCAACCAGTCAATCATAAAGGAAATCAGTCCTGAATATTCATTGAAAGGACTGATGCTGAAGCTGAAATTCCAATACTTTGGCCACGTGATGCGAAGAACTGATTCATTGGAAAAGACCCTGATGCTGGGAAAGATTGAAGGCGGGAGAAAAAGGTGACAACAGAGGATGAGATGGCTGGATGGCATCACCAGCTCCATGGATATGAGGTTGGAGTAGGCTCCAGAAGATGGCGATGGACAGGGAAGCCTGGTGTGCTGCCGTACATGGGGTCACAAAAAGCCGGGATACGACTGAGAAACTGAACTGAACTGTAATCTGTTAAGGCTATCAGAAAGCAGAGAAGACAGGACTGCCCAGCATTCTCTTCAGCCCAGGAAACTCAAAGACATCTTCTCTTGATAACAGAAAAATTCTTTGCCTTTGGGAACAGCTGTCACAGTGTCAGCTCTGGCTTCATATTACTTAACCACACAGTACCACCTCCCATTGCAAATTTAAGAGACATCAAAAATACACTGAGAGATCAGTAACAGAATACTAGCTGTTGCTTTAACAAATCTCCTACATTCCAGCTCATCTCTGCCCCAATCTGATATGTAAAAACACGATATGTAGCATATTAATCACTAATGGAATCCTTGTAGAAGAAATTTTAATGCCCTTGTCAGCCACTGTGTTCACACTGAGCATCTGAGTGAATCAGGTGGATAGATTGATCTTTGGTTTCCCTCCCCCCCAAAATGAGGCCAGAAGACAATCACTGAACCACTAGGACACAGACTAAACTGTTTTTCTTTTAGTGAGGTTAAAGTCTTTGCAAAATCAGCACTTAGAATAATGCTGTTTGTCTGGGGATGTAGTCCATTTTTGGAGGTAGGAAATATCTCCATATTTCGTAGAAATAAAATAACTATTGTTGTCTACGTCCTTATACTAGAAGAAGTTCAATTGCAGAGATAGAGTGTTTGCATGGGTTCTCAGTCACTAAGTTGTGTCTGATTCTTTGCAACCCCATGAACTGAGCCAAGCTTCTCTGTCCATGAGATTTGCCAGGCAAGAATACCAGAGTAGGTTGCCATTTCCTCCTCCAGGGAATCTTCCTGACCCAAGAATTGAACCTGAGTCTCCTGCATTAGCAGGCAGATTCTTTACCATGGAGCCACCTGGGAAGGCCCACAAAGATAGAGTGGTCATCTGCTATCATGGGAGGATAATTAGCATCCTAACACTCTTTCCTTTATGATGTGGGTCATATGGTAGAAGCTAGCCCAGCCAGATGGTCCTTTCTCTGATCTCTGTCTGCCAGAGGACAGTCATAGGATCCAGCCTCAGCAAGTCAGACATTCTTACCCTGACTTTTAATTTAGACTCAGAGACAGCTTAGAATTCCATGGCAGCAGAGGCACTTGGGCTACTGGCCTCAGCTGTGGTGGTGTCCATTAGCCAGAAAGGCAGCAGGGCCAGAGTCGAGGGCATTAAAATCAAACTGTCCTTGCAGCATGAACTCAGCTGTATTTCATGCCCAGCCTCTCTCAGATCCTGTCTTTAAAATCTGGTTAACCAGCCTTCTGGTCAATTCTGTTAGCCCCCATTATCCTTCTACTAAATTTAGCAGGTGTCCACTCCTGTTATGTGCCATCCGGAACCCTGAGGGGCACAGAGAGCAATATCTTTATGTGTGCAGAGTCTCCCCTGTAGGTCAGAGACCTGGCTCTTGTCCAGGGAGCATCTAGATGTCTAGGTAACTAGCAAGGGGGCCTTATCTCCTTCCCTACAGAGAGCTTGATTGCATGATTATTGTTTCCTTTCCTGTTCTAAAAGTCTATGACTCTTCATGAAGTGTTGTACAGTGAAAGACTCAAAACTACTTGAATTTCTGCAGCCTTAGTGATAAGGAGAGGGTTTCTGGGGCGGGGGGGAAGCCATTATGCGAAGCCCATAGATGGATCTTGTCCAAATCAAATAATCAGAGTATCTCAAGTCCATATTGTGCATATGTCCCCAAAGAGGTGACTGTATCTGGTAAACAATGTTTGCAGCATATCAAGGCCAAGAAAACACATAGTTCAGTTAATAATGTTCACAGGTGTCTGTTATATGAATGGCCCCATTGGCAACAAAGAATCAGAGATGATAAGGCAGGGAGAGTGACTGGCACTTATACATACTCAGTAATCTAAATGATTTTTGTAACGTGGAGAGTGGGCAATGTGGTCATAACATGCATAGATCATGGGGTTTGGTGGGGAGAGTAGAGATCACTTGTTCTTAAGCTGTTCCCATGGTCACATTATAATAGTTTCAGGGAAAACCCATTTGAAACATTATGGATCAGGGAAACTTTCTTAGTTAATGATGAAAGTGAAAGTGAAAGTCAGTCAGTTGTGTCTGACTCTTTGCAACCCCATGGAAAGAGTCCATGGAATTCTCCATGGAATACTGGAGCGGGTAGCCTTTCCCTTCTCCAGAGAATCTTCCCAACCCAAGGATCAAACCCAGGTCTTCCGCACTGCAGGCAGATTCTTTACCAGCTGAACCATGAGAGAAACCCAAGAATACTGGAGTGGGTAGCTTATCCCCTCTCCAGCGGATCTTCCTGACCCAGGAATCAAACTGGGGTCTCCTGCATTGCAGGTGGACTCTTTATCAGCTGAGCTACCAGGGAAGCCATAGTTAATGGTAAACCAATCTATTTGGAGTGGTTCAAAACAGTTCTTAAAGGAAAGGGAGACTATTATAGATTGAAAGAGGCTTAGATATGTCAACCAAAGCAATGGTAGATCCTTACTTAAATCCTGATTCAACTAAAACTGTAAGAACATGAACTGAGTACTAGATAATATTAAGGAGTTATTGATGATGATATCGTGGGGGTATTAGTGGTATTGTGCTGTGTTTTTTTTCCCAAGTCCTTACCATTAGAGATACATGCTGAATTTATGTGTGAAATAAAAGAATGTCTTAGATTTGCTTTGAAATACTCTAGCACAGTGTTACTGAAAGTGTGGTCTGCAGATCAGTGCCAGTTTTCCAATTGTGTGCTATCAGTTTGTGATAAGTGCAGACATTGGCAATGAGTGTTTAGAAACTGTGATATACTGGAGTGGGTTGCCATTTCCTGCTCCAGGGGATCATCCCAACCCAGGGATCAAACCTGTGTCTCCTGTGCCTCCTGCATTAGCTGGAGGATTCTTTACCACTAGCGCTATCTGGGAAGACCAAGAACCTGTGGTAACACTTTGCATTGTCATGGCATCCAAGCAGCAATGAGTGGACTTGTCTCACTGACCAGCGCAGAGCCCAGTCAGGTATCGTTGAACTTGCATGGTGAGTGGCCTGTGGTCCATGATAACTGGAAATTAAACAGAAGGGTTCTTAACCACTGATAGCTTAAGAAGAAATGCTTTAGCACACACAGAGAGGGGTAAGGGTATAGAGTTAGATGAAAAAGAATTGCAAAAATCTGGTGACTATTGAAGCTAGGTGAAAGGCATATAGCACAATTCTATTTTTGTGAAATTTTGAAAATCTACATCATTTGGTTTATTAACATGTTAGTTTTAAATACACACATTTTCAATAAATATATTTATATCTAAACATACAGTATGTAAGTATAATACATGTGTATTTCACACACAAAAAAATGACACATAATATAGAAAGACGCAGAATTCATAGCTCACATAGCTTACATAACATACGTAGCTTTATTTTACAGAAATCTTAGGTAGACAAACTAATTTGCTGGATGATAATCTTGGTGAGCTTTTATTATAAAACTATAATAAACTGATTATATAATAGACGCCCTGAGGCCAAGGATCCTGTGAGATACCATTTCTGTGTCTCCACAGCACTCAACCCCGGGTACTGCAGAGTTGATGGCATCCAATAAACCCTGGCTAACCGGTTAAACTCAGGAAGTGAATTGTGATGAAGAGTGGTTTAATTCTCCGTGCAATAAGAACATATCACTCAATTTAAGAATCGGTTTCCTGAATCTGCCCTCATGGAGATTTGTCACAGAACATTTGAGACTGAGAAGAACATGGAGCTTTACAAAATGTCCTCATTTTGTAAACAGAAATGAGGGCCAGAGAAGTTCCATGAGCCTCGCCGGACATCTCACTTGTTAATGGCGAAGCTATAGCTTCCAGGGCCTACAATTGGACTGTTCCTTCCACCATGATGTTTCTCAGAATATACAATTCCACCTCCCACCCCATGCCCTTTGCTCCTGGCTTAAAATTATCTGGTTTCAGATGTAGGAAAGAGAAAGTTGTCAAGCTGACTCCATCAGGAGGCTGAACAGGAGATGTGACAAGTCATATCATGATTAGTATTTACCCAACACTGTTCTGTGCCTCTGGCCTTCAGGAGCTTTCTGTCTACTGGGGAAGGCAGGTGTACACATGTCAAGAGAGAGTGGTTTTGCTGTGTAGGATTAAAGCATAAAGGATTAGCCTTGGGGGCTGGAGAAGGGACAGAATGTCTTAGAGGCCATAGAGCTTGGGCATGAGGTCAGAGAACCAAGGAGAGGGCAGAACTCTGGGTTAGAATCACACGGACCTGGGTTCATGCTTCACCCTGTTGATATTAAAGAGCTTGAGAGGTTTCTGTGGGGAACAGGATAAGATCCAATACTGGCTGGATTTAAACAGACTAAGTGTGTGGAAGTGTCTGGCAGCAGGGAGAACCATGAAAAGGGCCTAAGGAGATGAAAGTGTGGAGCAGGTGATGGCAGAGGGAAGAGAGAGAAAATGCAGGTGTGAGAATTTTGACTTTTAAGTAAAAAAACAAAAAGACAAACAAAAACCCCCGCCAACCTTCCCACCCCCTGCCCAAGACTATGTGACATGCCAGGTGCTGTTCTAATACCATACAAATCTGAACTAATCTGAACATCCTGAATTAGGTATTATTGTTATTCTTGCTTTACAGATGAAGAAACTGAGACAAGGAAGGTTAAGTCACATGCCTGAGGATAAACAGTAAAATCAAGATCACACCCAGGTGGTCAGTCTGTCTGCTGGTCTCAGCTCTCCACTACCACTGCATACTGTAGTGAAGTAAAGGTATTAGAGGTAAAAGTCATGATGAATCCATCCTGACCAAGTGACTTAGAAAGTGTTAATGCCATTGACAAGTTAGATACATTAAATGAGAATATTAGCTTGGGGGAAAGCAGATACATATAGCTGTTTTTTTATACATTTTGTTTAAGTTGACAAGGCCACATCTGAGTAAAGTGTCCCATGGGAATTTAGAACTATAGGACAGGAACTTGGGAGAGATGTGGTTGCCAGTTCCCTCCTGTCAGCACTTGGAAAATGTTGTGCCTCTTCATTCTGGCCTCCATCATATCAGATAAGAAATCTGCTATCATTTGAATTGGTTTTGCTTTTAACTAGTGCATCATTTATCTCTGGTTGCTGTTAACATTTCTTAGTTTTCAGAAGTTTAATTATGATGTGTTTGATGAGAAATTTTTTAGATTTATCTTATTTCAGTTTCACTTAGCTCTTGAATCTGTAGGTTTCTGTTTTTCACCATTTATTTCAGCCATTATTTCTTTGAATATCATTTAGTCCAACAGTCTTTCTTGTCTCCTGCTGGGATCCTGATGATATAGGAGTGAGCTTTTGTTAGACAGTCTGGCAGCAGGGAGAACCAACCATGAGGAGAGCCTAAGGAGATGCAAGTGTGGAGCAGGTGATGGCAGAGGGAGGAGAGGGAAAAGGCAGGTGTGAGAATTTTGACTTTTAAGTAAAAAAAAAAAAAGCAAAAAACCCCACTAACCACCCCCCACCCCCACCCCCTGCCCTTTTTGTTAGAGCTTTTGTTACTGTCCACAGATGTCAGAAAACCAAGAGCTTTTGTTACTGCCCCTTACACAGGTCCCTTCCCCCACCCCCAGTCTCTTTTAGCTGTTTAGCAAATGGCAACCCACTCCAGTGTTCTTACCTGGAGAAGCCCAGGGACGGGGGAGCCTGGTGGGCTGCCGTCTATGGGGTCGCACAGAGTCGGACATGACTGAAGTGACTTAGCAGCAGCAGCAGCAGATTGAGTGAATTTAATCTAACTGTTCTCAAGTCCAGTGATTCCATCTTTTGTCATCTTCACTCTACCACTAAACCTATCCTGTGAGTTTTTATTTTAGTGGTTGTACTTTTCAGTTCTATAATTTTCATTTGGTTCTTTTTTTGTAATTTCTATTTCTTTGCTGAGGTTTTCTATTTTTTCGTATTTCTAGGGATTTCATAATTGCTCGCTGAAACCATTTTATGGTGACTGCTTTAATATCTTTGCCAGATAATTCCAGCATCTGATTCATCTCACTGTTGATGTCAGCTGATTATCTTTTTTCATTCAAGTTTTGATTTTTCTGCTTCTTGGTATGACAAGTGATTTTTTAAATAGCATTCTGGACATTTTGCATATAATGTTAGAAGACCCTTGATCTTATATAAATCTATTTTAGTAGGCACTCTATTTAGTTTTTTTTTAAGGCTTACTTTTGTAGGCTATCATTTCAATGAGAGTTTAGTTTTCTGAGTCCTTGCAATGTTGTTCTGGTCCACTTTGTGCTTCTGGCTCTGCTTAAGCTCCCACTGGATTACTACATGTGATACTAGTGTGGGTAAAGGTGTTTCCCTGAGCTGCTTGATGTCATTAGGCAGATGTAGGGAGATGCCCTGGGTTACCCTCTGCCACTGCATGGAGGTCTGGAGACAGCCTGCTGGCACTACTAGTGCAAGTGTAGGGCCCTGCCTGCTGTCACCTGGTGTGGTACAGTGTATGAGCTGGGTTCCTCGGCTTCTCTGTTTCCACTGATGTGGGCAGATTGAGTCCACTGCTGCTAGGGGCCGGGTGGCATGCGATGGGTTGGCCTGCCTGCATGTTGCTTTTGCCACTGCTATGGGTAGCTCAGTTTGCTGCTGTCTGTGACTGTGGGGTAAGGATGGGTTGGAAATCAATTTCTGCTTCTTGATATTGCTATGAGTGGGTTTGGCCTGCTGTTATCATTGAGTATGTATCTCCTTATTGAGGCCCTGCTATGGTTCTCTTTTCCTGGTCCTTTATCCAGAGAGAGCAGGTTTTTCTTCCTTCCTCCTTTCCTTCCCTTTTCCTTCCTTCTTTCCATCTTCTTTCTTGCTTGATTGCTTTCTCTTGCTCTTTCTTCCTCTCTCTATTGCTTTTGTCTTTTTTACCTATTATCTGTTGTTGGTTTCAAGTGCAGGCTGGCTGGTACCCAGGATCAACAGAAGATAAAAGAACACCCAGAGAATTCTCCATGGTGTTGTTCCTCAAGTCATGAGGTCCCCAGCCAGTCCACTTTCTTCTTTCCACCTTTAAAAGTCTTTAGGAGTATGATTGTATTTTGAATTCTTTCTGTGACCTTTAGTTGCTTTCAGAGGGGAGGAGCCAGGAAGAATGAATCTGTATCGTCTTCTTCTGGAACTGGAAGTTGCTTCAGGATTTTAGGCAAATGTTTTTACTTTAAGCCACTGTATTGGCTGCTGACTGCTGCTGTAATAAATTACCACAACCTTAGTGGCTTAAAACAAGACAAATATGTTATCTTTTGTTCTGGAGGTCAGAAGTCCAATAACAAATCCATAGAGAAAATCAAGGTATTAGCAGGGTTGCCTTCTTTCCAGAGGCTCTGGGGGAGAATTTATTCTTTGCCTTTTCAAAGAATGCTATCTGTGGTCTCCTTCCAGCAATGGCATCACTCTGACTTCTGCTTCCATCATCACCTCTCCTTCTCTGACAATCCTCTATCTGTTACAAAGCTAATGGATGTACTTTTGGATACGGATGCCCCAGCCTCCCAGCTCTTCTTCACAGAAGCAGCGAGTGTTATGTTTCTTCTGCATGTCTCCAAAGATATTTCAGGCATCCACAAACATTTCTCTTTTGCCTTTGTTTCCCCCATAGAAATGGTAATTGACTACATATACTCTTTCCCCAATTAATAATAGAGTTTGGAGGTATTTCCACATTACAGTGAAAAGAACTTATTCATTCTTTTTACAGCTGCATATTGGTCCATAATGTAGATAGGCCATAATCCATCTAATGGCCCCTTATAATGGGACATTAAAGGCCCTGCTGGGATTTGAGGGGGTGACTGACAATGGCCTTATTTTCAAGGGAGGTAAGTGCTATTCACAGTCATGGCTGAGAAGAGCTTCAGCTGAGCAGCAGTAAGATAGAGGTCAGATTTGAAAGGGATAATGAACCAGTGAGCACAGAGCAAAGGGGCCGTCTCACAATTTCACTGTGCTCTATAATTTACAAAGGGTTTTCAGGGACATTTTATATTAATGTTGAATATTGAATATTCATTAACTTATGAGAGCCTCATTAAGACTCCGAGACATAACAATCACCTATTATCTATAATTGGCATAGAAGTAAATTCAGGCCCAGCGAGGCTGAGTGACATGCTTGGAAGTGAATAGCAGTAGAGCCATCTCAGGGTCTTCTCTGTTTCCAAATTCCAGCGTCTTGTATCTTGGCTATTTCCTGGGTCCCAAAAGGAAGGGAGGAGCTGAACAGAGATAAAATGATTAAATAAAGATTTTTGTTGTTGTTGTTGTTTGTGCATGGATATGTGTGTGTGTAATTTTTTTAAGGTAAAGGAAACTTATAAATATGTGATGGAAAATGGAGAGGAAATAGAAGAGGGCTGAGGATACAAGACAGTGGAGAGAGAATGTGAAAAATCAGGGGAGGGTTAGGCACTGCAACCTAGCTCCCAGGCCTGAACCAGAACATCTGAGAACACCACACTTTATATCCAAATGGACCACACACCTTCTAGAGAGTCAGCATGGCAAGCATTAATCAGGATCCCAGGGGCATCCCATTGCAAGGTAACCAGAATGCTTTCATAGCTTGAATACACATGAATTACATTCTCATGAAATACTAACGTGTGCTTAAAACATCTGACATTAAGCTGCAGATACTAAAGGAGGCCAAGAGAAAATAACAGCCATGGCAGGATCCTAATTCTTGTGTCTTCTGTGAATGCACCATGCAGTGAGACAGCAGTTGGGAAGGATTCTCTTGGGTGGATTTGGAGAATTCTTGCTTCAGCTGCTGGTAAAACCACTTTCTCCAATGCACAGCTTTCAGGTATTTAAGAAAAAAGCAATGAGAGAATAAGGCTGGTGGGTTGCAAGCAAGTAAACAGATCTGACTCTGGTCCACAAGCCTATTTGCTGAGAGAATCATTTATCCCAAAGGGGCTGTCATTTGAGTCTCCTTAATACACTGAATCCAAGCAAGAAACTGGGACAGGTTGCCATGGAAACAACTGTACAGTGCCAACCCCACGAGGGACAGTTTGGGTTTTCTGGACTCTGTTTTTCTGGAAAGGCCGAAGGACTGATTAGCTCCTGCAGGTCTAAAACCATGGCCCGTGAACCAATAACATTCAGGGATGTGGCCACAGAGTTCTGTCAGCATGAGCAGAAACTTCTTGACCCTGTTCAGAAGAAATGGTACTGCGATGTGATGATGGAGAAATGTAGTAACTTGGTCTCAGTGGGCCCACTGCATCTCTAAGCCAGACATAACTGTGATATTGGAACTAGGGAAAGAATCCTGGATTGTTTTGAGGGAAGAAAGAAGAAGCTGGTGTACAGATTTGGATTCAAGTTATAAAATAATCAGAGATAGAAAAATGTTTATATACAGAAAACATTCATCTCTTTTTCTGCATCAGAGAATTCATAGTGTGAGAAACTCTTTGAAGATGAAGAATGTGGGAAGGCCTTTAGTTACTCCTCAAACCTTGCTTAACACGGAAGAGTTCATATTGGAGCAAACAGCCAGGACTCCAAGATGGCGTCAGTCATCCCCTGAAGGAGAAGGAGCTCCTGGATGTCAAATTAGGGGAGCTGCCACACTGGATACTAATCCAAGATTTCGTCCCTAAACACATTACTGGACCGTTTTGAAGAGGTTATTACTGGTATTACTAGTATTTCAATATGAAGAAAGGGATTGTCGCTGGGCTTTCTACGGTGCTGGCAGCTTAAGTGCTTTTCAGCTACTGCTGTTCTTGCACGGAACTTAAACATGTGCATTCCCCAGTGGTCCAGTGGTTAGGACTCCACAGTTTCACTGCCAGTGGCCCAGGTTTGATCCCTGAGTGGGAAACCAAGATCCCACAAGCTGGTTATAAAAAAAGAAAAAGAAAAAGAAAAAAATTTAAAAATAAAAAAAGAGAGAGAAATCTTCCATAAACATGAGCAGCTAAGCTAGTACCACTGAAGAGGGTGTACTCTGCATTCCTGACCATGACCTTTCCCTGGCACCTTTCATATCCTAATGGAGAATTAACAGTAAAAGATGGGAAAAAAAGAATCTCTCAGAAACTTTCGAGTATGTAATACAGTATTATTAACTATACTCACTATGCTGTACATTACATCCCCATGACTTATTTTAGAATTGGACATCTGTAGCTTTTGACCACCTTCACACATTTCACCCACTGCCTCTGGCAACCATCAGTCTGTTCTTTCTATGGCTTCAGTTTCATTTTTTTTGGAGGGGGATTTCACATATTAGTGAGATTATACAGTACTGGTATTTGCTTTCTCTGATTTCACTTAGTGTGATTGCCCTCAAGCTCCATCTATGTTGTCACAAATGACAGGATTTCCTTCTTTTTATGACTGAGTAATATTTGATTGTATATATGCTACATTTAAAAAAAATCCATTCATTTCTTTATGAACTCTTGTTGATTCCATGTCTTGGCTATTGTGGGTGGTGCTGCATTGAACACTGGGGTGCAGATATATTTCAGGATAGTGTTATTGTTTCCTTTGGATGGATACAGAAGTAGAACTGCTGGGTTACATGGTAGTCCTAGTTTTAATTTTTTAAGGAACCACCTTACTGTTTTCCATGGTGGCTACACTAATTTGTATTTCTGCTAGTAGTACATAAGGGTTCCCTTTTTTCCATGTCCTTCCCTCACAGAATTGGTAATCACAATTCTTATAGGTGTGAGGTGGTATTTGTTGTAGATTTGACTTGCATTTTACAAATGCAAATTGTAATGATGAGTGACAGCTGTGATGTCACTGATGACTAGTGATGTTAAGCATCTTTTCCTGTACTTGTTGGCCATTTGCATGTCTTCTTTGGAAAAATGTCTACTCATATCCTGTCCCCATTTTTTAATTGGGTTGTATGTTTGCTTTTCTATTAAGCTATATAATGTTTTAGAAATATATATACTGTGGATTGTAAATCAACTATACTCCAAGAAAAAACAAAAACTAAAGAAAAAAAAAAGGCTTTCTCTGAATGTAAACTTGCTCATGGAGATTGTGTTCTCTGACAGGTAGGGAAAGTGGTTTTCCTCTGTGAAAGAAAGTACAGTCTGAGAGAGTCAACCACTGCAAAGTGACCTGGGGGAAAGGGAGCAGAGAGAAAATGAAAAAAAAATGTTTTAAGTCAAAATGCAGACAAAAGCAAACTGGCTTGTCATTTATTTGGAAGTATACAAACCAGCATACAAATGAAATTGATCATACCTGCTTCATCCTGCTCCCATTTAAGTATTTAAAAGTAAATTACAACCATTATGACATTTTACTGCTGAATTCTTCAGTACACATCTCTAAGCTCTAGAGATGTTTTTCTACATTTTATTTTATAAATATAAATGAGCATCACTGTTTGCCAGCCTGGACATAGGCATGGGTGAACAAGATAGAGCTCTCATTCCTTTGGTGGGGGTGGGAGATGGGGAGGTGGGAGGAGACTTAAGCCATGTACTTACATTGCACATTGTTAGGTTCATTTGGTGAAATCAAGCTGTGAAGGTGATGCTCAGTGCTGTAGGACTACATGGAAGGTAGTAGCCCTTCCCGGCAGTGGTGGGAGTTGGAGGGAGTATGAAGGCTTCTCTGAGGAAGGCACACTGTGGGTGGCCCTGGGGTGGGAGGAGGGTTAGCATTTTGGAGCAGGGAGCTGAGGATAGCTCGGGGTTAGGTATGGGCTCTGGTACTTCTTCCACTATCTATTAGCTTTCTGTGCCTGCTTCCCCATCTGTAAAATGGGGCCAGTAACAGGAGTGTTTGAAATGATGGTTAGCCTTATTAAGGAATTCACGGTCTTACCCAAAAACTGTGGGTTAAGGAGGTGGCCAAGTTTAGCAACTGAGAAGTCACTGTGGCTGTAGCAAAGGTAAAGCGATGGGATGGGCAGGACCAGCTGCTAGTCCAAGGACAATGAGAAGCATGGAAGGGGCATGTGGCAAGTCTGGGTCTGTATTTCTAATTTTTCATTACTTACTCAATTGCAAATTGTGATATGTGTTTTCATTTTGGACTGTCATGTCCCCACATCTTTGTTATCACCAGATAGGATCAATCTTTTCAGTTTCTTACCAATCATATAGACTCTAAAATGGCAACACTTTTAAAAACTGCATTTCTGTGATGACTTACATCAAGTAGCTGTTCATACTGACCACTGGGAAAAAAACACACAACTCACAGTATAAGTTGTGTTTTATTCAGGGACCTTACTGAGGACTACAGCCTGGGAAGGCAGCCTCTCAGATAGCTCTGGGGAACTGTTCCAAGAGGTAAGGGAGGAGCCTGGATATACAGGAGTTTCTGCTGAAAAACAAACAAAAAAACATGTAGTTTTGGAATACAGGGAGATCAAACCAGTCAATCTTAAAAGAAACCAACCCTGAATATTCACTGGAAGGAGTGATGCTGAAGCCGAAGCTCCAGTACTTTGGCCAGCTGATGTGAAGAGCTGACTCATTGGAAAAGACTCTGGTGCTGGGAAAGATTGAAGGCAAAAGGAGAAGAGGGTGACAGAGGGTGAGATGGTTAGATAGCATCACCAACTCAGTGGATGTGAATTTGAGCAAACTCCAGGAGATAGTGGAGGACAGAGGAGACTGGTGTGCTATAGTCCATGGGGTCGCAAAGAGGCAGACATGACTTAGTGACTGAACAACAACAGGAAATTTCTGTAAAAGTATAGATCCGACATAGTAGTTTTATTTTTCTAACATAAATTGAATAGATAACAATGAAAATAAACATTGTCTACCTAGCAGCATCTAAAGTTCTTTTGTATACTACCAGTAGTTTGAGAAACACTGATCTGAGCAAACCATTCTAATTAGTTCTTTGAAAATCTCCACTCAGAGCTAGCTGGTAATATCTGTTGCTTGAGTGGGATGCTGGTTGACTGGTGGGTTCAGTTTGTAAAAATCTTCAAGATGTTCACTTACAAACACTCTTCTGTATGATTAAAACCAATAAAAAGTTTAAAAAATAAACTTTGAAAACTTTAAAAAGTATCGATCTATTACATACATATGTCATGCAAAGAAACACTAGTAAAGTGAAAAACAGTTACACAAATATATTAAAATCTGTTTCTCCTCCTTAGAGTTCGGAGGTTCCTGCAAGCAAATCCATCCACCCACAGACTTCTGAAATGGACCAAAGATGATATCCTAGATAGAATGTTCATAGGCTAAGATGTCAATGAAGTGATCTGCAGGGCAGAATTAGACAATGATACCAGAGACCGGAGTCTTAATATCCTTATCTCTTAGTCTATATTAAAGGAAAACAGAGATAAATGGAAAATGTCATCCTAACAGCATGAAGATCAAATTAAGGAGCGAGATTGCAGGGAAACAAATATTTTGTACTGACCTGTCATAAGCACTTACTCAGATACAAGAAACACACGCCACACTTTTTTTTTTTTTTACCCTAAAGTGATTCTGGCTTTTAGACTTCTAAATTCTCTGCTTTCAGAGTTTACCTTTTTCTGAACACCCACAGCACTGATACTAATCAAGGTTATGAAGTCACCGATACTAAAATCTTACCACCAAATAGAAGTGGCTACTTCTTAGTATGGAAATTCAAATACCTTTTATCTTTTGTCCTTTAAAAACAGTATAAAATAATCTAGTTTCCTTCTGTTGATAGCCATGGAAAGTAATCTCCAACACTTCAGTGATTGAATATGCTAAAAACTACAGCACATTAAAAAGTAGAGACATCACTTTGCTGACAAAGGACCACATAGTCAAAGCTACGGTTTTTCTAGTAGTCATGTACAGGTGTGAGAGTTGAACCATGAAGAAGGCTAAAAAGTGACAGTTGCTCAGTCGTGTCTGACTCTTTGCAAACCCATGGACTATGCAGTCCATGGAATTCTCCAGGCCAGAATACTGGAGTGGGTAGCCTTTCCCTTCTTCATGGGATCTTCCCAACCCAGGAATCGAACTGGGGTCTCCTGCATTGCAGGTGGATTCTTTACCAACTGATCTATCAGGGAAGCTCTGAAGAAGGCTGAGCGATGAAGAACTGATGCTTTTGAATTGTGGTGTTGGAGAAGACTCTTGGACTGCAAGGAGCTCAAACCAGTCAATCCTACAGGAAGCCAACTGCGAATATTCATAGGAAGGACTGATGCTGAAGCTGAAGCTCCAATACTTTGGCCACCTGATGGGAAGAGCCAACTCACTGGAAAAGACCCTGATGCTGGGAAAGATTGAAGGCAAAAGGAGAAGAGGGTGCCAGAAGGTGAGATGGTTAGATAGCATCACCAACTCAATGGACATGAATTTGAGCAAACTCTGGAAGATAATGAAGGACAGAGGAGCCTGCCATGCTGCAGTCCATAGGGTCGCAAAGAGTCAGACACAACTTAGTGGCTGAACAAAAACAACAATAGCAGTCAAGGGCATCTGTGGATTAACTTCACATTAAAAAACAATAAAACTAGCAACTTCAAAATTCAACCTGTAGATTTTCAATTATAAGTCCTCATGGTTTGACAATTATTGGGGGGCCAGTTGAATTGGAGAAGCCCATGGAAAAAATGCAGATAACTGGTTGTCAGAGTAAGATCTGGAGTCTTGCTTTCTCAAAGGACTGTTCATTTCCTATTTCCTTCCTGTTAGGTCTCCTTCCAGTGGTGCTGTATTTTGAGGTGGATACTGTTCCCACATTTGTTTCTTCCAGAACTGGAAGCCATAGTGGGTAATCCAGATTTTTAAAAGGCTTCTCTCTCTAGCCAAGAATCTGTAAGACATCTGGTTTAAGAGGGCACCCTCATTCACTGTAACATACATATGTAAGCTGATCCATGTGCATACTCTGCTTTCTGGAAACCTATGGAGTCTTATGCTAATTAAATTTCCCCTAGAGTTTCTCAAGATCTAATGCTCAGTGTTGCCAGCTTTTCTCATAGTTCCTCTGTCAAGTGATAGAATACTTCAGTGCAATTTGTTCCAAGGACCTTTGAGGGAGGGGTTAGCACGAGGCTTCTGATTACAGTTTCAGGGAGCTCGGTGCTGGGAGATGTCCTTCTACCAAATGAATCTCAAATAAACCTTAAGGATGCAGCTGAAGAGCAGGCTTGCCTGGGCTATATAAAAGCCATTCCCCTTAAAAAGAAACAAAATAATGCCATTTGCAGCAACATGGACCTAGAGATTGTCATACTGAGTGAAAAAGTCAGACAGAGAAAGACAAATATCATATAATATCGTTTATACGTGGAATCTAAAAAATGGGTACAAATGAACTCATCTACAAAACAGAAATCGGGCACAGACATAGGGAAGGGTGCGGGAGGAGGGATGAATGTGAAGATTGAGACTGACATGTATACACTACTATATATAAAATAAATAACTAAGAAGGACCTACTGTAGAGCACAGAGAACTCTACTCAATATTCTGTAATGGCTTATATGGAAAAAGAATTTTAAAAGGAGTGGGTCTATATATGTGTAACTGCTTCACTTTGGTGTACACTTGAAACTAACACAACACTGTAAATCAACTATACATCAATAAAATTTTTTTAAAAAAATGAAGCTGCTCCTGACAAAGCAAGGGCAGGGCGGGGGTGAGGCACCAGTTGTTCAGAGGGTGACAGAGGGTATGGGCAACAGGCAAGCCTAAGCAAAAATGAGAGGAAGGAGTCCACTTAGGCAAAGGATTCCTTTTCCTCTTTCACCACAAGTTGACAAGGCTGCATCCATCAATCTAGCATATCATCAATGAGTTTACACACACTTTGGTGAGTGGTACACATTCGTTTTTTTCTCACCTCTCACATTTACAATCTGGTGGAGATGAACAGACTTTTTTTCTTTTAATTTGTGAATCTTAGCTCTTATTTTAGATGGTTCAAATGTTCCTTCCATACCCAGTGAGTATAAAACAGGAAACTCTGGCTTTAGAGAAGCAAGGGTATGATTAAGATGTGATGCACCTTTTGGAACCATATTTAAATTATTTGGGGACATACGTTCTCAGTCACATGGTCACAGTTTTACAACTTGATTGAATTCTTATACTTGATTCAGCATAAGGCTTTGTACCCTTCAAAAAAACTAACTCATCAAGGGACTTGTTTGGTGGTCCAGTGGTTAGGACTCTTCACTTCCACTGCAGGGGGCCCAGGTTCTATCCCTAGTCGCGGCCAAAAAAAAAAAACCCCAAAAAAACTCATCGAGTGGAAGCCTGATCTCTTAGGTTCTTCCAGAAGTAGACTCTGAGTCAAGGGTTCAGGTACAGGAGATTTATTATGGAAATACTCCCAGGAGACACCAGTAACTGAATGAGAGAAGGAGGGCGGGGAAAGGAAGGAGCCAGGCAAAGGTGAGATAGTGAAACCCCAGCTTTGACCTTACCAGGAGGGGAGCTCTTGTACTTGAATCATCAGAGCATGTCCTTCCTGGAAAAAAGGAAGGTAGTCTTTTGGAATCCCAAACCACTTGGTCACTGGCCTTAGGATAAAGGGATGGCCCAAAGGCAATAAAACCACCAAACACTGCTGGCTGTCCATTTGGGCTGGACTGGCTCTAGGACCAGATCACAGATGCCAGCCTTGGCCTGCAAGGCACTTAGCTGGGGGCTGGGCACACCAAGCTGGCAAGAGACCTGACGGGTTCTGGGTGATGCACCAATGGTACTGGCCACAGGGATACCCCCCTGCTGCCCTCATACACCTGCTGTCACCACCAGGCACCAGTTACTGGTCTTTCATCAAGTTCTGCTGCAAGAGGAAATGAATAATATCTTTTGAAAGTCCTGGGGTCAGCTTTTCTTCCTGTAGAGATGTTCTTGATTCTCTGAGTGGGTAGAAGTGGGCATCCCTGGAATGTTTCTGTAAGATGGAGCAGCCATCCTGGTTGAAGATGACCCGGGCCATTTGAAAACTGCGGAGGGTATACTTTTGGTTCTCCTGGTCCTTCAGTTCATTAATTTTCTGAGACAGGCACTGGCAGACAGATGTGGAGAGTGAATTTCCAGAGGCTGGCTGTGGACTGCCAAATACTTCATAGAATTTATCCAGAGATTTCCGAAGTCCATCATCCTCTTCCTTCGTTTTTAGTTGGCCCTTCACAGAAGGGTCAAGCCAGTAGTTCTCAGAGGTCCAGGAATCATTTTGCTCATTATTTAGGTTACTGGTGTCTGCAAGACAAAACACATTCCAATCCTCAAACACGTATTTTAACGTATCAGAAAGCAAAGCAAGAGCAAATGATATTTCTTTTCAGTTAACACACTCACTGTTCCTTTGTGCTGGATGAAGCACAAGCTGGAATCAAGATTGCTGGGAGAAATACCAATAACCTCAGGTACTCAAATGACACTACCCTTATGGCAGAAAGTGAAGAGGAACTAAAGAGCTTCTTGATGAAAGTGAAAAAGGAGAGTGAAAAAGAGGGCTTAAAACTCAACATTCAAAAAATGAAGACCATGGCATCCAGTCCGATCACTTCATGGCAAATAGATGGAGAAACAATGGAAACAGTGACAGACTTTATTTTGGGGGGCTCCAAAATCACTGCAGATGGTGACTGCAGCCATGAAATTAAAAGACGCTTGCTCCTTGGAAGAAAAGCTATGACCATCCTAGACAGTATATTAAAAAGCAGAGACATTACTTTGCCGACAAAGGTCTGTAGAGTCAAAGCTATGGTTTTTCCAGTAGTCATGTATGGATGTGAGAGTTGGACCATAAAGAAAGCTGAGTGCCAAAGAATTGATGCTTTTGAACTGTGGTGTTGGAGAAGACTCTTGAGGGTCCCTTGGACTGCAAGAAGATCGAACCAGCCGATCCTAAAGGAAATCAGTCCTGAATATTCATTGGAAGGACTGATGCTGAAGCTCCAATACTTTGGACACCTGATGTGAAGAAATGACTCACTGGGAAAGACTCTGATGCTGGAAAAGGTTGAAGGCAGGGGAAGATTGGGACGACGGTGGATGAGACCGTTGGATGGCATCACCGACTCAATGGACATGAGTTTGAGCAAGATCTGGGAGATGCTGATAGACAGGGAAGCTTGGCGTGCTGCAGTCCATGGGGTTGCAAAGAATTGGACACGACTCGGCAACTGAACTGTTCCTTGGTAACCGGCAATGGGTAGAATCACCTGATTTCAGAATCTGTCCCCACTATCTAGGGATTACACCACTTGTTTCCTCAAAATAAGAATATCTTACTTCCATGTATCAGGCAGGGGTTCTTAACCTGGGAGTCCTTATATAGAAATTCAGGGTGTTTATGAACTAGAATGGGGGGAAAAATCTTATTTTCATTAGCCTCTACCTGAAATTAAGAATTTCCTTCCATAAAGAATGTAGGCAACAAACTTATTAGCAGCAGCATCTGTGACTCTGTTACCAACAGATCACAGCTATTTTTACTTCATATTAAAGTTTGTTGAAGATGTTTGAAAATATCGCTTATGCTTATCACTATGTATGGACAAAGCTGTCCCACCAAAATTCATATGCTGAAGGCCTAATCCTTAATGTGACTGTAATTGGAGATGAGACTTTAAGGTTATTCAGTTCAGTTCAGTTCAGTCACTCAGTTGTGTCCGACTCTTTGCGACCCCATGAATTGCAGCACACCAGGCCTCCCTGTCCATCACCAACTCTCAGAGTTTACCCAAACTCATGTCCATCGAGTCGGTGATGCCATCCAGCTATCTCATCCTCTGTCATCCCCTTCTCCTCCTGCCCCGAATCCTTCCCAGCATCAGGGTCTTTTCCAATGAGTCAACTCTTTGCATGAGGTGGTCAAAGTATTGGAGTTTCAGCTTCAACATCAGTCCTTCCAATGAACACCCAGGACTGATCTCCTTTAGGATAGACTGGTTGGATCTCCTTGCAGTCCAAGGGACTCAAGAGTCTTCTCCAACATCACAGTTCAAAAGCATCAATTCTTCGGCTCTCAGCTTTCTTCACAGTCCAACTCTCACATCCATATGTGACCACAGGAAAAACCATAGCCTTGACTAGACGGACCTTTGTTGGCAAAGTAATGTCTCTGCTTTTTAATATGCTGTCTAGGTTGGTCATAACTTTCCTTCCAAGGAGTAAGCGTCTTTTAATTTCATGGCTGCAATCACCATTTGCAGTGATTTTGGAGCCCCCAAAAATAAAGTCTGACACTGTTTCCACTTTTTCCCCATCTATTTCCCATGAAGTGATGGGACCAGATGCCACGATCTTAGTTTTCTGAATGTTGAGCTTTAAGCCAACCTTTTCCCTCTCCTCTTTCACTTTCATCAAGAGGCTTTTTAGTTCTTCTTCAGTTTCTACCATAAGGGTGATGTCATCTGCATATCTAAGGTTATTGATATTTCTCCCGGCAATCTTGATCCCAGCTTGTGTTTCTTCCAGCCCAGCGTTTCTCATGATGTACTCTGCATATAAGTTAAATAAGCAGGGTGACAATACACAGCCTTGACGTACTCCTTTTCCTATTTGGAACTAGTCTGTTGTTCCATGTCTGGTTCTAACTGTTGCTTCCTGACCTGCATACAGGTTTCTTGAGAGGCAGGTCAGGTGGTCTGGTATTCCCATCTCTTTCAGAGTTTTCCACAGTTTATTGTGATCCACACAGTCAAAGGCTTTGGCATAGTCAATAAAGCAGAAATAGATGTTTTTCTGGAACTCTGTTTCGATGACCCAGCAGATGTTGGCAATTTGATTTATTAAGGTTAAATTAAGTCATAAGGGTGTGGCCCTAGTGAGACAGGACTTGAAGGCCTTATAAGAGGAAGAGACCCCTCTCTCTTCCTATCCCACCCCCCTCTCGCCCCCACGTGCAAGAACCAAGGAAAGGACATGTGAGCATGTAAGCACAGAATGAAAAGGTGATCTTCTGTAAGCAAGAAGGAAAGTCCATGCTGACACCCTGATCTTAGGCTTCCAGCCTCCAGAACTGTGAGAAAATACACGCATTTCTGTTGTGTGAGCCCCCCAGCTGATGGTACTTTGTTACAGCAGCCTGAGTAGTCAAAGACACACTGCTCTGAAATCACCATAGTTATTGCTTCTGATACTAGATCTTATTATATGAGTGTTAATAAAAAGCATTATATATTGATTACAATATCATATCTTTGTTCTTTAAATGTTTTAATAACTATATTTCAATATTTTTTCCTTAGTAATCCTATATATTTTAATTCATGCATTTAAAAACATTATTCTGAGAAGAAGTTGAGAGGCTGCACCAGATGCCAAAGGAATTCATGGCACAAACACAGCAATGACCCCTAACATACAGTTCTGGGCATTTATACAGTTCAGACATTTTCTTTTGTACTCCCTATAAGAATCCTTTAGACTCTTTACCTCTAAATTAAAGTTACCATTTTTGTGCTTTTTAAAGGAGGGGTAACAAATAAACTAAGTGATTTAATAATAAAGAAGAAACCAGATCTAAAGACAAATCTTAGTTCCTGATCTAACGGTTCCTCTCTGGACACCCTAATTCTTAACATAGGAATCTTTTAGGTCATTTGAAACAATGTTCCTATTGATGTGTTCTAGAAATGATTTTATACAAAGAATCAATTTGCAAGTTGCAGAATTCCTTATACAGCTAGCAGTTTTATTCTTTAAAATTTCATACTTTAAATAAAAATATTTTTTCCTTTTTTCACTATGACATAAGCTTTATTAAATTACTAGCTTTAATTCCACACACACCTTGCCTTGCTAACTCAATTAATAGTTATCATAAAAATATCTGTACTTGCTAATGATGAATAAAGTTGAATGACGCACTGGGTGAAGTTTTAGAAAAGGAGGCAGGATTTGATGTTTTGACTCGAGTTTTGCTACCAGGTAGACATGATATCTTTCTGAGCTTTGGCTTTCTCATCTATAAAACAAGAGTTTTACTAAATGATCTCTCTCCCAGAACTTCTATGGTAATACAGGGAATGGAGAAGTATAATCCAAAGCATTAGAGTATACAAAAAGAATGTGGACATAAGTTCTGTGAAACACATGCAGGGCCACGCATGGACAAGCATTCACTGATTCAACACACATTTAAGAGCAATCTAATGATGTCAGTGTAACTCATTACAAATTGCTACGAAATACGTAGGATGCTCAAGACCATGGCCTTCACCTGAGACTCACACTCCAACTGGACCTCAGTTAGAAAGAGAAGACATACTTCTAGACATCAAACAACTGGAAAATACTCACAGGATATGTGCCTGTGTGTGTGTTGTAAATATACAAAGATGGGATGATATTGACTGGGGACAGTGTGGATACAAAGGACAAATGCAGTGTTAGGGAAAGATCAGCATAGAGCAGAAATAGTGAGGGGTGCCTCTTTGGAGAAGGTTACATGCAGTCTTATTATGAAGGGACCAGCAATCAGAGACCATGGAAAGAGAAGGAGGGTTATTGAACAAGGCCATGTGGCAAGAAGAAGCAGAAGCTAAACAACTCCATGGCTGGTGTCAATACCCTCCTCTACTAGTTGGCTATATCTTCAGCAGCCTGAGACCCAGCATGAAGGCAGAAGGAGAGAGAATTCATAGAGTGGCCAAACAGATCCCTGGGACAGACAACAGAGACCATGGCTTTTTAAAGAATTTAGTGGCAGAGATGTTATATCCATCACACTGGATTTCAGTAAGCCTAAAACTATGTCCCAGGCCCCTCAATCATAAAAAATAAAATACAATTTTTTAAAAAGAAAAAGAAATTTCCTTTGTTGTTGATATGCCCAGAACTTTTGCCTAAATTCCCCCCAATAAGCCCCTTACTGAACTGCAGCCTCCTGGATGGGTGAAGGGTGAGGGAGCCAGAAAGCTGGCTTCTTTCGGTCCTGGTGTCAGAGAAACAGCAGGAGAGGACTTCCTAGCCACCTGACTTGGAATGCTAAACACACTTTCCAATAGCAACTTTCTTATCCATATAGGTCAATAGGTTCTATAATGTGGAAGGTGATGTGAATAGACAGAGTGGAAAGTTTGGGATCATCTAAAGCAGAGTGATTCGTAACACAGTTTCCAAAGTCAAGTAGACCCAAATTCAAATCCCTGCTCTGCCAAGTTCAAGTTGTGCAAACACTGAGTAAATTACTTAACATCTCTGAGACTAAGTCTCTTCATGTGAAAAATGGAAATACTACCAGTTATCAGCTCATGATTCTCATGTTGTGAGAACTGACTAAGATAATACATGCAAAGCACTTAACCCACCTTGAAGAATGGCTGATTCCAGGCTGGTGATAGGGAAGTATGAGCCCGGAACATAAATCCATAAAATAATTGAAAGTTTGATGAGGAACAAGCTATTTATAGCTCATAGTACCTCCCCATAAGATACTTATTATTTATGAAAGGAAAAAGAATAACTTTATATACAGTGGAGAAGCATGCAAGTATCATCATACACACAGGATCTAAGAGTGACATCAGTAACAGGACAAATCAAAATCATGTGTGACCTGATCCGGTGAACAAGAAGGCCCAGCATCACTTCTCAGATAGTCCTGCCATAGGTGCAACATCTGAACCAATTATGACAAAGCAGCAGACAAAACCAAATCAAGATAAATTCTACAAAATGAATGGCCAGTACTCTTCCAAAGGGCCAAGTTCATGAAAACCAAAGAAAGGCTGAGCAACTGTTCCAGACTGAAGGAGATTACAGTGACAGGACAACTAAATATAGCAAGGGATTTCCTCTGGCTCCTTTTGCAGAACATTCTTGGGCCCCTTGAATGGGGTCTGGGGATTAGATGGTAGTAATGTGTTACTGTTACTTTTCTGATTTTCATGGTTTCATTGGACTTTGTAGGAGAATGTCCTTATTTGTAGGAAAATCAGAGGTGGTGGGCAACAAGTTGGCAACTTACTCTCAAATCATGAAAAAAAAACCCTTTTCTATGAGTTTGAGATTGTTTCAAGAAAAAAAATTAAAACAAACCTCTGAAGGAATAATTGTTAAAATTTCTTTGGGTAGCCTACTATAAAATTAAAACAATCATAAAAGTCTTAGTCCAGGGATTGGCAAATATAGTTGCCTAACAAATGTACTGCCATTAGAGAGGTGAGGGGAAAGGGAAAAGGGGAGGATCCCACCATGGCAAGGCGAGGTGTCCCTTTCCACCTTCTTTCCCACAGATGATCTGGTCCTGGGGGTAAAGGCAGGAAGCCAGGGGCTGGGGAGGGTCAATGGGAAGAAGTGGAGAGAGAAGGAGAGCTATGCAGTGACACTCCAAGTAGTAGGGCGTGTACTTATTAAGTAGCTGGTCAATAACTTGGATATGCAGATTTAAAACTGCTCACCTGTGTTTCATTTTTATGTTTCATTTAATTTTTGAAATTCAGTGTCCACGGAAGAACCTAAAAACCTAGCCTGTCACCTCTATTTTCAGGCAAATGTCAAGCAGCTGGCAACTCATCTTCAAAAAGACCCTCCTTCCCCTTTCCAGAAGAGTACTGACAATATGGATTGAGTTATTTACTATGTCAGTTCTTTTGAACACTGCTTCTAGTTCATTTCAGACTTTAATTTCCTTTTAAAATTTGCTTTACCACCCACCACAAAGTCATCTCTTTAATCATGTGGCTGTAGTGAACTTTTGGATATATTACTGTTTCTTCACCAGTATACAAAGCCAGCCACTTCTTTTCCTGATGTGCCTACATACAGACAGAAGATGGATATCTGATAACTTGCTCAGTGGAGCATCCTCACAGCTATATTCAAACCCCACCTTATTCTACTTGTTGCTAGTGCTCAGACTTGTAGGGCTCTCAACTGGGGATAGAAATGTCTGCTCTAGGGACAGACCGGGGATGCTTCTGTGTCAGTGGCTGCAAAGTGCTACTTGCATTTGGTGAGTGGGATCAAGGATGTAAACATCCTACAACACATGGAAGAATCCCATATATCAGAAAATCATCCTTTCCCCAAATCCCAGTAGTGCCCTACACCCCCAGGGAGTGATGCTGGCTCAAAGGATTCTGGAAGGAGTGGGAACTGAATGCTGAATCCCACAGAGTTGTAACAGATTGATTTGCCTTGAGCTCCCCAAGGCAATTTTGCTATTGATACCTGCATAGTGAATGCCCTTCTAGGGGGTCACCTTTTTGCACCACGCATTCGTTCCCTCCCAGGCTTTTAGACGGCTTTTTATTTTCTCAGTGAGGGCCCCAATCCTAATAATTCTGGCATTATATAAACTGGGTGGAATTTCCCTTTTTATTTCAATGTGCTTTCCATGGTGAATAGATTTCTTTAGGATTTGAAAGAAGAAAGTAGGAAGGATGGGGCTTGACACCTCAATGCTTTTGCATGCATTGCTTCCAGGGCAACTATCTACCAGAGGTAAACTGTTAAATTTTCTTTGACCAAAGAGAGTAGCGATAATATATAGATATTTAAGATTCTTATAGACCTAAAAACTACTTTTATATCTTTAGGAGTTATAGATGCTGTTTGAGTTTAGTAATCCAAGACAATCAATTAGCATGGAGCATTTGAGATTAATGGTTGTATTCTGAGATTAATGCCATTAGCCTTTAGAAAGCCAGATATTTAATGAGAGTTTCTTCCAGTGAATCTCCCAAGGCTACTACTTCTGTGGTTGATAAATGCACGGTGGTATTTTTATCTGTGAAACATTTTAGCCTTCAACTTTTAAGTTTCTTTTAGATGGATTTGATATTTAGAACTCTGCCTCCTCCATGCAGAAGCATCAATAGCCGCCTACTCTGCCTTATTTGTCCAGAGTTTCTTTTACCAGCAACTGCTAATTGGGAGGATATGTGGCTTCAAGGCTGTACAGAGCTGACAGAAATCTAATCTAACACTTAATAAAAATATGGAGAATGATCAGGATCTAAAGAAAGAAGAGATATGTGGTTTGTATAATCTCCTATGTTGCTTGGGCGGGGGCGGGGAGCTGCCCCTTTCTCAGGGTGCTGCACGGCACTCCCAAGGGTAGCTCTGTTGCCTCGGTTTGTCTGTTGGAGGCTCCCTGGGTTAAGTGTGGCTCTAAGAAAAAGTCACGGGCATGAGAACGAGGAGAATGGGAGGAGGGGGACACGTCCTGGTGAGGGGTGGTCACTCACTAGCACATTTTGGATGCTCTGACTCATCTCCTTCATGACAGCAGTTAGAGGCCTCCCAATGTCCTACATGGGTGACCTACCAATTTTAGTATATCAGGGCCTGTGGCCCAAAGATATGGGGCACCCCTCTGTTAGGTTGCATCTTCCTGCTCCAAACCTCACTTACTTTTCCCTCCTTTATATCCTCTTCTTTCCTCTCATTCTTGCTGTCTCACTCCGTACTCTGTGGAGGAAAAGAGGAGTGAGCAGGATCACTGGATGAACAAGAACAAGTCCTACCTCTAGCCCTACAGACCTCAGGGAAATCAAACCGGTGCTGACACCTCTGCATCCTGACTTCTTTCCTGATCCTTGAGCATATCAAAAATGCTCCCCACTCAAAACCAGGACTTCCCTGGTGGTCCAGCGGCTAAGACTCCATGCTCCCAATGCAGGGGACCCAGGTTCAATCCCTGACCAGGGAACTAGATCCCATGTGCTGCAACTAAGAATTCACATGCTGCAACTAAAGATTCCACAGGCAGCAACAAAGATCCTGCATGCTGCAACTAAGACTGGTGCGGTCAGATAAATAAATAAATATTTTTTAAAAAAGAAAAGAAGATTCCCTCTTCAAAACCTTTGCACTTGCTGTTCCTCCTCATGGAACATGCTTGTTCCACATACCTGCACAATCGGTTTCCACATCACCATCAGTTCTCTGCTCAGATGTTTGTTACCTTCTCAGTGAGGCCTTCTGTATTAGTTAGGATGGCCTAGGTTATGCTACATAACAAGCAAATCCCAAATCTCATAAAACAACAAACGATTATTTCTTACTACTTGCACTTTGTCATACTACTAGCGGATCTGTATCATCCTTGCCCTTACCCTAGAGCCCAGGCCACTACCTCAACACTGCTTAGTGACTACAGCAGATGGAACAGAGCATGGTAGGGCAGACGGTCACTGGGAGAGCACTGTCATTTCTGTTCACATATCAACACCAATGTTAAGTTGTATGGCCAAACCTGATTTCAAAAGAATGAGGAAGAAAAATTCTCCTATAGGGAGAGGAAGAGATTACTGGTGAACAATAATTCAGTCTGCCACACTTTTCTGGAGCACACTATTTAAAACTGTATTTCTTTCACTTCCTAGACCCTAGCTGTCCCTATTTCCCTTGTCTGTCTTATAGTTTCCATATAAACCTAACAGCATCTAATAATACATGATTCGTTTGTTTACTGTCGATCTCCTCCTACTCAAGGTTTTTTGTCACTCTCACTATCTGTTGTATCACCATGGCCAAGCGCATTTAAAAGTTTTGATGTTTTCTTTTATTTGATAAGCTTTACTTTCAAATGTACATGTAAATGTGTGTATTACTATGGTGAACAGTATTCACTAGGGTGACTGGGATGTTTGCCCAGGAAAACCTCAGTTTGTGCCTGTTGTCTCAATTATTTATTAATAGTATTCTTTTTCACTCTCAAAAGGGCCCTGGATTACATAATCCACTATATGAACATATGAATCATGATATATTACACTTATAAGCTGATGCTGGAGGAAGGGGCAAATATATCTTGGTCAACAGTGAGTCATTCCACCACACACATCTGGGGGCAAGGTAGGGGAGGGTTGAGTTTTGATGCCAGAAATAATCCCAGTCTGTGGTATAAATAATGTACCTACAGATTTTTATTTGTTTGTTTTTACTAAACCCTCTGTGGATTTGTTCTACTGTATTCCAAGAAAATCCTCTTTTTCTACCCCTGCTTTTTCACACCTGGTATTTTTCCTACCCACTGTCCAAGAAATTTTGATTACTGCCCTGCAAGTGAAGGGCTTCAGTTCACTCTACTCTATCAGCAACTTGCTTAGATTCCTCTTTCTGGTTTCATCTGGCTGTCCCCCACCCCTCAGGGAATAGCATCAGCATTGTTATTCCCCATTTCATTAGTAACATAAAATTAATGACCAGAGAAACATCAGCTTAAGCCTTCTTTTGCCTGATGGCTTATACATTTTAGAATCTGCAAACCATTTCTTTAAGGGACATAAACCACATACTCATAAGGAAAGGCAAGGAGATGCTGGTATTAGGATAGTTAATCCAAATTAACACTTCAAAGGATAGATGGTATGGTCAGGTGCTTTTGAAACCACAGTCTAGGTCTGGACTTACATCTTTTTGAAAGTAAAAGCATGGATGAATCACCCAACAGATGCCAAGGGCAGAGAACAGAGTCCTCTAAAAGGCAACAGCTGAGAAATAAAATGAATGCTGAAAAAATTTTTAAAATATGTGTCATAGGTGAACAGCCCTAAGAGTAGGTGCCCAGAGCAATTAATAAAGGTCAATCTCTACTGTCTGATTTATAAACTATCTTACTTTTACCTTGGCATTTTATATTTTTTCTGAAGAGATTAAAATGTTCTGAAAATTACAGAGAACAATAATATCCAAGTTCACACCACTCCAGATTGAACAATTAACTAATGACATATTTGCTTCAAATCTTTTTTTCCTATTAAAGAAGAATTAAACAATTCAATTAAAGTTGACATATAAGTAGAAATTCCCACATAGAAACTGATTTCTTCCAGCCCATTTTTATACTTTACATATATAAGTATCCATAAGCAAGACAGAGTGTTGCTTTATGTGTGATGGTCTTTTCAATTTTATTTTCAAGATACAAAGTTTCGCTTTATAGTATTCTAATGTAGGAATATACTGCATTATTTTTCATCCATTCTCTTGCTGAAGGCCATGTAGGTTGTATCGAATTTTTCACTATCACAAACATGGCCTTAGTGAGCCCTTGTGTACTTGTGAGACTTTCTCTGGAAATACATCCAGGAGTGGAATTGCTGAGTTGAAGGAAACATGCGTTTTCAATTTCACTAGATCCTGCCAAATCACTTTCCCAAGGGGTTGCAGCATTTACAGTCCCTCCAGCGCTGTCTAGCTTTTCCTGTTTCTCCATAGCTTTGCCAAACCCTGATACTGTCAGACGCTTCAAGCTCTATCTCCTTATTGGGTTCACATTTCCCTGATTACTCCTATGCTGAGCTGCTTTTCATATGGGTTTCCTTGCTGTAAACTGTCTGTTAATGTTCTTTACCATTTTTCTTTTGAGTTTTTGTCTCTTTTCTATCTTCTTTTTAATGGCTTATAAAAATATAAAGAAAACAATATATTTTCTGACTTTTCTCCAATTAATCTCAAGACCAGATTTTTCTAGACTGAAGGAGATGGAAAAAAAAAAAAATGTGAGGATGAAAAAAATACTACTTGAAAAGCCTCAAGTCCTGTTTTTGTTTTAACCGCAAACCTGCTTCCCAAGCAGAACAACTCAGTGTTAATTTATCACTACCCAAAAGTGATACTGTGTTTCTACTCCATTTAATAAAAAGTCATGATCCAGAGACAGGGAACACATCCAGCTTATTGAATCTCATTTTCCAGACAAGAAAACTGAGACAGGACCAAGTCTCCAGAGTCACACTGGCAAATGGAACACACAAAAAAGGCTAATAGGCTCATTATTTTTCTTAATTAAAATCATTTTCATATAACTACCATTTGCCACAATGAGGACCACTGATGGTGATGATGGGCCAGGAGGGTGTTCAAGAGTCTCCCTAGATGATTCATAATCAACATTTAGAAACCACAAGCTTAGATGCTAGAAATGCTTAACAATTCTCTTCTTTACTATGAGACTGAGGCTTAGCCTGAAGCTTGATTTAAAAACCACTTGAATTTGCCTTTTCTTCTTTTCGCTCAGTCATGTCTGACTCTTTGGAGACCCCAGTGGACCCCAGGTGAAGGCTTCCCTGTCCTTCACCATCTCCCGGAGCTTCCTCAAACTCACATCCATTGAGTGGGTGATGCCACCAACCATCTTGTTCTCTATTGTCCCCTTCTCCTGCCTTCAATCTTTCCCAGCATCAGGGTCTTTTCCAATGAGTCAGTTCTTCACATCAGGTGCCCAAAGTATTGGAGCATCAGCATCAGTCCTTCCAATGAATATTCAGGACTGATTTCCTTTAGGATTGACTGATTTGATCTCCTCACAGTCCAAGAGACTCTCAAGAATCTTCTCCAACACCACAGTTCAAAAGCATCAATTCTTCAGCACTCAGCCTTCTTTATGGTCCAACTCTTAAATCCACACATGACTACTGGAAAAACCATAGCTTTGACTCTACAGACCTTTGTTGGCAAAGTAATGTCTCTGCTTTTTAATATGCTGTCTACGATGGTCATAGCTTTTCTTCCAAGGAGGAAACCTCTTTTAATTTCATGGCTGCAGTCACCATCTGCAGTGATTTTGGAGCCTAATAAAATAAAGTCTGTCACTGTTTCCATTGTTTCTCCATCTATTTGCCATGAAGTGATAGGACTAGATGCTATGATCTTTAGTTTTTGAATGTTGAGTTTTAAGCCCGCTTTTTCACTCTCCTCTTTCACCGTCATCAGGAGGCTCTTTAGTTCCTCTTCACTTTCTGCCATAACGATGGTGTCCTCTGCATATCTGAGGTTATTGATATTTCTTCCAGCAATCTTGATTCTGGCTTGTGCTTCATCCAGCCCGGCATTTCACATGATGTACTCTGCATATAAGTTATATAAGCAGGGTGAGAATATACAGTATTGATGTACTCCTTTCCCAATTTGGAACCAGTCTGTTGTTCCATGTTGCTTCTTGACCTACATACAGGTTTCTCAGGAGCCAGGTGAGATAGTCTGGCATTCCCATCTCTTTCAGAATTTTCTACAGTTTGTTGTGATCCACATGGTCAAAGGCTTTAACATAGTCAATGGCGCAGGAGTAGATGTTTTTCTGGAATTCTCTTGCTTTTTCTATGATCTAATGGATCATATTTTGTTAAGTAGCAATTAAGCTACTGGAACAGAGAACCTGACCCTTTCACTGTTAAAAAGCCATGGGGAGGCACCTGGTTCAACTCTCCCCACTTTCTGGATCAGAACATTTTAGCTAGAGCTGGAACAAGAACTGTGGTCCCCACAAACATAGAGAACAGACTTGTGGTTGCCAAAGGGAAGGGCTGGTGGGTGAGGGATGGACTGGAAGTCTGCGGTTAGCAGATGCAAACTATTACATATTGAATGGATAACAACAAGGCTTGCCATATAGCACAGGGAACTATATTCAGTATCTTTTCTTTTTTTTTGGCTATACTGGGTCTTTGTTGCAGCACGCAGGCTTCTCTAGTTGTGGTGTACAGCCTTAGCTGCCCTGTGACATGTGGGATCTTAGTTCCCCAACCAGTGATTGAACCCTCATCCCCTTCATTGGAAGGCAGATTCTTAGGAAGTCCCTGTACTCAATATCATGAGATAAATCATTATGGAAAAGAATATTTTAAAATATATATATATGTGTGTGTGTGTGTGTGTGTGTGTGTGTAACTGAATCATTTTGCTGTACAATAGAAATTAACACAATGTTGTAAACCAACTATACTTCAATTTTAAAAATTGTTAAAAAGAAAAAAGAACTATGACCCCTCGACCTCATCCACATTCTGACCACCAGGAACCCTGAGATGAGATGACCAGATAAGGCCATCACACAAGGGACCCAAGCTTCTTCAGGAACCTTTGGGAATTATGAGCTTCAAGGTATCATTTAAAGCAATCGTTTTAAAGTATTTTTCCCCTCTCACACTATTTTGAAAACCTAATTTACATGGGAATTTTCAGCAAATTTGTTTCATATCCAGGCCTAGCTAGTAAGGAACAATTGTGAACAGAAAGGAAAATCAAATGATTTGGATTTAGGTTGCTACAGCAACATTACTATTTTGAATATAGCTGTTTATTTCAGCAGAGTTAATTTAAATGTGAGTGGCTAATTAAGATGATGCTTGAAACTTTAACCTTAACCCTCACTGTAAGAAAAAGTAAGCACTTTAAAAATGATGCTTGAAGTGTTACTGGAGACATACTTAGTAAAAAAATCATGCTCCTCTGCTGGAGAAGCAGAAATCTCATCCATTTTCTTTGAAGAAGGCAGGCCTACTCACAATCTGTCTAAATCCACAAGTCAGTATTTCCTAATTGTAAGATTTAAAGGGGAACAGAATTCCTACCAAAACTGAGCCAGTTCCACTGTTGACACCACCAGTAAGACTTTCTGAGACTGACAAGGAAAGTCTGATGTTTCTCTACACAGCAGTATTTTTGCTAGATGCATGTTTATGTAAAGGGCTTCCCTGGTGGCTCAGCAGTCAAGAATCCACCTGCAATACAGGAAACACGAGTTCGATTCCTGGGTTGGGAAGATCCTCTGGAGAAGGAAATGGCAACCCACTCCAGTATTTTTGCCTGGAGAATTCCATGGACAGAGGAACCTGATAAACTACAGTTGATGGGGTCGCAAAGAGTTGGACACGACTAAACAACAACAAATACTTGTGTAAACATATTTCACTCTACATCAAATCAAAGTCAAGTATATCTATGAAGTGACAGACTGAATTGGAAGCAAACAGACCAGACCATATTTATGTATGTAAATATATCAATGAATGTTCCCTCTTTAAAGTGATCACCTTAGGGGGCAGGGGTAATCTCTTAATTTAAAAATGTTGATGCTGCTGAGACCATTTTGGAGTTACTTTAGAAAATGTCTTTACTTGCTCTGGAAACTTCTTCTGTATGTCCTTATTAGTGGCAAATCTCCATGCTCAGAGGACAGAATTAGCTTTTTGGAAAATGTCAAGAGGCATTAGGAACAAAAACTGATAAATTATGTAGGTGATCATGCAGGGTAACATGGCTTGAGTTAAAAAACAAGGTTTATCTCCAAGAGGAAATTACTTTTCTTATGTTTCACATGCTGGTTCTAAAAGCAGTTCCCACAAGGGAACTTCAAAGTCAGTTCTATGCAATGGCAGGCAGCATGGTTTCAGTGTACATATATTTTCACATCTGCTACCTTAAAGGACAGACTAATGTGGTTTTAATTTCTGGCTATTGTTAAAAAAAAAAAAAAAAGCTCATAATCATAGATCAGAAATCTGAATGCTTTTGTCCTGACAGACAAGACACTGGCGGACTTTGTATTTAGAAGACTTGAATTTGAATCCTATCGTGGCCACTTACTGGGTATGTGACCACGGGCAAGTTACTTAACATCTCTGAATCTCCATGTCCTCATCTGTAAAATGGAAATAAGAGCTGCTGCCTCATAGGCCCATTGTAAGAACTAAATAATCTTTCAGTATAAAGCCTAGTGTGGGACTTCCCTGGTGGTCCAGTGGTTAAGAATTCGCTTGCCAAAGAAGGGGATATGGGTTCAATCCTTGGTCTGGGAAGATTCCACATGCTGTGGGGTTACTAATCTTGTGTGCCACAATTACTGAGCCCAAGAGCCCTGGAGCCTGTGCTCTGCAACAAGAGAAGCCATCACAATGAGAGACCTGTGCACTGCAAAGAAGAGAAGACCCCATTTGCCGGAAATAGAGAAAGTCCATGCATAGCAACAAAGAACCAGCACAGCCATAAGTAAATAAATTTTTAAAAAACCGAGTGTGCAGTAAGTGTCCAACAAATATACACTACTTTATAATTATCACAGTGACAAGAGTAATACCAGCAGCAGAGTTGTTACATGTAAGTATTAAGCTATTTGTCATTTAGCATCTAGGGTTGTGTTTTATTTTTTGGCCACTCTGTATGTAGAATCTTATTTTCCTGACCACAGATCGAACCCATGCTCCCTGCATTGGACACACAAAATCTTAATCACTAGACCACCAGGAAAGTCCCAGCATCTAGGATTTTAAAAAGTGAATTGTAAATGCTGCTGTAGGTCTTCTCTGCAGTGATAAATGAATATCATAAGCAAAGTCCAGATGAACAAGCATTCATTTTGGACTAGAAGGAATATCACTTTTATCTACTGCTTTATCCCGGCATCAGAATTAGTGGGATGAATCAGAGTGAACACTGCCCATCTCACAGCAGTGGGACTATGACTACAGAGAGGTCCCAAGTGCATGCTATGCAAAGCAAACACAATCCCATCGTGGGTGGGAACAGCAGGTGCCTCAGCATGTGGGCATGTCACACACAGAAGCTCAGGCTGCTGGAGCCCTCATCTGTCCCCCAAGGTGCACCAGCCCCAGAGTGTGGGTGGGACTGAAATGACTCAACCTCCAGGGAGCCTCATGGGGGGGTGGTTTTGGAAATAGATGGAGATCAAGTGAAGAACTTCAGGGAAAAGTTTATATTAATAAATACACTGAAGAAAGAGAAACAGGCTACTTTAAAAAAAAAAAAAAGAAGATTGAGAAACTAGGGAAGAAATGATCGGGGTTCACAGAATGACCCCCGGCTGACTCAGAAATGAAGTGTGACTTAAATTTTAAAAGGGAAGATGAAACTGGGAAATACAGTGAGAACAATTTTAAGAGATATTTCTTAATTTCCTTCTCTCTCCTTCCTTCCCCCAGTAACAGCTAAATCTAAGAAGGGCAAAGCTTTGAGCCTTTTCTTCTGTAACAAATAATTTCAGAGAACACAGAAAACTCAGCAGAAGTAGGAAAACCACGAACAAAAATTTTTATATAGTATAATATACAACCTACGCAGAAAATGCTTATAAACAGAAGAGAAAGCCCCAGAAAGCTGAGGCTGACTGAATGACAGAAAATATGGGATGTGGGGGTTTAGGATGTATTTGTGTAGAAAATGTTTCTAACATGGAAACATGAGCTAGACAAGGACTAGGAGGTACAAATATGGAACTGAATTTCCACCTTTACAAGGACATGGCAAATAGTCCCTGTGACCGAACATCTAAAAATGCTGGGTAAAACTTTAAAGAACAATCTCTTATAACGCATGACTGAGTTGGGATAAAATAAAGAAAGTCCTTAGAGACCAAGAGGAAAATAAGAGTGGGTATTCCAAAGGAAAGTGAGTCCTGAGCTGGTGCCCAGACCTAGTATACCAGTTTTAATGTCCACACAGCATTCAGGACACAAAGCCTAGATCATAGCAAGATGGGGGCCTGAAAGGAAGCTCAGTGCACAAAGCTGAGAGTCCTGTAGCTCCACCTTCAGAGAAAAGATGAACTAGAAAAAATATATGCCTTGAAAAGGGTTGTAGGAACTTCCCTGATGGTCCAGTGGTTAAGACTCTGAGCTTCCACTGCAGGAGACATGGATTCAGTCCCTGGTCAGGGAACTAGGATCCCACATGACATGCAGTGAGGCTAAAATAATTTTTTAAATAAAAAATAAAAATAAAGAAAAGGATTACACTTAAAAAAAAAAAAAAAAACTTATCTGTCTTGGCTTTGCTCTAAGTGGAGAGAAAAAAAGAACCATCTCACCAGAGATATAACCAATAGCCAGACCTCACATACATATGTGGCCAGAGTTGAGACTATTTTGTAATCAAAATCCTCTAAGCCAGGTATATATTTTAATATGGTTCCAGACTGAAGTGCACTCATATGTTTGGAGAAAGCAAATGCAAATCCTTTTAGAAGACTGTACTCTCAACTCCAAATCTCAAAAGAAACCTATATAAAGTTCCATGGAATATGAGTTTACAACAAAAACAACACTCAAAAAATACATATTGAAACAAGGCACCTTTATTGAGAGGGAATAAACAAAAGGAACAGCACTGGAATGAAACTCATGGAAACAGATTACTGAAATTAGCACAGAATAAATAAATATACTTGTGTTAAAGAAATAAAATAGGGAATAAGAAATTTGACTAAAGAACAAGAGACTGTGAAAAATAAACAGGTAAATTAGAAACAGACATTTAAAAGCTCAGAAAAATGTAAAATTATAATAGTATTTATTTATACTTCAGTAGCTGGGTAAAAATAGAAGATTAGACACTGCTGGACAGAGAATTACAAAATGGAAATCAGATTTGAAGATATTACTCAGAATTTAGCACAGAGGGACAAAGAGATGGAGAAAACAAAAGAAAATTAAGAGATGTATAAGTCAAAGTGAGATGTTCTAATTGGAATTTCAGAAAAAGACAATAGAGAGCACATAGGAAAGGCAATGCACAATGAGTTAATGGGTGAGAATGTCTTAGAACTGATAAAAGCATGAATTCTCAAATTTAACAATCACAATCTTTTGTAAGCAGGCTAAATAAAAAAGATATTATTCCACTGCTTTCTTGCTTGCATTGCTGCTACTGAGACATCAACAGTCAGCTTAATTATCATTCATTTATAAGCAATCTGTCTTTTCTTTATGGCTGCTTTTAGGATTTTTATTTTTGCCTTTGATAATCTATTATCTTGTATCTATTGGGCTCTACATTTTGTTTCCCGAAAATTTCATTCTGTAATGAGTTAATTATGCAAAGTCATTCCACCTCAAAGTTGTTCTAGTTGGTTTTATTAAAAAATGTAGATGCTTTTATTAACAATGTTTTGCAGATGTTATTTTCTCTCTCTCTAATCAACTGTTTTCATATGTTTTTCAAATATTACTAACTTGATCTTCCTAAGTCAGCTCATGCTGCTACTCTAGTGCTCTCAGCATTACAACACTAATTGTACAGCCACTGACCTACAGACCAAGCACCCTTTTAGAAAAAAAGGAAAATAATTATTTTTACTGTTTCATGATATTCACTCTCTTTGAAGAGATCATATAAAAGAAGCGATATAGCTTAGTTTTAAGAAAATAAATTTTCGGTACTTCCCTGGTGGTCTAGTGGTTAAGAATTCACTTGCCAATGCAGGGGACGTGAGTCTGATCCCTGGTCAGGGAACTAACATCCGGCACGCTGAAGGGCAACTAAGCCCATGTGCCACAACTACTGAGCCTGCCAGCAGCAACTACTGAGGCCTGTGCACCCTACAGCCTGTGCTCTGCAACAAGAAAAGCCACCTCAATGTGAAGCCCAAGCACACACTGCAACTAGGGAGTAGCCCCTGTTCAACCTAACTAGAGAAGACCTGAGCACAGCGATCGTGACCCAGAGCAGCCAAAAATAAACAAGTAAGAAAAAAAAAATTTTTTTTAAGAAAGTAAACTTACTTTTAGCTAGCCAATGAATTATGCCAACCACAAGAAGACAGAGTCAAAGGTTATGACTCACAAGTTATTAGTGGTAACATTTACAGCTTTATTGATTTTTTTGTTACCTAAGGTCCTTCTTAAATTTATTCCATTTCACATATAAATGAGATAATTTTCTTCATAACCTAGGAAGGAGTACCAATTTGTAGGTGACAATGAAGAAGGAAAAAGAGGAAAATGACCTAGTTATACTGGTCATTCCAGACAATTACTTTTTTGACCTCTGAGTGGCAAAATCTCAAATGTATATGAAACTTTAGCTCCTTTTAAAAGGAGCCCCACAAATCCCATGCACACAATAAATTTTTCATGTACATTTCTGTTTTCCTATACCTTGACCTAGGTAGTAGCTAATTGGGTATATATATATATATATATATATGTATTTTTTTTTTCTTTTTACGTATGTAAAATCCACTAAGCTGAAACACAAAAGACTCATGTACTTCACTGTATAGAAATTGTATCTCAATTAAAAAAAATTTACACACACACACACTCTCCCTGTCTTCAATAAGTCTTGAATGTGGCACAGACATCAAGTTTTTTTAAAAAAGATTCACAGATGATTCTGATGTTTTAACATTGAATGTTTGGTTAGGTTCAGCTGCCCCAAGACACCTAGAACACGTGTTAATTAAAATAGCCACCCAGCAAATAATTGTTTCAATAAACATATGAATGAATGAATGAACCAACAAACTAATAAATATCTACATTATTCATGGTTGTAGGTATACCATTGCTTGAGGTTAGAAAAAGCGCTAAGAATGTCAAAAAGGGAAGGAGGGGCATGCCACATGATTTGGGTTTCCCTGGCAGCTCAGTGGTAAAGAATTCACCTGCAATGCAGGAGATGCAGGTTCGATCCCTTGGTAGGGAAGATTTCCTGGAGAAGGAAATGGCAACTTGCTCCAGTATTTTTGCCGGGAAAATTCCATGGACAAAGGAGCCTGGTGGGCTACAATCCATGGGGTCACAAAGAGTCAGATATAACTGAGCAACTAAGCACGCTACATGTTTTAGGCCTGTTAAATGCCTTATCGCTCCTCATTACAACTCTATAAGGGAAGGTGACTGTTCCTGATCTTTAGTTGCAGCCAACATAAGTCACTTTGGCCACCTTAAACAGAAAAAGAGGTATAACACAGCTCATGACATTGTTGGGAGAACTGCAGAGACAGACTCTAAAATGAACTTCTAGAAATTACTCCTCAAATCACTCAGCAGAACTGGACAAAGGTGCTGCTGAAACCTAAAAAACCAGGAAGCTGCTGCTACAAATGCTGCTCCAAACTCAGTTTCTGCTACAATTTGGAAGTTCTCAATCAGGAAGCTGCCTGTCGAGTCAGGAAGCTATTACTATAGCAGCTGGTTTCAGAACCACGCTGCCTCTGCCATTATCCACACCAGCTAGAAACGAAATGAAGGTCCAGGCCCCATCTCTCTTCCCACATAATCTAGGCCTGACTTCAGAGGTTTATGGGAATGTATTTGATTAGCAGATCTAACTCCAGAATACTAGCTGTAAGGTCTAGAAATGGAAACTTCCAATCCTGTGTAAAGCAAGCGATAATGCTAGGAGGAGGCTGGAATGGGCATTAAGTGGGCTAATTAATAGATAATGAAACTGAAGCACAGAGACTAAGAAACTTGGTCAAAGACACACAGCTAGTAAGTGGCAGGGCCAGGATTCAAACTCAGGAAGTGGAACCAAAGACTAATAAGGCATGGGAAGGGGAGGAAGAAATGTTGCTCAGTTGTGTCTGACTCTTTGCAGCCCCATGGACTGTAGCCCACCAGGCTCCTCCGTCCACAGGATTCTCCAGGGAAGAATACTGGAGTGGGTAGCCATTCCCTTCTTCAGGGGTTCTTCCTGACTCAGGGATCAAACGTGGGTCTCCCGCATTGCAGGCATTCTTTACCACTGAGCCACCTGGGAAGCCTGAGACTAAAAACCTGAAACTAAAGCTGGTGGTATATTCTCTGTTATCTGATACTTTATTTCCACACATTCTTAGCACAATTCAGTTTGTCAATCTGCCTCTCTGTCTCTCTCTCTCTCTCTCCATCTAGTCACCCACCCATCCATTTCTCTCTATGAGAATGTCCCAGATGGCAGAATAAAAATACTAAACTGTATCCAATATAAATACATCAATAAGTAAGGACTAAGACTGAGAGGAGTGAGAAGGGTCATTTCCAAATCATAGGACGGACACGTTGAAAGTTCCCCACAAAGGAGAGTGTGTCAGCTATTTTTTAAAGACTGTAATTCAGAAAATGCTTTATTTGACATGACAAGTTATAAATTACAAATCAGTTTGGGAAGGGTAAATATTTGCTGAAGCTTAAGCACATGGCAAAGGTACATCATTAAATCTGAAGTAATTAAAAAGTTCAGTTTGGTATCATATACGTCCACTCCATCTTTAATGAGCACACAGCCTCAACAGCCATGAGCCATAGTCCTATCCATCTCCACGGTAAAGAAAGAAATGATAAATGTCTTCGGCATGACTTCCAATAAAGTGAGCCTGAATTAATTATTCTGTGTGTAAGTGCAAATGGATTTGGTTAAACAAATGAGACTACCCGCCAAGGACATCAGCCAGATACTGGACTGAATTCACATTAATCAAATGTACCTCAGACTGAATCAGTGACATATGCACAGAAGCAGGGCTGCTTAAAACTTATATTTCAATTTTTAATTTTTATGTTTTTAAAAGTAATATAGGCTCAGAGCTTTTGAAAGTCAGATGAGGCTAAAAGTCTGACAATGAGCAACAATACTTCCTGTCTCTTTCAGCATCCTCCCCATTGCTCAGAGTCTACATTCCAATTTGTTGTTCCTTCTGGTTTTTAAAATCTTTTTATGTCTAATGAACATGATCCTATATGATAACTTATTAATCTTAAGACATTTTATGTTGACATTAGGCCCCATCACACACATGCCCCTGTGCAGAGACTTACCTTCCCCTGTTCTTTAAATACAATTATGCCCAGTTTTAAAATTAAATCAACATTTAGAGTTTTAAGTTATGATAACTATATAAAGTTGTCACTGCTTTATTGTACAATATTACTATTTCTGTGCTTGTTATTCCTCTTTTACATATGCTTGCTTTGCTACCCACACTCCCCAAGAGCCTCTCAGTGTAACTTCCACATGTCCATCTGGCAGAACAGCCTCAGCTCCCTGGCCTGCTGAGCACTTGCCTCAGCAGCTCTCCACCCTCAGGCTCCAGGCCTGTTCCATGGCTGTTGACCTAGGTTTCCCCTTTGTTGCTTTCCTAAATTTTTTGTTATTATTTCTATGATGATTTCCTCTGCCCCACTTTCTGTTTTATTTTTTGCAGATTTCTTCTGCTCCATCATTATTGCTTTCTTCTGAATTCTTTGTTTCTTATTCATCTTGGTTTCTACATTTTATGATGGAGGATTTCCACAAATATCTGCTAATCTTTGGCTGTGAGTTCATAATTTAAGGGTGAGGCATTAAAATACTAATTGAAAGCTCTTGCCATGGGTAGGTCTTATAGACTGGTGGACTTCATGTAGGGTGACTGATATTCATTTAGGTTTTCCACAGATGGATCCACTCATCTCCGAAATGGCCAAGAGGATGCTGTCTTAGACGGAAAGGCACAAACAGCCCTCTCTGAGGAGATGGCATTTAACTGGGAAGCCTTACATGCAATGAGAGAGGAAGTAATGCAAATATCTGGGGCAGATGGGTTTCAGATAGAGGAAATGGCAAATGCAGAGTCCCTGAAACAGAGACAGGTTTAATTAGCCAGGATGAGGACCAGCCAGGAGGCCCCTGTGGCTAGAGCAGAGGAAGTAATGGGAAGACAGAAAGAATGATGTGCATTTATAGCCTATGAAAACAATTTTCACATAGACTTTGTCAGAGACATTAAAAAGCCTAGTGTCAAAATATTTAGTTATAGTTTATAAAAATGAATCTGAATCATTTTTACGGTACTTGACATCAGACAAAAAAAGATCATGGTGACTTGCCTTTGTTTGGTTAATCAGGCAAGCTAACAGATATGTGAAATTATTTATTCCTGTTCAACCTTGTGAAGATTATGAAAAATGAGAATCTATACCTCATAAACACTTACACTAGAGACACTGAATAAGATATAAATCTGTTCACACATCTGAGCTAAATCAAAGGAAGCAGCTCACGTTGTTGAGAAAAATTGAAAGGTTAAAAAAAACCCAACCAGTTGCCAAGGCAACAACAAAAAAAGCTAGACAGAAAATATATTTTCCATCTTAAGCACTATCACATTCAAAAGCTCAGTATCTTCTGGCCCTGCTTTTGAAGTTTTATTTAACCTTTATTCAGTCATTCCTGGAGATTGGGCAAGAATTGAGAATCCACAGAACCTGGGTCTTTGTCAAAGCTGGGTGGTGGCAATGCACTAGTAAAAGGTATTTTAAGGGAGGGGAATAAACCCTCCGGTTCACAGACTAAGGCATAAGAACTGCCTTCTTGAAATTATTCTTTGACTTTTCCTGTATGACACGATTTTGCAGAGAACTTCCACTTATGAGCTGGACACCAAATGGTTACTGAGAGACTGGAAGGTCAAATAATGTGCTGGAGAATTTCCAGATCCTTCCCCTTGAACTCGTGCAATTTCAAAGGGTGATTCAGAGCTGACATTTAAACACCATCTGTGCTTCTCCACCAGACACCCTGCTAAAAGCCCTGCTGTCCACATGCTGCCAAACCCGGTCTTGACTCTCCCCTCGCCAGCTTTCTCTAACCAGAGGCTCCATTGCTTCTTGGAGTCCCTGTGCTCCATCCTCTATGAAGCCCACATGGGTTCCCAGGCAGAACTGACCCGCCCACCCCTCAGCCCCACGGTCTAGTATACAGCACCCAGTGGTTCTTCCACATCTGCTGAAAGCCTGTGCGTAGCTCTTTTCTTATCTGACTGTGGCTCCCTAGAGACAGAAACCCTGCCCTAGATATTGTGGTACATGTGCCCCACACGAGCCTGGGGAAAATGGTTTTAGTGAATAAAACAGAATGAATTAATATACTGCTCTAGATTTTAATGCTAAAGAACAATCTCAAAACACCATCAAAACAAGTAGTGGGAAGAATCTGGTAAGCTGGTGGTGGGTAGAGGGAGGCAACTGTGTCTGGCTCCAGCTCTGGCCCTGGCCGGCTGTGTGACTAGTTGAACCTCTTTTGTTCTCCAAACTGTGTCTGCAGAATACCACCTGTGTCCAGAGAGAGGGTAGCAGGTGTTCATAAAAAGGGGGCTTGAAGTTCAAGGTGGTGGGGTTAAAAGCATAAGGTAAGTCTTTTTTTTTTTTTTCTTAAGGCAAGTCTTTTTACTGTAGACCTTTGTGCAACAGTGTCTTACCTGGAGGATGGAAGGAAGCAGAGCAGGCCAGACACCTGATAAACACTGATTCTCATTTTCTTTATTGTTGCTCTCTCATCCATCTATATTCTGTAGATTTTTTTCTATAATGACTGTATACTATTTTAGTTAAAAAAAATATTTTATTAAAAGAATTAGTCAAATTAGAATGTAACCTAATTGGATAATGATTCCTTTTCTAAAGTTACATGCAATCAGTTTCACTATCAATTTTTTTTCCTTAACTTTGTAAAGTTGTATACAGGATAGGAGAACCACACATCCTGGGTAAGGGAAAACACCACCATAAATCTTCCTTCTGGCAGGTGGTTCTGTTTTGGCCTCCAGAAGGCTTGGGCTTGAATAGTAGCTCCCAATCTGCTTTCCCCAAAACTGAGCATCACCTTCCTGACAATGAGGGCATAAATACCACATGTATGAACTCACCCTTAAGCAGATATCTGCATTCCATGGGTCACAAAGATGAAGGGAATCAAATGTAAACACATGTGAAGTTTTGTCTCCTCAGTGCCAAGAATAGCAGGCACATCTTAGATGAATGGGGTTCCAGGCAAGAGAACAATAGGGCCACTCAGGTAACTGAACATAGGTCAAAGGTTAGACAAAACAGCAATGATAATGATGTAAATCCAAACTTTAACCTTTTTCTCTTTTCTGTAACTATTTCCACAAGAACTAACTTTTCTATAACGTGCATGTGTATATGTGTGTGTGTGTGTGTGTGTATTTCTCTGTCTCTCTCACACACACACCACAGGACCCATATTAGATGGACTCTGTTCAGGACAATCCTTTATAATAACAGGGTGAAGCAGAGGCCTAGAGATGATGCAAATGTCATGAGACCCCCCAAGCAAAGCTGAGCTGAATAAACCATGTTCCCAATAAATTATTTTAAAGGTCAAAAGAAATTGTCTGTCAGAGTTAGAGGGGTGATTTTTCTTACCAATGAACAATCTCATTTAAATGTGTATAATTTAAATATTTTAAGAGTCTAAAGAGAAACTTGGGCCAAAACTCAGAGGAATCTGGAGGAAAAAAACTGAAGCAGAAGTCTATTTTTAGGACTATTTTAAGAGGAAAAAGAAAGAATAAAACACTGTATCTTGAGAGTCCCTTGGACAGCAAGGAGATCAAACCAGTCAATCCTAAAGGAAATCAACCCTGAATATTCATTGGAAGGACTGATGCTGAAGCTGTAGCTCCAATACTTTGGCCACCTGATGCAAAGAACTGACTCATTGGAAAAGACCCTGATGCTGGGAAAGACTGAGGGCAGGAGGAGAAGGGGGTGATAGAGAATGAGATGGTGGGGTGGCACCACTGACTCAATGGACGTAAGTTTGAGCAAACTCTGAGAGATAGTGAGGGATCGGGAAGCCTGATATGCTGCAATCCAGGGGGTTTCAAAAAGTCAGACATGACTGAGAGACCGAACAACAAACAGCACTGTGTGGTGTGTGCACCCAGGGGAATGACGGATGGGGAGTGAGAGCTCCAGGTACGACAGGAGGACAGACCCGTCAGCCACACAGCACAAGCAAAGGGAAGGCAAAGGCCAACTGGTTCCAGAAACAAAGGACAGCACAGACTGAGACAACTGCCGAGAAACCTCAACCTGGAGAAGTAGACCTTCTGTAAGATTCTTGAGCAGAGAACTAGGATTAATGGGATGTTAAGGTTTAAAAGATGTGAAAGCCTAAAAAATCTCAAAGATCTTCATCCTGCTTTCAGGATGAGACTGAGAACAATACTATTAAGTATTTTAGTACACAGAATGATGCTATCCTGGAAGAACTCTATGTCTTTTCAGTGATTTGGAGTATAATGTACCCACCAGCAATGCTGACCTCAAAAATAAAGCAGTGGATAAGAAGAAGCTTGAGTTAAATATCATGACATATACTCTTCTATGGCCCAGCACTTCATCTAAGCTACCCCTTCACATATGGAGAGTAAAGAAAACCAAAACAGAAACACATGCAGCTTCTACTCTATCCAAGAATCCTTTAGAAACGTAGAGAAGTCTCTCCTAGACTCATTTCCATTCCTCTTAGGAAATTTTAAAAAAATAGGGGGAGAGGAGGACAGGAAACTTGAAGCAATGCATTAGAAGAAAAGCAAAAGGAGATACAGCAAAATAGCAAGAGTTTCTTTTTTGTGTTTTTTATATTTTCCATCTTCTACAGTAAACATGTAAACATGAAAAGGTTTGAGATCAAAAGGATTAAAGAAATCAAATTGAGACAACTCAAAGGAAGCAACACAACTACTGCCACTTAATAGCAAACGCTTGCTCTGGCTCAGGCATGGTCTCTGTTCATCTTCCTATCTCTTCAGTGACAACAGTCATTTGTCAAATATTTACTAAGTGTTCTTTTTTTTGGCGGTACACCAAGGCATGTGGAGATGATCTTAGTTCCCCAATCAGGGACAGAACCTGGACCACCTACAGTGGAAGCATAGTCTTAACCACTAAACAGCCAGGGAATTCCCCTTAAATATTTATTAAATGTGCATCAAATGCCTGACCCTAGGTGGAGAAACAAAAGCCCCTGGTGGAGCTGTTGTCCTGGACAAACTTGTAGTCAAGAAAGATACAAAAGAAATACAACACGGAGAGCACTATAAAATGCTAAACCACGTTCTTTTGATGACTGCTGCAATCAGAGCTTGTAACAACAGAGTCAGAGGTGCCATAAAGAATTCATTGAACCAGGACCCCAGACCCAGCTCCTAAAGGAAATGGGGATTTGGATAAACTCCCATGATTCTCCACCGAATGATCACAGCTAAGTTAAAGTGGTTTCAACTTGGTAGCTCAGTGGTTTCTCTGAATGAATGAGACGCACATGTATCTGAGAGTGGAACTGCTGGGTTACAGAGTATACAAATGTTCAGTTTTTAGAAATCCTGAAAGTAGGGGTCATAGCATATATGAGAGTGAAGGGCCTGACTCTGGTTTGGCCTGTTCCTGGCTATAATGATGGGAGTCTTAAATCAGGTCTGTCCAAATCTGATCTATCACCGAAGATGGTGAGCCCTCAAACCACTCTATTTTCATCTACCTTAAAAATATTGTCTTCATAGACATTGCCGACACTTATTTTTTCCTAAAGAAAAGGCTGTTAAAACTAAGAAGGGCAGAAGAAATTGCACTGTTGTTAAAGGCAAATTATATTACAAAGGACAAGCTGTCTAGTAAAACAAACTTGTAATTACAATTATCTTCAAAATAAATCAAATTATCTGTATAAACCCAGCGGCTCACTGGTAAATTAATGGAAAAATATGACAATGTTGAGCTTTTAACTGCCTCTATTGCAAAACCCCCAAACCTAAACTTTAGTTATCAGGCAGAAAAGAGGCAATTAGTTTGCAACAGATGTATCAGTAAAAACCTGTTACAGAGTTACTAATTCCCAAATTTATGAAGTCCATCTGTGCAATTTTTACAGATTTTCACTTTAGACAATCCTACTAATTGCTTTTTATTTTGCTTTTGAGTCTTAAAAAATATTTCCAGTATATATATTTCATATGAGCTCTGTTACCTCAAACTCCAAGTTTAATTTCTTTTCCAGAACATTTTTTTTTCATTATATTAAACCTTGGGAAAATACCAGATGACAAGATTATTGAGCAATGATAGGGCTGAAACAAATTAAGGCTTCCAGGCTGTGTTGCTACTTCTTGTTTCCAAAAATCAATCTTTTTCAGGTTATCAAACATCACTTGTGACCTTTAAAAAGAACTCTCTGAAGTCATTCATTCATAAGAAAATCTGGTTAGACTATTAACAGTAGTGAATAATGTAAAATGATGCCAATGTTCAATTATAAGACCTGCTAATGATTACTACATATTTTCAGTATTACTGAATAGGATTGAAATGGTTCAAACAACAATCAAATATATTTTGCTTGATACCATCAAATGAAACTACAAATAAACACAGTAAGAGAAATGAGAAATAGAATAATTTCAGGGAAATAAATTTCCCCCAGTAATCCCTATGAATATTGAAGGAAAAAATAATTTGTTCTTGGTATAAGACCTGCTCCCATTCAAGTAGAAAGGGTGGTTGCTCTACTGATGGGAGAGTGGGGTCATAAGGAAATGACTCCTTAAAGCAGTAAGGAATGACTTGAAGAGTATGGAAAGGAACTTCATGGATCCTTCCATGTCACCTAGAATCCCTACTCTGCTGGCCTCCTGAGATTACAACATGCCACAGAGTGTTGTGATCAATATGTTTATTCATTCAACAAATATTTGTGAAGGATCAATTATGTACCATACCCTGTCCTACAGCCTGGAGATTCTGTGATGAACGACACAGATAAGCCCTCATGGAGCTAAAGATCTAGAAGAGGAGGTAAAACAAGGAATAGGTAACTCCACAGAGAAATTCTAACAAGTGACATATAGGGTGCCCCAGAGAATATGACAGCAACTAAATCTGGATACTGTAGGGAGATGGGGTTGGAGATGACTTGGTTATATACGACATGGGATACAGTTAACCTGGTGATAAATATACTAAATCCATTATTCATAACTAATGCCATCTGTATCTAGGTGATATTTATTGCATCTTTCCCTGAGTCATTTCAATATAACTAATTTTTTTGAGCACTTAAAAATTTTTTTTTTATTTTATATTGGGGTATAAACAATTAACAATGTTGGGATAGTTTCAGGTGAATAGCGAAGGGACTCAGCCACACATAGACGTATATCCATTCTCTCCTAAACTCCCCTCCCATCCAGGCTGCCACATAACATTGAGCAGAGTTCCCTGTGAGCACTTGTTTTTATTTCAACTACTTGGAGGCGCCACAAAGGAATGCAGAGTTGAGCATGGTGTGGTCTCTCTTCAAAGAGTGGAAAATCAAGTCTACAGAGCAAGCGGTCCCACAAACAACCCTGTACACCACAACATTTATTGCACTTGTAATGAGGCTGTAAGGGAATCTAACTGGAGGCAGGGGGAAGACTTCAGAGAACAAGCAAGGATATCCAGGCTAGACGCAGTGAAGATGCAGCACTTCTCCAGACCTAGGAGGAGGGAAGAGCACTCCTGGGAAAGCGAATGAGCATGAAAAGTTTAAAAATGGTACACAGGTCATGGCATGTTTTACGGGCAGCCAGCAGACTGGACAAGTGGCAGGGGAGGGGACCAGAGTGCTGGGTATGAGGGCAGAGACAGGGGGGCTCATGGGTGGAGAGATGGGTGTGGGCCAGACAACAAGGTGCCATGACTCAAGGCCATGTGGGAGCTGCAGAGCAGAGGGACCAGGAGCACTATGCGGACATTTTCCACCCACCCTCCGGTCTAGATGCACTCTTTAGCTGGCTCCACCCTGCTCTGCCTCAGGAGGCTGACCACGTGGACTGCACAGACGGGCACTCTTGCCCTCTGCCTTGGGGTTGAGGACCAAAGGGAGGCCTGGCAGGAGATGCAAAGAGGGAGAAAGGTGAAATGGGACCACTTCCCTGGCTCCCTTCCTGGGTGGTTGTCACGGGCTGACCACATCCCTCCTCCAAGTTCACGACTCCTGTCGGGCAGCCCACCTTCCACAGCTCTCAGGCCCTGGCCGTGCCTCCCCTGTGGTTTCCTCACCCTTGCTCACAGCTTTATTAAGCTTTCCTCAGATTATCTAGTTCGGTTGAGTTATCTGTTCCCCACAAGGACCTGAACTAGAGCAGTCATGCAGCAAGGAAATTGGAAGGTGACTGAGGAAGGCATCACAGGCAAATGCAGAAAGGGAGAAGCTTGTGGCAGAAGGAGGGGACCAGGGGATGGAAGGTCATGAAGACGGAGAAGAGTCGGTGGTCAGGGAGGTGGGATGCCAGACTAGCCACAGACCACAGCACTTACGTGAACCCTGCCGTGTGCCAGGCACGATTCCACAGGCTCTAACAAAACTCACTTAACTCTTACAACTTCTTAATGAGGCATGCCAAACTAGTAAGTGGTGAAGCTTGGATTTAAATCCAGGCAAGTCTAGTACCAGAGTCATGTTCTCAACCTCTGTGCTAGACTGACTGCTCTGGCTGGCAGAGAAGGACACTTCAGAATTCCAGACCCTGGAGGAGGCAAGACAATGGTGGTAACACCTCTGAGGAAAGCCATCTGGGTAGACTGCTGGAGTAAGGCTACTGAAGAAAACCTTGCAACCCTATGCGAACTTTGCCTCAGTGACAATGTAGAATCTTGGGCAGAAATCCTAAAAAATAAAAAATGACCATGTCCAAATAAATTACAATCAGTTGGAAATTCCCTGCTTGCCTAGTGGTTAGGATCCTGGGCTTTCACTGCCGAGGGCCCAGGTTTAATCCCTGGTCAGGGAACTGAGATCCTGCAAGCCTTGTGGTGTGGCCAAAAAAAAAAAAACAGTTTTCTCATAAAACCATAATTTTTTATGTTCTTAAGAAACCTCACATTATCAAAACACATATCACATAGTTATTTCAATATGGAAAAAGAATTGTGGTTAGAGTTGATAAGATTAGATAATTTTTCCTGTAGGACCTTCAACAATTGAGAGTTTAGTTATATTTTGTTACCATCTAAAAAGAGTAAATGTCTTGATCAAACACCAACAGAGAACCAAAAGAGAAACCTCAACAGCACAGAAAAATAACCTGTAGCCAAGTTCACAACCAATGAAGGCAAAGAAAAGCCCTGGACACCAGCTGGCCTTGGGCCTCTCACACAGTGTGGCTGCGTGCCTTGTGCCCTGCAGGCAGCCGCTTCCTTCCTCCAGCCCAGGGGAGCCTCCAATGGCACTCACATCTCAACCCCTACTGGTCCAGAAAACGAAAACTACGATTTCAACACACTCAGATGAATAATAACCAGTTTGCAGAACAAACTTATATAGTAAGGAAAATATTGTTTGTTTAGGGCTTCCCAGGTTACCCAGTGGTAAAGAATCCATCTGCCAATGCAGAGACATGGGTTCAATCCCTGAGTCAGGAAGATCCCCTGGAGAAGGGAATGGCAACTCACTTCAGTATTCTTGCCTGGGAAATCCCATAGACAGTGGAGCCTGGTGGGCTACAGTTCATGGGGTCACAAAAATCAGACACAATCCAGTGCCTAAAACAACAACAATTTATTTGTTTTGAGTCTCCTGCAGCAGCTAAGGTCATGAAATCACAGTGCTCTGTGATGTGTAACTATAACAGGGCACATCCCATGACTTCTTTTAAATGGCATCTCACCATCTTAACTCTATCCTTGCTCAAATGACTTCCACAGCAACCACTTTCCTTTCCTTAGGGAGAAAGAGAGGAAGGGAAAATGCTCCCTAACCAGATTTTTCATTTGCCCGGTAGGTGGCGACATAGTAAGGATGAGTGCAATAATGAGCTCTTAGAAATGTTGCCTGGGGGCCTGCAGCCACACGGTGGGTGTCAGACTCTAGCTGCTGACTACACTGATGGGCCTCTCCGTTACTCTGTTCTTCCTGAACATCCTCAGGTGGGGTTCTAGGCACAGGAAAGATGGGGCTGCAGAGAACGATCCGTTTCTGTGGTTGTGTCCCTGACATTAAGGCAGGTTGCCATGACTGTGTGTACACTCAACTTCTTGCAAGAGGAGGCAGTTGGCACATGGCACTGGTTAATCAGTAATGTTCCATACATTCATTAACAGGAGCCAAGAAAACCTACACTACTGTGAATATTTATCCTTTCAGGTTCAACCTGCTAATTTGTTTTAAAGGAGTACACCCTCTCTTTGGGGTATAACGGGAGAGTCCATAAAGGACTTTGAGAGGGATGTGGTTTAGCTGAGTGTATTGCCAGTTTTTAAACCTTCCTATTTTCCTGATGCCTCAACACCCCCGAGCACAGACTGCAAGCACCTGCCAGGCAACCAGATGCACAGTGTGACAAGGTTGGTCCCTTCTTGCCCTCCCTGGACTGTGACCAAGTGACATTCAAACACACCAATAAAATCCCTTCACATCTTTCACTTGTGTGGGGACCGGACCTGACCCCGGGTGCTTGTTCGTTCTCAGCTCCCGACCTGCTTGTTGAGTCTGCTCCCTGAGTGCTCCTCCCACGCGACCCCCTGCCCAGCCTGCGAGCCTCCCTCCTCCAGCACTGTGAGTATAATAAACCCTCTCATTTCATATGCATCTCAGAGTGTGGCTATGTGGACATCATCCCTAAGACCCCACAAAGGGCACTGACTCCCCATTTACAACATGCTAAGCAATCTGGTGGTTTTTAAAAGGAAGATAAGGCCTCTGATGACCGCAGCAGTTGCAAAAACACACACTTCAATCCACATTGTAGAAAACTGGAGATTTCATCATTAAATTCTTCTATAGGAACATATTCCCTTAAAAATCCCAGTTTGGGAAAGAGATTTTTTTTTTTAGGCTGGATATGGTCAATTTATGGAGCAGAAAATGGCAACCCACTCCAGTATGCTTGCCTGGAAAATCCCATGGACAGAGGAGCCTGGTGGGCTGCAATCCATGGGGTCGCAAAGAGTCGGGCACGACTGAGTGACTAACACACTTTGGTCAATTTATATACCAGTGTATATAATTTTAACTAAATCTGTTTCTTATGTTTCTGATCTATTTAAAAATATTGAATCCAGATTTCTTTTAATTTCTTTTCAATGACTGGTAATATTTCGCTTTCAGTTACCACTTGTTTTCGTCTCACTCAGTTCCCTAAGCCCTCTCCTTTTCCAAGAAGTTCATTTCACTGAAGCCATGATCACGGGTAAAATTCATGTCAAAATTCCAGTCCACTTTAAACTATATTTGACAGCCACTGTACAGAGCAGCACCTCTAGTTCTCTCGACTAAAGCGCAAAACTAGGCAGTAGACAGCCGTAGGCTTTAGATCCCCTCGCAAGATGGTAACTTGGGCTGAATCTTGTAGACTCTACATTGCTACTGCTTCATTTAGGAAATGACACTTTAGATCAGGACAAAAAGTAGACACACAGGTTAATAATTCATCCCAGATCTGTACTGCAGTGTTTGAAACATAGTTCTTCAATTATGCGGAAGATGAATATTAATTCAATCATCACTTAACACAGATTTCTTAAGCAGCTGCTTTGTGTCAGGCATTAATTCTAGATATTGAAAATTCAGCAGTGAATAAGAGAAATAAAGTGCTTACTCTCATGGAGTTTATGTTCCCACTGGTAAAACAGAAAATAAATGAGCAGAGACTTTTACTGGAGACAGTGATAAACCCCAGGATCGAAAGATAAAGCAGAGGAAGGGGATAGAGAATGATGTGGATGGGAAGGCCAGGATGGAGGGGGTGGGCCAACAAGGCTCCTGGGAAAGTCACATTTGAGCAGAGATCTGCAGGAAACGAGGGGACAAAACATGTTCCAGTGGAAGAACATTCCAGGCTAAAGGATCTAAAAGTGCAAAATCTCACAGGTGGGGATGAGCTTGTGTATGGCTGGTGAGAAGTGGGTAAGGAGGAGGGGATATAACCAGGCAGGGAGAGGCCAGATCACATGGGGCCCAGAGGCCAATGGAAGATATTTGGAAGATATATGTCCAAAGTGCCCTGGAGGCATGTAAGCAAGAGAGTTAAGTGGCAGAACTGAGTTTAGGAAAAGGTTGCTCTGGGTGCCAATGGAGAGTGAATCAAGGAGGGGAAGAAAGGGACGGGAGATTAGTTAGGAAGCTACTGCGGAGTCAGTGTAAGATGGTGGCTTGGGCATGGGTGGAGTGATGGAGGTGGTGAGATGCTGCCATACTTGGAACATATTTGGGAGACAGAGCCTGTGGGACTGCTTGTATTGGACACAGAGGATAGGTCTGAGGACTGAGGAACTGGGTGAAGAGAAGAAAATTAGGTGAGAGGTTGAGCTGTTTGTTCGTCTGTTTGAAGGGGATCAAGAGTTCTATTTGAACTTAAGTTTGCGGTGCTTATTAGATGGCCATCTAGAGCTACGGAGTAGGTAGCTGAGTGTACATGTCTGGGGCTCAGGGAGAACTGGCACCATAGGAGTTGAAAGAAATCATCATGGGATGAGGCAGATGGTGAAGGGGAGAGGCCTGAAGTCTGAGCCTGAGATGCTCCAGGGGTTGGAAGCGGTGAGAAGAGCCAGAACCCAACAAAAGAAGCTGAGAAAGAGCAGCCAATGAGAGGGAAGAAGAAGCAAGAGGAAGGGGTGTCCCAGAAGCCAAGTAAAGAACAGATGTCCAGGAAAGGCGATGACCAGCTGCATCAACCATGCTGTTTGGTTAAACACGATGAGGACTGAGAACTGACCACGGGATTTGAGAGACAAAAGACACCACAAGTCCAGAAGAAGAGCAGGGGTGTGGTGTGTGGATGTAGGGGAGGGGAGGGCTGGTGGGGAGGTGAGGCAAAAGCCTGACCGAGTGGGTTGAAGAGAAATTAGGAAGAATTAAGAGAGTGGCTCAGACAAGCTAGACTCCTCTTTCATAGCCCTTTGCTATAAAGACGAACAGAGAAATGGGGGCAGTAACTGAGGGCAATAAGGATTAAACATGAGAGATTTTATGCTGCAAAGAATGAACCAGTCAAGAGGGGGAAATCAAAAATGCAGGAGAGAAGAGATAACTGGAGGTGTGATGCCTGTGACCAGGAGAGAGAAGATGGGAACTGCACATGAGTGGAGGGAATAGCCTTAAATAGGAACACAGACAATTAGTCATTGTAACAGACTGCGGCATCTGGGGACAGAGGCAGGTGGTAGGGGATTTCTCTTTAAATTTTCTCAGTCACATGAGAAGCAAGAAGCAAGGCTGCTTTATGACTCATGGGGGTGATCTTCAATAGAGGCCTAAACAAACCTGCTTCCTTTAGATCCAGGCAAACAAGCAGCCTCAGGATGGACCAATGAGGGCACCAAAGCCCACGGGGCAGCCCAGCTCTCCAGGTGAGAACTGCCAAACCCAATTCTTTTTCTTCGTTTCTTTCTCTTTTTATTTTAGTTTTTGTGATTGACTCCCATTGTGGAGTTTGTAAACTGAGCTACAATAAGTTTCAGGAAAACAATAAAATGTATAACATTAAATTAATGCTGTTAATTTTTTAATTTCGTTGTTTATTGTTTTGGCTTTATATTTGTATAAGCACAATAAACCTGAATTTTCTTTTTTAATGTTAAGCATTCTCACCACACACATGAAACTTAAATTAACTCTGTGAGGTACTGAATGTATTATTTTCATCCTGGTAATCATTTCACAGTGTATATCAAATCATCACACTGTACACTTTAAATATGTATAATTATATTACTGTCATTTATTTTTCAATAAAGTTGTAAAAAAAAAAAAGTTGCACCTTTTTTTAAGGAGAGGAAAGAGCTGGGAGAACCTGACTTAGCAGCCAAAAGAGGGCATAAGAAGGCAAATCTCTGAGGAATCAAAACCAGGCAGAGAAAAGCCCCTAATCCTTCAGCTACACTTAAAAAATTTAGAAGTCTTTGATCCATTTGCTCTCAATTTCCCTAGTGAACCCCTCTTACTTAGTGAGGGAAATACTAATATTCCAATAAGGAAAGTAGGTAAGAACATTTACAAACAATTTATAGGTGAAAAATGGGAACTGCCAATTCAGACCAAAAAAAATGCTGCATTTCACTGGTAGAGGTAGAAAGTAGACTGGCGGTTGCCAGGTGGGGGTAAGGGAAATAGGGAATTAGTGTTTAATGGGTAGAGTTTCAGTTTGGGAAGAAGAAAAAGTTCTGGATTTGGATGGTGGTGATGACACAACAGGACACATATTGCCACTTAACTGTGCATTTTATTAATAAAAAAATGATTAATATGGAAAATTTTTATGTTAAGTGTATTTTACCACAAATGAAAAACTACTGCATTTCACTGGCAAAGAAATGCAAATTAAAACAATGAGGCAGAAGTTTGTACCCATACTCTATCCCCAGTGGGCACGGACGCCTGTGGAAGAGGTGGATGCCACCCAGGATGCAGGGAGACCAGCCTCCTCGCAGCTTGCTGGGTGGAGGAAAAGCAATGTCATCTTCCCAGAGGGTTAGGGGACTCAAATGCTTTGACACCGTAGTTTGCCTATCAAGAGCCTATTCTAAAGAAGCATCAGCACCCAGACTGAGAAATGAAACTAAGTGCATACATATGCATGCACTGTATGCTGCAAGGCCAGGAGGGGGCCACCAAGGGATGACAACCTGGAGGAGTATCTGGAAGGCAGAAAGCACAGTGGGCAAGACAGAGCATAGAACTCAAGGGTGCCAGGCACCCATACCCGTCCAGCTGAAAGAAAATGGCATGCAAAAAGGAGTTTTCTAGCAGAAATCAGAAATGATCCTGCAATCAGATGCAAGAGGAACTGGAAGGAGAAAGTGTGGGGCGGGGAGAAGGAGGAGGTCTCTCTGGATATTATTTAAAGGGACCAGGACAGTTGACTCAGCTTTTTCATGCTCCTCTTTCACCCTCATCAAGAGGCTCTTTAGTTCCTCTTCACTTTCTGTCCTTACAGTGGTGTCACTTGCACATCTGAGGCTATAGATATTTCTCCCAGCTATCTTGATTCCAGCTTGGGATTTATCCCACCTGGCATTTCACATGATATACTCTGTATATAAGTTAAACAAGAAAGATGACAATTTACAGTCCTGGACTCCTTTTCCAAATTTGAACCAGTCAGTTAGCTTGAAATCAACATTAAAAAAATGAAGATCATGGCATCCAGTCCCACTCAGTTCAGTTCAGTTGCTCAGTCGTGTCCAACTCTTTGCAGCCCTATGGACTGCAGCACACTAGGCTTCCCTGTCCATCACCAACCCCCGGAAATTACTCACACTCATGTCCATTGAGTCAGTGAAGCCATCAACCATCTCATCCTCTGTCGTCCCCTTCTCCTCCTGCCTTCAATCTTTCCCAGCATCAGGGTCTTTTCTACTGAGTCAGCCCTGCACATCAGGTGGCCAAAGTATTGGAGTTTCAGCTTCAGCATCAGTCCTTCCAATGAATATTCAGGACTAATTTCCTTTAGAATAAACTGGTTGGATCTCCTTGCAGTCCAAGGGACTTTCAAGAGTCTTCTCCAACACCACAGTTCAAAAGCATCAATTCTTCAGTGCTCGGCTTTCTTTATGGTCCAACTCTCACATTCATACATGACTACTGGAAAAACCATAGCTTTGACTAGATGGACCTTTGTCGGCAAAGTAATGTCTCAGCTTTTTAATATGTTGTCAAGGTTGATCATAGCTTTTCTTTCAAGGAGCAAGCATCTTTTAATTTCATGGCTGCAATCACCATCTGCAGTGATTTGGGAGCCCCCCAAAATAAAGTCTGTCACTGTTTCCTTTCCATTGTTTCCTTATCTATTTGCCATGAAGTGATTGGACCAGATGCCATGATCTTTTCTGAATGCTGAGTTTTAAGCCAACTTTCACTCTCTCTTTCACTTTCATTAAGAGGCTCTTTAGTTCTTCTTCACTTTCTGCCATAAGGGTGGTGTCATCTGCATATCTGAGGTTGTTGATATTTCTCCCAGCAATCTTGATTCCAGCTTGTGCTTTATCCAGCCCGGCATTTTGCACGATTGTACTCTGCATGTAAGTTAAATAAGCAGGGTGACAATATGGAGCCTTGATGTACTCCTTCCCAATTTGGAACCAGTCTGTTGTTCCATGTCCAGTTCTAACTGTTGCTTCTTGACCTGCATACAGATTTCTCAGGAGGCAGGTCAGGTGGTCTGGTATTCCTATCTCTTTCAGAATTTTCCAGTTTCTTGTGATCCACACAGTCAAAGGCTTTGGCGTAGTCAATAAAGCAGAAGAAGATGTGTTTCTGGAACTCCCTTGCTTTTTTGATGATCCAACGGATGTTGGCAATTTGATCTCTGGTTCCTCTGCTTTTTCTAAATCCAGCTTGAATATCTGGAAGTTCACGGTTCACATACTATTGAAGCCTGGCTTGGAGAATTTTGAGCATTACTTTACTAGCATGTGAGATGAGTGCAATTGTGCAGCAGTTTGAACAGCCTTTGGCATTGCCTTTCTTTAGGATTGGAATACAAACTGACCTTTTCCAGTCCTTTGGCCACTGCTGAGTTTTCCAAATTTGCTAGCATGTTGAGTGCAGCACTTTAACAGCATCCACCTTTTAGGATCCAGTCCCATCACTTCATGGCAAATAGATGAGTAAAAAGTGGAAACAGTGACAGATTTTATTTTCTTGGGCTCCAAAATCACTGGATGGTGACTGCCACTATGAAATTAAGACACTTGCTCCTTGGAAGAAAAGCTATGACAAACCTAGACAGCATATTAAAAAGCAGAGACATAATTTTGCTGGAAAAGGTCCTTATGGTCAAAGATATTGTTTTTCTAGTAGTCATGTATGGGATTTGAGAGTTGGACCATAAAGAAGGCTGAGCGCCAAAGAATTGATGCTTTCAAATTGTGTGCTGGAGAAGACTCTTGAGACATGGATAGCAAGAAGATCAAACCAGTCAATCCTAAAGGAAATCAACCCTGAATATTCATTGGAAGGACTGATGCTGAACCTGAAGCTCCAATGTTTTGGCCACCTGATGGAAAGAGCCGACTCAATGGAAAAAACACTGATGCTGGGAAGATTGAGGGCAGGCGGAGAAGGGGGTGACAGAGGATGAGATGGTTAGATAGCATCAGTGACTCAATGACATGAATTTGAGCAAACTCCAGGAGATAGTGGAGGACAGAAGAGCCTGGTGTGCTGCAGTCCATGGGGTCACAGAGTCAGATATGACTTAGCGACTGAACAACAACGATGACAACAGCTGACTCAGTTCTACCCCAACACACACCATAAACATGTTCCTTCTCAGAGCTGCCATCTCTGATGCATGTCAGCAGGATGCAACACAAAACACATGGGACACTGATGTGCTCAATGGCATTATCTGTAAGAGTAAAAATATTAATGATAGCTGGCAAAGATAGCTAATAAATTATAGCATATCTATATAGTTCAATGTTTTTCAGCGATTAAAAATTTATTTTTGAATTTAAATGATATCAGAAAAGGCTCATGTCTAAAGGAAATAGACAACTGGCAAAAATTGAATTGGGTCTGTGGAATAATCCACAGTGAAGCTCTGTATAAATGTTGATTTCTCTGATTTTGATAACTGCTGCTACTGCTAAGTCACCTCAGTCATGTCCGACTCTGTGTGACCCCATAGATGGCAGCCCACCAGGCTCCCCCGTCCCTGGGATTCTCCAGGCAAGAACCGTGGAGTGGGTTGCCATTTCCTTCTCCACTGCATGAAAGTGAAAAGTGAAAGCGAAGTCACTCAGTCGTGTCCGACTCTTCGTGACCCCATGGACTGCAGCCTACCAGGCTCCTCCATCCATGGGTTTTTCCAGGTAAGAGTACTGGAGTGGGGTGCCATTGCCTTCTCTGGATTTTGATAACTGTACTGTAGTTATATAAGAGAATGTCCCTTTTTTAGGAAATATACACTGTACTACAGTATTTATGAGTGAAGGAGCATCATGTCTACACTTACTCTCAAATGATTAAGAGAAAAAATAATATATAGAGAGAATGATGAAGCAAATGTGGTAAGAATATTCTCAGTGGGAGAATATGGGTGGAGGGTATAATTTTTTCAAAAAGCAAATAACCCAATTAAAAAAAATCCAACCATAAGGATAGATAAATTGCAGGAGAATAAAATGTCTAAGAAAATTAAATAGAGTGATGCTCAAACCTTACTAGTAATCAGAGAAATGCAAATTAGAACAATGAATTCTTGTTTTTCACCCATGTCAGCAAGGATGTGGGAACACAGTTGCTCTCAGACTTTTTTATACAGTTGTTTAGAGCGTTAGCAGCACTTACATAACAAATTTGGAAAGGTGCCTGCCTTTTGATGTAGTAATTCCACCTTCTAGGCACCTATTTTACAGAATGAAAAAAAAAGCTGCATTCAACATTATACATAGAGAATGACTCTTATTTGGTTAAAAAAAAAAAAAGCTACAAGTAAATCTCAAAAATGGTAACAATGATTAAGGATTATCTCCAGGTTTTAAAAAGGAGGAGGGTTTCTTCTCAGTATTGTTTTTTTAAAAATACATGAAATACTCAAGCAAGCAGGAAACATACAAAAGCAAAAATAGCAAACCCTCATGTACCCAGGAACCATAGTTAAGTGATGTGAACAGTTATAAGAAAATATGTCATTAGATGTGCTTGAAGACCATCCCAACTTCTTTCCACCTTTTTCATCTAGAGTTTCTTCTTTCTAAGCTTTCTTCTTTAAGTTTGTCTGTATTTCACAATGTTAATTTATTACCCTTATAATAAGAACAACCCTTCTGAAAAGCAGCATTGAATGGAATCAGGGAGAATGATGAAGCAAATGTGGTAAGAATATTCTCAGTGGGAGAATATGGATGGAGGGTATAATTTTTTTGAAAAGCAAATAAGCACATCATTTGCACACTGCTCAGAATGTCTGGGGGACTTCGGTAATTCCCTCTGACTATTTGTTACTGGAGAATCCAGGGTACTGTCAGGTACCTCCACCTGCATGCCAAAAGACTGGCTACTGATAAGTCTCTGAGTGGAAATAAAGTGCCCCTTAGAAACCAGTAGCTTTCACATTTGAATGCCCAGTAACTCTTCAGTGGTCAATACCTGCTGAAACAGCAGTCGCAACATGACTGAACTCAAAGGAAGGCGGGTGCTGATAAATTTTTCTTCTAGCCCAACCACTTTGTAACACTGAGGAATTTAAATTCTAGAGCAAGTAGGTGACTTGGCCAATACCAGACCTGGATCTCATATGGAGGAGACTAAACAAAGGTCTTTACCAGCAGCCTGACACTGGATTCCTCTTTCCCTTTGTGGAAAATGAGGGCTAAAAGGCACCATGGCTTTGATGTGTTCCCAGAATGTTCCACTGACAACAGGTTCCCTCCTCAGATTTCCCAGACCTGGAGCCTGGTCAGTGTCCCCTTCAGAGGACAGACAAGAAGGGGTTTTTCCCTTGTACTGGGTCCCTGGTCTTGCCCAGGTTGAGACTGTTCATCCAATCCCAAAAGTCTGCGAGTGATCAATCCGCGCCCCTCAAGTGTCAGCTCTTTTGCCTGATGGATGAGAAGAAACTATAGAATTGGCCTCAGGGCTGGGATTTACGGACACACACATGCACATTCACAACCTCTCAGATCTGGATTTTCATTTTGTATCTCTCAAGAAGATGAACACCAGAAGCAGTATATATCAACTCACCTGACCCAACATGATGGATTTTTAAATGAAAATTTGCCTGATCAATAGCCGACATGGTAGCCAAGCCTCCAAGATGACCCCTAAAGGTCTGCATCTCCTGGAGTTCGTGAAATTCTGGAATAGCCTCCTCCCACGCTGTAGCAGGGTAGGCCCGTGTGACACGTAGAATATGGTAGAAGTGCCGGTCTGTTGCTTCCAAGATTAGATTATGAAAGGCACTGTGGCTTCTGTTTTGAGCACACTCCACCTCTCTCTCTCAACTCACTTGGGGAGAAGTCACCTGCCATGTCTTGAGGACACTCAGCAGCCCTGCGGAGGGGCCTGGAGAACTGAAAACTCCAGCCAGGAGTCACATGAGTGAATCTTCTTGCAAGCAGATCCTCTAGCTCCAATCAAGGCTTGACTGCAACCTCATGAGACCCCTTAAGCCAGAAACCCTTAGCTAAGCCACTCCCAGATTTTTGACCCCCAGAAACTGTGAGATAATAAATGTTTGTTGTTTTAAGCTGTTGAATATTGGGGGTAATTTGTTATCACTCCCAACTGAGTGATAACTGAGGTAACTGAACTCACTGTCCCTCAATACTCAGTATGCTACAATGAAGTTTTTACCAAGCTATGTTTTAGAGTTTAAAAAAATGTTGGTCACATGCAGACATAGAGAACAGACTTGTGGACACAACAGTGGGGAAGGAGTTTGGGGTATAAATTGAGAGAGTAGTACCAACATATATACACTACCATATGTAAAGTAGATAACCAGTGGGAATCTGCTATATAACACAGGGGGCTCAGCTCAGTGCTGTGTGATGACCTAGAGGGATGGGATGTGGGAAAAATGGAAGGGAGTCACAAGAAGGAAAGGATATATGTATACTTCTAGCTGATTCACATTGCTGTACAGTAGAAACTAACATGACATTGTTATTAAAGCAATTAAGCAATTAAAATTTTAAAAAAATTGCTCACAGACTTCCACATAATTTTAAAGCCCTTTATTTAACAGATCTATAACTGATGGACCCATAATTTCTTATTTTCTCGGTTGATTAAACTCTGATAGTGAAAGATGTTCCAAAGGATTACAAATTGCTGCCATAACCCAATACCCAAGCAAACTGTGCCTTTCAAAGAAGGATGGGGAAACTCTATTTTATGAGGCTTTCAGGGTGCTGCCTCTCAGCAGGCTCCCCCTGAGCAGGCTGCAGAAATCCTCCGTGTGGCTCTCAGACAGCTTGATTTGGGACAATTTATCAGGCTCTTAGGGATGGCCTGGCTGGCTTTGTCATCCCCAGCCTCTTTCTTCAGAACACTGTAAATCAAAGGCCCAGGCTAAAGCTTATACATCAAACTTGGAGATGAAAAGAAGACAAGACCAAAGGAGACAAACATAAAACCTTCCCTGTGAGACAGTGTGACAACAGGCTAAGAGATCATTTAACATCAGCCTAAAGTAACACGTTCCCATCTTTATTTTATGAACTTTACTTGGACTTCCACAACCGTTCCTTTTTAAACCTACCTATGACAAGCAATTATGGGTTTACTGGTAAAAATATCATGGTGGGAAAATGTCTTCTAATCTGGACATTTCAGAAATTGATTTCGTAGGTTTTCTATCACTAAAGGGTAAATTCCAAGACAGGAAAGACTGTTTCTAGCTCACACTTCCTCTCCAGGAGCTAGCACAGAGCTTGTTCAATGAATAGTTGGTGAATAAATGTACTGAATTTACTTCCCATCTCTGAAGGCCTACAGTCAAAAAGTATCAGCTGAGTGCCTATGGGTACAGCATGGTGCCCTTGCACGGCTCCTTAGCCATGAGGACCGTGAAAGTTAACATGGCATAGTCCTGAAACTGAAAAAGACTATGAGGCCCCCATGTGTGTCCACTGGAATGCAGTAGCTCTTTAGGCATAAGAACAAATGTGTGACTTTCTTAGCAAATTAAGTGCTGCTTTAAATATTCTATAGGGTTCTGATGGTGCCTAAAATCAATAAACATTCATCAATAAATACCACATTATACGTGGTGAAGACAAAGCAGTTACAAAGGTGAGCATTATAGTTAAAAACCAAAGTTTGAGATTGAAAATAATGGATAACAGTAAGTGTATAGATGATTTTTGTCCTTCTAATGTTCTGTATTTTCAAAGTCTCCTACAATTGGCATGTATTGGTTTTAAAAATAAGAAGAAAATAAATGGTATTCCTATAGGGGCAGAATCAAGTGAAAGGGGAAAAAATACTAGGCAAGTCAACAAAAATGAGTCAGGGAAAGGTACCCTCTGCTGGTGAACCATAACGATGACTAGCACGAACTTCGGAGTCTGCTGTGCCCTGTTCAAATCTCAGCATTGTTGCAATATTGTTATGGGCAGGTAATTTTGCCTTTGAGCCTCAGTTTCCTCATCTATAATATAGGAATAATAGTGTCTTCTTTAGGTAGAGAATGAAGATTAAATGAGATAATATGTTGAAGGATCTCAGTTCAGCAACTATTATTTCTATATTGTTACGGGTGGACAGTGAGTGACATCTTACACAACTCTTGGGGTTACTATAGCAGCCTCAAGTTTATCTCCTGATACACAGATATAGAGCTCTTCTTACACCATTCTTCTACCACTTTCTTTTTTCCCTCTGTTTTCTCTTTTCTCCACTGCTTTTGTCTCTGCCAACTGGAACCAATAATACTCACTGCTGTGCCACTATCAACACTCACTGGTATGCTTAGGTCCACAGGCGGGATCTAGTTTAGTGAGTCAGGGCAAGGTCACGTGATCCAGGGTTCCTGCCATCCTACCCATTCAGTATGTGATCTCAAGCTTCTTAATCACTCTTGGCAACTCTGTGTCATCTAACCTATAAAGTGGGGACAAGATCTCTGCCTTTACTTAATACGGAAATATGTAGAGAAAAAAATCTAAATAACCTCTCACAACACTTCATGCCAAATAGATGGGGAAAAAGTGGAAACAGTGACAGACTTTATTTTCTTAGGCTCTGAAATCACTGCAGACAGTAACTGAAGCCATGAAATTAAAAGACGCTTGCTCCTTGGAAGAAAAGCTAGACAAACCTAGACAGCATACTAAAAAGCACAGACATCACTTTGCTGACAAAGGTCTGTATAGTCAAAGCTATGGTTTTTCCAATATTCATGTACAGATGTGAGTTGGACATAAAAAAGGCTGAGCGCCAAAGAATTGATGCTCTCAAAATGGTGCTGGAGAAGACTCCTGAGAGTCCCTTGGACTGCAAGGAGATCAAACCAGTCAATCCAAAAGAAAATCATCCCTGAATATTCACTGGAAGGACAGATGCTGAAGCTGAAGCATCAATACTTTGGCCACCTTATGTGAAGAGCCACCTCACTGGAAAAGACTCTGATTCTGGGAATGGTTGAGGGCAGCAGGAGAAGAGGACAACAGAGGATGAGATGGTTGGATGGCATCATTGACTCAACGGACATGAGTTTGAGTCAACTCTGAGAGATAGTGAAGAACGGGGTTGCAAAGAGTCAGACAAGACTGAGCAACTGAACAACAACAAAAACCTCTGGCAATGATACAATATCTGGTACCAGATTTGCCCTTCTGCTGTAAATAACCAGAAAATAGGACAAAATGTATGGAACAACTCTTTTTAAATACTGAACACAGGTGGTATAGGATCCCTGAGGAAAGAGAAACAAAACAAGATGTGCTAGGACTGCCCCAGTTTCCTGCCTGGAGGCATTTTCTGGACTACAATGCAGGAGTGGGATCTAAGCAGAGCCCAATAAGGAGACAGATACGAGTGTAAGGTACTTGGAATTTGTGAGGCTAAGTCCTAGACAGGATGGAGCTACACAGGGGAAGAGCTCCAGAGACTGGAACAGGTATTCTTTTTGCATCGTTTACTGAGCACATAATCTTGAAGGCAAACCATTTAACATCACAGTAATTCATAGTTTTTGTCCCAACCACTAACACTGAAGAAGCTGAGAGTTGAATAGTTCTATGAAGACCTACAAGACCTTGTAGAACTAACAAACAAACAAACAAAAAGATGTTCTTTTCATCATAGGGGATTAGAATGCAAAAGTAGGAAGTCAAGAGATACCTGGAGTAACAGGCAAGTTTGGCGTTGGAGTACAAAATGAGGCAGGGCAAAGGATAACAGAGTTTTGTCAAGAGACTACACTGGTTATGGCAAAAACCCACTTCCAACAATACAAGAGATGATGCTACACATGGACATCACAAGGTCAATACTGAAATCCAATTGATTATATTCTTTGTATCCAAAGATGGAGAAGTTCTATACAGTCAGCAAAAACAAGACTGGGAGCTGACTGTGGCTCAGATCATGAACTCCTTATTGCAAAATTCAGGCTTAAATTGAAGAAAGGAGGGAAAATCACTAGGCTATTCAGGTAAGACCTAATTCAAATCCCTTATATTTATATGTTGGAGTTGACGAATAGACTCAAGGTATTAGATCTGGCAGACACGAGCGCCTGAAGAACGATGGACAGAGGTTCGTAACACTGTACAGGAGGCAGTGACCAAAACCATCCCCAAGAAAAAGAAATGCAAAAAGGCAAAGTGGTTGTCTGAGGAGGCCTTAAAAATAGCTGAGAAAAGAAGAGAAGCAAAAGGCGAGGAGAAAGGGAAAGATATACCCAACTGAATGCAGAGTTCCAGAGAATAGCAAGGAGAGATCAGAAGGCCTCCTTAAATGAACAACGCAAAGAAATAGAGGAAAACAATAGAATGGAAAAGACTAGAGATCTCTTCAAGAAAATAAGAGATACCAAGGGAACATTTCATGCAAAGATAGGTATGATAAAGGACAGAAATGGTATAGACCTAACAGAAGCAGAAGATATTAAGAAGAGGTGGCAAGAATACACAGAAGAACTGTACAAAAAAGATCTTCACGACCCAGATAATCACAATGGTGTGATCACTCACCTACAGCCAGATATCCTGGAATATGAAGTCAAATGGGCCTTAGGAAACATCAGGACGTGGTGGAATTCCAGCTGAGCTATTTCAAATCCTAAAAGATGATGCTGTGTAAGTGCTGTACTCAATATGCCAGCAAATTTGGAAAACTCAGCAGTGGCCATAGGACTGGAAAAGGTCAGTTTTCATCCCAATCCCAAAGAAGGGCAATGCCAAAGAATGTTCAAACTACCATATAATTGCATTCATTTCATATGCTAGTAAAGTAATGCTCAAAATCCTTCAAGCTAGGCTTCAATAATACGTGAACCAAGACCTTCCAGATGTACAAGCTGGATTTAGAAAAGGCAGAGGAACCAGAGATCAAATTGCCAACATCTGTTGGATCATAGAAAAAGCAAGGGAATTACAGAAAAACATCTACTTCTGCTTCATGACTATACCAAAGCCTTTGACTGTGTGGATCACAACAAACTGTGGAAAATTCTTAGAGATGGGAATACCAGATCACCTTACCTGCCTCCTGAGAAATCTGTATGCAGGTCAAGGTTAGAACCGGACATGGAACAATGGACTGGTTCAAAATTGGGAAAGGAGTAGACAAGGCTGTATGTTGTCACTCTGCTATTTAACTTGTATGCAGAGTACATCATGCGAAATTCCTGGCTGGGATGAATCCCTAGCTGGAATCAAGATTGCTGGGAGAAATATCAACAACCTCAGATATTCAGATGATATCACTCTCTCTAATGGCAGAAAGTGAAGTGAAACTAAAGAGCCTCTTGATGAAGGTGAAGAGGAGAGTGAAAAAGTTGGCTTAAAACTCAACATTCCAAAAACTAAGATCATGGCATCCAGTCCCATCTGTTCATGACAAATATATAGGGGAAAAGTGGAAACAAGGGCATATTTTATTTTCTCGGGCTTCAAAATTACTGTGGACAGTAACTGCAGCCATGAAATTAAAAGACATCTGCTCTTTGGAAGAAAAGCTATGACAATCCTAAACACTGTATTAAAAAGCAGAGACATCACTTTGCCAACAAAGGTCTGTATAGTCAAAGCTATGGTTTTTTCAGTAGTCATGTATAGAGGTGAGAGTTGGACATAATGAAAGCTGAGCACTGAAGAATTGATACTTTTGAATTGTGGTGCTGAAGAAGACTCTCAAGAGTCCTTCGAACAGCAAAAGATCAATCCAGTCAATTCTAAAGGAAATCAACCCTGAATATTCATTGGAAAGATTGATACTGAAGCTGAAGGTCCAATAGTCTGCCCACCTGATGTGAAGAGCCGACTCATTGGGAAAGACCCTGATTCTGGGAAAGGTTGAGGGCAGGAGGGGAAGAGGCATCAGAGGATGAGATTGTTGGATGGCATCACCGACTCAATGGACATGAGTTTGAGCAAACTCCAGGAGACAGTGAAGAACATGGAAGCCTGGTGTGCTGCTGTCCATGGTGTCACAAAGAGTCAGACAAGACTGAGCAGCTGAACAATACCTGAGCACCAAGTTGTGCACACTTATGGTGAAACTCCATAATGCCAGGTAAAGCCAGGGAAGTTGAGCTGAACAAGACCAAAACCTTGCACAGGGCTGGAAGACTGCCATGTTCTGGCAGCCTTAAGGAAGAAAACTTGCTGACCATTCAGTAGTGATCCAGTAAGGCCACATCTTGGTAATGAGCTAAACTAAGCACTGAGTAAAGGCTACACCAAAATCTCCCTAATGAACTTAAAAACAAGCCTGAAAAACAGCAAGTTGATGAGCAAGTAACATAACTGTCTGCCAAAATGAACTTCAGTACTTTTTAAAGACTGCAAAAAAAAAAAAAAAAAATTGATGTCAACAACATAATATCATGAAGTCCAAGCAGCTAGTAGAACTTAAGTAGACATGAGAGGTAGAAAAATGTGACTTATATCCAGAAGAAAAATCAATCAGTAGAACTAGATCTTGAAAGGACAGAGATGATGAAATGAGCAGACAAGAACTTGAAATAGCTCTTATAAATATCCTCAAGGTTTTAAAGGAAAACATGGACACCGCGAGTAAAGAAATAGGAAGATCTGTGATAGTTTTGTTTCTTGATATATATATAATTTTATTTATTTTTGGCTATACTGGGTCTTCATTGCTGCACGGGCTTTTCTCTAGTTGGCATGAGTGCGGACTATTCTCTACTTGTGGTGTGAGGGCTTCTCACTGCGGTAGCTTCTCTGGTGGAACATGGACTCTAAGGCATGTGGGCTTCAGCAGTTTCAGCTCCCAGGTTCTAAGCGCAGGCTCAGCAGTTGTGGCACACAGACTTAGTTGCTCCGCAGCATGTGAGATCTTCCCAGATTAGGGATCGAACCTGTCTCCTGCATGGGCAGGCAAATTCTTTACCACGGAACCACGAAGGAACCGCTGTGATAGTTTTAAGACTGGCCCTTTTATACTGTCAAGCATTTCAGTCACAATATTGGATCTTGAATATAATATCATAGAAAAAGTATGAACCAGGAACCAAATCAGAAGAATAAGTTCCAGATCCACTTCTACCATTATCTTGCTATGGCACTCAGGCCCCGACTTGCATTTTCTGGAGTCTGAGATCCTCATCTGTGAACTGAAGACGTGGACCTAAGTAATATTAGTTGCTCAATTTTTCTGATTTTAAAGTCACACTGCCTCCTGTTTACCCATAGGGAATGGATCCTTGAAGCACAATAATTCATTCATCCAGCACTTCACTTGAAATCAATACTTAGGGAATTCCATGGCAGACCAGTGGTTAGGACTCCATACTTTCACTAAGGGTGCAGCTTCCATCCCTGGCTAAGATTCCATAAGCTCCATAGCACAGCCAAAATATATGTGTTGTTGTTGTTGTCCAATAGCCCAGTTAGTCTGACTCTACGACCCCATGGACTGCAATACGCAAGGCCTCCCTGTCCCTCACCATCTCCCGAAGTTTGCCCAAGTTCATGTCCATTGAATTGGTGATGCCATCTGTCGGGAGCTGTGATAGGTATTACTGACAAAATGGAGGCACGGCCCCAACCCCCTCTCCTCATCCCGCAGGCACGGTCCTGGGATGAAGGAGTTAGGTCTTGTGATTCTGACTTGTCCTTTCCTTCTTCCGGTTGAGTTGGCTGGAAAGAATGTTATAATCCATAAAGTTAACTATTGATCTTTACAAAGAATGCTCCAGGATGAGCACATAGGCTGCAGCTTGAGACCATGCGAAACATTGTTATCTGAAACCTGCCTGTAAGGGGAATGTTTATGGCAAAAGAAGTTTGCTGAGTTTAGGGGTTAGGAATAATTAAGAATACTTAGAAGCTAAAAGTTTAAGGTATGTTGTAGTGTTGGCATATTTTACTATAGCTTATGGAAACTAGGTATTTTAGAGATATTAATAGCTAAAAGCCTTTTTAGGAAATGATGAGCTTAAGTTACTAGGGGATAGCAGGATTTAAAGAGATAAGAAATAAACTGAGGAATGTAATATACAGCCCAGAGACAAACTTGAGTTACAATGTTATCACAAGGACACTTAAGAGGGAACTCTGAAGGACAACAATGATTTATGGAGACAGTAAATATGGGTGAGGGGAAACTGAAGATGTCATACCTCTGACCTAATGCTTTTGTAAAAGTATAAAAGAAAACCTGATGCTTAAAATAAACATGCAGCCCAGTGCTTTGAGCGAGAGACTGCATCATTTTCTCCGCCGAGATGCAGTCCAAATGAATGAGAGGCTGCATCATTCACCGACCCCGTTCATCCCTTCAGGGCGATTCCCTGAGTCCAGCTCTGGCAGCCAACCAGCCACCTTATCCTCTGACACCCTCTTCTCCTTCTGCTGTCAATCTTTGCCAGCATCAGGAATTTTTCCAATGAGTCAAAAATATATATATCAACTGTTATCAATCAGGTTGTAAGTGACAAACCTAGGCACAGAACTTTTCTGTTTCTAAAGAGGAATCCTCAGTGGTTCTTGAATCTATCTGCCCAGGAAATCCTTATTTAAAACCAGAAAATTGTGATTCAAGGAAAATGTATCTTTTTGGTGCTATAATAAAATCACTTAAGAATTTTTTTAAAAATGTAATTATAGAGCAGAAATTTCTTTTAAAATATTAATACTTCTATTTGTAGCCAATTCCATGCTCAGACAGTAAAGGGTCCAGAAGATCCTCTGGAGAAGGAAATGACAACCCACTACAGTATTCTTGCCTGGAAAATCCCATGGATGGAGGAGTGTGGTAGGCTACAGTCCATGGGGTCGCCAAGAGTCAGACACGACTGAGTGATTTCACTTTCTTTCTTTCCATGACCCAAAACCCATGAGCTTCAAATTCTACTAGTTATGCCATTTTGTTGTTGTTGATCAGCTGCCAAGTCATGTCTGACTCTTTGAGACCACATGGACTGTAGCATGCCAGGCTTCCCTGTCCCTCACCATCTCCTGGAGTTTGTCCAAGTTCATGTCCATTGAATGGATGATGCCATCCAACCATCTTATCCTCTGTTGCCCTCTTCTCCTTCTGCCTTCAATCTTTCCTAGCATCAGGGTCTTTTCTAATGTGTCAGCTGTTCGCATCAGATGGCCAAAGTATTGGAGCTTCAGCTTCAGCATCAGTCCTTCCAAAGAGTATTCAGGGTCGATTTCCTTTAAGATTAACTGCGTTGATCTATTAGTTTTCCAAGGAACTCTCAAGAGTTTTCTCCAGCACCACAGTTTGAAAGCATTAATTCTTCGGCACTCAGCCTCCTTTATGATCCACCTCTCACATCCGTACATGACTATCAGCTAGATCATAGTCTTAACTATATAGACCTTGGCTGGCAAAGTGATGTCTTTGCTTTTCAACACACTGTCAAGGTTTGTCATAGTTTTCCTGCCAAGAAGCAATCGTCTTCTAATTTCATGGCTGCAGTCACCATCCACAGTGATTTCAGAGCCCAAGAAGAGGAAATCTGTCACTGCTTCCACCTTTTCCCCTTCTGTTTGCCATGAAGTGATGGGACTGGATGCCATGATCTTAGTTTTAATATTGAGTTTTAAGCGGGCTTTTTCACTCTCCTCCTTCACCCTCATCAAGAGGTTCTTTAGTTCCTCTTCACTTTCTGCCATTAGAGTGGTATCTGTATATCTGAAGTTGTTGGTATCTCTCCTGGCAATCTTGATTCTAGTTTGTAACTCATCCAACCCAGCATTTCAAATGATGTGTTCTGCGTGTAAGTTAAATAAACAGAGTGACAATAAACAGCCCTGTTGTACTCCTTTCTCAATCATGAATCAGCCAGTTGTTCCATACAGGGTTCTAACTTGCTTCTTGACCCGCATGTAGGTTTCTCAGGAGACAGGTAAGATGGTCTGGTATCCCCATCTCCTTAAAGAGTTTGTTATGCCATTACTTTTATATAAAAACAAATTTCAAAGTACAGAGAAAGAAGTGCCATAAAGTGAGGAATGTCACTTATGGCATGCCATAAAGTCAGATAATACTGAGAAGGAATTTTCAACGGTTATGAGGAGGTTTATCAAGGCTCTGTCTTCTAGAGCAGAGGTTAGCAAACTTTTCCTGTAAAAGGTCATAAGGCTGTACAAAAACAGGCCTTGGGTCAGGTTTGGTCCATTGGCCAGAGTCTGCTGACCCTGGCTCTACAGTCTTATTTAGACATCATTGGTCTCTACCTCAGACTTTACTGAATTAGAATCTACATTTTAAAACAGACTGGTGACTGATATGGACATTACATTTAAAGAAGAACTGCTCTAAAGGCAGTAGTTTTTAAGTTTAGCTGCATGTTGGAACTACCTGAGGAGGTTTTAAAAACTCCTGATTCCCCAGGCTGCTCTCCATACCAGTTAAATCAAAGCCTCTGTCAGTGGGTCCCAAGCATCAGAAAAATCATTAAGGCTCCTTCCCAGGTGATGCTAATCATTCTTAGCCAATGTGGAGAATCAAGGCTGAAGAGGCTCACTTAGTACAATCAAATCAACCACCAAGCTCATCTGCTAGCAGACAAAGAAGACCAACGCCCCCCCCCACCCCGCCCCCAGGCCTGCTCCCTGTCAGAGATGAATGTATTCCTGAACTAGAGAAATTCCCAAGGAGCACGAATGGAAACAGACAACCTTGGATCAAATGCGATGTCCCCTCTGGTCCTCTGGTGGTGTGTAGTCAGAAAGAATAACCTTGGAAGCGCAGAACTTATTTAAAAGGATGTTACCAATTGCAGCCTCAAAAGTCAAACATTTAGCTAAAAGCAGAAAATTCAATAATCTTTTGTGACTTTGGAATTATGTTAAGGAATTAATTCTATAGGGCTGTGTTCCGAAGCACTTAAAATTCAGGAACATTTACCAGGAAATATACAGATGTTCCTAAATAAACCACCACTGAGTGCTCAGTACTTTTCTTTGAGCTTCTTGGGTCCCACAGATGAGGCTTACTTTTTCCAATATTAATAAATAACATCTTTAGAGATGCTTCCTGGATTGACACCTAGGCTGCCATGGATGAGAAGCAGTAGTAGGTATTTTGAAAAAAGCTGGTTTAATTCTTGGTATAAAGTCCAGAACAACCATCAGTCCTTTCTGTTTCTTTTTGCTTTGTACTTTGAGGAGATAGTGCTATAAATACATGACTATTTCTCTAATTGCTATTTTCTGATATTTACATTTTCTCCTCTTCCAAAGAAAAGTATAGAAGAGACTCTTTATCACAGAATTAACTTTACAAGCAAAAAAGATAAAGCATTAACTTACTTCACTAATACTAAAATTCTTCCAGCCTCTACACACGTCACATATCAGAGGCCTTTCCTAGCTGTGGTGTTTAAAATGCACCCTCGTGCTGCAAGCCTTTTCTTCATAGCATCAATTGATGTAGTACTTATTTATTTGTTTTATTGTGTATCTATCCCTTCTGTACCCTCCTCTAACCAGGACCCCAGTGCTAGAATAAAAGCTCCTTGAAGGCCGGGTCTTTATTTTGCTCATTGTGTATGCCCGGTGCCAAGCTCAGGGCCTGACACATAGCAGACACTCAATAAACATTTCTTGACTGGATGAATGAACAACACACCTACTGCATTTTAAAGAATCCAGTCATCAGGGGTTCAAGTAAACAACCCAATACCATATGGAGAAAACAGAAAAGAACCCAGCATGTTGGTGAGGTATTAACACCTAGTAAGAAAGATACACGTTAGAAACATCACTTCTCACTAACCTAATGATTTACTCTATAAAGCAGAGAGACAAACAGTTTAACTGAACTTGAATCTTGGTGTAATCTACGAAAAATATGATTCACAAACTTTACAGAAATGTCTCCACCAGAGAAAATTTAATTGACAGAAAAGAATAGCCAGCTACCCACTCACTTGTTCAAAGATGTTATAATTTTTAAAAATGGAAGGAAGGACTCAAATTTTATACATTGTAATCTCTAAGAAATAGTTATTAATAGTATTTATTACCATTTTCCAGTTGCCTATTGTGTATAAGGGGACAGTAGGCAGTGCTTTATATGCTGTATACATCAAACAGTCCTGAGCAGTGGCCTCAGCTCGAGCTCAGCTCATGCTGAGCTGTGATGAAATTCTCACCAGCTCATGGCCAAGTGAGAAAACTAGTGACTGGAGAAGATGGATCTTTATTTTGGGATTAGATTCTTCTTCCACTTTGGATATTAAAATATCCTTTTTTTCACAAAATGATGGGAAATTTGTGGAGTAACTGATACATGCTGTTTTTAAGATCTTTCCTTGGCAAAATAAAGAGATGGCCCAATCTCTGCTGGGCCTCAAAAAAGGAGAAAAAAGGAGGAGGAGGAGAGAGGAAGAGAAACCAAACTACCCAAACACTGCCATATGTCCCCTGGGGGCAAAAATCACCTCTGGTTGAGAATCACTGATGTGGAGTGAAAACTTGAGTTATCTAAACAAAAGGGGGAAGATGGATGCATTGTTATAAGACATAGAATTATAGTAGAAGAAAATCAGTCCTGACCTGGAGCTGGAGCTGCCAAGGGTCATTCTTGGTGGCAGAGTGGCAGTCCATTCAGGAACAAGCTGGACTGTGGCACTGGGGACCCACCTCATGCGAGGCACACAGCTTTTTGAACACGGGCGCTGCTAATCAGACTGACACCTGGCAGTAGGGCTGTGCCCACAAAAGGAAAGAGGGATTTAAGTGTGAACTCAGATTGTTCTGAGTTCATTTGCATGAATCTAATTCTAAGGAATCTGTTTAAGGAGAGCATATCTGTTAATGATATCAACATTTACTTTAAACAGTAGTTAGCATTCATTTCATGGAATTAAAATGGGTTCCTCATTTTTGTGCATACATGTCCATTCAGCTCCTTTCTCCTATTTACTCATACACCTAGTTCTTTAGTGAGTTTTTAAAAGCTGTCACTTTAATCACTTATGAACACAGTCTTAGAAAGAAAAATCCACCCCAACATTTCTCACTTCCTTTTATGAGAAATTCTTTCATAGTTCCACCTCTGGAAGAACATTCTAATGATGTATGTGCCAGAGCTCTGTATCTGCCAATATGAAAACTCATTAAAAAATGTTACTCCCTTAAATTCCTTCATGGCATATTAATTTGATGTTCTAAAACAAATATTTTACCATGAAATAACTCCTAGAAAATATTAAGATCAATCTAACTAAACTGGCTTCTCTAGCCATTCCACCATCTATAAATGTGTTTCTTATACTTTCTTAAAGGGATCATTTTTTGGTCATTGTATGTGTGTTAGACACTCAGTCATGTCTGACTCTTTTTGTGACCCCATGGACTGTAAGCCACCAGGATCCTCTGTCCATGCAATTCTCCAGGCAAGAATACTGGAGTGGGTTGCCATTTCCTTTTCCAGGGATCCTTCCCAACCGAGGATCGAACCTGGGTCCCATAGGCTTCATTATAAATATTCTCCACTAATATCTACTAAATCACTAATATCTAAAATAAATAATGGGGTCTTCCCTCATGGTACAGTGGATAGAAATCCTCCTGCCAATGCAGGGGACACAGGTTCGATCTGTGATCCGAGAAGATTCCACATGCCAAGTAGCAATGGAACCCATATACCACAACTACTGAGTCTGCACTCTAGAGACTGCAAGCTGCAACTGCTGAAGCCTACATGCCCCAGAACCTGCGTTCCTCAACAAGAGAAATGATCTCAATGAGAAGCCCTCATGCAGCAATGAAGACCCAGTGCAACCAAAAAGTAAAATAAATAAACAAATAATTTTTAAAAATAATAAAATAAAGCATGAGACTTCCCTGATGGCCCAGTGGTTAGGACTTTACCTTCCAATTCAGGAGGTGTAGGTTTGGTCCTGGGTTAGGGAGCTAAGCATGCCTCATGACCATAAAACTAAAGCAATTTCTTTATAAGCAATGTTGTAAAAAATTTAATAAAGGCTTTAAGAAATGGTCTGCATAAAAAAAAAAAATCTAAATAAATAAATTAATTAAATAAAACAATATAGTTCTCAAGATATGATTCAACTGACAAGAGTATTCACCCATCAAATACATTGAGTAAGATATGTATGAGGAAACCCATAACAAGACTGTGAGAGTTAAAAAATGGAGACAACCTAAACATCCATCAACAGACATCACATTATGTAAATTATGGTCCAACCACACAATGGAACACTATGCAGCCACCAAAAATATGAGATCTACATGTATTAATATCGGAAGTGCTTTAATATAGCATTAAGTGAAAAGAGTAAGATACAAAATGGTATGTATAGTAAAATTCTATCTGCATTTCTAAAAAAATAGATACATGAGCTGTTTGTGTATGTGTAATATGTGTGGCGTATGTGTATTGTGAATACATATGTATAACTATATGTATGTTTAAGTTTATAATTGCAGAGAAAATGTCTAGAAAGATATATAAAATTTATTTACAATCATCTCTAAGGAGAAATATTGAAGAGACACAGGACTTTTCCTTTCATACCCTTCTGTGCTATTTATTTTAATAACTTTGTAGAAAAGATGACTAAACCTTCATCACTAGTATCATAACTATCATACATATTCCAAAGTAGGAACCTTCCTCCAAAGATGAAGTAGTAAGTCTACAAGAAAGACACACTTTGGATTTTCTCTATAGCTCATTGTCTGAAACCCCTAATGGCTTCTAGGGGGCACAAATCCCAAAGCCTGACAAAGGAAGGCCATATGTCTAAAAAGGTAGTCTCCAGGGCACCACTTTTTCAACAGTGTTCAAATAATGTTAGGATATCTGGCTTGCCAAATTGGGAACACTCCACAGAAGTAGGACTCTAAATTATGAAACTGCTTTGAATAATGAAGTATCCTATATATTATTTTCAGAAATAATTTTCAGAAGTTGGGAGTTACACTATATTTCTGGATTTTAATTTTTCTAAACCAAAGTGATATCATCGTTCCAATTCTAAATCACAGTTCAAGCACAATCAAATGCGGCCAAGAGCTGCCCTTGGCCCAGAGGAGGAAAGGGATACAAAGCAAAGGCTGACTGCAAAGAACACAGCCCTGTGGTGCTCCAGCTGGAAGCAGGGTGCACTGGCCCGGCATGTGGCTGCTAGCCAGCTGATTTCTAAGCCAGTGTGCTCATGAACACAGTGAGGAGTCAAGGTGGAAAATTACAGGTGATGGTTACAGAACCCCCACTTGCTCTCAGGTACTAAAAACAAGTCTTGCAGGGAAGGACACAATGTGTGGCATGCCAGTGGAGAGGACAGCAACAGAGGGCTGGCAACCATCACTGCCACTCTGCACCCTCTCCCACCCTCAGGTTACTCAGCTTATATTCCCTGGATGCACAGAAACAAAAACAGGGACACCAGTAATGAATGCTGGTAGCTTAACTGATGAGCACAGCACAGGCAGACAAGAGGGCTAGCTAGGAGAGCCAATTCTACCATCACACTGAAGAGACGTGGTGATGCTCAGTCTCTCCGTCCATAGCCAGAGGCAGATGCCAGTGACCTCAACAGCTCCAGGGACAACACCATGGGCCTCTGTTCCATTTCCACCAAGATTACCATTTGATTTCTTTTAGCCCTAAACCCAGTTCCTTCAGAACTTGGGAAGTAGTTTGTCGAAACTCAGTCCTGACTGGTAAGAGTGGAAATGGACACAGGCATTTATGGCAGATAATCTATTTTCTTACAGTAATATAGGAAAATGATCAATGCTCTTAACCATCACAAGATATGGGATATACAATTAAGAAAAAAAGACAAGCAAATATCATTTCAATATGGAGGAATGATGTATAATCCATAACTCTATACATTATGAACCATTGAGCCTGATGCTTAAACAAGAGTTAAAGTGTGGGGTGGGGCTGTCATTTGTGACACTTATTGAGTCTCAACCCCACTGGTTAGGTATTATTATTCCCACAGAACAGATGAAAAACTGAGGCTCAGAAGTTCTTAACATGCCTAAGGACACCCGGTAAAAAGTGATAAAGCCCTTTAAACCCCAACAGCTGTACTTTCTTCCCATTCAACAGAGAAAAGGAGGTTGCTAGGCCCAGCTGTCAGTCCTACCACAGGAGGCTCATCTCTGTCTGATCACAAATTTAGCAGAGAGTTCAAGCATTTATATTCCTACTTTGTTGTCTGCCCCAAACTACCTTTTTCACTATCTTAAGAAACTGAAAAATGTTCCACTTGCAGAAAGGTCAAATTTCTTTATTTCAAGAAACTAAAAGAATCAATACCCCATTGAGTATTGATTGAGGGACAGTGAGCGAGGGAAACACACCCATGTTACTGCAGCTTTGTGACTGTTAGGCCAAGAGCTGGGCACAAGATATAGCTTTCCTAAGTCTAGCAAGATAATACTATCTTCTGCAAGGGAAAGGGGGCATTTGGAGTTACTGTTATAAAATTTTTGTTTTACCCTCAGCTGATCACTGTGGAACACTGCCAGGATTCCTGCTGCCTGGACTTCACAAGAATTCCTGCGCTGAGCAAAGGCCTTATTCACCACCAACACATAACTCTTTTCAGTAAATAAACTGCCAAAGAGTCAATATATGGCATCTCTTGGGTTGTCTGGTGCTTTTACCCCAACTGCCTTCAAACACTTCAAGTTTCCCAAGTCAACAAGAAACATCTCATACAAAATTGAACAAGATCCTGCTTCTAAACATAAATTCCTGTTAGATACACCAACACATGTATTCATGTATCCACGCCAGTAGCAAAATGTCAAGTGCACCGGCCTACAGAATTAGGGGACAGGCACCTTCATCCAGGCCAACGTCTGCAGTTGAACTCCTGTTAGGCCATCACGAAAATGTCCTTGTACAGTCTCTGCCAGACCAGGTCCAAGACAGCAGAAGATTATACAGGACGTGGCAGACCCTAAACATACAAAACTAGCCGGCAGGGACCTTAAAGTCATGTAAAAAACACACAAGAAACTGAGTAGAAGATAGATTATTCTTTCTGGGAACTATATTGTTTTGCGTTAATTTTAATGACTAAATCATAGGGACAGGCAGCTTTCGTTTTTGATTGAGGAGGCAAGAGATAGGCTCCCACCCCCACAAACAGCAAGCCCACTACCACCTCTTCTTGTCATCACTGTTTTATTCCTTTAAATGTTACATTCAAGGCCTAGGTTCCTAGTGGGGATGCCCCCAGAACCACATATTACACTTGAGGTCCCCCTCTCCCTCCACTGGGATATATACATATATATATACACACATATATATGTATATATATATATATATATATATATATATATACATATATATGTGTGTATATATATATGTATATATATACACGTGTATATATATATACATATATATATATATTCTTTTTCAGATTCTTTTCCATGGTAGGTTATTACAAGACATTGGATATAGTTCCCTATGCTATACAGTAGCTTCTTGTTGTTTATCAATTTTATACATAGCAGTTTGTATATGTTAACCCCAGATTCCTAATTTATCTCCCCCTTCACCCCTGCTATCCCCTTTGGTAACCATAAGTTTGTTTTCCATGTCTGTGAGTCTATTTGCTTTGTATATGAGTTCATTTGTATCATTTTTTAGATTCTACATTTAGGTGATATCATATGACACTTATCTTTGTCTGATTTACTTCACTTAACTCTAGGTTACTTAACTCTAGATAAGCTCGAGGTCCATCCACCTATCTGCAAATGGCATTATTTCATTCTTTTTAATGGCTGAGTAATATTCCTATGTCTGTGTGTGTGTGTCTTTGTAAATCTTTCAGATTGTTGAAGGGATCTTCAATCAAACAAGGTGAAGAACAAGTGTCTTCAAGCCTGTCTGGTCTTTAAGAATGTTGTGTTGAAATTCAGCCCCTCTTGAGTAACAAGTGTTGTAGGCTTATTGAGCACATGCTGAGGATACTTATGGGCCTATTGAGTGTATGCTGAAGATGAGAATAAGCCCAGTAAAGTGAGAAGAGAAGGCCAGGGCTGGTGATCAAGCCAGATGGGATTCAAAGCAAAATGTCACCCATTTCCCCTTATCCTGGCCCTGGCTGTGGAGTGTGACAGAGAACTTGATGGTGTAAGTATTGGAGGAAACCCTGAGAAGCACTGCTGCTTGAGGGAGTCACTTGGGCAGTATTGTGTATGTGGTCATTGACGACCATACACAAAGGTGGTCTGGAGTGTTGGTTAAATAAACTCGGCTGGGCCTCAGTTTTCTCAGCTCTAAAATGGAGATGAGGTTTTCCCTGGCAGTCCAGAGGTTAGGACCCTGTGCTTCTACTGCAGGGGCACAGGTTCAATCCTTGGTTGGGGAACTAAGATCCCACATGCCAGCTGGCCAAAAGAGACAAATCTCTAAAATGGGGATGAAAACAGTATCTCTCCCCTTGCTTACTGAAGGATTATCTGAGACAGGGCCAAGAAAACAATAAATGTCAGCCATTGTGATGACAATTTGTAGGTGACTTTATACTCCCTTTGTAATCATTTTTTTGGTGTGACCTTTGCAGTGAGCACTTCCTGAGGGTGAGAGATGTATTATAATTGCTATGTTAATTCTTTAAGAACTTCCAGCTACATGTCTCAAAAGTATATTCTTCACTCTGCTACTTAACTATTTCAGAACGTCTATCTTCAAAGAACCAAAGCAAGTTTATCTCTTCCATGTTTTTCTAACAGTTTATTTTCTATAGATATCACATGAAGTCTACGATGATTTGAACATTTCTAAGCTCAACAGACAAAGTGATTTTCCAACCTCTGCCACTGATAACACTTACTGGCTAAAAATGTCTCATATGTATGATGCTTTAAACTTCTTTCAGTGCTTTCATAAGTACTCTTTACTTTATTTATGTGGTTCTTTACTTATTTATACCCCTACTTTTCCCCATAGAGGACTGAAGGTGGCTTTAAGGACACACAAAATCACAAGATAGAACAAAATAAAGACGGAGCCAAGAAAGAAAACAAAGAAGAAAGAAGACCATAATCCCTGGGAGTTGGGAAGAAAAAGGCACTGTTCCAGCTTCTCAGAAAAGGAAACCAGGGCACAGAGCCACTAAATGACTTTTGAAACTTTGCGGGTTAAAAGTGAGAAATATCTGAGACTAAAGCAGTCCTACAGATGATAACCTGGGACTCTGGAGTATTGGGAAATTAATTCAAAACAAAACAAACTAATGTCAAAGAGACCACCATCCAGGTCAGTGAAACTCTGGGGAGAGTCCTAGGAGTTAGATGTGGATGGAGCTTGGAAGGGAGGTAGTGTAGACAGCCATGATCACAGTTGTTGGTAATAACAAACTGCTGGGCACCATTCTAAGACCTTTCTAACCATCATCTCATTTAATACTCACAGTGACTTATGACATATGTACTAGTATTACTCAGATCTTGTAAATGAGGAAAATGAGGCCCAGAAAGACAAAGTAATTTGCCCAATGTCACAGAGTGAGTTCATGGCAGATTTAAACACAGACAATCTGACCAGAGCCCACTCCCAACCTCCTTTGCCTCCACAGACCCAATGCAGACAGAGGCCACCAACAGGAAGGCTTGGCCTGGGGAACCAGGGACATCCCTTCTCCAAGCTGAGAGGGCAAGAAGAGTAGGCATAGTGGGGGGGACAAGAAAGTTAAGAGAAAATGAGGACTCAGGTAGGAAAAAAGGGAACTCAGGATCTAAATAGCTGAGAAAAGAAAAGAAGCTAAAAGCAAACGAGAAAAGGAAAGATATACTCATCTGAATGAAGAATTCCAAAGAAGAGCAAGGAGAGATAAGAAAGCCTGACTCAGTGATCAATGCAAAGAAATAAAGGAAAACACCAGAATGGGAAAGACTAGAGATCTCTTCAAGAAAATCAGAAATACTGTTAGGGAAAGCACAATGACTGAAACTGCCCACCCTGGCCAGGCACCATAGTAACCATCTGCATGAGTTGTTTTACAACAGGAGGTCCTGGTAAGGAACACGGAACTAATAAGCCGTGGTGGTGGTGGTCCAAAGAGTTCGGGAAGAGTTCGGGAAAAGTCAAAAGGAGAGATACCACACGTTGGACCACCTTCCAGAAGCCTTCTCACTGGCATTCATCTCGGTTGAGCAAGGCCTGCACCACCAGGAAGGACTATGAGTCAGAATGATTGGCTAAAGACAACCCAGAAACTAATCCCATCACCATAAAACCCGAGACTGCGAGCCACGTGGCAGAGCAGTTCCCCTGGGCTCCCTTAACCTACTATTCTCTGCCTGAACACCCTTTCCCAATAAAATCTCTTGCTTTGTCAGTACATGTGTCTCCTTGGACAATTCATTTCCGAGTGTTAGAAAAGAGCCCACTTTTGGGCCCTGGAAGGGGTCCCCCAACCTGCAACAATACCAAGGGAACATTTCATGCAAAGATGGGCACAATAAAGGATAGAAACAGTATGGACCTAACAGAAGCAGAAGAGATTAAGAAGAGGTGGCAAGAATACACAGAAGAACTAAATACAAAAAAGATCTCAATGACCCAGATAACCATGATGCTGTGATCACTCATCTAGAGCCAGACATCCTGGAGTGTGAAATCAAGTGGGCCTTAGGAAGCATCACTCTGAACAAAGCTAGTGGAGGTGATGGAATTCCAGCTGAGCTATTTCAAATCCTAAAAGATGACGCTGTGAAAGTGCTGCACTCAATATGTCAGCAAATTTGGAAAACTCAGCAGTGGCCACAGGACTGGAAAAGCTCAGTTTTCATTCCAATCCCAAAGAAAAGCAATGCCGAACAATGTTCAAATACCGCACAATTGTACTCATTTCACATGGTAGCAATGTAGTGCTCAAAATTCTCCAAGCGAGGCGTCAACAGTACATGAACAGAGAACTTCCAGATGTACAAGCTGGATTTAGAAAAGGCAGAGGAACAAGAGATCAAATTGCCAGCATCCACTGGATCATAGAAAAAGCATGAGAGTTCCAGCAAAACATCTACTTCTGCTTTATTAACTACGCCAAAGCCTTTGATTATGTGGATCACAAAAAACTGTGGAAAATTCTTAAAGATATGGGAATACTGGATCACCTTGCACGCCTCCTGAAAAATCTGTATGCAGGTCAAGAAGCAACAGTTAGAACCAGACATGGAACATGGGAAACATGAGAAAAGAGTACATCAAGGCTGTATATTGTCACTCTTATTTAACTTATATGCAGAGTACATCATACAAAATGCCAGGCTGGATGAAGCACAAACTGGAATCAAGATTGCCGGGAGAAATATAAATAACCTCAGATAGGCAGATGACATCACCCTTATGGCAGAAAGTGAAGAGGAACTAAAGAGGCTCTTGATGGAACTGAAAGAGGAGATTGAAAAAGCTGGTTTAAAACTCAACATTCAAAAAACTAAGATCATGGCATCAGGTCCTGAGAGAGTAACAGGCAGGAAGGCTAGGGGTCTCCAAATGGAGGAAATAGGCTGCAAGTGTCAGACATTTTTACTTTCTCTCTTAAGTAACACGAGGAAACAAACTGCAAGTGTCAGATTTTTTTCCCTTCTCTATACAAATTTAAAAGGAGGTTTCTTTCAAAATTCTGTGTTGCCATGAAACACGGGGAAACAGTGGCAGACTTTACTTTCTTGGGCTCCAAAATCACCACAGATGGTGGCTGCAGCCATGAATTTAAAAGATGCTTGCTCCTTGGAAGAAAAGCTATGATGAACCTAGACAGCATATTAAAAAGCAGAGACATTACTTTGCCGACAAAGGTCCATCTAGTCAAAGCTATGGTTTTTCCAGTAGTCATGTATGGATGTGAGAGTTGGACCATAAAGAAAGCTGAACGCCAAAGAAGTGATGCTTCTGAACTGTGGTGTTGGAAAAGACCCTTGAGAGTCCCTTGTGTGGTGACCCAAGGACGAAAGAGCAGATAAAACCATGGAGGGTCTTGGAATGCAGGAACGGAAAAACCAGACCCTTATCATCCTTCCCTCTCCCATGTTGTACTATTAATGGAACAGTATAACCTGTCTCCCCTCCTATCCCATAGGGAGAAGGTATTTGCCCTACTCTTCCCCCACATCAGCAAATGATCTGCAAGATCCCTATCCCACTCCTTGTACCCTGGGTATAAAAGTGGACTAAGGACCCCTGTTCAACCCTGGCTGACCCCTGTCAGCTCTCCCTTGAGCTGGCCCACTGTTCTAACAGCGTCTCCCACTCTAATAGACTTTATTTCCCTCTCACTCTGTCTCACGTCTGGAAATTCTTTTCCAATTCGTGCTTGGACCATGACACCTTAAACTGTAAGGAGATCAAACCAGTCAATCCTAAAGGAAATCAGTCCTGAATATTCATTGGAAGGACTGATGCTGAAGCTCCAATACTTTGGCCACCTGATGCAAAGAACTGACTCATGGGAAAAGATCCTGATGCTGGGAAAGATTGAAGGCAGGAGAAGAGTATGACAGAGGATGAGATGGTTGGATAGCATCACCAACGTGATGGACATGAGTTTGAACAAGCTCTGGGAGTTGGTGATGGACAGGGAAGCCTGGAGTGCTGCAGTTCATGGGGTCAAAAAGAGTCAGACACGACTAAGCAACTGAACTGAACTGAGAATCTAAAGCCCTAGGTTTCAACCCCCTTCATTTGGATCCTGCCAGTTGCTGGGTGGGAGAAATGCCTTTAAGTGATTTCACAAGGGGTCAAGACACCGACTTGTTTCTAAAACCAAACTTATCTCTGAGATAGTATAACAGGATGATGATGACAATAAATAATAACAGCAACGATTGCTTTTTTCCTGTGGTAAATTTACAGCTATCATTTAATCAATTATTATTTATTGAGCACACCCTATCTACCAGGCACTGTATCAGGCACAGTGACTTGGAACACAGGACTTTATAGAGGAGACTTTTTGTCATTTCCATGGCACATGAACTGTGTCCCCAGGCAGTCCAGTGATTAAGACTCTGCCCTTCCAACGCAGGGGGCACCAGTTCAATCCCCCATTTGGGAACTAAGATCCCACATGCTACACAATATGGCCAAAAAAATTTTTCCCCTAAATTTTAAAATAGAACACCCTTACTTCTTCCAGCTCTAGGGCATGGGTGGCTAACAATCTCCCAGGCTATCCCTATTACAAGACTCTAATAAACTGCTCTATTTGTGGTACAGGTCCCCTCCTCCTCCGTGTCTTTAGGAGCCACTCTACCTCCACAGTTCCTCCCTGTGCCCACTCTGAGCTGTGGTTTCTTCTTTCCATCAGATCTGCTCTACCTTGGCCTTTTAGGGATCAGTAAGGCTATATGCCAAATACACCCGGTTCTCCCCTCTCCAGGCCCATGACAGGACTGCACTTCCTGGCTCCTTTGTGGAAATGGGGCCACATCATTAGTTTGGGGACATGGACTGTGAGTATAATTCTTGATGCTTGTCACCTCCAGAAGGGATCATTTAACTGCCAATGAGAGGCTCTCCGGAGTTCTTTTCTCCCTCTACATAGCAACGGCAGCTTGCGAGACAGTGGTTAGCTCCCGGGGTGATGAGCCAGCCTGACTGCACAGAATGAACATGCAACATGAGTGAGAAACAAATTATAGAGTTTAAAATAGACTTAGGGATTGTTTGCTATCACAGCATAACTGACCAAGTGACACAGCCTTTCAGTGAAGCTCAGTTTCTGGTCCATAGTGATCACTCCTTTGTCTTCTCCAGGAAAGAGACAAAGATAGAGATATACAGTCACGTATAGATATAGACACAGATATAATTTTTTCTTTTTATTTCTTAGATTCCAAAGTGGGAGGAAGAGATTTCAAAAGAAAGAGGAAAGAGGGTGGAAAGAAAAGAGAGTGGAAACCATACTGGCCACCTTGATCCAATCTCTGTATATAAATTATTTAAATACAAAAATAAATAGACATTGTAGCTTTAAGAGCCCTTAAAGAAATCTTACAATTTGAATCTGGAAATATTCAGGTAAAAGGTTTTATTAATCTATAAAATAAAAGGCACAATAGATGTCTCGGAGAATAAAAAGCAATGCACTCTGGGGATTTCCTTGGTTAAGAATCCACCTTTCAATGCAAGATACTACATGCGTTAGTTGCTCAGTTGTGTTCAACTCTGCAACTCTGTGGACTGGAGCCCACTAGGCTCCTCCGACCGTAGGATTTCCTAGGCAAGAATACTGGAGTGGGTTGCCATTTCCTTCTCCAGGGGATCTTCCCAACTCAGGGATCAAACCTGAGTCTCCTACACTGCAGGCAGATTCTTTACTTTTGATCCACCAGGGAAGCCCAAGATACCACCTTGAGCCATAACTACAGAAAGCCTGCATACCACAAGGAAGACCCAGCACAACTAAAATTTAAAAAAAAAAAAAAAAAGCAATGTGCTCTGTATGAACTTACAAGACAGTATGGGGGAAATCTGTGCTCTAGTTCAGGGTTTTTCAACCTCTGAACTACTGACATTTGGGGCTGGAAAATTCTTTACTGTGGAGGAAGGGCTATCCTGTGCATTGTAGCATATTTAGCATCACCTCTGGTCTCTACTCACTAGGTTATAGGAGCACTGCTCCCAAACCATTCTTACAACCAAAAATGACTCTAAGTGTTGCCAAACGTCCCCTGAGGGACGATGTCACCTTTAGTTGAGAACTTCTGTGCTAGTTATAGTCACAAACAGGCTTAAAGCTTCCCCTACAGACTGGATCCCTTGGACAGCAAGGAGATCAAACCAGTCAATCCTAAAGGAAATCAACCCTGAATATTCACTGGAAGGACTGATGCTGAAACTGAAGCTCCAATCCTTTGGCCACCAGACGCGAAGAGCCAACTCACTGGAAAAGCCCTGATGCTGGGAAAGATTGAAGGCAGGAGGAGAAGGGGATGACAGGGGATCCTGTCATCAGGATGGATGGCATCACTGACTCAATGGACATGAGTTTGAGCAAACTCTGGGAGATGGTAAAGTACAGGGAAGCCTGGGATGCTACAGTCCAAGGGGTCAAAAAGAGTGGACACGACTGAGCAACTTAACAAGCAGACTGGATAACAACTTTCTTTCATAAGAGATTACATAGTATCAAGTTTATATACTGACACAACTGGACCCAAAACAAATCAGAACAGGTTCTGATGTTTAGGCCAATGATGTCTCACCACCTTTTCCACAATTACTTCGGAGACATAAACCTTGAGCCTGTGAGGGTCCTCTTAAAAGACAGGCTCACTGAAGGCAAATTTAAAGGAATGTCATGTTTACCCTGCTGTAACATGGCCACTCATCAGCTTCTTCCCTGCCCTGTGTACCATTCCCGAATCGAGACTGGAGTTGACTCCTTCACTCCCTTGAGTATGAGCTGGCCTGCGACTGCTTTGACCAATAACACAACACAGGTGAGTCAAGTTTTTGAGAGGACTGGAAGTTTCTGATTTTTTTGTCTTGAAACACTCATTGTTGGGATTCTCCCTGTAGGAACTTAGCTGCCATGCTGTGAGAAGCCCGAGCAACCTGGGCATGGAGAGGCCACACGCAGGTGCTCCAGCTGACAGCCCACCTGAGCTCCCAGTGGATGGCCATCATCAGCTGTCAGTCATATGGGTAAGAAATCTTGAATATACCAGACCATCCAAGCTCCCGTGTAACTGCAGTCCTAGCCAACATTATTTGGAGTATAAGAACCATCCATCTGAATCAAGTCAACCCACAAAACTATGAGAGATAATAAAAAGGTGGTTTCAAACCACTAAGTTTGGGAGGAGCTGGGCAGCAACATAATCAAAACATGACCTCAGATCCAACTGCTGTTAGTGACAGAGACCAAAAGTGTCACATATACATGTGAGAAGGGCATAAAGTCCAAGGAGTGGCCCAGGAAACAGCGAGTGGAAAAGCCTGTGACAATGGCAGTCTAGGACTATAAGGCTAGGAGTATGAAATTTCCCAACTATCTCAGAGATGTCAGTGAAATCAAGTAATTGAATGTACATTAGTGGTAAAGTAGAAGGTGACTTGCTAAACAAATGTAGACAGGTCTTCAGATACTATTCCCTGGAACGTGCAATTTTACATGATCATCATCATGGCAGATACTCTCAATAGTGTGTCCAGCACATGTGAACATTGTACTGTGTACTTTATGTATATTATTCTTAATTCTTACCTTAATTCTTGGAAGGTAAGTATGCTTTTCTCTTCCTCCACTCTCTACCTTCCTTCCTGCTTCCTTCTTTTATCAAGCTGCTGCTGCTAAGTCGCTTCAGTCGTGTCTGACTCTGTGCGACCCCATAGACGGCAGCGCACCAGGCTCCCCCGTCCCTGGGATTCTCGAGGCAAGAACACTGGAGTGGGGTGCCATTTCCTTCTCCAATGCATGAAAGTGAAAAGTGAAAGTGAAGCCGCTCAGTCGTATCCGACTCTTAGGGACCCCATGGACTGCAGCCTGCCAGGATCCTCCATCCATGGGATTTTCCAGGCAAGAGTACTGGAGTGGGGTGCCATTGCCTTCTCCAAGGGTAGTTTAAAAAATTTTTAAATTGCATTGTATATTGTCAGATGAAAAAGTTTCCTGCTACTACTTTGAGCAAAAACCAGAATCCAATCCAGAATTCTGTTTTTGTTTTTCTTCCTAGGTCTTAATATGCTGAAAGACAGTCAATAATCCTTCTTTTCCTGGCTAGTTGTAAACAACTTCAACTTCTCATGCCTGTTGAAGGTTGAGTTAATATTTAAAAAGTCATATGTAAGTTTGCGGTTTAATACTGGGAGAGACCAAGTATCTTTCAACTCACCTCCCTTGTTCTAATTCACCATGCAAATGTTTAATGAGTATCTACTCTGTGGGTACACACCATGTTGCCTCCTCACTAGATTAAATCTGGAAACAGATCACAAGCAGGAAGATAATATCTAGATAGATTTTAACAGCCTCAGGCAGTGGCAAGGGTGGTGGCCACAATTTAGCAGAAGGAACGACATTTACTTTCTACCATTCTGTAAGTGATAGTCACTCAGATGTGTCTGACTCTTTGTGACCCCATGCACTGTAGCCCCCAGGTTCCTCTGTCCATGGAATTCTCCAGGCAAGAATACTGGAGTGGGTAGCCATTCTCTTCTCCAGGAGATCTTCCCAACCCAGGGATCGAATCTACATCTCCTACATTGCAGGCAGATTCTTTGCCATCTGAGCCACGAGGGAAGACCATTCTATAAAGCTCCTGGATATTCAACACAAGACACAGTATTCAGTCAGAGCACATACTTATTCAGTGCTTCTTGGATGAATAAAATGCATTAAATAGACAGTAATACGAATGTGTGGAAATGATGTAAGACAACAGTGTTCACTGTGTAGAGTAAGTATGATCAGCTGGTATTATTACAGGTCATACTGACTCCACAAAATTAAGTATATTTTTTAAATTCTCATTTATAGCATTATACAGCCAGTTCCAAGTTTGTTTTTCCCAATTTTGGAACCCTGCTAATTTCTCCTTTTGCTCAGGCTACTACTACCTTGGGATGATTGCAGGGAGTTATCATATAATCCACATCCATCAGTTCCAAGTTTGATAAATAGCACATTTTGATCACTCATTCTTTGAAGGTAGAAATCATGATTAGCCATGGACTTGGCCACAAAGATTAATGATCTTCTCATATTCACAAAATAACTCAAATTCAAATTTAGGAAATTAGCTGAGAGTTTATAGGCAGACTGGACTTCCCTGGTGGCTCAGAGGTTAAAGCGTCTGCCTCCAATGCGGGAGATCTGGGTTCGATCCCTCGGTCGGGAAGATCCCCTGGAGAAGGAAATGGCAAACCACTCCAGTATTCTTGCCTGGAGAATCCCATGGATGGAGGAGCCTGGTAGGCTACAGTCCACGGGGTCGCAAAGAGTCGGACACGATTGAGCGACTTCCCTTCCCTTATAGGCAGAGGTAAACCAGTGGGAAACTATAGGGTACTTCTGAGATGTACCATGAAAGGAAAAACTCAGCTGGAATCACTTTAAATCATAACTGAGAAATACCAATTGCTTATTATAACTATCTCTATACAATTTTACTAATTATATATCAAAAATAACTATTACCAACAGAGCAATTAAAAAAAAAAATTTAAAACTCCACAGGTAATTTTGAGAGTACTCACATTGAGAAAACTGAGGTCTACTAGTAAAGTTGTAAAAAAATTTTCCTGTAAGATCTGATTAATTTGGCTTAATTTACTGTTCTTTTAAATATAAAATAATATGCTAATTTCTAACCTTTGAGTAATAATTTTTAGTATCTCCAGAATGTAATAGATTCAAAGCTAATCTTTTCATAAAAGATTCTGACATGGGACAGTAAGAAGATATCTGCTCTTTTCTTGAATGAATTTGTTCATTTCTACATGTTCTGTGCAGCCATGAAAGTTATACTGCTTGGTTTTGTTCCCTCTTATTTTAAGTTTTATTTAGAACTTTGCATATTTTATTTTCCCAACTGGACCATCAACCCTTTGTGTATAGGACTCATCTATTCTGAGTATTTTATATAGCTCTCAGTCTATAGTATAGAACTTGATACAGAGACAACAATCTGAAAAACTGCTTCATTTGACTGGTTAGACCTATAAAAACCATGCCATATAATATATTCTCACAGACTCAGCTCTGCTAAAACCACCCCAAATTAAGTGAGAACCTTCATCATGATTATTTGTAAAGGCTACTTAGGAGCATCTGAAAATACTAATCAAAGCACTTTGCAAATGAGAAGGCATCCACTGACAATCACAACATTAGAACTGAAAAGTTTATATGAGAACAGGATTAGATGATTTGCCTAACAATATTTTCAAAGTTAGTAGAAAACATATATATTAATAGCAAATGCTAGGAAGTAATTCTACAGATACTTTGGGTCAGTGTTAATAACTTCTCTGTAAGGGCTCTGTCCCAGTACAAATCACCTTTCTGCTCAGTACTGAGCAACAGGAAGAAGGACAAGGCTCGGTCTACTCCTGAAAGGAATTCAGTAAAGAAGACATGGGGGTCCAGAAACAGCCTGAGAGGCGGTACTGTTTCTAACAGCAGCAGCAGCAATGGCAGCAAGCCTTATTCAGTGTGATAAGCTCCAGGTGCCTCACTCAATTCTCAGGACAACAGGAAATAGGCAACCATTCTCATTCTACCAGTGAGGAAATCGAGCAAAGCAGAGCAACTTGTCCAAGGTCAGAAGGCTAGTAGGTATAAACTGCAAGTCAAACACAAACCACTTCAGCTCCCAAAATAAAAGAATGAAGAATACAGTCTTCTAAAAAGTCAGGGCAACATTTGAAAGCAGAGGGAAAAGGATAAAAGTAAATACATAGCAATAAGACAACTGGCTCCCATTTGGAATTGCCCCATACCTTTCACCAAAACAAAGATTTCAAAGTAAAACAAACAAACTGTTCCTTAAAAACGCCAGGAGGGACTTCCCTGGCAGTCCAGTGGTTAAGACTCGAGGATTCTACTGCAGGGGGCATGGGTTCTATCCCTGATTGGGGAACTAAGATCCTGCATGCCATGGGACACAGTCAATAAATACAATAATAATACCAGAAGTATCTAATTATATAATCTGGGGAGTGAGAATGATTTTCTAAATATTATACCAAAGCAGAAGCACTGATTGATAAAACTGACTATATAAGAACCTAAAATCTCTACACACACACACACACACACACACACACACACACACAGTGTATTTATCTGTAATTATCAGAATTTGGGGGAACAAATGGCCATTAATAGGGAGATAGTTAATGAACTTCCCTGGTGGTACAGAGGTTAAGAATCCCCCTGTCAATGCAGGGGACATGAGTTCAATCCCTGATCTCGGAATATTCCACAAACTGTGGGGCAACTAAGCCCACATGCCAGAACTACTGAAGCCCACTCGCCTAGAGCCCATGCAGACAACAAGAGAAGCCCTCGCGACGAGAAGCCTGTGCACCACAATGACGCAGCCCCCACTCGCCACGACTAGAGAAAGCCCTTGTGCAGAAACAAACACCCAGCAGAGCCAGAAATAAATAAATTAATAATGTTCAAAACTGGGAGATAGTTAATGTATTATAGGATATCTGCACTCCAAAACACTATGCCGACCTTAAAAGGACGGAGATATTAATATTTAATAATGGCTGTGATAGAATGTGGTATTTTAAAAGACAAGTTGCAGAACAATGTTTTTGTTAGAGAAATTTTGGGTAAAAATTGTACATGAACAACTGCACGAAAATACATACATTCACACGCATAGATTTACCCACATTGAGACACGTTTATGGGTACACTACCAAAAACCAAATACACACAACACTACTAGTTACCACTAGGACATAGAAAGGGGAAGATGAGACTGTAGAATGTCCCATTTCTATTTCCTTTTGGCCTGCAGTATTTTACTTAAAAACAAAAACATATTATTTTGGTCACTTCAGAGAAAACAAACTTTAATCAATACATACATTTTAATAATCAATAAAAATATGCAGATGATAACACTCAAATGGCAGAAAGTAAAGAGGAACTAAAGAGCCTCTTGATGAGGGTGAAAGAGGAGAGTGAAAAAGCTGGCTTGAAACTCAACATTCAAAAAACTAAGATCATGGCATTCAATCCCATCACTTCATGGCAAATAGATGAGGGAAAAGTGGAAGAAGTGACAGATTTTATTTTCTTGGGCTCCAAACTCACTACAGATGGTGACTGCAGTCATGAAATTAAAAGATACTTGCTCCTTGGATGGAAAGTTAGGACAAATCTAGGCAGCATATTAAAAAAGCAGAGACAAAGCACTTATGCTTCAATTAAAAATAAATAAATTAAAAGAAAAAAGAAAAAGCAGAGACATCACTTTGCAGACAAAGATCTGTATGGTCAAAGCTATGGTTGTTCCAGTAGTCATGTACAGAGTTGGACAATACAGAAGGCTGAGCACTGAAGAATTGGTGCTTTCAAATTGTGGTGCTGGAGAAGACTCTTGAGAGTCCCTTGGACTGCAAGGAGATCAAACCAATCAATCCTAAAGGAAATCAACCCTGAATATTCATTGGAAGGACTGATGTGAAGCTGAAACTCCAATACTTTGGCCACCTGCTGTGAAGAGTCAACTCATTGAAAAAGACCCTGATGCAGGGAAAATTTGAAAGCAAAAGAAGAGGGCAACAGAGGATGAGATGGTTAGATAGCATCATTGACTCAATGGACGTGAATTTGAGCAAACTCCAGGAGACGGTGGAGCATAGAGGAGCCTGGTGTCCATGGGGTCACAAAGAGTCAGGCACGACTTGGCTATTGAACAACAACATTAAAATTAAAAGGCAAACTGGAAAAAATAACTGCCCTCCTGATGTATAAAGAACTTTCACAAATTAGTAAGAAAAGATGAAAATTCTAATAGAAAACCATTCATAGAAGAAAAAACGTGTCCAAGAAAATGCAGAGAAATGCAAATTAAAACAAGAAATCCCCTATGGCCATACCACCCTGAACATGCCAATCTCATGTGATCTTGGAAGCTAAGTATGGTTGGGCATGATTAGTACTTGGATGGGAAAACATGAAATCATTTTTTACCTGTGACAAAATTATCAAAGTATTTTAAAACTGCAATATTAATGTTTATATAAGTCTGGGAAAAAAGTGATTTTTTTTTTTTTGGCCCCAAAAGCACTGTAGATAAGTGGTATCAGACTGTTTGTATCCTTCTGCAACTTGCTTTTTTTGCTCACCGTTAATGACCTGGACTTCCCTGGCAGCTCAGACAGTAAAGAATCTGCCTTCAGTGCAGGAGACACAAGTTCGATCCCTGGGTCGGGAAGATCCCCTGGAGAAGGGAACGGTTATCCCACTCCAGTGTTCTTGGCTGGAGAATCCCCATGGACACACAAGCCTGGCAAGCTACATGACCGAGCAATTAACACTTTCACTTTCAATGATTTATGTAAGTTGACACTGTGTGTGTAATAATTATACAGGTAGCTCTTGTTTATTCATCTAACTGCTACATCATATGCAGTTATACGTTCACCTTAATTTGTTTATCCATTCTCCTCTGGTAGACATTACTTTGTGTCCATCTTTTTTTCTTCTGTTTCAAGCAATGTTGCAATAAATGTTGCTGTAATGTATTCTGGAGTGCAGGTGCTGAGATTTCTCTCTTGAGTGTTTACTGCAAAGAGTAAACTGAATAGGTGGGGCAAAGACTATGAGCATCTTCACTTTGCTCTCCAAGGGCTCATAGAAACTGACCCTACCAACAGCTATAAGAATTTTATTCCTCTGCATCTCCAGCTGTATTAGCAGACATTAACTTCAGCTTAGCGAATGAATGTAATATGGTATCTAGTTATTGTTTTATTTTGCAATTTCTTGATTACTAGTGGGGCTGATTTATATGTTTGCTGGTCATTTGGGTTTTTTCTTCTGTGAACTGCCACTTCTTATTTTTTTTTTTAAAGAGATTTTTATCCCTTTTGTTCTGGAGAACAAACAAGCAATATATATATATAAAAGTTATTGTGATACAGCAATTCTTCTTATAGGAATGTAACTTGAAGAATAATTTAAGGTATATGCAAGGGTTTAATCAGAAGGATGTTGAACACAGCTCTTTATAACAGCAAAACATTAGAAACAGTGAAAATAATCACGGATAGGGAACTGGTTATTTGTATAATGTTTTTAAAAGTTCTTTCAGAGAAATACAAGGCACAAGGCAAAGGTGATCTGACAAGCATTTTAAAAGAAAAAGGATCAGTGTTTCTTGAGATGTCCAACAGGTTTTTGCTTTGTAAGTTTTACTGCGGTAATTAAAGATTCAAACGCAGTGCTAAGAAATATATAGGCAGATTTTGTGAACGTTTACCCTCTTTCACCTAACGTATTTCAAATGTAGTATATTGACATGGACAAATCTAACCACCTTATTCATAGTTCCCAGTTTTCCTTAAAATCATTTATGTGTATCTACACAATTTTATCACATGCATAAGTTCACATATCCATTCACAGTCAAGATATAGAATACTTCCCTTACCACAAGGATCCCTTATGTTGCCCTCTATAACCAGGCCCACATCCCTCTGTCTACCCCAACCTCCACGTCATCCACTAATTTGTTCTCCAATTTCTAAAACTAATACTTCAAAAATATTATATAAATGGAATACAGTATGGGAATTAGCTGTTTTTCCCACCCAGCCTAATTCCCTGGCGATTTACCCAAGCTGTTGTACATATGGCTAGTTCATGACTCTTTACTGCAGAGCAGTGTTCCATGGTGTGAATGCACCACACTTTAACAATTCTCCTGTTGAAAGATATCTGAGTGGTTCAAGTTTTTAGCTATTATGAATAAACCTGCTATGAATATTCCTGTATGGGTTTTTGCACAAATCTAAGTATTCATTTCTTTCAGAATTTTTTAAACATCCAAGAATACACATGTGGTAACTGCTAAAACATTTTCCAGAGTGGCTGAACCATTTTACATCCCCACCAGCAGTGCACAAATGACCCAGTTTCTCTACCTCCTCACCAGCATTTGGTATTGTCATTATTTTCTATCTTAGGATTCAGATAGGTATCATTATGGTTTTAATTTATAGTTCCCTGTGGCAAATGATGTTGAACATATTTCTCACATCAGAGAAATGTCTCTTTTGTCCATTTTCTAACTGGATTGTTTATTTTTTTCTGTTGAGTTTTGAGAGTTTTTTTAATGTACTCTAGAAATATTACTCCTTTGTCAGGTATCAGACTTGCAAATACTTTCTCCCTGTGTGTTTCTTATCTTTTCATCCTCTTCATATGGGCTTTCACAGAGCAAAAGCTTTTAACTTTAATGAGGTTCAATTCATCAATATTTTTGGCTACTGTATTTTTCATTCTACCATTTACATTTGCTTCTTTTTCTAATTCTTTGCTAAGATTTTCTATTTTTCATTTATTTCCAGAGAACTTGTAATTGATCGTCAAGCATTTTTATGTTGGTTGCTTTAAAGCCCTTGTCATTTAATACCAAATCTGTGATTCATCTCACTGTTGCTGTGTCGTTGTGACTTTTCAGCTCTTGGTATGACAGGTGATTTGGGGTTGTATCCTAAACATTTTGTCTGTTATATTTAAAGAATATTTTTTTAGAGAAGCCTCCATTTCCTTCTTCAGGGGATCTTCCTGACCAAGGGATTGAACCCTTGTCTCCTGCATTGCAGGTAGATTCTTTACTGTCTGAGCCACCAGGGAAGCCCTAGGGAATCTTGGTCCTATTTCAACCCTTCATTTTAGCAGACAACCCTTTTCTTTAGGTTCAGCATGCAGGTTCTGGCCTGCTTTCTGTGGGCTGTGATCTGATTTCCAGATTCTGCATTTCATTTTGGTCTGTCTGGTGCTTCTGAGGACACTACAGGTCCCTGCCAGTATTGTCTGAGGGCCTGGCCTGGCCTACGGGTGTTCCTTGGCAGGGGGAGATCTCAGGCCCTATGGCAGGCTTCCCAGGCAGGGCTGCTTGTGGAGGTAGGGTTCCCCTTTCCAGTGTCCCCTTCTTTACTGCTCCCCAGCTGCTCCAGTGAATGCGGGTGAAGGAGCGGAGTCTCAAGCCCATGAAGATAAAGAGACTTCCCAGGCTGGGTCACTTACAGTGCTAGCAGAACCCCTGTTTATGCCTCCTGGATGCTTAGGTCTAGCTTAGTAGGGGAGGGGCATCTTGTGCCCAGTGGAGGAGAGTGCTTGTCTTGGTTACTTAATATTATGCGTCCCCTATAGATGGCCCCTTGCTGGGAGCTGAGCTGGGTTTTCCTGATACTTTTGGATGGACAATCAGTCGATTGTGGGGAGAGAAGATCCTATGTGACACCTTCCTGTTGCTAGAGGTAGGTCAGGGTGTACCAGTCCTGGCACCTTTTCTATGCTGCTCCCTCAGTCCTAGGGCCCCCAGACCAATTCACCCTCTTCTCACCACTGCAAATGCTCTTCTTTGGTTGTCACTTGCGTTTCCAGGGTTTATAATTATACTTAGCAGAGAAAAGCAGGAAGAAATGGGTCTACACTATTTGTCAGATTACAGATTTTTAAAATTTCTTATCTTTTATCACTCCTATAATTTCATCAACAAGGCATACTTAAATCCTTTGATTTTATCATTTCAGAAAAAGACACAACTTTAACTTGGCAAATGTGCAAAACAAAACAAAACAAAAATCAGATAGCATTCTTTGTATTTGTATTCTACCCTGTGAATAATCAAGACATGTGAAAAGATGCAGTAACTAGGCCTAATTAACAAGTTAGCTTCTTCTCAGACTTCAAATGAGTAAAATAATCTCTAACAACTTTAAGTTTCAAGATGCAAAAAACTGCAAAGAATGAATTACAAAGGCTTTACAAAGGCTTAACATATTGGTACTGTGCATGCATGCTAAGTTGCTCCAGTTGTGTCCAGCTCTTTGCGAGGCCACGGACTGTAGCCCGCCAGGCTTCTCTGAGGCAAGAACACTGGAGTGGGGTGCCCTCCTTCAGGGGATCTTCCCGACCCAGGGATCAAACCCTGGTCTCTTTATGTCTACCTGCATTGACAGGTAGGTTATTTATATATGGTATATTTAAATTCTTTTTCTCTGCAAGGGTCAGAAACATTAAAAAAAATAGCCACTAGAGGGCAGAAGACTCAAACTCTGTCTCACAGCAAGAGCTTGCTGGGCAAACTGCCAAGCTCCAGAACCAGAGCAGCTGCCTAAATATTACTGGCTAAAACCATGGGATACTATTTTAACCCATTTTTCCCCAAACTCTACTTCTAAAATGGCATTGGCCATGGATAACGTCCTCATCTTTGTATCTATATTGTGCATAACATGCCCTAATGTCTCCCAAAAAGTTCTTTGTAACTAGACATAACAATTACTGAATATATTGTAGATAAACACAGCTAAACTTCTTTCCTTTTTGTTTTTAGAATTTAAATTTTCCACTCAGTTGTACTATTTTGTAAGCAGGAAAAAACTCACAATACTATAACATACATTTTCTTAAAAAAAAAAGAATGCAGTTTTCTTAAGAAAAGAGCTTTAAAAGGCAGTCGTTAGGAATATCCTTAAAACTGTAATCTCATGTACTACAACTAGATCTTTGCTGAAAAAATATGAAGGAAACAACTCTACTTGAAACATACTTCATGATGGGAAAATGTGGTGATAATTCTCTACTCTCAGTAGCATTACATCTCCTCACAGATGTTCATTTTCCATGCAGTTTTCTTACCAAAAAAAGTAAGAAAGAAGAAAACAAAAAAGGGAAAAAAGAAAAAAACTGGGGGCTTTAGAGAGAGACCAGTTTGGGCTAATCTGAACACTTTCTTTCTTTCTTTGCCATTCTGTGGGGCTTGCAGGGTCTTAGTTCTCTGACTAGGGATTGAACCCGAGCCCTCAGCAGTGAAAGCCCAGAATCCTAACCACTAGGACAACAGGGAATTTCCTGAACACTTTTCAAATCAGAGTTGGGCAAATCTGCAGGACTTACATGAGAATACATGCTATTTAACAAAGACTATTTCTTGTCCTATAGTACCCATAAATTCAATCACAGCTTAAATTTGACGGTAAAGTTATAAACTGGTGGTTGAGGTACTGTGATACTTAATATCTATTTTAAAATCTTGTCAAATTTCACCTAATGTGTTGTTCATTTATTCAGCCAGCCTCCACTGAGGAGGCTCCACCTACTATGTGCCAGTCACTGTGCTTTAGACCAAGCAGAGAGCTAAACCAGGAACCCAGAGAGGCAAGCAACAGAGTCCCAGGAATGAATTAAAGCACACTTATCCTTAACAGTTATGTTCCAATAAGTTGTGTTCTTATAACTTTGAGCATATTAGCAAAACCCAGCTCTATCAAAATCTGCAAGGAGCTTACGGGTCAGGAAAGGGCAGTCACTCAGCCAAAATATATATATATATATATGAATTACAGCTTCAAAGGGCAAAGAGCCAAGAATACGAAGTGTTCCGTGGCCAGATGAGAAAATTTTTCTGGACAGAAAGAGCTATCAAGAGTTCCATCCATCCCAGCAAAGTTAAAAATCCCGGGTTTGTTTTCCTTCAGTTTTAACATGAGAAGGTGGATCTATCCTGGTGTAAGAAATTTATTCAAAAAGGCAAGGCCTTCTTTCCGATTTGTCTACAGATAATTAGAGCTTCTTCAACAATGGAAAGATGAGAGGCTGACAGGGGAACTCAGTGGGCAGTGGACACAATGCTAGTCAACAAACCAGAGTCCCAGTGGCCTGAGAGAGTGCTGAGACTGGTGTGAAGATACTTAGAGTTAGCAGAAAGAGGCTTACACGGACTCTGCAGAAGACGTCACTGCACATATTTAAGACAAAATTACTTAGTAGTTATTCACACCTTGATGTTGGCATTTCTTTAAAGTTCTGACTTAAAGTCAACGTGACCCAGATTTGAGTCTCAGTTTAAAGGCAGAGGAACCAGAGGATCCAACATCCGCTGGATCATCGAAAAAGTAAGAGAGTTCCAGAAAAACATCTACTTCTGCTTTATTGACTATGCCAAAGCCTTTGACGGTATGGATCACAACAAACTGTGGAAAATTCTTCAGGAGATGGGAATACTAGACCACCTGATCTGCCTCCTGAGAAATCTGTATGCAGGTCAAGAAGCAACAGTTAGAACTGGACATGGAACAACAGACTGTTTCCAAATCGGGAAAGGAGTACGTCAAGGCTGTATATTGTCACCCTGCTTATTTAACTTATATGCAGAGTACATCATGAGAAACACTGGGCTGGATGAAGCACAAGCTGGAATCAAGATTGCCTGGAGAAACATCAATAACCTCAGATATGCAGATTACATCACCCTCATGGTAGAAAGTGAGGAAGACCTAAAGAACCTCTTGATGAAGGTGAAAGAGGAGAGTGAAAAAGTTGGCTTAAAGCTCAACATTCAGAAAACTAAGATCATGGCATCTAGTCCCATCATTTCATGGCAAATAGATGGGGAAACAGTGGAAACAGTGGCTGACTTTATTTTTCTGGGCTCCAAAATCACTGTAGATGGTAATTGCAGCCATGAAATTAAAAGACGCTTACTCCTTGGAAGGAAAGTTATGACCAACCTAGACAGCATATTAAAAAGCAGAGACATTATTTTGCCAACAAAGGTTCGTCTAGTCAAGGCTATGGTTTTTCCAGTTGTCATGTATGGACGTGAGAGTTGGACTATAAAGAAAGCTGAGTGCCGAAGCATTGATGCTTTTGAACTGTGGTGTTGGAGAAGACTCTTGAGAGTCCCTTGGACTGCAAGGAGATCCAACCAGTCCTTCCTAAAGGAGATCAGTCCTGAGTGTTCATTGGAAAGACTGATGTTGAAGCTGAAACTCCAGTATTTTGGCCACCTGATGCAAAGAGCTGCCTCATTTGAAAAGACCCTGATGCTGGGAAAGATTGAAGGCGGGAGAAGAAGGGGACGACAGAGAGTAAGATGGTTGAATGGCATCACCGATGCAATGGACGTGAGTTTGAGTAAACTTTGGGAGTTGGTGACGGACAGGGAAGCCTGGTGTGCTGCAGTCCATGGGGTCTCAAAGAGTCAGATACAACTGAGCGACTGAACTAAACTGAACTTTCCATATTTTGGGGGGGGTAACATATTAATATGTTATACACTGACCTTTCTTTGGCTCTGTTTTCTTATGGGTAACATAGAGATCATAACAGTTCCTATTTCTTGGAGTAGTTCTGAGAATCAGAAGGAACCAAGCATGTAAAATGCATAGCACAGTGCCTGGAATGCAAGTGTAAATAAATGATAAACTACTGATCTTCCTGTCTCCTTTTAATTGTATACAGTCTTCTCTGTCCTACAAATACATGACGATGAACGCAACTAGTGATAGTGTATGTTCATTTCCACTGAGTTGTTTCCTCAAACTGTAAGAAGACACAGCTGAGTGACAAGTCATGAATGAACATTCACTTGGAAAAGCCCCTGAAGAGAGCTATGCGTCAGACCATGGGGCCACTTATATATGGCTAAACCGAAGACATAAATGCATCTCTCAACAGGATCAAGGCTCAAGGCCTGTTTTTTAAAACTGTAACTGCAGGCAGAGTACACAGAAGTAAACAAATCTCTTCTCCCCCTGCAAATGTCCTTGACACTCAAAAGTAAGGATGATGAGAGATGGCACAGATCATAAACAGCATTCTTGAGCCTTAAAAATAATTATATTAATACTCAAACAACTATCATTTCTACTGACTGTTTAGCATCTACAATTTAGCAAGTTAAAATACAAAACTGTGTCTTTTTATTTAAAAAAAAAAGAAAAGGCTAGAAAAGTCAGTTAGAAGTAGCTTCTATGAGGGTCACCAAGGAAATAGGAGTTGCCCAGTCACTATGTGACTTTGGGTGACTTTCTTCACCCAAAGTGGGGTTCAAGTTCCCCTTACAGAAAACAGGACAACTAGGAGAGCTTGGTGGGGTTTTTTCTTTTTTTTATATATTTATTTTTATTTATTTATTTGGCTGCACTGGGTCTTAGCAGTAGCATGCAGGATCTTCAGTCTTCACTGTGGCATGCAGTACCTTTAGATGCAGCATGTAAACTCTTAGTTGCAGCCTGTGGGATCTAATCTCCCGATCAAAACTGGGCCCCCGACATTGGGAGTTCGGAGTCTTAGCCACTGGACCACCAGGAAGTCCCAAGCGTTGTGATTTTCAAACCATTTGTTGGTCCTGACATCCTTTCTTCCAATGAATGATTATGTGGACGCTGATATGGATGAGCAGGAGTGGAGAGTCCAGGGCCCCTGTGAGCTCACTACTGTCTCCAGTCCTGACCTGTAGCTCCCAAAGGGCTGTCTGGAGCACAGTTTGGGTACTCTGGCTCATAGGCTGTACCATTCTCTAACTCTGTGGGGCCTAATCATGTACACTTATGGTTTATCCTTCACTCTCCGGGCCACACAATTAGGACACACTGCTGCCTTCCAACAGGGGCAAGAAGTTCAAAACTCATTTAGAACTTGAAAATTAAGCATAGATGGCTGAATCTGCACAACTAAATCCAGGAAGTGGTAACAAATGCAGAGACGCATTGCCATGAAGAATACTCAAACCTTCCAAATAAAACCCATCAACTTGACATGTGATAGGAAGTTTCAGATTTTGCTCTATGATTTCTCAGAGAAATGGTTCATCAGTCTCCTTCCTTCCCTTCCTGACTGTATCTTAGATCCAATTTAGAGGATGCTGAACCATTAGCCACTAGGTTGGGTCCTATTTAATGCAGCTATAAAGAAAATATCTTTAACATTATATCCATGTCTGAAATATACCCTGACTCCTGTTTAAAATGATAATACCACATCTAGAATTCTATAATTACTCTGTAAATTCTATTTTGAAACTTTAAATTTAAGAGCTTATAATTTCTTATGGAAATAAAATGTGCAAGAATTATAAATGGATTTTGCAGACAGGAAAAAGATATACTTATCTACTCTAAATAAATTCCTTGGATGAAATGCCTAACTACACAGGATATAAAATGGCCTTTGAAGATTGGGATGTTGACAGATTCCAAAAGAAGAATAAGAAGCATCAAACCACTATTTACTTTAAATTTATAGCCACTCGTTAGCAGGGCCTTTAATCATCAAAGACACTGTGTTTTAATATTCAACTTGCTATATACATTCAACCAATTTCCCCAGCAACTGCTCTTGGAAGTTCAAGTTGAGGAAAGGACTGAGGTTTCCCATATCCACACTGCAAAGTCAAAGCAACCAATGCAGAGCGCCTTGCATTAGAACGCACTGTGGGAGCTCTCCAGGACAAAGGTTGGCGAAGGCGCTGATGCCACAGGCCACATGAGCTACCCAGAGTTTATCAAGCTACAGTGGTACACACAAGACTGTCTCCAGGAAGTCTTTGTGACCTTGAGTTTGAGAAGTTTCTCCAAGACTATTTGCCATTAGATTTGGGCTTCCATCCTGTTTATTGTATGCTTTCTTTGAGCCCAGTAACAAAAGACAAAGGAAACATGTATCTAAGAGGCAGGGAGCTCAAGTCCATCAACTAACTGACAGGTTCAATTCATTAATCTCTGGAATGGACTGGTACACTCCAGGAGAGGAACAATGCAGCTGAGGCGCTAAAGCCTGACTTAGCATAAAAACAGGCCTGACAGGAACGGCAGACTTGTGTTAATGAGTAGTTAGGTACCAGCAGGGGCCTGTAGTCAGCTGGTTTGTTCCCTCACAGCCTTGCCAGTATTAAAATACTGTAATACTGCTGAATTGGTTGTTAAATATTTTGAACAAATATCGCAGACATCAGATTACACAGTCCTGAAAAGGAGGTACAGAAGCCTTGAGAGGAGCTGGCAGGAAAGTGGACCAGGACCTCTCAAGGGGACTTAAACAGAGGACATGAAGGAAACAGTACTTCAGGAGGACCTTCTTGACATGTGGGTCTTCTGCCTGATCTTCCCAGGAAGTGCAGAGGGAGGGCTGTTTTGTAATCCTGTGCCTGGTGGAGGTGACAAGTTGTTGTTTGCTCCCGGCACTTCATGAGAAGTGGCTCATTGGTCACTTCATGACAGACAATCTCTGTTTATTTAGACAGAGCCTCGCCTCACCTGCCTTAGACACCCAGATGGAAACAACCAAGGCTTTGAGATTCTTCTGACTAATACTCTAATATTAATTTTTCTGACTAATACTTCTTGGAAATCTGTCTCAGTCCTTTGCCACCAGCCTCCTGCCCCAGGGCACAGGCAGTGAGATGACAACTGGGAGTAAAGAGATAAGGGCAGAGGACTATCCCTTCTGATTCGCTCCAGCATGAGAGCAGGAGCAGTGGGGGTGCAAGTCACGGCCCAGGAATGAGGAAGAGTCTTGTGAGAGGTGAGGTGGGAGGAGGGAGAGCAGGGCCTCTTCCAGAAGCCGGGTCAGTGACAGGCCCCCAGCAAAGGCAGCTGCACAGGGACACAGAGTCCTTACAGAAGGAGCCAAGCTGGAGCCACACAAGCACAGCTCACAAGGGCAGTGAGGGAGTCGCAGGGTGGGTGCGCCCGACGCAGGTGACCCTGGTGACCGTAACTGGAAACCTCTGCCAGTTCACCAGTCCCTGGAAGAACAGTTTCCTAACAACACACAGAAACAAAATGCAAACCAAGAATGAAGTCACCTTGGGAAGTGGATGTGCTGAGGAGCTGTGACAGGACGACCAACATAAGGACACTCACAGATACCGGCATGCAGATGGGCCAGGATTCTGACAGACTGTGGGTCCAGAGGTACCGGACCAACACATGGACCAGAGCCTCCAGAGGGCTGTGGAACCACAGCCAGCAAGAACATGCAGTGAAGGGAGAAAAGGGACTCAATTTATCAGTAGAAAATGCACAGCTCAGGTCAGAGCAGAGCTCATCGGGCTGGGCACTTGAAGCAGTGGCTCCCCCAGAGGTTGGGGCTGTCCACATCACGTTCATGGCCTGGTAACAGCCAGACTACCAGTGAAAACCTAAGTTTACTTTGTAGAAAATCTTCTCACAATAGGCAGCTCTGGAATGTTTACAACAAAATAACCAGCTTTCCGTGTAAGCATCTCTCGGTGATGTTAGAATGAAGTCCTTCTGTGGTGGATAAACCTGAGCCCAATTATTTCCCTTCAGCATAAACTACTAGATGCGGGCTGTTAAACAAACAGATGGTTGCCTCCTGTTGGACCCCAGCGTACTGTCCCCCGTTTCTAGGCAAGACTCCAGTTTCCATGACTTCCCTCGACTTCCAGAGAGCAGATGTGAACTTTCTCAAAGGAAGAACAGCCAAGAAACCACCTGAGGCAAGATTAAAGGGACCAGGGAAGCTCGTCAAGATTAGGAGACCTGAGACACTGCACACACCCTAATCTTGTCAGCAACCAAACACTGAAGTATTATTATAAAGTGAAAGTGAAAGTGAAGTCGTGTCTTTGCGACCCCACGGACTGTAGCCTACCAGGCTCCTCCATCCACGGGATTTTCCAGGCAATAGTACTGGAGTGGGTTGCCATTTCCTTCTCCAAGGGATCTTTCCGACCCAGGGATCGAACCCGGGTCTCCCGCATTGTAGACAGACGCTTTACCGTCTGAGCCACCAGGGAATTCCTCATCAAATCCTCTCACATTGGGACACATACTTTTTTGAGGCAGGAGCCTGCTGTGACCCTCTTTGCCTAGCAAAGCAATAAAGCTTTGCTTTTCTACTTAACCCAAAACAGTTTCTAAAATTTGATTTGGCACTTCTGTACAGAGAGGCTAAGCTATCGGCATCAGCTTCACCTAATTCAGTATTGCCTATGACTCCCAATACTCACACTCTCAGCCACAGTCAATCTTCCAAAGTCATCCATAACCAGCCTTAAGTAATGCGTGTGGGGGGAGAGAAGAGGGGAGTGGAGACATTCTATGTTATGATCAACCTCAGTGCCAAATCCACAGGGCCTGTCTCATAATGAAATCATAATAACAGTTAGCATTTACTTATCCATTTTTTAAAAAAATTTTTGCTTTTGAGGGTTTTCTTGCTAGTGTGTACTGTTTTGTTTTTGGTTTTTTCTTTTGAGGGTTTTTATTTTTAAAACCTGCCATCCTGAAATTTATGTTCTAGTTGGGGGAGACAAATAAACAATAAAATACATAGGGTGCCCAATAGCACTATGGGCTATGGAAAAGAATAAAGCCCTAAAGGAAAGAATAAAGAATAAAGGGAAGGATGTGATGAGGGAGCATTGGCAGGAGAGAGGCAAAGATGGGCCTCTCTGAAGGGTGAGCATGGAGGGCAGCAGCCCAGGCCGGTGTGGGGGTGGGTGGGATGGTACAAGGTAAGGTCAGAGAGGTTAGGCCCAGGAACCAGGGGCATGGCTCCAGGTAAGTCTTGGTTGTTGTTGTTGTAGTGGTTTTAGTTGCTAGTGAAGTCGCTCAGTCATGTCTGACTCTTTTCAACCCAGTGGACTGTAGCCTACCAGGCTCCTCCATCCATGGGATTCTCCAGGCAAGAATACTGGAGTGGGTTGCCATTACCTTCTCCAGGGGATCTTCCCGACCCAGGGATCAAACCCAGGTCTCCTGCACTGCAGGCAGATGCTTTACCCTCTGAGCTACTAGGGAAGCAAGTTGTGCCCAACTCTTTTGCAACCCCATGGACTGTCCCATGAATTGTAGCCCACCAGGCTCCTCTGTCCATGATATTTCCCAGGCAAGAAAACTGGAGTGGGTTGCTGTTTCCTTCTCCAGGGGATATTCCTGACTCAGGACAGAACCCATGTCTCCTGCATTTCACAGGGATTCTCTACCACTGGGTGACTTCCCTGGTGGCTCAGAGGTTAAAGCGTCTGCCTCCAATGCGGGAGACCTGGGTTCGATCCCTGGGTCGGGAAGATCCCCTGGAGAAGGAAATGGCAAACCACTCCAGTATTCTTGCCTAGAGAATCCCATGGACGGAGGAGCCTGGTAGGTTACAGTCCACGGGGTCGCAAAGAGTCGGACATGACTGAGCGACTTCCCTTTCCCTTTCCCTCTACCACTGAGTCAACTGGGAAGCCCAAGTCCTGTTAAGTTTGGATTAAGTTCTAAGTCAGATAAGAAGCTACCAAGGACTAATATAATATGATTTACATTTTAAAAGAATCCTCTGGTGTGTTAAGAAGAAACTGTAGGATAGATTAGATATGGGAAAAGCTAGTTAGGAGATTAACAATAACCCAGAAGACAGATGACAGTAGCAGGGACCAAGATGTAGCAGTGGAGATGACAAAAAATGTTTAGTCTAGATTTACTCTGAAGGCAAATTGACAGGATTTGCTGATGGACTGGATATGAGATTAAAGAGAAAGAAAGAAGTTGAGGATGACTCCTAGGATTCTGCCTAAGTGAGCAGAAGGATGCAAGCACTTTTTTGAGGCAAGAGAGTCTCAAAGAACAGGTATATATATGTATACATGAAGGGGTAGAGGAATCAGGAGTTTGGTTTAGGATATGTATAGTGGCTCAGCAGGTAACGAATCCGCCTGCAATGCAGGAGACCTGGGTTTGATCCCAGGGTTGGGAAGATCCCATGGAGAAGAAAAAGGCTACTCACTCCAGTATTCTGGCCTGGAGAATTCCATGGACTGTATAGTCCAAGGGGTCGCAAAGAGTTAGACACGACTGAGCAACTTTCATTTCACTTCATGTCTAATTTGGAAACTCTAATAGAAATCTAAGCGATGAGGTCAAGTACATAGTTAGTCTAAATGTCAAGCCAGAGATCCAAGCTGGAGAGAGAAATCTGGGACTCATCAGGGCACTGAGGGCATTTAAGGCCCTGCCACTGGATAAAATTACTCAGGAAGTGCGTGATGACAGAGCAAAGAGCTGACAACTCAGCCCCAGGCTCTCTAACACTAAAGGGCTGGAGAGGAAGGAATCAGGCAAAAGAGACTAAAAACAAATAGACAAGTAAGAAGATGCTGCTTCCCTGAAAGCCCAATGAGGAAAGAATTCAAGAAGGAAAAAAGTCAATGCTGCTGACAGATCAAGAAGGAGAAGGCTTAGGAACTTCCCTGGTGATCCAGTGACTAAGAATCCATACTCCCAATGCAGGCGGTATGGGTTTGATCCCCGGTCAGGGAACTAGATCCCACATGCTGCAACTAAGGGTCCCATTTGCCAACACTTAAGACCTGGCGCAGTCAAATAAATAAATATTAAAAAAAGAATAAGGAGAAGGCTTTTGATCTAACAGTGACCTTGACAAGAGCTATTTCCATGGAGTGATGGAGCTAGAAACCAGGTTGGAGGGTTTTAGGAGAAACAGAGAAAAGGGGAACTGGAAACAGCAAGTGTAGATGACTCTTTTGAGGGTTTTTCTGCAGCAGAGAACAGAGGAATGAGACTATAACTAGAGGGGGATTTGGGGTCTAGGGTGGGTATTTTGTGAAGATGGGAGCTATTAAAACATGTCTGTACAATCATGAGAATGACCAGTAGAGAAGAAACCAATGATGCGGGAGATTACCAGAAGTACTGACGTTGAGCAAATGAAAGTAGACAGAAAGAGAAGAACAGGCAGGGATGGGTCTCCCACAGAAACAAGAGGGGAGAGGGAAGGAAGCTGATGGGTGTGGGGTGTGAGGGTGTGCTCATTCTCTTCTGAGAGCTTCTGTTTTCTTGATGAAATAGGAAACCAAGAGCAGCTGAGAGAAAGGTTGAAGGAGGTAATGGGGATTTGCAAAGAGAGGAGAAAATACTACACCGTGACCCAGGAGGGTGAACATGTTGGGAAAAAAGTGTGTGATGGATGGGCAACAAGGAGGCTCCACTTGAGGTGGGAGGTTATGAATTTAAATGGAACTTGTCATGAAGATGTAGCGAAAAGGCAACCCTTATGTGTTGTTGATGAGAATGTAAATTGGTACAGCCACTACGGAAAACAGTATGGAGTTTTCTTAAAAAACTAAAGCAAACTGTCATATGACCCAAAAATTCCACTCCTGGGTATACATCTGAAAAAAACAAAATCAGTAATTTGAGAAGATATATGTACTCCAATATTCACAGCAGCACTACTTATAATTGCTAAGATATGGAAGCAACTTAAGTGTTCATCAACAGATGAATGAAAAAAGATGCAGTATGTATATACAATGGAATACTACTCAGCCATAAACAAGGACAAAATTTTGCCATTTGCAACAACATGAATGGACTTGGGGAGTATTAGGCTAAGTTAAATGTCAGACTACTTATATACATAGCATTTAAAAAATAAAACAAACTAGTAAGTATAACAAAAAAGGAACAGATGCACAGATATAGACAACAAACTTCTGGTTACTAGTGGGGAAAAGAAGAGGAGGAGGGGTAAGATGCAAAGAGAATTAAGTGGTACAAGTTATTATGCAAAAAATAAATACACTATAAGGATATATTGAATAATGGGGAATATCACCAACATCTTATAACAGCTGTAAATGGAGTATAACCTTTAAAAATTTTGAATCACTATGTTGTGTACTTGTAACTTATATAATATTGAATGTCAACTATACTTCAAATTATAAAAAAAAAAGGAGTCTCGTCACCATGGCGGTGTGTTAAGAGGCCCAGGAGCTAAACGCATGAAGAGCTGGGTTTCCAAAGCCCACCATGTGCCAGGCATTATGCCTCATACACTTTGACTCTCATTATGGCTGTCCCGTGACAAGGTAGGCATTACTATCTCCATTTTACAAATGAGGGAACCTACACAATGCACCCAAACCACAGAAAAAAGCAGAACCAGAATTCAAACCAGGCAGTCTAATGCAGCACCACCACCACCCATGCTATGCAAAACAGTTGTCTCAGACTGGAGTGCTCCTTTCCATTTTCAGACGTTTATAATGGCTTCCAAAATAATCTTTTTTCCATGAAATGTCTAGATTTTAAATCCAATATAAACCTTTCAGTGGTCACCTCAATTCAAAGTAGTTAGCAGTTGTTCTCTTTGGGATGAGAAATAATGCAGAGGCAGCAGGATGGGAGGGAAAGAGGAAAGGTTAAATGAACTACAATTCTGAGCCTAGAAGAAAAAGGATAAGAAATAAGTTAATTCTTGCTTAGAACTAAAAGAAGCTGACTGATACTGATTACTATATCCTAAAAATCAGAATAGGTCTTCAATAAATGGTGTTGCAAAAACTGGATAGTTATATGTAAAAGAATGAAATTAGAACACTTCCTAACACCATACACAAAGATAAACTCAAAATGGATTAAAGACCTAAATGTACAGAAACTATAAAACTCTTAGAGGAAAACATAGGCGGAACACTCGATGACATAAATCAAAGCAAGAACCTCTATGACCCACATGCTAGAGTAAGGGAAATAGAAACAAAAGTAAACAAGGGGGACCTGATTAAACTTAAAAACTTTGGCATAGCCAAAGAAACTATAAGCAAGGTGAAAAGACAAGCCTCAGAATGGGAGAAAATAATAGCAAGTGAAACAACTGACAAAGGATTAATTTCCAAAATATACAAGCAGCTCATACAACTCAATACCAGAAAAACAAACAACCCAATCAAAAAGTGGGAAAAAGACCTAAACAGACATTTCTCCAAAGAAGACATACAGATGGCTAACAAACACATGAAAAGATGTTCAACATCGCTCATTATTAGAGAAATGCAAATCAAAACTACAATGAGATATCACCTCACACTGGTCAGAATGGCCCTCAACAGAAAGTCTACAAACAACAAATGCTGGAGAGGGTGTGGAGAAAAGGGAATGCTCTTGCACTGTTGGTGGGAATGTAAACTGATACAGCCACTATGGAAGACGTATAGAGATTCCTTAAAAAACTAAGAATAAAACCACCATAAGACCCAGCAATCCCACTCCTAGGCATATACCCTGGGGAAACCAAAATTGAAAGAGACATGTATATCCCACTGTTCATTGCAGCACTATTTACAATAGTGAGAACACGGAAGCAACCTACATGTCCATCAACAAATGAATGGATAAAGAAGTTGTGGTACGTATACACAATGGAATACGACTCAGCCATAAAAAGGAACGCATTTGAGTCCATTCTGATGAGGTGGATAAACCTAGAACCTATTATACAGAGTGAAGTGAGTCACAAAGATAAAGATAAATACCGTATTCTAACACATATATGCGGAATCTAGAAAAATGGTACTGAAGAATTTATTTACAGGGCAGCAATGGAGAAACAGACATAGAGAATAGACATATGGACATGGGGAGAGGGGAGGAGAGGGTGAGATGAATGGAAAGAGTAACATGGAAACTTACATCACCATATGTAAAATAGATAGCCAACAGGAATTTGCTGTATGGCTCAGGAAACTCAAACAGGGGCTCTGTATCAACCTAGAGGGGTGGGATGGGGAGGGAGATGGGAGGGAACTTCAAAAGGGAGGGGATATATGTATACCTATGGCTGATTCATGTTGAGGTTTGACAGAAAACAGCAAAATTCTGTAAAGCAATTATCCTTCAATAAAAAATAAATTAATTAAAAAAAAAATCAGAACAGAACCATAGGGGAGTTTAAGAGTATTTTTTTCCCCCACAGAATTCTTAAAGACAATGACAGGTACATACCTTACTTACTGGCAATACTGAACTCATCATCATTATGGCCAACATTTTCTTAGTGCCTGAGTGCTCTTTAAAAATACATATTTGAATTGTAAAGTTAAAAAATAGAAAATAAACTAATTTTAAAAATAAATAAATAAAAATTTTAAAAAGCTTTAAAAAAATACATATTTAGAAATAAATACAATTTTCTACATTAGAAAAAAAAAACTATTTGGGTTTCTTAATATTAATAACAACAGTAATAATAGCACCAGAATAATAGCAACTGACTATCTATGTATGGCAAACACTATGATGGGTCCCATATACTGTTCCCTGAGTTAAATTCTAGAGCTCAGAGGGGTTAAGAAATATGACCTGAGTCACATAACCAATAAGTGACAGAACTCTGAATCTGCAAACATCCAGACCTGGATTAGGTAATAAACAGGGAGGAGACAGGCTTACAACCAGAAATAGTCACTAACTAGGTTAAAGAACTGTCAATAAACTTAAATAATAGAATTTTAAGCAATTCAGTCAGGGAAACTTACCAAAAGGTTGTTACTTAAACTCAAGAGTATACTTCATAAGAGGAACACTAAAGTCTCCATGACACACAACAGGCCCACATGGCTATTTCCTGAAGCTTGTTTTTTTTTAATTAATTTACTTATTTTAATTGGAGGCTAATTACTTTACAATATTGTAGTGGTTTTTGCCATACATTGACATGAATCAGCCATGGGTGTACGTGTGTTCCCCATCTTGAAACCCCCTCCCACCTCCCTCTTTCTGAAATTTTAAAAGAACAAAACAAAAAAACAATTCCACTCTCTCCCTATTGAACCAAGTGTTCCCTGCCTCTAAATGTATTTGGATGGAGATCAGAAAGAGACTCAGACAAAAGGGCCTCCAGGAAGCCACTCCTTGCCCCGGTTTCACTGGGGAGGCTGTCCTTTGAAGTCTCTCCCAACAGTTCCACTTAGATGTTTTTCTCCCCAAGACAATGAATGAGTCCTCAGAGATCCACCACTGGAAGGCAGAGAAACAAACTATCACATACGTGTATGTCAGGAGTTTTTTGTTTGTCTAATATTAGTTTGCTTTAAAATTTGCTTCTTACCTGGATCCACATCAGAAGAACAAGGAATAGAACAGGCTTCCTCAGAACTAAAAGCCTCACTGTTGGTCTCCTGGCTGGGTCTCTGCAACACATAATCCCTTATGTCATAAGCTGATGGCAGGTCCAAAGCATTGCTCTCCTCTGTCTGGCTGCCTGGAGTGGTCTCCTGGGTTGCCATAGTCCTGCATGAAAAAAATGAGACAATTCAATATAGAAGGCATTGCATGAGAGAAGCCTCCATTACAGCCATGGCTTAAAGCACCTTAAAGGCCAAACAACAGTAGAATCAGAATAATTTACTTTCCTGTTATTAATGATTTTCCTTGTCTTCATTTTAGACCCAGTATTTGTTCACTATGTCTCTCTATTATGAGAAATAAATAATTCTCAGCACAGAAAGAAACCATGAATAATTTCAGCTGGAAGACGAACTGCATGTCTGATAAGGATGAAATACTGTGCAGCAGTACAATCCAAGGACTGAATAAATATTTAACAATATGGGAAACTGTCCATGATATATTAAACGGAAAAAGATTTAAAAACTACAGGTAGGGTTTCATCCAGATTTTATAAAATATTGTGTGTGAGATGCATGTGTATGAAATATACAGACCTATAGCTAGAAAGGGCTTCCCAGGTGGCACTAGTGGTTAAGAACCCACCTTCCAAATCAGGAGACGTAAGAGACTAGAGTTCAATCCCTGGGTTGGGGAGATCCCCTGGAGGAGGGCATGGCAACCCACTCCAGTATTCTTGCCTGGAGAATCCCATGAACAGAGGAGCCTGGGGGGCTACAGTCCATAGGATTGCAAAGAAGAGGACACGACTGAAGGGACTTAGCATGCATGTACACACTCAGATAGCTAGAAAAAAACAAGTCTGGAAGGGTATAAAAAGTGAAAGTGAAAGTGTTAGTAGCTCAGTCATGTCCAACTCTGTGACTCCATGGACTGTAGCCCGCCAGGCTCCTCAGTCCATGGAATTCTCCAGGATACTCCACCTTAATTCCAGTGATAATTAATTCAGTGGCTTAATTCCTGGGTAGTGAGATTACAGGTGACTTGCATCTTCTTCTGTAACCTTCAGACAACTGTTAACATGCTAGGCCTCGAAGATACAAAGGTGAGTGTGATAGACACTTCCTTTGAGTTGCTTACGTTGGGATGATCCAAACACAGAGACAGACAATGCTAACACCATGATAAGGTGGAGAGACAGAGACACTCAGAGAGGGGCAATAGGCCTTCTGAAGGAGACTATCCCCAGGCATGGGCCAGGCCATGGCTGGCTCCCAGAGGAACCAGCTTGGGCCACTCCAAGTAGCAAAGGGTGTCAGGAGTATGAAGTGAGAGTCAAGGACAGTCACATATTGGTTAACTGGGGAGGGACAAACCTGTGGTTGCAGATAGATGGCCGTGGGACCTCTGCTCTTCCTTACCAGCTCTAGGAAGGACAGCAAGGCCTGGACTTGTCAACAACTTGGATACACACATCCTCTAGCTGAGCTCTGAAGACCTCAAAGGCGGCTTACTGGGTCCAGCATTTGGACATTTCTTGTTAAAAACTAGGTGTCCCTTACCCCACCTGGTTGATGTTTACCTGAGGGCTGGAAAGGCTCTTTGCCAGCCCTGCCCACCTCTCTGTAAAGTAATTACGGGCCTGGGGAGATCATGGACCCTCTGCTACACTCTGCCTCATCAGCTGTCATCAGTAAACCTTACTAAGGTCAACATTACACCTTGTGACTGCCATGGGCCATCAAGCACCACGAAGAGGAGACACATGGTCAGATCTGCAGATTTGGCAGCTGAACAGCAACGGATTTGCAGGGCCTAAGTAAGCTCAGTGGCAGGCAATTTCAGAAGCAACAGGAATTCGATCACCTGCTGTGGTCCCAGGGAGGAAGAGCATGTGAATGAGGGCAGGACACTAGCAGCCAAGAGCAGGGGGCAGGTTAAGAACATATTTAGGAACAAAGATGAGAGTCAAACTTAATAACTAAATGGATAAAGGGGCTAAAGAGAAACCAGGAGTCAACAAGGAGTGACAGCTTCAGTGATGGGGCTATATCATCAACTGAGTTAGAGGAGACACGAGAAACACAGGCTTGGGAGGAGGCAGTATTCCAAATTATGGAATACTATCCAGTTGTTAAAATGACAGTCAGAACTTGAAAGATGTATGTCTGAATGACAGAAGCAATTTCAGAATAACATGAACAGTATACTAATATGAGAAGTTAACATTTATTGAGTGTTTACTGGATGCCAGGCATTGTGCTAAGAGCTTCCTCCACCACAGTCCTATGAGGCAGGTAATCTTATTACATATCACCCTCATTTACAGTCAGATAGTCAGTCTCCAAACACAGGAGAAGCAGAGTAACTCGCCCAAGGAAACCTGTGTAGAAAGTACCAACCTAGGATGAACCCAGCTCCAAGACCTGCCAGCCTTCTGTGCCTGCAGAGCCTCCTGTCTGCAGCCCAAGCTACCACCTGATCAGGCAAAAATAGGGAGGTATAAAAACAAATCAACAGAGAGACATGGCAAGATCATGCTCGTCTGAGGGCACCTAGTCACATGCCACTGTGGACATTCCTTCAGGCAGACACTGAGCCAAGACATCAGCTGATTGTTTCTGAAAGTAGTGATAAAGGTTCCCAAAGAAGTAAGAACATCCTGTCTTTGCACAGGTGCTGAATTAGCCTACCAAGCCTGAGGTTTCAGCAAACATATACGCTGCAGGCATCTGTGGCTCCTCCTTCTGCTCTCATCTTACCAAACCCCGCTCTAGAGGCTTCGGGAAGGGAACAAGCAGGTCAGTGAATGACAACCAAGTATCCTGCCTGCCTACCAAGGTGCCTTGGAATCAGCCAAGGGTCTCCTGCATTGCAGGCAGATTCTTAACCAACTGAGCTATCAGGGAAGCCACATATAAACAATGTAATATTCTGCCATATAAAAGAATAAATCTTGCCATCTGCAGCAATGTGAATGGATCTAGAGGGCATTATAAATGAAATGAGTCAGAGAAAGACAAATACTTTATGATCTCTCTTATATGTAGAATCCAAAAAAGCTTTATATGTATATATATATAACGTATTCACATGTGGCTTCCCTGACAGCTCAGTTGGTTTTGGTTTTGGATTAAAATGATCACTGCCAAGACCTATACCACCTCTATTTTCTTACAGGATTTTTACTGTTTTAGGTCTTAAATTCAAGTCTTTAATCCATTTTGAGTTAATTTTTGTGTATGGTGCTCCAGTTTCATACTTTTGCATGTGGCTGCCAATTTTCCCAACACTATGTATTGAAAAGACTATCCTTTCCCCATTGAATATTCTTGTCTCCTTTATCATAAACTAACTGATCATATATGTATAGGTTTATTTCTGAACTCTCTATTCCGTTCTACTGATTTATGTGTCTGCTTTTATGCCAATACCATACTGTTTTAATTATTATAGCTTTGTAATATAAATCAGGGAGCATGATGCCTACAGCTTCGTTCTCAAGATTGCTATGGCTATTCAGCATCTTTCATAGTTTAGTTCTAAAAATTTTAGTGTTTTGTTGTTGTCATTTTATTACTGTGAAAAATGTCATTGGGATTTTTGATAGATATTGCATTGAATATGCATATTGTTTGGGGTAGCATGGACATTTTAATATTAATTCTTCCAATCCATGAGCACAGAATATCTTTCCATTTATTTGTGTCTTTTTTAATTTCTTTCATTAATATCTTGTAGTTTTCACTATACAGGTCTTTCATTTTCTTGGTTAAATTTATTCCTAGGTAAAAACAAAAAATATTTTAAGAAGAAAATTTATTCCAAGGTATTTTATTCTTTTTGATGCAACTGTAAATGGGATTGTAGTCTTAATTTCTCTTTCCAATAGTTCACTACGTAACAGATTTTTGTGTGTTGATTTTGTACCTCACAACTTTGCTGAATTTGTTTATTAGTTCTAACAGTTTGTTCACAGAGGTTTTAGGGTTTTCCATACATAATATCATGTCATTTGCAAATAGTGACAGTTTTACTTCTTTTCCAATTGAGATGCCTTTCACTTCTTTTTCTTGCCTAAATGCTCTGGCTATAACTTCCAATACTACATTGAACAGAAGTGGCTAGTGTAGCCATCACTGTCTTGTTCCTGATCTTAGCTATGGGCTTGTCACACATGGTCTTTGCCTAGATTTCACAATTAACATTTTACTATGATTCTCTTTTTCAGATAACCAGCTATCCAACCCTCTATTACTCTATCAATTCACCTTATTTTTATACATATTTCCATTTAAAAATGGATAATAATGAAAGCTTCTGAGGGAATGCTTAAGAAGATACAATCAGTTTGCCTTTTCAAAGGCTCACTCTGTCAGCTGAGTGAAACACAAATCAGAAGAGAGTAAACATGAAGCAGGGAACACAGCTAGGAAGATCTGCAGAAATGTCCTAAGATGTGCAGGGGCTCTGGAGTTGGAGAGACAGATCTCATTTTTTAGCTGTCATCCTGGGCAAGTCACTTAACCTCAGTTTCCTCATCTATAAAAATGGTTGTCATAAGAATTATACAAAATTTATGCACATAAATACTTAGTATAGTCTCTGCACTCAATAATGGCTAGCTCCAAAAAGTAAAAATAGTAATAAATAAAAAGCAAATCACAAGCTCCTCTCTTCCCAGACTATCACCAGCCCATTTGCCCCCCTATTTCCCATTCTGCAGCCATCTTGCTTCTTTCATTCTTTACCAGTATATTCTATGGTCCACAGTCTTATTAATACCCTGATCTTCCCCACCCTGCCCATCCTGTCTTTTCCTCAGCTATCTACCTACTGGACATGAGAGTCATCAAACAGGTGAGGGCAGACTGACTCATTCTAAGTATCTGAGAACCCACATATAATGGGATATCTGGCCAAATAAATCCTGAGATGTTTATCTCATAACTTCCTCTCAGTCCCCTGCTTTTTAAAAACATTTATTTATTTGGACGCCCCAGGTTTTAGCTGCAGCATGTGGAATCTAGTTTTCTGACCAGCGATCACACCCAGGCCCTTTGCAGTGGTAGCACAGAACCTTAGCCACTGGACTAAAGGAAAGCCCCTCAACGCCCTCCCTAACACTTCCATGTTTTCTCTACTCTTCTCCAACTGGACCCTCCCCATCACTCTCACAACTTCCTCTTCATTTCAATAGATCATCTTACTTCCCAACTGACAAGGAAACAGAATCCAGCAGAGGAACTTCATCTCCATCAAAACATAACAAAGGCTCCCATATCTGCGCTCAGTCATGTCCAACTCTTTGCAACCCCACAGACTTGCAAGGCTCTTCTGTCCATGGAATTTTTCCAGGCAAGAATACTAGAGCAGGTTGCCATTCCCTTCTCCAGGGAATCTTCCTGACCTAGGGATCGAACACGGGTCTCCTAAATTGCAGACAGATTCTTTACCATGTGAGCCAAGCTGTCCCTTGTGTGGCAAAGGCCAACCACTATACCTGGGCTTTAGATTCAACTCTCTGGACCTTTCCAGAAGCCTTAAGTGATGATAATCCCTTCTCTGGCTTCTGTTTCACTGGATCTTCATTTACACTTTTTAAATCGCTCTCATTTTCAATAAAAAGTGGTATGTAAAAGAATGTCCTTATTCTTTGGAATGGCACCCAAATATTTTAGTTTTAGAGAAACATGATGTCTGCAACATATTAATATACATTTTTGTTGCTGTTCAGTCAGTCAGAACTGTCTGACTCTTTGCAACCCCACGGACTCCAGCATGCCAGGCTTCCCTGTCCTTTACTATCTCCTGGAGTTTGCTCCATGAGTTTATCTCCGTGAGTTTGCAAACTCATGTTCATTGAGTCCATAATGGCATCCAACCATCTCATCCTCTGTTGCCCTCTTTTCCTTCTGCCCTCAATCTTTCCCAGCATCAGTCTTTTCCAATGAGTCGGCTCTTAGCATCAGGTGGCCAAAGTATTGGAGCTTCAGCTTCAGCATCAGTCCTTCAAATGAATATTCAGGGTTCCTTTTCCTTTAGGATTGACTAGCTTGATCTCCTTGCTTGATCTCCTTTTCCTTTAGGATTGACTGCTTGATCTCCCCCTATCCAAGGGACTCTAAAGAGCCTTACAAATAGCTGAGAAAAGAAGAGAAAGTGAAAAGGTAAAGGATAAAAGAAAAGATATACCCATCTGAATGCAGAGTTCCAAAGAATAGAAGGAGAAATAAGAAAGCCTTCTTAAGTGAACAATGGAAAGAAATAGAGGAAAGCAACAGAATGGAAAACACTAGCGATCTCTTCAAGAAAATAAGAGATACCAAGGGAACATTTCATGCAAAGATGGGCACAATAAAGGACAGAAATGGCAAGGACCTAACAGAAGCAGGAGGTATTTAGAAGAGGTAGCAAGAATACACAGAACTATACAAAAAAGATCTTAATGACCCAGATAACCACAATGGTGTGGTCACTCACCTAGAGCCAGATATCCTGGAGTGTGGAGTCAAGTGGGCCTTAAGAAGCATGAATATGAACAAAGTTAGTGGAAGTGATGCAATTCAAACTGAGCTATTTAAAATCCTAAAAGATTATGTTGTTAAAGGGCTGTACTTAATGTGCCAGCACATTTGGAAAACTCAGCAGTGGCCACAGGACTGGAAAAGTCAGCTTTCATTCCAATCCCAAAGAAGAGCAATGCCAAAGAATGTTCAAATTACTCACAATTACATTCATTTTGCATGCTAGCAAGGTAATGCTCAAAATCCTTCAAGCTAGGCTTCAACAATATATGAACTGAGAACTTCCAGATATATGTACATGCATAAAAGAGAGAATGATAAAGTAAATTGGGCAAAGGTAGACAATTGGTGAATCTGGAAAATGTTATTTGAGAGTTCCTTGTACTAGTGTTGCAATTTTCTGAAAGGGTAAAATTATATGAATATGAAAAGTTGTCAAGAAAGTAAAGCAAAAAGAAAACCTTTGACACCTGCCTTCCTTACAGCCAATCTCCTCTCACTTCCACAGACTTCTCAGGAGTCTAGAATTGGCTCATTTCCTCATCTCTACCAACTCAATCTCTCCACCATAACTTCTAAAAACTCCTTCTTCTGACATTCTTTCTTTACTTTTCAGGAAGCCACTCATCCGACTGACATCCCATCTCTGCCTGCTTTGTGGTTCATCTTCCATCTCCAACTGGACTTCTTCAAGGATCAGTCCAAGGCTTTCTCCTCTTCTTTACTCCTCTGAAACATTAATTACCACTCAGAAATGTCTAGTCTAGTTCCCCAACCTCAGAACCCTTTCTTTCTATCAGGTTTTCCAATAAGCCCTGCTTCCTCCCACTGCACCTGTCCTTCCTTCTTGTAGATAACTATTCTAAAAAATGGAAGAGGAGAGAACACTTCCAAGTTTACTCTATGAGCCCAGTGTTATCCTAACACCTAAACTAGTCAAAGACATCACAAGAAAACTATAGACCAATATTACGAATACAGACAAAACTAGCAACATATAAAAAGGCTTATACTCTGTGATCAAGCAGAACTTACCAAAAATGCAAAGTTACTTTAACATCTGCAAATCAATCAATGTAATACATTATAATAGAATAAGGGACAAAAACCACAACAGACACACACACACACAATAATTTGGCAGTCAAATACCCACTCACTATCAAAACACTCAACAAGCTAGGAATAGAAGGGAACTTCCTCAATCTGATAAAGGGCAATTTTTTTTTCTGGCCACTCCTTGCAGCATGCACAACTTCCCCTAACCAGGGACCAAACCCATGCCCCCTAGCCACTGGACCACCAGGGAAGTCCTAAAGGGCATTTTTTTTTTTTCCTAATGGGAATTTTTGAAAAACCTGAGGCTAGCATGGAACTTCATGGTGAAAGACTGAATGCTTTTGCCTTAAGATTGGCAACAATATCAACTGCTTTCATCACGTCTATACAACATTGTACTGAAGGTTTTAGCTGCACAATTTGGCAAGAAAATGAAATAAAAATGTTCCAGATTGGACAGAGAAAAGTAAAACTATTTCTATTAGCAGAAGACATGATCTTATGTATAGAAAGTCTCAATGAATCCACTTAAAAAAAAACTAGTAGAATAATTAAACAAGTTAATCAAGGTTGCAGGATACAGGATCAATACAGAAAAATCATTTGTATGTATATACACTAGCAGTAAAAATCTAAAAATGAAATTAGGACTTCCCTGGTGGTCCAGTGGTTAAGAATTCGTCTGCCAATACAGCAATACAGCTTTGATCCCTGGTCCAAGAAGATCCCACATGCCTCGGGGCAACTAAGCCTTTGCACCACAACTACTGAGCCTTGCTCTAGAGCCCATGTTTCACAACAAAAGAAGTCACCACAACGAGAAGCCCATGCACTGCAACTGGAGACTAGCACCCACTCATCGCAACCAGAGAAAGCCCACGCAATGCAGCAAAGACCCAGTGCAGCCAAAGATAAATAAAATAAACAAAAATAAATTGTAAAAAAGATAAAAATAAAATAATAATATAATTTCATTTACAAAAGCATAAAAAGAATAAAATTCTATAGCTCAGTCAGTAAAGAATCTGCCTGCAATGCAGGAGACCTGAGTTCTATTCTTGGGTTGGGAAGAACCCCTGGAGAAGGAAACAGCAACCCACTCCAGTATTCTTGCCCGGAGAATCCCATGGACAGGGGAGCCTGCTGGGCTCTAGTCCATGAAGTTTCAAGAGTTGGACACAACTTAGCAACTAAACCACCATACATTTAATGAAAAATATGTAAGGCATGTACACTGAAAACTATTTTAAAATGTTGAAAGAAACTAAAGATCTAAGTGAATGGAAAGACATCCTATGTTCACAGAATAGAACACTTACTATTTTAAAATGACAATATTGCCCAAATTGATGTATGGATCAATACAATTCTTACAAAATATGTTGGCTTTTTTTTAGTTTGCAGAGGCTGAGAAAACTATTTTAAAAATTCATATGGAAATGCAAGGGGCCCATAAAGCCAAACAATCTTAAAAACAAAGAACACGAAGTTACAGTATCCACACTTTCCAATTTCAAAACCAACTACAAACCAACAAACCACCAACTACAAGCTTCAGTAATCAAGGCTGTAGTATTGAAATAAGGACAGTCATAGAGGTCAATGTAATAAAATTGAGAGTTTTGATGTAAAATTTTATATTTACGGTCAACTGATTTTCTCCAGCATCCAAGACAATTCCACAGGACAAAAACAGTCTTTTCAACACTGAGACAAGTGGATATTCACATACAAAAAGAAAGGTAAAATAGCTCAAGTACTTTGGAAAACAGTTTAGCAGTTCCTCAATTGTTAGAGTTATACTTGGATCAGGCAATTCCATTCCTAGGTATCAATATATATGTACAAGAGAAATAAAAACATGTGTCTGCACAAATTGTACACAGATGTTCATGTGTGCATGCATGCTCAGTTGCTTAGTCATATTTGACTCTTTTGAGACCCCATGGACTGTAGCCTGCCAGGCTCCTCTACCCATGGGAGTTTCCAAGCAAGAATACTGGAATGAGTTGTTATTTCCTCCTCCAGGGGATCTTCCCTACCCAGGGAGCAAACCTGTGTCTCTTAAGTCACCTGCATTGGCAGGCAATTTCTTTACCAACAAAGCCCCCACAGATGTTCACAGCAGCTTTGTTTATAAGAGCTAAAAAGTGGAAACAATCCAAATATCTATCAACTGGTGAATGGATGAATAAAATGTGGGGGGCACTAGTGGTAAAATGCCTTATGGCAGAAAACAAAGAGGAACTAAAGAGCCTCTTGATGAAGGTGAAAGAGGAGAGTAAAAAAGCTGGCTTAAAACTCAACATTCAAAAAAAGAAGGTCATGGCATCTGGTCCCATCACTTCATGGCAAATAGATGGGGAAACAATGGAAACAGTGACAGACTTTATTTTCTTGGGCTCCAAAATCACTGTGGATGGTGACTGCAGCCATGAAATTAAAATTTCATTCTTCCTTGGAAGAAAAGCTATAACAAACCTAAACAGCGTATTAAAAAGTAGAGATATTACTTTGCTGACAAAGGTCCATCTAGTCAAAGTTATGGTTTTTCCAGTAGTCATGTATGGATGTGAGAGTTGGACCATGAAGAAGGCTGAGCACAGCATTGATGCTTTTGAACTGTGGTGTTGCAGAAGACTCTTTGAGAGTTCCTTGGACTGCAAAGAGATCAAACCAGTCAATCCTAAAGGAAATCAATGATGAATATTCATTGGAAGGACTGATGCTGAAGCTCCAATACTTTGGTCACCTGATGCAAACAGCCAACTCATTAGAAAAGACCCTGATGCTGAGAAAGATTGAAGGCAGGAGGAGAAGGGGAGAACAGAGGAGGAGATGGTTGGAAGGTATCACTGACTCAATGGATATGAGTTTGAGCAAACTCTGGGAGATGGTGAAGGACAGGGAACCCTAGCATCCTGTGGTTCACGGGGTTGCAAAGAGTCAGACACGACTGAGCAACTGAAGGACAACAACTAGCGGTAAAGAACCCGCCTACCAACGCAGGTGATGAAAGAGATGCTGACTCAATCCCTGGGTGGGGAAGACTCCCTGGAGAAGGGCATGGCAAACCACTCCAGTATACTTGCCTAGAGAATCCCACTGATAGAGAAGCCTAGGGGGTTATGGGACATAGGGTGGCACTGAAGCAACTTAGCAAGAACACACACATATGAATATAAGGAATATTTTTCTGCAGTAAAGGAATTAAGTTCCAATACATGCTAGCACAAGGAGCCTATTATACAGAGTGAAGTAAGCCAGAAAGAAAAACACCAATACAGTATACTAACACATGCAGAGTACATCATGAGAAACGCTGGGCTGGAAGAAACACAAGCTGGAATCAAGATTGCCGGGAGAAATACCAATAACCTCAGATATGTATGCAGATGACACCACCCTTATGGCAGAAAGTGAAGAAGAACTAAAGAGCCTCTTAATGAAAGTGAAAGAGGAGAGTGAAAAAGTTGGCTTAAAGCTCAATGTTCAGACAACTAAGATCATGGCATCTGGTCCCATCACTTCATGGGAAATAGATGGGGAAACAGTGCAAACAGTGTCAGACTTTATTTTTTTGGGCTCCAAAATCACTGCTGATGGTGATTGCAGCCATGAAATTAAAAGACGCTTACTCTTTGGAAGGAAGGTTATGGCCAACCTAGATAGCATATTTAAAAGCAGAGACATTACTTTGCCAACAAAAGTCCATCTAGTCAAGGCTATGGTTTTTCCAGTGGTCATGTATGGATGTGAGAGTTGGATGGTGAAGAAAGCTGAGCGCCGCAGAATTGATGCTTTTGAACTGTGGTGTTGGAGAAGACTCTTGAGAGTCCCTTGGACTGCAAGGAGATCCAATCAATCCATCCTAAAGGAGATCAATCCTGGGTGTTCATTGGAAGGACTGATGTGGAAGCTGAAACTCCAATATTTTGGCCACCTCATGCAAAGAGCTGACTCATTGGAAAAGACCCTAATGCTGGGTAGGATTGGGGGCAGGAGGAGAAGGGGACGACAGAGGATGAGATGGTTGGATGGCATCACGGACTTGATGGACATGGGTTTGGGTAGACTCCGGGAGTTGGTGATGGACAGAGAGGCCTGGCATGCTGCAATTCATGGGGTTGCAAAGAGTCGGACACGACTGAGCAACTGAACTGAACTGATATATGGTATTTAGTCAATCGGTAAAGATAACCCTGTATGCGAGACATCAAAAGAGACACAGATAAATAGAACAGTATTATGGACTCTATGGGAGAGGGCTAGGGCGGGATGATATGGGAGAATGGCATGGAAGCATGTAAATTATCCTATGTGAAACGAATTGCCAGTCCAGGCTCAATGTATGATACAGGGTGCTCAGGGATGGTGCACCGGGATGACCCAGAGGGATGGGATGGGGAGGGAGGTGGAAGGGGGGTTCTGGAAGGGGAAAACATGTACACCCATGGTGGATTCATGTCAATGTATGGCAAAACAAATACAATATTGTAAAGTTAAAAAATAGAAAATAAACTAATTAAAAAAAAAACCTTTTAAAACATTATACTTGGTGAAAGAAGCTACTCAAGAAAGACCACACATTGTATGATGGCATTTATATCAAATATGCAAACAAGCCTATAGAGACAAAAAGTAGACTAGTAATTGCCTAGGACTGGGAGGCCCTTCTGAATAGAGAGTGACTGCTAACTGGTACAGGGTTTTTCTTAGAGGTGATGAAAATATTCTAAAATTAGACTGTGGTGATGGATGCACAATGCTGGGGGTATATGAAAAACCACTGAATTTTACACTTTAAATAAGCAAATTTTATAATATGTGAATTATAGTTTGGAAAAGTTATTTAAAAAAAAAAAGAACCGAAGCTCATCTAGACACGCTGCACGCAAATTCTGGGGCTTCCGCAAAGGGTTGGCGGCAGAGGCCGTACAAGGTGGGGGTAGGAGGAGTTTGGGAGTTTGCCAGGGAAAGCGGCCATAACTTCCCAATTAGGAAAGAACGGTTTCCTAGTTGCCTAGAGAATCTCCTCGATGCCTCGCGGAGAGCCCCCTCCTTCCCCCCCTCCTCCCAATCGAAAGCCTTCAAAAGTTCGCAGAGAAAACTGGCCAGAAAAGTCGCCAGCTCCCAGCTGCACTCACCATCCCGCAGTAGCTGCAGTCTGGAACCGGAAGCGGTTGCGCCACGTTTGTTATGGGAAAAGCGAGGTTTGAAAGGAAGTCACAGGAACCATCTTTACTTAGGGCAGGGAAGAAAGGGGAAAGGCAATTGCGGGCATCTTGACTGAGGGCATTGGCCCTGTCGATGATGCGTTCCTGGAAGGAGTAGTTTGTTCAATTTCTAGAGGTTTATTGATCAATGTGCTTGAAAGTGAAAGTGAAAGTCGCTCGGTTGTGTCCGACTCTTTGCGACCCCATGGACTATACAGTCCGTGGAATTCTCCAGGCCAGAATACTGAGGTGGGTACCCTTTCCCTTCTCTAGGGGATCTTCCCAACCCAAGGATCAAACCCGGTTTCCCGCATTGCAGGGGGATTCTTTACCAGCTGAGCTGTAAGGGAAGCCCAAGAATATTGGAGTGGGTAGCCTATCCCTTCTCCAGCGGATCTTCCCGACCCAGGAATCCGGTCTTCTGCAATGCAGGCAAGTTTTTCACCAAATGAGCTATCAGGGAAGCCTGGTGTGCTTGGTGGACAGGAAATGGCATAGGAAAAATGTTTTAAATGTTTAAAAACCTGAATGTCTACGTTAAAAAAAAAAAAAAAGTGGAGTGAAATTAACAAAAAGAATGTTAATATTTCAACATGTTGCATTCAGGTAGCTGTACACAACTGCCAGAATTGCAGGATTGTGCAAAAGACAAATGAGAGTTATTGTTCCATTCCATTATCTCCTTGAAAACATTCTGTGCACTCACAGCCTCCTGTAGATGCCTACACTGGGATTTGTTGTTTAGTAGCAAAGTCATGTCCAACTTTTGAGACCCCATGGACTGTAGCTCACCAGGCTCCTTTGTCCATGGGATTTCCCAGGAAAAAATACTGGAGTGGGTTGCCATTTCCTTCTCCAGGGGATCTTCCTGACCCAGGGATTGAACTCAAGTGGCAAGAGGATTCTTTCCCACTGTATGTTGGGATAGAACCCTATAAATTAGGAGTCCTGCAAAGAGTCGGACACGACTGAATGACTGACCTGAACTGAACACTTGTGAAAAATTTAAATAACACTATCTAATCACTGTCAGATACCTTGAGCTTACCACAAGTAAGCTGGCTGATGTAGTGACCTTTTGAAGGCAAATTTAAAGATTCAATTAGAAGTAAAACTAATTGTGAACTTTCCTTCATTTTCAGACAAATCTAACACAGCAACTGTAAATTTTACTTTTACTTCCAGCTTTGTACTTCGGTAATCAGTGTACAATTTTGATTTTCACATTTTTCTATGTAATATGGCTCATAAAAACCACTCTGCCAAAGTAGCATGGTAGAGTGATTAGAGAACACCTGGAATGCTCAAACCCCTTCATGAATATGCATGTACCCTTAACTTAAAAATTCCTTAATTCCTTTCCTCTCCTCTCCTCTCCATTTTAGAAATGGTCAACTCAAATATAATTGAATGAAATTAATTATCTGATTATGCAACCATTAAAAATGATTTTAAAAATAACAAAAGGAAATTCTGGATCATGCACAGCATTGTCATTTTTCATGTCTCTTTAGTCTCCTTTAACCTCTGTTTCTCTGTACACAGATGTTTGTACATCTTCTTTGTATTCTTGGCATTGATGTTTTGGGTTTTTTTTTGACCATGCTAGGTCTTCTTCGCTGCATGTGGACTTTCTCTAGTTGTGGAGATTGGGAGCTACTCTCTAGTTGCGATGTACAGGCTTCTCATTGCAGTGGCTTCTCTTGTTGCACAGCACAGGCTCTAAGCACGCTGGCTTCAGTAGCTGCAATTCGCTGGCTCTAGAGTGTAGGCTTAGTAGTTGTGGCCCAAGTGCTTAGTTGCTCCTCAGTGTGTGGAATCTTCCCAGACCAGAAATTGAACTGGTGTTCTCTACATTGCAAGATGGACTCTTAACCACTGGATCGCCAGGGAAGCCTGGCATTGACATTTCTGAAGAGTACAGGTCAGTTGTGTCCCTCAATCTGAGTTTGTCTGATGCTGCCACCCTGTTCTCAATGGCGTTGAACATTGCCGATCACTCCCTTCCTCTGGAAAGTCCTTGTCTCTGAGTTTCCCTGATAACACCTTCTCCCAGCTTTCCTCTTCCCTCTCTCAAGCATCTAAATCTCCTTTACAAACTCTTTCTCTTCAGTGGAACCTCTCTCAGGGTTCTTGAATCTCCTTCTCTTTCTCTCCTGTACAGATGACTCCCAAACCTCTAAGCCAGTCTTGCTCTGAGATTCAAGTTAACATATTCTCCAGCACCTTTATCTCAACCTCCAACACCTACCAAACAACCTGCTCTTGTTCCCTGAAAATTGGAGTTGTCTCTGGGTGGATATCAAACCAAAAGATACAACCAAGCCAAAAATCAGAAGGAAGGACTGATTACTGGCAGTGAGTTAGGAGAACACCTGGGGTCTTTTTCAAAGTAGTGTCTCCCTGAACAGCAAAATTAAGGAATTTTTAAGTTAAGGGTACATCCGTATTCATGAAGCAGTTTGAGCAGAGGAGAATTCAACATAGAATTGAGGAGAAGGTCCCAAGTTGCTTTTTTAAAAAAATATTTATTTATTTATTTGGGTGCCCCAGGTCTTAGTTGCAGCATGTGGGATCTAATTCCCTGCTCAGAGATGAAACCTGGGCCCCTTGCATTGGGAGCATGGAGTCTTAGCCACTGGATCACCAGGAAGTCCCCCAAATTTTCATTGATTGAAGTCATGAAGGTCAGTAAAAAGCAATATCTTCATCCATTAGTTTCCAATAGATCTGGTGGCTGAGTGCTGGGGCAGAGGGGTAAATTCTGCAAAATAGCTCAAGAAATTGCATTAGGCTAATTTTTAACATTGAAACAGAACTAAGAATCTTTACAACAGATTTATTATCTTTGTTATTGTTACTTTTCTTGACTGGTAATAATCATTGTTCCTGCATTCTTTTGTCCCCTTAAGATCATTAATTTCTGAGGCTTGTTCAAGGGTAAGCTTTCATCCAGACTTAGATCACAAAATGACTTAGGCCAAAAGTGGCTTCTCTTGTGTCAAGAAAGCCCTGCTTGGGTACTGCAACCCATTCCAGTGTTCTTGCCTGGAGAATCCCATGGACGGAGGGGCCTGGTGGGCTACAGTCTATGGAGTTGCAAAGAGTCGGATACGACTAAGCAACGAACACACACACACACACACACACACACACAAACACACACCGTATCTGCTTACACTCCCACACCTGAATCTCCTGTTTCAATGAATCAAACCATTTAGTTGCCAATGACAGAAAATTTTTCTCCTTTGTCAACATGTTTCATATCCATCAGTAATCAAAGCATCTTGCAGATTCTTTTTCTTAAAGATCTGTTGACTAGATCTTAATTCTCTCCATTCTCACTGCAACTTTCTCAGTACAGCTCACCTGTATGATGGTAGCATTAGTCGCTCAGTCGTGTCCTACTCTTTGTGATCCCATGGACTCTAGCCCACCAGACTCCTCTGTCCATGGAATTCTCCAGGCAAGAATACTAGAGTGGGTAGCCATTCCAGTCTCCAGGGGATTTTCCCAACCCAGGCATCGAACCCAGGTCTCCTGAATTGCAGGCAGGTTCTTTACCATCTGAGCCACAAGGGAAGTATCCACTACCTGTATGGCAAAAGTTTTCCATCTCCTGTGAAGCTTTTTCTTTTTGGCTGTACTGCACAGCACAAGTCCTAACCACAGGACTGCCAGGGAATTCTCCAGATTTTTGTTTTTCTTTTTTAAACAATATCTATTTATTTCTGGCTGTGCTGGGTCTTTGTTGCTGCTCATGGGTTTTCTCTAGTTGTGGCAAGCAGAGGATATTCTCTAGCTGTGGTGTGTAGGCTTCTCATTGCAGTGGCTTCTGTTGTTGCAGAGCACGGGCTCTAGCAAATAGGCTTAGTTGTGGCAAGTAGTTGTGGCACTTAGGCTCAGTAGTTGTGGCGCACAGGGCTTAGTTGCCCTGTGGCATGAAGGATCTTCCCCAACCAGGGATCAAACCTGTGTCCCTTGCATTGGCAGGCAGATCCTTAACCACTGGACCACCAGGGAAGGCCAGAGTTTTCTTTTTAAAAGCCCACTTTTTTCTTCTAATCACCTTACTCTCTTCCCCTCAGGCTAACACTCAAACTTCTTAACTAGACTTAGAGGATTCCTTACCTCCTGTTGGTGGTGGTGGTTTAGTCACTAAGTCACATCCAACTCATTGCAACTCCATGCACTGTAGCCCGCCAGCTCCTCTGTCCATGGGGTTTCCCAGCTATGAAGTGGGTTGCCAGTTCCTTCTCTAGGGGATCTTCTCGACTCGGGATTGAACTCAGGTCTCTTGCACTGCAGGCGGTCTCCTGCTTGGCAGGTGAATTCTTTTCTGACTCAGCCACCTGGGAAGTCTTACCTCCCATTACTATCCCCCAACCCTCCACCTATACACTATTTTCTTTTCCTTAAATATTCTATGCTTGCTCTCTCTTGTTCTTCAGTCTCCAAGTCCTGTCTGACTTTTTGTGACTCCATGGATACCACTCCTGCCTCTGAGCTCTTTATATCCATGCAGTTTCCTCCTTAGGAACACTCTTCTCTCTTTCTGTCTCTGTCATGCTTCTGAGTTCGGGAGGAGATGGGGGCAACAGAGGATGAGATGGTTGGATGGCATCACCAACTCAATGGACATGAGTTTGAGCAAACTCCAGGAGATAGTGAAGGACAGGCAAGCCTGGCATGCTGCAGTCCATGGGGTCACAAAGAGTCGGACATGACTTAGTGACTGAACAAAAGCAACAATGTTTCTGAGTTCAGCTTTAGGGAATTCTTTCAGGGAACCTTCTCTAACTTGTCAAGTGTGAGTTTGTTATCCCTCTAAGGAAAGCCCACATTCCTCCATTTACCCTCATGTTTCCCTCACTAGGCTATAAGTGCCTTGAAGGCGAGTACAATACTACCATGTCTATTTCATACTTTTGTCCAGACCCCCGCCTAATGACTCACATGTAAGTGCTCAAGAAAGTGCTGTTATATGCAGGAATGACTAAGTCTCTTCCCAGGTCTCCTCCATTCCCCTCCCTGCACCACCGTCTACTCAACCCTTACCTCCTCCAAGAAGTCTAAAACACATGACTTCTCTCTGACCTTTTATCAGTAAAACAACACTTGGAGCCTCTTATCACTGTCACTCTTTCCCTGAAAAACAAATTCGTTCGCTTATAAACTAACTCTTATTTATTGATATTCTCTAGTTGCAGTGTGTAGGTTTCTCATTGCAGTGGTGGAGCATGGGCTGGGCACGTGGGCTTCAGTAATTGTGGCACAGAAGCTTAGTTGTTCCAAGGCATGTGGGATCTCAGTTCCCAGACAAGAATCAAACCCGTGTCCCCTGCATTGGCTGCCGTATTCTTTTTATCTACTGCGCCACCAGGGAAGTTCAAGATTTATCTTTCTAATGGGAGCAATCTCCTGGAGCAAATTTCTGAAGCCTGGAATGACTTTCTTTGCCATATAGCATGGCTCCGGCCATCCTTTCTTAGCACTTTCAGTTGGTCAGTGCATAGGAAATGAAAACTAATCAAAGTCATCATCAAAACAAAATAGTTAATAATTGAGACCTTCAATCTACACAGGTAGCAAAATAATTTATTGCATTACAAAAGGGCCAAAAGAGAAAGTTGTTTTGCCATTGACTGTATAATGACTGGGTAAATTGATTTATGTCACAGTCTGATGAAACTCTTATATTTCATAGTTGATTTTTCTGCCATCCGCTAAGCTACTTCAGCCAACTCTCTTTCAGCAGAAAGTCTTTCAAAGTAGAATAATATTATTTGCAATGACCTTATCTCTCCCTGTCATTCTGAACCTTGATCTAATTGTTCTTCCTTCTGGGGATTTAGCTTTAAGCTAGAGCTCATCTTGCCCTGGAGAAAGAAAGGAAACCTTACTTCAAGGGTTAAGTAATTGATGAAATTCAAGGTATCTTACTGTTTTTCAGTCATGCAATGTTATAAAGCCATAATTAAGGAGTAAGTTGACAACCAAGAAAAGAATATCAGATAGATAATTTCCTGACTAGATTGGAAGATCCATAAAGTTGGAGGTGTGGGTTTTATTTTCCAATGAATACCCAGCACCAGACAATGTGTCACTCAGTACCTTTTTGGGAAGGTTATATAATGAACATAAACTTGGACCTTAAGATCTAAAAATCAATACTGGCACAACAATAGGCAAATGGTAAAGACTTTAAAAATACTGCTTGTTGGCCATTCCATGATACTAACAAAAATCATCTATTTTTGGCACCTTGAGCCTATGAAAGCTTAACAAATGACATGTGATTTCACGATGAAGTGGACAGATACGACTGACCTAAGGCCTAGAGCCATAGGCACCTAAATGTGCAGTCAGGAGATGACTTCAATCTTAACTGTCTTACTCATCAATTCTATGACTGTAGCCATTTACCTCTGTGACCTTAATTTTCCCATCTCTAAAAAGGGAACAATAAATGCTTTCCAGGACTATTAAAAAAAAAAACAAAACTGCTTGATAGATAATTGACTGGCTGACGGCCAACAATTCTAAATTCACTTTTCTCTCAAATTAATGGTTTGAGCAATACCAGTATAACCAAGCCAAGGTTCATGTGTGGAGCAAAAAGCCAAACTCTGAAAGTGAGTGTTTGCAGCAAATTAAGGGTTTATTTGCAACACACAATGCAAGGGAGTGGGAAATAAACCTCAGTTCCACTCCATCTTAGTCTCTGAGTTGGGAATGTTTTAAGGGGAAGAAGACAGAAATTTATATTAATCATACTCTTGTGACATTTTTGAGACATTTCTCAATTGTAGTTTCAGGAGTCAGGATGTCTCTGATTTAAGATTCTCTGGCCAGGTCATCCACAGCTTGGCAGTATACAAGCTCATTTTGCCCTGGAGAAACAACCTGAGTTTGTACAAAATGATTATGCCTATTATAGCAATTTTAGTACATTAATAATGATAGTGACAATAGCGAGTTTAGTCATCTGACTCTGGTTGATTAGGATCAGTTGCCACAGGACTGAGGTCAGAAGAGACAAGAAAGGGATTGAGGTCAGAGAAAATAAGCAAGGGAATAAAGTTGTGGATAGATTACTCATAGGCGTGGAAAGGGAACTTGTCTTTAGGGGGTCTTGGTCTTACCGGATATAATGAATGCTGTTGCATGTCAGCAGAAAACAAATGTAACTTGAAGAAACTGATGTGCTTCTGAATACTAAGGAAATAATTTGACCCTTACACATTTATTGGAATGTGAGGCCTCAAGGCTTCTTCTTCTTTTTTTTTCCCCCACACTGTGCAGTTTGTGGGATCTTAGTTACCTGACCAGGGATTGAAACTAGGTCCTTGGCGGTGAAAGCATTATGTCCTAACCACTGGACCCCAAGGAATTCCTGGTGAATGTGATGCCTCAGGTCTTATAAGGAACTACTTACAAGGCTTAGAAATCAGCAGATACAATATGGTAATGATTTGTATATGCTTAAATTCTGCCAAAGAATGATTAAAGGAAGTGAATAAGTATTTTACTTGGGAACTTCAGAAAACACATAGTATATTCTAATTACTATTGCTGCAACAATAAATTACCCTCAAACTTAGAGATGTAGGGGAGCAGAATTTGTCACTCCCAAACATGCCTCTGGCATATTAATTATTCTAAACAGTTTATTTTCTAGAAAACAGTAGACTTGGGAAAACTCTGAAAACCAAGTAGGAGTTACCTTTTTTAAAGAAATATTTAACTCGAGAAACTCTTATCAATGGAGAAGGCACTGACTTAAATCTGCACAACAACCTTACCCTCATTTGCTCTGCTTTTCCTGTAACTTTCCATAACTGACTCACCCCACCTCAACACTCTCTTTAGTCTTTAGCTGAGGGTGGTATTTAAGGTGAAAGTTTGGGCTGTTTTGGTGAATTACTGTTTTCCTGGGTTTCTCCCATGTATACATTATTACACTTTTATTTGATTTCTTCTTGTTATTCTGTCTCATGTCAGTTCAATTCTAGACCAGCCAGAAGAAAGAACCTAGAAAGGAAGAGGGAAATGTCTTCCTCCCCTACAGAGGCTTATTATCCCTTAGAGTTCCCGTGGGCCAGTTATCTGGCGTCTGCGAAGTTGCTTCAGTTGTGCCTGATTCTTTGTGACTCTGAGAACCATAGCTCGCCAGGCTCCTCTGTCCATGGGATTCTCCAGGCAAGAATACTAGAGTGAGTTGCAGTGGAGTGATTAGATGCAATCATGTCCATACTGGCCTCTCCACAGAGCTGTGTGTGTGTGTGTGTGTGTGTGTGTGTGTGTGTGTGTGTGCGCGTGTGTGTGCGCTCACAGCAGGGTGCCTGGATTCTTCCAAGCATGGGTAGTAAACTCTGTAAAGGACTAGGTAGTAAATATTTTAAACCTTGTGGGTCACCTCCAGGTTCTGCCATATATTCTTCTTTTTTAAAACTATATTTTAAGATTATAAGAACCAATCTTAGCTCAGTTTATACAAAAACTGCCTGCAGGGCTTCCTTGGTGGCTCAGTGATAAAGAATCCATTTGCCAATGCAGGAGATACAGGTTCGATCCCTGATCCAGGAAGATCCCACATGCTACAGAACAACTAAGCTTATGTTCTACCACTACTGAGCCTGTGCTCTAGAGCCTGGAAGCCACAGCTACTGAATCCCACACAGCTAGAGCCAGTATTCCACAATAAGAGAAGCCACCACAATGAGAAGCCCTTGCAGCGTGACTAGAGAGTAGCCCTCAAAGCGATAAAGACCTGGCACAGACATAAATAAATAAACAAACAAGATAGATAGATAGACAGATAGATAGGTATAGATACAAAGAATCCAGACAGATCTAACACCAAGAAAAATTTTAAAAAAAACAAAAAACTGCCTGCAGGCTGGATTTTGCCCATAAACCCCAATTTGCTGGTCCCTGCTCTAGATACAATCCAAGAGACCAAGATGGAAGCTGCCACCTCTTTAAAGGCCTAGCCTGTGAAGTTGCACAGTCCTTCCCACTGTATTCTATTAGTCACTTATGCCTTTATTTCATTGTGAGAGGGGAATTACACAAGGGTTTGAAGACTGCTGAAGGCAAGGATCATCTGAGGCCATCCTGAAGGCTGACCCAGAAAAATTTCTGAGGACGGGACTTCCCAGGTTATCTAGTAGTTAAGACTTCACTCTTGCCAATTCAGGGGGCACAAGTTCAATCTGTGGTCGGGGAGCTAAGATCTCACATGCTGCCATGGCATGGCCAAAAGATTAAAAAAAAAGTCTGAGGAGGACTTCCCTGGTGGTACAGTGGATAAGAACCCACCTGCCAATGAAAGAGACACAGGTTTGGTCCCTGGTCCGGGAAGATTCCACAGTGCCAGGAACAACTTAGCCCATGTGCCACAACTACTGAGCCCATGCTCTAGAGCCCATGACTGACAACCACTGAAGCCCATGTGTCTAGAACCTGTGTTCAAAACAAGAGAAGCCACTTCAATGAGAAGCCCGTGCACCACAACTAAAAAGTAGCCTCCACTTGCTGCAGCTAGAGAAAGTCCTTGTGCAACAATGAAGACCCAGCACAGCCAAAAATAAATAAATAAAGTCTGAGGTGCATACATTTGACCGAGTCTCCAAATGATTTTGTTATTATCTTTGACAATGACCTTCTGACATAAGGAGATAACATAATAGACCACACAGAATTGTGCTTACCATAAAATATAAAATAATCTGCTCCTTATTGCTTGGTATTCTTCTAAATTATTCCGGAAAAAGTCTAGAAAATAGCAAAAAATATAAATGACTAGATAGTGAATGGAAACTATAATTAAAAAAAAAATTTATTTGGCCACACTCCTCAGTATGTAGAATCTTAATTCTACAACCAGGGATAGAACCCGCAGCCCCTGCAGTGGAAGCACCAAGTCTTAGTAACTGGACCACCAGGGAAGTACTGAGACTATAATTTTCTACCTTCAAAAACCCCACAACTCCTAACAAAATTATTTTGAAATAGGAGGCATTAAATAAATGTTTGTTGAATTAAAAAGTATACATCTCTTTCCACAAAATAGCTCTTATTTTTTTAAAATTCTACCCAATTATTTGGTACTCTGCAAGTCAAATATTAAAGATTATTTAACTATTTTTCAGCCAGTTATACTGACTTTATACATATACAGTATGATTTTTTTCTAAGCAGAATGAAAATGTAGGAAAAAGCATGTCTTAAAAAAGTAAAAGTACATCATTGTCAAAATATAATGTCACTCATTATTTTTCTTTCTAAATATCCACTTGACTTTTTGACTCTTGAGAGTTCCTTGGACTGCAGGGAGATCAAACCAGTCAATCCTAAAGGAAATCAATCCTGAATATTCATTGGAGGGACTGATGCTGAAGCTGAAGCTCCACTACTTTGGCAACCTGATGGGAAGAACTGACTCATTTGAAAAGATCCTGATTCTGGGAAAGATTGAAGGCAGGAAGAGAAGGAGACAGAAGAGGATGAGATGGTTGGATAGTATCACCAACTCAATGGATGTGAGTTTGAGGAGGCTCCAGGAGTTGGTGATGGACACAGAAGCCTGGCAAGCTGCTGTCTATGAGGTAGCAAGGAGTTGGACATGACTGAGCGATTGAACTAAACTGAACTGACTTTTTGACAAATATTTTTGAGTGATGTTCTCAACAGTAGATCTCAGTGCCCAGACATGAGCAAGTATGCAGAGGTCTTGGTGGACCTCTTCAAGAACTGCTAGGGAACTTCCCTGGTGGTTCAGTGGTTAAGAATCCACCTTGCAATGCTGGGGGCATGGGTTCAATCCCTGGTTGGGGAACTGGAATCTCTTGTGCCACAGTGCAACTAAGCCAATGCACCACAACTACTGGGCCCACATGCTACAACTAGAGAATCTGTGTGCAATGAAAGATCCCACGTGACACAATGAAGATTCCTGAGTGCTGCAACTAACATCCAATGCAGCCTCAAAAATAAATAAGTATTAAAAAAAGAAGAACTAGTGGCTTTAGGTGGCTTTAGTAGTAACTTTTGAGTCTCCTAAGAGATAAGGTAAAACCACTTTCTTGCACACCATGATGGGTAAGTCACAGGTTCAACTACATCAAGCACCAAATAACTGACCTCCTTCCTCCCAATACCGTGACCTATAGGAATCCTGTGGGGTGGAATTCAGAGACTTGTGCAAAGTGTGTAGGTGTCCTCAAGCCTGCATTTCTCATTCTCAGCTGAAGGTAACATTCCCTACAACACCCAAAAGCGTATCAGTCATTGCTCTCTTCCAGTAAAAAATAAAATACACTCACATTCATGGATCACAAAGTTTTATTTTGAAACTGATGTCTACCCAAATTCGTATGCCCAATGGACACACAGGGTACCAAATGAACTGAACCATCAGAGTTCAGAGCAGAAAGAGGTTTAATGCAAGGGCTAAACAAGGAGTATAGACTGATTATGCTCAAAAGACCTGAACTCCCTGATTAGGGGAGTTTGGGGAGAAGAGTTTTTAAAGACAAAATTTAGGGTGTAACTTTCTTTTGATTGGTTGGTGGTGAGGAAACAAGGTAGATTCTCAGACTCCTTTGCTCATCTTGAAATTACCATCCTCCACTTTGGTGGGAGCCTTAGTTCCTGTAGAACTAAGATTACATCAGATTGTTCTGTATATCCATTGAGGAGAACCTAGGACTCTCCTTTTTTTTTCATTTCTTTTTTAAAAAATTATTTATTTTTTAATTGAAGGATAATTGCTATACCGAATTTTGTTGTTTTCTGTCAAACCTCAACATGGATCAGCCATAGGTATACATATATCCCCTCGCTTTTGAAGCTCCCTCCCATCTCCCTCCCCATCCCACCCCTCTAGGTTGATACAGAGCCCCTGTTTGAGTTTCTTAAGACATACAGCAAATTCCTGTTGGTCTATTTTACATACGGTAATGTAAGTTTCCATGTTACTCTTTCATACATCTCACCCTCTCCTACCCTCTGCCCATGTCCATATGTCTATTTCTTATGTCTGTTTCTCCATTGCTTCCCTGTAAATAAATTCTTTGGTACCATTTTTCTAGATTCCGTATACATGCATTAGAATATGATATTTATAATTCTCTTTCTGACTCACTTCACTCTGTGTAATAGGTTCTGGGTTCATCCACCTCATGAGAACTGACTCAGATGGGTTCCTTTTTATGGCTGAGTAATATTCCATTGTGTATATGTACCACAACTTCTTTATCCATTCATCTGTTGATGGACATGGCCTCTGCTTTTTTGATGCACTGTTTTTTCTTGACTACTTTTTCTTTGTTTTCATATTCCCTCACTACCCTAACTAGTAACTGTTTTAATCTGCTCTTTGGAACTCAGGGAAGATCTAGGAAGCTGAGGTGTTTTTCCTACAAATAAAAAATGGGGAACACAGAAAGGCTTTTGTACCTGGGAAGGTCCTGCAGGGCTCAACTTGGTTTCAAAAATCATGTCCCCCTAATGCTAAATTCTATTACCAAGCTTGTGATTAATCTCTTTATCTCAAACTTTATTCCCTTTCTTGTCCCTTCTGAACCTCAGCCCTGTGGCAACTGAAGACTAACCAGAGTCAGATGGCGATTTTATAACATTATTAATGTACTAAAATTGCTATAATAGGCAAGATCATTAACATACAAACTCAGGTTGTTTCTCCAGGGCATAGACACCCCTCCCCCCAACCCCTCCCTACGCCCACCACCCCCCGCACCCCCTCGCCATGGTCTGAGAGTTGTAAACTGGAAACATCCTGACTCCTAAAACTGTGATTAAAAAATGTCACAGAAACATCAAAAACAGTGATTAACCCCAGCCTTTTTGTTCTCCTTAAAAAAGAAGTCCCTAAATCAAAGACAAAGATGAAGCGGATCTGAGGTTTATCTCCCACTCTCTTGCTTGGCTCCCTGCAGTCAACGCTCTGCTTTCCTTCACCACAACCCTCGTCAGTAGATTGACTTTGCTGTGAGTTGAGCAAGTGGACCTGAGTTCAGTATGATAACCACATACGTTCCAGAAGTTCTCTGTGCTTATTTGCTCAGTTGTGTCTGACTCTTTGCGACCCCATAGACTGTAGCCCGCCAGGCTCCTCTGTCCATAGGGATTCTCCAGGCAAGAATGCTGGAGTGGGTTGCCATGCCCTTCTCCAGGGGGTCTTCCCAACCCAGAGATTGAACCCAGGTCTCCTGCATTGCAGGAGGATTCTTTACTGTCTGAGCCACCAAGGAAGCCCAAGGTGGTAATCATCACCTTATTAACCACTGGAAAGTTCTCTGGAGTTGTGTAAGTCTTCATTTTCCAGTCCTGGTAAGTGTATTTCTAAGTGCTACACACTGAGATCTTCCTAAGCATTATATAAACCTGAGAAGGTGTGAGGAAAAGAGTGAGGATTTGACTACATAGAAGCATGAAAGGCACCCTAAAAACATTGGAACAAAAAAAAATCAGACAAGGAGTTAATATCCATATTATGTAAAGAGGTGGCTCCATGGGACCTGTTCAGCAAGGATGTCCATGATTAGTTGTTAGACGTAGAAGCAAAGTTCTAAGGCAGTTGCATGAATGCGCATAGAAAATTGCAGTCAGTATGGCAGCCATCTCTGAGAAATATCTCTAGGAAGCAGGATAGAATGAGGGTGAGTAAAGACTGAATAATATCAATTTTACTTTATAAACGTCCATATTTTTTTAGATATTTGTTTACAACAAGCACAAATTACTTTTGTAATTCAATACAACTATAATTTGTTAATAATAACTAAGTTTGGTAGAGAATTCTTAAAGTATTAATGAAATGGATTTCCTCATTTAATCTTTATAACAATGCTGTGAGTAAGATATTATGATTGTGCCCTTTGTATATATGAGGAAACTGAGGCACAGAGAATGTAGGTAACTTGTGACGGAGCTCATAAGTAGATGACTAAAAATACGTTAAAATATATCAACTGCAAAGAATGCGATTCACTATCCTAAAAGGAACCAGAGTTACTATTCTCTGCCTTAGAGAATAATTTAAAAGTAAGTTTTAATTAAACAAAATTGAACTGGAGCACACTGAACTCATAAGTTATTTTTTAAAAGCATTATTAAAATGCTAAAGCAGATACAGTCCTGTACTGGCTATCTGTGACACAAATCCTTTGTGTGTTTTAGAAACGTCCTGGCATGTGCTATAAAACCCCCCATCAGAGTGCCTCATTGCTAACATGGTCTGTTTAAAAGACAAGAGAGGAAAAATCACTAACCAAGCATAAATGAGGAGAAGTGTATAATTACAAAGAGTAAATCCTCCAAATCAATTGATGTTGAAAATAAAAATGTAAACACATTCTTTTTATTGGGTTTATTATCCTAAATTAGTTCCCTCCTTTGTTGTGAGAGAAGCATGATGCTCAATTCGTGAGTCAGCGAATTGACTGCTGACTCCAAGAGTCAGCAATCCCACAGCTCCTGATGATACTGTTCTATAAAAAGGAGGTAATAAAACCCATCTTCCCCAAGGGCCTCAATGCAATGTGGGAAAAACACTCTCCCTTTGCTTTCAAAGCAGTTGTCATGGCTCCCACCCTGTTCTCTGAGAGAAGGTCTTACCTACTGTCCACTGCTAACATCCAGTTAAAATACCCATTATTGGGAAGTCCTTGGAGCAGACTGAAATCCACCACCTCCAAAGAAGACAGTGAGCCAGGCGTTCCTGAAGTTTCAAAGGGCAGAGCCAACCTCTCAGGTGAAATGGGAGGCTACCTATTAGGTCATATCTTTTGCCATGCTTTGTAGGTGAAGTTCCACCATTTGAAATACCTTTGAATCCTGTGGAGTTCCTCCTTCAGAATGAAAATACCCTCCCATCAACTCTCCATATGGGGCACATGGGCAGTCAGTTCCAAGTTGAATCATTGGGAATTATGCCCACAAGGCCCCTGGCCTGAGTCCAGAGGTGTGAAGGGCCTGCCCAGGAGAGAGACACAGACCATCTTGCCTTGGGTCACACTCGGATCCCACGGGCTCTAGACGTTCTAGGTCAGTGTGCCCCAACAGAAACAAGGTCAAGCTGACAAGCTACTTTCCAACCACATGGAAACCTCTAGCTTTGACTGGCTTCTCTCTGAAGTCACCTCCCTCCCCACCTGGGAACCACAGTTCCCCAGCAAATAATCATCAAGCAAAGCCGACTGTGACTAATGGCATCCTTCCCCTTCTAGTCTGAGGCCCTGGAGAAACACAGAGCTGGGCTTGGGCAGTGCGTAAATGCAGGCACAAGCTTTCCAGACAGGGCACTTGGTGACTTTTCCTTCCTCTGAACCGAAAGACTGGCTTTTTGTTTTTTCTTTTTTTTTTACAAGTCATCTATCAGTCTTTATTTATTATTATTATTTTTTGGCTGTGCTGGGTCTTCATTGCGATGTGTGGGCTTCTCATTGTGATGGCTTCTCTTCTTGAGGAGCATGGGCTCCAGGGCATGCAGCCTTCATTGGTTGCGACTTGTAGGCTCTAGTGCACTGCCTCAGTAGCTGTGGCACACGGACTTAGTTTCTCTGAGGCGTGTGGAATCCTTCTGGACCAGGAATTGAGCCTGTGTCCCCTGAATTGGCAGGCAGAATCTCAACCATTGGACCACAGGGAAATCCCGGTTTTTCCTTTTAAATTATATTGTCACTACAGACTTCCTAATCCTTTCTACAGAGAGTGAATCAATATTGTGCTCTGATTAAGGATCTTTAGGGGACTTCCCTGGTGGTCCAGAGACTAAGACTCTTTTCTCCCAATGCAGGGGGCCTGAGTTCAATCCCTGGTCTGGGAACTAGATCCCACATGCTGCAACTAGATTCTTGCATGCCGCAAGGAATATCAAAGATCCCACATGCAGCAACTAAGACTCGGCACAGCCAAATAAGTAAATAAAACTAGATTTTTTTTAAAAAAATGACCATTAAGTCCTCAACAAGCATGCCTTTCCCCCTCTGCAAAAGAACTCACTGTGTCCACATTCTTTCTCTGGGCACATAGCCTATCATCATCTAAGCTCCAGCACTGCCAAACTAAAGGCCATTCCCCCCAGTCTGGGTGGGAAGAGATTTTCATAATAGAAGAACATTAATACACATTTAATCTATAGAGTGCATGGGATTGGGGGGACAAGAAGGTGGGAACTAGCAGATTGCAGATGTTTAGATGTCTACTGTCCCATAGTCAAGCAGCCAGCTGAGAGGCAGACACACCCCACGTATCAGCCCTTTCAGAAAATCATCTCAGACATTAATATTAATAGCAGTTGAAAGCATTAGGACTTTGAGCTCTGAACAAAGGTTTACTCACCCAGCCACGTCACAAAAGGCAACAAGAGCCTGTTCAGATTGAAAAGTGATAAGATAAACTAATTGCCAGCCTTCTTCTAACAGTTGTCCCTAATGTTCCTCCCAGAAGCTTCTGAGTTTCTCTGCCTCTCTCTCTGGCTGACACCACTCACCTGTTTTACTTGACAAACAATCAATTAGACATAATATTTTTCATGTAAATTAACTGCTTCCTGCTGACTGGTCCTTCTTTTCCTCCTTCCTTCTGGATCTCCAGGGAAAAAAGATCCTCTTTTTTTTTTTTTTTGGCCTCAGGATCTTAGTTCTCCAACCAGGGATTGAACCCAGCCCCAGCAGTGAAAGGACCAAGTCGTAAGCATTTGTTTGCCAGGGAATCCTCCCAAAAAAGTTCTCACAAAGATGGAGTTGAATTAGAAAGAACTTCTTTCCCCCAGGTGACAATAGAAAGTCAAATAACTCAGTTTTCAAGGACTGCCATGGAAAATCACTCATGGAGCACAAGGGCTCCTTTGTAAATTCACCATCACGAACAGCACTCACCCCAAGGGGCTGGTCTTGCCTCACATTTCTCTGGTCAGTGAAGGCTCCTCCCTTTCATTTTATATATCTCTCCTCTTCCTCTCAGCTGCTAACTTGCTTCCTAATCCTATTAAACATCGAACCCCATCAAGATCCAGGCCACCAGCTCCTCTTTCCCTCCATTTAACAAGGAAGTTGCTGACAGTCCCTTGTCTGTCTTTGCCTGGTCCTCTCTCAGCAGGTTCATAAAATGTCAGCCTAGTGATTTTCCCTCTCTCCCCTCTCCCTTTCTCTGATCAGTTTGCTCCCTCTCGACTGGTCCTTTACATCTATATCTATGTATCCATTCTTTTGCCTGTAATATACATAATATACAGAATACATGTTGCAAACATTTTCTCCCAAGTTTGTCACTGGTCTTTGTTTATGATGTTTTTTGTTTGTTTGCTTGTGTATTGTTTTTAGCCAAGCGAAAGTTTATTTTTTAAAAAATAATCACATTTACAATCTTTTCTTTTATTGCATTTAGATTACAAGTTAGAAATACATTTCTCTACCCTCAAAATATGAAGGAATATTCACATTTTCTTCTGGAACTTGTATGCTTTTCTTTTTACATTTAGATATCCAGTCCATTTGGAATTTATTCTTGTATATAATGAAATGTGGATCCAATTTTATAATTTCCACACTACTATGTAGGCATCCTAACACGATTTATTAAAAAGATATTTTAATATCTTTGTATTAAAAAGATTTGAGAGACTTGAGATGCCCCCTTGTGTGTGTGTGTGTTCAGTGGCTCAGTGATATCTGACTCTTTGCAGCCCCATGGACTGTAGCCCTCCTCTGTCCATGGAATTTTCCAGGCAAGAGTACTGGAGCAGGTTGCCATTTCCTACTCTAGGGAATTTTCCCAACACAGGGATCAAACCCTTGTCTCTTGCATCTCCTGCATTGGCAGGCAGATTCTTTACCACTAGTGCCACTCCAGTATTCTTGCCTAGAGGATCCCGTGGACAGAGGAGCCTGGTGGGCTGCTGTCCATAGGGTCGCCCAGAGTCAGATACGACTGAAGCGACTTAGCATGCATGCATGCATTGGAGAAGGAAATGGCAACCCACTCCAGTGTTCTTGCCTGGAGAATCCCAGGGACAGAGGAACCTGGTGGGCTGCCGTCTATGGGGTCACACAGAGTCGGACACGACTGAAGTGACTTAGCAGCAGCAGCAGCAGTGCCACCTGGGAAGCCCAAGATGCTCCTTTATCATATTCTAAAATCTCCATGTGTACTTGAGCCTATTTACAGATTTTGTTTGCTTTATAAATGGGCTGAATATACAGACTATTCATGTGTCTGCCATAAAAGCAAAGCAAAACCCACCAACCTTCAGTCCTATATTCTTTTCTAGCTTTTGCCTTAGCACTCCCTCCCCTTCACAAACTTCTGAAAAGAATTTTCCATACTCTGTTTCCATTTTCTTACCATTCACTCCTCAGTTCCCTCCAAATCTGGCTTTCACCCTCATCATTCCATCAAAATATTTGAGCTTGAGTCATTGCCATGGTGCAAAATTCCATGGGGAGTTTTTCAAGCCTCATCTTATTTGACACTGTTGAACACTCTTTCTTTGAAGCACTCTCCTGATTGGCTTTCGGGCCTCAACCAGCTCCTGGTTTTCTTCCTTCTTCCCCAGCCAGTTTCTGGTCCAGTTTCTTTTGCAGGTTTTGTGCTACCCTATCTGGCCATTCAGAACTGGTGAATCACAAAAACTCACTTCTTACCCCTTTCTACATACTCTCTCTAGGTGGTCTCCTTCCTGCCTCAGCCCCAGTTCTAGCCAACCCACAGACACCTGTCTCCCCAGTTTTCACTTGTAAGTGGATCCAAACACATTTCTCCAACGCCCTTTATGACATTTCGACTTGGATATTTCAAAGACATATCAAAGTCATGGAGAAAGATCCATTTCATCTTACTCTTATCTTCAAATCTGGTGTATTTTCTCCCTATCTCACTGAGAAATATCAGCATCTGGCAGGTGAAGAAACCCAGGTGTCATCCTTGACATCCCTCTTCTTACATTCCAGATCTGAACCATTGCCAAGTCTCCCTAAAGACTTCTCCGATCTATTTCTCCCCACAGCAGGTCTTACTCTGGGTTATCCTTACCTCAGAGATGAATTCCTATCATAGCCACCAAACTGGTCTCCCTGCTTCTGACTCTTACCTCTGTCCCCTGTATTTCACTCTTCATTCAACAGTCAGAGAAATCTGTTTGAAATCGCTTCACTTGCTTTCCATTGCCCTTAATATAAGCCAAAACTGCAACACAGTTTGGCCCCTCTTTACCTCTCTTGTCTCCCCTTACATCACACTGCCTTCCTTTTGCTCCCTGAGTGCCACTGAGCAAGCTGACTTCCTGTGCCTCTCTTGTTTTCCTCTATTGAGGGGCCTCGCCTTTTCCAGGCCACCCCCTGCCTCCCTTCCCCAGCCCAGCTCCTTCCATGCTCTCCCGAACTGGAATCAATGTTCCCATTATATCCTTTCTGGGTACCATGCACCTCTTCTTGGAAATGTTTTAATCATAGTTAGCATTTTATGTTTACATGGGAGATTTATGTTTAATACCTGTAAGGACAGGACCACATCAGTCATTTGTTTCCAATTTATCCTTACGTGTACCTCTGGGCCTGACATGCAGTAAATAAATGAATGAACTTATACTCTAATTCTTTCAAAGACTTTATTTTCTACACTTTAAAATTTTAACTTGGAAATTTCCTGCTGGTTCAGTGGTTAAGGCTCAGTGCTTTCACTATGATCCCACAAGTTGCATGGCATGGCCGAAAACAAACAAACAACAACAACAACAAACTTTTAAATAAGATTTTGTTTTCCAAGATGTTTATATAAAACAAGGGATGGCAGCCAAGTGTGGAATCTGATATTATGGTTAGGATGTTGGGAATCAGAAAGCTTGAGTTCTAATTCCAATCTAACAAACTTCTGTGGTGAATTGGGAAAAAAAAAAAAAAAAATTTAAATACTGCATACTTCTCCAAAGCATGCAGAATATGGCTTCCTTGCTTTTATCTTCATTATGTTAATTGCTTTTATATTCCTCTCTCCTACTGGATTGTCAGATTCTTAATGGTATACCTTATGTTTTACTCATTTCTGTGTCTCCATGATGTCCATCACTTCAGAGCACATAGAAGATGCTCCATCACTGTTGAATAATTTAATTAATAAAATGTAACATAGGATGGCGGAGAAGGTAATGGCAACCCACTCCAGTACTCTTGCCTGGAAAATCCCATGGATGGAGGAGGAGCCTGGTAGGCTGCAGTCCATGGGGTCACGAAGAGTTGGACACAACTGAGCGACTTCACTTTCACTTTTCACTTTCATGCATTGGAGAAGGACATGCCAACCCACTCCAGTGTTCTTGCCTGGAGAATCCCAGGGATGGCAGAGCCTGGTGGGCTGCCGTCTATGGGGTCATACAGAGTCAGACACGACTGAAGCAACTTAGCAGCAGCAGCAGCAGCAACATAGGATGGCATAATTATTGCTAGTGCTGTGAAAATAATGCAGGACTAAAGATAGTTGAGGAAGAATCAAGGAAATTTCCATTGTAATTTAATCAGAAGTAAAATATAAGCAGAATTGCCCCCAATATGATAAGCTGTTGGAAAGGGATTTGAACAAGCAGAGCTGATATCAGGTCAAAGCATGGATATGTGTTCAAAAAATACATTAGAGGAAGCTTAAACAGGAAGTTGAGGAAGACAGAGGCATATGGAATTGACAGAACATCAATGTAGGTGAGAATCTCCAAGAGAGCAGTGAGTATGGACAATGTAGAATTAGCTTCAGTTATATATAACAGAAAATTTACTTAGAAGATTTTTCTTCGTGCAAATGAAGTCCAGAGGCACTGGTACAGTGCTGATATACTGGCTTTATGATTGCCTGGGACCAAAATTCCTTCTATCTTACCACTTTGCCATCTAAACATACAGGCTTCCCCCTCACTATCCAAAATAGTTGCTTGGGTACAAGCCATTGTCTCTGCATTCCAGCCGGGGAGAAACAGGAAGAGAGAAAGATAACAATGCTGAATCCTTTAAGGACACTTGTGTGCATGTGTGCTAAGCCACCACGTATTCCATTAGTCACATAGCCACATCTAGTTGCAAAGGAAGCTTGGAAATGTAATCTTGGAAATCTACATGTTCAGTTTAAAAGTTAGGGAAAAGAAATGAAGAGGGTCAAAAAATAGTCTCTGCCCCAGCATGTAATCAGAGGAACTAAAAGAGGAGTTTGTACTGCAGGGAATGAAATTATGAGAAACTTCACGGATTGAACGAATGTTCGCATTTCTGTTCCCTACACACTGACTGCCAAGTGTTATACAGCTGCACAAGTAGTGGCCAAATGAGTGATCATGGAGACTTACCTGGATTTCGGCACCCCAGTTAATCCCACACTGAAGCCTGATCAACACCCTCCTTCACTCTCATAGAAGCTCTTCCAGACCTTCACCAATCTTTTAACTGTTCTCCCACCTCTCTGACGTTTGTCAACCCAGAAGAAATGAAATGGGTACCTCAGTTTTCCACCCCCATATCTACAGCCTTATCTCTATCATTCACCCTCAAACACTTATCCTCTAGGTTTTTTGTTTGTTTTCCTTCTTTCTTTATTTTATGGTGCCCTTTCTTCTGGTCAAGATAACTCCTGCCCCTCAGGAACCTCTCTCTATATTGCAAAGATCTTGAGATGGAGAGGTTATCCTGGATTATCTTGGTGGAAATAATGTAATCACAAGGTCCTTATAAAGTGGAGGTAGGAGAGTCAGAGAGGAGACAGAAACAGAGGTGAGAGAGAGAAGACAGAGACAGGGAGAGAGATTTGAAGATGCTACTCTGCTGGCTTTGGAGATGGAAGAAGGGGTTACAAACCAAAAAATGCAGGCAGCTCCTTGAAGCTGAAAAAGGCAAAGAAAGAGATTCTTTCCTAGAACTTCCAGAAGGAATTCAGTCCTGCTGATCTGTTTTAGACTTTTGACATCCAAAACTGAAAGGTGCTAAGTTTCTGTTATCTTAAACCACTGAATTTGTGGTAATTTGTTAACAGCAGTTGATGCAAACCACTGTGGTTTTTTGTTTCAGAAACTAAACAGGACTTTTGGTAAAAGCAATTGGGGAAAAATTCTTTCTACAAATATTTACAGATTGAGATTGGATCAACATCACAAGAGTTTAAATGAAGCCCTGGACAGTGACTTCTGGCAGCAATACATGAAGATATGGAGAAGAACAATCTGAGATTACTGTTGGAAAACCAACTTTCCTTCTGCTTAGGTCACACCCACTCACATTGAGTATGACATAAATACACCACATTTGACATGTGAACTGGTTAAGCTTGTTGTGACAGGCCTAGACTGCATTTATGTAAATCAAAATAAGCTTTAAATTTGTCCAGGAGTTTATTGACATTTCTGACCCTAGGTGTATGATGAATACCAAGTTTCAATAGACTATTCAAATCTCCTGAGTAATACTGTGAAAATGGGTGTGCCTAAATGCTATAATTCCCTACAACTAAAAAATTGAATAATTTGCTTTTTCATAATCTGTGTTAGGGTATATGAATAACAAGATTGTATTGAGAAATGTCTGAATCACATCTTTCATTTGCTCTTCAGATTGACTTGCCATCCTGCTCCACCGTGCTCTATGCCCTGGGAGGCTGGCGTAACACAGACTGATTTCATAGGCTTCCTGGGCTTCCTTGCCTTCTGGCTTGGGAGTTGCAAATGAAACTTACAGCTAAAGGAAGTACGAAAGGTGAAGAGGTATTCTTCCAGCTTCCTCTGAAATAATCTAGTACTTATTTACAACAGATTTTTACTTCTTGATTCAGAGTCTGCTTCTGGGGAAATCCAACCTGAGACAGCATGGTATCAGGGAACTGTCCTCATCTTCAGGGTGGGCCCCGATAATTGTGCTTATACTACTCATAGCTAGCTGGACCCAAGCTGCACCCGTCAGATTCTCTCTCCTGGTAAACTGGTATTGGAGAAGAGAGGATGTTGGTCAATGTCTACAGGAGGCTGGGGTGCCTGCATGTGAACTCAGGAGTTTTGAAAAGTCATAGTTTATCAAGTGGATAGAAAAAGCAGAGAAAGGCAGAGTGTAGGGTGGCGTGGGAGGCCAGGAGAGACACAGAGAAGAAAATGCATCTGTGAATCAGAGAGGAGAGATGCTCTCTGTTCCAGGCTCCTTCCCTTCCTAAAGCCTTCCTTTATCCACATCCAGCTCCTGATCTGTGAATTATGCTGATACAGGTGTAATATAGGTATAAATTCCACTTTGTGTCTTAACTTAGCTCAGTAACTTCTTTTTTTTTCCTTCTTCTTTTGGCCGTATTGCTCAACATGCAGGATCTTAATTCCCTGACCAGGGATTGAACCCACATCCCCTGCCTAAATTGCTAGCACAGAATTTTAACCACTGGACTGCCAGGGAAGTCCCTAGCTCAAGTAACTTCTGTATACACTTATACATACTCAAGTAACTTCTATACATACTACAAAGAGTCAGTTAATCCAGAAATCTATATAAAATTACACCCACACTCTCAGTGAACCAGAAAGTTCTGCTCCACTACACAGCCTGTTAGAATTTTCAGAAAGCACAATGATTGTTAATCTCCCCACAGGTGAATGAACAAGTCTTCAGCTACCCTCCGGCATTCACAAAACCTGACCAGAAGACCTGGCTGCTACATAGAGCAAGATGTTTGTGGTCCAAAACAACCCAGAATGGAACAATTTATTCCCTAATTACTCTCACTGGAGCAGCACCAAACTACCCCAGATTTAGTGATATGTGGCAGGAGGAGGAAGTTGGAAGAGGTCAAACAAGCCTAAGCAGGAACAGACTGACACCAATTCTGCAAGTCCCCAGCTCCCGCCTGCTGCCTGCCAGGGTTCTGAATACTCAGCCTGTCTATCTGTACCACTGGGCTAGCTGTGTTTGGACGTCACAGACAGCCCTCCATATGATGCTCTTTTAGGGAAGCAGCAGTACTCTGTTCAAAATGTATCCTCTTTCTAGCAGCCTATCATAGTTCATAAAAGTCTCCTTATTGACTTGTGCTTTGGTTAAGATATTATTTCCAGGATATCACTGCTAAAGTATGGATATTCTGTAAAAGTACAGAAAAAAGACTGAAAATGTAGTCATTACTGATTGCGCTCTGCCATTCTGGGTAGACCATGGAGCAGCTCAGTGACCCCAGGCTTTGTGACCAAGATCCTCACTGCCGCTCCATCCCCCATCTACACAGATCTGTCCCACTGAGGTCCTGCTACCTCTCGGGAAATCTTGCATGGGCAGGGCCTAGCTCTATCTCCTCTTCTTCTCCCAATGAGAGAATGGAGTTGAATGTGGTCAGAGTGGGGAAACCCAACTGCATCCTCCACCTTATCCTGGAAAAAGAAAACCTCTTTTGGGAATTCCCCGGTGGTCTGATGGTTAAGACCCTACACTTCCACTGCAGGGCGCACAGGCTCAGTCCCTGGTGGGAGAACTAAGATACCATATGCTGTGCAGTGCAGCCAAAACAAAACAGAAATAAACAACAACAACAACAAAAACCTCTTTCTCTTTCCTCTCTGGGACAATCGATATAATGCCCCAGTGGACCACCTCTTCTAAACTAGAGTTGGAGACTGCGGAATGTCTTCAACCCCTATGTTACTGGTCAAAGGAACCTGGAAGCATGTCGCTGCTGTTCAGGTAGGGAGGCAGCAGGAAGATTTCTTTTCATACTTTTTGGTGATCAGGAAAGGGATTGCACAAAAGAAAAAAGCATTAAAGTGTTTTAAACTTGGTTGGAATTAGATTCATTCATTTGTTGAACAAGGATCTGTTAAGTGCTTACTCTAGGCATCGGGAATACAAGAAACAGGCTCCTGCTTTTGTGAAACATAGATACTAAAGGAGATGGATATCAATCAAACAGTCACTCCAAGGTAGTGTTTCCAACTATAGGTAATTTTGCCTTCCAGAGGACATCTGGGAATGTCTGGAGGCATTTTTGTCACAACTGGAGGAGCTGCTACTGGCATCCAGTGACTAGAGGCTAGGAATGCTGTTGAACATCCTCTAATACACGGAGCAACCTCTCCATAGTAAAGAATTCTCTGGCTCAAAACATGAGTTGAAGCAATGATGAGAAATCCAGTACTAAGGCAGTTGTTTTCAAAGTGTGGTCCCTGACAGGCAGCATCAGCATTACCTGAAAACTTGTTAGAAATGCAAATTCTTAAGCTCTACCCTAAATCTACTGAATCAGAAATTCTGGGGTAGAAGCCAGCATTATGTGCTTAAAGGAGCCCTTCCAAGGAGTCTGATGCACACTGAGAAACACTGAATTAAGGAATGAGAGAATCTATCATCACAAAATGAGGCAAATTTTGTGATGGAAATAGGAAAAGGTAAAGAACTCTGGACCAGAACAACTCAAAAAGTGGTTTACCCACTATTGGCAGCATTAGCATCATCAGAGAGCTTATTAGAAATACAAAGCCTTGGGTCTCAGCCTAGACCCACTGAATCATGGGGAGATATGTAGGGGCTAAATCAAGAAAATCACTGGAGGCCATTCTAAGTAACTAAGACTTTACATGAGGGAAATTGGGGATCTCTGAAAAATTCAAGTTCAGGCAATAGACATGGATATGTTGGAGAAAAAGATTAGAGGTGGGGAAGCCAGTCGGGAGGTTAATGTGGTGGCTCCATGCGCATGTGAACCAAGGCAGAGGCAGCCGGGATAGAATGAAGTACATGAGAGAAAGCCTCAGGAGGCAGAGTGCAGAGGAAGTGATGGCTGATTGAACTAGGGCATGGTGGTATGTCAGGAATTCTTTTGATTGCAAGTAACAAAAATTCTCAAGATAGAATGGCTTTACAAAAGGAGAGTTTATTCTTCTTTTATAACAAGTCTACACTGAAGCCATTGCTACCTTTGGTTTAGTGATTTAACAATACCAAGGTTGGTGTCCCTGTGATTCTCTTGGTCTTTCCTTAATACTTGTTACCTCATGGTCACAACATGGTTGCTGCCTATCCAGATATCTTGTCTGTGTTCAGGGACAGAAGGAAGAAATAAGAAAGACAGAGTTTATTCCTTTTAACAAAAAAGCAAAAGTTTTTGCAAAACTACTTGCAGATTTCTAGGTATTGGAGTGTTAGAAAGTGTTTATCATCAACATCTTCATAGCAGAGAAAGTTTGAGGGAATTGGTATTAGGCTCCGCAACCTATAGTATCTGTAAGGGAGAAAGTGAGGTAAGAGACAGTGGACCTCTGGGCCAGGCACCTGGTGGTCGTCAAGTGGTGTAAAACTGAGCCTTGTTCTCACCCAGTGACTCCAAGGACAAAGCTAGTGGCAAAAGCTGAGCCCTGCTAAAGCAAAGAGATAAGGTGCCCACTCCTGAGGCCAAAGAAGACTTTCCTGTCTGCACATGCACAGGAAGGCTTCTTGGCAGTCAAAAATGGAGGGGGCTCCCAGCACATAATAAGTGTGGACTTGTACCCATAGGTCACTACAGTGAGATCCGTCTTAGCAAAAAGTTACACATGCATCTTAGGGAGGATTCATGGACCAGTCGGGTGTGAAGAAAGAAACAATTGGAAACAAAGACCCAGAAGGACTGTGCTATGTAAGTGATTTACATCACCTCTGTACTATACCCTTCCCCACCCAGGAGGCCCACACTCTTCTCAGGATGTGTGTCTCTGCCTAGTGTCTGACTTACGGCACTCTTCCTCACCAGAGAGGAGGCCCATACCCTTTCTCTCTGGGTATGAATCTCTGACCTGCTTCTGAGCTGAATAAACTGTTTTCCTGTGTGCTCTCCCATACATTGTGCTGTCTCTAATAATAAACTTTGTACCTGTTTTTACAGCTTTAACCTCCTTGAAACATTCTTGCTTTCCAACAGGGGCAAGAACGAGGGCCACTTTGTTTCTAGCCTCTAGCCCCTGGTGGTCTAGTGGCTAGGACTCTTGGTTTTCATCCAGGTTATCCAGGTTTAATTCCTGGGCAAGGAACTAAGATCTCTCTTCAGAAAGATCTCCCCACTCACTGCTCTCCCTCTGTGATCAAAAGGATTAAACAAGAATGACTGGCTTGAGTGAATGGAGGGACACTGGCACCATCCCCTAGCCCGAGCAAAACATGAGAAGGAGCAAATTTGGAATGAGAAGAATCAACTCTGCAGATTCCCTTTGCCAGGTAAGAACACATATTCAGAGGTCTCAGGGATAAAGAGATAGATATCTTTGAGGGTCGTAATTCCACCTACCACATTGTTATTTATCAAGGAAATAACTTTGATATTACAATTTATAAACATTCCAAACTAATTAAGGAGGAAGAGACTTCCCTGGTGATCCAGTGGTTAAGAGTCCGCCTGCCAATTCAGGGGACATGAGTTTGATCCCTGGTCTGGGAGGATTTTACATGACTTGGAGCAGCTAAGCCTGTGTGTCACAACTACTGAGCCCACACTCGAGAGCCCATGGGCTGCAACAACTGAACCTGCATGCTGCAACTACTGAAGCCTGCACCCCCTAGAGCCTGTGTACCACAACTAGAGAGTAGTCCCTGCTCACCGCAATTAGAGAAAGTCTGCATGCAGCAACAACGATCCAGCATGGCCAAAATAAATAAATAAATAAACAAACAAATTTTAAAAAGAAAAGAAGAGATCTATCACTCTATAAATTTTCAAGTGATTGTAGGAACCCCTTTGGTGTTTGCATTTACCAGCTGAAATTTACAGAGAAGGCAGTGGGCTGAGAAAGCACTGCCTCCCAGCAACTCACCAGAAGTGCTTCTCCTTTTGGAGTTGAGAATGAATCTGGAATAGAGTTGGTGCAGAGAAAGTAGGAAAAGAAAGTGGAGCAAGAGAAATTGGGGCAGAAAACACTCTTTCAGCCGCAGAGAACAGTTGCATTGATCCTCTAAACAGGTACAAAATTTGGCTCTGGGAGCCTGCCGGAGTCTTTCTCCAGCTGGTCCAGGGGTACCCAAGGGATGAACAGTGTCGGCGAAAAAAAAGAACGATACAGAGTCTTTTGAAGGTTCAGAGATGAAGATTCTTTATTGCTCTAAGTTTCTACTTATATAGCACATGTTTTAGGTCAGTCACATTTGTAATGATTCTTTTGCAATATTTTCCTATTCAGATGATTTATCTCTTGATTCTAAGATGTAAAGGTTCTTTCCTGGTCTTTTGTTATATTTCAGTTACATTTTTACCCCGAAACCTATTCTTATTTTACTAAAAACATGATCCATGATGTCATAAATCATATTGTTCTATCTACTTCAGCGAACACAGCGTTTTGCTTCAGGGAATAAGCACTATGGCAAGATCTAAGGTCAAGAGTCTCTCATAGTACAGCCATTGTCTGTGGGGATCTGTTTACCATCTACCCACATATCACAAGACTATTTCTGGCAAAAACAAATCTTTTACAGTCTACCCTGAAACCACCTGTAATATGACTCACATATTTCCTTTTGTCTGTGTTCAGGTTCTGGGGGGCACAAATATCTCTAACGTCCCAATCTTTATGAGAAAAGGCAATTGGCTTAGTTTCTGTAATTTTTCTTAATACATAATACAGTCATCAATAATAATCTCCTCATGAAACCAGGTCACAATAGGCTTAGGGCTTGTTTTCCAAATGATCATGGCCTTATTCCCTAGCTGAGTATTAGGGACCCATCAACCAGGGGCCTCAGTAGGTTTAATAATTTTGGGAATATTTCTTTGGGACAGAGGATCATTTTTCTTTTCCCTAAACTCTTGTGAAATCACTACAGAAGCCCCTTTAAATCCTGCCAACAAAGAAAGAAACACAGCTAGCCACAACAATGGCATAGAAACAGGAAGGAGTGAAGGTTCCAATCCTGGAGAGATACCGCTTTGCAGTTTCTATTTGAGTGGTGCTGTGACTTTGTCATCCGGCAGCAGATCCAGAACGGCTTCCAACAGGAGTGAAAAAAGGATGTTAAGCATTCAGTTCAGTTCAGTCGCTCAGTCGTGTCCAACTCTTTGCAACCCCATGGACTGCAGCATGCAAGTCCTCCCTGTCCATCACCAACTCCCGGAGCCTACTCAAACCCATGTCCATTGCATCAGTGATGCCATCCAACCATCTCATCCTCTGTCGTCCCCTGCACCTCCCGCCTTCAATCTTTCCCAGCATCGGGGTTTTTTCCAATGAGTCAGTTTTTCTCATCAGGTAGCAAAAGTAGTGGAGTTTCAGCTTCAGCATCAGTCCTTCCAATGAATAGGCATTAGTGCTGCATTTAACCCAAGGATTCATTTGTTAGTGTGGGACTGATTCTCCAGAGATACTTCCTGCTTCAGTGATTTTTGACTTTGCCAAATTTTGTTTATCTCAAGCTTCTCCCTGAGTCCGCTGTTGATCTGACCAAGTTTCCCATCCCACTCATTCTAACTCCTCTCAGTTTAGATTTAACATAGTCCCAGGTTTAAAAGAGGACTTATTAATTATTATCAAAGTGTGTGTGCTGTGCTTAGTCACTTAGTCATGTCCGACTCTTTGTGACCCCATGGACTGTAGCCTGCCAGGGGGACTCTCCAGGCAAGAATACTGGAGTGCGTTGCCATACCCTCCTCCAGGGGATCTTCCCAGCCCAGAGATGGAATCCAGGTCTCCTACATTGCAGAATTCTTTATCGTCTGAGCCACCAGGGTACTTACCAGTCATTCTCCCTTTCTCTACCTTGGTTCTTTGCAAATAAAAGGTTATATTTTTCCCTTCACCAGTCTACAGGAAAAAGCATATTAATTATTTTAGTTTAAACTAAGCAAATAGATTCAAAGGCCAGAGATATTTTTAGCCTCTATACTACCATGCAAGAAAACTTAGAATGTATTTTATGCCCAATATGGCATCTTGTATTTTCCAAAGATAGTCACAATTAATAGCTCCCTTCTCCCTCGTTCTTACAAGGTAACTGATACTCCTCCCCTTAAGAAGTGCAGCCTGTCTTCCCTGCCCTTCAATCTGAGTGAGCATGTGACTGTGGTAGAATTGATGCTATGTGTGGCATTTAAGGATAGATCATAAAAGATAGCCCAGCTCTGCTCAGGTTCTCTTGTGATATGCATGCTTAGAACCCAGCCTCCTTGCTGTGAGTAAGCCCAGAGCCATGGACAGACCACATGTTGGTGTCCCAGCCCCAGCCCAGACCAGCTGAGGTCTCAGCCAACAAGCACTGCCAGATATGTGAGTAAGCAAACTTTCAGATAATGTTAGCGTCAAACTAAGTCACTTCCTGATGTTTGAATCTTCCCAGATGAGGCCCTAAGCACTACGGAGCAGAGACGAGATATGCTTCTGTGCCCTTTCTGAATTCCTGATCCCTGGGATCCACAATTATAATAAAATGGTAGTTATTTTCTGCTATTAAGCTTGGAGCAGTCTGTGTTGCTGTGATAGTTACTGAAACACTCAGGTTAGACACAAATGTAGAAAGATACATTCTTGCCAGCAAACACAAACACAATAACCTTAACAAGATGCCCAAATCTTACCCTTTTTCCAAAGGTTTATTTCTTAAAAATAACAAATGTCTCAACTTCATTAATCTAATCCAGGCTGGCCTTTCCTTCTTCCTCTAATGCAATTCATCTTTTCCAAGAAATTGATGTGGCAGGAGCTCAATGCTGTAGAGATTTCATGAAAACTCATAGAACCCAGAAACAAATCTTATTTAAAAGAATACACTTCATTTTTTTCTTAAAAATTATTTTTGTAAACTGTGGTTAATGAGGCAACAAAGCATGAAAGAAACTCCTTTTGTGTGTGTGTGGGGGTTTGAAGGAGAGAGGGAAGGAACAAGATGATAAATGCTGAGAGTGAGGTTGCAAATGATAATCACTATTCAGTAGAAAAAAATAATCCTTATTATTCCTTTCCTGAGCTTTCCCCATCCTTAGAATGCTAGTGATTACCGATCTGTTGAAACAGAGCCCTTTTCTGAGATAATTTTTAGATCCATTTTGCTAGGTTAAATCTCCCTTCCACTGTCCACCCTTGAAAAATATCTGTAGACTCTGAGTTCAGTGAGTAATTGTTTCCTGATTAAGTGTTTTATGGGCTTCCCTGGTGGCACATTGGTAAATAATCCACTAGCCCGTGCAAGAGACTTGGATTCAATCCCTGGGTGGGGAAGATTCCCTAGAGTAGAAAATGGTTTGTGAGGTTAGTTATATGGAGGAAGCTATTCATTCTTTCATTCAACAAATATTTGTGTTGACTCTGTCCCTGGGAGGGATGATGAAGGGATGATGGTGGCTGAGATAGACATTTGGGGTGAGGCAGATGGATGATTTGATCAACCTTAAACAAAGGATGTAATTTAATTAAGTGTTTCAATGCTGACACTAAGGAATTTGCTTATTTCTTAGAATCATTTAAACTTACCTTGTGTTCTTCGAAATTCTTTTAAAGAATGTGAAGTAGAGAATTGGCTTACTTAATAAGGTCTCTTGAATAATTATGTTATACTTTTTAATGACATTCTTTTTAATGTCAACTACTTATTCTTTTGAATGTGACTGCTTTTTTGATGGATAGCTCAAGAAAGCAAAGGCTGGTTTATTTGTGTGGGTTGATGGATACAGACTGTGATTTCATAACAGTTTTTTAATGCTTGACTTCACTCAAAAATTCAGCTTATGAACAGAAGAGACTGAGACAGCTGATGATGGAAATCCTCTGACATTCCACAATACTGACACTGCCGCCTCATCCCTGCAGCCTTACACCGCAGAGAGTGATCTGCAAACATGCTGAGTACTGGTTCACCACACTTCTCTCCCTGAGCTGCTGGTGCTGCTGATATTTCAGCAAGACAAAGGTGATGGATGGTCTTTTTGATGATGCCTAGGGACACCAAAAATTGCCCTCATGACACACCAGCGTTTCTAAGAAAGCTTCAGATTGTGTCTCATTGGTTCTATCCCAGGCAGTGGTCAGAACTGCAGGAATATTAACTGATTTAGTCCACGTAACAATTATAAAGGATAAATTATATTATTGCATCTCATTTAAAGATAAGGAAGCCGAAGCACAGATAGGTTAAGTAACTTGTCCGAGATCGCAGTGAACAGAAAATCAGGATTTGAACCCTAAACTCTGGCTCCAGAGTCCAAGCTTTTAGTCATTACACAATGATGCCATTAAGAGTTCATGTCCTTCTTTATTTAAAAACAAAAGCATAACCCTAAACAAAAATTCTAAGAGGCCAAATTGCTGATGCATTTGGTCTTTCTTCTAGATTCATCCATCCAGTAATTGATAGGAACAACACTTCTAACCTTTTGCAGTTATTTTTACACAAAGAACATTTTAAAACATACTGTTTTGAAAAAAAATAAAAATAAAAAAAAATAAAACATACTGTTTTGGAGAGTCCATTTTTGGAAAGGATACATTTATGACTAGCAGATAGCAGGATCTGATTTGCACAATAGTTTCCAGTGAAACAGTCAGTTTTCAGAAGCTGCCAGGGCTTCTAAAACAAAACCTGGGACAATGTTCATAATGGAAATGTGCAGAGGCCAGGAATTGGCTAACCAACTTCTCACGATCATCTGAGGCTAACTGCGAGGACTCAACCGGTCATTTACACGTATGCTCTCATTCCTTCGTATCTCTATAACTTTTATACCCCCATCTTTGTGGCTGTACGCTTATTGCTAAGGACAACTGGAAGTTTCAAAATAATTATAGAGAATTCAGTTTATTTATATTATCAACACTAGCTGCCTTGTCTGTGGCATTCCCCTTGAAAATCTTCCACCATCACCTACTCCCCCAACCCCTACCCCCACCTACACACAAACACTCTCTCTCTCTCTCACACACACACACACAATGATTTATTGAGGAAAAAATAGTCTTGATGTACCGTAACTTTTCCCATCAAGAGACGGAGTTTTTTTGTGACTTGATTCTGGACCTAGCTATTTACCTTTCTTTGTCCAATGTTACATGGCAAAGAGGATGCAAACAGAGGCTCGAAAAGTACATTGCAGTGGGGCTTACCTCTAGCGCTGGAAGCCTCTTCTGCCATCCAGTAAACAAGCCCAGGCTACCTTGCTGGATGACGAATAACATATGGCAAAGTCATCCAATCACCCCTGCTGATATCAAAACAAGTACCAGACATGTGAGTGAACTGCCTTCCCCTGCTCCTCCTTCCACCCACAAACCAATCAGCCTACCAATCAGCAGACAATTCAGTGAGGCCACCCTAGACTATCCAAGCTCAGCTTAGGCCCAGGAAGACAAAATGTTCATTTGACTAGCAGAACTGTGAGCAAATAAAATGGTTGCTGTTTGGGAATGATTTATAAAATAGCAAAAGTTAACTGATACCCATCTTTACCTTTCACATGGCTTTTTGGGAACCTGGTTTTCCTTAGGGGAGGGAATTAGACTCTACCTTTTGATGATGAGTAGCAAAGGAATTGCAGCCATTTTAATCCATTATTATAACTTTCTGATTTTAACATGTTATTTAAATTACAGCTTCAAGTTGTATGGTATTTGGAGATTCAAGGTAAAGAAACCCTAAATTTAAAGAACGTTAATGACCAATAAAAATTCCCCCTCAGCCTCATATTTCCGTGATCTATGGATTTTATCCTAAACCGGCACTGGTTTGAAAAGGCCTTTAACAGATCTCCTGTTAGCTATAACTTTCCCCTCGAAGTGCTTTGTTCGTGTACTTGTATGTCTAAGGTTGGACTCCTTCACTAGTCTAGGAAGTTTGAGAAAGCAAGTGCCATGTCCCACTGCCACACAGTGTCTCCCTGTCACCTGATAAATGTTCCTTAAATGTTTCTTGAATGAATACATGCATTGATTCTAAATCAAAGGTGACTTTTCCCCAAAGGGGATAATGGGAAAGTCTGGAGACATTTTTGGTTTTCACAGCTGGATGGGGTGTGACTATTGGCATCTTGTGGTTAGAGGCCAGGGGTGCTGATAAACATCCTACAATGCACAGGACAGTTCCCCACAACAAATAATCATCTGACTCAAAATATCAGTACCGCTGAGTTTAAGAAACCCTGGATGAATGGATAACAATGAATGAATAGGATATGAAACTGACTGTTGTCATAGCCTAGTCTATTTGGAGTCTACCCAATCCATAGATTCCCAGTCTTGTATGCATTATCCCAGTTAATTACCCCTAGTTTCTAGCTGATAACATTGGTACCACAATGAGAGAAGAGCTGGTATTAGAAACCTTTACTGGCTGGCCACCTTCTTCAGGGGTCCTCACCGTCCTCACTCACTCTGCTCCAGCCTCAGAGTGTTACTCTAAATTGGATGTGGTCATTCACCTAGAGCCTGACATCCTGGAGTCTGAAGTCAAGTGGGCCTTAGGAAGCATTACTACAAACAAGGCTAGTGGAGGTGATGGAATTCCAGCTGACTATTCAAAATCCTAAAAGATGATGCTGTTGAAGTGCTGCACTCAAAAATGCCAGCAGATTTGGAAAACTCAGCAGTGGCCACAGGACTGCAAAAGGTCAGTTTTCATTCCAATCCCAAAGAAGGGCAGTACCAAAGAAGGTACTATATGCCATACAGTTTTGTTCATTTCGCATGCTAGTAAGCTTATGCTCAAAATCCTTCAATCTAGGCTTTAGCAGTATGTGTACTAAGAAATTTGAGATGTATCAACTGTGTTTAGAAAAAGCAGAGGAACCAGAGATCAAATTGCCAACTTTCATTAGATCATAGAGAAAGCAAGGGAATTCGAAAAACATCTACTTCTGCTTCATCGACTACACTAAAGCCTTTAAACTGTGTGAATCACAGCAAACTGGAAAATTCTTAAAGAGATGGGAATACCAGACCACCTTACCTGCCTCCTGAGAAACCTGTATGCAGGTCAGGAAGCAACAGTTAGAACCTTACATGGAACAACAGGTTGGTTCAAAACTGGGAAAGGACTACAAGGCCGTATGTACAATGTATTGTCACCCTGTTTATTTAACTTATATGCAGAGTACAACATGGAAATGCCAGGCTGGATGAATCCCAAGCTGGAATTAAGATTGCAGGGAGAAATATCAATAATCTCAGATATGCAGATGATATCACTCTAATGGCAGGATGTGAAGAGGAACTAAAGAGCCTCTTGATGATTGTGAAAGAGGAGAGTGAAAAAGCTGGCTTAAAACTCAACATTCGGGGGCCTTCCTGGTGGCTCAGTGGTAAAGAATCTGCCAATGCAGGAGACACTGATCTGGGATGATCCCATGTGCTGCGGGGCAACTCAGCGCATTTGCCGCAATGACTGTGCCCACGTGCTGTAGAGCCTGTGCTCCTCAAGAAGAGAAGCCACTGCCATGAAAAGCCCATGCACTGCAACTAGAGAAAAGCCCACACAACACTGAAGACCCAGCACAGCCAAAAACAAATAAATACAACTGTAAAAAAAAATAATAAAGTGCAGTATGATTAAAAAAAAAAAGAATTAGCCATCTTTGGATTAGAAAGTATTAAAAAAATAAAAAACAACAAAAACTCATCATTCAAAAAACTAAGATCATGGCATCTTGTCCCATCCCTTCATGGCAAATAGATGGGGAAAAAGTGAAAACAGCAACAGATTTTATTTTCTTGGGCTCCAAAGTTATTGCTGATGCTGACTGAAATCATGAAATTAAAGACGCTTGCTCCTTGGAAGAAAAGCTATGACTAACCTAAACAGTGTATTAAAAAGCAGAGACATCATTTTGCCAACAAAGGTCTGTCTAGTCAAAGCTATGGTTTTTCTAGTAGTAATGTATGGATGTGAGAGTTGGACCATAAAGAAGGCTGAGTGCCAAAGAATTGAAGCCTTAAAATTCTGGTGCTGGAGAAGACTCTTGAGAGTCCCTTGGACTGCAAGGAGATCAAATCAGTCAATCCTAAAGAAAATCAACCCTGAATTTTCATTGGAAGAACTGATGCTGAAGCTGAAGCTTCAATACTCTGGTTACGTGATGCAAAAAGCTGACTCATTGGGAAAGACCCTGTTGCTAGGAAAGATTGAGGGCAGGAGGAGAAAGCGACGACAGAGGATGAGACGGTTGGATGGCATCACCAACTCAATGGACATGAATTTGAGCAAACTCTGGGAGATGGTGAAGGACAGGGAAGCCTGGCGTGCTGCAGTCCATGGGGTCACAAAGAGTCAGACATGACTGAACTACTGAACAACAAGGATACATATCTTACATTTGCAGGTTGAGACAGGTCCAGTCTCAACCTTTCTCCATTCTGCTCTATGCCCTAGAAGGTGGGCCTTTTTGGACTGCTTCAGTGAGCCTTTCCCTCTGGCTTCACTTTAGATTCAGCCAAGAAGGGAAATAACAGAAGGTGAGTAAGCCTGAAGAACTTCTCTTCCTGGATTCCTCCCTGGAGGTTGCTGTAGATTGGCTGCATCCTGCTGAAAGCCAGAGCTTCTCAAGGAGTCTGCTGCTCTCTGTATTGGCTACTGCCTGTTGACCCTTCAGGCCTAAGGCTATGAGTGCCTCCTCACTCTTGCTAGCCTCTCTTCACTGCACATCCATTTTTATTTCCCTTGACCTGCCCACATATTTGTAATAGTTTGTGAAATTTTCCTCAGCTACACATTTCCTTCTGGGAAATACACTGGGAATTGCAAGACTGCCAGATGCTTTACTTCAAGGAAGACTTTCCATCCATAGAGACCTGCTTCCCTGTTTCACTTGTTGGTTTTGATCACCTTGGATACCAAGAAGTGCCCTAAGTGAGCCAACTGCATCATGCTCCTTTAATAATGCATAGCCTTTGGTGTTTCTCCATCTTAAGTTGAATCTTGAGGTCAACCCACCTTTCTTTCCTTACTACACATCATTGCATCTCAACACTTCAGGTCACAGGACTAAATAAAACCAGATCCTTCCCTTTATCCAAGTGCATCATGCTACTGACCCTGGCGAGCACCAGGGACCTGTTCCCTGCTGACTTGAGTTGGCCCTGAATGACCCGTTCTTTCCTCACCCTTTGCCCAGGTCTTAACTCTTGGCACCTGCCTGCTGGCACAAAAGCTGCTGCAGCTTTGCCAGGAATGATTGTCTCTGCCTGCTCCCTTGCCTCTCTCTTCAGTTTATACATATGATATAATATTTGTTATAGTTACTTTCAAAGATGTGGTCCTTATAGATTCCCGACATTATCAGATGCTTTCTCTGGCATCTTAACACATTATTCAGAGTAATCTCAGAAAGAAAAGAAGAAAAGAAATAATTTCTATAGCTACATGTCATATCTTGCTTTAGCAATTATTATTATTACATAAAAAAGTATCTCAACATTTAGCAGTTTAAAACAACCATTTTATTCTGTTTCACAGATTCTATGGGTCAGGATTTCAGATGGAGTGGGAGTGATTTGTCTCTGCTCTGTGATGTCTGGAGTCTCAGCTGGGAAGACTTGAAGGCCAGTGATGACAGCTGGACTTGACAACTCCTGAAATTATCTGGAGTTCCAGTCACTCACCTGTCTGACTTTTGGGTCAGGATAATGAAAGGTTGGAATTGCCAACTTGAGGGCTTACATGTGGCCTCACTATGTGCTACACGTGATAGCCTCAGCATCCTCAGACTTCTCACATGCTAGCCCAGGGCTCCAGGAGTGACTGTTCCAGTGAACAAGACAGAAACTTCATGGCCTTTTGTAAACCAGCCTCAGAAGCCAGATCACATCACTGTTGTTTGCTGTTGGTTGAAGCTATCACAAACCCACCTAGATTCACAGGGGGAAGAATTAGACTGTGCTTCTGGATGAAGGGAGACTTCCCTGGTGGCTCAGAGAGTGAAGAACCCACCTGCAATGCAGGAGGTGCAAAAGACCCAGGTTCAATCCCTGGATTGGGAAGATCCCATGCATGAGGAAATGGCAACCCACTCCAGTATTTTTGCCTGGATGATTCAACGGACAGAGGAGCCTGTCAGGGTACAGTCCATGGGGAAGCAGAGAGTTGGACATGACTGAGCAACTAACACTTTCACTTTCTTAATAAGGAAGTAGTGAGGTCATGCTGTAGAAAAATAAATGAGATAGAAGATATTGTCCAGCCATCTTTGGAAAGAGCAGTTTATTCCAAAAACTTTCAAAGTAATTGTTCTTTTATCTCAACAACTCTGAGAGATAAGTGATGGTTCTCTCATTTTGCAGATGAGGAAACAGAGGCAAATTGGAGAGGAACTTGCCCAAAAGAGGGTGGCAGACAGGAACTGATGCTGATCATTGAATTATGAAGCACTTTTTTTTTTTTAATATACCAGGATTACACACACACACACATACACACACACATCTATATCATAGATATGGGTTTAAACTAGGATAGTTCATATGAAGCAAAAATATGTGTATAATATTGAAATCATATATATTTTTGAGTTTTTTCCCCCTTTAGATATAGTGTTAAAGATCTGGATTTCTATGTTTCCCCTGGCTTCCTATAGAATATTATAGCAATTTGTATTTTCCAAAAATAGTCAGAACCAAATTGCCAGTCCCACATGCTCTTCTTAAACTTGCTACTCTACTATAGAGTGGTAGATTCTATTTTTCTTCCTCTTTAATCTGGGGGCTTGTAACTCTTCCAACCAGCTGAGGACAGCAGAAGTGCTGCTGTGTGACTGCCAAAGCTAGGTCATGAAAACCTGAAGCCTGCTCTATCTTTGTGGGATGCTTACTCTGGGAAATCCAGCCACCATGCTATGAGAAGCCCAAACTGGCCCAATGTGGGCCACATGCATTGGGCCAGTTTGAGGGTACTCCCACACCCTTTCCGGCAATCACCAATTTATTCTCTGTATCGTTGTTGTTTTTTTTTAACCATTCTACCTATAAGTAAGATCATACAGTATTTGTCTTTCTCTAACTCATTTCACTTAGCATAATGCCCTGAAACTCCATATATGTTGCCACAAAAGTCAGGATTTTCTTCTCTTCATAACTGATTAATATTTCATTGTGTGTGTGTGGATTTCTACAACGATTCATCCATCAATGGACTCTTGAGTTGTTTACATGTCTCAGCTATTGCAAACAAAGCTGCATTGAACATGAGGTGCCAATATACTTTTGAGTCAGTGTTTTCATTCCCTTTGAATAAATATCCAAAAGTGTAATTATTGAATCATATGATGTAGTTCCAATTTTTAATTTTATTTGTAATATGTATTTATTTATGGCGGTGGCAGTGTGGCAGCAGTAGGTCTTAGTTGCAGGACACAAAATCTTTGTTGTGGCATGCAGGCTCTCTAGTTGTTGTGGTGCTCAGGCTTAGTTGTCCCCCAGCATATGGGATCTTAGTTCCCCAACCAGGGATCAAACCCATGTCCATTGCATTGACAGCATGGGGTCTTAACCACTGGACTGCCAGGGAAGGCCTCTAGTTTTTACATTTTGAGGAACCTCTACATTGTTTTTCATAGTGGCTGAATCAATTTATATTCTCACTAACAGTGCAAAAGTGTTCTCTTTTCTTCACATCCTCAAGAACACCTATTATCTCTTGTCTTTTTGATAATAGCCACTCTAACCAGTGTGAGGAGAAGGCAATGGCACCCTGCTCCAGTACTCTTGCCTGGAAGATCCCATGGACGGAGGAGTCTGGTGGACTGCAGTCCATGGGGTTGCACAGAGTCAGACATGACTGAAGCGACTTAGCAGCAGCAGCAGCAGCAACCAGTGTGAATAATATCTCACTGTGGTTTTTATTTGCATTTCCCTGATGATTGGTGATGTTGAGCATGTTTTCATGTATGACTTTAGAAAAATCTCTCTTCAGGTCTTCTGCCCATGTTTTAGTTGGGTTGTTTGTTTTTTTGTTATTGAGTGGTATCTGTTCTTTACATATTTTGGATATTAACCTTTTATCAGATATATAATTTGCAAAATGAAAAGACTGCCTTTTCATTTTGTTGATGGTTTCTTTTGTTGTGCAAAAGTTTTCTAGTTTCCCTAAAGCTTCTTCAGTGATTATCAGACAGAAATATCTAAACAGCGAAGTTGATGAACAGGATAGAAACCAATATCAGCTTTAACCATCAAGTAATACTCCACTGCTTCTTATCCAAGAGGGCCAGGCACATACACAGCATGAGAATTTTTCAAAAGTGATAGTGTAAATATAGACAGTTATCCATGGCTATAAGAGGTGAGAAGAATTTGAGACACTGAAACCTAAAGATAACTTACAACGAAACACATTTTTTAGAGTCTTTGTGGAGTCACTGGAACAGGAATTCTCTCCTCTCTCTGAGTGAGAGACCAGATCTGATGGGAGGGATTTGAGGAGCTGTGACTGAGCTCATTTCCCATAGAAATCAGGACTTCTGTTAATGTTATAACATATTGAAAAACATAACATTTTCTCACATGGTGTATTTTACTTGGATTATTTATACTCTCTTCCTAAATACGAGAGATGAATAAAATTTTCAAGATTTACCTTTGTAATCAATTTTGTATTGTTTTTAGTAGGTTCCTTAACATATGGTTAGTACATGCAACAACAAGCATCATTTTGAGCAAAAGAAGTCAGGCACAAAATTATGCCATACTGAATTTTTTCATTCATATAAAGTTTAAAACAGGCACAATTAATCAATAGTGGCAAAAATCATAACAGCCTTTGTTGTTATCTTCTAAAATTAATTTTCCAACAACAATTTGCCAGGGAGAACATATTTTGAAGATTCAAAGTTGGTCTTGTTTCACATGCTTCTTAGTAATTGTCTTCAACTCATCTCTGAGGATGCTCTGGGGTTCCATGGGAGACTGGAGTCCTGCCTGCTGTCTCAGATGTGCTTGGTGGATACAGTATTTCCTTGTATGGACTGGCTCCCAGTACTTGCCTCACCTCTTCTCCAAGGCAGACCTATTTCCAAAGTCTCTAACACCCATGTACCCCACACTGCAGTAGGAGATACTCTGACCATGAACCAGAATAGAACAACTGCTACCACAGGACTAGGAATATAGGACAACCTGCAGGCCTGAATACCTGTGGGCATAACTTTAGATTCAATTCACTGATTATTAGAAACATTGTCTGATTTTGAGTGCTCCCCAAAGCAGACCTTGTGACAAGTTGTTGGGAGCAAGTCATTTATTTGGGGGGTGGTTCCAGGAAGCTCAGTACCAGAGGAGGGAGAAACAGGTAAATTAATAAGCAAGTCACAGTTTAGGGCAATTTGGGCAAGAACTTTCTGTGAAAGGGTGTAGAACATACCTCAGACATATCACTCTGAGAGATGGGGAAGCTTGAGGCTGGTATGTGTTGTTATAGCCTGAATCTCTGTCAATAGGGATTCAAATAGCTAAGTTGACACAACATTTTAAAGCAATTCTCTTCCAAAAAAAAAAGCTGAGTTGTAAAGCTCTAACTATGGGTGTGGCTGTATTTGGAGATGGGGCCTTTAAGGAAATAATTCAGGTTCAGTTCAGTTCAGTCGCTCAGTCATGTCCGACTCTTTGCGACCCCATGAATCGCAGCACGCCAGGCCTCCCTGTCCACCACCAACTCCCAGAGTTTACCCAAACTCATGTCCATCGAGTCGGTGATGCCATCCAGTCATCTCATCCTCTGTCGTCCCCTTCTCCTCCTGCCCCCAATCCTTCCCAGCATTAGGGTCTTTTCCAATGAGTCAACACTTCACATGAGGTGACCAAAGTATTGGAGTTGCAGCTTCAACATCAGTCCTTCCAATGAACACCCAGGACTGATCTCCTTTAGGATGGACTGGTTGGATCTTCTTGCAGTCCAAGGGACTCTCAAGAGTCTTCTCCAACACCACAGTTCAAAAGCATCAATTCTTCAGCATTCAGCTTTCTTCACCGTCCAACTCTCACATCCATACATGACTACTGGAAAAATCATAGCCTTGACTAGACGGACCTTTGTTGGCAGAGTAATGTCTCTGCTTTTCAATATGCTATCTTGGTTGGTCATAACCTTCCTTCCAAGGAGTAAGCGTCTTTTAATTTCATGGCTGCAATCACCATCAGCAGTGATTCTGGAGGCCAAAAAACTAAAGTCTGACACTGTTTGCACTGTTTCCCCATCTATTTCCCATGAAGTGATGGGACCAGATGCCATGATCTTAGTTTTCTGAACGTTGAGCTTTAAGCCAACTTTTTCACTCTCCACTTTCACTTTCATCAAGAGGCTCTTTAGTTCTTCTTCACTTTCTGCCATAAGGGTGGTGTCATCTGCATATCTGAGGTTATTGATATTTCTCCCGGCAATCTTGATTCCACCTTGTGTTTCATCCAGCCCAGTGTTCCTCATGATGACTCTGCATATAAGTTAAATAAGCAGGGTGACAATATACAGCCTTGATGTACTCCTTTTCCTATTTGGAACCAGTCTGTTGTTCCATGTCCAGTTCTAACTGTTGCTTCCTGACCTGCATACAGGTTTCTCAAGAGACAGGTCAGATGATCTGGTATTCCCATCTCTTTCAGAATTTTGCACAGTTTATTGTGATCCACACAGTCAAAGGCTTTGGCATAGTCAATAAAGCAGAAATAGATGTTTTTCTGGAACTCTCTTGCTTTTTCGATGACCCAGCAGATGTTGGCAATTTGATCTCTGGTTCCTCTGCCTTTTCTAAAACCAGCTTGAATATCTGGAAGCTCATGGTTCACGTATTGCTGAAGCCTGGCTTGGAGAATTTTGAGCATTACTTTACTAGCGTGTGAGATGACTGCAATTGTGCGGTAGTTTGAGCATTCTTTGGCATTGCCTTTCTTTGGGATTGGAATGAAAACTGACCTTTTCCAGTCCTATGGCCACTGCTGAGTTTTCCAAATTTGCTGGCATATTGAGTGCAGAACTTTCACAGCATCATCTTTGAGGATTTGAAATAGCTCAACTGGAAGTCCATCACCTCCACTAGCTTTGTTTGTAGTGATGCTTTCTAAGGCCCACTTGACTTCATATTCCAAGATGTCTGGCTCTAGGTGAGTGATCATGCCATCGTGATTATCTGGGTCGTGAAGATCTTTTTTGTACAGTTATGTGTATTTTTGCCTCCTCTTCTTAATATCTTCTGCTTCTGTTAGGTCCGTACAATTTCTGTCCTTTATCGAGCCCATCTTTGCATGAAATGTTCCCTTGGTAGCTCTAATTTTCTTGAAGAGATCTCTAGTCTTTCCCATTCTGTTGTTTTCCTCTATTTCTTTGCATTGATCACTGAGGAAGGCTTTCTTATCTCTCCTTGCTATTCTTTGGAACTCTGCATTCAAATGGGAATATCTTTCCTTTTCTCCTTTGCTTTTTGCTTCTCTTCTTTTCCCAGCTATTTGTAAGGCCTCCTCAGACAGTCATTTTGCTTTTTTGCATTTCTTTTCCATGGGGATGGTCTTGATCCCTGTCTCCTGTACAATGTCATGAACCTCTGTCCATAGTTCATCAGGCACTCTGTCTATCAGATCTAGTCCCTTAAATCTATTTCTCACTTCCACTGTATAATCATAAGGGATTTGATTTAGGTCATACCTGAATGGTCTAGTGGTTTTCCCCACTTTCTTCAATTTAAGTCTGAATTTGGCAATAAGGAGTCCATGATCTGAGCCACAGTCAGCTCCCGGTCTTGTTTTTGCTGACTGCATAGAGCTTCTCCATCTTTGGCTGCAAAGAATATAATCAATCTGATTTCAGTGTTGACCATCTGGTGATGTCCATGTGTAGAGTCTTCTCTTGTGTTGTTGGAAGAGGGTGTTTGCTGTGACCAGTGCATTCTCTTGGCAGAAGTCTATTAGCCTTTGCCCTGCTTCATTCTGTACTCCAAGGCCAAATTTGCCTGTTACACTAGGTGTTTCTTGACTTCCTACTTTTGCATTCCAGTCCCCTATAATGAAAAAGACATCTTTTGGGGGTGTTAGTTCTAATAGGTCTTGTAGGTCTTCATAAAACCGTTCAAGTTCAGCTTCTTCAGCGTTACTGGTCGGGCCATAGACTTGGATTACCGTGATATTGAATGGTTTGCCTTGGAAACGAAGAGAGATCATTCTGTCATTTTTGAGATTGCATCCAAGTACTGCATTTTGGACTCTTTTGTTGACCATGACGGCTACTCCATTTCTTCTGAGGGATTCCTGCCCACAGCAGTAGATATAATGGTCATCTGAGTTAAATTCACCCATTCCAGTCCATCTTAGTTCGCTGATTCCTAGAACGTCGACATTCACTCTTGCCATCTCCCGTTTGACCACTTCCAATTTGCCTTGATTCATGGACCTAACATTCCAGGTTCCTATGCAATATTGCTCTTTACAGCATCGGATTTTGCTTCTATCACCAGTCCCATTCACAACTGGGTGTTGTTTCTGTTTTGGCTCCATCCCATCATTCTTTCTGGAGTTATCTCCCCACTGATCTCCAGTAGCATATTGGGCACCTACCAACCCGGGGAGTTCATCTTTCAGTGTCCTATCTTTTTGCCTCTTCATACAGTTCATGGGGTTCTCAAGGCAAGAATATGGAAGTGGTTTGCCATGCCCTTCTCCAGTGGACCACATTGAGGTCATAAACATGGGATTACTAATCCTAGTAGGATTAGTGGCCTTAGAAGAAGAGATACCAGAGCTCTTTCTCTCCCTCTTCCTCTGCCCACACTTGCTGAGGAAAGCCTATGGAGGGACATGGTAAAAAGGCAGCCATCTCCAAATCAGAAAGTGAACCCTCATCAGGAACTGAATTGGCCAGAATTTTGATCTTGGACTTGTATCATCCAGAACTGCAAGAAAATTGATGCCTGTTTTTTAAGCCATACACTCTTTTGTTACTATTTTTTTATGACAGCCTGAGGAGACTAAAACCTGGGCTGTCTTCCATTCTCAATGGCTGATGGTTGCCCTTGAGGACGCTGCAATTGGCTTGAGGTAGACTTTCTCAGCACACACAGAACTTTCCACCTTGGCAGCAAGTAAACTTAAAGGTGAACCATGGGTCCATGCTAAGTCTGGATGTGTCTGCTATACCATTGTTTCCAATCTTTGACTTAAACAACACACTGTTGCATTGACTATTTTTGTACATATGCTATTTTACACATGTTGAAGAATAAACTAGGACTATAAATTTGCTCGGGCTTCCTTCATAGTTCAGTTGGTAAAGAATCTGCCTGCAGTGCAGAAGACCCAGTTTCAATCCCTGGGTCGGGAAGATTCCCTGGAGAAGGAAATGGCAACCCACTCTAGTATTCTTGCCTGGAGACTCCCATGGACAGAGGAGCCTGGCAGGCTACAGTCCATGGGGTTGCAAGAGTTGGACATGATTTAGTGGCTAAATCAAACCATAAATTTGCTCATTCAATGGTATGGGCATTATAAATTGCTCTCAGTTCAGTCGTTCAGTTGTGTCCAACTCTTTGTAACTCCATGGACTGCAGCACGCCAGGCCTCCCTGTCCATGACCAGCACCCGGAATTTACTCAAACTCATGTCTATTGAGTCAGTGATGCCATCCAACCATCATCTCATCTGTCATCCCCTTCTCCTCCTGCCTTCAGTCTTTCCCAGCATCAGGGTCTTTTCAAAAGAGTCAGTTCTTCACATCAGGTGGCCAAAGTATTGGAGATTCAGTTTCAGGATCAGTCCTTCCAATGAATATTCAGGACTCATTTCCTTTAGGATTGACTGGTTTGATCTCCTTACAGTCCAAGGGATTCTCAAGAGTCTTCTCCAACACCACAGATCAAAAGCATCAATTCTTTGGCACTCAGTTTTCTTTACGGTCCAACTCTCACATCCATACACAACTACTGAAAAAGCATAGCTTTGACTAGATGGACCTTTGTTGGCAAAGTAATGTCTCTACTTTTTAATATGCTGTCCAGGTTGGTCATAGCTTTTCTTCCAAGGAGCAAGTGTCTTTTAATTTCATGGCTGCAGTCACCATCTGCAGTGATTTTGGAGCCCCCCAAAATAAAGTCTGCCACTGTTTCCATTGTTTCCCCATCTATTTGTCATGAAGTGATGGGACCAGATGCCATGATCTTAGTTTTTTAAATGTTGAGTTTTAAGCCAACTTTTTCACTCTCCTCTTTCACTTTCATCAAGAGGCTCTTTAGTTCTTCTTCACTTTCTGCCGTAAGGGTGGTGTTATCTGCATATCTGAGGTTATTGATATTTCTCCCGGCAATCTTGATTCCAGCTTGTGCTTCATCCAGCCTGGCATTTTGCATGATGTACTCTGCATAGAAGTTAAATAAGCAAGGTGACAATATACAGCCTTGACGTACTCCTTTCCCAATTTTGAACCTGTCCATTGTTTTATGTCCAGTTCTAACTGTTGCTTCTTGACCTGAAACAGATTAAAGCCCGGGAAACCACAGTGAGGGTGAGATTAGGAGGTAATAGGGCATACTGTTGGGTAGCTGGGTTTGTGAGCTCATCCTAATTACTCCTGCCCTCTCCCAGAAGAGGTAGAATCATAGACAGAGAAAGGTTTTCCTGTGTGCTGTTATAATGTTCCTGTATTTGTATCTTTGCGTTGAGTCTACAGTTATTTTACCGGGCTTTATTAAAAACACTATATTTCTCTAGAAGGGAGAAGAATCATAACATTCAAGCAGTTTAAAACATTATTTGCTGTCACCTCCACTATTCCTGCACATAAATCAGAGATGGAGGGACTAACACTGGAGAGAAGTCATAAAGCCACCTTGGCTAGGACTCCCTTCTTTCCTCTAGATGACAGTTCTTCATTGCTGTCTGTAGATTGGAACTCATATCCCCATAGTAACTAAAGGGATTCTATTCAAGTTGTGTTCAGAAATATGCGCTGTATGAGTCTGTTTTTAGTGACACAAAAAGAGCAGTAGAGAACCAAGGAACACTGGGGCCTTTGGGGAGAGCGCAGACTCCAGTTATCAGTAGCATTTCTGAGGCTGTTGTCTGCCTATTCCTGGAAGGCCCTGCAGGGTTGCCAGCCAGAGGTATATTTTTCCCTCTGTCTTCCCTTCTCTGATGCATGGTCTATGTTCCATGCTGATTGCATTACTAGAGTGTTCTATTTTTATAGACTAACCTTGAATGACTTGGGTTGCCTCGCTAATACAGATCAAATAATTGATTTACTTACAACATGACTTCTGCTTTATCTGCCTCATCAATGGGGGAGACTGTCAAAAGAACACCTGCAGCATATGGTGAGAAAGCTGAAAAGCCCCCTCTGTTTTCAGGAAAGGCAGCTACATTGTAGCCTGTGCACAACAGATGCCTGTGCCCCTAAAATCTGAATGTTCTGTAATTTAAAATAACTGCACTGAGCTGATTCCAGGAAAATATCATCTGATGCAGAGAAAGGAACAAGCTCTTCTTGCAGCTCAACCACAGAAGACAAGAGTATCTCCAATTCCCACGCCTTCTGGAGCTTCCCTCAGTAGCTGCAGGACACTTGGCCTCATAGCCATTCCCTCTTTTTTTGTCTTTTCCCCACCTTCACCATCCCCTGACATCCCTGTTTTTCAAGACAGAAGTTCTGACATTTAAGTTTAAGGATCCCTGTGAAACTATAGCTAGAGAAGAGGTGGCAAGGTGATTTATTCAGCAACATTTCCTGCATTATTCCCTTTTCCCAAACAAGTCCTTTAAAATTTTTCTAGTGAGGAAAGGATTTAGTCCCAAACTCTTCATTCAAGATGAAGTCAACAATTTTTAGAAAAATTGTGCAAGAGTTTTTTTTACTTAATTCAGGATAAAATTAGATTTGTTCATCTTTTCTGAGCAAAACTTATTGAATGAATTACAGTGTGTGAATCACTTTTGTGATTAAAAGATTTTGTTCTTAAAGAAGTTAAGAAGAGTTTGGCCAGGTCATGTGGCATTGACTATATGTTTCTTTGTCGTCACCCTCTGATACTGCTATTACCAAATTGTTAACAACAGTAATTTGATTCAGCCATACTCTGAATAAAGTCTGTATTATAATTTTGTAATAAATGCTGTACAAGTAACTACACATGGTATCAGTAATATAATATTTTGTGTTATATATAATACAATATGGGCTTCCCAGGTGGTGCTAGTGGTAAAGAACCCACCTGCCAATGCAGGAGACATAAGAGACACATGCAGGTTTGATCCCTGGGTTGGGAAGATCCACTGGAGGAGGGCATGCAACTCACTCCAGTATTCTTGCCTGGAGAACCCCATGGACAGAGGAGCCTGGAGCGCTACAGTCCATGGGGTCACAAAGAGCTGGACATGACTGAAGCGACTTAGCACATACGCACATAATACAAGACAAAGTTATGCTAGATTCAGTGCCCATAGATTATAAACCAGTAATTGAAGAGAAATGCAGAATTAAGGGATGAAGAAGAGAAAAAGCTAATAATATGTCAATTTCTTAAACCTTTGTATTTTTTTTAGGCTTCTTGAAATGGTGCAGGAGGTCATTAACCCACCAAGTTAGTGCTGAATAAAGCCAAAGCAGACCATTCTGCAGGCTTTCCAGCAAGGATTCAACGACTGTAACATCATCTTTGTTTCACTGATCAGGTAACTGATAGAGAGGTTAAGCTGATCATCTAAGGTTCTACACTGTGAGTCAGTTACAAAACCAGCATTTGAACTAAGCAGCACCTGACACTCAGTGGGATGTGCCAGTTAGATCTTCTGTGAACCAGCAGCTTTGCAGTATTCTGAATGTGACCTTCTTTTTCCCATATTCTGAATGTTAATGTAACCCTTTGTTTTTCGAAAGTTTCTTCTCAGGAGAATAAAGAGTTTGAATACAGAATAAATACATAAATCCCACAAGGCAAGGTTTTTCCTGAAGAAACAGCTCTTAGGAATGGAAAGACTTCAGTAAAATCAGTCTTGACCTCCCGTGTGACTTTTTGTCCTGATGAAATCAGATTTAAAATCATGTCAGTTTTAGCACTTCAGGGCTGAAAAAAAGAGAAAGAGATTGAGAGAGAAATAGCCCATTGGTTTCTCTTTTTTCTCCCATAGGGCAGGCAGTTTATGGACTGAAAGCCACATTCTAGGAGAGCTACCTTTTAGTGGAGACTTAAAGGAAAGTCCTCCCACGGGTCCACATCCTGATGTGTCCTACCCTAGGCACATGTATGTATTGAGAAGGCACATGTGTACATATTTTTGTAAGCCAGTTCCTTGCAGTATGTCCTGCAGATGCATTAAAGTCGATTGAATAATAACACAAGTCCAGGTACTCCCATCTGACCCATGACCCTGTGTGTGACACCCACGGGTACTCAAGGTGCAAAAGGCTGCTGCAGCCTGAGACACACAACACCTCAACTTCATAGGATCACAGATGACTGAGTTGCAGCCTTCCCCTCAACCCTGAGAATTTCCTCTTCTTTCAAATCGAGAACTTGAAAAGAGACAACTTCTAGCATGGTTACCTCTTGGGTCAATCATCTCCCTCAGATACAGTGAGCAACAAGCCAGTTAAGAGAAGCAACATAAACTTTACAGATAGAGCAAGGTTCAAATCCTGCCCCTGTCACTTAGTAGTAAGGGACTTTGGGCAAATTACTTAATTGTTCCAGTGTCCTGGTTTGGGTTCATTGGAAGCAGATTCCGAGGCCAAAATTCAGGTGCAAGTAGTTTATTTGGCTGATAATCCAGGAAATACTAACAAGGGAGGGGAGAAAATTATATCAGAAAGGAAAGGCAGACAAAATTGGAGAAGGTGTTGCTGGAGAGGAAGATATTTTCCTCTACATTCTATGTTCTTCTGGCTGGGCTAAGAATTAAATTGACATGAAAGAGATTAACAGGAGAAAATCAAACAAAAGTTTGATAATGTTTTTACTTGGGAGAGACACAGAAAAACCAAAATGGCTGAAGCCCTCACCTTAAATACCATCTTCAGCCAGAGACAAAAGAGGATGTTTAGGCAGTGGCTTGGGCTTTTAAAGGGGAGGAAGGCAATTCATGGAGATGGAAAAGCAAACGATTGGTAAATAAACATTTGCTGGGCCAGGCAGAGACAATGGACAGAGTGGCCTCTGATCTCAAAGCCCCGTTCCCCCACAACACCCTGTCCGTATTCTTTGCGGAGATCTCCAGAGATAGCTCTACTCCCAGAATAAGCCCTCTGTCAAAAATGTTTCAAGGCAATTAGAGGGAAAGTTTCTTTTCAAGTCTTTTGAGCCACATTGATTGTTTTCAGTTTGAAATAATCCCACACCAAAGAGACACTTTAGGGTGGCAAGTTGTGCTCACCTACAGTGTTTTATCAACACGTCACCACTTGAGACAACTGGAACTTGACTTCACCGGGGACTCTGAGAGGCCATGCAGGACACACATCTAAGAGTTTACCCAATCACAAGGCAAAGGGATTGGGTCTTTATCAGGCATTGCCTGAGGGCTGCCTGGGGGCCAGGAGAACATTGATTCCTTGGCACTTGTGTTCTGTCCCCCTCCTTCCACATGGAAAGACAGACTCTGGCCACCAGAGAACACCCTAGGGCAGGTAACCTAAGTGTGGGCAGTTGGAACTCTGAAGCAATTAAGTGTGAAGGGATGTGGGCAGAGCACACACAGCATCTACTACACCCAGCTGTGTTTCCTGTCTCTAAAACACACCAGGGCCCACACATAGCAAGCTTTAAGCCGTGGAAGCCACTATTACTATAGCCAGAATCGAGTGGGGAAGCTGAGGGCAGGTGTGGTAAACTGAGTAAGCACCCTCTCCCAAGATGTTTACATCCTAGTTCTCAGGACCTGTGAGTATGTTACATTACATGGAGAAAAGGGATTTCACAGATGTGATTAAACTAAGAATCTTGAAATGGAAAGATTATCCTGCATTATCCAAGTGGGTCCAGTGTCATCACAAGGGTCTTTGTAAGAGGGAAGCAGGGGGCCAGAATCAGAAAGGAGGTGTGATGATGGGAACAGAATATCAAGTGATACAGGGCCATGAGTCAAGGAATGCAGGGGGTCTCTAGAACCTGTAAAAGGCAAAGAAACGTGAGCTCCCCTAGGATCTCCAGAGGAGAGGAATGCAGCCCTGCTGACCCATTTTAATTAAGCAAGGAGGTGTTATACAGGCTGCCTCTCATACTTGAGCACCCTACCTAAGCAGACCAAAACTTACGGCTGTAAATGACTCCCGGGCAAGAAATCAAAATCTAAGGACAACGTATCACAAACAGCCAGCTAGTCTCTCCCAACTAAGGCGATCACTTAAGCTACAACCAATCAAATCATCTCCTTGCTTTACTTTCACCTTTTCTCTAAGAAACTCTTTCTCTGAGCCCCTGTCATGGCAGCACCCCTAACCACTTCTGGTTTGGTGCTGACCAATTCGAATTTATTCTTGCTCAAATAAACTCTTAAAATTTCTAACACGCCTCAGTTTATCTTTTAACAATTGTGACATACAGCAGTCTAAGATAATAAGTTTTTGTTGTTGTAAGCCACCAAACTGGTGATAATCTGTCACAGCAACCATAGGAGACTTAATATAGAAGGACGCTCTAGGGATAAACATAGCTAACACATAATATTTCCTATGAGCAGACACTAAGCCCTTGAAGTTTAACTTCTTTAATCCTTGAAACAACTGTAGGTATATTTAACACACGGACTTTAACTCATTTTATCATATCGAATGTCCTTTTATACCTCTTCTTTTCTGTAGCTTAATGATAAAAACCTTTAACTTTATCATTATGGTTTCCCAAGGCATACAACAAATTCTCCTCTGGAAAAACATCTGATGGCAAAACCTTCTTCTCCCTGACAACAAAAGAGTGAAGGCTGATACAATTCCACTTGATGCAAGTGGAATAAAAATTGGTCCAAGCTCCTTTAAATCCTCCTGATTATAGCCGAATGTTTTTTCCCTTTGCAGTTTGCTCTGGCTTGGTAAATCATTTAATTATTCAGAGGAAGATGCCACAGTATTTTTACTGTAGAAGATGCAGCTTAGACAAAAATCTACTTCCATTGTCTCCAATAACAAAGTTTCCAGGCTGAAGCAATGGAAATATCAGTGATGTGACATCCCTGAAATCCATTCTCTGTTCTGAAAGGAAAGCTAGATTTGAGTTTTAGATTGTTGAAGAATGAAGATCCTCCACTAAAGCTGCATCACCAGGAAAATCCACCAGAGACTCTAGGTCAATGAACATACTGATGTGGTAAAATTACCATGATGATAACAATGAAACTTTTTTCGTTCTGGGAAACTTCTTGGAGTTTGGAGAAAGAATCTCTATTTACTTGCCAATCAGTATGCTGTTATATTAATATCTCTCTCTCTTCCTCTTTGTGGCTCACCTGTTTCCAAATAATGCTTACCAAGGGGGAAAGACAACTGTACTAACACTTCATTAAGAAAGAAAGAAAGAATGACTTATTATCAGGAAAGTCATTTAGCCGAGACAGAGAAGCAACACCATAAAGAGGGAAGCAAAGGTTTATTTAACTTTGGGTTTTATGGAAGATTCAGGGTCTTACTGCATCAGTTTCCTACCTGTTACTTTATCTGTCTTCTTTTTTTGGCTGTAAATTCCTCAAGACAAGCCACCAGCCTTATTTATCTTTGTTTCTCCAAATCCCAGGCAGTTCCAGACACAAAGGTGTTTACTGAATGGAATAAGTTGATTGTATATATTCATACATGAGTACAGAAGTTCAGATTGTAGCTGAGTGCCCAGTGCAGAGCTTGGCAGAGAGCCTAGTGATCACTTGTGAAGTATCAATTTGACAAGCAAAGCTGTGAAACCCTACAGCCCCTCCTCCAGGACTCTCAGAATAGCCTGCCCTACTTTGGCGAGTTCACTAGCCCACGTGTTACTGAACTACTCCATTCTGGTTCCCCAAGTAGCAAAGCCAATCTGGGTGTTATGGGTGTTATGGTGAAGGAAAGCACAGAGTTTATTTGCAGGATACCAAGCAAGGGAGTAGGAAACAGGCTCAGATCCACCCTGATGTGGTCGTTGAGTTAGGAGGCATTTAAAAAGAAAAAAGCAAAGAGGCTAGGATCAATAATTTTCTTGTGACATTTCTTAATCAAGATTTGAGATCAGGATATCTCTGGCTTTCAATTCTCAGGCCAAGTGGTCAGCCAAGGCTTGGGGGTCCATTAACTCATCTTGCCCTGGAGACAAACTGAGTTTGTATGTTAATGATTGATGTCTATAATAGCAATTTTAGTACATTAAATATGTTATTGACAATAGCAATTTTAGCCATCTGACTGGTTTATTAGTATCCAGTTAGTATAGGATTGAGGTTAGAAGGGACAAAGAGAGAACACAGTTTGGGATAGAGAGATTAATCATAAACTCATGGAACAATGGTCTGATTTCAAATTGGGAAAGGAGTGTGTCAAAGCTGTATATTGTTACCTGCTTATTTAACTTATTTGCAGAGTACATCATGAAAAATGCCGGGCTTGATAAAGCACAAGTTGGAATCAAGACTGTGGGGAGAAATATCAATAACCTCAGATATGCCGAAGACAACACCCTAATGGCAGAAAGCAAAGAGGAACTAAAGAGCTTTTTAATGAAGGTGAAAGAGGAGCGTGAAAAAGCTGGCTTAAAACTCAACATTCATAAAATGAAGATCATGGCATCTGGTCCCATCACTTCATGACAAATAGATGAGGAAACAATGGAAAGAGTAACAAACTTATTTTCTTGGACTCCAAAAGCACTGGAGATGGTGACTACAGCCATGAAATTAAAAGATGCTTGCTCCTTGGAAGAAAAGCTATGACAAACCAAATAACATACTAAAAGGCAGAGACATTACTTTGCCAACAAAGGAGTGTATAGTCAAAGCTATGGTTTTTCCAGTAGTCATGTACAAATGTGAGAGTTGGACCATAAAGAAGGCAGAGCACCAAAGAATTGATGTTGGTGTTGGAGAAGACTCTTGAGAGTCCCTTGGACTGCAAGGAAATCAAATGAGTCAATCCTAAAGGAAATCAGTCTTGAATACTCATTGGAAGGAGTGATGCTGAAGCTAAAGTGTAACACTTTGGCCACCTGAAGAGTGGTCAAAGAAGAGCCAACTCATTAGAAAAGACCCTGATGCTGGGAAAGACTGAAGGCAGGAGGAGAAGGGGACGACAGAGGATGAGTTCGTTGGATGTCATGATTGACTCAATGGACATGAGTCTGAGCAAGCTCTGGGAATTTGTGACGGACAGGGAAACCTGGCATGCTACAGTCCATGAGGTTGCAAAGAGTTGGACACAACTGAGCAACTGAACAACCACGAGGGAACTGGACTTTGGTGGGACTTGGTTTCACATGCTTAGTCATTGCAGTGCAATTTAACAACTATTCCTTGTGCGCCAAGGGAGACGTGAAGAATGAGATAGCTATTCAGTTCACAACCTGCACAAAATAGTTTGACTCCAAGAACCAAATGCCTTTGCAGTGGTGTTCTGGCCCACTTAATGCATGTCTGCCTTCACGGGTAAACCAGTTGCAGAACAAGTAAAACACTCTCTAAAATACTCTTAGAACAAGAAATAGAGGCATAACAAAAACAGACAGGTTGTTAAGGAAGAGAATGTGCTTATGAGGAAATACTGCAGGCAAGAGATTAACCTGAAATTGAAAGGGGAAGAGAAAACGTGCTTTCTGCTTAAACCTAGAGTAAGAAAATGTTTTCAAAAACAGAACTACAGAAAAGATTGTACATCTCCAGTTTGGGAAGGTCACAATAGAAAGAGAAGAGGTTTCCTGGCTTTTAAGACCCAGGGATCTCTAATATCCTTGAGGCTAGTTCTGAGGTGCTTCTAGATAAGGTCATGATTTCTCAAGTAACCTTGGAGATGCCTCCTGGTTGGGTCACCTTGGGTGAGTTACTTGACCTCTGTATGCCTCCACTTTTGCATCTATATACATCATGGAGTGGTATAGAATTGATATCTGTAAAGGGTTTAGAATGATGCCTACCACACAGTAGGTATACTGTAATTATTTATTTGTTATTTGTTGCTGTTGTTGTTAGAACAACTGAGCAAAGTAAAATTTCAGCAAATTGTTAGGCAACATTATCTCACACTCACATCAAACAAATAAATTAAAAAGGCAGAACACTAGAAAACTTTCATCATTGGCCTTTCAAACACTTATACAAATATTATACTACTTATAGTTCAGCTAAATACACTGTAGGGGAGGAAAAACTTCTACTCTCTTATGTTCAGTGCCTAGGGACTATGAATTAAATTGGCAAAAACTACATTACATGATGAAAAGAAGTTCAACTTGTACGCATACAGGAGCCAACAAAAGAAATGGTTAAAATTAAAGGCTTATATACCTAATAGTAGGGGAAAGGAAGAAAAGAGAAATTGCTTCTCTTTAGGGAAGACACATGGATTTTTAGAAGAGATGGGAGATAAGTTTGGGATAATGTTTGGCTGTACAGGTATAAGAGGTCTCTCTGTCTTCTTCAAAGCCACAAAACTCCTCTGTCCCACACCCCAGGGGATTTATGATAACTTCATTTCCCAGACATTGCTGCTTTTAGTCAGATAAGAGAAGCTTGAAGAGGCTTTTATCTGCATCTGTTTAATCTTAAATGTCTTCAGCTCAAAATCTTTATACTAACTCTGGGGTTCCAAGTGGGCTCCCAGAACATACATACAAAAAGTTAATGGGTGCTCAGAATAAGATTTTTTTTTCTTCTTTGAGATTATAATGAACATGGTCACACCACAAGTAAAGTCAGAAGTGAGACAGAGAATGCTTTGAAGCCTTGTTTGGTGATCCAAGATGATTAAGAAAGCTGACACCTAATACAAACATAAAATGTAAGTTTAAAATACCAAAAAAAAATTCTTTTCAAACTTTAAAAAAAAAATTTATTGGAGAATAATTGCTTTACAATAGTGTGCTGGTTTCTGCCATAGATCAACATGAATCAGCCACAGGTATACATAATCCCCTCCTCTTGAACCCCCCTCCCATCTCCTACCCTATCCCACCCCTCTAGGTTGTCACAAAGCACTGGGTTAAGCTCCCCGTGTGAGATATATGTATCCCAATGTTCTTGTTGCAGCACTTTTTACAATAACTAGGACATGGAAGCAACCTGGATGTCCAATTACAAATGAATGGATACAGAAATTGTGGTACATATATACAATGGAATATTATTCAGCTTTTCAAACTACTTTTAAGGGAAAAGCAGAGCCTTAGAACTTTCGGTTCTTTTTTCCTCCCATGTTGCAAATTCATGTTGTGGTTTTGGGTGGGTGGCAGATAGCATGTGTCACTATTGGCAGGTAAACTGCCAATAGTGGTCAGACAGGCAAGAATTTACTCCAAGATGACATTGGAGCTGAGGGTGGCCACCCCTAAATATGCCACAATATACTGAAAATTTTGCATTGAAATTGCTTGAGAAGTAGTCATTGAAATAAGGAAACATTGAACCTTCTCCAAGTCCGAAATGCAGTACTTGGATGCAGTCTCAAAAACGACAGAATGATCTCTGTTCGTTTCCAAGGCAAACCATTCAATATTATGGTAATCCAAGTCTATGGCCTGACCAGTAATGCTGAAGAAGATGAGGTTGAACGGTTCTACGAAGACTTACAAGATCTTCTAGAACTAACATCCAAAAAAGATGTCCTTTTCATTATAGGGGACTGGAATGCAAAAGTAGGAAGTCAAGAAACACCTAGAGTAACAGGCTAATCTGGCCGTGGAGCACAGAATGAAGCAGGGCAAAGGCTAATAGACTTCTGCCAAGAGAACGCACTGGTCACAGCAAACATCCTCTTCCAACAACACAAGAGAAGATTCTACACATGGACATCACCAAATGGTCAGCACCGTAATCACATTGATTATATTCTTTGCAGCCAAAGATGGAGAAGCTCTATACAGTCAGCAAAAACAAGACCGGGAGCTGACTGTGGCTCAGATCATGAACTCCTTATTGCCAAATTCAGACTTAAATTGAAGAAAGTGGGGAAAACCACTAGACCATTCAGGTATGACCTAAATCAAATCCCTTATGATTATACAGTGGAAGTGAGAAATAGATTTAAGGGACTAGATCTGATAGACAGAGTGTCTGATGAACTATGGACGGAGGTTTGTGACATTGTACAGGAGACAGGGATCAAGACCATCCCCATGGAAAAGAAATGCAAAAAAGCAAAATGGCTGCCTGAGGAGGCCTTACAGATAGCTGGAAAGAGATGAGAAGCAAAAAGCAAAGGAGAAAAGGAAAGATATTCCCATCTGAATGCAGAGTTCCAAAGAATAGCAAGGAAAGATAAGAAAGCCTTCCTCAGTGATCAATGCAAAGAAATAGAGGAAAACAACAGAATGGGAAAGACAAGAGATCTCTTCAAGGAAATTAAAGATATCAAGGGAATATTTCATGCAAAGATGGGCTCAATAAAGGACAGAAATGGTATGGACCTAAGAGAAGCAGAAGATATTAAGAAGAGGTGGCAAGAATACACAAAAGAACTGTACAAAAAAGATCTTCATGACCCAGATAATCACGATGGTGTGATCACTCACCTAGAGCCAGACATCCTGGAATGTGAAGTCAAGTGGGCCTTAGAAAGCATCACTACGAACAAAGCTAGTGGAGGTGATGGAATTACAGTTGAGCTATTTCAAATCCTATTTCAAATGATGTTGTGAAAGTGCTGCACTCAATATGCCAGCAAATTTGGAAAACTCAGCAGTGGCCACAGGACTGGAAAAGGTCAGTTTTCATTCCAATCCCAAAGAAAGGCAATGCCAAAGAATGCTCAAACTACCACACAATTGTACTCATCTCACATGCTAGTAAAGTAATGCTCAAAATTCTCCAAGCCAGGCTTCAGCGATACGTGAACCGTGAACTTCCAGATGTTCAAGCTGGTTTTAGAAAAGGCAGAGGAACCAGAGATCAAATTGCCAACATCCGCTGGATCATCGAAAAAGCAAGAGAGTTCCAGAAAAACATCTATTTCTGCTTTATTGACTACGCCAAAGCCTTGGACTGTGTGGATCACAATAAACTGTGGAAAATTCTGAAAGAGATGGGAATACCAGACCACCTGACCTGCCTGTTGAGAAACCTGTACGCAGGTCAGGAAGCAACAGTTAGAACTGGACGTGGAACAACAGACTGGTTCCAAATAGGAAGAGGAGTGCGTCAGCGCTGTATATTGTCACCCTGTTTATTTAACTTTTATGCAGAGTACATCATGAGAAACGCTGGGCTGGAAGAAACACAAGCTGGAATCAAGATTGCCGGGAGAAATATCCATAATCTCAGATATGCAGATGACACCACCCTTATGGCAGAAAGTGAAGAAGAACTAAAAAGCCTCTTGATGAAAGTGAAAGAGGAGAGTGAAAAAGTTGGCTTAAAGCTCAACATTCAGAAAACTAAGATCATGGCATCTGGTCCCAGCACTTCACGGAAAATAGATGGGGAAACAGTGGAAACAGTGTCAGACTTTATTTTGGGGGGCTCCAAAATCACTGCTGATGGTGATTGCAGCCATGAAATTAAAACACGCTTATTCCTTGGAAGGAAAGTTATGGCCAACCTAGATAGCATATTAAAAAGCAGAGACATTGGAGAAGGAAATGGCAAACCACTCCAGTATTCTTGCCTGGAGAATCCCATGGACGGAGGAGCCTGGTAGGCTACAGTCCATGGGGTCGCAAAGAGTCGGACATGACTGAGCGACTTCCCTTCCCTTCCCTTACTTAAAAAAAAAAAAAAATCAAAAAAAAATAAAATAAAAAGCAGAGACATTACTTTGCCAACAAATGTCTGTCTTGTCAAGGCTATGGTTTTTCCAGTAATCATGTACAAATGTGAGAGTTGGATGGTGAAGAAAGCTGAGTGACGAAGAATTGATGCTTTTGAACTGTGGTGTTGGAGAAGACTCTTGAGAGTCCATTGGACTGCCAGGAGATCCAACCAGTCCATCCTAAAGGAGATCAGTCCTGGGTGTTCATTGGAAGGACTGATGTTGAAGCTGAAACTCCAATACTTTGGCCACCTCATGCGAAGAGCTGACTCATTGGAAAAGACCCTGATGCTGGGAAGGATTGGGGGCAGGAGGAGAAGGGGATGACAGAGGATGAGATGGCTGGATGACATCACCGACTCGATGGACTTGAGTTGGGTAAACTCCGGGAGTTGGTGATGGACAGGGAGGCCTGGCGTGCTGCGATTCATGGGGTCACAAAGAGTCGGACACAACTGAGCAACTGAACTGAGCTGAACTGCACCTTCTCTATCTCCCTGAAAAGCAGGAAAGAAATCTCATGTGAAAGGTGTGCTCCTTAGATCTAGACGTAGAAGGACACCCTTATTGTCAGTGATGGGGAATTCAGGGCTGAGAGCCTGTGCAAAAAACCCCTGTTACTTCTTTAATTACTAAATTGCCCCAAGCCCAAACTCTGGTTTAATTCTTCACCAACTAAGTACCCAAAACCTAAGTTTCTCTGTCCTGTCAATTCCTCACAAATTCATTGTTTCTGTGTTGAAAAGTATAAAAACCGCCTGCTGTAGCCACTTCTTAGGTACGATTTCTATGGAAACTTCATGCACATGAATTAAAATGTATTTCTTTTTCTCCTATTAATCTGTCTTGTGTTGATTTTGTTATTAGTCCAGGCACAAGAACCCAAGAAAAGTAGAGGCGGTTGGAAACCTCCTCCTCCCTGACAGTAATCACATTTAGATACTGAGACACAGGCGGAAAGTGACCAGGTGAGTAGGTCACAGTAGCCTCTCTTTTCTCTTACTGTCTCTCTCTTGTCTTTGACTCTCTCCCAACTTTTCCTTTGTTTTCATCTAGTTGTCCTCAATGGTGTCAACCTCATCACCCGGTTGCCATAGTTGCCCCAGCCTCCTTACCTTCATCTCCATGCTGGTCCTCACCAAGGCCATCTTCTTCTTCCTTCAGTCCACCTCCCGCTCCATTTCCCTCATAAGCATACCATTAGCAGGGATGTCTCATTCTCTGCCTCCTCTACAACTCCTTCTCCTTTCAGTCCTGGGCAGTGACCTTGGAGCTAGTGGTGCACACAGGGAATCCCAGGCAGGTCGGAAACTCTGCCGACAAGAAGCACAAAGTGGTGGCTGTGGAAGCTGGACCTGGAAACATCTCAAAGATGGCTTTGCGGAGTGACCAGTCTAATACAACTCTTTCCATAATCGTCAGACCTTATACAAGAATCATTCAGAGCATCCATATACGGACTTCTCACTTAAGGGTTTTTATGTTAGTGTTCACCTTTAAGGGTCCAGCCCACAACATCCAGGAAAGAATATCCAGTGCCCCCCCGATTCTGCCCTCTTAACCCCTTTAGAGATGTTTGTTGTTGTTGTTGTTGTTGTTGTTGTTGTTCAGTCGCTCAGTCGTGTCTGACTCCTTGCAACTCCATGGACTACAGCATGACAGGCTTCCCTGTTCTTCACCATCTCCTGGAGTCTGTTCAAACTCATGTCCATTGAGTCAATCATGACATCCAACCATCTCATCCTCTGTCATCCCATTCTCCTCCTGCCTTCAGTCTTTCCCAGCATCAGGGTCTTTTCTAATGAACTACTCCACCCTATTTAATGTGAATTACTAACGTTAACATTAATGTGAAGCTCAAATAAAATCATGTCTGTGAAAGTGTCTTGAAGGCTTTAAAACACTCCACTCATGGACCAGGGTAATTTACTGAAATGCAAATCTGTTTTTCAGTTTCCATTTTTAGTCAGTCCTCAGCACCTGTAAGGTAAAAAGCAGCTCTTCCCACTTTCAGGGAACGTTGCAGGTTGCTGAAGTTGGGGGTGGGAATGTGAGTGCCTTTGAGAGACCAGGGGGGCAGTAGTACAGGGTGATTGTGTTGGAAGGGCTTTACCTAGATCTCCTCTTCAGGATCTACACAATCATCTCCTCGGCTGTCAGATAACCTCAGATAACCTTTTCTCCTCATTTTTAGAACACAGACCTTTCAGTACATGGCCCAGTAGAATTTCATCTTAAGCTATTTATATTCCCTACCCACATGCCTTAAACTGAAACCTCATAACCAGCCAAGAAGGAAATGTCAGGGACGGTCACTTATGTCATTGTGATGACTCGGACCTCATTAGTAGGAGATAACGTGGGTGGCATAGGCACCACTCAAGCAAATGGATGCCAGCCAGTCAAAACAGATGCCTGTAAACAAGCTGTACTGGTTTATACTGGCAGCGTTCTACCCTGCAGAAACCTGTATCACCAACTCTCCATAAAATCTCAGTGATGAGCACTGCCTTTGTTAGGTTACCACAAAAAGCAAAATTTGAGAGAAAGACATGCGTGCAGGTCATCTGTTTAAGAGGTGATTCCTGGAAGCAGAAGTGAGGGAATGGGGAGAATGAATCTAGGAAGGAAAAAAGCCAGCATGAGGATGTTACTGAGCCCATTGCCACTATGGGCAACAGAGGCTCAGCCTCGCTGAGACTTTCTGAAGAAAAAGAGAAAGCACATCAGAAGTGATCCACCGGACAATGGAGGATGTGACCTTTAACCATTGACCCCCTTCCCCATTAGATGCACACCATCTCCCATCACTTGAGCTCTGCCTCCTCTCAGATCAACGGCAGCATTAGATTCTCATAGGAACATGATCTCTACTGTGAGCTGTGCATGTGAGGGATCTAGGTTATGTGCTCCTTATGAGAATCTAATGCCTGATGATCCGAGGTGGAGCTGATGAGGTGATGTTAGGATTGGGGAGTGGCTGCAAATATAGATTATCACCAGCACAGAGGTTTAACTGTACAGAGACCACAGTAAATCAATTGCTTGCAGACGCATATCAAAACCCTATCAGTGAGTGGCAAGTGACAATTAAACTGCATCTGTTGGCAGGCTTTATAGTGGCAAATGAGTTGATGTACTTCAATTATACAGCTGCATCGTGGCAGTCTTTAAGTCATAATCCCACACCTATTTTAGTCCTCGTGTGGCCTGCCTATTACTTTATTTACTACTTCCATCTGTGCCTCTTTCCCACATTGCACACTTGTCTCAGTCATAGTTTTGGTAAGCCCACAAGCTAACCCTAGCCAAAATGAGTAAAAAACAAATGTCTCTGTAGAGCTTCTTTGAAAAAGAGGAGAGAAGCAGCAGCAGAAGACTCTAAGACCGCCAACAAAAAGAAAGCTGCGTTTAAAAGAAAATATGGAGTCTTACTTAAATTATGGGTTCATTGCAACAGGTGATTCATATTCTCCAAGCTTGCTTTGTATAATATGTGGCAACTGGCTATCCAACAAAGCCATGAAACTTTCAAAACTGCTTCGCCACGTGAAGTCTAAGCACCTGCATTAAAAGACAAGCCTTAGGAGTTTTTCAAAAGAAAAAACATGAACATGTAAAACAGAAGCAATTATTGAAGGCCACCACTTCATCAAATGTGTCTGCACTGAGAGCATCATTCTTAGTGGCTAAAAGCAATGTTAAAGCTAAGAAGCCCTTTACTAATGATGAGGAGTTGATCCTGCTAAGGACATGCATCATGAGCTTTTAGGAGAGGATGCAGTTCAAAAGGTAGTATATGTTCCTCTTTCAGCTAGCACCATACCTAGATGAATGAATGAAATAGCAGAGAATATTGAGACACAACTGTTAGAGAGAATTAATGAGTGACTATGATATGTGATCTGGGCTTCCTAGGTGGTGCAGAACCCTCCTGCCAATGTAGGAGACTCAGGTTCAATCTCTGGATTGGAAGGATACCTTGCAGTAGGAAATGGCAACCCACTCCACTGTTCTTTCCTAGAGAATCCCATGGACAGAGGAGCCTGGAGGATTACAATCCATGGAGTCACAAAGAGTCGGATGTGACTAAGCATGCATCCATACATGGTATGAGATCCAGGTTGATAAGTTTACCAACATTGGTTGATAAGTTTACCAACATTGACAAGGCAACAATGCTTGATTTGTGTGATATATTTTTCAGGAGAATGTGCATGAGGATGTATTATGTGCACTATTTTTGCCACCCAACACCACAGTTGCAGAACTACTCAAGGCTTTAAATGATTACATATCAGAAAAACTGAATTGGTCAGTTTTCAACTGACCCTTAACTCACGTCTGTTTGTGCAGCTCTGTGAGGAGATGGATGCAGAGCACACACATCTTCTCATATACAGAAGTAAGATGGCTTTCTAAAGGTAGATCACTGACCATAGTTTTTGAGTTATGACAACCACTCCAGAGATTTCTTTTAGAAAAAGTCACCACTGGCAGCACATTTCAGACACAGAATGGGTCATAAAACTTGCTTACTTGTATGACGATTTCACCCACTCTATGAACTGACTCTCTCTCTTCAGGGGAGAATGACAACTGTGTTCAAGTGGGCAGATAAAGTGGCTGCATTCAAAGCCAAACTGGAATTATAGGGGTGACAAGTGAACTTTGGGATTTTTGACATGTTTCGAACATTAGCAGAGGGCCATGAGCCAGGGCCTTCTTTCTCTCAGCTAGTACACGATCACCGATCTTAGCTTTCAAGAGTGTGAGCATTACTTCCCAGCCACAAAAGACCCCCAAACTGGGAAGGAATGGATCTGTGACCCATTTGTGAATAAGCCTGGTCAATTGACTTTGTCTATGCTAGAAGAGGATCAACTGCTTGAGATTTCAGTTAAAAGTATGTTTGAAACAACTTCAAATTGTTACTAAGTCCAAATTCAATGTGGAATGTTAAATTCATAAAATAAAATACACAGGAATTCAAAAGAAACCAATTATATTGAAGAACATTTATCAAAACATTTAAAAATTAACAGATGTTTGACATATATGCTTATTTATTAATGTATTAAATATCAAAATCTAACTTCAGGCCTAAAAATCAAAATTTTGAAGGAGCAATGAGTCTGCAATCTGGAAATATGTGTGTATTTTACCAGTGACAAAATCACAATTTGTTGCCCCACTCATTATTGAAAGAAAAGGTCAATTTCAGTTAGAAGTTATGAAAAGTTTATGAACCTCCTGAATCTTATCCTCCTGAATCTTATCCTTGAACATCTTAGGAACCATGGACCCCCGGATTCAGAAGTCCTTGATTATGGTTCTGTATTCTCCCCTAAATAAATCTGCATTTTTTTTTAGATTACTTATTTATTTAACCTTTCATTTAAAACTAAAATCCAGACTACAAATGTAACTTACACCTGCTATCCACCTTTCTAGTCTGATGCTCCCACTGTCCCCCTCCCCCACTCCCTATTCACTCTCCTCTTAGACACAGTCAGCTGATCAACAATGACCAAGTATGGTACAGTGCTAGTGTTTGTCATTACTGAGAGCCGACAAAGCACCAAATCCTTTTAATTCCTTTTTTTTCCAATTTCTTTTACTGCAGTAAAATACACATAACATAAACTTTACCATCTTAACCATTTAAATGGTATTAAATGGTTTAAATGGCATTAAGTGTGCTCATATTATTGTGCAACCATCACCAACCATGCATCTCCATAGATTTCCATCTAATAAAACTGAAACTTTGTACCCATTAAAATCATAATTCTCTATTCCTCCTGCCCTCAGGACCCGGCAATCACCATTTCACTTTTGGTCTTGATGATTCTGACTATGTCAGGAACCTCCTATAAATGGAATCATACAGTATTTTTCCTTTTGTGACTGGCTTACCTCACTTGGCATAATAACCCCAATAACCTTTTAAGGCTGAATAATATTCCACTGTGTGTTTATACCATGATTTACTTATCCATTCATCTCCTGGTGGACATTTGGATTGCTTTCAAATGTCCTTTTGGCTATTGTGAATAATACTGCTATCATGTGGATGTACAAATACTTCTTTCAGACTCTACTTTCAGTTCTTTGGGGTAAATACTCAGAAATGGAATTGCTGGATCACATGTGAAATTTACTTTTAATTTTTTAAGAAACTGCCATACTATTTTCCACAACAGCTGGACCATTTTACATTCCCACTAACAGTGCAAAAGTGTTCCATTATTTCACATCTTCACCAAATCTTGTTAGTTTCTGTTTTGGTATTATAGCCACCCTAAATGGGTGTGAGGTGGTATCTCATTGTGGTTTTAAATTGCATTTCTCTAATGGTAAGTGATGCTGAGTATCTTTTCATATGCATATTGGCCATTTATATTTCTTCTTTGAGAAATGTCTATTCAAGTCCTTTACCCATTTTGAATTGGACTGTTTTTTGCTGTTGTTGCTGAATTTTAGGAGCTCTCTATATATTCTGAATATTAATCCCTTATCAGATACATGGTTTGCAAATATTTTGTTCCATTCCATAGTTTGCCTTTTTACTCTGTTGATATTTCATGCACAAAAGCTTTTAATTTTTATGAAGTCCAATTTGCCTATTTTTGTTTATGTTACCTGTGCCCTTGGTGTCATAGCCAAGAAATTATTACCAAACCCAACATCGTGAAGACTTTGCCTATGTTTTCTTGGAAGAGTTTTTGTACTTTTAGCTCTTATGTTTAGATCTTTGACCCATTTTTATATAGGCTGTTAATTTTCATATAGAGTGTTACGTAAGGGTCCACCATATCATTTTAAAACATTAATTTAATCCTTACAATAACCCAACAAGGTAGATAATATATATATACCCATTGTACAGATAGCAAGAAGAACAATACAGTAACTTGTATAAGAAGACACAGCTAATGAGGAGGTGGAATCAGGATCCAAATTCTTGTTTGTCTGACTCTGGACCTGACACCATTATGCTCTTTACAACTTCTCTGCTTGTGTTTTGTGCCTCTGTGTGCATACCTCTTCCTGGAACACTTCCTCTGGTCTTTGCCTGCTAAACCCTCTCCCCTTGCAGCAGATGTGCTAGATGTCTCCCTGCCCCCATGGGTTTGGTTCATGCCAGCCAGACTTCCACCTGCTGGCGCTTACAATTTTTTTGCCTGAGAGTTTCTGGAAGTTGCTGGCACCTGCTCTGCACATACACTTAACAGGCCAGCAGTGCCAGGGAACTGATGCCCCAGGAGAAACTCTCAGCCAACAATGAAGGAAGTTCATCACCCCTTTGCCTTTTTGTCTCTTGAATATGATTTTTCTTAGCAACCCCCAGAAGGATTAAGCTGCATTTGCTTATGATTGTTAGCTCGCTTGATAATTCATTTTTATTTATTTCTTTCCTTTCTGTCTCACTTTGTCACTCCTCTACTGGTATTTCCTGATTATCACCTAAAGAACTACTTTCTCTCAAATCCTTGTCTCAGGGTTGGAATCTGACCTAAGATGGTGCTCCTTTAAAGCCCGCCTCAAATTCCTCCTCCTCCACGACGTCTTCTCTGCTTTCCTCCACAGTTGATTGACTCCTGCTCTGCCCATTGCTTGGGGCACACTCCTTGATGGTCACATTACTCACATTGCAGTGGTCAGTTTGCACAGCAGTGCAGGTTTTCTACTGCTGCTGTGACGAATCACCACAACATTAATAAACGAAACAATCGCCATTTATAATCTCCCAATTCTGTAGATCAGAAGTCTGGGTACACCATGGCTCAGTTGAGACCTCTGCTCAATGTCTCACAAAGCTACAATCAAAGTGATGGCAGGGCTTCGTTTCCTTCTGGAGGGTCTAGGGACAGATCACCATTCAAGGCCATTTAGGCTGTTGGCTGAATTTAGGTTCTGTGATTGTAGGACTGGGTTCTCAGTGTCCTTTCTGATGTCAGGCAAAAGCCAGTCTTTGCTCCTTCAAGACTTCTTGCATTATTTCTCGTGCTTTCCATGTGGCCACCTCCAGCAAAAGCAGGTCAAGTTTTTCTTGTACTTCAAACCTCTCTGACTTTTCTTTCTGCCACATCTCTCTGACTGCTGCTGGAGAAAGTTCTCTGTTTGTAATAGTTTGTGAGATTAGATTGGGCCCAGATAATCCAGGATAGCCTCTCTATTTTAAAAGTCTTCATTGGTTCCATCTGGAAAGTCCCTTCCATTATGTAATATAACATATTTATACGTTCCAGGTATTAGGACGTGGACATCTTTGGGGGCCATCCTGCCTACCACGAGTCTTCCCCACTGTATCAGTTACTCATTTCTCCATAAAGAAACCACCCCAAAATTCAGCAGTTTAAACTAACAACCATTTTATGTGCTCAGGATTACACACTGATGCTGGGCTAAGCTTTGTATTGCTTCTGTTGAAGTCCCCAGTGGAACCTAGCCTCAATTGCTTACAGCAGGAAGCCATACTTGAAAAGTTTCCTCTCTTATCTTTCTCACACCCTCATTTAGGCTTTCGGTGAGCATCTCCTAAAGAAAGGGCTTGGACCCAAGTTTTTATTGTAGGACTGTTAGCATCACAGATTTAATATTTTCTTTTTTATTCTTGTTACTTCTTGGGTTGTCTTCTTAGGGGATTTCAACCTGGTCTCAATCCATCTGTATGTATGTTACCTTTGCAAAATGTGTTCTGCTATTACTAAAAACATAACCAGACCCCACTTCTGCCTCACTTGATGGTCAACATTTCATGTCTTCTTATGATCAGAAATCTATCTTTCTAACTAGATTTGTCCTGCTCCAGCCATTTGTTGCCTTACTGTTTGAGAAAAATTGTGCAATAAGCTAAACAGACTTCATGCTGAGGCTATAGATTTTCATTTCCTAATTTTCTCTACTACATTCTGTATCTTCCTATTTTTTATTCTAAACTCCTGGTCTGAACTTGAAAGCACTGGTTGGTAACCAATTTCCGTTCCTTGATGAAGAAAGCCTTGTTTACATTTAGAGTTTCCTATTATGTTACTTAAGAAGCTAAGAGTCATTTCCTCCTTATGCTGTACAAGCAGTTTATATCCAGCTGCGTCTACACACACTAGAACACTTACAGAAATCTTAGGATCATAATCCTTCTGCAGAGCCAGATTCTAAACACAGAATGTTCTCAATTATGTGGAATCTAAAAAACAAACAAAACCCAAATTTATAGAAAAAGAGATAAGATTTGTGGTTACTGGAGGTGGAGGATGGGGAGTGGGGTAATTGGAAGAAAGTGGTGAAAAAGTACAAATTTCCAGTTATAAGATAAATAAATACTAGAGAAGTAATATATACAAAATGACAACCATAGTTAACATGCTATATGGTGCATATGAACGTTGTTAAAGGAATAAATCCTAAAAGTTCTCATCACAAGGAAAAAAAATCCATTTTATTCTTCTTTTTTTGTTTGTTTTATCTATATGAGATGATGGAGGATAACTAAACTTTTTGTAGTAAATGTTTCACAGTACATTTAGGTCAATAATTTTGCTGTGCATCTTAAACTTACACAGTGCTGAGTGTCAATTATATCTCGATAAAACTGGGGGAAAATGAAAGTGTTAAGTTTTGAGGGGCCACAACTTACCCTCTACTTTCAAAGAAAATATCCTTGTATGGTAGAATTATGAGTAATTTACACTTTTTTCTCTTTAACTTTCTATACTTTTCAAAATTTTATAAAGGTCAAGTTTTATCTTTTTAGCCAGAGAGAAAAAAAAACCCTTTTTTAATTTCTTAAAAACAATTTTTATTATCCAATCAGTCTCTCTAACACTTAATCTTAAAAAAATCCTCCTTTAGACTGATTGACCTCCTTCCTGTTAACCTGTGGCCAAAAGGTCACTTAGTGGCTGCTAGGGCCACTAATTCCTGGAATGACTCTACACCTAGATCTTGTCTTAAAGTGGAAACTCCCAGAAGCTGACTCTGAGTCAGGACTTAGTAGTGGTTTATGTGGGAGGTGATCCCAAGAAATCTCAGTGGGACAGAAGGTAGCCTGCCCCGGTCGTTACCAAGTGAGCTACCAGAGGAGCCTTTGGGAGCTTGGGCAGAACACAACTTAGAGTGTCCCACCGCAGGGAGAGGGAACTGACCTGTCAGCCAGACATCAAGGGCCGCTCCCAAACGGGTGGGCGGTTCCTGAGCACTCTGGCCTATCATGTGAGCCCTGGCAGCAGAGGAAGCCCCAGGCCCCTCCCCCAAAGGAGTCAGTGAGGGCATGCTAGTGGGCAACAGCTTCTGGCACAGGTGTAGTAGGAAAGAAATGAAATCGTGAACTTTGATCCCTAACTACCAAAACCACAGCCTGAACTAGCGCCATCACAGGACGCTAAAGTCAGCGTCTTTGGAAAGCTGATTTCGGGTAACACATCACCTCCACGAAATTATTTTTGGGAGTCCACACATTAATTCATGTCACTCTATAACATGTATGTCAGAATTCTTTGATTGAAAGTGACAAAACCCAGTTCTGATTGGTGTAGACACTAAAGTGGGGGTGAGAGATATTATTTTTTGTAATTCATCAACACAGAGTGAACAGTAGTGTCCTCTGTGGTAATTGTCTTGTCCTGACTTCAATGTCACTGCTGGAGACTGTAAGGCATAGAAATGTAAAGCATGCTCTTCAGCAGGGAGATGCAAATTATAATATCAATGAACTCTGATTTCTGAGCCTTTAGATTGGCAAAATTTTCAAGTCTGAAAATATCAACTGTGGTGAGAGTGGAAAATCACCAACAGGGGTGTTACACTTTGCCATTTATGCGCTAGTAAAGTAATGCTCAAAATTCTCCAAGCCAGGCTTCCGCAATACGGGAACCGTGAACTTCCAGATGTTCAAGCTGGATTTAGAAAAGGTAGAGGAACCAGAGATCAAATTGTCAACATCTGTTGGGTCATAGGAAAAGCAAGAGAATTCCAGAAAAACATCAACTTCTGCTTCATTGACTACATTAAAGCCTTTGGCTGTGTGGATAACAAGAAACTATGGAAAATTCTTAAAGAGATGGGAATACAAGACCACCTCACTTATCTCCTGTGAAGCAACAGTTAGAACCTTACATGGAACAATGGACTGATTCAAAATTGGAAAAGGTTATATATTGTTACCCTGCTTATTTAACATCTATGCAGCGTACATCATGCAAAATCCTGGGCTGGATGAATCCCAGGCTGGAAACAAGATTACCAGGAGAAATATCAATAGCCTCAGATATACAGATGATACCACTCTAATGGCAGAATGCAAAGAGGATCTAAAGAGCCTCTTGATGAGGGTTGAAAGAGGAGAGTGAAAAAAGCTGGCTTGACACCCAACATTCAAAAAATGAAGATCATGGCATCCCAAGATAGTCCCATCACTTCATGGCAAATACATGGGGAAAAAGTGGAAACAATGACACACTATTTTCTTGGGCTCCAAAATCACTGTAGACGGTGACCGTAGCCATGAAATTAAAAGACACTTGCTCCTTGGGAGAAAAACTATGACAAGCCTAAATAGCATATTAAAAAGAAGAGACATCACTTTGCCAACAAAGGTCCATATAGTCAAAGCTATGGTTTTCCCAGTAGTCATGTACGGATGTGAGAGTTGGACCATAAAGAAGGCTGAGCTCCAAAGAATTGATGCCTTCAAATTCTGGTGCTGTTGCAGGAAGGGGGACCCCTGAAAGTGGGCTCTTGTCTAACACTCAGAAATGAATTGTCCAAGGAGACACATGTGCTGACAAAGCAAGAGATTTTATTTGGAAAGGGTGCCCAGAGAGAGAGCAGTAGGGTAAGGGAACCCAGGAGAACTGCTCTGCCACATGGCTCCCAGTCTTGGGTTTTATGGTGATGGGATTAGTTTCTGGGCTGTCTTTAGCCAATCATTCTGACTCAGAGTTCTTCCTGGTGGTGCATGCCTTGTTCAACTAAGATGGATGCCAGCAAGAAGGATTCTGGGAGGTGGTTGGACACATGATGTCACCTTTTGACTTTTCCTGAACTCTTCTGGTTGGTAGTTATTAGTTCCTTTTTCCTTACCAGGACTTCCTGTAGTAAAACAACTCATGCAAATGGTTACTATGGTGCCTGGCCAGGGTAGGCGGTTTCAGTCAGTGTACTTACCCTAACAGTGCTGGAGAAGACTCTTGAGAGTCCCATGGACAGCAAGGAGAACAAACCAGTTAATTCTAAAGGAAATCAACCCTGAATATTCAATGGAAGGACTGATGCTGAAACTGAAGCTCCAATACTTTGGCCACCTGATGCAAATAGCCGACTCATTGTAAAAGACCCTAATGCTGGGTGAGAAGGCGACGACTGAGGATGAGATAGTTGGATGGCATCATCGACTCAATGGACAAGAGTTTGAGCAAACTCCAGGAGATAGTTTGCTTTCAGTACTGGCATGCTGCGGTCCATGGGGTTGCAGAGAGTCAAACAGAACTTAGCAACTGAACAATAGCAACATGTATATAAACCTCTTCACTATAAAATTACTTGTGATAGTGAAGTGATAGACTACTGCAGGGCAATCACAATGAATGTTTGAATTAGAGCTCCATTTTTTTTTTCAGGAAAACTATCAAAAATATAATGGTGAGGGACTTCCCTGCCGATCCTGTGACTAAGACTCCACGCTCCCAGTGCACTCCTAAGACTTTTCATGCCAAAACGAAGATGGAAGACTCTGTGTGCTGCAACTAAGACTTGCTAGAGTAAAATAAGTAACTAAATAAATGAGATGCATATTCCGTAGACAGAATGCAGTCCATCTCAAAAGGTGACAGTGGCCCCCAAGTATGGCATGATTACTTTTTATGGGCTAAGTAATTGCATATACTAATGAGTGAGGTGACTATTTCGACTATTTTTGGAGGGGGCAGGTATTTCTAGGAATTGAGCTACATTTTGTCCTTTTATGATTGGCCTCAGAACTGTCATGGCACAGGTGAGTGTGTCATTAAGCTAATAGATTATAATGAGAATATAATGAGGCTCAAGGTCTGCTGGAAGTCTAATCTTCTGCCATCTTGGGCCTATTCTGCTCTAACCAGTTTTCATCATATCCTGTGTTTGTCAAAGGCTGTGTCATCCTTTTGATGTTGTGCTCTGCCCCTTTTCCTCCTATCTCAGCCATACGTGCACTTTAACCAAAAAAAAAAAAAATTAAGAAATCACATCAGAAACTATTGTGTAAAAATAATTTAGTATTTTATAAGGACTTCTGAAAACATTTTATTTTAATAATAAGCTTTAGAGAGTGAAATGCTTCATCATTCAGGATGACACAAGTGTCACATGAGTCTCAAGGCACAGTGCACCTGATGGAAAGTTCTCTTTCATCCTGGACCCTCCCTTCACCAGCATTTCTTCCAAAAACACAAGATAAATTCTGCACAACTGGATGACGCCACTCCACCTTTTTTCGTCTGGAAGTTGTGAGAAAGTGCAGAGGTGCAATTTTAAGATACTGAAATGGAACAGGACACTGTGGGGTCCTCTTGGCTACAGATCCTTTCCATATCCCTGGTTTCTAGGACTAGGAGATAGTCTTCTTTCAGTCTCCTAGACCTTCCCTGAGTTCCAAAGGGCAGATTCAAACCGCCACTTATCAGGGAAGGGAAGGAATACGGAAAGGAGGAGGAGCAGTCAAGAAACAATACTGCAGAGATAAAGCAGGGTCCTGCTTCCTCCTCAACAAATATACATAAAAATATTTTTGAGTTCTGGGAGCCTGGAAGGCTACAGTCCAGAGGGTCGCTAAGAGTCGGACACGACTGAGCGACTTCACTTTCACTTTTCCCGTTCATGCACTGGAGAAGGAAATGGCAACCCACTCCAGTATTCTTGCCTGGAGAATCCTAGGGACGGCGGAGCCTGGTGGGCTGCTGTCTATGGGGTTGCACAGAGTCGGACACGACTGAAGCGACTGAGCAGCAGCAGCAGCAACAGCAGAAACTAAGGCCTCACCCAGGTGAAGGATGATAACTCAGGCTGAGCACAAGATTCCTGGAGCACCTCCTTGTTACCTCACCTCCAGCCAATCAGAAGAAAGTCACACACCCTGTTCATCCCCAATTTTGCCTTAAAATTACCTCACCTCCAGCCAATCAGAAGAAAGTCACACACCCTGTTCATCCCCAATTTTGCCTTAAAAACTTATCCCAAAACTTTTGAGGTGTCCAGGGGTTTTGAGCATGAGCCGTTGTTTTTCTTGCTTGGCCCTGCGATAAACCTTGCTCTGCTCCAAACTCTGATGTTTTGGCTTGTTTGACTTCACTGTGTCTTAGGTGTACAAACCTGTGTTTGGTAACAATACCTGATGAAAGTTAGGCAAAATTGGCCCCCAGTCAAGTCTAGAGGGCATCATGGTTGTTAACAGAACAGATCATTTGTATCTTCTCATCTCTACAAGGTATTGTTAACCAAGGCACATTTGTTTTCATATTGCTAAGAAAGTTACTTATAAAGCCCTAATAGACACAAAACAGTACCGAAAATTGCACAGTTGCTTGACTTCTTTGAGTAAAACATTTGTAAGTCTATATCTTAGAGCTTAGAGTCAAAGCCTTTATTGCCTTGCTTTAGGTACAGCTGTGTGTGTGTGTTCACGTGCAAGGCTGCGGCTTCAAGATTTGAAGATATTTTAATTGATTTTTATGGTATTTTCGCAAGTTACATTTATTGTCGTAAAAAAATAATCAATACAAAGTGTAGAGTTGACAGAAAAAGGCCCTGGGCTGTCTCAGCCACAACTGAGCCCCTCCTTTTTCCAAAAATAAACATTGCTATTTAATGTGGTGTGTTTTCTCCAAACTGTTATCTATGTAAGTATAGACATGTGCACATAGAAATATTATCTTTAATATTAAAACTCTGATATTGTCAACTACAAATTGGTGCTTGCCAAGGGCAATTGTCAGGGCTTCCCAGGCGGCGCTAGTGATAACGAATCTGCCTGCAATGCTGGAGACACAGGAGCTGCAGATTCGATCCCTGGGTTGAGAAGGTTCCCTGGAGGAGAATCCCATGGAGAGGAGCCTGGTGGGCTACGTGGCAGGCTACAATCCATAGGGTTGCAAACAGTTGGACACAACTGAAGCAACTTAGCACACACGGATGCAAGGGCATTTGCCATCTGCCTCTGTGGAGATTGAATCTATGCTGTTGACCTTCGACACACCCTGAAGGGAGTTCCAGGTGGAGAATGAGGCACTTTGTGCTCCAGGGAAGCTGGTGGAACAGGTCTTTAGATAGTTAGGTTTCAAGATCCCAATCCTTGCATCTCCTCACATCTGCAAAAGCACTAAATCCCTTCATGGTGACATAAGCTCCTCGTGACTAGCAGGAACTTTTTAAGTGTTTGATTGCATTGAACTCCCCCTTCACCAAAATCACACATATTGACCTTCCCCCACTACCTCTTTGGAGCAGTTTCTCTGAGTTATTTGAAGTGCTATCTCCCAGGCTGCCGTCCTCATTTTTCCTGAAATAAAACTTAACTCGCAACTCTCACATTGTGCCTTTTTTTAAGTTGATAATATCATTCTTGGTTTTCTACCACTTGCTTTTCTCAACTGATAACATATGAGAGCTAAGAGTATTGCTACATTTCTATGAGACAGACATAATTCAAAATTCTTTACATGCATTGATCTGCTTAATTCTCAGAAAAGGGAGAAAAAAGAAAAGAAAAACCCTAGGAAGCGAATGGGCTTCCCTGGTCACTCAGATGGTAAAGAATTTGCCTGCAATGCAGGATACCTGGGTTCGATCCCCTGGAGGAGGGCATGGCAACCCACTCCAGTATTCTTGCCTGGAGAATCCCCATGGACAGAGGAGCCTGGCAGGCTACAGCCTATGGGGTCACAGAGTTGGAGATGACTGAGTAACTAAGCACAACACAGGAAGCAAATACTATTACTTTTCCCATTTTACAAATGGGAGAGTGGAAGACTGGACTATTTAGACTACAGACAGGCAGGAAGGGCCAGCACTATGATTTGAATCCAGGCCAGCTGCTGTTAAAGCCTTCATTGGTTACTGCTGTGCCATGTTGCCCTTAGCCTTAAGATCTTGTTATGTCACTATGTATAAGTCTTCCTAATTTTTTTAGTTATAGCATGGTTTTCAACAGCATGGATGAATCATAGCTTACATAGCCATTCCCTCATGCTGGACATTTGCATTGTTTCCAGCGTTTTATGACTCATGTTACTTCTTGTACATACTCTCTTGTGCATGTGGGTAACTATTTCTCTGGGCTAGGTACCTAAAATTGGAATGCAGGGTATGCACACTTAAAGTGCTGACATGGAACACTAGGTTCTCTTTGGGAAAAGAATTTTCAATAGTACATATCCTCGTAGACACTGGATACTATTAGACTTTTAAATTTTCCAAGAGAATTCACATTCTCACAGACTGTAGATATTACCAATTTTTAAAATGTTTCTTAAGCTGGTAGGCAAAAATCATATTTCTTACTGGTTGTAACTTCTATTTCCTTGGTTTTCAGTGAAGTTGAGATCTTTTATTTGTTTATTGGAAATTTTAATTTCAACTTCCATAAATTTCTTTTACCTTTTGTCTGATTACTTTTTCTTTTTGATTTGAATCATATATATGTATGTTAAAATTATTTTCCTGCTATACTTATTGCAAATATTTTCTCTCAGTCTATCCCTTGTCTTTCAAATTTATTTTTGGTGACTTCTGACTCAAGCAGTATTCAATATTTATAAAGACAAGTTCATCAGTCTTCCTTTTGATTTTTGAAGTTGAGTCTTTCTTACTGCCCATCTTTAGAAAAAATATGCATAAACATATAATAATGTTTATTGTAGAATATATAGGCACTACAGATAAAAGTTAAAAGTAAAAATCAGGTGTAATTCTATCCCTCAGGAAGAAACAAAAATTGCTAATGTTCTGAGTATTTCCCATTAATATTTTAAATAGGAAAACAGATATAGCTACACTATTTTTTAAGGACCATTTAAAAATATATATATTTATTAATTTATTTAGGCTGTGCTGGGTCTTAGTTGCAGCACACGGGATCTTTAGTTGCAGCCTATGGGCTCTAGTTCCCCAACCAGGGATCAAACCCAGGCCCCCTGCATTGGGAGCATGGAGTCTTAGTCACTGGACCACTAGGGAGGTCCCTAAAGGGCAATTTTTAAAAGAAGATTTTGATGTAACTATTTTTTATGTCTGGTGAACTGTTTTAAGACATTTTCAAGACTGTAGGGGAATTATTATACACCAAGGAAAACTCTGTGTTCTTAACAATCTGGGCTGGAAAAATGCAGAGAGGACATTTCCAAGCTGTTGGTAGAATTCACCTCTTATTTCAGAAAGTAGGGAGGATACCCAGAGGAGTCCATGCAGCACCATTTGTTGGGAAGATGTCTCTGCTCCCATCAGAACCCTCTACGTCCAGACATCTCTAGTTACACTTGTGATAGAAATGAGTAACCAAGGCCCCTTGGGTGCAACCCTTCCTCTCTCCATATGAGCACTTAAGTCTCTATGTCATCTGAAACCCTGAGCCCTAAATTCTCTTGAGTCTCATTTGCTGTCTTGCTTCAGGCACTAAAGAGACTGAGTGTAATGTTTCCATTATTTTCAAAGGAGACTTTGCACTAACTGAGGTCTGGAGGCCATTAAAAAATATGACTTTGAGCCTCTAAAGATAAAGATGGAGAGCATTTTTTTTTAAGTTAAAAACAAGAAAGCATTCTAGGAGCATTGTTTTACTCTCAAGTCTAATTACTACATAAACATCATTGTAACGATGTAAAGGAAAGAAAAGAATTATTCACTGCTCCTCTATCACCTGTTTTCACATTTTAATGGCTTCCAGCAAATGTAGTATGTTTAAAACAAAAATTCAATTCCCTCCTTCTCACCTCAAATCACTCATAGTATACGACAGATTCTCTGCCTATCTAGGTCCATTTCTACTACACATGTGACCGCTCTTGGACTAGTAAGTTCGTCACAGTTTAATTCATTAAGAAATCTAAGGCAGAGAGGTATTGAAAATTTTATTTTCTCCAATCACTTTTTTAACCATGCTCCTTTGAGACTCTCTTCCCATTCCTGAATGTTATCTATAGCAAGTGCTATTTACGCCTTGACCATAGAGCTCTCATCATTCATACCAAATGCTTCTTGATGCAAGTGCTTGGGTTTTCCACCTGAGCTAACCCCAGGGAGGGCATGGAATTAATACCTCTGGGAGCAGCCCTCAAACAGTGACTAATAAGAGCTGGTGGATAAGTACCCCAGCTCCCTCATCCCTCAGGTTGGACAGCTCTGAGGTGTGCTTTTCACCCCCTCCCAGAGGTGGAACTGAGGCACAGTTGCCCACCCTTTACTATTAATAACATATCTATGGCTTCCTTCCTTTCCCTGTGTCACTTTCCTGCTTGCCTACAGGTGCTTCCTGGGATCATATCCCAAATAAACTTCTTGCATGCACATCCTTGTCTTCTGGTCTGCATCTATGGGAAGGCTGCAGCAATGATCATATAGCACATTCCCAACATCTGGCTATAGCTGGCTGAACCCAAGCTGGGTTTCTGCCTGTGCTGATCTGATCACATCCTTTCTCCCTGGAATCTTTTATTGGGAGAGAGAACATGCCAATTGTCTACAGGAAGCTGGGGGCTCCCTCATGTGAACTAAGGAGATTTGCAGGATCATAGTGCAGTGATGGATAGGAGAAGCAGAGAAAGTCAGGCTTCAGGGAGAGAAAGGGTTGAAGGGAGGAAGGGAGATAGAGTGATGGAGAGAGAGAAGAGAATGGACAAGAGAATCAGAGATGAGAGAGGGGTCCCTGTTCCAGGCTCCCTTCCTTCCTAAAGCCCTCCTACATCTGCTTCCTGGTCTGTGAGTTAAGCCAATATAAGTATCATAAATTCTCCTCTTTCTCATAAACTACCTTAAATAACTTGTTACATACCTCCAAACAATGGGATAACACAGAAGATCATCAGGAAGTTAGACTCACCCTCTTAGAAAGTTGGAAATCCATGTTCCAGGATTCTTCCCCTCCCCACCCTGAACTCTTCCCATGAGAAGATGAGGCTCTGCCCTCTGGCCTTCTCCTATGACTGGCCTCCTAGGAGGACTCCCTCAGCTGGTGACCCCCACATAGTCGGTAGGCTCTGCGGAGATGGTGCATGTGGTGCTTTTGGAGTGCTGCATAACATCATCTAGAACGTTTTCCACTGAAGATCCCTTCAGGCGGTGGCAGTCTTGTGTCCCCTCAGCCTCTGCCAGCCCCAGGCTGCAGGCCCTCTACAGGGTGAAACATCTCCTTGCTAGACAACCAGGGCAGCCTCTTGACATCAGTTTCTACTCTACCCTGTGCTCCTTCATAAAAAAAGACTGGGGATCCCTTGAGGTTCTTGCTCATGCCCTCAGGCTGAGAAACAAGGTGAGGAAAAGGCTCCACTCCTGTCCTCTTGAGGCACACTACAGTGTGGTCCCTGCCCACCTGGTAGAGACTGCGTCATCAGGGCCTCCCTGATTCAAAGTGAGAGCATTTAGGAATCACTGCCAATCTCTAAGTTCATGAGCACCCCATATTCCAGGGGACATATGTCAACTGTCTCAAGAGTCACAAATATCCAAATGTCTTCGCAAATTTCAACCTGGCAATGAGTCCTATCTGGACTTCATTATCTAAAATGTCAGCCTCTCCTTTCCCCTGCTTTTGCTGTTTACCCTTAACTTTTCTCTAGCATTTTTCCATACATTTGTCTTGCTGTAGATTTTTTCGTTTGTTTGTTTTCCCCAGTAGAATGTAAGCTCCATGAATTATTGCCCATTTTATTTACTGCTGAATCCCCAGAACTTAACACAAAATATGATGCACAGTAAGAACCTGTATTAGTCAGGGTTCTCCAGAGAAGTAAACTCAATTATATATACAGTTGATCCTTGAATTTGAACTGCACAAATCCATTTATATATGAATTTCTTTCACTAAATATGTATCACAGTACTACACGATCCACCCTCCATGGTTGGTTGAATCCATAGATGTAGAACCACAGATACAGAGCACTCACTGTAAAGTTATATCTGAATTTTTGACTGAGGAAAGGGTCTAGGCCCCTAGCTCCTGCACTGTGAAAAATATCAATTTTATTCATGTATATATATATATATATAAATTATGATATATATACTAGGACATATATATCTTAGCCCATTTAGGCTGCCATAACAAACTATCCTAGACTGGGAGGATTAAAAACAACAAAAATTTTATTTCTCACAGTTCTGGAGGCTGGGAAACCCAAGGTATGTGTAGATTAGGTGAGAGATCTGTTAAGAATCCGCCTGCCAATGCAGGGGTATTCCACATATCTTGGGGCAACTAGGCCCATGTGCCACAATTACTGAGCCTGTACTTTAGGGCCTGTGAGCCGCAACTACTGAAGGCTACCTGCCCTAGGGTCCATGTTCCGCAACAAGAGAAGCCAGCAGAATGAGAGGCCTACACACGGCAACTAGAGAGTAGCCCCTGCTCACCACAACTAGAGAAAGACCTGCGCATCAACAGAGACCCAGCACAGCCAAAAATAGATTAATTAATTAAGTTTTTTATAAAAGAAGCTAAAGAAGACCAGGGTCCTAGCTCAAGGACCATCAGGCAGAGTGACAGCAAATTCTTCCTACTCTCTTTGTTTTCTTCAGACCTTCAGTGGATTAGACAGAGAGGAAAGAAAACCAGTTGCTAAGTCATGTCTGACTCTTGCGACCATGGACTGTAGCCTGCCAGGCTCCTCTGCTCCTAGGATTTTCCAGGCGAAAATACTGGAGTCGGTTGCCATTTCCTTCTCCAGGGGATCTTCCCAACTCTGGGATCGAGCACAGGTCTGTCTTTACCAACTGAGCTACCAGGGAAGCTCATTAGGCGAGGATTAGATGAGCCCCATCAAAATTAGGGTTGGCAGTCTGCTTCACTACCAATTCAGATGCTATTTCATCCAGAAACAGCCTCACAGACACACCCAGAATAATATTTAACTAAGTATCTGGGCACCCCATGACTCACTCGATTTGACATAAAATTAATCATTACAGTGCCCAAGAAATATATAGTTAACAAATGGATGAGCTCCCATCATCAGTCGCCTCTCCGGATTTATAATGTAGGCAGCCAGGATTAAGATGTTTATCTCTTCTTCCTGCAAATCATCACTTTGTTTAAGCAATTCCTTTGGAGCCTCCCCAATCATCTGATTTAGGGATGGGGAAATGCACCCCTTCTCCACTCCATTCCCCACTAAGCCACTTCCTTCCAACACCACTCACCAGGGGGAAGCCTCCAACTCCAGAGGTTGACAGCTCTCCTTAGAATGAGAAGTGTGTATGTTTACTGTTTCCAGCTGCACCCCCTAATGCCAACAGGATGGCAACATAAGAGATCCCCCTTACAGAATGTTGTTGCACAAGAGTCTCCTGTCTAGCAGATTGTGAAAAATGGTCACAGATTCCTACTTTTCAAGCTTTACCTGCCCTTTCCCAATATGCCTTTACATTTCTTCCTATTAAAGAGTGGAAATAATTTCTCTACCCTTTTGAATCTGGACAGGCCTTTTCACTTGCTGTGATCAATAAAATGTGGCAGGGACATCTACTGAGCCCTCTCGCCCTAGATCCTGTGCTCCACAACAAGAGAAGAGCCCCTACTTGCTGCAAATAGAGAAAGTCTGTGGGCAGCAACGAAGACCCAGCACAGCCAAAATAATAATAGTAACAATAGTAAATAATAAAATAAAATACGGCAAGAATGATATTGTGGGGAGTTCTGAGCAAAGCCTTAAGCACCCTTGTAGCTACTGCTCTCACTTTCTTTCCAGGTGAAGTAGGCCAGCCTCAACTCCTCAAGCATAAGAGACCATGAAGAAAGTGATCCAGTCAATAGCTGGCACTGACCACCAGACATGCAAATGAGCTGCTCAGTTTATCCAGCCTGTCTGCCTGATTGCAGCAATGTGAGTGACCGTACTGGTTTTCTATTGCTATAGAACAAGTTAACACCACCTTGCCAGCTTAAAACAATGTGCATTTATCACCTCACAGTTCTGGAACTCCAACATAGATCTCACCAGGCTAAAACCAAGCTGTCAGCAGGGCTGCATTCCTTTTTGGAGGTTTTAGGGGAGAATCTTTTTCTTTGCTTATTCAGACTGTTGGCAGAATTCAGTCTCTTGCAGTTGTGGGATTGAGGTCCCCTGTTTGCTGCCTGTTAGTGAGGGCTGTTTCTATACTCCTTGGCTCATGAACCCTTTCCTCAATATTCAAAGCCAGCAGTGATGGGCCAAGTCCCTCTGATACTTCAAATCTCTCCCATCTCTTCTCCCATTACATCTCTCTAACTCTTCTGCCTTCTTCTTACACTTTTAAGTGCCCATGTGACTACATTGGACCCATCCAGACAACCAAAGATAATCTTCTTAGCCAAAGGTCCATAAACTTAATTCCATCTACAAAGTCCCTTTGACCATACCCAGACCTAATATCAGGGATTAGAGCATCAACATCTTTGGAGGAGGGACATTATTCCACTTACCACAGTGACCCCAGATGAGAGCATCAGGACCACCCAACTCAAAGGCTGACCCACAGAATCATCAGCAAGTAAAATGGGTAGTTAATGGGATGCTAATGAACTGATCCATGCTGTACACGATATCAGGTCACAAACAGCCAAAAGAAAATGTGTTTGGAATATGTTCTCAAAATTCCAAAGGAGTCCTTCAAGCCTTGAAAGCTCTCAGAGACAAAATTCTCTGGGCTCAGAGTCTTGGCCCTATCTTCTTGCTGCTAAACTGCCTCTCAAAATGGAAAATGAACGATAAGCCTTTGAGAATCTGGATTCTCAAAGTATATTATTAGTAAAACGTAGGAGTTGGACCCAAATGATCATTAAATGCTGCCTGGGCTCCATGCTTTCCTGGATGTCTCTCTCCTGGCTGCCTGTTGATAATCAGCTATGTTGCCAGATGGTTCCTTTTAGGGTTGTCACTTGTCCTGCAAAGGGTTGGACATATTTTACTACATCACGCAGTGTGTTTATCTTATTGTCTTTATTGTGAAAAGGCAAAATCTACAAAACCAGGATGAGGAAGACAGAAGTATGATCTTCAGATTCTCATTAAATCAAGGAGCAATCTGCCAGAACCAGGACAGCAACTGGACACAGTGTAGGAGCTCTGGTGCATTTGGACCAGGATATTTGGCCATGAGGAGAATGCAATAACCCTCCTACTACAAGGTCCCTACTCCCCTCACTGCAAAGTGTTTGGCATTCCCAGACAACTTCATTCAACAGCTGACATCTCCAATTTAGACTATTTGGCGTCAGTGTGTGCCATAAGAGGGTGGGAAGTTTTTCCACTAGAATAGAACTCATAGCATATCCACCAGGGCCCTGATCTTGGCATACCTTCCTTGAGGTATGAAAAGGGGTGGGGATGCCTACTTTCCCCTTTACTAGTTTTTCCTTTCCCTAATCAAGCTGCTTCTTTAATGATTTGGGTTCTGCCACCAATTCTGATTCAGGGTCAGAGAGGCAGAGTATAGGGTCATACCATGAACAAGCACTGCTCCAGACATGAGCTGGGTACCTACAATTCAACTCATTCTGACAGGTGAAGAGTGCAGTCCTGCAAGACTACTTTCCCTCTCCGAGTTCAGGCTAGGTTATCACCTGTATTTCTGGCTGACTGTATAGAAGTCAGAGATAGCCAGGACCCCCTCTTCAGGTTTGGTTTGCTAGAGTGGCTCATGGAACTCAGAGAAACATTTTACTTACCAGATCATTGGATTATTATAAAAGGATACACCTCAGGAATAGCCAAACAGAAGAAATGTATAGGTCATAGCATGGAGAAAAGGCTCAAAGTTATATGCCCTCTCTGAGAGAGCCATGTTCCCCAGTCGCCACGTATTCACCAACCTGGAAGATTTCCTAAACCTCTCCATTCTTTCGGGTTTTTATGGAGCTTCATTACACAGATGACTGGTGACTGAGTCAACCTCCAGCTTCTCCCCCGCTCCGCCCAGAGGTCAGGAAGGTTTAACTCAAAGTTCCAACCTGCCAATCATGGTTGGTTTCACTAGCAACCGGCCCCCATCCTTGGTTCAGTCTGAAAATTACCTCATCAACATAACAAAATGCACCTTTGTCACTCTTATCACTTTGGAAAATCCAAGAGTTTTAGGAGCCTGTGCCAGAAACAGAGATGAAGACTAAATATATACATATGTACATACAAATATATATATACAAAATATACACACACACACACACACACACACACACACATATATATATATACCCATATGTATAAATTTTTTAAAAGAATTCTATTGGAGTAGAGTTGATTTATAATATTGTGTTAGCTTTGGGTCTACAGCAAAGTGATCCAGTTATACATATACATATATTCACTCTTGCTTAGATTTTTTCTCATGTAGGTTATCACAGAATATTGAATAGAGTGCCTGGTGATATACCATAGGTCCTTGTTGGTTATTTGTCTCGTAAATAGTGTACATTTGTTAATCTTAAACTCCTGATTTACCCCTCTCCACCATATTTCCCCTCTGGTGTCCATAGGTTTGTTTTTAGTATCTATTAGTCTGTTTCTGTTTTGCAAGTATCATTTTTTAAAAATTAGATTCCACGTATGAGCGACATCATATGGTACTTGTCTCTGTCTGGCTTACTTCACTTAGTGTGATTATCTCAAGGTCCATTCTTGTTGCCGCAAATGGCATTACTTCATTCTTTTTTATGGCTGAATAATATTTCGTTGCATTTATGTACCACATCTTCTTTATCCATTCCTCTGTCAATGGATATTTAGGTGGCTTCTATGTCTTGGCTATTAATAGTGCTACAATGAACACTGGGGTGCATGCATCTTTTCAAATTATGATTTTCTACAGATATATACCCAGGAGTGGGATTGCTAGGTGATATGGTAGTTTTATTTTTAGTTTTCTTTTAAACGTTTTATTTTGTATTGGGGTACAGATGACTAACAACGTTGTGATAGATTCAGGTTCACAATGAAGGGACTCAGCCAGACGTATACATGTATCCTATTTTTAGTTTCTTAAGGAACCTCCATACTGTCTCCAAAGTGGTTCTACCATATATATTTATTATAAATCACAATATCACATTTACCCATTCTGTATGACATTTTAGAATTGGCCCCTATCCCTTGTATGACAGGTGTTAACCCCAAAAGGTTTCACCCTTGCATGACAGCAGGTATAAGCAAATATACAGATTTCCTGGTGTCACCCAAGTTCAATTAGAATCTCTAGGGATGGGCCCATGCACTGGAAATTTTTATAGATTGTTGCTATCTAATGAAGCCTATAGGCTCCTTCTCAGAATGCCATTTTTAAAAAGCATAAAATAAGGGGGGGAAAAACCTACTTTTACAGTAGAATTCACTTACAGTAGAAGAAAGGAAAATATTAAGAAAACAAGTGTGTGATAAAATACCATATTTGTTGCTTGTAATATTAACACATTCAACAATAAGACCTAGCAGTAGGTCTAATAAATACAGTAACTCCAAAAGTAATAAGAATAAACAACATTTTTCTCCAGATTTTGCTACCCACTAGTTCTCATCTTAATGATCTCTAATGGTTTCCTCAAATTCCCAACAAAGAATCCCTTTGAAATGGTTTCCCATGTCTGAAAAGAGTCTGCCTTGGGGCTTCCCTGGTGGCTCATGGTAAAGAATCTGCTTGCCGGTGCAGGAGACACAGGTTCAATCCCTGGTGCAGGAAGATCCCACATGCTGAGGAGCAACGAAGCCCCTGCACCACAACTATTGAACCTGTGTTGTAGAGGCGAGAAGTCACAACTACTGAGCCCACTTGCCTCAACTACTGAAGCCTGAGCTCCCTAGAGCCCAAGGTCCACAACAAGTAAAGCCACTGTGATGAGAAGCCCTCACACCACAACTAGAGCTGATATTGATCTTGGGTGGCCTTGGCTTGCAGGGGCTTGAAGCAGAGCCTCAGTTCCTGGCCAGAGACTGAGGATTGGGTAGCAGTGGTGAGAGCACTGAATCCTAGCCACCTAGACCAATGGTCAGTGACAAGACCCTGACTCTTCGGATTTGCAGAAAAAGAATTCCCACAAAGATGAAAAGTACTGAAACAAGTCAAGTGTTTATTAGGAGGAAAAAAGTATAGTATATGTGGATAGACACATAGGCAGACTCAAAGAGAGAGTTGCAGAGTTGTGCCCTCATTGTAACTGGAATCACTTATAAGGAGCATTTTTTCCAGGTGTCCTTTGGCCAATCATTTTGAGTTCCCTGGTTCAGAGTTCATATTTGGTATAACTCAACATCTTCCCATGTGTGCCCACACATCTCTTAGCCAAGATGGATTCTACCAAAGAGGCCTATGGATAGTTAGCATCACTTAGCATCACTTCCCTTTTGAGCTCCAAGGAACCTTTCTGCCCATGTGCAGTTGAGTTCTCCTGACTTCAAGAATGAGAGATATGTGGTCTCTTATCTCCTATCCGGGCACAGCTTAGCCTTCTGCCTTGATTGTCCTGCTAGTCTCATTTTGGAGTATCTACATGGGGCAGGGGAGATGGCTACCTCCTGCCTCAGTATCATCTTTTTTTTTTTTTTTTTTTTTTATAAATTTATTTATTTTAGTTGGGGGCTAATTACTTTACAATATTGTAATAGTTTTTGCCATACATTGACATGAATCAGCCATGGGTTTACATGTGTTCCCCTTCCCGGACCCCCCACCCACCTCCCTCCCCATCCCATCCTTCTGGATCATCCCATTGCCCCGGCCCTGAGCCCTTGTCACATGCATCGAACATGGAATGGTGCTCTCTTTCACATATGACAATACACATGTCTCAATGCCATTCTCCCAGAACGTCCCACCCTCACCTTCTCCCTCAGAGTCCATAAAATTGTTCCATGCATCTGTGTCTCTTATTCTGTCTCGCATATAGGGTTATCGTTACCATCTTTCAAATTCCATATATATGCATTAGTATACTGTATTGGTGTTTTTCTTTCTGGCTTACTTCACTCTGTATAATGGGCTCCAGTTTCATCCATCTCAGTAGAACCGATTCAAATGTATTTTTTTAATGGCTGAGTAATATTCCATTGTGTATATGTACCACAGCTTCCTTATCCATTCATCTGCTGATGGACATCTAGGTTGCTTCCATGTCCTGGCTATTGTAAACAGTGCTGCGATGAACATTGGGGTACACGCGTCTCTTTCAATTCTGGTTTCCTCGGTGTATATGCCCAGCAGTGGGATTGCTGGGTCATATGGCAGTTCTATTCCCAGTTTTTTAAGGAATCTCCACACTCTTCTCCATAGTGGCTGTACTAGTTTGCATTCCCACCAACAGTGTAAGCAACTTCTGCAGCTGAATTCCCGAAAAATAAACGACCCAATCAAAAAATGGGTCAAAGAACTAAACAGACATTTCTCCAAAGAAGACATACAGATGGCTAACAAACACATGAAAAGATGCTCAACATCACTCATTATTAGAGAAATGCAAATCAAAACCACAATGAGGTATCATTTCACACCAGTCAGAATGGCTGCTATCCAAAAGTCTACAAGCAATAAATGCTGGAGAGGGTGTGGAGAAAAGGGAACCCTCTTACACTGTTGGTGGGAATGCAAACTAGTACAGCCACTATGGAGAAGAGTGTGGAGATTCCTCAGTATCATCTTAAACTAAGCAATATCCCTCTCAGAGGCATTAGTATTGTTATATAGAGTTATTTCCATGTATATTTAGAATAGAGATATATTTAAATTTTACGTAATACACACTTACTAGAATGACTAAGAATACAAGAGTTAACAATGTTAATTTTTGCAAGGATGTGAACCAGCTGAAACTTTCTTATCTTGCTGGTAGGATCACAAAATGGTACAGCCAGGTAGACTTCTGCAAGGTCCAGGAATCCTGAAATCATAGATAACTTGTATATGCTTTGAAGCATGCTTTAGATGTTTTTTCTTGGAAGCCCTGCAACTACACTAAAAACTGAATGCTTTGTTGAAAATACCTACCGTCAATGGTTGCAGAGTCTACACAGAAATATGCTTTGTGCTGTTCTGTGAAAGATGTTTTGGCTTGTTAGCTATACTATTTAGTGTGGCTGTATAGCCCATGGTGCTTTTGAATATGTTGGTAGTGTTGTCATGTGTTTTGGACCATCAGTGGAGCCTACAACTCAAAATTCAGGTATTGTCTTTGCAGAAAGTCTTAGTCGACATTTTTATGGTATCCAAAGAGATGACATTGTGATTGCAAAAAGCCCAAGTGATCCAAAATCAGATATTTGTAAAACAGTAATTGGTTTTGAAGAAGACAAAATTCTCACCAGTAGTCCAGTAGATTTCTTTAAAAGACATTGTTTTGTGCCAACAGGTCATGTTTGGTTAGAAGGTGATAATCTACAGTTACAGATTTCAGGTACTATGGACTTGTTTCATATGGACTAATAAGTGGACATATCTTCTTTAGATTTGGCCTCTGAGTGATTTTGGATTTCTATGTGACAGGCCTAATGGTCACAGATTTTCTGATGATTAGCAAGCATTTGTTCTTTTGATTTGATTATTGTCTTCTGTTCAAGTGAGTTTATTATTGTCACTGGAACCACATATTTACTAATAAACTATTTGCTATTCAGAAAAAAAATGGTACAGCCATTTTAGAGAATAGTTTGGCAGTTTTTTATAGTTAAACAAAAACTCACTATAGTGAGACATATACCTATAGTATGATCCACAATCCCTAATTTCACTCCTAAACGTCTAATCAAAGACATGTGTTCACATAAAAACCTGTATAAAAATGTTATAAACATTATTCACAAGCACTAAAAATTGGAAACAACCTAAATGTGGATCAACAGGTGAGTTGATAGCATGATATATCCTAGACAGAAAATCAATCAGTAGTTTATTGAGACTTAGAGTCAGGGAAGGGAACACGTCAGAACATTTTGGGGTGGTAGAAATGTTCCATACCTTGATTATGGTAACTGTTAAACTCTTTGTTGAAGGGTAGAGGTATATTGCATGAGGACAAGGGGTGGGCTTGGGATGGAGGATGTTAGTTCTCCTGAAACCTGGTAGGAACTGTTTTCAGATCTGAAGAGATAGGGCCTCTGAATAGGTTGGCTGCAAGTACGCAAAGAGTTTGGGATCCTGGCTGCTCCTCAGGGGCTTTGGCAAAGAGCTTTCACCCAAATGAGGGGAGGAAATGAAGGAGGATGAAAGGGCAACTCCATTTCTTCCAGATCAAAAGGCAAGATACTTGATGGGGTGGAAGAAGTTTTTCACCCAAAGTCTGGGATTGGATTTCTTCACTACTAAAGCCAGTGGAGATAGAGCCAGATTTAGTTTCATTTAAGAATATAATGCAAGTTGAAGTACTTCCCTGGTAATCCAATGGTTAAGACTCTGCCTTCCAATGCAGGGGGCACAGGTTTGATCCCTGGTCAGGGAACTAAGATCCGACATGCTGTGCAGTGCAGCCAATAATAATAAGTAAGAAAAAATGGAATATAAAGTTGATACTTCTTGAGTTTGATTCTCATGAGACAAATTCATACAGATTCACAAATATGAACACAAAATCATATTATTAGACAGAAGTTAGAGAAGATATAGTATCCAGAGAAAAGGACAACTGAAGGTGGTTCTGGCACAGACAAAAGTGGTGAGACAACACTTTGGCAGCAACAGGGCTCCTAGTTCCCCTGAGATCTTGCCAGAGAAGCTGGTACTTCTCCTTGCTTTCTTGAAAGACTAGTTAGAGTCTTGGGCTTAGAGACTTTGCAAAGAAACATACTTCAATAGTCTGTTGTGTAGGAAATTAAAAGTCAACTTAAGCATCATGTCCAAATTTGCAAAATTTGTTCAGAACAATTTGCATTTGCCAAGCAATTTTTTTTGAACAGTTGCCTTGCCTATGAAAGGCAGCCAGAAGAAGATAACATTGCTCTATCAGCATAAAACAAAGGCTATCTTCTTATAAACACATGCCCAAAATACCACATGCAGCTTGCCCAAACTTGGGAGTTAGCAATTGCATACTGATGTAATGATTGAGAGTTTTCAAGTAAGGAAAACCAAACAGACCTAAGATGTGTCTTCGCAGAATAAACTGGAGAGATGGGTGATTATGTTAACATCAGATTATTATACATATTTATTGCTGCAGTAAAACGATCTCTTTACACACTCTCTTGGCTTCATAATGGTGAGAAAGTACTTGGATATAAAGATATGAAACTGTGATGATGATGGGAATATAACATTGATGATCTTTAATGATTGATCAAGATCAGAGGGTTGAGAGATTTGGAAATCTCTAAGGGTTGTCCCAGCCCAGGATTACTGGATGGAGCACGGCCTGGAAGAATGTCTTAGTCTGCTTGGGCTGCTGTAACAAAACACCCTAAGCTGTGTGGCTTAAACCACAGAAGTTTATCTTGTCATAGTTGTAGAGGTTAGAAGCCTGAGATCAGGGTACCAGAATGATATAGTTTTAGAGAGGGGTCTCTTCTGGGTGCCATTTTGCTGTATCCTCACATGGCCTTCCATCAGTGTTAGCACGTGGAGAAAGAGTGACCTCTCTCTCTTCCACTTCTTAGAAGGTCATCAATTCTATTAGGCAAGGACTCCATCCTTATGACCTCACTTAACCTTAGTTACCTCCAAAAGCCCCATCTCCAAACACAATCACATCAGGAGTTCAGGCTTCAACATAGAAACTTTCAGGGAACACAGTTCAGCCTGTGGCAAAAAGAAAGCAACCCCTCCCTCATGTCAGCATGGAACTTTTGATTTAGCCACCACAGAAACCTGTAATGCATGAAGCAATAGCAAAGAATAAGGAACACAGATTACATAGCTCAGAAAGAGGAGGGCTGGAGCACTCAGAAAAGACCTTCTAAACCTGGGATTCCCTTGGGACATTCAAGACTGTGTGCAGATTTTCTAAACTCTGAATTTAGTCAGGAATTCCCTTGCTCGGTGGCTTCTATTCTCTAAAGAAAATGTCGAGGCTCTTATCACTGCCTTCTGACCCCTCAATTCTACCTCCCAGCCTCTTCTGTTGCCAAACTCTGAGGTAATCACATTGAGCTGCTTTCAGTCCCAAGGACTTTCTTTCACCTTCAAGCCTGTGCCTGGGTACTTTCCTCTTCCTGGAAGACTTATCCACCCAACACCTCACATCTCAACCTATCGCCTCAGTCTGTGCCTGCCAGCTCCCCTCATCCTTGAGGTCTGAGTTTAGAGGACACTTCCTCAGAAAACCTCAGCGAGAACATCATCATGAACCCTCAAACACCTGTCACTCGTCTGCATTTGCTAATGGAATGTCATGAAATATTCCACCAGTGCTCAAATTGCCCTAATCATCTCATAAATAATTATAATAGTTTATTTGTATGAATCAAGATCCAAAGTTCACACTTTGCAAAATAATAGTTAAATTATTCTACTGAATTATTACATATATAATATTTATCCACTACCTATCCAATCACATTGGTTGAACAGCCAAGTATTATCTGCCCCTGTACACCAACCCCCACCCCCAGGCCACCCACCTTGGATGAAAATTTCCAGTTCACATTCGCATCTATAGGGCTAACCCCTAAACCAAATACTACTACTGACATTGTTCCCTCTACTGAACTTCCCAGGTGCTCCAGTGGTAAGGAGTCCACCTGCCAGTGCAGGGAACATGGGTTCAATCCCTGGTCTGGGAAGATTCTATGTGCACGAAGCAAACAAGCCCATGCACCACAACTATGGAGCCTGTGCTCTAGAGCCCACTAACCATAACTACTGAGCCTGCATACTACTGAAGCCCATTCACCCTGGAACCCATGCTCCGCAACAATAGAAGCCACTGCAGTGAGAAGCCCACGTACTGCAACTAGAGAGTAGCCCCTGCTTGCCACAACTAGAGAAAGCCTGCACACAGCAACAAAGACCCAGCACAGCCAGAAATAAATAGAACTTAAAAAAAATAAAGGGGATTTTCAGAAAGTTCTGATGTGCAGTGAGTGATTCAACTTCTCCATTTCCCCACACACACACAAAAGCTAACTCACCCAAATTTACTGACATTCAGCCCAGATATATCTCCAGTATGTTATTTTCAGCACAACCTGACCTCATTGAAGGGTTCTTGAAGAACTAGAAAACTGACAATGTGCTTTAAAAGAAAAGAAGAGAAAAGATGTGTGATGTTCCAATTGGCAGCTCCAGGCTCTACCCGTACAGTCTTTGAGGACATTTGCATGTCAGGAAGTTTATAATAAGCCAGATGAAATGTTTGTGCAGTGCACCCCATGAGACGTACTGTTCCAAAAGCTGAATCTAAGTTTAGATGGATTCCAAGATCTTCCCCCATCACCACCCTCCGAAATCCTCTAAAAATAGCTTCGCTCTTACTTAGGAAATCTGTCTTGCTCCTGAACACAATTATGCTTTTACTTGATTCCAACACAAAAAGACATTACTGATTGAAAGAAAAACTGAGCTCTTAGCAAGGGACACGCATGGGTGAGGAACTATCTGAGCTATTTCTATTTACTTTCCTAGTGTTTTAGAAAGTATGAAATATTCCCCTCCCCCATTTCAGTGTTCTGTGTTGAAAACACAGTGTAGATATACAGTGTAGAGGGGGGCTTTGCCAATGAAATATGGTGAGTGTAGGAGGAGGGAGATACAGGCAGTGTACCAAGCCCTGCTTTGTAACACAGAACATGCGGGAGAGGAAAATGCTGAAAAACAGAGAGAATAGGGGAGGATTTATATTTCCATGTTGGCAGTTGATCACATTCAGTCTTATTCAATGAAGCTGCTTCAGTGGCTGTTGCCATGGGAACCAGACATGATTAAGTAGTTTATTGGATGCCGTTTCCATGGACCAATGTTCTAAAGCGGGGTCAGGGTTTCACCCTCACTTTGGGTCTTCCAAAGTTGCCAAGGTATTTTCTTTTAACAGGTGTGTTTTTAATTTCACTGTCAATGAACACCTATAATATGTGAAATAAAATGGCTAAATTCATGAACTTAATATTGGTAGGATTTTGATTATTTTGTCAGAAATAAAATAATTTAGCATACTCGCCAGAAGGAGGCTGTAATTAAAAAATTTACATGTGCGCACAGTGAACTTTGCATCACAATGTAGAAGGGATCATCTCACTTTGTAAGATCATGAAGACCATCACTGATTTGCAGTATTTCTCTTTCCTGACTGTGCTGGTTCAGCAGAATATTCATCACTGTAGTGACGTTGTAGTTACCTTCCCAAGATTGTCACACCCCTCATTTGTTCAAACCGGACAGTTCTCTGCTAAGAATCTGGACAGACATTCCGTCTTCCTAACCACCTAATGAGATGTAGCAACACTGCTTTCCTCCTCATATTCAGCCCCCATAGTTACTCACATGACACGCATGGACAGGCAGCTGACTCTTAGATACTGTGTACCCAGGATTCTTTCCAGAAATGCTCCACAGCAGTCAGTGTGTGGAAATCAACACACACCAAACTAAGCAAATAGCTGGGAGCTGGGGCAGCGCTGTCTACAAAGCTACGTGCAGACCTGGGCTTTGCTGCTCCGAGTTGGGTGACTTGTTTCCTTTGCCGCAACGGCTTCAGGATTTCTGGGAGGCACTTCTCAGTTTCTTCCTCAAGCCAAAAGGACTTAGCTGCTGGAAGTGTTGTCAGCTAACAGCTGGGGCCCTCTCCTGAAATCACCTTCTCCTAAAAAGAGCCAGCTCCCTCAGGGGCATGCTTCCTTCCTTCCTGGGCATCTCACAAACAATATGTGGTTTATGGGGCGTGGGGTGGGATGGGGTGGGGGGGCGACTGGTATGAAAGCCTGAGCACCTCATTCCCACCCACCTTGCTCCAGCGCCAGACCCTTGTGAAGGATCACCCAGCTCTAGAGCTCCCTGCAGAGTCCGCCACAGCACTTGTTGAGACTTCTCCAAAGCCCAGCTTCTTCCCCTGCCCAACCCTGCTTTTTTCACTCCATTTGCAAGGGTGCTGCTCACTAGGGCACTCCCTAGGAACATGCACGTCAGCCTCCACCTAAGAACCTGCTTCCCAGCATAAAGACCAGCAACAACTCTGAACTTCTGAGAAATTCCCTCCCCTATTTTTACAGTGCAATTTTGGGGCGACTTAGTCCCTGCTAAGCCTCAGGTGTAAAGCATCTGGAAAAGCCCATCAGCTCCTCCATCCCCAGGCCACGTGATTTCTGAATTAGGGCAATGAAGTAATGAGAAGAGGTCTGATGAAGACATTGAAAAATGAAGCTTTCCTAATTTTCCAGATCTACCAGAAGAGATAGTCTCTGTCACTGAATGTGAACAAGGAAGCATGTGGACTTTGAGTTATCCTTAAAATGATGAGAAGTTTGCTGAGATTATAGCCAACCTAGGAAAGAGGAGGAGAGAAATAATCACTCATTGAGTCACTGGTTCAAACTACACCTGCACCAGTTGCCTCTGAAGCCAGCCTGCCTCTGGATTTCTCAACCTGTGAACCATTAATCCACACTGTTGCCTAAGTTAACTTTATGTTTCCCAACTGTAAAATGGCATTGATGATGCTACAGCCTTTCTAATGAGGGTGTTTTAGAGAATACATTATCAATGTATCCAGTGTATCAGAAGTGCATCACAGATGTCAGTGATTCACATGGCTTTGAAAAATCCTTGGCTGATTTACATGATGGAAGACAATGCGTTTTCCTTAAGCACGTGTTCCTCAGAGGAACAAAAGTTTTTATTGGACAATATCTGGGACTGTCTTCAACCTGTAGTTTGATGCTCGATCCAGAACTGAGATTTTCAGTTTGTAAGCAGTGGTATTTTAAAAAACTGAAATCTCATGTGGAGACCATAGATATGTATATACATGAAAGTGAAAGTGTCAATCGCTCATTTGTGTTCGACTCTGTGATCCCATGGACTGCAGCCTGCCAGTCTTCTCTGTCCATAAAATTCTCTAGGCAAGAATACTGGAGTGGGTTGCCATTCCCTTCTCCAGGGATCTTCCCTATCCAAGGATCAAACCTGGGTCTCCCACATTGCAGGCAGATTCTTCATTGTCTGAGCCACCAGGGAAGTAATAATAATAGTAAGTATAGGGTACTTGCTATGTGCCAGGTACCATGCTTAACACTACATTTTTAGGATATATATGCATGCTTGTACAATAATGAATTCATTGAAACTTCCTGATAATTCTATGGTGTACACACTGCTATCATCTCTGCTACTTCTTGTGAAACCTCTCCAGTACATTCACAATAGTGAATGCGGGAATCTGATGACTATGAATATTTTCTCTGAATAATGGATACTTCGAAAGCAGCATCGGGTCACAAGACTTTTTTTAAAAAGCAGGAAATAAAATGTGTGTAGCACAAATAGTCTAAAGTAATAACTACACGCATACACACACATACATATTCATTCAGAGCTTTAGCTATCAAGTGAGAGCAGTTGTTGAGAAATGCAACAGTTCTTCCATTTTCTAAATAGTCCTGAGAAAACAATTTGCAAGGGGAAGGAAGATTAAGGAAAGGAATGAATACTACTTTATACAGAAATGTGAAATTTTATGTTCATCAGAGAGAGAATTACAGAGCATGTTGGGAAAATGGTTTATTTCCCCCTTTTGGGTTTAGGCTATAGGAACAATTAACATCTGTCATTGGGAGACTGTGTATTTATGTTTATGTGTGTATGAGCCTTCAGTTCCCTTATGGGAAAGCAGGAAATAGAGATTTTTCTCTGCAACTACACTGGTAGGGAGACTGGAGTTCAAGGTTAGGACTTGGGGCTCCATGTCCATTCTGAACTCTTCAAAGGGACCTGGAATACCAAAACCATAAGCTGGCACTTACGCCCCCAGTGTATTGACCCAGGCAAAATAAATAAGCCTCAGGACCATGTACCACTCAGGGAAGAACACTGACAATGACCAAAACTAAGTCCTCAGGGCAGGGCCTGGGGTTTTGAACTAACGGAAGAGCTATGCATGGCAGCGAACAAGCATCTTTTACAAAGAGTGGAAGATGAGTTGGTGGGGTAGGTTTATGAACTAGGGTGTGTCAAAAAGAAATCCCAGTGAAGAATTAAACTTTTTGGAAAGTTTTCCTTTGAGCCAGAGGAAAATTCTTACATAGGCTCACTTTAAATGGCTTCCTTTTTATGTGGTCTAAGTTTTCCTCAACAATGTAATGAAATCTGATACCTCTACAGACCTTGAGAGTTGTAGTGATATTGGAGCAGAGGAAGTGGCAGAGAGGCTGCCAAACTGTGTGTTGGTCAAAGGCAGAGGAGAGAGAGGCAGACCCCTCAGGCTTGGCAGGCTGCTGGGCTCCATAATCTGAAGATCAGGAACCTCTTGAGGGTCCTAAAACAAACGTGGCTGCCCTTAAGGATCCAAAACACTGAACTTGAATTATAAGTGGAGTCAGTTAAGCTCTTTTTTTTTTTTTTTAAGCAGACGGTTATCAAAAGTCCATTACAAAAACTGCTCCACAGAATTGAAAATATTTTTCAATATTTCCTGTGGCAGAAATGCAAAATCATGTTAGTGGTTGTTCACAGAAGTTGTGGGAACTGTGTATTTCTTAAAGAGAGAAATTTAGTACATATGGGCCTGACATCATTATCTGGAAGGGTTCTCTAGGTAAGTCCTCCAGTTTCATGAAATCCCAAGTATATTTTTTGGTCGATGCTGCATGACAAGACTTGCAGACAGAAAGAGAGGGGAGTGATGTGGGACAGGAAGCCAAGAGCTCCAACTTCAGCTCACCATCAGCCAGCACGGTGCCTTCAGCCATATCTCCTTGGCCTCTTAGAGCCTCAGACTTCTCTTTAAAATGAGAGTTTTGCAGATTCCACAATTAGAGATTCATTATTTTTGCCTGAAGTGTTTCTTCCTGCTAAAATACACATGCCCCTGATTGTTGTCAGAAACCACAATCAGGTATTTATGATAAAGTGGATTTATTCAAGAACAGGCTTTGGAAGGGGTTACTGAGGTAAAGAAAGAACACAGAAAAGGGAGGAGGGTCAAACCAACATACATTTTTCATTACAGCTAATCAGCTAAGAGGGAAAAAAAATGGAGCGTTTTGATAGTGTCACCTTGTCACGGTAAGAGGGAATATATGTCACCCCAGAAAGAGTTGAGTTTTACTAAGTATTTGTACCACTAAGAACAATTGCTAGCAGTGCCAGTTAAAACCTTGGGGTACAAAATTATCATCATTGGGTTTTTTCCTGGGTTATGACTGCCAGGTATACTTCAGAGTAAGAAAATTAATTCCTTTCTTTCAGATTTCCCCTCTAAAATGTATATCTGATGATCACTTCTTAATTGTCATTTATTGAGAATTTAAGAAAGTTCTGCTCTGTTTTATCAACTCCAAAGTAAAAGACTGATCAATAATTTTTCTAAAAAATGAGAACATTGAGGAAGTAATCTCTTAGGTCCCTTCCAACTTTGAAATATTTCAGTTGTGTGTTGGGCTTTACTTCCCGAAAGTGGAGGTATTTGAAGATCATGACCACAGGACCCAATTAAAGGAGAAGGCACCAAGCTCAGGGTTGACTCATTGAGAGCAGAAATGCATCCTGCCTGCATTTGTTGAGCAATAAAAGGAGAGCAATATCTTATAGTTAGTGGCATCTCAAAATTTCTTCCAGAAGTTTAGCAGACACTGTGAATTAGAGATGGAACTGGTATAAATTTCTCCTTAGAAGTTAAGCTGGGCAACTCAATACAGGGCTCAGTATAAACTCCTTTTAGAAGCAGCCAAGGAAATGGTCTTAACAGATACAACATTCTTGGATGGTTCAGGACAATCTCTTAGCCCAATCATCTGATCCTTATAGTTTAAGAAACCAAACAAAAATACTTCTCAGGTATCATTTAAAATTTTTAATTGAGTCTTGATTAGAGACTATTTTAAACTGTCAGGAGAAAATACAAAAGATATTTTAGCTCTGAAATAAGCTTTATTCCTCATAGAAAAAAAAAAAATGAACATCTGGGCACATTTCCTCCTCATGGTTTCCTCAGGAACAGATGAGCCTGGGACCTTTGACCCTTGTGGTATCTGGTGACTCATTCTTTATATGCAAAGATCATTTTAGTTGTGTGAAGAAGATTTTCCAGTACAGACCTATTCCCTGCAAAGTGGATTTCTTCCCAGGGAATTTTATCTATCCACATGTTTTATGATTTATTTTTAAAGACTTGAAACATTTTTGGTTCCTTGGAGGATGATTTGAATTCACTTAACAAAATACAGGCCCCTTTGTGAGCTAGAATTTCAGGAGCCGTAACTTGACAAAGGTGATTTATGGCTTTTATGAATGTTGGAAAGTAGGAGTTTCAGTGGATTAAATTCCACTTAAAACTTGCTGGTAATTTGTGACATAGCTGTTTAAGGTATTAGAACAGAGTGAAAATTCCTGAGTAAGTTTTAGCCAGGTAAATGACAACTTCAATTGCACAATTATTAGGAGACCAATTTTCATCTCAGTGTACATGACACAAAATTTTGCCATAGATATAAAAGTGAGATGCTTTACTTTAAAGGCTATAGTCTCCTAATGTTGATATTCTCTATGAATGTAAGAATTTTAAAGTGCCAAGATCTAATCTGGAGTTTCATTCATGTGCTCATACAGAAGAATTTGAGTTCAAACCTTCTTTTCCTGCTCCATCAAGACAATGCCCACCTCATGGGATGTTGGTCTTAGAGAAGGGAAAAAGAGAACAATGATAAACTGCAATGAGAAACACAGGAAATGAGATGTTGTGAGAAATTCCTTCTAGCCCCTGCATGTTAGGTTGACTGCATCTATGTCACAGAGGGCCATGACCACAGTAAAACAGAAACGGTTTAGCTAAATACTTTTCACTGAAGGGGTCCCAAGAGTGTCCTTAATTTTGGTTTTAGATGCTGAGTAACCTGATCCATTTTCATATATATGGGTGCTATTGTGTGGGATTGGTCACATCCAGCAGAAGCCCTAGTTAGGAGAGAAGCAGTTCATTGTTTATGTAGCCTCTGATTTGTTGCAAATCTAACAAGTTGCATTAAAGACTCCCAAAGCCCTCCTTTGTGGAAAAGTAGGGCTGACATTATAACTATGGGAATAACTGTGATGATGGACAGGAAAAAGCTGCTAAAAAGAGAATAAAGGGAACAAAGAGGCATACATCAGGTAAGATAGTCAAGGGAAGTCGAGTAGACAATATTCAGCTAACACCTACAGGAAGAGAAAGAGCCAGAATAAGAAAAGTATGGGAAGACCTCCTAGGTAGAATAAACAGCATATTCAAAGGCCCTGAAGCAGGACAGGCTGGTGTAATGAGCCAAAGAGAGTACTCTGAAACAAGCTTGAAAAGTGAGTAGGAGTGAAGTCCTAAGAAGCTTGGAGGGCACTGCAAGTTTATATTTAATTCTGGATGTAGTAGGAATCCATTGAGCAGTGTTAAATAGATCATAACATGAACAAATTTTTATTTTAAGATGCATCTATTGTCTGTGTAGAGAATGGGTTGGATAGGCCAAGGAGATTGGGTGGTAATAAAAGATCAGTTCAGTTCAGTCGCTCAGTCGTGTCCGACTCTTTGCGACCCCATGAATCGCAGCATGCCAGGCAGGCCTCCCTGTCCGTCACCAACTCCCGGAGTCTACCCAAACCCATGTCCATTGAGTCGGTGATGCCATACAGCCATCTCATCCTCTGTCATCCCCTTCTCCTCCTGCCCCTAATCCTTCCCAGCATTAGGGTCTTTTCCAATGAGTCAACTCTTTGCATGAGGTGGCCAAAGTATTGGAGTTTAAGCTTCAACATCAGTCCTTCCAATGAACACCCAGGACTGATCTCCTTTAGGATGGACTGGTTGGATCTCCTGGCTGTCCAAGGGACTCTCAAGAGTCTTCTCCAACATCACAGTTCAAAAGCATCAATTCTGCGGCGCTTAGCTTTCTTCACCGTCCAACTCTCACATCCATACATGACCACTGGAAAAACCATAGCCTTGACTAGACAGACCTTTGTTGGCAAAGTGATGTCTCTGCTTTTCAATATGCCATCTAGGTTGGTCATAACCTTCCTTCCAAGGAGTAAGCGTCTTTTAATTTCATGGCTGCAATCACCATCCGCAGTGATTTTGGAGCCCCCAAAAATAAAGTCTGACACTGTTTCCACTGTTTCCCCATCTATTTGCCATAAAGTGATGGGACCAGATGCCATGATCTTAGTTTTCTGAATGTTGAGCTTTAAGCCAACTTTTTCACTCTCCTCTTTCACCTTCATCAAGAGGCTCTTTAGTTCTTCTTCACTTTCTGCCATAAGGGTGGTGTCATCTGCATATCTGAGGTTATTGATATTTCTCCCGGCAATCTTGATTCCAGCTTGTGTTTCTTCCAGCCCAGCGTTTCTCATGAGGTACTCTGCATATAAGTTAAATAAGCAGGGTGACAATATACAGCCTTGACGTACTCCTTTTCCTATTTGGAACCAGTCTGTTGTTCCATGTCCAGTTCTAACTATTGCTTCCTGACCTGCATACAGGTTTCTCAAGAGGCAGGTCAGGTGGTCTGGTATTCCCATCTCTTTCAGAATTTTCCACAGTTTCTTGTGATCCACACAGTCAAAGGCTTTGGCATAGTCAATAAAGCAGAAATAGATGTTTTTCTGGAACTCTCTTGCTTTTTTGATGATCCAGCGGATGTTGGCAATTTGATCTCTGGTTCCTCTGCCTTTTCTAAAACCAGCTTGAACATCTGAAAGTTCACGGTTCACGTATTGTTGAAGCCTGGCTTGGAGAATTTTGAGCATTACTTTACTAGCATGTGAGATGAGTGCAGTTGTGCGGTAGTTTGAGCATTCTTTGGCATTGCCTTTCTTTGGGATTGGAATGAAAACTGACTAATAAAGGATAGGTTGATAAAATCAACAGCACTTCTGAAGAACTGAATTTAGAGAGTGAAAAGAAGGATGCATCAAGATGTACTGAAGTTTCTCACCAAAGTGTCTAAATGTGAGATGATGTCATTTACAAGACAGGTAAGGCTTAGGCTGGGGCAGCAGGTTGGAGGTGAGGAACCAAAAGCAGCAGGAGACACACTGTCATGTCTCTGAAATTCCCTAGTTGAAATACCAAGAAGGCAGTTAGATATAGGAATCTTGAGTTCTAGGAAGAGATGATGACTGGAAATATTAATGTTGACATTGTTGGCGTCTAGATGGTGTCAGAGCCAAGGTATTGAAAAAGATTATGCAGAAAGAGCTCAGAAAGACAAGAGAAATGATCAAGAACTCCAACATTTAGAGACTGGATGGTGAAAAAACAACTTATATAGATAGCAAACAAGGAGATGGTTGTTTGCTGAGCAAACAAGGAGAAAATTACATCCTAGAAATCAGGAGGAGAGTATTTCCAGAAATAGTAGGGTGCTTAACTGGGTTTTTGCTGCTTAGAAATCAGTAAGTTCAAAAACAGAAAAATGTCCATCAGATCAGGCAATAAGGAGGCTGTTGTTAACCACAGTGAAAGCAGGTCTGAAGAAATAATGGGGGCAAAAGCCAGGCCAGAGGTATTGGGGAGGTAAAGTAGAAACAGCACGCAGAGGGCATTTTTCCAAGAAATTTGGCTGTGATGAAAGTAGCTTAGAAACTCTTTGCTTCCCTACATGTTATAAAAGAACAAAGCTGTAAGGTTCTTGCCACAATACAATGTTTTTTCCCTTCCTGTTTTGACTGCAATGTTCCCTTTGCTTCAATTTTCAATTAACACTAACTGGAAAATCACCTCCTTTCATCCCAGCATGAAACCTGGACATTATTGTCCTGTAAAGTAACTACTAATTATATTGGCAAAAGTAAACTTCCTGGAAGACTGTGTCCTTGCTGAATAAAGATATCATTTAGGCAACCCCAATTTCTTGTTAGAAGCTTAAAATATCCTTCTGTCTCATAAAACCAATTAAATATTCAGGAGAAATATTCCCCTTGTAGCTCAGCCAAGAAATTGAAAATGACCTTTTAAGTTTGTCTCCTGTTGTTAGTGCAGGAGTAACTTGGAAAGAAAAAAAATTGGTCATTTTTCTCACTTCTCTTTTACCTCTTAGCTTCACAAGATGTGTCAGGAATATAAGCTCTCGGAATGAGACGTAGAGACCTCATTCTCAGCTTCAGTACCCAAATTATTACTTCACTTTTCCTCAAAATGCTCCTGGTTCCAGTATTACATATCCCCTTTGTCTCTTCTTTTCTCCCAATATTATCTTTTCCTTGGCTTAACAGAGCTCAGTTTCTCAAATGACCCCCAATGACACCCCATCTCCTGTTATTCATATTCTTGTTATTCATACTCTCCCTCATTAAGGCCAACCTCTGTGACCAATAGAATTATGGAAATGAAAGAGGACAAATTATAACACTTAGGTCACAAAAAACACTGTGACCTCCACCTTACTCTCTCCTGGACTGCTTACTTTGTCAGAAGGCAGCCACCATGTCATGAGAACAGTAAAGCAATTCCTAGAGAGGTCCTTCTGGGAAAGATCTGAGGTTCCCACCTATAACTAGAATTATTCAAGCATTCCATCTTGGAAATGAATCTTTCAGCCCCAGCTGAGCCTTCAGAAGACTACATATAGCCCAGATAACATTTTGCTGTAGCCTTCTGTGAGACCTGGAATCAGAACCACTTAACTAAGCTGCTTCTAAATTACTGATCCACAAAAAATGGGATATAAAAAACTTTAACAACACCGAATTTTGAGGAAAAGATAGCTAATACATCACTGAAAGTCAATTACTGTGAAATGTTCCACAAATTTTCAGAGGAGTTTACACATTCCAAAAAGGATAGTTTTAAACTCAAATCTATAATTGATAATTTTCAGACAACAGGAAAAGTGAAGTGAAGGCTGCAATACAAGGAATAAGGAGAGGAGATAATTTCTCTTTGCAAATGTATGTTTTGGGAAGCAGGAGAGGGCAGAAGATACTAATATAGAGTAAATGGGTCCTGATAATCTGCTCTCCGATCAAACCCCTCCTAAACCCATACATCTTATCAGAGCTTGTTTCCTTTCTTCTCTTTGAAAAACTATTTCACTGAAGTAGATTATCATGGTAGATTAAAAGTAGTCTCTTCTAGGGAAGCCAGCCAACTTAGACCAGCATGCCAGGATGAAGCTCAAGCTACCTATCTGAAGAAGTCCTTGAAAGGAGAGAGATGCCTGAGCTGTTTCTGTTATCCCAGCTAAGATGCCAGACCTGCAAGTAGAGAAGCCATCTTGGATATCTGGTCCAGTCAGCCTTTCAGCCAACTCTAGCCCCAGCTGCCAGCTGATGACAACTGCATGAGAAACTCTGAGCAAGAACCTCCCAGCTGAACCCGGTCAACCAACAGAACTAGAGAGATAATAAAATGGTTGTTTTAAGCCACCAAATTTTGGAATGGTTTGTTCTACAGCAAAAATAATTATAACAATGAAAGAGGAAATTAAGCAGAGAACACTAGGAATGTCTGTTGAGGCTGGCAATCATTAGTTTGTAATGGAGCCATTTGTCTGACTTTGTTATTAATACTTTCTCTAGCTTAGCTTCTTAGGTTCAGGATCAGAGGGAGTGGATAGCAGCACTTCTGCAAGATGATGATGATAATGATGGTGATGATGATGGTTTAGTGGTTAAAGCAACAATTTATTATCTTCTAGAGGTTTGGGCTTGACGCGCTCATTAGGGCAGTTCTTACTTGGTGTGTCTCAGATGGTGGCAGAGAGTTTCTTTTTCTACCCAATCTCTCCACATGACTAGCATGGGCTTCCTCACAGCATAGCAATTTCAAAGTACTCAGATTTCTTACATAGCAGCTGGCATCCCTTGGAGCAAACATTCTAAGAGACACAGGCAAAAGCTATAGGGTTTTGAAAGATTATTATTTTGCCAATGACATGAAGAGACATTAAACACCAAAGAGGTGAAAAATGGACATGCAATAAGACTAGGTTCGAATTTTTTTAAATGATTTTATTTATTTCTTTATTTATTTTTGGCTGTGCTGGGTCTTCATTTCTGCGTGGGCTTTTCTCTAGCTGTGGTTAAGTCAGGGCTACTCTTTGTTGCAGTGTGTAGGCTTCTCATTGCAATGGCTTCTCTTATTGTGGAGCTTGGGCTCTAGGGCATGTGGGCCTTGTTATTTGTGGCACACAGGCTCAGTAGCTGTGACTCCTGGGCTCTGAAGCACATGCTCAGTAGTTGTAGAGCATGGGCTTATTTGCTCTGAGGCATGTGGGATCTTTTTTTTACCACTGAGCCACCCAGAAAGCCCCTAGGTTCAATTTTAAAAGGAGAAAAGGAATGAGAAATTGGAGCTATGGTGCCCAAAAACTTGTTATCTAGAACCAGTGTTGCCCAAAATAAGTTCCTTTTCTTTTTTAAAGTACACACTGCTATATTTTAAAAATAAATAAATAAAACTGTGCTGAAAGCAAAACAAAAATTTTTTTAAGTAAATTAAATCTTTCAGGATTTATAAGAGAAAACAAAATCTAAAGCTAGTCCTTGACCATTAGCATTTTCTCTTCTGAACTCTTGGTCACCTTATTTCATCCACACTTTTTGTGTCTTCTATTATAGTTACTTGGGCCTTTGAATTATTCCCAGCTATAAGATGGTGACATCCAATAGGACAAGGGCCATCCTATTTTTTTTTTTTTGAACATCATAGTAGCCTCATGCCCTGTTTCAAGCAGGGCTTCCATAAGTCTGTAGTTCTGCTAGACATTTGTTCTTTAAGAAGAAACATTAACATCCTCTTATTTTTCTTGATCATGAAGCAGAATGCTGAAAGCTTTCAAGACAACTAAAAAATGCTTTCCATCTTTATTGTTGGTTGCTTTGATGACTTCTTGTTCAGGTTAACCTCCTCAACCTTGAGGTAGCTCTTGACTTTAGTGAAGGCCTTTAATGGCAAGTACTTCAAACTCGGATGTTAAGTATACCATTTGATAATGAAAATACTTATTCTTCAGGGAGGTAGGGAAAGGCAGGATGACTCTTTGTCAGTTTGAATATTTGGCATGGCCTCTGGCTGGCAACAAGATGGCATCTGAGAGGTTAGAGAAGTTTTGGAGCTAAGTATCCTTAGGCTTATCAAAAGGATAGTTTCTACTGGACAGTCAGGAATAACCTTTCACTGTGTGGATCACAACAAACTGTGGAAAATCCTCAAAGAGATGAGAATACCAGACCACCTTACCTGATTCCTGAGAAACCTGTATGCAGGTCAAGAAGTAATAGTTAGAATCAGACACGGAAATAAGGACTAGTTCAAAATTGGGAAAGGGGTACATCAAGGCTATATGTTGTCACCCTGCTTATTTAACTTCTATGCAGAGTACACCATGCAAAATGCCAGGTTGGATGAAGCTCAAGCTGGAATCAAGATTCCCTGGAGAAATATCAATAACCTCAGATATACAGATAACACCACCCTATGGCAGAAAGCAAAGAGGAACTAAAGAGCCTTTTGATGAAGGTGAAAGAGAAGAGTGAAAAACCTGGCTTAAAACTCAACGTGAAAAAAACAAAGATCATGGCATCCGTTCCCATCACTTCATGGCAAATAGATGAGGAAAAAATGCAAACAGTAACAGACTTTATTTTCTTGGGCTCTAAAAGCACTGCGGATGGTGACTGCAGCCATGAAATTAAAAGACACTTGCTTCTTGGAAGAAAAACTATGACAAAACTAGACACCGTATTAAAAAGCAGAGACATCACTTTGCCAACAAAGGTCCATAATAGTCAAAGCTATGGTTTTTCCAGTAATCATGTATGGGTGTGAGAGTTGGACAACAATAATTATCAGGACACGCAGGGACTTGCTATTGATAGTGTCCATAGTGGTGCTAGTGGTAAAGAACACTCCTGCCAGTGCAGAAAACCTAAGAGATACAGGTTCGATCCCTGGGTCAGGAAGATCCCCTGGAGGAGGAAATGCAATCCACTCCAGTATTCTTGCCTGGAAAATCCCATGGACAGAGGAGCCTGGCAGGCTATAGTCCATGGAGTCACAAAGAATCAGACAGGACTGAAGCAACTTACCATGCAGCACATAGAAGTGACTTGTTATTGTTGTTCAGTTGCTACATTGTGTCTGACTCTGACCCCATGGAAGGCAGCACGCCAGGCTTCCCTGTCCTTCACTATCTACTGGAGTTTGCTCAAACTCATGTTCATTGAATCAGTGAAGCTAGTCAACCATCTCACTCTCTGCTGCCCGCTTCTCCTGCCCACAGTCTTTCTCAGCATCAGCATCTTTCCCAGTGAGTCGGTTCTTTGCATCAGGTGGCCAAAGTATTGGAGATTCAGCTTCAGCATCAGTCCTTCAATGAATATTCTGGGCTGATTTCCTTTAGGATGGACTGGTTGGATCTCCTTGCTGTCCAAGGGACTCTCAAGAGTCTGTTTCAGAGGTAGTGATCACAGACCAGGTGATAGGAGCTGAGGGAAGAAGCACAAAGGGTGATTGACCACCTTTTCACTTGAGTGTTCAGAGGAAAGGGAATGATAAAGCTGACAAAGAGTCAAACATGACTGAGCAACTAACACTTTCACTTGACTTGGACCACCCTATATTTTGAGGATGTTCTACTTGGAAATCAAAATGTGAGACTCACTGTCTGGTGTTTATGTAGAAGCAGCTCAGTGTTGGCAATAAGTTACAAACTCCATAACAACCACTCCCAAAGGAATAAAGCAAGCCTAAACCCATCCTATCTGGTCAGTAGATAAAATTTCACAAAACAAAAACAAGAAAAGTAAATGCAGATCAAGCACAAGATTTTCATCCCATGACTATGTTGATTGGGCATAAAATAGATACCACAGATGCCTACGGAGCTGAGTTATTAATCTCACTGAATATCCAGAAACTCAGAAAAGATTTGGAGCAGAAACAATCAAATGTGAATACCCTACCACATCCACCAAGGGCTTAGGGGTAGGGAATATTGGTTTTCATTTCAGTAAAAAGGTAAAAGACAAATGTTATTTTCTACATACCTTGAAATAAGATTTTAGATAAAGTAATATCTTGAAACCCACATCAACCATAATTCTATAATCACAGATAAAATGTGTAAGATATTTTGTGAATCTCACAATCAACTTGGAAAACTTTGTTTTTTGATGTTTAAAGTGACCAATAAGTCTCTTCCTTATGTATTTTGTTAGTAGCTTTTAACCCTTTTGCTATTGAAAAGAGTGGCATTGTGAAATTAAAACAAGTAGATTTTTATGGTGTGAGGAAGGTGTTAGGAAGGAAAAATAATTTTAAACCCTTCTAGGTTCTTGGCTGAGACATCTCCTTGGAATAAAAGAGAGATTAGGAGGAGAAAAATAGATTTAATTTAACTTTGTACATGGGGAGCACAAATATAAGAGACCTTCTTATATTCATGAGCTAAGGAGAAGAAAGTAGGGGTCTGGGACTTCAAAAGGGACTTCTCCTTCTGAGACTCCTATAATATGAATATTAGTATGCTTGATATTGTCCCAGGGGTCTCTTAAATAGTCCTTATTTCTTTTTTCAGCTTGAGTGGTTTCCATTACTCTGTCTTCCAGCTCACTGATCTGTTTCTCCGTATCATCAACTCTACTCTTGATTTTTTTCCAATGTATATTTTATTTCAGGTACTGTATTTTTCATCATTGTCTGGATCTGCTTTATACTTTCTAACTCTTCATTAAAACTTCTAAATTCTCACTCTATTTATCCAATCTTCTTCCAAGTTCTTTGAGAAAATTTAAAATAATTACTTTGAACTCTTTACTGGTAGATTATCTCCATTTCCCTTAGCTCTTCTTCTTGGGTTTTACCTTGTTCCTTCATTTGGATCATATTCCTTTCTTGCCTCGTTTTGCCTGATTTGCTGTTTTTATTTCTATGTATTTGGAAGGTTGATTATGTTTCCAAACCTTGGAGACATCCTATGAACAACCCCCTTTAGTCCCTAGAGCTATATGCTCTAGGATTGCCCCTTATGTAGGCAGCATAGGTCCTTCTATTGTGGTGTGCATACTACTGTGAGTGTCCTGGTAAGTGTGACTGACCCTTGGTCTGATAGGTTGCCAGGTCCTGCCTTGTGTGGGGGCACTGGTGGTCAGGGCTGGGTTATGAGGCAGCTGGCTGCAGAGCCCTAGGGAAGGAAGGTGACCTGGGGCTAGTGCTGGCTCACTGGTGTGCAGAGCCAGGTTCTGAGGTGGGTGATTGTGCGGCCAGGTTCCTGGATCTGGTGTCACCCTGCTAATGGTGGGGCTGGCTCCTGGGGACACTGACTGAGAGGGCCAAGGTTTCCCAGTTGGCATGCTAGTAGGTAGGGTAGGTCCTGATAGGGCTGGCTGTGGGACTGTTGTCATGGCGAGTGTGAATGGGTCCTTGTGCAGTCCCAGCCTACTGTGAGCAGAGCTAGGTTCTAGGTTCTCTGCCTGAGGGCTTAGGAGTTCTGGAGCTGGTGCCAGCTTGCTAGTGATCAGGACAGATGCCCAGGGACTCCTGGGGCTAGTGCCAGCTCACTGGTGTAGAAGTCTGGTCTCAAGGTTAGTTCTGGCCCACTGGTGGATAAAGTTGGGTCCCAGCATGTCTGGCTGTTGGGCCCTAAGTATCCTGAGGTTTATGTGTTTGCCCAGTGGTGGGTGGGGCCAGGGCACAGGGAGTCCTGGGGCTGATGCATGCCCACTAATGGGTGATACTAGTTCAAGGGCTAGTTCTGGTCCACTGGTGAGTGGAGCTGGGTCCTGGGATCTCTGGCTATAGGGCCCTGGGTGTCCAGGCTTTGGTATCAGCCAAGTGGTTCATGAGACAGGGTCTCAATGGCTGGCTGCAGGGTCCTGGGGGAGTCCCAAGGATAGTGTCTGAGGACTGGTGTGTGGGGCTGGGTCCTGGGCCCTCTGGTACACAGGGTCAGGTCCTGGGGTGGCTATGGTCTTCTGCGGGTCTTAATGGAGCCCACCTGCTGGTGGGTAGTACTGTGTCCCTGTCTGGCTAGCTGTTTAACTTGAGGCATGCTGGTGCTGGCTGACCAGCTGATGGGCAGGGCTGGGTCCAAATACTAATAAGCTAGAGGCAGGGCTCCAAAATGGTGCTTGTCAGCACCAGGTCCTTGTGGTAGAAAGAGCTTCCACAGTTGCTGCTTCCAGTGTCTATATCTGCAGTGTGAGTTCCAGTTGCCTCCTGCCTCTCCAGGAGGCAGGCATTCCAAGATAAGCAAGTGGGTCTGACCCGGATCCTTTCAAGTTACCGTTTCTGCCCTGGGTCTCAAAGTGTGTGAGATTTTGTGTGTGCCTTTAAGATGGAGTCTCAATTTCCCATAACCCTCTGGTTCTTCTAAAAGTAGGCCCCGCTGACCTTCAGAGCCAAAGTTCTGGGGGCTTGTCTTCCCTGTGCAGAACCCCCAGGCCTGATGTGGGGCTTGGACCCCTCACTTCTTGGAGAGAACCTCTGCAATTATAATTAGCTCTCTATTGGTGAGTCACCCACCTAGGGTTATGGGTTTTGATGATACAGTGTCTCTGCTCCTCCTATCTGTCTCATTGCAGTTCCTTCTTTAAATCTTTAGTTTTAGAAAATCTTTTCTGTTAGTCTCCTGGCCTTTCTTATCAATAATTGATAAAAAAAAGTTGATAATAACACTCTTCCTGGTACAGGCTCTCTATATAAATTATTTTACACAATTAAGGGATGGTATAAAGCTCTTCTTGAGTCTGCTGGGCCTTAATTGTCTTCAGCTTGAAATAATCCACATGATAGTGGCATATTCTAGAGTGCCCTGCTCTGAACCACATCAGTGGCAATAAGCACAAAGCAGATAAGCATCTTTGGGAGGTAAATATCCTCATGAATTAAAGAGAATCTTAACAGTTACAAGCTAAGTGTTCAAATAAACCTTCACCTTTTATCTTTTCATTTGTTTGATGAGTAACATTGTTTCATATATCACATTGCAATTGTTTAAATTCTGTGTGATTATACATTTTTTTACCATATATATAATCTTTTGTTTTCCTTTTTATTAAAGTTGATTTACCATATTATATTAGTTTCAGGTATATAATATAGAAATTCAATACATTTATAGATTTTACTCTATTTAAAGTTATCATTAAATATTGGCTATATTTCCTGTGCTATACAATATATCCTTGTAGCTAATTTGTTTTATAATAATAGTTTGTACCTTTTAACCCTCTACCCTTATCTTATACCTTATCATCCATCTTTCTACCAATATCCACTAGCTCATTCTCTGTATCTGTGAGTCTGTTTCTGTTTTGTTATATTCACTCATTTGTTTTATATTTTAGATTCTACATATAAGTAAGTGATCACATACAGTGATCACTTACATATTTGTCATACATATTTGTCTCTTTCTGTCTGACTTGTTTTACTAAGCACAGTGCCCTCCAGGTTCATCGATGTTATTGCAAATAGTAAAATTTCATTCCTTTTATGGCTAAGTAGTATCCCATTTTGTGTGTATATATGTATACCACATCTTCTTTATCCATCATCTGTTAATGAGAACTTAGATTGCTTCCATATCTTGATTAGTGTAAGTAATGCTGCTATGAACATTGGGTAGCAAACTAGTGCTTTGATTATACATGTTTAATGCAAGTAGTTATCCTTTTTAGCTACTGAGACATTTTCCCCAAATAATCAACTTGTATGGAACCTGAAAGCTCATATCATAGGTTTGTGTAGGTGAAAATGACATGGTATAATTTAGTTTACCCTAATTTCTACTTGACTTGGGAAATTTATAGAATTTATCCCTGAATTTGTGACCTCTGCATCTAGCTTTAACACACCAAAAAAGAATTTTGTGGAGGAGGGAGGAGAACCCAACACAAACCACTTGCTTCCAGCATCTTCAGTGTGCTGTAAATATTATTTTTTTCTGCTTACTAGCTCTAGAAATAGCATAAGAAGTTTGGTGATTTGTCTAAGTTCTCCATAAATGTAATGTGGGAAAAGGTAAATGAAATTTCAACAAAAGATATTGAATACTGTCCTAATATTTGTTATTTACTTTCTGTGCAAATATTTTCTCACTTTTTGTTTGTTTTCATGAGTCATTATGGAAGAGAGTTTACAACAGTGGGGTGTGGATTATCAGTTCGTCTCTGCCTATAGGGATGAAATTTAAACCTAGAATTGCAACACCAGGTCATGTGCAGTGACTGATTCTTTTGTTTAAAAGATGAATCCGCCTGCAATGTGGGAGACCCAGCTTTGATCCCTGGATTGGGAAGATCCCCTGCAGAAGAGAATGACTACCCACTCCAGTATTCTTCCCTGGAGAATTCCATGGACAGAGGCTACAGTCCATGGGATCGCAAATAGTCAGATATGACTGACTAACACTAAACTAACCCTTTCACTACAATTTTCGGTACACATAATTTTTGATGACTTGTCTTGGTATTACTTTCAAATTTGGTTAGTGTTCCATCATCTAGAACTCCTGAAAATATATGAACTAACCCAAGAACATCAGGTGAGAGATGGACCACAGATACCAAAGGCCTACAAAATGATGTACTCCTTGAGCACTGATCTACTGGGTCTAGACTGTGGTGAGCCTTCCTGATCAAAGACTACTTGTGTCTCCTGATCAAAGATCCAGTGGTTCAGGGTCCACCTGCCAATGAAGGGGACACGGGTTCAATTTCTGATCATGGAAAATCCCATATACTGCGGAGCAACTAAGCCTATGCATCACAATTACTGAAGCCCATGTACCGAGAGCCCATGCTCCACAACAAGAGACGACACTGCAATGAAGACCCAATGCAGTTAAAAACAAATAAATATATATATATTTTAAAAGAGTACTTGCTTACTCGAAGAGATGGTAGCATCAGTATCCTGTGGAAGCTTGTTAGAAATTCGGAATTTCAGACCCCAGACCTGCTGAGTTAGAACCTATACTTTAACAAGATCCCCTGGCGATTCAGGGCAAGTTAAAATTTGAGAAACACTGCTCTAGATCCTAGATTCTAGGGCATTCCATAATTACATTTGATTTCTTCAAATTATGCAAGTGACCCATATCACCTCTCTCACTCCCTTCTATCCACTTCTCTTCTGCTCTCTCCATCTCGTCCTCCTCCACCTCTTTCTCCTCCATCTTCTTTTCCTCCACTTCCTTCTTTTCTTCCTCCTCCCTCTTCTCCTCTTCCCTCTTTCTCTCTCCCCCCTACACCCTACTCTCACCCTCTTTCTCCTCTTTCATCTATAGAATATATGCTAGGAAAATAGAGACCTTTAACTCACACACACATATGCATATTCACAAAGCCAAATAACAAATAACTCAGCCTACATGGAGTATTAATCTGTAAAGGAGCTGAGACTGGGTCTTGGAAGAGTGGTGAAGAATGTTTTAGTTATAGTTCTCACCCCTGAGTTTGAGATGTTCTCTCTTTGTTGCAGAAGAGACAAAGAGCTTGGGCTTGGGGTAGTAAATTGGTAAAGAAATAAAAAAAGATTTAATATAGCCTCTCAGTCCTAAATTCCCTGTCTTGGCTGACAAGGATGCCATCTCAACTCTGGATATAGGGAAGGTATGTTTCACATGGAAAATTCATCTCTTGCTTTCAGGGGGACAAAGGAGGGTCAGAATGTCCTCCTTACACCACTGTTTTTCAAGTACCTTTATTTCAAAATAATCAATATGTCAAAGTGGCATATTTGGGGTGACATACTCTGAACTATTATATTTATATGGTGTAAATGTTTTATAATGTCCTTAGTTGTGCATCTCATCCCAACTCAACATTTAGTCATGCCACATAGGTAGCTGAAAAATGGCCACGGTGAGAGTATTTGTACCATGGAAACTGGCAAATGGGACAAATCAGAATTGTTTTTTGGAGAGCCAACTGTTAAACATTTACCATCAAACCACTGACTTACATATTACTTACATTGTTCTTTATTGGGTTTTCCCCCTTCCCTGTCCCCTTCCCCCTCCCTCACAATATTTTCTGAGATCACCTTGCAAATAAGCTATTTGCACACAAGTCTTTGTCTCAGAGAAACAATGGGAAAGAAAAATCCGACCTTTCCAAGCTGACACTGTTGTTGGCCAGGGAGGCTGGCCTCTTAGCATAGAGCTGGCTGCTGAATATCCACCCTTATAGATGAGCGCAGTTTCCAAGCAACAAAGAATTGTCATGAGCCCCATACTTACTGCAAGACAGCCTGAAGTAACTCAGCCTGGTGAAAATTTGTATCCAAAGAGACTTTTGGGGGGAAAGTGGCTTACATAGAATTCATCAGAAGAAAGGAATTGAATCTCCTACTCAGCAAAGCTTGTGGATATTGTGTGTGAACATCACAGGCTTCAGAGTGCTTTAGGTCAGTGATTATCAGACTTTTAGAAAATTTTGAACCAACAAAGTAAATTTTTTAAAATTCTGAGTCTAGATATAGGATTGCCGGTTTTTCATTTTGTCCCAAATAGAACATTATAAAATGAAACAAACTCCTATTGTTTCAAAGGATATTTTAAGCTTTAAAAATAGAAATAAATGTCATCTATCTTAGGATATCTTTTTATGGGATAAACTTGGCTTCATGAAGAACTTATGACATTTCCTTTGTATTTCTCAATTTTCTTGTGGCTGTAAATATGTCTTCAGGGATCATCAACCATTCCACATGGACTTCGGGGCAAACTCTCATTAAGGTTCTGATGGTTTACAGTTTAGAAAAAGTCTCTCAAGTGAATGAAATCAAAGGAGGGAATGATTGAGTTCATGGAAGGGATGCAGTGGAGACCGCATTGCCCATCTTTTTTTTTTCTGTTTCCCTTTTTACATCTGTTCTGCCTGCCTTTTCCCATTGCCTCCCCCTATTGACTCATTTTGGACTTGGCCTGATTATTTACAAACTCCTGACCTATAGAGCATTCACTGAGGACTTTCTTCTCAGTATCTGTTGTAGGATCTGTCCCACAGAAAGATATGTTCAACTCCTGTATCTCTGAACATGACCTTATTTGGAAATAGGGGTTTGCAGATACAACCAAGTTAAAATAAGGTCATTAGGGTAGGTAATACAGTATGGCTGATGTCTTTGGAAGAGTGTAAGAAACACAGAGATAGATACACACAGAGGAAAGAGAAGTAAAGACAGACACACAAGGGAAATGCTATACAATGATGGCAGCAGAGATTGGAGTAATGCATCTATACAAGTTAAAGAAGGGTAAGGATTGCTGGCAACACCAAAAGTTAAGAAAAAGGCATGAAACAGATTTTGTCCTGGTGTCTTTAGAGAGAGCATGGCTCTGCTGGCACCTTGGCCTCCAGAATTGTGACAGAATAAATTTCTGTTGTTTTAAGTTACTAAATTTGTTATAGTTGGCTACATGAGTCTTGGGAAACATGTGGTATCCTAGCTGAAGTTGCTGAGAGAAGCTAATTAGCTTCCCTCCGATCAGGAACCTAACCCTAGTCTAGTCAGAGGTCAGCCAAGCTTTGCCTCCCAGACTGGGTAGCTGTGAGTGGGACACTTTGACCTACATGTCTGATACAGGAAAGCTGGCAGGACCCGTGGGAGAAAGGCCAGTGGATGTGGTCAGTGACTTGATGACATCGATGGGGAAGGAGGACTTACCCTATGTACCCCTCTAAGTTGAAGCTCGAGTTTCAGGAGGGCACAATGAAGTCCAACAGAAAGTTTTGCATTTCTTCAGCCATAATGAAGTAGTCTCATTACTTTATCATGGAGGAAATGGAAGCTTTCTGGGGCCAAACATGAACCACTGAAATAATGTTGACCAATATTGCCTTATCTTGACAAAATATCTCAATTTCTCCATGCCAGCCGTTCTTACAAGATACAGTTCCACAGGAGAATAAACACTGCTTAAAGAGTAAGCTACTCCAAGACACTAGTATGCCAAACAAATTGGGCTATTCATAAAGTTATTTATCTGAGCCCTTTATGGCAGTAATAAGCAGGGCAGAGATTAACAACAACAACAACAAAAACCCAATGATGTGTCTGGCATATTGTGTTTCCCTAATCAGATTGAAATAGCTGAAATGGGAAAATCATTTTCTAGGGGGTTTTTGCCATTCTTGGAATTCTTTCACACTGCAGCTGGGAAAATAGGCCTCGTAACATGCAGATCCAAGTTATGAATCATTCCCCCTACATCAATAAATAAAACTGAATTTGAGCTAGTTCAGTAAATCTGTTATATTTTAATCTTGGAGCTGTAGTGTGCCAGTAAATATTCGACAACCAGTCCTCCTGGGGGAAAGGCCCTGATCTGCAGCATTTACTGGTTTCAGACTCCCATCATGGCTGATTTCAAGTCACCAACGTGAAGACAGTGAAGTTGAAGTTGGGAAATGGGTACCACCCACATGCAGTTGGCTCCTGCACAGGACTTCTTAAGAGTTTAATAGTTGTACTTGACATTGTTAGAGAACTTCAAAGAATTTGTTTTCTTTATACCAGGTGTTTCACATAAGAACTCATTCACAGTTGACATTCTTTTAAATTCTTACACTTGATGAGGTAGATACTATCTTAGTTTTATAGGCTATAAAAGTGAAAGCCTAAGAGTATGAGTGGTTTGTATACAACCAGGTAGTACAGCTGAATTAGGCAAGTTATTTAACCTAATGTTTTTTTTTTCCTTTCCTACAATGTGTGTTAATAATAGTACCTCAGACACAGTTGGGAAGATAATGCATGTAAACTTCTTAGCACATTGCCTGCTGTGCAGTCATTCTCTATTTCAAATGCAATAAATATTCAGCGTGAAACATTAAAAAATACCAATATGCAAAAAGGAAGAAAACTTAAAATACTTTTAACTGCTAGCAATCCTTGTGCAGGATTTTAGTCCTGGTTTATAAGATTTATGAAGGGCAATCCAAGCATAAAACACTTTTCCAATGATAAAGCATTTGAGCAATTATTGAGCGCAATTTTGTTTGGATCATGATGGAAGCTTAGGTTGCATACCAAAGTATGCAAGTTACTTTTAAAAATAAATTAGAGCAGAAACTATAATATCATTGTCACTGTGAGTATGATACCATGTTCTCTCTAGAGTAGGAGTCCTAAGAAAGAAGATGAAGCCAAGGTCCAGAGCACATAATAATCATGGGTGGGATATCCATGAGTACATTTGGTGGCTGTAAATTATACCCTTGGTGAATGCGGCAAGAAAGATGGGGAGAGAAGTGAGTCAGACAAATTCACAGTTAGGGAGAGCTAGTGTGTTTCTTCCAAGTCATTAGTAAGAGTTCCCTGTAAGGGGTAGTGGAGCTTCTCCTCTGGGTGTAGGGGTGGTGTGCAGGGGGCTGTGTGCTATTTTTCAGTAGATCACAGTTATCCACCTGATTTGACAGAGGATTTTCAGTGGATTTCAGTGGAAACAAAAAGTGGTACTTTTTTTTTTTTTTTACCATACTCAGGGCAGCATGTAGAACCTTCCCAACCAGAGACTGAGCTTGAGCCTCCTGTAGTGGAGTTGCTGCATCTTGATGCTTTTGAACTGTGATGTTGGAGAAGACTTTTGAGAGTCCCTTGGACTGCAAGGAGATCCAACCAGTCCATCCTAAAGGAGATCAGTCCTGGGTGTTCATTGGAAGGGCTGATGTTGAAGAAGATGAAACTCCAATACTTTGGCCACCCGATGCGAAGAGCTGACTCATTTGAAAAACCCCTGATGCTGGGAAAGATTGAAGGCAGGAGGAGAAGGGGACAATAGAGGATGAGATGTTTGGATGGCATCACCGACTCAATGGACATGAGTTTGGGTAAATTCCAGGGAGTTGGTGATGGACAGGGAGGCCTGGTGTGCTGCAGCCCATGGGGTCGCAAAGAGTCGGACAAAACTGAGCGACTGAATTGAACTGAACTGACCTGCTGGACTACCAGTGAAATCCAAGACATGACACTTTTTTTTCCTGAAAATTTCACAAATTTTTTTCCTTCAAAACTACTTTATTGGTAATTCCCTCAGGGTCTGGTGGTTAGGACTCTGTGCTCTCACTGCTGAGAGTGCAGGTTTGATCCCTGGTTGGGAAGTAAGATTCCAGAAGCTGTGCAGAGTGATCAAAAAACAAACAACCCCCAACCCCATCCTTTCGTTTTTGTTTCCTTTGTTACCACAATTTGTTGCCATAATTCAGTAATTAGAAGATGAGCGTGTAGTTTAGTTTGCTTGTATATGCCTTTTCTATTGTTTTTGAGCATGATTAAAAATTAATACATATTCACATAGAATATTTGAAAAGCTGAGAAAAACACAAAAAAGCCACAGCCTCGCATATTTCCACTACTATTTTGTGTATCCACTGAGCCTTTTAAAAGTAGTATACTAACATATATTTCTATAAATGCATATATATCAAGAAATACTTTTATTAAAAAGTAGGATCATACTAAAAACTCTACCACTGTTTTTTACTTAGTAACAGACTGTGGACATATTTTTAAGCAGGTACATAAGGAGTAATCAAATTCTTCTTTAAGTGACTATTTATTTCTTTTGTAGATAAATGAGCATCATTTATGTAACCACTGCCAAATGTTTGCATTGTTTCTACTTTTTTTCTTAATTCTTAGTATATTTTCATATGCCTGTAAGTATACCTTTCTAAAAAATATAAATTCTGGGTTGAAAGCTATGCACACAAATTTTTCATAGCTATGATTCAAACACTCTCTAAAAGAGTGCTATCAATGAACATCCTTAAGAATAATGTGCCAGATTATTTGTTTTTTCACATCCTTCCAAAACTGGGTGCTATAAATTCTTCCTTCTATTACTGATAAGTTCCTACGGTTTCTCTTTGTTAAAGACTGTTGGAAAACCCAGGAGGTTGAAGGTCATAGAACTAGAGATATGGTAGAATGAATTGCTCTGTTGGCTGCTAGAAAAGTTTTGGTTCTGGAATCAAAGAGGGCCATTCTAGGGTCTGAGCAGGAAGAGCTCATGCTTGTCTATAGACCAAAGGATTACACAGAGCATAAGCCTGTGGTGGCATAATTAGATGGCAGACACCTTTCTTAGGGCTTACCTCATAGTTCAGTTGGTAAAGAATCTGCCTGCAATGCAGGAGACCTGGGTTTGATTCCTGGGTCGGGAAGATCCTCTGGAGAAGAAAATGGCAACCCACTCCAATACTCTTGCCTGGAGAATCCCATGTACAGAGGAGCCTGGCAGACTACAGTCCATGGGGTTGCAAGAGTCAGACGCAACTTAGCAACTAAACCACCATCACCACCTTTCTTCTGTCTCAGGGCAGTATCTTTGGACTAGAAACAGAATGTGGAGATGTTGCATCTGTTAGAATAGTTGTGCTCAGCCCTGTGCCAAATTCAAATAGTCATATGAGGGACTTCCCCAGTGGTCCAGTGGTTAAGACTCCACCTTCCAAAGCAGGGAGCATGGGTTCAATTCCCAGCTGGGGAACTAAGGTCCCACATGCCATGGAGTGCAGTCAAAAATTAAACAAATTTTGGACTTTCCTGGTGGTCCAGTGCTTAAGAATCTGCCTGCCAATTCAGGGGACATGGGTTTGATCCCTGGTCCAGGAAGATTCCATACGCCAAGGGGCAACTAAGCCCCCGTGCCTAGGACACATGCTCTGCAATAAGAGAAGTCACCTCAGTGAGAAGCCCATGCACCACAACTAGAGAGTAGCCTCCTCTTGCCACAACTAGAGAAAGCACAGGCGCAGCAATGAAGACTTAGCATAGCCAAATAAATAAATAAATAAATATTTTTAAAAATAGTCATGTGAGATTAAAGTTTGTGATTCTGATATCACTCCAAACTTTTCTAAAGATTAGATGGCCCTTCTGGTAGCTGAGATTAATTACAAGAAACCATGGGCTTAAGAAGTCAATTATTTATTCCCTCAGGCAACAGAACTTATCAAGTCCATCTGATAGGCATAGTTATAGACACTGGGCTTCAAAATAGAATAACATAAGATTCAGTAAATTCAAGGAGTTTAAAAAGTAGTTGCCCCTCCAGTGTTCTTGGGCCTCCCTTGTGGCTTAGCTGGTAAAGAATCCTCCTGCAATGTGGGAGACCTGGGTTTGATCCCTAGGTTGGGAAGATTCCCTGGTGAAGGGAAAGGCTACCCACTCCAGTATTCCGGCCTGGAGAAATCAATGGACTGTGTAGTCCATGGGGTTACAAAGAGTCAGACGTGGACATGACTGAGCGACTTTCACTTTCACAAATTAGTTGGGACTGGGGAGACTGAAAACCAAAAACCAATACCAATAAAGATGCAGTTGATATTGCCTATGCAAATTTACCCACGTAAATTTTTACCACACCCACCCCCTAAACACACACACACACAAAACTCTAAGAAGAATGCAGGAAGAAAGAAAAGGGTTGTAAGGAAAGGCTGCCAAGATAAGTGCAGATGATTTGATGACTTCTTGGAGCTAATTTTACAGTGCTTCAAGTGCGTGGGGTGAGGACAGGCAGAGGAGAAGAGTCCCTTGGAGCAGATCTTCTCAAACTTTGTGTTCAACTTTGAATACCTAGTAATCTTGTTAAAATGCAGATTCTGGGTTTGGCAGGACTGGAATACCAATGCAGCTGGTTCAAGGACCACACTTAGGATGGCAAAGTTCTAGGCTGATGTAGGCCTAAATCCTTTGGAGTGACTGGGAAGGAAGGGAGTGGCCTGGGTCAGAGACAAAGTTTTAGGATTCACTAATGGTGGAGAGCCGTGGAGGTGAAATTTAATCCAGAGAGGTAGACCATGAGAATAAATCTACCCTTTTGCTTTCTTTGCCTTCCCACTTCCTCCTCCTCCACACCCCAACCTTACATGAAGCAAACAAAGAGGAAGGCTTCTCTATTTTGAAGACAAACAGAAATTTCTGGCTATTACAGAATTCTTAGGTCTCTGAATTTCTTAAAACTTTCAAGATGAGTTTTAATCTCCTACAAAAGAATTTGGCTGTTTGCCCTAGGCAGTGGGTGCCTGCTTTGGCCATGTCACTGAACTCAAATTAGGCTGTTTGCTGCCTGAAAGTCAATATACAAGAAACACCTTGTCAATAGATGAGTGTTAGTTGGAAAGTAAAGCTTGCTTTATTCATGGGGCTGGCAACCTGTGGAGAAAGCAAACTTATGTCCAAGAACCAACACTGAAGTTTCTGGTCGACCATGAACATTTTTTAAAGGGAGAAAGAGGAAGTTAATATTTGGGGGGAAAGTGTCAAGAGTCTTTGTTATCACACTCTGTGTGCAGACTTTCTTCTGATTGGATGGTGATGAGGTAACAGGGTGTGGTTCCAGGAATCTTGAGCTCAGCCTGAAGTTTCCATCCTCCATCTGGGTGGGGGCCTCAGTGATGGTTTAGTCGCTAAATCCTACGACTCCATGGACTGTAGTTTGCCAGGCTCCTCAGTCCTTGGGATTTTCCAGGCAAGAATACTGGAGTGGGTAGCTGCTTTCTTCTCCAGGGGATCTTCGGGACCCAGGAATAGAACCCCGGTCTCCTGCATTGCCGGCAGACTCCTGAATTGCAGGTGATTCTTAAGGTGGGTGGGGGCCTTAGTTCCTGCAAAAGAGTTCAAAGATATGTTGTAATGTATAACCCTTGAGGAGGGGCCAGGATTCTGCCCCATCCCTACACTATTGTTTCTTTGACTGCCCCTCCTCTTTTTCTGCATGCCCTCTCTTTTCTGGTGGCTTAAGGCTTAAGGCTTCCCTGGTGGCTCAGTCCCTAAATAGTCTGTCACAATGCAGGTGACCTGGGTTTGATCCCTGGTTTGGGAAGATCCCCAGGAGAAGGAAATGGCAACCCACTCTAGAATTCTTGCCTGGAGAATGCCATGGACAGAGGAGCCTGGTGGGCTACAGTCCATGGGGTCACAAAGAGTCAGACATGACTGAGTGACTAACTTTCACTTTCTCTTTTTTCCCTTTGCTGATTAGCAACGGTTTTAACCTGCCCTTTGGAAATTAAGGAAGGTCAAGGAGGCCAAGTAAAGCCCGTTTCCTGCAAAGGAAAAAAGACAATGTGGAAGGATTTATACCTGGGAGGGCCCCACAGGGTCCTGCTCAGTTTCAATTAGTCTATGATTTGAAATCTGAGATCTAAAAAAGTAATCACTAGGATGTCATTTCCTAAAGAACTTTTCTGTCATAACTCCCTACAGGTAACTCCTCTCTCCAAATCCAGTAAAATAAACATCTCTAAAACCAACTAATTAGTTGAGGTTACTAACGCACACTTCTATAGTTGGCTGGGTAATGAAATAACTTGGGAGACAATTTCCATTTCTGATGGACTTTGGTTGACTACACACACTATAACTGAGGCTTCTGATCATGAATCATAGATATAATATTTGTATTAAATAAAGGTCATTTATTCAGTTTTTTTTTAAAAAAATGCCTGTGTGCTAAGTCACACAGTCATGTCTGGCTCTTTGTGGTCCCATGGACTATAGCCGGCCAGGCTCCTCTGTCCATGGAATTTTCCAGGCAAAAATATCAGAGTGGGTTGCCATTTCCTCTAGAGGATCTTCCCAACCCAGGGACTGAATCCTCATCTCTTGGGTCTCCTACATTGGCAGGCAGATTCTGATAGTTAAATAAATCTAGTGAAAAAAAGACTGGATTACAGAGGTGCAAAACAGGGATATAATAAATAAAAGCAATGAAGTGTTAGTTGTCAGTCTTATTTTCATTTTTAGGTAAAATAACAAAGGTATGGGGCAAAACAAGTTAAGAGTAGAACAGAGAGAATGGTTATTGCTGCTAATCTCCCCATCTAAATCATTCACATAATAGATGCACCACCAGTGCCAAAAACCTCTGCCTTACTGACTCCAGTTCCAGCATTCTTTGGCCTGGCACCAGCCTGGATTGAGCAGCTAGGTTTCTGGCCCTTCTGTGTGGTAGCAGTGCTGATAGTGGTTGTTTTTTTGTTGTTCAGAGTAAGTATATGCCCTGAAACAGCAGCTCATTTTGTGGACAATCGATATTTTCACTAAAATGGTAAAATGATAGCCAGTCAACTGTGAAACAGTTTGAGCAGTAAAGGGAACTCTTTTGGGGGATCCATTTTAATGCAAAACGCACAAGATTCAGAGGCATTTGGAAAGACAAGAAAATAGTAATAAGTGGAACAGACTGAAGACAAAATGTTCAGTATTTTCTGATAAAATTTTTTTTGTGTGTATTAAAAAACTGGAATATAGTGTTAGTTCAGCTGTAATACATAATGATTTGACAATTGCATACAGTTTTGTGAACATAGGAGTGCATTTATCTTTTTGAATTAGTATTTTTGTTTTCTTCAGGTAAATACCTAGAAGTGGAATTGCTGGATCATATGGTAGTTCTATTTTAAATTTTTGAGGCACCTCAATACTGTTTTCCACCAATTTACATTCCCATCAAGGAATGCACAAGAGTTTCCCATTTTCCACATCATAGCCAAGACTTCTAGTCTCTTGTCTTTTTGGTAACAGCCATTCTGACAGGCATGATGTGATAGCTCATTGTGGTTTTGCATTTCCCTGATAATTAGTCCTTCATTGGAACGACTGATGTTGAAGCTGAAACTCCAATACTTTGGCCACCTGATGCAAAAAACCGACTCATTGGAAAAGACCTTGATGCTGGGAAAGATTGAGGGCAGGAGGAGAAGGGGATGACAGAGGATGAGACGGTTGGATGGCATCACCGACTCAATGGACATGGGTTTGGGTGGACTCCAGGAGTTGGTGATGGACAGGGAGGCCTTGCGTGCTGCGGTTCATGGGATCGCAAAGAGTTGGACACGACTGAGTGACTGAACTGAACTGAACTGATGATTACTGACAATGGGCATCTTCTCATGTTGGCCAATCTGTATGTCTTCAATGGAAAAATGTTATGTCCTCTGCCCATCATTTAATTGTTCTGCTTCATTGTATCCAGTTTCACCAAAATGAGGAAATTGTTATTCTATTCTCCTTTTTGTGGAGGAGACTCTATATAGCAACTGACAAAGCTTTCTAAATAATTCTTCCATTTACTTAAAACAATTTTTTTTGAAGTGCTCCCTTTTTGGTTATATACATTTAAAATGTGATAGGGAAATTAAACGGGTAATGGTACTCTAACAAAACTATTAGCATAATTTCCACAATTCTGTGAATTAGGGTGGGCATTACCTTATTCCACCCATTCTACTGTCCCCTTTGAAAAATTTAACCTCTGAAATCACTGATGTCCAGGGAGGAGCAGCCCTGACAACTTCTCCTCTAGACACATTTGAATGTCGTTGTTTTCCCTGAAGACCTATGAAGATGGAGTAGGAATCCAGACTATTATCTGTAGACCTTTGTTGATAGCTTCCCTTAGGCTCAAAACCAGCAATGGCATCAAAACTTGGCCATTGGTACCAGTGACTTAGGTCCTGGTGATAATATTTGAGCACTTTAAAAAAAAATGTTGTGTCACTAATGTTACTGGATAATATTGTTTAGAAAACAAGGGCATTACAATGTTATTTATGGTTGAACTATAAATGTGAAGATGTTTCAGGAATACCAGGAAATATCAATAACCTTAGATACGCAGAAGACACCACCCTTATGGCAGAAAGCGAAGAACTAAAGAATCTCTTGATGAAAGTGAAAGAGGAGAGTGAAAAAGTTGGCTTAAAACTCAATATTGAGGAAACAATACCATTCACCATTGCAACAAAAAGAATAAAATACTTAGGAATATATCTACCTAAAGAAACAAAAGACTTATATATAGAAAACTATAAAACACTGATGAAAGAAATCAAAGAGGACACAAACAGATGGAGAAATATACCGTGTTCATGGATTGGAAGAATTAATATAGTGAAAATGAGTATACTACCCAAAGCAATCTATAGACTCAATGCAATCCCTATCAAGCTACCAACGGTATTTTTCACAGAACTAGAACAAATCATTTCACAATTTGTATGGAAATATAAGAAACCTCGAATAGCCAAAGCAATCTTGAGAAAGAAGAATGGAACTGGAGGAATCAACCTGCCTGACTTCAGGCTCTACTACAAAGCCACAGTCATCAAGACAGTATGGTACTGGCACAAAGATAGAAATATAGATCAATGGAACAAAATAGAAAGCCCAGAGATAAACCCACCCACCTATGGACACCTTATCTTCGACAAAGGAGGCAAGAATATACAATGGAGAAAAGACAATCTCTTTAACAAGTGGTGCTGGGAAAACTGGTCAACCACTTGTAAAAGAATGAAACTAGAACACTTCCTAACACCATACACAAAAATAAACAAAATGGATTAAAGATCTAAATCTAAGACCAGAAACTATAAAACTCATAGAGGAAAACATAGGCAAAACACTCTCCGACATAAATCACAGCAGGATCCTCCATGATCCACCTCCCAGAATATTGGAAATAAAAGCAAAAATAAACAAATGGGACCTAATTAAAATTAAAAGCTTTTGCACAACAAAGGAAACTATAAGCAAGGTGAAAAGACAGCCTTCAGAATGGGAGAAAATAATAGCAAATGAATCAACAGACAAACAGTTAATCTCAAAAATATACAAGCAACTCCTGCAGCTGAATTCCAGAAAAATAAACGACCCAATCAAAAAATGGGCCAAAGAACTAAACAGACATTTCTCCAAAGAAGACATACAGATGGCTAACAAACACATGAAAAGATGCTCAACATCACTTATTATTAGAGAAATGCAAATCAAAACCACAATGAGGTACCATTTCACACCAGTCAGAATGGCTGCTATCCAAAAGTCTACAAGCAATAAATGCTGGAGAGGGTGTGGAGAAAAGGGAACCCTCTTACACTGTTGGTGGGAATGCAAACTAGTACAGCCACTATGGAGAACAGTGTGGAGATTCCTTAAAAAACTGGGAATAGAACTGCCATATGACCCAGCAATCCCACTGCTGGGCATACACACCGAGGAAACCAGAATTGAAAGAGACGTGTGTACCCCAATGTTCATCGCAGCACTGTGTACAATAGCCAGGACGTGGAAGCAACCTTGATGTCCATCAGCAGACGAATGGATAAGGAAGCTGTGGTACATATACACAATGGAATATTACTCAGCCATTAAAAAAAATACATTTGAATCGGTTCTATTGAGATGGATGAAACTGGAGCCCATAATACAGAGTGAAGTAAGCCAGAAAGAAAAATGCCAATACAGTATACTAATGCATATACATGGAATTTGAAAAATGGTAACGATAACCCTATATGCGAGACAGAATAAGAGACACAGATGCATAGAACAGTCTTATGGACTCTGAGGGAGAAGGTGAGGGTGGGACGTTCTGGGAGAATAGCATTGAAACATGTATATTATCATATATAAAACAGAACACCATTCCATGTTCGATGCATGAGACAAATGCTCAGGGCTGGGGCAATGGGATGACCCAGAGGGATGGGATGGGGAGGGAGGTGAGAGGCGGGTCCAGGAAGGGGAACACATGTAAACCCATGGCTGATTCATGTCAATGTATGGCAAAAACTACTACAATATTGTAAAGTAATTAGCCCCCAACTAAAATAAATAAATTTATCAAAAAAAAAAAACTCAACATTGAGAAAGCTAAGATCATGGCATCTGGTCCCATCACTTCATGGCAAATAGATGGGGAAACAATGGAAACAGTGAGACTTTATTTTCTTGGGCTCCAAAATCACCACAGATGGTGGGTGACTGCAACCATGAAATTAAAAGATGCTTTCTCCTTCAAAGAAAAGCTATGACCAACCTAGACAGCATATTAAAAAACAGAAACATTACTTTGCCAACAAAGGTCCATCTAGTCAAAGCTATGGTTTTTCCAGTAGTCATATATGGATGTGAGAGTTGGACTGTGAAGAAAGCTGAGCACCGAAGAATTGATGTTTTTGAACTACGGTGTTGGATAAGACTCTTGAGAGTCCCTTGGACTGCAAGGAGATCCAACCAGTCCATCCTAAAGGAAATCAGTCCTGAATGTTCACTGGAAGGACTGATGCTGAAACTCCAATACTTTGGCCACCTAATGTGAAGAGCTGATTCCTTGGAAAAGACCCTGAAGCTGGGAAAGATTGAAGGCAGGAGGTGAAGGGAATGACAGAGGATGAGATGGTTGGATGGCATCACTGACTCGATGCACATGAGTTTGAGGAAGCTCTGGGAGTTGGTGATGGATAGGGAAGCCTGGTGTGCTGTAGTTCACAGCAGCGCAAAGACTCCATGGACTGATTTGCAAAAACACCACTGAGCGACTGAACTGAACTAAGCAATTTATTTCGCTTATATTTTCCTTTTCATGCATATATGCACAATAATGATATATAATAAAATTTGTGTCTAAATAGATATAAAAGGGAGAAGGCAATGGCACCCCACTCCAGTACTCTTGCCTGGAAAATCCCATTGACGGAAGAGTCTGGTAGGCTGCAGTCCATGGGGTCGCAAAGAGTCGGACGCCACTGAGCGACTTCACTTTCACTTTTCACTTTCGTGCATTGGAGAAGGAAATGGCAACCCACTCCAGTGTTCTTGCCTGGAGAATCCCAGGGACGAGGGAGCCTGGTGGGCTGCCGTCTATGGGGTCGCACAGAGTCAGGCACGACTGAAGCGACTTAGCAGCAGCAGATATAAAAGAACATTTTCATTAAATAAAATGAAACAAAATATAAGAAGATGTTATGGCATATTTTAAAGGGCAGCACTTTTTGATTCTTAGTATTGTCTTACAATCAACTTCTTAAGTATGCTGAAATTTGTAGTTCTTTCATGGAATTGAGGTATGGGGAAGGTCTAGGGGGGATGGTAAAGCGTCTGCCTACAGTGTGGGAGACCTGGGTTCGATCCCTGGGTCGGGAAGATCCCCTGGAGAAGGAAATGGCAACCCACTCCAGTACTCTTGCCTGGAAAATCCCATGGGCGGAGGAGCCTAGTAGGCTACAGTCCTTGGGGTCTCGAAGAGTTGGACACAACTGAGCGACTTCACTTTCACTTTCAAGAGGGACATAGTCATTAGGTAGCAACAGGTACTGTGTTAGAGGTTGGGTGCCTTCTCCATCTTCATCTGAAATAACCTAGGCTATTTAAATTTCCACTTCAAAGATAAAGAAACAGGTGAAAGACATTTTGAGCTAACCATCTGAATCTTAGGTGCTACAGACATTTCGATATGATGGTACAACTGAGAGCTTGGAAAGCATGGACCAGAAGAGCAGCAGCCAATTTGAAATTGGTTTAAAGGTTCACATCTGCAGCACTTAAAAAATTTTGGAAATTAGCAGTTCCTTTGATTTCCTCCATATAGAATTGACCTTTATATGAAAAAAAAAATCAACAGCAAGAAAAAACTGTAGCAATTGTGTCACTTATATGAAGAATTAGTCAGTTCAGTTTAGTTGCTCAGTCGTGTCCAAGTCTTTGTGACCCCATGGACTACAGCACGCCAGGCTTCCCTGTCCATCACCAACTCCTGAAGCTTCCTCAAACTTATATCCATTGAGTCGGTGATGCTGTCGAACCAACTCATCCTCTGTCATCCCCTTCTCCTCCTGCCTTCAATCTTTCCCAACATCAGGGTCTTTTCCAATGAGTCAGTTCTTTATATCAGATGGACTGAGCTTCAGCATCAGTTCTTCCAGTGAAATTTAGGACTGATTTCCTTTAGGATTGACTGGTTGGATCTCCTTGGAGTCCAGGGGACTCTCAAGAGTCTTCAACACCACAGTTCAAAAGCATCAATTCTTCTGTGCTCAGCCTTCTTTATGGTCCAGCTCTCACATCCATATATGATTACTGGAAAAACCATAGCTTTGACTAGATGGACCTTTGTTGGCAAAATAATGTCTCTCTTCTTAATGTGCTATCTGAGTTGATCATAGCTTTTCTTTCAAGGAGCAAGCGTCTTTTAATTTCATGGCTGCAGTCACCATCTGTGGTGATTTTGGAGCCCAAGAAAATAAAGTCTCTCACTGTTTCCATTGTTTCTCCATCTATTTGCCATGAAGCGTGGGACCGGATGCCATGATCTGATCTTAGTTTTGTGAATATGGAGTTTTAAGTCAACTTTTTCACTCTCCTCTTTCATTTTCATCAAGGGGCTCTTTAGTTCTTCACTTTCTGCCATAAGGTTGGTGTCATCTGTGTGTATGAGGTTATTGATATTTCTCCCAGAAATCTTGATTCCAGCTTGGCAGGCTACGGTTCACAGTGTCGCATCGAGTCGGAAGTATGAAGCAACTTGGCAGGCACACACGAAGGTGAAGTCTTAGTCGTTTTGCAAAGGATCTTCATTGCATCTTGTGGATCTTTTGTTGTGGTGCATGGACTCTCTCTAGTTTGGTGAACAGTCTCTGGAGTGTGGACTTCAGTAGTTTCAGTGTGTGAACTTAGTTGCTCCAAGGCATGTGGGATCTTAGTTCCCTGACCAGGGATTGAACCTATGTCCCCTGTTTTAACTACTGGACCACCGGGCAAGTTCCCAATGATCTTTTATCCAAATCATAATGAATATTTCTGGGAGAAGACTCAGCACCAAACAAAGCTGATTAGTTAAAATTACCAAAGGTGTACACGCGTACATTAGTCGCTCATGAGTGTCTGACTTTTTGCAATCCCATCTGACTCTCTGCAACCCCATGGACTGAATCAGCTCCTTTGTCCACAGAATTCTCCAAGCAAGAATACTGGAGTGGGTAGCCATTCCCTTCTCCAGAGATTTTCCCAACCCAGGGATCAAACCTGGGTCTCCTGCATTGCTGGCAGATTCTTTAGTCTGAGCCATCAGGGAAGTCCACTGTTGGAAGAATCAACACTTTGTGATAAAAACAAAGGCTTGCAAAATTAGACTTGGTAAAATAGTGGCCACAAAAGTAGATGCTATAGTTGGTTGAAAAAATACTGATATCAACATAAAAGTGGTTTTTTTTTTTGTAGTAAAATTTATATGAAAAAAATGAACCCAGGATTTCTCTGGTGATTCAGTGGTTAAGAATGTAGGGGTCGTGGGTTTGATCCCTGATTTGGGAAGATCCCACATGCTGAAGGTCAACTAAAGACCCTACACCACAGCTACTGAGCCTGTGCAACTAGAGCCCGTGCTCTGCAACAAGAGAAGCCACTGCAATGAGAAGCTTGCACACCTTAAAGAAGAGTAGGTCTCCATGCTACTACCCACCCACCTGCAATTAGAGAAAACCCCAAGCACAGAACTGAAAACCCAGCACAGCTAAAAATGAATTAAAAAACCCTGAACCAATAAAGGTAATTTCAATAAAATTAACATGAAACTAGCAACAGCTTACTTCTACCTCTATTACCGAGTCCAAGCTCTACTTGCCACATGACAGGCAAATGAATCCAAGAGATGAGGTGTTGAGGTAAGGAAAGTGAAGTCGCTCAGTCGTGTCCAGTCTTTGTGACCCTGTGGATTGTAGCCTACCAGGCTCCTCCATCCGTGGGATTCTCCAGGCAAGAATACTGGAGTGGGTTGCCATTCCCTTCTCCAGGAGATCTTCCTGACCCAGGGATCAAACCCAGGTCTCCTGCATTGCAGGCAGATGCTTTACTCTCTGAGTTACCAGGGAAGCCCTGGTTGAAGTAAGGAAGAGACTAACTGGGGAGCCGGCAGAGCGAGAAGTTGGCAAGCTAGTGCCTCAAAATAACCAATTTATTTGAGTCTGGATGCCAGGTTCTTTTATAGACTGGAGAGAAAGAAGCAATGAGGAACTAAAGTCAAAAGGCAGAATAGAGAGGGAAATGCAGTGGGGAAATAAAGTGGAAGGGTCTTCAGTCTTACAAAACATCATCAAGGAAATGGCCAGCCTTCAGAAGGGGTGTGTTAATCTCTTCTATTCACAGGTGGGCAGGGACAAACCATCTCTCCAGGAGCTGAACAAAGGCACTTTAGTTTATAGTCAAGCAGAGGGGCAGGGTCCTCCAAGCAAGCCATTGAGTATGATTATAATAATAAAAGGAAGTCAAAAAAATAGTTTCCAACATGGAGTCAGAATTGGCTTCCTCCCTGCAACACCTCTACAAAATTTAAGTAAGAAAGGAAATGGGCTTAATCATTGTGTCCAGAAAGAAAGCCTCATAATTCATCAATCTGAGGACATCTCCCTGGTGGCCCAGTGGCTGACTCTGCACTCCAAACACAGGGGGCCTGGGTTCAATCCCCCCTCAGGGCACCAGATTCCACCCGCCCCATGATGCAACTGAAGATCCCTAGTACCACAGCTAAGACCCAGAGCAAATAAATAAAGCGAAACAAAAAAATGAATTTTTTAAGTTCATCAATTGCAGTAAAAAATTTTCCACAGATTTATATTCAATCACAGATAGTAAGGGGTAGGATTTAAGTTCAAGTCTGGGACCTAAGTCTAGAAGATTTTCCACCAATGCTACTACCATCGTTAATACATGAAAGACAAAGAGAGATCATGCAGCTGATTTTGGACAAATGAGTTAATATGTTTCATTATTTAATCAAATAAGATAACATTAAATATTTTAAATGAGGTAAGATCCAAGTTAATCTCATTAAACATTTCTTGCAAAAGTTATAACATTCCACAGAAGTAGGAGGAAGGAATGTACTGTTTATATTTTACTCTAATACAGCAATCATAACAAGGCATATATGATATAATCTAAAATATGTTGAATTATTATATGAGTTTTTAAGCAAGGCTGTGTAAAGTGGCAGCCCCAGGAGTCCCGTCTTTCCCTTTGCAGGTCCACGTTTCTCTGTTCTCAGTTTTTCAATTACCCAATGCTGCTGGCTTGTTTTAAATCTTTTAGAAATTCCTCAATTTCTGGCCCACTGATGGTGATTTTCAAATACGCGTAATTCTTCTGTGATTTCAATAGGATTTAGGGAAAGAGCATGGTTTCAATCCATCAACTTGAACTATAAACATTAGGCAAGTAATAGCTTGATTAAATGGTGATTACAGCAGAAAAAAAAAGATCTAGTATAAACATTTTAAAAAAGCAAACATATGAAAGAAATTCATCACTGAAGTATGACTAACAGCAGAGGAATGAAATGAACTCTAAGGTATTAGGAAATGTTAACAGCTGACTTTAGCAGATAATAGTACATAATTAGGAGGAAATTTTAATTCCTTAAGAAAATTGTGATTAAAACTAGTGACATCAAGAAACCATTGCATCCTGTGTCTCGCACTAAGCAGGCACTTAGTAATTATTTATTAACTGAATAGACAACAGTCAGAAATGCTCTGGGAGCTAATCCAAGATCAAATATCAAATTCAGTCATCCGATATATAAAATTTTATTTTATTAACAAATATATCTATTTATAAAATCCGACTGATAAAACTAGGAGCTGTCTAAAAGCTAGAGCTCCTCTAACCCAAATGCCTTTTCAATAGGACCATTCTAACCAATCTGTAGCTTGAGCTATCTCTTGAGTCCTTTTTCCATATCTTAAGATATTTTCTATATCTTACTCGATTTTTAAATATAATTACAAATATATTATCATATTGCTATAGAATTATGAAATTTTCGAGTTGGAATCTCACTCATTCTGATAACAATTACGGGTAAACCAGCAGTTAACCTTGAAGACTGGAAAGCAACAGTTTAAGTTGACTGATTAATTTTTCTGGAACCATCAAAAGAGAGAGTAAACCTTGCCTTTTTTTTTTTTCCTTCTTCTTGGTAAGGCCCTCCCCCACTCCCCTCAGAAAATAAATGACTACGAGTTTTGCAGAGATCTTTCCAGCTTCAAGCTTTACTTTACATATGAATAAGCTGGGTCTTGTTACATTGAATTCATGCCGATTGACGATTGACGTTGTTGCTGAGTCGCTAAATTGTATCTCACTCTTTTGCAGATACCATGGACTGTAAAAATGAGAGGCTCCTCTACGGGATTTCCCAGACAATTCTGGAGTGAGTTGTCATTTCCTTCTCCAGGGGATCTTCCGAACTCAGGGATCGAACCCCTTCTCTTGCCGTCTTCTGCATCGGCAGGGGGAATTCTTTATCGCTGCACCTGGGAAGCCCTTAAAAGCAATTACAATAGGCAGGTCTGACAGGGTCTCCAGAGGACAATTGTGATAATAACCACCAGGTGATACTGCCAGTACGAACCCCGTCCTTTGCATAGGGAAGGTATAAACTCTCAACCATCTTAGGTCTCTCAATTCTCCTTAACCCTAAAGATTTGGTCCAAGTGCGCTTTTCATTTTGTAACGAAATAGTTTCCACAGAATGTTTGGCTCGCTTAATGTTAATCTCCCTCGCTTTCCAATGGGACAAAAGACGCAATTCAGGATCTCAGCTCCACCTTCCATTCTGGTTTGTCCTAGGACGGTTTAGGGGACCAAGGTAGGTGTCTAAGAACCCAGGCCAGGCCTCTGCCACCGGTCCCGACCAGCCGAAAAAGCCCACGCCGGGGACCCCTGGAATGCCCAGTAGCCCTCAGTCACTGATGCCTGCCCTTACCAGGATTGCGCGAGCCCGCCCCCAACGTGCGGCCATCCATTGGCCCGGAGGGCGCCGGGCGTGACGTCAGGCTCCGCCTCGCCGCTTCTCAGGCCCCGCCCCGCGAAGTGGCCTGGCGGTTTGGTCTGGAGCAGCTGAAACCGGTTTGAGCGGAGCCGCTTCCTGTAGCTTGGTGCCGCTGCGGGCAGCCTGAGGGAGCGCTGGCGAGGTGCTGACGGCCGGCACCCGGCACCTCGGCCTGCGACACTGACTGTCGGGCGCGGCGTCGGTGGTGGCGCTGACCCGTGGACCCAGCAGGTGAGGTGGAAGGCCGGGCGGGCTGGGAGCTCGGTGCGGGGGCCGTGGCTGTCGCTCACGTGGCGGCCGAGCTGTCAGGGCTACGCGGCGGGGCGGGGGGCGAGGTGTGGGCAGGATCCCCCACCCTCGACGGGCAGCCGATCGGGGAACAGCGGCCTGGAGGTTTGCTCCTGTACATCGGTGGGTTACACATGTTATATTTATCGTTTGTTGCCGCGATTACGTTGTGCTGCCTAGTGTTGAGTTCCCGTACGAAAATTCTGTAGCGTTTTCGGTAATACCAGAATGCATAAAGCATAAGACCACCTAAGTATTGGAAGAACCATTTAGGGAACGAAGAAACGTAAATGCAGCAGCAGAACTCGCTCACCGCCACTCTCATCTATAAGCAATTCGTAGTGTTTTGACAACTGCTGCTTTTCTGAAATTGCTTATCCAAGTAGTCTAGGGCGTGCTTGTATAATTCAGTTATTCCAAGAAACCGAAGTGCCTTACTTTTTTAGGAAAAGGTTCCAGTAATAGACATCAGTGCCCTTGATAGAATTTTAAGACAGCTGCCCCTTTTTCTAAAGCTCTACTTTTTCCAAGCTCTTCAGATTACCTTGAGGTAGAAAACCTAGTTCATCGACCCCCCCCTCTCTCCCCATTGCCGTGTTATAAAGGAAATCAGGCATGAATCATGAATTCAGTCACGAAGTGTGGCGATCTTGCACCATTGAGACAGCGGTCTAGCCTGATGTAACACATAGAGGAACTGGTTGGATGTTTGGGCTTGATGTTTTCTTCATACTTTTCTGTTGCCCTTCCTATTTCTGCCCAATTTCTATCCACTACTCCCCTCCCGGCCCCTTCTCCGCCCGCCCGCCCGCCACGTCTTGCTACATTTCTGACAGTTGTGACTTAGCTGAGAAATAAATACAAGCTATCAGTCCTTTTTCCAACTCCTAACATTCAGGGTACAACTAAGTAACATAAGGTAAAACAAACAGGTAAAACTGCACATGGTTCGGTCCGTTCTTGACATCACTAGCGAGAACTAATATTCTAGACAAGATGAGATTAGGAAAGTTTGACTCAAATAATGACCATAAAGGACATTTCAGTGGCAGAGAGTAAAATTTGATATGTACAAAAAGTAAGTTGATGAATCAAATCTTTGTGTATCACTTAACCAGGAAAAATAAATATATATGAAAATAACATCTAGATGAAATGAAAAAAATTTGGAATGGTTTTCTGGCATTGTGTAGAAAGATGATTGATGAGTTTACTGGCTTAATGAAATCTTCAGAACTGCTTTCTTAATGAAAACCCATCATGTCTATGTCCACTTGATTAAAGTATTGACTCAATATACTGGGGTTGTACTAGAGGGATCATAATGATCCTCCACCAGGATGAGCAGAAGTTAGCTCAGGAAAGTATAGGCATTTCATATATTGCTTTCTAATATGCATTTAGGAGGCAAAGATGTTGGAGCCTAGAGAATTGGAAACAGCTTTTTTCTTTAAAAAAAATATTTGAGGGAAAACAGTGAAATATGTCTTTTTGGCTAGGAAAAAAATACATTTTTGCTGAAAATATCTGTGACTTCAGTTTAGTTCTAAATTGTACCTCTGTTTGTTTAAATCTCTCTTTTGTTCCCTAAGCTCGCAAGCCAGTAAAGGAATATGTTAGGATAGTTTATTTGACAAAAAGAATAAAGTAAAACTTACTTTGCCAGGTAGTATTTTTGAAGTATTTTAAAAATGTAAATTGCAGTGTCATTTTGCAAATTATTCGAGTCCTTAAAAAAGTGTTAAAATAGTGCTAAATGCAACTCAAAGTCTCAGATGAGAATGCTGTTTAATACTTACCTTCAGAAAGCAAAAAATGGAGGTTATGTTTAAAACCAAACCAAAAACATATCTCAGGAAGCACGTTTTGTACGTGAGGGTATAGGTGAATTAATTAAATTACATATTCAGTCAGCTCATGTATATAAAATGACTAGCATTTTCCATCTTGTTGTATGTATCTAGAAGACCGGTCCCTGTTCAAGTTGAGATTTCAACTCAACATGTGTGGAAGAAGAGGAAATTTTGGTTGTGTAAATTTTTTGTTCCATAACAAAACAATATTTTACTTTGGTGGTAGCAGGGTGCCAAAATGGTACCCTTCAGTCCTGCACCAGAATTTTGGCCTCTGTCCACCGTCAAGTAAACTGCTGTAGGAGCAGCTCTGCAGGCTTTTATTTGGAATGGCCTTAAATTTGGGCAGTGGGGGGAGTGGAACTTAAACAGATTATGTGACTTTTTTGGCAATCCAAAAAAGTGCTTTGTTGACACCCTGTGAGGTTTTTTTTTGGAGGGGTGGGGGTTAATTTTGTGCTTGTGTATGCAGCTTTGGTATATAATACATAATGTAAACTGCAGCTGTTTCCAGCCAAGTTACTATAGCCACTGTTACAAGCAACCTTAATAATAAGAGGCTCAACTGTAATCAGCTGATTCCCTTTTCATAAAATTTAACATAGTAGAAATTCAGAGATTTTTTTTTTTACTAGGTGTTGATTTTAATACATAGGAATATTTACATCTGTTTCCCTAAAATTGATTGAAACAGTTACTTAAAATTGATCAACAAGTAATCAAGTACCAATTTTTAATTATATACATGAGATTGTTCTTAGTAACTGTGGCAGTAAGCATTGGGTGAAAGTTCAGGTTATATGTTGAGATTGGTTATTCAGCAGTTTGCTGGATGATAGAGCTTTTTGCTTTGTCTCAATTAATTCAGTAACTTAAAAAGCCTAGTTTTTTAGATAGCCTTAAGGTTTCTGCTTGATTATGATTGATATAGATAAATGTAAGATAAATTAAAAGTAGATTGCAGTGCTTCAATGAATCATTTATTAGGAAAGGAAATCTTCCTATTCTTAGGGTTATACTCTAGGTAAAGGTTATTTGGGTTATATAGGTTAAATGGCCAGTAACAATCTAGAACTAATTTTAGATTTAAAACATTCTTTGGCTGTGCTCAAACTGGATGTATTATTACGTGTTTTAAATAGATCAAGTTTACTCTTAGACACAGAAAGTAGATTAGCATATGTGGTTTGATCAAGGACAGGTTTTTTTTCCCCCTCCAGTGTGAAATCTTGGGTTTTCTAACTGAATAGAGTTACTAAATAGGGATTTCTTTAGCCAAGTGACATGAAACCACGTTGACCGATGGTCTTCCTGGTGGCTTAGATGGCAAAGAACCCGTCTGCAATGTGGGAGACCTAGATTCGATCCCTGGGTTGGGAGGATCCCCTGGAGAAGGGAACGGCTACCCACTCCTAGGCTGAGAATTCCATGGACAGAGGAGCCTAGCGGGCTACAGTCTGTGGTGTCGCCAAGAGTCCGACACGACTAAGCGACTTTCACTTCACTTGCTTAGTTTATTTACTATATTTACATTTTATAATTGATGTAGGTGAGATGATGCATAGTGACTCTTGATCTTCATTGCAGCCCCCACTAGGGTTAGTTATTAGGGATTCCTCATCCTTAGCCCTCTTGATACTTGGAGCTGGATAATTATTTGTGGAGAGCTGTTCTGTGCCTTATATGGTATTGAGCAGCACTCCCAGCTTTTACCACTAGATGCCAGGAGCATCACCCACATTTGTGGCAACCAGAAATGTCTCCTGACATTGCCAAATACCCTTAGAGGACAAAATTGCTTCCAGTGGCAACTGCTGCTTTAAATCTATCTGCTTTGACTTGAAAGTGTGTTTAACTGTGGGTGTTAGTGTTCATTAAATGACCATTGCAGAGTTGTGCATATGTTCACAGGGAGGGGAGGGGAAGGGAGCATAGCAAAAATGGAAGAATGAATAGCTGAGAAAGGTACTTCAGGATTTTTTTGGAATAAAATGTGTAAATGCAAATAATATTTAAGCTGGAAAATTAATGGAAATGACATAAAGACATGGGAGTTCTTTTAGGAACATTGATGGATTGAAGGTACAAAAGTTTTTTTGGAGGTGTTGGGATAGGTTGTGTACAATATGATGTGGTCTTTTGTGTGGAGTATGTGTTCTTTCTATAAATTCTATAAACTGCATGAGAATTGATGTACATTAAAGTCTTTAAAAATTTCCTATCTTAAGTAAATAAAGAGATGGTAAGGTGAATAAGTTGGTTAGGCTGGGAAAAACAGAAAAGAAATGGAAGGCAAGCTGGAGAGAAGATGTGGCTAAAGGAGTAAAGGACAGCAAGAGCTTAGAGGTTTAGATTTCTGTAAAATAATGGAAGCGATTCTAAGCCAGGGATGTGAGAAGCTTCTAATTGACATAAAAATGTATTGTTGGAAAGCGCTTGGAAGACAAATATGAGTAGGAGGCTTGAGTTTTTAAAGAAGTTTCAACTTAGAAAGGCATGTATGTAAGATAAATTCATATCTACAGGGTTTGGTAATAGATTGTAGAGTTGAGACTATAGGACTGGAGTAATGATGGCCCTATAGTTAATAAAGAGAAACTTGAAAAGTGATTTGTGGGGGAATGGGTTTTTTCTTTTTTAAGCCATTAGATCATTTAGAAGAAGATTCTCAAAGTTGTTACAAAACATAACCAGTTTGTTTCAGTGGGTGGTGTTTAAGTTCTTTGGTTGTTTTCTTGTTATTAAAATTGGAACCTTCTTAATTAAAGTAAAAATACTCTCGAGCCAAGCTTTTTCTGTCCTAGTTGTGTGTGTGTATTTCCCTCCGTTGTAGACATGAGCCTGGTCAGGAAAGATAGGTGGAGCTCAAAACAGCTGCTTATTAGAGGAGTAACTGTGTGACAAGATAATCTTGAATTCTAAAAACCAAAAGCTTGGACACACTTGTTTTGCAGTTTTTTCTGGTCCTCCATGCATTCTTACAAAATAGGTTTGTAACATTAGGCCCTAAGACTTGCCCGGTGATTCCCAAATAATTCTATCTCTCTATATAAAGTCTCTGAAATCTTTTGCTCACAGTTGAGATTCATTTTTGTTTTGTGCTTTTTAGCTTATTTCTTGGTGGTATCTATCTATACTATAAATGACATCATCTTTTTCTTTATAGCACGACATCCTAAAATAAATCCATCAGAATGACACCTTCTCAGGTTACCTTTGAAATAAGAGGAACTCTTTTACCAGGTATTGTAAAGCTTTACTTTTAAACATTTTAAAAAATTACATTTTTCTTATCTGGATTATCTTAAATATAGAGTTGTTACTAGAGTGGACCTAATTTTTATTTATTTTTTAAATATCTTTCTGATTTTTATATGAAAGTATCTTCAGGGCATGCCTGATAACGGAAATGTGCTTGGAGCATAGTAAGCTCAAGGAAAAAAACAAAAAGCTGTCTCAAGTAGTGTCTTATTCTCATATTTTCCAGGAAAACTGTGAATTTTGCATAGGATAAAGATATTTGAGCTATGTTTTTTTGGTCACACCCACAGCTTGTGGGATCTTAGTTGTTCCCTGACTAGGGATTGAACTTGGGCCCTCAGCAGTGAGAGAGGTTTTAAGTCGCATGAAAATGATGGAAATGTTTCTAGTGTGAGAAGTTGGTTAAATATTTGGCTAAGATAAATTTGTTCCTTACTTGTAGATCTATTTTTAAAAGCTTCATTATATTTTTTGCTGTCTACTAAAGCAGTGTGAAATAATTTTAGTGTAAGGTAGCATGTCAGAGCAATCACACCTTGGGACTTCCCTGGTAGTACAGTGGTTAAGACTCCTTCCTGGCGCTTCCTGGCGTCTGTTGCAGAGGGCATGAATTCTATCCTTTTTCAATCCCTGGCCAGGGAACTAAGATCCTACATGCCTGCATAGTGTAGCCCAAAAAATGAACAACAGAAAAATACAGTATCACGCCTGGGTTATACACTTCTTGTTGAATGCACTCTGGTTACACTGGCCAGTCCTCAGATCTGTTGCATTCCTTTTCTCCTTTGGGGCTTTCTCAAATTGTTTGCTTTGTTTAGATCTGTGCCTCTTCCCACCACCTCTTAACTCATTCATTCTATATATCAAGTATCTTTAATCCACTAGCTATTACAGCACCTGATAGTGTGTGTTTGTCTAACACACATTCTTAGCCAAGATGATCTTGTACAGCTCAACCTCTGGGCAAGATTCTGCAGGTTGAAGATTGCTGGTCCCTTGGGTCCAGTACTCACCTCTTGTCCAGTGTGTAATCTCCTTTGTGGAGAGAAGACTGCAGACCTGTATCTTTTATTGACTTTTATGCATAGGCAGTTTAAGCTAGAAGGGGCTGACCATGTCAGGTAAATAGGATGACCACAGAATTAGCTCTAGAGGAGTCAGCTTGACAAGGTGTAATTCCTGAAGGACTAGAGGGAAGATAGTGGTAGATGTGAATGTAGGTGAATCTAACTGGGAGGAAAGGAGTTGGAGGGACAAGAAGGACTCGCACCTTCTGCCTATATCTTGTGTTACCTTAATTTCCTCCCCAAAGCAACGAGGAAGTATTCTCTGCTAAATGTGGAGAGAGTGCAGAGAGGGGTGAAGTTAGAGGGAACAAGTTAAAAAGAATATGTGGCAGTATTGTTTGAAATTCCTTTAGTTAGCGTTCAAGTCTCTTGATAAATGAAAGCCAATGAAAGAAAGAGGTCTATTCTAGTAGAAAGTTTCCCTTTTTCTCTCGTAGAAGCTGTACTTAAAGGCAATCAGCAGAAAGAGTAACATTGTAGGAGGGTATTGGTAAAATTCAGGAGCATTTATATAGAAGGAAAGTAACCAAGTTTGTCCAAGTTTCACTTTTTTCCATGTCTGATACAGGTTCTTTCCAGAGCAGAGTAGCTACTGTTCTATGTGGGAATAGGAAATAACCGAGTCCATGAAAAAGTTTAATGAGACGCTCCTTTATAAAAGAAGTATTACAAGCCCGAGTCAGTGATTTTACGATAATCTATACTTTGAGCTAGGAACCATCTCATATTCTATACATATGCCTAGCAGCATATGTGATCTTGAGAATAAATATTTGTGCCTTGTATTTAACAAAAGTGTTTATCTTTTTCTCTTTAAATCGGAAAAGGTAATGATAACCTAAGTTAATTGCAAAAAAAAATCTGATTAAGGATTAAGGATTGGTGAATATTTTAACATGAAATCATTATGTATAACCAGCATATGCCTTTATAGACATGTATTTAGAACGCTGAAAACTTCTGAATGACTACCACACTTGTGATTTTAGTTAAGTTTTAGACAGTCCAAGTATACAAAATGCTCATGAAGGTCGCTAAAGCCAAGTATAGCTCCAGTCTTACTAGAATAGTGTCCAAAGCGTGGAAGCCAAGCTACACCGAGTGTGAAGGAGTTTGTCCTGAAGTTTTGTTCATTTGGGCTCAGTTCATTGTCTTTTTCTTCATGAATTTTAATTACACTAATTCAGAATGTGTTGATATATAAGTTAAAGACTTCTACATACTTATATTCAAGAACTTGTAGACTTTTGCTAAATGTATGAAATTAACAAATATAGGTGATGTTGGTTTGTGTGTTGAGAAGTGTTCAGATGAAGTGTGATAGTCGGTTTTTTTTTTTAAGTAAGGAATACTTGATTTTTCGCTAGTCTTATTGAGGGTTTTTTTTTTTTTTTGGTGATGGTTACATTGCTCATGTCCCATTGATTATTTTCTTGATCTTTAACTTCTTGATAGCTACTGTTTCAGTTCTTGGAAAATAGCAATTATTATTTCTCTAGGATACTTATATGCCGTTAGTGTTTGCCCCTTTAAATTGGAAGCTGCCTTGAAGACAAGGACTGTGGTTTGATCACTTTGTCTTCTTGGTGCTCATTATTGGCTCAGTAAGTACTTGAAAAATGAAGAAAACTCTGTCCCTGTACATCCTTCCTTTTCTCTGCCTTTAGTTCTGTAGAGGTGGGTAAGGTTAATAATGCAGGTGTAATCAAAACAGAAAAATCCCCCCAAAACCCCACAGGTGCTAGTGTGTGTGCCACCTGGGTTCAAACCCATTTCTCCAGTGAAGCCCTGTCATCTCTGCTAAAGGGCACTCTGCAGCCTGTTAAACCAGTGCAACTTCCTAAAACAAAATGAGGTTTTCCTACTTAACCCATTATGTTTTTTTAGGAGAGGTTTTTGCAATATGTGGAAGCTGTGATGCTTTGGGAAACTGGAATCCTCAAAATGCTGTGGCTCTTCTTCCAGAGAATGAAACAGGTGAAAGGTAAGCATGGACATGTCATATTACCAAATAATTGTGACATTCAGATTATAAACCTGTTTGTTTTTTTTTTTTAAGATATCTTGGTATATTTTTCCTTTAATTTTTAGCAAACTTATCACATATGCATAGAGAGTAAAGTCATTTTACGAACTTTGCTGTGAAAAACAAGTTCCTTTGTTTCTCAGTTTTGACCTCTCAAATAGTTTCAAGTCTTGGCTGTTAGCTGCATCTTTTGGTACTTAATACCATGTTTCTAAACAGGCTTATATTGTTGTTTCTTATTTTAAAAATCTTTTTAAGACATTGTCTTTGGCTTCTTGTTACATATTCTTTTTAAAAGATCTAATTTTTGCTTTAGCCTAAGAAATAATTTTCTTGAGACATATATACTATTAAAAGCAGAGAGTGGAACACATCATTAGAATTTTTAGCTAATGAAATGAGTTCACTACTGACATTAATTACAGCACTAAAATTAGCATGGATGTGTTGGTGTATTGGAGTGGAGAAAGAAGGGCCTAGGTGCCAGTTTCAATTCTGCAGTGATTTGGGGCAGATCCCATATTTCTTAAGCCTCAGTTCCCTATCTACATGGTAAAGAGGTTAGGATAGAATCAGTGATGTCAACAATGGTAATCCTCCGCTTGCAGATATTTTGAAGTGTTATTGTCAAGATATATGTGTGGGGGTAAAGGAGAGATGAGGAGATTGTAAGTAGTGTACAAATACATGCAGTGTCCCCAGGGAGAAACATCAGATTAGATGATTATTAAGCAGTGCTACTAAAACTTTGGCCTGTAGACCCAGTATTAGACAAAAAACATTTTTATTAGTGCATGATGTGAGAAATGCACAAATTGAGAGCAAGTGTTTAGAAATGCTTACGGCAGTTTGACATTGCTAGGACACCAATACATGTAATGGACTTATTGAACTGGATGTGTTGTAGACCAGAAGTATTGGTAGGGTAACACAAACAAACAGAAACTGGTCCTTCACAGCAGATAGTTTGAGGAACACTGATGGCAAAACATAGGTAAATAACAGGGAAAGTAGACCAAGACCATAATGTTAGCTTAGGAAAAGAAAACAAACACATAGAATACCATTTTCTCTGTCATTTGTGTGACACATTTTCTCAGCCAGTTCTCTTCTGTTTATATATATAAGTTAAATTCTGTTGACAAATGATATTGGGATCACAGACAAATGAAATGTTTATTCTCTTCAGGTGGCTGTTTTTTCCTTGATTTGTGGATCCGTCACTCTTGTCTGAGATGAAACCTCATGTCCTTTGGAGCTTGTTTACCTCTGCTCTGAATTCTTGAGCTGCCCTACTATCTGTCTTCTCGTTGCAGTGCCTTCTCTTGTTGTGAAGCAGGGCTCCAGTAATTGTAGCACGTGGGTGCCATTGTTGTACATGGGCTTAGTTGCTCCTTGGCATTTGGGATCTTCCAGGACCAGGGACTGAACCCATTTCTCCTGCATTGGCAGGCAAATTCTTAACCACTAGACCCAGGAAAGTCCTGAAACCACTTTAAGAAATTATTTAAAAAGGACTTTAAATGATTTAAAGCACTTTTAAAGGGGGCTTTTTAAAAAAAGTACATATGCTTAGGCCCTACTCCTGGAAGATGGGTAAATAGTGCACAGGAGAGGGACCCCAACACATTTTTAAAGCTTCATATTAATTCTACTGTGCACATCTGGGGCAAGTTTCACTTAATCTGGTTGGTTTTATCTATGAAATAATACTGGACATTTGCCATAATTTTGGTAGCAGAGATAGGAACTAAGTTTCACCCCAGAGTTGGTAGAATTTGCCAGGAGCCCTGTGTTGAAGAGGATTCTGAGGCTTATCAGGGAGAAGTAGTCAGGGCACATGTGCTGAGCATTTGGTCTGTCCTCGCTGTGCAGCAGTGTTTCTCAGCCAACCATATGCATCCAGTGTATCGAACTCCATGTTGACCAGGCTTCACCCCAGACCTATGAAACCAGTCTCCCAAGGTGGAGCCAGGACGTATGTATTTTATTATTGCCAGGTTAATCTGATTGTTGTAGCTGGAGAACAGGGGTGACAGCTGGTTGTGGATATTTGTTAGAGACCAGAATTGAGTCAGAGTAAGGGTAATGCCTTAAGTCGTCTTGGCAGAGCCAGGTGGGGAGCAGTGCTGACCATCTGGTATCATGGAAGAACACTCGGAGCTCCTGTTTAGTCACTGAACTATTCATGCTGAATTAATGTCTAAGTAATGATCTATGACACAGGCTCTCAAACTTAAGTGTTCATCATCAGAGCCTGGAGGCTTGTTAAATTACAGAGTGCTTGGGCCCTCCCCGGGAGTTTCCAATTCAATAGTTCTAGATGTAGTCTGAGATTTTGCATTTCTACAAGCTCCCAGGTGATATGATGGTCTGGGACCACACTTTAAATGCTATTGGTCTATGATTTGAAGTTAAAAATGACTTATAATCTTGAATTGTAGTGAATTCTTTTACTGTTGAGTCCAGCCTTTAGAAATAGCGTTTAGAATATGTTAGAATAGCATAGTTCAAAGGAAGACATTAAGTTGTAAGACTTACTTACAAACAAGTAAGACACAGACTCTGCTTGACTAGGGGGGAATAGCTAGAGGCTGGGCAGGAGAAGAAGAGACAGTGGAAACAGGCGGTTAAGTCGGTGACCTTAGCCTCAAAGCCTATTAGCAGCCATGTAACATCCCTAGCTAAGTGAAAAGTGAAGAGATTCACAAGTCTACAGTGCTTGCTTGCCTTTTTTTGTTTGGAATATTTCTGGTTCTTTGTATGACTCATCGTTTAGGTCTCAGCTCAGACAGCTCTTGTTGAGGTCTCCCTCCAAAATTTGTCCCCTCAGAAAGGTCAGCTAGTCCTTTCTATGTTTGTTTACTTGTCTACTTATGGAAGCAAGCAGTCTCTTTGAAGATAAGACTTTTTCTGCCTTACTCATCACTGTGTTTGATGCCTAAAGCTCAGCTTCTCTGTACGTCAGTGCCAAAATGAATCTTGGAGACAAGAGTTTTGGTTGAAATAGAAAAGGACAGCTTTATTGCTTTGCTAGGCAAAGCAGGCCACAGTGGGCTAATACCCTCAAAACTATGTGTCCCAAATTGGAAAGATAGTCAAAAGTTTTATAGTAATTGCCCAAAGAAGGCATGATCAGCTCGGTGGACATTTCTTCTGATGGGTGAGGTAAATGGGAGTTAACTTCATCAACCTTCAGGTCTAACTGGTCTGGGGTCTTCATGCTTGTGGGCTGCATACCATTAACTTCTCCCACCTGGAGGGGATTTCAGTATCTGTAAAATAGCTCAAAGATAACTGTTGTATGTATCCTTACTAGAAAAACAGGACCTTGCCACAATGCTGCTCTTGACTGTTCCTTTCTCCCTGGTCTTGCATCCCCTCCCTTCCCTAATTAAGAACTGCTGCAATCTGCCCATTGGAACTCCGGGAAGGTCATGCAGACTGAATGAAGGTTGTTTCCTATTAATCAAAGAAATGGGGGACACAAAGGTCTTGTGCCCAGGAGCTCCACGGGGCCGGCATAATATTATGTTCCCAGTTCCCAATTGATATCAGGCCTCCAGTAAAAATTTTTGTAGGGATAAATGGTACTTGAAGGATTTTATGAATTAATGAAGTCTTTATGCATTTTAGTTCAATACTGATGCTGGTGCTTTCTTTTTTTCTCACAGCATGTTATGGAAAGCGACCATTGTACTCAGTAGAGGAGTATCAGTTCAGTACCGCTATTTCAAAGGGTGCTTTTTAGAACCAAAGGTATGTTTTCTTTATCTAAGTTTCCAGTTTCTTTAGAACACTTTTTTCACAAAAGCAAATAACTTAAGTTTGGAAACATTAAAAGTAAAGTGAGTTTGTTTTGATCAAATAAGGAAAAAAGAACTCTAGATTAATAATGTTTCAGTACCCAAAAGAAAGGAAATAGCCACTTCAGAGGCAGACAGTGTGTGCAGTGGAATTTTTAAAAGACTAATAGTAAGTATGTTCTGCAATATTCTTATCATAAAATTGGTTTTAATGATAAATGTTCTTGATAGGTGTGCATTTTCTATAACTTTTGTAAACTAGTTAGTAACCAGTAGTAAGGGTTTTTCTTTTTGTTTCATGTTTTTAATTTGTCTGTGGTAAAATATATTTAGAGGAGTGTATAGCCAACTCTTAAGTAACTGTTTTAAAAATTATTTCACTGCAGCCAACTCTTAGTGGCTGCATTAACTGCTATCAAAACTGAAGTCATTCTTTTTAGATTTTTTTCAGTGATGGTGTTAATAAACCAGGATCTTTTCTAAAGGCTTTGGAGTGTCAATTAGCTCTAAATCTGCTTGCTCACAGTGGTTTATTATTTTGGGATTATTTTCATGTTTAGAAAAGAAAATCGATTCTTTCTTATTTTAAAGATAGTTGCTTGCTGAAAGGATTCTTTTCTTTCAGATTTTTATCTGAGTACACTTTGGGCTGCATGTGAAAAAGAGCTTAAGCAGGAGTCTAGGAAGCAGAATGTGGATTAGATCTCTTTAAAAATGTATTTCCCTGTGGGGTCTGAGAATACTTGTTACATGTGAGAAAAAAAAAATGCAAGCAGCCACTGTTTCCTCAGTCTCTTTAGCCACCATTATAAAAAACAAAAAAAACTGACAAACCCACTTCAGCTGTCTTTTGCACCTATTACGTTTCTTATTCCAAAAATATATTGTGAATATACTCAGTAATTAAAATTAAATTACATTATAGTTGATCATTATGTTGGCTTATCTTGACAATAGTCTCACTTTAATGGCTTGGGAAAAGATCATTTATTTGGCTGAGGGGTTGTGCATTGTGGCAGAATTCTTTAGTATACAGTGAACATTTGTGCATAGAATGTAGATCATAGCTCTCATGACTAAGCTTATTTGAGGATCCTAGTATATGAAATCTGTAACATGTGAAATTAACTAAATTTTACTTAAGGGGACATATGGACAAGAAAAATCATAATGAATTCCTTTGGGCATAGTTTCCTAAAGTAAGACTGTTGGCAACACAGGTCAAATTAAGCCAACCTATTTTCTCTTTTCATTGAAGATGTAACCAAAAGCAGCAAATCAATCCAAAATGTCTTTTCAAAAAATTGGCAAGAATTCTGTTTACAGTAAAAAACAAGTTTTTCCCCTTGTAATACTTGCAAAAGTTTACAGTATGTGTTGGTGAGTGTGTTTCTTTAAGTAGGTGCTCTGTATCGTGTACACATGTACCGTGTGATGCAGGGGCTGCCATGGTAAGTATGTTTTTCATGGAATAGAGTAAATAGCCACATAATAAATTCCATGCATATGGCTAGAGATTTTTTTTCCCCACATGCCAGCTTAAAGTGACGCTTTTCTTTTTAAAGTTGGTGGCGCTTTTTAAATGAATAATGATTTTAAATAGAATTAGAAACTTTGTCTCAATTGTGCAAATGATGGAACCAATGTGCAAGGAATCTTAAATTGTGAAATGATGTAAATCATTACAGTATATGTTTTATGAATATAAAGAATGATTGGAAGGAAAAAAAATTATAAAAGCATTGAAAAACTGAAATGGGTAATAAGGTTAATTTTACTGAGTCAAAAGTTTTCAGTAGTCTATCCAGGCAGTTGTAGAACCTAAGCCAAAAATCTTGTGATGTTGTCACTTGACCTTCAGAATTCAGCTTCCTCATCTATAAAATGAAGGGAACTGTAGATTTTTTAGGTCCCTTTCATTGCTAAAACTTTTCTATAGAAATTTTACCATTCATAGTTTCTCTTCATAATTTGCTCTTTCTGGCATATTCGTCTTAGTTTAGAAGAGTCTTGAGGTCCTTTTTCTCCTAATTTTTCATATTCTTATACTTTGTAGAATTAGAATAAGGTATTAATAATTGAATTTTAAAATGATTTTATAGGCAACAAATATATTTTATTTAAACATAGCACACAAAAATAATAGATATTCTTGGAATGGAAACATTGCTATGAGTCTGCAGATAACCCGTTATTTTCACATCTTCACCAAAGATAATTTTTGGTGAACTAGAGGTTCACAGGTGTACATGTTACTTAACATGTAACTTAAACATTTTTAAGTCTATGTTCACCCCTTTTTATTTGTGGCTGGAATTAGGGATTGTCTCATACTGAGATTATATTGTCTGAAAATTTTCATTCATTTCAGTGAAATAGCTCTTTATTTTACAATAACATCTACTTTTAATTTTTACAGGTGTTAACATTCACTTATAATTAGATTCATTACAAATTCTTTTATCTTGTGGTTAACCTCCCTTGATTTTTGTTTAAATCCTTTAAAAAAAAGAATCATCTGATAGGCAGACAGTTGTTTCTTACTGGTCTTATTAAAAATAGTGATTTTTAAATAACTATGGATCTGGCCTCTGACATAGATTAAAAATTCTTCAGAGTCCCTTTTTTTTTTCTTTTTTATGGAGACATCAATAGTTTAATGGATGGGGAAGCTTGCATGTCTGAAACAAATCTTGGAGCAGCATCCGACCGTGTGCAAACCTTGGCAGGCAGGACATGGTAGCAGTCTTCACTGTGGGTGGGGAATGGGGGAATTACCAGTTGCAGGGGAATTGACTTCAGGTGTGAGCTCCTTTCACATGGGCATTTGTTTCAAAATTATAGAAAGAAAAAGTCAAATTTCTAAAGTTTACACTTAACAGTTTTTATGATGTTTGAAAGCAGTGATATTACATGATAGTGATAATTTTGCTTGGTGGTTTGTTAAAAACAAAAACTGCACTCTATTTTATATAATCTTTCCTGTTTCTCAGTGCTTGATGTAGCTGAATGATGTCAACCAATAACTTTAAGAAAGCAATCATTATGATGTTTTTCTGGAAACTTTTTTTTTTTTGTATTTTTGTTAATATACATTTTGAAAAGTGTTCCAGCAATCATCTGATTTAATACATGCTAAGATGGGCTTCCCTGATAGCTCAGTTGATAAAAGAATCCACCTGCAATATAGGAGACACTGGTTCGATTCCTGGGTCAGGAAGATCCCCTGGAGAAGGGAAAGGCTACCCACCCCAGTATTCTGGCCTGGAGAAGTCAAATCCATGGACTGTATAGTTCATGGGGTTGCAAAGAGTCGGACATGACTGAGTGACTTTCAATAATAATAATAAAAATAAGACGTGGAATAACTCTAACAGTACTAGAATACTGTCTTGGGCTAATAGTTACTTTTTTTCTCCAAAGAGCCACCTTCCGTTTCACTCCAAAGCACTTAATATTTTGACAGTCTTTTACAGAATGGAACTCTTGTTTTTTTCTAAGATCTTGAAGAGTGACTTATTACATTTAGAGCATTAAAAAGGACTGCATGTTTTAGAACGGTTACTGAGATCTTTAATCTCCCAGTGCTCAAGTTTTTTAATTTTAAAAAATATTAGTAAGCTAAAATTTAAGATTACCTTCTAAAGTTTAATAAAGTAGGCATTACAATTTTGGAAATTCAGTGTGTTTTAAAATTTGATTCATTTGTCAGTACCGTAACATTTTATGTACCAATCATGAAGTTTTAGTGTGAATGCTAGTAGACTCACTTACGAGCCATCTATTGAATTGGCCCTTCCGACTGCTCCTCAAGACACCATTCTGTTTGAGCCTAGTTTGCTTTATGCTATGATTAGAGAGTTTGTTACTAAAACAGACAGGGGTGAGGTTTTTAAACTTATTACTAAAATATGTTCACTCTCGAAATGTTTAATCCACAGGGTTATTCTTATATGACTATAGATACTGCAGTCAACACTTTGTGAAATTCCTCTGATACCAGAATTAAAACAAAAATAGTCTCTCTTCTCTCTTTTAATGCCCACTGGTATTTCCTGTTACATTCATATCACCCTTTCAAATCACATTTCATTAGTAACTTTCTTTAACAATATGGATCTATACCATTTTTGTAGCAAAGAGGATTTTTTTTTGAGGTGGGTGCAGGGTACATGGGGGGTGGAAGAAGGGAATGGGTTAGTTATTTCTGGCTGCCCATTATTGCTAAGAAACATTCCTACTTTTAATGTATATATGCATCTTTTGAGGATTAGAAAGTTTTATCTGTGAAAATACAGAAAAATGACAGCAAAAAGTTTTAGTAAAAAATATCTAACAGATGCAGGATCTAATGCAATGTTAGTTTTCAAACTTTGAAAGTTTGCAAGTTTTAAAGAAGGTTTTAGCCTCTGGATATTTTAAGTAGCAGAATTCTCTTGCCTAACTTGTTACATACTTACTATCATTTGGCACATTTATTAAATCAATATTGAAGTCCTAGAAAAAGTTATAAAAGAGTATTTAATGCCATCTACAGATGTACTATAGGGAGAAATTTACATGTTCCAGACTTAAGAGTATATATAATACATACCTAGAAAAAAGTTTGAAGATATGTGAAAATATTGATAATGATTATCTGTAAGTGATGTGATAATGGGTAATTTTGTTTTCTTTTTGCTTTTTTGTATTTTATTAAATTTCTTTTTCAGGAGGAAAGAATACCTTGTTAGGTTATAGTTTTAAATTTTGCTTTTAAAACATGTAAAAGACTTTTTGGCACATAAGTTTAATTAGTCAAGTGTTTGTTTTTTTTTTTTTAATGAAAATTAGGAAGCACTTCATACTTTAGTCCCTTAGGAACATACAAAGGAGTCTTTGTGGTAGTTCATTCTAGCTTTTAAATTGATGTAGACATTATCAACAATACATAAGGCTGGGCTTTACTGGTGGCTCAGATGGTAAAGAAACTGCCTGCAATGTGTAGGAGGCCTGGGTTCGATCCCTGGGTTGGGAAGATACCCTGGAGAAGGGATTGGTTACCCACTCCAGTGTTCTTGCCTGGGAAATCCCATGGACAGAGGAGCCTGGCAGGCTACAGTCCATGGGGTCGCCAAGAATCAGACATGACTGGGCAACTAACACTTCTATTTTCACTTTCTTTTTAGTAAGACAACTTGATAACAGAAGACAAGTATTATAATTTTTCACACTGTATGAATTTATAAACTTTGAGGCATGAAGAGTAAAACTGGATGCCTGCTCCCATTTAATTAAACTTGTTCTTCAGATTTACCCATGCGTGTTTCCTTTCCTGAAGGAAAGGGCTTCTTGTGCTCCTTAAAAGCGCTGGTTACTCTGATTATGAAGATCTGATATTCTTCCTGTTACCTACTTACCAGTTTTTAAATACATGAAATGAAGAACTTTATGATGCCTTCTAGTTCCTTGCATACTTGCTATAATTGATCTTGCAGTATTTGTTCTTACTGTTTATTTCTATTGGAGAATTTCAGCTTTTTCCAAACCCTTGAAGAGTTACTTCAGACGAGATACTTCCAGTAATCACATTGACTGCCGACATACGGAACATAATGTGTATTTGCTGTTAATTTAACTCAGAACAGAGTATCAGTTAAAGATTAAACTGAGTATTACAGGCAGACTAAAGAATGGGTTTAGAACAGTTTTATGTGCCAGTTCATCTCATTTTTCTGTTTACTGCCTCACCCTCATTTTCTTCCAGCATTCATCATGTTTTGTGACCTTGACCTGGTGCATTCCTGATTTGGGGCATATAATATTGATATTAACAAGATGAATCTCTTGGTTTCATGCTTAGTATAAGACTTAGGCCACAAACATCTAATGACATCATGGGTAGAAAATAAGATACAAGAAATTATTGCAGACGTTTAACTTTTAAATTGCAGACTATCGGTGGTCCATGTCAAGTCATAGTTCACAAGTGGGAGACTCATCTACAACCACGATCAATAACCCCTTTAGGTATGGGCATTAACTGCATCTGTTTGAGGCATATGCATAAAGTTACTAATATGCTGCACATTGGCTTAGTGGGATTTAATAAATATTTATTTTAAAGTTTAAGGTAAATGCATTGTCAATACTACAAGTTTCACTTAGTGTCTTACTTTCAAAACTAAGCAGTTCTTAATTGCCTTTCTTCATGAACTTAATTAGAAACCCTTACCTAGTTATTTTTAATTTCTTGGATTAGATGACTTTATGGAATATATATTTCCATTTGGAGTAGTTACAAAAGTTTGTAAAATAGCATTTTTCTTAACTGAGCATCCGTCTGTGGCTTTGATTACTTGCTCAGAGAACTTAGAACATTCAAGGAAAGAATTAACACAAAACAATGATTCTTTTAACTTTGAGTAGTATGTTATTTTATTTATTGTGTGTGTGTTTTTTTTTTAAAACTAGTGAATATTTGAATAAGCTTGTATGAATGAATTCAAATTTCCTGGTTGTAGCAGACATTTTCCCCCAATACCCTGCTGGCTATGTTAAAGTTGCTATTCAGATAATTTTTTGTTTGTTTGTTTAAATGTTATTCAGTTTTCTTATGCCCAACAGTGGCATTTCTCTTCATACAAGTATTTTTGAATTTCCTTTTCCATACTGAGATTGAAATTCTTTTCACATACATAAAATTACCCACTTGGTTTTGTGTATAAATTAGTGCTGAGAAATCTTTTAGTTTCTAGAGAAAATTATAATTTAAAGATAATAAATGGCTTGTTAGTTACTAGCTTAGATTAGAAAATAGTGATTCTGCTTTACCCTGCATCAAGGACACATCTCGTTTAAACAAATATCTTGTTCCATCCTCTGTTGGATTTTCTTTTTGCATGTTTTAATACATTTCTGATATTATATTTAGAATTATTATGATAGTGAACTTTAGAGTTATACTGAGGTTGGAAATTATTAGGAATTGAATATTTTAAAAATTGCATTTTGAAGCATCCTGCAATTAAATATATTTTCTTTGAGAGGTGGGATGATTTTGTTTCTCTTTTTAATAAATTTATTTTAAGCTTTTGGGAAGTATAACTTCTGAACTTAAGAGCTGTGTGAAATATACCAGAGAATCTTTACTGGAAACTATCACACTTATTTTGACAACTATTTCAGATTTATGTTTAAAGTAAACTGGGGAATGAAGTAGCAGGGAAGATAATCAGTATTTTACTTAGAGGGTGGGGATTAACAGTTTTTTTCATTTAGTTGACATTTCTGTTGGAAGGGAGCACTTACCTTTTGGTAGTTCCTCACAGCTCTATGTATACAGGTAAGTTTATGCTGTTTGAAAAACTTTTAGCTGGCTGTAGAGAATAGTTGGGGTTTGAGGAATATTATATTTTAGTTAAGATCAGAATAGGCACTATGTGAGAATAAGCATTTTAATTGTGCCAAGACCTTTGGTTTGAAAAAAACCAGGTGATACTGTTGTCCAGCAACTTGTCAGTCTCATACGTTGGTTGGTATAAACATTTGTCCCAGTGCCTCTAGTCTGGAGCACCTCTCTGAGGAGTTTTCGTTTCTCTTCCTTGTAACGTGAATAATCACCATGAATGTAAGAACTATTACTGTCTGATAGCCTCCTTAAAAGGGGTTTCTTTATTGAGGGCTACAATAAATATGCTTATTCACTTTGGGATGCTTTTATATTTTTAATTTTAAAAAATCCTTAAGGTGGGTAATTTCTCAGTTGTTCATTCTGTATGTACATCATGAATTTTAACTAAGTTTTGTATTTTCCTTCAGTTTTAGAAAGTGAAATTATTATTGACGATGGACAATTTGGAATCCACAGTAAGTGATACTGAGTTTTCAAAAATCTTCATTCACATGGTTGAGATCTTACATAACATTTCATTAGAAACAGCACAGAGAAATAAGACTATGATTTTTTTTTAGATTATTTATTTATCTATTTATTTTTGGCTGCACTGGATCTTTGTCTAGTTAGGATGAGTGGGAGTTGCAATACGTGGGTTTCTTATTACAGTAGCTACTCGTGTTGCAGAGTACAGGGTCTAGGCACAAGGGCTTCAGTAGTTGCGGCTCAGGGACTCATTAGTTGTTGTGCATGAGCTTTAGTTGTCCATGGCGTGTAGAATCTTCCTGGACCAGGGGTCAAACCTGTGTCCCCTGCATTGGCAGGTGGACTCTTAATCCACTGGATCACCAGGATCACCAGGATCTACTATGTCACCATGCTGCTTGTGGAATCTTAGTTCCCCAGTCTGGGGGATCAAACCTGTGTCCTCTGCAGTGGAAGTGCAGAGTCCTAACTACTGGACTGCCAGGGAGTTCTCTCCAATATAATTCTTATGCTTTACAATTTTATCTTTTAGATTCTTATTTGGCTGGTAACTTTAGCTGTATGAATTAATAGAATTAACTTAAAAGTATTATACTTATTGGTTATTATATTATCACTTAACACTACTGTGTTTGAGAATATTAATTGTTCTAAACTTTTAAATGTTAACCGTTACTCATAAGCTACATTTGTGCGTTGTTTGTATGTGCATTTATACTAAAATCCAGATTAAGCAGAATGTTTTAGTCATTTTGACTGAATAAACAATTTACAGTGAAGTCTAAAGTCCTTTTACGTCTGAAAATGTTATGCATACTTATACTTTCTGCATCAGTAGATATTTTATCGTAAGGATTCAAGTTATTTCTTCAATGACTGGAATTCATTATCATGGTAAACCTCCATCTTCATTTTAGATACTATACCATAGGAATCAAAAGTTATAAAGAGGGTGAACAGAATGTGTGCTTACAGAACCAGAGATAGTTGATCATTACCAGAATTACTTGTTCCTGTTGCATACAGGAAGGAGTAGGGCCTGGATGTTTTATTTTTATTTATTTATTTGGCTCTGCTGGGTCTTCATTGCTGCACGTGGGCTTTCTCTAGTTGTGGTGAAGGAGGGCTACTCTTCAATGTGGTGTGCATTGTGGTGTGCAGGCTTCTCACCGCAGTGACTTCTCTTGTGGAGAACGGCCTCTAGGCTGGTGGGCTCAGTAGTTGTGGTGCCAGGGCTTAGTTGCTCTGTGGCATGTGAAATCTTATAACCAGACCAGTTATCGAGCCTCTATTCACTTCATTGGTGGATGGATTCCCATCCACTGAGCCATCAGGGAAGTCTGGGCCTGAGTGGTTTGATTGTGGTTTTACTCGGTACATATGTTTATCCACTTTATAGATATATATATATATATGCTTTTGCAGTATTTGGACAGGAATTTAACTTATTTTCTTGATTTTGTTTGGGATTATTTATATTACATCATAAAGTAGTCTTAACACTTGAGATGGTAGTGGTTTCTCTTTATGTATAAAGTTTTGATAGTTAGGAAATCAGACCTAAGGAGAAAATTTCCTTGATTTTTTTTTTTTTTTTAAATCCTGTTGATGGAAAACTTAGGTCCAAAACAGTTGTCAGCTCCCTGGTATTTATGACAATGTTATTACTTTTGTTAGTAAGAAACTTCAAATAAAACAGTGCTAGCAGTGTTATCACAATCATGCAGTTTATCAATGACAGAATATGTGGGTGGAGAATACATTTATTTTTTTCACATTTAAAAAAAAATTTATTTTTCATTGAAGGATAATTGCTTTACAGAATTTTGCTGTTTTCTGTCAAATCCCAACATGAATCAGCCATAGATACACATATATCTCCTCCCTTTTGAACCTCCCTCCCATCTCTCTCCCCATCTCACCCGTCTAGGTTGATACAGAGCCCCTGTTTGAGTTTCCCGAGCCATACAGCAAATTCCAGTTGGCTATCTGTTTTACATATGATCATGGAGGTTTCCGTGTTACTCCTTCCATACTCCTTCTCATCCACTCCTACCCTCTCCCCATGTCCATAAGTCTATTCTCTATGTCTGTTTCTCCATTGTTGCACTGTAAATAAATTCTTCAGTACCATTTTTCTAGATTCCATATATATGCATTAGAATACGATATTTATGTTTATCTTTCTGACTCACTTCACTCTGTATAATAGGTTCTAGATTCATCCACCTCATTAGAATGGACTCAGATGCATTCCTTTTTATGGCTGAGTAATATTCCATTGTGTATATGTACCACAACTTCTTTATCCATTCATCTGTCAATGGACATCTAGGTTACTTCCATGTTCTAGCTATTGTAAATAGTGCTGCAATGAACAGTGGGATACATGTGTCTCTTTCAATTTTGGTTTCCCCAGGGTATATGCCTAGGAGTGGGATTGCTGGGTCCTATGGTGGTTTTATTCCTAGTTTTTTAAGGAATCTCCATACCGTCTTCCATAGTGACTGGATCAGTTTACATTCCCACCAACAGTGCAAGAGCATTCCCTTTTCTTCACACCCTCTCTAGTATTTATTGTTTGTAGACTTTTTGATGATGGCCGTTCTGACCAGTGTGAGGTGATATCTCATTGTAATTTTGATTTGCATTTTTCTAATAATGAAGGATGTTGAGCATCTTTTCATGTGTTTGTTAGCCATCTGTATATCTTCTTTGGAGAAATGTCCATTTAGGTCTTTTTCCCACTTTTTGATTGGGTTGTTTGTTTTTCTGGTATTGAGTTGTATGAGCTGCTTGTATATTTTGAAAATTAATCCTTTGTCAGTTGTTTCATTTGCTATTATTTTCTTCCATTCTGAGGATGTCTTTTCACCTTGCTTATAATTTCCTTTGCTGTGCAAAAGCTTTTAAGTTTAATCATGTCCCACTTGTTTACTTTTGTTTTTATTTCCATTACTCTAGGAGGTGGGTCATAGAGGATGTTGCTTTGATTTATGTCATCGAGGGTTCTGCCTATGTTTTCCTCTAAGAGTTTTATAGTTTCTGGTCTTACATCTAGGTCTTTAATCCATTTTGAGTTTATCTTTGTGTATGGTGTTAGGAAGTGTTCTAATTTCATTCTTTTACATGTAGCTGTCCAGTTTTCCCAGCACCATTTATTGAAGAGGCTGTCTTTGCCCCATTGTATGTTCTTGCCTCTTTTGTCTAAAATAAGGTACCCATAGGTGCATGGGTTTATTTCTGGGCTTTCTATCTTCTTCCATTGGTCTACATTTCTGTTTTTGTGCCAGTACCATTCTGTCTTGATGCCTGTAGCTTTGTAGTATAACCTGAAGTCAGGGAGGTTAATTGCTCCAGCTCCATTCTTCTTTGTCAAGACTGCTTTGGCTATTCGGGGTCTTTTGTGTCTCCATTTGAATTGTGAAATTTTTTGTTCTAGTTCTGTGGAAAATGCCATTGATAATTTGATATAGGGATCACATTAAATCTGTAGATTGCATTTGGTAGTATATTCATTTTCACAATATTGATTCTTCCTACCCAGGAACATGGAATATCTTTCCATCTGTTTATGTCATCTTTGATTTCTTTCATTACTGTCTTATAATTTTCTGTGTACAGTTCTTTTGTCTCCTTAGGTAAGTTTATTCCTAGATATTTAATTCTTTTTGTTGCAGTGGTGAGTGGAATTGATTTCTTAATTGCTCTTTCTGATTTTTCATTGTTAGTATATAGAAATGCAAGTGATTTCTGTATATTGATTTTATATACTGCAGCTTTGCTAAATTCACTGGTTAGCTCTAGTAATTTTCTGGTACTACCTTTAGGGTTTTCTATGTACAGTAACATGTCATCTGCAAACAGTGAGAGCTTTACTTCTTTTCTGATCGGGATTCCTTTTATTTCTTTTTCTTCTCTGTTTGCTGTAGCTAGGACTTCCAAAACTATGTTGAATGATAGTGGTGAAAATGGACATCCTTGTCTTCTTCCTGATCTTAGGGGGAATGCTTTCAGTTTTTCACCATTGAGAATAATGTTTGTTGTAGGCTTATCATATATGGCTTTTACTGTGTTGAGGTAGGTTCCTTCTGTGCCCATTTTATGAAGAGTTTTAATCATAAATAGGTGCTGAATTTTGTCAAAGGCTTTTTCTGAATCTATTGGGATGATCATATAGTTTTAATCTTTCAATTTGTTAATGTGAGGTATCACATTGATTGATTTGCATATATTGAAGAATCCTTGCATCCCTGGAATAAACCCAACTTGATCATAGTGTATGAGCTTTTTGATGTGTTGCTGAATTCTTTTTGCTAAAATTTTGTTGAGGATTTTTGCATCTATGTTCATCAGTGATATTGGCCTGTAGTTTTCTTTTTTGTGTGTTGTCTTTGTCTGACTTTGATATCAGGGAGATGGTGGCCTCGTAGAATGAGTTTGGAAGTATTCCTTCCTCTGCAATTTTTTGAAAGATTTTTAGAAGGATAGGCATTAGCTCTTCTCTAAATGTTTGATAGAATTCTCCTGTGAAGCCATCTGGTCCTGGGCTTTTGTTTTGGGGGAGATTTTTGATCACAGCTTCAATTTCAGTGCTTGTAATTGGGTTGTTCACAATTTCTATTTCTTCCTGGTTCAATCTTAGAAGATTGAACTTTTCTAAGAATCTGTCTGTTTCTTCCAGGTTATCTTATTTTATTGCCATATAGTTTTTCATAATAGTCTCTTATAATCCCTTGTATTTCTGCATTGTCTATTGTTACGTCTCCTTTTTCTTTTCTAATTTTGTTGATTTGATTCTTCTCCCTTTTTTCTTGATGAGGCTGGCTAAAGGTTTGTCAATTTTGTTTATCTTCTCAAAGAACCAGCTTTTAGTTTTATTCATCTTTGCTATTGTTTCTTTCATTTCTTTTTCATTTATTTCTGCTCAAATTTTATGATTTATTTCCTTCTACTAATTTGGGGGTTTGTTTCTTCTTTTTCCAGCTGTTTTAGGTGTAAAGTTAGTCTATTTGCTGTTTTTCTTGTTTCTTGAGGTAGGATTGTATTGCTATAGACTTGCCTCTTAGAACTGCTTTTGCTGCATCCCATACGTTCTGAGTTGTGTTTTCATTGTCACTTGTTTCTAGAAATTTTTTGATTTCCCTTTTGATTTCTTCAGTAACCTGTTGGTTATTTAGAAATGTATTGTTTAATCTCGATGTGTTTATGTCAAATCTGTTTTTTTTTTTACAGTTTTTGTTCTTGTAATTGATATCTAGTCTCATAGCATTCTGGTCTGAGAAGATGCTTGATGTGATTTCAGTTTTCTTAAATTTACTGAGGTTTGATTTGTGACCCAAGATGTGGTCTATCCTGGAGAATGTTCCATGTGCACTTGAGAAGAAGGTGTATTCTTCTGCATTTGGATGGAATGTCCTGAAGATATCAGTGAGATTCATCTTATCTAATGTATCATTTAAGACTTGTGTTTCCTTATTAATTTCTCTTTTGATGATCTGTCCATTGGTGTGAGTGGGGTGTTAAAAGTCTCCAACTATTATTGTGTTACTGTCAATTTCTCCTTTCATGTCTGTCAGTGTTTCTCTTATGTATTGAGGTCTTCCTATGTTGGGTGCATAGTTACTTACAATTCTTCTGTCTTCCTCTTGGATTGATCCCTTAATCATTATTTAGTGTCCTTCTTTATCTCTTGTAATCTTCTTTATTTTAAGTCTATTTTGTCTGTTATGAGGATTGCTACTCCAGCTTTCTTTTGCTTCCCATTTCCATTTGCATGGAATATATTTTTTCATCCTCTCAGTTTCAGTCTATATGTGTCTTGAGGTCTGAAGTGAGTTTCTTGTAGACAGCATATATATGTGTCTTCTTTTTGTATCCATTCAGCCTGTCTGTGTCTTTTGGATGGAGCATTTAATCCATTTACATTTAAAGTAATTATTGATATATATGTTGCTATTGTCATTTTCTTAATTGTTTGGGGTTGATTTTGTAGATCTCTTTTCTTCTGTTGTATTTCCTGACTATATATGTCCATTTAACGTTTGTTGTAAAGCTTGTTTGGTTGTACTGAATTTTCTTAACTTTTGCTGTCTGAAAAGCTTTTTATTTCTCTGTCAATTTTGAATGAGATCCTTGCTGGGTATAGTAATCTTGGTTGTAGATTTTTCCCTTTCAGTACTTTAAATATATCCCACCATTCTCTTCTGGCCTGCAGAGTTTCTGCTGAAAGATCAGCTGTTAAATGAGGTTTCCCTTGTATGTTACTTTTTGCTGCTCCCTTGCTGCTTTTAATATTCTCTCTTTGTGTTTAGTTTTTGTTAGTGTCCTGGTGTTTCTTCTTGGGTTTATCCTGTATGGGACTCTGTGCCTCTTGGACTTGATTGACTATTTCCTTTTCCATGATGGGGAAATTTTCAACTATAATCTCTTCAAAATTTTCTCATACCCTTTCTTTTTCTCTTCTTCTGGAACCCCTATAATTGGAATGTTGGTGCATTTGATATGATCCCAGAGGTCTCTGAGACTGTCCTCAGCTCTTTTCATTCTTTTTACTTTATTCTGCTCTTCAGAAGTTATTTCCACCATTTTATCTTCCAGCTCACTAGTTCTGCTTCAGATATTCTGCTATTGAGTATTTTTAATTTCAGTAATTGTGTTGTTTGTCTCTGTATGTTTATTGTTTAATTCTTCTAGGTCTTTGTTAATTGATTCTTGCAGTCCATTTTGTTTTCAAGGCTTTTGATCATCTTTACTATCATTATTCTGAATTCTTTTTCAGGTAGTTTGCCTATTTCCTCTTCATTTATTTGGACTTCTGTGTTTCTAGTTTGTTCCTTCATTTGTGCAGTATTTCTCTGCCTTTTCATTATTTTTTTTTTAAGTTATTGTGTTTGAGGTCTCCTTTTCTCAGGCTTCAAGGGAAGTTGAATTCTTTCCTTGAAGAAGGTTGAATTCTTTCTTCCTTTTGGTTTCTGCCCTCCTAAGGTTGGTCCAGTGGTTTGTGTGAGCTTTGTATAGGGTGAGATTTGTGCTGAGTTTTTGTTTGTTTGTTTTTCCTCTGATGGGAAAGGCTGAGTGAGGTGGTCCTCCTGTCTGCTGATGATTGGGTTTGTATTTTTGTTTTGTTTGTTGTTTAGATGAGGCGTCCATACAGGCTGCTACTGGTGGTTGGGTGATGTTGGGTCTTGTATTCAGGTGGTTTCTTCTGTGTGGATTCTCACTATTTGGTACTCCCTAGGGTTGGTTCTCTGATAGTCTAGGGTCTTGGAAGAGTCAGTGCTCCCACTCCAAAAGCTCAGGGCTTAATCTCATTGGAGTCATGAACTATGCCATGGCTCAGGAGACAAACAGCTCCAGAAATGGGTGGGTGTTTTTACTGGATAAAATCTTTTAACAGATATTTGTTCAGTACTTGGTGTATGTCAGGCTCTGTTCCAAGCCCCTTTTCCTGTTCGGCCTTGGCTACCCTCTGGGTGGCAACCGCCTCTTCCCTGCCCCTACCTCTCCCAGTACATTTATTTTGTTCGATTCTTACCTCCTGGTATCTCCACTGCCAGCACTAGTGGAATAACTAGTTTTCAGCTGAGTATCTCATGTGACACTTTGGAAGTGTAACCGAGGTCACCAGTGGAACAACTGCTAAGTTATAAGCCTTCTTGGGATATGTATTCTTTCTGAGATATATTTGTATTGCTTCGATAATATATTCAGTAAGTGTATTTTAATTTAGTTTGTTTAGTTGTTAATGTTCATTTGGTTTTTCCCCCTTCATATGTATATACTTTATATACTTCATATAAAAGTTTTAATGACAAATTTAAGACTGTATATTTGCTTTGAAGAGAAATACCAGTGATAGATAACCTGAGTGTATCCAACTGTGAATGTGAAGTGAAACTGTCAATGTGTCTTGTGGTTATTGGATTGTTTTTAAAAATGTGTATATTAATTAGTGTTCTTCATACTTTTTCTAGATGGTATTGAGACTCTGGATTCTGGATGGCTGACATGTCAGACCGAAATCAGATTACGTTTGCATTATTCCGAAAAACCTCCTGTCTCAATAACCAAGAAAAAATTTAAAAAATCTAGATTTAGGTAGGACCATGTGTATTTCTTACTTAAGCTATTTATTTTTACCATTGCTATAGATTTCCGATCCATCTGGTTATAGACTTTAAGTGTATCAACTGAGGAAATAGCATACTTATATCCTAACAAAGAAGAGAGTCTTGTAAAAGTGAATTTGCTTCCTTGCGTGAAGATTACTACAGTTAAATGTACTTACGTTAGTCTCAATCTCCAAATGTGAAACCAGAAAAAAAATTTTTTTACCTACGTAAGTGATTTCTAGGCTGACATGTCTTTGTAGTTCCTACCATTTGAAATTTCTAGTGTAGCAATAAATATTTGTTTTAAAATTGATACGGTGAAATGATTTTGTATTAAATGAGGGGAGAATGGCATAAACAGAAAAATGGTCGTTGGAAATATACTTCAGTGTCCTAAATTTTCCTGTGTCTTAAAAACAAAAAATGTTTTCATTAAGGAAAGGTTGCAGTTACCATAGCAGTTCCAGATTAGTGCAGTTTTAATCTTAATTTAAGAAATAGATATTAAACTTTGTATAAATAAATAAATAGTAACTTAAATTTTTGTAATGTCACCATGTATATCTTTGAATGAACTGATTTCTTAGCAAACCAGGCAGCCTTATCATTTGAATTTTTTTAACTTTGGGACCGAGAATTCTAAGTATGCTATGTAATACAGCTTTTTCTAACAAAATGTCAGGATTGTGTTGAAAGGGCCATTTTCAGTAACTAAAGTAATTAATAATGATGTTGCAGTTTGTAAATCCATAAATGCTTTATAGTAACTGCTGAAAATATTCTATTACTTATCCTAGTCATAAAATACATAAGGGAAAGGGTGGGTGACACTTCTCAACCCTTTCCATTGGCCTTTTCTGCGAGTGAGTAAAGTGTTTTGGGTGTACCTTGTCTCTGTTCATTAGCTTTTCTAGGCCTCTGCTTTGCTTCTGAAAAACCTAGGTTATTGGACCACATAGCTGATCTGCACGGTCAGTTTGATTGCAGAGATTCTCTAACCAGATAGTCATAAATAATTAGATATTTTATTTACATGTTAAAAGAAGCAAATAAGTTGTGTTATAGCTATAAAGTGTCTTTGTTTTATGACCTTGAAATAATGATGGTAGGACTTCTCGTTTCCACTGTAAGGGACGTGGTTCCATCCTTGGTTGGTTAACTAAGATCCTGCATACTGCGATGCAGCCACAAAAATTAATAGATAATTAATTGTGTTCTGATTGGATTGCATATGCATACTGAGTCCTATGTTTTTCTTGTTTATATAGAAGTTGAGTGTTTGTATATATTATTGTGTTGCTTAGGCTTAAGTTGGAATATTTTTATAACTATACTTATTTGGATGCTACAAATTAACTGATTCCTACTGAAATAATTGTGCATAGCTAGCAATTGATGTTTGTTTTGACCATCTCTTTCCCCCAAATTCATAGTATTGATAGATTAAGCCTTCATTTGCTAGAAAATAATTTATCTGCAAATTTATCGTGACTATTTTAAAAGCTTAGCAACAGTGTTCGCATTTTAAATAAAATACTTGACATGACTTTTTTATCTCCTTAGCACCACATTTTATTTATTTATTTTTAAAGACACATTTATTCAGTGTCATGATCAGACTATTACATGTAGCGATCAACAGCATGGGTGCAAAAAAAAAGTCTACATTAAAGCTCTCTCCTTGAATGCTTTACACAGAATAAACTTGAATAACCTGTTACACAATTAGTCACAAATACAGTCCTCAAGTTTTTACCCATACAGGTGAATATTGTCTAAAACATCCTTCTTTGTAGCTGCTGGGCCCTGCCACCACTGTGCTTAGCTGAGTTCACAAATCTGTTATAACCTGTGGCTTCCCTGTCACTTCTCTGGCTCTCTTCTCCTGCTAAGCTTTGTTTCCTGGCAGTAATTAAAACCTTCTGCCACTGCCATAGCTACTGCTATTGCTGGAACCACCATAGTCACCTTGCTTTTGTGGTTTGGCAAGGTATTGGCCTTTACTACCATACGAGCCAGAATTTCTCCCTCCAGAGTTTTGTCCTTTCATGAGTCCAGAATTTGAAGATTGATGTTGTAATTGCCAAAATCATTGTAGCTTCTGCCACCTCCAAAATTGTTTCCATTATTATCAAATCCATTGTAGCCATCCCCACTGCCACCATATCCACCACCACCATGGCTATCACCAAAGCCACCTCGACCACCGAAGTTTCTTCTACAACCAGAGTTGTCATCCTCACCACAACAACCTCCTTGACTACCACGGAAGTTTGCAGAACTACTTCTACCTCTTCGGCTGGATGAAGCACTAGCTATCTCTTGTTTAGATAGGGCTTGCCTTACTTCACAGTTGTCGCCATTCACAGTATGGTATTTCTGAATGGCAGTCTTATCTACAAAGTCATGGTCATCAGAGGTTACAAAAGCAAAGCCTCTCTTTTTGCCACTGCCTCAGTGATTCATGATTTCAGTCACTTCGGTTTTCCCATACTGTTCAAATTAATCTCTTAGGTGATGTTCTTCAGTGTCTTCTTTAATGCTACCACCAAAAATCTTTTTCACATTTAAGTGGGCAGTTTGAGAATCTTCTCTTGATAAACCCTCTTTGGTTCCACAACTCTTCCATCCACCTTGTGTGGTCTTGCATTTATGGCCACATCTGCCTCTTCCACTGTGACTTATGTGACAAACCCATGGCCTCTAGAGCGCTTGGTGTTTGGATCCCTCATGACCACAGTGTCTGTGAGCATTCCCCAATGCTCAGAATGGCTCCTCAGACTCTCCTCGTTTGTTTCAAAGCTCACTCCTGATGAAGAGCTTCTGCAGCTGTTCAGGCTTTTTGGGAGACCCTGACTTGGACTTGCCTTCAACACTGCTTACTTAGCGATTTCCACAAGCCAAAAGGAGAAATCTAACAAGCATATCTCACCACCACGTTTTAAACACGTTTCTCTTTCACTTGATTCCACCAGAACTTGGGAAGCAGTGTTACTTTATGATAGACTATAACATTTATATATTCATTTCAATTCCAAAGAAAGACAATGGCCAAGAATGTTCAAACTACCACACAGTTACACTCATCTCATGTGCTAGCAAAGTAATACTCAAAATTCTCCAGGCTAGGCTTCAACAGTACGTGAACCGTGAACTTCCAGCTGTTCAAGCTGGATTTAGAAAAAGAGGAATCAGAGATCAAATTGCCAACATCCGTTGGAACATAGAAAAAGCAAGAGAGTTCCAGAGAAACATCTACTTCTGCTTTATTGACTATGCCAAAGCCTTTGACTGTGTGGATCACAACAAACTGAAAATTCTTGAAGGGATGGGAATACCACACCACCTTACCTGTCTCCTGTATGCAGGTCCTGTATGCATACATGTATCTGTATGCAAGTCAAGAAGCAACAGTTATAGGTAGACATGGAACAACAGAATGGTTCCAAATTGGGAAAGGAGTATGTCAAGGCTGTGTATTGTCACCCTGCTTATTTAACCTATATGCAGAGTACATCTTGCAAAATGCTGGGCTGGATGAAGTATAAGCTGGAATCAAGATTGCTGGGAGAAATATCAATAACCTCAGATAGGCAGATGATACCACTCTTCTGGCAGAAAGCAAAGAAGAACTAAAGAGCCTCTTGATGAAAGTGAAAGAAGAGTGAAAAAGCTGGCTTAAAACTCAACATTCAGAAAATGAAGATTATGGCATCCGGTCCCATCACGTCATGGCAAGTAGATGAAGAAACAAAGGAAACAGTAAGAGACTTTTATTTTTTTGCACTCCAAAATCATTGCAGATGGTGACTGCAGCCATAAAATTAAAAGACACTTGCTCCTTGGAAGACAAGCTATGACTAACCTAGACAGTGTATGAAAAAGCATAGACATTACTTTGTCAACAAAGCTCCTTCTAGTCAAAGCTATGGTTTTTCCAGTAATCATGTATGGATGTGAGAGTTGCACCATAAAGAAGGCTGAGCACCAAAGAGTTGATGCTTTTGAGCTATGGTGTTGGAAAAGACTCTTGAGAGTCCCTTGGACGGCAAGAAGATCCAACCAGTCAATCCTAAAGGAAATCAGTCCAGAATATTCATTGGAAGGACTGATGCTGAAGCTGAATCTCCAATACTTTGGCCACCTGATACAAAGAACTGACTTCTTGGAAAAGACCCTGATGCTGGGAAAGGTTGAAGGTGGGAGGAGAAGGGCACGACAGAGGATGAGATGGTTGTATGGCATCACCGTCTCAATGGACATGAGTTTGAGCAAGCTCCAGGAGTTGGTGATGGACAGGGAAGCTGGCGTGCTGCAGTCTATGGGGTTGCAAAGAGTCGGACACGACTGAGTGACTGAACTGAACTGATCACATTTATATAGCTATTTGAAGAAAACTTTTAATATAAATGAACTAAATTCTCTCATTGATCCCTTTAAACTTGTTTTTTTTGGGAGGAGAGAGAGAAGTAGGTAGTTGCACATTGCTATTTGTAGACTAGCCTTTTTTTTTTTTGGCCACGGCATGCAGCATCCTAGTTTCCTGACTAAGGATCGAACCCCTGTTGCCTGTGTTGGGATCTTGGAGTCTTAACCACTGGACCACCAGAAAGTCCTGAGAATAGCCATATTTAATCTTCCATGCCTTCCTTGCCGATTCATTACAGTCCAGTTGTGGTCACTTTTTGTATGTCCTGGTAGAGAATGTTTTTTCCTTCAGGCTCACCAGCAAAATCAGTTGTTCAGAACTATTCCTAAGAGTTTGCTGAGAAGAAAGGATATTTTTTGTTTGGATTATTAAAGTGGTGCTACTTTTGATTTTACAGTATGACTGTGGCACATTATTACTAATTGAATAATCATGTCCCCTCTGGGCTACCTTGGAATATGTGCCTGTAAGATAAGTCTGCACAGTTGTTGAAGGCAGCAGGTCATTCAGAGAGAACAGGCCTCACTAATGCAGTTCTATTGCTTGTATTATTAAATGGATCTCATTTAAATCTAGAATGAAAAGCTTTCCTAGCTCAACTGTATTCTATACAATAACATTGCTCCTACATCATTGGTATTAAAGTTATTTGATCTACGTACATTCCAGTTGGTGCAAGAAATATTCTACAATTGAGTTAACTTATTGGCATTACAAGTGTTCTCTGCAGCTGATTGCTTCTCTTTGGGAGTACATTAGTCTTTGTGACCCAGTGGCTTAGGTAACTTGTCTTTTAGTTTCATTGCTGTGGGAGTTATAAGACTCTTGGCTTCTTGTTTTGTTCCTTTGTTTCATTAAAAAGTACATATATGTAAATACATAAAAGCCATGCATATGCAAATGTATATACCATACTATTAATACCATTAATATCATAGTTTTCTTTAATAATCTGTTCACAAAGTACCTGGTCTCACTATAGTGAGGAGAAGTAGGGGAAATTTAAAAATTTAGGACCTCCAACTCTTAACAGGCTTTTTTTTTTAAAAAATATTTATTTGGCTGCATCGGGTTTTAGTTGCAACGTTCAGGATCTCTTGTTGTGGCATGTGGTCTTTTCTAGTTGAGGCATGAGGGCTTTTTCTCTAGTTGTGGTGCTCAGGTTCTAAGGCACCTGGGCTCAGTAGTTGTGGTGTGGGCTTAATTGCTCTGAGGCATGTGGGATTTTAGTTCTCCAACTAGGGATCCAACCTACAACCCATGCATTGAAATATGGATTCTTAACCACTGGACCACTGGGGAAGTCCCCATCTAACAGACTTTTAATGCACACTGACAGAATATGGTTCAAAATCGTACTTGTTATATATATATTTGTGAAACTTCTCATAAGAAATTGAGATAGCCAGTTATAAATGGATAATAGTAAATGCCTCTTTAGATTCATTTAAACAAACACAAAAAATTAATGAAAATAGCCTTAGGCATAATGAGCATTTATCTCATTTTAATACTTGGCAAAAATGTGTGGAGATAAAAACACCACTATTTTATAAAATATAACTAATGCCTTAATCTGTAGTACGTATAGTTCTTTTGTTATTTGAGGGTTTAGCATATAAAGGGAGCACTTTTCTTAAATTTAGTGTTTAGGTAACATATATATGGATTGTCTTTCTTTGCTTTTTGCATTTCATCATTTTTTCCTTTCATTTAGGGTAAAGCTGACATTAGAGGGTCTGGAGGAAGATGATGATGATAGAGTATCTCCCACTGTTCTTCACAAAATGTCAAATAGCCTGGAGATATCATTAATAAGCGACAATGAATTCAAGTGCAGACATTCACAGCCAGAGTGTGGGTATGGCTTACAGCCTGACCGTTGGACAGAGTATAGTATACAGACAATGGAACCAGATAACCTAGAACTAATATTTGATTTTTTTGAGGTGAGTATATTTCACTGACGAGGATGAGAGACAATGTAGATATGAACTTATTTTTACATATGTTTTGATTTTTACTTTAGTCTAATTTATGTAAATGCGTGATTCATACAACTTTTTAGATGTTTACTCCTCTGTACATGTTAGTAGATTTTAAAAACTTAGAGTTGGCAGACTCATATTATTACAAATATAATTGAGAACTTCAGAATTGCATTAAAATTAAGACCAGATGTTTTGATGTCTGTGTGTATTTTAAACATAAATGAATGTATCCAAAGGTGCTTTGAAGAATAGAGGCTGTTACTTGGTAGGCAGACTGATGTAACTGGCATGATTAAGCCCTCTTCATAACTGAAGTTTTGTTCATTGAAGCATTTTATAAGAATCCATTGTAATAGTGAACTCATTTTTCCAAGTTTACTTGATATTATAAATATGTAAGAAAAGATAATTGCTGTGAAAATTGTGCGAAGTTATTCAGACCCTGTGCTGCCAACTTTCTAGAGCTGCTTGTGATGCTTATCTTGGCTTTTGGGCTGTTCAGCTGCTCCTCACAAATAAAACTGGGTCCTCCCCTATGGTCCTGGCTCTTTGATATTTCCACTAGATTAGAGTTTGACTCTTTGATGGTGGAGAATAAACCTTCCCCAACAGTAGCACCTAGCCACTGTTTCTGAAAAAAGCAAAATTCAGGATGGATTAGAACCTCAGTAATTCTTATAGGTTTATAATGTAAAGTTATCTTTCCTAATTAATAAGATCTGTGGGACATTTATTATAAAAATATGAAGTTTTGGTTGAATGTTTCCTTGTTCTGTTAGTACCTACCTATTAATAATCTCTTGAACAGCCTGACTTCCCTTTCATTTGGTGAGCAGTTTTGGAAATACTAATTTACTCATAAACTGGGTGGATAAAACACACTATATAATCTCAAGTATTCAGTGTCCTAGAGGTTACTGTTCCCTGTGTCATCTGTGTAGATGCATTTGTAAAGAACAAAATATACATTAAAAGTGAAAGTGAAAGTCGCTCAGTTGTGTTTGACTCTTTGCGAACCCATGGACTATGTAGTCCATGGAATCCGCCAGGCCAGAATACTGGAGTGGGTAGCCTTTCCCTTCTCCAGGGGATCTTCCCAGCGCAGGGATCAAACCCTCATTGCAGGCAGATTCTTTACCATCTGAGCCACAAGGAAAATAATTACAGGTATATCTTGGTCTTCCCTAGTGCTCAGTGGTAACGAAAATGCCTGCCAAGCAGGAGACACAGGTTCAATCCCTGGGTCAGAAAGATCCCTAGGAGAAGGAAATGGCATCCCACTCCAGTATTTTTGCTGGGGAAATCCAGTGGACAGAGGAGCCTGGTGGGCTTTAGTCCATGGGTTTGCAAGAGTTGATCACAACTTAGCAACTAAACAACGACAACAGGTATATCTTAGTCTTTGAATGTAAAAGTACTTAGAAACATTCAGTCAATGCTTTATATTTGCATAATATATGTTAGAGGATCAGAAGTGCAAATCAACAGTTAGGATTAATGAACGTAAAATCTTAAATATACTGTATATTAAATATTTTTGCATACTAAAAGAAAATATGTTACTTGTTACAACAAAGCTATCAAAATTACCTGAATATAAATTTGGTTGTATTTCTTATTGATTTTCTTCCATAGATTCCAAGTTGGTTTTAAGGGTGTCTTTTTTTATCTTTTAATGGAGAATATTGAATTATAAGAATTTGGGTTATTCTTATCCTTATTTTTCAGGAAGATCTCAGTGAACATGTAGTTCAGGGTGATGCTCTTCCTGGACATGTGGGTACAGCATGTCTCTTATCGTCCACCATTGCAGAGAGTGGAAAGAGTGCTGGAATCCTTACTCTTCCCATCATGAGCAGAAATTCCAGGAAAACAATAGGCAAAGTGAGAGGTAAGCTTAGACAAGCATGGTGGCCCTTTACAAATAAGCAAAGGTTAAGTTAGGCTTCTGATTAGTTTCAAATTGTGCTTTTGAGAATGGTAAAGAATTAAATTAATAAGTTGTTTCAGAATATTAACAAATTCATTCCCTGGTTGCTCATTGGTAAAGAATCTGTCTGCCAAGCAGGAGACACAGGGTTAAGAAGATCCCCTGGAGAAGGAAATGTCAACCCACTCTAGTATTATTGCCTGGGAAATCCCGTGGGCAGAGGATGCTGGGGGGTGACGGTCCATGGGGTTGCAAAAGAGCTGGACATGACTTAGTGACTGAACAACAGCAATTTTCTGGAAGCTTTACTTAGAATGAGCATTGACTTGATTTCTCTGTATTTGATCAATTGATAAAGCTGGTTTGAGTGGTATTTAAGTGTAATTGAGTTTATCGTAGCCTTTTAATTGTCTTTCTTTTTCCCTTCCCCCTTTTTTCCCATGAAAGTTGACTATATAATTATTAAGCCATTACCAGGATACAGTTGTGACATGAAATCTTCATTTTCCAAGTATTGGAAACCAAGGATACCATTGGATGTTGGACATCGAGGTGCAGGGAATTCTACAACAACTGCTCAGTAGGTTGAATATTTGACTAGTACTAGCATTTGGTAGCTTATGCTTGATGATAAGGTTTAACCAACTAAACGTCAAAGGATCCTTTTAATTATTACCCTGGATTTAAATGTAATTTGGTAATTGGGCTTTAAATTGGCTTGTAAATACCTATGATTATTAGAGCTTGATTTAAGGAATGCACACACTAACCAAGTAATGGTCAGTCTTATTTGGGGATGGTAAAGTTAGCTTCAAAATAGAGAATAAGAACTGTGTCCATTATTGAAAATATAGTTGACTTCTTTACTAAATTTATGTTTTCTTTATTAATGATAACTATATTTCTATATATTTATTTTCTTTCAGGCTTGCTAAAGTTCAAGAAAATACTATTGCTTCTTTAAGAAATGCTGCTACTCATGTAAGTGAACCTCTCTTTAAACAACTTTGGACTGGTGGTCCACATGTAGATAAGTAGAGAGTTGTAGGTTGGGGCAGCCTCCTCCAATCTGCATTAATAGGGTAAAAGGGAGAATATTTCTGCTTTTCCTAAATATATTTCTAAGTGAAAATAAAATATTTCTAGCATTTTAATTTCAGTTCATGGTACAGATTGGAATTAAAGCAATGGAATCCTAAGCATCCTCTTAAAAGTTAATTAGGTGATTTGTGGCATGGTTGATGTATATTATATAAATTACAGATATACAGTATAATGATTCACAATTTTTAAAGATTATGCTGCATTTATAGTTATTGTAAAATGTTTGCTATATTCCCTGTGTTGTATCCTTGTAGCTTATTTTAAACCTAATAGTTTGTACCACTTAATCCCCTATGCCTTTATTGCCCCTCCTGCCTTCCCTCTCTCCACTGGTAACCACTGTTTCATGCGAGTGATATCATATAGTATAGTCTTTCTCTGTCTGACTTAGTTCACTTAGCATAATACCCTCCAAGTCCATCCATGTTGTTACAGATAGCAAAATTTCACTCTGTTTTATGGCTGAGCAGTACACACAGCTGAGCTGTGTGTGTGTACATACATACACCACATCTTTGTCCATTAACTTCGGTTTCTTTATATCTTGGCAGTTGTAAATAATGCTACTATGAACATTGAAGAGCATATATGTCTTCAAATTAGTATTTTTCAGCTATATACCTAGGAGTGGAATTGGTGGGTCATATGGTAGTTCTCTTTTTAGCTTTTTGAAAAACCTTCATAACTCTTTTCCACAGTGTCAATACCAGTTTACATTCCCACCAGCAGTGTAGGAGGGCTCCTTTCACATGCTTGCCAGCATTTATTTCTGTTCTTTTTGATGATAGCCGTTCTTTTGATGATAGTGAGCTGATAACTCATTGTGGTTTTTTTGTTTTATATTTCTTTTTGGCTGTGCTTGGGTCTTTGTTGCTCTGCAAGGGTTTCTCTAGTTGTGGCAAGTGGTGGCTACTCTTACTGCAGAGCATGAGCTCTAAGGCATGCGAGTTTCAGTAGTTGTGGCACGAAGGCTTGGTCATTGCTGGAGCACAGGCTTATTTGTCTCACAGACCAGAGTTTGATCCCGTGTCCCCTGCATTGGTAGGTGGATTCTTAGCCATTGGACCACCAGGGAAGTACAGGTCTTTGTGGTTTTGATTTGCATTTCCCTCATGCTAAGCATTGTAACATTTCCTGTATCTGTTGGTCATCTGCATTTCCTCTTTGGAAAAATGTTTATTCATTTCTTCTAACATTTTAAATAATTGGATAGTTTTGGGGTTTTTTTTGATGCTGAGTTATAAATTTTTATATGTTAGATATTAACTCCTTATAAGTCATATTTCTTGGAAATATTTCCTCCTATTCAGTAGCTTGTCTTTTTGTTTCATTGATGGTTTGCTTTGCTGTGTGGAGGTTTTTGAGTTTAATTAGGTCCCATTTGTTTATTTTTTAAGCATCCTTTTTTTTTGAGATAATATTTTAAGTACTTGAGGCATGCAAAAATGTTCCCCATGAAACGTAGCATTTCATCAATTGAATTACTATGCTCATTTAGATACTCACTTTGTAAAGAATGCTTACAGAAGGATTTGATAGTGATTTTATGTAACACTTGGGCTTCCCTGGTGGCTCAGATGGTAAAGAATCTGCCTGGAATGCAGGAGACCCAGGTTCAATCCCTGGGTCGGGAAGATCCCGTGGAGAAGGGAATGGCTACCCATTCCTAGTATTCTTGCCTGGAGAATTCTGTGGAGAGAGGAGCCTGGTCGGGGTTGCAAGGAAAAACACGTAGTATGTCAGTTTGCCTCCTGTAGTATACCAATCTGATTATGTTGAACTTCTTAACTTTTTATAGTATTGTGTTTGTGTGTGTGTGTATAAAACTCCTTATATGTATAATGTATACTGTATACCACCCTGATTCCAACCTGATTATGCTGAATTTCTTAACTCCTTTTATATCATTATTCAGTTAGTGGGGTTTTTTTTTTAGCTTTTAGTTTTTTCAGTACCTGAAGTTTGACATTTTTAATCAAGAGCCTGTGTGTTTCCTCCCCCCTCACCTTCTATTGTACCTCAAGTTAAGCCTCATGTTCTGAAGTTAAACTAAGGGGAAAACTGAGAAACTCTAATTATATTTCATCTTTTTCCCATTGTCCTCCACATACATGCCTTAACCTTTGTCTTTTTAAAAATAGTTCAGCAAATAAACTTGATTTGTTCGATTTTAATTGTATCACTTATATGAAGCAAATAACTATTCTAAGACATACTTTTCCCGTATTTTAACATCTCTAAAATTAGGATAGGATTTACAACTGTCTTAACTTGTCATGGTTTGATTGACATTGTTTTTTCTCCCTCTTAGTGGTATATAAAATAATGATGCACTTTTTATTTCTTGACATCTTAGATTGATTATCATAATTGTTTATTTTAATGTTTAAAAATGTTTAGTTGATAATTTTGGGTTGAAAGGATGTTAAATATCCAAGTGTGCTGTGCTGTAGGTCATTATTTGTAACCAGGTTCAGTTCCTTATAGTTAAGTAATCTAAACATGGTTTTATTAGCTGCGAACACATGAAGATCCCTAATAAAGAGCTTTTAGGATGTCTGCTTTTTGAGGGAAGATTTCATTGAGCCCTTTTCTGTTGAAACCCTTTTTACTCTCAGGGATCACATTATAGAATGTCTTATGTTAGTTATGAAAGGCTGGTTTGGTTTTATGTTAAAGACATCCTTGAAGAGGTTTCGGTTATTATTGGCTTATTTCTTAAAACTTGCTAATGCATGAATTTTTTTTTTTTCTTTTTAATTTTTAGCCACACTACACTGCATGTGGTATCTTAGTTTCTTGACTAGGACTTGAACCTAGGCCCCCTGCAGTGAAATGTGGAGCCTTAATAACTGGACCACCAGGAAAGTCCCTCACACATGAATGTTGAGATCAATGTTTATCCCTTAGTAAATTTATCTTCCTAAAGGATGGTGATCGTGTAAAATTAAACTTTGAAACTGGGAAGCTATACTTTATGTATAATCGTTTTAACTCTTTAGGGGGTATAGGGCTTTTTTTTTTCCTCTTTGGTAAAAATGTTTTTTGTTATTGTCTTGTTGACAGTGGAAGCAGCTAAGCTTATTTCCTGCTTTAGAAGTTACAGAGGAAGCATGCTCCTTTGGTTCTAGCCTCTGATCCATATGTACTGACAAGTTAAGCATCTTTCTTGACTAAAGCTAGGGTAAGGGATGGAAATATGTCCATCCATTCTTACACAGCACTTCTCTGGGCCATAGACACCCTCAGACCTTGTATCCTTTGATCCCAGCTGGTTTTCTTGTAGTGAATGCACAAATTTGTATGTCAGTTTATATTTTTAGCCTTTATTTGGATTAATTCATAAGTCGTGATGGATCTGACTTAAGTCTAATTGGTGTACATATTTCATCTGTTTAGGCTTCTATTAGGAAATTTGGTGTATGCATCATTCTTGTTATCCATTTCTGTTTTCTCTTTTCAGCAGAAGTTGTAGTTTCCTCTTTAATCTGATTAATGAGATTTGATTAAGAAAAGCTGTAGAGTGTGTTGTTCAAATGCACCAAGTAGCAGAGCTAAGAGGTTGCAGCTTTTCTTGTTCCCACCTCACCTTTGAGGTTTGACTGTCGAACTGAGGTGTGCAGGGTGCAACAAGATGGGAAGTAGCTATGCCCCAGACTCCTTGTAGGCTCCATTTCTGCTAATAGCAGTAGCAGAGGTGATACTGGTGGAGGCTGTCCACTGCCACAGAAAGGCCCTGGAATGTGTTTGAGTGGGATCAGTACCCGATTTTTTGCCAGGAAAAATTGTTGTGCTGTCACAAAAAAGAAGTTATAATTGTTTTAAAAGATTACCTCTTAGAAAAAGCTTGAAGTATAGCATTAAATAATTCATGAGGTTCTTGTGTGTATAGGTCTTTACTTTTACAGTGAAATAAATTTCTTATGTTCTTAGAGTTTTAGATGTATTGTGGGCTAGGTAATATTTTTCAATTTTTTTTTTCCCCCTCTCAGGGTGCAGCCTTTGTAGAATTTGATGTACATCTTTCAAAAGATTTTGTGCCTGTGGTGTATCATGATCTGACTTGTTGTTTGACTATGAAAAAGGTATGTAGAAATTCCTTAAACTCTTATAGTTAGACAAAAGTTTTAAAAACTAGCAAGTTTTATATACACATGCCATTATACATAAGACTTGAGCATCTGTAGATTTGGTATCCATGAGGGGTCCTGGAACCAATCCCCAGCAGATACTAATGTGTGTGTGCTCAGTTGCTTAATCATGTCTGACTCTTTACAACCCTGTGGACTGTAGCCTGCCAGGCTTCTCTGTCCATGGGATTCTCCAGGCAAGAATACTGGATTGGGTGGCCATGCCCTCCTCCAGGGGATCTTCCTGACCCAGGGATCGAACCCACATCTCCTGGCATTTTCTTTAAAACTGTGATGAGTGTCGTTTTCAATTGAGTTGATCTGAAGTTAAGACTGAGAAAACTGGAGACCTACATGGAAAAGAATGAAGTTAGAACATTCTCTAACACCATATAGAAGAATAAACTCAGGGCTTCCCTGTGACTCAGTGGTGAATAATCCATCTGCCCATGTGGGAGACACAGGTTTAACCCCTGATCCAGGAAGATCCCACTTGCTGCGGAGCAGCTAAGCCCGTGTGCTACCAACTATTGAGCCTGTGCTCTAGAGCCTGGAAGCCACAACTACTGAACTGAAGTCTTCGTGCCCTTGATTCACGCTCTGCATCAAGAGAAGCCATCTCTTACTGAAACTAGAGAAAAGCCCATGCAGCAATGAAGACCCAACACAGCCAAAAATAAATAAAATTATTGAAAACAAAAACAAAACCCCTCAAAGTGGATTAAAAACCTAAATGTAAGCCCGGACAGTATAAAGCTTAGAGGAAACAGGCAGAACACTCTTTGATATAAATTGCAGCAATATGTTTTTTGGATCTGTCTCATAGAGTAATGCAAATGAAAAACAAAGAGGATCTAATTAAACACTGAAGCTTTTGTGCAACAGAGAAAACCACAGACAGCACAAAGACAACCTACTGACTGGGAGAAAATATTTGCAAATGATGCTACTGACAATGGATTAATTTCCAAAATATACAAACAGCTCCTATAATTCAATATAAAAATAAAAATTAAAAAATGGCCTGAAGACCTGAATATACATTTCTCCAAAGAAGACATAAAGGTGGCTAACGGGCACGTGAAAAGATACTCACTATTACTGTTATAGAAATGCAGATCCAAGTTACAGTGAGGTACCACCTCTTACTGCTCAGAATAGCCATTATCAGAAAGTTGAGAAATAATAAATGCTGGAGAAGAAGGTATGGAGAAAAAGGAACCCTCCTGTGCTGTCGGTGGGAATAAATTGGTGCAGCCACAATGGAGAACAGTATGGAGATTCTTCAAAAAACAAAGTCTATATGATCCTGCAATACCACTCTTGGGATTTCCAGAGAAAATTATAATTTGAAAAAATACATGCATCTTAATGTTCATTGCAGCAGTATTTAGAGTATCTAACACATGGCATCATCCTAAATGTCCATCAACAGATGAATGGATACAGATGAATGTGTTAAGATATATACATATACAATGGAATACTACTCAGCCATAAAAAGAATAAACTAATGGCACTTAGAGTGACATGAATGGACCTAGAGATTATCATACTAAGTGAAGTAAGTCAGAAAATGAAAGACAAATACCATATGATATCACTTATGTAGAATACAAATGAACTTACAAAATAGAGACTTAGAAAACAAAATTATGGTTACCAAAGGGGGAAAGGGATTGTTTCATATAAATTTGGAGTTTGAGATTAGCAGATACAAACTGTAATATATAAAACAGATAAACAACATGGTCCTACTGTATGTATATCACAGGGAACAGTATCTTAATTCAATATCATATAATGACCTGTAATGGAAAAGACTAGATATATCTATTTATATATATATGTTTGTGTGTGTGTGTATATATATATATATATAAGTGTAACTGAATCACTCTGCTGTACACCTGGAACTGATACAACATTGTAAATTAACTAGACTTTAAGATAAATAAAGTTAGCTTTGCTAACATGTACCAGACGCTGTATAATGTAGTATAAATCTGTGACAAGGCACCTGACTCTGCCTGCTGGTGGATTCTATTATAATCAGTCATATGGGTTTGGATTATTTTCATTTATAGAAAAGGATCCTTTCCTTTTTGTGAAATGGTATTAGGAGAAGGAACGAGATGCACCTATTTATTTATTTAAATTTATTTTGGGGGGGCACCATGCTGCGTGGCTTGGGGATTCTTGCTTCCCTGACTAAGAGTTGAACCCAGTCCCTCAGCAGTGAGAGTACTGAGTACTAACATGTGGACTGCCAGGGAATTCCCAAGATGCACCTATTTAGATGAAAGAAGTAGAATTACTTCGACTTGGGGCATGTTGTTTTTGCTGTGGGGGAAATGTTAATACAAAGTGAAACAAAAACAGATGGAATGGTGAGGGAACTCACTAACCAAGATTGAGATTAGTGACTCTAGCTGTAATTTCTTAAAGTCTATGAGGGTTAATTTAAGAGTGTAACTGATCCCTCGTTTTTACCAGACTTTGATTGTTCTTTGATTGAACCTGATTGAGTTAATTGCAGAATGAAAGCAATGAATTGTTTATTTTTTTAGTATTAATTTTTAAGTTGGTATTTTCCTCATAAAACCAATTTATGTTCATTTATAAAATTGCCAATAGTTCAGAAGATTATGAAATGGGTCTTCACTGGTGGTCCAGTATTTAAGAATTTCTGCCTGCCAGTACGGGGGATTAGTGTTCAAATCCCTGGTCCGGGAAGATTCCACATGCTATGGGGCAACTAAACCCACTTGCCACAGCTACTGAGCCCACTGGCCACAACTATGAAGCCTGTGCTCCTAGAGCCTGTGCTCTGCCATAAGAGAAGCCACAGTAGTGAGAAGCCTGAGCACCACAAGAAAGCCTGCACTCGCCACATCTAGAGAAAGCCTGGGCGTAGCAATGAGGACCCAGTGCAGCCAAAAATAATAAACACATAAAATTTTAAAAAGTAAAAAGATTAAGAAATGAGAAGTAAATCTTCCTTATCTCCTTGGTCTTACTCTCTTCTCTACTTAGTAGTTTCTTGTGTATCCTTCCAGAAAAACTTACATAGTCTCATACTATATGTACTTGGTATGAAAATGAATAGACATACACTGGATTTTAATTTATTTGTTGGATTAATGATTTACTGGTGGTGCATTAACTCATTTCCTTAAGATAAAGTGCCTGGATAGTGTGACTTTTGATTTATTAAAATCTAGTAAAACAGATTTGCTTATTGTGAAAGCATCTATTAAATATTGCTACTTAGCGGTAATCAATTTTTTCATGACAGTTGATTTCTGTGGCTGTTTTAAACCAAACTTCAGTTTAAAAGGTTTTGAAATGTTTAGAAACTTGACAGAAACTAATCCATACTTGGATCATGCTTGCCTGTTGATTTCCTAGTCGTGTAGCATGGATATATGTCAAATAAATGTATACAGCCTGGCAGGAAACAGGAGAAATTACTGATGTATGGCTTGGTTCTCAGTGTCTTCAGTGCTACAGCTTCTTCCCAGCTGTTTTTTTCTTCACTAAAAAAATTTTTTTATCTACATTAAAAACAAAAAAGCCAGAATTTAAGAGCTGGAAGGTGGTGTTAGGTAGAAAGAGCTCCCCTTCATGGGCTCACTGTGACCACCAAACAATTATTCTTATCAGTAAATTGAGACATAGAGACTGTCTAGAGTAAATATTCAGTAATAATTTATGGCCCAGTTTTCTTCTTTTTAGAAATTTGATGCTGATCCAGTTGAATTATTTGAAATTCCAGTGAAAGAATTAACATTCGACCAACTCCAGTTGTTAAAGGTAATAATAGTGTGAAATGTTAATCTTTTTGGTTTTACATTTATCATTTAGTTTTAGTACTGTTTGTACTTGTCTGTATATGCTAATGTTCTCTTTGCCCTTGGGGATGACTATATATACAGCATGTGTAGAGTCTATGCTTTGGTTTTCTGTTCTATTAGGAAGAATGAGTTTGTGCTCATCCATCTGTCATCTTTAACAGTTTCCATGGATCCCATCGGTTTTTGCTTTCATGAAGGAGACTGGGCTATAAGTCTTTATAGGCAATGGAGACGAGCTATAATCTTAGGTTGTCTGTGGTCTGCTTTAGCTCTTTTTATTTCATACTTGACCTTCTATGCTGTTGTTGATTTTTATATTTATGCTACTAAGATCCTTCTCTGTTTCATTGATACCATATAATTTTACGTGATGCTCCTTCCTGTTCTCGTTAGATATCTTAAATAAATGCTTGTTTGAGTGTAAACAGTTTCCTAACCTAATGATTTATATATTCTCTTCTCCTTGGTTATTTGATCATGATCTTTTGTGTATGTGTGTAAATACAAAACATATACACTGATAACTACTTATTCTTATTGAAATAATAATTCTACATTTTATAAATTTTTTCTAACTTGCTAGCTTTTCCAGCTCTAGTTCTGTTAGCCATATCTTCATAAAGTAAGGCCTTTTTTTAATGATGGCATTTTGTATGTGTGTGTGTTTTCCAGCTCACTCATGTGACTGCACTGAAATCTAAAGATCTGAAAGGTATGTACCAATATGAAAACATTGTTTTCATTTCATGATTAGTATAATGAATTTTCTTATCCATTTTAATGTACTCTTTGTGACCTTAATATGATACTCAGTTATATTATATAAATGTAATGTTATAGACGTGAAGGTTTTACATATAACACTTGTCAAATGCATATGTGTCATGTGTACAGTAAACATGATTTTTTTACTTTTATGAGTTTTCTTAGCTTGATGATCAAAAATCTTTATTATTTTGTACCTACCAATCTTCCCACACATTCTTAAGCATTACAGAGTACAAGAGTATATCAAATATAGAGTCTAGCCCTGTTTGAATCTAGCTCTAGCATTTACCAACTATAACCTCCGCCTTTGTGTTTAGCCGTTCTATGCTTCACTTTCCTCAGAGGATTATAAAATCCCTTTGTGATTCCATTTTGCTTTCTGCCCCCACAGAACTTAATAGCGTATGGCATTTATCTTAGCCTCAGTATGTCCTTTTTTAACCCTTTATTTTTGCACATGTCTTGTCTCTTCCACCAGAATGTAAACCTCTCAAGGATGGGAAAATAATTTTATATTCCCTGAAAAATTTATAATAAGTGGTTATAGTAGGTATTCATTAAATGTTTATCTGCAGTTACGATAACAGAATAGTTGTAATGCCTTTATAAAGACGTTGTGAGGTGCTGGAAAGCCCAGAGCATAAATATGACTTTGCAAGCTTGTAAATGTTTCATAACTTAATAGTAAAATGAATTTACTTTTAACTTATTTTACTGGGAAATTTTATATGACTTAGTTTTTGAATTTGTATCGCACAGGATTAGTTACTTGTTGTTGGTTTTGTTTTGCTTTTTGTTTGTTGGGGAGGTTTAAATCTTGACATAAAAAGTTTTTCTCTAGGAAAAAATTCTGTGTACCTTGACATAATTGATTTTGGATTAAATTATAATGCTAACAAAGACACAATGGTACTTGTAGAGTCTCTTAATTTTAAGTTGATATTTCAAGTAGAAGTATTAGCAAGATTACATAGCCCTTAATCCCATTGAGATATAAAAAATAATTGTTTGTAACTTCTTTTTTTAAAGTAGAATTTTTATAAGAAAATAATCACTGTTGAGGTCATAAACTTAGATGTTCCTATTAAATATTTTAAAGTGGTCTTCATAAAGGATGCTTATTTTGAAAATGGGAGTTTTATTGGTTAAAATTACTAAATACAAGAGCCTTCAAAAATACTACATGTGAAAGGATCTCATAACTACTTCCTTAAGAATTTAGGGGAAGGTCTTAGTGATAAAGTGGCATTAATCTACTGAGTTTTTATAATTTAAAATTTCAGAATCTGTGGTTGAAGAAGAAAATTCCTTTTCTGAAAATCAGCCATTTCCTTCTCTTAAGATGGTAAGTTCTTTAGATAAACTTAGGGTAATGCTATCATTAATTCTTTTATATCTGAATAATTTATTTTGGTCTTTTAAATGGACACTAAAAAGGCTGTGTAAAAGACAACATTAATGTAAACTAATGTTTGATGCTTTTTAGAGAAGATACATTCTTGTGTATTTGTGCACCTTTTTTTTTTTTAATGAGAAACTGATTTGCTCAGATGAATAAATTTCCTACCTCATTGGATTAATTTGGTAAGAACAGGAAATTCACATATTTCTGTATATAAACAGAGAGGAAAGGGCATAGAAAAGGGGGTGCAGGGGGAAGTGTGACGATGGGAGAGCCATTTTTACAAAATTTAAGGTTGGTCTTTGGCTTTTAGAGAGAAATTCTCCAACCAAAGAATATAGGTACACTGGTTACTTAAAATGAGATAAAAATTTCAAGAATTCACTCTGAAAAAGTGTAACAAAAACTGGCATGAAGATTTAAAACTAGACACAATTCATAGAGGAATTCCTTTGATAGGCAGGTCAAATACCCTCTTTGATCATACTGAATCTCCTTTTGTTCTTGTTGGCTCCATTTCCTAATTTTTCCTCTTCTCCACTGTCTTTCTGGTGATGTGTCAGCTACACTGGTTTTCTTAGGCAAAAGATAGGTAATACCAGTTTATCATGATTATTTACCCTCTAAAAAGGATGCTACAAGAGAACCCCTGTTAGTCATTGTCCTAGTGCCTTTAGGTCATGGTTTGAATAATTTTTCAGATATTTATGAAGCCTAGCTAAGTCATTCCTTCTAGTCCAAACTTCTGAAATCATTTGGTTGTTAGAAATTTCATGATTCCTGGACATGATTTCATAGAACAGAAAAACAGATTTTTTAAAAATTGTGTATCAAAGGGTTGTCCTTACTTTTCTGATTGTGCATTAGTCCAGTAAAAATATGGCAGATATATTAAGTAAGGCTAAACATATCAGAAAACAAAGTAAAAACCCCACAGGAGATTGAGTACAGCTTGTTTTAGGTATTGTACTTTTCATGCAGCTGGTTAATATAGACCGGGGCTATATCCAAGGTCACCAGAATTCCAGGCTATATTCTTACTCTGTTAGCATTCTTTTACTTGCCATTGTAAAATTAAATACCATATACACTATCCATGTTAAGTGGTTTCTAAACTTTGAAATAAATTGTTCTAAATTCATTTTCCGCTTTAGCATGCTTGAGTATTTGACAAAGCAAATTGGTATTTGAATAAACAAACCAGCTGCTTGTAGATTAATAAACAAGCTTCATATTTTATTTTATTTTATTTAAAAAAAATTTTGGCTGTGCTGGGTCTTCTTTGCAGTCCATGGGCTTTCTCAGATTGCACCACAGGGGCATTTCATTGAGGTATGCAGGCTTCTTTAATAACTGTAGAGCATGCAGGCTCAGTAGTTCCCTAGTTGCTACATGGCATGTGGGAAGTTAATTTCCTGACCAGCAATCGAACCCACATCCCCTGCATTGGAAGGCGAATTCTTAACCACTGGAGGAAATCTCAAGCTTCATATTTTAGATTATATTTTCTAGTTATACTGGCCAAGTGGTATTACTGCATAGTGTTTAGATAATTTAGATAAATTGATACTCTGTTATTTATATAGATAAAGACTTTTTTATTTATGAGCCTCTTTAACTTTGGAGATAACATCTTTCCAGGGAGTTATCACTGTGGTACAGGTAGTGGTTTTTACCAACAGCACAAAGCACTTTATCCTTACTAGTGATGTGTTTTCTTACAGATTGCTTTTTGTAATAAATTTGTTTTTCTTTTTTTCCTTCTTATTCGACCATTCATCTCACCAAAAATGAAACAAAATTTACCACCAACCAATGCAACTCTAGGTGTTAGAATCTTTGCCAGATGATGTAGGGTTTAACATAGAAATTAAATGGATCTGCCAGCAAAGGGTAAGCCATTCTCCATGTGACCCATTCTTCTTTCTTTAAATGCATTGATTCTTGTCTCTTTGTTTTAGTGGAATAAGTGAAACTGAAATCTTATTATGGCTTCTTCCAGCAGGCACAGTGCTTATTAGACCTTTTAAATAAAGCATAATTTACACTTACTTATTTGAGTTCTTAAAAGTAGTTATGGAGAGGGTAGCCTTTCCCATTTCCAGGGGATCTTCCCAACCCCAGGACTGAACCCAGGTCTCCCACATTGCAGGCAGATTCTTTACCAGCTGAGCCACCAGGGAAGTCCAAGAATACTGGAGTGGGTAGCCTATCCCTTCTCCATCGGATCTTCCTGACCCAGGAATCGAACCAGGATCTTCTGCATTGGAGGCGGATTCTTTACCAACTGAGCTATAAGTTATGATGAAGCCCAGTTATGATTACATTATAGTAGAAATTCCAATTTACATGCCTCTCATGCGCACAGTAATATGGACAATTTTTGGAACTTGTAAAAGGAACAGTGAGAAATCTAACCAGTCAGAACTTTGTAACTGATTAGTTTTTGTTTTTTTACCCCCATGTCAATATATACCTTAAATAATTGCCTAAGCAGTTTTCTGTTAAGTGGCAATAGCTAGTAGTAATTAATTAGGAAAAGAAATTTCTGCACACGCATCTAAAATTTAGTCATTCCTTTGTTCAATAAAGAATTATTTATTGAAAACCTGCTACTGGCCAGACATTTTCTGTGCTTAAGTGGTGAAAAAAAACCTTGACTTTGTGGAGGCTAGTAGTGTTTTACTCCAGGAAAACAACTAACTCTTGGATGTATCAGATGGGGCTGCATGCTAAGAGCGCTGGTTGGGGTGGGGGACATTGGAAGTAGTTAATCCAGGCAATCCTGGTATTTGTTTTGGTCAGAATAATCAAAACTGTCCTCAAATCATGTCTTTTATATCGCTATTTATGATAAGCTGGACTGAGCGACTTCACTTTCACTTTTCACTTTCATGCACTGGAGAAGGAAATGGCAACCCACTCCAATATTCTTGCCTGGAGAATCCCAGGGACGAAGGAGCCTGGTGGGCTGCCGTCTGTGGGGTCGCACAGAGTCAGACACGACTAAAGCGACTTAGCAGCAGCAGCAGGTCCTGGCTAACATGTTTTTCTTAGTACTTGATTTTTAGTTTTCAGAGCTTTTAGAATAACTGTAATGACTAATATTTTTAATTTTTAGTATTTGAGTATCAACAGGGCTCTTAGTATTTTAGCTATATTTAGAAAATTATTTTTTGAGGGTACTTAATATGCCTAAGACGCGAGAATGAGATTTTTAACTGGTAATTCTTAATTACCAGGGATTTTTGGCTAGTGAGTTAACAAAGTGGAGTCTTTTGTTCACTTACAGTTTATGAAGATTATATAAAAATATTTTAAAGTTACAGTAGATTTCAAATTTTGAGAATTTTAGCTTTTATTTTGTTAAACTTTATTAAAGCAAAAGTCAATTGATGTTACATTTTGTATGTAAGTGTCTATACCTAATTATAATAATTCACATAGGCCTTTGCTTTCCTCATCTGTAAAATACTAGTTGGACTATTCTCAAGAATTTTTCTTAGTACTGTGATTCTAGGGTATTTAATGACTTTTGTTTTCCTATTCTTCCATAGGATGGAATGTGGGATGGTAACTTATCAACATATTTTGACATGAATCTGTTTTTGGATATAATTTTAAAAACTGTCTTAGAAAATTCTGGGAAGAGGAGAATAGTATTTTCGTCATTTGATGCAGATATTTGCACAATGTGAGTAGTTCAGGTTTTTTCTCCTATATAATTACACTATAGCTAAAATTTAGAGTACAGGGACTGCAGTAGGAGGTGAGGAAGTTGTCAGACTTCACCCTTGGTTTGTCTTCTGTATTGCATTTTATATATTTTCTACTGAGATGCCTTGTACACCACTGGGTTGGAGCACTTCACACCCTGTGTTTCATTTTACAGACATATAAAATCCTCCTTACTGAATTGTAATCCCTCAGGGGGTTTCTTTTTGCCCATTTCTGAGAGCATTTTAACTCTTATATAGAATAATTTAATTTTTTTTTTTTTTTACTTAAAGGCAATATATGTTAATGTTTGTTATACGTCTGTAACGAATATGCCTTTAATTTTTTTTTCTTTATTTTTTAGTATTTTCTCAAATTTCAAAGCAATATATTATGGTTATCTGCCCAGTGAAAAATACTTTTTAAATTGTCTTTTTTTAGGGTTCGGCAAAAGCAGAACAAATACCCCATATTATTTTTGACTCAAGGGAAATCTGATATTTACCCTGAACTCATGGACCTCAGATCTCGGACAACCCCCATTGCAATGAGCTTTGCACAATTTGAAAATCTACTGGTAAGCTGTGCTTTAATTTTTTAATATTTATTCTTTGAAAAATGTTTTAGAGTAATAGTAAAATTATATATTAATTTAACATCTGAGTGGTTAGTTTTGACCTATGTGTAATGAGCAGATAGCTCTATGTAAAATGAGAATATTAAATTACAGACAGAAAAGCAGTTAAAATGACCATCACTGACAAAAGTTTTCTTACAGGCCTAGGTTAAGTATGTTTTGTAGTTTAGTGTTCTGAGTGAGTTTTATGAATCATCTAAAATGGTTACATTGTAAACTGGTTTGATTTATTAAATTGTAAGAAAAAATTCTAACATTTTCTTTCCCTGTCCATTCTACTTTACAGAATACTAATGTAGAGTATAACCATTTAGAATTTGTAGTTAATAAGTTACTTTTTCATGAGTAACTTGTTTTTCATCTTTTAGGGGATAAATGCACATACTGAAGACCTACTCAGAAATCCATCCTATATTCAAGAGGCAAAAGCTAAGGGACTGGTCATATTCTGCTGGGGTGATGATACCAACGATCCCGAAAACAGAAAGAAATTAAAGGAATTTGGAGTTAATGGTCTAATTTATGATAGGTATTTGTTTTTTATGAAAAGTTTTCATGGATTGTTAGAAGAGGAAAAGTAGTATAATTATCTTAACATTTATTTGTTAGTGAAATGTTTTCAAACTTAGGAGTATACCCCAATCACTTGGGAAGTTTGTTAAAAATTCAGATGATTGGGCACTAACCTAGATATATTGACTCATCTTGCAGGTGGAGGTGGCTCTTTGTCCTAAACCTCTTCTCTGTCTGCACCAACTTTCTTGGTGGTCTCATCCAGTTCTGTGGCTTTTCATACTTTGTACATCCCCAGATATTTATCTCTAAGTCAGTCCTTTCCCTCCATGAGGGCAAGGTTTTGCCTGTTTTGTTCACTTTGGTATTGCCAGAGGTTTGAACAATCGATAGCTTAAATAATTTGTTTTTAAATAAATTTGCTAGTTGTTTAAAATGTAAGTCTGAGATCTCTGAGAGATGACAAGGTTGCTTAGTGTAAAGAAATCTGGGGTTAGAAGGTTTACTCTGCTGAGGGGATTTAGTGGGCTTACTAATACTTGAGCAACATCAAGTAAGTGGTAAAATTTGTTACCAGACCTGCTTAAAAAAAATACAGTCCTTGGATTTAGTTCATATTACTGTTTGTTCTATAAAGTTATATTGATTGCTTAATAAAGCTTTCCCCACCCCTGCTATTTTGTCTGAATTAGTCTCGTCTTAAAACTGCAACCCGGATAATGCCTGCCTTTTAAAGTATTTGGTTACTATTTCTTTAAGCTGCATGATTCATGATTCTTTTTATTAGATATTTCCATCTAATTAAAGGAAAATTAAAATTTTTAAATTGCAATATGATGGAAGTGCTTTATTTAGCAAATTTTGAGGGAATATTTCTTTGAGGAGGAGGAAGGAATGATTGCAAACATTTTCAGGTAAGAAAAGTATATTGTGAGATTATACCATGTACAACTGTTGTAGAGTATAGAAATTTTAGTCAGATCCTTCATCTAAAGGGCCCTACTTGGTTGTAGCCAAACACTGACCTTGCATGGAAAACAGGAAGATACTGTGTGATATAAAAGGCCAAAAGAAAGTGAGTGCTTCCTGGCACAGGGTCAACAAAAATAATTTTAAAGAGGAAGCAAGAGAGAGATTTGAGCATAGGGGGTGGTGGTTAAATTTACTCTGACAGATTTTGCATTTTAGGCAGAGGTGGGAGCAGGCACCAGGGCAGGACTGTGTTGAGGGTGTGTGTGGAGGATGTTGAGGCAGCCCCGCACTGGGCTTCTGCTTGGGCCCAATGAGAGGTGAGATATGGACTGGGTTAGAGTCAATTTTTATTATTCTTGGAAGTTTTTTCTTCTTCTTTTTTTTAATTTAAGTATTACATGTATATATATATAATCAACCATACTTCTATATATGAACTACATATATATGTGTCTTGTGTGTGTGTGTGTGTGTACATACTTCAAATAGTTGGAGACTAATAATAAAAACTTAACAGTCCCGGGAATTCCCTCGTGCTCTGTGGTTAGGAGTTAGTGCTTTCATTGCCAGTGGCTTCAGTTCAGTTCCTGGTTGGGGAACTAAGATCCTGCAAGCAATGAGGTACAACCAAAAAAAACCTAGCAATCTTTCCTATCTCTTTCATTGTCCCTGAGTTCCTGTGTAAATTTTTTTTAAAACTGTTTCTTATTAAGGTGCTTATTGCTATTATTTTTTCATTATCAAATTTAGACATATTGAAGATTTAAAATATTCAGAGCCTTTGTTTCACTTTACATGAGGGAGAATTGTGATGTGTTTTAATTTATCAAAAACCAGTTCTATTTTTACAGAGTCATTAACACAGATTTTAGATTTAATCATGGTTTTGTGATTTATTATCTTATACAAGCTGCTATGCTTAATTTGGTGATATTTGGAATTTCTGCATTTGTAGTAACGAGTGAGATGGCCTTTAATTTAGCTTTATCAGATGATTGTCTAATTTTGACATGAGGATAGTATTTACCTCATACAGGAAATTGAGCAATGTTTCCTCTTTGTATACTGTGCCTGCTCAAATGATTTAAAAAAATTCAGTAACAGAACCCACATTTAAAGAACATTATTATTAGATATGAACTCCCTTGTGTGCCCCTCTCTAATTCTATTCCCTTACCCCCTCCCTCAGATATAACTGATTATCAAATTAATCTCTTAAAATTTTTTAAATTCTTATTTTTATTGCTAGACAATATGACATTTAGTTTTTCATGGCTTTAAACTTTGTTTGTACTCTCCTACTTGTTACATTCTTAAAGTCAACCCATTTGTTACATGCTATAATTTGTTTCTCTTCATGGCTCTATGATTCTACCGCAATTTATTCTACTATTGGAGAATGTTGAGGTGGTTGCCAAAGTTTGGTGTTACAGTGTTTGTTGTAAGCATTGTTGACCAGGTTGTCTATAGTATGTGTATAAGTTTCTTTAGGGCAATGACTTAAACCTGTTGACCCCAAACCCAGTTACAAATGCATTTTACATAGCAACCTAGTGCACATGTAGATATGTAATCTACAAGTGTGTACCTGAAACTATTAAATAAGTTAAAAAGATAATGGTTCCTGAGTATTTATGTGTGTGTGCTTTTTAAATGATTGTGCCGTTGGCTTGCACCTTTTCTATGCTAGTCTTAACTTTCTGAACTAATTTTGTGACCCTCTGGCTCTCTAGCTCAGCATAAGGCATTTGTCTGTGGATTAGGCATTGGAAGTATAATAGGAATATGGGCACATGGAGTGGGCTGTTCTGTGCTTCTTGTTCTGTGCTCACTGGAGCCTCCTAAGAGTTCTCAGGAGTAGGCTGGCCCAAAATAAACCTATCAAGTAGAGCGGAAACTGCATCAACAACTGTTCAATAGTTCAGGACACTCTGTAGGTTTCAAAGCTGGTAGGATAGGCAGCGGCTCTCTGGGAGTGCTAGCCCACAGCAAGCCTCTCCATCCACTCAGTCTCCTTCAGTAACATTACTTGACTTCTTTGGGTACAGCTGCCATGCTGAGCAACAGTTCTTAGGTCAGAGCTCCTGTTTCCTGTAGTCCAGATCTTTTTCTCCCTTGCTTTACTGTCATTTTTATGGAACATGTAGTTCAGTATCTTCTTGAGAAAGGAGGATGGAAAGTCTGAAGTCTTGCATGTCTGGAAGTATTGTGGCTGGGCATAAAATTCCATGTTAGAAATCATTTTTCTTTAGACTTTTAAAAGCATTTCTCCATTATCTTCACAATTCCATTGTGCTGTTAAGAAATGTGAAACCATGTTGATTCCTATACTGCCTTACATGTGATTTGTTTGTTCTCCAGAAGTCTGGAGAATCTTCACTTTTGTCTCTAGTGTTCTAAATTTTCATAAAGATCGTCTTGTGGGTCTGGTTTTACCCATGTGCTGGACACTTGGTATCTGTTGATACATATCCTTTTGGTCTGTTGATACATATCCTTGAAGATGTGGAGTATTTAGTGAATTTTTTCTTCTGTTTTTTGTTTCTTTTGTTTTACTTTTTTTTTCTTTATAGAAATCCTTTCATTTGTATATTATATACTCTTGGACCAGATTTAAATTCTTAGCTTTTTTCTTATTTTATATCTTTGTCTTTTTGTTCTACTTTCAAAGATTTCCTCAACCTTGTGTCCACTGATCCTGTTGAGTTTTTCGTATCTACTGTTGTGCTTTTAATTTTAAGAACTGTCTTTTCTCCTCTGAATGCTCTTTTTTCTATATATATTTTAAAAATTCTGTTCTCATTTGATGAAATTACTATTTCTCTGAAGTCATTAAGGATCACTTACAACATTTTTTTTTCTTCTCCTTTGCTCACTATCTTACATGTTAGAAGCTTTCCTCAGATATTTAGAAATTCTTGGTTAAAGAATTGGAATCTAAAAAGCTTGTTGAAAACTCTTGAGTGTATGAATATGGCTTGTGAAATCTCACTGTGTAATAATCTGTGTGACCTGTTTGGTCATACATCTGTCATTAGATTAAAAACTTTGCTTTTTGATTGGTCAGATTCCTTGTAGAAAACTCTGTAATATATTGTACTTAGAGGATACAAGTCTGGCTGCTCAGTTTCTTGGTGTCAAGTGAGGAAAGAGAGATGGGTGAAGAAGGGCATGTCTCTGTGTTTAGAATTTGTTGTATTTGTACCATCTCTAATTTCCCTGATGCTGATGGCTATTTTATAAAATGCCTCAAACTCTCTCACCTAGTCTCCTTCATTCGACCTGGACCAAGTAGGGCAGGGGCAGCCTCCACAGCAGGGAGTTAAATGGAAGGGAACCACTTGCTACTGCTCAACCTTCACCCCATTCTCCAACTTTGAGCACCCCCCCGCCCCCCCCAGTTCTGGAGGAGTTTGGGCTACTTTTAACTCACCCTTTTCATTTTTTCAACTACTAGCTTGTGGTTTGGACTTTCCTATTCTGCTAACTGAAGTACTTTATTACTTATCCATCTGTTTTCCAGCTTCCAAAATTTTGTTTCTGTGTCTCTTTGGTTTTTCTCATATTCAGTGAATTTTCTCTCAATACCCTTATTTTATTTCTAACAGGATATAGGGAGTGAACGTAGATGCTTCTATTCAGTCTGATACCTTGATCCAGAGGTCACTTTTCATTATTTTATATATGTCTTTAATTAAGTCTTTGTGTTAGAATAGTGAAATATTTAATAAAATCAATACTTTAAAAATCTTGTTTCAGAAAATTTTCCCTATTCTGATGTCATAGTAGCTTCCCAGGTGACTCAGTGATAGAGAATCCACCTGCTAATGCAAGAGACACAGGAGATTTGGGTTCGGTCCCTGGGTTGGCAAGATCCCCTGGAGGACAGTATTCTTGCCTGGAAAATCCCATGGACAGAGGAGCCTGGCAGGCTACAGTCCAAGGTGTCGCAAAGAATCTGAGCATTGCTGAGTGGCTTGATGTTATAAAGAGTTAGTGCCTCACGTAAATAGTCTGGTGTTTTACATTTAAACAGTGAAAGGCCTTCCTTGCTGTGCTGGTGGGCAATGCTAGTACTGTCATTGTCACTTGGGGCTCTCAACTCCAGGTACATCTATCTGTTAGTACTACATAGCTTTAGCATAATTTTCACACTGGTGAGTAGTCCCCCTTTTTTTTTTAAAAAAATTTTAATTTAATCTTAATGTTTTGGCTGCATCGTGTGGCATGTGGGGTGTTAGTTCCCCATCCAGGGCTGGAACCCATGTACCCTGCAGTGGAAGTGTGGGTTCTTAACTACAGAACTGCCAGGGAAGTCCCGAGCAGTCCTTTTCATCTTGATCTTTAGTGCTTTGAAGTCAGAACCAGGTATGAATTCCAACTCTACCTTGTAGAAACTTCCCGTCTGTCAGATAAGGCATTGCTGATTGATTAACTTGGAGAAAAGATACTTGAAAAATCACTAGTAAGCTACAGATTTCATTTCCTGATTCAATTTATAATCAGCTCTTTTGCTTCAGGGTTACAAAAAGTCAGTAAGTAGACTGGAAGAAGAGAAATATTTTTAAATAGAACTGATGCTTATATCTTTTAAAGAAAAAATTAAGACTTTGTCATATAGGTGTTCTAGGCATTCTGTAGGTTGTCAGATCCTAAGTAAGCCATAAAATTACCTATTTTATGTTTTGTTTGTCTCATCATAGGATATATGATTGGATGCCTGAACAGCCAAATATATTCCAAGTGGAGCAGTTGGAACGTCTGAAGCAAGAATTACCGGAGCTTAAGAGCTGTTTGTGTCCCACTGTTAGCCGCTTTGTTCCCTCATCTTTGTGTGGGGAGCCTGACATTCATGTGGATGCCAATGGCATTGATAATGTGGAGAGTGCTTAGCGTTTACTGGGTGGAGACCATTTGGGGCATGCACCGCTATTCTGGGTATTCACTTTTCATCACTAAGCACTGTTTATCTATGCCTTTTAGGTTTTCAGTCCAATGAAGCAATAATGAAGTATTTTCTATTTCATTACAGTTCTTGCTAGAATTTCAAGTATGCTATTTAAATCACTTGGCCAGGTATAATTACCAGTCAATCTCTTTACAATGAGAATATTTATTGGTTGGTAAATATTTTAAACTAAATATGTAAATGTATAATGTTAAACATAGGATTTTGGAATTAACTATATAAATATCTCATATTTACACTTATTACAGCTTTTTATTTGATCAGGTCGGAAATACTTAGCATTCAGAAGAACATGACTATGCATAATTATACCTGACCATGGGAAAAATAAGTACCTCAAATGCATGTATTTGCACTGGTGATTCCAACTGCACGAACTTTTGTGCCATCTGTGTGTATATGTATTTTTCACATGAATTGACATGCACACCATTTTCAATCAGTATGAACCTTGAGGCTGCTGCCATTTTCCCATTTAACCAAACCAATGCCTGTGTAAATAGCCTAAAGGTGATCCTTGAAAACTTGTTTCATAAATCTTTCAGAAGTTATTTTGCATAAATATGAAAATTCCAAAAAGCTGCAGGGTAACTTAATGTATAAATATTACAAGTATGGATTGCAGACTTCATACAATAGATGATAATGTATAAATTCTATTGAATGCATGCTTTCTGTTTTAAGCATGAGACTATACACGTTTACTGTAAGTCCTTGCATCTGTGGTGCTAGGTGAGTGTGAGAGGGTGTCAAGGACTGAAAAAATATTTTGTTGCCTAAAAAAAAAGTTGTCTGTAGGCATGTTAAATATGCTTAAGTGTGTCTCTCACTACCTATTACACACCATTGCTTTGTGGATTTGTTTTGTGTATGTGTGTGTTGTACAGTAGATAAAACCCTGTGCAAAAAATAAATGTCCTGAATTCTCATTGGTATTCTTTATTGGTTAATGAATATCATGCATGTAATTTATTTAGAAATGTAGAAGATTCTACTAAATGTGTATGCATATTATTAGGATTATGTAAAGGTTTCTTTCATTAGAAGCAGATTGTTTTGGCATAACTAACTTAGTGAATGTTAAATAAAATACACAGATATATTTTCTTCATTATAAAATGAAATTTCAAGATGTTACTTGTGTAGAATTGGTCCTTTATTATTATTATGAGATATTGGAATTTAGTGTCCACCCTGAAAGGATGGCTTATTTGCATATAGCTTTTACTGCATGTAGGCAGTATTCATTACTGATATGATTTGGTAGTAGCTGAGAACCTAAAACTTGGGTTGTATGTTGTATCTTTTTATTTTTTTAAGCTGAGTAATGCAGTTTTGGTCAGATCTTAATTGTGTGAAGATAGGCTTTAAAATACTATGGTACTGTGTTTGTAACACTGATATTTAATGGAAAATAGTTAGGAAATGGAGTTTTCTGCAGGGATTTTATATACTTTTCTCATGTTAAAAAAGATTTTTACAACACGTGGTGTGGAAATTAACTTGGTGTGAATTAGGCACTTTTAGAAAACTTCTGAAAAAGAATTACTTTTTTTGATATACAGATCTGGTGTAATACAGTTACCATTACTTTGTGATAACTTGATTAGCCATATGTGTATTTCTAGTCCTGTTTGTTTGCTCCTCCCCTGTGCCTTTTTAGTTCCAGCTCCGTTTTGAAGACTTGCAGATCATGAATGGAAAGAAGAGGAACAGGAAAGGAAGTGATGTAGGGGTCAGTTTCCTTAACAGTGTAATTTGCTGAGTAGAGCTTACAGCCACTGCTTATGACAAGGACAGAACCTCACTGCTCACTTTCTCCTGTCTCTTTCTGACCTTATAAACACCAGGGTTAGTAAATGATTAACACATAGCAAGCAGTAGCTTCCCTTTTTGTAGGACTAAGTCCTGGCTTCCATATCACTAGCTGTTGCCCCATACACTCTGCTCTAGCTACACTGTGCCTGTGTTAGGCCCTAGCCATGCCGTATTCCTACACTGTTCCCTCTCTGTAGCCATGTGCCTTGCCTGGAAGCCTTTTCTGCCCCTGATACTTTCTCCCTGCTCACACTCATTTCTCCTTTAGCCCTTCATCAAACTCTCTGCTGCACCCTTGCCAAAACTTAGGAAGGGATGAATCCACCTTTTTTTACTCCATGGCCGAATGTTCATTCCTTGATCATGTCATGCATCATGGTACATTCTTGGTAGACACAGTTGATGTTTGCCTCACCACGCTGCAGGCTTTTCAAGGGTAGGGACCTTGTTTTACAAATTTTTATTTCCACAGCGCATGGGACATAGTATAAAAGAAGTGTTGGAATTTTAGGGATAATATAATTTGTATCAAATGTAGAGATTTAGTTTACTAAGAATGTAAACTTTGAGGTGGTTTACATTTTGGCAGTTGGAATAGTTTATTAATGTCAATTGTAAATGTAGAAGTATGTTATTTTATATTTTTTGGAAATTGAAATGTTTGATAAAATGCTGCCATTGTTCTTTGATTTTTTCCATTATCTGGAATTATGTACTGTAACTGACTGTAAATGTGAGGAACACAGTTCATTCCTGTGTCAGTGGTGCCTGAGGGCTGCCACCGCCACCTGTTTACCTCGCTCCCATTGCTCTTTGTGACATTTGTCTTTCTTCTCTCCTCCGAAGCCCATGCTTAGGCCTACCTCAGCACCGCTTTCCTTGACTTCCTTCTGCGTTCAGCTCAGGTGCCACCTCCTCAAAAACCATTCCTCTGCTTTTGATCAGAATCATGATGCAAACAAGTACAGACAGCCTCTACATCTCACTATTTTGCAGCTGGGGTAGTAAACCCAGACAAATTAACTGACTTACTGGGCTGGGACTAGAACTGGGCTTTGTGACTCCTAGCCCTGTGTTCGTGAACAATGCTGCCCTCTGAATTTTTGTGGCATTTGTTAGCATATGCTTTCTTGTAGTCCCACTTTTTATGTGCCTGTTCTATTTCCCTTATAAGATTGTAAGCCCCTTAAGGGCAAGGACTTCTCTGCATTTCTGGCACTACCATAATGTTCTATACTTAGGTATGAACTAGATAAATAAATGGGGGAGACTACAATCCTAGTTTCCTAACTCAGATTGTTTCATAGTATACATATGTTTTTGTATGGTGTGCAGCCATGTTGTCTGGAGTGTGTGTGCTCACATGTGCATTTATGTGCATGTATGTTGGCATGTTTAAACATGGAGTTCTCACTCCACCCCCAGTTTCGTGAGGTCACATAGTTCAGGGGTTACCATAACTAATTTTCTCCTCCATGCTGAATGAGGACAGTCATGGGAATGAGTAGCAGATAAGGTAGTTTTCTCCCAGGCCTGTCCCTTTCTAGGCCAGTACACCTATATCCTGCAGAAGGTGGCTGAATCAGGTACTGCTTTGGGTAGGACTTGCATGACCTGTGGGGGCCACTGTTCATGAGTCTTGAGGGGCCATCATTATCCTTTGTTCCTTGACTCCACACCCTGACTGCATTCCTTCCCCTCCCTGCGCGTGCGCCCCCCCCCCCCCCATTATCACTGGCTTGGTACTCTAGGTTGACAGTGGAGTTCTGTTCATCATCTAGATTTGAATACAAGTGATTTACTCTGTTTTAGGTTTGGATCATGTGCTTTTGGGGTAGAAAGAAAGTATGCATACTAGAAGTAGTGTATTATTTGGTGTTCATGAGTGGAAATTTATCAAAATAATCTCTTGGTATATATTGAGAAATGGATTTGAAATGTTTAAAAAGTAAGCATATGATTAAGATCCACAAGTATGTATTAGAGGAGAGCTCATGGATTGGAACAAAGTTTTCATGAGGCTCTCAAGCCCTTGAAGAATGGGGTGGTGGTCAGTTTGGGGCACAGCCTTTGTAAACTCAGAGGCCAAAGTAGTAGTATTTTCAGAGAGGATCATGGAGCCATCCCAACAATGGACAAGGATTTAGGGATGTCAGAGGCCTTGCATCCTTGTAGGAGATAAAAGTTTATTGATGATTTTTAAGGAGAATGACATGAAAGTGAAATGAATTTTTAAATAATGAAGAAAGTAATGTTAGTATAGGAATGATAAACAGGGCGTCCCTGGTGGCTCAGTGGTAGGGAATCCGCCTGGCAATGCAGGAGATGCAGGTTTGACCCTTGGGTTGGGAAGATCTAGAGAAGGAAAAATGGCAACCAACTCCAGTATTATTGCCTGAGAAATCCCATCAACAGTCCATGGGGTTGCAAAAGAGTTGGACACGACTTGGCAGTGAATGGAAATAATTTGTCTAGTCCTCTACTAAATTGATCCAAACATACCTCTGCCTTTTTCCTCAGAAAACAAATACATATGGGATGGATGAATTTCTGAAATTTGCAGAACCAAATTACATAATTTCACAGGAAAGAAACTAAACCTTAGTAAAAGTTCCATGTTATCCCATGATTTCAAATGTATTTCTCTGTAGCCCAGACCTCTAAGCTCCAGATTCATATATCCTGTTGTCAGATTGCATCTCCACTTGGAGATATGATGGGCATCTCACATTTAACACACCTCAACAAAGATTTTTCCTTCCTTTCACCAAACCTGCTCCCATCTCACCTCCTTTCTAACACTGTATGGTCCAAATCACAGGATATTAAGCAGAGACAATACTTTTTGCTGACCAAGGTCCATGTAGTCCAAACTATGGTTTTTCCAGTAGTCATGTACATATGTGAGAGTTGGGCCATAAAGAAGACTGAGTGCTGGAGAACTGATGGCTTCGAATTCTGCTGCTGGAGAAGACTCTTAAGAGAGTCTATGGGACTGTGAGGAGGTCAAACCAGTCAATATTAAAGGAAATAACCCTGAATATTAATTGGGAGGACTGAAGCTGATGCTCTAATGTTCCCAATAAGCTGATACTTAACAGATTCATGTCACATGATGGTAAGAGCCAGTTCATTAGAAAAGACCCTGATGCTGGAAAAGATTGAAGACAAAAAGAGAATGGGGCAACAGAAGTTGAAATGGTTAGGTCAAATCACCGACTCAGTGACGTGAATTTGAGAAAACTCCGGGAGATAGTGGAGGACAGAGAAGCCTGGCATGCTGCAGTCCATGGGGTCACAAAGAGTTGGGACACGACTTTGTGACTGAACAACAAAGCAATCACAGAGGGCCTACACTTTTGCCCAGGGTACCAACTTTTTTCCCCTCTGCCTCTTGGACGGAAAGAGTGCAGAGGATCCATTCCTGGAAAGTAGTAGCCAGGACATGAATCTGTAAAGTATCAGCTTATTGGGGGTTTTAAAAAGCACACGAAATGAAGATTCAAATGCTATTTGATGTTAGTTGGATGGAATCTATACTCTCTTGCAAAAGTGAACATAACCTGGGGTGTGTCATGAAGGGAAGAGAGTAGTAGAAATCAACTTAGGAAAATGACTATCATTTTCAAAGTGACACATGTTCCTTATTTTAAGCATGGAAAATAGAAGTAAGCAAAAGAAACTTAAATATTATCCATAAATTTACTACCCAAATATTATAATTTGGTATTTTTTTTCTAGGCACATAGTATGTTTTATTTTTTAACAGGATTTTGGATCTTACTGTTTTCTTTTTTTCATTTTTTGACTAAAATGTATGTAATGAAAAATTGAACTTCTTAGGAAACATGGAATATACATACTTCCCAATACAACCCCTGACATTATATGAACAATTACATGCAAAACAAGCATAAGAAGACAAAGATGGAGAGAACACAGATTTAGCTATGGACTTCAGGACTTGAGGGAAAACGTGAATTCTCTGGGTTTTCTTATTTTCCTTATCTATCTCAGACAATTTTGGTGAAGTTGGCTACCAGGAAACACCAGAAGATGTAGGCAAAAAAACAAACCCAAAACCCAGTAAAAGCCTGCTCTCTTCACCCAAAGGACCAGGAAAAGGGCAGCTTAGCAAGTCAGAAATCCTTTAGACAGTAACTTCTCTATTCTAATATCTCATGAAAGACTGCAGTCGTATCCTCACCCTCACCAGTTAAGGCCAAAGGGATGGCCTAGATTCCACCCCAGGAGGCTTAAACTTAGTACTTCAACCCTCTGCCAGGATGGTGTCAGAGAAGGTCTAGTGAGGAACCTGGACTCCAACCTCCTTGCTTTCTGGGATGGAAACGGGGTGCTCAAAGGAGAATCAGGGTTTTTACCACTGCCTAGTGGCAAAGAGATGGCCTGCACAACAGTGTCAGTGGAGACTGCACGAGGAGCCTACTGTCATCCTCAGTAACAGGTGCTTCTCACCCGGTGGTGTCAGAGGAGGTCTAGTGTAAAGCCTGAGCTCCCAGCCCTTCCTGTCCTCAGGTGTCAACAGAAACTTTCTACCTGGCAATAATGAGGCAATGCTGTGGCAGAGGGGACCTGTTAAAAAACAAGATTTAAGTAAAATTTAGTAAGAGTCTTATAATACCAAAAACATCCAGGTTTCAATCAATAACCACTTGTCATACCAAAAACCAGGAAGATCTCAAACCATGTGAGAAAAGGCAATACAGATGACGCATATTAGAATTATCTGACAAGGATTTTAAAGCAGTTGTCAGCAGATACTTTGGCAAACAATTAGAAACATGGAACAAATGGAAACAAATTGAAACAAATGGAAAAATGGTCTCAGCAAAGAAACAAGATATAATGAGCCACACAAAAATTTTAGAATGAACAAATTTAAAAAGTGAATGGGCTCAACAGCAGAATAGGACAGAGGATAGAATCAGAACTTACAGATAAAAATTACCCAATCTAAACAAAATAAACTGATAAAAAAAATGAGCATGACCTCAAACACATGGGACTAAAATAAAAATCTTAACATCATCAGAGTCCCAGAAGAAGAAGAAAAAGAGGGTGGGGCTGAAAAAATGGTTGTAAATTCCCCAAATTTGGAGAAAAAACTAACTTGTAAGCCTAAAGATTTAAGCTGAGCCAAACCACAATCAAACCCAATGAAATCCACACCAAGACATTGTAAGCAAACTTCTGAAAATTAAAGACAAACTTGAAAACAATTAGAGAGATGGTCCATTACCTACTGGGGAAAAACAATTCAAACATCACATTTCTCTTCAGAAACCATGGAGACTAGAAGGACCTGATATTTTTCAAGTGCTGAAAGGAAAGAATTGATAACCCAGAGTTTTATATCCTGCAGAAATAATACTCCTAGATGTGAAGGCGGAAACAAGGATAAAGGAAAACTTAAGAATTTGTTGCCAGTGAACCTACACTGAAAGAATAGCTAAAATGGAGTTTTCTAAAGAGAAAATGGTAAGATGAAATGTTACATCAGGAAGGAAAAAACTTGGTAATAGCAAAAATGCAGGCAAATGCAACAGAATTTCCTTATCCTATTGAGTCTTCTAAATTATGTTTGATGCTTAAGGCAAAAATTATAATACTGCCTAATGTGGTTCTCAGTGTATGTAGGGGGAGTATTTGGGAGAGGGAAAAGCATGTAAATGGAGATGTTTCTATACTCAAATTGATAAAATGGCACAAATAGACTTTGGTAAGTTTTTTTTTTTAATTTTTGGCTGTGCTGGGTCTTTGATGCTTTGTGTGGGTTTTCTCTAGTTCTGGTGAGCAGGGGCTACTCTTTGTTGCGGTGCACAGGTTTCTTGCAGTGTCTTCTCCTGTTGCATACATAGGCTCTAGGCTTGTGGGCTCAGTACTGGTGGTGCGCAGGCTCAGTTGCCCAACAGCATGTGGAATCTTCCTGGATTGAGAATCAAACCCATGTCCCTGCATTGGCTTGTGGATTTTTAACACTGGATCACCAGGGAAGTCCAGACTTTTTGATAAGTTATATATATAAAAGGTTGAGTAAACACTCAAAATGCTACACAAGGAAATATACTCAAAATACTAAAAGCAAGTAAAAATGCAATTGTAAAAAATGTTTAAGTAACCCACAGGATGTCAGGGAAAAGAAAACAAAAAATCAGAACTAGTAGGAAAAAAATAGCACATTTAAGCCTTAACATCAGTAATTACATAAAAATTAACTTGTCTAAATGTACCAGTTAAAACATTCATAGAGTGAACATGCTATTGACAAGAAACTCAAGTACAGTGATAAAGGTAGACTTAAGTAAAAGAATGGGAAAAGACATGGCATGCAAAAAAAAAAACCCCAAATCAAAGACAAGTACAGTTATTAATATCTATCAAATAAGGTAGACGTTAGAGCAAAAGTTGCCGGAGACAAAGAGGGACAACGCATAGTGATAAAAGTGTCAATCCACCAAGAAAACAGCAGTTTAAAGGTGTATATCTCCAAAACTCCCCCCAAAACAAAAAGCAAAGCTATAAAATATGTGAAGCAAAAACTGCTAGAACTGAAAGAAGATACATGACCATAGTTGAAGACTACAATATCCTCTCAAAAACTGATAGAACAAGACCATCAACCAACAGGATGTAGGTGACATTCCAAAATTTGTGGGATACAACTAAAGCAGAGCTAAGAAGGAAATTTACAGCACCCAAGTGCATGTGTTAGAAAAGAGGAAATATCTCAAACCAAAAGTTTGCATCTCAAGAAATTAGAAAGGAAAGATCAAAATAAACCTAAAGGAAGCAGAAAGAAGGAAAAAAATAAGATTATAAATGAGTAGATTTGGAAACAAAAAGAGAAAAATCAATGAAATAAAAAGCTGGCTATTTTTAAAGATCAATAATTCTGACAGACCTCTAGCAAGATTGGCAAAAAAAAAAAAAACAGGCAAATTATTTTCAGGAAGAAAGCAGGTCCTGTTAACAGACATCAAAAGGATAATCAGGCAATATTATGAAAAACTACACATAAAATCAACAACTTACATGAAATAGGCCAATTTCTTGGAAGACGCAAACTATTAAAACACCCAAAATGAAGCATATATTGAACAACCCTATAACTATTAAGGAAATTAAATTTTAAAACCTGAAAAATAAATCTCCATGATTTCTCTGGTGGTCCAGTGGTTAAGAATCCACCTTCCAATGCAGGGGACCAGGGTTCAATCCCTGGGCAAGGAATTAATATCCCACATGGCATGCCCCACGTGCCATGGGGCAACTAGAGAGCCCATGCTCCACAACAAGAGAAGCCTGTGCAACATAATGGAGAATCCTGTGTGCTGCAACAAAGACCGAAAGCAGCCAAAAAAAAGAAATCTTCAGGCTCAGATGTTTCCAATAGAGAGTTCTACCAAATGTTTAAATAAGAATTAGGACCAACTTTACAAAACCTCTTCTGGAAAATAGAAGAGAAGGGAACCTTTCCCATCTCATTCTTGGAAGCTGCTGCTGCTAAGTCGCTTCAGTCGTGTCCGACTCTGTGCGACCCCATAGACGGCAGCCCACTGGGCTCCCCCGTCCCTGGGATTCTCCAGGCAAGAATACTGGAGTGGGCTGCCATTTCCTTCTCCAATGCATGAAAGTGAAAAGTGAAAGTGAAGCCGCTCAGTCGTGACCGACCCCTAGCGACCCCATAGACTGCAGCCTACTAGGCTCCTCCGTCCATGGAATTTTCCAGGCAAGAGTACTGGAGTGGGGTGCCATTGCCTTCTCCGTCTTGGAAGCTAGTTGTTAGTTATTACTCTGGTACCAAAACCAAATGAAGAGAGTACCAAAAATAATAATAATTTTTAAAACAAAAAGCAAGAAAACTAGACCAACATTCCTTATGAATGTAGATGCAAAAATTCTTTTGAAATGTTAGCAAACAGAATTCAGCAATATATAATAACATTATATACCAGGAACAAGTGGAATTTGTTTTAGGGATGAAAAACTGATATAATATTTGAAAGTTAAACTGTAACTTTATTAATACTTTGTTAATATCACCATATTAACAAGCTAACTTAGAAAAATAACATGAACATATCAATGGATGTGGAAAAAGCTTTTGACAGAATTCAACACCTATTTCTGATGAAAACTCTCAAAAGAAAAGGAATAGAGGATAACTTCTTCAAACTGATAAAGAATATCTACAAAAAACTTACATATGAAATCATGGTAAAATATTGAATACTTTCCCCCAACACTGGGAACAGGACAACGATGTCCACCATCCAATGTTATTCAGTGTAGTACTGGAAGTTCTACTAGTGCAATAGATTTAAAAAGGAAAAGGCATACAGATTGGAAAGGAAGAAATCAAAGTATCCTTATTTGCAGATTACAGGATATTAGTCTACATAGAAAAACTACAAATAAACTATGAGAGCTAGTGATTCAGCAAGGAATCTACAATGAGAGCTAGTGATTCAGCAAGGTCAGAGGATCAACATAAAAAACTTAAACAAAAGCAATTTTTTAATCAATATATAGAAACTATATATTCTGTATATTTCTGTATACTAGCAATGTACAAATGGACACCAAACTTTAAAATACAGTGTCATTTACATGAAGTTGCAAAGAGTCTGACACGACTTAGCGACTGAACTACAACAAGCCGTTTATAATTGCTAGGTGCAAATACAACAAAATGTAGGGCATGTGTGCTGAAAACTACTCAGCGCTGTCACAAGAAACAAAGATCTAAATAAATGGGGCGGTATCCTAGGTTTATGGGTTGGAAGGCTTATTCTAGTAAAAGGTGATTTACCCCACACTGATACAGTTTTAATGCAATTCATGTTGTACTCTCTCAGCAAAACATTTTGTAGATATACACATTATTCTAAAATTTATATGGAAAGGCAAAGGACCTAGAGTATCTAAGAACAGTTTTGAAAAAGAACGAAGTGGGAGGAATCACTCTGCCTGAGTTCAAAACTTAATGTAGTTTCAAGAATCGAGACTGTGTGGTACTGTGAAAGGGTAGACACATTCATCAGTGAAATAGTACAGAATCTACAGAAATACAGCAGACTGATTTTTGACATGGGCGTAAAAGCAAATCAATGGAGAAATGTCTTTTCAACAAATGAGGCAGGAACAATTGGATATCCATTTTCAAAAAAAAAATTGGCAAAACCTTCACCTAAATTCCCAACATCCACTGGATCATTGAAAAAGCAAGAGAGTTCCAGAAAAACATTTATTTCTGCTTTACTGACTATGCCAAAGCCTTTGACTGTGTGGATCACAAGAAACTGTGGAAAATTCTGAAAGAGATGGGAATACCAGACCACCTGACCTGCCTCTTGAGAAACCTGTATGCAGGTCAGGAAGCAATAGTTAGAACTGGACATGGAACAACAGACTGGTTCCAAATAGGAAAAGGAGTACATCAAGGCTGTGTATTGTCACCCTGCTTATTTAACTTATATGCAGAGTACATCATGAGAAACGCTGGGCTGGAAGAAGCACAAGCTGGAATCAAGATTGCTGGGAGAAATATCAATAACCTCAGATATGCAGATAACACCACCCTTATGGCAGAAAGTGAAGAAGAACTTAAGAGTCTCTTGATGAAAGTGAGAGAGGAGAGTGAAAAAGTTGGCTTAAAGCTCAACATTCAGAAAACTAAGATCATGGCATCTGGTCCCATCCCTTCATGGCAGATAGATAGGGAAACAGTGGAAACAGTGGCTGATTTTATTTTTTTGGGCTCCAAAATCACTGCAGATGGAGACTGCAGCCATGACATTAAAAGATGCTTACTCCTTGGAAGAAAAGTTACGACCAACCTAGATAGCATATTAAAAAGCAGAGACATTACTTTGCCAACAAAGGTCCATCTAGTCAAAGCTATGGTTTTTCCAGTAGTCATATATGGATGTGAGAGTTGGACTATAAAGAAAGCTGAGTGTTGAAGAACTGATGCTTTTGAACAGTGGTGTTGGAGAAGACTCTTGAGGGTCCCTTGGACTGCAAGGAGATCCCACCAGACTGCAAGGAGATCCCACCAGTCCATCCTAAAGGAGATCAGTCCTGGGTGTTCATTGGAAGGACTGATATTGAAGCTGAAACTCCAATACTTTGGCCACTCGATACGAAGAAGAGCTGCCTCATTTGAAAAGCCCCTGATGCTGGGAAAAATTGAGAGCAGGAGGAGAAGGGGATGACAGAGGATGAGATGGTTGGATGGCATCACTGACTCGATGGACATGAGTTTGGGTAAACTCTGGGAGTTGGTGATGGACGGGGAGGCCTGGCGTACTGCAGTTCATTGGGGTCACAAAGAGTGGGACACTGCTGAGCGACTGAACTGAACTGAACTGAAATTTCATATCTTATGCAAAAAGTAACTCAAGGTGGATCATGGGTTGAAATGCAAAATTCTAGATCTTTTGAAAGATAACATTGGAAAAAATCTTCGGTCTTAGGGGCTTAAAAAAATAAACTTAGTTCTTAGAAAATCTTTAGGTCTTTAAATTGCTAAGCAGGATTTTATCAAAGTTAAAAACTATTGCTCTGCAAAGATCCTATTAAGAGAATCAAAAGAGAGATTACAGACTGGGAGAAGATATTTGCAAACCATATATCTGGCAAAGTACTCTCAAAACTCAATAGTAAATAAAATTCAATTAGAAAACAGGCAAAAGACATGAAGAGACATTTATGCTGAAGAGTATATATAGGCATTAAATAAATACATGAAAAGATATTCAACATCACTAGCCATTAGGGAAATGCAAAGTAACATGAGATATCACTACACTCTCATTACAAATTAGAATAGCTATAATACAAATCTATTAGAACAGCTACAATACAAAGTTGTGCAATACCAAGTGCTGGTGGGGACATGGAGAAAGTAGATTTCTCATACTGGTGGGAAAATTAATACAAAATTAGTTTTACATTAAATGGTACATCTGCTTTAGAAAATAGTTAGGCAGTATTTTTAAAATGAAACGTATACTTAACATGTGACCCAGGTATGCACTCCTGAGGTTTTAACCTAGAGAAATGTAAACTTTTGTCCACACGGAAACCTGTACACAATTGTTTGCAGCAGATTTATTTGTAATAGCCCCAAACTGGAAACAATCAAAATGCTCCTCAATAGGGAATTGTTGGACAATCTGTGATATATGTATACCATGGAAAACTATTAAGTAATAAAAAGGAACCAACTATTGGCCCAAGCAACAGTTTGGATGGATCATGGGGGTGTTATGCTGAGTGAAAAAACCAGTATCAAGAGGTCATATACTGTATGATTCCTTCTGGCTTCCCTGGTGGCTCAGACGATAAAGAATCTGCCTGCACTGTGGGAGACCTAGGTTCTATTCCTGGGTTAGGTAGATCCCCTGGAGAAGGAAATAGCAACTCACTCCAGTATTCTTGCCTAGGAAATCCTATGGACAGAGGAGCCTGGTAGGCCCCAGTCCATGGAGTCGCAAAGAGTTGGACATGACTGAGCAACTAACATGTGGTACATTCTTGAGATAATAAAATTAGAAAGGTGGAAAGCAGATCAGCGGTTGTCAGGTAGTAGGGATAGTGGGGGGCTTCGCAGGTGGCTCAGTGGTAAAGAATCAACCTGCCAATGCAGGAAACATGGGTTCAACCCCTGGGCTGGGAAGATTCCCTGGAGAAGGAAATGGTAACCCATTCCAGTATTTTTGCCTGGAAAATCCCATGGACAGAAGAGACTGGCTAGAGTCCGTGGAGTCACAAGAGTCAGACATAACTTTGTGACTAAACAACAACAAAAGGAATAGTGGGAGATCTTCAGTGATGTAGTGGTTCTTTATCTTTAAAAAAAATTTTTTTTTTGGATGTAACTTTTTTTTTTTTTTGGCTCACTGGGTCTTATTTGTGGCACTTTGGATCTTCAGTCTTCACTGCTGCATGTGTGATCTTAGGTGGCAGCATGCAAACTCTTAGTTGCAGCATGTGGGATATAGTTCCCTGACCAGGGATTGCACCTGGGCCCCCTGCTTTGGGAACGCAGAGTCTTAGCCACTGGACCACTAGGGAAGTCCCCTGGTTCTTTATCTTTACTTCAGTGGTGGTTACATGAATCTAAATATGTGATGCACTGAACTATATACACACATTGTACTGATGTCAATTTCCTGATTTTGATATTTATACAATAATTACTTAAGACATAATCATTGGGGGAAACTAGGTGAAAGGTATGAGGGAATTCTTTATTTTCTTTGCAAAGTCCTGTGAAATTTTAATTATTTCAAAATAAAAAGTTAGAAGTGTACGTATATAGAATGTAAAATTTCCGTGCCACTCTACATTTTACAACTTCATTTTTAATGGTTACCTAGGGACTCTGACACTTCTGATCATTATTTAAAACATTCTGAGTGTGCTGCTATCTTTTAAATGGCTCGGTAGTAGCAGTAGCCAACAATTTATCCTGGGAAAAGTGGGTTATGAGCAAGCCTCTGAGGAGAAGTCTAAGTCCTACATTCTGAGAGAGGGGTTCCCCATGGCCTCAGTAACTGTTCTTGGGGGCTCTGAATGGCTCAGACCAGCTTTTTTCCTGCCCTTTTCCAAAAATTTTGGATATACTTATTCAAGGATAAAAATTGGGGACTGCCTCCTTCTACCTGGTAATGCATTCTTTTTCAGTCTTTGCTTACATCAGTTACCAAAACACCAGTAATTCTAGAGGCATGGAGGAAGACATCTGTCTTTGTCTCTCTCTTGTCTCTTAGTGCTTTACCTCCTCTTATTCATTGAATTAATGTCCGATGTCATGGCTGCTGACCAACTGTCCCTGAGTCAAACCCGCTTCTCTGAGCCGAGATGGTCTCTGTTGTCTTTGCTGCTAGAGAGAGTGGCCACTCAGCACTGTCCAGAGCAGCTGTCTCTGTCTCCACTGGCTCCAACTGAACCAGCTGGAGGCCATTGTCTGTCTTCCTGGAAGCCAATTCCAGGAAAGGAAGGTTCTGTGCAGCTTAGCAAGTACCATTGTCTTTTGTACAGCAGAAAAGAGCTGGTTGCATTTCTCCAGTGTTCCACACACATCTTTCCAGCTCTGTGCCATATCAGATCCCATGCCATGCTGAGGACTAATGTTGGATGTGGACCAGTCCATGCTCAGCACATACTTTGGGTCACCTGTGGTAAGGACTGATAGTATCAGTCTGGTCAGATATCAGAGATGCCCAATGCCATGAAAATTGTTTTTGTTTGTTTGACAGATTTAAGGCAACCCAGGTTCACATACACAAAATAGTAAAAATAATCAACAACTGGATCAAAAAGAAGCATGCATTAATTCCCTAGCATCAAATAAGCAGGCTTAAAATACAGAATTTTCTATAGACGTTTACAACATCACAATGAATTCAGAAGCTTGTTTATCTGGATTTTCTTTTTTCTTCTGAGGGTTTGTTTTTTTTTTTAATGATGTTCACATGTGACAGAAAATTCAAACATATAAATTTTGTATTAGACAGCAGTTTGGAATTGTAATTCCAGATATTTTTCTCTGCTTCATAAATGATATTCCCTGATAACTGTTCTGCCACATGGCCTTAGGCAAGGGGGCAAGTCAGGGACATTGGAAAAGAAGCAGCAGGGGATATCCCATTCCGACAAGAAAGAAAAGTTAGAGGAAGCACTGCCAAGCTAGCCACATGTGGGAAAAAATAGAGAGGAGGAGTGAGCAGGTGAGATTCCAGAGTTCTTGGAATCCCATTTCCTTCCCTTAAGGCAGAGTTGGGAGGGTTGCTGAACAAGCCCCCTGATAAGCAGGGAGGACTGTGGAACATTAGTGGCTCCATCACTGCACATGCACTGGACTGGGGCACATGCTGCAGGGGACTTGGTGAAAGTAGGGGCTTCATTAGACAACCTGGGCTACACTGACTGCTGAGGGCATAGCGAGCGCCTGGGTGCTGCACAAGCCTGCCCTGTTATTGCTTTATGTTTATTGTTTTATTCTTCATAGCCACCCAGTGACGTAGGTACCATTATTACTCCAATTGTCCAGAGGAGAGACTGGTCAATCAGGAGAAAAGTAATGAAGTTCTCAACACCAGCATTAGCAGGAGTGACAGGGGTGGAGGGGAGCTCCAGATCTGGAAGATAGTGAGCAAAGGAAGCTGTAGGCTTCAGTTGTTGCGTGCAGGCCTTGACTGCATGGTGTGACAGAAAGGGCGGTGTCCATCATGACTCCTAGGTTTCTGTCTTGAGTAACTGGGTGAATAATCCTGCCATGTGCTGACATGAGGGCATATACTGATTTTCCCTTTGGGACTGTCTGGTCTGAAGTGTCTGGGAAACACCTAACAGGAAAGTCCCATAAGCAGCTGGATATATTGGTCTGGGTCTGAGCAAGATGTTAGGTGGAGAATTCAGAGTCATTATCACATAAATCTACCTGCTTACACACACACGCAAGCCAGGAAAGTTCTTTAAGTCATTGTTACACAGTCAGAAATTTCAATAGCAGTTAATTAGTGTCATAAGCCTATTTTTAAAATGCAAAATCTTCAGGACAAAGTTTCGATAGTGCTTACTATGAAATTCTAGAGCCAAAGGGAAGATGTAAGAGGTGTTACACAAAAAAAGATTTCTCTAGGTAAAAGGTTAGGGACATGTTAGGTCAGAAATTCTGACCAAGAGCATATTGGAAGCGTTGGAGAATTAGTAATAAAGGAATATGTCTAACTTAAAAAAAAATTTCTTGTCTACACACTCATTCTGGGAAATGCTCTAGTAAGATTTTGATCCAATCAGTGACTTACATCTCAGTGTGGATTAATTTCTGATTCAAGTGTTGAGGGAGTGGATGTCCTGATTGACTAGGAGTCAGTCAGTTCAGTCGCTCAGTCGTGTCCGACTCTTTGAGACCCCATGAATCGCAGCACGCCAGGCCTCCCTGTCCATCATCAACTCCCAGAGTCTACCCAAACCCATGTCCATCAAGTCGGTGATGCCATCCAACCATCTCATCCTCTGTCGTCCCCTTCTCCTCCTGCCCCCAATCCTTCCCAGCATTAGGGTCTTTTCCAATGAGTCAACTCTTCACATGAGGTGCCAAAGTATTGGAGTTTCAGCTTCAACATCAGACCTTCCAATGAACACCCAGGACTGACCTCCTTTAGGATGGACTGGTTCAATCTCCTTGCAGTCCAAGGGACTCTCAAGAGTCTTCTCCAATACCACAGTTCAAAAGCATCAATTCTTCGGTGCTCAGCTTTCTTCACCGTCCAACTCTCACATCCATACATGACCAATGGAAAAACCATAGCCTTGACTAGATGGACCTTTGTTGGCAAAGTAATGTCTCTGCTTTTTAATATGCTATCTAGGTTGGTCATAACCTTCCTTCCAAGTACAAGCTGATAATTTAGGAATACAGGATGCATGGGTCTAATCCTGTCCCCAATACAGCACAATGGTATGGGGACAAGAGTCCAAGGAAATAGATACAGGATTTAGAGGAGGGTTGAGATGATGCCAAAGAGAAGAGAAACAAATAACACTTTGCCTAGCTTTGGCCCCATACCAGGGAAGGACAAGTTTCTTGATTTCCTCTCCTCTCTTCCCTCCGTGACAGGAAACGCAGGCTGAGTATGCCCCACAGTTCAGCAGCATGCGTGTATGTTGCATTAGCCTGGGATCCTGAACACAAAGTTCCCTCCCCTTCCATCTGTAAACCCACCCAGCTTCTGGGCAGATTTCTCTGTACTATGTGGCGTGATCTTCCAGACCAGCTATGTCTGCTCCAGGGCACTGCATAGCTAGCAGAAAAGCAGGCTAGAACTTTCTGGCCATCACCCCACCTACAGCACTTAAGACATTGCTTTGTACTTCTGATTTATGTTCCCTTTGTCTTAGTCTGTTCAGGCTGCCATGACAAAACACCACAAACAGAGACGGCATAAATAACAGAAATTGATTTTGCACAGTTCTGGAGGCTGGAAGTTCAAGATCACAGTGCCAGCATGGTCAGTTCCTGGTGAAGACTCTCTTCCTGACTTGCAGATGGCCACCTCTCTGGGTCCTCAGCCTTTTCTGGGTGTGTGCTCTTGGAGACAGAATGAGCTGCTTTTCTTATAAGGGCACCAATCCCATGGCAGGCATCTCACCCTCACGACCTCATCCAAGCTTAATTACTTCCCAAAGGTCCCATCACCAAATACTATCACATTGAGGGCTAGGGCTTCAACATATGGTTTTGGGAGTCACAATTCAGTACCTAACATCCTTCTCTTCACCAGGACAGAATTTAACCCTAACACTTGGTTCAGAACCTAGCACTCATTAGGCCCCAAGTGATACATGGACAAATAAATAAAAATGACTGAAGTATAACACTGCATGTCTGTTCCCTGTCAGAGGGGTCAGGTCAGGGCCCACATGCTCCTGAATGCCTGAAGTGGGCCCCAGAGAACTTGGCAAGGCTGAGTGATGGAGTGAGGGCTCTTTTCCAGGCTTCTCAGAAAACTACCTCTTAGTGTTGAATGAATGGTACATTATGTGATACAATCTCATTTTTTTTCTTATCTTCAAAATGATGGAAAACAACAACATTCTGTAAAGGCATTATCCTTCAATTAAAAAATAAATAAATTTTTAAAAATGTCTTTTTAATCTGCAACTTCATTACTTTAAGGAAATTTAGAATATAGATAAGCAAAAATGTACAAAATAAAAGTAAAGGTCACAATAATCCCTGAGAGGTGACACTGATCTGGTTAGGCTATTTCAGACCTTTCTCTGAACAAAGCATGTATATATATGCTCACATAGTATGTGTTGCTTGTCATCTGCCTATTTCCACTGAATGTCACATTTCAGGAATAACTGCACTGCTCCAGTAGCCTTTTCAGCATCATTTAAAAGGGCCTCTTGGTACTTGGTTTTTGTTGCTCAGGGAGAGCAGGGATGTTGCCCCAGTGTATGAAGGTCGCGGCTCTCCCTTCATTCCCCTCCCAGCACTGGGTGTGTTTCTCACTTGGTGAGAAACTAAGCAAGCTCTGGGGAGGCAGCCTGGGGAATCAGGCAACTGACAGAGTGAGTCTCTTCATCTACGGATACTTTGTCCGAACTCCCTGAGGGCCTGTGTCTAACCTGTAGCCAGTTAGAAACCATGTGGGTGAGGGAAGCACTTCCATTTGGATTCTCCTTAAACGTGAAGGGGAGGTGGGATGGTTAGGACAAACTTAAAGGCCCAGACACTTTCTGCTTATACTCAGAGGACTGTCTTCAGCTCCTGCTCTGCCAAGAAGACATTGTTTATGCATTCATTCATTCATTCCACAAACCTTTACTGAGTTCCTACTATGTGACAGGTGACCCAGACTATACACATCTCATCTATATTTTAAGGGTTCTTGACCATCAGCACAGTGTAAAGTTGAGATGCCTCAAGGATAGTGAGGGCCCTTCCCTGCATGAGATGGGATGCTTCACCAACTGACTTTTTTTGTTTTTAACAGTTATTTATTTGGCTGCGTCAGGTCTTAGTGTTGGCTCGTGGGCTTAGTTGCCCTACAGTATATGGTATCTTATTTCCTTGACTAGGGATCAAGCCCATGTCCCCTGCATTGGAAGAAGGATTCTTAACCACTGGACATTCAGGGCAACCCCACATCTGCCTTTTTGAACAAGATGACCTTCAAAGCTAACATTGAAATTTAATGAGTGCTGTAAACACCCACTGGTGCTGTTCTGACCTCATAAACTAGCCAACTTCTTCCATAGTGTCACGACAAACTCAGGGCTTCTTTCCACAGCTGGGTGAGCAGTGAGAGGGAGTGAGGAAAGAATTTATCAGTCCAGGGCCAATGACTTCCTAGACGGTCTGGTGGCATCACCCAGCCCTGTGCTGAGTCACCACTGGAATATCCCAGTCCTGGCTGCTGCCCTCTCATGGGCCACAGCCCTACAGCCTCTGCCTAACTCTACATCCTACCCATCTTTTCAAGCTGAGCCTGCCACCATTCCTTTAGTGGGCACGTCATGGCTCCCTTGGTTATACTGAAATGAGACCATGAGGGCTGGTGCCATTTGGAGATGTGGATATCTTGGTATGCAAATGAGAATGGATGTAATCTGAGTCCTGAGCAACCTCAGAACAAAATGGTCTCACAACCACTTCATCATGCTAAATAAACAAAGCACTGAACAACAACAACCAACATTTGTTCAACAGAACTTCCAGCTGGTGTATGGACAGCAGGTAATTTCACTCCACCCTTGAGTCTCACTCTGCCTCACTATACCTCCCTTCCTCTTCCCCAGCTTCCTTGATGCCCCATATCCCTGAAACACATCCAGCAGTGAGCCCTGGGCCTTCGCTCTCACCTAGAGCTCCAGTCCATCCCTGCTTCTGCAGCTCCACTCACTGCTCCCTGTCCCACTTTCTCTCTGACCTCAGAGATGGAGGAAGAATCAGAAGTGAATAATAGCAAGTGGGAATTTGTTCTTTGAATGAAAGTGAAGTTGCTCAGTCGTGTCTGACTCTTTGCAACCCCATGGACTGTAGTCTACCAGGCTCCCCCATCCCTGGGATTCTCCAGGCAAGAATACTGGAGTGGGTTGCCATTTCCTTCTCCAGGAGATCTTCCCAACCCAGGGATTGAACCCAGGTCTCCCACATTGTAGGCAGGCGCTTTACCGTCTGAGCCACCAGGGAAGCCCTTTGGATGTTCTTTGGATATTGGATGTCAAATGCCCATTCCAGAAGTTGCCTCAGCTAAGCCATCCACTCTGGCCAAGGGAAACAGTGATTGGAGAGGAAAGAGGAAGGCAGTGCTTGAATCAAAACTGGATTCTTTTAAGGGCCAACCTGGCCCTCCAGAATGTTCTTCTTTCTCCTGCTTTTCCTCTGTATCTGCCTATGTGGCTGTGAAGCAGTCATGTTAAGAGGAAAAACAAAACAAAAAGCAAAGCATGAGATCCAGGCATGCAAGGAGCTTCAGGGGCCTTAAAAGAAAGGGTTACATAAACCCACAGAGTAAAATTTCCAAGGTATCTTGCCAAGTGAAGAGCAGATTCTCACGACCACAACTGTTAGCTAAAGGAAAGGCCCAGATATGTGCTAAGGAACAGGCGGCATCAAGAAAGGCTGTGGATTGTCAGTGGACCAGCAGAAAATAGATTTCAACAGGTGTAGGGCAGGACTTGAAGGACAGGAGCATGGGATATCTATTATGCCTAAAAATGGAAGGTATCAGAGAGGTAAAAAAGCATACAAGCCAATCTGAAGGAACTTGCACTCACCTAAGATTGAACAGTTCAGCACCAAAACAGATAATAGACTGAAGCATATTATAATGATACAAGAAAAAAATGAAAGAACAAAAGCCCTGCATTTGTCACCACTAGAAGTTACCAGGGCAAAATTCAGTTCTTTGACAATTGGTAAACAAATGGACAGAATCAAACATTTATCCTTGATAAGATCACCTACATAGCAGGAAAAGTGGTGTGTGCACAGTCGTGTCCGACTCTTTACGACCTCATGGACTATATAGTTCACCAGGTTCCTCTGTCCATGGAATTTTCCAGGCCAGATTACTGGAGTGGCTTGCCATTTCCTATTCCAAGGGATCTTCCTGATCCAGAGGTGGAACCTGCATTTCCTGCATCATCTGCCTTGCCAGGTGGGTTCTTTATCACTGTGCCACCTGGGAAGTCCCATAGCAGGAAAACCAAGTAGTTAATAAAGAAAAATTTCCCTTTATAGAAGAATTCCAGCTAATAGAAGCAAAAGGAATGATAGAATTAGAAAAATTGCCATCTTGCAAGCATTAATGATGGAGAAGGAAATGGCAACCCACTCAAATATTAATGATGGAGAAGGAAATGGCAATCCACTACAGTCCATGGGGGTCACAAAATCAGACACGACTTAGTGACTAAACAATAACAAACAACCAGAGAAGGCAATGGCACCCCACTCCAGTACTCTTGCCTGGAAAATCCCATGGATGGAGGAGCCTGGCGGGCTGCATTCCATGGGATCGCTAAGAGTCAGACAAGACTGAGCGACTTCACTTTCACTTTTCACTTTCATGCATTGGGGAAGGAAATATTTAATTATTTATTATTATTTTTATTTATAAAAATATTAATATATTTAAACTTACCTTAAATATTGTCTTTGAAATATGGTGTGTATTTTGCAGTTAGAGCATATTTCAATTTGGATTTTCAACAGTTAAAGTGAAATGTAGTCCTACCAAAACTATAGATCTGTGACTAACAGAAAAAATTTTTATATAGCTTCAGCTTTTAACTTGATTGGAATTCAGTTCTTAAAGATTCAGTTCCTCAGTCACACCAGTCACATTTCAAGTGCTCACGGCCACACGTGACTGGCAGCCGGCGTGTTAGATCACCTTTCCCCTCTGTTCTCTCAGGTGTGGATGTTTTGTGAACTTTTTGTGCCTCTGTGGACCTGAAAGTGGGGAGAAGGGGCTGTTTCCTCCCCCACTCACTGTTGCTTTCCTGGAACATGCTCCCTTCTTCTCACCAGGAATTGTTTCTCCTACCATCATTGTGGTGACAGTTATCTACCAAATTCTGGGTATGTGTGTGTATACTCAGTCGTGTCTGACTCTTTGCAACCCCAAGGACCCCGCCAGACTCCTCTGCCCATGGAATTTTCCAGGCAAGAATACTGGAGTAGGTTGCCATTTCCTTTTCCAGGGAAAGTCTGGGTAGATGAGTTTATTCCTTGAAGTTTCACTTCCTGAATCACTGAAACTTTCTCTAACCCTCCCTAGTCATATTCCTTGGTAAGATCAATATCTTGGTAGATGATATTAACATTTCCAACACACTGGCCTCCCAGCTCTCCATCAGTGATCTTGTCTCCTCAGTTGTACGTTCCCATAGTCACATCTCAAAGATGTCCTGTCAAGTACTGACACCCTAATAAGTCCATGTGGGCTCAGTTGCCCCATGGCATGTGGGATCTTAGTTTTCAGACCAGGGCTTGAACCCCCATTCCTTGCATTGGAAAGCAGATTCTTAACCACTGGACCACCAAGGAAGTCCCTCTGGCCATCTCTTGGATCTATGTATTTACCTACAATTCTTTGTGTTTGCAACACATTGTCATAAAAGGATACTTCATCATAAACCTTTAGTGTAGAGTTTTCCAGGATGCCAGGAGTATTAACAGGGAACAGTTTAATTGCACTGTTCTCTGGATGACTTCCCTGGTGGCTCAGACAGTAAAGCATCTGCCTACAATGTGGGAGAGCTGGGTTCGATCCCTGGGTCGGGAACATCCTCTGGAGAAGAAAATGGCAACCCACTCTTGGCTGGAAAATCCCGTGGACAGACGAGCCTGGTGGGCTACAGTCCATGGGGTCACAAAGAGGCAGACTTGACTGAGTGACTAAACTTTCACTTTCACTTTTCTGGATGAAGGAACTTCAAATGTTGTGTGCATGTGCTGCCATCTTGTGGTATTTTGAGGACCGTGTCTCTGATGTAGTCTGGTGCTGTTTGCTCGCTTGGTGAGGTCTAACATCACTTTGTGGCAAATAGACAGGGAAAAAGTGAAAGCAGTTACAGATTTTATTTTCTTGAGCTCCAAAATCACTGTGGATGGTGACTGCAGCCATGAAATTAAAAGACTTTTGCTCCTTAGAAGTAGAGAAGGCAATGGCAACCCACTCCAGTATTCTTGCCTGGAAAATCCCGTGGACGGAGGAACCTGGTAGGCTGCAGGCCATGAGGTTGCTAAGAGTCAGACATGACTGAGCGACTTCACTTTCACTTTTCACTTTCATGCATTGAAGAAGGAAATGGCAACCCACTCCAGCGTTCTTGCCTGGAGAATCCCAGGGACGGGGGAGCCTGGTGGGCTGCCGTCTATGGGGCTGCACAGAGTCGGACACGACTGAAGCGACTTAGCAGCAGCAGCAGGTCCTTAGAAGAAAAGCTATGACAAACCTAGACGGCATATTAAAAAGCAGAGACATCGCTTAGCCTGATTACACAAAGGACTGTATAGTCAAAGCTATGGTTTTTCCAGTAGTCATGTATGGATGTGAGAGTTGGACCATAAAGAAGGCTGAGCTCAGAAGAATTGATGCTTTCGAATTGTGGTCCTAAACAAGACTCTTGAGAGTCCCTTGGACTGCAAGGAGATCAAACCAGTCAATCCTAAAGGAAATCAACCCTGACTATTCATTGGAAGGACTGATGCTGAAGCTGAAACTCCAATAATTTAGCCACCAAATGCGAAGAGCTGAAGCACTGGAAAAGACCCTAATGCTGGGGAAGTTCAGTTCAGGTCAGTCGCTCAGTCATCTCTGACTCTTTGTGACCCCATGGACTGCAGCACACCAGGCCTCCCTGTCCATCACCAACTCCCGGAGTTTACTCAAACTCATGTCCATCGAGTCGGTGATGCCATCCAACCATCTCATCCTCTGTAGTCGCCTTCTCCTCCCACCTTCAATCTTTCCTAGCATCAGGATCTTTTCAAATGAGTCAGTTTTTCACATCAGGTGGCCAAAGTAGTGGAGTTTCAGCTTCAACATCAGTCCTTCCAATGAATATTCAGGGATGATCTCCTTTAGGATGGACTGGTTGGATCTCCTTACAGTCCAAGGGGTTCTCAAAAGTCTTCTCCAATGCCACAGTTCAAAAGCATCAATTCTTCAACACTCAGCTTTCTTCATAGTCCAACTCTCACATCCATACATGACTACTGGGAAAACCACAGCTTTGACTTTGTTGGCAAAGTAATGTCTCACTTTTTAATATGCTATCTAGCATAACTTTTCTTTCAAGGAGCAAGCATCTTTTAATTTCATGGCTGCAAACACCATCTGCAGTGATTTTTAGAGCCCAGAAAAATAAAGTTTGTCACTGTTTCCCCATCTATTTGCCATGAAGTGATGGGACCAGATGCCATGATCTTAGTTTTCTGAATGTTGAGTTTTAAGCCAACTTTTTCACTCTCCTCTTCCACTTTCATCAAGAACAACTTTCATCTTTAGTTCTTCTTCACTTTCTGCCATAAGGGTGGTGTCATCTGCATATCTGAGGTTATTGATATTTCTCCTGGCAATCTTGATTCCAGCTTGTGCTTCATCCAGTCTAGCATTTCTCATGATGAACTCTTCATATAAGTTAAATAAGCAGGGTGACAATACACAGCCTTGATGTACTCCTTTCCCGATTTGGAACCAGTCTGTTGTTCCATGTCCAGTTCTAACTGTTGCTTCCTGACCTCCATACAGGTTTCTCAAGAGGCAGGTCATGTGTTCTGGTATTCCCATCTCTTTCAGAATTTTCCAGAGTTTGTTGTGGTCCACACAATCGAAGGCTTTGGCATAGTCAGTAAAGCAGATTCTGTTTTTCTGGAACTCTCTTGCTTTTTCCATGATCCAGCGGATGTTGGCAATTTGATCTCTGGTTCCTCTGCCTTTTCTAAATCCAGCTTGAACAGCTGGAAGTTCACGGTTCACATACTATTGAAGCCTGGCTTCAAGAATTTTGAGCATTACTTTACTAGCGTGTGAGATGAGTGCAATTGTGTGGTAGTTTGAGCATTCTTTGGCATTTCCTTTCTTTAGGATTGGAATGAAAACTGACCCTTTCCAGTCCTGTGGCCAGTGCTGTTGGGGAAGACTGAAAGCAAAAGGAGAAGAGGGTGGCAGAGGATGAGATGGTTAGATAGCATCACTGACTCAATGACATGAATTTAAACACACTCTGGGAGACAGTGAAGGACAGGGAAGACTGGCATGCTGCTGTCCATGGGGTTGCAAAGAGTTTAACACAACTTAGTGACTTAACACGGAGAAGGCAATGGCACCCCACTGCAGTACTCTTGCCTGGAAAATCCCGTGGACGGAGGAGCCTGGTAGGCTATAGTCCATAGGGTTGCTAAGAGTCGGACATGACTGAGCGACTTCACTTTCACTTTTCACTTTCATGCATTGGAGAAGGAAATGGCAACCCACTCCAGTGTTCTTGCCTAGAGAATCCCAGGGACGGGGGAGCCTGGTGGGCTGCCGTCTATGGGGTCGCACAGAGTCGGACACGACTAAAGCGACTTAGCAGCAGCAGCAGCAGTGACTTAACAACAACAACAACCTTTCTGAGGATTACAAACTGCATATTGCATACACATACATCTTACACAAGCACCCATAAATCCACACAGAAAACTTGTGTTTCACAAAGTGGGTCACTTTGCCCGTGAAGTTATTCACAGGTTGTTCTAAATGTAGGAGAACAGATGACAAGGCTCATCTCTGCCAAAGAAGGAAAAACACATGCTGCTCGGTAAGCCTAGGAGGCTGCCCTACTGAGTCTGTATTTCCTAAGTGCTTTGGACTGAAGCAGATTTGGAAACTTTAAGGCCTTACAGATGCAGTTCAATATCTACCAATTATAGACTGAATTATTCAGTTCTGCTAGTGTGTCATCATTTTTCTTTCTGAGCCTCTCAGCATACATCCTGACTCTGCTCCAATCATGTATTCATTCTCTGGAAAGTCACAAACAGTCTGAGTCTAAACTGCAGCATCTGTCCTCAGATTTCTGTGGACATTCAACCACTGAAGGGCATCTATATTGTGCCTAGGTTGGAGCTATTATGAATAAGGCTACTATCAACATCTGTGTACAGGTTTTTGCGTAAATTTGAGTTCTCATTTCTTTTGGGGCCACAGCTTTGTAGTAAAGCCTGAAGTCAGCAAGCATGATACCTCCTGCTTTGTTCTTTTTTGTCATGCTTGCTTTGGCTATTTGGTCTCTTTTTTTGGTTTAAGGTCATTTTAGTTTTGTGAAAAATATCATGGATATTTTGATAGGTATTACATTAAATATGTAGATTTCTTTGGGTAGTATGGTTATTTTAACAACATTAATTCTTCCAATCCATGAACACAGGATATCTTTCCCTTCTTTTCTGTATAATCTTCAATTTCCTTCATCAATGTTTTACAGTTTTTAGAGTACAGATATTTCACCTTCCTGGTTAAGTTTATTCCTAGGTATTTTATTCTTTGTGATATGATTTTAAATTGTTTTCTTGCTATCTCTTTTTGATAGTTCATTACTAGTGTATAGAAAAATATTTCCCTATATTAATCCTTTATCCCAAGACTTTACTGAATTCATTTATTGGTTCGAATAGTTTTTTGGCTTACAGACTTAAGAGTTTTCTATATATAATATGTTACTGCAAATAGTGACATCTTTACTGTCACATCCCTTCCAATCTGGATACCTTTTATTTCTTTTTCTTGTCTAATTGCTGGCTAGGAATTTTAACACTATCTCAAATAGAAGTGGCAAGAGTGGATTTCTTTGTCTTGTTCCCAACTTTGAAGGAAAAGATTTCAGCTTTTCACATCGAATATGATGTTAGCTATGGTTTTGTCATATATAATCTCCCTCTTTGATGGGAGGTTTTTTAAAATCATGAATGGATGTGGAAGTTTTTGAAATGCTCTTTAAATCTGTTGAGATTTAATCTCAACATGTGATTTAATCTCTCCTTTTATTAGTGTGATGGATCACTTTGATCGATTTGCAGATATCAAACTATTCTTGCACCCTGGAATAAATTTCACTGATTGTGGTGTATGATCCTTTTAATATATTATTGAATTTGGTTTGTTAATATTTTGATGAGAACTCTTGTGTCTATAGACATCAGAGTTATTGGCCTGTAATTTCCTTTCTTTTTGGTAGTATCTTTTTCTGGTTTTGGTATTAGGGTAATGGTGGCATCATAGAATGAATTTGGAAGTGTTCCTTTCTCTTCAGTTTTCTTTGTAATAGTTTGAGAAGAATAAACTTCAGCTTTTATTATATTTGTTAGACTTATCCTGTGAAGGCTTTTGGTCCTGGATTTTTGTTTGCTGGGAATTTTTTTTTGTTTTATTTTGCTTTGTTTCGAGAAAGAAATGGCAACCCACTCCAGTACTCTTGCCTGGAAAATCCCATGGACGGAGGAGCCTGGTGGGCTACAGTCCATGGGGTCACAATGAATCGGACACGACAGAACAACTAAACTTTTTGTTTTTTGCTGATTCAGTTTCACTACTAGTGATTGATCTGTTCAGATTGTCTATTTCTTCCAATTCAGTTTTGGAAGACTGTATGTTTCTGGAAATTTATCCATTTCTTCTAGGTTGTTTAATTTGTTGGCATATAATTGTTTTGTAGTATCCTTTTTATTTATTTAATCTGTTTGACTGCATTGGGTCTTGGTTGCAGCACACAGGGTCTTTGTTGCATCATGCAGGATCTTTCACTGTGGTTTGTGGACTTTCTAGTAGTGGTACATGAGCTTCAGTAGTTGCAGCATGCAGGCTCTCTAGTTGCAGCACATGGGCTCTGGAGCATGTAGACTCAGTAATTGTGGTACATGGATTTAATTGCTTTGTGGCATGTGGGATCTTTATTCCTTGACCAGGGGTTGAACCCATTTCTCCTGCATTGCAAGGTGGATTCTTAACCATTGGACCATTTATCATTTTTTCACTCCCTGTGATGTTGATTATAATTTCTCCTCTTTCATTTCTTATTTGTTTATTTGGGTCCCCTTCCCTTTTTTTCATGTCTTTCTCTTTTTTAAAGTTTGGAATGCATCCAAATATGCATATCATTTTGCACAGGGGCCATGCTAATCTTCTCCATATCATTCCAATTTTAGTATATGTGCTGCTGAAGCCAGTACTCTCTTCTTGTTTTCTTAATGAGTCTGTCTAAGATTATGTTTATTTTTTCAAAAGACTAGCCCTTTGTTTCGTTAATCTTATCTATTATTTTTTGGCCTCTATATTATTCTTTCTGCTCTGATCTTTTATTATTTTCTCCTTTTACTGATTTGGGACTTTGTTTTTTCTTCTTTTTCTAATTTCTTTGGATGATAGGTTAGGTTATTTGAGGTTTTACGTGTTTTTTGAGGTAGGTCTGTATAACTATAAACTTCCCTTTAGAATTGCTTTTGCTTCTTCCTGAAAACTTTGGAAAGATTTATTTTCGCTTGTCTCAAAGTATTTTCTGATTTACCTGTTGATCCTTTTTTTTTTAAGTAGCATGTTGTTTAGTCTCCACATATTTGTGTTTTCCCCATTTTTCTTTCTGTAATTGATACCCAGTTTCCCTTCTGTTTGGAAAAGCTACTTAATGTAATTTTTATCTCTTTAAATTTATTGAGACTTGTTTTGTGACCTAGCATGTGATCTATCCTGGATCTATTCCATGTGTATTTGAAAAGAATGTGTGTTCTGCTGTTTTGGATGGAATGTTCTATAGATATCAATTAAGTTTAACTGGTCTGATATGTTATTTAAGACCACCTTTTCCTTATTGATTTCTGTCTGGATGATCTGTCGATTGATGTAAGTGGGTGTTAAAGTCCCCTATTATTATTGGGGATTTAAATTATTGTCAACTTCTTCCTTCATGTCTATTAATGTTTGCTTTATATATTTAGGTACCCCTAGATTAGATGCACATATGTTAATGAATGTTATATCCTTTTCTTATATTGATCCTTCAATCATTATATAATGCCCTTCTTTATCTTTTGTTGTATTGTAAAGTCTCCTTTGTCTGATATGAGTATTGCTATCTTAGCTTTCTTGTCATTTTCATTTGCATGAAATATCTTTTCCATCTCCCTCACCTGCAGTATGTATGTGTCTTTACCTCTAAAGTGAGTATATTGTAAGCAGCATATAGATGGGTCTTTTCAGTTGAGATACAGTTGATACATAATATTATATAAGTTACAAGTATCAGCTCAGTTCAGTCGCTCAGTTGTGTCCGACTCTTTGTGACCACATGAATTGCAGCACGCCAGGCCTCTCTGTCCATCACCAACTCCCAGAGTCTATCCAAACCCATGTCCATCGAGTTGGTGATGCCATCCAACCATCTCATCCTCTGTCGTCCCCTTCTCTTCCTGCCCCTAATCCTACCCAGCATTAGGGTCTTTCCAATGCATCAACGCTTCACATGAGGTGGCCAAAGTATTGGAGTTTCAGCTTCCACACCAGTCCTTCCAATGAACACCCAGGATTGATCTCCTTTAGGATGGATTGATTGGATCTCCTTGCAGTCCAAGGGACTCTCAAGAGCCTTCTCCAACACCACAGTTCAAAAGCATCAATTCTTCGGTGCTCAGCTTTCTTCACAGTGCAACTCTCACATCCATAATCATAGCCTTGACTAGATGGACCTTTGTTGGCAAAGTAACGTTCTCCTTTTAGTGCTGCTTTAACTGTGCCCCATAAATCTTGATATGTTTTGTTATCTTTTTTATTTATTTCACTCTATTAAAATTTTTCCTTGGGACTTCCCTTTTTTGGTCCATGGATTATTTAGACTCTGTGGTTTAGTTTTCAAGTGTATTGGAGGTTTTCTTATTATCCGTTACAGATTTCTAGTTTGATTGCTGGGTAAATGGTCTTTTATTCTTTTCTGTGCCCTCCCAGCCAATCATAGCTCCTCTCCTTGGTAGGTGTGATAGGTGTCACAGTGACATCACTGCCCCTTCCCCAGTTACTTTATTCTGGTAATTGCCTCTTATCTTGCCCAGTGCAACTCCCAGTCTGTGCTTCCCTTTTTCTAGCTCTTGTTTCCATCTCACCCTATCCTGCCCCCATCCATCCAGAGTAAAGTTGATTATACATTTGCATAACACAAAAATAACTGAGGTGCAAAGAGAATAATATTGCCACAGGTTGGTAGCCCAGATGTGCAAATGCAATGAGCAGAAATATAGAGAAATGAAGCCTCAAGGAGAGTGCCAAGCCTTAGAGACTCAGACAAGGAAGGGTGAGATACTGAAGTCTGGGGCTGTGGACCTGGGAATCAGAGCAACATCCGGGGGAAGCACAGCAATTCAGGGTCTCAGCAGCTCTGGGGAACATAAGTGAGGTTTGGCTGAGAGAACCCAGATATTCCTGGGCCCGTGGTGGCCAGCACTAGGACCAGCCTGAAGAAGATACACTGGGAGAGGTGGGGGATAACTCTGTCTTTGGAAGTCCTTGGTGTTGATGGGGTTATCCTGGAAGGGACTGGGCAGGTGGGGCAGTGAGCATTCTGGCTGTGTGAACAGAGGTCTGAGATTCCTCCTGCAGGGAACACCATCTGTGAATCAACCCTGGGTGATGTCCAAAAAAGAGGTTCATTTCTTTTTTTTTTCCTTTGGCCATGCTGTCTGGCTTGTAGGATCTTAGTTCCCTCACCAGGGATTGAACCTGAGCCCTTGGCAGTGAAAGGGCAGAGTCCTAAACACGGAACAGCCAAGGAATTCCCAAAGTCTCCTTTTTATTATTTTCTATTTTTAAAATAAAATTTTTTCATTCAACATAGATTAAACAAATAACTTTTAACAGGTTTTATTTCAGGAAACAGCCACCTCCTCCCCTGGCCTGTTCCCATTGTCTGCCCCCTTTAGAAACCCATTTATCCTATTTGAACTGAGCCACAAAGATCTTCTCTAATATTCCCTCCAACTCCCCATGCCCCAGCTCTGCCAGCTTTAGTCCAAGGCAACCTGCTGTCTCCCATATGCTGTGTGAGCACTCAGATCTCACAATTGCCACATTACCATTTGTTGCAATATTTTGGGTCATAGTGTCCTTGCTCTAAGGCAGTGTTTTTTCTGATGAGTGTTTTCAGTGAGCTTTGATTTGCTTTTTTCCCCCAAAGTCTTCTTTTTGTAGTTTTTTATATTTCTCCCCAGCTCTTTCTTATTTTTGTGTGAGGTTAAGTTTTTCCCAAATCAGTTTTTAGCAGGAAGTTCATCCAGAGGAGCATTGAGTGCTGTGGCCCAGGGTCTCAGAATTTCTAGAAGCTGAGGTTTCTGTGGGTGTGTGTTTTTCTCTATTTTAAGAAATGAAATACAGTAGCTAACATGAAAAAGGGCTTCTCTAGTGGCCCAGTAGTAAATAATCCCCCTGCCAATGCAGGAGACATGGGTTTGGTCCCTCAGTAAGGAATATCCCCTGGAAAAGAAAATGGATACCCACTCTTGTATTCTTGCCTGGGGAATTCCATGGACAGAGGAGCCTGGCAGGCTACAGTCCATGGAGTCGCAAGAGTTGGACACAGCTTAGCAACTAAGCAACAACAACAGGAAAAAAAACAAATAAATTGCATATGTGAGGCAGAAAGAGAACTAATCATGGAAGCATTCCCAGTGTAGCTGTCTCTCAGCTCTCGAACAGTTTAGTTCAGTTCAGTTGCTCAGTCATGTCTGACTCTTTGTGACCCCATGGACTGCAGCACACCAGGCCTCCCTGTCTGTCACCAACTCCTGGAGTTTACTCAAACTCATATCCATTGAGTTAGCAATGCCATCCAACTATCTTATTCTCTGTCATCCCTTCTTCTCTGTCGTCCCGCCTTCAACCTTTCCCAACATCAGGGTCTTTTCAAATGAGTCAGTTCTCCGCATCAGGTGGCCAAAGTACTGGAGTTTCAGCTTCAACATCAGTCCTTCCAATGAACACCCAAGACTGATCTCCTTTAGGATGGACTGGTTGGATCTCCTTGCAGTCCAAGGGACTCTCAAGAGTCTTCTCCAACACCACATTTCAAAAGCATCAATTCTTCTGCACTCAGCTTTCTTTATAGTCCAATTCTCACATCCATACATGACTACTAGAAAAACCATAGCCTTGACTAGACAGACCTTTGTTGGCAAAGTAATGTCTCTGCTTTTTAGTATGCTGTCTAGTTTCGTCATAACTTTCCTCCCAAGGAGTAAGCGTATATTAATTTCATGATTGCAGTGATTTTGAAGCCCCCAAAATTGAAGTCAGCCACTGTTTCCACTGTTTCCCCATCTATTTGCCATGAAGTGATGGGACCAGATGCCATGATCTTAGTTTTCTGAATGTTGAGCTTTAAGCCACTTTTTCACTCTCCTCTCTTTCACTTTCATCAAGAGGCTCTTTAGTTCTTCTTCGCTTTCTGCCATAAGGGTGGTGTCATCTGCATATCTGAGGTTATCGATATTTCTCCCTGCAATCTTGAATCCAGCTTGTGCTTCATCCAGCCCAGCATTTCTCATGATGTACTCTTCATATAAGTTAAATAAGCAGGGTGACAATATACAGCCTTGACGTACTCCTTTTCCTATTTGGACCCGGTCTGTTGTTCCATGTCCAGTTCTAACTGTTGCTTCCTGACCTGCATACAGGTTTCTCAAGAGGCAGGTCAGGTGTTCTGGTATTCCCATCTCTTTCAGAATTTTCCACAGTTTGTTGTGATCCATGCAATCAAAGGCTTTGGCATGGTCAATAAAGCAGAAATAGATGTTTTTCTGGAACTCTCTTGCTTTTTCAATGATCCAGCGGATGTTGGCAATTTGATCTCTGGTTCCTCTGCCCTTTCTAAAACCAGCTTGAACATCTGGAAGTTCATGGTTCACATATTGTTGAAGCCTGCCTTCGAGAATTTTGAGCATTACTTTACTAGCATGTGAGATGAGTGCAATTGTGCGGTAGTTTGAGCATTCTTTGGCATTGCCTTTCTTTGGGATTGGAATGAAAACTGACCTTTTCCAGTCCTGTGGCCATTGCTGAGTTTTCCAAATTTGCTGGCATATTGAGTGCAGCACTTACACAGCATCATCTTTTTGGATTTGAAATAGTTCAGATTTCAAATTGAGCTCTCGAACAGACCTCGTGTTAATTCTGCAGGCTCCATGCACCCACCATGAGTCAGATCCTTGGAAACCACTATCTGGAATTTTATGGTTCTCAATCGATTGCCTTTCCTTGTAGTTTGATCTCAGTTCTTTGCTTGGTCTTCTAACTCACTTCTAACTCACCATGTGTGTGACTTTCCTGCATCTAGTGCTGTAGACAGGTGATTTGTACATTTCTGCATCTGTGAAGTATTCCATGCATGCAACGTCTCTACCACATGCAGTGTCTCTACCATAATTTATTTCTCCATTCTGTTAATGTACACTTGGATTGTTTTCCTTTTTGCTTCTTTGAACAAGATTTACCTGTCTTCTGGGACACACATGCTAAGTTTTATCTAGTCGTGGAATTGTAGGTCCAAAGTTCACATTCAACTTCATTGGATAAAAAGCCAAACTCTTTTCCAAAGTGGTTGTATTGAGGTAGGCGATAGATGGGCCTCTGGGCTGGACAGCTGGTGTTTGTCATGGAGTAAAATTGAAGCTTTGTTTTTACCTAGACACTCTAAGGACAAAGCTAGCAGTAAAAGCTGAGTTCTGCTAAAGTAGAGAGATAAGGTGCCCACTTTAGAGATTAAGGAAACCTTCCCTGTCTTCATATGCACAAGCAGGCTTCTTGGAGGTGGAAAAGGGAGGGGTCTCCACATATAACAAATGTGGATATATCCCCACAGGCCTCTGCAGCGGAATCCATCTTAGCAAAAAGCTGCACATGCATCTTTGGGGAGGGTCTGAGGACAAATCAGGTGTGAAAAAAGAAACAGGATAATTGGCCAAATGTAAACAAAGACCTGGAAGGACTGTCCTATGTAAATGATTTAAATCACCTCTTTACCGTGCTCCTCATTCAGGATGCCCACACCCCTGATTGTGTATCTCTGCCTTGTTTCTGTCTTCCGTAAACAAACTGTTTCTCTATGTGCTCTCCCACATGTTATGCTATGTCTCTAACAATAAACCTTGTACCTATTTTTACAGTTTTTGCCTCCTTGAAATATCCTTGCTTTCAAACAGGGGAGAGAGCCAGGGTCACTTGCTTCTAGCCTCTAATCCCTGGTTGTTTGATGGCTAGGATTTCTGGTTTTCATCCAGGCTACCCAGGTTTAATTCCTAGGCAGGAAATTAAGATCTCTCTTCAGGACTGTTCACTGCTGCTTCTCTGAGATCAGTACCGGATCCAGTGTAAACGAATTCCTTTTATTCTACTTCCCAGCAAATACATGAATTTTTGCATTAAAATTAACCCTTCACTTTTCATCCAGCTGATAGTAACAGTAACTGTAGGCTAGTCATAACAATAAGTCTCCACTTGCTCCTTTATAAAAATGTTTTTTAAGCTTCCCATGTGTCACTAGTGGTAAAGAACTTGCCTGCCAATGCAGGAGATATGAGAGATGCAGTTTTGATCCCTTTGGTTGGGAAGATCCCTGGAGAGGGAAATGGTAACCCACTCCAGAATTCTTACCTTCAGAACTCCATGGACAGAGGAGCCTGGTGGCCCACAGGTTGAAGTTGAAAAGAGTTGGATATGACTGAAATGTTTTAGTCATAGCAATTTATACCATCCACTGTCACTATACTTATTGCTGTTTACTCCTTCCTCTTAAAATGGAAGTTCCAGGAGACAGGGATTTCATCTGCCTTTTCAAAACTGTTCTTTGAGGTCTAGAACAGTGTAAGGTGCATAGTCAGTACTCAGTAAATATTTGTTAAGTGATTGAAGAAATATATGAAATGAATCAGAATTATTAAAGTAAAAACACTAAAATATGTATGACCTTAAAATTACACAGATGCTTTTGAAGAGACCCAGCATCAGAAAGGAGTCTTCATAATTACCTGGAAATTATGATAAATTGGTTTTTGAGAAAGATGCCAAAACAATTACATAGGGAACAGATAGTCTTTTCAACGAATGGTTCTGGGACAAATGGATAGTCACAAGCAAAATATAAAGTTGGACCCCTATCCCATACCATTTATGAGAATTAATTCAAAATGGATCAAAGACTCAAGTGTAGGAGCTAAACTATAAAACTTCTAGAAGAAGACATAGGAGTAAAACTTGGAGTCCTTGGAATAGGCTATGATTTCTTAGCTATGATGCTGAAAGCACAAGTGACTAAAAAATAACGGACTTTATCAAAATTAAAAATTTTGTACTTCAAAGGACAATACCACAAAAGTGAGAAGATAGCTCACAGAATTGAAGTAAATGTCTGCAATTTATACATCTAATAAGATAATTTTATCTAGACTCTATAAAAGACTCTTACAACTCAGCCTAAAACCCCCCAAACCCAACTAGAATATGAGCAAAAAATTTGAATAGACATATCTCCAAAGACAATATACAAAATAGCCAATAAGCATGAAAAGATGCTCAACACCATTAGTCACCAGGGAAATGCAAATTGAGAGCACAATAAGATTCCACTCCTCCAGGATGAATGATAAAGTTCCATAAGGATGGCTATAGCTAAAAAGACAAACAGTAGATGTTAGGATGGGGGAAAGGAATGCTTGAAGACTGCTGGTGAGAATCTAAAATGATGAAGGCACTTTTAAAAAAACCATTGGGTGTTTCCTCAAAAAGTTGAACATAGAGTTCACTTTGGACTTCCTAGGTGGCTCAGACAGTAAAGAGTCCACCTGCAATGTGGGAGACTCAGGTTCAATACCAGGGTTGGGAAGATCCCCTGGAGAAGGGAATGGCTATCCACTCCAGTATTCTTGCCTGGAGAATTCCGTGGACAAAGGAGCCTGATGGGCTACAGTCCATGGAGTTGCAAAAAGTTGGACACAATTGAGAGACTAACACACAGAGCCACACTTTGAGAAATTTCACTTCTAGGTATATATGCAAGAGAAATAAAAACCTACATCCAGGCATAAACTTTACATGAATGTTCATAGCAGTTTACTCAGCATAGACCAAGGGTGAAAACAGTCCAAATACTTAGCCATTTATTTATGGGTAAATAAAATGTGGCATATACATAAAATGGAATTTTTCAGTGATAAAGGAATGTGGTTCTGATACATGATTCAATAAGAACAAACTTTGAAAACATATGAAATAAAAGAAGACAGCCACAAGAGACCACATGTTGTAAAATTCCATTTATAAGAAATGTTCAAGTTGGCAAATCTATAGAGAAAGTAGATAACCTAGACAGACGTTGTTTAGGGGGCATCATGATGAATAGAAATGACTGCTAATAAGTACAGTTTTCCTTTGGGGTGATAAAATGTTCTAAAATTAGATTGTGATGATGGATGCGTACCTATGAATATACTAAAAATCAGTGTACATTTTAAATGAATGATTATATGGTATATGAATGATATCTGAATAAATCTGTAAAATACAAAAAAAAGAGACGAAAGAAGTGACCAAAAGGGAGTTGCCTGGTCCCTGGGGAATGAGATGAGTTCCTCCCCCCCATGGTTGCTGTTGAAGATCAGAGTCTGAAACTTGATTTTTGGTTTTACCAGATTCCTCCTGGTGGGCACAGATGAAGGTGCCATGGGAACCATGACCTGAATGAGACGGGACCCCTGATGCTGAGTGAAAGTTTGCCCTTAAGTGCCCATCCTCTCATCCTGTTGTCTCTTGGAGAGTGGGCTGCAGAGACCTGAATACAATGGGCCGCATCCCAGTTCTGTCATGACCACAAGGCCACCCTGAGCAAGTGAAGTCAACTTTTTGTGCCTCTGTTTCCTCACATTTAAATGCCAGGAACAGCCCATCCCTCAGGGGACAACATACACTCAGGACAGCCCCTTTCTGAGCAGTCAAGCCTGATCTTCCTGAGGGGGAGGGGCACCCTCCTGCTGATCCACTGGGGGCCCAGGGCTGGTGTATGATGCCCAGGAGTCCACCCCTTCCCCCCTGAGAGACCTGGTGAGAGATGAAGGGTGGACCCAGGGCTGCCTCTTGCTGTCTCCTGACTGTCAACCAGATGCCCAGTATCAGTTTGTTTTTACCAGAGAAAGACACATAATTTAGAAAACACTGTCACTTTGGTCACTTCAGTCATTTCTTTCAGTTGAGAGAAAAACAGACTGAGTTGGGTGTTTTCATGGGGAAATACCACCCTCCAACTCCACCTGTCCATCTTAGCCTCTTATTCTGAACAGAAAATGAGGAAGGCAGGAAAGACCCATGGATGGAACCCGCAGAGACTCACTAGGGACCACAGAAGCCCTCCAGCCTTTCACACTCTCCTTTTGTCAATTCACAGGTGTTCAACCAACTTGGATACAGAAGGAGCTGAAGGTAGCTGCATGGCTGGCTCCTTCCTGTGGCCTTAGGTCAGGCTCCTGTGCTGATGGAGGCTGTGGGTGCCCAGATGCTGCCTCCCACCCGGGACAGGACAGGACTTGGCTGATCCAGGGAGATTCTGCTCCTTCTGGGCTCCCCTGGAAACTTCTGTGCAGCAGGGATGCCCTCTGCTACCACTCTGGCCTTGGCCCTCACATCTGCCAGGAAAGGGCCAGGACTCAGAGAAACCTGGAGTCTGAATGCCACCCCTGTCCGGTCTTGCTTGGTCCATTTCTGAGCTCTTTGGCCTCAGCCTCCTCCTCCTCCTCCTCTGTGTCTTGAGGCCCAGGGACAGTCTGAGAGTGAGGCAGAGAGCTGACAGGGCAAGAGGCCCGAAGAACCAGCATTTACCAGATGCTGCTCATTAAATGCTGACTTCAAAGGCCAGCTGGGCCACCTGTTGGCTGTGTGCTCTTGGGCAAGTTTAACTAACCTCATTGTGGCTCTGTTCCCCTCCCCAGAAGGGTGATAATAAGAGAACTGACTCCACTAATGAAATGTGCTGTGGTTGGTTGGGGGAGGGGGTCTCTATTGATCTCCATGCAAAGACCCTGGAGAGTATTGGGGGTTCTGGGTGAGCTTCACTCCTCATTGCACCTTGCTGCTGGGAGAGACTTGGACCAGGATGACTTCTCAGAGCTCGGCCACCACTGTACAGTTCGTGAGGGTCAAATGAAGTAAAGGTCAAATATCTGCTTCAACAGCCAGCCAGCTGGACATGTTTCATTTCTCCAGATTCTCCAAGTCAGAGTCCTTCTGATGTAGACAGTGGGTCCACTTCCCAAGTAAGAATCACCATGTGAGGTTATTGGTGTGGTTGTTTGAGTTTATTTTAATCACATGAAACAGAATATGTAAATATATTTCATGTACACTCAAGTTGTAATCAAGTTATCATCAGCTGCATGTGAAGTGAGGCTTATCATCAAACCGAAGTTCCATTCTAAGCCCATCTCTTAAAAGGGGAGAAGGTCATTGCAGGTTGCATAGGATGGGGTCGGGGACCTTGACAGTGTCTGTCTTTGGTCCAAACAGCGAGTTTGGGTTTGAAGACCTCTCTCTGGAAGGGTTTCACCACCAGATCATCCTGGAGATGTTATCACAGGCTTTGGGCTTTGAAATATTCCTCTTGCTGAACCGCAACTTTCATTTCATTTATTCTCTGTTCTCATTCATTCCCACTGTCTTTGGAGCTTATTTGCTGGTTGTTCACAGGGTCCTACAGAGTGACTATCTTCCAGTGGCTCACCTCCCCTGAGAGCTTATGCTCACCTCCTACCAATCTTTTCTGAAATCTATTTGCATGAGCCACAGTGGTATTTCAAAAGATGTCCTGCTAGTTCAACTTCTTTTTATAATTTAGTAATATTTTAATCCTTACTTGCACTCAAACATCTACTCATCAGTTTTCATTTAATACTTTTCTTTCATGATGAATTCTAGAAAAACAAATATGCAAAGAAATAGAGGAAAACAATAGAATGGGAAGACTAGCAATCTCTTCAGGAAAATTAGAGATACCAAGGGAACACTTCATGCAAAGATGGGCACAACAAAGGACAGAAATGGTATGGATCTAACAGAAGCAGAAGATCTAAGAAGAGGTGGCAAGAATACACAGAAAAACTATACAAGAAAGATCTTCATGACCCAAATAACCACGATGGTGTGGTCACTCACCTAGAGTCAGACATCCTGGAATGAGAAGTCAAGTGAGCCTTAGGAAGCAGCACTACAAAGCTAGTACAGGATGGAATTCCAGTTGAGCTATTTCAAATCCTAAAAGATGATGCTGTAAAAGTGCTGCACTCAGTATGCCAGCAAATTTGAAAAACTCAGCAGTGCAGTGGTCACAACTGGAAGAGGTCTGTTTTCATTCCAATCCCAAAGAAAGACAATGCCAAAGAATGTTCAAACTACTGCACAATTGTACTCATCTCACACACTGGCAAAGTAATGCTCAAAATTCTCCAAGCCAGGCTTCAACAGTATATGGACCATGAACTTCCAGATGTTCAAGCTGGATTTAGAAAAGGCAAAGTACCAGAGATTAAATTGCAAACATCCATTGGATCATTGAAAAAGCAAGAGAGTTCCAGAAAAACATCTACTTCTGCTTTATTGACTATGCAAAGCCTTTGACTGCATGGTTCACAACAAACTGTGGAAAATTCTTAAAGAGATGGGAATACCAGACTGCCTTACATGGCTCCTGAGAAACCTGTATGTAGGTCAAGGAGCAACAGGTAGAACTGGAAATGGAACAACAGACTGGTTCCAAATTGGGAAAGGAGTATATCAAGGCTGTACATTATCACCCTGCTTATTTAAATTACATGCAGAGTACGTCAAGCAAAACGCCAGACTGGATGAAGCACAAGCTGGAATCAAGATTTCTGGGAGAAATATCAATAACCTCAGATTCACAGATGACACCACCCTATGGCAGAAAGCAAAGAAGAACTAAAGAGCCTCTTGATGAAGGTGAAAAAGGAGAGTGAAAAAGTGGCCTTAAAACTCAACATTTAAAAAACTAAGATCATGGCATCCGGTCCCATCACTTCATGGCAAATAGATGGGGAAACAATGGAAATAAAGACTTTATTTTGGGGGGCTCCAAAATCACCGCAGATGGTGACTGTAGCCATGAAATTAAAAGATGCTTGCTCCTTGGAAGAAAAGCTATGACTAACCTAGACAGCATATTTAAAAACAGAGACGTTACTTTGCTGACAAAGGTCCATCTAGTAAAAGCCATGGTATTTCCAATAGTCATGTATGGATGTTTGAGTTGGACCATAAAGAAAGCTGAGCACTGAAGAATTGATGCTTTTGAACTGTGGTATTGGAGAAGACTCTTGAGAGTCCCTTGGACTGCAAGGAGATCCAACCAGTCCATCCTAAAGGAGATCAGTCCTGGGTGTTCATTGGAAGGACTGATGTCGAAGCTGAAACTCCAATATTTTGGCCACCTCATTCGAAGAGCTGACTCACTGGAAAAGACCCTGATGCTGGGAAGGATTGGGGGCAAGAGGAGAAGGGGACGACAGAGGATGAGATGGCTGGATGATATCACCGACTCGATGGACATGGTTTGGGTGGACTTAGGGTGTTAGTGATGGACAGGGAGGCCTGGTGTGCTGCGGTTCATGGGGTCACAAAGAGTCAGACACGACTGAGTGACTGAACTGAACTGGCTGGAGAAGACTCTTGAGAGTTCGTTGGACTGCAAGGACATCAAACCAGTCAATCCTAAAGGAAATCAGTCCTGAACATTCATTGGAAGGACGGATACTGAAGTTGAAAATTCAATACTTTGGCCACCTGATGTGAAGAACTGACTCACTGGAAAAGACCCTGATGCTGGGAAAGATTGAAGACAGGAGGAGAAGGGGATGACAGAGGATGAGATGGTTGGATGGCATTACCAACTCGATGGACATGAGTTTGAGCAAGTTTTGGGGAGTTGATGATTGACAGAGAAGCCTGGCATTCTGCAGTCCATCAGGTCAGAAAGAGTCAGACATGACTGAGTGACTGAACTTAACTGAAAGGTGGATAAACTGTCAGAACTTCCCACCAAAAATCTGACTGAGTCTTAGGTCCTCAGGCCACATGGCCTTACTGCTCTGTCTTCTCAGATGACTGTACTCTCAAGCCTCTGCTCAGATACACTATAGGGCTTTGGCTTTTTTGAGCTTCAGTGACATCAGTTCAATCATTCCTTTTGTCTTGTCTAAACCTTCTCCAGGCTCTCTCATTCTTTGGTGCTCTTTTTCCTTCACTAGGTAATCATGTCATTAACTTCTCTCACTGGTAATGTTGATTCATGTGGACACTGCCTTCTTGATCAGTGGATGTCATCATGGCATTTCATCCAAGGGCCCAGTGTTAGTAAGATATTTACCACCCAGAAAAGTTTTGTACCTGATTTCTAAGGCTTTGCACTGAGGCCCTGACCTATCGTCTTCCTCCATCCTTCAAGTGGTTCATCTTCCTGAAGTAGCCATTTGTTCCCTGGTTACCTGGGTGTCACCACTGCACAAGACAGGAGAGCTGGATTTGAAGAGTGTTGGGGGAAAAGGATTCAGAAGTATCAGAATTTGGAGAATGATCACTTCTGCACAGATTTCTCTCTTCTTGGCCTTAAGACTGTAGAAAGAAAGAAAAGAAAGAAAGAGAACTCACTCAGTCATGTCCGACTATGTGCAACAACATGGACGGTAGCCTACCAGGCTCCTTCATCCATGGGATTTTCCAGGCAAGAGTCCTGGAGTGGGTTACCATTTCCTCCTCCAGTGCTTGAGACTGTAACCCATACTTAAATCCCCCTCCCCATGACTACCTCACCAATATGCCTGCCACTTGGTGGATCTCAGTCTGACCTTCACATCCTCCCCATCCCAGCCATTTCATGATTCATCCTCAAAATCTCCTATAGACTGAATGTTCTCCAACAGTCTACTCCAGGGAGAAACATCTCCACAACACTCTTTCCTCCTCCAAGCTCTGGCCTTGCTCTCCTGCTCCACTGACCCACTGCTTTGTGTAGAGTCAGGAGATAATTCATATGCTACAGGTGAAGGAAATGGTCGTTCACAGCATTGATCTTCAGAGGATCACATTTTGAGTTAGAAATGAGGTAGAACTTTGAAACAGAGACTCCATGGGGCTGTCTTCTCTCTTGGAATTCCTAATGTCCAATAGTCCCAGTGAGCTGGGATAAATAGGGAGCTTGCGGAGGGCTGTCTGATCCTGCCACCTAAGCCCCACACCCAGTGCCCATGGCCTGAAGTTTCCTTGGTGATGGTAAAGAAAACTCACCTGCTGCCTCTTCCATTAATGCCATGTCCCCTCTCGTCCTGCTGCATGCTGAACATTCAGGTGTGAGCAACAGAATCAAGGGGGAAATAGAGCCCTGTGGTTATAGGGCAGATCCTGGGAATGGCAGCATTGGAATCAGAACAGGAGCTGGGGACTCTGAGTTCTGGGATGTCAAACCTTGGAAGCAGAGCAGCAGTGTCCAGGGGAGCCAAGTTTATACTGGGAAGTAAGGAAATAGGCATGGTTTGGAGAATCCTGGACATGTAGAGCTAGTCTAGCTGGAGGAAAGACAGGGAGCTAGAAGGTTGTATGAGAACAGGACAGACACCTGAATCAGTGTGGGGTCTCCCAGGCACAGGGACCCAAACACTGCTGTGCCAGTGCCAAGGAGACTCAAGTATGGGGTGAAGGTGGGAAAGGTGCATATTATCACTTTATCATATATCGTAATTGTACATTCATTTGGTATTGAGCATCAAATAGCTCTTTAGGAATAACTCTTTCTACTCTGTCTGCTCCCAGGAGAAACCATTTTCAACAATTTGAGCGGTCTACCACCCCAAACCCCAATCTCCACTAATTCTTTTATGTTTCTGTGCTTGTATCTCTTCCCTGAGTGCTTGTATTTCTACTTTTGCTTCTTGTTTATAGTCATGATTGATTGGTTGAGAGTTTTAATCTGAAATTTTTGTTCAATTTTTGTAACTTGTTTTGTGGACTCACTTTTCTGATAAGTTTTCTTTTTCAGCCATTGTTAATTTAGTAATTTTGATTAAATCTTGTGGTCATCTTTTTTGATAACTCATATTACCTACATCTCTTTTTAAGAATTCATACTGGAGACACTCTAGGGCTATGTCCCAGGCTCTTATACATTTTCTTATAATTTAAAGTTTTTCATGTAATTATTCCTCATTTTAAATAAAATGAAATACATGATGGTGTTCTATAAAAATAAATGAGGGGTTATATAGCATTTATATGTATAGAGAGTACTAATAGAGTAAATCCTGGTATACCCATCTCTCAGCCACATTACCATTATTTCTGAGGTCTACTATGTGCCATCAACAATTATGTCTAATCCTTCACTCTAAGGGTAATCACTGTTTTGAATTTTGTTTGATCATTTGCTTTTCTTTATAGTTTTTAAAAAATTATTTGTGTGCTCATTTGTAAAAATATTTGTAAAAATATTTATATTTTTACACCATGCACATTGCCCAGTTATGTTGTATAACTAACAAACAATCCCAAAATTCAGTACCATACAACGATTAGCACTTACTTATAGTTTTTTGTTGTTGCTGTTTTCTAGTGTTTTTTGGTCACACCATGTGGCATGTGGAACTTCCTCAACCAGAGACTGAACCCGTGTTCCTGCAGTGGAAGGGCAGTCTTAACCACTGGATCACCAGGGAAACCCAGCAATTATTTCTCATTAGGCCTGAAGGGGTTGGTTGGGTTTGACTGAGCCAGGTTCAACTGGTTTGCAGTTTGGGTCCAGTCCTGCTTCATGTGTCTCCCAGACCGGTATCTTTTCGAAGCCTGCTCTTCACAAAGCAAAAGGCAAGAACACAAGAGAGCAAGCCCAGTAACACAAACACTTTTAGCATTAGCTTGTGTCTTGCCCACCAACAGGCCAAGACAATCATATGACTTTGCTTGAAATTAAGAGATGAGGAATTCCTCTCTGTCTACCATGAGGCATTGGGAAAGATGTGGCATTGTAACACAACAGCAGGAAGTCACAAATGGAGGCTGTAAATCTACCACAATGACACAATTATTCCTGTTGTATAATTCCATCTAGGAACATGTAGCTGTACTTTCTCATCTTAACTGAAATGTAGTGCTCATTGTAATGACTGTAATGATCTTTCCATGATCCTCTTTATGATATTTGAGTAGTGCTAACACAAACAATACTGCTTTGAATGCTGTATGTGTCTCCTTGGGCAGATGTGTGAGAATTTCTCAATATTAAACTATTGCAAGGTAATGCTCAAAAGCTAGGCTTTAACATTATGTGAACTGAGAACTTCCAGATGTACAAGCTGGATTTAGAAAAGGCAGAGGAACCAGAGATCAAATTGCCAACATCCGTTGGCTCATAGAAAAAGCAAGGGAATTCCAGAAAAACATCTACTTCTGCTTCATTGACTATGCTAAAGCCTTTGACTGTGTGGATCATAACTGTGGAAAATTCTGAAAGAGATGGGAATACCAGACCACCTTACCTACCTCCTGAGAAACCTCTAAGCAGGTCAAGAAGCAACAGTTAGTACCGGACATAGAACAACAGACCGGTTCAAAATTGGGAAAGGAGTATGTAAAGGCTGTACACTGTTACCCTGCTTGTTTAACTTATATGCAGAGGTATATCATGTGAAATGCTGGTATGGATGAAGCATAACCTGGAATCAAGATTGCTGGGAGAAATATCAGTAAACTCAGATGTGCTTCCCTGGTGGCTCAGACTGGTAAAGAATCTGCATGTAATGTAGCAGACCCAAGTTCAATCACTGGGTCAGGAAGATCCCCTGGAGAAGGGCATGGCAACCCACTCCAGTGTTCCTGCCTGGAGAATCCCATGGCCAGAGGAGTGTGGTGGGCTACAGTCGATGCGATCGCAAAGGGTCGAACATGGCCGAGTGACTAACACTTTCACTTTCAGATAATACCACCCTATGCAGATGACACCACCCTAATGGCAGAAAGCAAAGAGGAACGAAAGAGCCTCTTGATAAAGATGAAAGAGGAGAGTGAAAAAGCTGGCTTAAGAACTCAGCATTTAAACAACTAAGATCATGGCATCTGGTCCCATCACTTCATCGCAAATAGATGGGGAAACAGTGGAAAGAGTGACAGACTTTTTTTTCTTGGGCTCCAAAATCACTGCAGATAATGGCTGCAGTCATGAAATTAAAAGATGCTTGCTCCTTGGAAGAAAAGCTATGACAAACCTAGACAGCGTATTAAAAAGCAGAGATATCACTTTGCCGACAAAGGTCCAGATCGTCAAAGCTATAGTTTTTCCAGCAGTTATGTATGGATGTGAGAGTTGGACCATAATGAAGGCTGAGCACCGAATAACTGATGCTTTCAAACTGTGGTGCAGGAGAAGACTCTTGAGAGTCCCTTGTACTGCAAGATCAGTCAATCCTAAAGGAAATCAGTCCTGAATGTTCGTTGGAAGGACTGATGCTGAAGCTGAAGCTCTGACACTTTGGCCACCTGATGCAAAGGACTGACCCATTTGAAAAGACCCTGATGCTGGGAAAGATTGAAGGCAGGAGGAGAAGGGGATGACAGAGGATGAGATGGTTGGATGGCATCATTGATTCAATGGACATGAGTTTGAGCAAACTCCAGGAGATCATGAACGACAGGGAAGCCTGGTGTGCTGCAGTCCATGGAGTCACAGAGTTGGACACGACTGAGCCACTGAACAACAACAACAACAATAGAAGAAAGTGAGGCTGAGGGAGCCCAGAGGTTCCCAGGTCTCCAGACTCAAAAGCTAAGACTAACTGAGGGAATACTCACTGCAGTTCTGGGAAGTTCCATTTCTGGGAACAACTAGAAGACCTTTTTGCTGGTGGCGTTGTCCTAAAAGGGAGCAGGCTGGTGGGGCTTGAGCTGAGTGATAATTAAGAATGAGGCTCTTTGGGGGTGGAGTCAAGATGGCAGAGTAGGAGTGCGTGGACTTCTTGTCCCCTCACAAGTATGGCAAGAATGCCTCAGAGCAATTCTAGCAGAGAACCTTTTCAGCGCTAGTGGGAACCTTGGACACCTAAGGGGATGGAAGGAAATCCCTGCACGACTGGGTAGGACATGGAAGGGAAGGAGGGTGGAAGAAAAGTGGAGGTGGGATGGGACTGGTACTCCTGAGGGGGTCTGGGGGAGAAGAGAGATTCTTACACTCAGAGGGGCCCACTCATGGTGAGGGAATCATCAGGAAGAGAGAGGGACCTTTAGGGCATTGGGGGATCAGAGGGGAACAAGGTAGCCAGTCTATAGAGTGGGATCTACGCACAGGGTCTGTGCCACAGCCTTGCACAACCCCAGCTTGAGATGTGTGCCTCCTTGTGGGGAGAAGGGCTAAATGCCAGAGAGTAGGGTTTGGAGGGTGGGCTCTTGGCAATGTTGACACAACCTGGGGCAGAAGGAGGGAAGGGCTCCATGGCCAGGAAGTTTGGTGGAGGAAGCCCAAGCCACCCAGTCAGAGAGGTGCCATTGTTGAGTGGCTCGCAAATGGTGAGGCCACCATTGTGACACATTTCCCCATCTGCTGGCCCAGCCTCCTTGGGCAGTGGCGGGGACACACACCTGAGCAGGCTCACTTTCCTTCAAGCCATGGTCTCCCTTACCTCTTCAGGCCCCAGTGAGCCACTAGGGTCCAAAGTTTGAACCCCACCCCTACCAAAGCCTCTATGGGCCAGGCAGGTCCTGGCAGCCCAGACACCACTGCTGACAGGGCCTCCTCTGGCCACATGGATCCAGGCAGGTCGAGAGAGGACCCTCTGCAAGGTTTGTGTCCCAACTGGTCTGCACAGGCATGTGTACTCTGTGCCAGCTTCAGGATCAGATGCTGATAAAACACACAGAGGTGGGACTGACACAGCAGGTCCAGAGACCTACCTAGAGGTGTTGGAGGTCCTCATGGGGAGGCTGGAGTTAGATATAGCTCACCGTGGGGCCAATAACACTGATAGCAGAGATCAGTTCAATTCAGTCGCTCAGTCATGACCAACTCTTTGCAACCCCATGGACTGCAGCATGCCAGGCCTCCCTGTCCATCACCAACTCCTGGAGCTTGCTCAAACTCATGTCCATTGAGTCAGTGATGCCATCCAACCATCTCATCCTCTATCATCCCCTTTTTCTGCCTTCAATCTTTCCCAGCATCAGGGTCTTTTCCAGTGAGTCACTTCTTTGCAGCAGGTGGCCAAAGTATTGGAGCTTCAACTTCAGCATCAGTTCTTCCAATGAACATTCAAGGCTGATGTCCTTTAGGATGGACTGGTTGGATCTCCTTGCAGTCCAAGGGCCTCTGAAGAGTCTTCTCCAACACCACAGTTCAAAAGCATCAATTCTTCAGTGCTCAGCTTTCTTTATAGTACAATGCTAACATCTATACATGACTACTGGAAAAACCATAGCTTTGACTGTTATTTTCTGTTGACCAATCATGATACAATTAGTACAACTATTGTAGGGCTTCCTCGTGACAGCTGGTAAAGAATCCACCTGCAATGCGGGAAACTTGAGTCAATCCCTGGGTTGGGAAGATCCCCTGGAGAAGGGAATGGCTACCCACTCCAGTATTCTGGCCTGGAGAATTCCATGCACTATCTAGTCCATGGGGTTGCAGAGTCCGACACGACTGAGCAAGTTTCACTTTCATTGTACTAAGCAAAAATCACCATAGTAGAAGACACTTATCAGTTTTCACAATCAATAGCCAGATAAAAAATAAAAGATCATTACAATTACAAGCCATAATGGAAACATGATTAACCTAACAATATAAAATAATTACATATAATTTGGGGGATTAAGTAGAGTGATGTGGTAAATGGAAGTACATACATGCACATTTTCCCAGTCTATGTCTTTTGGTTCATGCATTTAATCCATTTACATTTAAGGTAATTATTGATACATAAAATCCTATGACCATTTTCTTAATTGTTTTGAGTTTATTTTCTGTAGGTCTTTTCCTTCTCTTGTGTTTACCGCCTAGAGAAGTTCCTTTAGCATTTGTTGTAAAACCGCTTTGGTGGTGCTGAATTCTGTTAACTTTTGCTTGTCTGGAAACCTTTTGATTTCTCTGTCAAATCTGAATTAGAGTCTTGCTGGGTAGAGATTCTTGGTTGTAGGTTCTTCCCTTTCATCACTTTAAATGTATCATGTCATTCCCTTCTGGCTTATAGAGTCTCTGTTGAGAAATCAGCTGATAACCTTAAGGGAGTTCCATTGTATGTTATTTGTCATTTTTCCCTGTTGCTTTTAATATTTTACCCTTGTCTTTAATTTTTGTCAGTTTGACTACTAAGTGTCTCAGTGTGTTTCTCCTTGGGTTTATCCTGCCTGGGACTCTCTGCTTCCTGGAGTTGGCTGACTATTTCCTTTCCCATGTTAGGGGAATTTTCAGCTATTATCTCCTCAAATATTTTCTCAGGTCCTTTCTCTCCCTCTTCTCCTTCTGGGACCCCTATAATACATTTAATGCATTGGTGCATTTAATGTTGTCCCAGAGGTCTCCTAAGCTGTCTTTTTTTCCCCATTCTTTTTTCTGTATTCTGCAGCAGTGATTTCCAACATTCTGTCCTCCAGGTCATTTATCTGTTCTTCTGCTTTAGTTATTCTGCTATTAATTCCTTCTAGTGCATTAATTATATCTGTTTGTTCTTTAGTTCTTCTAGGTCTCTGGGAAACATTTCTTGCATCTTCTTATTGTTTTCCTGTGATCCTGGATTATCTTCACTATCACTACTCTGAATTCTTTTTCTGGAAGGTTGTCTATCTCCACGTCATTTAATTGTTTTTCAAGGCTTTTATCCTGTCCCTTCATCTGGGACGTAACTTTCTGCTTTTTCATCCTGATTATCTTTCTGTAATGTGGTTTTTGTTCCAGCCACTGTGGGATTGTGGTTCTCCTTGCTTCTTCTGATGGAGGAGACTAAGAGGCTCGCGTAATCTTCCTGATGGAAGGGACTGGCAATGGGAAAAATTGAGCCTTGCTCTGGTTGGCAGGGCTATGCTCAGTAAAGCTTCAATCCAATGTCTGCTGATGGGTAGGGTTGTGCTCCCTCCCTGTGTTAGCTGTTTAGCCTGAGATGACCCAGCCCTGGGGTCTATGGGCTCTATGGTAGGGATAGTGATGACCTCCAAGAGGACTTACATCAATGGGCCCCTTCCAGGACTGCTGTTACTAGTGCCCCTATCCCTGTAGCAAGCCACTGCTGACCCACGCCTCCACAGGAAACCCTCCAACAATAGCAGGTACATCTGGTTCAGTCCCCTCTGGGATCACTGCTCCTTTCCCCTGGGTCTTGGTGAACACAAGATTTTGTTTGTGCCCTCCAAGAGTGAAGCCTGTTTTCCCCAGTCCTGTGGAAGTCCTGTAATCAAATCCCTCTGGCCTTCAAAGTCAGATTCTCTGGGATTCTCAGTTTCTTTGTTGGATCCCCAGGCTGGGAAGCCTGGTGTGGGGTTCAGAATCTTCACAACAGTAGGAGAACTTCTTTGGTATTATTGTTCTCCAGTTTGTGGGTCACCCCCCGCCCCCGCAGGTAAAATCAAGGGATTTGATTTTATCATGTTTGCACCCCTCCTACCACCTCATTGCAGCTTCTTTGTCTTTGGGCCTAGAATATCTTTTTCTGGTGGGGCTAGTGTTGTCCTGCTGATGGTTGTTCAACAGCTAGTTGCAATTTTGGTACTCTTGCAGGAGAAGATGAGTGCATGTCCTTCCACTCTGCCATCTTCCACTCCAGTATTCTTGCCTGGAAAGTCCCATGGGCAGGGGAGCCTGGTAGGCTACACTCCATGGGATCTCAAAGAGCTGGGCATGACTGAGCACACATGTATAATATATTTAGTAAGCTATAGTGAGTACTGTGAGTCAAACTGAGTGTCCACCTCTCATATTAAGAACTAAACCACCACTATCCTTGAGACCCTCTGTCTCCCCAAACATCATAGCTCCCTCAATGTAGGGTTACCACTATTTAGAATTTAATGTTTATTAATCATTTGTTCCATAATTTCATTACATTTTTGTGTATTCACAGAATTCATTAATTCTGCTTGTCTTAGAACATTATATATCAATGATTTAAGTCTCTATGTCTGTCTTATGTAGCTATTGTTCAATAATAATGCATAGCAAACCACCCCAAATCCCAGTGGTATGCCACAATGAACAAAGTAGGTTTACTTCATGACTGTGTAACTGAGAGGTCAGGGGGCTCAAATGGGTTGGGGTTCAAGATCCAGATTGGTCCTGGATGTCTCTGATGTGTCTGATCTATTTGGTCCACATGTCTCTGATCTATTTGAACCTGTGGTTCCCCAAGGCAAGCTCTTTGGGTCACTAACAACAGCACAAGAGAACAAGACCAAACCAAAAAGGTCATTTTAGCATATATTTGTGTCATCTCCACTAATCACATTGACCAAAGCAAGACATACTGCCTAATCAAAAGCCAAATAATGTCAAAATTACATTGAGGAATTATGCCATATTGGAACATGTATCTTTATTCCTTTTCATTGATGTATAGTAATTCATTCTAAAGTCTATTTTTCTTTTTTTTTTTTTTTTAAGCTGCCATCCATTTATTTCATGTAGTCCTTAAAAACAGAAGAACATGTTTCACACTAACGCTCTGCAATCCTGTACACCAGAGACGCAGCCCCACTCATGCTGCGAGCTGGTCCACATCCTCTTGGCTCCTGTTTGCCAGATGAGCTTCAATAATTTCCGCAAAGAGATTCCTCTTCAGCAGATTACATGCCAGAGGTAAAAGCTGGCCAGCAACTTTATGAAAATACTGGATCTCCTGCATTGCAGGCGGGTTTCTTTACCACTGAGTCACCTGGGAAGCCCCATGTTAACATATACGTGGGAGCCATGGCAGAAGAGGTCCAGCCCCAGCTCCAGCCCCATCCCATAGTCACACTCATCATTAGCAAACTGCACGTAGGTCATCATCTCCTGGATGGGAGCAAAGGCCTGGAGTCTGTCAGCGTCACTTGGGGCCTCCACAATTGTCCTGCAGATTCTCCTGAGGCTGGCGTCCGTTTCAGGGAGCTCTCTGTATCCAACATCATTTTTATCCACCGGGACAACCAAGCCTGCCCCATGAAAGGTCTTTGTCACCACCTGCTTGTCTCTCTGCTTCATCATCACAGTTTTCTGCTCCAGGGAGAGCCCCAGTTCTCTGGCTGCTGCTGTGAGTTTCTCATCTATGGTTTTCAAGAGACTAGTTTTCTTTTTATCTGTTACTTCTTTAAGTTTTTTCATCAAAAATAATTTGACTGCAGCAAACACATTATCTCCACTTTGAACAATTATACAATTTTTCTTTCCTTCATTTGTACCGACAAATACGGAAGTTCATCAGGAGAATCCCTGAAATACCCCATGTGGAATTGAGTTTTACTGTCTCCAATAATAATGGTCTGGAACTCAGGAGGATCATAGTAAAATCTCCAGTGAAGGTTAAAATTCAAGCTTGCTGATTTTTTCTTTATTTTATGTTTTCCAGCAAGGATATCATAAGGACCCACTAATCGAAGTCCAAGGCTTGCAGATAGTGGATCAGCTGGCTGTTCAGGGTCAAGTCCTTCGCAGAACCTCCAGAAGTGGTAGAAATCTTCAGGCAGAGGAAGCCTGTAATGGCTTTCCACCTCTTTTCGAAGGTCACTGGACATGTCAGCTTCACAGGACTTACTCTTCTTCACATTGACCGGTTTTTCACACTGCGGCCCCTCTCCGCGGAGTCTGCGCTTCGCACAGCCGCCCACCATCCTGCAGCAGCTGTGGCACCACCGGGTCCTGCTGAGAGGACCTTACGAAGTGGTATATCCATTTAACAGATGAGGAAACTGATTTCAAAGAGGCAAAATGATTTTCCCAAGTTGACTTGTTATGGAGAACTAGAGTCAAGATGAAATTCAAGACTATTGGTTTCAAAGACTACCATATTCTGCTTCTCTTTTTGCATAGAAACTAGATGTCAATTACAAACAATTGTGATTTGCTCCCTGAGCAAATGAATTCCTCCAAGGAGAGAGACTGGTATTACTTACCAAATACTTTGCTTCAGCTTACTCGCAGCTCCCCATCCCCACTTCAAATACTTAAGATAAACTGAGCCCACCTCTCCATTGAACTCTATCTGAAGTCAACCCAGAGTTGAACTTGGTCCTTAGTTCTTTTCTGATCTTTCTATAGCTATGGCATTACTTATCCAGGAAGGTGTGAACCCAGGTTGCAGCAGCAGGAGAGTCAGTGGATCTTTGTACCTGATAAGCTATATGTGTGGACACATACAGAACTCAGCCTGGGCTGAGCTGTAGTGGAGGGTAGCCAGCTGCAGTTGAGTATTGCCCAAGGGCCCTGCAAGCCTTGGGGGATTGTGGAACCCAGCACAGTGCTCTCAAACTTGGGTGCCATATTAGCTGTCACTTGCTTTGTAACACATTATCTCAAGTTTTGTGGTTTAATACAACTGCCATGTATTATCTCTCACAGTTTCTGGGGTGAGAAAGCCAAACTTGTGGGTCAAGGCACATTGGGGACAGTTTGCCTCTGCTTCACAATGCCTGAGGCTTCAGCCAGAGGCTTGAAGGCTGGGGAACTGGGATCATCCAAAGGCTCAGTCATGCATATGCCTGGCAGTTGATTCAGGTTGAAATCTTAACTGGGGCTTTTAGCTGTAACACAAACAGGGCCTATGTAGTCTGGGCTTTCTCACAACATGGTGACTGGGTTTCAGAGGCGACCACAGAAAGAGGGAGAGCACAAAAGCACCAGAAAGCACCAGGCAGAAGCTGTATCCTCTTGATGAGCTAACCTCAAAAGTTACATAACATCACTTCCACAGGACTTCACAGCTTGGAGAAACCACAAGACATCATCAAAATTTAAGGGGAGGGAATCTAAATTCCTACCTCATGAGAAAAGTGTCAGTTACATCACAAGAAAAGCAGATGGACTGGAATAAAAGTATAGATGTGTCTTTCTTTGGGAAATGATATCTGCCCCAGTTGTGTAGTGAATCTCCATGCCAGAGAGTAGGGCTGCAGGTCCCAGGCCCCAGCCCTAGACAGTCTGATTCAATCAGCTTGGGTTTGGGGCTGGGAACTTGTACTTTTGCAGTGGGTTCTGATGTGGATGGCTCTTAAGAATCACTGCCGTATGGGTTGAGGACTTGGGTCCTGAAGTCAAATCCCAATTTTGGGACTTTCTTGGACAACTCATTTCACCTTCATTAGCCTCCTCATCCCCACCTCTGGAGAAGAAGGGGATGACAGAGGACGAGATGGTTGGATGGCATCACCGACTCAATGACATGAGTTTGAGCAAGCTCTGGGAGATGGTGAAGGACAGGGAAGCCTGGAGTGCTGCCATGAAAGGAGATGAATGGCTCATGCCTTAAAAATCCCAAACTCCCTGAAAACTTTCAGCAAACCACTTTTATAGGAAAGATGAAGGAGGGGCATGGTTAGTTTTTGCAAACTTCTTGGCATCAGATCCTTTCCTCTTGAGGTAGTCATGGTCAGGTAACGATGTTCTTATAAATCTCTACCACATGGATATTATTGTCTTTTCTGACAAGAAAGGGCAAGGTCCTAAGGCACAACTTTTACTCTCTGAAGTCCAGGTCCTGGCTAAAAGGGGTCTATGGGGTCTATGGGGTGGCAAAGAGTCAGACATGATTGAGCAACTGAGCAACAACCCCACCTCTGTGACCTAATGGCAGCGGCAGTCTGCATGGGTCACAGTTTGTGAGACCTGGCCCTGCTGTTTGGAAGGCTTGAGGAGGAGGAGGGCAGTTGGGTCCTGGGCACCTGGCTACCTCAGTGATGACGGCTGGGCAGGGTCTGGGGATCTGGCTTTGAGGGCACTGCCAGCTGAGATCTGCCTCTTCAGCTGGGCCTGGGCCCTGGCAAGAGGAGCCAAACTGGATGCTAGACAAATGTTCCCAGGCAGGGTAGCCTGTCTCCTTTTAGCCAGGACCTGGACTTCAGAGAGTAAAAGTTTTGCCTTAGGACCTTGCCCTTTCTTGTCAGAAAAGACAATAATATCCATGTGGTAGAGATTTATAAGAACATCGTTACCTGACCATGACTACCTCAAGAGGAAAGGATCTGATGCCAAGAAGTTTGCAACAACTAACCATGCCCCTCCTTCATCTTTCCTATAAAAGTGGTTTGCTGAAAGTTTTCAGGGAGTTTGGGATTTTTAAGGCATGAGCCATTCATCTCCTTTCATGGCCCTGCAATAAACCTTTCTCTGTTCCAAACTCTGATGTATTTCTTGATCTCACTGTGTGTTCGGAACACAGACTTGCGTTCTGTAACACCAGGAGAGCTCGTGCCTTATCACAGAAACCAGTGTGGAAAGGAAACCTTTATTTATGGACTCTGCAAAGATAGCCTTCATCATGCCACTCTCTGGCTCTCTAAACCCTCAATGGCTCCCCAGGGCCTTAAGAAAACCATCTTTACATTTCATAAAAGACAAATATACCTAAGTCCTCAATCCAGGTAAAATAAGCCAAGTGCCCTCCTTTGAACTTCCTCCAAACACTCTGGTCTTTGCTCTCAGCTTCTCCTCACCATCCTTCTTGCCTAGATGCTTGCCCTTGTCACTGGAGTTCCAGTTCCTCCTTTCTCCAGCTTCTACCAGCCACCTGGCCCCAGAGTGAACTTCCCACACCCTCGGGTTCTCCAAGGGTAATCCCCTCTGTAGGTCTCACTTGATCCATAGGCAAGGCCTCATTTTGCCTTCCAGGACTTTTCTGTCAGGTAGCCCTAGATTTTTCTAATTTCCTTCATCGCCTGTTCAAGTTCCCTCTTCCCCTTATTGAACCACAGGGCACCTAATCTGTACACAGGCCAAGGCAGGATTCAGGAACCCCGCTGTTCACGACCTAGTGGACAACGTGAGGCATGCACAGCCAGGAGGAATCACAGGAGACATGGAGGGCAAGAGTGGAGGGCCACTGGGGGAGGACGCTGGATGGGCCCAGATCTCTCCTGGAAAATGGACATTTGGGTAGTAGTGATTTGGAGAGTTATTGGGTCTTGGTGAGTGAGGAGGGAGGGAAAGAGATAAGGTCTTAAAGGAGGGAAAGAGAGGAGAGCTTAGAAGAGGGAAAGAGAGGAGGGCTTAGAGGAGGGCAATGGGCTTCCCTGACAGCTCGGTTGGTAAAGAATCTGCCTGCAATGCAGGAGACCCCGTTCGATTCCTGGGTCAGGAAGATTCCCTGGAGAAGAGATAGGCTTTCCACTGCAGTATTCTTGGGCTTCTCTTGTGGCTCAGCAATGCAGAAGACCTCGGTTCGATTTCTCGGTTGGGAAGATCCTCTGGAGAAGGGAAAGGCTACCCATTCCAGTATTCTGGCCTGGAGAATTCCACAGACTGTATAGTCCATTGGGTCGCAAAGAGTGGAACACGACTGAGCGACTTTCATTATGTGGAGGGAGGAACTGGCCACGCCCTGTCACTCGCTCTCCAGCCCTCCCCTACCCGACATCAGAAATCCAGTTTCTCCTGGAAAACTCCTACCCTGGCTTCCTCAGAAAGGCCTCCTGGATCTCTGTGGCTGACGCTTGTTCCTGCTTGTTCAGCTTACCCAGCCCTTTGCCTGCTTCCGTGGATCTTGGCCTCTCTGGCTCTGAAGACTCATCAGCATGCCTATTCCTGAGTGGCGTCAACAATGCCTTCTTTTGGATTCCTTTAGCTTCAGTGACACAGAAACGATATTGGCCAGGAGTCAGTTAGTCCAGGGATGCAATAAGAAGTGTCTCATACAGGGTAGGCAGCACAGTGCATAAATGGGGGAGGAGCAAAGTCCCAAGAGAAGCAATGAAAAAACACTTTGGCCATAAAGACTGCATTTATCTGGTAAATGAAAATGGTTGCTACCCTATCGGCCACCAGAGGGCGCTTCAGGCAAGACGCTCTCGGGCCGAGCTTCAGTTCTTTGCTGCTGCTGCTGCTAAGTCGCTTCAGTCGTGTCCGACTCTGTGCGACCCCATAGACGGCAGCCCACCAGGCTCCGCCGTCCCTGGGATTCTCCAGGCAAGAACACTGGAGTGGGTTGCCATTTCCTTCTCCAGTGCATGAAAGGGAAAAGTGCAAGTGAAGTTGCTCAGTCGTGTCCAACTCTTAGCGACCCCATGGACTGCAGCCCACCAGGCTCCTCCGTCCATGGGATTTTCCAGGCAAGAGTACTGGAGTGGGGTGCCATTGCCTTCTCCTCAGTTCTTTGACTTCTTCCAAACTCTGAAATCAGGGCTGTTCTCCAGAGACGGGGGGCTTCTCTGGTGGCTCAGATGGTAAAGAATCCGCCTGCAATGTGGGAGACTTGGGTTCGATCCCTGGGTTGGGAAGATCCCCTGGAGGAGGGCATGGCAACCCACTCCAGTATTCTTGCCTGGAGAATCCGCATGGACAGAGGAGCCTGGTGGGCTACAGTCCATGGGGTCGCAGAGAGTCGGACACGACTGAGTGGCTAATCATACCAGAGACAGGAACGCCTAAGTCCTGAGCAGCTTGCCAGGGTCTCAAGACATGGGTGTTTACAGTTTGCTGGAATTTCCCCAGGTGTAGCTGAGGCAACAAACATCAAATTAAAGACCTGTTGTTTGCGGGATAAACAAGGGCTTCCCTTGTGGCTCAGCTGTAAAGAATCCGCCTGCAATGTGGGAGACCTGGGTTCCATCCCTGGGCTGGGAAGATCCTCTGGAGAAGGGAAAGGCTACCCACTCCAGTATTCTGGCCTGGAGAATTCCATGGACTGTATAGATCGCAAAGAGTCAGACACGGCTGAGGGACACTTGGGGGATAAAGAGCAAGACTGGTAAAACGCAATTTGGTTAGTGTAAAGGTGCCCTGAGTTGGTCCCTGGTTTACCAAACTCTGAAAGTGTCACATGAAGGAAATCATTTTTCCTCTGGGCCTAGTTCACTCTGTAAAGTAGCTGGGCTTCAGTTCCAACCTGGACATGGGCCTCTTACAGTCCTCCTGGGCAGTGCCCATGAATCACATGAAGGAAATCATTCTTCCTCTGGGCCTAGTTCACTCTGTAAAGTGGCTGGGCTTCAGTTCCAACCTGGACATGGGCCTCTTACAATCCTCCTGGGCAGTGCCTGTGCTGTTCAGTTCACTTGGAAGCTGAATGCCCTGCTTTCTGCCTCTATTAGGGAAGGGTAGATGTGGAAATTAGCACTTGCTGCAGTGGGAACAGTTAATGTTCTGGATGGTCTCCACCTTCTTCCTGAGATGACCCATCACCAGAGGAGTGAGAGATTCAGAGAAGCAAACCACCTTGGGCACTGTTCAGAAAGTGAGCCTAAAATGGGTTTATGAAGTGGGGAACTATTTGTGTAAATTCTTCCAGAAGACAAAGACAATGGCATAAGATGTATGATTCACTCTTACGTATGATGGGAGAGCAACATGCAATGGAAAGAGGCACCATTCAAGATGGGGGCAGCCTTGGGAGAGAGACAAGGAAGAATGAGGAAGGGGAGAATACGCTGTTTCTGAACGTTTTACTTCATAAGAAATGGATGGATTTCAACCATCTATAGCGAAATGTCAACTCCAGTAATTCTATTGGGTTCTTAAATTGTTTTCTGTAATCCTCTCTCTATTGACCCTTTCTTTTAATTAAAAAGGAAAACTAATTTTTTGGGGAGAAAGAAATGGCAACCCCCTCCAGTATTCTTGCCTAGAAAATCCCGTGGACAGAGGAGCCTGGTGGGCTGCAGTCCATGGGGTAGCAAAAGAGTCAGAAATGACTTAGCAACTGAGGACTCAAGGAAGTCTTATTTCTTCTTTGGGTAACCACTTGTTTACACTCAAAAGGATCACAGTTTATAATTATTTTGACCTGTATTTGTATTAAGTTATTTAAAAAATTTTTTTAGCAAACCAGTTATTTTGTAATAATAAATGTTCACATTTGAAAACTAGGCTACTTGTTATCAGTTTTGGTTGTCACTATTTATACAAGCAAACACAACATTACTAAGCTTGATATTTTCTTTGAAACTTTGTAATAAATGACTATAATAGTCTATTGAAAGTGTTCCAGTTACTATAAATCTCCAGTTTTAGTCTTCAGCATTAATTTATTTTATATTTAAAATTCATAGGTGGACTTAGTTAAGGAAGTAATTTTGAGGAACAATTTACTTTTAAGCCCCCCAAAAATTTGTTGTGTGCTTTCTTTAATGTTACTTTAAAAATTTCTTTCTATTTCAGTGTAAGTATATTTCTCTTGGTCTTTATCTTGGAAATTAAATTTTTTACAATATTTGGTATAAAAATTCAGATTACAGCTGTCAACAGTGGCCAAAAAAGTTCCATTTTTTTCATTCCAAAAGAAATCTTAATGAACTGATACTCAAGATAGGGCAATGGAAATAATGCATATATTTGCAGCTTAAAAAAATAATTTTTTTATTGACTGTGCCATGGGGCTTGCAGGATCTCAGTTCCCTGACCAGGAACTGAACCTGGGCCATGGCTGTGAAAGCACTGAATCCTAACCACTAGACCATGAGGGAACTCCCTAAAGTGATTTTTGGAAGAGAGCCCACCAACTCCTCAGAGCACCTCTTGGTTTCTTTTTTTTTTCCTAGCACAACTTTCCATAGATGAAGACATGTTCATAAAGTGTCTTAGGTTTCCCAGGCCCAGGTTAGGCAGGCTAATCCTAAAGGAGGGAAACTTTCTGTGGGGGCGGAGGACCTGCTGAGTCTAAGCAGCCCTACACTGCCTCAGATCTATAGGGATTTGTTTTCCTCAACTATAAAATGGGGATGAAGTCTGTCTTATCTACTTTATTAAGATACAATGTACATTAAGTGAGATATTTGTGAAAATACCTTGAAAATAATGATACAAGCAGGTAAACAATAATTATTTACTTGTTGAGCAATGAATCCCGAGATCTCACTTACTGGCAATGTTAGCATCAACAACAAAAAAGGAAGAAATGAAGAGGATGTATAAATGAGTATGAAGGAAAGGAAGTGCGAAGAAGAAGAACTTACTGATGAAAGATAAGACCTCCAAGGAAATAGCTGCTCTTCCCAGATCCCGACTTAAGGCCCGCTTTTCAAAATAATGGAAATTATATATTGTGAAAAATTATTTCAGTGGTCATTGTCATTGAACTTAGAATTATATTTGTGTATAAGGACAGGGAGATCTGGCGTGCTACGGTTCATGGGGTTGTTAAGAGTCAGACACGACTGAGCGACTGAACTGAACTGAACTGATCTCATCACAGACAGTCAGTGGTTATTTCCCATGAAAGCTACACGGTTTCAATTTTCAGAGTTTAACTAGTGAGCGTTGAGATACCACCAAAGAAATACTTGTTAGATATCAATGTAGAATAAATCAGGAGAAAAACAGAAAAACATCGAGCCACTCCCTGCAGGGTTTTCAACTGAGGCTCTGTTCTGCAAATCCTGGAGTTATTATCAATGTGCTTTTTCTTGAGGCTCTGGTTAAACCCAGTAGGTTGAAGGCTTTCTGGTCAGGAACTATTCTATAAAGCTGGCACTACCTAAGGAAATCCAAATCTGTAAATGGGAGCTTTGAAGAAGGATTGTTTACTAGTCTAAAAAAGTGCTCAGAGATTTACCCACAGAGACTTTCTGATAGCTCACACCAGGAGCAAGATGCACAGTGGGCAGCAGTTAACTGGACCCTCCCAGTTTTTCTTCTTGGACTCATCCTCTGCTCAGTTTTCCCCATGTCTCTTACTTTATACCTTTCCCAAGTACAATCTGGTTAATATAATCCATTTATCTGCTGCATGACGATGCAGGCTTAAAGTGATATCCATTTCAGAAGGACCCCAAAAGTCAAATAGGCTGCTTGGTAAGAGCAGTATGATGAGGTACAAGGGCTTTGTCATAGACAGATTTGAATTTGAGTCCTAACTTCTGTATGTGGTGGTCACTCTCCACAACAGCCTGCAGTGGTCCATGCCTCTTGGCATTCACAGCCTTGTTTCTTCCTCATATTGAATTAGGGCTGGCCCTGGCTGACCAAAAGAATAAGGAAGAGATGATGGCATATGAATTCTGGGGCTAGGTCACAAAAGGCATTGCAGTTTTCTCTTGCATCACTCTTTCTGGGGAATCCACCCACTACCCTGTGATTTCACTCAAGCCACTCTCTAGAGGGACACATATGGAGATGAAGGAAGGCCTCCTGCAATGACCAGCATCAACTTGCCATCTGACATCTGACTGCAACATTATGAGAAACCTTGAGTTTGAACCTCCTCGCCGAGCTCTTTCTGAATTCCTGAATCACACACCTGAAACCACGAAAGATAATAAATAATTGTTGTCTCAAATCCTAAACATAGCCATGTTAACAAAAACTGAAACTTTCTAAGTATGAGAAGCATTCATATGGGAGATATCTGTACACCTATATCAATTGATAAAATATTTAACTATTTCTGTTAAATATTTACAGATGGCACTAGTGGTAAAGAACACTCCTGCCAATGTAGGAGTCATAAGAGATGCGAGTTCGATCCCTGGGTCAGGAATATCCCTCGGGGGAGGGCATGACAACCCATTCCAGTATTCTTGACTGGAGAATCCCATGGACAGAGGAACCTGGAAGGCTACAGTCCACAGGGTCGCAAAGAGTCAAACACGACTGAAATGACTTAGCATGCATGCATATTGGCTTGTAAGTTCAGTTGAGTTGCTCAGCCCGACATTCTGTGACCCCAGGACTGCAGCACACCAGGCTCCCCTGTCCATCACCAACTCCTGGAGCTTGCTCAAACTCATGTCCATAGAGTAGGTGATGCCATCCAACCATCTCATCCTCTGTCGTCCCCTTTTTCTGTCTTCAACCTTTCCCAGCATCAGGGTCTTTTCAAAAGAGTCAGTTCTTCACATCAGGTGGCCAAAGTATTGGAGCTTCAGCTTCAGCACCAGTCCTTCCAATGAATATGAAAGACTGATTTCCTTTAGGATTGACTAATTTGATCTCTTTGTGGTACAAGGGACTCTCAAGACTCTTCTCCAACACCACAGTTCAAAAGCATCAATCCTTCAGCACTCAGCTTTTTTTATGGTCCAACTCTCACATCCATACATGACTACTGGAAAAATCATAGCTTTGACTATATGGACCTTTGTTGGCAAAGTAACATCTCTGCTTTTTAACATGCTGTCTAGGTTGGTCATAGCTTTTCTTCCAAGGAGCAAGCATCTTTTAATTTCATGGCTGCAGTCACCATCTGCAGGGATTTTGGAGCCCAAGAAAATTTGTCATGGTCTCCATTGTTTCCCCATTGATTTGCCATGAAGTGTTGGGACCAGATTCCATGATCTTAGTTTATTTAATGTTGAGTTTTAAGCCAGCTTTTTCACTCTCCTCTTTCACTTTCATCAAGAGGCTCTTTAGTTGTTTGCTTTCTGCCATAGGGGTGGTGTCATCTGCGAATCTGAGGTTATTGATATTTCTCCCGGCAATCTTGATTCCAGCTTGTACTTCATCAAGCCTGGCATTTTGCTCTACATGTAAGTTAAATAAGCAAGACAACAATATACAGCCTTTATGTACTCCTTTCCCAATTTGGAACCAGTCTGTTGATCCATAGTGAAGTCGCTTAGTCGTGTCTGACTCTTTGCAACCCCATGGACTGTAACCCACCAGGCTCCTCCATCCATGGAATTTTCCAGGCAAGAGTACTGGAGTGGGTTGCCATTTCCTTCTCCAGGGGATCTTCCCGACCCAAGGATCGAACCTGGGTCTCCCGCATTGCAGGCAGGCGCTTTTACCATCTGAGCCACCAGGGAAGCCCCTGTTGATCCATGTCCGGTTCTAACTGTTGCTTCTTGACCTGCATACAGATTTCTCAGGAGGCAGGTAAGGTGATCTAGTATTCCCATCTCTTGAAGAATTTTCCACAGTTTGTGGTGATCCACACAGTCAAACGCTTTGGCATAGTCAATAAAGCAGAAACAGATGTTTTTCTGAAACTCTCTTGCTTTTTCGATAATCCAACGGATGTTGGCAATTTGATCTCTGGTTCCTCTGCCTTTTCTAAATCCAAGTTGAACATGTGGAAATTAATGGTTCATGTACTATTGAAGCCTAGCTTGGAGAATTTTGAGCATTACTTTGCTAGTGTGTGCAACTGTGTAGTAGTTTGAATATTCTTTGGCATTGCCTTTCTTTGGGATTAGAATGAAAACTGACCTTTTGCAGTCCTGTGGCCACAATGAGGAAAGGGTAAACTTTTTTTTCCCTACATTCCTTAGTCTTAATCACATAAAACCTTTTTATTCCTTAAGCCCAGAATTGATGTTTACACAAGAAACAATTCAGTTTAAACTCTGTACTAGGGATTATATAACAACAATTTATCCTGCTTGAGGACAATTTCTCCTTCCTGAAAACCTTCTGACTAATTCTGATATCTTAGAATGTATATTATGAGAGTGGGTCTGGTAGGATCTTTCTATTGTTAAGTTCTAATCCTGTTATCCTAAAATGTAAATTGTGGGAGTGGGTCTGGTAAAATTATAACCTTGAAAAAAAAAGAAACAAAAAAAAAGAAAAACAAAACAACAACAAAAAAATTACAACCTTGAGATATTCTTTTGATTTATTGTAATAACTAATAACTGAGCATGGCCAAGAGGAGCTACCACGAGTCAGAGGTAAGAGGCAGCCACTGAGCTTTGTCGGAGCAGCCGTGAGGAGAGAACCCACGTCCAAGGTAAGAGAAACCCAGGTAAGATGGTGGGCACTGAGAAAGGGGATCAGGGGGCAGACAGGTTGAAACTACAGTCATGGACAACTAGCCAATCTGATCACATGGACCACAGCCTTGTCTAACTCAATGAAACTAAGCCATGCTGGGTGGGGCCACCCAAGATGGACAGGTCATGGTCTGACAGAATATGGTCCACTGGAGAAGGGAATGGCAAACCACTTCAGTATTCCTTGCCTTGAGAATCCCATGAACAGTATGAAACGGCAGAAAGATAGGACACTGAAAGATGAACTCTCCAGGTCGGTAGATGCCCAATATGCTACTGGAGATCAGTGGAAAAATAACTACAGAGAGAATGAAGGGATGGAGCCAAAGCAAAAACAACACCCAGTTGTGAATGGGACTGGTGATAGAAGCAAGGTCCGATGCTGTAAAGAGCAATGTTGCATAGGAACTTGGAACGTTAAGTCCATAAATCAAGGCAAATTGGAAGTGGTCAAACAGGAGATAATTAGAGTGAACATCGACATTCCAGAAATCAGTGAACTAAGATGGACTGGAATGGGTGAATTTAACTCAGATGACCATTATATCTACTACTGTGGGCAGGAATCCCTTAGGAGAAATGGAGTAGCCATCATAGTCAACAAAAGAGCCTGAAATGCAGTACTTGGATGCAGTCTCAAAAATGACAGAATGTTCTCTGTTCGTTTCCAAGGCAAACCACTCAATATCATGGTAATTCAAGTCTATGCCCCAACCAGTAACACCGAAGAAGCTGAAGTTGAGCAGTTCTACGAAGACCTACAAGACCTTCTAGAACTAACACCCAAAAAAGATGTCCTTTTCATTAGAGGGGACTGAAATGCAAAAATAGCAAGTCAAGAAACACCTGGAATAACAGGCAAATTTGGCCTTGGAGTACAGAATGAAGCAGGGCAAAGGCTAATAGAATTCTGCCAAGAGAACGCACTGGTCATAGCAAACACCCTCTTCAAACAACACAAGAAAAGACTGTACACATGGACATCATCAGATGGTCAACACCGAAATCAGATTGATTATATTCTTTGCAGCCAAAGATGAAGAAGCTCCATACAGTCAGCAAAAACAAGACTGGGAGCTGACTGTGGCTCAGATCATGAACTCCTTATTGCCAAATTCAGACTGAAATTGAAGAAAGTGAAGAAAACCACTAGACCATTCAGGTATGACCTAAATCAAATCCCTTATGACTACACAATAGAAGTGAGAAATAGATTTAAAGGACTAGATCTGATAGACAGAATACCTGATGAACTATGGATGGAGGTTCATGACATTGTACAGGAGACAGGAATCAAGACCATCCCCAAGAAAAAGAAATGCAAAAAAGCAAAATGGCTGTCTGAGGAGGCCTTACAAATAGCTGGGAAAAGAAGAGAAGCGAAAAGCAAAGGAGAAAAGGAAAGATATACTCATTTGAATGCAGAGTTCCAAAGAATAGCAAGGAGAGATAAGAAAGCCTTCCTCAGCGATCAATGCAAAGAAATAGAGGAAAACAATAGAATGGGAAAGACTAGAGATCTTTTCAAGCAAATTAGAGATACCAAGGGAATATTTCATGCAACGATGGGCTCAATAAAGGACAGAAATTGTAGAGACCTAACAGAAGCAGAAGATATTAAGAAGAGGTGGCAAGAATACACAGAAGAATTGTACAAAAAGTTCTTCATGACTCAGACAATCACGATGGTGTGATCACTCACCTAGAGCCAGACATTCTGGAATGTGAAGTCAAGTGGGCCTTAGGAAGCATCACTAGAAACAAAGCTAGTGGAGGTGATGGAATTCCAGTTGAGATATTTCAAATCCTGAAAGATGACGCTGTGAAAGTGCTGCATGCAATATGCCAGCAAATATAGAACACTCAGCAGTGGCCACAGGACTGGAAAAGGTCAGTTTTCATTCCAATCCCAAAGAAAGACAATGCCAAAGAATGCTCAAACTACCGCACGATTGCACTCATCTCACACGCTAGTAAAGTAATGCTCAAAATTCTCCAAGCCAGGCTTCAGCAATACGTGAACCGTGAACTTCCAGATGTTCAAGCTGGTTTTAGAAAAGGCAGAGGAACCAGAGATCAAACTGCCAACATCCAATGGATCATCGAAAAAGCAAGAGAGTTCCAGAAAAACATCTATTTCTGCTTTATTGACTATGCCAAAGTCTTTGACTGTGTGGATCATAATAAACTGTGGAAAATCCTGAAAGAGATGGGAATACCAGACCACCTGGCCTACTTCTTGAGAAACCTGTATGCAGGTCAGGAAGCAACAGTTAGAACTGGACATGGAACAACAGACTGGTTCCAAATAGGAAAAGGAGTACGTCAAGGCTGTATATTGTCACCCTGCTTATTTAACTTATATGCAGAGTACATCATGAGAAACACTGGGCTGGATGAAGCACAAGCTAGAATCAAGATTGCCAGGAGAAATATCAATAACCTCAGATATGCAGATGACACCACCCTTCTGGCAGAAAGTGAAGAAGAACTAAAGAGCCTCTTGATGAAAATGGAAGTGGAGAGTGAAAAAGTTGGCTTAAAGCTCAACATTCAGAAAACTAAGATCATGGCATCTGTTCCCATCACTTCATGGCAGATAGATGGGGAAACAGTGGAAACAGTGGCTGACTTTATTTTTCTGGGCTCCAAAATCACTACAGATGGTGACTGCAGCCATGAAATTAAAAGACGCTTACTCCTTGGAAGGAAAGTTATGACCAACCTAGATAGCATATTAAAAAGCAGAGATATTACTTTGCCAACAAAGGTCTGTCTAGTCAAGGCTATGGTTTTTCCATTGGTCATGTATGGATGTGAGAGTTGGCCGATGAAGAAAGCTGAGCGCTGCAGAATTGATGCTTTTGAACTGTGGTGTTGGAGAAGACTCTTGAGAGTCCCTTGGACTGCAAGGAGATCCAACTAGTCCATCCTAAAGGAGATCAGTCCTGGGTGTTCATTGGAAGGACTGATGTTGAAGCTGAAACTCCAATACTTAGGCCACCTGATGCGAAGAGCTGACTCATTGGAAAAGACCATGATGCTGGGAAAGATTGAGGGCAGGAGGAGAAGGGGATGACAGAGGATGAGATGACTGGATGGCATCATCTGTCTGTATTTCCAGCCCCTAGCCTGGAGGCTTATGGCTAGGAGACAGTCTGTGAATTCATTACTCAAACATTAATGAGGTAGAAAAACAGATGCTGTGAATATAGAGCAGCTCAGACAAGATTTAGACTCTCAAGGAAGCCTGAATAAAAACACAGACAAACAAATGCTGAGTTCTTAGACATAAATTGTAATTTTTAATTTTCCTTGACCTTATAATATGATTGCTACCGCTTTAGCATATGTCAAAATTATTGACCTAGACAGGCAAAAAGTTATTAAGTATGGAAACACTTCAATTAAGGGATATTTTATTTTCCATGGGGTCTTTGTGAGCTTAGAGAGAAATAGAAGCAGTAGTTAAATAATCGCAAGCAGACAGCTACAATTAAATGTGATTTACCAAAAGTATCATTTGCAGATAGTGTCAAATTAAAGCATTTAAGAGGATTGCTGTAAAAGATCTTTTTCTTCTCTAAGTGAAATGCTGGCTTAGGGGGCCTCCAAAGGGAAACTGCCAGATGCCGTTTTATGTGCTCATCATGTTTGAGTGTAACATCTCCTTAGTGTTTTTGAATTCCACATTGTCTGCAAAATTGCCCCTTCATTAAAACTGCCTCAGAAATTGTTTTTTAAATGACGCAGGTAGCAGTCACTTCACATCTCTTGCCTAGTTAGCATTTTAGAAATGCAAGAGTTACTTTCAAGAATATCTTTGTTTAGCCTCAAGTTTCCTGTGTTTTCAGGGAAAATGCTAGTTACTCAAGGAAACCACAGAGATGATACTTTAAAATTGACATATTTAATGTATATCTTTATTTAAACTACTAGGAGCTTAGGAGTTCTGAAGTCTGACCTTGTTGTTGTTATAATATATGTCCTAAATCCTTAAAATAATTTTGTTTTAGACAACAGTCTTTTACCATTTGGGGTTCAATAGGACTTGCATAAGTGTGGGTTATAGAGCTAGAACTGGAGATAGAGATGACAAGGTAAGAGATGTGTAGTTTAATTTGTAAATTTAAAAAGTGATATACATACACAAACAGAGAGAGGAAAGAGCTTGAGCTTAATAAATTAACATAGTTTGCTCCAGCCTGGAGTCAAGGATTAGTGTAGTTCACGTGCACAAAATTTATTTCTCGGGAGAAAATAATGTGGAGAATCAAAAACAGTGATAGAAAATTTTCCCAGATGGCAGAAGCCAAGGTGAACTCACAGTTGCTAGATTGCATGGAACAGTATTGGACAACCTTGATAAAAATAGATTAAGAAAATATGTGACCTATGAAAAGTTAAATTATGGTAATTTATATTAGATCTTTAATTTATACAAAATTTTCATCTTTTTCTACAACTTGTTTTTTTCAAAGAAAGTAAAATGTGTATCTATATGTTTAATTGTGTGAAGTTCCTTTATATTTGATATAGTTCCAATTATTTGTTTATTGGTTAAAAATTTAAAATATCCAACCTCACTTATGCATGTGGGGGAAAAGATGCTGACCTAAGTAACCTTGGGAATGAGTAGAGTCTGCAACATTAAAAGTGAAAGAAACTGCACGCAAGCCCTGTACGCCTGCGGTAGTTGTTTCCTGGGAGTTGTTTAGTCGCTATGTTGCATCCGACTCTTTGGCAGTTCCATGGACTGTTGCAGAAGAAAATGGCAACCCACTCCAGCATCCTTGTCTGGAAAATCCCATGGAGAGAGGAGCCTGTTGGGCTACAGTTCATGGAGTCGCAAAGAGTCGGACACGACCGAGCGACTGAGCACATGGACTGTAGTCTGCCTGGCTCCTCTGTCCAGTGGATTTCCCAGGCAAGAACACTGGAGTGGGCTGCCATTTCCTTCTCCACGGGACCTTCTCGACCCAAGGATAGAACCCACATCTCCTGCATTGACAGGCAGATTCTTTACCACTGAGCCACCGTGTAAGCCGATTCCTGGGGATACAGGTTAACAATTCTGATACTGCTATTCATGTATATTGGAAGTGAACAATTAAGAAAATGGATGGCAAATAGTGGGAGCTAGATTTCTCACTTTTGGAGTGAAAATTATAGGGAAGCAAGGGTGTTAGGCAGGTAGAATGATTCAAAAGTATGAATTCATGTTTAGCTTACTATGGGTACTGGGGGTTACATGTAGAAATACATATAGCTATGTATATATAAGCAGGTTAATATAATATAAACACATATATATGTAAAAGAAATGATACCCAGTAGCAACTATCACACCTAGCTCCCAGGTCTTGGTTTCTACAGCCATTCTCCAATAAAGAAAATAGGGTTTCTTGGAGAAATGACGATAGAACTGGGGCAGGAAATATAAAAGATGACTCTGGATCATCTTGTAATACCTGAATGTAAGGAAGTGCTAAAAAAACAAAACAAGATAAAAACAACAACAAAAAATCAGTGGGAGCATTTTGAAGGTTCATAGGAACCAACTGAAAGGTCTCCCAATTCAAAGCTGGAACAATATGAGCAACAACATAAATAAAGTAGTACTGGATTATAACCCAAAGTGTAACATAAATATCCATAGGTCCATGCTTATATGAATAAATTATTGAACAAATTAATAAATAAATGGGGGAGAAGAGGCAATGCAGAAGAATTCTACATAATTCATGTAGATACTTTGCCTTCAAAGAGGGGAGCATAAATCCCCACTCTTTAAGGGTAGGCCACACAGAGTGAACTTCCTTCCAAAGAACATAGTGTGAAAGAAGAGGGAGCAGGGAGAGTAACTTTACAGTGGAGAATATCTGAGGAACACTGCCTCAGTCACGTGATCAAGGTTACCATCAACAGTGAAAGGTCATATTGATGATATGTTTCCTTTATCTGGTGTGTTGAAAATGGTGCTTTACCTCATATTTTTCCTCACAAAACCCATCAGTTCAGTCTAATTATGAGAGAAACACCAGGAAAATTCCAATAGAAGGGCAGCCTGCAAAACATTCTTGAAAACTGCCAGGGTCATCAAAAACAAGGAATGCCTGAAAAACTGTCACAGTCAAGAGGAGCCTAAGGAGACATGATGACTAAATATAATGTGTCCTGAATGGGACTGTGGAACAGGAAAAGGACATTACTAAAGAAATCTTAATAAAGCAAGGACTTCAGTCAGCTAAAAGAAACATACCGTTGTAATGCAAGATGCTAGCCCTAGGGGGAAACTGAGTGCAGGGTATGTGGGAACTCTCTGTAGTATCCTCTCCATTTTTCTGTAAGCCTAAAACTTTCCTGAAAAATAAAGACTGGTTTAAAAAAAATTAAGCAAAAGTATTATGTGTATATGTGTGCTTGGTTGTGTCTGACTCTCTGTGGCCCCATGGACTGTGGCCCCACCAGGCTCTTCTGTCCATGGAATTTTCCAGGCAAGAATACTGGAGCAGGTTGCTACTTCCTACTCCAGGGAACTTCCTGACCCAGGGATCGAACCTGCATCTCTTGTGTCTCCTGCATTGGGGGGCAGATTCTTTACCATTAGAACCACCTAGGAAACTCAAAAGTATTACGGGCTAGATGCAGACCCAAGGCTATGGAAGTACACAGGAAGAATCATTAACATTGATTTGCCTTACTGGTAGCTGATGCTGTTAAGTCGCGTCAGTCGTGTCCGACTCTGTGCGACCCCATAGACGGCAGCCCACCAGGCTCCGCCGTCCCTGGGATTCTCCAGGAAAGAATACTGGAGTGGGTTGCCATTTCCTCCTCCAGTGCATGAAAGTGAAAGTGAAGTCGCTCAGTCGTGTCGGACTCTTCGCGACCCCATGGGCTGCAGCCTACCAGGCTCCTCCATCCATGAGGTTTCCCAGGCAAGAGTACTGGAGTGGAGTGCCATTGCCTTCTCCGATGACTCAGTGGGTAAAGAATCTGCCTGCAGTACATGTCCGGTAGAGAAGGAAATGGCAATCCATTCCAGTATTCTTGCCTGGGAAAATCGATGGACAGAAGAGCCTGGAGGGCTACCATTCAAAAGGTTGCAAAGAATCAAACATGACTGAGTGATCAAGCACACACATAATTTAATTTCTGAAAGTTTTACAATTGACTAACTTAAAAACTTTTCATTCTCCAAGTATAATCTAGCCAGTTTGAAAATCTTAAGAGTAATTAATAACATTTTTTCAGGATTGCAATAATAATCTTCACAACAACTCTGTGAGTAATGTGCTGTTAATGTTCCCATTTTAAAATGAGAAAACTGTGATTAAGTAAGGTTTGAGGTATTATCCAAGTCTGGACAATTACTAAGTCTTGAACAAAGGTTTGTTTTTGGAAATATGAATCCTGCACCATAGTCCTGTACCCTGTGCTGTACACACCAACATTAACAGCTGAAAATAATGACTTTTGTTTTTAGACAAGTTGATTTGTAGAACTATTTTTTTTTTTCGGCAGAAATTTGAAATCAGAGACTGTTGACTATTGAACATTCTATAGATCTGTGATTTTAAAAAACTCATAAAACTTCCCCAAAACTTTCAGTAAACATTTTCTCCATACTGGAATCTGACATAGTGTTAAAACTGGTTATTGGCTTAAAATATCAGGTTTTTGCATGACAAACTATTTCTACTTATCAAAAGATGTCCTTCAGTGGAAGTGAACATTATCTCTGAGGCACTGACTTCTCATAAAAATAATTTGGAGAGAAATACAGGGAGTAAAATTCAGATTAAGATATGATAACACTTACAAGGAGCTACCTATCCTAACACACACTCCCAAGATACAATCTTTGATGGAGAAAGATTAAGTCTTGCAAATGCTCTTCTCCATCTTGTGACTGTGACTTGCAGAACACGATGGTATCATTAGCTTTTTGCCCTAAAATAGGAACTTAATTTTAAAATGTTAATGCACACCTTTTAAGGTAAAGTGAACAATTTCTAAACTTAATAGAGCATAGCAAGACCTGAGGAAGATGAAAGCTCCCCATGAATTGTGCTTTGAATTTTACAATTATGGGAGAAACATGAAGCCTCCTCCTGTAACTGTGACCGTGAGACTCGGGAAGGAACCCCAAGGCTCCAGCTCTGGGCTTCGTGTTTCGGTCCCTCAGGATGTATCCCTCAGTACTGAGTAAAGGAGGGGCTTTACAAAGCCAGTGCTGGATCTCCCTGGGTCTGACTTTACCACATCATCATATCTCATTGTTATCTCCATTGTCTCTCCTTTGAGCCTTCCTTTGGCTCTACTCTTCCTCCACTTTGTTCAGAGGGAAAATGCTAGAAGATATATGATGTCAAGTTCACTCTGCTATTATTTTCCTTCTCTCGACAGCAGACAGTTGACAGTTGTGATGAAGAGACTATGGAATGGGGCATGGTTGGCAGGGGTCACGAAGCCCCTGGTACAGAGGATGGAGGAGGCCCCCTGACGTCTTCCCCTACCAGGAGTGCCCAGTGCTTTTCTCATGTTTTTCTGGATAGTCACATGGGGGATGAGCCAGCAGGGGTGACAGGCCTGGCAAGGTCAGAGATAGATGACAACCCGGGTAAGAGCAGTAATTTTCTTAGCACTGCTGCTGCTGCTGCTAAGTCGCGTCAGTCGTGTCCGACTCTGTGCGACCCCATAGACGGCAGCCCACCAGGCTTCCCTGTCCCTGGGATTCTCCAGGCAAGAACACTGGAGTGGGTTGCCATTGCCTTCTCCTTTCTTAGCACTTGATCTATTTTATTCCAGGCCAGTATATCACTGTACATATTCTGAGCCAGGTGAGTATCAAGACAGGAGGACAAGAGTCTCATGAAGTCCATTCTAAACCTTGGCTCTTTTTACCTTCAACAAGACGTGTCACCTCTTTGTTCCACCAAGAAGAACCTGGCCTGCCTTGCTCTTGAGAATCACAGGTCACACACAGTGGGTGGCCTCTTCCCCACAGAGCTGTCCGGGACCCTGTCCCAAGTTCCTCAAACTGCTCTACCTTTTTATCTGATGCTTTTAAATACAGTTTTGGGAAAGGGAATCACTTTGATAGTCAGCATTGTCAAGAGGTTGAGGACTCTGTAAAGGCATGTTGGAAAATCAGGGAAAGGAGGCACAAGTCTAATTTCTATTCTGTCTTTCTTTGGCCTCCAGCAAACCCTCCCCTTGTATTAGAGAGGCCTGCTGCAGATAAATGTGGGTTGCCAACAGTGAGACGCAGCTTGGGCAAAACGCCCAACAGATGGCTCAGCTCCGTAAGTACCAGCCAAGGCCTGACAAGGCTGACAGTGGCTTCTTAAGTCAGTTTGTGTCTTATCAGAGAGGTGGGTATAGGATAATTGTGGGGTGGCAAGAATCCTGGTACAGTTCCACCCAAGGTAAACTTGAAACACAGCCTCCTCTGCTGTCCCCTCAAAGTCTTGGGTACCCAAGCTCATTGGAGAGAGAGATCAGGGCTCTGAGCAGGAGGGCAGACACATTCCTTCATGGTTCAAGGGGTGGCAACAAACTCTGGACCTCTGTATTCTAGCCAAGAACTTGGTCGTTTGGTTTGTAGGCAGCACCAGAGGCCAGCCCAGGGACTGGGACAGTGCTTTGCACAGGGGGCTCTTGTTTCCATCAGGCCCCTAAAGTGAAATAAGGAGGTGGCATGGTGGAGGATAGTCTTGAGGAGGTAGGATTCAAATATTAGCTCTGTGTCTTGACTGGTTACTTAACTTCCCTGAGCCTTTAATTCCCATCTGTAAAATGGGCATGATGTTCAGTTCACAGTGTTGCCTTGAAGAAAGTGTTTACCCTGCACTTATCTACTTCATCTGCTATGACAAAATACCATAAGTTGGGTGGCTTATAAACAAGAGAAATTTATTCTTCCCAACTCTGGAGGCTGAAACTCTGAGGCCAGAGTGCCAGCAGCCTCAGTTCCTGGTGAGAGTTGGCATCTAGTTTGCAGACTGCTGACTTCTCAATCCTCACACAGCAGAAATAGGGCAAGCTAGCTCTCAGTGTGGTAAGAACAGCAATCTTATTCATGAAGGCTCCACCCTCATGACTTTATTAACTCCCAAAGGCTCCACCTCAAAATACCATTGCATTAGAGATTTGATTTCAACATCTGAATTTGCAGAGAGGAGTACAAGCATTCAGTACTTAACACCCGTTTTCCACCGATTGGTGGTGCTGTGCTCAGAGGACACCCACAATGTCTGAAAAGCTGCATTTCCTGGATCTAAAAGGGTCTACTCACAGGCCTCATTGTCCAGAGCTCTTGCAAGTCATAAAATTATTAGTCCGTACAACAAAGACTGCCAGGGACAGTCTTGACCAGTGACTGCTGTGGCTGGGCAATCCTGGAGACTCACACTTAGCTCCTTCTCAGTCTTCAGACAAGGTTGTCTGTGCATTAATAAAATAGCATATATTAAAGTTCTACCACAGTGATAATGAAATGGCTAAATAACCAAGAACACACACCTGGCTAGAAAAGAAAAGGAGAGAAGAAAAGAGGGTGTAACTGCAGAACCAGCCCAAACTGGCCTGATCCTGTTTCTAACAAGATGCTGAGTTGTTCTTCAGAGACAACAGAACAAAATTTCAAGTCATGCAGCCAAAGCATGCAGAAAGAACATTCTGACCTCAGATAACACCTGGAATCAAGTTCTCCCCCACGGGACCAAAGGACCCCAGTATGACCAGAACCTGGACCCCAGAGCCCTTTCAGAAGGGGAGGATCCACTGTTCAAGGAAGATCTGGTGCTGAAACTCCTCTGCTTACTCACCGTACATGCCCAAACCCCAAAGCCCTGCAATCAAAACCTGCTGACCAGTACTTCCACACACCAATCTGCCTGCCGTAACTCATAAAAGCTTGACTGAATCCCAGACTGGGGAGACAGATTTGAGCTGGAGCTGCCTCCCATGTCCTTGTCAGTGGACCTTGCAATAAATATTTTTCTTTCCTCAAAAGCCGGTGCCATAATATTGGTTGCTATGCTCACGGGACAGTGAGCCCATTGCTTGTAGTGGGGGTAGCAGAGGGGGGGAGGGTGGTGATTCTTCACTGGGAGAGGAAATAGGGTGTTTGGAAGAGAACCCTGAGGCCTGGGACAGAGTCCAGAGGAGAAATCCAGGAAATTTCTATAAGAAAATGTGTACAGTGGCTCTGTGTGGAACCTGCGCTCTCTGAGGAGCTGAGTGTCATCCTGTGTATCAGGGGTGGGGAGCTGATGGAAGAGGAGAGTGTCCTGTTTTCTCCCCTTTAGTGGAGAGCTCTGCAACAGAGGGCTGGGACCTTCAGAAGGGGGCAGGGGGCAGGTAGGAACAGGCGTTGGGCACAAACTGGAGCAGGGTCCCCACTATGCTCTGGGCTCTCTATTGGGCCAGGACCATTAGCACTTTGGATTCCTAGAAGCTGGTGAAGTTGTCCAGGTGGAGGCTTCTGCCTGATGACATAGTCCGCTGGTTAAGGAAGAGTCGCTGTTTCGGTTGCCTTCTAACATGGAGAGTTTTCTTGTGTACTTGAGGTGTTTCTCTTTGGGAGGTTGGAAGGTATATTACTAATTTGCCATTGAAGTATCCTTTCCTTCTCTGACCCTGCAAAATGGACAGACCAAGGACCAAACCAGAAATTGCTTTTCTTTTGTGTTTAACTCAAATTTCTGTGTGGAGGCTGAGATAGAGAATGCTTAACTTTTACAATATATTTAGAACAACAAAGAAAAATATTCAGGAAAAACCCCTAAGATGCTACTGACTTTGTGTATATCTTGGCTATAAACAGAATTGGGACTTATTAATATGGTTTTATTCCAACAAAACAACTCAAGAAGATTTTCATCAGCAAAACACCGATTGGAATAGCAGCTGCTGTGCAGTTTATCTCCTTTATACCATCTTCTCACTTCATTGCTAATTTTCACGGAAACTTTTTCTCGTAATAGACTTTTTTTTTTGGTCTGCAAATTCTAGAATTCTTTCTTTCCCCTTGATAAACAAAAAAAATATGAAGTCAGTTCGAGAATAGGGTTAAAATTACCTACTTCAGATCTCTTTAAAAGAAATCTGTGTCATAGGTCAGGCATGGGTATAGAAACAAATGGGGTGCTGCCTGCTTAGCTGTGGGCTGAGTCCCAGAGATGCAACCTGTGGGAATTTGCTGAGCAAAGCAGCTTGTCTGTCACGGAAACCACATCTTTCTATCTATAAATATTTCTACTCATATCAGAGTTCATGCTACAAAGTGACACTTTTCTGCTTTTTGTAAAGAAATAAAGGATTAAGAAAATCAAAAAAAAAAAAAAAAAGAAAATCAGAAGGGGCATTTTGAGAACTAACTGAAATCTTAGAAAGCAATATAATACTTTCTCTCCAATTAAGTGGGAAACAGGCTCTTTTAAAATATATTTTTTTAAAAATAGGGAGAAGATCACTAAACAGAATTAAACCCTAATGGCTTTGGATAGTAGCATTTGTATCAAGTATATGTCCTTGAATGATTTTTGTTTAAATAAGTTTAAGATAAATTTGAATGTTCTTTTCTCTGGGAACTCAAGGAAAACCAGGTTGATTAAGAAATAATTAAGCACAGGTAGCTGTTGCAGACAAAACTAGCTAATTGTACTTTAGCATTTAAGCAGAATATCTTAAATTCTGCTCTAATAGTTCATTATTTTCTTAAGTACATGATGTGAGTATGTAGATGTAATAATTTGTGATTAAGCCTTACACCGTGATTATCAAATATTTTTTATACTCTTCATAAGCTCCTGCATGTGAGCTTTGCTCTCTTAGAACTGGCAGTTTCTATTTTTGAAGTGCAATAACGTGTACAATTTTCCTTCAGCTCCGTGAAATTTGCTTAATGGAAACTCAGCTTGTTTTCCATAAGTCTGTACTGGTGACATGAGCATTGTTTACCTGAATTTCAAGTACATCACTTGGGAGAAAATAATTCAACTTTTGTGATTCTTAATTCAATTATTGTTCAGCTTCTGCTGCATTTACACGGTTGGAGCAGCAGCTTGGAGTCATACCATTCTTTCTTCTGAAAATATGCTATTGAAAGAAGTCAGAACCTGATCTATAAGAAAAGGAAAATCACTCTTTGGGCAGAGTATGGCTAGTACAGGAAAGCGACTCCAAAGGCTGCAAACCTCTATTTTGGTAACAGACACTGGGTTAAGTAGTCTGTGCAAGCACTTGAACAGAGCCGTGAGATGCCCAAGTTTAGGAGTCAGCATTGTCATTGCCCTAGCATTGCTCTCCAGTGAGGAGTAATAATGGGTTACAGATGCACGCGCTTGGACTGGGAGAGGGAGACAGGTTCAAGACACTGTTCTCCCTTATACCTGAGTGACCTTGGGAAGATGACAGGAAGCTTTGGTTTCCCTCATCTCTAAAATTCTAATTGGGCTTCCCTGGTGGTCCAGTGGTTAAGAATTTGACACTGGTTTGTCCCTGGGCTGGGAAGATCCCACATGCTATGGAGCAACTAAGTCTCTGTGCCATAACTACTGAGCCCATGTGCTGCAACTACTGAAATCTGTGTGCCTAGAGCCTGTGCCCTGCAACAAGAGAACCCACCACAATGAGAAGCCTGCTGCTGCTGCTGCTGCTGCTAAGTCGCTTCAGTCGTGTCCGACTCTGTGCGACCCCATAGATGGCAGCCCACCAGGCTCTGCCGTCCCTGGGATTCTCCAGGCAAGAATACTGGAGTGGGTTGCCATTTCCTTCTCCAGTGCATGAGAGGGAAAAGTGAAAGTGAAGTCGCTCAGTCATGTCCAACTCCTAGCGACCCCATGGGTCTGCAGCCTACCAGGCTCCTCCACCCATGGGATTTTCCAGGCAAGAGTACTGGAGTGGGGTGCCATTGCCTTCTCCGGAGAAGCCTGCAGACCACAACAATGAGTAGTCCCCACTCTCTGCAACTAGAGAAAGCCCAAGTGCAGCAACAAAGACCCACGACAGTCAATAAATGAACAAATAAATCTTAAAAAAATTAAAAAATAAAATACTAATTATTATGTCTCTCCCTTTCCTTACAGAGTTGCTATGAGGACCAGGGAAGTTTGATAGGTGACTATACAAAGGGACTGAGTACGTGTAAGGCAGGAACCATGTCTCTTATGACTTTGGCATGCTTGCCTCACAGCTTTTGTTTTAATGACACAAACAGAATGACACAAATGTTACAATATAGAAAAACAGAAAGTTATTGAATTCAAGACCACCATTCCAGCTCAGAAGGGGTTTAGTTCTCACCTCCTTCCTCAAAACTTGGCTTTGTAGGGTTAAGACTCAGTGGTGTGCTGGAGATGGCCCCTGCCAGCTGAGAAGAGCCAATTCTGTGTGTCTCTTCCTAACTCCATGTTCAGAGTTATCAAGTTGGTAGCTTGAAACTGGCCATGTTGAAAGTATTTATACACTGGAAATTGGCAAATATTACTATGATATAATATATGTATATATGATCTTTATATATCATATATATATATGATCTTTGTCCCTGACTTTTTAGAAACACAGAAAGAACCCTAAAACCCTTGGAATTTCCTGAGTGATAGAGGTGAGTAGAGCATCTTTTATTATTGATAATAAGCCACGTTCAGTCATACCTAAATTTATGCCAGTGAGGTGACTCTTCATAGGTTCCTGCATGCGTGCATGCTAAGTCGCTTCAGTTGTGGCTGACTCTTGGCAACCTTAGAACTGTAGCCCACCAGCTCCTCTATCCATGGGATTCTCAAGACAGGAATGCTGGAGTGGATTGCTATGCCCTCCTCTCATAGGTCCCTAGATAGCTTCAAACATAGGCAGCATATTAAAAAGCAAACACATCACTTTGCCAACAAAGGTCCATGTAGTCAAAGCTGTGGTTTTTCCAGTAGTTACGTACGGATGTGGGAGTTGGACCATAAAGAAGGCTGAGTGCCAAAGATTTAATGCTTTTGAATTGTGGTGCTGGAGCAGACTCTTGAGAGTCCCTTGGATGGCAAGGAGATCAAACCAGTCAATTCTAAAGGAAATCAACCCTGAATATTCATTGGAAGGACTGATGCTGAAGCTGAAGCTCCAAAATTTTGGCCACCTCATGCATAGAGTTGACTGACTGGAAAAGACCCTGAGGCTGAGAAAGATTGAGGGCAGGGGGAGAAGGGGGTGACAGAGGATGAGATGGTTGGATGGCATCATTGATTCAATGGACATGAGTTTTAGCAAACTCCATGAGATAGTGAAGGATGGGGAAGCCTGGCGTGCTGCAGTCCATGAGGTTGCAAAGAGTCTGACACAGCTTAGCGACTGAACAACAAGATATCTTCAGAAGGGAGGTTGGTTGCCAAAGAACCAACTATTTGATTAGAGGGTTGGAACATTCAGCCCCACCCCCAATGCTCAAGGAGGAGAGGGGGCTAAGGATTGAGTTAATCACCAGTGGCCAGTGATTTAATCAACCATGCCTACATAATGGAACTTCTCTACATACTCTAAATGGTGGGGTTTAGAGCACTTCTGGCTTGGTGAATGCCAGAAGAGTGGTTGACCCCAAACTTTACAGAAGCTCCTATACTTACTCAGGATCCTTCCATACTTCTCCATCTGGCTGTTTATTTGTATCCTTTATGATATCCTTTATAAAAAAACTGGCAATAATAAGTAAAGTTTTCCGAGTTCTGTGAGTCATTATAGCAAATTATCCAACTGATGGAGAGGTTTGTGAGAACCACTCAGTTGTAGCTAAGTTGGACCCACTACTTATAATTGGTATCTGAATTGGGAAGTAGTCTCATGAGACTGAGCTCTTACCTGTAAGGTCTGTACTAACTTTGGGTAGAGAGTATCAGAATTGAATTAAATTGTAGAACACCCAGTTGGTATCCACAGAGAATTGGAGGATTGCTTGGAGTGGAAAATCCACACATTTGGTGTAAGTACTCAATGGGTAGAAAGAGATCATAGTAGAAAGTACTTATGAGGGTACTAACTTATTTACTCACAAATGCATCTTCACCACTATCTACAGATAGTACTGAGATAGACAAGGTCTCAGACACATCTCCATGAGTCACTGCACATGGAAACTGTGGGCTACAATGCATGCCCTAATTCCAATGAAATTGGAAATTCCAATTGGAATTGGAAATTCCTCCTGAAATTGATACTGGCAAAGTTTTATCAGAAGTCAAAGCTCAAAAGAATTTGGACAAGGAACACAAACACCAAGAAAAAATAAACACATACACACAAACATAGCAAATGAGGAGCAAATAAAACAAAGAAACAGTTTATTTCAGGCAGAAGTGAAAGTTACATATTCTTTCTTTTTTTTTTAATAAATTTATTTATTTTAGTTGGGGGCTGATTACTTTACAATATTGTAGTGGTTTTTGCCATACACTGACATGAATCAGCCATGGGTTTACATGTGTTCCCCATCCTGAACCCCCCTCCCACCTCCCTCCCCATCCCATCCCTCTGGGTCATCCCATTGCCCCAGCCCTGAGCATTTGTCTCATGCATCGAACCTGGAATGGTGTTCTGTTTCACATATGATAATATACACGTTTCAATGCTATTCTCTCAGAATGTCCCACCCTCACCTTCTCCCTCAGAGTCCATAAGACTGTTCTATGCATCTGTGTCTCTTATTCTGTCTCACATATAAGGTTATCGTTACCATCTTTCAAATTCCATATATATGCATTAGTATACTGTATTGTTGTTTTTCTTTCTGGCTTACTTCACTCTGTATAATGGGCTTCAGTTTCATCCATCTCAATAGAACTGATTCAAATGTATTCTTTTTAATGGCTGAGTAATATTCCATTGTGTATATGTACCACAGCTTCCTTATCCATTCGTCTGCTGATGGACATCTAGGTTGCTTCCATGTCCTGGCTATTGTAAACAGTGCTGCGATGAACATTGGGGTACATGTGTCTCTTTCAATTCTGGTTTCCTCGGTGTGTATGCCCAGCAGTGGGATTGCTGGGTCATATGGCAGTTCTATTCCCAGTTTTTTAAGGAATCTCCACACTGTTCTCCATAGTGGCTGTACTAGTTTGCATTCCCACCAACAGTGTAAGAGGGTTCCCTTTTCTCCACACCCTCTCCAGCACTTATTGCTTGTAGACTTTTGGATAGCAGCCATTCTGACTGGCGTGAAGTGGTACCTCACTGTGGTTTTGATTTGCATTTCTCTAATAATGAGTGATGTTGAGCATCTTTTCATGTGTTTGTTAGCCATCTGTATGTCTTCTTTGGAGAAATGTCTGTTTAGTTCAAAGTTACATATTCAAAGGAGAAGAGTGTGGACATTCTTGTGAATGAAGAGTACCCTGAAGTAGCTGTTGACCCCCTCCTTCATCTTATTTTTAACTCTTACAATGAATGGGGATCTTTTTGATTACAGGTGAGATGTTCATTGAAGGGAGAGTCGAGGTGCAGCCTGCTGCACCAGGTTGCCTCCATTTCTGGTCCTGCGCATCTGTTCCCTGAAGCCAGTGCACATGAGTTCTAAGAACTGTTTTCCCTTTAATTTTCCTTTACCAGTCAAGCACCACAAGTGGAAGGTCATACAGGGTCATCAGCCACCTATTCATTTTTTAAATTTTTTAAATTTCTAATTGGAGGATAGTTGCTGGATAATATTGTGTTGGTTTCTACCATACAGCAACATGAACCAGTCCTCAGTATATGTATGCCCTTCCCTCTTGAACCTCCCTCCCACTCCCCATCCATCTAGGTTGTCACAGAGCACTGGGTTGTTCTCCCTAGCTACCTATTTTGCATATGGTAATGTGTCTGATTCAATCCTACTCTCTCAATTCATCCCACTCTCTCCTTCCCTAACTGTGTCCACAAGTTTGTTCCCTATGTTTGCATTTTTATTCCTTCCCTGCAAGGCAGGAGTAGAATAGTTTCATCAGTACCATTTTTCTAGATTCCATATATATGCGTTAATATACAATACTTTTCTCTCTCTGACTTACTTCACTCTATATAACAGGCTCTAGGTTCATCCACCTCACTAGAACTGTCTCAAATTCATTCCTTTTTATGGCTAACATAAAAAGGTAACATTCCACTGTGTATACGTACCACAACTTCGTTATTCATTTATCTGTCAATGGACATCTAGGTGGCTTCCATGGAAGAAAGAAAACAGTATGGAGGTTCCTTAGAAAACTAGAAGTAAAACTACCATATGACCCAGCATTCCAACTACTAGGCAACTTTTCTCAGGTATATGCCTAGTAGTGGGAATGCTGGGTCGTATGGTAGTTCTACTTTTAGTTTTCTAAGGAATCTCCATACTGTTTTCCATGGTGACTGTATCAATTTACATTCCCACAAACAGTGCAAGAGGGTTCCCTTTCTCCACATCCTTTCTGGTGTTAATATACTACATTAATATATTATAAATATGACAATATATATATTGTTTGTAGATTTTTGATCATGGCCATTCTGACCCATGTGAGGTGATACCTCACTGTAGTTTTGATTTGCATTTCTCTAGTAATGAGCAATGTTGATTTGAGCATCTTTTCATGTTTTTGTTGGCCATCTGTATGTCTTTGGAGAAATGTCTGTTTAGGTCTGCTGCCCATTTTTTTTTTTATATTGAGCTGCATGTATATTTTGAGCTGTTTGTGTATTTTGTGGATTGATCCTTTATCCATTGCTTTGTTTGCAAATATTTTCTCCCATTCTGAAGGCTGTCTATTTGTCTTGTTTATGGCTTCCTTTACTATGCAAAAGCTTTTTAGTATAATTGTTGTTGTTTAGTCACTAAGTCATGTCCAACTCTTTTTGCGACCCCTGTGAACTGTAGCCCACCAGACTCCTCTGTGCATGGGATTTCCCAGACAAGAATACTGGAGTGAGTTGCTATTTCTTTCTCCAGGGGATCTTCCCAACTTAGAGATCAAACTCATGTCACCTCACCTGCATTGGCAGGCATATTCTTTATCACTGAGCCACCAGGGAAGCCCTTAAGTATAATTAGGTTCCAGTTTTTTTTAATTTTTGTTTTTATTTTCATTACTCTAGGAGGTGGGTCAAAATGAATCTTGTTGCAATTTATGTCAAAGAGAGTTCTGCTTATATTTTCCTTTAAGAGTTTTATAATAACTAGCCTTACAGTTAGGTCTTTATCCCATTTTGAGTTTATTTTTGTGTATAGTGTTAGGAAGTATTCTAATTTCATTCTTTCACATGTAGCTGTCCGGTTTCCCCAGCATCACTTATTGAAGACACTGTCTTTTCTCCATTGTGTATTCTTGCTACTTTGTCAAGAGATTAGGTGACCACAGGTATATGGGTTTATCTCTGGGCTTTCTGTCCTGTTCCATTGATCTATATTTCCATTTTTGTGTCAGTAGTATACTGTCTTGATTACTGTAGCTTTGTACTCAAGGAGCCTGATTCCTCCATCTACTGCTTTAATTTTCTAAACCAAAAATCCTAGTGAGTTGGGAAGACATTGTGTCCTCTCAGTTGCTTGGAACAGCCAGAGAAGTCAAGCAATGGCTAGGATGGAGTTGGTCTTGACAAGAATTTTAGCCAGAACCAGAACAAGGAGCATGTTGGGCTCTCAAAGCTGGCGTGAAAATGCTTTAAGTTCTGTAGAATTTTTCATGACCTATAAGCAGATGCTCATTAGGGATGCCTAATTGAAAGAGCTGAGGTGAAACAGCTAGTGGGGATAGAATGGGAATGTATGCACTGACAGGATGTTAGTATAAAAACAAAGGATCCTTATATTTGGGAGCTATAAGACTACCAGAATATGATGATGCTGGAAAATGTATGAGATACAGATGTTCAGTTCTTCTGTCTTTCTGGTCTCTGTGATTATCAAAGACATTTTTTTCCTGCTGCTCTGAACCAGGGGTTGTTGTCCTGCATGGAAGAGTGTATTAATCAGTTATTGCCTTGTTAACATCGCATAACAAACAACCCTAAAATCTCAGGCCTTATAGCAATACACATTTAGTTCTCTCTAATTGATCCGAAGGTTAGCTATGATTCTGTTGGATTTGACTGGGCCTGGCTGAATTCAGCTGGACTTAGCTCCAGGCTGCAATTGGATTCAAATGTGCTCTACAAGTTTCATTCTGGGGCCAGCAGAGCAGATACCTGAGACATGCTCTTGTCAGGAGAGAGGACAAGATCAAAGGGACCAAGTGAGACCACATAAGCACTTCTAAAGCCTCTGCTTACATTACATCTGTTTACATGTCATTACCAGAGTAATTCACAAGGCCAAACCTAAAGTCAGTGGGGTGGGGAAGTGCATTCCATCTCAGACAGAGGAGGAGAAGGGGAATATTTGCTGACCAATAATACCATCTACTGAGGGAGGACAGTGAGGGGAAGGCATCAAGCATGCAGACTAGGAGGGTAATGAAGCCATTAATCAAGAGCCAGCCCAGAGCCAGCCTGTCCTCACCAAGCAGACATTGCTGAGCCCCTGACCTGTGCCAGGCACTCCTTGGGTACTGAAACTATAATATATGAACAATTAAGGCACAGCCCTTGGTAACTAAAATGTCACCAAATTGCACAGTCCTTAAAAATAAAGAGGTGATTTAAATGGGAGCCAGGGAGGGCTGTTTCCAACTCCTCCCTCACTGTTGGGAGGCAGCCACCAAACCCCTTGGCTTCCTCCAGGTGTCAGCTGCTTCCTAGTGCCAGGGAGTCAAGCATAGGGGTGCCAAGTAAGTGTTCCCCACTAGATGCATGTGGCAATTAAGCCATCAGCCACTGCAGAAGCCTGCACTGTGGTTGTGCTGCTCTCCTATAGAGAATGAATCAAATTACAGGGAAGTCTCCTGCCTCTCCTCCCCACTTCCTGCATTGTTATCCTTGCTACAGAAATGTCACAGTGATTTCTCTAAAGAACTAATCACCAATTCTAAGGAGCAAACTCAAAAGTCCATGTGATGATGGATGTTCTCTAGACTTACTGTGGTTTCATTTCATGATGTAGGTAATTCAAATCATTACACTGTGCATTTTAAACTGATACGGGGCTGTATGTCAATTATATCTCAATTAGAGAAAGAAAAAAAAAGAGTCCATGTATTGATTTTACCTGACAGGACATGGTTCACAGAGCAGGGCCTGTGGGATGTCACAGAAGAATCAATGTCAGAGTTCAGAATCCTTGGATACGTCTCCCTCTGTAATGGTCGATCCTGAAGACTAGACACGTCCCTCCTCTTTCACCTTCCAGCACAACATGATCCCTGAGGAGCTGAGTGAGTCCTGGGGACCACCTTCCGGGGGCAGACCACAGGCGAAGTGTGGACTCTGGTGGCCTTGAGGAATAGCTGACAGCTGCTGATTGGAGGGGTGTGGAAGGAGCTTGGACTGGAGGCTGAGTGTCCAGATGCAAGAGGTCCCTCTCACTGTGGAATATAAATGAAGGTAGAAAGAAAGGAAGCAGGAGTGAGCCACAAGCCAGGGGTCAGTTCTCCTGGCATCACCATGTTCTAGCTCAGGAATCCAAGGAACACAGAAATTATGACATTGAACCTGGTCTTCCATGTGATTATAGAAATATGTCATGGTAAAGGATAGAATGAATATTTTATTTACAGTTCATTAAGTAGAATTATAACTCAAAGTATCTAGACAAATGGTTGAGGGACTCTATTTGTATTCTTTCCGCAGGCCTCATAAATGCCTGAGGCTAGCCTGTGGTCTAGTGACACAAAAAGGCCAGGTCAGTGTCCACTCAGCCCTTTCCTCAGGTGTCTGTGATGAGAAATCACAAAGGGCATCTCCCAAAGCAGTGAGTATTTCTGGTCTGGCTTCTTAACTTTGGGGTCCCATTTCAGAGTCTGTGGTTCATCTTCTAATGCCTTATCCAGCCCAAATGGTATTTTCTCATTTATTTTTCATAAACATGGTTTTCCAATTCCAGAATTTCATCTGAACTGCAATGTGTATCTCATTCATCTATTTCAAATTTCCTGTACATTCAAAATGACACAAAACACCATCATGGATCGCTTTTTTATTAACAAAGAGAGAAGTAACTTGAAGCAAGGATTTATCAGTCATGAGAAGCCTTACAGTCAAAGAACAAAGAATGAAAATAATCAGAAGTAGATTTCTGGGGACAAGGGGGAGGAGGGGATTGTTTTGGAGAAGGGCTTATAGCAGGAGAAGCCTGAGAGTTTCATTAGAGTCCCTTTAAAATGCTTTAGTCTATTTTGAATCATAGAAGGTTTAAAATATTGACTTGACTGATTAACATGACCAAACACAAAACTATCAAGATCATGCTGATGACATGATCAAATGTTTCTGGATAAGAATTCAAAGGTAATGTTATCTAGGGCAGAGACATACTTTTCAGGCAAGACATAGAGAACTGATCCATGACCATCCATCTGTGAACTCCTGCTACTCAAGGTATAAGCCTCAGGCCAGCAACGTTAGCATCACCTCAGAGCCTGTTAGAAATAGAGTCCCAGCCACTACTCCAGACCTGCAGAATCAGAATCTGCTAACAAGATCCACAGTGATTCCTATGCACACTAAAATATGAGCAGGGCTGATGTCAGTACTTAAGAGACATTTATGTTTTAGCTCTGACTGCTTTGCTGCTGCTGCTGCTAAGTCGCTTCAGTCGTGTCCGACTCTGTGTGACCTCATAGACGGCAGCCCATCAGGCTTCGCCGTCCCTGGGATTCTCCAGGCAAGAATACTGGAGTGGATTGCCATTTCCTTCTCCAGTGCATGAAAGGGAAAAGTGAAAGTGAAGTCGCTCAGTCGTGTCTGACTCTTAGCGACCCCATGGACTGTAGCCTACCAGGCTCCTCCGTCCATGGGATTTTCCAGGCAAGAGTACTGGAGTGGGGTGCCATTGCCTTCTCCGATGACTGCTTTGAGTAAACTATAAAAGCCACTCCTGCTTTCCCTCATGATTTTCCCCCTTCTCCACCTCTAACCCTACTGCCTGAGATCCTGGGCCTCCTGGGCAGCCAGGTGGATGTGTTCTAGGATGTGGGGTAGAGAAAGCTTTGTGCGCATTGGGCTGATGAGTTAGGCTGATCCCTGACTCTCCACTGCAGGAATTGTCACCCTCATCATTGCATTCTTTCTCACTGTGAGACTCACTCTCATATCCAAACCTCATATTATAATCATCTGGCAATTTCTAATGAAGCGGAAGCGATGATCAAAGCAGCAGCAATGCTATGAAAAGTTTTCAAAAAGAGGCCCCTGATTTTGAACTTAGTTCAAACGTGCTTGGAACAGTGAAGAATACCTATTTTTGCTCCAGAGAAATTTTACTCAAAAGGTGAAATCTCATTTAACTCACGTTTTAAGATACCCTAGCCAATCTGGCCCTTGCAGAAAAATCCACTCAATTTAACTTTTGTAACATTAGTTTTCTATGATTTCTTTTTCCTATTTATTAGGTCTTTGTCATATGTGTTGTGCATTTTGTTTTATTTTCATCAATTTTTATATTTTTGTTAAATAAATGGACTTCCAAAAATAGAACTTCAGTTTATAACCTTGTGCCTCTAGAAAATAAGGGTTCGATTTATGAGATGTTGCTTGGCAGCTATGGCTCAGGAATTTAATTAACTCATAAGTCAGGTGGATTGTGCTTTCTCTCTTTGCAGAGAGCTAGTCCCCTTGTGGGTGTGGGGCTGTTGAGCATGAATAGGACTCCCCAGGACTCTGCTTGGGTAGCAGTAGGGTCATTTGAAGAAGTATCAAGGGAGTGAGACCATTTGGGGAAATGCCAAGGTGCTGGAGCAAGATTGTCAAGGTCTGGAGTCTGAGGCCACCTTTTGCTAGTTGTGTCTTCTTTCTATTTCATTATTTCTAAAATAGAGATATTGGTCAATGAAGTTACAGATTAATGAGGTTATTGATGTGAAGTATTCATCACAGTGCCTAGTACTTAATAAATGTATAATAGGTATGAACTATTAGCTATCCCAACCCAGGGGTCAAAATGTTTGTGAAAGAGAAACTGAGTTTCCTCCCTGCCAAGCATGGACCTGGATGGACACTCATTCCTGGGAATGAAATCTTGCGGCATAGGCCTTGATAAAGTAGGACTATGAGGAGCCTAAGCCTCATCCTTCTCCAGAAGTGATCAGTGGCAGATGGCCTCTGGATGTCCTTTGACCAAAGCAAAAATTCAGGCTGACACTTGTCCTCTGTGATCATGCAAGTGCCTTCCAAAGACTATAGAACATTTGAATGAGCTCCTGGATGGAAGAGCTTCCCTAGGTGTGAGAGAAGGAGCTTTGTAAACCTCCATGGCTTTTGGCAGAAAGCAAACAAGACCTTTCCCCTCTGGCTAAGCTACATACATCTCACTATCAAACAACCCCTGAGGCATCTGAGTTTTTAAATGATCTGCTTAGAGTTGCTAACTTGTTGCTCTCGTGAGGAAGTATCATCAGTGCCTCCTTGTGGTGGACAGCACATGGATCCTATAATAACCAAGCCTCAGGGTTTTGGCTTCATTCTCCAGCTGTCTCCATGAAGAGGCAAAACACACTGGAAAGTAAGGGAGGCTGCAAGGAGCTGAATGTTCTGTATCTCAATTGGGGTGGTGGTCACATGAGTGAATCCATTTGCAAAACATTCTTTGAGTTCTGTACTTATGATATGTGAACCACAATATGTGCTATACATATGTCACTCACTTCAACTGAAAATTTTAAAGAAAAATAAGAACATAGAAGCTGTGAAAATCAACAGGCAGCACACAAACACCAGAAATGAGTACGTATTATCAGCAGGAAGTTGCCCTCAGTTTCTGAGCACTAATCGTATGGTTTCTGGACACTTCACTTTCAGTTTTATTTCTGATTTTCATGGATTTGCCTTTTGACCTTATATGAAAGTCAATGGCAAAGTTAACAGCAAAGAGAGATGAACTCACTGCTTTCTAACAGCAAAGAGAGATGAACTCACTGCTTTCTCTGACAATCTGTTCCAGCCAGACACTGAAGATAATTGAGTGGTGGACAACATCTACCAATTTACTTCAAGGAGGACTGTGGAATCATAGCCTAGAGGAGTTCTGATGAATCGGAAATCATTAAGTGCCTTAATAGCTACTTAAGTGTTTGCTGTTAGAAATCTTTTGCTCCAGACACAAATGGTGAATTATAAATTATTTATGGAACCAATTAGGGACATAACTGGAGTGATCTGGCTGGTTGCCATAGCACTAATGCATGTAAAGTTTTTCATCTTTCAATTAAACTTTTTTCTGCTGTTACATTTTGATATCCTAATCTGCTCTCCAGTGGTCTGTGAAAATGTTCATGATTCTTTCATAGTTGTATATAAAATTCAGTTTTAGTAAAGAGTCATTGACTATTAGCAAATTAATCCTGCTTTAGCTTCATCCTACTCCCACAAGTGTTAGCAAAAAGCACCAAGGGGCTTATAAAGAAATGGTTTTGGTGTGTTTACCCAGCCTCCTTTCTCCTCCAGTTCCATTTCAAGGGTGTTTCATATCCCTTCTCTCTGTCCTTGTGGACTGTCTGCTTGCTGCTGAACTTTGTGAGATGCCCAGTCTCTAACAATGGCATCCTTTGACTTAAATTAGCTCAGCTACGTCTGTATTTCTTGTACCAACTGTCCCTACATCACAGAGTGAGCTTTATTAATCCCTTCAAAATAAATAATTTGCTCCTGCCCCTTTAAAAGTTCAACCTCCTTCATATTTTTAATGCTCAGTCTTACACTGATACGCTCAGTGGTTTCCATGCTGACCTCAACCACTGGGACATCTGCCACCTCAGGGACATCCTGGTCCATGTGTATTTCCATTGTCATTTCTTGGCTGCTTCTCTCTTTGTCTGGACCTTTCTTTGCTGTTAATTCCCTATAATTCCTGTTACCTACCTGGCTGGCTCCACTGCTACACTTTACATTGCTGAGTTGCTAAGAATGACCATGTCTGTGGCCTCGCAGACAGCTCCCCACAAAGGCAGCATTTCCTTGGTGTTGGCCCTCAGGCAACCTGCTCAGAAATTTGATCCTCTCATTGTCCTAGAGGTAATGGAACTTGGGAATGGAACTCATGTCTACATGGCCAGAAGGGTTGACCTCTTGGGGCTGAATGCTACCATATCATTTGGTCTTGCTACACGGGTCTTGCTGTTAACTGCTGGTTATCTCTCCCTCTCAGATTAAAACTCTCCCAAAGAAGGGCTCTGATGGGTTGAGCCAGTTAGCATTCAGTGTGGGCTTATAGAGGGTTTGAGGAATCCAATAATTGATCAAGGAAAAAGATATGACCACAGCAGTAACACACAAAAAGCTTTATTGGGTGTTGCTTGGACATAGAAGCATGAGAGGGAAGTCCTTCAGAGCATGAGATAGTCCAGAGGCTTATGTCACAGGGACCATCATCCAGAAGGAGAGGAGTGAAAGGAACTCTCCAGAAAGAGGGGGGATGGGGAGGGGACTTACCTGTCTGGGTCAGAGAACTCTAAGGGGCAGGAGCAGCTTGGAGGGTCTTATAACTTATTATAACCACAAGGCTCTGTCTAATCAATGGCCAGCATAAGATTGGTATAGTTTCACAGGGTATGCAAAACAGGCAAGCCTTAAATGGTTAAAATTTTGCTTGTTTGGGCTACTTTTTAAATAATTGAATGTGTTAAATTTGAATTTGGTGTCTGTGGACTTTTGAGCTAGTGAGTCTAAGTCTGCTGTAAAGACGTAAACGACTGGGAACCAATAGACAGAGGCCATCTTTGGCTCATTGATATAGCAGCACTGCTTTCATGTTAGCTCCTTCCTATGTCCCCGCCCAGCCTATAGAGTAGCTATCCTTTGATCTGGTACCCAGTCCTGATCCAGTCAGCTGGGATCAAAGTAGGAGGGTCAATCTCCTGGATGCAGCATCTAGGCTCAAGCTGTCACTCAGAGGGCGGTTACAAGCTTGAAAGACCCCAGACAGACTTTCCCCCCAAACCTTTGCTTGTCCCATTTATCCATGAACAAAGTCAAATACTATCCTTTACAGGTAGCCTTCTCCCATGACACCTGCCCATCCATTGCCCCCTCTCTCACGTCTCCACTGTATCCTATGCAAGTCACTGTCAGATGTCTTACCTTGTCATTAAGAGAAGATATGTTACATCCTTTTATCTCATCTATGAAACTACAAAGTGTGAACTATCTGAGTCACTCCCATGTCCCTAGGACATCTTAGAGTTCCTAGAACAAATCTGTTCAACAAATAGCTGCAAAATAGATTATTTGTATAAAATATAAAGACTCCACAGCGGAAGTGATGCCTAAGGAGTTATTTGGAGTGATAAGGGATGAAAGGGTGGATTCTAAAGAGAGAGAGAGAAAATCCTGGATAAAAGCACAGAGACATGAAAGCATGACATAGTAGAGAAAACATAAGTACCAAGTATCTTGGCAGGTGGGATGTGAATGGATGGTCACAGAGGCCCCCCAAAGATAACATCATCTGGGAGAATTCAGCCCAGGCCTTCGTGTTTCTTTTTTAAATGTATTCCAAGCTTCTTTTTAATTTAGAAAGATCAGAACAGCTTCCCCTCCTCAAAAATAATTACAAAGGAGAGCAGCTTTACCCTGTAGACAATCCACAACCTGCTCCCCCGCCCCAAACCAGCAGAGACAGTCTGGACCTTCAGTTTTGGCAGCACATCAGATTCATTAATCCCAAGTAGGCTAAGTTGCACTAACAAAGCTAGTTTAATATAAAGATATAAAATCAGAATGCCATTTCTTAATTAGCAATGAGAAGTATAAATGCCAAGCAACATGTGGAATCTAAAAAAATGGTACAAATGATCCTATTCACAAAAAAGAAAGAGTCACAGATATAGAAAAAAAACTTATGGTTACCAGAGGGGAAAAGGGAGAAGGGATAAATTGGGAGATTGGGATTGACATATACACATTACTATATATAAAATAGGTAACTAATAAAGACCTACTGTATAGCACAGGAAACTTTACTCAGTACTCTGTAATGACCTATACAGAAGCAGAATGTAAGAGAAAAAAAAGGCAGAATGTAAAACAAACATGTATTTTACATATATATGCTATATGTATATATAACATATACAGTTATGTATGTAAAATATAACCGATCCACTTTGCTGAATAGAAGAAACTAACACAACTTTGCAAATCAAGTATGTGTGCTTAGTCTCTCAGTGGTGTTCAACTCTTTGTGACCCCATGGACTGTAGCCCGACAAGCTCTTCTGTCCATGGGGATTCTCCAGGCAAGAATACTGGAGTGGGTTGCCATGTCCTCCTCCAGGTAAATCAACTGTACCCCAATAAAAATTTAGAAATAAAGGATATATGCTAATAAGAAACAAAGATAAATAAGTAAATAAATGCCAAGCAGAACAGAATGCTTGTGTCAACATAACCAGTACACTCTCTTCATGTAGATGGATTTACATGTGAAGCCAATTTATAAACAGAATAATTCTTGGTGATGATGAGATTGGGGCAAAGAAGTTGGGATTTGAATGCTTATGATATCAGGCCCTAATCAGAGATCCTGCAGAAAATGGCACACTTGAAGCAGGTAACTGGTGGGCAGTCCAGTACCACATTACTACTGGCAGGCCAGCAGGGATGAGAGAAGGGAGTGGCTATTGCAAGTCAGAGGGAGAGAGCTGCTGTAGAAGAAGCCACAGTACAGATGCTGTGACCACAAATCAGGACAGCCAGCATGGGATGCAGCTGGAGGAAGCAATAATTCAACCTCACTCTCTTCTCTCCCTCTGATCTCCTAACTACATTCTATATTAACTAATTTCAATGCCAAACCCAGAGGGCAAGGAAATACATGGATGCAGTCCATTCTGGCTAGCCTCCCAAAGCCAGAGCAGGGTAGAGGGGCCAACTGAGAATAACCAGCACATCCTGTTTACGCAACAGAGATGCACCTGTGACAAGGAGCAGACCAGCCACCTAAGCAGTGCTAGTACAAACAGTTGCAGTTCTTCCTTGTTGCAAACTCACCCTCCTATCATTTGAAGATGGTACCCTCACCCCTTGTGAACAACATATTTTCTTTACTGACCATCTTTGAATATGGACATGGCCTTCACTCTGCCTAGGATTGATCTGGCTCACATAAGCAGGCGTTGTTTATTCTTTCTGTTTCTAGACCTGGAGCTATTTTATCCCTAAGGCGATATTTGTATATATCATTCTCATCTACAGTGGGTTGATATTTACAATTTATTGCCAGTAGGAGTGCTTTGCTGTACCTACTCCTACTTTAACAAACTTGAGTTGAATTCTATATGGACTGGGGATGAGAATTAATGGAAGCCATTGAGTATCAAGATATTTGATAGAAACAAGATAGGAAATTATTTCAGTCGTAGTGGGATTGGAGAGAAGATGATTTTAAAAACTAAGAAGAGGGATGGCTGGACTTAGGGAATGTAAGAGGGAGAACAGAGTGTCTGGAATAAAATGAATTTTGTTTTGGACTGTGAAGCTTGAGGGACCTGAAGGACATCCCAAAAAGGACCTTCCCAAAAGCTGTTCTAATGCATTGCTTAGGGTCTCCAGTTTTCCCAGAATTTCTGGCTAGTAGATGGTCAAATTTATACTTTCAGCACCACAACTGAGGACAGCTCCAGTCAGGGTTCCCATGGTCAATCCATGACAGTCAAGGTACTGGACAACTAATGGTTTTTCGTGATGAAAGGAAGAGATTTTGAGTAAAGGATGAAAAGAGAGGGACAGGTGAAAGACAGAGGAATGGCAGAAGGAAGATACCTGGGAAGAAAGAAGCCATGAAGGTGATCAATTTGGTGACATATCAATATTCAAGTTGGTTCCAAGCTCTATGTTTTGTTTTTCTCATTGAGATAACTTGGTTTTGTTTGTTTGCTTTGTTTTTCCAAGCTCAGTTATTCACAGGAGATTCTCAGTCACAGAAAACCCACAAAGGTGACATTTGGGGTAAGACTTCAGGCCTCCTTCATCTTCGAATAGAAGAAAAACTCTAAGGATGTACCATCAGAAAATGTTTGACCATCAGAAAATGTTTAAACCAGTACTTAGAAGGCAGAAAGCACCAAGGATTTCCCATGGGGAGAAAGAAAACCTGACAAATGTAATACCTTCATTACATTTACTTCTTCTTTCCTAACCTACATAGCTTACAAGCTCAAGCACAGAACATTTAGTTTTATAAGTCTCGATTATGTATTTTCAAGCATAATGCAAAAGTTTAGTTCTTGAGTGTAAACAATGCATTTTGAGCTTTCTTTGAGATAGCATCTGGGGAAGAGGAAGCCTCTCAAAAATCTACTTTTTCTCCATCATCCCCCAGCCCCCCACCCCCACTCCCTCAGCTCAGCTAGATGATTTGGCCTTGGGCCCAGATAGTATTCTCAGTAGGCAGGGACTTTCTGGTCTCAGATTCTGGAAAAATGAGATGGTGATGGGCCAAAGAAGACTGAGGGAAGAGGCTGGCATAAAAGGGTTATGTTATTACTCATTTTAAATAATACTCTGGTCCTGGGATTTCTTATAGATTCTTTGGTTCAAAGCATGTGGTCAGCCAGAATCATGACAAAGAAGACAGCCCCACACCCACCCTATCACTCCACCTGTTCTACTTCTCACCTGCTCTCTCCATTGTAACTCACTAGGTAGCATGATTTGCAAGCTTCTCTTCCCCTTTTGATTAGCTTGTTTTCTGCCTTTGAAGCTAAGCCCTCATTAACGAATTCTGAGATGGGAGAATAATCCTAGCCATTGCCAGCACATTTGTCCCTGGAGAGTCCTTTGCTTCCCATCATAAAAGGGTTGTTGTCAAACCCTGGGCTTCACAATTTCAGTGTGGTTAAAGCTCTGGAGAGTTTCTTGCTTTCTCTGGGAATCCGATTTCTCAATCACATGCATTTCAGGGCTAATTACACTGATCTATTGCACTGGGCTTTCTGTCACATTTAAAGTTCAGTGGGAGAGAAGACACTCTGAAGGATCAGCATTTAATGGAAAAGCAGAGAACCAACGGTGCAAACTCAGTTTCAGGGAATGTGCTGGGGAATAATATTTACCTTCAGCCCCAGAGAGAGCTTTCTACTTTCCTATATCATCTTGAGAGCCATAGCGCTGGAGCACTTGTGGGCTCAGGTTCTATTGTAATGGTTTGATGTGTGTGGATCTCCTTTCCTTGTTGTTGCTATTGTTTAGTTGCTAAGTTGTGTCTGATTCTTTGCAACCCCATCAACTGTAGCCCGCCAGGCTCTTTTGTCCAAGGGGATTCTCCAGCCAAGAATACTGGAGAGGGTTGCCATGCCCTCCTCCAGGGGATCTTTCCAACACAGGGATCTAACCCAGGTGTGCTGTAATGCATCTACATGATGAAGGAGTGGAAAGTGCGTAGTCAAAAGATATTGAGACTGGGGTAATGAGGATGTCAGTCTCAATATCTTTATTACGTAGATGAATTTAGTCCTCTCCCAATAAGAAAGACTCTTCCCTAGGAGGAGGAAGGGGAATGAGGTTTTGGTTTTAGTGGTGTTTTTTTTTTTTTGGTGGGCTAGGGGAGAGGAAAATTGAGGAGGTGGGCTTCCCTGGAGGCTCAGACAGTAAAGAATTTGCCTGCAATGAGGAGACCAGTTTCGATCCCTGGGTTGGGAAGATCCCCTGGAGGAGGGCATGGCAATCCACTCCAGTTTCTTGCCTGGAGAATCCCCATGAACAGAGGAGCCTGGTGGGCTACAGTCCATGGGGTCACAAAGAGTCGGACTTGACTGAGCAACTGACACTTTCACTTCAGTGAGGAGGTGTTCCAAAATAATGTTCATGTAAAGATAATGAGTAGGAGAAAAAAGACTTTGGGACGTGTGATACATTTAGATTTCTTTCTCACAGATTAAATTTCTTTAAAAAAATTTTTTTTCATTACTAGACTCTAATTCCTGGAATGTGACATTTTTCAGAGATTTGACTTCTTGTCCCATGGGTTAAAGAATTTGTACATCTGTCAGTGCCCACCAGTCAAAGAAGAATGGACACCTCTGTAATCAAAGATCAAGTTAGGTTTATTGAGTTTGCTGCAGCAAAGGAGAAAGCACGCTGAGGACTCAAGGCCACCTCAGTAGGAGGAATTTGGGGGTTGCTTATCACAGCATTTGGCCATGTGCCCAGAATTTATAAGAAGGGTCTAAGAAAGCCAAGGGCCAGCTGACAACTGGGACTGTTTTTCACTTTCTGAGGTCCTTGTGGATGTTCATGTTTATGAGTGTGGATTAATTCTTGTCCTGACTAATGCACACGCCAGGCTAAGTTCATCCATGTAAACAAAAATTTTCCATGAATTACAAACAAAAGGCCATCAGCTTTTCTTTTTTAATTTGCTATGATAGTCCTGATGGATAATGTTTTAGGAGAAGAGTTTTCTCAGTGTCCAGGAATATCACTGCAATTTATTTTGATCACTTTTTTTTTCTATGTAACTATCTATCATAGATGATTATATGGTAGGCTTTTAATATCTCTCATTGAGGCCTATATTTGGTAGACTGTTTTTTTCAGATGTGCATTAATTTCATCAAGATTTTCAAATGATTTTACATAAAGTTGTACAAAGTAGCCTCATGATTTTTTAAGATTTCCTGTTTTATGTTTTATATAATTTCTTCTTTCACTTTTTCTTCTATTTACTGCTTATCATTGTTTATAGGAAATTCTACAATTTCATTCAGCATTTTTTCTTTGACCCAAGAGTTTGTTTAATGGTGGGTTTTTAAATTTCCAATTAGGTAGTCTGATTTTGTAGTTAATTTATAGCATTTTTTCAGAATGCAATACTTTAGAATTTACTGAAGTTTTCTTTCTAGCTTAAGATATGATCAATCTCCACAGTGGAAAATGTGTATTTTCCATTATTTGGATTAAGAGTTAGATATATATAAGCTCTACTTGATTATTACACTGAATAAGTTTTCTGTATTCTGGTTTTTTTTCCTCACATGATCTGTTTGGAATTGAGCAAGGTATATTAGAATTTTCTACTATTAGTGTTTTATTTTTTTTCTTTTTCCTTGTGTGTGTGCATGCACGTGTGTGTGTGTGTGTGTGTGTGTGTGTGTGTGTGTATGCTAGTCACTCAGTTGTGTCCAACTCTTTGTGACCCCATGGACTGTAGCCTGTCAGGCTTCTGTGTTCATGGAATTCTCCATGCAAGAATACTGGAGGGGTGGTCCCAAGATGGCAGAGAAATAGGAAGGGGAGATCACTTTCTTCCCCACAAATTCATCAAAATATCATTTGAACAACTTCCACAAAACAACTTCTGAACACTGGCAGAGGACACCAGACATCCAGAAAGGCAGCCTGATCTCTTTGAAAGGAGGTAGGACAAAATATAAAAGATGAAAACAGAGACAAAGGATTTAGGGAAGGAGACCCATCCTGGGGAGGGAGTCGTGAAGGAGGAGAAGTTTCCACACAATAGGAAACCCTCTCACAGGCATGTCAGTGGAAAGCTTTGGAATCTCAGAGGGCAACATAACCAAAAAAAACCACCACAGAATATGCACCTAACTGCAACCTCTCTGCCAGCAGCAAGTGGGGGCTGGGCAGGTAGGCATGGTCTGCATTCAGTCCTAAGGGTAGGGGCTGGGCTTGAATGCCCTGAGCACAATCTGAGGGTGCTAATGTGACACAGCAGCCCAAAAGGTGGGATCACCAGAGAAACCCCCCCAAAAAAAGGATCTTTCCCATGAAAGGCTCTAAAGCTGCACGGTGACTCCTGGCACACTCACAAAACAAAGGATTGCACCCTAGTGAATACCAAAGGACAGAAAGCTGGCTGCCTTTTAGGGCCCTTCCTCTTCAGAGGCAGAGAGGCAGGTGTGTGACAGCCAGAGCCGGAAGGCAAAGGGCCGCTGCAATCTTGGCCCCAGACACCACATATTCCACCAAAGTGTGAGCAGGTTGCCAGTTGCTAACCACGTCTTCCTGGGATCCTGGATGGTTGACATCTACCAGGAGTGTCAAAGTTTGAGATCAGCTCCCCAGAGGAGAGACACGGCACACCCAGGACTGTGACCTTGCGGTGCACCTGGGAAACTGAGCAGCTGGGACCAGGGAGGTGCATAAGATGCATGGCCCACCCGGGACAGTGTGCTTGCCAAGCACCCAGTTGCCTGAGTGGCTTGTACCTGGGGAGGGCACAAAATGCACAGCGCATCTGGGTCTGTGACCTTGCAGCGCACCTGAGAACCTGAGCGACTTAGACCCCGGAAGTGCGGGAAACGCAGAGTCCACCTGGAACAGAGCTCTAGCGGAGCACCCTGGAGCCTGAGCAAGGTGGACGCAGGAAGTACATGCTGCCTTGGGCTGTGGCAAACCCAGTGTGGTCCATCCACTGCGAGCACTCCCCACCTATGCCAGCGGTATTTGTTTGCAGTGTCCCTTCCTCTCCACAGCACAACTGAATAAGTGAGCCTGAATAAGTTGCCTCCTTGGCCTCCTTGTGTCAGGGCGGAAATTAGACACTGAAGAGACTAGCAAACAGAGGAAGCCAAAATAAACAAAGAAGGGGGAACTGCCCTGGAAGTGAGAGCTGCAACAGATTAAAACCTTTTTTTACTGCATTCATTGCAACATTGTTTACAATAGCCTAGTCATGGAAGCAACTTAAATGTCCATTGACCGACAGATGAATGGATAAAGAATATATGCATATGTGGAATATACATATATACAATGGAATAGTACTCTGCCATTAATAAGAATGAAATAATGCTATTTGCAGCAACATGGATGGTCCTGGAGATTATCATACTAAGTGAATTCAGATAGAGAAAGACAAATATCATATGATATCACTTACATGTGGAATCTAAAAACAATGATACAGGTGAACTTATTCACAAAGCAGAAATAGATTCACCAACTGAGAGAACGGACTTGTAGTTACCATGGGGGGAAGGGCTGAGGGGAGGGATAGATTGGGATTTTAGGATGACATGTATACACTGCTATATTTAAAGTCAACCAAGAAATGTCCTGGGGGGAAAAAAAAAGATAACCAACAAGGGCCTAATGTATAGTACAGGAAACTCTGGTTGATATTATTGCAGAATATCTTAATAACTTAATAACTTAAATGGGAAAAATTTTTGAAAAACAATAGACAACGTGTATATGTATAAATGAATCACTTTGCTGCACACCTGAAACTAACACAAAATTGTCAATTAATTATATGTAAATATAAAATAGAAATCTTTAAAAAATCTAAAAGTGAAAGTGTCTTTGGTTTTAATCCTTCTCATATAACAAAATTGAGACTGCTATGTTCTTTTAATTTGTGTATGCCTGATATATCTTTGTTGATGCTTTTATTTTTAACCTCTTGAGTCTTTTTGGTTTTGGTTTGTCTTATACACAACACGTTAACTTGCTTTGTATTCAATCTGAAAATCTTTTTTGATTATATTCATCAAATGATCAACATGGTATGTAAGATCTTAATCCTTACATATCATTTTGTTATATATGTTTAAATATTTACAACTTTAAATATAGTCTTTATCTGTAAGATTACAGTCTTTATCTTCTTTGCAATCTTGTCTTTCTTACATGCCTTCATTGCTTGTAAAAGAGTTATTCTATTCCATATTCTCCATTGTATTCAGTTCAGTTCAGTCGTTCAGTTGTGTCTGACTCTTTGCAGCCCTGTGGACTGCAGCACACCAGGCCTCCCTGTCCATCACCAACTCCCGGAGTTTACTCAAACTCATGTCCTTTGAGTCGGTGATGCCATCCAACCATCTCATCCTCTGTCGTCCCCTTCTCCTTCCGTCTTCAATCTTTCCCAGCATCAGGGTCTTTTGAAAAGAGTCAGATCTTCGCATCAGGTGGCCAAAGTATTGGGAGTTTCAGCGTCAACATCAGTCCTTCCAATGAACACTCAGGACTGATCTCCCTTAGGATGGACTGGTTGGATCTCCTTGGAGTCCAAGGGACTCTCAAGAGTCTTCTCCAACACCACAGTTCAAAAGCATCAATTCTTTGGGGCTCAACTTTCTTTAGAGTCCAAATCTCACATCCATACATGACTACTGGAAAAACCATAGCTTTACTAGACAGACCTTTGTTGGAAAAGTAATGTCTCTGCTTTTTAATATGCTGTCTATGTAAGCGTCTTTTAATTTCATGGCTGTAGTCACCATCTTCAGTGATTTTGGAGGCCCCCAAAATAAAGTCTGACACTGTTTCCACTGTTTCCCCATCTGTTTGCCATGAAGTGATGGGACCAGATGCCATGATCTTAGTTTTCTGAATGTTGAGCTTTAAGCCCACTTTTTCACTCTCCTCTTTCACTTTCATCAAGAGGCTCTTTAGTTCTGCTTCGCTTTCTGCCATAAGGGTGGTGTCATCTGCATATCTGAGATTACTGATATTTCTCCTGGCAATCTTGATTCTAGCTTGTGCTTCATCCAGCCCAATGTTTCTCATCATGTACTCTGCATATAAGTTAAATAAGCAGGGTGACAATATACAGCCTTGACGTACTCCTTTTCCTATTTGGAGCAGTCTGTTGTTCCATGTCCAGTTCTAACTGTTGCTTCCTGACCTGCATACAGATTTCTCAAGAGGCAGGTCAGGTGGTCTGGTATTCCCATCTCTTGAAGAATTTTCCACAGTTTGTTGTGACCCACAGAGTCAAAGGCTTTGGCATAGTCAATAAAGCAGAAATAGATGTTTTTCTGGAACTCTTTTGCTTTTTTTTAGTTAATTAATTTATTTTAATTGGAGGCTAATTACTTTACAATATTGTAGTGGCTTTTGCCATACATTGACATGAATCAACCATGGGTATGTGTGTGTCCCCCATCCTGAACCCCTCTTCTACCTCCCTCCCCATCCTATCCCTAGGGGTCATCCCAGTGCACAGACCCTGAGCACCCTGTCTCATGCATCGAACCTGGACTGGTGATCTATTTTACGTATGGTAATATACACGTTTCAATGCTATTCTCTCAAGTCATCCCACCCTCGCCTTCTCCTAGAGTCCAAAAGTCTGTTCTTTACATCTTTGTCTCTTTTGCTGTCTCGAATATAGGGTCATTGTTACCATCTTTCTAAATTCCATATACATGCATTAATATACGTATTGGTGTTTTTCTTTCTGACTTAATCCACTCTGTATAATAGGCTCCAGTTTCATCCACCTCATTAGAACTGATTCAAATGCATTCTTTTTAATAGCTGAGTAATATTCCATTTTGTATACGTACCACAGCTTTCTTATCCGTTCGTCTGCCAATGGACATCTAGGTTGCTTCCATGTCCTAGCTATTGTAAACAGTGCTGCGATGAACATTGGGGTACGTGCGTCTCTCAATTCTGGTTTCCTCGTTGTGTATGCCCAGCAGTGGGATTGCTGGGTCATATGGCAGTTCTATTTTCAGTTTTTAAAGTAATCTCCTCACTGTTCTCCATAGTGGCTGTACTAGTTTGCATTCCCACCAACAGTGTAAAAGGGTTTCCATTTCTCTGTGCCCTCTCCAGTATTTATTGATTGTAGACTTTTGGATAGCAACCATTCTGACCAGCATGAGATGGTACCTCATTGTTCTTTTGATTTGCATTTCTCTGATAATGAGTGATGTTGAACATTTTTTCATGTGTTTGTTAGCCATCTGTATGTATTCCTTGGAGAAATGTCTCTTTAGCTCTTTGGCCCATTTTTTGATTGGGTCGTTTATTTTTCTGGAATTGAGCTGCATGAGCTGCTTGTATATTTTTAAGATTAATTTTTTGTCAGTTGCTTTGTTTGCTATTATTTTCTCCCATTCTGAAGGCTGTCTTTTCACCTTGCTTATAGATTCCTTCGTTGTGCAAAATCTTTTAAGTTTAATAGGTCCCATTTGTTTATTTTTGCTTTTATTTCTATTACTCTTGGAGGTGGGTCATAGAGGACCCTGCTGTGTTGGAGAGTGTTTTGCCTATGTTTTCCTCCAGGAGTTTTATAGTTTCTGGTCTTACATTTAGATCTTTAATCCCTCTTGAGTTTATTTTTGTATATGGTGTTAGAAAGTGTTCTAGTTTCATTCTTTCACAAGTAGTTGACCAGTTTTCCCAGCACCACTTGTTAAAGAGATTGTCTTTTCTCCATTGTATATTCTTGCCTCCTTTGTCAAAGATAAGGTGTCCACAGGTGCGTGGGTTTATCTCTGGACTTTCTATTTTGTTCTATTGATCTATATTTCTGTCTTTGTGCCAGTACCATACTGTCTTGATGACTGTAGCTTTGTAGTGTAGTCTGAAGTCAGGCAGGTTGATTTCTCCAGTTTCATTCTTCTTTCTCAAGATTGCTTTCGCTATTCGAGGTTTTTTTTATTTCCATATAAATTGTGAAATTATTGGTTCTAGTTCTGTGAAAAATACTGTTGGTAGCTTGATAAGGATTTCATTGAATCTATAGATTGCTTTGGGTAGTATACTCATTTTCACTCTATTGATTCTTCCAATCCATGAACATGGTATATTTCTCCATCTATTCGTGTCATCTTTGATTTCTTTCATCAGTGTTTTATAGTTTTCTATATATAAGTCTTTTGTTCCTTTATGTATATTTATTCCTAAGTATTTAATTCTCTTCATTGCAATGGTGAATGGAATTGTTTCCTTAATTTTGCTTTCTGTTTTCTCATTGTTAGTGTATAGGAATGCAAGGAATTTCTATGTGTTAATTTTATATCCTGCAACATTACTATATTCATTGATTAACTCTAGTAATTTTCTGGCGGTGTCTGTGGTTTTCAATGTAGAGGATCATGTCATCTGCAAACAGTGAGAGTTTTGCTTCTTCTTTTCCAATCTGAATTTCTTTTATTTCTTTTTCTTCTCTGATTCCTGTGGCTAAAACTTCCAAAATTATGTTGAATAGTAGTGGTGAGAGTGGGCACCCTTGTCTTGTTCCTGACTTTAGGGCAAATGCTTTCAATTTTTCACTGTTGAGGATAATGTTTGCTGTGGGATTATTATATATGGCTTTTATTATGTCGAGGTATGTTCCTCTCATGCCTGCTTTCTGGAGGGTTTTTATCATGAACCAGTGTTGAATTTTGTCAAAGGCTTTCTCTGCATCTATTGAGATAATCATATGGTTTTTATCTTTCAGTTTGTTAATAGGGTGTATCACATAGTTTGATTTGTGAATATTGAAGAGTGCTTGCATCCCTGGAGTAAAGCCCACTTGATCTCTTTAATATGCTGTTGGCCGAGAGGAGTTACCCCAGGTCCAAGGAGAGACAGCTGCATGGGCACAGGAGGCCCGAGAGGAGTTACTCCACATTCAAGGTCAGGAGGGGCCGTCGTGAGTAGATACCCCTTGTCCAAGGTAAGGAGCAACAGCCGCACTTTGCTGGAGCAGCCGTGAAGAGATACCCCACGTCCAAGGTAAGAGAACCCAAGTAAGATGGTAGGTGTTGCGAGAGAGCATCAGAGGGCAGACACACTGAAACCATAATCACAGAAAACTAGCTAATCTGATCACACAGACCACAGCCTTGTCTATCTCAATGAAACTAAGCCATGCCGTGTGGGGCCACCCAAGACGGATGGGTCATGGTGGAGAGGTCTGACAGAATGTGGTCCACTGGAGAAGGGAACGGCAAACCACTTCAGTATTCTTGCCTTGAGAACCCCATGAATAGTATGAGAAGGCAAAAAGATAGGACACTGAAAGAAGAACTCCACAGGTTGGTAGGTGCCCAATATGCTATTGGAGACCAGTGGAGAAATAACTCCAGAAAGAATGATGGGATGGAGCCAAAGCAAAAACAATATCCAGCTGTGGATGTGACTGTGATAGAAGCAAGGTCCGATGCTGTAAAGAGCAATATTGCATAGGAACCTGGAATGTTAGATCCATGTATTAAGGCAAATTGGAAGTGGTCAAACAGAAGATGGCAAGAGTGAATGTCGACATTCTAGGAATCAGTGAACAAGATGGACTGGAATGGGTGAATTTAACTCAGATGACCATTATATCTACTACTGTGAGCAGGAATCCCTTAGGAGAAATGGAGTAGACATCATGGTCAACAAAAGAGTCCGAAATGCAGTACTTGGATGCAATCTCAAAAATGACAGAATGATCTCTGATCATTTCCAAGGCAAACCATTCAAATATCACGGTAATCCAAGTCGATGCCCTGACCAGTAACGCTGAAGAAGCTGAACTTGAACGGTTCTACGAAGACCTACAAGACCTATTACAACTAACACCCAAAAAAATGTCCTTTTCATTAGAGGGGACTGGAATGCAAAAGTAGGAAGTCAGGAAACACCTGGCGTAACAGGCAAATTTGGCCTTGGAGTACAGAGTGAAGCAGGGCAAAGGCTAATAGAGTTTTGCCAAGAGAACGCACTGGTCATAGCAAATACCTTCTTCCAACAACACAAGAGAAGACTGTACACATGGACATCACCAGATGGTCAACACCGAAATCAGATTGATTATATTCTTTGCAGCCAAAGATGGAGAAGCTCTATACAGCCAGCAAAAACAAGACCAGGAACAGACTGTGGCTCAGATCATGAACTCCTTATTGCCAAATTCAGACTTAAATTGAAGAAAGTAGGGGAAACCACTAGACCGTTCAGGTATGACCTAATTTAAATCCCTTATGATTATACAGTGGAAGTGAGAAATAGATTTCAGGGACTATCTGATAGACAGTGCTTGATGAACTATGGACAGAGTTTCGTGACATTGTACAGGAGACAGGGGTCAAGACCATCCCCATGGAAAAGAAATGCAAAAAAGCAAAATGGCTGTCTGAGGAGTCCTTACAAAGAGCTGGGAAAAGAAGAGAAGTGAAAAGCAAAGGAGAAAAGGAAAGATATTCCCATTTGAATGCAGAGTTCCAAAGAATAGCAAGGAGAGATAAGAAAGCCTTCCTCAGTGATCAATGCAAAGAAATAGAGGAAAACAACAGATTGGGAAAGACTGGAGATCTCTTCAAGAAAATTAGAGATACCGAGGGAACATTGCATGCAAAGATGGGCTCAATAAAAGACAGAAATGGTATGGACCTAACAGAAGCAGAAGATATTAAGAAGAGGTGGCAAGAATACATATAAGAACTGTACAAAAAAGATCTTCACGACTCTGATAGTCGTGATGTGTGATCACTCACCTAGAGCCAGACATCCTGGAATGTGAAATCAAGTGGGCCTTAGAAAGCATCACTACGAACAAAGCTAGTGTAGGTGATGGAATTCCAGTTGAGCTCTTTCTAATCCTGAAAGATGAAGCTGTGAAAGTGCTGCACTCGATATGTCAGCAAACTTGGAAAACTCAGCAGTGACCACAGGACTGGAAAAGGTCAGTTTTCATTCCAATCCCCAAAAAAGGCAATGCCAAAGAATCCTCTAACTACCGCACAATTGCACTCATTTCACACTCTAGTAAAGTAATGCTCAAAATTCTCCAAGCCAGGCTTCAGCAATACATGGACCGTGAACTTCCAGATGTTCAAGCTGATTTTAGAAAAGGCAGAGGAACCATAGATCAATTTGCCAACATCGGCTGGATCATCGAAAAAGCAAGAGTTCCAGAAAAACGTCTATTTCTGCTTTATTGACTATGCCAAAGCCTTTGACTGTGTGGATCACAAATAAACTGTGGAAAATTCTGAAAGAGATGGGAATACCAGACCATCTGACCTGCCTCTTGAGAAACCTGTATGCAGGTCAGGAAGCAACAGTTAGAACTGGACATGGAGCAACAGACTGTTCCAAATAGGAAAAGGAGTACGTCAAGACTGTATATTGTCACCCTGCTTATTTAATTTATATGCAGAGTACATCATGAGAAACGCTGGGCTGGAAGAAACACAAGCTGGAATCAAGATTGCCGGGAGAAATATCAGTAACCTCAGATATGCAGATGACACCACCCTTATGGCAGAAAGTGAAGAACTAAAGAGCCTCTTGATGAAAGTGAAAGAGGAGAGTGAAAAAGTTGGCTTAAAGCTCAACGTTCAGAAAACTAAGATCATGGCATGTGGTCCCATTACTTCATGGCAAATAGATGGGGAAACATTGGAAACGGTGTCAGACTTTATTTTTCTGGGCTCCAAAATCACTGCACATGGTGACTGCCACCATGAAATTAAAACACGCTTACTCCTTGGAAGGAAAGTTATGACCAACGTAGATAGCATATGAAAAAGCAGAGACATTATTTTGCCAACAAAGGTCTGTCTAGTCAAGGCTATGGTTTTTGCAGTGGTCATGTATGGATGTGAGAGTTGGACATTGAAGAAAGCTGAGCGTCGAAGAATTGATGCTTTTGAACTGTGGTGTTGGAGAAGACTCTTGAGAGTCCTTTGGACTGCAAGGAGATCCAACCAGTCCATCCTAAAGGAGATCAGTCCTGGGTGTTCATTGGAAGGACTGATGTTGAAGCTGAAACTCCAATACTTTGGCCACCTCATGCAAAGGGCTGACTCATTGGAAAAGACCCTAATGCTGGAAGGATAGGGGGCAGGAGGAGAAGGGGACGACAGAGGATGAGATGGTTGGATGGCATCACTGACTCGATGGACATGGGTTTGGGTAAACTCTGGGAGTTGGTGATGGACAGGGAGGCCTGGCGTGCTGCAATTCATGGGGTCGCAAAGAGTCGGACACGACTGAGCGACTGAACTGAACTGAAGTGGATTCTGTTTGCTAGAATTTGGTAAGGAATTTTGCATGTATGTTCATCAGTTATATTGGCGTGTAGTTTTCTTTTTTTGTGGTGTCTTTGTCTTGTTTTGGTATTAGGGTGATGCTGGCCTCACAGAATGAGTTTGGAAGTTTACCTTCCTCTGCAATTTTCTGGAAGAGTTTGAGTAGGATAGGTGTTAGCTCTTCCCTAAATTTTTGGTAGAATTCAGCTGTGAAGCCATCTGGTCCTGGGCTTTTGTTTGTTGGAAGATTTTTTTATTATAGTTTCAATTTCCGTTCTTGTGATGGGTCTGTTATGATTTTTTATTTCTTCCTGGTTCAGTTTTGGAAGGTTATACTTTTCTAAGAATTCGTCCATTTCTTCCAAGTTGTCCGTTTTATTGGCATATAGTTGCTGATAGTAGTCTTATGATCCTTTGTATTTCTGTGTTGTCTGTTGTGATTTCTCCATTTTCATTTCTAATTTTGTTGATTTGATTCTTCTCTCTTTTTTTCTCGATGAGTATGGCTAATGATTTGTCTATTTTATTCATCTTCTTGAAAAGCCAGCTTTTAGTTTTGTTGATTTTTGCTATAGTCTCCTTTGTTTCTTTTTAATTTATTTCTGCCCTAGTTTTTATGATTTCTTTCCTTCTACTAACCCTGGGGTTCTTCATTTCTCCTTTTTCTAGTTGCTTTAGGTGTAAAGTTAGGTTATTTATTTGATTTTTCTCTTGTTTCTTGAGGTAAGTTTGTATTGCTATGAACCTTTCCCTTAGCACTGCTTTTACTGAATCCCATAGGTTTTGGGTTGTCGTGTTTTCATTTTCATTCGTTTCTATGCATATTTTGATTTCTTTATTATTTCTTCTGTGAATTGTTGGTTATTCAGAAGTGTGTTGTTTAGTCTCCATATGTTTGTATTTTTAATAGCTTTTTTTCCTGTAATTGACATCTAATCTTACTGCATTGTTATCAAAAAAGATGCTTGAAATGATTTAAATTTTTTTAAATTTACCAGGCTATATTTATGGCCCCCAATGTGATCTATCCTGGAGAAGCTTCCTTGTGCACTTAAGAAAAAGGTGAAATTCATTGTTTTGGGGGTGAAATGTCCTATAGATATCAATTAGGTCTAACTGGCCTGTTGCATCATTTAAAGTTTGTCTTTCCTTGCTAATTTTCTGCTTAGGTGATCTATCCATAGGTGTGAGTGGGGTATTAAAGTCTCTCATTATTATTGTGTTACTGTTAATTTCCCCTTTCATACTTGTTAGCATTTGCCTTACATATTGTGATGCTTCTATGTTGGGTGCATATATATTTTTAATTGTTATATCTTCTTCTTGGATTGATCCTTGGATCATTATGTAGTGTCCTTGTTTGTCTCTTTTCATGGCCTTTATTTCAAAGTCTATTTTATCTGATATGAGTATTACTACTCCTGCTTTCTTTTGGTCTCCATTTGCATGAAATATCTTTTTTCCAGCCCTTCACTTTCAGTCTGTATGTGTCCCTTCCTTTGAGGCGGGTCTCTTGTAGACAGCATATATAGGGGTCTTGTTTTTATATCCATTCAGCCAGTCTTTGTCTTTTGGTTGGGGCATTCAACCCACTTACATTTAAGGTAATTATTGATAAGTATGCTCCCATTGTCATTTACTTTGTTGTTTTCAGTTAGAGTATATAAACCTTTTCTGTGTTTCCTGTCTAGAGAAGATCCTTTAGCATTTGTTGAAAAGCTGGTTTCATGGTGCTGAATTCTCTCAGCTTTTGCTTGTCTGTAAAGCTTTTGATTTCTCCTTCATATCTGAATGAGATCCTTGCTGGGTATAATAATCTGGGTTGTAGGTTTTTTGTTTCATCACTTAAAGTATGTCCTGCCATTCCCTTCTGGCCTGAAGAGTTTCTGTTGAAAGATCAGCTGTTATCCTTATGGGGATCCCCTTGTGTGTTATTTGTTGCTTTTCCCTTGCTGCTTTTAATATTTGCTCTTTGTGTTTTATCTTCATTAATTTGATTAATATGTGTCTTGGGGTGTTTCACCTTGAATTTATCCTGTTTGGGACTCTCTGGGTTTCTTGGACTTACGTGGCTATTTCCTTCCCCATTTTCAACTATTCATGTTTTCAATTATTATCTCCTCAAGTATTTTCTCATGGCCTTTCTTTTTGTCTTCTTCTTCTGGGATTCCTATGATTCGAATGTTGGGGCATTTAACATTGTCCCAGAGGTCTCTGAGGTTGTCCTCATTTCTTTTAATTCTTTTTTCCTCTCTGCTTCATTTATTTCCACCATTCTATCTTCCACTTCACTTATCCTATCTTCTGCCTCAGTTATTCTATTGTTTCCATCCAGAGTGCTTTTGATCTCAGTTATTGCATTATTCATTATTTATCGACTCTTTTTTATTTCTTCTAGGTCCTTGTTAAACATTTCTTGCATCTTCTCAATCCTTGTCTCTAGTCTATTTATCTGTAGCTCCATTTTGTTTTCAAGATTTTGGATCATCTTTACTATCATTATTCTGAATTCTTTTTCAGGTAGACTCCCTATCTCCTCTTCTTTTGTTTGGCTTGGTGGGCATTTATCATGTTCCTTTACCTGCTGAATATTTCTCTGCCTGTTCATCTTGTTCAGATTGCTGTGTTTGGGGTGGCCTTTCTGTATACTGGAAGTTTGTTGTTCTTCTTTATTGTGGAGGTTGCTCCCTGTGCATGGGGTTGGATGAGTGGCTTGTCAAGATTTCCTGGTTAGGGAAGCTTGTGTCAGTGTTCTGGTGGGTGGAGCTGGATCTCTTCTCTCTGGAGTGCAATGAAGTGTCCAGTAGTGAGTTTTGAGGTGTCTATGGGTTTGGTGTGACTTTGGGCAGCCTGTATTTTAATGCTCAGGGCTATGTTCCTGAGTTGCTGGAGAATTAACATGGTATGTCTTGATCTGGAACTTGTTGGCTCTTGGATAGAGCTTGGTTTCAGTGTAGGTATGGAGGTTTTTGGATGAGCTCTTGTCGATTAATGTTCCCTGGAGTCAGGAGTTTTCTGGTGTTCTCAAGTTTTGGATTTAAGCCTCCTGCCTCTGGCTTTCAGTCTTATTCTTACAGTAGCCTCAAGACTCCATCCATACAGCACAGATGATAAAACATATAGGTTAATTGAGAAAAGATTCTCCATAGTGAGGGACACCCAGAGAGGTTCACAGAGTTACATGGAGAAGAGAAGAGGGAGGAGGGAATTGAGGTGACCAGGAGGAGAAGAGAGGGAATCAAAAGGGGAGAGAGCAGTCTAGCTAGTAATCAATTCCCTGTGTGTTCTTCACAGTCTGGAACACCCAGAGAGGTTCATGGAGTTACATAGAGAAGAGAAGAGGGAGGAGGGAGATAGAAGTGACCAGGAGGAGAAGAGGGGGAGTCAACAGGGGAGAGACCAATCTAGCCAGTAATCAGTTCCCTAAGTGTTCCCACAGCTCAGGACACCCAGAGAGATTCACAGAGTTAAGTAGAGAAGAGAAGGGGGAGGGAGGAGATAGAGGTGACATGGAGGAGAAAAGGGAGAGTCAAAAGTGGAGAGAGAAATCAAGCCAGTAATCATACCCCTAAGTAAAAATGGATACTGAAGAGTAGATTCTTAAAGGGACAAAATTGATAACAAATACCAAAAAGCAAAGATTAAAAATCTAGAGTAGAGGTAGACTCGCAAAAATACAATATTAAAAATACAAAACAAAATCAATCACAAAAATTATAAAATATATATATGTGAAATTTGCTTTAAAAATAAGGTCTTTTTTGCAAGGTAATAGTAGGTTATAAAAATTAAAATTAAATGAGTAATAAAGAAATTAAAAGTAAAAAAATTTTAATTAAAAATGATAATAGTAGTAATGTATCTAGGAATTTCTCTGGAGCTGTTGAGGGCAGTGTGGTGTCAGTTCAGTTTCAGATACTTCCCTGTTCCAGCTTATACTTCTTAAGGTCTATAGGCCCCTTCCAATGCTTAGTCAATGTTAACTAGAGGGTTTTAATCTGTTGCACCTGTCACTTCCAGAGTGGTTCCCTCTTCGTTTATTTTGGCTTCCACTGTTTGCAAGTCTCTTCAGTGTCTAATTTCTGCCCTGACACAAGGAGGTGAAGATGGTCATTTGTTTAGGCTCACTTGTTCAATTGTGCTATGGAGAGGGAGGAACACTGCAAATAAACATCACTGGCATGTGTGGGGAGTGCTTGCAGTGTATGGACCACACTGGGTTTCTCCCAGCTCATGGCATGTGTGCTTTCCCAGTCTACACTGCTCAGGCTCCAGGTTGCTCTGCAGGGGAACTGTCCAAAGCGGGCCCTGGGTTTCGTGTACTTCCCAGGTCTAAGCTGCTCAGGTTCTGGTTCTCGGGGACTCCACAAAGGCACAGACTCGGTTGGGCATGTGTTTTGTGCCCTTCCCAGCTTTGAGGAGCTCAGGCGACCAGGTGCTTGGTGAGTGCACTGGCCCAGGCTGTGCGTCTTAATCACCTCCCCAGTCCCAGCTGCTCGGTTTCCTGGGCGTGCTGCAAGAGAGCCATCTCAGGTGTGCCATGTGTCTCTTTTGGGGAGCTGATCTCTGGCTGTGACCCTCCTGGCAGATGTCAACCGTCCAGGATCCAAGGAAAACTTGGTTAGCAACTGGGAGCCTGCTCACAGTTTGGTGGAGGATGCCATCTCTGGGCCTGAGATTGTCCCTTGTCTTCCAGCTCTGGCTGTCACCTGCCTGCCTCTCTGCCTCTGACAGGGGGATGGGACGGTCCACAGCCAGCTAGCTCTCCTTTCAGTTCAGTTCAGTTCAGTCGTTCAGTCGTGTCTGACTCTTTGTGACCCCATGAACCACAGCACGCCAGGCCTCCCTGTCCATCACCAACTCCCTGAGTCCACCCAAACTCATGTCCATCGACGGTGATGCCATCCAACCGTCTCATCCTCTGTCGTCCCCTTCTCCTCCTGCCCTCAATGTTTCCCAGCATCAGGGTCTTTTCAGATGAGTCAGCTCTTTGCATCAGGTGGCCAAAGTATTGGAGTTTCAGCTTTAACATCAGTACTTCCAATGAACACCCAGGACTGATCTCCTTTAGGATGGACTGGTTGGATCTCCTTGCAGTCCAAGGGACTCTCAAGAGTCTTCTCCAACACCACAGTTCAATAGCATCAATTCTTCAGTGCTCAGCTTTCTTTATAGTCCAACTCTCACATCCATACATGACTACTGGAAAAACCATAGCCTTGACTAGACAGACCTTTGTTGGCAAAGCAATGTTTCTGCTTTTTAATATGCTATCTAGGTTGGTCATAACTTTCCTTCCAAGGAGCAAGAGTCTTTTAATTTCATGGCTGCAGTCACCATCTGCAGTGATTTTGGAGCCCAAAAAACTAAAGTCTGACACTGTTTCCACTATTTCCCCATCTATTTGCCATGAAGTAATGGGACCAGATGCCATGATCTTAGTTTTCTGAATGTTGAACTTTAAGCCAACTTTTTCACTCTCCTCTCTCACTTTCATCAAGAGGCTTTTTAGTTCTTCACTTTCTGCCGTGAGGGTGGTACCATCTACATATATGCTTATTTTAGTACAAGATAGCTATGTACAGAATATATTGGAACATTCCAATGTTTTTAGTTGGGTTATTAACATAAACACACTGTTCAATAGAAACACTGAGCCTCAATGAAGGCAAATCAATTTGACCTCAAATCATAACTTTGTTGCAAAGAGTTTAAAGTAGTATGAAAATCCCATAGAGGAATGCTCAAACTTTCCTGTGCATTAGAATCATCTGGAGAAGCTTTTAAAAATCCCAATACCCAGGCCAGAGTCCAAACCAATTATGGCAGAATCCCTGGGAGTAGTCCCCAGGTATCAGTAGTTTTTGATAGCTCCTTGGACCGTTCTAATGCAGAGCTAAGCCTGAGAACCAGACCCACCAAATGTGCCTGTATATAAATGTATCAACAGATGTAAGTCATTCATTCTGCAGTTTGAGTAATTGAGAAGCAAAAATACAGCATGTGATCTACTCACTAATATACATGTTACAGCAACCCTTTACAAAAGCATCAAAATGTGTGTTCATCTCTAATTTCTACCCATAATAATTTCATGTTTTAGGTAATGTAAAAAGATCTTACAACCAAACTTCACAATTATCCAATAATACTTTTTTTTTCTCTTCCAGAGTGTATCCTGAACCCTGGAAACTTACCAAAAATAATTCCATTGTTTAATTTTAGAATTAAATAATGTAATAACTGTCTCAATAGACCTCTGCACTCTGAGGATTCCCTATTCTCTAACTACTTGCCTGGCAGAAAATACTTTTAAATTTCTTTTGAAAACTATTCTTGGCTTGCTATTCTGAGTTCCTTAGCCATTATATCCTAACTGCTTTATGACTCAACCACAGGACTCCTAAGCCATGTGCATGGTAAGTCATTGCATCTACATTGTGAGCTTTCCATAAGGGTCTTTTGCTGCTCAGGGATTTCGTCTACATTTTACGACCTGGCTCCTACAAATCCTCTGCAGCTTGTTTAGCCACAGATCTCTAAGATGAGCCAAACTGGTTTTCTTCCTAGAATTTTTAAATCCTCCAAGACATCACTGAACAGTTAGTTGTCTAAATTTTGTCACACCTACAACATAAGACATGTTGTATAACAATATTCTCTGAACAAAAAGATAACACACCAGATGATGGGTTAGAAAAGATTCAGAGATTACACAAACTCCCTTCCCTAGACATAGCCAATTCAACCAATTAAGTTGTAAATACAACCATCAGTATATCTTGTCATAATTTCCCCACCCAACTCGAGTTGGTATTGAACACCTTGAATCAAGTTAGGGTTATTGTGTGGCAGAAATAGGCAATAAAATCTGAAACAGAGAAACTACAAACAGTCCCAAAGTCTCAAATAATATTCGAAGGTTAACTATAAATATACTGACCTCCAGCTACAAAAGGTGGTTGATGACTTGTCATTTCACAAGAGAATGACATTTTGAAATATGTGCCCAGCTGTATGGGTCTAAAAGGATGATGAGCAAGAATCATGGGCTATTGCATTCAAAGGAAACTGGGAAATTCCATGTCATCAGAAAAGCTTAGAAGTGAAGCCTGAGTGACTGATCAGGAGAGCCTGCTCTACAGGGAGAAAAGGGAAGAAGGGACTCCTAACACAGCCTGAGTCTTGTCAAACATGGGAGAGGGTGGAGAATGGGGAGGGAAAACAGATGCAGAAAGTCAGTGGCTTTCCTGAAATACAGATGGGTTTTTATGTCTAATATGGGAAAAAGGTTGACAATTACAAACAGATTTCAAGAAAATGAGTTGGTTTATAGAAGTGGGTTCAAACAGAGTTTTAAAAGGAAAGATCTGATTGCTTTCTCTGAGCCTAGTATCTTGGTCCATTCAGCAGGGCCAGGAGAAGCACTCTAGACTCTGCCTCACCACTTCCATACTATCCCAGATGCTTTCAGTCTCTAGAATGAAAGCCTCCTAAAGAAGAACTGTTAGTTTCTTTACTTGTTTCTTGGTGGTGAGGCTCAGAAGCTATCGTGTATTTTACTCAGTTATTTGATGGTAGAGAGTGAGCCCAGGTGATTTTTTTTTTTTTTTTTTTTTTTTTTAGCTATACATGCTGCTGCTGCTGCTAAGTCGCTTCAGTCGTGTCCGACTCTGTGCGACCCCATAGACGGCAGCCCACCGGGCTCCCCCGTCCCTGGGATTCTCCAGGCAAGAATACTGGAGTGGGCTGCCATTTCCTTCTCCAACGCATGAAAGTGAAAAGTGAAAGTGAAGCCGCTCAGTCGTGTCCGACCCCTAGCGACCCCATAGACTGCAGCCTACTAGGCTCCTCCGTCCATGGGATTTTCCAGGCAAGAGTACTGGAGTGGGGTGCCATTGCCTTCTCCGTTAGCTCTACATAGTGACACATATATCAACTTGGATTTAATCAAGTTCTTTATACATATAAACAAAGGTTTATAGTTTCTTTGTGGAATATGCCAGCACAAAGTACCTTCCGCTCCACTAACATGATCTGCCTGAAAGAGGTAGAGTAGAAAATTCTAGAGCTGTTTTTGTTATGGAGGTGGAGGGTAGAGGGGAGGAGTGCTATCTCCCCCCTCATTTGCTTGGGGGAGTCCATACAATTCTGCTTGCCCCCACCCAGCCATAGATGATTGGACCACAGATGGATAAGGGCTTCCATGCAGTTGTCTGTGTTGTACCCTGCACAAAGAAAGGGAGTGGCTGGGCTCAAGTGAAGCCCTGGCTCAGGGCTGTATCTGCCTGCCTGAAGGAAGGATGCCTTTTCCAAGTAACACTAATCCACCCCAGATGCCTTATCCAAGCTGGGTGAGTTAAATTCTTTTTCTCCCAGGCAAATAGGATTCCTGGGCTTTAAAACTATAAATGCAGATGTAGATGCAACTGGGTCTGAAAACATGGAGAGAGAGCAGACACACAGAGAGGAGAAGGTGTGGAAAACCAGGCAGAGACCTCACAATGTGGAGATACAAGGTTCATAATGATCTCCAGCTGGGTTTCTGGACCCAAGAGTTCTGACTTGGGTTCCATGAGATATGCCTGGCTCTCTCACCTAGATTTCACTCCTTGACCAGCGTTCAGGTGCACTTCTGGTGGCTGCAACTAGTGTCACTTGGTTGAGACAAAGACCTTGTGAAAAACTGCTCCCCAGGTGCCTTTGAGATAAATCATCTGATTCCTGTGCCTATGACATTGAGGCTGAAACTCCAATACTTTGGCCACCTCATGTGAAGAGTTGACTCATTGGAAAAGACCCTAATGCTGGGAAGGATTGAGGGCAGAAGAAGGGGACGACAGAGGATGAGATGGTTGAATGGCATCACCGACTCGATGGACATGGGTTTGGGTAAACTCCAGGGGTTGGTGATGAACAGGGAGGCCTGGCGTGCTGCGATTCATGGGGTCGCAAAGAGTCAGACATGACTGAGCAACTGAACTGAACTGAACTGAACTTAATGCTCATTGATTTATATCAGAGTATTTTGAGTTTTCATGTTGTTTTTTTGTGGAAACCCTGGTGAAGGATGAACACTTTTCTGAAGAAGCCAGGAAAATCTTGTTGATATATAGCATAAAACTCTACCAGCATTGGGCCCAGGTGTGTGTATTCTGAAAAAGTTCTGGGTACACACTCCACTAAGAGAATTGCCAACATGGCCAGTCTGGGCTGCAGAGCCCCCAGAGTCAAACATGGGTCTTGGGAATCTTGATCATTATTATCCTGTTTTGTTCAGCTCTTGCTTCAATATCACACTCCCTTTGAGGTAGGTAGAGTTCACTAGAACAAAAGCCTATGTGATACATCCTGACCCCAGCCGCCTTTCCCTTGCACTAGGGAAACCACAGTTCTCAAGTTAGTGCTATGGGGAAAGTTTGGGATTTGAAGCCTCATTTGCATCTCAACTCTGGCACCCACAAAGTGTGTGACTTTTGCAGCTGAACCTCTCCAAGCCTATTCTTTCCTACATAAAAATACCTGAATCTGTTAGGAGTCCTTGATAGCAAACAACAGTCCAATTTTAGGTAAATTAAGCCCAAAAGGGAAATTTACATATTGTTGGTTTTGGGTGTACAGCAAAGTGATTTGGTTATTTTTTTCAGATTATTTTCCATTATAGGCTATTATAAGACACTGAGTATTGCTCCCTGTGTTATAGAGTAAATCCTTGTTGTTTATCTATTTCATGTATAATAGTTTGGATCTAACATATTAACAATGCAATTAACAATACAAATAATAATTAACATACAATTAGCAATACCATACTCATAATTTATCTGCCCCCTCCTTTACCCAATGGTACAGTGGTAAAGAATCCACCTGCCAATGCAGGAGACACAGGAGATATAGTTCAATTCCTGGATTGGGAAGATCCCCTGGAGTAGGAAATGTCAACTCACTCCAGTATTTTTGCCTGGAAAACTCCACGGACAGAGGAGCCTGGCAGGCCACAGTCTATGGGGTCGCAGAGAGTCAAACATGACTGAACATGCCTATGCACGCACATCCCTCCCTTTCCTCTTTGGTAACCAGAAGTTTGTTTTGTCTGTGAGTCTGCTTCTGTTTTGTATATGGATTCATTTGTACTATATTTTAGATTCTACATGTAAGTGATATCATATGATACATGTCTTTCTCTGACTTACTTCACTTCGTATGATCATCTCTAGGTCCATTCATGATCCTGCAAATATTTCATTCTTTTTATGGCTGACTAATAGTGGTGAATCCACTTGCCAATGCAGGAGACACAGTTTTGCTCCCTAGGCTGGGAAGATCCTCTGGAGAATGAAATGGTTCTTTCCTGGGAAATCCCATGGACAGAGGAGCCTTGAGGGCTACAGTCCGTGGGATTGCAAGAGTCGGACAAAACTTAGTGACTAAACTACCACCACTGTATATATATATACTACACATTCTTACAACATTCGTCTGTAGTTGGGTTTTTCCATGTTTTGACTATTGTAAATAGTGCTACTATGAACTTTGGGGTGCATGTACATTTTCAAATTAGAGTTTTCATCTTTTCCAGATATATGTCCAGGAGTGGAATTCTAGATCATATGGTAGCTCTAGTTTTAGTTTTTAAAGAAGCCTCCATACTTATTCCAAGGGCTTCCCCATTGACTTAGCAGTAAAGTAGCTGCCTGCAATGTATGGAGCCACAAGTTTGATCCCTAGGTTGGGCAGATCCCCTGAGAAGGAAATGGCAACCCACTCTAGTATTCTTACCTGGAAATCCCATGGACAGAGGAGCCTGGTGGGCTACAGTCCATGGGGTTGCAAGAGTCAGACACAATTTAGTGACTAAATTACCACCGTCACACTGGTTTCCGTAGTGGCCGCCTCAATTTACATTGTCACCAACAGTGTAGGAGGATTCCAAAAAGGGAAATTACTGAGACAAGGAAGTGCCTCACAAAATCAAAACAGCAGCTGAAGGGACAAGGCAGGTAGCTCTGGGATCCAAGACACAGGAGATAAATGCAGTGTATTATATTGTTTGGCACCGATCCTTCATTCCTCTCTTCATTTATGCCCTTTTGCCATATAACTTTGCAGTACCCTCCCATAAGAGGTGGGAAACAATAACTCATGTGACTCATTTCAGTGAATGAGTTAGCAGATATGATGCAGGGAGAGGCTTGACATGGCTTCATCCATTGAGATTTGCTTGTTCTTGCACCTCCACCATTCTCATGAGAAGGATGTACTCAGACAAACCTGTTGGAGGATGAGAGACCTGAAGAAAAGAGAAAGTCAAGAATTATAGCATACCCATGCAAAGTAACACTCGTATTGCAAATGTTCTGGGTGCTCACAAACACACATACTCACTATTTCAGTGCATGTCTTCCAGCTAACAGCACTGGCACCTCTTTACTTGAGGACTTTTTCTGACCGCAAAATTCTGCTCTACCCACAGGTTGGGCAGACGGGACAAACTGGGGAATTAACACCCTTCAAGAGTAGTCCTCCACAGTTGATTGTGAGCTCTCTCATGCCCTCTGCTGGCAGAATGCTGGGATGCTTGTTCTACACTGTCCCAGAGACACCAGCTGAATTCACAGTTCCATTTGCCCATAAGGGAACTTGCATGATTTCACACACTTTATTTGCTATCTTTCCTTCCTTGTCTAACTTGTCTACTTCCCTAACATTATTTCTTGGGATTACCTCCCCAGTAAACTCAATGCACTCTAATCTTTGTCTCAGGATCTGCTTTTATGGAAACTCAAACTAAGACAGTCTACTTTCATCTTGGGGCACAAACTATAATAGGGAAGAACCTTTGTATTCTAAGTTAATCACTAAAGGGATGTTGCCTATAAATTTAAATTATGCATAATGGCTCATCCGTGGGAACCCTGCCTCCTAGGTAATGAGTGTTAAGTTAAAATACCTTTGTTTAGCTCATAGGAAACATCGTGACCAGGACCATATGTGAATAACTGCAGGAAGGAAGAAATTAACATATCCCCTCCAGAGGCTAACTGGAACCAAGAAATCTTTGACTTTGCTTCCTCCCCTTTTAGCATAAAAGAAACCTGAATTCTAACTGAGGCAAGATGGTTCTTTGGGACATTAGTCCACCAACTAGCTTGGTCTTCTAGTTTTCCAAATAAACCCACTATTCTTTGCTCTAACAACTTGACTCTCAATTTATTGGCCCATCATATGGCAAGCAGTACAAGATTGGACTCAATAAAAAAACCAAGGTCACATTGTTTTTTATATTCAAGTTAACTCAGAGCCCCATGTTACCTGTAGTGAAAATGTATTTCCTCCCCCTCCTGACTCCTCCCATAGTGATCCCAAGCATTTGCAAAGTCAGTATGTATATAATAAAATCTAAGTAATAAGGGTCACCACCAAGAGACTGGATAAGTGGAAACAGGGCAGAGGAAAGATTTAGATTTTGGCTTTCTACATTTCCACATTATGTGGATTTTTTCCATGTGAATGTACCCAAACTCTGCCTCAGATGATATCTGAGAGGGGAGTTTTTCCATCCTTTCCTGAATTCAGGTAAATGTCAGATTAGCACCTTGTTACATAGGCTTCACCTGCAGGAGGAAACACTAAAGAAACTGAGGGTCACCATAAATACCTAGTACTTTCTTATAAAACTAAATCCTTTCCAAACTCAACCAAACATAGCTCTTGACTCAAAAGACTTTCATCTTTATTACAAGCTACTCTATAATCCTCTCATTCATCTGAATCTTCAGAGAACAAGATCATTATCACTAAGGGGATTTCATTAACTGAATTCTCAGTGAGTCCAGCTTTAACGCTGTTGATGACCTACTTCTTGAAAGGACTCTGTCCACACAACCCACCCTCTTCCTGCCACTTTCTCCTAAGTGTCCTGAGAAACTTCAGAAACAGTTTAAAAACAAACACAAGTTTTGGACCAAAAATCTGCAAGCTATGGTAGACATGGAGCATGCCTGGCAGGCACAGATCCTGCTGCCTCATCTCACTGCTATCATCTGGTACTACATAGGAAGCAGATGGAAATCGGAGAGGAAACAATACTCTACCTGGGGCGGGTGAGTCAACCAGCAAATGAAAGCCAGGTGGATTGAATGAAAGGTGGATGCCAGTGCCAATGCACCTTGAACCATTAATTATTCCCCACCTTTTCCAACTGTAATTCACAGAACTTAAATACAGTTACTTTCAAAGTAGTGTCTACAAAGTAGACTTTCAAAGTAGTGTCTACTAGGTAGTAGTTCCCTACCTAATGTGTCTACAAGTCAAAACAAGAGCACGTTCTTAATGTGATTATTATTTACTTTATGAAAGACATACAAACACATAAAAAATAACCTGAAGTAATTTTCTCAGGAACAGTGCCCCTCGCTATACTTTGAATGACTATACTATACTTTGAATGACTGCATTCGGAACTGAGGACAGGTGTGGTAGAATGGCATTGTCAAGAAATCATGCTTTTGAATATTGCCTTTTTCAGCCTCAACAGATATTTGATTATTTGTTCAGGTTCAGCCCCTGGCACTCATCTCTACCAAAGGCTGTTCACCATGAGAGTGCAAAATGGTGAGACCTCTATGGAGTTTGATGTGACAATATCTAGCAAACTTACAAATGATTTCACACTTTGACTCAGCAATACTACTTCTAGGAATTTATCATCCAAATTGTATTTGCACATATACAAAAAGATATTATGTACAAAGTTATTCATTGAAGCACTTTAATTTCATATTATAACACTACTGCTGCTGCTGCTGCTGCTGCTAAGTCGCTTCAGTCGTGTCTGACCCTGTGTGACCCCATAGACGGCAGCCCGCCGGGCTCCCCCATCCCTGGGATTCTCCAGGCAAGAACACTGGAGTGGGTTGCCATTTCCTTCTCCAATTTATGAAAGTGAAAAGTGAAAGTGAAGTTGCTCAGTCGTGTCCGACTCTTAGCGACCCCATGGACTGCAACCCACCAGGCTCCTCCGTTCGTGGGATTTTCCAGGCAAGAGTACTGGAGTGGGTTGCCATCACCTTCTCCTATAACACCACATATAGCACTAAATAGCTAAAAATTGGGAATTAATACAATTTGTAATTTGATGGGCATAATTTGAAAATATTAAACCAAAATCCAGCAATGGGGAGCTTTAAAAAACTGTGGTATATCTGCACAGTAGACAGTTGTACAATGCAAAAGGAGGAAAGAAGAAACACTCCATATTTTGACGTGAAAATTTCTAAAAGGGGAATATATGAGAAATATTTGCAAAAAGAAAACAAATGAAAGGGAACAAGGGGAGCAAAATAGATGGGGACAAAGTGAGCATGATACTTCTCAATGCAGAATTCTGTGTATGTTTTGATTTTTGAATCATGTGAGTTTATTATTGGTACAAAAATGTAATGATTACATGGTATTTCATAAAAGACATTTTTACCATGCTTTAATCAAATTGTGGGAAATTCAGGTTGAGGTTGTTTCCAATTCCTTGTTATACTAAACAATGCTGCTATTAATGTGAGTGAGTGAGTGAAAGTCGTTGTCATGTCCCATTCTTTGAGACCCCATGGACTGGGGCCTACAAGGCCTCTCTGTCCATGGAACTCTCCAGGCAAGAATACTGGAGCTATTAACATATTTGTAGTGAAATCTTCACTGCTATATTTAAAATGGATAACCAACAAGGACCTACTGTATAGCACATGGGATATAACTCTGCTCAATATTATGTTGTAGCCTGGATGGGAGGGGACTTTGGGGGAGAATGAATACATGTATATGAATGGTTGTGTCCCTTTGTTGTTCACTTGAAACTATCACAACATTGTTAATCGGCTATACCCTACTACAAAATAAAAAGTTTAAAAAAGCTATTTGTGGTGAAATCTTTATCTGCTTCACTCATTATTTCCATAGGACAAATGTACAAAAATATAATTTCTATATTAAAGCATGTAAAAGTTTGAAGGTTTTTCATATACTTTGACAAATCAAGCTCCAGAAAATCTATACCCATTTTTTAAACTTTTCATTGGAGTATAGTCTCTTTACAATGTTGTATTAGTTTCTGCTATATAGCAATGTGAATGAGTTATACATATACATATATCCATTCTTTTTTCAATTTAATTCCCAGTAAGCTCAAATTTTATGGACTTTACTTTTTAGAGCAGTTTTAGGTTCACGGCAAAATTGAGAGGAAGATACAGAGATTTCTTCTATATTCTGTGCCCCCACACATATGTTCAGTTCAGTTCAGTCACTCAGTCACATCCGACTCTTCGCCACCCCATGGACTGCAGCACACCAGGCCTCCCTGTCTGTCATCAATTCCTAGAGTTTACTCAAACTCATATCCATTGATTCGGTGATGCCATCCAACCATCTCATCCTCTGTCGTCCCCTTCTCCTCCCGCCTTCAATCTTTCCCAGAATCAGGGTCTTTTCAAATGAGTCAGTTCTTCTCATCAGGTGGCCAAAGTATTGTAGTTTCAGCTTCAGCATCAGTCCTTCCAATGAATATTCAGGACTGATTTCCTTTAGAATGGACTGGTTTGATCTCCTTGCAGTCCAAGGGACTCTCAAGAGTCTTCTCCAACCCCATAGTTCAAAAGCACCTATGCAATTCTTCGGCACTCAGCTTTCTTTATAGTCCAACTCTCACCTCCATACATGACTACTGGAAAAACCCTCTCCTATTATCAACATCTCTCATCAGAGTGATACATTTGTTGCAACTGATGAACCTACATTGACACATCATTATCACCCAAAGTTCATAGTTTACATTAGTGTCCATTCATGATATTGAAAATTCTATGGGTTTGGACAAATGTATAAAAACCTGTATCTCAGGTGGCTCAATGATAAAGAATCCACCTGCCAATGCAGGAGATGCAGGAGACTCAGGTTAGATCCCTGGATCAGGAAGATCCCCTGGTGTAGGAAATGCCAATCTGCTCCAATATTCTTGCCTGGAAAATTCCATGGAACAAGGAGCCTGTTGGGCTGAGTCCACAGGGATCACAAGGAGTCAGACGTGACTGAGCACGCACACACACACACACAAAGTAGTTTCACTGCCCTAAAAATTCTCTCTGTTCCACTTTTTCATCCCCACCTCCTTGCTAACCTCTGGCAACCACTGATCTTTTTACTGACTCTGTAGTTTTGCCTTTTCGAGAATGTCATATAGTTGGAGTTATACTGTATGTAGACTTTTTGGATTGGCCTCTTTTACTCAATAATAAACATTTAGGATTCTTCTAGGTCTTTTCATAGCTTGATTAGACAGCTTGTTTCTTTTTAGCACTGAATAATATTCCACTGTCTGGATGTACTTGTTTATTTATCCATTTACCTACTGAAGGACATCTTTGTTCCTTCTAAATTTGGGTAGTTATGAATAAAACTGTTGTAAACATCCATGTGAAGGTTTTTGTGTGGACATAAGTTTTCAATTCCTTTGAGTAGATACCAAGGAGCATGATTGCTTGATCTTAAGGTAAGTATATGTTTAGTTTCAAAGCAACCACAAAGTGGCTTCCAAAGTGGCTGTACCATTTTGCATTCCCACTAGAAATGGATGAGAGTTCCTATTGCTCTACACCCTCACCAACATTTGGTGTTGTCAGTTTTATGGGTCTTGGCCATTCTTACTAATGGTATCTCATAGTTGTTTTAATTTGCATTTCCCTGATGACATCTGATGTGCAGCATCTTTTCATTTGCTATTTGCCATCTGTATAATCTTCTTTGGTGAAAGTGAAATTGTTAGTCTCTCAGTCTTGTCCAACTCTTTGTGACCCCATGGACTGTAGTCCCCAGGCTCTTCTGTCCATGGAATTCTCCAGCAAGGGTACTGGGGTGAATCGCCATTCCCTTCTCCAGGGGATCTTCCCAACCCAGGGATTGAACCCAGGTCTCCTGCATTGCAGGCAGATTCTTTACCATCTGAGCCACCAGGGAAGCCCCTTCTTCAGTGAGGTATCTGTTAAGGTCTTTGGTCCACTTTTTAATTGGGCTATTTGTTTTTATATTTAAGAGTTTTAAGAGTTCTTTGCATATTTTAAGAAATATTTATCAGATATATCTTTTGTAAATATTTTCTCCCCAAGCTAGTAGTTTATCTTTTCATTCTATTGACAGTGTCTTTTGCAGAGAAGTTTTTAATTTTAATTAAATTTATCTTATTAATTCTTTCTTTCAAAGATCATGCCTTTGGTATTGTATCTAAAAAGTCATCACCAAACTCAAGGTTATCTAAATTTTCTCTTATGCTGTCTTCTAGCAATTTTATAAGTTCGTACTTTACATTTGGGTATGTGATCCATTTTTCTTGGGTTTGGGGTTTTTAATTTTTATTTATTTTTATTGAAGTATAGTTGATATACAATATTATATAAGTTACAGATGTAAAATATAGTGATTCACAATTTTAAATGTTACACTTCATTTGTAGTTATTATAAAATATTGGTTATACTTCCCATGTTGTACAATATATCCTTGCGGCTTATTTTATATGTCATAGTTTGTACCTCTTAATCCTCTACCCTTTTACTTCCCCTCTCCTCTTCCCTCTCCCCCCAACTGGTAACCACTAGTTTGTTCTCTATAAGGAGGGTATGTGATCCATTTTGAGTTAATTTTTGTGAAGCTGTAAAGCCTTACTTAGATTCTTTATATTTTTTTAATGTGGACGTCTAGTTCCTTCAGCACCATCTGTTGGAATTTTTCTCCATAGTTCTGCTTTTTCTCCTTTGTCAAATATCATTTGGCTATATTTATGTGGATCTATTTCTAGACTCTCTATTCCATTCCATTGATCTATTCGCCTTTTTTCTCACCAATACCACACTGTATTGATTGCTATAGCTTTATAGTAAGGCTTGAAATTGGTTGTGTCAGCACTCCAACTTGTTCTTCTCCTTTAGGAGTGTGTTGGCTATTCTGAGTCTTTTGCCTCCCCATACAAACTTTAGCATGTTTGTCAATAGACACAAAGTACCTTGCTGTATTTTGACAGGGATTGTGGTAAATCTACAGATCAAGTTGGGAAAAACTGACATCTTGACAATATTAAATCTTCCTATCTGTGAATATAGGATAGCTAATTTATTTAGTTATGCTTTGATTTCTATCATTAGCATTTTGTGGTTTTTCTCATTTAAATTTTGTCCTATTTTGTTAGTATTCTGTTTTGTGGGGAAGCTAATGTAAATGGTATTGCATTTTTAATTTCAAATTCCACTTGTGCCTTGTGAGCATGTAGGAAAGCATTTGACTTTTGTATATTAACTTTGTGTCTTGCAACCTTTCTATATTCATTTGTTTGTTGGAGAAAGTTTTTTATTTATTCTTTTAGATTTTCTATATAAACAATCATGCCATCTGCAACACAGATTGTTTTATTTCTCCGCTTCTAATCTGTATTCCTTTCATTTCCTTTCCTTTATTATTGCATTAGTGAGGACTTTTAGTATGATATTGAAAGCAGTGATGAAAGAGGACATCCTTGCCTTGTTCCTGGTCTTAGTGGGAAAGCTTTTGGCTAGGTTTTCTGTAGATATTCTTTATCAGGCTGAGGAAGTTCAAGTCTATTCTTAGTTTACTGAGGGTGTTTTTTTTTTTTCACCTGAATAAGTGTTGAATTTTGTTAAATGCTTTTTCTGTATCTATTAATAAGATCATGTAATTTTTTTTTAACAGTAATAGTCATTTATTTGCTAGAGACAATGATGTTCATATAAGGTCTATCAATTTAGAAATACTTTTCTCTATTTGTTGATGAGACATCTTTTGGTCCTGAAAACAAATAATGTTTGTCCAAAGAGGGTAGTTTTCCCTAGTGTAATGTTTCTTTTCTTTTTATTATTATTAAATAAATTTATTCATTTTAGTTGGGGGCTAATTACTTTACAATATTGTAGTAGTTTTTGCCATACATTGACATGAATCAGCCATGGGTTTACATGTGTTCCCTTTCCTGGACCCCCCTCCCACCTCCCTCCCCATCCCATACCTCTGGGCCATCCTATTGCCCTAGCCCTGAGCATTTGTCTCATGCATCGACCATGGAATGGTGTTCTGTTTCACACATGACAATATACATGTTTCAATGCTAGTCTCTCAGAACGTCCCACCCTCACCTTCTCCCTCAGAGTCCATAAGACTGTTCTATGCATCTGTGTCTCTTATTCTGTCTCACATATAGGGTTATCATTGCCATTTTTCAAATTCCATGTATATGCATTAGTATACTGTATTGGTGTTTTTCTTTCTGGCTTACTTCACTCTGTATAATGGGCTCCAGTTTCATCCATCTCAATAGAACTGATTCAAATGTATTTTTTTAATGGCTGAGTAATATTCCATTGTGTATATGTACCACAGCTTTCTTATCCATTCGTCTGCTGATGGGCATCTAGGTTGCTTCCATGTCCTGGCTATTGTAAACAGTGCTGCGATGAACATTGGGGTACACGCGTCTCTTTCAATTCTGGTTTTCTCGGTGTGTATGCCCAGCAGTGGGATTGCTGGGTCATATGGCAGTTCTATTCCCATTAAGATCATGTAATTTTAAGTGAAAGTGAAGTCGCTCAGTTGTGTCTGATTCTTTGAACCCCATAGACTGTAGCCTACCAGGCTCCTCCGTCCACGTGATTATCAAGGCAAGAGTACTGGAGTGGGTTGCCATTTCCATCTCCAGATTGATGTAACAGATTACATTAATAGATTTTCAAATGTTGGACCAGTCTTTCATACCTGGGATAAATCCCACATTGTTGCAGTATATAATTCTTTTTTCTATTGTGTTGGATTCAACTTGATGATATTTTGCTGAATATTTTCACATCTATGTTTATGAGAGATATTGATCTGTAGTTCCCTTATAATGTCATTGTCTGATTTTGGGATTAGGATAATATTGGCCTCATAGAATGAGTGAGGAGTTACTGCTTCTGCTTTTATCTTCTAAAAGAAATTGCAGGGAACTGGTGTAATTTTTTCCTTAAATGTCTGTTAGAATTCACCAGTGAACTCATCTGAGCATGTTTTCTGTTTTGGAAGGTTATTAATTATTGATTCAATTTCTTTAATACATGTATACCTACTTAGATTATTTCTTCTTGTGTGAGCTTTGGCAGATTGTGTCTTTCAAAACATCAGTCATTTTTAATCTAGGTTATCTAATTTGGGGGCATAGAGTTGTTCAAAGTATTCCTTAATTATTCTTTTAATATATTGGCAGTAACATCCCCACTTTCATTTTTGGTGTTAGCAATTTGTATCCTCTCTCTTTTTTTTTCTTAGCCTGACTAGAAGCCCATAAATTTTATTAATGTTTTCAAAAAACCAGTTTTTGGTCTCATTGATTTTTCTCTATTAATTTTCTGTTTTCAATTTCTTTCATTTCTGTTCTAATTTCTCTTATTTATTTTCTTCTGCTCACTTTGGATTAATTTGCTCTTGTTCTAGTTTCCTAAAGTAGAGGTTAAATGATTTATTTTAGATCTTTCCTCTTTTCTAATGTATATATTCTATGTTACTCAATTTTCTTCAAACCTCTGTTTTTATTGTATCTTACAAATTTTTATGAATTGCATTTTCATTTAATTGAAATATTTTAAATTTTCTCGAGATTTTTCCTTTGACTCATGTATTATTTAGAAGTGTGTTATTTTATTTCCAAATATTTTGAGATTTTCCAGCTATCTTTCTGATATTGACTTCTAGTTTAATAATATTGTGATCTGAGAGTAGACATTACATGATTTCTCTTTTTTTTTAACTGCTTAATGTATACAAGTTCATCATCACTAGACCTGCCTTACAAGAAAAGCTAAAGAAATTTCTTCAAATTGAAACAAAAGGATGCTAATGACATGAACACATATAAACATATAAAACTCAGACATGACTAAGCAACTGAACTGAACAGTAAATATATACTCAAGTTCAGAATACTCTAATACTGTAATGAAAGTGAAAGCAAAAGTGTTAGTCACTCAGTCCTGTCTGACTCTTTGAGACCGCATGGACTGTAGCCTGCCAGACTCCTCTGTCCATGGGATTCCCCAGGCAAGAATACTGGAGTGAGTTGCCATTTCCTACTCCAGGGGATCTTCCTGACCCAGGGATTTAACCGACTTCTCCTGCACTGCAGGCAGATTCTTTACTGTCTGGGCCACCAGGGAAGTCAATACTGTAACGGTGGTGTATAAATCGCTTTTATCTCAAGTAGAAAAATTTTTAAATAATATTAAAAGTAACCATAGCTACAATAGCATGTTAATGAATGCGCAATATAAAAATATATGGAGTATGACATCAGTAGCATAAAATATGCAGGGAGAAGTAAAATTATAGCATTTTTATATGTAGTTTATGGTAAGCTATGATCAGCTTTTTAAAAAACGTTATATCTAGAAAACTTTATGTAAGACTCTATGAAGTTTTATGTAAAACTCACAGTAGCCACAAAGAAAAAAACCTATAGTAGTTATCCAAAAGTTAAAGGGAAAGAAATTAAAGCATATTACTACAAAAAATAAATAAAAATCACAAATAAAGACAAGAAAGACAGGAAAAAAGCAACTAAGGAACTAAAAAAAACTAAAAAACAATTAACAAAATGGCAATAGTATGTCCTTACTATTAGTCCTTACTATTAGTAATAGTCCTTACTATTATATAGTAATATATATTACTTACTTACTATTACTTACTGTTAAATAGTAATAGTCCTTACTATTATTACCCATTAATAATTACTTGGAGCCTGGCAGATTACAGTCCATGGGGTCATTAAGGGTTGGACACGACTGAGTGACTAACATACTTTCTTGCTTAAATGTAAATGGACTAAATTCTCTAATCAAAAGACACAGAGTGGTTGAATGGGTTAAAAAAGATAAGATCCAACAGTATGCTACCTATGAGACTCTCACTTTAGCTTTAAAGATGCACATAGCTTGAAAATGAGTGATAGAAATGAAGTTTCAGATAAAATGAACTTTCAGTCAAAATTGGTCACCAGAGAAAAAGAAAGTTACTATATAGTGGTAAAAGAGTCAATTCATCAAGAGTATACAGCAATTGTAAATACATATGCACCCAACACTGGAGCACCTAAGTATTTTAAGCAAATATTAATAGAACTGAAGAGAGAGATAGATAGCAATACAATAGTAGCAGTACATCAATACCCCACATTTACCATTGAACACATCTAGACAGAAAATTAATAAATAGCACACCTGAATAACACTATAGACCAAATGGACCTAACAGACACATACAAAACATTCCATACAGCAGCAACAAAATACACAATTTTCTCAAGCACACACAAAATATTCTCCAGGACATTGTATACTGGGTCACAAAGCAAGCTTCAATGATTTAAGGAGATTGAAATCACATTTAGTGTCTATTTCAACTTCAATGGTATGAAACCAGAAATCAACAACAGGAAAAAGCTGCAAAATTTACAATTATGTGGAAATTAAACAACACACTCCTAAATAATCAATGAGTTGAAGAAGAAATCAAAAGAAAAATCATAAAATTCTTTGAGACAAGTAAAAATGAAGTCACAACTACCAAAACTTATGGGATGTATCAAAAGTAGTCTTAAGATGGAAGTTTATAACAATAAATTTGTACATTAAGAAAAAGAAAGATCTCAGATAAGCAACTTGAATTTATACCTCAAGGAATTAGAAAAAAAAGTTAGAAGCTCAACATTAGCAGAAAGAAGAAAATAATAAAGATTACATGAGAAATAAATAAAATAAAGATTAGAAAGACAAATAAAATCAATAAAACTAAGAGTTGGCTTTTGAAAAGATAAAAAAACTGAGAAAACTTTAGCTAGTCTAAGCAAGGAAAAAAAAGAAAGGACTCATAAAAGTGTAAATGACAGAAGAGACATTACAACTGGTACCATGGAAATACAAAGAACCCTAAGGTTACTATAACAATGAATTGGATAATCCATTAATAGAAGAAACTGATAAATTTCTAGAAACATACATACAATCTACCAAGATTGAATCATAAAGAAATAGACAAACTGAGCAGATCAATAGTGACTAAGGAGATTGAAATCATAATCAAAAGCCTTCCACCAATGAAAAGCTCAGGACAGGATGCTTTAGCTGATGAATTCTACCACAAATTTAAAGAAGAATTTTTTTTAAATCCTAAAATTCATATGGGGTCACAAAAGACCTGGAATAGACAAATAAATCCTGAAAAAAGAAGAAAAAAGCTGGAGGCATGATACTTCTTGGTTTTGAACCATACTGCAAAGCTATAATAAACGTGCAGAAGGAAACGGCAACCCACGCTAGTATTCTTGCCTAGAGAATCCCGTGGACAGAGGAGCCTGGTGGACTGCAGTCTGAGGGGTGACACAGAGTCAGACACGATGAAGTGACTTAGCATGCTGCTGCTGCTGCTGCTGCTGCTAAGTCGCTTCAGTCGTGACCGACTCTGTGCAACCCCGTAGATGGCAGCCCACTAGGCTCCTCCATCCCTGGGAATCTCCAGGCAAGAACACTGGAGTGGGTTGCCATTTCCTTCTCCAATGCATGAAAGTGAAAAGTGAAAGTGAAGTTGCTCAGTCGTGTCTGACTCTTAGCCACCCCATGGACTGTAGCCTACCAGGCTCCTCCGTCCATGGGATTTTCCAGGCAAGAGTACTGGAGTGGGGTGCCATTGCCTTCTTCATGACTTAGCATAGCATAGCATAACAAACAAAATAGTATGTGAAAGAAAGTGAAGTCGCTCAGTTGTGTCCGACTCTTTGCGACCACATGGACTATAGCCTACCACGCTCCTTCATCCATGGGATTTCCCAGGCAAGAATACTGGAGTGGATTGCCATTTCTTTCTCCAGGGGATCTTCCCAACCCGGGGATCAAACCCGGGCCTCCCACATTGAAGGTAGATGCTTTACCATCTGAGCCAGCATAAAAACAGACACATAGTCTAATGGAATAGAATACAGAGCCCATAATTAAATCCATGTACATACATTTAACTCATATTTGACAAGGTAGCCAATAATACTCAATGGGGAAAAGATAGTCATTTCAATAAATGGTGTTGGGAAAACTGGATATTCACAAACAAAAGGATGAAATTGGATCCCTAGATACATCACTCACAAAAATTAACTTGAAATATATTAAAGACTTGAATGTAAGGCCTGAAACTGTCAAATTCCTAGAGGAAAACAGGGAAATTTTCCATGACATTGGTCTTGGTGACCATTTTTTAAATATAACCCTAAAAGCACACTCAATAAAAACAAAAACAAACAAGTGGGATTATATCAAACTAAAAAGCTTCTGCACATCAACAGAAACAGTCAACAGAATGAAGAGGCATCCTAATGGGATAGGAGAAAATATTTGCAAACCATCTTCCAAATAAGGGGTTAATATCCAAAATGTATGAGGAATTCATGCAACTCTATAGCAATAATAATAATCTGATTTTTAAATGGTCAGAGGCCTGATTAGGCATTTTTTTCAAAGAAGACATACAAATGGACAAGTACATGAAAAGATGCTTCAATATCACTAATCATCAGGGAAATGAAAATCAAAACCACAGTAAGATATTACCTCATACCTGTGAGAATGGCTATTATCAAAAAGAGAAAAGATAGCGAGTTTTGTCAAGGTTATAGAGAAAAGCGAACCCTGTGCAGTGTTGGTTGGAATGTAAATTGGTGCAGCCACTATGAAAAAAGTTTGTGAAATATCCTCAAAAAATTAAAAATAGAACTACCGTATGATCCAGCAATCCCACTTCTGGGTATATATCAGAAGAATATAAAACCACTACCTTGAAGAGATATCTGCACACACATGTTCTTTGCAGTGTTGTTCACAATAGCCTAGACATGGAAACAACCTAAGTGTCCATGAATGTATGAACAGATGAGATATACATATGATGGAATATTGTAGAATGGTGGTTGTCAGGGGCTGGAGAGGTAATGAGGAGATGTTGGTTGAAGGGTACAAACTTGCAGTTATAGTATCAATGTAAGGTCTGGATATCTAATTACAGCATGGTGATTATAGTTAACAGTACTGTATTATATACGCGAAAGGTGATGAGTTGAAAGTTGACCACTTTAAACTGTCTCACCACCAAAAAAAAAAATTATGTGAGGTGATGGATATGTTAATTAACATTATTTTGGTAATCATTTCACAACATATACATGTATCAAACCATCACGTTGTATACCTTAAACTTACACAATGTTATATATCAACTCTATCTAATAAATCTGAAAAAATAAAGTAAAAATATTAAAGAAAAGAAGGAAGGTGGGGTTAGTTCTACATAAGGTGAGAGGCAGAATCACGTAATGTCACAACCCAAAAGTTTTCTGAATCATCCATTCAGAAATTTGAAATTGACATCCCATTGGACTATATCCATTATGAAATATGTCCTCTTTGGACAACACAGGGCTTTTGTTTTGTTTTAACTAACCCAAGAGACTATCTATAAAGTTCTGAAACCCCAGACTCCGTAAAAAGATGGGAAGACCTGACCTGTCCATATTCCAAACTGTCGATAATCATTGGTTAGGATTTAACAGCAGGAAATACCTTCAATCCTTCAGTCTCCTGCCACAGCTTCCAGTTCCAATTCTGTAAAGCCAGAGCCTCCCTCTGCTTTGCAGCTACCAGCCATCAGTTGTGGGTCCTGAGAGTTTAATCCCCTTGTTCAATGTGTAGGGGAACCAAAGACCAGAGAAACCATGCTGCTGCTGCTGCTGCTAAGTCACTTCAGTCGTGTCCGACTCTGTGCGACCCCATAGACGGCAGCCCACCAGGCTCCGCCGTCCCTGGGATTCTCCAGGCAAGAATACTGGAGTGGGTTGCCATTTCCTTCTCCAGTGCCTGAAAGGGAAAAGTGAAAGTGAAGTTGCTCAGTCGTGTCTGACTCTTAGCGACCCCATGGACTGTAGCCTACCAGGCTCCTCCATCCATGGGATTTTCCAGGCAAGAGTACTGGAGTGGGGTGCCATTGCCTTCTCCAGTAGAGAAACCATAGGAGTTGCCTAAAATCAGAACCTGTTGTAAACAACGTGAGGAACTCAGGAGACTCCTTAAAGACAGGAGGACCCCAACTGGGATGGTTTTGAATGACCAAGGTCTCTGGCAGTTGTGGGCATCGCAGCTTTTAGTGAGTTCTTCAGGTCGGTGTTTTGAGCAGGGCAAGCCTCCCAGAGTCTCCAGCTTCCTCCAGAGGAATCTCCTCCCCCACAACCCCAAAGCCCCATTCCCCAGCACACAGCTTCCAGAACGAACGATGGAATGCACCCTAGGCTCGTCCAGAAGTAATCAAAGTGTATGCAGCAGGAGCGAATGCTGTCTCTGGGCTCCAGGAAGACAGGATCCCTGTGGGGCGCTACTCAGGGGTACAGAGGGCCTCGCGGGTTCCTCAGAATTGCGTCATATCTAAACGGCTACTGAGGTCCCATTCACACTGAGGTACGAGGGCTCAGAAACCCTCTCGAGGGACCGACCCCGCCAAGGCGGCTAGAACTTCGTGCGTCCCGAGTCCTGGGAGCACTAGGTGCGCAAGGCGAGAGGCCACCCTCCGCCTCGGCGCAGAGACAGGCGGGGACCCTGGGGCGGAGCCCAGAGCGGAGCTGGCGCACCCAGCCGGGCCCCAGAAGCCGGGAAGAGCTGCGAGGGCGGAACGCGAACTCTAGCTGGAACCCGGGGACCACGATGCGCCTGGGAAGGGCGCTGGGGGAGAATAGGGGCATCTCCTTCGAAGCGCAAGTCCAGGTTCCCGAGACCGCTGGTGGGGAGAGCGCGGAAGCCGGTAAGTGCAGAGCTTGGCGCAGTCCCGGGCTCCGGTGGCTGTGTGGGGGGCGTCGCTCGGGCTGAGGGCTCAAACGCCCGCTTCTTTCTCAGGGGGTTTCGGGCCGCTTTGCCTGTTGCCGCCTTCCGAATGCGCCCAGGCTGGCTCGCAGTAGAGGAGTGGGTGCGGGATGACCAGGCAGGGGACCGTAGGCTGGGACTAGGCAGTGCGGCCGCGGACGGTGGGAGCCCCTGGGTAGTGGGGCCGCGGGGCGAGCACCAAACCGCAGGGGAGGGCGTGGGCAGGGGAGCGTCTTCGGGAAGGTGAGCAGGAAAGGGGAAGTGTCTCTGGGAAAATCCCCGCTCGGCAGCTCCTCTCTCCCAGTTTTCTTCTCGCCTGGAGGCCTCACATGCTTTGCTTCTCGAGCCTGAATTTCTGACTTGATTCCCGCCCCTGCCAGGGCAGCGCCTCCGGCGACTGCGCGGCCGTGCCAGTGATTAATAAGGGAGAGGAAGAACCAGGATCCCGGAGCGGGTTGGTCGAGGGCAGGGAGAGCATCCCGAGGTAATGGGAAGTGGCCCGGCTCCAGCCTGGGAGCCCTGCGTCTCCTCCCGGGTCCCGGGACCGGAACCAAAGAGCAGCCGAAAGTAGAATCTCAGAGAGCGCGAGTCCAGCTTCTCGATCTCCGGTTTAGCATGTCTGCGGGGGTCTGGGTGAGACAGAGAGGCGATCCAAAACGAAGTTATCTCTAGCTGCGGTCTTGAACCTCCCCTCAGGTACACAGCAAGCGGCCGGGTACACAGCAGGCTGCCGCGCGGCAGGTTGGAGTGTACTGGCCATCCTGCGACTGCTGTCCGTGCTGGGGGTGCGGGGTGGATATGAGGGGGTAGCAGTTTCTGTCCTTCTTTCTCCCCATCTTCTCACAGGGCTGGACCAAACCAAACCTACTGTCCAGTTTGTTCCGCTTCTTGCTTCCAGCATCCCGTGGCTCCCACTCTTGGGAGTCCTTCTCAGTGTGCTAGGAGGTGGGGGAAGATGGATGCGCACGGGGAGCGGGGGGGGGGGGTTTGGGGGGCAGGTGAGGGGTGGTATTCCGCGGGTGCTGGGTCTGGATTCTTTTCCCAGTGCCTCGGACACCTCGAACCCAACGGTACCCTATTTTCTGAGGGCTCAGTACTTCAGAGACTTTATTTCCTCCCCCATGGGCATCTGGAGGCATCACGAATGTAGAGAACTTAGGCCATAAGGGACACGTCAGCCCTCAGGCCCTCCTGGATCCTCACTGACACTTCCCCCACCCCCACCCCCCATCCCCTTGGGCGGCTGTTTTCAGTTAAGCAATATTTTGGAGCGGCCACCACTTTCAGAGGACACAAATTCGTTAAGGAGATGTGGTGCCTCCCAGTCAAGGCTGGAAAGGGAACTGGGGGCCTGGTGAGGGAGCAGATCAAAAGAGTGGAGGCAGGGAAGGGAAGCAGACAGGAGTTTTTTCTAAAATGGCTTCAGGAAGCAGCAGGAGAATTCCCTCCCACCCACAGGCTTCTCTACCTGCAGAATCTTGGTTGGGATCTTCATTCATTCCTTCAATAGCCCCTCCTCTGTGCCAGGCCCTGGGCTAGGCATCAGGATTTGGGTTTATAGGAAAACTGAAATTCAGAGAGCATAAATCACTGGCCCAAGATGATTCAGCCTGTCGATGTGAAAGTGGTGATTTTCAACTCTGTGAACTGGCCCAGAGAGGAAGCAGTCCCTGCTTTGGAGAAAAGACCCTACTGTATCCACATTCTCTGGCTTCATTGTCCTTGGCCACAGCTGGTACAACATTGTGACTCCCATAGAGTCCTGAGTCAGCTGCCTGAGCAGCTGGGGAAAATTTCTGAAAGACCCCTGTGGGGGCTTCCTGGGGGGCAGGGGAGGGTGACTGGGCAGTCAAACTGGTCTTGGCCCCCGGGCAGAGAGCAAAGATATACATTCTTCTTGGGTGTCTCTGGGGAGTCCAAACCAACCCATGCCCAAATCCCTCCTGACAGCCAGTCAGTAAGGGGTTTCCCAGTTTCCAGATATCATGTGTCCTCCCCCACTGTACCATGGGCAGTTCTGCCTGAGGGTAGACACTGGATCTGGTTTGCCTACACCTGGGGGGACTCTGAGAAGATGCTACTAGGTGTTCACCTGTATCTTATCAACTGGCTGTGTCTCCTTCCAGGACCGAGGATGGCATGTTGACTCCCCAAGGATGTGGGCAGGGTGCTAGGATCTCTGACCTCATGAGAGCAGAAGGTCTGGACCCTAGCTCAGAGTCTGCAGGCCCTGGAGTCTCCCACACACCGCTCACTGGCAAGCTTCACCATGGCAGCCCAGAATGGAAATGCTAGTTTTCCAACCAACTTCAGTATACCCCAAGAACATGCCTCCTCCCTCCCCTTCAACTTCAGTTATGGTGATTATGACCTCCCTCTGGATGAGGATGAGGATATGACCAACACTCAGACCTTCTTTGCAGCCAAGATCGTTATCGGGGTGGCACTTGTGGGTATCATGCTGATTTGTGGTATTGGCAACTTTGTCTTTATCACTGCCCTCACTCGCTATAAAAAGCTGCGCAACCTCACCAACCTGCTCATTGCTAACCTGGCCATCTCCGACTTCCTGGTAGCCATCATCTGCTGCCCCTTTGAGATGGACTACTACGTGGTGCATCAGCTCTCCTGGGAGCATGGCCATGTGCTCTGTGCCTCTATCAACTACCTGCGTACCGTCTCACTCTACGTCTCCACCAATGCCCTGCTGGCCATCGCTATTGACAGGTGAGGATGTCAGGCATGGGAAACATGATGGAGGTAGCCCAGGTCTCCTCTTTCCTCACTTCAGCTCTAACAGCTGGCTTTACTCCAGATTCAAATGTTTGCCGATCTATCGAGGCAAAACGAGGGTCGGTTTCTCCAGTTGTGGCTCATATTCTCCCAAATGTGGGCAAGAGTGAGTCTCCTGAACCCCTAGCTCTCGGCCATGCCGCCATATACCACATCTGCTTCAGATACAGGCAAGTCATATAACCATGAGCCTCTCCAACACACAAGCAAAAACAGCAGGTTTAAGCAAGTTACTACTTAGCTACATTATGGACAAGGCAGCTTCCAGTCAAGGCAGCATGTGTAAAGTGTTTCTTGTAACCACAACCCAAATCAAGATAGAACATTTTCATCCCCTAGAAAACTTCCTTGTGCCCCTTACCAGTCAATCCTCCCACCCCAGGCAACCATCAATCTGATTTCTAGTGTCATAGTTTCATTTAGGAGAAGGCAATGGCACCCCACTCCAGTACTCTTGCCTGGAAAATCCCATGGACGGAGGAGCCTGGTAGGCTACAGTCCATGGGGTTGCTAAGAGTCAGACACGACTGAACGACTTCACTTTCATTTTTCCCTTTCAGGCACTGGAGAAGGAAATGGCAACCCACTCCAGTATTCTTGCCTGGAGAATCCCAGGGACGGTGGACCCTGGTGGGCTGCCGTCTATGGGGTCGTACAGAGTCGGACACGACTGAAGCGACTTAGCAGCAGCAGCAGCAGCAGTTTCATTTTACCCATTTTTTAACTTCACAAAAATGGAATAATACAGTATGTACTCTGGTTTCTGGTGACTTTGATGCAAAGCTGATTTTACAATGGGATTACTGCATGGTTTGCTTGTAAAAAAGAGAGAAGGACAGTCTTGCCTTTCTTTTTTGCATACATCCCTCTGCTTATCTGCATATATTTGCATGATATGTTCTGGAAGTCCTTGATCTGTTGTAAATTTATAAAGTAAAATTTCTAATTACAGCTTCAGACAAATTTGACACATGTTTTATTTAGGTAAACAGTAGTAGGCCAGCACTGAACCACCAGTGGCTCTTTTTAAGAAGCCAATTCGCGTCACGTCTTCTTGGTTCATCATTGTGAGTTATGCTGAAATTCATTTTGATGATGTATTTTTAATCATCTTTTTCCTTGTTATCACCTTTCAACTTGTTTTTCCCAGTTCTCAGTGCTATTTAGGTCCATTGTCCTTTTTAATCAACCCATTGATTTTTTCATTTATGATAATATAAAACACATGCAGATGTAAGAGGCATCTTCCTTTTTATAATTTAATTCCTGTAGGAAAAAAACAATTTTGTTATCACAACTGTGAGGCTCTCAAGCCCTGAACCCAGTGTTTATGAAACTTACGTATCAACCAACTACACAAAATACCCCAGGGGAAATATGTTTGATACAATGACACAAAGTCAGATTCTTGGGGCCCTATTGAATGGGAATTCCCTGGCTAGAGCCTAAGCATCTGCATTTTACCCAATTCCCTGAGTGACTCTGTTGTCTGCTCAAGTGGGAGTTACCACTGTCCTCATCCCCTTTGTTCCATTGAAATCTTTGTCTTTATAATGTAGTTGTAGGGCTTTTTTTTTTTTTAATTAAATATTGGATATTCTCAGGAAGTAAACATCCTGTTACAATACAGGAGTGGTTCCTTTTCCACCCCAAACTAGCTCTGCCTCAGTCAGCTTCCAGCTCTGTCAGCAGTCCCACCATCTCCCAGTCACACAAGCAGGTAATACTACCATCATCCTTTGCTTCTCTCCCCATTCTACCCCCACCCACACACTCCTTTTGCCAGATGCAGCCCTACAACAGGTCCTGGCAATAGTCCCTCCAGCCTCATCTCTTGGCAAGTCATGGCTGGACCATGCTCCTTTAACTTGTCTCTTCACCCCTTCAGGAGATCCTGACTGCCCCCTGAAACCCATACTCATCCATAATAAGCATCAGAATATCACCATTGAAGAGTCTTTCTAATATATTTCATTCCTTACAAAACCTCCGAAAGTTTCAATGCCTGTAGAACACACGCCAAATCCTGAGTCTTAGTCTTTGTAGTCTGATGCCAATCTGTCTTTCAGTCTCATGTCTGGGGACACAGATAGTCTTTTCCAAAGGACACTGTATTTTAAGCACAATAACCACATCTTCCATCTTTATGTTTCCTTTGTGCTTAGCAAAGACCCTCAAACCTGTGCCTTAGTTTGGTTTACTCCCAAAATAGACCCCGAGACAAGGATTCATGTGCGGGTAGCACCCAGGAAGCACCTACAGGGAGATGGGAAATGCAGCAAGGGAAGGCAGTCAACAAAAGCTATGTCACTGAACAAATTTCCGCTATGGGAAACTGATGCTTATTCTTGCCACGGAACTCTTGGAGCTGGTGTAGATCACACCTCAGAGTTATCCCAGGAGTGGGAGGTGGGTGAGGGAGCTGAGCTATTTATATACCAAACCTCATAAGTCATTTGTGAGGGCCTCTGGAAATTCTGTGCAGGTTACCAAGAGTACTCTGGAAGCCAGAGAAGACCTTCTGACAAAGAAATGCCAGTATTAGCCAGTGGGAGTGGACAGGTATGCACTGAAGTGATAAAAGCAAAGGGATATAAGGGGGCATCAACAGCCTCTGCTTCAACCTGGTAGATCCACAGGTTGCTGAATCCTACTGTATGCCCAGCCTATGTGTGTGGAAACATAAAGTAGTAGAAGACACAGTCTTTGACCTCTGGGAGCTTTACTTCCACACAAAAACTAGAATAATCTATTGATAAGTTAAGAGTAACTCAGAGGAAGGCACGATGATTATGTTGGTGATGCAGTCTGGAAACACTTCATGAGGAAGTTGTGGTAATTTGAGTGTGCTCTTCTGACCACCTTCTATACTCTGTTGATCAAGGCAGGACTCTATAGCTCCAATAGTAGTAGATGACTGAACACACAATACTTGAAGCTAGAACAGTGAGGCTGACAGCAGTTGGTTGGTCTCATATACTCCCAGCCCAAGGGATAAGAACACTGCACACCGGGCAGGACCATGTGTGCCATGTGGGAGTTGCACTCAGGAATAGAATGAACCAGCAGGGGCTGTGGACAGCAGGCTTTTCAGTGACAAGAGACTGAGGTGACCTTAGCTCCCATGGGAGGATGTGATTGGCTTGTTTGAATGATTTTGCCAACTGGCAGGGAAGTGAAACCCATTAGTTGTGGGTTGGGGGTGCAGTTATTCCCACTAATAGAGAAACTAGCAGGACAGGAGCCTTTCCCACCAGGAGGAGGGATACATCTGGTGAAAACAGAGGAACTCACAGCTAAACTTTTTGTAGATGTCAAAGCACACATGGAATTTCAGCTCTTAAAATTCATGACTCTAATAAATAGCATCCCTCTTTCTTACTCACTTTCAAACCAATTGAAAAATAAGGCAAAATGATAAGAAAGATAGATGATGGCCGAACTCTTACTTTTGTTAAGATGACATTAATATTAAATAATTGGCTTTCATCTGTAGGCATGGGGACTACACCATACTCAGAACAAACTTTGACACTGGCAGCAGGAGAAGCGCAATGTTCATGTGCAGAGGGCCTAGAAGAGATGCTATTTGAAGTCACAGAGACCCCAGAAGGAGAGTGTTGACCTCAAGAAACACACAGCAAGCAGATAGATGGCAACAAAGACTTTACAGATGTCCCTCTTGCCAATGAAAGAGTCATAGGAAAAGATGAGTTTAAACAAAGTATTATAGCTTCCAGCATGCTTTATGTACACGTACCTTCTCAAATGGAACCTTTCAAAAAGGTGGTCTGTAAAGTTATTTTTATCTCCCTTTCACAGATGAAGAAACTAAGTCCCAGGGGCATAAGTGATTTATCCGAGGATTTAGGTACAGAGCTAAAATCCAGGGCTTCTGAATAATGCCTAGGCAGTGTTCTTTATGATTTATTTGATGACAATAAATCATAAAATAAAGCTCTGAATTTTGGAGCATGCTATAGGATAAGGAATAAGTTACTGAGTGAAAAGGAATTAGAATTTAAGAGTTGACAGCAGAGTAAGTAGGGCTGTAGAAATTCTCTTTAGCATTGGTTACTGAGATACTTTTCATGCTGAAATCAGATTGAGAGAGTTATTAAGTCCTGAACTAGTTCTGCATTATGTAAGACTTTGGATTCACTATGGGAGGCAGAATAATGACCCCCAAGATATCCACATTTTAATTCCCAGAACATGTTATGCCTAAGAGGAATTAAGGTTGCTAATTAGCTGATCATAAAATAAGGACATTATACTGGATTATCTGGATGGGCTCAGTGTAATCACAATAGTCCTTAAATGTGCAAGAGGGAGGCAGAAAAGTCAGTGTCAGAGTAATGTGTTGTGGGAAGGGCTTGACTGATCATTAATGGCTTTGAATATATAAGGGGGCCATAAGCCAAGTAATGCAGGCAGCCCTAAAGGAAAAACAAATGAGATTTTTCCCTAAGAGCCTCCAGAAAGGAACACAGGCCTACCAACACCTTGATGTTACCCCAGTAAGATACATGTCAGACTTCAGACTTCAAAACTATAAGATAATAAATTTGTTTAAGCCACTGAGTTTATAGTAATTTGTTTTAGCAGCAACAGGAAACTGATACACTCAGCATGGCAAAGACAATGATTGTGAGATGTCCCTGCCCCAGTGAAGGATGAGCTAACCCACTTCTCCCAATCTCCAGCCCTGTGAGCCTTGTGCTATCCAGGCAATTCGTGCAGGTTAACTTGGAAAAACTGGGACCCATGGATGGGTAAAGAACTCTAGCAAGCACTGCTCATTAATTTATGTAGCTAGGGTGCAGCCAGTGGTTGGGATGAGATCCAGTTTTGTCTCAGGTCTTCAGAAAGCTGCAACCTGGGGTGAACCAGGCTACCATGAGATCTCCTAATTGAAGTCTATGGGTCAGAGCTGCCAGTGGGCAAGGGGAAGGCAAAAGCAGATAAAACAACCTCATGACAGATTATTGCCAGGGACAGACAGAAATAGCACTCCAGAAGGCCTTCTTGGTCAAGTCAGAAACTTGGAAAAGTGACCAAAGGGTCTAGTCACCAAAAAGTGTAAAGTGAAAGTGAAAGTGAAGTCGTTCAGTCGTGTCCGACTCTCTGGGACCCATGGACTGTAGCCTACCAAGCTCCTCCATCCATGGGATTTTCCAGGCAAGAATACTGGAGTATCTTCTCCAGAGGATCTTCCCGATCCAGGGATCAAACCCAGGTCTCCCACATTGTAGGCAGACGCTTTACCATCTGTGCCACCAGGGAAGGCTAGATAGAAATCTATGGGTGTCTTCCTGTTGTTGGCCATAACCTGACTCAAGCTCCAGGTATGAGGTATATGTTCATCTCCAAGACTGAGCTGCTTCTTCCTAGCCCCTCATGCCTCTTTTCTTCCTCCACCTTCCTCCACCACCTCTTCCTCTTGACCCATAAAATGCACAAGAATGATTCCAGGGCACTAAATCATCTAAATAGGTGTTATTAGGTTTCTCTAGAAAGGAGGTGTTCAACCTACACAAATGAGCTCATTTCCCACTGAGGGCTCCAACCTCTTTCCCAGGCAGTGTTGCTGATTGGAAAGAGTTGATAAAAGCTTTATGCTATATGCTGCTTGATGGTGTCAAGGCAACTTTACACACGTTCTCATCTGAGCTTGAGACAGCCCATGAAGGTGGGTGTAAAAGGTTTGTATCAGGAGCCTACATTCCATTCCCTGCACCAAGTGAGCTTGGACAAGTCATTTACATCTCACTAGATTGTTCAGATTCCACCCTAGACCACCCCTACCCCCCAGCTCTGTAATGCAGAATGACACCTGAGGGTAGTGGAGAGAAAGTCCTAGTCCACAGACCTTCTTTTGCCTCTACACCAGGAGATACGTGAATTGAAGAGTTTTGAAAGAATTATATTCTTAGGCAGAATGGCAAGCTGGAAAGTCAGTTGGTATTGATAGGCTTTATAATCATGATAGATCTCATGTATTTATTGAATATCTAGTACATGCCAAACATTTCACAGACATTGTAACATTTAATATTCACAGCAGCCCTGCAAGGTAGGTGTCATTTTATCCCATGTTGCATTTGAGGAAAGGAATCTCAAAGAGACTGATTCACTCTAGACCCCCAAAGCCAATCAGGTAAAAAGCCAGGATTCATTCTATCTGTTTGACCCAAATCCGGTACTGTTCCCACTAAACCTTTCCTTTCCTCCAAATGCCAAACAATGTTGCTAAAATAAAATGAAGTATGTTGACGGTGGAAAATAGGTAGGTGGGGAATCATTGTGCCATTTTGTCTGCTACTGTGGGTGTTTGGGTTAGTTAAAAACTAATAATGATTACAAGCATCTGTCAGCATACATCATTGCTACTGATGCTTCCCATCCCCACCAGATATCTCGCTATCGTTCACCCCTTGAAACCACGAATGAATTATCAAACGGCCTCCTTCCTGATCGCTTTGGTCTGGATGGTATCCATTCTCATCTCCATCCCATCAGCCTACTTCGCAAAGGAAACCGTCCTCTTCATTGTCAAAAGCCAGAAAAAGATCTTCTGCGGCCAGGTCTGGCCAGTGGACCAGCAGCTCTACTATAAATCCTACTTCCTCTTTGTCTTCGGCATCGAGTTCCTGGGCCCCGTGGTCACCATGACCCTGTGCTATGCCAGGATCTCCCGGGAGCTCTGGTTCAAAGCGGTCCCGGGCTTCCAGACTGAGCAGCTCCAGAGGCGGCTGCGCTGCCGCCGGAAGACAGTACTGGTACTCGTGTGTGTCCTCACGGCCTATGTTCTGTGCTGGGCGCCCTTCTATGGCTTCACTATTGTGCGCGACTTCTTCCCCACTGTGTTCGTGAAGGAAAAGCATTACCTTACAGCGTTCTATGTTGTGGAGTGCATCGCCATGAGCAACAGCATGCTCAACACCGTGTGCTTCGTGACAGTGAAGAACAACACCATGAAGTACTTCAGGAAGATGCTCCTGCTCCACTGGCGGCCCTCCCACCGTGGGAGTAAGTCTAGTGCAGACCTCGACCTCAAAACCAGCCGCCTGCCGGCCACGGAGGAGGTGGATTGTATCAGGCTGAAGTGACCCACTGATGTTTCATAACTGAAAACCCAAAAGCCAGTACTCGGAGCACAGTTTACCAATAACCAAGTTCACAGGCTGCACGGGGAAAGGGCAACTGTTTTCACACTTCAGTGCTCTCAAGGAGCTGGATGCTTCTGCAGTCATAAAATGCAGTGCGGCTTGACACAAACCACAGCAGCTAACATTTACTGATACCTGCTCAACGTACTGTGCACAACCATACCAGCGAGATTAGAGAGCAACAGGAGCTGACATTTACTGATTACCTACTGTGTGTAAAAATATTTAAATAGCAAAATGAATTGGCAGAAGTCATTGGAGTCATCAAGTTATATCCAGATATTTAGGTGTCAGACAGAGGCCGTGGTTGGTCTCCTAGATTCATACTTCATCTTACCTCATTCTGTATCCAGTCAGTGCAGGAAAGTCAGAAGCCAACAGAATATAGAACAATGGAGATAAAAGCATGAGTTACAGTGTGGGGTTTACAGCTTCATGGGGAGACAGTTTATGCCATCACAATGAGCTTTTCCACTCAGATCTTATGATTTCCTTAGAACATTCTCTTGGATTCTGGTTGCCAGAAAAGAATTTTTCTTATAATCAGGTCATTAGTTATCTAAAACGGTGTCATTTCAAAGAAAAGAGCCAAAAAATCTCTTTTCCTCTGATCCTTGAAAGCTCATCATTCTTTTGCGTGAAGATAGACAATCCTGAAATGAGGAACACATCCAGTTCCTGACACCTTAAAGTAAATGATGTCAGAAACTCCAGTATCAAGGAGAAAAGGGTGGAGTTTGCCACTGGCAATGAATGCAATCTGTGTGGCCATTTTGCTAAGGCTTGGACCATTTTTCTAGAACACACCCTCGTTTTCGAAGATGAGCTCTACTTGGAATTCAAAGACCTGGGTTCAAGTTCTAAATCATGTGACCTAGATGTTTATTCTCTCTGCATCTCAGTTTTGTTCAATAAAACAGGACTACCTTACAGGACTGTTGGGAGAGACCACTGAGGTCATAGTTTATGAAAGTGATTTTCAGCTATACAAGTGACGAGAATGGATAAGTGGTATTGAAAAATTTGTTTGGACCCCATCCACTGTGGCTTATTATGGAGAAACACTCCCACTTTTTCATCCTTATTCTGTGAACCAGTGAGCCCTGAACTCTTTGCAGATCTCTGAACTCTACATCAGGAGAAAAAGAGAATCCTTGTCCTGGGTTATAATCAGGAAGATTCGACCTCAGAGTCTCGGTAACCCCCCTCCCCTGACTTTCAGTATCCCTGTGATCATAGAAGTGTTTTGACAATCTTCCCTGCATGTTGCCAAACAACACACTCCAGAGTTGCCTAAATCTATTTGTATTATCACATATATGTGGTAATTGTGTATATTTGTCCTCATTTCTTCTGGATTCATTTTGAAGCTGAGACTATACAAATGGGAACTAATTTGGGATTGACTCAAATGACCCACATTTGGACAATTCCCACTTTTCTGTAGTTAAGGTGTTATTTAGTTGTTTGCTTATGTGTGTATGTGTATTTAGTTAATCGTTGGTGTTTTATCCAACAGTGATGTTTCAACCAACATTTTCCTCTATCACCACCCAGCAGACTCACTTTCAACCCAATTATTGTACCCTCAGAAAACGTAAGCTCACTTTAACATTAGGCTAGCCAAACTGTTTATAAATTCTGATTTTAAAAAACTATACGATTTATTCTAAAGCCAAGCAAGTAAATATTTGGGGTTATCTGCATTTTCACAAATGTAATAACTGCATTTTTATTTATTACTCCTATCCTGACTCTTCTCCTAATAAGATGATTCTTTAAGAGTAGACTGTTACTGATTGTATCCGTCAAAAGAATTCAGCCCCCTTTATCCTTTTTATATTAAAACATACTAACCTCTCTTCATTTAAATTTAATGGAAACAACTTTTGTAAATATCAGTGTGATTTGTGAGTTTCCAGTGAATAAAAGTGTTACATTGTTATCAGATGAAATAATTAACATATGGGATCTTAACTACACTATTAAAGCATTTTCCCTGCTAATCTTCTATGTGTTAGTATATTTAGATATTAATGAAGTAATAGCCATTTAAACAATTAAACCTTGAAACAGAGAAGGAAGTTCTTAAAGGCATTTTTAGAACAATAGTAGCTCACATCAGCAACCAGTCTCATCTTAGTCACATCTCTCAAGCTGCCAGCCCAAGAGAGTACTCATGCATGCAAACCAATCAGAGAACCACTACTCCATGTTCACATTCACGTTCACGTACACGCTCCCACTTCATTTCATTCTTTAAAAATTAAAAAAAAAACTTCATTTTAAAATCATCTTGTTTGTTTAATGAATAATGCTGTTTACATGGAGACTGTTCATTGATCTAACTGGTGTTAAGGTAATAAATGAATAGCACTTGCATTTACCCTTTTCTTCTTGAGACTAATTAATGCTAAGCTTACGATACTTTTAATGTGCTGATATATATAAATATTTATATATAATTTTATATTGGGGGCTATTGAAAATTTAATCTCGTTTGGCAAGAGAGATCCATTTCCTTGGCCAGAATAAAAGAAGGATGGCTTTGTGATGAAGCTATTAGAGACTTTTCTTTCAGCATCCAACATCAATAATAAGTTGATTCTCAAATTGAAGAAATTAAAAAATAGCTTCAGGCCCTTTAGGGGTAAAAACCAATTCCAGACTTATGAAGGAAAAAGTTACACATGCTGCTGCTGCTGCTAAGTCACTTCAGTCGTGTCCGACCCTGTGCGACCCCATAGACGGCAGCCTACAAGGCTCCGCCGTCCCTGGGATTTTCCAGGTGAGAGTACTGGAGTGGGGTGCCATTGCCTTCTCCAAGTTACACATGGGATGTGATTATAAAACTTAAAGTGAGTTCTATCTTTAGGGGGAAGTGTTGGCTTTGAATCAAATCTCCTCAATCTAACCATTATCTCTCCCTTGAACTCAAGATCTCACACACACACACACACACACACACACACACACACACTCAACAGGACGCCAAAGCAGCAAAAGGCCTTTTGGGGCATGTAATTCAACTCACTAGTCTTAGATGAGAAGATATGAATTCCAAATGAGGAAGTGATTTGCTTAAGGATGCACAGCTAACACTTGCTGGAGCCAAAATAGTGCCCCAGGTCTCAGTCTGGTCCAGTAACTGCCCTTCTGAATCCAAAGGAGAGGACTTCCTCTAAGAATGTTTAGAGGGCCATTTAAACTGGTTCCTGACCTCCTGAGAGAATCTTAAACTGCATAAAAGATACCTTCCTTCCCTCTGGCAAGCAGAGTGCATCTCATCCAACAGACTTCATAATCTAGATGCCAGGGTTCCAGAGAAACCAGAATTACCCCAGGACAACTCTAGTGCTCCCGCCTTTCATTTCTCCTAATGAGAGAAGTGCCCCCTTTGGGAGATGTCTGAGCACATTTAGCTTGAATGTACATGGAGCTATTTGGATGTGGTGTTGGAGCCAGGTGGGAAAGCAGATTATGATGAGAAGAGGCCTTGGCCACAGGAAAAGTAGGTGGTGGGGAAAAGGGCTTTCTCACATTGGAAGACAAAGCAAGTCCAAGGCCAGAGTGTGTAATCATCACACAAGCAGTGAGCAGTGATCATTCTTCATGCCACCCAGGAACCAAATGCCTTCTGGTCACCAGGTCAGCCTCTCTCCTGAGGTACACCTACCAGGCCACACATCACCTCCTGGAGTTGCTTGAACCAATTACTCCTTTACAGATGCTCAAAGAGCTCCAAATACAGGACAATTTTTCTAAGCGGTAAAGAACCGTGGGGGGAAAATGTGTTTGGCACTTGCTTCAGCTATAACAAATTGGTGGGAGGTGAGAGATTCATTGGAACTTGAAAAGAATAATCATCAGATTAGGGGAAAGTAGGCAGGGGGGTTGCCTCCAAGAAGTGAGGAGGTCAGTTTTGGAATATAAGGTCATATAGACACAAGGTCCATCCAGTCCTTTGTTGATTCCTTGTACTGAATTTCCACATGTGAGTCACAGTCTGAGATGCAAGAGGTCATCTCCAGGATCTCATGTAATGCTGTTTGTAGGTTTCCAGCTCTGGATCCAGGCAAGTTCCTGATACAATTCTTTGACTGACTTCTGCAGCAGGAATGGTCCACTGTGTGCAGAAGATCTTCCACCCACTCACTTATTTAGTCTCTGTGCTGACTGCTGTGGAGGAACAAAGGTGTGGGTGCAAGTCTGAATCTGAGAGTGACTCTCAAAATGATACATAATTAATTCTATGTTGAAGTAGAGACACTGTAAGCACAAAAATGGAGAGGATTTAGAAGACAGATTCCTTCCAACCATGGGAATCAGAAAAGGTATGGAGTAGAGAGGTTGTTAGGCAGAGTTCTGGAAGATAGAGAATGATGGGGAGAGGGTATTCTAGACAAAGAGAATAGAAAGAGCAAAGACATAAAAGAGGGGAAATGAGATAGAATATAAGTGGAACAGCAAATAGTTTGATTTGACAGACAGACAGAATATAGATGTTTAGGGGAGAACAAACACTGGCAGCAGGATAAAGAGCAGGATGAAAAACGAGGTGTATGGAAAGACTTGGATTCACAATGAGAATCATATTCAAATAGTAATTCTTATTTAATAACTTTCACTTTACCTCTTACCCCTTTACTTGTAAAATGGGAATGATCATAGTACTTGCAGCATAAGATTATATGTGGATTAAATATGTGTCTTAAAAAACGCCTCAGTTCAGTTCAGTTCACTTACTCAGTGGTCTCCATCTCTGTGACACCATGGACTCCAGCACGCCAGGCTTCCCTGTCCATCACCAAATCCTGGAGCTTGCTCAAACTCATGTCCATTGAGTCGGTGATGCCATCCAACCATCTCATCCACTGCCGACCCCTTCTGCTCCTGCCTTCAATCTTTCCCAGCATCAGGGTCTTTTCAAATGAGTCAGTTCTTCACATCAGGTGGCCAAAGTACTGAAGCTTCGGCTTCAGCATCAGTCCTTCCAATGAATATTCAGGACTGATCTCCTTAAGGATGGACTGGTTGGATCTCCTTGCAGTCCAAGGGCTTCTCAAGAGTCTTCTCCAACACCACAGTTCAAAAGCATCATTCTTCACTGCTCAGCTTTCTTTATAGTCCAACTCTCACATCCATACATGACTACTGGAAAAACCATAGCTTTGACTAGACGGACCTTTGTCGGAAAAGTAATGTCTCTCCTTTTAAATACGCTGTCTGGGTTTGTCATAGCTTTTCTTCCAAAGAGCAAGAATCTTTTAATTTCATGGCTTCAGTCACCATCTGCCATGATTTTGGAGCCCAAGAAAATAAAGTTTCTCAACTGTTTCCATTCTTTCCCCATCTGTTTTCCATGAAGTGATGGGACCGGATGCTACGATCTTAGTTTTTTGAATGTTGAGCTTTAAGCCAGTTTTTTCATTCTCCTTCACTTTCATCAAGAGGCTCTTCAGTTCCTCTTCGCTTCTGCCATAAGGGTGGTATCATCTGCGTATCTGAGGTTATTGATATTTTTCCCTGCAATCTAGATTCCAGCTTATGCTTCATCCAGCCTGGCATTTTCACATGATGTCCTCTCCGTAAAAGTTAAACAAGCAGGGTGACAATATACAACCTTGACATACTCCTTTCCCGATTTGGAACTAGTCTGTTGTTCCATGTCCAGTTCTAATTGTTCCTTGCTGACCTGCATATGGATTTCTCAAGAGCCAGGTCAGGTGGCCAGGTATTCCCATCTCTTTCAGAATTTTCCACAGTTTGTTGTGATCCACACAGTCAAAGGCTTTGGTGTAGTCAATAAAGCAGAAGTAGATGCTTTTCTGGAACTCTTTTGCTTTTTCTGTGATCCAATGGATGTTGGCAATTTGATCTCTGGTTCCTCTGCCTTTTCTAAAACCAGCTTGAACATCTGGAAGTTCATGGTTCACGTATTGCTGAAGCCTGGCTTGGAGAATTTTGAGCATTACTTTACTAGCGTATGAGATGAGTGCAATTGTGTGGTAGTTGGAGCATTCTTTGGCATTGTCTTTCTTTGGGATTGGAATGAAAACTGACCTTTTCCAGTTCTGTGGCCACTGCTGAGTTTTCCAGATTTGCTGGCATATCGAGTGCAGCACTTTCACAGCATCATCTTTAAGGACTTGAAATAGCTCAACTGGAATTCCATCACCTCCACTAGCTTTGTTCGTAGTGATGCTTTCTAAGGCCCACTTGACTTCACATTCCAAGATGTCTGGCTCTAGGTGAGTGATCACACCATCGTGATAGGTGAGTGATCACACCATCATGATTATCTGGGTTGTGAAGATCTTTTTTGTACAGTTCTGTGTATTCTTGCCACCTCTTCTCACTATCTTCTGCTTCTGTTAGGTCCATACCATTTCTGTCCTTTATTGAGCCCATCTTTGCATGAAATGTTCCCTTGGTATCTCTAATTTTCTTGAAGAGATCTCCAGTCTTTCCCAATCTGTTGTTTTCCTCTATTTCTTTGCATTGATCACTGAGGAAGGCTTTCTTATCTCTCCTTGCTATTCTTTGGAACTCTGTATTCAGATGGGAATATCTTTCCTTTTCTCCTTTGCTTTTCGGTTCTCTTCTTTTCTCAGCTATTTGTTACGCCTCCTCAGTGATATAATTAAGGATATCCAAAGGTAAGGCTCTAAATTTTCTTTATCTCAGTTAAACTTTCAATACTTTGGTATTTTGATTAGTTAAACATCTATGTCAATCTAAAGATTTTAGCCATTACTTGACTGAACCTACAGAAGACAAGATTATTAAAGATCTGGACCCCTGAATTCCATGGACAGGAAATACTTAGATGAATTCCTTCCTCATTGGTGTTTGATGTTTGAGCTACAACAGCTAACAGAAAATTTCACAAAAGGCTTCAAGCATCATTTGGCATTCTTACTCAGACAGTATGCCTGAAGTTCTGCATTTTTATTTTATTTCAGCAAATGGTTATTGTATCATATAGAGGCAGCTGTGAACTCTGGGAATTAGCTCTCACCTTGCTCTGCCACCTCATTATATCACCACCCTCTACCATCTGCAGAGAGTTGTAGGAGTATCAAGAGAAAGAGAAAACTGAGGGGTCCATAGCTGACCCAGGAAAGCATTACCACCCACAGGTACCCAGTTTTCACTGCAGAACTTTTATTTTATAATTAGGCCATCACTTTCCTGATCTCTGAGCTTCATTTAAAGAAGGGGTAACCCCACGGTTCTACTCCACAGTTATTCTTATTATAGCATCATGGAAATACCCAGTGCTGATGTTTCTGGTTCTCACATTACTGCAGCTGAGCCTGACTCCTTTGCTCCAAGCAAGATTTTAGCTAAACTATCTCTTAACTTTGGGTTTACAAACCCAGTGAAGTACTTCTGACTGAGTCTTGTATTCCCCAATATGGTAGGCTCAGTAATGACCCCCTAAATATGTCCACATCCTAATTCCTAAGACCTGTCAATATGTAATCTTATGGGGAAAGGAACTTTGTGTGATTAAGTTAAGCATCTTGAGACTAGGAGATAAGTTTGTGTTATCTGGGGGGAGCCCAAAGTAATTATAAGCATCCTTATAAGAGAAAAACAAGGACAAAGTCAGAAAAAAGGAAGTGTGACAACAAAAGCAGACACTGGAACGATGTGCTTTGAAGATGGAGGAAGGAGTCACAAGCCAAAGAATGCAGATACCTTCTAAAAGCTGAAAAAGGTAGCAAAACAAACTCTCCCCTAGAGTCTCCAGAAGGAATGCAATCCTGTTGACGCCTTGATTTTAGCCTCACAAACTCTTTTTGGACTTCTGACCTCCAGAATTATGAGAGAATAAACTTGTATTGTTTTAAGCTACTAAGTTTGTGTTGATTTGTTATAGCAATAATAGGAAACAAGTTCACCCAGTTACCAACTCCATCACCATCTTTAAGGTTGAATAATCAGTAGCACTTTGGTACTCCCCAAACTGCTTGACTCCAGCTGGGTATTTACTCTCCTGTGTATTAGTGAGGACAACTATAAGTTGAGGCTGATTTGGAAGGCATATAACAGGTGGTCCAGAAAGGGACAGCTAATACTGCCAGTCAGCGCAGCCTAGGGGTCAAGTTTAGAGAGAGCAATAAAAGCAGAAGGATCAGGCAGAGCCTAGGCAGTCAGACAGCAAAGTCAACCCCAAGTAACAACACTGATGTGCTCAGCTATTCAACAAGTGATGGCTCCATCTCTGTCTTTGATTTGTAGGACAACAGGGTGGAACTGGTTGCCACAGAAAGAGATCAAAGGCCTACATCAGACTGAAGTCAAAGCAGAACTATTTGAATTCCCTCCCACTGGATACACTTGTCAGAACTTTCAGGCTATAAAAATGTCAGAAAACATGTCAGAAGCCAAGTACTTGCCTCTGTAGAACTTCACAGCATCTGCAATAAATTCAGGATGACTCTTCTTTGAAAATTTAGAAATTTATGAGTTCACTCATACCTTCCCCATTACCAACTATCCTCACCTCTTTTAAAAGAAAAAAGAAGAGGTGATCAAATTAGGGGAGAGGATAGGAAATAGGAAAGCACCTATATTGCCACCTTCTCTGTTGCCAGGTTCTATGAGACACATTCGATATGTGGAGGCATGTTTAAACCTCAGTGTCATTTCACTCCATCATTTAAAGATGGTTAAACCTCCCCACCCTTGACCAGCCTAGAAGTCCTTGAGGCAGGAATGAGATCATTGGACAAATTGAAATATGAGTTGTTCTCAAGGCTCCCCTGTGAATAGCTATTAGAATCACTAAGCACCTAACTTCATCCAAGAGTTGTTCAAACAATGTTTGTTTTTAAGAAACAAACGTATTTTTTTTTTTTTTTTTTTTTTTTTTTTAACAAACGTATTTTTAAGAAATAGATGGACAGACTCTTTTCTATGTACAGCCAGTGCTCATTATTCTCAGAGTATATTTGTGAATTCTGCTGCATGCTAAAATATATTTGTAACCCCAAAATCAATATTCATGGCATGTTCATGTTCATTCACAGGCATGCGTGGAGCAGGGGAAAATGTGAGTCACCCAGTGCTCATGTTCCCAGCAGAGATCAAAGAAACTGACACTCTACTTCCTTGTGTCAGCTCTCATAGTGTAAAAAGTATCTTTTTCATGTTCTATGTACTGCCATGGTTTTTGCATTCTTATGCTTTTGGTATCAGTTTTGCTGTTTAAATGACAGCTGAAGGACTTTCAGTGATCTAAGTACAAGATGAAAGAGAAAATATATGTATGAGATAAGCTTTGTTGAGGCATGAATTGCAGTACTGTGGGCCATGAGTGTTTGTGAATCAACAGTATATCTTAAATAAAATGTCTTTGAACAGAAATACACATAAAACAAGGTTATGTATTGATTGGTTGACGAAAATATTGTGACCAGAGGCTTGCAGGAACCTAACCTTATAATTCCCTTAGAGCAATAGTTCAATATTCATTGTTTGTGGTAACTTTATGGAACATAACTACTGTGAATAAAGAGAATTGACTGTAACCTTTCAAGTTCATATTTTTGTTTGTCACAAGACATAACTTTGAGTGCTAGTTGAATAAAATCAGAGCCCAAGGTTTGAGTTGATCAAATTGCCACTTTTTGCAGCATCCGTGAAGCCCCTCCTTCTTACATGTCTGCCACAAATTGAAAGCCCTTGGAAAGAAAGGTCTGCGTTGAAAACACATACATTTAACCAAACAACAGCCCACACTTACTGGAGATCACATGTCTAGGAAAGCAGTTTTTTTCCCCCATTAAAAAAAAAGTTGAACTTGAAAGATACCCCTCATCTGCTCTATAGCATTACAAGAAGAAAACCACACTCTGTCCCTATCCCAGAGTGGAAAGGAGGGTAGCCCTTGGCTAAGACTTTGAGCCTCTTTGTGGCCATTTCAATGATTTTCAAAGTTGGTTTTTGCAGAGCTGAGAGAACAATCCCTAAGAGGTAGTGCTATGTCTTACTCCCAGTGGACCCATGTACACAGTCTGAAGCAGGAGATTGGGACAAAAAAAAAGGAACCAGGGATCTTCCACATAAAAATGTGAAGTTTAATTCACTGAGAAGAGGTGGTCTTGGAAATTATGGAGCATGAAAAAAAATGTTATTCTGCCTCCTTGTGGGTTTTAACTATATCGTTTGTCTTTCATGAGAGAAGGAGAATGGAAAGTGAGAAGGAAAGGAGGTGGGGTAAAGAGAGAGAGAGAGAGATGCCTTTCTACCTGATTCAACAGACACTCACTGGAAAATGTAGAGGATGAAGAGCTGTGCCTGCAAAAAATGCAGATGGGGAGAAGCTCTGGAAGCAAAAGCTCTTCTTGGGCTGTGCTGTGAAAACTGCAATGTCAACAGCTACCTTGCACTGCCTTTCTGGAATCCCCAGGAAATTCTCATGGATGGAGTTCCTTAGCACCAGGGAAAGTATTGCCAAGGGGAGAGGGACAAATCCTGGGTGAGGCAAACCCCTTAGGTAGATAACAGAATTTCTAAAAGAGTGACTGGGAGTCCCACAATGAACATTAAAAACAAATCGGTGCCCCCTTTTAAAGCAAGAATAAGATAGGACTGTCTGTTCTCATCCCTTCCATTCAAACTACTAGAAGTCAGCCTAATAGGACAAAGGAAAAAACATTATAAGGATTAGAAAAGAAGAATACCATTGCGATTATTTGCAGATAATATGCTTGTCTTCAAATAAAACTCAGAATAACCTAGTAAAACCTAATAAACTAATAAGAGAGTACAAAAAGGTAGTTGACTACAAGATGCAGAAAGAAAAATCAACAGTGAACTTGACAAGCTTATACCAAATTCAAACCAAAGCACATATTTTTTCAAGGCACATTTTTGAAGAAGGGACTTAATCCATCAGACAGCAATATTTATTATAAAGTTATGGTAAAACTGGAAGAGTGGGGTATTCACAGAAGGGATAAACAAATAGGCCAATCAAATAAATTTAAAGCCCCAGATTTTAGATTCATGTATGTATAAGAATTGGCAAAAATCCATTTTTCTTCCAAAATGTAGAAATCAAGGCTAAAGAGCTAATTTAATCTCAGTTACAGAGAAATAAATTGAGATATTAAACACTTGACTTCTTTATGGAAATCTACACCTCCTATCTACCCTCTACCTTTTGTGGAGGTGCTGAAAAGGATTAGGGGATGGGACAGAACAGGGAAATATGCTCTGCTCCCACTTCAGCCTGTGCTAATGCAAACAGAGAAGCAGCAACACCCAAGGGGGTAAAGGGAGAGTGGTGTCCAGGCATTCGGGTCACCAGCAACAAAGAGAGCAGAGGTGGAGATGGGAGCCATGAAGACCTGGCTACTGTCAGGTGAATATCTCATAAAAGACTGAAAAGAAACTCCACTGACACAAGACTAGGAAGCTGGGAGCCTGGTCCAAGGATAACTTTTTACACAAATCCAGTCAAATATCATGTATTACGAATAGAATTTCTCTGTGCATAACACACTGACAACCTACTTCCTAAATACATTCTGCAATTGTCTTTTCTGCTTTCAAGAGTCTTTACCCATTTTTTATTTTAATTTTTATTAGAGCATAGTTGATTTACAATGTTGTGTTATTTTCAGGTACACAGTAAAGTGAATCAGTTATACATGTACATATATCCACTCTTTTAAATTCTTTTCCCATATAGTCCATTACAGAGTACTGAGTTCACTGTGCTATACAGAAGGTTTTTATTAGTTATCTATTTTACATATAGTAGTATGTATATGTCAGTCCCAATCTCTCAATCGTCTTTACCTATCTTTATCACAATAATCCTCTCCTTCCCCATAAGCACTAAAGAGCCAGCCAAAGCTGCATAACTCATGAGCTGTGATCCTGCCATCATGCATTTATCATCAGTTGATTTTTGTCTATTCCTGCCTGTCCCTGATCTTATCCCTACTCAGGCTTCTCTAATACCATGAGAGTAACCGTAAACCTTCCTGCCTTTATCCATATTACCTGCTCCAGTTTCTCTGGTGGAATTAGCTCTCTCTCATGACTATTGTCTGGTTCTGATCTCATGCACAGCCCTGGGTTTCCACTCCATTGAGACTGAGCTCTGCTCGATGCAGAAGGATTCCCCAGAGTGAAGATGCAACTTTGCTCCCAATATGAGAGACCGCTGCCTTCTCCTTTCCCAGAGAATGCCTCCCAGGTTTCAGCACCAGCACAGACCAATAACAATCACCTGTAATTTAGATTCATGTGACTTTAGATTCACTGGGCTTGATTCCTGGGTCCTTCTCCCACATCTTCCAGCTTTATTACACCTCCTTCCCCACCTCTAACCTGAACCCCTGATACCCAGAAAACCAAAGGCGACTAGGCAGCAGGGAGCCAGCTGGAAGTCAGGATGAATCTGAAGAATACTTAGAAGGCAGAATGGGCAGGCCTTGATTGCTGAGGAGATCACTCCTAGAACAGAACTGATGGTGGTCAAGTAATACTGGACTGGGGCAGGTCCTGGGTTTGGCCATGCAAAGTCCACATGAATAGAAGAGATATCACAGGCCCATGAGGTTAGGGATATAGGCTTGGGAATCACAGGACTGTGAGGACTAGAGCCCTGAGAGTGGGCAAGAACACCTAGGAGAGCATTCAGCGGCTGCGGGGAGAGAGTCTCTGGCAGAATCTACCATCTCAGGGCAGGACTGGTGGGAGGAGAGATGCCCAGAAAAGCAACTGAGGAGGAGCAGCTAAGGCAGGAGGAGGAAAAGCTGAAAGCTGGAGAGCAAGTGGTGAAGGTCAAGGGCAGAGGATGTCTCTAGAAGCAGGGATTGGTTGGCAGCATTCTGGGAAGTGACACTGGTTCCATACAAACAACCCCCATATCTCATAGTAAGTCAGCACTTCCCCACCAGATACCACAAACGATCTAGATTTTAACAGGTGTTTATTTGTGTAGCAGGAAGATCCAGATATATAAATACGATTACTTTCCAAGGTACGGTTTATCATGATCTGACACTGCACTGAAAGAGAATCAGTTCAATACTGATCAGTGACAGAGAAAGGTCAGCTGTGGCAAAACCACACAGATTTAATGAAATGCCAGAAGCAGGGCCAGGACAAAAAAAAAGTGTTCGTCGCTCAGTGGGATCCAACTCTATGCGACCCCAAGGACCTCTGTCCATGGAATTCTCCAGGCAAGAGTATTGGAGTGGGTAGCCATTCCCTTCTCCAGCGGATCTTCTTGACCCAGGGATCGAACCCAGGTCTCCTGGATTGCAGGCGGATTCTTTACTGTCTGAGACACTGCAGTGGGCTACATTTGACTACAAGGCACGTCCCAGTGGGGCCAGGGAGATCACTTCTACGTTTGGGGAAACCTTCTCATTAAACAGACCTTCAGGGTGAACAGAACTGAGAAAGTGCCTGACTCACCCAACACCACTAGGCTTCCCAACAATCTTCAATAGAGGGGCCTCTTGTCTCTAACAGTTTTGTTTTCCCCTCCTGTTTTTAGCAAGTATTAAACATCAAATAAAATTAAAACGTGGTATCATCATCAACTCCAGAAGAGAATCCACAAGCCATGAGCACTGAGTCTCCATGGATGGGCTTCTGAGCCCAGTTCCTGGTCCCCACATCCATAAGACACATAGGGCTGGCCTCTCCTCTGCCCATGCTTTTCTTACCACCACCCTTGGGGCTTCTCAACAGTGCTCTGGCTGGACAACAACAAACCACTGTACTCTGTCCCTGGCTTTTTTTCTCTTGGCTCCAAGTCCTTTGATTATACTGGCCCTGATGCCTGCTCACCTCTTTGCCTTTGTAATCAGCTCCAAGATACCCAGCCACTGTGACATAAGGCAGCCACCCAGTACTGTGTCTGTGGATTTAAATGCAATAGCACACAAAGGACATCCTTGTTAAGAAGACGTATGTACTTTCTCAACCCCCTTCCTATCCTGGCATTCCCTGGTACAGAGCCAGCAAAACCAGCACATGAACTTAATGGAGGTGAGAAATGGGTACTCCAGCAGCCGAGGACGGGGACTGCACTATGGGTGATGTCCGCAAAGAATTTCACCAGCTGCTAAACCAACTGCAGCCTCTGAGCACTACATAAGGGAAGTGCTCAGGAGGTTTCAAAGAGCTCGGCCCTGCCTGATACCTGGGAGACCACAGCAGAAGCAACGTTAGCCCAAGGCCCAGAGGGTCCCTGCCCCCCAGCTTTGAGCCATTTTTTTCTCTACAGATAAAAAGCTGCCTGGGTCCATTAGATATAACAATGAGTGAGGAAGTGCCAGTGCCAGGCCCTGCAAGCACGCATCCAGAAGAGTGGGAGGGTAGGCCCAGGATACGTCCATCACAGCAGCTGCTTACCATCCCTCCACAACCATGTGCCTGCTTCCTGTCATAATTATTACTTCATCAGTTAACTGAAAGGGAGAGACTATCACTTAAACACAATGGGCCCTTGGGACTGGTCTTCATTCCACACTAACACTCAGGAAACAGTCCAGTCAAGCCAGTGGTTCTAGGTCATTATTATTCTATCCGCTCAAGACCTTCATGGATCCCTCCTGTCAATGCCATTTCTTCTATGAAGAATGGTCTACTTCACACATATCCTCCCCCACTCCTCTGTCTGCATTCAGAAAACCTGAAGAAATAGTTTTCATTCAATGTAGTGCTTAGTCTCCATTCATGAACCACCCCTGTGATCCTTCGCTAGACTAGAATCCAAGAGAAACAACCCCCATCATCTATCCCCTACTGGCCACCTGCATCCACCCTGTTAACACTCTAAAGAAAGCAAGAAACACAAAGCCCCTGACTTGTTATATGTAAGGACATAAGTGAAAACTTTTAGGCCTTCCCTTTGTATTGTCATCTGCTACAGAGAAGGTCTCTCTCCCACTCCTCTTGGCCCCCACCACGTCCACTAGCCCAGAGGAGTGCTGCAGGTTCCTGAGCTGTGTGCACAGAGCAGAGGGGAACACTGAGTCAAGTCACAGGGAGGGCGGCACCACTGGGCAAGAGGAAAGGGCCTCCTTTCCCATGGAAATCAGACCAGGGGCAGCAGGAGGTGAGCAAGACCTCAGGCAAACCATTCCTACTAGGAAGGGAGAATTCAGGAACATGTCTACATCCTCGTTTCATCAGGCTGGCTTTCTAAATGAAGTGGAGAGCACTCAGCTGCTGTAGGCAGGTGTTAAGGTTGCACTGCTTCTCTCTGAAGGAGAATGTGGTCACTGTCTAGACTTTGAACACTCAGGCTGCATACAGGGTAGGGGCAGTGTAGTGCCTGAGAACCAGTCTCCAGAGTTACACAACTCTGTGTTCAAGTTACCAGCAGGATTCAATAAAAACTATGTGCCAGGCACTGTGCTACATGCTTACGTGCATTATCTCAAAATCCTCACAACAATCCTGAAAGGGAGGTGCTATGATCAGAGCCAAGTGAGTTGGAATTGTACTTAGTAACCTGCCCAAACCCAGGGCTATTTGAGCCCTAAGTCTATCTTCATAACCACTGCACTTAGCCTGTCATGATGCCTCATTTCCCTCGTGTATAAAATGGAGATAGTACCTGATCAAAGGTGTTTTCTGGATTAAAAGAGATAATGTATCATTAGCACTATGCCTGGCACTTTTAAGCACTATTATTACAATTATTAATAAACACACTGCCAGTAACTTAATGACTCAAGTAAAAAGGAGCCTCAACAGATAGGCATTTGGTAAGAGGGGAAACCGAGGCAGGGTTTTCAAGAGCCAATGGATGTGAAAGCCACTGGCCATGAAATTCTAGACCTCACATATTCTGGCATTCTATTTTCATAAATTATCTACATGTCCTAAAACATCAACACTTCAGCACCCAAAGTATACCTTCCAAGCACCCTCCCAGCTGGAATTTCTTTGCCTTTGAAAACATGGTGACACGTGGACAGGTGAAAGCCTTACTCTGTCAAGAGGCAGTCACAGGTAAGAAGAGAAGACTCTACCCCACCTGAGAGCCCAGGTGAATAAGGTCACTGTTGGTCAACCTGAAAGGGTTAAGGGACAGTGTTGGGAGGAACAGAAAGATGGAACCACCTTCAAATAGAAATAGGCGGTCAGCAGCTGGGACTACACTCCTTGCTGAGAATGGGCCCATCTTCTGCAGGGAATGTGGGTAAGCAGGGTCCAGGACCAAGAGGATGAGCCCTTAAATTAGGCTCATTATCCCCACTTGGTCCAAGTTCAGCATCCTGTGTAGCTGTGCCACAAGGCCCCCATCCAACAAGGGGAAACAAGTCAGGAGGTGGGAGTGGGTAATCTCTTTAATAAGCAAAAGCTGGGTAACTGCATGGAGAGTGATCAAGGGAAAAGGAAGTTTGTTTTGACAAAGACAACGGCAGAATAGTGCCTAAGAGTCAGACTCTCTCTTCAGAGCTGATGGTTTTTTCCAGACACTCTTTCAGAGCCCCTGCTGCAGAGAAGCACAGTAGGTTAGCCTACGGTTTGTTGTCTTGTGATGTGTGTACAAGTCACCTAGACATCCTCCTCATAGCCTTTTCTTCCCACCTTGACTGTGGAAGAACAGGAACCCTGGGCCTAGGGGAAACTATCCCCTCCACACTCCCCACTTTCCTCAGCACATAATCACAATGCACAAGAAAGGTGGGCATAACTTGAGTTACTTCCAAAACAAAAGGCAATGGTGCCTGAGATATCAGAGACCCAAGAGGAAGTTTCAGGTGTGCCACATCTTTAGAGTAATGCAAATCTACTTCCTTGGAAACCAACCTTGGGCAGGCTTCTTATGGAGCAAGGCCACTGCTTTCCAGTTTTCTAAGCAATGACGCTCTTTGCCCTGAGTCAGTCACACACCCCTGACCCTCGGCAATGTCAGGGATGCTCCTGAGCCTGGTAGGGTCTCACTGACAGTCTGAGGATCTGAACTTAAGGATCCATTCGAATCAGTCTCCGGCTAACTCAGCAGCTAGTTCACTCAAATCAAAGGGTCTGTGTAGTTTCTATTCAAGTGTATTTTTGGAATCTCCTTATACAATATAAGTTACATGATAAAAAAAAAATAAGTTACATGATAAAAAGCCCAGTGGGTAAAAAATAAAATACCATAAATTGTTTCCAAGTCTACCTGTGTAAGGTTAAAAATTACAATCTGCCCCTTCTGAAAGAGACATTAGGTTTCAAACCTACTAATTTCAAGTTCCCCCCAATTTCAAGTTCCCCCCAAGCCTTTAGGTTCCTCATCAGTAAAGTGCTCATGCCTTTCAACTGAGATAACTCAGAAGGCTATTGTGAGAATGCATTGAATTCAAATTGGAAAACAGAACAAAACAAAACAAAAATCTCTAAACAAGGGCTGCACAAAATCAAGTGGGAAACATAAAACCATATAGGGAAGAAACTGAATTCACAACAAGAGAGGGCATACAATTTGTCACATTTTATTTCTCACACACACAGACAAAATGGATCTAGAGCAAGTTATGCCACTCATTAAGATGTGCACAGCAGTGTGTTACAATAGTCTCTGGAAACTTGTCTGTTTGGTGAAAGATTTTCAATAAATGGGAGGAAGAAAACCAATGTGCTATATAGACACAAGGTGGTGTCTGTCTCCTGGCTACTTTCTACAAAATTCCCCTATTTCACCAGAAAGCAAGTGGGAAATCAGAAGAAAACAAAACCCTAGTTGACACTCAGGCTCTCTGGATGGCAGCTCTGTTGAGCTTCCAGCTGCCATTTCCTGGAACCCTCATCAGCAGCCATGTCCACAGGTATGTGCCAGGCTCCCTGATCCCAAAGGCGGCCCTATTCAAAGGTGGCTCTCTGCTAGGTCCCAGCTGAGATTTCCTGTCCCCAAGGACCCACCTATCTGCCTGCAGTGGGGCACCATGAGACAAATGAAGTGCTATCCTAACTTTGGTTTGGAGAACCAAGCTCATTCTTCATTCAGAAAACTAGATTCATTACTCTACTCCACTCTAAGATTTATTGCTGAGGACAAGCATTTTAAGGAAAAGTATTTAGAAAAGGCCTGTAAGCACTTAATTTTTGTGTGCCCAGGATATGACTCAATACCTGCAACCAGCCTCTGATACGTATACTTGCTTAGCCAGAATCATGGAATATGGGAATTAGAAGACAGCTCAGAAAATGAGAACCCACAGAGTGATGTGTCCTGCCCAGTGTCACATGGCCAGCACTGAAAACACATTCTGTTTTTAAGGGGGCCTTAGACTTAAAACAGAAAAGCCATTTACTGAAATGGAAATAAAAGCTCAGAAGAAAGAAGCCGCTGCATGTGGAAGGTCACACAGTGACTGTGAACAGAGACATCAAGAGGGGTCTGGCCTGTGCTGGACACTTCAGTGATTTGGGCTGGCTGCGAGCGTCCACAGATACAGTAAGGTTGAGATAAACACAAAGAAAAGCAGCACCAGCTCAAGGTGCTGAAACAAGCTGTTACACCTCCGTTTGGCAATGAGAACCACCATGGCACAGAATAATGAAACACATTTGGGCACCAAGCTCTCTCTCCTCCATCCCCTTGCTTATTATCCTGACAAAGAATGTATATTCCAAAAGTCAACCTCACTCTTCTAATTAAAAGAAAAAAATAAATAAATCACAATTTAAAAAGAAAAAGGTCCCCCTGTAAAATACAAGCTACATTTAAACCGGTCACATTATACAAGTGTGCATTTAATCTTCAGAAGCTTCAAACCTCTGAGTTGGGTTATGCAGAGCTGTAAGCAGGACTTTGTGGTTTCAGTGAAGAAGTCATGGTACAATTGAAATCACTGTAAGAAATAAGTGATTTTTAAAGCACACACACAGATATACACTTGCCTTAAGAGTAATATATATATATATATATATATATATATTAATATATACAACACAGCAGCTACATGGGTGGTCAGCCAGGTCAAGGGCATGGGTGTGTGAACAAGAAGCCCTCTGCTCCCTGCCTAATGAGGAAGCCCCCAGAAAGGATTCAGCAGCAACAAGTCTATAGCACAAATGTGAACGGCATCATCCCTGAAAAGACCCAGTTAGCCAACTGCCCTATAGGAGCCACTTGAGCCTAAACCCTGTGGGAAAAGACCTAGTTACAGTACATCCTACTGCATACACTTGAAATAGAACAGTGTGGCTTTTTTCCAGACTATTATTATTTTTCATGCTTTTTGAAAAAAATTAAAACTGAAAACTTCTTCAATCTGTGATGAAGTGAGGTGAATCCATATCAAAAAGCAGAGCTCACAGTCCACAGGATTTCGTGAACAGAATGCTTATCTGATTAATAAGTCTTCATTCCTCTTCCCTCAGAAGGTAACTCTCCTGTAGCTCCAAGGCAGGGATTATTGAGAAGCCCAGGAAAAGCACTCCAGTAGTAAAGACATCCAAGCTGTGCACCTCTTCCCTGCTGGGGGTCAGCTACAAAGACAGCCAGTGGTGGGGGGCCTAAACTAGACAAACACAGATGAGTATCCACTCTGATCAGGTCCAGAAATGGAAGCTCCAGCTTAGGAGCTAGAAGCACCAAGCAGGCACTCCAGAGCTGGGCAACACTGTCTTCCAGGATGTTAAGCTTTGGTTTTAAAAACAAAAACTGACTTCTTTCCAGCTCAAAGCTATAGGTTACTCACAACCCAAATCATAAGCATATAGACTGTATACACAGATTTTTTTTTTTAAATCCACAAATAGAAACACTGGTAAAAAAAAAAAAAAAGTGAGTTGAAGCTTGTCTTTGTCCAGCTAGGCTTGCCTGGGAGCCCTGCTCCTCACTCAGCCCCGTTTCTGCTCTCCTGGCCCTCGGTGGCCCCTACTTGTCCTCCGTGGCAGCTGTCAGCATCCCCTTGTCGGTCAGGTGAGACTTGAGCGTGTTGAAGATATGGAGCTGCTGATCTGGCCTCAAGGTCAGGAACTGCTGAACCAGCTTACTTGGGTTTGGGCCCCTGCAAGAGGATGGAGAAACAACACTGAGCAAAGCAGGGGCCAAGCAACTTCAAGGGCCTGATTATTTTAGTGGCTGTTCCCTTTCTGGATTCTCTACCAGTGGAGGGTAGGGGACCTCAGAGAATCCATAACTAATAGCAACTGAAAACTGCATTCATATTTGGGATTTTTTCACTCACACTGAGAAGTAGATGAAATTCTAAAACCCGCCAACTTGGTTCAGATGGAAAGGTACTATACCTGATAAAACTAGCAATATACACATTGACAAAGGTGGCCATCAGATACTGGCAGTCAAAGCGATCCATGATGCCTCCATGGCCAGGAATGGTATTGGCAAAGTCCTGTTAGAGGAAGGAAAGGATTGGTAAGCCTGGCTTCATCCAAGTCAAAGCCTTGTCTATGGTCACACCTCAGTGTCCACCTACTGTACTGAATAGCTGAAGGCAACAGAAAGTGAAAAGTATTGATTCAGGTGCTGAAGCTATAGTATACAATCTTATTAAATTATAAAATATCTCTTTTGAAGAAAGAATAACATAAAAGATTATCATAAAACCAAAATCCAACCACAGAATTTTCTTGGAAACAATGTATCTTCCTTTATCCTACTTAAATTCCATGCATGGGTGAAGAGCACACACATTAACAGCCAGGGTCCACAACCTGGTATTTTGAAGGGGGTGGTAGCTGATGAGGTGAGACAGGAGGAGGGAGGCAGAAGATGGTGAAGGGGCCTGGCTGGGAGACAACGAGAGGAACAAAAAGGGTTTTCCTACTTTGATTTTAAACGCTCGTTTGAATCCACTAGCGAAGAATCCTCCGAAGGGGCCGATGAGCGAGGCAAAAGTAGAGAGGGCAATGCTGTGAATCTGGAAGGGGTACATCCGGACTGTTTTCTAAAAAGAATAAATGAAATCAGTTCAGATGCCTGCCAGCCCAGGCTTATTACTTGTTACCATTAAAAAAAAAAAGACAAAAAACCCACCTCTTTATGAAACTATATCTCCCCCCAAAATTAGAAATAGACTGGTTTAGGAGTTCTGTTTCTGCTAAATCTCTAATACACTGCTTAACAGAGGACATTAACACATTATGCATTCAGTCTACAGCAATATGTTTTGTTTGAAGTATATGAAGAAAATCCAGTCCTATAAGGATACATCACTGAAAAAAGGAAGATTATTTTAGCACTGTCTTTTCAGACAATTACAGGGATTCTTTCCTGATACTACACCAAAACCTGACAAGTGATAGGTTTCTAAAAAGTTGGTGCAATGTGGAATCTGAAATCCTATCAATAATTTTTTTGTACTCTCACATTAAAATCCATTGGTCTATATTGCACTTTGAATAGATCATTGTATCCATGTATGACTGTGTAACACCATGCACTGGCCATTTCAAAAATATTGGTTCAATGAGTTACATAAATCTGCCATATATAGACACATTTTGCCATACAATGTCAAAATGTCATATGTTAAAATCACCACAGATCCCATCAGAAAAGCCTTTAAGTATTAAGAAGTTATCAAACTTATGTGGCAGGTATATATTTTCCAAAATTCTAATTTTTACTTGAAAACCAAATTTTATCATTGGTAACAATTACTGTCAGTTGTTTTCTGGAAGTGACAAAAACCCATATATGAAAACCTATAGTTTCTCAGTTCTCTTCAATTAAAATTTATGTCCCCATAAAAAAGCCGCCAGTACAGCTCAGAACTCAAACAGGTGCACACAAACTCTTCCTTTAGGTAAGCACCGTGCTGCAGCATTCAGCAGAAGTATTTTATGTATACTTTCCATTTTGGCACCAGAGTATTAGGAGATGTATAGCCAAGGATCAAGATCTAATATAGTTAATAATTTTACTATTTCATCAAAGACACTGTTAAGATAAGCTGGATGGGTCTTCTTGTGAGTGTGTGGCATAATGAAGCTGATGACAGTCCAGTTTGCTGCCACTGCCTTCACTCTTGCTAAGGTGTCAGCAGGCTTACCCACCACTGCTTTTGCACCACCATGGCAAATGATGACAACATGAAAAACCAAATGATGTCATTATGTTATGAAGAAAACAATTGTGATCTCACAGATACCCTAAAAGCATCTCAGGGTGCCCCAGGAACCAAAAGCACACTTTCAGAACTCTGGTCTTCATAATTTGAGGTAGGAGGAAACATCTCCTCCTGTCCTTACCCTGAACTGACTTAAGCAATTCCCTTCCATCCTGGGGTTTACAGCTTTGGGGAGGGAAGAAGTTGGTCTTTTGAGGGAAGGCAGTGGTGGAGAGGGGGCTCTCTCTTTGTAGTCACTAACCAGCCGAGGATCATTTGCCCCATGTGAGTGGCACATACCCAGCCAATGATCGATTGGATCACCCCAGGAATGTTGTACTCCTGCAGCCGAAACAGTCCCGAGGGCTCACAGTCCACAGTGAAGCTGTTGGTATCATTGTTGTACTCCACAGGGCAGACAAAACATCTGTACCCAGACATCACATAGGACAGCTGAGGATGAGAGCAGACAGACAAAGGAGATAAGTTCCAGCCATCTTGCCTGGGCAGTAGGCACCTGGTTAGGCCGTGCTCCTCACAGCACCTAGCACCCTAATTGCAAGCTATGCATTAAATCAGAGGTTCATGTTTCACCGTATGTGTTATTTTACCTGAATTCTGGAAAAAAATGAAAGAGACTTGTGGCCTACTGAGGCCTCAGTGTACTTGCTCAAACAACCAGGTCCTGAATAAATCCAGGGAAGACCTAAAGGAATCTGGGCAAGAACTATAAGAAGTTTTGTCCTATTTGGAGAACCTATGGTTTATTTTTCTCAGGATCTCTTAATTCAAAATGACAAGTGGTGAGGGGGGCAGTATAGTGAGAGGGCGACAACCAAGAGGAAAGAAGCTGAAGACCACTAAAGAGGCAAGTGAGTCTTGAAGGACAGCTAGACAACCCTGAAAAGGGGAAAGACTGGCCTGAAGGTCCGAAGCAGAGAATGGTGCTCTAGAAAGGGCTGAGAAGTCACTCCCCTCCAAGCAAAGCACACGCAGGAGAAAATCTGGGTTAGAATGGCATGTCCCACCTCACCTCTTACTCTCAGGCAAAGTAACAAAAGCCTGGACATGAACGCCATCTCCTGAGTATCACCAGGCCTCAGCGTGAGAGGAGTACAAGCTGTGTGTGGCCTCTGCTCCTCTACTGCCACAACCCTGCTTGAAGACTGGCAGAGAGAGGACAGCTGATGCTGCCCGTGCCAGGTTCACGCCCTGCTACAGGGCAAGGTTACCATTCAGCAGGACAGAGTCCTTGGCCTTGGGAGACAGGCTCATTAACCCGGGAGAGGCTTGGAAGGTGGGTGGGAGGCCTCTACCCAACCCTCACCCAGCTGGGAGCCACTACCTACCAGAAGGCCAAATACCACAGTAGCAAAGAAGCCCCCAATGAAGCCTTCCCAGGTCTTCTTCGGGGACAGCTGTGGACAGAGAGCAAGTTCTTAACAAAATGCATTTTGATAACTCTGGCTTTGGGAATAATGATTATTTAAAGTCTTTCTACTATTAAAAAAATCTCATTCAATTAACCACTTCACTTTCTAAAATACCCCATACTTGGTTTCCTTGTATAGCCTGAGAGCCCTCAGTTTCCTTTCTGTTAAAATTGGTCAAATAATTTAGTTATAAAACAGTAAACTAATTAAATGACAACATTCAAATTCAGATCAAAGCCCCAAAAGTGTACCTACACAGTCTATAAAATATTTTCTCTATCAGCTCTTTTTTTTCTTTTTCCACATGAGTAATTGTTAAGTCTTCCTCTGGCTTTTCTCTTGAATCTAATTTATTACTAGCCTTTCTCCAGGATGACATGAAGATGTACACGCCATGCAGATCTCTTCTGTCTCCCAAGCTGATCTACTTGAAAGCACTACCCTCGCCTCATGGTAATGGTCCATGTTAGGGTGATCCGTTTACCTTGATGAGTGGGGTCCGACCAAAGAAGAAGCCAAACATATAGGCCATGATGTCATTACAGATCACACAAGAAATGGGGACAATGAACCTAGGAAATTAAACCAAAGTAAGTAATCAACTCTACCAAGATGATACCTCCAAAGTCCACAAAACAATGCTATTCATAAATTTCAGTACCAAAATAACCAAATAGTACTTATTACCCATTAAGGAATAAGTTTAAAAGAAAAAAAATGCCACCGAGTACCTGGCACACAGCAGCATTCGCATGTTTACTGAATGACTACTGAATAAATGGAGGTGGTATTCTATATAAAATGTCATGTTCTTTTTTCATTACAAAGTAATATAAAATTTTTAAGTGTACAGAAAAGAAAAAATTAGAAGTTGTCCTTGTTTCCCCTATCCCTATCCCTATCTCTATTCTTCAAAATAATTACTTCTAATCATTTCTGACTCTTCTTCTTCTAGTAGTTACCTCCATTATTCTGTTACATTTATTGTCTATTTCATAATTGACTTTTTTTTTACTGTTTATTACTAGCTCTAATGAGCCCAACTTTCTCCCAGGACTACACAGACAGCAAGACCAAGATCTGATACGTAAGTGCATATAGCCAGATTTCTCCTCTGCCTCCTTCTGCTAGTGGTCTGATCATCCCTACCATACACAAAAAAGGGGGACAGTTTCCACACTTGTGCCAGCTCTCTCTTCTCCTCACTCTCTATTCTCTGACAGTCACTTTTTAAAATTTTTTAAATTTCCTCTATAGTTGAACATAATATACATAAATCCTAGCCCTTCAACCACAGGCTTTATTTTTCTGACTCCCTGTTTGTTAAGGGAGAGATTTAAAGCACCTATACCCACCCAACCACCCATATTATTTACTTTGTTGAGGCTTCCAGCACATATTCTCTGCTCTACAACTGTAATCAAGTCTTGAAGGTTCCATCTAAAAACCAATAATTAGAGATTTTAATATGATTCACTCTAGAACAAAGTGGTATGTCTAGCCCTAAAGATGAGAACTTAGCATGAGCCTCTCTTTGGAGCTACTTAACAACACTCTGAAAGAGAGGAAGAGTGTGCCTTCCCAATGTTTTAAACATGACAATGCCCTAACAGTATGCCATTATCATTGTTTTAAACACGATAATGCCCAAAGGCTCTAAAGAACCTCTTGATGAGGGTGAAGGAGGAAAGTGAAAAAATCGGCTTAAAACTCAACATTTAGATGAGCTAGTCTTTACATGTTCTAAGCTCTTTATATATTTTTACTAACTTATTCCTCAGGCAGTAGGTATTACAGCATCTTCATTCTGAGAACAAGAAACAAAGGCATGGTCTGGGATCTTAACCACAGTACTTTAGTATCTCTGTTGTTGTTCAGTGGCTAAGTCATGACCAACTCTTTGTGACTGCAACATGCTAGGCTTCCCTGTTCTTCACTATCTCCCGGAGTTTGCTCAAACTCATGTCCATTGAGTCGGTGATGCCATCCAACCATTTCATTCTCTGTCACTCTCTTCTCCTGTCCTCAATCTTTCCCAGCATCAGGGTCTTTTCTAATGAGTTGGCTCTTCGCATCAAGTGGCTTCAGCATCAAGCTTCAGCTTCAGCATCATCCTTCCAATGAACACTCAGAGTTAATTTCCTTTAGGAAATCTGGTTTGATCTCCTTGCTGTCCAAGGGACTCTCAAGAGTCTTCTCCAGCACCACAGTTTGAAAGTTATCAATTCTTCAGTGCTCAGCCTTCTTTATGGTCCAACTCTCATATCCATACATGACTACTGGAAAAACTATAGCTTTGACTAAACAGACCTTTGTTGGCAAAGTGACGTCTCTGCTTTTTAATATGCTGTCTAGGTTTGTCATAGCTCTTCTTCCAAGAAACAAGTGTCTTTTAATTTCATGGCTGCAGTCATGGTCTGCAGTGATTCTGGAACCCCCAAAAATAAAGTCTGTCATTGTTTCCATTTTTTCTCCATCTATTTGCCATGAAGTGATGAGCCTGGATGCCATGATCTTAGTTTTTTGAATACTGAGTTTTAAGCCAGCTTTTTCACTCTCCTCTTTCACCCTCATCAAGAGGCTCTACACACTAGGATATGTCTTCACATTTTCACTAAAAGCATAGCTTCTTCAGTCAACCTACTGATTTCTATCAATGGTGATAGATTTCTTGCTGAAATCATCACATTTGCAGAATAAAATCTACTAAGTATATTATTCTTTTGACACATTGCCAGATTCTATTTGCTATAGTTTATTTAGAATGGTATAGCTATAATCATGGAAAAAAAATCAGTTTATCATTCTTGTTTCTCCCTGTGTTTTTATCAGCTTTAATACTAAGGGTTAGATAAGACTTGCCAAAACTAGAGAAAGCCTGTGTGCAGTCATCAGTAAATAAGTAAATACTCAGCTGCTATCACTGGTCATTTTTTCCAGGTGTGGATTCTTATGGAATCTTCAAAGCTCTTTTATAATTATTGATCTGTTCAAGTTTTCTTCTTTGTGACTTTTACTCAGTGTCCTCTTGCCAGGAAATGATTTTTTCCTTCTAGATTTTCATATTTGTTGCTGTACAGGTGCACTGTCCTGGACTCTTTAAATATCCCTATACCTGTTGGTTTAGAACAGTGGTTCTCAAAGTGTAGGTCCTGACCAGCAGCATCAGCATCACCTGGGAATGAACTAGAAATGTAGTTCTCAGGCTTCACCCCATAGCTACTGAGGCAGAAAATCAAAAGTGGGGCCCAGCAATCTGTGTTGTAACTAGGCCTGCAGGGGCCACTGATATGCTCGGGTGAGAACTGCCAACTTAGCAACTGGGGTTTCTCAGTCCTCCTATACATAAGAACACCCCCAAAATAAAAGGAAAAATGCCCCTCACTAACATCACTCACCAGATCATTCCTTCAAATAGGTTGTGGATAACAAGATGTGACTGTGTTACAACAATCAGTAATGTTACATGGGTCCAGCCAAACTGCAAAAGAAGATAAAAGGATAAACTTTACCTATCAGTTTACCTTGAAAGGAACTTCAAATAATAGCTAGTATCAAACAGAAAATTGTTGAGAAACAGGTAGGAAAGATATCTGCTTCTGTATCTGTCTTATTGGAAATGAAAAGCTACAGAACATGCCTCTGAGAAGAACTATGTTTCCCAGCTACAGTTCCCAACAAAAGGAGGGTGCATGTGGCCCACTAGTTAGTCCTTTTATGCTCCAAAAGCCTGGGTACTTCTTAGTAAGTATTTACTGAGAGATTAGGACACTCAGAGAGGGGGTGTTTTTAAGTTGAGGGAGCAATACACCAGGCAGGATATCTATGGTCAGTGTCTAAAGCTTCACCTAGAGCCTTACCTAGAGGCCACACTCAGATCCAGACAGGAGAGACTGCTTAGGGTATATAATAGTAATTAGGTCTGGGTGGATAAGAAGCCACCAAACTTCACAGGGGATGAAGTTTGCACAACTTGCCAGGTTTCAGATGCACAAGAACAGACTACATTCCAAAGTTCTGATTTATCACAGAAAGGATGAGAGGGCTGTGGAGTTTCCGCAGAATTTCACTTATGTCAAGAGTTTTGACAATGACACATTTTGACACTACCCTTACCATGTAGAACTGCAGTCGATAATGCTTCTTGACCAGACTCAGCACAAACATGCAGAATCCTAGTTTGAGAAGGAAGGAAGAGAAAGGGCAAAATGAATCACATTCTGCATTTATCTTTGTCCTAGTCATTTCCTTTAGCTGTGTCATATGGTCCTTTGCTAATTTCCTGGCAACAGTTAACCAGGGCACAAATCCATTGCCCAAGGGAATAAAATCAGTTATTCAGATAGGCAGTCAGAAGGAAAAAATGACTACTTCAAGACAATCAAAGGAAGACAATATTTTAAAATTTTACAGATTACACTCAACTTAGGATACTGTTCACCAGATAGAAATGTTTTGATTCTAGAACAGGGGCTGATAATGGTCAGGCCAGTTGCCAGTATTTTGTTGTTGTTGTTAAACTCGCTGGCACCCAAAGTAGGGCAACACTGCCCTAGCTGGTAGCTCAGTTATTAGCATGGCAACTCATCATCGAGGTTAGCTGCCTGTTTTTATAAACAAACTTTTATCAGAACACAGCCATAACTATTTGTTTACATGTTACCCAGGGTTTCTTTTGTGCTACAATAGAGAACTAAGGAGCTGCAATAGAGACTCCAAAGCCCCCAAAACCTGTAATATTATTATCTGGACCTTAAGAAACCAATCTCTGTCCTAAAGAACAGGTCTGGCAGAATGGGGATCCACATGGTATAAGGCCAAGGTCATCCTTGCATCTCTCTCCTACTGACCCACATGACTAAAACCTCTAGGAAGAAAACGGATTTTACCCACAAGTGTGCTGGGTCCCTCAAAAGTAGCCCTGCCCAGAAGAGAGCATATCACTGTTCTAGACCTCTGGCCTCCCTTTGTGGGGCTGCTTCCAGGCTCTGAGGCATGCTTTCTGACTATCCTCAACACATCAGACATCTCAGCAGTAGACTTCATACTCAGTAGCCAGGTATCATTCAGAGAGCCAAGTATCACTACCAAGTTGATGAAAAAATAGGTCACATTGAAATTTAGGTCAGAGTCAGAACAAATTTCCCATATGCCTCAAACTGGTTTTGAGGGTAACCATGAAGAACATTAGCATTATTTGAACTCCTGTATAGTCTCAACTGAATTTAGACTGACGGAGCAGTTTACCATTTGTCAAATTTCAATATAGCGTATCAAATCCTCATAGTAACTCTGCCATTTTAGCTCTAGGTTACAGGAGAGCTAATTGAGACTCAAAGAGTAAGCTCCTGGCTCTTCTGAAGTCACAGGTCTTTTTAAACCCAAATCAATAAAGTTTCTAATAGTGTCCCTTTTTTAAAATTAATTTTTATTGGAATATAGTTGATTTGCAATGTTGTGTTAGTTTCAGGTGTCTGGCAAAGTGAATCAATTATACACATACATATATCCACCTTTTAGATCCTTTTCCCATATAGGTCATTACAGAGCTCCCTGTGCTATACAGTAAGTTCTTATTAGTTACCTATTTTATATACAATAGTGTGTATATGTCAATGAAAAGTCCTTTTTCAAATACAAGTTTCTGGATGGTTTTGTTCTGGTCACACTGCAGAATCTCTGCCAACAAGAGAGTCAGGATTCAACAATGCTATGGGGTCCTTCAACAGAGGCTGAAACACACGGACAGGTGGCACAAACTACAGCCCCCACAACCACACAAGCCCCTCAGCCTCCTTTCTCTTAGTAAAGAGCTACTACAGCTCATGTAAGGCAGAATCCTTAGTTCTGCTTCCCTGTGTGGTCAGAGTTAAGTCATCACAACTTTACATGAACCAAGAAATGCCCCAACTCCAACTCAGCAGATATGCAAAAACAGGACATATGCAACAACTCACAAGCCACTTAACACATACCTGTTAGATAGAGAGTAAAGGAAATGAATCGGTGGTATTTACTGAGAATCCGCAGAGGTTCCTCTCTCTGGACCAGAGTGAAGAAGTAATCCGTCACTGTTTCGCCATAGAAGAAATAATTTACACACAGCAGAAAGTACCTGTTGAGGAAGACAGGTCACTGCCAAAGGGAGCACATGTGGCCCCTCCCTTACAGCAAGGCTGTTAGGACCAGAGTAAGCAGGCCACCCAGCCCCTAAGAGCCCCCCAGGCAGCCCACAGCAGGACAAGCAGACCACAGATCCCTGCTCTCTGGTGACCCTATAGGTGAGATGTTTATCTAGAAATTTGTGGCTTTCATTCACTCTCCATTTATCACAAACTTGACAGTTTCTGCCCCTTCTATAGCATTGCCAGGTCTAACAACACTCAATCTGTAAGACAATCCCCAGAAAGGTACCTCATCCTGCCTCCTTGGCCTTACTTCCACTCTTCCTGACAGGAACTCTGCATGCCTATCAGAACGAAATTTCTCTGGCTTTCTGTCTGTCTGCTTGGTTGCTTTCTTCTCCCTGCCTTACCCACTTTATCACTCACTGCTCAAACACCATTGTCTTCATAAAATCCTGCATAATCGAATGTGGTGTCTGCCTCCCCTGCCTTTATTTCTATAGTGAGAAATACTTGCTCTTTTCACTAAGCAATTAATTATGCTTCATCTCAGACTGTCTTCCTCTCTGATGCCCGGCTCTGACACACAAATCTTTCACTAGCATTAATTCTTCACTTGTTTATAACCTCTCTCCTCAACTAGAGGGAGCTCCAAGGAGGGAGAAGCCATGGTCCATATACATGTGCAGCTTCACTAGTGTTTGAGTATGAGAATGAGCAACCCAACTCTATACACTCAGTAAATATCCAGACATCAAAGAACGAGGAGAGCTTCTCTTATCTCTTCCATTTTTTTTTTTTTTTTAATTGTGGAAGTTCAAGCACTCCCAAACAGGCTTTGTTTTCTGTTACATGAAAAACACTTCCTTTGAACAGTGACCACAGTCAGGGGTCAAACATCCTGAATATGTTAATAAAATTCATAACATTGCTTTCCAGCTATAGGAGACCCACAAGAGAGACCTACATCTTAACCCAGGGGGCAGGCACAGGCCCTGTGGCTGCTGGGTGACAAGGAAGCATCTCTGAGAAGGATGTCTCCAGCCCAAGTACGAGCATGTCAGCTCCCTTGGCCATAACCAAGTTGCTGGGGCCCAAAATACTACTCTCTGGCCTATTAAGTTATGAAATCAATGCCCGAGACCCAGCACAGCAGAGTAAGAGTCTGTATCTGCCCTAAGTCTTCTCAGGACTGTTCACACGTCACCACCTCGGAAGAGTGTGGTCAGTACAGCAAAGGGTTTCAGATCAGGAAGGTTTCTTGGACATCATCCGCACTACAGGTTTTGTTTTGGCTTCAAGACAGACAAGCCCAGAATTCTTTGGCAGTCCAGTGGTTAGGACTTGCTCTCATTGGCCAGGCCCAGGTTCAATCCCTAGGCAGGGAACTAAGATTCCACATGCCACATAACACAGTGTCCCCCCCGCCAAAAAAAAACCTAAGGACATCCAAGCCCTCTCCTAGGAGGAGAAAGCAGAGCTCCTCTGAGGAGCCCAGACCCCCGGCATTCAGTCTCACTCCTGTCCACTGGCACCCAAGGAACCTCCAAGGAACTAGGACTCCAAAACCACAGGTTAAAAAGCACTGACTAGGTCTCTACTATCTATTTTAAGGATGAGGGAGCCAAGTTTCAGAAACAGCAACACCAGCATTGACAACTCCCAGATGACTGTTGTGGGATGCTGGGATACTAGAGCATGAAAAATGTACTGATCTAGAAAACAGGGGCCCTTGTGCAATCTAAGGAATCCAAATATTGATGCAAATATGGTCACAGATACAGCTGGTCTGGATTCTTTTAAGGAAGAACCACTCCTTCCAAGCCAGCCATTCAGTCTAGCCTAGGCAATACTTTGGTCTCAAAGGTGCTGTGAAGGTCCATGGCCATCAACCCCTCCCTCCAACCACAACTGTAACTACCTACCACGACTGTAACTACCTACCACAAAACCTTTGTCCAAACCCGTTAAAGGTCTCTGTGGGGCTAGAGAGCTTACCAGCTGAGGGTTCTGAACCAGGGCAGGTCATAGGAGTGGTAAACATTGTAGCCAATAGTGATAATCTCATGGAAACACTTAATCTGAACACACATCACCTGCAGAACACAAAAGAATTAAAACACTTGCTATCTCCTCAGTTCTTCGGATCTGTGGGAACAGAAACCAACAGGTCATAGGCCTTCAAGAAAAACCACTATATTTAAGAATAATGTCAGTCCTCCAATGATTCTGCTCCCCTTCTTTCTCTCACATCACTCAACAGGGTTGTGAGTCCCTTTATGTCACACAGAGCAGATCCAATTTCTCACAATAAATATATGCTTCTGAAACTTTGATTAACTTTTTATTGTAGAATCCCCCAGGACTCAATATCTTCCACTTTTGACTCGGAATAAAAATATATACTTGAAAAGTCCCAAACTGCTCTGCTCAGTAGTCAGTTGCATAGTCATTTGATGCTGTCTATGACAATGGGAAGACTCAGAGCAAAGTACTGTGGACTGGAATTTTTTATCAAAAGTCCTAAGCTTATGAGGGAGGCCCCAGGAAAACAATAAACAAAAGCAAGAGTCACACAGAATCATAGCCAGGTTCCCAGTTTGACCAAAGAGCTGAAGGACTAAAATCAAATTTTAAAGCGATTTTCAATCACCTACAACTGGCCTGTGCCAGTGGCCCTCCAGTTGGCTGCTGGAAGGTGAGAAATCATAGCTATTCTAAGGTGGATGTGGTCTGAGGAGCCAGGACCTCAAGTGATTCCCAGAACCAACCCAACACCTGGCACTTAAAATGACTAGACATGCAGGGAAAACTGAAGGTAAAACTAAAATAGCATGTAAATGGCACTTACAATCATCATTAAAACCATCGGTCCCAAGTAAATGATAATGAAGAAAAATGCAATCATCGCCAAAGTGAGGATGCCTCTCACCCACCAGTTCTTCCATCTAAGTTAGAGAGGAAGGGAAGGAGAAAACATGTTAGGAGCCCAAAAGAACTGAAGCACAAACTCAAGGGGGATGGTTCTTTCTGGGATAAGAGGGCTCTGAGGTCAATGCTTTCCAGGAGTATGTTCTTCACCTTGACAGAGGCAGTAGCTATATGCTGGAAGGAGCAGGTCACCTCACCTCATCAGAGCCATCACCTCAACTACACTAAACTCAGCAAGTGCTCAAGGCCTCCATAAAAATATACCCAACTTGTTTTTTAATGAAGGAATCAGGCAAAAATCCCAAGGGAAATGTAATGTCTGCCTGCCCCCCCCCACTATGTATCTATTTAAATGGCTTCTATGGGCATCTCTGAGAAAAAACTATTAACATTTTTCCTGCAGCACAATCCTACATTTCTCTGCTCCTGCATCACTATGGTAATAACAGTATCAAACACAGTGGTAATAACAGCTATCACACCTGGCACATATGCACCTGGCACTTCTATAAGGACTTTCATGTGTATTAGCTGATTCAACCCTCAATACTACTAGCTTTTACAGATGAGGAAATGGATGTACAGGTGATACCCTGTGAAGTGCTTAAGCTGGGAATTGAATCCTGGGAGCCAGTCTGGCTCCAGAACACATGATCTTAATCACTGCACAATACAGCCTTTCAAAAGGACAAATGTGTGGGAGGCATGCCCAGGCACACTTTTATATAATGTTTTGGGGTCTTATAGTTTGTCTGCCCACACAGCTAGTATCAGAAGGACCAGAATCTCAAGGGACCAAAATTTGAACCCTGAATTCACCAAAGTTGAGATGTTTCTTAATTCTTACGGGAGAATTTAAGGACTGTCCAAAACAGATGTGTGGGGGAGAAGGAAAACTGAACTCTGAACTAGAAACGTAGGCTCCTCAGTGGAAAGCAGCCTGCCCATTAGCCACAAACCCCAAGGACCATTTATCTTCATGTGCTCTATCAGTGACTACTCCTATGTCCATGTATTCCTGCTCTTTGGACAGTACCTCCCAGCCAGCCTAGAGTACCCTTCAAGGGCCAGATCCACTCAGGCTGTGCTTGTAGTCACTGATAAGTACTAGATGACACTCAATGAAGCCTTAAGCAGAGGCAGGGGATATTATAACCAATGAAAGTGGGCAGGCCTGGGCCTCACACTTTAACAGATGTGGGCTCCCGCTACAAGACTGTGGGCTCTCTAAAGGGCTTCAGGTCTTCCATGACACTTGCAGACCCAGAGCCATCAGCAAGTACTTGCATGATTAAGCCAAGCTACCTTGAAGACAAGTTGGAAAGGGCCCTGTTGAGGACCTCCGGGGTATCATCTGCAGAGGGCGGTAGGGACACAGCTTCCACTCTGCTTTCACTGTCCGATGCAGTCTCTCCATCTACCTTTGCTTCTGACTCTGACTCCTGCACAGCAGAAAAACAGAAGAGGGAAAGATCAAAAGCGCTGAGTAGGATACTGGGTATAGACATCCAAAAGGACCCATCTACCTTTGAAAAGGCCTCTCCACCAACACCTAAGTCACACAGGGAATAGCCCCTGCTCTGCCACAATACCACAATAAGCTGTGGACTCTTGGAGCCACGGGACAACTAGTGGCTCTGGACAGGCTCTCTCAGGGGAAGCTGGGGGTGCAGGCTACTGCCCCCTGCAACAGAGCTCCCGAAAACCCATGGTGTTACTTCCAGGGTTCACAAGACCACCACGTGAGGAGGCCAGCCCCAGTCAGGTGTGGAAGCCCTATGGGACCACTAACTCTAGTAAACACTTCACCAGGACTGGTGTGTGCCACTACCCTCTCCCTGCCACCAGGCCTAGGTGTCAGCAGACACTTCGATGTCACTCACAGAGTTGCCACCAGGTCACAGTCAGGTAAGGAAATGCCTGCAGGAACTCACTCTGCTCCCCAGACTGTATGAAGGGACCAGAGCTTGCCAGCAGCAGGTCCTCCATCCAAAGTACCGAGCTTTTATTTCTTAGGGGAATTTAGAATAGATGCTGTGAGCAGAGGTGCAGGAGAAATCAAATCACTTGGGATCAAAGTCATGATACTACATAGTATTTGAGTAGCCCTTCAGAATTTTGAGAGTATTTCCCGTACCTGTGAACATTTTAGCAGTTATGAAAGGAAGGAAAGGCAGACAGAAAGATCACTATTTATAAATGAAGAAACAAGGGCTCTGAGAAATTCAATAGTTGGCCCCAAATCTCCTATAAAAGGTCTCTGATTTTAATGTGTTCATTCCACTACATTTCCTTTTATTTAAGCATCTCAGAATCCATTTTATTCTTCAGTTAAGTGATTCAGAACAAAGTAAACTGGAAATGGCAACAGGATGTTTCACCGAACCATCAAAGATTTCATTACATACATGAACAAACAAAAAGTTGTATCTTTTTTTCAAATTGAACAATTTGAATTTCCTTAGTGACTAATAAATATATGAAATTGAGCACCATTTCACACATTTTTGGCCATTCTGATGTCTTCTTTCGTGAAGTGCCTGTCAAGTCACTGGTCAGTTTTCTACTGGGTTTCCTTGCTTTTTTTATGTGTAGGAGTTTATTAATATGTTCCAAATTTAAGTACTTTGTATCACTAACATGTTCCCCCAGTCTCCTGTAAACCCTAACACCCCACCTCAGTCCTTCTCTCACCTACAATCAGACCTTTTCCCTCTCGCTCAGCACTGGCCACAATGGGGAGTTGGTGGGAGATTTTGTAATTGTCTGCTGCCCCAACTGACCATAAGGCCCCTGAAGACGAGATATCCTCATGTTTGGCACACAGATGCTGACAAATACATGGAAGGTGGTGGAGCAAGAGAGGAATTTTTTCCAGCTACGGTAAAGCAGCCCCGCTCTCATAGAAACAGCTGTTTCTAAATTAACTTACAACTGAGATAATACCACAAAACAGAAGGCTTAACTACTGCAGGATTGCTGATACAGAAACAGGGGGCTTTGGTAAAGAACTTAGGGAGTCACTCTCCTGTACAGCAGAAATTAACACAACACTGTACGTCAACTATACTTCAATTTAAAAAAACAAAACAACAACAAAAAATGACCTTATGGAGGTGTCCTCATCAGTAGCACCTGAGGGAAAGAGCCACAGCTGCTGCTGATGAGGTCAATGCTCCTTCCTCCACCAGGCTGAGCCAGTGGACAAGTCACCCAAGTGCTGTACTCCACTTCCTTACCTAATAAAAGGAGCCCAGAAAGGACCCTCCTTATCTGTGTAAGGGTTCTCCAGAAAGATATAACCAGACCCACACCCAGAGCTGTGTCCTATTCCACTGCGCCACAAGGTTCTGAAATGCAGCAATGCCCCTAAGTGTAACTAGGATTCTCTCTCTCCAGTCATACTTAGTGAAGACGGAGGCATTCAGAACAGATTTCCATGCTGTAGGCTAACATTATCATCCTTTTCCCATCAGTGACCATCAGGGATATGAGGTAACAATGCTGTGGGATTATCTAGATCTGACCCCTAAACCAAGGAATTGCAAAATGCAAGTACCAGGGCCCCACTAAGGCCTCCCACAGATGTTCTCCAGGAGTATGCAGAAGCCACAGGGACTGAGTTGACAACAGCAGGTGAGAGGGTATGTATGTAGGTGCATATGCTTGCAAGCGCGTACCCATGCATACGTGCACACACACACACAGGGAAGCTCTAGCACCAGCTATTTTTAACTTATCCATCTTGTTGTCAAGGAAACTCACAAAGGCTGCTCGGTCCCCAAGCTAGGAAGGGCAGGAAGGAACCCGAGCAGAGCCCCTGCAGGGAGCTCTGGCTTGGTACTAAGTCTCTGGACCTTGCAGACCCTTTTACAAACGTCAGCCCAAATAACGCCGTATCTGACTCCTCTCCTTCCTTACTAGGAAGAGATGCAGTGAAGAGAGGTATCCTGAAGCAGAAAGCAGTAAAAGGACATAGAGAAATGTCACAAAGACACAGTGACTGTTGTTACTGTCAAGACATCAGGAGACGTGGGATGAACAACTAAGAAATGAAGTAAACTAAAGAAATAAGCCTAAAGGAGATTAACTTTCTAGTTTTTACCTGCCTTTAAGTAAGTAAGGGCTTCCCTGGTGGCTCAGATGGTAAAGCGTCTGTCTGCAATGTGGGAGGACCCAGGTTCGATCCCTGAGTTGGGAAGATCCCCTGGAGAAGGAAACGGCACCCCACTCCAGTACCCTTGCCTGGAAAATCCCATGGACAGAGGAGCCTGGTAGGCTACAGTCCATGGGGTCACCAAGAGTCAGACATGACTGAGCGACTTCACTTTTAAAAGCAAGTAAGGAACGCCAGGGTCCTGGGCCTCAGCCCAGGCCACTGAATAAGCATCCTCAGAGCACTTAACTGGAGGTCTCCTTGGAGCAGGAGACAAACACCTACACAGACAACCTCTCTCCCATAAGCTGAAACAGAGCCGGAAAAGGCAGGAGGGCAAATCCCTGTGCAGGAGGAAAGGGCACAACCTGGGAAGACATGAATCATGGTGGGGTAAGTCAGCCAACTCTCAGGGCTCCTGGCGCGGCTGCCAAGAGAGCAGACGAAGGAACAGAAACCTCGGAGAACCTGGAAACCCTGTGCTGTTCTGGCTACTCCTTGTATGTGGGCAGGGCCTTCCACTTGGGCTGCTTATACCTCAGTGAGGAGGTGAGTGCTGGCAGCAGCTTCTGTAGTGGACCCAGCAGGAGTCAAACACCTGGAGCTCAAGTTTTTGCCCAGGAGAAAGTGGCACATGTGAGGACCAAGAATCAGAGATGTCAAGTGTTTCACTGGTTTGCTCCTCCAGGGGATGGAAAGATAGGCAGATGCCAAGAAAGACCTTCTGCAGGAGGCAGAGGCAGTCAGTCAATTCCCAGCTCTGGTGTTCATTACATCAGCACAGGCCTCCAGTCCCTGGTCTTCCCCCTGGGGAAAGCGCCCCCAACATCACATGGTTGCTGGAATGATCAAATGCAACATCAGTGAAAGTCTATTAAAACTATAAAGGGACTGAAGAGCAACAGGGACCTGCTAAATTCCACCCTACCCCCATTCTCCAGGCTGACCATGGCACACAGGACAGGAGCCCAAGAACCCTAAACACCCATCCCTGGCAACCTGGGCATCCTTCCCAAGGAAGGTGGAGTGGAGAAAGAATAGTGCTTATCAGGTCTTGCTGGGGCCTGTGTGCTAATCAATTCTGTGAACTCAGCATCTGCCTGCCTTGCTTCTTCTTTCCTGTCTTTCATTCATCCAACAGGTGGCCCCAACTTAAAAATGATCCACTTCTCAAAGTTCCCATAAAGGTGAAGGTCTGAAACACAGCCAGCAGTACCTACCAACACTCCCTGACATGGGATGTGTACAGCACAGTTCACTGAGGTGTGGAAGGAAACATTAGAACTTACTCCTATTTACCTCGTTCATCTTTCCTTTCCTGTGCCTACTTTATGATGAACCTATCAAAACTTGTATATAACTGAGGCTGTAACAGCTGGGGAACATGGTAAAAACATCACATACATGTCAGACACAGTGGTGGGTCAGTGACCCTGGGATTCTTGATTCCCACCACACTAAGCAGTGCCTGGAACACAGTACGAACCCAAAGATTTATTGGACTAATAAGCTAAATTAATTCTTCTTAACCTACCATGGACCATGGTGTCTGGACTGCATTGAGCACATGACAAAATCAGCTCAGATTTCCAGCTCATGTGCCAGGTCTGACAGGCCCCTGCCTTGGCAGCAACCCTTGTAGCAGAGCCAGACTAGTGCCCACTCTCATCACCTCTCCCTGCTAGCTGAGGGTCTAAGGATCCAGCTCAGGAGCTCTGGGACCAGCACACGGTAGCGGGGAAAGGCTGCCTTGCTGCTCCAAGCTCAGCTCAGCTCCCAGGCATCCCCTCCTCCCTTTCTTTTCAACCCAAGGACCCAGATCAGAGGTTGAATAGAGCAGACCCTATCTCTCAGATTCTATCTCAATCACCGCCCATCCTCCCACAGTCCTGCAGCCATTTCCCAAGTGGGCTGTGGTGCTGGTGTAAACAGGAAACAAGAGCATTGCTTTAAAAGGAGAAGAAAAAGTTACCTCTGAGGCCTCCTTCCTTCTGGTTCACTTAAGACTCTAAGGCAGACACACTTTGTGATATGATAGACACATGGAAAGCCTTGGGCACCAAGGGTTCAGATAAGACCTGTCAACATTTTTAGAGGAACTCATGCCTAAAAAGCTTCCCCTACCAGCCTTCTAGGTCCCCTCTACCTCCCACAACTGCCCAGACACCAGTGAACCAGGGCTCAGATAGCACAGAAGTCCTTCTTCAACAGAAGCAAGAGATGGCAGTGAGGGAGGGCCAAGGAGCAGTAATAAGGGGAGGAGGGAGGCCCCTGTGCTCAAGGTCAGGCTTCCTGGCCTGAGAAAGGACCCGGCTTGGCCCAGTAGAGCATCTGTAGGACTCATTTTCACTGCTGTAATCTAGGTGGGAAACCCAGAAGAGAACCCTAGCAGTTTAGAGCATACTAAGCTGCATTAAAATTTGTAAGTTTCATTTACAGAGTGTCTTCACACCTTACATAAACTATTTTTCCCACTGCTTTAGATGGAAATTATAAATCTTGTGTTGGAGGAAAATCATCAGGCTGAGCCTAATCTTTCTATTAAGTATCAGGCCAGCCGTCTTTTTTGTTTTTTTGGATGTGCTGGGTCTTCACTGTAGTGCACAGGGGCCTCTCTGGTTGCAGCACGCCGGCTTAGTTGCTCCACAGCATGTGGGATCTCAGTTCCCCAACTAGCGGTTGAACCTGTGTCCCTTGCATTGGAAGGCAGATTCTTAACCATTGGACCACCAGGGAAGTCCCACCTGCCATCTTCTTAACTAAGCCGTGTAGCTGGCCACACGCCAGCTACCAGGGCAATCAACTCTCCCACTTACACACACACCTCCAGGAAAGAAATTACCAGAGACAGGTTTATCCCTAATGAGTGTAGGAGACCTATGTGTCCCTGTCACTGAAAAAAGCCAAGTAAGCTTTCACCTGAGTTCCTACTGGAGGGGGAAAAAAGTGTATGTGTGTGTCTGCATGGTGTTTGGAACAGCAAAGAAAATATTTCTAGCTTTTTCTAATGCTCACCTCATCTGACAAATTCAGTTGTCTGAACAAAGGATCAAAGGGGAGGAAAGTTTAGAATCATCCCCAAAATGTCCACACCCTGCCTTCAAAAGCTTCATATCAATAATGTGATCCACAGAAAATGCATTCAATTACTCCAGATGGACTGCTTCCTTAAAGTACCTCCATGGGTAACTGCTCTCCACACCAAAGAGCTCCAGAGAGAGGACATGGAAAGATGTACGTGCAGAAGGTTCAGCTTTTTAAAACCTAACTCTGGCTCTGAACCATTTTACCTCCAGACAATACTATTTACAAGGAGCCACAGGGCTCTTTGCAGAGAATATACTGCTGCCAGTCTTGGGCCCAGAGGAGGGTTCCTGTGGGAAGACAACTGTTCCCAGGAGAGCCACACTGGGAGCAGCCCACATGCTGCCATCCCCCATCCTGCCCCCTCCTCAGCACCTTGCTCCATTGATCTCCCTACTCTCTCTTCTGTCCTCCAGCCTCCCCCTCACCCCAGGCCCTCATATTACACCACTTAAGCAGGCTCATCCAAAGAAAGCACTTTTTTCTCCACTTCACAAGTGAACCTTTGGGAAGAGTTTTGAACACCCCATCCCTTTCCCTTGACTGACCTTCACCCTTGACTGACCTTCATTCCTCAAGCCACACCAAGCCACCTTCATCCTTGGGCATTCCCAGTCCTCTGCTGCCAGCATGGCCTTGCAGCAACTTTTGATGTCATTATTGAGAAATATTCTTCCTTTGGCTTCCAAGCAGCACAACCTCCTGGTTTCCCACCTGCCTATCTAGCCAGGCCTTCCTTAGCCAGTTTCTCCTCAGCAGCTTCCTCTTCTTCAGCTTGTCCTTTAATTGAGGGGCTCCGAGAGGTTCTGTGCTGGGTGCTCCTCCTGTTCTACTACACACTCTCCCTGAGTAATCTCATTCACTCTGATGCCTCCAACAGCCTCTTCTTGAGCTTCAGATCCACATATCCAATCATACTTGATGTCCCCCCTTGGATGTCCCACAGATACCTAAAATTCTCTAGGTGCTCAAAACCAAATTCATTCCCTTTCCCCTGAATACTCAAATGAAAAGGTGGCCAATCACCCTTCGTGCTTCCTCCCTCCTATCCTATCCTTCCCAGGCTGCTATCACCTGGTCTGTGATCACTACCTCCGAAACAGACTCTTGAGAGTCCCATGGACAGCAAGGAGATCCAATCAGTCCATCCTAAAGGAAATCAGTCCTAAATATTCATTGGAAGGACTGGTGCTGAAGCTGAAACTCCAATACTCTGGCCACCTGATGCGAAGAACTGATTCAGTTGAAAAGACCCCAGTGCTGGGAAAGATTGAAGGCGGGAGGAAAAGGGGACGACAGAGGATGAGATGGTTGGATCACTGACTCAATGGACATGAGTTTGAGTAAGTTTGAGTAAGCTCCGGGAGTTGGTGATGGACAGGGAGGCCTGGCGTGCTGCAGTCCATGGGGTCACAAAGAGTTGGACACCACTGAACAACTAAACTGAACTGAACCCATTCCCACTGCCTCTGGAACACCTAAGCCAACATTGTCCCCTCCAGTAACTGCAACAGCCCAACTGGCCACCTTATCTCCAGGCCTGAATCTATTCCTATCTCCACTCTACTCTTCACATTGCACCAGGAAGGTCTTTCTGGAAAGAAAATCTGACTGCATCACTCCTTGTCCAGTACTCCTCCTGGAGCTCCCTTGGCTAAACAGAGGTGATTCTTCCTCCTCTTGCCATCTAAAGGCTAGATCTCAACTTTTTAAATGATCTACAAGCCCCTTTGGGATCAGAGTCTTGTCTACCCTTCCAGCCTACTGTCTCTCAGCCATTCTGACCTACAGTCAGTTCCTAGAACAGGCTGTACTTTCTTATTTTAGGCTTTCTGCTCATCCTGTTCCTTCCTAGAACAGTCTATGCAGATTGCCCTCTTTAGAAACTCATCTCTCCTCTGGCCAATTATAATTTACTTCAGATCTCAGCTAACAGATCTCCAAACCTTTCCCAGCTGCCCTGTGTCCCAGTGGCCCCCGCTCTCCCTCAAGAATGCACTCCACACTGTTTGGTCTCCTCCTGCAGACACAATCTCGGTGGGGGAAAGGGGGATATGCTGACTTCCTCCCAACATCTGGCATGGTGCGTACAGAGAAGACGCCAAGTCTCATCACATGTGCCTAAGTAGCCACAGTCAATCATTCAGAGAGGATCCTGGGTTTACTAGATTTGCAGAGCTGGGCAACATGTAGCAATTCAACATCTTCCACACTCTTAAAAGCACTATATGAGGCATTATAGGGTTGCAGTCCATTGTCCCACTGTTCATCTCCTCTTCTTTCTTAGAACAGAAGCCCTGATTTTTAGCTGGGCTTAGAACCAAGAGTACATTTTCCAATTCTGGTCAATGAGATATTAGCAGAAGTGTTGTGAGCAATTATACCTTTTTTCCTCCATTCCGATTGAATTGTGGAAAGGCTAGTTGGAGCTCCAGCAACCATCTTGGCCTATGAGGTGAAAATCATCTATTACCAATGTCTAAGCAACAAGATAAAAGGAGGAGACCATCAGGAAAAACTACCTACAGAGGACAACTATGTAGCAAGAACAAAGTTGTATGGATTCTGGACTGCCTATTACATGAGAAATAAGGGCAATTCTATCTTGGTAAGCTACTGTTATTCTGGGTTTTCTGTCATTTGTGGCCAAATAAATAATAAGGGGATTCAAAAAAAATACAGGTATGTCTGAGAAAGTTCAGAAAAGTAAGAAGCAGCCTGCCTGAATACAAGGCTTTCTAATCCAGATGGACACTGTTGCTTTAGGTCCCAACCTCCTCAAAACTGCTACTCCCATACATTAAACCAAGAGTTTGGATGACACAGAACAAACAGGTATTACCCTTTCTTCACCTTCCCATTAAGGCCCCCCTCTGGGGTAAACAAATCTGTTTTCTAAAAGAACAAGCATACAACTCTAATCTAGTACCAATCATCATCAGAAGACATTATTTAATTCAGGACAGAGACTCCCAGAGCTGGAAAAATCACCTCTGTTTCTTGGGAGACTCTGCCCACAGTTCTGTTCTAATGATACCACTTGTTTTCCACTGTCCTTCAGAGTCAAAGACACCAAAAATCGGAAGCCCTGCTGGAATCCAATAGGTCCTCTTATCATCAGTTACCTAGTCAGGCATCTCTATTAGTATTTAAGAAAAAAATGAGCCCATCCTTACTGGGGGAGAAAGTAATTCTAAGTTTCTTCATTATTAGAACAAGGCTCATGCAAAGAAGAAAGCTTATCAAATACTACCAAGAGTTAATAAGATGGGAAATAAGTTAATAAAAAATAATAAGAGTTAAGTAAGAAATAAAAAGAGTTAATAAGATGAGAAACATATTTGCAATCTCGAAACGGGGCTCAAATGTACTCCCTAGACCTTAGGAAGAAAATGGAACCAGGACCAGCTACTGGATTCCTCATCTGATGAACCTCTAAATCATAAATCAATATCCAGTACTTGCCTCAGTGTCACACATCTCCAACAGTTCCTACTACAAAGATTACTAGACAAAGTAAGTGGTTAAGAATCTGCTTTTGTAATGCAGGGATCATGGATTCTATCCCTGGTCAGGGAACTAAGACCCCACATGTCTTGGGGCAACTAAGCCCGTGCGCCACAACTAGGGAGTCTGTGCACCACAGTGAAAGATCCTACATGACACAATTAAGACCCAACAGCCAAATAAATAAATATTTTTTGAAAAAAAAGGAAAAGTGTGTTTTTCACACCCCTTGTGGCTCAGCTGGTAAAGAATCCGCCTACAGTGTGGGAGACCTGGGTTCGATCCCTAGGTTGGGAAGATCCCCTGGAGAAGGGAAAGGCTACGCACTCCAGTATTCTGGCCTGGAGAATTCCATGGACTGTATAGTCCATGGGGTCGCAAAGAGTCGGACAGGACTGAGTGACTTTCACTTTCTGTACAGTGGGTACAAAGAAACGGACTAAACTATTCTCTTTTGTGTTTGAAAGGTTCCTTTAATACAAAGGTTTAAATAAAAAAAAAGAGTGCCTGGTCAGCTGAACTGCATGTGACTTTCAGATACCCCGAACCTCAGCAGAGAAGAGCCACTGTGGCCTCAGTGTGATGTCCCAGGCTCTGAGCACAAAAATGAATTTAAAATTTCTTAACATGAGGTAAACAAAACAGCCTCGAAGACACAAAACCAAATGCACATTCCAGTCTTCATCTTATGGTACCTCTTGGCAATATTAGATCTAGTTGAACACGTCTTTCTTGAAACACTGTTCTCTTGGCTTGCATGATATATACTTTCCATGTTCTCATTCTACCTGACTGACTGCTCTGAGTACAGGAATTATCTTCCCTCTACTTGTCCTCTAAATGTTGGACTGGCTTTAGGCTCAATTCTGGACCCATTACACTCACTCCCTTAAGTACTACCATCCAGCACCTTGGCTTTAATTACCAATTCCATGCCAATGATTCTGATAATTATATCACCAACCCCAGGCTCTCCTCCAGCTCCAGACCCAACTGCTATATTTCCAACTACTTACTGACATCTCCACCAGAAAGTTCTCGCAGACATCTCAAACATATCTAAACAGAACTATTGACATTGCCCACAAAACTCTTGATCCTCAAGCACCTAGCTAGCCAGTTGATGGCACCACAATCTATATCCAGCATAAGCCAGAAACCTGGGTGCTTTGTGTGCTCAGTCGCTTCAGTCATGTCCAGCTCTTTGCAACCCTATGGACCATAGCCCACCAGGCTCCTCTGCCCATGAGATTCTCCAGGCAAGAATACTAGAGTGGGTTGTCATCCCTCCTCCAGGGGATCTTTCTGACGAGGGATCGAACTTGCATCTCCTGCATTGGCAGGTGGGTTCTTCACCACTAGCACCACCCTGGAAACCCAGGAGTCGTGCTTAATTTGCTTAATTCCTCTCTCATCTTTCCCCAAGTACTGGACATGCAACTGACTCCCTTCTAAAATCCACTCCCCTCCCCTTGCACGTTGTGTAGTAGCCTGTGCAAAATAATTATTTTAATCCCATACCCTTTTCCACAGTGACAAGTTCATGAACAGGCATTTTAACCCCAGTATAACTCAATGTGGTGGGGGGGCATAACTGTTCTGGAGTAAGCACTTGGCCTAAGATGGCACAATCAAATTAGAACTCTAGCATCCAATTATACAACTGTGAGAAAAAACACTTGGGCTCTCTTTCCCCCACCAGCCTGAGGAAAAAGGGAATAGGTGGAGAGGCAGAGCCCCAGATGCTAAGGCACTGGCCTGCATCTTCATGGGAGTCTTCGGATGATGCCAACACCTGAAAGGCGCAGCAGCATGAGGACAGAGGATGGTTTTAAAGCCAATGAATTGCATGAATTCATTCATTCATATAAAATGAATTTGCAGTAAATTTATTGCAAATTTACTTTGATTTGTAGTAAATCAAACTGCAAATGATTTGTAGTCGAAAAACAATTCAAGTTTTGTCGGTTCTATGCCCAAAATATATCTCAAATCTATCCTCTCTATCTTCACAGTCACTAAGCTTATACCAGGCGTCCCAGGTGGCGCGGTGGTAAAGAAGCTGCCTGCCAAAGCAGGAGACGTGGGTTTGATTCCTGGTTTGGGAAGATCCGCTGGAGGATGAAATGGTAACCAACTCCAATATTCTTGCCTGGGAAATCCCACGGACAGAGGAGCCTGGCTAGCTACAGTCCATAGGGTCGCAAAAGAGTCGGACACAACTGAGCACACACGCATGCACGCACGCAGGCTCATCCCAGCCCCCATCATCTCTCAGCTGCAATGGTCTCCTAATTGCTCCTTTCACCATCCATTCTCCTCACAAATAACCAATGATCTTCCTAAAATATATATCAGTGCATTCAACTCCCTGAGTTAAATTCCTTTAATGACCTCTCACTACCTTAGCTTAACTTCCCAGCCTACCTCTCTTATCTCTTTCCTCTAACAGTGATTTCCAGGGAGGACGAACTGACAGCCTTTCTGCTGTCCCTCAGTACACTGAACTAATTCCTGACTCAGAGCCTTCACATTAACTCTGGAATGTTCTCATTGCTCAATCAGCCCACCTTACTCAATCTTCATTTAATGTCCTCAAAGAGGGCTTCCCTGACCACCCTACTTAAAAAAATGGCCCACCTCCATCTCCATCATTCTCTATCTCCTTAGAATGCTTTCTTTTTTTAAAAAAAATTATTTTTATTTTTATTTTGGTCACATGCCATGCAGGATCCTAGTTTCTGGACCAGGGATCAAACCTGTACCCCCTGCAGTGGAAGCACAGAGTTTTAACCACTGGACCATCAAGAAGACCCAGAATGCTTTCTTTTCTTTATAGCACTTACCAATGCCTGAAATTTATTATTAATATCAACTTTGCAGGCACTAGGGATATGTATCACTTCAACCCTTAATAAAATTTTTTTCTTGAAGTAATATATATTCCTTAAAGATAACTGGGATACACACCTTTAGAATGCCCAGATTATCAAAATGCTGTGATATATTTCACGCTAGTCTTTTTCTATAAATACATGTGTTGTGGGGGGATAATAGCTGTAATCACACTGAACACCCAATTTCTGTTTTGCTTCCTAGTCACCTCTGTCATTAATGACTTAAATAAAACCACTGATGGTAGACTGATAAAACATGCAAGTGACACAAAGCTCAGAAAGACAGATAAACACTTAAAAATATCAATGTGGGACTTCCCTGGTAGGCCAGTGGTTAAGAATCCACTTGCCAACGCAGGTGACACAAGTATCAATTGATCCCTGGTCTGGAAAGATCCCACATGCCGTGGGGCAACTAAAGCCCATGCGCCACAACTACTGAGGCCGAGTGCTCTAGAGCCTATGCTTCCCAACAAGAGACACCACTGCAACGAGAAGCCCATGCACCACAACTAGAGAGTAGCTCCTGCTTGCCGCAACTACAAAAAAACTGTATGTAAACTCAAAGAAAGGCAATGCCAAAGAATGCTCAAACTATCGCACAATTGCACTCATCTCACATGCTAGTAAAGTAATGCTCAAAATTCTCCAAGCCAGGCTTCAGCAATACGTGAACCGTGAACTTCCAGATGTTCAAGTTGGTTTTAGAAAAGGCAGAGGAATCAGAGATCAAATTGCTAATATCCGCTGGATCATCGAAAAAGCAAGAGAGTTTCAGAAAAACATCTATTTCTGCTTTATTAACTATGCCAAAGCCTTTGACTGTGTGGATCACAATAAACTGTGGAAAACTCTGAAAGAGATGGGAATATCAGGCCATCTGACCTGTCTCTTGAGAAACCTGTATGCAGGTCAGGAAGCAACAGTTAGAACTGGACATGGAACAACAGACTGGTTCCAAATAGGAAAAGGAGTACATCAAGGCTGTATATTGTCACCCTGCTTATTTAACTTACATGCAGAGTACATCATGAGAATTGCTGGGCTGGAAGAAACACAAGCTGGAATCGAGATTGCCGGGAGAAATATCAATAACCTCAGATATGCGGATGACACCACCCTTATGGCAGAAAGTGAAGAAGAACTAAAGAGCCTCTTGATGAAGGTGAAAGAGGAGAGTGAAAAAGTTGGCTTAAAGCTCAACGTTCAGAAAACTAAGATCATGGCATCTGGTCCCATCACTTCATGGGAAATAGATGGGGAAACAGTGGAAACAGTGTCAAGACTTTATTTTTGGGGGCTCCAAAATCACTGCTGATGGTGATTGCAGCCATGAAATTAAAAGACGCTTACTCCTTGGAAGGAAGGCTATGGCCAACCTAGATAGCATATTTAAAAGCAGAGACATTACTTTGCCAACAAAAGTACGTCTAGTCAAGGCTATGGTTTTTCCAGTGGTCATGTATGGATGTGAGAGTTGGACGGTGAAGAAAGCTGAGCGCCAAAGAATTGATGCTTTTGAACTGTGGTGTTGGAGAAGACTCTTGAGAGTCCCTTGGACTGCAAGGAGATCCAATCAATCCATCCTAAAAGAGATCAATCCTGGGTGTTCATTGGAAGGTCTGATGTTAAAGCTGAAACTCCAATACTTTGGGTACCTCATGCGAAGGGTTGACTCATTGGAAAAGACCCTAATGCTGGGTAGGATTGGGGGCGGGAGGAGAAGGGGACGACAGAGGATGAGATGGTTGGATGGCATCACCGACTCGATGGACATGGGTTTGGTTAGACTCCGGGAGTTGGTGATGGACAGAGAGGCCTGGCGTGCTGCAATTCATGGGGTCGCAATGAGTCGGACATGACTGAGCGACTGAACTGAACTGAACACCAAAGTGCCCATGAACTGCAATGAAGACTCAGTGCAAACAAAAATAGATTAAAAGTAACTATTAAAAATAAAAAAATCAATGTGCTAGAAAGATGAGCTAAGTATACAAATATAAAATTAGCAGTTAACACAAGACTTTAACCACTAATCTCTCTTCTGTGGACCTACCTTCCATAACACTAGTTATACCCTCTCTCCCTAGCTACAGCTCTACATTTCAACCTGCCAACAAGATACCTCCATGTCCAACCAGCATTTCAAAACTCAGTATGTCCAAAATGAATCACCTCCTTTACCACCCACACTAGCTCTTCTGTTTTCCAACAAGAACCTAACCTACCTGAGATGTGCTCCATAGGGAACACTGATCTCATTACCATCTCCAAATCCCCCTCATCAGTACTCAAACTGTACGATACTAACATTCCAGGGTCTCCCCTTATTCCATTCTCACCCCTGGTATACTTGCTTATGTCTGCATGTCAACACTTCTCTACTACACTGGCCTCCCAATTGATTTCTCCACTAATTTCTCCCTTTTCAAACATATTCCCCAGATTAATCTTCTGGGGAAGATTAATCTTCATAAAGCACTCCCAGATTAATCTTCATAAAGCACAGCTCTGATTATACCCCTCTTCCACTCATTTTCACCTAGTCTATTAATGACAAATAGCCTCCCACTTCAGGTCCTCCAATATTTGTCCTCTACACCCTGCACAAACCTCATGCTCCAACCAAGCATAGCTACCCATTGACCCTGATGACCTCCCCCCTTGCTCTTTTCTCCCACTTTGCACCCAGCCACTTTTCCTTCCTGCTCACTCATCAAGTCCCATCTTAGGAGCACTAAGACTCCTTAAGGAATGTCGTCTCTGATTTCCATCTACAGTAAACAGGAAAATAAAAAAAAATAACACGCCTCCCTAAAATAAATTGACTTCCTAGAAATCTGTGAATATTACATGGCAAAAGAGTAAACATTACCTTATATGGCAAAAGATGTGTTAAGGATCTTGAAAGGAGGTGTTTATCCTGATTATCTGGGTGGGCCCTCAGTGGAATCACATGTATCTATAAGAGAGAGGCACGGACTTCCCTGGTGGTCCAGTGGCTAAGACTCAAGTTTCCAATGCAGGGGGCCTGGGTTCAGCTCCTTAGATCCCACATGCCGCAAATAAGACCCAGCACAGCCAAATACATAAAATAAATATTTTTTAAAAAAATAAGAGAGAAACAGAGGGAGATCTGATCAGAAACAAAAGAGAAGACAATGTGAAGACAGGCTAGAGAGAGAAATGTGGCCACAAGCCAAGAGATGCCAAGAGTCACCCAGAAGCTGGAAAGGGGCCTAGAATGGATTCTCCCCTAGAGCCTCTGATAGGAATGGTCCTCTGAACGGTATGGTCCTGCCAATATCTTGATTTCAGCCTTCCAGTCTCCAAAAATTGCGAGAGAATACTTTCCTATTGTTTTAAGCCTCTGGGTTTATGGCAATTTGTTAGAACAGTTACAGGAAACTAACACCCTACGCTTCTCACCAGTCAGTTTTCTCTTCCAATCAAGTTCCCACAGCACATTATGCATCCCTCCTCCTACTCTTCACTGCACTTTGTAGTTATGTTAAGAGGCACTTTCCATAATCTAATTTCGATTTCAAGCTCATCATTTCTTTACCTTGAGTGCTCTTTGCCTAGAATCTGGTAAAAGCTCAATGAGTGTTTTTAAAATCACTAAATTTTAATCAAATTCATCAACCTTTATCTACAAAACCGAGAATAATGGCTACCACCATTTGGGTAGGAAAGATAACTCTACAACTATAGTTACACAATTGTAACTAATGACAAAAAGGACTACATTTTCAGCCCTTCGCAAAGATTAAAATTATTTGGGGAGGGACACTGATAAAACTCAAATGATAATGAGCTGTATTCTGGACAGCAACTAATGTGTTACCAAGGAATAAAGAATAAGTTGGCAAAGTGAAACCTTTTAAACACAAAATGGTTCAATGCTGCCCCAAAGAATGTATAGGTCTGTGTACATTTCCACTCATTTCCCTTGAATAACAGGAAATATTCTAGGCAGAATCAGAACACATCTATCCTTTAAGCCAACTAGACTGCATGCTGGAAGGTCCCTGTGAATGCTCAAACTCTGAAATGCTGCTTCATATTAAGAAACACCTGCTTTATTCTTCTTTATAAAATCATTACCACCTGAAATTATTACATATTTGTCTGTTTCCTCCACTAGAACATGAACTCCATGTGGAAGGGACTTTGTTTATTTACTGCTATATCCCCTTGGTGTACAATACTGCCTGGTAGAAAGTCCTCTATAAATGTCTCTGTACAAAGGGAGGAAGGGAAGAAAGAAGACAGTTTAAGGAATGACTAAGAAATTATCCACTTCTGAGTCTGTAGGTTAAACTGGCAGGCATAAATATCACACTGCAATAGCCAACTACTTTGCACAAAATGTCCCCATCTCATCGTATTTACATAGATTTGCAGATTCTATGTGGAAGGAATGTAAAATTCTTGAGAATGTCATAAGGATAAGCTATCAAACAGGAGAACAGGGGTGGGTAGTAAAACCGAGAAGACAATTTTAAGCAGCTGCTTACTGTTTTCCCCTGCACATATTCTTCCAAAAAGAAAATACCTGCCTCCTGCAGCTTGGGCTTCCAAAAGCTGAACTCTCCAAGCTAGTTTCTGCTCTAAGCACAGACAGACAGATGCATCAACAAAAAATGAAATTACTCACCACCTTAACAACACAGGCAATAGTGATGGCCACTCAATCTTCAAACTGAACAGCCTGGCTATCACCTCTACCCAATTCCATCTCAGCCGAGGATTGAGGTTGATGAACAGAATAAACTAACATTTCTGTTACCTGGCATTAAGGAAAAATCTGCTAGTCCACAGTGAAATTTCTAGATAACAAAATATACCAGTTTCATCAATAAAAAAATAGCTTTCTATTAAAGCCATTTAAAGGCAAATCTACCCAAAAATGATTGTACACCTCACAACACGGATGCTTAATCTGATAATTATTCTACATTTCCTTTATTTAAAAAAAAAAAAACTCAACTGAAGTATACTTTAAAGATATTTTGGGGTATCAATCACAATCAGGCAACATCTAACCTAGCAGAAAGAAATGAGTTCCCAGGAGTTGCACAAAATGAAAGACTTTGATACACAGAAAGGAGTGGGAACAAGGAAATTATACTAGCAAAAAAGTGGACTGGGGGAATGCCCTGGCAGTCCATGGTTAGGACTCTGCACTTCTACTGTAGGGGGCACGGGTTCAATCCCTGTTCCAGAACTAAGACCCATGCGGTATGGCAAAAAAAAAAAAAAAAAATAGATTGGTTATGGAAATATTACTTTCCTCGAGGGAATGGCAGGAGTCCATCAGGCAGATTACTCTAAATAGTGCTGATTAGGTAACTCCTGAGTGAGTAGTCGAAGATTCAGTTTCTGGAACAGTAACTAAGTCATGGTTTGGTGATGTGGAGCTTAGAATAAATGACTCCACTTGGGACCTGTTGTCTTGTTTTTAACACCTTGAATCTCTATTGCTCTTCTACCTGTGCAGACCTCAGGAGCTAATGAATGAAGAGAGGCTATCTTCCCCAATAATACAGACCCTGTGCTTTTATGCTCAGGTTAATGTGGTCTACTGGAGAAGGGAATGGCAAACTACTTCAGTATTCTTGCCTTGAGAACTCCATGAACAGTATGAAAAGGCAAAAAGATGGGACACTGAAAGATGAACTTCCCAGGTTGGTAGGTGCCCAACGTACTACTGGAGATCAGTAGAGAAATAACTCCAGAAAGAATGAAGAGAGAGAGCCAAACCAAAAACAACACCCAGTTGTGGATGTTACTGGTGATAGAAGCAAAGTCCAATGCTGTAAAGAGCTATATTGCATAGGAACCTGGAATGCTAGGTCCATGAATCAAGGCAAATTGGAAGCGGTCAAACAGGAGATGGCAAGAGCAAACGTCAACATTTTAGGAATCAGCAAACTATAATGGACTGAAATGGGTGAATTTAACTTAGATAACCATACATCTACTACTGTGGGCAAAAATCCCTGAGAAGAAATGGAGTAGCCATCATAGTCAACCAAAGAGTCCAAAATGCAGTACTTGGATGCAATCTCAAATACGACAGAATGATCTCTGTTTGTTTCCAAGGCAAATCATTCAATATCACAGTAATCCAAGACTATGCCCTGACCAGTAACGCTGAAGAAGCTGAAGTTGAACGGTTCTATGAAGACCTACAAAGACTTTCTAGAATTAACACCCAAAAAAGATGTCCTTTTCATTATTCGGGACTGGAATGCAAAAGTAGCAAGTCAAGTAACCTGTTACCTGGAGTAACAGGCAAATTTGGCCTTGGACTACAGAATGAAGCAGGGCAAAGGATAACAGAGTTTTGCCAAGAGAACGCACTGGTCATAGCAAACACCCTCTTCCAACAACACAAGAGAAGACTCTACACATGGCCATCACTAGATGGTCAACATTGAAATGAGACTGATTATATTCTTTACAGCCAAAGATGGAGAAGCTCTATACAGTCATCAAAAACAAGACCGGGAGCGGACTGTGGCTCAGATCATGAACCAGAATTCAGACTTAAACTGAAGAAAATAGGGAAAACCACTAGACCATTCAGCTATGACCTAAATCAAATCCCTTACGATTATACAGTGGAAGTAAGAAATAGATTCAAGGGACTAGATCTGATAGACAAAGTGCCTGATGAACTATGGGCGGAGGTTCGTGACATTGTACAGGAGACAGGGATCAAGACCAGCCTCAAGGAAAAAAAATGCAAAAAAGCAAATTGGATGTCTGAGGAGGCCTTACAAATAGCTGAGAAAAGAAGAGAAGCGAAAAGCAAAGGAGAAAAGGAAAGATATACCCATTTGAATGCAAAGTTCCAAAGAATAGCAAGGAGAGATAAGAAAGCCCTCCTCAGTGATCAGCAAAAAGAAATAGAGGAAAATAACAGAATGGGAAAGACTAGAGACCTATCTCTTCAAGAAAATTAGAGATACCTAGGGAACATTTCATGCAAAGATGGGCTCGATAAAGGACAGAAATGGGATGGACCTAACAGAAGCAGAAGGTATTAAGAAGAGGTGGCAAGAATACACAAAACTATAAAAAAAAGATTTTCATGACCCAGATAATCAAGATGGTATGATCACTCACCGAGAGCCAGACATCCTGGAATGTGAAGTCAAGTGGGCCTTAGAAAGCATCACTACAAACAAAGCTAGTGGAGGTGATGGAATTCCAGTTGAGCTATTTCAAATCCTGAAAGATAATGCTGTGAAAATGCTGCACTCAATATGCCAGCAAATTTGGAAAGCTCAGCAGTGGTCACAGGACTGGAAAAGGTCAGTTTTCATTCCAATCCCAAAGAAAGGCAATGCCACAGAATGTTCAAACTACCACACAATTGCACTCATCTCACACACTAGCAAATGAATGCTCAAAATCCTCCAAGCTAGGCTTCAACCGTATGTAAATCGTGAACTTTCAGATGTTCAAGCTGCTTTTAGAAAAGGTAGAGGAACCAGAGATCAAATTGCCAACATCTGCTGGATCATTGAAAAAGCAAGAGAGTTCCAGAAAAACATCTATTTCTGCTTTATTGACTATGCCAAAGCCTTTGACTGTGTGGATCACAATAAACTGTGGAAAATTCGGAAAGAGATGTGAATACCAGACCACCTGACCTGCCTCTTGAGAAACTTGTATGCAGGTCAGGAAGCAACAGTTAGAACTGGACATGGAACAACAGACTGGTTCCAGATAGGAAAAGGAGTATGTCAAGGCTGTATATTGTCACCCTGTTTAACTAACTTATATGCAGAGTACGTCATGAGAAATGTTAGGCTGGATGAAGCACAAGCTGGAATCAAGATTGCTGGGAGAAATATTAATAACCTCAGATATGCAGATGACACCACCCTTATGGCAGAAAGTGAAGAAGAACTAAAGAGCCTCTTGATGAAAGTGAAAGAGGAGAGTGAAAAAGTTGGCTTAAAGCTCAACATTCAGAAAACTAAGATCATGGCATCCGGACCCATCACTTCATGGCAAATAGATGGGGAAACAATGGAAACAGTGACAGACTTTATTTTGGGGGGCTCCAGAATCACTGCAGATGGTGATTGCAGCCATGAAATTAAAAGACGCTTACTCCTTGGGAAAAAAGTTATGACCACCCTAGACATCATATTAAAAAGCAGAGACATTACTTTGCCAACAAAGGTCTGTCTAGTCAAGGCTATGGTTTTTCCAGTAGTCATGTATGGATGTGAGAATGGACTATAAAGAAAGCTGAGTGCTGAAGAATTGATGCTTTTGAACTGCAGTGTTGGAAGAGATTCTTGAGAGTCCCTTGGCCTGCAAGTAGATCCAACCAATCCATTCTAAAGGAAATCAGTCCTGAGTATTCATTGGAAGGACTGATGTTGAAGCTGAAACTGCAATACTTTGGCTACCTGATGCAAAGAACTGACTCGTTTGAAAAGACCCTGATGCTGGGAAAGATTGAAGGCGGGAAGAGAAGGGGATGACAGAGGATGAGATGATTGGACGGCATCACCGACTTCAATAGACATGAGTTTAAGTAAACTCTGGGAGCTGGTGAAGGACAGGGAGGCCTGGCATGCTGCGGTTCATGGGGTCGCAGAGTCAGACACGACTGAGCGACTGAGCGACTGAACTGAACTGAACTTAAATCCTAGAGTCTATCCTCCCTATCAATCAGTTCTTGCCTTGAGAGCATTTCCTAGCTGCTTCTCCTCCAGAGAACTCAATCACGGGTGGAGCCTCTATCCAAGGCTCTTATAACTGGGCCTGTGCTAAGAATGGACAGAGCCAGTAAACTTTTACAGCCTGAGAGAGCCCTCAGGCTCAGTGCCCAATCAAGAACTTCTGGGCATAGACTGTGCACATCAGTCCCAGCTATTCCAGAGCATTTATTCTGAGAGGTCCTGGCTGGGAGCAACAATCTCTTAACCAGAAAGGCTTGGTCAATCACCAGAAGCTCAGTATTCAGGCCTTACAGGTCGGTATTCTGGAGCCTGAGAAAGACATGAGAAGGGAAGAAATCCATCCACAGGCTTCCTTAGGAAGGGAGGAAAATCCAAGTCACCACAGTGCTCTGCTGCATGGTGAGAGAGAAGATGTGTTCAGTCTAAGCCATTTGTCACACCTGCAGGCCATTACTGAGTCTCAGGCAGGCCACCCTAAAATATGCCACAATGGTATACTAATTATTTTGAATTAGTTATTTAAGAAACAGCCAATGCAAAAGGGACACTCCAACCCTTTTTTCTGTCTCCCTGAAAGCAAGAAATAAATCTCTCATGTGAAAGGTACACTCCCTGCATCTGGAGCTTTAAGAGAACACCCTCATATCCAAGAGACAGGGAATTTACCCAAGAAGCCTATATAAACTAACCTTGTCATTTCTTTAATTCACTACGCCAAGGTCAAGCTCCATTTAGATTCTTCACTAATTGGGCATCCAAAACCTAAGTTTCTTCATCCTGTCAATTCTTCACAAATAGTCTGAAAAACATAAAAGCTACCTGCTGTGGCCACTTTTTAGGTCCCATTCCTATGGGAGCTCCATGCACTTGAGTTAAAATGCTTCTTTTTCTCCTGTTAGTCTGTCCTCCATCAATTTTATTATTAGTGTAGCCATCAGAATTTAAGAGGGGTAGAGGGGGAAATTTCCTCCTCCCCAACAATAATTTTTAGTTTACCCTTTTTATGCATTTAAATTGTACTTTATATTCTGTAGCAAGTCCAAATTTTGTGCATCTGAACCATTTAGTTTTACCATTTTTTAACTTTAAAAATTCCAAACACTTTCCAACAAACATTGGGATTGATACTGAGCATATCATATGTTAATGCAGCATGATACTTCAATACTAAAAATAAACACTCATCTGCCAATGTTTTCTTTTTGTTCCACAACTCTAATCACTAAGCTCAACAAATTCTTCCTGAAACCAGAGGCCTCGTTCAGATTGCCCAGTCAGTTGCTAAACTTCACAGCTGACTCAGCACCACTCAACCTCCCAGTCACTTAAGGTCTATGAACAGCCAAGTCCAACAGCAACTGGGAGTTTACGACCAAGACATAAAGGAAAGCTGTGCCTTTAGGCTCGCCAGGAACCCCCATGATGGATCAACGTGCCTTGACTGAGCTCATAGGAACTACAGAAATCCAAGACAAGGAGCCCAACTCCAAAGATTTCATCTGCTGAGGAGATAGCACCTAACCAGGATTTGGACAATTTCCACAGAAGACTGGAGAAGGGAGGAGAATGAAGAAATAGGGTGTAGTAGTCAAGAGGGTTCCACAGAGGAGACTGGGGCAGAGCTGGGCCTCAGGGGACAAGGGCTCCATGCCTCACAGGCCTCCTAACCAGTGTAGCCTCCAGTCTGCTTGCAGTCTGCAGGGCCTGTGCTGGCTGAGATGTCCCTGCTTCCAGTTTGCAGACCCCAAGGAACTCAGTGGCCACCATCACCAGTTCCTCTCTCACAGACTGGTGCAGAGTGAGGCACAGACTCCCCCGCTGCCTTCCCATGGCCCCGCTGGCTAACCCTGAGATACTCATAGGTCCTCCTGTGTTAGAGATTCTCTGGACACACCATGGAGGAAAAATGACTGGGGAAACCAAGAGGCCCAGGGGACAGAATGCTAAGGCAAAGAGAAAGAAACTAACATTTAGCCCTGCACAGTACAGACTATAACTTGAATTTTAGGCCTTTTTGCTCATCCCTATAAAATAGGAGCCAAAGCTTCTGATAATCCAGTAAGTACACCTCTAGAAATGTATACAAGTCACCAGCTGGTCACGGCATGACAGGCCGTGTAATAATATCACAGCCCTACTGAGCATGCCACTGTCCCAAATCTCCTCTAGACTATCCTAGTGGCATGTCTGTGAAAAATTGATAATCATTTCCAAAAATCCTTTAAGAACAATACCACAGTTTAGATCTTTCAACTTCATTACTTAAAAAAAAAAAACCCTTATAATCAATAAGAAAAATGTGAATATACCAATAGAAAAATCAGCAAAAGAGAAAGACAATTTGCTAAATACAAATAACCTGTATTTGTAAATGACATAAATAAAATGGCCACAAAAAAACCATTTTTCTCACATCAGACTGAAGGAATAGATAAAAAGAATATTCACTGTAGACCAAGGTTGGCAAAAAACAGTACACTCATTCAGTACTCCTGGAAATGTTTATCAGTACCACCTTTCTGAAAGGCAATTTGGAAATATGTACAAACAGCCTTTAAATGGTTCATATCTCTGATGTAGTCATTCCATATTAAGACACTATCCTAAGTGAATATCCAGAGAGACCAAATTTATGAGGATGTTCATCATAGCATTATTTATAGGAAGAAATAAGCTATATGTCCAACAATAGAAGATTATTCCATTATTTGTTTAACAAAGACAGGAAAGAATGCCAAACAGCCATTTTAAAACCATAGGAAAAAGATTAACAGGACATGATGAAAATGTTAACAGCAGTTATCTTCTGGGTAGTTTACACACATTTATAGTTTCCTGTCACCTCCACATTTCCCACAAGTATTGCTTCCATAATTTAAAAATTATAGGGCTTCCCTAGTGGGCCAGTGGTTAAAAAATCTGCCTTGCAATGCAAGAGACACTGGCTCAATCCCTGGTCCGTGAAGATCCCACGTGCTGCGGATCAGCTAAGCCTGTACACCACAACTACTGAGCCCATTCACTGCAACTACTGAAGCCAACGTGCCTTAGAGTCTGTGCTCTGCAACAAGAGAAGCCACCACAAAGAGAAGCCCACACACATCACAATGAAGAGTAGCCCCCGTTCACCACAACTAGAGAAAAGCCCACATACAGCAACAAAGAGCCACCACAGCCAAAATACAAAATAAATAAAAATTAAAAGTACAAAATGAATATATCTAAGCCTCTCACTCCTCTGTGCTGACACCTTTACTGTCTTTCCCTAAGCTCTATGGCAGGGCACCCAAGGCCTCCCCATTGTACTTTGGGACCCCTGACTCATTCCTGCTCCTGCAGCTCAAATGTACCCCTGTACCAAGGTCTTGCCTCTGCTTCTGACCAGACAGTGCTAAACATCTCAGAATGATGAATGATCCCTAGAATCACACACAGATGAACACACGAGGCAATAAGAGAATCTTTGAAGCAATCAGAAGAATCAGTCCTAAGATCAGCTTCCACAACCACATTACCTATGCTGACCTCGTCAAAGTCAAAAGATATTAGTGGACAACAAAGGCTGGAAATGCTAGGCCAATTTTCCTGAAAAGGAAGGACCCTGAAAAATCTCAAACCATCCTGGCTTTCTATCCCCTGTTTGATTGCTGGGACACTAAAAACCTGTTTTTTCAATTTCAAGTGGTGGTTCATTCTAGTTTTTGGAGATCCTAAGACCAATGAGAAATGTAACAGCCATGTTAGAACACCAAACTAAACAATCAGGATAATTCTTCCCTGAGATCTAGGAAACAAGATGTCTAACCAAAGCTCCTAGGGCTCAAGCAGGACCCTACAAAAAGATGAGGTGTCACTTGTCTGATGTAAAGTTCCTAGAAGAGCCTATATCTGCGGAAGAAATGGTTCTTTTGTCAGAAGTTCTCAAAACTGCTATTCCCCAGGGGCACCTTTTCCCTAGACCACTATGTGCAAACTGAAAAGTCTCTGTACAAAGAAATCTGTGGAACAAACAAGAGTTAATAGCAACTGTTCAAGAGAAACTGGGTGTTTCACTGACAACCTTGTGAGAAGATAAAACTCATGTGGGATTTTCTCTCCCAAAACTATAGGAGGACACAGACTTGGACCCAAACACAGCACAGACAGGACCATGGTGGGAGATTCTATTCAAAGTAGCCAAAGATCAGCAATGAAAGAAGGAGCGTCTAAAAACACCTTCACGTCAAAGTAGGATGAGACACTATAAACCTGCAACTGAAGGGAAAAAAGAAAGTGTTAAGCCCATGGCAAAAAAAAAAAAAAAAAATGGCCAGAGGCAATGAGAACTTGAGCCAGCCAGTCTCCACATGCAATATAAGACTATTTTGGCAAAAAAAAAAAAAAAAAAAAATGGCCAGAGGCAATGAGAACTTGAGCCAGCCAGTCTCCACATGCAATATAAGACTATTTCTCAATCTCATCCTTTAGTTATTTTTCCACCAAGGACTTCTCATTTTGAACACTGTCTAACACTATTTTGAACACTGTCTAACATTATTTTGGGAAATGGCAACCCACTCCAGTATTCTTGCCTGGATAATCCCAGGGACGGGGGAGCCTGGTGGGCTGCTGCCTATGGGGTCACACAGAGTCGGACACGACTGAAGCGACTTAGCAGCAACATTATTTTGAAGACTGTACTTACTAAAATCTAATTTGTTTCTTCAAAGAGAACTGCCACATGACACATGTGGCAACAGGAGACCTGGGTTTCAATGCCAGCCCTGCCAGTAGCCCTGTCACCTCCAGCAAGTTACTGTTCCAACATCTAGGAAATACACATTTCTGCTGCAATAGTGGGAAGGGGGTACATGGGCAATAACCTCTATTCAAAGTCATCTTATTAAAGCTGCACCATTTCTGGCTATTTCCACCATACAAACTTGCAAGAATTAAGAGCATCATTTTAAACAACAATTACTGCTCCAGCCTATAGAGATCAAAAGATATAAATTAGATGATGATGGACAGGAACTGAGGGCCTGGATTTTCCTCTATTTTTAACAAAGTGGTACTAGACATCCATCTTGGGAGTTACAAGGATGCAGGAACTTTTCTACATATTATTCCTTTGTTTGCCAAACATTTATGTACTGCACCATCCAAAAGATGCTCAAGGTCTGTGCCTCAACAGTTCTCCCACTGAGCAGGCAGCTCTCAGCCTTCTTCTTTCAGCCCCTTCCTTCCCATCCCCAAACCTGCAAAACAGTCCCCCTTTCCTTGCTGCCTCACTGTCCATGAAATCAGCTGCCTGCCACCACTGGAGGAGACCCTCAGCCATCACTGATCTCTTCTATGCTCTGCCCTCATCTTCCCCCACCTTTTCTTTTTCTTTGCTTAGCAGATCTCCTGCCCATTTTTAATAGGCATTTTCAAACCTTTGGAAGTGCTTAGAGATCACTAGTTGCCCCAACATCTATTCTCATTTTTTCCCCATTGTAACAGAACCCCAATGCTTAGCCAAGTACATGGCCATTTCCCAGCTTCTCTTACAACCAGAGGAAGACATGTGACAAAGTCTGGCCAATAAGCTGTAAGCAGAAACAGTAAGTTTTTCAAGGAAACAGTGACCATTTTCAAAGAAACAGTGAGTTTTTCAAGGAAACAAAGAAACAGTGAGCATTTTCAAGGACATGTCCTTACAGGAAAGAAGCAGCCCTCTTCTTCTGCCCTGCTTTCTGAAATATGGATGCAATGGTTGGAACTGCAGCAGCCTTCCTTTACTAGAGGCAGAAGTCACACACTCAGGATGGTTGAAGAGCAAGAGTAGGAAACTGAATCCTTGACATTATGAAGCTGCTGGTCTACTGACCTCTGCTGCTGCTGCTGCTGCTAAGTCGCTTCAGTCATGTCCAACTCTGTGCGACCCCATAGACGGTAGCCCCCAGGCTCCCCCGTCCCCGGGATTCTCCAGGCAAGAACACTGGAGTGGGTTGCCATTTCCTTCTCCAATGCATGAAAGTGAAAAGTGAAAGTGAAGTCGCTCAGTCATGTCCGACCCTTAGCGACCCCATGGACTGCAGCCTACCATGCTCCTCCGTCCATGGGAGTTTCCCAGCAAGAGTACTGGAGTGGGTTGCCATTTCCTTCTCCAACCTCTAACCTTCCTTGATGTAAGGGAAATACATTTCTATTGTGTTTAATCCTCTATCATTTTTGGTTTTCAGTCACTTGCAATTAAACAGGGCAAGGGCTACTTTTTGGCAAAGAAGCCTGAGATTTCGCTATGTTTAAAGAAATAGGTTATAAATATACATTGCTAGTTGTTTCGAAAACCTATATAAGGACTAAAAAAATATCACCAAAAGAGCTTAGCAAAATCCATAAAATGGTAAATGTATGTATAAATATTTACTGTTCAAAAAAACTTAGGTCCCATTACCTTCTGAGATAGCATCTTCCATAAGTTGATTTATTGCCAAATTCAGACTTAAATTGAAGAAAGTGGGGAAAACCACTAGACCATTCAGATATGACCTAAATCAAATTCCTTATGATTATACAGTGGAAGTGACAAATAGATTTAAGGGACTAGATCTGATAGACAGAGTGCCTGATGAACTATGGACAGAGGTTCGTGACATTGTACAGGAGACAGGGATCAAGACTATCCCCATGGAAAAGAAATGCAAAAAAGCAAAATAGCTGTCTGAGGAGGCCTTACAAATAGCTGGGAAAAGAAGAGAAGCAAAAAGCAAAGCAGAAAAGGAAAAATATTCCCATCTGAATGCAGAGTTCCAAAGAATAGCAAGGAAGAGATAAGAAAGCCTTCCTCAGCGATCAATGCAAAGAAATAAGGAAAACAACAGAATGGGAAAAACTAGAGATCGCTTCAAGAAAATTAGAGATACCAAGGGAAAATTTCATGCAAAGATGGGCTCAATAAAGGACAGAAATGGTATGGACCTAATAGAAGCAGAAGATATTAAGAAGTGGCAAGAATACACAGAAGAACTGTACAAAAAAGATCTTCACAACCCACATAATCACAATGGTATGATCACTCACCTAGAGCCAGACTTCCTGGAATGCGAAGTCAAGTGGGCCTTAGAAAGCATCACTACGAACAAAGCTAGTGGAGGTGATGGAATTCCAGTTGAGCTCTTTCAAATCCTGAAAGATGATGCTGTGAAAGTGCTGCACTCAATATGCTAGCAAATCTGGAAAACTCAGCAGTGGCCACAGGACTGGAAAAGGTCAGTTTTCATTCCAATCCCAAAGAATGCTCAAACTACCGCACAGTTGCACTCATCTCACATGCTAGTAAAGTAATGCTCAAAATTCTCCAAGCCAGGCTTCAGCAATACATGAACCGTGAACTTCCAGATGTTCAAGCTGGTTTTAGAAAAGGCAGAGGAACCAGAGATCAAATTGCCAGCATCCGATGGATCATCGAAAAAGCAAGAGAGTTCCAGAAAAACATCTATTTCTGCTTTATTGACTATGCCAAAGCCTTTGACTACATCGATCACAATAAACTGTGGAAAATTCTGAAAGAGATGGGAATACCAGACCATCTGACCTGTCTCTTGAGAAACCTGTATGCAGGTCAGGAAGCAACAGTTAGAACTGGACATGGAACAACAGACTGGTTCCAAATAGGAAAAGGAGTACTTCAAGGCTGTATACTGTCACTCTGCTTATTTAACTTATATGCAGAGTATATCATGAGAAATGCTGGGCTGGAAGAAAAACAAGCTGGAATCAAGATTGCCGGGAGAAATATCAATAACCTCAGATATGCAGATGACACCACCCTTATGGCAGAAAGTGAAGAGGAACTAAAGAGCCTCTTGATGAAAGTGAAAGAGGAGAGTGAAAAAGTTGGCTTAAAGCTCAACATTCAGAAAACTAAAATCATGGCATCTGGTCCCATCACTTCATGGGAAATAGATGGGGAAACAGTGGAAACAGTGGATGACTTTATTTTTCTGGGCTCCAAAATCACTGCAGATGGTGACTGCAGCCATGAAATTAAAAGAAGCTTGCTCCTTGGAAGAAAAGCTATGACCAACCTAGACAGCATATTAAAAAGCAGAGATATTACTTTGCCAATAAAGGTCCGTCTAGTCAAAGCTATGGTTTTCCCAGTGGTCATGTATGGATGTGATAGTTGAACTATAAAAGAGCTGAGGGCCAAAGCATTGATGCTTTTGAACTGTGGTGTTGGAGAAGACTCTTGAGAGTCCCCTGGACTCCAAGGAGATCCAACCAGTCCATCCTTAAGAGATCAGTCCTGAATGTTCACTGGAAAGACTGATGCTGAAGCTGAAATTTCAATACTTTGGCCACCTAATGCAAAGAGCTGACTCACTGGAAAAGACCCTGATGCCGGGAAAGATTGAGGGCAGGAGGAGAAGGGGACGACAGAGGATGAGATGGTTGGATGGCATCACCGACTCAATGGACATGAATTTGGATGGGCTCCGGCAGGTGGTGTTGGACAGGGAGGCCTGGCATGCTGCAGCTCCTGGGGTCGCAAAGAGTCGAACACAACTGAACTGAACTGAACTGTTGGCAATTTGATCTCTGGTTCCTCTGCCTTTTCTAAAACCAGCTTGGGAAGTTCACGGTTCATGTATTGCTGAAGCCTGGCTTGGAGAATTTTTGCATTACTTTACTAGCGTGTGAGATGAGTGCAATTGTGCAGTAGTTTGAGCAATCTTAGGCATTGCCTTTCTTTGGGATTGGAATGAAAACTGACCTTTTCCATCTGCAGTCACCATCCATAGTGATTTTGGAGCCCAAGGAAATAAAGTCTGTCACTGTTTCCATTGTTTCTCCATCTACTTGTCATGAAGTGATGGGACCAGATGCCATGATCTTAGTTTTTTGGAAGTTGAGTTTTAAGCCAGCTTTTTCACTCTTTCACTTTCATCAAGAGGCTCTTTAATTTCTCTTCACTTTCTGCCATAAGGGTGGTATCATCTGTACATATGAGTTTATTGAGATTTCTCCCAGCCATCTTGATTCCAACTTGTGGTTCATGCAGCCCAACACTTCACATGATGTACTCTGCATAGAAGTTAAATAAGCAGGGTAATAATATACAGCCTTGATGTACTCCTCTCCCAATTTTGAACCAGTCAGTTGTCCCATGTTCAGTTCTAACTGTTGCTTCTTGACCTGTATACAGGTTTCAGAGGAGGCAGGTAAGGGGGTCTGGTATTCCCATCTCTTTAAGAATTTTCCACAGTTTGTTGTGATCTACACAGGCAAAGGCTTTGGCATAGTCAATGAAGCAGAAGTAGAGGTTTTTCTGGAACTCTCTAGCTTTTTCTATGATTCAACCCGTGCTGGCAATTTAATATGTTTCCCTTTCCTCTTTTAAATCCAGCTTGTACATCCAGAAGTTCTTGGTTCACATACTACTGAAGCCTAGTTTGAGAAAGAAGAGAAGCAAAAGGCAAAGTAGAAAAGGAAAGACAAACCCATCTGAATGCAGTTCCAGAGAATAGCAAGGAGCATATTGAGATAAGCGAAGATCTTAAACAGATTTTGAGAAAACAGGACTTCAATAGGTAGAGGTGGAAAGAGGGGTGACAGAAAACAAGCATATTTCCTAGGGTTGGAAATAGCAAGAGGCAAGATCCATGTCACAGAGGCCCCAAGCAGGAAGGTGGTTGGTTAAGAGACAGGATCATAAAGGACCAAATTTAAGAGACCTGAAAAGAGGGTCAGAATTTTTTTCTTTCCTTCTGTAACTCACAGAGTAGTTTCAGAGCTGTTCAAAGAAAGGTCAGGACGACTAGAAGGGGCTGAGAGTAAATTCTGAAGGAAGGTAACTCAATTAGAAGGATTTACAACTAGTTCAGGCATCAAGTCCTGAACTATCTTAAACATGGAAAAGCAATAGATAAGGAATCCAGGTATCATCTGATGTGAACTTGTGGCCTGGACTAGATGAGGGAGCAGAGACACAGGGACTAATGGATTCCCAGTTGGAGCAGAGCAGACAGGAGAAGGAAGGTCAATGTCTAAAAGGAGAAAATCAGATTTGAGACAAAGTAAGTTTGTGCTGACTGAGGTATACATATACCTAGCAATTTCCTGCAGATCACTAAAATCACAGGACTAGCAGGACACAGACTATGGGTACAAGGCTTTGAGAGCCACCCACTAAGGGATTCAGGTCAGTGACACATATCCTCTCAATGTCAGAGACCCAAGAGCAGAGAACGCTGCCAGTAAATCTCAAATCTCAAGGGCTCTTTCAAAAACACAGCAAAGTCTTCACAGAGAAGTCTCAGGATGGTCCTTGGGTGACTCTAATACAAAAGAGTTGCTGCCAAAGAGCAACAAATTCAAAGGACAGTTCGGGTCCTTCCATGCCAGCAGCAGGCGCTCATGAGCACTACTTCCTGGCAGGGGTAGGCTGCTGCTGGGGAGGAGAATCAGGGAGGTAGGAGGGAAGGGTTCACAGTGTACACCGTCACCTTTCAAATTCTAAGCCATGCACACACTGTCTAGTCAAAATAACACAAAGTTTAACCTTCCTTAAAAGGTCACTCTAAATAAATAAATAAAAGGTCACTCAACTGAGTGGGCCCTATGCCATCCCCACTGCTGAGGCAAACTTGAGCAGAAGAACAAAGACCAGGGAGTGTCAGGGTGAACTGCCTAATGGGGGCCAGGTCTGCCCTGGCTGGTGCCGCACCACCACCCCATCGAGGCAACTACTGCACAGCAAGGCTTGAAAGGCAGGAACTCAACCCAACCCCGGGAACAAATCAGTATTCTTCCAAGGAGAGGCTGGCAAAATTAATAGTCAAGAGTCTCTTTTCCAAACCAGACAGTCTGTTAAGCGAAAAGCTGTGTTTTATTACCCCCACAGCCTCCAGCACCAGGCAGGAAGGCTGGGGAGACTGGCACAGCACGGGGAGCACGTTAAAAAAAACTGTGCGCAGGAGAGTTACTTGACAAGCCCTCTGCAACACTAACAAATTCAATACACTCCATCTATGTGGATCTTAGAAAAGATAGCAGAGTGCAAAAATCAGAAATAATGATGCACTATTTTTTTCAGTTTAAAGGATGATTATGTGCACTGTAAAATTAGGAGAGTCATTTCAAAAGCTTCCCAGATACATTCGAAATTATGATTTCTTGAAATCAGTGGAGAAAGAATGGATTATTTGGAGCCAAAAGTGATACAAAATCCTGGACGTTTTCCCCATGAGCACAGACACCAGCCCTCTCTCAGAGTTAGTGAGACTGTATACAGCAGACCTTGGGTTCAGTGAACATTCTAAAAGAAAATGTGTAAATACTGAATGACATTGTTGCTAGGATAAATAGTTCTAATACTAAGACCCATCAACCAGAAAGCATTTATTCTGAGTAGCTGCCCATGAAGCTCAGAGTGAGGAGCTGACAACTTGCTAAGAGTTCCTTTCAAGGATACCTGAGTGGCTGTTCCCAGGGGTGAACTTAAAATATATAAATCACCACTTTTCCAATAACCAGGAAAACAGGACTTAATCAACTTTTTCTACCAAAAAAAAAAGTTTTGTCAGAGTTTCAATGTTCACTCATGAACACACACACACACGTTTATATACATATATATATATTTGGCATTTTGAAAGATTTTGCCATTTTTGTGAAAAAAAAAAAAAGGATATTTGGGCTTTTAAAAAATCAAAGTCAATCAATGCAGAAACTTTTAAAGTCTGTAAATTAAGTCTGTATCCTAAAAGGCAACATTGTGCAACATAATGAGCAAAAAGGAATCAGAAAACCTTCATACTATTAACAACTCGGCATCTACCCAGCTGTGGTTAGACATTGAGCAAATAACAAGCTCTCCAGGCTACTCTGCTACAAAATAACTAGCCCTAAAATCCCTTCTAGTTCTAACATCTGATAAGAGCAATTTAATATTTTTTAAAATGTTAAAGGCTAATGAAATATCACATAAATTGACACAAAACATTTTAAACAAAGTGTTTTTTTGAAAAAACCTAATTTTAAGTAGCCATAAGTTGGAAAGTAACTGAGTTTTTAAAATAAAATTATACTGTTTGATCAGCAACTTAAAATACTGGGTTATATGACAAGTTAATCTTTCATCTTCTCTTTCTATTTAAGTCTGAGAGCCACAGTTAATGTTTACTGATTATTCAAAACCTAAATTATTTCTCAATGTAAAAAAAAAAAGATTGAAAGAATAAAGCATTTCTCCTGCATCTGAAGTAGTCAGAGCTCTGAAAATAAGATTTTATTTTTTCAGGAGTTCACTTTTAAAGTCTAGCAGAAAACTATGTTTAATTATCTACCACTATTCTAAAATATGCTATGAAAGTGAAAGTCATTCAGTCACGTCCGACTCTTTTCAACCCCATGGACTATACAGTCCCTGAAATTCTCCAGGCCAGGATACTGGAGTGGGTAGCCTTTCCCTTCTCCAGGGATCGAACCCAGGTCTCCCGAATTGCAGGCAGATTCTGAGCCATGAGGGAGGTCTGAAAAAGCTATTAGGGGAAGACAATTGCATGCAGCAATATTCCTTCTACAGCTGAAGTTTGACTGTGATTCTGAGCACTGAAAAATTCAGTAAGAAAATGAAATGAAAAGGTGGGTCATAAAAGGCCAAGCTCTGTCTATAAAATTTTCTTTAAAAGGTGATAAACAGGAAAAGACTACTCTGAACTTCTATAACTTGAAGATTTAATCATCTTCCAAGAGCAGAAGGTGAATATTAGTTTTTTCCTGTAAAACTACATTTCAACCAGAAACAACAGCTTAACACATTTCAGTTCAGTTCAGTTGCTCAGTCATATCCGACTCTTAGCAACCCTGAGACAGTTATTTCCTAGGCAGGTTGATAAGAAGTCCAGGGGTCCCCAAGGAGAGAGGGGTCTGGAATTCTCGAGGAGGAAGAAAGGACAAACTTTTTTTCCCTCTACATTCCTTAAGATTATATTACAATAATGTATCCTGCTTGAGGACAGTCACTGGAAAAAACCTTCTGGCTAATCCTGTTATCTCAAAATGTGAATTATGGGAGTAGATCTAGTGAGGTCTTTAAAACCTCCAGACATTCTTTCGATTCACTGTAATAACTAATTGGAAAGTATATAACTCCATTGCTAACACTAGCAAGGGGGTACTCTTTCTGCCCCCTTTTAATGCCTATGTCAGAAGCTTTCTCTATTTCCTTTATACTTTAGTAAAACTTTATTACACTAAAGCTCCGAGCAATCAGGCCTTGTCTCTGGCCCCAGATTGAATTCTTCCCCTCCAGAGGCCAAGAATCCCGGCGTCTTTTTGTGGTTCAGCAACAACCTTTCAACCCCATGAACCGCAGCACACCAGGCCTCCCTGTCCATCACCAACTCCCGGAGTCTACCGAAACTCATGTTCATTGAGTCAGTGATGCCATCCAACCATCTCACCCTCTGTCGTTCCCTTCTCCTCCTGCCCTCAATCTTTTCTGGCATCAGGGTCTTTTCCAGTGAGTCAGCTCTTCGCATTAGGTGGCCAAAGTATTGAAATTTCAGCTTCAGCATCAGTCTTTCCAGTGAACATTCAGGACTGATCTCTTTAGGATGGACTGGTTGGATCTCCTTGCAGTCCAAGGGACTCGCAAGAGTCTTCTCCAACACCACAGTTCAAAAGCATCAATTCTTCGGCGCTCAGCTTTCTTCACAGTCCAGCTCTTACATCCATACATGACTACTGGAAAAACCATAGCCTTGACTAGACAGACCTTTTTCAGCAAAGTAATGTCTCTGCTTTTTAATATGCTGTCTAGGTTGATCATAACTTTCCTTCCAAGGAGTAAGCGTCTTTTAATTTCATGGCTGCAATCACCATCTGCAGTGATTTTGGAGCCCCCCAAAATAAAGTCATCCACTGTTTCCCCATCTATTTCCCATGAAGTGATGGGACCAGATGCCATGATCTTAGTTTTCTGAATGTTGAGCTTTAAGCCAACTTTTTCACCGTCTTCTTTCACTTTCATCAAGAGGCTCTTTAGTTCCTCTTTGCTTTCTGCCATAAGGGTGGTGTCATCTGCATATCTGAGGTTATTGATATTTCTCCCGGCAATCTTGATTCCAGCTTGTGTTTCTTCCAGCCCAGCATTTCTCATGATGTACTCTGCATATAAGTTAAATAAGCAGGGTGACAGTATACAGCCTTGACGTACTCCTTTTCCTATTTGGAACCAGTCTGTTGCTCCATGTCCAGTTCTAACTGTTGCTTCCTGACCTGCATACAGGTTTCTCAGGAGGCAGGTCAGGTGGTCTGGTATTCCCATCTCTTTCAGAATTTTCCACAGTTTACTGTGATCCACACAGTCAAAGGCTTTGGCATAGTCAATAAAGCAGAAATAGATGTTTTTCTGGAACTCTCTTGCTTTTCCGATGATCCAGCAGATGTTGGCAATTTGATCTCTGGTTCCTCTATCTTTCCTAAAACCAGCTTGAACATCTGGAAGTTCACGGTTCACATATTGCTGAAGCCTGGCTTAGAGAATTTTGAGCATTACTTTACTAGTGTGTGAGATGAATGCAATTGTGCAGTAGTTTGAGCATTCTTTGGCATTGCCTTTCTTTGGGACTGGAATGAAAACTGACCTTTTCCAGTCCTGTGGCCACTGTTGAGTTTTCCAAATTTGCTGACATATTGAGTGCAGCACGTTCACAGCATCATCTTTTAGGCTTAACACAGCACAATGTGACTTTTTCTGCTCTACATATGTAACATGCATACTCATTTAATCCACATGAATATCCTCTGAAGCACATGCTACTTTTTATCACCCTCATTTTAGAGATGAACAAGCTGAGGCTTTTATGCAAGTTAAGTGATTTGCTCAAAGTTACACAGCTGGTATGGTATTTGCTCAAAGTTACACAGCTCATTTCCTACATTTTCAGTAGGAAAATGGCAACCCACTCCAGTATTCTTGCCTGGAAAATTCCATGGACAGAGAAGCCTCGCAGGCTACAGTCCATGGGGTGGCAGAGTTGGACACAACCGAGCAACACGGACTGAGTGATATCACACACACACACACACACACACACACACACACAGCTGGTAAGTGGCACACACACGCTGGCAAGTGGCACACACACACACACACACACACAGCTGGTAAGTGGCACACACACGCTGGTAAGTGGCACACACACACACACACACACACAGCTGGTAAGTGGCACACACACGCTGGTAAGTGGCACACACACACACACACACACACACAGCTGGTAAGTGGCACACACACGCTGGTAAGTGGCACACACACACACAGAGCTGGTAAGTGGCACACACACACACACACAGCTGGTAAGTGGCACACACACACACACAGCTGGTAAGTGGCGCACACACACACACACACAGCTGGTAAGTGGCACGCACGCACACACACACACACACACACACACACAGCTGGTAAGTGGCACGCACGCGCACACACACACACACACACACACACACACACACACACACACACACACACACACACACACACACACACACACAGCTGGTAAGTGGCACTGTCCAGGCTGATGATAGCTCTAGCTGACTGTTATGCCCCTGCTCTTAAAACCACCATCTTTAGTTAAAATCTAAACTCCCCTTTCTAAATGACGCCTTTATTTCATCTTTATACTGGTTTCATTGATCTAGAAAGAAAACCTTGAATGAGCAAAGCTCTAGTTTAAACAGCACTCTAGCACCTAAGGACAGCAGAAAACATCCTTCCTTCTAACCTCCAAAACAAAGTCTCCTGAAATGCCAACCCAATCATAAATTTTAAGATGCCAATGTTTTGGCCCAAGTTCCATCCTCTCCTTTCCTAAGCCCAATGGACAAACATGGATTGATGCGAGGAAGATCACTTCCAAACCTTAAACTCCAAGTTTCTTCGTTTGGCAACAATACTGTGCTTTGGGACTTTAAAATTGTAAGCACAGTTCCCAGAGGAAAAATTTCCTTTATTAGCAACTGGCTTGACAATTCCATTCTAGGATGCTAAATATAACACATTCTGACTTTTATAATAATAAACACATTCCCCAGATTATTTTGAAATGACTGTTTATTTAAATTTTGTCACACCAGTTAGGCAACTGTAGCACTTTTTCCTAAATCTTTCAAATTTGTTTCAAATCTTTGAATGAATTGACCTGACACTGTTTTCTGAATTCTACTATGAAATAAGAAAGCTTGAATTTCACCACTTATTTCCCTTAAAAGATACCTTTGTTTTACTACTTTTGATTTTCTTAAATTTTAACCCAAGAATATCAGCAAAGTCAGAATCATGGAAGTAAGTTTTTCAAACTATGAAATAAAATAAACCTAATTTAAATACTTTATATACATTCATGTGATGGCTCAGATGGTGGTGAATCCACCTGCAATGCGGGAGACCTCGGTTTGATCCCTGGGTTGGGAAGATCCCCTGGAGGAGGGCATGGCAACCCACTCCAATATTCTTGCCTGCAGAATCCCCATGGCTAGTAGAGTCTGGCAGGCTACAGTCCAGTGTCACAAAGAGTCAGACACAACTGAGTGACTAAGCACAGCATACATTCATCAAAGACAAATAAAGCATTTTACAGTTCTTAAAAGGAATCTTTATTATTAAAAAATCCCATGCACGGTAATCCAGAAATATTGGCAATGGAGCAACTGCCTTGTTCTGAGCTAATGGACTAAGTGTTTGTGGGGCAACAAGCATTCAGTGAACTTCAAAGCCCCAGGCATTCTCTCATCATAAGAGCAGTTGAAGCAAAGTTGTAAAAAAATTTAAGTTCTTCATACCCTCCCTACCTAAAACAGGGGATGGGAAAGTACTTAATAATCAGCTGGCACTTTTGTCTGAGAAATGGATCCAAGCAGTTGGATGGGGAGGGTAGAAATTTTGTTTTATCTCATAACCTCACGGTTTTGGGGTATGTGGGTTTGCTTGTTTTTACCATTAAGTCTAATTCTTACAAGTAGCTTTTTAACATACAGCCCACTAGGTATCATGCTTTCTTTTTTGACTGCTCTTCTCACACCTAAAACCACAAAGTCCCATTAACATCAAGTCTGATCTCTCACCCTATACAGGACTATACAGCCTCAAAACATCTGGTAACGTCCCAGTAGGCATATGCATGGTGGCAACAGAGCTCTTCCAGGCCAAACTAGGGTATTTAATGGGAAGATTAGAAACTTCAAAGTACCTTGTCTCTGTAAGTGACTCCTCAACTTGCAACCAATTTTTTCTCCAAAAGATATTCTAGAAATCAAATTCCATTATCTTTCACCCTTCTAGTGTAACTGCTGTTGACACGTTGACATCAAATCTTGGCTTTCTTCCTTCCTGATATCTCCCTAATGTTCCTTTCCTCCGGTTTTCTAAAATAGAAAGCTACATAAATGGGTATTGAGGGCCTGATGTACGGGCAACAGGGATTGGTGGGAGCAGTTGTTCCTCAGTTCCAGCCAAACATTAATCAGCTGGGAATATGATGGCAGATCTTCCAATGATCCAAAACAGGCAATAAATTCAAATGGCTGGGAGAAATATTCTGGTTTTTTAAAGCAACACAGGGACCAAAGAAAACAACTGCGGGTCACCAGTTGGCAACCCACGAGTTAGACACTCTCTTTCATTCTGGTCCAGGCTCCCTCAGTCCAGTTTACACATCACTGTCATCAATCCACCAAATAACACTGCTCCTGACCACAACTAACTCCAGGCTTGAAATACTACCACGAAGTCTGTGCTGTCATTTGGAGTCCACAGTAACAAGGCCACTCCTCACCTTCCTCAACTTCCCTACACAGACCTTTCACTTCAACCAAAGACATCTACTCACCTCATCCCTCACCCCCCCCCCAAGATGGCCTCTGTTCTACCCTCCTCTCTACCCCAACAAAGCCCACATCTGAAGCACGAAACAAGTCCATCTTTGGGGAATATACCTTTCAACACCTAATGACTGCATGACTTCTCTGCTTAAAGCCAACAGATTTAACTTTCGAGAAGGGGTTTAAATCCCCTAACAGGCAAATCCCATGGCCTTGTGTTGACACACCTTCACCCCTCAACAATTAACGGGAGATCAGAGAGGCTAAGTCACGCTCTGAGGAATCTTTGCGGGGTCTCGACGTCTTCACACCCGGGAAGGCCTGGGGAGGTGTACTGGAGTGGGGACCCTCCCCCCGCCCCTATCAGCCCAGCGAGGCAGGCGGACGTGCCCAACCTCCCGCGCTTTCCTTCCTGCGCCGCGGAGATACCAATCCCAACCGGACCCCAGAGCCGTGTCCTCGGGACCTCGACCTGCTGAACCCTACCGCGAGCTCCGGAGGACCCTGCACCCAAGGACTGTCCGCCCTAGTGGGGCCCGATGCTGCCGGCGGCCGCGCCAGAGTCAAATGGAGAGAAGACCCCTCTGTGCGCGCCCCCCACGGACTTCTGGGGGACGCCGTTTCCGCGGCCGCGCCCACCCGGTGCCGCCGCTACCTTGTCCTCGGGCGGAGCTTCCGGCTCGCGGGCCACCCTCTGCCTCAGCTCCGTCATGCTGGAGACACCAGCGCTTAGTCGCCGCTGCCGCGTAGCGCAGACGCCGGGGCCGGCGCGCAGACTCTGCTCGGCCAGCCCCGAGTCGCCAAAGCAGCGCGCAGCTACGCAGCGGCTCGCTAGCCCCACCGCAGCCCAGCTGCCAGCCCTGGAACTCGGCCCCGCCCGGCGCAGCCGCCGCCCTTTCACCCGGGCGGAGCTTGACCAGCCTTCTCCAGCCTCTGCCTGCTAGCTCCTTTTCTGGTAAAGGCCCGGAGCGAGGGCGCAGGCGCGCCACCGCCATCCCGGCCCGGGAGATCCACCAATGGCGCGAACCCGTTAGGAAGGCGGGGCGGAGGCGGGGCAAATGAAACGCAGTGGAGAGGCGTGCATTATTAGATAGTAGCATAAGGGGGCCGGAAAAGGCGTGCGTTTCGGATCTTAGAGGTTAACAACTTGCTGGGGGTAATAGACTACCTCCCCGGTCTCCAGCCTGCCTAGTCAGTACTTTCCCTCACACAGATAAGTATCCGCTTATTAGGCCCTGAGCGGAAAGGCCTGGGGAGCCCACCTGTGTAAAAGGAGGAGATTACTGATAAGGGGACAGGGAGGCCTGGCGTGCTGCAATTCATGGGGTCGCAAAGAGTCGGACACGACTGAGCGACTGAACTGAACTGAACTGATAAGGAAGTGAAAGTCAAACTTAAGTCTGTATCGTCTGCTTTATTTTATGTGCTGGGCACTGAACTATGTAATCTAACTTATCTCATTTAAACTGCACAACACTTGGAAGTGGATATGATTTTCACTTTACAGCTAGGGTTTTCCATGGTTATTCAGATTTCTTTTCTGCCTTCTGAACTACTGAAAGACCTTTTTAGGTGGGGAGGAATGCTGCCTACTTTGTTCACAGCCGGATCCCCTCTGTACCTGACACATCCCAAGTCCCTAATGAATGAAGTTTCTCCTAAAAGAAAATGATTTAGCCAAGATATCACGGCTAAAAAGTGCCCACTAAGAATTAGAACATAAATCTGTTTGCCACCAATGCCCGCTCTAGCATACCCCCGGCCTTCTTAAATTGTTAATATCTGTGTTGCTCAGCATTGCCCTCAGCAGTTCCTGTTCGCTGCCTTGTAAGTGATGTAAAACAAGTATAAAATGGGGCCTCTTCCCTTAGCATCTTGTAATTTAACAAGGAGAGAAATTTGCACACATAGGGGATGCAATTTTGTGTTAGCAATTTTGACCTGAACTGTGAGGTTTGGGGAAAATAGTGAGAATTCTGGAAAGGATGTTTTATTTTCTTGATTTCTATGAAACTAGATCCCCAAATGCCTGTAACACTGCTTACAGTCTACAGTAAAGTAGACGTGACATCCGTGCTAAGTCGCTTCAGTCGTATCCAACTCTTTGCGACCCAGTGGACTGTAGCCCGCCAGGCTCCTCTGTTCACGGGATTCTCCAAACAAGAACACTGGAGTGGGTTGCCACGCCCTCCTCCAGGGGATCTTCCTGACCCAGGGATAGAACCCATGTCTCCCTCCTGCATTGCAGGCGGATTCTTTACCGATGAGCCACGAGGGAAGCCCAAAACAGGTGTGGAGGAACACTGAATTCAGGGTATGCTTTGTTCCCTATTAACAACATTGCACAAATACTTGGTTTTGTTTTGTTTTTTGAGAGAAACAGACCACTCCATTCAGGCCATTATTTATTTAGAGAAAGCCTTGCTTTGTGCTTTATTTTGTCTTAGTCTTATTTATAAAAGTAGATAACATGCTGATTGTAATTTTTAAACTCTTAATCTGTTGGGGACTGTGTGACCACTATTTTGACTGTTAGTGATCACCTCTTGAAGACTAGACACTTCTTGGATAAATTATACAAGGTTTATTAGCTATAGGATATAAAAGGATGTCAATAGAGAGAGCCACAAGTTCATCCTTTAAGACAAGTGAAAGTGTTAGTAACAAGATTCTCACCTTTGGGAAACATGTGAAAAGTCACATCCAAGTAAGCATTACATCAGTCCTCCTGGAAGCTCAGCTGTTTGCTTTGAAACCCAGCCTAACTGGAGAACCAGTGCACACAATTTCAGAATGCAAACTATTTTTTCATACATTTACTAAGACTGGACCTTAGACACTGAAAGCCAAAGACCTTTGGTTTTTGTTTAGATACATTGAATTGGGTTTCTCTATTGTGAAAACTTCAAATATATTAACCAACACAAGTTTTTAGGCATATGGAAGTTTTAAAACTTATGTAGTCATTCCTTATGCTTTATGGGGTGTTTTTTCCTTTTATGTTTAGAAGTCCACAGCAAGATCTTTTAAATATTTACCAATATATTTTTCCATTTCTTGAGTTTACACATATTTGAATTTTAATTAATCTGTCGAATTTATTTCAGTAAACAATTAGGAAGAGTCTATAGCTTTATTCTTTCCTAGAAGTTTAATGAATTTTTTATCATAATTTAATTCATTTTTCTCACTGTTTAGAATAGCACCTTTACTAGATGTTAAAGTAATCCTCATAAAATAGAAGTCTCATGTCAAAGCTTCCTTTGATAACTTTTTCACTTATAGAAGGCTTGCAAAGTGCTATAAGATCTCAGCCCTGCCTCTCTTTGCAACTTCTCTCCCCGTTGTTCAGTGTGTTCCAGACATTATCAATCTTTGAGTTTTATTATGTCAGTTGTTTTTGTTCAGTCCCTAAGTCATGTCCAAACCTTTGCGACCCCATGAACCACAGTCCAGCAGGATCCTCTGTGGGCTTTTACACAGAGATTTTTCGATGGGATTTTTCCTGGCGAGAATACTGGAGTAGGTGCCATTTCCTTCTCCAGGGGATCTTCCCAAGCCAGGGATCAAACTCCTGCACTGGCAGGCTGATTCTTTACCACTGAGCCACTAGGGAAGCCTATATATCAATTACATCTCAATAAAACTGGGGGAAAATATTTATTAAAAAGCTTTGAATTTTTTCAAATTTATTTACTTATTTTTGGCTGCACTGGGTCTTCGTTGCTTTTCTTGGGCTTTCTCTATTTGCAGCGAGCAGGGGCTACTGTCCACTGCAGGGTATAGGCTTTTCATTGTGGTGGCTTCTCACAGTGTACACGCTTCTCAATGTGGTGGTTTCCTTTATTGCCCAGCACAGGCTCTAGGCACTCAGGCTCAGTACTTGCAGCTTGTGGGCTCTAGAGTGTGGGCTCAGTAGTTGTGGCACATGGGCTTAGTTGCTCATGGCACGTGGAATCTTCCTTCGTGAACCACAGATCAAACCCAAGTCCCCTGCATTGGCAGGTGAATTCTTATCCACTGTGCCACTAGGGAAGTCCAAAAAGCTTTGAATTTTAAAACAAACTACTATCTGAACACCTTCTAAGCATGCTGTCCTTTTAAACATGTTATTTTTTCAGCCAAGAATACTCTTTCTCCCACTCTCCAAACAGCTAGTTTCTCTGGTAAAATGCTAACTACTCAGAAGGCCATATCTGACCACAGTTCATAGCCATTCTTAAATCATGAGTGGAGTTAAATTGCCATTTAAAATACCTTCAAATTAATAACACTTTGATTTGGCATTAAACCAAAATGCTATTATGTAAGCAGAAAGCACAGAAACAGAGTAACAGAGTACACATGTTATTAGTGAAGCAAATACTTCTCACTGGAGGAATAAATGCATTCCACATTTTGCAAAGGAACCCAGACACCAAAATGACCTAGAAAGGAAAATACCCACAAAAGATGAAACTGTTGTGTTTTGATATATATATATCAAAAGGATAGTTGATCATACGTAAAGGAAGTTAGTGCTAGCATCAAAATTTACAAATGCGTGGCAGAGTCTTGGAATAAATTCCAGAAACAACATAGTAGCACTCTTTTTAAAATAATTTTATTTATTTATTTTTGGCTGTGCTGGATCTTTGTTACTTTGTGCAAGCTTTCTCTAGGTGCGGCTAGTAGGAGCTACTCTTGGTTTCAGTTTCAGTGCACTGGCTTCTCATTGTGATAGCTTCTCTGGTTTCGGAGCATGGGATATAGGGCACTCAGGCTTCAGTAGTTGCAGCTCCCTGGCTCTAGAGCACAGGCTCAATAGTTGTGGTGCATAGACCCTCGTTCCAAGGCATGTGGGATCTTCCAGGATTAGGATTGAACCCAGAGGTCCTACACCAGTAGGTGACTCTGCATCACTGAGCCACCAGAGAAGCCCAGTATCACTGTTAAGAGTGCTGCATCATTCACAGCCTTGACAACGGTGATATATGGAAAAACAGCAGTATCAGCAACTGACTGAGAGACTATATGTTAAGATATATTACGAGTGCTTCTATATATGTGTGTGCTTTTACATATATATTATATATGTGTGCATCATATGCACAAAAGTGATATATGATACAAATGTTTTTAAAAGTCAAAGTTCTATGATAATAACAAAACAGAAAATCTAAATGATAAATCAGGATAGTTTCTTATTTTATTTTCTTGTGCTACATAAAATGGAGCATCTTACAATTGAAGGTATCTTAAATTCAATTAAAGACACATCTAATAGAAATACTAGAGGGAGAGCATTGAGTAGGGAAAGGCAATTTTTGAAACCATAATGGTTGACAATATTCTAGACTTTATGAAATGCGTGAATCCTTTGGCTGAGGAATACAAAAATTCTATGAACAGGATGAATAAAACCAAATCCACACCATACATGGTAGAAAGACTAAAGAATTCTACAGACCAAGGTAAAACATTAGAAGCAACTAAAAAGAAATGCTGTAAACAAAGGAAAAAAGAAACAAAGGGGGAATAGTTATAATACGGAGATGATTGATATATGAAATGCTTTTAATCAATAAGAAAAAGACAGTTTAATAGAAAAAATATAAACATGCAATGGTCAAGAACTGTATGAAAGATATACAATTTACACCAGTCTTTTAATATGCAAATTGAAATTTCCACACAAATGAGCACAGATTTAAAAATTAGATTGCTAATAACTATAGTTAGAAAAATTAGGGGCAAGGAGCATGCTCATAGTCTTGGCTGGAATGTAAATTACAATCTTTTAGAAGTCAACTTAGTTAATGTTTATCAAAAATTTAATGCGTAAGCTCCTATATCCAGAAATACTACTTCAGGGAGTTGCCAGAATTACAAGAGGTTGGCAATTAGGTCAGGTTACATTTGTAGGATATGATGCCATCTTTTTAAGAGGTGCTGATAAACAAAACATGAACCTGGCATAAAATTAAACATACTTTAGTAAGCACTTTGCTGAATTCTTTATGGCATGAACTCATTTTTGTTTTTTAAAAGATATACACTTGTAGAGGAAAAAAAAGTTAGAAAGTTACATACAATAAATGATATCAATTTGTGGAGGTTTAAGAGCTGGTGGTGGGGAGGTTAACTGTTTTGTTGTTTTTTATCATAACTGTACATCCCTTAAAGCAGCTACACTCTTCAGGCTACAAGGTGGCTTTTCTTCCTGAAGAGTCAGACAAACTGATGAGACTGAGCACACAGGCTGGATTTACGTTTCACTCACGGCTGTAAATTTTCTACCCCTCAAGCAGGAGGCTGATGAGGCACCACAGAGTCGCAGCTCACCAACCATTCCCGCCCAGTCTAGGACTGATTTTCACACTCACAGGGACTCCTCTAACGGGTGCCGGAACAAGGCAAAAAGGCCAGGACTCCAGCGCACGCCTATCCGCCCGGCCTCCGAAGCGCTGCGCTTCTGCCCCGCCCCCATACCCGCATCCTCCAATGGATGTTCGGGGTGGGGCGGGTTTCGTGCAGTGCAGGGACAGGATTGGCTCTACAGTCTCTCCGCCCAGGCAGCGAGAGGGCAGCGTGATGACGTATCAACAAGGGGCGCGGGGGCGTAGCGCGCGCTAGGAGACGCGGCAGTATTAAACGGCTGCAGGCGCGGCGAGCTGTTAGTGGCTTCCTTCGTCTCAGGCGTTCGTAGTCGTCTTCCGCCTCTCGCTCTCATCCTCTGAAGCCTAAGCCGGCTACACCTTTCTCACTCCTTCTGCCTGTAGCGTGTCATTGCGACTCCGCCACCATGTTCGAGGCGCGCCTGGTCCAGGGCTCCATCTTGAAGAAGGTGCTGGAGGCGCTTAAGGATCTCATCAACGAGGCCTGTTGGGACATCAGCTCGAGTGGTGTGAACCTGCAGAGCATGGACTCGTCTCATGTCTCCTTGGTGCAGCTAACCCTTCGCTCCGAGGGCTTCGACACTTACCGCTGCGACCGCAACTTGGCCATGGGCGTGAACCTCACTAGGTGAGCTCCAAAGCTTCGGACATCCGGGCCATGGTCCACTCCTACCTCTGGCTCTTGGCGGGAGCTCCTGTGAGCCTGGGCCCTGATTGGCTGGCGTGGGCCATCTGCGTCTTCTCATTGGCCTGCTGCGGAGTGGGGGTGGTGGCGGGACCCAGCGGAGCGCGCGGTTTGCAAAGCCCGCGCTGGCTGCAGCGCGAACAGCGAACCGGCTGTTTTCCGCGCCAAAGTCACAAAGCGGGTGGTGGCGGGAAAATGATGGACTTTGCGGTGCCAGGAAAAGACTGTTGCAGAACTCTTTGGTCATTAAGTGCAGGCGACTTGGATGAGAAACCTTGGTCCTGGTTGACTGAAAGTGCTTTATAGTATATCCCAGTTCTGTCGCCCTACCTAGGGACCAGAGTATTTCTTTTATTACTGCCAAGTTGCGGTGAGCACCCTAAGATCCTGGACTTGAAACTTTTCTCCAGGGCAGTGGCGTTCAACTTTTGAACTATACATGTTTAAATCTTAAAGCTTACTATAAATGCCATGTTGAAATCTTAAAAGCTTACGGTGAATACCCATAGTACATTCAGTGTACTTTAATAGGTTTATTAGATCATTTTTAAAGCTAGTTGGCCCGATAATTTACTTCACCCACCATAAGGGATTTGAAATTCATAAAATAGTGTTCTTTTATTTATATCCAGAAGTGAAATGCTCTTGGTATGTTGTGGGCCTTTTGGGTATAAATACTGCCAGATTGCATTCCAAAATGTCCGGACCGGCTTGCATATCCCCCCGTGCAGTAGGTTTTCCTGACTCACCAATCTGACAGGTGGTGTACTGGTTAAGGGCTTCCCTGGTGGCTCACTGGTAAAGCATCCCTTTGCCAATGCAGGAGATGAGGGTTCGATCCCTGGGTGGAGAAGATCCCCTGGAGAAAGAAATGGCAACCCACTCCAGTATTCTTGCCTGGGAAATCTCATGGACAGAGGACCCTGATAGGCTACAGTCCAGGAGGTCGCAAAAGAGTCAAACACCACTTAGGGTCTAAACAACAGCAACTAATAGTTAAAAATGATAACTCCTGATTTTAATTCCATTAGAAAACTAATGATCTTGAGAAGATGGTGTTGATTTAAAACCTTTTGTCTTCTCTGTTCTAGCATGTCCAAAATACTAAAATGTGCTGGCAATGAAGACATCATTACCTTAAGGGCTGAAGATAACGCGGACACCTTGGCACTAGTATTTGAAGCTCCAAGTAAGTCCACCCTTCTGCTAAGTTATGGTAGAGGAAACTAAAATGCAATGTCAGTATTTCCCAAGTCTGATGATTGTAAATATACCTCTTAGTTGTAAACTTACATATTTTTCTTCAAATTTGCTTTCTTTTGGTAGATCAGGAAAAGGTTTCAGACTATGAAATGAAGTTAATGGATTTAGATGTTGAACAACTTGGAATTCCAGTGAGTATCAGAAGTTTCTGATTGAGCATGCTGTACACAGTCATGATAGTTACATAACATATTTATATAATAATTTAAAGCTTACTTCCTAACAGAACTTTTCTATGTATCTGCTCATGTATATTCCAGAGTAGGGTATTTACATATTTGTCATTTTATTAAATTATGGTATTCTACAGTGGCTCATTGGTTTGAATTCATTGCTGCCAAGGACATATTTGCATTAGCCTCTGCATCTTTTAAAAAAATTATTATTCCTAGAGTGCTTGATTTTTATTGAGAGGAGATTTTAAAGCTATTTTAGCAGAAATTCATTATGGTTAGGTTTTATCAACATCAATAGAAGATGTGTTCAGATGTTTACAATGCCTAACATGCTCTTGTTTTGGAAAGCAAACCTATTTGTGCTGTTACCATTTGTATGCCATATCTTAATGTCTTCTTGATTTAGACCTCCTATAGAGTGATTAGGTGAAGGCTCTTGTTCCCTGGATAGTGCATTTACTTTTAAAAGTTTAAGTTCTAATTGGTTTCTTAGTATGATTATTCCTATACTTTTTTATATCTGCATTTTTTTTTTTTAGGAGAACGTTAAGAAATTGCACAATGAATGATATTTCAGAGTAATTAGAAAATTTGAATTCTGAGTTCTTGTTTAGATGTTGAATCTTCAGGAAGTGAGGGTGCCAAATCTTTCATTTCCATGACCTTTACATTTCTTTGTTTTATAGGAACAAGAGTATAGCTGTGTAGTAAAGATGCCTTCTGGTGAATTTGCACGTATATGCCGAGATCTCAGTCATATTGGAGATGCTGTTGTAATTTCCTGTGCAAAAGATGGAGTGAAATTTTCTGCAAGTGGAGAACTTGGAAATGGAAATATTAAGTTGTCACAGACGAGTAATGTTGATAAAGAGGAGGAAGCTGTAAGTAGTTTTTAAGTAAACAAAATACTTTGAAGAATTACACTGGGTTATGTCCTAGTCTGCTAAGGCTACTATAACAAAATACCATAGACTGAGTGACTTATAAACAACAAAAGTTTATTATTCACAGTTCTGAAGCTGGCAGATTTGGTGTCTGACGAGGGCCTGCTTCTCGGTTTAAGAAGACAGCAGCCTCCTTACCTGGTGAAAGGGGTAGGGGAGTTCTCTGGGGTCTCTAAAAGGCACTAATCCCATTCATGAGGGCTCTGCCTTCCTAACCTAAGCACCTCCCAAAGTCCCCTCCAGTACCATCATATTGGAAATTTGGTTTTAATGTGAATTTGATGGGGGGTGGACACAAACATTCAGTCCATAGCAAGGTAATTGCTAAGATTAAAGAAAGCTCTAAAGAAAAACAATTTGCATTTTCAAGTAACTGATTTGTGAGAATTGAAAGACACTTCTGAAATCTGTAACTGATCTATAAATGCCATCTAACTTAAATTTGTGAGAAGGGAATGCAAATTCAGTGCAACTTGTATAAACTACAGAACAATGGTTTTGTGTATCAGTCTACCACATACTCTTAAGAATATGATTGGGAGGCTACCCTTGGCTTTCTGGAGGTATTTACTGTGTTTTTACTGAATAATTGAGCAACTCAATAAAAGGATCTGGTTGGCGGGAAAATCTAGCTCTTATGTAATCCTTATATACTAACTTTTAAATAAAGAGTTTAAATATATATATATGTAATAAATATATATTAGTAACAAAACTCCAGGAGCTAATTCTTTTATTCTAAATTACATCTCATTTCCTTGCCAATCTTGATTTTTGTTTTTCTCTCAATAGTTCAGTGGTTAGGACTCCACTCCTTCACTGATGAGGGTATGTGTTCAATCCCTAGTCTGGGAACTAGGATCTTGCAAGCTGTGAGGCACAGCCAGAAATTTAAAAAGTTCACACATGAATATCTTACTGTTATTATAGTATAAACATTTTATGACATCTAAGAAAATTTATGTTAAGGAATTTTTCAGTGTTCCTGCTTCCCTTGTTATTTCAGTTTATTTGAATCAAGATTTTTAATAAGGTCCATACATTACACTTCATGCACTGAAGAAGGAAATGGCAACCCACTCCAGTATTCTTGCCTGGAGAATCCTAGGAATGGCGGAGCCTGGTGGGCTGCCGTCTATGGGGTCGCACAGAGTCGGACACGACTGAAGCGACTTAGCAGCAGCAGCAGCATTACACTTGATTGGGATGTGCTCCTTAGGTTTCTTTTAATCTATTGTTTCTCCAGTTTCCATTTCCCTCTCTCCATTACAATTTCATTTGTTGAAGAAGCTAAGTCATTTGTTATCAAATTTCCCAAAGTCTGGATTTTGCCCACTGAGTTCCTTATGTCAGTTAGTCTGTTCTTCAGATCCATTTTCTGATAGATACAGCTCTAGGGGCTTGATGATTTTCAAGGTGTTTAGAGGTGGGAGAACGAGAACATTTTATAGATAGTGGTGTGTCCCTCTATAGGAGACATGAGGTATTTGGCTATCTTTGTGATTTTTATCAACCATAATAAATTTTGTCTATAATCATTAAGTCATTAGGGTTTGCAGAATTGTAATATATTAATATATTTTATTCCTTTATTTATTAGCTGATTATTTTTTAATGTATACTATAAATGAATGGATTGCAGTTATCTTAATGTTGTTCAGTATAATGAATCTTTTGTTTTCTCCCTAAGGTTGCCATAGAGATGAATGAACCAGTTCAGCTAACTTTTGCACTGAGGTACCTGAACTTCTTTACAAAAGCCACTCCACTCTCTCCTACAGTAACACTCAGTATGTCTGCAGATGTACCCCTTGGTAAGATAATAAACTTGTTGAATCTTGGTTTTGTAGGTAGTGTATGTGGTACTTCTCAATAATTAACTATGTTCCCATTTTCTTTCAGTTGTAGAGTATAAAATTGCTGATATGGGACACTTAAAGTACTATTTGGCTCCCAAGATCGAGGATGAAGAAGGATCTTAGACATTCTTAAAATTCAAAGAAATAAAACTAAGCTCTTTGAGAACTGCTTCTGAGATGCCAGCACACACTTAAGTCTCTTTTGTCTTTGTACCTCTGAGTACATATGTAGATACTGTTTTCTGTAAATAACTTTTTTTCTCCATTCTCTACAACTTGTTTAAAGAAAAGTCCAAAGTCAAATCTGGTCTTGTTAACCTAGTAATACTTCTGCCTTACCTAGGAATAATCCTTATAGTTTTTATAAACAAAAGAGTTTTGACTCTAAATGTGTTCTAAGTATCGTTTTCAATTTAAATAAAAGTCATTTGAATTTAAGCATCACAAGACAGTGCCTTCATTTGGACTACAATGATTGCAAGTATCCTAAACAAATTACAGTTCAAGCAACTCTTTCATGTAACTGCTCTATTTTTTCAGTCTAAAGTATTTCAAATACAGCAAGTATTTTGGGGTGATTCATTTGCCAAACTTACTTTGGTATTCTGAGTTGAGCTCAAGAAATGAAGAGAGAACACATGTAATAGTTTTGTATTAGCAGAAACTAACACTTTACAGAAGCTTAATGTTTGCAAAGTTCAGTGGCCTTTATAAGGCCACTTATAGCATTGTTTTAGGGCAGTGTTTTTTTAGCCTAGGGAGCCTTGTACAGTAGTCTTGCAAGTGTTAGTAGATCTGTGATAGGTCCCAAGAAGTATGTTTGTGCAAAAATAGTTTTTCTAGTGTAAGTAGACTTGGGGGCGGGGGCGAGGAGGACTTATTCCCTTGAAGGATGAAAATGATTTCCGTGGGTGTCGGAAGTCAACCAAGAAAGTGAAAAAGGCGCAGCAGTAATTGTGCTACAAAGTCACCTATTCTAGTTATTCGGTGGTAGAACTCACTGTATTCAGTAGATAAATTACCTTCCGGGTGTGTTGGGGAAGGAGACGTAACAGCAGAGGGGCCTGATGGAAGCTTTTGGAGTGAAAAAAATATTTTATCTACACTGTGGTGATGTCTCTGAAACTGCATTTGTCAAACTAACCCAATTGTACTTTATTATATGTAAATTATACTTTAATAAAGCTTGACATTTTAAAGAGCTTTATGTATTGCAAAATGTTCCTTGTGGGCAGGCTTCTTAATGGGGAATGGCCCGAAGATGTGCAGGAAACAAGCGCGAGAATGTGGGGTGCTACTCGAGACTAGTGGGTGAGGTAGACGGCGACGGAGACCGCTGCGCAGACCCCGGGGAAGGCGGCCTTCCTTGGGCACATGGAGACCTGGCAGCTCCAGCTTTCTGGAGCTTCGTCAGCTCGGCTTCCGCGTTTCGCAGCGCCACTGAGCTCTCTACACTGCCTGGGTGGCCAGAAAGAAACACTTGGCCGGGTAGCCCTGGGCCTGACTGTGACCCAGGCGGCGCCGCTGCCTAGGAACCCACCGGACTCGCGCGGCCCGCTAGCGCAGCGGTAAGACCCGACGCCTGCAGGCCGCTGGAAAGAAGGCGGGCTTGATACCGGAGAAAGTAGAATGAGAAGGCGTCGCCCCCGTTGACGCCACGTCCGGCCCGCAGCCTCCAAAATACGGCATTTCCGGCGTCCTGCTGGTCGAGGCGGGGTGGCAGTTGGGGGAGGCCTCGGGCGCTCCAGCTGCCCACCGTGAGCGAGCTGTCCGCGCTCGGGCCCCGGATAAGACGTGCGTGCTCGCTGTGCGGGAGCGGAAGCGGAAGCGGAAGCGCTCTCTTCAGGCTTGCGGCGCGGCCCGGACTGCGTTCTCCGCCAGTCAAGGCTGGAGTCCTCGGTGTGGAGCATTCACCTTCCCGGGGCACGGCTGGCCGCTTTCCTGAAACCAGATTTTTCCATCTAAATTCACGTCGGTTCTTATTTCTCTTGCTGGCTGGGTCTGGAAGCGGACGGGGAAGTAGTGTGGAGAGGCGCGTAGTACGAAGCTGTGTGCTAAGTGCTTTGCTGATGCTTTAAAAATTCTTGCAACATTCAAGTGCTGAAGAAATTTTGGGATTCCGGTGAGGCTGGTAAAAAAAAGCCTGTTGGGCAGGTACTCAGAAAACATTGCTTTACGTTTTTCCTTTTCCCTCTTTTCGAATTCTTACTCTGCTACCAATAAGCAATCGTCTCGTATTCCTCACGCCAAGCCCATTTTTATGTTTTGATGCAGTGTATGAATAGTTAATGATAGTATGTAAACTTTTTTAAAGACTGATACAAATCAGAGGTGATTAAATGCTCTCAAAACCCCCCACTTATTGGTAGTTTGGACTTAAAAAGTTTTATAGATTTAAATTTAGATTATCGTGTAATCAGGATCACAACCCTTAAAAACATAGTTTTTGACATAATTTGATCTAACCATTTTTGAAAAGCATATAAGAAAGCACACTCTTATTTTTTCAGTACTTGATTTCTGCATCATTACAAAATTATTAAAAAGGAACAGGAGCGTTTAGCACCAGTTCCTTTATAATGCTAATTAGGTTGACTGCAGGCCACTTAAAACAGCTCATTAATATTCAGAATTAAGTATATATAAAGTGCTTAGATATGTTTCACTTTTAGAAATCAAGTAACTTCATGATCAAAATAGGTTTACTTGTTTCATTCACATAACTTTGTGGTTTTAAGGAGGAAAAGTACACGAATTACAAATGTTTTTCAATTTAATCTTATCTACTGTCTTTTAAGCTGGTGACGTAATAGCCACGATTTCATTATGGGAGTCAACTTTGACTAGTTTGGACAAAAACCAAGTATTTATTCAGAGTTGTTTTGTTTTGTTTTTGATGTAGCTGAAGAAGTAACCTGGAAAGTGAAATTGCTACTTGCATTGCTTGGGGGTGAAGCAGTGCATTCATGCTCAGTCACTTCAGTGGTGTTGGACTCTTTGCGACCCCATGGACTGTAGCCTGCCAGGCTCCTCTGTCCATGAGATTCTCCAGGCAAGAATACTGGAGTGGATTGCCATGCCCTCTTCCAGGGGAATCTTACCAACCCAGGGACTGAATATGGGTCTCCTCCATTGGACTCTACTGCTGAGCCGACGAGGAAGCCCTCTGGGGTGGAGCAGAGAGACAGGCAAATCAGAGGACACTGGTATAATACTGGTAGCCAGTAGCTTATCCAAATTTACAAGAACTTTTACAGATCTTTTGCCTTAAACGGATAATATCCATCAGAGGGAAATAGGCAAAATGCTGATGTGAATGTATTTCATTTCCCACCCTCTCTCCTCTGTCCTCGTCAAATAAGAGAATCACTTGAGTATATGCTCCTCTTTTTCTGGATGCAGGGACGGGGGCACAGGCAGTACTGTAGCAGAATGGTTGAAATGTCAGATGGATTTAAGTGACCACTGTTTCACCTACTTTCTTGTGACTTTGAAAAAATTAGGAGGCAGAGAAACATTAATGGCGAGGCAGAGAAACATTAATGGCAAAATAAATATGAAGTCTGGTTCTTGGCAAATGTCTTGATCCTCATTCTACCAGGAGAAACTAGAGTAGAGGCATAATGAGAATGTTTTCATGTCAAAGGAATATAAGGCTCTAAGAGCAGTGGAGCTTAAATCGCCAATTACTAGTATAACATGGCAGCCCAGAACTCCAGTATGTATAACAAACACATTGTTGTAGCCTGCAGACAATAATACTTTCCTTTGTTTTCATACTGTAGCTGTGTCAGCGTGTTATGATGCCGTCTCGTACCAACCTGGCTACTGGAATTCCCAGTAGCAAAGTGAAATACTCAAGACTCTCTAGTACAGATGATGGCTACATTGACCTTCAGGTAAATGCAGAAAGGACCTGATGAGATTAGCTGGCTCTGTTGATGCTGAGTTAGCAGGGAGGCCTTCCAGGTTTTGCGGATTGTTCCTAGAGATTAGAGGGAGCGGCAGGAAAGAAACTGCTGAGACTCTCAGCCATAGCCTGCAGAAAGAGGGACCTTGGCAGAGCAGTCTCAAACCGGTATAAATATTGTCCATTTCTGAGAAATTTTAGCTGTGATGCCAGAGTCCAATAGTTGCAAATTTTATTTAGTTTATCTGGAAATAATCAGATTATCTTTTGTTAGGTAGAATTTTTTAAAGACTGTGTTACCAGTTTGTTTACACTTCAGTCAAAACCAGTTCATCTTTTAAGGGAGAAACTCACTGCTAAAGCCAGCAGATTGTGGGAATCTTCCTTCTTTCCTGATGTCATGAGATCCAATTTATTAAAGGTATTCTTTGTGGCAAACAGTAAGTAAAACAGAGAATATTTTTTAAATGTGTGTCCTCCCTGATATTGTTTATAAAATACTTAATGATGTAGCATCTCCTTTTGCCCACTTTGCTTTAGACTAGACTATTTTAGGTGGAACTAGGATCAAAGAAGTAGCAGGAACCCCATCCTTTTAAATAAGTATCAGTATGAAGAGATCAATTATTCTTTGTACTTTTGGGACCCACACTTGAAGGAGAGAGTTTTGTGTTTTTTTTTTAAGCAGGCTGGAAAAGCTTCCAGGCAGTTCGGTCACACGCAAACATGAGCCAAACCTTAGAAATTTGTCTTTGAATGTTAACCTTGAATTGAACTTGTTAATAGGGCAGGTTACTTGCTCTGTGGGGCAGGCAACTGATGCTTCAGAAAAAGCTGTTTTTAAAACTTTGACTAGATGCCAACTTAACTTTGAATGCCAGAAATCATTTTTTTCTTTCTTACTTTTCCAGAGCTTGATGTTCACTCTTAATCCCTGTAGATTAGTACAGCCTTCCATGTGCAAAGGCATGTTTATTAAAAACATGTCTAACATAAAGTGTCTTGTTTTTGTAAGAAAATGATTTTTTTTAACTACAATGAGTGGTCTGTGGAATGAGACTAGAACTAGAAAAAATAACATTCTGCTGGTATTTCCTTACTCGAGTTATTGTTAGAGCAATAACTGGAGCTTCATCTCCTGCAGTCCTTTTCCTTTCTCTCCCAGAGCTACACTGGGTGGTAGGACTTACTTCAAGACACACCAAGATTGATTCTTCTTACCCTCCCTGCTTTTAAGTATCTGAGTCCTGGTATATTCATAATGCTCTTCCTTGTCTTTTTTTGTTTGTTTCTCTTCCAGTTTAAGAAAAGCCCTCCTAAGATCCCATATAAGGCCATTGCGCTTGCTACAGTGCTGTTTTTGATTGGCGCCTTTCTCATTATCATAGGCTCCCTCCTGCTGGCAGGCTATATCAGCAAAGGGGTAAGCTGAGGGGCTTGTGGGATTTCCATAAGATGTTTAAAATGTGAGCCACTCTGTTGTCTTATATCTAGTACAGCATATTTCAGCAGAAAGAAGAAAAGGGTGTTTTTGGTTTTTTTTTAAGATTTTGTTCTCAGGTAACAAGATATTTCTTCCTTTGAGCCTCAACAAACTTCTCTCACAGTTCCTATGATGTAGGTATGGCAGGTAGGCAAATTTTCCCTCTGAGATGTGAGTAGTTTTCCTACTGTCATAGTTTGGAACAGCACAGCTGAGTCGAGCACTGAGGATTCCTGAGTGATAAAGTTTGTAACTGGAGTGGGATGCTATTGTTGTAACTTTGCAATGCCACAGACATAAAACTGTAGTTAGTGTTTGGGCAGAAGCAGTGAGGCTTGTATAGGTCTGGGGCCACTGACCAAGGCAAGACTTTTGGCTCATGGACCAGATCTTTCTTAAATTGGATTTGGTTGAAGTTCCTATTGAGCTTCAGTATGATACCTTAGAAACCTAAAGTGGTTCTTGGTGGTTCTTTCTCTTGGATTTTATAGTAGTGGTAGTGTTAGTCACTCCGTCATGTCCAACTCTTTGTGACCCCATGCACTGTAGCCCACCAGGCTGTTTTGTCCGTGGGTTTCTCCAGGCAAGAATACTGGAGGATATTCTTCTCCAGGGGATTTTCCCAACCCAGAGATTGAACCGGGGTCTCCTTCATTGTAGGCAGATTCTCTACCATCTGAACCACCAGGGAAGCCCAATACAGATGCTTATACACAGCATCTAAACTAATATGGACCATAGTTCGCATCTGATCTTCAACACACACCAGACCAGAGGATGATGGTCACATTGCTTTGTATAGGGAACACAGCAAAGAGCTAAAACTCTGGGCATTAATCCTTGGAATTGGGAATAGTAGACTGTCACAATAAAATGGCTGCATATGGCTTTTGAGATGTATATAAATTTGCTTTAGCTGTGTAGCAATTTGTCTTTAGCTATTTTAAAAGTATTATGTGGCTACCAGAGACTTACTTAGTGCTATCTAAATTTGAACATCAAACTTCAGAACTGTGCCTTCAGTTAACTTTATTAATGATGTAAAAATTGAGAGTGGAGGTGAGATCACAAATAGCACTTCACCTTGTGTGATTTATAAAAGACTACTTTATAAGTAAGGATAAAGGTGTTAACTAAGAAAATCACTTATTAGATTGTTTTGGTTTTTGGTTTGGTTTGGGGTTTTTTCACTTCTTATTGCAAACATTTAAAACAAAACAGAAGTACATGAAATAACATAATGAACCCCCAGTATATATCCACAGCTGAACATCAACAGTTAGTGACCTTTTGTTTCATCTATACCCCCAACTTTTTTCCCTATATATACTAAAGCAAATACCAGATTTACATTTGCTGGTAAATCATTATTAAGTGTGCATCTTCAATATGCATCTCTAACAGTTTTTACATAAATCTAGGGGTATTGTCTTAATACAATTTACCTTGTTTTTCTATTCCCCTTTTTCTTGTGTACTGATAGATTTAGGAACTTGCTTAGGTTTAGATCTACTTTAGTTTTCTTTTAGAAAGAATATTTCATAGGGATGCTCTGTGTTTGCTATTACACATGGGTTCTCAAAGCCTTTGATAGTTTTCTTGCTTTCTGGCTCAGCACATTATCCCAGGCCCATCTGTATATTCTCTGTCCCCCAACTTTTAAACAGCCATTTCACTAAGGAGCTCTGGTTTCTTTATGGGAAGTAGATTTAGAGCTCACAAACTGGGCATTAATGATGCCGTTTACTATTGGCTTTCATTTTTTCTAGGCTTTTTCAGAGACAGAATTAGGAAATAGGTATCCTATAGAAAACAAGGATATATTGTATAGACATTGATCTGACCAAAAAGTTCTTCTGGGTTTTTCCAAAACATCTTACGGAAAAACCTAAATGAACTTTTTGCCCAATCCAGTATGTCATAATAGCTGTAGTATTAGATATTTCCCATGCAAGTTTAAGATTACAGTTTGAACTTAATTTCTTTGCTTGTAGGTATGTATGTCTATCCCAATGATATTGAAATAATTTCTTAATGCCTTATTTGACATTAAATAGTTTAAAAGTAATTGGAGAAGGAAATGGCAACCCACTCCAGTATTCTTGCCTGGAGAATCCCAGGGACAGAGGAGCCTGGTGGGCTGCCGTCTATGGGGTCGCACAGAGTTGGACACGACTGGCGCGACTTCGCAGCAGCAGCAGCAGCAGTTTAAAAGTAACAGCAGTATTAATGCTAAGTAAAAGAAGGCTGAGTGCACTGTAAGTTTTCTTAGCAACTCTTTTAATCCTTAGGATATATCTCCTTATGGATGTACAGTCGAAATCCTGAAAAAAATAAACAGAAAAGTAGAAAATGTAAAATAAGATAATAGAAATAGCACCAAGTATGTCAATTATGAAAGTTGTAGACCATCATTTTTAATGTTCAAATAATCCCCTTCAAGTTCTCTTCCTTTGGTCTTAAGCTTGCATTTATTGTCATTGTGTGCCAGCTGAAGCTACTTGCTTTACATGTATCAATTACCTCATTTAATTTCCACAATAACCATCTGAGGTAAAGAATCCTGTTTCAGTTTTGAATGAAGCAGCCTGTCAATATATCAATACATTGCATGTATAGCTCTGCTAAAAGCAGATCTTTATAGATTGTGTTGTGGTGATGGTTTAGTCGCTCAGTCGTGCCCAACTCTTGTGACCCCATGGACAGTAGCCTGCCAGAATCCATGGGATTCTCCAGGCAAGAATACTAGAGTGGGTTGCCATTTCCTTCTCCAGGGGATCTTCCCAACCCAGGAATCGAACCCGGGTCTCCTGGATTGCAGGCAGATGCTTTACCAACTGAGCTACGAGGGAAACCCAGATTGTGTTATAATGAGGGACAAAAAACAAGGCACAGAGTTTGGTATATTCACAACTAAAAACTTTAAAGGAGTAAAAATTAGGCAAAATATCTGTGGATGAACATGAATAATTTCTTTATAATTTTAGTACTTTGCAATTTTTCTGCAATTGTTAAAGAGACAAAGAGATGTAAACCTTTTCTCTTGGTAGTGTACTTCCCAAAGCTCTGAAAAGTATATGATAACTGATTTATGAATTGGACCCATGACTTTATTTTAAAATTTAATAACTTGCATGGCGGTAATGTTTGCTTCCTTCTGCCACCAGGGGGCAGACCGGGCCGTTCCTGTCCTGATCATTGGCATCCTGGTGTTCCTGCCAGGATTTTACCACCTGCGCATCGCCTACTATGCATCCAAAGGCTACCGGGGATACTCCTACGATGACATTCCAGACTTTGATGACTAGCACCCACCCCAGCCCTGAAGAAAAGAGTCACAGATGGAACTGAGCCCAGCTTTAAGACACTGAGCAGAAACTATGACTAAGGGCTAAGGAGTTCTACAGTTGGCAGATGTTTAACAAAACAGTGGCCACATTTTATGGGTCTACCCTGAAAGATGTTAACTAAGCTCACAAGTAACTGTCATTCGGGCATTCTCTTATTTTTCATTTTCTGGCTCTAGCAGAAAGCTCCTGACAAAGGTTTTCCGTATGAATATGCATCATGGGAGAGTAGCAATATTAATTGTATGGGAAAGTGGGAGGTTATTCTGTAGTGGAAAGTGTTCTGCCACCACCCTTTTTGGAGTTGAGCATTCTTTACAATAGTCCTCATGGTCAGAATGTTCTTATGGCAGATGGAAGAATGCGATATGTCAGATTTCTTATTACTAAGTAATTTATTTTGAAAATATCTAAGTGTCTTCTCCCCATACTCTTTAACTTTGTGTTCTAGTGGAAGACCTTGGCACAATCAAATATCAGTGTGGTGCATCTATAATATTTTTTACTTGCTTTCTTATTAACAACAACTAGCAATTTTTTAAACCTCAAAGCAAATTTTCAAAATGTAAACACCTTTCTCTGTATACCAATCCTTGGCCAGCTCTGATCTGGCTCACTGATAGGCTGGCCAGCATATAATTTGGATCATTCTGTCCTGTGTAGATCAAGATGTTCTTTTATCATACCTTTATGGACTAGACTTTTGGCTGTTTCCTAAGGAAAAAATGTAAACGAATGGTTATTATTTAGAGTTTATAACCCTGTTGTTGGCACCTTGTATTAATGTCATTCTGCTGAAGATTTTAAGAATTGGCCTGGATCTCTAGAGGACTGGACTGCCTTAGCTTGATCTGCCTCCTAGCTTGCAAAATGTGACTTGTATTCAAAAGAAATTAAAATGTCAAAATCTAAATCCTAGACTTAAAAATTAATTTTAACATATTTTAGAAAACAGTTGAATGATTATATGTCTTGGATCCCAATCCCCAGGACAACCTTCAGTTTTAGTTAACTAGCATTGTGCTTAGACTGCTTTCCAGTCATTGTTTTATTCTGAAGTCAGAGCTATGGTTTTTCCAGAAGTCATGTATGGATGTGAGAGTTGAACTGTAAAGAAAGCTGAGTGGTGAAGAATTGATGCTTTTGAACTGTGGTGTTGGAGAAGACTCTTGAGAATCCCTTGGACTGCAAGGAGATCCAACCAGTCAATCTTAAAGGAAATCAATCCTGAATATTCATTGGCAGGACTGATGCTGAAGCTGAAACTCCAGTATTTTGGCAACTGATGCGAAGAACCGACTCATTGGAAAAGACCCTGATGCTGGGAAAGATTGAAGGTGGGAGGAGAAGGGGATGACAGCAGATGAGTTGGTTGGATGGCATCACTGATGTGATGGACATGAGTTTGAGTAGGCTCCAGGAGTTGGTGATGGACAGGAAAGCCTGACGTGCTGCAGTCCATGGGGTCGCAAAGAGTTGGACACAACTGAGCGACTGAACAGAATGAATGGATTTGGATGATTATAAGGCTGGAAGTGCCATTGGCTTAAGATTTGAAGGACTGTAGGTAGAGTGGCGGTATTGGGGAAGATGAGTTCAGCTTCGGATATATTAAATTTAGATGTCTACTTGACATCCAAGTAGGCAATTGCAATATGCAGTTTGGAGTTTGAGAAGGGAGTCAAAATTATAGTTAGAAATTTGGGAGCCAGTGTTGGTGTGGTATCTAAGAGCTGTTACACCCTCACAGTGGGCACAAATGGGAAAAAAAATCTAGTCTAAGACTTAGGAAATGAGGGACAGTGAGAGGGTGACCTGAAGCAGCCACCAAGGTTAGGTGCATTTGGTAATGGGAGAGTAGGTTGGGGAGTATAGTAGTCTAAAGTTCTTGGGCTGTGACAGTGAAAATGTGAAGAAATGTATAAAGCTTAGTATCCTTGGCAGTGTTTGCAAAGCTAAGAACCAGAAGGGTTTGGCCAAACTAAATTATTTGGCCATTTTTTAAGAGTAATGATACTACTAATAAGGGGGGGAAAATAAAAATGGAATGGTGAGTAAACAGGGAGTAAACAGCCAGTTCCCAAGGTTGTCTAGGTAAGTTTCTTGTATCCCTTTCTAGAAATGTTCTAAGCACTATCTGTATCTATTTTTCAAAAACAACTGACTCCCATTCTATAGTTCTATAATTTTTTTCCCTACATACTCAGTTTTGTGTATCTTTCTGTATCCCAGAGATTAGCCACACATTTCTTTTTAATGCACATCATATGTATAGTTTTCCAAGTTGTGCGTGTAGTCATAGGGTCCTAAGAACAGAGACCATAATAGTCAGATTCCTGAAGTGGTAGTCATATCTTCAATCCCCTGAGGAATGGCCTTTGCTATTGTATTTGAACATTCAGGTTCATAATCTCATACTGTAGTTGGAATTGTTACAGAAGTATTTTTTATTAAGCCAAAATCAGACTTTATGTAACTATGCAATGACAGTAATGGTATATTCTTGTGCTTTATAGAAAATGTATAAACCTCCATAATAATGGTCAGTGTTTCTTGAATGCTTTGCCAAATGTTGTGCCAGGCAATTTCATTACATGTTTCTACTTTATTTTAATATTTAGGAAAACCCTGAATTGAGAAAGATTCTTAGGTAAAAAGTTAATATTTGGGACTCATGTTTAAGCAAAGTGTGCCCTAGATTTATAAGGATTTTCTTATTTGCAACAGCATTTATGCCTCTCGCTAGTCATTTCCAAGGCTAAAAATCCCCAGTTGTGTCAGCTGTTCTATTAATACATATGATGGCAGTTTCAGGCCCATTCTCTGGATAAGCTTTACCTGGTCAGTGTGCTAGAAACATATTGGTTGCTTCCTTTCTGCCAAGAATTTTTAGGTGCTGAGTATTATAGGAAAAGATAAGGCTTGGTCAGTGAGGAGCAGAGGTTGGCTAGAATTGTTTTAAAAATGGAAAAGTTCAGCTGAACTTGATTTGGGGCTTTTCTTGAAAAAAAATCAATAGATTTTTCTTGCTCAGAGGCAACCAATTGGAGCAAAATAGTAAGTGAAGCAGCTTTGAGCAGAATTGTCCAATTCACTGCAGTCCACACCATTGCTTGGTTTCTTTTGTATCAAACCTGTTGCTGCTAAGTCGCTTTAGTCGTGGCCGACTCTGTGCGACCCCATAGATGGAAGCCCACCAGGCTCCTCTGTCCGTGGGATTCTCCAGGCAAGAACACTGGAGTGGGTTGCCATTTCCTTCTCCAATGCGTGAAAGTGAAGTCGCTCAGTCGTGTCCGACTCTCAGCGACCCCATGGACTGCAGCCTACCAGGTTCCGCTATCCATGGGATTTTCCAGGCAAGAGTACTGGAGTGGGGTGCCATTGCCTTCTCCATCCTGTTAGTTTTCTTCAATAAGGGCAAAGAGTGTATCTTACAGTTCCACAAAGTCTAATACAGTGCTTGTGGGCATTTAGGTTTATTGAATGAAGAACCAGCGCATTTCTGCACCAGGATGCAGTGTTTTGAGGTACAAACAGATGGGCTGGTATTGTTTCATTCAATCTCCTAAATGACCCTCTTCAGTTGCTGGGGAGGACGGCTACTCTGTAGATAGATTTGATGCTACCTGGTGAGTCAAGTCTCTGCGTGACACCCTCTGCTCAGGCCACTGAGCCCAGTTCACAACCACCTCCAAGTCCCCTCCTCCAGGTTGTGCACAGAGGAACCTCCATTACTGGTACAGTGAGGGAGGCAGGTAAAGGGACAAGAACAGCTTTGACTCTGCTTACCTTCAGAGGGCCATAAACCAAGTCAGTTCACGTTATTTGATTTGCTCTGTCATCTAAATTCCTATCCTAAGGCTTCTTTCCTGAATTCAGTCCCACTGGCCCCTAGCCTCACTGTGTAGTTCAATTATGGTTTAATGCCAACGTGGGGTGGGCATAGACTGTCTCATTTGCCACAAGGTATTGCACAAATTTCTTCTGGATCCTCAGTTTCCTTATAACGTGGGGATAAACCAGTTCCTACCCCATAGGGTAACTGTATTGCTGTTTAGTTGCCAAGTCCTGTCCACCTCTTTTGAGACCCCGTGTACTGTAGCCTGCCAGGCTCTTCTGTCCATGGGATTTCCCAAACAATACTAGAGTGGGTTGCCATTTCCTACTCCAAGGGATCTTCCCAACCCAGGAATCAAACCCATGTCTCCTGCATTGGCAGGTGGATTCTTTGTTGCTAAACCACCAGGGAAGCCCAGGGTAATTGTGAGGGTTAAATAAAACAATGTGGGAGGGTGTTTCACACAGAGCCTGGCACGCAGTAAGTGGAAGCTGCTGTTTGAGAGGGAAGATGTTCACTCCTTTGGCTTCAGGGAGTAGTGCTGGGAATGAAACAGGGAGAGGAGAGAGCCTATCTGTTATCCCTGAGGCCAACCTGGGAAAACTGCTGTTCCATGGTGGAGTAAACCCAGAGCCAGGGGGCAGAGCCAGCATGGCAGTCCTGCCCCCTTCCCTGACAGCTGCCTGTGGGAGGGAGTGAGGAGGTCTTCAGCCCCCACCCTTCTCCAGCATATAGTTGCTCTGGTCCTGCTCTGGCTGAACACAAGGGAAGGGAAGGACCATGGCATCTCACTGTAACCAACACACTGACCGCCAGAGGCCTTGCAAGGAAGGCTGTGCAGGTGAGGTGATGCGGCTGGAGAGTACCGTCACACCACCCCTCCCAGAGCCTGTGGCCTCTTCCTCCCATGGTCCCTGTTGGGCCTCTTCCTGCACTTTCACTTCTCAGTCTTGCCCCCTTGTTATTCAAAGTGTGCTCTGTGGACCAGCAGCATCAGCAGTGTCCTAGAGCTAGTTGGGTATGAAGAATCTTGCCCCTGCCCCAGACTTCTAAATCAGAACCTGCATTCCAACAAGACCTCCGGGGAGTCATTGCCTTGTCAGTGCCTGAGGAGCACTGATCTGGGGTGTCCCGTGCCTCAATCCATTCCCTCCTTTTAGAATTGGACCTCCTCTGGTAGTGCCAATAGATAGGGATAGAGGGTACCCAAAAGGGTAGCCCCTCCTCCATCCACCGTTATTCTCTAGCTAAATAGTAACCACCAGGGTCTTGGGAAAGCTTCACAGAAGTGGCACAGAAACAATGCAGGAAAGCTTTGTGAAGGTTCATTTTTGTGAGCACTGAGAAATAGAAACAGAAAAATTCCCACAGATGGGGAAGATCCATGGCAGGAGTGGAAGCACACTTTGGTGCTCTGAAGGCCAGAAGAAGGGACAACGTATACTTTATGACCTAATTAGAGACAGGATGTTTTGTCTTGATGTCTGGGGGAGGCCGACCTGGTGGTTAAGAAATTTACCATGAACACTGAGTTGCTGGCTTTCCTCCCTGTCTCCATGGGTCTCTGATGCCTCCAGTATTTCATTGCTGTCACTAACTTGGAAAGAGCCAACTAGAAAATGCGCCAGTCTGGGAGATAAAAGTTCTTGGCCAAGATGCTAATCCTTCAAAAGAGTTTTCTCTCAGATTGATGTCCACTGAGTTTGCTCTGAGATCACTACCCACAGGACCACTATCCCCAAACAACTGAAAAGATGGCAGCAGCAAACTCACCATCATAGCCTAGGAGGGTTTATGGCCAGGCCGAGTTGAGACAATAACTCATCCTGGGTGGGAGGGATGACCTTGTGGAGCTGGTGGTTAGTTAGATCTCTCTGGACATAGTTCCCTACTCCTGCCCCTGGACCATGATCTGAACATTTTAGCTGAGAGCTCTAAGTTTCTGCTTGTTGGGGATGTCAGAAAATTACAAGTATTTTCCCTATCCAATGGAGAGAGAAACCACAGTGAGACCAAAAGAGCCATGGAATGATGCTGGCCCTAGGTCAAGCTCATTCTGAATACTGACTCAAGATGGTATTCCATTGTGTTGTTCTGAAAGGTGTTTGCATCCCGCCTCCATCAAGGAACCAGGCAGTCTTCACTCTCCTCCAGTCTCATTAATTGGCAATAAAGGAAGTTGCTGCTGCTGCTGCTGCTGCTGCTAAATCACTTCCGTCGTGTCCAACTCTGAGCGACCCCATAGATTGCAGCCCAACAGGCTTCCCCATCCCTGGGATTCTCCAGGCAAGAACAATGGAGTGGGTTGCCATTTCCTTCTCCAATGCATGAAAGTGAAAAGTGAAAGTGAAGTTGCTCAGTAGTGTCCAACTCTTAGCAACCCCATGGACTGCAGCCTACCAGGCTCCTCCATCCATGGTATTTTCCAGGCAAGAGTACTGGAGTGGGATGCCATTGCCTTCTCTGATGAAGTTAACTCCTCAAAATACAGAGATACAGATTTTGCAATCTAGAAAAACAAGGCAAGCACAACGTCTGTGAAAATCACATACAGTCTTGGCAGAGTGAAACCACATTTACTAAGTAAGGCTCAGGTCACCAAAACTTGAAACTTAAGAGTACTTTGGGGGCAAAATATGTCATTACTAAAACAACTCTAACATTAACCAGAAAAGTAGACCACAAGCTTTGAAAACAAATCTATCCTTTTTTTTTTCTCTTGGCTGCACCATGCGATTTACAGGATCTTAGTTCCCCAACCAGAGATTGAACCTGGGCCATGGAAGTGAAAGCACTGAGTCTTAACCACTGGACCTCCAGGGAATTCCCAAGTCCATCTTGATACAATTAGGTCTTCCATGAGTCTTACTGGTTAGGGTTAACCTTCATTTTATCTCCAGACTTTGATTTAAATTTGCCTGTTTATTCACCATGAATTCTAATTTTAAGTATATCCATGAAATATTTGGGGACATCTACTATTAACATTTGCCTAGACATCAAATAGGAATGTCCACTTCCTCCAGAAGTTTTCAGCTTACTGAGAGAGAAAGAGATCCATACCTGAACTGGCTAAATGCAATAAGTACTATCAATGAGTAATTTGAAAAATTTTTGCTATTCTAAGTAGATCGGAGCAGCCGTGAAGAGATAATGGTAGGTGTTGTGAGAGGACATCAGAGGGCAGACACACTGAAACCATAATCACAGTAAACTAGCCAATATGATCACACAGACCACAGCCTTGTTTAACTCAGTGAAACTAAGCCATGCCATGTGGGGCCACCCAAGACAGATCGGTCATGGTGGAGAGGTCTGACAGAATGTGGTCCACTGGAGAAGGGAATGGCAAACCACTTCAGTATTCTTGCCTTGAGAACTCCATGAACAGTATGAAAAGGCAAAATGATAGGATACTGAAAGAGGAACTCCCCAGGTCTGTAGGTGCCCAAATGCTATTGGAGATCAGTGGAGAAATAACTCCAGAAGGAATGAAGGGATGGAGCCAAAGCAAAAACAACCCAGTTGTGGATGTGACTGATGATAGAAGCAAGGTCCGATGCTGTAAAGAGCAATATTGCATACGAACCTGAAATGTTAGGTCCATGAATCAGGGCAAATTGGAAGTGGTCAAACAGGAGATGGCAAGAGTGAATGCTGACATTCTAGGAATCAGCTAACTAAAATGGACTGGAATGGGTGAATTTAACTCAGATGACCATTATATCTACTACTGTGGGCAGGAATCCCTTAGAAGAAATGGAGTAGCCAACATAGTCAACAAAAGAGTCCGAAATGCAGTACTTGGATGCAATCTTAAAAACGACAGAATGATCTCTGTTCGTTTCCAAGGCAAACTATTCAATATCACGGTAATCCAAGCCTATTCCCCGACCAGTAACGCTGAAGAAGCTAAAGTTGAACGGTTGTATGAAGACCTACAAGACCTTCTAGAACTAACACCCAAAACAGATGTCCTTTTCATTATAGGGGACTGGAATGCAAAAGTAGGAAGTCAGGAAACACCTGCCATAACAGGCAAATTTGGCTTTGGAGTACAGAATGAAGCAGGGCAGAGGCTAATAGAGATTTGCCAAGAGAACACACTGGTCATAGCAAACACCCTCTTCCAACAACACAAAAGACTCTACACATGGACATCACCAGAAGGTCAACACCAAAATCAGATTGATTATATTCTTTGCAGCCAAAGATGGAGAAGCTCTATACAGTCAGCAAAAACAAGACCAGAGATGATTGTGGCTCAGATCATGAACTCCTTATTGCCAAATTCAGATTGAAATTGAAGAAAGTAGGGAAAACCACTAGACCATTCAGGTATGACCTAAATCAAATCCCTTATGATTATACAGTAGAAGTGAAAAATAGATTTAAGGGACTAGATCTGATAGAGTGCCTGATGAACTATGGACGGAGGTTCGTGACATTGTACAGGAGGCAGGGGTCAAGACCATCCCCATGGAAAAGAAATGCAAAAAAGCAAAATGGCTGCCTGAGGAGGCCATACAAATAGCTGGGAAAAGAAGAGAAGCGAAAAGCAAGGAACAGGAAAGATATTCCCATTTGAATGCAGAGTTCCAAACAATAGCAAAGAGAGATAAGAAAGCCTTCCTCAGCGATCAATGCAAAGAAATAGAGGAAAACAATAGAATGGGAAAGACTAAAGATCTCTTCAAGAAAATTAGAGGTACCAAGGGAACATTTCATGCAAAGGTGGGCTCAATAAAGGACAGAAATGCTATGGACCTAACAGAAGCAGAAGATATTAAGAAGAGGTGGCAAGAATACACAGAAGAACTGTACAAAAAAGATCTTCACAACCCAGATAATCACGATGGTGTGATCACTCACCTAGAGCCAGATATCCTGGAATGGGAAGTAAAGTGGGCCTTAGAAAGCATCATTACAAACAAAGCTAGTGGAGATGATGGAATTCCAGTTGAGCTATTTCAAATCCTGAAAGATGATGCTGTGAAAGTGCTGAACTCAATATGTCAGCAAATTTGGAAAACTCAGCAGTGGCCACAGGACTGGAAAAGGTCAGTTTTCATTCCAATCCCAAAGAAAGGCAATGCCAAAGAATGCTCAAACTACTGCACAATTTCACTCATCTCACACGCTAGTAAAGTAATGCTCAAAATTCTCCAAGCCAGGCTTCCACAATACGTGAACCGTGAACTTCCAGATGTTCAAGCTGGTTTTAGAAAAGGCAGCGGAACCAGAGATCAAGTTGCCAATATCCGCTGGATCATCGAAAAATCAAGAGAGTTCCAGAAAAACATCTATTTCTGCTTTATTGACTATGCCAAAGCCTTTGACTGTGTGGATCACAATAAACTGTGGAAAATTCTGAAAGAGATGGGAATACCAGACCACCTGACCTGCCTCTTGAGAAATCTGTATGCAGGTCAGGAAGCAACAGTTAGAACTGGACATGGAACAACAGACTGGTTCCAAATAGGAAAAGGAGTATGTCAAGGCTGTATATTGTCACCCTGCTTATTTGACTTATATGCAGAGTACATCATGAGAAACACTGGGCTGGAAGAAGCACAAGCTGGAATCAAGATTGCCTGGAGAAATATAATAACCTCAGATATGCAGATGACACCACCTTTATGGCAGAAAGTGAAGAAGAACTAAAGAGCCTCTTGCTGAAAGTGAAAGAGGAGAGTGAAAAAGTTGGCTTAAAGCTCAACATTCAGAAAACTAAGATCATGGCATCTGGTCCCATCACTTCATGGGAAATAGATGGGGAAACAGTGGAAACAGTGTCAGACTTTATTTTTTGGGGCTCCAAAATCACTGCTGATGGTGATTGCAGCCATGAAATTAAAAGACGCTTACTCCTTAGAAGGAAAGTTATGACCAACCTAGACAGCATATTAAAAAGCAGAGACATTACTTAGCCAACAAAGGTCCGTCTAGTCAAGGCTATTATTTTTCCAGTAGTCGTGTATGGATGTGAGAGTTGGACTGTGAAGAAAGCTGAGCGCCGAAGAATTGATGCTTTTGAACTGTGGTTTTGGAGAAGACTCTTGCGAGTCCCTTGGACTGCAAGGAGATCCAACCAGTCTATCCTAAAGGAGATCAGTCCTGGGTGTTCATTGGAAGGACTGATGTTGAAGCTGAAACTCCAATACTTCGGCCAGCTTATGTGAAGAGTTGACTCATTGGAAAAGACTCTGATGCTGGGAAGGATTGTGGGCAGGAGGAGAAGGGGACGACAGAGGATGAGATGGCTGGATGGCATCACCGACTCTATTGACATGGGTTTGGGTGGACTCCGGGAGTTGGTGATGGACAGGGAGGCCTGGCGTGCTGGGATTCATGGGGTGGCAAAGAGTCGGACACGACTGAGCGACTGAACTGAACTGAACTGAAATAAATTATAAGATCAAATCCAGCTGTGGATTAAAGCAAATAAGCAAAGTCAAAGGTATATTAAGAAAATCTATGGTGTACTTCATTACCTTAATAGGCTAAAGGAGAAAAATCATATGACCTTCTTGATAAATGCCAAAAAAGCATTAGAAAAATAAAAGGCATTAGATAAAATTCAACATCTAGGATTTCCCTGGTGGTCCAATTGTTAAGAATCCACCTACCAATGCAGGGGACATGGGTTCAATCCCTGATCCAGGAAGATTCCACATGCTGCAAGGCAACTAAACCCATGTGCCACAACTACTTAATCCACACACCCTAGAGCCCCTGCTCTGCAACAAGAGAAGCCACCACAATGAGAAGTCTGCAACTAGAGAGTAGCCCCTGCTCGCTGCAACAAGAGAAATCCAGCGTGGCAACAAAGACACTGTGCAGCCAATAAAAAAATAAATAAAAATTTAAAAAATTCAACATCTATTCCTGATTTGTTAACAAAAGAAATTAAAACTCTCTGACCAACTTCAAATAGATAGATAGACTTTATCATCATATCATTTCAGTTCAGTTCAGTTCAGTCGCTCAGTCGTGTCCGAATCGCAGCACGCCAGGCCTCTCTGTCCATCACCAACTCCCGGAGTCCACCCAAACCCATGTCTATCGAGCCGGTGATGCCATCCAACCATCTCATCTTCTGTCATCCCCTTCTCCTCCTGCCTCCAATCCTTCCCAGCATTAGGGTCTTTTGCAATGAGTCAACTCTTCGCATAAGCTGGCCAAAGTATTGGAGTTTCAGCTTCAACATCAGTCCTTCCAATGAACACCCAGGACTGATCTCCTTTAGGATAGACTGGTTGGATCTCCTTGCAGTCCAAGGGACTCACAAGAGTCTTCTCCAACACCACAGTTCAAAAGCATCAATTCTTCGGCGCTCAGCTTTCTTCACTGTCCAACTCTCACATGCATACATGACTACTGGAAAAACCATAGCCTTGACTAGACGGACCTTTGTTGGCAAAGTACTGTCTCTGCTTGTAAATATGCTATCTAGCTTGGTCATAACCTTTCTTCCAAGGAGTAAGCGTCTTTTAATTTCATGGCTGCAATCACCATCAGCAGTGATTTTATAGAACATGAAAAATTAACAGCAAATGTGATAGAGTAAAATACCAGATGCATTCTGATTAAAATCAGAAACAAGGTAAAGTTGCTTACTAACACCTATTATTCTGGTTAAAGCAAAAGCAGGCATGAATCTCAGCTCATAGACTCAAGTTTGCAAGCAGTTTTTTTTCTGCTTTTTTAATAATTTCATTGAATTTCAATCATGAGTTACTGTTGTACCATGTGATTGAAATGTACTCTTGGTCATTATGAGAGTTCCCCTTACTGCCAGATTTGCCATCTCAGTTGGAGGGGGGAAGTATCCAGTACCAGAAAGGGGAAGCATCTGGCTCTTGTGTGTCCACAATAGCATTTCCCATGATATACTTTGTCTTGTCTAAACCTCAAGATGTTGACTCACACATGTAGCTGTGGCATTGTCACTTGTTCTCAGTTGCACGTTTTCTTAAGTTCTCTATCTCTCAGCTCCCTTTGCACCCAATTTGGGCACCAGAGAGTATGAGGTGATCCTTGTGCCTACATAGTGGGAGTGTCCAAGGTTCTTCACTGCCTTTGGGCTCCTTCTGGACACATATCAAATTATTCTGCTTCTCCCATCCCCATGCTGGGGTGTGTGGGAATTATGTCGGCTATCTCTGGTCCAGCTGTCCAGCTCTGCCCCTAGTCTTTTCATTTCTCAAAGAAATGATATGGTTGTGCTGCCTCCCTGACTCTACTCAGAGAAAGGGCATGTGTCTCTTCTGATTCCAACTTCCCAGTCTATCAAGAATATCTCTTGTTCTGCTGGCAGCTCTCCACTTCCATCTCCCACCCTTCATTTATGCTTGGGCTTCTGGGGGAGGGAACAAGATGGGTGCAGGGACACATTGAAGTTTTGAACCCACTTGCTTCCCTCTAACTCTCCTCTTTTCTCTGAATCTTGAGCCTTTTATTTAATCTAAAGAAACACTAAAGCTCATTAATCTAACATCAAATAATCTGTAGTGAAGAACCTTTAGTTTTACTTTCAATTGTCATGAATCATAATTCTGGTTTATACCACTGTTCAGTGAGATGAGTTTGCCAATCATGCATTTGTGATGTTGTGGCAACAACAAATTGCCATAAAGTGTTATAAATGCTTGCTCACAATATCTATACTTAACCCACCATGGACCAGTGACAAACAACTCATGGACCAGCTGTGGTCCAGAGGCCATATTGATTAGCTCAATACAAAAGCTTCATCACTTCCACATCTGCTCTTCTAAATCTGGTAGATATTTCAAATTGAAAGCTCCAAGAATTTGATTTCCTTTCCTATGTATTCTGCTGTGTCATCCATTCCCTAGGCCCATAAGTGCAGAACACATTAACTTCTGGAGAGAAATGGTGGAACAAGTAGTGATTAGGTCACAGAAAACAGTGTAAATAAAACTGCATCAGTTAACTCTCCAAGTTTCACTCTTGATGCAGAAATGGGAAGTATAAAATTGGCTTTAAAAAAAGGAAGAGAACAAGAGACTAATACTTTGTAAATAAATCGGAACCTACAGAAAAAAAAAGTTTTTTTTAATAGTTCAGTAGGATGATTATTACAAACAGTAGCAAAATCAAGAACCCTTCTACTATGATTAGAAACCATAGTAAGGGTTCCACTCACACCAACTATGAAACAAAATACCTAGAAATCAAATTAATAGGAAGTTACTGAATACATTTGAAGAAAATAATAAAAGCTTACTGAGATATGTGAGAGATTTTATTAAACCTTGTTGTTTAGTCACCAAGTTGTGTCCAACTCTTTGCAACCCCATGGACTGCAGCATGCCAGGCTTCCCTGTCCTTCACCATCTCTCAGAGTTTGCCCAAGCTCATGTCCAAATTAGTAAGTTTATATTGTAAAGAGTTATAAATTTGTCTACAAATATAATTCCATTCTAATCAAAATCATGTAGAAGGGGTAAGGAGGACTTGACAAAGTGATTCTCAAATCTATCTAAAAATTAAAGGGATGATAGTAACCAGAAAAAGATTTCAAGAGAGAAACTTGAGGGAGTACTTATTATCCTTTTTGATATTGTATGACATTGTAAAGCTACAGAAATTAAAACAGAATAATTCTGCACACACATGGAAAGAGGAATAAGTGGAACAGAAAGATTATTCAAAAAGAGGTCTAAATATCAATAAAAAATTTAGTATATGACAAATGAACAATTAAAATCACGAGAGGAAGGATGAGTTATTTAAAAAATGGTGTTAGAACAATTGGTTAACAAATGTGCCCATTCCTGGACTCTTCTTTGTACTTCCTTGTTCCCTCTGGTGGGATGTCCTCATGTGACTTGTATTGGCCAATGAAATGTGAGTTTGAGTGATGTGTGTCACTTCTGATAAGCTGTAAGAGCCAGTGCACAGTTTCCCTTGTTTCTACTTCCTCTAGTGAGTCCTGAGTAAGGATGATGCACAGCAGAGCCCCTAAGTGACTCATAATAAATGTGTAGTGTGAGAGAGAAATAAACCTTTGTTTAAAGCCATTGGAATTTAGAGTTTCTATTATGCATCATAACCCAGCCTATCCTGACTGATATAATTTCTCTCTCACACTTCAAACTTGTCATGAGGCAGGAGGCAAATGAGCCCCACTCCCACCCAGGGTAAAGCAATTGGAGATTCATTCTCTATTGACAGAAATTCCAAGACAAGAATAGCAGGACAATTAAGGTAGGAGGCTAGATCCTGCACAGACCACATATTTCTCATTCCCAAAGTCAGGAGATCTCCCTGACCACACATACACAGAAGAGGCTCCTAGGAGGCCAAAGGGGAGTCATGTCAAGGGATATTCTACCCAGCTGACTTTTCGGTAGGATCCATCTTGGCTAAGAGATGTGTGCACACACAAGGAAGGATCCTGAGATATACCAAGTATGGAAAGTAAACCAGGTGAATCATAATGATTGGCCAAAGGAAACCCAGAAGAAATGCCTCATATAAGTGATTTTAAATGCCACATGGGTGCAACTCAAGCACTCTCTGCCTGTGTATTTATCCACACATACTGTACTCTTTTCCCTCCTAGTAAATACTTTACTTGCTTCACTACTTTCCAACTTTGTGGAAATTCTTTTCTGCAAAGCCAGAAAGCCAGGGCCCTTGTCACTGACCACTGGTCTAGTGGCTAGGATCTGGTGCTTTCACTACTGCTGCCTAGCCTTAATCTCTGGTTGGGAATCCAAGCTCTGCTCCAATCCATTGCAGGCCACCCAAGATCAGTTAGAAGAAAAACAATTCACATCAATATTTTAGAGATGCAAATCATTAATATTCACAGTATGAATGTTTTGGAGTACTTGTGGTTTTGAGGGGAGTGTTAGGCAGAAGGCATTCAGTTCAGTTTGGTTCAGTTGCTCAGTCGTGTCCGACTCTTTGCAGCCCCGTGGACTGCAGCACACCAGGCCTCCCTGTCCATCACCAACTCCTGGAGTTTACTCAAACTCATGCCCATTGAGCCAGTGATGCCATCCAGCCATCGCATCCTCTGTCGTCCCCTTCTCCTCCTGCCTTCCATCTTTCCAGCATCAGGGTCTTTTCTAATGAGTCAGTTCTTTGCATCAGGTGGCCAAATTATTGGAGTTTCAGCTTCAAAGGCTTGCTTAATTCCAAAAATAAAGTGCTATATGCAGGGCCAGCTACATAATAAAGCACAAAATGAAAATGCAGGGTCCCTTGTTTAAAATTTATATAATTTCAAGATGGTGACCACAGAGCATAAACTATGCATTGGGTGCTTCTAAGAGTGGGTCCCTGTAAGATTTCATAGACTACATACCTGTGAAGCTGGCCCTGGCTGTGTACAACTGATGTAGCTGCATCCTTCCTTTTCTCCTGGCACAATTTCCTCACTATGCTGCCCTCAGATTATACTTCCACAGGGCAGTGAGGGTGATGTTTGTGTTTCATTCATGAAGTCTTTACTCCAATGTTGCCTTCTCATTTAGGCTAACCCCCATCCTCCATACTCCTTTTTTATTTTTCTCCTGTAATACTTTTCACTATCCATCATGGTATACATTTACACATTTATCTTATTTATGTGTATCTCCCCTACTAGAATGTAATCCATGAGGGCACATATTTTTGTGTGTTTTGGTCATTATTATATCCTCAACACCTAGGACAGTGCCTATCATATAGTGATTACTCAGTAAATATGTATTGAAAGAGTGAATAAATGAATTTAAAGAATATCAATAAGAATATGTAACAGGCATCCACACATTATCGGTCCACCTGCTCAACAATAGTTAATGATTTTGTTTCAAGTCACAGTATCATGTTATCCCCTCTGAATAGGGTAACAACTGCACCACAGCATTCCCTGTCCAATAACAGAACTGGGTCCTTGGGCCATTGCTAGAAATCCTGAGAGCAGCTGTGAAATTGCTCATGACACAGGATGTCATGAGGTTGGGACTCTATAGAGAAGAGAGCCCCCGCCCTCCAGGCCTGTTAGGAATTGGGCTGCACAGAAGGAGGTGAGCAGAGGCAAGTGAGCAAAGCTTCATCTGTATTTACAGCTGCTTCCTATCACCTCCTGAGCTCTGCCTCCTGTCAGATCAGCAGCAGCATTATATTCTCTTAAAAGCACAAACCCTACTGTGAACTGCACATTCCAGGGATATAGATTGTGTGCTCCTTACGAGAATCATCCTGAAATCAACCCCACCCCCACCCCCCGCCCCGCCTTTATCCCAGGTCCATGGAAAAAAATCATCTTCCATGAAATTGGTTTCTGATGCCAAAAAGGTTAGGGACTGCTGCTACAGGGAAAAGATTCTTTTTTAAAAAAATAATTTTACTGGGTTGTAATTTACCATCAAGTGCACTCATTTGAATGATATGGCTTGATGCACTTAGATATATGTATATACTTACATTCTACTTTGTTTTATTTGGTAAAAATATACAAAATTAAGTTTACCATCATAACTATTTAAGTGTACAGTTCAGTAATGTTAAGTATATTCGCATTGTTGTACAACGAAGATTCTCTAGAATCTTTTTATCTTTCAAAATTGAAACTGTATACCCACTGAACATGAATTCTCCTCCCCGGGGGAAAAGTTTCCTTTTAATTCACCCTTATAATGAAGCATTCAGAATGCATAAGGAACTCCTTAAAGTAATCTCAAAATCGGACTACTTCCAGAAAGAGTCAATGAATCATTTAGTACTCTTAAGTGTACAAATAAAAGAAAAACTATCCAACTCAAATCAACTAATAAATTAGTAAAAATGAATTTAGAGGCTCCTGTAAATAATAGTCTTCTATCTGGGGCTCAGATGATGGGACCAGGACTAGCTTCCCTTTGCATTTCAGTTTTGTCTCTGGGTGTTATTTCCCTTCCCCGGGTGGTGGGAGCAGCACCAGCCAACCCTTTCTTCCTGGGCCTTGTGAGGAGGCTCTTCCTACCTGGCAATCCAAACAGATGACTCCTCAATCTAATGGGAAGATGACTTCCCATTAGATGAGTCTGGTTTCCTGCCCAAGATGGAACTAATCTCTGTGGGCAGAGGAATGGAGTCTATTGATAGTCTTAAACCAATTAGGATCCATGTGGGAGCTTGGGTAGGAGTCTATCTTCCACGTACTGACCGGCTGAGAATGGGAGAGTGATGATTTTAATTAAGAAAATTGAGTGCAGGTGATAAGAGGGGATGACTGCTGGGGCAACATCAGAATGTCATCATTGCTATCTACTTTACACAATTATATCAGTCAATTATTTAGTATTCAGTGAGTTCCAGTTACAAAATGAGCACCTTGATGAACTTTGGGGTTGTGGATCAGGTTGTACCTGAATTTTCATTTAGGGTTTATGCAGGAAGTGTTCCCAGGAGAAACCTGTAAGGTGGTGAGGTGGGGGAAGCAGGATAGCAAAGGAGAGGAAGCCTAGCAAGAATGCCAGCCCTGGCCTGATCATTCCAGAGCTGAGAGTAAATTACACACCCAGGCAAAAGAACTGGGCTATTGTACTCCCACACCAATGTTCAGCTACTGGCCATGGAGAAGCGGGGAAATTCCCAGGTACTTCCAGCCCTCCAAGTAATCACAGAGGCACCTATACCCAAGGGCACTCTTCTGAAGGTTGCTAGTGGTAGCCATTCACAATGAAACTGACCGGAGATAGGTGCACAGAGCTGGTCAAAGGTGGGCTTTCAACAGAAACCACTGCAGAACAGATGTAACCATAATTTGCTGTGAAAGCTGGTGCCAGATGAGCAGGCTCAGGGGCCCAACATCAGCGCAGAGGTCAAGCGTTCTACCTTGAGAGGAGTTTTTAAAGTAGCACACAAAGGAGTAAGCTGTATGGATGGCACTGGGAACAGCCACCATGGGCCTAGAAGAATGTAGTTGTGGAATAGAGAAGAGTGAAATGCAGGTGTCAAGAGGGACAGTCAAGAGTGGGTGGGGGGTTCCCTAGTGGTCTGATGGTTAATAATCCGCCTGCCAATGCAACGGACACGGTTTTGATCCCAGGTCTGGGAAGATTCCACATTTGTTGTTGTTTAGTCATTCAGTTGTGTGTGATTCTTTGCAGCCCCATGGACTGCAGCATGCCAGGCTGTCCTTCACCATCTACCAGAGTTTGCTCAAATTCATGTATATTGAGTCAGTAATATCATCCAACCATCTCATCCTCTATCATCCCCTTCTCCTCTAGCCTTCAGTCTTTCCCAGCATCAGGGTCTTTTCCAGTGAGTCACCTCTTCGCATCAGATGGCCAAAATATTGGAGCTTTATCTTCAGCATCAGCCCTTCCAATGAATATTCAGGGCTGACTCCCTTTACGATTGACTGGTTTGATCTCCTTGCTGTCCAAGGGATTCTCAAGTGTCTTTTCCAGCACCACAGTTCAAAAGCATCAGTTCTTCAATGCTCAGCCATTTTTTATTTTTCAGCTCTTATATTTGAGAGTCCAACTTTGAAGGTCAGCAGGATTTAATTACAGAACTTCTACAAGACTGGGAAAACAGAGACTCTTGGAGGGTACAAGCAAAACCTTGTGCACACCAGGACCCAGAAGAAAGTAGCAGTAACCCTACAAGAGACTGAGCCAGACTGTGTGTGGTTGGGAGTCTCTGGTGGAGACGTGGGTCAACTTGGCCTACCACAGGGTTGGGGCACTGACTCCAACAATCCTGGGAGACCCAGCATGCTGGCATAAGTCGCTTTGAAGGAGGTCACCATTGCCCCTACCATTGCTTCAGGTCAAACTACAGGCAGGGAACACAGCTCCACCTATCAGCAGAAAATTGGATTAAAGACTTACTGAGCATGGCCTTGCCCACCAGAACAAGACCCAGTTTTCCCCATGGCCAGTCCCTCCCATCAGGAAGCTTGCACAAGATTCCACATAACTTGAAGCAACTAAGCCTGTGTGCCACAACTACTGAGCCTGTGCTCTAGAGCCTGGGAGCCACAGCAAGAGAAGAAAAAAGTGAAGTCAAAGTGCTAGTCGCTCCGTTGTATCTGACTCTTTGAGACCCTGTGGACTGTAGCCTGCCAGGCTCCTCTGTCTGTGGAATTTCCCAGGCAAGAAGAGAAACCCCCACAGTGAGAAGCCCATACACCACAATGAAGAGTAGCCTCCACTCGCAGCAGCTAGAGAAAGCCCATGTTCAGCAACGAAGACCCAGCTGAGCCAAATAGATAACTATAAATAAATAAATTAAGCAAACAAATCTTTCAAAAATGTTTCCTACTTCTTAACAACATAACAAAAAAAGTGAGAGGGACAAGATAGCTCTTTTCCTGTTTTCTCACCTTGCACCATCAACCCTCACCAAGCCAAGCCTCGGATTGGCCTTGGGCTCGTTCCTCCCTGAACTTGTCTGGGCTTCGCAAACTGCTCTTCACCTGGGCTCCAGAGATGCTCTCCCAGTGTTGTCAATGGTGCAAGGCCTCAGTCTGAATCTTCAGCTCTATCCCTCCAGCAGCTCTATCCCTCCTTGGCCTGACACCCAAGCCCTCCAAGCTGGCTCCAGCAGTTAACTCTCCAGATAGTAACTTTGGCTGTGCAGCAGTTACTATCAGTGTGGCATTCAGATCCTCTGGCAGTCCTCTCACTGGTTATGTGTGCCCAGCCCTGGGGCTTCTGTTCTTTTTCAGGCCTGTGACTTTCATGGGAGGACTGTTCTGGAGTTCTCAGAGCTCTGCTATAAGCTCTAGGATTCTACATTCCCTGCGTGCTAAGGTATCTCGGCTGTGTCTGAATCTTTGTGACCCTGTGGACTATAGCCAACCAGGCTCCTCTGTCCATGAGATTCTCCAGGCAAGAATACTGGAGTGGGTTGCCATGCCCTCCTCCAGGGGATCTTCCTGACTTAGGGATCAAACTCATGTCTCTTATGTCTCTTGCGTTGGCAGGCAGGTTCTTTATCACTAGTGTCACCTAAATTTCCTGGGACAGCCCTTAATCAATGAGTGATAGTATAGGAGAAGGAAAAGTCCAGTTCGCAAGATAACCCAAGAGCTCAGGTGAGGCTGGACTGCACCTGAAATGCTGCCCTAAATCAGGTTTGCTTCCCCGTCTTCTTCCATCTCATTTCCCCTAAGAAGCCCTTCCTCAGTAATCTGTTGCACATAACTCTTTTCAAAGTCTGTTTCCAGGGAATAAGACCTAAGTTACTATGCTGGTTGGCTCCAGTTACTTGGGCCATCAGTCTCCATAAGCAGGCTGGAACTGAAACTGTGCAACTTGGATTGGGACTTGAGCCCAGGGTTTTTTAATTGAGATCACACACCTGGTCTCAGGACTCCATGAAACTCAGGTTCTTGATGTCCCATTGCAGAAAGAATTCAGTGAGAGACAAAGTGATGGGTAAGAAGTGGATTTATTTAGAGAGGAACACAGTCCACAAACAGAGTGTGGGCCATCTCAGAAGGTGAGAGTGGCACTAGGGTACGGGGTTGTCAGTTTTTATACAGGTGGGTAATTTCATAGGCTAATAAGTGGGAGGAGTATTTCAGCTATTTAGGGGAAGGGGTGGGAAGTTCCAAGAATCAGGCTATGACCCACTTGTTGACCTTTCATGGTTGGCCTTGTAACTGTCATGGTGCTATGGGTGTGTCATTTAGCACACTGATGTGTTACAATGAGTGTATGCTGAGGCTCAAAGTCTAGTGGAAGTCTTGTCTTCCATCTTGGACCTAGTTGTTTCTAACCATTTATGTCATGACCTATGGCTATGGCATTCTTTAAAGTTTGTGCCCTGTCCCCTTCCCTCCTGTTTCAGAACTAGATCCTTAGGGAGCTTCAGTTCATGCTCTGATATCCTCATAACTGGAAAGGAAAAGTCTCTTCTCTGCCCTCTTCAGGTATAAAAATCCCAGAAAGAGTTCTGTTTGGCCAGAGTGAATCCTGTGTCCATTCCTGCAACCAATATGATGGACAGGAAAATGGGACTCTGCAGACTCCCCAAGAACTACATTGTTAGAAAGTAGGAAAGCATTTCCTAAATGATACAGACACTGTTCTGGTTAGACAGAGGAATAAATGGTAACTGCACTTGTGAGATTATAGGCTTGGCTGCAAGTGACAGAGATAAAAAATAATACCACCTGAAGAAGATAGAAATGGGCTTTTCAAGTGCACTAGTGGTAAGGAATCCACCTGTCAATGCAGAAGATGCAAGAGACACAGTTTTGATCCCTGGGTCGGGAAGATCTCCTGGAGTATGAAATGGCATTCCACGTCAGTATTCTTGACTGGGAAATTCATTGGACAAAGAAGCCTGGCAGGCTACATTTCATGGGGCTGCAAAGAGTTGGACACGACTGAGCAACTGAGCACAAATAGACAGAAATAGTATTTTCTCTCATTGAAAGGTCCAAGGTGGTGTAGCCTCTCAGCCCTATCATGTTGCCAGAAGCTCTGGCATCTTCTTTCTTCTTGTTCTACCTTTCCTGCTCTGTGTTGCTTTTGACCACGTGATTCAATATAGCTCCCCAGCCCTCTGCATTCCATCACTGTAGTAGAGAAAAGGGGAAGAACAAGGGGAGAGCATACTCCTTTTCTTCATGAGTGCAATCCAGCACTGAGACCCATGGCCACATCTAGCTTCAAGAGAAGCCAGGCAGAGCTGACTTTATTCTTGCCAACCACGTGCCCAACTAAAATTTGTTGTTCTGGAAAAAGGGGAGAAGAAATATTGGGAGACACCTGGTCTCCCAAGACTCTTTCCAAATGTTATATTTATGGGCATTTAGGAAAAAGACTACTGGGACTCAAAAATCCCAGTGAAAAAGGACCAACTTAAAGTAATATTTCTCAGTCATATCCTATAAAATGCTTCTTCTAAGGGATTCTAATAGGTGTGACAGTAAATCAGAGTTCCATAATCAAATTATACATTTGGGAAATTCTGGGCTAAATGCTAGGGATTTTTTTTCTTTAATCACATGACTTCTGTGATGCCCTCATGGACACTATGACACTCCCAGGAGGACACAGATTGCAATGATATGTACTGACATCTCCAGGGTGAGTGTTTTTAGGAAACTGTTTGGAAAATATTTTATTCAAAAAGGGTCATCTTCTCCTCCAACTCTCTCATTGGTATTTTTCCATTGTAACTCCTACATTCACAAAGATAACTACCATACACATGGTCATTTTTCAGTTCATTTCTACTAAAACTTTTGTTGTAGGCCCTGAGCTGGTTCAGTTTTGGAGAGGTGGAGAGACCTGTGCACACACAGTCCCAAAGGTAGGGAGGAACAAGCAAGTATCTCAATGAGGTGCTGGCTAGGTTGATTTGACTGAAGTTAAGTACCTGTAGGGACTCAGCCAGTGAAGAATCTACCTGCAATGCAGAAGACCTGGGTTCAATCCCTGGGTCAGGAAGATCCCCTGGAGAAGGGAATCGAAACCCACTCCAGCATTCTTGCCTGGAGAATCCCATGGACAGAGGAGCCTGGAGGGCTACAGTCCATGGGGTCTCAAAGAGTCAGACACGACTGAGTGACTAACACTTTCACTTTCTTTCAAGTATCTGCAAAGTTGGTTAATGTCAGATGATGACAGACTAGGAAAATAATTTGACTATCCAGCAGGCACTGAGGAGTCCATGAAGGTTTTTTTTTTTTTTTTATGAGGGAAGCAATATAATTAAATTTGTATTTTAACAGGATTATTTCTTGGATGGCATTACCGATTCAATGAACATGAACTTGGGCAAACTCCAGGATACAGTGAGGGATGGGGAGGTCTGGTGTACTGCAGGCCATCGGTTTGCAAATAGTTGGACACGACTTCATGACTGAACAACAACAAGTAGGTATGGCAAGCTGGGGATGAGAAGAAGATGTACAAAGTCAATGAAAGTCACTTTTGGAACCATCCAAGTTCATGTGGTACCAGGCCCAAACTGTTCCATTTACCAGTTTTGGCAGATTAGGAGGGACCTTAAAGACAGGGCGGTACAACTCAGCAGGCAGAGCCACAGCCCTTTAGGAATGTCCTCAGACAATAAGCTCCTATTTTTTGGAATTAAGGTGGACCCCAGGTCTGCAATTTGACCCATCTCAGTACTTGTTCTTCCACTGTTTCTTAGCCTCAGCTCCATTCAGAGCTTTGTCTCTGTGGGTATCCCTAGATTGTTAATATCCCTCGCCCTGATTCCTGGACCTTGGGAGAGGTTAAGTTGCCCTCAAGAGTATCACAAAGGCCCACGAGGATAGGTTGTCCAAAGGCTATTCTGGGCATATAGATAGTCCCAACACAGACCACAGAAGGCCAAAGTCTGCTGACTTTGTGTGGCCCAAATATTTACTTGTCAAACCCCCTAAAATGAGGGAACAAGAGCATAAATGAGTCAAAGCATTCTTGTGTCTATCTTTTGACCTGGTTTCCTACAGAAGGACTCAGAAAAACCTCAATGTGGCCAACATCTGCCCATCACCATGCTGAAGTTGCTCCAGTGAACTTTAGGCCAAACTAAGTGAATTCTGGGTCTTGAGACACAAAGCAGGCCACTCCTTCTGCTTGGGTGAGCCAGAATTTTAAATTTCAGTATTTAACTTCCTCTCTCCTTTTTCTCCTTCACTTTGAAAATAATGCAACATTTTAAAATTGGGCATAAAAATAATTACCCTCAGTGAATTCCCTGGTAGTCCAGTGGTTAGGACTCAGAACTTCCACTGACGGTGACCTGGGTTTGATCCCTGGTCAGGGAACTAAGATTCCACAAGCCTTGTAGTGTGGCCAAAAAAAACAATTTACCCTCAGCCCTCTCCCTTAACATGATCCTATATATTTCATGTTTGATTCCAGTTTTTGTCATTTGAAGATATTTTTATATGTAATTGTATTCATAGCACACATGCTATTGTGTACCAATTTTTAAACTTGCCGTTGATTAATTCCTAGGTTGTTTGAAAATATAACCATAGTTTTTAATGATAAGATAACCTAATAGTAGTAAAAAAATCAAAATTAGCAATACTCTTAGTATAACCAGCCCTCTTTCTATCCCAGTCTTGTCTCAAGAATTTATTTTCTGGAGTCAGTTAATTTGGGGCTCAAATTCTGGGTCTGCCACTTAATACTTTGTGTAAGGTTACAGAAATTACTTGACATCAGATGTAAAGTTGACATATAGTTATGAGAGCTCAGTTGGTAAAGAATCGCCTGCAATGCAGAAGACTCTGGTTTGATTCCTGGGTCAGGAAGATCTGCTGGAGAAGGGATAGGCTACCCACTCCCATATTCTTGGGCTTCCCTTGTGGCTCAGCTGGTAAAGAATCCACCTGCAATGCAGGAGACCTGGGTTCGATCCCTGAGTTGGAAAGATCCCCTGGAGAAGGGAAAGGCTACCCACTGCAGTATGCTGGCCTGGAGAATTCCATGGACTATGTAGTCCAGGGGGTTGCAAAGAGTTGTTTACAACTATATGACTTTCACTTTTACTATGGTTGTAGTGAAGAGTAAATAAGAGAATGTACATGAACTACCTGGCGCATTTTTGGTCATGGTAAGCTTTTAAGACATCTGAGTTCCTATTCTTTGGCTTAACTATACACACAGATTTCTGTAGAGTTGCAGTTGTGAAGTACTTGTTAGTTTCCCATTGAAATTGTATTGTAACTAATTTCTGTTACTGCAGTTTTCAGAATTACTGTTTAGAAGTGGTGGAGTTAAGATCTGAAGCTAAGCACTTCAAATCCTGCTGGCCTACTCTTGATTTTTTTTTCCATCAAATGATTTGGAAGCTATATATATCATCTTTATTTTATGTGATTACCTTTGAAATTTAAAGACATCTGAACTTATATTTTTTAGTCAGATGTCATCAATGAAACAGAATCTATTGCTTTCATCTTGTAAGGTAATTTAAGCACAATTTTTCTTCTTTCCTCTTCTCTTGTCTTCTAGTTTCTATTTAAATCATTTGAACTTTTATTATTCACAGTGAAAAAATTTTTAATTCTTTTAATAACTATTTTTATATCAGTAATATTTTTAATAGTAACATAAACAAGAATTCCTTAGACTTAGTTCAAAGTTTTATTAGTTTCATTGTTCATCATTATTTCTTTTATACAACTCTTTTTTAAAAAATTGTGGTAAAGTACACATAACATAAATTTGCTATCTTAACCATTTTTGGGCTTTCCTGGTGGCACTCATGGTAAAGAACATGCCTGCCAAGGCAGGTAGATGTAAGAGACACAGGTTCAATCCCTGGGTCAAGAAGACCCCCTGGAGGAGGGCATGGCAACCCACTCCGGTACTCTTGCCTGGAGAATCCCATGGATGGAAGAGCCTGGCAGGCTGCAGTCCACAGGGTTGAAAAGAGTCAGACATGACTGAGTGACTTCACTTAGTAGCGTTAAGTACGTTCCCATTCACATGGTGTACATTCACGTGGTGCAACCATTGGCACCATCCCTCTCAAGAATTCTTTTCTTTTTGCAAAACAAACTCTGCACCTTTAATGGGTGCGCTAACTCCTCATTTTCCCTCTCCCCAGCACTGGCAACCACCATTCTAATTTCTGTTTCTTTTAATCTGGCTACCCTAGGTACCCCATGTAAGTGGAATCATACAATATTTGTCCTTTTGTGAATGGCTTATTTCACTTAGTATAATGTCTTCAAGGTTTGTCAATTGTAGCATGTGTCAGAATTTCCTTTCTTTTTAAGGCTGAATAGTATTCACTGTATGTGTGTAACACATTTTGTTTATCCATGGGCTTCCCTGTGGCTCAGCTGGTAAAGAATCCATCTGCAATGCGGGAGACCTGGGCTCGATCCCTGGGTTGGGAAGATCCCCTGGAGAAGGGAAAGGCTACCCACTCCAGTATTCTGGCCTGGAGAATTCCACGGACTCTATAGTCCATGAGCAAAGAGTCGGACATGACTGAACGACTTTCACGCACTTATTTATCCATATTCAGCTCTTTAAGTTCTTTTTTTAAAAAAGAAATATATCTGCTGAACTAACAGCAAACAAACACATTACTTAAAATTATTTTAATTATTTAGAACTTTAATATTACTTAACACTATTTTAATAATTTCTTTATGTGCTGAAAATAGCGCTTTGAGTTATTTTTTCAAGTAGGGCATTTGGTTCATCTCAAGTTGAGTATTTCACGCCTGGCAGAATTCTAAAGATGGATTCCCTCCACCCCAGATTCTCATCCCCTGGATAGCCAACAAACACTAACCTAGGTATTGCTGGAAGGTGATGTTGCAATTATTAATTAAATTTCCCAATCCAGAGGGGCATTAAAATACAGAGGTTATCTGGGTAGTCCTGATCAACATATGCGAGCCTTTTAAAAAGCAGCAGCAGAAGGCAGAAGTAAAAAATGATTCATAGAATAAGAATGACTTTACATGTCATTCCTGGTTTGCAGACTGCGGGGATCACATGAAAAGGAATGTGATTGGCATTAAGGATCTGAGAGAGGAGTCCCCGGTCATCAGCCAGTGAAGAAAGAGCCCTCAGTTCTCTAAACTGCAAGGAACTGAATTCTGCCCACATCAGGAGTTTGGAAGAACCACAGTAGAAACTCCAGAGAAGAATGTAGCCCTACTCCCACCTCGATTTCAACCTTGTGAGACCCTGAGCAGAAAAACAAGCCAAACCTGCCCAGATACCTGAACTATAGAGAAGTGTAAGATATTAAAGAGGTGTGTTTCAAGCTGGTAAGTTTATGGTAATTTTTACACAAAATAGGCAACTAATACAGTGCTTCACTGTCTTAGTTCTACCATATGGTTAGTAATAACTTTTTCTTTTTAGATTTATTTTTTATTTAATTTAATTTTTTTGGCTGTGGTGGGTCTTCGTTGCTGCATGTGGACTTTTCTCTAGTTGCCACGAGTGGGGCTGCTCTTCGTTGTGGTGCTCCGGCTTCTCTTGCTGCGGAGCACGGGCTCTAGAGCATTGGCTTAGTAGCCGTGGTGCACAGGCTTAGTGGTTCCATGGCATGTGGGCTCTTTCCAGACCAGGGATCGAACCAGTGTCTCCTTCATTGCAAGGCAGATTCTTAACCACTGGACCACCAGGAAACGCTGGTTAGTAATAACTTTTGATGCTTCATATAACAAATCCTTCCTCAGAGGATAAGAATCATTTACAATAAGATGAATCCATTTTATTATGGACCTATTTGTGTATTATCATTAATAAAAGAATGCGCTGCAGGTTCTGAAAGTAATGTGCATGTTAAAAAGCCTTTCTGCATCAGAAATACCCACAAAGAAGCACTACTCTGTCCTGGAACAGCTTGGTTTAAAATTGGATATTTATCAAAGATGGTCACTTGTCAGTAGTAACTATTTCACAGAAATAAAACATAGTCAGTTATATTATTAACTATTTGGGACCATGGACATAGCTTTAAAGATTTCCCCTTTTTCCTGATGCTGGAAGCCCTCTATTTGCCTCGATACCCTAACTAGATGTGAGATAACTGAATGTGTCTGTTAGTCTGAAGCATTTCCTACAAAATGTTTTACACTTTTTCGGTATCTTTAGTCTTGTCTTTTATTTTTTTTTTAAAAAGTCTTTCTTTTGCACAAATGATACACAAGTTCATTTTAGGAAAACTAGAATGTGTTTGATGAGCAAAAGGGAAAAACTTCTACTTGCAATCTCACCATACGTAGTGAAATAAACTCTCATGTATAACATTTCTTTACACTTTTCTGTTTATAGCTCTCTCTCTACATGAACATATTGGTATCTATATTCATCTCTATACATATTGATATAATTATAAATCTATACATCCTTGTAAGTATATTCATGTCTAGTCTTTCCCCAGCTCCCCATCTCCACACCTGTTTCTTTATCTGTCCGGATAACTGTGTGTTCTTGACTTGTTCCTGCCCTGGATTAAGCCACACATAGTTTAGTGATCCATACTTTCTGAGCCGAGACATTCCTTATGACTGGAGTCAAAAATATTGCCACTCTAAGTTTTACCTTTCGAGTTTTACAGGGCGTCTAAGGATATGAACATCTGATTTTTGAGTACATCCTGACAACCACCCCTTTGTGGATCACAGACTTGTCATGACCAAAGGGCTTGTATAACTCAGTAAAACTATGCGCCATGCCATGCAGGGCCACCCAAGACAGATGGATCATAGTGAAGAGTTCTGAGAAAATGTGGTCTGCAAAATGGAGAAGGAAATGGCAAACCACGCTAGTATTCTTTACTCAGAACCCCATGAACAGTATGAAGAGGCAAAAAAGATGGGACACCAGAAGACGATCCCCCCCGATCAGAAGGTGTCCAATATGCTACTGGGGAAGAGTGGAGGGCAATTACTAATAGCTCCAGAAAGAATGAAGTGACTGGGCCAAAGCAGAAATGATGCTCAGTTGTGGATGTGTCTGGTGGTGAAAGTAAAGTCTGAAGCTATAAAGAACAATACTGCATAGGAACCTAGAATGTTAGGTCCGTGAATCAAGGTAAACTGGACATGGTCAAGCAGGAGATGACAAGAGTGAACATTGACATCTTAGGAATCAGTGAACTAAAATGAATGGGAATGGGAGAATTTAATTCAGATGTCCATTATATCTACCACTGTGGGCAAGAATCTCTGAGAAGAAATGAAGTAGTCTTCATAGTCAACAAAAGAGTCCAAAATGCAGTACTTGGGTGCAATCTCAAAAATGACAGGATGACCTTGGTTTGTTTCCAAAGCAAACCATTCAACATCACAGTAATCCAAGTCTATGCCGCAACCACTAGTGCCGAAGAAGCTGAAGTTGACCCTACTACATGACCTACTTTCTCTCATGATCTACTTCACTGAAGACCTACAAGACCTTCTAGAACTAACACCCCCCAAAAAGATGTCCTTTTCATAGAAGATTGGAATGCAAAATTTGGAAGATACCTGGAGTAACAGGCAAGTTTGACCTTTGAGTACAGAATGAAACAGGGCAAAGCCTAACAGAGTTTTGTCAAGAGAACATACTGGTCATAACACACACACTTTTCCAACAACACAAGAGATGACGCTATGCTTGGACATCACCAATGGTCAATACCGAAGTCAGATTGATTATATTCTTTGCAGCCAAAGATGGAGAAACTCTATACAGGCAGCAAAAACAAGACTTGGAGCTGACTGTGGCTCAGATCATGAGCTCCTCATTGCAAAATTCAGACTTAAATTGAAGAAAGTAGAGAAAACTACTAGGCCATTCAGGTATGACTTAAATCAAATCCCTTATGATTATACAGTGGAGGTGATGAATAGACTCAGGGAATTAGATCTGGTACACAGAGTGCCTGAAGAATTATGGACAGAGTTTCATAATATTGTACAGGAAGTGGTGACCAAAATCATCCCCAAGAAAAAGAAATGCAAGAAGGCAAATTTGTTGTCTGAGGAGGCTTTACAAATAGCTGGGGAAAGAAGAGAAGTGAAAGGAAAAGGAGAGAGGGAAAGATATACCCATTTGAAAGCAGAGTTCCAGAGAATAGCAAGGAGAGATAACAAGGCTTTCTTAAATGAACACTTCAAAGAAATAGAGGAAAACAATAGAATGGGAAGGATTAGAGATTTCTTCAAGAAAACTGGAGATATCAAGGGAACATTTCATGCAAGCATGGGCACGACAAAGGACAGAAACAGTAAGGACCTTATAGAAGCAGAAGATATTAAGAAGACGTGGCAAGAATACACAGAAGAACTATACAAAAAAGGCCTTGGTGACTGGGATAAGCAAGATGGTGTGGTCAGTCACCTAGAGCCTGACATCCTGGAGTGTGAAGTCAAGTGGGCCTTAGGAAGCATTACTACAAACAAAGCTAGTGGAGGTGATAGAATTCCAGTTGAGCTATTGCAGATCCTAAAAGATGATGCTGTTAAAGTGCCTCACTCAATATGTAAGCAAATTTGGAAAACTCAGCAGTGGCTATAGGGCTGGAAAAGGTCAGTGTTCATTCCAATCCCAAAGATGGCCAATGCCAAAGAATGTTCCAAGTACCATATAATTGAACTCATTTCACAAGCTAGTAAGGTTATACTCAAAGTCCTTCAAGCTAGGTTTCATCAGTACATGAACTTAGAGCTTCTAGAAGTACAAACTGAGCTTAGAAAAGGCAAGGGAACCAGAGATCAAATTGCCAACATCCATTGGATCATAGAGAAAGCAAAGGAATTCCAGAAAAACATCTACTTCTGCTTCATTGACTATGCTAAATCCTCTGATTGTGTGGATCACAACAAACTGTGGACACTTGCTCCTTGGAAGGAGACTAGACAAACCTAGACTGCATATTAAAAAGCAAAGACATCACTTTGCTGCCAAAGGTCTGCATAGTCAAAGCTGTGGTTTTTCCAGTAGTCATGTATGGATGTGAAAGTTGGACCATAAAGAAAGCTGAGGGCCAAAGAATTGATGCTTTCATTTTGTGGTGTTGGAGAAGACTCTTGAGAGTCCCTTGGACTGCAAGGAGATCAAACCAGTCATTTCTAAAAGAAATCAACCCTCAATATTCATTGGAAGGACTGATGCTGAAGCTGAAGCTCCAATACTTTGGCCACCTGATAGGAAGAGCCAAGTGAAAAGACTCTGATGCTGGGAAAGGAGGAAAAAGGAAAAAGGGGTGGCAGAGAATGAGATGGTTAAATAGCCTCACCAACTCAAAGGACACAGATCTGAGCAAACTCTGGGATATTGTGAAGGAGAGGGGAGCCTGGCGTGCTGCAGTACATGGGGCTTCAAAGAGTCGGGCATGACGTAGGGATTGAACAACAACTGACAACCACTCCATTGCCATTCACCTGGAAATAGGACTTTGTCAGCGCATAATCAATAAGAAGGAACAATAAAAGAAAAAAATTCCATACATCTTCTGAGAAGTGTATTTCTTTTCCTCTGCCACACTTGGTCCCAACAACAATAACAACAAGCAAAGCCTGCCAGATTATATGCCCAAAAGGGACAAAATCCTTCTATGCAAATACTTTTTAAGTCTTCTCCCACTCAATAATTAAATACCGCTTTTCATTTCCACTTGGATGAATATAACCAATGTGGTGGAAGAGTGCCACCTGTCACCTACCACAGCCCTTAGTGCACCTGGAAAAGGGGTATGACAGAGTAGGTGCTGGGCTGTGCTTTCTCACCAGTGAGATTCCTGGTAATCAGGACAACTTCTTCAGGGTTCTCCTCTTTATAGATTTCCTTCTTTCCATGTATCACTTCCCCACTTCTTCCTGAAATCACTTCCAAACTACTCATACCCAGATCCTACCTTCGTTGGGATTCAAACTAAGACTGGTTGGAGGTCAATGGGTGCACCTAGAAGTTTCAAACAAGGGCTTAGATGCAGGAGAGTTGGCAGCTGGGGGCCCTAGAGGCATGGCCAAGAGACGGAAACAACAAGGTCAGTCAGGAGATGAAGACACTCCTATCCAGGAGGGGTGATGAAAGCCAACCCAAGTCCATGACGTTCTGTCTAATCCCAGAAATATTCACAGTAATTTAATGAATCACAGGAGGGTGTGACTCTGGAAGGAGGTTCTTTGGGTATGTTGGGTGTTTTGACATTGCTTCCCAGTCTTGCTTTTCCTGGGGTGCTTCAGAACTCTAGGAGGACAAAGCACCATTTCACATGCTCCATCAGGGAAAGCAGCATCTTGCAAAGAAGAATGACTCCATCCTGACAAGCCAACAGAGTGGTCCAAAGTCAGTCCAAGCCCAGTCCATAAGAAGGCTTGCCAGGTTGGCAGTAGGTTGTGTCACCTACTCGGTTTACTGGCCTGACCATGACTTAGCAAAGCTAAGTAAACTTTTCCAGTCTAAACCAGTGTGGGTACATGGGCAGAATAGAGCAGGGGGTGAGGGTATAGGCCTGAGAAGAATGCCAGAGCTGGGAAATTTTGTGGATGCCTTCTACTATGCTATAGCTTCTTACTCAGCTTGGCTCCTGCTTCTCTGGTCCCCAGAGATGGGGTTTCCAATGCAGCCCAGCCCACATCATGGTACTGCCATCTGCAGTGCAACTCCAAGCTGACCTACAACTGTGGTATCCAGAACAACAGGTGCACCACCTGCACCCCAACAACCAGTAAGTCACAGCCTGTGTGGTCCAGTGTGTGGTCTGGTCACTCTGTGTCCTTCATGCTGGAGCCCTGCCCCAGTGTTCAGTTATTAGATATGCCCTGGTTTTAAACCAATTATTTCAGAAGTATCCCCACCTGAGTCCAGGGGGCCTGAGAACCTGGTAGCAGTAAGAGGTCTCTACTCCAGCTGCCAAACCTCCTCTAGGCCAGGCAAACAGTCCATACCAACTGCCTCTCTTCTCTGCCTGCTAGTCTCTAGGAGATGATCCGAGCAACTTTGCTGTCCATAAGAATAAGAGCCTGCTGGTAAAAACAACAGACTGCTAAGGGAGGTAGATGAGGGAAACCAAAGAAACAGAATTCTCTGTTTCAGTCCCTCCAAAAGCAACAGCCTCATCTCCTTGTCAGGAGCAGTGTCTGATCCACCTCTCAGACCATCTCTCAGACCACATGTCTGATTTACCTCTCGGGAACAACTGAGCCTGAAATGTTCCCTTCCTTAGCAACATAGGTCACAGCATTCACAAATCATTCCAATTTGTTATGAAGTTATTCCTTATAATGAAACCAAACCTGTTTTCCTATATTTTCCGTCATTTCATATGTTTATTGTATATTTGTATTTCATACACAAAATATTATCACTTTTGTTTAAATTTTTTAATTTATTTCTATAAAGCTGTGCCAACTTTTAAAATCTATTCAAATATCTATAGTTTATTCTCTCTCATGCATCATGAGGGATCTTTGTTCCCTGAGCAGGAATGGAACCCACTGGACCAGAGGCAAGTCCCAATAATTTTTTATTATTAACATTGTCAAATGTTATTTTTGTTTTCTCCTTTTTGCTTTGATATTAATAATACTTTCCAAACTTGTCTATTTTATTGTTTTTCCTCCAGTTGATTTTTAGTTTTCTTTGGGGATTTTATTTGTTTTCATTTTATTCATTTCTGCTTTTACCTTTAGTGATTTCTGCTTATTCTCCCTTTGGATTTATTTTGCTATTCACTTGTTAACCTCTTAGGTTGAAAACTTAATTCACCTAATGCCACTCTTTCTTGTTTTGTCCTCAATGCATCTGTGGGTATGCATTTTCCTGACTACAGCTTTGACTACATGCCAAGATGCTGACATTTAGGTCTGTAATTATTGTTTATTTCTCAATAGTTTATAAAAAAATTCCTTTTGCAAACAAGAATCATTTAGAAAGCTTTTCCAAAAATTTTGGAAATAAATTTTTCTTATTTTTTAATTTTGTTGCCTGGTGGCCAGAGAATATGCCCCATGTGAATTTTCACTTTTCTATAACTCTCGTCCACTTCAAGTCTGTTCTTTGATCCCCCTCAAAGAAACTTTAATTTCTTTTTCACGGAATGCTCCAGTAACATGTGCCAGCAGTTCATGTGGAGGGAGAAGGGTGTGGTTCTCCCCTGGAAACTCCTTCATGGTAAGCTCTTCAACTGCCCACTTTTCTGCTCTCTAATCCATCCTGTCATGTGTTGACCCTAGAAAGGAAAATCTGCTCTTAGACTTCACACAAGGACATGTGTGGTTTACCTCTACTGTCCTGGGGTTCATCTCTGGAGATGTTTCAACCCCTCCTCAATAAACCTAGGAAAACAAGATGGCATTCATTAGTCTTCAGGGAACTGGTGTCTCCTCTCTTTGCCCTGAAAACTATACTTCTCTTAAGGTGTTCCAAAAGCAGCTTTGTCTTTTTCATGGCCCATACCATAAGCTAAAACACCAAGCTAGTGTTTTCCACTTTGTGTTCCATAATATCAGTCCTGTAGATATTAATAGGTGATGTACAGAAAGGGTTCTGTGTGGGCACTGTTGAATTAAACAAAGAGGAAATGACCACCTCAGAGCCTCTGTATTTTTTACTGCATTAATTGACATAATAAAAGGAGAGGAGAGCATGGTTGTGTGTCCCAAACTAATCTGGAATGCAGCCTTTCTGTGGGACAACAAGGGTAATGTTTCACAGCAGACACTGTATGCCACTGCTATTTTCTTTTTTATTGTTGTTAAACATTTATTTTTTTTAATTTAAGTGCAGTTAATTTACAATGTTGTGTTAGTTTTAAATGTACAGCAAAATGATTCAGTTATGCATACGTATGTTTATATGCCACTGCTATTTTCAAATATGCTCCTACAAAGTCTTTAGTCTTGGTCAAATTTTATTTAGCCCAATGGTTAGAGCCAGTCCTTCACTCCACACTCTGAATGTGCTTGTATCTTGATTCTGAAATCCAGTGTTTCTGCTACCCCTCTAGAATTCTTACTGTGGGTATATCAGATCAGCTTGCCATCTATGTTCTCATGCAGTACACAGATAAGCTCTTGGGAAAGACAGGACCAAGGACAGAGCCTTGCAGTGTGTTTCTGGAATAGGGAGGACACACACATTTCATTGATATTTTTTAGATAATGCCTAAGCCATCACTTCTCATACTTACTTGTGCAGGTGAATAATCTGTGAATATTCTTAAATGCAGAATTGGAAGATTGGACAAGAGTATGATATTCTGCATTTCCAACAAGCTCCCAGGAGACGCTAACACTGCATGACCCAAGACTACATTTTGAGCAGTAAGAGAGCACTGAGTTGAGGTGGATTCTAAGGCTACATTTGTACTCAGTGAGAAAGAATACCATGATCAATTAGTAATGCTTGCCATGGACAGAGGAATGAGTTGTTAATACATGTCATCTTTGTCCTATAACTCTATCTCTATTTTGAAAATTATGTATTATTCAAGACAGTAGAGAAAGAAAAGTAATAACATCCTGGAATGTGAAGTAAAGTGGGCCTTAGGAAGCATCACTATGAACAAAGCTAGTGGAGGTGATGGAATTCTAGTTGAGCTATTTTAAATCCTAAAAGATGATGCTGTGAATGTGCTGCACTCAATATGTCAGCAAATTTGGAAAACTCAGCAGTGGCCACAGGACTGGAAAAGGTCAGTTTTCATTCCAACCCCAAAGAAAGGCAATGCCAAAGAATGCTCAAACTACTGCACAATCACACTCATCTCACTGCTGATGGTGATTGCAGCCATGAAATTAAAAGACACTTACTCCTTGGAAGGAAGGTTATGACTAACCTAGATAGCATACTTAAAAGCAGAGATATTACTTTGCCAACAAAGGTCCGTCTAGTCAAGGCTATGGTTTTCCCAGTAGTCATGTATGAATGTGAGAGTTGGACTGAGCGCCGAAGAATTGATGCTTTTGAACTGTGGTGTTGGAGAAGACTCTTGAGAGTCCCTTAGACTGCAAGGAGATCCAACCAGTCCACCCTAAAGGAGATCAGTCCTGGGTGTTCATTGGAAGGACTGATGTTGAAGCTGAAACTCCAATACTTTGGCCACCTCATGCGAAGAGTTGACTCATTGGAAAAGACCCTAATGCTGGGAAGGATTGGGGGCAGGAGGAGAAGGGGAAAACAGAGGATGAGATGGCTGGATGGCATCACCGACTTGATGGACATGGGTTTGGGTAGACTCCGGGAGTTGGTGATGGACAGGGAGGCCTGGCGTGCTGCGATTCATGGGGTTGCAAAGAGTCGGACACAACTGAGTGACTGAACTGAACTGAACACACGCAAGCAAATTAATGCTCAAAATCCTCCAAGCCAGGCTTCAACAGTACGTGAACCATGAACTTCCAGATGTTCAAGCTGGATTTAGAAAAGGCACGGGAACCAGAAATCAAATTGTCAACATCTGTTGGATCATCGAACAAGCAAGAGAGTTCCAGAAAAACATCTACTTCTCTTTTATTGAGTATGCCAAAGCCTTTGACTGTGTGGATCACAACAAACTCTGGAAAATTCTTAAAGAGATGGGAATACCAGACCACCTGACCTGCCTCCTGAGAAATCTGTATGCAGGTCAAGAAGCAACAGTTAGAACTGGACATGGAACAACATGTGAAAAGACCCAGATGCTGGGAAAGATTGAAGGCAGGAGGAGAAGGGAACGACAGAGGATGAGATGATTGGATGGGCATAACCGACCTGATGGACATGAGTTTGAGCAAGCTCCCAGATCTGGTGATGGACAGGGAACCCTGTTGTGCTGCAATCCATGAGGTCGCAAAGAGTCAGACACAACTGAGTGACTGAACTGAACTTGTCCCCAAATGACATTTATTTTTATGACATACTTCTGTCCAGTGAGATATAAGCTGAAGTCTTGTGGGAATTACTGGGCCAGTTTTGTTTCCTGATTTAGGTGCCATCTCTTCCTCCCTCTAGCTTCTTCTTTTTTTCTTGTTGAATTATGGGTAGCATGCGCCTTATGAGAATTTAATGCCTGATGATCTGAGGTGGAGCTGAGGCAGTGATGTTAGGATTGGGGAGTGGCTGCAAATACAGATTATCATTAGCAGAGAGGTTTGACTGCACAGAGACCATAGTAAATTGATTGCTTTCAGTCTCATATTAAAACCCTAACCGTGAGGGGCAAGTGACAATTAAGCTGCAATTAAGTGGCAGTCTTGATAGTGGCAAGTTTGATGTATTCCAATTGTACGGCTGCATCTGCCAGCAAGCTTTAAGTCAGAATCTGAAACTTATTTTAGAGTGTGTGTGACCTGCCCATTATTTTATTTACCATTTCTATCTGTTGCTCTTTCCTGCAGTGCACACTTGTCTCAGTCACAGTTTTGACAAACCCACAAGCTAATCCTAGCCAAAATATAACACCCTGTAGATGCTACTGTTAAGACTAGGCTGATATTTGTTTCTTTGAGGATATCCTTGTCTTTTCTACCTGGACCCCATCTATTTTCTCAGATATTTTTGTTGATTTCATTCAGGAAATGGTAAGCTCTTTTATCTGCATATTTCCTCATCTCAGGATAATTTTATTCTCATATAATTTCAGTTACTAGGTCTAATCCACTTGTTCTGCTCTCCTTCTAAGAAACTAATTATAGTCATGCTAGCACAGCAGTCAGGGATTTTGAGTTCATTTTTCAGAAAATTTGGATTATTAATGGCTTAAATAAAATAGGAATTTATTTTGCTTACATAATGACATGTCCAGTGATACATAGTTGCTAGTCTTGGTCCAGTGTTCTAAGGAACCTAAAGCCCTGATTCTCTTGGTCTTTTCCCTCATGGTCAGAATATTGCTGCTCTAGCACCAGCCATCACATACCTAGATCCCTCACATATGCAGTTCACAGTAGGGTTCATGCTCCTATGAGAATCTAATGCCACCACTGATCTGACAGAAGGCGAAGCTCAGGTGGTAATGCAAGCAATGGGGAGTGGCTGTAAATACAGATGAAGCTTTGCTCACTCACCAGCCACTCACCTCCTGCTGGGCAGCCCAGTTCCTAACAGGCCACAGACCATATTGATTTTGGTCCATGGCCCAGGGCTTGGGACCCCTAACATAGAGGACAAAGCAAATGTCCTCATATTTATTGTAGAGCTGGTAATGCAAGCAATGGGGAGTGGCTGTAAATACAGATGAAGCTTTGCTCACTCACCAGCCACTCACCTCCTGCTGGGCAGCCCAGTTCCTAACAGGCCACAGACCATATTGATTTTGGTCCATGGCCCAGGGCTTGGGACCCCTAACATAGAGGACAAAGCAAATGTCCTCATATTTATTGTAGAGCTGATTGTAATAACAAACAACAATGCCAAAAAATTGAAAGAATATATATAATATAATAATTCAGTAATAATCATGTTGATCAAAAGCTTGGATTACATTATAAATTTTATTTAAGATAAAATAATGTCATTCCTAATTCTAACAGAAGATAATAAAGAAACCTTTTTATTCCCAAAGCATACATTATTTTTATTTATTTTTTATTATTTATAAAAAAGTTATCTTTAATTTTTAATGGCAGCATAATTGATGTACAATATTAGGTAAGTGTTGGGGTACAATATAGTGAGTCACAATTTTTGAAGGTTAAATTCCATTTAGAGTTAATATAAAATAGCGGGTGTGTTCCCTGTATTGTATCCTCGTAGCTTGTTTACTTTACACACAGTAGTTTGTACCTCTTAATTCTCTACCCTTCTCTTGCCCCTTCCTTCTTCCTTTTCTCCACTGGTAATCTCTGCTTTGTTCTCTATATCTGTGAATCTGTTTCTTTTCTGTTATACTCATTATTTTGTTTTATTTTTTAGAGTCCACATATAAGTAATATCATACAGTATTTGTCTTTCACTGTCTGACTTGTGTCACTTAGTATAATACCCTCCAAGTCCATTCATGTTGCTGCAAATGGCAAAATTTCATTTCCTTTTTAATGACTGAGTAGTATTCCATCAAATTGCCGACATCTGTTGGATCATTGAAAAAAAGCAAGAAAATTCCAGAAAAACATCTACTTCTGTTTCATTGACTAAGCTAAAGCCTTTGACTGTGTGGCTCACAAACTGTGGAAAATTCTTAAAGAGATGGCAATACTAGTCCACTTTCTCTGCCTCCTGAGAAACTTGTATATGGCTCAAGAAACAGCAGTTAGAACTGGACATGGAACAATATACTGGTTCCAAATTGGGAAAGGAGTACGTCAAGGCTGTATGTTGTCACCCTGCTTATTTAACTTATATGCAGGTACGTCATGCAAAATGGTGGGCTGGATGAAGCACAAGCTGGAATCAAGATAGCCAGGAGATATATCAATAACCTCAGATATGCAGATGACACCAACTTTATGACAGAAAGTGAAGAACTAAAGAGCCTCTTGATGAAAGTGAAAGAGGAGAGTGAAAAAGTTGGCTTAAAACTCAACATTCAGAAAACTAAGATCATGGCATCCAGTCCCAACACTTCATGGCAAATAGATGGGGAAACAAAGGAAAAAGTGTCAGACTTTATTTTCTAGGGCTCCAAAATCACTGCAGATGCTGACTGCAGCCATGAGATTAAAAGATGCTTGCTCCTTGGAAGAAAAGCTATGACCAACCTAGGCAGCATATTAAAAAGCAGAGACATTACTTTGCCGACAAAGGCCCATACTGTCAAAGCTATGTTTTTTCCAGTAGTGATGTATGGATGTGAGAGTTGGACCATAAAGAAGGCTGAGCACAGAAGAACTGATGCTTTTGAACTGTGGTGTTGGAGAAGACTCTTGCGAGTCCCTTGGACTGCAAGGAGATCCAACCAGTCAATCCTAAAGGAAATCAGTTCTGAATATGCATTGGAAGGACTGATGCTGAAGCTGAAGCTCCAATACTTTGGCCACCTGATGCGAAGAGCCAACTTGTTAGAAAAGATCCTGATGCTGGGAAAGATTGAAGGTGGGAGGAGAAGGGGATGACAGAGGATGAGATGGTTGGATGGCATCACCCACTCAATGGATATGAGTTTGAGTAAACTCTGAGAATTGGTGATGGACAGGGACGCCTGGCATGCTGCAAGTCCATGGGGTCGCAAAGGGTCGGACATGACTAAGTGACAGAACAACAAAACTAATACACATACCAATTCCATATATGTGAAATTCTTCAGGATTTCCCCCAAAGACAATTATATTATCTGCAGATAGAATTTTTTGTTTGTTTTTTGTTTTTTTCCCAATGCTTTCACTTTTCTTCTTTTTCTTTTTTGATCTTTCTTTACTGTGAACAATGTGCTGACAGAGGCTATTCTTATATCTTTACAGGTAATACTTTTAATTTTTCACCACTGAGAATGAGGTGTTTTTCTTTTGGTTTGGGATTTTTTCACTTGTTTGTTTTGTTTATGGCAAAATTCTTAACAGTGAAAGACAGGTTCTAACTGTTGCTTCCTGACCTGCATACAGGTTTCTCAAGAGACAGATCAGATGGTCTGGTATTCCCATCTCTTTCAGAATTTTCCACAGTTTATTGTGATTCACACAGTCAAAGGCTTTGGTGTAGTCAATAAAGCAGAAATAGATGTTTTTTTGGAACTCTCTTGCTTTTTCAATGATCCAGCGGATGTTGGCAATTTGATCCAGTTAGAACTGGACATGGAACAACAGACTGGTTCCAAATAGGAAAAGGAGTACATCAAGGCTGTATATTGTCACCCTGCTTATTTAACTTATATGCAGAGTACATCATGAGAAATGCTGGGCTAGAAGAAGCACAAGCTGTAATCAAGATTGCTGGGAGAAATATCAATAACCTCAGATATGCAGATGACACCACACTTATGGCAGAAAGCGAAGAAGAACTAAAGAGCCTCTTGATGAAAGTGAAAGAGGAGAGTGAAAAAGTTGGCTTAAAGCTCGACGTTCAGAAAACTAAGATCATGGCATCTGGTCCCATCACTTCATGGGAAATAGATGGGGAAACAGTGGAAACAGTGTCAGACTTTATTTTGGGGGGCTCCAGAATCACTGCAGATGGTGATTGCAGCCATGAAATTAAAAGATGCTTACTACTTGGAAGGAAGGTTATGACCAACCTAGATAGCATATTTAAAAGCAGAGACATTACTTTGCCAACAAAGGTCTGTCTAGTCATGGCTGTGGTTTTTCCAGTGGTCATGTATGGATGTGAGAGTTGGACGGTGAAGAAAGCTGAGCGCTGAAGAATTGATGCTTTTGAACTGTGATGCTGGAGAAGACTCTTGTGAGTCCCTTGGACTGCAAGGAGATCCAACCAGTCCATCCTAAAGGAGATCAGTTCTGGGTGTTCATTGGAAGGACTGATGTTGAAGCTGAAACTCCAATACTTTGGCCACCTCATGCGAAGAGTTGACTCATTGGAAAAGACCCTAATGCTGGGAAGGATTGGGGGGAGGGGGAGAAGGGGATGACAGAGGATAAGATGGTTGGATGGCATCACTAACTTGATGGACATGGGTTTGGGTAAATTCCGAGAGTTGGTGATGGACAGGGAGGTCTGGCGTGCTGCGATTCATGGGGTCGCAAAGAGTCGGACACGACTGAGCGACTGAATTGAACTCAACTGAACTGAAAGACAGGTTAAAGTAATTAAGTAATTCTCTTCTGTTTCTAGTGTGCTGAGTGCAGCCCCTTCCATATCTTACAGCTTCAGGGTGCCTAGGTCCACATTCAAATACCAGAATCAGCCTCTTTTTGTTTGAGGCCTCCCCTGATCTCCCCAAAACTTAGGAAGGCTGCTCTGCCCCAATGAAGAGAAAGCTGGACTGGCTGGGGAATCACAGGTCCAGCATCAGTACTCAAGCAATGACTTTCTCAGGAACTGGACTATAAATTCCCTTGTTCCCTCATCCCTCTGATGGGATTATTGTGAGAGTCTGCAGACTATTTTCATAAAATGGTTGTTGAATTTATTATTTGTCTTTTTTTTTCTGAATCTATTGAGATGATTTTTTGCTTTTCAGTCTGTAGCTGGGTAAATTAATATTGCTATTTTCTAGTGGCTAAATGGCAACCTTTTCTTCTTGGGATAAACACTCCTTGGGAACATTTGTTTTCTACAGCTTCTGCATTTAGTTAGCTGTGCATACGTGCTCAATCACTCAGTCATATCCAGTTCTTTGTGACCCCACGGACTGTATTAGCCCGCCAAGGTCTTCCTCTGTCCATGGGATTTTCCCAGGCAAGAATATTGGAGTGGGTTGCCATTTCCTACTCCAGGGGATCTTCCTGACCCAGGGGTTGAATCTGCATCTCCTGCATTGGCAGGCAGACTCTTTACCTTTGTGCTACCTGGGAAGCCCCATTTGGTTAGCTAGTGGTTTATTTATACTTGTTATATTTGTAAAGTGAAACTGAACTATCAGTTTCTTTCTTTCATTGTCCTTTCTGATTTGATGTGAATGTTACACTAGCAGTGGTTAGTGACCTGTTGTTGTTCGGCCACTAAGTCGTCTCTGACTCTTTGAGACCCCATGGACTGCAGTGGGCCAGGCTTCCCTATCCTTCACTATCTCCCAGAGTTTGTTCGAACTCATTTGCACCGTGTCAGTGATGCTACTCAACCATCTCATCCTCTGTTGCCCCCTTCTCTTCTTTCCCTCAATCTTTCCCAGCATCAGGGTCTTTTCCAGTGAGTTGGCTCTTTGCACCTGGTGGCCAAAGTATTGGAGCTTCAGCTTCAGTATAAGTTCTTCCAAATCAGGGTTGATTTCCTTTAGGATTGACTGGTTTGATTTCCTTGCTGTCCAAAGGATTCTCAAGTCTTCTCCAGCACCACAATTTGAAAGCATCAGTTGTTCAGCAATCAACCTTCTTCATAGTCTATCTCACATCCATACATGACTACTGGGAAAACCATAGCTTTCACTATATGGACCTTTTTTTGGCAAAGTGATACCTCCGCTTTATAATACATTATCTAGGCTTGTCATAGCTTTCCTTTCAAGGAGCAAGTATCTTTTAAAATTATGGCTGCAGTCACTGTCTGCAGTGATTTTAGAGCCCAAGAAAATAAAATCTGTCATTGATTCTACTTTTCTCCTTCTATTTGCCATGAAGTTTTGGGATCAGATGCCATGATCTTTGTTTTTTGAATGCTGAGTTTTAAGCCAGCTTCTTCACTCTCTTCTTTTACCTTCTTCAAGAGGCTCTTTAGTTTCTCTTCACTTTCTGCCATAAGGGTGGCATCATCTGCATATCTGAGGTTGTTGATATTTCTCCTGGAAATCTTGATTCCAGCTTGTGATTCATCCAGCCCGGCATTTTGCATGATGTATTCTGAATAGAAGTTAAATAAGCAGGGTGACTATTTACAGCCTAGATGTACACTTTTCCCAATTTTGAACCAATTTGTTGTTCCATATCTGGTTGTAACTGTTGCTTCTTGACCTGCATACAGGTTTCTCAGGAGGCAGGTAAGGTGGTCTGGTATTCCTGTCTCTTTAAGGGATGGTTAGTGACTAGCCTCACACAAATTGTTGAATCTTGTTTCTGAGCTTGTGTAAGATGGAGTTTTTCTGTTTCTTGAGGGTGAAATAGGTACCTACAAGGACATCTAGGTTTGGTGAACTATTTTTGTGCCTAGAATTTTTTATTTGGATTCAATTTCTTTAATGTATTAATCTATTCAGCTTTCTATTTCTTGAATAATTTTTTGGTTAGTGATATTTTTACCAGTAATTGTCCACTTTATCTCATTTTTCAAATGTATAGTTTAAAATACTGAGTTCAGAGTTTTAGGAGAGCTGCTCATCTCTCCTCCCTTGCTGCTGCTGCTGCTGCTGCTAAGTCGCTTCAGTTGTGTTCGACTCTGTGCGACCCCATAGATGGCAGCCCACCAGGCTCCTTCGTCTCTGGGATTCTCCAGGCAAGAATATTGGAGTGGGTTGCCATTTCCTTCTCCAATGCATGAAAGTGAAAAGTGAAAGTGAAGTCGCTCAGTCATGTCTGACTCTTCGCGACCCCATGGGCTGCAGCCTACCAGGCTCCTCCGTCCATGGGGTTTCCCAGGCAAGAGTACTGGAGTGGGGTGCCATTGCTTTCTCCCTCCTCCCTTGCAGGGCTGGGTAAACATAGAAAGGTGACAAAAAAGAGATGCTTTTGTTCTGTTCTGAGATAAGCCTACAAAAGACATGGGGGAGGAGCTGTTAATTTCTCAGATACTCCTAGTTATATTCATTAACAATTTAAAAAATTTAATTGCAATTTAAAAAGAAAACATTAAATACCACATTCTAAGTGTGTCGGGGACAGGGTAAACAAGGGCCCATGGGCTAGGCAGAGGCACCAAAGGTGACTTCAGGTGAAGGTGAGAGATAAGTAAGGCGGGATGCTTATTTGGCACAAAGGCCACAGCCATGTGATGGAGACCTAGAGGCCAAGTCAAGGAGGTAGAACTTCATTCCATAGTTACTTGGTTTCCCACCTTTTGCCAAATGCACCATTTCGGAGAGAATGGTAGGAGAGCGGTGAAAGACACAGATTTTTTCTTAGTACTTTAAAGCCTTGTTTTAACATAACTTGGGGTGAAGGAGCGATAAGAATAGAGATGAAGGAGAGGCTGGATCAACAGAGGCAGTGCCCTTAGAGTAGCTAAGTCTGTGGTGTGACCAGAGTGAGAAAAGCCTGCAGTCAAGTGGGAGACTTTGACCTGGGTGTTGGGAGGAAAGGGTGTGAATGGAGCCTTGGGAAAAGAATGCACTAGGGGTTCAGGAAATCAAGTGCTTTGCAGCTGTGTGACCTCGGGCAACTTACTTAACTCCCAAAGCCTTGGAATACCAGAATAAGGTCTCTGACTTTCAACTGAGTTCCATGCAATTTGAAATTTCTGTGGCTAGGTCACAGGGATCTGAGGATCAATGCGGTGCGTGGAAACTCTAGGGGTGTATTTCCCAAGGTCCTGTCTTCAACCTCAGTAGCACCCATATTCTGTCTCATTTGTGCAGCAGGGACCCAGGCAATAGCAGTGTTTGGGAAGCCAAAAGATTCTGAAGTATGAAAAATTAAAATAGTAAAGAGTAACTGCCACGGCTGATTCATGTCAATGTATGGCAAAAACCACCACAACATTGAATTAGCCTCCAATTAAAATAAATAAATAAATACCCCCCCCCACGCACAAAAAAAGATTGCCACAGATATTCAACAACCACTGGGATTTTTAAAACAGTGAAACACAGCATTCTAGAAAAATTAATGCACAATGATGTGCAAAATGGATTAGAGAGAGGAGAAACTAGAACCTTGGTTCTCAAGGAATGGTCTGTGGACCAGGAATAGCAGCATCACCTGGAAGCATGTAAGAAAGGCAGGATCTTGAGCCCTGACTCAGAATTGCTGAATCAGAATCTACATTGACTTTAGATGATTTAGAGATACTCCAAGCCTTTGTTAATGAGGGCCCAAACCAGGGACTTCAGATTTAGTGAACTGCTGGGACCAGGAAGGTCCAATAAATGAATGATGAGCCCACTGTGTGGGACTGATGAATGGCAGAGAGACGCCACCCCTTACCCCCAGTGGGGAAGGACCCTCAGATCCAGCCCCGAAGGTGGTGGTCATACCAAGCAGAGGGATCAACAGGGCTTTTGGTTTTTCACGAGAAGTGTGAAATCCTGATTCCAATGTTTAATCTCCTGACTTTTTAATCTTGACAATCAATTTTTTAAATTGTGCCTAATTTTGAGGGAAAAAAACTGAAAAGAGAATAATAAAGTTGCTTTCTTCTAACCTGGGGGTGAGTGGAGGCAGGAATTGGGAGAAGGAAGGAAGGAGGGAAGGAAGGATGGGTTAGGGCCTCCTCCCAGGTTCCGAGAGGGCTGTGTGTGGAAATCATGCTAGTAGGAAACGGCAGGAGAGCAGGCCAACCTTGGGGAAAGACAGCTGGTCCCATTTCTGGGATGATGAGTGACTTGTAGACTGTTTGGTTCCAGAGTCCAGCTCTTCCCAATGTCCATAGATGGGGATACTATCTTGCCCTCAAAGAACGAATGAGGAAGGTTTGGTATAGTGATACAAGGTTATGTTAAGCTAATCAAGCAGGGTATGAAATGGTACATGTGGTATACTATGATCTTAGTTCCCCAACTCGAGACTGAACCCAGGCTTAGCAATGAAATTGCTCAGTCTTATCACTGGACCACCAGGGAATTCCCAATCATCCCTTCCTTTATGTCAAGTGGAGTCTCCAGGAGTCCTATTTAAAAAGTAACTGCTCTCCTTGAATAGCCAACACAATGCAAGAGACCCGGGTTCAATCCCTGGGTAGGGAAGATCCCCTGGAGAAGGAAATGGCAACCCACTCCTGTATTTTCCTTCTCAGTGCACAACGTCTGAGACACAAGGGAAGCCCCCCTGCCCCATTGATGGATGAATGGGTTGAAAAAATGATAAGTTTTATCAAAATTTTTTAAAAAGTTGTTTCCCCGCATCATCAATAACGGGACAAAACAACCATGCTTCCAGATGTTGTGCACTGAGAAGGATACAACATCACATTTGACTCTTGCCAAAAATGTTTAACCCAAATCTAATCATGAAGGAATATCAGCAAACCCAAATTAAGGAACATTCTGCAAAATAAGTGCCCCAAACTCTTCAAACACATATACATCATGAAAGACAGAAAAAAAAAAAAAAGCAAAGAAACTCCTGCAGATTAAAAGATTAAAGAGGCGTGACAGCTAAATGCAACATACAACATGTGAACCTTAATTGGATTTAAGATCTAAAAGAAAAATATATATAAAGGACATTATTAGGACTTCCCTGGTGGCTCAGACAGTAAAGTGTCTGCCTACAATGTGGGAGACCCAGGTTCGAATCCTGGGTTGTGAAGATTCCCTGGAGAAGGAAATGGCAACCCACTCCAGTACCCTTGCCTGAAAAATCCCAGGGACAGAGGAGTCTGGTAGGCTACAGTCCACAGGGTTGCAAAGAGTCGGAAACGACTGAGCGACTTCACTTTCACTTTACCATCTTTCTAAATTCCATATATATGCATTATTATACTTACCATTAGGACAAATAAGGAAATTTTAATATAGACTGATATTAGAGATCAATACTGTAACAATGTTAAAGTTCCTGAATGTGATATTGTGGTTGTATAGAATGTCAAGAAACACCTGGCGTAACAGGCAAGTTTGGCCTTGGAGTACAGAATGAAGCAGGGCAAAGACTAATAGAGTTTTGCCACGAGAACGCACTGGTAATAGCAAACACCCTATTCCAACAACACAAGAGAAGACTCTACACGTGGACATCACCAGATGGTCAACACCGAAATCAGATTCATTATATTCTTTGCAACCAAAGATGGAGAAGCTCTATACAGTCAGCAAAAACAAGACCAGGAGCAGACTGTGGCTCAGATCATGAACTGCTTATTGCCAAATTCAGACTTAAATTGAAGAAAGTAGGGAAAACCACTAGTCCATTCAGGTATGACCTAGATCAAATCCCTTATGAGTATACAGTGGAAGTGACAAATAGATTTAAGGGACTAGACCTGATAGACAGAGTGCCTGATGAACTATGGACAGAGGTTCGTGACATTGTACAGGAGACAGGGATCAAGAAAATTCCCATGGAAAAGAAATGCAAAAAAGCAAAATGGCTGTCTGAGGAGGCCTTACAGATAGCTGGGAAGAGAAGAGAAGCGAAAAGCAAAGGAGAAAAGGAAAGATATTCCCATCTGAATGCAGAGTTCCAAAGAATAGCAAGGAGAGATAAGAAAGCCTTCCTCAGCGATCAGTGCAAAGAAATAGAGGAAAACAAAAGAATGGGAAAGACTAGAGATCTCTTCAAGAAAATTAGAGATACCAAGGGAACATTTCATGCAAAGATGGGCTCAATAAAGGAAAGAAATGGTAGGGACCTGACAGAAGCAGAAGATATTAAGAAGAGGTGGCAAGAATACACAGAAGAACTATACAAAAAAGATCTTCACGACCCAGATAATCACAATGGTGTGATCACTCACCTAGAGCCAGATATCCTGGAATGTGAAGTCAAGTGGGCCTTAGAAAGCATCACTACGAACAAAGCTAGTGGAGGTGATGGAATTCCAGTTGAGCTATTTCAAATCCTCAAAGGTGATGCTGTGAAAGTGCTGCACTCGATATGCCAGCAAATTTGGAAAACTCAGCAGTGGCCACAGGACTGGAAAAGGTCAGTTTTCGTTCCAATCCCAAAGAAAGGCAATGCCAAAGAATGCTCAAACTACCGCACAGTTGTACTCATCTCACACGCTCAAAATTCTCCAAGCCAGGCTTCCGCAATACGTGAACTGTGAACTTCCAGATGTTCAAGCTGGTTTTGGAAAAGGCAGAGGAACCAGAGATCAAATTGCCAATATCTGCTGGATCATCGAAAAAGCAAGAGAGTTCCAGAAAAACATCTATTTCTGCTTTATTGACTATGCCAAAGCCTTTGACTGTGTGGATCACAATAAACCGTGGAAAATTCTGAAAGAGATGGGAATACCAGACCATCTGACCTGTCTCTTGAGAAACCTGTATGCAGGTCAGGAAGCAACAGTTAGAACTGGACATGGAACAATAGACTGGTTCCAAATAGGAAAAGGAGTCTGTCAAGGCTGTATATTGTCACCCTGCTTATTTAACTTATATGCAGAGTACATCATGAGAAACGCTGGGCTGGAAGAAACACAAGCTGGAATCAAGATTGCTGGGAGAAATATCAATAACCTCAGATATGTAGATGACACCACTCTTATGGCAGAAAGTGAAGAAGAACTAAAGAGCCCCTTGATGAAGGTGAAAGAGGAGAGTGAAAAAGTTGGCTTAAAGCTCAACGTTCAGAAAACTAATAAGATCATGGCATCTGGTCCCATCACTTCATGGGAAATAGATGGGGAAACAGTGGAAACAGTGTCAGACTTTATTTTTTTGGGCTCCAGAATCACTGCTGATGGTGATTGCAGCCATGAAATTAAAAGACGCTTACTCCTTGGAAGGAAGGTTATGGCCAACCTAGATAGCATATTTAAAAGCAGAGACATTACTTTGCCAACAAAAGTCCGTCTAGTCAAGGCTGTGGTTTTTCCAGTGGTCATGTATGGATGTGAAAGTTGGACAGTGAAGACAGCTGAGCGCCGTAGAATCGATGGTTTTGAACTGTGGTGTTGGAGAAGACTCTTGAGAGTCCCTTGGACTGCAAGGAGATCCAATCAATCCATCCTAAAAGAGATCAGTCCTGGGTGTTCATTGGAAGGACTGATGTTGAAGCTGAAACTCCAGTACTTTGGCCAGCTTATGCGAAGAGTTGACTCATTGGAAAAGACCCTAATGCTGGGTAGGATTAGGGGTGGGAGGAGAAGGGGACGACAGAGGATGAGATGGTTGGATGGCATCACCGACTCGATGACATGGGTTTGGGTAGACTCCGGGAGTTGGTGATGGACAGAGAGGCCTGGCGTGCTGCAATTCATGGGGTCGCAAAGAGTCGGACATGACTGAGCGACTGAACTGAACTGATAGAATGTTTTTGTTTATAGGTGACTTATGGTGAAGTGTTTGGAAGTGAAATGTCATGATGTCTGCAGTAACTCCCAAATGGTTCAGCCAGGCAAAAAAAGGGAGAATGAGAGAGAGGAGGCACAATTGGAGGATCTAGGTGAAGTGTTTATGAGTATTTATTATGTCTTTCTTACAACTTTTCCTGAGGGTTTGAAGTTTTCAAAATAAAAATTGGCAGATTAAAAACAAGATTGGGAGTTAAAGAGGAACTGTGCCCTTAGGTACAAACTGCTGTGGAGTTACAAATGTGCCCAGATGTAGGCTCAAAGAGGGCAGGCAGAGGGGAGCAGAAGGACCAGATTTATCTGGTACTCTGGTGGAGTCAGTAGGGAGTGAGCCAGAAGATGGAGCACTGGGATGCCTGCGCCCATGAGGTGATGGGTTAGGATACAGAGTCACAAAAAGAGGTACAAGTGTATGATTTGCAGTCCTGATGTTTGGCCAGGCTCCCCTACTCAAAAACATCTCTACCACCCCTATCACAGTGCCTAACAAGAGAGACATTGCTATACTCTCACTGTAAACTCTGAGTCCAGTCTTGAGGACAGATGACGAAATGGTGTGGTAAGTGATTTGGGACAGGTCCCGTAATGTGAGCTGGTGGGGGAATAGTGAAAAGGGGGCAGTGAGAAAGGCTCCCCAGAGGAAAGTAACTGACAAGTTGGGGAGAAAGACAAACTAGCTGAGGTTTATGGGAGATGAGGGTGTTAACAATGAAGAGAATGAGAACAAAAATGAAGAGAGAGAAGTGAGAGTTATCGATTTCAGTGTGCTTTCTTCAAGGGAGAGAATTCAAACAGCTTTCTTTGAATTGTAGCTCATCACCTTAAATCTTGTGCAACATTGAGCAAGGTTACTGAACCTCTCAGGCTCTGTAATCATAGAGTGAAAATGGAGGAAATAATGCCTCCTTGCAGAGGGAAGTTGAGAAAATATGGTGCAAGGAGCACCTGGCACCTGGTAGACACACATAAATGTTCATGTGGTATTCTCGTCTCTTCTCCACCAACCTATGTTCAGTTGAGTTTGCTCCTTGCTGCGTCATCTCACAAGACTTTCAGGGTCAAGTGGTTTCTGGCCAAGAAACAAAAGCAAGATTTTCCTATTCCCCTAATGAATTACAATGAAAACTGGCAATAGAACAGGTACAACTCCAAGAGAAGACATTGGAGCAGAACCAAGCTAGGTCTATAAGGAGCCCCACATGAGGCAAACGCATTTATGTTGTGTCAAGATCAGGGGCATCTTATCATATCACTCTGAGAACATCACTACCTGAACAACTGGATGTGTTCTATTGGGGAAAGGATTTTTATCTTTGTGTCAGTGTTTCTGCACTAGTGCTTTGGCTTGGTAACAAATATGTAAGACCTTTTGTTGGAAGAAAAAAAACTGTTAATGTGACTGTCAGTTTCACAATTTTGCCTGAGGCCAGTTCTTGTAGTACTTGTACATGTATCTGAGAAAGTCTCAGTATCCAGAATGTCCAGAATATATAAAGAACTCTTTTTTCTTAACTATGATGAAATGCTGTTTGTTACCATAAAATCAATTGCTAATTTTCTATAGGCACATAGCACAAATTTCCATATTTTAAGTTACCTGTTGGCCATTTTATATTCAAAAAATAGCTTTATTGAATGTGCAAATTAAAATTGATTGTATTTTACAGAGTATGTGCAATCATGATCACAATCAAGTTTTGCTCCTTTTCATCACTCCCATTAGCAGCCATTCTCCATTTCCTTCCAATTCCTGCAGCCCTAGGCAACCACTGACCTAATTTCTGTCTTTGTGAATTTGCCTATTTTGGATATTTTGTATAAATGGAATCATACAATATGTGGTCTATTGTGACTTGCGTATTTCACTAAGCATGTTTACAAGGTTCACTGATATTGTGGGAGAACTCAGAAATTAGTAACAAGAGGCAAATAATTTTTTTAAATGGGCAAAAGTCTTGAACATTTCACAAAAGAACATATTACAATGACAAATAAGTACATGACAATATATTAATCTTCACTCTAATTGAGAAAATATAAGTTAGGGACTTCCCTGGTGGTTCAGTGGTTAAGACTCTGCACTTCAAAGCAGGGGCACGGGTTCAATCCCTGATTGGGGAACTAAGATCCCACATGGCTGACAGTGTGATCTAAATAAATAAATATAAAAAAATAAAAGATATCTCAAAAAGGAAAATATAAGTTAAAATTACCTCAAGATATCTTTTTATGCATACTAGATGGTTAAATTTTTTTTTAATTAACAATATCTAAGATTAGGGTGTGCATGAAGCAACTAAAAACTTCATACACTGATGGTGGGAGTGTAAAAATGGTGCAATCACTTTAGAAATCTGATTGCTGTCTAACCCCATAACCAGTAATTCCACTCTCGGTATTATCTACATGAATGGAAAACATTTATCTGTAAAAAAACCCAAAAAACAAACACTTGTACATGAGTGTTTATAGTAGTATTAGTCATAAAAGCCAAAAAATTAGAAAAATAATTCCAAATATCCATTAACAGTATCTTCATACAACGGAATGGAGCATGTATCAGCAATAAAAAAGAATGAATGATTGCTGCTTGCAACAATACAGGTAAACCTCTAAAACATTATGCTGAGTGAAAGAAGCCGGACACAAAAATTGTATGTACACTGTTTTATTTCATTTATGTGGCAAAACCAATTGATGATGAAAAAAGCCAGAAAATGGTTACCTCTTGGAAGATTACTAATTGGGAAGCAACATGCGGGAATTCCTAGAGTGATGGAGACATTCTGAATCTTGAAATGGGTGGTGGTTATGTGGATGTATATAAGGGTAGATAGTCATCCAGATGTCTACTTAAGATCTTCACATTTTTTCCATGTAAATTATATCACAGGTAAAAATATTAAAGCTTGTTCCTTGACTTTGGCTGGCAGGCAACTTATTTTTGTTTGGTCAAGCACCCCAGCACCCCTCCCATCCTGCCCTCTTCATCCTGTGCTGTACCTTTAGTTGTAGTAATACTAAAAGAGGATGGGTATTCTGTCTTTTGAGCAGGATTAGGGTTGGAAAGTTATGACCAACCTAGATAGCACATTAAAAAGCAGAGACATTATTTTGCCAACAAAGGTCCGTCTAGTCAAGGCTATGGTTTTTCCAGTAGTTGTGTATGTATGTGAGAGTTCCTCCTGATGAACTATGGACAGAGGTTCATGACATTGTACAGGAGACAGGGATCAAGACCATCCCCATGGAAAAGAAATGCAAAAAAGCAAAATGGCTGTCTGAGGAGGCCTTACAGATAGCTGGGAAGAGAAGAAAAGCGAAAAGCAAAGGAGAAAAGGAAAGATATTCCCATCTGAATGCAGAGTTCCAAACAATAGCAAGGAGAGATAAGAAAACCTTCCTCAGCAATCAATGCAAAGAAATAGAGGAAAACAAACAGATTGGGAAAGACTAGAGATCTCTTCAAGAAAACCAGAGATACCAAGGGAACATTTCATGCAAAAATAGCCTCAATAAAGGACAGAAATGGTATGGACCTAACAGAAGCAGAAGATATTAAGAAGAGGTGGCAGGAATACACAGAAGAACTATACAAAAAAGATCTTCATGACCCAGATAATCACGATGATGTGATCACTCACCTAGAGCCAGACATCCTGGAATGTGAAGTCAAGTGGGCCTTAGGAAGCATCACTACCAACACATCTAGTGGAGGTGATGGAATTCCAGTTGAGCTATTTCAAATCCTAAAAGATGATGCTATGAAAGTGATGCACTCAATATGTCAGCAAATTTGGAAAACTCAGCAGTGGCCACAGGACTGGAAAAGGTCAGTTTTCATTCCAATCCCAAAGAAAGGCAATGCCAAAGAATGCTGAAACTACCATGCAAATGAACTCATCTCATACACTAGTAAAGTAATGCTCAAAATTCTCCAAGCCAGGCTTCAGCAATACGTGAACCGTGAACTTCCAGATGTTCAAGCTGGTTTTGGAAAAGGCAGAGGAACCAGAGATCAAATTGCCAACATCTGCTGGATCATCGAAAAAGCAAGAGAGTTCCAGAAAAACATCTATTTCTACTTTATTGACTATGCCAAAGCCTTTGACTGTGTGGATCACAATAAACTGTGGAAAATTCTGAAAGAGATGGGAATACCAGACCACCTGACCTGCCTCTTGAGAAACTTGTATGCAGGTCAGGAAGCAACAGTTAGAACTGGACATGGAACAACAGACTGGTTCCAAATCGGGAAAGGAGTACGTAAACGCTGTATATTGTCACCCTGCTTATTTAACTTACATGCAGAGTACATTGTGAGAATTGCTGGGCTGGAAGAAGCACAAGCTGGAATCATGATTGCCAGGAGAAATATCAATAACCTCAGATATGCAGATGACACCACCCTTATGGCAGAAAGTAAAGAACTAAAGAGTCTCTTGATGAAAGTGAAAGAGGAAAGTGAAAAAGTTGGCTTAAAGCTCAACATTCAGAAAACTAATATCATGGCATCTGGTCCCATCACTTCATGGGAAATAGATGGGGAAACAGTGGAAACAGTGGCTGATTTTATTTTTTTGGGGATCATGGCATCTGGTCCCATCACTTCATGGGAAATAGATGGGGAAACAGTGGAAACAGTGGCTGATTTTATTTTTTTGGGCTCCAAAATCACTGCAGATGGTGACTGCAGCCATGAAATTAAAAGACGCTTACTCCTTGGAAGGAAAGTTATGACCAACCTAGACAGCTTATTAAAAAGCAGAGACATTACTTTGCCAACAAAGGTCCATCTAGTCAAGGCTATGGTTTTTCCAGTAGTCATGTATGGGTGTGAGAGTTGGAATATAAAGAAGGCTGAGCACCAAAGAATTGATGCTTTTGAACTGTGGTGTTGGAGAAGACTCTTGAGAGTCCCTTGGACTGCAAGGAGATCCAACCAGTCCATCCTAGGTGGATTGGGTGTTTATTGGAAGAACTGATGTTGAAGCTGAAACTCCAATACTTTGGCCACCTGATGGAAAGAATTGCCTCACTGGAAAAGACCCTGAGGCTGGGCAAGATTGAAGACAGGAGGAGAAGGGGATGACAGAGGATGAGATGGTTGGATGGCATCACTGACTCAATGGACATGAGTTTGGGTAAACTCCAGGAGTTGGTGATGGACAGGGAGGCCTGGTGTGCTGCAGTTCATGGGGTCGCAAAGAGTCAGACATGACTGAGCGACTGAACTGAACTGAAACTTCTATAGACTTGTAACATTAAAGCGTTAAGCACTTTTTAAAGATTTAAAATATACATTACCAAGGTTTCCAGAAAGGTTGTACTGATTTTACTCCTGTCAAGAGTGTGGGAGGGTTTTCATTTCCTCATGTCTTCACCAACATTGAGTATTACACAGTCTCCTGTGCTGGTGAAGACTCCTTGGGCTCATCTCTGGGACTTCACTCCTCTCCATCTGTATGCTCTCCTAGATGATCCTATTGGATTAATTGGCTTTAAATATTACACAGAGCCACTCCCAAGTGTGTCATTCCAGCCCAACCCTCCTCCCTGAGCCCGTAAGAGTGAATCTGGATGCAGTTCTCCAATTGTTCCCTCTTGAGATGTCATAGATAGAAGTCTCCCAGACTTTTCCAACGCTCCTCCCTTCATCCTGTCTATGAAGTATTTCCTCACCTACCTGACTGCCTAAAGCTCCAAACCCAAAAGCCTTCCTTGATTCCTCCCTTTCCTTTGAGCTTCATATATAGCCTGTTAGCAATCCCTGTCATTTTATCTTCCAAGGATATTTTGAATTTGCCTCCTTATCTTCATTTCTACTGCTCTCACTTCAAGCCACCTTTTTCCATCTGAGCTACTATAAGTCCTTCCCGTTCTGTTTGCTTTACTTTTGACCCACTCCAAACCACACAGCAACAGAGTGATCATCTTAAAACAGAATGAGATCATATTATTTCCCTGCTCATACTCTCTAATGACTTATCATACTTAGAAACCCTGTTCCATCTGGGCCTCTCATGACCTCTTTGTCAGTCTCATTTGATCACATTCTCCCTCCTACCTTCTGTGTCCCAGTCATACCAACTGCTTTTCAATTTATCAAACAGGACATGTTTTTTCCTGCCTCAGGACATTTATACTTGTTATTCCTCTTTCTGGAATGGTCTTTTCCCAACTCAGTATAATTGACTTGGAGTCACAGCAATAATGTCGCCTCGTTAATCCTTCTTTACCACTTTACCTAAGATGGTGCCCCAACCTGGATTATAGTCAGCCCCTTTTATTGTCCCTTTTCAGCATTTATCACAGACACAAATTTTCCTTACTTACTGGTTACCATTTCATGGCTTAGAACACAAGTCCACTGGGTACCAGGAGCCCAGCTAGACATTGGGTATACAATTATTTCTCTCCTGACCTCCCATACTTACCAGTATGTAGGCTCACTGCAGCAGGTGAGGTGAACTTTGTCAATGATGCCCAGTGCCTGCCAGGTAACATGTGACCAATGACGTGGCTATACTAACTTAGATGAGCAAGTGGAGCAGTCAACAATCTGGGCACAAAGGACCTAAATTCCAAGTGACCTTATATAACTGGAGATCTTATCGAAAACAAAGAGAATGAAATTTAATATAGATAGAATGTAAACATAGTCTAGGGAAAGAATGAGTGTGGGGTATGGCTCATTTTTATGGCTCAAAACCAATAGTGGGCTCAGTTTTACAGCTAGATTAGGCCTCTTATACAAATATGTAATTTGTATTTGTAAAGGGCTATGAAAAACATTTGTAGAAAATATGTTCACAGTAATTATATCATTTAATCCATATATTCACCAAGGTGGTAGATAGAGTAGACAGAATTATCTTAAGTTTGCATAATGGGACACCTGCATGTAGCCTAGTTAAGTGGTTTCCCCAAGGTCATTCAGCAAGGCAGAAATGGGGCAGGGACCCTGTGCCTTTTCTCTAAGGCTGCAAGAATTTTATGTCACAATTATCCGAAGACTAAAGAATATTCAAAATTAAACCTTCACATCCTGTAGTATATACATGCACATCACTGTTTCCTAAAGTATCCATTCCTGGGAACCACAGCTTGGATCAGTTCACCTTTCTTGGCCTGAACTTCTGCCCCAGAACCCACTCTAGATTGGGGCTTCACTGCCACTTTCTTTTGGAGATGGACCATGTTATTTAAAATGGGGAATACCTGATTTATTGGATATAAATCCATTAACTGGACTTTTTTCTAAGCCTGGTTGTTGCATTTACTTACTAAAGACTTTTCATAGTTTGCTGTGTGTGTGCTAAGTTGCTTCAGTTGTGTCTGACTCTTTGCAACCCTATGGACTATAGCCTGCCAGGCTGCTCTGTCCATGGAATTCTCCAGGTAAGAATACTGGAGTGGGTTGCCTTTCTTTCTCTGGGAGATCTTCCCCAACTAGGGATTGAACCAGCATCTCTTAAGTCTCCGGCATTGGCAGGCGGGTTCTTTACCACTAGCACCACCAAATGCACATGTCACAAGTGTGTAGCTTAATGAAATCTCACAAAGTGAATATGCTTGCATGCCTAGCACCCACCCAGATCAAATCAAAGAACATGACCAGCTCTTTAGAAGACCCCATGGGCTTCTCCTTAATCACTATCCCCCCACAGGGTGACAGCATCCTAAATTCCAACGCTAGAATTAGTTTTGCTTCTTTTCTACTTTAGATAATTACTGATGGATTTCTATTCTTTTTCAATTTTTTTTTCCCCAAAGACTAAGTGTCTCTCTGAGGGTCTAGGTTCAAATGACTCCTTTACAGAATAAAATTCTATAATTTCTTTTTACCCAACATTTGAGGCTTTTTGTGTTTTGCCTGTAATTTATGTTTCTCTCTTAGCTTCCAATTCTCCCGGAACCTACGAGTTAATCCTGAGCATGCCTCTCTTTTCATATCTTACCTTCCATCAGTGTTCAGGCCCCGTTGGTTCAGTCCAACAGCTGAGATCACCATGTACTTACTGAGCACCTACTGTTGTGCAGGCACTATTTTAGCCATGTTCAGAGTTACATAGATTAAGATCTCTGTCCTAGAGGAACTGACAGCTAGTGAGGCAGGGGAGTGAGACAGAAAAACAAATCATTTCAATATAATTCCATTCTATAATACTAGGAATTACTCCAGGGTACACGTATACCAGCTGAGGGGCTCAAGAAAGGTTTCTACAAGAGGCCAAGAGGAGACTTAAAGGATGAACAAGAATGAAACAGACGAAAGAGTCCAAGGAGAAGGAACAGCAAAGCCCCTGAAGGGCTTTTGAGGGGAAAACAGAAACAGACACAACCACACTCTCCCTATCTCCAACCCCAGTGCTTGAAGCAGGCGGGAGGAAAACGAGTCTGAGAAGAAGCAGGAAAAAAAAAAAAGATGGTCAGAGATATATAAGAACAAGTCGGAAATGCAGCCACAAAGCCAAGGAACGAGAGCTTTTCCTGGGGGAACGTAGCACCAGCTATGCCAAATATCTCCATAAAGTTCTAGTAAGATGTATATAGAAAAGATCTCCTGGATTGTTCAGTTTGGAAGAAATGGCTAATTTACTTGGGCAGTTTCAGAGGAAAATAGGGACAGAACCAGATTGCCAGGGGGTAAAGAGAGGAGAGCTGTCAGAATGAGGAGACAGGGACTGGAAGTGGCTCTCTCCAGAAGCTGAGCTGAGAAGGGGAGAGAGGTGCACCAACTGGGGAGGAAGTGGGTTTTTAGAAAGGAGGGGTCAGTACTGAAATGCAGAGAAGGAGAATACCTGAGGGAGGGAGGTCTCAGAGGGCTCTTTAGGCCAGAGACTGGAGGAGGGGCCTCTCAAGGGTAGATGGGATTGTGGATAAACAGAAGCAGGGCTGAGGGAATGCATGGCTCATGGGGAAAAGGTCTCTGGGAAGCAGCAAACAAGTAGTAGCGGGTATGAACAGATAGGGAATTTGAGGTTGATGGGGTTGGGAATGGGAGGGGACTGAGGCCAGGAGGGGCTGCTGAGCAAAGGGGGAAATGGAGGAGGTTGAAGGGGCAGAGGACGTGTCTTCTTGAACATCCTTGTCCATAAATCCTCGTGCCCACCAGTGTATGTTTGTGTCATTCCCAGAATTTGTCTTCTGGGTTAAAAGCACATGCATTTAAACAGACAGATAATGCTAAATCCTATTCCAGAAAGGGTAGACCAATTTAGACTTCCTCCCACAGATTCCCTTTGCCATAACCAACCTTGTTATTAATCTTTGCCAATCTGATAGGTGGCAAATGACAAAACGATGTCTAAATTTTTGTCCCTTTCTGGGGAATAGAGGTCCCAGCTCTCAGAGAGAGACTGAGTCATTTTCTATAACGATCAAACACAAAGCACAAGTCTCTCCAAGCCTCAGGCCAGCTCTTTCCTGCTCGCTCACCACCTGGACGTTGGTATTCTTTCCACCAAGCCCAGCCCTCCTGTGGAAGAAACCTCAGCTTCTTATCTTTGTATGTTGACTTCTCTTGCAGATTTCTCACCTGTACTCCCAGTCCCGGCTTGCACCTTGAGGACACTGCTACTTGACTGCTGGTACCCACAGCTGTCTCTCTTGGTGTCAGCCCGGTGGTGAAGATGTCATCTTACGGTATATCTATACATAGAATATATTCTGACCTTAAAAAAGAATGGGGACTTCCCTGGTGGTCCAGTGGCTAAGATTCTGTGCTCCCAATGCAGGAGGCCTGGGTTTGATGCCTAGTTAGGGAACTAGATTCTGCATGCTGCAAGTAAGAGTTTGCTTGCTGAACTTTAACCCAGTCCAGCAAAATAAATAAATATGTATTTTTTTAAAAAGAATGGAATTCTGATATGTGCTACAACTGGGATGATTGTTCACCTAGGCTAAGTGAAAGAAGTCAGATGCAAAAGGACAAATATTGTATGAGTCCTCTTAGATGAGGTACCTAGAACTGGAAAATTCAGAGACAGTAATTAGAATAGTAGTTATCTGGGGGCATGGGGAGTTATTATTGTTTAATGGGTACAGAATTTCAGTATGGGATGATAAAAAAAGTTCTGGAGATGGACAGTGGTGATGGTTACAAAACAACGTAAGTGCACTTAATGCTACTGAATTGTACATTTAAAAATGACTAAAATGGTAAATTTTATGTTGTGTATATTTTACCACAATAAAAAAAGGAATGAAATACTGACATGCTACAATATGTTTTAACCCTGAAAACATTCCGTTAAGTGAAAGATGCCAGTCACAGAAGATAACATGTCATATTATTCTATTTATATTAAATGTCCAGATTAGGCAAATACATAGAAACAGAGTGTAGATTAGTAGTTGCCAGGGGCTGGCGGAAGGCAGGGAAGGGGGAATGACTGCTAATAGGTATGATGTTTCTTTTTGGGGGTGATGAAAATGTTCTATAATTAGATAGTGGTGATAGTTGTACAGCTTTGTGAACAAATTAAAACTATTGAATTATATACTTTAAAAAGGTGAATATTATAGTATGTGAATTATATCTCAATTAAAAAAAGGAAAGTAAGGGGGTGGAATTGGGGAGAGGGCTACATGGTACTCCATACAATGCTATACCACAGTTTATTCAGCCATTCCCCAGTTAATGGACACTTGGCTCTTTCTTTCCCTTTTATTCTTTCTTTCTTTCATTTTAAACAATGGTGCAATGTATATCATTGAATATGCAAAAAAAAGAGATACCATTTCAGGTAGGTCTTGGGCCCTCCCATGCTGTGCCATGCCTAGGTATGTCTCAATAATTTAGAAAGCGTCAGTTCCCCTGACACCAAGAGATGGTGCAGGGAAGAAGCTTTTGCCCTCCTCTCCAAGCATTTTCTCAGGGGTCAGCAAACTACAATGCATGGGCTGTTCTGGTTTCAGCTAAGAATGATTTCACAGATGAACATTTGCAATCAATTTAATGGTAGGACTCCAATTAATTTATTGGACCCCAATTAAGCAAAATCTCCCCCTCCACTGCCAATTCTATTCTCATTAGTAGCCCTACATTACAAAAATATTATATTGATTATTATATTTTGAATTTCATCAGTAAAAATTTTGTGGAGATGTCATAGTTAAAATTCCTAGATAAGTAAGAAGTCAGTAAGAGTTTGTTACTGTTACTATCTAGTTACTATTTCTAGATAGTATCCAGGAGAGGTTATCTGGAAGACAATTGGAAATGTGTGCCTAGAAGTTCAGGAAGATATCTTTCTGGTCTGGAGAGAGATTTGCGAATCATGAGGAGATGGCTGACTTTCAGAGAAGGATAGGGCAGGGGAAAAGATGGAGAGAAAGGAGATATTAAGGAAAACTAACATTTCTAGAGGTGAGCTTGAGTAATTCACTGAGAGGGAATGGGTGTAGAATGATATGTAACATCCAGTGGTATTATTGCTAGAAAAGAGTTTTGAGAAGGAGGGAGAAATCAATGGAAAGTTACAGAGGCATCAAGGAAGAAAAAGTCCATAAACAGGCTGTTGGATTTGGCAACTAGAAGGTCACTGGTAACTTTGTCATTAGAGAAAGCAACAAGTGACAGTACCTGAGGAGTGAGGAGAAGGACAGGGAAGGAAGAAAGATAGGAGGGTGGGAGAGGCCAGGAAAGGGGAAGTTTTTCAGGATAGAAAAAATCTGTAAATGTCTAGGGAAGGAGAGGGAGATACTGAGGATGCAACAGTTAGCTCCCCTTCTTCTGTTTGAGATCTCTCATCCCTGGCTAAACATAACATTAGTACCTCCTGCCCTCGTCCCACAGCCCCCCAAAACAGGTTGGCTGGAAAAGGCGCTCTCTGGTATAGGAGGATGGTGTAGATGTTAAAACGGACAGGCAGTGTGAACTTTTCTTCAGGTACTGGTCACAGAATTTTTGTCTCCTATTTTCTCCATCTTCAGTGTGGATCAAATCACCTGGCCTTCTAGGGTGTCCTGAATTTTACAAGCCAACTCTTGTATTTTAAAAACACAAGTTATTAGAGAAGTAAATAGGATGACATATTGATTCTCAAAGGCTCAGACCACATCTCTCTATTTTATAAAATTCCCACAGTTGCTGGTCACTATCCTCCATCACTGATATCTGTGATATCCATAACACCGAGGCCCCCAAACTGTGTACAACAGGCAGAAATTCGATGATAAAACCTTCTCCTCCTTATGTAAGTCAGACACCGTCCAATGTTCTTTAGCTCTCTAGAGTTGCTTGGGGGCACTAATCAGTTATTACGCAGTTGTAACAACAACTAGACAAACTTCAAGATGGAAGGTGCTATGAGAGTACTAATTATTAGGTTTTTGTTTGTTTGGCCTTTAGTTCAGATAGTCTTCAGCAGTGGCTCGCAAAATGTGAACCCCAGAGAACAGCATGATCATCACCGGGAACTTGTCAGAAACGCAAAATCTGGAGCCTCACTCCACACCTCTGGTCTCAGAAGCCCTAGGGGTGGGACCCAGCCACGTGCATCTTGAGATGGTCAAGGTGAGGAGGGTCACGGATTTATTTGCGGCCTTTCCGCTCAGCCACCCTTAACCAGCGGCATCGCCTGGGGTTTTTTTTTTAGAAATGTAGACTCTCGGGCTGCACCTCAACGCACTGAGTCAGAACCCGCAACTAAACACGACCCTCAGGTGAGTCTGAGAGCCTCGGTCTGCACAATGTAATGAGGACCTCTTCCCCAGTAAGCTAAAAAAAAAAAAAAACCAAACAAACCTGACAGCCTAACTGGAGAAACAGTGAACGTGCCTTAAGACATCCAATCCACTGAGCCCAAGGCGCCGCAGATTGCTTGATTACCTTCACTGAGAGACGACAGGGCTTGGTGTCAGGCTGGGTAAAAAGGGGATACGAGGAGGACGAGACTCCAGGCAAGCGCTCTATATTCCAAGTGGGTCCCCAAGAGCGGTGAGACTGGAAGGCACGAGAAGGGGGGCGCTTCCCACGCGAGGGGCGGCGGGAAATAAAAGGAGCGTGGCGGGGCAGAGAGGACGTCTCGGGGAGGGCATATGGGGGGCCTGACGGCTGGCTTAGCTTTGCGGACTGGCGGGGAGCCCCTCCCTCGGGGGCGGCAAGAGGGCGGGGGTCCGGCGCGGAGAGAGAGGTGGGTCCAGGTCCGCGCGGGGGCGGGCGGCTCCACGGCTCCCCGCCCCCGGCCCGCCCCTCCGCGGCGCCATTTTGCAGGCGGCAGTCGCGGGAGCCAGAGGCAACGGCTGGTACTGCGGAGCTGAGGCGCAGCGGAGGCGCAGCAGCAGGACGGGAGCCCGGCGAGCTGCAGCCAGGTGAGAGCCCGGCCGCCGCGCCCCCTACCTGGCCCGCGGGCCGCACTTGCCAGGCCCGGCAGCGAGGGGCCTGCGGAGCCCACGAGGCCAACCAGGCACAGCCCCCGCGCGCTGTCAGCGGCCCCGCTACGCGGCCTGCGCCCCCACACCCCGGCCCATCTGCCGGGTCCCCGCACCGGCGGGTCATCCTGGCCGCGGGACCCAGGGATGCCTGGCGACCCCCAGCCCCCGCCGGGCCCCTGAGCGCTCACCCCGGCTCATGGCCGGAGCCGCGGGGCGCTCGGGCCCTCAGGCCGCGCGGCGGGGAGGCTAATGGGGTCTCCCCGGGACCCAGTCCCTGCCGTCTCCTCCCCGGCCCTCGGCCCGCGCAGCCTGGGCTCGCTCTCCGGTCGGCCCTCCGCAGGCGGTGCGCGCGGGCATCTCTGTGCCCCCAGGAATGCAGGGCCATCAAGAGGGACGGCATAAGTGGGGGGGTTGCCTTTTATATTTTTGGTTTCTTTCTCTCCTACAGTGGCTGCGCCAAGTAATTTTAGGAGCTCCTGCCCCGTCCCCAGGGCCTTTCTCTCTGACAAGACTCTCGGGGGTCGGGGTCCCCCTGTTGCCACCTTCCTGGAAAAAGAAACTGACGTTTTCGAGTGTGACTAGTTTATGGGCGCAGAATTTTCTCTTTCCTTTGATTCTAGATGTCCCTTTGATGGGTAGCTGACAGGAATTCGGCCTGCAGGCTGAGGGTGTTAAGCATGACTTAAAATTCTTGATTGTCAGTGCGAAGGGTAAATGAGGGCAGCTGCAGGTGGAAGCAAGTCACCCATACGGGATTTCTGGGTCTGAGGCATTAAGAGTCGCTGCTACTTTTAGTCTTGCAGTGCTGGAACAGAGGAGGGGGAAGATGCTATCCCTGCTAATATTTGTACGTCTGTGTTCAGAGAAGGTTGGACAGTGTGAGGACTTGGCTGGGAGTCCTGAGACACTGGTATGAGCTGTCATTAATTGCCATGTGACCTTCCTTACCCAGTTTCTTCGTCTTTGAAGCCTGAGGCTAGAGTCAGTGGTGGTTGGAACATTTTAATTTTTATATTTTTTGCATTTGGATGCTGTTGGACTGAGACCTCGCCCTTCCATTTGTCTGTACCTGCCTTTTCACCTTTACATATGACTTTGCCCATTTGGCCCCTGAAAGTGAGTCTGGTGAGATTTATAGAAAGAGCCTTTCAGCTCAGAATTCTGAATTCTCTGCACTCATCCAGAATTTAATAGCTTTTTGGGCACTTGTCTTTTAAAAGCCCAGCAGTGAGTGTGCACAGAATAAGCCCTCATGGCACACGTATTAGTTAAAAGGGGGTGAGTAGGTGTGTCCAGCTGACTACTTTTTTCACCTGACAGCCTGAACGTGAGCTGTCTGCTTTCTAGACTATTTCCCTTGCTGAAATGGTGACCAGATTCTTTCTTTGAATCCCAGAGCATTTCACTTCTTTGCTTGGAGTAGGGAGTGATTTTTTTTTTTAAAAGAAACTTGGTATTTCAATACCTTTTTGTATTAGTTGTCCACCCCCACGCCCCAAATGGTTGTGCGGCAGTTGTATTTTCTGATTGTGGCAAGTGACTTGAGTTTTTTTTTTTTTAATCTTTATTTAAAAAAATTGTTTCTTTATTTGACTATGCTGGGACTTAGGTGCCGCACAGGGATCTAGTTTTCTGCCCCAGCGTGGAACCCTAGCCCCGCGGCCCCCTGCATTAGGAGCATGTAGTCTTAGCCAATGGACCATCAGGGAAGTTCTAATTAAGTTGAATTTTAATGTCTGTTAGGATGTTTCAAAAATGCTTATGAAGGTACCTGTCTAGAATATTGGCTAAGTTTCAGACCACACCGCCTATCTCATTTGTGTATCAAAGGCTCATAGCATTGCAGAAATGAGTTAGGTGTACCTTAGCTAATTTGGTGACTGATGCTATTAATCCAAACATTATTGACTGAAACCTAGTCTTTGGGTATTGGAAATTCTGAGTTGGTTATTGCCACCCTCTTCAGTGTCTCCATAGAAAAACCTGGGATCCATTTGGAGACTCATTTCTGGCATTACTGATGGCTTAAGGAATTTTCCCATTATAATTAAGGGAATTAGAAGTTAGCAGTCATAATTTGCAATTATATAGAGCTTTGTATTTGTAAATGGAAGCTTTTAAAAAGCTGATTTATTTTTATTTAATACTCTTAGGTTATTTTAATTTAAACATTTTGCAGTCCTTCTCTGATGTGTTTCCAGGTCTTGCCTAAAGAACTCCCAACACACTAGCCTGTTCTCAATGCTAGGTAACCTTATTTATTCATTTTTACTCCCTGCTTTTCTTCCAGTTATTCTTTCCTCAGAGGGCCTGACTCTGGACTTTCTTTCATTCTTTTGCTGGACGCATTCCTGCTTCAGGTTAGGCTATATGAGCTACCACCATGGGGTTTACTGGTCTTTTGTGCTCCTTATGGCACTCTCTTCATTTTCTCCCTGGCTTTGCTCTTTCTGGCCTGTTGTTTTGTAACCAGTTCTAGATTGTTGGCTCTCCAAGATTTGAGGTCTGCTAGCAGCTTATGCTTTTCACAGTCCTCCCCACATTTAGTGCATGTATTGACTGCAGACTGTGTGCCAGGTAATGCTCTTGGTGCTCCAGATGCTGTATGGAGATTTCTTCCACACACAGAGTTCACACGCTAGTGTGGAGGCAGACAATGAGACTTTGTGCTCTGAAGAAGAATCTGGCAGGATTGGGGGTATTAAGTGTTGGGTGCGAGCTGAAATTTTAGGAAAGGTAGAACAGGAAGCTCTGAGTCATCTTTGAGTGGAGATGGTAGGAAGCGAGTCAAGTGGATGTATGGGGTAAGAGCATTCCCAATGGAAGAAACTGCAAATTCAAAGGCCCTGAGGCAGGAGGAAGAGAGAATGATTTTGAGATCAGATTTTGAGAGTTGAGTCATGGTAGGCCAGACACCTAGGAGGAAGGCCTGTAGATTTTACTTTGAAAGCAGGGTTGGTGGTGGGAACCGTTAAGAGAATTTTGAACAGAGAGAGGATAGAGACATGCTGATTGTTGATGTGTGAGAATAGACTGAAGTCTGGGTGAGCAGGGTAGGTCTGCAGGGGAGCTAGCTAGTACAGGGCTGAAGATGGTGATCGAGTGGAAGAGGGTGGTGGTGAGAAGTAGTCATGTTGTGAGGTGGGGCTGAGGAGATTACTGATGGACCATATGTGGGGAGTGAGAGAGGGAGTTGAGGGCAACAGCAGAGCTCTGGCCCAAGCACCTAGAAGGAAAGTGGCTGCCCCAGGAATTACACGTTCCATGGCATGTTAAGTTGCCATGCCAACCTGATGTGACCAAATGCAGTAGTAAAGGGTGGGGTGAATGTTTGGTGGGGGATTCTGTTACTGGTTGAAGCGTGCTCTGCTTGCCACAGGTGGTGGTGGTTTTAGTTGCTAAGTCATGTCTGACTCTTGCAAGCCTGCTAGGCTCCTCTGTCCATGGGATTTCCCAGGCAAGCATATTGGAGAGGCTATTTCCTTCTCCAGGGCATCTTCCTGACCTAGGGGTTAAACCCTATTCTCCTGCATTGGCAGGTGGATTCTTTACCTCTGAGTTACCAGGGAAGCCTGCTTACAGTAGGACAGGCCAATAAATCAGAAACCAGGTGTTGAAGGAAGGAATAACGACTTTATTTGGAAAGCTGACAGACTGAGAAGATGGCAGACTAATGTCTCAAAATAGCCATCTTATTGGAGTCTGGATGCTAGATTCTTTTATAGAGGGGTGGGAGGTGAGGAAGTAAAGTAAAAAGGCCATTGGTCTTGCAAATATCTCCTGGAATGGCCAGCCTTGTGGGGGAGGGCAGATATGTTAATTTCTTCCTTCCCTGTAGCCATCCACAAGTAGACAGGGTTCTGAACAAAGATTCAAGCAGAGGGGCAGGGTTTCCCTAGGCAGACCATTATGTATGGACAGTAACTTTTTAGTGAACAAAAGCAACTGGAAGCAAAGATTAAAGTAGAAGAAACAGATCAATATGGAGTCAGATTTTGCTCTTCCTTGTAACATGTCTTCTTGCATGGAAATGTAAATATTCTTGGGAACTTCTCATTGTCCTTTGTCTTAATTCTCTCCTCTGACCTCAGGCAGGCATATCCCTGACCTCAGGTCTGGGTGGCCTCTAAAACCTTCCTTGAAATATTATCCCATAAAGGAAAATCCCATCTACTTGTTTTTTTTTTTTTCATAACTGTCTCTTGCATTACTTCTTTTTGTTGTTGTTGTTGTTATGCAGGCCTAGAATCTAAAGGTAGCACAAAAAGCAAAAACCTGGGTTCATCAAAAGTGGCCTGTGCCACTTCCCTCCATTAGATGTGTAGTAGACATGATTTGTATATCATGCAATATATATATATATAGTATATTATACTATATATAGAAATATCTAAGTATTCAAGTGTAATGGGTGCAGTAGTGGGCAGTGCATAATCTTATGGAGGATCATACTTAAGATTTCAACCAAGTAGTCTCACTGCCTGTGAACTTTTCAGCAGCTTCAGAGTACAACTCACAGCCTCTTTCTGTCGGCTCTGGTCTTGACTTTGGTTCTTCCTTCATCGTTTTTCTGTAGCAATGATGAGATTTTCAGTTTCTTCTTTTCATATGAGAGGGTCAAGTTTGCATTGGACCATAAACCATGGCTTTTTCTGTTCTGCGGTCCAGAAAGCCTTCTTTAGTCATGGGTTCTTTCCACAGGCTTTTCCCAAAGCAGCTGATCCTTACAGTCTCCTTGTGTCAGTTGCCCTGGGGTGTCTCAGTGAGTGCCTGGTGTAGGCCTACCTATCTGGGTGGCTACCTTTCTCATTTATGTGCATGTAAATGTTACAGAGTTGAATCTTACTATCTTCTAAGTTGAACTCAAAAGAAGTTTAAAAATTGTTCTTCTCTCCAGGAACCTCTCTAAGCAATAGAGGGGACCCAGGAAAGACCAGACAGTGCTGATGGGCACTGGCTATATATTGAGCACTTGAGGTCATTATTGTTGATTCCAACAGCTGGCACCAACGTGGTTCTGGTCTGCATCTTATCAATGAAGAAACTGAAGCTTGGTTAACTTTTCTAAGTTAACTCTTGGGTCTTGAATTCTGCTCTTAATGCTCCAATAAAGCTTGGGTCCCTTAGTGATAGAATGCTATACCCAAGTCTTGCTTGAAGGTCTGTGTTTCTTAGCTCCTGTTGGCATAGAAGAGAGCAGGGAAACTAGTGTCAGTTGATCACCAGGTGCTTAGCCTGGCACTTCCTGTGTTCACTAACAGCATTTAATCACAGCAACCCTGTGGAAGTAGGTATTATTCTCATTTTACATCTGAGAATGTTGAAGTTGGTGGAGGTTTGCTCCTTGCCCAAAATCATGGTAGCTGAGTCAGAATTTGACCCAAGACTGGTCTGCACCCCAGCTTGGAGTCCTTTTTTCCTTCTGTTCCCTCATTTGTTCCTGTAGGAACCTCCCACAAGCCCTCAACCCCAACACACTCACCTTTCTTTTATAGTCTTCTTTTGAGGTGGCTTCGCTCTAACCCTTTGTTCAAGTAAAGACATACATGCCCCAGTGTTAAACTTGCATGAACTTTTCCATTCTGGACCAAGACTTCATTACAAAGGTCTTGGTATAATAACTCTGTGGATGGTCTTCTTCTCCTGCTTCTGATGAAAAGCACTACTTGAAATGCTGTTTCTGCTGTGGTTGGTATTTCAGTATCCAATTTGGAGACTCTATTTGTCCCCTCTGCAGTGCTGGCTTAAATCCTTTGCTGTCTCCAAAAGGCACATCACCTGGTTGGGGGTACAGCCTCTTTTTTGTCTGACATGATAGATCTTAAACTTCAGAGTTTCTCATTCAGAAGTTCTGGGATGAGGCCTGGTAATCTGAATTTCTAACCAGTTCCCAAATGATGAGGATGTTGCTGATTGGGGAACCACCAGCATCTGTTTTTGTAAAACAAGTTTTATTGGAACATAGTTGTGACCATTCAAGATACCATATGACCAGCAAGCCTAAAATATTTGCTGTCTGGCTCTTTGTAGAAAGTTTGCTTATTCCTGCTTCATAGTAATATTAATATTTATGTTATCAGTACTGAAAAGTTTGAGTTCACATTTTATTATCAAGAGCTCTTTCTATATTAAGACACCGCTTCACAAATTACTCCACAAAAGTGTGGTATAGGGGAATATTTGCATATTTTGAAGTGCTGGGAGTATGAAAACTGACACTTTTAAGTCTTTTTATCTAAAATTAATGTGAAGTTTATATTCTATTCCAGAAACATCAGTACTTGGCTTAATATTAAACACTTTTCCTCTCTAAGCTTTGAGTAAAGTTGATGCTGCTGGACATGTTACATTTGATTCTGCTTTCACTCTGTTTGAGAAATATGCTGTTAAGATTTGCATTTGTTAAACAAATGCTGGAGAGGGTGTGGAGAAAGGGAACTCTTCTGCACTGTTGGTGGGAATGTAAATTGGTACAGCCACTATGGAACACAGTATGGAGGTTCCTCAGAACACTGAAAATAGAATTACTGAATGATCCAACAGCACCACTCCTGGGCATATATCTTGACAAAACTATAATTCAAAAATATACATGCACCCTATGTTCATAGCAGCACTATTCACAATAGCCAAGACATGGAAGCAGCCTAAATGTCCATTGAGAAATGAATGGATAAAGAAGATGTGCTACATATAATATATACAATGGAATACTACTCATCCATAAAAAGGAACAAAATTAGGGTTTCAAAATAACTTTTAATGGGCAGTTTCATTAAATATATGTTAATTTGGGGAGACTTTTCATCCTATAATATTGAATTGTTCTGTCTATGAACAAATCTTTTTTTTTTCTTCAGGTAAGACAGCAAAAGAGATGATTTATTGTACACGTTACATTCAGCCACAACTGAGAAGAGAACTAGGCCTTAGTTATCACAGGTCCAGGGCAAAGGACCAAAAGGGATGGCTTTGATACGGGCAAGGTGGGTCTCTCAAAGGTGGTCAAGGCGATCAGAATGGCCATAGATGTTCCAGATCCATTGAGAAGTTCTAGATAGTACGCATGCAGTCCACAATTTGTACCAGCATCCCTGGCCTCTGGCTTCCCTTGTTTCTGCTTCTGTGGCTTCCATGGGTGTACAAGTTTACTTGGACCTCTGCCTCATCTGTCTTCTTTTGTGCTTCAGCCTGCGCATTCACTTTTTCCTCCACTTTGCTCTCATGGCGCAGAGGTTTCTCAAAAGATGGCACTAAGGCCGAGAGATCTGAACAAATCTTTTGATTCATGCAGATTTTAATAGCTCTCATTTTTTAAGTTCTCACCATCTGTATGGTCTACAGATCACTTATTTATTGCTCTTTATTTTAAAATATTTGCTATTTAGAGTGAGATGATTTTCCTCCTCCTCCCTTCCATGTACCCTATTTCCTAATTTTATAAAGCAAGTGTAAAGAAAGTATGTATGTGCAGTCCATATATCTTATACCTGACCACCTATATTATTCAGCTTAATTAATGCTGGCCAAAATCTGCACACTAACAAAATAAAAAGTTATTTCTTGCTCACGTTTTTCTCGGTGATTCTCCCCTAACAGGTGAGTTGGAAATTTAGACTCCTTCCATCTTATATCACTGCTGCTGCTGCTGCTGCTGCTAAGTCACTTCAGTTGTGTCCAACTCTGTGCGACCACATAGATGGCAGCCCACCAGGCTCCCCCATCCCTGGGATTCTCCAGGCAAGAATACTGGAGTGGGCTGCCATTTCCTTCTCCAATGCATGAAAGTGAAGTCGCTCAGTCGTGTCCGACTTGTAGCGACCCCATGGACTGCAGCCTATCAGGCTCCTCTGTCCACGGGATTTTCCAGGCAAGAGTACTGGAGTGGGATGCCATTGCCTTCTCCGTCTTACATCACAGTTGTCTTCAAAATCTGGCCTCTAATTTTGTGAGATTTTTGTCAGATTTTGTGCATGGATGAGTTTTCCTATGGGCCGAGCTTGGAATTAGTAATATTTTCTCCCATAGGCCATATCCTAGATGCAAGGGGAGTCATTTGTGTGTCCACAAGGGAAGTGAAATAGCACTGTGTCTGGTATACTACCTGACCACACTCTGTTAAGTTTTACTTTTCAGTTGATTCTCTTGAGTTTCTTGGATAGACAGTAATACTAGCTGCAAAAGGTCGTGTTTTTTTTGCTTCTTCTTAAATACTTCTTTTTCTTAATATAAACTGCAGAGTACTTACAGAACAGGTCTAAATGTGATAGTGATCCTTCTTATTTTCAATATTTATTGGTGTGCATTATTGTATATAATCTTTAAAGTGTCCTATTTTCAGTGTCTTTTTCACTTAATTATAATATCATACTTAGTGTTTGAATGAACAAAAAATTTGTCATCTTGACATTGTCCCTGGAATTTTGTATACCGCAAAAAAAATTTTTGGTAGAATCTGTCCCTGTTTTTGTAATTCTCCAAATTCATTTTCCGTGCTGTTTTAAGGAGTATCTCAGACTTTTAGCTGGAAGGAATTATACAATTTATACCTTTGCTTCCGGTTCAGGTATTCTGTGCTATTCATATCTTTTGTATCAGGGATTCTGACCCTCAGTCTTTGAAAGTGTTCCTTCCCTCAGAGCAGTTTTGTGGGTTCTGTTTTCTTTCTTTCTTTTTTCTTACCTGTGAAGATAAACTGAATATACTAGCAATATCGATTTTTCCTTTTCTGTTGAAGTTCTCCTATTTGTACATGCTTTTTGACACCCAGTTTAAGTTGGGGTCCTGTATTTCCAGCAGTGATCCTGAACTTCCTGGGAGCAGGAGGCTCCTCTGAACCCTCTCAGAAGTCCTGGGAAGTTAACAGGGTAGGGAATCTTTTATTCACTTGACCAGTAAAAACAGACATAGAGTCCAGTTCACTTCTAGTGTTTAGTTCATTGCCTAGGGTAATGCTCCAAAGTGGTTTCAGCTTTCTTTCATTTTGTTTTCAGCTCTGAGATCTTGTACTTGTTTTGTTCCTTGAGTAGGTGTCCATCAACTCCTAAAATACATTTTCCAGACTTTGTTTTGACTGACTCACTTTTCACCAACATATATATGTCTGTGTGTGTATCTCAAAAACAAGCTTCACACAAATATTATATGATGTATATTCTGATATTTACTTTTTCTACTTCATGGAAAAAATTAGTTGTGACATCAAAAGTGATTTTGTGATATGGTTGTGAAATATAAGACTCTGAAGTAAGGCCTTTGGGTTAGTATGAATAAATAACCTTTCTATCTTATGGTAAAGGAACCACATGAGGTTCTGTGGGAATGACAGGGAAGGGGCTCTTGACAGAATAACCTTAAAAGAAAAGCTTTGAGATAGAATTCATACGCCATAAAGTCTTCACTTTGAAAGGTGTGTTTCAGTCGTTTTTAGAGTTGTGTAACCATCACCACTGTCTTGATTTCAGAAACCACATACCTGTTAACAGTCATCCCCCTTTGTTCCCCTCCCCAGCAGGCCTTGGCAACACTAATCTGCACTGTTTCTGTCAATTTGCCTTATCTGGATATTTCATATAAATGGAATCCTACAATATGTGGTCTTTTGTGATTAGCTTTTTACTTAGCATAGTGTTTTTAAGACGTCTGCATTGTTGCAAGAATCAGTGCCACATTTTGTTTATCTGCTAATGAGTTGATGGTCATTGGGTTGTTTCTAGATTTTAGCTACTGTTAAGAATGGTGCTGTGAACATTGGTGTGATCATGTTTTTAATTTTCTTTGGTAAATATCAGGGAGTGGAATTACTGGATCATACGGTAATTCTTTGTTTAACATTTTGAAGAACTGCCAAGCTTTTTCGAAGTGGGTACATCAGCAATTTATGACGGTTCTAATTTCTCCACATGTGTTATTGTCTGTCTTTGAGTATAGCCATCCCAGTAGGTGTGAAGTGGTGTCTCATTGTGGTTTTTATTTACATTTTCCTAATGATGTGGGGCAGTTTTTCATGTGCTTGTTCGCCAGTTTTATGTTGTCTTTGGAGAAATGTCTTAAGTCCTTTGCTCATTTTTTAGTTGGATTGTCTTTTATTGTTGAGTTATAAATTTTCTTAATATATGTGACGTGTCTCTTACCTGATACATAATTTTACAAATAACTTTTTCCATTTTATGGGTTATATTTATTTTTTTGCTGATGTCCTTTGAAGCTTTCCGAGTTTTAAATTAAGCTAAACTTTCTGAAGTTTTAATTTAAAACTTCTGCTTTTTAATTTTGATAAGGTACCATTTATCTTTTTTGTTGTCATTTCTAAGAAGATTTACCCCTTTGTTTTCTTCTAAGAGTTTTATAGTTTTATCTCATAGATTTGGGTCTTTGATCCTTTTTGTATATGGTGTGAGGCAGGAGTGGTCCAACTTCATTTCTTTGTATATGGATTTCCAGCAGCATTTTTTTTAAAGGCTGTTCTTTCCCCGCATTGAATTGTCCTGGCATCCTTGTCCAGATTTACCTGAGAAATGTTAAGATTTATTTCTGAATTCTCACTTTTATTCTGTTGATTTGAATGTCTATCTATATGCAGTGCAGGTCGAGAAGATCCCCCTGGAGAAGGGAATGGCTACCCACTCCAGTATTCTTGCCTAGAGAATTCCTTGGACAGAGGAACCTGGTGGGTTATAGTCTGTAGGGTTACAAAAGAATCAGACATGACTGAGTGACTAACAGTTTATACCAGGACTATGTTGTCTTAATTATCACAACTTTGTATTAAGTTTTGAAATTGTAAAGTGTGAGTGCTCCAGTTTTGTTCTTTTTTAAGATTGTTTTGACTATTCTATGTTCTTTACGTTTCCATTTGAATTTTAGGATCAATTTGTCAATTTTTTCCAAAAAGACAAATGAGATTTTTGATAGTGATTACATTGAATCTGTAGGTCAATCTGGGTAGTATTGCCAAGAATTACATATTATAAACAAAAAATTTCAAGAGAAAATACATATCTGTGCTAGCAGTAATACGTTCTGATATTTTTATTCCATTCTTTTCTTTTTTTTTAATATATATTTGACTGCATAAGGTCTTGGTTGTGGTACATGGGCTCTTGGTTGAATCATGTGGGATCTTTCTTTGCAGTGCATGGAACTAGCTTGTTGTGTCTCCCAGGCTCAGTAGTTGCAGTTTGTGGTCTTGGTTGCTCAAGGGCATGTGGGATCCCAGTTCCCCAACAGGGATGGAAACTGAGTCCCCTGCATTGCAAGGCAGATTCTTAACCACTGGACCACCAGGGAAGTCCCGTTCTTTTATTGATTTTTTTTTTAATTAAAAAAAAAATTGCTGGCCCCAGTCTACTGACTTGATTTCTCTACTTACTCTTGTATGATGTTTGGAAAAAATGCTTCAAGTCAGCAGCCTTAACAGCAAATTAACAGCCTTAATTTCCTTAACAGCAAATTGGAATCAGCTAGGGTGCAGTTGATCAGAATATAGCATATAAGTGTAGAGGTTAAAAAAAAAAATCTCCCAGGCGATTACAGTGTGCATCTAGAGTTTGAGAACCATTGCTATAAAAGAATTTTTGTAGTAGTGAGAGCCTCATGTGTGAAGCTTTCAGTCACTTTGGTGAAGATTGTATTCAATATTAGAGAGGTCTGTGCGTTTCCTCTTAATATTATCACTGATGTCATTCTCTCAAGAAATGGTTTTGCTTTAGACTCCCTCCCAGGTGTGTATAGTTGTACCTGGTCTGTACAGAGAGCAAAGATAGAGCAGACTCCCTGGAGAGTGTCGTTATTTCTCAGGAATTTTTGTGTCCTTTTTCTCTTGCTATAGGAAATGGGCTGATTTGAGAAGAATATGAAGGAAATTCACAGTAATTAATTAAGATAGGGGGAACACGGAAGCTTTTGGTTAGAATTGCTACTGAAGTATATGAAGGCATTGGTCAGGATTAAAATAAGAATTCCTGGAAAAAAGATCTGAAAGTGGGACCAGTGTCCCATCTCAGAGATGTTAAGGAATTTGAGAATTGTGGTGAAAACTTATACACAAAATAGCTTAGTTTACTCATTGATGATCCCTCTTTTTTTATATTTGTTTGAAAGTATAATGTCTTTCACATATGCATATATATATATATATACAGTTTATTTGTATGTGTTTCAAAATAGAGATCTCATGGAGCCTTTTATTTTTGGTCTTGCCACACAGCTCATGGGATCTTAGTTCCCCCTTCCAGAACTGAATCTGGGCCGCTGCAGTGAAAGCGCCGAGTCCCAGCCACTGGACTGCCAGGGAATTCCCATACATACAGGGGCCTTTTAAATCCCATTTTTAAGTTTAGCAGTGTGTCTTAGGCTTATAAGTAAATCCTGAAATAGTCTGTTAAAACATGTTTTTTAACAGCTCATTTGTGCTGAATGCATCATGTTTTATTAGACAGATCTTTCTACTGTTGGGTATTTAGCTTAATGAACCATTTATTTACCCCCTGTAGTAAATGGAATACAATGGTGAATAGCATTGTATGGAAATCTATATGCTTTTTTCTGATTTTTTTTCTTCAGACTACATTTTTGGAAGAAGGGGTATCATTTGCATTTTTAAAGCTTGATACATATGTAATATATATGCCAGCTATTTCTCCATCCAGGTTAGGGAATTAATATTATTTAAACTTAAAAATTTGTTTTAAACCAAGAAGAACCATGTTTCTTTTGCTTTGCTTTGATAACTAGTGAATTTGAACACTTTTTAATGAGTTTTTTTGTTTGACTTACTTATTTCCTGTGTTCATCTTTTTCCTGGTGATTTATAGCAGTTCTTTTTATATCCTAGATATTAACACTTTAATAATAATCTTGCCCATTTTTTCTTATATAATTTTATGATATATTTAAGACAAGCTTTTGATTTGTAGATCATTTTTCTTGGGATTTAGTTTTCAAAATAAAAATCTCATTTTTCAAAGGAAATATTTTTCTTATGGATGAATAATCTATCAGAACATGATTTTGTTTAAAATTTTTTCAGATTTCAAATTTGCTTTTGTTTTAAAATATGCTTGGGTTAATCACCTGAATTAGAAAGTAAAATTTGAACTTTAGAAGTTGTCAACATCTTGGTCCCAATGAATGGAAACTTAAACTGGTATGGTCTGGAAGTTGGGTGCTCTTATTCTAAGCAGCCAGAATGGGAGGCTGGGTATCATTTATAAGCTTTCCACTCAAGTTTTAACTTTGGGTACTTTTGGTGCTTAGTGCTTGTCTTAGTGCTTAGGGCACATATGATGTCTCTTTTGGGTTGATGGAGCTCTTGTGCCTTAATTCCTTACTTTTGCTCCAGTACTATTAAAAGGTAAAATCTGAGACTTTTGTGTCATACTTTGATAATAGCCTTGCGTGCGTATGTTCTAAGTCATTTCAGTTGTCTCTGACTCTGCTACCCTATGGACCGTAGCCCTCCAGGCTCCTCTGTCTGTGGGATTCTGCAGGCAGCAGAATCTGGAGTGGATTGTCATGCCCTCATCCAGGGGATCTTCCTGACTTAGGGATCGAACCCGAGTCTTCCACATTACAGGCAGATTTTTTACTGTATGAACCACCAGGGAAGCCCATATACTTTAGGCTACTGAAGCCTGCCTGCCCTAAGGATCCAGGGGCTGCAACTACTGAAGCCCAAGTGCCCAGAGCCCATGCTCCGCTATAGGAGAAGCCTGCGCACTGCACCTGGAGACGCCTGCGTGCAGCAGCGAAGATCCAGAGCAGCCAAAAATAAAATTAATTTAAAAAATCTAGAAATTTCTTTATAAAAAAAGGCATTTACAATTCATAGAACTATAGACACATGGATCAAAGAAATCAAGGTTAAAACCAGGTGTCATTTTTTGCATGTCAAATTTGCAAAAGTTAAAAAAAATCTAGAAATGGCAAGTGAGGTTAACATACAGTTTTCTTTTGTGCTTTCTTTGTTAGCTTGTCAGTTTTTCCAGAAGAAATTGAGAAGGTTACCAATTTCCCATTTCTTTCTGGAAAGCTTAGGAAATAACTGGCCTGTGAATTTGTCTGAATCTGACACTTGCTTGAGAATAATTCTTTTGCTTTTATATTTTTCTGTAGTTGTTTATTATTACTTATTCAGGATCTCAAAAAATAGTTTTACTAAAAATTTGCTCATTAATCTAGATTTTGAGGTACATACAAGTGCTTTTGTAAATCCTTTAAAAAAATATGAATGTAAAAGCATGAAAAGTGTATTTTGTGTTTGCCCTTGTTTTCAGAAGATATTCTTTGTCATATTCAGCAAGTATCATTTTAATTTTAATTGAAGAGGTTTTGTTTTTGTCTTTTGAATCCAGAGTAGATGGGACTTCTCTGATGGTCCAGTGGTTAAGATACCACACTTACACTGCAGGGGGCGTGGGTCTGGGATATTCTGCGTGCCGCATGGTGCGGCCAGTAATAATGGTAAAAATCACAATAGGTGTTTTGACAGCCTATTTGGCATCTACTGAATTGATGTGATAATTTTGCTTCTCAGAGTTTCTGGCCTGTGAATGGTATTAGCTCTGGGGTTATATTTGTCCTGCTTTTGAAGTGTTAATGTTCCTTTTTAAAGAAATGGTGAATGCAAAATGACAGTTCTGTATTATTCTCACTACATTTAAAAAACTATTTTTATTTATTTGACTGCACTGGATCTTAGTTATGGCACGCAAGATCTTCAGTCTTGCTTGTTCATGCAGGATCTTTTAGTTGCAGTATGCAAATTCTTAGTTGCTGCTTGTGGGATCTAGTTCCCTGCTCAGGGATTGAACCCCGGTCCCTTGAATTGTAAGTGTGGAGTCTCAGCCACTGGGTCACAAGCGACGTCTCTCCCATTTTTTTTGGTGATTTTTTTTTTTCTCTGGGAAATCAAAGTTGGAAATCACTGCATGTAGTACTTGGGCCTAGGCTGTGATGTCAGTTATGTAGCCTTGTGTGCAAAGGACAGGTTTTCAAAGTATGGTACTTACGAAGGGAGAGGTGTTCCAGTGGCACTGTGGATGCTGACTTGATAACTCAGTCTTGTTTTTGTTGAGTGGCTTCTCCTGCTTAATTTCTTCCTCCAGATTCTTTTCTTTAAAATGCATTTCCCCAATATTAGAACCTCTGACCCAATTCTATGTTTTGGTTTCCGATAGTTGTTCAGTAGAGTAGAAAGTGAGTTCTTGCAATCAGCTTTAAAAAATATTTTCGAAAAATAAGTATTCAGAGTCATAGTGCTTTCACTTTCAGAATTTTTCTATGATATGTCTAAATGATATTTTGTTAATTTGCAGCTTTGCTATCATGGAACCTTTGTTTTAAACAATTTTTTTTCTAACTTTTTAAAGGATTTATAAAAGAAGCATATGCATGTTGGAAAATAACTAATTCTGACTCTAAATAATCAGAATTCTAACTAATTCTAAATAGTCAGAGTTGGATAATGTAAATTTTGAAAGTCATATAGATTCTTATATATCTTATATATTTATAAAAGAAGCATATGCATGTTGGAAAATAATTAATTCTAACTGTGAATAATAAGAATTCTAACTAATTCTAAATAATCAGAATTGGATAAAGTAAAATTTGAAAGTCATATAGATTCTTATACCCCCTACACTCAAGGCAGTTTGATAGTTATCCTTTTCAGCTCATTCCTGTGTCCACAAATATGGTCTGTGTAATTATAATAAAAGTCAAATGATGCTATGCATATTGTGCAACTTGCATTTTTCAAAATACAAAATGTATAATTTATTTCACTAAAAATAAGATGTTCTTTTAAAGCTTTTCTTGTTACTTTTTTTCATATTCTTTCCAGTATTCCTTCTCTTGGCTAATCTTCATTGATTGTTGCCTTACTTTTGACTCTAAATTTTTAATAAACATAGCTTAAAGTAGATTTATGTTTATGAAGATTTAATTTGGGGAAGTAAATTATGCTTTTTTTTTTTTTGCCTCATTTGCAAAGTATGTTTTAGATGGAGAAAACCATAGTTTCTCTATTCATATTCTATATTATTTAAAATGAGTAGTGTCTTTTGTTCCAAACAGCAAAAAACCAATGTTTAGTTTCTGAAGTTAAATATACAGGATCACTGGAGGCTTGTTGAAGGCTGGACTGGTAGAACTCTGTTGGCATTTATGTACTTATTTACTTAGAGTCATCTGTGAGTGGTGATGCTAAGTTGGCCTAGAATAATCAGTGATGTTGAAAGATTCACAGCCTAAATATTTCCCAGTGAAGAACTTGTTGGTATCTGGCTGAACTGTAGTCATCTCATGCATTTCTCTTTATAATGGAGAACCAGGCTCCTAATTGCACTGGCTGTTCCAACTGTTCCAAAGATGCTGCCTGAGTCAGGCTCTGGGTTTTTATTGTGAAATTCATGCATAGATACAAGAGTACATGAAATGGATTCATTTAATAAACATTAAGATATTTATTTAATAAACATCAAGAAAGTGATTTTTGAGTAATTAAGTCTTCTATTTTCCTTTCAAAATATATTACCCTCAGTTTATTCTGGGGGTGGCCTTGAAGGTGGTGTAGAGTCATAATGAAAGGTGAAGGTTCTGCTGTCTCAGTCCTCTTGGGGCTCTGTTCCGTGTACTGTCACGTCTCCAGGACCTTGACCGGGAGGCCTCACCCCTTCTGGGTTTTCTTATTCATAAGGTGTGGGCCCAGTTGTCAAGGATTGTGCCTGGCACATAGTGAGAACTGAAATCTTTAAAAAGTTTTTAAAAATCGAGGCATTGTGTTAAGGCATATGTAGTTATCAAGAAAGCCCACTGGGTACAAAATTGCTTTCTCCTGGTTCTCTAAAATACTGTCTTCCAAAATATTTTGTGCAAACAGGGAGTTACTTTTTGAGGGACTGAAGGTGCAATTTGTAATCCTGCCCAGGGATGGTTTAGGGCCTTGGATATTTTCCTTTGGAGGAAAGACGTAAGAGAGCGAGTTCTAGGATTGAGCATGGCTCAGTGAAAAGTAGACTGCATTCATGCCTAGTGCCTCCTGCCAGGTTTATTATTACTTTTTATTTTGATTTACCATTTGTTTTTCTCTAGCTAGGTCTTGACTTCATAACCAGGACTCCACATGCTGCTTCGAGCTTGGACTTTGGCAGCACAGGGAAATAAAGCTCGGCAGCTTGTAATGGAAAGCATATGGACATGTCTGCATTTAGGTGCATCCAAAACACAATCTTTCTTGTTCTACATTTTGTGACAGAGTTGTGCTGATGGTCCCTTTGTGCTTGACTTTACCCTTTGCACAGGTCAGCAAAGGTCTAAATGCAATCCTGGGAATAATGGTTAGGTTGGTGCTAATGATAAGGTAATGGACTTCTTTGAGGCCAAATTCCACATAAGTAGATTAAACTAGAAAACAAACAGGCACAGTCTTGCCACTTAATACTAATTACAAGGTAGGAGGTAAATATTTTCATTTACGTGGGCTTTTGACTTTTTTTAATCCACAAACATTTAAAAGTCTATTGCTGTTGGAGTTCTTGGTCAGGGTCACAGATGTGAAGCCTGGGGGTAAAAAAATTGAAGACCTGTCGCCTTGCTTTAATTCAGGTACTCACCAACTTAAGTAGTGAGACTATGCACAAATACCTTACTAAGAAACATTGCTTTTTTTTCTCTTCTTTCCTCCTACCATTTCCCAAAGCTTGATGGCCATTTTGGTCATTTAAAATTTTTTGCTGTTATAAATAATACTGTAGTGAAATTTCTTGTATGTACTTTGAAGAGACTTTTCTTGTACGTACTTTGAAGAGAAATTTAGGAGTAAAATTGTTGGGCACAGTGATAAGATTTTCCAGTTAATTTTGATAGATTGGCAAATTGAGAATTGAGACACTGCAAGAATTTATACTCTACTTTGCCTTGTTACAACTAAATTTATTCAGCATGGTGAATGTAAAATATTATATCAATATTTTTGTTTAATTTTAATTTACATACAGTAAAATTAACTCACTAGGTGAAAACTTACAAGAACTTTCAAAAATGCTCAGAGGGATTCTTCCCTGGTGGTCCTGTGATAAAGAATCCTCATGCCAATGCACAGGACACAGGTTCAGACCCTGGTCAGGGAGGATTCCACATGCTGTGGGGCAGTTAAGCCCGTGCATCACAACTACTGAGCCTGCTCTATAGTGCCTATGAGCTGCAACTACTGAGCCTGTGCACCACAACTACCGAAGTCTGTGCACCTTAGAGCCTGTGCTCTGCAACAAGAGAAGCCACCACGAGAAGCCTGAGCCCTGCAAGTAGAGAGTAGTCCTCACCCACTGCAACTACAGAAAGCCCGCTCGAAGCAACAAAGACCCAGCAAAGCCAAAAATAAATAAAATTTAAAAAATACTTAGAGGAAATCGTTCCTTTTTAAAACATTTTTAATTTTCTAATGTTTTTGTTGTTCATTCGCCCAGTTGTGTTCGACTCCTTGTGACTCCATGGACAGCAGCACACCAGGTCTCCCTGTCCCTCACCATCTCCCAGAGTTTGCCCAGGTTCAGTGACTTTGCCCAAGTTCATTGCATTGGTGATGCCGTCCAGCCATCTCATCCTCTGACGCCCTCAATCTTTCCCAACATCAGGGACTTTTCCTGTTCGCATCAGATGACCACAATACTGGCGCTTCAGTATCAGTCCTTCCAGTGAACATTCAGGGTTGATCTCCCTTAAAATTGACTGGTTTGATTTCCTTGCTGTCCAAGGAACTTTCAGGAGTCTTCTCCAGCACCACCAGTTTGAAAACATCAATTCTTTGGCGTTCTGCCTTCTTTACAGTCCAACTCTCACAGCCATATGTGACCACTGGGAAGACCATAGCCTTGACTATACAGACGTTTGTCGGCGAGTAATATCTCTGCTTTTCAACACACTGTCTAGGTTTGTCATAGCTTTCTTGCCAAGAAGCAATCATCTTATGATTTCATGGCTGCAGTCACCATCTGCAGTGATTTTGGAGCCCAAGAAGAGGAAATCTGTCACTACTTCCACCTTTTCCCTTTCTATTTGCCATGCAGTATGGGGCCGGATGCCATGACCTAGTTTTTTTTTTATTATTTAGTCTTAAGCCGGCTCTTTCACACTCCTCCCTCACCCTTATCTAGAGGCTCTTTAGTTCCTCTTCGCTTTCTGCCATTAGAGTGGTATCATCCACATCGGAGGTTGTTGCTGTTTCTCCCACCTATCTTGATTCCAGCTTGTAACTCAGCCCAGCAATTCTCATGATGTGCTCAGTGTATAGGTTAAACAAACAGGGTGACAGCAGACTGCCCTATTGTACTCCTTTCTCAATCTTGAACCAAGCAGTTGTTCCATATGGGGTTCTAACTGTTGCTTCTTGACTCGCATACAAGTTTCTCAGGAGACAAGTAAGGTGGTCTGGTTTTCTGTCTCTCTAAGAGCTTTCCATAGTTCGTCATGATCCACGCAGTCAAAGGCTTTAGCGTAGTTGATGAAACAGAGATAGATGTTTTTCTGAAATTCCCTAGCTTTCTCTATAATCCAGCAAATGTTGGCAATTTGATCTCTTAAGTCCTCTTCCTTTTCTAAACCTAGTCTGGACATCTAGAAGTTCTTGGTTTGCCTAATGCTGAAGCCTGTCATGCAAGATTTTAAGCATGACCTTATTAGCATGTGAGATGAGTGCAATTGTCCAATGGTTATCACATTCTTTAGTACTTCCCTTCTTGGGAATTGGGATGAGGATTGACCTTTTCCAGTACTGTGGCCACTGCTGGGTCTTCCAGATTTGCTGACATAATGAATACAAAGCCTTGATGGCATCATCCTTTAGGGATTTGAATAGTTCTGCTAGGATTTGAATAGTTCTGCTTGAATTTCATTGCATCCACTATCTTTATTAACATCAGTGCTTCTTAAGGCCCACTTGACTTTGCACTCCAGAATGTCTGGCTCTGGGTGACTAACCACCCAGTTTTCTAATAGAAGTCTATTTAAAAATTAAATAAAACTTGGGAAATAACAAAAATTAGGAAGAAGAAAATATCTTCAATCCTTCTTTGAACAACAGCACTGTGAATATTTTTGTGTATTTCTTTCATGCTTTTTGTTTTCTGCGTGTAGGTTTTTTCACATAAGCCATCATCATTAAATTTTATGTTTTGTGTTCTTAAAGTGACAATTACTAATGAAGAGGGAGGTAAGGGGAAGGCAGTTCTGCCTGTGGATATCTGCAAAATAAATGGTCTCCCAGCTCCCAGAGTTTCAGTTACTGTTTTCGTATTTCAGTTGACAGATCTTTCTCTGCTACGTTCTTTCACAGAAGTGAAGTGCAGTGTTAGTCACTCAGTCGTGCCGGACTCTGCGACCCCAAGGACTGCAGCCCACCAGACTCCTCTGTCCATGAAATTTTCCAGGCAAAGATACTGGAGTGGGTTGCCATTTCTTTCTCCAGGGGATCTTCCTGACCCAAGAATCGAACCCAGGTCTCCTGCACTGCAGGCAGATTCTTTACTGACTAAGCTACGAGGGAAGCCTTTCACAGAGCTTCTCTCAGTTTCTGGTGGTCTTTGGTGGCCCCTTGTTAAATGTACATGCCACCACCAGCTCAAATTCACCATGTTCAAACTTCATTCACTACTTGCCAGTCAAATCTGTTCTTTAATGTATTTGTGAAGTAGAGACAGTCTTGTTTTCCCAGAGGTCATCTTTGACAACAAGTGTTAGTGTTTTTTTTGGAACTGCTCCCTCTACCCATCCCTTTTTATCCTTGTTGCTTCTGTTGCCCCACTTGCCAAGATCCATATACTTGGATTAACGCGGTAGCTTCTTGATCTCCTATCTTGGTTATCCAGCGTTGGACTCTTTCTACTCTCCTCACCCACCCAGAGGCTCATGTGTCATAAGCTGTGTTGCAGTCACATGGACTTCAGAGACTCCGATGACCGTGTGAGGGGTCTTCTTTCTCCACGTCCCACTGTGTGCCCTCTTTATCCTGTTTTCATGCCTATCTCTGGACTCCATGATGACCTCCTGCTCAAGACTCTCCATCCTTCAAGGCTGGTGCCAAGTCCCACTTTCCAAAAGTCATTTCTAACAGTTTCAAGCCCTGTTGAGTTGCTACTTTTCTGCGCTCTCATGCACTGTTTGATAATTATGCTGTGTTTTTTTAATTCAGTAGTTGTCCCAGTCTGTCCAATTAGGTGATATGTTGCTTCACGTGTACTCTTAATTTCCATCTCAGTGCTAAGATAGTTGTGGTGGTTCAGGAAGCTAGCTGAACAGTTGGTTTATTCCATTTTTTTTTTTGAGATTATCAGTAAAGATGCTAAAATACTGAGCTCTTACTAAGCTAAGAAAAAGCAAAGGCTTAATAGTACTTTTCATTATTGTTATCAAGAGCATACAGGACAGTTCACTGCCTGGACGTTCATGGCTGAGAACAACAGCTCTGCCCAATTCCTGGAGCCTGCAGACTGGATGCTGATTCACATGCATTTTAGGAGTTGACTGGATTACCACAGATCTGGAGGGCCTCGGATAAATATGCTGGATGAAAAACTGAGCAGGGAAGGGAAATTTCTGTTTTATTGGAGGCTGATTTCTGAGGGACCTCACTGTGTCTGGTAATTCTGGTGTTTTTGGTTTACAAACTCTTCATGCTGTTGACATCAGTGTTCTATTTTCTCATGACTAAAAACGTCATATAGAAATGCTGTGTTGTTTATATTAATAGTTCAATCAGTGGCAACAAGAGAATTAAATATTTACCCAAGAAATTGAGTAGTTTCAAAAAACTATATAAACACTGATGATGATTACAGAGCTTGCATAAGAAAGGGAAAGAAGGAAGATGGAAGAGTTATGTAATGGTTATATGAAAAAGATTCCAAGCATATTAGAACAACTGTGGTCTTTTCAGTTGGATATATTTTAAAATCAACATGTTAGTGTTGGATTAAGACATGTAAATTGCTTGAGTTGTTTGCTGACTTTTTGTTTGGTATTGACAGTAAATTTGTCCCATTCCCTTTGATGTTAATTCCTTTTAAATACAGGTATTTTGTTTTAGGTTAGCCACGTAAAACCTGAACCTACATTTCAGTAATTACAAAGCCCCTTTGGGGTCTCCTTGGTGGCTCAGTGATAAAAAAAAATCTGGCTGCCTGTGCCAGAGACACGGGTTCGATCCCAGATCCCACAAGCCAAGGAACAACTAAGCCCCGGCACCACAGCTGTTGAGCCTGTGCTCTAGAGCCTGGGAACCACAACTGCTGAGCCCATGCACCACAACTACTAGAGCCTGTGTATCCTGGAGCCCCTTCTCTGCAACAAGAGAAGCCACCACCATGAGAAACTCGAGCACGGCAACTAGAGAGTAGCCCCTGCTCACCACCACTAGAGAAAAGCCAAGCTCAAGCAGGGAAGACCCAGCACAGCTCCCGCAAAAAAACCCCTTTAGGTTTGAGTAGAGTTTACCCTTGGATGGGCCCTATGATTTTATTTAGATTTATTCTCGGTCTGAGCTTCTTAAGAAGAGCCCCTGACTCCTCTTGGCCTTTCAGCTTGTGCTTGTCACCACAGGGATTTCAGCTTTGGCCTTTTCCTTCCTCCTCTCAGTGCTCTGGGTGAGAAATTAGGTGAAGGCATGTGTTCCCTTCCATCACAGTGCATGCTGCCAAGTTGATTATGTAGGGCATGATATAGGATTCACTTTGATATTTGGACTAAGATGCCCGTGTTGTGTACATGTGTATTTATAGAAAGGTGTCAGAACACACTCTTTGAATGAATCTGATTATGATGGTTATGTACTATGAAAGAGCATTTACTTTTTTCCCTGATACCTACTTTTTTTAACCTCAGTCATATCTTATTATTAGTAATACCCACTTTCTTAGACTGGTGCTGTCTGATACAATTATAATGGAAGTCACATACATAATTTTCTGGTAGCTGTGGTGAATAAAGTTAAAAACAGGTAAAATTTATTTTAGTAACATTTTATAAAATGTTATAAAATTGATTATTATCAGTAATTATCATCATCACTTCATTATTATTCTCAGTTGGGCTGACCAGATCTCAGGTCTCAGTAGTTACGTGGGGCTGGTGGCATTGGGTGGCACAGCTCAAGACCACATTACTTTATCTACTACTGAGTTGTCAAGTTCTAAGCTTTTGGATTTTTGAATATTTCATAATGGAAGTCACTTCCATTGAAGGAGTGGGTAATAAAATGTACTCATAGTTTAAGATGTGTCTATCAACTTCCCCTTTCTCATTTTTTTCCTGTCAGATGTAGAGGTTTCCCACTGTCCAAAAAATGTTACTGAACCACCAAAATTAGATCAGTTGATAGGCAGTATTTCTAGATGTTAATCCATTTATTCCCTAGCCTGAGAAGTAGAAAAAAAAATTCTTTAAAAAATTATTTCACTGGATATTTGTTGCTACATGTGGGGTTTCTCTAGTTGTGGCGAGCATGCAACTAGAGAGCCTGCACACTGCAACTAAGACCCAATGCAGCCAAATAAATTATTAAGTGTTGCATTGAAGCATGTAAATTATCATATGTGAAACGAATCACCAGTCCAGGTTTGATGCATGATACAGGGTGCTCGGAGCTAGTGCACCAGGATGACCCAGAAGGATGGGATGGGGAGGGAGGTGGGACGGGGGTTCTGGAAGGGGAACACATGTACACCCATGGTGGATTCATGTCAGTGTATGGCAAAACAAATACAGTATTGTAAAGTTAAAAAATAGATAAATAAACTAATTTAAAATAAAAAAAAGAAAAAAATTACTTAGTAATATGGTTTATTGAGTGAATTTTATTTATGCACTTTTGAATTTCTCGTATTATCATAAGAAAAATTACACATAATTATAGTCCTATCAGCAGTATAGTGAGAATCACATTAAAATAAAAAAGGAATCTTAATGCGTTAGAAATTCTTACTAAGTGAACTACTTTTGAGTGTGTATAGCTAAGGTTTCCTAAAACCAGTTTGTAAGAGAACCTGCCTTCCTGACCTGGCAGCTCTGGATAGATTCTTGGGTATACCCTTCCCTTTCTGAAATCTTTTATTTTGCTAGTCCAAACTTAGGAACCAGATAGATTCAGGAAAATGTGGATTCCTTGCTGTATGAACTCAGGAAGAGCATGAATTTGTATAAAGAGTTGGTATGAGTTGTGTCATTGCTTTGAAGGGAACAGTGAAGGGAGATGAGCAGTTTAATTTGGCTTTTGAGGATACTGGAAAGGAATTGCTGAGAAATTGATCATTTAAACAGAGATCTGAAGTATGAATAGGAATTCTCTAGATGTTGTAGCATTCCAGGTAGTGAGAATAGCAGGCTGTATTTTCTAGCCATAAGGCCTGTCTGTTTGAAGTTCACACCAATTTTTGATACCATTGTCCCTTTACTTTTTTGGCATCATCTATAAACTTCTTGGCCACTATGTGGCCTTGGATGTTGGCTCCTGCCTTGCCCTGTTTCTTTGCAATGTGTCTGCTAACATCATCTCTAAGTTGTTGGCTCATCCAGTCTTCCAACCTTGTGTTCCTTCACATTATCTTTTCCAGGGAGTTTTACATCCAGTTCACTTAAGCTTTTTTGGGCCTTGTTATCTCCTGGATGATACTTTGGAACATTGAGCCTGGAGAATCTCCCCTCTACGAACATCCTGTCCTTCATACTCTCATTTGTTCTCCTCTAGTGGTTCTTGATCTTTGGGTACTTGGGTGTTCTTTGGCTTTCTCTAGGCTGCCCAATCTGTCTTACCTGCTGTGGACTCCAGGGAGTCATGCGACTCTCATCTCACCAACACCTTGGTTTTCTCATTCTCTGAACTGGCTGCATAACTTGCCAGCTTTTGTCTGTGTTGCAGTCCTACTTATGTAACTTTTCTGTCTTTTTTTTTTTTTTTTAAGTTGCACTCTGCTGGAGAGAAATTGGCTAGCATGATGACTTTCTTTACATATTTCTAAGTGTTGGACTCAGTTAGATCCTTGCCTTTTTTTTTCCCTTTGTCCGTCATTTTACTCATCCCTTTCCCAGATTTCATCCTTGGCCTCCTTCCTTTTCACCGTGACCTCCACTTTTTAGTTCATTAAGAAAATGAGTCATCAGATAAGTGCTCCCTCAACTTCCTGCCTCATTGAGTGTTGAGTAACAGTGAATATCTGTGTACATCTCTACCCACGTTTTTCCGCAGAGGACATGAGGCAATCACTGCAGATGGTCTATGTAGACCTGTTATAACAGATTCTAAAAGTTTTCCACCCAGGGTTACAGGAAAACTGCTTATTGCTCCTTGCTGGTATACTTAGAACTTCTGATCTCTCATTTATGGAGAGACGTTTGTGTTTTCACAGAAGGTAGGATTTTAAAAGTGGCACAACCCTTGGAGAAGGGTGGATTAAATCGCCTCCCAAGATGACAGAGCTCATTCATGGCAAGTCTGGGCTGGAATCTCCATGCGTGGCCTTTCCTTATCCAAAACAAAAATTCTTTAGTTTTCTTTTTCCCCCTTGGAGGTAAAGAGTACGTCAAATTTATTTGTAAGTAAAAAAAAAAATAGTGGATATATGTGGAACAAAATTCAGAAAGTACATGAAGACAGACAGGGAAAGTAAGTCTCCCTCCTGTCTGATACCAACTTACGTCTCTGGAGGCAACTGCTTTTACCAGTTTTTGTCTGTGGTTTTGTGTATACTTCTAGAGATTCTTTGCTAAAAATTTGTTTTTAATTGGGACATTTCAAATAGAAAGAAATTGAAAGAATGAACCCTCATATGTCAGATATCTCAATCTAATAAATCTGAATATATTATCTTTGCTTGAGGGTTTTTTTTTAAGTAAGAAAATAAAGCCTTTTAAATAACCTTTTTATATCCTAATCTCTCTCCCTCTTTCTCCTATAGGTAACTTTGCAGTCCACATTTTTACTTTTGTATCACATGTTTCTGTATCCTTAAGCCCACATATAATATTGACTGATTTAAAACTTATAATCATAATAAAAGATTTCATGAGATACGTTTTCTGCAGCCTACTCGCTCATTCAAGTATGTTTTCAAGCCATGTTGGTCCAAGTAGCTAGAGTTCACTTATTTTAACTGCTCTGTTTTATTCCACTGTTTAAACATACCTGGACTTATTTTTATATTCTCCTATTGATGTGTTGGTTGCATACTGGTAAAATGGGGGAGAAGTGTCATTGCTGGATCATAGGGCACACACATCTTCAACCTGCTAGATGTTACCAAATTATTCTTCCAAGTATTTCAACTAGTTTACATTTTTCCAAGTATTTCAACTAGTTTACATTTCTGGCAATGGTGGAAAAATTCCTGTTTATCAGCAGCCTTGCTAACACTTGGTATTATTAAACTCTTTTATTCCTGCATTATCTGATAGATGTGAAATGATATCACATTTTAACTGGCATGTGCCATGGTTTGTTTATTCATTCACTAATCAAAAGTGAATGTTGTTTCCAGGTTTGTGCTATTATAAACCACCATAAACATTTATGTTACAGACTTTGTTTGAGCATAAGTTGTCATTTCTCTGGAGTGTATTGCTAATATGATACCCAGGAGTGTATTGCTGGGTTTTAGTGATTGTGCCATTTTAACAAACCCATCAGAAGTGTATGAGAGTTCCAGTTATTCTTTGTCCTTATTAGCATTTGGTGTTAGCAGTTTCTTTTTGTTTTAGCCATTCTAATAGGAATGTCATATTTTTTTAACCCAAAGAATTAAATTTAAAAATGGATTATATATTTAGATGAATTAAAGTAGTTGATATTTTTGCCTTCCTTGATCTTGCATGTTCTCCCTACTGCGGCCCCCCCCCCTTTTTTTAAAACAAATTTTTAAAGTGGTTCCTTGTTCTAGTTATTTATTTATTTATTTGCCCCTACTGAGCAGGCATGTGGGATCTCAATTCCCTGACCAGGGATTGAACCCATGCTTCCACATTGGAAGGCAGAGTCTTAATCACTGTACCACTGGGGAAGTCCCCCTTTAATTCAAAATCAGCATTGTGTTAGGGTAACTAAATAATGATGATGTAGTGCAGCATAACATTTGCAGGCTGCTGCTGCTAGAAAGCTTGTAAATGTACTTTTCTTGCTGCTCTCAGCAAAGTTCGTATGGTTATGGAATCTTTGATATACTAGTGGACATTTTTTTGGTACTAATTCTGGAAAGTGTGTATTAAAACTTTACAGTAAAGAGTATCAAGTTCTCATTTTAATAACATCATCTACCTACTTATTTAAACCACTCCCCCTCCTAGCTTTGAATTTGAGGATGCTTGTTTCATTACTAACAGCAAAAGTGCAGACAGCACAGATTTAGACCAACATTCTTATTTTACAGAGGAGGCCCACTGGATAATGATTTTCCTGCACTTACACCATCATTCATGGTCTGCACAATTGTGCATGGTCTGTAGCATGGGCTTCTGGATGCTCAGTGAGTTCTGTTTTCCCACCCCTTGTATTCTACACCAAGGTTCTGAGAAGAACACACCATAATGTGAATCTTCAGTTTGAAGGATGCGGTCTTCGCTATGGATTTACTTTCAGAGTGGAAAAAGTTTATTTTTATTTTTATTGCTGAATTCTTCCAAGTTGTGCTCTGAGATTATGTATGAAAGGCCAGCATTTAAGTGTCTGCCAGTGAAGCCTTTGGTAGTCAAGGGAAACAGTGAATTTATTCACCTCATGCAAATGTGTATTCTTTATTGTGATCCATCTCTGGAGAATAGCATTCAGTCAGGTTTGAAATATGTACTGGTTTATTTCCTATTGAAAACGTAGTAGCTGGGTTTATTCTAAATATGTTGTCTTATCAGATTTTCTTTTACACGTGTTTTGTTATTTTTTGGAGATGGGGTATAGTTTTGGCTGTTTCAATATACACATACGAAATAGCTTTTCACATAATCTGGCTCCTTTTTTTCTTATAGTTTCACCATTTCTAGAGTATTGAGTCGTTCACATGGTTCAGGATGTTTGCTTTAGTCAGTGGGAAGAGGGAAAGGAGAGCATGTTTATTTCAACTCCCATCCCATTGGCCAAACATAATCACATGGCCACCTCTAGCTGCAAGGGAGGCTGGGAAGTGTTGCCTGAATTTAGTTGGTTGTGTGTTCAACTTAAAATCAAGGCTTTTTATTAGTGTAATTATTAATTGAATGGCAGCAGACTCACAAACACCTGGTAGTCTCTTGACACTTCTAATGAAGTAGAGAAGTTGCCATGTGAATCAAAACAATACATAGTCAGAAATAAGTTGGATTTGAAGTTAAAATGTATTTTAGTTTTGTCCACTTTTCTGTGTGAAAATTTCCAAAATATTAAAATAATTTTCATATTTTTTAGTCTATCTTAATGCCATTTAAATATTATAACACTAGAAAATGAAGTCACTCAGTCATGTCTGACTCTTTGCAACCCCATAGACTGTAGCCTGCCAGGCTCCTCTGTCCATGGGATTTTTCAGGCAAGAATAACTGGAGTAGATAGCCATTTTCTTCTCCAGGGGATCTTCCTGACCCAGGGATCAAACCTGGATCTCCTGCACTGCAGGCAGACTCTTTACCATCTGAGCCACCAGGGAAGCCCTTGTAACACTAAAGAGTGCTGTTAATATATTTCCTTTTAGTGTTTACAGAATTCTCTCTCCCTCTCCCCTGATGGCTTGGGGTAAAGAATCTGACTGCAGTGCAGGAGTTGCAGGAGACACAGGTTTGATCCCTGGGTTAGGAAGATGCCCTGGAGAATTCTCGGAAATGGCAACCCACTTCAGTATCCTTGCCCGAAAAATCTCATGGACAAGAGGAGCCTGGCGGGCTGCAGTCCAAAGGGCTGCAGAGTCTGAACATGACTGAGCACAAACACTCTGCCCTCTCTGCCCCAGTTTATCTTATTACCAGAATCAGAGTAGTTTTGTCCAGTTGATAATTGTAAAACTTCTTTGTTGTTTTACTCAGTTTTACAAAAACAGGGACACTGAAATGTCAGTATGTAACATTTATCTGGAAAGGCAGAAATAGATAATCACTAAATGTGTAAGGTTTAAAAAAAAAGTTTACATTTGTCCTTAAAGGAAAAATATAAATCAGATTACATTAATCAAATTAGATATTTTCAAATACATAATATTTCTGAAGAATTAAACTTTTTTTTTCTTTCAGTGTTTGGCCATGTTTAGCCTTTTGGTTGTTTTGCCTAATTTTTGGTCCTAGATTTACTAACCATATATAGTGCTAAGTATTGAGCTACTACTAATTTTGCCTTCTAATACATTGGGAGGGACAAAACTAAAGCTTAAATTAAAACTTTTCCACAAAGTAAAAACAATTATAACCACACTTTACAGAGATAACCACTGTAAAGAGCTTGGTGTCATCTTTTGCTTTCTTAGCATGCTTGCAGGTTTATGTATACAGTGCTTTAAAAGAGGGTTATCATAGGAGTTCGTGCTGGTACATGGAATGGGGTTTCTCTTTGAAGTATCAGGGTCCAGTGCTCCCCCTCACCCCTGTAACTCATTTTCTCTGTAGACAGATCTGTGAATAATTCTTTTGTCTTCCTTTTTTATTTTTTAAGATTTTTTGATGTGGACCATTTTTAAAACCTGTATTGAATTTGTTGCAACATTGCTTCTGTTTTATGTTTTGGGTTTTTTTTTTTTTTTTTTTTTTTTGCCAGTGAGGCACCTGGGATCTTAGCTCCCCAACTAGGGATTGAACCTGCACCCCCACATTGGAAGGTGAAGTCTTAGCTAGTGGACTTACACAGAAGCCCCTTTCCTTTTCTATTGTTTGAACTTTAACATCCTTTTTGTACTGAATTAGAACTTCCAGAACAGTCTTTTCTAATGGAGATATCACACTCCCTTCTGTTTTTGGCTTCAATATGAACTTGTTGGATTTTTCAGGGAAAGTATCTCATTGGTTTTTGGCATGAGATAGGGACTCTTTTTGAGGACATTTTACTTCTATATTGGAATGCATGACAGATTTCATTTAAAAATTGATTTTGAGCTTTATTAAATACCTTTTTGGTTTCTGATTTTCTTTTTGGATCTTAATGGTTTTCTCCCTTCTGCCTGTTGATATGAAATGTAATACTAGCTTTTTTCCTTCTCTTGTGCTTTGTCAAATGTGGAATCAGGGTTATGCTTAGATTCTAAAATGATTGACAAGCTTGTCATCCTTTACCAGTGCTTTGGCACTGAGTAGCATAGGAAGAAACTTCCTTATACTGGAAGGCATTTGCCTGGGAAATGCTTTGGGTTTCCAAGTTGCAGAGGGATGATGCACTAGGACTGGGGTCTCTGTAGCATATGCATGTGAGCCCAGTGTGTTTTTGAATGGAAGGGCTCTATCTGCCTTGGCCTTATGCGTGCATGGCTCAGTCATGTCCGACTCTGCAATCCCATGGGCTGTAGCCCACCAGGCCCCTCTTTCCATGAAGTTTTCCAAGCAAGAATATTTGGGTTGCCATTTCTTACTCCAGGGAATCTTCCAGATTCAGGGATCAAATCTGTGTCTCTTGCGTCTCCTGCATTGGCAGGCACATCCTTTATTGCTGCGCCATCCGGGAAGCGCCAAAAGGCTTGTTTAAGAGCCCTCTTGGATGTATTTATCAAATTTATCAACTCTGCTGCTTATTTCCTAACTATTTTCTCTTCCTCTCTTTATTTTTAACTTTCTTTAGAGTATTTTGTTGCTTATTCTTTTTTAATTGTAAGGATATTTTTTAACAGTCTTAGTTTCACCTTTGAACTAACATATTTGGGAGAAAGGCAGAACATTTTGAAGTTGTTAAATTTTCTTGGTTGATAATTCTTTTAAATCTGCTTTTAACGTTGTGATCAAACAATGAGAAGTGTTCTTTTTGTAGAGGCTGAAATTTTCATTTGTCATGGTGGTCAGTTTTCACTAACGCTTCTTAGCCATTGAAAATAAAGCTCAACTTTCTGTGGTGTGCAAAGTTTGATACTTACTGTATTAACCTTATTCATTATATTGGTAAGATTCTCTAATTGATGCACAATAGAATTAACGTGGAGATCAAGTCTCTGCTCATTTCCCCTCTACCCTCTTGGCCTCCTATCTTCTTGGAGACCAGTAGGTATGTTTATAAAATGTTAGTCATTCTTCTGTCCATAACCATTATGGACCTTATTTCAGTGAAATAATGTTCAGAACATAAAAATTGCCATATTTCTATTGTTAATTTTATAATTTAGCAATGTAAAATGATCCTTTTTCTCCCTTTCAATACTTTCTGGCATGAATTCCATTGTGTCTGGCATTTAAAAATAACAACTATTGTTGTTGTTCAGTTGCCAAGTTGGTGTCTGACTCTTTGGACCCCACGGACTGCAGCACACCAGGTTTCCCTGTCCCTCACCATCTCCCAGAGTTTGCCCAAGCTCATGTCCATTGAATTGGTGATGCCATCCAACCATCTCATCCTCTGTTGCCCTCTTCTCCTTCTGTCTTTGACCTTTCCCAGCATCAGGGTCTTTTCCAGTGAGTCAACTGTTTGCTTCAGGTGGCCAAAGTTTTGGACCTTCGGCTTCAGCATCAGTCCTTCCAAAGATTATTCAGGGTTGATTTCCTTTGAAGATCAACTGGTTTGATCTCCTTCCTTCCCAAGAGATTCTCAAGAGACTTCTCCAGGACCGCATGTTCTTAGTTCCCACGTGATTATAAAATTCTTTGGGAAACTCTCTTCTCCAGCTCTTTACAGATCTCTATTTTCTTTCGACTTCTGACATTTATCACTGCCTTGGAAAATCCAGGGGCTAATCTCAATTATTGCTACTGTTTAAGTAAACCAGGGATTGAACCCAAGTGTCCTGTGGAAGCTTGGAGTTATAACCACTGAATGTCCAGGAAAGTCCCTCTACCACCTCTTATAGCCTATGCCCTCAGAGCCATTAATCAAAGGACCTAGAGTGTGACAGAGCAGCCACGCCACTGATTTCCAAGTTGATGCACTAGGACTGGGGTCTTGGTAGCATATGCACAATTTCTTTGAAGTCCATTCACTTTGATCCCTTATAAATCCTGAACTTTTAAAAAAGAGCACAGGGTCTATTTTTGTTTCATTTTTAACCATGGGATCGCCAGGGAATTCCCCTTGCTTCATTTTTAAGGTCTATCTTAGGTGTTTATTTTTTGACAAAACAGGGAATATTTTTAATGAAATGAATTTAATTTACAGGTTTAGTTTTAGTCTGTAGTTGTAGTCTTCAAATTCTAATAATGGTTTCTTTTAAATTAAAAATAGAAAACAACTTTCTTCAGTTGTCATAGCTGAAATCTAATGGTATTTTTTCCGTTCCTGTCTGTTTAGAAGGGCTTCATCATCTTCTCTTTTTCTGTGTTCAGCCTTTAATGTACTCTTGTTCACTCTGCTTTGTTTTTAGTTACATTTTTAACATTATGTAGTGGCTCAGATGGTAAAGAATCTGCCTGCAGTGTCGGAGACCTGAGTTCGATCTCTGGGTCGGAAGATCCCCTGGAGAAGGGGATGGCTACCCACTCCAGTATTCTTGCCTGGAGAATTCCGTGGACAGAGGATTCTGGAGAGCTGCGGTCCATAGGGTTGCAGAGTCAGACACGACTGAGTGACTAATACTTTCACTTTCAGTATATGCTTAGAGAATAATTTGATGTACTGGGTTTATGTTCTAATCTTGATGGTTTTGGCTGCCATACATTGTCAGTAGTCTTTATTAGTGACCTCTCTGAATTTTGCCTCTTACATGGGGCTAGAATATAGCCCCAGGCTTTGCTTTTTCTTTTTCATGCATTTCTGAAGTTTTTGGCTTTAACACACAAAGGGCAACTTGTTTGATTATAAAATTCTTTGGGAAACCTTTTCTTCCAACAGATCTGTATTTTCTTTCGACTTCTAGTGTTTATTACTACCTTGGAAAATCCTGGGGCTGATCTTAATTATTGCTACCATTTAAGTAAACCAAGCATTTTCTCCATCTCCCTGAGTGTTTCTATTTCATCCCATAGCTAAATTATTTTGCCAGGATATGTTCAAGTTTAGTTTCTTCTCTTGATTTTTTAATGACTCTATGTGCCCGTGTGTGTGTATGTACTCAAGTCATGTCTGACTCATCAGGCTCTTCTGTCCATGGAATTTTCCAGTCAAGAATACTGTAGTGGGTTGCCATTTCCTACTCCAGGGGATCTTCCCGACCCAGGGATTGAACACACATCTCTTTCGTCCTGCATTGGCAGGCAGTTTCTTTACCACCGAGCCTCCTGGGAAGCTTGGTGTGCCTATCTCTGTACTCAGATTTTTCTTAATCTCAGAATTAGTTGTGATTTTTTCCTGTATCTTTTGTATCTTTGTTTCATTGTTTATTTGGCTGCGGCAGGTTTTAGTTGCAGCACTAGGGAACTTTGTTGTGGCATGTGGGTCTTCGTTGCGGCACTTGGGGCTTCTCTAGTTGTGGCACGAGGGCTCCGGAGCCTGGGGGCAGCATGCAGGATCTTTTCACTGTGATGCCAAGGTTTAGTTGCCCCATGGCCTGTGGGATTTTAGTTCCCTGAGCAGGGATCAAACTTGCATCATCTCGTGTATTGAAAGGCAGATTCTTAACCACTGGACTGCCAGGGAAGTCTTCTTCATTGTTCTTTAGAAAAAATTTTTATATTGAGGTACAAATCAGGTACCGTAAAGTTCTCCCATTTAAAATGTACAGTTCAGTGGCTTCTGGTGAATCAGCCTTGGGCAACCATCACGACAATCAAGTTTTAGAAATTTTCTTCATCCTATAAATAAATCCCAAACCGATTAAATCACTCCCATTCCTGTCTCCTATTTCTACCCCAGCTCCAGGCAACCACTAATCTTCCTGTTTCTATAGATTTGTCTACTCTGGACATTTCATATAAATGGAATCCTACAGCATGACTGGATGCTTTGTTTTTTGTTTTTAAGTCCATTTAAGAAGCACTGGATTATTCGTGTCTTGACTTTGCTCTTTGTTTTTTGCCCCCTCCATGATACTCATCTCTGAACTGTTATTGCCTTTCTGGGTTTTTCCACGTCTAGGAGTTTCTCAGGCTTGTCCTTTACCTTTCATTTTTCTGCTGTTTTATGTAGTTTCACTTCTCTGTATTGCTTCTGAAGTAATTCTGTGCTTTTTGTTTCCTCATAATTCTTCCCCACCCCAGCTTGTCTCTTGGTCTTAGACCATTTTCTTCTTGTAATTGTTTGATCCTGTTCCCTGTGTTTATACTCAACTGTTTTTTGTTTTTTTTTTTTAATTCTTTGCTCCTTTTTTCCAAATTGAAATTTTCTTTTGGTTCCTGCAGTGGAACATTTCTGAAGCTTGTCTTCACAGAATATCCTGATTATAGTTCTTGTATTCAGGGTACTGAAACTTGAGTATTTTTTCCATAGGCTAGACACTGGGTTAGCTCACCTTGGAGCAAGGGACTACCTGGGCATGTTGCCTGGTGGGTTGACTGTGTCACGTGTCACCTGTGTTCTGGGCACTTGTAGTTGTGATCTCTTGCCCCTGAACAGTTGAAGTGCTTGGCTTCCAGCCATCCCTCTGGCTTCTGCTATAGCTTCTCCTCTAGTCCAGTGGCACCTTCCTCTACGTTCATTGCTGATTTCCTTAAGATTGCTCATAAACAAGTAACACTTAATGCTGCTTTTCTCTCCAGAAGTTGTCCTGCTCCCTCTTCTGCTTTTATCTCAGGGATCTCATCTCAAGATGCATCTTCTATCTGACTGTTTCTCTTCTGAGTTTCTTGGTTTTCTGTTTGAATTTGGGAAGTGCAGTGGTGTTGGCAAGATGAAGGCAAGTATTTGTCGTCTCACAGAGATGAGGTGCCCATTGCCCAGGTTTTGGCAGTCCTTTGGTAGGTCAGGACTGGAAAAGACAAAGTCTGATTGCAGGTGCAGCTTCTTCCCTTTTAGTGTATATCTGCCCCTTTCTGTGTCTTCATGGGCACTTCCACTGTCTGGTGGGGCCTCTGCAGCTGAGAGTGCACACAACAGGTGCCACATCCAGCTGGGCCCCAGGGGTTAGCTTTCAGTGTAACAGTTATTGTTGGCTCTGCCTGTCATTTAATGAAGAAATCATACCTTCAGATATATTTTTAATCTCTGAAAGTCTTTGAGCTTTGAAAACAGTTGTCTGTGGGCCCCTGACTGGGGAAATGAAAATGAGCCCCCCCCAAAAAGGAGTAAGATTAGTCTCCCTTTTCACTGAGCAGAAAGCAGTGTGGGTGGACTTGTTCATCTGAATGGAAGGGGTTGGAAAGATAGGTTTTAATTTTCCTTATTTGTGTAAATTTGAGAAATGTAATCCCAGCAGTTGCTTGGTTTCCACAGTGGTATCCAGCCTGCCACATAGAAACCTGTACGGATTGATGGTAAACAGACCACACTGGAGGCATGCAGTAACAGTTTGTAACCAGGGGGTGGCTGTTGTGTAATACAGAGTAGATAGCATTTCTGACTAGGTGGGGTGGTTATACAATTTTGGTGAGCCTCTGTGGGTTATAAAAACCGAAATTCCTTCAGCACCTGAAGCGTCTCGTGCTGAGCATCAGAATGATCCCATCCTTGAGCAGAGCGCAGCGCAGAATTGGTGGGTGGGGGCAGTGAATACAGAGTATTTTGGGGAGATACTACAGTAAGATTTCATTCTTCAGGTAAGACCATTTCTTGGTACATAAGCTGTACTTTGGGGAATTAGTGTCTGCATCTATATGTGTCTGTTTGCATCTGAGTTCATGGGTGTCTGTTTCCATGCATATACATCTGTGACGGTATGTGCCCCTGTCTATGACTGTGTGCTGGTTTTTTGGGGGGGATTGTTGTTTGTTTTTTTTTTTTGGCTAATACATGGCTCTGTAGATGGATAAGGCACCTATAGCTTGAATTTCCCCAGCTGGGTTACTAGAAAATCTCCAAAGTCTTTTTTGGTGCTGTCAGACATTATTTGAATATTAATAACATTAACATTTATGCAACTCTTAGAAGACAGTGCTCTTCATTAAATATGTGAGAGTGACGACAAAAATTCTGTTCTGCAGCAATTAAAATGTTAAATTCAGGGAATTCTCTGGTGGTCCAGAGGCTGAGATTCTTGAGTGCCCAATGCAGGGGGCATAGATTCCATCCTTAGATCTGTCAGGGAAGTAAGTTCTTGCATGCCAAGTATCTTGGCCCCCAAAAAGTTAGATTCAGTGTTTTTCAGGTGCTTGTTTACCTTATTCTCTGAGTGAGGTCCAGTCCAGGGACTTTCAAGGCCTTGTGTGCTCTTTTATACAGAATTTTAGGAGTTTGAAGAAAAGTAAGTACACAGACAATGAGGAACATAGATTAAACAAACCTCAAGGAGAGCTGGAGCCTCTTTTATAGCTGAATACATCCATTTTTTAATTCTTTTAAGGTTGTGGGGGTGTAAAAATGTCAGGTTTAGACACCAACAAAAGCCATACATCTGTGCCATAGTATTCTAAGTAATTGTAGTCTCTATATCAGTTGGATGTGGTTTTCTTTTCTTCTTCTTCTTTTTTAAATAGGTTAGGAGGAACACGCTCCTCTGCAGGAAAAAAAGAAGGAAATGGGATGTTTATTAAAGGTCAGGAAAAAGGCTCCCATTTAACGAAAGTCAAGGAAAAAGCTGTTTCAGTCACTGTGAACTTGGTGTGAGTCTGGAGAAAAGTTAGTGTCCCAGCCCCAGGTATTTGCAGTGCAGTGTAGTTAAACCCTGGTGTAGCTTCCCTGGTAGCTCAGATGATAAAGAATCTGCCAGCCATGTGGGAGACCTGGGTTGAGCAGATCCTCTGGAGGAGGGCATGGCAACCCACTGCAGTATTCTTGCCTGGAGAATCCTCGTGGACAGAGTAGCCTGGCAGGCTATACAGTCCATGGGGTCGCAAAGAGTCGGACACAATTGAGGGACTAAGCACATTCCACTATTCAGCCATCAGATAGTCCATCAAGGTAGGTGAAATTGCAGAGCACCCCTTTTCTTATCTTGGGAGAGTCTGTGGGGAGGAGACAGAACTCTTAGTAAACTGGAATAGGGGGCAGCAGGAGTGAGTGAGGAGAAAAAAATTATTGCAGAAGAGATTTGCAAATGAGATTTCTTCCAGATTATAGGAAGAGAGCAGGTAGTTGAGAGAAGTAAGTGTGCCAAAGTCCAGCAAAACAGAGCAGATATAATGGGTAGTCAGGAAATTAGGGAAAGGTGGAGCTTGACCTCTCTCTGCAGGTGCAAGAAAGAAATTTTGTTTTGGCAGTTGAGGCAGAGGAAAGGTGAGAGCATTCCAAAGAGGAATGGATTAGTCTGAAGAGTAATTCAAGGAGAGATCTGGTAAGTCAGTTTGAGCTTGAAGCATTGAAATGCTGTTCCCAGCACATGAACAGTGCCTTCTCTTCTGCAGTGGGGTCAGCAGTGGCAACAGTAGCTAGAGGTGACAAATGAGTCATCAGCTGTGCTGGAAAGGGAGGATGAAGCAGGAGCTGAGGTGGTACTGAGGGGGCACAGAGTTACCAGGGCAGGGCCATCCCCTGGAGATTACTTGAGCACTTGGGGTTGGTGTTGTAGTGGAAGAAGTTCAAGTTCAGTCGCTCAGTCATGTCTGACTCTTTGCGACCCCATGAATCGCAGCACGCCAAGCCTCCCTGTCCATCACCAACTCCTGGAGGTTACCCAAACCCATGTCAATCGAGTCAGTGATGCCATCCAACCATCTCATCCTCTGAAAGGTGGGGGGAAACATCAAATGACAAAGGTTACTTGGAGGTGTAGAAGTGTCTTTTTATTCCCTGATGGTAACTGGGACCTTGCCTCAGCTTCCTCCAAAATGACCATCAGACCTAACATCTCAGGCCTTTACTGGCAGTTCATCTTTAGAGCCTTGTTCTGTTAGTCAGTCCGTGAGGGTATAGGAGCAGTTTTCGTGCTCTCAGTGACCGGTGTGTTTGCCACTTCCCCTCCGCTTTTGTCCAAGGGTATGTCAACCTCTCTGTGCCTCAGTTTTCTAAACTGGGGATAATAACAACCCCTCCTAGAATTTGAATAAAGTTAAGTGAAATTATGTTTGTATTTTGGATATGATAGGCAGTCAGTTTTGCACATTTTGTCATTAAAATTGCATGTAAAATTAACTTTTCAGTGCCCCTGTACATTAAAAGTAATATTAATACATTAAAAATAATGTTTCAGTAAAAAATATTATTTGTACAAAAAGTGACGTGTTAAATCACACAGTAGAAGTAAATGGAATAAAATGCATCTTGATTCTGCTTGAGTTTTCTCAAATATCTATTTATATTTTAATCCTGGCCCACAGGCTATACCTTCTCTATTACCTCTCCCTCGCTTTCTCTCTTATTCCAGCCATATGTTTTCCTTGAACAAATCTGGAGAGCAGGGAATAGGTTTTGTTTTGATTGTATGGCTAACTGGTGCTTGGAAAAATGCTCAGGTTTTCTCCATATATTTGAATGCCTTTTATGTAATGAACATCGTGTTCCTGCCCAGTCCCTGCCTGGGTGGGGAGCTGGACCAAGAAACTATGTACCATGGAAACAGGAAAGTGGAGGGACAACTAACCCAGGTATACTTCCTATAGGAGGAAGCTTTTTCAGCTGAGACCTGGGAACTCTGCATGTCAGCATGGTTCGCATGGGTAGTATTTGGAGCAGGAGAGGCACAGTGAGGATGATGGATCTTAAGGTCTTATAATTTTAAATAAAGTTGGGGGAAAAGATTTCTGTTGGATGATACTAGCCACAGCGTCTGACGCCTACATTAAGTCAGAAAAACAGATCAATGATGACTTTGTATTATAGAGCCATCAAACTAACAGAACATCAATTGCTTTGTCCTCTTACTGTAAACTTGACTACAATTTTCCCCTAATGGAGCAACTGATGAGTCATTATCTTCTCCAGATAGCATGACCAACAATTTTCATGGCTCAGGCTGTGTACAGACTGACATCAGCGAAACAGCCTGTCTTGGCCTGGATCTAAGCTTCTTTAGGATTTAGAGTTTAGTTTGGGACTAGAGGTTTTTCTGTACCAAGGACTTCCCAGGCCATGTCTCTGGAAGAAACCAAAGGGGTCTTCTGCATTTAGAGAATACTTTTTAACATCTATCATTTTACATTTCATCTTATGCTCCAAAAATATTTGCTTTGAATTAGGAATGGTCTTCCTCACTCACCTCACACTATAGATGTGCCAGGAATATTTGCCATGTCTATCCAGTGGCTTTGTATCCCCTCTGTTGAGGACCCTGACTCTATTTTTAGGTGATTCCTACGTAGTCAAGCCCCTGGAGAAGGAAATGGCAACCCAGTCCGTTATTCTTGCCTGGAGAATTCCATGGACAGAGGAGCCTGGTGGGCTACAGTCCATGGGGTCACAAAGAGTCAGACATGGCTGAGTGACTGTCACTCACTAAGTAATCAAGCAACATTCGTCCCAGGGCCTTTCCCTTCCAAGTTCCCTGTAGGCTTGCACCATAGGCTCCTCGTAGGTCCTGGGGCTCCTGAGGTTCTTAGCAGGTGGTTTCTGAGATGAAACCTGGCAACCAACCCTGATTCCCCTTCAGATAACCAGGTTCTGTTTGACTTTTTAAAAATTCCCTTCTTGAGAACAGATTAACAAACCAAGACAGTGCCAGAAGCTTACACAACTCATTGCAATGTAAACGGATACTGTCTTGAATGCAGTTACTGAGGTGTTTTGATTTAGGGCTCTGAAAGATTTTAAAGAAAGGCCACTCTGAAGGTATGATTCTGGGCACTCTCTCCATTGTTAAGGCAAGGTGATGTTATATTTTGTTATCATTGTTGTCATCTTGTATCACTTTGGCAAATTATTTTTGTGAGTATGTTAAAGTTCAGAAAATAACATATATTAAACTGAGTGCTTGAAATATGCCTTTTGTGTCACTAGGCAGAGCTTTAGTTTACATCACTGACTTTTAGGCTCTTTTTGACTGACCCACAGTTTTTACCTTGATAAGGGTTACCCTTACCTTGTGAGGTGTGCTCTGAATTTTCTTTATTCTGTTAAATTTCATTGTTCTACAAATTCTGGTTGAGATCAAGTTGATTTCTTGGCCCATTAGTGGATGGTGACCTGCAGTTTGAATAATAAGAGCAAGAGTTCTTAAGATTGTTTTGGAAATGGCTGTAGAATGATTCCCACCCCCGCTAGTTACAGCCTGTGAGCCTAACTGTAATCACAAGATCAAATAATAACCACTTCTTACAGGTTCATTTCATTACTGCTTAAATGGAATAATGATAGCTAACCAGGGTCAGAATTTTAAACTGAATTTTAAACCCTAAAGCAAGACTCTATGTTTAGTTCAGTTCAGCCGCTCAGTCGTGTCCGACTCTTTGCGACCCCACGAACCGCAGCACGCCAGGCCTCCCTGTCCATCACCAACTCCCGGAGTCCACCCAAACCCATGTCGATCGAGTCGGTGATGCCATCCAACCATCTCATCCTCCGTCGTCCCCTTCTCTTCCTGCCCTCAATCTTTCCCAGCATCAGCGTCTTTTCAAATGAGTCAGCTCTTCGCATCAGGTGGCCAATGTATTGGAGTTTCAGCTTCAACATCAGCCTTCCAGTGAACACCCAGGACTGATCTCCTTTAGGATGGACTGGTTGGATCTCCTTGCAGTCCAAAGGTCTCTTAAGAGTCTTCTCCAACACCACAGTTCAAAAGCATCAATTCTTCAGCGCTCAGCTTTCTTTATAGTCCAGCTCTCACAGCCATACATGACCGCTGGAAAAACCATAGCCTTGACTAGACGGACCTTTGTAGGCAAGGTAATGTCTCTGCTTTTTAATATGCTGTCTAGATTGGTCATAACTTTCCTTCTAAGGAGTAAGCGTCTTTTAATTTCATGGATGCAATCACCATCTGCAGTGATTTTGGAGCCAAGAAAAATGAAGTCAGCCACTGTTTCCACTGTTTCCCCATTTATTTCCCATGAAGTGATGGGACCAGATGCCATGATCTTAGTTTTCTGAATGTTGAGCTTTAAGCCAACTTTTTCACTCTCCTCTTTCACTTTCATCAAGAGGCTCTTTAGTTCTTCTTCACTTTCTGCCATAAGGGTGGTGTCATCTGCATATCTGAGGTTATTGTATTTCTCCAGGCAATCTTGATTCCAGCTTGTGCTTCCTCCAGTGCAGCGTTTCTCATGATGTACTCTGCATATAAGTTAAATAAGCAGAGTGACAGTGTACAGCCTTGACGTACTCCTTTTCCTATTTGGAACCAGTCTGTTGTTCCATGTCCATTTCTAACTGTTACTTCCTGACCTGCATACAGATTTCCCAAGAGACAGGTCAGGTGGTCTGGTATGCCCATCTCTTTCAGAATTTTCCACAGTTTCTTGTGATCCACACAGTCAAAGGCTTTGGCATAGTCACTAAAGCAGAAATAGATGTTTTTCTGGAACTTTCTTGCTTTTTCAGTGATCCAGCGGATGTTGGCAAGGCAACCATTTAAGTCATTATATTTAAAGGGAGTTTGATCACGTACAAGTTGAGGATATTTTTCCCAGGAATCTTTCTTTTGGCTTGAATTAAAAATATTTAGGTCACATGTTAGTATTTAACAGAATTTAATGGAGAGCCACAGTTCAACTATAATCCCCTAATGATGGGGTTTAAGCAGAGAGCCACAGATTGACTTTTAAAATGTGCTGTATCATTGAACCTGGCTGGCTCTGAAAGTTCTTGTTTGTGTCTTTGGAAGGACCAGACTACCACTGGGCAAGTTCAGGTTTTGAGTTTACTTATTTCAGAGTTTTCCTTCTTGGTCATATATGCTCACCTGTCTAGATAGGTTTCTGCTCGTGGAGAGCATAGCTTGATCCCACTCCAGGCTATCCAATCCAAAGGCGTTGATCTGACCACTAGCATCAGAACTTTTGTGCACTTGTTAAAAATGTCAGCCCCAGGTTTCAGTGCAGGTCTATGGAATCAGAATTTGGGGAAAGGGACATTTTTTAATGTTGGTGGGATAAGAGTTCATTAAGTTTTTTTCTTCTAAAATCAATTTTATTGAGCCATAGTTTACATACAATAAATGAAATAAGTGAAAGTGTTAGTCACTCAGTTGTGTCCGACTCTTTGATCCCATGGACTGTAGCCCTCCAGACTCCTCTGTTCATGAGATTCTCCAGGCAGGAATAGTGGAGTGGGTAGCCATTCCCTTCTCTTAGGTATCTTCCCAACCCAAGGATCGAATCCGGGTCTCCTGCATTGCAGGTGGATTGTTTACCATCTGAACCACCAGGAAGCCAATAAATGAAGCCACCAGAATCATAACCAAGATATGGAACATTTCTGTCACTCCATAGGTTCCTTCCTCTGCCTTTGGAGTCCCTTCTTCCCACCTTTGCTCTGTAGGCCACCACTCTCTGCTTCCAGCCACCGAAGATTAGTTTTGTCTATCGGGAATCAGGCAACATATCTTGTGTCTGGCTTCTTCCACTCAAAGACCTGCCATTTCTCCTTCTTGTTAGGTGCATCAGTAGTTGCTTCCTTCTAACTGCTGAGTATCCCTTTGTTTAGACCCACCATGATTTGCTTATCTGTTTCCCTATTGATAGACTTTTCTATGTCTTTAATTTGAGAATGTTATAATAAAAACCCACGTCTCCCATGTTACAGGCAGATTCTTTACCATCTGAGCCACAGGGGAAGCCCAAGAATACTGGAGTGGGTAGCCTATCCCTTCTCCAGGGGATCTTCCTGACTCAGGAATTGAACCAGGGTCTTCTGCATTGCAGGCAGATTCCTTACCAGCTGAGCTACTAGGGAAGCTCTGATAATAATAATAATAATAATAATAATAATAACTTTGAATATTTTTCTGCCAGTATTTCTATAGAAGAAATCTGTATACTGAATAAGATTCCCACTTGAGTTTTAGGGATATGAACCACTGATTCTTACTCTCTCTTCTTTTCTTCCTTATTCTGTGTCATTTTGGAGAACGGTAGGTTTTGTATCTAGATCAAACAGTGGATTTGCTGTGCAGTTATGTTTTCAATGTAGCATTTTTTCAATGCCATCTTTTGGGGTAAATGTGTACCTCATCAACATTTGCTGTGTATTGTTTTAAGAAAGCTGTACCCACCCGAAAGGGGGCTTCCCAGGTGGCACTAGTGGTAAAGAACCGGCCTGCCAGTTCAGGAGATGTGAGAGACTCGGGTTCAATCCTGGGTTGGGAAGATCCCCTGGAGGAGGGCATGGCAACCCACTCTAGTTGTCTTGCCTGGACCTTTGGCAGTTGTAGTGTGTTACGAAGAGTTCTGAAGAGATGTGGGCCAAAGGGAAGGCTGGTCTTGGACTGACAGTTGCTTTTCAATCAGGTCTGCTAAAGCTTTTTGAATATAAAGATGAAATGTTTACAGGGGTGAAATGGGAAGTCATAGTTGAAGGAGTTGACACTGACAGGGGAGAAATGGTCAGATAAAAAAATTCAGTGCAAAAGAAATGATCACTGACTGAATAGCTGATGAATAGCTCATGAAATAAACACTGATTAAAAATTGTTATTCTGCTTGGAAACCTATACATTACGATAGGTAAAATAGATAGCCAATGGGAATTTACTGTGTGACTCAGGGAACTCAAACCAGGGTTCTGTAACAACCTAGAGGGGTGGGATGGGGAAGGAGGGGACACAGATATACCCATGGCTGATTCATGGTGATGTTGGCAGAAACCAACACAATGTTGTAGAGCAATTACCCTTCAATTAAAAATAAATGCATTTAATTGTAAAAAATTGTTATTCTGCATTTGTGCATGATTGTTGGTGGTCTGCCAACACTGAAGATGCAAGAGATGCAAGTTTGATTCCTGGGTTGGGAAGATCCCCTGGAGTAGGAAATGGCAACCTGCTCCAGTATTCTTCCCTGGAAAATTCCGTGGACAGAAGAGCCTGGGGGGCTGTAGTCCATGAGGTCACAAAGAGCATGCACACACACGCACACACGCACGCACACACACACACACACACACCCTGATGGCTAGAGAGCTGGTGGCCTGGGGGGCTGTAGTCCATGAGGTCACAAAGAGCACGCACACACACCCACACACACCCACACACACACACCCCCACCCCCACCCACACACCCTGATGGCTAGAGAGCTGGTGGCCTGGGGGGCTGTAGTCCATGAGGTCACAAAGAACACACACACACACACCTGACACACACACACACACACCTGACACACACACACACACACACACACCTGATGGCTAGAGAGCTGGTGGCTCAGTCTTTAGGGAACTGAAAGATTTGTTGAAGATCTGATTATTTTACTTTTGTACTTACTTATAGCAGAATTTCCCAAATTGCTATTTTCCCACCATGTCAGCATTATGTTTATTGAGGTTGATTTATTATTTTTTTGAGTCTATAGTGATTTCTTACTTGCTTTAAGGTAGTGATTTTTAACTCTGGCTGTAGGAGAGTTACACAAAATCTAGATGCTCAAGCTGGGCAGTCCTATTCAAGAGACTCTAGGTATTTTTAAAGTTCTTAAGTGGTTTCAACAGAGAGTCATGGTATACCTCTTTTACTGTCAGTTCCCTCCTTCACTTGCTAAGTATGATTTCCAAATCCTTGGCTTTTCTCCATGCTCTCTGACAACAAAAATTACTTTACAACTTTAAACATGAGAACTGTATTCTATACCACTTTGCTTTGTGTCCCGTTGGTAAGGAGAAATGATCACTTCTCTGGATTTGATTCTTAATAGCAGGGAAGAACTGGGTGTTGATGTGGGTCTTGGGGGAGAAAGTGAGCATAGCTTTCATTGTTAAGTACATAACTTTAGGAAATACAGAGGAATAAGAGGAAGAAAATAAGTCCTTTGCTGTCCCACCAATCAACATTTCAGTTAACATTTTGGTGTGTTTATGCATGTGGCACACTTACACATGCACAATGAGTTATTGCTGTAGATGCTCCTTTTTTCATTTTTAAAATTGCTTTTAATCCTTTTCATTCATTGCATCATTTTAGAAAATTGATATTGTTATATATTACTGAGATCTACCCTGTTAATGAACTTTTAGGTGAACAGTACGTTATTGTTAACTACAACAGATCTCTATAACTTACTCATCTTGCATAATAAACTTTATATCTGCTGAAAAGCAATGTCCCACTTTCCCCTCCCCACCAGTTCCTGGCAACCACCATTCTACTCTCTGCTTCTATGATTGACTGTTTCAGATACCTCATACAAGTGGAATTGTGTGGTATTTGTCCTTCTGTGACTAGTTTATTTCTACTAATATAATACTGTTTTTTTTTTTAATACCAGTTTTCATGTATAACTTAGGGCACACATTTCCCCATGTCAGTCAGTATTTCTGTGCTATCTTTTTAATGGCTACAGTGGCATTCCTTTGTAGGATCATACCATGGTTTTAGGCTTCCTTGGTGGCACAGTGTAAAAGAATCTGCCTGCCAGTGGAGGAGACGCAACTGATTCCTGGGTCGGTCGGGAAGATCCCTTGGAGAAGGAAATGGCAACCCACTCCAGTATTCTTGCCTGGGAAATCCCATGGACAGAGGAGCTTGGGAGGCTAGTCTGCAAAAGGGTCAGGCATGACTTGGCAACTAAATTGCAACAACAATCTCTTGTATCACAGATGAATTTGATATTGGCTGTTAATTTCCTTTTCCAAGAGTAAATAAAAGTATTAAGCAAGAATGATTGTTACATTATATGCAAGTGAAAGTCACTCAGTTGTGTCTGACTCTTTGTGACCCCATGGACTGTAGCACACCAGGCTCCTCTGTCCATGGAATTCTCCAGGCAAGAATACTGGAGTGAGTAGCCATTCCCTTCTCCAGGGGATCTTCCTGACCCAGGAATCGAACTGAGGTCTTCTGTTATATTATAAGATTTACCTTTATTATTAATTTTTAAGCACCATTTATTTGTTCTACATATTTTGGGGCATGTTTAATACAGGTGCTTAGTTCAGCACTGGGGATAGTGCCTCTTGTTCTATGTTTGTCTGGCTGAGCAAGTAGACATTATCTTGCTGTGTTTATAACCATCTTTATGGTTCCCAGATGCTATGATAAAGTATGGTGATCAGAGGCAGGACTGATGGAGTTACCCTGAGGGAAATGGGTGAGATGAATGTGTTTGGAGCAACAGCATGTGCAAGGGCTGGAGGGCTAGAGGAGGATCTGACGCCATCAAGGAACTAACTGAAAGATGGAAACCACAGCATAGCAGGGTCAAGTTTCATAGTAAGCTTCACAGTGGACCTGAAACCCCATTAAGGAGTTTGGATGTCATTCTTTGGCTAATTAGGACACCATCAAACGGTATGGTAGTTTCTATAACACGGCCATTCCTGCTGCAGTAGAGCCATCAAGACGAAACAAACAGAAGGCTTTTGTGCTGTTGAGATGATGGTTTATGCAATGGAAGTGCACATATTTGGGAGTTCTTGGTCTGAGGAGGGCAGGCTTAAGCTCTGGAGAAGGAGCTCTGCCATCTTGAAGCGTATGTCTTGTTTGTATAAACATTGTTAGGACAGAAATACTGATTTAAAGTTTGAGTTCTACTGCTGCACTGCTTATAACTGTGTGTCCTTTGGCAAGTTACTTTTAATTTCTCTGAAGCTCAGTTTCCACTTTTATAGAGTTAGTGTGCCTATCAAGTAGTAATTTTTGTTTATATAATGAGAGGTAAGAGTTGTCTCTGGCACACATGGACACATAGCTGGAAAACTACTGTCATTATTATCATTTTCATTATTGGTGAATCAGACCTTTTATCCCTCAGCCCCGTCTTTCCACTTGTCTTGGGCTCAGGGGCAAGATAGCACTTGTTGTTCAGTCGCTCAGTCATATCCGACTCTTTGTGACTCCATGGACTGAAGCACACCAGGCTTCCCTGTCCTTCACTGTCTCCTGGAGTTTGCTGAAATTCATGTCCATTGAGTGAGTGATGCAGTATGCAGATAGCACTGACGTTGCTTGTTCTCTTTGTTTTGCACAGAGTAGGAAGAAGGATCAATTAGGCACTGTGGGAGGACACTTTCCCATTTCAGGTTTTTTGGCAGGTTTTGCCTTCTGTTTACCACAAATTCTAACACAGACCCTAAACTTCACTGTTTAAAATCTTTTGCTGCGTTTGCCTTTCGGCCTTGGCATTTCCCCACTTGAAAGTTTAACTCTGCACATAAAAGACTCTCATCTCAGGTTAGTGCGTGATTCCTGGCCTTGAGGCTATCTTCATAATTCTTGAGTACTTGGCTGTCGAGTGCTTTGTCATTTTGGGCCTTTCAAGAATATATTTTTATTTCCAGTGGTCACTGTCTTTGCCTTTTCTTCCTCTTCTTCCCTCCATTTGTCCATCTTCTTGGACTTTGCAGCCCTCTGTCCCAAAACCCTTCTCAAACTTCCTGCCCTATACTTTCTTTGGCCCCAAAATCTGTTATGCTCACTTGGGTCTATGTCTTTAGGACTTTCCAAAGGCTGCTGTTCTGTAAGAGACAGGCAAGAGAGGGTGGATGGGTCCCCTCAGTATAGCTTGTGTTGTTCAGTCGCCCAGTCGGGTCCCACTCTTTGGAACCCTATGGAGTGCAGCACACCAGGCTTCCCTGTCCTTCACTATCTCACTATCTCAAACTCATGTCCACTGAGTTGATGATCCATACAACCATCTCATCCTCTGTTGCCCCCTTCTCCTCCTGCCCTCAGTCTTTCCCAGCATCAAGGTCTTTTTCAGTGAGTCAGCTCTTAGCATCAGCTGGCCAAAGGATTAGAGCTTCAGCTTCAGCCCTTCCAATGAATATTCAAGGTTATTTTCCTTTAGCACTGACTAGTTTGATCTCCCTGCTGTCCAAAGGACTCTCAAGAGTCTTCTCCAACACCAGTTCAAAAGCATCAGTTCTTTGGCGCTCAGCCTTCTTTATGGTCCAGTTGCACAACCATACATGACTACTGGAAAAACCATGGCTTTGACCATATGGACCTTTGTCAGCAAAGTGATGTCTCTGTTTTTTAATCCGCTGTCTAGGTTTATCGTAGCTTTTCTTCCATGGACCAAGTGTCTTTTAATTTCATGGCTGTAGACACCGTCCGCAGTGATTTTGGAGCCCAAGAAAATAAAGTCTGTCACTGTTTCCATTTTTCCCCTCTCTATTTGCCATGAAGTGATGGGGCTGGATGCCATGATCTTAATTTTTTGTATGTTGAGTTTTAAGTCAGCTTTTTCACTCTCCTCTTTCACCTTCATCAAGAGGCTCTTTAGTTCCTCTTCACTTTCTGCTGTTAGGGTGGTATCATCTGGATATCTGAGGTTATTTATATTTCTCCCTGCAATCTTGATTCCAGCTTGTGCTTCATCCAGCCCAGCATTTCATATGATATACTCTGAATATGTTAAATAAGCAGGGTGACAATATACAGCCTTGATGTACTCCTTTCCCAATTTTGAACCAACCCATTGTTCTATGTCCAGTTCTAACTGTTGCTTCTTGACCTGTATACAGGTGTCTGAGGAGGCAGGTAAGGCTGTCTGGTATCCCCATCTCTTTCCAGAGTTTCTTGTGATCCACACAGTCAAAGGCTTTAGTGTAGTCAGTGAAGCAGAAATAGATGTTTTTCTGGGATTCCCTTGTTTTTTTCTGTGATCAAGTAGATGTTGGTAATTTTACCTCTGGTTCCTCTGCCTGTTTTAAATCTAGCTTGTACATCTACACTGAAGGCTTCCCTGGTGGCTCAGTTGGTAAATAGTCTGTTGCAATGCGGGTGACCTGGCTTTGATCCCTGGGTTGGGAAGATCCCCTGGAGAAGGAAATGGCAACCCACTCCAGAATTCTTGCCTGGAAAATTCCATGGACAGAGAAGCCTGGGGGGCTACATTCCATGGGGTCACAAAGAGTCAGACACGACTGAGCAACTAACTTTACTTTTGTACATCTGGAAGTTCTTGGTTCACATACTGTTGAAGCCTAGCTTGAAGATTTTGAGCATTACCTTGCCTAGCATGTGAGGTAAGCACAATTGTGCGGTAGTTTGAGCATTCTTTGGCCTTGTGCTTCTTTGGGACTGGAATGAAAACTGACCTTTTCGAGCCCTGTGGCCACTGCTGAGTTTTCCAAATTTGCTGGTATATTGAGTACAGCACTTTAACAGCATCATCTTTAAATGATTTTAAATAGCTCAGCTGGAATTCCATAACCTCCACTAGCTCTATTTATAGTAATACTTCCTAAGGCCCACTTGACTGCACACTCCAGGAAGCTTGTAAGAGTCGGTTAAACATTGGATAGAGAAGTGGAGTACAGAGTACTTGATGAAAAGTGGTCTTGTCCAGATGGAAATTTATCCCTCTGTGTTTCTGGTGATGAGGGCCAGTGTGGAGGGCTGGCTCCTGCAATGGACGTATACATCTGAAACAAATATGAAGATAAAATTAAACTAGTAAAATAAATGTATTTTACATTAAAGTCCTGTCATTTTAGCTAAAGTTAACAAGGGTTCAGTTCAGTTCAGTTGTTCAGTCATGTTCAACTCTGTGACCCCATGGACTGCAGCACGCCAGGCTTCCCTGTCCATCACCAGCTCATGGAGCTTGCTCAAACTCATGTCCATTGAGTCGGTGATGCCATCCAACCATCTCATCCTCTGTCGTCCCCTTCTCCTCCTGCCTTCAGTCTTACCCAGCAAGTAGAATAAATGTATTCTACGTTAAAGTTCTTTCATTTCCCCTAAAGTTAACTTGGGTAAGTGTAGATTTGAAAGCTCTGCTGGCATGCAGATTTCAGTGGGGCTGGATGTAGAGCAAAGAGGTTATTAACGGTCCCTCTGGATGTGACTCTATGGCAAGTAGTCTTATAAAGACCCAGCAGTTTTCATCATCCTCCTTGCTTGTCCTATCTTCTGGAAAACATAAGGTCTTGGCCATGGTAAAAATCTGTCAGGGTCTCTTCAGGGCAGATTTTATTAATATATTTAGGTATGCTTGTTGTCACACTCTTGTTTTGTTCAGATCTTGGAAAGCTGATGGATGGTCGTGGCCAAATCACAATGTAGAAGACTGATGGATTTGATTACATAAAAATAAAAACAATTCTAAAAGATCATTCACAGAATTCACGAGCAAGCAAAATGCTGGACTAAGATATTCACATCAAATATGACATAAAATTATTATCTATCCCATGCATTCTACAGAATGTTTAGCAGCATACCTGGCCTCCACTTATTAGATACTAGTAGCTATCTCCCAGTTGTGTGTCTTCAGACATTGCCAGATATCCCCTGGAGGAAAAAATAATCACTCCTCACTAAGAGTCACTGCTTTAAAGAGTCATGGATGTGATGTGAACAAGAATGCGGGATGTGGATGAACATTTAAACCGAAGGAGCCACCTCAAAAATTTTTGTGTTTGTGTACCTAGCTCTATCCCATTGAGGCAGCTTGACGTTCCGGCAGCTATTTCTGTTATTTTTCCCTTTTGCCCTTTAACTGTTGAATTCTCAAATTTTGTGTTTTCTTATTGTTTATATTTCTGTTTTTCTCCAGCCTATCTAAAGTATTTGCTGATTGAGGGTCTTAAGAAAATTCCTTAAATGGAAGGTTTTCTACTTGTCTTTCCAAACTTCTTGTAGGCCTGCCTTCTCATTTGCAGGACAACTTGTCTGGCTTATTCATCCTCTGTGGGAAATTAATTGATGCTAAGATCTGACATTGTTCTAACCTGAGTGCCAGTGAATGTTTCCTGTCCCTTCTCACCTCTGCCTGCATGCGGTAGTTTTTCTCTATCTTAGGGAATTCCCTGGTGGTCCTGTGGCTAAGACTCCACACTTTCACTGCTGAAGGTACAGGTTCAGTCCCTGGTTGGGGAGCTAAGATCCATACACACCTAGTAAGTTGGCTGCAGCTGAGCTGTCTAGTATGATCACCGCTAGCCAAACTTAAATTTGATACAAATAAAGGTTCAGTTTCTGTATCTGCACTAGTTACATTTTTAAAATAGTTTTATTTATTTATTTATGGTTGCGCTATACCTTCGTTGCTGTGGGCTTTTCTCTAGTTACTGCAAGTGGGAGCTACTCTAGTTGCTGTGTGGGGGCTTCTCGTTGCGCTGGCTTGTCTTGTTGTGGAGCACAGGCTCTAGGGTGCACAGGCTGCAGCAGTTGTAGCTCCCGGGCTCTAGAGCACAGGCTCAGTAGTTGTGGCACACAGGCTTAGTTGCCTTGCAGCATGTGGAATCTTCCTGGACCAGGGATCACACCCGTGTCTCCTGCATTAACCGTTGGATTCTTTACCGCTGAGCCCCCAGGGAAGACTTGCGCTTGTCACATTTTAAGTGCTTAGTATCCTGTGACTAGTGACGAATGTATCAGACAAGACAGATGTAGGATATTTCCATCATTGTAGAAAGGTTCTGTTGGATAGTGCTAGACTAAAAGATGTCAAAGAAATCCCTCTTCTATTTTTTTCCTCCCTGGTATTCTCATATTTTTGATAGTCAATTTTGGTGGTCCCCCTCTCCAGAGGGTGGTTCAGAATCTGAATGACTATAAATGAAGGTGGATGAAGACTTGAAAAGTGATTAAGTAATGAGTTTTTCTAATGTTTGGATATAATTGTACTCTGACTTTCCTGTGCAGGAAACATAATGTCTGTGTGTCCTGTGTTGTTTGTATGCTTGACATGATTTGCCTACTTTCTCTTTTCCTAGGTGCTAAGAAATGGCACTTGTGGGGCTCATCTCTGCCTGAGAATCGGCACTGGAAGAGCTGACTCTGATCCTGGGCTCCTTGTGTTGACAAGCCTTAACTTCCAACCACTTCAGTCCCCAAGCTACTCTTTTTCTCTTAATGATGGGTATTGGTAAGAACACTACATCCAAATCCATGGAGGCTGGAAGTTCAGCTGAAGGCAAATATGAAGATGAAGCGAAGCACCCATCTTTCTTTACTCTTCCGGTAACAGCATTCCCTGTCTTCCTTTCTTCTTAAGTCACTCTAAAGTAGTTTCTGCATTGAATAGGATTAACATTAATACTCCTGTTCTCAGCAAAGGTTAAGGCATTTGAAGACCAAATGCTTTTCACACAAGATAGTCTTTGGGAACCCTGTTGTCTGACAATGGTTTTGGCCTGCTCTCTGCCTAGAGTCACCTGATGGGATTGACTCCAAGAAGGAAGCATGCCTTGCTGTGAACATTGTAAAACTGGCCCAGTGTTTACTGTGTACTAGAGGATGTTGAAGGCTTAATTTTATCTCCAAAAATGTGTTTTTATGAAATAATCTGTGACCCAACTTCAGACTTGTATTTCAAGGTGGGAGGATGAATGAATGCGTTCATTGTTTGGAACCCAAATATCCATGACTTGTATTATGATAATAGCATCCAAGATGGAGATATTTTACCTGGATAAGTGGTATCAGATAAGTTAGATAAGGTTGATGACACACATTCATTACATTCAGTGCTAATATTTTTTTTCAGATGTAGGATTATGAGTTGATGTGTGTAAAGATACCTAAAGTGTTGGTTTAAAAAGGAAAAAAGCTCTTTAGAAGGATCTTGCCTCAGGCTTTTTTCCCCTTAATATTAGAAATGGTAATGTCAAGAATACCATTCTAGGATTCTTTAAAACAGGGTCCTGGAATTTGCCTCGCTGCAAATACCCAGTAAGAAAGATACGAACACAGCATCTTGAAGTACATTGGTTGACCAAATCTACCATTATATTTTGATTGTTACTCTGTGAAATCAGAGATATGTTCCACTGATTTTTGTAAGTGGTGTTACTTGTTTTCTTTCTTCAAAGTAAAATTTTCTGTTATACTGAAGGCTTATCTAGAGGAAGAGAGAAGTTAGGTTTCCAGGTTTAAACTAGAGCATCTTTGAAAAATGAAAAGGAAAGTTCATGCCTGGGGATTGACTTGTCTCTCCTGCAGCATTTGCTCAGCAAACCATTTACCCTTACCCTGCTCTACTTGAGAGACAAAAACTTTAGTTCACTTGAATCTGCTTTTTATGGTCTAGGGTTTTAGGCTTATTTTAGCATTCAGATTGTGATAGTGCACAATTAGCAGTTAAATTCACCAATATATGTTGTCAGTTTTCATATTCACTGTTGTTTTTTGTATCCCTCTCCTTCTCTTTGTTCACTTGTCTTTTAAACCATACCAAGGGTCTATGAATGGTCACTGCCTTTGTGTTTGCACTTCTGAAAATAACTGTATTTTGCTCTGAACTCTTGAATGGACTTCTGTTACCTATACAGTACAGCTTCCCATTCTATCTCCATTTTTCTAATGGCTTTCTTAACGATTTGTACGTCTTTTTCTAGTGCTGCCTTCTGGCTGGATTCCCCAGTGTTATTTTCCAGTTTATTAATTCTTTGTGTACAGTTGTGTGTTTATGTTGAACTTTTATTGCCATGATTGTATTTCTTATTTCTATAGTTACTATTCGGTTTATATCTGCCTATTTTTAGTTCTTAATTTCTTATATATATGTGTTTTAAAATGTTTGTGCATTTTAAAATGTACAAATGACCCTAATGTACTATTTTTCTCATTGTTCTATTATACTTTCATCTGGTGTGAAGTCCTCTTGTTTCTTTTGATACTTTATTCTCTCTCCCTGCCACTCCCTGCTTCTCTCTCTATGGTTTTGCCTTTTCTTTTCCTGAATCCAGTCCAGAACCTGGTCTTACAGCGGAAAGTCTTCCTGTCTTCCCCTAGTGGTGCAGACCATGGCACGAAGGAGTGAGGAGACCTGCTGGCCCTTGTACACTGAACCTGGTTCTGGTCCTCCCCTTGTGCGGGGACCCCTGAGCCCCTATTTTCCCAAGGAAGTTGCCTGACTAAGGTCTTCCGGGCCCAGAGCTTCTTGGGTCCCAACGTCCACCCGTTCATTGTTTTATGTTTCTTGTATTTAAAAGACTTGTCGGTTTCTAGCCTTGCCTGTTTGGAGGTTTTCCAAATGTCATTGTCTTTTTAGGGGTGCAGTTGGGAAGGAGTATTCCTCATAGCGTTAATTTCCAGATTCATTTTCACCAGGAGTACAAGTACATGGGAGCTGGGAATATGGATTTACTATGTAGTTAGACATAAAAATAATGTGAATATAAAGTTAATTTAACACTCAAACAGTTTCATTTAGAGATGTTATGGAATTTTAACTTTATTCTTTGACTATAAAAGTTAAGCATTAAAAAAGGAGAAGAAAAAGAGGAGTAATAGAGTTGAAATCAATGGGATTGAGCTACTGGGAGGAATGTGACATATCAAGGGGAGAAGCTGTAAAAATCAGCACATGAGCCACCAGGATGACTTAGAACAGGGATGCCAAGAAGTGTGTTAACATGGGCTCCCTCAGAGCTTATAAGAAAATAGAAGATGAAATAAAAGAAGGAAAACAGATGAAAACAAAAGTCTATCCAAAAATGTTTATGAAGAAATAGTTCATGTGTTGGAATTTGAGGTTGTAAAAAGTTTTGTTAGAAAATATTTTGTAATATAAAAATAGGAACAGTATGCTGCCCATATTTAATCACTAGTTAAATTACTTACCCTAAGAAAACTTAAAAAATAAGGTAAAAGAACATTTGAAAATATTTATTATTTTTATTTATTTGGCTGTGCTAGTTCTTGTTGTGGCGTGGGGAATCTTTGATTTCCATTGCAGCATGCAAACTCTTAGTTGCATCACGTGGGATCTAGTTCCCTGACTAGGGGGATCAAGCCTGGCTCTTGCATTGAGAATGTGGAGCCTTACCCAGTGGAGCACCCTAGTGGGATTTTGAATCTCATTTTGAATGACTTGTTGTTGATAGGGCAGAGGTAGGGGGTTAGGTTAGAGCTGGTCCCTTTTGGTCACTGCCTCTCTGCTCTTAGGACATGTGTCTGTCTTTCCTTCCTCATTCAGGGACCACAGGGTCTGCACACTAATTTAATAGAATCTGATAGTCTTAGAGTTGAAAGTGGCTTTAGAACTTTCATAGTGGTTCTGTGGGAAGGTGAAATGTAGGGCTTTGCCCAAAGCATCTAGCTAACGTGATGTGTTAAGTAAATTTTATCAGTTGGATCACACAGGCTCTTGTCCCCAAGGAGTTCACAGCCAGGTGAGCAAGACTGGGGCTGCACATGCATTGATCATCTGAGTTTTTCACTGATGTTCCTGGGGATGGTCTTCGAAATACAGAGTTGGGAGTGGTGGTGATTTAACTGCTGTAGTTGATGCTCCAGTGGGAACAGTGGTGAAAATGATACTCAGTTTTGTTTCTTACAGCTACTTGTCCGTGTTAGCATCTGACTGACTTTGTGGTTCTGGTTGTGTTTTTTCTTTTCCCTATAATGTGGCCCCTCGGTGTATTTGAGAAATGGTGTTTTGGATTATAGGGTTAGTCCTCCTAAGAGAATCTCTAAGCCAGTTTCAAGTATAGGTGATTTTTTTTCTTCTGACTATATTCTCTCATGGAAAATGTGATTGCATTAGAAAAAGGCAGGTGTGGGTAGAGGCAGGAGGTATTGAGGTGGGGAGAGGACCCTTGGCTATGTTGGTCCCTGGATGCAGTGGCAGCTGAAATGGACCCTGAAGTAAAAGGAGGCAGTGCCAGAACATGCCGGGATAGTGCAGGGGAAGGGAGCAGTCTGAGGCAAGTCAGGGGTAGAAGAGTAAAGGTGTGGAGGATGGTGTTAGAACAGTAGGCTGGAAGCTGAGATTCCGGGTAGTTCCTGAACGATTGGCTAAAAATTGGCTAAAAAGTTTAGAAGTTTGTAGTCTATCAGTAAAAAGCTCTCCAAGAATTTTGACCAGGGGAATAACTTAAAAGGTTAACGCTTTAGAACACACTGGAGTTGGGCACAATTAGACAAAGAGAAGTGCCATTTTAGTCAACTCTGGCTGCTGTAACAATTTACCATAGACTGGGTGACTTAAGGGCTTCCCTGGTGGCTCAGACAGTAAAGAATCCACTTGCAATGCAGGAAGCCTGGGTTCGATCCCTGGGTCGGCAAGATCCTCTGGAGAAGGAAATGGTTACCCACTCCTGTATTCTTACCTGGAGAATTCCATGGACAGAGGAGCCTGGCGGGCTACAGTCCATGGGATCTTAAGGAGTCAGATACAACTGAGCAACTAACACTTCCACAGACATTTATTTCTTACAGTTTTGTTGGAGTCAGGGAAGAACAAGATCAAGGTACCAGCAGATTTAGTTCTTGATGAGGACTCTTCTTGGCTTGCAGACAGCTGCCTTCTCACAGGATCCTGACAAGACTGAGAGAAGAAGCTCTGGTGTCTCTTCTTACAAGAATGCTAAGCCTGTTATGGGGGTTCTACCCTTAGGACCTTATGTAAATCGAGCTACCTTACCTTACCTTCTAATCATGTTGGGAGTTAAGGCTTCAACATAATGAATTTTGGGGGGATAAAACATTCAGTCCATGACAAATATCTGTTGCAGTTCTCATTTAGCAAGTATTTATTGAACACATTCTGTATTAGAGGTGGCCCATATCTATGCATAAAACCTTCCAACTTACTTTTTGCCCTCAAGTACCGTCTATGGGGTCGCACAGAGTCGGACACGACTGAAGCGACTTAGCAGCAGCAGGATCAGTGAGTGGACAGCTCTAGCACAGTAAAGTGAGCATTGCAGTAGGAATTCCTAGAGGATACAATTGGAGCCCACTGGAAGGGCCCTGGACTCTTCTGGGGAAAACTGGTTGGGGTGAGGACAGGTTAGGACAGGGAGAGTCAGGGAGGCTTCAGAGATATCAAAGTCTAAAGTGTGGATAAGTGCAGTAGGAATGGAGGTGAGGCTGATAGAAGAGATGCTGAGGAGATTTTGAGAGCTGAGAGAGAGGAGAAAGTTAAGGGTGACATTTAGATTTATATAAAGGAACCTGGTTGCGTGATGGTACCTTTGCAGAAAAGGAGACAGGGAAAATCATAGGTTTGGAGAATAGGGGAAGATAGAAGATAATGGGTTGCATTTGAGAAATTGTGGATTTGAGATGCTGATGAAATTCCTGCAGACACTGGGGCTGTGGAACTAGAAGCACAGAGAAGCAGGAGTGTAATAATAATAATAATAAATTCCTTTAAAGACATGGGGCTAAGGTGGCTGGTGGCTGAATCCAAAGAGAGCTGGCATGGGAAGAAAGGAGAGTTGAGAATCTCACTGTTGGAGATGCCTACCTGTGGGCGTCTTAGAGCATTGGGACAAGGACATCACTGCCTGCCAGGGCCTTTCTTCATCCTGGTTTTCCAAAATGTAAACATTGAAATGTAACTAATAGGGCAGTTCTGTATTTGTTTTTTTCCTCTAGATCTGTGCCACGTCTAGATTCTCTAGCTCTTGTGCTACTAGCACAGTAGCTGCTAGCCATATCTGGCTATTTAAATGCAAATTAATACAAATTGATAAAATCCAGTCTCTCAATTGGACCAGTCAACTTTTTTTTTTTTTTTTTGATTTGCTAGCTGATCAAGGCCTTCCTAGACTCTAAAATTCAGGCTCTTATTTCCTTGTTTGCTTTGAAGTTAAAAGTTGGGCCTCAGGCTGGCTAAGACATCTAGAGGCCAGTGTGCTGGAGTGCAGGGAGGTGAGACAGTGGGAACAAAGCTGGCTGTTACTCAGAACCAGGTTTGGTGATGGTCTCAGGAGTGAGTTGCTGGGGGTACAGGTGTTCAGGGTCTCGGAGCATCCTATGTTAGATAATTGCTTCTTCAAATGTTACAAGTGCTGATTTTTTAAAAAACAATTCTTATGGAAGGAAATAAATAAAAATTTATTTTATTCTTAAAACAGACTCATGACAATAATGAGAGAAAGAGTAAACCATACATAGAGGAAGAATAATGAATAAATCACATTAAGATCAAGAGACATGCAAAGCCCCAAGGTTCATAGAAATTAGGTCATATGTTCAGAGTTGATATTAAATAGGAGAAAGATAGTAAAAGAGCTTGTCCATATCCCAGGGGAATCTTGTTAGGCAAGTTTCTGTGCTTTTAGAGGCAGCTAGGAAATGTGTAAGGAATGAATGTAGACCAGCACGAAATCAGAAAAAAACAGAAGTCTTAAAGAACTGCCATACCCTAAGGACACTGGCCAGGAAGCACAACCAGGAAGAGGTTTACTCTGTAGTTCCCCTGTGTTGGTAGCTCCTGTATCTTCTGAACCTGGAAGGGCATCCAAGGAAAACTAAGTAAATAGCTTGAACTTACCTGTTGGCATAGAGTGGTGATACAGTCTAATGTTTCTACTGAGCCTTAAGTTTTTGTTTTTTTCTCCTTCTAACAGGCTCTGTGAGAATATTTGAGTCTCCTCTCTTGGGTGCCAAGAATAGATCATTCAGTCTGGAGATATTAAGGGGATGAACTGATCTTTATTAGGTTCAATTTTATGAAAGAATAGGAAAAATATTAATCAGTGTTCATACAAATCTGTTATTTCAGATTTCCTTGGTATATTTTCTTTAGAGCCATATAATGTTAAGAACCCATGATGCCCCTAACTTGGTAGGTACCACACAAACCTTGTAGTAGCTTGGTAACAAGCTACTTACCACCCAGTTGGGGTGTGAGATATTAGAAAAAAAGTATGTGTGTATATATGTGTGTATATATATATATTGGTCTTTGCCCCTGGTTCCTGGCACAGAGCTCCTGAACCCCTTGTAATTTCCTAAGTGAAAAGTACACTAGGAGCATCATGTTCTAACGAGGTGACTCTGGGTAGGCTTCTGGATGGCTCCTGGTTGGAGGCTGGTCACCAAAAAGACCAAGCCATGATTTGAAGCTTAGAAATTTCAGCCTCATACCTCATCTTCTGGAGAGAGAAGAGTTGCTGGAAATGGAGTAATGATTGATCATGTGTACTTTAGAAAGCCTCCATACAATCCAATAGTAGAGAACTTGGAGAATTCCCAGGTTGGTGAAAATGTTCACACCAATAGAATGATGCACCCTGGCTCCACAGGGACTGAAGCTCCTGGGCTAGACCTTGCTCTCTGTATCTCTTTATCTGGTTGTTTATCTGTATTCTTTATTATATCCTTTAATAAACTGGTAGACATGAGTGTTTCCCTGAGTTCTGTGACCTCTAGCAAATTAATCAAACCTGAGGAGGGGGTTGTAGGAACCTCCAATTTGTAGATAAATTGGGCAGAAGTTGTGGGTAAGGCTTGGATTACTACTTGAGATTGACGTCAGAAGTAGCAGGGGGAGCAGTCATGTGGGACTGAGCCCTTAATGTGTGTGGTCTGTCACTCTGGGTAGACTGTCAGAGTTGAGTTCAATTGCAGAACCTCTAGCTGATTTCACAGAGAACTGCTTGCTATGGAGAAAAATCCTCTCACATTTGGTGACAGCAGTGTCAGAAGTGAAGTATTCTGTGTGAGCAGTAAAGGAGACACAGGAAAGACGGAGTAGGCAGATCAAACTGGATTTTTCTAATATAGCAGGAGATACAGCAAGTCACCAACACGATGGAGATGGGTTTGGGTGGACTCCAGGAATTGGTAATGGACAGGGAGGCCTGGCATGCTGTGGTTCCTGGGGTCGCAAAGAGTCGGACGCAACTAACTGACTGAATTGAACTGAACTGAACAGCAAGTCAGCAAACAAACCATAAGTGTTAGGGTTTGAATTCAGTAAGGGTACTGAGGGAGTGCCCATTAGGGACCCCTGCCCAACCACAGAGGAGATGACATCAGAGTGCTGAGAAATGTCTGCGTGTAGCAGGTCCAGAGGAGGGAGAACGAGGATCTTTTGGCTGGGGGAACAGTGCAACCATGTTCTGTTCTGGGCACAGGTTCATTGTAAACAATACAGTAGAGTTGGGTTTGGCAGTAGGGGTGCTCATGAACGGTTGTAGCAGAATCAGTTACACTCAAGTTTTAGGGTAGAGAATTCCTGCTTTGGGTACCAGGAGGTCTAGAGATTGGAAGGAGAGTTAGGGTGTTAGAACAGTTCAGGTGGGACGATTGTGACTTGATCTGGGACAGCAGAAAGGAAAGGAATTCTTTCCTTCCCAGATGCTTCATGTGAGGCTCTGGGGACACAGATTCCTATCCCTGTGAAATTGATCTCCAGGTGGTGAGAGAAGACAGATGATAAATAATCAGAAGCATCATGTGGCGGCTGGTGACAAATTCTGTGAAGAAAATAAATCAGGGAAGGGAGATAGCAAGGGATAGAATGTGAAGTCACATTGTGGTCATTCAGGACCTGCAGACTATTGATAAATTTATCCTTTAAAAAAATGTGCTCGGTTATTTCCCTCAGGTTCAAAACTCTAGGGAACAGCAGTGAATTAAACAGCAACCCCTCCTGACCTCACAGAGCTTTCATTCTGGCAGGGGAAATAGGTAATGTACATTAAAACAGATCAGATGTGTAGATGTATAAGTACCAAGGAAAAAATAAAACAAGGAAGAGGGATAGAAACTGCTCAGGCTGATACGTTAAACTTTCAGGTGGCCAGGAGAGGCGGCACTAGACGATGGAAGACCATCGTGGCAGTGTGTGAGCTGCAAGTGCATAGACACAGAGGCGAGAGGTGCCTGGTGTATCTGAGGAGCCCTGAGTAGGAGGCATGGCTGGAGAGAAGGTAGGGTGATGTCAGTAGACTGTGTAGGCCTCAGGGCCCTGGTAAGGATTTTGGCTTTTCAAGTTGGATAAAAAGCTGTTAGTGGGCTTTGAGCAGAGGTGTGATGTGCTCTGCCTAGTTTTAAAGGCTCCTTCTGACTGCTGAGTGGGAACCCAACTGAAGAAGCAAGCAGATCAGTCAGGAGGGGACTCCTACAGAGCAGGTGGGCTCACAGGGCTCCAGCCAGGGTGCCAGCAGTGTAGGGGTGGTGACAAGTGGTCAGGCACTGGAGGAGAGCTGACCTGGATGCTGATGGACTAGATGAGAGTAGGAACAAGAGAGAGGAACCAAGGATGGTTTCAGATTTCCCCCTGAGCATCTGGGAGATGAATTGGCCAAGTACTGAGATGGTGCAAGGCAGAAGGAGTCATGAGTTTAGTGCTGGCCATGGAGACGCTGGAGAGAAAGCTGGTAAGGGCAGCAGTGTGGGCTGGAGCTGTTCCCTGCGTGTTAGCAGTGTGGAGATGGTATGTAAAGCCAAGGGATTAGATGGTATCTCCTAGGGATAGATGCCCCTAAGAGAGAAAGAGCGTCTGAGGATCCTGCACTGAAGAGTTGTGGTGTTTGGAAGTATGGAAGCTGAGGAGGACCAGCAATAGGGAGAGGTAAGGAGTAGTGGCTTAGGTGGGAGGGAGACCTCAAGAGAGGTCATTGAGCAGGAGAATGACATCTTCCTTGGTGTGCATAAGCAGCCAGTGAGGAAGGCATTGCAGAAGTAAGCTGGATGAAGAGTAGGGATGGATGATTTGATTTAGCCAGTTGAGCACCAGAGAGGACAGTGAGGGTTTGTGTACGAGTGACTGAAGTAATAATGTACCATGGTCCCAAGATGGGGTGAAGAGGGAATTAAGGCTGATGCATGGGCTCTGAGGCTTAAGATGTTGAAAAGGCATTTGGGCTTGGCAAATGCTGAGGGCTTGACAGTCCTGCTGAGGTCAGGAAACTGGGAATTAGGGTCCTTGGGGCACCTAAGAGGAAAGATGGGTAGATCAGGAACAGGCAGCTTTGAGAGGTGTTAAAGATACAGATGTGACCAAATTTGGTGTTGTCTTGGGTATGGGTGGTGAGGTATACAATAGGAAGTCAGGAATGACTTGAGGAGGTTGGGATAGGGCTCCTGGGTGTATGGTGGCACCTGTTGGTGAAGTAAGAGACACACAGACAGGACACAGGGTGCTTTTTTCATTTTTAAGTTGGTGTGAGGGTAATGAATTGATAGAGCAGAATATTTAATTCTTTATTCTTTCATTATGCTTTGTGTTCATATACAGTCAGGAAAGTCACAATTGAGTCCTTTGCACCTGAGGTCTTTTCCGTCTTATCTTCTAGCAGAAGCAGGCTGCTGGAAGACAAGCCATACTTGTTGATGCATCTCCCCTTTATGCTCATAAGGGTCCTGGTTTGGATGATATCTGGTCACTTTAATTACAACAAAAAGTCATTTATTTTATTTTAGTTGTTCAGTCATTAAGTTGTGTCCGACTCTTTGCAACCTCTTGAACTGCAGCATGCCAGACTTCCCTGTCCTTTACTGTCTCCTCTGTTGCCCATCTCATCCTCTGTTGCCCCCTTCTCCTTTTGCCTTCAGTCTTTCCCAACATCAGGGTCTTTTCCAATGAGCTGCCTCTTCCCATCAGGTGGCCAGGGTATTGGAGCTTCAGCATCAGTCCTTCCAGTGAATAGTCAGGATTGATTTCCTTTAGGATTGACTGATTTGATCTTCGTGCTGTTCAGGGGACTCTCTTCTCCAGTACCAGTTTGAAAGCATCAGTTCTTTGGCGCTCATCCATCTTTATGGTCCAACTCTCAGATCCATACATGACTACTGGAAAAACCATAGCTTTGACTATATAGACCTTTGTTGGCAAAGTGATATCTTTGCTTTTTAATCTGCTGTCTAGCTTTGTCATAGTTTTTCTTCCAAGGAGCAAGCATCTTTTAATTTCATGGCTGCAGTCACCATCCACAGTGATTTTGGAGCCCAAGAAAATAAAGTCTGTCACTGTTTCCATTTTTTTCCCCTTCTATTTGCCATGAAGTGAGGGACCAGATACCATAATCTTAGTTTTTTTGAATGTTGAGTTTTAAGTCAACTTTTTCACTCTCTTTCACCTTCATCAAGAGGCTCTTTAGTTCCTCTTCACTTTCTGCCATTAAAGTGGTATCATCTGCATATCTGAGGTTATTGGTATTTCTCCCGGCAATCTTGAGTCCAGCTCATGAGTCAAGCAGCCAAGCATTTTGCATGATGTACTCTGCATGTAAGTTAAATAAGCAGGGTGACAATATGCAACATTGACGTACTCCTTTTTGCAATTTTGAACCAGTTCATTGTTCCATATCCTGTTCTACCTGTTGCTTTTTGTCCTGTACAGGTTTTTCAGGAGACAGGTAAGGTGGTCTGGTATTCCCATCTCTTTAAGAATTATCCAGAGTTTGTTGTGACCCACACAGTTAAGGCTTTGGCATAGTCAATAAAGCAGAACTAGACATTTTTTTGGAATTTCTTTGCTTTTTCTGTGATCCAGCAGATGTTGGCAATTTGATCTCTGGTTCCACTGCCTTTTCTAAATCTAGCTTATACATCTGGAAGTTCTTGGTTTACATATTGCTGCAACCTAGCTTGAAAGATTTTCCCTTGAACAGCAAGGAGATCAAACCAGTCAATCCTAAAGGAAATCAACCCTGAATATTTATTGAAAGGACTGATGCTAAAACTGAAGCTCTGATACTTTGATCACCTGATGCGAAGAGCCGATTCATTGGAAAATATGGAGCTTGGAGCATGGGTGTTTCTAGTAGTGAGAGTTTCATGTTGTGGACTTAAACTTGGCTGGGAGATGTATCCTGCTGGAAGCTAGTTGTATAGGCAAACTAATGTCACAAACCCCGTCGTCTTGTGTAAAAAGCTATAGCGTGATTTAAAGATAGTTTTAAAAGCAATTCTTTATTTGATTTAAGACTATTTTATCCTGTAAGGATTATATACTAGTGAATTGAGATTTTTTTTTAATACTTTGAAACTAACCTTGTGCTTGAGTTATATAATATGTATGACCTTGAATAAGAAATTAAAATTTTCTGTGGCCCTATTTCCTCAACTGCAGAAATAGGTGGATTGAAATCTCTCTGGACTGCCTTAGCCAAGCCGTGCTGCTCAGATCTTTAGTATTTTTAAATTCTTCCCTATTATAAAAATAAATTGTCCCCATTGTGGAAAATTACCAAAATATATAAAGAGAAAAAGAGAGTAAAAGTGGCTCCATTGATTAAAGGCAATCAACTGTTAGTATTTTGGTATACTGGTGTATGCCTTTTATATCAGCCCTGTTAAAAAGCAGTGTACGAACAACACCTGAATGTGTACTGATTATAAAAGACTTCCCTGATGGTCCAGTGGTTGGGAATCTGTTTGCCAGTGCAGGAGACGGGTTCGATCCCTAGTCTGGGAAGATCTCACCTGCCTTGGGGCAGCTAAGCCTGTTGGACTGCAACTACTGAGCCCATGCTCCCTAGAACCCATGCTCTGCAACAAGAGAAGCCACTGCACTGAAAAACTTGCACAGCACAGCTAGAGGAAGCCTACATGCTGCAACAAAGACCCAGCACAGCCAAAAGGAAAAAAAAGATCCAGATCCTTCTGGATCCCAGTCCAGAGGGTTGGGAATAAAAAGTGCCTATAATTACTCCTTGCCCTGATGGCAGCCTATTAGTGATTTTGACTTTTCTGGATCCTTTCCCAAACATTTTGGACAGATAGAGAGGGTATTAAAATTGTGGGGTTTTTTTTTAGCATAATCCGGATAATTCTAGGCTTACACTTGTGACTTAAAAAAAAAAAAAAAAAACGCAACAGTATTTCTTGGACTTGTTTCCTTGTCAGTACATCAGTTTTATGCTTTTATTTTATTTTATCATTTATTTATTTTTGACTGTGCTGGGTCTTTGTTGTTGTGTGGGCTTTATTGAGCTGTGTCAAGTGGCTGCTATTCTCTAGCTGCGGTGCACAAGGCTCTCATTGCAGTGGTTTTTCTTGTTACAGTGCTCTAGGGTGCACAGGCTCAGTAGTTGCAGCACAACAGGCTTAGTTGCCCTGCAGCACCTGGGATCTTCTCAGACCAGGGATCAAACCCATGTCCCCTGCATTGACAGGCAGATTCCTAACCACTGGACCACCAGCAAAGTCCATTTTATTCTTTAAAATGGCTAAATATTGGGAATTCCTTAGCTACCCAGTGCTTCGAATTCATCACTTTCACTGCTGTTGGCCAGATTCAAGCCCTGGTTGGGGAACTAAGATCCTGCAAGCCATGCAGTGTAGCCAAAAAAAAATTTTTAATGGCTGAATGCTATTCTTGAAATAGATACACGATAATTTAACAATGACTTTTTGATAAACATTTAAGGTTTTCCAAGTATTCAGCATTTTAAGTAATGCTGTAGTTATCAACTGTGAGCATATATATTGCATAGATATTTCTGGAGTTTCTGTAAGTGAAATTGCTGGCTCCAAGAAAATACCTATTTCAAATCTCAGTGCCAAGTTACTCTCCAGAAAGATCATTCCACCAGGAACATCATCTCTCCACACCCTGGTCAAAACCAGATTCCTCTTTTAAAATTTCCTCCTAATTTATGTTAAAAAATGAAATTATATTTTGTCACTTTTGTAATTTTAACTAAGGTTGAACGGCTTTTTGTGTGTCTCATTGGATATTTTAATTTTTTTTTCTTATGGATAGACGCCTATCCTTTGGTTATTTGCAGGTATTCTTTTTGAATTACTAGTACCAATCATTTGTTATGTGTTGCTCTGTTTTCTCTTACACCATCACTTATCTTTTACTTCTCCTTAGTGTATTTTGTAGCACCAGAATTTAAACTTTTAATGTAGTTTTTCTTTTTTTCTTCAGTATTTAAAAAATGTAGTTGTGTTGTTATTCACACATAAAATCATTTTCAATATTATTTTTTTAAGATAAATTTTAAAAAATGGAATCACTAAGCTAAAGACTAAAAATATTTTCAGGTATTTGCTGCAGTCAGCCAGGACCTAAGTTGCACCTCACCAAGGGTAGGCATGAAGTGGGTCATGACCTGCCAGGTGCCCAAGTTTTCTTTGAATCTCAGGATAACTTCTAGTCCTTATCTTGAGGGTCCAGAAACTCAATTTTGTTAGCATAGACAGCCACTACCCATCCACATCCATTCAGTGCCACAAAGAAGTGGACACACCAGTGGGCTAGTTTATTTAATTGCAGTGAGAAATAGAAATTAGTAAATTAGGGTAACAGCAGTGCATGAATTGCTCCAACTGGCACACATTTCTTCCCTGTAGGGACATAGAAGTTGTTAATCTGGCGTTGGGAAAGGACCTTAACCATAGCAGCTCAGGATGCTTCTCACCTGCTCAGAAACTGTAGCTTTGTCCTCACAGCCAAGCCTCCCTTGTCCCTAGAGGCTGCTGGGGGTCCTACCCCTTATAGTCCCTTAGGGTGTTCCATTTCTGGTGTCCTTCAGCTGACTCCTGTTCATGCATCCTCACTCCATAGGACACATGATAAATTTCCCTGTCAGAAACACATGTGTGGTCACTGGTGCAGCATGTACTTGTGAGGAGTTTCATTTAAGAAAACTTAAAACTTGGTTAGTCTGATAGGGGAAATTCATGCAGTTATTTTCTTTGAGGGAGAACATTTTTATACAATAGAATGTTATAGGGTGAAACAAACCTCTAAATGAATTATTTCTCTTCAGGTGGTGATCAATGGAGGGGCCACGTCCAGTGGTGAACAGGACAATGAAGACACTGAGCTCATGGCAATATATACGACAGAAAATGGCATCGCAGAAAAGGTACCCCTTTCGTCAGCCCCATCCATTCACCCACCACTATACAAGGAAGATCCTATACAAGGAAGTGGGTATCCATCTGGAGTTTTTGTCTCTTCCTCTCTGAGTGTATGTGTGTGTGTTCTTTATAATGGAAATAGAAGGAGTGATAAGGAATAGTACTTAGAAATTTTTATTGTTTTAATGCCAATATTTAAGTGAGAACCATGTAGAGGTCTTTAACTGCTGCTGCTGCTAAGTCGCTCCAGTTGTGTCTGACTCTGTGCGACCCCATACACAGCAGCCCACCAGGCTCTGCCGTCCCTGGGATTCTCCAGGCAAGAACACTGGAGTGGGTTGCCATTTCCTTCTCCAGTGCATGAAAGGGAAAAGTGAAAGCGAAGTTGCTCAGTCGTGTCTGACTCTTCGTGACCCCATGGACTGCAGCCTACCAGGGTCCTCCATCCATGGAATTTTTTCCAGGCAAGAGTACTGGGGTGGGTTGCCATTGCCTTCTCCGGTCTTTAACTAGATATTTTAAAATCTCAGCCAGGATGCCAGAGTGAGGTGGTTAGGAGTTGGAGGTCTGTCATTAGGTCCGGGTGCTAATATGACTCCGATCCTGAGGGAATTACTTAAGCTTTCTGGGCGTTAGTTTCTTCATCTCTGAAATGGGTGTAAAAATATCAGCGTCTGCCTTCAAGTTGTGAGTATTGAAATAATATATATAAAGTTATTAGCATTGTGCCTGGTACATATTGTTCAATTCAGTTCAGTCGCTCAGTTGTATCCGACTCTTTGTGACCCCATGGACTGAAGCACGCAGTACATACGGTGTGTACAGCAAGTAAGAAACACCAGTAGATAGGTTATGTAGACTGTGAAAATGCCTTGAACAAAGATATTTGAAAATCACACACTGAAGTGGGTGCTCCCTCATCCCATCTGCTTGACAGGTCAGTCTGTGTGACCATAGAATGTATGACCATATTCATAGGGGCCTGGAGAAAGCTGCCCAGAGAGAGTCTGCATGCCTTAATTTCTTTTTCTCTTTGTATCTGCTACTGTGTCTGATAAATATGAAAAGTATAGTAATATGGAATTTCCAGACTGCATCGCAGCCCTTACACGTCTCAATTTCATTTGAGTTTCATTTGACAGATTTTTAGGACAGATTTTATTTTTACTATCATCAACTTATAGACAGTGTATACTGTATATTCTAATAACAGACCACTGGGAAGTTGATATATACAAATATAATTCCTAGCTTAGGTACTAGTGCAATAAGTATACAGTATAATCACAAAAATGGTGAACAACAAAATAAATTATGTTGAAATTCTTAAATAATCAAAATTTTGTGTCTGTGATTCTTTTTCTCTTTCTCTCTTTTTCTTTCTTTTCTAGTTGGAGATGGGAATTTCATTTTTGGCTGTCTTGACCAATATAGCTGTAGTTTGGTCAAGCTATTATAAGTTACGTGAATCTAAAGTATAGATTCATGCTGAGATGTTGAAATTTCTATAGTATTGATTTCCAAATTGCTCCTCAGAGCACTGAGGTGGGAGCAGCCATTGTTGAGGCTGTGGACTCATCCATAGGGCAGGATCTGGGCAGGGCTTACTGCTTATCTGGCTTGAGTTTCAACATCCAAGAGACACATCTTGTAGCAAAGTGCTTCTGTCTTTTACAGACTTGTTGGACTCCATCCAAACCTCAGGTATTTGGTCCTTAATCAGAGAGTCACCAGAATTTCCAGGCTGTAGGCTGTCATGATTTTGGATGTTCATTATCCAGGAATTGATGGCTCTCTTTTGAAATGATTGATAGAGTATTAATTTTTCAGGTTGTAAAATATGTGTAGGTGTACCTTTTACTGATCTGCTGGCAGGAAAAATGTCTAGTACGGTAATGTCAGCACATTTATGCTAGATATTTATTGTTCGGCTGAACATTTTTTTCATCATCTGAACATTAATAGGTGTGTATTTCCTTGAACACTAGTGAAATAGAATATCTTCCTATTTTACTGGTCCTTTTTCTTTTCCTATGAAATGGCAAGGATAGTAAGAATTATCGTACGTTGAAAAGTGCCAAAGGTCCAGACCCTTGGCTTCAGCAGCCTGTCACATTTAGTCCTCTTAGCAGCCCTGTTAGAAAGGTTCTATCACTATGCTTGTTTTAAAGGTGAAGAAAATGAAATATTAGGTCTTTTGTTGTCTTGAATTTGTGTAAAGAAAACTTGACACCAGAGGATGTTACTCTTTGGGATCTTGCTTTTCAAATGGCATTGAAAGGCTCTCTGAACACTTGACTATGAAATAAGAATGAACCATTCAAGGAAAGACAGAAGAACTGGAAGCAAGAGTTTCTGTCCTATGTGTTCTCCATATCCATAGGGTTTCTTAGCTATTAATTTTAATGTACTTACTTATTGTATTAAAAACTTTGCTTTTCTGGTGTCCATTAAAACTCTTGAATTTCTTATAGTAAATTCTGGCTAATATGATATTAGCTATAAGAGACTCACTTTGGAATTTGCTCAAAGGGATTTTTTTGCTGAAAGGACCAGAAGGTTAGTGCCCCAGATCATCAATCATAAGTCCATAGGATGATGTTGGGACTCATGTCCAGTACTTTCTTAGTATAGACTTCAGTATCATTAGGATTCTTAAATTAGGGAGGCTGAGGGACTTGAACTTCATAATGAAGGTATTTCTTTTTTAAGTTTTGACCTTTTTTGATTTATGAACCTTGCAGAATGTCTTTCTCTCTTTTTATTTTAACACCAAAAACATTTTGTATTGGGGTATAGCCAATTAACAATGTTGTGCTAGTTTCAGGTGAACAGTGAAGGAACTCAGCCATATGTATACATATATCCATTCTCCCCCAAATCCCCCTTCTGTCCAGGCTGGCACATAACATAGAGCAGAGTTCCATGTGCTATACAATAAGCTTTTTGTTGGTTATCTGTTTTAAATATAGCAGTGTGTACATGACCTTCCTAAAGTCCTTAACTATCCCTTCCCGCTGGCAACCATGAGTTTGTTTTCTAAGTCTGTGAATCTCCTGTTTTGTGAGTAAGTTCGTTTGTATCATTTTAGTATTCCACATATAAGGGATGTCATATGATATTTCTCCTTCTCTGTGTGACTTACTGCTAAGTCGCGTCAGTAGTGTCCGATTCTGTGCGACCCCATAGACGGCAGCCCACCAGGCTCCTCCGTCCCTGGGATTCTCCAGGCAAGAACACTGGAGTGGGTTGCCATTTCCTTCTCCAGTGCATGAAAGGGAAAAGGGAAAGGGAAGTCGCTCAGTCGTGTCCGACTCTTAGCGACCCCATGGTCTGCAGCCTACCAGGCTCCTCCATCCGTGGGGTTTCCCAGGCAAGAGTACTGGAGTGGGGTGTCATTGCCTTCTCCGGAGAAGGCAATGGCACCCCACTCCAGTACTCTTGCCTGGAAAACCCCACGGACAGAGGAGCCTGGTGGGCTGCCGTCTATGGGGTCGCACAGAGTTGGACACGACTGAAGCGATTTAGCAGCAGCAGCAGTGTGACTTACTTCGCTCAGTATACACTCTCTAGGTCCATCTGTGTTGCTGGAAATGGCATTATTTCATTCTCTTTAATGGCTGAGTAACATTCCATCGTATGTATGCACCACATCTTCTTTATCCATTCCTCTGTCAGTTGGCATTTAGGTTGTTTCCCTGTCTTGACCATTGTAGACGGTGCTGCAGTGAACGTTGGGGTGCACGTGTCTTTTCAGGCCATGTTTTTCTCTGGGTATATGCCCGGGAGTGGAACTGCAGGGTCATATGGTAGCTCATAGTTTTAGTTTTTTAAGGAACCTCCATACTGTTCTCTGTAGTGGCTGTATTTTACATTCCCACCAACAGCACAGGAGGGTTCCCTTCTCTCCACACCCTCTCCGGCATTTGTTGTCTGTGGTTTTTTTGATGATAGCCATTCTGGCCGGTGTGAGGTGATATCTCATTGTAGTTTTGATTTGCATTCTCTAATAACTGCAATTTTGAACATCTTTTCATGTGTCTGTTGGCCATCTGCATTTCATCTTTAGAGAATGTCTGTTCAGGTCTTCTGCCTATTTTTTGAGTGGCTTGTTTGTTTTGATGCTATTAAATGTCATAAAGAAAGAAAGAATGTGAAGTTGCTCAGTCGCGTCCGACTCTTTGAGACCCCACGGACTATAGCCTACCAGGCTCCTCCATCCATAGGCTTTTCCAGGCAAGAATACTGGAGTGGGTTGCCATTAAATGTCATAAGCTGTTTGTAAATTTTGAAAACTAATCCCTTATCAGTCCCATTATTTGCAAATATTTTCTCCCAATCTGTGGTTGTCTTTTTGTTTTGTTTATTGTTTCCTTTGCTGTGCAAAAGCTTTTAAGTAGGTCCTGCTGCTGCTAAGTCACCTCAGTCGTGTCCGACTCTGTGCGACCCCATAGATGGCAGCCCAGCAGGTCCAGTTTGTTTTAATTTTTGCTTTTGTTTCCATTATTCTGGAAGATGGATTAGAAAAGACGTTGCTGCAATTTATGTCAGAGTGTGTTCTGCCTATGTTTTCCTCTAAGAGTTTATAGTGTCCAGCCTAACATTTAGGTCTTTAATCCACTTTAAGCTTATTTTTGTGTATGGAGTCAAAGAATGATCTAATATCATTTTTTACATGTGGCTGTCCAATTTTCCTAGCATCATTTATTGAAGAGACTGTCATTCCCACATTGTGTAGTCTTGCTTATTTTGTCATAGATTAATTGACTATAGGTGTGTGGGCTTATTCCTGGGTTTTTTTATCCTGTTCTGTTGATACACGTTTCTATTTTTGTGCCAGTACCATACTGTCTGGTTGATTGTAGCTTTGTAGTATAGTCTAAAGTCAGGGAGCCTGATTCCTTCAGCTCTGTTTTTCTTTTTCAACATTGCTTTGGCTATTCATGGTCTTTTGTATCTCCATACAAATTTTGAAATTTTTTGTTCTAGTTCTGTGAAAAATGCCATTGCTAATTTCATAGGGATTGCATTGAATCTATAGATTGCCTTGGGTAGTATAGTCATTTTGACAATATTAGTTCTTTCAATCCATGCACATGGTATATCTTTTCATCTGTTTGTCATCTGATTTCTTTCATCTGTGTCTTATGGTTTTTGGAGTACAGGTCTTTTGTCCCTTAGGTAGGTTTATCCTTAGGTATTTTATTCTTTTTGATGCAATGGTAAATGGAACTGCTTCTTGTAATTCTCTTTCTGATCTTTCATTGTTAGTATATAAAAGTGCAACAGACTTTTGTGTATTAATTTTGTAACCTGCAAGTTTACCAAATTCATTGATGAGTTCTAGTAATTTTCTGGTAACATTTTTAGGATCTTCTATGTAGAATATATCATCTGTAAACAGTGACAGTTTAATGTTTTATTTTCCAATTTGGATTCCCTTTACTTCTTTTTTTTCTCTGATTGCTGTAGCTAGGACTTCCAAAACTATATTGATTAAAAGTGATGAGAGTGGACATCCTTGTCTCGTTCCTGATCTTAGAGGGAATGCTTTCTGCTTTTCACCATTAAGTATGATGTTAGCTGTAGGTTTGTCATATATGGCCTTTATTATGTTGAGGTATGTACCCTCTATGCCCACTTTCTGGAGAGTTTTTATTATAAATGGGTACTGGATTTTGTCCAAAGCCTTTTCTGCATCTATTGAGATGATCGTATGGTTTTTGTTCTTCAATTTAATTGATCTGCAGATGTTGAAAATGCTTGCATCCCTGGGATGAATCCCACTTGATCATGGTGTATGATCTTTTTAATGTATTGTTGGATATGGATTGCTAGTATTTGTTTTGCATCTATGTTCATCAGTGATACTGGTCTCTAGTTTTCTTTTTTTTTGTCATATCTTTGTCTGCTTTAAAATGAGTTGGGAAGTCTTCCTTCCTCTGTGGCTTTTTGGAACAGTTTCAGAAGGATAGATGTTAACTGTTCTCTTAAATGTTTGATAAAATTAGCCTGTGAAGCTGTCGGGTCCTGGATTTATGTTTTGGGGGAGGTTTTTAATCATGGTTTCAATTTCAGTGCTTGTGATTGGTCTGTTCATATTTTCTTTCTATTTCTTCCTGGTTCAGTCTAGGGGAACTGTACCTTTCCAAGAATTTGTCCATTTCTTCCAGGTTGTCCATTTTATTGACATACAGTTGTTCATAGTAGTCTCTTTTTCATTTCTTTAATTTTACTGATTTGAGTTCTCTCCATTTTTTTTTTCTTTGATGAATCTGGCTAAAGGTTTATCAATCTTGTTTATCTTTTCAAAGAACCAGCTTTTAGTTTCATTGATCTTTGTAATTGTTTTCTTTGTTTCTATTTCATTTATTTCTGCTCTGACTTTTATGATTTCCTTCCTTCTACTAACTTTAGGTTTTGTTTGTTTTTCTTTATCTAATTGTTTTAGGTATAAGATTAGGTTGTTTCTTTGAGATTTTTCTTGTTTCTTGAGTTAAGATTGTATTGTAACTACTTTTGCTGCATCCAATAGGTTTTGAACTGTTGTGCTTTTGTTTTCATTTGTCTCTAGGTATTTTTTTTTATTTCTTTGGATTTCTTCAGTGAGCCAGTGGTGGTTTAGTAGCATATTGTTTAGCTGCCATGTGTTTGTGTTTCTTAGAGGTTTTTTTCCTTGTAGTTTATTTCTCATCTCATAGCACTGTGATCAGAAAAGAAGCATGATATGACTTCAATTTCCTTAAATTTGCCAAGGCTTGCCTTGTGGCCCAGCTTGTGTTCAATCCTGGAGAATGTTCTGTGTGCACTTGAGAAAAATGTGAAGTCTGCTGCTTTTGGATGGGATTCTTTATAAATAACAGTTAAGTCCAAGTAGTCTAAAATATCCTAGGTGGCAAGAATACACAGAAGAACTACGGAACAAAGATCTCAGTGACCCAGATAATCATGATGCTGTGATGACTCACCTAGAGCCAGACATCCTGGAGTGCAAAGTCAAGTGGGCCTTAGGAAGCATCACTATAAAGAAAGCTAGTGGAGGTGATGGAGTTCCAGCTGAGCTATTTCAAATCCTAAAAGATGATGCTGTGAAAGTGCTGCACTCAATATGCCAGCAAATTTGGAAAACTCAGCAGTAGCCACAGGATTGCAAAAGGTCAGTTTTCATTCCAGTCTCAACAAAAGGCAATGCCAAAGAATGTTCAAACTACCACAAAATTCACTCATTCCACAGGCTAGCAAAGCTTGGCTTCAACAGTATGTGAACCGAGAACTTCCAGATGTTCAAGCTGGGTTTAGAAAAGGCAGAGGAACCAGAGATCAAATTGCCAACATTCATTGGGTCATAGAAAAAGCAAGAGAATTCTAGCAAAACATCTACTTCTTCTTCATTGACTATGCTAAAGCCTTTGACTGTGTGGATCACAACAACCTATGGAAAATTCTTAAAGAGATGGGAATACCAGACCACCTTACCTGTCTCCTGAGAAACCTGTATGGCAGGTCAAGAAGCAACAGTTAGAACCAGATATGAAACAGTGGACTGGTTCAAAATTGGGAAAGGAGTATATCAAGGCCATATATTGTCACCTTGCTTATTTTAACTTCTATGCAGCGTGCATCATGTGAAATGCTGGGCTGGATGAAGCACAAGCCGTAATCAAGATTGCAGGGAGAAATATCAATAATGTCAGATATGCAGATGACACCACCCTTATGGCAGAAAGTGAAGAGGAGCCAAAGAGCCTCTTAATGAAAGTGGAAGAGGAGAGTGAGAAAACTGGCTTAAAACTCAACATTGAAAAAACAAAGATCGTGGCAGCTGGTCCCGTCATTTCATGGCAAATACATAGGGAAACAATGGAAACAGTGACAGACTTTATTTTCTTGGGCTCTAAAATCACTGTGGATGGTGACTACAGCCATGGAATTAAAAGATGCTTACTCCTTGGAAGGAAAGTCATGACAGAGCTAGATAGTATATTAAAAAGCAGAGACATTACTTTGCCACCAAAGATCCATATAGTCAAAGCTATGGTTTTTCCAGCAGTCATGTATGGATGTGAGAGCTGGACCAATAAGAAGGCTGAGCACCAAAAATTGATGTTTTTGAACTGTGGTGTTGGAGAAGACTCTTGAGAGTCCCTTGGACTGCAAGGAGATGGAGCCAGTCAGTCGTAAAGGAAATGAATCCTGAGTATTCATTGGAAGTACTGATGCTGAAGCTGAAGCTCCAGTGCTTTGGCCACCTGATGCAAAGGGCTGACTCATTAGAAATAAGACCCTGATGCTGGGGAAGATTGAAGGCAGAAAAAGAATGGGATGACAGAGGATGAGATGGTTGTATGACCTCATTGACTCAGTGGACCTGAGTTTGAGTAAGCTCTGGAGATAGTGAAGGACAAGGACTGGTGTCCTGCAGTCCATGGGGTTGAAAGTGTCAGATATGACTGAGCGACTGAACAACAACAACAAAGACCTGCATCTCCTTATTGATTTTCTGTCTGGATGGTCTGTCCATTGTTGAAAGTGGGATATGAAAGTCTTCCAGTGTTAATTTTGTTACGGTCTATTTCTCCCTTTATGTTTGTATTTGTCTTACATATTGAGGTGCATCTGTGTTGGGTGCATATATATTTATAATTGCTATATCTTCTTCTTGGATTGAACCCTTGATCATTATGTAGTGTCCTTCTTTGTCTCTTATAACAGTCTTTGTTTTAAAGCTTATTTTGTCTGATATGAGTATTGCTACTCCAGCTTCCTTATGATTTCCATTGGCATGAAATACCTTCTTCCATCCCCTTATTTTCAGTCTGTAAGTGTCCCTAGGTATGAAGTGGGTCTCTTATAGACAGTATGTATTTGGGTCTTGTTTTTGTGTCCACTCAGCCAGTTTATGTTTTAGTTGGTGCATTTAATTCATTTACATTTAAGGTAATTATTGATATGTATGATCCTACTACTATTTTGTTGTTTGGGATTTATTTTTTTATAGATCAGTTCCTTCTCTTGTGTTTCCTGCTAGAGAAGTTCCTTTTGCATTTGTTGTGAAACTGGCTTAGTGGTGCTGAATTCTCCTAATTTTGCTTGTCTGGAAAGCTTTTGATTTCAGTATCAAATCTGAAAGAGGCTTGTTGGGTAGGGTATCCTTGGTTGTAGGTTATTCCTTTTTATCATTTGAAATATATTATGCCATTCCCTTCTGGCTTGTAGAGTTTCTGTTGAGAAATCGGCTGATAACCTTATAGGTTTTCCCTTGTATGTTATTTGTCTTTTTTCCCTTTTTGCTTTTAATGATTTATCTTTAATTTTTGTCAGTTTGATTACCATGTGTTTTGGTGTGTTTCTCCTTGGGTTTATCCTGCCTGGGACTCTGTGCTTCCTGGACATGAGTGACTATTTCCTTTCCCATGTGGGGGTTGTTTTCACCTGTGATCTCTTCAGATATTTTCTCGGGTCCTTTCTCTCTCTTTTCTCCTTCTGGGACCCATATAGTGTGAATATTGGTGCATTTAATGTTGTCCCAGAGGTCTGTTAGGCTGTCTTCATTTCTTTTCATTCTTTTTTCTATATTCTGTTTTGCAGCATTGATTTCTACCATTCTTCTGCTTCAGTTATTCTGTGCTTGATTCTGTCTAGTGTATTGTTCATCTCTGTTTGTTCTTTAGTTCTTCTAGGTCCTTGGTAAACATTTCTTGCATCGCCTCAATCTTCGCCTCCATTCTTTTTCAGAGATCCTGAATCATCTTCACTGTCATTATTCTGCATTCTTTTTCTGGGAGGTTGCCTATCGCCACTTCATTTAGTTGTGTTTCTGGGTATTTATCTTGTTTCTTCATCTGGTACATAATCCTATTTCTTTTCATTTTGAGTAGCTTTCTGTGATTGTGGTATTAGTTCTGGAGGCTGATGGGATTGTAGTTCTTATTTCTTCTGTGGATGAGAATAAGAGGCTTGTATAAGCTTCTTGATGGGAGGGACTGGCTGTGGGGGAAACTGGGTCTTGGTCTGGTGGGCAGGGCTGTGCTCAGTAAAACTTAAATACAATTGTCTGCTGATGGGTGGGGCTGGGCTCCCCTCCCTGTGAGTTGTTTGGCCTGAGGTGACCCAGTCCTGGAGTCTATAGGTTTCTGTAGTAGGACTATTGGTGACCTCCAAGAGGGCTTAAGAGTGTCCCTGTCTCCATGGCAGGCCACTGCCAGCCCATGCCTCTACAGGAGACCCTCAGACACCCACAGGTAGGTCTGACTCAGTCTTCTGTGGGGTCACTCCTTCTTTCCTTTGGGTCCTGGTGTGCACAAGATTTTGTTTGTGCCCTCCAAGAATATCTTGTTTTCCCCAGTCCTATGGAAGCTCTGTAATCAAATCCCACTGGCCTTCAAAGTCAGATTCCCTGGGGATTCCTAGTCCCTTGGCCAGATCCCCAGGCTGGGGAGCCTGATGTGGGGCCTAGAACCTTCACAACAGTGGGGAACTTCTTTGGTACAATTGTTCTCCAGTTTGTGAGGCACCCACGTGGAGGGTATAAGATTTGATTTTATATAATTATTCCCCTCCTACCATTTCGTTGTGGCTTCTCCTTTGTCCTTGGATGCTGGGTATCTTTTTTTAGTGGGTTCCAATGTCTTCTGTTGATGGTTGTTCAATAGCTAGTTGCGATTTTGTTGCTTATATGTAGAATGAGTGGGAATTTACTGCTGGTCTTGGACAGTCTCCTGGAGAGGTGGAAGTGGCTGCGTTGCATGCTGAGGAGTGCCTTTTACCTTGTGAAGGCAGTGAGGGTGGGTGCCATTGTGGGTGGGTGCCATTGCAGAAGCTCCTCCCCCTCACTTCCAGATTTTCTTTACCTTTTAGTACCATTTGTTCTTGAGCATATTTGTTTAACAAACAGCCCAAAATTGTATTAAAAAGTTTAAAATGTGCTGCCTCCATTCTTGGTCTGCCGAGCATAATTGACAACTGGCAGTCTGATGTGTATATTCCACATGCCTTTCCACTCATGAACACAAATATCTGAGAGTGTTGTTTTATAGACAGTGAGCTACTAGTCTCCACCCCACCTACATAAATGTGTATACCTCACTAGGTTATTAAATGTATGTGTAATTTTTTTGTTTTTAAAAATTAATTTTAATATTTTGAATAGATAATCTCATGATTTAAAAAATCATTTGCTCTATATACACCTGTTATTTCTGAACTGTGAAAGTACGTTACAGACATAATACTCCTTTTTCCCTAAATATTTCAGTTTGTATTTCTAAAAACAAGGACTTTAGAATATTCATGTTGATAAAAATATTATTGATAATAGATCTCATTAATTTTAATTTTAAAATAAAGCTTAATGATTTTCATTTATCTACCATGAGCACTAACAAAATTGGTGATTTTTCTTCCTTCCCTTTTCTTTCTTCTACTATCTGATTTTGGTCAGAAATACTACTTATGCTTTCCATTATAATTGATTTGTCAGCTTTAAGTATCATCGTTTGACTTCCAGCTATATTAGATTACAATTTACTGCTTGCCTTTTTCTTTTTCCCTCTCACATTTTGTTAATTGTAATGTTTGTATCTTTTTGGTGCACATGACATGACTTTTATATATTCTGGCTACCTACTTCCTACTTTTAGTTTTATTTCTACAGCTAATTTGAGTCAAACCTTTTGCTGATTTTCACCAGTAATTTCTTGGTTGACTGAAGTTCATCCTCCAGGCCCTTGATATTAAAGTGTAGTCCATGCACCAGCTTTGTTGACATCATTACCTACAAGCTTGTTAGAAATGTAGAATCTCTGCCCCAAACAAAACCTGCTGAATCAGAATTTGCATTTCCATACAATTCCTATGTGATTTGATATGTTCATTGAAGTTAGAGAAGTAACACTGAAGAACTGGATCATGAGAATAATTTTGGATGAGAATTTATCTATAGCATTTAGGCTGGAAGGAGAGTTTGGCTGGATGTAAAATCTTCAGGACATTGTTAGATCCTGACTCAAATCAGCTGTAACAAAATTTTGACATAGGATGAAAAAATTTTAATAAGCATTGGGTATTAGCTGATATGAAGAAATTGTTAATTTGTTTAGTATGTAATGGTATTTCAGTTCTTTTTAAGAGTCTTTATTCACTGAAGAGACATATATGTGTTTCTGAGCAATGTATGTATCTTGAGGATTTGGTTTAAAATAATCCATCCCTTTACTCCAGTAAAGTTAGAATGAGATGGGGAATAGATTCAATAAGAATGCAGGGTTAATAAATTTTGAAGCTGGAGCTAGGGATAGATACAGGGCAGGCATTTCATGTTCCTTCTACCATTGTATAGTTTTGAAAAATTATATAATACAAAGTTAAGGAAATAATTGAATCATACCTTATTGTTTGCTCTTTTCCCATTTTCTGGTATTGAATATGGCTTTGAAGAACTCAGGCTGGTCTTTTTTTTTTCCCCTTGTAAATCAATATCTTGATCTTTTTGCCTTGCTGTGGATTATTTATCTTTTATATTCAGTAACTTTACTGACTATCATGTAATAATAATCATAAGTTTTGAAGCTGACCTCCTGTAACAGTTTTTCCTGGCACTTTCAATATTTAGCTTCGAGTCTCCTGTTACTTCAGCAGTGTTATCTTGAATTATATCTTTATTTTTTGTTCTAGTTTCTTCTTTTGGTTTTCTTATTTGGGAGCTCCAGTTTTGTCTGTTTTGGATATACTTTGTCTGCCCTCTCTATCACTTCTCTCCAATCTTTTTTTCTCTTACACTCTATTCATGTTGTCTTTCCCTCGTGTGCTCCTACCATTTTGATTTTTCTTTTTTTTCCCCTTCTGTCCAAATTCTTAAAACTCATGTTTTATTTCCCCTTTGTCCTTAAATTTCCTGACATACTAGATTCTTTTGTTGAGTTTTCAAAAATACCTGAATCTTTTTTAATTAATTTATTGAGAACTTAGTGTATTTTTCTAATTTGCAAGCATATCCTTTAGTTCTTAGGAATTTTCTTATTTCTTTGATTCCTATATTCTGTTTTCTTCCATAAAAATTGTTCTTAACCTACATTTGTCTTTTTGTTATTTGGGACTCTCAACCCGTTTGTTGAATTTTTTTCCTATCCTGTTTTTAGTTCCTAAGATCTTTTTTACTCTTTGTTTTTGTTTTTACTTACTGATTAGAGCTTTGAAAATGACATCTCTTTCCTCCCAGGTTCAAAATACTTTTGTGAGGAGACAGGTTTCTCCCCCTGCCAGTGTGTTTTCTTTCTACTACATGGACCTATTTCCTCTGTTTATTTGGCTCTTATTTTTGAAGGAATGTGAGGCAATAAAAAATATGATTGTAGAATCATTGTGTGTGGATCAAGTTTTCTGTTCAGCCTTTCCACTGAATAGGGGAAGCTAGCTTGTCACCTTAGGGTCTGTAGATGGTAGTGTTTTGTCTCTGAGGCTGATCAGTTCATCTGGAAAGGAGTCCTCTAAGTCTCTTCCTGTAGCTTCTGGCATTCTAGATAAGGGTCTCACTATTCATGCTTGTGGGTTAAAACCACACATAGTATTCCTCAGTCTGAGGTATTTCTGATTTGTATTCTTCAAATAATACATTTTTGTGTCTTGAAGGGTGAGGATAGCAGTTGGCAGGCAGCACGGTGTCTGACTGGTTTGCAGAGTTAAGTCCCATCTTTTCCCCATCCCTGTTCTGTCTTGTGCCTTCAAGCATAGAACATTTCTCGGCTTCTGGTCAACCAGCTGACTTCTTTATACCTTTCCCCTCCAGCACCTATGTTGTAGAGTCTTTCCCTCTCCCAGATGGGTCACAGCTCATACAGATGCTCTACATATTCCAGAAATAATGGGGTATAACCAATTAATAATGTTACGAAAGGGTGAATAGTGAAGAGACTCAGCCATACATATACATGTGTCCATTCTCCCCCAAACTCCCCTTCCATTCAGGCTGCCATATAACACTGAGCAAAGTTCCATGTGCAATACAGTAGGCCCTTATTGGTTATCCACTTTAAATATAGTTTGTATATGTCCACCCCAAGCTCCCTAACTTTCCCTCCTTCCATCTTCCCCCAATCCTCACCCCCTCACCCTCACCATAAGTCTGTGAGTCTTTTTTCTGTTTTGTAAGTGAGTTCATTTCTTTCATTTCTTTTTAGATTCCACATATAAGGGATGTCAACCAATATTTCTCCTACTCTGTCTGACAGTGTAATCATCTTTCAAAGAAACTTTTCTGTTGGAGGTTTTTGTTTTTGCAGTTTTAAAATGGTTCATATTGTTCATGCTGTGATAACAGAATGTGGTACCATGGTCTGCAGTGACCATTCTTCTGTCTCAGGGAGGAGCAGTATAGCATTTGTCTGACAGGGTTTACTGATCCCCTTGACCACACAATTTCCTGCTTTTTCTTGATATCATCAGTGGACATTTACATTAGTTCCATTACTGAGCTGTAGAACCACACTCATTACAAAGAAAAATTGTGTGTATACAGTATATATATATATATATATATATACACACACACACACACACACACACATACATTTGTGTACACATCTTAATCTTAGTCTTCCAGGTTATCAAGAAGACAGATTTAGTCTTTTCAGTTCTGTTCATGTGTTTTATAGGTAAAACTAGCCATTTGGGAATCATTAGAGTAATAATGCTTACAATATTATTGTAACAGATTATACTAATCTAGTAATTGTATTGTTACTGTACTCTGTTTTCAGACATTTCTTTTTGTTACTTTATGAGCAGTAAGACTCCAATGTGTAGGCACTATGATAGTGTTGAGTTGTCCTTTGTGTAGTGAGTCCAGTGTACATAGTTGCATCATATCAGCAAATGGTCAACTTCGTTCAGAGATATCCAAGACTGGTTTAGGAGTCCTGAATCAGGTTCAGTGATTGGCTTGGATGACTCACACTGACTCAATGGCCATGAATTTGAGCAAACTCAGGGAGATAGTGAAGGACAGGGAAGCCTGGCATGCTGTAGTCCATGGGGTCGCAAAGAGTTGGACATGACTTAGTGACTGAACAACAAGGCCAACTCATAGAATTCAGAAAAGCTTCTGGTTATAGCTTATTTGAGAAAAAGGGTTCAGATTAAAATCAATGGAAAAAACCATGTAGGGCAGGGTATAGGAGACACCGAGCAAACTTTCAGTTGTCCTCTTCCTAATGGAGTCATGTGGGCAGTGCTTAATTTCCCCCAAAACAATGTGTGAGGACACTCAAGAAGTGTTGCCAGGCCCTCTGGAGTCAAATTGATACCATGTGGCTCAAGGCCCCCATCGTCAATTGCACTGTTAGAATAATCTATGAAGGGCAGCTCAGGGATTCAGGTAAACAAATACACTGTTAAGAGGAAGGATATTCCAAAAACATTGAAATATCTTCCAGGTGTCAGGTAAGGACCAAACTTTTCTTTCAAATGTGCAGGGTTTGAACAGCCCAGACCTGCTGAGTTAATCCTTTACTGCATATCACTGCATATCATGGCTTCCCTGGTGGCTCAGTGGTAAAGAATCTGCCTGCAATGCAAGAGACCTGGGTTCGATCCCTGGGTTGGACAGATCCTCTGGAGAAGGTAATGGCAACCCAGTCCAGTATTCTTGCCTGGAGAATCCCCACAGACAGAGGATCCTGGCCGGCTGTAGTCCATGGGGTCACAAAGAGTCAGACACGACTGAGCGGCTAAGCACACCCAACTGCATATCAAGTTCCTCACCATGTGTACCTTCTCTGCCACCCCTATGAACAAGTTTTGAAAGACACATATAATATGTTTAAACCCATTTAATAATGCAGACCTACCAATATCCATTGTTTGAATGGAAGAAAAATTCTTTCAGAAAGGTCATATTCAATTCACATTTGGATTAGATCAAATGTCCGTTTACTTTTGATATTTACCTTTAGGCTTTTGAAAGTGATGCTGAATTGTGTCACTAATACAGCACTCTTTGTTCAAGAGTATTTGGCCAGTATATGTTCAAATTCCAGTGTATGAAAAATGGAGTGATAAACAAGGAGTCAGCATCTTTCTCAGCATCTTTCTGTGGATCATATCCATTGGAAAGTGGAACAAATTGGGCTAGATGTGACCAAGGTTTAGAGTATTGTCATCTTTATCTTTTTTGTGGCACATCTTGTAATTTTGTTTCCTCTTAGGCGCTTTATTATTAAAAAACTTAAAAAAAAAGGGCACATCTTGGATTCCAAGAAATTGTTTGTATGGTTTTAGAAACAGGGTAACATTGAGGGTATGTAGGGGAACTCCCCAAGTTTTCAGTTTGGCTCAGATACTGGATGAGTCAGAAGTGATGCTGAAGCTGATCGGAAATGTCTGGAGTATAACCTGTGGTCTCTGTAAAGATTCTGGTTTATAAAGCAGGCAACACAATATTAAAAAAAAATCTTCAGTAATGGGGGTTGGTGGGGTTATCCTCAACTATAAATATATTTTTAGTCTTTTTTTTGAGCATCTTGAATTTTTTTTTCTTTTTTAAAAATTAATTTTTAGTTGAAGGATAATTGTTTTACAGAATTGTATTGGTTTCTTTGAATCATAGTATCTGTATACCTGTGCTCTCTTCACTCACATTTGTGTCTGAGCAGAAGTGTTTTAAAAGAAGGGTGTTTCCTGGGACTTCCTTAGTGGTCCACTGGTTGAGAATCTGCCAGCCAGTGTAGAGGAAATGGGTTTGATCCCTGGTCCAGGAAGATCCCACATGCCGTGGAGCAGCTAAAGCCCATGTGCCACAACTGCTGAGCCCATACACTGCAGTTACTGAAACCTGCATGCTCTAGATCCCATGCTCTGTGAAAAGAGAAGCCACTGCAATGAAAAGCCTGTGCAACGCAACTCGAGAGTACCCCCACTTGCTGCAACTAGAGAAAGCCCACATATAGCAACAAAGACCCAGCCCAGCCAAAAATAAATTTTAAAAATAAATAAAAGAAGGGTGTTTAGGTACAAAAATCTTTTTCCTTGCAGGGATGGGATGGGATAGGAGGAACAGGTTAGTGCTGTTGAAAGTAGGTAGCATTTTATAATATTTCTTCATTCAGGTTACCACCCAAGGATGGTATCACTCATGCCATGGTATTACTTTGTGGTCTCAACCTTGGGAGCATCTCTCTCTATGCAGGAGGTGCCCAGATTTGGGGAGAAGCTCTGAGCAAGCTGGTTGCTCTTGGATATGAGTTGATGGCAAGTGGTATTGAGCCCCTAAATCCTGAGAATATCCCACTGAGTGTGCTTGACATTGTGTCAAAGGTAATAAAGGCTTAATTTTACATTAGAGTGACAGCCACTTTATAAAGTTGTTTTTCAGTAACAGCCTGTGCTGAGTTAACCTTAGACCTTGCTTTTATTAAACAACTTCTTTTCTTCCTTGCTCACAGAGCTCCCTTGCTGAGACCTTGGATAGCACTGGCAGTCTAGACCCCCAGAGATCAGATATGATTTATACCATAGAAGATGTTCCGCCCTGGTACCTGTGCATATTTCTGGGGTTACAGGTAAGATGATTCCTTTGGAATGTAACCACCAGCAGATGCTTGAATTGTCTGTCTAGATTATTTAAAATTCAATTTTTATTTTTTAGTTATTGACAGCTTTAAATTACTCTTTTAAGGATGATGAATGGTAATTGTTAATGTGAATTTCAGAACAGTGAAAGGAAGAAAACAGGAGGAGTAGGTTAACCATGGTAGGAAAAAAGGAAAATATTCAGGGAATAAGCAAGAGAAATGACATGGAAGGAAGGAAAAAAGATCATAGATGTATGGAAAGGGGGAGACTTAGAACGTAGAGGAATAGAGATAAGAAGGATTAGTGTTCATCTCTCATTCCTAGTTAACCAATCCATAGTCACTGTCAACTGCCATGAAATATGGGTGACATTAAGAAGTGCTGTGTTGCCATAAAAAGGAATGCATTTGAGTCAGTTCTGATGAGGTAGATGAACCTAGAACCTATTATACAAAGTGAAGTGAGTCAGAAAGAGAAAGATAAACATCGTATTCTAACACATACATATGGAATCTAGAAGAATGGTACTGAAGAGTTTATTTAGAGGGCAGCAATGAAGAAACAGACATAGAGAATAGACTTATGGACATGGGTAGAGGGAAGGAGAGGGTGAAATGTATGTAAAGAGTAACATGGAAACTTACATCACCATATGTAAAATAGATAGCCAATGGGAATTTGCTGTATGGCTCAGGAAACTCAAACAGGAGCTCTGTATCAGCCTAGAGGGGTGGGATGGGGTGGGAGATGGGAGGGAAGTTCAAAAGGGAGAGGATACATGTATACCTATGGCTGTTTCATGTTCGGGTTTGACAGAAAACAACAGAATTCTTTAAAGCAATTATCCTTCAATTAAAAAAAAAAAGTGCTGTGTTGGTCAGGACATAAATGTAGAGGCTTCGGTCTTATTTTTAAAGGAAGGCACGCTTGCCTTAGTAATGTGTGCTTGCAATTTCCAGTGGGAGCAGAGTAGGGAAGCTGCCAAGGAATGGGTAGGAGGGATGGGGCGAGAGGTGACCCAAGCTGGGTCAGGACTTCTGCATCTTTGGTATCCACTCCCCCCTCTCCCTCCAGCCACCACTCCCTTTTCCCATTTATGATCGAAGTGGAGCTTTAGGAGAAAGGGAATGACATGGAAGGCTCTTTGCCCAGACACATAGCTCTGGTCTGTGTTTGCTTTGATTTTGAGGTCTCACTTTCCATTCTTACTTTCTCAAGTTTGAATGATCAGTTCAAGCTAAGGAAATCAGTCTCATTACAAGTTTTTTCACTTGGAGGAGGTGGACTGTACCTGCTGACAGCTGATACTTCGGTTCAGTTTCCAGGCCCTTCCCTCATCTTAGGTAGTAAAACACTTGGTAACCTGGACAGAAAGGCATTCTAATAAAGAAGGCATAACCAAAGGACCTCACTGGTTGGGCAAATAATTTCCCTAGGGCTGAATGTCTCAAATGAGGTTCAGGAAACTCGTTTTTTGAAATATTTATAAATGTGTCCAGAAGTAGTCTTCCCTTTTCAGATAAGATTGGGAAGCCCTGTATGCATCATTCCCTTCTTGACAGTGCAGTCTTGTGAGCAGCTCTGGGAAGTCCTGGATGGGAATGTTCTGTTCCCTTCACCAAACACCTGTTACTGTTACATAGTTGATCTTTTTGGGCTGCAAGCAGCTCATTTTGGCAAAAATGAGCAGAGATGGGGAACTGTTGGGAAGAAAAGAGGAAATTTGCAGAACAGAAGTAAGACCTGAACAGACAGGCCTCTGGGAGGAAAGGATGTGAGCAGTGAGAGCTGAAATGTCCTGCCAGGGCCGTAAGGAATGGGGGAGGGATCCTAAAGGAGGAGTGGGACTGGCTCTTTCTGGATGATTCCCACAGCTGCTGTGTGAGCTTATCGCTTCCCTGATTACTGTTAAATAATGTCAGGTCGTAGGAAAAGATGGAAAATGCCTTGTGCAATGAAGCTTGTAACTTTAATCCCCAGACCTAAAAGAATTTTTAAAAAAGGATGAATTATCTCAAAACATAGTTGTAAAATTCTACATAAAATATTGGCAAATCAAATTCCAGAGAAAAATCTAACATGAGTAACTAGGGTTTGTTTCAAGAATGGTTCAGTGCCACACAATTCATGTTAACAGATTAGAGGGGAAAGATCTATGGTTTTAGCAATTGGTGCTGAAAAGTAGTTTAAAAAAACAAATATTCTCAGTAAAAATTCTATAGATAAAACATTACTGGTGTTTGTATTGAGTTTCCTTTGTCCTAGCCTGGATTCGTGCAAGTAATAAGTAATAATACAGGTGAGTTAGAAGACGAGAAAATGTAATAGAGATGCTGGGGGGAGAAAAAAACAATTTGGCATATGACGAGTGTGTACCTAAAAAAACAAATTCATGTGTGCTACTTTTTAAAAACAACAGGGGAGTGGGCAAAGTTAGGGTAAAATCAGAAAAAATACAAATAAAGATTAACGTTTCCCCTCTGTCTCACTGTCCCCACAGCATTACCTGACATGTTTTAGCGGCACCATTGCAGTGCCCTTTCTGCTGGCCGACGCCATGTGTGTGGGATATGACCAGTGGGCCACCAGCCAGCTCATTGGGACCATTTTCTTCTGTGTGGGAATCACAACTTTGCTGCAGACTACTTTTGGATGCAGGTGAGATTGGGGCACTAAATTGGGAATGCCGGCGTGCCCATGGGGTATTGTGCACCTTCGCCTAGGGCTGCTTGGAAGGACTGACTGGAGTACGGGGAAGTGTGGCCTAATGGCATTTGCCTTGCCTCTCCCCAACCCTATTGTGTTTCTTCTCTAGGTGGGTGGCACCACTTCCTGACCAGCTGTGCAGGCTGGAACTCAGCTCCTTCCATCCCACCAGCTGGCAGGGCAAGTTTTCTCTCTAGTACTCTGTCACTGCCCCCATTCCTGAAGTTCAGACCTGGACTGTGTTCTGCTAGGTTTCCAGTTGGTTTCCCTGCCTCCAAGGCTACTCTCCTCTGCCCCGTTCTGTGTGCCACCGTGGTGTCATTTTTTCAATGTTTGCATCTTCCTGGGTGCTAGGAGGCTACAGCCCTACTCCCTGTTTAAAAATGGGGATGTGCCCACCCTGTAGGCTTCTCCCTTGTTCTCTGTCCCACCACCCTTCCAGGTATGTCCCTGAGCCCTGCAGTCTCCTTCCTTGCACTCACCAAGAAATGAGCTCCTCCTCAAGCCCGCTGTGCTGTCTTACCATCCTGTGCTTATGCTCCGTTGCAGCCTTCCAGTCCTGGCTTGTTCCTCTTCTCTCTGTGAAGCACCCTTGACTTCCCAAAGCCTCCGTTGTTCTCTCTGAATTCCTACACATGCATCTTGTGTATGTTCTTCTAATGTGACTCTTATTCCACTTTGTCCTTTTTTGTTTGTGTCTTTTCTTGCTGATTTGTGTTCCCTCAAAGTGCGAAGTGCACTTTGCATCCCCAGGCCCCAGCTTCCATGGATATGGAGCTGGCATAGGAAGGAAAAGAACTGTCTTCTTTTACCTTCTCCTGCAGTCTTGCTTTGTCCCCTCGTGTCCCCTTCTTCCACCCTCTTCACATTCAGCCTTTTCCTTTACCCGAGGATGTTGCTCAAGGGGTGGAGCCTGTGGCGACAGGACTATCCTCAGGGCAAGGACAGCAGAGTAAACGTATACGTTCTGTCTCTCCCTGCTAGAGAAGTGGGAGCAAACGCAGAGGGCAGAGAAAGCAACCTGGTAATCATGGACTGTAGTCAGTGAGTCAGAATCCTCAGAACAACCTTCACTTACATGGGACAGGAGAATATGGGAAGGACAATGTTAGGGCATTTTGGTTGGCAGCTTAAGCAATGTCCTCATAAGGAGTATGACAGCTCCATAGCAGGTCTGATGACAGAAGGAAGGCTGTAAGGGCTGGCCAGCTCCTGGGGTTCTCAAATCCCCAGCCCCTGCAGGACTGCCTGAAGCCACCATACTGAGCAGATCCCTTACCTCAGAAAGGAGGGTCGTCTTAGGGTACCCCTGAGGGAAAGACAGCGTATTACTGACCTGTTAGGGGAAGGAGATGTATTTGGACACTCCAGAGAGGACGTGATTCATTTTCTTAGTGCTCAGGTAGTTAAACTGGCTGACAGCATCTTTCATTCTTCTGTTACAGCATTCAAGATTTTGTGTTTCAAAGCCAGGGTGCTTTAGAAAGTTTTTATTGGCTGACTCAAGGGCCTTATCTTGTACATGGGGAACTGGTTCTCTGGGGAAATAACTTGTTTTCTAAACAGCTAGCTCATCAGAGAATTTGTAGCACAAATTATCTGTAAATTTAGGCAGTGCCTCTAGTTGAGAATTGTTGGTTGACTTGAAGAGGGAATGAAAGACGTGTTTACTGTGGTATGGCAGGTACCAGGTACAGCTCTGCCCTGGTCTCATATCAGGAAGGCTATTCCTGACTCTACTTCCCTCTTTGTGCTAACACAACAGCACCTTTTTATTGCCTGAGATCCTTGCCTCCAAGCTCCCATCTAGTAGGGAAAAGGTGAGAAGGCACTCAGTGTCTTGGTTTCCAACTCCTCAAAGCCACAAGCTGTTGTTGATAAATTCTTTTAAAGTTTTGTCCAGCATATATTTGAGGGCCTGCTGTCTGAAGGTGACTCCAGATGATGAGGTTTATGAGAGGCATTTCCCTCCCTACCTGATTGGTCACCACCTCTGAGGTTGTTTGCTTGCTATATCCCATGTCCCCTGTTTGTTTGCAGTATCCCATCTCCCCCATCCCCTGCATCTCCTTGTCCTTCACCCTTTTCTGTTAAAACTCTAACTCCTCTTTTTCCAACTTCCCCTTGTTTCACTGTGCCTGAAGAGTCAGGGCTACCCCTTCCAGCTGACTCACCTCTCAGATTCTTGCCCCCAGGTCTCTTGTGGCTTTTGTAAAAGAAGAGCAGAGATCTCAAGAATGGCCAAATACCACACCCCCCTAATATTTCCAGCAGAGCAAGGTTGACACTCAGACCTCAGTAGAGTGGGGACCCACCCCTGGTACTCAGATACCCAGTACTTACTCAGAACGGGTCAGGGTTGAGCAGCCCTGAGTCTATTCCAGGGATGTCTATTCAGCAAAGTAGGAGCAGCAGCATTGCCCATGTTGGTTAAAATCAAGTTGTTGACCATTGTAATGATAAACTGTAATCCCATGGGCAGTCAGAATCTACAGTTCTCAATAAAGCATTAGCTTATGCCACGTGGCAAATGATGGTTTCTTTGCCATTTACACATGAGGGAGTGAAATGAGTGAGTATGAGAAGGTAGACCTATGCAGTGTTATAACTCTGGATAGAAGACCTCTCCAGCTCCCAGTTTCCTTTTGTGAAAATGATAGGAGGCTCTTCCTAAGGTGTCCTGTGGATGACATTTGCCATTGTTGTGTGTTTGTAGATTATTATATTATATGCTTCTTCCTAAAATACATTTGAAAAGTTACAAGAGTATGAATAATACGAAAAACCTTCTAATTCTGCTGCTTACTGACATAGACCCTCATCGTCGATTTTGAATTGTCATGTTTACAGACTTGTACATTTACTTTCTGATCACAAGAGAATCAAACAAATGGATAAAGCAACTGGGGCCGTGGAAATACAAGGGTGGGACAGTGCGAAAGAAAGGCTGACATGGCCAAGAGTGGAATTTATTCCCAATATCACAGCCGTAAGGATTGCAGATGGCCTCTGCATGTTTGTTGGTGTTTGCAGTTCACACTCATTTCCTTAGGTGGAGAGCTGCAGAAGAAAAAGGTTTTCATGTTCAGCTGTCATGATTTCTAGGGCAGATTTTCAGACTTTTCTAACTCTGAGTGATTTGCCATGTGTGTCTGAGTTCTGTTTGTTTCTTTGTGTGTTTGCCTAACTCCCATGTAGTACCCAGAACTTCCCTGCACTGAATGTCATGGGTATATGGGACCTAGAGACCAGCGATGGCCCATGCCTCTGAGGGATGGGGCCTTATTGTGAGGAAGCTAAGACCATAATTGCAGGTCTAGAGCAGGGGAAGGAAGTGTAACCATTTCCATTCTCTGGGCTCTGGCCAGGACGTCCCTGCTCCACGTTTCACATGGGTGCGCTGAAGAGTGGCGTGCTGTTTCTGGAAAGCTGTTTCATCACATAAAAATAACCAAAAGTGATATGGAAAAAGTGAGAGTGAAACAGAGGTGTGCCTTTGCAAACCTGAACCATGAGCTTGCAGTGTCAGCTTTAGGATACTGTGTCAAAAATACTCCTTTGGGGGTGTGTTTTCCATGAGCTGGGCTGCCTAAGGCCACAGAAAATGTGTCTGATGCAGCACATGCTGCAGACCCTCCTTCCTTCCCTGCACGTCTCCCCTGGCATGAACGTGGTTTCCTTTCCTCCAGAGATCATGACTCGTTTTGGAATGGAGATCATGTGTCTCAGCCCCAGTTGTGTGACTTCTGTGGCTTCAGTACTTCCCAGAGCCTCTGCCTGTTGGGGATGGGATGTTTCTGTGACAGCTGCTTCTTTCATCCCCTTCCTTCCATCCAACCTTTTCCTTCTTGCTTTGACTTTGGTCCCCTGCACTTGGCTTTTAACAAGGTCTTTATTGCTCAGTGCCCTTGAGTGAGGTTTCAGCAGTTCCCATTCTGGTTGATTTCAATCCACCTTACCCCTTGGGGTCTTTCTAGGAATTAGTACAAAGGCTTTAAAATCCCATGAGCGGGGGCAAGGGTCAGAGTCCCCCAACCCAGGTGTTAATCAGTCCGCAGCAGCCATGCCTCCCTGGCTTTGGGGAGGACTCAGTTAATGCATCACTTTGGCTGCCGTTGTCTTTTCCATCAGAGACCAAGCCTGGGTAGCAGCTCTGAGCTTCCCAGAGTCCCTGCCCTTGACTGCAGGTGTTAGTGCATAGCTGGGGATGAAGGAGGGCCCTCTGGGATGGACCCTGCCCTTTGCGCACCATGCTGACCTTTTCCGACCTTCCCTGAGGTGTGCAGGTGCTGTGTTTGGGGACCACATCCAGTCTTTTGTTTTAGGTTCCTCTTGGAGTCCTTTCTGTCAGCTCTCCAGAAAAAGAAAAATTTGCAGGCTGAGAGGCCCTTTCATTGAGAGCCTCTCCTGGCTATAACAGGCCTGCTGGAGACTCACAGAACCTTCCTTCGCTGAGAAAAGGTAGGGTTTTGGCTAAGACAGTAGCTAGCACAGCGGCCTGACCTCTAACAGAGTTGTCTGTCCTGAGGAAAGAGCTCCCCTGTTTTGCACCTCCTTGGGTTCCAGGGCTGGTACATATTGTGTGCTCACTAACTATAGGGGGTGGCTCCAGAATATTTCAAGATCTCAAGTCTGAGGCTTTGAACTCTTAACTGTTGATAATATTTAGAAGAATGGAGAGATGCAGTGCTTAGATTGGGGTATGGGAGACTGGGATTTCCCTCACATTCTTTCTCTGTATATGTATTTGTGCTGGGGATATATATGCAACTTTTTGAATTAATTGAGAGTTGGAGGCAGCATGGTAATGGCTCACTCCTGAATACTCTCCTAGCAATGAGGGTCTCTTGTGTAACTATTTACCACACCTGAGAAATTTGAGTCATATCATCTAATAGGCAATCTATATCTAATTTCCCTAGTTGTCCCTAAAATACCTGTTATGGCTATTCTGTCCACCTCTCTGAACCAGGATCCAATTAAGTTTGTATGGTGCATTTGTTGTGTTTCTGTGGTCTGATACGTTTTTCTTCCACATGATCCACTTTTTTTTTTTACACATAATGATTAAAGGTTTTATTTGGCAGGAAGATACATAATAATTCTAACCGTACATAAACATAACAGCAATGCTCAAGATGTAGAAATCAAAAACTCATACAACTATAAAAAGTAATAGAGAAATACACTATCATAGTGGAAGATGTCAACCTTTTTGTTTTAAATTGAAGTCTATATGACCTATAACACTGTGTCAATTCCAAGTTGATACTTCTATACATTAAAAAATGATTGCCACAGTAAGTCTAGTTACCATTTGTCACCATATAAAATTATTACATTTTTTATTGACTATAAAATTGTGATTATTTTATTTATTGACTCCTGCTGTATATTTCATCCTGCTGCTGCTGCTGCTGCTAAGTCGCTTCAGTCGTGTCCGACTGTGCGACCCTATAGATGGCAGCCCACCAGGCTCCACCGTCCCTGGGATTCTCCAGGCAAGAATACTGGAGTGGGTTGCTGTTTCCTTCTCCAGTGCATGAAAGGGAAAAGTGAAAGTGAAGTCACTCAGTCGTCCGACTCTTAGCAACCCCATGGACTGTAGCCTACCAGGCTCCTCCGTCCATGGGATTTTCCAGGCAAGAGTACTGGAGTGGGGTGCCATTGCCTTCTCCGATATTTCATCCTAGTGATATTTATTTTGTTACTGGAAGTTTGTACTTCTTTAACTCCCTCACATGTTTTACCCATCCCCTCCACCCTCTACCTCTAACGATCACCAGTTTTTTCCTGTATCTATGAATCTATTTCTGTTTTGTTATATTTGTTCATTTATTTTGATTTTTATGTGTTCATTGACAGATAAATGGATAAAGAAGACGTGGTTTATATATATATATACACACACACACACATATATATGTACACACACACACACACACATATATATATATATATACGTACACACGCACACACATAAACACACACACAATGGAATACTACTCATCTATAAATAAGAATGAAACTTTGCTATTTGTGACAACATGCATGAACCTAGAGGATGTTATACTAAGTAAATAAGTCAGATAGAGGAAGACGAATATCATATGTTTCCACTTATAAGTAGAATTTAAAAATTGAAATACATGATCCTCTTTTTAAAGAGTCCAGGGCAGTTGTCTTGTTGAACATCCCATGGTCTGAATATGTCTAATTGTGTTCTTGGAAGTGGTATTTGATTTGTTCCACAATTCTGCTACTTGTAAACTGGGAGATGGGGCCAAAGGCATGGTTGATCAGAATGAACATTTTTGCCAGCATTACTGTATAGATGATAGTGAGTGTATCATGTTAAGTAGGTTCTTAATAACAAGTTGTAAGTTTTTCCTGCCTCCACATAAAAATATATATATATATATATACTGTTTAACTCAAACAATTTTAGATAGTATATTAAAAACATGGGTACCAGTGAAAAACTGGAGGTAGCGACCTTGGAGAAAGAGGGGAGCTTTGCCTGGCTCCCCTTACCAGCTGTATTGTGGGGCTTTGGCTTCAGAGGTGACATCACTCCCATGCTACCGTTTACCAGCTGTCTGGCTTTTTAAAAACATTTATCTATTTGTCTGCGTTGGGGCTTTGTTGTGGCATGTGGGCTCTTCATTTAGGAATACAGGATATTTTGTTGTGGCAGGTGGGCTTCTGTAGTTACAGCAAGCAGGCTTAGTTGCTCTGTGGCATGTGGGATCTTAGTTACCCCACCAGTGTTCAAACCCACATCCTCTGCATTGGAAGGTGTATTCTTAACCACTGGATCGCTAGGAAAGTCCTCAGCTGTGTGGCTTTGGCTAGTTGACTGGTCTCAAAGCCCCTTCTCTCCTCTATAAAATGGTAGTAGTAATAAAGTTGTTAGTAGGCATCAAATAAGATAGTATCTGGCACTGGTCCACACTTGCCTGTTGGTGCTTATTATTTTAGTGGACCCTCCAGAAGGGTGTATAGGTGAGGCAGATGAAGGTGCAGTGGGCAAGTCTGGGACACCGAGTGGAGCAGCTCGTGCTTGATGACATGGCAGGGGTTGAGTGTGCTCCTTGGCCACACAACCACTGCTGAACTCCTTCAACTCAAGCTTTTCTGAGTGGTCTCCCCCTTCAGTTAACATGTTGTTTCTCTGTTTGCTAATATTTCTGATGCTTCAGATGACTAGGAGACTAAGTCCTCTTATATGTGGGGTTAATGAATTTAGTTCCCCACAATCTTTTTTCTTTGACTGTCACATCTCACTTGCCCCTTATGTTTCCACGTGTTCTAAAATGCTCATCTTCTTCCTCATGACCCCCTGACTCTCCCTTTTATCCTTCCTTTTCAGGCAGGTGGACTGCCTGACAAAAGCTGCGCTGGGATAGAGCAGCACTACACATGAGCCGCAGATAGAGCTTCTCGTCAAATACCCAGAGTGAAGCTCTTTTCTTTTTCTTTTTTTTAATTTTGTGGGTTTTTTTGTAACTATTTGACATAACTCTAGTATTTTAAAGAATCATCCCCCCCCTTTCTTTCTCCTCCAAGAAAGACACTTTATAGACAAAATTTTTCTAAGTCAATCTATTGAAGGGTAATTGACATAGAGTAAAATTTGCCTTTTTTCTTGTGCATAGTTAGATGAATTTTTACTCATGTGTACAGTCACTTAATCACCACCACACTCAATAGAGCATTGTCCACATCAAAGAATTCCCTTATGCTTCTCTGTGACTGACTAGATATTTAAGTAATGTAATAAACTTTTGACTTGAAATAGTTAATACTACCATGCTTGAAAAAGAGGTTATCAAAATTAGACCCAGCCAGGCCCCCTAAATTCCTGTGCTCTGTCTGGACAAAGCCTCCTGCTGGGAGAGGAGCCAGTCGGCTGGCTTTCTACTGAGGTCCCCCAGGAGTGTGTCTAACTGAAAGTGTTAACTGAGCTAATTCATATAATTTTGATATTTACATATAAGACCAGAATATCATGGACATGAAGATAAATGTTAGACTTGCCTTTAGTTAAGAGTTTTCTTTGAGTCACCTCAAAATGGATTAGAAATCCAAATGCAAGAAATGTGAAACCATATAACTATTAGAATAAAACCAGGGTGAATTCCTTTATAACTTGAGTAGGGAAAAGAGTTTTAAAATAGGATTCAAACTCTAGAATCAATAAAAGGATGAAAATATAATGGCATTAAGTGTTTTAAAATTTTAAGCTTTGCATTGTAAAAAATATAAAAAACTGGCAAACTGGAGAAAATACTTGTAATACAGGTAAGCTCTAATGTCTCTAACTGGGGCTTCCCAGATGGCTCAGTGGCAAAGAATCTGCCTGCCAATGCAGGAGACTCAGGTTCGATCCCTAGGTCAAGAAGATACCCATGGAGAAAGAAATGGCAACCCAATCCAGTATTCTTGCCTGGTAAATCCCATGGACAGAGGAGCCTGGCAGGCTACAGTCCATGGGGTCACAAAAGAGTTAAACACAATTTAGCAACTAAACAACAATGTGTCTAATATAAAAAGAACTCTTACAATCAAAGTTAAAAAAAATACCAAAAAATATATAGAAAAAACAAAAGACACAAATAGACAATTCTCAAAAAAGCTATATAATGGCCCTTCATAGGATAGGAAAGGATCAAATTGACTTTATAATAAGAGAAACATGAACTAAATTGACTCTGAGACACCATTTGTATCTTTGTCAATTGAGAAAAAATAATTTTGACAAGCCACTCTGATGGCAAAACTGAGAGAATGGACATTTTACACATTGCTCTCAGGAGTGTGTGACTCAGACAGTAAAGAATCAGCCTGCAATGCAGGAGACCTGAGTTCGATCCCTGGGTTGGGAAGATTCCTCGGAGAAGGGGATGGCTACCCACTCCAGTATTCTTCCCTGGAGAATTCCATGAACAGAGGAGTCTGGCGGGCTACAGTCCATGGGGTTGCAAAGAGTTGGACATGACTGAGTGACTAACACTTTCACTTTTTCAGAAACTAAATCTACCATGAGACACAATTTGTCATCTTTGTCAGATTAACAAAAATAATTTTGACAAGCCCCTCTGATGGAAAAACTGCAGGAGAACAGGCATTGTTACACATTGCTGTCAGGAGTGAAAATAGTTCAGTCCCTATGAGGAGGGGTGTTACAGTATTGAGAGCACATATGTATTTACCATTTGATCTAACAGTCCTAATTCTAGAAATTTACCTTGCAGATATGCTCCCACAAATGCAAAATAAATGCAGAAAGTTTTTTTTATTGCTGTGTAATTTGTAATGACAAAATAGTTAACACAACTTAAACGCCCATGTGTAGGAGACTATCATACATCACAGTGAATGCAGCTCTGAGAAAGAATAAGGAAGATCTTCTTGAACTGGTATAGAGTAAGTTCTAAGGATATATTGGAAAAAGCAAGTTGTAAAACAGTGTGTGTGTTTGAAGAAATAAGGATAAGTTAGAAATTAATAAAAATGATTAATGTTAAGTGAGATTTAGAGGGTGGAGGCGATAGGAATGGGAGTGACCATCTATTTCTTTTATGGTTTTATTTTAAAACTATAAAGTAGTCAACATGTTCAAAACATAAACTCTAAAAGGATGAAGAAACACAAATCCTAAAATTGAATACAAACAGAAACAAGTGAACCTATGTCAAGTTGCTGGCCACATGGAGAAAGGAATTAATTCATAGACTTTAGAACGTAGTACTTTGCACACTCTGAATGAAATATATTCTAAGGGGAAAAAAAAGAGAAACCTTAAACTTTCAGTTCAATTCAGTCGCTCAGTTGTGTCCGACACTTTGTGACTGCATGAATCACAGGCATGCCAGGCCTCCCTGTCCATCACCAACCCCCAGAGTCTACCCAAACCTATGTCCATTGAGTCAGTGTTGCCATCCAACCATCTCATCCTCTGTCATCCCCTTCTCCTCCTGCTCTCAATCTTTCCTAGCATCGGAGTCTTTTCCAATGAGTCAGCTCTTCGCATCAGGTGGCCAAAGTATTGGAGTTTCAGCTTCAACCTTAAACTTAGTAGTCTTATTAGTAGTGACATTGGTATAATTCTGAAACTGTGGTGCTTTGGGCAAATTTGGGACAGTTTATATTAAAAGGAATAGTCATGGAAGTGTATTATTAAACTGAATAAAAAGTGAGTCCATGTGTTTATGATGATGTTTTCTTTTTGGACAAAAGAAAACCTCTTTACAAAAGGACACTGCTGCTGCTGCTGCTGCTAAGTCGCTTCAGTCGTGTCTGACTCTGTGCAGCCCCATAGATGGCAGCCCAACAGGCTCCTCCGTCCCTGGGATTCTCCAGGCAAGAATACTGGAGTGGGTTGCCATTTCCTTCTCCAACGCATGCATGCATGCTGAGTCGCTTCAGTTGTGTCCGACTGTATGTGACCCTATGGACAGCAGCCCACCAGGCTCCTCTGTCCACAGGATTCTCTAGGCAAGAATACTGGAGTGGGTTGCCATTTCCTTCTCCAACAAAGGAACACTAATTAATATCAATGGAATGATAAAATTAAAAACTATAGTTTTTAAGCCACACTGTAAGAATGTTAATAAGCTAGTGAGAATATAATATTTGTACAATTTAAGAATCACCTTATAGATAATTTATTCATTACAAAAGGAAGAGGTACTTTTAAAATGGAGAGTTCCAGTAGTCACTACCCTGACCAAGTTTTCTTACCTCATGGGACAGCCTGACATGACAGGCCTCCTGATGTGATGCTACAAGAAAGGTATGACACCTGAGCAGTCTTTGCCAAAAGTGTTTGAAAGTGAAAGTTGCTCAGTCATGTCCGACTCTTTGTGACCCCGTGGACTATACAGTCCATGGAATTCTCCAGGCTGGAATGCTGGAGTGGGTAGCCGTTCCCTTCTCCAGGGGATCTTCCCAACCCAGGGATCAAACCCAGGTCTCCCAGGTTTGCAGTCAGATTCTTTACAAGCTGAGCCACCAAGGAAGTCCAAGAATACTGGAGTGGGTATCCTATCCCTTCTCCAGGGGATCTTCACCACCCAGGAATCGAACCGAGGAGTCCTGCATTGCAGGAGATTCTTTACCAGCTGAGCTACCAGAGAAGGTATGACACCTGAGCAGTCTTTGCCAAAAATGTTTAGTCTGACTAAATATGACGCACGATAACCAGCTGCAGTGTAGAAACTGTGATTGGATATAAGCACTTTTATAAACAGTTAGGGACTTCTGTGATGGTCTAGTGACAGATTTCACCTTCTAATGCAAGGGATGCAAGTTTGATCCCTGATTGGGGAACTAAGGTCCACATGCCTTTGGCTAAAAAAATCCAAAAAATGTAAAACAGAAGCAGTATTGTAACAAATTCAGTAAAGACTTAAAAAATGGTCCACATTAAAAAAAAAAAACTTAAAAGAATTTGGGGAATTTAAGTATGGCCTAACTATTAGGCCATGTTATTAAAATTCATGTCACCTTTCTTGGATGTGATTACGGGGCAGGGGGCAATGATGTGGGAGGATTTATTTATTCTTAAGAGATGCCTGCTAAAGTGTTTGGGTAGAGGACTCCATGCCTACAAGCTCCTTTTCAGCAGTCCAGCAGATACATACATGCATGTATGTGTAGTAAACAGTATGGAAATATTTCCAATTAAGGAAAGAATATTCTTTGACACATTATATTTTGCTTTTCTTAAGGCCAAACTTACAATTGTGCTGCAGTTTAGATTCAAGTAAATGTTTACTTGGTGATGAAGTTTTTGTACCAACTTGATTACTTTCTTGGTAGATGGAGGAAACCAGGCACAGAATGTATTCTCTGTGCTGTTGAATTATGTGTTTGCTTCATACATTTTCATTAAATAGTTTAGTTCTGGGCAGATGCATTTCATCCCTTCTTGGTGCTGCTTGTGGGATTTTTGCCTTTTAAACTTTTTGATACCTTTTCCTTGATGGCACCATGGAGGACTGCCAGCCTCTTGGGCATGGGGAAGTTACATGGTTTTATCTTGAATATCCATGCACATTCAACTCTCTACTCTCTCTACCCAGTGCCTTTAATCTTAAAAAAAGTTCTCCCCCAAATCTGCAGTTAAAATCAACATGGCAGAAAGACAGAACCTCTTATTTCTAATAAAATTCCTCTCGAAGGATATTTGGCAATAGCACCTTCAATTCATTAATTACTAAGCGAAAGTTAGTGCTGGGGGTCCAGTGATAGGTAATCAGGCTCAGTTCCTACTGTCAGGGTGGTACTACCCCGTTGGGGAGATGAGCAGGTTAGCAGCAGGGAGCTCTTCAATACAGAGGCTTCAGTGCTGTGAAGGGAGTTGTAGAGGCTGAAACCTGACCTGGGCAGGCTGGTCATCTGAACTGCCGCCACAGGATGGGTGGAGTCAGTGAAACAAGGACCACTAACCAGAGCTATGTCACAGCCTCTTGGAATGCCTTGAGAATAGTTTTGGAGTTAAGGTCAACTTTTGCGTTTTCCCCCCAGAAGTGATCCTTTCAGAGCAAGGTTCTTTACTAGTTTTCCTCTTGTCTACAAGAAGATTGCAAGGCATTTGCTCTTTGGTCCCCTCTGACCTTCACCACACCAATTCCCTCCCACAGTAAAGTATCTGCAATTCTTTGAGGATTTCTGGTTCTGCTTTGTGGCTCTCATTTGCATCTGCTCTCCTCTGCCTGGATTACTAACCTCTTGCTTATGGGCCAAAGTACTTATTGTCCTTTAAGTGATGACAGACTCCCATGGCATCTTGCACCATCTCCCTCACTACCATTCATGTATAGCCATGATAGATAATCTCTTTCACACAACAGAAACCCTTCAAGAGCCCAAGGGTAGTTTTTCCCATTGTCTCATCTGTTTATAAGTGTGCCTGTGTCAAGCAGACACCCAGGAAATGTTCATCAAGAGACCAAAATGATAAATCCCTTCATCTGGCATAGGGGTTGTCTTTGTTGCCTAGTGCCTCAGCCTCACCCAAAAGTAATTATTCAGAATGCAGATTCAGAGACTCTACCTGAGACTCTGATTAACTTGGACTGAGTGAGATGAAGAAATGTTCATTTTTAACCATCCCCACCCCACCCCCTCCCGCCACAGGGAATCATGAAGCAGTTTCCCGGCGACTTGGGGAGTAACTTGTAGAAATCATGGCCAGAATGTCCTAAGTATGGGAACACATTATAGATCTTCAGGAGAGCCAAGAATAATTCCTGGAGGAGATGATATTTTCTGTGTCCTTTAAATGTTGAATAGAAATGGAGCTTTAGAAATGAATTGATGACTGAAGAGATAAGCAAAGGCTCAGAAGCAAGAACATAGATTACTTGCCTGGAGTGCAAGTGTGTGACATGATGGGTGAGAGACTAGACTGGGAAATGGATCAGGTCACCTGGATGCTCAAGAGGAAATGAGGCACCTCCAGCAGAGTTTTGAACAAATAACTTGTGTGGGGCATGTTAGGTTCTTTTTCTCTCCTGGGGCTACAAAATCTGCTCAGATTTTTTTCTTAATGACATCTAGTTAACACTCTTTATTAACTTTAAAAATGTCTACTAAAAAAAAAACTTCTACATTTTTGGGGTATCTTCACATATTTAAGATATACTTTCCCTGTAGTCAAGGTTAGCAATTTTATTTTTTCTGTAGTGTGTTAACCACTGAATATTTTAGACTTTGTGTTCCCTGTTGTAACTATTCAGCTCTACCATTGAAGCATAAAAGTAGGTGCAGACAGCTCATGAATGAGTGAGGGTGGTGGCTGCGTCCCAGTGAAACTTTACTCATAAAACCAGGTGGTTTTCCAACTTCTCGTGTAAAGAAAAGCACAGTTTAATTTGTTTCCTTTCCAGTCATCAGTACAGAATAAAAGAGCAGACAATCCTCTCTGCTTGGAGAGCCCAGGGATCTGAAGTTTAGATGATTGTATAGGGGAAGAGCTTCACCTACCTCAGAATAGTGTGTACCAACTCTGGATTTGTAAAGGGGCTCTATGTCCTTCAGCCAGAGCCACTGTTTCTCAGTCCAGTTACTATGTCACTCAGGGCAGGACGTACTGTCAGCTCAGAGGAGAGCCTGGCTGAGTTCCTATCCTACTGGCCAGGACACTGATTCAAGTCTGCTTATGAATATTTTAAGAATGATCTGGCTATCTGAAGGTTCCAAACCTTGCAAACCAAAGGGCTAGTTTCATATTTTACTCTCAAAATAATGTTAAAGGTAGTGATTGACTTCCTGTGTTAGCCCATTAGAGCCACCTTAATACAACTCCAGTGGAAAATACTCTATTACACTCTAATAATAAATAACAAAATCTTTTGAATTTGAGTAGCACCATTGCTCATAAAATCAATATGAAATATCTAGAATGTAATTGAATGATGGTATCTGAGGATCTCTGCATTTAGTTTGACTGTGTAGGCAGGAAATTTAACAGAATCTACAAGTTTTCTGGGTCCTTTAGAAATAAGGGTACAGATGCTTTTTTGAGTATTTTTTATGATTAAGCAGAATATTTTATCTACTGTTGATTTGTAACTTACAGTTTTCCTTTTTCTCAGTAGATAGATAACTAATGTAATCTTAATGCTTATCCCCAGTGATTTATGGCAGTTTTTGACTTACAAAATGGAACGACAGGGGGAGATAAGTTTTTCTCCCTTGATAACCAATAAGAATTTGAAAGGGAGGAGGATGGTAAAATAGAAGAGGTACGTTGATGTTTAATAAGGAGCTCACAAGCTCAGCAGGACAGAGACACCCAAATGCCTGCATTCCCCCCATCAAGGGAAAAGGTGGTAATGTCAGGGGCTGGTGTTGGGGTGCTGTCACTGACTACAGAGCTCCTCCATAACCTACCTTGGGGCTCTCTGGGGAGAGAGCATTAGGAGGGGAGAACGGAGAAGCCAGCGTCCCTGGCTGCATGGCCGAGGATATCTTTGCAGACTGGGGCTTTTTTCCAGGTGTGCCTGCATTTACTCATGTGCTGTTTGTCTATGGAAAAGACTGTTAAGCTGTCAAATAGTGAACTACCTCGGTAGTTCCTGATGCCGTGATCATGGTTTTGGTCTCGTTTCTTTTAGGTTACCCCTGTTTCAGGCCAGTGCTTTTGCATTTCTGGCCCCTGCTCGAGCCATCCTGTCTTTAGATAAATGGAAATGTAACACCACAGGTAACTGCAGTTATTTCCACATATGTCATTGGGGTCCTTTAATGCAGGTGATAGAAGGGAGGCCTGGATGTGCTGCCCCCAGCAGTGTTAAATCCTTTCTGGAATCAGGCACAGAACACACAACCAACAAAACAGCTTAGAATACTCCAATCTGTGGATCGTGTTTCTGTCTCTCTCTCTATCCACTCATTCATCCCTACCCCCAGAGCAAGTAAGGACCAGTAAAGGACCTCATTTCTCTGTGCTAATGAAATTGATAAATATGGAAACAGAATAGAAAAATGTTTGTGCTGTTTTTCTGCCTCTTCCTTTCAGTGGGTTTTATGAACCACCAGTAGTCACTCTCTTTGCTGCATTAGCATCCTTTCTCTGAAACATCTCTGCTTTTTAAGGATCTGGCTGCTTTGGTTTTCTGCAAATGACTTTCATTCCCCCTCCTATCCTCCTCATAGTGATGGCAAAGATCCTTAAATAACCCAGTAAGTTCAGGAAGAGATCAGATAGAGGATTTGAGGAAAGCAGACAACCCGTTGTACTCTCAAAATACTGTTAAATTTTTAGGTTCTAGGAGCGGAATTTTATGGCCCTTATTTCCTTCCTTGCTCCTAGGAGTTACTTTGTGACCACTGATTTGATTTAGGAACAGAAAAAGGGCCTCGGTTTTATCTAGGTTTTTAAAACCTCAGGCAACCTTGCTATTGGTCATTTCAATGAGCTGCTTGCAAAGGTTGGTCTTTGTATGAGACGGGGACTAGCAGTGTGTATCAGCAGTTCAGTCAGCTTCTGAGAAGCCAGGAGCTCTCGTTGGTGAATAAATTTGGTTATATTAGCGATAGGGAATCCACCTTTCAGTATGATATGCTGTACTGTTGTAACTTGAATTTTAGGGTTGGGTATTTATACAGATACACTTAGAACAGGGAGGAAATTCTTCTTAAAGAGTAAAATGAATATGCCCCGTCAATCATCAGTGTCACTCCAAGAAAAATTTTGTCTTTGTTTTTGTTTTCAAGATGTTTCGGTTGCCAATGGAACGACAGAGCTGTTACACACAGAACACATCTGGTATCCCCGAATACGTGAGGTAAATGATGAGATTGTCTACTTATGGCTTGTTTGTATTTCTTCTCATTTCCAGTGTTGGTGGTGCCCAGTATATTGCAGTTGCTTACACTAAGCTCTTTTTATTTTTTTCAGCTACTGATATGTTCATTTGTGTTGTGAAATTCAATTTAAATGACATCGCTATAAAATAAAGCATGTAGAAATGCTTTGTGCCACCAGACAGTATTGTTTCTTTCCCTCTTTTCTGTCCTTCTTTCTCTTCCTCCTCTCCTATGCTGCCACAGAGCTGTCTGCTTACACCCTCCAGGATAACCAGCCGAGGGGCATGGCTCCCTTTGGAGGGAACCGCAGAGTTGATAGGTTGCAAAACTATTTATTCTGGCCTCAGTGTTTGCCTGTGTTGGTTGAAGGAATTAAAGCCATTTGTCTGCTTCAGTGCACTTGAATAAAATAGGGTATTCGAGTCCTTACATACAAAGAATGACTGACATTTTATCCAGATCTTCCAAAACCTATAAAACTATTCACCATTAGTTCAGAATTAACACAGATATGACCATTCTGTACAATAGAAATATTCCTTTAGAATTTTTGTCAGTAACACTACCTTTTAAATGTCCTGCAGGAGCTCACTTCTTAAAGTCAAGAATCTTTGTACTGCATTGTACCTTTGAGGCTTGTTTTGAATGTTGTGTCTTAAATGAGAATGATAAATTACATCTGTCTCAGTCAGTAGAATAGGCAAGCTGATTTTGTGTCCAGTGCCCATTTCGGTAATACTCTTACATTAGTCAGGTCATATTCAGGTTTGCTAGGTCCCAGTCAAACCCACTGGTATCTTTAGGGTTTCCCAGGAATTTCTCAGCTATGTCATGCCTATTTTATAATAAATTGATGCCTTACAGAATTATCAGTTGTGGTTGCAGGTGACATTTAGAGTGTGTGATTTATAAGCAGCTTGCTCTTATGTCTGTGTGCTCTCTTGCTCCAGATCCAGGGAGCCATCATCATGTCCTCATTGATAGAAGTGGTCATCGGCCTCCTAGGCCTGCCTGGGGCTCTGCTGAAATACATCGGGCCCCTGACCATCACACCCACGGTGGCCCTCATTGGCCTCTCTGGTTTCCAGGCAGCAGGAGAGAGAGCAGGGAAGCACTGGGGCATCGCCATGCTGTAAGTGTTCAAGGCCACTCAGGAGTGGACAGTAAAAAATCTCCCTTCTTCCCACCACTGAGGGACAGCTTCTTTGAATGTTTTGAACATTTAGACAGACTTTAGGAGATATGTAAGATTAGTTTGATAGTTCAAACTTTATTTGTTTTGTGCCAGGGAATTATTAAAGTGCCATGCAGTCAAGGTATTCTAAAGATTGGGAGAGTTGTAAGGTTTTAAACTTTGAGAAGGGAGTAAGATGGTGGTGCCATTAACTCTTGACTTTTGGGGTCATGCCAAGTCTCATACATGGAAATTGAAATACCAAGAAGCTGAATCCTTTAAATGAGACTCAAAAATACTTCCAGACTGGCGGGAGACAGAGCTGCAGCCTGCAGTGTGTTGGCATCAAGGGTGATGTGGCTCTCAGGTCAGACAGCTCTGCACACCTGTCACAAAGCTGTCATTTCTGCCAGAGTCCTGCTGGTCAGTGCCAGTCCTTTTGCACAGTACTTGAAGTGAATTAAATATGTCACTTACCCCTTTTTTCAGTAATGTCAGTCAAGACATTCAGAACTTTGTAAGATTGATTATTAGAGCCACAGCTTTCTGTGTACCACAGATAGAACCCACAGTCTCTGCATATCTCTGTAGAGCATATGTAAGAGTTGACCACATCATAGGAAATGATTCTAAGGCTAGAATTTTAGCAATCAGTCAGATTTCTTAAAAAATTAGGTAACGCAAGAGGATTTCTAATTATTTTTGTTTTGTGAAAACTTCTGTAATTATTCAATGAAAAACAGTATTTATTGAGCCTACATATCATGCTTTACATAACGCTGGTTGTATATATTATAAATTAAGGTAGGTACCAGTGTTATCCCTGTTTAACAAGTAAAGGAATCCAGGGACAAAGATGCAAAGTTAGTTTTTCAGGGTCACACAGTTAGCCAGGGTGCTTTTCAAAACCCAAATAGTCTGACTTGAACTTAACCCGTAGCACTTAATTCTGCCTCTCTGTGTTAGAATGTGGTTTACAAATGAAGTGAATCCTTACGTAATTGTAATCCATATATCATTATAAATTAAAGTATAAGAAAATACCCAGTGTTGTTCTTAGTTTTCTCATTTCACCAAAGGTTGTCATATTTCCATATCAGGATGGGTGTGTTGAAGGCACGTGAGAATGCTCACTCAGTGAAATGTAGTAAGTTCCAAAAAGGAGAAATTGTGTTTACTGTCTTGCTGTAAACTTTAGGAACCAATAACAAAAGAATGAATAAAACCCCCAAACCACTTAGAAGCAAGAGAACACCATTATAAATAGCTCAGAAAAGAACTCCAAACTTTACAATTGCCGACAATTTAGAAAATGATGATAACAGCACTAGTCACACTTATTGAACAGTCAGTTCTCAAGAAGAGTCAAATAAAAATAAAGTACTTGAAGAGCTTATCTTCAGAAATGAGAAAAACAGGATGAAAAATGAGCGCAGTGAAAGCAGGGGAAAACATTGGTAGATATACAAAAAATATGCTAGCAAAGTAATACTTAAGATCCTTCAACCTAGTCTTTAATGGTATGTGAACCGAGAACTTCCAGATGTACAAGCTGGATTTAGAAAAGGCAGAGGAACCAGAGATCAAATTGTCAACATCCATTGGATCATAGGAAAAGCTAGAGAATTCCAGAAAATATCTGCTTCATTGACTACGTTAAAGTCTTTGACTGTGTAGATCACAACAAACTATGGAAAATTCTTAAAGAGATAGAAATACCAGACCTCCTTACCTGCTACCTGCCTCCTGCGCAACCTGTATGCAGATCAAGAAGCAACAGTTAGAACTGGACATGGAAAAACGGACTGGTTCAAAATTGGGAAAGGAGTACGTCAAGGCTTATTTAAAAGCACCCCGCTTTTTAAAAAGCAGAGATGTTACTTTGCCTACAAAGGTCTGTATAGGCAAAACTATGGTTTTTCCAGTAGGTGTGTACAGATGTGGGAGCTGGACATAAGCTGAGTGCTGAAGAATTGATGTTTTTGAACTATGGTGCTGGAGAAGACTCTTGAGAGTCCCTTGGATTGCAAGGAGATCAAACCAGTCAATCCTAAAGGAAATCAACCCTGAATATTATTTGGAAGGACTGATGCTGAATTTGAAGATCCAATACTTTGGTCACCTGATAAGAAGAGCCAACTTATTGGAAAAGGCCCTGATGCTGGGAAAGATTGAAGGCAGGAAAAGGGGATGACAGAGGATGAGATGGTTGGATGGCATCATCAACTCAGTGGACATGAGTTTGAGTAACTCTGGGAGATGGTGAGGGACAGGGAGGCCTGGCATTCTGCAATCCATGAAGTCGCAAAGAGTCGGACACAACTGAACAACAAAATAAAAAATAGGAAACAAATAGAAGTGATGCGTGCCAAAGCTGGTTTTTTGGAGAATGGAAAACATATAGACAGACTTCTGGCAGGGCTAATTAAGGTGAGAAGGGAATACACACACAAAGCAGTGATAAAACTTAGCTCCAGGGAGGATGAGTTAGATCTGTGTTCCTGCCCCTAAGTTTAAATATATATGTGTGTGTGTGTGTGTGTGTGTGTATTAATAGGTGGTTTTCCAGCTGTTTTTTTGGTAAATAATCAAAACTGACCCCTTCCCCCCCAGACCTCTGGATGTTGGGGCTCCTCAGAATTTGGTCCTGGGCCTCCTTCTGTCTCCATTCTCTTCCTCTGGGGTATCTCATCGAGTTCATGGCATCAGCAGATACGCATTATGCTGGTGGGCTCCACATGAACCTGTAACCTGGACCTCTAAACTCAGACTTTCAGATCGAACCCCTGACTTGCCCTGTCCATTTGCTGTTGCACAAGACACCTCAAACTTTAAAGGAAGAAAACTCCAAACTTTTGACTCCCTCCTTGCCCGTAAACCAGTTCCTTCTGTGGTCGTCCTCACAGTAGCACAGGCACAGGTGCAGTAGTAGCACAGGTACTTAAGCCAGAAGCCCTGCAGTGATCCTTTGTTCTTCACTTCCTCATTCACCATGCACAACCCATCATTCTCTCCTACCTCCAGAAAAAAATCCCAATTCTATCCTTGGTCATCATTGCCACAACACTCAGCCATCACTTCCAAGCTGGTCTCCGGTTTATTTTTTTCTCCCTTCCTGTGTATTGTCACTCCTGTAAAATGCTTGGTCATTATCTCTTCAAGACTTTCTCTTCTGTCTCCAGTTCTTGCTGGATTCTAGAACCTTTTAGGTCTTCTTGTCATCACGATGTCTGAAACCTTGCCTGCTGCTCTTTGGTGGTCTGTTTACATCTCAGGCTTGGCACTCCGGGCTGTTTTACTTTGTAATCTTGGGTGTTCATGGGAAATGATGTTGAATTATTTCACAGATGCTCCCCCTCCCTTCCATCCCTGCTTGTCTCTCTTTTGGGAACTTCTAGGGTGTTGGTCCTCCCCAAGTTGTCCTCTTTCTTTCCTCTTTTCTCTTTCATCTATTTGTTTTTTTCCTCTGTTCATATGAATTTTCTTCAGCTTTATCTGTGACTCCTTCTCTTGAGTCTTTTTTTATTTCTGCTGTCCTGTTTTTTATTTTCAAGAGCTCTTCTTTTGTGCTTGGATGTCAGCTCTGTGAGGGCAGGACCTCAGCTCTATACTAATCACCATGGCACTGCCAGCACCCGGCTCACTGTCTGCCCCAGAGCAGGGATGTTCAGTAAGAGCATTGTTAGGGGAAGAGCAAGTTAGGGGAGGGGCGGGAGGTGTGACCACACCTTTGACCGTTGGAAGAAAAGTCAAGGATGTTGTAGAAGGACTTTATTCCTAAAGGATGTGCTCTACTGGTTAGGCATTGAGTATATCACATCTCCAAGGAAGAGAGAATTCCTCTACTATTTAAACTGTACTGGAGCTTTGCAAAAGAAGGGAAACTTCACAGTTTTATCTTAATGGCAAATCCTGACAGAGCTAATGCAGAAGGTAGAGCCTGGACCAACTTTTTCCTTCCTAGGGTTGTATAAAACCCTAAGGAAATATGTTCAGGTAGTAATATCTAAAGCTCAATGTCTTAAAAGGCTCGATACAGTCTCTAAGATGCAAGTGTGTAGAAAACTTACAGAAAAGGGCCTTACTATACAGCTCTGCACATAATTTTTTAAGTGCTGCATCTATAAACATATCTGAAAAGAATGTTCCTTGGAACATGGTTTGGGAAAATGCTGCTACAGATAATACAGTAAAAGAACAATGTATGTATCATTTCAGAAACTCAAGGATGATTAAATATTAGAAAAGTTACTTTTATTAAAATCCACTATGGTTTTTTATTTAAAAACCATGGTGATGATTTTTAAAAATTGATCAATGTATGTTCCGACTGCAAACTGTTAGCAGTGATAAATATGATTTTTAAGTGCCCCATACACCTTACTTGCCTCCTGAGAAACCCGTATGCAGGTCAAGAAGCAACTTTTAAAACCGGACATGGAACAATGGATTGGTTCAAAATTGGGAAAGAAATACGTCAAGGCTGCAAATTGTCACTCTGCTTATTTAACTTATATGCAGAATACATCATTCAAAATGCTGGGCTGGATGACTCACAAGCTGTGATCAAGATTGCGAGAGAAATACCAGCAACCTCAGATATGCAGATGATACCACTCTACTGGCAGAAAGGGAAGAGAAACTAAAGAGCCTCTTGATGAGAGTAAAAGAGAGTGAAAAAGCAGACTTAAAACTCAACATTCAGTAAATTAAGATCATGGCATGTGATGCCATCACTTCATGGCAAATAGATGGGGGGAAAAGTGGAAGCAGTGACAGATTTTATTTTCTTGGGCTCCAGTATCACTGTGGATAATGACTGCAGCCATGAAATTAAAAGACGCTTGCTGCGTGGAAGAAAAGCTATAATGAACTTAGATGGCGGATTAAAAAGCAGAGACATCATTTTGCTGATAGAGGTCTGTATAGTCAAATCTGTGGTTTTTCCAGTGGTCATGTGCAGATGTGAGAGTTGGACCATAGAGAAGGCTGAGTGCTGAAGAATTGATGCTTTTGAACTGTGGTGCTGGAGAAGACTTTTGAGAGCCTCTTGAACAGCAAGGAGATCAAACCAGACAATCCTAAAGGAAATCAACCCTGAATATTCATTGGAAGGGCTGAAGCTGAAGATAAAGCTCCAATACTTTGGCCATCTGATGCGAAGAACTGACTCATTGGAAAAGACTCATACTGGGAAAGATGGAGGGCAGAAGAAGAGGGTGACAGAGGATGAAATATTTGGATGGCATCATCAACTCAATGGACATGAGTTTGAGCAAACTCTGGCAGATACTGAAGGACAGGGAAACCTTGTGTGCTGCAGTCCATGGGTTTGCAGAGAGTTGGACACAACTTAGTGACTAAACAACATACATTAATGGTGAAAGACTTATATTAGACTGCCTGTTGAAATCAGAAACTGAGATAAGAATGTTTATTATCAGAATCATTTAAAGTTCTGAATGTACTAGCCAATAAATAAGACAAAATAATATGGATCAATGCAGGAATAGGGAAAAGGGCGTGATGACTTGCCCTTAACAATAATTAAAATACATTCTAGGAATTAATACTGTGATCTGGGACAGGGTAGACATTGATACAGTAGAACAGAAAGGATAGAAACATAACCAATAAAAAAATTAATACTTAGTATATGATGTTTGAAATCAGTGGAGAATGAACTGTATAGAAAATAATTATTTGGAAAAAAGATTTCTGATTTATATCAAATTACATTTCAGATGAATTAAACACATAAATGTGGAAAATAAAACCACAAAAGTTCTATAAGGAAACCTATATTAAATAGGTTAGATAAGGCAGATAGGAAAAGAGAAAGATTGATTTTACCACTGATTAATTTAAAGCTCATATCAAAAACCATTGAAACTAAATTTTAAGTGTATCTGAGAAAATACAGCAAACTCCATAAGAAAGGCTAATGTTCCCAATTCATAGAATTTCACCAGTTAATTTAAAGGAGAGAGAGTCCTGGTAGAGTAATGAATAAAGGATGTAGTATGAACAACCACTTAACAAAAAAATAATAATACAAATAACCAATTAGTGTTTAAAAAGGGCTACCTTCACTTGTTATCATTATGCATATTCACATGGAAGGGGACCCTTTAGCAGTAGGTGTATTGGTGATGGGTCATTGTGGTGTCCTAAGTCAACCAATAGATGTGACCTTTACAGACAGACTGTCTCTAAAGAAAGAGTCAGTGTGGTGAACCAGTATCTGCCATTTCTAACACTGTACATAAATTCTGAGTAGGAACTGTGTTTTTCCTGAAAATATTTTTCCGTTTACTTTTCTTATGGATAACTTAAAACCTATTCAAAAATAGAATAGTTTAATAAATTGCCATGTACCATCACTAAACATTCCAGAAAAGTCTCATTTTACCTATATCCCCAAATTCATTGAGATTCTTGGCATTTGGAGTTTAAACAGAGAAATCTAAAGTAAAATAATAGCCCCTCCCACACACCCCACCCCTCAAAAAAATCTTCTCTTGAATAACTAACAATAATGTAGTGTTTATCCTTCCATATTTTGCATTATTGCTGTAGAAATACAAATGTGCACATATACAGCTTTATCATTATTTTATAATTTTTCGCCTCAATAATTTGTTGGGGTCACCTTCCCAAGACAGTCTGTTTAGATCTGTTTCACTTTTTGTACAACTGCACAATGCTAAGTAGTATCAAATAGTCTATATTAAACTACTTTCAGGTGATGCAACTGTAAAGAATCCACCTGCCAATGTAGGCGATGCAGGTTTGATCCCTGGGTCAGGAAGATCCCCTGGAGGAAGAAATGGCAACCCGCTCCAGTATTCCTGCCTGGGAAATCCCATGGACAGAGGAACCTGACGGGCTATATAGTCCATGGGGTCACAGAGTCAGACATGACTGAGTGCGTGCACGCATGCACACACGCAAACCATTTCCCAGTTGATACACAAGCATGTTATTTAAAATATTTTCTGTTGCAAACAATGCTGAAATACCTATTTTCATGTTAAAGAATGAGTATTCAAATAAATGATGATAGTGTTTTTAAATTTATGAAATTAGTAGGGATTTAAAAGTATAAAGGGCTTCCCTGATAGCTCAGTTGGTAAAGAATCCACCTGCAATGCAGGAGATGCCAGTTTGATTCCTGGGTTGGGAAGATCCCCTGGAGAAGGGATAGGCTACCCACTCCAGTATTCTTGGGCTTCCCCTGTGGCTCAGATGGTAAAGAATCTGTCTGCAATGCTGGAGACCTGGGTTTGATCCCTGAGTTGGGAAGCCCCCCTGGAGAAGGGAATGGCTACCCACTCCAGTATTCTGGCCTGGAGAATTCCATGGACTGTATAATCCATGGGGTCACAAAGAGTCGGACATGACTGAGCAGTTTTCACTTTCACTTAAAAGTATAAAACCCCCTGCTACAGTGAGTAGCAAATGGACATTTTTTTTAATTTATTTCACAGAAGTGTAGTTTACTTACAGTTTTGTGTTAATTTCTAATGTATAGCAGTGATTCAGTTATACATATACACACACACATTGTTTTTCATTATGGTGTATCACAGGATATTGAATATAGTTTCCTGTGCTATACAGTAGGACCTTGTTTTTTCATTTGGTTTTGGTTTTTTCTGGCCAGACCTCACAGCATATGGGATCTTAGTTCCCCAGCCAGGGATTGAACACATGTACCCTGCAGTAGAAGCATGGAGTCTTAACCGTTAGACTGCTAAGGAAGTCCTAGGACCTTGTTGTTTATCCATTCTATATATAATATTTTGCATCTGCTAATCTGCAAATACCAATCCATCCCTCCCTTACACCGCCTTGACAACTACAAATCTATTCTGTATGTCTGTGAAACTGTTTTATAGATAAGTTCATTTGTGTCATATTTTAGGTTCCAGATGTAAGTGATAATGGTATTTGTCTTTCTCCTGACTTATTTTACTTAGTATGATAATCTCTAGATCCATCCATGTTGCTGTGAATGGCATCATTTCATTCTTTTTGATGGCTAAGTAGTATTCTATTATATATATATATATATATATATACACACACACACATATACCTTAAAACAAAGGTGTATATATATATATATACCTTAAAACAAAGGTGTATATATATATATACCTTAAAACAAAGGTGTATATATATATACACCTTAAAACAAAGGTGTATATATATATACACCTTAAAACAAAGGTGTGTATATATATATATATATGTATATATATACACACCTTAAAACAAAGGTATATATATATATATGTGTGTGTGTATGTATCACATCATGTTTTTTTAGTATAGGTTATTTTAATTTTGGGCTTCCCTTGTAGCTTACACGGTAAAGAGTCTGCCTACAATGCAGGAGATTTGAGTTCTATCCCTGGGTCAGGAAGAGCCCCTGGAGAAGGAAATGGCAAACCACTCCAGTATTATTGCCTGGAGAATCCCATGGACAGAGGAGCCTGGCAGGCTACAGTCCATGGGGTCGCAAAGAGTCAGACACGACTGAGCGACTTGCACTCGATTTTAATTTTAATTGAAATCTAGTTGATTAGTTTTTGTACCACATCTTCTTTGTCCATTCACCTGTTAATGGACATTTAAGTTGTTTCCATTTCTTGGCTATTATAAATAGTGCTGCAGTGAACATTGGGGTGCACGTATCTTTTTAAATTTCTCCAGATATATGTTCATGAGTGGGATTGCAGGATCATATAGCAACACTTATTTTTAGTTTTTTGGGGAACCTCTATACTGTTTTCTGTAGTGACTGTGCCAATTTACATTCTCACCAACAGTGTAGAGGGCTCTCCACACCCTCTCCAGCATTTGTAGACCTTTTTTGGTCTGACCTTCAGATATATTATTTGTGGACTTCTTAACGATGGCCATTCTGACCAGTGTGAGGTAATACCTCGTTATAGTTTTGCTTTGCATTGCTCTAATAACTAGTGATGTTGAGTATCTTTTCATGTGCCTGTTGGTCATCTGTATATGTTCTTTGGAGAAATGTCTCTTTAGGCCTTCTGCCCATTTTTCAGTTGGGTTGTTTTTTTGTTGTTGAGATATATGAGCTGTTTGTATATTTTGGAAATTAAGCCTTTGTTGGTCACATTAGCGAATGGACATTCTTGGTCTCTGGATGTGATTGTAAATTCACCCAACCTTTCTGTATGTATTTAATATTTAGCAATTTGTATCAAAACACTTTTCAGTAAGGTATTCACTGTTTGACAGATCTGTTCTAGTCCTGGGAACTTGTCATAAGCAGATATTCACACTGGTGCCAGGGAAAGATGATCCATTGCAGTTGTTTATGTTGCTCCCAATGTCATACTTTAGGGGACATGTTTAAATAAGATGTGGTGTGGTACAGCCACTAGATAGAATGCTAAGCAGCCACTAAGGTGCTGGTGGAGGTTGCCATCTCTTGAGGTCAGGCCATTAACTGGGGCTGCAGGCTAGTTGGGAAGCAGCATGTAAAATATGATGGATTCCTCTTTGGGCTAGTTGATGACCTGTTTGTGCTCTTAAGGGCAAGGATGACCTCAGATAGTCCTGTCTCCCTTTCTAATCCCAGTGCCTGGGACCCAATAACATGCTCTAAAAGCCCTGGGATTCAGTAGACCAGAGTGCTGCATGCTTGTCATCCAATGTGAGATGATGAGCAGTCTTCAAGATTTTGTGTCTTTCTTTTCGCTTATCTACCTTTTATAGTTTTTCTACATTTTAGTATGTATTGCTTGCATAATATAGGTAAAGTTAAAACAAAGGTAGACAAATAAGCAAAATGTCACATGAGATGGAAATCCTGGTATGGTGGACAGAACTGTGGCCTGAACATCAAGGCTCAGATCCTGTCTCTTCTATGCTGGGCCAAGTCTTGTGAACTCTGACACAGCATCCAGTGCTGAGCCTCTGCTCTTGCCTCTCTGCAATGGGGCTGCCTGCCCTACCTATTCCCACAGGTGTATTTGAGGATTAAAATTAAAGCAGAAGAATAGTGTTCATCTGCCCGGTTCACTTACTCAATTCCAGTTGCCAGAGTTGAACCTGAAGTCTGGGTGTCCTTTCTTGGACTCTGTTATGTGTCCCCTTTCCCTTTTTAAATGTGCTTTGAAAAGTGAACACCGTAACTGTCAGATGTAACTGTCAGGCAAGATGTCAGCTGCACTAATGAGAACAGTAATAACAGATACCAGGCTTTTTGGATCGTAGTGTATAATTGGAAGTAAATCAGTAACATTTTTTAAGATGTGAAAAATTTATGTTGATTTAAGTTTAAAATACACCTCTTTTAGTATCCTTCGTTGTCATACTGGTTTTTGTTAAACATCACTATTCGTGGGGGAGTTGGAATAACTTGGGCACCACGTATGTTTCATCCTTGAACTGGTACTGAGCTGATGACTTTGTGGTGGCACCAGGTCAGTGAAGTGCCTGCATAGGTGAGGAAATGGTAGAGTGGCAGCCAGCTGCAATCCACACCTCATTTGGAGTGTGACTGTGAAGCGGTACTTGACTAGCTGTCAATGGAACTGATAATTCCATTTCAGCAATTAGAACTGTTCCCAGGAACAATTAAGCTTAACTTTGAGAATCCTCTCTTCCTGTCAACTCTACCTTAGGTTATAAGAGAAAGGATGAGTCCCTACAGGTGATGAGACATATGGTATACCTTCATTATTTCAATATGGGAAGCTATCCCACACCTGCCACACATGGGGCACCAGACACATGAGGATGTGTGGGGGTCACCGGACCACCAGCTTCCTGCAGCATTCAGCATAGCTGGATCAAGAGTGTAGGACTTGTTATAGGGAAACTTTTGAGTCCTCCCAGACATCCCTCCCCTCACAAAGAGGCAGCATAGTTCAGAGCCCAGGCTGTAGAGCTAGACCCCTGGCCAACATAGCTGCATGATCTTGGACTGCTGGCTTTGTCTCTCTGTAAAGTGGATGATTATAGAAGCTACTGTGGAAGGGTAGGCTAATGGGCGGGAAGACCAGTGCATAATGTCTTGAGACAGAAATCTCAGGAATATTATTTGTATATGAATATATTGTATGGGCTTCCCGGGTAGCTCAGCTGGTAGAGAATCCACCTGCAATGCAGGAGACCCCAGTTCAATTCCTGGGTCAGGAAGTTCCCCTGGAGAAGGGATAACTAGCTACTCACTCCAGTATTCTTGGGCTTCCCTGGTGGCTCAGACAGTAAAGAATCCGCCTGCATTGCAGGAGACCTGGGTTCAATCCCTGGGTTGGGAAGATCCCCTGGAGGAGGGCATGGCAACCCACTCCAGTATTCATGCCTGGAGAATCCTCGTGGAGGGAGGAACAGGAACATTGCAGTCTACAGTCCATGGGGTCTCAGAGTCAGACACAACTGAGCGTCTAAGCACACATGCACATGTATATGTACATATATATATATATATATATAATTTTTAAAAATTTATTTTTGGCTGTGCTAGGTCTTTGTTGCTGCTTGGGCTTTTCTCTAGTTGTTGCAAGCAGGGGCTACTCTAGTTGCAATGCCTGGGCTTCTTATTGAGGTGGTTTCACTTGTGGCAGAGCACAGGCTTCAGTAGTTGAGGCTCCTGGGCTCTAGAGCACAGACAGGCTCAATAGTTGTGGCACATGGGTTTAGTTGCTTTGTTGCATGTGGGATCTTCCTGGATCAGGGATCGAACCCATATCTCCTGCGTTGGCAGGCAGAGTCTTTACCACTGAGCCACACTAGGGAAGGCCAGGAATATTATTAATATTGAATGCTATTGTATATAGCTTTCTTAAATATTTAAGTTTAGTTTTTGCTTTTTAAAAGTAAGTTATGTTCCTTCCAAGTAAATCAGAACATACAGAAAAACGGGGAATAAGCCAATCCTTGTGAGCCTTTGGATCCTGTCCTTCTTACCTATTTGCATTCATGCATATGTGTACACATGCACTCTTGTGTGGTAGTTGCTTGTTTTTTAGTTAATTCATAGTTGTAATTTTACTATGCAGTGTGTATCTGGAATCTTGTCTTTTTCCTCACATAGCATGAACTTTTCCTATCAGTATGTACATTCTTTGGTTTATCTTCATCTATTAAGGAATATTTAGCTGAAGCATTTACATGACAATCTCATTTCCATATCTAGAAATGTTATCTAAAAATGGAATTTCCAAAAGACATTTCCCAAATAATAGAGGAATAGCAGCTTTCTAGAGAAATGAATTGAACACATGTGGTCAATTTTGTCATTGAAACTTTGAGTATTATTTTTAAGATAGATGTAACAGCCTTTAACCTAGTTCATTTTCTTTCTCTCCTCAGGACTATTTTCCTAGTATTACTGTTTTCTCAGTATGCCAGAAATGTTAAATTTCCTCTCCCAATTTACAAATCCAAGAAAGGATGGACTGCATATAAGTTACAGCTTTTCAAAATGTTCCCTGTGAGTAATTACCTTTTTTTTTTGAGACAGTATTGCATTTAGTTCATATGTAAAATGTTTATAATGAGAAGAGAGAGGGGTTTAAGCAGACTGTCCTGAGGGACCATGTCTGTGTGATGATATCAGAGTACTAATGACCACCCAAATCATCATGGACCTAAATTTTAGAAGTGGTAGAAGTTTCCAGTCCTGGAGTCCTTTTCAGTTCAGTTGCTCAGTTGTATCTGACTCTTTGCAACCCCATGGACTGCAGCACGCCAGGCTTCCCTGTCCATCAACTTCCAGAGCTTGCTCAAACTCATGTCCATCAAGTTGGTGATGCCATCCAAGAGTCCATGGAGTCTTTTTAACAGTACATAAGAGGACATCGATCCTCCTTGGAAGTGAGGGAGATCGGACTCCACGTGGCCTTTTCAGGCCCGTTGTCCATTATTCTTATTTTACTAGCCAGTTTCAAACTAAATAACTTTACTGTATGAAACTGCTCTCTCTAAATGTGATTCCATTCAAGGAATAGGTTTTACGCAGATCCTTTATGTGTTTTTTTCTGCAAAGTACTGCTGGGCTCTGAGATATAATAATCCCACTGCAGGAAGGCATGTTTTGCTAGCAACCGCGACTTCTGTTGGCCTGACAGAGCTTTTTCCTTTGACCACTTCAGATCATCCTGGCCATCCTTGTGTCCTGGCTACTCTGCTTCATCTTCACAGTGACAGATGTCTTCCCTCCTGACAGCACGAAGTATGGCTTCTATGCTCGAACTGATGCCAGGCAGGGTGTGCTTCTGGTAGCCCCGTGGTTTAAGGTCCCATACCCATGTAAGTATTCTGGTGGCCAAGAGTGGTCAGGAGCCCACAAGGGTCCAACCTAGAGGAGTTGGGAGTTGGCAGGAAGCTCTGCAACACCAAAGGCCTTCTTTGTTACAGAGCATGCTCTGAAAGTCGTACCATTCTGGCCTTCAGAGGATTAGATAGCAGAGAAGGGAGGCAGGAGCCTCTGTCTCCAGAGGACCGTAGAGACTAACCAGTTCTCTTCTCAGTTGTACCAGTTGATTCTTTTGGTACCATTAGGACAAAATCCCAGGCTCAAGGAGCCTCTTGCAAGATTTGAGCTCTAGTGGCCAGGATTTGAGGTCAGCTGCCTAGAAAGGCAAGTATAGAGCTGCACAGTACCCAAACCACCAAAATGAACAGACTTGAGCAGGAGGGGCCTGAAGATTAGTAGACTACTCAAGCCTGGTGGAAGTGGTATAATCTTTCAATAGGTAGCAATGATCTTTTTTTTTTTAATTTGGTCACACCTGTCAGGTAAACTAATATTCACAAACAGACAATGGATCTTAAGTTATAATTTCATTGTTGGGTAACTCTTGGCCAGGTGGCAGGGGTGGATGATCCATCCCCAGCTGTGAGGTATCACTTGGATTCATGTGTAGCATTTTCTGGACCCCAGCCCCAGAAGTGTTTTGTGTGAACCCAGTGATTATTACATGCTTGTTGTAATGTGAAGACTCTGTTCCCAGCATTTAAAGTTTTGATTAGAATAAAGCCTGAGCTTAGTCAGATTGTGCCAGTTTACACCCCTGTCCAGTAGTCACATTTTCATATTTTCTGACAGTGAGGTAAAGCCAAAAATAATAAGATTAGGTCAAAGATAAATGTTCTAAGCATGTTAAATGATAGTGATTCTGGCAGTTGTTCCTCCTGGTCTTAACACATTTATAAACAGTGTAAAAAGTGTAGTCTTTCTAAAGCATTCTGAATCTCATCAGATTATATGGTATAAATATGTATTTATGTATACCTGGCCCCTCCATACAAGGTTCATAAACGTAATCTGAGATAAAATGAGATTAAAAGTCAGTTGATGAGGGACTCAGGAGAAGGCATGGGAGGGCAGGTAGGAGGAAGCCCCCACAGCACATATGGGTGGTCCTCTCTACCTGTCCATATGGCTCCCAAGATGAGCACAAATACTCACAGAAACACAGAGTGGGCTGTCCCGGAGAAGCAGCTGTGCGTGTGCTGAGAGATGAGAGACTCTGCTCAGGGACCATGGGGCCTGTGCACAGGGAGGCATAACTAAGTGGACAGGTCCTTAACATTATGATTGCAGAGGGTGCTCTCTGGTTTCTTTTCACAACAGCCCTTGAGTGCTACCAGCTCCTCTATTGCTAGAGCTTCCCTAGATAAAGAGCTACTTCCTGAGCCAGAAGGGTGTAGTCTTACGTATTTTCTAATCCAGAGATAAGTTTTCATGTATCTTAATCCAGAGACAAGTTTTTATATATCTAGACCAGTGGTTCTTAGTCTTTAGTATGCTAGGAGTTGCTTGGACTGGTTGTTAAAATACAGATTTCTTGTCCAAAATGTCAAAAGTGCCAGGCTGAGAAACCCTGCTATCAAGTAACAAACTAAAAGTTCTAGATAAAAAGAAAGATGAAATAACAGGCTTAAATAGAAGGCTGGAAGCCAGCAGGTTTAAATTTTAAATAAATAATCTGAAGGAAAAGGGGTCAAAAATTAAGATTATTAATTTTAAATGTTGAAGTAAATGGGATAAAGATTTTAAAAATCTTGCTGAGGATTTCAGGCAAAGTGTGGGGGATAAGAAAGCAATTAAAGTGAAAAGACTGAGAAAATAAAAGGCAATTTCTGGAAAATAATAAATGGCAAAATAAAATAAGACTCCCACCCCAAAATCTAGACACACAAACCATATTGCTGCCTCAGTAAAAGTAAATGTATCATAGGTTATTTAGAAAACACAAAATGTTGCTTGATAAAGAAATCATCTTCATGAGAAGAGTCCATTCCAAACCAATCCAGAGACGAGATGTTGACCAAGCCAGTTGCTGGTAGGTCTGCACCTTGAACCCCTGAATACAGACTGCCTCAGCATCCCCTGGTCAGCTCCCATGGGGTAAAGTGAGCTCCAGGAAGGAAAAGTTCTGTCCATACACACACCCAAGGAATATTCTGTACATCTTACTTTATGTGTTATCTTTCTCCTCCCAAATTTAGGGTTGCTCCCATGACCCAGAAGACAGAGGCCAAGCCCCTCTAGGGGGTTGGTCAAGGCCTTCCAAACCTACCTGCCCCAGGCCTCCTCTGGTGAGCAGCAGCCTATTTCTCCCCGGCTCTGTCCGTCCACTGATTGCCCATCCAGAACACCTTCTCCACTCTGTCTCCTGCTTTCCAGACTCTTCTTGAACAAGGACTGTGGCACTTCCTGACTTCTGGTGCTGATTGAGACCTGGTTTAGGTCACCTTCATTTGACATCCAACCATTACACTGTTCGAAATCTTTTAGTCCTGATCCCTCAGTATATTATTAGCCCCTGCACAAGACATTTTATACATTTCTCTTCATGTACTTTCTACTTAGTAGCTCTGTAATAACTAATGGTTCAGGGAAAGAAAGTCTAGGTACTTGACAAAGAAGTCTGTTCATTTTAACAGTGAAGGTTCCTCATGCTGTTTTTATTTATTTATTTTTTTTTCTTGGTGTTTCCAAGTGTATTCTGACTTTATTATTCTCAAGGCAGCTTTTATATTTTTAGTTGTTTTTATTAAATAAGATCAGCGGTTTTCATTGTCCAAATGGATATACTTTTAAATCGGAATACTCAAAATGAATCCACCTGGAACTTTGCTTTGCTTTCTTAAAGGAAACTCTTTAATTTTCTGTAACATGGTGTACTTAAAAAAAAAAAGTGCTGGTATTATACTAGAAAAGGGTTGTCTACACTTTGTGCTATGTTCTACTGTTGGAATTTAAATTTATGTGATGACTTTTCACTGCTTTTTCATTTGATGCCTCCCTCTGGACAGGAGCACTGTTTTGTACCATGCTTTGCACAGCAGGGCTAAACATTCTCTGCATACAAATACCCATCCCAACATAGCAGGCTATGTTAAATTCTAATTTAGCAGACACTGAGTGTGGCTTTGAAGCAAGAAAGAGGAGCACCCACCTCTTCCAGTCAAACAATTTCTTCTTTTAAATAAAGCAGACCAATCCTGATTATGACTGTTTTCATTCAACTCAGAAACTATTCCCAGGCATCTTGCACTGACAACTTATGTGTAAAAATAGTTACCATAAGCTTTAAAAATCTGAGTGGTTCTTGTAGAGTCCTCTGACATACTGAATGACTCAATATCCTGATATTTGCCTACCCCTCTAAGAAAGTTTATGAGGCTTTCATGCTTGTTTTTCTTCCTTAGTTCAGTGGGGACTGCCCACCATCTCTGCAGCTGGTGTCATCGGCATGCTCAGTGCAGTCGTTGCCAGTATTATCGAGTCTATCGGGGACTACTATGCCTGTGCAAGGTTGTCCTGTGCCCCATCACCTCCCATACATGCAATAAACAGGTGGGTTCCTGAGAAAATGAACTCTTCACTGGGCCCAGTGCCTCATACTTTGCTCTTTGGTTTGGACAGTCAAGAGTTTCAACATGAAGTAGCCAAGCATCAGGGCTCTTTATTGGCTGTTTGTTTTGAATAAGTAACTGCCCCTGTTTTGCTCTCATTTTCCACATCCAAATAATATAGAGCAGAATTCCCACCCTTCTTTCTCATGGTGACAGTCATATAAGACATTCTCTGTGAGATCTCTCCAGACCTTAAACTCACCAAAACAAGTGCCAGACACTGCCATTGTTCTTCGCTTGGTTTGGGATCATGGAGGTATTGTCCCCTTTGATTTCTTGTTTTCCCTTCTGTTCCTTTCACAGTTACAGTTCATATAGAGAGAGACAAGAGCAGGAATAAATGAAGTCTGTAAAATCTAGAGGTTTATGAGCTGTGAAGTTTATATTCTCAGTAGATATAGTCAGTTTCTTGATGCTGGGGTTAAATTGGGCCCTATAGAAGCTGTAAAGAAAATAAAGTAGCCCAGATCATCCCACCCTTCCCAGTCAGCTGCCACCCTTCCAGAAGGAATTGTGTGTGATGAGAACAAAAGGGCTGATATCTCTGCATCTTTTGCATTGCTTCTGTTGGTGTTTAGAGCCCTAGTTTTTCCATTTTTCTCTAGTGGAGCTACTGCATATGAGTAAATTATTTATATATTGGTCCTTTTGAAAGTTCCAACATTTATAAAATTACAAAGCGTTTCCTTTCTGATAAAACTGTATTAATAGGAAAGGAATCAAATCTGTGGATGACCTATGTTGTCTTAGATTGCCACAAATGATTACTTTCTGGCAAAAATATTTTAATTTGGAATAATTTTTAAACACTTGTGTCTAATATGTGATTCAGAGATGTGCTTCTGAAAGTTGAATGAGCATGGAGAACCCTGTTAAAATGCACATGTTCAGATCTGGGGTGTGGCTTGAGATTCTGCATTCCTAACCCCTCCTGGGGAGAGTAGAGGCTACAGGTCTGTGGACCCTGCCTTTGGGTCACAACCATTTAGACTATTTCAGAGTATTTCTCCCATTGAATTAATGTTTTTCTTTACTCTATTCCTTTACCTTTTAGGGGGATTTTCGTGGAGGGTCTCTCCTGTGTTCTCGATGGCATTTTTGGTACTGGGAATGGCTCTACTTCATCCAGTCCCAACATTGGAGTTTTGGGAATTACTAAGGTACAGATATTTTTATAATTAAATGATTGGGCCTCTAAAAGTTGATCCATTTTGTTGATTGGTCTGGCCACTGTGAGTTCTGAAAGGATGGCCTCCAATTCTGAGATTGTCTTCTTCCCCATCTCTTTTTGATTCATTGATGGGTTTTTGGAATGCTGATAGAGGTCTCTTTCCCCTTGACTGGCCTAGGTAGGCAGGCATTCAGGTGCTATTCCTTCATGCATTCTACAAATTTTTATTAAGCACTGACCCTTTGCCAGGCCACTGTTCTAGGCACTTGGGATACATCAGTGAATGAAAAAGAAAAATGTTTCCATCTTTTATGGAGTTTACATTCTATCAGAGGAAGACAAGCAATAAATAGTAAGCATAATAAGTATGACAGAAATATGGAGCAAAATGGGGGGATCAGGAGGGTAAGTTAGGGTGGTCAGGCTAAGCCTCATTGAGAAGGTGACCTTGAGCAAAGACCTTATGGAGCTGAGGGAGGGAACTTTACAGGTACCTAGGGAAGAAGTATTCAGGCAGGGGGCACTGCCAGTGCAGAGCCCTATCACAGAACCACCCTGGCATGCTGCAGATCAGCAAGGAGGCCAGTGTGACAGGAGCAGAGATGGGAGTGGGTGTGGTTAGCAGATGAGGTTCTTGAGGTAACTGAGGACCAGGTCATGCAGGCCTTAAAGGCTGCTAAAGGCTAAGTGGAAGTGGTGAGGGGGAGGGTCCCTCAGGGTGTGAGTCCATCTGGTGTTTTTTTTTTTTTTTTAAGAATTACTATGGCTGCTATGATGAAAGTAGATGACTGGGGTCTGGGAAGAGGGTGGAAACAGGAGACCAGTTAGGAAATGGCACTAATTCTAGATTAGAAATTGCATTCTGTCTGTGTGCTTAGTTGCTCAGTCATGTCTGACTCTTTGCGACCCCATAGACTGCAGCCCGCCAGTCTCCTCTCTCTGTGGGAATACTCCAGGCAAAAATACTGGAGTGGGTTGCCATGCCCTCCTCCAGGGGATATTCCAAACCTAGGGATCAAACCTAGGCAGATTGCAGGCAGATTCTTTGCTGTCTGAGCCATCAGGGAAGCCCAAGAATACCGGAAAGGATAGCCTATCCCTTCTCCAGGGGAACTTCCCGACCCAGGAATTGAACCAGGGTCTCCTGCATTGCAGGCAGATTCTTTACCAGCTGAGCTACCAGGGAGGCCCAGAAATTACATTACTTATTACAAATAAATCAATCTTACAGTAAAGAACTAATGCAGTTTTCAAACTGTAGTAGCATCATTCTTCTCTTTCAGATGAAATCTGTTGTGGAGTTAGTGAACAAAACAAGCCATAACAAGTCACTCAGGTTGAAGCAGTACCTGGTCTGAAGTCCTCCCCACTTATCTCTCCCCACAACCCCACTCCAAGCATACATACCACAGTCTAGCTTCAGGAACAAGGAGGCTGCTTCTCGGCCTTTCAGATTTACTAGGAAATAAGTTTTATATCCCAGTTGCTTTGGGCCAATGCTTGCTGTTTGCCCAGGGTGTTGAGGAATGCAGCTCAGCCCTGGCCATCATATGCTGTGCAGCTAGACATGGTTAGAACTGGTTCACCATCATCCAGGGTGGACTGCATGAGTCAGAGGTCTCCCTCTCCTCACCCTTGTATCTTGAGAACTTGGGGGTGAGTTGGTGCATTCTAGAATCATTTGACCTCTTTAAAATTAGAAATCTTCCTCCAGCTCTTTGCACAATTCTATAACCAAGAGAAAGAAACCAGATACTTGGTTTGGTTAATTTTAACTGCAAATCCAGGTGAGAGGGAGTAGAGCATACGTTGTACAAGCCTGACTTGCTGGTTGGTTTTTCTGTAAGTTGGCCAGGCCATCACAGAGCTCAACCTTAGGTGTGCCAGTAGCCACACCTACTGCCTGTCTCTCCTTGTACATGACATGTGAGGGCTGCCTGATGGGCATTTCTTTCCAGGATGCCTGGGTCCTATTGCTGCAGATACTGAGCACACAGAGGTAAGGGAAGGGTCAAATGGGCACCAAGTAGGGTGTAAGCCATTAACTCTCTAGGCAGTTTGCTGCCATGAACCTGTAGACCTATAACTAATCCAAAATAACATAATGATAAAATTATTATAGATGGAGGGACTCTTGGGGAAACAGTGTAACAAGCCAGCTCTCTTTCTGCACCTCTTTAAAATACATCACAGATAATTTAACTAGAGTCACTATAGGGAGTAAGTAGTGCTGTCATCAGGGTTCCTTCTAAAACATTACTGAGATGGCTTGAGGAATAATTACCTTTATTATAATTTAGATGATGCTGGCTTATTCTGAAAAGGCACCCTGTCAGCATTTTTTAATTGAGCCAGTTGATCTTGCCTCTGAATTCCTTTGGAGCCACTTCCCCTAGCAGAGGCCTTATCAATTTAAGGGGCAATATCGGCCCTGGAGTTAGCTCCATTACCCTGACTCACAAGGGGCTATAATTCAGCCATCTACACAGATGCCTTGGGGTGGGGAAGTGAAACTAGCACCAGAAGCTTCTCTGTGGCCTAAGCCATGTGGCTAATGCAAGATCCCTGCCCAGGAAAAAGGAAGCAGAAGTTTCAAGGCTGTATCCTGCCTTTTATCTAGCTGAAGGGCTTGAAACAGTTGCTTTTCTGATAAGAACTCATACCTGAAATCTGGCAATTCTAAATCTAGATCTGTGTTGTGCAGTATGGTAGTCAGTAGCCACATGTGGCTGGTGGATGCCAAAGGAAAGCACAGATACAGAACATTTCCATCATTGTGTGAAAGTCTTTCAGACAGCATTAGTCTGGACCATTGTATCAGTCTTCCAGAACATACAGAAAGAGGGTGATCTGTGGCTCTTTCTGAGGATCCGTCTCCATTTCCTGGCAACTCTACTATTTGCTCTCCTTTATCCTGTTATGGCATTCCATGTACAGACATGGACATTCTGGCTACTTGATTAGAGGTGAGGCTGCCTACCCTGCTGTGTGTTCTGAAGTTCTGTGGGTTGGATGGGTTGGATTCCATGTGCAGGACTGCTTTGTTGAGAGTGTTCCACTGTCTGTCCCACAGAAAAGGGCAGCATGACACGGTAGGGAGGTGGTTGCTTTGGATTCAGCCTTGACTCCATCATATTCTTCTAACATGACCACGGGCAAGTTACATCACCTCTCTGTATTTCTGTGCCCTTGTCTATTAACAATAGCTTGCAAAATTTGGGAATTACTTCATGTAAAGCATTTAGCATGTGGTTAGATAAGCAAACTAGAAATATTGTTATACAATATTTAGACCTAAGTTTATTTCTAGGAAGAGTAAACACCATCTTCTTGGCCATACTATCTTTTTTGATGGTATCCAAAAGGAGATCATTTCTCCTCTGCAGCATACCACCCTATTGAACACTTTTGGAAAGTCAGAAATGCAGTGTCAATTTTTCAGTGGCCCTGGAGGCAGAGCTGCAGTTCAAGAAGGAGATCAGAAGGGAGCCTCGGAAGTGATTCCAGGGAGTGTGCAGTGAGAAAGGTGTGAAGGCTTCACATAAGCACCAGGAGGGCAGGGATTTTAGGGCTGTGTGTCTGGTGTTTAGAATAGAAATGTATAATAGGGACTTGGTTAATGTTTGTTGAACAGAAGAAGAGTGACTAACTTGCTGCTTTTTTTGGACAGCATCTAAGGGAGATCAGCCCTCCATGCATGGTTTTCATACAAGATTTATTGTTTCAGGCATCCTTGGGGCCAGCCCAGTCCTCCCCACTGCACATCTAACAGGGCTGACTCTGCTGGGAGATGGATCCCTCTGTCTGGTTGCTCTTTTGTCTTACTCATGCCTCAAGACTATCTCTAGGGAATCCTCCCCAACTTTTCAGAGTTTTTTCTTCCCACTGGACTCCCATACAACCTAATAATTGCAGCAGTACTGTTATTTGATCATAAGTTTATGACTTACTTATATTTGTATCCGTCACTTCCCCCTCACTCCAAAGTGCTGGTCCTTGAAAATGTTTGCTGAAAATGCTCGCTTTTTGTAAATGAAAGGCTTCCTTATTATGAAATGTAGCCAAGTGTAAGTCATTTTTGCTCCATTGCCAATTTGCATGACCCTTTTTACTGCATCCCTGCACTTAATGGTGGTATAATGGGATGAGCTGTAAATTGTAATAATGGAAGCTAGGCTCCAGCATCAGCTGTGACTGATTCTAGCTGGGTAGCTTAGTAAAAGATTTGCTTCTTGCTCTGAACTTGACCCTTGGGCTCATTGAGAAGCTCTTGGAAGGTCTAGCCCAGCATCATCCAGGAGAATGGTGCAGTAGTAGAAATGTTCTGTACTTGCACTATCCCCTGAGGGAGCCCCCAGCCACTTATTCCTACTGAACACTTGAAATAAAGCTAGTACAACTGAGTCCGTTTTTACATTTCGTTTCATTTTAATTATTTAAATAGCCATTTCCTATTCATTGTAACTCACACATAAAGCATTATGGACACTATTCCATTTCTGGAAGCTCTTTTATTCAGTTTATTGTCCTCAGGATGTTCTCTTGGGAGAGGCAGCACAGAGTAGAGACCAATAGTGCAGGATTCTTGAGCCCAGTACCAGCTCCGTCTCTTGCTACCTGGGTGACAGTGGACTAGATGGAAGCTCTAGAAGGCAGAGATCAAGCTTAACCAGTAAAGTTGGGGCCACATGGGAAATGCTGTGTGTGATGCTGCAGAAGTCCAATGTTGGGAGAGGCGAGCCTTGTAATGAAAGAAGGCTTTGCAGGGGAGGTAGCTTTAGGGTAATATCGGTACTCTGATGTGTGTCTGAGAACTGGCCAGGAGGGGGATGAGCACCAGAAGACGTAGGCAGGGACCTCACCTCCCAAATCATGATGTTAAAGAGGTTACTCCATTGCAGTGGAGAGGACAGGTGGGCAGAAGAAAGGCCAGAGGAAGCAAGTTCAGGTGGGAGGCTATCAAATAACCTAATGCTTGCCAGGTGTTGTTCAGACTATTATATATACAGCTTATTTAATCCTCAAAGCAGAAGCACCCTGTTCATTGTTACGGAGATGAGGATCCTGCCACTCAGAGAGACTAATGCCCGTCATATGGTTAGAGATGGAGCCAAGATAGGAGTCAGGCAGCTGGGCTCTAGAATCCTGCACACAGTGGTCTCTAGGCTGTGCCACCTCTCATGAATAATATGCCAGAAGGAGAAGTTCCAGAACTGTTTTGTCTGATCTGCCAGAACCCAGAAGAAAAGCAGGGGCCAAGTGTATTTTTTGCATTTTGGATTTGAGACACTACAAGATCATCCTGGCTGGTGGCTGTGGACGTTAAGAAACCCAAGAACACAGCTCAGGAGTGAGTGCAGAGTGAGGTGACATTGCCCAGGGCTCAGAGACCCATAGGTCAAGCCCTGGGGTCCCCATAGTCAAATGAAGCGAGGAGTCAGCTTCCAGCAGGAACCAGATGGGATGGGAACAAGGAAAGATGGTGAGAATCTTTTTACCCTGGATGTGTTTTTAGTAGTTATGTATTGATATCAATCCTCATTGTAAAGTTAGACTAAAGACTCATTGTAAAGTTAGACCCTCTTAACTAAAAGTTTTAAGAGCAATCTAGATTTTGTCTATGGGTTTTGGTCACATTTGCCTGCTGGGACCTGAGTAGTTCTGTGTGCTCTTGGAGGACCTCAAGGTGAATGCCTGTCTCTGCCCTCTGTGTGTCCTGCAGGTTGGCAGTCGTCGGGTGATACAGTACGGCGCAGCCCTCATGCTGGCGTTGGGCATGATCGGAAAGTTCAGTGCCCTCTTCGCCTCCCTTCCAGATCCTGTGCTTGGTGCCCTCTTCTGTACTCTCTTTGGTAAAATTCCATTTCCTTGATAGTTGGCTTTCTTCTCAAGCTCCTTTTCTTTCTTCACATTGCTAAGGAATTCCTTCAGTGAGACTGAAGGTAATGATAAATTTCTATTTTAAAATACAAAAGGATATACCTTATAAACATATAAATGCGTATCATTTGCTGAGTTGAATTGATATTAAAGGTAGAATAACTGAGCTAGGAAAAATCAGATTAAATTTTAGTCTCTAGTTGCCATTTTTTTAAGGTTCTTACGCTTTATTGAAACCATGCTGCCTTGAATATCCTCTGCAGATATCTTTGGATATCACATTTTTTAATGTGGTATAGAAGCTGTTTCTTTTCTTGTATCTGAATTATTCCATTACGGATTTAGTTGCAGATAAGACCTTCAGGAGCAATGTTCTTTTCTTTTCTCTTTCGTTTGTCCATACCGTACAGCATGTGGGATCTCCCATGCAAGTACTAACCAGGCCCGACCCTGCTTAGTTTCTGAGATCAGATGAAATTGGGCATGTTCAGATGGTATGGCCATAGACAAGCATGTGGGGTCTTAGTTCCTAGTTCTCTGACCAGGAATCGAACCCACACCCCCTGCATTGTAAGTAGTCTTAACCACTAGACCACCAAGGAAGTCCCTAGTTGCCATTTCTAATTGGTTTAAGCTCAGATATCTTCTCCCTGTGGGCCATTTAAAACTGTCGGTTTTTACAGAAGGGAGTCAATTTGATCTCTGTGCCATTCAGTTTAGTAATCAGGGACCTGATATTCAGGCCCGTATCCTAATGTAATTGAAATGTTTAAATTGAGTTTTTAAGGGGAACCATTGTCTTTAGTTTTCTGCCTGGTCTAAAGAAAGTGTAATGTTTATGCCCCTGAATAAACCCAGACAGTGCCTGAGTCAGGTGATCACATTCTGGTTCTGTCCTGACACTGCACAGGTCTCCCAACTTGTTTCTGATTGGACAGAGAAAGGCCATTGTAGGGAGTCTGCCCTGGACAGTGTATTTGTCATCCATGCCATAGGTGAGATAATGGAACTTGTGGTCTGATGTCTTCTATCTAGGAATGATCACAGCTGTTGGACTCTCTAACTTGCAGTTCATTGATTTAAATTCTTCCCGGAACCTCTTTGTGCTTGGATTTTCAATCTTCTTTGGGCTCGTCCTTCCAAGTTACCTCAGACAGAACCCTCTCGTCACAGGTAGGAGAAACAGGCCTTGAATCTTGTGGCAGCATTGGAACCGCAGTCACCAGCTCACAGAACTTCAGGAATCATTTCAACGAATGTTCATCTGTGTATTTCATTGCAGTCCCACTTGGCTGAAGTTTAACTTGAATCCCTTTGCACTCCCCACTTGAGTTGGCACATGCATATAACTGATGTGCATGGCCCAGTCTCCCTTCTTTCCTTTTCTCTTTCTTCCTCTCCCTGCTTCCATCTGTTCTTTTTTTGAAAAAAACCCAAACAAATCAGGACCCTACCCTTTGGGAGAATGCCTCTGTAAAACATTTTGATTTTTCAGACTAAGGCTATATTAAAACTTAGAATTTCTTGAAACTCAACCTCATACACTTTGCTATACATGTTTTTCTATTGGGACTACAAATGTTTTGAGTTCAAGATCAACCTTTTTAAAAACATTTTTATTGGAATATAGTTGCTTTACAATGTTGCATACATTTCTATTGTACAGCAAAGTGAATCATTTATACAAATATACATACCCCCTCTTTTGTGGATTTCCTTCCCATTTAGGTCACCACAGAGCACTGAGCAGAATTCTCTGTGCTATACAGTAGGTGCTCGTTAGTTACCTATTTTATATATATAGTTGTGTGTGTGTGTTTAATTCCTTTTTTAAAAAGTTCTTTGTGATGTGGGCTATTTTTAAAGTCTTTATTGAACTTGGTGACGACATTACTTCTGTTTTATGTTTTGACTTTTTGGCCACAAGGCGTGTCAGATCTTAGCTCACTGACCAGGGTTCAAACCTGCAACCCCTGCATTGGAGGACAAAGTCTTAACCACTGGACCACCAGGGAAGTCCCCAATTCCTTTTTATGTTAATACCCAAATGTCATAAAGAATGAACAAAAAAAGAACATCTTAAGAAACAAGTTTTGCTGCTGACATTTTCTGCAGAATTGGGGATCATTTTATATATGTGTGTGTGTATTTTTTTTTTTAGCTGGTTTTTTTTTTTAGATTTTCACATAACATAAAATTAATCATGTTAAAGTGAACAGTTCAGTGGTATTTTAGTACATTTACAGTGTTGTATAATCACCACCTCTGTCTGGTTTCCAAAACATTCTCATCAGCCCAAAATAAAATTTCATACCCATTAAGTAGTTAACCCCCATCATTTTCCTTCCTCTCAGCTCCTGGCAACCACCAGTCTGCTTTCTATTTCTATGAATTTACCTATTCTGAATATTTCATAAATGGAATCCTGCAGTATGTGACCTTTTATGTCTGGCTTCTTTCATTTGTCAGAATGTTTTCAAGATTTATCCATATATAAGTATTTCATTTCTTTTTATGGCTAGATAATATTCCATTGTATGTGTATACCATAATCTGTTTATCCATTTTTCCAGTGATGCACATTTGGGTTGTTTCTACTTTTTGACTAGTGTAAATAGTACTGTTATGGACATTGATTTGCAAGTACAGGCACTTCTCACTCATGGTAGTTATGTTCTATAAAATCCCCAAGCATATGGACCTAGCAGATCCTGAACCATTGCTCTTGGGAGAACATAGTCAATAGCACTAGATCTCATGCCCGAATGACATTCATCTCACATATTTTCTCCGTTAGGCACATCATGGCCATCTTGCAATGGGGCTGTTTTAAATAGCGAGATCACCAATAAAGCAGCACAAAAATGCAAAAAAAAAAAAATGTGGTATTATACAGACTGCTAAAAGAATATTGTTTACAGTCTGAGAGCTGAAACCAGAAGACAGAGCATTACCTTGTTTAACCTCAGCTGGGAACATGTGTGTTGGGTGACTCAAAATTTTCACTGCTTTGTACATGTCCGTGAATGACTAAAAGCACCACAAGTATTCATTTTGGGTTTACAAATAAATTTTAGTGTGTAGGCAATTCACAAATAACAGAATCTGCCTGGTAATGAGGACTATTTGAGTACCTGTTTTTAATTCTTTTGGGTATATGCCTAGGAATAGAATTGTTGGGCCATTCTCTTTAACTTTTTGAGGAACACCTGTTTTCCATAGCAGGTGAGCTATGGAACATTGCTCACAACATTCCCGTCAGGTATGTTGAACACAATGATTTCTCTTTCTCCACATTCTCACCAAACATGTTATTTTTCTGTTGGAGATCATTATATTTTTTAATACAAAAAGTGTGTGAATTTCTATTTTAATGTATCTCATTCATATAATGACATCTTTAGAAATAAATTTTAGAAATAAATTTAGAAATAAATTTGCTCTAAATTAAAAGCAGCTAAGCACTAATTAGTAACCCAGAATTCTGAAGCCCTTCATTTGATTCCTGATCTCACAAATATTTTGTTATTCACTTTGTAAATTTTTCAACCTTACAGCAGCCATCTTTTATATTGATTTTTTTTTTTAATCTGCAAGCAACACTCCCCAGCACCCCTGAAGGCTTCCTAGTTCATTATAGAGTGAACTTCACTCTATTAGATTTGGGGTGGGGACCGTGCTGGGTCTTAGTTGTGGTACACAGTCTCTTTCATTGAACAGTGTGCGGGTTCTCTAGTTGCAGTACACATGCTCTGAGGCACGTGGGGTCTTAGTTCCCTGACTAGGGACCGAACCCTCGTCCCCTGCATTGGAATTCTTAACCACTGGACCACCCAGGAAGTCCCCTCTATTAGATTTACTTTTTGTGAATCATTGTTAGAAATTTTCCTTATGGAGATAACTTGATTATTGTCGAAGGTAGTTTAAATAGTTTATTTACTATTATTGTCATAGTAGTTTAAGGCATTACTGGCAAAAATTTATACATGCACAGTAGAAATTTACACTTTCATGCACTGCATTGACTGAATTAGGGTCCACCCTAGTGTTCCTTTTTAAGTCAAAGACAAGTCTGTTCTGACTGTGACCTGTTGCTATGTTGTTTTTAGGGATAACAGGAATCGATCAAGTGTTGAATGTTCTTCTCACAACTGCTATGTTTGTAGGAGGCTGTGTGGCTTTTATTTTGGATAACACCATCCCAGGTATGTGGCATATATCAAACATGCTTATTACATATGTGAATCACTTTTTTGCCAAATAAATATAGGAAGTAGGAAGCATGAATCAGTGCAAAGACATCAGTGATTAAACTTCTCTAAAGTGGTTAAGATGATACCTTGAGCCACCTTTCATGAATCACTTTTTTGCTAATAAACTTAGTTTTTTTCCTTCTTGCTGAATTATTTCTAAGAGAAAACAGGTGAATTCCTTGTATATGTGATATGGCAGCAGGATGCCTTAAGCATGCTCCAGCTACCTGCCCTCCTGCTCAGCCTTGCCTGGAGCCCTGCAGTTTGGCTTTCATTGACTTGTTCACATACTTCTGAGCCAGCTGCTACCAGCGGACAGCACTCCTCCTCCTTCTAGGCCAAGTGCTGGGTGACAGACTTAACATGCGATGTGGGGCCTGCCTTCTGGCTTCCTAGAGAAGACTACTTTGTATTGTTGTAGAATGCCGCCATGGACACACCGGTAGATTCATCCTCTGTTAAGGAAGGATGATGTTTATTTTTGAGTTTAAAGGTTCTGCTGAGATTTTGCCCTTAATCTACCTCCAAAAGCCTCAATCAAGAAGAGGTTACTGGGGAAATGAGAGATGAACACATCGGGCAGAAGGAATCACACACATGAGTAGGTGGAAGGTGTTATATTTGTGGGAGGTCAGTGATATCCTCTTTCTTTCCTAAGTCAGCACTTAATAGAGAGACCAAGGAGTCAGGCAGATGGAAATGGTCAGTTTCATTACTGAATGCCCATAGGAGGGCATAGCTTATATGTGTGAAAATAATGAGAAGTTCTTAAGCCCTGCACCATAGGCTAGACCTCATCACCCAGGCTCAGGCAGAGAAATATATTGTTATGGCTCCCATGGAGCTAAAAGCAGGTACCAGTGCTATCTCCACTGTAAAGACTTTTGAAAAGGAGTCCAGGAGTGCTGAACCATGAAGATCCAGATCTTTCTCGCTGACTCATCTGTCAGGGTGCAGAATTGCCAGGAGTGTTACACCAGTGGAAGTTCATCCTCATAGGACCACAAGTGGGGAATTTGTGACAAATGCACCCCACCCCCCAGTAAAATGGAGCAAAGCAGTATAAAAAGTGGTATGTCTAGGTAAAGAAAGCTGAGTGCCAAAGAATTGATGCTTTTGAACTGTGGTGTTGGAGAAGACTCTTGAGAGTCCCTTGGACAGCAAAGAGATCCAGCCAGTCCATCCTAAAGGAAATCAGTCCTGAATGTTCATTGGAAAGACTGATGCTGAAGCTGAAACTTCAATACTTTGGCCACCTGATGTGAAGAACTGACTCATTCGAAAAGACCTTGATGCTGGGAAAAATTGGAAGGCGGGAGCAGAAGGGGATGACAGAGGATGAGATGATTGGACGGCATCACCGACTCAATGGACATGAGTTTGAGTCAGCTCCGGGAGTTGATGATGGACAGGGAGGCCTGGCGTGCTGCAGTCCATGGGGTTGCAAAGAGTCAGACACGACTGAGCGGCTGAACTGAACTGATGTCTAGGTGAAGGGGGTGCTGGGTGTGCAGTGACCGAGTAGTGAAGTCATTGTGAGATGTAATAAGGTTTCTGACCCTATTTTGCAAGATCAAATCTGTGTTTTAGAAATACTTGTTTTGAGGGGTTAGTGATTCCTAGATTTCTGGTTTGAGCATCAACTATTTTCTCAAGTGTTCTTTTCTATCATCCTATTTCATTCAGTCTACGGGACAACAGAAGCAGAGAATCTCAATTCTTGGTAGAACTGTTTAACTAAACATTCCATTGTTCTGTTTTTGTTTTGCTCTGTGTGTTCCACAGGTACTCCAGAGGAAAGAGGAATCAGAAAATGGAAGAAGGGCGTGGGCAAAGGGAGCAAGTCTCTCGATGGCATGGAATCCTATGATTTGCCATTTGGCATGAATGTTATTAAAAAATACAGATGTTTCAGCTACTTACCCATCAGCCCAACCTTTGCAGGCTACACATGGAAAGGCCTCGGGAAGAGCACTAGTAGCCGGAGTTCAGATGAAGACTCACAGGCAACAGTATAGCCGTAGCTCATCCTGTGGCCTGGCCACAGTGAGGCATGAACCTGTAGTTCCTTGCTGAGTAACAAGCAGTAACATATATGTTTGTAGATCTGCATTTACATTCTCCACCCCAGAGCTAAGACAGATTACAGGTAGCTTTTTTCTTGTGGGTTGTGATCATGTCTAATACGATGTCTCATTTATCTTTTTATTTAAGCCCTTGAGAACATCCGTTGATGGTCATGGTCACTGAATTTGAAGTTCCTGCTCTCCTGTGGGAGTGGATGCTTGAAGTCTACAGTGACTCCTTGTTTTCAGTCCCCTTCTAACACCCTGTGCTAGCTTTCTTACAGGCCACCTCCAGGGTTCAGGGGCTTTCTGTCCTTGGAAGCACCAGGACCTGCACCTACAGAGACCTCCTCTGGTCAAGGGGTACCAATATCCTTGTATTGTCACAACTGACTGGTCAATTGTGATTTTATGATCCCTGATACTGTATGTAAGGTGGCTGCTGGCCAATTGAAAACAGTGACATGCTTTACACTATACCCAAATCTGTGCGTGGGTAAAGTCTGTACAGATAGAATGGAAATTGGGGGATTGGACAGGAAGGAAAGTACCTTGAAATCAGTATCTGATTCTCAATAACACTTTCTTAGTGCCACCCTGGCCCAAGCTTGGCCAACCCATCTCTTATTGGTCTCCTTTTTACTAGTAGCTGAGACACTCTTATTTGGTATTTATCACTCCTGGCTGGTGTGACGGGTATAGAGTGCCATACAGAGACACCAAGCAGATGTTTATGAGGATCATGGCTCTGCTGACATGTGGATGTCAGTTATTGTTGTGTTTATTTGTAATTACAAGATTTTATTCCTATTTAATGTTACTGATTATGGATTTTTTAAATCAGTGTTTTTCCATGTGACCCTTTTACCTTACATCCCTATTACTTGTCCCTCATCTCCTATTCCCCATTAAGAAAGGAACCAGCATTTGTTAAAGCTATGGACACCAACAGGGAAGTTTGTTGTCATGGCTCTAGAAGGCCAGTAACCATTATTGTGGTTGTGTTTTGTATTGCTTGATACCACGAAAGTGTAAATACATAATGCTTAATCTGTTTATCAAACTGACTGCTGGACCAGAGCCCAGAAACCATGAGTTAAGTTATACGTTGATTTGTTTTCTGAAGAAGGGAGGCCAGGGCAGGTGACAAAACAGCTGCCATATTGAATGGTTCAGCATCCTGGTAAATTAATCACTGCAGTTAAGTTGCCATTCACATCTGGCAGTTAAGGCTTAAGGAGACTTTCTGTGAGTTGTCATGTTGAATGTCTGCTGGATTTTTATTTTCCAGAGGGTAAGACTAGATCCCCTGACCAAATGCTGCCTTTCTTGTTGAAGGGGTAAGAAAAGCAGCTTGCAGTCCTCCTCTGTTAAATTCTTATTAATCACATTAAATTATTTCTGACAAAAATGACTTATTGAATTTGGTTTGAAATTTTCAATCAAAGGGAAAGCCTGAGTGACCTTGTTTCATGAGATAGTACTTCTTAAGTGTTTATTTACCTGATTGTTTACAGGCAGTGGGCACACGGCTCTTGGCAGCCTTGAATCCACATGGTGAATTTCTGGCCCCCACAACTGGCCTCCTTGACTCCTGTAAAGTTTGGGGCTTTAAGGGCTATTCTGGCAAGAACACTCCAGAGCTACTGCGCTGTTTTGCCAAAACCTTATTGCAAATTAAGTAAAGAAAGACTCTAAATTTAAATTTGTATGGGTTTTTTTTTTTTTTTGAGGGGGGAGCATATTTAGAAGCACACTGGTTAATGATTTTCATCCTGTTGACTTGGTAAGCCCTGAAGACTGACAGCCCTAGTTGTCACCTTAATTGCCTAGTTTATTCTGTTTGTATTTTGCTTAGCATCTCCAGTTTCTCTCCTCTGAACAGTGGGGAAAACTGTTAAACATCCCAGAGATTTGCAGTATTCTTGCTCTCTAGATGAGCAGAATGACCAAATACCCAACTAAAAGCCTCTGAACCATTGGTAATTCAGGAACAAGTTCCCTTCAGCTTAACTTGACCCAGGCATCTTCCCTCCCAGTGGGTAACACTCAGGACATGTGCAAGTCTTCAAAATGTGCAAAGAAGCCCTGTGCCCACACCTCCTACTCGAAAAAGAGGGTTTCCCCCCTTCTCATTCCATTGGGGCCAACTTAGATTCTCCATGGTGGGGGAAGGGGACAGGAGGTTAGGAAGTGTCCTCTTGCTTGCAGATACACTGCAGAATGAGTCTGTAGTTGAAAAAAAACTATATTCATCTGCTTCTTGTGTTTGAGCACATACCTGAAAAGGAGGTTTTGGGGGATACTGTGCCTGTGCACCTGCCATGTGCATTATTGGGGCCACACACATACACCCCATGCTTTGGCCAGTTGAACGTTGTAGGATGTTTTGAATGTGAATGTCCTTGGACAGAGCATTCATTCTCCAATTCCCACATGAACACCTACCCCCCATTTTCACATTTATATTGGTGATCGTGATGTGAAAAGTAGAAACTTACAAATAGGACAAAAGCTGCTACAGTATCACTGGTGGGAGGCAAGGGAAAACCCACACTGGTTTTGATAAAATATCTAACATGGAGCATAGAGAAATGGGAAATGGCTCCAGTCTTTGTAGGCAGTTTTCATTCTCATTCTCACTAGCGAATTTCACATAGATTTACTGATACAGAATCTTTCTTAAGAGGGCTTCAGTGTTAGACTGTAGTAAGTTTATTGTGATTGATCAAGGCAAGGGAATGGTATATCCATGGGTCCTGATGGTTTCCCGTTTTCATGGTAACAAATTCATACACAGAATTTGCTTCATACTGTAGAATACTGACTTTCATGATGATAACCTGGTTTATGCATGAATATTACAGTATTTCCATATAATAAAATAATATTTCTACCCAGGATAATAGTCACAGTTTTCCAGGGAGGGAATGATAATTTTCATGACAATGTCATGTGATGATAGAATTTCTCCATTGATGAATCTCTAGTATGTGTTTATACTTTATTTACCCACGCATATATTTTATGACCATGAGCTAAGTTGTTATTTCTTTAATTCATGTCCCTGCTGAAATATTAGTACTAGCAACTTAGACTTGAAGTTGACAACTGTAACTATAACTATAACGATAATAATCAATGCCTCAAGAGTGGTCAGGCCAGATAGGAGATGAATAAGGAACTGTGGCAGAAGCCTCATCCCAGAACCTGTCTGGTGCACAGGAAGGCAGCATCCTGCATACTCACCCCCACAGCTTGGGGTGGACACACAGCTGCGGGCAGCATGCCTGGCATGGCTGTTGCTGCCTCCTGGTTTGCTCACCCGGCTGTGCCCCCTGAATGCCCTGGCAGCCTAAGCTCTCACAGGGCCCGCTTCTCCATGGAGCCACCCCTTGGTCTTAGGGAAACACTTGGGGCCTCACATGTTACTTGTATTGTGCTCTGTCCCCTTACGATTTTGACACACAGAATAGGACCTCCTCTACCCTCCATTCCTCCTATAGTCACAGTGGAGTAGTGCAAGACAGTTGCCCATTTTTTGCCAGGATTCAGCTTCTGCCCTTGGACCCTTGAAGCATGTTAACGCTGAAGATCCCTTTTCAGCAGCCTCTCATACATTCCTGTCCTTTTAGGCTATTCTTGACCTCCTTGTCCTCACCCTACACTGGTGACATCCAGCCTCCTTAGAATTGCTCTGTGTGTTTCCTGACACTTAGGACACCCTCCCCAGTGGTGCCATCTTACTGACAGTCAAGTTAAAACCCTTTTTGTTTATTCATAACAACTTTGTCATGTTAGTCAATTTCTGACTGTTCTTAAAACAGTAGGGATGCCTATATTTTCCTTAAGTTTTTGTGACTGACTTTGGCTATATACCTTTCTGGGATTTTGTTTGGTTTTTAGTTTTGTTTTGCATATTGAGGGTATTTGGGGTGGGGTTGTTTTTTATGTCTAATTCTTTTATGGCGTTTTTAAAAAGAATTTTCATATTGTTTTTCTAACATACCTTCATTAAACGTTTAAGTATTTTAATATGTAATATTTGGACCAGATGTTGTGAATAATAGTAGAGATAAAGCTATTTTATTCTGTATTTTTAAAACTGTTCCGTACAAATAAAAGCTCTCCTGGACGCAATTCTGCTGTTCATGTACTTTGGCTGGTCTTTAAGAAACTTGTCATTAATTAAAAGTCATCACCTAGGGGAGGGAAATCAACTAATAAAAATTTCAGTTCAACAGGTTCAGATACATTAAAAACTCAAAGATTTGAAAATAGCAGTTGCTGAAGTATCATTGGCCCCCATGGCTAGAGAACATTTGTCTCCCTGGGAGAATGCCTAATGGGGAAAAGAGACCTTGGTTGGAGGATACACTCATGCTGGGCTTTGGGGTGAAATTATGAGTCTCTTAGTAAGTTAGTGACATCTGGAGGCTGGAGACCTTTTTGGTATTGGTGACCAGAAAAACTGTCATGTCCACACAGTGGAATCTAAGGTTCCCAGAGCAATCTTGGCCCCTTTAGGGTTGAGGCTGGTACAGGAAATGCTGAGGTGTGGATGCCAGAAAAAGCTCAAAGCCACTCTTGAGAGCAGCTCATTCAGTCAGAGGCATGGTTCCCAGCGGAATATGAAGACAAATCCAAAGATGCTTTTGGGGCATCTTTCATAATTTAGAGCAGACTTAGAGCTCCTCCATTCCCATCTTTTCTCCAATTGCCTTCAGTCTTTCCCAGCATCAGGGTCTTTTCCAATGAGTCGACTTTTCCAATGAGGCAAAAGGAGAAGAGGGTGGCAGAGAAAGAGATGGTTGGATGGCATCACTAATTCAATGGACATGAACTTGGGCAAACTCCAGGAGATGGTGAAAGACAGGGAGGCCTGGTGTCCTGTAGTCCATGGGGTCACAAAGAGTCAGACACAACTTAGAGACTGAACAACAACAACAACAAATCCACATCTGTATCCCTCATTTGTCTCCGCCAGTTTGAGCCATAGTGAACACCATAGCTACTTCCATAGGAATTCAACCTGCTGCTTCCAGTTCCCAATATCCTGACCTATGAGTTACTGCTGAGCATCCAGTTACAAGATGAACTGTTTCACCTTACACCACTATATACGTGAGGAAAGTACATGTGAGGTATTTCACACCCATGTTCTCACCCCCAGTTGGGACAACAGCACATTTCAGTATTAAAGCCCCACCCCCCACCCCATGGACCTCTCACCTGGTACAACCCCATTCCTCCCCAGGAGAGACTCACTACCTGGATTTTGGGTTTATCCTTTCCTTGCTTTTCTTCACAATTTTGCATATATATGCATTCCTATACTACTTTTTAGTTTTGCATGTTTTTGGACATTTAAAAGGTGTATGTGCTGTCGCATTTTACTATTGTGAGATTATTTCATGTTAGTACATAAACTTCCAGAGAAAATGAGCAAAAACGAAGCCCTTTAGAGTTAGGATCATCTCATGAATGCCAAATTTTCCATCAACCCTGTTAGTGGAGTTACATTTTTCACTTCAGTCACTCAGTTGTGTCCGACTCTGCAACCCCATGGACTGCAGCACGCCAGGCTTCCCTGTCTATCACCAACTCCCGGAGCTTGCTCAAACTCATGTCCGTCAAGTCAGTGATGCCATCCAACCATTTCATCCTCTGTCATCCCCTTCTGCCTTCAATCTTTTCCAGCATCAGGGTCTTTTCCAGTGAGTCAGTTCTTCGCGTTAGGTGGCCAAAGTATTGGAGTTTCAGCTTCAATGTCAGTCCTTCCAAAGAATATTCAGGACTGATTTCCTTTGGGATTAACTGGTTTTATCTCCTTGCAGTCCAAGGAACTCTCAAGAGTCTTCACCAACACCATAGTTCAAAATCATTCATTCTTCGACACTCAGCTTTCTTTATGGTCCAACTCTCACATCCATACCTGATTACTGGAAAAACCATAGCTTTGACTAGATGGAACTTTGTCAGCAAAGTAATGTCTCTAGTTTTTAATATGCTGTCTAAGCTGATCATAGCTTTTCTTCCAAGGAGCAGGCGTCTTTTAATTTCATGGCTGCAATCACCATCTGCAGTGATTTTGGAACCCAAAACAGAAAGTCCTTACTGTTTTCCATTGTTTCCCCATCTATTTGCCATGAAGTGATGGGACCAGATGCCTTGATCTTAGTTTTTTGAATGTTGAGTTTTAAGCCAACTTTTTCACTCTCCTCTTTCACTTTCATCAAGAAGCTCTTTACTTCTTCTCTTTCTGCCATAAGGGTGGTGTCATCTGCACATCTGAGATTATTGATATTCCTCCTGGCAATCTTGGTTTCAGCTTGTGCTTCATCCAGCCTGGCATTTCGCGTGAGGTACTCTGCATATAAGTTAAATAAGCAGGGTGACAATATACAGCCTTGACCTACTCCTTTCCCAATTTGGAACCAGTCTGTAGTTCCATGTCCATTTCTAACTGTTGCTTCTTGATTTGCATACAAATTTCTCAGGGCAGGTAAGGTGGTCTGATATTCCCATCTCTTTAAGAATTTTCCACAGTTTGTTGTGATCCACACAGTCAAAGGCTTTGGTGTAGTCAGTAAAGCAGAAGTATATTTTTCTGGAACTCTTGCTTTTTTGGTGATCCAACGGATGTTGGCAATGTAAGCTTGCGTTTTTAAGGACTGGAATATAAAAAACATTGAACTTGGAATTTTATGTCTGGCCACTCAGAAGCCCCCATTTAAATACTTTAGGTGAAGTACTTAAATATAAGGGAAAACAAATCTAGGAAATACTGTAGAAGATAACTGAAGGAAAGGTAAGCAGTAAGGATCTGGGTAAACTTGATGTCTTGGTTCGTTATGACTATGAGAAAACCATAGACTGGGTGGCTCAGAAACAAAAACATTTCTTACAGTTTTGGAGGCTAGAAATCATGGCATGGCAGATTCGGTATCTGGTGAGGTATCTTCTGCTTCCTGGTTCAGAAATAGCCATCTTCTTACTGTGTCTTTACATGGTGGAAAGGGCAAAAGATCGAGCTATTATGAGGACACAACTCCCATTCATGAGGGCTTCAGCCTCATGACCTAGGATCAGTTCAGTCACTCAGTTGTGTCTGACTCTTGTGACCCCATGGACTGCAACACACCAGGCTCCCCTGTCCATCACCAACTCCAGAGCTTACTCAAACTCATGTCCATACAGTCAGTGATGCCATCCAACCATCATTCTCTGTCATCCCCTTCTTCTCCTGACCTAACCACCCCCCAAAAGCCCCTCCTCTTAGTACCAACACACTGGGGATTAGGTTTCAATATATGAATTTGGGTGGACGCAGTAGAGCATTTGGTCGTTAAAATGTAGTAAAGGCCAAAAATAAATAAAATGTAGTGAAGGCCAAAAAAAAAATGTAGTGAAGGCCAAAAGAAAGAAAAAAATACCAATAATATGCTCAAATTATTATTTCAGGCCATATCAACTTGCTGATGGAAGAAGAGAGACTTACAGAGATGAGAGAAACAAGCCCAGTGTACCAATAACAATAAATGAGCTAAGCTTGCCAATTAAAAAGTAGGTTGTTAGACCAGGTAGCAGAATAAAATCCTGATCATATACTGTTTGCAACACTGAGTTCATAAGTGTGGCTGTGATTGTTGAAGGCTGTAACAACTTATGTGCAGAAGTTGATAATGCTATTTGACAGTCATTTTTATATGTGTTGAATCCAGTATTAAAATATCTGGCCTGTAGTTTGCATGTCTTTAATTCTAGAAATTTATTTTTTGGTATATTTTACGAAAGTCTTAACCTATAATGGATTGGGAAAAACAAAAAAATGATCCTTCATCACAGATGTGTCTAGAAGTACTGTTTACAGACTGGTTTACATAAGAGTGTGCAAAATGAAAGTAAAAGCATGGGTGAAAGAATCTCATGGGGCAAATACTAACCAGCTATTATATTATTTGCAGACAAAATAAATCCTAAGACAAAAGTTGCTAAGAATAGGGAAGTTCTGGGGGTTCCTTGGTGGTCCAGTGTTAGGACTAGAGCTTTCACTGCCATGGGCCTGGGTTCAATCCCTGGTTGGGGAAATAAGATCCCACAAGCTGTGTGGTGCCACTGAAAAAAAGGATGGGAACGTTCAGTTGACAAAGAGGAGTATTTTAAACATATGCACCTAATCAGATAACCTCAAAATTTATGCAGTATAAATGGATGGAACTAGAAGAAGAAATTGATAAGTCCACCAGCCAGTGGGAAGGTCCAGTACTTCTCTTTTGATATGTCAGGCAGACAAAGTCTAAGCAAGGTTAAGTGACCAAAGAGCATGTTTAGAATCAGAGAGTACACAATCAGAGAGTAGCCGTTCCTCACAAGCACTCAGAGATGTTTCTAAAAGCGGTTTATGTTCTAGGCCCTAAAGCAAGCCTCAATTTTTTTTTCAAAAATAAATATCATAGGAAACATGTTCCCTAACTATATACACAATTAGAAGTTAGTAATAAAATAATTAAGAGTTTCTATGTATTTGGATGTATAAAATACTGCTAGATAACTTATTGGTAGAGAAGAAACCAACAATGGAAGTGTTCTTTACTGAAGCTTATTGCTTGTTTTCTCTGTTCATGCGTTCTTCTGGAATTCTGATGTTGCACTCACACTGCATTCCAGTTCCCTATAATGAAAAGGACATCTTTTTTGGGGTGTTAGTTCTAGAAGGTCTTGTAGGTCTTCATAGAACTGTTCAACTTCAGCTTCTTCGGCATTACTGGTCGGGGCATAGACTTGAATTACCGTGATATTGAATGGTTTGCCTTGGAAACGAACTGAGATCATTCTGTCGTTTTTGAGATTGCATCCAGGTACTGCATTTCGGATTCTTTTGTTGACTATGATGGCTACTCCATTTCTTCTAAGGGATTCCTGCCCACAGTAGTAGATATAATGGTCATCTAAACAAGATGGTGGAGGAGTAGGTGGACGTGGAGTACATCTCTCTCCACGGATACATCAGGAATACACCTTCAGACACACAAGTGCATGCAGAACACCAGCTAAGAGTGGACACGAGTACCTGATCAGAGGAAAAGAATATATAGGACCACGCAAAACTCGCTTAAACATCTGGACAACTCACTGCTGAACAACCGTCAACAGGAGAATGTTGGATCCCACCAAAAAAACATACTCCACATCCAAGGGCAAAGGAAAAGCCCCAGCAAGATGGTAGGAGGGGCGAAACTGCATTTAGAATCAAACCCCATACCCACCAGAGACGCTTGGAGGGCTCAAAGAAACCTTGTACGCACCGGGACCCAGAGACCCCACAGAGACTGAGGTAGAACTGTGTTTCAGTGTCTCCTGCAGAGGTACGGATCAACAGAGGACTGCTGCAGGGCCAGGGGCTCTGGGTGCAGCAGACCTGGGTACAGCATAAGCCGTCTTGCAGGAGGTCTCCATTAACCCCACCACAGAGTTGGCAGAACTTACACAGGACTGGGGAAACAGACTCTTGGAGGGCACAAACAAAACCTTGTGAGTACCAGGACCAAGGAGAAAGAAGCAGTGACCCCACAAGAGACTGACCCAGACTTGCCTGTGAGTGTCCAGGAGTCTTCGGCAGAGGCGTGGGTTGGTGGTAGCCTGCTGCAGGGTTGGGGGCACTGAATGCAGCTGTGCGTGCATGGGACCTTTTGAAGGAGGTCGTCATTATCTTCATTACCTCCACCAAAGTTTGGCCTCAGGTCAAACAACAACAGGGAGGCAACACAGCCCCTCCCATCAACAGAAAGTTGGATTAAAGATTTACTGAGCATGGCCCCACCCATCAGAACAAGACTCAGTTTCCCCCTCAGTCAGTCTCTCCCATCAGGAAGCTTCCATAAGCCTCTTATCCTTCTCCATCAAAGGGCAGACAGACTGAAAACCACAGTCACAGAAAACTAACCAATCTGATCACATGGACCACAGCCTTGTCTAACTCAGTGAAACTATGAGCCATGCTGTGTAGGGCCACCCAAGACGGATGGGTCATGGTGAAGAGTTCTAACAAATTGTGGTCCACTAGAGAAGGGAATGGCAAACCACTTGAGTATTCTTGCCTTGAGAACCCCATGGACAGTATGAAAAGCATAATAAATTAATTATTTATCCTGAAGTGACCTGGCCCTGGTGTCAACTGGCTCTATTGGTAGGGTTAATGGTGAACTCCAAGAGGGTTTATGCAAAGGGGTGTCTTCCTGACCTGATGCTGCCAGTCCTCTCATCCCTGTGGTAAGCCCCTGCTGACACATAACTCCACAGGAGACTTTCCAGTACTAGCAGGTAATTTTGGTTCAGTTGCCTGTGGGGTCACTGCTCCTTTCTTCTGGGTCTTGGTGTGTGCAAGATTTTGTTTGTGTCCTCCAAGACTGGGGGAGTCTCCATTTTTCCCAGTCTTGTGGCAGTCCTATATTAAAATCCCACTGGCCTTCAAGGCCAGATTCCCTGGGGATTCCCACTGCCTTTCTCAGATCTCCAGGCTAGGAAGCCTGACATGGGGCTCAGAACCTTCACAACAGTGGGAGAACTTCTTTGGTATTATTGTTTTCCAGTTTGTGAGTCACCCACCCGGTGGGTATGGGATTTGATCATGATTGCCCCTCCCCCCCCATACCATCTCTCTGTGGCTTCTTGTTTGTCTTTAGATGTGGGGTAACTCTTTTTGGTTGGTTCCAGCATCCTCCTGTTGATGGTTGCTCCATAGCTAGTTGCAGGTTTTCTTCTTGTAGGAAGAGATGAGTGCATGTCTTTCAACTCCATCATCTTGAACCAGAAGTCCTCTAACTATCATTTTAGGTGGAATTCTCCTCACATTTCTAGTAATTTTTGTTTTATATCTTTAGTTTCCATGTTATTTGGTGTTTAGATGTTTATAGCTTTCTAAAGAAGACACATCTTCTTTAGAATGTGTGACTTCTATCATGATAATCTCCTTTCTTCTACTTAGTGCTATGAATTTTAAATTTCATGTTGTTCAATATCAAAATCACCACTTTATTAGTAGGAGGAGGAAGAAGAGGGGTATTTGTGTCTACTTGGTTTCTCTTGCCCATGCCTTTATTGTCTGACTCTTTGCAACCCTATGGACTGTAACCTACCAAGCTCCAATGTCCACGGGATCTTCCCAGCAAGAATATTGGAGAGGATCATATTTCCTCCTCCAGGGTATCTTCCCAACCCAGAAATTGAACTCGCATCTCCTGCATCTTCCTGCATTGGCAGGCTGATTCTTTACCATTGAGCCACCTGGGAAGCCTTGGGCAAGGACTAATAAATGGGCAGCCTTTCAGGCTGTTAAGAGATGATGTTGATGCCCCAATATCATCTCTGTCCCCTAGCCCACTTGAGTTCACCTACAGCTGCAAAGGAAGATAGTTTCCAGCACACTGATAGCTTCCTACCACCATAAGTATCTGTGTATCTTGTTTTTTCTCTGCTTAAAACTTGGAAATCATTTGCTCAACTGAAGGCAGCTGTACACAGAAGTGGATTCAGGGGTTTAACCTTAACAAATGCAGGACTGGTACAGTTGGCAAATGTCCTAATCTTCCACCCTCCGATGAGATAAGTCTAAGGCACTTTCCACACAGTTTCTCAGAGAACTTGTACAATTGAGCTCCCATTGCCCACAGGGGTAGCCTGCTTATTATCACAAGTTTAATTGGCCTTACTCTTCCCCTTGATCCACTTATCCACTCCCTCACTGGTGCTTTCTAGGATTACCTCCCAAAGAATCCACCTGCATCAAAATTCTTGTCTCGGGGTGTAGTGACTTCAGAATTCTTTAACGCTCCTTCCTTAAAGGTAGACCTAATTTCCCTCCCCTTGAGTGTGGGTGAATTTCATAACTTATTTCTAAAGAATGCAATAGCAAAGACAATGTGTGTTTTTGAGGCTAGGTCATGAAAGACTTCAACTACTGCCACCTTCTTCTCAGATCATTCTGGGAGAAGCTAGCCACCATGTTGTGAGGGCTCTCAAGCAACCTTATCAAGAGGTACATGTTGTGGGGGCAGAACTCAGGTCTCCTGACAAGTATTTCACTAGAATGGAAATTCCATGAGGTATAGAGACAGGAATTTTTGTCCTTTTTATTTACTGCCATGTCCCCAATGTTTAAAATAATGTGTGGTACCTGGGACCTGCCTATAAACATTCACTGAATTAACTGCTAAAGAAATAGACCAGCTAATACAAACATATCCTATTAATGTCATTATAATTCAGAGATGAATATTCCTCTGCTTACCTAACAAAAAGGTCAACCTTTCCTCGCTGCCGCTAAAATCAGGCTAGCTACAAACTTCAGCACAGCAACATTCAAAGTGAGACGACAATCTTATACCTGCTATGACACCATCAAGGCTAGCAGTCTGGGTGACGATTAGTGGGTGTCTCCCCTGTGCCTGTCTGAGGAGACAGAAAACACAAGGGTTCAGAGAGGGACTTGAGATTCATTTCCCAGGTTCATATTCCTGTTCTATCACCTGCTGGCTGTGGTCATGAGAAAGGTACCTAGCCAGTCTGTCCCTCAGTTTCCTCATCTATAAAATGAAAATAAAAATAACCCCTCCTCCTAGGGTTGTATGAACACTGAATGAGTTAATGCTTGTAACTTGGCAAACAAGGAAACACGATTCATTTTTTCATTCATCAAATATGTGTTGAGTACTTACAGTGTACTGGAAGTACACTGCAGATCGAGAAGGAGATGAACTGATAAATAAGACACCAACTTGGTTCTTGGGCTGGTTGACCCAAGAAGGTGGTCCTTGTAGATGCATTTTGAAACAGTGCTATGAGAACACTGAGGAATTCATGGGGTGAGTGGGGCCCTCATGGAGAGGGGCACTGCCTAAACATGAACCTGGGCTGCCAGAGGTGTAAAGACCAACGGATGTGAGATGAACAGATGATGTGACCACTCAGTGGAGACTAAATACTTTTCCCCTCTGTGCCCCCCTCCCCATTTTGAGAACTCCTGGCCCTACCCTGCTGCTGTCTACAGAGACTGAGTGTGTTGATGTTGGGTGCAAGATCTAAGTGCTTGTAGACTTAAAGATGTTCATCTGGGCAGATGTGGAGAGATGGCAATACAAGAAGCAAGGAGGAAGAGAGGGAGGGAGCAGGTAGAAAGAGACAGAGAGAGACAGGTGCATGCGCACGCACACACACACACACACACACAGATTGAATTCTGTAGGTCATATTCTAGTTCATCCTGGGCCTGACTCACTTCTTTCCCATGAGTTCTGCAAGAAACTCTTGTTTCTTTAAAATCAGTCTCACTGACAGCAAAAGAGACACAGATGTAAAGAACAGTCTTTTGGGCTCTGTGGGAGAAGGCAAGGGTGGGATGATTTGAGAGAATAGCATTGAAACATGTATATTATCATATGTGAAACAGATCACCAGACCAGGTTCGATGCATGAGACAGGGTGCTCAGGGCTGGTGCACTGGGATGACCCTGAGGGATGGGATAGGGAGGGAGGTGGGAGGGGGGTTCAGGATGGGGAACACACGTACATCCGTGGCTGATTCATGTCAATGTATGGCAAAAACCACTACAATATTGTGAAGTAATTAGCCTCAAATTAAAATAAATTAATTAATTTTAAAAATAAATAAATAAAATCAGTCTCACTTTTCCTAGGCTAGTTCAAACGGCTTCTCTTTCTTGTAACCAAATGATGTGGCGAGTTGATCTATCTAAGTCTCAATTTCTGAGCCTGCCAAATGACATTATTTAAGCAGATGCTGCCTAATATTTTTCTGGGCTCCATTATTCTAATTTTTTACCATGCCTAGCATGGCACCTTGCATACAGTTGATGTCTAGCAAATATCTCTTATATGAATATAATTTTGAAAATGTATTTGTCTTATGACAGGGCAACATTTTCACACCAAGTAATTAGTATTTCAATACAACCAAAAATGGGAAGGGAGCTTTGATGGAATGTACCCTTGGGGTTAAGGAAACTCAGATGGATTCCTAGAAAAATCATATGTAATCTCCTGTCTAATTTGAAACATAGTTCAATTACCAAATTCTATTTATAAGCACATTGTTTAAAGGAATACCTGCCCAGAGAGTTTAGCCTTAAGGTGCTTCACTAAATACTTTGTGTAAAAAAAGACACATTTCCTGGAAATAAACTAGTCAAGTCCATGTACCTTTTTTTTTTTTTTTTGGTTGTTTTTGGTTGTGCTGGGTCTTTGTTGCCATACACAAGTTCTTCATTGTGGTTCACAAGCTTTCTCTAGAAGCTGTGAATGGGCTTCTCACTGTGGTGGCTTCTCTTGTTGCGGAGCACAGGTGCAGGCACAGTGGTTGCACTGCACAGGCTCTCCAGTTGTGCCACACATGCTTAGTTACCCAGCAGCAAGTGGGATCTTAGTTCCCTGGTCAGAGATCGAACTTGCATCCCCTGCGTTAGAAGGCAGACTCTTAACCAGTGAAGTCCAGGTCCATGTACTTTGAATCCTTTTCCCCTCTTATCAGTTCCTGTCTGCACTTCCACTGGAGGGGGGAAAATCTTACAAAATATGGCTCCTGTCTGGGTCTTGAGATGCATATTCCTGAGCTTACTTAAATACGAAGCAAACAGAAACGTTACTCCACCCTCCTATCTCTGAGGATGAACCCAGATCCTGTTCCATATAGGTATTTTGGATGCTATGAAAACTTCTTAGCAGTGGATAAAATAAACTCTTAATTAAGATAGTCTTTCCTCATGAAAGATAAACTTGTGGAGTTCAATGACAAAATCTTTGTTACTAAAATGCCCTTTGGTTCTTCCATTTATGAGAACAAATGTGATCACACTAACAGTCATAAATCTAAATTTTATCAGCTCACTCAAGCTTTGGCCATCTGAAAATACCTCTATATTGCTTTGGGAAGGGAGTGTATGTAGGAGGAGAGTTCCCCAGATGCATCTCTCTCACAGGCTCATAAATAATCCAGAGGACTCCAGACTTGTGCCCACTAATAACCCAGTCGTGTCAGCCATGGATACTTTATCCTATTCTTTTTTTTTCTTTGTATTAAAGGCTTTCATTTTTTGTATTTCCTTTTTCCTCAGCTTTATTGAGATATAATTGACATATGGATTTAAGGGGTACAGTGTGATGATTTGATGTACATATTGTAAAATAATTACACCAATAAAGTTAGTTAACAAATCCATCACCTCACACAGTTACCTTTTTTAAAAAAAATCTTGCTAAGTTATGTAACAGTTAGCTACTGCCATATAACAAACTGAGGCAGGAGATAGATGAGCCCCAGGCTGAACAGTTTCTCCCCTGTGTATAGAAACTCCATAAAAGCAGGATGATGGAGGAGGCTGGGTCCTGCTCAGATAAGAGTAAAAGACAACATATTCTTCATTCTCCGAGTTAAGGAGACCTCCTGACTACACATGTGCAGGAAGACTCCTTGGAGGTCAGAAAGGGAAGGGGCATCACATCATAGTAAGTGATGACAACCACCCATAAGCCTCTTCACTAGAATCCATCTTGACTAAGAGATAAACATGCATATACGGGAGGTTCTTGAAACATACCAACTATGGCCTCAGAACCAGGCAAATCAAAATGACTGGCCAAAGGAAAACTGGAAGAAATGCCCCATAAAAATAATTCAAATTGCCACTAGGGCGTGACTCAAGGACACGAGTCTGCCCATGTGTCTATTCACACATAATGTACTCTTTTTCCTCCTTGTTTCACTATTTTCCATCTTTGTAGGAATTTTTTTTGGCGGATCACTGGTCCAGTGGCTAGGATTCGGCACTCTCAGCACTGCGACCTGACCTCAATCCCTGGCCAGGAAGTGAAGTTCTGCTTCGAGTTGCTATAGGCTGAGGCCATCCAAGATCAAAACTACCTCAAATTTAGTGACTTACAATAACAACCATTATTTACCTTATGCTTTTATTGGTTGGCTATTGGGCTAGAGTCAGCTGGGCTCTGCCATGAATCAGTGGTCAGTTCTGGGTTGGGTAAGGGTCTTTACTGATCTTATTTGTACTCTCCCACACATCTGGGGCCTTGGATGACTAGCTGGGCTGCCTTTTCTTTGGGACATCCTCCAGCCAGCTAATACAGGTTTATTCACATGGCAGAGCAATGTTCCAATAGAGCAGAAGAATGCAAGGTTTCTTGAGGCCCAGGTTCTGAAAAGGTACAGTATGACTTCTGCCACATTCTACTGTGTTGGCCAAAGCAAGCTTCAATGTCAACCCAGATTCAAGGTGGATAAGGAGACTCCACCTCTTTGTGAGAGGAACTGCAAAGTGTATGCAGAAAGGGGATACTTGTAATCATTCTGGCAATCCATCTACCACTTTCTGGGTAATGTTGTCAACATACCAAGACCTTGAAATTGAGAAGCTGAGTGTTGGAGTGTTGGTACCTTAAATATTACTTAGCAGCAGGATCCCCAAGCCTGTCTGGTTGAGCCCCAGAGTATCCCTGAAGTTTATGAATCAATCTGTTCTGTTAAGTTGTGACTTAGAGCCTCTTCTATCTTCTCAACCCCTCCCCTCACTATTTGTCCAGGGAATCAGGTTGGAGGCAAAGCTCAATGACAACCTCACCTCCTTTCTTTCAACTAAAGCTTTGTTACTGGGCCAAACTTGGTTTCTTCTTTCTCTAGAATGAAAATTATCTCCCAAGAGAGCCTTTTTTTCACCTCTCAAACAGATTTATAGCTAGCCCACTATGCTAGTGTGCCAGACATGTCCAGATGTATTCAGGTGCCAGGGGCAGATCTCACTTAGGCTTCCCTATTTCTCTATTAACTCACTGGGATCTTCCTTTGCAGATTCTCACCTCCTACATAGCAGATGCAAAAAATGGAGTCTGATGTGATAAATAGTCCTGCTGGTCTCCTTAGGTTAAAAATTCTGAGCTCTTCCTCTCTTTCCAGCTCTCTCCAAGATGGATCCTTAGGGGATAGTCTCTTCCCTTCTCCTATGGAGGCATTTGAGGCTGGTTCCTCAGCTCCCTCGACTGCCCTGCAGAGGAACTGCTTTGCACCATCCCTTGAAAGCAGAATGCTGAGGGGTGGCGTCCCCATTCATCAGTGTTTGGTTGGCAGATACTGCTGATATCTGCAGCTTGTATACCTCACAGTTTGGGTGCTCCATTCTCCTTCAGAGCTCTGCAGTGCTCCCTGTCTTCTCTAACCTTAACTCAGCCCTCACCAATGGTCCCTCTGAGTCCCCATCAGCTTCCAGGGTCCACTTGCCTTCTCCAAGCTGGGTCTTAGAGCAGATGTTTTGTGTCACCTTCCCTCAGCCCACTGTTCACTTCCAGCATAGCTGGGGTGGGCAGATCCATACACAGTAGTTCATCCTACCCCAAGTGTCAATGGCAGTGATTCTGGCTTTTCTACCTCAGATGTTTCCTTGAGGTCAAAGATATTCACACAACCAGGAAGTAAGAAGAGGTAAACTTTCTTGGGAAGAATCCTCAACTGTTGTGGAATGAGAGTCAGTGGATAAATTTCCAACTCCCTGACCTTCAGAGAGAACAATTCTGAGGTGCATTTTACAGAGCTGTTTAGAGGCCCCAAAGGAATGGAGGACCAGTTGTATATACTTTATTAACTTTTTCTTCTTGTCTGTCTCACGCTACTGCTTTCTGAGATCTACTCCTAAGTACATGACTTGCACCCAAGTTTTTTTCTCACATTCTGCTTTAGGAAGCTCAAACTAAGGTAGGTGCTACAGAAGGGCATGGTTCACCATTTAGCTTTCTTCTGAGGCCCCTGGTCCTTAGGAGCAGGTGAGAACTCTACATCAGATCCATGCCATGCAGGAACTGTGGGTGACCCTAGAAAGCCAAACCCAGGCCCTCCCTTTGGGTGACATAAACAATCCACTAAGTTGACTTTAATGAGGCTCCCCTCCACCCCCAGGTCAGTGTCTGAGAACCTTGGAGAAAGAAAGAGGCAGCCAGTGCAGTGATCTCCTCTATTTTATCCCCAGAACTCCCTTTGGTCCGTCAACATATCTTCTCACTCTGGTTGAAATCACAAAGAAGTTGTAGCATTTCCTACTGTCTATATCCCCTAGTTCTTCTTCCCTTCCCCCAGAAAACACTAAAATTGAAGAGTAGGCTTTGGGCCTCCTGACTTCTCTGCATCTCCTGCTTTTCTTCCCAGGCACAAAGTAGAACTCTGATCTCAGTAGACAAAGTCTGCCTCTTGAGATGTTACAGAGAAACACAGAACAATGTTGAAAACCATTTTCTCTGACCATGCTTGATACTTCTGTCACTGTTTTGCTAAAGAGAAAAGGGAAATCAGCTTTGAGACTCCAAGCTCCTTAGTGACATCCTTGCTCTTTAAACTTGTGCAGTCCCAATATGGTAGCTACTAACCACATGTCACTATTATGCACTTGAAATGTGACTAGTGGAACTGAATATTAAGTTTATGTAAGCTTAATTAATTAAAACAAATTTAAAAACTGATAATTCAATTATTGGGAAATTTTAGGCATGTTGGAACAACTTGGGTACATGTGAATATGCTTTTTCAAGTGAAAGTTTCATAAAACCTTAATACAGATCAAGTATTTTTAAATTTTTATTTCAAAATTTAATGCTCAAATTGAGAGTTTCTGAAAAGACCCTGATGTTGGGAAAGATTGAGGGCAGGAGGAGAAGGGGACAACAGAGGATGAGATGGTTGGATGGCATCACCGACTCAATCAATGGACATGAGTTTGGGTGAACTCCGGGAGCTGGTAATGGACAGGGAGGCCTGGTGTGCTGCGGTTCATGGGGTAGCAAAGAGTCGGACACGCCTGAGTGACTAAACAGAACTGAAGTGTAAATACACACCTGATTTCAACCTTAGTACAAAAGTGGAATGTAAAATATTTTATGAATAACTTTCTTTATATTGTCTACACATTGAAATAGTAATATTTTGGTTATGTTGGGTTATATAAAATATATTATTAAAATTAATTTCACTTTTTTTTTTTTTACTATTTTTAACGTGACTAGAAAGTTTTAAATTGCATCTTGGGCATGCATTGTATTTCTACTGGAGGATGGCTCTAGAAATACTTTTCTGCTGCTTCTTTGAGGTCAAGTGCCTCCTGGGGGTAGAAGTTTGCAAGAAAACATGAAAAACTATCTGGCTGCTTTCTTCAACAGGAGCGTTAAGCCCCAGTGATGGAAGTGATGGCCATTCTTTGGCATATGTCTGGGGTGCAGGGAAGGCCAGTCTACGATGAAAGAGAAGAGTTGGCTCTTCAGGGAAGACTTTCTGGGTTACCGGAAGCCCTTCAAGTTCTATATTTGCTTCTTACGGAGCTCTCCCGGTAATTCTGACCTTAATGTTGGAGGGAAATCCTCATGTCCTCATAATACATTTCCCTGAAGGTGCTCCTATTACCTGCAAAGCAAAGAAGCTTACTGAGAATTAACTCCAAAGTTTGGGGTGGGGGAGGGGGGATTAATGATTGAGCCTTGTGTTTTACAGCTCCCTGGGAAGGAACCAGAATATTTTTTTCCTATAGAAAAAGCTGATCAGTGGTCTCCTTGTTCTGCGGTAGCTGACACAGTTTTCACCACTAACCTTCAGCTGCATTTTGGATTCAAAAGACTTTTGTGGCCAGCCTGAGAAGCAGATCACCATTTATAACATTGTTTCTAAGGGAAACACATTCCATGCACCAAACAATGAATTTATTAAGCGCGTCTGGCTTCCAGGAGGGATGAGCTGACCCAGCTGTACCCTGAGGTATAGTTTAACCCTTAGTCTCTGGCACCGAAAAGCCTAGAGATCAACTCTACAGGGCTGGAGTATGTATGTTAGTCTCTCGGTCCTCTCTGACTCTGCGACCCCATGGACTGTAGCCCGTCAGGCTCCTTTGTCCATGGAATTCTCCAGGCAAGAATACTGGAGTGGGTTGTCATTCCCTTCTCCAGGGGATCTTCTCGACCCAGGGATAGAACCCAGGTCTCCTGGATTGCAGGAAGCCCATAGTATGTATGTGGGGCTGGGGGAGAATTGCGATAAGAAGGAGGGAACAGATAAGACGCCCCTCATCTGGGGGTGCTCTAGGGATCCCTGTACACTGGGAGGCCACGGAGGCTCAGGGATGGCTAAGAGGGGGAGGTGAGAGGAGGACAAAGAAACTTGGCTTCCATATTGCTGTCATGTCTGCCAGCCCGTGAAAGCCCGCGAAGTCCAAAGGGCCTTGCTCAGCTCAAACCCTTTCAGGAATAAGCAGGTGTTAGAAAAAAATATCCCATATTCTCTGCCTGGGGAATCCAGGGCGCTCGACGTGGGCTTCGCGGGGCAGAATGACTGACCTCTGGGAGTGGCTATCACCATCCAAAGCGAGCCAAGGGGCTCCGGCCAAGACTACATCCCTTTCGGAGGTTTTGGAGAATGCGGTAAGTGAGCTAGCTCGTTCTCCCCACCCTCTTACTTCTACCCCTCCACCCCAAGCCGGAAGAGGCGCCGGCAGCCTGAGCCCTGACTCGCAGGAGGGAAGGAGGCAACGCGCAGCCACAGCTTTGTCTGGGAGGGAGGGGAGAAGCCCCGCCCCCCGGGGGCGGGGGGCCGCGAGAGGAGGGGGAAGAAGAAAGGCCAGGGAAGCCGGGTGGAGGGAGAGGTGGAGAGCTAGAGAAAAGAGTAAGGGAGGGCGGTCAGATCCGATAGAGGCAGATAAAGACAGAGGGGCGGGAGAGAGGACGAGGAAGGGCGGAGGGGGAGCGAGGGGGGCGGGGTGCCCGACCCCCAACAGCGCGGCCGCTGCAAGCTCTGCTGAGCTGCTAGGGAGCCTGGCCCACCGACTGCTGAACGAGCTCCGTGGCCACCCCCGCCCCCCTACTTTCCAATTCCACGGTCCCCGCAGCGCGCGCGAGATGCAGCCGGTTCCGGACGCAGGCAAGGCGCGGGGCGCGGGCGGCTGGGAGCAAGGCTCCCGGAGCAAGTTGCGGGGCGCGAGGTGTGGTGCACTGGGCGGTCCTCTTTCCCCTCGCTGAAAGTTTTCTCGCAGTGTCCTCTGCTTCTTCCCTCTGTGTCAACCCCTCAGTCCCTCAGCGCCTGTTCTCCTCCCTCCTTTCCCGGACGCTGGGGGTTCCAGGGCGTGCGGACTCCGCTGGGGCCGAGTAGGCGTGGAACCCCGGCTAGCCCGCCTTCTGAAGGACAAAGTTGTGGTCCAGGCTCGTCCTTCCCCTTCGACCCCCTGGGGGGTTCTTCCTTCTCTTCGCGCCGAGGGCGGCGTCAGGAAGCCCCCCACCCCACCCCCACCTTATTCTCGGGGTTCCCCGGGACTCCCTGGCGAGAAGTTGCCGGGCGGGCAGGTGCAGGGATGTCAGGCCCCGACAGCCCGGGGGGTTGGGTGGGTGGTGGTGTCTGATCCTAATCCGGTTCTCTTCTTCCCGACTGAACCGAGGGTTCCCTGGAAGAGAGTTCCAACCAACAGCGCCTGAGCCTCCCTTGGCCTTCAGAAGGGCGTTGGACGCGCTGGGGCCCTGGGTCCTCCTTGCACTTCCCCTTTGCCGGCTCTTGGCCTGCCTCCAGAGCCTGAGGTCGTTGAGAACCTCGGATTTGCGTCCTCTCTCACTGAAGAAGCAAGTGCCTTGGGCCGACTCTGGCCACCACTGCATTTTGAGCGCCTGCACTGCACTCAGTTCCTAAGCTGGGAGAGCCCTAGGGACAGAGAGAGGCACAGTGGCCTGACAGGGAGACATGAGGCTCCATTTTATCCTGGGGCACTCCTTGGGTCCTGAGTTGTTCACTGCACCTCTGCCCCTCAGTGACAGAAGGAGCTGAGGGCCAGGCTTCTGAACGCTGCGAAGCACTTTATTCCCAGGTGTGTGGAATCTGGATCCCTAGAGCTTGTTCTCCCAGAGAACAGAGTTGTCTAGAGCTGGCCAAGTTCATAGTATGTACTTTACATGTGATGAATGAATGTAGGCACCAATGAGCTGACAAATAACAATTCCTGTTACAGTTGATCTTGGTACAATGGGAAGAAAGAATTAGAAACAATGATTCTTTTAAACAGCTGTGAGACACAACCAGGGACCTTCTTTCCAGAGCATCTGGTTGAAGAATCTGGGGTTGGATTTATTCTATTCATCAATCTACGTTTACTTACTGGAAACTTTTTCTTCAGGTGGTCTGAAGAATTAAACCTCTTGTAGCTAAGCTATATTACGTTGTTTAAGAAGGGGTTTTGTTTGTTTGTTTTCTTGTTTTTGTTGTTTTGTTTTAAACTTGTGTCCAAATTCAGTGTTTCAGGGACTAAAATTGAAGTCAGCCTGCGAGGTGTCCATTTGGGATCAGAGACTCTGGAGTAAGGCCATGAGTATGGGCAGCAGCTGTGCTTTCTCCTCTGAACAGGTCAGCCTGATGCCTGGGAGCTGCAGCAATCCAGTGGGCCTCAGGGGGATGGAAGAGGGCCTCAAAGGATGGCTGAGCTCTGAGAGGCAGGGTAGCTTTGGAAAGAGAATAGTTCTTGCCCTGGGGCAAGGAGGTGGAGACACCTGGGAGTCTGGGCTGGTTCCATTCAGGGTTCCCTGTGCTAAGAAAGCTGGAAGGTGAATCCTCTTCCTCCTTCAAAAGAAGGGAGAGCAGAAGTGGAGTACTGAGTGGATCTTTGACATGCAACTTAAACATACCCCATGTTCCTCTGTCCTTGTTTTTATGCTGGTGAAATCTGGTTAGAATGATGAGAACACCTTTGGGGGACCTGGTTGAGAGAAGGCCAGGGTACCTGGAGCCCCTGGTCACATCCTTGTCCAGGGGAAGGTAATATGCCCTCAGCACCTGGCCAAGCAGGCCAGGACCTGAGCAGTATCTGCCCCTGCTGTATTTCTAGCTGGCAACATCCCCACCTTCCTGAGAGTGGTTTCACTCTGCTCCAGAGTCAACTTCTCTGGGGTTCATGGGATGAGATTATCGGAGAATCCCCTGGAGAGCTTGGGGAAACTGGACAATCCCAAGAGCAGTCTCAGGATTTGTCTACGTTCCTTTTCCTCCTGCCCAGAGTGAGAAACGGGGAAGGTCTCAGCAGTGTTTTGGGGGATGGAACAAAACATCCAGTCTGTCTTCAGGCCATAGTGTATAGGGTTTATAAAACTAGGGCAGTGGTCCTTTTCTGCACCTCCTCGCTCATCCCACTACTCATCACAATATGGTCCAGTTATTTATCCCAGTAACACACTGTGCTATTTAAACACTCCCTGCCTCTCCAGAAGAATTTTAAATAAATCCTTAAGGCTGGGTTAGCTACTACAGGCCCATGATTGCTGACTTCATTTGTTTGACTATTTGTGGGTTCCTATGGAGGACGTGGTGGGGGAGGGGATGGAGCAGGAGGCAGAGGGGAAGCAGAGCACAGTAAACAGGAACATCCTCCAGATTCCATTGGCTAGGTGACCAGGAGGTCATTTTTAATCATCCCTTGGATGGTAGACTCTGGAGCCTGTAATGAGAGGTTGATGCAGCTGCTCAAGGACTACTGCTTGAGGCCGTAGAACTCCTGCCCAAGGTAGCTGTGACTGAACTAGAGAAGGCAACCTCTCACTGGAGAAGGGGCAGGGAACGGGCATTTGGTTAATTCTTGTGGGATGAGCAAGGTGACTTAGAATGGCTTTTCCTAATCCTTATATTGATAAAAGTTAGCAAAAAATACATTTTATTTCCTTGGACATGTTAAACCAAAGTCATTTGGCAAATACATTTACTTTTACCAGCATGGCACTTTGCCCATAGTGTTAGTTTGATTAACTACTCCTTTCTATAATGAAAAAGATATTGGATTTGGCGTTGAATGGCTTTCAACTTTTCTAGCTGCATAATATTGGGCAATGGAATAGATGCTGTCAGCATCCATTCTGTGTTCCCTTGACCTCAACCAATGCTGTTGGGAGCAAATGTATAAATGCTCCAGCTCCCTCACCTCTCTGTTGGGGCAGCTTTGGGGCAGCTTTGGGGCATATTCTATGCTGTCTTTCAGAGTGGCTTAGTAAGACCATTTCACAGTTGCTTATAGTAGTAACTGACTCCCGTCACTGGCTGCCTTCTCTTCCCTCTTTCACTTTCCCACTCCCTTTCCTCTTGCACTTGAATCTTTGTCCTGTGGTCAGCCTCTGGGGGAACCAACCTGTCTTTAGTTTGTAGTTAAAAGTCATTTTAAGTCTGCGTCTCCATGGAGAATAGATCTTGCCAAAGGGGAGGAGTGCAGGAGCGGGTTGGATTGGGAGTTTGGGACCAAAAGATGAAAACTATTATATGTGGAATGGATAAACAACAAGGTCATATTGTGCAGCACAAGGAACTATATTCAATATCCTGGAATAAACCATAATGGAAAAAATAAAGATAAACCTTGGTTCTGATAAAAAGTGGAAGACTCCTCCCACTCAGCAGGACCTGAAAAGCTTGGGGCCACATTTCCAGCTACTTCCAATATCACTGCGTTCAGGAATTGTTCCCTGACTGTGCCCCATGGGAGTATAGCCCTGTCTTTTGCATTCTCATTCACATTTTGCCCATCCCTTTCTTCCTTGTTGCATTGTTGTCTCTCCCTCGCCTTGTGCAGTTTGAGAGCTGAGTCCTTGATTGATGCTTCAGTAGCATCCTGCAAAATGCTTTTGACATCTTGGTTGACATATGGTTGAGTTAATAAAAAGTGAGAAGAAAAAAAAAAAGTCTCTGAGTCTCAGTTTCCCCAACTAAATGATGGAAATGATAACTGTCTCACTGTGATACATGCTCAGACACAGCGAGCATCCAGGCAAACGTTTGCTGGCTCTTTGAATAGTACAGGTGAGGCTATGATGGATTTGGGAATAGGTATTGTGGTGGACCATGAAGAATTATGCTTTGGAGAGAGAGGCTTGAGAGCCAGTAGGAGCCAGCTCCAGCACACGCCTGGCCTTGACTGGACTGGGATGTGATCAGTGTCTTAATTTCCGATTTTGTACACAGGTGAGGAGGAGAAGAGTTATACTAGGTGTCGGAACCCCCCTGGCAGTCCAGTGGCTAAGACTCCACACTTCTAGTGCTTCCACTGCAGGGGGTGTGGGTTGGATCCTTGTTTGGGGAACTAAGATCCCACAAGTCATGCAGCATGGCCAAAAATATTTTTTAAAAAAGAATTGTACTAGGTGTCAAAATTTAGGGTGTGTTCAACTGTGCCCTAAACTGGCTGAATCATTGTGTATGAGACACTATGGGGTTCAGTTAAAGATTATTGAAGTGTTTATGCTATGAGTTTTGGGGGGGCCTTGATTTCCTCACCCGAAGGCTAGAGATTAGATGATTCCACAGGTCCCTTCTAATCCTTGGTCTCCTCAAGAAGAGTCCATTGCATTCTCCTTCTGTCCATACAAAAAAAGCTTTAACAAAAGAAAACCTTTCATGTGTCTACACATAGGCTACCCACCATGGGGCACCCAGCATTGGGCCATCCTAGAGTTTTACTATAGTCTTTCCTGCTGGCACTAGAGATTTCAGTAGAACTATCTCAGTAAATTTTGCCTTCCTTGTGTGCCAGTTTCACTTAATGACCAAGGCATGATGTGTCCCCACAGGAGGACTGGGGAGTGGGTAAAGAGGGTATGGAAATGATATGCCCTTTCCTGAACCACTGTGCAAAGTTGTAGACACCCACATGGAATCCAGGAAAAGTCGATGTGGAGGAAGAGACTTCTATATGACAGAATTCAGCATTCCTGGTTGGGTTTTACTCATAATGCTCTATTGATAATCCTCCTGAGGGAGTCCCTGACTCGGCAATTCCACCCAGAGGAATTCTAATCCTGAGGATATAATTGGACACGTGCAAAAAAATATGTGCATGAGCAATGTCCTGTGAAACATTGTTTATAATAATAATAAAACCAAAAATGGAGACTAAATGCCCCCAAATAGTAAATTTGTTAATCATGGTGTATCTCTACATTAAAATACCATGTGATTACAAAATATTTAGCATACAGATATGTATCTGTTATTGTGGGAAAATATACATTTGTAAAGAGTAGGTTACCAAACATTGTGCTGTTGTTGTTATTGTTCAGTCGTTCAGTTGTGTCCAACTCCTTAACGACCCCATGGACTGTAGTCCACCAGGCTCCTCTGTCCATGGGATTCCTCAGGCAAGAATACTGAAGTGGGTTGCCATTTCCTTCAACTGCCATTTCCAAACAATGTGCTGGTTTTGTAAGGTCCATTTATATTTGCCTCTGAAAGGGTATAAGGAAAAATATTAATAGTGATTGTCACTGAGTGGTGGAATTTTGGAAGATTTTAATCTTACATTTTCTTATGTTAAGTATTTTTGATTTTTTATTGTATTTAAAATATGCACAATATAAAATTAACCTTTTTAACCAGAACTTTTCCAAACAGAGACTCTGTACCCATTGAACACTAACTCTCCATTCATTCCCCTCACCCCAGCTGCTGGTAACTTCTATTAACATCTTCATGAGATTGCCTACTCTAGGTTTCTTATAAAAGTGGAATTGTACCATAATTGTCCTTTTGTTGATTTTAATCTTTTTGCTTTTCTATATCTTTAAAATTAAAAAAAATCTGTTTTACTCCTATAAAAGAAGAAAAGGAACAAGGAAGCCCTGGAGAGAATTGTGGTATTTGGTCTCGCATTTTCATTTCAGACTGGGCCACAAGGACCGGGCCATCCTTGTTGCTCCCGTTGCCATCACCTGGGATGGGGGTCAGGGTCTGACCTCCATCTCAGCCGAGCACGACAAAGGTGGACAGCCAGTAGGCATCAGAACTAATCGCATTTGGGACTTGCTGGTTGCTAGCAGCTGGGCCTTGGGCCCCAGGCCCCTACTGCTGAATCATTATATCCCAGAGTTTTGTGGGTGGTGGTGGGATTGAGAGTGTGCTTGAGGTTTTCTGTGCCTTAAACCTAACAGCTATCCTATAGTGAGTAAGGTCCAAACCAGATGGAAGTTGGATTGTTGAGACCATCTTCCTTAAAGAATGAGAATGAGAGCCTCAGCCTCTCTATTTGAAACATCCTTTGTGTATTCCAGATCCTGTAGCTCAATTCATCTTACTAAATACCCACCATGGCACCTGTGGCTGCTGTGAATGCTTTGTCCACCGGCAGGGTCAGCCTGCCTGGGATGCAGAGAAGACTTTAACTGGTGGAGTCCATGAGATCCTAAGTACTCTGGGAGATGGGTAGTGGCCTCAGATAATCAGTGCCCTCTTCCTAAAGCTCCATGCAAGCTTTTATAGACGTCTAGGCCAAGGATTGCTCTCTTGTGTGTATGGTGTATTTGACAGGATAATCAGGGACATGGTGCAGAGGAGTGGAGGCAGGGGAGGTGGTATGTATGAGTGTTTCAGTCTGGTCTGAGGTGAGAGGAGATCAGAAGCTTCAGTACCCAGAACCTGGATACTAAGTTGCGTGGCTGTATTCAGGGGTCAAGGGAGTAGGTCAAGTGGCTTTGCTGTGGGACGCCTTGTTCTATAGAAAATGTTTGAAGTTCCTCGTTAATCAAGCTCCCTGAGGAAACTGCCCGCCCTCCAGCAAGCTGGTGAGAAAATGTAGGTCTGGGAGGTACAGATGTACGTACTGTGCTCTCTGGAAATTACTTTACCTGGCTCTGCGTGTTTTCTCTCTGCCCAGCTGCTCTTTGAATCCCAGACAGTGGCGCGCGGGGGGGGGGGGGGGGGGGGAGTGAAAAGATTTTACAGAAATGGCCTTTGAAGACCATTTTGAGAAGTTCAGTTTTTCATGGTGCTGATTTTTCTTTAGGGTTAGTCAGCTGGTTGCAGGACAGGAGGAGGAGAGTATGAGTGTGGTTTTGTGGAAAACTTCCCCTGAGCCTCCTGGAAATGTTCTGGAAACCCCTGTATGAGCTGTCTCTTCTGGGTCCAAGATCTGCTGTGTGAGGCTGAATTTCCCTGCCTATACATATTGTAGGGTGTTAACGAGGTTAAGAAAGGGTGGATGTAAGATGCTGCACCATGGCTGCCCCCAGGGGGAGGCTCAGTACTTGCTGGACCCTTCCTCTGCTTGCCCTTCCTTACTGCTTCCAAGGGCAAGGAACCTGCCCGTACCTGGGGGTGAAGGAAGCCAGCACTTTAGGCTTTTGCATTTCCTATCCTAGCTCAGGGGAAGCAAGAAGGGGAAACCCTAAGATCTCTGCACACAAAGCTCAGAGTCTCAGTCAGTAGCACCAAAAAAGGGAAGAACTGCTGGGGTATCCTCAGGAAGGGGATGTGAGGTCAGAGATGAGTCTCAGAGAAGCACTCAGTAAACAGGAAGTGTAGCCAGAGAGAAACCTGTGCTTGTAGGAAGTGGGGCATTGGCGGCAGCCTCCCAACTTGGCCTGGATAAGCCAGCAGTCCCTGCTGAGCTGATGGCAAGTGGAGGCTCAGAGCACGAGGAGTGACCCAGATCTTGGGCCCTCCCTGTGAGACAGGACTCCACTTAAATCTTGTAATTATTGGGCCGGAGGAGAGCTTAATTTGCCCTTCAGAAGGTAGGACTTTAAATACCCCATAAAATAACCCTCGGTTTTGAGAAATGCTGGTCAAGGAATGCTTAGTCTTATTTGCCTCCACCAACTTCCCATTCTTTCCTCGTGCCAAGTCAGTTATATGGACTTGTGCACTTTGTTGAGTTTTATCCTGTGAGGGGGCACATCTTGGCAGGACCCCTTTGGGTGAAGGTGGTGGAGGTGCTGCTTTAGGGAGGAAGAGGTGACTAGGCCCTTCCCTGGGGGCCTGTAGATATTGGAAGTTATCTTTCTAGGTCTTGTGTGTTCTCTGAGCTATAGTCAAAGTTCTTTATACACACACACACACACACACACACACACACACCTTTTCTCTCCACACAGTCTCTCATACACCCCTACCTACACATTCATTTGCACACTTACTTACACTCTCCCTCACACCGATACTTACACATTTACACATGCATACTCTCTCTTACACATTTACATCTATACATTTCCTCACACATCTACACCTACACATTCACACACATATAGCTTTTTCTATATGGAGTTTTTGCTTCCTTTATGTCTTTTTGGTCTCACTCCAACACCCTGCTTATTTGATATGAGGCTAAGGGTCTTTGGGTTTCCTTCTAAATATCCATCCAGAAAGTCAAGAACTTGTGGATGTAGATGAGACTTCCCTATAAACAAGTAGTTGCTCTTCTGGGCCCGTGAGGTGATTGTTGGGGGGGGTGGGTGGTGACTGTTTGTTGTAACTCTCCAGGTCACTCATGTGGCCACCTGCCTACTGGCGTGGAAGTAGGAGACAGGTCTTCTCAGCAGGAAACAGACCATTTCCTCAGAGCTTCCACAGGCACACTGAAGAATTCAGACCAGTGTGCAAAAGGCCTGAGCAAGAAGGATCAATGCCCAAGCTGTCAGTGGAAGGAGCTGAGGCTTTTGCAGACCATGCTCCTGGCATGAGGGAGCCCACTTGACCACCTGCTGAATCTCATGTACTCATCTGGCAGGTGTACCAGACAGAGGCTTCTCCAGGGATAAGAGTGAGGTTGCCTGTCAGCCTTGGACCTGTTGTTAGGCCCCCAGGCTTTTTCCAGAAGGAGAAGCAGGCAGTTTATGGGGCCCATGAGTGTGAGGAATAGCTTGTTCTATAGACAGAGGGTGAGATATGTCTGGGCATTCATGGCCCTATGATATTGCAAGTACCCAGGTCTCTGGGTGGGATCTCTATCCCCTGCAGGGTCTGCTTTTCCTGCAGGTTGTCTGCCAGGCCAGTCACTGACTCATCTGTCTTCCCCAGGACTCTGGGGCATTCTGTGGCCAGCAGCTGAAGCCAGCCTCCAGCTGCCTGTCCTTCTTGGAGACCCTCATGCCCAGTGCTTAGGCAAGGCACCAGAAAAGGAGCACTGCTTTCATGTCAGCTCTGTGACCTGGGACAAGTCACCTAACCTTCTGTTTCCTCATCTTTAAAGTGATAAAAATAAAGAGTTCTTCTAAGGAATAGGAGAAAGCTTTTAGAGTCTTGTTACCAGCAGCACCAGCAGTACTTGGAAGCTTGTTAGGGATGCACCTTCTCAGGCTCCACTCCAGAAGTGTTGACTCAGATATTGGGAGGGTGGGAGAAAAGGAATCTGTATTTAATGAGCCCTCTGGGGGATTCTGATATATATTTCTCTAGAATATGGCCAGGTCAGGTGATTTTTTAGCTGAAAACTTCTTCTTCACTACAAGGCAGCTGTAGCAAATATAAGTTCTGTTTTGCATCAGACAGTCCTGAGTTTGAACTCCAGCTCTCTCTCTTCCTGACTGTGTGTCTTTGGACAAGTTATTAATACTTAACTTCTTTGTACTTCAATTGCTTCATCTGCAAAGTGAGACTATGAAGATTTCTTTCTACATGGGGTTGTTACGGTGATTAAATGAGTCAAAACAGGTAATAGCTAGCCTGTAGTAAGCTTGCATTTCTGTTAGTCATCTATTATTCACATTTGTTGTTTTATTATTAGCATAGTAATATTGTTGTGATTGTTCTGTTCACTATTTGTGAGGAAAATAGGTGATCAGGGCTTCCTTTGCCTAGTCTTCTGTTCTTTTTGCTGCCTGCCTCTGCATAAAAGTGCCATCCCTCCTTAGGCAGGACACACCAACCTCTTCCCAATTATTTAGCTTGGTGCAAACGTTTTTGTGGTTTTGGACTATAAATTTTTAAACTTAAATCATTATAACTAGGTTCAAACACATCTTTATTAATCAAAATAGGTACCATTGCAATCACATTTTTGTTAATGAGAAATAAGTTTGTTTATTCCTGTAGCTTAAAAATCCCTGCTTTGGGATTCAATAAACTCTTGGAAAGCATTTTCTGTATTCTGGTGGTTGTGGAAGTATTTTCCCTGCAAAAAAGTGGTCGAGATGCTTGAAGAAGTGGTAGTTTGTTGGTGAGTAAGTGAAGTGAAGTGAAAGTTTCTCAATTGTGTCCGACTCTTTGTGACCCCATGGACTGTAGCCCACCAGGCTCTGTCCATAAGTTGGCGAGAGGTCAAGTGAATATGGCGGATGAGGCAAAACTTCACAGCCCAATTCGCTCAACCTTTGAAGCATTGGTTGTGCGACATTAAGTTGGATGTTGTGGTGAAGAATTGGGCCCTTCCTGTTGACCAATGCCAGCTGCAGGCACTGCAGTTTTTGGTGTATATCATTGATTTGCTGAGCGTACTTCTCAGATGTTATGGTTTTGCCGGGATTCAGAAAGCTATAGTGGACCAGACTGGCAACAGACCACCAAACAGTGATCATGACCTTTTCTTGGTGCAAGGTTGGCTTTGGGAAGTGGTTTGGAGCTTCTTCTCATTCCAACCACTGAGCTAGTCCTCATCACCTTTTCGTTGCACGCCACAATACAATCGAGAAATGGTTTGTTGTTGCGTAGAATAAGAGAAGATGACACTTTAAAGCGACAATTTTTGTGATTTGCGGTCAGCTTATGAGGCACCCAGTTATTAAGCCTTTTAACCTTTGTAGTTTGCTTCAAATGTCGGATGACCATAGAGTAGTCAATGCTGAGTTCTTCAGCAACTTCTCATGTGGTTCTAAGTTTCAATGATGGCTCTCAGTTGGTCGTTGTCAACTTCTGATGGCCAGCCACTACATTCCTCATCTTCAAGGCTCTCGTCTCCTTTACAAAACTCGTTGAACCACCACCACACTGTTTGTTAGGACTTCCCAGGCGAAATGTGTTGTTGATGTTGCAAGTTAATAAGAAAATTGCTCGAATTTGCTTTTTGTCTAATGTCATTTCCATGAACTAAAATAAATATAAAATTGACAGCAAGTAGTAAGTCATTAGCAAAAAAGAAAAGATAAAGCGAGAAATATGTATTAAAATGATGCCACATAACCACATTTATTTAAGAATGTATTCCAGGATCAAACAGCAAATTTCAACAATGCAAAAACTGCAGTTACTTTTGCACCAACTTACTACCTTCCCCTCTCCCTTTTCTTTAACCTCTAACATCTTTCGGGGTGCAGAGGGGCAAAGCTTTGTATTTGCAGTCACAATAAAGCTGAGGAAATGGAGAACATATACCCAGTACACCTGACCTTATCTCTCCCTTTTGTGCTGTTTAGTGCTCTTTTCCTGAGCAGAGTGACTGAGAGCCCTGTAGGTGGTTCCCTGGGGGCCTGGACACCAGGGGTGGGAAAGGAATGGAGGAGGCATGTGGGTTTGGCCAGAAAGTGGACCTTTTATTGAAGAAAGCAATGGAAAGGAAAGTATGCTGTTCCTCCCTAGGCAGCCCAGATTTTGCCATTGTCTAGGACAGGCTCAGGTGGCATCTCTTGTAATCTCTAGATCTTGGCAGGGCCCCAGGCTTTAGCTCAAGTCTCCTTCCTTGTGTGGTGCTATAGGACTGGGGTTTCCTGTTTGCCATTGATACTTCTTCCTGCCCCCATCCTAGCGAGCTGAAGTGCAGAGGGGACAGCACTATCTCCTCTTTCACTGCTTGGTTATAAAGCAGAGTCCCTCTGGAGACCTGATGAAGCAGTATTCAACGCTCTAGTATAAAGCACCATGTCAGAGCTTTCTTCTCCAACCCTGGAGCTCCAGACTCCCCAGAGGGCAGGGCAGAGCAGAGCAGGGTTCAGAAAAGAGGTAGAGAGAGGCCTCAAAAGGGGAAGCTGTAGGCCTCCAGTTAGTGTTTCATTTGCATCTGGTTCCTGTAGCTGACTTCCTGGTTTCTGTATTGTGGTGCCCTGGTCTACTGGATGGGGCCCCTTGCATCTGCTCTGTGCATCTATTCTTATCGTTGGGGATGCTCTATGCTGTCCCCTCTCCCCTTTGAAGTTTAGTAATGGGAGAGGGATGCAAAAGACAACTCATTTGTTTTTAGAAAATTCTGTTCCTTCCATTCTTGAAAGACTACTTTGAGATGCGTTTGGGGGTGTCCTCAGTTTACACAGCTCTATCTCCATCGTATTTCATGGTGGCTCTCAGCCCTGGTTGTACATTGGCATTTTAAAAATGCTCATGCCTGGACCTCCTCCTGGAGGGTCTGAAGAAATTGGTCAGAGTTGCTGCCTCAACATCAGGAATCTCAAATCAACCCTCCTACCCCACTCCCTTGGCTTCCCAGGTGGTGCAGTAGTAAGGAATCTGCCTGCCAATGCAGGAGACGCAGGAAATGTGGGTTGATCCCTAGATCAGGAAGATCCCTTGGAGTAGGAAATGGCAACCCACTCTAATATTCTTGCCTGGAAAATTCCATGGGCAGAGGAATCTGGTGGGCTATAGTCAAGGGGGTCTCAAAGAGTCGGACACAACAGCGCTTACCAACATACCCCACTCCCACTCCAAGAGAGTCTAATGAGCACCCAGAATTAGAACCTCTGAGATGTTGTGTGTCTTGAGGTCAGCTGTTAACTCCTTTCCACCTTGGTTTCAGTTGAGGCCTTGCCAAGTGCATATCCTTCTCACTGGTCAGGGCATAGCTCTGTGGGGTTTGTCCCACTGGGAATGCTTTGTGGAATAAGCCCTCACCTTTCCCAGCCTGTCTCTCTCTTCTAGTTATATCTTCTTAGAGACTGGGACTGCCTGGGTCCTACAAATTGGCTGTTGTTCTCTCACTCCCCATCCTACCCTGGGAGCTGAGGTGGGAGTCAGGATGTGGGGCCTGACTCTGGTTATGCAAACAGGAAGACAGAAAACAAAGATGCAAAGAAACCACTGAAGACGTTCTTCATCTCACTCTGGGCTTTCCTGCCAGGGGTTGCCCCTGTTTCTGTTCTTTATTTGCCTGCTGGGACTTTTCAGTTGATCAATAAGATGAGAGACACTTAGTCTCTAGGCTGAATCAGAAGCTTTGTAGGGATTAGCCAGCCTCCTGGCAATGCTCTGAAACCAGATTAGCTTCAGTGTGTTCTCTTAGCTCCCTGACAGAAAGGGAGTGAGGGCACAGGAATTTGGAGGAACCAAGAACCAAGAACAGACAAAGCTGTTCTTTTAAGACAACTTTGAATGCCTTTTCTACCTCCTCAAGCTTCCTAAGGATTTAATGCTTTCTCTTCTCATTGGAAGTTGAGCTGGTTAATTTCAAGGGCCTGAATAACCCCTCATTTATTCTTGGGGAGTCTGGAAACACCTGTGAGTGGGGAGTCTGTGAAAAGAGAAAGGAAAAAGTCCTTTGTGCAACAGCTGCAGGGTAGCTACAGGGTTTTTACTGGTCCAGAGCTCGGGCATCTGCCCCCATTTCTACAGCTCAGCCTTGCATTGCACCCAGTGATGCTGGGTGGGCAGCTGTTTCCTCCCAACTTGAAAGTGGGTGGAAGAAGGTGACAGAGCCAGGAGCTGTTTCAAGCCCTAACGTGGGGCACGTGTGGTTATTGCTGCTGGTATCCTGTTGTGGTCCTTTAATGGAACAGAACGTGGGGGTACAGAGTCGACTGATAAGAAAGTGAAAGAAGGAAGAAAAGAGGCTGAGCCACATGAAGGGGACAGAGGAGAGAGAGGGAGAGACAGAGAGAGAGAGACGGAGACCAGTGCTCTGATGGAACAAAGGCGTTTATTCAACATATTGTGGGCATATATATACTCTCTTACAAGATAGCCCTTTTTAGCAGAGACAGGGATCAAAAATCTAACAAGTCACCTAGAAAGCCAGAGGCTAGAATTATTCTCTAGAGAGGGGGTTGTAAAAGTAACTTTACATATCAGAAAGGAGGAGGCTTGTAAATGGCTGCTGTTCACCGTATGGAATTTCCATACTAATGAGATACATGAATTTCTATTATCCCCAAAAGCCGGCTTGCCAGCTCTCTGGCACCTGTATTCAGGTGCTGTTAAGGAACATAGAATTCATGCAAGACTGAAAACAGCACACAGGAAGCCTCCTGTTAAATGTATCCTGACAGTATCCACCCAATCCCCTTTATCTACCGCATATTGTAAGTGTGGACTGTTGACAGGTCTCAGTTTCTCCCTAGTCTTGAGAACTGCTTTTCAGGGAAATGCCTCGGCGCTCAACCTCTCCTCTCAGGGGTGACTCTCAGCCAATGACTGACTAGTGCCAGATACAAAGGCCTGGTCTGCCTCTCTTAGGGTGGGACAGTTCCATGAAGTTGTTCACACCCTAGAGCTCCCCTGGGATCAGGCTGAGGCTAGGCTCCAGTTCCTCCCCCAGCCCAGTCTTGCTTCCCTCACTTCCTTACAGTTTCTCCTGAAGTCACTTCCTCAATAACTCATGTGCACAAGAATTCTCTGCTTCTAGGAATTCCCTGACATAAAACAGCAGGTTAGCTTTCCTAGGGCTGACTGTTGAATCCATTGTTTCCAAATAATTAATAATGAGAATGGGAATATTCTCAGGAAAGAGACACAGTGTGGGATCTGGGGCCCAAAGAGAGAAACCTCTAGGCCCAGAAGAAGAAACACTAAATTAGTGGTTTCTGTGTGGTGGTAAGTACTGTGATGAAGGACAGGCTGAGGTGTGGGTGCCATCCCCTCAACACTACCCAGGGATAGTGGAAACAGTTTGTAGGGGGAGGTAAGTTTTGGCAGGGTTTAGGGAATGTGTGAGTTTCCTTGGGTCTGAGAAGGAGTACCCTCACAGAGCATGAAAAGCAGGCTCTGGAAGTTCTCTGTAGCTGGGATGTCATCATCTTCAATAGCTTAGGAACGTTTGCTTTGTCAAGAAATTCTCTTGGATCTTAGGAAAGGTTGTGTCCTCAAGTTGTCCTGGGAGCAGGTAGGAAGGGTCTTCATGTGAGAGGTACTAGATTCTGCTGACAAGCTGAATGACATCACGAAGGCATTTAATGGAGCTGAGTAGAACCCAGAACATTCTGCTAGGGCATGAAGTGATGCCAGAAGAGAGGACTGATTGGTTAGTGGCCTCAACAAGTCTCCAGTGTGTCTAGGTGACTAAGAGGCTCATGTCCTGACTCGGCAAGCCCAACAGTATTCACGTCTCTAGACATCTTAGCAGACGTGCTTTATAGTTAATGGGGCTCCCCAGGTGGTGCTAGTGGTAAAGAACCTGCCTGCCAATGCAGGAGACATAAGAGATGTGGGTTTGATCCTTGGGTTGGAAAGATCTTCTGAAGGAAGGCACTGCAACCCACTTCAGTGTTCTTGCCTGTAGAATCTTATGGACAGAGGAGCCTGGCAGGCTACAGTTCATAGAGCTGCAAAGAGTCAGACACAACTGAAGCCACTTAGCACACACACATGCATGCATTCCATCTTTTAAAGTTTTTCTAAAGAGAAGTTGTACTGATTTAGAATTCTTGAGGGCTAAGTGGTCATGTTCACAGGGGGGTTCAGTAGGTTTAAATATGTTTTAAACTTCAAAAGGGTGGCTCCACATCAAAGATTATTTGTGTCAAATCTGCCCTTTCATTCCTGTCCCACGCTTTTTCTCTTCTCCTTTCTCTGTATGGGACTCAGTGAGCTGTTTCAGTTCTGTGCCTGAGATGCTGGCTGATGTGGGAAGCCCCCACCTTCCCCTCTCTCTTACTTTCCCCTCTTCCAAGAGATGATGAAGAGTTGTTCTCTATTCTCAAGGGAATGTGGAAGCGATGCTTGGAAATGATCCTTACAAGGCATTTTGGAGTCCAGAAGGGCTTCATAAATTCTTGATAACAGAGAAGGCAGAAGAATTGCAACTAGCTAGCTGAGCAGATCTCTCTCTTCAAGACTGGAGATACTGGTGGGCATCCTTGGCAAAAGTGTCCAATTGAATCCATATCCCAGCCCCATCAACCATCTTCCTCTGACTCTTCCTTGTGTGAGAAGCAATATTCTGTTTAAGGAAGATTGGACTGAACTCTAAATTCCGGCCTTTTGTTTGCTCCGTTACTGTGTTTGCCTTAAAGTGTAGGTAAATTTAGCTAGCTTTTTTTTTCCCTCTTCTGCTGGCTGGAGGTAGTCAGTGATTTGTGATGATGGTTGGAAAGTTTATGAAGACAGATGCAGATGTTATCCTTGAGACAGACAAACGAGGGCTTGGGTCCTAGAATCAGTTATCTGTAATTTCAGTTCAACAATATGGTAGACTGTGTAAGTATTTTCCTAGCATTCCTAATCCAAGAAATGTAAAAGTAAAAAAACAAAAACAAAAAAAGGTGGGGAGAAGTCAGGCTGGAGACAAAGATTGGGCCAAATGAATCTATGTGTGTGCTCAGTTGTGTCCAACTCTTTGTGACCCCATAGACTGTTGCCCGCCAGGCTCCTCTTTCCGTGGAATTTTCCAGGCAAGAATATTGCAACAGGTTGACATTTCCTACTCCGGAGGATCTTTCCTACTCAGGGATCTAACACATCTCTTGCATCTCCTGCATTGGTATACCAGGCAAATTCTTTACCACTGTGCCACCTCGGAAGCCTAGGTCAGATTTATAGTGATGGCCTTGGTGAAATCACTCACTAGGGAGAGAGTGACTGAACGTTAGAGAATTCCCACATTTGGGCCATCAGACTACTTGATGATTTTTATCAACCTGGTAAGTAAAAAAGTATGTATGGATGTGAGAGTTGGATCATAAAGAAGGCTGGACACCAAAGAATTAATGCTTTTGAGCTGTGGTGTTGGAGAAGACGCTTGAGAGTCCCTTGGACTGCAAGGAGATCAAACCAGTCAACCCTAAAGGAAATCAACCCCGAGTGTTCACTGGAAAGACTGATGCTGAAGCTCCAGTACTTTGGCTACCTAATGCAAAAAACTGACTCACTGGAAAAGACCCTGATGCTGGGAAAGTTTGAAGGCAGGAGGAGAAGGGGATGACAGAGGATGAGATGGTTGGATGGCATCAGCGACATGAGTTTGAGCAAGCTCCGGGAGTTGGTGATGGACCTGGAAGCCTGGTGCGCTGCAGTCCATGGGGTTGCAAGGAGTCAGACACGACTGAGCAACTGAACTGAACTGAATAGTGCTGGAGAGAGGACAGACATTGCAGAAGATAAACCAAGAATGGAAGGAAGAGAAGCAGCAATCAAAGCTAGTATAGGATGACATTTCCCTGGCTGGAGAAAGACTTGAATGTTCAGGATGAGGTCTGTCAATGGACAGGCACCACTAATCTGATTTCTACTCTGTCTAAGCTTTGCAACTGGCTCTGGCTGAGGTCCCTCATGACCTTGTGTGGTAAATCAGAGGCTGCTCTTCGTTTCTATTCCTTGGGTTCCCACCACCAGCTCCTGGCTCTGCTGATCATGGACGCCTTCTTAAGGCTGTGTGTTCTCTTGGTTTCCAAGATATTGTGTCTCCTCTTTTTCCTCCTCTCCTAGGGACTCTTTTTTGCCTGCCTATGCCTAACCTACTGGTTCATTGGATCCCTGCCCCTTTAGTCCTCCCTACTCTCTCCTTGGTGACCTTGCCACTCTCCTGACCTCCCTCCCCTCAGCAGAGCCAGAATTCCCTCCCTGGGAGCTCCACACTGTCTCTTTCCTGGGGCACAGACCTGGCAAGGCTTCCTGTCATCAGCATCATAGGGTTCCTTGACCTGCCTCAAACTCGGCCCATATTCCTCATAGCAGTGTTTATGACTGTGCATGGCTACCCAGCAGCCTGGTGTAATGTGGGAATCTGGCCCTTTCCAAATCTTTTTACTGATGGATTGTGACTCTTTTCTCTACCTCTTTAAACTAATTGGACCCTGTTACTCCATCCCCACTGCCTGCTTCCCTGGGACAGGCCTCTCAATTGGTCCCTTTGCCTCTGTTTTCTTCCCTAATCCTTTCTCAAAGTAGAGAGTAGAGTGAGGTAATCATTCCAAAATTCAAGTCAGATCACACCCTTCCCTTATAACTCCCCTTGTTTTCCTGTTGCTGCTGTAAAAAATGATCACAGACTTGGTGGTTTAAAACAACAAAAATGTACTCTCTTACATTCTGGAGGCCAGAAGTCTGACATTGGTTTCAGTGGGCTGAAGAAGTGATGCTTTTGAACTGTGGTGTTGGAGAAGACTCTTGAGAGTCTCTTGGACTGCAAGGAGATCCAACCAGTCCATCCTAAAGGAGATCAGTCCTGAATATTCATTGGAAGGACTGATGCTGAAGCTGAAACTCCAATAATTTGGCCACCTGATGTGAAGAACTGACTCATTGGAAAAGAGCCTGATGCTGGGAAAGATTGAAGGCGGGAGGAGAAGCGGACGATAGACGATGAGATGGTTGGGTGGCATCACCAACTCAATGGACATGAGATTGAGTCAACTCTGGGAGTTGGTGATGGACAGGGAGGCCTGGCATGCTGCAATCCATTAGGTTGCAAAGAGTCGGACATAACTGAGAGACTGAAATGAACTGAACTGAATAATGAGCGATGTAGGGCATCTTTTCATGTGTTTGTTCACCATCTGTATGTCTTCTTTGGAGAAATGTCTGTTTAGGTCTTCTGACCATTTGTTGATTGGGTTGTTTGTTTTTCTGGTAATGAGCCGTGTGAACTGCTTGTATATTTTGGAGACTGTAACCTTTTGTCAGTTGTTTCATTTGCAATTATTTTCTCCCATTCTGAGGGTTGTCTTTTCATCTTGTTCATAATTTCCTTTGTTGTGTAAAAACTTTAAAGTTTACTTAGGTCCCACTTGTTTATTTTTGTTTTTATTTCCATTACTCTAGGAGGCAGGTCAAAGAGGATATTGCTGTGATTTATGTCAGAGTGTTCTGCCTATATTTTCCTCTTAAGAGTTTCATAGTTTCTAGCTTTACATTTAGATCTTTAATCTATTTTGAGTTTATTTTTGTGTATGTTATTAGGAAGTGTTCTAATTTCATTCTTTTACACATAGATGTCCAGTTTTCCCAGCACCACTTATTGAAAGACTGTCTTTTCTCTGTTATATATGCTTGCCTCCTTTGTCAAAGATAAGTTGCCTATAGGTGTATGGGTTTATCTCTGGGCTTTCTATCTTGTTCCACTGATCTATATTTCTGTTTTTGTACAAGTACCATACTGTCTTGATGACTGTAACTTTGTAGTATAGTCTGAAGTCAGGAAGGTTAATTCCTCCAACTCTCTTCTACTTTCTCAAGATTGTTTTGGCTATTTGGGATCCATTGTATTTCCATAGAAATTGTGAAGTTTTTTGTTCTAGTTCTGCAAAAAAATGCAATTGGTAATTTGATAGGGATTGCATTGAATCTGTAGATTGCTTTGGGTAGTATAGTCATTCTTCCAATCCAGGAACATGATATACCTCTCCATCTGTTCGTGTCATCTTTGATTTCTTTCATTAGTGTCTTATAGTTTTCTGTATACAGGGCTTTGGGCTTTCCAGGTGGCGCAGTGGTAAAGAATCCACTTGCCAGTGCAGGAGGCACAAGAGACATGGGTTCAGTCCCTGGATTGGGAAGATCCTCTGGAACAGGAAATGCAACTGGCTCCAGTATTCTTGCTTGGAATATTCCATGGACAGAGGAGCCTGGTGGGCTACAGTCTGTGGGGCTGCAGAGAGTCAGATACCACTGAGAAACTGAGCACACATACACATAGGTCTTTGGTCTCTTTAGGCAGGTTTATCCCTAGATATTTTATTTTTTTGTTGTTGTTCCAGTGGTAAATGGAACTGTTTCCTAAATTTCTCTTTCTGACTTTTCATTCTTAGTGTATAGGAATGCAAGGGATTTCTGAGTATTAATTTTGTATCCTGCAACTTTACGTAAATTCATTGATTAGCTCTAGTAATTTTCTGGTGACATCTTCAGGGTTTTCTATGGATAGTATTGTGTCATCTGCAAATAGTAAGAGTTTTACTTCTTTTTCAATTTGGATTGCTTTTATTTCTCTTTCTTCTCTGATTGCCATGGCTAGGACTTCTGAAACTATACTGAGTAATAGTGGTGAGACTGGGCACCCTTATCTTATTCGTGATCTTAGAGAAAGTGCTTTCAGTTTTTCACCATTGAGAATAATGTTTGCTCTGGGTTTGTCATATACGGCCTTTATTATATTGAGGTATATTCCTTCTATGCCCATTTTCTGGAGAGTTTCTTTTATCATAAATCAGCATTGAGTTTTTTCAGAAGCTTTTTCTGCAGCTATTGAGATGATCATATGTTTTCTATCTTTCAATTTGTTAATATGGTGTATCCCTTTGATTGATTTGCATGTACTGAAGAAGTCTTGTACCCCTGGGATAAATCCCACTTAATCATGGTGTATGATCCTTTTAATGTGTTGTCAGATTTGTTTGCTAGTATTTTGTTCAGGATTTTTGCATCTATGTTCATCAGTGATATTAGCCTGTAATTTTCTTTTTATGTGTTATCTTCATCTGGTTTTGGTATCAGGGTGATTGTGGCCTCATAGAATGAGTTTCGAGTTTTCCTCCCTCTGCAATTTTTGGGAAGAATTTGAGAAGGATAGGTGTTGTTAGCTCTTCTCTAAATGTTTGATAGAATTAAACTGTGAAGTCATTTGACCCTGGGCTTTTGTTTGTTCGAAGATTTTTGATCACAGTTTCGATTTCAGTGCTTGTGATTGGTCTCTTCGTGATTTCTCTTTATTCCTGGTTCAGTTTTGGAAGGTTGTACTTTTCTAAGAATTTGTCTGTTTCTTCCAGGTTATCCATTTTATTGGCATAGAGTTGCTCGTAGTAGTCTCTTATGACCCTTTCTATTTCTGCATTGTCTGTTGTAACTTCTTTTTCATTTCTAATTTTATTGATTCGAGTCTTCTTCCTTTTTCTCTTGATAACTCTGGCTAATGGTTTGACAATTTTGTTTATCTTCCCAAAGAACCAGCTTTTAGTTTTATTGATCTTTGCTATTGTTCCCTTCGTTTTTGTTTTCATTTATTTCTACTCTTATCTTTATAGTTTCTTTCCTTCTGCCAACTTTGGTGGGTTTTGTGCTTTTTCGTTTGCTTAGGTGTAAGGTAAGGTGGTTTATTTGATGTTTTTCTCATTTCTTAAGGTAAACTTGTATTGCTATAAACTTCCCTCTTAAAACTGCTTTCACCTCTTCCCATAGCTTTTGAGTCATTGTGTTTTCAGAAACTGCCATACTGTTTTCTGTAGTGGCTGCACCATTTTACATTCTCACTTGTAGTTCATAAGGGTTTCAATTTTCCTGCATCCTCACCAACACTTGTTGTCTCATATCTTTGTAATGATAGCCATTCTAACAGGTGTGAAATGATATCTCATTGTGTCTTTTTAAAAAAATAATTTATTGAGGTATAGTTGATTTATAATGTCATATTTAATTACTGCTGTATAGTAAAGTGACTCAGTTATACACATACATATTCTTTTTCATATTTTTTCCATCATAGTTTATCACAGAATGATGAATATATTTCCCTATGCTGTACAGTAGGACTTTACTGTTTATCCATCCTATATTTAATAGTTTGCATGATTTGCATTTCCTTGCTTATTAGTGATATTGAACATCCACAATTAGAAACCTCCCAACAAAGGAAAGCCCAAGATCAGATGGTTTCACTGGTGAATTCTACCAAATGCCTAAAGAAGTGTTACTATTGATCCTTCTCAAACTCTTACAAAAAATTGAAGAGGATGGAACACTGTCAAACTCATTTTACAAGGCCAGATCCCAAAGCCAGATAAAGACATTACAATAATAATTAAAAAAAAAAAAAAACTACCAGCTGCTGGGAAAGATTGAGGGCAGGAGGAGAAGGGGGTGACGGAGAATGAGATGGATGGATGGGATCACTGACTCAATGGACATGAGTATGAGCAAACTTTGGGAGATAGTGAAGGACAAGGAAGCCTGGCATGCTGCAGTCCATTGGGCCGCAAAAAGTCCAACACAACTGAGTGACTGAACAACAACAACAGGTCAAAATACTAGATGAATATAAATATAAAAATTCTCAACAAAATACTGGCAAACTGAATTTCAACAGTGCATTAAAAGGATCATGCACTGTGATCAAGTGAGATTTTCCCTTGGAATGCGAGTATAGTTCAGTGTATACAAATCAATAAATGTAATTATTGATTCAACTTATACATTTCTACTTGTTTATCTTGTTAAAAAAATCCAGCTCTTAGTTTCATTGACCTTTTCTATCATTTTTCTGGTTTCCATTTCATTTATTTCTGCTCTGATATTTGCTGTTTCCTTCTTTTTCCTAGTTGTAGGTTTAGTTTTTTCTTTTTCTAGTTCCTTGAGGTGTAAAATTAGATTGTTCATTTAAGATCTTTTGTTTTTTCTTTATGTAGGTATGTATTGCTATAAACTTCCCTCTTAGAGGTGCTTTTGGTGCATCTCATAACTGTTAGTGTGTTTGCTTCTGTTTCTATTTAAGATGTATTTAAATTTCTCTTTTGTTTCTTCTTTGTCTCTTTGGTTGTTCAGGAGTGTGTTGTTTAATTTCCACATATTTGTGAATTTTTCAGTTTTTTTCTACTACTGATTTTTAATTTAATACTACTGTGGTTGGAAAAGATGCTTAGTATGATTTCAACTTCTTAAATTGCTAAGACATGATTTGTGTGTAATTTACTTTGAAATGTGTGAAAAATAAGATGAATTATTGAATGGATAAAGGGATGGACAGACGTGTGGTAGTGTAAGGATAGTAAATGTTAAGGATTCAGTTCAGTTTAATCATTCAGCTGTGTTCGACTCTTTGTGACCCCATGGACTGCAGCATGCAGGGTTCCCTGTCCATCACCAACTCCTGGAGCTTGCTCAAACTCATGTCCGTTGAGTTGGTGATGCCATCCAACCATCTCATCCTCTGTCGTCCCCTTCTCCTCCTGCCTTCAATCTTTCCCAGGCTCAGAGTCTTTTCCAATGAGTCAGTTCTTCGCATCAGGTGGCCAAAGTATTAGAGTTTCAACTTTTGCAAAAGTCCTTCCAATGAATATTCAGGACTGATTTCCTTTAGGATGGACTGGTTGGATCTCCTTGCAGTCCAAGGGACTCTCAAGAGTCTTCTCCAACACCACAGTTCAAAATCATCAATTCTTCAGCACTCAGCTTTCTTTATAGTACAGGCCTTACATCCATACATGACTACTGGAAAAATCATAGATTTGACTAGATGGACCTTTGTTGGCAAAGTAATGTCTCTGCTTTTTAATATGCTGTCTAGGTTGGTCATAGCTTTACTTCCAAGAAGCAAACATCTTTTAATTGCATGGCTGCAGTCACCATCTGCAGTGATTTTGGAGCCCCAAGAAATAAAGTCTCTCATTGTTTCCATTGTTTCCTCATCTGTTTGCCATGAAGTGATGGGACCAGATGCTATGATCTTTGTTTTCTGAATCTTGTGTTGTTAAGCCAACTTTTTCACTCTCCTCTTTCACTTTCATCAAGAGGCTCTTTATTTCTTCTTTGCTTTCTGCCATAAGGATGGTGTCATTTGCATGTCTGAGGTTATTGATATTTCTCCCGGCAATCTTCATTCCAGCTTGTGCTTCATCCAGCCCAGGATTTCTCATTATGTACTCTACATATAAGTTAAGTAAGCAGGGTGACAATATACATCCTTGATGTACTCCTTTCCCAATTTGGAACCAGTCTGTTGTTCCACGTCCAGTTCTAACTGTTGCTTCTTGACCTGCATACAGATTTCTCAGGAAACAGGTAAGGTGGTCTGATATTCTCATCTTTTGAAGAATTTTCCACAGTTTGTTGTGATCTACACAGTCAAAGCCTTTGGTGTAATCAATAAAGCAGAAGTAGATGTTTTTCTGGAACTCTCTTGCTTTTTCTATGATCCAGTGGATGTTGGCAATTTGATCTCCTGTTCCTCTGCCTTTTCTGAATACAGCTTGAACATCTGGAAGTTCATGGTTCATATGCTGTTGAAGCCTAGTTTGGAGATTTTTGAGCATTGCTTTGCTAGCATGTGAAATGAGTGCAACTGTGCAGTAGTTTGAACATTCTTTGGGATTGGAATGAAAATTGACCTTCCAGTCCTGTGGCCACTGCTGAGTCTTCCAAATTTGCTGGCATATTGAGTGCAGCACTTTCACAGCTTCATCTTTTTAGATTTGAAATAGCTCAACTAGAATTCCATCACCTCCACTAGCTTTGTTCTTGCTACTGCTTCCTAAGGCCCACTTGAGTTTGCATTCCAGGATGTCTGGCTCTAGGTGAGTGATCATACTATCGTGGTTATCTGTGTCGTGAAGATCTTTTTTGTATAGTTCTTTTGTGTATTCTTGCCACCTCTTCTTAATATCTTAATATCTCTTAATATCTCTTCTGTTAGGTCCATACCATTTCTGTCCTTTATTGTGCCTATCTTTGCATGAAATGTTCCCTTGGTATCTCTAATTTTCTTTAAGAGATCTCTGGTCTTTCCCATTCTATTGTTTTCCTCTATTTCTTTTCATTGATCACTAAGGAAGGCTTTCTTATCTCTCCTTGGTATTCTTTGGAACTCTACATTCAAATGGGTATATCTTTCCTTTACTCTGTACCTTTCACTTCTCTTCTTTTCTCAACTGTTTGTAAGGCCTCCTCAGACAACCATATTGCCTTTTTGAATTTCTTTTTCTTGGGGATGGTTTTGATCATTGCCTCCTGTACAGTGTCACAAACCTCCATCCATAGTTCTTCAGGCACTCTGTCTATCAGATCTAATCCCTTCAATCTATTTGTCACTTCCACTGTATAACCGTAAGTGATTTGATTTAGGTCATACCTGAATGGTCTAGTGGTTTTCCCTAATTTCTTCAATTTAAATCTGAATTTGGCAATAAGGAGTTCATAATCTGAGCCACAGTCAGCTCCCCGTCTTGTTTATGCTGACAGTATAGAGCTTTTCCATCTTCAGTTGCGAAGAATATAATCAATTTGATTTCAGTATTGACCATCTGGTGGTATCCATGTGTAGAGCCTTCTCTTGTGTTGTTGGAAGAGGGTGTTTGCTATGACCAGTGTGTTCTCTTGGCAAAACTCTGTTATCCTTTGCCCTGCTTCATTTTGTACTTCAAGGCCAAACTTGCCTGTTACTCCAAGTATCTCTTGACTTTGTACTTTTGCATTCCAGTCCCCTATGATGAAAAGGCCATCTTTTTTTGTGTGAAAAATAAGATGAATTATTGAATGGATAAAGGGATGGACAGATGTGTTATAATGTAAGGATAGTAAATGTTAAGGATAGAATAGCCAAAAGTATATTGCTATTCTTTGTCTTACTTCTTAAATTTCATTTTTGAAAAATTTCAGAATAAAATACTTGATAAAACTTCTAACAATATTGTTAACGTGAGAGAGCTGGCCTTTCATTCACTTACATATACATAGGCCAAAATTTCCCAACTGGGGACAGTTTAGTTCCCAGGGGACAGTGGTAATGTCCTGAGACATTTTTGATTGTCATGACTGGGGGCCATGCTGCTGGCATCTAGTGGGTAAGGGTGAAGGATACTGCTAAACATGTTTCAATGCACAGGACAGCCCTCACAACAAAGAATGACATAGCCCCAAACGTCAATAGTGCTGAGGTTGAGAAACCCTAATATATATATATATATATATATCCATTCAGATGAATGTATGTTGTTGTTCTTGTTCAGTCACTCAGTCATGTCTGACTTTTTGCAACCCCATGGATCATAGCACGCCAGGCTTCCCTGTCCTTCACCAACCCCTGGAGCTTGCTCATACTCATGTCCATTGAGTCAGTGATGCCATCCAACCACCTCATCCTCTGTCGTCCCCTTCTCCTCCTGCCTTCAATCTTTCCCAGCCTCAGGGTCTTTTCTAATGAGTTGGCTCTTTGCATCACATAGCCAAAGTATTGGAGCTTCAGATCAGTCCTTCCAGTGAATATTCAAGACTGATTTCCTTTACAATTGACTGATTTGATCTTGCAATCCAAGGGACTCTAAAGAGTCTTATACAACATCACAGCTCAAAAACATCAATTCTTCAGCATTCAGCCTTCTCTATGGTCCACTTCGCTCATCTACACATGACTACTCGAAAAACCATATCTTTGACTAGATGGACCTTTGTTGGCAAAGTAATGTTTCTGCTTTTTAATATGCTGTCTAGGTTGGCCATAGCTTTTCTTCCAAGGAGCAAGTGTCTTAATTTCGTGGCTGCAGTCACCATCTGCAGTGATTTTGGAGCCCAAGAAAGTAAAGTCTGTCACTGTTTCCACTTTTTCCCCATCTATTCGCTATGAAGTGATGGGACCAGATGCCATGATCTTCATTTATTGAATATTGAGTTTTAAGTCAGCTTTTTCACTCTCCTCTTTCACCTTCATCAAGAAGCTCTTTAGTTCCTCTTCTCTTTCTGCCATTAGAGTGATGTCATCTGCATATCTGAGCTTATTGATATTTCTCCCAGCAATCTTTATTCCAGCTTGTGCTTCATCCAGCCCAGCATTTTGCATGATGTACTCTGCATAGAAGTTAAATAAGCAGGGTAACAATATACAGCCTTGATGTACTCCTTTCCCAATTTTGAGCCAGTCCATTGTTCCATGTCTGGTTCTACCTGTTCCTTCTTGACCTGCATACAGGTTTCTCAGGAGTTTGGTAAGGTGATCTGATATTCCACAGTTTGTTGTGATCCACATAGTTATAGGCCTTAGTGTAGTCTTTGAAGCAGACGTAGATGTTTTTCTGGAGTTCTCTTGCTTTTTCTGTGATCCAGCGGATGTTGGCAATTTGATCTCTGGTTCCTCTTCCTTTTCTAAATCCAACTTATACATCTGGAAGTTCTCAGTTCACGTACAGTTGATGCCTGGCATGGAGAATTTTGAGCGTTACTTTGCTAGCATGCAACAAAGTAATGTATATATATGCATATTTTATGCTTGCATGCATGCCTGCTCAGTCACATCATGGAGCTTTGCAGCCCCATGGACTGTAGCCTGGCAGGCTCCTCTGTCCATGGGATTTCCCAGGTGAGAATACTGGATTGGGTTGCCATTTCCTCCTTCAGGGGATCTTCTTGACCTTGGGATCCAACCCACATCTCTTCCTGTGTCTCCTGCATTGGCAGGCGGATTCTTTTTCACTAAGGTAACTACCCTTGAAAGTGTAATTGCTCAGTTTTGTCTGACTCTTTGAGACTCCTTGGACTGTAGCCTGCCAGGCTCCTGTGTCTATGGGATTCTCTAGGCAAGAATACTGGAGTGGATTGCCGTTTCCTTCTCCAAGGGATCTTCCCAACCCAGGGATCGAACCTGGGTCTCCAACATTGCAGGCAGATTCTTTACCATCTGAGCCACAAGGGAAACCTTACGGGTATATTAAGCAAAATTGGACTCATAGTTTTATAACTTTGTTTTCATAATGTATTGTCATTTTCTCAGGTAATTAAATTGCCTTTCATATTGTCATATTTTAATGGTGATGTGTATGCTGTGATTTATTGTGCCCATTTCTCTTTGGGCATTTTTTTTAGGTTGTTTACCATTCTTTAGCATATCTCAGTGATATCAACCTTCCTTTTCAGACAAATCTCTATTCTGTGTAGTGAAGTTCTCTTCAGGAAGATTCATTCCTTCAGACCAGCTTGGGTGCCAGCATCCTCTGTGGCTGTGGCTTGGGCATTTGTTTTGGGGCTGTGCAGGTCATCTTCTGTTTGGGTTTTTTTCTCAGAAGTTCTGGCAAGCAGAGGCAGCTGCCAACAGTGTGGCATCTCCCTGGCCCTTTGTCAGTGTGGGGCTGCTCAAGCTATGTATCTGGGGCAGAGACAAAGAAACATGTGCTCCCAGCCCCCAGCCCGTGTTCTGCTGACTTCTTAAAGATGCAACTGGACTTTATCTGCTGTCTTCTTTCAAATATAGGCCTCTTCTTCTGATGAAAAGAGAAAGGAAGAATGGACTACCATCACCAAAGTTCCCTAGTCCCATGTGGACAAGATAAATACATTTCCAAGTAAGAGTTTTTGCTATGGGGTTGTCTTTGCAGTGGCCGGTCCCATGTGGATGGAAGCTGCTGGCAGAGGAGCCTCCTCTGTACATGAGAGGAGCTCATGTGTGTGAGAAGGAGAAAGCAACTGAGTGTGGACTAGTGAGAGCATCAGGCAAGTTTGCCGCTATAGATAAAGAACATGCCCCCAGAGCCTGGCCATAGAGAGTGAAGTTAAGGGGGTCTTCAAGGTATAGTACCTTTAGAGGCTCAAAAGAGTTGATGTCCTGGAGAGTTTCTAGGAGGAGGAGTTGGTTGTCACAGCCCCAAATCTTTACATTGAATGATTGGACTTAAAGTGACAGAACACCCTTGCCTCTTGCCTGAGAAGAGGCAAAAGTATACCTCAGTCTCCTCAAGCTCCTCCCTCCTCCCAGGCCTCCCTTCATTCATTTTCGGATAAAACTTGATCAGAGCATTTTCAGGTTTGACAACTCTCACTCTGATCACAAAGGGTGTCACATGCTCTCTCTTCCATGTTTAGTATTAACAGAACTATGCCCCCGGGGGAACAATTTGGAAACCAGTATTTAGAGGCCTTGTAAAGTTTTTAAAAAATGTTTTTATAAACTAAAAGCAGGTAGAATAAAGAGACAAAAGCACCTCTTGAAGGAGAGTAGAAGAGTACATTAGAAGAGTAACGCAGAATATTGCATTAGGGGCTTCCCATGTGGTTCAGCGGTAAATAATCTGCCTGCAATGCAGGAGACATGGGTTCAATACCTGGATTGGGAAAATCCCCTGGAGAAAGGAATAGCACCCCATTTCAGTATTCTTGCCTGGGAAATCCCATGAACAGAGGAGCCTGGTGGGCTATAGTCAATGGGGTTGTAAAGAATTGGACACAACTTAGCGACTAAACAACAAAGGTATGTCAATGAAGCCTAAGTCAATGGTGCCCAGAGGTCTCCCTTTTAACTTCCTGAAATCCTAGGAGTTTCTGAGTCTCCTGAAGGTCCATAGTGAATGTCTTCTTCTCACAGCATTTGTGCGAGAGGAAAGGCTATGGAGAGGCTAAAGAAGTCTTGTGTATGGGTTTTGAAGTGCATTTGCTTCTATGAATCTGTGGTTTAACAAGGCCTGCATATTTAGCTTGGGTTTGAGAAATGTAGTGAGAGCTGCTAACCTTTGTCAGGAGACCAGACCTGCCTTGGTTTTCTGGAGTTGCTCCTTACATCACGTCTGTTCTAGGTAGTATTTACTCTTGATCTTGATCCTGGGAAAGTTTGTGATGGAAGATGGGTGGTTCTACACTCTGTGGGTGTGTGTATTTGTGTGTATGTACACATGTAGACAAACACCCCAACTGGAGTGACTGAAGGCCAGATTAGAGGTGAGAAGAAGAGGGAGCAATTGCATTAAAAGTGACTTTAGCTGAGATTGTGACACTTTTTGTATTTTTCTCTTAAGGAATGAACTTCTCCTGCACTTGAAGACCTACAACTTGTACTATGAAGGCCAAAATTTGCAGCTCCGACATCGTGAGGTAAGGAGTCACAGGGAAGATCTGGGGGGCTCCTCCCCCAGGGAGGACTTGGGCTTGAATCAGCCCAGTCTTTGGCTCCATGTCTTCTGGGTCTCCATGTCACCCTCACCAAGAGGGTCTCTGCCTCTCTTGCCACAGTGAGTAGCCTCTCAATGTTAGTGATGTTATTGGGAGTCCCCAGAGTTCTTCGGAAGTACACCCCAGGCCCAGATTTTTTCTAAAAAGAATGAGTTTTCTGTTCTGGAGATATTCCTGTGGCTGGACTAATACTAGCCTCAGAAGGAGGACCCTCCAAAATGATGCTTTCATGAAATGACTATTTCAGATGGTACTCAAGCAACCTTTTTCCTCTTGGGCAATTCAGGAACCTCACCCTGTCCTCTGTGTTGACACATCTGGCCCATGTGCTGTTGCAGCAATCTGGACAAGTTACATAAGCTTTGGGTGGTAACTCTTGGCTTTTCCCCACAACTGCAGCAGCCTTCCTAGAATGCCTTCTTAGAATGTCTTTTGTTATCCATATGTCTTTCCCCAGCCCCTTTCCTGAATCTAAGTTTACTCATCCTGTATCCATTTCTGTAAAGCCTGTTTTGGGTAGAGGGTGAATTATATGGGAGCCTGGTAATTTATACTCAAGTGTTCTTGGCTGATAAGAAGGTACATGTAATACCCTTCTAAACACATTTTCAGGTTATCAAGCCATATTGATTTAATCTGTAGAAACAGATATCAGATGGTAGAATTTCAACTACTAAGGCAGGCTGGTTGGGGATAGTATATAGTGGCTTTTCGTATGTTCCTCAAACTACACCACTTAGGCAAAGTCCTACTTTGGGTTAAATTCTGCCCTCTAATCATGTGGTATAAAGTATCGATGCCAGCCTTGACCACTTAGAAGACCATACATGTAAATAATGTATGTGCTTAAATAATGCTTTTCTCCTTAAGATCCCCAAACACCCTAAAGTTGTTCCACCCCTCTCCTGCCTTCTTTTATTACCCCTTCCCTCTCTAAGGATGATTCTGGAACCCAGATTAGTTGTTCACTGAACATGTGTCATCTTCTTTCGTGGGGCTTGTCCTGAAGATGTGGCCATAGCCCAGATCTGAGGTCTTGACTCTGCTTATAAAACATGGGTTCAAAAGGTTTTGCTGAGATTCTAGAAAGAAGACCTGACTCTTTAGGCACTCTCATCAAACCTTCTACTAATTAGTGGCTGGATCATTAGCAAGATTTGGGTCCTTAAACAGCTTTTCTGATGTGTGTCCTATAGATGACTCAAGGGTATGGTGATTCCTGAGATCCATTTCTTTGGGATAAAACATCCAGATATTTTTAGAAGGCCTTCACATTTAAATTCTTATCAATCAACAACCCTTGAGTATAAATTTGGAATTCTTGCAGAATTTATTCACTTCTTGGAGAGTTACTATGTAGCACATTAGCTAATTATTGGCTCTGGGAAGTTCTACTGTTAAGAAATCTGATAACACATTATCTCCCAACTCAGGATCACTTGATACTCTTTTTAAGGTAACAGTTCATCTGCCAGATGAGCTAGTATTCTGTTGAACAAACTTGAGGAAATGTTACTTTAAATCATCAACCAGTGAGTCAGATTGCTAAACATGTTATAATGAAAGACACATCACTTTCTATAGTAGGGGAGGGGAAAAATAGCTAATTCAAGATTTTAGCTCTTGCTTCTGTTAGAGTAATTTAAGAATAACAGGCTATTTTCTCACATAATTTAAGAAATATATTTATCTTTCTTTAAAATCATTACTATAAAAAACAACAGAGAAACCATTGTTACACTTTGCACATGTCTATACATTTTGAGGCAAATATGTGCCGACCTCCGACCTCAGCTTCAGAGCCTGGAGAGTGGCTTGGAGCTGAGGTGTGACTGTAACTTGGGTGCATCTACCCGGGCACATCAAGAATGCTGTCATTTACCACAAACAACATGGTGCTGGCTTCTTTGGTACTTTTCTGGACTTATCCAATTGCTTTGTGGCAGGAGGAAGATGAGTTTATCGTGGAGGGGCTGCTGAACATCTCCTGGGGACTGCGCCGGCCCATTCGTCTACAGATGCAGGATGACAATGAGCGCATTCGCCCCCCTCCATCCTCTTCGTCTTGGCACTCTGGCTGTAACTTGGGGGCTCAGGGGTGAGTAAAGAGAGATAGGACTGGGGATTAACCAGAGGTATCTGAGGGTTGCATGTATTCTCAAGCTGATAAATGCTCCCTTCTTCCAGCAAGCCTTGATCCAAGCTCCCATTCCCAGTCCCCCCTGCTCTAGACTTGGAAGGAGGAGAAAGGGGCATATGTTGGTGTTACTGGGCTTCCAGGCCTGTCGCTACAATCAATGAATGAAAGAGTGAGGAAGGGAGATGCTGAGTCCAAGAGGAGAAGCACCAAGGCTTGAGTGAGCAGCGTGCCACATCGCTCGTGGAGACCCTACCTCTCTGAGGGGTATTGTAGTGGCTAGCCGGGCTCAGTCTGCAGATTTCTGACAGGACACCCAATGCCCCAGCATCCTCCCCACTGGGACCACTCCTCACAGAATGACCCCACCCCAGGGTCATTTAGGGCTCAAAACTTCTGTCCAAAGCTTTCTGTGTCTTAGAGGAACCTGGAAGTGGGGGAAGAATGTCAGGCCCTGACCAAGCCAGCCAAGCAACCTCTGCTTCCTTTAGGTTACACCTGAAGTTGGGTGGTGGTGTGATGGTCTGGGAGGCCCCCTCTCCTGTGTTCCCACTAGAAGGTCTGTGAAGACTAAGCCTTTTCCTTCCTGTAGCCAAATGTGTAGCTCCGTACATCTAGTAAGGCACGCTCTCTTTACTGTTTTGTGTGTGTGTGTGTGTGTGTGGCTGTGCTGGGTCTTCCTTGTGGTGCATGAGCTCTTCATTGCTGCATGCAGGCTTTCTCTAGCCAAGGTGCACAGGCTTCTCATTGAGTTGGCTTCTCTTGGCAGAGCACAGGCTCTAGGGTGTGTGGGCTTCATCCTGCGGCATGAGAAATCTTAGTTCCCAAACCAGGGATTGAACCCATGTTCTCTACGTTGGCGGGCAGATTCTTAAGCATTGGACCACCAGGGAAATCCCTACTATCTGGGAGTTCAGTTTTTAGGATAAAGTGACAACCCTTTGTTCCAACCTAAAATTTGCTAATGCTGACTGCCTTGGGGCCAGAGCATGGTGGAATGCACCAAGATCTCAGCCAAAACCACAGTGATGTTTTTCCTGTTTTAAATGAGAACCAAGCCCGCTCTGTTGTCCCCATTGAACATTTTGTTAAATTCCACAGCCAAATCTATTCTTTGCTGAATTTAAGAGAAATCTACAACATTGCCAAAAGCCTGTAGCTGATCTGGTTTATTTCCAAGGGAATTTAAGGAGGAAAGTCTTTGCTTGTACCATCCGTGCTGGGGGTGGGGGTGCGGGGGAAGCTGCGAAGAGGTCCAGTCAAGGTTCTTTGGTTTCATCTAACTTTGCAGTTTCACACTCTGCTTTGCTTTTGGCATTTTCACTGTATTTGGTTTCAAGTGGACCAAACCCATTCCATAGCACCAGCAGCAGCAGCAGCCCGTGGAATATTACATTTCATTCCCTAAGTGAGATGGTTTTTAAAATTCCATTTGACCGTGTGGCCTTTGGCTGGCCGGCTCCAGAGTCTTCCAGGCTGTACACTTGTTTCTTTTCCCTTCCTTATGGCATCGAGCTGGTCTTGGTTGCTTCTTGAAACCTGCAAATACTTTGGCAGAGTTTCCAGGAACGATAAATAATGTTATTCCAGTACCTGCCATAGTAAAGTGAATGCCTGGACCACTGTTTTAAGAAGGATGCTGAGTTTGGAGGAGAATGGATACATGTATATATATGATTGAGTCCCTTCGCTGTTTACCTGAAACTATCACAACGTTATTAATTGGCTATACCCCAGTAAAAAATTAAAAAGTTGTTTTTGTTTTTTTTTAAAGAAACATGCTGAGACCAGTTTCTGCTTGGGCAGTAAAGAGGGTTTCAGACTAGGGAGTGGGCAGTGGCTGCTGTGGGTGCCAAGTGTACACCAATCCTTAGAGGTTCTGATTTCATTCTGGGTCTCAGAAGCCCACAAGTTATAACTATACAACAGGTAGTTCTTTCAGATTTTCAATTTTCAATTGTTTTTCCTTAAAATTATCATCCCTGGCGATCCAGTGATTAGGACTCCACATTCTCACTGCAGAGGGCTCAGGTTCAGTCTCCTGGTCAGGGAACTAAGATCCCACAAGCCACATGGTGTGGCCAAAAAACAAACAAAAAAATATCATTCCTGGACTGTACGTCCTATCTCTGATGACTCATAGTATTACCAAACCAAATTTGGGTCTGCTCACCTACATGCAGTAAAGCCAATTTACTGACACGAGGTTATGGTGAAGGAAGGTGCTGCATTTATTGCAAGTCCAAGCAAGGAGTATAGGCAGCTCATGCTCAAAAGACCTGAACTCTTTGATGGCTTTCAGGGAAGAGTTTTTAAAGGCAAGGTGAGGGAGACTGTTGCAGGGTGGTAGATGCTCTTCTCATTAATTTGGTGGTGAGGTAATTAGGTGGTACTTCAGGAGTCAACATCATCTGGTTCCAACTGGTTTGGGGTTTACCTGCTTGTGGTCAGAATGCGGTTAACTTCTTATACCTAGTGGAGGATTCAGTATCTGCAAAACAAATCCTGGATTTGGCTCGGGATATTATCTATAGCCCCTGAGGAGGAACTAAAGGTTCTTGAATTGTTTTATGGCTAAACTATTATTTTTTTGTCTTGCTTGGCTGTTTTCCTTTGTTTCTGCATTTTCTCACTTCTCTGATTATGTTTGGTTTTTTTTTTTTGAAACTCAGGGAAGGCCTAGAAGGCTAAAGCTTTTTAACAAACGAGAAGAAGAGGATGCAGGGGTCTGTTCCTGGGAAGCCTCCATAGGGTCTTGCTTGGTTTCACCAGGGCACCTACGTTCTTCTCACCATGGGATGGTCTTAATTGGTCAAATATGATTCTCCTTTCTAGCCAAATCCTCTGTTGATTTTGGGTGTGTTTCTCTGAGCTGCTTCCATTGTCCTTCTGAGCTTTGGCAAGTTTTTTCCCAGTTACCAGGGCAATACCAGGTCTCAACTCAGATTGCCTGCATGTGACCCTCTCTTCAGCAACCCTGAGCACACTGCCATCAGTGCCAGTTCTATAGTTATTCTGACTCTTGTAGCAACCAACCTATTACTTTCCATTCCTGTTAGATTCCAGAAGAAATTTCTGAGTAATTCCTCCAACATAAATGGGTCTGTACTAGAATCTTGTCCCTAAAAATAAATGACCATTATTAGGGTTTTCTAAATAAGGCATAGACTTTGTAGGTGCTTAGAAACTCAGCACAGGTACCACACAGGTATTCTTTGTTGTTCTCTGTCCTGGGCTTGATGTTCCTACAAATGCTGGGAACAAGCACTTTCTCCCTCCAGAATTCACCTTCCTTGCCCAGTGCGTGGCTCAGGAGCTGGGCCAGCCTCATGAGGTCCTCAGCACAGCCTACCATGTCCTTCATCACCTACTGCATGTTGATCCCCAGAAGTATTCCCTTTGCACGAGTGGGATGGGGTGGGACTGAGGGAGTTCCTCTGCAGGGGCTGAACCTTTTGTTTGTTTTTGCTTCCCAGTACCATCCTGAAGCCCCTCACCATGCCCAACATTCCGATCTCAGAGGTGGATGCCCTGCCTGAGAGTGATCAGACATTGAGCCCCACAGGTATATGCATGGTGGGAGGATCCTCCAGTTTGGGCCCAACTGTGTGAAGACTGATGTGATGAATGTTGTATACTGTTACTTATTTTTTGGAAATATAAAATTCACATGGTTTGAGATTCAAAACTTATTAAGAAAAAAGAATGAAAGTTTCACATCTCATCCACCCACTGATCTTCCCTCCCTAGAAGCAATCTGAAGGCTTTCTTCCCAAGATATTCTTTGCAAACACAAGGCAATACACACCAACAAAGCTTAATGTTTGGATGTCATTTTTTTCTTTCTTTTTCTTATGTAAGTGGCAGCATTTTGCACATCCCATTTCTGTTAGTTTGTCTTGAGGATTATTCCATACAAACCCAGAAAGAACTTCTGCATTCTTTACAGCTCTGCAGTATTTTATTGTATGAATAAATAATTTAATCACTTCCTATTGATAAACATTTAAGTCATTTCTAGTCTCTAGACAAACAAAAATGTAGACAATGTCCTTGTACATGTCTCATTTCACACATTTGTGTCTGTAGACTTCTTTCAAATTAAGTTTCTAGGTCTGAGGCTGTGTGCATTTGTAATTTTGATAGATATTATCAGTTCATAATATCTTGCAAGTCCTTATATCATGCTTATCCTGTGCCTGATACTGTTCTAAGTGCTTTCAATTAATCAACTTATTTAAACCCATACAACAATCTTGTGAGGTGGATGCTATTATTAATCCCTTCTATAGGTGATGTAGCTGAGGCACAGAGAGGTTAGTGATATATGGCGTCGGGAAGGAAGACATTTTTCTCTACCTGATACCAAGTCCAAGCTCATTCTGCTCCACAACACAACAGGCCAATAAACTGAAAGATGAAGTGTTGAGGCAAAGAATATGAGTCAGCAAGCCATAGACTGAGAAGATGGCAAACTAGTGTCTCCAAAAAACCCGTATTATCAGGGTCTGATTCCAGTTTCTTTTGTAGAACAGAGAAGGAGAGAAGGTGAGGACATAAAGTAAAAAGGCCATTTATCTTGTAATATAGGAGGGGATGTGTTAAATTCATCTTTTCTGCAACCATTCACTGCTGTGCAGGGTCAGATTGCCTCCCTGTGAACTGAACAAAGCCACTTTAGCTTAACATTTAGACAGAGGGGCAAAGTTCCTTGGCAGGCCATTATGAATTATTACAATAACAAAAACAAAGGTAAAGTCAAAGAAACAGATCCAACATGGAGTCAAAATTGGCTTTTCCCTATTATATCCCCCACTGTCAATGTCTGTTCCACAATCTTGTGGAAAGGGGGTGATGACCGTTCTAACTGCTTCATCAGATGGACATTTCTGGGAGTGTTCACCATTGGTACCAGTGTTCCAAATGTTGAGATTTGTCTTCTTTTGTTCCCCTTTGGAAAGTGTCTTTGCAGTTGTAGACTTAAAAATATTCACAGTCTTAAAGTTGAGAGTTATGTTTTATTCAGCAAGAATTTTTTAGGACTTCAAACCCAGGAGGCAGCATCTCAAGTTAAGGAATTCCGTGCTGCATATGGGAAGATACAAGAGTCTGGGCTCGCTGAAATCATTCTTTTGATGTACTTCTCAGTTAACTAAGGACCTGTATCCTCTATTCTCACATCCTGAGTTTCCTCAGGGCTCACCATAGGGAGTGGCCACAATCTGATGGCTGCAAATGGCAAGTAGTCCTTCCTTCTTGAGTTCCCTCAGGGCTCATCAGCTCACACTGGAGAGCTGCAATTGCTGATGACTGATTTCCTCTTGGTCAGGAATTTGGCCAACATTTGGGAAGCATTTCATAATCAAACTTTGTCCCATGGTGCTGGCTGGGAGGCTCATCCAAGATCAGGCGAGAATTCTTGATAGGCCACTCCAAGTGCTAAATTTTTGGTTAGGCCCTGTCAATAATTAAAGATTATCTAGATCTTCTAATTATGATCCAAGAGACATTCTCCCTTGTTACTTCTTCCCATACCTAGAATCACACTATTACAATTACTTTATGTAATAAATGTGATCTGTTCCTCAAGACATTTAGCCATAGAAGTTTTGTCGGAGGCCTGGTTACATACTCGGTACTGTAAGAAACAATAATCTTGTAAAAAATACAGGATATAAGTAATGCAGCTAGTAACATTGACAGAGACATGGTGCCGCAGGGAGACACAAAGCACAAACAACTTGGAAACAAAGAATAAATGAAAATGATGATTAGCATAACTAGTTGCAGTGTTAGTCACTCAGTCGTGTCAGACTCTTTGTGACTCCATGGATTGTAGCTCGCCAGTCTCCTCTGTCCAGGGAGTTCTCCAGGCAAGAATTCTGGAGTGGGTAGCGATTCCCTTCTCCAAGGGATCTTCCCAACCCAGGAATCTAACCTGGGTCTCCTGCACTCCAGGCAGATTCTTTACCATCTGAGCCACCAGGGAGTCCAATTACAATAAAACATCGAGTCCACAGGAGAGCCACCTGGGGCCTCCAAATTTTGGCAGGATCAGATAGAAAATGATAAATATTTCAGCTTTGTTTGCAAAGGTATACTTTATCAACTTGTCGTAGGTCATAACATAAAAGGTTTTTTCTGAAAAAAAAAATTAAAGCTATATATTTCTCAAAGTCATAAAATTATAAACCATATTCATCAGTCCATGTACAAAACTTAAAATAGCCTAGTTAAAGATTTGAGTACAATGCAGTTAGCAGGAAACTTGGTTATTTCTGTGACATATAACATTTTACGTAATATATCAGGACATTTCAGATGTTAGGGATTCCACATAAATTTTGGAATATCTACATTAGTGGCATTTATCCATACACTATAACCTAAGGTTCTTCTCCAACCATTTGACAAGGATTTTGAAGTAATTTAACATATCAAATAAACTTAGTTTGAACTTCCTCTTTGAAATGTCTCAAAGATGTTCTTTTGAAGTATCCCAGAGTCAGCTGGAGGCTAAAAAAGCTTTGTCAGATTTTGATATTTGGGAAAGTTTGTTAAAAATATCAGAAAGGTTTTAAAACACAAGAGGGTCATAGGTCACTGTGAAACAATATTTATTCATTTAACCAAAGTCTCAAAATGATTAAAAGAAAGCAAATATGGATCACCTAAGGGCCCAGAAACTCATACAACCTGTAATCAAAAAGGAGCACTTCTAACAGAAAGAGATATATCAAATTCCAGCCTTATATTAGTTTACTTAACAAAATCCATTTACCTAGTTAACTTCAGTCTAAATTTAGTTAATCCTGACCTTGTATAAAACTTTCTCAGTAAAATGTAATTTCATGCCTCATACCTTCTTCTTCTTTTTTTCTTTTTAGCATTTATTAACTGGGTCTTTTTTAACATTATTAACTGGATCTTCATTGATGCATGCAGGCTTTCTCTAGTTGCAGTGTGGGATGGTAGGGGGTGGTGGTGTGTGGGCTTCTCAATGTGGTAACTTCTCTTGTTGCAGAGCCAGGCTCTAGGTGTGCAGGCTCCGTAGCTGTGGAGCACAGGCTTAGTTGCTCTGCAGCACATGGAATCTTCCGGGACCAGGGATCAAACCCATGTCCCTTGCATTGGCAGGGACATGGACCACCAGGGAAGTCCCTCCTCACACGTTCTACCATACTGAAATGTTTTATTGTCTTCAGTAGCTTTAATTATATATTTAAATTAGAATTCCCAGCTCCTAAAAATCTTAATTTCTAGTGAAAACCAAGAGACAAATAATAGTTACCGAAACCTGGAGAAACTATTTTAGATGATTTTTAGCTAAAGTTATCAAGTTATTTTTTCTTGCTGACAAATTTGCAACAGATATAACAAAATTTCCTTTAACCTCTGTTAAAACTAGGTGCAGTGAAAGAGTGCTACTTAATATTGATGGCTCCAAAGACATATCTATATTAATTAGATCAATAAACAAACATTAATATAAGATATTAATTTAATACTAAATACTTTCCTGTTCACTGAACCTAAAACTCCTTTAGCTTAATTTCTTTTGTATTTAGAATTGTTTGGTTTGTAAGCACTTACTTTTCTTTAAGGCAACCTAAGCAGAGCTCTTTTATGAATTAACCTTAGCAATAATATCCAAAGACACTTACTGAGATATACACATATCCACACAGACACAATAAAAAATATTATACTTTATTTTCCAAACTTAGTCATGAATCAGATATCACAATACAGAACTCACTAGTTTGTAAACAACAGAATAAGAAAAAATTTTTAAGACTTCTGCCTTTTTTACTAATATTTATGGAAACAAGTAGAGTTCTAAATTACTTTACCCTTTTTTCAAAATTTGCCTTTTAAAGAGATGGCAGAGATGAGGAGACCAGATAGGACGTTTGCATCTCAAAGATACAGGCAAATTTCTCCTAAGATGACTTTGTTTCCCCTTTGTTTAATACTTGCCAGCCTCTTAAGATAAACGGGTAGTATTTTGGGACTTCCTGTGGGGAGGAAGGCAATTCACATGGAGATGGAAAAGCAATGGTTGGTAAACAGATGTTTGCTTGGCCCTGAAAAGACAGTGTGCCACGGGGTGAACTTTGATCTCTGTTTCCTTCACCACATTTAGCCCATATTCTTTGCAGATATCTCTAATGGTAGCTCTAGTCCTGTAATAGGCCTGCTATCTAAATAGTTAGGGAAAAAGTCAGTTTCTTCCTGAGTCTTTTTGGCTAAAAACTTATTTACAACCTAAAAATTAAGAATTTTAGGGAATTTTCAGGACTTCAAGCATCTCAAGGAACCCAGACTGAGAGAACTGCTCCAAAGAGTCCAATGGTGGGCAGCTAAGATATATAGGAGTTTTGCAACAAAGGACAGGTAATCAGAAGATAATTGTTAATTAAAAAAACCCAGATATTTCAAGTTAAGGAATTTAGTGCTTTTCTATGTATGGGAAAATGCAAGAGTCTGGGCTCAGTGAAATCATTCTTTTAATATGCACCTCAGCTATCTGAGGCAAATATCCTGTGTTTTCACTTCCTGAATTTCTTCAGGGGTCACCGTAGGGAGTGGCTGCAGTCTGATGGCTGCTAACTGGCAGGTATTCTTTCCTTCCTGAGTTCTCTCAGGACTTAACAGCTCACCATCGGCTATGATTGCAGTCGCTGATGACAGTGATAGCCTTTGTTTACTGATTAGGCAGGTATTGTTCCATTTATCAGTCTTTTGGGTCTTGATTATTTTCAGCATGCCAGCGACATTTTGGGGTGGCAAATTTTGCTCCCCTACAATGGCAGTGGTAGAGCTGGGATTTGAACCTGGGAGTCTGGCTCTGAAGTCTGTGCTCTAAACTTTGCTACTGTATTGCTTTTTGGTAAATTATGTGTCATGTTTTTTTCCCCGGCAAGAAATACTGCTTTTATAAAATATATTTTTGGGGAAGCTGTAGGTACTGTAGCATTGGTCAAGAAGAAGTTACTGTAACTGCCACATCCCAGGTCCAGGCAGACAGAGCTCATTTCCTCTTTCCATCTCAGACTCCAAGGGCCTGAAGTCCCTACAGGAGGACACCCCACAGTTGATGCGCACACGCAGTGATGTTGGGGTACGTCGTCGTGGCAATGTGAGGACACCCAGCGACCAGCGGCGAATCAGACGCCACCGCTTCTCTATCAACGGCCATTTCTACAACCACAAGGTAGGGGAGGCAGGGTAGCACGGGGCAAGGGGCAGCCCCAGTGGGAGCAAGACCCTTTCCTGGGCAACTGCCACATCAGGGCTGCAGACACCTGGGAAGCCACTCAGTCTTTGCCTTGTGGGTGGGCTGCTGGCTCTGTTAGAGATGAGGGCCTCCAGATCAGGAGCCCCCCTAGATGGTGGTGCTGTAGGAAAAACTGTGAGAAGATGGTGGTGTCCTAGGTCTTGGGTGAGTCCTTTGGGATGGGCCACCAAATGAGGGTCCTTGGCTTCACACAGGAAAGAATTCAAGAGTGAGCCGCAGTAGAGTGAAAGCAGGTTTATTCAGAGAGCTACACATTCTTCCGTAGACAGAGTGTGGGCTGTCTCAGAAGGGGAGAGGTGGACCTAAGGCATGGGGTCACCTGGGAAAGTGGGAGCAGTGCTGGGAGAAACACACTCCACAGAGAGTGCAGCCCTGGGACATACACATTCCACAGACAGAGTGCAGGCCATCTCAAAAGGAGAGTGGTGGCCCCAGGGCAATGGGTCCTCTGGGAATGTGAGAGCAGCCCTGGGCTACGGGAGTGGTTAGTTTTTATGGGGTGGATAATTTCCTAGGCTAATAAGTGGGAGGAATATTCTAACTATCTTGGAGAAGGGGTGGGGATTTCCATGAATTGAGGTACTACCCACTTTTTGACCTCTAACGGTTGACCTCAGAACAGTTATGGCACCTGTGAGTGGGTCATTTAGTTGCTGATGCATTACAATGAGTGCATATGGAGGTAAAGGTCTACTGGAAGTCACATCTACTGACATCTTGGGCCTAGTAGGTTCCAACCAGTTTTTGTGGTATCCTATTAGCAATGGCTGTGCCATTCTTTTCGTGGTTGTGCCCTGCCCTCTTTGTTCCTGTCTCAGTGAGTGAGATGTGAGATGACCCATAGACAACCCTCATCAGAATCACCCCCTTTACCCCCAATCCACATGTTACTCTCTTTCTGCACCATGTGCCTCCAGCTGCTATGTGGCCTGACTTCTCTGTGAGTTAAAGGGCTGCCCTGAAAGAGAGCTGCAGGATTCAGGTTGATCTCACGTGGCCTGAGCCTGTAGCATCTTGAAGCAGGGTTTTGGTTTCTGGCTAGAGATTGAGATCGGGCAGCAGCAGGAAAATTGCTGAATCCTAGCCACTAGCCCACCAGGGACCAGTGGCCAGTGACAAAGCGTTGGCCCATCAACTGTGCAGAAATGAATTTCCACATACAGGCAGAAAGGAGTGAAGCAAGTAAAGTGTTTATTAGGAAGAAAGAGTACAGTATGTGTGGACAGACACCCTGGAGAGCTCAGAGAGAGAAGTTCACACCCTCACAGTCGTTTGAATCACTTTTATGGGGCATTTCTTCTAGATTTCCTTTGATCAATCATCTTGGTTTGCCTGGTTCTGAGTCGGTGTTGGATATATCTCAGGGTCCTCCCCTGTGTGCGTGCACATCTCTTAGCCAAGATGGATTTGATCTAGGAGAGGCACCAGTGAGCAGTAGCATGAAGTGAGATCTTAATTCTCTGCCCAGGAACTGAACCTGGATAGCCTGGATGAAAACCAGGAATCCTAGCCACCAGACCAGCGGGGGCTAGAGGCTGGAAGCAATTTTTCCCTGGCTCTTGCTCCTAGTGAAAAATGCATTTATCATGGAAGCAAAAACTGTAAATGCAAGTACAGAGTTTATTATTAGAGACATAGCACAACAACATGGGGGAGAGCACACAGAGAAACAGTTTGTTTAGATGAGAAAGAAGCAAGGCAGAGATGCACACCTGGAGAGAAAGGGTGTGGGTGTCCTCCCTAATGAGGAGGAGCATAATAAAGAGGTGTTTAATATAGGGCAGTTCTTTTGGGTCTTTGTCTTCCACCTGGCCAGTCATCTTGTTTTGCCACCCTGGCTAATTTGTCTCAAGACCTTCCCCCTACGTGCATATGTACCCTTCAGACAAGATGGATTTTGATGGAAAGCATCCTGGGAGAAGCAAGACTCATCATGGCCTGGCTTTGTCTGCTGACTTTTGACCCCCAAGGGGCCTTTATGCACATGTGCAGTGTCTCCTTTGCCCCAAAGATGGGAAATATGTGGCCTCCTGATCCTTTATTCAAACAAGATTTAGCCCATTTCTGTTCCTGTCATGACTATTATCTTAAGGTAAATAGATAGGAGACAAAGCCTATCTATTTACCCTGTTTCTGTTACTCCATTTTGGAGAGCAAACATATCTAACCTGAAGCCCACCTATCTCCTGTCTCGGGAAATATGAACAGGAGGCTAACTGAAAGTGTCCAGCCTGAAGCCCAGTTTTTCCTGCCCATGAAATGCAAACATGAGACCAGTCGTAAATGCCTAGCTTGTGGCCCATCTAGCTCCTGCCTCAGATTCTAGTGAAAAGGCCTTGTGGGTAGTTGACATCATACCCCCTCCCTTTTTGACCTCCAAGGAGCCTTTTTGCACATGTGCATTTGGGGAGGTCTCCTTAACTTCCCTGGTGGCTCAGATGGTAAAGCGTCTGCCTTCCATGCAGGAGGCACGGGTTTGATCTCTGGGTCGGGAAGATCACCTGGAGAAGGAAATGGCAACCCACTCCAGTATTCTTGCCTGGAGAATCTCATGGACAGAGGAGCCTGGTGGGCTACAGTCTGTAGGGTCTCAAAGAGTTGGACACGACTGAGCGACTTCACTTTCTTTTTTCTTTCCTTAACTTCAAGACTGAGAAATATGTGGTCTTTTATCTCTTATCTGGGCAGGGCCCAGCCTCCTCCATCATCTTGCTTTTATGGAATTTCTACTATTAAGGCATTTCTACTCATGGGGAGAAACTGTTCAGCCTGGGGCCCACCTGTTTCCTGCCTCAAGACCCCAAGCTAGCTGACCCTCCTTCAGTCTTGCTACTTGGCTTTAATCTGGCCCTAGAAACAATTGCATCATGGAAGAATGGTCACAGACTTCCTCATGTTGAAGTTGTAGTGGAAGGTGCTTTGTGTGTGTTTTGTTTGGATGGAAGACCTCCTTTATCTGTTCCTCTTTCCCTCCCCAGGCCCGCCAACTGGCAAGTTCAGATCCCTCCAGCCTCCTGTGGTGGGGTGGGTGCAAGTTCCTGAGCTAGGCAAAGCCCAGGGCTCTTTGTTGACCTCAAAGCCTGATACTTCTAGGTTGTGAGGGGCAGGAGACTCTCAGGAAGCACAGATTGAGTGCCATTGTCCTTGTCCCTTTACCTCAGGAAACAGGGCCAGGACACCTGGGTTTTAGTGCCCCATTCTTGTCTGTACACCCACTCTGAGTCTGACTCTTCTGTTGACAGACATCAGTGTTCACACCAGCCTATGGCTCCATCACCAATGTCCGCATCAACAGCACCATGACGACTCCACAGGTCCTGAAGTTGCTGCTCAACAAATTTAAGGCAAGTTCTCTCTGCTGGCTGTCTCAGACAGTGACATGTATGCCTTGGGGCCCCCAGAGGTGTAGAGGTGGGAGCTATGGAGAGTGTGTGTTGCCAGGGTAGGAGGGCACCGGGCTGTGAAGGTTTAGTTTCTTTAGATCCCATGAAATCAGCATCACCTGGGAGCTTGTTAGAAAACCAGGTTTTTAGGTCTCTCTCTCTCCCCTGAATCAGGCCCACTGGAACGGGAACTCAGAGAGGAGGCCAGGGAACCTGTTCAACAAGGCTTACAGGGATTCTGATACCACTGAAGCCTGGAAAGTACCAGCCCTCAGGTCCTCCTCCACCAGAGAAGGACCCCAGATCTGATGACTGGTTCGGAGCTCCATGTACATATTGACTTCTGTGCATTTAGGGAATCTACTTTAAAAAATCAGTGTTCAATAGATGTGAAAATTATAGTGCATGGTGTTTTTAAAGTCTTGTTACTCTGTATGTTTTCCACATTCACCTTCTAAGTCTTTTGGAAACCAGGTATTCTTATTTTTATAGAAGCCAGTGTCTCCTAGTGGTTTAAGGCATGGGCTCTGGGTTTGAATCTCCATCCATCATCTGCTGGTTGGACGAGTTGGCCAAGTGACTTAAAATCCCTGTGCTTCTGCCTCCCCATCTGTAAAATGAGGTTGAGAGCACCCATCATTGGTGTCAACAGAAAAAAAAATTGCACAACCTTAAAGTTGAGAGCTATGTATTTTTTCTATTTAAACAAAATCTTGAAGTTTGTATTGGAGTATAGCCGATTAACAAAGTTGTTAATAGTTTCAGGTGAACAGCGAAGGGACTTAGTCATGTATACACATGTATCCATTCTCCCTCAAACCCTCCTCCCCTCGAGGCTGCCACATAACATTGAGCAGACTACCATGTGCTATACAGTAGGTCCTTGTTGGTTATCCATTTTACATACAGCAATGTGTACATGTCCCTCCCAAACTCCCTAACTATCCCTTCCCCCAGGCAACTGTAAGTTTGTTCTCTAAGTCTGTGAGTGAGAGCTATGTTTTATTTGGCGGATGTTCTTAGGACTTCAAGCCCTGGAGGCAGCATCTCAAGTAATCCTGAGAAAATTGCTCCAAGGAAACAACGAGGGAGCTAGAATACATAGTTTTCCAACAAAGGGCAAGTAGTCAGAATGTCAAAAGATTATTGTGAATTAAAGGAAAACCAGATATCTCAAGTTAAGGAATTTAGTGTTTTTCTAGGTATGGGAAGATGCAAGTGTCTGGGCTCACTGAAGTCATTCTTTTGATATGCACCTCAGCTATTGGGCCAGTGTTCAGTCTTTTCACATCCTAAGTTTCCTCTGGGGTCACGTGTGGAGTCGCTATTGTCCAATGGCTGTTAGTTGGCAAGTACCTTTTGTTTCCTTCCTGAGTCCTTGTCAGGACTCACTGGCTCACCATTGGAGATGCCTGTAATCACTGATGACTGTAACATCTTTTGTTTACTGATATGGCTTAAAGCTCAACATTCAGAAAACTAAGATCATGGCATCTGGTCCCATCACTTCATGGCAAATAGATGGGGAAACAGTGGAATCAGTGACTGACTTTATTTTGGGGGCTCCAAAATCACCGCAGATGGTGATTGCAGCCATGAAATTAAAAGACGCTTACTCCTTGGAAGGAAAGTTATGACCAACCTAGACAGCATATTAAAAAGCAGAGACATCACTTTGTCAACAAAGGTCCACCTAGTCAAGGCTATGGTTTTTCCAGTGGTCATGTATGGATGTGAGAGTCGGACTATAAAGAAAGCTGAGCACCTAAGAATTGATGCTTTTGAATTGTGGTGTTGGAGAAGACTCTTGCGAGTCCCTTGGACTGCAAGGAGATCCAGCCAGTCCATCCTAAAGGAAATCAGTCCTGAATATTCATTGGAAGGACTGATGCTGAAGCTGAAACTCCAATACTTTGGCCACCTGATTCAAAGAGCTGACTCATTGGAAAAGACCCTGATGCTTGGAAAGATTGAGGGCAGGATGAGAAGGGGATGACAGAGGATGAGATGGTTGGATGGCATCATGGACTCAATGGACTCTGGGTGGACTCCGGGAGTTGGTGATGGACAGGGAGGCCTGGTGTGCTGCGGTTCATGGGGTCGCGAAGAGTTGGACACGACTGAGCGACTGAACTGAACTGAACTGATGGCAGGCAGTATTTTACTTCTCACTGGATTTTCATGAGTATTAGATGAATTAAAACATGTAGAGTTTGTTAGACCTGTGTCTGACATGGTGCAATAAATATTAGCTCTTATTACCTATTATTATTAATACAGTTACTTACCTGCCCCATCTCCTCATCACTTTTAATGCTGTAGATAAATAGGCCTCCCCTCAAAAGAGCCTATCATTTATTTAGCTTTGCAGTGTTCAAGAAGTAGAAATGGCCACAGTTTAGATGTGTAAATATATGCTTTTAGTGAGTATCTTTTGCTCCTTCCCAATTCAGATTGAGAACTCGGCAGAGGAGTTTGCATTGTATGTGGTCCATACCAGCGGTGGTAAGTATAAAGAACACAAGGCGCTTAAAACTTTTAATTAACTCGAAATAGCAAGTTAAAAACAGAATCTCCTCCCTCATTTGCTTAGTTCTTGGTTTTGGAAACCTCCAAATGTTGTTTGCCTTCAAGGCGGGTGGGCTCCCTGGGTGAGTTCACTGGGGAATGCCATATATGGTCAGTAAACAAATCCTAAAACCTAACTGCCTACAAAAAAAGATCTAGAGTTTCTCAAAGCACAGAAAAAACTATTTTCTCCAATGCAGCATCTTCCAAAAGGCTTGAGGCATGGAAATATTGCTGAGCTGCAGCAGTTGCTTTGAACAATACCTGTTGAATCTCTCATTTACAAATCAGTTTCCTGACTTGTATGGCCGCATCTCCTAAGGTGCCTGGTCCATTTGGGCCCCTGAGTTGACAGCTACTTACAGTGAGAAAGACCTCAGGCAACTCAGAGCTGCTCTTGGCTGTGTGTGGTTCCAGAGAAACAGAAGCTGAAGAACACGGATTATCCTCTGATTGCCCGGATCCTCCAGGGCCCATGTGAGCAGGTCTCCAAAGTGTTCCTTATGGAGAAGGACCAGGTGGAGGAAGTTACCTATGATGTGAGTCCCTTGTCAGTCAGATATCTGTCCCAGGAGGGTGGGGGTGGGTTGGATAAACGATAACTGTATTATAGCTTGGTTTTTTGGCCCAACTTTGTTGCTATTTCTCAATACTAGGTTTTCATGAATGGTAATGATCATGGGGCCAACGAAAATTAATGCAGGGGCTAGGTTGAGAGTGTGTCCTGTGGGAATTAATTGGAAGAATGCTCAGGCACAAAATGATTTCCATAGAAGGAATAAATTTATTGAGGCTTTTTGGTATACTTAAGGGCTGAAAAGTTTCTGCAAACCTTTCCTAAGCAATTTCAAGAAGTTAGCTGAGATTTTACCTTACACATTAGTCAGCTTTTGCTATAGTAACAAACATTCCCAAATCTTAGTCACTTACAACAGCAAACATTTACTTTCCTGATCAGGATTCTGCAGGCTGGTAGCAATCATTCTGCTCTAGATGTGGGTTGACTTCAGGTGGCTCAAATGGTAAAGAATTTGCCTGCAATGCAGGAGACCCAGGCTCAATACCTGGGTTGGGAAGATCCCCTGGAGAAGGAAATGGCAACCCATTCCAGTACTCTTGCCTGGAGAATTCCATGGACAGAAGAGCCTGGTGGGCTACAGTTCACAGGGTCACAAAGAATAGGACACGACTGGGTGACTTTCACTTTCACTACATTGTGTGTCTTATTCAGAGACCAAGGGTTCAGAGAGTGCAAGAAACCATGAAAGCTCATTTAAAACCCCCACTTGGATTTGACATATGTCACATCCACGTACATGTTCCATTGGCCAAAGCAAGTTGCATAGCTGAGCCCAACATTAACAGGGTGAAGAAATATACTTCTCGCATGGAGAAGAGTTGATAGAGCAGGGTGAGGATTCTGGTGAGAGAGGAAGAGTGGCTGCTGGGGGCCACTCTCTCACTTACAGCTTCTCAGGAGGAAGTTCACATTTGGATACCTGTTTTAGACTTGAGGCACAAATCATCATTCTGAGCATGGTTCCTTAAATTCTTTTAGGGGAGATCAGAGGGGTTTATTGAATATTATGAGTTCCAGTCTTCTCTGCATGACTGAATCAAGAGAAAGTGCTTTTCTGTGTTTGACATTACCTCTTGAGGTATTGAATACACGAGATAAAAATGAGAAGTTATGAGATAATGTATTAAATATCATGTAGATAAAGCGATTTTTATCATGGACTCTCTGCCCACCTTGAGAAGAATAAAACTTGGTTCCTGTCTTTGAGGAAATCCTGAATTAGCACAGAAACAGATCTCCCAAGCCTTTGTGCCTAACATGAGAGAGATGCCCAGAAAAGCTGGAATAGTGCTGATAGAGGTCTTACACTCCAGACTTACTTTTTCCTCCTCAGGTAGCTCAGTATATAAAGTTCGAGATGCCTGTCCTTAAAAGCTTCATTCAGAAGCTCCAAGAGGAAGAAGATAGGGAAGTCAAGAAGCTGATGCGCAAGTAAGCATGGCCCCTGGGGTGGCTGGTTGGGTTCTCCTGAGGCCTCAATGAGAGAAGGCTCTGCTCTGGAGCCTTGCAAGGGGCTATGTGAGCTGCTGCCGGGATCTGGGTCTTATGGACTTTGTTCAGGGCACTTCTTGTTGACAGTGCCATATGTCAGGTGGGGACATGAAACTTGTGTTGATGTGTTCATCTTTCTGCTTCTTGTTCAACTTCTCATTTTGACATGGCACATAAAAATATTCCAAGGATTTTAGGAGGGTTGTCTCGGTAGTGGAAATTCATGTGAGCAGAGTACCTCTAAAATCCCTTCCTTGTATCTTTCCTCCTTTTTTTTTTTTTTTTAAACATCTCTTCTGGAAATTGCATTTGGGTTGAAAAGTCCAGTACTAAAACTTTGTTCTAGGAGATTTTGTTATTTTTTTGTCATATTTAGTCACAAAGTAGATTGCGTTTCACAGAGATGGCAGAACAATTGAGGTTTTCTTGCCACTAGAGGATAAAGTCAATGCTACATTTATTGTGTTGGTGATAACTAGTATGATAGCAATTAACATTTATTGAGCACTTACTATGAGCCAAACTTTAAAAATAGTTTTTGCTGTGTAGTGCAAAGCCATGTTCACTCTGTATAACAGTGTCCACTCCAGTATCTGAATTGCCATAATTCAGGAAAGGTATAAAAAACAGTACTTATCAATAAGCCATGGACCTCCATACCTGGTAATTACTATATCCTCTTTGGCAAAATTCAGGTACTGATATTTGGTTGAACCATATGAAGTTGCCATTTTTGTAGGCTCCTCCAAATGGTAAAAATAATGGCAATTTCCTATGGTCCAGCCTGGTTGAGGATTAGATGATTCTCTATGTATAGTGCCTTAAGCATATTAAGCATTCAGTGAAGGCAACCTTATTACTGTTCATGTTATTTCACCTTCTCATTCTTTGTCAGATTTTCTAATAATTATAAAATAATTCTAATAGTTTGGAGTGAGCCTCTTCAGCCCTTTCATCCTGTTGTGGTAATGAACACAAGTAATGAAGTGGTTCAAGGGTGGGCCAGTAAGAGAAGCAAAGCGTTGACACATTTGGCCCCACTGTGACCCACGTGGTGGGGGAGGGTCACAAGAGGGAGTATGTTGCTTTCCCCTCTCACTGCAGTTCTTCTATCCCCAGGTACACTGTACTCCGCCTAATGATTCGGCAGAGGCTGGAGGAGATAGCTGAGACCCCAGCAACAATCTGAGCCACTAGAAGGAGGGGATCCAGTTGCTGCAGAGGCCGTTGTTGCCCAGAGAAGACTCATAGGAAGCTGGATGCTTTCCATGGAAACATTTAAAAGCAAATCTTTCCAGCTTTCAAACCACAATGGAGAAGCCAGCAACTCCCTGTCCTTTCTTTCCCTGCTCCTTTCCTTCACTCACGAGGACTTTCAATTTTTATTATAAGGAGGACCCAAAATGTGTGTGCACACGTGTGTGCTCGCATGGTACACATCCACATGCCTACATGATATATTCACATGCAATTCAATTCCAAGCAACCAGCACTAGTGCTTGAGGCTGGCAAATATCCTGCTTGTAGGCAGGAAAATGAGAGGAGTCACTGCCAATCTGAGGCGTTTTAGACTGAAGAAAAGATTTCTCCTCTCAAGTGCCAGGGAGCAATCATACATATCTGCTCAACTTTAGAAGGAAAAGAAGGCCTAGCAAACTTACCATCTGGGGTATTTATGTGTTAATAGGAGCTTCCCTGGTAGCTCAGCTGGTAAAGAATCCACCTGCAATACAGGAGACCGGGGTTTGTTCCCTGGGTTGGGAAGATCCCTGGAGAAGGGAATGGCTACCCACTCCAGTATTCCAGCCTGGAGAATTCCATGGACAGAGAAGCCTGGTGGGCTACCATCCATGGAGTTGCAAAGAGTCGGACAAGACTGAGTGACTTTCACTTTCACTTTGTTAATAGATATTCTCTCTGTATGCCTAGAAGGACCTGTGAGTCTGAGATCCTTGGAAATAAATTAATTAACAAACCATGCCCTCATGGCAGGTCTGATGGAAAGAAAAAGATAAACTATCAGTGGGGTAGATGCAATAAGCCCACAGGTTTTTACACTGGAAACTTTGATTGTTCTAAATAACAAGGACATGTCTGTGTGGATGCCAGTAAAGAATGGACTCTGCCTTGGCCCTTGCCTCCCTGGCTACCTCTTGGCAATAGGGGGAGCCTGATGTTTCTCTCAGCAAGCCAAGCTGTTGACTCCAATTCTTTGGTGCCTCCTGAGTTGAAAGAAATGTCTTATGAAACAGGTCTCACTTATTTGTACAAGGTGCTGACTGGCTGGCGAGGCCAGGGCCTGGTCTTGGGTGGCTGGGAAATTTCCCCTCCTTAGGGAAATGTGAAGACTTCTTGTAGAATGACAGGTGCCTGTAAGCTCAGTCCATTTGCACATAATCAAGGAGTCTTCCTGCACTTGGACCTGAAGTCCTATGTTTGAAGTCAAGGCTTTAAACTTTCCAACCACTATATTCTTGCAAGTTGCTCTCACGTTGTATGTGGAGATGGACTCTTAGGAATGAAGACTTCTGCTATTTACCAAGTATGGGGTTCAGGGATGCCTTTTGGGCTGCCCAATGGCACCCCACTCCAGTACTCTTGCCTGGAAAATCCCGTGGACGGAGGAGCCTGGTAGGCTGCAGTCTATGGGGTCGCACAGAGTCGGACATGACTAAAGTGACTTAGCAGCAGCAGCAGTGATGGTGCATAGTTAGGATGGAGCTTCTCTCTCAGCTTCTCTGGGTGATCTTTAGAGAGACTCCAATGGAGGGGAAAGGGCAAGAAGAGTCTGTCCGTTGGAGCCCCTATTGGGAAGATTGACAAGTAGCTCAGCCCCAGTACAGCTGATACTGTTTGAAGAGGGATAGATGGATGGTTGGAATAGGGTGCTGGCTGTGGAGGTCAACCAAGCAGGGCCAGAAGCTCCCAACCGCAGGAGTCTGAGCCTTGTTGGGGTAGAACTCCCCATGTCTTCTTTACCTCCTCTCTGAAGATTTGGAGAGCTGGGCAGTTGAGGAAAGAAGAGCCACTGATCTGTGCCTGCAATGAAAGTGGACCTTTGCAGCAGAGTTCTTCCTGCCCTGGGCACCCTTGCCCCCATCTGCCCCTGTGGCTTCCAAGAAAGACCTCTATAGATGGCTTACAGCTGTGGTTTCATTGTTGACTTTTGAGAAGATGGTATGCTGCACCTGTCATTTTGCCAAGCTTACTGCCTCTGTGGGGATCTCCACCAGCCTTGTGCAGGGTGGACTGGAAATCAGAAGGGCCTTAGCCTCCTCATGGGCTTCTGCAAAATGCACAGAAAATAATAGGGGCCCAGGGAGAGGCTTTCTTTGTTACAGATGGGAAAGAACAGTTTTGTGAATGCAAACATACTTCCTGAATTTTGCATTTGAGAAATGACTTGGAAAACTTTTCTTCCAGTTATTTTTATTTTGAATGTTCAAAGCCTTTGTTGGCTCCAATAATCTTCCTTGAATGGCTTGGGAAAAATTTTTCCACGAAGTAAATTACTAATGACTAACTTTTATTGGACAGCTGTTTTGGTTTATCAACCTTCTCTTTAATTTGCACTAACATTATGATAGTGTTAAACATGGAAATGTTGCAAAATGTCAGTCTGCCAGATCACTTTCTGAGAAAGTGATACTGGGGTAGACTTGGTTTTTTTAAAGATGGGAGATTGGGGTGGAATTAAGGGAAATCTCTTACATGATACATTGCACTTAATGCAGGCTCCACTTTTCCATTTTGGCTCACCCTGTTTAGAAATCATTTCTCATGTACTAATAGCCCAGTCAGGAATTTTGGAAAGATTCTTTGAAATAGAGACACTGCTGTGATGTAGAGCTGTATTTTCTCACTGGTATCACATGGCCTTGCAGCTTTGAACTCCTGGACAGATTTGTGTGCATTTATGTAATTGTGTGCAATGAACCAGAAATCGTGTGATGAGCAAAGGGCCAATTTATAGGTTTTTTCCCTTACTTGTGAAAAGCGACATAACCTCATCCGACTTAATCTTTTTCCAGGAGCTTATGTTATAAGGTGATCAAATGAAGGAAAAACTTGAGTTTATCTGATTGGTGATAAGGGATCCAGTCCCCCAGGTGATGTTGGAATTAAGCACAAGGTAACATTCTTAGTAATCACATTAGTGAGAATGTGAGGAGTTAAATTGCAGGGGGAGGGGGAGTGGTTACCCTGAGGAGGAACTGAAAAGCACAAACAATAGGCTTGACTGTGCAAACTGGTGAGGAATGTGCATACTGACCTCCAGGCTTTTGGACTTTAACTCTGAGTTGAGGCTGAGGTGGGAGAATCTGAGATTAGCCATCCCTGTGACAAATGCTGAGCCCTGAGGTTGAGGTTTTGGCCTGAGACTTCAAAGAATAGTATATTCACTGTTCCCTCCTTTCTATCAGAAAGAAAACAAGACACTCTCCTAGAGATCTCCAGATATTGATATTTTGCCATCTATGTAGATAAGACTTTAGGACATAAAGACTAAAAAATAAAAAAAGTCACTCAAAAAACAAACCTTGTTCTCTGATGCAAAAATGTCTTGGCAAGAATTCTTTCTCTGGAGTTTGGGCAGTTATTTCAGGGTTAGGAGGTTGGAAGGAGAGATGGATCACAGAAGGGCAAGAAGCTCTCTTAAGAAAAGAAATGCTCTCTTTAAAAAACAAAACTGTTTCAGAGCTCTGTAGCACAGAGAACACGGTGCCATAGGTACATCTCCAAGAGAAATTTCTATATGCACAAAGGAATTCCACAGGTGGCCCTAGTAGAAATGAACCTGCCTGCCAATGCAGGAGATCTAAGAGACACGGATTCAACCCCTAGGTCAGGAAGATCCCCTGGAGAAAGGCATGGCAACCCACTCCAATATTTTTGCCTGGAGAATCTTATAGACGGAGCAGCCTGGCAGGCTATAGTTCATAAGGGCCACACAGAGTCGGATAGGACTGAAGCAACTTAGCACACCAGCATAGCGCCCAAACCATGATGTGAAGGCCTAGGTAGGAGGCAGAGATCTCCTTGAGCACCGATGCAGCAGTACAGATTCTCTAGTCAAGTCTCTACTTAAATTGTTTTACACAGACTCTTCTTGTTGGAGGCAGTAGATGAGATGAAAAATGATCTAGAGAGGTAAAAATAGACAAATGTGGCACCCTTTCTTTCTGAGGGAATTGACAGCATTTACCCTGTCATGGGAGGTTACAGCTCCCCCTGTGTTGTAGCCAAGCACTAGACTTGGACAAGCGGTAAAGAGAAAACCTCAATTTACCTGTAGAGCCTCCCCAGCAGATCGCAGACCTGTTTTCCAAGCTGCTGGTTTCTGGTGTATAACTGCTAGTGTTTCTAAAGGGTTTTCCCATTTGATCTAGCTTTGTGAAGTATCTTTTATCTTAATCATAACTTGCTTTTCAAGCAATGGTACATGACCTGGTTCAATGTTTGGTTCTGAATTTGTAAACTGATGTGTTTAGATATCTTAATGTAACTTGACAAGTCCTCATTAGGGAGCTGTGAATTTCTGTAACATTTTGATATGTTTTAAAGCACCTGACTTAGATCTTGTTGAATAAAGCACTCTCAAAATTTTCTGGTGGACGAGTATGTGTGTCTGCTGCATTATAGGAGGGTTGGGGATAGGAATGTGAAGGTGCATCTGGGAGAGGCTTTGATTTTCTTCCTTCAGAGTTTATGGTTTGAATGTGTTTGGACTTGGTTCCAGTTTTCCAGACAGAAAGTGAAATTAGAATATTCCTTAGGCATCTTGAGTTCAGGCCCCGGTGGAACCCAGAATTGTAGGAATAGCTGGGGACAGCTGTTCAGTGAAGCTGAATTTTTGTCCTAACTCTACCCTGGGTTTGTTGGGGCCAATTCATTGAACCTTTTTCTAGGACTTGTTTCCTCATCTGTAAAATGGTCAAACCACTGTCTAGGGTTGGGGACCTGGGTTTATCTCTGTTGGTGGCAGCCCCCAAACCTAAGGGGTTTCCAAACCTAAGACCTACAGATTAGGGCCCAAGTTCCATCAGATGGTATGGGGGAAGGGTGATGGTTAATTTTATGCACAACTTGGCTAGGTCATGGCACCCAGATATTTGGTCAAACACTAGTCTGGGTATTGCTGTGGTGATATTTTTAGATGGGATTAACCAGGTGGCACGAATGGTAAAGAACCCAACTGCCAATGCAGGAGCCATAAGAGAAGCAGGTTTGATCCCTGGGTTGGGAAGATTCCCTGAAGGAGGGCACAGCAACCCACCCCAGTATTCTTGTCTGGAAAATCCCATGGACAGAGGAGCCTGGTGGGCTACAGTCCATAGGGTCACAAAGAGTCGGACATGACAGAAGTGACTTAGCATGCACGCAACATTGAAATCAATAGACTTTGAGTAAAGCAGATCACCGTCTATAATGTGAGTAGGCCTCATCCCATCAACTGAAAGCCTTAACAGAAAAACACTGAGGGAGAGGGAGAGGGAATTCTGCCTCCAGTCTGCCTTTGGACTACAGCTGCAACACTGGCTCTTCCCTGACCTCCAGACTGCCCTTGAGATTTTGGATTCCTTATCTCCTACAGTTGCGTGAGTCAATTCTTTAAAGTAGCTCTCTCTCTCTCTTTCTCTGTCTATATATACACCTTTTTCTTGATCATTGTCTCCACGTACATATGTTTGTGTATTTCTGAACAATTTGAGTTTATATATATATATACACATATCTATATCTATATCTATATATGTATATAGATAGATAGATAGATAGATATAGATATCTTCATCCTGCTAGTTCTGTTTCTCTGCAGAACTCTAACACAGAGAGAGGTTGTGTAGTTGGTCTATAACATTTAAATATATGATTGACAGTTGTCCTTCTAGGAGATCTGGCCATGGAGCATAAAGAATGACCAGCATAATTTGGCCTCTAGAAAAAGATAACAACCAAGACTATATTTTTATCAGTGCCACCAAACAATGCTTGTATATTTAGAGTTTTCACTCCAAGCAGCAGCTTTTTAGGTGCTGAATTAATTAAACTGAGTGAAATAGATGAGCAGACAGGTAACACATACAAAGCAGTGAGGTTTTTGTACTGTACAGTATGTGGATGTAGGCAACATAAACAAAAGATAAATGGTCTTTTTGGCACCCTACTAAGACCTCAAATCAGGCAGTAAACTTAATATAAGTTAGAGTACCTGAAGTCACCCAACAAATACTAATAGCTGCTGCCAAAGGAGTTGGCAGTTTTTGTCTTGCTTTATGAAAACAGATTTTATGAAATAATTTGTTGGTATCTATTTTAGGTAATGAAGCTATTACTAAATGGAGTTTGCTATGAGAACAAGAGTTTACTGTAAAGCTCTGAATACATTCAAGTAGGTTTTCCTGGAACACTTAGATGCAAGCAAACTAACTGAAAATTGAACATGGGTAAAAACTGACAGTGCTCTTTTTGTTTTAAAACCAAACAAAATAAGGTGTGGAGGGAATGCAGGGAAAAGAGGCAACCAAACAAAGTAAAAATTTTTACTTATTATATAAGTATGTAGTTATATAACTATGTAAATTAACTTTATAGCAATAGTAACTTATAAATATATATTTTATACATACATAAGTTTAGCAGTTTTAAAACTATGGGCTCGTTGGTAGGGGCTGTAAGTCCTGCTTGCTCAGGACAACTCCAGCTTATGTCTGTTACTCTAGTGTAATTATCAATAGCATCCCCTTTTGTTCTCAGAATGTCCCAGTGTGGGTGATAAATATGGTCACTGTGTGCACTGGCCAAAAAGCAGCTTATCACAATTTTCATATGTAAAATGTTTAAGAAAAGTCATAAATTAGAGTTCAAATGTTAAAATTAAACTTTAGTGCTGAAATCTAAACCCATGTTTTGGTGGGAGGCAGACTATAACATGGGTATTTTATTTATCCCTATTTTGATAATGCTGATTTAAATGTTAAGTTGTAAAATTGAACACAATTCACATTCAAACTCGTGACTTTCAATGTCACCCTAACTGTGTCTGCAGAACCATTTAAGGGATCAGCACACCTGGGCTCCCAGAGTATACATGTGCATGCTAAGTCACTTCAGTCGTGTGACCTTATGGACTGTAGCCCTCCAGGTTTCTCTGTCCATGGGATTCTCCAGGCAAGAATACTGGAGGGGGTTGCCATATCCTCCTGAAGGGGATCTTCCTAACCCAGGGATCGAGCCCATGTTTCTTACGTCTCCTGCACGGGCAGGTGGATTCTTTACCACTAATGCCACCTGGGAAGCCCCTCCCAGAGTGTAGTTTGTACCAAAGTTTGGATCAAAGGAACAGGACAAGCATAGGTTGTCTTATTAATGGGAATGATTATGTTTTAGAGATGTGTGAAGTTTAAGTTCAGGAACAAACTGCTGATGAGAACTCCCACACATATTGAATGTCTGGACAGTAAAAAGCCTGGAATCCAAAATGACCCCAAGGAAAGATTTTTAAAGGCAAGAGACATTTTTACAGAAATGTAATGAATTAAATTAAATTGTTAAAGTTCCTTTACCAAATTTTGGCAATAGCACGAGTCATCACAAAAATTAATATTGTAGTTTGGCCAGAATCCTTTAGTTAACTAAGCTCAGTCACCTCCAACTCTTTGTGACCCCATGGACTGCACCCTGTCAGGCTCCTCTCTTCATGGAATTCTCCAGGCAAGAATACTAGAGTGTGTAGCCTTTCCCTTCTCCAGGGGATCTTCCCAACCCAGGGATCCAACCTGGGTCTCCTAAATTGCAGGCAGATTCTTTACCATCTGAGCCATCAGGGAAGCCCCTCAGTTAACTCAGCAGAAAGAACAAACTACAATATCCGTGACCCACTGAAAAAACGAATGGAAGCTGAATTTAAAATGATCATGATAGGACTTCTTTGGTGGCCCAGTGATTAAGAGTCCACCTGCCAATGCAGGGGACATGGCTTCTATCCTCGGTCCACAAAGATTACACATGCCACAGGGCAACTGAGCCCCTGTGCTGGTTCACAAATCACACGCTGAACAAGGCTAGAAGCCACATAAACCCAAAGGATCCTAAGAAAACTAAAACTACCCTACATTCTAAAATACCCTCAAAGATCCTAAACAAAACTAAACTCTAAATCCTAAACAACACAAAACATCCTCAAGTTTCTTAAATGATGCTTAAAATCTTAAGCCCCAAATTACCTAAACTAACTCAAACAACTCTACATGACCTAAGGATCACAATAGACTCCAAAAGATCTTAAGCTTCATACCTCCCTAAAGCACCTTAAAAATTCACATTTGCTTTAAATCTATTTTAATGAATTTAAATCTATTTTAATAGATCTGAACCCTTTCAGTCCAAAAAAACCCCCAAGAAATCCTAAATACACTTAAATTCCAGATTCCCTAAACAATTCTAATTGATCCAAAATTATCCTGTGCTTGCTAAGTCACTTCAGTCATGTCCAACTCTTAGAGAGTCCATAGTACTATATAGCCTAGCAGGCTCCTCTGTCCATGGGATTTTCCAGGTAATACTGGAGTGGGTTGCCATGCCCTCCTCCAGGGTATCTTCCCGACCCAGGGATCAAACCCCTGTCTCCTGTGTCTCCTGCATTGCAAGTGGATTCTTTACCACTGAGCTACCAGAGAAGCCCCTTTGTAAGTGCTTGCTGGTAGGATACAACCCATCCTCCTCATCTAGGAACCTGGATGCCCCAGGGCCATAAAAGGTGGGGAGGCTGCAGAACATATCTCTCTCCTGAGCAGGGGAGTGCCTCTTCTCTACAAGGAAAGTCTTGTAGGCATCTGGCTGCATGGCTGACCAGAGGCCTAAGTGGTCTTTTCACATCAGTGACTCTCTCCATACTGGCTACACATTCTAGCATCTTCAAACCAATGGTTTGGTCAGCTTTGACATGCCCTGTCAAGAGCTAATGCTCTACCTCTTGCCCATTTGGAGCTTTTGACATTATCACTAGATGACACACAACTGTGTTTTAGTTTGGATTCAAACTTAGTTTGGGAGTTGATTCCACAGACGAGGTGGAATAGGAAAGTGTGATAGGAAAGGGAAGGAAAGGAAGGAAGCCAACATAGGGTTTGTTATTAATTAAGTTACCACTTGGGCAACTACAGCTCAATCCTGCTGAAGACCTTTGGGAACATGGTAGAGTGCACCTCAGAGTTCTCCCACTGCAGGGCGAGACAGCCGGGGCATTTAAACACCAACCTGCGTCAGGCAATGGTAGAGGGCTGCTCTTGGGGGAGGAGGGAGCCATTAATTCCCTAAGCACAACAGCCTGCAGTGTACACAGGCAGCACAGACTCTGGTGGCCAAAGAACACAGGTGCTGGCTGTTAATGATCAGGTGGGTGTACACAGAAACAAGTGATATGAACAATATCTCCTACATGAAGTCATTGTATCTGTATATGTTAAAAGCAACAATTTGTTCTATGTAAATATTAAAGCTCTTCCACAGCACAGATTTGTAAACTTGTTTCTTCATTCTTCATCTTACAATTTCCTGGATGTCCTAAAAAGAAAAGCTTTTCTCCTTCACTCCAGGAATTTATTTAGGGTCCATATTCCACCATAATTTCTTCCTTCCAAAATCTTTAAGCACATTTGCAAGGATCTTTTTTCCATATAAGATAACATTTATAGGTTCCAGGGATCAGGACCTTATATTTTGGGCATCATTTTTCAATCTACAGAACTATGGAAACCTGAGCTACTTTGGAAACAGTGAAGTTAGACAAAAACGACGCCCATAGTTGGTTGCATGATCCTGTTTAGCAGATTAGAAGATGTATAACTTTTAAGCCTGGAATAATGCCCAGTCATGAGAAACAAAGTCTGAGAGAAACAAGGCCAAAGCAGCGCTGACCCCAGACCTCCAGCTCCTAGGATCCACACTTCTTGAAACTCATTCCCTTCTTCTAGGCCATCTCAAAGCCACCATATAATTGTGAGTAAAAGCAATTAGTGAACTGAGGAAGCTTTGGTTCTTTTGCTCTGTCATTCATTTAACACTGGAATCAATTAAGATCTCAGACAGAAAGATGAGAAAGAGGGTGTTTTTTGGAAAGACAGTGTGTCTCAGGGGAGGAGCCCTTCTCTGTGTAAGCCTGAATGACATGCTGAAATTGCCCCTCTATTTTCTTGCTCCTGCCCAGCAGTTAGTTCCAACTTATTTCACTTTGGTGAGATCGCTTCCATTCACAGATAACAACAGATGGCCCCATCTCAGATATCCAGCTTAACTTTTCTTTCTCCAGGTCATTTAGATGTTTGGAGTGACAGCTTTCAGTTGGTTTTCTTCATTCTTCTGAGAGCTCACAGCTGACAACCCAAAGGTATCTACCAGACAGAAACAATGAGGAGTGCAGGCATTTTGGGGACACACTGCTGATATTTCAGTCACCTGACCATATGAAAGAAACCCTCTGCCTTGCAGACTTGTGGATTAATTTATGCACCATATGGACCAACCAGGCATCTGTTTCCTGGAACACTGGACTTCCTAGGCTGTGTCTGCAAGATGGCTGCTAGACTCCTAGGAGTGGGCATCCAGAGAGCTCAGGTCAGTGGTTGGGCAGTGCCCTTCCTGCTGATGGCATTCAGCCTTGTCCCTTTTCTTCTGACTCACTTTTCAACTGTGTTCCTGGGGCTCATTTCAGGAGGCATATATTGGTGCCCACTTATGGAATACTCCAGGCGTAGGAGCCTTCCAAGTGAACCTGGCACTTTCTGATTCCTCTAGGTCCTGCCCATTCCCTGCTGCACTTTCCATTTGTGGGCACAGGGCCTACCCTGGACAACTTGGACCCCTGTTGCTTACCTGCTATCCAGGCCACTAATGTTAGTTCTCAGGTAGTTTCTTGATTTTGCTGCTTCCTCCTCCCTCTTCTGTAGACTCTGCCTGGAGATGGCTTGGGGCTTACCAAGCTCAGGAGCTCTCTTTCCTCCATTTCCTCTCATTCCTCCCAGAGACTTCCAACTGCACTTAGAATGAATTCCTGCACAGACCTTCAAGGCCTTCTCAGCAGCCCCTGGCTATGTTCTCAACCTCTTCTCACACACCTGCTCATCTGCTCCCTGTGCTCATGCTTTCCTCCTCATGCCACCTAACACATTCTCAGCTTGGGCTATTAGAACACACAGATTTCTCCTCCTGAAGTATCTTGGCTGCATGGTTACCGTGGCTAACTAGTTCATTCTTATTCTAGCTCATTCTCATTTTTCAAGTCTCAACTCAGATGCCCCCTCTGCAAAGAGGCCATCCTGATCACCCTAGTAATGTCTTCCTTCTCCAGTCACTCTTTTCATTATTTAAGAAAGTTTTTATTAAGATAAATTCTGCTTATTGAGATAAAATGTACCTATCTTAAATGTACAGCATAGAGAATTCTGACAAAGGTACATATCCATTTGAGGGTAGCAATACCCCAATCAAGATCAAAATCAATGGACATCAGTTTGAGCACACTCTGGGAGATAGGGAAAGATGCGGAAGTCTGGTGTGCTGCAGTCCATGGGATTGCAAAGAGTCAGACACAAATTAGCAACTGAACAACAACTCCAATCAGGATACAACCTTTCCTCAGTGCTTTGCTATCATACTGTCTGTTTCGTCAACTTCACTCTGTAGGACATTTCTTACTTGCTTGTTGTCTGTCTCCCCCTCTAAAATGGAAGCTCCTGGAAACCAGAGATCTCCTCTGCTACCTTCACTGCCGTATTCCTCATGGTCAAAACATTCTTCTCTGTGGCACAGAATGGAATTAATGAATGATGTTTTCTATTGGTATGAGCATGGAGTCCTGCCTTCTAATGCTGCAGACTCATTCAAGGTATTCTGTGGGATTTGGCATTGCCCTTGCTTTGGTGGAAAGGAATATAAAAATGCTGGTACTGAAAAAAAAAAAAGGTGCAGGTACTGCTGGAGTGAGTAACACTCTTAGTTCCTGGGCCTTTGCCAGAGTGAACCTGTCACAGCTCTTTCCTCTAACTCACACTCAGCTTCAGCACTGTCACATTCTGCATCTGCCCAGCCTCAGAGGCCACCTTGAAGAGTCAGGGTTAGGGTCTTCACATGCGGTCCCAAAGCCAAAAGTCATTCATGTTCACCTCAGAAGTTTGGATGATGCCTGAGTGTGTGAGTTAGAGGGGTTTTTTTGTTTTGTTTTGTTTTGTTTTTAAGCAGAATGTCCTAACAGGCATTTACCAGGCCAGGCTCCTCTGTCCGTGGAATTCTCCAGGCAAGAATACTGAAGTGAGCTGTTGTTGTTGTTCAGTCACTCAGTCATGTCTTACTCTTTGCGACCCCGTGGACTGAAGAATGCCAGGCTTCTCCTTCACTATCTCCTGGAGTTTGCTCAAACTCATGTCCATTGAGTTGATGATGCTATCCAACCATCTCCTCCTCTGTCGCTCCCTTCTCCTCCTGCCCTCAGTCTTTCCCAGCATCAGGGTCCTTCCCAATGAGTTGGCTCTTTGCATCAGGTGGCCAAAATATTGGCGCTTTAGCATCAGTCCTTCCAGTGAACCTCAGGGTTCATTTCCTTTAGCATTGACTGGTTTGATCTCCTTGCTGTCTAAGGGACTCTCAAAAGTCTTCTCCAACATCACAGTTCAAAAGCATCAATTCTTTGGCACTCAGCTTTCTTTATGGTCCAACTGTTACATCCATACACGACTATTGGAAAAACCATAGCTTTGACTATACAGATCTTTGCTGGCAAAGTGACATTTCTGCTTTTTAATATGCTGCCTAGGTTTGTCATAGCTTTTCTTCCAAGGAGCAAGTGTCTTTTAATTTTATGGCTGTAGTCACCATCTGTAGTGATTTTGGAGCCCAAGAAAATAAAGTTTGTCACAGTTTCCATTTTTCCCTCATCTATTTGCCATGAAGGGATGGGAATGGATGCCATCATGTTCGTTTTTTGAATGTTGAGTTTTAAGCCAGCTATTTCACTCTCCTCTTTCACCTTCATCAAGAAGCTCTTTAGTTCTTCTTTGCTTTCGGCCAATAGGGTGATAGCCTCTGCATATCTGAAGTTGTTATTTCTCCCGGGAAGCTTCATTTCAGCTTGTGAGTCACCCAGCCCTGTATTTAGCATGATATACCCTGCCCAGAAGTTAAATAAGCAGGGTGACAATATACAGCATTGTCAGAGTCTTTTCCCAATTTTGAGCCTGTCCATTGTTCCATATCCGGTTCTGACTGTTGCTTTTTCTCCTGCATACAGGTTTCTCAGGAGCCAAGTAGGGCGGTCTGGTATTCCCATCTCTTGAAGCCTGGCGTACTGCAGTCCATAGGATCGCAAAGAGTTGGACACGGCTGAGTCTGAACTGGACACAGTCAAAGACTTCAGTGTAGTCAATGAAGCAGATGCTTTTCTGGAATTCTCTTGCTTTTTCTACTATCCAGTGGATGTTGGCAATTTGATATCTTGTTCTCTGCCTTTTCTAAACCCAGCTTGTACATGTGGAAGTTCTTGGTTCATGTACTATTGAAGCCTAGGTTGAAGGATTTTGAGCTTACCTTGCTAACATGTGAAATGAGTGCAGTTGTATGGTACTTTGAACATTCTCTGGAGTGGGTAACCATTTCCTTCTCCGGGGATGTTCCCCACCTTTGGCATCAAACTCAGGTTTCCCACATTGCCGGCAGATTCTTTACTGTCTAAGCCACCAGGGAAGCCCCTGAAATCATTGAAAAAGGTCTTTTAAAAATCTATCTCCAGGAGGTGGTAAATGTGGAGGCAGCAAGTGAGGGCAATGCCCTCTTGTGTTACCTTCTACCTCTGGGACTCTCTGAGAATTCCATGGTCATTGCCCCATCCGGGTATTAGCAGAGATTAACACCCAGGCTTTTTGTCCTCCCAGGCCTAGTGCTGAAAAGGATTTGGGATTAAGACAGGCCCATCTTTCAAACTGAATGAGTCTGATGGCTAAGGAGCAAAGCAAACGGCAGAAAGGTGTTCAGGTCGTGAGTGCCAACAGGTTTGGCCCTTGCTCATCAGGGCCGGTTGGTTTATGGCGCTCCTTGGTGGTCCCGACGCTGTGTTACATCTATTTTCACACTTCTGAGTAGCGGCTTCCAAAGTGAGGTAGGACAAGACTATAACCTCCATTTTAATTGAAATAATTGAATTTTTTTAATTCTTAAAATAGGGACACTTTGATCTTTGTGCCCTTTCTTGGTTTGTATGTCAGCTCAGTAGCTTGTTGCACAAGTGAAGCAGAAGGGACACTCTGAGCGTACATGAGAGCTTCATACCTTGACGAGGCTGCTGGTGACACCCGCCCTGGGCTCAGTGTTTGGGACATCACAGCTTTTGACACGTCCTGGTGTGTTTTGATGCTTTCTGAGACAGACTGCTCTGGTTTGAATCCTCACTCTGCTATTTTGAGCCCTGGCTTACTCACTGTCTACTTTCATTTCTTCATCATTTGAATGGAAATAATATTAAGGCCCATCTCATGGTGATACTACAGGAATTAAACACCTTTAGAACATTTAGAAAAGTGTCTTGGTAAGGATGATATAAGTGACAGGAAGTATTACTTTTAGTTTTACTGAGCACGTGTGCTTGCTAAGTCACTTTAGTCATGTCCGACTCTTTGTGACACTATGGACTGTAGCCCGCCATGCTCCTCTTTCTGTGGGATTCTTCCGTTAAGGGTACTGGAGTGGGTTGCTGATGCCCTTCTCTAGTTTTACTGAAGCCCTCACCAAAAAAACCTAAAAAGCTTTAAAAAAAAAAAAATCACTGCAAAAAATAAATAAATAAATAAATAAATCAGATAGTATGGATAATGCAAGTGTAAAAGGTCACTAAGAGTATTCAAAGGTATTTTTAAGTATTTAAAAGCACAAAAAACCTAAAAGGCTTAAAAATTACTGCAAAAAAACCATAGATCTAAGATAATATGAATAATGAAAGTGCAAGAGGCCACTAACAATATTCAAAAATACATTTATGTAATTTACAAGTAAGAATTAGCATATATCAAGAATGCTCACTGAGTGTATGTCTAATCAGAAAAATTTTAGAATCCACTGGTTCTGAGCCTGGGTGGAAACACGATTCCAGTGGAAACGTTGGCTTCACCCAATGTATCTTCTTCAATTTTGCCCTTTGGGGTGGTAAAGGCTTTAGTGTCATGTTTCATATGAAGATACTGAAGCACAGAGAGGTCAATGACCTTATCCCGAGTTGCTTGGTGTGGTCACCAGCTGAGCTAAGCCTCTTCACTTCAAGGACTGCTGGTTTTCACACATGCCTAGGTACTCTTCATGACTTCATAGCCTCTCTCGTGGACCTCATTCTTCACAAGAGGTGCAAAGGGAAGCCCATCAATCTTTGCAACTCACTCTCAAGGCAATGCCAAAGAATGCTCAAACTACCGCACAACTGCACTCATCTCACATGCTAGTAAAGTAATGCTCAAAATTCTCCAAGCCAGGCTTCAGCAATACGTGAACCGTGAACTTCCAGATGTTCAAGCTGGTTTTAGAAAAGGCAGAGGAACAAGAGATCAAATTGCCAATATCCACTGGATCATCGAAAAAGCAAGAGAGTTCCAGAAAAACATCTATTTCTGCTTTAGTGACTATGCCAAAGCCTTTGACTGTGTGGATCACAATAAACTGTGAAAAATTCTGAAAGAGATGGGAATACCAGACCACCTGACCTGTCTCTTGAGAAACCTGTATGCAGGTCAGGAAGCAACAGTTAGAACTGGACATGGAACAACAGACTGGTTCCAAATAGGAAAAGGAGTACGTCAAGGCTGTATATTGTCACCCTGCTTATTTAACTTATATGCAGAGTACATCATGAGAAACGCTGGGCTGGAAGAAACACAAGCTGGAGTCAAGATTGCAGGGAGAAATATCAATAACCTCAGATATGCAGATGACACCACCCTTATGGCAGAAAGTGGAGAAGAACTAAAGAGCCTCTTGATGAAGGTGAAAGAGGAGAGTGAAAAAGTTGGCTTAAAGCTCAACGTTCAGAAAACTAAGATCATGGCATCTAGTCCCATCACTTCATGGGAAATAGATGGGGAAACAGTGGAAACAGTGTCAGACTTTGTTTTTTTGGGCTCCAGAATCACTGCTGATGGTGACTGCAGCCATGAAATTAAAAGACGCTTACTCCTTGGAAGGAAGGTTATGGCCAACCTAGATAGCATATTGAAAAGCAGAGACGTTACTTTGCCAACAAAAGTCCGTCTAGTCAAGGCTGTGGTTTTTCCAGTGGTCATGAATGGATGACCATCACCGGATGGCATCACCGACTCGATGGACATGGGTTTAGGTAGACTCTGGGAGTTGGTGATGGACAGAGAGGCCTGGCGTGCTGCAATTCATGGGGTCGCAAAGAGTCGGACATGACTGAGTGACTGCACTGAACTGAACTGAACTCTACCTCTGCCCGCTCCCACTTCCTTCTCTGAAGAATAGTCAAGTTTGAGACCAGGAGAGTTTGGGGCTGGGCTCTGCTCTGAACTTTATTGGTTCTGCCATGTCCGGGGTGGACAATACCTTGCATGGTCTTTGTCCTGGTCAGGGCCGTTTTCATGGGTTTTCTCTGCCATTTTGGACCACGAGGTGGCTCTTGTGGTTCTCAGGCCATGTCCAGAGCTGCTGACAAGTAGCGTGTAGTTGTACATGATTAATAAAGAACTCCATCATAAGCAAAAGCTTGTGTACAAGGCCATCTCCAACCAGAGGTATTTCTGAAAACCCAACGGTCATGATGATTTTATAGGATGTTGTTTGGATTTCAGCATACATTTCTGGTTCAGGAGTTCATTCACATGTATAAAGGACTGGTTGAACATCTGTCACATGCCTGACACTGTTCTAAGTGAAGATACATAAGACAGATAAAGGCCTTGCTTGCTCAGAACTTACATTCTAGTGGAGAAGGGAGGAACAAAAACATAACTTTGGGCTTAAACATGAGACTTGCTTTGGCCAATGGAATGTATGTGTGGTTGAGCCACACTGACTCTATTTCGTCAGTCCCATCTTAGGCCCGCATCATAACCCCCACCCCTTTCTGTGTGACTGAGCTTCAGCCTATTCTCAAGGAATGTGCCCAAGCCAAATAAGTTGCCTATCATCTTTTAATCTTGCCTTCATCTGGTATGAAAACTGGAAGAATGCCTTTTGCTGATGCAGATGGTGAATGGTCTTAAGACCCCCAGGGAGAAGAAAAAGTCCCAATTCCTGTCATTGCTGACTTGCTTCTTGCTTGGTAGTCAGATTCTCTTTTTAGATTCAGGCTCTTTAAATCCCTATATATCCGTTTTGGTTTTGGTCAATGATTCCTGTATAATGTTACAAATCTCCATAGTTCACATAGTTCTTTAGGCACTCTGTCTACCAGATCTAATTCCTTGAATCTTTTCATCACCTCCACTGTATAATCATAAGGGATTTGATTCAGATTGTACCTGAGTGGCCAAGTGGTTTTCTCTGCTTTCTTTAATTTAAGCCTGTATTTTGCAGTAAGTGCTTCCTGGGTGGCTCAGCAGTGTAAAAAAAAAATCTGCCTGCAATGTAGGAGCCTCAGGAGATGTGAGTTCGAACCCTGGGTGGGGAAGATCCCCTGGAGGAGGAAATGGCAACCCACTCCAGTATTCTTGCCTGAAGAATTCCATGGACAGACCATAAGGTCGCAAAGAGTTGGCCACTACTGAGTGACTAACACTTTGCAGTAAGGAGCTCATGATCTGAGCTACAGTCAGCTCCCTGTCTTGTTTATGTGGACTATATAGAGCTTCTTCATCTTCAGTTGCAAAAAATATCATCAGTCTGATTTCGGTATTGACCATTTGTGATGTCCATGTGTAGAGTTTCTCTTGTGTTGTTGGCAAAAGGTGTTTCCTATGACCAGTGTGTTCTCTTAACAAAACTCTGTTAGCCTTTGCCTTGCTTCCTTTTGTACTCCAAGGCCAAACTTGCCTGTTATTCCAGGTATCTCTTGACTTCCTACTTTTGCATTCCAATCCCCTATGATGAAAAGGACATCTTTTTTTGGGTGTTAGTTCTAGAAGGTCTTGTAAGTCTTCATAGAACTGGTAACTTCAGCCTCTTCAGCATCAGTGGTTGGGGCATAGACTTGGCTGTTGAGTGATTTGCCTTGGAAATAACAGAGATTATTTTGTTTTTGAGATTGCACCCAGGTATTGCATTTTGGACTTTTTTGTTGACTATGAGGGCTACTCCATTTATTCTAAGGGATTCTTAGCCACAGTAGTAGATATAATGGTCATTTGAATTACATTCGCCTATTCTGATCCATTTTACTTCACTGATTCCTAAGATATCTATTTTCACTCTTGCCATCTCCTGCTTGACCACATCCAAATTACCTTGATTCATGCACCTAACATTCCAGGTTCCTATGCAATATTGTTCTTTACAGCATCAGACTTTACTTTCACCACCAGACAGGTCCACAACTGAGCATCATTTCCACTTCAGCCCAGCTATGTCATTCTTTCTGAAGTTATTAGTAACTGCCCTCTGCTCTTCCCCAGTAGCATATTGGACACTTTCTGACTTGGGGAGCTCATCTTCCTGTGTCATATCTTTTTGCCTTTCATACTGTTCATGGGGTTCTCCCAGCAAGAATACTGGAGCGGTTTGCCATTCCCTCCTCCAGCAGACCATGTTATGTTAAAACTCTCCACTATGACCCATCTGTCTTGGGTAGCCCTACATGGCACTCATAACTTAATTGAGTTATGCAAGCCCCTTCACCATGACAAGGCTGTGATTCACGAAGCAGTTTGTAACATTGTACAGGAGTCAGTGACCGAAACCATTCCAAAGGAAAAGAAATTCAAGATAAAGTGGTTGTCTGAGGAGGCTTTACAAATAGCTGAGGAAAGAAGACATGCAAAAAGCAAGGGAGACAGGGAAAGGTATACCCAACTGAATGCAGAGTTCCAGAGAATAGCAAGGAGAAATAAGAAGCCTTCTTCAATGAACAGTGCAAAGAAATAGAGGAAAACAATAGAATGGGAAAGACTAGAGATCTCTTCAGGAAAATCTGAGATAAAAAGGGAACATTTCATGTAAGGATGGGCACAATAAAGGACAGAAGTGATAAGAACTTAACAGAAGCAGAAGAGATTAAGAAGAGGTGGCAAGAATATACAGAACTCTTCAGAAAAAGTCTGGAAACCATGATGGTGTGGTCACTTACTGAGAGCCAGACATCCTGGAATATGAAGCAAAGTGGGCCTTAGGAAGCATTACTATGAACAAAGCTAGACGAAGTTATGGGATTCCAGCTGAGCTATTTCATCCTAAAATATGATGCTGTTAAAATGCTACATTCAAATGCCAGCAAATTTGGAAAGCTCAGCAGTTGCCAGAGGACTGGAAAAAGTCCATTTTCATTCCAGTTCCAAAGAAGGGCAATGCCATTTTGTCAGGTTCACACTACCATACAATTGCACTCATTTCACATGCTAGCAAGATTATGCTCAAACTCTTTTAAACTAGGCTTCAGCAGTACCTGAACCGAGAACTTCCAGATATACAAGCAGGATTTAGAAAAGGCAGAGGAACCAGAGATCAAATTGCCAATATTCTTTGGGTCTTAGAGAAAGCAAGGGAATTCCAGAAAGACATCTGCTTCTGCTTCACTGACTACACCAAAACCTTTGACTCTGTGGATCACAACAAACTGTGGAAAATTCTTAAAGAGATGGGAGTACCAGACCGCCTACCTGTCTCCTGAGAAACCTGTATGCAGGTCAAGAAGCAGCCATTAGAACCAGACACAGAACAATGGACTAGTTCAAAATTGGGAAAAGAGTACCACAAGGTTGCATATTGTCACCCTGTTTATTTAACTTCTGTGCAGAGTACATCATGTGAAATGCTGGACTGGATGAATTACAACCTGGAGTCAAGGTTGCTGAGAGAAATATCAATAACCTCAGATATGCAGATGATACTGCTCTAATGGCAGAAAGTGAAGAGGAACTAAAGAGCCTCTTGATGAGGGTGAAAGAAGAGCGTGAAAAAGCTGGCTTGAAACTCAGGTTTCAAAAAACTAAGGTCATGGTATCTGGTCCCATCACTTTATGGCAAATAGTAGGTGAAAATGTGGAAACAGTGACAGACTTTATTTTCTTGGGTTCCAAAATCACTGCAGATGGCAACTGCAGGCATGAAATTAAAAGACACTTGCTAAAGGAAAGCTATAACAAACCTAGACAGCATATTAAAAAACAGAGACATCAATTGCCATCAAAGGTCTGATAGTCAAAGCTATGGTTTTTCCAGTAATCATGTATGCATGTGAGAGTTTGACCACAAAGAAGATTGAGTGCTGAAGAATTGATGCTTTTGAATTGTGGTGCTGGAGAAGACTTTTGAGAGTCCCCTGGACAGCAAGAAGATCAAACCAGTCAATCTAAAGGAAATCAATTCTGAATATTCATTGGAAGGACTGATTCTGAAGCTGAAGGTCCAATACTTTGGCCACCTGTTGCAAAAATCCAACTCATTGGAAAAGACCCTGATGCTGGGAAAGATTGAAGGCAAAAGGAGAAGAGGGCAGCAGAAGATGAGATGGTTATATAGCATTATTGATTCAGTGGACATGACTTTGAGTAAACTCCAGGAGACAGTGAAGGACAGGGAAGCCCTGTGTGCTGCAGTCCATGGGGTCACAAAGAGTCAGACAACATAACAACGGAACAACAACATACCCTTTTTGGCATATTGGAGGGCAGCAGCAAATGCCTCTGGATCATCTGCCCAATCCTGCCTGTAGGTAAGTTACCAAAAATAAATTTCATAATTTCACTTTATGAATTTGCCTGCTTTGTTTTGCTGTCTCAAAGTTCCTTCTCAATTCATAGGATATTGTTCTAAATCTCTGTTTTCTGACAAAAGCGATGGTGTGTCAATTTTGAGCCTAAGTCTTAGGAGATCTTACACATTCCTGCTTACTCTATTGCTCCTCTGCCATTGCTGTGAGAAAAACATACATGTCTGGTTCCAGCAGGATGATGAGAGACGTGTGGTGCTGAGATGCTCCCCCAAGCAACCCATAGCCCTGCCCTGAGGAACACAGCTGTGCCCACCTGAGCCAAGCCAACCTGCAAATGTGAGTGATAATATAGGATTGTGATTTTAAGCCATGGAGTTTTGAGATAGTTTTTTTACACAGCAATAGCTGACTGATACAGGTGCTCTGAAGGGAAAAAGAAGCTGAGATAAAGAAGCATCTGAAGGAACATACTTAGGCAGGATGGTATGAAAAATTCTGGAATGGAGCTGATACTTAGACTGAGACCTGAAGGTTGAGAAGCTCCCCACATGATAATGAGAGAGGAGTATGAGGAGGCAAAGTTCCTGAGGCTGGAAATAGCTTGTGTTTTAGCAGAAGACCTGGGTGGCTAAGGCAGAGTTATTCCAGGAAAAGGGGCAAATGAAGCTAGAGAGAGGTACAGAGATTTGCAGGCCAGGGTAAAGTGTTTGAATTTTATTCTCAGTACAATGGGAAGATTTGAAAAGATTTTAAGGAGGAGAGGGAGAAAGAAGAAGAAGGAGAAAAGAGGAAGGGAGAAGAGGAAGGAGGGGAGTAGATGAGAAGAGAGGAGAGAGGATTGCTTTTATAGTTTTAATTGACCATCTTTGTCCTTGTGCAAATAGAAGCAAGAATGCCAGCTGGGAGACTGTTGAAGATATCCAGGTGAGATAACGGCAGAGCCCGGGCCAGGTGGTGACAGTGACAATACTGAGAAATGAGTGGGTTAATACTGCATTTTAGAATAGATTTCATAGGACCAAGCCTTCTGGTCTGGGGTATGATGGAGAACTATCATCGGCAACTAATTCCCCACCCCTAGAAAACTATTCCTGGAAATCCAGAGGAAAAAAAGAAGAAGATAGATGATGGGTATGTCCATGGCATTTGAGTAAGAGTGTAGAACTAATAGAAGCAGTGTAGTAACTAATATTTGTTGAGCATTTACTATTTTCTATATACTTCCCTAAGCTTTTGACATCTTATACCAACCTGTGAGATAGGTCTTTATCTCCACTTTACAAATGAAACAGAGCTACCATGAGGGTCAGTGACTTGTTCAAGGGCACACATAGCTGGTAAGAGGAGCACAGTGATCTGGGGTTTGGCACAATCTCTCTTTTGGCTACACTCCAGGGGAGGATACCAGGAAAATAGTGTTGGACTTTGCCTTTAGTCGTTCAGAGATCCCTCATTTGGATCTAAGCAATGTCCCCCATGTGGTGAAAAGCTCTTTTGTCTTCTTAGGTCTATACCTAAGACTAGAGCTGACACCCAGTCTTTGAAGACTGGTAAAGCCTGCAGGGTTTTCAGGATTGATTAGCCATTCTGTAGTGGGCAGAGGGAGACATGTTAGATCCAAATCTGGTTGCGTTGATCCTCCTGGACTCCCAGCAGCTCCAGCCCCACCAGTTCATTCAGTATCTTAGGAAGATGCCCCGATGAGGCAGGAAACTCCTTCAAAGTAACTGCAAGCCCTTCTCAGTGAAAGAGCCCAATCTACCTCTCGGCCAAGCCTGGTAGAGGACTCATGTGAACTGGAAATGCCTAAATTAGGGGAAGAATGTGCCTTGAACATTGTTCTCTTCTCTGAGAGGATTTGATAAATGGAAATAGAGAGGAAGCCAGGGGACCGAGCAGGGAGTGGTTACAGGGATTGGTTCTATGACTTATAAGCTGAACACAAGATTGTTGACACCAGGCTTTCCAAACCTCTTGACAGGGCACTTGGAACCAGAAATGCTATCTGCAGCTGCTTCTGCTTTGGGTGGAGACTGCGTCAGTGCAGAGCCAAGTGGAGTCTCCTACCCGCACACCACGGCCATGACCTTCACTTGAAGACTCCAGCAGCAAGAGATGATTCTCCAACTTTGTTGATGAAAAATTTTTAAATGCAAAAATTTATTTATTTTTGGCTGTGTTGTGTCTTTGTTGCTGTATATGGGCTTTTCTCTAGTTTCAGAGAGTGGGGACTGCTTTCTAGTTGTGGTGCTTGGGCTTCCCATTACAGTGGCTTCTCGTGTTCTGGGGCATGAGCTCTAGGTACACAGGCTTCAGTAGTTGTGGTCAACAGACTTAGTTGCCCCATGGCATGTGGGATCTTCCTGCACCGGGGATGGAACTGACGTCACTCGCATTGCAAGGTAGATTCTTAACCACTGGGCCACCAGGGAAGCCCCTAAAGTTTATTAAAAGGAGGCAACAAGGGGACTTCCCTGGTGGTCCAGTGACAAAGACTCCATGCTCCCAATGCAGAGGGCCCAGGTTTGATGCCTGTTCAGGGATCCCGCATGCCGCAACTAAGGGCATACTCAAACTAAAGGTCCCGTGTGCTGCAGCCAAATAAATAAATAAAGGAAGCAAAGAGCTGTGGAGGTTAAAGTATGACCTTTGAACCTAGACTGGTGAAGTAGGTCCCTTGCTCACTGCAAGTCATGCCTAATCCCTAAGCTTCAGTCTCCCCTTCTGTAAAATGGGGATAATTATAGAGCCTGTCTGATATGGCTGTGAGGGTTAAACAAGCCACAGGAACAGAGCTTGGTGCATACTAACCATAATTTGATTTGTATGTCTTCATTTTACATGTTAAAGCTTTTTATTCAAATTGTCATGGATTAGTAGAAGCAAGTAAAATGCATAATAGGATGGGTGGATACAAGAGAAATTGTGTAATTTAGTTAAGACCTAAAATAAAAAAAAATCAGTTTTCCATATATCTACTCCTTAAGTTCCCAAGTGGAGAAGGCAGTAGCCACATGCCCCAGCCCTGTTCTTTCCTTGGAGAAACAGCAGACATCTAGGGTTTTTTTTTTTTTTTTTTTTTTTGCCTCACCTCTTGAGATCTTAGTACACCAAACAGGGATTGAACCCTGGCCCTCGGCAGTGAAAGCATGGAGTCCTAACCACTGGACTGCCAGGGAATTTCCAGTCAAGGGTTCTTTTGGGGCTTTCCCTTCTTCTCCATTCCAGGGCTTTACCCTCATCAGCATCAACAGCACCACTCAACAAGGAGACACTAATTGCAGAGGAACTGCTTGAAGCCTTTCAGGCCCTCTCCTTGGGTAGCCTCCTCAGGGTTGGGTTGCTAGCTTTAAACTCTCTAGAAGAAATCAATCAATGCCTCAATCTTGGTCCTTCAGTATTTTCATCCTTATAGAATCTGGAGTTGGAGGGGCTTGGGGCTCATCTGGTGGGTCCCTGAGGGAGGCAGGATGCTCTGCAATGGGAGCCCCAGGTTTGAGGCTGACTCCCCACCACTGTCCTGGCCCTCCCCCTTCACTAGAGCCCCTTCTCTGCCTCCCATGCAACCTTTTTCCTGTACCCATCAGATCCCAGCTGTGCCCTCTGGGCTGCCCAGGGCCCAGGTAGCTCCTCTGGATCCTTGGTCTTATCCTCAGGCTTCCCTGGGGATGGAAAGGTAGCCTTTGGAGCCAGGGTCCAGGCATCCAAGTTCTCAGGCCCAAACTGAGGCAGGAAAAGTGGTCCCACACTTTCTATGTGTGTTTTCCTCCTCCCTAGCCCCCACCTCCGAAGGCAGGCACCAGCCTCAGCCCCTTAAAGATGAAATCTTCTTGACACAGAGGACCAGCCACTTACTTTGCCAGGGCCCAGTGTAAAATGATGATATGGGCCTTTGTTAAAAATTATTGACATTTTCTAATGTATAAACTTCCAATTATAAAATAAGTCCTAGGAATGTGATGTGACTAGGAATGCATAGTGACTATAGCTAATAATACTGTATTGTACATTTGAAAGTTGCTAAGAATGAAATTCCCCTCATGGTTTATTTATTTTATAACTGGAAGTTTGTACCTTTTGATCCCCTTCACACACTTTACACCCATTCCCCCTTCCTCTGATAATAACCAATCTGTTCTCTGATTGGTGAGCTTGTCTTTTTTTTTTTTAATTTAAGTTTAAAAATTTTAAATTTTACTTATTTACTTTTGGGTGTGCTGAGTCTTCATTGCTGCACATGGGCTTTCTCTAGTTGCAGCAAGTGGGGCCTACTCTTCATTTCTGTGCACAGGCTTCTCATTATGGTGACTTCTCTTGTTGCAGCATGCGGGCTCAGTAGTTGTGGTGCATGAACTTAGCTGTCTCTTGACATGTGGGATCTTCCTGGACCAGGGACTGAACCCATGCCTCCTGCATTGGCAGGTGGATTCTTAACCAATGGACTGTCAGGGAAGTCCCTTTTTTTAAATTTTTTAATTCCACATGTAAGTGAGATCATAAGGTATTTGTTTTTCTCTGCCTATTTCACTTAGCATAATGTCCTCAAGGTCCATCCATGTTATCTCAAATGGCAAGATTTAATTCATTTTTATGGATGAACACTAAGAGTAAAGATCTTAGATGTTCTCATCCCCCCAAAAAAGTGTAGCTATGTGTGGTGATGGATGTTAACTAGATTTACTGTGGGGATCATTTTGCAATATATACAAATATCAAATCATTATGTTATACTCCTGAAAACAATATAACTGACTTTTATATCTTAAATTAAAAAAAAAAGAATTTCAAAAGCAGTGATAGCAGAGTGTTGAATCAAGCATAGGGCCCTTCTGATGGCTGCACCGTCCACATGCCCATGAAGCTGACCCTGATGACAGAGGTGTGCTCTGCTTATTGCGTTTTGCTGGAACTTCTGAAGCTATTTGTCTCTGTTTTTGTTTTTCCTTGGAGATTTAATCCACATAGTCTAAAATTCATTCCTTCAAAGTGTACACACAGTTCAGTGATTTACAGTATATTTGTGAAGCTATGCAACCATCACCACTATCTAATTCCAGAACATTTTCATCACCTTGAAAATAAACTCCATGCCTACTAACAGTCACTCCCCATTCTTCCCTCTCACAGCCCCTGGATATCATCAATATACTTTCTGCCTCTATGGATTCCCATATTCTGGACATTTCATATAAATGGAATCATCCAGTTATGTGGACTTTTGTGTCTGGTTTCTTTCATTTAGCATAATATTTAAAAGATTCATCCATTTTCATTCCCTTTTATGGCTGATAATATTCCATTATAAGGATAGATCACATTTTATGTATCATTCCTTTGTTTTAATATTTCTTTTTGAAATTTGATCTCTACATGATGTAGTCAGTACAAATGACTCATTTTGTAGTAATTATCCCATAGTCAAAGATTCACATACTTCCTCCTTTTTAACTTACAATTAAAATTCACACATCTTAAGTGTGCACTTGATTAGTTTTTACCTGTGTTTATACCTGAGTAACCACTATCCAGAGGCAGATGTAGAGCATCTCTTCCTCCCATTAGGCTGTTTCAAGCCTCCTCCAAGGGACCTCCCCCACCCACAAAGCTGCTATGCCAATTTCTATCACCTTAATTTTGCCTATCCTTGAACTTCACAGACGATAAGTATTTTTTTTGCATCTGATTTCTTTTGCTCAGCAATAAGTCAGTGAGATTCATTCACATTATATGTAGCAATAGTTCTTTTTGGTTGCTGTACCATTTAGCTATTCCATTTAGCTATAGTATCCATGGACATTCGGGTTGTTTCCAATTTGTAACTACTCTGATAAAACTGCCATGACCACTTTTGTCATTTGGTGACCATAAAGCCTCACTTCTGTTGTGTATTTACCAAGAAGTGAAATTGTTAGGCCTTAAAACAGGTGCATGTTTGGTTTGAATAGATACTGTCCAAGAGTGTTCCAGAGTGGACTGTGTCAGTTCCACTGACAGTCTAGTTGTTCTTTATCTTCATTGACATTCAGCAACGTCAGTCATTCTAGCATGTGATAGTATCTCATCGTAGTTTTAATTTGCATTTTCCTGATGACGAATGAGATTGAATACCTTCTTGTGTCCTTGTTGGCCATTGGATAGCCACCCATCACATTTTTTTCATTTAACACTTTTGAATCATATTTTTCTTTAGAGTCTTACAAAAGGATGACAAAGAGATAATGCCTTTTGTTTTTTTTCCTCTGTGTGTACTTATTTATTTATTTTCAGCTGCACTGGATCTTTGTTGTTTTTCACAGGTTTTCTCTAGTTGCGGCAAGCAGGGGCTACTCTTTACAGTAGTAGGAGGGCTTCTCATTACGGTGGCTTTTCTTGTTGTGGTGCACAGTCTCTAGGCACATGGGTTATAGTAGTTGCAGCATGTGGGCTCCAGTAGTTGTGGTGCATGGGCTTATTTGCTCCCTGGCATATGGAATCTTCCCAGACCAGAGATCGAATGTCCCTTGCATTGGCAGGTGGATTCTTATCTGCTGTGCCACCAGGGAAGTCCAGGATAATGCCTTTATTTCCTCTGAGTTTTCTTAAAAATTCACTCATATTAATTCATATTTAATTACACAAGTTTATGTGAATGCATTTTCATTGTTTCCTCACAGCCTTGCTAAGAGTCTCTATCATCAGTCTTCTAAACTGATGAGGGAAAAACTATCTTATCAATAGTTTAATGTAATGTGCATTTCTGTGATTGTTATGAAATTAAGCATTTTTTCCTATGTTTATTGGTCACTTGTATTTCTTTTGTGTGCCTTTTCACATCCTTCGTCAATTTTCCTGTCAGCTTGTCTATCTTTTCCTCATTGATTATGGAAGTTGTTTCTATAATCCATGTAGAAATCTGTTATCTGTTATATATTGCAAATAGTTTTCTTGCTGCTTGTATTTTTTCAAGACTTGATTGTTTAGAAAAGTTTTACATTTACAGAAAAGTTGAGAAGACAGTTCCCATCTAACACCTACCCAATGTCCTCTATTATTAACATCTTACATTAATGTGGTACTTTTATTACAACTAATGAGCCAATATTGAAGCATTATTTAGTTGTTTGTTTTTTTAGGCTTCTCTTGGCTGTGACAGTTTCTCAGAATTTTCTAGTTTTTAATCATCTTGATGGCTTTGAAGAGTACTGGTCAGATATTTTGTAAAATGTACCTCTATTGAGTTTGTCTTTATGTTTCTCTCATAATTAGACTTGAGTTATGAGTTTTGGAGAGGAAGACCACAGAGGTAAGATGCCGTTTCCTTCACATCATGTCAGTAGTACATACTATCAACATGATTTATCATTGTTGATGTTGACTGTAATCACCGGGCTGAGGTGACATTTATCAGGTTTCTCCATATGGAGTTACATTTCCCATCTTTCCACACTGTCATCTTTGGAAAGATATCACCAATGCAACTCACACTTAAGGAGTGAAGATTATGCTCCAGTCTCTCGAGGGCAGAGTGTCTGCATAAATTATTTGGAATTCTTCTACCCAGGAGATCTGTCTCTTCCCCATTATATATTATGCATTCAATCATTTATATTAGTATAGATTCATGGGCATTTATTTTATTCACATTATAATCCAATATTATTTTTTTGTTGTTGCTCAAATTGTCTTAACGTTGGCCTCTGGGAGCTCTTTCAGTGTTCCTGTATCAGACAAATCTGTATATTATCACTCTACTTATTAAACTTCTATGCAGAGTACATCAGGTGAAATGCCAGACTGTGTGAATCACAAGCTGGAACCAAGATTGCTGGGAGAACATCAACAACCTCAGATATGCTGATGATACCATTCTAATGGCAGAAAGTGATGAGGTACTAAAGAACCTCTTGGTTAAGTTTAAAGAGGAGAGTGAAAAAGCCGGCTTGAAACTCAATATTAAAAAAAAACTAAGATCATGGCATCTGGTCCCATAGTGTTGAAAGTGTTAGTCACTCATTTGTGTTCAATTCTTTGGGACCCCATGGACTTTTGCCCACCAGGCTCCTCTCTCCATGGAATTCTCCAGTCAAGAGTACTGGAGTGGGTAGCCATTTTCTTCTCCAGGGTATCTTTCCGTCCCAAGGATCCAACCTAGGTCTCCTGCATTACCAGTAGATTCTTTACTGTCTGAGTCACCAGGGAAGCTCTAACTTCATGGCAGATAGAAGGGGAAAAGGGTGGAAGCAGTGACAGACTTTATTTTCTTGGGCTCAAAAAATCACTGTGGATGGTAACTGCAACCATGAAATTAAAAGAAATTTGCTCCTTGGAAGGAAAGCTACAACAAACCTAGACAGTGTATTAAAAGCAGAGACATCACTTTGCCAACAAAGGTCCAAATAGTCAAAGCTATGGTTTGTCCAGTAGTCATGTACAGATGTGAGAGTTGGACCATAAAGAAGGCTGAGTGCCAAAGAATTGATGCTTTCAAATTGTGGTGTTGGAGAAGACTCTTGAGAGTCCCTTGGACTGCAAGGAAATCAAACCTTTCAATTCTAAATGAAATCAACTCTGAATGGAAGTTGGAAGTCTGAATTGGAAGGACTGATGCTGAAGCTGAAGCTCCAATACTTTGGCCATCTGATGTGAAGATCCAACTCACTGGAAAAGACCTTGATGCTGGGAAAGACTGAAGGCAAAAGGAGAAGGGGGCTGCAGAGAATGAGATGGTTAGATAGCATCACTGACTCAATGGATATGAATCTGAGCAAACTTCGGGAGATAGTAAAAGACAGAGGATGTGGTCCACTGGAGAAGGAAATGGCAAGCCACTTCAGCATTCTTGCCTTGAGAATCCCATGAGCAGTATGAAAAGGCAAAAAGATATGACACTGAAAGATGACCCCTCTCCCCAGGACGGTAGGTGCCCAATATGCTACTGGGGAAAGTCGTAGAAATAGCTCCAGATTGAATGAAGAGGCTGAGCCAAAGTGGAAATGATGCCCAGTCATGGATGTGTCTGGTGGTGAAAGTAAAGTCCAATTCTGTAAAGAGCAATATTGCATAGGAACCTGGAATGCTAGGTTCATGAATCAAGGTAAATTGGAAGTGGTCAGACAGGAGATAGCAAGAGTGAACATCAACATTTTAGGAATCAGTGAACTAAAAAGGATGGGAGTGGGCAAATTTAATTCAGATGACCACTCTATCTACTAGTATGGGCAAGAATCCCTTAGGAGAAATGGAGTAGCCCTCATAGTCAAACAGAATCCGAAATGCGGTACTTGGGTGCAATATCAAAACCAACAGAATGATCTCGGTTTGTTTCCAAGGCAAACCATTCAACATCACAGTAATCCCAGTCTATGCTCCAACCACTAATGCCAAATAAGCTGAAGTCGACCAGTTCTATGAAGACCTACAAGACCTTCTAGAACTAACACCCAAAAAAGATGTCCTTTTCATCATAGGGGACTGAAATCCAAAAGTGGGAAGTCAAGAGATACCTGGAATAACAGGCAAGTTTGTCCTTGGAGTACAAAATGAACCAGGGCAGAGGTTAACAGAGTTTTGCCAAGAGAATGCACTGGTCATAGCAAACACCCTTTTCCAACAACACAAGAGACAACTCTACACATGGACATCACCAGATGGTCAATACCAAAATCAGATTGATGATATTCTTTGCAGCCAAAGATGGAGAAGCTCTATACAGTCAGCATAAACAAGACTGGGAGCTGACTGTGGTTCTGATCACCAGCTCCTTATTGCAAAATTCAGACTTAAATTGAATAAAGTAGGGAAAACCATTAGGCCATTCAGATATGATCTAAATTAAATCCCTTATGACTATATAATGGAAGTGACAGATAGAGTCAATGGATTAGATATGATAGTCAGAGTGCCTGAAGAACTATGGATGGAGGTTCATAACATTGTACAGGAGGTGGTGACCAAAACCATTCCTAAGAAAAAGAAATGAAACAAGGCAAAATAGTTGTTGGAGGAGGCCTTACAAACAGCTGAGAAAAGAAGAGAAGTGAAAATCATAGGAGGAAGGAGAAAATATACCCAACAGAATGCAGAGTTCCAAAGAATAGAAAGGAGAGATAAGAAAGCCTTCTTTAGTGAACACTGCAAAGAAATAGAGGAAAACAATAGAATGGGAAAGACTAGAGATCTCTTCAAGAAAATTAGAGATACAAGGGAGCATTTCATGCAAAGATGGGCACAACAAAGGACAGAAATGGTAAGGACCTAACAGAAGCAGAAGATATTAAGAAGAGGTGGCAAGAATACACGGAAGAACTGTACAAAAAAGGTTTTAATGACCTGGATAGCCACGATAGTGTTGTCAGTCACCTAGAGCCAGACATCCTGGAAAGTGAAGTAAAGTGGGCCTTAGGAAGCATTACTATGAACAAAGCTAGTGGAGGTGATGGAATTCCACCTGAGTTTTTTCAAATCCTAAAAGATGATGCTGTGAAAGTGCTGCACTCAATATACCAACAAACTTGGAAAACTCAGCAGTGGCCATAGGACTGAAAAAGGTCAGTTTTCATCCCGATCCCAAAAAAGGATGATGCCAACAAAGGTTCCAACTGTGACACAGTTGCTCTCATTTCACTGGCTAGCAAGGTAATTCTCAAAATCCTTCAAGCTAGGCTTCAACAGTACATGAACTGAGAACTTCCAGATGTACATGCTGGATTTAGAAAAGGCAGAGGAACCAGAGGTCAAATTGCCAACATCCGTTGGATTGTTGAGAAAGCAAGGGAATCCCATAGAAACATCTACTTCTGCTTCACTGACTACACTAAAGCCTTTGACTGTGTGGATCATAAGAAACTATGGAAAATTCTTGAAGAGGTGGAAATATCAGACTACCTTACCTGCCTCCTGAGAATCCTGTATGCAGGTAAAGAAGCAACAGTTAGAACCAGACATGGAACAATGGACTGGCTCAAAATTGGGAAAGGAGTATGTCAAGGCTGTATATTGTCAACCTGCTTATTCAACTTCTATGCAGAGTAGATCATGCAAAATGCTGGGCTGGATGAATCACAAGCTGGAACCAAGATTTCTGGGAGAACTATCAATAACCTCAGTTATGCAGATAATACCACCCTAAAGGCAGAAATTGAAGAGAAACTAAAGAATCTCTTGATGAAGGTGAAAGAGGAGAGTGAAAAAGCTGGTTTAAAACTCAGTATTCAAAAAACTGAGATCATGGAATCTGATCCAATCACTTCATGGCAAATAGATGGGGAGAAAATGGCAACACTGACAGACTTTATTTTCTTGGGCTCCAAAATCACTGCAGATGGTGACTGCAGCCATGAAATTAAAAGGCACTTGCTCCTTGGAAGGAAAGCTATGACAGACCTAGACAGACTATTAAAAAGCAGAGACATCAATTGCCATCAAAGGTCTGTATAGTCAAAGCTATGGTTTTTCCAGTAATCGTGTATGCATGTGAGAGTTGGACCATAAAGAAGGCTGAGCACTGAAGAATTGATGCTTTCAAATTCTGGTTCTGGAGAAGACTCTAAGAGTCCCTTGGACAGCAGGGAGATCAAATCAGTCAATACTAAAGGAAATCAGTCCTGAATGTTCATTGAAAGGACTGATACTGAAGCTGAAATTCCAATACTTTGGCCACCTGATGCAAAGAGCCGACTTACTGGAAAAGACCCTGACGCTGGGAAAGATTGAGGGCAGGAGGAGAAGAGGATGATAGAGGATGAGATGGTTGGATGGCATCAGCTACTCAATGGGCGTGAGTTTGAGCAAACCCCAGGAGATAGTGAAGGATAAGAGGAGTCCTGCAGTTCATGGGGTCACAAAGAGTCAGACACAACTGAGTGACTGAACAGCAACAAAAATTCTGGTGCTTTCAAGACAAAGGGATGGTGGAAGGAAAGAGATTCAGGGGAGGTGAAATTCCTGAGACAGACATGTAGAGAGGCATTTAGGACCCCACTGTGAGGGTTCTAGTCTCTGCAGATATCTGACAAGACTGAGTCAGCAGTTATGTAGAGGAATGCAAGGTGATCAAAAGTTATCATTGGATTTGGAGACGCTCACAGTCTGCTATTAGAGATGCACATGTCAGTAAATAATTACACCACAAAGCCACAAGGAGATTGGTTATCTTACCCAGAATCTTAAGACAGGTCTTATCTGAGGTTGTTCTTAGATGTGAATAGGAATTCTGCAGAGGGTAATAAAGAGCCCTTTATTACCTTTATTAATAAAGGGCTGGGCAATATGGTTGTGTTGTAAAGCATGGGTTACGGAAGGTAAGCTTAGAGAACAAAAAAAGGACCATGTCCTGAAGGACCTTGTGGACTTTGTTGAGGTACCAAGACCTTCTTCTGTGCAAGGCAGAATGCTCTTAAAGGGATTTGAATAGATTTGAAGGACCTTTAAAAACAAAGAATGGTAGATCCAAACTAGATTGTAGATGTCACTTCATTGCGCTTTCCTTGAAGAATCTGAAGTGTTTACAACATGGATTGTTTCTGATACACCTGAAGAATGTTCTTAAAAACCTGCCATATCTTTTTTCAACAATTTTGTACTTTGTCTTTTTTGTGTGTGGTGCAGGTAAACTCTTGAGTACCTGAGCTTTTGTGTGAGTGGGAAAGCAAAGAAATTCATCCTGTATATCTTTGAGCCACTTACATATATCGTTGCTCTGCCACCGACAGAGATATACGGAGTTCTTTTAAGACATGATAGAATCTCCTAAGTGGGTGTGGGAGTAGTAGGAAGTAGGAAACTGGGTTTCCAGGGGCAAGACAGAGTAATTCATTCATTCACTCATTGAACTGATGCACTCAGTTCTGTGCTAGGTGCTGTGTGGGATACAAAAGAAGCAGAAACTTCAATTCTTATCCCTGAGGAATCCATATTTGACTTGGGAATACATGGAAGAAGACGGCAATGTCAGTAAAATAAGACAGTGAGGTATGATCTGTAGAGATGTGTTAAAGACATTTCAGTGGGATACAGGAAATCTTTGTGGATTCACAGTGTTGCTAGTTTTGAAGTGACAGACATAAATGGGGGGAGGGGGTGCAAGCAGGGAGAATTCCATGCTTGAGGTAGGGCCATGTACACATGGATGATCTCATGTTGGAAGCCATCAGGATAAGCACCCCCAATCCAGGAACCTGAGGCCATAAACAGAGAATCTTTGCTGGCATACATAGGAATTGCCCAGCAGACCAACACTCCCACACACGCCCAGAGATCCTATTGCTTCTTGTCTTAGTTTGTGCAGCTAAAACAAAGTATCATAGACTAGGTGGTTTATAAACAACAAAAGTTTACTTTTCAGAGTTCTAGAGTCTGAGAAATCCAGGATAAAGGCATTGGGAGATTTGGTGTCTGCTGGTGTCAGAGGCAATTCCTGGTTTTTAGACAGCTGTCTTCCCTCTGTATCCTCACACAGAGGAGGAAGGAAGGAGTTCTCAGGGGTCTCCTTTGTAAGGGAAGCCCTCTCCCTTCCCCTCCCTTACCTCCCTTCCCTGATAGCTCAGTTGGTAAAGAATCCACCTGCAATACAGGAGACTTGGGTTTGATCCCTGGGTTGGGAAGATCCCCTGGAGAAGGTAAAGGCTACCCACTCCAGTATTCTGGCCTGGAGAATTCCATGAACTATATAAGTCCTTGGGGTTGCAAGAGTCGGACACGACTGAATGACTTTCATTCACTCACTCACTCACTCACTCACTAACTCCTTTGTAAGGGTGAAGCCTTCATAACCCAATCATGTCCCAAAGGCTCCACTTCTTAATATTATCACGTTAGGGAGGGTAGGATTTTGACATATGAAGTTTGGGGAGACACACGCATTCCGTCTATTGCACATCTCATTCCCCACCTCCAAGCACTTGGGCCTTGCAAATTTGGGTCAAATGAGACAGTAGACCCTGGGACTAATAGCTGTATCTTCATTACCTTCAACACCCACTCAAGATGAGGTGATAAATCACCTCTTTCCTGAAGGATCTCCATAATTAGAAGTTGAAGCTACTCTTATCTTTTTCAGTGCTTAGATAGATGTATATTCTTTTGCTAAATAAGAGTGTCTTCCCCCTCAGACATTTGCCCTAGTCTTTATGTGATTGTCCACTCACTTGTTGATGGACATTTAAGTTTTCTCCAGGTTTGGGCTATGGGCTATTCTGAAGAGAGCTGCTATCGACATTTGAAATATGCAAGTTTTTTTTGAGGACATATGTTTTCATTTCTCTTGTATTTATATACCTAGAAGTGGAATTGCTGGGTCAATATGTTGAACTATTAGAAACTGTCCAACAGTTTATCAAAGTGATTGAACAATTTTTCACTCTCAGCAGCAGGATAAAAAAGCTAGGAATGGGTTTTGATGTGCCTCTCAGGTGGTGCTAGTGGTAAAGAACCCACATGCCAATGCAGGAGATGTAACAGAGGCGGGTTCAATCTCTGGGTTAGGAAGATCCCCTGGAGGAGGGCATGTCAACCCACTCTAGTATTCTTGCCTGGTGAACCCCATGGGCAGAGAAGCCTGGCAGGATCACAAAGAATCAGACACAACTGAAGCAACTTAGCACATATGTACTCCCACTTAATCTTAGGTCTCAGAACTTTCCTGGTGGTCCAGTGGCTAGGACTCTGCACTCCTAATGCCAGGGGGGCACAAGTTTGATCCCTGGTCAGGGAACTAGATTCCTCATGCTACAGCTAAGAGTTTGAGTGCCACAACTAAAAAAATCCTGTGTGCCACAATGAAGACCTGACATAACCAAATAAATAAAAATATATTTTTTAAAAAATCCTTCAGATCTCAGCACAAATATTAACCCTCAGTTTTAATACCCAGTTCCCCTTTACTCATGTGTGACACTCATCACATGTGAAATTGATTAGCCATATTCATTGTTTAAGTCTGTCTCCAATATTGACTTATTCTAAACTAACTGTGGTCTCTATCACTGTATCCCCAGGGCCAAGCACACAGGAGTAGCTCAGTAAATGTTTGTTTCCTAACAGATTGGCCAGTGGGTAGAGTCCAATTGTCTGGTAGCTTAGCTGCTCTCCTTTTGGTCTGCACATAAGGTTGTTATGTCCTGTTTTCTAGTGATCATCTTCTTTCATTTTTAGCCACTCCCCTAGTCATAGTCCATTTTAGAGTTATACCAAGCTGTCTGTGGTGCCCTTGTCACCACTTTCTAGCCCTTTAAGTCATTGGGCATGCTATTTCTTCTTAATAGGAGCACCCTTCTGTGCTCCACTGTCTTACCTTCTAATGACCTGTACCTAAATCTCATCTCTAACGTCCCCAGGAGCAGCTAATCTGTTCTACTTTAAGCCTCCATAGCAGCCTTCCTAGCCTCTTTGAGCCTATGATGTTTCCCCATCAGTGTGACTGTGAACATTTCAAAGCAATATATCCTAAGATTTTTGGGAATCTCATTATAGCACCAGTTTCCCCCATAAAATTCAGTAAAGTTTAATTAGAAAGAATAAATGACCACCCTCGGGACAGCTATTTTTAAAACTAGTGAAATAAGTTCTACCCCTAGATGAAATGACTCTGCTGCTGCTAAGTCACTTCAGTCGTGTCTGACTCTGTGCGACCCCACAGACGGCAGCCCACCAGGCTCCCCCATCCCTGGGATTCTCCAGGCAAGAACACTGGAGTGGGTTGCCATTTCCTTCTCCAATGCATGAAGGTGAAAAGTGAAAGGGAAGTTGCTCAGTCGTGTCTGACTCCTAGAGACCCCATGGACTGCAGCCTACCAGGCTCCTCCGTCCATGGGATTTTCCAGGCAAGAGTACTGGACTGGGTTGCCATTGCCTTCTCCAAAATGAAATGACTCTGTAGTGTAATAAGACTGAGTGACAGAAGGCATAAATTTGCCTGAATCTTGTTTAGACTGGCATTCCAGATACATGAGAATATGTACTAGAGTGAGAACATTTCTGGGGGTTCCAGCATTTCCCCTGGGAGGAGAAACGTGTAAGGCAGGTGGTGAGGACAAGGGAATCAGACAGGGGAGGACAGGCAGGTTCAAGATGAAACACCTCAGACTCACCATGTGCCAGATTTAACCTTTTTCCTTCTGCAGTTCTGATTGCCTGCAGCCCATTCCCTGCCCAGCAACTAGAGTCATATTTCTAAATGGAAGCCTGAGGTAGTATTCAAGCTTGATACAGTATTCCTAATACTCTTCACTGCTTGCCCTTACCTACATTCTTCTCAAAGCATAGTTCATGGACCAGTGGTGTTGCATCACTGGGATCTGCTAGAGCTGCAGAATTTTGATCCCAACCACCAAACCTGCTGAAGCAGAGCCTGCATTTTACCAAAATTCCTGGTAAAGCTTAAGAAAGTGCTGTCCTGTAGGACCAACAGAATGAAGGAACATTGTCAGTCTTGCCCTTCTCGTTTTCTAGCCTTATGGCATCACTCTTCACCACATGCCTCCACATCTCTATTGAACTGAACAACTTTGCAATTCCTTGAATGTACCTTGCTGGTTTTGATTTTGGTTTTTGCAATAATACTGCACTTCCCTATCTTCTTTACCTAGGTATAACCATTCATCTTTTCAGAAGTGCCCTCTCTGGAAAACTTTCTTGCTAGTGCCCATGGGTAGACAGAACTTTCCCATACTTCTCAGTCATTATCCACTTCCCCATAAGACTGAGACCTGGAAGGCAGCAGTGGCAATTCTTTCATGTGGTATCTGCAGAGCCCTGGGGATGGTCAGGCATGTGATAGAGAGTCAGTAAAGATTTATTGTTAACTGATCCTAAACTCCAGTGGAGGCCCAGGTGCCATCTCTCTTCTGCTCTGGACTGGCTCTTCCCAAGCCCATGTACCACTGGGTGCCCATCTGCATGTGAGGAGAGAGGTCTAGAAGGCAATCTTCAATCATTTACAGCCCTCAACTTGAAATGACTTCATCTCTGACTTGAGAGGGCTACAAAATTGCCTATGGAATGAATTAATATGTGTAAAGTTTATAAATTTAAATTAGTTGTCCTGGAACCAGTCACAAATGACTATGCACATCTCTTCTCCTTCTGGAGTCAGCTGCTAATTTGAGACTAGCCAGGTATACTAATCATGTTTTTGAAAAAATCTGCATATTTTGATGTTTTGATATCCTAAAAATACTTTTCTGGCTGGGGAAAGACTGCCCTCTCGGGACCAGCCTTTTTTAAAGATAGCAAAGGCTTAGCTGAGAGAAGTGGAGCCTGCTCTCGATCAGACCTGTGCATTCCTACTTTAAAGAGATGGGAGCCAGAAAACTAGAGAGCAACAATATAAGCCCAAAGTCTGCTGAAATTATTCAGGCTAGCCAATCCTAAACTGTTTACTGTATCCTGCTTTGCCTTTCCTGAGGAAACCCCAATCCAAGTTTCTGACTTGGGCTCTCCCTTTGCTCTTGCTTCTGCTTCCTAACCAGTCTGGTGCTCGTTTTGTGACCCTTTGGTGCTGGCAAGGTGTGTCTCTCATTTCCAGGGAAATTGTGATCCGTGACATTGACTTCTTGCTGTTGTCACTCAGTCATCTCCATAAATTAAGACCTGGGCACAGAACACCAGGTCACTCTTGGTAAATGGTACAAACCAGGGCTCCCCCAACTCCCAGAGAGCTGGCCTAGCAGTTTATCTGTGGTTATATGTGTATGTGCTTGTGCCACCAGAAAGTAAAGACCCAATAGCAGGGATATTGCTTTACTTGCCCACCATTATAGCTCCAGCACAGAGTAGACCAACCCATAGCAGTAACTCAACAAATGTTTGTTGAAGGAAGGCATGCCCAAGATAAGGCATGAAAGGTCATTAGCTAAAATGGTGAATATAACTTAGGAGCTGAGCTAGTGCCCAGAGGAAGATTATCTGTAATTCTAAGTAAAAGCCATCTGCTAAGGCAGAGGGCCAGTGGCCTTGAAATACAGATATGGGAACTCCACAGGCAGGGTCAAGTCCTGTCCTGAGAGAGAGTCTGGCAGCTGGACTTATGGAGACTTCCATCTGCACAGGTCAGTCTCTTAGCTGAGAGGGGGAAGTTCACTGACCACATTAAGTTTGAAATTCCAGATGGGACATTTTAGAACCTGCTCATGTGACGATAAGCCCAGAAAAGCCCGTTAAGTGGGGTGGGCGGGTGCTCTCTCCACTTTGGCTATGCTATGTAGGCCAAAATCTGAGGGAAACCCACTGACTCTTTGCCTCTTGCTCATCTCTATTTTATTTTCCTTCAGGGGAGAAGAGGCGATGTTAATGTTTGGTTTAGGCACAAAGAAGGATAGATAAAATGACTTTTACAAGATGCTAAAAGGGTTCTGGAACCAATTCCAATGTGTGTGTGCTGGGGCATGGGGTGGATACCCCCACACATCTGAGCAATTCTCCAACACCAACTGGGTGTTTTGGACATAGTTCAGCTGAATTTTGACAGTATCTGCCTGGATATAGTGTCAGATCCCACAGGTAAAGGGTTCATCTTATAAGACTGCCTGCTCTCCACCCCCATTTCAGATACCAGTCCCAAGTTCAGGGTGTCATCTGTGCTTCTGACTGACCAACAATAGATCTGAGTTTCCAAAGACCTACTCCTTGAACTCAATTAATTTATCTAAGTGGCTCATGATGTTAAAAAACAAATACATCACTTTGCCAACAAAGATCTGTATAGTCGAAGCTATGGCTTTTCCAGTAGTCATGTATGGATGTGAGAGTTGGACCATAAAGGCTGAATTCTGAAGAACTGATGTTTTTGAATTGTGATGCTGGAGAAGACTCTGAGAGTCTCTTGGACAGCAAGCAGATCAAATATATCAATCCTAAAGGAAATCAACCCTGAATATTCATTGGAAGGACTAATGCTGAAGCTGAAGCTCCAATACTTTGGCCACCTGATGTGAAGAGTCAACTCATTGGAAAAGACGGGGATGCTGGAAAAGACTGAGGGCAGAAGAGGATGGGCAGCAGAGGATGAGATGGTTAGAGAACATCACCGACTCAATGGACATGAATTTGAACAAACTCCAGGAGATAGTGAAGTACAGGGAAGCCTGGTGTGCTGCAGTCCATGGGGTTGCAAAGAGTTAGACATGTCTTAGCAACTGAAAAACAACAAAATGGCTCACAGAACTCAGAAAAACATTTTTACTTGCTAGATTAACAGTTTATTACAAAATAATATGACTCAAAAACAGCCAGATGGAAGAGATGTGTAAGACAAGGGATGGGGAAGGGTGTGGAGTGTTCATGCCCCTCTAAGTGCATCACAGTCCTTACATCTCCACATGCTCACTACTGGGAAGCTCCAAACCCATCCTTTGGGGTTTTTATGGAAGATTCATTACACAGGGAATAGTGATTAAATCACTGGCATTTGGTCATTAATTCAACCTCCAGCACCCTCCTCTCCCCAGAAATTAGGGGTTGGGACTAAAAGCTCCAAACCTTAATTCATGGTTGTTTCCCTTGGCAACGAGTCCCCATCCTTGGGTGCTCTCCAAAAATCACTACATTAATATAAATCCTGTAGTTGTGGAAAGGGACTTGTCATTAATATCAAGACACATTTATGGCTCTCAAGTGATTTTAGGAACTAAGGGAAAGGACCAAGTATTATGACATAATCGTTCTAATCCCATTGGAAATTTTTCTAGTCACTTAGGAGGTTCCAATGTTTTGGGGATCTGTAAACGAGTAACCATGGGTGAAGACCAAATATATATGAGAAATGTATTTGGTCATCTGAATGAGCAGAAAATGACCAAGTATATTGATACAAAAGAGGCAATAGGCCCCAAATGTACTAAGTGCGTGTCATTAAATTGAGATTTAATCCCTAAAATAATTACAGTTTCAACCTCTCCCCAGAGTGGAATCTTAAGGCAGTCAATCTGGAATTACCTGGTGAAGTGAAGTGAAGTGAAAGTCGCTCAGTCATGTCCGACTCTTTGCGACCCCATGGACTATACAGTCTGTGGAATTCTCCAGACCAGAATACTGGAGTGTATAGCTTTTCCCTTCTCCAGGGGATCTGCCCACCCCAGGGATTGAACCCAGGTCTCCCACAATGCAGGCAGATTCTTTACCAGCTGAGTCACCAGGGAAGTCCAAGAATACTGGAGTGGGTAGCCTATCCCTTCTCCAGAGGATCTTCTCGAACCAGGGTCTCCTGCATGGCAAGCAGTTTCTTTACCGACTGGGCTATCAGGGAAGCACCAGGAATTACCTGGTAAGCACTAGTAATATAATCTGCCTGTTAGGCCCTTGCTGTCCCCTAAAGGAAGGCAACCTTGCCACCAACAGTCCATTCTTTGCTGGTTACTTCCTTTTTCCACCCTCTTCTGTCTGTAAAGTCTTCCATGGAAAAGGAAATGGCAACCCACTCCAGTATTCTTGCCTGGGAAATCCTATGGACCAAGGAGCCTGACAGGCTACAGTCCATAGGGTCGCAAAGAGTCGGATACAACCTAGAGACTAAACAAATCACGTATAAAAATTTTATATATTAAAAAATAAAAAAATATAAAAGTCTTCCATTTTGTACAGGTCTTTGGAGTTCCTTTCTATCTGCTAGCTTGGATACTGCCTGATTCAAATTGATTTTTGCTCTAATAAACTCAAAATTTTGAACATACTTCGGTTTATCTTTTAACAATATACTTCTTATAAATCACAGCACTGCAGATGTTATAAAGCTCTATCATTTTGTTCTTGAGTGGCAAGTAAACTTGAGTCAAAACAGCCAGTTAAAAAAATTAGAAACCTGAATTATGGACTTGGAAATTCAAGGAGAAATTCAAGTGTTCAAGGAGAACACAACTACAGGTCCTACCTAACCAGGACCCTTCCCTGGGTCCCTTCCCTCTGCTTAGTCCTTGAACATCTCTTTCCTTGGTGTTGAATCTTGTTTATGAGCCTAGAGCCTTGTTGGATGTTAATGTCACCTCTGATGAGCCTCAAGAGAGTAATTCTTCCTGTGGATAGTGTCGACTGAAAAAAAAATGTATAACATGAAATTTGTGAGTTAAGTTTTATTTAGGGCAAAATGAGGACTACAGCCCAGGAGACAGCATCTCAGAGAGCTCTGAGGAACTGCTCCAAAGACTTAGTGGGGGAGGTCAGTATATATGTGAACTGGTGAATGCATGCTGTCAAGCACATGTCTTGGCAGAAGTTTGCTGCTAGTCATGAGGAGCAGATGTCACCGTTAGTGATCTTAGAGCTTCTCTAGATATGAGGAGATGAAAGAATTGGGGCTCATAAAATCTTCTGAAAATATCTAACTATTTGAAGGCCTGTTCTGCCAATTTCTCCCAGAGCATAGAGTGCCTCATTCCTGATCTCTGCCCTGAACTCCTTTCAGTGGGTGTTGAAGGTCAGCGACTGCAGTGGCTAGAGAGTTAATCCTTGTAGAGGCAGATGGCAAGTGACAATTTTTATTTTTTAATTAATTAATTTTTTTAAATAAATTTATTTATTTTAGTTGGGGGCTAATTACTTTACAATATTGTAGTGGTTTTTGCCATACATTGACATGAATCAGCCATGGGTTTACATGTGTTCCCCATCCTGCAAGTGACAATTTTTAGCTAACAGCAGTTCCCCTGCCCCCACCCCAAATCTTTCATCCTCACACCTTCATCTATTCAGGGATACCAGCTGTGTTAGGTCCTCTGGTCCTGATTTGTTTCCAGCTTCCTCGAGTTCCTTTCTGGCTTTCTGCCAACTTCCCTGTACAATTTAAGGCCAAGCCTATTGGAGTTAAAACAATTTGTATTGTTTAAGAAGGCAATGCTTTCCTACAAAAAGATGTGGAAATTCCAAGGGAAGATCAGGGAGGGATGGGTGGGGGTTGAGTGGATGAAAGAAGATAAGAAATTCACAGATGGAAGCAACTTGGGGATTCAGGGACACTTAGGTATTGGAGAATAACCTTTTTCTGCGTGGTCAGCTTTGGCCTGGATGCAGCTGCCAGGAAGATCCTTTTGGGAGTGGGGTGGTCAGTCTGAGACCTCTCGTGGGTCCAGGTGAAGGCTCCCATTTGCCAAGGGAAACAGCTGAGTCTGTTTTTCTGGAGCAGGTTTTTGATGGGATTGGCTAAGAGATGTCAAAGATACAGAATCTTATTTACATTTTGCAGGTATCTATTTTTCCCAGTAGCATAGGAGTTTGGCTCCCTTCTCTTCTACCTGTGAGGCTGGGTGCCCAACTGAAACAGGGCCTTCTACGGGCAGTGAGGATAAGATAAGGACAAGCCCTCTGCTGTGCCTGACTGCATGGCCTTCGGGCAGAAAAAAGTAGACATGCAGCCCCTGACCTGAGCTAGGATTATCAGAGGTCTGCTCTTCAACTGAGCAGCATCTGAGCTTTCAGTTGGGAAAATGGAAAAGTCATCATGCCACATTTGTGTAAGTTTTCTTGACTACTTGCCTGGCATATGTAGTCTGCCCTTGTGTTATCACTACCTGCATATAGGCACGTGGGCCCCACTATCAGCATTTCAAGTTGAGACCTTGGCAGACTCCAGAGTGTGCCACATAGCAACATGTGGGTATTAATATCTTAGAGCATCCTTGTCCAGCCATATACAGCACATGAAGAAAAGGTAGAGATGAAAGATGTGACCAAACTGAAAGTGCAAAGTTAAGGCCAGGGGTCCACTTCCCAAAGTCAGTCACTTGTTATCAGAAAGCTTGAGGTAGAGAGTAGGGGCAACTCAAGACAAACTCATGGCCACTACCTGGGACATACTTCGTTAGGACCAGAAGGTGGGGTTTCTCAACATTGCCAGTCATATCCTAAGCCAGGTGGGGTGTGAGGGCTCTGGGAAGATGCTGATCATATGCCCAGACAGCTCAGAGGAAAGGAGAAGCGTGGGCTATTTATACTGTGTGCTTGATTCCTGCTTCTTTTGATTTTACGACCTGGAGAGCATTCTTGCTGGGATGCAGATACTTTTATTTCCTATTTTACTGAAGATCAATAAAAAGGCCAAGACCAAACATCACACTGTGCTTCTTCTACCAGTTAGGGAGTGTGCAGTTGTGCAAACAAACCACCCTCTGAGCAGAAGCCCCCACACATTCCAGCTTTCCAGATGTTTTGGGCCACAGACTAGGTGTAGGATGGAAACTGCTAATAGTTTTACAATTTTCAAATAGTCTTTATGCTCAGAAATTAGTTGGAAAGCTTTAGGTGTGTTGTGTGCAAAGTAGAAAAGATGTTCAAGCACTATTTGGAGAAAAGGCAGTTGCTGTAACTTAAATGACATAGAGACTCTTAAAGTTAGCACAGTATACTGCACGGGGTAGAATGAGAATTGCTCCAGCTATTTAGGAACATAATCTAGTCATGTCTAGAAAAATTTAAATTATACATAGCTTTGTTCTGGAAATGTTGCATGTATAAATCTACTCCACAGAAATAAAAGTAACAGATTGCAAAGTTGTCTGTACATTGACGTTTATTGTTTGCAGTGGCAAAAAACTGGAAACAACCTGAAGGTCCATCCATAAGAAACGACTTAGCAGCAGTAGCAGCAGTACATGGTATAGAATATCATGCCACATCCTAAACGACAAGTTAGCTAACTAGGTGGCTGTTGAACTAGGGTGAAGGTGATAACACAGTGAGACAAATTGCAGAAGAATAAATGTGAGTTGTATGATTACAGTATTTTTAAAAAGCAATCAAACAAAAAACTCTCTATCTGAGCACAGTGAAAGCATGGAGGCTACATCTCAGGCAGGAAGGAGAGTGGGTTGGGGAAGGCAGCAGGAGGCAAGAACCCCCAAATCATAGAAAAATGAAAAAAGCATAGAACAAAGTTGAGCAAAAATTTAGAATATAAATGATCATTGAAATTATTATTGCAAATATGTACATTTGTATATGCAAATGGTAAGGACTAGGAGGTTATAGGGCAAAATGAGAACACTGACAATCAGATGCTGGAACTGTGGGCAATGTTTGGTTTTGGATTTCTGCTGTAATTTTAGTGTCATTTTTACAATAAACTTATATTTAAAAAATGAATGCTTAGAGGGACAAGAAGTCAACGGTTGGTGAAATTATTCACTTTTAAAATGACTCCATCAGGAATAATTCAGAAATCCTTCACAATGTCTTACATATAGTAGGCACTTGACCAACCTTTGCTAAAGTGAAAAACTAGACTCACAAAGGCTTGACTGGATCTCATAATTCATAAACATGAGCAAAGATGTTCAAATACATAATGGAATCAATTTAAAGTTCCAATAATAAATTTGGCATCTAAATCACTATATAGCAATTCACTACAGACCCACTTAAATCTGGTTTCTGGAACTATTAATGAAATGAGGAAAGACAGGAATTATGGAAAATGTACTACATCATGGCTAAGTTTTTTCACATAAGAAATGAAGTCATTTTACTTACGAGGCTGTATGTGCCCTTATAATTAAACTCAGGAGAGCTGGGACTTGAAATTTCAACATTACCCTATAAGTACTTTGTTGTTATTGCTACTGTTATTATTAAAATATTGACATGTAGGAAATAACCTGTATGTGTTCTGGACTTTAGTCTTAGTTTCTGATCTAGAACTCACCAGAACCGTGGAAGATGAGCATAGTGCCAGCAGAATGAAAGCCAGAGAGGTGGGAGTTCCTCAGGAACTCCTGTGCAGGAACTCCCTGCGCTGTCAGGGCAGGGTGGCAGGTATCCCTCACACCCAGAGGAAGGTGTTCCACTGGGCTGTCTGGCCGCCAAGTCCTCCACTGGCTTTCTATGTAAAAACCTTCCAACTGTATCCTTGAGAAGAACACTGATTAGCAGTGGAGGTTCAGAACAAGAGGTACCATTATCAACACTCACATTTTAAAACACTTTGGATAAAATTGTCTGACAATGCACATTTTTTTACCCATACAGACAACTGATAATATTCAGCAACTTTTATCACCAAATATGGTTCAACAACTCCTGAGGGTGGGGGGTGGGTACTCTGAGCATATCTTCAGAGAGTCTCTGGGGGCATCTTTTAAGATATTAGATTCGTTATTTTTATTTAAACTGTATTGATGTTTTGTAATATAAATGTAGTTTAACTAATGATAATTCTTAATTATGGCATGTATGAATTCATTATTTGATCTTCTTAAAGATATACTTTATTGTTAACCTTTCTACTGAGGAACTGTGTTTTTGAAGCTGTTAAGTGGCTCGTGGAAATAATGGCCCCTCACCAAAGTGGCAGTAAAAGAACAACTGGAGATTGTATGGAGCACCTGTATAAAGGGAATATATTTAAAGATGCTTGTATGCATGTATACTTAAAAACATGCACACAGGATTGGAGGAACATTAGAAAGGAAATTTATCATTTAGAAATAGTTTCACAAATACATTAACTACTTCAGAGATGGGAATAGCAAATACTTATCCTTCTTGTGAAAAAACATCTTTGTGCCATAGATCTAGACTACTACAGGAATCAAGTTGGTAATACTTCCTTACTAGGCAATATGGACATTTATCTAGATTTTATTTATATTTTAGTTTAATTCCTTTATTATATCTTACTTTAGTTTAATTAATTAACTTCCATATAATAAGTTATCAAAAACGTGGCCATCAGCATCAGTCATTTCGTATTTCCAAAAGTAGAACTGTACAGAGCAGGAAATCTGGGTTAGATAAACCAGGGTTGAATTATGGCTGATACTTTCTAACTACTTTACTGTTTTACTTCTTGGAGCCTCAATTTTCTCATCTATACCAAGAGAATAACACCTATTACACCTACCTCTGAGAGTTGTTGGGAAGCATTGTGAAGTGCTTGGTATGGTCCCCGACACATTCTTTTATCTGCTTACCAAACATTTATTGCATAAAATGGTGGGCCAGATGCTACACCAGAGTTGAGAATGCAATGATGAACAAGCCAGCTTTAGGTAGAGCCTGGAGAGGATTGATACCCACACATCTATCAAATATAATCAAGCACCTGAGTGAATACTTGGGAGTGCTATTTAAAGCGCTGAAGAATCAATCACTGCTCTTTGGTACCTTCAGAACACGTGGGGTTTGGGGTTAGAGGAGAAGAACTGGAATAACTTGCTTATGGTTTGCTTGCCTATTGATCTCTGTGGCTGCCAACCTGCCTACAAGCTTATTTCACAATAAACCAAATGAAAACCAGCAGGCAGAGCATCATGGGCTGGTCCAGAGTGACCTGAAGTCCTGCTCCCCTTTCCAGCCAAAAGTCACAGTGCTTGATGGAGCAGAGCTCCCTGATCAGCCGCCACAGGATCCGCTGGTAAAGCTTGTTGTCTTGTTTCTCACGGGACAGTTCCTCTTGGTTTGCCGCCTGGGTGGCATTAATGCAGCTAGTTACAAACTCTTCCTTGGTGACATTGGCCTCGGAGCAGCCGCTGTAATGGATGCCGTCAGGAAACTGCCAATAGTTGGCCTCATAATACCTGTTGCCCTCCACTCCAAAGTCGATATCCAGCTTTCGGCCTTGCTTGATGAAGGCCCCTGGGCGGATTTCTGCAGTGTGGGCCTCTGTGACCTGGGAGGTACTTGGCAAGACCTTCCGGTTCCACTTGATTCTGTGCTTTATGCCTCTCGCCTTGACTGAGGAGAGTTGGCTAAAGAGCAGGACACAGACAATGGCCAACCAGCATCTACCCAGATGTTTCCTCATTGTGTCAGAATCTGCAACAGAAAAGGCTGGAGCAGTTAACTTCCTCAGTGGAGTTCTGAGTCTCCCATGTCCCCTCCTGTGTGTAGGAGATTCTTTGAGAGGAATGTCATTCTTGCACCCTTTACATTTTTACTGAAACATAACTGTTTTCCCAGGCTTGGTCTGCATAGGGTTAAGTCAAAACCAAGTTTCTTGCTCTGGCCTGCAATTAACACCATTCAGGATGGTGATCTTGGTTTTCTCAGACAGATCAGAAGTTGCAACAGGCAATTTGATTATTCATGGATATCTTTTCTAATCACATCCTGGGGAGAGTGGGGTCCCACCCTCCTCCCTCAACCAGCTTCTTATTGCACATACCATGCCAGCTGCTGATATTGCCTAACTTAATTCTCACATGGGGTAGGTATGTTATTATCCTCACTTTATAAAAGTTGTACTGGGTTTCAGAAGTTAAGTAATTTGCCTGAGGCCACACAACAGCAGGGAATGGAGGGCAGATTTTAATCCAGCTCTGTGATGCTTTTCTCAGGTACCCAAGGGCCATGTCCCATTACCCTTTTGAGCTGCTGAAGGGGATGGTTCTTTTGATTCATTGAGCATGAGGTTAAGTGAATAGCAGCTCTGATGGCCCCTCAGTTAAGTGAACAGCGTGAGGAATTTCAGAGGAAATGAAATAAGAGGAAGGACCAGAGGGCTTGGGGAAGCACCGAGAGTCAGGCTGGCCCCAAGACATCTGAAAGACTGCTGATGACCTCAGGAAATATCCCTCCCCCTTTAAGGCCCCCAGTCTGGTAGTTAGTCACAACTGGTTCCTGAAACTACAATAGCTATTGTGGAACTCCATCTCTTGAGGTCAAATATTCAGGGCATTCAGCACCTGGACCTTTGTCCATGCGGATCAGGAATACACAGAGAGTTACAATAGCAGAGCCTGCTTAGACCGTCTTCTAGAAGGTTTCCTGAGTTCATCAGTGCCAGAGCTGAAGGAGGTTGAAAAGTTTATCTTGCTTAGGCCCTAATATACCCTCCCTGCAGTATTCCTTAAAATGATTAGTACTTCTTTGTTCAAACTGTTCAACTCTAGTGTGACACAGGTTCTTATGTAGAAAAATAGGCAAAATGCAACCTAACTGCATGCACATCCAGGCTTCTCTGGACTCCTGCAAAGAGGCCTCTGCTGACCTCTCTTTACATGCAGACATCACATAGTCACTGTCCCAGGGTGGGCATGAGTGTGCCAGGCAGCATCCTGAGCACCCAGCCTTCCAGCATCCCACTCTTCACTTCCCACCAATCACAGTGAGCTCAGACAAGCTTTCTCCAAAGAGATCCAAGTGTGCAGAAAACATTCATTAATCTCCTAAACCTATTTCCTCAGCCCATACCCCTTGGCAGGAGAAACCTTAAATAAGAATAATAGCATAAATTATGCATGCATCAAATTAAAAAATAAAAGCATAGAGACCTTGAGAAATAAATTAGTCTTCAGAGGCACGGGCTTAAAAACAAAAGAAAATCCTACCCAGCCAACCCTTAAGCTAGCATTTTATTATAGCACCAAAACATAGACAGAAACCCCAGTGATGTTTGAATCTTCTCTCAAGTGTCCCCAGACGTGGGACCCATCCCAGGAGGTGAGAGTCAAGAAATCACTGTATGGTTTGTAGTGGTATTAAAAATGAACAGCTCTGGCCACAGAAATGGTTATCACATGTAAACTCTGCTCCCCACATACCTTAGGATCTCTCTGGTGCACCTCTGGAGCCACGGGCACACTGTCCTCTTGTGCACCTTCTGCACATACCCCTGGACCTGCCTAGCTATGTAGGAGCTGCAGGGGGAGGTGCATTCCTGCTGCTTTCCAAATATGGGAGCCCTTCCCTCCTGGCAGGACCAATCAGGGGTTCCCAAGTACTTCTTTGCCTTAAGACGGATGGACCATTTCATTACTCTTTACTAATAAACACCATGTGAAGAACTTGGTAAAAGCCAGAAAGACTTGAGAGGTGCCTTTTATTTATCTTATTTATTAAAAATATTTTAAACTTACTATTTCTGTTTGATTAAGGAGGATATAAATGAACAGCTAGATGAAGAGGTACACAGGGCATGTCTGGAAGGTTTTTCCAAGTACAGGAGTTCCCGTGGAGTGTGGGGTACATCACTCTTCCTGAATGTGAATTCACCAACCTGGAAGCTCTTTGAAACCCATGCCAGAATTGGGTGACAAACCAGACATTATAACGAAAGATGTTCCTCTCACCCCTATCACTCAGGAAGTTACAGGGTTTTAGGAGCTCTGTGCCAGGAACTGGGGATGAAGATCGAATATGTATTTCTTCCTATATCAAAATGTCACAGCTGTACAGATAAGTGGCTGTATCTGTTCAAGAAGTCTGGTTAGGGCTATTTAAAGACTGATATTTAGAGAGGTGACTTTTAGATTGAAAAGAAAAAATGTTAGAAGGAAAATGCTTTTCCTTCAATATTTATAAGAAGGTGTTTTATTTATTTAATTTTTAATTTTATTTATTTTTTAACACCAAAACATTTTGTATTGGGGTATTAATTATGTTATTAACATATGTTCTGTAATTATTGTTATTAACAATGTTCTGTAACTTTGAGCAGAGTTCCATGTGCTATACAATAGGCCTTTTATGTTTATCTATTTTAAATATAGCAGTGTGTACATGACCTTCCCAAAGTCCCTAACTATCCCTTTCCCCCAGCAACCGTAAGTTTCTAAGTCTGTGAGTCTATAAGAGGGTGCTTTAAACAAGCCTTGTTGGTTATGCATACTGTCCTTCACCTAAAGACCAGTTTCAGAAGCCAAGGGGCCTTTGCTAGGCAGCCTCTGTGGGAAGGATCAGGTTGGGAAGTGGGTGAGAAACCCATTGAACCTCATGACCCACAGCCTGGACCTACAGGGAATGAGGGAGCTTCTCTAGAGTAGCTTCCTTGGAAAGCAGGGCTAACGTTGGGTGGAAGACAAATGAGAGGAAGGCCAATGAGCTGAATATTTATAGAAACCCAAGGGACAGAGACAAAGGAAGATGAAGCCCACACTGTTCAAAGATGGTGTGGGTTGAGAGTGGGTTTCCTCAGAGTGCCTCTCTCTAGCGGTGGCCCAGCCTTATGGGGAGATAGCTGGAAGATCTGCCTCATGTGGTACGAGGGGTTGTGCATGGTTATCAGGTGAACACATAGAAGGGACTTACTTAAGTGTTCCTGTTACAATCATCCCTGCAACACCAAATCAAAAGTGACTTCTGGAGGTGAGACCAGAATGAGGTTTACCTGTAAATAGAATACCATTTTCACCCTGAATATCACCCTATCAATGGTCTCCAAAATTCACTTCAAAGCCCTTTTTTGAACCATATTAAGTGGTTTCTTCTGGAATGACCAGCAGATGATGCCAGAAGAGTTTATAAAGACATTTCACCCTGGAGGTGGGAAACCTCAAATCAAGTGCTGTCCCTGCAGGCCTTCTGCGTGAGGTGGAATTTTGGCCTCCATATGGACCTTTCTTTCTTCTCTGCCTCTGCCTTTAAATTGTATTCATTTTTCCTGTCTTAAAAAAAGAAACTTTTTTTATTTTCTTTCCAGAATCATAGATATTTTGGTTTTGTGGACATATGCACACACACACATTATCAGTAGTGGAAAATTAACATAAACTATTTGTGAAATGCAGAAGAGAGGAAGAAAAAGACTTAGTATTTCACTATCCAGAGACAAATGTCAGTACATGTTTGTTCAACATAATAGATGCTTAGGGTAATAATTAGCTTTGGGATGTTTAGAGCTGGAAAGGACTCAGAATCCTCTAGTCCAGCTCCCTCACACTATGAGGTCATGGGGCCCAGATAGTCCCAAGGTCACCCACCCAGGAGGCTGTGCTGCCCCTGTGGGCCCATTGCCCTGTTCTGAACTCTGTGTTCTGTCCACCCTGTCTGTCCCCATCTGGTGCAACCACCTCCAGGCCCCCTCCCCTCCAGGCCTTCTCCATTCCCCTTCTTTCTTTTTCTTTTCAGGGGAGGACTTTGCCCAGAGGGTAGTGGGAGGTTGGTTTAGAGCTGATGAGGCTGCAGATTCCTCTTGTCAGCTAACAAAAGGCTGTTTTTAGAGGCACAGAGGAGTGTAGAGGGCTGTGAAACGTTTGAGAAGATTGGAGGAGCCCTGCAAGCTGCAAATGAAGCAAGAAAACTGTTAACCAGATGCAGAGAGTGCAGAACTGCTCTGATCCTGCCCCATACCCCACACCTGCAGATGAGCAAACAGCCAAGGAATTAGTGAGAGAACATTAGTTTCTTCAAATGAGCTGAAAGGCCAGGGCTGGGTGAATTGTGTCTTCCAGCCTTGAAAATTATATTAAGACAATAATAGAATTTTGATAATCTTTGAGAAAACTGGGAGCATGAGACTGATTCCACCGAGTTGGGTGCTCCATGACACAAAGACTGTGATGTACTTCTCTCCAACATTGTTGTCAGCCAAAATCTGGGCTTTCTCTGCCCACCAAAGCTGAATAAAAAATGTGGAGACAGAGTTTGAAGGTAATAGAAAGTTGACTTTAATTCTCAGCCGGTGGCAAGGGGAACACAGTAAGCTCATGCCTCAAGACTATGCTCTCCATTCTATGAAGAGTCTAGGGGCTTACATAAGATGAGGGATTGCAGTCAGGAGTCAATGATGAGGAACAAAGGTGTTAGGATCTTGCCAAAAATAGTCATAGGATGGCAGCAGTAAGCCAGTAATTGAGTCTGGCAGCTCTGTGGGTCTGTGGCTTTCCTTCTCATATGTAACTACATTGGCAAAGGAGTGTTATAAGGGTAAGCAAAGGATAATAGGTGCAAAATGTAATTCCTGCAGAATTAGGGGGCCGAAAAGCAAACTTAGTTGCAGACATGCAGAGTTAGGAGCAGTTAAAATTAAAAAGAAACTAGGAATGTTCAGGCCTGCTCACTGTTCTTTTCATCTTTTTTGTTCTCAGGAAAGGGAAAGAAAAAACTCTTTCCTCTTTTTCCTTTTCACTGAAACAATACGAATAATCAAAAATTATGTGGGTTAAAAAAAAGCAACAGGGAAAGACTGAGTTTTAGAATGCATGAATGGATCATTATTATATCAATTCTATGTTTGTTAGATCTTGGACCTTTTTGAAAACATTTAGAAACAAATAAAGTGATCATTAAGATAGAAGATGCCATGGCAAAATCACTGTATACAAAAAGGTTAGTGTGTGAGAAGATTACCCACCATATCTTGGCTTCTTGAAATTTATCAAGTGTCTGTTATGTGGGAGAGCATAGAGATGAATAAGGCAGCTGAAGTAGCTCATGACCTAATGATAAAGAATTGAAATATGTTTTGGAAAAAAGTACTTATTAGATAGCTGTGTAGTTGTCTAAACAGCCATACTCAATTTTTCTTTTTATTGAAGTCTGCTATAGGGGGCTTCCCTGGTAGCTTAGCTGGTAAAGAATCCACCTGCAATACGGGAGACCTGGGTTTGATCCCTGGGTTGGGATGATCTCCTGGAGAAGGGAACGGCTACCCACTCCAGCATTCTGGCCTGGAGAATTCCATGGATTATACAGTCCATGGGGTCGCAAAGAGTCAGACACATCTGAGCAACTTTCACTTTCAGTTTCATACACACAGAAAGCTGAACATATCCTAAATATACAGCATTGTGTATTCTTACAAACTGAATACACCAAGATTAATGAGATGAATATGACAAAGTCCAAAGCCTTTTATCTTCCCATCCGGTCACTGCCCCTTCCCTATACTGACCACTATGCTGACTCCTTATACCACAAATTAGTTTTGCCTGCTTTTGTACTTCATATAAATAGAATTACGGCTTTGACCGGTGGTTCAGTGTATAAAGGAATCCACCTGCGATGAAGGAGACACAGGATACACAGGTTCAATGCCTGGGTCAGGAAGATCCCTGGAGAAAGAAATAGCAACCCACTCCAGTATTCTTGCCTGGAAAATTCCATGGACAGAGGAGTCTGGTGGGCTACAGTCCATGGGATTGCAAAGAGTTGGACATGACTGAGCACGCATGAGCGTGAAAAACATGCTCATAAGTAAGAAAATAGGGAACTACTGAAGACTTAGAACAGAGGTAACAGCATGAACTCTGTGTTTTAAGTTGATCCAAAAAGGACTGGAGTGTGAAGGCAGATGGGCTTTAGGAAGCATTGCTACAAACAAAGCTAGTGGAGGTGATGGAATTCTAGCCAAGCTATTTAGAATTCTAAAAGACGATGCTATCAAAGTGCTGCACTCAATACGTCAGCAAATTTGGAAAGCTCAGCAGGCCACAGGACTGGAAAAGGTCAATTTTCATTCCAAAGCCAAAGAAGGGCAATGCTAAAGAATGTTCAAACTACCTTATAGCTGCACTCATTTCACGTGCTAGGAAGGTTATGCTCAAAAACCTTCAAGCTAGGCTTCAGCAGTACATGAACCGACAACTTCAAGATGTATAAGCTGGGCTTAGAAAAGGCAGAGGAACCAGAGATCAAATTGTGGACATTCATTGGATCATAGAGAAAGAAAGGAATTCCAGAAAAACATCTACTTCTGCTTCATTGACCACACTAAAGTCTTTGACTCTGTGGGTCACAACAAACTGTGGACAATTCTTAAAGAGATAGTAGTACTAGATTACCTTACCTGTCTTCTGATAAACCTGTATACAGGTCAAGAAGCAACAATTAGAACCGGACATGGAACAGCTGACTGGTTCCAAATTGGGAAAGGAGTGCGACAATGCTATATATTGTCACCCTACTTATTTAACCTCTACACAGAGTACATCATGCGAAATGTCAGGCTGGATGAAGCACAAGCTAGAATCTAGATTTCAGGGAGAAATATCAACAACCCCAGATATGCTGAAGATACCACTCTAATGGCAGAAAGTGAAGAGCCTCTTAATGAGGAAGAGGAGAGTGAAAAAGTTGGCTTGAAACTCAACATTCAAAAAACTAAGATCATGGCATCCGATCCCATCGCTTCATAGCAAATAGAAGGGGAAAACGGGGAAGAAGTGACAGATTTTATTTTCTTGGCTTCCAAAAATCACTGCAGATAGTGATTGCAGACATGAAATTAAAAGACACTTGCTCCTTGGAAGAAAAGCTATGACAAACCTAGACAGCATAGTAAAAAGCAGAGACATCACCTTACCGACAAAGGTCTGTATAGTCAAAGCTATGGTTTTTTCAGTAGTCATGTATGGATATGAGAGCTTGACCATAAAGAAGGTTGAGTGCTGAAGAATTGATGCTTTTGAATTGTGGTGCTGGAGAAGACTCTTGAGAGTCCTTTGGACAGTGAGGAGATCAAACCTGTCGATCCTAAAGGAAATCAACCCTGAATATTTATTGGAAAGACTGATGCTGAAGCTCCAATACATTGATTACCCTATGTGAAGAAGTGATTCATTAGAAAAGACTCTGATGCTAGGAAAGATTGGAGGCAAAAGAAGGGGATGACAGAGGATGAGATGGTTGGATGGCATCATTGACTCAAGGGACATGAGCCTGAGGAAACTCTGGGAGATGGTGAAAGACAGGGAAGCATGGCATGCTACAGTCTATGGGGTCACAAAGAACTGGATATGGTTTAGTGATTGACCAACAACAGCAACAGAAAATACTGGAGTGGGAAACAGCTGAAACTTCTAACCGCAGATTCAAAGAAAGGCAGAGAATGCCAGAATAGGATACCATGTTGAAGTTCCTCGTTTAGTTTCCCACCACTTTTCTAATGTCTCTTATGTTTTTGTAAAGCATAATAATTAAAGCATAATTTGATCTGTGGTTTTCTTCTCTCCCTAATATGCAGGAAAATGTCCAAAAAGAGAAAGTCTTCCCCAGAAATCCAGCCCTTCACTTCCCCTGGATTTCTTTTTTCTTTTTTTAATAAATTTATTTATTTTAGTTGGGGGCTAATTACTTTACAATATTGTAGTAGTTTTTGCCATACACTGACATGAATTAGCCATGGGTTTACATGTGTTCCCCATCCCGAACCCCCCTCCCACCTCCCTCCCCATCCCATCCCTCTGGGTCATCCCATTGCCCCAGCCCTGAGCATTTGTCTCATGCATCGAACATGGAATGGTGTTCTGTTTCACATATGATAATATACATGTTTCAATGTTATTGTCCCAGAACGTCCCACTCACCTTCTGCCTCAGAGTCCATAAGACTGTTCTATGCATCTGTGTCTCTTATTCTGTCTCGCATATAGGGTTATTGTTACCATCTTTCAAATTCCATATATATGCATTAGTATACTGTATTGGTGTTTTTCTTTCTGGCTTACTTCACTTTGTATAATCAGCTCCAGTTTCATCCATCTCAATAGAACCGATTCAAATGTATTCTTTTTAATGGCTGAGTAATATTCCATTGTGTATATGTACCACAGCTTCCTTATCCATTCGTCTGCTGATGGACATCTAGGTTGCTTCCATGTTCTGGCTATTGTAAACAGCGCTGCGATGAACATTGGGGTACACGTGTCTCTTTCAATTCTGGTTTGCTTGGTGTGTATGCCCAGCAGTGGGATTGCTGGGTCATATGGCAGTTCTATTCCCAGTTTTTTAAGGAATCTCCACACTGTTCTCCATAGTGGCTGTACTAGTTTGCATTCCCACCAACAGTGTAAGAGGGTTCCCTTTTCTCCACACCCTCTCCAGCATTTATTGCTTGTAGACTTTTGGATAGCAGCCATTGTGACTGGTGTGAAACGGTACCTCCTTGTGGTTTTGATTTGCATTTCTCTAATAATGAGTGATGTTGAGCATCTTTTCATGTGTTTGTTAGTCCCCTGGATTTCTTTCACAACTGTTACCTGGAACAGGTGAGAGGGACCATGCACTGTGTCAGGATAATGAAACTTTCTTTTATCCACAGTGTCCCTCATTTTCAGGGGGAGCCTTAGGGATGCTGCCAAGACAGCTAGTGTGAACTCAAGACCTGGGTTTTTATTCCACCCTGCCATTCTCTGCCTTTAGTGACTTCAGTTATCATCAGAGGAGAGCTTAGCCTTCTCTGTCAAGTAAGTAGCTTTTTTGTCTCAGAGAACAGATGATATATTTACTGAGCATCCTTGGGGCAGGTGGAAGTTCACCCTGAGAGTCAGCTTTCACAGCTGTGTAAGAGGTATCATTCATTGCTCCCCACCAACTAGGGCTTATCAAACACTGCTTGGTGCTGTTGAAATCAGAGTTCAAAACAAATCTTACAAATCTCTCATCTGAAATGGAAAAAGATTTGTTTTCGATTCTATGATTCCAACAGTGTCAAGCAATGTTAAGTCCATGGGGCCACAAAAGGGTCAGATATGACTTAGCTACTAAACAACAAAACAAGCTAAGCTCTAAATGCAGCTTTGAGTGCACGGGCATGTGTTAACATGTTAATTACTGGCCTGTTAGAAATACTAATGAAGGATTTACTAATATGAAGGCAACTAACAAAGGCTGAAGAGGTTGGTTCCAGAGGCTGGGTCTGTGACGGCCTTCAGAACAGGAGAAAATCGAAGCACCATCAGGACAATTCATATTTGGTGGGAAAATTGGTGGTCAGGCTGCAGAGCCAAACAAATTGACCATGCAGCGAGAGGTCACTTGATGTTAGTGGCTTTATTGGGATGAGATTCACCAGCAGGTGGGAATGCTTTTCCAACATTGTAAACAAATGCTTTTATTGAAGCACAACATGCATATGGAAAAATGTACATTTCATAAGTGCAGAGTTCAATAAATTTTCACAAAGTGAACAACTCATGCAGCCTGCAGAATATTCTAAACCCTTACACCCACACCCACCCACCCATTCAACGGTATGCTGTCCTGACTTCTAATGCTCAAGCTAGTTTCACCTGTTTTTGTATTTTGCACAAATGGAATCATGCAATAAGTGCTCTTTTGTTGCTGGCTTTTTTGCTCATCATTATGTTTGTGAGATTCATCAGTGTTGTTGCCTAGAAGTGTTATTTTTCAGTTCTCATTCCTGTATGATATATGGTTATATGAGTAGATCACAGTTTATCTCTTTACCTCTTGATGGATATTTGGGTTGATTCTCGCTTGGACCTATTATAAATGCAGGTGCTTTGAAAATTCTTATGTACATCTCTTGGTGAACATAGCTCTCATTCCTGTTGGGCAAAACCTCAGGGGCAGAGAGGCTTGGTCATCAGATATGTGTCTTTTCAGCTTTAGTTTTTACTAAAACTGCAGCCAAGCAGTTTTCCAAAATTGTTCAACAAATTTAGATACATCTGCATGAGAGGTTGGAGAAGGCAATGGCACCCCACTGCAGTATTCTTGCCTGGAAAATCCCATGGACGGAGGAGCCTGGTAGGTGGCAGTCCATGGGGTCGCAAAGAGTCGGACACGACTGAGCGACTTCACTTTCACTTTTCACTTTCAAGCATTGGAGAAGGAAATGGCAACCCACTCCAGTGTTCTTGCCTGGAGAATCCCAGGGACGGCGGAGCCTGGTGGGCTGCCGTCTATGGGGTCGCACAGAGTCAGACACGACTGAAGCGACTTAGCAGCAGCAGCAGCAGCAGCATAAGAGGTCTCCAAGGTTCCTCATGTGTCTGCTGCATGCTGGCCCCACTGTACAGGAGACTTCTTTTAATTCTTCCCACCATTGTGGGAATGGTGCTCAATGGAGAAGTTTTGCTGTGTTGTTTAAATAAACAGTAACAACAGTTTGGTAAGTTATAGCAGAGTTAAGAACAAAGTATAAAGGTGAGGGGAGATTAGGCCTAACTTTGTCCTGCTAGTTGCAGGGGTTCTTAAACTGGCAAGGGGCAGTCCATGGATAGAATTTGGAAGATACACGAACTTAGGAAAACTATCACAACTTTATTTCCAATAACCTCTACCTGAAATGCAGACTTTCCTCCATGAAAAATGCAGGTAGCAGACATAGTATCATTAGCTATACCTGTGACCATAACCGACTAGAATCACAGATGTTTTCAGGTCACAGGAAGGGTGACCAACTGTCCCAGTTTGCTAGGGAGTGAGGAGGCTCCTAGGACATGGGATTTTTCAGTGCTATAACGAGAAGTATGAGGCAAACCAGAGCAAGCTGATCACCCTGATTCCAGGTTTAGCAAATCTCAAAATATCGTCTATACTTACACTTATCAATTGAGGTCATTAGGCCTGCTAGTAGATCTTATATAGTGACTTTATAGATATTTACATTTAATCAGTGTAAAAATGTTTTGATAACTCTATTTCAGCATAATTGGTTTCCTGTGTAACCTCTATATTTTATGAATTTAAAAACATTATTCTGAGTAAGGTCCATAGGCTTCATCAGACTCACAAAGAGGTCTGGGAGGGAAAGACATTTCAGCTGGGTCTTGATGTATAAACAGGAGTTTGTCAGATGGAGAGGGGACAAGGAAGACATTCCAGGTGGAGCAAACAGCATAAGAAAAGAAACAGAAGGCTTCCCTGGTGGCTCAGTGGTAAAGAGTCCACCAGCCGGTGTAGGAGACATGGGGTCAATCCCTGATCCGGAGGATCCTACATGCTGTGGAGCACTCAAGCCCATGTGCTACAACTACTGAGCCTGTGCTCTAAAGCCTGGCAGCTGCAACTACTGAGCTCATGTGCCTCAACTACTGAATCCTGCTGAGCCCTAGAACCTGTGCTCTGCAACAAGAGAAGCCACTGCAAGGAGAAACCCATGCACTGCAACTAGAGAGTATCCTCCCGCTCTCCACAATTTTAGAGAAAAGCCTGCACAGTCAAAAATAAATTGAAATAAAAATTTTTTTAAAGGAAAAGGAAGGAAAGCATCTTAGGAGTGCCTCTAAGGTACAATCAGGTAAGAATTCATGATGTGTTTGAATAGTTTTTAAAATTAGGCTTGGGGAAGTGATGGTAGTCGGTTGTGATTGATAATATTGTAATCCACAAAACAGCCCCTTGGCTCAGTTTGTATGATGCTAGGTACCAGGCAAGGGTTATCAGAGTGTAGAGGAATTGGTGATCATTTTGGTGGAGGTCTGCAGAGATAACTGCTTAGAAGGAAAACAATGAGACTAGTTTTGGGAAGGAAGTGAGGATGGGCAAGATAGTGTCTTATTTTAGGCGTGCTAATGGAGGACCAGATTGCCACTGAGAGGGCTGTAGGGAGGAAGGCACAGAGAGGGATAATTGACATCTTTAGTGTTCTGCTAGATTTCTTTCACAATTGTTTCTGTGCTGCAAATTTTTCCATATGACTCAGTTTTGTGGTCTGTAGGAAAGGCTAACATTGAACAATGCATTCTCCTTTCTAGCCCTGTATGATGGTCATTGTCAGGGGAACGATCCATCCTGCAGATACGTCTCTACTAGCAGTTCACAGACCACATCCACCTCTGCCATAGATGTCCTTGATTACAAGGGTTTTTCAAGGGTTGGAAAAGATCTCAGCCATTCACTTTAGCTGCCATATGGAAATATTTAAAATTTTTCAACTTCATGAACCAATGCCCCTCTTCTATCTTTTCTGATCTCCTGACTTCAAGTGGTCAGGAGAATTGAAGAACCAAAGAATTGATGCTTTTGAACTGTGGTGTTGGAGAAGACTCTTGAGAGTCCCCTGAACTGCAAGGAGATCCAACCAGTTAATCCTAAAGGAAATCAGTCCTGAATATTCATTGGAAGGACTGATGCTGAAGCTGAAACTCCAATACTCTGGCCACCTGATGTGAAGAACCAACTCCTTGGAAAACACCCTGGTGCTGGGAAAGATTGAAGGCAGGAGGAGAAGGGGACCACAGAGGATGAGATGGTTGGATGACATCACCAACTCGATGGACATGAGTTTGAATAAGCTCCAGGAGTTGGTGATGGACAGGGAAGCCTGGCGTGCTGTAGTCCATGGGGTCACAAAGAGTTGGACACGACTGAGCGACTAACTGAACTGAACTGACCTCAAATGGAAGTGACATGTAGGTATGAAATGACACACAGGGAAGGAGAATTAGATATAAACTTGGGAGGAAAAACCAAATGAAATGAGCGCCAATAGGGGAAAAGCCAAAACATCACATGCTTTATTCAGATGGGTTCTTAAATGATATAGCAAGGCCCCTGAAAGAGGAAAGCAGGTCAAAGTAAATAAAACATGGATGTATGGAAGGGTGGGTCCTTATTCATCTGTGTAACTTCTCTACTAGGTGGAAAAGAAACAACTGGGCTACCTCTGCTCAGCAGATTGAGAAGTCCAGAAAAATACCATCTTTGGGGAAAAGGGTAAAGTTTCCCCCAGGTGGATGAAAGTTGTTGAAATAGTTTGCGGGAGGAGTAACTTGTAATCTAATAGAAAAGGCAGTCATCACGAAAACTGGTGCATGAAACAACTTCCAGGTCCTCCAGTTGTTTATCAAAGATCATAGTTTTTCTTGAGGAAATTTTAGTATTTAATGTTGAGTAAAGGGGGTTGAGCTTTTGCCACATTATTTACCTGGTAACAATTCTGTCACCTCTTGACACCAGCATGTCCTTTAATATAACATATTGCAGGAGGGGCAACCAGGTTTTAAATTCAACCACTTTGTGGTTAAATATTGTGGTGCTTAGCTTTTTAGAGGCAGAGAATTTTGCATAACATTTTTCAGCTTTCATTGAATAGGCTTTGATTCTATGGCTAGAAAAGGCTTTGGACTCAAGGCTTTTAGGAAAAAAAACACGTGGGCTGAAATATTCTTATAACAGATTAAATTTCAAACAAATGCTCAAATCTCCCTCTACCCTCTCATCACTTCTATTCTTAGGTAGGTAATTCTATGTTTAAAATTTTTTTCATTTAAATATAATTCAAATACCATGAAATTTACCATTTCACACTGTACGATTCAGTGATGTTTAGTCTACTCACAAAGCTGTTCATTGTCACTATCTTATTCCAGAATATTTGTGTCACACCAGAAGGAAACCTCACATTCATTCAAAGTCACTTCTCATTACCCCTTCTTTCCAATTGCTGGCAATGAATAATCCACTTTCTGTCTCTATGGATTTGACTACTCTGGATATTTCATATAAATGGAATCATGCAATATTTACCCTTTCGTGTCTGGCTTTTTTTCACTTTAGCATCAAGTTTTCAAAGTCCATTTACATTATAGCATAGATCAGAACTTCATTCAGTTTTTTGTGGTTTACACTTGTCACTCTGGAGGGCATAAATGCTCCTCAATTTGATGTTGTGGTTTGATTATTGCAAACTAGGAGACACTGAATAAGATAATGTGTCTGTTGTCCAAGTACCCTTCGGGGGATTTTGTCAAAAACAAGGTTGTAGCTTTCACAGGGCATTTTCCATAACTTGGCTGGACAGAGCCAAACAACCCAACCTGGTTTATTTATGAAGTTCATCTTCTGGCAGGTTCTGAGGAATGTGGCTGCCCCAGCTGTGGGAGTCAGATGTGCAGCAGAGCCAGAGGGGGGCCTCCCCCATTGGTGGCGGTGAAAAATCATTCTCTTAAAATTCTCAAAGCTGAGAATGGTCTCTGATAGATTAACCGGGGGAATCTGGGCTTGACCGAGTATATCCTCATTCATCAAAGGTCCAGAGATGTTTCTTGAGAAAACATTAGCCCTGCCTGATGGCTTTAATTGGAGGTGGGAAATCTTTCCTTTGGGCTTTCCTGATGGCTCAGCAATAAAGAATCTGCTTGCCAACGCCGGAGACACAGTTTTGATCCGTGGATCAGGAAGATCCCCTGGAGAAGGAAATGGCAGCCACTCCAGTATTCTTGCCTGGAAAATCCCATGGAGAGTGTACCCTGGCGGGCTATAGTCCATGGGGCCGTGAAGAGACACAGCTTAGCGACTAAATGATAACAGCAACAACCCTCTTGGGCTAGTCTGGTCCACAACAATAGCCTCAGTGTTTGCCTGATGCCATGGAAATAGCAAATCCACGATGTTTTGTCACCTCCTGGAAGGCAGTATAGAGAAAAGATTCTTCAGATTGGTTGGAGAGAAAAGACATGGTTGGAGAGAAAAGGCCTCCCTGGAGGGCTGGAATAAAAGGAGATTCAGAGACATGCAGGGGGATGGGGGAAACATGGCAGGACAAAGAAGAGACAGTCTCCTTTCTTACTCAGCTCCTGTTCTAGACAATGGGAAGACCACCTGGGTGGGCCTGGAATCTGTGGGGTTCTCCCTGTACATTGAAGCTGGGGCCTTGGGAAGATGAGCTGGGGCTAAATGAAACCTGAGTGGGAACATTCCATATGTGGGTAGATACCATGAGCAGGGTGACAGGCGAGCCTAGCATTCAGAATTTGGCAGCATGAGGGGATAGAATCTTGCCAACTTTCTATAGTACCCCTTAAATTATAGCTAACACTCAGTTTTATGTCAATTAACTCATAATCAGCATAATTCTAAGCCAGGTGTGTTTGCAGTGTATTTGTGTGTGGGAGGAACATTATCTGGCTTAGAGTTTTAGCTCTTCATAAATATGAGCCAAACTAAACAAATTTGTTTGGTTATGAAGCTCTTCACTTTGTATGAGCCATGGGGGCATGGTGGCTGGGTTTCAGGGTCTGTATCCAGAAATGGAAGCATTTCTGTTTGCTCTGCGATGGGCACTATGAGATAGGTACCCTTGGCAATCCTAAGTGGATTGGTGGGCAGTGGCTCAGTCTATAGAAGGAATAGTGTGATCCTGATAAGGGAGTAGGATGTGACTGTGAGGCCGCCACTAAGGTTGTCTTAGTCCTGGGACTGGCTTTGAGCTTTTTTGAGAGTGACACTAACATACTGCTGTGACATTTCTTGATAGGTGTTGAATTCATAGTCCTTAATACCTCAAAATGACTGTATTTGGAGTTAGGGCCTTTAAAGAGTTAAAGTTAGGTTAAAATGAAGCCATTAGGGTGAGCCCTAATCCAGTTTGAGGAGTGGTGTCCTCACCTCAAATCCAATTTGAAGAGTGGGTTACCATTTCCTTCTCCAGGGGATCTTCCCGACCCAGGGATCAAACCCCAGTCTCCTGCATTACATGCGTATTCTTTACCATCTGAGCCACAAGGGAAGCCCAGTCCTTATAAAAGGGCTTCCCCAATGGCTCAGCGATAAAGAATCCGTCTGCAGTGCAGGACATACAGGACAGGTGGGCTCGATCTGTGGGTCAGGAAGATTCCCTAGAGGAGAAAATAGCGACTCACAGTATTCTTGCCTGGAAAACCCCATGGACAGAGGAGCCTGAAGGGCTATAGTTCATAGGGTCTCAAAGAGTCATACATGATTGAGCATGAACTGGTCCTTATAAAAAGAGATTAGGACACAGAGACACACAGAGGGAAGACTGTGGGAAGACATAGGGAGAAGGCCATCTACAAGCCAGAGAAGAAACCAACCCTGATGATACCTTAATCTCAGACTTCCAGTCTCCAGAAGAGTGAGAAAGTAAATATTTGTTGTTTAAGCCACTCAATCTGTGGTACTTTTTTTTATGGCAACCCCAGAAAACTAATCAAGATGGTATATTCAACAAGAAAAGCAATGAAACAAGGTCCTATAAGGTTTTCTTAAATGATTAGGTTTAGTAAGGGTGCCAAAGAATAGAGTTACTGAAAACTTTTATCTTTACTAGATATAAAGATTAAGATAATGATCTTGCTTTTGTTTGTTTATTGTTTGTTTTTAGAGAAGGAAGGAGGAAAGGGCAGATTTGCCAGGACAGTTAGGGAGAAAAAAGCCCCCAGTCCCAACCACCCTAGTGGCCTCCAGCCTAGGGCTCTGGCAGGTGGTGACATGTATGTGTTCTAGGGCTTAGGGAACTTTGGTTTGATTAGAGAGGGCTAGTAATTTATGGGCCCTGGCTACAGGTCATTTCTGAAATAATATGAGAGAAGTGTGTATGGGACAGAGAGTGATGGAGGAATCAAATAGGGTAGGAGGCATTTTAGGCTGAACTTGCTTTTAGGATTTCTGACCCTTCCTTCAGGTTCCCCTTGGATTCAACTGAGTCCCCTCAAGCTGGAGCCCTGCAGAAGACCAGGGGGCTCCCTTCACAGAGGCCATGAGTTGCACACAGCGCCTGAGGCTTGGGACCTTTGAGCCAAACCCTTAAATATAAACACAAACCAAGGCAAAGAGTTTCCACAATGTGCTTTGGTGAGCATACTATTTGTGTGGGCTTCCCTGGTGGCTCAGACAGTAAAGAATCTGCTTGCAACACAGGAGAGCAGGGTTTGATCCCTGGGTCCAGAAGATCTCCTGGTCCAGAAGATCCCCTGGAGGAGGGTATGGCAACCCACTCCAGTATTCTTGCCTGGAGAATTCCATGGACAGAGGAGCCTGGCAGCTATAGTCCATGAGTTTGCAAAGAGTCAGACATGACTGAGCAACTAACATTTTCACTCACTATTTGTATGACCTTGAAAAACTGACCGAGTGTCTCTGGATTTGAGACTTCCCATGGGCAGCTAACTAACTCAGCTTGTTTCTGAGATAATACACAAGCTGACTTCACTGCTGCCGGCAGGAGGCTGATTCTTTTAACTCAGGCCAGGTAAGAGGAATGTGCTCTCAAAGCAGGAGAGGCAGCACTTAGGGCTAAATCAAGAGAGGGTAAAGACACTCTCTTGGCTACTCCCCACCTTCCCCTACCTGAGACGCCCCACCTCCTGAGACTTCAGTGCTTCTTCAAAGTCTTGGCCAGGGTTAGAAGAGATGACTTAGGCTTCTAGGTCCTTGTTTCTTGGTGTGGTCCTGGGACCACTGGGACCACACATCACCCAGGAGCTTATAGAAATAACAAATCTCCACGCTCACATCAAACATGTGGCCTCAGAACTGCATTTTGACAGGGTTCTCAGGTGATTTGTGTGCACATCTGAATTTAAGAAGTGCTGCATTTGTGGCCTGGGTACTATTCCAAGTTTAGCTGAATCTCTCACTAGTGGTGGGTCTCAGGACTCACCGGGGCTTCCAGCTTTTCAGGCAGCAGGTATTAACTACTTTCTTACATCTCCTTTGCTTTTCATCCTTAGAGCTCTCAGCTCTCTCCTCCTCAGGGAACGTTCCAGTCAGGTTTTTAGTCTCCCAACTGCTCTATTTTTCAGGGCCAGGCTGCCTTCTATTTCACATACCTCTTCCTGTGGAGCAGTGGAGCTCCACGTGCAATCTCCACATCAACAGCAGCATTGCCAGGGAGTGTGTTAGAAATGTAAATCCTCTGGTCCAACCCTGCACTCTGGAGTCAGAAACTCTGGGGTGGAATGCAGCAACTTGTGTTGAACAAGCCTTCAGGTGGTGCTGATGGAGGCTCCAGTGTGAAAATCCTGAGGGAGTTGTTCCAGTGAGGTTTCACAGAACCAGCATGGCACCATCTGGGAACCTGTGGGAAATGCAGAATCTTGGGCCCCAGTCAGGCGCACATTCAAGTTTGAGGAGCACTGCTCCAGGGAAAGAACAGAGCACCAGCTCTCCAGGAAAGGACAATTGTAGCAAGGCAGAGTTGAAGCTCATAGGCTGGGTGTGTGTAGCAGAAGGTGTGGCTTCTTGAAGAACAGGGGTAGGCCTCACAGGAGTGGGGCAAAGGATGGGTTTAGCTCCTCCAATTAATGCAGGAGAAGCTAAACCCTCTAGGAGTTTCAAAGAGCCAGAGAGGAACTGATCATTCTCAGGTGGAAATGAACTATGTAGGTCAGTTGCTTAGACCAACAGAAGGTCAGGGCCAGAGTCTGGGGAAGCTCAGGTTCTGGCCATATTAAGGCTCCTACTAGAGTGAGAAGCAATACAGACCCTAAATTCCTTCCAAAGGCAGAGGACACTTCTTTGCCTTTAATTCCAGAGAGAGGAAGGGAAACAAAGTTTGACACCTGACACTTCTCCAGAAAAGCCTTCTGTGAGAGTTAGACTCAGTTATTTAAAATTGATTTTTTAATTTTTTAGTAAAAATCCTTTAACACAAGGAATCCAGATTGGAAAAGAAGAAGTAAAACTCTCACTGTTTGCAGATGATGTGATCCTCTACGTACAAAACTCTAAAGAGGCCACCAGAAAATTATTAGAGCTGTGGATCACAATACACTGTGGAAAATTCTGAAAGAGATGGGAATGCCAGACTATCTGACCTGTCTCTTGAGAAACCTGTATGCAGGTCAGGAAGCAACAGTTAGAATTGGACATGGAACAACAGACTGGTTCCAAATCGGAAAAGGAGTATGTCAAAGCTGTACATTCTCACCCTGCTTATTTAACTTATATGCAGAGTACATCATGAGAAACACTGTGCTGGAAGAAACACAAGCTGGAATCAAGATTGCCGGGAGAAATATCAATAACCTCAGACATGCAGATGACACCACCCTTATGGCAGAAAGTGAAGAAGAACTAAAGAGTCTCTTGATGAAAGTGAAAGAGGAGAGTCTCTTGATGAAAGTGAAAAAGTTGGCTTAAAGCTCAATGTTCAGAAAACTAAGATCATGGCATCTGGTCCCATCACTTCATGGGAAATAGATGGGGAAACAGTGGAAACAGTGTCAGACTTTGTTTTTTTGGGCTCCAAAATCACTGCTGATGGTGATTGCAGCCATGAAATTAAAAGATGCTTACTCCTTGGAAGGAAGGTTATGATCAACCTAGATAGCATATTTGAGAGCAGAGACATAACTTTGCCAACAAAGGTCCGTCTACTAAAGGCTATGGTTTTTCCAGTGGTCATGTATGGATGTGAGAGTTGGATGGTGAAGAAAGCTGAGCACTGAAGAATTGATGCTTTTGAACTGTGGTGTTGGAGAAGACTCTTGAGAGTCCCTTGGACTGCAAGGAGATCTAACCAGTCCATCCTAAAGGAGATGACTCCTGGGTGTTCACTGGAAGGACTGATGTTGAAGCTGAAACTCCAATACTTTGGCCACCTCATGCGAAGGGCTGACTCACTGGAAAAGACCCTAATACTGGGAAGGATTGTGGGCAGGAGGATAAGGGGACAACAGAGGATGAGATGGTTGGATGGCATCACCAACTCAATGGACATGGGTTTGGGTAAACTCCGGGAGCTGGTGATGGATAGGGAGGCCTGGCGTGCTGAGATTCATGGGGTCGCAAAGAGTCGGACACGACTGAGCGACTGAACTGAACTGAGAGCTTTCAAATCTACACTTACCCAAGTTAACTTTAGGGGTAATGAAAGAACTTTAATGTAGAATACATTTATTCTACTTGCTGGGTAAGACTGAAGGCAGGAGGAGAAGGGGACGACAGAGGATGAGATGGTTGGATGGCATTACTGACTCGATGGACATGAGTTTGAGCAAGCTCCATGAGTTGGTAATGGACAGGGAGGCCTGGTGTGCTGCGATTCATGGAGTCGCAAAGAGTCAGACACGACTGAGCAACTGAACTGAACTGAATGAATATAGTAAAGTCACAGGATATGAAATTAATACACAGAAATCCCTTGCACTCCTATACACTAACAATGAAAAATCAGAAAGAGAAATTAAGGAAACAATCCCATTCACCATTGCAACAGCAACAAAAAATACCTAGGAATAAATTTGCCAAAAGAGACAAAAAAAAAAACCCAAAAACCTGTATGCAGAAAACTATAAGACACTTAAGAAAGAAATCAAAGACAACACAAACAGATACAGAGATATACCATGTTCTTGGATTGGAAGAATCAATATAGTGAAAATGAGTATACTACTTAAAGCAATCTATAGATTCAATGCAATCCCTATCAAACTCATAATGGTGTTTTTCACAGAACTAGAACAAATAATTTCACAATTTGTATGGAAACACAAAAGACCCCAAATAGCCAAAGCAATCTTGAGAAAGAAGAATGGAACTGGAGGAATCAATCTTCCTGACTTCAGACTATACTACAAAGCTATGGTCATCAAGACAGTATGGTACTGGCACAGAAATGGAAATATAAACCAATGGGACAATATAGAAAGCCTGGAGATAAATCCACGCACCTATGGGGACCTTATCTTTGACAAAGGAGGCAAAAATATACAATGGAGAAAAGATAGTCTCTTCAATAATTGATACTGGGGAAACTGGTCAGCTACATGTAAAAGAATGAAATTAGAACACTTCCTAATACCATACACAAAGATAAACTCAAAATGGATGAAAGACCTAAATGTAAGATCAGAAACTATAAGACTCTTAGAGGAAAACATAGGCAGAACAGTATCTGACACAAGCCACAGCAAGATCCTCTTTGACCCACTTCCTAGAATAATGGAAATGAAAATAAACAAGTGGGACCTAATTAAACTTAAAAGCTTCTTCACAGTGAAGGAAACCATAAGCAAGGTGAAAAGACAACCTCAGAATGGGAGAAATTAATAGCAAATGAAACAACTGAAAGGAATTAATCTCCAAAATATATAAGCAGCTCATGCAGCTCAATAACAAAATCAACCAAATAAAAAAAATAGGCAGAAGACCCAAACAGACATTTCTCCAAAGAAGACTGATGACTAATAATCACATGAAAAGATACTCAACATCACTCATTATTAGAGAAATGCAAACAAAACTACAATGAGATATCATCTCATACTGGTCAGAATGGCCATCATCAGAAAGTCTACAAAAAATAAACGCTGGAGAGAATGCGGAGAAAAGGGAACCCTCTTACACTGTTGTTCAGAATGCAAACTGATACAGCCACCATGGAGAACAGTATGGAGCTTCCATAAAAAACTAGAAATAAGTTATCATGAGTGAGTGAAAGTTGCTCAGTTGTGTGCAACTCTTTGCAACCCCATGGACTATACAGTCCATGAAATTCTCCAGGCCAGAATACTGGAGTGGGTAGCCATTCCTTTCTCCAGGGGATCTTTCCAGCCCAGGGATCAAACCCAGGTCTCCTGCACTGCAGGTGGATTCTTTACCAGCAGAGCCAAAAGGGAAGCCCAAAGTTACCATCAGTTCAGTTCAGTTCAATTGCTCAGTCGTGTCCAACTCTTTACGACCCCATGAATCGCAGCACACCAGGCCTCCCTGTCCATCACCAACTCCCGGAGTTTACCCAAACTCATGTCCATCGAGTCGGTGATGCCATCCAGCCATCTCATACTCTGTTGGCCCCTTCTCCTCCTGCCCAAAATCCTTCCCAGCATCAGGGTCTTTTCCAGTGAGCCAACTCTTTACATGAGGTGGCCAAAGTATTGGAGTTTCAGCTTCAACATCAGTCCTTCTATTGAACACCCAGGAGTCATCTCCTTTAGGATGGACTGGTTGGATCTCCTTGCAGTCCAAGGGACTCACAAGAGTCTTCTCCAACACCACAGTTCAAAAGCATCAATTCTTCGGCGCTCAGCTTGCTTCACAGTCCAACTCTCACATCCATACGTGACCACTGGAAAAACCATAGCCTTGACTAGACAGACCTTTGTTGGCAAAGTAATGTCTCTGCTTTTTAATATGCTATCTAGGTTGGTCATAACTTTCCTTCCAAGGAGTAAGCGTATTTTAATTTCATGGCTGCAATCACCATCTGCAGTGATTTTGGAGCCCAAAAAAATAAAGTCTGACACTGTTTCCACTGTTTCCCCATCTACTTCCCATGAAGTGATGGGACCAGATGCCATGATCTTAGTTTTCTGAACGTTGAGCTTTAAGCCAACTTCCTCACTCTCCTCTTTCACTTTCATCAAGAGGCTTTTTACTTCCTCTTGTGGCGGCTGCGACGGATGGCGCAAAAGCGCAGCCTAGAGGAGCAACCCCACGTTCAAGGAGCGGCGGCTGCGCGGGGGAAGGCCGAGAGGAGCTACTCCACATTCAAGGTCAGGAGGGGCGGCTGTGAGGAGTTATCACTCGTCCAAGGTAATGAGCGGCGGCTGCGCTTTGCTGGAGCAGCCTTGAAGATACCTCACGTCCAAGGTAAGAGAAACCCAGATAAGACAGTAGGTGTTGCGAAAGGGCATCAGAGGGCAGACACACTGAAACCATAATCACAGAAAACTAGCCAATCTGATCACACGGACCACAGCCTCGTCTAACTCAATGAAACTAAGCCATGCTGTGCAGGGCCACCCAAGACAGACGGGTTATGACAGAATGTGGTCCACTGGAGAAGGGAATGGCAAACCACTTCACTATTCTTGCCTTGAGAACCCCATGAACAGTATGAAAAGGCAAAATGATAGGATACTGAAAGAGGAACTCCCCAGGCTGGTAGGTGCCCAATATGCTACTGGAGATCAATGGAGAAATAACTCCAGAAAGAATGAAGGGATGGGGCCAAAGCAAAAACAATACCCAGTTGTGGATGTGACTGGTGATAGAAGCAAAGTCTGATGCCGTAAAGAGCAATATTGCATAGGAACCTGGAAAGTTACCATATGACCCAGCAATCTCACTACTGGGCATATACCCTGAGGAAACCAGAACTGAAAAAGACGTATATACCTCAATGTTCATTGCAGCACAATTTACAATACCTAGGATGCGGAAACAATCTAGATGTCCATCCACAGACAGATGAATGGATAATGAAGTTGTGGTACATATACACAATGGAATATTACTCAGCTATAAAAAGGGAACACATGTGAGTTTGTTCTAATGAGGTGGATGATCCTAGAGCCTATTATACAGAGTGAAATGTTAGAAAGAGAAAGACAAATATACATTAACACATATATATGGAATCTAGAAAGATAGTACCGATGATCCTACTTGCAGGGCAGCAAAGGAGACACAGACATTTTGGACACAGTAAGGGAAGGAGAGTGTGAGATGCTATGAGAGAACAGCATTGAAACATACACCATATGTAAACAGAGAGCCAGTGGGAGTTCAATGTATGATGCAGGGAAACCAAAGCTAGTACTCTGTGACAACCTAGAGGGGTGGGATGGGGAAGGAGGTGGTGGTGGGGTTCAAGAGGGAAGGGGCCATATGTACACAAGCATGCTAAGTGGCTTCAATCGTGTCTGACTCTTTGCAACCCTATGGACTCTGGCCCACCAGGCTCCTCTGTCCATGGAGATTCTCCAGGCAAGAATACTGGAGTGGGTTGCCATGCCCTCCTCCACAGGATCTTCCTGACTCAGGGATTGAACCCACATCTCTTATGTCTCCTGCATTGGCAGGTGAGTTCTTTATCACTAGTGCCACTTGGGAAGTCCTATGCCCATTCATGTTGACGTATGGCAGAAACCATCACAATATTGTAAAGCAATTATCCTCTATTTAAAAAAATACATAAAATGTAAAAAAATTTCTTTAGCACAACTCACAGGAATTGGAAGTAACAGGAAGAAAACACGGCAGCCTGAGAAAGATACAGATGTGTATCATTCACTTCGGCCCTGTAAATACTTTGCTTTGTATAACTGACATCTTTTCAGTGGGGTATTCTTGGGAGATTATGATTGGCAGATAATGAATAGTTTATTTTTAAATAACCTTAAATATGGCCAAAAGGACAGCATGAAAATAGTCCTAGAACTTCTTATGTTAAAGGTTAACTTTGAGTAATGCTTTTGAGAATTTTAAGTCATTTTTAAATTAGTTTTGTGAATTATGGGATACGAAGATGTTGATTTTTAATCTTTTCATTTTTAATGCAAAGTTGATCCCCTGTTCAGATACTGAAGGATACTGGCATTTGCTAAAGTATTAATAAATATTATGATTTCAACCACTATCATTTTTTTATGATTACTTCCAGCTGTTAGTGAATTACAGTTGCAGAAGAAAACCTCTGTGAAGGAAAACTGAAAGCCTGTAACAAAGGAGAGTAGCCATATTGACCGTACAGTGTTGAATTTCAATCCAATGGGTGATTGTCACCAGGCCTCAGTTTATAATCTGAAATGGTGTCCAGGGTGGGTACAGGCATAAAGGTAGATACTTTGTTAAGTCTCATCTTAATCAAGAAAATCCTTTATTTCAAAATCCTGGACAGAAAAAATCTTCCAGAATGCAAGGACTGTTTTCCTCTGCTATAGTAGTAACTTTGACAGGTATTCATGGAAAAATATGAAAAGGCAGCAGAGAGCAGCTGGCATGTGTGGGAGTAAGGCTGAGGCAGGATCAGGAATAGCCCTCCTACCTCAACTGGCAGTGAGAGGACTACATGTGCCACTTTTCTCATATTAACCCCAAAATGAAGCTGCCAACATGGTGTGCACACTGGTGAACACAGTCAGACACTCTGCGGAAGATACTCCTTTTAACTCCTATTTAATTTAAGTCAGATATTAAATATTTATAAACTTTTAACATAAAACAAGTACATGCAAAGTTACAAATATAGAAAATATAAGCACATGCGTATTTCAAATATCACTCTGGATTCTTATACAAAACTATTCAGTGCACATTGTAAGGCTAAGGACTACACAGAAGAGTTTCCTTTAAGTATTCAGTATTGGGTTGGCCAAAATGTGCCTTTAGTGTTTAAGTAAAAATAAAAGACGTTTTTCATTTTCACCAAGAACTTTACCGAACAACATATTCACTCTTTTGTTCCACTACCTTCTGCCATTTTTCAGGCAACTTCATAATTCCATGTTCACAAAACTTTTTATCTTTTTGAGCAAAGAACTCTTCCAGATGCACTTTACAATCTTCCAGGGAATGGAAATTTTTTCCATTATGATAATTTTGTAGACTGAAATAAATGGAAATCCAAAGATGCAATGTCTGAATACAGCAGATGAATCAGAACCTCCCAGCCATGCTGGGTCATCAAAGAAATATGCAGTCTTGTGTTATCCTGATGGAAGATTATATGTTTTCTATTGACTAATTCTGGATGTTTTTCATTGAGTGCTGCTTTTCGTTGGTCTAATTAGGAGCAGTACTTGTTGGAATTGATTTTTTGGTTTTCCAGAAGAATCTCATAATAGAGGATTATTTTCCAATCCCACCATACACACATCTTTGGATAAAGACTGGCCTTTGGTGGTGGTGGTTCATTTTGCTCATCCCACAATCTCTTCCATTCTACGTTATTGTATAGTATCCACTGTTCATCAAAATCTGTTTTTAAAAACAAAGTGTTTTCATCACATTTCAGTAGAGAACTGCATGTGCAAATATTGGTTGGTCAAGGTTGGTTTTTTTTTCTTAACTTATGTGGAACTCAAACATCAGAGTGATTAACATAAATGAGATGGTGCAAATGGTTTTCAAGGTTCTATTTGGATATTTTCAGTATGTCAGCTATCTCCCATGTGGTATAACATTGATTGTTCTCAATGTCTCAATTTGATCACTATCAACTTCAACTGGTATACCTGACTGTGGAGCATCGTCCAGTAGGAAATCTCCAGCACAAAACTTCACAAACTACTTTGACGTGCTTGATCAGTTGCAGCAACTTCTCCATACACTGCACAGATATATTTTTGCATTTTGGTTGTTACCTTTCTTGAAATAATACAGTATGATATGCTGAAAATTTTGCTTCTTTTCTTCCATCTTCAATAGTAAAATGGCTATACAAAAATTCACCAATTTTGGTAAGTTTTTTTTTTTCAAATGCATGCTGATACAACAGCTGTCACATATAATCTAACAAAACTGTTTCCAATGAAGTTAAAGACAAGTGCTACTAGAGCCATCTTAGAGAAAAAAAAAACCAAAAAACAACCTAATGAACCTTTTAGCCAACCCAGCATTTACTGTTGTTATTGTTTAGTAGCTCAAGTCGTGTCTGACTTTTTGCAACCCTATGCATGGGCTGCACCCTGCCAGGCTCCTCTGTCCATGGGATTTTCCTGGCAAGAATACTGGAGTGGGTTGCCATTTCCTCCTCCAGGGGATTTACCTGACCTAGGGATTAAACCCATGTCTCCTTAGTACCTTACAAAAAGTACCTTACAAGAACAGGTAATGCATTAGACAGTTCAGATGTTAATTGCTGTAACAGAAATTCTTAAGTTTGTCATATGCAATATATGTATTTTTACATAGGATACCACAAAGTGCAAGCCAGTAATAACACTGCAGAATAAGTGTATATCTGCTAGGTGACAGTATTGAACAATCCAGGGAATAATTTTACCTTCTTAAATAATGGTAATAGAATTTCTTTTTCCACTCTGAATGGATCAGATTTCTATCATCTCTAATTTCTTTCTTTAAATGCCTCCCTGTTCTTTCATTCAAAAGTCAATTATAGAAATTAAAGACCTAATTTTGTTTTTTGAGAATTATGAGACAGCAATAAAGAAATGCACATATTTCTTTTCTTTGTACAGTATTCTCTTCATCACATAACCTTCTAAGTTTGCTGTTATACTCTTACCAGTCCAATACTAGCACTGGTTCAGGAAAGAGTCAATCAAATAAATATGGAATTTTTATATCTGCATTCTCTGTGTTAAAACCTGGGTTCACCTCAGTTCAGTCAGTCACGTCTGACTCTTTGCAACCCCATGGACTGCAGCACACCAGGCCTCCATGTCCATCGCCACCTCCTGGAGTTTACTCAAGCTCATGTCCATTGAGTGGTGATGCTATCCAACCATCTCATCCTCTGTTGTCCCCTTCTCCTCCTGCCTTCAGTCTTCCCAGCATCAGGGTCTTTTCAAATGAGTCAGTTCTTCGCATCAGGTGGCCAAAGTATTGGAGTTTCAGCTTCAGCATCAGTCCTTCCAATGAATATTCAGGACTGATATCCTTTAGGATAGACTGGTTTGATCGCCTTGCAGTCCAAGGGACTCTCTAGAGTTTTCTCCAACACTTCAGTTCAAAAGCATCAATTCTTCAGCACTCAGCTTTCTTTATAGTCCAACTCTCACATCCCTAAGCAATGTCAAAATCATCCTGGGTTCCAGATAAACAACAGATTTGCTCTCAGTGTCTAGAAGGTAGTTTAATTAAAGTACCTTAATTATCTATATGTTACTAAAGTAAGGAATACCACTTGAAGGTGCTTTAAACATACAAAATGGAAGGCTGCCACCAAGGGCACCTCTCCCATATGTTGGAATTTTTTAGTCTCAGAAGCCTTTTGTATTATGTTATGTTCATTCCTTGTGAAAATGTCCTCTGCCCATAAGTCAAAGGTTGCATGAATATCCATTCTTGATGCAATAGCTGGCTGTGCTACCTGCAAATGTAACCTGCAAAATGCAGAATATCCTTTACAGTTCTCTGCAGACACAGGACAGGACACATGCTCTCAGCCAGGTGGAGCCTGAGTCTATGAACTAAAGATTTCCGGTTTTGTTTTTTTGAATGGATATTATGTGGCCTCCTTCCAGACTTGGCAGAAATGCTATTCCAAAAGGGAAATGTAGTCAGGTGTTCTTGAAACAAATGAGAAAATTGCTACAAAATCACTGCTAAGATGGGGCATTAGCATACTGAGAGGATGGGGCATTAGCATACTGGGCTAATGGGACTTGAATAAACAGCATCTCACGTCTGCCCTTCATTTCCCAGTGCTGTAAGCGCCAAGGGTATTAGCATACAGGTAACAAAGAGAGAAGCAAGAAATGAGACACCACCACTACAGGGCTGCAGGTAGATACTCCCTCCCCCAACCTGGTAAAGATTAAGAAGATAATGAAAACAGGAAGGTTGCCCCTATCCTACTATGAGAAAAATGATGAAAGAGATGAGGAGGATCACAGGAGGGGAGGAGAAGAGGATCACACTTGCCCCTCTTTGGTAATAAGCCTCGGATTCTCGCTGGTACTGGGTGATGCACATTTGCTCCACCACTCGCTCCATCATCTTGATGTCAGTTTCGGTGAAGTTCTCCCCCTTGGTGGTGGTAGTGACCGTGTGCTGCTTGACTGTGATATTGACACAGTCATGCACAAAGGTGTTCTGGTTACTGTACTGATCCACTGGCCTGTAGTACACTTGGTTGGGGTAACGGTACATGTTTTCACGATAGTAACGGTCCTCATAGTCATTGCCAAAGTGTATAAGAGGCCTGCTCATGGCACTTCCCAGCATGTAGCCACCGAGGCCCCCTACCACTGCTCCAGCTGCAGCAGCTCCTGCCATATGCTTCATGTTGGTTTTTGGCTTACTGGGCTTGTTCCACTGACCGTGGGTGCCACCTTGACCCCAGCCTCCACCACCATGTGGCTGTCCCCAACCACCACCATGGGGCTGACCCCAGCCACCTCCATGAGGTTGGCCCCAGCCACCTCCATGGGGCTGACCCCAGCCACCTCCATGGGGCTGACCCCAGCCACCCCCTCCCTGAGGCGGATAGCGGTTGCCTCCAGGACTGCCCTGTCCTGGGTATCGGCTCCCCCCAGTGTTCCATCCTCCTCCAGGTTTTGGTCGCTTCTTGCAGAGGCCCACATCACTCCACATGGCCACAAAGAGAACCAGGATCCAACTGCCTATGTGGCTTTTCACCATGATGACTTATCTGCAAAATAAAGAGGGTGTCAGCATCATATGCCCATGTAAAAATCACTTAAAGTCTGCAGCATAATGTATGGCTGCATAGCAGTGGCATCAGCTATAAACGTTCTAGGTTATAAATGTTCTTCACATTCCATACATCTCACAAAAGTAATTGTAGGTAAAGTGTTAACATAACTCTTTCTCCTCTAAGGACAAAGTTGACCTTAAAATAATTTCTGGCTCTGTTTCCTAGTAACTTGATAAATGTAGGATGCCAGCAACATTGCTTATGATAAAAATAACCTCTGGTTGATACACTATATCATAAACTGGAAGAAATTATAAATATCTGGTAGGTTTACCATAGCTCTGAACTTCTTTAAAGTAGTGATTCTTACAACTGGGCTTGTTCTTGTGGGGACCCTAGAAGCTCTGCCTATTGGGTTGTTAATAAGGGATATTAGTTCTGGAACCTTCTGAACCCTGGCATGAACCTTGTGGAAGTGATTCTAATGTCCAGTTGGGAAGACCCCAAGGTAGGTGCTGAGATCATTAAATAATTTTCTGAATAGCTGGCTCATGTCCTCTTTCCTCATGCGGGAATGTAAGCCGGGAATGAGTCTCTTTTGTTTGCTGCTATCTTCTTAGTGGGCCAGGGCAGAGCCTGGCACAGAGAAGATACACAATAGATATCTGTTAAATGAAGGAATTAACATCTTCTAAACATACAAATGCCAACAAGAATTTTCTCATAGGAATTCTCAATACCATAATTTTTAGAAACAGGAAACAGGCAAGATACTGAGAGCAAATCTGTTGTTTATCTGGAACCCAGGATGATTTTGACATTGCTTAGGGATGCGAGAGTTGGACTATAAAGAAAGCTGAGTGCCGAAGAATTGATGCTTTTGAACTGTAGTGTTGGAGAAAACTCTAGAGAGTCCGTTGGACTGCAAGGAGATCAAACCAGTCTATCCTAAAGGATATCAGTCCTGAATATTTATTGGAAGGACTGATGCTGAAGCTGAAACTCCAATACTTTGTCCACCTGATGCGAAGAACTGACTCATTTGAAAAGACCCTGATGCTGGGAAAGACTGAAGGCAGGAGGAGAAGGGGACAACAGAGGATGAGATGGTTGGATGGTATCACCGACTCAATGGACATGAGCTTGAGTAAACTCCAGGAGTTGGCGATGGACAGGGAGGCCTGGCGTGCTGCAGTCCATGGGGTCGCAAAGAGTTGGACACAACAGAGTGCCTGAACTAAACTGAATACCTATCACTAAGAAAACTACCCTTAGCAGACTAGGAATAGGAAGAAACCTGCTTAACTTAATAAAGATTATATAACAGAAATGGTAAACATAATTAATAGATAATTTTTGAATGCAGTCCCTTTATGATCAGAAACAAAACAAGGACGTCCCTTGTCACAGGACTGGAGATCCTTCCAGTGCCATTATTGTTATTTTAGTCACTAAATTGTGTCCGACTCTTTTGTGACCCCATGGACTGTAGCTCTCCAGGCTCCTCTGTCCATGAGATTTCCCAGGCAAGAACACTGGAGTGGGTGGCCATTTCCTTCTTCAAGGGATCTTCCTGACCCAGGAATCAAACCTGCATCTCCTCATTGATAGGTGGATGTTATGGTCTTTACAGACTGGGACCTGGGGACTGGAGTTAATAAAAAGAAGGACGTGGGGGACCCAAGTCTCGAGTGAAATAAGGGTACTTTATTTGCAGAAACACATGCTTATATACCTTCAGTAAAGTGATTAGTCAGCCATTAAAAAGAATGAAATTCCACCAGTTACAACAAAATGGATAGTCCTTTAAGTAAAAGATCACTGAAGAGAGTCACTGAAGGGAGTCACTGAAGGGAATACAAGCAGGCGCTCTTTCCCATGATCTCAGTCCTGAGAACTACGTGCAGCTCTGCTTGTTCCTGTATTCCAGGAACTGATAAGGAACAGAGAGTCCTTGAGACAAGGCACACAAAGGAAGAAAACGCAACATATTGGATCCCTTAAAGTTGAACGTTCCCTGACAGGTGGATTCTTTAACACTGAGCCACTTGGGGAGCCCTCTTCCAATGCCATATGCAAGGACAAAGACTGGTGCATTAACTGTAAGAAAACAGCTCCAGCTGTCATTATTTGGAACTAATGTGATCATATACATAGAAAATTCAATACACTTGGCAGAGGTAACAGGAGACTCAACTAGAGTTCAGCAAGGCTATGGACTGGCTTATAAACATCAACAGCATTTCTCTACACCAGCAATAATTGACTAGAAAAAAATTAATAAATAAGATAGTGATAATTTCAACCCATACGGTAAAGTGGGCTTTCCTAATAGCTCAGTTGGTAGAGAAATCACCTGCAATGCAGGAGACCCCAGTTTGATTCCTGGGTCGGGAAGATCCACTGAAGAAGGGATAGGCTACCCACTCCAGTATTCTTGGGCTTCCCTTGTGGCTTACCTGGTAAAGAATCTGCCTGCAATGTGGGAGACCTGGGTTCGATCCCTGGGTTGGTAAGATCCCCTGGAGGAGGGAAAGGCTACCCACTCCAGTATTCTGGCCTAGAAAATTCCATGGACTGTATAGTCCATGGGGTCACAAAGAGTCAGATACAACTTTCACTTTCATACTGTAAAGTATCTACGATTGACTTAACTCAAGAGAAAGTAAGACTAGGGGAAAAAGAAATTGAACACTACTAAAGAATAAAGAAGATGATCTGTAAAAATCGAAAGGTCTCAGTTGGAACCACTTAGTATTATAAAGATGTCAATTTCCTACAAATGAACTTATGAATAATTATGACAATCAAAATTCTAGCTGGATTTTTTGAGGAATTCAATAAAGGATGAAGAAATATCCACAAATAACAAACTCAACCTTAAAAAGGAAAAGAGGTGAGAACCTACTGTTATCAAACATCAAATCCTAGTATAAAGTCATAGTAATAAATATGGTAACAACCTAGAAATGAACATACAGATCAAAGGAAGCAGAATAACAAGTTCAGAGATAAACCCACATACACTGACTTTAGTACAACGCTGGATAAATGATAAATTAACACAACAAATCAATGAGAAAGGAAGGTTTATTTAACAGAGACTTCTGGGAAACTGAAGGAAAATAAAACTAGGACCTTAATGCCACATGCAAAAGCAGGCTCTAAATGGATTAGAGATCTAACTGTGAAAGGTAAAAGTTTTATGAATTAAAAAACTGTGTGGGGATTCCCAGAGATGTTTTGCAAGACTGATGTCCTTTTTTACTTTACTTACTCATTGCCTCTCCCTCTCTATTCTTCCTTTTTACTTTATTTCCTCACTTCCCCTCATTTCTGTTCTATAAAGAACCTGGCATCCAGAACCAGAAGATGGTTATTTTGAGATGTTAGTCTGCCATCTTCTCGGTCAGCCAGCTTACCAGAATAAAGTCACATTCTTTCCCTCAACATCTCATCTCTGATTCACTGGCCTGTTGTTCACGGGGTAGAGCAAGCCTGGATTCGGTAACAAATTTGACTTGCTGCTTGTGTTTAGCCAGCTCCATTAGGGAATATTAGGGCAAGGCTCTAGCAGCTGCTGGGACCATTTGTGCTGAGGATCTCTCCTTCAAGATTCCCTGAAGTGGCATCAGTGGCCCCAGGGCCTGGCAGTTGAAGCAAAGAATCAACAAATTTCTACAAGTTGACAGACTCAATTTCATAGCATTAGTTCCTCATTCGATAGCTGGCTCATTTATTTGTGGTTTTGTGTGCCCTTTTCTATTACGAGTTGACAAACTTGATTTTGTAAGGTAAGTTGCTACGGTGTGCACACTGGGAACATATTCCCCTCTTAATTTGAGCTTTTCCTTTACAGGACGAGCCAATTTGGTTGGGGTACCCTGTTGGAGATGGGAATTGTTGTTGGACTCTACTTGAGTTGGAACCAGTTTATTGGGGAACTAGTTCTTTTGCGGGTAAGCCTACCCTAGTTGTGTGCTTGTTTTGTGCTATGTCATTTCAGTCGTGTCCTACTCTTTGTGACCTTATGAATAATAGAGTATACTGGAGTATAAGAATACTGGAGTATATCCAAAGGCATGGCAACCCACTCCAGTATTCTTGCCTGGAGAATCCCAAGGACAGAGGAGCCTGGCGGGACACAGTCCAAAGAGTTGCGAAGAGTCAGACACAACTGAAGTGGCTTAGCACGCATGCCTCCAGAGGGAGGGCACAAAACAAGCACACAGTTGGAATTAGTTCATTTGTTTTGTAGGGTAAATTTATTAACCTGAGCTGGGAACTGGTTCGTCTAGGTATTGGTGCTGGAATTTGTGTCATTTATGCTGGAATTTGCCTATTTTTGTGTGTGTTTTTGTGCTATCAAACTTAGATAAATGGGAAGTATTTCATCTGTCCTGAAGAAAAGTTCTTGGGGACATATATTAGATATGTTAAGATCAGAAGAGCAATGGGCCCTGAATGGCTCACAATTACACACTCTTGCAATTAGAAGTGTTTTGCAAAGGAGAGGAACACTCTGATAATACATGAAGAGGCTTGGGGACTCCCTTGGACTTGAGGCATCTGATTCTAATTTCCCTACAGGAGTCCTGGGTAACTTTGACAGTGGAGAGCTTCAGCTTCATCTTGGGGAGCACCCCCTGTGAAGGAAAACTCCGTTTATAAAGCATTTTGGACAAAGGTCACAGGTCTAATGAAACTGGGAAGTCATGTTAATGTGACTCTCTAGCTGGCTAGATTTTGGTTTATTCTGGTTACTTGGGTAACACACAGACATCTGATACTAATTGCTTGAACTAAAAGGAGAAGTACTTCCTTTAAGGTCTCCATCCTCTTCACACTCTCTCATTCCTTTCTCCTCAAACCCTCTGCAAACAAACTAACAGCTATGGAACTCTAGCTAGGGTTATTCTCTGGGGTGTTCTGAAGGCCTAATAGCCCACTGTGCCCCAGTAGCTGCCACCCAAGCAGGTCAGGGCTCTCCTTTCTTCCTTCTCCCTTAGGCTGAGTACCAGGCTAATTAATATTGTGAGGACATGGGTCAGGCACTTAAAAGCCATTAAGGTGCCTGTTGCTTGAAGTCTCTTGTGATAGGATAAGTGGGTAACAGAATGGACCAGGCTATTAGAGCATCTGACTCTGAAGGAGGAAACAGACAGAACAGGCTCCATCTTGAAAGCAGGACTCCATCTTGGGCCGCACTGTGGACTTTTGAGCTATATGCCTAGTATCTATGGAAATGACATACCAACTGGAAAACCAGACACCACCCTCCCACCCACCCCCCCGCCCCGGCCATGGAAGAGCCCCAGGGCTCATACCTAGACTCTCAGTAGCCTAAAAGAATACCTTAATTATCTGTGTAACTGAATAGAATCATACATTCTATTATGCTTACTGGGGTATGACCACAGGCCTATTGAAAATTGTCCACTGTTAACTACCTAGGCTTAAGGCATATGAATCACGGGTTAACTTTGATTATATCTTTCTTTTCCTTTGTTCAGACTAGTTTCAGGGAATTTGGGGAGGTGGGTTTGGGCACGTACACTTAGGATATATAAGGTTTTCACAAAAACTGGTTGGGGTCCTTGGCTAAGGAGACTGCCTTCGGCCTGCCAGTGTAATAAACTGCACTCTACTATCTGCATTGTCCTTCTGAGTGAGTTTGTTTCCTGGAACGTGTGGCTACAACAACTCCAGCAAGACAACTTCCGTGCACTGTGAGGCACACATTGGTTCAAGCAAAACACTGACCCATTCCCCCTGGCCACGACCTTCCTGGTAGGACTATGAGGTGGATTCCTCAGTCTGTCTTTCTTATCTTCACCTCTTTACCCCCTCAGTCCAGACTGATTTACAGGAGCCTAAATTGTTGCCTTTGTGTCTTCCCAAGAGCTAAGCTAAATGAGGAAAGGTAAAACTTTCCAACATAGGTAATGGGTATGTCAATCCTTCAGTATCATTGGCTGGATGGCATTATCAACTCGATGGACATGGGTTTGGGTGGACTCAGGGAGTTGGTGATGGACAGGGAGGCCTGGCGTGCTGTGGTTCATGGGGTCACAAAGAGTCGGACATGACTGAATTGAGTGTGGTTCCAAAAATAATCCAAATCCCATTAATCCTTTTACTACTCCCCAGACCTTCCCTGGTTATCTTAAGAGGCCTGTAAGTATTAAACAAAGGGGAAACAAAGTCATTTTAGGAAAAACTTGCCAGTATCTCTGAGGTGCAAATATCTTTGAGATGCAAATGTATTCTCAGGAACCCTCATTATGCTCTCTTTTTAACATGCAAATTTTAGAGAAGGTAATTTAGAAGTTGGCTTGGCCAAGATAATTAGAATTCCTAAGTACTTTTTCTGCAAATATTTAGCTATCTAGCCAAGTGAGCTTGACTTATTCCACCTATGAGAAACCCAATTTTAATTCAACCTCGAATGTAAACTGATGGGTTTTGCATTGCCTGACTCAGGACTGCCATCTTGAAATAAGAACTGAGGCCTCTCTGTTTGTGTGTTTGTATGTATCTTTGTCTTTGGATAACATTGCTGCAGTTGATTTGTAAAAGAGCTCTATTTAATTGGTTTAAGTAAAAGTAAGTGCTTACAAACGGAACAATTCTAAATACAATTAAGCTAAATGAGTTCCAGGTTCCCATGAACTGGGAAATATTTAGTATTAAATTATATTTGGTATTAATGGTTGTTTGTTGATACAATTTGTCAGCAAGGAAAGGGACTTGATGTGAAGAAACTTTTAAGGAAAGAAAACGCAAATGAAGCTAAGAGCTTTGAGTGAACTTTCAGAAATAATTATACTTTAGGATATCTCCAGATATTCAACAACTTGAAAGTTAAAATTGTGCTAAAATAAATTAAGTGATGGAAAGTTCATGAAACATGGACCCTGAAAAAGTAGTTTTGTACATGATCAGGATTAAGTTTAAAACAAATTGAATTGAATAAATGAATCTTGAAAGTAACCTGGTACAAAATAAATTTGGCTTTTCTCTCTGTTAAAAAAGACAAGTTTTCTGAAGATGTCTTTGGTAACAGATTATAAGTATTTCTGCCTTTTAAATAATCTGTTCTGTATTTGCCTTTGAAAGCTTTTATTGTTATTTTGGTTAAGTAAATAACTATTGTTTCACAGTGACCTATGATCCTGTTGTGTTTTAAAACATTTTTTCTTAATGCTCTTTTGACAAGACTTCCCAAATCAAATTACGCTAAAGTTCCTTTGATTTTTAGCTAACTCTGTGGTGCTTCAAAGGGCCCCTGAGACACACCAAAGGGAGATATTAAACTAATTAGATTCACTTGGTATGTTAAACTACATGGCAAGTGTTGTCCAATGAATAATAAATCTTATGCTGCTGCTGCTCCTAAGTCACTTCAGTCATGTCCGACTCTGTGCGACTCTATAGACGGCAGCCCACCAGGCTCCGCCGTCCCTGGGATTCTCCAGGCAAGAATACTGGAGTGGGTTGCCATTTCCTTCTCCAGTGCATGAAAGGGAAAAGTGAAAGTGAAGTCACTCAGTCGTGTCCGACTCCTAGCGACCCCATGGACTGTAGCCTACCAGACTCCTCCATCCATGGGATTTTCCAGGCAAGAGTACTGGAGGGGGGTGCCATTGCTTCTCCAATAAATCTCATATTATATGATAAATGATACCGATATTCTAGAGATTATATGGAGTTCCTAAAAATGTGATATGTCCTGGTAGAATATTATCAGTCATAACTCTAGTTCTATTACTTGAAAGTGTTGTATGTCACAGCACTAACCAGGTTACTTTGTCAATTGCATCATAATCAGATTTAAAGTGCCTTCTTAAGTCTTTTGTCATTACGGACAGTTACGGTTTCACTCTGTTGCCTCTGTAAAAATGACTCCTCTTCAAGAAGATTTATAAAAAGGACTTTCGGATAAATCCAAGTTTCTGACTTTTAGACCATAATGCTGAACTAGTAACACACTGAAGAATTCTAATGGGAAGCCTGATGGCTTCATAAAGCTGTTAAAAAAAAGTATTAGTTAAATAGGACTGAGTGAACTGATAAATTGTTATAATTTTTATGGTTTCTATCTAAAAATAACTGGTTTAAATCTGTGTTTTCCAGGTGTAAGGAAAACTTCCTTAACCTCTGACTTACAGTAACTTGGTAAATTATATCCTTTGTAAGCAAAAGTAAACTTAAATCTTTTTCTCTCTATCTGGTTGATCCTGCCAGTAGCATATGCTTGTCTCAAAGATTAAACTATGGCATGGCCGGTACAATGAAGCTGAAGATAGCTCATTAAATCAGTTATGGCTCCTTTGGTCACTAGATTATTGCAACTGGACTACAACTAGTTATACTAATCATTGTTTTACTTTGTTCTTTGTTTTTAAATTGTGCTTTGTATCTCCCTGTCTCACTATGTCAGTATCAGTGTTACTAGCTGCATTACTTATATTGTGACTAATTTATAAGATGGTTGTCTCTTGCAGTAACCAGTGTGTAATCAGGCCTCCAACAAAATTTCTACGGCTGAACATCTTGAGAAAATAGATCACATTTATAACATAAAATAATTATAATAGTGTGATCCTAGGTATGAGAAGAAGCAACAGTGGAAAATGTCTCCCGGATGATAATTAGACAGAATCCAGAGAATCTTTAATTATTCATGGGGGTCTAATCCAAAATTTAGCACCTGGAGTGGTACATCAAGAAGTTTTGCCTGATCTGGGATGAACCTCACAGCACCATGAAACAAAGTTTGATCGTGAAATGTCTCCCAAATATTGGTCAAATTCCTGACCAAGAAGGGAAGAACTGAGAAATGGAATCAACAACTGAAGCCCTCCAATGTGAGCTGGTGAACCCCAAGAAAACTCAGGAAGGAGAATACCTGCCATCTAGCAGTCATCAGATTGCAGCTACTCCCTATGGTGAACCTTGAGGAAACTCTTGAGAATACAGGATCACAGGCCCCAGACAGCTGAATTACATATCAAGGAACTAATTTTAATGAGCCCTGACTCTTGCATCTTCCCATACACAGAAAAGTGCAAAATTTCTTAACTTGAGGTACTGCCTCCTGGGTTTGAAGTCCAATATTTCTAAGTTGACAGGTATAAAGTAAACACTTTCCAAGGAGGAACAAAAGAAAACAAATCTCAATACTTGGAACACTGGCACCAAAGGCAGACACTCTCAGCAAGATTCATCTGCCAAACAGAAAGATCACTGCCCCCTTTTCCTACAAGATTGTCAAATGGGACTTGACAGTGGGGAACTGTTGCAGAGAAGAACCAATTCTGACTCTATGTTGGAACTGTTTCTTTGACTTGCTTTTTGTTGCTGTTGTTGTTATAATCATACATAATGGCCTGCCTCAGAAAACCCAGTACCTCTGCCTAACTGTTGGACTCAAGTGCCTTTGTTTAGCTCACAGGGAGATAATCTGACCCTTCCTACCTGTGAATGGTTGCAGGAAAGAAGAGATTAACACATTCCTTCCACACGCTGGCCATTTCTGGAGATGTCTTGCAAGACCTGGGTCTTTTTTACTTTACTTCCACATCGCCGCTCCCTCTCTAGTCTGCCTTTATTTCCTCATCTTCCTGCCATCTCTGTTCTGTAAAAGAACCTGGCATCTAGACACTGATACTTGTTTTGAGACATTAGTCTGCCATTTTCTCAAGCAGCCAGCTTTCCAAGTCAAGTCATATTCCTTGCCTCATAAAAAAAAAAAAAAAATCTGTGTGGGAGGGAGGGATTACCTTTCTATTCAATTATAAAAACTGACATTGAATCAATCATTAAACAAATATTTATGGAACAGCTAGTATGTACCAGTTTTTACATAGAAAACTTGACCATATATCATAAAAGAAATGGAGAAAAAAGTTAGTGTACAATAACTATTGATTACTTGAACAAATATTTATTACATGTCTTCTAATATTACTGTTCTGTGGCAGAGGACACAGTGGTAAGATATTTAGTTTGTGGGTTTGAGGACTACAGGGAGATAAGTGCCTGGAGCCTGAAACAGTACGAAGCCATTAAAGTGGCTTAGGAGAATCACATCACAGATTTTTTTTCTTTTTTTTAAGTTCATTCTTACTGTTGTGTAAAGAGACAATTTTGAGGGATAAGAAAGGAAATGGTGAGACCATTTAGAAAATGATTAAAGGAAGATGGTGGTGTGATCTGGGACTGTGACAAAGCAGCAAGGAGCTATGAAAAATGGGATGTATTTTGCAGAAAAAAACAATTAAGCTCTGACAGAGTGGACGAGAGAGTGCGAGTTCAGGTTTGTGGCTTTTGGAACTAGGCAGATGGTGGTGATGCCACCTAATGAAAATGAGAAAATTGATGGAGATCCAGGCTTGCGAGAAAAAATAAAGTTATAGTTTGGATATATTAATTTTGCTACATCTATGAGCCATTCAAGTGAGAGTATCAATTTAGGCAATTGTTACAAGAATCTGGAACTCTTACTCAGTGGAGATAAACATTTGGGCAGTTCACCTGAGACGTAGCATTAAGAGCCACAGGGAGTGAAGGGCTCACAATCTTAGCTACCCAACCTTCAGCAATATGGGTGCCAAAATCCAAAAGAAAATACCACCAAGTTGATTTTGATATTTTAGAAAAAGAATACACTGTGATCATGAAATCAATTAACCTATTCGTAGGTTAAGGAGAAAAAAAAGATTCTCTGATGTTGATGTTGCAAAGTTTTCAGTTAAAATCAAAGTTCTCACTTAAATTCAGGAATCAGTGCTTTCCTGACTTTTAAAGTTTAAGATGTTGAAAAAATTTCTATAGAACTAGAAGGTAATAACACAGCCCACACCCTATCTTAACAGAAAGAGGAAAAGCATTCTCATGAATGAGATTAACAAGACAAGAATGTAAGTGATTGCTGCTATTTTGGACTCCTATGGAGAAAGCCAGGTATGATTTTCTATCTGGAAAATCCAGGACAATCATCCAAAAATGCCCTCGAATAAATAAATGAGCTTATTTATTAGGGTGGCAGTTTTTGAATTCAACATATAGAAAAGAGTGAATATTCAAATTAGTTGTAATTACTTAGAAGATTCAGTGTGAAAAAAAAAATTCTACTCATTAATGGCAACAAAAAATTCAAACTAAGATTTAACCTTATAATAAATAGTAGAACTTAGATGAAAAAAGCTGGAAGACTGGGAAAAAAGAAAGACAGGCAAGGTTTATGGTTGGGAAAATCAAGATTGAAGATTTTGAAAGATACCAATTCAGCTCCAATTATTATTAAGTCAATACAATTTCAGTCCTAATTCAAAGAGGATTTTAAAGAATATAATGATACTCAAAATTAAGAAGACTGAAGAAATTACTGAACGGGAAGAAAATCTAGGGTACACTTGGCCTGCCAGGTATCAGAATGGATTGGAAAACTATAATAAATACGATCATGTGGCATTAGTGCATAAGCACAATGGCAGAGCGATGGAACGAGAGAGAAGGAACAACAACAAAAAAATCCATATATTGTCCCATTCATCTTATTCCCTTTTATACACGGGGATTGAGAATTAGAGCTGGTAGGAACTTACGTCCAGTGGTCATGTGCCAGGGGCCAAACTTGTGATACTCAAAATATGTTATACCCTTGAGACTTATTTAGCTAAACTGGAAACTGGCACCAAACAGTCCCTTTACCCCTCCTCACCCTGGGGAAATTTCCAATTTCTCATGAGCTAAGTGCAACTCACTTGTCATATTTTCATCTTTTGAGGTCACGGCCCCTTAAAAAGAGTCTAATGCAAGCTATACAAAAATTTACAAACCATTCTGAGGTGGAGGTTTTTCCACTGACACTGAGGCCTAGCCCTGGACTGAATAGGGCAAGTGGTCCCCAGTCTGGTCCATCCTCAGAGTGATGTGAAGAGCTTTAAGAAAAGCAACATTGCTAGAGTCTACACCAGGCCAACAGCCTGGGAGTATCTAGTGATGGGATTTAGGAATCTATAATAAGGCTTCCCAGGGAACTGCATCCCTAGCCAGTCTTTGGAGCTTGGTCTCGGGAAGAAAACATTTAACATTTATAATGTTTTGCATAAAAGGGAACACCTCCCTTGATGTGATCACACAATATTAGAACAGCAATAAGCAGAACATGGTTAGGAGAAAAAGGATGAACAAACTGAGAAAAAATTACCCCAACTGTAAGAACTGCTAAACATGCTATTCACTCAAAGATTATTTTGCTGTAGCCATCACAGCTTTAGAAACAGTCAGGTTTTGAATGTTTCATATGCAGCAGTTCACAGTTGATAAACTGGTTGCCTTGGAAAAGGAGAATGGAATAGGTAAGTTAAAACTACAGCTTAGAAAAACTGTTACCTCATAAAACCTTTTGTCTGTTGATAGTCACCTTCAGTGTTGATTTGGTGCAGAAATGTTAGGTTATTGCTTTTTTTATACTATTTTTAAAATGGCTGCTTCTTGCATAACTCAGAATGATTCTAGAGAAAGCTATGTCCCTTTCCTTGCATAATCAAGATGATTTTACAAGAAAGAGTGATATAATAGGTGTGAGTTATATATATAGATCCCAGTGGCCTCCAGAGCAAGGATTTGTGACCACAGCCTTCCAGTCCCTTATCTTCTGTGAAACAGTTGGGCACTTTCAACCATCACAAGACCAAAGAGATTCCACAGGGTACCTACATCTGCTGTGATTCAGCTCAAGTTGGATTTGTGTCTCTGGGAAGACTGATGCTTCGGCTTGGATGAAATTGTTCAGTTTTCAAATATATTCAGAAGTCCTTAAAAAAAAAAAGAAAAAACGGTAATTGATAAATAAATCTAAGAACTGATTCTTTCACAGAATAACTCAGTATATAAACCATTAAACCACTAATGAATCTACTCAATGAAAAAATATGACAGTATTTTTAAAAAAGAGACGACGCTGACTAAAATAAAGCAGCAAACATGACACTGAACTCTCCTTCTCCCATACACAGACAACTGTGGGTCCATTTTTTATTGAGATTTTCCACATATGCATCCATGTCTGAGTAATCTTACTTTGACCTGTCAGTTTTTTCCTGTATATCACAGAGAGGCTCTAAAACAATGACTTGTGACAGTTACACAATGTTCCTTTCAGTTAAAGTGCCATGATTTTCTTAGCTGCTGCCCTGCTATCTTATTAATACATTTAGGTTGTCTCTGGACCAGATCTAATTTTAGATCATTCTGAATTCTGTGGGTGCACGCAGCTTTACTTCTTCTTTCCTTGTTTCTTCCATTGCAGGTAAGTTCCAAGGAGTGGGGTTTCTGGGTCATGGCTTAAAGCATCACCAGACCGTTTTTCACAAATTTCATACAGATTCACAATGTTCCCCAGTGCAGTGTGACTAGGAAAAGAATAAAAGTATATATACTAAAGGTCAGTTTTACACAGTTAATCTTGGCAAACTCCCGAAGTAGGTATAATTTCCTCTTTTATGAATGGACAAAAGGAGGATGAGGAAATTAGGTAACTTCTCCCAAATTGTAAAATTAGCTGAAGAGCCATACTTCTAACTCCAAAGCCTTGCCACCTCCCATGATAACTGAATATGCAAATTTCTAGGTAACCTTCCAGTAGTGGTTGCTATTACCGTTGTTTTCACTAGTAGTTGTAAAATGATAATCTAGACTTGCTTTAATTTGCATTTTATTTCATAAATGATCGTTCATTTCACCATTTATCTTTTTATAATCTTGATATTTTTCTTTTACAAGTATGAAAAATTTGCATCAGATACAAATCATATACAAATCACATCCTAACTCTGCTTTCTTTCCTTTTCTGGTTCTTTTTCATTGTTAGAGCGCCTCAGTGTTTCCATAGGAAAACTGTTCCTTTTCATAGGTGAATTTTCAAATCTGAGCGAGTTGTTCATTTTTCCAGAGGTCTGACATTTTTATTCAATTTTCTGTTCCTATTTTTCTCTGACAATTTGTGAAAATTTTTAATCCTATTCTATGTGGAATCTTTTGCAAGGCAAGGTAACACTTCAAATGTTCAGCATTCGGGAAATTGCTTAATAAACCGTAATTGCGCGTAAGTACAAGAAAATAACTCGGCCGTGAGATGAGGATAACCAGGATCAGGGAAGTGAAACTGCTTTGTTGTTAAGAACCTGGAGACGAGGAAACTGAAAAACAAGACGCTGAGGGTGGTGGGCTTATGATTTTAAAAAAATCTATTTGAAAGATGGTAACGATAACCCTATATGCGAGACAGAATAAGAGACACAGATGCATGGAACAATTTTATGGACTCTGAGGGAGAAGGTGAGGGTGGGACGTTCTGGGAGAATAGCATTGAAACATGTATATTATCGTATGTGAAACAGAACACCATTCCATGTTCGATGCATGAGACAAGGGCTCAGGGCCGGGGCAATGGGATGACCCAGAGGGATGGGATGGGGAGGGAGGTGGGTGGGGGGTCCAGGAAGGGGAACACATGTAAACCCATGGCTGATTCATGTCAATGTATGGCAAAAACTATTACAATATTGTAAAGTAATTAGCCCCCAACTAAAATAAATAAATTTATAAAATAAAAAAAAAAATCTATTTGCTACATATGGTACCAAAAGAAAAGGGGGTAAAAAAAACGAAAAGGGACAGCAAAAAACGGACTTCTCGTTGTTCAATAATCAAAGGTGAAGGTGCCACCCCTACTGGCAGATGAGGGTGGTTCTCCGAGAAGCACCTGATCCCCTCCCCTCAGTCTCCAGAGGGCCGAGTTCCCTCCTTCCGGAGGGTCAGTCGAGACAGCGAAAAGCCTTTGCTTTTGGGTCCACCACATCTGAGCTCCCAGGAGACACTGCTCCCGGTACCTGGATTTCTCTGGCCTGGAGTGAGGGCCGGGTCGCCCATGACTCCCCCGGCCGAGGCCGAAGCCCAGGCCACGCCCGCCCGAGCCGATCCCCAGGGGGTTGCCTAGAGACCCACCCGCTGCGGCTACCCAGGTACCTCCCAGCCGCGCGATGGCAGGCAGGGCCGCCTCTCGGGAGGAGTTCGGCAGCAGCGGCTGGGGGCCCACGGACGCTCCGGGCCTCCTCACCGCCGAGGTCGGGCCCCGTGGGGCGCCCGCTTCCCCCACCCCCAATTCCGCGTCTCCTCTGGGCATCGGGAGGGCCCAGATCCTGGGGCTTCTCCCTTGTTCTTCTGAGCTCCCCAGCGGCTCCTCGGACCTGCGGCCCCTCTACCGGTGCGATTCGCCCATCCCACTCCCGCAGTGGACGAGCGTTGGGGGGGGGGGGGGAGGCCTAGATTCCTACACACCACCCACATCCCTCGGGAGGGGGACCAGCCAGCTGCGGCCCCCGCCCACGTTCCGAGCAAATGGAGCTCTCCTAACCAGGAGGGCAAAGCCGAGCGGCGGCTGCCAAAAACCAACAAGCACGCTAAACAGGCCAGACGTTCCCCGCGCCCGCCGGAAGCCCCCAGTCCTCCTCACTGTCAAGGTCTGCCTCCCACCCAATCCGATCCGGCTGGGTGCCCCGAGGCCCCGGCCGCCAGGCCCGGGGTTGGGCGGCCTCCGCTGGGGGTTTAAAGGACTACGTGGCTGTTTACCTGCCTCTGCGAGAGAGAAGACGCTCTCAGCTCTGCGGCTGTCAGCAACTGGCAACTGGGGCGGGTGAGTCGCCCGGCAGAGGAGGCGGCGCAGGGGCGGGGAGGCGACGGCGCGCGCACGCTCAGGCGCATCCGCTGCCGCGCCCGGGGTTTACCGGCAGACTCCGGAATCTAAGTCCCTGGGAAAAACGAGTTGAGACTAGCTTAAATGCTAACATCAGCTAATATCGCCTCCCTGGCCCATCACTCCCTGAAATTGCTTGTTGACGATAAAAATCATCTTTAACGGAAAAATCGGCCAAAGCCCCAGCTTTTCGTTACGTAATGGAGAAAATGACAGATTAGGGAATGAGAAAGCAATTTCTGGAACTTTGCTAACCAGAAGTTTCTAAAAAGGACAAAAATTCTACTACCCTGGATTGAGTCCAATGTTTGTGAATTTTCAGATTAAAATTTGAGGCCTCGAAAGGATATTAGCCGTCACCTGCCGTCCTTTACTCAGTTCCTGCTCATTATCTACAAAATAAATGATTTAGATTATGATATTCTTAAGTGAGGGAAATGCACTCCATTTAACAAGTCCATTCTGCACATTACCTGAGGTTTCTTGTGTAAAACACGGTGTGTTCTTGATCATTATTACTGCCAAAATTTTACGTAGGGGTTTGTCTCATGTGAAGGATGGCAAGGGATAGAAGACAGATGTTAGGGTTAGCGGGCTCATATACATCATTACCCAAATTTGGGCACTTTTGAGAGTACCAATATTAATTATGCCGGATCAATGGGTATAAACCTGGGAAAAATGAGATATCTAGTCCCCTTGTTATGGGCAAGAGGCTCCACTAAGCTTGCAAGGAAAGAGGTTTTTTTAAATATTGAGACACCAAGTAGGTTAAATATCTCAGGGTGGATCTCTCAAATAGGATGGGGACAAGTGAGGGAGGGGAGAGGCCAGGACAATTGTGTAGAATGAGGTGATGTGTATATGAATGTGGATGGGGGCCTGAAAGTTCTGCTGGGAAAGAGAAAAGAGAGGTCTATAAAATATGACGATGGGATAAAGATGATTCAGTAACAGAAATGGATTGTGGCCAGTTAGAAATGAGTATTAGGCAGCAATGCCAGGGCTGTTTTCTATCCAGTCAGTCTTACATAATGATTAAGTTGACAGTACTTTTAGAGCCTTACCTTCTTTCCTCAGAGATTGTTTATTGTGAGGTGCGTTTGGGGCAGTGAAGCATCTCTTTGAGTCTTGAGCTGGGTGGAGCTGGGAGTGAGTGACCAGATCAGGCTGGGCAAGGGACTGACTTTCCCCTGCCAGGAGGGGCAATGTAAAGCTCATTTGCTACAGATGAGTCGCTTCAGTCGTGTCCGACTCTGTGCGACCCCATAGACGGCAGCCCACCAGGCTCCCCCGTCCCTGGGATTCTCCAGGCAAGAACACTGGAGTGGGTTGCCATTTCCTTCGTTTAGAAGATGCCAAAACTCAGCCTTTTTCCTCAAAAGAATCCGATGTCAACTGGCTGAATGCTTTCCTTCCCTCCCCCAACCAAGAAAATGCTCAAAAGGCAATATAGTTCATGAGGGTTTGAGGGAACCAAATGACATTGCCTTTTGTCCTATTCTGGCTATTGTTGCCATGTAGCAACTACTCCAAAACTTAATGGTTTAAAGAAACCACCATTTTATTATGCCCATGAATTGTGTAGGCCAAAGAGTTGGACAGGCACAATGGGGACTTGACTCTGCCCCGTGACGTCTAAGGCTGCTGTTGGGAAGACTCAGTGTCTGAGATTGACTTGATAGCTAGGAGTTGGAATCAGTTCAGTCACTTGCATGGCTGGCACCTGGGCTGGGAGGACTTAAAAATCAGGTGTACTGATTGAAGTGCCTTCACATGACTTCCCCACGTGGCCTGGCCTCCTCCCAGCATAGTAGTCTCAAGTTTGATGAGCTTCTTACCTGGCTTAAGAAGTCCCAAGAGGACCCAAGTGTGAGACTTTCAGTAAACAACATGGAAGCTGCATTGCCACTTCTCACATAGTCTCAAAAGTCACATAACGTCACTTTTCACTATACGCTCTCGACCAAAGTAGTCGTATGCTCATCCAGATTCAAGGGCAGGAATCATGGACCCCACCTCTCAATGGGAAGAGTATCAAAGAACTTGTGGCCATTTTTGAAAACTGCCATTATGGAATTATAGATTCTTAGGGGCTTTCATTGGCCTCATGAACAGCATCACGTTGGTCAGCCCACAGGAGAAAGCTTTTGCAAATGGCCCTACATCATTCCTCATCTCAGTCTCTACCATCACCACAACTACTGTATCCCATTATATACAAGGAAGGCCACTTTCTGAACTGAATGACAAGCATGTTTGAGAGTTTGTCCTCTGAGGCCTGGCTGTGCTGAGGTTATGGCACCATGAAGACATTCTTTGAAAGTCTCCCTTCACATCTCCCATGTCCTGGCTCAAAGTTACCTGTCAACATCACATAGATCCTCCTCAGCAAACATGGAGAAGCTAAAGAAGTCAAACTCTAAGTTTATCCTATTTTCAAAAGAAGAATTATTTCGTTCAGCAAATAATTTATAGAGAACCTAGTGTGAATTAGATAGTTATAGTTTCTGACCTTAGACAACAAAGGGAATACAGGAAGCCACAAGAAAATGACCAGGTCATGCAGGGCCTAACAGCCAATGACCAGGTCTTTAGATTTTAATTAAATGTGATAGGAAGCCCTTGAAGATTTAAGCAGGGTGGTGATGTAACCTGATTTCAAAGACCATTCTGATTGTTGTGTGGGGCCTGAGGGGCAATGGTGGGGCTTGGTGGTAGAGGAGGAATTCTGAAATGGTGAGAAATGGAGGAAGATCAAGTTTTAGAGAAGTTTCTTCCATTTTGGGTATGTTGAATTTTAGTTTTATTTGAATTTTATATTGGAAGGGTTGGTGCTGAAGTTGTGCATTTAGAAATTGTCAGTAAAAATCTGCCTGCATTACAGGAGACCCGGGTTTGATCCCTTGGTCAGGAAGATCCCCTGGAAAAGGAAATGGCAGCCACTATTCTTGCCTGGGAAATCCCATGGACAGAGGAGCCTGGTGGACTAGAGCCCATGGGGTTGCAAAGAGTTGGGCATGACTGAGGTGACTAAACCACCACCAGTATTTAGATGATTTTCAAAGTTGTGGGCTTGGATGATAACACAAGAGAGAAAGTGTAGCCAGAGGAAAGAAGAGGAATCAGGACTGAATGGTAAGAAACTCAGACAGTTTTAGATCATGGTTCTTAGCTTTCAGTGTACATCACCTGGGGTCTAGATAAAACACAGATTCCTGGGCCCACCCTCAGTTCAATTCAGTTCAGTCGCTCAGTCGTGTCCGACTCTTTGCGACCCCATGAACCACAGCACACCAGGCCTCCCTGTCCATCACCAACTCCCAGAGTCCACCCAAACCCATGTCCATCAAGTCAGTGATGCCATCCAACCATCTCATCCTCTGTCGTCCCCTTCTTCTCCTGCCCTCAATCTTTCCCAGCATCAGAGTCTTTTCAAATGAGTCAGCTCTTTGCATCAGGTGGCCAAAGTATAGAAGTTTCAGCTTCAACATCAGTCCTTCCAATGAACACCAGGACTGATCTCCTTTAGGATGAACTGGTTGGATCTCCTTACAGTCCAAGGGACTCTCAAGAGTCTTCTCCAACACCACAGTTCAAAAGCATCAATTCTTCGGCTCTCAGCTTTCTTTAGAGTCCAACTCTCACATCCATACATGACTACTGGAAAAATCATAGCCTTGACTAGACAGACCTTTGTTGGCAAAGTAATGTCTCTGCTTTTTAATATGCTGTCTAGGTTGGTCATAACTTTCCTTCCAAGGAGTAAGCGTCTTTTAATTTCATGACTGCAGTCACCATCTTCAGTGATTTTGGAGCCCAGAAAAATAAAGTCTGACACTGTTTCCACTGTTTCCCCATCTATCTGCCATGAAGTGATGGGACCGGATGCCATGATCTTAGTTTTCTGAATGTTGAGCTTTAAGCCAACTTTTTCACTCTCCTCTTTCACTTTCATCAAGAGGCTCTTTAGTTCTTCTTCACTTTCTGCCATAAGGGTGGTGTCATCTGCATAGAGGTTATTGATGTTTCTCCTGGCAATCTTGATTCCAGCTTGTGCTTCATCCAGCCCAGTGTTTCTCATGATGTACTCTGCATATAAGTTAAATAAACAGGGTGACAATATACAGCCTTGACATACTCCTTTTCTTATTTGGAACCAGTCTGTTGTTCCATGTCCAGTTCTAACTGTTGCTTCCTGACCTTCATACAGGTTTCTCAAGAGGCAGGTTAGGTGGTCTGGTATTCCCACCTCTTTCAGAATTTTCCACAGTTTATTGTGATCCACATAGTCAAAGGCTTTGGCATAGTCAATAAACCAGAAATAGATGTTTTTCTGGAACCCTCTTGCTTTTTTGATGATCCAGCGGATGTTGGCAATTTGATCTCTGGTTCCTCTGCCTTTTCTAAAACCAGCTTGAACATCTGGAAGTTCACGGTTCATGTATTACTGAAGCCTGTCTTGGAGAATTTTAAAAATTACTTTACTAGATTGTGAGATGAGTGCAATTGTGTGGTAGTTTGAGCATTCTTTGGCATTGCCTTTCTTTGGGATTGGAATGAAAACTGACCTTGTCCAGTCCTGTGGCCACTGCTGAGTTTTCCATATTTGCTGGCATATTGAGTGCAGCACTTTCACAGCATCATCTTTCAGGATTTGAAATAGCTCAACTGGAATTCCATCACCTCCACTAGCTTTGTTCATAGTGATGCTTTCTAAGGCCCACTTGACTTCACATTCTAGGATGTCTGGCTTTAGGTGAGTGATCACACCATTATCTAGGTCATGAAGATCTTTTTCTTACACTTCATTTGCCTCTTCTTTACGACCGCAGCTCTGCTTAGGTATGTGCGTTTTGAGAAAGCACAGGCGTTTGCTTATTAATGTTGCAAAGTCACCTAACAGTGTAATTCCACCCACTCAGGGTAACAACAGGTATGGCAGAAGCACTCACAGAACACTCTTCCATGAACTCTTTTCTAAGTGAATGATACAGTGTGTTATAGGAGTGTCTTTGCACAGATCTGAAGCTGTGGGGAAACGTTTCTCTGAACCTAGAACTCAGGGCCTGAAATGAAAGCAGCATTTGCGCCTAACAAACATGGAATGCTCGCAATCTCCAGCCTAACAGAACAGCTCACAGGGCATATTTCCCTTCTTTAGGACCAGAAGTTGGCTTGCCACTTCATGATGGAAAGTTTCTAACAGTACTGTTTTAGCTTATCCATGCAAAAAGAGATTCTGCCTAGGATTCGGACTCTAATGGCAGAAGCAGCACTTCTTTGTGTGAGTGCAGCGTGGTTTCAGTCCTAAGCCTGAAAGAGATGCACTTAGGCCTGAAATGAAATCATGGCCTGAAATGAAAGCAGCATTTGTTACTTATGAACTTGGAATACTTACAATCTCCAGCCTGATGGAAAAGTTCATGGGGTCATTTTTCTCTTCTTTAGGACCACAAGTCTACTTGCCACTTTTTGATGGGAAGTCCTTTGGCAGTACAGTTTTAGCTAATCAGTGGAAAAACAGATACAAACATCAACATTCACAGAGAGCACTTTGTGTCCTAGGAATGCGTTTACACAGCTTTGAATCTTCAAGGAGACGTCTTGTTGTGTACCTAGGAATAGGGTCTGACTTCCCCTTGGGAAACTGTAGTTGCAGCAACCCACCTGCCAGAAAAACACAACAGGCTCATTCTGCTCTTCCATTTCAGAACAACTTTGGTTAAGTAGTTGATTTTTCAGTGAATCTGGCAGGCTTCCCTGGTGGCTCAGAGGGTAAAGCATCTGCCTGCAACGTGGGTGACCTGGGTTGGATCCTTGGATCAGGAAGATCCCTTGAGAATTAAATGGCAAGCCACTCCAGTAGTCTTGCCTGAAAAATTCCATGGATGGAGGAGCCTGGTAAGCTACAGTCCATGGGATTGCAGAGTTGCAATGACTGAACAACTTTACTTCTCATGAAGCAGGCGGCTTGACACTTCTGGCTGCAAGGTCACCTGACAGTACTTTTCACCTCTTCAGGGTAAAAACAGGCCTGACCATCCACATTCCCAGAGTACTCTCCACTGCTATCTTTGTTCCACAAATGGTACAGAGTTTGTACACTAGGAGTGTCTTTACACATCTCTAAATGTGCAGGGAAATGTGTTATCCTGAAGCTGCAAATAAGGTAATATGGCAAAGTCAGTATATTCCTCCCCTTAAAGCTGGGTAGTTGCAGCCACCAATCAGCTAGGAAGAAACGCAGTGGCTCGTTTGTCTGGGCATTATGACAACAGCTTTGGGCCATTATGAGTCTTCTGAAAGGAAATTGCAGCTTGGCACTTCTTACTGGGAAGTCATCACCCAGTCCAGTTTCACTGAATTAGGCTGCTGATAACAGGTATGGCAGTCAACACTCTGAGAACACTCCCCACAGATCTCTTTACTCATGGATTGGTGCAGTCTGTCCTTGGGTCTCTTACACAGCTTTCTAATGACAGGGACATTTGTTTGGTTCATGTGGGATTTTTAGCCTAATGGCAGAAGCAGTATTTCTTCGTTTGACCACAGGGTAATCGCAGTCTTAAGCCTGAAAGAAATGCACATGGGTTCATTTTCCACTTCCTTACCAAGGCAGTTTTGCTAAAGTGTCTGTTTTTTTTCTGAAAGCACAGGCTCTAGCTTATTAATGCTACAAAGTCACCTGACAGTGTAATTCTTCCCACTCAGGGTAACAACTGGTATGCCAGAAGCACTCACAGAACACTCTTCCCTGGTCTCTTGTCTAAGGGAATGATACAGTGTGTTCTAGGAGTGTTTTGCACAGATCTGAAGCTGTGGGTAAATATTTCTCTGAACCTAGAACTCAGGGCCTGAAATGAAAGCAACATTTGTGCCTAAGGAACCTGGAATAACTGCAATCTCCAGACTGACGGAAAACACATGGCATTATTTTTCCCTTCTTTAGACCACAAGTCTCATCAAGGACTTGTGTTTTCTGAGAGAAACATTCTGCTTACCACTTCTTGATTGGAGTCCACTGACAGTACAGTTTTAGCTGATCATTGTAAGTTCAGTTCAGTCGCTCAGTCGTGTCTGACTCCTTGCAACCCCATGAATAGCAGCATGCCAGGCCTCCCTGTCCATCACCAACTCCCGGAGTCTACCCAAACCCATGTCCATCGAGTTGGTGATGCCATCCAACCATCTCATCCTCTGTCGTCCCCTTCTCCTCCTGCCCCCAATCCTACCCAGCATTAGGGTCTTTTCCAATGAGTCAACTCTTCGCATGAGGTGGCCAAAGTATTGGAGTTTCAGCTTCAACATCAATCCTTCCAATGAACACCCAGGATTGATCTCCTTTAGGATGGATTGATTGGATCTCCTTGCAGTCCAAGGGATCATTGTAAAAACAGATGGAAAAGTCAACATTCACAGATAGCCCATTGTGTCCTAGGAATGGATTTACACAGCTTTGAAACTATAGGTCAATGTCGTTTTGTGCACATGGAATTGGGGACTGATGTGCCAAAGCATTCGTTTCCCCTTGTGACCCTGTGTAGTTAGAGCATACCACCTGCCAGAGAAATACAACAGGCTCATTCTGCTCTTCCATTCCAGAACAGCTTTGGTTAAGTCAGTGGATTTTCAATGAATCCAGCTGGATTCCCTGGTGACCCAGAGGGTAAAACATCTGCCTGCAACATCAAAGACCCAGGTGTGATCCCTGGGTCAGGAATATCTCCTGGAAAAGGAAATGGCAAGCCATACCAGTACTTCTTGCCTGGAAAATTCCGTCGAAAAAGGAGCCTGGTAAGCTACGTTGCATGGGAGTGCAAAGAGTCACATACAACTGAGCAACTTCACTTCTCATGAAGCAGGTGGCTTGCCACTTCTGGCTGCGAGGTCACCTGATATTACTTCTCACCTCATCAGGTTAAAAACAGACCTGAACATCCAGATTCACAGAGCACTCTCCACCGCTATCTTTGATCCACAAATGGTACAGAGTTTGTACACTAGGAGTGTCTTTACACAGCTCTAAATGTGCAGGGAAATGTGTTATCCTGAAGCTACAAATAAGGTAATATGGCAAAGTCAGTATATTCCTCCCCTTAAAGCTGGATAGTTGCAGCCACCAATCAGCTAGGAAGAAACGCAGTGGCTCATTTGTCTGGGCATTATGACAACAGCTTTGGGCCATTATGAGTCTTCTGAAATGAAATTGCACCTTGGCACTTCTTACTGGGAAGTCATCACCCAGTCCAGTTTCACCAAATTAGGCTGCTGATAACAGGTATGGCAGTCAACACTTCCAGAACACTGCCTACTGAACTCTCAGAACACTCCCCACTGAACTCTACTCGTGGTATGGTGCAGTCTGGCCTGGGCTCGCTTATACAGCCTTCTAACGACAGGGGGATTTATTTTTGTTCATATGGGATTTGGAGCCTAATGGCAGAAGCAGCACTTCTTCATGTAACTGCAGGGTGGTTGCAGTCTTAAGCCTGAAAGAAATGCACACGGGTTGATTTGCCTGTTCCTTACGACCACAGCTTTAGTATCTGCCTTTTCTGAAAGCACAGACACTTGCTTATAATGCTACAAAGTCACCTGACAGTGTAATTCCACCCACTCAGGGTAACAATTATGGCAGAACCACTCACAGAACATTCTTCACTGAAGTCATCTCTAAGAAATTGTACAGTGTGTTCTTGGAACCTTGGCACAGCTCTGAACCTGTTTGGAAACGTTTCTCTGAACGTAGAACTCGGGACCTGAAGAGAAAGCAGTATTTTCACCTAACGAACCTGCAATACTTGCAATGTCCAGCCTGATGGTAAAGCACACGGGGTCATTTTCCCCTTCTTTAGGACTGAAGTCTCATCAAGTACTTCTGTTACTTGAGAGAAACACTCGGCTTGCCACTTCTTGATGGGAAGTCCTCTGACAGTACTGTTTTCGCTGAATAGGGTAAGAACATTCAACATTCACGGAGAGCACGTTGTGTCCTAGGAATGCATTTACACAGCTTTAAAACTGCAGGGAGACAACTTTTTGTGAACCTGGAATTGGGATCGGACTTCCCAAAGCAGTCATTTCCCCTTGTGAACCTGTGTAGTTGCAGAAAAACACAACAGGCTCATTCTACTCTTCAAATCCAGAACAACTTCGGGTAAATAGTTGAGTTTTCAATGAATCTGGTGGGTTTCCCTGGTAGCTCAGAGGGTAAAGGATCTACCCGCAATGTGGGAGACCTGGGTTCGATACCCGGGTCGCGAAGATCCCCTGGAGAAAGAATTGGCAACCCACTTTAGTACTCTTGCCTGGAAAATTCCATGGACAGAAGACCTCCATAGGCTACAGTCCATGGGATCGCAAAGAGTTGCACATGAATGAGCAGCTTCACTTCTATGAGACAGGCAGTTTGCCACTTCTTGCTGTGAGGTCACCTGACAGTATGTTTCACCTATGCAGGGTGAAAACAGGCCTGGCCATCCACATTCATAGAGCACTCTCCACTGCTATCTATGCTCCTCAAACGGTACGGTGTTTGTACACTAGGAGTGTCTTTGCTGCTGCTAAGTCGCTTCAGTCGTGTCCGACTCTGTGCGACCCCACCAGGTTCCGCCGTCCCTGGGATTCTCCAGGCAAGAATACTGGAGTGGGTTGCCATTTCCTTCTCCAGTGCATGAAAGGGAAAAGTGAAAGTGAAGTCGCTCAGTCGTGTCCGACTCTTAGCGACACCATGGACTGTAGCCTACCAGGCTCCTCCATCCATGGGATTTTCCAGGCAAGAGTACTGGGGTGGGGTGCCATTGCCTTCTCCGAGGAATGTCTTTACCCAGCTCTAAATGTACAGGAAACATGTTATGTTGAGGCTGGAATCAAAGTAATATGGTAAAATCTATATAATCCTCCTGGGAAAGGTGGATAGTTGCAGCCTCCAACCAGCCATGAAGAAACACACTGGGTCATTTGTCTGTACATTATGACAACAACTTTGGTCCATTATTTGAGTTTTCTGAAAGGAACTTGCTACTTGCTACTTCTCATTGGGAAGTCATCACCCAGTCCATTTTTCACCCAATTAGGCTGCTGGCGACAACAGCCAGGTGGTTGTTGTAGGCTGGTAGTCAACACTCCCAGAACACTCCCCACTGAATGCGGGATCCCACGTGCAGGGTCTGGGGGCTGGGTTAGCCTAGCAGACTATGAATGTGTGACTCCAGGTACATTGTCTGGAGAAGAGTGTCACCCTGAAGACTGTGGACCTGTGACCACAGCTACAGGTTCAGGAGGTGGTCACCGTGGAAACTCTGGACATGTGACCCCAGGTGGGGGGTCTGGGAGGGGGTCACCCTGGATACTGGTGACATTCGATCCCAGGTGGAGGATCTGAGAGGTGGGGACACTCTGGAGACTGTGTAAGTGGGACCCGAGGAACAGGGTCTGGGAGGTGGGGTCATCCTGGATAATGTGGACATTTACCCCAGGAACAGTGTGGAACGTGAATTTACACTGGAGACTGTGGGCATTTGACCTCAGGTGCAGAGTCCGGGAGGTGGGGTCACTGTGAAGTCTGTGGATATGTGACACCAGGCACAGGGTATTGTATTGAGAGGGGTGTCACCTGGAGACTATGGACATGTGACCCCAGGTGCAGGGTCAAGAGGAGGTCACCCTGGAGACTGTGAACATGTGACCCCAGGTAAAAACTCTGGGGGAGTATCACCCTTGAGACTGTGGTCCTGTGACCCTATGTACAAGATCTGGACTGTGGGGTCACCCTGGAGACTGTGGACATGTACCCCAGGTGCAGGATATGGGAGGTGGGTTTACACTGGAAACTGTGGTCATGTGACTCCAGGTAGAGGTTCTTGAGGGTGGGGTCAACCTGGAGACTGTGGATGTGTGACCCTTTGTGCATGGCATGGGTAGTGGGGTCACCCTGGAGACTATGGATGTGTGACCCCAAGTACAGGGTCTGGAGGCTAGGGTCACCCTGGAGACTATGGACATTTGACCACAAGAACAGGGTTTGGGGAGGGGGATTCCTCTGGAAACTGTGGATGATTGACCTCAGTTGCATGGTCTGGAAAATGGGGTCACCCTGGGACTGTAGGTCTATGACCCAGGTACAGGGTTTGTAGGGTGGGGTCGCCCTAGAGACTGTGGAATTGTGACACATGTTTCAGTGTCTAGGAGGTGTATCACTGAAGAGACTGTGGACATGTGCCCCAGATACAGCATCTGGGGGTGGTTAACCTGGCGACTGTAGATGTGTGACCACAGGTGCAGGGTCTGGGAGGAAATCACCGTGGAGACTGTGGACTTTCAATCCCAGGGGCAGGGTGTGGGAGGTGGGGTCACCCTGGAGACTCTGGACATGTGCTCCAGGTGCAGGGTATGGGAGGGGTTTTAGCCTGGAGACTGTGGCCATGTGACCCCACGTACAGGGTCTGGGGAGGGGTGTCACCCTGGAGACTGTGGACTTGTGACCCCATGTAAAGGATCTGGAGGGTGGGGTCACCCCTGTAGACTGTGGACGTGTGACCCAAGAGAGAGGGTCTGGGAAGAAGGGTCACCCTCATAACTGTGGATGTGTAACACAAGATACAGAATCTGGAGTGTGACATCACTGGAAACTGTGGATGTATGACCCCAGGTACAGGGTATGGGAAAGGGGATCACCCTGGAGACTGTGGATATGTGACCCCATGTACAGTGTCTGGAGGGTAGGGTCACCCTTGAGACTGTCGACCTGTGACCCCAGGCACAGGATTTGGGGAGGGAGGTTCCCCTGGAAACTGGAAGTGTGACCCCAGGTGCATGGTTTGGGAAGTGGGGTCACCCTGAGAACTGTGGATGTGTGACCCAAGTACAGGTTCTAGAGGGTGGAGTCACCCTGAAAACTGTGGATGTGTGAGCCCAGGTGCACGGTTTGGGAAGTGGGGTCACCCTGGAGATTATGGAGGTGTGACCCCACATACAGGGTCTGGAGGGTGGGGTCACCCTGGAGACTGTGGATGTGTGAATGCAGGTATAGGGTCTGGAGTGGGTGTTATGCTGGACTGTAGACATGTGACTCCAGGTGATTGGTCTGGGAGGGGGCATCACCCTGGCGACCAAGGACATGTGACGTCAGGGTCAGGGTCTGGGAGAGGGTCTCCCTGGAGACTGTGGACATGTGACCACAGGTGCAGGGTCTGGGAGGGGGTCACCCTGGAGGATGTGGATGTGTGACACCAGGTGCAGGGACTGGCAGGATGTCACCCTGGAGATCGTGGACATTCAACCCCAGTTGCAGGGTCTGAGAGGTGTGGTCATCCTGGAGACTGTGGACATGTGACCCCAGGTATAGGATGTTGGTGGTGGGGGTCACACTGGAGGCTGAGGTCATGTGACCCCAGGTACAGAGTCTGGAGTGGGGGTCACTCTGGAGCCAGTGGACATGTGACCCCAGGTTCAGGGTCTGGGGGGTGTCACCCTCACACTGTGGACATGTGTCCCCATGTACAGCATCTGGTGGTGGTCACCCTGCAGACTGTGGACATGTGACCCAGGTATAGGGACTGGAAGGTGGGGTCACCCTGGAGACTGTGGACATTTGAACCCAAATATAGTGTCTGGGAGGGGACCCCAAGGGGACTGTAGATAGGTGTCCCTAGGTACAGGGTCTGGAGGGTGTCACTCTGGAGACTGTGAACATGTGACCCAGGTATAGTGTCTGGGAGGGGACACCAAGAGGACTGTAGATAGGTGTCCATAGGCTTAGGGTCTAGGAGGGTGTTATCCTGGAGACTGTGAACCTGTGAACCTATGTATGTGGTCTGGGAGGGGTTGTCACCCTGTAGACTGTGGACATGTGACCCCAGGTTCAGGGTCTCGGAGGCTGTCACCCTGGAGACTGTGGACGTGTGACCCCTGGTGCATGGTCTGGGAGTGGGTGTCACACTGGAGACTGTGGATGTGTGGCCCCAGATTCGGTGTACCCCAGAGGCAGGGTCTGGGAGGGGGAGTCACCCTGGAGACTCTGGATATGCCACCCCAGGAAAAGATCTGGTGAGGTGAGGTCACCCTGGAGACTGCGGGCATGTGACCCCAGGTATGAGGTCTGGTGAGGTGGAGTCACCCTGGAGACTGTGGACGTGTGAACCCAGGTGCAGTGTCTGGGGAAGGTGTCACCCTGGAATCTGTGGACATGTGACCCCTGGGGCAGGAGAGGGGTCACATTGGAGACTGTGGACTTGTGACCCTAGGTGAAGGGTCTGGGAAGGGGGCCACCTGGAGACTGTTTCAATGTGACCCCAGGTACAAGGTCTGGGGAGGGGTGTCACCCTGGAGATAGTGGACACATGACGCCAGGTGCAGGGTCTGGAGAGGGATCACCCAGAAGAATGTCGATGGGAGACCCCAGGTACAGGGTCTGGGAGGGTATCACCCTGGAGACTGTGGATGTATGAGCCGAGGTGCATGGACTGGTGTGGTGGGGTCACCCTGGAGTCTGTGGACGAGTGATCCCAGGTACAGGTTCAGGGGGAGTGTAACCCTGAAGACTGTGGACGTGTACCACAGTTGCAGGGTCTTGGAAGGGGGGTCACCCTGGAGACTGTGGACATGTGACCCCAGGTACAAGTTCTGGTGAGATGGGGTCACCCTGGAGACTGTGCATGTGTGACCCTACATTCAGGGTATGAGAGGGAAATCACCCTGGAATCTGTGGACGTGTGACCCCAGGTGCAGGAGGAGGGTCATAATGGAGAATGTGGACATGTGATCCCTGGTGCAGGTTCTGGGAGGGGATCATCCTGGAGACTGTGGACATATGATCCCAGGCATAGGGGCTGGGAGAGGTTTACACTAGAGACAGATGCCATGTGATCCCAGGTACAGGGTCTGGAGAGGGGTGTCACCATGGAGACTGTGGACATGTGACCCCTGGTACAAGGTATTGGGAGGCGGGGTCACCCTGGAGACTGTTGATGTGTGAACCTGGGTGCACGGTATGGGACATGGGGTCACACAGAGACTGTGGATGTGTGAAACCAAGTACAGGGTCTTGAATGATGGGTCACTCTGGAGCCTGTGGACGTGTGACCCCAGGTACACAGTCTGGGAGGGAGATTACGCTGGAGACTGTGGATATGTGACCTCAGTTACAGTATTTGTGCATGGTCACTCTGGAGACTTTGGACATGTGACCCCAGGTACAGGGTCAGGAGGAGGTCATCTTGGAGACTGTGGACATGTGACACCAGGTACAAGGTGTGTTGAGGTGGGCTCACCCTGGAGACTATGGACCTGTGAGCTTGCCTGCAAGGTCTGGGAGGTGTGTCACCCTGGAATCTGTCTATGTGTGACCCCAGGTGCAGAAGGGGGGGTCACATTGGAGGATGTGGAAATGTCAGCCCAGGTGCAGGATCTGGGAGGGGGGTCACCCTGGAGACTGTGGACATGTGAGGCCCTGTGCAGAGTTTGGGAGGGGTCACCCTGGAGACTGGAGACATTTGAACTCAGTGCAGGGTCTGGGAGGGGGTCACCATGAAGACTATGAATGTGCAATCCAGGTGCCGTTTACTGGGAAGGAGGATTACCAAGGAGACTGTGGCTATGTGAACCCACATGCAGGTTCTGGGAGGTGGGTTCACCTTGTAGACTGTGGACATGTGACTCTAGTTACAGTGTCTGGGGAGGGGTGTCACCCTGGAGACTGAGTACATGTGACCCCAGGTGCAGGGTAGGGTGGGGGTCACCCTGGAGACTGGGGACATGTGACCCCAGGTACAGGGTCTGGGAGGGGTTTACTGTGGAAACTGGCCATATGACCCCAGGAGCAGGGCCTGGGAGGGGGGTCACCTTGTAGAATATGGACATGTGACCCCAGTTAGAGGGTCTGGAGGCTAGGGTCACCCTGGAGACTGTGGACGTGTGACCCTAGGTACTGGGTTTGGGGAGGGAAATTCACCTGGAAACTATTGATGTGTGAACCCGGTTTCATGGTCTGGGAAGTGGGGTCACCCTGGGACTGTGGATATGTGACCCAGGTACAGGGTCTGGGAGGGGTGTCACCCTGGACACTGTGGATGTGTGATCACAGGTGCACAGTCTCGTGTGGTGGGGTCACCTTGGAGGAGGTGGACCTGTGAATCCAGGTACAGTGTCTAGGAGGATGTCACCCTGGAGACTGTGAATACGTACCTCAGGTGCAGGGTCTGAGAGGGGTGGAGACTGTGGACGTGTGAACCCATTTAAAAGGTATGTTGAGGTAGGGTCACCGTAGATACTATGGACATATGACCCCAGGTACAAGGTCTATTGAGGTGCAGTGACCCTGGAGACTGTGGACATTTGACCCAAGGTACATGATGTTGAGGGTTGGGTCATCCTGGAAGCTGAGGATGTTGACCCCAGGTACAGGGTATGGGGAGGGAGATCACCCTGGAGACTGGAAGTGTGACCACAGGTGCATGGTATGGAAGAAGTGTCACCCTGGAGACTGGATCTGTGAACACTGGTACAATGTCTGGAAGATGGGGTCACCCTGGAGACTATGGACATGTGACCCCAGGTACAGGATCTGGAAGGGATGTCACATTGGAGATTGTGGCCATGTGAGCCCAGGTAGAGGGTCTGGAGGGTAGGGTCACCCCGGAGACTGTGGATGTGTGACCCCAGGTGCAGGGTCTGGGAGGGAACTCACCCTGGAAACTGTGGACATGTGACCACAGGTACAGGGCCAGGGTGGGATTACCATGGGGACTATGGATGTGTGACCCCAGATGCAGGGTCTATGAGAGGGGATCTCCCTGGCGACTGTGGATGTGTGACCCTAGGTACAGGGTCTGTGTGGGGTCACCATGGAGATGGTTGACATGTGACTCAGGTGCAGGATCTATGAGGTGGGGTCACCCTGGAGACTGTGGACATGTGACCGCACGTGCAGGGTCTGGGAGGGGGTCACCCTGGAGAGTGTGGAGATTTGGCTCCAGGTAAATGATGTTGAGGGTGGGGTCACCCTGGAGGCTGAGGTCGTGTGGCCCAAGGTGCAGGATATGGGGCGGGGGGTACCCTGGAGACTGAACGTGTGACCCCCCCCAGGTGTACAGTATGGGCAGTTGGGTCTCCCTGGAGACTGTGGATATGTGACCCCAGGTACAGGGTCTGGAGTGTGTGATCACCCTGGAGACCATGGACATATGTCCCCAGGTTCAGGGTCTGGGTGTGTTGTCACTCTGTAGACTGTGAATATATTACCCTAGGTAGAATGTCTGTGGTTGGTCACCCTGTAGACTGCGGACATATGACCCAGGTGCAGAGTCTTGGAGGGGTCACCAGGTGACTGGAGATATGTGACCCTAGGTACAGGGTCTGGGGGCATGTCATCCTGGACACTGTGGACATGTGAACCCAGGTGCACTCTCTGGTGCAGTGGGGTCTCCCAGGAGGCTGTCAAACTCTGAATTCAGGTAGAAGATCTGGGCAGTGTCACCCTGGAAACTGTGGATTTGTACCCCAAGTGCAGAGTCTGGGTGGGGGGTTACCCTAGAGACTGTGGAGGTGTGACCCCAGGTAAAAGGTCTGGTGAGGTGAGGTCACCCTAAAGATTGTGAACATGTGACCCAAAGTCCAAGTTCTGGTGAGGTGGAGTCACCCTGGAGATGGCATATGAGTGACCCCAGGTGCAGGGTCTGGGAGGGATGTTACCCTGGAATCTGGACATGTGACCACAGGTGCAGGAGTGGGGTCACATTGGAGACTGCGGACATGTGACTCAAGGTACAGGGTCTGGGAGGGGTTCACCCTGCAGACTGTAGCCATGTGGCCCCAAGTTCAGGTTCTGGGAGGGGTATCTCCCTGTAGACCGTGGACATGTGACCCCAGGGAGAGGGTCTGGAGGTAAGGGTCACTCTGGAGACTGTGGATGTGTGACCCCAGGTACAGGCTTTGGGGAAGGGGATTCACCTGGAAACTGTGGACGTGTGAACCCAGTTGCACAGTCTGGGACATGGGGTCACCCTGGGACTATGGATGTGTGACCCAGGTACAGGGTCTGGGAGAGGTCACCCTGGAGACTGTAGGCGTGTGACCCCAGGTGCACGGTATGGAGTGGTGGAGTCACCCTGGAAAGGTAGGTCTGTTAACCCAGGTACAGTGTCTGGGGGCCTGTCACCATGGAGACTGTGAATGTGTACCCCAGGTACAGGGTCTGGAAGTGGGTGTCATCCTGGAGACTGGATATGTGAACCCTGGTCAAAGGTCTGGTGAGGTGCTGTCACCCTAGACACTGTGGACATATGACCCCAGGTACAAGGTCTGGTGAGGTGCAGAGACACTGGAGACTGTGGAGTTTTGACACCAGGTACATGATGTTGAGGGTTCGGTCACCCTGCTGTATGAGGACGTTGATGCCAGATACAGGGTATAGGGAGGGATTCACCCTGGAGTCTGGATGTGTGACCCCAGGTGCACGGTATGGGAAGAAGCACTACCCTGGAGACACGTCTGTGGATATGTGAAACCTTGTACAGGGTCTGGAGGATGGGGTCACACTGGAAACTCTGGATGTGAGAATCCAGGTAGGGAATCTGGGAGGGGTACCCTGGAGACTGGGCGTGTGACCCCAGTGCATGGTCTAAGAGGGTGTGTCACCCTGGAGACCATGGACATGTGACCCCAAGTTCAGAGTCTGGAAGGGATGTCACCGTGGAGACTGTGGATATATGACCCCAGGTACAGGGTCAGGGGGTGGTCACCCTGAAGACAATAGAATGGGAAGAACTAGAGATCTCTTCAAGAAAATTAGAAATACCAAGGGAACATTTCATGCAAAGATGGGCACAATAAAGGACAGAAATAGTATGGACCTAACAGAAGCAGAAATGGCAACCCACTCCAGTACTCTTGCCTGGAAAATCCCATGGACGGAGGAGCCTGGTGGACTACAGTCCATGGGGTCGCAAAGAGTCAGACATGACTGAGCGACTTCCTTTTCACTTTTCACTTTCATGCATTGGAGAAGGAAATGGCAACCCACTCCAGTGTCCTTGCCTGGAGAATCCCAGGGACGGGGGAGCCTGGTAGGCTACCATCTATGGGGTCGCACAGAGTCGGACACGACTGAAGCGACTTAGCAGCGGCAGCAACAGAAGCAGAAGATATTAAGAAGAGGTGGCAAGAATACACAGAAGAACTGTACAAAAAAGAACTTCATGATCCAGATAAAGTGACCCATGACCCATGATGGTGTGATCACTCATCTAGAACCAGACATCCTAGAATGTGAAGTCAAGTGGGCCTTAGGAAGCATCATTACAAACAAAGCTAGAGGAAGTGATGGAATTCCAGTTGAGCTATTTCAAATCCTAAAAGATGATGCTGTGAAAGTGATACACTCAATATGCCAACAAATTTAGAAAACTCAGCAGTGGCCACCGGACTGGAAAAGGTCAGTTTTCATTCCAATCCCAAAGAAAGGCAATGCCAAAGAGTGCTCAAACTACTCCATGATTGCACTCATCTCACACGCTAGCAAAGTAATGCTCAAAATTCTCCAAGCCAGGCTTCAACAGTACATGAACCATGAAATTCCAGATGTTCAAGCTGGATATAGAAAAGGCACAGGAATCAGAGATCAAATTGCCAACATCCATTGGATCATCAAAAAAGCAAGAGCATTCCAGAAAAACATCTATTTTTGCTTTATTGACTATGCAAAAGCCTTTGACTGTGTGGATCACAATAAACTGGAAAATTCTTAAAGAGATGGGAATACCAGACCACCTGACCTGCCTCCTGAGAAATCTGTATGCAGGTCAAGAAGCAACTGTTAGAACTAGATATGGAACAACAGACTGGTTCCAAATCAGGAAAGGAGTACATCGAGGCTGTATATTGTCACCCTGCTTATTTAACTTATATGCAGAATTCATCATGAGAAATGCTGGACTGGATGAAGCACAAGCTGGAATCAAGTTTGCTGAGAGAAATATCAATAACCTCAAATATGCAGGTAACACCACCCTTATGGCAGAAAGTGAAGAAGAACTAAAGAGCCTCTTGATGAAAGTGAAAGAGGAGAGCGAAAAAGTTGACCTAAAACTCAACATCCAGAAAACTAAGATCATGGCATCTGTTCCCATCACTTCATGGCAAATAGATGGGGAAACAATGGAAACAGTGACAGACTTTATTTTGGGGGCTCCAAAGTCACTGCAGATGGTGACTGCAGCCATGAAATTAAAGACGCTTGCTCCTTGGAAGAAAAGTTATGACCAACCTAGACAGCATATTCGGAGAAGGCAATGGCACCCCACTCCAGTACTCTTGCCTGGAAAATTCCATGGATGGAGTAGCCTGGTGGGCTGCAGTCCATGGGGTTGCTAAGAGTTGGACACGACTGAGCGACTTCACTTTCACTTTTCACTTTCATGCATTGGAGAAGGAAATGGCAACCCACACCAGGGTTCTTGTCTGGAGAATCCCAGGGGTGGGGGAGACTGGTGAGCTGCCGTCTATGGGGTTGCAGAGTCGGACACTACTGAAGCGACTTAGCAGCAGCAGCAGCAGTCAAAGCTATGGTTTTTCCAGTAGTCACGTATGGTTGTGAGAGTTGGACTATAAAGAAAGCTGAGCCCTGAAGAATTCATGCTTTTGAACTGTGGTGTTGGAGAAGACTTTTGAGAGTCATTTGGACTGCAAGATCAAATCAGTCCATCCTAAAGGAAATCAGTCTTGAATATTCATTGAAAGGACTGATGCTGAAGCTGAAACTCCAATACTCTGGCCACCTGATGTGAAGAACTGACTCATTGGAAAAGACTCTGATGCTGGGAAAGATTGAAGGTAGGAGGAGAAGGGGATGACAGAGGATGAGATGGTTGGATGGCATCACCAACTCAGTGGATGTGAGTTTGAGTAAGCTCCAGGAGTTGGTGATGGACAGGGAAGCCTGGCATGCTGCAGTCCATGGGGTTGCAGAGTCAGACGTGACTGACTAACTGAACTGAACTGAACTGATGGTGTTAGGAAGTGTTCTAATTTCATTCTTTTACATGTAGCTGTCCAGTTTTCCCAGCACCATTTATTGAAGAGGCTGTCTGCCCCATTGTATATTCTTGCTTCCTTCGTCAGGAATAAGGTACCCATAGGTGCATGGGTTTATTTCTCGGCTTTCTGTCTTGTTCCATTTGTCTGTATTTCTGTTTTTGTGCCAGTACCATACTGTCTTGATGACTGTAGCTTTGTAGTATAATCTAAAGTCAGGACAGTTGATTCCTCCAACTCCATTCTTCTTTCTCAGGACTGCTTTGGCTATTCAGGGCCTTTTGTGTTTCCATATGAATTGTGAAATTTTTTGTTCTAGTTCTGTGAAAAATGCTATTGGTAGTTTGATAGGGATCGCATTGAATCTGTAGATTGCATTTGGTAATATAGTCATTTTCACAATATTGATTCTTCCTACCCAGGAACATGGAATATCTCTCCATCTGTTTATGTCATCTTTGATTTCTTTCATTAGTGTCTTATAATTTTCTGTGTGCAATTTTTTTGTCTCCTTAGGTAAGTTTATTCCTAGATATTTTATTCTTTTTTTGCATTGGTGAATGCAATTGATTCCTTAATTTCTCTTTCTGATTTTTCGTTGTTAGCACATAGAAATGCAAGTGATTTCTGTGTATTGATTTTGTATCCTGCAACTTTGCTAAATTCACTGATTAGCTCTAGTAATTTTTTGATACTATCCTTAGGGTTTTCTATGTACAGTATCATGTCATCTGCAAACAGTGAGAACTTTACTTCTTCTTTTCTGATCTGGATTCCTTTTATTTATTTACTTTTCTTCTCTAATTGCTGTAGCTAGGACTTCCAGAACTATGTTGAATAATAGTGGTGAAAGTGGACAACCTTGTCTTGTTCCTGATCTTAGAGGGAATGCTTTCAGTTTTTCACCATTGAGAATAATGTTTGCTGTAGGTTTATCATATATGGCCTTTACTATGTTGAGATAGGTTCCTTCTATGCCCATTTTTTGAAGAGTTTTAATCACAAATGCATGCTGAATTTTGTCAAAGACTTTTTCTACATCTATTGAGATGATATAGGGATTTTATCTTTCAATTTGTTAATATAGTGTATCACATTGATTTGCATATATTGAAGAATCCTTGCATCTCTGGAATAAACCCAACTTGATCATGGTGTATGAGCTTTTTGATGTGTTGCTGAATTCTGTTTGCTAACATTTTGTTGAGGATTTTTCATCTATGTTCATCAGTGATATTGGCCTGTAGTTTTCTTTTTTTGTGTTTTCTTTGTCTGGTTTTGTTATCAGGGTGCTGGTGGCCTTGTAGAATGAGTTTCAAAGTATTCCTTCCTCTGCAATTTTTGAAAGAGTTTTAGAAGGACAGGCATCACCTCTTCTCTGAATGTTTGATAGAATTCTCCTGTGAAGTCATCTGGTCCTGGACTTTTGTTTTTTGGGAGATTTTTCATCATAGCTTCAATTTCAGTGCTTGTAACTGGGTTGTTCATAACTTCTATTTCTTCCTAGTTCAGTCTTGGAAGATTGACCTTTTCTAAGAATCTGTCCATTTCTTCCAGGTTATCCATTTAATTCCCATATAGTTGTTCATAATAGTCCTTTGTATTTCTTCATTGTCTGTTGTTCAGTTCAGTCGCTCAGTCGTGTCCGACTCTTTGTGACCCCATGAATCACAGCACGCCAGGCCTCCCTGTCCATCACCAACTCCCAGAATTTACCCAAACTCATTTCCATCGAGTCAGTGATGCCATCCAGCCATCTCATCCTGTGTTGTCTGTTGTAACCTCTCCTTTTTCATTTCTAATTTTGTTGGTTTGTTTCTTCTCTCTTTTTTTCTTGATCAGTCTGGCTAAAGGCTTGTCAATTTTGTTTATCTTCTCAAAGGACCAGTTTTTAGTTTTATTAGTCTTTACTATTATTTCTTTCATTTCTTTTTCATTTATTTCTGCTTAGATCTTTATGATTTCTTTCCTTCTACTAATTTTGGGGTTTTTCTGTTCTTCTTTTTCCAATTGTTTTAGGTGTAAAGTTAGGTTGTCTATTCGATGTTTTTCTTGTTTCTAGAGGTAGGATTGTATTGCTATAAACTTCCCTCTTAGAACTGCTCTTGCTGTGTCCCATAGGTTTTGAGTTGTTGTGTTTTCATTGTCATTTGTTTCTAGAAATTTTTTGATTTCCCTTTTGATTTCTTCAGTAACCTGTTTGGTATTTAGAAATGTGTTGTTTAATCTCTATGTGTTTGTTTTCCTTACAGTTTTTTTCTTGTAACTAATATCTAGTCTCATACCATTGTGGTTGGAGAAGATGCCTGATACAATTTCAATTTTCTTAAATTTACTGAGGTTTGATTTGTGACCCAAGATGTGATCTATGCTGGTGAATGTTCCATGTGCACTTGAGAAGAAGGAGTATTCTTCTGCATTTGGATGGAATGTCCTGACAATATCAATGAGATTCATCTCATCTAATGTATCATTTAAGATTTGTGTTTTCTTATTAATTTTCTGTTTTGATGATCTGTCCATTGGTGTGAGTGGGGTGTTAAAGTTTCCTCTATTATTGTGTTATATTTTTTCCCGTTCTGAAGGCTGTCTTTTCACCTTGCTTATAGTTTACTTCATTGTGCAAAAGCTTTTAAGCTTAATTAGATCCCATTTGTTTACTTTTGCTTTTATTTCCATTACTTTGGGAGGTGAGTCATAGAGGATCTTACTGTGATTTATGTCAGAGAGTGTTCTGCCAATATTTTTGTCTAGGAATTTTATACTTTCTCATCTAACATTTAGATCTTTAATCCATTTTGAGTTTACTTCTGTGTATGGTGTTAGAAAGTGTTCTAGTTTCATTCTTTTACATGTGGTTGAACAGTTTTCCCAGCACCACTTGTTAAAGACATTGTCTTTTCTCCATTATATAGTTTAGCCTCCTTTGTCAAAGATAAGGTGTCCATAGGTGCATGCATTCATCTCTGGGCTTTCTATTTTGTTCCATTGATCTATATTTCTGTCTTTGTGCCAGTACCATACTGTTTTGATGACTGTAGGTTTGTAGTATAGTCTGAAGTCAGGAAGGTTGATTCTTCCAGTTCCATTGTTCTTTCTCAAGATTGCTTTGGCTATTTAGGTTTTTTGTGTTTCCATAAAAATTGTGAAATTATTTGTCCTAGTTCTGTGAAAAATACCATTAGTAGCTTTATGGGGGTTGCACTGAATCTATTGATTGCTTTGGGTAGTATACTAATTTTCACTATATTGATTCTTCCAATCCATGAACATGGTATATTTCTCCATCAATTTGTGTCATCTTTGATTTCTTTCATCAGTGTTTTATAGTTTTCTAGATAGGTCTTTTGTTTCTTTGGGTAAATTTATTCCTAAGTATTTTATTCTTTTTGTTGCAATGGTGAATGGGATTGTTTCCTTAATTTCTCTCTCTGTTTTCTCATTGTTAGTGTATAGGAAGGCAAGAGATTTCTGTGTATTAATTTTATATCCTGCAACTTTACTATTCATTGATTAGCTCTAGTAATTTTCGGGTGGTGTCTTTAGGGTTTTCTGTGTAGAGGATCATGTCATCTGCAATCAGTGAGAGTTTTACTTCTTCTTCTCCAATCTGGATTCCTTTTATTTCTTTTTCTTCTCTGATTTCTGTGGCTAAGATTTCCAAAACTATGTTGAATAGTAGTGGTGAGAGTGGGCACCCTGGTCTTTTTCCTGACTTTAGAGGAAATGCTTCCAATTTTTCACCATTGAGGATAATGTTTGCTGTGGGTTTATCATAGATGGCTTTTATTATGTTGAGGTGTGTTCCTTCTATGTTTCTGGAGAGTTTTTATCATAAATTTGTGTTGAAGTTTGTCAGAGGCTTTCTCTGCATCTATTGAGATAATCATACGGTTTCTATGATTCAATTTGTTAATGTGGTGTATCACATTGATTGTTTTGCAAATATTGAAGAATCCTTGCATCCCTGGGATAAAGCCCACTTGGTCATGATGTATGATCTTTTTAATACATTGTTGGATTCTGTTTGCTAGAATTTTGTTGAGGATTTTTGCATCTATGTTCATCAGTGATATTGGCCTGTAGTTTTCTTTTTTTTGTGGCATCTTTGTCTGGTTTTGGTATTAGGGAGATGGTGGTATCACAGAATGTGTTTGGGAGTTTACCTTCCTCTGCAATTTTCTGGAAGAGTTTGAGACAGATAAATGTTAGCTCTTTCCTAAATTTTAGGTAGAATTCACCTGTGAAGCCATCTGGTCCTGGGCTTTTGTTTGTTGGAAGATTTTTGATTACAGTTTCAACTTCCAAGCTTGTGATGGGTCTGTTAAGATATTCTATTTCGAAGGAGAGCAGAAGATGGCGGAGGAATAGGACGGGGAGACCACTCTCTCCTCCACAAATTTATCGAAAGAACATCTGAACGCTGACCAAACTTCACAAAACTACTTCGGAAGGCTGGCTGAGGACGTCAGGCTTTCACAAAAACTGCGCATTATCTTCAAAAGAGGTAGGAGAAATTATAAAAGATAAAAAGAGAGACAAAAGAGTTAGGGACGGAGACCCGTCCCGGGGAGGGAGTCGTAAAAGAGGAGGAATTTCCAAGCACCAGGAAACCCTCTCACCGGCGGGTGTGGGGGAGGATTTTTTATCTCGGAGGGCAACGTAACTGGGAGGAAAAAATAAATAAAATCGACAGATTACGTGCCTAAAGCAACTCCCAGCAAAGAACCCCAGACGCTCGCATCATCCGCCACCAGCAAGTGGGGGCTGAACGGAGAGGAGCGGGCGGCATTGCCTAGGGTAAGGACCGGGCCCGAGTGCCCCGAGGGCAATCTGAGGGAGCTAACGTGAGATAGTAACCTAAACTGTGGGACAGCGAGAGAGAGAGAGAACTATCCCGCGAAAAGCCCAACTCTAAGGCACTGCCGGCCCGCTCACAGAACAAAGGACTGAGCGATACCAGAGGAGAGCTAGCCGGCTGCGGACCGCGCCATCCCCCGCCGGACACAGCGGGCAGGCGGGGCCCGCCAGAGCCGGAAAGGGGCAAACTCGGCTCCAGAGAGGGCACCCCCTACCAAACTGCAAACAGGCTCCCAGTTTTTAAGCAAAGACTGCCTGAGATCCCGGAGGGTCGACAGCAGCCGGGAGGGTCGCAGCCAGAGACCAGCTCCCCAGAACCGACACAAAGCACACCGGAGCCGGGCGCGCCCGTAAACCGAGGCGGGGACCAGGGAGGTGATAAGCCGCACCGCCCCAACAGGGGACAGCGCCCTCGCCAAACTCCTGGCCGCCGGGGCAGCTCCGACCGGGAACGGCACAAGCCGCGGGCAAAATCGAGTCTGCGCCTTTGTGGAGTAACCGGGAGCCTGAACCTGAGCGGCTTAGTCCTGGGAAGTGCACGCAGCTCAGGGCCCGCTCCCCGGCCGAGTAACCTGAAGCCTGAGCAGGGTAGACGGGGAAAGCACACACGCCGTGAGCGGGGGCGAACCCAGTGCGGCCGAGACACTGCGAGCTCACCACACACACGCCAGAATTGCAGTGTTCCTTCCTCCCCACAGCACGATTGAACAAGCGAACCTAAAGAGATCACCTCCACCGCTTTGTTGCAGGGCGGAAATTAGATACTGAAGAGATCTCCAAACAGAAGCCAAATAAACAGAGGGAAGTGCTTTGGAAGGCACAGGCCAACAGATTAAGATCCCTGTAGCTAATACCGACTGCATTAAAAAGGACCTACAGATCTTGAAAAGTATAAGCAGGAATAAGGATCTATCTAAAACTGAGCAGATCCCACACTGCTCACAACAGCTCCAGAGAAAGTCCGGGATATATATATTTTTTGCTATTATTATTTTTTTTAATTTTTTTTTAATTTTTTTTTTAATTAAAAAAATTTTTTTTTCTCTTCTTTCCTTTTTCTTCAAGTCCTCTATTACACCTTTAACTTTCATTTTCATAACCCACTATTAACTTGCAAAAAAAAAAAAAAACCCTATTTTTGAAGCAAACTACATACATATATCTTATACCTTTTGTGTTTTGTTTTTTTTTTTTTTTAATGTTTTTTTCCTGTTCTACATTTTTTTACTGTTTCTTTTTTTACTGTTTTACTGTTTTTTTTTCTTTTTACACTGTTCCCTTTTTTCTTTCTTTTTTTTTTTTTTTTTTTTTTAGATTGTAAGTTTTATAAGAGTCTAACCTCTACTCTAGATTTTTAATCTGTGTTTTACATATTTGATATCAACTTTGTACATTTAAGAACCCAATCTTTAGGACCCATTTTTACTCAGGAGTGTGATCACTGGCCTGATCACTCTCTCCCCCTATTGATGCTCTTTCTTCTCCCCCAGGGAACCTCTATCTCCCACCCTCCTCCTTCTCTTCTCAACCCAATTCTGTGAATCTCTGAGGGTGTTCTGGGTACCGGAGAACACTTCAGGAACAGGATACTGCCCAGATCTCTCTCTCCCCTCTTAATTCCTCCCTTTCTACTCATGCTCACCTCTGTTACCTTCCTCCCCCCTCTCTATGTATCTCTGTGAATCACTCTGAGGGTTCCAAACTGTGGAAAGCACAGAGGGAAGTGCTTACTGGCTAGATTGCTCTCTCCACATTTGAATTCCCCTCTTCCCCTCCTGGTCACTTCAACCCACCCCCCCCACCTCATCTCTCCATGTAACTCAGTGAACCTTTCTGGGTATCCCTCACTGTGGAGAATCTTTTCACCATTAACCTAAAAGTTTTATTATTGAGGCTGTATGGAAGGAGAAGTCTTGAGGCTACTGCAAGAATAAGACTGAAAGCCAGGGGAAACATTAATTAATAAGAGACCATCCAATAGCCTCCATAAATTCACTGAAACCAAGCTCCACCCAAGAGATAATAAGTTCCAGAGCAAGACATACCACGCAAATTCTCCAGCAACGCAGGAACATAGACCTGAGCATCAATATACAGGCTGCCCAGAGGCACACCAAATCCATAGACATCTCAAAAATTAATACTGGTCACTCCATTACACTCAAGAGAGCAGAAATCCAGCTCCACCCACCAGAACACCGACACAAGCTCCCCCAACCAGGAAACCTTGACAAGCCACCTGTCCAACCCCAACCGCAGTGAGGAACCTCCACAACAAAGAGGAACTTCATACTACCAGAATACAGAAGGGCCACGCCTAACACAGCAATCTAAACAAGATGAAAAGGCAGAGAAATACTCAGCAAGTAAAGGAAAATGAGAAATGCCCACAAAGCCAAACAAAAGAGGAGGAGATAGGGAATCTATCCGAAAAAGAATTTAGAATAAGGATAATAAAAATGATCCAAAATCTTGAAAGCAAAATGGAGTTACAGATAAATAGCCTGGAGACAAAGATTGAGAAGATGCAAGAAATGTTTATCAAGGACTTAGAAGAAATAAAAAGGAATCAATATAGAATGAATAATGAAATAAAGGAGATAAAAGACACTCTGGAGGGAACCAACAGTAGAATAACGGAGGCAGAAGATAGGATAAGTGAGGTAGAAGATAGAATGATGGAAATAAACGAAGCAGAGAGGAAAAAAGAAAAAAGAATCAAAAGAAATGAGGAAAACCTCCGGGACCTCTGGGACAATATGAAACGCCCCAACATTCGAATCATAGGAGTCCCAGAAGAAGAAGATAAAAGGAAAGGCCATGAAAAAATACTCGAGGAGATAATAGTTGAGAATTTCCCTAAATTGAGGAAAGAAATAGTCACAGAAGTCCAAGAAACCCAGAGAGTTCCAAACAGGATAAACCCAAGGCGAAACACCCCAAGACACATATTAATCAAATTAACAAAGATCAAACACAAAGAACAAATATTAAAAGCAGCAAGGGAAAAACAACAAATAACACACAAGGGGATCCCCATAAGGATAACAGCTGATCTTTCAATAGAAACCCTTCAGGCTAGAAGGGAATGGCAGGACATACTTAAAGTAATGAAAGAGAATAATCTACAACCCAGATTACTGTACCCAGCAAGGATCTCATTCAGATATGAAGGAGAATTCAAAAGCTTTACAGACAAGCAAGAGCTGAGGGAATTCAGCACCACCAAACCAGCTCTCCAGCAAATGCTAAAGGATCTTCTCTAAACAGGAAACACAGAAAGGATGTTTCAACACGAACTCAAAACAACAAAGTAAATGGCAACGGGATCATACTTATCAATAATTACCTTAAATGTAAATGGGTTGAATGCCCCAACCAAAAGGCAAAGGGTTGCTGAATGGATACAAAAACAAGACCCCTATATATGCTGTCTACAAGAGACCCACCTCAAAACTAGGGACACACACAGGCTGAAAGTGAAAGGATGGAAAAACATATTCCATGCAAACGGAGACCAAAAGAAAGCAGGAGTCGCAATACTCATTTCAGATAAAATAGACTTTAAAATAAAGGATGTGAAAAGGGACAAAGAAGGACACTACATAAAGATCAAAGGATCAATTCAAGAAGAAGACGTAACAATCATAAATATATATGCACCCAACATAGGAGCACCACAATATATAAGGCAAATACTAACAAGTATGAAAGGGGAAATTAACAATAACACAATAATAGTGGGAGACTTTAATACTCCACTCACGCATATGGATAGATCAACTAAACAGAAAATTAACAAGGAAACACAAACTTTAAATGATACAATAGACAAATTAGATTTAATTGATATTTACAGGAGTTTCCACCCCAAAACAATCAATTTTACCTTTTTCTCAAGTGCACATGGAACTTTCTCCAGGATAGATCACATCCTGGGCCATAAATCTAGCCTTGGTAAATTCAAAAAAATTGAAATCATCCCAGCCATCTTCTCTGACCACAATGCAGTAAGATTAGACCTCAATTACAGGAAAAAAACTATTAAAAGTTCCAACATATGGAGGCTAAACAACACGCTTCTGAATAACCAACAAATCACAGAAGAAATCAAAAAAGAAATAAAATTATGCATAGAAACGAATGAAAATGAAAACACAACAACCCAAAACCTATGGGACACTGTAAAAGCAATACTAAGGGGAAGGTTCATAGCAATACAGGCGTACCTCAAGAAACAAGAAAAAAATCAAATAAATCAACTAACTCTACACCTAAAGCAACTAGAGAAGGAAGAAATGAAAAACCCCAGGGTCAGTAGAAGGAAAGAAATCTTAAAAATTAGGGCAGAAATAAATGCAAAAGAAACAAAAGAGACCATAGCAAAAATCAACAAAACTAAAAGCTGGTTTTTCGAGAAGATAAACAAAATTGATAAGCCATTAGCCAGACTCATCAAGAAACAAAGGGAGAAGAATCAGATCAACAAAATTAGAAATGAAAATGGAGAGATCACAACAGATTCCACAGAAATACAAAGGATCATAAGAGACTACTACCAACAGCTATATGCCAATAAAATGGACAACTTGGAAGAAATGGACAAATTCTTAGAAAAGTATAACTTTCCAAAACTGAACCAGGAAGAAATAGAAGATCTTAACAGACCCATCACAAGCACGGAAATCGAAAGTGTAATCAGAAATCTTCCAGCAAACAAAAGCCCAGGACCAGACGGCTTCACAGCGGAATTCTACCAAAAATTTAGAGAAGAGCTAACACCTATCCTGCTCAAACTCTTCCAGAAAATTGCAGAAGATGGTAAACTTCCAAACTCATTCTATGAGGCCACCATCACCCTAATTCCAAAACTAGACAAAGATGTCACAAAAAAGGAAAACTACAGGCCAATATCACTGATGAACATAGATGCAAAAATCCTTAATAAAATTCTAGCAAACAGAATCCAACATCATATTAAAAGGATCATACATCATGACCAAGTGGGCTTTATCCCAGGGATGCAAGGTTTTTTTAACATCCGCAAATCAATCAATGTAATACACCACATTAACAAATTGAAAGAAAAAAACCATATGGTTATCTCAATAGATGCAGAAAAAGCCTTTGACAAAATTCAGCATCCATTTATGATTAAAACCCTCCAGAAAGCAGGAATAGAAGGAACATATCTCAACATAATAAAAGCTATATATGACAAACCCACAGCAAACATTATCCTCAATGGTGAAAAATTGAAAGCATTTCCCCTAAAGTCAGGAACAAGGCAAGGATGCCCACTTTCACCACTACTATTCAACATAGTTTTGGAAGTTTTGGCCACAGCAATCAGAGCTGAAAAAGAAATAAAAGGAATACAGATAGGAAAAGAAGAAGTAAAACTCTCACTGTTTGCAGATGACATGATCCTCTACATAGAAAACCCTAAAGACTCTACTAGAAAATTACTAGAGTTGATCAATGAATACAGTAAAGTTGCAGGATATAAAATTAACACACAGAAATCCCTTGCATTCCTATACTCCAATAATGAGAAAACAGAAAGAGAAATTAAGGAAACAATACCATTCACCATTGCATCAAAAAGAATAAAATACTTAGGAATATATCTACCTAAAGAAACAAAAGACTTATATATAGAAAACTATAAAACACTGATGAAAGAAATCAAAGAGGACACAAACAGATGGAGAAATATACCGTGTTCATGGATTGGAAGAATTAATATAGTGAAAATGAGTATTCTACCCAAAGCAATCTACAGATTCAATGCAATCCCTATCAAGCTACCAATGGTATTTTTCACAGAACTAGAACAAATCATCTCACAATTTGTATGGAAATATAAGAAACCTCGAATAGCCAAAGCAATCTTGAGGAAGAAGAATGGAACTGGAGGAATCAACCTGCCTGACTTCAGACTCTACTACAAAGCCACAGTCATCAAGACAGTATGGTACTGGCACAAAGATAGAAATATAGATCAATGGAACAAAATAGAAAGCCCAGAGATAAACCCACGCACATATGGACACCTTATCTTCGACAAAGGAGGCAAGAATATACAATGGAGAAAAGACAACCTCTTTAACAAGTGGTGCTGGGAAAACTGGTCAACCACTTGTAAAAGAATGAAACTAGAACACTTCCTAACACCGTACACAAAAATAAACTCAAAATGGATTAAAGATCTAAACGTAAGACCAGAAACAATAAAACTCCTAGAGGAAAACATAGGCAAAACACTCTCCGACATAAATCACAGCAGGATCCTCCATGACCCACCTCCCAGAATATTGGAAATAAAAGCAAAAATAAACAAATGGGACCTAATTAAAATTAAAAGCTTTTGCACAACAAAGGAAACTATAAACAAGGTGAAAAGACAGCCTTCAGAATGGGAGAAAATAATAGCAAATGAAGCAACAGACAAACAATTAATCTCAAAAATATACAAGCAACTTCTGCAGCTGAATTCCCGAAAAATAAATGACCCAATCAAAAAATGGGCCAAAGAACTAAACAGACATTTCTCCAAAGAAGACATACAGATGGCTAACAAACACATGAAAAGATGCTCAACATCACTCATTATTAGAGAAATGCAAATCAAAACCACAATGAGGTATCATTTCACACCAGTCAGAATGGCTGCTATCCAAAAGTCTACAAGCAATAAATGCTGGAGAGGGTGTGGAGAAAAGGGAACCCTCTTACACTGTTGGTGGGAATGCAAACTAGTACAGCCACTATGGAGAACAGTGTGGAGATTCCTTAAAAAACTGGGAATAGAACTGCCATATGACCCAGCAATCCCACTGCTGGGCATATACACCGAGGAAACCAGAATTGAAAGAGACGCGTGTACCCCAATGTTCATCGCAGCACTGTTTACAATAGCCAGGACATGGAAGCAACCTAGATGTCCATCAGCAGATGAATGGATAAGGAAGCTGTGGTACATATACACAATGGAATATTACTCAGCCATTAAAAAAAATACATTTGAACCGGTTCTACTGAGATGGATGAAACTGGAGCCCATTATACAGAGTGAAGTAAGCCAGAAAGAAAAACAACAATACAGTATACTAATGCATATATATGGAATCTGAAAGATGGTAACGATAACCCTATATGCGGGACAGAATGAGAGACACAGATGCATGGAACAATTTTATGGACTCTGAGGGAGAAGGTGAGGGTGGGACGTTCTGGGAGAATGGCATTGAGACATGTGTATTGTCATATGTGAAACAGAGCACCATTCCATGTTCGATGCATGTGACAAGGGCTCGGGGCCGGGGCAGTGGGATGATCCAGAGGGATGGGAGGGGGAGGGAGGTGGGTGGGGGGTTCGGGAAGGGGAACACATGTAAACCCATGGCTGATTCTTGTCAATGTATGGCAAAAACTATTACAATATTGTAAAGTAATTAGCCCCCAAGTAAAATAAATAAATTTATAAAAAAAAAAAAAAAAAAAAAAAAAGATATTCTATTTCTTCCTGGTTCAGTTTTGAAAGGTTATACTCTTCTAAGAATTCATCCATTTCTTCCATAGTGTCCACTTTATTAGTATAGTTGCTGATAGCAGTCTTATGATCCTTTGTATTTCTGTGTTGTCTGTTGTGATTTCTCCATTTTCATTTCTAATTTTGTTGATTTGATTCTTCTCCCTTTTTCCTTGATGAGTCTGGCTAATGGTTTGTCTATTTTATTTATCTTCTAAAAGAACCAGCTTTTAGTTTTGTTGATTTTTGCTGTAGTCTCCTTTGTTTCTTTTTCAGTTATTTCTGCTCTGATTTTTATGATTTCTTCTAGTAACTTTGGGACTCTTCATTTCTTCTTTTTCTAGTTGCTTTAGGTGTACAGTTAGGTTATTTATTTGATGTTCCTTGAAGTAGACTTGTATTGCTATGAACCCTCCTCTTAGCACTGCTTTTACTGAATCCCATAGGTTTTGGGTTGTTGTGTTTTCATTTTCATTTGTTCCTATGCATATTTTGATTTCCTTTTTGATTTCTTCTGTGATTTGTTGGTTATTCAGAAGCATGTTGTTTAGCTCCATATGTTTGTATTTTAATAGTTTTTGTTTTCCTGTAGTTGATATCTATTTTTACTGCATTTTGATCAGAAAAGATGCTTGGAATGATTTCAATTTTTTAAAATTTACCAAGGCTAGATTTATAGCCCAGGATGTGATTTATCCTGGAGAATGTTCCGTGTGCACTTGAGAAAAAGGTGAAATTCATTTTTGGGGGGTGAAATGTCCTATAGATATCAATTAGATCTAACTGGTCCATTGTATTCTTTGGCATTGTCTTTCTTCCGGATTGGAATGAAAACACCTCTTCCAGTCCTGTGGCCACTGTTGAGTTTTCCAAATTTGCTGGCATATTGAGTGCAGCATTTTCACAGCATCATCTTTCAGGATTTGAAATAGTTCAACTGGAATTCCATCACCTTCACTAGCTTTGTTCATAGTGATGCTTCTTAAGGCCCACTTGACTTCACATTCCAGGATGTCTGGCTCTAGGTGAGTGATCACACCATCATGATTATCTGGGTCGTGAAGATCTTTTTTGTACCGTTCTTCTGTGTATTCTTGCCACCTCTTCTTAATATATTCTGCTTCTGTTAGGTAGCATTCCCTACCATTTCTGTCCTGTATTGAGCCCATCTTTGCATGAAATATTCCCTTGGTATCTCTAATTTTCTTGAAGAGATCTATAGTCTTTCCCATTCTATTGTTTTCCTCTATTTTTTTGCACTGATCACTGAGGAAGGCTTTCTTGTCTCTCCTTGCTATTCTTTGGAACTCTGCCTTCAAATGGGTATATCTTTCCTTTTCTCCTTTGCTTTTCACTTCCCTTCTTTTCACAGCTATTTGTAAGACCTCTTCAGACAGCCATTTTGCTTTTTTGCATTTCTCTTTCTTGGGGATGGTCTTGATTCCTGTCTCCTGTACAATGTCACAAACCTCCATCCATAGTTCATCAGGCACTTTGTCTATCAGATCTAGTTCCTTAAATCTATTTCTCACTTCCACTGTATAGTCATAAGGGATTTGATTTAGGTCATACCTGAATGGTCTAGGGGTTTTCTCCACTTTCTTCAATTTCAGTCTGAATTTGGCAATAAGGTGTTCATGATCTGAGCCATAGTCACCTCCTGGCCTTGTTTATGTTGACTGCATAGAGCTTCTCCATCTTTGGCTGCAAAGAATATAATCAATCTGATTTCAGTGTTGACCATCTGGTGATGTCCATATGTAGAGTCTTCTCTTGTGTTGTTTGAAGAGGGTGTTTGCTATGACCAGTGAGTTCTCTTGGCAAAACTCTATTAGCCTTTACCCTGCTTCACTCTGTACTCCAAGGCCAAATTTGCCTGTTACTCCAGGTGTTTCTTAACTTCCTACTTTTGCATTCCAGTCCCCTATAATGAAAAGGACATCTTTTTGGGGTGTTAGTTCTAAAAGGTCTTGTAGGTCTTCATAGAACCGTTCAACTTCAGCTTCTTCCACATTACTGGTTGGGGCATAGATGTGGATTAATGTGATATTGAATGGTTTGCCTTGGAAATGAACAGAGATCATTCTGTCCAGGCTTCAGTTTCCTCCTTCACTGATATGGGATTTCAGTATACAGAGCTACCCAAGCGCTTGATCCAGGTCCAGCTCACTTTTCTTACATACATTTCTTGTGTTGCTTCTTTTTTCTGAGTGTATGAATACTCAATCTTCCTTGCATCTACTCCTAAGATTGATTAACTGCTTTCACTGAATTGAATTCCACTTCTTAGATACTCCTAATCACTACCCTCATTTCCAGCCCCTGGCTTGCACCTGGTTTTGAAGTGTCAAAGTCCTTATTCACTCATGTATCAGCCACCATCCCAGCACATTCCCTTATGCTCATCATCATGGTGCAGGAAACTGTCAACCTGTCACTAAAATCCCTTAGCACCTCCACTCCCTTCCTTGTTCCCATCTCTTCTTCCATTCTCTTCACCAGGAGGGTCCAAGGAAAATCTTTTGTTCTTTGTGATAGATGATGAAATCCATGTATAAGCAAATCAAAGACTTATGAGCTGCCAAATAGCCATGTGTTTCCCTCCCTCTCACCCTTGTTTTAACCAACCAATTTGTAAGTTCATGAGGTCAACAATACTACATTAAGTAAAAAGGCAAAACTATTAATAATACATGGTGCTAGAGAGTGGTCGTTACCTTTGTGGGAATGGGATCTGGATGGCGATTGAGAGGAACTTCCGGAATGCAACATCTTTGTGTTTTTTCCCATCTGGTGCATGTGTGTACTTACTTTGTATACATGGAGATACACGCATATGCATCTTTCTGCATATACATCAAATTTCAATAAAAAGTTTACATTTAAAACTTAAAAAAATTCTTTTGAAGTAAAACACCCTAGAAGAAACAGGTTTAATTTTAACATTTGGTCAGCTGATGCTAACCTCAACCTGTTCATAGAAAAGTAGTAACAAGTATGAAAATTTAGAAGAGAATAAGCATCGCTGCAGATTGGTTGAGTAATACATGAAAGGCAAAGTTATTGAGTTGGCAGAAGAGTAGCTATTATCATTGCAAAGCTCAAATTTTTAATCTTTAAAAACAGTCATGCAATTATCTTACATGCAAATACATTTGGAATAGGTAATGTTTGCTTTTCTAATTAAAATGTGATTTATCAGTTTTCTGACCTTGCTTTGGGTGTGTGTGAAAATAAAATCCCTTTAGTACTCACACATAAGGGTTAGTAAAGACTTTAAAAGACACATTCTCACACACATACTGGTAGAAAAATGCCAATACTGGAGTCATCCAGACCTTGACTTTGTCTATCACCTTATATTTTATAATGGTTCCAAGTGCCTTATTTCATTTGAGTCCTGTGGATGTATAAGCATGTTATCCAATAAAAGATCCTTCACCCTGGAAAAGTCTCCCTTTCATAAAGGTCACTCTAAAAACCAAGCTGGGACTGGGGACTTCTTCCAAGTGGGGTAGTCTGTGCAAATCCAATTTCCCATAAGGTAACCAAGTGTTAACAGTTGACATCTAAAGTCAAAGTGACTGGGGCTGAGGTAGTCTGCTATACTCCAGTTGCAAAGGCCATTCTAATAAACTCCACTTTTAAAAGAAAGCAATAGGACTCTCCCAGAGCAAAATTCCATGGAAAGTCCAAGTGTGCCAGCCAGAATCACCTTACTCTGCCAAGAGAAAAATGCAAATTTTACCAACAAGTTCTGGTATGCAGGTTCACACTCAGGATGTGTACCCCCAGTATCCAAGAAATTTCCAGACAGACTTAGGATCACAAGATCTCTCCTATAGAAAAAAGACGTGATGTTTGGAACAGGTGTTTGGATGTTTGTTTGCTTCCCTGTGAGTGTGGGGGCCTTCCCTATGGTAACACAGTCAGGGGAAATTGTTACTGAAAAATGATCTTCAAGCAAGCATTTTCAATCAGTGTGTTACTCTCAGCAAACAGAATACTGGGAAAGCTATGTTCTTTCAATGATGGAAGCAGATCAAAAGAGAGTGTGTTTTCAGGCATCTATCTATCAGGAGCTGTCTAGATTCTGAGATGTGAAAATTCCAGGAGTGCACAGAGGACCTAATTTCCAGAGTCAAGGCACTATGTTTCCCTGTACTTTCCGAGCCTTGTAAACACATTCATAGATAATACTGGGACTGTCCATGAGGAAACAGGCTGCGGGAATGTGTCTGAGAGTGCTGAGTGCCATACTGTGGCTACCTAGATAAGTTGACCTTCCACTGGAAAAGGGCAAGTGGCTAGGAGTTGCAACCTGCCTGCTTGCCTCAGAAATCCCGAAGGGTTGACCAAAGCTATCACTGTCACAGTTAAGAAAACAGCAATTTGATGGACTTTCAAGCAGTCATTAAGCCACATCATTTTAGGGCCAGCAGAGAGAAAAATGCAAATTTTGCCAACAAAGTCCAGTAGCCGGTTTCACACTCAGAATGTGTCCCCACAGTATCCAAGAATTTTCCAGACAGATCTAGAATCACTGGATTTCTCCTACAGAGAAAACATGATGGAACAGATGTTGGGATGTTTACTTTTCCATGAGAGTGTGGGGGTCTTCCCTAAGTTAACACAGTCAGGGGAAATTGTTACTGAAAAATGACCTTCAAGCAAGCATTTTCAAGCAGTGTGTTACTCTCAGCACACAGAATGCTGGGAAAGCTATGTTCCTTCTATGAAGGAAAGGCATCAAAAGAGAGTGTGTTTTCAGGCATCTATCTATCAGGAACTATCAAGATTCTCAGATGTTAGAACTCCAGGTTTGCACAGAGGACCTAATTTCCAGAGTCAAGGCAGTATGTTTCCCTGCACTTTCGAAGCCTTGTAAACACATTCTTAGGTCATACTGGGACTGCTCATGAGGAAATAGGTTATGGAAGAGGGTCTGAAAGTGCTGAGTGCCATACGGTTGTTGCCTAGATGAGTTGACATTCCCCTGGAATTGCGCCAGTGGCTAGGAGTTGCAAGCCGCCTGCTTGCTTCAGAAATCCCAAAGGGTTAACCAAAGCTATCGCTGTCAGAAGTAAGAAAAGAGCAATTGGATAAATTTTCAAGCAGTTGCTAGGCTACAGCATTTTAGATCCAACTGAGGGAAAAATAAAATTTTGCCAACAAGATCTGGTATCCACGTTCACACTCAGGATGGGTTTCTGCAGTATCCAAAAATTTTCCAGACAGACCTAGGATCACTGGATCTCTCCTATAGAGAAAACATGATGGAACAGGTGTTGGGATGTTTGTTTGCTTTTCCAAGTGAATACAGGGGCCTTCCCTGCAGCAATGCAGTCAGGGGAAACTGTTACTGAAAAATGACCTCCAAGCAAGCATTTTCAAGCAGTGTGTTACTCTCAGCACACAGAATGCTGGGAAAGCTATGTTTCTTTGATGAAGGAGAGGCATCAAAAGAGAGTGTGTTTTCAGGCATCTATCTATCGAGAACTGTCTAGATTCTAAGATGTGAGAACTCCAGGCTTGCACGTGAGATGTAATTTCCAGAGTTAAGACAGTATGTTTCCCTGCACTTTCCGAGCCTTGTAAACACATTCCTAGGAAATACTGGGACTGTCCATGAGGAAACAGACTGCAGGAGTGTGTCTGAGAGTGCTGAGTGCCATACTGTTGTTACCTAGATGCGTTGACTTTCCACTGGAAGTGGGTCAGCAGCTAGGAGTTGCAACCTGCCTGCTTGCCTCAGAAATCCCAAAGGGTTGACCAAAGTTATCACTATCACAATTAAGAAAACAGCAATTGGATGGACTTTCAAGTAGTTGCTAGGCCACATCATTTTGGGGCCAGCTGAGAGAAAAATGTGAATTTTGCCATCAAGGTCTGGTATCCAGGTTCACACTCAGGATGTGTACCCGCAGTATCCAAGATTTTTCCAGTCAGATCTAGGATCACTGGATCTCTCCTACAGAGAAAACGTGGTGGAACAGATATTGGAATGTTTGTTTGCTTTTCCCTGAGAGTGCAGGGGCCTTCCCTAAGGTAACAAAGTCAGGAGAAATTGTTACTGAAAAATGACCTTCAAGCAAACATTTTCAAGCAATGTGTTACTCTCAGCACACAGAATGCTGGGAAAGCTATGTTCCTTCAATGAATGAAAGGCATCAAAAGAGAATGTGATTTCAGGCTTCCGTCTATCAGGAAATGTCAAGATTCTCAGATGTTAGAACTCCAGGTTTGCACAGAGGACCTAATTTCCAGAGTCAAGGCAGTATGTTTCCCTGCACTTTCCAAGCCTTTTAAACACATTCCTAGGTCAAACTGAGACTGCGCATGAGGAAACTGGCAGGGGAGTGTGTCTGAGAATGCTGAGTACCATATTTTGTTACCTAGATCCATTGAACTTCCCCTGGAAATGGGACAGTAGCTAAGCGTGGGAAGCTGCCTGCTTGCTTCAAAAATCCCAAAGAGTTGACCAAAGCTATCACTATCACAAGTAAGAAAATAGTAATTGGATGGATTTTCCAGCAGCTGCTAGACTGCACCATTTTGGGACCAAGCCACCAAGGTCCTATATGCAGGTTCACGCTCAGGATGTGTCCCTGCAGTATCCAACAATTTGACAGACACACCTAGGCTCTCTAGATTTCTCCTGTAGAGAAAACGTGATGGAACAGCGGTTTGGATGTTGGTTTGCCATTCCCTGTGAGTATGGGGGCCTTCCCTATGGTAACACCATCAGGATTATTTGCTACTGAAAAATGACCTCCAAGCAAGCATTTTCAAACAGTGTGTGACTCTCAGCACAATGAATGCTGGGGAAGCTAAGTTCCTGTGAAGAAGGAAAGACATCAACAGAGAGTGTGATTTCAACCTCTATCTATCAGGAACTGTCTAGCTTCTAAGATGTGAGACCTCTAGGTGTGCCCAAGGACCTGAATTCCAGAGTTAAGGCAGTGTGTTTCCCTGTACTTTTTGAGCTTTTAAAACACATTCCTAGGTCATTCTGTGACTGCCCATGAAGAAGCAGGCTTTGAGAGTGTGTCTGGGATTACTGTGTGCCATACTGTGGTTACCCAGACCAGGTGACATTCCACTAGAAATAGGCCTGTGGCTAAGAGGAGCGAGCCACCTGCTTGCTTCAGAAATCCCAAAGGGAGAACAAAGCCATCACTTGAAAAAGAATGAAAACAGCAAAGAGATGGATTTTCAAGAATTTCCTTGGCCATACCATTTTGGGGCCAACCGAGAGAAAAATGTGAATTTTGCCATGAAGTTCCAGTATCCAGGTTCACACACAGGATGAGTCCAAGCAGTATACAGGAATTTTCCAGATAAACATAGGCTCACTGGATCTCTCCTACAGAGAAAACGTGATGGAATAGATGTTTGGATGTTGGTTTGCCTTTCCCTGTGAGTGTGGGGACCTTACCTCTGGTCAACCGAGACAGGAAATTGGTCCTGAAAAATGACCTCCAAGCAAGCCTTTTCAAGCAGTGTGTGACTCTCAGCACACGGAATGCTGGGAAAGATATCTTCTGTCAAGGAAGGAAAGACATCAACAGAGAGGGTGTTTTCAGGCCTCTATCTGTCAGGAACTCTCTAGCTTCTAAGATGTGTGACCTCTAGGTTTTCCCAGAGGACCTAACTTCCAGAGTCAGGGCAGTGTGTTTCCCTGCACTTTCCAAGACTTGTTAACACATTCCTAGGTCATACCAGGATGGCCCATGAGGAAGCAGGCTGTGGGAGTGTGTCTGAGAGTGCTGGGGGCCATACAGACGTTGGATACTGGTTTGCCTTTCCCTGTGAGTGTGAGGCCCTTCCCTATGGCAACAATGTCAGCAGAAATTGCTACTGAGAAACGACCTCCAAAAAACCATTTTCAAGCAGTGTGTGACTCTCATCACACAGAATGCTGACAAAGCTATGTTCCTTAGAGGAAGGAAAGGCAACAACAGAGAGTGTGTTTTCAGGCCTCTCTCTATCAGCACTTTTCTACCTTCTAAGATGTAGACCTCCAGGTGTTCCCAGAGAATGCAAATTCCAGAGTCAGGGTAGTGTGTTTCCCTGCACTAGGTTCCTTCGAGGAAAGAAAGGCATCAACATAGTGTGTTTTCAGGCCTCTATCAAGCAGGAATTATCTAGCTTATAGGATGTGAGACCTGCAGGTTTGCCCACAGGACCTAACTTCCAGAGTCAGGTCAATGTGTTTCCCTGCACTTTCTGAGACTTGTAAACACATTCCTAGGTCATACCGTGACTGCCCATGAGGCAGCAGTTTGCAGCAGTGTGTCTGGGAGTGCTGGGTACCATATTGTGGTTACCCAGATGAGGTGACATTCCCCTGGAAATGAGCCAGCGGCTATGAGTTGAAACCCGCCTTCTTGCTTCAGAAATCCCAAAGGGTGGGCCAAAGGTATCACTGTCAGATGTAAGAAACAGAAATTGGAAGGATTTTCAAGCAGCTGCTCCACCATTTAAGGGCCAACCTACAGAAAAATGCAAATCTTGCCACAAAGTCCAGTATCAAGGTTCAACTCAGGATGTGTCCCCACAGTATCCTAGACTTTTATAGACAGACCTAGGCTCTCTGGATGTTGTTGGCAATTTTTTTTTCAATGATCCATCAGATGTAAACTGTGGAAAATTCTGAAAGAGATGGGAAAACCAGACCACCTGATCTGCCTCTTGAGAAACCTGTATGCAGGTCAGGAAGCAACAGTTAGAACTGGACATGGAACAACAGACTGGTTCCAAATAGGAAAAGGAGTACGTCAAGGCTGTATATTGTCACCCTGCTTATTTAACTTATATGCAGAGTACATCATGAGAAACTCTGGGCTGGATGAAGCACAAGCTGGAATGAAGATTGCCAGGAGAAATATCAATAATCTCAGATATGCAGATGACACCACCCTTATGGCAGAAAGTGAAGAACTAAAGAGCCTCTTGATGAAAGTGAAAGAGGAGAGTGAAAAAGTTGGCTTAAAGCTCAACATTCAGAAAACTAAGATCATGGTATCCGGTCCCATCACCTCATGGCAAATAGATGGGGAAGCAGTGGCTCCAAAATCACTGGGCTCCAAAATCACTGCAGATGGTGATTGCAGCCATGAAATTAAAAGACGCTTACTCCTTGGAAGGAAAGTCATGACCAACCTAGACAGCATATTAAAAAGCAGAGACATTACTTTACCAACAAAGGTCCATCTAGTTAAAGGCTATGGTTTATCCAGTAGTCATGTATGGATGTGAGAGTTGGACTATCAAGAAAGCTGAGCACTGAAGAATTGATGCTTTTGAACTGTGGTGTTGGAGAAGACTCTTGAGAGTCCCTTGGACTGCAAGGAGATCAGTCCTGAGTTCACTGGAAGGACTGGTGTTGAAGCTGAAACTTCAATACTTTGGCTACGTGATGCAAAGAGCTGACTCATTTGAAAAGACCCTGATGCTGGGAAAGATTGAGGGCAGGAGGAGAAGGGGATGACAGAAGATGAGATGGTTGGATGGCATCACCAACTCAATGGACATGGGTTTGGGTGGACTCCAGGAGTTGGTGATGGACAGGGAGTCCTGGCATGCTGCAGTCCATGGGGTCACAAAGAGTCGGACACGACTGAGCGACTGAACTGAACTGAGGCTCTCTGGACCTCACCTATGAGAAAACATGACGGAACAGACATTTGGATGTTGGGTTGCCTTTCCCTGTGATTGGGGGATCACTCCTACTGTCACAGGCTCAGGGAAAATTGCTGGTGAAAAATGACCAGCAAGCAAGCACCTTGAATCATTGAGTGTCACTCAGCACACAGTGTTCTGGGAGAGGTATCTTCCTTCTGGGAAGGAAAGGCATGAATAGACAGTGTGTTTTTAGAACTCTATTTTGCAAGAACTGTTTAGCTTCTAAGACATGAGACCTCCAAGCTTGGCCAGAGGACAAAACTACCAGAGTCAGGGCAGTGTGTCTCCCTGCACCTTCCAAGTCTTGTGAACACATTCCTAGGCCATTCCATGACTATCCATAAGGAAGCAGGCTGCTTATTCCTGTGTCAGGAAGTGCTGGGTCCCATACTGTGGCACCTAGTTGAGGTTATATTCCAGTGCAAATGGAATGGGCCTGCAGCGACTAGTTGCGATCCATCCACTTCCTTAAAATATCCCAAAGGCTGAAACAAAGTTAACGCTGTGAGAAGTGAAAAAACATCAGTTGGATGAATTTTCAAGCAACTGCTAGGATGGCCCCCTTCAGGGCCCACTGACAGAAAAATGGGAATCTTGAAACCAAGACCGGTATCCAGGTTGACACTCAGGGTGTGTCCCCACAAGATCCAAGAATTTTCCAGGTAGAGCTAGGCTCACCGGAAACTGTGAGCTAGGCTCACAGTTTCTCTCCTACAGAGAAACTGTGGTAGACAGGCATTTGGATGATTGTTTGCCTTTCCCAGTGATTGTGGATTCCTTTCCTTCAGTCTCAGGCTCGGGGGAAACTGCGACTGAAAAATGACCTCCAAGCTAGTGCTTGCCAGCAGTGTGTGTCACTCAGCACACAGTATGGTGGGAAAGCTATTTTCCTTCGAGGAAGGAAACACATCAACAGAGAGTGTGTTTTCAGGCCTCTATATAGTAGTAACTGTTTAGCTGATAAGGCGTGAGACCTCCAGGCTTGCCAAGAGGAGCTAACTTCCAGAGTCAGGGCAGAGTGTCTGCCTGCATTTTTCAAGCCTTGTGACCACATTCCTAGGTTATGCTGTGACTGCCCATAAGGAAGCCGGCTGCAGGAGTGTGTCTGAGCGTGCTGGGGCAATACTGTGGTCACCTTATGGAGGTGACATTTCACCACAAATGGCCCATGGCGAGGAGTTGCAAGCCGCCAGCTTCCTCCCAAATGGTGGACCAAACCTTGTGCTGTCAGAAGTGAGAAAACAATGATTGGATGGATTTTCAAGCAGTTGCTAGGCTGCCCCACTTTAGGGCCCACCGAGAGGAAAATGGGAATTTTGCCAACAAAGTCCGGTATCCAAATTCACACTCAGAGTGTGTCCCTGCTGGATCCAAGAATTTTCCAGACTGACCTAGGCTCAGTGGATCTTTCCTACAGGTAAAACATGATGTAACTGATGTTTGGATGTTAGTTTCTCTTTCCCTGTGGGTGGGGAGACCTTCCCAATGGAATCAGTCTCAATGAAAAGTGCAACTGAAGAATAACCTCCAAGAAAACGGTTTCAAGCAGTGTGAGACTCTCAGCACACAGAATTCTGGGAGAGCTATCTTTCTTCATGGAAGGAAAGACATCAACAAAGAGTGTGTTTTCAGGCCTCTACCTAGCAGAAACTGTCTAGTTTCTAAGACGTGAAACCTACAGGCTTGCCCAGAGGACCTAACTTCCAGAGTCAGTGCAGTGTGTCTCCCTGCACTTTCTGAGCCTTGTAAACACATATCTAGGCCATTTCGCGATGCCTGTGAGGAAGCAGTCTGCGGGAACATGTCTGAACGTTCTGGGTGCCATACTGTGTTCACCTAATCGAGGTGATGTTTGACAACAAATGGGCCTGTGGCGATGAGTTGTGAGCCACTCGTTTTCTTCAGAAATGCCAAAGGGTGGAGCAAAGCTAACCTTGTCAGAAGTGAGAAAACAGCAATTGGATGGATTTTCAAGCTGTTGCAAGGCCAAACCGCTCTAGGGCCCAGCGAGAGAAAATGGGAATTTTGCCACCAAGGTCTGTTATGCAGGTTCAAACTCACGGTGTGTATCCGCAGGATTCCAGAATTTTCCAGACACACCTAGGCTCACTGGATCTCTCCTACAGAGAAATCGTGATGGAACAGACGTTTGGATGTTGGTTTGCTTCTTTCTTTGAGAGTGGGGAGCTTCCCTATGGTGTCAGCCTCAGGGGAATTTGCAACAGAAAAATGACCTTCAAGCAAGAACTTTCAAGCAGTGTGAGACTCTCAGCACACAGAAGGCTGGGAAAGCTATCTTCTTTCGTGGAAGGAAAGTCATCAACAAAGAGCGTGTTTTCAGGCATCTGTCTAGCAGGACTTGTTTAGCTTCTAAGACATGAGACCGCCAAGCTTGCCCAGAGGAGCTAAGTACTAGAGTGCGGGCAGTGTGTCTCCCTGCGCTTTCTGACCCTTGTAAACACATTCCTAGTCCACACTGCGACTGCCCACAAGGAAGCAGGCTGCAGGAGTGTGTCTGAGAGTGCTGGGTGCCATGCTTTGGTCTCCTAGTCAAGGTGACATTCCACTGTAAACGGGTCTGCAGCGAGGAGTTGCAATCAGCCCACTTGCTTCAGAAATGTCAAACGGTGGAGCACACCAACTGCTGTCAGAAGTGAGAAAACAGCAATTAGATGGATTTTCAAGCAGTTGCTCGGCTGCCCCACTTTAGGACCCATCGAGAGTAAAATGCAAATTTTGCCATCAAAACCCGATATACAGGTTAACACACATGGTGTGACTGTAGTTTCCAAATTTCCAGACAGACCTAGGCTCACTGGATCTCTCCTCCAGGAAAAACGTGATGGAACAGACGTTTGGATGTTGGTTTGCCTTTCCCTGTGAGTGTGGGGACCCTCCGTATGCTCTCAGGCTCAGGGGAAATTGCACATGAAAAATGACCTCCAACCAAGCACTTTCCAGCAGTATGTGTCACTCAGCACACAGTATACCGGGAACGCTATCTTCCTTCAAGGAAGGAAAGGCATCAACAGAGAGTGTGTTTTCAGGCCTCTATCTTGCAGGAACTGTTTAGCTTCTAAGACATGAGATCTCTAGTCTTGTCCAGAGGAGCTAACTTCCAGAGTCAGTGCAGTGTGTCTCCCTGCACTTTCAGAGCCTTATAACCTTATCCCTAGGCCACACCACAACTGCCTATGAGGAAGCAGGCTACAGGAATGTGTCTGAGAGTACACGGTGCCTCAGTATCGTCACCTAGTCGAAGTGATATTGCACAGGAAATGGGCCTACGGCAAGGAGTTGAGAGCTGCTCGCTTGCTTCAAAAAGAGCAATGGTTGGAGCAAAGTAAGTGCTGTCAGAAATGAGAAAACAGTAATTGGAAGGATTTTCAAGCAGTTGCTAGGCCGCACCGCTTTTAGGCCCACCGAGAGAAAAATGTGAAATTTGCCATCAAGGTCCGATATCCAGGTTGACACTCATGGTGTGTCCCCGCAGTTTCCAAGAAATTTTGAGACAGACCTAGGCTCACTAGGTCTCTCACACAGAGAAAACGTGACGGAATTGTTGTTTGGATGTTGGTTAGCCTTTGCCTGTGAGTGTGGGGACCTTCTCTACTGTCGCAGGCTCAGGGGAAATGGGGAATGAATACTGATCTCCAAGCAAGCGCTTTCCAGCAGTGTGTTGCACTCAGCACACATTAAGCTGGGAAAGCTATCTTCCTTCGAGGAAACTAAGACATCAAAAGAGAGTCTGTTTTCAGGCCTCTATCTTGCAGGAACTTTTAGGTTCAAAGGTGTGAGACCTCCAGTCTTGCCCAGATTAGCTAACTTCCAGAATCAGGGTAGTGTGTCTCCCTGCACTTTCTGAACTTTGTAAACGTATTCCTAGGACACACCATGACTGCCAATGAGGAAGCAGGGTGCAGGAATGTGTCTGAAAGTACAGGGTGCCACAGTGTGGTCACCTTGTTGAGGTGACATTTCACTGCAAATGGGCTCATGGCGAGAAGTTGTAAGCTGCCCGCTTGCTTTAGAAATGCCAAAGGGTGGAGCAAAGCTAGCCCTGTCAGAAGTGAGAAAACAGCAATTGGATTGGTTTTCAAGCAGTTGCTATGCTGCACCGCTTTTGGGTCCACCAAGATAAGAACGCAAATTTTGTCATCAAGGTCTGATATCCAGGTTGACACGTACGGTGTGTCCCCGCTGTTTTCACAAAATTTCCAGACAGACCTAGGCTCGCTAGATTTCTCCTACAGAGAAAACGTGATGGAACAGACATTTGGATGTTGGTTTGCCTTACCCTGTGAGCGTGGGGACCTTCTGTACGGTCTCAGATTCAGGGGACATTGCGAGTTGAAAATGACCTCCAAGCAAGCACTTTCCAGTATTGTGCATGCCTAAGCGTAGAGTATGCTGGGAAAGCTATCTTCCTTTGAAGAAGCTAGGCCATCAATAGAGAGTGTGTTTTCAAGCCTCTAACTAGCAGGAACTGTTTAGCTTCTAAGACGTGAGATCTCCAGGCATGCACAGAGGACCTAACTTCCTGAATCAGAGCAGTGTGTCTCCATGTACTTTCCAAGCCTTGCAAACACATTCCTAGGCCACACTGCTACTGCCCATGGGGAAGCAGGCTGCGGGAGTGTGTCTGAGTGTGCTGGGTACCATACTGTGGCTATCATGTCAAGGTGACATTCCACTGCACATGGGCCCATGGCACAGTGTTGCAAGCCACCCACTTTCTTCAGAAATCTCAAAGGGTGGAGCAAAGCTAGTGTTCTCTGAAGTAAGAGAATAGCAATTATATGTGTTTTCAGGCCATTGCTAGGACACACCACTTTAGGGCCCACCGAGAGAAAAGTGCAAATTTTACCACCAAGATCCAGCATCCAGGATGACTCTCATAGTGTGTCCCCACAGTTTCCAAGAAATTTCCAGAGAGGCCAAGGATCACTGGATCTTTCCTACAGAGAAAATGTGATGTAACAGATGTTTGGAAGTTTGGTTTGACTTCCCCTGTGAGTGTGGGTCCCTTACCTATGGTCTCAGGCTCAGGGGATATTGGGACTGAGAAATGACCTCCAAGCAAGCAGTGTGTGACATACAGCACACAGATTGCTGGGAAAGCTATGTTCCTTTCAGAAAGGAAAGCCATCAACAGAGAGGGTGTTTTCAGGCCTCTATCTGTCAGGAACTGTCTAGAGTCAGGTCAGTGTGTTTCCCTGAACTTTCCGTGCCTTGTAAACACATTCCTATATCATACCGGGAATACCCTGGAGGAAGCTGGCTGCTGGAGTTTATCGGGGAGTGCAGGATGTCATACTGTGGTTACTCAGACGATGTGACATTCCACTGGAAATGGGCCAGTGGCTAGGAGTTTTGAGCTGAATGCTTGATTCAGAAATCCCAAAGAGTAGACCAAAGCTATCACTGTCAGAAGTAAAAAAACAGTAATTAAATGGATTTTCAATCAGTTGCTAGGCCGCACCCTTTTTAGGCCAACTGATAGAAAATCGCAAATTTTGCAACCAAGGTCTGGTTTGTAGGTTTAGTCTCAAGGTGTGTCCCCACAGTATCCAAGAAATTTCCAGACAGATCGAGGCTCTCTGGATCTCTCCTACAGAGAAAACGTGATGGAACACATGTCTGGAGGTTGGTTTTCCTTTCCCTGTGAGTTTTGGGTCCTTCCCTAGGGTCACACCATCACAGAAAATTTCAATTGCAAAATAACAGCCAAGCGAGCATTTTCAAGCAGTCTGTGACTTTCAGCACACAGAATGCTGGGAAAGCTATGTTCCTTCAAGGAAGGAAAGACTTCAACAGAGAGAGTGTATTAAGGCCTCTATCTATCGGAGCCTCTCTAGCTTCTAAGATGTGCGACCTCCAGGTTTGCCTAGAGGGCCTAACATCCAAAGTCTGGGCAGTGTGTTTCCCTGCACTTTCTGTGACTTGTAAACACATTCCTAGGTCATACAGGGACTGCCCATGAGGAAGCAGGCTGTGGGAGTATGTCTGGGAGAGCTGGGTGCCTTACTCCAGTTACCCAGATGAGGTGGCATTCCACTGGAAACTGGCCTGAGGCTAGGAGTTGTGTGATGCCTGCTTGTTTCAGAAATCCCAAAGGGTGGAGCAAAGCTATCACTGTCACAAGTAATAAAACAGCAATTGGATAGATTTTCAGCAGTTGCTAGGCCGCACATTTTCAGTGCCAACAGAGAGAAAATTTCGAATTTTGCCACCAAAATCTGGTATCCAGGTTCACACTCAGTATGTGTCCCCGCCAGTATGCAAGAATTTTACAGACAGACCTAGGCTTCCTGGATCTCTTAAACAGAGAAAACGTGATGGAACAGACATTTGGTTGTTGGTTTGCCTTTACCTGTGAGTGTGGGGGCCTTCCCTATGGTCACACCCTCAGCGGAAATGTGACTGAAAAATGACCTCCAAGCAAGCACTTTCAAGCAGTGTGTGACTCTCAGCATGCAGAATGCTGGGAAATCTATCTTCCTCTGAGGATGGAAAGGCATCAACAGATAGCATGTTTTCAGGCTTCTATCTAGCAGAAACTCTCTAGTTTCTAAGACATGAGACCTCCAGGCTTGCCCAGAGGACCTAACTTCCAGAGTCTACTCCGTGTGTCTCCATGTACTTTGTGAGTCTTTCAAACACATTTCTAGGCCATATTGCACCTGCCCATGAGGATGCAAGCTTTGGGTATGTGTCTGAGAGTTTTGGGTGCCATACTGTGGTCACCTAGACGAGGTTAGAATCAACTGTAAATGGGCCCACGGCGAAGAGATGGGAGCCAAATTCTTGCTTCAGAAATCCCAAAGGGTGTCGGACCTAACTTTTAGAGTCAGGGCAGTGTGTTTCCCTACACCTTCTGAGCCTTGTAAACACATTCCTATTGAATACAGGCACTGATCATGAAGAAGCAGGCTGCAAGAGTGTGTCTGGGAGTGTTGGGTTCCATACTGTGCTTACCCAGAACCAGTGACATTCCACTGGAATTAGGTCAGTGGCTAGGAATTACAAGTCGCCTTCTTGCTTCAGAAATCGCAAAGGGTGGTCCAAAGCTAACACTGTCAGAAATAAGAAAGCAGCAATTGGATAGATTTTTGAAGCAGTTGCTGGGCTGCAGCTTTTTAGGTCCAACCAAGAGAAAAACGCAAATTTTCCCTGCACATCCAGTATCCAGGTTCACACTCAGGATGTGTCCCCGCAGTATCCTAGAATATTATAGAGAGACTTAGGCTCTCTGGATCTCTCCTGCAGAGAAAACATAATGGAACAGATGTTTGGATGTTGGTTTACATTTCCCTGCGAGTGTGGGTGCCTTCCCCATGTCCACACCTATAGGGGAAATTGTCAGTAAAAAATGACCTCCAAGGAAGCATTTTCAAGCAGTGTGTGACTCTGAGCACACAGAATGTTGGGAAAGGTATGTTACTTCAAGGAGGGATGGTCTTGAACAGAGAGTGTGTTTTCAGGTCTGTATCTATGAGGAACTGTCTAGCTTCTAAGATGAGAGAACCAACCTCTGGGTTGGCCCACAGGACCTAACTTCCAGAATGAGGGCAGTGTGTTTCCTTGCACTTTCCACACCTTGTAGACACATTCCTAGTTCATACCGTGACTGCCCATGAGGAAGCAGGCTGCGGGAGTGTGTTTGGGAGTGCTGGGTGCCATACTGTGGTTTCCAAGACGAGGTGACATTCCAGTGGACATGGGGCAGCGGTTAGGAGTTGCGCGCCAGCTGCTAGGTTCAAAAACTTGTAAGGGTGGATCAAAGCTCTTGCAGTCAGTAATAAGAAAACAGCAATTATATGGATTTTCAGACCATTCAGTGGTTACCCAGATGAGGTGACAATCCAAGGATATGAGCCACCAGCTTGGAGTTGCGAGCTGTCTGCTTTTTTTCAGAAATCCCTTAGGGTGAACCAAAACTATTGCTGTCAGAAGTAAGAAAACAGCAATTGGATGGATTTTCAAGCACAAACTGTGGTTACCCAGATGAGGTGATATTGCACTAGAAATGGGCCAGCGGCTATTAGTGGCAAGCCAGCTGCTTGGATCAGAAATCCCAAACGTTGGACCAAAGCTATTGCTCTCAAAAGTAAGAAAACAGCAATTGGACAGATTTTCAAGCAGTTGCTAGGCTGCACCATTTTAGGGCCACCCAAGGGAAAAATGGGAATTTTGCTACCAAGGTCTGGTATACAGGTTCACACCCAGTATGTGTCCTGGCAGTATCCAAGAATTTTCCAGACATACCTACACTCTCCGGATCTCTCGTAGAGAGAAAATTTAATGGAACAGACATTTGGATGTTGGTTTGCCTTTCCTTGTGAGTGTGGGGCCCTTTCATATGGTCACATAGTCAGGGGAAATTGATACTGAAAAATGACCTCCAATCATTCGTTTTGAAGTAGTCTGTGACTCTCAGCATGCAGAATGCTGGGAAAACTATGTTCCTTCGAGGAAGGAAAGCCATCAACGGAGAGTGTGTTTTCACGCCTGTATTCACCAGGGACTCTCTAGCTTCTAAGATGAGAGACCTTCAATTTCCCTAGAGACCTAACTTCCAGAATCAGGGCAGTGTGTTTCCCTGCACTTTCCGGACCTTGTAAACATATGACTAGTTCATACCGGGACTGACCATGAAGATGTAGGCTGCAGGAGTGTGTTTGGGAATGCTGGGTGCCATACTGTGGTTACCCAGAGGAGGTGACATAGCACTGGAAATGTGCCAGTGGCTAGGAATTGCTAGCCAGCTGCTAGGTTCAGAAATCCCAAAGGGTGGACCAAAGCTGTCTCTGTCAGAAGGAAGAAAACAGCAATTGAATGGATTTTCAAGCAGTTGCTAGGCCGCACCCTTTGAAGGCCAATTAGGAGAAAAATGTGGACTTTGCTACCAAGGTCCAGTATCCTGGTTCACACTCAGTGTGTGTCCCCACCATATCCAAGGAATTTCCACACAGACCTATGCTCTCTGGATCTCTCCTACAGAGAAAATGTGATGGAAAAGATGTCTGGATGCTGGTTTGCCTTTCCCTGTGAGAGTGGGGGCTTCCCTAAGGTCACACCATCATGGGAAATTGCTAATGCAAAATATCATGCAAGCAAGCATTTTTGAGCAGTCTGTGAACCTCAGCACACAAAATGCTGGGAGAGCTCTGTTCCTTTCAGGAAGGAAAAGCATCAACAGAGAATGTGTTTTCAGGCCTTTATCTATCAGGAACTGTCTAGCTTCAATAATGTGAGACCTGCAGATTCACCCAGAGGACCTAAACTCCAGAGTTAGGACAGTGTGCTTCGCTGCACTTTCTGAGCCTTGTAAACTCATTCTTATAACATACTCAGACAGCTCATGTGGAAGCAGCCTGCAGGATTGTGTTTAGGAGTCCTGGGTGCCGTACAGTGCTTATCCAGGTGAGGTGGCATTCCCCTGAAAATGGGCCAGCGGCTACGAATTGCGAGTTGCCTGCTTGCTTCAGAAATCCCAAAATGTGGAACAAACCTATCACTGTCAGAAGTAAGATAAAAGAAATTGGATGGATTTTTAAGCAGTTCTCCTCTGCACAGATTTGGGGCCAATGGAGAGAAAAATGTGAATTTTCCCACCAAAGTCTGGTATCCAGGTTTACATTCCGAATGTGTCCCCGCAGTATCCAAGAAGTTTAGAGAAAGACCTAGCTGCTCTGGATCTCTCCTACAGAGTAAACGTGATGTAACAGACGTTTGAATATTCATTTGCCTTTCCCTGCGAGTGTGGAGACCTTCCCTATGCTCACGCCATTGAGGCAAATTTCCACTGAAAAATGATTTCCAAGCAAGCATTTTTAAGCGGTGTGTGACTCTTAGCACACAGAATGCTGGTAAAGGTATGTTCCTTTGAGAAAGGAAAGCCACTAAAAGAGAGGGTCTTTTCAGGCCTCTGTCTGTCAGGAACAGGCTAGAGTCAGGTCAGTGTGTTTCCCTGCACTTTCTGCACCTTATAAACACATCCCCAGGTCATACCAGGAGTACCCATGAGGAAAAGGCTGCTGAAGTGTGTCTGGGAGTGCTGGGTTACATACTGTGGTTACTCAGACGATGTGACATTCCCCTGGAAATGGGCCAGTGGCTAGGAGTTTTGAGCCGAATGCTTGATTCAGAAATCCCAAAGAGTAGACCAAAACTATCACTATCAGAAGTAAGAAAACAGCAATGAAATGGATTTTCAATCAGTTGCTAGGCCACACCCTGTTTAGGCCAACTGAGATAAAATTTTGAATTGTGCCACCAAGGCCCGGTGTCCAGGTTCACGCTCAGTATGTCTCCCTGCCAGTATGCAAGAATTTTACAAAGACATGTAGGCTTCCCGGATCTCTCCAACAGAGAAAATCTGATGGAACAGACATTTGGATGTTGGCTTGCTTTTCACGGTGAGTGTGGAGCCCGACCCTAAGGTCACAGCCTCAGGGGAAATTGGGACTGAAAAATTACCTCAAAGCAAGGCTTTCAAGTAGTGTGTGAATCTCAGCACACAGAATTCTGGGAAAGCATTCTTCCTTCGAGGAAGGAAAGGCATCAGCAGAGAGTGTGTTTTTAGAACTCCATCTTGCATAAACTGTTTAGCTTCCAAGGCATGAGACCGCCAGGCTTGCCAAGAGAAGCTAATTTCTAGAGTCAGGGTAGATTGTCTGCCTGCACTTTCCGAGCCTTGTGAACACATTCCTAGGCCACACCATGACTGCCCATGAGGAAGTGGGCCATGGGAGTGTCTGAAAGTGCTGGGTGACATACTGCGGTCACCTAGTTGAGGTGACATTTCACTGAAAATGGCCCGCAGTGACGAGTTGTGAGCTGCCCGCTTCTTTAAGAAATCCCAAAGGGTGGACCAGACCTAGCACTGTCAGAAGTGAGAAAACAGCAACTGGATGGATTTTCAAGCAGTTGCTAGGCCACCAGGAAAAAAATGGGAACTTTGCCACCAAGGTCCAATATCCAGGTTCACACTCAGTTTGTGTACCCACAATATCCAAGAATTTTCCAGACAGACCTACTCTCACTGGATTTCTCCTCCAAAGAAATGTGATGTTTGGAACAGATGTTTGGATTTTGGTTTGCCTTTCCCTGTGAGTGTGGGAACCTTTCCTCTGGTCCCAGGCTCAGGGGCAATTGTGAGTGAAAGAAATATGCAAGCAAGTGCTTTTAAGCAGTGAGTGCCACTCAGTACAGAGTATGCTGGGAAAGCTACCTTCCTTTGAGGAAGGAAAGTCATCAACAGCGAGTGTGTTTTTAGAACTCTATCTTGCAGGAACTGTTTAGATTCTAAGACATGGAACTCCATGCTTGCCCAAAGACCTAAGTTCCAGAGTTAGGGCAGTGTATTTCCCTGCACTTTCCAAGGCTTGTAAACACATTCCTAGGCCACACGGCAACTGCCTATGAGGAAGCTGGATGTGGGAGTGTGTCTGAAAGTGCTGGCTGCCATACTGCGGTCACCAGGTCCAGGTGACATTCCACTTCAAACTGGCCTGCACTAAGGAGCAGTGATCCCCTAATTCCTCAAGAAATCCAAAGAGAAGACCAAAGCTAGCTCTGTCAGAAAAGAAAATAGCAAAAGAATGGATTTTTAAGCAGTTGCTAGGCTGCCCAGCTTTAGGGGCCACCAAGAGAAAAATGAGAATTTTGCCACCATGGTTCGGTATCCAGGTTCACACTCAGGCTGTGTGCATCCAATTGATGCATTCTCACTGCAGACAGGGCTAGGTTGGCTCCACCGTTTGGCATTTCTGAGGCAAGCAGGCAGCTCGCAACTCCTTGCCGTGGAACCATTTGCAGTGGAATGTCACCTCGACTACGTGACCACAGTATGGCACATAGCATACTCAGACACACTCGCGCAGCCTACCTCTGCATGGGCAGTCGGGGTGTGCCTAGTTATCTATTTACAAGGCTCGGAAAGTGCAGGGAGACACACTGCCCTGACCAGGAAGTTAGGACTTCTGGGCAACACTGGAGGTCTGAAGTCTTAGAAGCTAAACAGTTCTTGCTAGATAGAGGCCTGAAAACACACTCTCTGTTTATACCTTGGCTTCCTCAATGGAAGATAGCTTTCCCAGCATACTGTGTGCTGAGAGACACACGCTGGGCAAAGCGCTTGCTTGGAGGTCATATTTGTCTCACAATTTCCCCTGAGCCTGAGACTGTATGAAAGGTCCTACACTCACAGGCAAAGGCAACCCAACATCCAAATGTCTGTTCCATCATGTTTTCTCTGTAGGAGAGATCTAGTGAGCCTAGTTCTGTCTTGAAATTTCTTGGAAACTGCGGGGACACACCATGAGTGTCAAGCTGGATATTGTACCTTCACAGCAAACTGACAGCGCTAGCTTTGGTCCACTCTTTGGGATTTCTTAAACAAGTGGGTGGCTCGCAACTCCTCGCCACAGGCCCATTTGCAGATGGATATTGCCTCAACTAGGTGACCATAGTATGGCACCCAGCCCTTTCACACACTCCCACAGACTGCATCTTCATGAGCACTCACAGTATGGCTGAGGAATGTCTTTGCAAGGCTCGGAATGTGCAGGGAGACACACTGCCCTGACTATGGAAGTCAGGTGCTCTCGGAAATCCTGGAGGTCTCACGTCTTAGAAGCCAAACAGGTCCTGCTAGATAGCACCCTAAAAGACACTCTCTGTTGATGACTTTCCTTCCTCAAAGGAAGATAGCTTTCCCAGCCTACAGTGTGCTGAGTGACACACATTGCTGGAAAGTGCTTGCCTGGAGGTCATTTTCCACTCCCAATTTCCCCTGAGTCTGAGACTGTACAGAAGGTCCCCATACTCACAGGGAAAGGCAAGCCAACTTCCAGCCACGTTCCATCACTTTTTCTCTGTAGGAGAGATCCAGTGACCCTAGGTCTGTCTGGAAATTTCTTGGAAACTATAGGGACACACCATGAGCGCAACCTGGATATCTGACCTTGATGGCAAAATTCGCATTTTTCTCATGATTGGCCTTAGAGCTGTGTGGCCTAGAAACTGCTTGAAAATCCATCCAACTGCTGTTTTCTCAGTCATGACAGCACTAGGTTTGCTCCACCCTTTGGCATTTGTGAAGCAAGCAGGAAGCTTGCAACTCCTTGCTGCAGACCCATTTGAACTGGAATGTGACCCCAACTAAGTGACCACAGTATGTCACCCAGCATTCTCAGATACACTCCTGCAGCCTGCTTCCTCATGGGCAGTCGCAGAATGGCCTAGGAATGTGTTTGCAAGGCTCAGAAAGTGCAGGGAGACACACTGCCCTGACTCTGGTATTTCGGTCCTCTGTGCAAGCCTGAGGTCTCATGTCTTAGAAGGTAAACAGTTCCTGATAGATTGAGGCCTGAAAACACACTCTCTGTTGATGACTTTCTTCACTCAAAAGAAGATAGCTTTCCCACCATTCTGTGTGCTGAAGTCACACAGTGCTTGAAAGCACTTGCTTTAAGGTCATTTTTCAATAGCAAATTCCCCTGAGGTTGTGACCATAGGGAATGGCCCCACAATCACAGGGAAAGGCAAACCAACATCCAAACATCTGTTCCATCAGATTTTCTCTGTAGGAGAGATCCAGTGAGCATAGATCTGTCTGGAAATTTCTTGGAAATTTTGGGGACACACCATGAGTGTCAAGCTGGATATCGGACCATTAAGGCAAAATTCGCAGTTTACTCTTGGTGGGAAATAGAGCAGTGCAGCCTAGTAATTGCTTGAAGATGAATCCAATTGCTGTTTTCTCTATTCTGACACCACTAGGTGTGCTCCACCATTTAGCATTTCTGAAGCAAGTGGATGGCTTGCAACTCCTCGCCACAGACCCATTTACAGTGGAATGTCACCTCGACTAGGAGACCCAAGTATAGCACCCAGCACTCTCAGACACACTCCCGCAGCCTGCTTGCACATGCACAGTCACGGAATAGACTAGGTATATGTTTGCAAGGCTCGGAAAGTCCAGGGAGATACACTGCCCAGACTATGGATGTTAGGTCCTTCGGGCAAGCCTGGAGGTCTCACGTCTTAGAAGCTAAACAGTTCCTGCAAGATTGAGGCCAGAAAACACACTCTCTCTGTTGATGCCTTTTTTCCCTCAAAGGAAGATAGCTTTCCCAGCATACTGTGAGCTTAGTGACACACACAGCTTGCAAGTGCTTGCTTCAGGGTCAGTTTTCATTCGCAATATCCCTTGAGAATAAGACGGTAGGTAAGAGCCCCAAAATCACAGGGAAAGGCAAACCAACATCAGGTTTTCTCTGTAAGAGAGATCCAGTGAGCCTAGGTCGGCTTGGAAATTTCTTGGAAACAGTAGGGCACACCATGAGTGTCAGCCTGGATATCAGACCTTGATGGCAACTAGAATTTTTCCCTCCGGAGGCCCTAAACCTGTGCTGCCTAGCAACATCTTGAAAATCCATCGGTTTGCTATTTTCTCACTTCTAACAGTGCTAACTTTGCCCCACCCATTTGGATTTCCGAAGCAAGCAGGCAGCTCACAACTCCTCGCCGCAGGCCCATTTGCAGGGGAATGTCACCTCAACTAGGTGACCACAGTATGGCACGCAGCACTCTCAGACACTCCCGCAGCCTGCTTCCTCATGGGCAGTCTCAGTGTGACCTAGGAAAGCAAGGGTCATAAAGTGCAGGGAGACACACTGCCTGCACTCTGGTAGTTAGCTCCTCTGGGCAAGCTTGGAGGTCTCACATCTTAGAAGCTAAACAGTTCCTGCAAGATAGAGGCCTGAAAACACACTCCTTGTTGATGACTTTCCTTCCATGAAGGAAGATAGCTTTCCCAGCATTCTGCGTGCTGAGAGTCTCACACTTCTTAAAAGTGCTTGCCTGGACATCATTTTTCAGTCACAATTTCCTCTGATGCTGAGACCGTAGGGAAGGTCTGCACACTCAAAGAAAGAGGCAAACCAACATCCAAATGTCTGTTCCATCACGATTTCTCTATAAGAGAGATCCAGTGAACCTAGGTCTGTCTGGAAAATTCTTGGATTCTGTGGGGTCACACCCTGAGTATGAACCTGCATAACAGACCTTGGTGGCAAAATTCCCATTTTTCTCTCACTGGGCCCTAAAGCAGGGCGGCCTCGCAACAGCTTGAAATTCCATCCAATTGCTGTTTTCTGACTTCTGACAACGTTAGCTTTGCTCCACCCTTTGGCATTTCTGAAGCAAGCGAGTGGCTCGCAACTCCTCACCATGGGCCCATTTGCAGTGAAAAGTCACCTCGATTAGGTGAACACAGTATGGCACCCAGTATTCTCAGACACAGTCCCGCAGCCTACTTCTTCATGGGCATTCGCGAAGTGGACTAGGATTGTGCTAACAAGGCTCAGAAAGTTCAGGGAGACATACTAACCTGACTCTGGAAGTTAGGTTCCATGAGCAAGCCTAGAGGTCTCACGTCTTGGAAGCTAAACAGTTCCTGCTAGGTAGAGGCCTGAAATCACACTCTTTGTTGATGCCTTTCCTTCCTCGAAGGAAGATAGCTTTCTCAGCATTCTGTGTGCTGTGTGACACACACTGCTGGGCTCACTGGATCTCTGCTACAGGGAAAACGTGATGGGAAAGCTGTTTGGATGTTGGTTGATCTTTCCCTGCGTTGGGACCTTCCCTACAGTCTCAGGTGCAGGGGAAAGAGTGAGACAAAAATGACCTCCAAGCAAGCGCTTTCTAGCATTGTGTGTCACTCAGCACACAGTATGCTGGGATGATATTTTCCTTCAAGGTAGTTAAGGCAGCTACAGAGAGAGTGTTTTCAGGCCTTTATCTAGCAATAACTATTTAGCTTCTAAGACGTGAGACCTCCAGGCTTGCCCAGAGGACCTAACTTCCAGTCAGACAGTGTGTCTCCCTGCACTTTCAGAGCCTTGGAAACACATTCCTAGGCCACACCGTGACTGTCCATGAGTAAGCAGGGTGCAGGAGTGTGTCTGAGAGTACTGGGTGCCATACTGTGGTCACCTAGTTGAGGTGACATTGTACTGCAAATGGGCCCCAAGTGAGTTGTTTTGGGGCACCCATTTGCTTCAGAAGTGCCAATGGGTGGAGCAAAACTAGCCCTGTCAGAAGTGAGAAAACAGCAATTTAATGGATTTTCAGGTAGTTGCTTGGTCACCCCGCTTTAGAGTCCACCGAGAGAAAAATGAGAATTTTTCCATCAAGGTCGGATATCCAAGTTGACACTCGTGTGTCCCACATTTCTGTGAAATTTCCAGACAGATCTAGGCTCACTGGATCTCTCCTACAGAAAAAACTTGACCAAACAGACATGTGGATATTGGTTTGCCTTTCCCTGTGAGTGTGGGGACCCTTCCTCCAGTCTCAGCCTCAGGGGAAATTGAGATTGAAAAATGACCTCCAAGCAAGCATTTATAAGCAGTATGAGACTCTCAGCACACAGAATGCTGGGAAAGCTATCTTCCTTCCTGGAGGAAAGACATCATCACAGAGTGTGTTTTCAGGCCTCTACCTAGCGGGAAGTGCATAGTGTGTAAGATGTGAAAACGCCAGGCTTTCCCAGATGACCTAAATTCCAGAGTCAGGGCAGTGTGTCTCCTTGCACTTTCCGAGCCTTGCAAACACATGCCTAGGCCATTCCATGACTGTCCATGAGGAAGCAGGCTGCAGGAATGTGTCTGAGAGTGCTGGGTGCCATACTGTGGTCACCTAGTTGAGGTGACATTCCACTGCAATGGGCCCCTCATGAGGAGTTGAGAGCTGCCCGCTTGCTTCAGAAATGCCAAAGGTGGAGCTAACCTAGCGGTTTCAGAAGTGAGAACACAGCAATTGGGTGGATTTTCAAGCAGGCCACCCCACTTTAGGGCCCACCGAGAGAAAAATGCTAATTTTGTCATCAAGGTCTGATATCCAGGCTGACACCCATGATGTGTCCTCACGTTCCCAAGAACTTTCCAGACAGACGTACAGTCACTTGATCTCTTCTTCAGAGAAAACATGATCAAACAGATGTTTGAATGATGATTAGCCTGTCTCTGTGAGTGTGGGGACCTCCCTACTGTCTTATCCTTCAGGGAAGTGCGAGTGAAAAAAGGCCTCCAAGCAAGCGCTTTACAGCAGTGTGTGACACTCAGCTCACAGTGTGCTGGGAAAGATATCTCCCTTTGAGGAAGGAAAAGCATCAACAGAGAGTATGTTTTCAGGCCTCTATCTACAAGGAACTGTTTAGCTTCTAATGCAGGAGACCTTCAGACTTGCCCAGAGGATCTAACTTTCAAGTCATAGTAGTGTGTCTCCTTGCATTTTCTGATCCTTGTAAACACATTCTTAGGCCACAATACAACTGCCCATAAGGACGCTGCGGTAGTGTGTCTAAGAGTGCTGCGTGCCATACTGTTGTCATCGAATCAAGGTGATATTCACTATAATTGGGCCCAGGACGAGGAGTTTGGAGCCGCCCATTTGTTTCCGAAATGCCAAAGGATGGAGCAAAGCTAGGGCTGTCAGAAGTGAGAATACAGCCATTGGATGGATTTTGAAGCATCTGCTAGGCTGCATCTCTTTTTGCCCCCAAAAAATGCAAATTTTGCCATCAAGGTCCAACATACAGGTTGACACCCATTGTGTGTCCCCACACATTCCAAGAGGTTTCCAGACAGACCTAGGATCACTGGATCTTTCCAACAGAAAAAGTGATGGAACAGACATTTGGATGTTGGTTTGCCTTTCCCTGTGAGTGTAGGGACCTTCCTCACAGTCTCAAGCTCAGGGGAAATTGCAAGTGAAAAATGACCTCCAAATAAGCACTTTCCAGCAGTGTGCGTCACTCAGCACACAGTATGCTGGGAAAGCTATCTTCCTTTGAGGGAGTTTAGGCATGAACAGAGCGTGTTTTCAGGCCTCTGTCTAGCAGGAACTATTTAGCTTCTAAGATGTGAGATCTCCAGACTTCTCCAGAGGACCTAACTTCCTGAGTCAGGGCAGTGTGTCTCCATGCACTTTCCGAGCCTTGCAAACACATTTCTATGCCACACTGCTACTGCTCATGGGGAAGCAGGCTGCGGGAGTGTGTCTGAGAGTGCAGGATGCCATACTGTGGTCACCTAGTCGAGGTGATATTCCACTGCATATGGGCCCGGAGTGAGGAGTTGCGATCCGCCCACTTGCTTCAGAATGACAAAGGATGGAGCAAAGCTAACACTATCAGAAGTGAGAAAACAGCAATTGGACTGTTGCTAGGCCCACCACTTTAGGGTCCATGGAGAGAAAAATGTGAATTTTTCCATCAAAGTCCGATATCCAGGTTGATAGGCATGGTGTGTTCCTGCAGTTTCCGAGATATTTCCAGACAGATCTAGGCTCACTGGATCTCTCCTACAGTAAAAAAAAAAAAAAAAAAGTGATGGAACAGATGTTTTGATGTCGGTTTGCCCTTCCCTGTGATTGTAGGATCCTTTCCTAGGGTCAGAGCCTCAGGGGAAATTGCCACTGAAAAATAACCTGCAAGCGAGCGTGTTCAAGCAGTGCGTGACTGTCAGGATACAGAATGATGGGAAAGATAGGTTTCTAGGAGGAAGGAAAGGCTTCCAGAGTGTTTTCAGAGCTGTATGTAGCAGGGACTGTCTAGTTTTTAGATGTGAGATGTCCAGGCTTGCCCAGAGGACCTAACTTTCAGAGTCATCACAGGGTGTGTCCCTGCACTTTCCGAGCCTTGCAGACACATTCCTAAGCCATTCCACAACTACCCATGAGAAAGCATGCTGCAGGAGTGTGAGAGTGCTGGGTGCCATACTGTGGTCATGTAGTCAAGGTGACATTGCACTGCAAATGGGCCTGCAGTGAGGAGTGGGAGCTGCCCGCTTGCTTCAGAAATCCTAAAGGGTGGAGCAAAGCTAGCTTTGTTAGAAGTAAGAAAACAGCAATTGGATTGATTTTGAAGCATTTGCTAGGCCACACCTCTTTATGGTCCACCATGAGAAAAATGCGAATTTTGAAATCAAGGTCTGGTATCCAGATTGAGACTTATGGTGTGTCTCCGCAGTTTCCAAGAAATTTCCAGACAGACCTAGGCTCACTGGATCTCTCCTACAGAGAAAACATGATGGAACAGATGTTTGGATGGTGGTTTGCCGTTCCCTGTGAGTGTGGGGACCTTCCGTACGGTCTCAGGTTCAGGAGAAATTGTGAGTCAAAATGACCTCCAAGGAATCACTTTCCAGCTGTGTGCACTCTAAGCACAGAGTATGCTCAGAAAGATATCTTCCTTCGAGAAATTTAGGGCATCAACAGAGAGTTGTTTTCAGACCTCTTTCTAGCAGGAATTTTTTTAGCTTCTAACTCAAGGATCCTCCAGAGTAGCACAGAAGACCTAACTTTCAGAGTCATGGCAGTGTGTCCCTGCACTTTCCAAGCTTTGTAAACACATTCCTAGGTCATTCCGCGACTCCGGTATGAGAGAGCAGGCTGCGGGCATGTGTCTGACTGTGTTGGGTGCAATAAGGTGGTCACCTAGTCTAGGTGACATTCCACTGCAGATGGGCCCATGGCAAGCAGGTGTGAGCTGCCCATTTGCTTAAGAAACCCAGAAAGATGGACCAAAGCTAGTGCTGTCAGAAGCTAAAAAACAGCTACTGGATGGATTTTCAAGCAGTTATGAGGTCGCCCTGCTTTAGTACACACCAAGAGAAAACAGGGAATTTTGCCACCAAGGTCCAGTATCCAGGTTCACACTCAGGGTGTGAACCGCAGTTTCCAAGCATTTTCCAGACATACCTAAGATCACTGGATTTCTCCTACAGAAAAAGAGTGATGGAATAGACGTTTGGAGTTTGGTTTACCTTTCCTTGAGATTGTGGGGACCATTCCTATGGTCTCAGCCTCAGGGGAAATTGCGAATAAAATATGACCTCCCAAAAAGCTCTTTCCAGCAGGGTGTGTCACTCAGCACACACTATGCTGGGAAAGCTATCTCCCTTCATGGAAGGAAAGGCATCAACAGAGAATGTGTTTTCATGTCTCTACCTTGCAGGAACTTTTTAGCTTCAGAGTGTGAGACCTCTAGGCTTTTCCAGCGGTCCTAATTTCTAGAGTAAGGGCAGTGTGTCTCCCTACAATTTCCAAGGCTTGCAATCACATTTCTACGCCATTCCACGACTGCCCATGAGGAAGCAGGCTGAGGGAGTGTGTCTGAGAGTGCTGGGTGCCATACTGTGGTCACCTAGTCGAGGTGACATTCCGATGCAAATGGACCCGCAGAAAGGAGTTGCGAGCTGCTGGCTTGCTTCAGAAATCAAAAAGGGTTGAGCAAATATAGCATTGTCAGAAGTAAGAAAACAGCAATAGTATGGATTTTCAAGCAGTTGTTAGGCCACCCTGCTTTAGAGGCACTGGGAGAAAAATGAGAATTTTGCCACCAAGGTCTGATATTCAGGTTCACACTAAGGGTGTGTCCCTGCATTTTCCAAGAAATTTCTAAACAGACCTAGGCTCATTGGATGTCTCCTACAGAGAAAACGTGATGGAACAAATGTTTGGATGTTGGTTTGCCTTTCCCTGTGATAGTGCGGGCCTTCCCTATGGTCAGAGCCTCAGGGGAAAGTTCAACTGAAAAATGACCTGCAAGCAAGCATGTTCAAGCAGTGCATGACTCTCAGGATACAGAATGCTGGGAAAGATAGGTTACCCTGAGGGAGGAAAGGCATTTAGAGAGAGTATTTGCAGGGCTCTATATAGCAGGAACTGTCTAGTTTTTATATGTGAGACTTTGAGGCTTGCCCAGAGGACCAAACTTCCAGAGTCAGCGCAGGGTGTCTCCCCACACGTTCTGAAACTTGCAAACACATACCTGAGGCATTCCACAACTACACATGAGGAAGCATGTTGTGGGAGTGTGAGAGTGCTGGGTGCCATACTGTGGTCACCTAGTTGAGGTGACATTCCACTGCAAATGGGCCAGTGGTTGAGGAGGTGGGAACCGCCTGCTTTCTTCAGAAATCCCAAAGGATGGAGCAAAGCTAGGGCTGTCAGAAGTGAGAAAACAGCAATTATATGGATTTTCAAGCTGTTGCTAAGCCGCCCCTCTTTAGGGACAACCAAGAAAAAAATGCAAATTTTGCCATCATTGTCCGATATCCAGGTTGACACTCATGGTGTGTCCCCACAGTTTGCAAGAAGTTTCTAGACAGACCTAGGCTCACTGGATCTCTCCAATAGAGAAAACCTGATGGAACAGACGTTTCGATGTTGGTTTGCCGTTCCCTGTGAGTGTGGGGGCCATCCTTATGGTCTCCAGCTCAGGGGAATTTGCGAATGAAAAATAACCTCCAAACACGTACTTTCCAGCAGTGTGCATCACTCAGCACACAATATGCTGGGAAAGCTATCTTCCTTCGAGGAAGTTAAGGCATCTGCAGAGAGTGTCTTTTCAGGCCTCTATCTAACAAGAACAGTTTATTTTCTAAGACGTGAGATCTCCAGGCTTGCACAGAGGACCTAACTTAGCAGTGTGTCTCCATGCACTTTCTGAGCTTTGCAAACACATTCCTAAGCCACACCGCTACTGCCCATGGGAAAGCATGCTGCGGGAGTGCATCAGAAAGTGCTGGGTGCCATATTGAGTTCACCTAGTTGAGGTGACGTTCCACTGCAAATAGGCCCACGGCAAGGAGTTGTGAGCCAACTGCTTCCTTAAGAAATCACAAAAGGTAGACCAAAGCTAGTGCTGTCAGAAGTTAGAAAAGACCTACTGGATGGATTTTCAAGCAGTTACTAGCCTGCCCCACTTTAGGGCACACCAAGAGAAAAAAGGGAATTTTGCCACCAAGGTCCAGTATCCAGGTTCACACTCTGGGTGTGAACCTGCATGATCCAAGAATTTTCCAGACATATCTAGGATCACTGGTTCTCTCCTACAGGAAAAAGTGATGGAACAGATAGTTGGAAGTTGGCTTACCTTTCCTTGTCCATGTGGGGACCTTCCATACTGTCTCAGACTCAGAGGAAATTGTGAATAAAAAATGACCTCCAAAAAAGCACTTTCCAGCAGTGTGTGTCACTCAGCATACAGTATGCTGGGAAAGCTATCTTCCTACGTGGAAGGAAAGGCATCAACAGTGTGTATTCAGGTCTCTACCATGCAGGAACTGTTTAGCTTCTAACATGAGACCTCCAGGCTGGTCCAGTGGTCTTAATTTACGGAGTCAGGGCAGTGTTGTGTCTCCCTACAGTTTCCGAGCCTTGCAAACACATTCCTAGTCCATTCTGCGACTGCCCATGAGGAAGCAGGCTGCAGGATTGTGTCTGAGAGTGCTGGGTGCCATATTATGGTCACCTAGTCCAGGTGACATTCCACCGTAAATGGGCCCACAGAGAGGAGTTGCGAGCCGCCGTCTTGCTTCAGAAATCAAAAAGGGTGGAGCAAACCTACTGCTGTCAGAAGTAAGAAAATAGCAATAGGATGGATTTTCAAGCAGTTGCTAAGCTGTCCTGCTTTAGGGCCCAGCAAGGGAAAAATGTGAATTTTGCCACCAAGGTCCAGTATTCAGGTTCACACTCAGGTAATGTCCCCATATTTTCCAAGAAATTTCTAGACACACCTAGGCTCACTGGATCTCTCCTACAGAGAAAACATGATGAAACAAACATTTAGATGTTGGTTTGCCTTTCCCTGTGATTGTGGGGGCCTTCCCTATAGTCAGAGATTCAGCGGAAATTGACACTGAAAAATGACCTGCAAGCAAGTGTGTTCAAGCAGTGCACGACTCTCAGGATACAGAATGCTGGGAAAGATAGGCTTCTTTGAGGAAGGAAAGGCATCTAGAGTGAATGATTTTCAGAACTCTGTCTAGCCGGAACTGTCTAGTTTTTAGAGGTGAGACGTCCAGGCTTGCCCAGAGGACCTAACTTCTAGAGTCAGCGCAGGGTGTGTCCCTGCATTTTCTGAGCCTTGCAAACACAGTCCTAAGCCATTCCATGACTACCCATGAGGAAGCATGCTGCGGGAGTGTGAGAGTGCTGGGTGCCATACTGTGGTCACCTAGTCGAGGTGACATTCCACTGCAAATGGGCCTGCAGTGAGGAGTTGGGAGCCCCCCACTTGTTTCAGAAATCTCAAAGGGTGGAGCAAAGCTAGCACTGTCGGAAGTAAAAAAAACAAAAAACAGCAACTGGGTTGCTTTTCAAGCAGTTGCTAGGCCACACCACTTGAGGGCCCCCCTGAGAGATAAATGCGAATTTTGCCACCAAAGTCCAGTATCCAGAATCACACTCAGGGTGTGTCTCTGCAGGATCCAAGAGTTTTCCAGATGAATCTAGGCTCACTAGATCTCTCTACAGAGAATGTTTGAAGGAACATATGTTTGGATGTTGGTTTGCCTTTCTGTGTGAGTTTGGAGCCCTTCCCTACTGTCACATCCTCAGAGGATATTATGACTGAAAAATGACTTCAAAGCAAGCGCTTACAAGCAGTGTGTGACTCTCAGCACTCAGAAGGCTGGGAAAGCTATCTTCCTTGGAGGAAGGAAAAGCATCTAGAGAGAGTGTGTTTTCAGGCCTCAATCTATCAGGCAACAGTTGAGCTTCTAAGATGTGAGACCTCCAGGTGTGCCCAGAGGACCTACATTCCAGAGTCAAGGCAGTGTATCTCCCTGCACTTTCCGAGCCTTGTAAACACATGCCTAGTTCATACCAGGACTGACTATGAGGAAGTAGCCTGCAGGAGAGGATTTGGGAGTGCTGGGTGCCATACTTTGTTTACCCAGAGGAGGAGACATTTCATTAGAAATGTGCCAGCAGCTAGGCGTTGCGAGTTGCCTGCTTGCTCCAGAAATCACAAAGGGTGGACCACAGCTATCACTGTCAGAAGTAAGAAAACAGCAATTGGATGGATTTTCAACTAGTTGCTAGGCCACACCTTTTCCGGGCCAACTGCGAGAAAATTTTGAATTTTCCAAGGTCCAGTATCTGGGTTTACACTCAGTGTGTGTCCCTGTGAAAATCCAAGAGTTTTACAGACAGACCTGGGCTTCCTGGATCTCTGCAACAGAGAAAACGTGATGGAACAGACGTTTGGTTGTTAGTTTGCCATTACCTGTGAGTATGCAGGCCTTCCATTTTGGCCACAGAGTCAAGGCAAATTGCTATTAAAAAATGACCTTCAAGCAAGTGTTTTCAAGCAGTGTGTGACTCTTAGCACACTGAATGCTGGCAAAGCTATGTTTATTCAAGGAAGGAAAGGCATCAACAACGAGTGTGTTTTTAGGCCTCTATCAGGAACTGTCTAGCTTCTAAGATGTAAGATCTCCAGGTTTTCCCAGAGGACATAATTCCAGAGTGAGGACACTGTGCTCCCCTGCACTTTCTGAGCATTTTAAACACATTCCTAGGTCATACAGGGAATGCCCATGAGGATGTAGGCTTTGAGAGTGTGTCTGGCAGTGTTGTGTGCCTTCCTCTGTTTACTCAGACAAGGTGACATTCTACTGGAAACGGGCCAGCACCTAGTTGCGATCCACCTGCTCCTTCAGAACTCCAAAAGTGTGGACCAAAGCTCTCTTTGACAGAAGTAAGAAAGCAGCAATTGGATGGATTTTCAAGCAGTTGCTAAGCTGCACCATTTTAGGGCCTACCTAGAGAAAAATGCGAATTTTGCCATCAAGGTCCGGGATCCAGGTTCACACTCAGGATGTGTCCCCATAGTATAAAAGAATTTTCCAGACAGACCTATGCTCTTGAGATCTCTCCTACAGAGAAAACCTGATGGAACAGACCTTTGGATGTTAGTTTGCATTTCTATGGGAGTGTGGAGGCCTTCCCTATGGCCACACCGTCAGGGTCAATTGTTACCGAAAAATGACCTCCAAGGAAGCGTTTTTAAGCAATGTGTGACTCTCAGCACACAGAATGCTGGGAAAGCTATGTTCCTTCAAGGAAGGAAAGGCTTCCACAGAGAGTGTGCTTTCAGGCCTCTGTCTATCAGGAACTCTCTAGCTTCTAAGATGTGAGACTCTAGGTTTGCCTAGAGGACCTAATTCCAGAGTCAAGGTAGTGTGTTTCCCTGCACTTTCTGCAGCTTGAAAACACATTCCTAGGTCATACGAGACTGCCCATGAGGTAGCAGCCTGCGGGAGTGTGTCTGGGAGTCCTGGGTGCCACACAGTGCTTATCCAGACAAGGTGACATTTCACTGGAAATAGGCCAGCAGCTAGGAGTTGCAATTTGCCTGCTTGCTTCAGAAATTCTAAAGTCTGGAATAAATCTATCACTGTCAGATGTAAGATAACTTTCAAAATGGATTAAAGATCTAAACGTAAGACCAGAAGTTGGATGGATTTTTAAGCAGTTCTTCTCTACACAGTTAGGGTTAGTGTCCCAAAGTTATCTCTGCCAGAAGGTAGAAAACAGTAATTGGGTGGATTTTCAAGCAGTTCCTAGGCCACACCCTTTTAAGACCAACTAGGAGAAAAATGCAAATTTGCTACCAAGGTCCAGTATCCTGTTTCACACTCAAGGTGTATCCCCAAAATATCCAATAAATTTCCACACAGACCTAGGCTCTCTGGATCTTTCCTACAGAGAAAACCTGATGGAACAGATGTTTGGATGTTGGTTTGCCTTTCCCTGTGAGAGTGGGGCCTTCCCTTTGGTCACACTATCATGGGAAATTGCTAATAATAACATGCAAGCAAGCATTTTCAAACAGTCTATGAACCTCAGCACACAAAATGCTGGGTAAGCTCTGTTCCTTTCAGGAAGGAAAGACATCAACAGAGAATGTGTTTTCAGGCCTTTATCTATCAAGAACTGTCCAGCTTCAATGATGCGAGACATGCAAATTTACTCAGAGTACCTAAATTCCAGAGTCAAGACAGTGTGCGTCCCTGCACTTTCCGAGCCTTATAAACTCATTCTTAAAACATACTCAGACAGCCCATGTGGAAGCAGCCTGCAGGATTGTGTCTGGGATTGCTGGGCGCCTTACTGTGGTTTCCCAGACGAAGTGACATTCCACTGGAAATGGGCCTGGAGTTGCACTGGGAGTGGTTAGGAGTTGCGTGCCACCTGCTTATGTCAGAAATCCCAAAGGGTGAACCAAAGCTATCTCTGTAGGAAGGAAAAAAAAAAGGAATTTGATGGATTTTCAAACAGATGTTACGGCACACATTTTCTGGCCCAGCCTAGAGAAAAAGGTGAATTTTGCCACCAAGGTCCTGTATCCAGGTTCCAACACAGGTTGTATCCCTGCAGTATCCAAGAAATTTACAGACAGACCTAGGCTCTCTGGATCATTTGCAGAGAGAAAACGTGATGGAAAGGACATTTGGATGTTGGTTTGCATTTTCCTGTAAGTGTGGTGGCCCTCCATACGTCAACATTGTTAGGAGAAATTGCTTCTGAAAAATGACCTTGAAGCAGGCGTTTTCAAGCAGTGTGTGACTGTCAGCACACAGAATGCTGGGAAAGCTGTGCTACTTCGAGGAGGGAGAGGCATCAACAGAGAATGTGTTTTCAGGCCTCTATCTAGCAAGAACTGTCTTGCTTTGAAGATGTGAGAGCTACAGTTTTACCCAGAGGACCTAATTGGCAGAGACAGGACAGTGTGCTTCTCTGCTCTTTCTGGGCCTTGTAAATACATTCCTAGGTCATGCAGGGACTTCTCATGAGGGAGCAGGCTGCGAGAGTGTGTCTGGGAGTGCTGGGTGCCATACTGTGGTTACCCAGACGAGGAGACTTTTCACTGGATATGGCTCAGTGGCTAGGAGTTGGGAGCTGGCTGCTTGCTTCAGAAATCCCTAAGGGTGAAACAAAGCTATGGCTGTCAGAATTAAGAAAACAGCAATTGGGTGGATTTTCAAGAAGTCGCCAAGCTGCACCGCTTTAGAGCCAACCGATAGAAAAATGTGAATTTTGCCACCAAGGTCCAGTATCCAGGTTCACACTCAGGATGTGTCCCTGTAGTATAAAAGAATTTTCCAGACAAATCTAGACTCTCGGGATCTGTCCTACAGAGAAAACGTGATGGAATAGACGTTTGGATGTTGGTTTGCATTTCCATGGGAAAGTGGAGGCCTTCCCTATGGCCACACCATATGGGTAAATTGTTATCAAAAAACGACCTCCAAGGAAGTGTTTTTGAGCAGTATGAGACTCTCAGCACATAAAATGCTGGGAAAGCTATGTTCTTTTCAGGAAGTAAAGACATTAACAGAGAGTTTGCATTCAGGCCACTATCTATAAAGAATTATCTAGTTTCTAAGATGTGAGAATGCCAGGATTACCCAGAAGAGCTAACTTCCAGAGTCAGGGCAGTGTGTTTCCCTGCACATTCTGAGCCTTGTAAACACATTCCTAGTAATACTGGGACATCCCATGAGGAAGCAGGCTGCAGGAGTGTGTCTGGGATTGCTGAGTGCCTCACTGTGGTTTCCCAGGCGAGGTAACATTTCGCTGGAAATGGGCCTGGAGTTGCAATAGCAGTGGCTAGGAGTTGCGCGCAACCTGCTTGTATCAATAGTCTCAAAGCGTGGGCCAAAGCTGTCTCTGTAAGAAGGAAGAAAACAGCAATTTGATTGATTTTCAAGCGGATTCTACGGCACACAGTTTTAGGCCCAACCTAGAGAAAAAGGCGAATTTTGCCACCAAGGTCCTGTATCCAGGTTCCAACATAGGTTGTGTCTCCACAGTATCCAAGCAATTTACAGACAGACCTAGGCTCTCTGGATCTCTCGTAGAGAGAAAACGTGACGGAAAGGACGTTTGGATGTTGGTTTCCCTTTCCCTGGGAGTGTGCTGGCCCTTCCTACATCAACGTTGTTGGGGGAAATTGCTTCTGAAAAATGACCTCCAAGTAGGCGTTTTCAAGCAGTGTGTCACTGTCAGCACAGAGAATGGTAGGAAAGCTGTGTTACTTCGAGGAGGAAGAGGCATCAACAGAGAGTGTGTTTTCAGGCCTCTACCTAGCAGGAACCATCTTGCTTCAAAGATGTGAGAGCTGCAGGTTTACCCAGAGGACCTAACTTCCAGAGACAGGGCAGTGTGTTTCCCTGCCCTTTCCCAGCCTTGTAAACACATTCCCAGGTCATTCCGGGATGACCCATGAGGGAGCAGGCTGCGGGAGTGTGTCTGGGAGTGCTGAGTACCATGCTGTGGTTACCCGGACGAGGAGACTTTTCACTGAATATGGCTCAGTGCCTAGGAGTTGCAAACCACCTGCTTGGTTCAGAAGTCCCTAAGTGTGAAACCAAGCTATTGCAGTCAGAATTAAGAAAACAGAAATTGGGTGGATTTTCAAGAAGTCCCCAAGGTGCACCATTTTCTGGGTAACTGAGAGAAAAATGCGAATTTTGCCACCAAGGTCTGGGATCGAGGATCACACTCAGGATGTGTCCCTGTAGTACAAAGAATTTTCCAGACAAACTTGGGCTCCCAGGATCTCTCCTACAGAGAAAATGTGATGGAATGGACATTTGGATGTTGGTTTGCTTTCCCATGGGAGTGTGGAGGCCATCCCTATGGCCACACCATCAGGGTAAATTGTTACCAAGAAATGACCTCCAAGGAAGTGTTTTTAAGCAGTGTGTGACTGTGACTCTCAGCACACAGAACTCTGGGAAATCTATGTTCCTTCAAGGAAGGAACAGCTTCAACAGAGAGTGTGTTTTCAGGCCTCTATCTATCAGGAACTCTCTAGCTTCTATGATGTGAGACCTCTAGTTTTGCCTCGAGGACCTAACTTTCAGGGTCAGGGCAGTGTGTTTCCCTGTACTTTCTGCGCCTTGAAAACACATTCCTAGGCCTTCCTGGGACTGTTCATGAGGAATCAGGCTGTGGGAATGTGCCTGGGAGAGATGGGTGCCTTATTGCGTTTACCAGATGAGGTGGAATACACTGGAAATGGGCCAGAGACTAGGAGTTGCGAGCCACCTCCTTGCTTCAGAAATCCCAAAGTGTGGAGTAAAGCTATCACTGTCACAGACAAGAACACAGCAATTGGATGGATTTTCAAGGAGTTGCTAGGCTCCCCCACTTTAGGGGCCACCGAGGGAAAAGTGCGAGTTTTGCCACCAAGGTCCGGTATCCAGCTTCCCACGCAGGGTGTGTCCCCGCAGGATCCAAGAACTCTCCAGACAGACCTAGGCTCACTGGATCTCTCCTACAGAGAAAACGTGATGGAACAGATGTTTGGATGTTGGTTTGCCTTTCCCTGTGAGTGTGGGGCCTTCCCTACAGTTACATCCTCAGGGGAAATTGCAGCTGACAAATGACCTCCAAACAAGCACTTGCAAGTAGTGTGTGACTCTCAGCACACAGAATGCTGGGAAAGCTATCTTCCTTTGAGGAAGGAAAGCATACAGAGAGAGTGTGTTTTCAGGCCTCTATCACGGAGGAACTGTCTAGTTTTGAAAATGTGAGAACTCCGGGCGTGCCCAGAGGACCTAACTTTCAGAGTCAGGGCAGTGTGTCTCCCTGCACTTTCTGAGCCTTTCAAAGAGATTCCTAGTCCATACCCATGGACTAGGTGACTGCCCATGAGGAAGCAGGCATCAGGAATGTGTCTGAGAGTGCTGGGTGCCATTCTGTGGTCATCTAGTCGAGGTGACATTCCAGTGTAAATGGGCCTGCACTGTTTACAATAGCCCGGACATGGAAGCAACTTAGATGTCCATCAGCAGATGAATGGATAGGGAAGCTGTGGTACATATACACAATGGAATATTACTCAGCCATCAAAAAAAATACATTTGAATCGGTTCTATTGAGATGGATGAAACTGGAGCCCATTATACAGAGTGAAGTAAGCCAGAAAGAAAAACACCAATACAGTATACTAATGCATATATATGGAATTTGAAAGATGGTAACGATAACCCTATATGCGAGACAGAATAAGAGACACAGATGCATAGAACAGTCTTATGGACTCTGAGGGAGAAGGTGAGGGTGGGACGTTCAGGGACAATAGCATTGAAACACGTATATTATCATATGTGAAACAGAACACCATTCCATGTTCGATGCATGAGACAAATGCTCAGGGCTGGGGCAATGGGATGACCCAGAGGGATGGGATGGGGAGGGAGGTGGGAGAGGGGTTCAGGAGGGGGAACACATGTAAACCCAAGGCTGATTCATATCAATGTATGGCAAAAACTACTACAATATTGTAAAGTAATTAGCCCCCAACTAAAATAAATAAATTTATTAAAAAAAAAAAAATGGGCCTGTGGCGAGGATTTGCGAACCACCCGCTGCTTCAGAAATCCAAATGGTGGAGAAAAGCTAGCACTGTCAGAAATAAGAAAACAGCAATTTGATGGATTTTCAAGCAGTTGCTAGGCCTCCCCGCTTTTGGGCCCACTGAATGAAAAATACAAATATTGCTACCTATGACTGGAATCCAGGTTTACACTCAGGGTGTGTCCCTGCAGGATCCTACTGTTTTCCAGGCAAACCTAGGCTCACTGGATTTCTCCTAAGAAGAAAATGTGATGGAACAGACATTTGGATGTTGGCTTGCCTCTCCCTGTGAGTGTGGGAACCTTCCCCATGGTCACACTCTGACTGGAAATTGTGACTGAAAAATGACCTCCAAGCAAGGGCATTCATATAGTGTGTGACTCTCAGCACAGAGAATTATGGGAAAGCTATCTTCCTTCGAGGAATGAAAGGCATCAACAGAGAGTGTGTTTTCAGGCCTCTATCTAGCAGGAACTGTCTAGTTTCCAAGACGTGAGATATCCAGGATTGCACAGACGACCTAAATTCCAGAGTCAGGGTAGTGGGTCTCCCTGCATGTTTGGAGCCTTGCAAACACATTCCTAAGCCATACTGTGACTGCCCATGAGGAAGGAGGCTGCGGGAGTGTGGCTGAGAGTTCTGGGTGCCGTTTTGTGGTCACCTTGTTGAGGTGACAGTCCAGTACAATTGGGCCCTCAGTGAGGAATGTGAGCCGACCAATGGCTTCAGAAATCCCAAAGGGTGAAGCGAAGCTAGTGCTGTCAAAAGTAAGAAAATAGCAATTGGATGGATTTTCAAGCATTTGCTGGGCTGCACCGCTTTAGGGCCCACCGAGAAAAATGCGAATTTTAACACCAAGGTCCGGTATCCATGTTGACACTCATGGTGTGTCCCCGCAGTTTCCAAGAAATTTCCAGACAGACCTACACTCACTGGATCTCTCTTACAGAGAAAATATGATAGATTGGACGTTTGGATATTGGTTTTCCTTTCCCTGTGAGTGTGGGGTCTTCCCTGTGGTCAAACCCTCAGCTGAAATTGCAACTGAAAAATGATTTCCAAGCAAGCACTTTTAAGCTGTGTGTGACTCTCAGCACACAGAATGCAAGGATAGCTATCTTCCTTTGAGGAAAGAAATACATTAACAGAGAGTGTGTTTTCAGGCCTCTATCTATCAGGAACTCTCTGTCTTCTAAGATGTGAGACTCCAGGTTTTCCCAGAGGACATAACTTCCACAGTGAGGGCACTGTGCTCCCCTGTACTGTCCGGGCATTTTAAACACTTAACTAGGTCATACAGGGACTGCTCATGAGGAAGCAGGCTGTGGGAGTGTGTCTGGCAGTGTTGTATTCCTTACTGTGGTCACCTAGTCAGGGTGACATTCCACTGCAAATGGGCCTGCAGTGAGGAGTTGCGAGCCACCCGCTTACTTCAGAAATCCCAAAAGGTGGAGCAAAACTAGCACTGTCAGTAGTAAGAAAGCAGCAATTGGATGGATTTTCAAGTAATTACTAGGCTGCACCGCATTAGGGCTCCCCGAGAGAAGAATGAGAATTTTGCCACCAAGGTCCGGTATCCAGGTTTACAATCAGGGTGTATCCCCACAGGATCCAATTTTCCAGAGAGGCCTATGCTCACTGGATATCTCCTACAGAGAAAACATGATGGAACAGATGTTTGGATGTTGGTTTGCCTTTCACTCACAGCCTCAGGGGAAATTGAGACTGACAAATGACCTCCAAGCAAGTGCTTTCAAGCAGTGTGTGACTCTCAGCACACAGAATTCTGGGAAAGCTATCTTCCTTTGAGGAAGGAAAGGCATCAAAAGAGAGTGTGTTTTAAGGCCTCTATTGAGCAGAAACTCTAGTTGCTAAGGCATGAGACCACTAGGTGTGCCCAGAGGACCTAACTTCCAGAGTCAGGGCAGTGTGTCTCCCTGCACTTTCTGAGCATTGCAGAGAGATTCTTAGTCCATACTGTGAATGCCCATGAAGAACAGGAAGCAGGAGTGTGTCTGAGAGTGCTGGGTGCCATTCTGTGGTCACCTAGTCGAGGTGAGATTCCACTGTAAATTGGCCGCCTGCAAGGAGATGGGAGCCAAAAGCTTGCTTCAGAAATCCCAAAGGGTGTAGGACCTAACTTTTAGAGTCAGGGCAGTGTGTTTCCCTACACTTTCTGATCCTTGTAAACACATTCCTATAGAATACAGGCACTGCTCATGAAGAAGCAGGCTGCAAGAGTGTGTCTGGGAGTGTTGGGTGCCGTACTGCGCTTACCCAGAACAGGTGACATTTTGCTGGAACTGGGTCAGTGGTTAGGAATTGCGAGTCACCATCTTGCTTCAGAAGTCCCATAGGGAAGTTCAAAGCTAAAACTTTCAGAAGTAAGAAAGCAGAAATTGGATGGATTGTCAAGGAGTTGCTAGGCTGCACCTTTTTAGGTCCAACCAAGAGAAAAATGTGAATTTTCCCAGCAAATCCAGTACCCAGGTTCACACCCAGCATGTGTCCCCACAGTATCCTAGAATATTATAGAGAGACCTAGGCTATCTAGATCTCTCCTACAGAGAAAACGTAATAGAGCATGCATTTGGATGTTGGTTTACATTTCCCTGTGTATGTAGGTGACTTCCCTATGTCCACACCGACAGTGGAAATTATTAGTAAAAAATGACCTCCAAGGAAGCGTTTTTCAAACAGTGTGTGACTCTGAGCACACAGAATGTTGGGAAAGGTATATTCCTTCAAGGAGGGATAGTCTTGAACAGAGAGTGTGTTTTCAGGCGTCTATCTGTCAGGAACTGTCTAGCTTCTAAGATGACCTAACTTCCAGAAACAGGGCAATGTGTTCCTTGGCAGTTTCCATGCCTTGTAGATAGATTCTAGTTCATACCATGACTGCCCATGAGGAAGCAGGCTGCAGGAGTGTGTTTATGACTGCTGGGTGCCATAATGTGGTTTCCAAGATGAGGTGACATTCCAATGGACATGGGCCAGTGGCTAGGTGTTGCGAGCAGGTTGCTAGGTTCAGAAACCCATAAGGGTGAATCAAAGCTCATGCAGTGAGAAGTAAGAAAACAGCAATTATATGGATTTACAGGCACATTCTGTGGCTACCCGGACAAGGTGACATTCCAAGGATTTAAGCCACCTGCTTTGGAATTGGGAGCTGCCTACTTTTTTCAGAAAAACCTTAGGGTGAACCAAAACTATTGCTGTCAGAAACAAGAAAACAGCAATTGGGTGGATTTTCAAGAAGAAGCTAGGCTGCCCCACTTTAGGGCCCACCGAGAGAAAAATGGGAATTTAGCCACCAAGGTCTGGTATCCAGGTTCACACTCAGGGTGTGTCCCTGCAGGATCCAAGAATTTTCCAGACGGACCTAGGCTCACTGGATCTCTCCTACAGAGGAAACGTGATGGAAAAGACATTTGGATATTGGTCTGCCTTTCCCTGTGAGGGGGAGAGCCTTCCCTAAGGTCTTAGTCTCAAGGGAAATTGTGAATGAAAAATGACCTCCAAACAAATGCTTTCAAGCAGTGTGAGACTTTCAGCACACAGAATGTTGGGAAAGCTATCTTCCTTCATGGAAGGAAAGGAATCAACAGACAGTGTGTTTTCAGGCTCTATCTAGCAAGAACTGTCTAGTTTCTAAGACGTGAGACCTCCAGGCTTGCCCAGAGGATCTAACAACCAGAGTCAGGGCAGTGTGCCTCCCAGCACTTTCCAAGTCTTGTAAACACATTCCTAGGTCACAACACTACTGCCCATGAGGAAGCAGGCTGTGGGAGTGGTTCTGAAAGTGCTGGGTGCCATACTGTGGTCACCAGGTCAAAGTGACTTTCCACTGCAAAGGGACTCACATCAAGAGGTTGGGATCTGCCCATGGCCTTAAGAAATTCCAAAGGGTAGACCAAATCTAGCGCTGTCAGAAGTAAGAAAACAGCAATTGGATGGTTTTTCAAGCAGTTGCTAGGCCGCACTGCTTTAGGGCCCACCAAGAGAAAATGGGAATTTTGCCACCAAGGTCCAGTATACAGGTTCACATTCAGGGTGTGTCCCCGCAGAATCCAAGAATTTTCCAGACAGACCTAGGCTCACGGGATCTCTCCTACAGAGAAAACGTGATGGAACAGATGTTTGGATGTTGGTTTGCCTTTCCCTGTGAGTGTGGGTTCTTGCATGTGGTCTCAGGCCAGGGGAGATTGCCAGTGAAAAAAGACCTACAAACAAGCACTTTCTGGCAGTGAGTGTCACTCAGCACACAGTATGCTGGGAGAGTTATCTTCCTTTAAAGAAGGAAAGGCATCAACAGTGAGTGTGTTTTTAGAACTCTATCTTGCAGGTACTGTTTAGCTTCTAAGACAGGAGACCTCCAGGCTTTGACAGAGGACCTAACCACCAGAGTCATGGCAGTGTGACTCCCTGCACCTTCCAAGCCTTGTAAACACATTCATAGGCCAACTGCAACTTCCCTTGAGGAAGCAGGCTGTGAGAGTGTGTCTGAAAATGCTAGGTGTCATACTGTGGTCACGTAGTCGAGGTGACATTCCATTGCAAATGGACCCACGTTGAGGAGTTGCGTGCCACCCACTTCCTTAAGAAATCCCAAAGGGTGGACCAAAGCTAGCGCTGTCAGAAGTAAGAAAACAGCAATTGGATGGATTTTCATGCAGTTGCTAGGCCACTAGTTTGAAGGCCCATTGAGACAAAAATTCGAATTTTGCCATCAAGGTCCGATATCCAGGTGGACTCTCATGGTGAGACCTTGTAGATTCCACAAAATTTCCAGAAAGACCTACGCTCACTGGATCTCTCCGACAGAGAAAACGTGATGGAACAGACGTTGAGATGATAGTTTGCCTTTCTCTCTGAGTGTGATGACCTTCTACACTGTGTCAGCCTCCAGGGAATTGCACCTGAAAAATGGACTCCAAGCAGGCGCTTTAAAGAAGTATGAGACTCTCAGCACACACAATGCTGGGAAAGCTATATTCCTTTGTGGAAGGAAAGGCATCAACATAGAGTGTTTTCAGGCCTCTATCTAACAGAAACTGTCTAGTTTCTAAGATGTGAGACCTCCAGGCTTGCCCAGAGGACCTAACTTCCTGGGTCAGGGCAGTGTGTCTCCCTGCACATTCTGAGACTTGCAACATATTCCTAGGCAACAGCACACTGCCCATGAGGAAGCTGACTGCGGGAATGTGTCTGAGTATGTTGGGTGTCATACTGTGGTCACCTAGTCGAGGTGACATTCCACTGCAAATGGGTCCATGGCGAGGAGTTGAGAGCTGCCTGCTTACTTCAGAAATGCCAAGGGGTGGAGGAAACCTAGTGCTGTCAGTTGTGAGAAAATAGCTATTGGATGGATTTTCAAGCAGTTGCTAGGTCGCCCCACTTTAGGGCATACCAAGAGAAAAATGTGAATTTTGCCATCAAGGTTCGATATCCAGGTTCACACTCATGGTGTGTCCCCACAGTTTCCAAGAAATTTCCAGACAGACCTAGGCTCCCTGTATCTTTCCTGCAGAGGAAACATGATGGAACAGATGTTTGGATGTTGCTTTGAGTTTCCCTGTGAGTGGGACCCCTCCCTACAGGCAGGGCCTCAGGGGACATCGCCACTGAAAAATGACCTCCAAGCAAGCACTTTCTAGCAGTGTGTGACTCTCAGCACGCAGGAAACTGGGAAAGCTATCTTCCTTTGAGAAAGGAAAGGCATCCACAAAGAGTGTCTTTTCAGGCCTCTATCTTGCAGCAACTGTTTCACTTCTAATACATCAGACCTCCAGGCCTGCTCTGAGGACCTAAATTCCAGAGTCAGGGCCATGTGTCTCCCTGCACTTTCCAAGCCTTGCAAACACATAACTAGGTCATAGCAGTACTGCTCATGAGGAAGCAGGTTGCAGGAGTGTGTCTGAGAAGGCTGGGTGCCATACTGTGGTCACCTAGTTGAGGTGACATTCCACTGCAAATGGGCCCATGGAGAGGAGTTGCGAGCCACCCACTTTCTTCAGGAATACCAAAGGATGAAGCAACACTAGCAATGTCAGAAGTTTGAAAAACAGCTATGGATGGATTTTCAAGCAGTTACTAGGCTGCACTGCTTTATTGCTCACTGAGAGTAAAATGCAAATTTACTATCAAGGTCAATATCTAGGTTGACACTCATGGTGTGACCCCACAGTTTCCAAGAAATTACCACAGAGACCTATGCTCACTGGATCTCTCCTACAGAGAAAACCTAATGGAACAGATGTTTGGATGCTGGTTTTCCTTTTTCTGTGATTGTGGGGCTCTTCCCTATGGTCACAGCCTCAGGGGAATTTGCGACTGAAAAATGACCTGCAAGCAAGTGCTTTCAAGCCCTGTGTGACTTCAGCACACAGAATGGTGGGAAAGCTATCTTCATTCGAGCAAAGAAAATCATCAACAGAGAATGTGTTTTCAGGCCTCTATCTATCAGGAACTGTTTAGCTTCTAAGACCTGAGACATCCAGGCTTGCCCAGAGGACCGAAATACCAGAGTCAGGGCAGTGTGTCTCCCTGCACTTTGCAAGCTTTACAAACATAGTCCTAGGCCATACCATGACTGTCCATGAGGGAGCAGGGTGCGGGAGTGTGTCTGAGAGCGCTGGGTACCATACTGTGGTCACCAGGTCTAGGTGTCATTTCACTGCAAATGGGCCCACAGTGGGAATTTGGGAGCGGCCCACTTGCTTCAGAAATCCCAAATTGTGGAGCAAAGCTAGCACTGTCAGAAGTAAGAAAACAGCCATTGGATGGATTTTCAAGCATTTGCTAAGCCACATTGTTTGAAGGCTCACAGAGAGGAAAGTGCGAGTTTTGCCAACAAGGTCCTGTATCCTGGTTCACACTCAGGGTGTGTCCCTGCAGAATGCAAGCATTTTCTAGACGGACCTAGGCTCACTATATGTCTCCTACAGGGAAAATGTGATGACCAGACGTTTCGATGTTCGTTGCATTTCCCTGTGACTGCGGGGCCCTTCCGTATGGTCAGACCCTCAGAGGATATTGCAACTGAAAAATGCCCTCCAAAAAAGTGCTTTCAAGAACTGTGTGACACTCAGCAGGCAGAATGCTGAGAAAGCTATCTACCATCTAAGAAGGAAAGGCATCTAAAGAGAGTGTGTTTTCAGGCCTCTATCTAGCAGGAACTGTTGAGCTTCTAAGATGTAAAACCTCCAAGCTAGCCCAGAGGACCTAACCTCATGAGTCAGGGCAGTGTGTCTCCCTGAACTTTCCGAGCCCTGCATACATATTGCTAGGCCATTCCCTGACTGCCAATGAGGAAGCAGGCTGCGGGAGTGTGTCAGAGATCACTGCGTGCGATACTGTGGTCACTTAGTCGAGGTATGATTCCACTGCAAATGAGCCCACAGCAAGGATTTGGGAGCCACCTGCTTGTTTCAGAAATCTAAAGTGTGGAGCAAAGCTAGCGCTGTCAGAAGTAAGAAAACAGCAACTGAATGGATTTTCAAGCAATTGTTAGGCTGCACTGTTTGAGGGCCACCGAGATAAAACTGCGAGTTTTGCCACCAAGGTCTGATATTCAGGTTACACTCAGGGTGTGTCCCCTCAGGACCCAAGAATTTTCCAGACAGACGTAGGCTCACTGGATCTCTCCTACAGAGGAAACGTGATGGAACAGACGTTTGGATGTTGGTTTGCCTTTCCTTGTGAGTGTGGGGACCTTCCCTACGGTCTCAGCCTCAGGGGAAATTGCGAATGAAAAATGACCTCCAAGGAAGTGCTTTCAAGCAGTGTGAGACTCTCAGCACACAGATTGCTGGTAAAACTATCTTCCTTCCTGAAAGGAAAAGCATCAACTAAGAATGTGTTTTCAGGGCTCTATCTAGCAGGAGCTGTCTAGTTTCTAAAACATGAGAACTCCAGGCTTGCCCAGAGGACCTAACTTAATGAGTCAGGGCAGTGTGTCTCCCTGCACTTTCCGAGCCTTACAAACACATTCCTAGGCCACACCGTGACTGCCCATGAGAAAGCAGGCTGCAGGAGCGTGTCTGAGAATGCTGGGTGACATACTGTGGTCACCTAGTCGAGGTCACAATCCACTTCAAATGGGCCCGTGGCGAGGAGCTGCATGCTGCTCACTTCTTTCACAAATGTAAAAGGCTGGAGCAAATCTAGGGCTGTCATGACTGAGAACACAGCAATTGGATGGATTTTCAAGCAGTAGCTCAGCCGCACCACTTTAGGGCCCACCGAGAAAAAAAAATGGAAATTTTACCACTAAGGTCTGGTATCCAGGTTCACACTCAGAGTGTGTTCCCGCAAGATCCAAGTATTATCCGGTCAAACCTAGGCCTGCTGGATCTCTCCTACAGAGAAAATGTGATGTAACAGACGTCTGGATGTTGGTTTGCCTTTCCCTGTGAGTGTGGGGACCTTCCATACAGTCTCAGGCTCAGGGGAAATTGGGAGAGAAAAATGAACTCCAAGCAAGCCCTTCAAGTAGTGTGTTTTTTTCAGCACACAATATGCTTGGAAAGCTGTTTTCCTTCATTGAAGAAAATGCATCAACAGTGTGTTTCAGACATCTATCTTGTAGGGATTGTTTAGTTTCTAAGATGTAAGAACTCCACAACTGCCCGAAGGACCTAAGTTCCATAGTCAGGTAGTGTGTCTCCCTGCATTTTCTGAGCCTTTGTAAACACATTTGTAGGCCACACCATGACTGCCCATGAGGAAATAGACTGTGGGAGTGTGTCTGAAGTTGCTGGGTTCCCACTGTGGTCGCCTAGTTGAGATGACATTCCGCTGCAAATGGCCACGCAGTAAGGATTGGGAGCCATCCGCTTGCTTCAGAATTGCCAAAGGGTGGAGCAAACCTAGTGCTCTCAGATGTGAGAAAACAGCAATTGGATGTATTTTCAAGCAGTTGCTCAGCTGCCCCGCATTAGGGCCCACCGAGAGTAAAATGCAAATTTTGCATCAGAGTCCATTATGCAGGTTAGCACTCATGGTGTGACCCTGCAGTTTTCAAAAAATTTCCAGACAGAGCTAGGGTCACTGAATGTCTCCTACAGAGCAAACGTGAAGGAACAGATGTTTTGATTTGGTTTTCCCTTCCCTGTAGTATGGAGAACCTTACTGTGGTATGGTCTCAGGCTCAGGGGAATTGTGAGTGAAAAATAACCTCCCAGCAAGCGCTTTCCAGCAGTATTTGTCACTTAGCACACAGTATGTTGGGAAAGCTTTCTCCCTTTGAGGAAGGAAGGGCATCAACAGAGGTGTGTTTTCAGGCCTCTTTCTTGCAGGAACTGTTTAGCTTCTAAGATGTGAGACCTCCAGTCTTGTCCAGAGAAGCTAACTTCCAGAATCAAGGCAGTGTGTCTCCCTGCACTTTCCGAGCCTTGTAAACCTATTCCGAGGCCACACCGCAACTGCCTATGAGGAAGCAGGCTGTGGGAAAGTGTATGCGAGTACAGGGTGCCTCAGTGTGGTCACCTAGTGGAGGTAACAGGCCACTGCAGATGGGCCTGCAGCAAAGAGCTGGCAGCCGCCCGCTTACTTCAGAAATGGAAAGAAGGGAACAAAGCTAGCGCTGTCAGAAGTGAGAAAACAGCGATTGGAAGGATTTTCAAGCAGTTGCTAGGCCGCACCGCTTTTAGGCCCGCCAAGAGAAAGATGGAATATTTGCCATCCAGGTCCGATATCCAGGTTGACACTCACGGTGTGTCCCTGCAGTTTCCAAGAAATTTCCACACAGACCTAGGCTCACTAGATTTCTCATACAGAGAAACATGATGGAATAGATGTTTGGATTTCGGTTTGCCTTTCCCTGTGAGTGGGGGGACCTTCTCTATGGTCTCAGGCTCAGGGGAAATGGGGAGAGAAAAATGGCCACCAAACAAGCGCTTTCCAGCAGTGTGTTTCTCTCAGCACACAGTATGCTGGGAAAGCTGTCTTCCATTGAGGAAGTTAAGGCATCAACAGAGAGTGTCTTTTCAGGCCTCTATCTAGCAGGAATTATTTAGCTTCTATGACGTGAGACCTCCAGTGTTGCCCAGATGACCTATCTTCCAGAGTCAGGGCAGTGTGCTCCCTGCACTTTCCAAGCCTTGTAAATACATTCTTGGCCACACTGCAACTGCCCAAGTGGAAGTAGGCTGCACGTGTGAGTCTGAGAATGCTGGGTGCCATACTGTGGCCACGTAGTCGAGGTAACATTCCACTGCAAAAGGCCCCATGGCAAGGAGTTGTAACCTGCCCGCTTGCTTCAGAAATGCCAAAGGGTGGAGCAAATCTAGCCCTGTCAGCAGTGAGAATATAGCAATTGTGTGGATTTTCAAGCAGTTGCCTGGCCACACCACTTTATGGACCATCAAGAGAAAAATGCAAACTTTGGTATCAATCTCCGATATTCAGGTTGACGTTCATGGTGTGTCTCTGCAGTTTCCAAGAAATTTCCAGACAGACCTACTCTCACTGGATCTCTGCTACAGAGCAAACATGATGGAAAAGATGTTTGGATGTTGGTTTAACTTTCCATGTGAGTGTTGGGATCTTCCCTATGGTCTTAAGCTCAGGGAAATTTCAAGACAAAGATGACCTCTAAGCAAGTGTTTTCCAGCAGTGTGTCTCACTCAGCACACAGTATGCTGTGAAAGCTGTTTTCCTTCGAGGTAGTTAAGGCATCAACAGAGAGTGTGTTTTCAGGCCTCTATCTAGCAGGAACTGTTAGCATCTAAGACCTGAACCTCCAGGCTTGCACAGAGGATCTAACTTCCAGAGTCAAGGCAGAGGGTCTTCTTGCACATTTTGAACCTTGCAAACACAGTCCTAGGCCACACCACAACTGCGCATGAGGAAGTAAGCTGCAAGAGTGTGTCTGAGAGTACGGGTGTCATACTGTGGTCACCTAGTTGAGGTGACATTCTGCTACAAATGGGCCCATGGCAAGGAGTTGCCAGCTGCCCACTTGCTTCAGAAATGCCAAAGGGTGGAGCAACCCTTGTGCTGTCAGAAGTGAGAAAACACCAATTGGATGGATTTTCAAGCAGTTGTGAGGCCACCCCACTTTAGGGCCCACCGAGAGATAAATGCAATTTTGCCACCAAGGTGGTATCCAGGTTCACACTCAGGGTGTGTCCCCGCATTTTCCAAGACATTTCCAGACAGACCTAGGCTCACTGGATCTCTCCTAAAGAGAAAACGTGATTGAACAAACTTTTGGGTGTTGGTTAGCCCTTTCGTGTTTGTGGGGCGCTTCCCTATGGTCAAAGCCTCAGGGAAAATTGCCACTGAAAAGTGACCAGCAAGGAAATGTGTTCAAGCAGTGCATGACTCTCAGGATACAGAATGCTGGGAAAAACAGGTTTCTAGGAGGAAGGAAACGCATCTAGAGAGAGTGTTTTCAGAGCTCTATCTAGCATGGACTGTCTAGTTTTTTGATGTGAGACCTCCAGGCTTTCCCAGAGGACCTAACTTCCAAAGTACGTGTAGGGTGTCTCCCTGCACTTTCCAACACTTGCAAACACATTCCTAAGCCATTCCATGACTACACATGAGGAAGCATGCTGCAGGAGTGTGAGAGTGCTGGGTGCCATTCTGTGGTCACCTAGTCAAGGTGACATTCCCCTCCAAATGGGCCCATGGCGAGGAATGGTCAGCTGCCTGCTTGCTTCAGAAATCCAAAATGGTGGAGCAAAGCTAGCACTGTTGAAGTAAGAAAACAGCAATTGGATAGATTTTCCAGCAGTTGCTAGGCTGCACCCCTTAACGGCCCACCGAGAGAAAAATGTGAATTTTGCCACCAAGGTCCAGTATCCAGGTTCACACTCAGGGTGTGTCCCCACAGGATCCAAGAATTTTCCAGATAGACCTAGGCTCACTAGAGCTCTCCTAGTGAGAATGACATGATGGAATAGACTTTTGGATGATGGTTTGCCTTTCTGTGTTAGCTGAGGCCCTTCACTATGGTTAGCCCCTCAGAGCATATTATAACTGAAAAATGACCTCCAAGCAAGCGCTTTTGAGCAATGTGTGTCTCTCAGCACTCAGAATGCTGGGAAAGCTGTCTTCCTTCATGGAAGGAAAGGCATCTATAGAGAGTGTGTTTTCAGGCCTCTAACTAGCAGGAACGGATGAACTTCTAAGACGTGAGACCTCCAGACTTGCCCAGAGGACCTAACTTCCAGAGTCAGGGCAACATGTCTCCCTGCACTTTCTGAGCCTTATAAACACATTCCTAGGCCATGCTGCAACAGCCCATGAGGCAGCAGGCTTCGGGAGTGTGTCTAAAACTGCTGGGTGCCATACTGTGGTCACCTAGTCGAGGCTGCATTCCAGTGCAAATGGGCCCGTGGTGAGGAGTTGCAATACGCTGGCTTCCTTAAGAAATCCCAAAGGGTGGACCAAAGCTAGTGCTGTCCGAAGTGAGAAAACAGCAATTGGATGGATTTTCATCCAATTGCTAGGGCACATTGCTTTAGGTCCCACCGAGAGGAAAATGGGATTTTTGCCACAAAGGTCCGATATAAATGTTAACACCCAGTTTGTGTACCCGCAGAATCCAAGAATTTTCCAGACAGACCTAGGTTCACCGGACCCAGGTTCACCTAGTCGAGGTGACATCCGCTACAATGGGCTCGCAGCGAGGAGTTGCAATCCACCTGCTTCCTGAAGAAACCCAAAGGGAAAACCAAAGCTACTGCTGTTATAAGTAAGAAAACCGCATTTGGATGGATTTTCAAGCAGCTGCTAGGCGAGCCCACTTACGGCCCACCAAGCGAAAAATGGAAATTTTCCCCCCAATGCCCGGTATCCAGGTTCACACTCAGGGTGTGAACACACAGGGTCCAAGTATTTTCCAGACAGACCTAGGTTCACTGGATCTCTCCTACAGGGAAAACGTGATGGAACCCATATTTGAATGTTGGTTTGCCTTTCACTGTGAGTGTGGGGACCCTCCCTATGGTCTCAGCCTCAGGGGCAATGGCAAATAAGAAATGACCTCCAAGTAAGCCCTTTCCAGCAGTGTGTGTCATTCAGCACACAGTATGCTGGGAAAGCTATCTTCCTTCAAGGAAGGAAACGCTTCAACAGAGATGTGTTTTCAGGCCTCTGCCTAGTAGGAACTGTCTAGTTTCTAATACGTGAGACGTCCAGGCTTGCCCAGAGGACCTAACTTCCACAGTCAGGGCAGTGTGTCTCCCTACACTTTCTGAGCCTTCTAAACACATTTCTTGGGCACACTGTGACTGTCCGTGAGGAAGTAGACTGCAGGAGTGTGTCTGAGAGTGCTGGGTGCAATACTGTCGTCACCTAGTCGAGGTGATATCCCACTGAAAAAGGGCCCGGCGTGCGAGATTGTGAGCCATCCGCTTGCTTCAGAAAAGCCGAAGGGTGGAGCAAACCTAGTGCTGTCAGTAGTGAGAAAACAGCAATGGATGGTTTTTCAAGCAATTGCTAGGCAGCCCCGCTTTAGGGCCTATAGAGTGAAAAATGCAAGTTTTGCCATCAAGATCTGTTATCCAGGTTCACACTCATGGTGTGTCCCCGTAATTCCAAGAAATTTCCAGACAGACCTATGCTCACTGGATCTCTCCTACAGAGAAACTGTGATGGAGGGTCACCTCTGCGAGGTAACTTTCCGCTGCAAATGGGCCCGTGGTGAGGAATTACGAGCCACTCTCTTCCTTAAGAAATCCCAAAGGGTGGACCAAAGCTAGTGCTGTCAGAAGTGAGAAAACAGCAACTGGATGGATTTTCAAACAGTTGCTAGGTCGACCCCCTTTAGGCCCCACCGAGAGATGAATGGGACACTTGAAACCAAGGTGGGTATCGATGTTAACACTCATGGTGTGTCCCCTCAGGATCCGAGAATTTTCCAGACAGACCGAGGCTCACTGTACCTCTCCTACAGAGAAACCATGATGGATCAGCCGTTTGGATTTGATTTGCCTTTCCCTGTGAGTGCTGGGACCTTCCCAACGGTCTAAGCCTTAGGGGAAATTGCAACTGAAACAAGACCTCCTAGCTAGTCTTTCAAGCAGTGTGAGAGACTCAGCGCACAGAATGCTGGGAAAGCTACCTTCCTTCGTGGAGGGAAAGGCAACACAGAACATATGTTTTCAGGCCTCTATCTAGCAGAAACTGTCTAGTTTCTAAGACGTGAGACCTCCAGGCTTGTCCAGAGGATCTAACTTCCAGAGTCAGGGCAGTGTATCTCCCTGCACTTTCCAAGCCTTGCAAACACATTCCTCCACCATTCCACAACTGCCCATGAGGAAGCAATTTGTGTGAGTGTGTCTGAGAGTGCTGGGTACCATACTGTGGTCACCTACTCGACCGTGACACTCCACTGAAAATGGGCCCACAGCAAGCACTTGCAAGTTTCCCACGTGCTTCAGAAATGCCAAAGGGATGAGTAAAGCTAGCGCTGTCAGAAGCGAGAAAACAACAATTGGATGGCTTTTCAAGCAATTGCTAGGCCTCCCCAGTTTAATACCTACCGAGAGAAAAATGTGAGTTTTGCCCCCAAGGCCCAATATCCAGGTTGACACACAGGGTGTGTCCCCACAGGATCCAAGAATGTTCCAGACAAACCTAGGCTCACTAGATCTCTCCTGCAGAGGAAACGAGATGGAACAGACATTTGGATGTTGCTTTGACGTTCCCTGTGAGTGTGGGACCCCTTTCTATGAGCAGGGCCTCAGGGCACATTGCCACTAAAAAATGATCTTCAAGCAAGCGCTTTCCAGCACTGTGTGTCTCTCAGCACGCAGGAGGCTGGGAAAGCTATCTTCCTTTGAGGAAGGGAAGGCATCCACAGAGAGTGTGTTTTCAGGCCTCTATTTTGCAGCAACTGTTTCGCTTCTAAGAAGTGAGACCTCCAGGCCTGCTTCAAGGACCTAAATTCCAGCGTCAGGGCTGTGTGTCTCCTTGCACTTTCCAAGCCTTGCAAACACATTCCTAGGTCATAGCAGTACTGCTCATGTGGAAGCAGGCTGCAGAAGTCTGTCTGAGAGGGCTGGGTGCTATACTGTGGTCACCTTGTCGAGGTGACATTCCAGTATAAATGGGCCCCAGGTGAGGAGTTTCGAGCTGCCTACTTGCTTCAGAAATCCCAAAGGGTGGAGCAAAGCTAGCTCTGTCAGAAGGAAGAAAACAGCAACTGGGTGGATTTTCAAGCAGCTGCTAGGCCGCACCATGTTAGGGCCCCCGGAGAGAAAAATGCCAATTTTGCCCCCAAGGCCCAGTATCTAGGTTGACACACAGGCAGGATCCAAGAATGTTCCAGACAGATCTAGGCTCACTAGATCTCTCCTGCAGGGGAAACATGATGGAACAGACGTTTGGATGTTGCTTTGACTTTCTCTGTGAGTGTGGGACCCCTCCCTATGGGCAGGGCCTCAGGGGACATTGCCACTGAAAAATGACCTCCAAGCAAGCACTTTCAAGCAGTGTGTGACTCTCAGCACACAGGAGGCTGGGAAAGCTATCTTCCTTCAAGGAAGAACAGGCATCCACAGAGAGTGCATTTTCAAGCCTCTATCTTGCAGCAACTGTTCTGCTTCTAAGACGTGAGACCTCTAGGCTTGCTCTGAGGACCTAAATTCCAGAGTCAGGGCCACGTGTCTCCCTGCACTTTCTGAGCCTTGCAAACACATTCCTCAGTCACAGGGGTAGTGTCCATGAGGAAGCAAGCTGTGGAAGTGTGTCTGAGAGGGCTGGGTGCCATACTGTGGTCACCTCATCAAGGTGACATTCCACTGCAAATGGGCACAAGGCGAGGAGTTTCGAGCCACCCACTTGCTTCAGAAATCCCAAAAGGGTGGGGCAAAGATAGCTCTGTCAGAAGGAAGAAAACACAATTGGATGGATTTTCAAGCAGTTGCTAGGCTGTACTGTGTTAGGGCCCCCGGAGAGAAAAATGCGACTTTTGCCCCCTAGGCCCGGTATCCTGTGTCCCCACAGGATCCAAGAATGTGTCAGACAGACCTGGGTTCTCTGCATCTCACTACAGAGAGAACGTGATGGAATAGATGTTTGGATGTTGGTTTGCTTTCCCTATGGGTGTGGGGGCCTTCCCTACAGGCACACCGTCAGGAGAAATTGCTTCTATAAAATGACCTGCAAGCAAGAGTTTTCAAGCAGTGTGTGACTCTCAGCACACAGAATGCTAGAAAAGCTTGACCCTTCCACACAGTGAAGACATCCACAGGGAGTGTGCATTCAGGCCACTATCTATCAGAAACTGTTTAGCTTCTACAATGTGAGAACACCAGCATTGCCCAGAAGAGCTGAATTCCAGGGACAGGGCAGTGTGCACTTTCTGAGCCTTGTAAACACATTCCTCATTATACCGGGACAGCCCATGAAGAAGCAGGCTGCGGGAGTGTATCTAGGATTGCTGGGTCCCTTACTGTGGTTACCCAGACGAGGTGACATTCCACTGGAATTGGGCCAGTGGTTAGGAGTTGCACGCCGCCTGCTTGCATCAGAAATCCCAAAGGGAGGACCAAAGCTATCTCAGAAGGAAGAAAACAGCAACTGGATGGATTTTCAAGCAGTTGCTATGGTGCAAAGTTTTAAGGCCAACCTAGAGAAGAAGGTGAATTTTGCCACCAAGGTCCTGTATCCAAGTTTCAACACAGGTTGTGTCCCTGCAGTACCCAAGATATTGACAGAAAGACCTAGGCTCTCTGGATCTCTCATTGAGAGAAAACGTGATGGGAAGGATGTTTGGATGTTGGTTTGTCTTTCCCTGGGAGTGTGCTGGCCGTCCCTACATCAACACTGTTAGGGGAAATTGCTTCTGAAAAATGGCCACCAAGCAGACGTTTTCAAGCAGTGTGTGACTGTCAGCACAGAGAATGCTGGGAAAGCTGTGTTACTTTGAGGAGGAAGAGGCATCAACAGAGAGTGTGTTTTCAGGCCTCTACCTAGCAGGAACCATCTTGCTTCAAAGATGTGAGAGCTGCAGGTTTACCCAGAGGACCTTACTTCCAGAGACAGGGCAGTGTGTTTCCCTGCCCTTTCTCAGCCTTGTGAACACATACCCAGGTCATTCCGGGATGACCCATGAGGGAGCAGGCTGCGGGAGTGTGTCTGGGAGTGCTGAGTGCCATGCTGTGGTTACCCGGACGAGGTGACTTTCCCCTGGATATGGCTCAGTGGCTAGGGCTTGCGAGCCAGCTGCTTGGTTCAGAAATTGCTAAGGGGGAAACAAATCTATTGCTGTCAGAAGTAGAAAACCGCAATTGGGTGGATTTTTCAAGAAGTCACCAAGCCACACCGGTTTAGGGCCAACAGAGAGAAAAATGTGAATTTTGCCACCAAGGTCTGGTATCCAGGTTCACACTTAGGATGTGTCCCAGTAAAATAAAAGAATTTTCCAGACAGACCTAGGCTCTCGGGATCTCTCCTACAGAGAAAACGTGATGGAGCAGATGTTTGGATGTTGGTTTGCATCTGCATGGGAGTTTGAAGGCCTTCCCTATGGCCACACCAACAGGGTAAATTGTTACCAAAAAATGACCTCCAAGGAGGCATTTTCGAGCAGTGTGTGATTCTCAGCACACAGAATGCTGGGAAAGCTATGTTCCTTCAAGGAAGGAAAGGCTTCAACAGAGAGTGTGTTTTCAGGCCTCTATCTATCAGGAACTCTCTACCTTCTAAGAAGTGAGACCTTCAGGTTTGCCTTGAGGACCTAACTTCCAGAGAGTCTGGGCAGTGTATTTCCCTGCACTTTCTGTGCCTTGAAAACACATTTCTACGTCATACTGGGACTGTGCATGAGGAATCAGGCTGCAGGAGTGTGTCTGGGAGAGCTGGTTGCCTTACTGTGTTTACCCATATGAGGTGGCATTCACTGGAAATGGGCCAGCGGCTAGGAGTTGCGAGCCGCCTCCTTGCTTCAGAAATCCCAAAGTGTGGAGTAAAGCTATCACTGTCAGAAGTAAGAACACAGCAATTGGATGGATTTTCAACCAGTTGCTAGGCCGCACCTTTTCAGGGCCAACTGAGGAAAAATTTCCAATTTTGCCACCAAGGTCTGGTATCCGGATTCACACTCAATATGTGACCCCACCAGAATCTGAGAGTTTTACATACAGACCTGGGCTTCCTGGATCTATGCAACAGAGAAAATGTGATAGAACAGACAGACGTATGGTTGTTGGTTTTCCATTTCCTGTGAATGTCAGGGCCTTCCCTAAAGGCACACAGTCAGGGCAAATTGCTATTGAAAAATGACCTTCAAGCAAGCGTTTTCAAAGAGTGTGTGACTGTCAGCACACAGAATGCTGGGAAAGCTGTGTTACTTCAAAGAGGAAGAGGCATCAACAGAGAGTGTGTTTTGCAGCCTCTATCTAGCAGGAACCGCCTTGCTTTGCAGATGTGAGAGCTGCAGTTTTACCCAGAGGACCTAACTTTCAGAGACAGAGCAGTGTGTTTCCCTGCCCTTTCCGCGCCTTATAAACACATTTCTAGGTCATGCTGGGACTGATTATTAATCTTCTGATTCAAGTTATTCATATTAATTAGTTGCTCTGATTCTGCTGGAGATGTGATAGGAATGAAGCAATATAGAGATTTGGGGACGTGTCCTTACACGCTTCTCTTTTTTCAATTGACAGAAGGAGGAAACAAAGTGAGAAAGAGGCTTATGCTGTGAGTGCCACTCCCATGTCTGTGCATTTTTGATACAGTAAGCTTAGCCCCATAGGGATATAGGATGTTTGTATGGCTGAGCTACTGGTTCTATAAATTCGCCACCTAAGAAACTATTTTGACTGCATGGCTTGCCAGTCATTGAAAACCCAAACAGGCATAGCTAATCCACTCTCCCAGCAACCACACAGCAGGCTGTAGTGACTACAGGGCCATTATTCCCTCCAGCCAGGCATAAAAATAGAAGTTGAGTATACAAGGAGGTTTGTTTAATGGTTACAATCAGAGCCCACATAACCAAGACCCACAGGGATCAAAAAGAGGGAATTCTTTACTCTATGTGGAGGTAGTGCCTCCTGAGAGAGAAAAACTATCACTACTTGGAGAGATTTTGTTCCTCAGCCATTGGTAAATCCATGATTGAGTTCATGTCCAGGGTTAAGCAGATCTGCTAAACACTTCTTTAATGGTGATCACTTTCAGATGAAGGACTTGAAATTTAACTTACCCAACTTTGTCAACATGCAAGATAAACTTTTATTTTCTTCTAAAACATATTATTTAACAAAGATAGTTTAGGTAGAGAAAATCTTTCTAATTCTCTTTGGTAATCATTGCACCTTGTGTGAAATACTGCCAAGTGCAGAAGCTGAAGGTGAGATAGGAGATATGTGTGCTCCAGCTTAGGAGCCTCCTGTTTGTACTTTGAAATAGAAATAACAACAAGAAAAAGGGTAAATAGTCAGGTTTTATCTCCTGAGGACACGTTAAGACAATAGTCATGGCAGAAACAGAGAGGGGCTAAACCCTGTTTTGGGGTGAAAGATCAATAGGTGGTATATCTCCCATCCTTGGGGCAAGGGAAACATTGCACATGCACAGAAAGGCTCCTTGAGGGTCAAAAAGAAGGAGGCCACCACCCTAAGACAGGTGATGCCAAGGCCATCCCGCAGGCCTTTGGGCTGGAATCCATCCTGGAAAAAAGCTGCACATGCGTGTTGGGGAGGAGTCCAGGGCAGGGCAGGTGTGGAAAAAGAAACCAGACAACTAACCAAAGGTAAACAAAGACCCAGAAGAGCTGCTGTATATAAATGATTTAACCACCTCTTTACTGGGCTCCTCCTCCTTAGGGAGCTGCCCACAGGCTTACTCTCCTGTGTATATTTCTGCCCTGTTTCTGTCTGAAATAAGCAAACTGTTTCTCTGTGTGCTCTCCCATTTGTTGTGCTTTGTCTCTAATAATAAATTTTGTACCTGGTTTTACAGTTTTTTTCTCCTTGAGAAATGCATTTTTCAATGGGGGCAGGGGCCGGGGACTTTTGCTTCTAGCTTGTAGCCCCTGGTAGACTAGCGGCTATCATTCCCAGTTTTTATCCAAGCTGCTCAGGCTCAATCCCTGGGCAAGGAACTAAGTGCAAGAGCACTTCATTCTGATTGAACTCCAGCTTATTCTATTAGATTACCATTTTCCTAAAAACACACTGAAGTATGGTTTACCTCTTATTTTTCAAAATATCCCACTCAGGGAATCTGAAGACCAATACTACATGAGTGAACAATATAAAAGTGTCAATATTCAATTCCTTTGACCTAGAAAAATATTTAACTTTTGAAACTTTTTTTATGATTGCAAAATGAATACAGGATCAAGAAAATAAAAATATAAAAAAGAAAAGGTAAGCTACATATAATTTTATTTGTAGAGATGGATGTATTTAGCATCTATATTTCTTGTTTTTATCTATTAATACATATTTGTATATAATTATGATCATTTTCTCCAATGAATATCATAGTTTTCATTTAATATCTTTATCAAAAAACTTTATCAACAACTTCTTTAATAGTTACATTAAACATATCTAAGAATATATCACAATTTATTTAGTCAAGCTGCTATTATGTGTCTGTGCCCATGCTCATGAGAACTTGCTGACATGTAACACATTTACATAAAGAATTCCAAAATGTTTTTTAACACAGAACAACTAAACACCTCTAATAGAAACTCTTGGTTAAATATTAAGTAGAAATAAATACATAAGCATTTAAAACAGACAGCAAATTTTTATTTCTGTTAGAGGCTTAGCTAGAATGCAGACATACACTTAGACAGTTTTATAATTAACATTCAGTACAAAAAAGATCTTCATGACCCAGATAATCACGATGGTGTGATCACTCACCTAGAGCCAGACATCCTGGAATCTGAAGTCAAGTGGGCCTTAGGAAGCATCACTACAAACAAAGCTAGTGGAGGTGATGGAATTCCAGCTGAGCTATTTCAAATCCTAAAAGATGATGCTGTGAAAGTGCTGCACTCAATATGTCAGCAAATTTGGAAAACTCAGCAGTGGCCACAAGACTGGAAAAGGTCAGTTTTCATTTCAATCCCAAAGAAAGGCAATGCCAAAAGAATGCTCAAACAACTGCACAATTGCACTCATCTCACAAGCTAGTAAAGAAATGCTTAAATTCTCCAAGCCAGGCTTCAGCAATACGTGAACTGTGAAATTCCAGATGTTCAAGCTGGTTTTAGGAAAGGCAGAGGAACCAGAGATCAAATTGCCAACATCTGCTGGATAATCAAAAAAGCAAGAGAGTTCCAGAAAAACATCTATTTCTAGTTTATTGACTATGCCGAAGCCTTTGACTGTGTGGATCACAATAAACAGTGGAAAATTCTGAAAGAGATGGGCATACCAGACCACCTGACCTGCCTCTTGAGAAACCTGTATGCAGGTCAGGAAGCAACAGTTAGAACTGGACATGGAACAACAGATTGGTTCCAAATAAGAAAAGGAGTATGTCAAGGCTGTATATTGTCACCCTGCTTATTTAACTTATATGCAGTGTACATCATGAGAAACTCTGGGCTGGATGAAGCACAAGCTGGAATCAAGATTGCCGGGAGAAATATCAATAATCTCAGATATGCAGATGACACCACCCTTATGGTAGAAAGTGAAGAACTAAAGAGCCTCTTGATGAAAGTGAAAGAGGAGAGTGAAAAAGGTGGCTTAAAGCTCAACATTCAGAAAACTAAGATCATGGTATCCGGTCCTATCACTTCATGGCAAATAGATGGGGAAACAGTGCCTGACTTTATTTTGGGGGGCTCCAAAATCACTGCAGATGGTGACTGCAGCCATGAAATTAAAAGACGCTTACTCCTTGGAAGGAAAGTTACGACCAACCTAGATAGCATATTAAAAAGCAGAGACATTACTTTGCCAACAAAGGTCCGTCTAGTCAAGGCTATGGTTTTTCCAGTAGTCATGTATGGATGTGAGAGTTGGACTCTAAAGAAAGCTGAGAGCCGAAGAATTGATGCTTTTGAACTGTGGTTTTGGAGAAGACTCTTGAGAGTCCCTTGGACTGCAAGGAAATCCAACCAGTCCATCCTAAAGGAGATCAGTCCTGGGTGTTCATTGGAAAGACTGATGTTGAAGCTGAAACTCCAATACTTTGGCCACCTGATGCGAAGAGCTGACTCATTTGAAAAGACCCTGATTCTGGGAAAGATTGAGGGTGGGAGGAGAAGGGGATGACAGAGGATGAGATGGTTGGATGGCATCACCAACTCAATGGACATGAGTTTGGGTAAACTCTGGGAGTTGGTGATGGATAGGGAGGCCTGGCGTGCTATGGTTCACGGGGTCGCAAAGAGTAGGACACGACTGAGTGAGTGAACTGAGCTGAACTGAATATAGATGGGGCAAAAGTGGAAACAGTGACAGATTTTATTTTCTTGGGCTCCAAAATCACTGTGGACAGTGACTGCAGCCATGAAATGAAAAGACGCTTACTCCTTGGAAGAAAAGCTGTGACAAATCTAGACAGTGTATTAAAAAGCAGAGACATCACTTTGCCAACTAAGGTTCATATAGTCAAAGCTATTGTTTTTCCAGTAGTCATGTAAGGATGTGTGAGTTGGACCATAAAGAAGTCTGAGCACCGAAGAATTGATGCTTTTGAATTGTGGTGCTGGAGAAAACTCTTCAGAGTCTTTTGGACAGCAAGGAGATCAAACCAGTCAATTCTAAAGGAAAGCAACCCTGAATATTCACTGGAAGGACTGATGTTGATAGCTGAAGCTCCAATACTTTGGCCACCTTATGCAAAGAGGTGACTCATTGGGAAAGACCCCCATGCTGGGAAAGATTGAGGGTAAGAAGAGAAAGTGAAAGTGAAAGTCGCTCAGTTGTGTCCTACTCTTTGCAGTCGTGTCCGACTCTTTGCGACCCCATAGACTATACAGTCCGTGGAATTCTCCAGGCCAGAATACTGGAGTGGGTAGCCTTTCCCTCCTCCAGGGGATCTTCCCAACCCAGGGATCGAACCCAGGTCTCCCGCATTGCTGGCAGATTCTTTACCATCTGAGCCAAAGTCTAAGTCTAAGTCGCTTCAGTCGTGTCTGACTCTGTGCGACCCCATAGACGGCAGTCCACCAGGCTCCGCTGTCCCTGGGATTCTCCAGGCAAGAACACTGGACTGGGTTGCCATTTCCTTCTCCAGTGCATGAAAGGGAAAAGTGAAAGTGAAGTCGCTCAGTCGTGTCCGACTCTTAGGGACCCCATAGACTGCAGCCTACCAGGCTCCTCCGTCCATGGGATTCTCTGGCAAGAGTACTGGAGCCAAAAGGGAAGCCCAAGAATACTGGAGTGGGTAGCCTATCCCTTCTCCAGCGGATCTTCCCGACCCAGGAATCAAACCCAGGTCTTCTGCATTGCAGGTGGATTCTTTATCAACTGAGCTATGAGGGAAGGCAAGAAGAGAAGAGGGCGACAAAAGATGAGATGGTTGGATGACATCACTGACTCAAAGTACATGAGTCTGAGCAAACTCCGGGAGATGGTGAAGAACAGGGAAGCCTGGCATGTTGCAGTCCGTGGGGTCACAAAGAGTCTAACACAACTTAGTGACTGAGCAATGAACAATAACATTAATAACTATGTAAGAAACTCCATACTTACCCCTTGATCTTGTTCTAATCTGTAGATTCACTTAGTTTTTCTTTCAGCAACTTTCCTTTTAAAAAATACAATTGCTAATTAAAAACACTGTGCTGAGTTTCACTTTCTCTTCGACTTTCTTTGCCCACATTCTGAAGTTTTCAAAACGGCAATAAGAAAAGGGAAGTGAGTACAAATAAGAAAGGAGAATTCACTCCTGAATGACGTATGTGAAAGTTAACACAGGCCTTCACCACTGTGTTAGAGTGGTGAGAAAGGCAGATAAAGCCTCGACTGCAAGAGGTAGCCTATTGGACAGACTCAGGTCAGAAACAGAAGAAATGCATTGGTTTTTGCATGCAGCTGTCGAGGAAGCAGAACTTCCTGTGTTTGAAATTTTGTGTCTGCAGTTAAATAAAAAGAACAAAATAGGAAGTACATAGGGCTCTCTGCAGCTTGTCTCTATCTTTATCTAAATACTACACATGAGCCAAAGAGATCAAACTGGAGATTAAGAGACAATGACCAAATGATTCGGGAAATAGTTTTAGACTGTAATAATTTTAAGAAAGTATAACTTAGCCCTGCAATTATTTACTTTACATTTTACTGTTCATCTAGATTTTTAACTGCTACACATTTCCCCTGGGAGATCTAAAATGTCTCATACATTTTTCTTCAGCTCTTTAAGGGATTTTTCACTGGGCAATACAGTGAGATAGCTGTTTCTCTCTTCAAATACTACAGAGAAGGTAAGAACCCAAAAGGACAGTTTATATTTCACTACTAACAGAAGACAATTTTCTCATGAACTACTATTTACAATTGTAATCTTTAGTGTTCCTGTCCCCTAAAGCTCTAAAGAATTTCTCTTAGCTCTGCTGGCATTACATATCCAAAACATGCATGAAGATAATACCACTTTTAAATCTATGTCAATTACCCAAATCTGAAAAAAACTTCTTTAAAAAATAGAGGATCCTTCAGGACAAGAAACAATTCCAAAGTCAATGATAAAAAATACTCTGACATTTCTTTTATTATTAGTTAATTAATTTTAAAATTGAAGTAAATTAAATTCAGTTCAGTTCAGTCTCTCTGCAACCTCATGGATTGTAGCACTCCAGGCTTCCCTGGCAATCACCAACTCCCGGAGCTTGCTCAAACTCATGTCCATCGAGTCGGTGATGCCATCTAACCATCTCATCCCTGTTGTCCCCTTCTCCACCTCCCTTCAATCTTTCCCACACTCAGGGTCTTTTCCAATGAGTCAGTTCTTCACATCAGTTGGCCAAAGTATTGGAGCTTCAGCTTCAGCATTAGTCCTTCCAGTAAATATTCAGGGTTGATTTCCTTTAGGATGGACTGGTTTGATCTCCTTGCAGTCCAAAGGACTCTCAAGAGTCTTCTCCAATGCCACAGTTCAAAAGCATCAATTCTTCGGCTCTCAGCTTTCTTTAGAGTCCAACTCTCACATCCATACATGACTACTGGAAAAACCATAGCTTTGACTAGATGGACCTTTGTCAGCAAAGTGATGTCTCTGCTTTTTAATACGCTGTCTAGGTTGGTCATAGCTTTTCTTCCAAAGAGCAAGCATCTTTTCATTTCATGGCTGCAGTCACCATCTGCAGTGATTTTGGAGCCCAAGAAATTAATCTCTCACTGTTTCCATTGTTTCCCCATCTATTTGCCATGAAGTGATGGGACCAGACGCCATGATCTTAGTTTTCTGAATGTTGAGTTTTAAGCCAGCTTTTTCACTCTCCTCTTTCACTTTCATCAAGAGGCTCTTTAGTTCCTCTTCACTTTCCACCATAAGGGTGATGTCATCTGCATATCTGAAGTTATTGACATTTCTCCCAGCAATCTTGATCCCAGCTTGTGCTTCATGCAGCCTGGCATTTCAAACTAAATAGATGAAGTAGTTTTGACTTGTATTTCTTTTATAATTAGCAAAGTTGAACATCTTTTCATGTGCTTGTTGGCAATCTATATGTCTTCTTTGGAGAAATGTCTATTTAGGTTTTCTGCCCAGTTTGTTGGCTTTTTTTTTTTTTGAGTTGTTTAGCTTTTTCATTATTGAGTTGTGTGAGCTGTTTATGTATTTTGGAAATAAAACTCTTGTTCATCACATCATTTAAGAATATTTTCTCCTATTCTGTAGGTTGTCTTGTCATTTTGTTTACGTTTTCCTTTGCTGTGCAAAAGCTTTTAAGTTTGATTAGGTCCCATTATTTCATTTTTGCTTTTCTTCCTTTCTTTTATTTATTTGGCTGCATTGAGTCTTTGTTGCTAAAGACAGGCCTAGTTGCCCCACAGCATGTGGGATCTTAGTTCCCTGACCAGGGATAAAACTTGCATCCCATGCATTGCAAGGCAGATTCTCAACCCCTGGACCATGAAGGAAGTCTTTGCTTTTATTTCTTTTGCTTTGAGAGACTGACCTGAGAAAACACTGATACAATTTATGTCAGATAATGTTTTGCCTACGTTCTCTACTAGGAGATTTATGGTGTCATGTCTCATAAAGTCTTTAAGCACTTCATTTTGAGTTTATTTTTGTGTATGATATGAAAGAGTGTTCTAACTTCATCCATTTAGCTGTGGCATGGCTGTCCAACTTTTCTAGCACCACTTGCTGAAGAGGCTGTCCTTTCACCAATGTATATTCTTGCCTCCTTTGTTGAAGTTTAATTAACCTTAGGTGTGTGGATTTATTTCTGGATTCTCTATTCTGTTTCACTCATCCATATGTCCGTTTTTGTGCCAGTGCCATGCTGTTTTGACTACTGTAGCTTTGCAGTAGTGTCCAAAGACAGGGAGAGTTGTGCCTCCAGCTTTGCTCTTTTTCCTCAGGATTGTTTGGGCAGTTCTGGGTCTTTTGTGGTTCCATATAGACTTTAGGAAAATTTGTTCTAGTTTGGTGACAAATTTCATGAGTAATGATAGGGATCACATTAAATCTGTACAGTGGTTTGGGTAGAACAGTGATTTTTAACAATATTAATTCTTCTAATACAGAGTATGGGATATCTTTCATTTCTTTACATTATCTTCAATTTTCTTTATCAATGTTTTATAGTTCTCAGCATATAAATCTTTCACCTCCTTGGTCATGTTTATTCCTAAGGTTTTTAAAAAATATGTTCTAGAAAAAGATTGTTTTTGGACTTCCCTGGTGGTGCAGTGGATAAGAATCTGCCTACTAATGTAGGGGATGCAGTTTTGACCCCTGGTCTGGGAAGGTTCCACATGCTGTGGAGCAACTAAGTTCATATGCCACAATTTCTGAAGCCCATGTGCCCTATAGCCCACATACTGCAAACACTGAGCCAATGTGCTGCAACTACTGAAGCCTGTATGCCCGAAGCCTGTGCTCCACCACAAGAGAAGGCACCAGAGTGAGAAGCCCACACACAGCAACGAAGAGTAGCCCCTGCTTGCTACAGCTAGGGAAAGCCTGCATGCAGCAACGAAGACCCACCACAGCCCCAAAATTATTTTACAAAAAAGATTTGTTTTCTATATTTCCCTTTCTGATATTTCATTCAGTGTACAGAAATTAAACAGATTTCTGTAAGTTAATCTTGTTTCCTACTACCTTGCTGAATTTGTTTAGCAATTCTAGTAGTTTTTATGTGGATTCTTTAGAATTTTCTATATAGTATCATGTCATTTGAGTATAATGACTGTTTTACCTCTTCCCTTCCAATTTGGATACATTTTATTTCTTTTACTTGTCAAATTGCTGCCGTGAGGACTTCCAACACTGTGCTGAATAGCTCTGGCATTTTCTTAAATATGAATTTGTGTGGGAAGGGAAATGACTACCCAATAACAACTATCATGAAGTTGAAGGCAGAGAATAAAAAAGAATATCTTAAATACTATATACCACAGCGCTGGGTTTTAAAGAAACTCAGAATATTTCTCAAAGGTTCTCATTTGTTAGGTGGCAATGAGAGAAAAGAATTTATGTAAAATGTAGCATTGAAAAGGAACTTCAGTTCACAATTACTTGCGATCAGATGTGCTCATCCACCATCTGTGAGAGTATAGACCTTGGTAATAAAGGGTAAATGTAGCTGTCTTATTTTTATGTAAACTCAATGCAAGAAATTCTTATTAAAATGATGTTGTAGAATGTGACTAAATTTTGTCCTCCCTAAAAAGTGACTATATAAAGGTATCTCTGACAAGAGGTTGGAGGATGATTACAAAAATGTAGATGTGCATTTCCTGGTATTTTCTATGTTTAAGTGAAGAAGAGGGAAAGAGGTGTCTACCCGGAGCCAACAGGTCTGATGGTGTTGGTTCAGAGGCCGAGGAATCATTTACCATCTCACCCTCCAAAAAAAAAAAAAAAATAACAGAAAGGGGAAAACGAAAGTAAGGAAACCAGGGGTAAAGAAAACAAGGTCATGTGAAGAGAAATAATATCTGATAAGCAAACTTTCACGAGGGTCTTTAGAACAATAGCAGCAACAGGACCTCCGGGAGCGGGTGTGAGACTAGCATGGGAGGTCCCAGAACTGTAATGCTGGTGGAGCCGGAAAAGGCAGTGAGATAATCTCCCTCCTTTACAAAGCAGAAACCGATGCCTGGAGACATTGCTCTGATAACTACCCACATATATTCACATTCATTTTTATTAGCTTCAGTTGCCCAATAATTATATTTTTTGGCTTTTTACATAAATTTTTAGATGTGAGCTATGGATAGATTGCAGCCACTAAATCTCTCTACACACTAACCAAAGAAATCAGTGAAAAGTAAGATGCTCTAGAACTTAATTTTATATTGTTCTAAAAAGCATATCGGAGAAGGCAATGGCACCCCACTCCAGTACTCTTGCCTGCAAAATCCCATGGACCGAGGAGCCTGATGGGCTACAGTCCATGGGGTCGCTAAGAGCTGGATGACTGAGTGACTTCACTTTCACTTTTCCCTTTCATGCACTGGAGAAGGAAACGGCAACCCACTTCAGTATTCTTGCCTGGAGAATCCCAGGGACGGCAGAGCCTGGTGGGCTGCCGTCTATGGGGTTGCACAGACTCGGACACGACTGAAGTGACTTAGCAGCAAAAAGCATATATTATTTCAAGTAAGGGACATGCAGTGTTGTAGTAACAACCAGTCTCTTAGGCTATTATTATTAGCAATTTTTTTTCCTAATTATGAAAAAAGATTTTTAAAAAAGAAGGTATCTTGTAACCCAGATAAATATTCATGATTAACATTTTCTTCCACAGTACTTCCTTTTAATATCTCACAGAAGTAAAAAATATATACATATGTGATTTTATATTCTTTTCCAGTTAACAGTTTTTAATGCTGGATTTTTATCTTATTTTGACTCTTTTTAATTGATAGTACAAAAACATGATGAATCTCATTCACTAATTTATCAAATAGTTTTGAGTGCCAAATATTTTTGAGTTACAAATATTAGGAAAAAGTGTCTAACCTTAAGCAGTTATAAACCTTACTGCCAATTTCCTGCCTCCTCTCTCCCCCAATTTCATTCCAGCCCCACCCTGGGTAGTGAAGTTCAGGTCTCCTTTGCCAGATCTGTACCTAAAAAAATTGTTTTAAAAAAATGGTATACAGGATTTTCTTTCCTTTCTTCTTCTTCTTCTTTTTTTTTTTTTTGCCACACTTCACAGCTTATAGGATCTCAGTTCCCTGACCAGGGGTTGAACCCAGGCCCTCAGCAGTGAAAGTGCCAAATCCTAACCTCTGGACCATCAGGGAATTTCCTTTCCTGAAACTATCATAACATTGTTAATCAGCTATACTCCAATACAAAGTAAAAAGTTTTAAAAGAAATAAAACTGTTTAAGAAAAGAAGGAAAAGTGATTTGGAGAATTGCATTATAACAAAGTCATGGTTGTAATCCTTTCATCTTGCTGCAGATTAATATTTCTTATTTGAGGTGTCAGCCAGCTGATATTGACTTTCCTTCTATATAAATTCTTGCTGTGCCAATATTAATGCCCTCGAAGGTACATGAATGCTTCAGACAAACTGGGGAGTTTGTGCATGAAAATGTAAAGGAGAAAAGCATATTAATGCGCTTCAAAAATATCATCCCAGGTATACATACGTCTTCTGTTTCATACACACACACAGACACACACTCACACACTCGCTCACGCATAGATGGCCAGAGAGAAAATTATTTGGCTCCTCTCAGGGTTTGGGAGACCTGCATTTACAATATCCTTTATCCCACAGTCCTGAGTTAGTAACCGAAGAATAACATGATCTAATTAAGATATAATTTTGATTAAACTGCATTAAGGTCTACTTTTCTTAAATGACAAAGCTGCTGGTATTATGTTACTTAAAAGCAAAACACTGATATCTTGATAGTACCTTCTCAAGTGCGATCAGACCACCAGTTGTATCTGTGCTATTTTTTCCACTTAACCATATCCATTGGGTACCTTGGTATGCTATGGAGAACAAATTATCTCATTAGTCTATAAGCTCTAAGGTAAATATATCAATAATCTTATGTTATGGAGAAAGATAAAGGTTTTAGACTGGGGACTTAGGAAGTTCTTTTTTGAAAAAGGGACAATTGAATAGACACCTAAAGAATGATTAGGATCATACCCAGGGAGATGGGGGAAGGATATTCCAGAAGGAGGGGACAAACTTTATACTATCCTGATATAGGACAAAGGGTAGTGAGGCAGGAGTGAAATGTATAATGAGGTTAAAGTTAAAGGACATAGGTAGAGGTCAGACAAAGCTGGCCTTTGTGAGCCAAAGAACAGGGTTTGATTTCATTCAAGATCCAACAGAAAATCTTTGATGCTTTTTAAGTTGGGAAGGATAATTTGTGCATACATTCTTGGTTGTCTTTCAGAAGATATATTTAGGATAGATTTCTAAATGTGGATGTCTGAGCTTACAGATATTAAATATAAATATTCTTAAGGCTCTGGTATTTTGAGAGTATTCATACCAATTCAATTTCCTATCAACAGTGTATGAAAGTATGTCCATCTTGCTAACCCTTGATAATATTATCATTGAAGAAGAAGAAAAGCAGTGTTGTGTTACTTTGTCATTTTATTATTAGTGAATTTGAACATTTGTCAATTTATTAATAATTTATTTTTCCTGTTTTGTAAATTATCCATGGGTTTGTTTCTTTTTTGGTGGAGTGTGTGGCATCTTTTTTCCTTGTAGAAGGATATGACAACCCACTCCAGTATTCTTGCCTGGAGAAATCCATAGACAGAGGAGCCTGGTGGGCTACAGTCCATGGGGTTGCGAAGAGTCAGACATGACTGAAGCAAATGAGCACACATATACGTGACATTTATCTTACTAATGTGACATAGTTTTTTATATTTAAAGATTGTTATCCTTGTTTTTACTTCTTGCATATATATATTTGTTGTTGTTCAGTCGCTAAGTCATGGCCAACTCTTTGCAACCCCATGCACTGCAGCATGCCAAGCTCCTCTGTCTTTTACCAACTTCTGGAGTTTGCTTAAATTCATGTCCATTGAGTCAATGATGCCATCCAACTATCCCATCCTCTGCTGCCCACTTCTGTTTCCTTCACTACTTCCCAGCATTGAGGTCTTTTCCAGTAACTCGGCTGTTTGCATCAGGTGACCAACGTATTGGAGCTTCAGCTTCAGCATCAGTCCTTCTGATGAATATTTAGGGTTGATTTCCTTTAGGATTGACTGGTTTGATCTCCTTGCAGTCCAAGGGACTCTCAAGAGTCTTCTTCAGCACCACAATTCAAAAGCATCAATTCTTTGACACTCAGCCTTCTTTGTGGTTCAACTGTCACATCTGTACGTGATTACTGGAAAAACCATAGCTTTGACTATATGGACCTTTGTCAGCAAAGTGATGTGTGTTATCTTGACAAAACTGTTAGCCTTTGCCCTGCTTCATTTTTACTCCAAGACCAAACTTGCCTTGTACTCCAGGTATCTCTTGATTTTCTACTTTGGCATTCCAATCTCCTATGATGAAAAGGATATCTTTTTTTTGGTATTAGTTCTAGAGGCTCTTGTAGGTCTTCAGAGAACCAGTCAACTTCAGCTTCTTCAGCATCAATGGTTGGGGCATAGACTTGGATTACTGTGATGTGTGGTTTGCCTTGGAAATGAACCAAGATCATTCTGTCGCTTTTGAGATGTACCCAAGTACTGCATTTTGGACTCCTTTGTTGACTATAAAGAAATGACTACTCAGTGACTACTCAAATGACTACTAAATGAATACTTTGTTACCAAGAAACCATTCATGTAATTTGAAAATGCAGCTACTATTATTTTAAGTTTAGTTCAGTTCAGTCGCTCAGTCGTGTCTGACTTTTTGCAACCCCATGGACTGAAGCACACCGGGTTTCCCTGTCTATTACCAACTCCTGGAGCTTACTCAGACTCATGTCCATAGAGTCAGTGATGCCATCCAACCATCTCATCCTCTGTCGTCCCCTTCTCCTCCCTCCTTCAATCTTTCCCAGCATCAGGGTCGTTTCCAATGAGTCAGTTCTTTGCATCAGGTGGCCAAAGTATTGGCGTTTCAGCTTCAGCATCAGTTCTTCCAATGAATATTCAGCAATGATTTCCTTTAGGATGGACTGGTTGGGTCTCCCTGCAGTTCAAGGGACTCTCAAGAGTCTTCTCCAACACCAGAGTTCAAAAGCATCGGTTCTTCAGCGCTGAACTTTCTTTATAGTCCAACTCTCACATCCATACATGACTACTAGAAAAACCATAGCTTTGACTAGATGGACCTTTGTTGGCAAAGTAATGTATTTTAAGTTACCTAGGGTGATATACATATTTCTGAGTCTCCATAAATGAAAACACCAAGTCTCATTCAAATGGACTTATTTCACTTCAATGGTTTATAGTACTGTGATAACACAGAATAATAATTTGTATCCACTAATTTCTGTATAATGTACTGTTCATCTGCATACCTGAAGATTTTCCATAGTTATTCTCTATATTACACTTAAGACTATGTCCTCCAAAAGCATGCATTCAGTATTCATGCATTACATACAGTGTTCATGTAATTCAACCTTTGAAGCAAAACAGAAACATGAAATGAAATTTTAAAGAAATAAAAGCAAGTCTTTCAGGAGCATATGCATGAACTTATTATTGCTATATACTAGCAAGCCAGACGGAGAAGGCAATGGTACCCCACTCCAGTACTCTTGCCTGGAAAATCCCATGGACAGAGGAGCCTGGTAGGCTGCAGTCCATGGGGTCGAGAAGAGTCAGACACGACTGAGCGACTTCACTTTCACTTTTCACTTTCATGCATTGGAGGAGGAAATGGCAACCCACTCCAGTGTTCTTGCCTGGAGAATCCCAGGGACGGGGGAGCCTGGTGGGCTGCAGTCCATGGGGTCGCACAGAGTCGGACACGACTGAAGCAACTTAGCAGCAGCAGCAGCAGCAGCAAGCCAGAAACACTCTGAGATGGGAATTTAGCAGGCGAACCCAAACTCTATATAACTGTGAAGCCACTCGCTCTAAACTGGCCTTAAAAAATCTGAATTCATCCTCATTATATGAGGAAAGTAGAGAAAAGGATATTAGAAGAAACTCCTTATAAAGTATAAAAGTTGTAACTCTAATGGGCATATTTTAAAATAAGTCTATAGTTTTGACACATTAGAGTAATAACATTTTATATAGTCGAATTTATCACTCTTTTCTGATAAAAATAATTGGTTTAGAGCTTAGGATATCACTTATTGGCCTTTTGGTTAAGATCAGCTGCAGAGCTTCATATGTTTCTCTCCACATTAATCTTACTAACATTCATCTATATTTTCTTCTACCTTTAGAATAATCATTTTCAGTTTCTACAGTTGTATTATTCAAGTCATCTGGATTATTTTAAAGTATGGTGTATAAGGTATTGATATGATTTGATTTCGTTTTTTAAAGAAACAAAAATTCCACACCAATTTGTTGAGTAACCCATGCCCTCTCTATTTACATGATATTTCTTAAAGCAGAATCTGGAAAAAGTGATATGTTGATCAAGTTAGATGTTACTTAAGTGCCAGGTGTTAGCCAGGGTTGGGGAAGAACTAGGAGGGTTGTGTGGGTCCTTCTTTGGGTAGTGCTAAGTCCAAAATCACTGCAGATGGTGACTGCAGCCATGAAAGTAAAAGACGCTTGCTCCCTGGAAGAAAAGCTATGACAAACCTAGACAGTGGATTAAAAAGCAGAGACATTACTTTGCTGACAAAGTTCCGTCTAGTCAAAGTTTTGGTTTTTCTGGTAGTCATGTACAGATGTTAAAGTTGGACCATAAAGAAGGCTAAAAGCCAAAGAATTGATGCTTTCGAACTGTGGTATTGGAGAAGACTTGAAAGTTCCGTTGGACTGGAAGGAGATCAAACCAGTCAATTCTACAGGAAATCAGTCCTGAATATTCATTTGAAGGACTGATGCTGAAGCTGAAGCTCCAATACTTTGACCACCTGATGCAAAGAACTGACTCATTGGAAAAGACCCTGATGCTGGGAAAGATTGAAGGAGGGAGGAGAAGGGGACGACAGAGGATGAGATGGTTGGATGGCATCATTGACTCGATGGACATGAGTTTGCGCAAACTCCGGGAGATGAGGAAGGACAGGGAAGCATGGTGTGCTGCAGTCCATGGGGTCACAAAGAGTTGGACACGACTGAGCAACTGAACAACAACAAAGTCTCTGAGACATTGGCAGGTTGGTGTAAACCATTCCTCACAGCCCACTACTCTCCCTTTCTCTCCTCTCCTTGACACCTCTGTTCCTTGCCCTCTTTTTGCAGTTTGGCAGATAAATTCATAGTATAACCTAAGGTGCATGGAAATAATCCTTTGAGTCTTCTGGGCCTCTCCCTAGCTCCCAATCCCAAACCAGCTGTCCGCAACCATCTCCCCTGCCTATTATTTATTCAGCTGGGAGGAAAATAAGGTAAATAAAACTGTTCTGAAGGGAAAATAGGGCAAAGGGTTAAATACTAGGCAAAACCACAGAAGAATAAGAGATAATATCTAGGTACGAAAATAAAAATGATGGCTAAAAATTTAATGGGAGAAAAATGTGCAGTTAGGGTTAGTGATCTCTCTCCTAAAATGTAAGTTTTCTTTTACACATATGTGATGTCTTACTTGAGTGGCCTCTGTGAAATACGTGGGAACATGCAGTCCTCTATTTTATAGATGACTTTCAAAGAAAGATGATTTACTTAAAGCTATTCATCGTTAGAATTCCTGGTCCCACATTCAAAGGCATGGCTTGATTTTTTTCTGACATCTTTAACTCCTCTGCTCGATTTTATTGGCATATATTTATCTGTACAATTAAAATCAGTTACAATTATTTTGTAATGTCCCTTGAGATAACGAAAAACTCTCTGAAATGTATCAGAACCAGGGCCTATGAAAGACCATGTTTCTTACAACTCCCTTTCTAAATTCTAACTTAGCCCTAGAGACCAGCTATGAAAGATTGATGAACTTGATTAGACTCCAACATTTCTTGGACAAGAGTCTTCCAGCGATTTTCGGGTATATATGTCCAAAGAGAATCAGAGTAGGAAGTTTTGGTTGGTAGGTCTTCCTTCCAAACTCTCATGGACAAAGATCATTAGAGAAAATACTGTGAAATCTATAAAAGTGTGCTTATCACTGAGACTTTCTTAACCCACATATTGCGATCTCCTCAGGTTGGATCTAGAATTACAAACTAAGAAAGATAACCTCCTTCTTACGCAAACTGGTAGTGTTTTTGCCGAAACGACAATGCTTGCTCCCGTCCTTTCTTAAGACCTGTTTGTGTACACACGGAATGAAGAATTCAGCATGTTCCTGCAATACGTTTAGTTAACAGATTCTAAAGGGTATTAACATCCTTTTGCCGATCTCGCCGATTCAGGACTCGCTGCTTTTCCAACCCTGTGCCCTCCGGGCCGCCCAGGGCCGGCGCCTGCAGCGCCCGAGGCCGCGGCCCGCGCGGGCAATGCTCCGGGCGCCGGATCTTTGTGCGCCCCGCGCCCGGCTCCGCGCGCCCGCACGTACGTAGCTTTCACGTGCGTGTGGACTCGAGGTGCCTGTGTGGGTCTGTAGGAATATGCTCGGATTAGGGAGAGGCGCGGAGCACAGGACGGCGGGAAGGTGGGTGTGGGCGTGTGGGCAGCCCGCCGGGAGGGAGCCCGCGCGGAGTCCCAGCCCGCGGCCGGCGGCGGCCACACAATAAAGCCCGAGGGCGGCGGCGGGCGGTGGGAGGCCGAGCCGGCGGGCGGCCGCCCCGCTCAGCCCGCCGTGTGAGCGGCGCCGCGGCCCCGCAGGACGCGAACTTTCCCGGCGGCGGCGGCGCCGCAACTCCGCGCCGGGCCCGGCCCGCCGCTCGGCGAGGAGACCTCGTAAGTGCGGCGGCGGGGCCTCCGCGCCGCCTCGCCGGGTGCTCGCGAGTTTCTGTGGTGGAAGCTTGTAAACATGGCGCCCCTGAGGCGCGGGGTCCAGGCGGGCGGCGGGGGGAGGAGGCCCGGCCGGGGCGGGGAGGAGGGGAGGCCGGGGCGGGGAGCCGGGCCCGAAGACCGCAGCCCCCCCGCCCCGCGCCCCGCCGGCCCGGCCCGGAGGAGGCGGCGCGGACGGCGGGCCGGCGCGGAGGGGCAGGGCCTGGCGCGGCGGCGGCGAGCACCGGAGCATAATGGTGGGGACGCTCGGCCTCGGCGGGGGTGCGGGCGCGGGCGGGGCGCGGACGGGTGTCCGAGGCGGGGGCTTTGTGAGGCCCGGCCCGGCCGCAGCCTTTCGGGCCGCGGGCGTCAGCGCCGCTCGCCTCCGGCCCGCGGAGCTTTGTTCGCGCCGGGCCGGGCCTGCTGGGCCAACCTTGGCCGGCGGGGGAGGCGGGCCCGCCGCCGGGGGAGGCCCCGCAGGAGCAGGGAAGCGCGGGGCCTGCGCGGGCCGCGGAGCCGGGGAGTCGCGTGAGCGCCGCCCGCTAGGCCGGTCCTCCTTGCGCGTCCAGGCCTCTGGGCCACGGTCCGGGTCGGAGTCCGCCGGGACACGGCCCTGTGAGTGTCTGGGGTGGGTAGGGTGGGCTGGGGGCGTCCGCAGCGGCAGGACAGGGTGGTCGGTCCGCAAGGGCCCAGGCGACGCTCGGCCCCCCGGGTCCGGGAACCAGGCGGCAGCGAGGCCTCCGCCTCCTCCGCAGACCTCCCGTGCGCTGCACCGCCTGCGTGTCCACCGCCCGTCCTGCCCGGCGTCAGGAGGGGAGCTGCTAGGCTGCGGCCCGCTGGTCCGGGCCCCAGCTTCCGCGTGGACCGTACCCTCATGCGTTTCTGGCCCAGTAGTGCCCGGTGTTTGTACGGTGCGGGCGTGAGAGCCAGTGTCCATGGTGCTCGGTGTTACAGATCGTGTGGGCAGGCTGCCCGGTGTGTCCGTGGTGCTGGTGTGCGCCTGCTGTTACATACGTGGGAGCCTGCATGATACCTGGTGAGTGTGTGGTGCCCAGTGGGCACCTGGTGCTTGGTGTGACATGTGGTAGGGACATGCTACCCGGTGGAGTTACGGTGCCGGGTGACACACCAGGTGTGTGCATGATACCTGGTGTGGGCATGTGATACCCGCGGTCACACAGTGTGTGTTCATGGTGCTTCGTGTGCTCCTGTGGGATGTGGGCCCAGTACAGGGTCCTGTTGAACTCAGAGCCGGCACCCTGTTGAGGGATGGAAGAAATACTTGGGTCAGACTTTGAGAGGCCCAGGCAGGGCCCTCTGAGATTTAGGTCCTGGGTCCTCTGGTCTGCTCACCCAGGTGTGCTGCATCCTACAGTAAGCAGAGTCCTGTGGAAGTAAGAGACTGGTTAAAAATAATTGTCTGTTTATGTATTCAAAGGCAGAAAGTAAAACCTTTGTTTTCTTTCAGACTGAGAAATGTAGGAGTTGTAGCTTAGTGATTATGGGATGCATAAACTTTTCAGGTTTTGGGGTCCTTGATTCTCATTGATGGTTTAAAGCTATCAAGGAAATCGTTTTAGCTGTGCTTAAAAAGTTTGAGTGCTTTTTGGTAAGCAGAGTCACCTGTGTGACTTTTCTGAATTCTAATTTGTATAAGCAGGAGATGAAATGTGAATTTTGTTCTAGCATGTTATTTTCCTTGTCTTTAGCATTGGTTACAGTCATTATTTTGGTGGACTGTCCTTTATAGATGGCCAAGTTAGAAAATTAGAGGTCAGAAAATATGATTATGACAGACTCAAAATATTTTTCTTGCTTAACTCAATGCATGATTAACAGAGGATCTCTGTTGTTTTTGTGGTACTTTTCCCGTTTATATGTTGTTTTCCCACTTATATGTTATATGAAAACAGAATCTCCCTTTTACATTTTGTAATTGGGCAATTTATTTTTTCAGTTACCTGTTGCAAGGTACTTAAATAAACATACATGTAAATGCTCCTAGCTTTACAAAGAAAAATCAATAAAATGTTATCCTTATTTCATATGCAGTATTCCTAGGATATCATTATGTTGATACTTTGAATGCATGTCATGTTGCATGTTTCAGTGAACTGCCCTGTGTGTGTTCGCACTTTCACCCTTTTGTAATTGTACCCTCTTTTCCTTTAAGGGTTGTTCAGATAGTGTGTAAGAGAGATGTTCATACCCTTTGGCATACTTCAATTGAGATACTAATTGAATGTAATTAAGAATTTTAGCATTCATAATAAAGTATGGAATGCTGTCCTACTGTTGCCTAAAGCCCTAAACCTTTGATGGCAGATTTTGTTTACCTACCTCTGTGACAAATCGCTTCAGTTGTGTCTGACTCTTTGGGACACCATGGACTGTAGCCCTCCAGGCTTCTCTGTCCATGAGGATTCTCCAGGCAAGAACACTGTAGTGGGTTGCCATGCCCTTCTCCAACCACCCTTCAGTTGAAAAGCAGAGAGGCTGTGTCTGGAAAGAGGAAAATGTTAAGGAGAAGAGTCAGGCTTGAAAAAACAGTTTCACTGTTTGAAAACCTTAACTTGGACTCAATAGTGAATTTTTTTTACAGGTTGATTAGATTTGTTGGTAATTGATTAGAGGTAGTATACCAGCAGAGTTTGAGGCTGGTGGCTTGGGTCTGAATCTCACCTCTGTCATTTACTAGCAAAGTGACCTTGGACGAATTATTTAAATTTGCCTTGCCTGGTCTCAGTTTCCCCATCTGAAAGAGTTTAATTGGTAGCACTATTTCTTATGTGCTGACTTTCAGTTACTTTCTTTCAGTGGTATTGTCAGAAGTTCAAAAAGTTTAAATCTGCTTTGGTACAGTGTGGTCTGTCCTCCTTTGGTCTTGAGTTTTGAAATGTTTTGGTATCCACAGGTTTGTTACATAACCGAGTACCATGATAAAAATAGGTATCATATATTGTATGTTTACTAAGTCTCAACCATTTCACAAAGTTTTTTATGTATACTATCCCACTTTTAAAAATCATACATATGATCATCTTAAAAGCATGGCAGTCTTCCTTTTAATTGTGTTAGGTCCGACCTCCTTGTAGCACCTCCAAACCCCTCAACACGTATACATACTCTCTCTCATAAGAAGTGAATGAAGTAGTAGTTGAGAGAATATAATCTATGTAACATAAAAGTTTGAGAATCTCTGTGATTAGAGTTGAAATGATAGAAATGAACATAATGGAGGGAGATAAAATTCAAATCTGAATACCCAGCAGTATGATGTAATAATTCACATGTAATGTCTTAAACATATGTACTCCCGTAAGATTTTTTTATGTGCATGTGTGTGCCTGCTATTACTGATTTTCCAGTTAGAAAATTCTTGAAAAGCTATTTATAGGCATACCTCAGAGATACTGTGGGTTTTGCTCTAGACCACCACAGTAAAGCAGATACAATAAAACGAGTCATGAGTTTTTTGGTTTCCCAATATATATATTTAAAAGTTATGTTGAGACTATACTGTAGTCTATTACGTGTACAATAGCATTATGTCTAAAAAATGAACATACCTTAATTTAAAAATACTTTATTGTTAAAAAATGCTACCCATTATCTGAGCCTTTAGCGAGTTTTAGTAGTAGCATCAAAGATCACTGATCACAGATCACACTAACAAATATAGTAATAATGAAAAAGCTTAAAATGTTGCAATAATTACTGAACTATGACAGAGAAACAGAGAGAATGAATGCTGTTGGAAAAATGGTACCAATAGACTTGGTCAATGCAGGATTGCCATGAACCTTCAGTTTGTAAAAACGGTATTTGTGAGGGGCTACAGGGTAAAGTGCAATAAAACAAGGTATGCCTGTAGTTTGTATTATGAAAATACTATACAATATTTGATACTAAAATTACTTACAAATGCAAATAAGTAGTATGAAAAATTAAATAAAATATTTATTTGGAAATTAAGAAAATATTTATAGAGCATTATGTATTTAGTAGGCAAATTTAGCAAATTGTTAGGCTTAGATACTCAACTCAATTTTACAAATCTAATTTCTGTACAACTAGTAAATATTTAGACATTTAGCTAATCTTTCATTGTATTTTGGGAGCATGCTTTCTATTCAGTCATTACATAAATGGCTAATATTTGCCTAACTTTATGTGAAATTAAAGAAACATGAATAGAAATGACAATGGAATACTGTTATAATAGGATTTTTAAGGGATCATATGGATTCATCTGTTCTTTAGAGATGAGAGGAATATGTTGAGCAGATTACCCTGTGTTCTTATATAGTAGTTGGAAAAATGTGTGTTGCTAAAAACTTATGCACAGTATTTCCTTTTTTGTAAACTGAGTAACGTTTAAGTCTAGTAAACTAATTTTAAATAACTGCTTTTATAAAGTTAGTTGTTTTGTAAGATCACATTAAAATATATTGACATTACTTATAATAGGTAGAATATGTTTTAATATCTTGCCTTAATTTGTTCATTCACATTGGTATCTATTGAGACTGCTTTATACTTGACACTTGGTAACAAATTACTGAAGCAAGTGCAATAAAGTATAACAGAAGAAATTAAGTACAGGTGCTATGGAACCATGTATGTGAGTTAAGGTATGTTGTATTGGAGCTGAAATTACTTTTGAGGTCTTAACACTGATTTCAGATTCATTCTGATTTGTAACTTTGTGACTTTTATTAGGTACTTAATGATTTTTAAAAGCAACTTTGTTATGGTTAGTAATTTTTTTATTCTTTTGTTATTATCTAAGCATTTAAATGAACGGTAGACCCACTTAAAATCTTTAAGTCTTTTTGTAATTTGACCTCCTTGTAATTTGACCTCCTCCTATGCTAAGTAAACTTAAAATTTAATGAAAGATGACATCTTTCCTATCCATTTATCATGTAAACAAAAGAAAGATACATACAAATATTTAGAAGTGTATTGAGAGCTTGTTGTGCAATGCTGTGCTTGATTGCTCAGTTGTTTCCGATTCTTTGCAACTCCACAGACTGTGGCCCACCAGGCTCCTCTGTCAATGGAGTTCTTCAGGTGAGAATATTGGAGTGAGTAGCCATTCCCTTCGCCCAGAGGATCATCCCAAGCCAGGGATTGAACCCAGGTCTCCCGCATTACAGGTGGATTCTTGACCATCTGAGTCACTAGGGGCTAACTTTATCGCTAAAGTTTTCGTCTTGCGTTACACGGGGCAGTCATTGTCTCAAGGAATCTTCTACTGTTCCCGTTGCTGGATAAGTTCACTTTGGCTTCAAATAGCTAATTTCTTATTTTTAATAACTCTTTATTTTATATTGGAATATAGCTAATAACACTGTTGTGATAGTTCAGGTGGTCAGCAAAGGGACTCAGCCATACATACACAGGTGTCCATTCTCTCCCAAGCTCCCCTCCCATCCAGGCTGCCACACTGGACAGTTTGCTGTTCCATACAGTAGGACCTTGTTGGTTATCCCTTTTAAATGTAGCAGTGTGTACATGTCGATCCCAAACTCCCTATCTCTTCCTCCTATCCTTCCCTGCTGGCAGCCATAAGTTTCTTCTCTAAGTCTGTGGATCTACTTTATAAATAAGTTATTTGTATAATTTCTTTTTAGATTCTGCATATAAGTATGTCATATGGTATTTCTCCTTCTCTGTCTGACTCCGCTCAGTATAACAAGCTCTAGGTCCATCCATGTTGATGCAAATGGCATTGTTTCATTCATTTTAATGGCTGAGTAACTTTCCATTGTATATATGTACCACATTTCCTTTATCCAGTCCTATGTCTGTGAACTTTTAGGTTGCTTCCATGTCTTGGCTGTTGTAAACAGTGCTGCAGTGAACATTGGGATACATGTATCCTTTTGGACTATGTTTTTCTCCAGATATATGACCAGGAGTGGGATTGCAGGGTCATATGGTAGCTCTAAAAAAACCTTCATACTGTTCTCCATAGTTGGTGTACCAGTTTACATTCCCACCAACAGTATAGGAGGATTCCCTTCTCTCCACACTCTTTCCAGCATTTATTGTTTGTGGATTTTTTGATGATAGCCATTTTGATGGCTGTGAAGCAATATCTCAGTGTAGTTTTGATTTGCATTTCTCCAATAACTAGCACTGTTGAACATCTTTTCATATGCCTCTTGGCCATCTGTATGTCGTCTTTGGGGAAATGTCTACTTAGGTTTTCTGCTAATTTTTTGATTGGGCTATTTGTTTTGATGATGTTAAGCCTCATATATGTTTGTGTTAGTTGCTCAGTCACGCCTGACTCTTGGCGACCCCATGGACTGTAGCCCGCAAGGCTCCTCTGTCTATGGAATTCTCCAGGCAGGCATACTCGAGTGAGTTGCCATTCTCTTCTCCAAGGGGTCTTCCCAACCCAGGGATCTAACCCAGATCTCCTACATTGCAGGCAGATTCTTTACCATTTGAGCAACCAGGGAAGCCTCATGAGCTGTTTGTAAATTTTGCAGACTAATTCCTTGTTGGTCACGTCATTTGCAGATATCTCTCTCAGTCTACAGGTTGTCTTTTCTTTTTTACTGTTTCCTTTAGATAGCTCATTTCTTGAAAGTTACTGCAAGTATGGAGTAGTTGATTCAGGATTCAGAAGGGGTTTATTGTCTAAAAATAAAATAATATGAAACATGGTGAGAAGAGAACTGATCAACTGATTGGTAGTATGCCTAGGTTCAGATCATGCTGATGCTCATCAGTGGGGATAGTTACACAAGGTTTTCTTATCTTTAAGAACAGTAGGAAGATTTTTTAAAGAGAAATACTCTTAATGAAGGCTAAACTATCTCAGCTTGAAAGTTATTATGAACACTGTAGTTTTTTGTTTTTGTTTTTTGGTAGATTCTTGATTTATCTGCTCGTTGATTGTTTTTCTGTTTCAAAACTGCATCTGAGAAATGCTGTTAGAGAGATAAAGTTCTTAATTTTCAATTGAGTTTTGACATGAAGCCCTTCTCAAATTAATATGGAATATATCTACTTCAGCTGGCCAGTACTTGTAGGAACAAGTGAGATTGATTTATTTGGGCTTGCTGTTGATATGTGTAAAAGTTTTTTGGGGCATTTTATTTACCATTAGCATGTTATCTTTTAAAATATTAATTATTTATTTATTTTTGGCTGCACTGGGCCTTTGTTGCTGCGTGTGAGCTTTTCTCGTTGTGGAGAGGGGGTACTCCCTAGTTGTGGTGTGTGGGTTCTCTCACAGACATAAAGAACAGACTTATGGACACAGTGTGGGGTGAGGAGGAAGGAGAGGGTGGGATGTAGGGAGAGAGTAACATGGAAACATACGTTACCATATGTAAAATAGATAGCCAGTGGGAATTTGCTATATGATCCAGTTCAGTTCAGTTGCTCAGTCGTGTTGGACTGTTTGCGACCCCATGGACTGCAGCACACCAGGCTTCCCTGTACTGATTCAGGGAACTCAGGACAGGGCTCTGTAACAACCTAGAAGAGTGAGATTGGGAGGGAGGTTCAAGAGGGAGGGGACATATGTATATCTGTGGATGATTCATGTTTATATTTGGCAGAAACCAACACAATACTGTAAAGCAATTATCCTTCAATTAAAAATAAATAAATTTTAAAAATATTGCACTTAGTGTAATGTCAAAATACCGTATGTTTTTTATTTTGAAATACATACATTCTTATTCTGCACGTATAAGTAGGCTCCCAATTGTGATCAGTATTCGTGTTAGATTGTTTTAGTTCGGAAACTTCCATTTGAGTAACTTGAAAGTTAAATTTTATTTTATGATTATTGAAATAAAAAGTTTTAGTCTCAGTTATTTCCAAGTGAATTAAAAGCTGAACAGCTACCAATACAAAGTTAGACTTTGCTTGATTCATTTGCATATTTTAAACAAATCCTAATGAAAAACATACTGTTGTAAACCTTAGTTGCTGTAGTGTTTGCATCTTTTAAATAAATTCTTTGGGATTTAGGGCAACATGTGGGAAGCTCCTGATAGTACACTGGTTCTCAAGCATGACTGAGCACCTGAATTTTTTTCTCTTAACAAGAACATTAAGCCAGAATCTCTGGGGATGGTTCTGGGCTCTATTTTAAAGTTCCAGTTAGGTTTTTTGGTTTGTTTGTTTAACTTTTTAAGTTCCACATTTTTAAGTAGTCCAAGTACATATGCCTTCTTTTAGAAAGTTCTTTTTGTAATGGCTTATAGAAAATGATGTACCCTGTGACGTTTAGCTGCCTGTCTCAGAAATTATTTTTCAGGAATCTTAATCTTGAAGTTTCCTACAGAGGATAATCTAAATGACCTGAAAAATAAATATGTCACAGAAGAAAATTAGTAGTCTTTTCAGGTTCCTCAAACATACTCTGGCATTGTTGCTTTGCTGATGACCAGGAGGGCTGGATAGCAAAGATGGGGTTGGTTAGTGTTTCCTAATAGTCCTGCATTGTGTCTGGGACATTGATGTCCAGGCTGCCACCCAATTCAGTGTCTCTGAGATTTCCTGTAGTTTGAGCAGCAGCCTAGTGTTCTGCAGGTTGTGGAATAAGCTTGTGACCTTGACAGGCATCAGAAGCACCTGGATGTCTTTCCCTGGACAGTTTTTATGCCAGCCATGGGGAAGTTGTGCCTACAGGTGAGAGTGAGACCACTTGAGGAGGTTTTCCTGGCACTACTGCTTAGCAGCCTGGGTATCCCTGGCTTTTGTCTGCATGTCTGGTGGCCCTTGGTGTTCCTCCAGATTGGGAGTGTGGTTTCCACTTACAGGGTCGGAGCAGAGCAGGAGCAGCTTTATCGTCTGAACTGAGTCCCAGAGAAATCCAAGGGAAGAAGCCTGTGAGCAGTGAGATTCACTGCCACTCCAGTCACCAGTGACTGACACCTGCCTTCTCATGTTTTCGCAAGTCTCCCAGGGGGCTTCCTCAGGACCGGTGGTGTGTCTGATAATTTCCACTGGTTTCTCTCTTTCCTCTCTAGTGTAGACACCATCAGTCTGCAGAAGTCAGGGCTTTTAGAGGAGGAGGGATGACTGGAGAAGCCGCCTTTGGTTTGGTGCTGGCTGTTGGTGTTGTCTTCAGCAAGTTCTGAGCTGGTCATTTGCTCTTCCAGCTGGTTGGCATAGCTTTGTCTGCAGTTCATTTCCCACTGGCATCAGCCCTCTCAGTTTTTTCTAATTATTTTAAAGTATTTCAAGTCAGATTTTCTTAAATAAACATAATTTTCTCAGTTTTAGATGACCAGATACAGTGAGGAATTATGGTGTTAGAATCCCATTTTAAATAGAATATTCCTATAAAATTGGACCTTGAAGAATAGAGTGGAAAATGTTAGATGAGTGTACTATTACAAGTCACTGTTTGTTCTTAAGTAAAGATACTATTTCAAAGAATGACCTTAAATATTATAATAATGGGAAGGGAAGCATATCTGACATCTGTTTCATAGGAAAAGTAATTGACTAAAAATTTTGATTTCTGCCAAATGAAATGCTGAACTGAAAACCGCACACTGCAATCTCTGGTCTGTCTCTTGCACTCAGGGAGGCCACAGGCTCTGTTCCTGTTTTCTTTCTCTGCACTGTGCCCTGAAGTCTGCTAAGAGGCCGTACTTGGAGATGATTGGAAACCTCCTCCTTCACATACCTTCTCCCAGGGTTTATAATCCTGTCATCAGGATATTCTGAAGTCTGTTCTTAGTCTAATTTTGTGGTCTTTTTTTCCTATTCTCCTCAGTAAAACTTTTACTTCAGCCAGTTATATTTATTCTGTAAGTGTTTTCTTTAATGCACAAGTTGTACTATTATATTAATTATATTTTGTAACTTTTGCTCAGGTATCCTCCTTTCCTCTCTCCATTCCACCCTCCCCCCTCTTCCTGAAATTAGCTTAAAATTTAAAATGTGGCATTTGAGCTTTCTATCAGGTTTCATTTTCTCCATCGTATTGCTATCCTGCAGTAATCTGTCTCCTTAGTTTAGCTGCTACGGCATTTAAAGTTTGCCTCAACTAGTTCTTATTCTGTTGCCATTTATAATTATTTTATCTTCCCGTAATTAACTTCCCAGTTCCTTGACCTGAGTACACTAACTTTTAAAATTTCTTTGTAATATCTAGTACAGTGCTGTACATAAATTAGGTCAGATAAGTGCATGTAGGTAGACAAAGGAACACCCCTTATCTTTTCGGTGCCTGCATTGTATAGATAGAACTCCAGTCCTATATGAGTTGGCTCTAACAGCGTGCTTGCCGGTAGGGGGAAACAACAGAGCTCATGACACTGGTTCTTATAAACCAACTTATGTGATTGTCTGGGCTCTCTACCGGATTTTATCTATTTGATCAGTTCATTGTCCACTTTCAATGATGATTAACAACACTTTCTTTACTTTCCTCACACCTTTCTTACCCCCATTTCTCTTGTATCAACCTCTTTTTTCAGAGAAGGAAGGCTTCATGTGGGAAGTAAGTTGCTTTACTCCATATCTGCAGACATGCCTGCACATACCATCTCCTTTTGTCATTCTCTTCACCTGTGTGTCTGTAGATCCTGCCCTCTGGAAACCTCCTACCTACCTCACTTTCATCCTCTTCTGTACTTGCTTTCTTTGATTTCACTGTCTCTGGTTCGGCTTATTCGGAGCCTGTGTTCCTGTCTCCTCAAGGATGAGGATGGGTAGCTGTTTGATAACCTGATGGCACTGGAGTTGGGTCTGTTTGCTTCTTACACACTATTAAATAACATCTTTTGTTCAGCATCTGTAATTATCCCTATACCTGCTGCCGTCTACTCCCAAATTTTTCTGGCATTCTAGGCAAGCGGCTTGCTTTTGTCACTATTGTTGTTCAGTCGCTAAGTCGTGGCTGACTCTTTGCAACCCCATGGACTGCAGCACACCAGCCCTCTCTGTCCCTCACTATCTCCTGGAATTTGCCCAAGTTCATGTCCATTGAGTTGGTGATGCTATCCAACCATCTCATCCTCTGCCACACCCTTCTCCTTTTGCCTTCAATCTTTCCCAGCATCAGGGTCTTTTGCAGTGAGTAGGCTCTTCGCATCAGGTGGCCAGAGTATTAGAACTTCAGCTTTAGCATCAGTCCTTCTAGTGAATATATAGGGTTGATTTCCTTTAGGATTGACTGGTTTCCTCTCCTTGCAGTCCAAGGGACTCTCAAGAGTCTTCTCCAGCACCACAGTTTGAAAGAATCAATTCTTCAGGGCTCAGCCTTCTTTATGGTCCAACTCTCACTTCTATACATGACTACTGGAAAGACCTTAGCTTTGACTGTACTTCCCTATGTAAATTTGACCACCTTCTGTTTGGCCAGAAACATACAATTCCTGTATTCATTGTGTGTCTTTACTTTTTGCGGAGTATATGTTCATCAAAGATGATTGTTTTTGTTTGTCCACTTTTTGGGGAGGGGCAGAAAGGTCTTTTACTCAGCATCCTAACATCCATGATCTAAGGGTATCCTTCTTAAAGCAAATCACTCCTACTTGCCAAAGTTTAAAATCCTCTCAGTTACTGCCGTTGAAATTACGTGGAAATCCACACTGGTTATTCTGGACTTTGGATCCTGTGTGGTTTGATCTTAGCTTCTCTCTCTCTGCCTCTTTTCACAGTGCACCTCTCTTTGACATTCCAGCCACTGTCTTTTCTCCCCTTGAAATATACCAAGTCTTTCTCACTATGACCTTTAGCTGGAAACTTGTACCTTTTGACTACATTTACCCATTTTTCTCCCACCTTCCCTGCCTTTTGCAACCATCAGTGTGTTCTCTAAATATATAGGTTTGGTTTTTTTAAAAAACATTTGGCTGCGCCAGGTCTTAGTTGCGGTGTGCAGAATCTTCAGTCTTCATTTTGGCACCTGGGGTCCTTTAGCTGTGGCATGCAGACTCCCAGCCTCACCATGTGGGACCTGGTTCCCTGACCATAGCATGGAATCTTTGCCACCGGACCACCAGGGTAGTCCCTATTGTGAATCAGTTGCAGTGAATATGGTGGTACAGCTATCTCTTTGAGATAGAGTTTTCATTTTCTTCAGATAAATACCTAAAAGTGTAATTACTGGATCATATGGGAGTTCTGTTTTTCATTTCTTTTCTCTATTATATTTTATTACATGATACTGGATATAGTTCCCTGTGCTATACAGTAGGACCTTGTTGTTTATCTATTCTGTATATAATAGTTTGCGTCTGCTAATTCCGAACTCCCCATCCATGCCTCCCTCCTTCCTCTCCACCTTGGCAACCATAACTGATCTCTATGTGTCTGTTTCTGTTTGGTAAATAAGTTCCTTTGTGTTATATTTTAGATTCCACATATAAGTGATATCATATGATATTTGTCTTTGTCTGATTTCATTTAGTATGACCTTCTCTAGGTCCATCCACGTTCTGGCAAATAGCATTATTTCATGCCTTTTTTATGGCTGAGTAATTTCCATTATGTATATGTACCACATCTTCTTTATCCATTCATCTGCTGGTGGACACTTAGGTCGCTTTCATGTCTTGGCTGCTCTATGAACATAGGGGTGCATGCATCTTTTTGAATTAGAGTTTTCTCCAAATAAATGCCCAAGAGTGCAATTGCTGATGGTAATTGTATTTTTAGTTTTCTGAGGTACCTCCCTACTGTTTTCCATAGTGGCTTCATCAATTTACATTGCCACCAACAGTGTAGGAGGGTTCCTTTGTCTTTACACCCTTTCCAGCATTTCAGAGACTCAGAACAGCCAACTCGGTATCGAAAGAGAGGAACAAAATCAGGGCCTGATACTACCCAACTTCAAGATTTATTGTAAAGATACAGTACTTAAGATAGTGTGGTATTGGTGAAGTAACAGTCAGTTACATAGATTAGTGGAACAGAATAGAGAGTTAATTTTGGTTAAAGGCATAGGTTTGTGTTTAGGTTCATTTTTGTACGTGTGGATGTCCAGTTGTACAGCAGCACTTGATGAATAGACGGCTTCATTGCATTGCCTTCGCTGCTTTGTCAGAAATGAGCTGACTCTGACACTTAACAGCTGGTAGGTCTGTTTCTGGGCTCTCTTCTGTTCTAAGTCTGCGTGACTTGGATAGGTAGATCTCAGAAATCTTGGTTTTAACTTGACATCTGTTTTCCTGAAATGTAGCATTGCTTAATTCTTTAATCTTGAATTTAATCATTTCTAGGAAGTAAGTGACATCACTTTTAGAATTTCTGCTACCAGTCTCTACTATGTTCTCCTAATTGTTGTATAATAGTTATATTTGCTATTATTTTAGTATTTATAAATGTTAACTTTGTTATTATATATTTTCTGTATTTCTGAGTAAAGTATTCTTAACTTTACCTGTGTGTATTTTGAAAACATCTTATAAGTTGAGTTACATGTCAGCTGTACCTGTTTGTATTCCAGTGTTTGAATCAGTGATTGTAATATGCTGCTGCTACTGCTGCTGCTAAGTCCCTTCAGTCGTGTCCGACTCTGTGCAACCCCACAGACGGCAGCCCACCAGGCTCCGCTGTCCCTGGGATTCTCCAGGCAAGAATGCTGGAGTGGGTTGCCATTTCCTTCTCCATTGCATGAAAGGGAAAAATGAAAGTGAAGTCGCTCAGTCGTGTCCGACTCTTAGCAACCCCATGGACTGTAGCCTACCAGGTTCCTCCGTCCATGGGAGTTTCCAGGCAAGAGTACTGGAGTGGGGTGGCATTGCCTTCTCCAATTGTAATATGCATCCATAATTTAATATACTTCCCCTTGAATTAATATAATAAATACCACTTCACATAAAATGTGAGAATTTACAATGATATAACTGCTTACTACCTCTCCCCTCATGTATATTATTCTTGTCATCTATATTGTGCTTCTACGTATGTGATAAATCTAATGATACCTAACAATTATTTTTATGTTTGCTTTAAACAGTCAGTTATCTTTTCAAGACAATAAGAAATTTTACATTTTCCCACATTTACCATTTTGTAGTGTTCCTTAATCTAGAAGTAATGTCTCTCTGGATTCTCACAACATATATTTTGGACCATTTATGTCATATATGGTATTACAATTAGTAGTGCCATGTATATGTCAAATTTCCTCTGCTAGTTTTATGTTATTTTCTGTCAAGGACTAGAGTTTATCCATTTAAAAATACTTCATTGTGTTTAGCACAATGCCTTACACAAAATAGGCAGCTATTTTTCTTTAAGTGTGTAAGAATGAAATTTTGTTCTTTTATCTGGGTATTTGTATAATCTGACAAGTTGTATTATTATGGTTCACCATTAGATGTCACTTTTATCAATAAATTCCTTATCATAATGTTACTGGATTTGGAAACTTGACATAACCTGTACTAGTACACTTAAACTGAGAAGTTTCTGTATGTTTTAAAGTTACAACTTTTTAGAAAAAGAAATCATAATTATAATTTAAAAAATCTTCTAGTTTCATATTTCAGTCTATACTGTATCAACTAATTATTCTGAAGTTTTCTTTAAAACTTGAATGTTGGCATTATTGTTTTGATTCTGAGTTGATTTTGTAATTCTGAAAAGAACTTATTTCAGGAACCTAACTGATCCTAGATTCACCAGAAGTGAGTCTCTGGTTAAGCTTTGGCAACTACTGGCTTTATTTGGGGTTTTTGGAGAAAGAGGGAGAACTGACTTAGTCGTGAAAAGAAGTGTAGAGGTGGAGGAAAAAAGAGATTTGTGAGCCTCTGTTGACTAGTCATGGAATACAGTGAAGTGCTGAGGAGTGTCCCTTACAGATTAAAGATCAGGCCAGGGAGATTTCAGCCATCCCCAAAGCTTTGCTTGTTTATCTTGTGCCTTTGGGCCTCAGCATCGTAACCTGTGTGCTTTAGGGCTCAGGTGTCTCGTTGCCTAACAGGTCTGTGCCCGTGCCCAGTGGAGAGTTCAGACGCGTGGCCTCTTCATTATAGTACCATTGCTCATCAGACGTTTAGGCTGCAACTCTGTTTTTTCCCCCTAGTCTTGCCAGGATGTAGCAGGTGGCCATTTGCCTCAGTCTGTTAAGAATATAGAAATCTGAATAAATTAACAATGTTGATTCCTTATAACTTAATGAATGGCCAGCACCTGAACCTTTCTAATAATGTGGGTCCATTCATGTCATCCACTGGTATACCAACTGCTAGCATTTGACACCTCAGTCAGAAACAACTGTTCTGCATTTTCTGTTTGTGGTCTTATTTTTCTTTAAAGGAATGTTGTTTTCATATATCAGTATGTCTGTATTGAATAAAGATATTCACTCTTTGCGACCCCATGGACTGTAGCCCACCAGGCTCCTCTGTCCATGGAATTTTCCAGGCAAGAATACTGGGCTGGATTGGCATTTCCTTCTTCAGGGTATCTTCCCAACCCAGGGATTGAACCTGGGTTTCCTCCTTTGCAGGCGGAGTCTTTACTGTCTGAGCCAGCAGGGAAGCCCCTTTCATGATAAAGTACCTAATAATTTGGACATTTAGTTTCCATTTTGCATTGATCTGTCAAATTACACACAATGTAATATCAAAAAATGAAATTTTGTGCAGTAACATTTTTGCTTGATAATAAATTTTATATGTGTATTTCTTTGGCATATTGATATAAGATGACTGCTCCTTCTTGGGCAGACCTTTTTGGCTATTGGTCTTTTAGTGTTATTCTTTGTGAAGTAATGAAGTGAAAATTTTTATGGAGTACTTGGTGATGTGGATGGTAGAAAATAAAAAGTTGGCTGTACTATATAGTGAGGTGCTGAGTGTTAACTCACTTATATTGATGATAATTCATTTTGTAATCTGTGCTTTTCCCTTATGTTTCCATATATTGCTACAGCTAAAGGAGTAAACAGGTCATGGCACGCTTAACAAAAAGACGGCAGGCGGACACAAAAGCTATCCAGCATCTTTGGGCAGCCATTGAGATTATACGGAATCAGAAGCAAATTGCCAACATTGACCGTATTACAAAGTAAGTCATTTTATACAGGCAGATCTCTCAAATTTTATGTGGAATTTTGGGAGAAAAGGTCCAAGAATCATTTGTTTATTTATTATGTTAATCAACATGTATTACAAAGTACTAGTCCCTTTTTGCCTTGGAGGGTTGTGAAGTTGTTAGAGAAATACTGAAACCTGAACAAGCACCTTGTGTTTAGAGGTTATATAGAATATCAGTGTGCACTATTTCCGATAGTACACTAATACATTTTTAGTTACCAAATTTTTTTAACTCTTGAAAGCCAGTCTTTATTTAAGTCTTTTATCAAAAGGCATTTGGTTAATTACTTTCTTTTATATAAACTATCTAAAAGTCTACTGGTCATTGTTTATTTTAATGTATGAATAATATATGCTACCATATAATGTGGTGTAGGTACAGTAAATAACTTATTAGTTTGTAGTACACTAACCAGAATTTTTAACAATTTCATTCTGTATTTTTAAGTTACAGACGGTATATCTTCAGCTGAAAGAAGGAAGTTCTTCTTTATTTTATTTTCCATTGCTATTTATCTGGATAGTCCAAGATTCAGAATAGCAAAAAATCTGACTCCTGTATGAATACTCTGTTTACATGTTGTGTACTATTTATAATCTTCAAATAGAAATTGATTTTGTTTTGCTTTGTATTTTTAAAGGAATATAACTAAATTAATCTTTTTAAAATGTTTGAATTTTTTAGAATAGATAGAATTTCTTTATACTTATTCTCTGGCACATCCTTTAAGCACTAACTATAAAAATGGAAAACAGATGATTTACAAAAACTCATTTAAATAAGTGGTTATTTTTGTCCTTGTTAATAAGCAACAAAGTTAAGTACTGTATGTTTATATTTTTGTCACTTAGTCATATTCTAGGGAAGAGGTTTATAAAAAGGTTACTTAAGAGGGAAAGGCCAGGAGAAAGAAAGATGATGTTGTATGTTGCTTTAACTCTGTATCCTGTTCTTTGGATATTTTAAAGTTGCCCATGTACAACTCGCTCCTATAGGTGACTCTAAGGGGAAGAAATAGGTAACAGCCATGTGGAAAATAAGGATAAAATAATAGTATATAATAATTAAGTTACCTTTAATATTGGTGATATTGGAATAAAATATTTTTTAAAAACCTCTAAGTACAGAAATATAAAAGTATTTTCCTATGGTTGGGATTTAAAAAAAAACAACGTAGTTTGTTTATATCAAAATTTACAGATGAATGGTGGAAATAAGATACTGTTATTTGGATTTAATTTTTAAAATTCATTTAATCTTGACTGAACTATTTCAGCTTACAGGCTGTTACTTCTTATTAATCCATGGCATCTTTCTCTAAAGCTCTAGGAACATTCTGTAGGAACCTGTGGGAATTTCCAGGTGAGGTGTTCAGAGTTTGCCTGACAAGGTTGCTGACACGTGTGTCAGAGTAGTCTTTGAATGAGAAGGATGTGTGTACTTGTGTATACATGTTAAATTGTGAGACTCGCAGAGGCTGTTGACAGCATTGCACACCTCTTCTTGGTGTGCACAATGGACTGTCTATAAACATTCTCTCTTCTCCTTTCCTTATCAGTACAACCTTAAGGGTGCCAAGGTTTGTTTTCCTTCATGAACAAAGGTTCATCCATAGGTCTTAAGACAGCTAAGAATAAATTCATTTATCTGTCAGTTAGTCGTTGTATCAGTCTTATCTAAAGATGAAAAAAAAATAGAAAATCATAGGATGCGTGTTTGAGAGGTTTCCGGTGTTCCTTCTGCCTCGTCTGAGAGTATGCCGTGTCTCTTTTTAGTACGGGATGCATTCATAGCAAATAGTACTTTCATAACACTAGTCACATGTAATTATTTCCCTGCCAGACTGTCAGCATCAGAAAGGAGCTGTCTAGATAATTGCCTAGCCCAGTGGTGTGGCTTCTCAGCAGTGTTAACTTCCTTGCTTGTAACCCTTGCCAAGCTAAGGTAGCAAGAGGCATTGGACAGGGACAGGAAGTCAGATCTTTTGCTTTAAAACCTAATAATCTTATTCTGTTTTCTAAATAGGTAAGTACTTCTCAAACTTCAATTTTAAATCAAGGTACTCAGTTACAACTAAGTCTGAGCATAGAAGTGTCTTTCCATCTTTATCAAATATCGTAAGCTACTGAAGGCTTTAGTGGAGTTACTATGAAGAATGTATATGTAGTCATTAAGTTTCATCCTGTATTTGACTGGTGAGCAACTCCCTAAGATAAAAGTTGCACAGTTTCAGTCACACATTAAAAGTTTTGGGCTTTGGGGTCATGACTCTTTATACTTTGAAGTCTGGCAATCCTAAACACTGTAGTTTATCTCTTGCTGTATAATGTTTTAGTTCTGCTTGTTTTTATTTGAAATGTCTTTTTAAAGACATTTTTAATTTATGTTTCTTATTCATCTTTTTTAAAATAATAGCAATTTTATTTATTTTTTGGTCGCATCACGTGGCATGTAGAGTGTGGGTTCTTAGTTCCCCAACCAAGGATGGAAGCTGCCCCTGCTGCCATGGAAGCCCAGAGTCTTACTGGGACTGCCAGGGAAGTCCCTCTCATTCATCTTTTTTTTTTTTTTTTCTTCGCAATTTATTTATCTCAGGACTTGGTTCGTTTACTCTGTGGTTTCTTATAGTCTGCCTTTGCGATTACATCCCTGTGGTGTGCCTTATCCTGGTGCTCATTCCTTTGCATCTCATGGAGGCTACTAGAGATCTGTTCAAGAAAATTAGACATACCAAGGGAACATTTCATGCAAAGACAGGCACAATAAAGAACAGAAATGGTATATGACCCTAACAAAAGCAGAAGATATTGAAAGAGGTGGCAAGAATACACAGAAGAACTATACAAAAAAGATCTTCATGACTCAGATAACCAAGGTGGTGTGATCACTCCTCCAGAGCCAGACATCCTGGAGTGTGAAGTCAAGTGGGCCTTAGGAAGCATCACTATGAACTAAGGTAGTGGAGGTGATGAAATTCCAGTTGAGCTATGTCAAATCCTAAAAGATGATGCTATGAAAGTGCTGGCACTTAATATGCCAGCAAATTTGGAAAGCTCAGCAGTGGCCAAAGGACTGGAAAAGATCAGTTTTCATTCCAGTCCCAAAGAAAGGCAATGCCAAAGAATATTCAAACTACCGCACAGTTGTACTCATCTCACACACTAGCAAAGTAACGCTCAAAATTCTCCGAGACAGTACATGAACTGTGAACTTCCAGATGTTCAAGCTGGATTTATAAAAGGCAGAGGAACCAGAGATCAAATTGCCAGCATCTGTTGGATCATCGAAAAAGCAAGAGAGTTCCAGAAAAATACCTACTTCTGCTTTATTGACCACGCCAAAGCATTTGACTGTGTGAATCACAACAAACTGGAAAATTCTTCAAGAGATGGGAATACCAGACCACTTGACCTGCCTCCTGAGAAATCTGTGTGCAGGTCAAGAATTAACAGTTAGAACCTGGCATGGAACAACAGACTAGTTCCAAATTGGGAAAGGAGTACGTCAAGGCTGTATATTGTCACCCTGCTTATTTAACTTATATGCAGATTACATCATGCGAAATAGCGGGCTGGGTGATGCACAAGCTGGAATCAAGATTGCCGGGAGAAATATCAATAACCTCAGATACACAGATGGAGAAGGAAATGGCAACCCACTCCAGTATTCTTGCCTGGAGAATCCCAGGGACGGCGGAGCCTGGTGGGCTGCCGTCTGTGGGGTCGCACAGAGTCCGACACGACTGAAGCGACTTAGCAGCAGCAGCAGCAGATACACAGATGACACCACCCTTATGGCAGAAAGTGAAGAAGAACTAAAGAGCCTCTTGATGAAAGTGAAAGAAGAGAGTGAAAAAGCTGGCTTAAAACTCAGCATTCAGAAAACTAAGATCATGGCATCTGGTCCCATCACTTCATGGCAAATAGATAAGGAAACAATGGAAATAGTGAGAGACTTTATTTTTGGGGGCTCCAAAATCACTGCAGATGGTGATTGCAGCCATGAAATTAAAAGATGCTTGCTCCTTGGAAGAAAAGCTATGACTAACCTAGACAGCATGTTCAAAACCAGAGACATCACTTTGCCAACAAAGGTCCATCTAGTCAAAGCTATGGTTTTTCAGGTAGTCATGTATGGATGAGAGTTGGGCTATAAGAAAGCTGAGTAGCGAAGAATTGATGCTTTTGAACTGTGGTGTTGGAGAAGACCTGAGAGTCCCTTGGACTGCAAGGAGATCCAACCAGTCAGTCCTAAAGGAAATCAGCCCTGAATATTCACTGGAAGGACTGATCTGAAGCTGAAGCTCCAATACTTTGGCTATCTGATGCGAAGAACTGATCCATTGGAAAAGACTCTGATGCTGGGAAAGATTGAAAGCAGGAGGAGAAGGGGACGACAGAGGATGAGATGGTTGGATGGCATCACTAACTCAATGGACATGAGTTTGAGCAAGCTCGGGGAGTTGGTGATGGACAGGGAAGCCTGGTGCGCTGCAGTCCATAGGGTTGCAAAGAGTCGGACACGACTGAGTGAACTGAGTAGTGAATCCTAGGAGCGTGAGACTTCTTCATAGGTGGTAATGTATTTCATCTGGCAAGGTTAGTACTAAGCTTGTTGTACAGTGGCTAGATCCAGTAATTCATTAAGGATTGTGAAATAGTGATAATCTATCAAATAGCTTATCTTTTCTCTTTCAACTGAAACACTTCCATAAGAACATAAACTTCCTATCACATAGGGTGTGGTTACCATGTGGTATGGCTCACATCGAAAAGGTAGAACAACTGATTCTTTTAACTAGTGGTTTTCAAAATAGCATCCTCCAGTGACGACCAAGTAGTTGTTTCTGGTGTGTTTCAGTCTGTTTCTGTTATAATCCCTACTGATGCTTAACTTCCCTTCTTTGACCAGTTGGAGCCTCTTCATGTTGTCTTGTGAAGTTCCTCTCTGCTTTCTGATATGACAGGATTTTTTCGGGCTCATCTAGGATACACCTTGCCCCAAGCCTGGATCCACAGATTTCTCCAGGGGACGCTGGTTTCTTGCAGTTAGAAATTGTGTCTCAAGAGCATTTTCTGGCCCTCAGTGTGCTTGTTGCTACCAGGTTGGTCTGTCTAGGCCTTTTAGTGGACCAGTTAGGAAATACGTATAGTTGTAAAATAGCATAGTTGTAATATAATTGTAAAAGAATAAAACCACATAATGAATTCATACTGATATTTTCCCCTTGAATTTATGGCTCCTGGTTTTTACTGAGCTATCTAAAATCTTTCCCTTCTTCCTTACACAGTAAGAGTCATGATTCTTAAGGACACCATGGGTGGTACATTTTAGATGTCATATAATTAACTCAGTCGTTCCATCCAGCTATGTCCCAGGCTGTCTGAGAATACCGTCACTGGTGCTGGAACTGACAGCACATCTCATGGAAACCAGACAAGCTGTTTTACCCTCTCTGAACAGTGGTACAGATTGTAAACTGTCATAGAATGTAGCAGTTACATATCGTACTTTGTACCTAGAGCTGGCATTTAGTCTTACTTCTCCAAGTGTTTGTTTCATGCTTTCCACTGATATCTGAAGTTCATTCTCTAGTAGAGTCTTTAAAGAAGAGTTGTCCACTTCCCCACTCTGCAGTTTTGAGATGCAATTGGCATTGATCCATGTTGTTACAAAATGATGGAATTGCCTTCTTTTTGTGACCGAATAATCCGTTGTACATGTATACCATGTTTTATTGGTCCATTTGTCTCTTGATGGACCCTTAGGATGTTCCCATGTCTTGGTTGTTGTAAATAATGCTGCTGAGAACATGAGGGTACAGAAGTCTTAAGATAGTGATTTCATTTTCTTCTGATAAGTACTCAGGAGTGGGATTGCTGGATCATATGGTAATTTCTGTTTTTATATTTTTGAGAAAGCTTGCTACTGTTTTCCATGGTGGCAGCACCATCTAGTAGATTCATAATCAAGAATTCCTGGGGTCAGAGTTTTGAGTTCTTGCATGTTAATAACAGTTGATCTGCATCCTTTTTACTTGAAAGTGAATCTGGCTGGATATAAAATCCTTAGCTTTTATCTTCTTTCTTTGAAGTTCTTATATATGGCTTAAGGCATGGTTGTCAACAAATCGGATGACAACTTGATTTTCTTTCTGCTATGACTGTCCTTTTGCCTAGGTTCACAAAGAATTTTTTTCTTTGAAGTCTAGTAATTTGATTGTATCGGTGTTGGTCATTCTGGGTTGTTTTGTTGGGTATACAGTGTCCCTTTAAAAATGTATTTTGAATATTGCAAATTTTAATTTTAAAATTGTACAACTGACCCTTGAACAGCGTGGATTGAACTGTACAGGTTCACTTATCCCATGTGCCGTCGGGCTGCATGCTTCAGGGTTGCCTGAACCCAGATGTGGAGCTGCACACACAGAGGGCTAACTGTAAACAGGGGCGCAGACCTTTGACTGCATTGGGCTGTGGTGGGGCTCTGACCCCTATAGGTTCCAGGGTCAATTGTATATATATATCATTCATGGACTTTTATTATCTTGTTTACTTGTTGTTTATTGGGGCTTTCTCTTATACTCTGTTGGTTTCTTTTCCTGTCTTCTATATTTGTAATTTTCAGTTTGGACAGTTGTGAATAAAGCTGCTATATAGTTTTGGTTTTTTTCATATTATTTTCTTTCTTTACAACTTATACTTATGACATTTTTTGCTACATACTGACTCTTGTGTGCCTTCTAGTTTGGACTTCTTCTGAAGTGAATTTTTTCATTTACTTCTCATGTTTACATCATTTCTGAGTTTTCCAATTCTGACATATCTTTCCTGTATCTTATATAATTTTCTTAATGTCTTTTCATGTGTTTAAATAGTAGTTATAGTCTCATCTGTTTTGTGGGCACATGTCTTGGGCATGCTTCCACTTTAAGGATGTTCTGCTCCTTCAGCCATAGTCCTGTCATGTGAAATCACTTTTCCTGAACTTGTGTCAAGGAAAGGTGGTTGTGAACAGTTTTTGGAGGTATGGCTCTAAAGCATCTTCTGTCATTTTTATGAAATGCTAAAAATAATGCCTCACATTTACCATGATCTCCTTCTTCTGTACCTTTTGCCAGAACCACAATTTCTTTTGTACCCATTGTCCTTACATTGGACATCTTTATGACCAGACTTCAGTAGGGTTTGATACTTTTATTGCTAGCAGTTTCTCTACACTGTGGAGTTCTGTACTAAAAGGGAGCTTTGGCTGATTGATTGTGAGTGTTCACAGGTCTCTCTGCTCCAGCCCTATAAGAACTTTACCATGGGCTCGTGAATTATCATCAGTTACCTGCAGATGGAGGTGTGTAAACCCTGTCCAGTGTGGACTGCTGTTCTCAATTTGGCCCACTTTGCTCTCCAGTGACTGCCTGTTAGCTGTTTTATCCTCCTGTTCTCAGTGCTGTGTCGTGTCCCTCTGCCTCCTCCTGCACAGGTGGCAGTACCAACTGCAGTTGCAGCTTTTGGAGGCTTGTCCTCAGCTACTGGACTTTGGGATTCATGCGAATTCTCGTCACTTGTTTATGTTTTCCAAGGGTTGGGTTGTCAACTTGTTTTTTGCTAATGCTTCTTGTGACTTTGTTGAGGAGGTTGGGACACATTAAAACAATATTACTTCTGCCATCTTCCCAGCTCACAGCATCGAGTCATTTTTCTAAAAAGAAAAATAATTGTTAAAGGCACTGAGTATTTTCTGAAGTCCTAAAGCAGAGCTGAAAGCAATAAAAATTCCTTCTAGCAGAGGCAGATTCAAGGAGCATTTTTCATTTTTGTATATAACACTAGAACGTACAGAATCTACAGCAGTATCATCTTCAAAATATCATTAAAATATTACATGTGTGTTGAAATTTGAAAAGAAATTTTATGAGTAGAAGTTTCAGATCCTCAAAGTTAATTGAACAAATAGGGACTAATCACAACTTCTATAACAAAGTAGGATTGTTTTGTGTTGCAGATGTTTCTTCTGTGTAATCTGATGATGTCTAACTTCAAGGCTCATGGCAGTAGTCTTCTGTTAGTTGTCAGTACACCTCCCTTGGAAAGAGTCCTGAATCTTTTTAATACTTATCTTTTACTTTCTTTTTTTTCTAATTGCTAGTTTTCTGTTCAAAAAAGTAGAAAAGGTACTATAAATTACAGAGCCACTGTTGAGATTTATGGGCTTCCCTGATAGCTCTCCTGTAATACAGGAGACCCCCAGTTCGATTCCTGGGTTGGAAAGATTCGCTGGAGAAGGGATAGGCTACCCACTCCAGTATTCTTGGGCTTCCCTTGCGGCTCAGCTGGTAAAGAATCTGCCTGCAATGCGGGAGACCTGGGTTTGATCCCTGGGCTGGGAAGATCCCCTGGAGAAGGGAAAGGCTACCCACTCCAGTATTCTGGCCTGGAGAATTCCATGCAGTGTATAGTCCATGGGGTCGAAAAGAGTCAGACACAACTGAGTGACTTGTGCTTTCAATTTTCACTTTATTGAATATTTCAAGTATTTAAAAAATATCACTAAGAGAAACTTCTTTGAAAATTTCTGTTATTTGGGGATGGAAGTTTTTGTGTTTTTTTGTTTGTTTTAATTAAAAAATATTATTTATTTGTTTTGGCTGCACTGGATCTTCACTCCTTTGAGGGCTTTTCAGTAGTTGTGGATAGCAGAGGCTACTCTCTATCTGTGGTACCTGGCCTTCTCACTGCAGTATCTTCTCTTGTTGCAAAACATGGACTCTAGAGCTTACAGGCTTCAGTATCTGTGGTTCCTGGGCTCTGTAGTGCAGGCTCAGTAGTTGTGGCACACAGGCTTAGTTGCTCGATGGCATGTGGAATCTTCCTGGATGAGGAATTGAACCCATGTCTCTTGCATTGGCAGGTAGATTCTTTACCACTGAACCACCAGGAAATCCTGGGGATGGAAAGTATTTTTACAGAATAAGTCAAATCTGAAATCAAAATACATGTATAGGGTGAAGTTTGATTATTTAAAATTAATAGTTAACCTGTGCCTCTGATTTAAAAGCTCATGTTTATAAATATGATTTAATAATGGTATAAACTTCCATACATGTTCTTACTTGAAAAGTAAATAAGCACAAATAAATTTTGGCCTCTCCATAAAAACACTTTACGTTTTTAGAAGCTGAAAGATGTTTTGTGATGTTTAATCATAAGATGAAAACAAATGAGTTGTTTTATCTTAAAGAAGAATTACATGAGTCAGTTTAGATGAACATAAGCATAGGCAAGAGTAGCTATAATGCTAAATTATAAGTAGTAAATATGAATTCGTCAGTTTTATGAAATTTGGCTAGGTGTCATGAAATTAAAGCTGTGAAATAGTTGATTGCAGCACTTATATAAAACAACTGTTTATAAAATGGTTTTATGTTTGTATTACATCATGATGTTTTTAGCCCTTGTTTTACAGTTTTTAAATCAATGAGCAAAGAGATGAAGAAGCATATGATGTCAAAACCAGTAACAGAAATAAAATTTAAACTTTGAATCCCTAAGATTCCCAATATTGATTCGTAATTCGTTGCCTTGTTATTTTTAAAAATGTGTCCTATATTTTAATATCCAATAAAAATAAGTTACATGTCATTTTTTCCTCTTTAATCCAAATTATTCATATCTAATTTGGATAATTATAATACAACTTTAGACTTTCATAAGTATTCTGAGTAATAGTTATAAGATAAAGATATATTTTTGAAAGAAGTATGGGTTTTATTATAGTCTCTGCCAGTATTATTGGCTAACATTATTGGTGTCATTGGGAGAGATCAAATTACTTTTTGTTGTCTTGGAGAAAGCAGTTGAAATCTTGTTTCCTTTCTGTCTTGAGCAACTTTGATTTTGTGTTTCTAGAGGTGACCACATTTGTGACTAGCATGATTATTAGACTGACATTGGATTGGTTGACTTAGTCCCATTCAAGTTAATGTTTCAGATTAGGGCATCAATTAATTACATGTATTGCTTACTTTAGGGTCAAACCCCAATTAGAAAATGTGACCTCTGACCTCTTGTGACATGTTTGGCATTGAAATTTGAGTTCTCCTGGAGTTCTTCTTGTCACTACAGACAGACATAAATCCAAACTGTAAGTCTTTTTCATGTGTAGGTTGCCTTTGAAGTTGCAACTAGGTACCCATTAATTATTTATTTATTTACTATAGTTCAGTTTTATGAAACCCATGATTTCTAGGAACTATTTATCTTATCCCTGTCAATTTCTCTTCCCTCAGTAGATTTATTGTAGGATAGGAAAGTGGCCATTGCTGAAGTTACAATAAAGTTAATTTTTAAAAACTTAACAGTTAATGTTATGTTGTATATGTACTCCCAAGAATTCTTCATTCTCATAACTACATTCTCATTTCAATCTGTGTTGATTTACTCTTTCTTACATACTGTCTTATGGTAGCAGGTTGACAGGTACAGTTTACCACTGTTACCATTGTTATTTTATATAACAGCCTTATGGAAGAGTTACTGGTTCTGAAGAGCCATATCTACAGTCCCACAGTGAGTTTTGTCCAGCATGCCACATTCCTGGGACACTCACCTTGGCTGGGATTGTTGTCCACTTGCTTTCATATGTTTCATGTTTCTCTGCAGTTCCGTGGTGGAATCATACAGGCAAGGCACAGAAAAGTACCATTAAAGAGTAAAAGAATATGGGGAGGGAGGTGGGAGGGGGTTTTTGGACAGGGGGACACATGTATACTTGTGGCTGATTCATGTCAATGTATGGCAAAACCACCTCAATATTATAAAGTAATTAGCCTCCAATTAAAAAAAAAAAAGAATAAAAAGAATAGTACCAAATAATGGACGAGGTATCCTAGACAGAATGCAGCTCTGCCCCATGTGAGTGGAATGTTTAATTAATAGTATGACAGGCCTTTGCTGGGAGAGATTGAAGGCAAAAGGAGGAGGGGACGGCAGAGGATGAGATGGTTAGATAGCATCATCGACTCAACGGACATGAATTCTGAGCAAACTCCAGGAGATAGTTAAGGGCAGTGGAGCCTTGGCCTGCTGTAGTCCATGGGGTCGAAAAGGAGTTGGACATGACTTAGGGACTGAACAACAATGACGGGCCTTAATTAATTGAAGGGGGAGGGGGTAGTGCTGGGTCACTGAGAGAGAATCAGGAAGGCCTTAGGAGGATATGGAATTAATTGAGCCTTGCAAGTTGAGTGGGACTTGGTGAGGCAGAGAGGGGAGTCGAAACAGAGAGACTGTTGAGTCTTAGGGAATGAAAAGTCCCAAAGGCCCAAACTAGGAAAACCTCTAATGCCAGCATTGAGATTTTTATCCTGTGGCTAGAGGGGATGAGAAATGTGTTTGGAGTACTCTAGACTGGGTAGATCGAATGGTCCTGTAAAATGTCTGTCTTCTTTACCTGGCCTGGTTTTTAGCCTGTGTAATTTCCCACCTGTTCAGTGGCAGCTGGTTCCTAATTGGGTTTCTGGCCTCCTCCTGGTCTTGCTGGTCTGTTTCTTCTTTCCATCACTGGTGTCAGAGATGTTTTTCAAAAAGACCATCTTATCAAATGTTCCACAATTGAAAGTCTTCTGTTGCCCATGCTTTCCCAGTCCTTGTGCAGGGTATCAGTACCTGACCTTCCTCATTTGCATCACCTCCTGCTGCTTCCCGCTTAGATCGGCCTGCATTCCTGGGCTCTGGAGGATCTGTTGTGTTCTACGCTCTGCCGAGTTAGACTTCTGGTTCAAGGTGGTGGAGTAGAAGGACGTGCACTCATCTCCTCCTGCGAGAGCACCAAAATCACAACTAGCTATTGAACAACCATCGACAGGAGGACACTGGGACCTGGATGCTTCTCAGCCTGGGGACCTGACAAAGGGACTGGGACTCCACAGGGACTCTGACCTTGAAGCCCAGCGGGACTTGATTACAAGACTTCCACAGGACCGGGGGTAACAGAGACTCCAGACTTAGAGCGCACACAAAAGACCTGTGTGCACCAAGACTCAAGAGGAAAGGAGCACTGAATCCACAGGAAACTGAACCAAAACTGCTAGTGTTGGAGGGTCTCCTGTGGAGGTCTGGGTCTGCAGGGGCTGACTACAGGACGGGGGAGCTGGCAGCAGCTGTCTGGGAAGGTCCCCTTTGGCATAAACACTCCTAACCTGACCATGCAGCCTGTAGGGCTAGGTCGCCTCAGACCAAAAAACTACCCAGGAGGGAGTGTAACACCACCCATCAGCAGATAATTGGATTAAAGCTTTACTGAGCAAGGCCCTGCCTACTAGTTCAGTTCAGTCACTCAGTTGTGTCCGACTCTTTGTGACCCCATGGACTGCAGCACACCAGACTTCCCTGTCTATCACAAACTCCTGGAGCTTACTCAAACTCACGTCCATTGAGTCGTTGATGCTGTCCAACCATCTCATCCTCTGTCGTCCCCTTCTCCTCCTGCCCTCAATCTTTCCCAGCATCATGGTCTTTTCCCATGAGTCAGTTCTTCCCATCAGGTGCCCAAAGTATTGGAGCTTCAGCATCAGTCCTTCCAATGAATATTCAGGGCTGATTTGCTTTAGGATTGACTGGTTTGATCTCCTTGCAGTCCAGGGGACTCTCAAGAGTCTTCTCCAACACCATAGTTCAAAAGCATCAATTCTTCAGTGCTCAGCTTTCTTTATAGCCCACCAGAGCAAGACCCATTTTTTCCCATCACCAGGGATTTTTTCCCATCACCCATTTTTTCCCATCAGGAAGCTTATGCAAGCCTCATAACCTCCATCAGTGGACAGAGAGAAGAAGCAAGAACCACAATCCCACAGCAACTAAAACAAAACCAAATTACAGAAAGTTAATCATCATGAAAGAGCAGACAGTTAGGTCCTGGATGAAGGGACAAAATAAAACCCCAGAAAAACAACGAAATGAAGTGGAGATAGGCAACCTTCCAGAAAAAGAATTCAGAATAATGATAGTGAAGATGATCCAGGATCTCTGGAAAAGAATGGAGGCGAAGATTGAGAAAATGCAAGAAATGTTTACCAAAGACCTATAAGAACTAAAGAACAAACAAGCAGATGAATAATACACTGAAATGAATCCATAACAGGATAACTGAGGTAGAAGAACGGATAAACGACCTGAGGACAGAATGGTGGAAATCACTGCTGCAGGACAGAATATAGAAAAAAGAATGCAAAGAGATGAAGATAGCCTAAGAGACCTCTGGGACAACATTAAACACAGGAACATTCGCATTATAGGGGTCTCAGAAGGAGAAGAGAGAGAAAGGTCCTGAGAAAATATTTGAAGAAGTAATAGCTGAAAACTTTCCTAACATGGGAAAGGAAGTAATCAACCAAGTCCAGGAAGCACAGAGTCCCAGAAAGAACAAACCCAAGGAGGAACACAGTGAGACACATGGTAATCACACTGACAAAAATTAAAGACAGATAAAATAGTAAAAGCAACAAAGGGAAGACCACAAATAACATACAAGGGAGCTCCCATCAGGCTATCAGGTGATTTCTCAACAGAAACTCTACAAGCCAGAAGGGAAGGGCATGACATATTTAAAGTGATGAAAGGGAAAAACCTACAACCAAGAATACTCTATCCAGCAAGACTCTCCTTCAGATTTGATGGAGAACTCAAAAACTTTCCAGACAAGCAAAAGTTAAAAGAATTCAGCACCACCAAAACAGATTTTCAACAAATGCTAAAGGAACTTCTCTAGGCAGAAAACAAGATAAGGAAAAACCCTACCTATAGAAAATAAACTCAAAACAATTAAGAAAATGGTTATGGTATCATACATATCAATAATTACTTTAAATGTAAATGGAGTAAATGCACCAACCAAAAGACAGACTGGCTGAGCAGATGAAAACATGTGTACATATGCAGTTCCGCTTACCACATCAGTCTGCTTGACCCCCTAAATTATATGTAATTATTTTATATTGTTAGGTTAATCATGTTCTCATTATGGCTTGCAATTATAATTATCTTTTATTTTTGTCTGATTATTGATTTTGAAAATTGATAAACATCTTTCACTGTTGTGATTATATAACTATTATTTATTTAATACCATAGTATTGTGATTTATCAGCAGAAAAATTATAGAATTCTGTATCACCGAAACTACCATTTAATAGAAAAACCTGTAATCACTTTTTAAAATCCAGATGCATATCAGAATTATCTTGGAATTTTTTGAAAAATACAGATGCCCAGGTACTGCTTTTATTTTTGCCAGAGCTCCAGATATGTCTTATGAGCAGCCATATTTAAAAACAGCTGGACTATTTGAGGATCTTTTACTTTTATCCAGTTTGTTTCACTTTTTCTATTTCATATTCAGTGCTACCATTTCATTTAGTTTATGTTTTCCAATTTCTCCATCTCTTTTTTTTTTTGATGTTCTTTCCTAAGCCTTTATCAGTGTAGGAGAAGAGCTTTTGTATACATATATATAAATACTATGTATAATAGATATATTTTAGAAAACTTACGAATTTTTGCCTAACTAAAAATGTATGACATTTTGACTTCACTTCTATTCATACTGTTTGACAGTATGAATTTTAAATATATTTGTGTAGGATATGATTAATACAAATTAGTTATATATAAATCTATTTAAATTATTAATGACACCATTCAAGATGCTCCTATTCTCATTTTTTCTGCACTTGATAAAATATTCTCAGAGTAATGTTAATATATCTCACTATGATTAAAAATTTTTTCTTTTCCCTTATATTTCTCCTGATTTTTGCTCTTTTTTATCTTTGTTTCTTTGTTGTTAAGGCGCCTAATGGTTTATGATGTCTATCTTCTTTGTGAATGGTACCTTTTATCATTAAAAATAATCATCTTTGTTTCATTTTTTAAAATAGACCTTGTTAAGGATGTAGAAAAAGTTATAAATAGCAGTTTTTCAAAGTTCATCAGGAAACATTATATTACTTACAATTGTAATGGTATTTACTTTCCTCTAAATCACAGCAATGGTTTTCATGGATCTTTGCCAACTGACTTTAAAATCATTATGGATAAGTAAAGGACAGAAGAGCTAAGATGAGTTTGGAAAGAAAGGAAGGAACCTGCCCGAGACTGGCAAGCTCATGCAGGAGAAAGGAGCTGTTGTACATTTGGAGAGGTGGTAAATGGTGGCTACTTTTTTTGTATAAATAATCTTCAGCCAGTAGGTACATGAACAAAATCAAAAGGGAGTACTGTTGAAAAAGAAAGTACTCCTCACACCCCTTTTGGATGAACCCCTGTCCTCAGAAGTAACCTCTTCTGACAGTTTCTGGAATATACCCCTAGAACTCTTATACAGAGGTAATTATATAATGTTTTTGAGAAATTGTACCTATACCATGATTTCTTTTCAAAGATCCATTCTCTTAGCAACTTTCAAATATGCAGTATAGTATTGTTAACCATAGTCACCATGATCTCCACTATATCTCTATGAGTTAATTATCTGATAACTGAAAGCTTGTACCTTTTGACCATTGTCAGGCATCTTGCCCACTCCCTCCCACCCCTCATGGCTGGCAATCACCAGTCTGTTCTCTGTATCTAATGAGTGTTTTTTTGGTTTGTTTCACATATCAGTGAGATTATATGGTATTTGTCTTTCCCTGTCTGACTTATTTCATGTAGCATAATGCCTTCAAGATCCATCTATGTTGTCACAAAAGGCAAGTTTTTTTTTATGGCTGTGTAATATTCCATTATATATATCTGTATCTCACATTTTCTTTATTCATCTGTCCATGAGCACTTAGGTTTCCATATCTTGTCTGTTGTAAATATCTTGGCTGTTGTACATACTGCTTCAGGGAACATGGAGGTGCAGATGTGTTTTCATTTTCTTCAGATAAATACCTAGAAATAGATCATATGGTAGTTCTATTTTAAATTTTTTGAGGAACCACCATGTTCTTTTCCATAGTGGCTAAACCAGTTTACCAGAGAACGCAATGGTAACCCACTCCAGTACTCTTGCCTGGAAAATCCCATGGACGGAGGAGCCTGGTAGGCTGCAGTCCATGGGGTCGGGAAGAGTCAGACACGACTGAGTGACTTCACTTTCACTTTCATGCACTGGAGAAGGAAATGGCAACCCACTCCAGTGTTCTTGCCTGGAGAATCCCAGGGACAGGGGAGCCTGGTGGTCTGCCGTCTATGGGGTCGCACAGAATTGGACACGACTGAAGTGACTTAGCAGCAAACCAGTTTACATTCCCACTAACACTGGACAAAGGTTCCTTTTTCTCTACATCCTTACTAACACTTGTTATCTCTTATCTTTTTGCTGATGGCCATTCTGACACGTGTGAAGTGACATTTCACTGTGATTTTTGGTTTGCATCTCCCTGATGAGTAGTGAGGTTGAGCATCTTTTCATGTACCTGTTGACTGTGTGTATGTCTTCTTTGAAGAGTGTCTGTTCAGGTCCTCTGCCAGGTTTCTGATTGGGTTGATTATTTCTGTCCGTGTTTACCTTTATATATCAAAAGATATTTGTACCTCTACTGCATCATTTGCCACCCTTAGCTGACAGGTGGCAAAGCTAACACATCAGTATGTGGACCGTTCCACCTTGTCTCCTCCTGCCCTCGTTTGTTACAGCAGTGGGGCTGCTGCTCCATGTAACTTCCTTTTTATCTCTCAGTTAACTGCATTGGCAGAGAAAATAGAAAATAACTCTTTATAGTTATCTAATGTCTAAACAAAAACCAGTTCTCTTCCACAAGCTGTAGACACAGAGGCTCTGCATTCCCTCTGCCAGGATTTACTCCTTGTCTTGCTTGAAATTCACCTCCTGAGTTTTGAAGGTTCTTCAGTGATGAGATCTTGCTTTTTTTGTGTGTGTGTGTGGTTGCACTGCGGAACCCTGGACCGTTCAGTTCAGTCGCTCAGTCGTGTCCGACTCTTTGCAACCCCATGAATTGCAGCACGCCAGGCCTCCCTGTCCATCACCAACTCCCGGAGTCTACCCAAACCCATGTCCATCGAGTTGGTGATGCCATCCAACCATCTCATCCTCTGTCGTCCCCTTCTCCTCCTGCCCCCAATCCTACCCAGCATTAGGGTCTTTTCCAATGAGTCAACTCTTCGCATGAGGTGGCCAAAGTATTGGAGTTTCAGCTTCAACATCAGTCCTTCCAATGAACACCCGGGATTGATCTCCTTTAGGATGGATTGATTGGATCTCCTTGCAGTCCAAGGGACTCTCAAGAGTCTTCTCCAACATCACAGTTCAAAAGCATCAATTCTGCAGCGCTCAGCTTTCTTCACCGTCCAACTCTCACATCCATACATGACCACTGGAAAAACCATAGCCTTGACTAGACGGACTTTTGTTGGCAAAGTAATGTCTCTGCTTTTCAATATGCTATCTAGGTTGGCCATAACCTTCCTTCCAAGGAGTAAGCGTCTTTTAATTTCATGGCTGCAATCACCATCAGCAGTGATTTTGGAGCCCAAAAAAATCAAGTCTGACACTGTTTGCACTGTTTCCCCATCTATTTCCCATGAAGTGATGGGACCAGATGCCATGATCTTAGTTTTCTGAACGTTGAACTTTAAGCCAACTTTTTCACTCTCCTCTTTCACTTTCATCAAGAGGCTCTTTAGTTCCTCTTCACTTTCTGCCATAAGGGTGGTGTCATCCGCATATCTGAGGTTATTGATATTTCTCCCAGCAATCTTGATTCCAGCTTGTGCTTCATCCAGCCCAGCGTTTCTCATGGTGTACTCTGCATATAAGTTGAATAAGCAGGGTGACAATATACAGCCTTGACTACTCCTTTCCCTATTTGGAACCAGTCTGTTGTTAGGGAAGTCCTAAATTCTTGCCTTGACAGGGTAACTGGATACAGAATCCTTCTGTTGTACTCTGTTTCCTTGTATACCCTGAGGCACTCAGCCCTGTCTTGCAGCACAGGATGTTTTTCTGGAGAGACTGAGGCCAGCCTGATTTGTCTCACAGTATGCTTTTGTGTCTAGATATCCTAGTTTACCGGTAAGAGGGTATTGGGGTTTGATTGGAGAGGAATGGAAAATGGCACAAATTTAGTTGTGGCTGTAATGTTTTATTTCCTTGAAAAATAAAATGATATGAAGCAAATACGCCATAATGTTAACCTGAGTTACAGTACAATTGCTGAGTGCAAGAGAATCTGTAAACATCATTCTCTGTGGTGCAGGGTGTGTTTGGAACAAAATTTTTTAATAAATATGCCATGTAACTATAAATCAGGGAGAGCTTGTATGCTGTAGTGATGCAGTTCAAAATGTATTTAATTGAAGATCACATTTTTGCCTTATTGATCATAGCATGCATTCTTGTTTTCTTTATATGTTGACAATCAGCTGTGTACTTTCTATATTTTCTTTGGTGTCATTTCCTGAAGATGATAAAATTCTAGATAGAGAATCTGCAGAGTGGAGGTTAGCGGCAGTTGCCACAGAGGCTAGAACTAAATGGCTAGAACTAAACTAATTTAAAATCTGTTAAAAGATTTATTTATGCTGGTTTGGGAGTACTTTGAACAAATGTTCCTCTAAATATGCAAAATAGATTTAAGGTTTAAAATATTATGATAATTGAAAGAGTTCAGTATTCAGGACTGACTGACTTCTTTCTTTTCTTTTCTCTCCGTAGGGCTCTCATAAGTATGTCACAATAAAGAAAAATGTTTTCTTATTTTTATTCATTTTCATTTTTCAGTACTAAGAGATTTAAAATTTGTTTTCCTCTGTATTCAGGTACATGTCTCGAGTCCACGGTATGCATCCAAAGGAGACCACTCGTCAGTTGAGCTTGGCTGTGAAAGATGGTCTTATTGTGGAGACGCTGACAGTGGGCTGCAAAGGCTCCAAAGCTGGTATCGAACAGGAAGGATATTGGTTACCAGGCGACGAAATTGTAAGTTTTTTATTTTATAAATCTGGAACGTTATTTGTGTATACCCCATAGAGAATTGTTTGCAGAAGTTTGGTAATATTTCACAGTAAGGACCTGCATTGGTAGGATGGCTCCTTTCCTTCCTGATTGTTTGAGAGAAAACTCACCTGTGCGGGGAGTCTGCTTCTCCTGTCTGGGTTGCCTTGAATCTGAAAAATAAAGGAAAGCCCTTTGAATGTACACACAATTAATGGTATTCCTAAGCATTTTCTTCAGTAAATATTAGTAAAAAGAAAAAAAAGTTGCAGTGAGGATAATGTTGATGCCATCCAGACAGACTGAAAGGGGTGTATACTTCTCTTCTCTGGGTCACATATAGAAGTACCTTTTTTAAATGTAAAGATTGGTTTCATGTGTAATATGTCTGTCTCTCTTCCTTATTTGCTCTTAATTTTTCTAATACTTTAATGAAAAGTCTGTTTTTGGAACAGAAAGATTTAAAATATGATAAACTTAACTTTTTAGTTCTAAAATGAATAGATTTGATAATTAGATATATTGAGAGTGCTTTATCATGAATTCTCTAAAACCTAGAATTATAAAAATGACATAGTATCTTAAAATTGGTTCATTTCCCCAGAACATTGTCTTTCCCTTCATGACTCTAGGCAATTGAGCCAACACAGACACTCGCTTGTCAAGTCTGAGAGCAATAAACTAACAGCACAGTTTTCTGTGGGAGACTAGTAGTTTTAACACTGTTTTTGTCGATTTAATAAGTGCTTTTAAAGTTTCAGGAAAGAAAATTCACGTTTTTCACAAATAGAAAACATGGAATAAAAAATGTTTAATTTCACTGGTATCATTTGATTCGTGCACTAGAAATATTCTTGAAAACTTAAGTGAAAATGTTTATATTAGAATAATTCTTCAGTTGCCATCCTTGGTGGTTTAGTTGCTAACTTGTGTCCGAGTCTTGCGACCCCATGGACTGTAGTCCACCAGGCTCCTCTGACCATGGGTGGAATTTCCCAGGCAAATACACTGGAGTGGGTTGCCATTTCCCTCTCCAGGGGATGTTCCCGACCCAGGAATTGAACCCAGGTCTCCTGCATTGCAGGCAGTCTCTTTACCAACTGAATCACCAGGGAAGCCCTTTACAGAAAATTAAAGTTTTTGCCAATAAAGAAACTCTGGGTGCCAAGCTATAATAATAATAATAATAATAATGTCAAGTGATACAAATCTGTCTATAGCAGACATTTAAAGGAGGGCCACTGATAATTGATAGCTTATCATATTCTCAAAATGATCCAGATAACATAAATTTTTTAATCCACAACCACTTAGAAACATAAAGATTTACTATAGAAGGCTATATGGATAATTTCTGAGATGTTTGTAGCAATTGGCCAGTAGTAAATGCAACTTAATCCATAAGATTTTGGTTTGTGGATCATATGTACAATTTTTTCATAAAAGTGATTTATTTCTCCTGTTTAGATATGTGCTTTTCCATATGCTTTTTTCCCTCTTCAAGTTGAAGTTTTTTGTTCAGTTTAATTCAGCAAGCAGTTAATGAGTTATATATGTTCAACCACATTAGGTTCTGTATTCTAGTTTTATGTATACATGTCCTCACTGCATATGTTTTTATAGCATCTTCCTTTTCTTTTTTCTAGATGAAATCTCACATGTAAGTCAAACAACGTATACAGATTGTATTAATTCTGGTTGGTTCTTATTCACAAGCATTTTTGTACCAAGTATACATGTATGATTTAAGTACAACTGAGTATAAACATTGTACCTAGTTTATGAAATAGTGAAATAAAAAGAGGTAAGGTTTCAATCCCGTCTCAGATATTGTTTCTAGTTGTGTGAGAGAGTTTCTAACCTCTGATACTCATTCCTCAGCTGTAATATGGGCACATTAATATTGCTTTCATTTGGTTGTTTTGAGGATTAAATGAGATTATCTATAGAAAGCATTTAACTATGCACTCAAAGAAAGTGTTTGACAGTAAATAAATATATTTAAAACAAGAAATGCCTTTTGTGTAGCAAAAGCACACAAATTTCTTACTAAACAGCAAGCAAAAATTCTCATCATGGTTTTTTTTACTTTTAACCTGTAACTGCAAACACAAGTTTTGTAATGAGATTTTCCTTTAGGATACTGGATCTTTATTTAAGGTGTAGCTATAAAATGATGAGGCTGATTATATGTGTATCTCATGGTTGTGGCTGGTGGACCACCTGCTACCCAGGGCTGTTTGTGTGTTGCAGTTTTCATGCCTTGAGAATACTCTGGAGGACACACAACTGACCTGTGTCACCCTTGGCACAGCGCAGGCATCTTGCAGTGGCCAGTTCTGTGTGTGAGTAGGGACTGTGTGGCCTGTGCATGCAGGCTGCTGTGTACGGGGGCTGGTGTGAATTGCACAGCTTAGGAATTGCCACCTTCTCCTCAGATATCCTCCTTGCTTGCATGTTTATTTACCAGTTCTCTAGCACATGGCAGTGACGTGTCTTGTTCTAACAAAATCAGTCTTAGGGAAGGTCAGCTTTCTAATCAGCACAAAGGTTTTCTGTGGGCTTTGACAGCCCTGCATGCTGGCGTTTGAGTCTGGGGCTCTTCTTTATAGTTTCTCCACTTTTTATATGAGATGATACCTCTGAAAGCTTGAGGTTTTAGATTGGAGGGTGTGCATTATTATTTATCTCACTGACTTTCTACTAATTATTACGAGAAGAAAAAATCAAGTAGATATATATGGCCTATGAAAGTCAAGTAGATTATATATGTAAGGAAAGGGATAGGATTTCTCTACTATTCATTTTTAAACCGTTATTCAGAGTTACAAAGACTCTTTACTCAGGGAGTTCTGTCATTTGAGAAATGTAGTGAAGCTCCTCTTCTCTTCATTCTATAGCCTCTAAAAATAGCAGCTGTAGCTCAGAGATAGACAGAGAGGTAGACAGGGTGGTTCCTCTTGATAAGTCCTACAAGTTGTATCCCTTGGGATACTGTGTATTAGCAAAGAGGCTGGACTCCTTGTCCTCATGTCCATGGCTCTGTTGAGAGAGAGAAGGTAGGCAAAAGTGTTGTTTCTTAGGACGCTAAACCATCACTGAGCAGAGTCTGCTGTGTCATGTTTTTATTCAGCCTTGCTACCTTTTTTCCAGTGTTTATTTTTAAAAACTTGATACAATTGAAAAATATGCATATCTTAAATACTATTCTATTAAATCCAGCTATCATGTAATAAAAGCCTAACTCTAAAAAGACTATTTCAGAATACGAGGAAGCCTGTGTAAGTCAAAGATGGTAACCTCCATTGTACTGAGATTCTTTCTGCTAGGAATGGAGTGATTTCTAGACACTTTGAGATGCTGATCTTAACCACCATTTTGTATCTCTTTTGAAGTGAGAATTCGTTTGGAGAAACTGTGATGAAATTCAGCAGTACATAAGCATCTTCATGGTGATATTTTAAAATGTCCATTTGAGATAGCAGAATGAAAAGCATAATTATTAAAAATGAAGCCTCTCTCAATTTTAAATGGTTAGTTTAAATATTAGTCAGTAAACAGTGGAAGTATATGTACCAGCCAGTTCTTAAAATGACAGGCTTGCTGAGCCTGGGCAACACTCTTGTAAGTTTTCTGTGGTCATCTTGAATTTTCAGATATCTGTTATTACTGTTCACGCAGATGATCCGAATAGCTCTTTTAGAGATCATTTTTAAAGCTTTTGAAATTATATTGGTAAAAGGCCCGTAGATCTGGGTACATACTGAAACTGTTGTGTTTGTTTCATTTCAAGGCTTGTTTCATTTTATTTTTTTTAAGGGAAAACTACGTTTGCCTAGATTGCTTCATCACCTGCTTGCTCTAAACTAATGTACATGGATGGCTACATTCAGTCTGTATTCCATCATGATATTTCATGTCCTCTATTTTAACAACTTGAGAAATATATTTCTTGGGCAAAAAATGTTACCATTGCTCAGCTAAGTTGAGTTTGGTATTTAGTAGCTCCCTTTGTAATAAATGCAGCTTAATTTCTTAATTCATTAAAAATAGGAAAGTTATAAAAGTATTTAATTTAACACAGACATACGTCATTTTATTGTACTTTGGCTTGTGCTTTTTTACAAATTGAAGGTTTGTGGCAACTCTGCGTTGTCCAATGACGGTTAGCATTTTTAGCAGTAAAGTATTTTTAAATTAATGTCTGTACCTTTTTTATACATACTGTTATTGCACCTTAATAGATTACAGTACAGTGTAAACACAACTTTTATATGCAATGAGAAACCAAAAAAATTCATGTGACTTTCTTGCAATAATCTCTTTATTGCAGTGGTCTGTAACTGAACCCATAGTATCTCTGAGGTGTGCCTATATAAGTGTAGCAGGGCAGGTGACCTTGAGTTATGGATCCTGTGCAGATAAAACATATAAAATATGTGTTTTGATATTGAGACTGTTGATATTATTTATTTGGTGACTCCCAGCTTGATTCATTGTCCCTGGCACAAAGCTATGACTCTCTATTATTTGACAGACACTTTTTAATATGACATTAAATATTTTGGTCACCAGTGTAGAGGATGGCATATAAGTGTGAAAAGGTGACATTTGCTACAAGACTACTTGTCTCTTTACTTGCCTGCCAGATCTGGACTCAGGGTCTCCTTTCATCTTGTGTGGGTCATGCCAGTCCAAAAACGAAATACCGGTTTAGGAACCACAGCTTATGATTTCAGTTAGTGTGCCTCCACCAGTTTTGCTGCCAATAACCAAAGAGCAGCTGCAGACATGAGCTCCCATCTCGGCTGGTCAGCCCTGCGCCAGCTTCAGCAGTTTTCACGTAACCTAGTTTGTTCTCTGACAAGCAGGACCTCTTGCTAGTTTTTACATAGGTCTTGAGTTAAGGTTGGTACCTTTTAAGAAGCCTCATTAATGAAAATACAAATTTTGTGGTCTCTTGAAAAGATGAACATATTGGGGATAAATGGATTTAGTTTTAATTTACAGAGGGACAAGATAGATACTTTTTTCCCCGTCTTCATCTCCTTTTCCTGATTCAAAAGAACCAGTCTAAAAGACACTGAGGTTTATATACCTCTTGAAACTTGGGTGAAAGCTCACATCTTTTGTGTAAGAGGTAGGATTGGATTTATGTCTTATTCTTCAGAAATTACATGATTAAACAGCCATGGCAAGATGTGCTCCCTTGCTTTGTTCCCAAAAGAAACATTAAGAGAGGCCTGCAAACAGCCCACTTCATAAATACAGCATAGCAAAGTAAGAATTTTTTTAAGAAGTTTACATCTTTGTGTTTTCTTATTATACTTATAGTTATCATAAATTAATCAGTCACGTTTTAAAACTTTCTGTCCCTTGGATCCTGTTGGTTTTTTAAATGTGAATTATATTTTATTTTATTTGTTCTAATTATGTGCAGAACTACACATTTCTCCCAAAGCTCCATTACCTGCATCAGATACAATTTTTTATTTACTAAATAAATATTAAGTAATAAGTGATTTGTGTGTGTTTGTCGCTCAGTCGTGTCTGACTCTTTGCGACCCCATGGACTGTAGCCCACCAGGCTCCTTTGTCCCTGGGGTTCTCCAGGCAAGAATACTGGAGTGGGTTGCCATTTTCTTCTCCAGTAAGTGATGTATTGGTGATTATTAATTAAAAGCCAGTTATACTGTGGTTCTATGTGCAAAACAAACTGTTATGTGCTTAGACATTGTTCTTGCTTTGGTGATGAATTTCTGTTTTATTCAATAGAATATTTTGAGTCATGCTGTCCTGTTATACTCTTTTCAGCTTGTGTGTGTGTGTGTATGTGAGAGTTCTTTTGTTTTCATCTTTTTAAATTTTATTTCACTAAGCAGTGTTTTAATATTATAGTTAAAAAATAACATTTAAAATTACTGGAAATCTTTAACCATAAAAATCTTACCTCTCAGTGATGAACTGAATTTATTAGAATTAAACTAAATCTAGAATTTGCATAGAATTAATTTTAGATTTTTTCTGTGTAAAACACCACACGAAAACACATATTTGATGATGTGAGATTTATCTGCTCACTGTGTAGAAACAGGGGATTAGTGTAAAAGTTAAGTCTCTTGAATATGGTGAGGGAGGCCCTCTCCAGGCACAGTTCTCTCACTGAGCCTTCTTGCTGCAGTGTTAACTCTCAGTCAGTTAACAGTGTTCCTTGTCCCATCTTGCTTTCAGAAACGTTGGGAGGGTTAGCAGTCCTAATGTACTTAGGGTCCTGAAGAAGAAATTCACATGTGGATAATTGCAAGTGTCACACCATTTAGTGACTTATCAATTCCCATTTTGTGCATTATAGCAAATACATCATCTTAACACCAGCTAACAGTTACTAAGCATAGTAACTTGTTTGATCCTTGCGAAAGCCCCATAAGCTGAGATTTGTGCTAGTCTAGCTCTGGAGTCTTAACCAAATGCTCTAAGTGGTGACAGAGCCATAGATTAGCAGGCTGCCTCTTGATGGTAGAATGTTTTCTGCTCAGTTCTGAAGACAACCTGTATAAACTTCACACCGTGGTGAAGTACCAAGTTGACCACATTTACATTCATCACTCGGCAGGGTTTTTTTTTCTTTTTTGCCTTTTCATACTGTTCATGGGGTTCTGAAGGCAAGAATGCTGAAGTAGTCTGCCATTCCCTTCTCCAGTGGACCACGTTTTGTCAGTCCCTGAGTAGCTGGGACATGCCCTTCAGCCACTCCATGTAGCTGGATGACATGCCTGGGGCCTTGGTCGTCCCACTGCTGGTTCTCGTTGAGCATGTAAACCTTCACTGGCTGTCGGATGTCAGGGAGATGGTGAAGGACAGGGGAAGCCTGGTGTGCTGGAGTTCATGGGGTTGCAAAGCGTCGGACACAACTTAGCGACTGAACAACAATAACAGCAACTCCCAATTTAAAAAAAAAAACCCAGTGTGAACCAGTTTGGGATCAATAAGACATACATTTGTGATCATGCACAGATTTAAATGACACTGAATTTGTCAGTAAAATGTTTTTCTGTCATCTTCATAGGTTTCATGGAACATGAATTCCTATAGATTTTCTCTGTATTCATTTTGTAGCGTTTGTGTTAGTGAAAAAAGTTTACTCTTAAACTAGTAATGATTCTTGAGTTTGCATGCTACTGTTGTTTCATTAATGATTACCACAGTGATAGATTACCAGTTGATATCATCTGCCAAATACTGTGTATAGCAACTAATAAACAGTTTGACCATGTACCAAACCCCTTTAGCTCTGTATATTGCCTAATATTGAGCAAAGCTATAGGAGAGAGACCAAGATTATTTTGTTTTTATTTTGAAAGGCCTACAGCATGCAGCCTTTCTTCAGGACAGCAACCCCAGCCAAGGTGAACCGATTTTGCACTATATTATTTTACTTTAATTCTGCTTTTTAAAAAAATTGAATTTCTCTTTCTTTAGGCCAGCTTAGTTAACTCTTACTAGAATTGTTCATTTAAACCATACTCTTTACATTGCTTCTAGTTTTGGATTTTGTGCTCATAGGTTTGCTTTTTTTAAAACTTTCTTGTATTGAAGTAGCATTTCACATATTATGTTGATCAGGCTGAATGTTGAATAGTTGCTGACTTCTGGTGAAATTCAGTGAAAATGCAAGCTTAGTTTTTTGGCATACACTATTGAATATTAGTCAAAAGCACTATATAAATGAATTCTGTTTACTGAAAGACAAACCATTTGCAACTCTTACCTATAATAAACATATCATTTATACCTCAGAAAAATGTTTCCCAGATTCAGAGTGTAGACACTTTTGACCTTGACTTTGCATGTTCTGTATATTTAAACAGCTATTGCAGTGACTGAAAGAGTAAACAACACATCCGTTCTCAGCTCATTCTCTTTTATATCAGAAACAACGTTTATCCAAATGTTTATCTACTTCATTTGAATTATAATTTCATTTTTATAATTTCTATGAAAAACTAGGTCTAGAATTAAACACCCCATTGAAGAAAGATCCGTTTTCATCCTTGTTTCATGAGTGGATGGGAGAAGGTAGGGTTAGGTGAAGGTAGGAGGTGACAGGAGGAGGCCAGAGCGGTCCACCAGCATTGTGTTCTCTGACTTCCTCTTCTTAGTTAACCTAGTAATTGCCATGTTGAGAATCACAAGGAGATGAATTGATGTGTAAAAAAAATCTCAAATGATGAAGAATGGCCATTTCTTTTGTTAATGAGTATATATAAGCCACCAAAATCCTTTTAAGATGTCTCTGAACGGTTATGAGGAAAATATTCTGAAATATTTGGTTTTAAATTTGGAAAAAGTAAATTTTTAAAAGCCATCTTATCTCCATTGGAACCTAAATTATCAATGATTTTTGGTGCAAACATTGAAATAGCTAAAACACAGCTTCCTTATGAGCTGCGTGAAAGGGATACACCAAAGATTGTTACTTTAGTACAGCTGAGCACCGCTGTACAGTTTACTGTGGCACCGCTATATCAGACTTTGTGGGGGAGCTTTTTTCTACCATGCACAGATGAGGCTTTTATGTCAAATCAGTACCTTACGGTCTTTTAAACAGTCTGACTGAAATTATTCCTCCCTTACTGAGTGAGCAGAGTCTACACATCTGCAGCAAACAACTAAAAATGGTCGTGCTTTTTTATTACTTTGGTTGCTACAGATTGCCAATTTCTTACTAAAAAGCAAGCAAAAGAGTTTACATTTCTGCAGAACTTACTAGTGTACTTTAGCCGTGTCTCTGAATGTGGATTGGAAGGTGTGAATTTCAGAACATGAGCTGCTCATGTTCCATTTTGAAGGAGAGAAATGTAGCCTTCTCATATGGTTGAGCAGCACTGCATTTGAACCCTCGGTGCCAGAGTCAGTGCTGACTGAACAAGTGCTCTATCACAGCCATTTATTGCAGGAATTATTGACCTAAGAGGGGATAAGAGTGCTGTTCACTCTCAGAAGCAGAATGTAGACAGTGATTTATAAAAAGAATAATGATAGCAGGGCCCAAGTTTAGAATTTCAAGATCCTCATTGGAAATGGCCTTGATAATGCTAACTGTGGGTTTAACCCTTATTCATTCAACTACCACATCTGCAAGAGAAGGTTGAGAATTAATTCATCACTCTTAATAGGGGTGTTTTTTGATATATGCTAAGAGTGATATTTATGAAGAATGAATTCCAAATTAAGGGAAGTTACACTGGTCTCCTGTTTGTGTTTAAATGCTACTGGCTGTACAAAAAAAAAAAAAGTGTAACAAAAAAAGAAAATGTTGAACACCTGTTATGGTCTTTTATTTCCAGGAATAGTCCCAATAAGAAAATAAGCCAGCTTCCTATTTTTTTTTTTGGTGGTAATGTCCTTTGGAGAATGTGATTAAACCTTTAGTTTCACATTTTCAATTTATTTTTCCAAATTCAACAGACCCTGAAAATTTGACAACCTATCAGAACATGGACATTCTGATTAATGATTATTTTCAATAAAGCATCCAATACCATGGATGAGAAGATAAGAATAGTGAGCATCACCATTTATTACTATTCTCTCCATTTCCAAAGTATGCTAAGTACTTAGTGTATTTCTTTAAAGAAAATCAGGACAAAACAGAGGTTTGTTTATTTGAAATACTAAGTTATAGATCTTGCTTTGGGGTATTCCATTTACTGAAGAAATTATCCCATAGATTCTATAAAAACAAAGATAATGTTAGAAGTTGGTTTGGCTTTGGGCTTATTTCATTTTGGACTGGTTTTGTTATCAGATCACCTTAAGATATTTCTGAATATAAATATGTTTAGGAGAGAATTGAAAATTGAAAGAAGCAAATTTCTAGGTATTTTTTCCCTCTTGTTTTAACACAGTAAATGTTTAAAATTGTTTATAATGCCTAACTTCTGATGGACTTTAGTTTCAATTTTGTTCTTAGTCATTGCGGATATTGACAAAATGTCATACGAAATTATTTTGTATTTTTTGTAGGACTGGGAAACAGAAAATCATGACTGGTATTGTTTTGAATGCCATTTGCCTGGAGAGGTGTTGATATGTGACCTGTGTTTTCGTGTGTATCATTCCAAGTGTTTGTCTGATGAGTACAGGCTTAGAGACAGCAGTAGTCACTGGCAGTGCCCAGTTTGCAGGGTGAGTACCTATGAGCTTTAATGTGCTGGTCAGAGGGTTGGAATTCATTGATAATAGCTGCACAAAGATATCCCAGGTGGTCTTGCCAGGTTAATGGATAAAGTACTGGAGGGTGGGGGTTATCTACTGAAATGATGGTTAATGAACATAGAACACTCATAAATGAATATCACAGAACACATAATCAGGGTATGGATTTTAGAAAGTTTCAATCATGTAAAAATATACTCGCTTCTTTTTACAATTCCCTCTGAATTGTGTGACTCCTTTAATGGACAGACTTTGGGAATCAAGAACCACTGTCCCATACCAAGGTCTGTTCAATCAGTCCTCTTGGCTGCTCAGAAAACACAGGTAGCAAAAGGCACATTGTTGGAAAAGTTCTGTATCTGCTTTCCATTTTATATCCATGTAATGTTGCCTTTATTTTTTTGTCATGTCATGGGTTTATTTCTTTTCTTTGGAGGGTGGAGGGATGGGACAGTTGTATATCAAGAATTCTCCAAAATGAAATAGTCTGGTAGGTAAAATAGGTACTTCCCATGATTATTTTCATTCATATTATTTCCCCGTTGAAAAGTGTACATGATTGTGCTTGTTGGCTGCCGATGTGGTGTGTGTGTGCGTGTGAGTGAGTGATCGCGATGCCGAAATACCACATGATGTATGGCCTTGATGGTGATCAGTCAGGAATTATTTGATTGGAACTTCTATTGTTTTATACTTAAGTATTGTTAATATACTTACTTGGAATCATGCAAATTGCCGAGATTACTCATGGGTTCTGTTTATGAACATGTGTTATGATAGTTGTGTAACTTAAATATTCATTTCTTCTTCAAAAAAATGATGTCTTTATCTCCTCTTTGATACCAGCCAAAAATCATCTGGCTCATTTCCCATCATGATGAGCAAAATACAGTGTCCCTTCTAGTCTTCTTTTAGTGACTGTGGCTTTGTGTTACCTAAGTGTGTTTCTTAGCAGCCCTACTGTACTTGTTCAGTAGTCAGACAGAAGACTGTCGGTATAACGTTTTAAATACGTGTGTTATGATGACATGTAATCAAATGCCTAAATGCTAGATAATTAGTGATAAATCTCTAGGTCTGAACAGACCAGTATCAAGCCTCAGGGTGTGGACCTTCTCTAGAGGCCTGCAAGAATTTAAAGGCTTCAAGAAATCAGTATGGAGCTGCACCAGTGTCCCACAATTTACTCTCATGGATTTGGGTTTTACAAGTAAATAATATCCTGGTTTTCACTAACAGTTTACACTAGAGGAAGTAAAGAATTAATTACATCTGAAGAACAAAAGTATTAAGGTAGTAAAAATATAAAAGAGGTGAGGTCACTGATCAAATAATAGGGGCTCAGGGACTTAGGAGGTACAGTTCTGGACACTCCTGCATCTTTACAGCTGTAGCTTTGTAATATCTGATATTTAGCTCCTATCTCATAGTAAAGAATTTAAATAAAAACACTGGGATTTTTGAGGATGGGTTAAACTTTATGGTAGGTGTTTTATATTCCTTACATTAAGAGTTGAAGTTTAACACTTAAACTTTTGAAGAAAATGTGTAATGTTTTTTCCGTCAGAATTCACTATCAAGTTGTCAGATTCCACTTTCTAAATACGTTTGCTCTACTGTTTACTGATGAAAAACTTTAAACTTCAGTGGGTTGCTGGCTCACAGAAACATGATAGCCGAAGGGGAATTTAGCCAGTCCCATCCTGCCTTTGTGTTCTTCCCTTTGGTTTTCTTTTTGTCTTTGTCAGCCTAGATATTCTCACATTGTGGTGTAATTATGCTTACTGAAATGATGCTATGAGTCAGTAAAACACTGGAACTCAGATTCCTTTCACAGACCAAGCGGCTCTTTCCTTAGACTCAAAAAGTCTGTGTTTGGGTTGGGGTGGGTGAGTTTAGCTTGAGCTTTAAAAATTCCAAAGAAATAGTTGTTTCTATGTTAGATCTGTTCTATTGTTTAAATTGTTATGTTCAGGAAAAAGAAAAGTACTAACAGTTTCTTTCCTGAGAAAAGGGATAATAATAAACTTGAGATTCTAATGCAATTTTAAATATCTTTTTTGATTGGTATTTGGTTGATTTATTTGTTTAAACAATGTGTCAGACTTCAAGTAAAAGCTGCTTTTTTAATAATCTAACTTGAGAGTGATGGACCAGATTTAAATATTCTTGAACTAAGAGAACTAAGTCTATAGACTGAAACTTAAAAATTATGGTTCCATGTCAGCCTAATGATCTCTATTTTCATTTTTAATTAATGTCTAGGAAGAATATATGTAATTAGATTTACTAATGAGGAATTTTTAAGATAAAACACCAGGGCCAAAATAAGATAAAATACCCTGGCCAAATACCAGGGTAAAAGTAGTGGATGGAAGCCAATCACTGCTATCTAAATTTGAAGATAAAAATATTTCTAATACTTTATACTGGTCAGAATACTTTTGTTTTATGTAACCTCTGCCCCTTACAACATTGAATAGGTTATTTCTCACCCAGCTGTCAGCTGTGTTAGCAGATTCACTTCAGCTTGTTGAACAACTTTATCTCATATGTCTGACAAATTCCAAAATATTTTAAGAAGGCAATGATGGGAATTTTTCTCAGTTAAAATAGTTTTTTCAATTTTCATAATAATCTCAAGAATCTCAGAACCCTGACAATATTTATTTGAAATATCTGCCTTTCTAAACAACAGTTAAACTGTTACTTTACAAATACAATAGATTCTTACTGTAATGTAGCTTTGAATATCAGGTTAGCATTTTGCTTTGAAAAAATTCAAGTTATATCCAGTTTCACACTCTTGATACTAAGAATTCTTATTAATTGGAAAAAAGTATTCTAAATTCCTTTTTAAAAAGTTTAAAAAAATTCAAAATTACAGGAGGATAAAGAAGAAAAACAATCCCAGCAATGCTACCACATCACAGGTGAGTGTACTCACAGACCTGTGTGTGTATGCACACTCTATCTGTGTGAAAGTGCTCACAGACCTGTGTGTGTGCACACTCCATCTCTGAGTGTGCTCACGTACCTGTGTGTGTGCACACCCTTATCTGTGTGGAAGTGCTCACAGACCCGTGTGTGTGCGCACTCCATCTTTGTGACTGTGCTCACAGACCTCTGTGAGTGCACACTCCCATCTGTGTAACTGGCTGGACCCATGGATTAGGTACACTGCTGATGGTAGCTGGCTTGCTTCTACTCAGCAATGACCCAGACACCTTTTTTCTGCAATGTGTAAGGTTTCTGCTGATGAACATACGTTATGTCCATGTGCTGTCTGGGGTGGCTGTCTCGTGTGCTGTCTGACCAGCAACACTGACTGAAACTCACCTGTCCAGGGCAGAGGGATGGTGGGGACTCCAGCACCTCCATTCCAAGGTCATGACCCATTCCATCTGGAAGAGCACTCTTCTCATCATTATTTCTGTATGAAAGTGAAGTTTATATTTTGTTAGATGTATTTGAACTTTAAATAATACTGAATTTTATTATTTTCAGAAAAAAGAGAAACCATTAACTTTTAAGTGAAAATTGTTTTAAAAATTTTATTTGCTTAAAGGTTGTATCTTTAAAACAAAATGTAGTCAATTTTACTTTTCTAAAAAAAGAATTAAGTTATACATGTCTATGCAGGTCTGTTTGATTGCCTTTACAAGTTAAATTCACTGAAACAGAATTCTTAAAGATAGGCACATTTCAGTCTGTGATAAAAATTACAAGTTGTTTGTCAGAAGATCAAACCCGTTTATAACAACACTGAAAGTATTTTCTAGCTTTTTGCTACCAATTTGACAGGCTCCAGAGGGATATCTCACTTTAATGTCCATTCATTCTCATTTGCACAGCTTCAAAGTTACAGCCATTTGCTCCTCTACGCTGTAGTTGCAGAAGGCAGGCCTGTGTGTGTGTGCCTGTAAGCATACATGTATGCAGTGTATGTCTGCGGGTGAATGTGCCTGTGTGTGTGAATGTCTGAGTTGTGTGTGTGCACGTGTGTACTCATGTGTGTTCTGTGTGTGTGCACATGCGCTGCACACTTGCTGGTCTCCAGCCCTACTGGTAAACATCATATTTTTTGAATGATACCCGCTTGGGTTTTTTAATACCTGGGCGAGGTGACATCTTATAGGAAACCCTAAAACCACTCCCTAGGTTGGCACCATATTGCCTTTTAGATCATAGTTACTGGTAGTTCTTTCTGTGGGCATGGAATGGTCTCCTGGTGCTGTCCAGTGGGAGCCACTGGCATGTCTATTGAGTGCTTGAATGTGGTATGGAGACCCAGGCACTGGTTTTCAGTTTGGCAGTGTGGCTTACAGCTACTTACTGTACTAGGCAATGCAGTGTTATAAATGCAAATCTAAATGCCTGTAGTAATTACTGCAAGAGAAACATGAGTGACCTGGCATTTGTTCTCCCCGTGATGCCACAGTTCCGCCTTGAAAGAGTTCTAGAGGAAGGATGTAGAGCAGCTTTTGCCTTGCTGCCCTCCGCTCCATAGCAGGTCATGGGCAAGCCCTGCATCATGCTGTGCGAGTTACAGTGTGTGTTCCGTGACGTGCAGTGCACAGACTGATGGCTGCAATACTTGATATTGCTGTGTTTGCTCTGAGGCTGGTTGTTCCTAAAACAAAGAATATGAAATGCAGGGGAAAAGACTAGCAAAATAGTTGGCACTTTCCAGATTGACGGTCCTGATACAATAGTATTTTGAAAATAGACTCCTGTTTCCTACATCCTCTTTTAATATGTTAGTGTTCCTTATATAAATGAATTTCTTTATAACTTTGGGGAGTTGCAGATTCATGCTACTGCTCCTTTCAAATTCAAATAAATGAAAATGTTATGTTTGGACTAAAGTCTGTCACTAGGGAGCAGAGTGTAGAGCTCTGAACTGTGAGCACGTGGGAAGCACCAGAGGGGGTGGCCATGGTGGGCGTCTCCCCTCCTCACTAGAGGGGTGGGCTGCGCTGAGCATCTCCCCTCCTTTTCCACGTTTGGTCTTCTATGCTGCTCCAGTGAAATCCATCCAAAGTTGTTTTTTTTTTTTTTTTTTAAGTTGGGATATCTTTTATTATTGAGGTATAGTCTATGGACAGTATTGTAGATTTTAGGTGTATAACACAGTGATTCATAATTTTTAGAGGTTTATTTCGTTTAGTTATTATAAATACTGGCTATATTTCCTATGTTGTACTATATACCCTGGTAGCTTGTTTACTTTATGCATTGTAATTTGTACCTCTTAATCCCTTACCCATATCTTAGGCCTTTTTAATTGTCTCATTATAGCATAAAAATATTGTATTACTGTTTATACCCTTAATATCTTTGGTTCACTTTTCATCCCTTTTATGACACACTTATTGTGACCTATCTATGCAAGGATCAACCTAAGTCACAAAATAAAAAATGCCATTCAGGGAATTGGATAAGGGGTATATTATTCCAGTATATCTTTAAAAACTTTTATAAAATATTCATCTGCCTACAAATGTTTCATATGGTGTTGTCCCCTGTTTAAGGTCACAAATTTTAAGATTTGTGTTAATATACAAAGAGTATGGAGAATTAACTTAGCCTGCTAAAAAAATACAGAAACACTAGAAAATGCAGAGAAGAAAATGAATGCATATGGGAAAATTTTACTTACGTAAGAATACTTTGGTTCTACATCTAATCTGTGAAGCTCTCCCAGGTTTGCAGCTCCTGGTTTTCTGATTCCTGACTCCTCAGCATCTAAGAAGATGTGAAGAGGGGAGGGACTAGTAGAAATGATCCCTGCAGTCTACCTACTGCTGCAGCTTCTCTTTAAAATTGAGAAAGAATATGTCTCTTTTACAGGAAACTTAATAGATATACAGAAAGAAGTCTACAGAGAGCATTTAAAGTTAACTTAAAGTTGATGTTAAGCCCCAGGTACTGTATATTTTTTTTCACATGAGGTATAGTATACTCATTAGACAGCTACTGAAAATGAAGGAATTTAACTGGTTTACTAAAACTAAACCAAGAGTAAGTCGCTGTTAGGACATCACCATGGGTACATACTGACTGGTCAATGTTAACTTAGCTCTGGGTAAGTTATATTTGAGTCATTTGCACTGAGAGTCATGATGAAAGCTGTTTCTTGAAACTGGAGATAAAACTTTACTTCTGAATTAATTTTTCATTCTTTTGGGTATGTAAGCAGTATAGTTTTTTTAAATCTCAAAATTAAGGAGAATTCTCATTTAGTGTATTCAGAATGAAACAGGACAGAATGCTAAAAGAAAATATTTTGAAACATATATGTTTTATGTATCTACTGCAAAACTGTAACTATTCTTGCTTTCTGATTAGTCTTTCTTTCTTACCATGGGAAATTTATTAATATTTTCACCCTGAAAGTAAGTACCTTTACCTTTAAGATACATATTATCAATTCTGGAGTGGAGATTTCATTTTTAGATAAAATAGGAGAAACATTAAAAAAAAATATGTTGTAGACAGTCATATTATTGAAAGTTACAAATGAACATTAATCAGTTTTTTTTTACATTTTTTGAAGACAATTGGATTGTATTTCTATACTCACAAAAGTAGAAAATTAATTTTTAATAAGATCTGTCTGAACCAATTACTTTATAAGGCAGTTTTGCTATTCAGTCTAGGCTTACTAGAGGAAAAAGTAAAAGAATTTTAAAATTGGATCTAGGATGTAAAATTGTAAAATCCTCATGTATTGTTGTATAATCTCTTTATGAAACTACCTGGACCCAAGCAAGAAAGGCAAAATCCATGTACTTCCCACAGTGCCTTGTCATGCTAAATTAACAAGTTACATAGTCAGAAAGGGTTGGATGTGAGTGTGAAATGTTTGGGGTGCATTTTTGTCTTGGTGATATATCATTTTAGTGGTTTTTTTTAGAACCTTAGTTGAATTTTATCTTTTATTTTTAGCTATAAGGGACTAAAGAAGGTAATTACTTGGGCTGGTTTCTACATCGAGTTGGTTACAACTTAATCTAGATAAATAGAAGGCTTGTTTAGTGTTTGCAGCATTGATGTACTGAAAATATGTACAAAGTGCACACAATTTCCTTTTATTGTCTCTGCAGGTGTTGAAGCAGGAGGGGAAGGAGTAGGAGGCGGGCAGGTAGTAGTATTGTTGGCTGGTTGTCAGCTTCATTGAGTAGAGACCGTGTGATACACATTCTGTGATTCCGAAACAAAGTCGTGTGAGTTGTTTTCAGAAGAGGCAGGGGAGGCTTACTACAGTGAAGAATCCATCCTCCCTGTGCCTTTGGATCTTGTTCTTTATTTACAGACCAGTGTTGACGGAGGAGGGAAGGAACAAGTAGACACAGCCTGTGTTCTGTAAACTTGTCCTGAATGTCCCTTTCATTTTCCTAAATCCCTGTAACGTCGTGCAGGAGAGCTGAAAGTCACCCCCAAAAGTACACTTAATCCTGAACGATGAGACTCCTGACAGAGTAGAAATAACATAACAGCCGCCTCAGTAGATCCAGTGTTCTAGCAGTTTTTATGTGGATATAGTGTATATAGGAATACCACATGTTCACAGTACAGTCAGTTGTATGGCTTGTAGAATTAATTTGAGACTGTACCTTAATATCTGGTAAATCACCCTAGACTGGGTGATGCAAAGGTGATTATATCATGTGAATCTGGCGAAAACCTCCCAACCTTAATCAGAGAGCAGAGAGCCGACTTTGTAAAAATTAATAAGTATAGGCACAACTGAAGTAGCATTCAGTGCTGTTTTGTAAATATGTGAACAAGTCTGGAAACCTGTGCATTAGTGATTCTATAGGAACAACTTCTCACGCAGCAGAGTACCTGAGAGCAGAGTCATGTTCGCCAGTGTACTCCGAGAATCCACCTCAAGACCGTCTTTGCGGTTTGAATGATCCTCCACATTCAGCTTTTACCTGTGAACAAGAAGGCAGATTGGTGACAGCCAAGGAGAGGTTTTTAAACTTAATGTAAGTTCCTTTAACTTAAGTTTAAAAAAGAAAAGCCCAAAAAACTATTGCCGGAAACTCAAGTGCAAATGATTGTTGCTGGCCCGGCCGTGGGAGACGTAGGATGGAGCTATAGGGGATCGTGCACTCTGAATGCGCGGGTGTTTAGCTGAGTTCTTGTCCTGATGCTGGTAGTGGGTGTGGGTTCCACTCTTCTGTCCGTATAGTGGAGAGTTAGTTTCTGTGTGTTGGTGCTGGAGGTGAACAAAACGGAACACAGGTGTGTTTTTAGAAAACTGTCCTGGAAAGTGGTTGTCACTGCTGGGCTGCTGGGCACAGTGATACAGAGGAGAAATGGCAGGGCTTGGGGCCCCTCCCACCAGACCAGCTCTACTGTTAGTCTTAAATAGTGGATTTCTTATAAGTTCTTTGATTCTTTTATATTCTAGCATTACAGGTGGTTGCAGAGAATACTGTAGAGGCAATTTATGTGCAGTTAAAAGCCATTGTGATTCATTTATTACAGATGGTTATAGAGGAGAGCTTGGAACATCTTAATTCCTCAAACACTGGAGGTAACTTACATGCAGAGTAGTGTTTCTCCAGTGAGCTCCAGAGACCGTGGTAGCAGAGTCCCTGGACGTGCTTGTTAGGACATGTCCTGGGTGGAGGCGCAGGAGTCAGCCTGCCCACAGGTACCTCACGTCAGGCGAGCCCCTAGTTGTTAGAGACCCTCAGCCGAACAGTGAAACAGTGAGGTCAGCACAAGTTAACACAGTGGTTTATAGTGGTCAGGATATGCTAATACTGCTTGTGTGTGAGTAAGATTTCACATTTTGGAAGGATATCTTATATTGTTGAATTCAATTACATGGAATGTTTTTCTCATAGGCAGTGAGGTTGGTCAGTAATGATGGCCATTAGTTCAATTCAGCTAGTAGTTATTGAATATTTACTATGTGACAGATACTGTACAAGACCCTGGATGGGCAAAAGAATGCTGAACTAGACCATCATGGGCCTGCTGTCACAAAGCTTACAGCCCAGAAGTTGGCAGACCACGACCCACGGGCACATCAAGCCCACTATCTGTTTTGTACTGCCCATGCCAGTTGGTTTTATACTTTTAAATGGTGGGGGAAAAAATCAAAAGAGAAATAATATTTTGTGACTTGTGAAAATTATAAGAAATGAAAATTTCAGTAACCACATGCTTTATTGGAACACAATCCTGCTCATGGAAGGCATACATTATTTATAGCTGTTTTCTCACCACAGTGGCAGGGCTGAGTGGTCAAGACAGCCACCAACTGAATGTGTGCAAAGCCTAAAATAGTCACCGTGAGGCCCTGACAGAAATTTTCCTGCCTCTGGTCCAGCCTGCTATGGGAAGAACATTCTGGGTCTTGGAAGCCCTTGTTAGTAACAGACTTGAAAGCTTGAGTTTGGTGAGGTGTGCGGCACAAACGTGTATCTAAGAAGAAGATGCCTGGATTTCTGATTTTACACTTCTCTCTCTCTCTCTCGGATACTTGATATACAGAAGTGGTATTCACAGAAGTTAATTTTCTGCTAAAGTAGGTTTCTGCTCCTGAAGTACTGTATTTCTAGGGCACACTGAAAACTCCAGACCATTCAGTCCTAAATGTTCCTTCAAATAATGGTGCTTGGGCATTGTTATCAATTATCAGCTGTGGATGAACCTTGACAGGACCAAAACTTGTTCCTGCCTTCTTCCAGCCAAAAACACTATAAGGCACTGAGTTTGGCTGAATTGTTCCACTTGTGTTTTTGTCTGTGATATATACCTGACACATCTGATTTGCTATAATCCAGCAGTTATTGTAGCTGGCTTAAGAATTCTTAAGTCAGGAAGATACTCAAGATTTTCTGTTATTTTTCCCTTCTAGGGAAGCGGCCCCTCAGGGAAACGGTATGCACCTACGCCCATCTTAGGTTAGTGGGTGTGTTGCCCCCTTTGTAACAGCTTCAGCCAGGGGTTGCTGTCGTCTCATGATGGCTGCAGCCGCTTTGGGCATGTAATAACAAGTTCCACTCTTTATTATCCGTAGATATTGACCAAAGTTGGGTGGTAAGAGCAGTTATCAAAACTTCCTGGGCTTCACTCTGATGGATCCTGAGCTGCCCCTTTATGAAGAGTCCTGAGGTCTGCTGGTTGAGGATAGGTGTGGTTCTTCAAAGCCTCAGAAAAAAATCAGATCTGAGATTATCTGCAGGTTTCATGCAGCATTATTTTTTGCTTTTCTGCCCTTCGTCAAGAGCTGTCTGCCTAGTTGTATTACAGACAGGACTGTGTTTACCCTAGAAGCTACTCCTTTAATTTCCGTTATAGTGGCTTTTTCTCAAGGCATATCAATGTTCTGGTTTGGCCAACAGGCACTGACTCTGGTGTGAATGTCATGGAAGGCAGCTCACAACACATTACCTAAGAATTCCTCAGAAGTCTTAGGGTGCAGCCCTGGACAGAACTGTGTGTGCTGTTGATGTCTTTTGTGAAATACCAAATCTTTAAGTTATAACCAGAAAGTGTTACAAAGCAAGCCAAAGAATTTAGCAAATGTGAAAACATGAGAACCGTTCTGTCCCTACAGATTGTTGTAAGAGGCTGTGCACATGTTCTGGTCTTCTCTTTTATTTGCTTGCCTTCTCGGAGCAAGCTCCTCAGCCATGTGTGGGAAGTGGGCCCCCAGCTTCTGAATACACCAGGAGCAGCATGAGGTCCTGGCAGCTCTTCACCTACCAACCAGTCAACCAGAGTGTTCACATGCGTTTGAGTTCTTGCCCTGCATCTTCAGTAGAATCCTGTATTTGTCACCAGAAAAGATGTATTGGGCAGCAAGTAAAACATTAAACAAGTTAACATAGAGGCTTTCAGCAAAATGATTCTCCTTTGATATGAAACTTCTTTTGTTGACTCCTATACGGCAAGAGTCAGTGAAGCTTCCAATATGTAAAGTGAGAAGAATCAAGAAATAGTTAAAATGTCAGAAAGATGCCTTTCTGTTGTGAGCAAGTAGACAGAGAGACTCTAGATCCGGTATCACTCGAGAAGCCAGCTTGGTGGCCCCGGCTCTCGACTCTGCTCAGTGTAGCAGCAGAGGTTGGCTGGGCCACTGCCCGCGCTTGTGTGTGGAGTGGCCTCTCACTTGGTGCTCGCAGTGGCGCTCAGTCAGGACCGCCTGTGAGAAGCACCTGTGGTGTGGAGACTGCCGGTGCCCAGGCTCCCTGTAAACCAGTGACAGCAGCTCTGGGGAGCACTTTTTCCCTTGGGGGTAAAATTTATAGCACAGTAATTTGCACAAGTCTTGCATGTGTCACTTGAGAAATAAACAAACACATAGCTGTGGACCCAAGTCCCGCCGACTTAGCACTGAGTGCCACCCGTACCAGATGGATGTCACTCTCATTAGTTTCCATCCAATCTAAGTCAAGCTTGTCCCAGAACTTTGTATAAATGGACGCAGGCCATTTTTCAAGGCTTTCCCAGGCGGTTCTAATGCACAGCCAGAGGTGATGAGCACTCGAGTGGGATGCCTGAATCTAGATGGCACTTTATAAAACAGCATCAGGCTTTCTGAGGTGGTAATATTTTGCTGGAGTTGGAGCTCTGAAGGGTGGGCGTGGGTCACGTTTCGTTTTTTTGCTGGAGTAGTCACTCTTGCAAGCATGTGCCACCACTTTGGTTGCACACTGGAGAGGAGAGACGCTCTAGCATCTTACCCTAAGCAAATTTAAACATGATACAAAAATTAGGTTTTTGTCCTCTAAATTATCATTTAGTTTTGTAAAATTAAGGCCCTCAACCTGAATTCTGTGCATTTGGAGTCTTCCCTAAAAGAAATGTTGCTCCACTTGGTTATCCTAATTAGAAGTTAATCTAAAAATGTTTAAACAGGTGAAACCAAAGTAAAAGCTTTCTGAGAGCATGTAATATCCATCTATTTTGTAGATTTTCTATGGAAAGGAAATAGTAACTGAAAACAGACCTTTATTTAAGCAAAGGAATTACATGAACAATATAATGCACAGTTACCTAAACTTAAGCCAAGTGAAATAGGGTTTTCCCTACTGTTTGAAAAATTTCAGAATTTTATTTCAAAGGAAGAGCAAGCTGGTAAGGATGTACAGGCATGTGGTGGTGGTTTAGTTGCTAGGTTGTATCTGACTCTTGTGACCTCTGGACTATACCCCTCCCCACCCCCACCCCATGCTCCTCTGTCCATGAGATTCTCCAGGCAAGAATAGTGGATTGGGTTGCCATTTCCTCTTCCAGGGGATCTTTCCGACCCAGGGATTGAACCCACATCTCCTGCATTGGCAGGTGGGTTCCTTAGGGGGAAGCCCTTATACAGGCATACCTTGGAGATACTGCAGGTTTGGTTCCAGACCACAACAGTGGAGCGAATATCGCAATCAAGTGAGCTGCACACATTTGTTGGTTTCCCAGTGGATATAAAAGCTATGTTTACATTGCACCATAGTCTGTTAATATGCAGTAGCATTATGTCAGAAGAGGTAACTACCTTAATTAAAAAGTACTTTATTGCAAAAAAGTGCTAACCATCATCTAAGCCTTCAGTGACAAAGTGAGCAAATGCTGTTGGAAAAAGGGCCCCGACAGACTTGCTCAACACAGGGTTGCCACAACCTTCAGTTTGTAAAATGCACAGTATCTGCGAAGTGCAATATAGCGAGGTATGCCTGTAGAGACACTCTGATGCTAGCACTGCATAAATCTCACCCATAGAGAAACATTGAATTGCTTTATTTTCTGAGGCTCTAAATCAAAAGGGATGGGTTCTGACTAACAGTGAAAGCCTTTGTTGGTTGATGTTGAGAGTGCAGAGAGGAGAGAAATGCATTCTTGTGAATGTGTGGAGCACACAGCCACCCTGGAGACCAAGCAGCCCGGTTGTGGGGGCTGCAGTGAGCACCCCTTCCCCAGCAGTCTCTCCAGTGATGCAGACTGCCCGCACTAGTGGGCGTCAGCCTCAGGGGCACTCATTGCCTGGTTGAGCTCGAGCTATTCAGTGGGAGACCATGAGTGGAGACTCTTCTGACCCTGCTCAGTCTGGCACATGTTAGTGAGCATTTAGTAATATTTCAGTACTGCATACCATGCTGGTTCTGTGTTTCCCATGAATATTGTGTTACCTATTAAAAGAACACTGACCCCACAAGTAGTATCAGTATGACAAGACTTCTAATCTGATGTAGGTTGCTGTCACACCTGAACTTACACGGATGTGTGATTTAATGATCAGGGTGATGTTTGGGATCAGCAGTGTTAGTGCTCCTGAAATACTTCAGAGTGAGCAGGACAGAGCATGTAGTTGGAAGCATTGGGTTTGTCTGTCTTTGGCTTGCAAGATCTGTTCCCCAGCCAGGGATGGAACCCAGGCCATGGCAGTGAAAGCCCAGAATCCTAACCATGAGGCCACTGGGAACTCCCTGGAAGCATTTGTTCTTATTCTCCTCTCTTTCGAAGGGAATACAGGTTTCCCAAGAGGTAAGGAAAAAGGCTTCTTGGCCTTCTTAACATTTCTTCCCTGTATCCAACAGACCAGACAGTTGTTTAATAGAGAAAGCAGTGCATGGAGGGATGGCTGTGTCAGCAAGAGTGTTTCCACAGCAGTGTTAACAGCTGATGGGTTCAGATCTGTTGCTTTGCTCTGGCTTACTGGAGGGAGCAACTAATACTTCTCACGTGTTTGTGTGCCTAGGGCTTACAGGGAATTTATTTATCTATTTTTTAATTGAAAGATAATTGCTTTACAGAATTTTGTTGTTTTCTGTCAAACCTCAACATGAATCGGCCATAGGTGTACATGTGTCCCCTCCCTCCTGAACCCCCCTCCCATCTCCCGCCCCATCCCACCCCTCCAGGTTGATACAGAGCCCCTGTTTGGGTTTCCTGAAACATACAGCAAATTCCCATTGGCTGTCTGTTTTACATATGGTAATGTAAGTTTCTGTGTTACTCTCTCCATACATCTCACCCTCTCCTCCCTTCTCCCCATGTGGGGATTTTGTTTAAAGTGAGAATTTACAAGCTACATCAAAGTCCCTTTTCCCAAAGATTATACAACCTGGGGCTCAGGAAATATTATTGCATTTTAAACTCCACACGCACACCATTGGCACTTGGTCTTGGCCTCATGTCACAACCCAGCTTCCCTGGTGGCTCAGCTGGTAAAGAATCCTCCTGCAATGCGGGAGACCTGGATTTGAACCTTGGGTTGGGAAGATCCCCTGGAGAAGGGAGCGGCTACCCACTCCAGTATTCTGGCCTGGAGAATTCCATGGACTGTATAGTCCATGGGGTCACAAAGAGTCGGACATGACTGAGCGACTTTCACTGTCATGCCACAACTACCTGAGGAGTTAACAGTAAATGAATGAACAAACGGTGCAGACCTTTGCCTGGAAATTCCAGTTCAGATGCTCATGGTGGGAGCCCACCAGTGTATCTGGAGTGTGGCCAGGGTGAGAAATGTGTTCTGCAGTGTGTAGACGTAAACAGTAAGGCTGTTTACTCAGACGGCCTTGGAGTAAAGCTGAGCTGGGAGAGCACTGGCCACACCCCAGAGAGTCTGGGGAGGGGGGTCGGTGATGGTGCCAGACACGAAGTGTATGAAACTGCATCTCAGCTCAGAGGACGGTTTCCACTTTTGACTCAGATGCTTTCGTGCTGTGAATGTATAAGCACTTGGTTAAGCCATAGCAAAGGTTTGTCATTTACACGAGAAAACTTTGCTCCTTCCAGTGTATTTAGCATTACTGAGATGACTTCCTATGTGTAAAGTTCTTAGGGGAGTAAGTAATAATGTCACTGGGTAGAGACTCATAATGCATCAGCCTGAAAAAGTTACAGCATTTATTCAATAGTGGGCCAGACTGCTCTGTCCTCTGCAGGGCGGTCTGCTTATAGTCCAGTGTCTCTCTTGGTTGTCTTAGCCTCAACTAAGAAGTTGGGAACATTGGTCCTTGTTTCCTAACTGTCTAGAAGTGACATTAAAGGTAAAATCCTTCTTTAATTCATGTGAAATTAAGTTTTCTGAGAGAGAAATTAAGAAACCTAATTAGCTTTTAGGCAAGACTTTAATGGAAATTGAAGTTATTACTGAAAAGACCCATAATACTTCAAAGTAGATATGTAGATGTGTGTGCTGCAGTGTACATGATTCCTAAGTGACAGACTTTTAAGAACCTTTTTAATAGAGAATAATGTTATACTGAAATTCATTGTTCAACATTGTTATTTTAAAATATCCCTTAAAGGATTTCAGCCATTGATTTTTTTTTTTAATAAGTGATTCTACATTACATCATCATTACTGTTATTTTATTGTTATTGTCATTATTTTTTTGTCATCTGAAAACTGAAATTTTAAAACATCAAGAAAAGAAAAATGCATAATTCTCTGAGGTATTATGTCAAGGATAGTATATTTTCTGATTCTTACATTGTTACATTAAACGCTACTTTTGGTGTGCAGATTTTGAAGATGTGTTGGAAATATTACATTGTTTAAGAAAATCTATATTTGCATACTATAATCTTTTATATATAGACATCTTTAGCAAGAATATAGACTTACAAATGATCAGATTTTTATCTTGGCCTTCTCTGTTTCCAACAGAGCGTCAAGAAGAAAAACACCAACAAGCAGGAGATGAGCACGTACCTCAGGTTCATCGTCTCCCGCATGAAGGAGAGGGTGAGTCCCGAGGGCTCTTAGAATCACCTGAAGAACGTGTATTCTTTCAGAGTTCCTGACTGACAGCTGGCAAATACATGTAGTGCAGTATGAAGGGTGGACACCACTGCTGTCTTGTGTTTTTGTGCTCTGAATAGTTCCATAAAATGCTCTTAGATTTGTTTTGTCTTTGTTTTCCACACAGGCATTTCTTTAGCTGCATTAGGTTAGAAACATTTACATTTTAAACTTCCATTTATCAGAAAGAACATTTTCATTGATACTTCAGTCTTTAAAATGAAACTGAATTTTCCAAAATAACTGTTCTTTCTACTCAAACCTTAAGGAATGCCACATTAAACTATAGTGCATATACATCTTTTGTTAAGTTCTCAAGTACTTGTTGTTTAGAAATTGATGTTTTACCCCTCTCTCTAGCCACATTTAAACTGATGTGTCTCATGACCTTTCAGGCTATTGACCTTAATAAAAAGGGGAAGGACAACAAACACCCCATGTACCGGCGACTGGTGCACTCGGCGGTGGATGTCCCTGCCATACAGGAGGTAACGCTTGCCAAGCACAGCCCTGGCTGTGCACCTGCCCCCTTCTGCCTCAGCAGCTGTCCTTGTGAGGGGCGTGCGCACCCGCTGGTGCTCAGCAGGGTCATCTTTTAAGAGTCTTTGTTTTAAGCAATCTGTAGATTCTTGACACTTGTTGATTGAAGAAAATGTATTACAGCCTGATCAGTGTAACATTCCAGATGCAATCACCACACAGCTGTGTCTTCCTGGGCTCGGCGGCAGCACTTGGGAGTTTCTCCCCAGGGAAGATGAGAGCACAGACGTGATCTCAGGTCTTGGGGAACAAAGACATGCACTTGAACAAAGCAGATTTTAACTAGAAAACTTAATCTCTCTAGTGAAGTTCTTGATTTTACCTACTTAGCTGAGGGCTATTAATAGGTTTGTTAATATTTAATTACAAATGCAATGAACATTTTGACGTGTTTCCAGTTAGATTTGCAGATATACCAATTCTGTACCTATGTGTCATTTTGAAGTTTTAAAATCTTATGGTTGGCCGTAATAGGAGTAATTTTAAATCATTTGCTCATTCCTTAATCTGTTTAATAGCTGAAAAAACTGAAGGTGTATTATTTCAGTGGAAGAAAGGGACAAATGAAGGTTGTTCGTAAAGATGAGCAATTTTAATTCTACCTCTTACCCCTACACTGCATAACCTCTGAGAATAGTGAAGAGCCCGACCGTCCCTCTTGCCCTCCCCCCATGGCACCCCCACGTTCTGCAGTCTGACCCCCTCAGTCCAGGGAGCTCAGTAGCTGGGCTGATGGTGTCTTATTAGCAAGTGCTGACCATGAGCAGAAGCACCCTAAAGGAAACGAAGAGGAGGAAGACCTGGTTTTTATGCTTCCAAAGGTTTACGGTGGAGACCAAAACACGAGCTGTGGTGATGCATAGGGACTGCTGGGTGTGGGTGTCCCCACCTGGGTGCAGGCAGGCAGCCTGGTGGTACCTTGCGCCCCTGACCCAAAGACCATGAGGCGCTCAGGGTGGAGTTCGGGTATCAGTGCTCATGAAAGAGCCCTGTGACCCTCGATGCCAGACAGAAGCCATCGACTGTCTTGGTGTGCAGAGGACCACTGAGGACTTTATTTTAAAGCTATGTCAGCCACCTAGCTCTAATTCAGAATTGCCTTATCTTCTTTGTGGTAATCTGTCACAGAGGCTAAGAGCTCTTTCTTCTTTCAGCTTTATTTTCCTGACTTATATAAATGGTTTGGGCTTCTCTGGTGGCTCAGATGGTAAAGAATCCACCTACAATGCAGGAGACCTGGGTTCGATCCCTGGGTTGGGAAGATCCCCTGGAGAAGGGAACGGCTATCCACTTCAGTATTCTGGCCTGGAGAATCCCATGGACTGTGTAGTCTACGGGGTCACAAAGAGTCGGACACAACTGAGCGACTTTCACTTTCACTTTTCATATTAGTGACTGTTCTCGAAACCAGAGCCCTGAGAGAGTTGCTGAGAAAGTCATTCTAAAGTGAAAGTGAAGTCGCTCAGTCGTGTCCGACTCTTCGCGACCCCATGGACTGCAGCCTACCAGGCTCTTCTGTCCATGGGATTTTCTAGGCAAGAGTACTGGAGTGGGGTGCCTAAGAAGCCCTGTTAATTATAGTACAGGCCTGTGCATAGCATATTCCCTACATGGTAGGTATGTAGTTAGGTCTCATCAACCCCACTACCAAAGCTTTCATTATGTATAGCACTTATCCGCAGCTTTTATCATTGTTACACATGAGATGTTCACGCTGCAGTAACAACGTGGCTGAGAATGTGGGACCTTCTGCACTTCACTGTCCTGGAATACCCTGACTGTAGACGGAGTTGTGGGTTTCTTTTATGAACATTCTGTCAGTATGGACACAGGAGCAGTGGACACAGGAGCAGTCGTAATGCCATTCTGGAAAATCTTGCTGTTTCTTACACTCTTAACACTGTTAAGTTGATGGCAAGTGTTTTCACTATTAACCGTTAGCCATTTTGTTTTTTTTCCCTCCGCAGAAAGTGAATGAAGGGAAATACCGAAGTTATGAAGAATTCAAAGCTGACGCTCAGTTGCTTCTCCACAACACAGTCATTTTCTATGGAGGTTCAATATTTTTTTTCTTTTGTGTAGTTTTTTTATTCGTATGTTTACATTGCATGTCGAGAAAAATCTTTTATAAAACATTACACTAAAACAATACCTGAACAATCTAAAAGTAAGTAATAATATTAGGGTTTAAACTTTGAAATATTTAGTAATATAAATAACTACATATAGTTTATAGAATTGACTGGCCAAAAGCAGAACTCTAGTGTTTTTTCCCTTCAATATCCCCTCATTCAAAAGTAGTGAAAGAAGCCAGTCTATACTGAGAGTATTAAGTTGTGTTGAATATAAAATTAAAGCTGCCTATTTTCTTTTACTGCCTGAGTTTTATTTTAAATACGTGTTTTTATTTTCCATGGTATATGTCCACTTTTGTTAAACTGAAAGAAAATTTAAATGGCTACATTAATTTTGGTAGTCTTGTATTTCTTGGTAGTCCTGTGATTACTGGTAATAGATGTCTGTCTTTATAATTACAGCAGACAGTGAGCAAGCTGACATAGCACGGATGCTCTATAAAGACACCTGTCATGAGGTACTGTCCACACCTAATACCTGAATGCTTGCCGTTTTCTACATTAACCTATTTTAGAATTCCATTCTGATATGTACATTTTAATTTTGCCATTTCTTTAAATATAATCGTATTTCCATGTTTGACATACATGGTATACAGTGCAAACAGAGGGACGGGGACGGAGTGGGGAAGGCTGGAATTCTGGCAGAACTGTTCTCAGAGACTCTAATTCTGGGAATTAGACTTAGTTACTAAGTAACTTCTAGTTAGAAGAAAAGGAAATTGTTTTCCTTAATTACCCTAAAGTGAATTAGTTAATATGACTGCATGTAAGTGTGTTGCACTGGGCAGGCACTCAATAAATGTTACCATCTTTGAATGAAAGATACAAATTTGAGTTCTTACTACACTACACAGGCAAAAAAGCAACGAAATGTCAGCATTCATAATTAACAATATATGAAATATATATTTAGGAAAGATTTTTTTGGGTGGCCTTTCTTATTTGAAACATTCATCTATAACCATACTATCTTTGCAAAAGTGTCTCAATTTATATAAAAAGTTTTGCTTCTTTATTCCATTTCTGATATGAGTTTTCCATTCAGTAAACATATTGAGTGTGTGCTGTGTGCTGTGTTAGGAATAAAATGGGGGTCAGGATGCTGGCTTCCTGCTCATACAGCTGTGTTCTGAGGAAGGAGACTCAGGAAAAGGAGAGACAAATCAGTTTCTTTACAAAAGTTACAAAAAATGTTGTAAAGAAAACAGGACTAAAATGGAGAATGAGGCAGAGTAAGGGCTGCTTTTATTGGTAGTGGGTATTTTCGGTGGGCATATCAAAAAGACATTTCTGGGGAAATAGCCTTTCATCTGTGTGTTGAACTGGAAGGTATCGGTGAGGCTGGGGAGCCAAGGGCAGATACAGTGTGCCCTGAGGAATCTGTCTTCTATTCTGAGTGTACTCTGGGCCCTCTTGGGAGATTCAGACAAGAAAGTGGCATTGGAGAATTCAAATTTGAAGCTTAAAGAACAAAATTGAAGACTGTAAACATGAAAGAGAATGCTGATTTACATGCGTCTATCTATAGTTTTGTGCATGCTTATATTTTATGTAGGCTAAACAGTTACTTTTCTTTTTCAGCTGGATGAACTACAGCTTTGTAAGAATTGCTTCTATTTATCAAATGCTCGTCCTGACAATTGGTTCTGCTATCCTTGTGTATGTGAAATTTTGAGATTTTTTTTTTTTTTTTAACCTCTTCAGTGTCTCTGATGTACTGCTCTAAGGAAGTTTATTTCCAATTTGCTTTAAGATTATAATCCTTCTAAATATTTCTCTTCATATCATGCTCTTTATGGTTTTAATGAGTATAAAAAACTGAAACATGGGAAAAAAACAACTTGGGATCAGTATCCATTTCTGACTTTAAAATGAGAACTTTAAGAATAGGAATGAACATCGAATCCCTTAATAAATAAAAATTTTTCATTCTCTCACAAGAAATCTAAGTCTTTATATATAGTTGTGTGATTTCCCCTAGAATGTCATGTTAGTGTCAATGGTCCGTGTCCCGTCCCCCCCCCCCCGCCCGAAAGCTCCCACTTTCTGAGACATTACTGTGCTCTTCAGTCACTTGACAGTCTCATTAAAATTTGCATCTTTGACTTAGTAGGTTGGGAGGAGGGCCTGTAAATCTCCCATTTCTTGTAAGCTTCCAGGGTTGGACTATATTTCATGAAGCAAAGTTAGGGTGTTCAGTTTGCCATTGTTACTCACGTGGGTCTTGGTTTCCTTCCAGAGTTCCACGGGTTGTCAGGAAATTCTTTTTACTCCAGATTGCTTATGGAAATTTTAATTTTTTGGTGTTTTTCTTGGAGGCAAAAGTCAATCCTGAGGTGGGGGTACATTCTGTGTGTTTAGGACTTAGAAAAGAAGTATTGCAAATATTATACCTAAGTAGGTCAGTATTAATGATATACTTGTATTTAATACTTTACAAGTAATATGACAAGATAAAACCTTTTATTTCCAGATACCTAATCATGAGCTGGTTTGGGCTAAAATGAAAGGTTTTGGATTCTGGCCAGCCAAAGTCATGCAGAAAGAGGACAATCAGGTTGACGTCCGCTTTTTCGGTCACCATCACCAGAGGTAATCACGACCCACAAGCCACCATCACCCCTGGGCCTTTAGGAGCCCTGAGGTGGACCCAGGCCTGCAGTTACCGGTGCCCCGGGTGCTTTGCCATCAGGAACAGTGTGAAGTGTATTTTAAATTAAAAAACAAACTAACACATAACTTGACTGGGCACCACATAACTTGACTGGGCACCTAAATGGGGCAGTTTCAGTAGCAGAATTTAGAAGGGTGAACTCAGAAGGCTGTCAGTGGTGGGAATTAAGTGGAGAGCTTCTCAGGATGGTCCATTTCACAGAATTATATTGTCCTTGTGGGAGTTTCAACAATCTTTTCAAGGTTCTGTCAGAGTCATAGACAAAATAATCAACTTGGGAGTATAAGAGAGTGTGGGTCTTGCGATCTAAGAATGGATATGAGGGAAGAACTTTGACTTAGTGTTTTGAATTTCATTAAGTAACAGTTAATTTAGAAAAATGAAGAATTGTTATGCAGAGATTACCATGAATAAATATAGTAAATACTCTTTAGCTAGTTCCTCATATCTCTGCACCTAGTAGGGGAAAGAAAAGATAAACACGTGATTATGGACTATTCCCTCCATATGCTCAAACCAGAGCCTGCTGCTGCCTCCTGAGCCTGGAGCAGGTTGTGATGCTTTGTCTTGGTGAGCAGGTCTGCAGAGCATGCAGGTCTGCAGCGCTGACTCTTCGTGCTGCCTGTGGTTGGAGGGTGGGTGGCACAGGCAAGAAAGGAGGGGCACATCCTGTCAGATTGAGGGCCCATCTTATTGTGCACAGATTCAGAGAATTTCTGAATTTGGATTGACAGATGTGTAGGTATAGCCAGATCTGATTTTCTCTTTTTATTAAACATACCCTAAATTGTGAGGTGCTTTCTGTTTGCCTTTTATAGTGTAGATCAGGCTGCATGTCTCAAACTTGAAATCTAATTATCTATAGTAATGGAGATGATTGAGAGAATAGATATGTTGTATGAATTGCATTGAGACTTAATAAGGTCTCACATTAAGAATATTCATTCAGTTTTATGAAATCCAAGGGATACATAATTTAACAGGATAAAATTCTCTCCTAGGTCACAAGTTCATTCCAGGTAGTCAGCATTGCTTACGATGGAAATCCCCCTCAAAAACATACTGCTTTTAAAAAGTGTTTTAACAGTTTTTGATTGCCCAGTAAATGTTTGCTGACTGAAAGAGTAAATAAGAATACAGGATTTAATGGGAAGGAACTCTTCCACAAGCAAAATTGTATTTGCACTTTTTCTCAAGTGTAGTTTACTTTGGTTTCTAATATAGCACTGTCAGATGACACTGTTAATGTAATATTTATTTAAGTTCATATTTAACAATTTCAGCTGTCATTAGCATGTAACCATATGGAGTATTGTATATTAAAAATGTGCTTTTAAATTCTAAAGCGAATAGCTTAGTTTGTACAAGCAAGTTAGAAGTCTACGTTTATAACTTAAGGCATATATGCCAGGATTCTCTGATGCCTTCAGAACAGTTTTAGGTCTAGTATTTCTGTAACTCCATAGTAAGACTGGAAACAGTAAATCCTGGTTTATTCCTAGTGCTGTATCCCACCTCATTTCCTCTCACTGGTGACATCCCTCCCTCTTCGGGTCCAGTCACCTGGACTGTATATGCTGCATTGTTCCTCCTTGTTTCTCAGTTCAGGGCAGTGGCAATGCATGTAGAAGCGCTAGCGTAATTATTAGGAAACCTGACCATTAGGATGCTCGCTGGGTTCCAGCTGCTAATTAATAGCTTACCTTAAGCCCATCTGGGCAACATCTCCGCCAGCCGTCAGATGAGGCAGGAACAGTCCTAGGACTGTGCGCTCTGTGGTGCTTTCACTGGCCCATAGTCAGCCCCAGGTGAGTGGACGCAGCACTCTAGTGGGAGACTAAGGCCAGTAAGTGATTAGTACCCAGGAAAATTTTCTTCAGTTTCTATTCTAGCTTTCTTCCTGATAGAACCAAAGGTAGTTTTAGATCAACTGTGGGGTTCACAACTGAGTACTTGGTTGCAGAATGGTATAAACAGTTTTCTACTTGTTAGTCATGGTTCATCTAATGAATAGGGATGTGGTGACCTCATTTTATATGTAACTGTCTCATGCACATTTCTGGGCATTTACAAATGACTGTATAGCTTCCTTGATAGCTCGGTTGGTAAAGAATCCGCCTGCAGTACAGGAGACCCCGGTTTGATTCCTGGGTCAGGAAAATCCACTGCAGAAGGGATAGGCTTCAGTATTCTTGGGCTTCCCTTGTGGCTCAGCTGGTAAAGAATCTGCCTGCAGTGCAGGAGACCTGGGTTTGATCCCTGGGTTGGGAAGATCCCCTGAGAAGGGAAAGGCTACCCACTCCAGCATTCTGGCCTGGAGAACTCCGTGGAGTTGGAAAGAGTCAGAAACAACTGAGCGACTTTCACTTTAGAACATGCAAGTAGCTAGATTTTGAATAATTTATAGTATTCAAAACAATGATATTGAACACTTTGAAAAAGGCTTATGAATTATTCTCACCCTGAGAACTTTACTTTGATGACTGTGAAAAACAAGTCAATTCACCTTTTTTCTATTTGGTAAGTTTTTATTCAAGCCACAAACTGCTTTACAATGCAGAGAGTTTCTGCCATTTTCGAAACTTCTAACCACCCCTTTTCAATGTTGTTCACAGGGCCTGGATTCCTTCTGAAAACATACAGGACATCACAGTCAATGTTCACCGGCTGCATGTTAAGCGCAGTATGGGCTGGAAGAAGGCCTGTGACGAACTGGAGCTGCACCAGCGCTTCCTCCGTGAAGGGAGGTTTTGGAAGTCCAAGAATGAGGACCGAGGGGAGGAGGAGGCAGAGTCCAGCATCTCCTCCACCAGCAATGAGCAGGTGAGGACGCCAGTGAGAACCTGTCAGTTGTGTTCCAGAGGTGTGGGTGTCAGGACACACTGGCACAGAATGAGCAGGTTGTGACTTTTCTTCTTCCTCTCACACATTTGTCAAGTGCTCTGCGAAACAAACCAGAACCAGTCCTAGTTCACAGAAGCCACCACCACCCTGATCCGGACTCTACCAGCACATTAGCTCTTTCAAGCCCTCGGCCCAGAGGAAATCATTCAGTGAGTGCCAACCACGTGGTCTTGAAAGAGCTAATGTGAGAGGGACACAGCAGGTGCCCACCTCTCCCCTGTGGGTCCATGGCTAGTCTTCTCAGCAGAGAAGTGTTTTTGTGGTGTCAGGAATAATGTGCTGTTACTTTTATGATGCCCACAGCTAAAGGTCACTCAAGAACCAAGAGCAAAGAAAGGACGACGTAATCAAAGTGTGGAACCCAAAAAAGAAGTAAGTTGCCCACCTTGCAGTGTCCAGGTGACAAGTGAAACACGAAATACTTTCACAGTTGTGATCCAGGCAGTGCTCCTGACAGGTAACTTGTAAAAAGGATTACCATCAGTCCCAGGATAGCAACTGAGCTGGACTTGGACTGCCCACTGCCTGTCACTAGAGGAACACATGGGAGCGTCCAGTTAAGCAGCACTGACCACATCTGGCTAAGTAGCACAGCCCTTTGCTGCATTGTCTGGGAACGCTGATATTTTCTCATGGCACTAATAAAAAACAATTTTTAGTGTTTATCCAGCAGATCAATGAGACCAGCATTTGAAAACTGAAAGAAACTATGGCTAAGTTCAGGCTTTTACAATTCTATAATCCAGGTATATTTTAAAACCAGGGCACAGTACTACCACATACTCAGTGAGGGGTGGTCTAGGGTATTGGTTTATGAATCTCATCCAAAGAAGTAACGGTAAATTCTAACGATCTTACACAGTAAAACAGTAAAACGATCTTACACAGTAAAACAGTTTGTTTCTTTTGAAAGGAAACACCGTAATATTAGTAGTTAATGGAATTGTAAATGAAGTTCCTGTAGAATGATTGCACATGTGTTTTAATTTTTTTTTATTTTGAATTGTGGTCAAATACACAAAAGAATTTTCCATTTTCTTACATGATTGTTTAAACAGCAGTTTGTTGTATGGCTGTTTGTGTGTATCACTCTGTTTTTCTTCTGATAGAGCTTGCTCTTGAACTAGTAAATTCTGTAGCACTTTCCTTATCCTTTAGGAACCAGAGCCTGAAACGGAAGCTGTAAGTTCCAGTCAGGAAATCCCCACGATGCCTCAGCCAATCGAAAAAGTTTCTGTGTCAACTCAGACCAAGAAGTTAAGTGCCTCTTCCCCAAGAATGCTGCATCGAAGCACCCAGACCACCAGTGATGGAGTGTGTCAAAGCATGTGCCATGACAAGTACACCAAAATTTTCAATGACTTTAAAGACCGAATGAAGTCTGATCACAAGCGAGAAACTGAAAGAGTTGTACGAGAAGCTCTAGAAAAGGTAACACAGCCCTCAGTGCCAGTGCTGCCTTCAGACACACGGGTGGGAGAGGTGAATAGTCTTCCTGTTGTGGTTCTACTTCTGTCAGTTAGGCATCAACCAGGTAGCAGCTCCTTAAAACAAGGAATATAATATCTTTTTATAATATTTTAAAATAACAGGTACTTTTCTCACCTAAATATTTTATAGCCTTTAATGAAATAAAGGGAAGAGGTACATCACTTAAGTAGAAACTGTATATTAAGGTTTTGCTTAATGGTCTGTGTAAATTATGAGCTGACGTACTGTGGGTTAACTTTTTTTTCATCTCAGCTGCGTTCTGAAATGGAAGAAGAAAAAAGACAAGCTGTAAATAAAGCTGTAGCCAATATGCAGGGTGAGATGGACAGAAAATGTAAGCAAGTAAAGGAAAAGTGTAAAGAAGAATTTGTAGAGGAAATCAAGAAGCTAGCAACACAGCACAAACAACTAATTTCTCAGACCAAGAAGAAGCAGTGGGTAAATACCACTATTTTCTTAGAATCTGATTTATGAAAAAAAAAATACCATAGGTATGATGAAAATTAATTCAGAAAGATCTATATGGCATATGTAAAAATCCTGAAATACAGTCTAATGTGAAACTGTCAACTTTAACTGTATTTTAACTCCAGATCCCACATATCTCAGTATTTGCTCAAAATTATTTTGTTACATTGAGATTATGATACTTTGGGACATAATATATATAATTTATACAACTTTTCCATCTATGCAGGTATTTTATTTTGATAAGTGGGCTGGCCCTGATAGGTGATAATTAACTTATAAAATTGTAAATGTAAGTATCATAATAGCAAATTAAGGATTTTCAGATTTTACTGCACTTAACATACATTAGCTTCTAGTAAAGAAATTGATTACTTTTGCTTTATAAAAGTAACATCTCACTGGTCTCTAACTTAAGAAGTGACAGTTCACCAAGGATGGTGCGCTGTGGGTCTTCCGCAGTCTTTTCCCCTGTCTTGTTAATTTCCATTGACCTGTCATCTTTAGCTCATATCTTTCTTTGAATCCCTCCGGTCATTTTTCACTTCAGTTAATGGACTTCTCAGCTGCAAGTCTCCTTTTTGGTTTCCATCAGTATCTTTTTATTGGTATTTCCAGTTTGCTCATACATCATTTTCTCGACTTTCTCCGTATCTTCCTTTAGTTCTTTGCACTTCTTTAATAGGTGTTTTAAGGTCTTTGTCTAGTATATCTGCCAGTGGGTTTTTTACATGGACAGTTTGATTGATTTTTTTTCCTTTGAATGGTCATACTTCTTGCTTCTTTGTATGCCTTGTGATTTTTTTTTGTTGTTGTTGAACACTAAACATTTGAGTCTAATAATATGGTAACTGGAACTCATTTTTTTCCCCTTTATCATAGTTTGCTCTTGCTGTTTCTTTGATTGTTATGGCTGTCTGTTCCCAGGATCAGACTGAGGTGTAAATTAAATGTCTTCTTAGGTCTTTTCTAAGCCTCTCCTTGGGTTTGCACGTTGACTTCCTAACTCCCCCATATGTGCGATTGATTTTGAATGGCTTGCAAAAGGGAAGTCACTTCAGAGGGAGGACTTGTGATGGGTGGGGGAGGGGTGCAACTGTTAATACAGTGGCCCGCCCATCTGTGACCAGAAGCAGCAGTCTGCAGGACACCTGCCAGGGGGCTCCGTGCACAGCCATCTGGGGCTACAGGTGGGGAAGAGGTAGCTGTTTTGGTGCTAAGGGCCAAAATGACCAAAGTGACCGTAACTTACTGTTCCAGCCTTCTCCAGAACTCTGAGTTCCAAAACAGTCCCTTTAGATTGTGCAGCAGAGCTGTTGTGGGGGTGGGGGGGAGTCCTTGTGCTGCTGCTCTGTCATCTTTTCAGAACCTTCAGACCTTTTTAGGAAAAGAGAAATTACTTATGCTTGTGTGCTGCTGATGTTAATAACCTAGTACAGATGGAAGACGTTGATGTTGTGCCAAGTAAGCTTGAGTTTGCTGATAATGACTGTGTGCTGAGCCTCAGTCATCCCATTGTTTCCCTACTGTCCTGCTCAGGACAGAAACCGTGTTCTGATGTTCTTGGTGATACTAGTTTACACTTGAGTCAGATCTTTGAAAGCACAGTTTTAAAGTCTGTAGTTGTACCCAGTTTCGTTTACCTGCTGGTCACGGTTTCTTGCTGCAGTGCTACAACTGTGAGGAGGAGGCCATGTACCACTGCTGCTGGAACACATCGTACTGCTCCATCAAGTGTCAGCAGGAGCACTGGCACGCGGAGCACAAGCGCACCTGTCGCCGGAAAAGATGAAGGCTGGCTCTTCCTGGAGAATCACTGACGACTCTTCCTCTCAGACACAGCGGTTTTTGTTTCCAAGAAGCCAAAATTGTTTAGAATTTGCTTCCCATTTTGCACCAGCCTTTAAACACTTTTCGTGAAGAAATTTTGCACAGTAGTTTAAATCTTTTGTTAACACTCCTCTGGAGTTTTTCAGGGGGTAAAAGTAACATCAGTGGAGGGTATTATTTTAAATAAATTTTAATTGAGAGTTTGTTGCATTTTCAGCAAATTTTAAAACATTTTTAGGTTTTACAGAGATTTTAACCTTTAAACAACAGATCTTTAAAAAACAGGTGAATTACAAGTGAGTTTAACAAAGAAACATTTAAAATAGATCTGAATGTAAGAACTACGGAACTGTTTCAGAAATAAAACATACTACCTTGATGTGAAATTTATTTCTTAACCTTGTTGAGCTGGTTTTGTTCAGCTTACTTTACTGTTTAAAGGCATTATCTATTGGTTATGCCAGTGGGTATATGATTGAATTTAGGGAACAGGGTTGACACAGCAGGTGCTAGTCCTGCGTATTTTTTCTTAAATATTTCCCGATTGTGTTTTTCATTATTTCTTTTCAATATATAACTTTTATAACAAATTATTAGCTTTGATCTTGTAGTTTAAAATTGCAGGGAACTGGGGTAATCTTTTACTGAGCTGGATCTTAGAGAAAATGAATATTTAAATTTTAAAGTTTGCACATTTCATCTTTGTCCTAACATGAGTGCTTGTAACAAAATAAACAAAAATAAAAAGCCAAAAACTACCTTTATCCATACATGAAATTATAGATGAGGCATACAGATTTCTTTAATGCTTCCCTTCCCTCCCCAAGTGTCATCTGATTGCCTACTATCTGGTGTCACCTCTTCTATCGTAAGTTAATACTGAAAGGAAAGAAAGCACTTAAGTTTCACAGAAGCCGCTATGTTTGTAGTAATGGATCATTGCCTACTAATGAACTCCATCACTGTACACAGAATGAAGAATAATGCATGTTAATTTTCTTGTATTAAAGATGCCGTGATTTGTAAAAAGTCTGTATTTTGCGGAATGTCTGGATTAAGAAGCATTACCAATAGGAATGGATCGATAGTTGAATAATGATTTTTTTTATACATAGATATATAAAATACAGCCAGGAAACCTTAATTTTTAAAAAAAAAACAAACCCTCACAATTTATGTTTTTTTCAAAGACTGATCTTAGACCAAGTCAAATTCCCACTTATCATTTAGTTATTTTTAAAGTTAGAGAAATAATTTGTAAATATTTATTTACACCTTTGATATTTATTAAAGCAATTACACACAATGTAAGTGAGAGAATCAGGAGAAAAAAAACCTTTCAAAAAATTTTCTCCAGGTTTGTCAGGGTCACTCTAAAGACAAAAACATACCCAAGTCTTCTGTGAAATAATCACCCACCCAGTCCTGATGCTGTTGCAGATGGTGGTGACACAAGTTAATCGACAAGCTTCTGCCCAGTGGTGCCCAATGGCTTGGAGGACTTGTCTCGTAGCCACACGTCAACACCATCCCTGAACTACGCGGGCACGTGGCATTCTCAGTCCCTCCTCGTTGCTGTGTGATTGGTCAAAGTTGCCACGGTGCCGTGGTCTGGTCAAGACGACGTAACTGAGGACACTTACCTTCTCTGATTGTTTTCCAAGTTGTTTTAAAACTTCGATCCACCCCTATGAGAGCAAGTTATTGTGGAACTATTTTTGGTGTGAAATCATTCCAGAGTGTGTACTATTTACCGATAGCTGCATGAAAGTAAGACTCGTGTTACTTTGGCTTTTTTGTCTCCGTTGACACGGTTGCACATTTCCAAGTTACTACAGCGTGAAAACTGTGTGTTTAAAAAAAAAAACAAAATTAAAAAAAAAAGAGATTGTGGCCTGGTTTTGTAAAAGTTTTAGGTAAAATTACAATTGATTGTTTAGGAATCATTATTAAAAATTTTCTGCAAATCATAAAGCTATATCAAGGTGTTGAGCTTAGCCACTATGCACATTGTAATTACTCATTGTGGCTGTCCAGTTCTTCGATGCATTCTGGCATTTTGTAAGCTGCTCTGACTAGCAATATATAGACTCATTTAATGTGTTAACATTGGTTAATAAATGTATTTAAAAAAACTGCCTTTAATAAATTGTTGATTTAGTCCATTCCCCTAGACCAAAACAAACACAAGTATATCACATAGTAATCATATACCGTTGGCTATCCACTGGTGACTATTTAACTTTATATAAAATCAGTGTGTTAAAAACAGTTCTCTTAAACATTATGTAAAGTTGGATTTACCTTTACCAGTTCTCAAAAAAAAGTTTTGACTACAAAGCCCTTTTGCTTGACCTTTAGACTAGGCTGAACACACAGATAGAAAATTGTTCAATAAACATTTGAAATTAGTACCGATTTCAATATATCCAGAATCAAATCCATCATCTTGTTCTCACTTCACTCCTCCAACCAGTTCCCATGATGGTGATCTCAGTTCAAGCCAGCATCACCCTCCTGCCCAAACCACAATGCAGAAGTGGCCCGACCCTCTCTTTGCCTCACCCTCTAATTCAGTGGTTCGCAAATTTCTGACCTCAGGATCACAAGAGGGCTTGTTCAACCAGACACTGCTGTCCTCTCCCCACCCCCACTTTCATTGCTAACAAGTTCCCAAGTGTTGCTGATGAGGCCATCCTTTCAAAGGCACTACTTTACTGATACAGAAATGAAGAAACAGATATGCAGAAGGTCCCAGTATCTTACAGAGTCCTAGGGCCCATCCTTAGACTTCCACCCCCAGAAGGATCCAGGTCCCTGAAGTTAGCAATCTTGGATCCAGCAGGATTAGGCAAGCCAAGAATAGAATCGGTTACAAGAGTCCTGTCACTGATTTAGATCAGAGGCTCTCAAACGTCCAAGTGCACACAGATAACCTGGGGGCTAGTTAAAGTGCAGACTCTGACTTAGACCATCTGGAGTGGGTGGAGCTGGGCATTCTGCCATTCTGGCCACTGATGACACCCGAGAGGCAAGGTCTTAACTGCAGAACTGCAACTTGCTGCTGAACCATCAACAGGAGAATGTTGGATCCCACCAAAAAAAGATACCCCACAGCAAGGGTAAAGGAGAAGCCCCAACAAGACGGTAGGAGGGGCAAAATTGCATTCAGAATCAAACCCATACCTGCCAGAGACGCTCAGAGGACTCAAACAAAACCTTGTGGGCACCAGGACCCAGAGACCCCACAGACTGAGCCAGACCTGCCTCTGAGTGTTTGAATGTCTCCTGCAGAGGCATGGGTCAACAGTGGCCTGCCCTGGGGACAGGGGCTCTGGCTTCGGCAGACCAGGGTCATGGAGCATGTAACACAAGCCCTCTTGGAGGAGGTCGCCATTAGCCCCACCATAAAGCTGCTGAGCAGATGACCCAGAAACTGCAGAAAAATTATACCAAAGAAATTCTCATACTGTTAAGAAAGTTCTAGGACACACAACAGATTTCCCAACTTGGGGATCTGACAAAGGGACCGAGAATCCCCAGGGAATCTGACTTTGGAGGCCAGTGGGATTTGATTACAGAACTTCCACAGGACTGGGGAAACGGACTCTTCGAGGGCACAAGCAAAACCCTGTGTGCACCATGACCCAGGAGAAAGGAGCAGGGACCCCACAAGAGACTGAGCAAGACTTGCCCAGGAGTCTCCAGCAGAGGTATGGGTCGGAGGTGGCCTGCTGCAGGGTCGGGGCACTGAATACAACAGTGCCTGCACAAGACCTTTTGAAGGAGGTCACCATTACCTTCATTACCACTATCATAGTTTGGCAACAGAAAACTACTGTAGATTATCAACACATATTGGATTGAAGATTTACTGAGCATGGCCCCACCCATCAGAACAAGGCCCAGTTTACCCAACACTCATTCTCGCCCATCAGGAAGCTATCAGAGGGCAGACAGAATGAAAACCACCATCACAGAAAACTAACCAATCTGATCACATGGACCACAGCCTTGTCTAACTCAATAAAACTATGAGCCATGGGGTGAAGGGCCACCCAAGACAGATGGGTCATGAAGGAGAGTTCTGACAAAATGTGGTCCACTGGAGAAGGGAATGGCAAACCACTTCAGTATTCTTGCTTTGAGAACCCCATAACAGTATGAAAAGGCAAAAAGGACACTGAAAGATGAACTCCCCAGGTTGGTAGGTGCCCAATATACTACTGGAGATCAACGGAGAAATAACTCTAGAAAGAATGAAGAGACGGAGCCAAAGCAAAAACACCGTCTAGTTGTGGATGTGACTGCTGATGGAAGTAAAGGCTGATGGTGGAACAGTGCATAGGAACCTGGAATGTTAGGTCCATGAATCAAGGCAAATTGGAAGTGGTCAAACAGGAAATAGCAAGAGTGAATATCGACATTTTAGGAATCAGTGAACTCAAATGGACTGGAATGGGTAAATTTAACTCAGATGACCATTATATCTACTACCATGGGCATGAATTCCTTAGAAGAAATGGAGTAGCCCTCATAGTCAATGTAAGAGTCTGAAATGCAGTACTTGGATGCAATCTCAAAAATGACAGAATGATCTCTGTTCATTTCCAAGGCAAACCATTCAATATCACAGTAATCCAAGTCTATGCCCCAACCACTAATGCTGAAGAAGCTGAAGTTGATCAGTTCTATGAAGACCTACAAGACCTAGAACACCCAAAATATGTCCTTTTCATCACAGGGGACTAGAATACAAAAGTTGGAAGTCAAGAGATACCTGGAGTAACAGGCAAGTTTGGCCTTGGAGTACAAAATGAAGCAGGGCAAAGGCTAACAGAGTTTTGCCAAGAGAAAGCACCGGTCATAGCAAACACCCCTTCCAAGAACACAAGAAAAAACTCTACATGTGGACATCATCATATGGTCAATACCAAAATCAGATTAATTATATTCTCAGAAGCTGAAGATAGAGAAGCTCTATAAAGTCAGCAAAAACAAGACTCGGAGCTGACTGTGGCTCAGATCATGAACTCCTTCTTGCCAAATTCAGACTTAAACTGAAGAAAGCAGGGAAAACCACTAGACCATTCAGATATGACCTAAATCAAATCCCATACGATTATACAGTGGAAGTGAGAAATAGATTCAAGGGATTAGATCTGATAGAGTGCCTGAAGAACTAGGGAGAGAGCTTTGTGACACTGTACAGGAAGCAGTGATCAAGACCATCCCCAAGAAAAAGACATGTAAAAAGACAAAATGGTTGTCTGAGGAGGCCTTACAAATAGCTGAGAAAAGAAGAGACGCTAAAGACAAAGGAGAAAAGGAAAGATATACCCATCTGAATGTAGAATTCCCAAGAATAGCAAGGAGAGATAAGAAAGCCTTCCTCAATGATCAATGCAAAGAAACAGAGGAAAGCAATAGACTGAGAAAGATTAGAGATCTCTTCAAGAAAATTAGAGATACTAAGGGAACATTTCATGCAAAGATGGGCACAACAAAGGACAGAAATGGTATGGACCTAACAGAAGCAGAAGATCCTAACAAGAAGTGCCAAGAATACACAGAGGAACTATATCAAAAAGATCTTAATGACCCAGATAACCATGATGGTGTGATCATCACCTAGAGCCAGACATCCTGGAGTGTGAAGTCAAGGGGGCCTTTAGGAAGCATCACTACGGACAAAGTTAGTGGAGGTGATGGAATTCCAGCTGAGCTATTTCAAATCCTAAAAGATGATGCTGTGAAAGTGCTGGCACTCAATATGTTAGCTAATTTGGGAAACTCAGCAGTGGCCACAGGACTGGAAAAGGTCAGTTTTCATTCCAATCCCAAAGAAAGGCAATGCCAAAGAATGCTCAAACTACCACATAATCGCAACTCATCTCACACACTGACAAAGTAATGCTCAAAATTCTCCAAAACAGGCTTCAACAGTACATGAACCGTGAACTTCCAGATGTTCAAGCTGGATTTATAAAAGGCAGAGGAACCAGAGATCATATTGCCAACATCCAGTGGATCACAGAAAAAGCACCACTTCCAGAGAAACATCTACTTCTGCTTTACTGACTACACTAAAGCCTTTGATTTTGTGGATAACAACAAACTGTGGAAAATTCTTCAAGAGATAGGAATACCAGACCACCTTTCCTGCCTCCTGAGAAATTTGTATGCAGATCAAGAAGCAACAGTTAGAACCGGACCTCAAACAAGAGAATGGTTCCAAATTGGAAAAGAGTACGCCAAGGCTGTATACTATCACTCTGTTTATTTAACTTATATGCAGAGTACATCATGCAAAATGCTGTGCTGGATGAAGCACAGCTGGAATGAAGACTGCCGGAAGAAATATCAGTAACCTCAGATATGCAGATAACACCATCCTTATGGCAGAAAGAGAAGAAAAACTAAAGAGCTTCTTGATGAAAGTGAAAGGGGAGAGTGAAAAAACTGGCTTAAAATTCAACATTGTAAAAACTAAGATCATGGCATCCAGTCCCAACACTTCATGGCAAACAGGTGGGGAAAAAATGGAAACAGTGACAGACTTTATTTTCTTGGGTTCCAGAGTCACTGCAGGTGGTGACTACAACCATGAAACTAAAAGACGTTTGCTCCTTGGAAGAAAAGTTATGACCAACCTAGACAGCATATTAAAAAGCAGAGACATTACTTTGCTGACAAAGGTCTAGTCAAACCTATGATTTTTCCAGTAGCCATGTGTGGACATGAGAGTTAGACTATAAAGAAAGCCGAGTGCCGAAGAATCGATGCTTTTGAACTGTGGTGTTGGAGAAGACTCTTGAGAGTCCCCTGGACTGCAATGTGGTCAAACCAATCAATCCTAAAAGAAACCAGTCCTGAATATTCATTGGAAGGACGGATGCCGAAGCTGAAGCTCCAATACTTTGGCCACCTGATGCAAGGAGCTGACTCACTGGAAAAGACTCTGATGCTGGGAAAACCTGAAGGCAGGAGGAGAAGGGGATGACAGAGGATAAGATGGTTGGATGGCATCACTGACTCAGTGGACATGAGTTTGCACAAGCTCCGGGAGTTGGTAATGGTTGGAGGCCTGGCGTGCTGCAGTCCATGGGGTCGCAAAGAGCTGGACATGACTGAGTGACTGAAGTAACTATTATTATTAGATATTACTACTAAATATTAAACCATTAAATAGTATCCAGTAACATTAAATATTAAACCATATAAAAGGAACAGGTTAAATTAATTTTAATGTATCCTACCTAACCTCTGGGAAATAGTGGAAGACAAAGGAGCCTGATGTGCTACATACAGTCCACAGGGTTGCAAAGAGTTGGACATGACTTAGTGACTACACAACAACAAACCTAGTATGTCCAAAATATTTCAAAATTTAACTTATTTATAACAATGAGACATTTTACATTCTTGTTTATACTAAGTCTTCAAAATGCAGCATGTGTTTCATGCTTTCAGCAAATCTCCATTTGGACCAGCCATGTTTCATTCTCTTGTGGCTGATGACTACCCACACTGGACAGAGCAAGCTAAAAACAAGAGCTTTGTGTCACCAAGTTAAGTGTTCCTGTCAGCACCTGACCAGTTGTCAGTATTCATTGAGCAAATGTGTATTAGAGGGCCTGCTTGATACTTAGGAGTTGATAAGAATTTCATCAGTTTTCACCAGAACTTGACCTCTTTTAATGGAAGGTTCTTAGTTTTTCAGTCTGAATTTTGAGAGCTTAGAAATCTTCAAGTCAGCAAACCTCTAAATTGACATTTCAATTAGGCAGCCCTGCAAAGGTGTCCTAAGGATGCCTGTGGCTCTATAGGGCAGTTGGAAAACCTTTATCTAACTCCTCAACCTCACGGTGGAGAGAAGTCGAGACCCAGGGCTGCTTCAATTCAGCAACCAGGTTCGTGGTATCATACCTGCTCTTCCACAGCCCCATGAAGATGGTCTGTGGCCTAATATAATCCTGCAGTAATAAGAAATAACCCCTGCCCTCCAGGAACAGAAAACAGTGTAAGTGAAGGTACAGGTCGCTAAAACAACTTTCTAGCAGACACAGTGTAGACATTCATTCAGCACTTATGTTGGATGCCAAATGCATGATAAACAGCACATATTTCCAGTCTCTATGTAGCTTATACTCTAGTGAGGGCATCGTCCAAGTAAGTGCAGCTTTAATTATAACCCAGAGTTGGGTGCAATGAAGAAAAAATACTGGGCTACAGGACACCGAGAAAGCTATGACAAGAGGGGAAACCATTAGGGAAGGTTTAAAAACCTGTATGTAAGCTGAGACATGAAAGGTGAGTAGGAGTCGCTGGAGAAGTAAGGCATTCCAGAGGATCAAACACGATTTTGGATGATTCATTTTTTCCTTCATATTTTTACTATAACTATGACTTTTAAGACCAAGAAAAAAACTTATAGAAGAAAAACAAAATTCTTGCCTAGAGAGGTCTGCAAGGTTAAAGGTTACAGAACAACATTTTTCAAGCAATGAGAGAGATCTGACATGGTTAAGGAAGCCATCAGTGAGGAAGCAGGACTGAGGGGTGCCACGACTGAACATCTACAGGGAAACCAGCACAGTGACTGCAGAAGACAAGGGGTGACGGCTCAGAACGGCAGATGAAGGAGTGATTCTGTAATTGCTCTTAGACCAAGCTTTCCTCTGAACCAGGCTTGTTCAGTGAGTAAGGTCACAGAAGTAGGCAAGGTTCAGTTTAAACAAAACAAATAATTATACATCCTTTGTTGAAAAAAAAAAAAAAGGAATGACAACCCACTCTTTTCTAATTCATTTTAAAGAGGATCATAAAAATTAAGAACGATGAAAATGTAATTCCTGTAACCTTTTAATAATCACAGCTGCTGAGTTCTGCTCCCAGAGGTGAAGAGTGGCTGTGGACCACACTGTTTCCATTTGTCTGCCTCTGGTTTACATCTTGTGACCTTTGCTCAGCTTCATTCTGCTGTAGATCTTTAGGGCAGAGTGTAGGAGTTCTTCTTATAAATAAATCACTTCCAAACATTTTATTTTGGATTTTACAGGAGTTTGAGGTAGGTTGTTCAGAAGCAGAAAACAGTCTTAAGCACTGCCCAAGAATCCCACAGAGCCCTCCCTCAGACCCCAGCACCTTCTTGGAGAGTGGTTGTGACACCCCTACACTGGGTGGGGGGCTCCTCACCTGGTTGTGTGTGGGGCTCCTCATCTGGCCTGTGGGCGAGGAGCTGCATCTGCTCTGCTCCTGGTCTTTATCCTTGGCTGCCCTGAGCTTGGGTCTGAACAGAGAAAAATCCATAATTAAGAAGGGCTCAGAAGAAAGGACGAGGGAAGGACAGACCGGTGGAAGAGGAAGTTTCACCTGGCAGAAGGTTCCACGTCAAATTACGTCTCAGTCCTTATGCTGACTGTCCCCTTGGGGAAGCAGCTGTCGGGGCAACCAGCATTTCAGCTCCTTATCTGTGTGGAGGCTACCTTTCCAAGTCTGTCCATCTATGTATCATTTACCTCTGTTCTAAAACCCTTCCTGCAGCTCTGGGAGTGAGAGTTGTCTCCAAGCCCCTACGTGTTCACACCTATTTCTTTTTTTCCTTTCTTTTTTAACCATCCAGCTCAGGTCCCACAGTGAACTTTTCTTTGAAAATCAGTCCTTTCCTTCTGGTCTGATTAGTAATTATGACCAGTTCCTCTAGATGCAGCAATGTTTGCTATCTTGATGCACGTAGGTACTTCGTGGTCTCCTAGAAAGGTTCCTCCAGTCAGTAACCATAGTCCAAGGCTTTGGGGTGTGAAACACATGGTAGTTAAACCAGGAGTGAACCTAAGTCCTAGCTCTCTGACTTACCTATGCTTTATTATACTTCTCTTCCCCACCACCTTTCCCCCAGAGAATCCTGTTTGAGACTACAATAAAAGAGGAGATTTTTTAAAAGTAAGCTAGTTTACGCACATGCTCAAAATCCTTCAAGCTAGACTTCAGTGGTATGTGAACGGAGAACTTCCAGATGTACAAGCTGGATTCAGAAAAGGCAGAAGAACCGGAGATCAAATTGCCAACATCCACTGGATCATAAAAAAGGCAAAGGAATTTCAAGAAAACATCTATTTCTGTTTCACTGATTACACTAAAGCCTCTGACTGTGTGAATCACAACAAACTGGAAAATTCTTAAAGAGATGGGAATACTAGACCACCTTACCTGTCTCCTGAGAAACCTGTATGTGGGTCTAGAAGCAACAGTTAGAACCTTACATGGAACAACTGACTGTTTCAACATCGGGAAAGGCATAAGACATGGCTGTATATTGTCACCCTGCTTATTTAACTTATATGCAAAGTACATCACACGAAATGCCAGCTTGGATGAGTCACAGGCTGGAATCAAGATTCCTGGGAGAAATATCAACAATCTCAGATATGCAGATCATACCACTTTAATTGCAGAAAGCGAAGAGGAACTAAAGAGCCTTGATGAGGGTGAAAGAGGAGAGTGAAAAAGCTGGTTTAAAACTCAACATTCAGAAAACTAAGATCATGGCATCCAGTCCCATCACTTCATGGCAAACAGATGGGGAAAAAGTGGAAACAGTGACAGATTTTATTTTCCTGGACATCACTGTGGACAGACACAAAATTAAAAGACCCTTGGCTCCATAGAAGAAAAGATATGACCAACCTAGACAGCATATTAAAAAGCAGAGACATACATCACTTTGCTGACAAAGGTCTGTATAATCAAAGCTACGGTTTTCCAGTAGTCACGTATGGATGTGAGAGTTGGGACTCTAAAGAAAGCTGAGCGCTGAAGAATTGATGCTTTTGAACTGTGGTGTTGGAGAAGACTCTTGAGAGTCCCTTGGACAGCAAGGAGATCCAACCAGTTAATCCTAAAGGAAATCAGTCCTAAATTCTCATTGGAAGGACTGATGCTGAAGCTCAAACTCCAATACTTTGGTCACCTGATGCGAAGAACTGACTCAATGGGAAAGACCCTGATGCTGGGAAAGACTGAAGGCGGGAGAAGGGGACGATAGAGGGTGAGATGGTTGGATAGCATCACCGACTTGATGGACATGAGTCTGAGTAAGCTCCAGGAGTTGGTGATGGACAGGGAGGCCTGGCGTGCTGCAGTCCGTGGGGTCTCAACGAGTCGGACATGACTGAGCAACTGAACTGACTGAACTTAAGGAGACCAAACAGAGGGCTTAATTGTTCACATTACAAAGGATGTAGAGTCTCTGTAAACAGCTTCTCAAGTGTTTCTCCTTATATCCTGAATATCTGAGTTAGAAACTAATAGCAAATGTGTGAACCTCTGCTGACAGATGATCAATCAGGCACTGAAATAGAAAATTCTGAACTTGGTTGTTCAAAAAGAATCTTGACATTTTGGGGACACCCCTGTTGTTCAGTGCAGGACATCAGACACCCCAGCTCCTACTTCACAAAGGATGAAGCATCAGCAGAAGCAGCCCCACATGCCCACATGCACGCGCTTGTCCCGCCCCTGCAGTTCACTCTGAGCAACAAGAGCCCCTTTCTCCGTGCAGCCCTGGATGGAGCCGGTTGGTCATGAGCAGCAGCAGCTGCTGAGCGTTTGTCTAGTTAGAGGTCAAACCTGAGGAACAGCGAGTGTAGGGAAACGACACTGTCTGGCCTCATCCCTTCTTCATGGCGACAGAAGAATTTATATGACCTGCCCTGGCAGAACCAAGACTGACCATGAGTCTCTGAGTTGGAGTCAGAAGTCAGCTCAGGCCTTGCAGTCCCTGCTGGACACGGACTCGAAGGAGGGGGACTACTCTGCCATTTCGTCCCAGCAAGGACCCGTGGTTGCTGTTCAAATATTTACTGACTGAAAAAATGAAAGAGACAGAAGCTCAGAAATTAAAACATCTAGAGCCCAAACTATTAGACTCAGAAACTAACTGGCTTGAAAGGAAAACCAGAATCAGCAGTTAATTCTCAAAAGTTTGCCTTCCTACCTGTGTGTCTTACAACAGCAATCAGCAAACTGCAATCCCAAACCTGGCCAAATCCAACTACCATCTATCTGTGTAGGGACCAGAAGCTAAATATCACATTTACACTTGAAAAGAATCTGCGGAATAATATTCATGACCGGAGAAAGGTTGAAGCCTTTGTTTCTGTACTCATGTCATGAGTCAAGTGCTGTGGGGCCAGGTCCTTGCCCAGCAACCGGAGGGCTGCACTTACGTCAGGACGGAGGGGTTTGGACCGAAGCTGGCTGGCCCATCAGACACACGTGTCACCCTATCTTCCAGGCTGGTGGTGGCCTGGTTGAAGCCTCACGGGACCGTGGCTGGGACACAACACACTCAACGTGCCGTCGTCCATCGGCGCAAGTGCCCACTAGCTACCAACGGTTCCTGAAGTGTCCCTAAACCCCACTGAGACCAGCCGACTCCTCGCAGCCCACTTGTACCTCCAGGAATTTGGGCTGGTGACACACCGCCGCCCCCACCACGCAGGTGACTCCACCCTACAAGCCACGTTGCCCCCTGGAGCTGGAGCATCTTCACAGGCAGAGCGTCCATCTTCAAGGATCCACACTGGTTCTCGGCCTCAGATGCTTCCGCCACCGCCTGACCTGCGGGGAAACCCCCTGGACAGCGGTCAGGACACGCGGCCTCTGTCCGCTCATGGGGAGGGTGGTGGAGGGGGACACATGGCAATGCCATCCTCCACTTCCGGTGCAGGGTCTCGCCAGGGGTGACTCAACAAGACGTGTGGGTACATCCGCTCCCTCGGAAAGCATCTGTGGGAAAGCTGTGAGGGGACGGCTCTGGCTGGGTTACCCCCACCTCTGCTCTGACCCGGGCTTTGCCGAAGTGCGGGTCCCAACGCTGTCCTCGTCCTCCTGACGGTCAGCAGAGAAGGGAGGCATTGAGCTCACTGACCTCGGCCCCAGGGCTGCTCCCCTGCACCTCCTGAACGCCTCCTGGGACAAGAGGGGGTTGAACCTGCAGGGAACACTTGCCTCTGTCCCCCCAGGGTCCATACCAACATGGAAACAAAGTGGCAGGGGAGCTGAGGCCAGGCTCAGCCTCCCGTGCCTACTGTCTTGTCTTCCATTTCCACCGCGCCTTCGCGTTTCTGCAGGTCAGCCTGTCCCCAGAGCCCGACAGCCCAGGTGGGCCCTGTGCCCTCCCACACGGTGCCAAGTGAGGGGCTGGAGGAGAGGCCTTCCTGCCTGACTGTGCTCAGAGCCGGACCCCTGCCTGCCCACCCGCTGGCCTCCTGCCCCAGCCCTGGGAGGGTCCCCAACTCTTCCCTCCATGAATGATGAAGTCAGGGGGTGACAGCGACATGCAGGGTGGAGGGGTGAGGGGCAGGAAGGGAGAGGAAGTCTATCCCAGCCTGAGGAGCTGACACCCAAATCTCACACTGACCTTGGTGCTGCCATTACTTTGTTCACGGATTAACCTTAAAATTGAGAAGACAGCAGAGATGAGTGGAAAGACCCACTGGAGGGGAGCCAGAGTGGCCATGACAGGAAGATGCCGCTCAGGGACCAGGCACCGGCCACCAGGGACGGCGGAAGACAGAGACCGGCCCAGCGGTCAGCACCAGGCAGGCTCTGCTGAGTAGGGGGAGTGAGTGAGTCACAGAGGACCTGGTGTTGAGGGAACAGAACCTCTCTCCTCGGAAGCAGTGACACCACGTCCCTCTACATGGACAGACCACCTGACTCAGGCCACCAAGACGTCAACAAGGACGGTAAGACCCAGAATTATGATCGACCTGCCAACCAAATTCCTGCCTGTGTCCCCTGGCCTCAGCACCATGCTGGAGGGCGTGGAACAAGGCAGAAGGAACTCTATGCGTGCACGTGGGAACACACGTGCTGCCTGAAGCACGGCCACTCCGGGTGGATCTCTTGGCAATGCCCAGTCACCCAAACAGGTGGTCTACACCAGCCACCAACTTCCACACCCCCAATTAGCATGGATGGTCCTGGTTCCAGGGGAATTCTAACATAAAGGCACTTAGTGAAGCCTGGTGGTTTTATCCTTTCATAACCATTAGGCTGGAAGTCAGTTAACCCACTACCACTTTCCAAGAGACAAAGACAAAAGAAACACAAAGATAATTTGGGTTGGAATTGTCACCGAGACCTTGGTCCTGGCCAAGGTTCTGGCCAAGGAGCAGTAGAGTTTGTGCACACAGACTCACACTCCTTGTCCCTCAAGGTTACCAATAATCTGTACACTTGGAGAAAATGTGAACAAATATATTTAGATATATTTAAAAGAATTTAAAAAAACATTTCACAAAACATTTGTTGCCATAGGAATTTTTTAGCAATAAATGCCCACATCAAAATTTAAACATTGTTCAAAGTATGATTATCTGTACTGATAAATAATGCAACAAATTATGTAAACAGAGTGGGATCCATTCCTGGTAGGAGTCACTTCCTTCCTGGAATGGAAGCCGGCCCAGCTCTCCAGGGGACCAATTAAGAAACTGCTATTTTCAGAGCAACAAAAATAAAAGCTTTTATTTGTTCATTTGAATATAAAACAGGCGTTATCACAGATGTACAAAGCTTACTGGTGGTTTAACATACGAGAAGGTTGCTGTCCTTTGCACATAAAAATTTTGTTTGGAACCGTGATTGGCTGAGCACATGAATCTCTCTAACCAGTCACCACACTATGAAGCAACGCTGCTAGCATCTGACTATCAAGGGACCATTTCCCTTGGGGAAAGTGTCAAGCAGGGTTAGATAGATATAACAAACAAGCACCATGAGGAAGCCGCCCTGTTGTTTGGTCTGAGTCTCGGTGGTCGCTGTGTACCCTCCTTTGTGCAAGTTGACCACACGGTTTTGTCTGACTTCAAAAGCACAAGGTCACGAGACAAACACTGGCTATGTTATCATGAACAACTCGTCCCAGCACAGTTTCCATTAACAGTACAGAACGATCCTCCTTTATTGCTAAGTGGGTGGTACTGCGAGTCTCATTCCCTTTTTCTTGCACAACAGAACCTGGATCCCAGCCCTGAGCCGTTGGCCCTCACCGCTGGCACAGGCAGCAGGACCAAGGCCTCACGAGGGCACCAGCAACCTCACACCCCCTCACTGGGCCTTAAGTCCTGCTTCCTCATCAGTGTCTGACCCGAAACTGCCCCCCTCCTGCCCTTCCACAGGGCGGGTGTGTGTCCTCTGTGTGTGGTGGGCCCCCCCACCCTTCCACACTGTGGGTATGTGTGTCCTGTGTGTGTGGTGGGTGCCCCCTACCCTTCCACACTGTGGGTGTATGTGTCCTCTGTGGTGGGGTCCCCCACCACCCTTCCACATGGTGGCCATGTGTCTTGTGTGTGTGTGGTGGGGTCCCCCTACCCTTCCACACGGTGGGTGTGTGCGTGGTGGCGTCCCCCTACACTTCTATACAGTGGGTGTGTATCTTCTGTGTGTATGGTGGGGTACCCCCCAGCCCTTCCACATGGTGGGCAGGTATCTACTGTGTGTGGTGGGGTCCCCCCATCCTTCCACACAGTGGGTGTGTATCTGCTGTGTGTGTGTGGGGGGTCCCCCTGGCCCTTCCACTTGGTGGGCACGTGTCTTCTCTGTATGTGGTAGGGTCCCCCTTGGGAAGCAGAAGACTGGGAATGTTTATCTGAAGCATGTGGAGAAATACTCATACACAGCAATGAAATCAAAATATTTTAAAAATCAAATAACTTGTGGAGATGGAAGAAACCCCACATGCAGACAAATTTTTTAAAAATGCCACTTAAAATTCTAACAGCAATTAGCCTTGGATCTCTGAAGTCAAACAAAACTCTCTTGTGGCAAAGGACTCAGTGCCAGTGCACAGAGCAAGGCAGGTGAGACCACCACACAGAGAGGGTCTCAGTCTCGCCGGCAACACTCAGAACCAGGCAGACCCCACACAGGAACCCCAGGCACACTGGGGCTATCATGGAGGGGATCTCACTCGGAAGCTGGTACCTCTTCTTGGCTGGATGCTGATGAGCTGGTTCAATCCAGGAGTGTGCGAGGGGCTCTCAAAGTTTCAAGGTGCATGAGGCGGCAGCAGCAGCAAGAGACGGAAATCAGAAGCATGTCCTTGCAGCAGGAGTGACGATGGGGCTGGGGGCCTCCCACTCCAGCCAGCACAGCTGGGGCAGCTCCGTGCATGACCTCCTAGTGAGTCTCCTCCCTTAAAGCCGCTGAGGGAGTCAGCACAACCCGCTGCCAATGACCACAGAACGACATTCCTTTTCATACCAAGGACCAAAAAAAGGTGACAAACAAAATGATGAAAACACTGTGCAATGAATTCTTGTAGCCGAGGGAGTGCGTGCAGTGGGCCAGCTGCTCCCCAGGCCACGCGTTGCGGTGGGCACGCGGCACCGACAGTCTGTCACGACCCCGCGGCAGAGGGAAAGTGCACACCCGGCTCCAGTTCACCACCTCCGAGGCGCTGGCCCCACAGCTGGTCTCTGGCTCCAGAATAGAAGCTCTGGGCTGCAGGCCGTCTGGTTGCTCACACCAGCAACGGCGAGAGTCTATCTACAGTGCAGCGGAGGGGACACCATGCAAGTGACAGGTTCTGTGTTTTAAACTTTAAAATTCCCTTTGTTCTTAGTGAACTTATATTTCATATATATATATATCTGTTGTGATGCTATCCACGCAAGATAATACAACACTTTTTATATTAGCAAACATTACAAGACTTTAATATTCTTGAATGTTTTCTCTGTTATACTTCTAAAGAGATCAAAATAAATTAAACGTTTTGTACATAATTACATATGGAGTTAACTTATTTTATCTTTTTAGTTTAGTACAAAGATATCTGCAAGGTAATTGCCGAAATACACCTTATTTATAATTTCCTCTCATTCTATGATAACTTGGAGGGCCGATCATCAGTCTGTTTCTTCAGTACGTTTCTGACAAAGAAAGCGGCTAAAATCTAATTGGAAGGTGCTATTTGGAAGGCTTTCTCGTACCTTGACACACTGTCCTAAAAGGATGGGCTCCAGCAATGGCTTAAATCAGTAGCAGGTCCATGGCATTAAGATTTCATGACACATTAAAACAGAGAAAACAATTCTTTGTCACACTACATGAATTGTTTAAAAGAACCCATCAGGAGGGCAGAATATTTTTTTTAATTGCTACTTTGGCTTAACAAAATACCACATTTACGAAGAAAGCACTTATTATTCAATAATTAAAAAAAAAGAAAAGAAAGTTCTTGAAATGGGCTTTTCCAACAAACTAAAGGCAGTTAATGCAAAGTCCTCGTGAGCAAACTTCACATTCACGTCTCATCCCTGTGCGACCAGGACGCGTGGGAAGTCTCCCCACCGCATGGTGAGGCTCTGCTGGGGAAGGTGCCCTGGTGCCCACACTTGCGACACTGAACAGGGGGCCCCAGGCGTCTACATGTTGCAGGCCACGTAGATGAGACACTACGTGGGCGTCTACATGTTGGCCATGTAGATGGGGGCCCCGGGTGTCTACATATTGTTGGCCACGTAGATGAGACACTATGTGGGTGTCTACATGTTGTAGGCCATGTAGATGAGACACTATGTGGCGTCTACATGTTGTAGGCCACATAAACAGGGGACCTGGGCGTACCATGTAGGCGCCTACACATTGTAGGCCACGTAGATGGGGGCCCCGGGCATCTACATGTTGTAGGCCATGTAGATGGGACACTACGTGGCGTCTACATATTGTAGGCCACATAGATGGGGGCCCGGGCGTCTACATGCTGTAGGCCACGTAGATGCGGGCCGCAGGCGTCTACATGTTGTAGGCCACATAGAAGGGACACTACATGGCATCTACATGTTGTAGGCCACGTAGATGGGGTCCAGCTGGTCGGCTAGGAAGCCGTCACGCAGGTGCATGCGCTGCTTCTCCCCCCGAGAGTTGATGGGGATGACGCCGATGTCCACCACCACCACCACCCCCACCACCAGGTAGTGCTCCTCCAGGACCACGTTGGTCACCAGGGGGACCAGGTCCAGGGCTTCCTGCTCAGACCCATCGAGCTCAACCACAACCACCAGCAAGTTTGTCCAGGTGAACACGGCACTGGAAGAAAAAGAAGCATCACTGTACAATTTAAATTGGAATGACTCCATTCTCTCTGGATGCCCCACTGGGTTCCTGCTGGGCACTGAGCCTTCTCTGGTCTGCAGGTTTCAGAGCAGATCTGATACTCCTTGCGTCCACATCTCTTACCAACCTGCTCTCAGGGTGGCAGCCCAGCACCGCCTTCCCTGGATCCGCGCAAGGCCCCAAGGGTGGAGCCCATCCCAAAAGGCACTTGGGAAGCCTGCAGTGTGGTCGGTGGGACCGTTGCTGAGCTGGGACAGTGGGCGCTAGGGCTAGTCCTGACCTGCCTCTCTCCCCAGGGGGGAACACACGTGCACAGGCATGGAAGAGCCACCGTGCTGGGTCAGGCACCTCAGCGCTCGATGCGGACCTGGGGTGCACTGACAGACTCTGTCTCAGCATCTGGGTTAGGATGAGGGCAACACAGGGGACCTGATTCAGGTGGGTGAGTTCCTAGGGACGCCAGAGCTCCATCCAGAAGTGTCTTACTTGGATCTTTCAGGAGGACCACCCACAGTATCTTGTCTGCCCAGTTTGTAACAGCCTAACCAAGTCCAATGTTTTACACTTTAGGCCACCTTGACGTCAAGTAGTGGGGCTTTTAAAACATGAATGTTTAAGAACCTTAGTGCACCAGAGCCCCGTGGTGTGCAGGGTCAAGCTCCAGGGCCTGCAGTGGCTGCTGGAGTCAGATACAGAGAAGGTTCTGTCTCAGCTGTGAGGCAAGAAGTGTCTGGGGAAAGTCATCACTGTTTCCTAAAAGCGCAGGGTATGCCTGTTAACAAAAAATGTGTATTTTGCTTAGTATGGCCAATGATCACATTAAAATGGAAGAGGGACACTGGAGACTCCTGGGGCTGGCTCTGTGACGAGCGTCACCCCGAGGGAGCTGCTCGAAAGAACTGCACGTTTGTGAGTCGTATGTGACGGCTTGCGGCCACGCTGGGGACAGTTTTATCCTGACATCTGGCGTCGAGGGTGCAGCATCAGGTCAGTCCACACTGACCATGGTCCACTGAGAAGGGGTGCAGGGGGCGGTGGGAGGCTGCTGGAGCCCGCCTGGGGCCACAGCGGCTGAGGGTGGCTGGGCCGTGCTCAGTGAGGCAGTCACAGATGTGACCCAGCCTCACACCCTCCCTTCTCTGCATCAAGTGACTGATGGGGCTGCCTCGGGGAGCCACAAGCCTGGGGAGGTCGGTGACAGCAGAGCCGTGGTGCTGCTCACACTCTGAGGAGAGAAGCCCCTCGCAACTGAGCCTGGCGTTCCTTCCCTCTTAGAGCCTCTGAGAGTAGAGAAAGGAGCAAACTTCACCACATCTAAGCGATGCTCAGAACAGACAAGAGAAACCCACAGGGGAACCCTGGCCGCACACTTTCCAGTGGAAATGGAACCTTTTCAACTAGATAGAAAATATGTGAGGAAGGCAATACAAGCCACTTGAAATTATTTTCTTAAAAAATACAAAAACAGAAGGCTGAGATGGCTATTTACACCTTGGTGCAAACTGAGGCGGACCCCTACTGTTTCTGGCTGACACCTTTCTGGGGCTCCTGCCTCAACATGAGAGTGGAGAGGCAGCTTTAGAGGTGGAGGACTTGTGTTCAGATGGGCTTGTTGCTGCTCGCTCTGAAACACGGCCCCAAGTGGGGATGAAGCTCTGCCGTCCACTCACCCCTTCTGTCTGCCAAGCCCTCTGCCCAGTGCAGCGTGTGGCCAAGAACATCAGCCTGCGTCAGCTGACAAGAGGCAGCCAACACTCTCAGGCCAACCCACCTACCCACCTAGAGATTTCAGAAGGAGCCTCCCTGGGGGCTCCTGCCCTGAGCTTGCAGACAGGCCCCCTCAGGCCTCCACCCTTCAGGGAACCAGTGGGGTGAGAGGAACAGCGGACAGTGGTGCTGAAGCCACTGTCCATGCTCAAGTGCCACGTGAAGGCCCTGAGGAATGGTCGGTGCTGCTGCTCCCAGGCACACTTGCAAGTTACAGCCACCAAATGGCCAGGGCGGGCATGGTGTGGCCTCCAAAGCCACCTCCAAGGGTGGTGGGATGGGTGTCCTGTCACTGACAACCCTATGATGCTGGCAAGCATGGCCTCTCCTGGAGCTGAGGCCTTCCCACAGGGCTCGCTGGGTTCAGGCTCCCTGCGGACAGTGTTTTCCCCTATATCACATTTTCCGTAACAAAAAAATCAAATAATTGGCTCCTTGGAAACACCCCCCAGCCATCCGTCCGTCACCCTCAGGAAGAGAACCAACCATGCCAGGGGTGCTCATTAGAGGTTCAGGTTCACCCCGACCCTCGGGCTGCCTGCCCGCTCCTCACCATTCTGTGACGCTCTTGTGGGCTCTGATGACAGAGGTCTCGATGTCTATCGGGTGATACCTCATGCCACGCAGCTCCATGGCCTCGTCCAGGGCCCCCACCACGTAGAGGGCATCATGGCGCTCTGTGTGGGGAATGTACACTGTGTGAGCTTCAATGTAAAGTTGCTCGAGCCTCTTAAAGAATAAAGATGAGTGCTACCCCCGAACATGGAAAAGAGGCACAAGAAAGACCCCTGAGCAAGGGTCCGGTTTCCCTTCTGAGGGAAACTGCAGTCCAAGGTGCTCAGGGAAGAGGTGTGGTGGTGGGGGGTGGAGGCTGTGTGGCCACGTGGCTGGCCGCATGCCTGCACGGTCCCCTCACCCAAGGGGCAGCCTCCAAATACATCCCTCGGCAGCACTGCCTGAGATGCAGTAGAGTCACATGAGAGGACCCAGCGCAGCCAAAGCAACACCAAGCTCCCTGTGGTTCCACACACAAGGGTTCAACTCTCTTATCACTACATGTCTGAGTGGGAAAGAAAGCTGAGTTTCCGAGAATGTTCATAAACAAAGATTCCCTTAGTTCATGTAACTGGTAAAGTTATTCTTGTCAGTTGTGCAAACCCTGGGATAATGACAACATGCAGTCCATCTTTCCTTAAAAACAAGGAGACTTCTTTCATCTTTGGGGTACTGAGTACATTAGGGTGAGTTTATGAGAAGTGACTGACACATGAAATACCAGAAAATAAATCTTCTCCATCTCCAGGCTAAGGCAGATAAGATGGAGGCAGTCACTTGCTGACTTCTGACCACAGCTGCCGGGGCCTCCCACTCTCCCAGCTCACGGACTCCATAGGCAGAACCAGCGCTGAGGTGTGGGTGTTGCTAAGCTTAGTGCCTCAAAGAATCCAAGAGGGCACCCTCCAGTGAAACAAGTCTACAACTTCCCCAAACTGCAAATACAATGCCAGCCAGCGACAAGATCAAAGCTGCCCCAGTCTGATCCCTGTGATGGGAAGGTGTTTTCTGAGTTTTTGCCTGCAGTGAGAAGCTGAGTGGGCTTCACAGCCAACAGGACACTGTGCGGACCAGCTGCCAGCCTTATTACGTGTCTGCGCTGAGACCCTACAGCCTGCACAGACGTGCCTGCCCTCTATGAGGGTGAAGAGGCTGGGCTCCCAAGGAAAGGAGCGAGCCATGCTCCTGCTTAACACCAGTCTGAAGTTAGCAGCTCTGAAGAAAGAACAAAGCATACAAAACAGAATCCAACTCTTGGAGGATATAAAATATGGAATATTCTTATACAACTCACCTGTTTCACATTAGCATACAATCATTTCAGCCTTCCTAAATAAATGTTTTGGTTTTTTAAACCTTAAAAAAATAAAAGAAAATACAACACTAGAATATTTTGGTACTTTTCCCCTGCATTCTTGCTTGTCTGGCCTGGCTGGCACGGCTCCTACCAGGCAGGTGGTTGGAAGCCTCATTGATCTCCGGTGCTGGCAGATCTCACAAGAAACTTCAGGCCCCCCGCCCCGGAGTAACACCCAAGTCCTGCCTCTGTTTTCAGTGAAACAAGGAGTGGAGAGAGGACTCCAGGATCAGCAATGTGAGGAGCAGACAGGCTCCTACATGTTGGTTCTGTGTCACACCCACACCCAGCTCTAGCCCTCTCAGCTACTGTTCCCTGAGGGTGCCTGGCAGGACCAGAGCACTCGAGGCCAGCGCCTCATGCCCGGAAGAGAACAGCGCAGCTTCAGGGGATCCTGGGTGGGACTGGCAGTGCCAGAGTTGGTGACAAGCTGGTGAGCTGCACTTACAGGCACTTGTCATAGACAACACAGCCCCCGGCCCCTGCCCTGGTTTTACACGTGTTCCTAGCTCACAGAGGAGGACAGAGCACGGGACGTGCGTCCTTAGCTGCTGACGCGCACAGCCTGAGCAGGCTCTCTCATCCTGGGCTCTCTCTCGCCCCCCCTGCCCATCCCCCGCTCCCGTCTCTCTCGCCTCACCCCCCACCCCGGCTCTCTCACCCTTGGCTGTCTCCAGGCTGCCTGCAGCAAGCATGCAAGCACACGCTCTCCTCGGACTGGGATCCCAAACCCACACGGGTTTTCGGTGTCTGAGGACTTCCTGCCTCCTACTGGGGACTCTCACCTCCATTTGCATCAGTGAGTTCAGTTCTCCGTAGGAATCCCAAGTAGCCTGTTCGTGCCCAGACTGTCTGTGTGTCTCCAAAGCTTAACCTGGAGTTGAAGTGATCTGACTGGAGGGATTCATCTCCATAAATAGTGAAGTAACCACTGGCATTGTGGGCACTGTGAACCCATATCTGTAAGGAAGCAAAATGTACTGTGAAAGTTAACTTGACACGATGTCCAGGGCAGAAACTACTTTTACAATTCAACGGATTGTACTGCGTCTGTCCCTGGCCTGCAAAAACAAGATGGCTTGTTTCCAGGGAGACACAGACATCACAAAATTTACTGAAATGAAAACATGACAACACACTCATGGCTGAGCAAACAACCCACCCATCATCTCCGGAGAATCCTATTAAAGTATATGAACTAAAGGCTTTTGAGATAAATATCAAATGAATGAGGTTGTAAGAGTTTCCTTATATTTATTCAAATGTACTGACTGTTTCCAAAAAGCAAGCTAGAAAAATGTTAAAAAGCTTTCTGATTTATTTTCCCCTTTCACTTGGCTTGTATACTTTGGGGAATATATTGTAATAAAATAACATAACACAAAAACTCTAGAAGGAAAAGGCATTGTAACAACAAAAAATGGAGGATAAAAATGCCTGAACGTTGTATCTTGGGAAATGGTATTTGAGTCAGGGACAAAGGGTCTAGCCGGCAGCCCTCAGCCACACCTGCCAGGGCAAACCAGGGAGCAGCCTAGGGATGAGGGTCTACAGCAAGTAAGGGGAAGAGAACCTGTCAGACAGGTTCCCAGCACAAGGCCAGGGTGCAGTGGTCTCCGCCCCTCGGGCCAGCGCTCAGCTCTGAGAAGCTGGGCACTGTGAGGACAGCAAGGGCCAGAGACAGCAGGCACCACGTTGAATTTTCATTCTTAGATGTGCATTTAAAGGAAATTCCTAAATAAGGTCTGTATAGCATTTCATCATCTCGATTTTGATCTTCACATGGAGAGAGATGAGTGAGGGGCCAATAAACTGCCCAAGAAGGAAAAGGGTCTGGGGGTGACAGAGGCTGAGACTCAGGCCTCATCACCACTCCCTCCCTCACCGTGTACATGTACGTGTGTGCCATGGTGCCCAAGAGAGCGGCGGGCTGGTATGAGAGTCGGGTGCCGTCAACGGCAGTGTTTCGTGTGTGGCCAGGACAGGTCAGAAGAAGAGGGGCAAGCTGACCACAGGGTGGGTGGCACCTACTGGAGTGTCCTTGTGGGCAAGTCACCATCACTGTGGCCTGGACTTGGAGACGAAAACGGGGGCGGGGAGGCAGACGTGTTAGAAGCAAGTTAATCAGGGAGCGAGGTGGACAGGAAGGGCAGAGGGGCACGCATGGCCAGCAAGCAGGGAGAGTTTCAGGACAGCAGCCCAGGAAGGGTCTCCTGTGGCCGCATGCAGCCAGCAGTGTGCGGGGCACAGGGTGGGTGGGGAGTCACTGGGTAGGTTGCATCATCAATACAAGGGAGTAAAAGTGACTTTCTGACCCAGATAAACACCTGTCGTGTCCCCAGTCTGCCTGCCATGGTTGTTGGTCCTGCTATGATTCTGGGTTTGGCAAGATCCCCTCTGCACATTCTCTATCGTGTTCCTGATGAAAGACTTCTCTACTGTGAAGCAGGCACATGGAACTCAAATGGAGAGCTGAAAACAAGGAAACTCCGCCCACAGACAGGAAGTTTCCTCTTTGTTAAATGTTTTGAAGAGAAACATGATACTCCCTAAGTAAACACCACTTCATAATCCTGAACCTTCACAGACACCCCATTCCTCACCTCGCCCAGGTGTGAGTCTCCCAAGGGTCCTTTCGTTTCTGGATTGGCAATGATGATCCGCACCCCTGGAAGTATCTATGTGGGAAGGAACAGTCTTGTCAGTGGGCAGACAGGCAGATGCCATAAAATCAACCCTGACCTTGGCTTCATGCCAAGTGCCTGTTTTCCCTATTAAAATGATTTAGAAAGTGAATGGTTTTAAATCAAAATTGCATACCACAGCGTCACATAATGACAGCAAATCAATGACATTTCATTGTAATTATTTACAATGACAGAGCCTGTGTTAAAATGATCCTAAAAGCGAGATTTTGAACAAAAACATGATAAATGATGCAATTTAACAAGCTTGATGCTTGCAAAGTAGAACTAGTGGAGCTGCTTTGTGGTATCCAGAAGAGACAGCAGTCCCGCCAGAGCGTCTGCCACACCATGCGGATGGTGACCCTGCGGCCCTGCCCCTCCTCTGCCATACCACCCACTTTTCCTGTTGGCTGACAATAGTACAATGTTGATACTGAGCACCTTCCTCTTAATGGACGTTTAGCTCAGAAATGCTCTGAATTCCACTGGAACCATGTAAAGAATCAAAAGCTGATTCTGGAAATTTAGAACAGAGCCCCTCTTGGTTCAGCTACTAACTCTGCAGCTGAGTAAAGCAACACACCTGTGGTGAGAGCTATGGGAGCATGTCTGGTGAATGGCCCACCAGGTCGAGCTGGGTGGGTGGGCAGTGCTGAATCCCATCTTAAAGAAAACAGTACCAAGAACTCTAACCGTCAGTCAGCCATGAAGACACAGACTGTAAAAGGTCCCAAACAACATGCCTCTAGAATTATGTTAAGTGGAGAAGAGATCTGACAATAGGGGCTGGGGGAAAAAAAAGTCTCCATTCAGGTTTAAATACATTCCTTGCACTGTAGTTCTATAAATGACACAACCACTATGGCAGGAACAACTAGCTGTCATGATAACCAGTCTTTGTCTAGTTCCACAGTAAACAAGCTCTGCCTGCTGGCCAGGTCCATGGACATTTGGACCCAATGTACCCAGACACTGCCAGCCTGCCTTTCTCGGCTGGGGGTAACCATGCCCAGAGGTGCTATATGAGTGAAGAGGCTGAGGAGCCGTCCCTATGGCCTACTCCTTTTCCTGCTGCTCCTCCTCTGGGTGGAATGCAAGGAAGGGCTGGAGTTGGAAAAGGTGCTGTAGACCTGGAGACATCCGTGGGAGTGGAGGCCACGCAGAATAGAACAAGAGAGAAGGTGCCATGGCCCTGGGGGCTTCCTTTGACTTTCTGTGCTCATGGTCAAAACCAGTTGATATATTCAGTTCAGTTCAGTCGCTCAGTTGTGTCCAACTCTTTGGACTTGATATATTACTTTTCAAGAAAACTTTTTTTTGGAAAAAAGTCTTCCATGTACTTCTTAACTTTCCAAAGCCCCCAAACTGAGACTTCTGTTCAAATGTATATGCATATGCCTTCCTTCTGTACTTACTTTTCCTGACTCCATCAGGGGCAAACTATGAGGAGAGCCTCTTTCCACTAAGCGTACTCTACAAAGAAAAAAAGAAGGTGTTACTGTGTGCTCTGGACCCTGGCTCCCTCCTCCACATCTGGCACTTGGGTCAACGCCCAACAGTCTGACGGGCACATTAGCTCTGTTGACAAGCATTACCCAATGCAAAGGGAGTCAAGAAGTCAAAGAAAAAGCAGACAACGGCAGAGAGGAGACAGTGGGGGCCACCACACAGGCCACAAGAGTATGGAGACATAGCCCCACCTATCAACCCACAAACGTCGGGAACGACTCTGCATTGATGTAACAGGGTCAACACAGTGTGTGCAGAAAAGGGAGAGTAAGGATTAAGCTGCATTCCTCAAAGAGCCGCCACTCCCGTGACAGGAGACCTCTCGGGCCTGTCCCTTGCAAACACAGGGGGCCGCAGACCCACAGCACAGCATCCACCGCCTCAGCCAGGCACGTTGGAGAGGACTGGCCAGTTCAGACAGCAAAATCTCCTTTCTGGAAAGAAGTGCTTTTCAATCTGAGAACTATTCGCTGGTGAGGTACTCAAGAACTGTGGAGGACCCTGGTGCCAGTCACAACCCAGCCCGCTGAGCCCTCCTTAGCTGTGTTACTTTATCCCGTGAGTAGGTTCAGTTCTCTCTGTTACTCTCAGAGTGTGATGCTGACCAATTATCTACAGACAACTTTTTCTTCAGGAAAATGGAGTGAAAGGGAACCCCCTCATTTCTAATTTTATCAATTTGATTTCTTTTTCCTTGATAAATCTGGGCTAAAAGTTATCAATTTGTCTTGTCAATGAACCATCCTTTTAGTTTTATTCATCTTTACTACTATTTTGTTTCTATTTCACTTTTTTCTGCTCTGATCTGTATGCTTTCTTTCTGGTATTAACCTTGGGTTTTGTTTATCCTTCTTTCTCTAGTTGCTTCAGGTGTAAGATTATGTTGTTTCTCTAGTTGCTTCAGGGCAGCCAGCCTCCCGTCCTCATCCTGCCCTCAGAGTTCATCTTGTCTCCTGTCCCTGCTGGGCAGGTGGATCTTACCTGAAATGTGAAAACTCTACTAAGAATTTCCCTGTGGCCTCCACTCTGTTGAGTGGTGGCAGGGACCTGGGCAAGCATGCAGGGTGGACAAAGAGTTTCTTCTCTGGTCAGCATGGAATGGTGCTCTTTGTCAGTGATTCCAGGCAAGCAGGAAGGGGCACTAGCACCACTCAGGGGTGGCCTTGTCTTGTCAGCAAATGCCACATGGCGGTGGTGGGGGGGGGTCTTTCACCCACTTGAAAATGTCCACGAGAGCAAAGAAAAAAACCACCCCTAGAAGAAGGCAGAGCTGTGTCTCCCAGAAGAACTGAGAGACATGCACATGCGTGCAGCACATATGAGAGGAACAGGGGCTCACAGAAACCCAGGAAGCTTGTGGGAAATAAGAGGCTGGGGCGGGGGTGGGGGCAGCTCTGTCCACTGCCTGTGCACCACAGACAGGGAGGCTCTCTCCTGACTGTACACCGTCACCCAGCACTCCCAGGACATGGCACAATCAGGAAACCACACCTTCTGCCCCACGGGTACTGTCAGGAGCTGGTCACTTCAGAGCCACAGAAAACAGCCAGCGTGGCGTGTCCTGGCGCTGGTCAGGAGGGCGGGGGGGGACCTGTCTCTTGACGGCCACTCCAGTGGTCACTGGTGACCTGGAGAACGAGCGCCACCCACACCAAGAGGAGCCGACGGAGCCTAGTGTGGTCCACCAGGTAGCCCTGCGTTAAGTGTGCTGACGGTGTTCTGTATCCAGGGCGCCCACAACAGCATCTTAGGGAAAAACCCCAATGACCGTTTTGGGCCAACCCAACATTAAAATTATCTTCAAATAATGTTTGCAGGGAGTAAAGCAAATTTCTTTTTAAAGCCCAGAAGTTATGTTTGGAAATGTTATGCCTCCAAAAGAGGTGACTTCATCTCTTCAGCGCTAAGGGTCTGCATCTTGAAGATGTCTAGATAGGCCTCTGCTGCAGGGGGCCGGTGTCTCTTGGGGGCCAGTGGTTCTCTCTGCCACTAGACAAGCTGACTCCTGGGAGTCCCTGTGAACAGCAGGGTCTAAAGCGGGGGTTCCAGGGGACCAGGAGGCACCACCAAGAGTGAGGCGGAACAAAGTGTTCAGTGCTTCTTAGTCTTAGCACCACTGCCATTCTGGCCATCTGCTGTGCGGCAGAGGCCTGTCCCAGCCACTACAAGATGTTCAGCTGCTTTGCTGGCCTCCACCCCCAACAGGCCACCAGAACCACTTCCCACATCATGCTAATCAGACACAGCACCATGGCAACCCATCCACGGTGGGGCACACCACCCGGGTGTGACTGGCCTGCATGGCATTCCAGGCCCCTGTGCAGCCTTGCCCCGACACTCTCTCACATGGGGACTCAGCAGGCAAGAAGAACACACTTGGCCAGGCCAGGCGGGGGCTCCTGGTTTCCCACCCACAACTCTCCCCAACTCTTTCACATGTTGTGAGCAAATGCACATGTCGGTAGGCACCATTGAAAACAAGCAGACACGGAGCACAGTATCTGGCCCTCACAACACATCCACAAACATCTCCAGCCACTTATAAAAGGACACTTTGTATCAGAGTCACTCTATTATCATGTCAAAGAAACAGCAATGCATGGGCATCTCCACACCACCCAGAGAAACAATCCAAACACTGGGGACGTCTGTAGAAAAACAACAGAATTCTCTCCCCCTCATCCCCCTCAGGCACATCAGGAGGGACCCCTTAGGGAGCAGAAATTCTGCAACAGATTCCTTATCTTGTCCCCACCTTCTGTCCCACCCCTTGAGGTGGACTCACAAGCATCTACCAGCACACTCCCTTTCATTCTTGCTCAAGGCTGCTTATTAGGAAGCTGCACAGAAAGGTAACTTGACTTACAGTTTAGTTTTTCCTGGAAATGCCTTGACAAAAACTTTCGATTCATGCAAAGAAATGTGAGCAGTGTTGATATTTTATGAGGTGCAAAACAGCACCTGACTAGTGTTCAAGAAAATGTCAAGTCTGGCAGAGTGTGAGAAAAGGCCACTCTGACTGCAGCGGCTCCGAGACAGCTGTTCTCAGAATCAGAAGCTGCTGCCCCGGTGGGACGCACGTGGAGTGCTGCAAAAGCTCACTCCATGGCCCCTGCACTCAGGGCAGACGAGCACTACACACTGGGTGCCGGGAGACAAAATCACAATACCTGTCGTGTCTCAGAGCTCTCATGTCCACGTAGACGGTAGTCGGATCGGGCCCTGATGTTCCCTGCAAGCAAGGACACAATGTGATTAATCCCGTTTGCCAGGGAGGAGCCGCGTCTATGCTTCCTACTGGCTGGGAACATTTCTTTGGTAAGGTCTGAAACTGAACAAAACCCAAAAGCACTAAAACCGCACCTCTCACTTGATAACTTAACTCCAAAAGAATATCGTACTGAGATAATACTGACTTTCACACAGCTTGACTGCTAATCATTTATGAAAATTAGAAAGGAAAGGGGCATCTCGCCAAATAAAAAGAGGCTGAAACTACAGAGGCAGCGTTTGGCAAAAGCAGGTTGTTCAGGAAGTGAAGCATCATTTGCTGAGAGGCTTTCACCACATGCATCCCCAAAAGTGTATTTTCAGAGCTCAAGGTACTGAAGCAGAACATGTGACAAGAGCTGACAGACTGAGGAAGAAGAGATAAAAGACAATGATCTTGTTCATTCTGGTTCTACTTGTGCCCTGGTTTTCCTCCAGGGTGGGAGGCCATCTTTGCCCAAGATATAAGTCAGGGAGGTAGCATGTTTATCGTTGGTCATCTGGGCAGCACCCTGTGGTCTGAACTATTTATTTAAACACAGGGTCCTGAAATCTTATCTTGGGATCATAAATCTCTTCAAAATACATACCGAGTTGACTTCTGAACAATGATCTCTGTTCATATAACAGTAATGGTTTTAAAGCTACATTACAAACAAAAATTCTACATACATTTCCTGGGAAAGTAATGCACTACTTTCGGTAGAAAAAGACAGAACCTAAAAAAAAAATTCTGCCAAAAAATAAGGAGACTCTCAGATTTATTTGAAGAACTACACTAAAATTCTTCACGAGAGAATCTTAACCTTATATCAAAGGCACACTTCAATATAAGAAAAAGAAAAAAATAAATACACCTTCATTATACCACACTGGACCACACGATAACCTCCCCCGCCCCCTGAGAAAGCACATGCAATCAGCCTGGAGGAGGAGCTGCCCTGCCGTGAGGATACAGCACCCTCGCTGACCTGCGGCTACTCCGGGGGCTGTGTCACAGACCAGAGCTGAGTGGAGGAACAGTTTGTGGTCTGAGCAATGCAAAGCACGTAACCACAAAAGGCCAATTAAAAACCAACAAATCAGAAAACAGGTGACTAGAAGCAAAATATAAAGCAAAACAGAGATGACCCCAAACTGGCAAAGACACCACAGATCGTGTAAAAGGAAGCACAGCGTTTGTCGCAAATACAAGACATCTGAAGAGATCTGAGACATGACATCACGCTGGCTGTCAGCCCTCCTTCCCACAGGTCCAGAAGCCCAGCCCATCTCCGCACTCAACTCCTAGTCTGCCCACTACTGGGAGCTGATGAAACTGTGTGGTTGCAGGCACTGGTGTGGACGGGCGGGAAGTCCCTACCTGCTCGGCCAGCTTCCACAGCCGGTGAGGCTACAGCAGCAGGAGGTGGGAGCAGAGGACACCAGACCAACAGAAACCGAACATCGAGGACACACAGACACAGAAACAGACAACCCAGCAGTAAAAGTGGGATGAAGAAGAGGGAGGGGTGGGGAGGAGAATGCAAAAAGCAGAGAACAAAGTAAAAAGAAGATCAAAAACAATGTCAAATATGGAAATCATTAAAATCAATCACTGTACCATTAAAGGCTAAAAAAAAAAATCTAAAAAGATGTTCACATATCCACAGAGCAACAGAGGAGGTAACAGATGACTGGCCACGGGCAAGTGGGCCTGAGGAACTGCTTTTCATACATACGGTCAGTGGGTGTTGATTTTATGGTACTTTTCTCTAGTTTCTGCTCTTTACTGAGAAAGCAGGGAGTATGAATTTAATTGACCAAATCTGTTGAGTGTTCCTCACTGAAATAGCTTCGTGTTTCTTACTACAATAATGAAGGTGACCCTGGAAGTCTGTTAATCTTCAGGCTGTCTAGCCCTGCTCATACGAAAAGAGTTCAGAGTATGCATGAAGCATGGACCAAACCTCAGGCTCCTTGCTCAGTGGTGCGGGAGGGACTCCCCACAATGAGCACCCTGCCTCCCCCTCAGCTCTGTCCCCCAAGACGCTGCGTCCCCTTCCCTCTCATCTGCCAGGTTCCGGTGCCCACCTCCACCATCCAAAAGTATCGGAGTCCACAGGGGAAAAACTGTAAAGCCAATAGTGGAAGCTCCTCGGATGCTGCATGTCTTCCCTGGCTGACTGTCTCTCCTGACATCCCAAGAAAGCTGGAACAAGCCCAGGTTTCTGCATGGGCACAGTTCTGTATGAGTCCGGCCTCTTGTCTCCCTACTCAGGCACCTCAGAATCTCATGCATCACCAACATTTCTTTCTGCAGTCACCACAATCTGCTAGCTGCATAACTCAGCCTCCCCAAGACCAGGGGACACTTCTAGAAGGTGACCCATGGACACGAGAAACATAATTCTGAGAGCACAGCTCAGATGCGTCTCCATTCCTCGTCTGGACAAGGTCCCTGGCTATGTACCTCGAGAGATGGAGGCCTGCCCTCTCCCAGAGCACACAGTCCAGTCGAGGGCCCTGAGGAAGCACAGAGGGCCATCCAGCTGAGAAAACATGCCCTCAAACAACAACCAATCAACTGAAAACACTCACTGATTTCACACATGCTGTTAATTCCGGGGTTCCATAAGAAAAATGGCATGAATTTCACAATACCTTCAAGCACTTAGGACAGGGCTTGGAATTTGGGAACTACCTTAGCATTTCTGTTTTTCATGGTTTTACATTAAGGAATTGATGATGATTCTCTCCAGGCAGATGGGTGTTATTTATTGGCTAGTATTTTCTGATTTTTGTTTCTTAAAATAAATATTCTTTTGTAAAAAATTCAGACTCTAAAAATTCATAACTTTTCAGGTTGTTTTCCTTATTTGTATAATTATTCTTAAAAATTCAGTTTTGGTATATTTAATACCTTTATTACACATTTCTTATGTGTCAGACCCTGCAGAAATACAATGGGAACAAGAGACATGGGGCTTCTGCTCTCAGACCTCAACCTCAAGCTATGTCTTCTCTGTTTGTTTCAGATCAGTTCAGTTCAGTCACTCAGTCATGCCTGACTCTTTGAGACCCCATGGACTGCAGCACGCCAGGCCTCCCTGTCCATCACCAACTCCGGGAGCTTGCTCAAACTCATGTCCATTGAGTCAGTGATGTCATCCAACCATCTCATCCTCTGTTGTCCCCTTCTCCCGCCTTCAATCTTTCCCAGCATCAGGATCTTTTCCAGTGAGTCAGTTCTTCGCATCAGGTGACCAAAGTATTGGACTTATTTCAGCATCAGTCCCTCCAATGAATATTCAGGACTGATTTCCTTTAGGATGGATTGGTTTGATCTCCTTGCTGTCCAGGGGACTCTCAAGAGTCTTCTCCAACACCACAGTTCAAAAGCATCTTCGGCGCTCAGCATTTTTTATGGTCCAACTATCACATCCATACATGAACTACTGCAAAAACCATAGCTTTGACTAGACGGACCTTAGTTGGCAAAGGAATGTCTCTGATTTTTAATATGCTGTCTAGGTTGGTCATAGTTTTTCTTCCAAGGAGCAAGCATCTTTTAATTTCATGGCTGCAGTCACCATCTGCAGTGATTTTGGAGCCCAAGAAAATAAAGTCTCTCACTGTTTCCATTGTTTCCCCATCTATTTGGCATGAAGTGATGGGACCAGATGCCATGATCTTAGCTTTCTGAATGTTGAGTTTTAAGCTACCTTTTTCACTCTCCTCTTTCACTTTCATCAAGAGGCTCTTTAGTTCTTCTTCACTTTCTTCCACAAGGGTGGTGTCATCTGCATATCTGAGATTATTGGTATTTCTCCCAGCAATCTTGATTCCAGCTTGTGCTTCATCCAGCCTAGCATTTCGCATGATGTACTCTGCATATAAGTTAAATAAGCAGGGTGACAATACACAACCCTGATGTACTCCTTTCCCAATGTGGAACCAGTCTGTTGTTTGATGTTCAGTTCTAACTGTTGCTTCTTGATTTGCATACAGATTTCTCAGGAGGCAGGTCAGGTGGTCTGGTATTCCCATCTCTTGAAGAATTTTCCAGTTTGTTGTGATCCATGCAGTCAAAGGCTATGGCATAGTCAATGAAACAGAAGTAGATGTTTTTTATGGAACTCTTGTGCTTTTTCTATGATCCAACAGATGTTGGCAATTTGAGCTCTGGTTCCTCTGCCTTTTCTAAATCCATCCTGAACATCTGGAAGTTCACGGTTCACGTACTGTTGAAGCCTGGTTTGCTAGTGTGTGATATGAGTGCAGTTGTGTGGTAGTCTGAACATTCTTTGGCGTTGCCTTTCTTTGGGATTGGAATGAAAACTGACCTTTTCCAGTCCTGTGGCCATTGCTGAGTTTTCCAAATTTAAATTTGGAGTTTAAATTTCCAAATTGAAATTTCCACTTTGACAGAATAATCTTTTAGGATTTGAAATAACTCAGCTGGAATTCCATCACCTCCACTAGCTTTGTTCGTAGTGATGCTTCCTAAGGCCCACCTGACTTCGCACTCCAGGATGTCTAGCTCTAGGTGAGTGATCATACCATCGTGGTTATCTTGGTCATGGAAGATCTTGTTTGGGATCACAATCACCTATTTTTTGATTTATGCAAAAATTAATAGAAAATAAACATTTCCACTGACCAACCCTGCCTTGCATTTATTGCTGCTTTTGCCCACATTTTTGTATGTTCATGTCACAGGGCGCTTTGCAGAACTGTCAACTCAGAGATGTCCTTCTTGGCTACCCTAACTGTAAAACTGCCTCCTCTGTCCCTCCTTTATGCTCTTACTTCATTTTTCTTAAGAATATTTTACTCACTTCCTGAAAAATTCATCTGTATGTCTCCTGTCCATGTGGTTCCCTGAGGGCCAGAACTGTGTCTTGAGTTTCTGTAAGTAAAATCTGACTCTGGCTGACACGAGGCTACTCCCAGGATGGAGCATGCCAGAGACACCACATGTGCGGTAACGGTTCTGCCCATATCCTGCTGTGTGCTGTGTCCCACACAGCACACATGGTCTAGCTCCCCAAACCATAAAACTCCAAAACCCCGACGCACATCTGGTTGCAGGCATGGCAGGGAGAGAGAGCCTGCACTGCTTAGTGGGATGCACTTGAATTTACCTGATTTATCTCTACTGCCAGACTCATTAATACTTTCAGCTATTTTCTAATACTGACCATTCAGAAAAACTGGCCGAAAATTAGATGAGAGTAAAGCACACAAGTAGAAAAATTTAAAATGTACAAAATCCTTAAAGACACTGCCAAGATTCCAAAAGAGCACTGTGACCTGGGACTGGCAATTGCAACTTTGACCTACACATCACACTGATGGGACTGTCTTCTATAAAAGAATATATTATTTTGTTATTAAAAGTATGCAACTTCAAGTAGTCAACATTCTTACAACACATATTTATTAAATATTTACAAAGCACTAGGTCCAGTTCTAGGTGGTAAGGACAAAGACCGATGGAGCTTGTATTTCAAGCCACAAGGTGCCAAATACCTACGTGCCAACTTCATTCTTGGCTTCTCACCCTTATTTTCTGTCACTTCTACCTTTTCCATTATTTTTAGTGTATTTTACTTTTCCTATTTAATTTACTGTTTCCTTATAAAAACTTCTTAAAACATTTTGGATTAAGTAGATGGAAATAAATGAAAAAAAGAGGTAACTAACATAAGTGCTTTATTTCTGGTGTCTACAAAGTTTTAATTTTACATAATAAAAGTGTTATAGAATTCTTTGTTGCCTGTATGAAGTGGACAAATGCTAAATGATATCTGTTAATATGGGATCTATTCTATGTCTTCCTCCCTTCATCTGCCAGCATTCTGAGAGAGAGAATAACATCGCTGTGGGCAGGGGCCTGTCTCTCACAGATTTCTGTGGACTCGTGATTCACTCTCCGCTGCTTGCAGAAGAGAGTGTTACAGAATCCTATGTCCGGATTCATCTAATGAGTGTATTTCTCATTTCTTCTCAAGCAGAACAGATAAAGGTGAAGAGGAAAAAAAAAATCTAAGCATTTAAAGGACCAGCTGGGCAAATCAATCCAATCCTTCAGATTACTTCAATCACAGAACAAGGCTCAATGGACTCCTGAGGACTCTGGTAGTTACAAATGTTTAAAAATGGAGCTGATTCAAAGAGAAGGAAGACAGAGGCAAGGAACATCTAATGAAAATCAGAAAAGCTTCCTGTCGCTGATTTTTCTAAAGCGATCTCATCAGACTGATTGTGTGGGGAACAGTCAGTGCTTTGTCTCCGAAGTCCAAATACTGAGAGCTCTAGCCAGGAGGCAGCAGACCAGGAGCTTCCCATGGTTGCCCAAGGGGAACTAGAAGCAGCATCTCAGGCCACACACGGGGGACATGATAGGTGGCAGGGAGGGGAGCTCGGGAGCTGGTTTGCGGCAACTGTCCTCCACTCCAGCACCTGTTGTGAAGGAAGTTCCTGTCCTTTTCATACGCTCAAAGGAACAGAGCCTGCAGCTGAGCCTGGGACCAGCTCATTTTGGCTGAGGTGGCCTGAAGGGCACTGGGGGAGGTTCCCACACAACCTTCCTCTCCTTCATAAACTAGATCTCAGGTAAAGAGTTCAGAGCAGGAGAGAACAGTGAAGATGGTCAGAAGTGGGCTAATGAAGAGACAGGAAACAAGTATTTTTGGCCACGTAGGATACAAGGCTACTTTATGAGGGCAGCCTCACTTACAGCTCTGCCTTAGAAATGCAGCAATTGTTACTTCAATGGTGTCATCACAGGAGCAAATTTGTGAACCTGCTTAATGGACTGGAATTCTCCCTACAGAAATCACTGTCTGCATACAAGAGACTAAGTACTTCAAGGGACAGGATTTCTTGCAACAGTGAAACATTTGTTTAGTATCTCATCTTTAAAGAGCCTGACGAGAGGTTTGGACAAACAGCAACTCTTGCTACAAAACTTAAAATGTCCCAGGGCAGAATAAGCCTGTGAATGCTAGTTATGAATAATGGTTACTGACAAATGCAGACTTTAACTAAAAAAAAAAAAAAAGGAAACAAGTGTGCACCAACCACATGCATTTGATTGAAAGATTCCTTCTAAATGTGGGTTAGCATCAGCAGGGAACTGTGGTGAGCAGTTTGGCGCTGTATGCCTGTCTTTAAAAGTCACTCTGTGACCTAAGCACTTATTAGCATCAGGGAAACTCACCTGCAAGCAAATTGCCAGGTTCACTCGACAGCCAAACGAGGTACTAACGGCCCGCGGGTGGAGGCCCAGGTCTTTGAACAGTTTCGAGAAAGACTGGGTGAGTGCTATTCGGGGCCGCTCCTCTGCCACCACCACACAGGTCCGCACGCGGGACAAGTCCAGTCCTCGTGCCTACAAATAATGACAGAGGCAGGAGGTCACACTTGCCAGTGTTAAGGTGTGACCAGCAGGCTCCTCACCCAGACCCACAAAACCACAGAAACTCCACACAGATATTCATTCCCAGAGCTCTGTGTCCACACCAGTAATCAAAATGCTGTAGAACATATGTGTAAACAAAAAACGGCCCATATCCAATTATCAAGGATGCCATTACAAACATTTCAAGTAACTCAAGAAGCATAATGAAGAGCAAAGTTGAAGAAAAACAAGATCTGGATAAAATAATTAAAGGACAGGGTCTGGGGAGGAACAGAAGCACCTGTATACACTACTGAGAGCCTGGATACACAGAACACACATTGGAGAGAAATGAGAAACCTACTTTTAATACAGGAATGGAAAACAAAAACATCTGGGCAGCTTCTTAAACACCGTTCTTCTTTCATGTCCTGAGATTAAACTGTCATGATGAAGCACAGCTCAGTTCTGCCTAAATTCCATGAAATGAATGACATGGAAACACCCTGGAGCTGGAAATGAAGTGCCTTGAGCCTAACACACTCCCAGACAGAGTCCAGGAAGAGCACAGACTGTGATGGGAGCAGCACTGACATGGCAGCACGGGAGTGACGGGGTCTCCAGTGCACACGGGAAAGTCACCAGGAGCCAGCCACAGCTGGGAGAGCTGACAGGGCCCCTGTGCTGAGGGCAACCTTCCAGACATGCTGCTACATGGGGCAAGGTGAGTGTGCAAAACAGGAGGGTCCCTGACACACACGTGTTTGGGAGAATGCAGCCTAGGCTCTGGACGGTGCATTTGGGGCCAGAGATCCAAAATTTGGCCCTGAGTTTATTAAATGTAAGAACTTGGAAAAGGTGCTTGATTACTCTGTAACTTAAGTCTTCTCATCTTTAAAATGGAGACAATAATGGATCCAAGTCAGAGAGCCGATGTAAGGGTTAAACTAATCAAAGTGCAAAGTGCTTAGATATCACTTATTTCATTTGGTCATTTACATATGCACCCTGTGGGAAAGTTCATGAAACATAATCATTTTATAGCACAACATAGGTGGACATGAATAATAATCATGTTTTATAAATTTCTTTTGCTATATAAACATAACTTCAAGAAATAATATGCCAGCAAATTTGGAAAACTCAGCAGTGGCCACAGGACTGGAAAAGGTCAGTTTTCATTCCAATCCCAAGGAAAGGCAATGCCAAAGAATGTTCAAACTACCACACAACTGCACTCATATCACACGCTAGCAAAGTAATGCTCAAAATTCTCCAAGCCAAGCTTCAACAGTACGTGAACCGTGAACTTCCAGATGTTCAAGATGGATTTTAAAAAGGCAGAGGAACCAGAGATCAAATTGCCAACATCCACTGGATCACAGAAAAACAAGGGAGTTTCAGAAAATATCTATTTCTACTTTATTGACTATGCCAAAGCCTTTGACTGTGTGGATCATGAGAAACTGTGGAAAATTCTGAAAGAGATGGGAATACCAGACCACTTGATGACCTGCCTCTTGAGAAATCTATATGCAGGTCAGGAAGTAACAGTTAGAACTGGACATGGAACAACAGACTAGTTCCAAACAGGAAAAGGAGTACGTCAAGCCTGTATATTGTCATCCTGCTTATTTAATTTATATGCAGAGTACATCATGAGAAACGCTGGGCTGGATGAAGCACAAGCTGGAATCAAGACTGCCAGGAGAAGTATCAATAACCTCAGATATGCAGATGACATCACCCTTATGGCAGAAAGGAAGAACTAAAGAGACTCTTGATGAAAGTAAAGAGGAGAGTGAAAAAGTTGGCTGAAAACTCAACATTCAGAAAACTAAGATCATGGCAGCTGGTCCCATCACTTCATGGCAAAGAGATGGGGGAACAATGGAAACAGTGGCTGACTTAATTTTGGGGGGCTCCAAAATCACTGCAGATGGTGACTGCAGCCATGAAATTAAAAGATGCTTACTCCTTGGAGGGAAGGTTATGACCAACCTAGACAGCATATTAAAAATCAGAGACATTCCTTTGCCAACAAAGGTCTGTCTAGTCAAGGCTATGGTTTTTCCAGTAGTCATGTATGGATGTGCGAGTTGGACTATAAAGAAAGCTGAGCACCAAAGAATTGATGCTTTTGAACTGCAGTGTTGGAGAAGATTCTTGAGAGTCCCTTGGACTGCAAGGAGATCCGAGCAGTCCATCCTAAAGGAGATCAATCCTGAGTGTTCACTGGAAGGACTGATGCTGAAGCTGAAACTCCAATACTTTGGCCACCTGATGCGAAGAACTGATTCATTGGAAAAGACCCTGATGCTGGGAAAGATTGAAGACAGGAGGAGAAGGGGACGACAGAAGATGAGATGGTAGGATGGCATCACCGACTCAACGGACATGAGTTTGGATAAACTCCAGGAGTTGGTGATGGACAGGGAGGCCTGGTGTGCTGCGGTCCATGGGGTCACAAAGAGTCGGACACAACTGAGCAACTGAACTGAAGACATAATAATTTATTGCTGTAGCTTAATATCTAAGTTACCATGCATTTTGCTTTCTTGTTCAAGCTTAATGCATTGGGTCTGAATAGGGAAACAAAATCCAGGAGCGAGAAATACATTGCTTTACTAATGGCAGGTGTATAGGTAATTTGTACATATATATACATACACACAAATATAACCTGTGTATACATACACATACTCTCTCTCTCACATAGATCTGAGCATAGAAACAGTGAACAGTTGGAATACTAACCATAACAGGTCTTATAATTATTCTCTACTAGTTACTTGAATATTATGGTATGTCTACCGAGATGTCCTTGGCTATCACATAATGGTAACTGAATATTAATAAATAAAACCAAACCACTGTTCACTGAACTGTACAACTGAAATCTGGTTAGGACCCAGATATAACAATCAAGGTCTTCAAGAAAAACGAAATGAGTGGCCAAATTAAGACCTATGACTGTAACCTCATCACTGGAATAAAACTGAGTCCACCAACAATTAAAAAGGCAGTTCAGGGCCCTCTGAGCAGCCCTAACAGAATTAAAGACATCAATAACATACGTTCTGATCTCTAACTCTGGCAGTGGGAAAACATTCATGGTATAAAATGAGGTTTTCATGTAGAAGCAACTCTGTAAACCCTCAGGTGACAGTGGCTGCCCCACCACACCTCTTTCATGCCCTCTGATACTGTGCTTCCCCAGGATGCTGGCAATGCCCCAGGAACTCTTGGGTTGCTTACCTTGAGGGATTCAGTCTGCGATCCCAGCCCCTTGGTGCACAGTTCCATCACTGAATAGGAGCAAAATGTATCCCGGACTTTGTACTGACTCACGGCAAGCAGCCACAAGGCAGGATTGGTCTCCAGCTCTGCCGGCGGGATGAGGATGGACTGGTGCCCAGAGTACACACTGCAGAGAGACACAGGAGGGCTCAGCAAGGATGGAGGAGGGGGATCCACTGGCCTCTGAGAAACACCTGCTTCCATTTGCAAAAGGGGACAGTCACATCAACTCTACTTCCGGGTGTTTGTAAATAAAAAACAAAAGGTGTTTATGAAAACATTCTGAAAAACACAAAAGAATTATGTAACTATGATCTGCAGTTACTGTCATTTTGAGCACTTGGTGAAGTATCTCAAAGCTATGATGCTGGTAGGTTTCTCTCAAAGCTACTACACTAACAAACTGAATCTCACAGTGGGAAACACAGGACTGAATTTTGGTTAAAAGGTCTGAAAGTTCGGAAGAGCAGTTGACGAACTGGATGCTGTCTGGTTTAGCAACTGAAGTTTCATTGGGACCTGGCCCTCAGTCCTTGCAGTACTGTCTTGCTGTGGCAGCCACATCAATAGGCAGAGAAGAGGGCTGCAACAGAGGCCATGCAGCCTGCATGTGTACTGAACAGACAACTGAGGAAAAGCATGCCCAACTTGAATTCAGAAAACTGACATTCAGAGTAAATAAAACTAAGACAATTAGAATATGATTATAATTTCACTCAAAACGATCCAAATAAATACCAAAAAAGAACTAAGGAAAATACATGCATTCTCTTGTGTGTGGGCTCAGTCACGTCCTACTCTGTGACCCCCCTAGACTGGAGCCCACCAGTCTCCTCTGTCTATGGAATTCTCCAGGCAAGAATACTGGAGTGGGTAGCCTTTCCCTTCTCTAGGGGATCTTCCCGACCCAGGGGTTGAACCCAGGTCTCCCACATGGCAGGAGGGTTCTTCACCGTCTGAGCCCCAAGGACGCCTGGATGAAGTAGCTGACTGACAAAGCTGTGTTAGCTTCCAGGGTACAGCACAGTGATTCAATTATACACACACACAGATGTATTTTTTCAGATTCTTTTTCCTCATATGGGATTACAAAATACTAAGTATAGTTCCCTGTGCTATATAGTAGGGCCTTCCTTGTTGGTTACCTATTTTATATATAATAGTGTGTATACGTTAATCTCAAACTCTTAATTTATACCTCTCCCCACCACTCTTCCCTTTGGTAACCGTAAGTTTGTTTTCTATGTCAGTGGGTCTATTTCTGCTTTGTAAATAAACTCCTTTGTATCTTTTTTCTTTTGGATTCTACATATAAGCAATGTCATATGGTATCTCCCTGTCTTATTTCACTTACCATGATAATCTCTAGATCGATACATGGTGCTGCAGATGGCATTATTTCACTCTTTTTTTAGAGCTGAGTAATATTCCTTTGTGTATATATACCATATCATCTTTATCCAACTGTCAATGGACATTTAGGTTGCTTCCCTGTCTTTGTAAATTTCCATGCTGCTGTAAACAATGCTGCAATGAACACTGGGGTACATATATTTTTTTCAAATTAGTTTTCTCCAGATAGATAGATGCCCAGGAGTGGAACTGAAGGATCATATGGTAATCCCGTGTTTAGTTTTTTTAAGGAACCTCTATTCTCCATAGTGGCTGCACAAATTTACAATCTCACCAACACTGTAGGAGGGTTCCTCTTTCTCCACACCCTCTCCAGAGTTTATTATTTGTAGACTTTTTGATGATGGCCATTCTGACTGTATGAAGTGATACCTCATCATAGTTTTGATTTGCATTTCTCTAATAATTAGCAATGTTGTTAAGCATCTTTTCATGTGCCTGTTGGCCATCTACATGTCTTCTCTGGAGAAATGTCATTTTAGATCTCTGTCCATTACTTGACTGGGTTTTTTAAAATATTGAGCTGCATGAGCTCTTTGCATATTTTGAAGGTTAATCCCCTGTTGGTTGCATCATTTGCAAATATTTACTCCCAGTCAATATGTTGTCTTTTTATTTTGTTCATGGTTTCCTTTGCTGTGCCAAAGCTTTCAAGTTTAATTAGGTCACATTTGTTTTTATTTCCATTACTCCAGGAGATGGAGTCAAGAAGATATTGTTGCAAATGATATGTTTTGTCTATGTTTTCCTCTATGAGTTTTACAGTATGCGGTTTTAAGTTTAGGTCTTTAATCCCTTTTGAGTTTATTTTTGCCTGTGGTGTTAAAGAATGATCTAATTTCATTTTTTTTACAGATAGCTATAGTTTTCCCGGCACCACATACTGAAGACACTATCTGTTCTCCAGTATAGATAGTCTTGCCTATGTCCTAGATTAACTAACCACAGGTGCATGGGTTTACCTCTGGACTTTCTATCCTGCTTCCATTGACCTGTGTTTCTCTTTCTGTGCCAGCACCATACTGTACTGATGACTTCAGCTTTGTAGTATAGTCTGACGTAAGGAAGCCTAATTCCTCTTGTTCCATTCTTCTTTCTCAGGACTGCTTTGGCTATTCGGTCTTCTATGTTTTCATGCAAATTTAAATTTCCATACAAATTAAAATTTTTTGTTCTATATCTGTGAAAAATGCCCTTGGTAATTTGATAGGCATTGTGTTGAATGTATAGATTGTCCTGGGTAGTATAGTCATTTTAACAATACTGATTCTGTCCAAGAACTGTCCAATACTGACCAAGAACACAGTGTATCTTTCCATTTGTTTGTGTCCTCTTAAATTTCTTTCATCAGCATCTTACAGTTTTCAGAGTACAGGTCTTTATGCCTCCTTAGGAGGTTTATTCCTAAGTATTTTATTTTTTTTGATGTGATGGTAAATGGGGTTTTTTCCTTAATTTCTCTCTTTGCCCTTTTACTGTTAATGCAACAGATTTCTGTGTATTGATTTTGTATCCTGCCAGTTTACTGAATTAACTTTATGAGCTCTAGTAGTTGCGAGCTGAATCCAACAATATTAAAAGGATCATATACCACAATCAAGGGAAATTCAGCCCAGGGATGCATGGATCTTTTAGTATTTGCAAATCAGTCTAGTACTCTACATTAACAAATTGAAGAATAAAAACCACATGATCATCTCAATAGATGCAGAAAAAGCTTTTGGTAAAATTTAGCACCCATTTATGATTAAAAACTCTCCAGAAAGTCGGAGAAGGAAAAGGCGACCCTCTCCAGCATTCTTGCCTGGAGAACACTATGGAGAGAGGAGCCTGGCAGGCCATGGTCCATGAGGTTGCACAGAGTTGGACACAACTAAAGCAACTAAGCACACACTCCAGAAAGCAGGCATGGAGGCCTTATATGACAAACCCACAGCTAACATACTCAGTGGTGAAGAGCTGAAAGCATCTGCTCTGAGAACAAATGCTACAAACTGGTGACTGCTTTCAGTTCAGTTCAGTTCAGTTGCTCAGTCATGTCCCACTCTTTCCTACCCTATGGACTGAAGCATGCCAGGCCGCCCTGTCCATCACCAACTCCTGGAGTTTACTCAAACTCATGTTGATTGAGTCGGTGATGCCATCCAACCATCTCATCCTCTGTCATCACCTTCTCCTCCTGCTTTCAACTGTTCCCAGCATCAAGGTCCTTTCCAATGAGTCAGTTCTTCACATCAGGTGGCCAAAGTATTGGAGTTCCAGCTTCAGCATCAATGAATATTCAGGAATGATTTCCTTTAGGATGGACTGGTTGGATCTCCTTGTGGTCCAGGGGACTCTCAAGAGTCTTCTCCAATACCACAGTTCAAAAGTATCAATTCTTTGGTGCTCAGCTTTCTTTATAGTCCAACTCACACATCTATACATGACTACTGGAAAAACCATAGCTTTGACTAGACGGACCATAGTTGGCAAAGGAATGTCTCTGCTTTTCAATATGCTGTCTAGGTTGGTCATAACTTTTCTTTCAAGGAGCAAGCATCTTTTAATTTCACGGCTGCAGTCACCATCTGCAGTGATTTTGGAGCCCCCCAAAATTAACCACTGTTTTCAGTGCTTCCCCATCTCTTTGCCATGAAGTGATGGGACCAGATGCCATGATCTTAGTTTTCTGAATGTTGAGTTTTCAGCCAACTTTTGCACTCTCCTCTTTTAGTTTCATCAAGAGGCTCTTTAGTTCTTCTTCACTTTCTGCCATAAGGGTGGTGTCATTTACATATCTGAGGTTACTGATACTTCTCCTGCAGTCTTGATTCCAGCTTGTGCTTCATCTAGCCCAGCGTTTCTCATGATGTACTCTGCATATAAGTTAAATAAGTAGGGTGACAATATACAGCCTTGACATACTCCTTTCCCTATTTGGAACCAGTTTGCTGTTCCATGTCCAATTCTAACTGTTGCTTCCTGACCTGCATACAGGTTTCTCAAGAGGCAGGTCAGATGGTCTGGTATTCCCATCTCTTTCAGAATTTTCCACAGTTTCTCATGATCTACACAGTCAAAGGCTTTGGCATAGTCAATAGGCAGAAATAGATGCTTTTCTGGTACTCTCTTGCTTTTTCCATGATCCAGCGAATGTTGGCAATTTGATCTCTGGTTCCTCTGCCTTTTCTAAATACAGCTCGAATACCTGGAAGTTCATGGTTCACGTTTTGCTGAAGCCTGGCTTGGAGAATTTTGAGCATCACTTTACTAGCATGTGAGATGAGTTCAATTGTGCAGTAGTTCAAACATTCTTTGGCATTGTCTTTCTTTGCGATTGGAATGAAAACTGGCCTTTTCCAGTCCTGTGGCCACTGCTGAGTTTTCCAGATTTGCTGGCATATTGAGTGCAGCACTTTCATAGCATCACTTTTGAGGATTTGAACTAGCTCAACTGGAATTCCATCACCTCCACTAGCTTTGTTCGTAGTGATGCTTCCTAAGGCCCACTTGACTTCACATTCCAGGATGTCTGGCTCTAAGTGAGTGATCACACCATCGTGATTATCTGGGTCGTGAAGATCTTTTTTGTACAGTTCTTCTGTGTATTCTTGCCACCTCTTCTTAATATCATCTGCTTCTGTTAGGTCCATACAATTTCTGTCCTTTATTGTGCCCACCTTTGCATGAAATGTTCCTTTGGTATCTCTAATTTTCTTGAAGAGATCTCTAGCCTTTCCCACTCTGTTGTTTTCCTCTATTTTTTTGCACTGATCACTGAGGAAGGCTTTCTTATCTCTCCTTGCTATTCTTTGGAATTCTGCATTCAAATGAGTATATCTTTCCTTTTCTCCTTTGCTTTTCACTTCTCTTCTTTTTACAGCAATCTGTAAGGCTTCCTCAGACAGCCATTTTGCTTTTTTGCATTTCTTTTTCTTGGGGACGGTCTTGATCCCTGTCTCCTGTACAATGTCACGAACCTCCATCCACAGTTCTTCAGGTACTCTGTGTATCAGATCTAATCCCTTGAATCTATTTCTCACTTCCACTGTATAATCGTAAGGGATTTGATTTAGGTCATACCTGAATAGTCTAGTGGTTTTCCCTACTTTCTTGAATTTAAGTCTGGATTTGGCAATAAGCAGTTCATGATCTGAGCCACGGTCAGCTCCAGGTCTTGTTTTTGCTAACTTTATACAGCTTCTCCATCTTTGGCTGCAAAGAATATAATCAATCTGTTTTCGGTATTGACCATCTGGTGATGTTCATGTGTAGAGTCTTCTCTTGTGTTGTTGGAAGATGGTGTTTGCTATGATCAGTGCATTCTCTTGGCAGAACTCTATTAGCCTTTGTCCTGCTTCATTTTGTACTCCAAGGTCAAATTTGCCTGTTACTCTAGGTGTTTCTTGACTTCCTACTTTTACCTTCCAGTCCCCTATAATGAAAAGGACATCTTTTTTGGGTCTTAGTTCTAGAAGGTCTTGTAGGTCTTCATACAACCGTTCAACTTCAGCTTCTTCAGCATTACTGGTTGGGGCATAGACGTAGATTACTGTGATATTAAATGGTTTGCTTGGAAACGAACAGAGATCATTCTGTCATTTTTGAGATTGCATCCAAGTACTGCATTTCAGACTCTTCTGTTGACTATGATGGCTACTCCATTTCTTCTAAGGGATTCTTGCCCACAGTAGTAGATATAATGGTCATCTGAGTTAAATTCACCCATTCCAGTCCATTTTAGTTCGCTGATTCCTAAAATGTCGACATTCACTCTTGCCATCTCCTCTTGCCATCTTGCCATCTCGCCATCTCGTCTTTGACCACTTCCAATTTTCCTTGATTCATGGACCTGACATTCCAGGTTCCTATGCGACACTGCTCTTTACAGCATCGGACTTTGCTTCTATCACCAGTCACATCCACAACTGAGTGTTGTTTTTGCTTTGGCTCCATCTCTTCATTCTTTCTGGAGTTATTTCTCCATTGATCTCCAGTAGCATACTGGGCACCTACCGACCTGGGGAGTTCATCTTTCAGTGTCTTTTCTTTTTGCCTTTTCATCCTGTTCATGGGGTTCTCAAGGCAAGAATACTGAAATGGTTTGCCATTCCCTTCTCCAGTGGACCACATTTTGTCAGAACTCTCCACCATGATCCGTCCGTCTTGGGTGGCCCTTTACCCCATGGCTCATAGTTTCATTGAGTTAGACAACGCTGTGGTCCATGTGATCAGATTGGTTAGTTTTCTGTAATTGTGGTTTTCATTCTGTCTGCCCTCTGATGGAGAAGGATAAGAGGTTATGGAAGCTTCCTGATGGGAGAGACTGAGTGTGGGGGAAACTGGGCCTTGTTCTGATGTGCAGACACTGAGTGTAGCAGCACATCAGTGAAAGGGACCTTCTGAAGAAGGTCACCATTATCTTCAGTACCTCCACCATAGTTTGGCCCCAGGTAAATAACAGGGAGGGAACACAGCTCCACCCATCAACAGAAAGTTGGATTATAGATTTACTGAGCATAGCCCCACCCATCAGAACAAAAGGCTCCTCCATCCATGAGTTTTTCCATGCAAGAATACTGGATTGGGTTGCCATTTCCTTCTCCAAGGCATCTTCCCATCCCAGGGTTCGAACCTGGGTCTCCCGCATTGCAGGCAAACTCTTTACCATCTGAGCAACCAGGGAATCCAAGAGCTCTGAGGATGTAATGACTGGTCTCAGTAACCAGGATAAAGGATTATAATATCCCAAACTTTCCTTTGAATGTTTGCAAATATTTCCTTTGAAATCCTGCTAATGTGAAAGTTTTGCTATGCACATAATACGCAAAATTGCACATTCCATTGGAGCCCTATTGAAATGTATAAAAATTATTTTTATAGACATTATATAAAAATCAGTAAGAGCCCATTCCAATAATTGTAATACTCAAAATTCTGTCAATTTTTCTCTAAGATCTGTTTTCAGAAACTGATTGAAGTCTTTAAGGATGACTTTATAATATGGTGGTTATTTAAGAGATCAAACAGCACTACAGCAAACACATCTGTATTACAAATACTGACATCCTAGTCAAACAGCTACTTACTGCAAATCAGATGGATCCAACAACACTTCTGCACAAATGGAGACAAGCCCTGCAGCTTGTGAAAACACACTTTTATCCAAAAGTTCTTGTATCCAACACTGCAGGGCTTTAAAATCAGTTTTTCCATCTGGTTGAGAAACCGGCACGTCCTGCTTGTTTTCTCAATTCTAACCAGTCAGCTTTTCAAGAATATACACTTGGGGTCTGAAGAGGAGCCTAGATCTACAGCGCACCAGGGCTGCCCCTCACACACACAGGTCCTGTGACCACGCCTGGAGCACTCGTCTTCTTTCCAGGGGCCATGAGAGCTAAGGGAGACGCTTGCCCCTGAGCACACCGACACGTGCAGCAGCCCCCAGGTGGGTGACTGCTTGGTGTTTAGTGCCACAGACACCAATGCACCCTCTGCCCTTTGCAATGTGGTGCTCCAGAATCTGCCTATAGACCATGTATGGAGTGACCCTGAATTAGAGCTTCCTTTGTAGCTCAGGTGCCAACTTCAGTGAGAATCCTCAAGGCGGCATTAAGCAGGAAGAAATAAAAATAATGAAAAATTTACCTCTGCTGAATTGATGTTAAAAGAACAATCCTGGCTAAAATTGGATCAACGCCAGGTAACAGCCCAAGATCTAACAACCCTGCACATCATGCACCATATAAGTCATAATTATCCACCAGGAAACGTGGCTTGGAGTTTTCCATGAGCACCAAATATTATTCAACCCACTCGTGAATCAGGGTGAACAGGACCACCTGAGCTAGAACCCCTGCCTGGCTTCTGTTCCAGCTCTAGTTTACACACTTCTCTGTCACCAAAGACTCCCATTTTCTGGTACACACCAAGCTCAGTTAACAACACTGCAGTCTCGTGTATTAGGGAACCAAAATGTACATCAACACCCTATAACGATACACTTCTTAATTATGACAATCTATCATTTCCATATTGTTATCAGCATTTTCCTTTTAAATCCTATCATAAGGAGACCCAAAATGAAGAAAACAAAATGCAAATCACCTATTACTAGCTTTCTTAAGAATACACATCATGATAAAAGATTTGCCTGATCAGACTGCTAAGGGCACGAAAAGGTGGGGTCCACAGTGTGGAGTTCAAGGTTAGAGAAACTAAGCACACTTGTGGAAATTAAGCATAGTTTCACCTCTGTCTTCACTTCTGTAAATGGAAGTCAACATTAATAAAAAAGCTATTAAATCCTAATAGAGGACACACAGAAAACCTGATTCACCAATTTTCTACTTGCCTTTTTTTTGGTCTCAATCCAACAAAAGTTGATTGTTGTTTCATTTATTAACCAATACTGATTTCTTGGCACTGGCTATTATACTTTCCAACTTAATAGCAGGTTGCTTATAGGGAAGAAATTATTTCTTGCAAATTTCTGGAACCTCAACTATTTCAGTTTAGATCTTAACTTCAAAAAGAACAGAACAGTTTAAAAACACTTTGGAAACATTTTCTCCCAGTCTCTGGCCTGCTCCCATTCTCTTGACAGTGCCTTTTGCAGAGCAGAGACAATTGATTTTAATAAAGTCAGTCTGTAAATTATTTCTTTCATGATCAAGCCTTTGGAGGTGTGTCGAAAAGTCATCACCAAACCCAAGATTTATCTAGATTTTCTCCCGAGTTATCATCTAGGAGTTTTATAGCTTTATGTTTCACATTTAGGTGTATGATGTATTTTGATCTATTTTTGAGAAGGCCACAAAGCCTCTGTGTAGATTTATTTCTTTGCAGGGGGCAGAGGTGGATGTCCAGTTGCTCCAACACCATCTGTTGAAAAGGCCATTATATGGTTGTACTGCTTCTGCACATCTGTCAAAGATCAAAGGACTGTACTTACGTGAGTCTGTTTCTGGGCTCTCTCTAACACCAAGAGTGAGCTCTGATGTAAATTACAGACTCTGGGATGACAATATGTCAAGGTAGTTTCCTAGTTTGTAAAAAACATACACTCTGATAGGAGATGCTTATAATGGGGAAGCTGTGCGTGTGGGGGTGGGGTGGAACAGAAAATCTCTGCACTTTTCCGTCAATCTTGCTGTGAAGCTAACAATGCTCTGAAAAAGAAAACCTAAATAAAAAAATTAAAATAAAAAATGGTTGACCAGGAAAAGAGAGAAAAAATACATTCTGGTAACTAATATAAAGGTACACGTTTATAATTCAATGATTTTAGATTAACCTGATAAAACATACAAAGAATTGATAACTCTCACAATTTGGGCACTCTGAGCAAGGCAGTTGTACAACTCAGGATAACACATGTCGCCCTGTGGTATCACACTGGTTAGCCTCCTGAATGGGCACGGTAGGGTCTGTGCCATACACCTCAGTTACTTCAAGGAAAGGAATTTTCTTTTTAAAAAAAACCAACAGTTTTTACTTAGGTATAATTTGCGTATCATAAATCCAACCATTTGAAGCACAGAATTAAAAGAACTTTGACAAATTTGCCGAGTCATACAATGCTCACCACAATGCAGTCTAGAACACTTCCATCACCCTGACACAAAACTGGCAAAACACAGTCCATGTAAAGCTGGCTGTTGGGCCCTGGTGTTTGTTACAGCATTTTTACACACTTAAAACATATACACTTGCATATGTTTGAAAATGTTAATAAAAAGTAGTACACTACATTAGAAAATAAAATCTGAAAGACTATATGCCAAAATGCTAATGTTTATTTACTGGAATCATCCTGATAGCTCAGTTGGTAAAGACTCTGCCTGCAATGCAGGAGAACCCAGTCTGAGTCCTGGGTTGGGAAGATCCACTGCAGGAGGGATAGGCCACTCACTCCAGTATTCTTGGGCTTCCTTTGTGGCTCAGCTGGTAAAGAATCTGCTTGCAATGCAGGAGACCTGGGTTGGGAAGATTCCCTGGAGAAGGGAAAGGCTACCCACTCCAGGATTCTGGCCTGGAGAATTCCATGGACTGTATAATCCATGGGGTTGCAAACAGTCGGACATGACTGAGTGACTTTCACTTTCACTAGGTAGTATCTTATGGAAAGCTTCATTTTGTTCTTTATATTATTTTGTATTTTCTCAAGTTTCTACGATGAACCTATATGTACAATTAGAGAAAAACACCAATAAACATTCATTCTTTCCATACATACTGTTGATACCTGCCAGGAGGGGAGAGGAGTCTGCTCCCGGCCTCCCCCAACTAGAGTCAGGGAGAAGCCGAGGAGGAAAGAGCCTGGATGTCCCTGGTCAGTTCCAGGCCTGGGACATCTGCAAAGATTTGGAGCTACAAGAAGCAAGCCCAGGGTCTGGGAGTTGCTTGGAAAACGGGCTCCCAACAGATAGCTTCTCAAGAGTGGCCCCAGATGTTGTCTCTGTTAGTTTCAGCAAATGTTACAGAGACTAACCTTCCAGACGCTGGAGAGTGTCACTACCTGGCTACCAGCATGCAGAGCCAGGCTGAGGGGGAGCCACATCCTGCAGGCAGCCCCCTCCCATGAGCAGGTCTGAGCTCACAGGTGATCTGAAAAAGCATGCATGTTTACTTATATCACAGAGATACAGAGAAAACTCACCTACAGAGGCACCACAGGACAAATCCAAGTCCACAGTAAGGGTCCAAGCAGATGGCCACTTCTCTCGAGGGGTAGAGCTCACACTGCAGCTTAATAGAACGGCAGAAGGCACTGGTGGCTGCATGAGACATCTGCAAGACAGCAAGGCCGTGTCAGGCGCTAGAGCCAGAGCCCAGCCTCAGGACTCCTGCATCACCACAGGCCACACAGATCACACTGGACCAGACACCAATGCCAAGGGTGGTTTCAGACAGGACAACTGTAGCCAAGCTCTGGTTCCATTAGGAGAGGGTAGGCAGTGGGTTCTCATTAGTCTTCCCATTTTCAATGAGTAAGCCACAAGCAAAACTTCCCGGTCCCCCAGGACTTAGTCACCCCAGCCCATGAGGTCGGGACATCTTGCATTTGAATGGTGGCTTTGACTGCGACCCCACCACAGCCTGTACAGTACATGGGGACATGTGACCACTCACGTGCCCTCTCTAGGCAGAGACAACACCCGACTCGTGCTTCACCTCCAGACCCAGCCCTGCACCTGTCATGCAGCAGAGGGACCAGCAGAGCACACTGGACGCACGACTCCTGTCGGCAAAGACTTGCTGAAGGTCACACCCGTTTGTGCAGTGACATAAGCTTGTCATTTGACAGGAACCCAAGTGCAGTCTCAGTATAGCTACAGTTAAGAGCTTCTCTAAAGGCAGCAGCCAGTCCCACAACAGTCAGTATGGAATGTGAATTCTTTTAAAGTACAGAAAAATTATATCTAATAACATCAATTTTCACAGATGCTTTCTAGCCAAACTAATCTAAGAGGAACAGGAAAGTAAAAGCAGCCCAGAAAACTTTACCAAGTTCATGGTCTTAGACACATCTCAAGTTAGTGTGGAGTGCACATCACCCAGAGCTGAACTGTAAAAGGGACCAGCGCAGAGCATCCGGGCAGAATTTCTGACAGGGATCCTACACACTAGGATGGAAGGGCCTCACTCCTGGTGTGTCTCATTTCTTTCTCCAAGGTGGCTAATAAAAGCTCTCAGTCATCTGATTGGATTTCCCTGAATGTTACAATGCTTCTTGAAAAAGAACAACAAAGTCAGAGGACTCACCCTTTCTGATTTAAAAACTTAGTAGAAAGCTACTGTAATCAAAACAGTGTGGTAGTGGCATAAAGACAGACACATAGAAAAACAGAACAGAATAGATAGCCCAGAAATAAAACCTCACATACATGGTGAAATGACTTTTTAAAAATTTTTCACTAATTTATTTTTCCCTAGACTTCACGTGCAATTGATTGACTGATTGATTGGGGCATAACTGATATACATCATTATGTTAGTTTCAGGTGTACAACACAACATACATATGTGTATGTACTGCAAAATGATCACCACAATAAGTCTAATGAAGAGAGCTACTAAAATTTATTCTCTTACCAACATCCAAGTATGCAACATAGTACACTATTAACCACAGTTTCCATGCTGTACAACACACCAACAGCCCTTACTTATAACCGGAAGCCTGTACCTTTTGGCTTCCGTCACCTGTTTTTGCCTATCACCAATCTGTTTTCTGTATCTATGAGGTTTTTTTTTTTTTTTTTAAATATTTCACATATAAGTGAGATCACACAGCATTTGTCTTTCTGACTTAGCATGATGTCCTTCAGGTTCACCCATGTTGTCACAAATGGCAGAGTTTCCTTCTTTCTAATGGCTGAATTATACTGCACTGTGTGCTTATGGATGGTGTGGGTGAGTGGGCAGGCAGGTCTCATTTTTCTTATCCATTCATCTGCCAATGGACACTGATATTGTTTCCATATCTTGGCTACTGCAAAATAATGCTCTATGAACACTGGGGTGCAGACATCTTTCTGAGTTAGTGTTTTTATTTTCTTCAGATCAGTAGCCAGAAGTGGAATTTTTGGATAACATGGTAGTTTTATTTTTAACTCTTTGAGGATCCTCTATACTGTTTTTCATAGTGGCTACACCAGTTTACATTTCCACCAACAGTGCACAAGGGTTTCTCTTTCTCCACACCCTCATCAACATGTTATCTCTTATCTTTTTGATGATGGCCATCCTGGCAAGTGTGAAGTGATAGCTCACTGTGGTTTTCATTTGCATTTCCCTGATGATTAGTGATGCTGAGCATATTTTCTTGTACCTGTTGTCCATCTGTATGTCTTTTTCAGAAAAATGTCTATTTACATCCTCTGCCCACTTTTAAGCAATCGTTTTTCTGCTCTTAAGTTGTATGAGTTCTTTACATATTTTGGATATTAACCCATTGTCAATACGTGGTTTGCAAATATTTCCTCCCGTTCAGTAGGTTGCCTTTTCATTGGTTGGTTTCCTTTGCTGTGCAGAAGCTTTTGGTTTGATGTAGTTCCACTTGCTTAACTTTTGTTTCCTTTGCTATTGATGTCAAACTAAAAAAATCTCTAAGACCAATGTCTAGGAGCTGACCCCTATGCTACCCCTATGTTTTCTCCTAGGAGAGTTATGGTTTCAGGTTTTATGTTCAAGTCTTTAATTCACTTTGAGTTCATTTTTACATATGGTGTAGAAAATTGGTTCAGTTTCATTCTTTAGCATGTGGCTGTCCAATTCTCCAAGCACATTTACTTAAAGCCTGTCCTTTCCCATTGCATATCCTTGGCTCCTTTGCCATAAACAAGTTAACATTATGTGTGGGTTTATTTCTGGGCTATTCTGTGTCACTGGTCCTTGTGTCTGTTTTTGTACCAGTATCATACTGTTGGCATTACTGTAGCCTTGTAATGTCAGTGAGCATGATGCCTCCAGCTCTGATCTTTTTCAAGATGGCTTTGGCTATTTGGGTCTTTTATGGTTTCATAAAAATTTTAGAATAGTTTGTTCTATTTCTTGAAAAACTTTTGAATTTTTGAAAAATTCCATTGGAATTTTGATAGGGACTGCAATGAACCTGTAGATTGCTTTGGGTAGTATGGACATTATAACAATATTAATTATTCCAATCCAAAAGTATGGAGTATCTTTCATTTGTCCTTTTCAATTTATTCCATCAATATTTTACAGTTTTCAGTATATAGATCTTTTACTTCCTTGGTTAAATTTATTCCTAGGTATTCTTTTTGATGCAGTTGTAAATAAGACTGTTTCCTTAATTTCTCTTTCTGCTATTTCATTATTAGTGTACAGAAACACAACAGATTTCTCTGTATTGATTTTGTTATCTTGCACTTTACTGAATTATTTATTGTAACAGTTTTTGGTGGAGTTTTTAGTGTTTTCTATACAAAGCATCATGTCATCTGCAAATAGTAACAATTTTAATTCTTCCTTTCCCAACTTAGATGCCTTTTATTTCTTTTTCTTGCCTAATTTCTCTACTTAGAACTTCCAGCACTATATTGAACAATAGTGGCATCCTGATCTTAGAGGAAATCTTGCTTTTTCTCTGGAAATCGTTCAACTTTTCACTCTCGAGTATCATGTTAAGTGTGGGTGATCAAACGTATTTTTGATAAGAATGCCAAGACCATTCAATGGGGAAAGGACAGTCTTTTCAACAAATGGTGCTTGGAAAACTGGATAGCCACATGCAAAAGAATTAAGCTACACTCTTAACCTAATACCATAAACAAAATTAACAGAAAATGGATCAAAGTTCTAAATTCAAGACCTAAAACAATAAAACTTGTAGAAGAAAACATGGGACATGGGACAAAAGTTCACAACACTGGATTTGGAAACGCTTTCTTGGAGAGGACACCAAAGGCACTGGTTAAAAAAAAAAACAACCTGACAAAATTAGACTTCACGGAAACTAAAAAATTTTCTGCATCAAAAGGCACTATCCAAAGAGTTAAAGGGCAACTCAAAGAATGGGACAGAATATCTGCAGACCATGTAACTGATAAGGGTATCAGAGAACTTCTAAAACTCAACACCAATAAGAAAACAATCAATTCAAAATCAGCAAAGGAGTTGAATAAACATTTCTCTAAAGAATACATACCAAAAGGTGCTCAACATCATTAATCCTCAGAGAAATGTAAATCAAAATTACAGTGTGATCTACCTCACATACATTAGGAAGGGCTACTTAAAACAAACAAACAAATAAAAGGAAATGCCCAGGGAGTTCCCTTGTGACCTAGTCATTAGGATTCCAGACTTTCACTGCCATGGCCCAGGTTCAATCGTTGGTCAGGGAACCAAGATCCTGCAAGCCATGAGGCTCAGCCACAGAAAAAGAAGACATTCAAAAGAGAAAAACCAACAGAAAATAAATTCCAAGTGTTGGCAAGAATGTAGAGAAACTGGAAACTTTGTGCATCATTGGTGAGAAGGTAAAATGGGACAGCTACTGTAGAAAAGAGTATGGCAATTCCCCCCAAAATAAAAATAAAATTACCCTTTGACCCAACAATTCAACTTCTGGATATATATTTAAAAGAGTTAAAGGCCATGTTTCGAAGAGATATTTATACACCCCATGCTCACTGCAGCATGATTCACAACAGCTAAAATGTGAAAGCAACTCAAGTAGCCATTGAAAAATGAATGGATAAGCAAAATGTGGTAAACACATACAGTGAAATATTAACTCAACCTTAAAAAGGAATTTTGATATATACTTCAACATGGATGAACCTTGAAGAAACTATGCTAAGTGAAATAAGTCAAACACAAGAAGACACATACTGTATGATTCTATGTAAACATGGTACTAGAACGCTCAAAATCGCAGAGACAGAAAGCAGGATGGGAGGTACTGGGAGGCAGGGGCAAGTCTCAGTTTAGAAGATGAGTTATGGAGCTGAGTGCTGGTGACAGCAGCACAGAACTGTGAATGAATTTAATACCACTGAACCATACACTTGAATTGGTTAAGTGGTAAGTTTATGTTACATGTATTTTACTACAATTACAAAATTGGAAAAAAAAGTCGAGCGAAAGAACTGAAAATTATGCAAGCTCAGCAATCAGGCGAATAATAGGTGCAGGGCTTCCTGAGGCTAGAGAACTCAGCAGTATCTTGATGAGGACCCTGCCTAACCTAGGAGAGTCCTAACTCAGGTGACACACGTACTAGTTCCTTTTTTTGATGGGAAAAAGCAACAGCAACAAGCAGCGTTCTGGCCTGTTACAATGAAACCCAAGTTAAACATGCAAGAACTCCTGTGCACAGAGTTTTATAATAGAATACTGGGACCTGAGAATCAGCAAGAAAGGAAAACATAGGCAGTTTTTTTATTTGGGGCTAGTGAAGCTGTGGTTATACACAAAAGAATTGTTTGAACATTTGGAAATAATCAGTCAGCCTAGCTAACTACTGAAATGGTCATGCATTTAACAGCTTGAACAGAACACACATATATGCATATACCTCTCTCCGTGTTTCAATGCCAGGCCCCACCAGAGCCCTATACACATAAGAATGAAAATTAAGCATTGCCGTGTGGCCTGCTAACTGCATACTACTCAGATTATTTCTCACCTTCACTCCAGCTAGCATCCCGGTTGTGGACACACTGAAATCAAGATAGGCTAGCGTGTCTGGGTTGGAAGGTTTGTAGATCTGGGCAGGCCGCTTCTTTGGCAAATCATCTGGAGAGGAAAACAAGCTGTTAGCATCTCTGACTAAGTGGAAAAGCAGATGAGCAAACTGACATTTTTGGTGAGTTCGAGAACCAACCTGTATCTAGTATAGGGGGCCAGGCCCTGACATCCACTGCCGCCGCTGCCTCCCTGGACCGTAACAATTTACAGATCAGTTGTGTTGTCATCAGACAGGCAGAACGGCTCACCTGAGGGTCAGAGAACAAGGCACGGAGAGGGGGAGGGTAAAGGACAGGGGACTATGCCTGCTCGTGTGCCAGCTGTGCACCACGTGGAAGCCGTGTAGCTCCAAGGTAGGCTGCATGCACAGCTGCCTCATTCAGGGCCACGTCAGCCAACGGAGGTCCATGAGACCGGGAATCTGATCACAGACCATGCGAGCAGAGCTCGTGTGGACTGAGGCCCTGGCAGTTACTAGAGCTGAGTGGGGTCAACTGTGTGGCCACCACCTCAGAAAGCACCACCCAAACTACCCACTCTCACCACACTCTCCCCATCCTCCAGAAATGCTCACTCTCCACACACAGCCTCAGCACTTACTGCCACAGTGACAACCCTGAAGGTCCTCTGACACAACTACAAACAAGTATTCATTTGTGATGCCCCTTGGGGTTCCTCCTCTAAGAGGAAAAACTTATCCTAATCCTCTTAAACTTCCCCAGGCAAAAACAAAAACAAAAAAGTTAAAACAAACTGTACTTTCAAAAAGGAATAGGCTGCTTTTCAGTATTGAGGAAAGAAATTTCAAAACATCTGACTTTCCCACTCCTCCTGGTTTGTTCCTTGGGCTGGTAGGGATTCGACCAGTGTCCAGAGGGGTGCCCTCTCTGGGGAGTGGATTTGATTCCCACACATTGTGGTAAAACTGCTCTCCAGCCCCTTACTCTATGCACAAGTTGCTATCTTAATTCCAGAGCAAAACAACAAGCTCCTAGAAGAAAGAGGCTGGGCCCCCTCCACCGCTGGGACTGCAGATGCCCACACCAGCTCCGGAGCCCAGGCTTTGCAGTCTACAAGCCCAGCACTTGGGCCAGACCCCACAGGCAGCATTACCTCCACGATCATCTTCACGGTGGGCAGCGTGGTGGCGATGTTCTGTGGGTGTGGGGGACGGACGGTGATGGGAACGCAGCCTGCATACAGGCAGCCATAGAATGCAGCGATGAGGTCTATCCCTGCACAGAGAGAGGAGCAATCTTCAGTGAGACGCAGCAGCAGGACGACCAACCTGGAGCAGCCAGGCAGGCACAGGGCCGCCCCTGCGCATCTGTCACACTTCAGGGACAGCCCCCAGTGGCCCCGTTCTCTCAGGCACAGGAAGCCAACGCAGCCCAGAGGCTTCACTGCTGTCATTCCTCTAAGGAGTCTTTATACTCAACTTCCTGATTATCCCCTCAGTGGTCAAGTATTTAACTATTGATTAAATGAACTGCTTCAGATAGCTAATAAAATAAAGTTCAATACAAAAGTCTTTGTGAAATACTGATTTTTCTGTGCCCCTATCATCAGTCATACAGCATGCAGAATACAGTCCACCCTGTGAGCCAGGCCAGGGTCGGGGCCCATTTTGGTGGTAACACAGCGAGGCCATGGGTGTGATGCAGGGTCCCTTAGGCAGGGGTTGGTCTGCACAACCCCGTTTCTTACCTGGTGGGTAGACCAGGGCGACATGGTCTCCGTCCTGCAGGTGTCCCCTCTCCATCAGCATCACGGCTATCTTCTCAGCACGCTTGTGCAGCTGGACACACGTCAGTGAGTTTGCTATTGTGCCCTGAGTATCACAAGAACAAATGGGTATGTTTCTTTAATATCACAGCTTTGAGATGCTGTTTGTATACCATATAACTCAGATTTAAAATGTATAGTTAAGTGGATGTATCTGCAGAGTTGTATGACCCCCACCACAGCCAGCTTCAGAACATTTTCGTTAACCCCCTCAAAAGACCACCCACCACTGGCATTCTGCTCTCCTCTCCTCCCCAATAGCTAGGAAGTACAACACCAAAGATGACTCCAGATACATCTGCTTTAACAAGAAACATTTAAAAAACAATTACTGGGCATGAAAAAACAGCTAAAAGTATAAAACAAAATCAATCTAGTAATTTTGGGACTTATGTGTAATTGTCATGGGCAATAAGAAATTAGTCATAAATCTGGAGGATTTGAACTACGAAAAATAAGACTAATTGAAACTGTTTTTTAAAAAGACCACATCAAAAGTCAAGGAGGTCAGAAGACAAACCAACCAACTCCCTGAAGAGCAACCATCCAAAACAAAAAAAAAAACAAAAGGAAAAATGGGAATTGTCAAATTCATTTAATGTAGACTTTTAAATACGCAGGAACAAATAAAAAACACATTTGGATTGAAAAGTACCTTAAAAAAACACTGAGGACGAAAATGAGTAGCAAAACAGGTACTAAGAGATATCAAAATACATGACATTTACTCTTTATTTAGAAAAGCAAGAATAAACCACAAATTATAAACATACAAGTTATCCAAAAAAGTTTCCCTTGAGGGTGCACTTTTTATTTGCACATATTCCCAGGTAAGAAGAGGTCACTATCTATAGCTATTTAAAAACTGCTTTATCATCAATTCTGACTTTAAAGGGATGAACGGGGGAAGGACCTCTCCTTACACAAAGTGCAAACGTGGCAGGAATGTCGGGTGAGGAAGACCCTGCAGCTGGACACAGGATGGTGGGCATGCAGGGCCTGCATTTATTGAGGTGGGGGCTTCCAAGGAGAGTGACACGAAGAAGACTGTCCACAGGGAGGTGGTATGAGCAGCTGGTTGTGAGGGAGGAGAAACTTGGGACAGGAGAGACCAGAATCTTTGGGGCTGTTAAAGGATACGGGTGACCTGGTGACTTGAAGTGTGTGAAGAGACACTAGAAATGCTACCCAAGCGGAACATTTGCACGGGGTGTGCGGGATCCAGTGGGATGTGAACCCTAAAAGCCGGCATTTGCCTAAAACACTCACGAGATCATTGATGGCCGTGCCTGCCCTGTAATCGGGGCCTGGGGCGCATAGGCCGGTGGAGAAGGGGGGCCACTGAGGCAGCTGCCAGGCAGGCTCAGGCCTCTTCCTGCTGAGACCAGCCTCCCCACAGTGGGGCTATGCTTACAATTCTCTGAATTGAACCTTCTCATCCCACATATTTTCCTTAATCATCTTCCTGTGAGGACGGTTAAAAAATAAACAGAAAAAGACACAGAAAGTGGAAGAGCCAGAGAGCAGAATGTGGCAAAGCCGGGTAAACACAGAAAGACCTACGAGGCTGGTGTCTGGGATCCAGCTGAAATCTGAGAACTGGTGCCTTCGCAGCTGGACCAGTCCTCTGAGCAATCACTCCTGTGCAACACATGTGTATGCATGAACCAAAACATATCCCTCTTCACCCAACAGTCCTGCGGCCCACACCACCGCCCCCCACCCCCCACCCCGAGCCCCCATGCTTAGGAACGCCAGCACTGCACTCCTGGCTGCAGCCAGTGACCAATCGAGTTGCTGGTAGGGTAGCAGTACCAATCGGGGACTCCCGCCACCACCCTGCTGCCCACGCTGGTCCATTAGCAGGACTTATCTTAAGAAGAGGGCATTCTGGGATTGAGCTGTTAAACTCTTGGAACTGCTCTTCTTTGAGTTATCCAGAGAGCCAGCGCTGATCCCCTATCAGTATCAGCTTTCCTGGCACATGACAAAGCCTATAAGATGCAAGAGGCATCGATGACTCACAACGAGTAGCTGAACACTCTGACTCTGGTTCCGAGGACGTCCATCTCCAGATGCTTCAAAATGGTGAGATTTACCTGCATTCTGACCTTCAGCAATCTATGCCACTGCTTCAAAATACCCTTTCCCACCCACAGGGTTTACACCAGACCCGGGGCCCCTCGTGGCAGGCTGGTGCCAATACGCCCAGCACAGCCCACCCCCCAAGTCTCTGCCTGCAGGCTCAACATTGAGAGAGCCTCACAGGACACAGGCTTTGGCCAGCCCCACACCATGCAACACCACTTGTCATGGGGGAGTCTCAACCCAGCCCTTCACCTCAGAAGAAACGCTAATTTTCAATCAAGCATTTCATTTTCCAAAGCGCTCACTGTGACAAAAAAACAAAATGCCATTTATCTTCAGGTTAGTGGTTAGCTGGCATCCTCGTCAACATTCATGGAAAAAGTTGGGTTTTCAGTACAGAAACCCACTGCATAAGAAGGTTCTAGGAAAAAGTATATCACAGAAAATTAGGGTTGACTTTCCCTGAAAGAGGTCTTGGCTGGTATCATGACAAAACGGCAATGCAGGGTGATCCACCACCCAGTCGCTACTCTGAAGACGACGATTTCAGTGTAGATGACTGTAAACATAGCACCACTGCAAAGTTTTACATTAAATTAAATAATGACAAGTAAAAACACACTCAGGAATGAAGAAAAAGCCAAAAATGATTCACATTTTAAAAAGTAAAAAAAGTTAAAAGCATTGGCTGGTGTTTCTCTTAAAAAAGTAACAGATGCTCTTTGTATATAAGTTGCAAGAACATAAGTCCTCCCCGATTTGCAGTGAATTGAATTCTCGCTTCTGCCTACAAGCCTAGCACAACAGCTCCGACACTATAGACTATGATGCCGTGGAGGAGGGCATACAAATGAGTGCTGTGGGCAGTAAACAGGTGGCACAACCCAGCTGGGACTTGCAACAACTGAGGAGCCGTCCAGAATGGAGGATGCCTGGAAGTGGCCTGAGGCCCCATATTGGAAGGACAATGTTTGGGGATATTGAGCAAAACACATTATTAGAATGAATTTTAGCTGTTTCTTCTCACCTTGTCAAAATTTTACTTTCAGAAAATATTAAACTGTGCATGTGGCTTGTGCTGATTTCTACTGGATGGTGCTGAGCTAGAAGGCTGCTTGAGTGGAAATTCCACTGTGACAGCCACAGAGAGGATGCTCCTGACCTGCAGCTCAGATTGGACACCTATGCTGAGTGCACACAGGGCTCGGGGAGGATGGAGATGAGTGCAGACGCCAGCTCCCTGCTGACCCATCCAGCTCTGCGGATGTCGCTGCCACCACATCAGAAGGCCTCGGAGACAGAAGGAAGGCAGGCTTCCTGTCTGAAGGAAGGCTACTACTGTGGGCCATGCTGTCCCCATGCTGACCTGAAGTAAGTTTACTCATGGCCTTGACCTCCACAACTCACCCCTTCAAGAATATGACTCATTTCTGGTGAACACATTTCCCCAGTGACCTCGTGTCTGGCCACAGCAAAGGACTGTGAACTCAGGATCTGGGAATGCAGACAAAGTTGACCTGTTCGGCACACTGCCAGCCCCCAGGTGACACATAGCTGGACCAGCTGTTTTCCTCCTGCTGACAGGACTACAGTCTTCTAATACAACCAAATCATTTCTGAATCTTTGTGTCTGCGACAGCAATGAATCTTCCTCTCACCCAGAGCTCTGGAGGGGTCACCCTCAGGCAGCTCAGGGAAGGGGCTCCGAAGAGGAGTCCCTCCTGAAGCCGAGGTCAGGCTGGATAAGGTTCCAGCTCCAGTGGCCCCTCTGGAGGTGCTGCTGGGAACCACCGGACACCGCAAGAGACGCTGCAGAAAAAAACGGAGTCTCCAGAAGACCAACGGTCTCCAGGAGAAATGCCAGGGCAGAGGACAAAGAAAGTCAGAAGCAATGATTACAGAGTAACTGGGACACAACCAGGCACCAGTGCCAGAAAAGAAGTCTTTTCTGTGTTTACAGGCTGAGGCAGAACCAAGGGAGAGAGATGAACACAGCAGGCAGGATGGCTTCAGATCAGACACAGGGCTCCTGGTAACCACATCACTGGGCTCATTACCCATGTGCACCTGTGGGCCCTGAGCTAAGAGAGTTAATCCTGGGAAGAGGGTCCAAGCATAGGCACCAAAAGGCAGGGATAGCAAGCGTTTCTCACAGAAGCTGGGGAGTGGGAGTGCTTTCTAAGGCTCTTCCTGGGGTCAGTCCGAACAGACACAGTGAATAAGAACTGCTGAGGTCAGCTCAGCATGCAGGGTCAAGATGAGCTGAGTCAGAGGAGGACCAGAGGTACTTCTACAAACTAAATCACTGCAAAACTGGTCTGCAGCTGGATGTCCAACTTAGAGATTTAGGGAGGGACTTACATTGTTGGCATTTCCTTTCACTTGTCCTTAACTGATTGCTTTAAGTGACAAGTGGCACCTGTGTGCACAAAGATTATGATATTTTGCATCTCTGAAGAGCTATAATGTCTTAAAGTTGCAAGCATCCATACTAGTCAAGAAGGCCTAATTAAATCTAGCTTTCAGGCTTTATTTCCAGAGCAAACTTGAAAACAGGTATATTTTAAGACTTCTGCATTTACTGCTCATTGTTAGTACTATTTGCTTATGCATTTAAGGCCGTAATATTAAGTACTATTATGGAGCACAATCTGATGATTTACTTTTCTAATGAGAAATGTAAATACGAACCTTAATTATAAAAATTATTTTCACTCCTAAGAATGAAAGCCTATAACTAAAACATGGCTTCTTACCAAAACAAAAAAGTAGTTAAATAATAAAAAGAAACATAAATACCTCACAGATCCACAACTGTTCTCTATTGTAGACATTCTCCACTCGTTTGGGGGGGATATTGCAAAAATATTGCTAAAATATATACATACACAGATATATGTGTATATATACACACATGCTATATATGTGTGTGTATATATATATGTTAAGTATATAAATATATACATACATAAATGTATGTTTGTACATATACAACTGATGGTTCAGCAGGTAAACAATCTGCCTGCAATCCAAAAGACACAGGAGACGTGGGTTCAATCCCTGGGTTGGAAAGATCTCCTGGAGGAGGAAATGGCAACTCACTCCAGTATTCTTGCCTGAATAATCCCATGGAGAGAGGAGCCTGGTGGGCTACAGTCCAAAGGGTTGCAGAAAGTCAGACACAACTGAGCGACTAAGCACATGTACACGTACACACACACACACACACACACACACACACAGTCTCTCAAACCCTTATAATTAAAAAGTGACCTTTCTTAGGTGAAAGGTCTCAATCAAAATAGCAACAAACAGAAGGATTCAGGTAAGACTGAGGAAAAAGGTTTGAGTGGAGAGTATGAAACAGCAGCATGAAATCATGGAGCACACAGGCAACATGAGGGTACACGGGTGCGGCCTCACCCTACAGTTGAGCAGCGTGTACAGCACGTGGTCAGGGGTGGTCTGTGCCCTCCACTGCAGGACCTCCGAGAGGAACAGGAACTGGAACAGAGCACAGCTGTTAGGTCCAGACCGTCCTGGGCATTTGGGCTGGCCTCAGCATCTAACTGGAGAAGGCAATGGCACTCCACTCCAGTACTCTTGCCTGGAAAATCCCATGGATGGAGGAACCTGGTAGGCTACAGTCCATGGGGTCGCTAAGAGTCGGAAACGACTGAGCGACTTCACTTTCACTTTTCCCTTTCATGCACTGGAGAAGGAAATGGCAGCCCACTCCAGTGTCCTTGCCTGGAGAATCCCAGGGACGGCGGAGCCTAGTGGGCTGCCGTCTATGGGGTCGCACAGAGTCGGACGTGACTGAAGCGACTTAGCAGCAGCAGCAGCATCTAACAGTAGGGGCTGTCAGGGTGCTCTGAGGGTGCCTTAAGACAGGAGAGGATAATCTCTGACAAATATAATCGACAGGATAAGCAGGCGCTTACAATGCTTTCCTGGCAGTGACTGGAATTCACTGTGCCTGATTCACACCCAGCAGGTGGAGGGCTGGGGCCGTGCCACCGTGAGGGAAGTTCTCTGAAATCTGCCCAAGGATGGGAAGATGCCATTCCCCTTATAGACAGAGTAGTCGACACAGAAACATCCCTCCTCCTGGGGCTTCTACAAGTTGCAATAGTGATTTCTGGGGGCTGCAATCATAGACTCAGATCTACCCTGTTTCAAAAATGGGCTCTCTTAAATTTGCTGTGTTTACAGTGGTCACCTTTGAAGGCACTCAACAGCCCTGAGATCACACAGATCACATGCACCCACTAACACATCTGCAGTAACAAGGATGGCCCTGTTTCATGTCATTGACACAGCAATTACCACAGGTTCACCTTAATCCATTTTATGATAGAAATGCAGTGTGAGGTGTGGAACATGGTCATCATATACTTTCTATGAACATGTTACTACATGTTATCAAACTGGTAACATCTTAAATGGCTGATTTTGTCATATTTCCTTGGAGCCCACACAGAGTGGGACCACCTTTTGGTGAATCACCGGAGTTCTCCAGCTGAATGCTATAACGGGGACTTGCAGCTGCATGGGACAAACTGTGTGTCTGATGCTTATGTGGAGTGGGGCCCAAATATTCCTCCTACAACTCCCAACACTGCTTTAAGAATGTCTGGCTTTTAAACCTGGGTTTTGAATTGACACTTCCTTGAACTGCAATGATCGAAGGACTGAAACCTCACTATAAGGTGGCCATGAGGCAGTGTGAATGTCCAATCAGGGCTGGGGGAGAACCAGGAACAAGTGTGCAGGGAACACCAGGACAGGATAGGGACTGCAGATGCTGGCTTCAGGCCTGCTGGTCACGGGCTGCGTCACCCACCCATTTCTGTGCCACGTGAAAGGTCCTAAAACACTGCACCCCAGCAAATGTGCTTTCCTTACAAGATTACAGAAGGGTCTTGCAGGGAGGCAGGAAGAAAGGCCATCAATGCTAACACTGGACTGGCAGAGAGGGCAAGTGGGAATCGGTGACACCTGTGACAGGGCATCTGGGCAGGAGTGGAGAGGAACCGGGTAAGCTCTCACCTTCCGTGCCTGGTCATTGTCTTCTATCTGGCCCAAGTCTCTACCGCTGGCCTGTGCGATCCTCTTCCCAGACACCAGGTTCCCCACCATCACAGAGGCAGGGCCGATCTCTGCAAAAAAGCAGCAGCACACACACGAGGGACACGTGAGGTAGGACGCGAGTGAAGTTCCTGAAAACACGACTTCCTATTTCGGGAAGGAGCTTACTCTGATTTCCTTTCAAAGATGTGACTCTGAAAAGCCTGATTATAACAGGGTTTCAAGTAAGTAACTACCAGGAAAACAAAGACAAACAGGAGCAAACCTCAAGTGAGGGGGCACAGAAATAAAGCTTTCAGCGTCTCCCCTAAGCATCCTCCCAGGCTACTGCCTTTGTTCTCTGGTGGGGGCATTCAGTATTTGTTGGAAAAAACTAGCTTTTTGATGACAGAGAGTCACATAACCTCCATTACTTAACAAGAACAGATGAGACACCAGATACCATTAGAGAATCCTCCCTTAAAACTGCCAGTGACATGAAGCGTGCTTTCCGCGTCACCTCAGAGTGGTGTGGAGGCCCCAGCACCACTCAGCGCCCTGAGAGGCAGGTGACCAGCCGGTTCTCAGAGCCCACTCGCTGGGTCACACTTTCCTGTCCAGAGCTCCCAGTCATCCAGCGACACCTGAGTACTGCAGCCCTGAGGCGGTCATGCATTTACCAGCGATCCTTCATCCTAAGCATCTGTCTTGAACTCTGGTCACCAACTGCGTCCCAGCACCTGGGCCCACTGGGGGCCAGGACACCAGGTCGAGGTGTCCAGAAATGAACAGGGTTCGAGGAGGGAGAGGGAGGCTCAGTGAGTGAAGCCTCCATGAGGAGCCCAGAAACTCTTGTCCATTCAGTACAAACATGCCAGGCTTTTTTCCCATCCTTTTCTCATGCTCATGAAGGACTGTGCCCTGTGTCTTTCTTGGCTGGCCACCCGAAGCCAGTGCCCACAGGATGTGAAGAAGTGGGTGCTTCACTGGGAAATAACTCTACCCTCCACACCACAAACAGGGGTCAAAACAACAAAACGGAGGTAAGAGGAAAAAAAGAGAGGAAGAACGTTAATAAAGAATGTGAGAATATTAGAAAACTTCAGAGAAAGATTACTGGTAAATGCCAACCTAAGGTGCCCGGAAAGCAGTGAGAGCTGAGGCCTTGTGTGCTCTTTCAGGGAGGATATAAGCTCTACCATGGGCGTCCCAGCCCAGCCCCACAGGCTACTCTGCTGGCAGACCATGGTGGTCAGCCAGTGAGTGACCCCGTTCCTCCTGCAGGACCAGTGTCCTCACCTGAATCTGGAGAGAATGCTCACTCTCACTGCATCAAGCTCGCTTCTGGAGGTGGCCTGGTTCCTACGTTTACCGCCACTGCGCTGTACCCAGGTCCCGTCAACCACCTCTAGCTGACTTGCCATCATCTCTGCCCCTGCCGCCATACTTCATCCGTGGAGCAAAGAGCATCAGGCTTGGGTCTGTCTCTCCAATACTCTGGCCCTACAGCCTTGGGTTAGTTCCTGAACCCCTCTGTGGCATGATCTCATTTCCTTGTAAAATGGAGACAAGAACGCCCACTCCTTAGGGCTCCAAGAGGATGAGACAGGTTAATACCAGTAATGTGTGGAGGTGTGGGCGGCTTGTGCCAGGCCTGCTACTCGTTGTTCTAACACCCTTGAGCTCACCCGGCCGGCCCCCTGGTCTGTTTGCATGTTAAGCCTGGGGGCCGGGGGCCTTCCATCACTATACTAGCACCACATTCTTGCAATAAATTCCTCTTCACTGGTAACTGGGTGCCACCTTGAAGAGCATAATCGTTGCCAGGAGGACCAAGTCAGATGGTTTATAATTACATGTTCCCTGATAGCTCAGTTGGTAAAGAACCCACCTGAAATGCAGGAGACCCTGGTTTGATTTCTGGGATGGGAAGATCCCTTGGAGAAGGGATAGGCTACCTACTCCAGTATTCTTGGGCTTCCCTTGTGGCTCAGCTGGTAAAGAATTCGCCTGCAATGCAGGAGACCTGCGTTCAATCCCTGGGTTGGGAAGATCCCTTGGAGAAGGGAAAGGCTATCCACTCCAGTATTCTGGCCTGGAGAATTCCATGGACTGTATAGCCCATGGGGTCGCAAAGAGTCAGACACAACTGAGTGACTTTCACTTTCACTTTCCCTAAACTGCAAAGCAGCAGACAAGTGTTCAGCATCATGATGACACCACAAATGAAGCTGCAGAAATCCTCACAGGCTCCAAGGTCTGTAAGTTATCAAACAGGTTTGCAGGCCTTATTCTAATGTCTGTAGGAAGGAGTGGTGCCCCTGAGAGGTGCTTTGCCAGAGTCCTCAAGGATGTCTGACACCTGCCAGGGAGGCTGGGCTGGGCACTGCCAGCACCTCTCCTTCCCAGTGGCCCTCGCTCTGGGCCTGAACTCCACTACCTTCTTCCCACATGTGGCAGCAAGGCAGTGTTCACGAGGAGGCTGACCTGCCAGAGTATATGACCAGAGACTGGAGAAGAGGAAGGATGAGAACGGGGTCGGTGTGGCCCTTGCCCCGACCCAGGACCACCCCAGGCCCTCACAGCCCTTCAGACGTACCTGGTTGCTTCTGCCGAGGCTTAGGCAGGTTTGTAACGCACGTGTGGGGACACATGAGGACATTGCAGGGGTGAAGTGAGCCCTCCAGGAAGAGCTGCTTCGTTTCTGACAAATGGATGCCCCCGAGTGGGGTTTTGGGAAGGGTGTTTGCTGGAACCAAGGCCAGACAATAAACCCCAACTTGATGTATACTGTCGATTGCCTGGAAAGCCACAAGAGGAAGAACCATGTGAAGCAGGTATAGTGAACAGACAAGGAGCAAATACTCAGACTGTGCAGAGCACAACACGCAGAAGCACATGCAGCACCCGCAAAGCTCCCATCATGGAGACAGCGAGGTCAGGAGGGCAGGTCGCCAACCCAAGCAGAACACACAGATCACGGAGCACGTGTGGAACACCACACACATGAGAACGGACACTGGGAGGAAAAAAGCACGCTCTAAAGGTCATAACAAGAACTCCTGCTGTGACCTCCACGAGCGAATGGGAGCAGCTCTGCACACCTCTGACCCTTAGGCCTGGTCTGTTTAGCTACCCTCCTAGGAGGCAAGCCCAGGTTCCGCAGCTGATGAGTCTCTGGTCAGAAGGATGGATAAGCAGAGCGCTCAGCGGCACAGGGAAACTGACATGAGCAGGGAGGGGGCTCAGGGCAGGCGCGCGCTACCTGCAGCACCCTACTCATCCACTGGAAGCTGTCCTCTTCCGTGGAGTCTGGCCTCTGCTCGGCCACAATCACAATCCTTTCGTCGTGCAGGACAGTCACTGAAAACACGGCTATTCTGTGGGTACAGACAGGACATGGTGGTGAGCACACGCTGGAAATGCTCACAGAAGGACTGGCCCTGCCATGAAGGGCTTCACAGCTACTACAACCACAGAGCTCAGGGGTTCTCAGCACCAACTACCCCCTGCGAAAGGAAAACTGCAGCTTCCAACTGCCAGGCACTCACTCACAAAAGCACAGGGAGGGAAGTCTGGCAAAGCCAGGGGGCAGGTGGAAGACGACTGCCACTCTTCTTGTGGAAGCAGTCTGCTGCAGCTTGGGCAATGGGCCTCAAGCCTTGGGACAGACAGGAGTTGCGCAGGTATCAAAACTCCTGAAATTTACTGGGCCCTGCACTTTGCATCTTGAGTTTGTACCTGTGAAGCAATATTCTCCCAGGGAGCCACTGGGGAGCTAATGGTTTTCTGCTAGCCTAGATTCTCTCAGGGAAATCACAGACTGGCCCTCTGGGGGGTGCTCTGCACAAAGGTGGCTGGGCTACCCCCCACCTGAAGCTCTGCGTCCTCCTGCTCCTGCCAGCTCAGCTACGCAGGGTGAAACCCAGAACAGCTGACTTCCTCCGAATCAGCAAAACCTCAGGAGCCATGGTCAGTGATCCAGTATTGGCTGTGTGCCAAGCAGGGGTCAGGGACACCATCCAGAAGGAACCCACGTGAGGCAGTTTCCAGGCAGTTTCTGGCTCATTTGTTACCTTTGGGTGAACGAACTGCAGCAAGATAAATGCTTGGTTCTTTTTTTCGTGTAGTTTACTAATTAAAAATATGCTTTTCAAATGGATATTATTCTTTAACTCGGATAATCTAGTGAAAATACATTTATCGGGTTCAGAAAATTTTCATAAAATTGGACATTAAGAACTGCACGGAATCTCAGAAGTCACAGAGTTCAGGGGCTTCACTGTACAGAAGAGGACACAGAGTCCCATTAGTTTAAGCAATTTTCTACAGCTTTATATAAAAAGTGTAGCCTGTGGAGAACCATACCAACCACAGAGCACACCCACCTTCCCCTGTAGACGAACTTCATGGGCTCTACAGCCAGTGCTGTGGCCACGATGTCGTCGGCGTTGTGTCTGCGCCCGCTGACCACCATAAGCCCGTCCATCTTGCCCACCACGAACACAAGCCCTCCAGGGCCAACGAAGCCGAGCAAGCCCGTCCTCACGAAGGGGTACTCACTGACCGGGGCCCCTGAGCTCGTCACCGGGAACACCTGGGGACAAGGAACTCTTGAGTGCCTGCTGGGGCCCGACCTCCGCCCTCCTCTGTGGAACCCACTGCTCCTGCTTCCCTCCGCTGGGTCTCTTCACTTGGCCCTGGCGGGAGAAGCCCAGGTCTGCACAGCTGCCATGAGCATCAGCCTGTGGACACATCCTCCATCCCCGTTCCCACTCTCACAGCTCGTCCCCTGGCCCACACGCAGGGCCCTCTGAAGAGGCCTGCCACAGTCTAATGGACACTAATTCATTCTTCTACTTATAAAACCACAGCATAAAAATGGTTAAGTGGAGAAGCAAGGCGCACTTTAAATAACATCTGTCAGTAATAAAATGATTCCTGTTCATTACACTGATGTCTTCCTTACTGGAAACACAATCAAAAATACAAAGGGAGCAGCCCCACCACAAGTTCAAACTCGACCCCTAGTTTCCTCCCACCTAACATATAAGCCACACAGAAAAGAAGATAGGTTTTATTTAGACTGTGTCTGGCTCAGTTTCAAGGGCACTTAGAAGCCTGAATCCACACTCAATAGATCTGCCTGTATAAGCCACATCACATGTGTTCACATCCAAAGTTCTATTTATAGCCTTTAAAAAATTTATTTCCAATCAACTCATATTTGCTAACATACAACTTGGTCAAAGTGTGCTCCTCCTAAGGTCAGCACACTTGGTGAAATGGTAAGAATTCTGAGAATGTTGGGTCTACCAGGCAGTGTGCACATGTGTGTGCTAACTGCACGCCACACCATGTGCACACAGCACGGACGACACGCTTGTGTGGTGGAGGCAGCCGTGCAGTGTGAATGCTTGGCCGAGGCGGACAGTCCCTGAGGAGGCCGCTGCTCCCTCCCTCAGCAGGGCTGTGCACTCCCCAGCCCCCACCCATCAGCTGCTGCTCCTTCCAGATGGGTGAGAATGGCAATGAGAAAAAGGCCATGAGAATAAGGCTGCCTCTAGAGAAACTGTACTTGCTCTTTCTCAGCTCTAGTTATGAGGTGAAAACAAGGCTGCTAAGCCAAATTTATTGAAAGCTATAAAAAATGGCAGGAGAAAGTACAACCATTTTAATTACCATGAACATGTTCTACTGAGAAATCACCATCTCCTTTCACATCTATTCCACACACCTGGCAAAAGCTGTCTGATGGGGCTCACCTGCCACCTACCTCGAAGGTGTTCTTGGTCATACCCGAGAGGCCGTAGTAGGACATGCCCGTGGCCACCGCACACACGCAGAGCTCCCCGACTTCGTCTGTCCTGCACAGCTGGGGAACCCCGTCCGGCTTCACCGAACACATGATGGCTTAATGCAAAACAGGAAGCACAGGTGACTTTAGAGAGGGAGTGGGGAGAGCTGGAGAGGAAAAATGAATGGATACAAAAAAGAACACAAACAGAAGTAGCATCTGCAACAAAACCACAAGTGAAAGAGAACAGGCCCTCACAGTCCCTGAAGCAAGTTGTGATTTTCTTGTTGCAGTAAAACATTTCATAGCTGTGCACTGCTGTTAAGTTTAGGGTGTAAATGGGATTTACACACCATGTAGACATGAGGATGACACTGAGAACAGACCACATGGCATGTGTCATCAGCCAGTGCACATGGCCTCCAGGACACAGTCTGAGCCCTGAAACCAATGAGCACAGGACATCTGCTCCAGTCTCTTGAGCCTGTCTGAACAAAAAGCCTCCCTGTCCCATGGGAAGCTCCATCTTTACCTCAGACTCCCCATCACGGCGGGCCCTGCAGGAAAGGCTGGGAGGTGCTAGTTCTCCAGTCTGTGGTTCTGCACCCACACCCACCCTTACCTCCAGGCATCACGAGGCCGACGTCCTGCACGGTGAGTACAGACAGCTTTTCCTCCGAGTCCACTCGGATGACCCCATAGGTCAGTCCATGCATAGAGAGGACGCCACGGCCTGGGGGCTGGTTGCTGTCGTCGGTGGGCCTATGAGGACAGGTTGGATCTGATTAGAAGCACGTCACCTGTCTGAATACAGACACACGTGTCCACATGCCACCTGCACATCAAGGCTAGATACAGCTGTCACACACCCTGTGTTCTCTGCTCGGGACACACTGAAGTCAGCTCCTAAAAAATGCCAGACTCCTGAGAAGCATGGAGATCCCACAGGGCTCCTTGTCTCCCTGCCTTCCCCTTACATGCGTCCACTAGACACCAACCAACTCCTCCAGCTTTCTTCTTCTCCCTGCAGGGTCAGATCTTTTAGGTTTGAAAATGGCTAAGAAGGGAAACTCAAGTCTCCAGGAGGGAGAATGACAGCAATGAGCAGAAATGCCAGACTGCGAGTGTGGCCTCCAGGTCAGACGTGCGCTGAGTGGGCACACTCTCAGTTGTAAGAACTGGCAATTATTTGGATGAGAGACCAGCTATTAAGTGCTTGATGGTTAGGGAAGGTACAGCTTCCCATATCCAGGGTCTGCTGTTGCTGCTCCAGCTCACCTCCACTCATGTCCTCACTGCTTCCACTCAGCATCTGGTGGTGCTTGCCCTCCATGCCCACCCACTTCCCTGGGGCCCAGGCCTCCTCCTCACCTCCGGCAGGGTGTCTCATGGCCCTCTCCTTCACTGTCCCCCAGGGTGGCTCGTCACCCTACTAACAGCACCTCCATGCCCTCCTCCACAACAGGTACCTTCTAACCATCCACCCAGGCCTCCTCCACGAAGGCAGGGGCTTTCCTCTGGTCACTGCTGAACCCCCACCCCTGGAGTTGTGTCCAGTAAAAAATGTCTGCCGACTAAATCAGTGAATAAACAAAACATTTACAGGTCATGGATTTTATCCCTGAAAACGAAAGATTCTTCAATGTGAGCAAAGTGAGAGAGTATAACTTAGGTAAACATCACGTTTGTTTCTCTAATTTTCCACATATTTTTTCTATAAGATTGCTGGAAAAAGCCGAACGATCTTTTTGGCCAACCTAATACAAACGCCTAAGGTGTTTTAGGACCTAAAATACAAACTATGGATAGCAATCTGCAGTATGGCTTTAAAGTATTTCATGAAGGTTTATAATGAAACTAAAAAACGTAAATGGGGAAACAAAAGCTAAAATTTCCATTGATGGATATTTGAATCGAGTTATTGGTATATTTAAAAAAGAAGCATATTTATCAATTACATCTCAATTAAAAAAAAATAAGAGTCTGAAAATCGAACTATTCCATCTGTAACAATCAAGAAGAGTAGCACTGAAGAGCACAAAAGCAAAGTTGCCCAAATAATAAGACTCACATGAAACCACCTGGAAATGAGCCCTAAACACTGGAACTGATATTGATCTCCTGGCTGTATCTTTTCCAAAGGCCCCAATAAAACTGTAAAATGAAAAAGGAGCCTTGCAGAAACCCTAGGGGCACAGGACTCCCTCACCCTCATTCTCAGTCAAGACCCCAGGTTGAGAGTCAGAATCATCAGCCTGAGCACCTGCTGTGGGCCGAACTGTGTTCCCTCCAGAAGACATGTTTCTGTGCTAACCCCCTGTACCCAGAACGTGACTTTATTGGGAAACAGGGTCTTTGCAGAAATAAGTAGTTAGGAAAGGGTTATACGTCTACAAGCCAGGGTTGCTGGCACCACCAGAAGCTGGAGAGATGCCCAGAACAGGCTCCCCTCAGAGATCTAGACAGAGCCAACCCTGCCGACAACTTAACTACAGACACTGAGAGCACAGAGCTGTGAACTGTAACAAAAGCCCAAGCAAATGAACACTCTTAATAAAATTTATAGGTACGCCTGTTTTTATTTTAAAAATCCACATGAAAGCAAAATGCTGAACCAGCCAAGACATATCCCAAGTATGGGAAGATTTAAGAACTGATACGTTGGGACCAATAAGCCAGGAGGGAGAAGTTCCTTCAGGACCCAGCAGTGCACACCGTCTGTCTTAGTTACGAGATCCACTTTCCAATATCCAGTATCTAAATATCTTAAAATCATGAACTGCATTCATTACAGGAAATGTTTAATTATGTTTGTAAAATGCTAGTTATGGGAAGACTGAGTTCACTCATCTAAATGTAAACCAACAGCACTAACTGCATTACTGTAATCTATGCCATATATTATATTTAACAGAGTCCCTGCAAGTCAGACATTCTTGGCAGCTTTGCAAAATACATGCAAGAAGGCAGCACAGAAGCACCTTAACTCCCAGGCACAGTACTCGGTCTTGCTGCTCACTTGCTCACACACCTGCGATCCTGGTTGCATCCCCCAACCTTTCCGCAGGACCCGCTGTGCCATGGAGGGAGTGGGAGCTGTGCTCAATTGGGTGTTTCATGTGCCAGATAGTCCTGAGCCCTTTACACAATAACTTAATGACTATGAACCTGCAGAGGCATTGCTACTCTCCCATTTTACAAAATAGAAAACCAAGGCTCAGAAATATTAACTTAGTTGCCTGTGTGAGTGGAAGGGCTTGTGGGGATTCAGACCCACAGAGGAGCCCCTTCCCAATCATCCTGTCTCCTTTCCCAACACTTTCCCTGCCTCTGGCCCAGAAGTCTAGGCAATTTTTAGTTCACTGTAAGTTTTTTCATGAAATTTTAAAACAGTGCATACACACTGAGAAACCAGAATTGAAAGAGACACGGGTACCCCAACGTTCATCGCAGCACTGTTTATAATAGCCAGGACATGGAAAAAGCCTAGATGCCCATCAGCAGACGAATGGATAAGGAAGCTGTGGTACATATACACAATGGAATATTACTCAGCCATTAAAAAGAATACATTCGAATCAGTTCTAATGAGGTGGATGAAACTGGAGCCTATTATACAGAGTGAAGTAAGCCAGAAAGAAAAACACCAATACAGTATACTAATGCATATATATGGTATTTAGTTAATCGGTAAAGATAACCCTGTATGCGAGACGTCAAAAGAGACACAGATAAATAGAACAGTATTATGGACTCTATGAGAGAGGGCGAGGGTGGGATGATATGGGAGAATGGCATTGAAGCATGTAAATTATCGTATGTGAAACGAATCGCCAGTCCAGGTTCGATCCATGATGAAGGGCGTGCGGGGCTGGTGCACCAGGATGACCCAGAGGGATGGGATGGGGAGGGAGGTGGGAGGGGGGTTCTGGAAGGGGAACACATGTACACCCATGGTGGATTCATGTCAATGTATGGCAAAACAAAGACAATATTGTAAAGTTAAAAAATAGATAAATAAACTAATTTAAAATTTAAAAAAAAAATAAAAAAATAAAACAGTGGTATGAGTAACATGACCACACCCTTTGGATGGACACAGCAAGTTCTTCATGAGAACACACGGCAGAAGGCTAAGACTCTGCTCACCTCAGCCCCACCCCCTCCTCTGGCAGACACTACCCACAGCAAGAGTGAAGTTTCAGCCTCTTTGGCCCTATTGCCTATAAAATATGTGCACACACAAATGTGTTTACACCAAAGAGAAGCAGAACCCCAGGCGCACGTTCTTCTGCAACTTGCTGTTCTCACCAAACACCTCACAGAACTTCCCACATGGGTGTGTGCATGTTAACACATACAGGATGTGTCCTGGACACACCAATGAACTGACCTGCTTTAATTATTACATGGTGTTCAATAATACAAACACATTTTTCTTTCATTTAATTTGTATGCATTTGTAAATATTTCTGTAAGATACATACCTAGAAAGGGAATGGAGGGATCAAAGAGCATATACATTTAAAATTTTAATAAAGCCTAAATACCCTCTTCAAAATGGAGAAGGAAATGGCAACCCACTCCAATATTCTTGCCTGGAGAATTCCATGGACAAAGGAGCCTGGTGGGCTACAGTCCTTGGGGTTGCAAAGAGTCAGACACGACTAAGCATGCACGCACACACCTTCTCAAAAGACTGTGTCATTTTGCAGTCCCACCAAGAGTGAATGAGTATTACTATGTTTTCACTCATAGTCCATTGCACCGTGGGCTCAGAATGCTGTTCTAAGCATTTACGTATGTTAACTAATGTCTTCTTCACACAAGCCCATGAGACAGGCATGACAGTTCCCCGCTCATAGACAGGACATGCACCGCCAGGCGACAGTGGTGGGGCTGGCCAGGCAGCACGCCCAGACTGGCTTCAGAACCCGTGTCTTACAACTCGGTGCTAAGCTGCCCTCAGCCTTACCCGTTTCCACACACCTGTGCTGACACTGATCACCAACCTTATAACTGTTCCCAATATGGTGAGTAAAATGCATTTCTCATTGTTGTTTCACTTTGTATTTCCAGGATTATTAACCAAGTCAGGTGATCTTTTTCTCCATTAACACCCTCCTAGGAAATAAAAAGTCCAAGGAGATAAACTAGGTGAGGGGAGAAAAACCAATCCCAATAAGCAAGATTCTTAGGAATTTCAAAACATCTACTTTAATAATCAAAACAAGTAAACTAAATAATGGCCGAGAGTGCCCCAGACCCGTTTGTCAGCTTCCAGGTTCAATTCCAAGATGAACAGTGTGCTTACGCATCTCACACAGAACACAAATTATAAGAGGAATCATCCTGGCAATCTCAGGACCACACAGAGCTGTCTTCACTCTACGAAAGCACACAGCTAGGAATGGCCAACACGGCCATGGTGGAAAAAGGGAAAAGCCCATCTGAAGCCAAAGAAGAGGCCCCACAAGGAAGGAGCTGATGGGGAAGGCCTTCAGTGGGCAGTCTGTACCCACTGTTATTAGTGGTGCCATTTTTAGCCTCTAACACACTCGACATGATCAGCCTTGAGCTGATCACACTTCTACAAGGCCCAAAGAAAGAGCTCCCGCACATGTAATAAACACATCAACACTCTGCAAACAGCCAGCCAGGCTCAAACATGCAGCGATGCCAAGTAAGTGAGGTCAAGTCAGCAACAAAGGTTCCGAGGGCTTCCGCTGCTGGGACTCAACAAGGTAACTACATCTTCTTAGTGTCACTGCCATCCTTCAAGCCCTTGGCTAGCTGGGACAACAAAGACACAAGGTTAAAACATAGTACTCCCCAAGTTAGGAGTTATTTTAATGTAGTTTTGTCCCTTTTCTCTGATGAGAACAATACATGCCACATTAAGACACCATTTTAAGAGCTGAGTAACATATAAAGGAATGTTTCTCCCTATATCATATCCTCACCTATCCAGTAAGTATGTAGTTAGCAGATTTTTTTTCTGCTAAATCTATTACTTACAGAGGCTTAATTTTCTCTCAGCCAGAAAAGGGGTCACATCATACACATTGTTTACAAGATGTGTTCTTCATTTGTCCTGGTTACTTTTCCCTGTCAGAGAGCAATCATCCAGAACCAGCAGGGAGACAGCCTGCAAGTCCAGGGTTGGGGAGGCTACTTCCCAGAATCTCCCTCTGTGCACCTCAGTCTCCATTAAAGCAAACTTCTGTGCTCAATTCAGTATAACACCAAACACAGTAAAATCAACTCAAACACACATGATCAGGACAATGAGATAACATGGTTACTCTGCTCTTCACTGCTACCTCATTAAGTCATTTTAATTTAGAGGATTATCATCTCCAAACTATTTTGTGTTAGAGAAGTTTTAAAATTTTATCTAAATTTTTAGATAAAATGACGAACAATGTATTTTTCTCTCTTATGTTTTAAAAATAAGATTACGGATCTCCAAACTCTGACTTTTTTGGGCAGTCAAAAATATTCTTGAAAACCCCACTTCAACCCCATAGGCTGTGTTACCTGTTTTTCAGTCTGGATCACTAGTTGGTTTGCCTCTGTCAGAAATCGTCAAATTTCAGTATCACCTGGGGGCTACATGGTAAGGACAGTTTCATGTTTGCTATCTTTGTCCTTTGTTTCTGCTCAGCTTTCTAACTAAATTAGATGCTTTTTCAAAGTGGAAAATATTTATGGTGGCACAGGGGTATCTTTACCATTCTTTGGAATTACTGACTTAACTATTGTGTTTTATATATACATATATACACACACATACACACACACACACACACATATATATACATCTTTTTTTTATTGCCAAAGTGTCAAGGTACTGAAAGAATACCTTGTAGTTAAAACGGCCACAAAAAGTTTTTTTAGTTCAATCAACATTATCACAATGTAGCTGTTAAACAATGGGCTCTATCATCTATACTTTAGAGATGGAGACACAATCAAATGCAACCAAGGAGAAACCCTGTCCAGAAAACAACCTATTGGCATCCATCTTGTCCTGGTTTTGTAATTCTCCTGTTGAGTTTAGGCATCATGGATCCTTACTTCTCCAGTATTTTTATTCTACAACTAGCCTTCAGAGAAAAAAATACTAAACATTCACCTGGATGCACACTGCTGGCCCAGACATTGGCCAGGGCCCTGCTGCCAGCTCTCCAGTGCATAGGTACTCCCTGCTCCTTTCCAAGCAGGCAGGATCCGGAGGTGACTGTGACGTCCTCGCACCCGAACCTTCCAGGACACTCCCTTTCATGTAGGTGAGAGGCCTGCTGCTGCCTTTAAGAACAGGGACATCAACATACTTAGTGGTCATGACCACGGGAGCCAAGCCACCAAACCTGGTATCCACTCTGTCAGGACCAACTCAGAGCAGCCTCAGGACGGCCCTCCTGGCTTCCACACTCAGATCCACTGGCTGCCCAAGCACCTTCCCTGTAACAAGCTGGCTTGCAGATTTACAAACATTTTAACAGAAGACCATCACAGAGTGATACGTGTTCAGAAAGGGCCAAGGCTCTGAAAGTCTGAGCAATGGAGATGCATCGGCAATTTTTCTTCACTGAGGACCACAGGCCAACCACTCAGTGCCATTTTCTACTTAAATGGACAAAAGCCAAGCAGGCAATCATCTGCTCCCAGCTCTTTACTGCAAGTTCAATCTCTTCTTCACCACAGGGGAAAACAAGCTGTCCTGGGAAGGTTATTCAGACAGGACACAAATGCTCAGACAACAGCCCAAAGGAAAAAATCAGCTCCCAACCCTTCAAGTGAGAATGAAGGACTCAGCAACAGAAACAGACTGACAAGGCAGCCAATCACTTGTTTTTCACTTTTTTACTTTTTCTTTTAAAGATCATCCTATGAGTAGTAGACAAAGTGTGAGTGCTGCAATGCTTCCCGTGCTGACTTTATAACATTTAAGAAAGTGTCCAGTTTGTCCTCACTCCCAAATCCACAGGAGCAATGACTAGGCCTCCTGGGCCCCCACTCAAAACTTGAGTGAACAGAGTGGATCAAAGCTGTTGTTACTTAATAACTTGCCCTCTCACTTCTTACGTGTGCAAAGTGCACTTCAAGTTTCGGGAAAAAAATAAGCACAAAGCACAAAAAGACAGATTCATGTTCCAAAAGCAAGACCATTCTGTAGACACAGCCATGTGCGTGGATACCAGACAGAACAGGGAATCTGACCTCTAGTCACTGGTCACACAGCCTGAAGAGGAAGATGTTCCAAAAAAATATGAGTGTTTTCACAAGTTTGCTTGAAAATGAACTTAAATATGAACATTTAAGAAACAAGGATGGTGAATGAAACAGGTTCTAAACAAGAGTTTAGCGTGTTTTTCTTCTACATTCACCCCTGAGACAGAGACCCTGTCACCCACTTCACCGCCATGTCATCTGAGTGTGACACCATCACAGAGCAATGCCCTCCCTGCACAGCCAGCACTCACAGCTCAAACGTATCACAGGCAGGTCTTCCCTGGCATTAGAGCATCACCCCAGAGCCCCAGGCTGCTGTCCCACACCCCGCCTGTGTCCATGCCTTCTCCCCGTCTCTGTCCCTCCCCCTTCCCTCCTTCTCTCCCTGACTCCTCTCCCCTGTCTCGGCCCTTCTCAGGACCAGCCTCATGGGGGCGTGGGCGGTAGGGACATGGCCTTTCTGCTGATGCTGCTTTCTCAGGGCATCAGATCATGATACCATAACTTTATGCAGTTAGCTGCACCTAGTCAGTCAAGTGAAATTAAAGCGAACAAACAAAAACCCACACGACTTCACTCAGGTAAAATGCAAACCTACATCTTTCTGCTTAGGTGAGTGTACACATCCAGTACACACACATGCGGGAAAGAGCTGAATTCTTCACAGCCCTTGCTGCTGGTGAATTACAAAGGGTCATTGTAAGTGTATAGCAAGTGACTTTTATGCCTCACTTTACATATTTTCCATTTTTATTTTATTCATCTATTAAAAAAAATATATACTAAACACCATCAGCCAGACAGAGACAGAGAATAAGCAATAATACACCAGTGAATCTGCCAGCCTGTGAGAAGGAAGCAAATGCTGAGAGGGCACCACAGTGAGTCATGTGAGCATGGGGTAGTCAGGGCAGGCCTCAGCCATGCTTCCCTAGGGACACACCAGGTATGGCGGGGTGGGCAGAGACCAGGAGGTCTGGCCACAGGGAGGGAGGATAGGACCAAGAAGGGGCATGACCAGACTGTGTGGCCTTGTGGCTCCTGGTCAGATGGGACAGCAGGGCAGAAGGGCAGGAACTCAGTGAGGTGGTGGGAGAAAGTGTTGGGCTTGGATGTCCCCTGGAAAACCGGACAGGATGTGAGAACACAAGGTTGGAGCTGGTGGAAGGTGTGGGGTGTGCTTACATGTAGCTCCAGTGGATGGTAAGAGAGGACGGTAGTGGAGGCTTAAACTAAAAATCACATCTACTTGGCCTCCACCTCTTTTTCCCACGTGAAGGGAGAACTGAGTTCACAGTGGCAAAGACCTAAGAGATGAAGACCAGCCCCCAATTATCAGATGCCCCTGGATCTAACCTGAACTCCTCATGGACAAGGAACACACATGAAGCCTGGGAGGGGGCAGCAGGAGGGACAGTGGCTACATACAGCCTGGAGCAGACACAGGGTGCGGGCACTGAGGCTAGTGTGTTAGGTACAGGGAGGAGGCACAGGTCTAACTGGTCCACAGTGACATCATCAGTAAGTAAGTCTACCCTCTGCCCTTTCTATCACAGGAGGTGGTTGTGAAAATCAAGGTAAGACTGAAAAGCACTCTTTCAAATGTACACATTTTGGACAAACTCAAGGTAAATAAATAACACCATGGCGAGCACCTGGCTGGTCTTGAAACGCACCCTGAACTGCCCCCTAGGACCTCTCTCCTACTAGGTATGATGGCATGAAGTTTGTGATTTCAAGTCACATCAAAACCAAAATGGATTGTCAGGTAGCACACTGGAGTATTAGCCTCTGTGAGCAGCTCAGCACGTGGGAATTTGCTGGCTGTTTGAAGCCAGTCATCACCAGTGCTCTGTTCACTTTATTGCAAAGTAAACCACTTTCTGAGGCACTGCAGGCAGATGTGTGCTGCCTACAGGTGCCGTATCTCCAGAACCACAGGGCACCTCAAAGACATGACATCTCCTGGCCAAAGCCATCAAAGAACAAGAAAAAACTCAGAAAAAGAACTCAATGAAGCAGAGATCAGCAATTTATCAGACAGAGTTCAAACTACTGGTCATGAATATGCTCACTGAACTCGGGAGAAGAATGGAGGAACCGAGTGGGAATTTCCCCAAAGGCACAGAAAATGTAACAATAACCAAACAGAACTAAAGAATAACAGAAATGAAAATGACACTAGAGGGACCCAACAGTTCAGATTAGAGAACGTGGAGTGGATCAGCCATCTGGAAAACACAGTAGTAGAAATCATCCAACAGGAAAAGAAAAAAGAAACAAAAGACAGGAGGACAGTTTAAGGGCCTCTGGGACAACACCAACCGTGCTGATGTTCACAGCATAGGGTCGCAGAAGGAGAAGAGACAGAAACCCTATCTAAAGAAATAATGGCTGAGAACATTCCTGACCTGGGAAAGAAGACAGACCGTGAAGTCCAGGAAACACTGTGGGTGTCAGGATGAAATCAAAGAGATCTCACCAATACACACTGCAATAAAATGGCAAAGGTTAAAGATAAAGAGAGAATCTTAAAATCAGAAAAAGAAAAGCAACTAGTTACATACAAGGGAACCCACATAAGACTATCAGTTGACTTTTCAGCAAAACTCTGCAACCCAGAGGGTCCGGCAAGACATACTCAGAATGCTGAAAGGAAAAACACAGAACTAAGAAGACTCTACCCACAGGTTCTCATTCAGACTTGAAGGAGGGAGAAGAATTTTACAGAAAAGCAAAGCTGTAGGAGTTCATCACCACTAAACCATTCTTACAAGAAACATTCAAGGGATTTTTTTTTTTATAAGTGGAAAAGGACATAACTAGAAATAAAAAATTGAAAGAAAAATCTCACTGGTAAAGGCAAACATACGGTAAAGGTAGTGGATCAACCACCTGTGAAGCTAGTAGGAAGCCTCAAGGACAAGAGTAGTAAAATCATCTACATCCGCAATAAGCAGTTAAGCAACTCACCAAAATAAAAATGTAAAACAGGACATCAAAAACAAAACAGGGAAGGGAGTAAAAATGGAGTGCTTTTAGAATGTGCTCAAACTTACTGAAAACTTAAAATGACCATCAACTTAAAACAGATGCATATATACACAGGTTGAAATATACAGTGCTCACTTCAGCAGCACATATACTAAAACTGGAATGATACAGAGAAGATTAGCACGGCCCCTGTTCAGGAATAACATGCAAATTCAGGAAGCATTCTGTATTTTTTATACTTAAGGCTAATTCATGCTATTGTATAGCAGAAACCAACATTACATTGTAAAGCAATTATCCTCCAATTAAAAAAAATATATATGACATTCATGGCAACCACAAACCAAAAGCCTGTAACAGACACACAAATGAATAAGGAGTAAGGAATAAAACATACCACACAGAAACCATTTTTTCTTTTCTTTCACTAATAACTCCTTGCCTTGCCCACCTCCTGCCTAGAAACCTTTCATGTGTACAACCACTCAGAGCTTAAAACTCAACATTCAAAAAACTAACAAGATCATGGTATGTGGTCCCATCATTTCATGGCAAATAGATGGGGAAAAACGCAAACAGTGGCAGATTTTACTTTCCTGGGCTCCAAAATCACTGTGGACAGTGACTACAGCCATGAAATTAAAAGATGCTTGCTACATGGAAGGAAAGCTACGATAAAACTAGACAGCGTATTAAAAAGCACAGACATCTTTTTGCCAACAAAGGAAGGTCTGTATAGTTAAAGCAATGGTTTTCTCAGTAGTCACATACAGACGTGTGAGTTGGACCATAAAGAAGGCTGAGTGCCAAAGAATTGATGTTTTTGAATTGTGGTGCTAGAGAAGACTCTTGAGAGTCCCTTGGACAGCAAGGAGATTAAACCAGTCAATCCTAAAGGAAATCAACCCTGAATATTCATTGGAAGGACTGATGCTGAAGCTGAAGCTCCAAAACCTTGGCCACCTTATGAGAAGAGCTGACTCATTGGAAAAGACACTGATGCTGGGAAATATTGAAGGCAAAAAGAGAAGGAGGTGGCAGAGGATGAGATGGTTAGACAGCATCACCGACTCAAAGGACATGAGTTTGAGCAAACCCTCAAGGTTGGTGAAGGACAGGGAAGCCTGGCATTCTGCAGTCCATGAGGTCACAAAGAGCTGGACATGACTGAACAACTGAACAACAGGCTAAGCACAGCAGGGGTCCCCAGGCTCCAGGATCTAATGCTTGATAATCTAAGGTGGAGCTGATGTAATAATAATAGAAATACAGTGCACAATAAACAGTAATGCACTTGAATCATCCCCAAACCACCACCTGTCCCTCTTGCCCTCCTTCCCCATCCACGGAAAATTGTCTTCCAGGAAATTGGTCCCGGGTGCCAAAAAGGTCAGGGATCGCTGCTCTAAAGCATGTCTCTGGTGTTCAATGAACAGCAGAGTGTATCTGTTAATCCAAACTCCTGATTTATTCTCCCCCTACCCCTTCTCCTTTGGTGACCATAAGCTTATTTTCTCCGTTTGTGTTTCTGAGAACTACTGGCAACCAGACAAGCCCTTCTAGCCCTTCTCACCCTGGGCAAAGTCAGCTCTTATGAGCCATAACCACAGCCTGTCTCTGATAGGCACCAACGGCTCTGAAATGGGCGGTGATGCCGGAGTGACCTAGGACAAAGGGCGTTGCATTTGCTGACCTTAGCAAGAGCCCCAGCAGCCCAGCTCCACACAGTGGGAGACCCCAGGCCCAAGATTCCTCTGAAGTGCTGCTGAACAATTCAAAAGCTCAGAAAACCAGTGTGTTTACTGTGCAGTGTGTGTAGAATTGCCAAAAATGAAGACAACATAAAAACCACGTGTAAAAGGGGAAAGGGGTGGCCACAAAATTTTCATTTCATCTGTTTACTCTGTTCTGTTGATATTGAGTAGACACTAAGTCATGTCAGACTCTTTGCAACCCCATGGACTGCAGCATGTCAGGCTCCCCATCCTCCACTATCTCCTGGAGTTTGCTCAAATTCATGTCCAATGAGTCAGTGATGTTATCTGACCATCTCATCTTCTGCTGTCCCCTTTTCCTTTTGCCTTCCATCTCTCCCTGCATCAGGGTCTTTTCCAATGAGTCAGCTCTTCGCATGAGGTGACCAAAGTACTGGAGCTTCAAGTTAAACCTGAGCCCAATACAAGCAAATGAAAATATGCATAACTTGCCAGGATGAGGTTCACTGCTCAGTATACCTACAGACAGACTTCCACTGACCTGGGAATCACAGTGAATGTCCAGAATGAGAAGGGAGTTTCTAACTAATGAATTTAGACTATTTAAGAAAATCCATTCTAGTATATACAAGAATGAAACCTCATCTTGAAAGTTGGGTCCTATTTTTATTCTCACACTAAGATAAACTGTGAAGACTTCTGGGCCTCTGTTAGCTCCTGAATGAGACCCCTCCCCAGGCTGCCCACTGAGTTAATGGATTTGTACCTCCGGATGGCCACAGTGAGAGCCTCTGGTGAGCTGGCACAGGGGCAGATGACCTCCTGGCGTAGACCTTTACTTTGGAAGACGTTGAGAAATGCATCACAGGAAGAAATAGACCCTAGACAGAAAGAGGGGATGACAGTGGACAATTAAAAATATCTCGTAATATAAAATGCCTTTGAGGTTACAATTTAGGCACATGTGGAATTAGGCAGCATGGACAAATACTTCATTTAACATAACCTACTATATCTGTTACAATGAAAGCTAATATTATTCTCAAACACAGAACTCAAGAATTTAAAAAATGCAACTTCTATATTTAACCATACATTTTTGCTGACTGAAGAACTTAACTTGAATAACTTTTCTGAGACTTGTTCTATCATTTCTCACATGCATGTTCCAAGAGAGGACTCTAAACTCAACTAAATGAAGAAAACATTCCTCTATATTAATATGAGTGATGAGATCAAGATATACAGTTATCAGGAACCTATCAGCTAAACTAGTTTCTAATACAAGTTTACCTTGCTTCTTTTAAGACCTATTACTCTGCAGAGTCATGGGTAAAACCATTTGTGTATTAAACAGCCCACAATTTATGGAGTTCTCTTGTAAACAGAAGAATCACTTATAAAACTAATATACAAAATTACCTGTTTGCAGATTAGATGATCTTTAAGTGTATGATGCTTTGATTTAGAAACACAGATGCTGCAGAGTTTACCAATGTGGTCAGAAACATTCATTCACTCATTTTCATTCATTCACTTTGCTTCTAGCTTATAGGCTCTTCTCATAAAAAACAAGCTAGCAGAGTTTCTGTTTCAACTGACTGAAATATTTCTCAAGGTATATTAATAGTATTCTGTGGAACTGCTCATTTATTTTATCCAGGTAGTTTCTGGTACAGAATTTGATAATGAAATTCCATTAAAAATGACATTAAATTTCCTGAACAATAAACCTGCTATGGACCATAAAATAATCATAATTAGTATTTCTTGAGCACTTATTATATCCCAAGGAACTGTACATAGGGACTGCTGCATTTAATCCTCATAATATCTGATGACTGGGTACCATCTTGCAGCTAAAAGAAAGAGAAGAGTTTAACAAGTCACGTTTCCTCAAAATCAGGAAGGGGAAGAGCCAGGACTCCACCCAAGGGCTGTGGATGGACCTTCATGCCCTGCTGCCCTGAGGCCCTGGTAAGACTCTCCTTCACTAAGGTGAACGCTAGGAAAGGGGAAACCAAAGCCCAGGGAATGAGGCTCCTCCTGCCCGCCTGGTCCTTCACTTACAGGGGTTTGCGCCGTCGGCCACTATCAGCATCCGGAGAGAGGAGAGGTTGATGTCTCTCTGATCCCTGTGCGCCACCAAGGCCCAGTGCATGTCCCGGGATTTGACACAGGCCACTTTTGCTAAAGGAGAAGCAGGTGCAGTGAGTGACCGCCTGTATCGTGGGATGTGCTGACACTCAGTGGCAGCCCCCCAACGCACCTTTGTACTGGCAGACCTTCTGAATCCAGGACAGCGGGTTCACCTTCATCAGTGCGTAGGGGATGCTGATCACATGCATCATGTTCATGACGCTCTGGAAGTAGGATACGGGGGTGAGCAGGCAGTGGGGTGGTGTGGGGATCCCATGAAGGTGGTGAGCAGGGGGCGGTGAGGGAAGGTCCACATGGGCATGACCCTCCAAGAGGCTGTGGGCATGGAGGTGACTCCTCAGAGTGTGTCTTGGTGCACCCAGCTTCTACTGATACCACTTAAGAGTCTAAGTCCAAATCCTTTTCTTAGAAAAACTTAAGTGAAACAATCACTTTTTATTGGGCTTTCAGTATTGAAGCTTAACTCTCTAGTGTACTCTATTCATTTTTATTCACAAAATTAATTTCCCTTATTAAATGTTACGTTGAACTCCAAGCAGCAGTGGAGAGTTGTCTTAACCCCCACACTCTTCTATCTGGCCTGGCTCACGTAGACGAGGACCTGGAAAAAGCGCTTATTTCTTTAAATGGATGACAAAAACTACCCCTTTAAGTAAATAGGTCAGTACTCACACTTGCAGCCTGGACTCATACGTAGCTCATACGCATACTCATCCTCTGTGGCTGCACCCCCTGAGCTGGCAAGAAGGAACCATGATGTGGGGAAGCACTAGACAAACCTACCCCGTCAGCTCTGCCCCCTTTGTGGGTGGAAGTGGTACGAGAGGGCACAGAAGCTCTGGAGCAGCTCTGCTGGAAGATGACCACGTGCCCCTCCCTGCACACATGAGCCTGCTCACCGCCAGCACTCACCCCACACCTCGGGCTTGTTGCCCACTCCATGCAGGTGTGAGGCATTTTTCACCATAAAGATGATGCTTTGGAAGAGTGGCAGCTGTCTGGTCGGGGACTAGCCTTGCTCCAGAAGGTGGCAACCAGGAAGAGACTCCGCAACTGCCAATTCTGGGGCAGCAACCCAGAGCACAGCAACCAGTGGGTGACAACATTCACGAGATCTACCACAGAGCTCTTGAAAGCAAGACTGTCACAAAAGAACTCCAAGAGCAACAGTTGTCAAGCAAGTAGATGGGCCAGGTACTCATTACACATGAGGCCATATGGTTCTCATACAAGGTCATCATTCCCACTGAACAGATGGGAAAACTGAAGCTCAGAGTGACTTGGGCAACAAACGATTCTTGGGCATGGGAGCAGGCAATGTGCCGTGTCACAAGCCACAGGAGAAGGACCAAGGTCCAACTTGGGTCCTCTGGGCTGTGCTCTTCCTGCAACACCAGCAGACAAGGGGAGTGTGCATGTGGGGCTGTGCTTGTACGTCTTACTGACGAGTGTCCAGGCGCTCATGGGAAGAAGCTGCTCAGCTGGAGCCCCAAATCTTTGTCTGCAGGATGCTTGCAAGCTCTTGTTCTAATAACTTCTGGTTTATCAGGAAATAACAAATCCCACTTCTTATAGTTATGTTCCAATTACTTGTGTAAAACTACTAGAATATTTTGCTTCAAAAAAGATATAGTTTCAGCATAAGAAACTTAAAAAGAAGAATGGGTGAGTGGAAATCATCACATGTACAACAGACACAGGGAGCCTCTAAGCAGTGATGCTGAACACATCCTGAACAAGGCTATCACTTCTCACATGGCACTAACAAAAATGAGGCCTCTACAACTCACGCTGAAGTTCTGACCAAGGGGAAATCTGTAAGTACTTTTCCCCTGCAGCATAATTCCTGAAACATTCATTAAACAACGATTCACAGAGAGAAAAACAAGAACATTGTAGCCGAATCAGATGTGTGGGCAAAGTGACCCAAATGCAAGACGTCAAGGTTTCTGCACAATCTGAGCTGCCGCCCATGGGAAGGGAGACCCTGAACTTTCCTGAGCCTGAGAAAGGCCATGCTCACACTGCAGCCCCGGAGCGTGGCCCCCAACATGTGCCAGCAGCTACCAACCCTCTGGCTTGCTGAGCTTTCAGAAGTTATGTTAGCTGACAACCGAAGACCTCCAGCAATGGCAGCTTCTCTTTATCACGTGGGAGGAAGGGGTCAGATTATGACTCTAACCCTGACACTCGGCACATGCAAAGGTAAACAGGACAGCAGAGCCAGGCCGTCACACTCACCGTGAGGATTCCATGCCAGAGCCCAACGTCTTTCTTGAAATCCAACACATTCACAATCGTTTCAGCTGTACAAACAGAGTCAAAGATTTTAACAAAAGACAGTCATGAACCAAAGGACAAAGGAAATTTAGTATCACATCAGTGGCAAGGAATGGGTCTTAGAAAAGTACCACTCCACTGTCTCTGTGGAAATGTTGCAGCCTCCAGTCAGAGCCTCGGAGACAGTGGCCTGCCTGGAGCAACAGCTCTTCAACCATCACTTAAAACACCCCACTCCTTCTCCTTTTATAATGGGTTTATAATGGGTTTTCCCCCTCCCTTCCTTTTTCTTTCTTTAAATATTCTTTTCATGTCCCTCATATGTTCTCTCAAGAGAGGGAAATGCTGTGTACTTGCAGGAGGAGGTGACTTCCAGCAAACACATCACTAGAATGCTCGCCAAAGTCTCATACCAGGTGCCTTGCCCCCATTTCAAAAAGGGACATTCAAAATATACAGCCTGTATTCTATTTTATGCAAGATTTTTTAATGCAGAGAATTAGGGAGCAAATTTACATTATCTATCCTCCCCAATGGCCACAAGAGTCACAGCTTTGGACCTTTGGGAAATTAGGGTAAGGAATCCAGGTCATGAGGTGGTGAAAAAAAATTGGAATTCAAACTGACAAACAGGGTAGTGATCATCAGAAGTGATGTGTCTTCATGTGCGAAACATCTGGAAACTTGTCCAGGAACCAGACATCAGTGGAGCATCTCCTAAAAGAGTGCACTGCTCTTAAGAAGGGAGACTGCCAGAAGGATGGTGAGAGAGAGAATGAGAACAGCAAGAAGAGCAAAGTGTCTCCTCCACGACTCCTGACAGACTCCAGGAAGAGACTCCAGCATGGCGGCAGCCTGCAACATGGCCAGGGGAGACTGACTTGATGGCAGCCTTTCCTGTGGAGGGAGCTATGGGTATGTGATCTGACCCTTCCTCCCAGGAATTGTCAGCACTGTCTGCATGGTTATTACCCCCAGTCACTCTATCCCTGTGTTCCCAGGACCACCCCAAGCAGTGCAAGGAGAGCACATCATGGAAACCAATGCTCAACTGTGATGTGCAGCCCCAGAACCCCTGAGGCAGCACAGGGAAGGGGTGCACTGTAGCACTGGGCGTGTCTGTAAAGACCCCAAAGAGATTCTGGTGTGCCTCCAGGGGTGAACACACTCCAACCATGTCAACTATGTGTTATGGCCTGAACTGTTTTCTCCCCAATTCTTACCCTGGAGCCCTAACCCAGGTGTGACTATGTCTGGAGATGGGACTCTGAGGAGACACTTAAGGTTACAGGAGATCATAGGGTGGGGCCTGACCAACAGAATGGTGTCCTAACAAGGAGAGAAAGAGACTCCAGAGCTCCCTTGGCACACAGAGGAGGCTCTGTGAGGACACAGCCAGAGGCACCGTCACGGGCCAGGAACCAGGGCCTGCAGCTCTGGGTGCTGGGCTCCACCCTCCAGACTGTGAGGGGGCAACATCTGCAGTTCAAGCCCCAGCCTCTGGTGTCTGTTTTGGTTGCAGGCTAGTAAGATGCCAACTAAACAGTCTGACAAATGGACCTTCAGGGTAGCCGGGGAGAAACTTAATCCGACTCTCCTCGTGACTGGTGGGCACAATACGCACCTCTCAGGGCTGGATCTGGGGTCAGGATCCCCCAGGAGGGGTCTGCCCATACCTTCTGTGTAGCCACACGCCTGTGTGAGGGCCTGGCAGTGGGTCAGAAGCGCGATCCTTGTCACGGTCACCCCGAGCACACTTCCATCCTTGCATGTCTTGTACTGCAATGAGAAGGGCCAGGAGGGTAGAGCTCCAGGCCCACAGCCACCGCTGACCCTGAGCTGTGTAAGGGTTGCAGTACGTGTCACTCAGTTCCCCACCTTGTCCAGACCCAGCAACTCACCTCAATATACGCAGTGTCATTATTTGCATCCTTAATGTGTGGGAACCAATCTCGAGGAGGTTTAGAGAGATGTTTTGACTCTGTGACAAACCATAATAGTTTTGGCCAACCTTGGAAATAAAGAACAAGTTCCTTTCAGGCAAGCATCACTCAGAAAACAGGTGTGACCCCACCTTCCTGCTAATGGCAAGATCCACAGCAGCACAGGCCAGACCAAATCTTTGTGTTTCCACCAAGTCTAAGGGCATGGCCAAGGTGCTGTGAGCCTCCAGGAGTCAGAGCCCACCACATGCAGGCTGGGAGACCTCCTGTGTGGATGACGTGTTAGCACAGGCCATAGGGCACATCCTCCCCGCCCGGCACGGGCTCACCTTTGAACTGCGGGATCTCCCCCGTCGGGCTCTTTGGCAGCCCCTTGTGGCAAGCATCACTCGTCAAGGCTACAGTCACCCCACAGCTTCCAAGCAAGAACCCGATCTGCTGGCTTCCTGCATCCTGGAGATGGCAGCAAGGAGATAAGGGCACGAGTAGAGGTGATGGCCACTCTCCCGACAAAACATAGTCTCACCCTGGAATGGCACCAACCCCTCAGCAGAGGCTCAATCAGAGAGTCAGGGCTCAGCTGACGTCTGCATGGTGGGGGCCAAACCTCATGCCTGCTGCCTAACCTTGGACAGGGCATGAGCTTGGCCTCAGTCTTATCTGCATCATCCCCTTAGCCTGCTGTGAGGGACGCACACAGGGAGCTTGGTGCGTGCTGGTGCGCTCATGGGGTCTCGTTTCATTCCCCTCTGGTTGAACAACACCATGACCATGGGCCACAGAGAGGATCCAAGAATATGCCTTTGGTCAGGACACTGACCCCTGGAAGTCTATGATCACACTCATGTCCTCCACGGAAACAAACATGCCGGCATGGAGTGAGGGTACCACCGCACGGACTGAGCAGCAGCATTTGGGAGCAGACACTATGGGAGAGGCAGGCCTGGGCGCCGCCATCCCAAGCACCCAGCTGCCCACAAGTCAGTTAATTCACTTTCCTTACTCCCACCATTCCCTCCAGCTATGATTCAGAAAAGAAAGCTATGAAGCAGCCAGTGTTCCTGGAAGGGAAACATCAGGATTGCGGTGAGGCCATCAGCTCCTTCCTTCCCACTCCAGTAAAATCAGCAGCATCAACGTCTCAGAACCACATCTTCCCAGTGCCTAGCTCCCATGTCTCACTGCAGACTGACAAGCTCTTCTCTGTAAGGAATCCTTCATGACCAGCCTCCATATGGCCTTGAAGCCCCAAGAAGGGAGGTGGCCTGGTGCTTGGTGCATGGGGACCTTCCCATCCCAGGACCCTTGTGAGACTTTTCCTTCCAGTAGAGCTTTTTCAAAGAGAATTATATAATCGGTCATTTCACTGTGAATGCGGGCATCACATCATCAAAACCTGGACTAGGCCAGGGGCAGGGAGATGGCTCTGCAGCCAGGTTCAGGGACAGGAAGGCACTTCTCTGTGATTGTGAACTTTCAGGGACCATCTACAAACAGGGTACTCAAAGTGGCTCAGGGGAGCTCCCAGGGCAACTGTCAGACCTGCCAGGGCTCACAATGGAGGCTTGCTGTCCCTTAGGTCCTATCTTTCTAACATCTCCTCCTAAAGACCCTAAAACACAGAGGAGGGGTTGAGAGTAACCAGGATCAGGATTCGTGGCTACCATGAAATTCAGCTTTGCACCTGCTCCTCAGTGTCATTTTGGTCTGGAAACTCTACTCAGAGGGCCAGGTGCATGCCCACTTCGCAGAGCCAGCCCTGCCTGTTCACTGGGCTGAGATGAGACCCCACCACCTGCTCTCAGAGGGCCCCCAGCATCTCCTTCACACACCCGGAGTCCTGAAGTTAAGCCCAGCTTGACCCCAGAGCCTCCATTTTCAGCTCTTCATGTGTCAGTTCTCCTGGACTCCAGGTCAGTGCCCTGAGCCCGATCCTTAGGAGCCCACCCACACTCCACACCACCATGCGGGAAAGGCTCCACAGAAACTGCTCAGGAGGCACGAGAATCACTGTCCTGCGGCTGAAGAGCTCCCATCTCCCACGCTGCCTGTGCAACTTTCCCTGAAACGGCTCTTTCTGGCCTGTGCTGGCTGGGGTCCTTCCTCTGTAGAGCTGAGCTGTACGGCCACAAAATCTCACAAACTCTCTTCTGCTGTGGAAGAAAGGGTGGACCACCTCTGAGTGCAAACCTCTCCCTCACTGTCATCCTTTCTCCAACAGAGCTGACGAGTGTCGTTACTTGCTAGGCAGTCTCTCCACACCCACAGTCTGTGACAGGTAACTTCTCAAGCAGCATTAAACGCGGCATGCGACCATCCCTACCCAGTCCCATCTCAGTCTCCCAGTCAGAGAGCATCAGCCATACTCACGAGAAGGATTCTCTCTAGTAAATGTGAGGTGAATATACAGAAGCCCTCTTTCATAAACTCTGTATTTGTGGCCCTGAAACTACTAGCTGGTGCTTTTCCAATTTTGATGTTTGTCTGCCCAAACTGTTAGCTTCTCAGCAAGTGGGTCATGTGCTAGATTCTAAGGTACGGACAGTCTGCACTGGTGCAGGACAGCGAGCCCCCAGAGGCAGATGCTGATGTGCCAGGTGCTGCCAGGCTGGACTCCTGTGGCCTCAGGGCTCACTGTGGCCTCAGGGCTCACTCGGTCTCTGGTCTACAGAACTGAATGCACAATCCCACCTCTGGTACAGCCTTGCCGCTCCCCATGCTGGCAGATGGGAAATTGGCTCCACAGCTCCCGCCAGCCCACAGGTCTACTCTACTGTCATTTGGCCTTCACCGACCAGCTCAGCACCCTCAAGAGGGTAGAGAGGACAACCACCGTCCACACGTGCCCACCATGGCACAGACCCTGAAGGGTCCCCTGTACCCCTGTCCACTCTGTGGCCAAGTCCCAGAGGGATATCCCTTTCTACTACTATGAACTTCTTGAGTGAAAAAGCAGCCTTCACCCCTCATCCCAAGAATAAGAATAAAGAAACACACATGGGACTAAGTTGTTCTGTGAGGCTCAGCAACACTCAAAATTTGGAAAATTTGGTTCTCTTTAGGCCTTTTAAGACAAGGCTAGTGTGCACAGGACTGGTGGCTAGAGGATTCAAAACTTCATCACCAGTGCCACTGTGTGCGTCTGACCTTGTGCTAAATGGCAACCAAGCCAGTGCACTCTTTCACTTAAAAGGAAGAAAAGTTTTCTGAGGACAAATATGTTCTGAAGGCACAGACTGAGCCCAATGCACAGCTTCTGGCTTCATGACAGCCTGTGAGTAATCTCCTGGTTCTGTCCTTTCAGGCATGTTCTGAGGGAGAGAGGGCCAGGAAGGAACCCCAGCCTTTTCTTCTGAGAGAGGGTTCCCGGTCCTGAGGTTAACAGTGACCATGTGAGGGTCTGAATGGGCCCGGGAGATGAGTGAGACAGAGCCACGTGGCAGGCCACAGCCGGGAACACCTACGACGGCTACAGGCAAGTCTCAGGAACCCCAACAGGTGCAGGCGAGACACCCCGCCTTCGCTCAGCAACTCCTGGTCAGGATGTGGCAGAGGCAGGTGCCTCTTCGTTCAAGTGATTTTCCTCTGCAAACCAGCCCTGGTCTGGAAGACAGCAGGCTCTAGACATAAAGTAGACAAATCTACTTCCTACGTGTGATGAGTGAACAACAACTTCCACTCACAACATTAAACGTTCAGGGGTCCGGTCCGCTTACTGCCGTGCTCACGGAGAATCTGTGTCTCCACTTGTAAGCCTACAAATCCCTCCTGATTATCATGGGAGAATCCAAGGGACCCCAGTCCCCTGCATTAGGTGTCAATTAAAAAGGAGCACCACACACCTGAGCGCCTTCCCAGGTCAGCAACAACACCAAAGAACCACAGGGGAGACACTGGCCACTGCTCAGGGAATCCTCAAGCCCTTCTGCATTTCCTGTCAATTGTGAAGGTCACAGGGCTCAGGGAGATAAGGAAGCACTTATGGGATGTGTATCATACCCCAGGAATGCTAGAGGCAAACCCCTGAAAATATCGGGGTTCTCCTCAGGCCACGAGAAGGGGCTCTGATGTCAGGGGCTGCAGGGTTCACCCCACTTCCAGAGCCACTTGCAGCCCTGCCCAGGAGGGCCCTGCCCTCATTGCAAGCGCACCCAGGAGGCCAAGTAGGAAACTTGTGTATTTTGTACCCAGGAAATAGAAACAGCAACCATTCCCCAATAATTTTCTAAAGTAACCCCACGTTCTCTCCTTCTGACCCCAGGAGCAGAGTTTCAAAGACACCCACACACCATGAGCAGACCTTGAGGCATTTCCCCATTTTTATATCAGAGTAGCCACAAAGACAGCTGGAAGATTCTCTGGAAACTCCAAACCTGAGCACGTGAAAGGCTACATTTTGGAGCTGGGAGAGTCACCTCACACAGTCTGTTCACAGTGATGTGCTAAACGATGCCAGGTGAATCCAGGGTGGAGCCCCAGGGCACGACACGTAACACAAGCAGTGGCAGAACCACCCCACAGCCGTGGGCTCCGTCCCCTTCCCCAGTATCACAGAGTCTCTGGGGGACCATCAGCACCAACCCCAGCAGAGCCTCCTCTCCTCACCCTCCCTTCCAAAGTTACTGCAGGTCTGTGGGGCGAGAAGCAGTCATTTACGTGGACAAAGACATGCACTGCTGTGTAGGATTCTGACACTGTACTTACACTACAACTGTGACAGCAAGATAAGTTATTTATTCTTCTTTCAGAATAAGATTCAACAAATTATAGCTGAACCTGGGACTGGACAACATCCTAACACCCGAACAAATGCAACAACTGCCACTCCTGAAAAATAAGTAAAAAATCTACCATTTACTCAGATTTCTAGCACAGTGACACTAAAAACAAGACAAGGGAGTGCCTGGCTCTCTGGCAGATCACCCTGCTCAACACACAGAAGGCACCAGCAGCAGCAGCTGACTCCGGCCGCTGAGCTGACCACAGAGCCAGGGCTGGGCGGCCGGTGAGAACTGCACAGAGTCTCAGAGACAAGGTAGGCAGCCCTGGGCTTTCCGATACATATGCTGCTGAGAGGAAAGCTCGACACACAGTTTGCACATTCCAGCCCCAAAACAGAACCTTCCAGTACGGCCAAGCCGACATTTCCGGGCAAGAGGCCTCAACAGAAAGACGGGTTCTTTACCTTTCTGGTGAGGGGCACCTCAATGGGCACAGGCACAACTTCGGCCAGCAGGCAGCCGTAGAAAGCCACCATGGAGGCAGCAGGGTCGTTGTTGGGGAACACCAGTGCCACCTGGACCCAGAGAGAGCGAGAGAGGAATTAACACTGACACCATTCCACCAGAACAAATTAAGATGCCCCGTTTAAAAACGCATTTTACTAAGACACATTTTAATAAATTATCAGATACTCTTCCTTTAGCTCATGTGGAAGGCAAACAGATTATCCACGATCCTCTCTGCCACCACGTCAGAATGTAACTATCCATGCTGTTTACATGTTATCTTCCCCAACAGCACGTACTTTTACACGGACAAAACCAGTATGTACATACTACTTGTCTCTCACTATTGTCACTGGACTCTATAGTGTGTCCCTGTGCTTCCACATGGTCTTCACCATGGTGACTGCTTGCTGGGCACATTCTCCCTAAAGTACTGGACTCAGAGCAATGCTATTCTGACCCCGGTTTGACTTTAGCACCCCAAGCCTTGGTTTTCTTACCTGAAAAGTGAAAATACTAGCTAGTAGAACCTACATTCTAGTGTTGTAGTAAAGGTCAAGTGAGAAAACGTGTAAGGCTCACACCATGCCTGGCACATGGCGGGCAGACGTGAATGGCACCCACTCAAAAGGCCCTGGGCTCGGCCAGCCCTCACAGCAAAGGCTTCTGTGAACACCGGCCCACACCTTCTGCCACACACTGCCTCTTGGGCTTAGCCTGTGAAGAGCTAGGACCAGAATAATCATGGAATTCTAAAAGGTAAATTTAAATTACTATCCAAATAGCCAAATAATGCATTGTATGATTTTTCAAATGGTTTCTGATAGTCCTCAAAAGAATCTTAATGAAGAACAATCTTACCAGATGGGCTGATAATTATTTATTCTTGTATGAACTGTTTCATTTCCTGTGCTTATTTATCTGCTAGTGTTTATATTTTATAGTATTAACATTTTATAGTATTAACTCTTATATTTGATGCAAAAACTTAATGCTGTTTTATTTTCATGAGTGCATTTAGTGATGTGTGTACACTTTTCAAGTTTTTCCTGTATGTTATCACCAAGTGTTTGACAAACTCTTCACCCCATTTATGCTCACCTGGCGCTCAGGTTAGCATCTGCATTGGAGCTACTGTAGGGTCCGTCTGCTTGCTCTCCCTCACACGACGCTCCTTCTGGAGCGGCCCTCCCTACTCCAGTCCGAGCAGCCACCTTTAGGATGGAACAGGCAGTCCTATTTTCGGATCCCCCCCTCCGCCCCTGTCCTCCCCGCTCAAGGAGCTCTGCAGGACTCTGCCTCACATGAACACGATTAACACGTGCTACTGTTGCATCGGCACTGCCCTTCTTTGTTAATAATTAACCACATAAATCCCATGATTTAGCAGATGTATGTTTTTTGTATTACTCTATTAAGAAATTTAACCCATTTTTCTCTACAAACAGCCTAACTAGAAGTTACTAACTTTGTCATGAACAGCTGGGTAAAACATCCTAATCACCTCCACATCTAAGTAAACAGGTTGGGATAAAGGATTCAGATGACAGCTGAGGACAGAGAAGGCTGCGTCTTAACTCTGACCCTGCAAGCAACTCAGGATAGCTCAGGATAGCTACAACCTCTTTTAGAATCAAAACTGAATTTTTTAAGAATTTGAGAAAGGGAAGACTATTTGTACCATTCTCATCACATTCCCCTTTTATATCTCTATCAGTCACAAGTCCTGTGTTTTGGTAACTGCACAGTGATTCCAGTGCAACACACATATGGACGCTTCATTTTCATAAACCCACACGGTTTCTTTTTGTTCAATTCCCTATGTATTCCCTGGCATTTCATCGCACTTAACTATGCACAGAGCATAACAGGCATCAACAGACCACCCCCTTGGTCTGCTCTCCTCCAATGGTCTTCCCATATCAGCCACACACCACAGAACTCCCCTCAGTCCTTTCCACTCTGTCCTAGAAACTGACTAAGAGCTCTGGGCTTGCTTTTTCTCCCTGAGAAGTTGTCTCAGATTCCAGAAGCTCCCAAAATGAGAACACTCTCTGTCCTTCTAAAACAGTCTAGCTGTATCTCTCACCATCTATTTTGGAGACCTTTTTCATTTTCCAACTTACAGATAGCCAGTTATCAATATCTTCAATTTTTCCCCAACACAGCAAGCTCCCTGAAGGCAGACTTCGCATATGATGCATCACTTGTTTATTCCACAGCTCCCACTACAATATTCTGAAACCTTTTCAGCTTAGGCACATAAATGCTTTTTCAAAGCCCAAGCAGGTACTCCCCAAAAGTGCATTAAGACGGTCACCCACATAAAAAGAATCTATAATTTTTATGCCAAAGACAGAATGTTCATTATCCTTGGGAGAATTACATTTAATTTAAAACAATTTTCAAAGAGGTAAAGAACCTGTTTCCTGGAAAATCCCATGGACGGAGGAGCCTGGTAGGCTATAGTCCATGGGGTCACTAAGAGTTGGACGTGACTGAGCGACTTCACTTTCACTTTTCACTTTCATGCATTGGAGAAGGAAATGGCAACCCACTCCAGTGTTCTTGCCTGGAGAATCCCAGGGACGGGGGAGCCTGGTGGGCTGCCGTCTATGGGGTCTCACAGAGTCGGACACGACTGAAGCGACTTAACAGCAGCAACAGCAAGAACCTGTTTATTGTGACAGAAGGTTACTATCAACTGAATACTACAGTGGCACATGCTTATTTAATAGGCATTTATATGCAGATGCCATATCCCAGCCACATGAATACCTTTCAAAGGAATAATTTAGAAATCCAGCCCTCCTCACACAATTCAAACCACTTGCTGCTGAAGAGAATAGTTTCACATATTCTATCAAAATCTGTCCCCACATTCTTTCTTACAGCTGAACAGAGATGGTTTATTTTACAACTGTTACTAAAAATGAACTTTAAAAATTTGCAGGCCAAGACTTAAAAAACAACTCGAGTAAGACCTACTAACCAAATTATAAGGGAGACATTATCCATGCAACTGACATTTGTGATAAAATGAATATAACAAAGTTTATCATGCTGCCTGTTTTCAAGTATACACTTCAGTGGCATTAAGTACATTCACACTGTTGTAGAACCATCATCAACCATCCATTTCCAGAACATTTTCACTTTCCTAAACTGTAACTCTGCCCCCATAAACATTAACTCCCCATTTCCTCCTTCCCACAGCCCCTGGTCTCCTTCATTCTTCTGTCTGTAGGAATTTAAGTACTTAAGTACCTTGTATGAATGGAACCATATAATATTTGTTCTTTTGTGACGGGCTTATTTCACTGAGCATAATGTCCTCAAGGTCCCTCCACGCTATAGAACATATAAGGATTTCCTTCCTTTTTATGGCTAAATAACATTACACGGTATGAATATACCATATTCTGTTTATCCATTCTCCCCACCACGGATTCCGCCACCTTTTGGGTTTTGTGAATATTGCTGCTGTGAAAAGGAGTGTAGATGTTTATCTGTTCAAGTTCTTGCTTTCAGTTCTTTTGAATTACTGGGTCAAGTGTTTACATTTTTTAAGGAACCACCATAGTATTGTTTTCCACAATGGCTACACCACTATACATTCCTAAAAGCAACAGAAGGGTTCCAATTTCTCATTGTTGCTATCACTTAATAACTTTTTCATCCTAATAAGTGTGAGGTGGTATCTCACTGTGGTTTTGATGTATGTTTCCCTAACGATTAGTGATGCTGAGCATATTTTCATGGGCTTATTTGACTATCGGTAAATCTTCCAAAGAAAAAGGTCTATTCAAGCACTGTGGCTAGTTTTTAAACTTTTGTAAAATATATGATTTGTAAACATTCCTCCCCTTCTGTTTCCTTTTCACTCTCGACAATGTCCTTTGGTACACTGAAGTTTTTAATTTTGATGAAGTGCAATCTACCAATTTTTTTTATTCCCTGTGCTTTTGGTGCCATACCTAAGAAATCATTGCCAAATTCAATGTCATGAAACATTTCCCCTATGTTTTATCCAAAGAGTTTAGGTCTTTAATTCATTTTGATTTAATTATTTAATATACACTATGTGTGTGCCAAGTCACTTCAGTCATGTCTGACTCTGCGACTCTATGGATTGTAGCCTGCCAGGCTTCTCTGTCCATGGGATTCTCCAGACAAGAATACTGGAGTGGATGGCCATGCCCTTTTCCAGGGGATTTTCCCAATCCAGGGACCGAACCTGTGTCTCTTGGGTTTCCTGCATCAGCAGACAGGTTCTTTACCACTAGCACCACCTGGGAAGCCCCAATATGCTATAAAGGTTCAATTTTGGGTTTTTGGTTATAGATATACAGCACCATTTGTTGAGTACACTAGCACTTCTCCCATTTAATGTCTTAGCATCCTTCTTGTAAGTCACTTAACCGTACATGTGAGGATTTATTTCTGGGCTTTCTATTCTATTCCTTTGGTCTGCATCTGTCCTTGTGTTAATACCACTCTGTTTTTATTACTGTAGTTTTATAATGAGGAAATGTGAGACCCATGATTGACTTTTAAAAGCTAGAGGTCAAACATGTTCACTAAATTGCAAAGAATCATAGCCTACCACAGAATCCTAGGGCTGCAGCAATCTTATTAAACAATCCTCATAATGAACCCATGCTTTTGTAATATCTCATAAGCAAGTCATAGCTTGTATTATTGCTCATTTATGGTGCTCTACAATGAAACTTCTATAAAATTCATTTGGAGTCCTTTGATGCATGTGGATAACCCAGTCTTGGGGTGTGAAGGTACACAGCAACATATGGAAAAAAAAAAGTCACTCCACTTGAGGCAAGAAAAGTAGGTTCTACATGTAGGCCCACATCTTATTCATGGGTAAAGCTTGGGCCAGATTAACTGCTCTGTAACATTAAAAAGGAAATACTAACATCTGTTCTCAGTAAACTGGCATACTGCAGTAAGAACTGGAGAAGGCAATGGCAACCCACTCCAGTACTCTTGCCTGGAAAATCCCATGGATGGAGGAGCCTGGTAGGATGCAGTCCATGGGGTCGCTAGGAGTCGGACACGACTGAGCAACTTCACTTTCACTTTTTTACTTTCATGCATTGGAGAAGGAAATGGCAACCCACTCCAGTGTTCTTGCCTGGAGAATCCCAGGGACGGGGGAGCCTGGTGGGCTGCCGTCTGTGGGGTCTCACAGAGTCGGACACGAATGAAGCGACTTAGCAGCAGCAGCAGCAACAGCAGTAAGAATAAAATTGCTTTTCAAGGAAAGACAGTAGCCTGTATCTAGAAATTTAATACTAGGAAAGGAATGTACTAGTGGTTTGGTCCAAGGATTCTTGGTATCACTGACTGATACAAAAAGTCCACAAGCACACAACTTTCCTGCATCCCCAGACAGACAGCTGTTTCACACTAGGCCACATGTGTCAGGGGTCAAGAACATACATCCTGGGGCTGGACAGAAATGTCTGTGAGCACTGGCTACACCACTTTCTGGACACGTGCCTTCATCTGATATGATTCTTATCCTCTCAAGTCCCAGTTTCCTTGTGGATAACCCATGAGAACTACTAAAGTCAAGCTCACTGAGCTACTATAAAGGTTACATCTGCTGAATCATTTCTCCTGGCTTGTGGTAAATGTTAAGAAAGCCTGATTTGGTAATATGAGTATTAGGAGGCATTAAACTTTGCAATTTTAAAACAGCAGGTGTCTTCTCCACCTCAGATCACATGTCCTGCAGATGCAATAATTTAAATTGCACTTACCCTATCTCCAGGTCGCACCATAGGCTCTTGTTTTGTACCTAATTTATGCAGAATGTTGTAAGCAACCTTCATACTTCTTGTCCACAGTTTGCCTATCAATACAAATTATAAAGACACAATTAATTGTACACATGCATTTTCTACTGTGTATATATAGATGCACATTAACCTATATTGAGGGTATTACTTTTTCATTTTAAGCTTTCAAGTTATTCTGAACCCTTAGAATCCAGATGGGAAACAAAAGCCAGCAACTCTGACTTATAAAATCTGAGCAGCCTGAACACCAGAATAAGGTATTAAATACAAACACCTAGGGTGCTAAGAACCTACAGCAAAGCCACAGAGAATTTAACTACCATCACAGAAGTAGGGGAGGATTTCTAGGGAGTAAAACAGGGGAGGGACCATGGCATTAGTGAGTTACCACTAATTTATGTTGTTCAAAATGACACGCATTTTCCTTTTCAAATGAGTCCTGTTTTGTGTGGTTCAGTTCAGTGATATCTGACTCTTTGCAAACCCCATGGACTGCAGCATACCAGGCTTCCCTGTCTGGTTCCCTATCACCAACTCCTGGAGCTTACTCAAACTCATGTCCACCAAGTCAGTGATGCCATCCAACCATCTCATCCTCTGTTGTCCCCTTCTCCTCCCCTCTTCAATCCTTCCCAGCATCAGGGTCTTTTCCAATGAGTCAGTTCTTCGCATCAGGTGGCCAAAGTATTGGAGTTTCAGCTTTAGCATCAGTCCTTCCAACGAATATTCAGGGCTGATTTCCTTTAGGATTGACTGGTTGAATCTCCTTGCAGTCCAAGGGACTCTCAAGAGTCTTCTCCAACACCACAGTTCAAAAGCATCAATTCTTCGGCGCTCAGCTTTCTTCACCGTCCAACTCTCACATCCATACATGATTACTGGACAAACCGTAGCTTTGACTAGATGGACCTTTGTTGGCAAAGTAATGTCTCTGCTTTTTAATATGCTGTCTAGGTGGGTCATAGCTCTTCTTCCAAGGAGCAAGCGTCTTTTCATTTCATGGCTGCAGTCACCATCTGCAATGATTTTGGAGCCCCCCCAAAATTAAGTCTCTGTTTCCAGTGCTTCCCCACCTATTTGCCATGAGGGGATGGAACCAGATGCCATGATCTTAGTTTTCTGAATGTTGAGTTTTAAGCCAGCTTTTTCACTCTCCTCTTTCACTTTCATCAAGAGGCTCTTTAGTTCTTCTTCACTTTCTGCCAGAAGCGTGGTGTCATCTGTGTATTTGAGGTTATTGATGTTTAATGTTTCTCCTGGCAACCTTGATTCCAGCTTGTGCTTCATCCAGCCCAGCATTTCTCATGATGTACTCTGCATATAAGTTAAATAAGCAGGGTGACAATATACAGCCTTGATGTACTCCTTTCCCGATTTGGAACTAGTCTGTTGTTTCATGTCTGGTTCTAACTGTTGCTTCTTGACCTGCATACAGATTTCACAGGTGGCAGGTCAGGTGTTCTGGTATTCCCACCACTTTCAGAATTTTCCAGTTTCTTGTGATCCACACAGTCGAAAGCTTTGGTGTAGTCAATAAAGCAGAAGTAGATGGTTTTCTGGAACTCTCTTGCTTTTTCACATGATCCAAAGGATGTTGGCAATTTGATTTCTGGTTCCTGTGCCTTTTCTAAATACTTGAACATCTGGAAGTACACAGTTCACGTAATGTTGAAGCCTGGCTTAGAGAATTTTGAGCATTACTTTACTAGCATGTGAGATGAGTGCAACTGTGCGGTAGTTAGAGCATTCTTTGGCATTACCTTTTTGGGGGACTGGAATGAAAACGGACTTTTTCCAGTCCTGTGGCCACTGCTGAGTCTTCCAAATTTGCTGGCATATTGAGTGCAGCACTTTCACAGCACCATCTTTCAGGATTTGAAATAGCTCCACTGGAATTCCGTCACCTCCACTAGCCTTGTTCATAGTGATGCTTCCTAAGGCCCACTTGACTTTACATTCCAGGAGGTCTGCCTCTAGGTAAGTGATCACACCATAGTGATTATCTGGGTCATGAAGATCTTTTTTGTATAGTTCTTCTGTGTATTCTTGCCACCTCTTCTTAATACCTTCTGCTTCTGTTAGGTCCATACCATTTCTGTCCTTTACTGTGCCCATCTTTGCATGAAATGTTCCCTTGGTATCTCTAATTTTCTTGAAGAGCTCTCTAGTCTTTCCCATTCTATTGTTTTCCTCTATTTCTTTGCACTGATCATTGAAGAAGGCTTTCTTATTTCTCCTTGCTATTCTTTGGAACTCCACATTCAGATGGGTGTATCTTTCCTTTTCTCCTTCGCCTTAAGCTTCTGTTCATTTCTCAGCTTTTTGTAAGGCCTCCTCAGACAACCATTTTGCCTTTTTACATTTCTTTTTCTTAGAGATGGTCTCGATCACTGCCTCCTGTACAATGTCACGAGCCTTTGTCCATAGTTCTTCAGGTACTCTATCGGATCATGGCTCCTCTGTCCATGGAATTTTCCTCTGAATCTATTTGTCACTTCCACTGTATAATCGTTAAGTGATTTGTGTGATTGCAAGAAACATAAAGGCTACTTAGGATGGGTGCTGTAGGGTCTGATACCCCTCCTTTCCTATGTCCTAAGTTTCTCAACTTTAATTTTTCCTAACTTCAGAGTTTTAGGGTTTTTAGACAGTAACCCTTGAATTTAGATAAAGATTATGGTAAGAATTTTGAACTAAAGTTTTGAACTCTGGGAAAAAACTTCTACAAAGCAGGATTAAAAAGACTTATAAGAACATAAGAAAAATGACCAGTTTTGAAGAACCTGCAGATTCAAATCCCTGCCTTCCTCCCAGTGCCAGTCATTTTCTCAGCAGGTCTAGGTGATAGCAAACAGTCTGAGATTGAATCAAAATGACTTTTAAAATCTAACATGAATTCTTGGACACATAAAGGCCTTTTACAACATTTAGGTTCTATAAGCTTTCAGGAGCAGTCAAGGTGTTAAGAGACTTGCAATAATAGTAAAGTGAAAGTCGCTCAGTCTTGTTCTACTCTTTGTGACCCCATGGACTGCTGCCTGCCAGGCTCCTCTGTCCATGGTATTTTCCAGGCCAGAATACTGGAGTGCATACCCATTCCCTTCTTCAGGGTATCTTCCCAATCCAGGGATCAATCCCAGGTCTCCCACACTGCAGGCAGATTCTTTACCATCTGAGCCACGAGGGAAGCCCAAGAACATTGGAGTGGGTAGCCTATGCCTTCTCCAGCAGATCTTCCTGACCCAGGAATCGAACCAGGATCTCCTGCATTGCTGGTGGATTCTTTACCAGCTGAGCCACCAGGGAAACAATAGTATAGTAAAGATAACAACAATTTGAACTATTTCCTATAAATGCAATCTCTGTTCTAATCTCTTTCCTATTTAAAATGTAAAAGCTAAATTAACATACAGTTTGAATGAAAAGAATCTGAATTTGTCTTATTTCATATTGGATTCTGTAGCAACACAATTTAGGGCTGCTCCTGTCTTCCTACCAATGGATTTATCAACTTGTCTCCCCCCTTAGTGATTAGGGGACAAAGAGGACTTTTCCATTGTTTCTGATTCCTTAATTTCTAGACATTCCTGGTTCATAGTATGTGCTCAACAAATGTTTGTTTTTATTAACAGCATATTAAGCAAGCTGTAAAAAGCACAAAATTATGGTATTCATTTGAGCCTACTTCTTGAGTACTGAGAGTAATTACTATGATATTTTATTCACGCCCCCTTCCACCTTCCTTAACTCCATCTCCTCAAGACTGGCTACTTTACATTTGGTTTTTGTTTGGTGATTGTATTTTCTCCCCAAATAGTTACTAGCCATTAGAAATAACTCAGGGAGTCATTTTTTTCCTAAAGAAATCACAAATACTTTGTGCTGTCCGATTTCTTTAATGTGAACATTAGGAAATTATTTTGGCTGAAAAAACAATTACAATCACCTTGTTTTAACTGAAGAAAAAATCAATGTGTTGTAAACTAACACCTCAATTACAATCAATTAGCACCATTATATTTTCTTAAAAATTTCAACTTAATTCTCAGTTTGGAATATTAAAGTTGATATCATCATAAAGTCATACAAAAGCTAATTTACAACAGACAATTTGAAAAAGGCAACAACACACTTTGGCAAAGTTCTAGAAATATTCTTCTAATAGAAAAAATAAACAGCAAATTGCTGACTTAAATTAAAGACAATACAACAGTTCTTGACTGATGTAGAAAGGAGAATGAAAAAAAATTCCCAACCAGGAACATTCTCCCAGGCAAAGTTATCATTCAGAACTGAAGGACAGATCAAGTTTTCCAGACAAGCAAAAAGCTAAAGAAATTCATCACCACTAAAGCAGTCTTATAAATTCTTCCAAAAAACAAAAGATGAGAAAATACTTTCAAACTCATTTTACAAGGCCTGTGTTATCCTGGTATCAAAACAAGACAAGGACACCATGAGAAAATTAGAGGCCTGAAGAACACAGATGCACAAATCCTCAACAATATATTAGCAAACCAAATTCAATAACGTTAAGATGATCATACACCATGATCAAATGGGATTTATTCCAGAGATGCAAGGATGGTTCAACATCCACAAATCAATTAATGTGATTAATACGGCACATTAACAGAATGAAGGATAAAAATCATATGACCATCTCAGCCGATGCAGGAAAAACATTTAAAAATTCAATATCCATTTATGATAAAAACTCTCAACAAAGTGGGTACAGAGAAAACATACCTCAACAAAATAAAAGTCCTATATGACAAATTCACAGCTAACAGCATACTCAACAGTGAAAAACTGAAGCATTTCCTCTAAGATTCAGAAATAAGACAAGGATGCTCACTTTTGCCATGTTTATTCAATATAGTATTGTAAGCCCTAGCCAGAGTAACCAGGCAAAAAAAAAAAAAAAATCATCCAAACTGGAAAAGGAAGATGAAAAACTGTCACTACTTGCAAATAACATGACATTATACATAGAAAACTTTAAGACAATACAGAAAAAACAGAGTGATAAATGAATTCAGTAAAGTAGCAAAATACAAAATCAATATACTGCTGTTATCAGAAAACTGCTGTGTCTATAAACTAATAATAAACTACCAGAAAGAGAAACCAAGAAAAAGATTCTATTTACAACAGCATCAAAAGGAATAAAATACCTCAAAATAAATTTAATTAGGAGGTAAAAGACCTGTACATTCAAAATTGTTAAGACTTGGGACTTTCCTGGAGGTCCAGTGGTTTGAGGCCTCGTGCTTCCACTGCAGGGGGCAGAGGTCCGATCCCCGTCTGGGAACTTAAGATCCAGCATGCCGCATGGTGTGGCAAAGAACAAACAAAAAACAAACAAACAAAAAAACCCACTACAAAAAGCACAATGAAAATTAAGTCTCATAAAATCTGCATATTAAAAAAAAAACTGTAAGACTTTGATAAAGAAACTGAAGATAACAAAAACAAATGGAAAGATATTCTGTGCTCGTGGATTAGAAAAAGCAGTTTTGTTAATCTGTTACTACTCAAAGCAATCTAAATCTAATCCCAATCAAAATTCCAACAGCACTGTTCACAGAAATAGAACAAACAATTCTAAAATTTGTATGAAACCATGAAAGACCCCAAATGGCCAAAGTCATCTTAAGAAAGAAAAACAAAGCTAGAGACATTATGCTTCCTGACATTACAAAACTACCAGTAATAAGAACAGTATGATACTGGCACAAAATCAGACATATAGATCAATGAAACAGAATAACCCATAAATAAACCCATGCATATATGTCAACTGACTTATGACAAAGGAGCCAAGAAAGGGAAAAGGACAGTCTTTCAATAAATGATGCTTGAAAACAGCACCCAATCAGCTCCTGGTCTGAACCTGGCCAGGGACAAGGGTCAGACAGGAAAGTCTTCTATCTTTCTGACTGACTAAAATCTATTTCTAAGAGTATAATTTTTTTAAAAAATCAATCCTATGCCCCATTATGGGTAAAATACCCTTTGTCCGCTAAGAATTTCCCAACAAAGCCAGAAGAAAAAAATTGAGACTATGAAAACATACGCTCCTAAATTCCATTTCCTTCCATGAGATGCACAGGATAATGATGGAGTCTACAGTAGGGGCCTTCTAGGCCCCACTAAAAGCTGGGCTATGTTACTTAACACAACACCTGGCTCTTGACCTCCATTGCTAATGGAGAAAACAGTTTCTTTCCTACCTGCAATTAGAAGAGCATTATTATCATAGAAATAAAACCGGAAGTTAAAAATGATAATGTAACCTCACACGCACAGATATAAGCCATTTTGTCTTTTAGTTATGAAGCTGATTTCTTTGCAACACTGTGGCAGAGTGTGTGAAAATGACCTGACAATTTGCTTTCTCCATGGCCCCCTATCTGTGCAGCAAAGAAAAAGGAATCTCTCTTGTATAGTTAACTATTTCCAAAAGTTTATGGACTGCATTAATCATACTGAATAAGGAGTTAAAGTTTGCTTCCCTTGCTTGCTAAAAAAGCACTGCAGAAACAGATTTTATTTCTTCTGAATAATGCATGTCAAAGAGTTCTATATACATTCTTTCTTGTTTCATTTCTTTAACTACCAATCTTTCTTCAAAGCATTAATTTAATATACATTCCAAGAGGTAAAATCCAACATCTTATTATTAGAGTTATAGTCACTAATTTTTGTATCACTTTCTGGTTTTTACTCAAAAACATTCAACAAATATTAACTTTTCACATTCAAATCAAATAATTTTCCTATACTGGCTTGGCCCAAAAGTTCATTTGGGTTTTCAATAGTATCTTACAGGAAAACGCAAATGAACTTTTTGGCCAATCCAATATTTCCTTTTGGGTTCCATTTATTTCCATATTGGAAACATAAGGTAACACAAATATAAACTGCCACCCTGAAAGTGGCAGTTGTCTGCAGGCACAGCAGACAAAGGTGGATAAGCCTCAAAGGATTACCGTAAGTGAGGATGTAGAGAGGTTTTCCATTTGTGTCCATCGTGGTCAAGCATGGGGCCTTTGGTGAGATGGTCCCCCATCGCTGTAACGCTGCTTCTAAAGATGGGGGCCAATTTGTAACCACACCCAGCTGCTCCCCACGCATCGCCAACATCTGGGCTCCCTCTGGCTTTGGCTGGTTTGGATCTGGTTGTTGAACTAAATACATTTGAACACAGAAGATTTTCAAGAAAAATACATCCATCCATACAATCACTTCTTATTCATTTTAAAGAAGCTAGAAGACTTATACTTGAGTTAGAAATTTATTACAGGAAACATGCGCAGGTGCTTTTCTAGAATTAGAGCTACAACTGACATATGAGCCTCACGGATATAACGAAAGCACGTAATTCTTCCAACATCCAAGGCAATGTCAGGATGTGGAACTTAGGGAGACCTGAATGCATTTATAAATTGACAAGTAAAACTATGCATTTTAACATGCCTAGAGTCTAACATTACAATAGCCATGTTTAAAACATCAATTCTCAATATACACCAGTAATTATAGACTCCAAAGAGTTCAAATCTGGCTGAAGTATACTGTGCCCTTAAATATGGAGATGTAAATTTGAATTTGCTACAACTACTATGAGTAACTAGCACAGCTCATATTTTCTTAAGTAAAACAAAGATAAATGCCCTATAATAAAAACAATCTGCCCAACTCTTTAGATGGGTGAGAATCTGAGAGGTGATCCTTTTTAATTCTGGGAAGGTTTCTGTTATAGCGTATGACAGATGATTTCCACCTGCTGGCCAGAAAATCAACTATGTCTTACTTGTGGCACAAAGACCAAGAAAATAAGGAGACTGGGTTTGATACAACAAGCAGTACTTTGTTTCAATTTTAGGTTTTCTTGTCTTAAAAGACTCAGGAGTGTTCAGAGTGAAGACACCCAGCTCCTGAAGCTGTCCAGAGAGGCAGCAAGGCAAGATTCCCACAGCTAACTCTGCATTTCTCTAAAGCCTATGCAGAGGGAATGCACTGCTTGCTGAGCTCAGGTTGTCTGATTTCCTTGCATTCCTGTAGCTTCACAGAGTCCTTAGAAAGAGGACTAGCTCATGGGACAAAATCATATGCTGCTCAGAATCAGTACCAGTGGTATTGACCCAGCTGTTTTAGGACTGAGCATATGTTTAAAGGAATCCTGCAGAACAGTACCTACAGTTTCTAGGCAGGATTCCTGTTTCCTGTGAACACCAAGATTATTGTTTTTAAAGATCAAATAACCTTGGTCAAGAAATAACTACAGTTTATGGGGTCACAGAAACACTGGACAAGGGGGTAGGAAGGGGCTCCTTCACCTTCTAGTAGTTCTTCAAAGTCATCGACGAAGAATTCCCGTAAGGGTGGTCGTTTGGGTCGTTTGAGGGTATTGACAAGCTGCTGGATCTTTGCAGATACGCGGCTACTTACAGGCACACCTGAAAACAGAATCATGAGGCAGGTGGACTGACTCTCAGCACAAACCACCATGAACAAGCAGCCACAGTGAAAATGGCTGTCTGTCCCATCTCAGCCTGGTGCCCTCTGTGTCCCCAGATGACTTCTGTCAACAAGAACACTCTGAGGAGAGTGGTCCCAGCATGTGGCCTTTCAGGGAAGCCTCGACAGAGAATAAAGATGGAGCAGAAATGATTCTCTTTACACTGTGAGCTGTCCGGCTCTGGTGACCTTGGGAACAGCTCCAGACCACAGACTGGGCTTGGTCCCACCTCTGTTCCTAAAAAAGGGTCTGCCATCTCCTCATCCGTAGCCGTCCTAGGTTCCTCTCTGTCTGATCAGAAAGCTGATGAAGCAGCGAGACATTCCCCAAGTCCCAGTCTCCCCTGAGACCACCTGTGCTTGACCTCTAGTTGCCATCCTGGCACCTCCCAATGAAAGTACGGGGACCTGAGGTGCTACAAGTGCCACTCTCCTCTTGCACATGACAGCTGGGTCCCTTCTATATGCCTTTCAGACCCACTCTCCTGAGTGAACATTTAGGGAATACATCCTGGAAGCAAAGCAACCAAAAGTCTCAAATTAAATTTCTGATATTAACACAGAATTCACATATATTAATATTTATCCACGTGTACTGTAAAAAATAAACCCCACCTTATGTTTCTTAGGATAATAAATGTTACATAGTTTTGAAAATGATCAGTGAAAAAGACATGAAATTTTTAAAATTTTAAATAAATGAACAAAAGGAGCACCAAGACACTGAAGCCATAACTGGATCAAATGTACCCTCCTCTGCAGGCAGATTTCATTCCTATTCAAAGGTGCTTAGAAACCTGAACCTGTAAATTACAGACCGAGAAACTTCTAAGCTCTTGGAGAGAAAAACCACAACCACAGGAGGTCTTTCCTGTTCTGACTGAGCCAGAGCCCTTTATCCATGGCACACGTATGTGTTCAGTCTCTCAGTCAAGTCTGACACTTTGTGAATCCACGGACTGTAGCCCGTCAGACTCCTCTGTCCACTGGGTTCGCCAGGCAAGAATACTGGACTGGGCTGCCACGCCTTCCTCAGAGGATCTTCCTGACCCAGGGATCAAACCCGTATCTCCTATGTCTCCTGCACTGGTAGGTGGGTTCTTTACCACTAACGCCACCTGGGAAGCTGTCCACCACACAGTGTCACAAAAACAGGAACTCAGCTTTTGCAATGAGTATGACAGCTTTCAAGGAAATTTTTCTATCAAATAACCATTTTAATAGTCTCAAAATAGTCTATGAGCACTTTCAGAATTGAGACATTAAATATTTTACAATCTTGAAAATATGAAAAAATATACAACCCAGAATTCTCAATATCTAAACATAATATTTCCCTATAAAATAGTCCCAGCTAATCTGGTTAGCTGGCCTCAGCTAATCAGACTTAAATTGAAGAAAGTAGGGAAAACCACTAGACCATTCAGGTATGACCTAAATCAAATCCCTTACGATTACAAAGAGGAAGTAACAAATAGATTCAAGGGATCAGATCTGACAGAGTGCCTGAAGAACTATGGACAGAGGTTTGTGACATTGTACAGGACGCAGTGATCAATACCATCCCCAAGAAAAAGAAAGACAAAAAGGTAAAATGGTTGTCTGAGGAGGCCTTACAAATAGCTGAGAAAAGAAGAGACACTAAAGACAAAGGAGAAAAGGAAAGATACATCCATCTGAATGCAGAGTTCCAAAGAATAGCAAGGAGAAATAAGAAAGCCTTCCTCAATAATCAATGCAAAGAAATAGAGGAAAACAATAGAATGGGAAAGACTAGAGATCTCTTCAAAATTAGAGATACCAAGAGAACATTTCATGCAAAGATGGGCACAATAAAGGACAGAAATGGTATGGACCTAAAAGAAGCAGAAGATATTAAGAAGAAGTGACAAGAATATACAGAAGAACTGTATGAAAAAGATCTTCACAACCCAGATAATCACAATGGTGTGATAACTCAAATGGAGCCAGACATCCTGGAATGCGAAGTCAAGGGGGCCTTAGGAAGCATTACTATGAACAAAGCTAGTGGAGGTGATGGAATTCCAGTTGAGCTATTTCAAATCCTAAAAGATGATGCTGTGAAAGTGCTGCACTCAATATGCCAGCAAATTTGCCAACATCCGCTGGATCATTGAAAAAGCAAGAGTTCCAGAGAAACAACTACTTCTGCTTCACTGACTATGCCAAAGCCTTTGTGTAGATCACAACAAACTGTGGAAAATTCTCAAAGAGATGAGAATACCTGACCACCTGACCTGCCTCCTGAGAAATCTGTATACAGGTCAGGAAACAACAGTTAGAACCAGACATGGAACAACAGACTGGTTCCAAATCGGGAAAGGAGTACGTCAAGGCTGTATATTGTCACCCTGCTTATTTAACTTATATGCAGAGTTTATCATGAGAAAAGCTGGACTGGATGAAGCTGGAATCAAAATTGCCAGGAGAAACATCAATAACCTCAGATACGCAGCTTCAGCTGAAGCTGAAACTCCCATACTTTGGCCACCTGATACGAAGAACTGACTCACTGGAAAAGACCCTGATGCTGGCAAAGATTGATGGTGGGAGAAGAAGGGGACGACAGAGGATGAGATGGTTGGATGGCATCACCGACTCAATGGATAAGAGTTTGAGCAAGCTCTGGGAGTTGGTGATGGACAGGGAAACCTGGCGTGCTGCAATCCATGGGGTTGCAAAGAGTAGGACACGACTGAGCAACTGAACTCAACTGAATGTGGTTTGGATGAATCAGAGATTACTTCTCAAGGCCACTGGTGCTCCAGCTTAAACAGAACACACACATCATCCCAGGACGCAGCTCAGAGTTTCTCATGTGTTAGGTCTGGTCTGGGGCCCAGAATCTGTTTTCCAACAACTGCCCCATGTGGTTCTGATACAAGATGCTATCACATCACTGGACTGGACATCAGATGAGTTTACCTGGGAGAGGAGGTGAAGATGATGAATTTCAAAGACAACAAAGTTACTAAAGTGGTGAAGACAAGGACAACAGTAATGACGGATTCAATAAACAATGGATTTAGTGGAGGACTACACAGACATCAACACTGAGGAGCAGTCCAGAGAAACCAATCATACCGGACACTGGACTGACTCCAGATGTACTAACAGGGAACTCACAATCCAGCGACCTTGGGCTCTGACCATAGTGAAGAGGCATCAGCCTGTTAGAGGCTGGGTTCAGGCATCCTCATCACCCCTAAGACACTGTGTCACAGACACAAGCTCAGCAGTATAGAAAGCACACAGAAGCTACTACAGACATCTTTCAAGAAAAGAACACTTAACCTCATCATCAGGTTCCATGCTAACTGTCATGACCCTGGAGGTCAAGGAAAGCAGAATAAAGCATGAAGTTCATGTTCCAGCCTGTCACTTCAGGATGGGTAAAAGGAAGATGTTAGAGCATGCAAACATGAAAGATTCGAGGAATCAGAGAACCCCAATGGCTGTACACAAATCACTAACACTTTATTCAACATGGAGGGAGAAAAGGACCCTCTTTCTTCCAAAGTCTAAAGCACCACACTGCCCATCTCTGTCAATTATTTCGGTTGCTTTTAGCTCCATATTGACCTTCCAAGTACCTGTTCATAGTGTTGACACCTGCACTAATTTTGTAACTGTGGAATCAACATCATTCACTACCAAAACCAGCAGGATTTTATCAAATTTTTTTCTTCTCATGACTCAACTCCTACAACAAGGAGTAACTCTTGCCCCTTGGAGACAGTCTGCACTTCCTGTAACTGTGCCACCTTCTAGGGAAGCTCATGAAGGCCCTATGAGCTCATGAGCCGACTGTGTCCTTAGAAGAAACACATCCAGTCAGGGCATAGAAGGGCACTTGGAATTTACAAAGGAGGAAAACTTGCTGGAAGACATACCATCGCCAGTCTCCATGAGCTCAGCATTGCCATACTTCGGGGCTGTCCGCGACGTCGTGGAGCCTTGTGGCCTTTCTACTTGTATTGCATGTTCTGAGGTGTAAGTGGTTACATCAGGAGGTGCAGAGTGATTTTCTGTAAAGAAGCAAACTGTAAGTTTTCTGGTCATCATGATACATTTATTATGAAAGCTACGTAAGCAGTTAAGTTTTCCAAAGTGCCACATCCTAAGAAGAGGACAAGATTCTGAATCAAAAACTAGAACAAAAACTTCAGCATAAAGATGGTCTTTACCATAATTTACACTGCTCAACATGAACAAAGTTAGGTAAAACTTCAGACACAATATCACTGCAGGACCCACATCAATGACTCACTGTTAACATTTTAATTAGAATAATGTCATCAAGTGGCCAATGGAAAAAGATAGTGTAAGTTATATGTTTGCTCATAACAGAGTAATTTTCTTGTCTGTCATAGCAGAGGCAGTTAAGAGTTCAAGCTTTAGACATAGAGGGCCTGGGGTTTGACTTCCTGTTCTGCAAATTCTTGAGACCTTGGAAAGCATGCTGACCTCTATACTTTGGTCTCTTCATCTATCAAATGGGAAAAATGGTAACTAGTTGCTTATTGGATACACATGTGTAAATGAGTTAATATATGTGAAGTTTGTAACACTGCACAGGAGGGGTTATCAAAACTATCCCCAAGAAAAAGAAATGCAAAAAGGCAAAATGGTTGTCTGAGGAGGCCCTATAAACAGTGAAGAAAAGAAGAGAAGCGAAAGGCAAAGGAGAAAAGGAGAGATATATCCACCTGAATGCAGAGTTCCAAACTATAGCAAGGAGATAAGAAAGCCTTACTCAATGATCACTGCGAAGAAATACAAGAGAACAATAGAATGGGAAAGACTAGAGATCTCTTCAAGGAAATTAGATACCAAGGGAACATTTCATGCAAAAATGGGCACAATAAAGTACAGAAATGAAAAAAACCAAAAAGGACAGAAACGGTATGGAGCTAACAGAAGCAGAAGATATTAAGAACAGGTGGCAAGAATACACAGAAGCACCATACAAAATATCTTAATGACCCAAATAACCACAATGGTGTGATTACTCATCTCGAGTCAGACATCCTGGAGTGTGAACTCGAGTAGGCCTTAGGAAGCATCATTATGAACAAGCTAGTGGAAGAGATGGAATTCCAGCTGCACTATTTCAAATCCTAAAAGATGATGCTGTGAAACTGCTGGCACTCAATATGCCAGCAAATTTGGAAAACTCCGCAGTGGCCACAGGACTGGAAAAGGTCAGTTTTCATTCCAGTCCCAAAGAAGGGCAATGCTGAAGAATGTTCAAACTGCTACACAACTGCACTCATTTCATGTGCTAGCAAAGTAATGCTCAAAATGTTCTCATCAGGCTTCAACAGTATGTGAACCGAGAACTACCAGATGTTCAGGCTGGATTTAAAAAAGGCAGAGGAACCAGACGTCAAATTGCCAACATCCACTGGATCATCGGAAGAGCAAGGGCATTCCAGAAAACCATCTACTTCTGCTTCATTGACTACGATAAAGCTTTTGGCTGTGTGGATCAGAACAAACTGTGGAAAATTCTTCAAGAGATGCGATTACCAGACCACCTTATCTGCCTCCTGAGAAATTTGTATGCAGGTCAGGAAGCAACAGTTAGAACCTTATGTGGAAAAATGGACTAGTTCCAAATTAGGAAAGGAGTACATCAAGGCTGTATTGTCACCCTGTTTATTTAACTTATATGCAGAGTGCATCCTGTGAAATGCTGGACTGGATGAAGCACAAGTTGGAATCAAGATTGCCAAGAGAAATATCAATAACCTCAGATATGCAGATAATACCACCCTTATGGCTGAAAGGGATGAAAAACTAAAGAGTCTCTTGGTGAAAGCAAAAGAGAACAGCGAAAAAAGTTGGCTTAAAACTCAACATTCAAAAAACTAAGATCATGGCATCCAGTCCCATCACTTTATGGCAAATAGATGGGGAATAACTGGGAACAGTGACAATCTTTATTTTCTTGGGCTCCAAAATCACTGCAGATGCTGACTGCATCCATGAAAGTAAAAGACGCTTGCTTCTTGGAAGAAAAGTGAAAGTCGCTCGGATTCTGACTCTTTGAGACCCCACAGACTATACAGTCCATGGAATTCTCCAGGCCAGAATACTGGAGTGGGTAGCCTTTCCCTCTTCCAGGGGATCTTCCCAACCCAGGGATCAAACCCAGGTCTCCCACATTGAAGGCAGATTCTTTACCATCTGAGCCACAGGGGAAGCCCAATACTGGAGTTGCCTTTTCCTTCTCCAGGGGATCTTCCCAACCCAGGAATTGAACCTGAGTCTCTACAGGTGGATTCTTTACCAACTGAGCTATCAGGGAAGCCCACTTTGAAGAAAAGCTGTAACAAATCTAGACAGTGTATTAAAGAGCAAAGACATTTCTTTTCCAACAAAGGTCCAAAGAGTCAAACCTATGGTTTTTCCAGTAGTCATATATGTATGTGAGAGTTGGACCATAAAGACGTTTGAGTGTCAAAGAATTGATGCTTTCGAACTGTGGTGTTGGAGAAGACTTGAGAGTCCCTTGGACTGCAAGGAGATCAAGCCAGTCAATCCCAAAGGAAATCAGTCCTGAATATTCATTGGAAGGACTGATGCTGAAGCGCCAATCTTTTGGCTACCTGACGCGAAGAACTGACTCATTTGAAAAGATCCTGATGCTGGGAAAAATTGAAGGCAGGAGGAGAAGAGGATGACAGAGGACAAGATGGTTGGATGATATCACCGACTCAACAGACATGAGTTTGAGCAAGCTCTGGGAGATGAAGGATAGGGAAGCCTGCATGCTGCAGTCCATGGGGTCTCAAAGAGTTGGACATGACTGAGTGACTGAACAACAAATGTGAAATTCTTAGAACAATTCATGATAGAAAGTGAACATCTAAAAAATAATAGCTATTTTAGTACCTGTTTTAGCATGAACAGTACTGAACAGTCCAGTCATTCAAAAAATAATTGTTTACATCTAATGTGTATGGGATGCTGTGTTCTGCACAATGAGACATGTGGTGGGCCCTCCACCCATTCAGTTCAGTCCAGTTGCTCAGTCGTGTGCAACTCTTTGTGACCCCATGAGCCGCAGCACGCCAGGCCTCCCTGTCCAAAACTAACTGCTGGAGCCCACCCAAACTCATGTCCATTGAGTCAGTGATGCCATCCAACCATCTCATCCTCTGTCATCCCCTTCTCCTCCTGCCCTCAATCTTTCCCAGCATCAGGGTATTTTCCAATGAGTCAGCTCTTCGCATCAGGTGGCCAGAGTATTGGAGTTTCAGCTTCAACATCAGACCTTCCAATGAACACTCAGGACTGATCTCCTTTAGGATGTACTGGTTGGATCACCTTGCAGTCCAAGGGACTCTCAAGAGTCTTCTCCAACACCACAGTTCAAAAGCATCAATTCTTCGGTGATCAGCTTTCTTTCGAGTCCAACTCTCACATCCATACATGACCACTGGAAAAACCATAACCTTGACTAGACAGACCTTTGTTGGCAAAGTAATGTCTCTGCTTTTTAATATGCTATCTAGGTTGGTCATAACTTTCCTTCCAAGGAGTAAGAGTCTTTTAATTTCATGGCTGCAATCACCATCTGCAGTGATTTTGGAGCCCCCAAAAATAAAGTCTCTCAATGTTTCCCCATCTATTTGCCATGAAGTGATGGGACCAGATACCATGATCTTAGTTTTCTGAACGTTGAGCTTTAAGCCAACTTTTTCACTCTCCTCTTTCACTTTCATCAAGAGGCTCTTATAGTTCTTCTTCACTTTCTGCCATAAGGGTGGTGTCATCTGCATATCTGAGGTTATTGATATTTTTCCCAGCAATTTTGAGTCCAGCCTGTGCTTCATCCAGCCCAGCATTTCTCATGATGTACTCTGCATGTAAGTTAAATAAGTAGGGTGACAATATATAGCCTTGATATATTCCTTTTCCTATTTGGAACCAGTCTGTTGTTCCATGTCCAGTTCTAACTGTTGCTTCCTCACCTGAATACAGGTTTCTCAAGAGGTAGGTCAGGTGGTCTGGTAGTCCCAGCTCTTTCAGCATTTTCCACAGTTTATTGTGATCCACACAGTCAAAGGCTTTGGCATAGTCAATAAAACAGAAACAGATGTTTTTCTGGAACTCTCTTGCTTTTTCCATGATCCAGCAGATGTTGGCAATTTGATCTCTGGTTCCTCTGCCTTTTCTAAAACCAGCTTGAACATCTGGTTCAAGTATTCACGGTTCACATATTGCTGAAGCCTGGCTTAGAGAATTTTGAGCATTACTTTACTAGCGTGTGAGATGAGTGCAATTGTGCAGTAGTTTGAGCATTCTTTGGCATTGCCTTTCTTTGGGATTGGAATGAAAACTGACCTTGTCCAGTCCTGTGGCCACTGCTGAGTCTTCCATATTTGCCGGGCATATTGAGTGCAGCACTTTCAGAGCATTATCTTTTAGGATTTGAAATAGCTCAACTGGAATTCCACCACCTCCACTAGCTTTGTTCATAGTGATGCTTCCTAAGGCCCACTTGACTTCACATTCCAAGATGTCTGGCTCTAGGTGAGTGATCACACTATCAGGTAATTATCACATTACCTGATGATAAAACTTAAGAACTTAAATGGTTAAATGGAGAAGGTACAATTTTGCATTTATTAAATAAGACACATGACTTCCCTGGTGGTACAGTGGATAAGAACCCATCTGCTAATGCAGGGAACATGGGTTCAATCCTTGGTTCAGGAACTAAGCCTGTGTGCCACATTGACTGAGCCTGCATGCTGAGACTATTGAAACCCATGAGCCTAGAGCCTAAGCTCAACAAGAGAAGCCACCACAGTGAGAAGCCCACACACCACAATAGAGAGTAGCTCCTGCTCTCAGCAACTGGAGAAAGTCCACACACAGCAAAGCCCAGGTGCAACCAACCATACATAAATATTTTGAATATGTCAAATGAGACTCGTGATGTCATTTGATACATAGCAAGTTCTAATAATGGGTATTATACTATTAATTTTGATTTGTTAAGCCTTACGACACAGAAACTAGTAAGATTTAACTAGTTTGTCACGATTCTATAATTCTACACGACAGATGCGTAATATTTTGTGCTGTTAAAGGGGAGCGGGTACTGGAAAGCCTTTCTCCTGTGGCCACTGCCTACCTTGGCACTACAAATGAAAGCCAGTTTAAACTGTGAACTCACTAATGAAAAGCAAAAGAATGAGGAAAAACAGAACACCTAAGAGATCACGGAAAGAATACTGTTTACAGACTGTGCTAAACAAGAAGCCAGGGCATGTCCAGTCGACTTTGCTGGGAACCTGTATGCCGGGGACTCAAATTTTAGCTGTTCTGCAAATGTCTGGAAACCACCTCAGTCATGGGTATTGTTCTGAGGTTGCAGCTAATTTTAACAAGTAGGTTGATTGGCAAGTCCCGAATCAGCCTGAAGTGAAGAGACTGACTGCTGTGGCAGTGAACATGTGTACATTAAGAGATATTACACCAAGTGAGACTTGAGGCCGAGAAGTATTAACCTGAACTCCTAGGTAAGCTTCAAATGTAGCAACAGTGCAACCAATGCAGGTGCTTGGACTCTGGAGACCCTTGATCCCAGGCACACTAGTCAGCATGTGGAAATCGTACATGGGAGCTGAGGGCTGGGCCACCAGGAGTCACCTGACTAGTCCTCAGGTCCACGTCTCAGAGCTCATCATCTGGGACTGGTTACTGACCTTCCTATGCCTCCATCCCTCATCCTGTAAAAGGAGGTGATAATGACAGTGCCTACCTCTGAGTGACAGTGGGAATCACACAGATAAAGGGACACAAGCACTGGTGTTACCAGACATGCAGACAGATGTGCCAGGAGAGGAACACACGGGCAGCTCATGGTACCAACAACTACTCTTCCAGAGTCTGAGCCTGGAGATAGCCATGAAATAACAGCTGGCATCAGCCCCTAAACACAGGCCATCAGTAGAGAGCCCAGCTCCCCACATCTCATCTCCCTGTTCCAGAAGTGCCCAGACTGTTAAGTACTGAACTACGTCCTCTCGAAATTCACATGTTGGAGTCTAATCCCCAGGTCCTCAGAAGGTGACTGTGTTTGGAGAAAGTGGTCTTTTTTAAAAACAAATTTATTCACGGCTGTACTGAGTCTTCATTGCTGCCTACAGGCTTTCTCCAGTTGTGGTGAGCAAGGGCTACTCTCCAGTTGTGGTGTGGGGGCTTCTTGCTGCAGTGGCTTCTCTTGTTGTGGAGCATGGGCAAGGGCGCACAGGCTTTAGTAGTTGTGGTGCAAGGGCTTAGTTGCTCTGTGGCATGTGGAATCTTCCCAGACCAGGGATTGAACCCATGTCCTCTGCATTGGCAGGTGGATTCTTAATCACTGGACCACCAAGGAAGTCTGAGACAGTGATCTTTAAAAAGATAATTAAGGCATAAATGAAGCCACCAGGATGGGCCCTAATTCAATCTAACTGGTGTCCTTGTAAGAAAAGATGAGGTCACAGACACCCACAGAGAAGACAGCTGTCTACATGCCCAGCAGAGAGGCCTCAGAAGAAACTGCTGACACTGTGATCTCAGACTTCCAGCCTCCAGGATTGCAAACCAAGGAATGAAAGTTGTTTAAGCTGTGTTTAAAGTGCTTTGTTAAGGCTGCTTGAGCCACCTGACACACACCCTTAAGGGAAATTTCTTAGATCACAGCCCAGAAAAACCTCACCTGTTAGAGAGAGGAGGGTGGAGGTGGGATGTTTTGTCAGACTCCTGAGGACCATTCAAATGACCTCCTTAATGTTTCAGACACTGCATTCATTCCTTCTCTTCATCTCCCCTGCATGTGCTTTTGCCAAACAGACCTTATTTCATGTTTCAATATAATCTAGTTCTCCATGACTGACTAGTTAACTCACAGGGGCCTCATACTTCAAATAAAACTACAATAGACGTCAACATATGATGAGTAACATTTCAAATTATCCACATAAGACAAAAGCAGCTAAAACGTTAGGCTTAGGCTTACTGCATTTCTATCTTAATCAGATTTACTTGTTTTTGTTACATAGTAGCCACATCACTGTGATGGCCAACAAGTCTTTGTGCTGAGCAGCCACTTTGAAGTTGGGAAAAAGAACCATTCCAATATATCTGGTGATTAAGACATAGGAGCAGTGACAGCTGCGTGACTTCAACGTGCTTTCCAAGTTTATTTATATGCCAGCCCCTCTCCCCTCCCCTGCAAACTCCCCACATATGCTGTCACTGCAGGATCATAAACCCAGCAGCTGGCTGCTGTTATGAAGCCAAGAACATTCTGCCACTGCAGTGACACACAGTACCCTGCTTCATTTGGACAAAGATCGGGCCTCCAGGTATTTAACTCTGAGTTAAATACCTATTTTTTGGTAGTGTTTAAAAGACCTTTGTATATAAAAGATGCTCAAGAAACACTTGATGGGTAAGATAAAACAGAGTGTGGCTGAAGGTGCAGGTTCAAAGGTCTAAAGTGTGCATCAGCCCCAGGCTTGAGACCTATCAGGTCCAAATGCACTAGGAGCTGAAGACTAAGGATTCTCATCAGAGCAGGTTTGCACCTTCTGAGCCAGATGACCCACTGTTCCTGAGATCAATTTCCCAAAACTCTTAAAATCAACAGAAAAATGGCAGCCATCTTTCCAGCCACCTATCAGGTGTCACCTCCTCTGTGACTGCCCCAGAGCTACTGTGACAGCTTTGCACTTGTTCCCTGACAGGTGGGACCTGTTCCATCCATCCTGGTATGGCTTCTGTTCCCAGCAGCTGCCATGGGTTCCTGAAGACCCTGGGATCAAGGCACTAGGGGAAGATGGGAGGGGAGTGTGTTTGGCCTTCTTCCAGGACAGTATCTGCTGTCTTGGTGCCACCAGTACCAGAGGTCCATCTCACTCACTGCATCCCCCTCCCACTTGGGATGTTAGTCTGTTACTCTTGTCAACCATCCAACCCTGTGGACAGCTGTTTCAGCCATGACGATTTCAGGGTACTAGCTGATCTTCCTGCTCAGCTCCAACATGGGATTCCATGTGTCCTTGAACCACCCCCTTCCTTATCTCCACTCTTGCAGGTGTCCAGCTCAGTCCAGCTCTTGTGTCCTACTCAGATGCTGAAGTTGCCCAACACCCAGCTCACATTGTTTGCACTCAGCAAACATTGGAGTGATAGTTCAAAGAATGAATGAACACAAGAATGAGTATACCAGAGCACTTGATGACTAGAGATACCATGCTTCTGTTTCTCACATTGCTAAAAAGCAACTTCCCTTAATTCTGACTAGGGACCCTCAGGGGTCAGTGGTCAGAGAAGCTACTTTCAGCCTGCTATTTTTAGTCCCCAAATAACTTCTAAAATAAGAGAAGAAAACGAGGAAATCTGTTCTTCATGTGTAGAAAGCTAAGTACTCGTGGTCCACTAACTGATGACAGGTAAGGAGAGCCGTGTTAAGGAACCCAGCCTTCCATCTGTCAACAGGACCCCCCAAGTCTCCCCTGGTCAATACGACCTCTTCTGTCACTGAGCAGGAAGTGACACAGGCCCTCATACACCCGTCCATCCAGCTGCTCCGGCTTCCTAAGACGACATGGCTGTGCCCTCCACATGGCAGCAGAAAACTGGGTTCCTCAATGGAAACGTGGAGGTAACAACCGGTGAAAGGCACCTGCAACGATGCTGAGGGAAGCAGTCACAGCATACAGCTTGTCGCTGGAGATGCTGCTCAGCTGCCCACTGTACCAACCTGTCTTCCACGTGCAGGTCACCAGAAAAGCAGGCCTTCCTCCTTGGTTTCTCCCGAAACATCCACCTCCCCAGTTTGACAGAAGCCCCCAACAGGAGGGTTCTACTGGTGTGTCACCCATGTGTCATACTGACATATGACAATGTAAATGAAGATTTATCTCCTTACTCTTTAATCACTCAGGGACAGAACAGTATGCCCTGGTTACCAGTGAGAGCGTGTGTGAAACACTGCTAATGGCAATTCACAGTTGCTTTTCAGATTTGCAGACTAAACCTGGAGATGGTTAGAAAGGGCTCAATGGTTCAATATTCAAATATTTCTCTTAGCCAAAACTCTGAGAGATTGACTTTTAGCAGGATTACACAGGTTCTCAGACCTGGAACAGCCTTCTTCCCACATTTATGCCACAAATATCCCATAAAGATATGACAGCTACTGTTAGACAAATCCCAGGATAGTCTAATATCAGAACAGAAATCTTTTAACTTTTTATTTTGTATTGGGATATAGCTGACTAACAAACAATGCTGTGATAGTTTCAAGTGGACAGTGAAGGCTCAGCCATATGTATACATGTCTCCAGTCTCCCCCAAACCCCCTCCCATCCAGGCTGCCACATGACATGGAGCAGAGTTCCCTGTGCTGTACGGTAGGTCCTTGCTGGTTATCCATTTTAAATACAGCTGTCAGAAGAGAAACCTTTAACTCCTGACAATAGCTTCTTGACTTTTACATCCACAAACTTAAACTTCCTGCCAAAGGGCTCCAACCACCAGACCTGCAGGACCACAGATGCAGCGGGATGTGATGGGGACACTGGAATTTTATCATTTATGCTAAGTTTAACTGTATTTCTGTGTGTTTTTAACCAGCAGGGTCAAGCTAGAAAGCCGAGGAGGAGCAAGCCCCGGGCATCACGAACAGGTGCTCCCACACTGGCAGATGGGGGTCTGGCTCCTGAGGACCACTTACTAGCTGGTGCCATGGGTGCCACATCCCCTCCCTAGGCCTTGGCCTTCACATCTGTGGAGCTGCAGTGCCACGCCCACACATTCTGCAGTGACAGTGACACCGCCATCCTAGTGCTCAAGCCCACAGGCTCTGCTTCTGCCATTTCTCCCCTTTTTGGGGATCCTTTCCTCTCATGAGTTCCAGGAAAGAATCTGTGAAACCCAAGTGCATAAAATGTAAATGATTGTTACTACTTCCTGAGTCATACGTACTTGAACTTTGGGAAAAGACAGCATATTAAAAAGCAGAGACATGACTTTGCCAACAAAGGGCTGTCTAGTTAAAGCTATGGTTTTTCTAGTCATGTATGGATGTGAGAGTAGGGCTATAAAGAAAGCTGAGCACTGAAGAAGTGATGCTTCTGAACTGTGGTGCTGGAGAAGACTCTTGAGAGTTCCATGGACAGCAAGGAGATCCAACCAGTCAATCCTAAAGGAAATCAGTCCTGAATTCATTGGAAGGACTGATGCTGAAGCTCAAACTGCAATACTTTGGCCACCTGATACTTAGAACTGACTCATCGGAAAAGACCCTGATGCTGGGAAAGATTGAAGGCAGGAGGAGAAGGGGACGGCAGAGGATGAGATGGTTGGATGGCATCACTGACTCAATGGACACGAGTCTGACTAAGCTCCAGGAGTTGGTGATGGACAAGGAAGCCTGGTATGCTACAGTCCATGGGGTCGCAAAGAGTCAGACACTACTGAGCTGAACTGAACAGATGTCACTCTGCTCTATGCACCAGATGTGAGCAGCAGGCCCCAGGTACTCCTGCAGCATGAAGCATGTCCTTGATGAAGGGTTAGGATAATTATGGGTCAAAAGCCATGATTTTGATTCTAAGTATAAAATTCAAATAAACAAAATCAGTTTCAAGCTGCAAAAGCCCCAAAGCATTTTTGGAGAAAAGCAGCAGGAGTAGATCTGTGCCCTGACAACATCAACAGGGCAACAAGGACAGCACGAATAGGACAGACAGAGGCTGGAAGGGCTGCAATAATGGGATAAAAGGTGTGGTGCATGGAGCCAGGGTACTGCGAGTAGTGAGGAGCAGAAGGAGGCCTGCATGACACATGGCAGTCGAATGCCCAGAAGAGGGGTTCTCCTGGTCTGAGGACAGCAGGACCTCATTAGACAGCTTGATCTCAGGACTCAGGCAGGGCTGAGGGGCAGGGTCAAGGGGCACTCTGAAATGTGGATGAGAGAAGGAAGTACAGATTTGAAAGTCGTGAAAGAGCAGGTAGCCTTAAAGGCTGTGGGAGTGGATGACATGGGCAAGAACACAGAGAGACAGGATGGGGAGAGGAGCCACCAGAGGAGAGGCAAGGGCAGAGGGGAAGGAGAACCAGAGTGTGGTGCCAGCGGGCGAGGAGGGAAAAAGTGGTCATCGCAACCAGAGCTCCAGTTCCCAGAGGAGAGAAGTGAAGCCACAACAGAGGAGAGATTTGAGTCAGCAGATGTGGGACGAGCCGGGATCCAGAAAGAGGACAAGATGAGCTTTGGAAAGAAGGAGTTTTCTTTCCCAGAAAAGGAATCACAGCGAAAAAAAAAAAAAAATGAATGGAAAAAGACAGGGAAACATCTGAGCTGGAAAAGGATCAGTGGTTAGCCATGTTCGAAAAGGAGATGGACAAAGATCCATGGTGACATTCCCTTAATTTCAGCATCTGTAGATCTCAGCTTTATTATGAGCTGATGAAGAAAATGCAGGATTAGAAGCCAAACCTAGGACCTAACTAAAAATTCCCACAGTCATGTTGGCCAATGAAATATACCTCTCAAGCCAGGCTTTTAATACAGAATCACCCACAGAGCCATAGAAACATGCAGTAATTGACGGAAGAGTCTCACAGGCCTTGTGTTACCTAATGTAAATTTTCTTTTCCTGCTTATTTTTTCAATAGCATGGCTTAAAATTCTCTAAAACAGGAGCTGGCAAACTATGGCTCACAGGGTGGCCTGTCAGCTGTGTTTATAAATGAAGTCTTGCTGGTGCACAGCCACACCTGCTGTTCACGCACGGTCTGTTGCTCTTGAGCCAGGGGACTGAGGAGCAGCAGCAGGGACTGTATGGCCTACAAAGCCTGACACCCACTCTCTGGCCCTTTCCTGGAAAAACTGGCGGACACTGCCTCTGAATCAGGAAGCTCCAGCTGCTGCGGACGCCCTGGCTGGGAAGGGAAGCAAGAATGTCACAGCGAGACCTCAGCCCCAGTGGTGCAGGCTTTGCTAATACCACCATCCTCAGTGTGTAGTTAGTATTTTAAGACTGTAAATGTCTGAAAAGTATCAGTAAAGAGATTATCAAAGAACTGATACTATGGATGATTATACATAAATAAATTATGGTTATTTATCACTTTCAGCCCTCTGAGCAAATTCCCTAGAAAATCAGAATCTAGATCCTGAACAAATGCCAGGCTCCAGGCTAATTATGCATCAAGCACATGGAGGCACATCTATCTGCTTAGCAGGACTGATGCAGGAAACCTGATGAGAATTTCCTTGCTGATACAAACAGCAGCATTCATACTGATAAACTCTATGATACTCTGGAAATGCAATTATTTCTATGAATATCTGGCTAATGACAATATACCCCAACACGTGCAGATGAAACCTATGAGACAACATCTCAAATGCGTCAGTCACAAAGGATGACACACACCTTACCTATACATCTGTAGCTCATGAATAAGTCTCTTTAATTTCCTGACTATACAAATTTTGATGCTGAATGTACAACAGTGTTATCTATTCTGCTTTGTTCTTATTTCTTAATCTAGAAATGCATTAATAGTTTCTCTTCAGTTTCTCTATTTCCATGTAGCTAATTCCTATAATATTTTACTCCAGTGCCTTTTTACAAATATGCCTCTTGAAGTTTTAAGTGCTGCTTTAATTCTTCTGGTTACTCTAAATTATGCTCCTTGACTTTTGATAAAAGTATTTTAGAGGTACTAATCCTTTGCCAATTGTTTCAGGAACATGGCATGCACAAAGGTTCTGTCAACACTTCCTGGTTTTCTCTATTGACAATGTGGAGGCCCTGTTCTGTCTAGGCTGCAGAGCCCATTGCACGGTGCGTCCATCTTCCTGAGTCACAAATGTGCACGCCTCAGGCGTCAGCATCTTGTGACAGGGATGCCTCGAGCCCTCACTGTCAGTGCTCAAGTGTGAATACCATCTAGCAGAGACACAGGAAGAAAGACTCCCTGGATGGGGACCGCGTCATCGACTAAGCCAGTCTGACAGGAGGTGAGTGGTGCTCTTGTGCATCAGTATGGATGTATAAGGATGCAGGACTTCTTTCTAAAACGACAGAACAGAAAATACCACTCACTTGTCTGTCACTTGGTGGTCTCTAACCACTCACTTTCCCTCTGCCCACTGGGCGAGACATTTCCACAGACTCTATCCAAGTGCCTCACCTCGAGGGACCCAAGGTGCAAAGTGGTGGTTCATTTGACCCTACATTCTTTAAAACACACACGTACACTAATACTTTCTTATTTTTCAGGCTTTTGATGGCCTCAACAAAACGTCACATACTGTCAATTTTGAATTTTCACTTCTTTGGCTTTTGCCACAGGGATAAAAAAATCTTAACTCTCCTTTTCTTATTATTTTGCCACTGCTTTCTTTCAACAAAATTTGTTTTGCATTTATAGGAAATTCTTAGATAATCTAGGAACTTATTTTTGTGCCAAATTAGAAATTAGTGAAATGTCACATACTCAGAAGCTCTCTTTTAGTTACACTGAGACTTAACACACATGAGTAATGCAACCTTTTATAGTCCGGGTAGGTTTAATTCTCTGTGCTATAATTTCCTCCAATATTCCGTGTGTAACTTCATAAAGTGAGAAACAAATGCAGGGAGTAATATGTCCAAAATTACGTATTTCTCTTGGTAAGATTGCTGATATTTCCTTAAAAGTGAACTGAATCAGGAAACACATTCCCAAGGTCAGAGCGATGGGCAGAGGTGGAGGGAGCTCCATGCCCCACCTGCGCATGTGGCTGCTGGATGCAGCAAGCTGACAGTGCTGAGGGACTGTCTCAGGTTCCTAAACACTCGGGAAAAACTTTTAGTGTCCAAAAATATCTAATGGTCACAAGTTTCTCTGATTTCAAATAGAGTTTCTTAGTACACAGTAACCAGCGTATGCTACCAAAAATGTTTTAAACTCAAATTTAATAATGCCACTTTGCATGTGCATATGAGCATTACTATAAAAAACTGTGAAGAATTTTCCTATTTTCCACTTTTTATTCACAATGGAGAGGTGGCAAAGGAAGGTCAGATCATTCCTCTTTTTTCCACTAACAAACTAGAGCAGGCCAACAGTGACTGCTGAGGAAGCCAGCCCTCCCTGTGTCCCGCTGGGAGACAATCGGCCTCACTGCTGATTCTGGAAAGGCTGTGGCTTTTAACCTCAGCTGGACGCCGAGCAAGCGCCACTGGGGCCAAGTCCTAGAAGTCAGTATGGAACTCCTCTGACTCTGTCACGGAGATAGTAATCTAGAAAAAAATAGTGTGTGAATGTGAATATGAGAAGGTGGCAGAGTACTGAATTCATTCATTTCATTAACCTATTTTCTAAACGTGGATTTTTTGGATATGAGGCTAGATGTGTGAGGAGGACATGTACCTGCCCTGCGCTCCGTTCTCAACCACTGCCCTGGTTTTCCTGGACATGGCTGACCCTGCTCCACATCATGTGAATGGAGAACATACCGAACCATCTTGGCACCACGTTCAAAGCAAGCGATTTACTTTTTTGAATATTAATATTTTATTATTTAAGTATTTAAAAATCTCAATCCACAGCTGGAAATGGATGAGAACAGATTTGGACCTCATACACCAGATGAATGTGGCACAGTGAGTGTCAGGCAAGGGTAGAGGCAGCGACACATGACCCTTAGGTACTCCAGGTTCACGGAGCTCCACTGCTCATTCAATACACTCCTTTCCTCTAACAACTCTTACTTAATCTCCTTTTTTACACAGTTTTCAAACACCTTGCCAATGCTTCCTAACTCTGTGCTTTTTTAAATACAAAGGATCCCACTTCTCATAACCTAACATACATTCTGGGAACTAAATCTGACCTACAGCAGAAAACTGCATTAAGCTGCGTGATGAAAGCCTCCCCTTTTCAAAGTAAGGGCAAAGTCACTCTCAAGTGCCAGTCATGCTTATTAGCATGATTAAAATGTTACTTAGGAGAGCATTATAGCATGAGGAGAAGAAAACGTGTAACCAGATATGGCTGCATGCTTCCCTAATGAACAAAAATGCACTCCTCTACGAGCAGAAAACTCCTGAACTATAGTTGTAGAAGACATCTAGGATGTAAACAATAGTAAAAACCAAGGGTTTCACAGAACAGTAAAGCCAACGCAGCAAAGCAGCCCAGGAGTGGAAACATGGTCTGACTTGTCCCTCAAGTGGGTTCTGAGCCCACAATGCACAGACAGGGAAAATGCAAACTAAAAAGGGTAGGGACCCTCAGCAGCCACTCAGATGCCGCGGGGCGCTCACCTATGTGCGTCTGAGCCATGACGTCAGCCAGCCTGTGGGCGGCGCCGCTGCCCCCACTCTGGGTAGACGAGGACGAGGTGGTGGAGGTGGTAGAACCGTGGATGGCCTGGCTGATCCAATGCTCCATGTTGATGCTGCCCTGGCTGGAGGTGGGGGTCCCCTGGGAGTCGCCCTGAACCGAGCCTTCGTCTTCTGAGCCAGAGGAGGTATCTGTGGGAGAGAGGTGATTAGCTACGACTGGGGCAAGCAGCACTCCCAGGCCTAGGCCCTCTCCAAACACAGACCCACCTCACACACTAACTGGTAAATGACCTTCGAACATTCTTGAAAAGTTACAAGCTTTTCAGATGACAAATTATTTTTCAGTATAGTGAGGTCTTCATCCAAAGTACTTTACCTTAAATATATATGCTAGAGGGTCTTCTTGACATTCCAAACTCAGACAAAGACATCCTCACCTGTCCTCCACTCAAGACGTTGGGGAATAACCAAATGTTTTTCTGTGCACTCAGACACCAAGCAAGAAGGCCATGGTGATGTTTTCTGAGACACTAAACTTTCAAATGTTCAAAGTGTGACGCTCTGTAGCCCTTCTTTATCCGAAGTGTTTCTCTGAGCCATGTGCTATTTTAAGTTGTGTGTGAGTGGCAGGTTGTGAATAAAAAATTTTATAATGATAGTGTTGGCATTTATGATTATACAAAACTATCTCAAGTGATATTGTCACTAAGACTCGTAAATGACAGTTTACAAGATGTATTATATGGTATACCTGAAAATGCTAACCAAACAATTAAATGCACCAAAAATGACATTTCCAATAATGTTCTTTTATATTTTGCAAAGACACTTGAACAGGATTTGTTCTCCCAAAAGTTCCGTCTTTCATCATGAATGACACAGTAACACCCCTGAGGATGGAGTCAACATAAAGAAAAGCACACACACAAATAATCACACCACACCTTGTACTTCAGACTCAGTATTTCCCATAAAAAGTGGCTCAGAAAAACATCCAACTCCCTAAATACTGTCTAGTTTCAAAGATTTGGTTAAAATATATTTGAAGTGGGTTTGTTATCCATGTAAGTCCATTTTGTTTGTTATACACATACAAAATTAAAATTTTTACATTCATATTTTGGTGAATTATAACCATAAACTAAACAAATAGGATTAAGTATACTAATTATGGTTGTGTCTGAGTCTTTGCAACCCCATGGACTGTAGCCCACCAGGATCCTCTGTTCATGAATTCTCCAGGCAAGAATGAATACCGCAGTGAGTTGCCATTCCCTTCTCCAGGGGATCTTTTCGACTCAGGGATTGAACCGGGTCTCCTACATTGTAGGCAGATTCTTAGCCATCTGAGCCATCAGTGAATCCTGGGCTGATTTAAAAACAGTTCAAATGACATATTATGGCTCAGAATTAAGAAACGAAGGAATGTAAGGAAATCAGCAAAGAGGACTCCCTTTCCTATTAGAAAATTCTTTTCATGAGATAAAGAACATTTCCTGTATTATCTTTTAAGAAAACACAAAACAACTAAGTTTTATATTATTTAAGTTTTGTGTTACAAAGTTCAGAACTTTCATTTTTGAAGGCATGAGAAGTTGAAGAGAGGTCTGAATTAGTACCGGACATATCTGATCACATCCCTGAGTTGAAGTATGTGCTTCTATTACCCTCACTGCTTGCAAACACTCAGGACTAAACTTGACAAGACTCCAAAAAGTGCTTTACATGTTCAACTATTCTTATTCCACCCTAAATTTCTCTTGTGAACAAAGGGGTGTGCCAGGTAACTTAGGCCTGCAGAAAAGACAGAGTGGCAACCACGCCATGAGTAATGTTGGAACAAGAAACACACGCACACACGCACACACACACACACAATCAAGTAAATTAGGCTCAATCCTTTGTGTTTCTAATAGATACCTGGACATTTAATTTTGTGCTTCAGTTAAGTTTTGAAGATCACAACACGTGTGTACATGTGTGCTAAGTCACTTCAGCCATGACTGACTCTTTACAACCCTATGGACTGTAGCCCTCCAGGCTCCTCTGTTCATGGGATTCTCCACAAGAACACTGGAGTAGGTTGCAACGCCCTCCTCCAAGGGATCTTCCCGACACAGGGATTGAACCCACGTCTCTTGTGTCTCCTGCATTGGCAGGTGGGTTCTTTAGAACTAGCGCCACATGATATAGATTATAATTATTTGCACAGAGTTAAGTAGAGAAATTAGGTAGTTACATAAAATTCAAGAGTAAACAAAAGCAGGAACATAAATAGGATATTACCTTCAACCATTAATATCAGGGGTGGACAGGCCTGTGGACCAAACTCTCTGCCTATTTTCGTGACAAAGTTTTATTGGCACAGAGCTATGTCTCTCACTGATATGCTGCCCTTGGCAGCTTTAGTAACTCGATGGCAAAGCAAGCAACTGTGATACCCAAAAATACTATCTGCACTTTACAGCAAAAACTGATGTCACCAGATTTAAGTAACTGCCTGAAAGTCGCTCAGTCGTGTCCAACTCTTTGTGACCCCATGGACTAGACAATCCATGGAATTCTCCAGGCCAGAATACTGGAGTGGGTAACCTTTCCCTTCTCCAGGGGATCTTCCCCACCCAGGCTCGAACCAGGGTCTCCTGCACTGCATGCGGATTCTTTACCAACTGAGCTACCAGGGAAGTACCTGCCTAAATTTTTCAATTCATACAATTTCTTAACAGAACATTACAACCTACTGATATTTTGAAGACTTGAGAATATGCATATACCCGTCTAAGCAAAGAAGAAATCCAACTTCTCTTGCTGTGTGAAGAATTAAATTTTATAGGACTTTAATAAAAGTCTGTATCATATTTATGAGTCTAAAATCTTAAAACGCATATTTATATAGACATTATAATGCATACACAATCATGCCAATTTTCCTTCTGAATTTAATTTAGAGCAGATACACTGTTTCTGGACTTCTGGTTCTCAAAAACCTGAGTTATAGCACCATGATTTTGAAAGCTAAAGAGACTACAGTTGCTGGTACTAACCTAATTCTAACGCATGCTCATCCCTCTATGAAGCCAACAGGGCCTGCTGCTCACCTGGGGGTGTGTAGGCGTCCATCGAGGTCTGCACAACCAAGGACCTGCGTTTGGAAGGCATAGGCACTGCCATCTTCCTTTCTTTGTGTTTAGCGAGCGCAGCCTGGACAGCTTCTGTATGGACGTCTGAAACAAAGCGGGAGCTCAATCACTCCATTGTTTGGAGACAGCCCCAAGGCCCCAAGCTTCTCTGCCTTGTTTCTGGTCCTGTGACAGAGTCTATCTTCCTACAGACACTGTCACAAATGGAAGAATGGGGAAAGAAGGAAAGTATAAGCCTGACAGTTTGAAAGTGCCAGGAAAAAGGCATTCAAATTCATTTGCAGACTTTTAACTACTCATTTTATTACCCTGGAATCTGTATAATCAGATACTGGATGTAAATCACTGTGGTGATTTTTTTCCCTTAGTTAATGGACCTTGATCTTCAAATATTTCTTCATGGGTCACATTTTCAAGCTTCATAATTCATTTCCATGTCTGTTAAGGGAAGTATGTACACCTTACAGGCTGTGTAGTAATGATTTTAGCTAACAGTTTTCAAGCATCAGTTATGGGGCAGTCCTTATATTAGGTAATCTGTGTATATTAACCCATTACATTGACTCCACCAATCTTTTTAATGTCTGTTTTGTAAGGTAGTACCCTCAGGACTGGGTGTGGAGAATCAGGTGGACAAGGTACTATCTGTCATGCAGTTCACTTTCTAAAGGGCTAAAGACAGACAAGAGACTATCAAGTGGGAAAGCAATGAAAATTAGATAAAAAGACTGAATGGCTACTTAATTGTGAAGCCAGGGAAGAGATCTCTTATTGGGAAAGCTGAATAGTAAGGTGAGAATCTCCAAGACAGAGAAAAGTCAACTCAAAGGCCCTGCACTGTGAATGAGGGTAGTGCTGGCAAAACATATACAGCACTAGCTGAGGGACCCACCAGGATGAGGGCTTTGCAGGAGTGGTTGTAAGTCTGACAGGGAAGCATGGGGTTGAGGAGTAAGAGTGGGTGAGGGATCATCCTGGCTGCTGGGAAGGTGCCAGCTAGAGAATGAGAGAGGAGCCAGGAAAGCAGCCAGAAGGCAGCAGTCAGGGTATGACTACACTCACCAACTTCCACACATTCCATGGAGGAGGCTCTCATTATTCCCATTTCACAAACGAGAAAGTAAAGGTGTAAAGCTCTCCCAGTGTAACTTGTCAGTGGCAATGACTGGGTGTGAACCAGGTGTGAGCACCTCCAGGGCCCACATCTTCACCACTAACCACACTGTTCTCTAACTGCTCCTAGGAAACCCCACACTGTTAACATTTGAGAGTCAGGGCAAACACAGACCAGCCCTCAGTCCAGATGCAGCCTGCACTCTCCTTGTAATAATGTTTCACTGTAACAGAGAGGCATCATTTCTGTGTGTGTCATCTATGGCTGCTTCCATACTGTAAAGCAGGGCTGAGCAATCGTGACAGAGACCATAATGGCCTAGAAAGCTAGAAATATTTGCTATCTGGCCCTTTACAGAAAATATCTGCCAACAGTTGTTCTAGAGCATATGACATACCAAACACAATGACTTTGTTATTTTCTTTTGTTCAGATTGTGTGTGCACTGCTCTTCTCTCACCTAAATTCAAAGTACTTTAAGACAAAAACCCAGTTTCTGGTCACTCTTAAAGCTCCTAGATTGAAAACTGGTGACTGAATGACTTGAATTTACATTGCTGAACAAAACTAAAGTGTTCATTAATGAGCACACTGGTTCTCCACACATCAAACACTTTGCTTTATACATTTCTCCTTCTTAAGTTTTTGGATGTAATTTCAAATTTACAGAAAATAATCTGCAAAGATAGTACAGAGAACTCTGGTACAACTTTTACACAAACTCACCATTTATATCTGACCCCATTGCTTTCTTTACATGAGTTTTTTCCCTAACCATGTGAAAATAACCTACAACTACCATATTCTTCTATACCTAAATATTTCAACATATTTCCTATAAACAAATATATTCTTACATAATGTGAATTCTCAAAATTGGGAAATGTAACAATGATAAACTTTGTGTGTGTGTGCTAAGTCGCTTCAGTTGTGTCTGACTCTGCAGCCTGCCAGGCTCCTCTATCCATGGGATATACTCCAGGCAGGAATACTGGAGTGGGTTGATGTGCCCTCCTCCAAGGGATCTTTCAGCAAACAAACCTTCGTCTCTTACGCCTACCTGCATTGACAGGTGGGTTCTTTACCACTAGTGCCACCTAGGAAATCCAATGATATATTACCATCATCGAATTCACAATGCATGTTCAAATGGTGCCAACTGTCCCAGTAACTTCCTTTACAGTTATTCTGCCTTTCTAGTCTGTGATTCAATTCAAGACCATGGGTGTATGATTTATTAGATTTTCTTTGCCCTTGTAGATTTGGACCCCTTTCCCAGCTTCTGCATTCCATGAAACTGGCCATTTTAAAGGATCAGTCAGTTCAGTCACTCAGTTGTGTCTGACTCTTTGCAATACCATGGACTACAGCACACCAGGCTTCCCTGTCCATCACCAACTCCTGGAGCTTGCTCAAACTCATGTCCATCGAGTTGGTGATGCCATCCAACCATTTCATCCTCTGTTGGCCCCTTCTCTTCCTGCCTTTAATCTTTCCCAGCATGGGAGTCTTTTCCAATCAGTCAGTTCTTCGCATTAGGTGGCCAAAGTATGGGAATTTGAGCTTCAACATCAGTCCTTCCAATGACTATTCAGGACTGATTTCCTTTAGGACTTTAAAGGATACAGGCCTGTTATTTTGTAGATTGTCTTCAACCTGGGTTTTCTGATATTTCCTCATGACTAGATGCAGACCATGTATTTTAGCAGGGACTTCACAGAAGTCTGTCCCCTACTGATGGAGTTAACTTTGGTCCTTAGTTAAGGTGGTGCTATAAAGGTCTTCTAAAGTAAAGATGCTATTTTTCCCACCATGTAATAGTCTGTTTAAATTTTAAAGAAGCTGCCAAAGTGATTATGTTTTGAAAATATTCATCCCAACTCTATGGCTCAACTTTCATACCTTTAATAGTGTGCTTGATGAGGAGACAATTTTCATTTTCATGAGATTCACTCTATTTTTTCCTAACTAGCACTTTTTGAATTCTGTCTATGAAATCTGCGCCTAACCCAAGGTTGGGGAAGCTTTATACTTCTACCTTTTACTCTTAGGTCCAGGAATCACTTCAGCTTAATTTTTCTAAGTAGTGGAGGCTGGTGTTTTACACATCTTATTCAATTTTTCAAGTACAACCTGTTGTAGAGACTTTCCTTTCCTTATTAAACTACCCTACCTCCTTTGTCAAATATCACCTAACCATGTGTGTATGGGGATAATTCTGAACTCTCTATCTGGTACAGTAAATCCATATGTCTAACATTCTGTTAGTTCTATACTACTTTGATTAGTATAGTTGTTGCTTTTATCTGTTAGAATATTTACTGGAACCATATCACAAAGAAATTTATATTTTACTGGTTTTTTAACTGCAGAAAAAAACTTGGAAGATTCACTCTGCCAACATTTCCAGGTGGTCAGCACAGTATTGTCAACTGTATGCACATGACTGTGCAACATACCCCAGAAGGCCCCATGCTGCATGGCTACAAGTCTACATCCACCTAACAGCAGCTCACCACCTCCCTGTCCCTAAGCAACCACCATCTGCCTTTCTATTCCTACAAGGTGACTATTTTCGACACCTCACATAAGTGGAATCACACAGTAGGCGTTCTTCTATGACTGGTGTATTACTCATGGCAAAGTGTCCTCAAGTATATGCTAGAGAATGTGTCATAATTTCCTTTCAAGGCTCAGTAGCATTCCACTGTATATACACACTGCATTTCCTTTATCCAATCATCCATTGATAGATATTTAAGTTGCTCCCACCTCCTGGCTACTGTGAATAGTGCTGCTTATAAACATCAGGTTCAAACTCCTGCTTTAGATTATTTTGTATATATAACCAGAAGTGGAATTGATAAATCATATTGGTGGTTCTATTGGGTGGGCCAAAAAGTTATTTTTTCAGTAAGTCTGGGGAAGATGAAATTATGAAGTTGCCTCAAAAATGACAGAAGGTAGTGGAACAAAATGGTGAATAAGCTGTTCAATAAAGTTCTAGGTGAAAGTGAAAAGTCCCATCTTTTACTTAAAAGCTGAAGAGACTTTTTGACCAACTCAATATATACACATCACATCTTCTTTATCCATTCATCTGTCAATAGACATTTGGGTTGCTTGCATGTCTTGGCTACTGTAAACAGTGCTGCTATGAACATAGTGGTGCATGCATCCTTTTAAATTATAGTTTAATGACATTTGTTTCTAATTTCAAATTCCAATTGTTTATTGCTGGTACATAAGTGGCTTCTTTTATATTAACCTTATATTCTACAATCTTGCTATAATCACTTATGAGTTTTCACTTTTTTCTTGATTCTTTAGGGCTTTCTACAAAAACAATCACATGACTTCAAACATGTATACTTTTAATTTCCTTTACTTGGCCTATTGCATTAGCTAAGACTTTCAGTATGATGTTGAAAAGTAATGAAGATGGGACATTTTTGCCATGTTCTTGATCTTAGTGGGAAGTCTCACCACCAAATATTAACTGTAATTTTTTCATATTCTTCATCAAATTGAGGATGTTCTTCCCTTTTCCTAGATTGCCAAGAATTCTTGTCATAAATGGGTACTGGATTTTGTGAAATGCTTTCTCTGCATCTATTGACAGGGTCACCTTTTTTTTCTTTATACTGTTGATATGATAGATTACATTAACTGATTTCCCATTGTTAACCCAGCTTTGCATACCTGGAATAAATCCCACTTGGTTGCGCTGTGTAATAGTTTCTATCCATTTTTGGATTGGATTTGCTAATATTTTGTTGAGGAATTCTGCACCTATGTTCATGAGAGATACTAGTCTGTAGATTTCCTTTCTTATAATATTTTTGTTCAGTTTTTGTATTAGGTTAATGCTTGCCACATAGAATAAATTAGGAAGTATCCCCTCTGCTTTTATCTGCACTAAGAGAATACAGAACACAGGTGCAACTTCTTCCATAAATGTCTGATAGACTCACCAGTGAACCTGTCTGGGCCTGGTGCTTTCAGTTCAGTTCAGTTCAGTTGCTTAGTCGTGTCCGACTCTTTGCGACCCCATGAACTGCAGCATGCCAGGCCTCTCTGTCCATCACCAACTCCCGGAGTCTACCCAAACCCATGTTCATTGAGTCGGTGATGCCATCCAACCATCTCATCCTCTGTCGTCCCCTTCTCCTCCCGCCCCCAATCCTACCCAGCATTAGGGTCTTTTCCAATGAGTCAACCCTTCACATGAGGTGGCCAAAGTACTGGAGTTTCAGCTTCAACATCAGACCTTCCAATGAACACCCAGGATTGACCTCTTTCAGAATGGATTGATTGGATCTCCTTGCAGTCCAAGGGACTCTCAAGAGTCTTCTCCAACACCATAGTTCAAAAGCATCAATTCTGCGGTGCTCAGCTTTCTTCACCGTCCAACTCTCACATCCATACATGACCACTGGAAAAACCATAGCCTTGACTAGACAGACTTTTGTTGGCAAAGTAATGTCTCTGCTTTTAAATATGCTATCTAGGTTGGCCATAACCTTCCTTCCAAGGAGTAAGCGTCTTTTAATTTCATGGCTGCAGTCACCATCAGCAGTGATTCTGGAGCCCAAAAAAATAAAGTCTGACACTGTTTCCACTGTTTCCCCATCTATTTCCCATGGAGTGATGGGACCAGATGCCATGATCTTAGTTTTCTGAATGTTGAGCTTTAAGCCAACTTTTTCACTCTCCTCCTTCACCTTCATCAAGAGGCTCTTTAGTTCTTCTTCACTCTCTGCCATAAGGGTGGTGTCATCCACATATCTGAGGTTATTGATATTTCTTCCAGCAATCTTGATTCCAGCTTGTGTTTCTTCCAGCCCAGTGTTTCTCATGATGTACTCTGCATATAAGTTAAATAAGCAGGGTGACAATATACAGCCTTGACAGACTCCTTTTCCTATTTGGAACCAGTCTGTTGTTCCATGTCCAGTTCTAACTGATGCTTCCTGACCTGCATACAGGTTGCTCAAGAGACAGGTCAGATGGTCTGGTATTCCCATCTCTTTCAGAATTTTCCACAGTTTATTGTGATCCACACAGTCAAAGGCTTTGGCATAGTCAATAAAGCAGAAATAGATGTTTTTCTGGAACTCTCTTGCTTTTTCGATGATCCAGCGGATATTGGCAATTTGATCTCTGGTTCCTCTGCCTTTTCTAAAACCAGCTTGAACATCTGGAAGTTCATGGTTCATGTATTGCTGAAGCCTGGCTTGGAGAACTTTGAGCATTACTTTACTAGCATGTGAGATGAGTGCAATTGTGCGGTAGTTTGAGCATTCTTTGGCATTGCCTTTCTTTGGGATTGGAACGAAAACTGACCTTTTCCAGTCCAGTGGCCACTGCTGAGTTTTCCAAATTTGCTGGCATATCGAGTGCAGCACTTTCACAGCATCACCTTTGAGGATTTGAAATAGCTCAACTGGAATTCCATCACCTCCACTAGCTTTGTTCGTAGTGATGCTTTCTAAGGCCCACTTGACTTCACATTCCAGGATGTCTGGCTCTAGGTGAGTGATCACACCATCGTGATTATCTGGGTCATGAAGATCTTTTTTGTACAGTTCTTCTGTGTATTCTTGCCACTTCTTCTTAATATCTTCTGCTTCTGTTAGGTCCATACCATTTCTGTCCTTTTTCGAGCCCATCTTTGCATGAAATGTTCCTTTGGTATCTCTAATTTTCTTGAAGAGATCTCTAGTCTTTCCCAATCTGTTGTTTCCCTCTATTTCTTTGCACTGATCGCTGAGGAAGGCTTTCTTATCTCTCCTTGCTATTCTTTGGAACTCTGTATTCAGATGGGAATATCTTTCCTTTTCTCCTTTGCTTTTCGCTTCTCTTCTCTTCCCAGCTATCTGTAAGGCCTCCTCAGACAGCCATTTTGCTTTTTTGCATTTCTTTTCCTGGTGCTTTGGAAGGCTATTATTGTTTCAGTGTTTTTAATAGACACAGGCCTATTTAGATGGCCTCTTTCTTCTTGGGTGAGTTTTGGCAGATTGTGTCTTTCAAGGAATGGGTCATTTTCATCTAGGTTTTTGTATTTGTATTCACAGAGTTGTTTGTAATATCCCCTTAATATTCTTTTAGTATCTATGGGATTAGTAGTAATGCTAATTTTTTCATTTCTGATATTAGTAACCTGTGTGTTTTCTATTTTTCTCTTAACCTGTCTAGAGTATCAGTTTTAATGATCTTTTCAAAAAAACAGAATTTAGGCTTGATTTTCTCTATTGATTTGTTTTCAATTTCTCCTTTTAATTATTTTCCTCTTTTAATTTACTTTGCCCTACTTTTCCTGGTTTCTTAATGTTTCTTGAAGCTTTTCAACTATACCACTTCAATGCTGTACGTCTTCCTCTAAGCAATGCTTTTGTTACATCCCACAAATTTTGATCCTTTGTATTTTCATTTTCTCTTCAATTCAAAACATTCTAAAAATTCTTACACTTCTTCTTTAACCTAAATGTTATTTAGAATTGTGCAGTTTAACCTCAAAGTATGTGGGGATTTCCCAGTTACCTTTCTATTACTGATTTCCAGTTTAATTCCATTGTGGTCTGAGAGTATACTTTGATTTCTACCACTTTCAGTGTTATGAGGTATTTTAAGGCCCAGAATATAATCTATCTTGGGGTATCCAGCATGAGAATGTATATTCTGCTATTATTGGATGTCAGTTAAATCCAGCTGATTGATGCCCTGACTTCCTGCCTGCTGGATCTGTCAATTATCAATACAGAGATGTTAAAGTTTTTGTCCATTTATTCTTGTTTTACTGGTTCTTATCTCACATGTTTTTTCATATTTTGTTGTTGGGCATGTACACATTAAGGATTATTATATTTTCTTAAATAATTGACCCCTTTATCATTATACAATGCTACTCTTTTATCTCTGATAACTTTCCTTGCTCTGAAGTCTGCTCTACGTGAAATTAATATAGTTATTAATGTTTTTGGATTCGTGTTTGTGCTGTATCTTTCTACATCTGTGTCTTTCTATTTCAAGTGGATTTCTCATACAGACAATGTAAGTGGGTTCTGCTTCTTACCCACTCTGACAGTCTCCACCTTTTATCTGGTGTACTTAGACAACTTACCATCAAAGTTATTACTGATATACTTGGACTGCTATTACCATGCTTGTTACTGTTTTCTGTTTATTGCATTTGTTATTTGTCTTCCACTCTTTTCCTGCTTTAACTAAGTATTTTATAGGATCCCATCCTTCTTCACTTCTGGCCTATAAATTATACTTCACGTTTAAACTGCTTTCAGTGGTTGCCCTTGAGTTCCTAATATATATTTCACAATTAATCTGAATTCACTTTCAAATAACACTATAACTCTAGGGTGGTATGAATACTTACAACAGAGTATTTCTAGTTCCTCTCTTCTGTAACATTGTTTTCATTCATTCACTAATTCATATGCTATCATCACCCAAATGTTTATCTGTAAGATCAGTTGTGTGTGTGAGTCACTTGTGTCTGACTCATTGCAACCCTATGGACCACAGACCACCAGGCTCCTCTGTCCATGGGATTCTCCAGGCAAGAATACCGGAGTGGATTGCCATGCCCTTCTCCAGGAGATCTTCCTGACCCAGGGACTGAACTCACATCTCTTAAGACTCCTGCATTGACAGGAGGGTTCTTTGCCATTAAGAATAAGAAAAACAAAGGATTTTATCTTCATCTATTCCTTCTCTAGCATTCTTCCTTTCTTTATGTAGATCTGAGTTTCTGACCTATCCACCTTTAGTCTATCAATGAGTTAATTCTTCATTTCTCCTACAGTGTTTCTGAATTCTAGCAATGTCTTTAGTCTTTCAGAGTTTTCATTCAGTTCAGTTCAGTCGCTCAGTCGTGTCCAACTTTTTGCAACCCCATGAACTACAGCACACCAGGCCTCCCTGTCCATCACCAACTCCCGGAGTTTACACAAACTCATGTCCATTGAGTCGGTGATGCCATCTAACCATCTCATCCTCTGTCGTCCCCTTCTTCTCCTGCCCTCAATCTTTCCCAACATCAGGGTCTTTTCAAATGAGTTAGCTCTTCGCATCAGGTGGCCAAAATATTAGAGCTTCAGCTTCAACATCAGACCTTCCAATGAAGACCCAGGACTGATTTCCTTTAGGATGGACTGGTTGGATCTCCATGCATCCCAAAGGACTCTCAAGAGTCTTCTCCAGCACCACAGTTCAAAAGCATCAATTCTTCAGCGCTCAGCTTTCTTTATAAGTCCAACTCTCACATCCGTACATGACTACTGGAAAAACCATAGCCTTGACTAGATGGACCTTTGTTGACAAAGTAATGTCTCTGCTTTAATATGCTGTCTAGGTTGGTCATAACTTTCCCTCCAAGGAGTTTCCATTATCCATGACCAATTCTGGGGGCAGCAGTTTGCCCAATGACCTCAATTCTTTAATGCCTCAAAGAAGGGTTGCTGGCAGGTTAAGAAGCAACGGTTAGAACTGGACATGGAACAACAGACTGGTTCCAAATCAGGAAAAAAGTACATCAAGGCTGTATATTGTCACCCTGCATATTTAACTTACATGCAGAGTACATCATGCAAAATGCCAGGCTGGATGAAACACAAGCTAGAATCAAGATTGCCAGAAGAAATATCAATAACCTCAGATATGCAGATGACATCACCCTTATGGCAGAAAGTGAAGAAGAACTAAAGAGCCTCTTGATGAAAGTGAAAGAGGAGAGTGAAAAAGTTGGCTTAAAACTCAACATTCAGAAAACTAAGATCATGCCATCCGGTCCCATCACTTCATGGAAAATAGATGGGGAAGCACTGGAAACAGTGAGAGACTTTATTTTTTGGACTCCAAAATCACTGCAGATGGTGACTGCAGCCATGAAATTAAAAGATGCTTGCTCCTTGGAAGAAAAGCTATGACCAACCTAGACAGCATATTAAAAAGCAGAGACATTACTTTATCAACAAAGGTCCGTCTAGTCAAAGCTATGGTTTTCCCAGTAGTCATGCATGGATGTGAGAGTTGGACTATAAAGAAAGCTGAGCGCCGAAGAATTGATGCTTTTGAACTGTGGTGCTGGAGAAGACTCTTGAGAAGTCCCTTGGGATGCAAGGAGATCCAGTCAGTCAACTCTAAAGGAAATCAGTCCTGAATATTCACTGAAAAGACTGATGCTGAATACTTGGCTCCAATACTTGGCCACCTGATACGAAGAACAGACTCATTAGAAAAGACCCTGATGCCGGGAAAGATGGAAGGCAGGAGGAGAAGGGGAAGACAGAGGATGAAATGGTTGGATGGCATCACTGACTCAATGGACGTGAGTTTGAGCAAGCTCTGGGAGTTGGTGATGGACAGGCAAGCCTCGAGTGCTGCAGTCTATGCAGTCGCAAAGAGTCAGACATGACTGAGCGACTGAACTGAACTGAAGCCTTTTCTTGTGTAAGGATGTGTATGAGGATTTCTGTGCTTCTACCACATGCCCATGTGGAAACCAAGTCTACATCCTCTATTCCATTTTTTTTCTCATTATTTTCTCATTTCTTTTTGTAAACTCATTCAATTTCTCTTTTCTAGCTTCTTAAGTTAAATCCTTATTTAATTTCCAGGATCTCTTTCTACCTAATACAAGTATTTTTTGGTAACTATTGTATCAATGTCTAAGTACTGTTTTGGTGTATCCCATAAATTGATTAATTTTTTTTTTTTTAAAACCTGAAATACAAATCCTCTTAACACGTCCCTGCTTCAACCGGGAACCCACCACAACCCAACTACCTATACATATTTCTGAAATCCAACTCTGACTGTGTCATGTTCTGTTAAATGACTAGGCATAACTATCAAGCTTTATTAGTTTTCGACAAGCAGACCTTTAAAAACTGTCTTCAGCTGCATCTTCTGCCTTCTCCTCCATTCTTACACAACCTTCGGCACAAACTAGCATAGCACTATGAAAAACAACTTTCTGCTGTGGTGGTGATTTTCCATATCTGCACTGCCCAGTATAGTAGTCACCTGTCTTAAAACATGGCTAGTAAAAAAAAAAGCACAGAAACAGAATTTCAAATCTTATTTAATTTCATTAATTTAAATACAAAATTTCTCTTGTGCATACTGACCAGCATGCTGGATGATTCAGCTTTACACAGACAGAGCTTGTCTTTCACTAGGAATACTAAGTGGAGTATGCAGTCTAAGTCTTCTAAGTAAGAAAATGTTATTTTCTGATTTATACCCCGAAATTGATAAAAACCTTTAAAGTTTTACTTACGGGATTAATGCTTTGATATTTATTGAATTAGAAAGGAAACTGAAAGGAACTTTTTAAAATACATGACTTCATAATCACAGATTCCACTGACTTCACAATCACAGATTCCACTGGCTGTAAGAATGATAACATCATCATGCCAGGCAGTCTCTGGAAAAACCCACTGTACATTCACAAAAGAATGAGACTAAAAGAAGCAAGTAATGTGTTAGTATTATCCTGGAAATGGCTGGTCCTCACAGACTTTCCTGAAAGGGTCTTGAATCGCCCCCACAGCTCCCTGGACTCTGAGCTCTTCCTCCTGGAGGAAGACAGCACTCCATGACATTCTAGCTGGAATGAGCACAAGGTACATGTTTTCTAGGTATTTGGTAAATGCCTATTTATTCATTCACTTCCCAAATCAAATTTTAGTTCCCAAAGGAAATTATTTAAAAAGAGAGATACACATTACTCTCAAGAATTCTAGTAGGAGTTCATTACCATGTGAGGCAATGGGTTTAGAAATGAAAATATATAGCCAAGAGATATTAAGTCTGTGGCTATACGGTTGACCAGATTGACTGTTAATTAGGTCAACTGTCTAAAGGATAACAGAATTACCTCTTGGCTGATAAATTTGGTCATTGGAACAACCAAAGTAACTCTACTACAAGTGGTCAAAGAATTTTAGAAAGCAAAATATTCTGAGAGTCACAAAACTTTTTCTCTTAAATGTCCTATATCTTCTGTGCTGGTACAGGAGAAAATAAAATCCTAAAACACGTACACTCAAAACAGATTAAAACAAGCTTCTAAGATCTTACACCACATTTAAAAAAACAATATATGAGCATAAACTCTAAAAGAAAGTGACTTAACATTGAAATTCTAAATTAAGAAAACTAATCAGAGTATTTTAAAACCAGGAAATAGCAGATAATGACATAGCGAAGGAGACTATCAAATGAGCCCAGGGATGCCCCAAAGGCCCTCCTTAACTTTCCTCTAGGGTGGATGTCATTCCATATGATGGTGGCACTGAGTCAGTTAAAGAAAATGAGAACCCAGCTGAGCTTTCAAAAGCACGTGGAAAGATCCTCTGGATATGTCTGCTCCTTAAAACTAAGCAGTCATTATTTATTCAAAATTGAGAGTGTAAATTAAAAAAAATTAAAACTATATATGGAATAATATTTTTCACATCTTACATGATACTTGAAGGAATACCTGAACTATTTTCCATGTACTCTCTACATAGTAAGTAAATAGCTGGGGCAAATTCCACCACCTTTAACCTACGAACGGGAAACTGAATTTTGAAATGGCAGACCCAGAAATGATCATCTATATAGCTGTACAACCTAGACATCTCAGGGTCACCAAAACTCCCTCTCTCACACACCCCCACCTTAACTCACCACATCTCACGTCTCACTGGCACTGACTCATATCCTGTACAAATACCTCAGTTGTCCAGGGGCTTCCATGAAGATCCTCCCTTCTAACTCATACTCCACAGTGCTACCAAAGTCATCTGCAAACCCCAACCTGCTCCAATTGTGACTCTGCCTAAAACCTTTGAATGGAACATCTTCAGGATAAAGTCCAAGTGCCAAAAGATACGGATGAGAGTGAGCACTTGTCTACTGTCTGTCTATACACATGCCTACACATATGTCTGTGTGTGTGTGTGTACATATGGGTCTCTACCTGCATGTCTCCTGTATGTGTGACTATGTACATGTATCTACGTGTGTGTGTGCATGATATATAAAATGCACAACAGAATCAAGACAAGGGAGTAAATCTTAGCATTCCACAGCAAGTTGACAGCATATATGTGTGTGCTAACCTTCTAATTAATCTGAAAGGGGCCTCTGAGATGCCTGAATAAAGTAAGACAAGCTCTTGGTATGTGCTAGGATATAACTACCTGTGAAAACACAGAAGGTAGATTTGGTTACAAACCCCAGCCTTCATCCCACCCCCACACACTGTCCCAGGCATCAGGCCTGAGACAGCCAAGAAGGCAGAAGGAGCAGCAGTGAAGCTGCACTGGCCTTCTTCCTAGTTTCTCCAGTCCATTCTTCTTGCTTCTGCACATAAAGATTGCTGATGCCATAAAATCTGTCTCATGCATCTTCCCATCTAGAAAGGAGAGCTGGGCCAGGAAGTCAAACACACAGCTCCTGAGCTTGGTGGGAAGGATGGCGGCTTATCCTTCAAGTCCCCAATAAGGGAAAGACTCACAACCCTGAGAGGCTCACAGGGCTGATCCACCCGCCTCCATGTGAAGTGTCTGAGCTACTTCACTTCTTGCAGCCTCAGCCTCTTCTACAGCACGAAACAGCTCTAAGTATGTCACCTTTCTGTTATAAAAACCAACCGAGGTAACACCATTGCAAGTACTTTGAAAATATAAAGTGATATATAAATGTTACAGTTTGGACTGTCATCATCAGCAATCCACATGTACCCTGAACTGGTGTCCCAGCAACACTTACTGATAATTTTCTTTAAAAAAAAAATTATAGTTAGGGAATCAGTAAAAAAAAAAACTACTGGAATCCAGATGGTGGGGGAAAAAAATACTCAAAAAGTTAAATATTAATCACAATACAACTTTCCTGATGCTAAATTAATGGAAGAAATTTAAGCCAGTCAAGCCCAGATGACTGCTATAAAGCAGAATTATGAAGACAGCATACTTATACGCAGCATCGTAAAACACAAAAGAAATAAACAACATACAAATTATTTTTTTTTGATTTTTCAAACAACTTTATTTTTTTAATTTTTTTTTAGTTTCTTTTTCAAATTATTAAGAATTTTATCTCTTTTTTGAAAACCCTACTTGAAAAACAAATCACTGAGGTTAAAAGAGAAGGAAAAAATACTAGCAATCGAGATAGGAAAAGTAAAACCAAGCTTTTTGAAACCAGTGTTAAACTTCGTAACACCTAAAAAATGAGCAAAATTTGGCTTACAAAAGGCTACTACATTTTAAATTATTGTAACATTCTAAATAATGGACACTATCTTAAAAATATAAAAAGTTACTTTTTACTGAATTTTATTATGCGCCCTGGATGGTGTATCTATGTCTGATGTAAGAGGTCATCTGCACATCACAACCAACCACAAACATACCCGAACACACTGCTGTGCACTCACACAGCTTCTGCAGACATGTGTCCACTCATGCGTTTCACCACCACCCACATTACATTTGGCACCTTACCTGACCGATAGCGCTCATCTCGTGACCCTGAGGACCTTCGGCGGTGATAGCGAGAGGCAGAGGAAGGGGTAACTGGAGCTCGGCGCTCTGGAGGCAAAGCTTGATCCACCCCTGGGTTAAGGAAAACAGCAAAGTAAGGTGAGGGTGACTGGCAGTTGGAGTTAACTAACTTTGCCAAGCAAATTATCTGGCAGAATAAAGCCCCGACTCTCTGTTTTCCCACAGCCAAGCTAAATAACACAGGGAAGTGGGCATGGAAGGCCGGGACAGCCCAGGTGAGGAACAGGAAAGGAAGCACCAGTCCAGGCTCCTTCCTGTCACAAATGCCTGTTATGTGCACGTGAAGTGATGCAGAGTAAGCCACAGCAACAATTTTTAAAATTATAATTATCATTAAATGAAAAGTAACTGTAAATAAGTCTTGCAGAGCTTTTTATAATCCAGGTTGCCAGGACTGAACATAAACTTTCATCTTTCTTCATTCAAAATTTCCAAATCTTGCAACCTTACTCCACTTGATGCTAAACAACTGAACACGCCATATTTCAATATAGCTTTGAAGAATTACGAAAACTGTTAAAATCATCAGATAAAAATGATTCAGTATCTGGCCAAAAGCTGACCTAACTCTGGCCACCATGATAGCTATTCAGAACCAGAGTAGCGAGAGGCACAATCCAGAGAAAACTACTAGGTACTATGGGAGAGATTTAATTACCCCAGTCCAGAATAAGGAAATGCTGAGCATTAAAGATTAACTGCTGCTTCTTCAGTAAAGGGCCAGTAATACTTGACAGAAAGTGAATCAGAAAAAGCAATCTTAACCCAAAACTGTCTAGTCCCTGGTTTACTGTGATGGCTCCACAAGAGCTAGCTACTCATCCTTGGGGTTTAATATTCCTCTTACACTGGTGATTTCTGCACCTCATTGTTTCACAGAATGTCTGTGGACTCCACATATTACATTTGCTACATTAGAACTACACAAAAAAGTACACTGTACACTGCAGCTCTGTGCTAAGTTCACGAGTCCTTCATCTAGCAAGTGTGTTAACGTCATTGTCATTAATTAACGGTTCTTGTCACTGAACCATTCAGAGCTCCAAGTTTTTCTCAAGTTATTGCTACAAATGATCTTTGAAAAAACTACTTTGTGAAAAAAATTATATTTTTTATCAAACAGATGCACATAATTTATGAAATCAAAGAGTACTATTAAGTCTCATAGAAAAATAGTAGTTACCTGGCGCTTACATTACTGAACCTTAGAATTCTAAGCAACATTATTTGTAAATTAAAAATTTTTTTATTTGTATAAATGTATTTATTTGAAAATTATGTATAATCATTGCCTTTCATGCCAATTACTGTTGAGAAGTTATTTTAATTGGAGGATCATTGCTTTACAATGTCGTGTTGGTTTCTGTCATACATCAACATGAATCAGCCATAGGTATACATATGTCTCATCCCTCTTGAACCTCGCCACTCCCATCTCTCACCCCATCCCACCACCCCTCTAGATTGTCAAAGAGCACCAGGTTGAGCTCCCTGCAGCATACAGCAAATTTCCACTGGCTATTTTACACATGGTAGTGTATATATGTCAATGCTACTCTCTCAATGCGTCCCACCATCTCCTTCCTACAAGTCTCTTCTCTATGTCTGCGTCTCTGTCACTGCCCTGCAAATAGGGTTAGGGTTAGGGATAATCATTGCCTTTCATGTTAATCACTGTCAAGAAGTTAAATTATTAAATGCAAATTTGATGCTATAATCTTTATGTAAATCTGTTTATTTTTTTCTCCTCTCCTCTGTCACCTTTTACACCTTTTTTTCCACTAGGAGCTGCAAGCAAGCGTTACGTCCTGCAGCAGGGGCATCATCAGATCTATTTCCAGCAGGCCTTTTACCCAGGCTGTTCCATTTGCCCAAAGAAGAAAGGTCCAGTCTCTTGCCTGTGACTAAGCACAGTATTCATCACCAGGGTGGAGCTGTTCTCCCTCTCCAGCACTGCGCTCTGATTTAGGGCCTTTGGTGCAGTACTGCCCAGTGTCCCTGACTCTGGAGGCTCTTAGTTCCCTTTCTCCAGACAGCAAACTTCTCTCCAAGAATGCAGAAGGAGTGGATCGCCTGTTGCCTAGAAGCCATGCCTACCCACAACGCCCACCATCATGGTTTCATCAGCCCATTCATCTGCTGCCTTCCTCGCCGTGGATAAGTAAGGTGCCTCTAATCATCAACCTTATAGAGCCTAAAAACATGTCATTATTTCTCATTCTCTTGACCTAGAGATTCATTCTTTATCCATTTACTGACATCACAGGGCAGTTCTGGGAAGAAGTAGAGCTAACGCACACTGTCAAGCTGCCAAGATTAAACAGTGCCTCACATATACACACACACACATTTAGCTTCCAATCTCAGTACTGTTACCCATCAACTCCTTTCAGATATGCTTTCTGGAATTAGTCTCAACCTTGACCCTTCCGGGTCCATAGGTGGCCGTATCCCTCCTCTGGGAAGTGCAGTCACAGCACCTGCAGATCAGCTATCAGTTCAGTCGCTCAGTCATGTCCGACTCTTTGTGACCCCATGGACTGCAGCACACCAGGCTTCCCTGTCAGTCACCAACTCCCAGAGCTTTCTCAAACTCTTGTCCATCGAGTCGGTGATGCCATTCAATCATCTCATCCTCTGCCGTCCCCTTCTCCTCCTGCCTTCAATCTTTCCCAGCATCAGGGTCTTTTCCAATGAGTCAGTTCTTCGCATCAGGTGTCCCAAGGATGGGAGCTTCAGCTTCAGCATCAGTCCTTCCAGTGAATATTCAGGACTGATTTCCTTTAGGATTGACTGGTTGGATCTCCTTGCAGTCCAAGGGACTCTCAAGAGTTTTCTCCAACACCATAGTTCAAAAGCATCAATTCTTTATCGATCAGCTTTCTTTACCATCCAACTCTCAAAATCCATACATGATTACTGGAAAAACCATAGCTTTGATTAGACGGACCTTTGTCGGTAAAGTAACGCCTCTGCTTTTTAATATGCTGTCCAGCTTTGGCATAGCTTCTCTTCCAAGGAGCAAGTATCTTTTAATTTCATGGCTGCCATCACCATCGGCAGTGACTTTGGAGCCCAAGAAAATAAAGTCTCCCATTGTTTCCAGTGCTTCCCCGTCTATTTGCCATGAAGTGATGGGACCAGATACCATGATCTTAGTTTTCTGAATGTTGAGTTTCAAGCCAACTTTTCCCCTCTCCTCTTTCACCTTCATCAAGAGGCTCTTTAGTTCCTTTTCACTTTCTGCCATAAGGCTGCTGTAATCTGCTTATCTGAGGTTATTGATATTTCTCCCGGCAATCTTGATTCCAGCTTGTGCTTCATCCAGCCCAGCATTTCGCATGGTGTACCCTGCATAGAAGTTAAATAAGCAGGGTGACAATATACAGCCTTGACATACTCCTTTCCCAATTTGGAACCAGTCTGTTGTTCCATGTCCAGTTCTAACTGTTGCTTCTTGACCTACATACAGATTTCTCAGAAGGCAGGTAAGGTGGTCTGGTATTCCCATCTCTTCCAGAATTTTCCACAGTTTATTGTGATCCACACAGTCAAAAGCTTTATCATAGTCAATGAAGCAGAAGTAGATGTTTTTCTGAAATTCTCTTGCTTTTTCTATGATCCAATGGGTGTTGGCAATTTGATTTCTGGTTCCTCTGCCTTTTTGAAATCAGACCAGCTACACAACATGTAACTTAGTGCTCACCTGCTATGGACCCTACACGTCTGTCTTCAGAAAGCTAAGTTTGCATACAGCATTGTGAATATTTACTCTCAAAGGCAGAAAAATAAGAGTTTACAACCCAAGTTTTTAAAAAAATGAATAAATTAGACAAAATGAGAATAGCTTCAATAAGTCACCAGCCTCAGAACATTAAAAGAGATTAAAATATAAGTGTGCATATTTCAAATATTGGTTTTTACCTGACCTCACTGTGAATGAAATTTGAGGTAGCTTAAACGTACTTCAGTCAAATAAGCAACTCCAAATTAGAATGACCTGGTACACAGGAGAACCTGGGGCAGTAACCAAGGGGTCCTGCCTGTGACCCATCGTAAGAGGAGCTGACCACATGCTGCTGGTGGGATGGGCTGCCTCCCAGCAAGAGTAATCACAAATAATCAGTAAAACACATAGTTATAGCCCAGTATTCAGCACTGCTGGGGTCTCACGCTCAGGCATCCCTGAAACCTAGCTCTTGAGACAGCCCAAGATGGCCAGTGTGTCTTTGATAGAAGGGAGGGTGTCCCAAGGAGGTGGGGTAACTGTCCAGAAACACGCAATGCAAGGTGGATTAAAAAAAAAAAATTCTTCTCAGGTAAAAACATGACAGAGATCAAGACTGGATCTCTTCTCCCACAAACACTGATCAAGCACTACTTGCTTCAGATCCCACATGAACTGAGGGGGCAATGCATCTGGACAGCGCCATGCTCTGAAGATGGTGCCCCAACATGCTGCCAGCACAGTTTGTGACCCTGGGCCTCAGTTTGCCATCTTTAGGCAGCACTGATAGGTACAGCCAATGCTTTACAGCACTGGTGTAAGCACTGTATATTTACTAAATTATTAACATAGTTGTATGAGACAGGCTTCTGCCATTTCACTGGGAGCAATCACAGGCCCAGAACTGCGTCTGTGCCACTCCAGCAGTGCCCATCCATGTGTGAAGGGCACCCCTTCCTGGTGCACTCAGAGCAAGGCAGAGGCCAGGCCCCTGAAGTGGAGGCTCCTTGCTGTTCAGTGCTGCACTCCAGGTGCAGTGGTCACTTGTCATACAGACCAAGTCCAGCTGGTACTCTGAATCTGGGAAGAGGTATTTTTATGATCTCACCACAAAACTCCTGTTCAACCAGCAGTCTTATAAAGAGAGATGGGAACTGCTAAAATTCCAGACTGTTACCCAGTAACAAAATCAGAGCAGCTGAAAGCTGCTGAAGTTGTATGACGAAGGTGTGTGCATGGATCCTCACTTTGGACACGGGCACGTTAAAGAGTCCAGAAAAGGCAACAACTGTCTGGCTGTCTGCCTGCAGCTGAGTGCTGGCCCTGGGTCACAGCAGGAACTCAGGAAGCACTGTTGAACCAGTAAATAAAACATTTAAGGCTCAGGCAGAGGGCTGCAACACGTCAATTTATACACAATTCAGTGAGTTTTTGTTCCATCTAGAATTTCAATGGGACTCTAAATAAAACTCTTCATCACCGAGGGGAGAGCAGAGATGTGTGAGAGGAAAAGAGGAAACAAAAGGACAGCACAGGAGAGAGTAAAACACAGCTGTCCACACCTTGGAGTGGGCACCCTCCTGGGACTTCCATTTCTGCATGTGGCATGTCCCCAGCCCATTCTCAGACACCCCCATCCTTCACGGCTCCTTTCTTCCCCATCCAGTACTTTATCCTCAAGGTTAAAAGTTCACTGCCCTGACCCTTCACAGTCAGATGCCACCTGCTGCTCCCAACACCCTCTCCACCCCCAGGGCCACCGCAGCCCTGAATGCCAGTCTCTCTTCAATCCAAGCAGGGCTATGCCTGGTTCATGCCTCTCCACCCTGTGGACCCCAGAGCTGAAGCCCAGGCTCCTTCCCTGACCGCCAGCCTCCCTCCACTTCACGCTTCTCATGAGCCACCTCCTACTCGTGCCTCCAGGTTCCTGTCACAGAGACACAGTTGCTCTTCCCAAGTTCTTGTCCTGCTTATCACCACTCACTCCTCCAGATGTTTTTTCTTCTGCAGAGCTGAAAACTTTGTTTGAGCTCAAGGGGTAGAAAGCAGAGAAATAAGCCTTTTTTTAAAATTAGAATGTCAGTTACTTTCAACCTATGTTTAAGAAAGGTTTCCTGAAACTAACTTAACAATGTAAAACATCTATACTTCAATTAAAAAAGGCTCCTCAAAGAAAACCCTGACAGCACAGTTCTGGCACCTAAACAATCCACCAATTTCAGATTATTAAACAAATGCAGTCATTTTATTAACACTATGGTAAACTAGACACTAGAAGTCACAGTAATCCTAAGAATAACCTAAGAATAAGGTCCACAGGGGCTGGTCCAGTCACCATGACACAATGGTGCACTACAGGCCAGAAAACCTGCAGTATATACACAATATAGTTGCTCAGAATATTAAATGTTCTAGAAAAAGTCAGTATTTCTAAATTCAGATAGTAAGGGAAATACACTTAAAAAAAAACCTTGGTTTTCAACAGTTTCAAAAGGACTCATGAAGGACATGTAAAACAAAGCAAAGATCTTGGTCCAAGTTCTGTTCTTATTTCCACTAACTGTAGACAAATCACTGAGCCTCTGAACCTCGGTTCCCACATGTGTTGGGGTGCAAACATGGACACAGTAATACAGAGTGACTGTTATCCCAGGACCCTCACCGTGACTCAAGGCTCTCTGCTCCTCACCCACAGCGTTCACGGATCTCAGCGTCCTGTGACCTCACTGGGCACGCCAAGGGCTCTCACTTAAGTGAAAATATGTACTAGATAGTTGGTAAAATTGCCGAGGATCTTTCTATATTTGTACACTGTCAAGTTTTGAATCCTCCCATTCTCTTCTAGCACATAATTATACTTTGCTTCCCACAAAAGTGTGAAATGAAAGTCGCTCAATAGTGTCTGACTCTTTGCGATCCCATGGACTATACATACAGTCCATGGAATTCTCGAGGCCAGAATACTGGAGTGGGTAGCCTTTCCCTTCTCCTAGGGATCTTCCCAACCCAGGGATCAAACCCAGGTCTCCCGCAATGCAGGCAGATTCTTTACCAGCTGAGCCACCAGGGAAGCCCAAGAATACTGGAATTTATTTCTGAAACAAGTGCAATCAAGGACCTAGCCAGAAAATAAACAGCACAACTGTAGTACAGGTAAGAAATTTACTACTTTCATTTCATACTGACTCAAGTCAGAACAGCACAAAACAGACAGAAGCTTCACCATTACCACCAAAACATCTCCCCAATCATGCAGACCTAATTCTTACATTGCTGTCACCCTGGAGTCTATTTTACCCTCCATCAGCATAAAGCCTTGCCATAAATCAGTATAAATTTGCTAACCATTTTCCTATTCATGTTTAATCTGTGTAGGGACTCATGCCTGAAAGGGGCTTCCCTGATAGCTCAGTTGGTAAAGAATCCGCCTGCAATGCAGGAGACCCCAGTTCAATTCCTGGGTCGGGAAGATCCACTGGAGAAGGGATAGGATACCCACTCCAGTATTCCTGGGCTTCCCTTGTGGCTCAGCTGGTAAAGAATCTGCCTGCAATGCGGGCGACCTGGGTTCAATCCCTGGGTTGGGAAAATTCCCTGGAAAAGGGAAAGGCTACCCACTCCAGTATTCTGGCCTGGAGAATTTCATGGACTGTATAGTACACGGAGTCACAGAGTCGGACACAACTGAGCGACTTTCACTTTCACTTTCATGCCTGGAAGAGTGTAGACAACCTGGAACCATGAGGGTTCATGAGAGCCCCTACTCACTGTGCTGAGCTTGTGTCTCATCCCCACATCCCAGCACTCGGCTTCGCTCAGCAGTGAGGCAAGTTCGGAGGCAACAAGAGTATGTCTTCAAGACCATGGCTTTAAGTTTCATTTTACTTAGAGATTGTCCATAAAAATCCATATGAGCCTGGTCCAGGGGATAACTCCACTCTCACTGTCCCCTGCCCTCCCTTCCATGGAGGATCGGCTGTTCCTCAGTAACTACTGGTGTCTGGGGGAGGAACCTGATTGGTTCAAAGCCATTAAAATGAACAAGAAAACCATCCACCCACCTATCCAGTCAGCCGCTGTATGTGATAAGAATACGCTTTAGACAACTTAGGGCACCAATTTGTGTATCAAGATCATGACCATGGCTTACCTAGGATACAAGTCATTACCTCTAGTGATGAAAGTTCCCTTCCTGGAGCAACTCAGTCTGGAAAGAATTCATGCTAAGTCACAGGCCATCCCGATTTAACTATTTGTATTTCTCTTCTGGTGTTTAACCTTGCACGCTACACCCCATCCATCATGAACAGGTGGCATGGTCCAGGAAGGCCCCCAGGATCAGCCCTGGGTCCCTACAAAGCAGGTCAGAGGGGCAGCTCACCGCTGTGCCCAGGGAGGGAAGGCTACATTCTGGGGGACAGGACTCTCTGGCAGGGTAAAAACAGACCAACGGCGCACCAGGCACCAGAGCAGCGCGAGTGTGAACACGAAGAAGCAGAACCAATCAGGCACAGCTGTGCCAGGAAGCTGCATTTCCTGTAGCATCTGAAACACAATGGCCTGTCCTAACTCCAGGGAGCAGGGAAGGAATCCTTGTCAAAGTGACACTTGCACTGAGCTTTAAGAGGTGCACAGGTACAGGCAGAGGACACCACGTGTGCCAACAGTGTGACACGGGACACAGGCTGGGGAGTCGGAGGGAGGCCAGGCTTACTCGGGTGAAGCCCTTCTGATGCAGACGAGTCATCCTTCTCTAGTGGAGCAAAGACGGACGATAAACTCACCCTAACCTAGAGAGGTTCCTCTCTGAGGAGTCTGTCCATGTGGACCCCAAAGCAGATTCCCAGAGACCAGGAGGGAAACAAACCTGCCCTCTGGTCCCAGCAGCCGAACTCACCAAGGTTTTCACAACAGTGCAGTCACAGTAGGTCCCTCTAATGGAGCACAAGCCACCTGCTGCTGGAGGAAAGGCAAGCTGGGCCTGGAGAAGACCAGATCCACATAAGTCACCCGCTGCTCAGCAACACTGGATGCCAGTGATGGAGAAAGCAATACCCAGCCAATATACACATCATGACAACAGAGGGACTATATCTGGTCAAGGAAGATTTCACTATTTATGGTAATGATGGAATTTTACTACTTCACATCACCATGACCTTGCCATAAAAGCAGTGAAGACTCACTTATAGAAGCTAACACCATGTTATTAAGATATCCCTGAACAGAGTGGTAGAGTGGTAATTTTACAAATTTTAGCAGGTTCAGAGACTAACAAAAAAATACACAGTGAAAAAACTCCAAGAGCATTAGTACCAAATAATTTCTCCTGAATAACATTTTCTCTTTGATGATGACTCTCAATATATTCTGACTCGTTACTTGATTAAACACATAACTTTTTTTTTTTCTTTCTAGCTCTGGACCCTTTTCCTCATCTAGTTTCAGGTGAGCACTCAACACCATGCTCCCTGAAGTCAATATACCTTTGACTGGGTTCGCCGGTCACTCACTTCTACACCGGGATGAAAATCAGGGAAAACCTGCTTCCCCAGCACTATTCCCTGGGAAGGGGTAATGCACGGGAGCTCAGACTCAGGGTGCATCTCTTGCTCAAAGCTGTATAAGCCATCCTAATCCACAATCATGTGTCCCAAACAAATTCCCAAAATTTGGGATCTTTGAAATATCCCACAGATTCCAAAGATCTTTGAAATATCTTTAGAGTACTTTTTAGAGGAGTCTTTTTCTCTGATAAATAAAAATAATGTAAAAAAAGGAAAAAAGGTAAAGTTCATCAAAACATAAATTCCCTTTAGAAAAGTGTAAAGCAGAAAAAGAAAACAAGATGTTTCTCATGAAGATCCTACACCAAAAGCATCATTTCTAAGGCTCACCTAGTCAAGAAAAAACCCTCTGATGCAGAGCTGCGCACTCTCCTTACTGCTCCCCAGAGGCAGTTGTGTACAGAGTGACTGTTTACCCAGGGCAACTTCTCAACATACAGATCAGCATAAGAACTGCACAACTACCCAGGCATCCAGATTCCTGACCCCAGCACCCCCAGTGAACCTGCCGTCTCCTTTCCGGTTGGGGATGGTATGGCAGGAGGCCCAGGGAGCAGCGTTCCCCAGCAGCGCTCTCAGCCTCATGCATCCATAGGTGCGGGAGGCAAACAGAAACTGTGATGGGGCCCGGCAGCTAAGGCCCACGTCTGCCACCTGCCCATCTGTCAGGAAACATTTAACAGGAAGCTTCCTGTGTGCTGTTTTCAGTCTTGCAAAAATCCTATATTCCTTATCAGCCCCTGAACGCAGGTGCGAGAGGGGCTGGCAAGCCAGCTCCCAGGAATAACAGCAATTTATGTATCTCGTTCGTATGGAAAGTAGCCTTTCCATACAGTGAAAAGTAGCCATTTACAACTCTCTTCCCTTCTGATAGGGAAAGTAACTTTTACAATCCCCTCTCTTGAGAATGATTCTAGCCTCAGGCTTCCTGGATAACTTGTAAGATTTTTTTGATCCCTGTCTCTGCTGAAAAAGCTATCTTGTAAGACAGTAATATATATGCCCACAATATGTTGAATAAACGCCCTGTTCCATCAGAACATCGGCCCCCATGTCTTTCTTCATTTCTCTCTCTCTCTCTTCCCCCCTTTCAGGCTGCTTCCACGGAGCACAGGTGTCCACTGTGTCTACTTACTTGCCTGGGCTTTCAAGACCTCCTCGAGAGGGCGCCCTGTGCCTATGCAGACGGTGCTAACTCTTTGTCTAGAGTTATATTGACATACTGTGTAAAACAGGGAATATCAATCAGCCTCTTTTCTTCCTTCTTTCTTTCTTATCGTCGACTCTGTACCACCAGGTTCTGGTCCATTAAAGGACCCCAACACCCATCAGTGCTCCACTTTTGCCCACAAGGACATGCCTCATGCCTGTTAGCAAGCTGGCCTGGAGAGGAGAGCAGAGGCACAGAGGGGAGACCAGGCAGGGTGTCCTCATCTAAGATCCTGGGAATCAACTGTGACACACAGCTTATTATCTGTACATGATTCTCAAACAATGTCTTTTATTTGAGTTTATGCTTATTCCTTATTGTACTAAAAGGTGCACTGAACTCATCTTTCTGGGCTTCTTATATTCAAAATATTGTTCACTTAAATAATTTTGACCTCTGAACAGAATCATGACTCTGCGATGAACCGGTTCAATTTTTCAATTTCAAAACTCCGTGACTGCCCTCTGGAGACAGGAATATAATGGAGCTAAGGACCTTACTCCGTGAAACAGATCTCAAGGCCCAGGGTACACTAGAGCTCATCCTCACCCAAGTCTCTGACTATGAGACAAAGGTCAGTGAAGATCAACAATTTTAAGAAAAACTGAATGATTCGTCATGGATTCTTCTTTCCTAAGTGTTTTGTAAGTGGTGCTCCAGCTATGAAAATATGGTTATAAAAACTGAGTATTATATTTTAATAGAAAACACTCAGACCTGGGCCCTGAATCAGCAGAATGATCATGGTCCAGGACCTGTGACAAGCTCTGTGCCTGAGGAGCTCTGAGGCCTCAGTAAGTTGAATGAGCTGAAATGGAGGACGGGGCTGAGAAACATGACCTCCTAGGTTCCCCCAAGGCTGAGCCCTACACTTCTGTTTAGAATGGCATCAGGCAGACAGTCCATTGCAAACGTGCCCTGCCATGCGATCTCTCTCAGTTAAGTGCGCTCACCGAAACGAAAGTAAAACAGTGGCCGGTTTCCTGCGGTGCTGGCCGCCCGCTCTCTGACCGCGGCGTCTCGGATGTCACACACCCCGATGTTGCCAGCCTGCAGCATTCTTCTCGGGGCTCCTTCACTGTGCTGCAGTCTACACCGGACCACGGCAGCTCCATTCGCTGCTGTAACAAGTTGAAAAAAAACTAATTAATTCAAACTTTAGTTTTTTTTAAATTTGTTACAGCACCGAGCAGAGCTGCTGACCCCATGCAGAACAGCACAAAAAACACCAAGGGGACCATGTCACACAGGGCCACCCTCAGTGCCCAGCAATACGGGTCAGCCTCGTCCTGGGACTGTAGAGGCTCCATCTCCCAGAGCCATCTCCTGGGAATACACATAACTGCTTCTGTTTCACTTTTGTTTGGTAAGGCACAGAAAATAAAATCTAGCAACACAAAGACCTACAGCCTCCCCACCAGCCTTCCTCCAAAACCATGAAGGGCCACCTGCAGATAGGAAGTCATCCCAGCAGTCCTGCTGGAGGATGAGAAGGAAAGCGGGGAGACCACATCTAGTCGTCTGCCCCCGTGTATTCTCTAAAACTCTCACACATGGGGTCAGCTGGACAACACACTGCTCTTCCATCTACTCAGACAGCGCATAGCTCCTTCCTTTTACAGACCAGACAGCAAGAAAACCCAGGTCTCCAGCTAAGGCAGCTCTGCAGAGCCGGCCCATCTTTACATTACCTTTCTTAAGCTCCAAGGAAAGAAAGAAACCACATAAAATCAAACAAGGCTAAAAAAAAGCAGCACACTCAACACAAATGTCCTGGAAGGTGAGCCGCAGGTGAGGATACTCCTCCTCACCCCCAACACTGGAGGCCATGTCACAGCCCGGAGAGCCAAAAGGCCTGCACATGTGGAATTGAAGCTCTTCTAGCAGGAACATCTCAGCATGGCTTTACATCTGCTCCAACAGTGAACACTGTAGAGTCCATTTCTGTTGCTGTCCTACCTCCTGGAGGATGTGTGTTAGCATTAAGCCCTTCCTGATGCCCAGAAAATTCTCAAGGTTGCCCTCAGAACAGAGGTGTTACACCTGCAGCCCAGGGTCTCCCTCCTTTCCCTGAAATGTACAGAACCAGCTAAAGTGTAGAATTCTACATACTTGCATGTGTGAAAACCATGGAATTAAACAGAACTTGTACTTGTTGAGAATTCATAATGCAGACAATCATGTTTCAAAAAACAACCAACCAATCTTTACAATTTCAAAATCCCAGGCAGGATGTGACATCATTTTCCAGATTTGCCTCCCCCAACCCTCACCAATGAAGTCAACAAAAACTGTTGATTAACTTAAACCATTGTCAATAATTTTAACTAAGCCAAAATTCATGTTTAAACCATAAACGTTCTCATTTTTTATGATTAGAGTATTTTAAAGTAATCAAACATATTACTTTCCTCTGTGGATGAATACCTATTACAGTTATCTGGCACCTTCACAGAAAAATCCTGTGTGTCTTCTGAATTCACAAAATATGCTGCAGTCATACAAGGAAGTGGGATGGGGCTGGTGCCACCTCAAGGGCCTGATCCGCATGCAGTCTGGGGACTGGGGGAGGACTGGTGCTCAGCTGTTCTTTCAGGAGTTGCAGTTAACTCTTAAAAATGGACACCTTATGCTACTCAGCAAGGTTTACATACTCGGAGGCTGGGGCAGGTAGGCTCCAATCAATTTCGATCTCTTCTTTTCATATCCTTTTTGTGTGATGTCACCTGTAAGAGAAGGAAAGGGACGTTCAGATGCTGTCACCGGTAGAGCTGAGCACTCAATCAAGACGACACAGGCACGCGTGCAGGTGTCTTCTCTTTCCTTGTAATTTCAGAAGAAAGCACTTTACGTCATTTACCTTGACTTTTCTTCTGCTTGCAAACACTCATTTAAGATACATAACATCCTTTATGGAGCATGCACACACTGGTCCCTGGTCCCTTCTCACAAGGTTTTGACTCTGATGGACTCCAGAATTAAGATTATTGCAATCTTACTCACATCTGCAGGGCAGGAAACCTCCCTGATCTACACAGCGCTCATTAACTTAATCAACAACAGATTCTGCAGGTGTCTACCCCAGTGAGAGCTGGCCAAAACCACCAATAATGAGCATCTTCCTTCGTTAAGATTTTTTTTTACTTATCAGACATGTCAATTCCAAGGACTATACACTGCTAAGGTAGTTTTGAAAATAAGTGTCTAAAGCCAAAAAAAAGGTAGATAAAAACAAATAAAGAGGACATACGACCTATGAAATCCAAAATATATGAGTAAGATGTTTACAATTAAAACAGGAATTAAATTGCTAAAGCCAGAGATTCAAGGGTTGTTGCTAGGTTGCCAAGTACCCGGGGCAAATAACCTTTATGACATGCAACAGCATTTCCCAACTGCAAGCTCGAACATACCCCAAATGCTGATTTGTGCCACTGAATTTTTCTGAAACTCTTAATTTTTCCCCTAATATTCTGACCAAACCATCATTCCTAAAACAGCTAAATATTAAAGTTAAAAAAAAAAAATACAGCAAACAAATGAAAAGTTGTTGTGAGTCACACACAAGCTGCTAAGCCTGCTTTTCCTGGTGGTGATGCTTGCTACATCCGATCAATCCAGAGGCACCCTGGGCCAAGAACCGCCTGGGCCACCACTGCTCCCAGCAGTCCACTCCGGCCCACAGAACTCACGACTAGTCTGTGTACACAGAGCTGTAAACAACACAGATATAGAAAGAACTATCCCCCATTGACTATTGAGCATTTTTGATGCTAAAACAAACCAACTACTCTTTGAAGACAATAAACCTATATGAATGCTAGTTTCTGTGCTAACTGTGCTGCTCAGCATTTTATAAACTCAAAACCAGCTTGCTCCCTCCAGAGGGAGTGCCCACAGGAAAATGTAAGCACATGGCAGGGGACGGAGCACTTGTGTGAGGGTGTGTTGGTGGGAAAAGCACATACTGGCCTGCCAGGAGGTCACCTGAGCATGGCAGGTACCTATTCTTTACCTGGTGTTTCCCTCAGTCCCTCCCTTCCCAGCCAGTCTCACAGGTGCTCTGCACAGTCCTGCCATCGAGTCCTAGCCTGGTGAACTAGCCCGTTCCGGCTTGTTCTTCACCCAGAGTTCAGCTCAGTTGTGAGGAGGAAATCAAGACGGCAGAGTAGGAAGATGTAGAGCTCACCTCCCACCATGAAAATTCTAAAATAGATCTCCATGTGGAGCAATTCTCACTGAAAACTAACCGGAGACTGGCAGAAAGACTGCAGTACAACTGAGGCTGTAAGATCAGTCCACATGGAACAGGTCAGGCCACCACTGCTGGTGCTTACACAGGTGGTAAGTCAGAAGCAGCTCCAAGCTCTGTCTGGGGCTGAAGCCCTCAACTCTGCTGAGAGCCCACACAGGCACCTCTTGATTCAGCATTGCTGGGGTGAGGGGCCTGGTGCCCGGATGGGGGAAACATACACTTAAAGGGAACAGAGTGGGCTCAGACCTAACTCTCAGGGCTTCTGCTCCAGCAACCCGGGACCCTGCCCACTCCACAGGGTGGTGATGTCACCAAGCAGAGGGGAGCAGAAGGGAAGCCCAGCTCACACAGGGCTCTCTAGGCCTTGCCCTTCCACCTCCAGTCCCTCCTCCTACTACGGCCAGAGCTGCCAGCACACTCTGGGAAGACATCACTTGTGCTCACTACACGTAATGAAGCAAAAATAAACAGTTTATCAGATAAAGAATTCAAAGCATTAGCAATAAGAATCCTAACTAAACTTGGGAAAGAAACAAATGAACACAGTGAGAATTTTAACAAGAAACTAGAAAATATTTTTTTAAAAAAGAATCAGAACTGAAGAACACAGTAAATGAAATGAGAAACACACTCGAAGGAAAGAAAAGCAGATTAGGTGATACAGAGGAACACATAAGTGATCTGGAAGATAGAAGAATGGAAATCACACATTATAAGAACAGTAAAAAGAAAGGCAAATTTAAAAATGAGAACAGTTTAAACGGCCTCTGGGACAACATTAAACATATTAACCACCATGTTATAGAGGTTCCGGAAGGAGAAGAGACAGAGAACAGGGTAAAATATGTATCTGATGAAATTATGGCTGGAAACTTTCCAAAACTGAAGAAGGAAACATATCCAAGAAGAAGCATGGAGGGTCCCATCCCAAATGAGATGAACTCAGAGACCCACACCAAGACATGTCATAATCAACAGAGCAAAAGTTACAGATAAAGAGGATTCCAAAGGCAGCAAGAGGAAAACAAGGAGTCACATTCAAGGGAACCCCCATAAGGCTGTCAGCTGATTTTTCAGCAGAAACTCTGCAGGCCAGAAGGCAGTAGCATGATACATATCAAGTGCTTAAAGGTAAACACTCTTGCAACCTACAATACTCTACCCAGCAAGATTATCATTCAGAATCGAATAAAAGATTAAAAAAAAACAAAAAAACCTTTTCAGAGAAGCAAAAACTCAGAGTTCATCAATACTGAACCTACACTAAAAAAATGTTAAAGGATCTTCTCTTAGTGGAAGAAAAAAGGCTACACAAGAAGGATCTGTAGGAAAGAAAAAAATCCCACTAGTAAAGGCAGACACATTCTTGATCCTCAGCCACTTAAACAAGCTAGGAGAAAGATTCAAAGACAAAGTTCAGCTCAAATTCTAAAAATTTCCCAGATGAATGTTTAAGTACATGGGGGGCAGGAGACGGGGAGAGGGGCAGAGGTCCCCTCCCTTGCAGCCAACCTTAGAGAACACCTTAGAGGACACTGACTCTTCGCCCTCACTCTGCCAAGGTCCAGCTGCTAAAGATCTGGGCCTAAAGAAAAACAGGCACTTTTCTGCATGAAGCCACAGCTCTTCTTTAAAGGGGAAATGTTAAGGTCGGCCTCACAGAGGCTTCCACACAGGTTCCTAATCCCACAGACTCAGAAAGCTAGGTGGGAGGTGGAGTCAGGACTTCCACACAGGTGTTCTATTTTAGTTCCACTACTACATGCTGGCACTAAGCAGTCAGCTCGGAGAACCTGCAGACACGACTCGGGCATCACAGGGTGCTATCATCTCTCCAAACCAAGCCGAGGGAAAGGGAGACACTATTTATTGAATGACTTCCACACCCCATGAATTTTATCTAAATCACAGGTTGGCTAACCACAAATCCAGCCTGTGACTTGTTTTTGGAAATAAAGTTTTACCAGCACACAGTCATGCTCCCTGTTAAGCATGACAACACACACTGTGCAGCCTGCAAAGCCATAAGTATAAACTACTGAGCCCCCTCCTACATGTCCTAAGTAATCTCTTTTAATCCTTATAACCACTGATTTTAGAGGTAAGCAGTCAAGGTGCAAATTGTATTTGTTTCTCACCCACGGCCTCAGATCGAAGAAGAAAACAACCTTTGCCCAACTCCAAAACTTTTCCCATAGAAATCACACCAGGAGTTTTCACTCAAGCCTCCACTATGTAACCACTGGTCAGCATTCTCACTACCTGATGTCCTGCCCAGTTCTCCACCTGACTAGGACACCCTCACACCCGACTGCCTGTTTCCATGCCCCCATCCCTGCCCTGTCTCACTAACACCCCAGGCCACACAGAATTCTGCACAAGTCTCATGAGGCTTCGGATGGCTGCTCACAGTTTGTTTTTGTAATACATACAAGTGGCTGACCTTCCAAGCCAGGCTGTGACACCTTCATGGGTCAGTGTCCTAAAGAACCGAGTGTGACCCCACTGTTCTACAGACCAGGATATGTTCTGATGGAGTTAGTCACAAATGAGCCGCAGACACCAACACGGAGTGACTTCAAATATGTGAATGGACAGACACTGCATTCAAAATCAGGGCAAATGGCTGGTGATTACTTAGCTACATGGAGAAAGGCAGAGGGAAATCGAGGATTATTCCATCATTAAAGTGTGTGAGACACTAGCCTGGCTCATGTGTCACACAAAGGATCTAGTGTCTGCAACAAGGGCAGGTTCCTCAGCTGCCCCATCCCAGGCATCAGGGCTGAAACGCCCTCACTGCATTTCCTTTTTCACACACAAAGTTCAGTTATTTTTAACTCTGGGGCTACGTCAGCATCTGGTAGACAGAGGTCCATCAGATTATTTATGCCAAAGTTACTACAAATTTACATAAACAGAGGGATCTTGTGTTCAACCAATGAGGATTTTGGGAAAATACAGTAAGATAGGTAGGTGGCTGGAGACAGAAGAGAGAAACTGGAAGCCTAGATGGCCGAGAGAAGGAAGCAAGATGGGTTAAAGAGGGTTCTAGGAAAGACCAATGCTGGCCAGCTTTACACACAACTCCACCCACCCAGAGCAGCCCTTTGGTTTCTGCCCAAGGTTGACCTGCAATCAAGGCTATGGTGTCACCATGGGAACACAAAGTGTTTCTCTATACTTTACGTCCATTTAAGCTAAAGGATCAGTTGGCTGTTCCTCCCCTCTGTCCCCCCTCTGGATCTGTAATGAGCACACAGTCTTCAGGGTGAAACTTGTAAACTCAAGGCAGAAACGCTATGAGAGGAACCCTGCTCTACACCACATTTCTAGGCAAGACGTTATTAAAACCTATCAATCTACAAAGACTGTTCCATGGTTTATGGCCGGTTCATTAGTATTCTTTCAACCTGGAAGCTAAAAGAACACCGTATCAAGGAAACGTGTAGATCACTTCCACATGCTGCATCTACAACATGTTGCTACTTGAAAAGGAGCATATAGCTGCTAACGTTGAAGGACACAGGCTGCAGGATGCCTTGCTAGAGAATTCTCCATACAAAATTCTGAAGAGCTATTTTCCATGTTTTGATACTCAAGATACTCATTTAACTCTTTCATTTCAGGAATAAGATGTACGACAGAAAAGTACACGCAGAAATCATTTGTAACCTCAGTGAAGAGAAAATAAAAGTGGTTTTTTGAGACAGTTTCTATTAATACTTTATCAAAAGTTATTTATATTACTATTCCTGGTCAAAGGAGTTCCATAAAATTGAGAATTTCAACAGTAGATATTAAAGTTCTCATATGTGTTCTGTAATAAAGAAAAGAGAGACTTACAGTCATGTCAAAAATCTCAACTGAAAATGCAGGTCAAGTGAAGCCCCAACATGTGGTTGAATCTCACTGACTCAGAAATCATTCTCCTTCCCAGCCCGTGAAGAAGTCTTTTTCCTATTTATACTGCAGTCAAGAGTTTTCAGGCAAACCCTGAGTATTAGGAAAATGAAGGAAAAACTGGCCCAGGAAATGCAAGGAGGGAGATGACACTGCAGCTCCTCTCTCCTTCCGTCCTGGCTTCATTCTGGCACAGTCAGACCCAGGGGAATCTGAGGACCCCTGTGGGCCTCTGGTCAGAACGGGAAAACCTGCAGAGCCAGCAGTGCCCCCAGGAGGGTAGTATGTGAGCCACCACACGGCTGGGTCAGCACCAGGGAAACAGATCAGCCTAACAGGAACGGTTTCCATTCCTGGTGTCAGGAGTTTATTTTATTATTTAATGCTGGAACGAATGCTTTATTTAACAAAGCAATCATTTCCATGTTTGGAATTTTATGGCTGTCAGGAACCTTCAGAATGCGTCTCTCCTAAGCCAATGGCTTTATAAGGCTTAGGGAGCACCCTTGACAGTCTTCTCCCTCCCGCCCAGCTGCTGAAGGCAGTGTCTGTCATCTTTTCCGCATAGATTCTGCTGTCCTGGCAAGAACCCACCTGTCCAGGGGAGTAGAAGCAGGCAGACCGGGGACCTCTCACCTTAAACATAAACTGGGGGATCATCAACTAATTTCACATCAACTAATTTCTCTGGGTCTCATCTTTCTCAGGAACTAAGTATCGGTAAATAACACCTATTACCTCTCACCACAGTTGAAAAGATCGAATACACAGAAAGTGAAAGGTCTCAGAAAGCACGAAGTAGGGAAGAAAACACGGTTTAAAAACCCAGTACGTACTTGTGTGGCATCTATCACAAGGGCAAACTTGTGAGGGATGCACCAGGCTCTCAGGCGCGGCTCCTGCTCCAGCTGGGCGGGAAGAATTTCAGGCTCAGCAGGCAGGAGGCAGGGCAAGCCTAGAGCGTGATGGCTCCAGAGGAGCCAGATGGAAGACAGCAGATAATGGAGCTATCAGAAACCCTGAGGAAACTCTTACGCCCAACCTCTTAGGCATCCGTGCACTTCTCTTTCACTCCTGCCACCATCACTGAATCCCAGATGCTATCAGCTCTCCCTGCATCGCCCACACAACTGCTTACAGCTCCGGATCTCGGTCCTCCGCACCCGCAACCAGACTGACCTCCCACTTTAGAGGGTGGTGAGACTACACAACCTCGTCCTTGCAGCCTGGAGGAGGCTGTTCACGGCTCTCAGGATTGAGGGCAAACCCATCAGTAGGGCCTTCACGTCCTTCCAGAGCCTGGGCCCATGTCTCACAATACAGTATCACATCATAGTTCATTATGTTTTCCTTTGTCACTATAATATATGTACTGCTGGAGTTATCACTCATTTTTCTCAGGTTTATGTCGTATTTTCCATGTAAAATTTAGAAACTGGAGTTTCATAAAAGATCCTTTAAATAAGGCTGTTGTTCAGTCACTAAGTCATGTCTGACTCTGTGACCCATGGACTGTAACCTACCTACCAGGCTTGAATATAATCTCTAGGATTATAAAATCACCAGGACTTATTCAAATACTCAGTATAATGGAAAAAATATTCTCAAGAACTACGTATTAACATGGTTCGGATTTTTATGTTTATGTGAATAACCATAAAGTTTCTCAAAACATTTGAGAAATGGCATGACCAGAAAGAACAATATGTATTTTAAACATGCACTATGTTGAAATCGTAACTCTAGCCAGTAATGCCCAGATGCTATCACTTAACTCTGACACTTGTCAAGTGTCAGACACTCTGACAAGTGTCCGAGTCAGGAGGGGGCGTGCACGTCCACAAACACAGGGGCCTCTTCTCTTTCTCTTGCAGAGTCTTCCACAAAGCAGAAGTTTTCATCTTGATGAATCCAATTAACCCACTCTTCATTTTAAGGATTGTGCTTTTAGTTTCAATCTAAGAATTCTTTGCTTCACCCTCAGACTTGAAGATTTCTCTTTTTTTGCTAGATGTTTTTTCGTTTTACATTTTACACTGAGATCTATGCAACTTAAGTTAATTTTTGTATAAGGCGTGGGATTCAGGTCTAGATTATCATTATTATTATTGGTCTATGGATATCCAATTGCCCCAGTGTCATTTATGGGAAAGATCATCGCTTCGCCACCACTGAATTGGTTTTGCTTCTTGGTCAAAAATTGGACATTTTATATAGGTCTGAGTTCCCCATCCCATTCCACTGCACTGTGGGTCTAACCCACACTGTTGACAACTGTGGCTACTCAGGAAGACTTAACACTGGAAAGAATAATTCTCCTACTTTATTCATCTTTGTCAAAGTTGTTTGGGCTATTTGAGGGCCTTTCCCTCTCCACATAAACTTTAGGAAATGTCTGTTGTATCTACCACAAACTTTGCTAAACAAACTGCTTTGACAGGCGTTCTCTTAAATTCATGTATCAGTTTAGGGAGAACTGACATCTTTACAGACTGCATCATCTGACCCATGAACAAGGTACTTAACTCGCTGATCTTTTTCACCAGCATTCTGTGATTTTCATCATCCTGACCCTGTGATAAAGCACGTTTCAATATGTCCTTGGCCCCGGGGACATATGACATATGACACAGGGACATACGATTCCATCCCCTACAGCCTGTGATGCCTGTTCCACCAGCAGAGCCCAGGCAGCTTCAGGAAGCCCAAGATGCAGGCCAGCATGTCAAAAGGCAAGGTGATGTAGGCCTGGCTTTCCTCTTTGAAATGAGAAGCCACCACAGCCCTCTGCTTCTTCTACCAAAGAGGATAAAACATTGCACTCTGACCTTCTGGAAATCCAGGATCTGAAGGGCACACTACTACTGCCCAACACTGAATGACCTCTGAAATGACTATAAAATACAGCTTTCACTTGGCCCTTATTGAATTAGCTTCATACTCTTATTGAATTAGCTTCATACTCATTCCTAAGCTTTACCTCAAAATTCCCAAATGTGATAGAAGTGACCCTTTCATTTTTGCATTCATTTACTCATTCATCGAGATTCTACCATGTGCCAGAAACAGATACAGTCCCTACACACTGCTGAATGAAAGACTAAATAACTGTTATATTCTCACTTTTAAAACATGTTTAAAGGTATATATAAAGGAATGCCTAAATTAATGAGCCCAGGAACTGTCTTAAACAAACTGCCCCATCTGGACAAGTAACAGGAATACAATGGAGACAAAGATTTTATTAGAAACATTAAAATGAATGAATATTATTTCCCTTAGTTTTGCAAGATGCAGAATATTCTAGGATTTTTATATTACTTTATCTTCAAATTATATAAATGTGAATATATATAAATATGTCTTTAAATATTTATATACATAAGACGTGTAGTAAGCTAGTTATTTTGAGCTAGTTTGTATAATGGTTACTTCTTTTTGTAAGACTAATGAGCTGTAGGAAACACTTCCAACAAAAGCTCTGAGGCTTCTTGTGCACAAAATCACTTTCAAGATCAAAATCACCCTGAACTACTAGGAGTAAACACATCTGGACAATCTTGGCACATAATGTGTATGATAAAGTTTTGATGAATCCACTACCTAAATAATAATAACCATGATAGTATAAAACTTCTAACTTACAGAAATATGTTTTCTAAACATTTTGCTCAACTTTGATCAAGTGGCAATTCTTAATAGTATACTTATTAAAAAGGTAAATAAGGAAGCATAATGTATACAATCCTCTACCCACTGATGTGTCATTAGAGGAGGAGGCACTATAAACAATGATCCCTGCTCTACAGTTGCAATCAACCATCTGCTGGATATTCAAGTACATGTGTATTTAGAGGTAATCTTTATAAAATAACACGCATATTCCAATATGTGAACCATACAATCACAGAATAAGGAAAAAATCCTTCATTTAAAATAAGAAAATGATGAGTAATCAAAGTCTGAGTCAACTGCAAAGATAATGTGAAAATGTGCTAATGTAGCAAACCAGCTTGGAGAGCAATTCAGAGCAATTCAGACTAGCCAAGGGTCAGGGCAGAAAAGCACAGGTGAAACAGAGACAACCTAACTCAGTGTGCAAGCACAGTGCCAAGGATGCGCAACTGTGTTCACACCTCTGAAGTAACTTTTCTGTGCCTATACATGTCCAGCACTGTTTCTAGTCCTTGGCACTTAAATTCAAATTCCCACATGGTAATACCTTTCACATTATCACATACCACACATCAACCAACTCCCTGATAAGCTCAGCTACTGTCATTCTCTGGTCAGAGCACGGAATGTGAAAATGTTACAGAGTCAATACAGGAAATGAGACTGGGTGAACTTTAATCTTGATCACTAGTTAAAATGAGATTTGGAGAACACATAAAACTGCCATAATTCCTCAAAGGAAAGCAAAAAATATATTCAGCTGAACAAAAATGAAAATCAGAATTTGTAGAACATTGCCAACACAGTGATATAGACATGTACCTTTAACGCCATATGCGTCCATCTGGAAAGAGGAAAGGTCTCAAGTCAACAATCTAAACCTCTACCTTAAGAAAAATAGAAAAAGCAAAATAAACCCAAAGTGAGTGGAAAAAATAAGAGCAGAAATGGAAGAAACGGAAAACAAGAAAAGAAAAATCAGTCAAACCAAAACCTATGAGGAAAATCCCAAAGAATCTACAAAATCAATTCCTAGAACCAATAACTGACTTTATCAAGATCACAACATACAAAGTCAAACCATATTAAATATAGTAACAATGGATATTTGGAATTAAAATTTAAAAAACAATCTCATTTACAATAGCTATGTAAATGAGACATACTTAGGTACAAATCTAATAAAACATGCAAGATCCATACAGGATCTGTAGGATCAAAAGGATCTGCATGCTGACAACTACAAAATGCTGATGAAAGAAATCAAAGAAGAATCCTCGTAAATAGCGACTGACATACACACACTACTATATGTAAAATAGGTAACTTACAAGAACTTGCTGTATAGCACAGGGAACTCTACTCAATACTCTGTATTAGCCTATATGGGAAAAGAATCTAAAAAAGAATGGATATACGTATAACTGATTCACTTTGCTGTACAGTAGAAACAACACTGTAAATCAACTATAATAAAAAATTTTTTAAAAGAAGCATGCCATATACGTGGAATAAAAAACTCAACATAATGAAGATGCCAATTCTCCCCCTAATGTATAGATTTAACACAATTCCAATTAAAATCTTAGTGGGATTTTTTCATAGATACAGAGAAGCTAATTGTAAAAGTTATATGAAAGAGCAAAGGAACTGGAATAGCAGGAAGGTTTTGATAAAGGAGAATAAAGTTGGAGAAATCACCCTGCCTGATATTAAGATCATCAAAAAGTTATAATAATCAAAACAACGTGGTGAAGATACAGATGAACAGAGTCCAGAAATAGATTTCCACAAATATGGCTGATTTTGACAAAGGTACAAAACAAATTTAATAGAGAAAGGATAGCCTTTTACACATGGTGCTGGAATAACTGGCCATCTATTTGGGAAAAAAAACCACACACACACAAATCCATCCTCAAACTAACCCTTACATGTTCTATAAAAATTAACTAAAGATGGATGACAGCTCTAAATGCAAAACATAAAACTAAAAACTTGTACAGGAAAACATGGGGGAAATCCTCATTAATTTGGAGTACACAAAGAATTTTAGACATGACACTAAAAGCATGAGTTATAAAAGAAAAAATAAAGTGGACTTCATAAAAATTTAAAAGTTTTTTTCTGAAAAAAAGGCACTCAAGAGAATGGAACCTTAGCCAGTGACTGTGAGAAAATATCTTCACATCATGTATTTAACAAATAACATTCTAATTTAAAAACTGGCAAAGACTCATACATTTCATTAAAGTAGATGAACAGCTTGCAAAGAGCACAATAAAATTCATAGAACTGGACAGTCAATTTTACTATTAATATATGTTAATTTTAAAAACAAAGTAAAACTACTTTACTATTAGAAAGAGAACTTGCACCAGGGGCTCCAAGGCATCTATCTTACAGATTATTAGAAATCCATGAAAGGATCGCTTGCTGCAAATGACACCTGAACCCAGGAGGAGACAGTGAGCACGGGAGGAGATGATGGCTTATGCACAAGATGAAAGAGAAAAATAAATTTCAGTAATATTCAAAAATGTAACTGACCCAGCTCTTAACCTGCTGTTAACCAGAAAACTGTCTTAGGGCCTGGTGAACCGCTGTACAGAAAATTAGGCAGTATTTTTTAACATATTTTAAGTTCCTTTTAAGAACAATCTTTGTTCTTCTCCCTATGATTTTCATGAAGATTCTCTATATATCATATAAACGTCACAGCAGTCATGACTCTCTAAATCCACTGCAGGGACTTTCCCTCCATTGCCCCAACATTCTGATTTCAATTCCAACTCAAAAGGCACAGTCCCTTCCTGATTACTTCACCCAATAATGAAACTTCAGTTTCCTAATGGCACTCAGAGTGAAAAAGTTAACTCCTTTCAACTTCTGGATAACAGACAAAAGCATTTTGAGAACTGAGAGACAATTACATAGAAAGACCTCAACCCCTTCGTCTGCTGGTGTCTGCAAATGCCCTCACTACCAAGCCTTCAACCCCAATGCCTGCCAGTGCAGAGTTACAAAGAGCAACAGGGAATATTTATGCTCAGGCCCCCATACTGTATAAGTCATTGTCAAATCACCACTGTACAGAAATCTGTTCAAAGGCTCTGTGGAAAATAAAAGCCATCTCAGATAGACACGTGAAGAAAGCAATTCTGAGGAGGCAATTCTGAGGAAGAGGATCTCCGCCCCAATCCGAACTGACATTCCTGCTTCCCAATGCCTCTGCTGTAGGTGGGCAAAGTTGAGAATCCCCCACATGGTGTAGCCTCTTGATGCCACAGAGCAATCCCAGGCATGAAGCACCTGCAAGTTCCAGGATGAAAACAGTCCACAGTTCCTGCACCGACTGTAACAGATTCACCACCAGCATTTCGGTTAGGACCAAATTATAAAGGATAAATAAAAACAAGATCTGAAAGTTACAGGATGCCAATTCAGAGGAAAACAGACAGATAACTCTGATCTAAATTACAGATAATGGAGATTTTTTTTCCTAATATCATTCTGTTATCTCACTTTGCAACTAAATAACTCAGTATAACTTCCTTTAAAAAAAAAAAAGAAATCATAAAGAATGAACCAAAAATGACAGCTAACCTGATTCTTTTCAGCTTCCTACTAAAAGTAGGAACAAGTCAAAATTACTAAAGTATCACACCTTGCCAAGTTGCTTCAGTCGTGTCCGACTCTGTGCAACCCCATAGACGGCAGCCCACCAGGCTCCGCCGTCCCTGGGACTCTCCAGGCAAGAATACTGGAGTGGGTTGCCATTTCCTTCTCCAGTGCATGAAAGGGAAAAGTGAAAGTGAAGTCGCTCAGTCGTGTCCGACTCTTAGCGACCCGGTGGACTACAGCCTACCAGGCTCCTCCATCGATGGGATTTTCCAGGCAAGAGTACTGGAGTGGGGTGCCATGGCCTTCTCCTATCACACCTTATATCTGTATTGTCTCCTATTTCAAATGGTAAACCCTCACTGTTCCAAACAGAACCTACTTTGAGAGAGAGAACAGGTAGGCTCTTTAACTTTGTTTCTTAGCACTTGGAGCCACTTTTAAATATCTCTATGTGAGCACATGTGAATGACTGGTGGCTAGGTTCAATTCATTCATTCATTCAACACTGAATGAGCATGGCTGTGAAACCCTGCTCAGGAGAGCAGGTTCTAGCACGAACATACACACGTGCTGACATTGGAAGAGCCCAGCTGCCTTGCTGGACCTATGTCTGTTCTGGAAGAGACTCACAGAGGAACAGAGGATGGGGGTGCAGTTACCAAGTATTTTGAGGAGCAACTTCAATTCCAAACTTTTAAAGGAAACAACAGCGAGCACCTCACAAAAAAGGAGTTAGTAACACACCATCTACTCCTACAATCCTTCTTAAAGCATACATGAGCCATCTAAAGAGTTCCAGGCTCCCCAAGCGGTGCAGTGGTAAAGAACCCGCCTGCAATGCAGGAGACACCAGGGATGCGGGTTTGATCCCTAGGTCAAGAAGATCCCCTGGAGAAGCAAATGGCAACTCATTCCAGTATTCTTGCCTGGGGAATCCCATGGACAGAAGGGCCTGGTGGGCCCACTGGGTCACAAAAGAGTCAGACACAACTTAGCTACTCAACAACAACAAGGGAGTCCAAGAGACACTGTTGAGGGGAGTAGAGAGGAAATGTCAGGGTGGGGCTGCTTCTGTGCTGTGCTGCTGCAGCACACAAGTTGGGGGAGATGAAGGTGATGCTTTTCAACCTTCTCCATCCATCAAGCCCTCACACTTGTCGGCAACACATCCCCAGCCGAGAAAAAGCCTGTCAATATTTCCCTTCCCTGCATCATGGCTACAGTAAGTGTACTGCTCACCTATTGCCCTTAACGGGTCCTTTTACATTTTCTGTTCATAAATATTTACCTTCCTAAGGCTTTGGTATTAAAAACTTTAAAACACAGTCCAGGGACTTCCCTGGTGGTCCAGTGGTTAAGAATCTGCCTTGCAGTGCAGAAGGCACAGGTTTGATCTCTGATTGAGGAACTAAAATCCCACATGCTGTGGAGCAACTAAGCCCATGTGCCACCACTACAGAGTCTAGGCACCCCAACTAAAGATTCCACATGCTGCAACTAAGACTTGATGCAGTCAAATAAATATTTTTCAAAATTTTTAAAAATGCAGTCTACAAATATTTTTGGTTTTAGTTTGTTTCTGTTTTGTTTTTGCCCTAGAGACACATTATTAAGGTAAACCAAATTCACAAAGATTATAAAGGTTTCCTGAAAACTAACTTCTAATTACAAGGGGAAAAATGACTTTCTACTATTAACACTGATATAGAAGAATGTTGATGTCTTCTTAAAGGAAAGGGAGAAAAACACTGAATATTTATACATACATGAGCACACGTATCTGCAGTGGTATCCAAACAACTTAAGTGTTCTTACAAATGTGGGTCCAACTACTTAAAAAAGTGAAAACCACTACACTACACTTTCTAAATACATGTGCCCAGTACTGGGTATTTTCCTTCAGGATCACTATTCCTAAATTAACATTCCATTTTTAGTCACTGGTTTTAGAATTTGTGATTAGTTTCGGGTAAAAATATTTAGTTTCTGATACTGAATTAATGACTTCCAGAAAAAAAGCTACTGAATTAATGACTTCTAGAAAAAAAAGAATAAACTTTCAAGCTAAATTTGCTGGACCTCATATAAGCTAAAAGATTTGGTTTTTTAAGTTATCTCTGTCGTGTTTGTGTATGTTTCCCTTGAGAATGGAAATATCCACCTAATTTTACTCAAAAATAACAGACACCTGTGCAGGGTTTGACCAACCATCACTCTTCAGTGTGGCCCTGACCCTTCACTGTGCCTGACATACCCTCCAAGTGGAAGTCAGTAATGATAATCAAGAGGGTATGAACAGAAAGGTGACAACAGTTTCAGTGTTTAGCATTCATGCAGGTATTTACACTAGTAAAATATTCACTACAGGAAAATAAACAAAACCCACCTGCGTTCACTCTTGATGGTGGGCACATCTGCACGATTATCATTTGCACAATAGTTTTAAGTATCTTGTTAAGTAAAAGGAGCTAACTGGAACCTCCAAGAGAAGCAAACTTTTATGCAAAGAGGTAGGCATTTGCAAACACTAATGGTGAAGACAGGACTTCACACCAGGCTATCCGTCGTGCAGGCCACAGGAGACAGAAGCCACGCTCTATGATCCCTGTTCACACAGTGAATGCAAAGTTTCCCAGCTCAACAATGTAAAGACTCTGATGCCAGATGTACTTAAACTGTAAGTTTCCAAAGAGTTAGAAAACAGGAAAATGAACCAGCTCCCAGTGACACCCCGTCATGTCCGCCTATGGGCAAGGACAGCATGAATGCAGCCACATCAGAGTGGAAAAGGTCCCATCTGTCTCACTGGCTCCGAGGGATATCTACTGAATCCCATAACGGACACCTGCCCGCACTGATGAACTACACTGTCTCCTTACACCTCATTCTACCCAGACATTTCAACCAAGAGGAGTGTCCCCTTCAGCCCTGCTGCTCACAAAATCTGAGCTTCCACTGATTGCTTGAGGAGTTTAAACAGCAGACCTGTGGCCCAGTTCAGGAAAGGGAGCTGGTCAAGCATTTCCTGCTTGCAGGTGCCCAATGGTAGTGAGAGCGTCAGCATATTCTCAGCATCCTTCCATCCCTGTATGCAGAATCTTCACCGCCTGCCTCTGGGACAACTCCTCCTGCTAACGGCTGCTGCTAAGAGAGCTAAAGCTGGGAGAGCCAAGCTCAGACCATCCAGGGCAGCTGTCCTGGCCCTGCCAGACAATGGCTTTTTCCAGGGACAGGCCCCAGGGATTAGCCTAGAGGTATCTGCCTCCTCTTCATTCTTAAGGGTCCCACACTCCAACCCTCAAGGGCACTGCTGCCGTTTTCTCACCAGCATTTTCTTGTCTTCATTGCTCCCAACCCATGCGCATCACAGGCCTGGTGGCCCAGTGATTCCCACTCTAGTAGCCCGTGTATGGTTAGGACTCCCATATGACAAATGCCAAGTTCACGCATATTATCATCTATTTCTCTGCATCTAATAATCAGGAATCTGGGTATTGAATTGTAGGAGACTATGCTTGCTTAGGATTGTGGAAGTGGAAAGATAAGATTCTAAGTGCCTACAACCTCATTTCTGTAGCTAAGCAACCACAGTAGTGGCAAAAGGCAAAATGGGTTTTTAACATCTTCTTTCTAAACAAAATGAATGCAATTTAATTTTTTCATGTCCACATTTTCAACATTTCTCTCCTGGCAAGCATGCAAATACTAATTTCCAAAGAAATAAGCTGTCCTACAATTTTAACCTTTAGCATTATTGTTACCAAAAACCCAAGTCCATGTGCCTGACGCACAGACAGGCCAAACAATACTAAAATATTGCAGTTTGGAACCAAGAAAGGTTTATTACAGGGCCGTGTGAGGAGATGGGTGGCTTGTGCCTTAAGAACCCCAAAGTTACTGAAAGTTTTCAGCAAAGCCCTTTTTAAAGCAAAAGGTGAGAGAGGGGCGTGGTTAGCTATTGCAAATTCTAGGGTGTCAGATCCTTTGTTCTTGAGGTCAGGTTCATCGTCAGGTAACAATGTTTGTAAATCTCTACCAAACGATGTTATTCTCTGTCCTGACAAGAAAGGGCAAGGTCCCAAGGCACAACTTTCACCCTCCAAGGTCTCGGTCCTGGCTAAGAGGTGGCAAATCTGAGCTGGTGGCTCTCTCAGGGGCCCCCCTAGACCCTGTCCAGCTGTCATCACTGAGGAAGCCAGGTGACCAAATCAACTGGCCCTCAGGCTCCTCAGGCCACCCAAGTGAGGTGGGGGGCGACCAGGCCCCACAGACTGACTCAGGCAGACTGATGCTACTATCAGGTCACAGAGACAAAGATAGGGGAGAGGTTCACCACTGCCTTAAGGCCTGGGCCCTGCCAGTGGGTGGCCTTGCTGAGGGCTCTGGAGTCCAGCAGGACACAGCCCCCCGCCTGTTCCCTCGGCCTCCCAGATCACCCACTGGCCCAAGGACAGGGAACAGGCTGGAGAGCCCCAGGAAGCCCTCTCACCTCACTCTCCCCCTGATGACCACGCCGTCACCCACACATTGGCTGAATCACCTCACTGATCCCTCATTGACAGCTGGTTACCAGTGGGCAGGGCCCACTGCGCTGCCAACCGACGGCTGAGCAGGACTTGTTGCCTGGTAACAGTGTAATGATTCAGCACAACCATGGTTGCACGCTAAGAGCTGCGTTCGCCCTGCTCTATTGCAATGAAGCAAGAATTACCCCAAAAGAGACAAGATAATCTTGTTCTCACATTCACAAATTGATAGTTACATAGTTCAATATCAATTTAATGGAAAGGAAATATTTTATTTTAGGTTTCTGATCTAAGAAAAATAAACTGAGTTCTGGCAAAGAAATTAGAAGATAATCTTGTTCTCACATTCACAAATTGATAGTTACATAGTTCAATATCAATTTAATGGAAAGGAAATGTTTTATTTTAGGTTTCTGATCTAAGAAAAATAAACTGAGTTCTGGCAAAGAAATTAGCATTAATTATGTAAATACGCAAAATGCCTCAGGAAAAGTTAACAAATAATGTAAAATAATTAAGTCTTAAAAATCTTATAAATGCAACTGAGTTTTAATAGTAATCTGTCCATAGTTAAAACTGTCCCAGAAATTTTTTAAATTTTGATACTGAAAGAATAACCCTTCTGGGTTTGCATTTCGTATCCATTTACGGTTGCCACTTGGAGTAGTTTTATTTGTTATTTTTAACATATGCACAGTTATTATTTACTCAGTTGAAGTATATTCCTTTCTACTCCAAGACTGATTTTCATACTTATGCAGATTGCCAGTCAGTGAAGGCAGCTTTAAAAGATGTGAATAGGAGTTGTTTTGAGAGCTGAACTCTTTATTTTTCAGGATATCTACAAGTAAGAGTTTAGCCCTCAAAAAAGATGTAAGCACCCCCAAAGGGATCGCACAGCCATAGTTTCTCACCCAATTTCAGTATATGAAGGTTCACACCCTTCTCTCACACAATGGTAAACATTCACCATCAGTCATAGCACTGCAAGCTGGAGCTGGTACACCTTCCCCTAGCCCCTCCCCAGAGCCCTGTCCTCTGCTACACAAGACCCTTCTCAAAGTGGGAAACCCAAGCAGAAAAACTGCTTAATTCAGAACCGCCATTCAGTTAAGAGGAAACCGCACTGCATTTCTCATCAGCAAACAAGTCAAAACTGTCCTCTTACATCAAGCAACCAAAATATTTTTTTTCTTACTTAAAAGACCTTGCTGCCTTTGTCCATTCAGAACCGATATTTCTTAAGCTAAAATGATTTAACTTGACCATGTGAACTTTGCTGTGCAGATCATAGCCCAGCCTCAGGGGTTACAGACATTTTCCACTCTTATCTATTGAAGGTCACCATCTACAGAAGGGTCAGAATTGACCTTCCCTCTCCTAGTAAATTCTAATGGTAAAAACAGTTAAATTCCATGCAAGTTGAGGAGAGACAGGTTTAAAAGCTAGAGAAATTAAAAATGTAGTGAAATTCTGATGCTCCAATCATAATTAGTCTTTTTAAAAAGATGCACCTCAGTTATTTTCCTAAGCATCTAGCTGCACATCAACTGCAAGCAGCTACCCGACTCCACAAGGCCAAGCCTTTTCCCCTTGAGCAGATCCTCAGAGGACAGAGATTTCTAAAGCCATCAGGATGAGTAAATACTACACTTGGCCACACATCAGAACTTAAACCAAGGAAGTGCTCCATTCCTTCAAAATAGTGTCCTTTTTTTTAGGGTAGGCAGCTTCCTAAGATACTGTTCAAGGTGCTAACGTGTTTATCTAACGTTGGCTTCTACTTGGGAACAGAGACAGGACCATGAGGAATTACAAAACAGCATATTATGGACATCTCAAGAAATGGGAGGGCTCAGCATGCTAAAAACATTCCAAAATCCTTCCTAGAAGGTACTCAACTATGATGCCCAACTTACGTCTTCAGGAGTCAATAATACAGTACTGACAAACTGCAGAGGAGACTGCTTGCTATCCCTCCCCCAACACATACACACACACGTCCATTCTCTTCTTCCTGGAACAACAAACCTCAAACTTCAGCTGAGCACATTCCTCCCACACAAAGACAATGTTCACTGGCCTCCCCTCCAGTCAGGTGAGGCCTCGTGATCAGGCATTTACCATGGGGTGTGAACTGATCAGTCACAGTTCGGATGGGGAAGGCATGGTCCACCCCCTTCCTTCCTCTCCTTCCTGTTGTCTGGAATGAGAGAAGGGAGCCTGGTCCCTGGGAGACTTCAGACAGTGACCACAAACCCACCGCACACCAGCTGACCTGTACCTTACAGAGGTAAGGTAACCCTTACCCCTGATCTAAGGTCTCTAGTATGAAAAATGTTTGCTTCTGTTCCTTCTGAAAAAATCAGAAATATGAAATGGTGTTTTACTGATTGACAGCATCTTAATTATTTAGGAGTTTAGATCAAACAAAGCCAAAACAAAATACAGAACACTCTGTTTTAGGAGACCCAATTCCAGCCTGATGTACCATGAATGGGCCACATGACCTCAAGATACTTAGCTATTTCATCTCATAGTATTTCTTATCTGCTGGATGATCAGTAACTTTAAATTACAATTGTTCTCAAAAGAGCAAGTAAGAAACTCGTTTCTGCTTGTGGGGAGGTGGCAGCCATGCCCACTATTCTATTCACGCTCACTTCCCCAGATAATGTGAAGCCGCCTCAGAAATGTTGGGTCCACAGAGCAGGCCACTGGACCACAGACTCTTTCAAGCCTGCAGTACAGGCAGCCCACCCTTCAACTGTGCATTGAGCAAACAGCAGCACTGCCCAAAGAGACCTTCTGCCTCAGAGTAGTACTTGTCAGGGGCCACCTGGCCCTGCAGTAAAGCTTTCTGCCCCAGACCATCCCCTGCCCCAGATCAGTGATCAGCCTGGAGAAAAGGGAAACACAAGCTGGTTAGCAGAAAGGAGCTGAGAAAATCACTGATGCTGACATGAACCATTATCTACTCCAACATGCCTGCCAAACCCAATTTCTAACTGATCATTTGACCTAAATTCCTTGAGGGTATTTAAGTTAAACACTAAATCATCAATGTCCAGGATTCTCCATAGCACATATTCTTCACAAAAAGGCCAGCACTCAGTGACAGGTGTGTCCAAATAGGTCCCGATGGGTTTTCTCTTAGATATTTCACCCTGACCTACAAGTGGTCACCATGCTAATATTCTGCTGTGATGCATGCTAAGAGTCAGCAAGACCCGACCACAGAACTCACAGCGGACCAAAATCTTATTTAGGGACCAAGATGAAACAGTTAAGTCTAAAAACACAAATACTGCTGCCTACATGGACTATGGTCTCCAAGCCACAAACCCTCACTCAAATCTCCAGCTCAGTGGCCGCTGAGAGCATGTGGATTCACTCATGCAATTACTGCATTAACTTGGGAGGTGTGACATCCTGTATGTCTATGCACATGCATATGTACACATATGTATGTGTTTGTGCCATACTTTCAACACCTATCTCCACGCCCGTGTAAACTTTCGTCCTGGGTACTGATAGTGTGTAATTAACAGTCAGATGGATGCTACATTTGTTGCCTAGGGTTGCCATGACAATTACCACAGACTGCATGGCTTACACGACAGACGTTGACTCTCCCAACTCTGGAGACAGCAGTCCAAAGTCAAGGTGTGGGCAGAGCCGCACTCCCTGAGGAGGCTCTGTCAGAGACGGCTTCCTACCTCTCCCAGCTTCTGAGGTCCTCTGGCATTCCTGGGCTTCCAGATGCATCCTCCAGTCTCTATCTTGTCTCCACATGGCCTTTTGGTCTGTGTTTCTATGTTCCAGACCTCCCTCTCCTTTCTTACAAGGGTGCCAGCCATCGACTGGAGCACCCACTCCAACACCAGGATAGTCTCACTTGGGATACTCATCTACTTCCCAATAAGGGAACATCCACAGGTACCAGAACTGGAAGCTCTCTTTTAGGAAGACACAGTTTAACAGCCAAAGGGATCACAAACTTTCTCATTTTAACTCTAGAGAGCTGTGGAGGCAGAAGTCATTGCGAGAGGGAGAGAAAACAGAGGCACTCACGAATTATTTTTGGAAGTCTAATCAGTTTTTATGGCTAAACCTTCCTGCCAGCATGCTGTTTCTACGTGGACAGAAAAGAGAAACTGTATGAAATTTGAAGCAGGAAGGTGCAGATCTGAAAACACGTTATTTGTCTTTAGTTACCACGGTCCCATTTTCAATTGTGAAGTGTCTCAAAGCTCCATTTAAAAATCACTAGCTAACACATTCAGTTTTTTGTTCTTTCCCCCGCATAACACATGCCATCGTATCCCCATTTGTATTGTCACAATGGGAAGATTTCAGTATTTAGGTGTCAACAGCGCATCCTCCTCAGCACAGAGCATAAGGGGCCCAAGTTAGTCTTCATTAACATCCACTGCACAGCCTGGAGGACTCCACCCAGCGAGGGGCCTCCTTTGTTGCAGTCTGATTTACCCCATGGGTTGGGGGAGGCCTACAGACTGAGCTGATAATCAAAATCACACTAAACCTAAGGCCACACAAAGGACACAGACGAAGTCAGAGATTCCGGTGGCTGCTGTGGAAAATCTGTATCAGACTCTTGCAAGTACATACTCTCCACTGAGGCCCTATAAAACCTCTCTGAAAACTCCCATTGTTAACAAACAGAAATTATGGCCCTGGCACAGACTTCTGGTCCTTTCAGGCTCAACACATCCTCTCCTAATGCCCAAAGAGCCAGAGAATGTCAAGTCCATAGGTCTGGCTCGGGGTGGCAGGCAACCTGCTCAAGTTCACGTGGCGCCCTGGAGCCCATTGGCATGGGTGTCATCCCCACTCAATCAAATTTCCCATTTTCCCCTCAAATATGACTCCCCAAACACAGACTAAGAAACATGCCAGGTCGAGCAGAGCCCCACCCCTTATCAAACAGGCAGGCCTCCTGCCCGCCCATGAAGTAGATTCAAGTGCTAAGCTTTCTGTACCCCCCAGTCTGAGGGTCTTCTGGGGTTCAGACAAGGCCACAATCACAGGCCCTTCTGGTGAATAGAAGGGGCTGATTACTGAGAAAGTTGAAGCTAAGGAATTTCAGGGTAAGGTGATTGAGAGGGCCAGCCAGTGCTCTCAGATCTAAGTTTGCTATCAGTCAGCCGGCTTTACTCTATTTCGCGAGTCTAACCGCTGCTGCTGCTGCTGCTAAGTCCCTTCAGTCGTGTCCGACTCTGTGCGATCCCATAGACGGCAGCCCACCAGGCTCCCCCATCCCTGGGATTCTCCAGGCAAGAGTACTGGAGTGGGGTGCCATTGCCTTCTCCCGAGTCTAACTTAAGAACCTCCAATATAAGTCTAAGAACCTTGGAAGAGCCAGAGAAGGATATAAACATTGTAAGTTTCTGATTTACAAAATTGTTTTCAAAAAAACCTACCTGTTAATACTTTTACCAATGCTTGTATCAACGCAAGCACTGTAATGCGATTTTGAAAAATTTGCTAATTAGAGATGGAAAAGGAGCATGTGTTAATTTAAACCTTTGTGAAACTAGTAAGAAAAAAGTTCTTTCCACATGTTTGTTAATCTTCTGTATCACCTCAGTTGTGAAGTACCTGCTCATCCATCTCTGCACATCTACCTTTTAGTCTTAAAAGTGTTTTTCTTACCAACTGGAATAAGTCCTTGGTATAGTAATCATATTAGTCCTTTAATCCTTCACTTAATTTGATTATTTTAAAATTTATTTTGTTTGGATTTGGAAATACAGAAGTTTTTTAAAGTTTCTTTTAAACAAATCTAGCTAATCTTGTATTAAAAAGTCACTTATATTATCTGGAAGTCCTTCCTGGTCCAGACACTTGATGTCTTCTGTGTTTTGATTAGAAAAAAAAATAGAAAATTTAATTGTGTCCAAATATTGAACTAATCATCCCACATCAATTTACTGAATACCAGACCATTTTTAAAACTAAATTCTTAACAAAAATCCCATTCATACTGTGAGAGAGCTGTTTTGGTTTTTAAAGGAACCAAGAGTTCTGAAAAGCAGCAAGATTATAGGTTTACAGGATAAAGCAGGCTCTTAATATGCAAAAATACATAATTTCAAAGCTACCCACAATGTAAAACACATCACAAAACCCCAAAATACTGAAATACGTGACCCACAGGCACCCTGGAGACAACCCCAGGCTGGAGACAGCCCTGGCCCGTCAGTGAGTCCCTTCACTCCTCAGTGTCTGTCTGAGCAGGAAACTGTGGATCAAACACACACATCACCATGAGAACACTAACAAGACAAACTGAGGAGGACTCAAGACACATCACACAAGTGACGCATGTGCTTTAGAATCAATGGTGAACGTTCACACTCCCAAGTCTCCCTGAAACATTAGATGTTAGTCACCAAACTCACGTACTAGGAAAGGAAACTTGGAAAGAGAGTAAGTTCAGAATTCTTACCATGACAGCGTCACCCCTCTCCCCGCCATGATTATCTGTGTTTGAGGACATGTGTCTGGTTCACACAGGAAAACAAACCTCAAGGCTGTGGGGATTTATGGTCACATGACCCTGCTCCCCTACATTTCTCATGGAAACAGAAGAAGATGATCTAAGAATCCTCAGACCTAAAGACAGTCTCCCCCGGCCCTTCTCTTACTTTAAAGTTTACTAATGACTAATCCGTGGTGGGGGACAGGGGCTGGGGTGGGCAGGGGAGTTGAGGTTTACCAAAGACAGAGCTCCAGTTTGGGAAGATGAAGAAGTTCTATAAATGATGGTGATGATAGCAGCCCAGTATTGTGAATGCAAGTAATGCCAATGAACTGTACATTTTAAAATGATGGAAATGGTAAAATTTTAAGTTATGTAAATATTACCACAACAAAATTTTTTAATTAAAGATAAAAAGTAACCTAAACTACTATCTCCAACTTTATGCATCTTGTAACCTCCACACTGTGGTGTGCGAAACAAGTAAGATCTTTTAAGTTCAAAATACAACTGTAAAAAGTTACATGACAAATCCGTGGTAAAAAGATGGTGACAGCTATGCTCAGAGAGGAAGCACCAGCAGATTCTAATGTTCCAAGGCACCTGGATATGAAATAGTAAGGATGACTACCTAACACACTTGCTGAATATTCATGAGGCCTCAGTCAGCTGCCACCACTGACAACCATCCTGGCCCCACATGCTCTCTGCCCAAGAAGCACCAATAAACCCCTGGCTATTCACTAGGCTAATTGGCAAACATCTGCGACCAGGCACGAGGGCCCTGCTGGAACCTCAGTTGCTCAGAGAAAGGCCTAAAAACAAGACAACCTGGGATCCAAGCAGAGCAGCACCCTGCCTGGCTACCCCCTAACCTAGCATGTGTATGAATTATCCCACTTCTCCCCCTTGCTTTCTCGATGTGTCCTAAATCGGCTTAATAAACTGTGACAGGCACGTGAGTCCAATCTGCAAGCCTTCTGGTTCCATGACCTCAGGGGCAGCTGGCCTGGAAGGATGCTGGCGGACCTCCAGGGCAGTGGGCTGACTTCCCACAAGACACACGCCTTCACCTGTGAGCCGGCGCCAGCTGCACGGCTCCAGCGAAATGGTCCGGGAGAACAGAGATGTTTAAGGCAAGTACCGTGGGCACCTGCAGCCCTCACCACACCTGTCAGGCCTGGCCCGCCCAGTCCTCTGCTCCCTGAATACCTCGTCCTCTGAAACTCCTGTGAAAACACAGCACAGGTTGTGCCTTTAGCCTCCTCCTCTCTCACTCCCTGCTGTCTCTGCTCTGCCAAGTCGACATTTCCAGCCCAAACTTGCTTCTAAGTTCTGGAACCACAATTAGCCGTGGATTCAAATTCCACTTCTGCCACTTCTTATCTATGAGACATCAAGCAAATTATGTAACCTCCCAGCTTTTACCAAATTATGATGATTTTGACATTGAGGCATATCTTCAGAACTGTATCACACAATGCAGCGCCTAGAGCGCTGCACTCCTCAGCAAACATTCCCTCTCCCCTCTCCAAGAAGCACAGTCTAGAAAGAAAGCTGATTCCTCTGGGCTCCTACTTATACTGGAAAAAATAAGCCTCAGAATTGGACAGCATTCTCAGGAGGTAACTCATCAACATGATCAACCACCTGATCACCTTAGTATTTCAGAAATCATATACCCAGGATTCCCAAACTACCCACTGCTGACAACTCAGGCTCAAGACATGCACAGTAACTTTAGTATTTTAATTAAAAGTAATTAAAAAGTAGTACAAATGCTTCAAAGCCAAGTAAGTGACACTCTGACACTTTTAAATGACCTAGCTAGGAATACGTATTCTAATTCTGTCCCCTCAATAGCACAGATAACGAAACACTGATCATTTTTTAAAAATCAGCACTTTTCTGCAAGCTATTTTTAAAATGTTGTGAGTTTCACAGTTAAATATTTTACAATCATTAGGATGAGCCCTTGTCTCCAAAAGAGAAAGAACAATTCTCAGTGCTGCAAAATCCTCAGAAAGAAAATCTGTGCCAACAATAAAAGGGTTTACAGGAAGAAGCTATTCTTTAAGCAATGCTTCACCAAGAATCTGCCTAATAAAACTACAGAAACTATCATTCACTAACGTGCTAATTTACATGAACACTGCAGGTGAATGATCTGAAGGGACATGCCCATACAGGTAAGCCAAAAAATAAGTTCATACCAATTTGTGAACTCTTGAAAGCAACCTTACATCCTCACACCAGCAGAAGAAATCTTTCCAGGTGACAGGAAGGAAACCCAGGGACACTTCTCCTGAAAATCATCTTCTCAACTGCTGAGTTCACCCTAACCTCGGTTTTCTCACCAACCTGTCCAACACGGCATTTGCTTTAGAAGACAGATCAGTGAGTACGCTGGCTGGTTCTAACCTGAGAAGAACTGGAGAGCATCTGTGAAAAGCACAGGTGTCCTAGAAATAAAGATTATAGAGACAGCCATAAATATAGCTTACTGACAGTACCTCAGCTGGCTCTGATCGCAGCCAGGTTTGGAAACCTCTAGAACTGGCTCCAGCTCCACGATGTCAACACGCCCCCTTCCTCCACCATATGGTCCCCAGGCTGAAGTGGGTGTGTAGGTCTCAAGGGTGTTCAGGTGTGTTCCTACCAGGAGTCACGTGTCCTGCATAAGCCAAGCTCTGGCCCAGCAGAGTGCTCAGAAGGCCTGCCCTGACCAGTGTGCAAAAGGACAGAGCAAGCAGGCATAAGAAACCTCCTCACCCTTGAGCATCAGATCCTGTTGCCCAGCCAGTCCAATCCTCAGGGGCCCAGCAAGCACAGGGCAGTGATGTGAACTCAGTATGTGCCAGGTGCCAATCCTGGCAGGGACAGTCACATGCATACTTGCACAGCAATGGTGGCTAAATGCTCCGATACAAGGAACACCTGTGAAGGGCTTTAACCATCCTGCCCACAGCTCAAGCCGTTAAGACAAAAAAAAAAAAGAATGCCATTTGTAGCAATAAGGATGGACCCACAAATTGTCATACTGAGTGCAGTCAGTAAGAGAAGGACAAATACCACAGTACTGCTTATGTGTGGAACCAAAAAAAAAAAAGGTAGAAATGAACTTTTTTACAAAACAGAAATAAAGATGCAGAAAACAAACACAGTTACCTGGGGCCAAGTGGATAAATGGGAGATTGGGATTGACATATACATAGTTCTTGTTGTTGTTCAGTTGCCCAGTCGTGTCCTACTCGTTGCGACCCCATAGACTGCAGCATATCAGGCCTCCCTGTCCCTCACCATCTTCCGAAGTTTGCTCAAGTTCACGTCCATTGCATCAGCGATGCCATCCAGTCATCTCATCCTCTGACGCCCTCTTCTCCTTCTGTGTTCAATCTTTCCCAGTATCAAGGACTTTTCCAATGAGTTGGCTGTTCACATCAGGTGACCAAAATACTGGAGCTTCAGCATGAGTCCTTCCAATGAGTATTCAGGGTTGATTTCCTTTAATATTGACTGGTTTGATCTCCTTAATGTCCAAAGGACTCTCAGGAGTCTTCTCCAGCACTCCAGTCTGAAGGCATCAATTCTTTAGCCCTCTGCCTTCTTTAAGGTCCAGCTCTCACAACCGTATGTGACCACTGGGAAGACCACAGCCTTGATTATATGGACTTCTGTCAGCAGAGGAATGTCTCTGCTTTTAAACACACTGTCTAGATTTGTCAAAGTTTTCATGTCAAGAAGTAATCATCTGCTGATAACATGGCCACAGTCACCATCTGCAGTGATTTTAGAGCCCAAGAAGAGGACATCTGTCACTACCTCCACCTTTTCCCCTTCTATTTGCCATGAAGTAATAGGGCCGGATGCCATGATCTTAGTTCTTTTAATATTTGGTTTTAAGCCAGCTTTTTCACTCTCCTCCTTCACCCTCATTAAGAACTTCTTTAGATCCTCTACATTGTTTGCCATTAGAGTGGTGTCATCCACATATCTCAAGTTGATGTTTTCCCCACCTACCTTGATTCCAGCTTATAACTCATCCAGCCTGGAATTTCTCATGATGTGCTCAGCATATAGGTTAAATAAACAGGGTAACAACAGATAGCCCTGTCATACTCCTTTCTCAATCCTGAACCAATCAGTTGTTCCACCTGCTGTGCTGTGCTGTGCTTTGTCACTCAGTTGTGTCCAACTCTTTGCAATTCAGTGACTGTAGCCCCGCCAGGCTCCTCTATCCATGGAGATTCTCCAGACAAGAATACTAGAGTGGGTTGCCTTGCCTTCCTCTAGGGGATCTTCCCAACCCAGTGATTGAACCCAGGTCTCCCAAATTGCAGGCGGATTCTTTACAGTCTGAGTCACCAGGGAAGCTTGTTGTTCCATACATGGTTCTAACTATTGCTTCTTGACCAGCACATAGGTTTCTCAGGAGACAGGGAAGATGGTGTGGTATTCCCCATCTCTGTAAGAGCTTTCCACAGTTTGTTACAATCCACACAGTCAAAGGCTTTAGCATAGTCAATGAAACAGATAAGCACACTACTATATATAAAATAGGTAACTAGTCAGGACCTATTGTATAGCAGAGGGAACTTTAATCAGTACTCAAAGACCTATATGGGAAAAGAATCTAAAAAAGAGTGGATGTAAGTACAACTGATTCACTGTGCTATACAGCAGAAAGTAACACAACATTGTAAATCAACTGTGTGCTAAGTTGCTTCAGTCATGTCCAACTTTTTGTGACCTCATGGACTGTAGTCTGCCAGGCTCCACTGTCCATGGTATTCCCCAGGCAAGAATACTGGAGTGGATTGCCATGGCCTCCTCCAGGGGATCTTCCCCACCTAGGGATCAAACTTGCATATCCTCCATTGGCAGAAATAAAAATTCACTTAGAGGGGAAAAATATCTAGGAGTCTGTCTGGAGTTAGGACTCACACATGCCTGTCCTGTGAACCTTTGCCAGATCTATGCACCTTTCCAGGAAAGCAACTGTGCAAGTCCTGTTACCTATTTCTATAGGCATGGACATGGGCAACCCTGACAGTAACCTTGCAGGAAAAGACCTGCAAAGATTAAATGGGCCAAACTTTTTTTTTTGCCATGGAGATGAAACTAACTTACTATGACTGCATTTCTTGCCGTGCTACCAAACTAAGGGCCATCTGGGCAAAAGGAACTTTCTTTTGCATAGCACTCAGGTAACACCTACATGTCCACTCTTTCTCTGTAGGAAGAAGAGCAGTTAGGTTGCTATGTAATACAGAAACTAAGAATACAGGTTATGAAACAGAACTGTGTCTAATACGCTCACATATACAATTTAAGATCCTATGAAGATGGAGCAAGGCTGATGAATCTTAGCATTAGTTACATGATTACACACATTAAATGCAGCATCCTCAACATTCTGAGAGCGCAATACCAGCCAAATAAGTTCTGAGTTTCTTTTTAAACTGAAATACAGTCTACAAACCACAAAATCTCTTTTAAAGTGTAAAATTCAGTAGGTTTTAGTATACTCACAAGGTCGTATATCTCTCACCACTAATTCCAGAATGCGGGTTACCACTCCCAAAAGAAACCCTATAGCCCCCCTAACAGTCACTTCTCATTCCTCCCTCCCCCAGTCCCTGGCAACACGCATCTACTTTGTCTCCACAGATTTACCAGGAGTTCTGGATCTTTAATATATATGGGATTACACATTACATGACCTTTCCTGTCTGTCTTTCACCAAGCATGTTTCCAAGGTTCATCCCTTCTCAACGTTGAATACTATTTCATTACGTGGATACAGCACATTTAGTTTTATCCATTCATCAGCTAGCTGGTAGGCATTTGGGTCATTTCTGCTGCTGCTGCTGCTAAGTCACCTCAGTCGTGTCCAACTCTGTGCGACCCCATAGATGGCAGCCCACCAGGCTCCCCTGTCCCTGGGATTCTTCAGGCAATAACACTGGAGTGGGTTGCAATTTCCTTCTCCAATGCATGAAAGTGAAAAGTGAAAAGTGAAAGTGAAGTCGCTCGGTCATGTCAGACTCATAGTGACCCCATGAACTGCAGCCTACCAGGCTCCTCTGACCATGGGATTTTCCAGGCAAGAGTACTGGAGTGGGGTGCCACTGCCTTCTCCGGGGTCATTTCTACTTCTCCACTACTATGAATAATGATGCTATGAACTTTCTTGTTTTTGTGTAGACATATGTTTTTACTTTTCTTGAGCTTATATGTCTAAGAGTGGAATTGCTGGGTCATATGGTAATTCTTCCCTGTTGTCTTCCCTCATGGCTCAGAGGTAAGAATCCACCTGCCAGTGCAGATGCAAATTCAACCCCTGGGTGGGGAAGATCCCCTGGAGGAGGAAATGGCAACTCACTCCAGTATTCTTTCCTGGAGAATCCCATGGACAGAGGAGCCTGGGAGGCTACAGTCCTTGGGGTTGCAAAAGAGTCAGACACAACTTAGTGACTAAACAACAACAAATGATAATTCTGTTTAACTTTTTGAGAAACTGCCAAACTTTTCCAAAGCATCTGTATCCGATCGGCAGTGTACGAGAATTACGATTTCTCCACATCCCTTCCAACATTTGTCATTGTCCAATACTTTGATTACAGCCATCCTAGTGGGTATGACGGAGAAGGCAATGGCACCCCACTCCAGTACTCTTGCCTGGAAAATCCCATGGATGGAGGAGCCTTGTAGGCTACAGTCCATGGGGTCGCTGAGTCAGACACGACTGAGCGACTTCACTTTCACTTTTCCCTTTCATACACTGGAGAAGGAAATGGCAACCCACTCCGGTATTCTTGCCTGGAGAATCCTAGGGACGGCGGAGCCTGGTGGGCTGCCGTCTATGGGGTCGCACAGCGTCGGACACGACTGAAGCGACTTAGCAGTGGGTATGAACAGGTATTTCATAGTAGCTTTAAACTACATTTCTATAATGACACATTATATAGCACATGTTTTCATGTACTTTTTAAACCAATTGTGTATCTTCTTTGGAGAAATGTCTATTCAAATCCTTTGCCCATTTCTAAATTGGGTTAGTTTTCTTCTTATTGTTCAGTAGTAAGAGCTCTGTATGTATTCTGAACATCAGACCCTAACAGATATATAACTTGCAAATGTTTCTTTGACTCTGTGGGTTGTCTTTTCACTTTCTTGACGTCATTTGAAACGCACACATTTTAAATTTTGATAGAAGTCTAATTTCTTTTTTTCTTAGGTGTCGTATCTTGAGAAACCATTGCCTAATTTAAGGTCAAAGATTTCCACCGATTTTTTTTTTTTTCACTTTAGGGGCATTGAGTAGTCTCAGCCTGCAAGCTGACACCAAGAGTCCCCAAGCACTTCCATACACACTGTTTAATATGATAAAGAGGAATTATTGTTTTTATCATTTGATAACTATGAAAACTGAGATCCACAGAACTGATGAATATGCTCTCTCAACAGAATCCCCAAAATATTTTTCAAACAGAGAGAGAGATGTGCATATATGTGTGTATATATATATCACGTGTATATACATGTACATGACATACATAAATACACATATGACATAAACAAAACCACACACTGACACGCCCCTCACTCGGGCAGGGATTTCAGGGCTCATTTCCCCACTTGCAACCACACCTCCTGCTCTGCTTCTGCAGCTCCCTGAGTCTGGACCACTTGTTCCCCCTTCAAAGGCACTCCCTGTAGGGTGAGAGTGTGACTATAGTTTACCGAGTGCTCTCACACATGCTGCTGCCTGTCATGACACCCAAGGCCACTTTTCCCCACTCCCACGCCCGCTCACGCCAGCATCCCCTCTGGCACCTGTCTTCTCCAATCCACACGTGCCAGTCTGTGCCCCCAACAGGGAAGCAGGATGAGAGGGGAAAAGACAGTTGTGCTCTACTTCCAAAGCGCTGTTACCTGAAGCATCCAGGCTCTGAGGCCCATCAGTGAACACACCGGAGGGTGCTGCGCTTCCAGAACACATCCAGAGAACAGGCAGTTGATGGATGTTTGAGGGGGTTCAGGAGGGCAAAGGTGGGGGTGTCCTCCAGAACCCTCAGACCCTGGACCGGCCACACCTGCACAGCTTGGCTGGGAGCTGAGCTGTATGTGACATTTTAATTGAAATGCTGTGCTTAACTTTAAAGAAAAGTAGCAGTTTAGGCCACCGCGTATACATTTAAAGCATGATGCAAACATAACACAACTCTGAGACCAGAGTATAGGCAGAAGGAAATACAGGGCAGCTCAATTCACCCAAAAAAAAATGTGAGTAAGGAAAAAATGATTGAGGATTAGTCCTTATGGTTCATCTGTCTAGTTTCCACTCAGATGGGAATGGAAAAAAGGAATGTAAATTATAGAGTCAGAAATGAAAACCATTCAACTGTACTTATTACTTGATGGAAAACAAGAAATCCATCAGGAAACACCACAAGCAATGGTTTCATCAATCCTGCAATTAAAAATCCACCTTTGCAAAGTTAAATCAATCATTTACGTGTGCACACGTGTGTGTGTGTGTACACAAAGGTTTTTCATCACTGACTCCCAACTCCCTACACGCCTTCTTAAACTTTGTGCTAATCACGCCCACCCCGAGGAATTTTGAACAACTAGATAAACTACCCACTCACACACTGAGAGGGGCACTAACAGTTGTTAGATTCTCCCCAAGAGCAAGTCGCCCTGTTGCAAAGCATGACACACACATGCATGGATAAAGGTCCCACAATTAAAACTGAACTGTCTATGCTAGCAGACAGATGTGGCACATGAAAGGGAAACGCTATGACATCACCCAGGTCAACCAAGCAAGAGGCAGTGCAGGCAGCTTGCTATCAAACACTAAGACTCTCCTGGAAGACCCTGAGGGGCCTGACCCCACACTGGGATGTTCCCCTTCTCACTGTTCCTCCCTCCCACTCCTCAGGCACAGATCTTAATCACAAAACAAAGCATCTGTGAGACAGATCACTAGCACAGCCACAGATGGGCAGACACACAAGAGCACCTGCCTTCAAGAGTAGGAGCCACAGACAAACTCAACATTGCAACCTTATCCAGCACCGGGCCTCCCTTCCAGAGCCCTGCTAGCTTAGCAGGGCTCAAAGTCCATGACATTAAAAGTTCGCTTCCTCATCTGCACTAACTGCATTTCAGGTGCTCAGCACCATGTGGGGACAGCTCAGAAACACATTCCCATCATTGTACGGAGTTCTGTTGAGCAGCACCATCCCATACACTGAAGCTATAGATGTTAGCTCTCTTCCCACATGAGATAATCAGGGCCGTTACAACATCCGATCTCACAGACTTCATCTCGAGTGAGACAAGGATCTGCAGAGCATCCCCATTCCACTCCCACACTTAGGGTTAGCAAAAAGCTGAACTTCTAGGCTCCTCAAATCCCAAGGCCCCTCCACTTGTCTGTTTTTTTTAAAAATACCTTTAGCATCTGGGATAATCAACCACAGTAGCAGTAAACAAATATGCACAGGACATTTGGTAACAGGGAAGAAAGACGACTCAGGCCCCTGACTCACACCCACCATGGCTTCCAGCTCCCTCAGCTACAGTCCCTGCCCAGGTGCGAGCTCTTTCTTCTGTCCCCCTCCCTGCGTTAACCTTCTCAAAAGCTTCCTTGCATTTAGGAGGGAAAGGACCTTCCTCTAATTCCTATGTGTGGGTGTTCTCAGGTGGAAGCAGCTGTGGCACATCTGTGAGGGATCTGGGGCCTAGGGAGAGAGGGTGTGTCTTTGTGTGACTATATGTACCTGTCGGCAAAGTAATGTCTTTGCTTTTTAATACATTGGGTTTGTCATAGCTTTCAAAATCCAGCTTACGCAGAACCCTGCAGAAGTTTGAGCTCAAAATTTTAAGGATGGCATGATGATTCGGAATGCACATAAAATTTCAAGTCACTACTTGTATTTTTCATTTGTCCATTCATTCATTGAACAAGTGTCTCAAGTATTTGCACCGAATACTGTGGAATTGAAGAGTAAGATTTAGTTCATACCTTCAAGAAAAAGATAGCACACACACAAAATTATACACATACACACACTTGTAACTACAATACAACACAGAACCAAAGAGAACCTTTAAAAGGTTACTTAGGAAGAACTCTAGGAAGAAGAAGCAGTCACTTCCACTTATAATAGATAAGCACTGTTTCGTGGAGGAAGTAACATCTACAGTGAGACCTGCTTTTTGTTATTTAAATTTTGGTCTGATCAGATATTGAATTACCACATTCTAACGTCATTTATATAAAATGCACCACTGTTAGGGGAGACTGTAAGTTACTACTGAATAACTTACATACTTCCTGCCACCTCCAGGTGACATTCCAGGGGTTCATGGAGTGGGCACATGGATTTCCCTTGCCACTGCCCTAAGTTCTTGAGAAACAGAAGGGGATGAGGCCCTGTGTATCCTTCCTCCTCCTGCCCCTGCAACAGGCAAGGGAACAGAGGATGTGCTGTTAGAAATGGTGCTGGAGCCAGTGCACAGACTAGACCCTTTCCACCCAAAAAAAGGAAGCACAGCTTTGAGGAGAGACCACCGTGGACTGACAGTTGGCAGAGAGGCTTTCCCTGAGAAGCGTGTGCCTCAGAGCACATGCCGGTGTGCTCAGAGCAAGGCCGGTCAGAGCAGGAACCAACAGCAAAGTGTCTAGGCGATTCCTGAAAACTGGGTACAGTGGAATGACAGTGGAGGGGAAGTACAAATGACATGAGAGCCCCAGGACAGACAGTACCTGGGAGGGCTGTAGACTCCTGGGACACAGCAATTTCATCCCTTCCTAACTGGACAACCTGGACAACTACTTTAGGCCTTAAAACCAGGACACAACATCCTGGCAGGGTTGTGATGGGACAGTGCTGACCTCGTACTTAGACACCTCATTATACCTGGACACCCACAACAGTGACTGGAAATGATGTCCACACACATTCTCTTGCTATCACACAGGCATGAAGGCCCTTCTTATGCATTAAAGACACCTGTTTTGGGCTTCCTACTTAAATACAGAGATCAAGGTATAGAAATGTCACAAAGAGATTGTAGACAAATACCTCCAGGATTGTATTTAATGTATTTACCCTGATTTTTTTTTGCATATTTTTCTAAATAATGACCTGCTATCAACTAGAGCAAATTCAACAAAGAAAATAAGGATAATGAATGCAGAAATGCATGCCCACTAAAGGTAAACCATGGCCTCTTTCCCCACATGATACTCAAATTTTAGTCTATGTTTACATCAATATTTCATTGCTGCTCACACCACTCCCTCCCCTGCGATGCATCCAATTGAGCCTATTCCACATTCTTTCTCATTCTTACTTTTTCTATTTCACTTACTTTCAAAATCCAACTATTTTATCAGAAATGCAAAATAATTAAAGAAACAAACATAAAAGTAAGACGCCAACAAGTCGTGCAGTCACTTTCATGGCCTCCCCATCACTCTTCATAGAAGCTGTCACACTGTCAATCTCCCTCACCACCGTGATATGACTAGAGCACACTCAGAAACAGGCCTCTGAGGAAAACGTTGGACTCTGGAAGGCAACAGTGCCTCAGCTTTGCAGTCAGCACCCCCTCGATCCCCACCCGGCCCTTTTTACTCGTGACAGCTGCTCAGGCTCTGCCCCGACCTTCCGCTTCCCTCTCCCCAGCTTGAGCCCCAGCCAGACTCTCCCTGCAAAGAAGGTCCCTACAGCCAACCAACTACTGCCCATCTCCATGGAAGATCTCCAGGAACTTGAACACACCCTAGTGCCCCAAGAAACTATCTCAGAAGTGACACCACCAGCCAGCTGGCACCCAGAGCACACCTGGGAGTCTCCCCAACTCCCTGCTGTCCCACCACTAGGTAAACAGACAAATCTGCCTACCTCATGGCCCTCCTCTTGTGCCAACCTGGCCCTCCTGCAATTCCACAGCTGCAACTCCCCTTCAGGACATCCTGTCTCCTGCCAGGGTCACTGGGACAGGCCCCACCCAATCCCCCACTCCCACTTTATTAAAAATCAACTTTTTATTGTTAACATCAAACAATTATAGAAAACCACCCAAGACCAATGTATGCCCTAATCAATTACTTTAAAGTGAACCTTCTAACCACAACCAAGACAAGAAACAAATCCTGTGACCCACCCCAAAAGTTCGCACAAGCCCTGGCCCAATCACAGCACCTTCCTTCCCTTCCCTGAGAAGCATCCTGATCTGATTTTTGCAATCAGCACCCAAACATCTGTCCACTTTCCCTTTCATTCTCTATGCTGCAGTCAGATTATATCAATTCCCCATTTAAAATCCTTTCAAGGCTCCACTTTAAGATAATGCCCAAAGTCCTACACGGCAGAGGGGCCAGCTGCAGGGAGGTCCCAGGACACACTTCTGGTGCTCACACTTGCATAGCCCCTCCCATACTGTGCCAGACCAGTGCTCTCTCATAACCTGGCTCTGGAGAAGCCAGCCGCCCCACAGTTGGGAAAGGCCAGGGATGAGGCCCTGAGGCCTACCATCAACAGCCCTGTGAGGGTACCATCCTGGAAACAGAATCTCCAGCCCCAGGCAAGCCTTCAGATAAGCACAACATGGCCAGCATTGGGACCACAACAAGAGGACCACAGACAACCCGTGTAGCAAGGCTGCTATGAACCTGTGACCCACAGAAATGGTGTGACAATGAATGCTGGTTGTCTGAGGGTAATTTGACACACAGCCACAGGTAACTGATACACACAGGCTCCAGGCCCTGAGTGACTGGCCCCTGCCCATCCTTCTAGTCTCATCCAGAATCACCCATTGAGCTCCCTACGTACTAGCAACACTACACTCCTCTCAGTACCTCAAAGGTCGCCAGGTTTTTTTCCACAGGATATTTTAAAGCATGAGAAAACATTCACAATATAATGTTAAGCAAATAAAAAAAGCAGGGTGCAAAGTATACCAGATGATCCTACATGGGTAGGTATGCGCAGCTACCCAGATCAAATTGCCAACATGCAATGGATCGCAGAAAAGGAAGAGAATCCCAGAAAAACATCTACTTCTGCTTCATTGACTATACTAAAGCCTTGACTGTGTGGATCACAACGAACTGTGGAAAATTCTGAAAGAGATGGGAATACCAGACCACCTGACCTGCCTCCTGAGAAATCTATATGCAGGTCAAGAAGCAACAGTTAGAACCAGACGTGGAACAACGGACTGGTTTCAAATTGGGAAAGGAGTACATCAAGGCTGTATACTGTCACTGTTTATTTAACTTATATGCAGACTAAATCATGAGAAATGTTGGGCTGGATGAAGCACAAGCTGGAATCAAGATTGCCAGGAGAAATATCAATAACCTCAGATATGCAAATGACACCACCCTTATGGCAGAAAGTGAAGAGGAATTAAAGGGCCTCTTGATGAAAGTGAAAGAGACGAGTGATAAAGCTAGCTTAAAACTCAACATTCAGAAAACTAAGATCATGGCATCTGATCCCATCACTTCATGGCAAATAGATGGGGAAACAATAGGAAACAGTAACAGACTTTACTTTCTTGGGCTCCAAAATCACTGCAGATGGTGACTGCAGCCATGAAATTAAAAGACGCTTGCTCCTTGGAAGAAAAGCTATGACCAGCCTAGACAGCATATTAAAAAGCAGAGACATCACTCTTTGCCCACAATGGTCTGTATAGTCAAAGCTATGGTTTTTCCAATAGTCATGTATGGATGTGAGAGTTGGACCATAAAGAAAGCTGAACACCGAAGAACTGATGTCTTTGAACTGTGGTGCCGGAGAAGACTCTTTGAGAGTCCCTTGGACAGCAAGGAGACCAAGCCAGTCAATCCAAAAGGAAATCAGTCCTGAATATTCATTGGAAGGACTGATGGTGAAGCTGAAGCTCCAATACTTTAGCCACCTGATGTGAAGAACTGACTCATTGGGAAAGACCCTGATGCTGGGAAAGATTGAAGGCAGGAGGAGAAGGCGACAACAGAGGATGAGATGGCTGGATGGCATTATCAACTTGATGGATGTGAGTTCGAGCAAGCTCTGGGAGCTGGTGATGGACAGGGAAGCCTGGCGTGCTGCAGTCCATGGGGTCGCAAAGAGTCAGACACGACTGAGCGACTGAACTGAACTGATGCACAGATACACACGCATCTGTGTGGAAATTCTCCAAACTCTAACCATTATATTTGGCTGCTCACTCCATCAAGATTGGTTGTTCCCCCTGCAGCCCACACATGCCATCACACATGCCAGCCCTCCACCTGCCTCTCAGTACACCAGCTGTGCCTTCTCTTCGTTAAGTTTCCAGCAACCAGCAGAGACCAGCAGTAAATATTTATTAAACCAAAGACTTGCCCATGGACAATCTGAAAAACTGTTGTTAAACAGGATCTAAAATTTTTATCAGAGACCATACTATTGTTTCCTCAGTGAATCCTGTGGAACTTCTAAACGTTTGGAAGGATTGTCACCAGGAAAACGAGTAGGCCCAGTCTAAGGCACTTGCAGCCACTGGAGTGCTAACGGAAGGCTCCAGATTCAGACGATGCAGGCATAAGTAACAGTGATTTTGACACCTGCCTTTTGTACTTAGATTAAAATGAAAAACACAATACAAAAGTAGTCCACATAAAATTCCCCGTATTTCTGTAGTAACTGGGCTCTTTCCCTCTAGTTTTCCAGCCAAGTGTTAAGAAGGGACAGCTGGGATGTGTCAGAGTCTGGTCCTGTGCCACAGTGGGAAGGGGACAGAGAGAGTCTACTAAGAGAGATGGAGAGAGAAGGGCAGAGAGGGAGATGGAGAGGCGAAGAGGGAGAGGCAGACAGATGAAGACAGACAGGGAGTTAGAGAGCTGAGGAGACAGGGAGAGAGAGATGAAAAGGGAATGAGAGAGAGAGTGCACGCGCGCGCGAGAGAGAGACCATGCGACCGAGCAGCCTGAGGCAAGGAGAGCAAGTGTGCCTGGGCAACATCCCATCCCCGGGGGTGACCCAGGGCCAGCACCATTGCCAGCACAGCTGGATTACACGCCAGGACTGAAGTAACAGAAGTGCTTCAAGAGGAGCCTAGTATTATTTGAGATTAAGGTAGTTCTCGGTTTACTCTTTTCCTCATACAATTTTCTATAAATTATAAAGATAATCCATGTTGTTTTAAGACATACCATTACAAAAATATTAAATATAAAAAAAACCAGATCACACTTGAGAACTTGGGCCAGATGCTGTGGCTCCCTAACAACAGCAAACAGGGCAGGAAAAACTCCCTTCATTCTCTCTACGAAGAAACAAGCTCAGAGAAAATTACCAGGTTACACAGCCAACAAAAAAACCTGTACCTTCCTTATTCTTACCTGAAATGAGAAGGTGTGAACCATCTGCATAATTTAATCAGTTATGCTTCATAGAACACTAGAAATTTACCCCCAAATCTCACAATCTCTATTATTCAGAAATACGTGTAAAGAAAGATACAATTTTGTGCTTGTAAACTACCATATTACAGACAGTACTGATTTGCAGGCCCTGTATTACTCTCGGTCTTTATTTAATTTAAAGAGGTGAACCATCATAGCCTTCCTAGCAGAAGAAAATCTGGGGAGGCTCTAGGCCCCTCTACTCAGGGCACATGGCCGTGGACAGGACACAGGGTGGGAGATGGGGGCGACCAGAGTCCAGAATTGGCCCCTGCAGCAAATGCATCAGTAGGACATGAGTGACCAGGATATGGGTCATGGTAAGCCCCCTGTCATCTGTCAATATTTGCGTGAAAGATCTTCATTAGCAGAGGGGAGCTGGGGTAAATTACTAGTGTTCTGTGAAATGACATTTTCTGCAAAGATTCTTGGTACTGCTTTTTATTTACACATAATTTCAACAAGTTCTCAGTGTTTGGTTTGGCTTTTCATGAAAACATTTGTTTTCAGTGTTTACTCTAGATATCCTTTGCAGAGGGTTTATAAGGCAGTTTTGGGGTTTTTTTTTTGCCCTATGAAACAGTTTTTTCCACCTTCCATCATTTACACTATTCCAGAAGCAAGTATTCCTTTTAGATACACTGACACTATAACACACACACAGACACACATGCATTTCAAAGCCCTCAATCCGTAATTTGATTACTTATAAGCCAGCAGAAACAGAGTAGCCTTAATACAAATAAAGCCTGAGCTCACACAAAGAATTCTGGAAAATAGTTCTTTACTAAGAAATGACTACGTCACTCATCCTCTTATAAGTGTTTATCAGATGACCCCACGAATCCGTCACTATCATAGGACAGAGGACAGCTCTCAGAGCGTCACTGTTCTGGAGGAAGGAAGGAGCCAGCAAGGAGGAGGAAATAGTAAGAAACAATAAAAGATCAATACTGGTAACTGCTAGGGTTAAGGGGATGGTGCCTGGAGTTATCACCTCAGATTAAGTCCTCAAGACAACTCTTGAGTTGATGAAATTTCAAGACAGAACACCCAGAGATTCAGACAAGGGGCAAAGGCAGGAACAAGTCTGGCTGGGCCCAAGGGTCAAGGTATGGCCATGGTCTGTTAGACTGTCATGGTCAAGGAAGTCACTCTTCCTCAATGTGAACCTGATACCTTAAGGGGTGTCACTGACACAGGTAAGCATAAGTTAAAACATTTCAGAGATCAGTGATTTGCCAGATAGTTACCTGTAAGGCATGAAGACGATTAAGTCTCTCCCAGCTCTGAAACTCGGGGATATTCCTCTATCAACAAACGGTCCCTCTACAGAAAGCACTTTAGCACAAAGAATTCCACTGCTATGCAAAGGTAGGGCCCTAACTTTGTCTCTGGGAAATATTATTTTTCTAAGTTAACTGAGGCAACACTGGAACAAAATAATGACAAACATCAGATAACCCACTTGACCGATTTAACAGTTCCAGCTGGGTAACACACTCCCCTTCGAGGTTGTCTTGTTACTGAAGTGAAGGGAAGAGCCAGGAGAAGCCCCAGCTTTGCCAGGAGAAGACCCAGCTATCCCAGGAGCATTCACTGAGACCCTGAGGAAGTTACTTATCTCTTTCTTCAATTTCCTCCTTGGTAAGAAGGAGAGTAAAGCACTGAACTAAACCTAGGATTTCCAACAGAGTCTGAACAAGACTTTGAAAGATTTTGAAAGTTAAATAGAAATTACACATTTGCATCTATGAGCTCACACAAGCTAATTAAGAGTAAAATTTTTCCTCTTCTCTAGAATTATAATCAACTGGGTGTGATAGCACTGATCATATCTTATGCTGATCAGAAGATCTCAGGCAGTGATGTGTCTGGTCTGAACCACCAGATGCTGGAGGTGACAAGCCTAGCCTAGATGGTCTGGTGTTTATGGGGGAACTTCAGAGGGAAAAGCCAAAAGAGGACTGCAAAAACCCAGAGCAAGTACTGTGCTTCCTACACAAGGTACTCAGCAAGGAAGGGCAGCAGAACACACAAGACTGCAGGAATTCAGGACATGCCGGCCCAGGTACCGCTTTGGTGCACTGTCTGTCTTGAGCTGGAGGCACCTGAAGGGCAGCAGGTGCAGAGGCAGCTCCGCCTGAATCCCCTCATCTGCCAGAACACAGAGTCTCCACAGGAACTTGGTGTCACAAGTCTCTTCCCCAGCAGCTTCACCATCAGGAAGACTGATCCTCGTTATAGGAGAGGAGCCTAGAAGTGGCCCCACATACAAGACTCTGTCACAAACTGCCATGCTCTACCCATCCTCCAAAGCCCCTCACCTAAAATTTCTTCCTCTCCCCTAAGAGTCATCTCCCACCTCCCCTTTGCTTGTTAGGGTGGTTTTCATGTGTGAATTCTAAGTCATCTCAGGAGTCACTCATTTCCCCCTGGGTATCCCCTATTTGTACTTGAGATATGGGTGTTAATAAACTTATGTTTTTCTCTTGTTAATCTGTCTTTATCATGGGAGTCTCAGTTAAGAACTCAGAAGGGTAGAGGGAAAATCACTTTTCCTCCCCTACAGCATCAGCCAGAGACGTTTTAATTCAGAAGGAAACATATTAGCCCAAAAAAAGTGCCACTATGCCAGAGCCCCAGATGCTCTGACATGGCCAGGATAACTGGCACCTTCATAGTAACAACAGCAAATCCTATACAAAGTTCCTGAAGCAGGCCGAAAGCCAAGATTTCACTTTGTTCTTTGGGGAAAGTTCCGGCAGGAGAAATCCCCTGAACAAGATGAGCTCACGACTCTGCCAGTGAAGCGGCTCATGGGGTCCCTCTGGTCTTGGTGCCCATGTGTCCTGGTCCCCAGACCCTCCTGTCCCCACGCCCTCCGGCATGATTAGCCCCACCTCAGGGGATCCCCTCACAACAGCAGGGAGGGAGCAGACAAGCAGGTGTGGCTACAAGGCCTATAGCAGTTGGGCCCCGGGTGTGCCACATGGAAGCCTAGCTACACCAGAGCAAACATCCACTCACTGGACCAATAACCAGAGACACAGAAAACGTGAGACTCTTATCTATGCCCTTGACTAAATTCTCTTCCCTGTTGGCAGCCTCAGTCCACTCAGTGCCCCATCTCTATGATGACTAAGGCTTCTGGAATGCAGACAATTGTCATTTTTAGAAGCTCAGAGCCCTGTGAGGCAGGGCTACCTACTGTGAGCACCTACTGTGTGCATGGCACAGGCAGGGCTTCCCTGAGACTAACTTCTGTGAGGAGAGGACACACATGCACAAAGGAAGGGCACTGCCTCGGAGGAAACTCAGGAGGTGGAGCAGGAACTCAGGGAAGGGAGAGACGACTGGAAGACAAAGGAATCAGTGGCTGGAACAGGATACAAACAGAAACAAAAAGCCACAGTGACATGTGAGTCCTACAAACACGAATCTTTTCAAGGAGAATACTACCTCACTGTTAATTAAGAGTTATCAAGATTTAAATCCTTGAACCACTTGACATACCAGCATGCAGGCTTCTCAAATGTCCCACTTTCTGGCAATCACTCCCTGAATCAATCTTACTGAAGAAGAGCCACTGTTTCCTTGAAATGCTACTGGTTCTCAGGCCGGTTTCACAGTCAAGTTTCCCTTTGCTAAAAAAATCATTAACTGACATATGTGAACACTCAATAACTTCCAAAATGATCAGCTAATTTAAGAAAATGTTAACTACCACACTGGGGGGCTCCCCTGGTGGCTCAGATGGTAAGGAATCTGCCTGCAATGCATGAGACCTGGGTTTGATCCCTGGGTCCAGAAGATCCTTTGGAGAAGAGAATGGATACTCACTCTCGATAATCTTGCCTGAAAAATTCCATGGACAGACACAGGCTACAGCCCATGGGGTTGCAAAGAGCAGGACACAACTAAGCGACTAACACACACTTTTCACCACAATGGTTACTATCAACAACCACCACCAGTCACTTTCTGGTATTTTTTCATTATGTGCGTGCCCATTTCCTGAGAGGCAGGGATGGCTCTCAAATGGTAAGAGGAGGTAATTATCCTGCTGGATGAAAGTCTCACAAAACAAGACAACCAACCTCTGGTCAGGGATTCCAGCCCCTGAAGGAGCTGTGCCTGCACAGGTGCAGGTGTGCACGTACTCTCGCTCATCTGCTGGCAGCCCTGCACCTCACAGGGCCTCTTATTTCAAAGTCTCAACACTAAAAGCTCTTAAACTTGACCAATGTCACGATGTATTTGTTAAGGCTTGTTTTCCTTTTTTTTTTTTCTTTAGGTTTTCCTGGAGATTACCATCCAACTATTGCAATGGGAGCACCCAGACAGAGAGGTGACGAGCTGGTGGTCCAACCTTTACTTTAAATCTCCCCAGTTCCTGCACCCAGAGCCCTGGCTCGGATCCTAGTATTGTCCTTGGAGTCACACTGAACCTAAAGACCATCTCCTTGAGAAGGGCATCGCTACAATTAAGTAACCACAATACCTAAAGACAAGCTCTTCTCGAGTTTGTCTGCTGGGAAGGGCAGAATCCTCATTCCAGAGATGAGGAAAGATTCCACAGAAACAGGGTTGGAACTACTAGGAAGTTCATGAACGCTCTTCCCTCCTGAGAGACTCTTTGCTTTATTCTCTTCTAGATATTATCAAGACCACACGCCCACACATTGCCACCAACATAGAGATGTCTTCACAGTCTTCCAGGTCTTCTGAGGTATCTGAGGATACTTCTTGCTGTTGTCTGTGTCCCTGCCCACTTGCTAGGTCATGTGCTCTTTCTAATTCTCTTAATGGACTGTGGGCAGAGAAACCAGACAATCAAGATTATTATAATTTGAAAATAAACAATAAACTGAAAGTTTAGTTCAGAAGGACATTACTTTAACAAAAGTAAGTTTTACTGCATGAAATCAGTTACATCTTTTGTTACTCAAGTTTTCTTTTCCTTTCCCAAGGTTCTCAACAATAATCCTAACAGTTAAGTCCCAGTTACAAAAGGAGTGCAACACAGGCTACTTTCTGATGTTGAGAATATATAGAGGCATCAGAGAGCTAAAGAATTCTCTCTGGTCAACATCATCATCAACAGAATAAACTTTAAGAAGCAATAATTCTCCTGTCCAGAAAATTGAGCTCACTTGAGAACTAACACAACAAATGTGCACTTGACAAAGTTTCTTATGAATATTTTTGCAATTGAATTATTTTAAGATGAACAAAGGCTCAAAATTTAAAGAAAATAAGTCACTTTTTTGTAAAGAAATGTGATTTATCATTTTTATAATTTGTTTCATGTATATGAAACATAAAGCAGGGGACTCCTACCTGATAAATTGTCAAATCTCTATCAAACACACAAAATTCCATTTTTAAGAGTCACACTCCTTCTTTTTACACTATATATGTATGTATATATTAGGGCCGTAATTTTAAATTGGCATCCCCAGAGCACTTCTAAATTAAAACATCATTTAACTGCTAATATTTTAAACATTTACAGCACGATTTGTATGAACAGTTTTGCAGAATTTTTCCTCACTTAAATGTATTTCAAACCATTTTCTCTTGCTTCCAACTAGCTTTTCAAATTCTCATTAATAAATAGTCCACTCAGGAATATTCTAGAAGCTGAGAAGATTGAAGAGTGAATATAATCATGACAGACCAAGAAGCATTCTAACAATGAGTAGAATCAGCAGTGATGAAGAAAAAAGAGCCCTCTGGTGGTTTTTGACTGCCTACAAGGAATAAATACAGTCATGATTCACATAGACTTGTGTACAACCTTAGGAAAAGCCTACCACCTAGCATGGACTGCGCCAACCTGCAGGAATCTCCTGCCAAGACTCTTCTCACCTGCTGCCTGTGGACCACTAGGGCCCTGGAACTCACTGGACAACCACACAGGGCACTGCCTCTGTACCAATGGTGTCTACCTTTAGGAAATCACCCCAATATTCAGATGTCCTTGTACTTCCCCAAATTCCAAGTCAAACACTTAACTCAGCACACACATCACTCAGGGCTCATAGGCCACTGACAGCGGCCAGACTGCTCTTCCTGGAACTCCCCACAGGCTGGCTCTTCTCACGTGGACAGTTCTCAGGTCTGCTCTGGGGCTGCTGTTCTTTTCCCCATTCATAAAGACTGAAAGCAGTGACTACTTTTTATTTGTTCTTTCGTGAGAGTAACACTCACTCTTCAAATTTACTGAATCCTAAAAAAACAAAAAACTCAGGCCAGTAGCATCTGTATGTCTATCCCATAAACCTCCCCGAAAATAACAGAATTTACCAAACTAGGTTAAATCAATCTCCAGGAGAAAATGACAACACAACTATGTTAAACTTTTCTCAAAATCTAAGTTGAGGGTTAGCAAACTAGAGCTGGTAGTCAAAAAAACCCAGGTGTCCAGGAGCCCCAAAACTGCTCAGTTACAGTTTACTCAAGCTTTGAAACAACAAAAGAATTGGTCCCTGTAAGTTAGTCTGGGTGGACCTATTACAGGGAAGAACATTTTCAAAGTTGAGAAAACACTAGTCAGTTCAGTTCATTCAACTCAGTTATGTCGGACTCTTTGCGACCCCATGGACTGCAGCACGCCAGGCCTCCCTCTCCATCACCAACTCCTGCAGCCTGCTCAAACTCAGGTTCATTGAGTCCGTGATGACATCCAACCATCTCATCCTGTCATCCCCTTCTCCTCCTGCCTTCAGTCTTTCCCAGCATCAGGGTCTTTTCCAATGAATCAGCTCTTTGCATCAGGTGGTCAAAGGATTAGAGCTTCAGCTTCAGCATCAGTCCTTCCAATGAATATTCAGGACTGATTTCCTTTAGGATTGACTGGCTTGATCTCCTTGCAGTCCAAGGGACTCTCAAGAGTCTTCTCCAATAACACAGTTCAAAGACATCAGTTCTTCGGGACTCAGCTTTCCTTATGGTCCAACTCTCACATCCATGCATGACTACTGGAAAACCCATAGCTTTGACTATACAGACCTTTGTAGGCAAAGTAATGTCTCTGCTTTTTAATATGTTGTCTAGTTTTGGCATAGCTTTTCTTCCAAGGAGCAAGCGTCTTTTAATTTCATGGCTGCAATCACCATCTGCAGTGATTTTGGAGCCCAAGAAAATAAAGTCTCTCACTGTTTCCACTGTTTCCTCATCTATTTGTCAAGAAGTGACAGGACCAGATGCCATGATGTTAGTTTTTTGAATGAGTTTTAAGACAGCTTTGTCACTCTCCTCTTTCACTTTCATCAAGAGGCTCTTTAATTCCTCTTCACTTTCTGCTATAAGGGTGCTGTCATTTGCATATCTGAAGTTATTGACATTTCTCATGGCAATCTTGATTCCAGCTTGTGCTTCATCCAGCCTGGCATTTCTCATGATGTACTCTGCATATAAGTTAAATAAGCAGGGTGACAATATACAGCCTTGAAGTACTCCTTTCCCAATTTGGAACCAGTCTGCTGTTCCATGTCTGGTTCTAACTGTTGCTTCTTGACCTGCATATAGATTTCTCAGGAGGCAGGTCAGGTGGTCTGGTATTCCCATCTCTTTCAGAATTTTCCACAGTGTATTGTGATCCACACAGTCAAAGTGGAGAAGGAAATGGCAACCCAGTCCAGTATTCTTGCTTGTAGAATCCTATGGACAAAGGAGCCTGGTGGGGTACAGTCCATGGGGTCGCAAAGAGTAGGACATGACTGAGCGACTAACACACACACACACCGTCAAAAGCTTTAGCATAGGCACTGAAGCAGAGATAGAGGTTTTTCTGGAATCCTCTTGCTTTTTCCTATGATGTAATGGATGTTGGCAGTTTGATCTCTGGTTCCTCTGCCTTTTCTAAAACCAGCTTGAACATCTGGAAGTTCTCAGTTCATGTACTGTGAAAGGCTGGCTTGGAGAATTTTGAGCATTACTCTGCTAGCATGTGAAATGAGTACAACTGTGCAGTAGTCTTAACGTTATTTGGCATTGCCTTTCTTTGGGATTGGAATGAAAACTGAATTTCCAGTCCTGGGGCCACTGCTGAGTTTTCCAAATTTGCTGGCATACTGAGTGCAGCACTTTCACAGCATCATCTTTTAGGACTTGAAATAGCTCAGCTGGAATTCCACCACCCTCACTAACTTTGTTCGTAAGGTCCACTTGACTTCACACTCCAGGATGTCTGGCTCTAGGTGAGTGATCACACTATTGTGGTTATCTGGGTGGTTAAGATCTTCCTTGTATAGTTCTTCTGTGTAGTCTTATACCACCTAAAATGGAATCGTCTAGGATGTGCTCTAACTGAAGATGGTAAAAATATGTATAGAAAAAAAAGACTCAGATGAACAAGTTTATCATATAAAAAGCAAAAATTTAGGGTGTTGAAGGACCACAGTATTCATTGCATTGTTTACTAGCAGGTGTGCTGTTGGAACTGTTTTGATCTCTCATGTTTTCTGGAAGGAACAGGATCACATGAACTTCACCAACTCTGAGGACAAGACTACATTCAGGCTTTGGTCTCCACCATCAGCTCCATCCCCTCAATCATGGATCCTGCTTTGGCCCACCTGTCCCCTTTCCCTGCATCATGGCTGGGAAATCCCACATGCAGTTAAGGGACCACCACAGGGCTCCCTCGTGTGTTTCTCCTCTCAGGTCTTGGTCCTCTTTAAACGCTGATTACCCATACATATTGTCTAGTATTTTCTTTGAGGTGCAAAGAACTGTAATTCCACCTTGGCTGGAAGCTGAAGTCCCTGTAACACACACATTAAGCTACAGCATAGCCTAGAGCCAAGGGTACCAGCTCAGAAGGCAGGCACTTGTGTTAAAACCTGTCACTTCACTTTGTCATCTACTGCAAGTGCCCTTTCAGCCTCAGTTTCCTCATCTATAAAATGAAGACAATACTAGTATTTACCTCTTGAGGTTTTTTTGAGGATTTAGTGAGTCAATACACCTAACCACTGAGAACACTGCCTGACACAGAGTATTTGGACCAAATACTGGTGACATCCACCCATCTGATTCAGCATTTCACAAGCATATAGGCAAAAACAAAAACACCAGGTATTTTCCAGCCTGACTTGATGGAAGACTCAAACAACCAGACAATACAGTCATTCTATTCTCTTTTTGACCTTCCCCTTTATCATACTGAAGCAAAACTGCATTACAACTAGGTAAGCTCAACTGTCTACTGCAAAACCTTGAAAAGCAACGCCTTTTTAAGGATGAATAGAATAAAAAAACACTTTTGATCCCCTTGCCTGTCACAAATTTCACTTCTTCTATTGAAAGAAGGCATGAGGCTGCCGTACCTGCAGGTGTAGGACTGTAACATCACTCCTGGAGGTGGGGCAGTGGGGTGCGGCGTCAGAGAGAGGGACCCCAAGGACACCCCTACCAAGGGCAGCTGAGCCAGCTCAAGTCTGCATTCGCCCCTGGTCAGCATCAGGCCCCTAAGTGCCCACAGCAGACAGAGTAATGTCTTCTGTCAACAGACAACGCACAAACAGTCACAATCACATACTCTGTGCAGAGCAGCACACTGGAATATGTGCATGCCTCCAAGCTTGAAAAGAGTTTCACCCACTCAAGGACCAATTCAGTTCACTTCAGTCACTCAGTCATGTCCGACTCTTTGCGACCCCATGGACTGCACCACACCAGACTTCCCTCTCCATTTATGGTAGATATAATGGTCATCTGAGTTAAATTCACCCACTCCAGTCTGTTTTAGTTCACTGATCCTAAGATGTCAATGTTCGCTCTTGCTATCTCCTGTTTGACCACTTCCAATTTACCTTGATTCATGGACCTAGCATTTCAGGTTCCTATGCAGTATTGTTCTTTACAGCATCGGACCTTACTTCTATCACCAGTCACATCCACAACTAGGTGCTGTTTTTGCTTTGCCTCTGTCTCTTCATTCTTTCTGGAGTTATTTCTCCACTCTTCTCCAGTAGCATATTGGGCACCTATTGACCTGAGGAGTTCATCTTTCAGTGTCATTATCTTTTTGCCTTTTCATACTATTCATGGGGTTCTCAAGGCAAGAATACTGAAGTGGTTTGCCACTGCCTTCTCCAGTGGACCACGTTTTTTCATTACTCTCCATTATGATCCGTCCATCGTGGGTGGCCCTACACGGCATGGCTCATAGGTTCACTGAGTTAGAGAAGGCTGTGGTCCATGTGATCAGTTTGATTAGTTTTCTGTGATGGTGGTTTTCATTTTCTATCCTCTGATGGATAAGGATAAGAGGCTTAAGGAAGCCTCCTGATGGGAAAGACTGACTGGGAGGGAGGGTGGGGAGGGACTAGGTCTTGTTCTGATGGGCGGGGCCATGCTCAGTAAATCTTTAACACAATTTTCTGTTGATGGGCAGGGCTGTGTTCCCTGCCTGTTCTTTGACCTGAGACCAAACTAGGTGGAGGTAATGAAGATAATGGTCACCTCCTTCAAAAGGCCCTGTGCACTCACTGCTGCACTCAGTGCCCCCAACCCTGCAGCAGGCCACCGCCAACCCACGTCTCTGCTGGAGACTCCTGGACACTCACAGGTAAGTCTGGATCAGTCTCTTGTAGGGTCTGCTCCTTTCTCCTGGGTCCTGGTGTGCACAAGATTTTGTTTGTGCCCTCCAAGAGTCTGTTTCCCCAGTCCTGTGCAAGTTCTGGTGGCTCTCTGATGGGGTTAATTGCAACCTTCTCCACGAGGGCTTATGCCATACCCAGGTCTGCTGCACCCAGAGCCCCTGCCCCTGTGGCAGGCCACTGCTGACCCGTACCTCTACAGGAGACATTCAAAGGCAGGTCTGGCTCAGTCTCTGTGGGTTCTGTGGGTCCTGGTGCCCACAAGGTTTTGTTTGAGCCCTCTGAGCATCTCTGGTGGGTCTAGGGTTTGATTCTAAATGCAATTTCACCCCTCCTACCATCTTTCTGGGGTTTCTCCTTGCCCTTGGACATGGGCTATCTTTTTTGGTGAGAATCAACATTCTCCACACAGTAAGTCACTATTTGGACTTTTAAATAATCTATATTTGACATGAAGTGAAACTGCCTTCAACTAGAATCAGCACAGAAAAATTTTCCTTCTTAGTTCTGGCTTTTTAAACAATGAATGAGGATTAATCAGTTTTTCCAAGTATAAAAGAAAGCATTTGAAGTTCAAGCTAAGAGTGTGGAGGAATAGGATGGACAGACCACGTTCTCCCCCACAAATTCACCGAAAGATCATTTGAACGCTGAGCAAGTTCCACAAAACAACTTCTGAATGTTGGCAGACACCATGCACCCAGAAAGGCAGCCCATTGTCTTTGAAAGGAGGTAGGACAAAATAGAAAAGATAAAAAGAGAGACAAAAGAGTTAGGGATGGAGATCCATCCCAGGGAGGGAGTTGTGAAGGAGGAGGTTTCTAAACACCAGGAAACCCTCTCACCGGCAGGTCTGTGGGGAGTTTTGGAATCTCAGAGGGCAACACAACCAGGAGGAAAAACAACAAAAACCCACAGATGACACACCTAACCACAACTCCCAGCAGAGAAGTAGCCCAGACGCTCAAGTCCGGCACCAGCAAGCGGAGGTTGAACAGAGAGGCATAGGGTGCATTGCTTAGGGTAAGGACTAGGCCTGAATGCCCTGAGGACAATCTGAGGGAGCTAACATGAGACAGCAACCCGAACTGTGGGATAGTCAGAGAGAGAGTTAAAAAAAAAAAAGAAGAGAAAGAGAGAGAGAACTTTCCCGGGAAAGCTCTAACCTAAGGCACTGCTGGGCCCGCTCACAGAACAAAGGACTGAGCGAATACCAGAGGAGAGCTAGGCAGCTGTGGACCAGCCCATCCCCCACAGGAGGCAGAGAGGCAGGCGGGCAACAGCCAGAGTCGGAGGGTGAGGGGCAATCTCGGCCCCAGAGACAGCATCCTCTACCAAACTGCAAGCAGGCTCCCAGTTGCTAACCAAGTCCTCCTGGGATCCTGGACGGTTGACATCCACCAGAAGGTCCACAGTCAGAGATCAGCTCCCCAGAGGAGACATACGGCACAACTGAGACAGTGCTCTCGCTGCACACCCAGGAAACCGAGCAGCTGGGACCAGGGAGGTGGTTAACACTCGCCACCCACCTGGGGAGAGTGCACTTGCCAAGCACCTGGTCGCTTGAGCTGCTCGGATCTGGGAAGGGCACAAAACTCAAGCCCAACCAAGTCTGTGCCTTTGTGGAGTACCCAAGAACCTGAACCTGAGCGGCTTTGACCTGGGAAGTGCATGCAACCCAGGACCCACTTTAGACAGTTCCCCTGCAGAACAACCTGGAGCCTGAGCAGTGTAGGCCGGGAAAGCACAAATGCTGTGAGCAGGAGCAAACCCAGTGTGGCCCAGGCACTGCAAGCACTCCACATACACACCAGTAATATTCGTTTGCAGTGTTCCTCCCTCCCTGCAGCACAACTGAACAAGTGAGCCTAAATAAGTGACCACCTTTGCTCCCTTGTGTTAGGGCGGAAATTAGACACTGAAGAGACTTGCAAACAGAGGAAGCCAAAATACACAAAGAGGGAATCACTTTGGATCTGACAGGTTCAACAGATTAAAATCCTGTAGTTAGCACCAACTACGTTGGAAGGGGCCTATAGACCTTGAGAAGAAGTATAAGGTGGGAACAAGGAACTACCTGAAACTGAACTGACCCCACACTGCCCTCAAGAGCTCCAGAGAAATTCCTAGATATATTTTACTTTTATCATTTTTAAAAAAATTTTTAATGTTTTTATTTTTAAGTTTGTTATTACTCTTTAATTTTTCACAATTCATTTTTATAACCTACTATTACCTTGAAAAAGAAAAGACCCTATTTTTAAAGCAAATTTCATATATATTTTTTATAATTTTTGTGATTTTGTTTTGTTTTTTTAATATTGTAGTTTTGAGAGTCTAACCTCTACTCTAGATTTTTAATCTTTTCTTTTTAGTATTTGTTATCAATTTTGTACCTTTAAGAATCCAATTTTCAGTACCCATTTTTACTTAGGAGTGTGATTACTGGCTTCGGTGCCCTCTCCCCCTTTTGACTCTCCTTTTCCTCCTCCAGGTCACCTCTATCTCCTCCTTCCCCCTTCTCTACTCTACCCAACTCTGTGAATCTCTTTGGGTATTCCGGGCTGTGGAGAACACTTAGGGAATTGATTACTGGCTAGATCCGTCTCTCTCCTTTTGACTCCCTCTCTTCTCCTCCTGGTCACCTCTATCTCCCTCTCTTCTCTTCTCTTCTCCATGTAACTCTGTGAACCTCTCTGAGTGTTCCAGACTGTGGAGAGCACATAGGGAATTGATTACTAGCTAGACTGCTCTCGCCCCTTTTGATTTCCCCTCTTCTCCTCCTGGTCACCTCTACCTTCCTCCTCCCTATTCTCTTCTCCATGTAACTCTATGAACCTCTCTGGGTGTCCCTCACTGTGGAGAATCTTTTCTCCATTAACCTAGTTGTTTTATCATCGGTGCAGTATGGATGGAGAAGTCTTGAGGCTACTGTAAGAATAAGACTGAAAGCTAGAAGCAGGAGGCTTAAGTCCAAAACTTCAGAACACCAGAAAACTCATATGACTCCAGGGAACATTAATCGACAAGAGCTCATCCACAAGCCTCCATACCTACACTGAAACCAAGTTCCATCCAAGAGCCAAAAAGTTTCAGAGCAAGACATACCAAGCTAATTCTCCCACAACGCAGGAATATAACCCTAAGCATTAAAATGCAGGTGGCCAAAAGTCACACCAAACCCATAGATACCTCAAAACTCACTACCGGACACTTCATTGCACTCCAGAGAGAAGAGATCCAGCTCTACCCACCAGAACACTGACGCAAGCTTCCCTAACCAGGAAACCTTGACAAGCCACTCATCCAACCCCACCCACAGGGAGGAACCTCCACAATAAAGAGGAACCACAAACTTCCAGCATACAGAAAGGCCACCCCAAACACAGCAATCTAAACAAGATGAAAAGGCAGAGAAATATTCAGCAGGAAAAGGAACTTGATAAATACCCACCAAACCAAACAAAAGAGGAGGAGATAGAGAGTCTACCTGAAAAACAATTCAGAATAATGATAGTAAAAGTGATCCAAGATCTTCAAAACAAAATGAAGTTACAGATAACAAGTCTGGAGACAAAGATAGAGAAGATGCAAGAAATGTTTAACAAGGACCTAGAAGAAATAAAAAAGAGTCAAACAATAATGAATAATGCAATAACTGAGATCAAAAACACTCTGGAGGGAACCAACAGTACAATAACAGAGAGAAGATAGGATAAGTGAGGTGGAAGATAGAATGGTGGAAATAAATGAAGCAGAGAGGAAAAAAGAAAAAAGAATTAAAAGAAATGAGGACAACCTCAAAGACCTCTGGGACAATGTCAAATGCCCCAACATTTGAATCATAGGAGTCCCAGAAGAAGACAACAAAAAGAAGGGCCATGAGAAAGAACTAAACAGACATTTCTCCAAAGAAGACATACAGATGGCTAACAAACACATGAAAAGATGCTCAACATCACTCATTATTAGAGAAATGCAAATCAAAACCACAATGAGGTATCATTTCACACCAGTCAGAATGGCTGCTATCCAAAAGTCTACAAGCAATAAATGCTGGAGAGGGTGTGGAAAAAAGGGAACCCTCTTACACTGTTGGTGGGAATGCAAACTAGTACAGCCACTATGGAGAACAGTGTGGAGATTCCTTAAAAAACTGGGAATAGAACTGCCATATGACCCAGCAATCCCACTGCTGGGCATATACACCGAGGAAACCAGAATTGAAAGAGACGCGTGTACCCCAATGTTCATCACAGCACTGTTTACAATAGCCAGGACATGGAAGCAACCTAGATGTCCATCAGCAGACGAATGGATAAGGAAGCTGTGGTACATATAGACAATGGAATATTACTCAGCCATTAAAAAAAATACATTTGAATCGGTTCTACTGAGATGGATGAAACTGGAGCCCATTATACAGAGTGAAGTAAGCCAGAAAGAAAAACAACAATACAGTATACTAATGCATATATATGGAATTTGAAAGATGGTAACGATAACCCTATATGCGAGACAGAATAAGAGACACAGATGCATGGAACAATTTTATGGACTCTGAGGGAGAAGGTGAGGGTGGGACGTTCTGGGAGAATAGCATTGAAACATGTATATTATCATATGTGAAACAGAACACCATTCCATGTGCGATACATGAGACAAGGGCTCAGGGCCGGGGCAATGGGATGACCCAGAGGGATGGGATGGGGAGGGAGGTGGGTGGGGGGTCCAGGAAGGGGAACACATGTAAACCCATGGCTGATTCATGTCAATGTATGGCAAAAACTATTACAATATTGTAAAGTAATTAGCCCCCAACTAAAATAAATAAATTTATAAAATTAAAAAAAAAAAAAAGAAGGGCCATGAGAAAATGCTTGAGGCGATAACAGTTGAAAAATTCTCCAAAATGGGGAAGGAAATAGCCACCCAAGTCCAAGAAACCCAGAAAGTGCCAAACAGGATAAACCCAAGGCGAAACACCCCAAGATACATATTAATCAAATTAATGAAGATCAAATACAAAGAACAAATACTAAAAGCAGCAAGGGAAAAACAGCAAATAACACACAAGGGGATTCCCATAAGGATAACAGCTGATCTTTCAAGGGAAACTCTTCAGGCCAGAAGGGAATGGCAAGACATACTTAAAGTGATGAAAGAGAAAAACCTACAATCCAGATTACTGTACCCAGCAATGATCTCATTCAAATATGAAGGAGAAATCAAAAGCTTTAAAGACAAGCAAAAGCTGAGAGAATTCAGCACCACCAAACCAGCTCTTCAACAAACAAATGCTAAAGGATCTTCTCTAGACAGGAAACACAGACAAGGTGTATAAGCTCGAACCCAAAACAACAAAGTAAATAGCAACAGGATCATATTTATCAATAATTACCTTAAATGTAAATGGGTTGAATGCCCCAACCAAAAGACAAAGACTGACTGAATGAATACAAAAACAAGACCCCTATATATTCTGTCTACAAGCTGCTGCTGCTAAGTCGCTTCAGTCATGTCCAACTCTGTGCGACCCCCTAGACGGCAGCCCACCAGGCTCCTCCGTCACTGAGATTCTCTAGGCAAAACACTGGAGTGGGTTGCCATTTCCTTCTCCAATGCATGAAAGTGAAAAGTGAAAGTGAAGTCACTCAGTCATGTCTGACTCTTAGCAACCCCATGGACTGCAGCCTACCAGGCTCTTCTGTCCATGGCATTTTCCAGGTAAGAGTACTGGGAGTGTCTACAAGAGACCCACCTCAAAGGACACATACAGACTGAAAGTGAAGGGCTGGAAAAACATATTTCACACAAATGGAGACCAAAGGAAAGCAGGAGTAGCAACACTCACATCAGATAAAATAGACTTTGAAATAAAGGCTGTGAAAAGAGACAAAGAAGGACAATACATAATGATCAAAGGATCAACCCAAGAAGAAGATATAACAATTATAGATATATATGCACCCAACATAGGAGCACTGCAATATGCAACGCAAAAGCTAACAAGTATGAAAGGGGAAATTAACAGTAACACAGTAATAGTGGGAGACTTTAATACCCCACTCACACCTATGGATAGATCAACTGAACAGAAAATTGGCAAGGAAACACAAGCTTTAAATGATACAATGGACCAGTTAGACCTAACTGATATCTATATGACATTTCACCCCAAAACAATGAATTTCACCTTTTGCTCAAGTGCACATGGAACCTTCTGCAGGATAGATCACATCCTGGGCCATAAATCTAGCCTTGGTAAATGGAAAAAAAACTGAAATAATTCCAAGCATCTTTTCTGATCACAATGAAGTAAGATGAGATGTCAATTACAGGGAAAAAAAACTATTAAAAATACAAACATATGCAGGCTAAACAACACGCTTCTGAATAACCAACAAATCACAGAAGAAATCAAAAAAGAAATCAAAATATGCATAGAAACAAATGAAAATGAAAACACAACAACCCAAAACCTATGGGATTCAGTAAAAGCAGTGCTAAGGGAAAGGTTGATAGCAATAAAAGCTTACCTCAAGAAACAAAGAGAAAAATCAAATAAATAATGTAACTCTACACCTAAAGAGCTGGACACAACTGAGCGACTAAACTGAACTGAACACCTAAAGCAACTAGAAAAGGAAGAAATGAAGAACCCAGGGTGAGTAGAAGGAAAGAAATCATAAAAATTAGGGTAGAATAAATGAAAAACAAAGGAGACCATAGCAAAAATCAACAAAGCTAAGAGCTGGTTCTTTGAAAAGATAAATAAAATAGACAAACCATTAGCCAGACTCATCAAGAAAAAAAGGGATAAGAATCAAATCAACCAAATTAGAAATGAAAATGGAGAAACCACAACAGACAACACAGAAATACAAAGGATCCTAAGAGACTATCAGCAACTATATGCCAATAAAATAGACAACTTGGAAGAAATGGACAAATTCTTAGAAAAGCATAACTTTCCAAAACTGAACCAAGAAGAAATACAAAATCTTAACAGACCCATCACAAGCACAGAAATCAAAACTAATCAGAAATCTTCCAGCAAACAAAAGCCCAGGACCAGATGGCTTCACAGCTAAATTCTACCAAAAATTTAGAGAAGAGCTGACACCTATCCTACTCAAACTCTTCCAGAAAATTGCAGAGGAAGGTAAACTTCCAAACTCATTCTATGAGGCCACTATCACTCTAATAGCAAAATCAGACAAAGATGCCACAATAAAAGAAAACTACAGGCCAATATCACTGATGAACACAGATGGAAAAATCCTTAACAAAATTCTAGCAAACAGAATCCAACAACATATTAAAAAGATCATACATCATGACCAAGTGGGCTTTATCCCAGGGATGCAAGGATTTTTCAATATTAGCAAATCAACCAATGTGATACACCACATTAACAAATTGAAAGATAAAAACCATATGATTATCTCAATAGATGCAGAAAAAGCCTTTGACAAAATTCAACATCCATTTATGATTAAAAAAAAAAAACCCTCCAGAAAGCAGGAACAGAAGGAACATATCTCAGCATAATAAAAGCCACATATGATAAACACACAGCAAACATTATCCTCAATGGGGAAAAACTGAAAGCATTTCCCCTAAAGTCAGGAACGAGACAAGGGTGCCCACTCTCACCACTACTATTCAACATAGTTTTGGAAGTTTTAGCCACAGCAATCAGAGCAGAAAAAGAAATCAAAGGAATCCAGATTGGAAAAGAAGAAGTAAAACTCTCACTGTTTGCAGATGATATGATCCTCTACATAGAAAACCCTAAAGACTCCATCAGAAAATTACTAGAGCTAATCAATGAATATAGTAATGTTGCAGGATATATAATTAACACACAGAAATCCCTTGCATTCCTATACACTAACAATGAGAAAACAGAGAAATTAAGGAAACAATTCCTTTCACCATTGCAAAGAAAAGAATAAAATACTTAGGAATAAATCTACCTAAAGAAACAAAAGACCTATATATAGAAAACTATAAAACACTGATAAAAGAAATCAAAAATGACACAAATAGATGGAGAAATATACCATGTTCTTGGATTGGAAGAATCAATAGGGTGAAAACGAGTATATGACCCAAAGCAATCTATAGATTCAATGTAATTCCTATCAAGCTACCAACGGTATTTTTCAGAGAACTAGAACAAATAATTTCACAATTTGAATGGAAATACAAAAATCTCGAATAGCCAAAGAAATCTTGAGAAAGAAGAATGGAACTGGAGGAATCAACCTGCCTGACTTCAGACTATACTACAAAGCTACAGTCATGAAGACAGTATGGTACTGGCACAAAGACAGAAATTTAGATCAATGGAACAAAACAGAAAGCCCAGAGATAAATCCACGCACCTATGGACACCTTATCTTTGACAAAGGAGGCAAGAATATACAATGGAGAAAAGACAATCTCTTTAACAAGTGGTGCTGGGAAAACTGGTCAACCACTTGTAAAAGAATGAAACTAGAACACTTTCTAGCACCATACAGAAAACTCAAAATGGGTTAAAGATCTAAACGTAAGACCAGAAACTATAAAACTCCTAGAGGAAAACACAGGCAAAACACTCTCTGACATAAATCACAGCAGGGTCCTCTATGACCCACCTCCCAGAGTAATGGAAATAAAAGCAAAAATAAACAAACGGGACCTTATTAAACTTAAAAGCTTTTGCACAATGAAGGAAACTATAAGCAAGGTGAAAAGACAACTTTCAGAACAGGAGAAAATAATAGCAAATGAAGCAACTGACAAAGAATTAATCTCAAAAATATACAAGAAGCTCATGCAGCTCAATTCCAGAAAAATAAACGACCCAATCAAAAAATGGGCCAAAGAACTAAACAGACATTTCTCCAAAGAAGACATACAGATGGCAAACAAACACATGAAAAGATGCTCAACATCAATCATTATCAGAGAAATGCAAATCAAAACCACAATGAGGTACCATTTCATGCCAGTCAGAATGGCTGCTATCCAAAAGCCTACAAGCAATAAATGCTGGAGAGGGTGCGGAGAAAAGGGAACCCTCTTATACTGTTGGTGAGAATGCAAACTAGTACAGCTACTATGGAGAACAGTGTGGAAATTCCTTAAAAAACTGGAAACAGAACTGCCAAACGACCCAGCAATCCTACTGCTGGGCATACACACTGAGGAAACCAGAATTGAAAGAGACACGTGTACCCCAATGTTCACTGCAGCACTGTTTACAATAGCCAAGACATGGAAGCAACCTAGGTATCCATCTGCAGATGAATAGATATGAAAGCTGTGGTACATATACACAATGGACTATTACTCAGCCATTAAAAAGAATGCGTTTGAATCAGTTGTAATGAGGTGGATGAAACTGGAGCCTATTATACAAAGTGAAATAAGTCAGAAAGAAAAACACCAATACAGTATACTAACGCATATATATGGAATTTAGAAAGATGGTAACGATGACCCTATATGCGAGATAACAAAATAGACACAAATGTAAAGAACAGTCTTTTGGACTCTGTGGGAGAAGGTGAGGGTGGGATGATGTTAGAGAATAGCATTGAAACATATATATTACCATATGTGAAACAGATCACCAGTCCAGGTGATGCATGACACAAGGTGCTCAGGGCTGGTGCACTGGGATGACCCTGAGGGATGGGATGGGGAGGGAGGTGGGAGGGGTGTTCAGGATGGGGAACACATGTACACCTATGGCTGATTCATATCAATGTATGGCAAACACCACTACAATACTGTGAAGTAATTAGCCTTCAATTAAAATAAATTAATTAATTAAAAAAATAAAAGGCGGCATTTTCCACAGACTACTACCCTGATAAACACCTAGAATTTAGAACTTTAGAATTCACATGTACTAAAGCAGTAAAATGTAAAATTCTGCTTTTTCCAACTTGCTACAACCAAGTTATGTTTCTAAGAGCATATTATCCAATACACTTAAATTTCAAACTCCTAGAGTCAGAGTCATTCAAAATCTAAAAGATGGAAGCACAGTTACAACCACATTTGTATAAACCAACAAGAGCACAGAGAAGTTAAACATTTGAGTTATACATACTTCAACTGGGCACACTGATATTGAAGAGTGGAGGGCAATTACTAATAGCTCCAGAAAGAATAAAGCAGTTGGGCCAAAGTATAAATGACACTCAGTTGTGGATGTATCTGGTGGTGAAAGTAAAGTCCGCTGCAGTAAAGGACAATATTGCACAGAAAGCTGAAATGTTAGGTCCATGAATCAAGGTAAATTTGACATGGTCAAGCAGGAGATGGCAAGAGTGAACATCCACATCTTAAGAGATCAGTGAACTAAAATGTATAGGAATGGGTGAATTTAATTCAGATAACAATTATATCTACTACTGTGGGCAAGAGTACCTTAGAAAAAATGAAGTAGCCCTCATAGTCAATAAAAGAGCCCAAAATGCAGGATTTGGGTGTAATCTTAAAAATAACGGAATGATCTCGGTTCTATTCCAAGGCAAACCATTCAATATCACAGTAATGCAAATCTATCCCCCAACCCCAAAGAAGGTGAAGTTGACCAGTTCCATGAAGACCTACAACACCTTCTAGAACACCAAAAGAAAAAGAAAAAGATGTCCTTTTCATCATAGAGGATTAGAATGCAGAAGTAGGAAGTCAAGAGATACCCAGAATAATTGGCAAGTTTGGCCTTAAGAGTATAAAATGAAGCAGGGCAAAGGCTAACAGAGTTTTGACAAGAGAATATGCTGGTTATAGCAAACATCCAACAACCCAAGAGACAACTCTACACATGGACACCACCAGATGGTCAACATCAAAATCAGACTGATTATATTCTTTTCAGCCAAAGATGGAGAAGCTCTATGTAGTCAGGAAAAATGAGACCTGGAGCTGACTGGCTCAGATCATGAGCTCCTTATTGCAAAAGTCAAGCTTAAATTGAAGAAAACAGGGAAAACCACTAGGCCATTCAGTTCAGTCGCTCAGTCGTGTCCGACTCTTTGCAACCCCATGAATTGCAGCACGCCAGGCCTCTCTGTCCATCACCAACTCCTGGAGTCTACCCAAACCCATGTCCATCGAGTCAGTGATGCCATCCAACCATCTCATCCTATGTCATCCCCTTCTCCTCCCGCCCCTAATCCTACCCAGCATCAGGGTCTTTTCCAATGAGTCAACCCTTCACATGAGGTGGCCAAAGTATTGGAGTTTCAGCTTCAACATCAGTCCTTCCAATGAACACCCAGGATTGATCTCTTTTAGGATGGATTGATTGGATCTCTTTGCAGTCCAAGGGACTCTCAGGAGTCTTCTCCAACATCACAGTTCAAAAGCATCAATTCTTCGGCGCTAAGCTTTCTTCACCATCCAACTCTCACATCCATACATGACCACTGGAAAAACCATTCAGGTATGACCTAAATCAAATCCCTTATGATTACACAGTGGAGGTGACAAATAGATTCAAGGGATTAGGTCTAGTAGACAGAGTACCATAAGAACTATGGACAGAGGTTCGTAACATTGTACAGGAGGCAGTGACCAAAATTATCCCAAATAAAAAGAAATGTAAGAAGGCAAAGTGGTTGTCTGAGGAGGCTTACAAGTAGTGGCAAAAAGAAGAGTGAGAAGCAAGAAACAAACGGAAAGATATACCCATCTGAATGCAGAGTTTCAGAGAATATAAAGGAGAGATAAGAAGGCCTTCTTAAATGTACAATGCAAAGAAATAGAGGAAAATAATAGAACGGGAAAGACTAGAGATCTCTTCAAGGAAATTGGGCATATCAAGAAAACATTTCCTGCAAGGATGGGCAAGAAAGGACAGAAATGGTAAGGACCTAACAGAAGCAGAAGAGATTAAGAAGAGGTGGCAAGAACACAAGAAGAGCTATACAAAAAAGGTTTTAATGACATGGATAACCACAATGGTGTGGTCACTCACCTAGAGACAGACATCCTAGAATGCGAAGTCAAGTGGGCCTTAGGAAGCACCACTATGAACAAAGCTATAGTGGAGGTGATGGAATTACAGTTGAGCTATTTCAAATCCTCAAAGATGATGCTGTGAAAGTGCTGCACTCAGTATGCCAGCAAATTTGGAAAACTCAGCAGTGGCCACAGGACTGGAAAAGGTCAGTTTTCATTCCAATCCCAAAGAAAGATAATGCCAAAGAATGTTCAAACAACCCATACAATTGCACTCATTTCACATGCTTGTAAGGTTATGCTCAAAATACTTCAAGCTAGGCTTCAGCAGTACATGAACTGAGAACTTCTAGATGTTCAAGCTGGGTTTAGACAAGGTAGAGGAATCAGAGATCAAAATGACAACATCTGATGGATCACAGAGAAAGAGAATTCCAAAAATACATCTACTTCTGCCTCGCTGACTACTCTAAAGCCTTTGACTGTGTGGATCAAAACAAACCGTGGAAAATTCTTAAAGAGATGGGAATACCAGACCACCTGACCTGTCTCCTGAGAAACCTGTATGCAGTAAAGAAGGAACAGTTAGAATCAGACATGGAACAACAGACTCGTTCCAAATTGGGAAAGGAGTACATCAAGTTGTATATTTTCACTCTGCTTATTTAACTTATATGCAGAGTACATCACATGAAATGCCAGCCTGGATGAAGGACAAGATGGAATCAAGACTGCTGGGAGAAATACCAACATTCTCAGATACGCAGATGATACTACTTTAATGGCACAAAGTGAAGAGGAACTAAAGAGCCTGTTGATGAGGATGAAAACAGAGAATGAAAAAGCTGGCTTAAAACTCAACATTCAAACACTAGTATCACAGCATCCGATCCCATCACTTCACAGCAACTAGAAGGGGGAAAAGTGGAAGCAATGACAGATTTTCTTTTCTTGGGCTCAAAATTACTGTGGACAGTGACTGCAACCATGAAATTAAAAGGTGCTTGCTCCTTGGAAGGAAAGCTATGACAAACCTAGATAGCTTATTAAAAAAACAGAGACAACACATTGCTGACAAAGGTCCATATAGTCAAAGCTATGGTCTTTCCAGCAGTCATGTGCACATGCAAGAGTTGGACTATAAGGAAGGCTGAGCATGGAAGAATTGATGTTTTCAAACTGTGGTGCTGGAGAAGACTGTTGAGAGACCCTTGGACTTCAGGAGATCAAACCAGTCAATCCTAAAGGAGATCAACCCTGAATATTCATTGGAAGGACTGATGCTGAAGCTCCAAAATTTTTGGCCACCTGATGCAAAGGGCCGACTCATTGGAAAAGACTCTGATGCTGGGAATAATTGAAGGCAAAAGCAGAAAGGGATGACAGAGGATGAGATGGTTAGATAGCATCACCAACTCAATGGACATGATCAGAGCAAACTCCAGGAGACAATGAAGAACATAGGAGCCTGGGAAGCTGCAGTCCGTGGGGTCACAAAGAGTCAGATATGACTTAGCAACTGAACAACAAATGACAACCATATTGCTGAATCAGAAATAAGAAAGAAACCACTGATCAGAACACTCATTTAAAAGAACCATGTCTCTGACTTCGTTTTAAAGTCAGGATCATTTTAAACACATGATCCTGCATTTTCTGGTGTGGGAGTGCTCTTATTACTGTCCATGAAGATCTACATTCTAATGCCACTGGAACTTCATTATGGAGCAAAGGAGCAGAGATAATGTCTGTTTCACAACTGGACCACATTTTCAGGGATTAAAAACTTTTAAAACTCAATACTTCCTTTCAGGGTGTTTTTATATTAAAACTCTGAGTCCAAAAAAATGCAGTTTACATTTCTGCTTAATCTAAACAGCTTTATCATAATATTTGCTAATCTTAAAACTACAATGACTACCATTTATTAAAAGCCTACTGTCAGAAATCTTACATTTTTCCATTTAATGTGTTTACAGTGCAAATATGTGCATTTTTCTTCAGAAGGCACACTATTGTCTGTTCATTATATGCAACCACAATTAGCCAAGAGGAGACACAACAAAACCTTTCACTTCTGTGGTTGCCTTTCTCTTCTGTGAAACAGTATTCTGACATAAAAGGATCCTAACACTCTTGCTAGGACAAGGGCTAGGCCGGGCCGGGGGCTGGGGGCCAGCAGCAATTGCACTCATCTCACATGCTAGTAAAGTAATGCTCAAAATTCTCCAAGCCAGGCTTCAGCAATACATGAACCATGAACTTCCAGATGTTCAAGCTGGTTTTAGAAAAGGCAGAGGAACCAGAGATCAAATTGCCAACATCTGCTGGATCATCGAAAAAGCAAGAGAGTTCCAGAAAAACATCTATTTCTGCTTTATTGACTACGCCAAAGCCTTTGACTGTGTGGATCACAATAAACTGTGGAAAATTCTGAAAGAGATGGGAATACCAGACCATCTGACCTGTCTCTTGAGAAACCTGTATGCAGGTCAGGAAGCAACAGTTAGAACTGGACATGGAACAACAGACTGGTTCCAAATAGGAAAAGGAGTACATCAAGGCTGTATATTGTCACCCTGCTTATTTAACTTCTATGCAGAGTACACCATGAGAAACGCTGGGCTGGAAGAAACACAAGCTGGAATCAACATTGCCAGGAGAAATATCAATAACCTCAGATATGCGGATGACACCACCCTTATGGCAGAAAGTGAAGAACTAAAGAGCCTCTTGATGAAGGTGAAGGAGGAGAGTGAAAAAGTTGGCTTAAAGCTCAACGTTCGGAAAACTAAGATCATGGCATCTGGTCCCATCACTTCATGGGAAATAGATGGGGAAACAGTGGAAACAGTGTCAGACTTTATTTTTTTGGGCTCCAGAATCACTGCTGATGGTGACTGCAGCCATGAAATTAAAAGATGCTTACTCCTTGGAAGGAAGGTTATGGCCAACCTAGATAGCATATTGAAAAGCAGAGACATTACTTTGCCAACGAAAGTCTGTCTAGTCAAGGCTATGGTTTTTCCAGTGGTCATGTATGGATGTGAGAGTTGGACAGTGAAGAAAACTGAGTGCCGAAGAATTGATGCTTTTGAACTGTGGTGTGGGAGAAGACTCTTGAGAGTCCCTTGGACTGCAAGGAGATCCAATCAATCCATCCTAAAAGAGATCAATCCTGGGTGTTCATTGGAAGGTCTGATGTTGAAGCTGAACCTCCAATACTTTGGCCACCTCATGCGAAGGGTTGACTCGTTGGAAAAGACCCTAATGCTGGGTAGGATTGGGGGCGGGAGGAGAAAGGGCCGACGGAGGATGAGATGGTTGGATGGCATCACCGACTCGATGGACATGGGTTTGGGTAGACTCCGGGAGTTGGTGATGGACAGGGAGGCCTGGCGTGCTGCAATTCATGGGGTAGCAGAGAGTTGGACACGACTGAGCAACTGAACTGAACTGAACACTCTTGCTGCTCTCAGAGTTCACCTGGACTTTGAAACTCCCATGGAAAGCAAGAGGAAAATCAGTGTGGAGGGGATGGGACAGCAACTGCTTCTCCAGCCCATGTCCAGCTGCAGGCATCCACATGAGAGCTCCCCGGCATCCGAAGGCAGAGAAGGTGAGGATCTTATCACTGAGAAATGAAGTATGCCTGCCGTATCAAGAAACAAGGATGTCACAGTCATCAGCGATGCCACCCCTCAATGTGAGCTGGTGAGCCCTAAGGGCACTCAGGAAGGAAAACAATACCAGCCATCAGACTGCAGCCACTCCAGAAGGTGAGCCCCAAGGGAGTTCAGGATGAGAAAACATACAGGACGCTAGACCAGGCTAGCTGAGATGCATATGAAAGGAATGATTTCAGTGAGCCCAGATTCTTGTATCTTGCCATACAGAGAAAAGCACTGAACTCCTTAACTTGGGATATCTCGTTTTCTTTAACAATAATCTTTTGATGTTCACACTACCTATAATTCATTGCAGAACTTCATATAATCTGGCTCCTACCCTCTCCTCCTTGGAGCATTTCTCTCAGATTACTTGAGATGCTGTCTCCCAGATTGAAGTCATAAAAAGTCCCACCCAATAAAACACAGCTCTCAGCTTTTAGGTTGTGAGTATTTAAGTCAACACCGCAAAACCAACTCTTTAGAGTGGCTCAAACAGGAGCACAGCAGTGGCCTGTAAGTTTTAATTCTTCACCTGAAGGAATGCCCATGATCCAATAGCTAGTGCCACCCAAATCCTCAACGAGAACACTGCTCCATCTCTGCACCAATAACTCCATCAATGCTCCATCTCTGAATCAAGACTCAGGTTAGATAAATCCTATTTCATAAACCATGAAATGACCACCAAGCATGCCTAGAACTTGCTTGTTCCAGTGGTTTAAATTTCTTTTTATTTGTCTTTATTTGGAGGACAACTGCTTTACAATATTGTGTTGGTTTCTGCCACACATCAACATGAATCAGGCACAGGAATACATATATCCCCTCTCTCATGAATCTCCGTCCCATCTCTCACCCCATCCCACCCTTCTAGGTGGTCACAGAGCACTGGGTTGAGCTCCCTTGTCATACAGCAAATTCCCACTAGCTGTTTATTTTACATATGGTAATATGTTTCCATGCCACTCTCTCAATTTGTCCCACCCTTTCCTTCCCCCACTGTGTAAGTTTGTTCTCTCTGTCTGCATCACCATTGCTGTCCTGCAAACAGTTCATCAGTACCATTTTTCTAGCTTCCTATATAAATCTCTTTTGATAACTTACCTGTTTGGGCAAAGTAACTTTAGGTAAATGCAATTAATCAAACATATATTAGGCTGCATAGAATCTGAATCTGTGATTCTCAACATGGCCTGGGACCTCAGTAGAAATGCACACATTGGGCTATCCCAGACCCACCAAACCAGAAACTCAAACACTGGCCCAACAACAGTAACCTGAGTTTTAACCAGCCCCCTGACAATTGTGATCCTCCCAACAATGCTCACCAAAGTGGACAGACAGTAGACATTAACCAGGCTGCTGTTTCTCTTTGTCAAATGTGCTTCCCATAGCATCTGAATGTTTCTGGGAAAATTATTTTCAGCTTGGCTACCATTGAGCATCAGCATGATACAGAGAGAAGAGTTTCTGATCAAGGCTCAGAGCACTGAAGGGCGTCCGTGGCAGTCACCAAGTTCATGGAAGACGACACAGTGGTGACAGCACCCTGTAAACAAATGGAATGCTTGTGTGAATGGGCACACACCAGAGCCACCTGAGGTGAGGCAAGAGGAAGCATGTGTGTCACAAACAAAACAGCACTCCTGCTACCCTGGGGGGAGGGCCACTGGGAGTGAACAGTCAACAAAGCCCAGCATCAGGAACCTTCCCACATGCAAACAAGGTGGAAGGCAGGGAGAGGAAGGAAAACATAAGACATGTTGAAATCAGTTTGTTTTTTAGCTTTACTTTTTTCCCCAAGATCCCTAAAGAAGAGTAAGAATAATAACCCACTTGTGAAATCCAGAGTTGAAGCCCTAAATTAGGAGGAAAAGTGATTTTTCTACACTTCTCACAGATTCAAGTAAGAGCAAAAAATGGACCAATTACATAGGATTAAACTAGAAATTATGTCTTGTGACATATGTTTAGGAACAAATAAAGTTCCTTTCTGATCTAGACAAAGGCTGTGGATCTACTAGAATATTTCACCCAAGTACATTCGGCGTTTTCTTGGGCCTGCAACGGTGTAGCTACAGCATCCACTTGCAAGAGATACTAGCCTTGCAGAAAAAGGAGATATCTTTAACAACAAACAAACAAAAAACTGTGAAGTTTCAAAATCAAGCTGATCATTCTTAGCAGAAGTGATGAAGTAATTAAATGGGACCCCTGCTCATGATGAAATTAAAGATGAAACGTTTAAGTAAAATTCACTTAGGAGTCTGCAGACAATGGCCCCAGAGGGAGACCAGTGAGCTAAAACTGATGGCTACATTTTTTAAAGGTTTAAAAAACAAAGAAGAATATGCAACAGAGACCCATGTGACTGGCAAAGATAAAGCAGAAGGGGTGGCTGGCCTAGCTCCAGCCAGAAAGTTTTTTGTAAACTAATGTCACCCACCCCCAGCCTGACAGCCTGGAGGTAAGGACTTTTTGAGGAAGTACTCAATAAGTTACTGAATATTATTACTCCAACAACAACACATATAAGGAAATGGCGACCCACTCCAGTATTCTTGCCTGGAAAATCCCATGGACAGAGGAGCCTGGCAGTCTATAGTCCATGGGGTTGCAAAGAGTCGGACACAACTCAGTGACTAAACCACCAAAAAAAGAAATGTCACCAATTCTTTAAAACTAAGTGTGGGACATACAGGGCTGTGGTGGACATTGTGTGCTTGAAACAGATTTGATTTTTGTAAAAGCTGAAACAGGGGATGCAATTTCGCCAAGTAATAGTACAACCAAGTGGTTTAGTGATAAAGAATCTGCCTGCCAATGCAGGAGACGCGGGTTCGATACCTAGGTTGGGAAGATCCCTTGGCGAAGGGAATGGCAACTCACTCCAGTATCCTTGCTTGAGAAATCTTATGGACAGAGAAGCCTGGCGGGCTACAGTCTCTGGGGTCGCCAGAAGGGTTGGAAACGACTTGGCAACTAAAACAACAAAATGACTAGAGAAACGATGATCTATGATGGCAGAATATCTACTGTGTTCCTGTGTGAAAATAAACTCCAAAGTCAAATGAAGAACACCACCAGCCCAAGCAGAGTCTGGTCTCTCTGAGCAATTCATCAATCAGCTAATGATAACTAACAACATGAGTACTTTATAATCATTGCTCAACTTTACTTGGAGATCACTGCACAATGAAGTGAAGAGACTTGCAACTGGATGCTCTAAGAGACCAGTGTGAAACAGCATCTCGGATACCTTCAGGGCCTCCTCTAAGGAGTCCTCCAGAACTGCACGAAATGAGCCCAGAGGCCTGTTCTCTAAGTCAGGACTAGGGAGGAGACATAACACCCAGAAGCAGACAAGGTCCCCTTATTTAACAAATTTACCACAGTTCCATCCTTCTAGACTGCTGGACATTTTAGAGCAACCTGGGCTTTGTTCTCTACTTCTTCATTTTCATTTATCTACAAGTCAGTAAGTCTTGGCAGCCTGAGGACCCACTGTTTCTGGCATCAGACCTCTGTGTTTCTTCTACCTTAACCTAGGTTTTCAGATCTGATCAGCTCATCCCTGGATTATTTCAATAGCCTCTTAATGCCAATGACAGTGCCCACCACAGACCAGACTGTAACAGACGCCACTGTCGGGCTTTACCTTGAATGAGCAGACCAGGGCCCCAGATAAGTCCATGTTGCTTCCTGTGGTTCTGCACAGCTCCCCCATCATCCAGCCTACTGATGTCACTCATAGCTGCTGCCACTTACTGACTTTATATGCCAGAAAAGACGGGAAAAAATCCACATTCATCCACCTACTTAAGCTTCACAAACTCCTAAGGTATGTTTAATTTTGCCTATTTTATAGACAAGGAAACTGGATTTTAAACAAGCTAAATACACAGTCCAAAATGACACATGGGTTAAGGCCAGCAAATGCCCTTCTCATTCCAAGGTTGGGCAGTAACCTCTGCCCTGAGCCACTCCCCAGTCTTTACATTCACTGCTGTCTGGTATGAGCCCATCTTCCAGCCCAGCCTAATCACCACCTTTCCCAAAACACAACCTGCATCTCCTGTTTCCCTTAACCCTCTTCTAGAAGCCCACACATTCAAACTTCACCATCTTTCAACATAGGATCAAGCATCACTTCATTGAGAAGGTTCTCTGAAACCTAGACGTGACGCCTCTCCCCTCTAACTATATTCAGCTTGAGTCTGCACTTTTCTTCTTCCTTCATTACATGGATTCTCAGATATTCCTGTGAGGCACCATCCATCTGACTACAGTCCACTGAGAGCGGGACCTGCCTCCACAAATTCATATCCTGCCCAGAACACTGCCTTGCACAAGCTAAGCAATTAATTGTTGAATTACTATCAGCAAGATATTTCCATTCAAAGACAAGAAGATCACAAGGGCTTCAGTAAAAGAAAAAATTACATTTCATTAGTCATTCAAAATTACATTTACTGCATTATAATAAAAATGTACTATTCCTTATTTAGCTTTATTTAGTAAGAGGCTATTGTTTTCCAGTATAAAACTTTTATCAAAACTCCTGTACAGCAATGGTATCATACATCATCTCTGTTTGGCCACAATGTACCTGCACTAGCGAACAAAATACAAAGATTTTCTCCATCAACTCATGAGTCCAAAGCTGCCCAATCGCTCTGAAGAGTAAGAGACATTATTATTAGTCCATAAGATTCCCAGGTCATTGGAAAAGACCCTGATACTGGGGAAGATTGAGGGCAGGAGGAGAAGGGGGCAACAGAGAGAGGATGAGATGGTTGGATGGCATCACCAACTCAATGGACATGAGTTTGACAAAACTCCACGAGATAGTGAAGGACAGGGAAGCCTAGTGTGCTGCAGTCCACGGGGTTGCAAAGATTCGGACATGACTGAGCAACAGAACAGAAGATTCCCAGGGAGAAATCACTCATGTGGGCCATGATAAATATCATAAACTAAAAAGAATCCACAAGGAGGAGTGTTTTTCGTTCTGGTTGGACGTTATGAACGACAACTGTGACAACAATCTCTTTGGTGAAGATTCACACACGTTGAAGATCCGTATCAGTCACCCACTGCATGGGAGAGATGACAACGCATGTCTCCCTTCATCTCCCCTAGCAGCCTGTTGTTTCACACTGCCTCTGCTGGAAGGGGGCTCCCACAGACCTGCTGCAATCGGCACTTATCGCTGCTCAAGAGAAGTAACTTTTCAGTCCCCCTCCTCCTCTCCCTGTTGTTCTCCCCCTCCTTTTTTGCTGTCCTCCTCTCTCTGTTCCCCTGTCCCTCCCCATTCTCTTTCACCTTCTGTCCTGTGACAGGGTTTCTCAGTCCAAGTTAGCCAACTTACTTTCAGGGTCCATCAGGTTCACTACGGAATTTTTTTCATTCTGTGTTTTCACTGCAGTGATTATTTCTAACATTAATGTAACTATGTTCCAGCCCACCTGGATGGCTGCCTCATAATCATCTCCTGCCCTGCAATATCCACATCAGGAGTGCACAACTGCACAAGCAGCTCCACTTGCCAAGGTTGGTGGGGAGAAAAGCACATGGGAAGGAGGATATCTCCCACCACATTCAAGGTATAGGCAGCTCATTTTTTTCACAACTCATCATTTTATCATTAACTTGCAATTTGCTTTGGATCTACAGTTACAGAGGAGCTACAAGCATTATGGGATGTACATCTGATTTCATGTTCACAGCATATCAGCAATGTCATAATTCACTTCACAGCATATCATACTCTGCCTCACCACAGCTAACTATTCATCCTATCTTCCACTAAAATTCCCTATCTCCATCAGGGCAAAGGTTCCCATTCCAGCCAGCTCAGGGCTCTGCATGGCATGGCCACTCAGGAATGACCATTCAGAGCAGTGAATCTGCACTGTTTTTACACTGTCTGGGATCTGCTTTTTTGGAAGGCACATGTTCCAGTGACGACTGTAATAGCCCACACCACACTAGCTCATACTGGCAAGAACAATGACCTTTTTCTTTGACATTCAAAAGATCTGACAAGAAGGTGGGATCATTTTCATGACAATTCAGCATGTCTTAATGGGAATACTTTTTTGTATTGCTTCCACACTCTTCTGCCCAAAGGGAGCACTGCCAGCTTCTGAGAATTCAATGAGAGGAAATCTATTTTTCCATTATTTGCCACTTTCTCTAGTATTACAGTCGTGAATAATATGAGCTTAAATGTATACAGTATCACACTTCAACACAGTAAACACTTTCTAAATTAAACTTTACAATAGGGTGATTCACAGCTTACTATGGACAAAACTCCCCAGTAATCCCCAAGACAAATCAGAGATGAGCATTCTTTTTAGTATAACATCTACTCATCCAGTAGGTACAGATATACTTTTTCTTTCATAAAACTCCAAAAGATCTGTAGGTGAAGGTTATATGGGTGAATTCAGAGGAAAAAAGGCTCCCTCAGGCTCCCACAGGTAAACATCTGGAGAGTTATTTCACAGACCAGTGTAGTCAGGAAACTACTCTCCCCACTATGAGACTAAGCAACAGCTAATCACATGAGATTAAGTAACCCAAAATAACACAACATTGTAAATTATCTATATAATTATTCTATTTTTAAAAATTTTTATAAAAAATGTATATCACAAACTCACTACTTATTTGCTTCTGAAAAGCCAGGTCTTCCTCCAGAACCTTTCAGACTTTTTTAGAGGCTGTATTACACAGCCAGCTTCACCCCGACACAGGAGCCACATGGAAGGAAGATGAGGCAGTAAGGAAAAACACGCACCACATCCTCTGGGAAGGCATTCAATATCCGTACTAAGAGCCCTGAAAACCTGCACTTTCCAGGCCAGTAATTATATTCTCATTTTTAATCAAAGAAATCATCTGCAATACAGGAAAAACACACATTTGATTACATGCTGTTAATATAAGCAGAACACTCACTGCAGTATTAAGTAGTACTGGAGCTTTTCTTTTGTAGACAGCAGAGAAGTGGAGGAAAAGTCTATGGATATACTTTCATAGTGGGGAGAAGACAGAGCCAAGAAACCATGTCTGTGACTCTCAGACAAAGAACTATGTTATCAACAAAACAAAACCAAAAAAAAGAAACTTCAGAGGGATGAAAGGACTTCAGTTGGAGGTGGCTGCCCCTCCTCATAAGCTGAGACAAGAGCCAGACTTGCCTAGTCCATCCACCATGCTTGAAGGTGCACCAGTAGGAAGCCAGGAGGAAGGTCTTGTCCTGCACTCTGCCTCTTGGAGGTGTCCCAAACATGGAAAATGGGAGGAGGGACAATAAAGGAGCTAGGAAGGCTCCACCTGGAGTTCAGCATCCATTGACCAGGCCATTGGATGTGCACTGCTGTTGGGCGCTGAGGAGCCATCTCAGGAGAACCCATCCAAGTGACCAGTCTGGGGGAGACTGGACATTGCCAACAAGGAGACAACAGTAGGAGAAGATCATGGATATGATTATACACAATGGAATATTACTCAGCCGTTAAAAAAAATACATTTGAATCGGTTCTACTGAGATGGATGAAACTGGAGCCCATTATACAGAGTGAAGTAAGCCAGAAAGAAAAACAACAATACAGTATACTAATGCATATATATGGAATTTGAAAGATGGTAACGATAACCCTATATGCGAGACAGAATAAGAGACACAGATGCATAGAACAATTTTATGGACTCTGAGGGAGAAGGTGAGGGTGGGACGTTCTGGGAGAATAGCATTGAAACATGTATATTATCATATGTGAAACAGAACACCATTCCATGTTCGATGCATGAGACAAGGGCTCAGGGCCGGGGCAATGGGATGACCCAGAGGGATGGGATGGGGAGGGAGGTGGGTGGGGGATCCAGGAAGGGGAACACATGTAAACCCATGGCTGATTCATGTCAATGTATGGCAAAAACTATTACAATATTGTAAAGTAATTAGCCCCCAACTAAAATAAATAAATTTATAAAAAAAAAAAAAAAAAGAAGATCATGGATAAAACAATGCAAATATTCAAAAGGAAGGATACAACCAAACAGAGGAATCTTCCTCTGTCGGTTACAGTTTACTTATATTATTTAAAAAAGAAAAAGATAAGACAAATATCATATTTCTGGAGATTTTTCTTCTAAACTCTCTAACAATTATGCTAATACTCAGAAAAGTAGAAGGAGTAATTTATATGGATAAACCTGATGAGGCAATATGTTGACGCAATAATAAAATGGTAACAAGTAACTACTTTATTTAAACATTTCCTAGGAGTTCAAATAAATTTGTCCCACTGGCTTTGTACCACTTCAGATAAAACACAAGATATGCTATGGTAAACAGCATAGGAAAAAGGATGCTATAGCTCAAATCAGATTTCACAAAGAAGTCCAAAAAGATATAGTTCCTTCGTTATATTTACTCTAGTTTTAAAAAATAATAATAATAATAATAGTTACACCAACTGCTCTTTTGCGGGGTTTTTTTTTTTTTTTTTTTTGCTGGTAGAGATTCAACTTGAATGAGAAATATCACTGTGGAAATAAGCCTGCGGTGAGAGCAGGAACCTTGTACACACAGAGGATTTTATAATGAAGTATTTCACCTAAGTTTTTCACTGTGTAATAAAGAGCTTCCACATCCACAAAGAATGTGAAGTGGAATTCACCCTAGTATTCTATGAAAAGGCACAAGGAAACAAGACAGAATAAGCAAAGCTGATCAGACTAGATGCTAGCAGCTACATTTAGACGAAGGGACTCCAAGAGCTGGGGCAGCCTGGCTTTCCACAACATGAGCCAGTGCTAGCCATGTGGTGAAACCCTACTGAAGCTGTGCCATGGCAAGCATCCTAAGCACCAACATACTCACAAATTCACCTACTTTGAAACCTGCATGAACTGAGTTCACTCTGCAAGGAAGAGCCACCACCACAGTCTCTCCCATTGGTGGTCAGTAAACGCACACCAGGCTGTCAGGAAAGAGACACTGCGACCAAATGGTGGTACATGTGTTTCTATAAGACTACTTTCATCCATTTTCCAGCAGAGAACAATGGGATCTGACTCAAGAACTAGAGGTCAGGTGCTCACTGCAGACCAGCACAGAGGGACCGATCACTCCCACAGTCAGGGCTCCCTGGACTGACCCACATGAATTAACCAGCCAGTCCCTCCAGAAATTTAGACAAAGTGCCACTTCCTTCTCCTCCTCAACGCTTAACTGCCCCACCTCCCAAGGCCCACCGTCCCGCAGAGTCACCAGTTGCATAGAGACGGAGGTTCGGGGCATGCTCCTGCCCACCTGCTACCACAGGACAAGCACCGGTTAGCATCCTTTCCTTCTCCATCTCTCTGGTCTCTACGGACATCACACTGAAATCAGCTCAGGCTGCTGCCTGCACCAGCAACACAGTGACACATGTGCTTCAGTGACACCACCACCCTAGACTTTCCTTCATAATCCTAAAACCCACTCTCTGCGAACATGCCATTTGCTTAATAGAGGAATAACCACCAGTCATATAGGCTCCAATACATTCAAAGAGGAACGTCTAGACAAAACTTTAACTGCAAGTTCTTTTCTGTAATTTAAACAAACAAACAAAAAAGTCATTTCTCAAAAACATGCCTGTTTTAATGAGTCACATTTTAGGTTGAAAAAGCACACACATGCACAAACTATCTGAGGAAAACAAGACACACAAACCATCTGAGAAAAACAAACCCTGTGTTATTTTTTCCTTGTGAATAAAAACAACTTGCTAGATTCATCAACCATCTTCTTCCAGTAAGAGAGAAAATACAGAAATGTTTCCTGTTAACACACTGATTTGAAGATAGATGAGAGTTCCCCCTACCCCTACCCCAAGTTCTCCTGAAACTTAAAAAATCTATAATGGCTATTTCAAATCAATGTATAAGAATTTAGAAAAATGTTATTTCTTGCATTTCTAATTTTGGTTTTCATACAGGTAGATAGCAGAGTCCTTAAAAAAATATCTTGCATTTGGGACATGTGATATTTCTGATCTGAAGTCACAAATTGCTGCACTTACTAGGAAAATAACAAGGCTGGTGGCTGTGATGGTACCTGAAATTTTGAGTGTTTACTATGTGATTAAACTGGGCTAGAACTTTACCTGCATTATCTCATTTAATCCTCATATCAACTCCATTAACATATGAGTAAACAGAGGTTCAGGAGAAAAACTCTCTTGCCTGAGCTTCTTCCACATTTTGCGCAGAATAGGTCTCTGGATCCTACACACGAGTATCATCCCCACCAATTCTGAGCAACAGATTAGATCTTAAAAGATCCTCTGTCCTGCCTTTTCATTCTGTTTCATTATAGGGTGGAAAAAAAAATAGTCTTACTGTTAAAAGTCTTATTGTTCTATCAACTGACTTCTAGTTCTGCCCAATTTAGGAAAGGGCATATGACATTTAAGAGACCCTAGTCAATTCAGCAAAAACAAGACAGGGAGCTGACTGTGGCTCAGATCAAGAACTCCTTATTGTCAAATTCAGACTTAAATTGAAGAAAGTGGGGAAACCACTAGATCATTCAGGTATGACTTAAATCAAATCCCTTATGATTATACAGTGGAAGTGACAAACAGATTCAAGGGATCAGATCTGATAGAGTGCCTAAAGAACTATGGATGGAGGTTCATGACATTGTACAGGAGACAGAGATCAAGACCATCCCTAAGAAAAAGAAAAGCAAAAAAGCAAAATGGCTGTCTGAGGAGGCCTTACAAATAGCTATGAAAAGAAGAGAAGCAAAAGGCAAAGAAGAAAAGGAAAGATATACCCGTTTGAATGCAGAGTTCCAAACAATAGCAAGGAGAGATAAGAAAGCCTTCCTCGGTGATCAGTGCAAAGAAACAGAGGAAAACAACAGAATGGGAAAGACTAGAGATCGCTTCAGGAAAATTAGAGATACCAAGGGAACATTTCACGCAAAGATGGGCACAATAAAGGACAGAAATGGTATGAATCTAACAGAAGCAGAAGGTATTAAGAAGAGGTGGCAAGAATACACAGAAGAACTATACAAAAACGATCTTAACGACCCAGATAATCAACATGGTGTTATCACTCACCTAGAGCCAGACATCCTGGAATGTGAAGTCAAGTGGGCCTTAGGAAGCACCACTATGAACAAAGCTGGTAGAGGTGATGGAATTCCAGTTGAGCTATTTCAAATCCTCAAAGATGATGCTGTGAAAGTGCTGCACTCAAAATGCCAGCAAATTTGGAAAACTCAGCAGTGGCCACAGGACTGGAAAAGGTCAGTTTTCGTTCCAATCCCAAAGAAAGGCAATGCCAAAGAATGCTCAAACTACTGCACAACTGCACTCATCTCACATACTAGCAAAGTAATGCTCAAAATTCTCCAAGACAGGCTTCAACAGTACGTGAACCGTGAACTTCCAGATGTTCAAGCAGGATTTAGAAAAGGCAGAAGAACCAGAGATCAAATTGCCAACATCCGTTGGATCACCAAAAAAGCAAGTAGAAAAACATCTACTTCTGCTTTACTAATTAGACCAAAGCCTTTGACTGTGTGGATCACAACAAACTGTGGAAAATTCTTCAAGAGATGGGAATACCAGACCATCTGATCTGCTTGAGAAATCTGTATGCAGGTCAAAAAGCAACAGTTAGAACTGGACATGGAACAACAGGTTGGGTCCAAATTGGGAAAGGAGTACGTAAAGGCTGTATATTGTCACCCTGCTTATTTAACTTATATGCAGAGTACATCATGAGAAATGCTGTACTGGATGAAGCACAAGCTGGAATCAAGATTGCCGTGAGAAGTATCAATAACCTCAGATATGCAGATGATACCACCCTTATGGCAGAAAGTGAAGAAGAACTAGAGCCTCTTGATAAAAGTGAAAGAGGAGAGTGACAAAGCTGGCTTAAAGCTCAACATTCAGAAAACTAACGTCATGGCATCCAGTCCCATCATTTCATGGCAAATAAATGGGGAAACAGTGGAAACAGTGAGAGACTTTATTTTCTTGGGCTCCCAAATCACTACAGATGGTGACTGCAGCCACGAAATTAAAAGACACTTGCTCCTTGGAAGAAAAGTTATGACCAACCTAGATAGCATATTAAAAAGCAAATACATTACTTTGCCAACAAAGGTCTGTCTAGCCAAAGCTATGGTTTTTCCAGTAGTCACGTATGGATGTGAGAGTTGGGACTCCAAAGAAAGCTGGGCACCGGAGAATTGATGCTTTTGAACTGTGGTGTTGGAGAATACTCTTCAGAGTCCCTTGGACAGCAAGGAGATCCAACCAGTCCATCCTAAAGGACTCAATCCTGAATATTCACTGGAAGGACTGATGCTGAAGCTGAAACTCCAATACTTTGGCCACCTGATGGGAAGAACTGTCTCACTGGAAAAGACTCTGATGCTGGGAAAGACTGAAGATGGGTAGAGAAGAGGACGACCAAGGATGAGATGGTTGGATGGCATTACAGACTCAGTGAACATGAGTTTGAGTAAACTCTGGGAGTTGGTGATGGACAGGGAGGCCTGGCATACTGCAGTCCATGGGGTCACAAAGAGTCGGACATGACTGACCAACTGAACTGAACTGAACCAATTCCAAATAGAATGAACTAAAAAGGAACAAGGATCTGTTTTGCCCTGACTTTAAAGAGATATAAAAGGGAACTTTTTAAACTGAAAAGTCTTCCTGCTAATGTCTTGCTGGACTACAGCCTAGTTAAAAACCACAAAAATAAAAGGGAGGGTTACCATCTCCTGGAAGTAATACAGCTATAGAACAATGTTCTTTATTTCCTGTCTGGCATAAACGGGTGTCTCCATAGGCAAAGGATTATTTGTTGAAATGCTTTGACCACTTTAACATGTGTCAGAGACATTGCCATCTGAACCAAAACTTGAGCCACACAGATCTAAGAATCCAAGGACTTAGAATGTAACCTGGTTATGCCAGACCGAACAAGGAAACATGCAAACCATTCCTCACACCTTCAACTTGAGGGTGAGGCCTCAAACATTTAACAGTGACCATTCCTTCTCTATAACTTTACAGTTTTAGTGTAGTGTAAAAGACAGGAGCACACCTCAAAGATCTGGGAGGAGATCTGCTTGCAGTCCTCAGCTCTGTGCAAACCTTTTGCTCTCTTCCAGCAAGACCATGCCTGTCTATCAGAGTAGGAGGACTTGATGCCCCAATGATGATTTACAAGGAAGAAAACAAAGTACCCACAACACTTACTAAAAAGAGAGAACAAAGTTTCATCCACGTAATGTTTTCAATACTTAATGCTGTTGTTTAAATTCCATTGAAAGCAGTGTGCTTAGTATGAGTGTATCAAAATACAGTCTCCAAGTTCTATAGGTTCCAGAATCAGGACAAGAAAGGGTCCCTGGGCTATTTCCATTGAATCAGCTGGTAATGGACCAGGTGTGGAGGGCTCTTCCCACCTCCACATCCTGAGTCAGTGACAACCATCCTGGCCACCTCAAAACCAGAGGACAGGCATACCAGGCACTAAATGTAGGAGAAGAAAAGAGGCAGGCAGAAAAGCTAACTCCCTCCTGACCAGCTTCTCAGCAAACAGGACACAGAAACTGAATTAAACATCTAACCTCCTCCAGGGCTGGGCTCCTTTACTGCTCTGGAGTCACATACAACTTATGTTCACAGGCAGAGCTGATATTTTACTACCTGTACAAAGTACTTTCAGAACTCACTTTAAGTCTTTGGAAAGGGCCTACATCTACCTATCTCCCTTAAAACACCTCCTCTCCTATGAGGAAAAGAAAAAATCAGCTGAGAGAGAGATCAAAGGCCATAAAATACTGCCCACAATTTAAATATTAGAATTCAATAATACACTTCAAGTTGAAGAGGAATAAATTTGTGTTCCCAAACCTGTAAAAGGCACACAGCCTCCGATGGTAAAGAGGAGTGTGCAGCACAAAAGGCTATCCACTGATCTGCCAGGCCAAACACCACCTACCCCAAAGCTGCTGGCTCCTTTCTGCTTCTGGTTCGACAAGAGGTACGACAGTGCCTCGTGTGAGCCACTAGGCCCGGCACCCACACACCTGGCACTGCTTCCACATGCCCAGCCCCTGACCTCTCCCCACGTTCTGAACCCTACAAGTCCCCCAGCCCCCTCACCCCCACCCCAGGCCCCCCCACGCCCCACACACCCCCTCAAGCCCCCTCACACCCGACCCCCTCACACACCCCCTACCTTCGGCCCCCTCACCCCTCACAACCCCACTACATCTCGAACCCCCGGCTCCCTCACGCTCCCCGCTCACATCCCATACCCCCGAACACGGGAGGTCCCCAGGAAGGCATCAGAGGAAGGCATGAAGCAGGGCAGGTGCTCACTCTGCAAGGATGCGACTCTCCACTGGGCTCCCTCGCGGTTTAAGATAAACACCTGAGCCTGTGGCCGAAGAGGCCCCTGCAGAGGGATGTGCGGATAGGTCACCCTCTGGGTTCACTGGGTCTGCAGACCACAGCCGGCCGCATCCCTGAGGCGAGGGGTGGGCGCCAGATCCCAGCTGATGACTGAGGCTTGTGGACGCCAACCGCTCTGAGGAAAAGGGCAGGTGTCGGCCTTGTTCTTTCACCTTCAGGAAGGCCAAAGGCTCGCCACACGTCCTCACAGGACAACTAGAGGCTATTTTCTCTCAGAGTACTGCGCTGCAAACACGGAGCAGGCAATTCCGCCAGTTCAAAAATCATGCCGCAGGCTGAGAGCAAATGGCAGGTGACTGCCATGGCACACGCCATCAGGAAGTACAAGACACTGGTTAGAGGCAGAGAGCATGCTGGGAAGGGGGCAAGTGAGCCCCAGAGCGATGCTCCAGGAATGCAGGGCGCACATGAGAGGCAGAGGGCATGCTGGGAGCGGGGCACGTGAGCCCCACAGCGCATGCTCTCGGAATGCAGGCTGCACGCAACAGGCAGAGGGCATGGGCCAAAGGCACGTGAGACTACAGGGCACAGGTGAGAGGCCATGGGCAAGCCAGGAGTATGCGGACAAGTCGAGCCCCAGAGCGTGTGGTCCGGTAATACAGGGCGCACATAGAGGGCAGCATGCCAGGCCTCCCTGTCCTTCACTATCTCTGAAAGTTTGCTCAAACTCATGTCCATTGAGTTGGCCATGCTATCCAACCATCCCCCTAGCCACCTCAGTCTTTCCCCGTGAGTCCGCTCTTCACATCAGTTGGCCAAAGTATTGACGCTTCAGCATCAGTCCTTCCAATAAATATTCAGGGTTGATTTCCTTTAGGATTGCCCGGTTTGATCTTCTTGCTGTCCAAGGAACTCTCAAGAGTCTTCTCCAGGAGAGGTGGGTGGTCTGATACAAACTTATGCAGGCATTCACTGCGGTGTAAGGGGTCCAGCACAGTTAAGGAAAGATCTCATGCAGAATAGTTGTTGTGGACTAAACATGTATTTCCCAAATGTATGTTCAATCCTAACCATTAAGGCATGAGGTGGAGGGACCTTTGGAGGTGGTGAGGTCATGAGGGTAGAGCCCGATGATGAGATTAGTGCCCTTACAAAAGAGACCCCACAGACCTCCCTCCACCTGTGTGGGCACAGAAGAGGCCACATATGAACCAGGAAGTTGGTCCTCCTCAGACAGGGAATCTGCCAGTGCCTTGATCCTCGACTCTCAGCCTCTAGAACCATGAGAAATCAGTGTCTGTTGTTTGAGCCCCCAGTCTGTGGTGGTCTGTTACAACAGCCCAAACAGATTGGGAAAATAAAGAGTCTGAGAAGCAGGAGGGTGAGAATAAATCTTCTGGCTTCAGACACTAACAGAACTTGGGAGAAGACTGAAAAGACTGTCTTAGAAATTTCCAATCTAAAGGTAGAGGGAACTAAACAGCACATATGAAGAAAATGGTGGGTAACTTGTCACTTCAGAAATGTTCCTGAAGAAATGGATACAGATGACATTCAGCAAATAACATTCAAAGGTCTCTCAGGCACTTTTACTTGATAATAATAATTTACTTAATAATACTTGAATGAATAATTCTGCATGAATGAATAATTCTGAATGAATGAATGAAACCAAGAGCCACAAACCAGGGCTTTAAGCTGAGATGATACACACCCTAAAACTCTTGACTGCTAAAGTGGAGTCAGTGAAAACCTGGAGCCGTTCACAGGGCACTAGGGATCAAGGAAGACTGGCTGAATTAGATGCTTCTAGACCAACAACACCCTGAGTTCCCTCTGGGCTTACAATGCCTTTCTACCTGAAGAATGCCATTCAAAAGTGAAGGATAATTAAAATAACGCTAATTGCAAAACTAACGGCCCCTAAAGAATGAGCTGGATCTACACCTAAATACACTAATCACCGTACAAAAATGTGGGGGTGGAGGGGAAAGGGTTCCAGTTCTGTTTTGCAGTAAACATTCCTAACTGTTTAGACTCACTGGAAAAGACCCTGATGCTGGGAAAGATTGAAGGCAGGAAGAGAAGGGGAAGACAGAGGATAATGACACGACTGAGCAACTGAACTGAACTGAAACATTCCAAACTGTTAAAGTTCCAATACCCTGGCCACCTGATCTGACGAGCCGACTCATTTGAAAATACCCTGATGCTGGGAAAGACTGAGGGCAGGAGAAGAGGGAGACAGAGGATAAGATGGTTGGATGGCATCACCAACTCAGTGGACATGAGTTTGAGCAAACTCAGAGAGATAGTGAAGGACAAGTAAGCCTGGTGTGCTGCAGTCCATGGGGTCACAAAGAGTCGGACACAACTGAGGAACTGAACAACAACGAACTGCCATTATAAAAAGGCAAAGCAATTTGCTCAACCAGGAAACAAAGCTCTTTAAGAGACCCAGAAGGCCCCAAGGAAATAATGCCCTCAAAACTGAGAAGGGTAATGAAATTTAAAAAAAAAAAAAAATACTGTCAGAAATGGCCCTACCAAGGCTAGGGTAAGTAACACACAAGAGTAAAATATGCCTGACATTCACCATAGCATCCTGTACTTATGTGGGGTCTTTCTTCAATAATTTAATATTTCCTAAATTTCGGCCTAATTAATTCTCAAAATGCGTCTGGGAGAGAAAAGAATTCAACTGTTTTAAGCCTCTTAACAGGTAAAGAATATGAAGGTACAGAAGATAAATTTTCACAGGAGTAGTTTTGTACTCTATTGTGTTTTTACAACTCTGAATTTTCTTCCAAATTCATCTGAACTGGCATGAGATGGGAGTGCAAAAATGTTTTAGACCCGTGAAACCAAGATTTAAAACAGTGCTTTGTGTCCAAAGTGGTAAGTCTTTACCCAAAACCGGCACAGCCAGAGGTTTGAGAGCCCTTTTTGGGGGCTGCCTCCAGAACTAGCTCTACAGTGACCTACTCATGACCACCCCCAGCCATTGGATGAACCAAACCACCCTGAAGGAGGCACAAGAGGGCCCAGCTCTATAGTCAACTATGCTCGGTGGTGAACTGTGTCCAAGCAAATTTCCAACACCTAGATGCTCTCAGCTGGCCATCACCAATTCACCCACTTGGGCTGAACCCACCAGGCTACGCACTAATGTGTGGAGCTCTTCACGTGTGTGGCCCTAAAAAATTTTTAGAAAAACTGGAATGCCTCCTCCCACCCCTTCCCCCCAAAAAAACCCTGTTCCTGTTTACATAATATTCAGTAGACAAATTTTCACAAGTAAAATTTCTGCTGTGAAACACATTTTCATGAGCCCTGATGAAATACAAATGCACACAAACCACAGAAAACTTGTATTTACCTTGGTTCCACATTCCGGCCACACCAGTCTCAGGTAACATGTGGGTCTCAAAATGTTAATAAGGTCCCATTCATTAACAATAGGTCTTAGCCTCACTTCACAAACTATAAAACACTGCCCTGAAGCAGGAAAAATCCACACCACCCAGGGTGAGGGATAGTTAAGAGCACTAATTCTAAAGCCAGACTGCCTGGCTCCCCGCTAACTTTAGACAAGTGCTCTTAAACCTCTCAACTCTAATTTCCTCCTCAGCACACTGTGGATGATAACAGTTGTGGGCATAAAACACACACTGTCAACATGGAACTCACCGAGGCATACACAGGAGGAGTGTCTGCTGTCGTGATTAGGAACAGAAAATCTACATCAAGGATTTACCAAGAAAGAAACAGAAATTCATTGATCTTAATTCCCTAAATTTCATTGATCTTAACCACCTTTGAGATACTAAGCAATAAATACTATGGAGTAGTCATGTGCAAAGGATTTGGTCTGTGACTCTCCAGCTTCTCAGGAAAACCCTTCCTGTCAAGCCTTCTCCATAGACACCCCCAGCCTCCAACCTCCAGCCCCAGCTGTTCAGGCTGATGGTTCAGGCTGTTCAGGTTGAGGGCTCTGGCTGCATCTCCAGGATCCAAGTTACCGGTGTTAAGTCAGGGAGGTCAGTGCTGCTCAAACCCCAGTGTGCATGCAGGTCACAATGATCTTGTCAGTCTCTCTGTCTTCATGGAGCAAAATCTAGACCCAAGGGGTTGCATTTCCAACAAACTCACCTGATGTTGATTTGAGGTGAGAAGCCGGGCTTGAACAAAAGGGTCAGGAGAACTAAAGCTAAATTCAGGGCTGGAGAAAGGGTTGCTCCCAGATCCTCTCCTCAGAGAAATCTATGCCAGTACCCCCAGAGGAAAGGTGCTACAAACACAGAGGAAGGTGTCCCTCCTGGACGCAAATTCAGGCACAATGTGTGATCCCAAAACTTGGTCACTGCCAGGAAGGAGGCCAAGGCACTGAGGATCTTGAACAGATGGGTGTGTCTGTCCAAGCCCTCGAGCAGCTGATACAGAGACCAGCATCTATCTACCAATCGTCCAAAGCTGCAGACTCACACCCAGTCAGAAGTTGAGGCTCCTGCCCACATCACTTACAAGAGCCCCTTCCAGCTACAAAGCTGATTTACATAATAATCCAGACCTCCAAGCTAGCTGCATCTCTTTAAAATGCCCCAATCTATTGCCCCACCAATATTTATAGCTTTTCTTTCAATTCACCACATCGAAACATAAAAATAAAATTCAGGACAAAGTTATATCATGAAAACCTATTTTTTCAAAAATTAGGGTGACTTTTCCTAGAACTATTGCTGTTCTTGATCAGAATGATTTTCAATTTGTGTTTTAAAATTAACTTTAATTATTCTGTCTTCCTAATCTACTAAGACTCCAGAAAAAAAAATCATTATGAAATCCAATTCCATTTTATGTCAAACTAGATATACAAGTGCTTCCTGAACATTATAAAACACTGATGAAAGAAAATGAAGACAAATAAATGGAAAGGTATATCATGTTCATGGATCAGAGGAAGTAATATTGTTAAAAAATATCCACACTATCCAAAGTCATTTATTCAATGCAGTAACTATCAAAAGTCCAAAGCATTTTTCACAGAGATCAAAAAAATGATCCCACAAAACCACAAAAGACCCCAAACAGCCAAAGTAATCCTGAAAAGGAAGGAAGAACAAAGCTGGAAGCATCCTCTTCCTAATTTGAAGCTTACATCACAAATAATCAAGACAGCATGGTATTGGCATTTAAAACAGACACATCAACCAGTGCAACACAACTGACAGCCCCAAAATAATCCCATGCATGTATAGTCAACTAATATTTGACAAGGGAGCTAAGAACGCTCAACAGAGTAAAGGACAGTCACTTCAACAAATGGTGCTGGAAAAGCTGGATCACCACACAGAGTAGTGGCCCTATCACACACCAATCACAGAAATCAACTCAAATGAATTAAAAGATTTAAATGGAAGGCTGGAAGCTGTAAAACTCAAAAGAAAACACAGGGGGAAGTTTCTTGATGATGTTCTCAGGAACAAATTTTTGGGTAAGACACCATGAGCATAAGCAACAAAAGCAAAATTAAACAAGTAGGACTGTATCAAACTAAAAGTCTTCTGCACAGCAAAAGAAACAATCAGGAAAATGAAAAGGTAATCTATGGAATGAAAGAAAACATTTGCAAACCATTTGTCTTGATAAGGAGCTAATATCCAAAATATGTTAAGGAACTCATTTAACTCAACAGTAAAAACAAAATCCAATTAAAAGTTGGGCAGAGGACTTGAACGTTTTCTCAAAAAAAGACATACACATGGCCAACAGATACATGAAAACGTGTTCAACATCTCTTAACCATGAGGAAAAATGAAAATTAAAACGAGGTATGACCTCACACCTGTTAGAATGTCTATCATCAAAAAACGTATGTCTATATGTTTTACATATATTTATATAGAAATATGTAAAACAAGTGTTGGTTAAGGATGTGGCAAAAAGAGAACCCTATGCGCCACTGTTGGGAATGTAAATTGGTGCAGACACAAAGAAATCAGTATAGAGGTTCCTCATTAAATTAAACATAGAACTACCATATGATCCAGCAATTCCACTTCTGGTATTTATCTGAAGAAAATGAAATTGCTTTTTTAAAGAAATACCTGCACTCCCATGTTCATTACTGCATTATTTAAAATAGCCAAGATGTGTAAATAACCTAAATGTCCACTGACAGCTGAAGATGTGGTATATACACATAATGGAATGTTAGTTCTAGGGAAGGAGATCCTGAAACATCATGGTTGGACCTTGGGAGCATTATGCCAACTGAAACAAATACTGTAGGAAGACAAATACTGTATATTCTAATATGTGGAGTCGAAACAAGCAAAATGCACAGAAAGAGTGATGACTGCCAGAGGCAACCACTAATCTGTTCTCCATTCCTATGGCTTTACCTTTTCCAGAACTTCATGTAGACAGCATTTTACAGAATGTAATGTTCTGAGACTGGCTGCTTTTACTCAGCACAAGGCCCTGGAGAAATCTTCCAAGTTTCTGTGTGCATTCATAATTTGCCTATTTTTGCATGCTTATAGATGTACCACAGTTTAACCTTGCACCTGCCTGGGGAACTATGAACAGGGCTACTTATAAACATTCAAGTACAAGTTTTTGTTGATCATCAGCTTTCGCTTTTCTCAGGTAACTATTCAGGAGTGCGACTGCTGGGTCAAGTGTTAATGTATGTTTACATTTCTAAGAAACCACAAGACGTTTTCCAGAGTGGCTGCACCATTTCAAACCTACCAGCAATGCACAAGAGCTGCAGTCTTCCATCCTCACCAGCACTTGGTGTTGTCAAGGATTTTTATGTTAGCAGTTCTAATAGAATAACATCACGGCATCCGGTCCTAACACTTCATGGCAAATAGATGGGGAAACAATGGAAACAGTGACAGTCTTTATTTTCACGGGCTCCAAAATCACTGCATATGGTGACTGCAGTCATGAAATTAAAAGACACTGACTCCTTGGAAGAAAAGCTGTGACAAATCTAGACAGCATATTAAAAAGCAGCGACATTACTTTGCCAACAAAGGTCTGTCTAGTCAAGGCTATGGTTTTTCCAGTAGTCATGCATGGATGTGAGAGTTGGACCATAAAGAAAGCTGAGCGCAGAACTGATGCTTTTGAACTGTGGTGTTGGAGAAGACTCTTGAGAGTCCCTTGGACTGCAAGGAGATCCAACCAGTCCGTCCTAAAGGAAATCAGTCGTGAATATTCATTGGAAGGACTGATGTTGAAGCTGAAACTCCAATACTTTGGCCACCTGATGCAAAGAGCTGACTCCTTTGAAAAGACCCTGGCGCTGGGAAAGATTGAGGGCAGAAGGAGAAGGGGACGACAGAGAGTGAGATGGTTGGATGGCATCACCGACTCAATGAACATGGGTTTGGGTGGACTCCGGGAGTTGGTGATGGACAGGGAGGCCTGGCATGCTGCGGTTCATGGGGTCGCAAATAGTCGGACACAACTGAGCAACTGAACTGAACTGAAGACTAGTCACACTATTTCATTTGTTTATTTGCCATCTGTATATCCTTTGCAACAAAGTACCTCTTCAAGTCTTCTGTCCACTTAAATTGTTTGTTTTCTTAGTATTGCATTTTGGGGGGTCCTTTATATATTCTGAATACAAGTTCTTTGTAGAATATGTGGTTTGTAAATATTTTCTCCCAGTATGCAGTCTGTCTCTGCATTTTCCTTAACAGTATCTTTCACAGAGCAGAAGTTTTTCATTTTGATGAACTCCACTTACATTTTTCTTTATGAATCAGAATATCATGCCTAAGAACTCTTTGCCTAGCTTCAGGTCAAGATCAGTTTCTCCTATGTTTAGTTCTAAAAGTTTCAGAGAATCCATTAAAGTTAACTTTTAAATAGGTGTTTTTCATTTTATTGCATATAGATGCTCAATGCTTCCAGCACCATCTGTTGAAAAAACTATCCATTTTTCACTGAACTGCTTATGTACCTTGTCAAAAATCAATGGCCATATTTGTGTGGTTCTCTTTTGGGACTCTCTATTCTGTCTATTGATCTATGTTGTATCCTGAACATATTATAATTTACTACTTACTTTAGTAAATGTTGCTTTGCGGAAAAAAAAAATTTTGTCTGGAAACAAAAACAAACTAATAATGCTTGAACTCCCTTTGGCAGCACACGCTCCTTTAACTCTGGGACGTCATCAACAAGGCACATGCCAGCTTTGATTCATTCACATCCAGGTTAAACAAGACAACTCACACCCTGATTGGTAAAGAGAAGAGTTTACTGCAGTCTTTAAATAAACACAGAGCCAGAAAGAAGCTACTGTCTATTCCTATACCGTATTTTCATGAAAGCTAGATGGTTCTTCTTTTCCATTTCTTCACCTTCAGTGTGTATGTATGCATGCTAAGTTACTTCAGTCATGTCCGACTCTCTGCAACCCATGGACTATAGCCCGACAGGCTCCTCTGTCCATGGGGATTCTCCACGCAAGAATACTGGAGTGGGTTGTCATGCTGTCCTCCAGGGGATCTTCCCAACCCAGGGGTCGAACCTATATCTCCTGCACTGGGAGGCAGGTTCTTTACCACCAGTGCCACCTGGGAAGCCCTTGCCTTCAGAGTACTAGAAGTCAAATTAAAAACAAGAAAAGGAACCTGGAAACTCACAAAAGAAGAATCAGATATCTGGCAGTAATCACTCTGATGAAGCATTACTACAGGGGAAATGTTTCCATCTTAAGACAAAAATACACACATATATCAACACACACCAACTAATTGCTATCAAAACGTTATTCTGCTAAACCCTCCTGACCCCACCATCACAAAATAGCGCAGAATGATATGTGGACCATACAGTGCAAAATCCCATGGGATGGTCACATTTTGGTAACAAACATACCAGAAGCAATGTATTCAAAGTGTAGTCCCTGTCAAAAGGGCTCCTCAGAAGATAACACATTCATACCAATGAGTTAATGGCACAGCACCAAACAGTTCTGGGCTCTTCTTCATGCACACTTTTCTTCTGTCTAAAGTGATCTAACAAAACTCATAAAAGTTTTGAGCTGTGAAGGACTTCAGAGATGTCCTTATTTAACCATAAATCCTCTCTGTTCAGGTATGAGGTGAAGTCAGTGATTCCCAAGCCAACTGTCTTTTCACATGCTGTATCAAGTCTAATAACGACAATCCTCATTCTACGAAGGATTCAATTTTTGTAAATAGCCCAGAGTGAAAGAGAACTATTTCTGGTGAATTATACACCAGGTGTGAACACAAATTAATGTGTGTGGCTTTTCACATATGGTGGATAAACTGGATGACAGGGAAGACAGGACGAAACTGACTCCTGTGACCCAAGACTCTTAACACCTTTGGGAAACTGGACTTAAAAATGAGGCAAACGTTGGGTGTCACGGAAGGGGCCGAGCTTGGCCAGCACTGCCCGTAATCTAGAAGGCTGGGGGTGCAGACCCAGTGCCCAAGGAACAGTCTTTGCAGGGAGGGTCTCCTTGTCACCCTCTGGACCCTGGAGGAGGGAAGGTGGTGGAAAACCCATGCCATCTTGCCCCTCCCCCTGCACAGCCTTGTCTAGACAGTGTACTCTTCCAGAAACCCCCCATTCTTGGGGTCAGAACCCTCTGCCTTCAGGGCCCCAGACATTGTCTGTCCTATTATGGGGGCTCCGTAGGCAGAACAAGAGCCCCAGCAGCCCCTGCTTGCTCCTCTCAGGTCACTCCCACTCCCAAGGTCACCTGCAGGCACCTGAGGAGGGTTAGCACACAGAAGACCTGAGGAGCCCAAAGGCAACGCTGCTCAGAGAGCTGGATCCACCAGGACCTGCAGCTGTTCTCCCCTCTTCACCACCAGCTAATTATGCCCCAGTCATAGAATTCCACTCTGTCCTCAAAGGGAGCCACAAAAACCATCTACAAGTGATACGGCTTGAGCTGAACAAACGGTCCGTTCTTAACTTTCACTTGTCAAGATCAAAACTGTAACAGGGACTCCATGCATAGCACCGCTGAAGTGACACACTCACCCAGTTCACCACATATGACACGGGAGCTCTTTCATTCCCGGTGTAATCTGTAAGCCAGCTTCTCACATCTTTTGAAACCAGTTTCATGGTTCCATCTTTCTGTATTTTTCACAGTTATTAATTTTGAGGACAAATAAACACAGTTAAACTATATTTTAAACAATCAATTTGCACAGAAGCTTCCAAATACCTAGTTGATTTGAGCCTTGCAAATAAAGTCACACTGGTGACTGAATGAATTTTTCCTTCTATTTACTTTATGAGCTAGATAAAACACAAAGTCTATGAAATAAAAATAGGGAAAGTATCAAGCAAAAAACTTTCAAATAAAAACTTCACATATAAACAGAAGGAAGCTACAGTATCCAACCTACCCTGGTCAACAACTGCACCTCAGTGTCTCATCCTTGTCTTGGCCCAGCTCCACCCTAAGGATTCATAAACCTCCATCTCCAAACCCTGGAGATGCCCACCTTGAGGGTGATGCTAAGCATCCTGATTTATGTGGTTTTCCCAGATGATTTTGACAGCAGCCTCTTCCACTCTGGTGCCCACATCCCACTGGACATTCCTACTGGGGATGTCCCCCAACCACAAATAAAAGTTCTCCCAAACAAAACTCACTGTCTCCTTTACTGCCTCCCCGACCCCTGCTTCCTCCCATCTTCCTTGCTGGAAAATGATACCTGTCATCTAACCAGTTGTACCAAACTGCAAAACCGATTATTCATCATTCATTCCTAAGACCCTCAAGTCACCGACTCCCATTAATTTCACCTCCTAACTATCTCAGCCTGTCCTCTCACTCCAACCTCATGCCTTCATCATCTGTTGCCTAGTTTATTTCAGAAATCTACTATTCAGGAGCATCTTGCAGGCAGGATATAAACTCTTATACAACTATTTACTATTTGTGTTATGAGCATGGCAGTCTGAAAGTAATCATTTTTGAAATGTAAACGAATTAACTGACTATCCTCCACTGATCAACAGGGGACCTGACACAGCTGGACCTGCTGTGTTAAAAGGGACACAAACACAAACTCCAGGAGCCCAGGGTCACAGCCTTACATGGGCCACTGAATCACTGTGATGAGCAGTTAAGGTCTGTTCCCTAGTTTCCCTGCCTGCCAAAGGCATGACATACCTTCCCCACTCTGAAGAGCACTGGGGTGACACAAGCAGGAAGCATCGTGGAAAACGGAAAAATTCCATGAACAGAATACTCTCACTTTTTAAAATGAAATTCATTACATTAATGTAAATATTAAGTGAGTGCAAGATAGTCATGTGATAGTTGGTATTAAGTTTCCTCCTTAAGAGACATATCATTTATTCTATATACATTTATTCCACTATTTTAAAAAGTTATACTTCAAGAGTCTCTTTAAGGAAGATGTTGAGTCCAGGTGGAAAGGACACTCTGAGAACTGAACCATCATGAGAGGTCCCAGCAGAGTTGTCGGTCATGTCGTGTCGTGTCCTGTCAGGTCCTGGCCAGCTCCTCCCACTCATGAATGCTCACTGCCAGCACCTGAGAGAGACACATAGGCACCACCATGACAAGCTCACAATTAACAGAGGAGATGAGAGTGAAGGAGGTAAACAGTATTCAGAGGGAAATGAACAGCAAACAATGCTGGAAGCCATTCCACAGCCAAGCCATCTCCTTGCAGTGGTTCCATCTCCTTGCAGTGGTTCCATCTCCTTGCAGTGGTTCCTCCCAGCCCTGAGACCCAGCCAGCACCCTCTATCCTTCCTGGGCCATGAGCAGAATTTGAGTAGACGTTGAGAGGCCAGGACAAACAGAGACAAAAATGAGGGACATTTTACTAAGCATCAATCAATAATCAACGTTTGCCACAAAAATAATTTTTAATTTTTTTAAATTTAAATGAATTTGTTTCATGCTTAGCTCATAATACGTGATACATCATAAAACAATGCCTACTGAAGATTATGTAAGTCTTTAAACGTCCTTGAACTATTTCTGTCCCCTCATATTTTTATAGCAAAGCCGCCTAAGGTTAGAGGAGTATAAATAATATTACTGACAACAACTGAAACGTCACAGGGCAGCACTTATACCCACAAGTACTAACTGACCCCAATTCCTCCTCTTCTGTTTATGAAAACACAGAAGAAACCAGAAGTCAGAACTGAGCATTCCCCAGTCCCACATTCCTGAAGGTCACCACAGCGTCTTCCCTCGAATACGCCCTGCAGGGCAGGGGTGCCTTCCTTTCAGCCCTCACTCCACGGCTCCAGGCTGGACATCACCACCTGGGACCGCAGCAGGCATCCTCCCTGGACACCGTCAGCGCTGCAGTCAATTTTGGAAGAAGCTGACATGATAACCAGTCATCCCGGAGGAAAACTCCACATGTCTTTCCAGATAAGACCCCAAGGGTACCCGGTAAATCACCACAGGGATAAAATGTTCGGTTCTTACACAAAAGGAAAATTTTATTAGAGCAGCATTTACTCAAGGATGCTGGTGGGCGGCCTCCCATCCCATCCCTGCAGGAGGCTGAGAACAGTATCCGTGCTTTCCAAGGATCCAAAACAGAGCATAAATTCAGCATTAAAAAAAAAAAAAAGACAACCTTTACTATTGCTAACCTTTACAATTTTAAAAAATAAACTTTTATCTGTTTAGCTAAGCACAAACTTTTTAATTTTCCTGAATAAGATTTCAACTTTTTTCAAATAAAACATATTCTGGACTTCATAAGCAAAGGTCATTAATTCTAACTTGAAGAAAGCTTAATCTGTATTTAGTAAACAGTTTGAAATATATAATATTTGGAACAATACATTATGATTTTTATTGGTAAACAGGATACTATCTGAGGGACTGCCAATTATATAAATCCTCATAGTTGAGTTTTATGGGCAAATAGTTTTCTTGTAGTAGAAGAATTCAGCCTATTCTTTTTTCTTCATTTTTATTTTATGTTGGAGTATACTTGACTAACAACGCTGCATTAGTTTTTTCTTCATTTTATGTTGGAGTATACTTGATTAACAATGCTGTGTTAGTTTTTTCCTCTTTTTTATGTTGGGAGTATACTTGATTCAACAACACTCTGTTTTTTCTTCATTTTTATTTTATGTTGGCCTATACTTGATTAACAGTGCTGTGTTAGTTTTTTCTTCATTTTTATTTTATGTTGCAATATACTTGATTAACAACACTGTGGTTAGTTTTTTCATTTTTGTTTATGTTGGAGTATACTTGAATAACAGCGCTTTGTTAGTTTCACACGTACAGCAAAGTGATTCAGTTATACGTATACATGTTGTCCATTCTTTTTCAAATTCTTTCCCCATTTAGGTTATTACAGAGTACTGAGCAGAGTTCCTTGTGCTATACAGTAGATCCTTGTTGGTTATCTAGTTTAAATATAGCAGTGTGTACGTGTCAATCCCAAACTCCCCATCTATCCCTCCCCCCACCCCCTGAGACCTTAAGTTCATTCTGTCTGTGAAACACATGGAGACTAAACAACATGCTGTCAAACAACCACTGAAGAAATCAGAGGAAATAAAAAAACACCTAGAAACAGGGGACTTCCCTGGTGGCCCAGTGGTTAAGACTCTGTACTTCACTGCAGAGGGTACAGGTTTGACCCCTGGTCTGAGAACTAAGATCCCACATGCTATGTGGCATGGCCAAAAAATAAAAAATAAGAGAGTCCCTGGACCTCTGTTGTCCTCCATTTCTTTAAAAGAAAAAACAAAAAGCACAACGATCCCAAACCTATGAGACACAACAAAAGAAATTCTAAGAGGGGGATTTATCGCCATACAATCTTACCTCAAGAAGTAAGTCTCAAACAACGTAGCCTTACACTTAAAACAACTAAAGAAAGAACAAACAAAACCCGAAGTTAGTAGAAGGAAAAAAATCATACAGATCAGAACAGAAATAAATGAAACAGAAACGAAGAAAACAACAAGAAACGTCGATGAAACTAAAAGCTGGAAGCGCCCAGATGACCTCGTCCAGCCCTGCAGCTGACACCGTGGGCCTGGAGCTTAGTGTGAACTGGGGCAAACGGAGTCCTGCAACCAGTGCTCTACCTGCTCACCAACCTCTCCTATCTGTCCTTACATAGCTCACAGTGTTTACTGAAGAAATACAGAAGTCATGAGTTTCCAAAAAACAGGCTTAGATTCTGAGCATAAAATGCAAGCTAAAAACATAAAGATGAATGATAAGAAACTTTGGAAATTAATCTAGTTTACTGAATACCCAAACTCAAAACTCATCTTCTAAAAGGAGATCAGATGAATTCAATTATTCTTAAATTTCAATTATTTTTTAAATTTCACTGAGAATCTAGAGTGACCTAGTTCCTTTTTCCCTTTTAATTCCTTTCAATACATCAAAAATCCAACAAACAGCTATTTCATTTCAGAGAAAAGGCTAAGATCACTCTTAAAGTCCCTTTCACAAAACACTTATTATTCCTCTGTTTCATAATAAAACGGGTATTCAGCTTTAAACATGTACAACGCAGTTTTTGTTAAGCAGCATGTACGTGAACAGACAAAAGAACATCGTGAACACTTGATGTGAGCTCTGAAAATCCACAGAGCACATTTTAACAATAAGAGGGAAAGGTACTGTGCTATGGATAACCTAATGATTCTTTGTCCTCATCCTGCAGAAAAGCCAGGTAAATGCCCCATGTCCAGAAAAAACAAGAAGTCTTCCTTGGACGAGCAGTTAACTGCTTTCCTCTTACTGCCCCTGACCAATGAAGTCTGCTTCCCGTCTCCTGAGAAACCTGTATACAGGTCAAGAAGCAACAGTTAAAACTGGAGGTGGAACAACGGCAGACTGCATAATAAAAGCAGAGACATCACTTTGCCGACAAAGGTCTGTATAGTCAAAGCTATGGTTTTTCCAGTAGTCCTATACGGATGTGAGAGTTGTACCATAAAGAAGGCTGAGTGCCAAAGAATTGATGCTTTCTAACTGTGGTGCTTGGAGAAGACTCTTTTTAGAGTCCCCTGGACTGCAAAGAGATCAAACCAGTTGATCTAAAAGGAAATAATCCCTGAATATTCACTGGAAGGACTGATGGTGAAGCTGCAGCTCCACTACTCCGGCCATCTGATGGGAAGAGCCAACTCACTGGAACAGATCCTGATGCTGGGAAAGATTGAAGGCAGGAGAAGGGGACGACAGAGGACGAGATGTTTGGATGGCATCACCAACTCAATGGACATGAGTTTGAATAAGATCCAGAAGATGGTGAAGGACAGGGAAGCCTGGCATGCAGTCGATGGGATTGCAAAAAGTCGGACGTGACTTAGTAACTGATCAACAACGAAGTCTGTAAGATCATTTCAACACATTCAGCCTTTAATTCCACTGAAATGAGGCCCAAGAGTTAATAGCTTAGAAATGGTGTGTGTATTTTTAGAATCCAAGTCTGGGCTCTGAGGGAAATAAACACCTTTAATTATCATGAATGAGCTTAGAAAGGTTTAGAGATAAACCTTTCCAGAATCTTTTTAATTTAACTTTTTATTATAATAAGTAAAATTTATTCACTGAATACCCTCCAACCTTAGCTGAAATAAAAACTAAGGAGTTCCAGCGCAGGGGCAAGACCAAGTCTGTGCTCCACCAGCTGCACAGGGGCCGTGGCAGGGTCACCTCCACAGAAGTCTGAAGACACAGGCAGCCTCGGTGTGGGGTCGGGCTACAGAAGGTCATAGAACTGAAAGGGGAGCAGTGTGATCATATGTGGTATGCTGCGTGCCCAGGAGCAGGGCCAGGTGTCCCTCTGGTCCTGCAACCACTCAGCGAAGTCTGAAGAAGAGAAACTAGCACAGATGAGCAAACGTCCCGATGGGCACATAGGAAAGTGATTCCCTAATCGAGTCACGATGCCACGGGATCCAGGCTTTGAGCTCCTCCCTGTAGCCCCTTCTACAGCAAAGGTGGGTATTTACAGTGAACCAAAGTCTTCTAAGGCTCATTAAAAACTCTCCCAGGTGTGACCTTCCAGCGTGACAACACAGTAACCAGCTGTGCCAAAATGCAGGGCGTGTCAGACTAACATGAAAAACCGCATCTGTTCATATGCCCCAAAACGAATTCACCACTCTGTCTACACTCGCTGTGCTTCCTCGAGTGATAACAAAGGAAAGAAAACCAAAAGGCTGCCTTTTTTCAGGCAATCACCTACTTTACACTTACATAGATTTTAAATTATAACACTTTGGTTGCTTTACAGATAATCAGGCAAACATAGAAAATAAAACCATATTAGGTTTATAACACTAAACAATAGTTTAAAAATACACCTGTGCTTCAGAAATCACCATTCCTATTTTAGATGCCAAAATGCATACAAGAGAAGTAGAAGTGAAGTGAAGTCACTCAGTCGTGTCTGACTCTTTGTGACCCCATGGACTGTAGCCTACCAGGCTCCTCTGTCCATAGGATTTTCCAGGCAAGAGTATTGGAGTGGGTTGCCATTTTCTTCTCCAGATCTTCCCAACTCAGGGATCGAACCCAGGTCTCCCGCATTGTAGTCAGACGCTTTATCATCTGAGCCACAAGGGAAGTCTAAGAATATTGGAGAGAAGTAGAAACACCCTCAATTTAAAAAAAAATCTTACACAAAAATGACCACTTTTATTATTTTTTAATTTTAAGAAACAACTCCTTTTATAACTACAGTAGCTCACAGTTCCAGACAGATGCCAAGGATTGGCTCACTCAATTTCAATTCCATCTGAAGCTGGAAAACTAAAAATACATTTTTCCAGACATGAGGGTTCCCCGTGTGCTCAAACACGCCTGGAATGCAGACGGCGGAGGACTCTTCCTGCCCACTCCACTGTTCTCTGCCGAAACGACAGCAAGTGAAAACAGACCTGACCTTGGCAGGGAGACACTCAACTCGAGGGGACTGCTGCTGCGGAGAGAGGAGACTCCTGGCATGGGGGGCAGAACACTGTGACTCTGAGACTGGCCAGCACCCCGGCTGAGGCTGAGGTGCTTCCTTCAGAGGAGGAGCCAGCGAGGCCAGAAAGCGTGCAGGGAGTGGGAACGGAGGCACCACTGAGGCCAGGTGCTCAGGTGCCTGAGGAGGGCTGTTTAGGGACCTGGGGAAGGAGAGGTCCTGACACCTGGATCCACTGATCAGCGGTGCAGGGGTGCAGCCTGTCGCTAAGGAGACACAGGCGGGATCTGGGAGGGTCTGAATGGGCTGCTCCTGGTTCACAGGCACACAGTCTTATCCTGGGGGGCTCTCTCAGCCACCCTGCCCAGCAAGACACAGGGCATGGGGACTCTGGGGTCAGCCATGGTCTGCAGGCCTGCCGTCCATCCCCACAGTCCTGCTTCCATGCCTCTCACCCAAGCTCCCAAAGAGTTTCTGCACCAACCCACACCCACACGCGGCCTCCACAGATGCACAATCACAGCAGTCCAAGTCTTCACACCACTGACTGCTGCCTCTCCATGGGCCAGAGAACCTCATGGACAGGGAGACTCAAGGAACTCCCTGGAGGGCAGGACAGTCAGCAAAGACAATCCCCCCGGAACAGGCAATCCCACAGGAGGCACTGCCCATCCTCCTAAGCCCACATCCCACCCTAGTGACCACGGGGCTGGCACGACCCACCCAGCGGGCCGAGGGAGAGCTCTCTGTGCTCACGCTCAGGGTGGTTCCCCCGCAGACCACCTAGCCCAGAACTTGTCCCACACCCTCCAAAGGAAAACCAAACTGCCCCAGGGACCCTGTCACACCAGCGTGCTCGGGAAAATATCACAAGTTCACCGTTAAGTTCCCACAGGCCAATCAGTACCTGATACCTATGCAAATGCATTTATTACAAAGGACACAAACAGTAAAGTGAGAACATTCAACAAAGTATGCAGGCTTACACAATCCCAGCCCTCAAACACAGATCAGCGCTGATCCAGGTCTACCTGATATTAATTCCTTATTCTCATCAACAACACAGTGTAAGTCCCCAGTGAGATCTGAAAAGTATTTCTGATATATGTTATTAACAAGACCAAATTATGTGACTCTACTGTCATTTCTAAAGATCCCAATAATAGACTTAGAGGAGATACACTATTTCCATCCAATTTTCTTTCCACCATAGTTTAAATACTTATTACCTCCTAGAAAAACCACCTCTCACTATAATTTAAGGCACACTGAAAGGCTGGTTCAACAGGGTCATTTCTAAAACACTCAGAGGCAATGAACAGAAGTGCTGTTTTAATTTCCTATTCCTGCTGTAACAAATTATCACAAATTCAGCAGCTTCTGACATCACAAATGTACCTGCTACAGTTCTGGAGGTCGGAAGTCTCACCCGGCGAACAGTGAGGCGTGGGCAGGTCTGGCTCCTCCTGAGGCTCCAGGGGGTCCATCCCTCTTCCTTTTCCAGCTCCAGGAGGCACAGCATCACCACCCCCACCTCTGCCCCCATCACATCCCTTTCCTCTGACTCTGACCCTCCTCCTGCCCACCAGGACCCTTGTGCTGACAATGATCCACCCTGATACTGAGGTCGTCTCCCATCTTGAGGTCCCTAATTCAACGACATCTGCAAGCTCGCCCTTCTGCCACAGAAGGGGACATGTTCTCACTGGGGATCAAGACATGGACATCTTTAGGGGGCCATTATTCTTCCAACCACACATGCTGACAAGTAAAAATTACTTAGAGAATGTCTGTGGTTAATTTTATATTTAACTTTTAAATTTAGGACCCAAGCATTATATCACACAACAACCATATTAATCACTAACCACCAATCATGGAATATCAACCAAAGTGACTAAAAAAATCAGCCAATCAGCAAGTACTGAAGAGCCAAAGTATTTCCAGAGCTATGTAATGTGATGGAGAATGTGTGTGCGTGTTCACACGCACAGAGAGAGACACACAGGGAACAACAGAACCATATGCACACCCACAAAAGTTTAAAATCAAATATAAGGAGGTTTCAACTTTAGTATTCTAACTAAATCTTACTACAATAAAACAGCCTCTTGATCACATAAATTTTTATAGTTTGGGGTTTTGGCTTTCTGTTCAAAGTAACTATGCCCCCCCAAAAAAGATTTCTCTACAATTACATAAATGAATTCCTCCATAAATAGGTGTGTTAAAGAAAAAAGGCAAGAACTCTTTGGGAGGCTGCCTGTGCTTTGGCCAAGCTCAATTTACTCCTGGCCATTGAGGGAGCGACACTTAGCAATTAAACCACCCCCACATTGAGGGAGCAGCAGCCCTAAAATCTGGGGGGCGGAGAAAAACATGACTCTTCACTTGGGTCCAGGCCATATACTCTGGGTTTTCTCCTCAAAGTGCTGGCTTGCTGCTTTTCCTACACATTTTCTCGATTGTAGTCTCTTAAAAAAACTAGAGTTCAAGGAAGCAGAAAAAGTCATCAACATTTGAAAAAATCTACAATCTACAGGTGAATCAATAGCCGAAAACAATTAGACTGTTCAAGGCAACTCAGGTTTAAGCCGCACACCTGAAGGCTTATAAAGAACAGTGAGGACTGCCTACACCTGGCGTGGGGCAGGGTCTGCATGCCCTCCTCCTGGCCGGGACCTCCCTGGTGATGCTTCCTGTAGATCACAACCTTCCCCAGCTGGTGCATCAGTCATCAGGGCTTCAACATGGAACATTTTAGAGCCAAACCATGTCTCCCTTAAGACAAAGAACCGGATTTGGGGCAGCACAACTGGATTTCTACAACTATGTCAGCTACTGGCTTTTAGGGAATCTTAGAAAGTAATGAGAACCCCAATCTATTAAAATCACAACAGATCCCAGAATTTCCTGAAACATTCTCTCAGTCTGCACTCAGGATTCCCTTGCCAAATCTATTATGGTCCAAATTTCTTACCAAAAAACAGAACATCACTGCAGAGAACAAGATCAGTTTATACACTGGTCTAAAAATAGAAAGTGAATTTACCCAAGGCTGCTCTTGAGGTGAATGCTCAGCAGAAACTAGAAGCCACGACATTTCATTACCCCCACTGTGGATTGGTGAAGGCTGCACTGAACCAGGCCTCGCTTCTAAAGTAGGACATGTGTTACTTCCTGGCCTGTGGGGGGCTGCGGGGAGGCATATATTGAATTCCTCAAAACTACTAACAGTAGTTCACTGATACTTGCAGGTCATTTATCCACCACAAACTTAACAATGACCATGCACTAAAGATGCCTTCTTAGGAACTTCTCTCCTACTGACACAGTCATAACTAAACAAAGAGGCAGGTGGAGGATGCTATGAGGCCAAAGGGAGCAGGTCCTCCATCAAACCAGTCACAATCCAAGAAAACAGGAGATGAACCTGGAGGGTGTGGAACCCACACACACAACGGCTCAGTCCCTCACGCCTCCCCTCAAGAATGCACCGTCTACTGGTCTTTCTGGGCCCATCTCAAAGTGTCCCCATCTCTCCGCACTGTGAAAAATCAAGCTTCCACTTCTGGTCCCCAGGACACCATCATGGCTGCATCCTGGGACTGTGCAGTCAGGATCGAGCTGCCACAGGGCCTGGGAGGCACCAGTGAACGTGGGGTCAATGTCCATAAACAAAGATCCCTTCTTTCCTTTCTGACTCTTAAGTTGTCTCTTCAGAATGAATGCTGTGTAAGTGAGGAAGTCAGACCCGCCTGTCACAGCCTCAGCACTGAGGGCTCAGCCAACAAGGCCTCTCCACCACGCGGTCCCTGCGGGCTCCACCCCCGTCTCGGGGGACCCCAGCAGACGCCACCCACACTTCTCTTCTGGGGTCTGGAGTGCTCAATGAGGATGAGGGTCCCACAGTCTAAGGACTCCACCCAAAACCCCTCTTGAACAACAATGTTTCTGCCATCTCAGAACCAGACCCACCCGAAAGCCTGGGAGACACACGAGCACGTTTGTGGGATCCCTGACCTAGCAATCATGACAAACCCTCACAGTTGGTGCCATCTAGGGTGTAAAGCTCGAAGGGCTTTATCGGGGGAGTCAGACTAGAGTCTGAAGATGCATTCTAGCAACTATTCGACAGGCAGCCAGAACACACCCCAAAAAACCCCAAATCACCACTATCTGTACTCATGGACACGCCAGAGCTACTAGTGCATGCACACACACACATGCACATGCACACACACGGTGAGTGCACGGAGAGGTGAGAGTACCCCCATAATGTCCTATTAACTCTAAATGGGGTCCTCCACTGAGGGATGGGGGCCCTCAAGCCTGAGACTGTTAACGCTCTGGAACTCGGCTCTGCTCCAGAGGCCATGAGGACACCTGCCCCAGGGTTGACCCCGCCTCCTGTTAGCGGTCAAGCAGGTGCACAACTGACAGACACACCCAGACCCACCTCTAACCCATCTGAACAACAGGCCCCTCAAAAGTAGTTAATTCAAAGCTAACATAAAAGCATGGGTGGGATCATGCAGAACACATCCAAAAGTTGGTGACCCTGGAACACAGTGACTTCAGGAGGCCACCACAGCCCTCCCCTTCCAGTTTGGCTCGGATGAACTGACTTTTCAGGTCACAGAGCGCTGGATACCACATACAGCTGTCTCCATTTTATGACAAGAGTATGGCTGCTGTCTTCAACAGAGCTGTCTTCCTAGACAAGAACCGCAACCTACAATCCTCCAAAAGGATACAATTCTTAACATGCTACTGCTGCTGCTGCTAAGTCGCTTCAGTCGTGTCCGACTCTGTGCGACCCCATAGACGGTAGCCCACCAGGCTCCCCCGTCCCTGGGATTCTCCAGGCGAGAACACTGGAGTGGGTTGCCATTTCCTTCTCCAATGCATGAAAGTGAAAAGTGAAAGTGAAGTCGCTCAGTCATGTCCGACCCTTAGCGACCCCATGGACTGCAGCCTACCAGGCTCCTCCGTCCATGGGAGTTTCCCGGCAAGAGTACTGGAGTGGGTTGCCATTTCCTTACAGGATCAGACAAAACCAAATGAGACTTAGTCAGCCATTGGTGCCATCCTCACTAAGACACAGGAATCCATGGTGATGAGAGCGACTCCGACAATTCCATGGGGGTGTGGTCCAGAGGAAGAGGCCATGCCCACAGACACCCCTGAAGGACACAAACCCTCAGAGTCTCACTGGAACACATACAAATGTGCATCACAGAGTTCCTGCCCATGCCCTGAAAAAAAACCCAGCATGCACACCCACCCACACCCACCCACAAGCGCACACACACACCCACCCAGTCCCACACCCACAAGCACATACACACACACACACACACCCCACCCCTCACAAGCACGCACAACACACCCCACCCCCTACAAGCACACACACCCATGCACACACACGCAACCACCCTACACACACATACACATCCACCCACACCCACAAGCACAGACACACACACCCACAAGCACACCTACACACACCCACAAACACACCCACATACACCCACAAGCACATACACACAAGCAGACACACCCACACACACAAGCACCCTCACACACACGAACTCTGCCCATTAAGAACAGACTTTCTGGAGATCAACTTCTCCCCTGACTGCTGCATACTCTCATGTGAAACAACACAAAAAGTTCAACATATGGAAGACTCTGGATAAAAATAGAATCTTTTCATATGATTATCATTATAGGGACAACTAATGCCCTGGTTTCTCCAAAGCACAGCACAATATTGAAAGTATGACTAACTTGTTCCCCTAAAAATCCTGACACATTCGAAGCAGGAAGCCAACGCTTGTGTCAGGAGCACAACTCCTCCATCATCGTTCTTTTGCTGTCAGAGTCACATAAACAAAGTAACACTGAATCACAAAAGGACGCATCCAGCTGTTCTGACTCACTGATCCAAATGTAATGTAGAACAGCTAAGAATATCAAGAGACAATTAATGATCAGAACACATTTAACCACCGCCCCCTGACTTCAGGGCTCTGTTCAAGCACTTGACCTTTTCTCTTAATGTGAACTTTCCAATAAACTCCGGAATTAACAAGATGATGACTTTTTCTTGTGGTGGAGTGAGGAAGAAATTGGTGGAAGGCTGTTCCCTCAGCTGTCAGAACTTTTCTTTAGGAAAATATCAGCGAGTGAGAAGCAGCCCGAGCTTTTTAACATGTACATCCAGTCCAGCAAACAACATTGAAGGAGTGTAAACAACAGCAGCACATCGTATCAAAGCCATTTCTTTAAGGAATTAAGCACCCATAGCATCTTTTCAAAATTATTTCATGCTATCTCATAATTAACTCAATTCACAAGTAACAGAAGTCATCCTTGCATCTTTGAAATAAGAGAATAATTTTTTCCCCAAAATACTTTGCCTTTCTTTCAAATGATTGAAATTCAGGGTATTTAACAGGATACTCATGCTCCTTGACGTCTTAGAAAATAAAATACCTCCAACATCAAAACCTGAACAGATAATCCCACAGTTCAGGCAGGTTTGAAGGCATTTAAAAGGGAGCAAAACCCGCCTGCAGATTTGGGGCTGACGCGAAGCTCTGTGCAGGTTTCCATCTTGTCCGCCCTTGGTCAGATCGAGCCAGCGACCGAGCGGAAGGCAGAAGCCACAGTGCGCGTCCTGCAGCCCACTGCCCAGGGGAACCCTGTGTGTGCGGCTCCACACTCCTGCCGCAGAGCCTACAGCAAACGGTACAGGCTGCCTTCGGGAGGCGGTGGCACAAAGGCCCCAAGCGGCCAACAAACGTCAGCTCCATATGTTTGGTCTGTTTCATAAGCCATCCGACAGAACTCCCGAGGCCGCCCTGGGCTTCCTGCCTGTTCTGCCTCATTCGTCCAGCACAGCTTTTCCCAAAGAGGCCCCAGGGCCTGCAAAGTCCTCGCTCTCACCGACAACTCCTAATACGTCCCTCCACAAAGCCTTTTCAGATTTAGCAGCAGAAAAGCTAAGCATTTCCTTTGACGTCATTCAGTTCAGTTCAGTTGCTCAACAGTGTCCGACTCTTTGCAACCCCAGACTGCAGCATGCCAGGCTTCCCTGTCCATCACCATCTCCTGGAGCTTGCTCAAACTCATGTCCAACACGTCAGTGATGCCATCCAACCATCTCATCCTCTGTCGTCCCCTTCTCCTGCCTTCAATTTTTCCCGGCATCAGGGTCTTTTCCACTGAGTCAGTTCTTCACATCAGCTGGCCAAAGTATTGGAGTTTTAGCTTCACCATCAGTCCTTCAAATGAATATTCAGGACTGATTTCCTTTAGCATTGACTGGTTGGATCTCCTTGTAGTCCAAGAGACTTGCAAGCACCTTCTCCAGCACCATAGTTCAAAAGCATCAATTCTTTGGCACTCAGCTTTCTTTAGAGTCCAACTCTCACATCCATACATGACTACTGGAGGAACCAAAGCTTTGACTAGATGGACCTTTGTTGGCAAAGTAATGTCTCTGCTTTTTGATATGCTGTCTAGGTTGGTCATAGTTTTACTCCCAAGGAGCAAGCGTCTTTCATACATTATGTAGAAGAAATTATGTGCTTCACTCATTATGTACTTCACTCATATACAAGATCATATATATATATGCTTCCTATTCAATGAACAGAAAGAAGAAAAAAAGAAAGGAAGGATGAAAGAAAAGGCCCCTGAGGACAGAAACTGTTTTCTTATTCATGACTAAATCCCCATCTCCTATTAACAGAACAGGGCCTGGTCCCTCCACACTCAACACACAGCAGCTGAATTAGCATGACTGATATTATGTCTATAGGTTGAAATACAAGCATCTCTATGACTTCAAACACCCTGAGTACCCCAGTGGCCCACACAACTGGCATTTGTACTAGAGCCACTTTAAATGGGCGTCCAAATCTCTGTCCAGGTAATTCATTTATTTTCAGGACTTTTCAGACATGTCTGCCTTTTTTGTATTTTATTATTTTTTTAGATCTATTACACCACTTATAACCAAGACTAATTCACCCAATTAACTTTCACAATTAAAATGTCAAGTATATGTTAAAAGATGAAAATCATAAGGAAAGGTATGATACAATACAGCAAGTTTACCCACATCTTTAAATGAAGATATGAAAATGGAAAGTTCTCCTAGGCGGGGAAACAAGCTATCAGACAATCTAAAAACCTCAAAGACAAAGAGTGACGAAGGAGGAGGAAAGACCTCCAAGCAACATTCGTTCTTTGAATTTGACTTCAAAAGAGCACTTAAAACGTGAACTCTCCCCCACACCCCACACCCTGCCAGTACTGTGTGTTGCTCTATGTCCCTTCCTGGGCGGCAGTGGGTGCTCTCACCAGGACCTTCCCAGTCCGCCTCCTGCGCACAGCAGCCACAGAGGGACCACACATGGCCTCTTAGAAAGGGCCTGACCCACACGTCTCCTCACTGCTTGATCACAGCAGTGGCTTCCAGAAACGACACCAGTGCTGGCGCTCCCTGGAGCCAGTGTCCGCTCTTAAAAGTCAAACAGGGCCAGTTTAGTTACTCAAAGAAATGCTTACATGCTGGTCTCATACTTAAATGAACTCAAGTTAAAGGACGGCCCTTCTCAGCTGGTGTGCGCTCGGCATTGGTTGTTCCCTGATCTTGCCCAACATGAAACATTCCACATATGTGGAAACAGGGTCAAAGGTCAGACTCAGAGCTGTGCACTGACCATCTCAAATGTGCAGGAACACTGCTCTAGTTTATACAGAAAATGCCTGCAAACATTCACACAACAAATGAGTTAAGAAAGCTCACAGGAGGTTTCTGTTACGGTCCCTAAAAATGCCAGAGAACAGGTGTGCAGCAAAGGATGGGCCAAAAAAGGCAGGCAGGGCACCCGCGCCTCCAGGCTAGAAACTGCACATGCTCAGGCCCCACCCAAAGCCACGGACGACGGGGGCCACGGCAGTCCTCAAACTCATCCAAGCATAGGACTGACAAGCATCAGGGCCAATGGATCCCCAGAAGCTAATTGCAAGAAAACACACTTAACACCTCTCTCCACCATCCTCCTCAAGCTGAGCCAGGAGTGGACACTCAGTTTCAGAAACCCTCCCCCCAGGCACGGCACATCCCAGTGTGGGACCCACTGGAAAACCAGCAAGAAACCTTCTCTCAGCTGGCAAGCACAGTTATGAAAAGACACCCATAAAGGCCACAATCCATCCCCCAGCTGGCCCATGATTGCCCGGTGCCAGCACATTTCAGCATGACAAGAAAACACACGCATGAGAACTGCAGCCTCCTGACTGGATTCTTCTCCCGGTGAGGCCCCCACCATCAGCCAGCAGAAGGGTTGCCAGCCTGTCCTACGTGGGAGAGGGCTCGAGAAGGGACTCCCCCCAGGATGTGTGCGAGGTCTGTGCACTCGCACTCATGGAGGGTGTTTGCCACTCACAGATTTAAATCAACCAACGTAACTTCCCCCAGACTCAGCGTCCACACATACAAAATGCCAGCTCAACAGATAAAATAACGTAGTTTACTTCCGTACGTGATCACTGATCCTGGCATCTGATCTATGTGCCTGCCAGATGGGGAGGGGTCGGTACCACCAGCCCAGGAATCAACTGGGAGGAAAGTCAAGGCATCAAACGGCTCCAAGGTTTCTGTTCTTGGCAAGGCTGAACCAGGCAAAACCTGCGGCAGCATCCACTCAGGATGGCTTTGCTTCCAACTTCTTTTAATAATTGCCATTGTTCCTAATTCATGATAATTGGAAGGGGAACTTAACAGCAGGTAATTAAGCCACTGCACCATCTGCTACTGAATTACAGTGCCACACATTCAAAATAAAAGTAGACTTTATACCAGGAACTGTGGCCTAGAAACGCAGTCCAACAGGCTCTTCCCCGTGGCTTCCTTTGGTTGCAACCCCTGGCGGGGAGAAGCCCAGACCCCCACTCTGCAAAAAGTTTGTGTCTGACCTTCGCCCACCCAAACCTACCCCCTGCCCTCGCCTTCCTCCAGCCGAAGAGGCTCAGGGAGTATTTTCTGATAGATGGCCAGGGAGCCTGCGTTCCCACCAGCGACTGCACGCACACCACTTCCCACAGCAGCCGAGGACCAGGAAGGCAAACTCCGCCGCCGCTCTCAGGTTCTCATTTCAAAACTCAAGCACGTCTGAATTCACATCAGTGACCACACAGACGACACGGATGACAACGCAGCTTCCACAGCCTGGGTGGGACTCTGCGCCGAGCCCCACGTGGGTCCACAATCTGAGTCCACACAACAGGGAATTAATTCTGCCGTTTCCCACAGCATGGACAGCGGGACCTGCCAAGTATTCTTGAGACAGCCAACAGCCGCTGGGGGCTCCATCTCTCACTGCTTCTGCCAATGTTCAAGTGATAAAAATAGAAATCAAGTGTGAGCCACTTGCTTTGTCTTTCAGGCGAAGTCATTTGCGCAGCTGTTAAGAAGAAGAAATCAAATGGTATATGTCTTCAATCTAAGCCCACAGACCACATGGCCCCTTTCTGTCAGGCCCAGAAACTCGCAGATAGTCTCACTGGGGCTGGGTTGTATATAACGGGGAACAAGCTGCCGTGCTGAGGGTTTTGTCTCCTCCAATACATTCAACTGATCAAGCATCCACCACCGAGACATCAAGGTCATTTATAGTCACTTACACAATTACACAAGAGAAGTTAAGGACACTGCTTTACCAAACTTCAGTTCTCTAAGACACGGCCCCATCCAGATAAATGTTTATGAAATGTCCCCTTTCCTGGGAGGCTAGAAGAGACAGCTAACAGCAGTTTTCCAGGGCTCTTTCTTCACTGGAACTTAACTCACCTGGAGCAGCGTCACCGATGGGTTTCACCGATGGAGTGGGCAACCACTTGGAAGAGTTCCTGGGCTTTTGTGTTGAAAATCTGTACCAAGCACTGCGTACAAGAGCCTCCAAACAACAGGAACTGCGGCTCATGTCAGATCATACAAAAGGGCTCTTGGAATGCAACCCTACGAAATACCACCTCGTTTCCTACTCCCAACCAAATTACCCTGTCTGCCAGTGTTTCACTGATGGACTGAGGCTCAGGGTCTAAGAGAAGACACGCCAGGGGAATCCTTGCACATCCAGCGCCCTTTCTTCCAGTGCTATCCTGAAGACTGCTGAGAAGGGCCTTTCTCCTTCCTCAGTGCAACAACTCTGGCTCGTGGCCCCACTCCCCACCCACCACTCTGTCTATCCCTCAATTACAGGCTTTTGTGGGGAAAAAAAAAAAATCAGTTCTTTTTACTTTGGGTTCCAAAACAAGTACATAATTTCGAACAATTTCATCAATTAAATTATCAAGCAGCAGTTTGTAATCTGGACCACGATCTGATGCAAAATTCTCAAGTAATTTGGGCGGCAATAATAGCTCCTATTTACATTACAGACAAACAGATGAAAACTTCAACTAATCTGTACATATTGTTTGTGGGACCAATTTCATAAACAAACCAGCTATTCAAGCAAAAAGAGTGTCTTCAGTCAAATGCAAATTAATTCGCTTCTCTCATAAAAGATCTTCATTTCCAATAGAGATTTTTAAACCTGTGGTAGGAGGAAATGCCATGAATCTACAAGCCTCCGTCTGTGTCCTTGCTTCTCACAAGGCGAGCCCGCCGAGCAGAGTGGAGCAGCACAGAGACCGCACGCGGGTCCAGGGGCAGGCCGGGAACCAGCCTGGGACACAGGACAGCCTGGCGAGCTCCCCCACCATGCGGCGCCCCTCAGGGTCCCGTGGGGTCAATGTGACTGTGCACCTGAAGGATGCAATGCTGAGCCCCCAGAGTGATACGCAGCTGGTGGGAACACCCTCCTGTAACAAGCAGAGAACATGGGGACAGGCCTTAGGAGTGGTTCCCAGGGCTCTGAACAAGGCATCCACCTCAGTGCCCTCGGGAGCAGCAGGTGACTGGGGCGTCCCAGCCCGGAGACTGGAATTGGGGGGCCCCACTCAGGACACAAACTCAAAAGTTCTTTTCCCTCCTGAGGAATGGACTGCGACTCTAGGGTTAGGACGTGCACACTATTCACATACAGAATGGATAAACAAGGTCCTACTGTAGAGCACATATCCTGGGGTAAACCATAATGGAAAAGAACATAAAAAAGAATGTATATGTATATAAATGAATCACTATGCTGTACAGCAGAAATTAACACCACACTGAAAATCAACTATACTTCAATAAAAGTACATTAAAAATAAAAATAATAAACTTCTTAAAAAGTGAAAAAAACAAGGTTCTTTTCCCTCCTTCACCGAGACATAACTGAGATGTGACACTGTGTTAGTTCAGGGTGCACGTAACAATCTGATACATTTAAACAGAGTCACATGACACTACAGTGAACTCCTCCAACCCCGCAGTCTCACTTTGTCTTGCCGTGAGAACACTTCAGATCTACTCTCTCAGCAATTTTCAAGTACGTAGTAGTGTTGTGAGCTACAGTCACTGCATCCCACCCCAGAACTCTCATCTTACGACTGGGTCTGAGCCCTGTGACCATCATCTGTCCCTCCCTCAGCCTCTGGCACCACAGTTACACTCTCTGCTTCTATGAGTCTGGCATGTTTAGATTTCACATATAAGCAGGATCATATAGTATTTGTCTTTATTTTATTCAAGTATAGTTGATTTACAATGTTGGGTCAACTTCTGCTGTAAAGGGATATGATATTCATTTTCATATTCTTTTCCACTATGGTTTATCACAGGATATTGAATATGATTCCCTGTGATATACAGTAGGTCCTTCTTGTTTATCCATTCTCTATATAATAGCTTGCATCATGCAGTATTTACCTTTCTCCAACCTAATCCACTTAGCATAACGTCCTTCAGGTTCACACACATTGTTGCAAATGGCAGGATTTCCTTCTTTTAATGGCTGAATTATATATATATATCACATTTTCTCTATCCATTCATCCACTGATTTTCAGACTTACGTTGCTTCCACATCTTGGCTATTGTAAATAACGTAGCACTAAACATGAGGGTACAGGTGTCGTTGAGATTTTTATTTCATTTCCTTTAGATAAATACCCAGAAGTGAACTTGCTAGATCATATGGTAGTCCTATTTTTAATTCTTTGAGGAATCTCCATACTGTTTTCCATAGTGGCTGCACTAATTTACATTCCCATGAACAGTGCACACTCTTCTCCACACCCTCACCAATCTTGCCATCTCTTTTCTCCTTGATAAGGACCATTCCAACAGGTGTGAGGTGATATCTCACTGTGGTTTGATCTGCATTTCCCTGATGATTAGTGATGTTGAGCATATTTTCATGTACTGTTGGCTACGTGTATGTCTTCCTTGGGAAAATGTCTATTCAGATTCTCTGCTCTTTTTTAAAATGGATGGCTGTGATTTTGGTTTTCTTTTTTTTAATTTAGTTGTGTGAGTTTCTTATAAAATCCTGTGATCAGGTAAAACCCAGGAATGACTCCAGATCTGAAACCCCATGGTTTGCATTCAGCTGCCCGTGTTAGTGAAAGGATGCAACAACTCCATAAAAGGACAAACCTCTGATAATCCTGGTTGATGTCACAATATTTATCTCACAACATAAAGGTACTGATGAAATGCCTCCAGGAAAGAGCTCAAAGCTGACACATTCTCCTTTAATTATTAAAGCTTTAAAATCCACTCAATAAATTATTTTAATCTAAATCTCCAGCACAGTGGCTACAACACAGTGAGCAGTAATTCGTCTGGCTAGCAGATGTGGACCCAAAGCCCATAGCCCTCTGCATGGACATCTGCCCTGTTGAAGCTCATGTCTGGTTCCACTCAACAACATACACCTTTCCGGATTCATGCCCCATGTTCCCAACTCCCTGCAACCACAGAGCAAGCCCTCTGAAAGAGTCTGAGGCCTCTGTGGCTGCAAGAGATCCTCACAGCGGGCTTGACAAATACAGCAAGAAGCCTTCTACCTCAAGCCTGTATTCTCAAGTAGGTCTGATCCTGACTGGCCTAGTCCTCCAACAGTGGTTCACAAACCTCATCCTGCACCAGAGCCCCTGAGAAGGCTCAGCAAAATACAGGCTGGCAGGTCCTCCCGGTGCCTGGCTTCTGATTCTGCAGGGCTGGGCTGGCCCAGCAGCTCACTCCTGACATGCTCCCGGGCCAGAGACGTTGGAGCCCCACCCCACCTCCCTGGAGAGCTACCCTCCTCGGCACATCAAGGGACCAACCTGGCTTTAGTTCAGCTACTTCCTGCTCCTGCTCCTCCTCGCGCCCTCCTGAGTCTGCACAGGGAGCCCCCCTTGTGTGGTGAGGCGCTCTTGCTCTTTCCAACAACAAAGTCCCACCCGCCTCACTGCAGATGAGTAGACATTCTCCTGATTCAGATCTGCTACACAGCATGCAGCCACTAAAAATAACATTCGGTAAGAACATTTGTCAACATGGAAGTTTTTCACGATACAGTTCTGGTAGAAAAACAGCAAGTAATAAGGCTGTATTTTTCAGAACACAGAAATACTGGTTTAAAGTATAGATGGGTAGATAGATGGATAACTGGGTGGACAGTTGGATGGATAAGTGGATGGATGCATACAAGATGGATACTGAGAAATCCCTGGAAAGAGATACATTACAGTATTAGAAGAGGTTACCCATGGTGGTGAGATTACTTTGTGTTTTTTACCAAACGATTTTCAGTTAACACTATTTAGTAACAGGAAAAAATCAGTTGCTTTAACTTTGTCTGAAAATGCTTTAGGAAGTGTGTGTTTTCCTGACACTTCTTGATCAGGTCACTTTCACTGGTTACGCTCATTCTCATTCATCCCAGAGTCAGTGTGACACGGTGGGAAAGTATATCTTTTGAGTCCAAAAACCTAGTTCTGCCTTCACATCTGTATACTGGAGGCAGTAGCTCCCCTTCCACTTCAATGGGCCACAAAGAGCACATGAAACTACACCCAAGGAGCTCCCGGAAACCTCAGAGCACAAACGCAAGGTGAAGTCGGTGACTGATTCGGCTCCTCAGCTCCTCTTGGGAGACTCGCTGCTTCCTCCACCACTCAGTGTGCATCTCACCCAAAAGACACAACAAATGCTGTATTTTATTTTAATATAATAGCAAATTTACAGTGAAGTCCACTCCTGAGTGATCTAGAATCCACTCCAACCAACACCAGGCAGGCATGCGGCTCCTGCCTGCATCAAAGAGCAAAGCAATGCAAGCCCAGGTACACAGAGCCTGGTGCAGGACTGCCTTCCAAAGTCAGCTGAAGCCCATTTATGAACACTTTAAATATCCAAGATACAGAATTAAGCAACTTGCTCATTCAAGAAGGATTAACAAGCAAACCCTAAGCAACTGTTCGCCCTAGTGGGCACAAGTAAAATGACAAAATAACACTGACGGTGCTAAGACGGAGAGGCACATGCATCACCATGACAACAAAGAGAAGGAAGCAACTGCACGTGGGCTGGAGAGCTGGGTCCCAGGAGCCCAGAAACCCTGAGACCCTCCGCACATTCTCTGGGTGCCAACAGGCTGCACCCACACCCCCAGCTTCACCCGCTGTGGCTTCTTGGAGCACAATCAACACCAAGAAGACTCACTGTCCATCTTAAAGCAGACACCCAGGAAACATCACCTCACACTGCACTTTTGCTAGATAAATCTCCTTCATTTTGATCCAGGCTCCAAAAGACAACTCTGAAAATAAAAATATGTCAACCTAATTTACAGGCGTTTCTTCAGCTGGCCATCATTCATACCAATAATTACAAAACAACCTGAACTCCACTGCAGCTAGCAGACAAGCTCTCTATATCCGCTGGCCAACCAGCATCTGCCAGGGCCAGTCAGAGGGACATTAAGCCCCATGACCATGACTAACAGTCACTCTCACACCAGCTTCAGCCCAGAGGAAAAACCATGTAAAAAGTTAAATACGTACTAAAAACAGGCAGCTGGCAGCACCCGATTCCTGAACTGGATGCTGCTCAGAGGGCTTTTGTGGCCAGTGTGGCTCTGATGGGGCTCGCCCCCACCCCACCCCATAGGGAAGGAGACTGGAGCCTGGTTCCACCAGGGCCTGTAGGCCAAGCCACCAACAGCAGACAAGACATCCCTCTCCACAGCTTCCAAGGGCTGGGGAAACACAGAGGAGTTATAAACAGGAGGAGAAGGCCTGGGGGGAAACAAAAGTCTCCTGATTTTACAAAAGATGTAAAGCCATGCAGGGCCTCACACATACGTGACCCGTGTACTGCTGTTTCTCTCAGGTGATGGCCATTAGTAGCTCCCAACATATCCAAATAGAGACCACCTCTCCAAATTATATTGATTACTCACAAATGGGGAACAGTTACCTGCCCCCAAAAATAAAGAAATTTAACCTGAAACTGTGTATGACAAAATTTATTTGAAAATAACAACCCTTCAAGCTTAAAAGAATTAAATAGTGAGGAATATTGCATTAGATGGTAACAGAATAAAACAGTGAAGGTTAATTGCCACAGAAGGCCCTAGAAAAGGGCCCCTAAGCAGAGTGTGGAGATTTCCACAAAACAGACAGAAGAGATGCATCTAATGAGACGCAGGATGAGCCACTGGGCTCATCCCAAGATAACAAACTACCCACACTGTACTCAAAAGTAAAGCAAGCTGCCACGCTGTGAATAAATGAAAACACATAAGCTTGGAAGCAGTGTTCTGACAGGATGCTGCTTCCAAATTTCAATCTTATTAACCCTCAATCCTGTCAACACAAACACTCAACAACAGCCACACTAGCTAAACACCTGTGACCTGCAAGGTGCCATATGCACACCTTGGATCTTCACAACCACCTTACCACTGGGGTGAAACTAGGACCCCATCTGACAGACGAGAAAACAGAGGGAAGGATAGGTCACCAAACCTGCCACAGCCACACAAGTGGGAAAGGACAGCAGCCAACGCCAAGACATGAATCCACACACCCACTTAAACCAGCGACCAGCCACCCCCATGGAGCTCGGCTGCGTGCACCTGCCCTCAGGTGCATCCACACGGGGGACTGGGGCAGGGGGCACCCACCCGACCAGCAAGCCCTGGAGGAACGGTCCCAGCGCTGCCTCCTCTCCACCTCACCTCTGTTTCCGGTATCTTTCTCCACCACCCACACTTCATTTCTCCGCTGCTTTCTTCCCCGAGCCCATCAAGTGGCTCCACCTGTTTAGAGAAGCCCAGCACTGCATCCCACGACGTTCTGGCCTATTCTGGATGGGATTCAAGACGGGGAAGTGCCGGCGCAGAACAGGGGCCAGAGACCACCCATCGAGGCAACTCGGGAGAACACCGCGGCCACAGATCCTGAGTCTGGTAAAACCTGTTCCTGCTCTTTCACTGCAACTCCCATCGAAGACCACTCCTGAACCAATCCGCTAATTTCCCCAAGAACCACTGGCATCTATTCTTTGGTTTCAGATACCACTCTCCTATGAGTTACTGATAAGAAATAAGATCGAAAGCCTCAAAGTTAAAGTCGCTCAATCCTGTTGGACTCCTTGCGACCCCGTGGACTATAAAGTCCACGGAATTCTCCAGGCCAGAATACTGGAGTGGGTTGCCTTTCCCTTCTCCAGGGGATCTTCCCAACCCAGGGCTCCAGCATTGCAGGCAAATTCTTTACCTGGGAAGCCCAAAGCCTTATACGTCATACAGAACTCATATATGAGGCTTTGGGCAAAGAGTCGGACACAACTGAACGACTTTCACTTTCACTTGGAGGCTTCCGATCTTATTTCTTACCTTTAACTCATAGGAAAATGAAAGTCTCTCAGTCATGTCCGACTCTGTGACCCCATGGACTATACAGCCCATGGGATTCTCCAGGCCAGAATATGGGAGTGGGAAGCCTTTCCCTTCTCCAGGGGCTCTTCCCAACCCAAGGATCAAACCCAGGTCTCCCGCACTGCAGGCGGATTCTTTACCAGCTGAGCCATGAGGGAAGCCCAAGAATACTGGGCTCATAGAAGAGTGGTGTATATCATACAAAACTCATTTCTGTCCCGTTATTAAAGGCAGATCTCATCCCGTCACTCGCTGGGCCAGGAGCTCTCCCAGCTGGAAGGGAAACCCCGACAGCGGCTCCTGAGACCAGGACCCTCGCCTTCGCAGAGAGGCCGCGGGCCTCGGGGAGCGGTGCTCACGACAGCCTCACGGACCACACTGTCACCCCCACCCCCCGGCCCTCGCAAGGCTTTCCTCCTACCTCCCAGGAGCTGCTGTGCCACCAGGCATCACAGCCGTGTCCCAGGCAAGAAGAAACGGTGGGAGGCTGGGAGCTGTTTGGATTTTTATCCACAAAAGACGCCCTCCTCAGGAACCCTGACCAAGGCCACATTCTCTAGAACCTGTCTCCCCGCCACTGCTCGTTGCAGAAGCGAGTTTTACGCTGGACCCACTGCTTCCCGAGCAAAGCCGCTAATTTGTTCATGAAAAGAAAAGAAAACGGGCATCTTATTGGCGGCCGGCGGCCGAGAAGACCCTACGAGGGATCCCACCTTACCCGACCCCAGGCACCAGCTGCCTCCACTCCCACAGCCCAGAGGACAGTGGGTCTGCCTCGAACGCAGCGTTAAGGTCAGCTGACGGAAAGGAGGTAACCAGCCCGCGACGCCCGCCCGGCCAGCCCGGCACACACGAACAAGATGGCGTCTCCTCCGCTTTTCCACCCACACGAGCGTCGCCGGGCAGCACGCGTGCGCAGACACCCAGCAGGTGACTCCGCAGCCCCCGCCCCCAGCGCCCGTCGGGCTAGAGTCTGCTGCGTATGCGGTATTGCCCCGAGACTCAGGGATACATCAGGCACTAACGTGCAGACTCAGAAACCTGAACAGCGTCATCAGCCGCATTCCAGGCACAGTGCTGAGCGCCTCACGTGTACTAATCACTTAACAAAAACTTATAATAAAAAGCTTAATATAAGTTTATAATAAAAACTCCCACCTAATCGATGAGGAAACAAAGGCAGAAAGGTTTATGCAGGAAAGTACCCAGCCACCAAGTAGCAGAACCAGGTTCAAGACAATGTTAAGCGCACGCTGACCTCGTTCTCTAGATCGAAATAACATCCAGAATTAACGAGATAAGATACCACCCTACAAACAAGGCAAAGGTGGTCCTGGGTGGCCTGTCTTTAACTGCAGACTGGGGTCCGTGGCCTCAAAAGTCTCCAGCACCAAACTCAAACTTTCACACACCCAATAATACCTAAAATCAGCCCAAACAAGCATGTTCCAGGCTCCAGGAGCTGCTGCTCTGCCCAGGGGAGCGGATGGAGGTTCGGACCGAGACCAGGCCCTCCACTCGGGGCAGGTCCGAATCGGACACGTGGCACAGCCACCCTGCAGGAGGCCCGCAGGATGGACTGACGTCAGCCAGTGAAAACGGGCCAAGTGGGAGCCCTGTCAGAGACAAGGAAAGGCCTGATTCACAAGGAAGAGAGAACCAAGAGTCCCCAGGAACCATCAAGTTTTCTTCAGTCTAACCTGCAGGATCCTCAGCCTCAGCCCTACCCACACCTGGTCAGATGTCTGAGGGGGGGGGGGTGTCCTACCGCAGGGTCCATAGTAGTGTCCCTCTCTCCCCACAGATGCCAGCATCACCACAACTGCAGTCCTGACCATCAAAAATACCTCCAGAAACGCCCAGTGTCCCCTGCCCTGGGGGTCAAGGTCACAGAGGCCAGCAACCACTGGGCTGAGCAGGTGGATGAGGTGGATTCATGGAGTGTGGGCCTGGAGGGCTCTGAGCAGCTTAACTAGAAATGTGTTTTTCTGTGGGGTTCCCTCCCAGGAATAGTTGATCGGGGATCTCTCCTTAGGACAGTGGGTGGCACAGATTATAGAAGGGGTGGAGCCTGGTGGGCTGCCGTCTATGGGGTCACACAGAGTCGGACACGACTGAAGCGACTTAGCAGCAGCAGCAGCAGCCCAGCTGGGTCCGCATCGCTGGGTCCACAGAAAAGGAGGCAGGGGCTTGACATGTGGTGGCAGCACAGACATGGAGAAGACATGAGCCCCGAGGCCCCAACCCTCAGTATGCATGTGCAAGGATCCCTCAGTCACCTGGTGTGTGGGGTTCTTACAGTTGACCCTGAGAGGCGGCTACAACGGTCCCTGTCCCAGAAGAAGAAGCTGGTCCACAATCCACAGAAGAAGGATCCATGTTCACCTCAAAGCCTTTGTCTCTCCCAGGCATCAGGGCCCCTGGACCCAGACCTGCCCTAGCACTGCAAGAATGGATGGGGGTCTGAGATCCACGCCCCTGGGCCCAGAGCAGCCCCTGGTACTGCAAGAATGGATGGGGGTCTGAGATCCATACCCCTCCACCTGCCAGAGGCCAGGTCGAGGTGGCTGCCCACACAGACACCTCCAGACAGACACTTCAAAGATGGACCTCGTCTTGAAGGATGACACACAGTCCTGACAATGGGGAAAACAGGTCCACTGGACCAGACTCAAGTTTGTTGTTGCCACCACGGGGTCACAAACGTTGAGTCACGGGAGGTGTCCTCACGCGGGGGCTGAGATAAGAGCACTTTATGCAAAGCTGACCACCAGCCTCGTATTGAGTCCGTTCTAACTAGTCTGGACTAAATTCTTCACGATGTTTGGTACCCTAAACTCCCTGCCAGGAGCAGACCCTGTCTCTGGCGATGGTACCTGATCCCTCAGGGGCCAATGAAGAACATTCTCTTTCTCACCCATAAAACAGCAAAGCACCCAAGCATCTCTGTGCTGTAAAACTAGTGTCGTAAAATCAAAGGCACTCACACACTCAGCCCACATCTCTAACCAAGAAATGAAACCACACAACTACCACCAATCAGAACAGTACTGATTGCTTTGCTTTTCTGGTTTCCCTCTTTGTTTAAATAATCAAAGATATTTGTACACAAGGAAAAACTGCACTATAGAGCCAAACAAAAAAATTTTCTTTCTAATTAAAGATCTTTAAATTCTTCCATATACTTTCTTTAATAGTTGTAATTATAGCCCTATTTAATGCTATGCACTTCCACTAAATGAGAGGTTAATTATACAGACTCTGGTAATTATGAAAAGTAAAATAATGTATGAAATGTCATAATGAATAATTAATAAGACCTCTTTGATCTGGTTCAGACCAGAGTAGCAGAGCTAACAGGCTCCCTCTGTCTCTTTGGTGTGAGGACAATCTGACTGAATAAACCAAGTATTTGATACTAGAAGCAGGAGTTCATAATAAGCATTTACCTTGCCTTAAAACTAAAGGTGAAAATTTCTAGTTAGCTTCACACTTAAACAGATACCCTAGAAGTAAGGCCTGGTGGCTAATATACCTTGAGGCACAGAGTGGAGACAGTGTATCTATGGCAGATGTTCTAGAGGTCTCCTCTCCATCCTGCTAGACTGTGTTACAGGGTTGTCACATCACATGAAACTGTGTAAACACAAAAGAAGCAGCAAGAAGGGACCTTGTCCTCAAAGAACATTAAGACTTCTTAGGCATAAAATAAGTAACTTATGTAATTCAAATCAATAATTTACATTATTTCATGTTAACTTAATTAAAATAACTAAAATTAATTCAAATAATTCACATTACTAAAGTTATTTCAATTATGAATTTAATTTTAATTTTAAATAATTAAAATTCATGCAAACTTTCACTTATTTATTTAATTAATGTAGTAAAATAAGCCCATTTTTAAAGCACCATTTGCTTGAGTCCTTTGTATTAGTTGCACTTCCCATCTTTTAAGGGAAGCATAGAATGTATTCTGGAGTCTTGTTTTCCCAGGTGTTTATCTGTCCCTGGGGGCGTTTATAGCTTTGTAGCAATCTCCATTTTAATTTAATCTGCATAAGAATATATCATCAGCAGGGGCTCAATTTTGCTTCAAGAAAAATGACACCAGTGATCACATCTGAACCACAGTTAACTATCAGTGTCAATACTGCTTCAACATATAACTTTGTGACTACCAGCAGCTACACAAGGAGTAGGACAGTCCACAAGAGATCTCGAAACACTGTGGATCAAGTATGGAAAACAAAGCATCACTTCTGCTCAAATACTCTACTTAAAATGTAATTTTCCAGTAAGTAAACCACCAATACTCTATAACCGATATTCAATGGACTTTTGAAACTTTTAGAAACCTGTAGTAGGTAGAATCAAATGTTATTTTTAATTTTTGAATTGGGAAGAACCTGTATCAGGGAACAGAATGGAGACTGAGTGAAGCATGCAAGAGCACATGATTTAAATAAAAGGATAATGGAATTAATAAAAGAGATAGTGTGACTATATAAAGCAATATTGAAGCAGGTTTCAGAAAAGACACAAGGAGGTTGTAAAAACACAGAGGGTCCCTTTTCTATCCAGGTCTGAGATGAGATAAACTCTTAAGATGAAGAATGTTATTCGGGTCAATTACATCTCTAATCTCAGAAAGGTCATGAGGACCAGTCCTCTAACTTGGTGGACCAGCTCCACCAGGACTACCCAGGGCAGGACAGTGGGACCACGGCAGGTAGGACAGGAGCTCAGCTCTGGACAGCTTCTGTTTGGAAGCCAGTCAACCTCACCCCCTCCCCCTCATTGCAGCTGAACTCAAAACTGTTTCTGCAGAAGCACCCCCAAGGGGACAAGCACCTCCAAGTGGTCCTTCCATTTCAGCGTTAAATTAAAAAAAAAAAAAAAAACTTGATCCTAAATGCCTCTTCATGCCTTTGCATAACTTCAGTGTTTAGGGACATGTCTCGTCCCTCTCCTGATGCACTTTTCAAGGGAGACCTGGGTCCACACGTGCTCTGGGACACAGACACTGTGCAGGAGGGACATGAAAGGAGCTGACTATGACTGACAGTCAACAAGTGTGCCACCATCACCACCAGGACATTTTACTGTAACTTACTTGTTGGGGTACCCTTACCCAAAGCAGGGGGCTGATACATGGGGAGCCACAAAGAGTACCTTTAATCAGTGTGAAGAAATGTGTTCAAACCCCCAAACAGAGGCACCTGAAGCAGCTCTTCTCCTTAAACCCTTCTCTCTCTCTGAAAGACTCTCCTGCCTTTACCTCTTGGAAGAAGGATCCTCTGGTCCTACTTCCAGAAGCACCCCCACCCCCAGGACAGTCTCCACTGTCTCAAACTCCCTTGGGTCAGCCTGGTAAAATGAGACTTACACTTACTAACCCCAGTAATCAAAGAACATGAAGCCTTCCTATCTGGGCAGTTTGGTTTGAGTAGCCAAATTAGCAGCATTTCATCAGGGAAAACACCAACAAAAGTATCAGTGTCTGTGTAACACCGTCTTCTAGACAGACTCCACACTCACAGTATGCCTGAGGGAACTCCCGTCCCCTTTCTTCTCCTAACCTCTCCTGATGTCACATCTCCCAGTTTCACAGTGTTTGTCATTTTCCATCTGCCTGTGTGAAAGAGCTGCACTAACCAGCCTCTACTCACAGAGGCAGCAGCTTATGAAGGTTCAAAGTGACACCGCAGAGTGGGAAGGTCATAAATGGAAGTGTCCCCCTCCCTTTCTTCCAAGGAGTCTCTTCAGTGGTGAAGGGTGTTGGCACCAACCTAACATCAGTCTAGCTCAGGCCACTGCTTAACATTAACTAGAAATGATGAACCACCAAAGAACTAAAGTTCCTTAGGAAAAGATTCTCACAAAACTATCAACATCCTAAATTCTTCTGAGAATAACACAGAAGTATTATACATAATGTAAAGAAACATGATCAGAAATCTGTCCTCAATGATCCACCTACATAAATCTTTACTTCAAATTGGCCCCACATTCTCCAAGATTCAAACAGACTGAGAAGATGGTTTCCAGGAGCAATCATAAACACGCAAGATTCAGGCAAGCTTTCCAGTTTCTCTGAATCAGCTAAGGAATTCACCTTGAGAAGAGAGGTCCCCTTGGCGCACAAGATACACAGAGGATTTTACAAACGGTGGTGGCAGACATACCCCTTTCCAGCTGGCAGGAGAGGAGACAGGGAGAAAGTCACAGATTTTTATCATTGCTAATGCTGAAGAAACTCACAATAAATTGTGATGGTTCTGACTTAACATAATAAAAAGAGGTTACTCCCCACCCCTTCCCCACAACTACTACATACACACCAGAAGCAGGTCTGACAGTTTTCCAGCTGTTCACAAGCAGGCTGTTGATAAACAGGAACTATAGCTATGGACTTCCTACAGGTACAAACCCTGTCCCAACAGCCCACCTGGGCGACTAAATGGCCTCTGCTCTTCCAGACAGACAGAAAACATCACCAGTGTCGGGGCAGTGCATCCAGGACAGTCAGACTGATGTCCATGTCGGACACTGAACAAAGACCCGGGGCTCAGGCAGCAGAGAGGCGCTGGGGTTCATCTCAGACAAGAACAAGCCGCAGCAGAGCAGCAGGTCACAGGGAGTCAGGGACCGGAGGAGCGCTTGTAGCCCTGCAAGGAGCGAGCTGGGGTGGCAGGGTCTGCCCTGTGCACCCCCTTCCTCTAAACGAGGGGAAAGGACCACAGGACACAGTCACAGAGATAGAGACCGGCCAAAGGATCAGCCTCCACCTCCCTGGAGTCAAGGCCACCTTCGGGGGCTGCATAAACCAGTGGGTCCTGACAGCCCTGCCCTGGAGGGATCCTGAGCCCCCAGGGGGAGAAAACAGACCCATGGTTCCCTGGGTCACCCATCCAGGGCAGGTGAGAGGGGGTCTATTGCATCCAGTGCTCTGGCTGGGGGACCCCGAGGAGGGCAGAGTCCAGTGGGGGCGAGGCATAGACACCGGCGCGATGAAGGGCACAGGAAGAAACACAGAGGCCGTGCCGTCCTTGGGGCCAGGACAGTCCTTTCTAGCCCAGGGTGGAGAAGTGGTCGACACAAACCAACTCAAACAAAACATCTGTATCTGAGGGCAACTGTGACTATAGACATTAAAGCTCAAATCTTTACAGATTGTTTCTCTAACCAATTCTTCAGTTTTAAAGACAATCCACAAATAGACACTTTTAGTATCACCTACACTTTAAACTATGCACAAAGTAACTCTATGAGAAAGGAAAACTGAATGGGAAAGCCAGATATGAAACCCTACACCCAATCCCGAGAACCACGTCACAGACGCTTTAACCCTCCGTCTCAATCCAAAGAGCACAGTTTTCTCAATTTCCAGATTTCTTATTTTCTCCTACCTTTTTTATCATGAAGATGTTCAAACATACCAAAAAGTTGAAAGACTGCTTCAATGGAAGTACCCAAACTTTCTCCACATGCATCCAACAAACTGTTAACACTTACTTATATTTACTTTGTCATCTACTGACCCAACCGGCCCACCACCCACCATCTGACCAGCACCCCCTCCCCCAGCCCACTGCAAGGTAAGTGGGGGAGTTCTGACTGCTTACCCCTAACTCTTTAGCCAGACTTTCCCTACAAATCAGGACCCTCCACAACTACAAACCATCATCACATATAAGACAACTAACAATAATTTCATATTATCATTGTCCAACTTATATTAAACTAGCTCAATTATCCCCAAAATGCCTCTAATAGCTGGTTCCTTCTCCAAACCAACCCCAGTCAGGTCACAGCTGCACCTGGCTATTCTCTTGTCTGTCTTGTCTCTGCCCCTCCCTGCAACCCCACCACTCCCACCCTATTTCCCACGGTCCTCACCTCTTCACGAATCCCAGGCAGTGTCCTGAAGAGCATCGTCACCCTAGACAGCCGCTCCTCTACCTGCCCACGCCTCCCACTCACACCCAGGTAAACTCTCCAGAGCCATCCAGCTGGTTAAGGTCACACACTGGCCACCAGAGCACAGGCTCCCAGCAACCCCACCCCTAACGGCTCTCCAGGGCATGTGGCCCACCAAGTCTGGAAGCTCAGGCCCATCTCACACTGCGTCCTGTGGGGAATGGGCGCTGCTCCATCAGGACCCCAGGCTGCCCGTGCAGAGGTCAGCAGCCTCTTCAAGAAGGACAATTCCCTCTTCTCAGTCAGTTCCCAGCTACACCCCTCACAGCTCCCAGGGAAGAGCCTCACGAGAACCAGCTACCACACTGGGCTAAATGATGCTGGCTAGGGGTTGGGAGAGGGGCTCAAGAGAGAGAGGATATGTGTTTACATACGGCCAACTCACAGTGCTGTGCAGCAGAAACAAACACAACATTGTAAAGCAATTATCCTCCAATTTTAAAAAAGGCTGACAGACCACGTCCGTCGCTTCCGCCTGGACCAGCATCAGTAAATAAGTGCTCCTTTCCCACCTTACCCTTCCCCTTCTGCTTTAAATGTGGATTTTTATTTGTTTTTTTTAACTTGTGAACTTTTATTTCTTCAGTGAAATGTGGTGAGTAATAATCATTGTTTTGACACACAAAATCTGGCATTCACTTCTGCTCTTGCGTAAGTACTGCTGTGAAAAACATAACACATAACAAGGTGGTATTTACATTCCTTTTACAAGGCACATTCACAAGACTTCGTGTATCACAAGACAACTTACATGATCCTAATCTACATTTCTCCAGGCCTCAGGGTTGTTTTTTCCAGATCCACCTCCTACACCCCTAGCACGCCAACATCGGTGGGGAAGGCCTTTATCTGAGTGTTTGGTAACTGTCCCTTCTTGCTATAAAACCCTCCTGGAGAGGGGGCAGTCCCAGAGCTGCAGGGCCCCTCACCTGCATGTGCAGGACGCAACCACAGATGCTATGACATGGAGGAGACACAGCAGTGGGTCTTCATTCCCCACAAGGTTTCTCCCACGGGTATTCTGAGTTGTTCTTCCAGCCTTCTCAGTATTTCTTGACAACTACAGTCACAGAGGCCATCCATGTGTTCTCTCCAAACACTTCTATCTTCCTAATACATTATCACCTTGACTCTGCTCCATGACAAACGACATGATGTCCGTTGGAATAAGTGTCAAGTTTCAAAGATGGGCAAGAACCAGCTCAAACCACACTGTCACACCAGGTTTCAGCTGGTTCCCAAACAGGGAAGGAAGCAGGACACTCCTCCCAGATGAGGGCACGTCATGAGGCAACATGACATGAGACCAAAGTCGTCACTGATGGAAAAGGCCACTGATTCACAGAAGACAGTGCCTGTGCTTCTGACATGGCTCAGGGTGACATGGGAAGAAGGAGGCTTCAGACACGTGAGCCCACACATCCTTCCAAAGCTCAAACGCTCCCCACCCACCACTTCCACCCTGGGCTGCCCAGTGTTCCGGTAGCTGATTATAAATTCCAGGGCTCCAGTGTTTTCACTGCTCAGGACAAAATCACCATTCAATTCATTTCCTCTCTTTTCCAAAGTTTAACAAGGGAGATTTAAGTAGATAACTAGTCTGGCAGGAAATAACCAAAACTCTGGCCCAAGGACTAACCCTCCACAACAAAATGTGAAATGGGCAGTATCTCCCAACCCTTTGCGCACTCTGAGAAGGCCAGGCACACACCCCATGCTTTCAGGGCAGGTGCGGGCGTTGGGCACACAGGCCTGCCAACACCTGCATGTCAAGTCTGAGAAAACATTTTCTAGTAAAAATACAACACAAGTGCTGCTGTGCCAAAGCATCTTGCTTAATCATCTCTAAGCCAAGTTCTAAGTGCATTCTTATTTTATTCTTATTTCCTAGAGGGAAGTAACTCTTTAGCAATATATATGAACAGGGACTAGGGAACTGGGACAGAAGCATTCAATCCATGATTGATGAATAAATGAACTTCAGAAATTTTGAGAAGAGCGTGAGCTATTTAGGAAAATACTATATAATTTGACATCCTAACTATACAACTGCTTTTTCATACCGACAGCAGGTTTTGCTTCAATTAACTGAAGAAAAGGAAAATACTTCTAATGAGAAACCAAAAGTCTTTACAAAGAGTAATACCATAGTGCAATTCAATCATGCATGATAACTGAGCCTAAATATTTAAATTCCCAGCACAGCTCCTGCAAAACAAGACATTAATGAATAAATATATTGCCTTCAGCAACACAAGAAAACACAGCTTCTCCTGGAAGGTAACAGAGTGGACTGTGAGCTCCAGGCAGAAGCAACCTCCCCTCATGGCGACAAACGTGCCCGAGTTGGGCAGCCTCCTGCCCAGTCCGGACGCCCCAGGGTGCCGCCCAGCCTGCTTCCTGACCCACGGCCCCTCTGGAGCAGGCAGTGTGCCCCCATGTATGAGGATGAGGCCACACACAGAAGCAGACTTATGGGATCTCCCCCGGGCGTGAGCAAGAAGCTCAGCCGCTGAACGGGACAGCCACGGCTGCAGCTCTGCCCTGGGGGCCTCGGCTTGGGAGATCAGCTCGAGGGAAAGACAACCCCACACATGGCCCTGAGAGCCAGGAGGCCCTGAAACAGCACGGCGGGTGGACTTCAAACCCCACACTGCCAGGAGGGGCAGGTGGGAGGAGGACAGAGAAACGGCAGGGCCTACTCTGCCTGCCACGGCCGTGCAGACCACAGAGCAGAGATGTCCCGCCCTGAAGGGCCTGTGTCAGGGCAACAGGGAGCACGTGACCACCAGGGCCATGCGCACACACGTGGCACGTGCGTGAATGTGTAAGGTCCAGCCACTATGTGGCATCACATGATCACAGGGTCGCATTTCTCTTCTATGCTTCATTACATCCCAGCTGGCATATAGAGATTTTCTAAAGACAGATTCCTCCTCCCTTTCTATCAAAAAAGGGGGTGTGAACAGGTCCAAGATAATTTCTAACAAATTATTGATAACTGAAGTGAAAAATCTGTTCTAATCTAAAAGGATCTCAAGGTCACACCGCATTCCTCTAGGTCAGGCCCTCACCCACCCCACGGCCTGGTGACCGCAGAGGGTTTGCTCCTGAGGACGATTTGTAGAGTGAAAACCCGAGGTCCCTGCGTGCTCTGGGGTCACCGGGGCCATGGGCAGGGCAGTCGCACAGCAACCCTAACTGGACAGCAGCCAGGCAGCTCCGTCTGTCCTGCTCACTGCGGTCACCCACTTGCGGCTCCTGTTCGACAATCCAAACCCAGGACCCTCAGTCACTCACAGAAACAACCTTCTCTCCTGCTGAGTTCCTGAGGAAATGTCAGTTAGCGACACTCAGTAGACACCTGGTGTTGTCACCACTGCCACCCAGCCTGTCCCAGTGTCCTGCGGACGCTCGTATTCTAACTGACCAGGGTGAACGGTTTCCTCTCCAGCTGCAATAAGCAAAGACAGAAGAACAGAGCTGACTATAATTCCAAACAGGGCCTACCTACTGGAAATGTTTTCTAAACACAATGAAAGAAAACATTTTTCTTACATGCCCATTTTAGGAAAATGTTTCTATTTTTTCTGCCACACAATACTGTCACTAGCTGTTTCAGAATCTGGCCTCCTGAGGCTGGAAGTTCAGCAGAAGCCTGGCTCTCTGCAGCCAGTAAACCCAAGTTCCATCAGAACCACTTGGAGGGTGTATTACAGGGGTGTGGGGGGGCTCCCTCCCCGGGATTTCTGATTCTGAAGGTCTGGGTAGGGCCAGAGTGTGCATTACAAACACGATCCCCGGAACCACTGCAGTAAACCAGGTGGGCACATCTATAGGGCAAATGTCCATAGACCATGCCCAACTTAAACACAGAAGTAACAAGCAGGTTCCCTGAACAGCTTATGTCCCTAAAGACACACTGGCACCAGCTCCTTCTAGAGTAGCTTCTAACCTTAGACCTCTGCTCCCTCTGTCCAGAACAAAGGTCTGAGGCCCAGCACCATCACAGGGTGGGGCCGGCAGCACCTCCCAAGTCCACAGAACAGGACAGTCCTCTGGGGACACAGCTGGTGTCCCCAGACGCTAATTTAGGAAAGGAATGCAATGCAGACACGTGGGCACTCCACCTTCCCTACACCCTGCACAGTCTCCAGGGAGCAAGCCAAAAGGGATTTGACCACCAGCATGGGAGCCCATGGAATAAACCAGCTGCACGGCCACACGACACATCACAGCAAAGTACCAAGGTCAAGGTCTCAAGTTCTACCTCACCAGACTCACCATGCTGGTCCCATGACATTCAAGTTAAGGTCCGTGCCCTCACCATGACCCCTCCACTAAGCCCACCTGGTCAATAAACATGCATCAGGCATGGCAATGACCCCAGTGTCCACCCCAGTGCTGTCCCCTCAGTGCTGGCTCTGGCTTCTCTGTCACTTTACACATTGCAGCACTTTTCAACCTTTATCCTCCACATTTTCAAAGGAACTCTCATTTGATGCACTTGCTTTAATAAATCTTACTGCATGCGTTTAAGTCAGGGGGAAACAGAAGAAGTAGAAGGTGGAGCCGGGACACAGAACTGGAGAGAAACACACCGAGGCACACGTGTTACTGGAATGAAACACGAGGCAGGCGTGTGCCCTGGGAATGGCCGTGCCGCCCTCCACTACCTGATCCAGCGAGTCCATCTCCACGCATGGGAGAGAAGGCCGCAGTCCACACCATGTAGACAGATGAAACACTCCAAATAAAAGACTGGGGGTTCTGCACACTCCCCCATCATGTAACAAGAGAAAAGACACTGTTGAGAGAAGTCCTCGGCACCTCAAAGAACTAAGGACATGTGAGCCTCGGGGACAGGACAGGGACAATGTGGCTCAGGGTCAGGGCTTGGAAGGGCAGCTTTTCCCCAAGCTTCCAGACAACTGAAACCTGCAGCAATTCCATCTCAGTTAATTGTGCTCTGGGCTCTAAAAAGAATGAGACTTGCTGGTGAAACCCTGACCCCCTGGACAGCATTCCAGATGTGCATTAGCAAAGAACATGACCTGCAGACATCTCCGAAGGCGGGCTGGGAACCTGCTCCTGCCCAGGCCACAGTCCCCCACCGGGGGCACACACAGGACCCCTTGCTTCAGGCAGCCTGGGCGGCTCGATCACAACAGCATCCCATCGGCAACCTTGCTATAAGATCCCCAGCACCTCAAAAGTCCTGATGGAGACAAGTTAACCGTCACAGCCACCGACGGCCTGGACACAGTCAACCCTCGAAACCCGGTATCACACGACCTGGCATAAGTGGAACAAGGGCCACACACACCTGGAAGTGGGAGCAACAGGGAAGTGTGGGGAGGGATGAGAGCGAAGGACGTCAGGACGGGCGAGGGACTGGTGTTCGTCACTGTTGTCACAAAGACAAAGGGCCAAACGACTGAAAGCAGAGGTTCCTTCCACAGAACAGAAGTCGAGCCGCCTCAGGTCTCACCTCCATGACAACGAGTCCCCAGAGAAACCACAGGCCCAGGCTCCCACAAGCGAGGGCTGGCCAAGCTGCCGTGTGTCACCCTTCCCGCAACCCTGACCCAGGGACGCGCTGGCATCAGCACGGAAACCAAGGTTCAGAAGTGACTCCAGGTCTCCTGAGCCAGGGGCACCCCAAGCTCAAAAAGCAGCTCAGACTGACTCTGGGCCGGGGCTCTGCCAGCATGCCCGCTGACTGCCCCACCCCAAATCCAGGAGTGTTGATGAGATTACTCACTATTTATAAAAGCTAATATTTAAGTATATAAGAAGACCAAAATAGTTACAGAACATGAATGACTTCGTGGAATTATAAGTAATTTTTAAACAAAAAATCTTCAATTTTGTATAATAAACACTACTATTTTGAACAACACAAGTGCTTTTGAAGTCATCATGAACAATAACCTACCTGTCATAAGATCGTCACACGATAAAAAATGAACAGCAAACACTAGGGAGCATCAACACACTGACAATGGTTCTCTCTCAATGGAAGGAGGGCTGAGGACTGCTTCTCCTCTGCTTTCCTGTGTTAACAAGTGTGCTACTTTTCAAACATAAAAGTAAACCAAACGCCCGGCTTACGGAGCACTCAGTCATGGCACCTGAGCCTCCCCCTTCACGAATGCTCTCCCATTCAGCATTCCGATTTCACTTTTTAAATCAACTGGGCTTTTGTCCTAGGAGTGGCACGTGGTATAATTATTTTTTTAATTAAAGTGAATTAATAACATTCATGCTGACTCAAGAACATCTGGAGAGGGGATGTGTAAAAGCTGGGGTGACACTGTTGCTCAGGAGACCCTGGTCCTGTGTGGGCTGAATGTCCAGCACGGGTGAGGACCCAAAGGACCAGACGACATGACATCACCAGACACTCGAGGAAAGATGGTGGGTCCACCTCTGAGCATGTGCAGACACTCTCAGAAAAGGCGACCTCATCGCAAAAGACAGGTAAGCAGTTTTATCTTTGCTGTTAACTTTATAATACTTGGCTATAACACATTAATTTTTATAGCAATTACTAAAATAATTCATGATGCATTAGACATATTAAGTCAAGCAACCGAAAAAAAACAACACACAAGTAGAATTTTATAGGGCTGTAATAGTGTATGTTAGACCATCAAATTATTTGAAATTGGAAATTCAGCTAATTACATCTGATTCCCGAGGTGGGGCACACAGCACATAGCATCTTTTTACTTCCAAACTTCACATGGACCCTTATAGTTCAGAATTTCCACTGCTGGAAGTCAACCTATTCCTTGGGTTGAAAACCACTTTAATAATGCTGGTGAATAATAATGCTTATTTTTCATAATCAAACTTGAACATGAGCAATGGGGCTGCAGGTAGGGACACGACTGAGCGACTTCACTTTCACTTTTCACTTTCATGCATTGGAGAAGGAAATGGCAACCCACTCCAGTGTTCTTGCCTGGAGAATCCCAGGGACGGGGGAGCCTGTTGGGCTGCCGTCTATGGGGTCGCACAGAGTCAGACATGACTGAAGCGACTTAGCAGCAGGTAGGGAAGGACAGGAAAAAAAGATCAAAAACTCTTTCAAATTAAAATATATGCACTTACAAGTGTGTTACCTTTATTTTTGCTAATTTTCAGATAAGTTTATATTTGATAGGGAAATAATTCTTCATTTTAGAAAAGAAGAAAATTAAATAAATGTAAAATAATGTAACTCCCTTAAAGCAGAACACCAGAGAACCAACCTTTTCTTTTCTCACATTGTGCAACAATGCTCAGGGTTAGAGTTTTGCTGTGTCGGAGCAAATGTCACAAATCAGAGGGAAGCCAGAGAACACAGCGTGAGTGCTATCCAAATTCTCCTTGAAAAATTAAGTCAGAAGTCATGTGAGAGGACTGTAAGATAAAATTAACTTATTTTTAAGTTAAGCCAAAATCTCAAATCACTTGCCAAATGATCCTCTAGTATAAATGAAGAACAGGTACTTTCTGGCAGAAAATCATTAAACTTTGCATGTGAGGTTAGAGGAAGCCCTTCTCATAGCCCCTGAAGGGGACCTAGTGGCACCAACATTCTGGTGTGGCACTGCCCTATCACACACCAGTAACACAGCCACACGCATGGGGCGGAGACGGCACTAAGTGGGCCTAAGTCATGTCCACCCAGCTGTCCAGCAGGGCACTCGGTTTCCTTGTGGGAAAAGCCCTTACTCTGCATCTGGGAGGGGCCCACCACCTCCACATCCACCCAGAGACCCTCCCGCTCGGCACAGACACCCAGAGCCTTTGCCCCAGCCCCACCCAGCTCCAGGCCCCAGGCCCCTGGCCCCTGAGCATCACCAGCCCCTTCATCTGGGCACATGGGTCTCACCAGACCAGGGTCCACACGTGCCTCTCATTTCTGTCTCTGTACCCAGCACTCGGCTCAAGGGACTCACCACACAACTCTGGAATGACCACATGATGGACTGAATAAACTAAAATGTTCATTAAAAAAAACAGAAGATATGGCAGAATGTATGTGAATGCTATAATTATAAGTATCCATCTGAAAGTGTTATGCAAAAGAGTTAAGTTTTTCTTCAACTGTTTCAATGCCTTTCCAATAAAATATATATTAAAAAAAAAATAGTTTCCTAAAAGGGTATGGAAATGGCAACCCACTCCAGTGTTCTTGCCGGGAGAATCCCATGGACGGAGGAGTCTGGCAGGCTACAGTCTATGGGGTTGCAAAGAGGCAGACACGACTGAAGCGACTTCACTTTCACTTTATACTCTAAGAACATAGGCCCCTGAAAGCAACTAGGAATATTCATTTAAATGAATTCATAGCCTCAAATTTTCCTTATCTTAAAATCTGGGGATTTTTCCAAACACCCCCCTTGGCACAGAAAAAAATCTCTCCATGTAAAGCATCGTGGGGCATGTAGCAGCTAGACAAGCAAGACGAGCACCCCCACCTGCGATCTCTCCTGACGGTGAGGGATGAGTGACGAGTCACTTGTGAAGGAGACCAAGACAGAAGGGCTCCGGGACTCATGCGGACACAAGGAGCAGCAGCAGCCGAGCCACCCCTGCCCACGACCCGGGACCCCGAGTTCTGTCAGCAGTCGACACTGCTCCAGGCTGACATCTACCTGTCACCACAACCAGGCCAATCCACCACTCACATCCCACCTCAATATTTGCTTTGAAAAACAAAATCACTGGGAATTAACAGGAAAGCACCCCTCTGGGCCCATCCCGAGTCCCCCACCCCCAGCACCTTTCCACATATCTCCTCTACTCACATGAACCTATACAGGTGCATCTTTTTTTTATTTTTATTTTTTTAACAGAAATGGGATCATAGGAGATGACCTTTTTGTCCTGTTTCTTCACTTTGCTGTACACATTTCCCGACAAGAAACACAGATCCTGCTCTTTCTTTCTTAGCCAGTGCCGTGCGGGCTGCAGTGTAATTTCATCCTGCTAAACTGTGAGTGTTTCCCTGAACACCCCAAACTCTTGCCATGTCATGGCCCCGGGGGCCCTCACCACAGGCTGGGGCAGCCAGGCCACTCTCAGCCACGAGGGGACAACACAGAGGCCCCCAGCGCCCAGCACATTAGGTGTCCCAGTCACCACTTCCTCACCCTCTGGAGTGCCTGCATGTCACTGGGCACCTGTGGGCAGCAGGCGGCACAGAGCCCAAGGGTGGTCAGAAGGGGCAGGGGGGAAATCTACCAGCCACCCAGTCTTCACCTCAGGGGTGAAGTCTTCACCCCTCACACCCGGGGTTAGAGAAGTCTTCCAGCCACGGTCACAGTCACTCACATTCTGGAGCCAAGCAGATGTTTCCTTCTAACACAAACGGTTCACCCTCCCCTCCCACACGGGGTGTGAGCCGAATACCCAGAACCCAGGGCCACGAGACTGGTCCCTCCAGTGGGACATCTCCCTGGAGTGGGCAGGCGGCCCCGGCATCTCCCTCCAGGACTGAGTGTTTCCAGATTTGAGCGTAGGCACGTCACAGAGGCCCACTGTGTCTGCTCCTATCGGAAAGCACTCATTTCTGATTCGAAGACAACATCTGGATGTCAGAGACTGAAAATTTACAAGAAGAATGTTCCTAAGACCCGAAATGCCAACCCCACGCCGGAGCAGAGGACCAGGCCCAGCCCCGTGGCTTCGCGGGGCAGCCCCTCGGTCAAACCCCCCGGGCTCGGCCAGGCTGTGCAGCCACTGCTGGGGGTGGGAGCAAGAGATGGGGACAGACATCGCCCTGGGGCTTCTGACTGAGGTGCAGGCCTTAAGACAAGGCCTCTGAGAAAGTCCAAGGGGCCCCAGCCACTCCTCCCGATGCATTTTCATTCCAGGCTGTGCAGAAGCATCAGGGCTTCCCATAAAGACAGCTGCACAAAACCCTAAAGAAATCCCCAAGTCAGCAAGCATGTCCCCAGTGCGAACAGTTGCCCTGGGTCCCAGAAAGAGGTGGTGGAATTCCCGCCTCTGGGGGCCCAAGTCCCGCACTACCATCCAAACTGTGTGAAGACCAAAGGCACGGAAACCCCAGGACGCCCTGTGACCCACAGCATCTTCATCAGAGCAGATGTGGTGAGGAAGGTGGGCCTCCGAGGGTGAGTGGGACGTAAGGCAAAGCATACCCACGCCCAGTCCTCCGCCTACACCTGGGGTTCTACCCGTCGTCCCACAGCTCTGACTCTTGAGCTTGCTGGAGAGACCATCTGTTACACATTAAAAGGAGAATCAGCATGCTCTCCATCACTGAACTTCCTGACTCGGAAACACTAAGTCCTACACTGGAATGCGGCCACAGGCCTCTACCGGTCAGCAGCTGGACGTGGCTCCCAGCAGGGCTAGCAATGCCAAAAGCACACCAAATGGTCCTGCGGCTAGTTCATAAGCCCAAGTTCTCTTTGTGAAGGCCTTGGGAAAGGATGAGGCCAGCACAGCTCAGCAGAGGAGGTCCTGGCTCCTCCTAGAGGGCTCCTGCCTGTTGTCTGAGCTCGCAGATGCCTGCAGACGTGTCTCCTGGGCCAGGGTCACAGCTGCCATCCGCAGGGCCCAGGCTCTACGGGAGGACCCAGCACCAGGTTGTGCCACTTGCTCTCCCCCAAAGAGGGCTCAGGCGAGGGTCCCCCAAAGGAGCCCCACTGCCGAGGGACAGGCCAGGGACAAGGGCTGCCCCTACATGGTGCCCAGAGCGGCCCCCAGAGTGGCAGAGCAGAGCACCTCCCCCAGACACTGCTTCCCGGTGTCCCCTCGTCACAGCTGCCTCTAATCACACACTCATCGAGCTTTTCTGACGACTAAGGGTTTCTCTAAAAAGACCACCGATGAAAGAGGAGAAAAGGCAGATCAATCGGAATCTTTTGCACAGCAGCTGGGCAGGTAGCACCATGCATGGTGAAAATATCTAGGGGGCCATGTGTGCATCCTGAGTCCTGGGGGGTTCCCAGCACATTTCTGCTTTCATTAGAATGAAACCTCGGTTCATGAAAAGGCTTTGGTTCTCTCCACATTGTTTGCTATGTATTATACACATGTGCCTTTTTCTTCAAATGAAGGACAGCACATTAGAGATGTAACTGGAAAATTAACAACAGCTAAAAGCCACTGAGCACGTGACATGTACCAGGCATGATGCACTTGTTTACACAGAACATCGATTTCCCAGAGCACACAGGGGCCATCAAACATCCTGCGAAGTGAAGGGCTGTAGCAGGAAGACAGAGCAGCCCCTCGCAGTGTGGCTCCCAGGACAGTGCTCAGTCCTGGTTCTCACGTTAAAGCAAAGAAGAACCGAGAGCCTGAAGCGGGTGCTCCGCCCTGCCAGCTACACACCGCGTCCTGTCCTGCCGGTGTGTGTACAGACACTGCCCCAGAGAGAAGCCTGTCACACTTAACAGCATCTCTTCTCTAAGCTCTTCTCAAAATATTCAAATGTGACTTTATGAACGCTGCATTTCCATGTAATGACGTCTATTCATAAGGAAATGCACACTCTATAACCAGCGCCACTCCCTCTCCTACATAATTAGCCGTTTCTTACAGTTCAGCCTTGCCTGGCTTTTTCTTTCAGTGTCTCTGGTTTCCTACGAGGACAAGAGCAAGGTCTATGGCAGGCTCCTGGGAGACGGCAGAATCATCATTGGGCACACTCGCCTGCCCCATGTGGAGGGCGTGGCAGAAGCATCCCCGGACTCTCGTCAGGGACCACAAGCGCAAAGCACACGGACGACTCCAGGCCAGCAGAAGTGAGGGGGGTGCCAGGCAGCTCAGGAAGAAGGGCTTGCGGCTAACCCACCCCAAGGAACCTGGACTTCTGCTGATGCTGTTGCTCTCCGGACAGCTGTGGGTTTAAGGAGGAAGGGGTCAGGCCACCACCTCCCACGTCTTTGATGTGCTCAAGTTCCTGGAGAAAGTAAAGTGGGTCTGAGAGCAGCTGTCCCAGCTCCAGCCAAATTCAGCAGGAGAACCAAGCTAAGCCGTGGTCAGAGTCAGCCAAGAAGCAGCTCAGGCCTCACACTGAGAGTGTTCCTTCTCCACCCCACGACAAGGCCCAAGAGGCCCGTTAGGGTTAGAGTTAGGGGTTAGGGGTTAGGGGTTAGGTTTGGGGTTCAGTAAGAGGTTAGAGGTTAGGGTTAGAAATTAGGGTTAGGGTTAGGGGTTAGGATTAGGGGTTGAGGGGGTTAGGGGTTAGGTTTAGGGGTTAGGAGTTAGGGTTAGGGGTTAGAAAATAAGGTTAGGGATTAAGGGCGCTAGGAGTTAGGGTTAGGAGTTGGAAGTTATGGTTAGGGTTAAGGTGGTCCCACATGCCCCCAGGACTTCCTGGGACTGACCCACTTTGATGTTTCTTCTGAGTGGTTTCCTACTAGCTACAATCGAGAGAGAATCCGGCCGGCCCTTCCTGCTCCTTCTTTCCACACTCTATTCACCACCCTTTCATCATCTTGGAAACCAAACCACAGCTTTCAAAACTGAAGGCAAAGAAACAGCCTTCAGAAACAATACCAGGGCAAAGTGAACCAGGGGAGTCACAAAAGCGAACCCCAGGCTGGGTCCCTCTGAAGCCAGAAATGCACAGAAGGGACCAGGGCAGCTCAGCTTGAGCTCGGAGTCTGCAGGAAGATGCCCCTTTCCTTCCTGTTCGCAGCTGCAGGAAGAGTAACCCTCAGGGGAAGAAGCAGGACAACAGTGAAAACACACACCCATCTGACTGCCGTGAGGGCTGTGAGGCTCACTTGAGGAGAGGCTGTAAGGACACCATGCTCGTCCTGACACCCGGAGAAGACCCCGGGTGCTGGGCATCCTGCAAACACCAGGAACCACTGCCCGCCGGGCTCCCTGCCAGGTGCGAGGTGTGGCCATGCGCTCCACAGCTGATTTCTAGGAATCTAATTTTAAACACCTCCCAGCGAACATATCACAAAAACACAGAGTTCCAAATGCTGTAGCACAAGTGCTAAAAAGCATTCTACCAAAAATAAAAGTGGCATTTTCAGATGAAACCCCAGAATCAGAACACAAGTGACAACTTGAACTTCTCCTAAATGTTTCCCTTCCTTCAGCTACTTTCACCCCCCAGCTCCCATATAATGATGATGAAAGTGAGCACAGTCAGAATATTTAAACAATCTGGCAAAAATGCCACACTTTTCTCTTCCATGAGGACCCAATGTCCAAGTGAAAATGTGCGTTTCTCCCCTCCCCCTCCCTCTGCTCAAAGCCAGTGTGCCTGAGGCTGGCTCTGCGGACCGCTGTTAACTCCCGCCTGCCCGTCACCCAGCACCAGAGAGGAAGGGACACGTGGGACTGAAGAAAGGAACCAGCGCCTGGCCCCCCAACGTGGCTGCTTCAAAATGCAATCAGACAACTTGGGGACCATACTCCCAATGGGCTCCGATCATGAACCCGATCTCAGGGTGCAGGGTCCCAGAGCAGGGGCCCGGGAACCATGTTCTGTGTGGGGTGGTCACCCCAAGACCAGGTACAGACGACACCCACAGGCATGAGCCCAAGACCCCCGAGAGCCCCCAGGTCCTCTGGGTGCCTTCCTGGGCTCTCGGTCTCTCCCTCCACCCCCACTTCTGTCTGCAGGCTCATCCTCCTCAGAGAAGCACCATCACCCAGAGGCCCACCTCCCACCCACCACTCTCCCGGGCACCCCTGGTCCAGGCCTGGCCTCCTGCTCCGCAGCACCAGAGCCCCATCTCCCCAGGGCCGCCCCTCACCCTAAACTGCTGCCCCATTCACTCCAAACTCTCCTTCTAAACGGCCAGCCGTGCCCCTCACTGCCCTGGCACAAGCTGCATTTGTTGTAATTCCACATCCAGCTTTAAAAAGGTGTGGGAAACTCGGGGATGGTAAAGGAAGCAACTAAACTGATTAACAAACAGAAAGGCCAGAAGGGAAACCACCCACACACTGGACCTGGTTTGGGACAGCAAAGGAACATGGCGGAGGGCGGAGGGCGGTGGGGTCACCCTCCACCCTCACTGAGAGGTGAGGAAAGTCTGCAGGGGGACTGGGACCTCCAAGCCCAGAGATCCCCCCAAGGAGCCGCGCCTCAGAAGTGGAAACGTCAGGTTCAGACACACACAAGCAGAAGCACGTGGGCAGAAGCACATGTGCGCACGGCCACGCAAACACGCAGGATCCAGGCATCAGTAGGGCTGCGTCTTTGTAAAACACACGCACGGAGGTATGGACAGCGAGGCGTGTGTGTCTGTCTAACCAAACACTGACACTGAACTCTGTCACACAACCAGATTCCCAGAAACTAGAAACAGCTATTGACTGGGGAGTGTAACCTGCATGCCTCACATGCCAGCAACAGCAGTGGTTCTCAGCCAGGGTAGAGTGCTGGGAGCGAGGGTTCTCATGGCACCTGAGGGTAGGAGGCAGTGATGGCACTCAACGTCTCACGATGCACGCACAGGGCATCCACCAGCTGAGGCTGAGAAGCCCGGCCTAAAGGATCAAGTTCCTCCCCCAACTTTCCAAGGTGTAAGTGACAAGAATCAGCTCAGTTCAGTCGCTCAGTCGTGTCCAACTCTTTGCAACCCCATGAACTGCAGCACGTCAGGCCTCTCTGTCCATCACAAACTCCCAGAGTTTACTCAAACTCATGTCCATCGAGTCAGTGACGCCATCCAACCATCTCATCCTCTGTCGTCTCCTTCTCCTCCTGCCCTCAATCTTTCCCAGCATCAGGGTCTTTTCCAATGAGTCAGTTCTTCACATCAGGTGGCCAAAGTATTGGAGCTTCAGCATCAGTCCTTCCAATGAATATTCAGGACTGATTTCCTTTTCAATTGACTGGTTTGATCTCCTTGCAGTCCAAGGGACTCTCAGAGTCTTCAACACCACAGCTCGAAAGCATCAATTGACAAATATAACTGTATATATTTAAAGTGTACACATGATTATCTGTTAGACATATACATATGTATACCACGACCAAGATAATTAACCCATCCATCACCTCAAACTGTTAACTCTGAGTGTTTTGTGGTGAGAATGCTTAGGACCTCCTCTCAGAAACTTTCAAGTACACAACGGTGATTATTAAGTCCAGTCACCACACTGTACATCACATTCTTATTCCTCTTATAACTGGAATTTTACACCCTCTGACCAACACCTCCCCATTTCCTCACTCCCAGTAACCATCATTTCACTTTGTTTCTATGAAATCAGCTCTTTCTGCAAGATTCCACATATCATAATACATGATACAGTATTTGTCTTTGGCTTATTTCACTGGGGCTTCCCAGGTGGCTCAGTGGTAAAGTATCTGCCTGCAATGTAAAGACGCAGGTTCAACCACTGGATCGGGAAGATCCCGTGGAGAAGGAAATGGCAACCCACTCCACTATTCTTACCTGGGAAATCCCATAGACAGAGGAGCCTGGTGGGCTACAGTCCATGGGGTCACAAAAGAGTTGGACACAGCTGAGCAACAACAGTGTCACTTAGCATAATGCCCATCTATGTTGTCACAGAGAGCAGGATTCTATTCTTTCTATTCTTTCCATTGTGCATGTGTGTATACACACATGCACATACACATCTTCTTTATCCGTTTATCCATCAGTGGATACTTATATTGCTTCTATGTCTTGGCTATCGTAAATAACGCTGCTATGAACATGGGAGTGCTTATCTTTTCAAGTCAGTGTTTTCATTTTCTTCAAATAAGTACCCAAGAGTGGAACTGCTGGATTTTATGGTATTTCTGTTTTTAACTTTTTGAGGAACCTCCATCCTGTTTTCCATTGTGGCTGCACCAATTACATTCCCACCAACAGTGCACAGGGTCCCTTTTCTCCACACCCTCACCCACACTTGTTGTCTTTTTGATGAGGGCCATTCTGGCAGGTGTGAGGTGATATCTCAATGTGGTCTGATCCACATTTCCCTGATGATTAGGGATGTGGATACCTTTTCACATACCTATTGAACATTTATATGTTATCTTTGAAAAAAATGTCTTTTCAGGTCCTTTGTCCGTTTTTAATTGACTTATTTGTTATTTTGCTATTTAACTGTATGAGGACACTGGAGAAAGTGTCCTCAATCAGTGGCATTAGGGAAACTGGAAAACCACAAGCAGAAAAATGACCACTCACAAAATTTAACCTGAAATGAATTAAAAGCTTAATTGTAAGGCCTGAAAGTTTCTAAAAGAAACAGAGAAAAAGATCTTGACCAAGATCTTGGCAATGATTTCTTGGATAAGAACACCAAGAGCACAGGCAATGTAAGCAAAATCGAGTGGGAATACATTAACCTAAAGAGCTTCTGCACAGCAGGAAAAACCATCAATGAACTGAAAAAGCAGCCTACAGAGCAGGAGAAATTGTTTACAATCCTTTTATCTGATAAAGGGTTAACATCCAAAGTCAAAAGGATTAAGTTTTTCTGTTTTCAACATAGTTCAATTCAGAGGCATCTTAACGTGTAAACTTTCTTCTGCCTTTTTTTTTCTTTAACCAAGCACAGTGCTTTGTGATAGACAGACCTTTGTAAGACACAATATAAGGACCTAGCAAGTTTATTTTGCTCCAGGGGGAAGAAAAGGAGGACTAGTTTGGGGAAGTCCACTGAACTTCTGTGAGTTCTTGACTAGAAATTATCCAGTCGGCAATCCTGATTGTGGGTCTTTGCCAGCTTCGCCTCCTATGAGCCTGAGAAAGAGATTTAACTGTGAACCTTGCTCTTACTTAGAAAGAACAAAAGCCTGTTTCACGTGGTGAATGACTCCCTCAATAAAATAACACAATAATACATGCAACATATTGTTATAAATTAGACAGCATCAACCTTGTTTCACCACTTAGTTATAGTTCTGGATTAATTCAAATGATATGGAGAAATAAAATGTTTTGGCATTATGTTGAACTGTAAAATTACAGATAATTTTTTTAAATCTTTGTCCCAATTTCTATATTTATTTACCTTCTAAAAATATCAATTTATATCCTATAATAATACTTGTGAGGTTTTAAAATTGTAGTGTATCAAGCATTTTAAACTCTACCAAATATACATCTAAAAAAATACAGGGAATTTTTCAATAAATATTAAAGCAGAAGGAATTACAGCTCCTAATTCAACACACTGTAATTCAGGATAGCAGAAAGGTCAGCAAGTTGTCACAGACTCCTTAAGAAACATATAGCAAGAAAATTAAAAAAAAAAAAGTATGCTAGCAAATTTTTGTTAACTGTGAAATGCTTTAAATTATCAACTAATAAAACAAGTCTGTTGAATTATGACTGGCAAATGCCAAAATCTCCTTTCCATCTTTCACTCTTTACTCCGGGGTTGGTGAAGAGAGACCCGCCTGGAAGCTGACCTTGAGAAAGTAACACAGAGCTCTGAAGACTCAGGTCACATTACAGTGACGCTTCTGCACCAAGGGTCCCCTCAGTCTTTATTTTCCTTTTTGATGACTTGTATAAAGTATACATACATATTTTAACATATTTTAATACACTATGTTACATATCTGTGACCTCTATTTCATTATTAACTTCATTTGTAACTAAATGGTGCTTTCAGGGAAAGAAGAGTGGGAAGGGGTAAGTGGTAACTATACAATCTAGAACAAGGTTTTTAACAGTACAAGTCCACTAATGATCCCATCTAATAGGGAAAACAATATTAACAGTTTCAAAAAACGTTACAGTATATGAATAAGCTTTTCAGTAGAAAAGCATACACAGGTGTTCAGAAGATTCTGTTTTCCCTAAAACTTCTGTAGAGTTTAAGTCTTGACCACCATGTGACCAGGCGGGGATGACCGAACTCCCACCACACGTGAAAAGCTGCTTCTCCCCTGAGCAAGCCCCACACCACCTCCCTGGAAACCATCAACCACAGGAACCAGGTGAAACGTGTGAGCGTCAGAAAGAAACAAGAGCTGAGCTTCTCTCTCATGGGATCTACTGCCCAGAACAGACCACAAAGCCAACCCTGGGCTCAGCATCCCTGCTCCCTGAACACAGCCTGCTGGCACAGGTCGGCAGTTGGGGGCAGACCCCTCAGAGAAGTCCCCTTCCCCTCTCCCGAGGCTCAGGCTCCACCCCAGCTTTGAACGCGTAAGGACCCACAGTGACCACTGAGGCTGGCAGATACCTGGCATCACCACCCCCATCGCTGCTGGGCTCCCCGCCTGCAGGCTGGACAGGGGAGAAGCCCAGCTCTTAGTGTTCTTCCTCCTCTGCATTAATGGGAAAGTGAAAGTGTTAGTTGTTCAGTTGTGTGTGACTCTGAGAAGCCATTGACTGTAGCCTGCCAGGGTCCTCTGTCCATGGGATTCTCCAGGCAAGAATAGTGGAGTAGGTAGCCATTCCCTTCTCCAGGGGATCTTCCTGACCCAAGGATCGGACCCGGATCTCCTGCATTGCCAGCAGATTCTTTACTGTCTGAGCCACCCGAGGGATAATAAATTTGAAATAAAAGTTCACACAACGCAAATGTGGATTTACATTTTCTTCAAGCTGGCCATCTTTTCACAAGTATTTCTTTTGTACCTACTGAGAAAGTTGAACATAAAGCCTAGGATGCTATTACCTATCCCCAAAACTCCCAGCATCGAGACTCAACTAGAATTTCCTACCATCTACTTCTTTTCCTTCTACTCTGACAGTCTTGTACCAAGAAATGTACAGTTAGCTCCAACTGGATGGGAAGGCCCCAAGCTCCCACAGGCTAGCCAGCTGCACTGGACTCACTTGGAGACCCACACCCTGGTCCCACCCAAGACCACTCTTCTGAAAGTGGGAGCTGGGGCAGGCAGTCAGCCTCCCAGGTAACCACAGTAAACGTCCTGCTTTCCACAGGAGAGGTCACGCAGATGGTGAAGCAGAGCCTGGCCGTCCATGGGGGCCGAGTGTCGCCACCTGTGAAAGTGTCAAGGGCAGTGACAGTAGCAGACTGGCTTTCTGCAGGTGGCCGCCGAGCATGCGGGCCACGGCCTCCCCTGTGGGGACTGGGCAGGGGGCTGGGAACAGGTGCCTAGGCTCAAGCACAGGGCCAGAGCCATTGCGCTCCCCCAGGCCCACAAGACAAAGGGACATTGTGCTCCCCCAGGAACCACCCCCACAGGCAGGTCCCCCATGATGAGCACTGGTCCCCATGCTGGAAGCAACTAGAGGGCTTGCCATGAGTACAGGCCATGAGCACAGATCCAGAGGAAAAACAGGGGGCACGGGGAGAGGAAGGACACATGCAGAACGTGAACGAGCACTCACGGGCCTCGGAAAGCCAGGAGAGGCTCCGGGGCCACAATCCCACGGGCCTCCTGCCTGAGCCCAGCCCAGCCCCACGCTTCAGCCAGAGCCAGCCAGGCGGGCAGCAGGGTCAAGACGGCACAACCAAACACAGATGCCTGGACACGACGAGGGGGCACCCAGCGGCTCCCTCCTCTGACTCAGAGCCCTCCCTGCTGCCACCACTCACTGGGCACCTGATTCCACACAGCCTTGCAGGGGCCCGTTCTCAACTATTGTTGACGGATACTGAACTTCCCACCAGCTTATGTCCTGTCTTTATAAAAACAGCTGTCACCACTCCCACAGTATCCAACACAGCTTCACTCAATAAATTGCAAATGAAATAAATGCTTAAGGAACAGAACAATTCAAAAGCTCTCATGTGGCAAAAACAGTCTCTACCCATCTTTGGAATCAAAGGTGACTGAACCAGTTATAAACACGTATGTGTGTGTGTGTATGTTTGCACCTACACACACGCAACTTCCCCCCAAGTACACACCTGCAAGGTGGTGTGGCATCTCAGCCACTTAAGAGCCCACTATATTTGGTATTAAACAGTGGACAATATGGCAAACCTGTGTGCAAGAGGGTAGCGTTAGCTTCACTCAGTCATGACTGACTCTTAGTGACCCCATGGGCTGTAGCCTGCCAGGCTCCTCTGTCCATGGGGTTTCCCAGGCAAGAATACTGGAGTGAGTTGCCATTTCCTTCTCCAGGGGATCTTCCCGACCCAGGGATTAAACTCACGTCTCCTGTATCTCCTGCATCAGCAGGCGAATTCTTTACCACTGAGCCACCAGAGGGAAGCCATGGCAAACCTATTCCACCTAAATCCCCAGAGAGTATTTTTACTGTAAAATAATTTATCTCCTTAAAATAAGTAAATATGTCCTTTAGGAACTGTAGAAATTCTACGTACAACACCAAAAACAGTATAAGCACAGCTCTCAAGGTGTGACGAAAGCCAGATGCATTTTTCAAAGAGGTCATCCAACATCCAAACTGAGCACGTCCTAATTTTCAGCTGCTGCTCAGATGAAAGTATCTTTGTTGTCCACTTGTGAGTGATAACAATACTGTAGCCGATTTCACATTTCGTATCACCCCCATGCGAGGTGCTTCCAAACAAAGGCCAGAATCCTCAGGGTCACCACAGGAGCAGAAACAATCCACAATGAAGTGACGGGGAAAGCATCTGTGTGGCAACACGTGATTTCTTATTTATAGCGCTCTGTTCATTATTTTGCATCTAACAGTGTTGACCAAGCTTGCAGAGTTTGAGTACACGGGATGGGAGGAGTAATCGGTGGGGCAGAGAGAGGTCAGCCAAACCCCACAAAAAACAATTAAAAATTTCCACAGACAGTCCATAAAACGGTGATATTCAGGTGATTGGAGGTTCATTTAGAGGTGTTTTGCTCAAAAACAAAGTCCTTTCACAGGTTACCAAAAATTGACAGCAATTAGAACCCTCTCTCCCGCACACACATCTGCGATGGGTTGGAAAGACAAAAGAACAGAAGAAGGATGGAGCGGGGATGTGGAAAGAACACAGGAAGATCAAGAAGGACTCGGAATCGAGAACAAGGTAAAAAGCAGGAACTAAACAAAGGGCACGACTATCATCTCAGAGAGTTGGTCTCAAGTTACAAATAACAACATTAATGCTTTGGTCTGAGGCTACAGCCTACCTTCTGGACTGACTCCATATCATGAAAAAATCAAAAAAAGTTAATTCACAATGCAGTGAAATGATTCAACTGTAGATAACCAAATTAACTTAATTCACTAAAAGTCTAATTGTATCATTATTAAGATTGGGTTATTATGGAGATAGCTAGCAGCTTTAGATTTAAAACAAGCTGGAAATGATCTTGTTTCCTGTAATTCTATAAGCATGGCCCAACTAGGCCAAGACTGATGGCCTTCATTGCTAACAGAACAGGTGCGATTATAAATACACAAAAATGATCTGGAGACAGAATAGTCCATGTTCTCTAAAACTTTTACCTTTACTAGTAAGGGGTTACAGGTTTTTTGACCAAGACTGGGAATTGTCCAAAAGCTGTGTTCAAACAGCCCCTCTCACAGCAAAACAGTACGACGGTACATGCACACACACTCTAGTGCCATCTTGGACACATGGATTCAAATTTCTGGTTCAAATGGGAACAATCGGGGAATGGGGAAGGTTCAAGTACTGAGAATAAAGATAATAGGTGCTCTAGAAAAGTCCTGTGACGATATCTCAAGATGGCCACATCACATAAAAATCTTACCCACATGGTCATTCCTGCCAACATTTATTTGGATTAATATTTTTATTTACATAAAAGAAAGGAAAACACATATTTGTCCTAACAAGTTCCTATAATCGCTAGATTATTTTCACAATTATGAGTAATCACTAAATAGCTTCCACTCAAGGATCTAAAAATAAGAAACAAAAGAAAGCCACAATCCCAACAACGTTATTAAGCACATTATAGTTATGAAAATAAAGGCTCTTTTTTGAAGACTACAGGTTCCTAAAATATCCTTCATGGAACTCTGTACCAGTAATGCCTGGTAACTAACTGTTACATCAGGTGAAAAACACATATCATTAGGATATGTGAAAGTAAATACGTAAAAAAAGAGAAGTCACCACACATACCAAGAAACTTGGTATCTCCTTCCAGACTCCATTTGTGAGCTGGATTCCTGGCTCACTCCATGAGGGTGATGTCCAGTCAGGGGCCAGAACTGAAGAGGCTGGTGTTGAGAGAGCTTCCAAAGCAAACCAGCCAACTGGCACCCACCACTCAGCCACGGGGCCCCAGGCAAGCTTGTTAACACGCTTCCCTCTTTGTGAGACAAACACCCTTCAAAAAAAAAGTGATCTATGTAGACACCTAATGCAGTGCTTAGCACAGGTGAGCAATCAGGGAGTAGTGCCCTGAGACATGTAAGCGTCCTCCCCCACAGACAGGTAACAAGCTCTGTTCATGCCAAAAAAGACATCACTTGGCAACATCTGATTTAAAAGTCCGAGTTATGCACTGTCCATTCCTACCGACAAGACTCCAGTTCTCTGGGGACCAAAAGTGGGTGGTTCACATCCATCAGACGTGGCCCCCATCTCTACAAGGCCTAGAGGTCATCAGATAGGCACTCCGCTTGGAAGAAAAGCACTCTGCTTAAAAGACCTAAGATTGATCGCCTTGTCAGTGATTGGTGGTGGCTTAAACATGATCGCCATCATCCCGGTTAGTAATAGGAAGCTCAGAGAGAGGTCACTCTTGTAGAGACATTGAAGAGGTTATTCCTGGAACCTCAAGTAAAATATTTTTCCAGGAAACGACACAAGAATTAACAGCATCGTCTCTTGAGCAAAACGATGAAGATTTCTGATGAACCTGATCCAGTCTCCTGATTCTAAAGGATGCTGTTCATCTTCCAAGAGAAACAGGAAAATTTCAAACATACAGAAAACAGAAGTGTATGGTGAACACCCACATGTTCATCCCCTAGATGACAGATTCAATCTTAAATATAAATTTAGAGGCAGACAGCAAAGAAAATATGCAGCGTAAGTCTCCACCCATTACAACCCTGTGCAAGGGAAAGGTGAATGGTTTCCTCTGACAGGAACAGGCTGCTGGGGAGGAGGCTGCCCGCTGCTCACCCTCCTGGGAGCCCCCCAGACTCCAGAGCTCCTGCTGCTGATCTCATAGGAGAAGATGGGGTTCCCACCCTGCTTCAGAAGAAAGCCACCCAACGGTTCAGTTAACTCGTGATGGTGGAAATGTGTCACAAAGCCAACATTCTAGTGCTCATGAGTTTCTATTCGTTTGCAGTCTCCTCATCTATACAAAGAAGCTAATGTCATTTTCCTAGAAAATATTTTCAAAGGAGTAAAAAAAATGTCAACATGAAAGCAGCTGAAAGCCTTAGGACACCATGAGATATACAAGGTTTATTTCATCTCTTCTATTCAAGAAATGCTAGTGTTCTAAATACTGCTCCCACCTCATATCATCTTTCAAGAAAAAATGACAGGGGATCCCTGGTGGTCCAGTGGTTAAGAATCCGCCTTGAAATGCAAAGGATACCAGGTCGATCCCTGGTCTGGGAAGATCTCACATGCTGCGGGTAACTAAGCCCATGCACCACAACTATAAGAGTCCATGAGCCGCAACTACTGAACCCCGTGCACTCTAGAGCCCTTGCTTCACAACAAGAGAAGCCCACACACAACGAAGAGGATCCCCTGCTTACTGCATCTGAAGAAAGTCTGCACGCAGCAACAAAGACCCATCACAACCAGAAAATAAATCTTAAAAGAGTAAGTGATAGTAGTCAGACTGCCCTACAACCCCACTGACACAGCCAGTCCACGAGTTTACTTCCTGTGCAAAGCACCTGCCACAGTCGACACTTGTCACCTGCAAAATGGCAGTCCCTCCAAGGAACCTCTGCCCACATTCCTTCCCCAAGGCTCTGTTCCTCTGCATCCATGGGAGACAGAACATTGTACAACACTTTCAGAAAGTGTGTTTTACTTAAGACACTTTCCATAAAGGAGAGATTTCATCCAGAATCCTACCTGTGTCAAATTCAACAAGTCATGAAGGAAACAAGCAAAATCAAGGTTATTTTCATCCCTGTGTCCAGAGTCAGGTCTTCCAAATAACAGGGAAGAAATTCTAAAACACCAACAGGCATTATAGATGCCTATATTATCCCTTACCAGTATAACAGCTAAATAATAATTCATCACCATATAAACAGAGGCAGAATCCTACTTTCTTTTCATATTAATTTATGTACAAGTAACAGAAATTCTTAAAGTCTGGACTCTGGTATCAACAGCAAAACGACTCCAAGTGCTATTTCTCATTTGGTCCAAGTCAATTTTGGGCTTGGTGGAGGAGGACTAGCCCCACTGTTTGCAGTAAGACTGTATTCACTTGAGCTAACAGCAAGATGAAACAACAAAACCACCCAAACACCAAATCTCATGTTGACAGAATGTCCCTACAGGACACAGCACTGCAACAGTAAAGTGTGGGCCTGAGATACATTACAATGTACATAGTAACAGAGTTTCCACCCTGACAAGTTGATTTTTCCTTGGATTTAAATAGGTGTTTTTTAATGACTTAAGTTTAGTGGAATTGCACCCTTGCTTAAACAGCTCCTTGAAGATTACCTTATGGGCTTCCCATGTGGCTCAGGGGTAAAGAATCCACCTGCAATGCAGGAGATGCAGGAGACCTGGGTTCAATCCCTGGGTCATGAAGATCCCCTGGAGGAGGGCATGGCAACGGACTCCAATATTCTTGCCTGGAGAATCCCATGGAAAGAGGAGTCTGATGGGCTCCAGTCCACGGGGAGGAAAAGAGTAGGAAGAAACAGAGCACACATCCATACACAGCTCCATCTTATTACCTGGTGTTACTCAAGTATTAGCAGTTATTATACATAATTTTGGGTTGGGAGAAGGGAAAGGCTTACCCACTCCAGTATTCTGGCCTGGAGAATTCCATGGACTGTATAGTCCACGGGGTCACAGAGAGTCAGACACAACTGAGAGACTTAAACACATACACACAAGTTCATGGCAGGGGGGCGGGGGAGGCACTTCAGACTATCTCCAGTTTTTATTTTAAAAGAACTATCTTAGGTTTCACTGAAGCACCAAGGCTCCCTGGTGGTCCAGTGGTTAAGAATCTGCCTCCAAAGCAGGGGACACGGGTTCAATCCCTGGTTCAGGAAGATCCCACATGCCCACATCCCAGCTAAGCCTGCACGCCCTAGAGCCCGTGCTCCACAACCATAGAAGCCACTGTAGCGAGAAGCCCATGCACCACAACCAGAGAAAGCCTGCAGGCAGCAACAACGACCTAGCACAGCCAGAAAGGAAGAGAGAAGCAGCTTATAAAAACTGATGAGAAGAGCCCACTCATACTCACAAACCCACACGGAACCACCGACATAACCGCCAGGTGACTGTAAAGGGTAAAAGTCCAGGATCTGTCGTGAGTGCTGGGCGGGGGGTGGGGGTGGGGCCCAGTGAGCCCCAGGGTCATGGCCACAGCGAGCCTGACTCTGACTTGGCCTCTCAGAGCTGCCCGGCTCACGCAGCCCCACCTGTGTGGTCCGGTAGTGGCACGCACGTCCTCTGTCTTGGGAAACGAGGAGAAGCTAGTTCACCTCTCCACATGCACTCCAGGAGGAAGATTCCAGAGTCAGGGCCGGTGGAGGTCAGCCCCACCTCCACGAGGCAGAGATCCACATGTGGTCCTGGAGTCAATGACTGTGACCTAACAGGTCATCCTTGCCAGACACACATGGGCTGGCATCTGACCTAGGACACCCTTCCCTTACTTTTCTCTTGAAAAGTAAAAGGGTTGAAAAGGATGTTTCCAGGGGTATTGACACAAAGAGTCCACCAGAAAGGAAGATTTATCATTAAAAAAAAAAAAAAAAAGAGGCCTCACAGCTCTGAAGCTGCCCCAGGCAGGTAAGTGCCCAAGCAGCAACTATTAAGAGACGCCCTCCCCACCCCACACTCCCCACCCACACTGGGCCCCCTGCTTTTCTCCCAGGGCTGCTCTCACAATCCCTGTAACTCAAACCACAGAGATAAAGGTGGGGCTGGGAAACCCTGTCCCAGTGACAGCACCTCGGGGGAACTGCGGGGCTGGATGTTTACGGAGCAGACACTGTGACTGTCTCACTGATCCCCACAACTGTCCCGAAGGCAGGGTTCTTAACCCGATCTGACAGCCGGGGACACCCTCCCCACACAGGAAGATCTGGAGGAAGACTCCGCAGAGGACACACATGAGAATTCTCAAGATCTGCACACAAATCTCCACAAATAAAAGACTTAGAAAAAGACCCAAAGAGGCTTGGGAAGCACAGAAGGTCACCCACAAGTGCCCCCTCCACTAAATCCAGCCCCCGAGACCGATGGCTCCGGGATGAACCCATCCTTCCTAACGTGTCTGGCCAACTCAGATTTCACCCGTTCCGGACGCTGACACCATCGGGCTTTGCTACCGCTCTCACCCTCTATGGAGGTGAGATCTTGTAGATACAGATCTTGTCAACCGTGTCATCGTGACACTGACATAACCCGATGTGCTCTAGTTGCAACAAAGCACATAATCTTTACTTACATTACTGTACTCATAAAGACCTAGAAACTTCTGATAAGGTTAATTAACAGCACAGTTTACATTTCTCTTCTCATTTCAGGTAAACTGTCCGGGAAGTGTCAGCTGGAGCCACACACACCACCCCCCTTCACTGGAGCCACACCCCCCGCATCTTCTCGGGGATGTAACACTTGGGCCAGAAACGGGACAGGGCTCTAAGTGGGTGCTCATGATTTTCCCGAGTGAAGAAGTCCTGACAGGAGGCTCTGCCAACAGAAAAGAACAGCCAAAACAAAGCCACGAAGGCAGGATTAAGACCAGGCAGCACGGAAACTGGGATGGGTGGGTCCCTCCCCACTAACAGGACGTTTCATAAATGCCTGACACATGGCGAGCTACACTGGTAAGACACGTGGTCAGGACACGAGAGACTGCTTGTGGTTTTCGGAGAAAGCGTCTCTGCCCAGCACCGAGCAGCCACAGGGAAGTCAGATGCATGAACTACCTCCCTCCTCGGCCAGAGGCTCAGACCTGAGTCTGGGGGTATGAACCAGCCCACACTGAACAGGGCCCATATTTACATATGAATTCTTTACTTCATAATTTTAAAATGTTATAGTAGTCCTATAACAAAAAAATAGAAAAATACCTGACTTGACTAACCAGATAATTCAGTAAAAAAAATCCTAATTGTGCTTAATTGCAGACAAGTATGCAAGGAATTGCTGTCTCTGGTACCGACAGAACTGGTTTGGATCTGGCTGGCAGTCTTCAGTCTTTTCATGGGGACACAGAAAGTTTCCAACCTAATAAGCAAAAAAATATGATTTAAAAACCAGCAACCCAGAAGAAAAAAGTCTGTTTAACACTCAAGACTGCTTCCATGCTCACTATCTTGGGTCTTTCTTCCCCTGACTTCTCACATCTATCGCACAAAATGCTTGGTAAAGAAGGATCTCGATTTGTGATTCTCAGAGCACATTTCATTTTGCACAATATTCAGCAGCAGCTAAACTAAAGAGCCACCTCCCCAGCCCCCTCCCCCAAAAGAAAGCTGCTTGTTGTCATGTTGACTTTACAGCCCAACATCTCAGCCCTTCCCCACTTTACTGGTCTTAAGTGCTTATGAACATTAACACCGCATTGAGTCCTGAAGAAAGGGCCATATATATACAAACCCCACTCCTGTGTTCTCACATATGAATTCCCACCTAAGTCTCCCCTTCGAGAGCGGTATGTATCATCATCACCAACAAATTGATGCAACTGCTGCTTCTGAGATGTCACAAGCTTTTGACCCTTTCAGCAGAAATAAAGGTGCACAGGCAATGACAGCAGGTGACCTTTGTAGTGGGCACAGATTGAGAAGAAGGAAAATCAACACTGGCAACCTTGAAAGTAGAGGCATACAGACGAAGAGATTGGAGGACGGGAACCGTCAACAGTGGCCAGAGCCCATTGTGTTACCCAAGGTGCCTTCCATGTTACATCAGATGAAGTGTCCCCTGTTCCAGGAAAAACACTGATGTGCAAAACCTAGCCAATACCTGCAGGCAAGCACCTGATTTTAGGAAGATGCCTGAGTAATTATGAGAACCTTAATACGACTAGGATTTGAACTGGTGAGTCAGTCCATATACATGACATCAAAACGAATATTATCCAATACATTCTCTCTGCAATTCAGAAGAATGCTACAACTCATCCCATAAATCACAGCTTAAAAAAAAAAAAAAATCAGCTCTAAAAAAAGAGACTTCTCATTTGAAAAAGGCTGGGAGGAGGAAGGCAAAAAGTGACTCATAACATCCAACAGCTTGTAGCCTCCAAACCATAACAAGAATATAAAGCCAGTGGGCCCAGAATGAAACAAAATAGTTACTGTTACAGCTGTGACCTCAGGGCATTCAGTTCTAAGTGTGACTACAGCACCATAAATACCTTCTGAGCACTGGGATCAACCTTACACATTAGGGCCTTGAATGTGTGCCTTTACCTTCCCAGCTAAATCTGACATCTATATTTATTCATCAAGAAAAGAACATTCAAATGTAACAATTTTCATAACTCTGAACAACTCTTAAAACTCAAGTCCACACATTTCACATCCCACCCATATCAATGCTGCCATTTTGTAAATATCTGTAATTCAGGTAACAATCTTTTATTTTTGATTTATCAAGCCAAGGACTCCAGCTCCCAGGGGCAGCACTGACATGCCGCCCCAGAGGTAATAGGCTTTACTAACTGCATGAGGACTGACTGCAGGTACAGTAGCTCAGCTGTCACTCCCTGAATCTGCACCCCCTTCCCTCCTCCCCTCCCAGTGACAAGTTATCAGTGAGACTCTGGAAGAAAACATCTTTTTCACACACTTGTTTTCCAGAGCCCACTGTTTCCTTTCAATGAGGAGAACGTTTGGATTGCATGAGAGACAGTGGTCTCCTTTCCCCATACGTGGAAGGTGCTCCCAGACTTCAGCTCGGGGGGCGGCCAGCTCTGCAGTCACAGGTACCACCAAGAACAGCGGCCAGCTCTGCAGTCACAGGTACCACCAAGAACAGCTGGGGGCTGCAGGGGACACAGTTCAGGCTGCAGAGCTAGGTGTATCTGCCATTGTGTGCTGGCAGCCCTGAAGATGCCTGCCCCCCAACCTACAAACCTTCCAACTGGCCATCTCTTTAAGATTTTACTCTGGTGACAGGATTATGCCAGCTGCATGTGAACTACTCACGTGTAACTTAAAAAAAGACATTCCTTGACCAGTACAATGAACTGATAGCACCCACCACCTCCCTTGGGCAGTTTCGCACTTACCAGAAAATGTTAAGTTGGAATCCATTAACATAACTGCTAGTTGCAGGAATTCAGGACCTTACAGACTGAGTAACTCCCATAAGCAAGAGTTAGGAAGTCAGTAGGCGCACTCACAATTAAAAACCGCAAAATATAAAGCTAACAGACATCTCTTCTGCAAACATCACAGTTTTCACAGGCTGTATCACAAGGCAATTTCCCAGAGTCTACCAAAATAAGAATGCAACCATTGCTGAAAGAGTGGGATGAGATCGTCTAGATCTGCAAGTCCAGGGTATGCACAGCCCAGGACACAAACCATCAGTTAACAGAGAAATGTATTGCCGAACTTCAATCAACAGCTATTTGTTTAGTAAGACATGAGTCTGCCTTTACTGAGAAATTTTCTCTTTCTGCTCTGCTTTGCTGGTGTTTCCATTTAAAGTTTTCCTTTAAGCCAAATAATGTTTATTCACATATTACCTACTTAGTGGTCCTCTTAAAGCCAAAGAGAAAAATGCATGATTCCAAAAGGCAAGAATGAAGGGAAAGGGAGGGGAGGAGAGGGAAGAAAAAAATGATTCAGGGAAAATTGTGTGGGAAAAAGAGCCTCCACCACCCCCACCTGGCCCCCAGCGACCAGCCAGCTCACCAGCTTCCTCTCCATCTCACATTCAGCGCCAAGCATCCTCCTGGCCCCACAAGACTCCCCCAGATGCACGGATCAGAGGCCTCTCCCCACAGAGAGCTCCTGTTCTTTGCTGGCACCAGTTCTTCGGGGAGAGGAGCCCAGCGTCCCGAGGGGAAGCACCGGACAGCAACAGACAGTGGAAAGAAAAGAGGCGGCAACCAGCAGGGCAGGAAAGTGGAAATCTGAGTTCCGCAGCCAAGAAGTCAATCTGCAACCCTGCACCCAACAGTGACCCATAAAACAGAACATTAGTGTCTGTAACAGCACAGCAGACAGGGCAAATCAAAGCTGGACCAGCATCTACTGATCTAGATTATACACAACCATTAGCTGCTGGCAGGCCACGTAGGAACATTGAGAGAATAGCCTACTCTGGTTTTTCAGCCTACATTATGTGCTGAAAACAGAACTGCTTTCCATGCTCCTCTGTAAGAACTGAGTGCTAAAAAGTCCACACACGTTTCCACAGTATTTTCTAACCTTTTAATAAAATGTTGACTAACTTAAAGAATTCTCTCCATATGAATCTTGATTGAAGATAAATATGAAAGCAATACTCTCAATTCAGCATTAAAAGTTGTTTTAACTTTTCACTTTGCAAGTGGCTATAGTGGGGGATTTTTTAAGTTCCAAAATGTAAAGAGACAAGAATTTCTGATCCTTTCATTCTTTGGTTTCTGGTAAACAATACTGAAAAGCAAATTGATTCATCTAGTTTAAGCCAGTAAAACTATACTACATGGTCACAAGACACAAAATTCAAAATGACCTTAAAGAGAGACCCAATCAACCCAATGCAGACAACACAAGTCAAAGATGACACAGCTAAAGGAGGAGTAGGGGGATGGCTGATGCTGGGCAGTCAGAGCAACAACCCTCTCCTCTCGGGTGTTCCAGCCAGGCCTAGGGAGGTTTAGAGAGGGAGAAACAATAATGTGATTCCCGCATGCAAACACACGCCCTTTCCTCTGTCCTGACACTCAATAAGAAACTCATTAAACCCTTTTTAAAATCTGCAGGGACACAGGGTATTCACAGAGAACCAGGCTGAGCACATGCTTTGCCATCCTCTGGGCAACAGGGACACAGTCTAGGAGTGACTGAGGGTGATTGGTAACTGCCACCTAGCAAGTGAGTGTGTTCTGTCCACATTCACACCAGCCACTCCCACCACTCACCACACACTGTCCCAGACACGCAGAAGCAAGGTGAGCCCAGCCCAGGCTGACTGATTCCGCCCAGGCGGAGGGATTCTGGTCAGTTCAGATGGCTGCCCACTTAGCCAGCGCAGGGGTGTATTGACACAACATCAGGATGAGGCAGATAGAGCAGAAGAGCTTGTTTGGAGATAAGGCAGGAAGGATAGGGTGTTGTAAACAGCACAGCTGTGGTGCAGAGCTGTGGGGGGCAGGGGGCAGGAGAGAAGAACCCATGTGAGCAGTGATGAAGCCAAAGAACTTGGGCAAATATTCTCTAGTGGGTCCTGAGCCCCTCCAAGACACCTGTCCACACAGAACTCCTTACCCACCAGTGTGGACTAAGCTCTGCACTGAGGTCCAGCAGTGCCTGCAGCCCCTTCAGCCCGTCAGACAGTGGCTGCTGAGCAGAGTCCAGGAAACATCTCCTGTGGGACAGCTGAGCATCACAGAGCCCCACAGAATCCTGAACATGAAACAGACGCCTTCCAGAGGGCGCCATCTGAAGAGGCACCTCACCCAGGCCCCCACCTTTACCACCTACTTCTCCCCGAAAGTGTTAAAAGGGAAAACATCAGGTCAACACCAGTTTCTCCCAGCTGATGAAAACTGGCACCAATGAATCTACTTTCTGGCTGCCAGCCCCACAAAACCGTTACACACACACACACACACACACACACACACGAGTTCACTATTAAATTGCTCCAAATATAAATTTGAGAGGACACGAACTCTCTCCACCCCGAGTGTATCAGTGGCCTTCCCAGGGTGAGCCGGGTGAATTCTAAATCTACAGTCAACATTCAACATTTCAGAACTTTAGTGGGTTTTATAAAAAGACATAGCAAACCCCGATCTAAAACTTGTGACAGCTGAGCACATGATCCCGGCCTTAAGAGAAAATAGGAAACCGTATATAACACTCCATGAAATCACTGTAGCGAATCTGTCACAAATTGGAAGCGTGAGCCGCTGGGAACGCGGCACAGACCCGGCCTGAGGGAGGGGGCTCTCCAGTTCCAGCCAACCTTCGCGTCCAGCGCACGGGAACAATAGAGGTGCTGCCCGGTCCAGGCCGGACGCCGCGGACCCTGCGGTCAGACCCTCAAGTCCAACGACAAGTTTCGCATTAGAACCAGGCCCGCGGCGCCTCAGGCCCCGCGTCGCGGAACCGCCCCCGGCCCGGCTGCGGTGGGCAGCGCTCGGACGCGCACCAAGGACACTGCCCGGTCCACCAGGCCGCGCGCGAGGCCGCCCGGGCCCGCGGCCCACCCTGCGTCCCCGGCCCGCGGCCCGTCCTGCGGCCCCGGCGGCGCCCCCGGCCCGCGTCGCGCCCTGAGTCCCTGGCCTGCGGCCCGTCCTGCGCCCCAAGCCCCGGGCCCGTCCTGAGCCCGCGGCGCGAGACTCGCCCTGCGCCCCAAGCCACGGGCCCGCCCTGCGCCCCAGGCCCCGTCCGGCCCCCCAGAACCCCCAGGACCGCCGGCCCCCGGCGCCGGGGCCGCGGCGGACCACGCAGAGCCGCAGGGCGGGGGCCGCTCTCGCCCTGCGCCGGGACTCCCGCCCGCCCGGGCCCCGTGACAGCGCGGCCGGCCGAGCGCCGGGCCTGTTACCTTCCGACAGCTCCAGCTCCAGCTCGGCCAGCCGGGCGCGCACCTCCAGGGGCAGCGCCATGCCCTCCAGGCTGCGGTCCGCCATGCTCGCGCCGCCCCCGCCCGCGCCGGCCTCCCTTTGTTCCAGGCCGCGGTCTCGCCGCTCCTCGCGCCCCGCGGACCCGCACCGAGCGGCGGCAGGCCGGGCGGCGGCGCAGCGCGCTCCTCCCCGGCGCCTCCCCCGCGCGCCCCGGCTCGCCGGCCCCGCGCCCGCGCCCCCGGCCCGCCCGGAGCGCGCCCGCCCCGCTGCACCGGCGGCTCCGCGGCGCGCGCGCGAGGCGAGGGCGCGCACGGGGGCGGGGCGGGGCGCGCGCACATACATGGGGCGGGGGGCGCGCGCGACGGGGGGCGGAGCGCGCTCCCGGGGCCCGGGCCCGGGCGCGCGCACCAGCGCAGCGGGCCTCCCCGCCCAGCCCAGCCCCCGCCCTCCCCCGGCCCGAGGCAGAAAATGACGGGCTGGAGCCCCGGCCTCTGCGTTCCTGGTCTTTGCGGGCTGATTTTTTTTTTTTTTTTAAATAAATGAGCCTGTGGGTTGGGGACAGGGGCCGTGGAAAGAGGACCGGGTTGGAAGTTCCTAACTCCCGCAGCTGTAGGCCCTGGGGCCACAGTCAGGGACTCGGCCTCGGCTCAGGCCCCACCGTGAGGCCGAGGAGGGTGGGGTGTCCCCGATCCCCACGTGCGCGGGCAGCCCGCGCGCACGCACGCCCCCAGCGCGTCCTCTCCCGGGCCCCCCGTTCCCGGCAGGTCGCCCGTCTCTCCCGCTGCCACCGCAGCGCTGTCACCTCTCGGGCGTCAGCAGTCTGGGCCTCCAGTCCTGGCCGTCTGGGGCGGCCAGCTCACCCCTCCTACTGTCCACCTGAATAACCTCGCCCAGACGCCCCCAAACCCCGAATCCGCACACCAGCCCCTCCTCCTGGCTTCTGGTGGCTTCCACCGTTCTCCCAGGGAGCGAGGCTGGGAAGAGTCCGGGGTCTGTCCTCCTGGTCTCCGCGCAGCCTCTGCTCCCTGGGCCCCTCGAGGCTCACGCGGGTCACTGTCACCCGGCTCCCCTCCCACAGTTCAGCCCCTCCCGCAGACCCGGGTCATCCTCATGGCCTCCTGGTGGTTCCCCCACTGCCAACCGCTTGACCCTGTGGCTCAGGAGTGACCTAAGTTGGCTCCAGAGAAACAGTGGCATTTCAGTGGCATTTATTCCCTTTCAAAAATAGGCAATTCAGTACTTCCTGTGCTGTCCACTGAATACACATCCACCCTCTGATCGGACACTCCAGTCCCTCCACCACCTGGCCACAACCACCCCCCCACATGCCCCCAGGTGCTGGTTCCTGAAGACCTGGCAGCCTTCACCCAAGTGCCCTCTTCTCCACCCACAGGCTCCCAGGCATCCCTAATATCAACCCTAGGAAAACCTCTCCTCCCCACACCCATCCTCCCACTACCTTATCTGCTTATCTCTGCCCTTGTCTCCTTGTCTCCTTGGCCTTTGTTTATCCTTCTCATTAGCCCAAGTGAAAGCTCTGGGGACAAGTACCAAGCCTTCCTCCTCTTTGTTCTTCTGGGGACAGGACAGCAGTGACCACTAGAGCACTGTGTGCACTCCTCACACCAGATCCACTGATCTCACGTGAAACTGGTGAACCCCAAGCACCTGTGCTCTATGGTCTGGGATGTAGATTCACTGGACTGTGCCCACCCCCGCCCCAGTCTCTCCCCATCATGATGACACATCCCCAAGGCAGAGAGCCTCCAAGAGGATCTGGGGCTACAGGTAAAGAAAAGTCTTAGAAAAATAAAACACAAGAGCCAGGACTCAGACCCCAGTCTGCAGAACAGAGCTCTGGGCTCACTTCATGACAGCACACTGGGTCTCACACCCACACCGTGTGTCCGTCAGTCCAGGGCCGATGGTGTCAGAATAAAGTGTGTTCTGTTCTAATTCCTGGGTGGTTCCAAAGAAGACACTGTGTTGCAGTAATCACACACATGATCATCTACCTAGATTCTGAGCGGTGTGTCTTCACACAGGCAGGTGTCTGTATGACTACTGAGTACAAGAATGGTGGGAGAAGGCTCATGGCACTTCCAGTGGCCCGGAAGACATCTTTGTCTGGAAGTCCTGCCCCATCCTCAAAACACGTATGTCTGAGATCAAACTCCTCACTCTGTTCTCAGTCTAGAGCAGCTGCTCTTTCTCCTGGTTTCTGTGCTGAGTCAAGCCCGTTGTCAGGCTTCAGTAACAACCACCTACAGCGTTTCCCAGCGCCCCCCGCCGACCCCAACTCCACAGGCCCACTGCCACTGCCTGTCAGACCCTCAGAGCCCCAGCCCTGTTTCCTCCCTTTTAATCTTTCCTCCTGTAGCTGCCATGGATTACAGTCCCCTTGCCCCACAACCTGCGACAGCTCTCCGCCTGCAAACCAAAGAGCTCCTTGTTTTGACACTGAAGGCTTCACAGACACAACACTTCTTTCCCTGCTTCCTGTCCGGGGCTCCCTGAACACAGCTGCATCACCTGGGAAGTTCTGATTTGTCTGTGGGGTTCCTCCTCTTCTTGTGTCCCTTTTGCTGACATGTGCCTCTCGTTACCCCTCTCCCTGTTCCCCGAGTCACAGTCACATGACAGATTTTAGCCATCCAAGTGCAGCTTCAAATACCACTTCTTCCAGGAAGCCTTCCTTCCTCGTCTCCCACCTGGAACTACACATATCTCTTTTCCTACTTGCTCCTCCCAGGGCCTGCAGCTCACATGTGCATCTTGAAAAAAGTGTCAGTTCCCTAGTTGTGTCCGATTCTTTGCAAGCCCTGGACTGTAGCCTGCCAGGCTCCTCTGTCCATGGGATTCTCCAGGCAGGAGTACTAGAGTGGATTGCCATGCCCTCCTCCAGGGAATCTTCCCAACCCAAGGATTGAACCTGGGTCTCCTGCATTGCAGGCAGATTCTTTACCATCTTGAGCCACCAGGGAATACACATGCATTTTACTGGGCAAGCAGTCCACCATGATCCTCCCACTGTGCTGAATGACAACTTAAGTGGCACACTGTCCTCAAGACACAGTCCCACCGTGGGCTCTCTCACCTTCTTCTGTACCAGTCCCTGCTCAGCAATCACTGGGCTTAGTGAAAACCTAGTTATGCTTTGTGTGACTATACATATGAAAACCCGGTTTGAGTGGATGTCAAGGTGGGCATAATAACACCCAACAGAGGTTTATTAGAATGAACTGAACGGCCGCTGGGGGCTACATGCTTCCACAGCTCCCAGAAGCCCCAAGATCCCATCCTCAGAGCTGCACCTGTGGACAGTGGTCATTTCTCTTCAGAAAGCCACTGTGACCTCTCAAGACTGCTGCTTGGGAGGAATGAGGCAGCACTGCACACCAGCACGGCTTAATTTGTGAAATAAGCCAGCTTTTATATAACAAATCCCAGAGGGTCTGAGAGGCGGTGCTAAGCGTGAAGGCCACCCACGGCCTGGAGGGAAGCTGACACAGGACACATGAGCTGGCCCTGCTCCTCCACAGCTTGAGTTCCAGAGTTCCACGGTGGCAGTGACAGAGTAATAATTAAGTGACTGACCCCAACAGCCTGCATGGAGAGTCTCTGTCTGTATCTTGTTTGACTGTGGGCTGTGGGTGATTTGGCACTACTCTGCCTCACCCAGTATCTCTCCTCTATTTTTTTCTGTTTCACTGAATTCCAAGCGAATTCTGGATGAAAACTTCATTACTTATGTGTAACTGGGCTCTGGACTTGAGGAAACCTGGTTGGGGTGGAAGAGGGGTGTTGTGACTCAGGTGTGCATGGGGGCAAGGCCTGTGGATTAATGATGTAACCCGCAGGTGACACCCCTGGTTGGCTCACACGTTCACCTCTAAGCCTTGCTGCTGATGAGAGCTGATCATCTCACTTCTCATCAGATTCGTGCAGAACTTGTTCAGGTCATGCTCTCTCTCCTAGGAATCCCAGTTCCATGAAGTTTTCACCTTTTCCAAAGTGGCCAGGAAGAGCTGGTTGTCAAGTACTCTGGTCAGATTCTCCAAGTCCCTCATAATTCCTCTTATGACAGAAAACCCACTTAAACTGGAACTTCCCTACAGAACTATGCCTGGCAATTTATATTTTCAGTTATATTTCATTTTGGTCTTACTATATTAGAAATTCAGCTTGAGTAGAAAGTTAGGTTTAAAGAAAGAACAAACATGAGTAATGTGACACAGAAAGTCCAGGTTTAATGAATTAGTACTTGGAAAGCACCTTGAACCTTTGAATGAAACTACTCTATGCATGAAAGAGATCATTAACATTTTTGTGACTTCTTTTCACATCACTATAGAATTAACTACATAATGTGAATGTGAACTGAATTCTCTGAACCACACATGCATTTGTGTTGTTGCAGATACTGTCTTCCTCTGGAATTAAGAGCTATCCAACCTATTCTCCTAAGAGCACGTATACCCATGAAACAGAGGAACAAGAAGGAACCCCACAGAATCTCACAGCAAAATTAATCTAATCCTACATACCATTTTTGAAAGTGCTAAGAATTCAACTTTGAGTCAAAGGGAAAACAAGAGTGTGAAATTTATCTTGGACAAATAGCCTGAGTGTCTCCTTGTATTTGTTATTACAAATTGATACACAATTATCAGTAATGTAACAACTTCTGATCATTTTAGTGAATTATAATCACTCATGCTAATGGCAATGTGAATAGCACAAAACAACAAACTTTTCAAAAATTACTCTGTTTGGTCTTAGATGGCATCATGTTTTCACAGCATACTTCCTTTACCTGTTATGACTGACCAGTCTTTGGTTTAATTAGGGTAATTTTCATTCCCAGAACTCATGGCTGAGACAAGTGACACACAGGCTTTTTAAAAAAAATATTTTACCAAGTGTTCTAAGATATACGACTTTATTGGTTGTTTGAAACATAAGATTTTGAAGTAAAAGAGAAGGGAGTGGTTGACAACTAAAATTTTGCATCAAAAATCCACAAAGTGGAACAGCACCCTAAAACAAAGTTGTAAAAGTGACTTCATCCCTTCTAAATGGAAACTCATACACAGAGAGTCAAAAGCATCAACTGATGCTTTTGAACTGTGGTGTTGGAGAAGACTCTTGAGAGTCCTTTGGACTGCAAAGAGATCAAACCAGTCCATCCTAACAGAAATCAGTCCTGAATATTCATGGGAAGGACTGATGCTGAAGCTGAAGCTCCAATACTTTGGCCACCTGATGCAAAGAACTGACTCATTGGAAAAGACTCTGATGCTGGGAAAGATTGAGGGCAGGAGGAGAAGGGGACGACAGAGGATGAGATGGTTGGATGGCATCACCGACTCGACGGACATGAGTTTGAGCAAGCTCCAGGAGTTGGTGTTGGACAGGGAAACCTGGCATGCTGCAGTTCATGGGGTCGCAAAGTCAGACACGACTGAGCGACTGAACTGAACCAAACACACAGAGTAAGGCACATTCCTGAAGGGCATCTGCTTTGCCAAGAAAAACTCCACACGAGGCTTGCAAGTGGAGTCTAAAGATTCAATTGTGTAAAATGCAGAATCTTGTTATTGTAAAGTTAATTAAAAGCAGTGCTTTTCAGTCAGTCTGTATGAGCTCACACATACACTCAATGCAAGTAAATAAAGAAATAAGATTGAGCCGTTGACACTGTCAACTGCTGACCACATGCTGCTCTGAGGGTCCCAACGACTGTGGGTCCTGGGCACCCTGGCCACACCCACCCTGAACTAGGGGACAAGCTTTATGCTCTGACGGCAATGGGCAGAACCAGAGAGGGTGGGCCAGCAGAGCACAGCCGGAGCCCAGTTTCCAGGAAGGTGTTGCCTGGGTCAGGCTGAGGCTCCAGTGCTGCGCCTGGGTCAGGCTGAGGCTCCAGCGCTGCGCTGTGCTCACAGCTGAGTAAGTGGACCGGGTGCTGCAGGGCAGAGTCCCAGGAAGCGGAGCCTCTTGGGAGGGAGCACATCAGGGCAGGGGAAGAGCAGGCCTTGGCGGGCTGGCCCACGGACAGCCCTGCAGCAGGGGTCACTAGGTCGCTGGCCTGCACTGGGAACCCACCACCAATTTATCCCATCAAGAAGGTAACGTATTGTGATCCACCAGCAGCAACACTTACAGCCCATGCAGTGCTCCGGGTGGCACTGTGTCCCTGCGATGTCTGTGGGATCACCCGGGTCACCGCTGACTCAGCCGGAGCTGCTGCATCCACCCTGGAGCTGGTTGGGGCAGACAGATCACGGGAAGTCAGGAACCTTCAGGGTGGCAAACCTGGACTTTCAAGATTGAGTGTTTGGGGTTTTTTTCTGTATGTTAATATTCTTTGGGTTTTATTTTTAGTTAAGTCAAAGAATTATTTAAAATGACTTCCTTTGCTTTGCACGGGGTCATGAAGGATTTCATACAATGCCCATCATTCATGGAAAATTTTACAAAGCGATGAGCATGAGGCTTGTGCTGACTGCAGTATAAGATGCGGCTCGCGCATCTGGGAACTCACAGGCCTGCAGCAGGTGGCCCGAGCCCGGCACAGGTACAAGCGGCAGGCCAGTATCTCCTCTGGCCTTCCTGGTCTGCTGATTGTCCAGCGCCTCGCCCAGCTGCACCAAGCCCCCTTGGCCTTTGGAGCACAGGCGGGCCTCTCATCTTCCGACCTCTCCTCACTGACCCCCGGGGGTCAGTACCCTGGAGTGTCACACTCTCTGCACAGGCTCCTGAGATCTGCCTGCTCGAGTGCCTCTCAGCCCCACCCTAGCCTCGGGTGGAGACAAGCTGGTGCCCCTCAGAGCCCCCACGGGGAACGCCTCACCCTTGGCCCTCATGACGCAGTCGTGTGCAGGCCTCGGACCTCTTGAGAATCCGACCTGAAGTGGAACAAGCCATGACCTTGCTTACGGTTCATAAAGTTCTAGAGCAAACATCTGTGCCCGCCCACCGCAAGCACCCAGGCTGCAGGGAGGGGGCTGGGCACCTCGCACCCGCCGGACTCCCCAGACCTGCGTCCTGGAGACCTTCTCTATCCCAGCAGGCGTCTGCCCGTCGTCGGTGGTCTCAGCCTGCAGGGAGAGGAGGGTGTGCGTGCAATCACAGAACAGAGGACAGTGCGCCTCTGAAGAAGGCGGAGGAGGAGGAAGTTGACTTGAAGAGCCCACTCGATCTCCGGGCGGGGCCTTGAGCTCTAACAGCGGCAGCCTGTCCGTGGAGACTGCTCCGCCCCCTTCATGGATGCACCGTGGTCGTTTCTCTCCGATGCTGAGTCTCCACAAAACTAGATGAGAATGCTCTCAAGCACAGGAGAGACTGAAGACGGAAAGAGAAAGACGGTGAACGGAGGAAGACTCAGAGAAAGAACTGAGGCCGCAGCCGCGGGAGGAGGAGGACACACAGACAGACCAGCCACCGTCTCAAGGACACACTCAGCAAGAAGAGCGTCAGAATAGGACAGAAGACTCCTGGAGCAAAACACAAATACAGGCAGGTGAAAACGAACCATTTTTAAGATATAATAATAATAAAATAAAATAAAATATAAAAAAATTAAAAAAAGATATAATAAAGTTTTTAACTAGGGAAGCAAAATGGCAATTTGAAATGCTGCTGTGGAAACTGGATCTTGGATTCCTGGGGCTGCTATAATGACATGGCCACACTGGGAGCTTAAAGCCAGGAAAACGTGCCATCTCACCTTCTGGAGGCCGAGGTCTGAACTCAGGGTGTCGGCTGGGAGTGGGGACAACAGTCCTCAGCTTGTCCTGTGTCACTCCAGTCGCTGACTCCACCATCACGCTGCTGTATGTCTTCCTCCCTCCATGTCTATCTCCAAATTTCCCCGTGTCATAAGGCCACCAGTCACCAGGTCAGGGCCACCCTCCTGACCTCACCTTTACCTGGCTGACTCTGCAAAAATCTTATTTCCATGTAAAGCCACTTTCTGAGGAACTGGGGGCTAGGATGTCAACATACTTTCTTGAAGGGGATACACTCAACTGAACATAACAGCTGTTGATATGGAGGGGGGGATGTCTAGATAAAAACTTCACATCTCAAAACTAAGAAATTACAAAGCATTAATTACTAACGAGAAAGCTATGAAACAAACAGACCAGAACCAAACTGGGACTGATGCAGTAAAAATTATTAGCAACATGGATATATATACAACTTCAAAATGTTTTGAATAACAAAATATACTAAACTAAAATAAAAGCAATACAAGATGATTACAAAAGAGATTAGCTTTATTTCTAGCATAGGACAAATGGACAGCACTCAGCAATTGACTCTGCTGACTGATAAGCCACTTTTCTTTGTCACTTAAAATAGAAGAGATGAACCTAGGCTCTGATAGGGCCTCTGATTCACTTTTATTATAATGACACTGTTAGAGGTGAACGTGTCTCACCCCTGCAGTCTGATGGGCCACCCATGGCTGGACCCTGGCAAAATCCTCTGGCAGCTGCCCTGAGCTGGCAGGCTCCTCCGCACGCAAAGTCTGCCTGCACTGGCCAGCACGAAGTGTGTTCCCCGCACACGGCTCACCCCCAAGAGGAACTGAGCCAGCACCCTGATTGTGCTGTGTCTTCTTCCCACAGTCAGGTAAGACACTTGGCCCACTAGGGCAGAGAGTGCGTGCACGTGTGCACCTGTGTGTGTCTGTTTATAAACACAGGAAGCCTAGGAATGCTATATGAACAGAGCCACGACACATGGAGGAAACACAAAGTATATGGAGATGGCTTCCTTAACAAAAATTGAAAAAGGTTAAAAATGGAATTGATAAATTCATTGCTGTTATGGATCTTGCATAAAATCTTAGTAAGAGACTATTGTAAGGGGTGGGGAACTCCCAGTGAGCGTCTCTCGTCCCATGATGCTTATTTTTCAAGGCCTGAAAAGAATGTACCACATACTGTCCAATACTGTGGTCGTCAATGGAGAGCAAGTCTGCTGCCACTCTCTCCTGGCTGGTAACATTTCATAACATAATAATGTAAAGAGCAGTCCAAACTGTAGGAAAATATGAGGAATTTGGGGGAATGTTTCCAAAAAAATAACTGAAACTAAATGACTGAACACAATTAAATAGGTATGGAATTGAATTATTTGGTGATGAACGCTATTTACACAGTCTGGATAATGTAAATTCTGGACACTGACATAAATGAAAAGCAATATATTAATATTTGAGGGGGGGAGAGAATAAGAGCCTAGAGAAAGTGGTAGTAAGAAATGTGTGTCCTCATCTTATCATGTGGCAGCCAACAAATAGCATCTGCAGATGAAAATTAAAGACGCACAACTATAAGCTTACATTTACAAATGTAAACACCAAAAGAAATGCCAGAAAATCCAATTGTGCTTGCCTCTACATAGTAAGAAGAAATAAGTCTGATTACTGCTGTTTTTCATTAGAAGCTTAATTATACAAGTATATACTTTTATTGTGAAAGATAATATACACAAGAATGTGCATAAATGTTTCAGCATTTAACAAACATGTAGAAAGCCAACTAACTCTCAACTATGTTATAAAATTAATTTTCATTGGAAGTCTAATTTTTAAACATTTCTATGGAAAATATAATATGCAAAGAGTGAATAACAGTTATAAGGCCAAATAATTAAGAACCAAGTAAAGAAACTGAACATTGTTTATAGCCCAGAGGTCCTTGCTGACTACAACACACTCATTCTGGCCAGAGCAGACTGTCCTCCAATCTCATACAGTAATTCTGTCCTTGCTTTTCTTGAGCACTCTTACATACATCCCTACAAAATAACATTCAATTTTGCTTTCTTTTGAACTTTATATAAATAGCATTATACTGTAAGTATAATTTTATGTTTTATTTTTTATTCATTCAACTTTAGGTTTATAGATTCACTCATATTATTTCATGTAACCTACTTCTTGTTGGTTCTAAGTAAATATTTTTGAATGATTATATCAGAGTTTATTGATCTATTCTACCATTCCACTGTTGATGAACACTTGAGTTGTTTCCAGACTTGGGCTATGATGGAAAATACAATAATATATTTTAGTGTTGTATGATTACATTGTACACATACATACCTGATACACTCTCATCCACCATACATGATATCCAGGTGAACAGAAGTGCACCTTTCCTCACTGCTCTGACTTGCTCCTGCGCCATAGATGACTATGCATACACAGTCTTTTCTGTTTCACTTCTGTTTGTCTCTTTCTGCAGCAATACAGTACGGTATTGATGTATTACTTCACAGAATCTATCCCTTCATGGATCTCAGCCTTGTCATGGAGAAGGGGCTTGTGTAACTCAATGAAGCTATGAGCCATGCCACTCAGGGCCACCCAAGATGCATGGTCATGGTGAAGAGCTTTGGAGGAGGGAATGGCAGCCCATTCCAGTATTCTTGCCTCGAGAGCCCCGGAAACAGTATGAACAGACTGAGGTTTCTCCTCCCTCTCGGTCTCCCCCTTCCATCCTCCTGTCTCCTCCTCTTTTACAGCCTTGGCTCTTCCCTCTGGAGCTGTTTCCCAGGTTGAATTGTCTTGTCACCTGTCATTTCCCCAAATACCTCCTGGAGTTTGGAGTGAGAGTGTGCTGAGTACAGGGGTCAGTTTAGAGATGAATAACTTCTGCATTTTGAGTCTTCTATTCTGTAAACATGGCCTATTTTTATTGACACATAATGTCTTCCAATAAAGTGATGTAATTTTCCTCAAAAAAAGTCTTTCACATCATTCTTTTATATTTACCCTAATTGCTATTTTTGGATGCTTTGAAGTAGGATAGTTTAAAATTATGTTTTCTACTTGTTGCTTTTATATAAGTATAATGGAATTTTATACTTATTTCACTTTTGGTGACTTAGTTATAACTTTATTAGTTGTAATATTTTATCTGTAAAAATGTTTCATTTAATACATATAGAATCTTTTTATCTGAAAACAACTATAGTTCAGTTTCTGCTTATCTAAAGCTCCTAGTCGTGACTTCTTTGTCTCAGTGTAGCAGCCAGGATCTCCGGCTCAGCTGAGTGGCATCGCTGACAGTGGTTATAGGAGGCATCTTCTTCTTGTTCATCATCTCAAAGGGAAATTTTTCAAAGTTTTTGAAACAGCATTTGTTAAATATGATCATTATTATAGATTTTTGCACCTTCTCTTTATCTGATTAAGAAAACTCTAGTTTGCTCAGTTTTTAAGCTGATACTGAATTTTATCAAGTGCTTTTCTTTCATCTACTGGGATGATCATATTTTTCCTGTATTAGGAAATACAGACAATATTTAACTGATTTTTTGAAAATATTAAATCAACTTCACATTCCTTGGATGAATCTGAGTCAAAATGTATTATCCTTTTAACATACTGATGAATTAGTTTTATGAAAAACTCATCAGTATTTCCCCCAAATCATCTGAAATTGGAAGTAAATTGGCAATTTCCCTGATCTTTTCTCAAACAGAAGCTGATTACAGTTCTTAACCTCCTCAGGGATGAGAAGGGGCGAAGGCAGCTGCAGGTCATCAGTTATTTCCTGGGGCTGGGGGAGCAGAGGGGTTCCCTCACCCCTGGAATTCTCCCAGCCTCACCTGTGGGTCCTGATGCCCATGTCAGTGTCTGCCAGCACAGCCACCACATCAGAACTTCCTCACTGATATCTAAGCCAAAAATTGACAGAAAAACAGAAACGAAGAAGAAGGGGAAAAATAAATGATAAAAAATTATATAAATAAATAAAAGAAAAAAAGATGATCACTTTGCATACACGCTCATATAAACCAACACCAGGGCTGAGGCATGTGTGCACATCTCATGTGGCCCTGCATGAACTTCACAACCATGAGACTTGTGTTTAAACACTTGATTTTATTTTAATTTCATCATGTCATGATGAGGCTTTACTGTACTTTGAAATTTTTTACATCTATGTCCATGAGTGAAATTAGCCTGGAGATATTCCTTACCTATTCTTCCTAGGTCTCAAGTTTTGCTCTATCATAAAATAAGTGTTTCTTCTGTTGTCAGGACCAGTGTGGTAAGAATGGAGTTGTTTCTTTCTTGAATATCTGGAGTAACCACCTCAGCTGACGTGGGGCTTTCCTTTAGGATTACATATGTGCCGCTGATTTAATTCTTCAAAGATGTAGGACTGTTGCAGTTTTCTGTTTCTTCTTGCATCAGTCTTGGTATACTTCCCCCAAAATTCATCCATTTCACCTATATTCTCAAGTTTATTGGTAAAAAGTTGTTAATACTAAAACTCAGCAGTTGCCACAGGACTGGAAAAGGTCAGTTTTCATTCCAATCCCAAAGAAAGGCAATGCCAAAGAATGCTCAAACTACCGCACAATTGCACTCATCTCACACGCTAGTAAAGTAATGCTCAAAATTCTCCAAGCCAGGCTTCAGCAATACGTGAACCGTGAACTTCCAGATGTTCAAGCTGGTTTTAGAAAAGGCAGAGGAACCAGAGATCAAATTGCCAACATCCGATGGATCATCAAAAAAGCAAGACAGTATCAGAAAAACATCTATTTCTGCATTATTGACTATGCCAAAGCCTTTGACTGTGTGGATCACACTAAACTGTGGAAAATTCTGAAAGAGATGGGAATACCAGACCACCTGATCTGCCTCTTGAGAAACCTGTATGCAGGTCAGGAAGCAACAGTTAGAACTGGACACGGAACAACAGACTGGTTACAAATAGGAAAAGGAGTACGTCAAGGCTGTATATTGTCACCTTGTTTACTTAACTTATATGCAGAGTACATCATGAGAAACACTGGGCTGGATGAAGCACAAGTTGGAATCAAGATTGCCGGGAGAAATATCAATAACCTCAGATATGCAGATGACACCACGCTTATGGCAGAAAGTGAAGAAGAACTAAAGAGCCTCTTGATGAAAATGAAACAGGAGAGTGAAAAAGTTGGCTTAAAGCTCAACATTCAGAAAACTAAGATCATGGCGTCTGGTCCCATTACTTCATGGCAGATAGATGGGGAAACAGTGGAAACAGTGGCTGACTTTATTTTTCTGGGCTCCAAAATCACTGTAGATGGTGACTGCAGCCATGAAATTAAAAGACGCTTACTCCTTGGAATGGAGAAGGCAATGGCACCCCACTCCAGTACTCTTACCTGGAGGGTCCTATGGACAGAGGAGCCTGGTAGGCTACAGTCCATGGGGTTGCTAAGAGTCGGACACGACTGAGCAACTTCACTTTCACTTTTCCCTTTCATACACTGAGAAGGAAATGGCAACCCACTCCAGTATTCTTGCCTGGAGAATCCCAGGGACGGTGGAGCCTGGTGGACTGCCGTCTATGGGGTCGCACAGAGTCGGACACGACTGAAGCGACTTAGCAGCAGCAGCAACTCCTTGGAAGGAAAGTTGTGACCAACCTAGACAGCATATTAAAAAGCAGAGACTTTACTTTGCCAACAAAGGTCCATCTAGTCAAGGCTATGGTTTTTCCAGTGGTCATGTATGGATGTGAGAGTTGGACTATAAGAAAGCTGAGCACCGAAGAATTGATACTTTTGAACTGTGATGCTGGAGAAGACTCTTGAGCGTCCCTTGGACTGCAAGGAGATCCAACCAGTCCATCCTAAAGGAGATCAGTCCTGGGTGTTCATTGGAAGGACTGATGTTGAAGCTGAAACTCCAATACTTTGGCCACCTGATGCGAAGAGCTGACTCATTGAAAAAGACCTTGATGCTGGGAAAGATGGAGGGCAGGAGGAGAAAGGGACGACAGAGGATAAGATGGCTGGATGGCATCACCGACTCGATGGACATGGGTTTGGGTGGACTCTGGGAGTTGGTGATGGACAGGGAGGCCTGGCGTGCTGCGGTTCATGGGGTCACAAAGAGTCGGACACGACTGAGCAACTGAACTGAACTATGTTCTTTTAAAGATCTTTGTGTATGTGGCAGCTATAATTATAGTGTCTTTTTTATTCCATTATTGGCTATTGGTACCTTCTATTTTTGGTCAGTTTCACAAGAAGTTTTATCAATTTTATTGGTGTTTTGAAAGAACCAGCTTTTAGCCATCTAGAGCCTTCCTATTGTGTTTGTTTTTGTTTCATTTAATTACTGCTTCTATCTTTATTTACTTTATTCTTGTTATTTTGCAGTTGCTTTTTAATTTTTTTTGATGCATACTAGCCTAATTAATTTTTAACCTTCTTTTCTAACATGTACATACAAAGCTATTTTTTCTCTATTTGACTTAATCTATAGTTTTAACATATAGCATTTTCATGATTCAGTTCAAAATTGAATTTTCATTATAATTTATTATTTGACATATGACTTATTTAAAAAGTTTTTATTCCACTACTTTATTTTTGGCTGCACTGGGTCTTCACTGCTGCATGCAGGCTTTCTCTAGTTGTGGCGTGTGGGCTTCTCGTTGCAGTGGCTTCTCTCGTTGCAGAGCACCACCTCTAGGGTGCCTGGGCTCGGTAGTTGTGACACATGGGCTGTGTTGCCCTGTGGCATGTGGAATCTTCCCGGACCAGGGATGGAACTTGTGTCTCCTGCAGTGGCAGGTGGATTCTTAACCACTGGACCACCAGGAAAGTCTGACATATGACTTACTTAGAATGATTTTTCTAAATCCCAAGGACTGAATTTCTACTCATTTTTTGGTTATTGATTTCTCCCTTATGACCAGAAAATATTTGAAGATTGTCTCAATCCTTTCAAATGTTTTAACTTTTGTCTTTTTTCATTGTTTGTAAATCATTTGTGCTTTTTAAAAATAATATGGAGGGTCTTGTGGTTGGTTATAATGTTCAATATATGCCATAAATCTATTTTGTTAATTACGTTGTTTAATCTTTTGTATCTTAACCAACTGTTACTTATTTGGTCTCATTATTCCTATCAATCCCTGAGCAGAGTTGAGTAAGAGTCCCCCGATAATTGTGAATCTATCTGTCTCTCCTTATAGCTCTACAGAAACTCCTAGGGTTGGGGCAGAGGGTGGATGTGGGCAGGTTCATCCTCACTGTGAGTGTGACTCCCTTTCCTGGACACGTCAGGAGTGTCTCCTTTAAGGTCTTGGGTACCAGGACTGGCTTTTGTTCCTCTTGCCCTGTGTGGCTGCAGAGTGCCCTCAGGGCATAAGCACCCTTGGTGAGCTTGAGTGCCCTCACATACAGTACATCTGTGTGCTTATAACTCTCATTACAGATTCTCATACAATAATTTGGAGTTGCTAACATCTTCAGATTTCTGATACATTTAAACTATTTTTTTAATATGTAAAGCTATGTTATATAATATTTTTCATTGTCCTTAGTTGAAGAGTCAATCTGACTAATCCAGTCTGCTATTTCTGGGAATCAGAAACCACTATTTAACTTCAAATATTTTATATATTACATTTATTACAACAAAAGTAAAAGAAAAACATAAACAGGCATCAAAAATGTGGGGACTGCAGAAAAACAGCTATGGACAAAAGGCAGAGAGTGACTCTGTCTAGGGTATAAGGTAAGGTTTCACAGAGAAGATATCTCAGTTCAGTCGAGCAATTAGAAGAAAAGTACAGACAAAGACAAATCTGTGGACACATCAGGAAATGTAAGCAGCAAGTACAAAGTCAGGAGGAGTGAGCAAGCTCAGTGTGTCCAGGGGGTGGCACAGTATACCAGTCACCATCTAGAGGGCAAGGTGCCAGCACAGCGGCTCTTGTGTGCTTTCAACTCCCTGACTTGACTTACTTTCCAGTTTCAGCCCTGCCCCTGCTCATCAGATGTGATGTGAAGACTTGCTTCTTGCACCAGTCCTGAACCACTCATGGTTCTCACTCTCCTCTGTCTCTTTCTGGTCCTGATTCCCTTAGTAGGTTTTCAAACTAAATTTAAAGCCCTGGTGCCAACCGACCTGCATCATTATGGGCCCTCCCATGACAACCAGTGGTCCTAATCATCAAGATCCAGAGAAAGGAGGAAAAGCAGGTTTGTGAGAGAAGATAAGTTAAATCTGAAGCTTGTCGAGTCTGAGAAACTGGAAATTTCAGTAGTTTGTTGCATGCGTAAGTACAGCACTAGAAGGATACTTAAAACTAGTGCAGGCATGCTCAGCGACTCAGTCATGTCTGACTTTGCAACCCCATGGACTGTAGCCCATCAGGCTCCTCTGTCAATGGGATTTCCTGGGCAAGAATACTAGAGTAGGTTGCCATCCCCTACTCCAGGGGATCTTCCTGACCCAGGGATCGAATCTGTGTCTCCTGCATTGGTAGGCAGATTCTTTACCACTGAGATTCCTGGGAAGCCCAACTTAGAACTAGCGATAAAGACTTAAGAGTAATTAGCATCCAAGTGGTAACTGAGACACTGAGAAAGGATGAAGTCGGTCAGCTAGATCATGGATCGGGAGATCAATGATCCAGGAACAAACCTGGAGGCCAACACTCAATGGGTGGTGAGAAGAGGAAAGAGAATCCCCCAGTTGACACATGGAGGGCTCCCATCACCCCTTCAGTTTGCTCTGGAATGTGGACTGTGGGATTAATACAGGTTCTCACAATGTCTAACTCATCCCAGGAAAACAGCTAGGGCTCTGCAAGAACCCATATCAACAGTGATTAATATATGTTCTTCTCTTTGAATAAATGGTATTAGAAAAGTGAAAAGTATTGTTTTACAGGCCTCCAGATCTTAACTGGCTTTTTTAACTGCTCGATTTTTAAATAGTTCATGGAATGAGGATAAGAGAAGTTTAGACAGAACAGTCACTGATTGCATTTCCAGTAATTTCTCTCGGTGGCCACACTGCACCTTCACACTGAATGCGGAAACGATCGGAGACTCCAGCTTGAAGGACCCTCAGGGTTTTTCTGAACCAAACGATTTCTTTCTTAAGGAAACAGAACTACCCAACACTGAGACTGCAATGATGAATTGTCGAACGGTCCTCTCCATCCAGACAGTTGTCTCCTAATAGCTGCACAGAACAGAAAACTCATCACCTTTGTCGAGAAAACTTACACAAAATCCTTTCTCTGAGAGAAACCTCACATGTGAGCGACACCTCAAAGTCCCCTGAAGGCAAGAGATCTGAACAGGCTGAAAACATCACCCAAGACGCTGCCTGTAGCTCCAGCCCAGCCCAGTAAATACCCGCCAAGCAAAGAAAACAGTCTCATAGAGAAAAACAGCAGAATTCTGACCTGCACAGCTTCCTTTCCACATGACCAGTTTACAGTCCCAGACCACTCAGCACATGAAGGGCCAGAAAACAGCCACACTCCCAAGGGCCAAGAAATCCATGAGTCTGACTCCAAGTTTGCTTCCAGATGTTGGGATCTACATTTCCACTGTTAGTCTCTTCACGAACATGTGGGTTGTTAGTAAGGGGTCTCATTTTCTCTCTTCCTTCTTTCCTTTCTTTTCCTCCTCCTCCACTGTTTGGTTAGTCGATCTTCTATTCATTGGGAAAAAACCCAACCTCCTCGCCTCCTTGATCTGGAGCACAGCTTCCACCGTGCTTTATGCAGCCGTGAGTCACACAAAGTGCCACGTTTTCTGTTCCGCTCGGTGGGCTCCCCTGTCGCCCAGCACTCCTGCGGTTACGCAGCTACCTGACGGGGCCTGATGCTGACACGGCAACCTTCCCACCTCACTCTGGAACTACACCTACATTCTAGAGCTAGCTTATCCAGTTACACCAAAGAATAAAATGAACGAAGACCTGTTGGAAGTGTGATTGAGGCCACGTGGAAACACTCATCACTTTGAGACTTCATATCACAGAGTAGCATCTACCAATTCATGGGCCTCCTAGCTTGCCATTTCTTTAGGCTCTTTCAGTGTCACACAATGAAGTTTTGCAACTTTGCCTGTAGAGGTCTTATGTTAGATTTCTGAGCGTTTGACATTTTTTTCATGCTACCCTAATAGTGTATTTTACAAATGTTTATTTTGTCTGTTCCTTTCCTGACTATAGCAATACAGTGCAACACATAGCAATACAGTGCAACACAATAGACAATTTTTAGTATATTCAACAATGTAAGGGCTTTGCAGGTGGTGCGGTGGTAAAGAATCTGCCCACAATGCAGGAGACACAAGAGATGTGGGTTCTATCCCTGGGTCAGGAAGATCCCCTGGAGGAGGAAATGGCAACCCACTCCAGTATTCTTGCCTGGGAAATCCCATGGACAGAGGAGCCTGGTGGGCTACAGACCATGAGGTCGCAAAGAGTTGGACACGACTGAGCATGCAGGCACACATGCAAAGCTCACTTACTAATTCTAGTAATTTATCTATAGGTTGCTTTGGTTTCCCCATGTGCAGAGTTATCTGTAAATTTTATTTATTCTTAAAAACGTTTATTTCTCTTTAGTTCTTATTGCCCTGGCTGAGATGTCTTCACACAGAGCTGGACAGAAGTGGTGTCTGCTGACCACCCTGCCTTCTGTTCCCTCTCAGGCAATCTCTCTGCATTTCACCATTGAGTACAGTGTTTGGTGCAAGTCTATACTTTACCAGATTAAGGGAGTCCCTGTCTAAGTTCACTAAAAGATGTGCTTTTTCAAAAATTATAAACGCATGCCGAACTCTATCCAATGCTTTTTGTGTCTTAAACTTGGCAGGTGACCATGTTTCTCTCATTTAATGTGTCAATATGATGAATTTTATTGGCTGATTTTATAATGATAATCTATTTCTAAAACACATCCATCTTGATGATGAGATGTTTTTCCCTCTTCTTTTACTGATTTCAGTTTGCTAATATCTTATCGAGGATGTCTGCATCCATGTTCATCCTGTGGTTTCCCTTTCTGGTGATGTTGTTAACTGGTTTTCATATCAAGGCTGTGCCAGTCTCATACAAGTTGGGATCTTTCTTCCTTTTCTGTTTTCTGAAATCACTTATGTAAGACCAGTGTTAGTCCTGAAAGGCTTCTGTTGCCTCACCAGGATCACTGCCTGCCGGCGTTGCACTGAGCACATCCCAAGGCCAGCTCTCAGGGAGGACCTGTTTTCCTGTCCTCTGCTCAGTGCGGCCAAGGTATCTACCCTGGGGTCCCCAGGGCTTCAGCAGGCAAGGGCCTGGCTTAACATGGCTCGGCTCCCCCCAAGTCTTCCAGCCCCAGGGACCCTGCCCATTTAAAAATGCTCTAGAGCATGCTGTTCTTAACAAGGCTGGCCTTAGGGAAACTAGCTAACCGGAACCTAACCTGCTGGTATTAACAGAGCCAGCTGACCTGGACAGCACGAAAACTGATGCCTGTCTGCTCTATCCATCCTGTATCTCACTAAGGGAGAGAAAAGCTGAGAAACACAGAGGCACAGAAATGAAGTGCCACAGGCTTCATTAAAGGACCTAGACACAGTCATAGGATTACTGAACACTTCCTCTCCCCACACACCCCCATCACATCACTAGCAGCCTATTTACAGCAGTTCCTATTACTCAGTACATTATGTCCAGATACCAAGAAAAAAAAAACACAAGGCATACCAAAAGACAAACACACATACACGGTCTTGACGTACTCCTCTCCTAATATGGAACCAGTGAGTTGTTCCATGACCAGTTCTAACTATTGCTTCTTGACCCACATACAGGTTTCTCAAGAGACAGGTAAGGTGGTCTGGTATTCCTATCTCTTTAAGAATTTCCCAGTTTGCTATGATCCACACAAAGGACTCAGCATGGTCAATGAAGCAGAAGTAGATGTTCTTCTGGAATTCCTTTGCTATCTCCATGATCAAATGAATGTTGGCAATTTGATCTCTGGTTCCTCTGCCTTTTCTAAACCCAGCTTGTGTATCTAGAAGTTCTCAATTCATGTGCTGCTGAAGCCTAGCTTGAACAATTTTAAGCATGACCTTACTAGCATGTGAAATGAGTGCAATTATATGGTAATTTGAACATTCTTTGGCACTGCCTTTCTTTGGGATTGGAATGAAAAATGATCTTTTCCAGTCCTGTGGCCACTACTGAGTTTTCCAAATTCACTGACATATGGAGTGCAGCACTTTAAAAGCATCATCTTTTAGGATTTGAAAGAGCTCAGCTGGAATTCCATCACTTCCACTAGCTTTGTTCATAGTAATGCTTGCTCAGGCCCACTTGACCTCACACTCCAGAATGTCTTGCTCTAGGTGCTCATGGATAGGAAGATTCAATGTTGTTAAGACGTCAGTTCTTCCCAACTTGATCTATAGATTCAATTAATCTCAATCAAAATGCCAGCAAGTTATTTTGTGGATATAAACAAATTGTTTGTAAAGAGGCAAAAAGATCCAGAAAGGCCAACACTATATTGAAGGAGATGAGCAGAGTTATAGAACTGACTGATGTGACCAGACAAGTAGATCAGTGGAACAGGAGAGCCCAGAAGTAGACTCATGTAAATATCATCAACTGATATTTGACAAAGGAGTGAGACAATGCAATGCAGTGAAGACAGCATCTTTAAAAAATGGTGATAAGACAACTGGAAATATACATGCAAAAAACTAATCTAGATGCAGATTTTAACCCTGTAAAAAATATATAAAAAATAACTATATAGAAAATAACTCAGAAGTGATCAGAGACCTAAACATAAATCGTAAAACTAAAAACTTCCCAGAAGGTAACATACCAAAAAACCTAGATGGCCTTGGATATGGTGATGCCTTTTTTGATACAATACAACCAAAATATGATCAAAGAATGATAAGCTGGATGTCACCGAAATTAAAAACTTCCACTTTGTGAAAAGCAATGTCAAGAGAATTAGAAGACAAGCCATAGATTTGTTTGGAGAAAATATTTGTAAAGATGTATCTAATAAGAGAATGTTATCCAAAACATGTAAGCACCCTTAAGACTTAACAAGAAAACAAGCAAGCTGATTAAAAATGGGGCAAAGACCTGAATAAACACCTCACCAGAGACGATATTCAGATGGCAAATAACCATATGAAAATATGCTGCACATCATATGTTATCAGAGAAATGCAAATAATAACTACAACGACATAACACCACATACCTATTAGCATGGCCAAAATCCAGGACACTGCCAACACCAAACGCTGACAAGTATGTGGAGCAATACAAACCTTTACTCACTGCTGGCGGGATGCAAAATATGGCAGCCACCTTGGAAGACAATTTGGCAGTTTCTTACAATACTAAACATACTCTTACCATACGATCCAGCAATTATGCTCCTTGGTATTTACCCAAATGAGTTGAAAACTTATGTCCTCACAAAACTTGCACATGGATTTATAGCAGCTTTATTCATAATTGCCAAAACTCATAGAGCCACTCTGGAAGACAATTTGGCAGTTTCTTACAAAACTGAATATACTCTTACCATACGATCCAGCAATTGTGCTCCTTGGTATTTACCCAAAAGAATTGAAAAATTGTGTCCACACAAAACTCTGAACACAGATTTACAGCATCTTTATTCATAACTGCCAAAACATGGAAACCACCAAGATGTCCGTCGGTGGGTGATGGATAAACTGTGGCACATACAGAGAACGTGTGTGCTATCGAGCCATGAAAAGACAACGGGAAACTGTAAATGTGTATTACCAACTGAAAAAGGCCAATCTGGAAGATTACATACTACATGGTTTCAAATTTATGACATTCTGGAAAAGCTGTAACTATGGATAAAGTAAACCATCAGTAGTTTCCAGGGACTGCAGAGGAAGGGAAGAAGAGGTGGAGCAGAGGATGTTTAGGGCAGGGAAATGACTCTATGTAACAGTGTGGTGGTAGATACATGTCACTATACATTTGTCCAAACCCAGAGACTGTAGGACACCAAGAGTGAGCCTTCATATAAACTATAGAATATGGATGATTATCATGTGTCAACAAAGTTTCATCCTTGGTAAATAAATAAATAATAAACAGTACCATTCTGATGAGAGATGTTCATAATAGGGGAGGCTATGCAGGTGTAGTGTCAGGGGTATATGGAAATGTCTGAACCTTCCTCTCAATTTTAATGTAAACCCTCAACTACTCTGGAAAATAAAGCGTTAAAAAAAAAGAATCAAAACAGAATACCTTCTCATATAACAAATACTTTGTTACCAGCAAACTAACTTTACAAGAAATGAGAAAGTAAGTTCTTCAGAATTAAAGAAGCTGTGTCAGGTAGAAATCTCGACTGTCAAAGGTGAAAGAAGAGCATACAAATGGCATATATATCTGGCCAAATACAGAAGGCATTATGTTGTATTTGCCTTTAATGTCTTTTTACTACTTATGACTATTCAAAGCAAATACTGTAAGAGTACCTTGTGGAGACCACAGTACGTGTAGATAACAGCTATAGCATAAAGGATGTGGAGTGGAAGAAACAGGGACCTGTAACTGCAAGATTTCTACATTTTATGTGAAATTTTAAAATATTAACTATAATTAGAAGGTGAAAATTTGCAAAAGTAAAATACAGGTTTCTGTTCTAGTGAAGCAAGCACACTGCACCTTGTCTCTCCACTGGATGCAGTTATATACATGAAAACAAAACCTGAATACAAGGCATGGAGCAACTAGCTGAGGTCACTGGAAGCCAGCAGTTGCAGGGGGAGAAGAATTTGAAATATCACCAAATTAGCAGTGAGTCTCCCGTGCTTCCCTCCAGTGTCATCCAGCCTGGACTCAGTGCGTCTCTGCCAAACTCAACAAACCTCATCATGAATGAAGTAGTGTTGAAAAGCACGCTCTTTAAAAATCAGAACAAGAGAGATATCTGCCAGTTTTGCTTCTATTCAACATTGTTGAGGCCCTTGCACTCAAGAAAATGCATTACAAAGAACACAACGTAGAAGAAATGACCAAATGTTGGTATTCACAGCTGTTTCAAAATGACCCCCAAAATACATAGACAAAGTATTAAAATTATGGAGAAATTTTAGCATAATTGCTAGATACAAAATCAATATGCAAAACAACTGCAATTCTATATAGATATAATATAATAATTATAGTTACGTTTTCCATGTAAGATATAGTTATGCTGTTGCTGCTGCTGCTGCTGCTAAGTCGCGTCAGTCGTGTCCGACTCTGTGCGACCCCATAGACGGCAGCCCACCAGGCTCCCCCGTCCCTGGGATTCTCCAGGCAAGAACACTGGAGTGGGTTGCCATTTCCTTCTCCAATGCATGAAAGTGAAAAGTGAAAGTGAAGCCACTCAATCGTGCCCAACTCTTAGTGACCCCATCGACTGCAGCCAACCAGGCTCCTCTGTCCATGGGATTTTCCAGGAGTGGGTCGCTAGTGCCTTCTCCAATAGTTATGCTACATATAATATATAACAATACATAATATTATATAGAAAATATTTAAAATGCCATTTATAATAGCAATTAAGAAAACATTATCTAGTACTACTATCACTGAAGTTGATCTTCAACCTGTTTTTCACCCGAATCTGCTATTTGCTGTTAATTTTGGATGTCAGAAGGTCAAATGTCTACTTTAATGTCATTTCTTGTATCCCTGAATCTGTGAGACCATAAGACTGTGTATTAGTAATTAGTAAACAAAGTGTGTTATTAGATTTTATTGCTAATATCAAAATTTTTACAAATATAGGTAAACATTCTATATGTAACTTGGAGAGAATACTTAGGTTCTTTCCATGTTGAAATGTTATCTGTATTTATTATTGCAGGAGTAAAATTCCATAATAATTAATGATGGTTGTGAGAGCAGCTAATTGTATGTGAAAAAACAATCAAGAGCTTCCAAGTAGTTAAATAAACAAGGGGAAAGACTGCAGGTTAGTATGAATATTAAGAGAATGCATTCGTCAATAAATTTAGCATAAACATTATATTATTTCTGAATAAGTGCTCCTAAAACTTTATGTAATTATACAAGCACAGTACTAAGAATTAGGTTATGTAATTATTCTAGTCATCATAGACTTATTTGGCATATTAGCACTCATTACATTAAATAACTTTAAAACCTCCATTTAATTTTCAGTTACTTAATTTCATTTAAATCATTAGATCTTTAAGAAAAAGTATTTTTTAGGAACCCCTCACATCTCACAAAGATAAGTTAAAAATATCAATACATTGCTATGTTTGCCACTTCAAATTTTCTCTAGAAAGAAAAGATCTTGCCAATAAAACACACAATATGAAAATAAAATTTTTAGAGAAGAAAATGATATTCCTCAAAAACACTCTTCCTCGTCACCACATTCGAGGGTGAGAGCACTTCTGATATGCCATCATTAGCTGTGGGAGCAATCTAACTGCTGTCAGCTCTGAGACTGCTTCTGCATCACAATATCAAACTTTCGTACTAAAATTTTATTTAAAAATTGAAATATTTTTCATAATATAAATTTCCTGATAAAATTTTGTATTACGGATGTGTTTCAGACATTTATTTAGTTTTTGGAAATTAGTTTTTGCCATGGCTTTGGCCAAATACCTGTTTTGGCATTTGGTATTTGCAAAAATGTATTTGATGTGATTCCAGTAACTCTGAACATTATCTAAAAAATTATGTGCAAGACTGTTATGGAGAAAATGTTGAAATTTATCTGAAAACCATTAAAGAACACCTTAAAGTAAAGGTGTTTATTCATATTTATGAATAGAAAGGCCCAAGATCATAAAGGTTTTATTTCCCCCCCCCCACAAATAATATACAGATCCAGTGTGATTTTAATGGAAAGCCCTGGAGTGATTTTGTGGAACCTGAGTTAATTATAAGATTTCTATGGAGGCAAAGAACCAAGAATAGCCAAGACTTTCCTAAAGAGTACACAGTGGGGACTTGTCCAACACCAAGACTTGTGAAGTTTTAGTAATCAACCCAGCGCCCACTGTGGTGAGACTGGTTTATGGATGGACCAGTGGCTCAGAAATAAACAGGTGTGCATTTGCAAATTTAAATTTTTATAATTTATAAACACCTACTGTTGAAAAGGATAAAACATGAAATTATCTGATTCATAAAAAACAGAAATTGGCACATTAAAGAATACACCCCAAGGAAATAAGACTTCTAAATGTTAGCCCTTCACTTCATCTTACCTCACATATAATTGGAAGGCTGCTTTTCACAATTAATTACCATCTGTGATTACCATCCCATAAATAAAACTCTCACATTCACACTCTTAGGAGTCCTAATAAGTGTGTAATCAAAATACTACAGAAGCAGGGAAGGCTGCCTTCTGCCTTGTGTGTAAGTGAGTGAGCTCTCAGCAGGGTTATGGGTTGGCTTGGGCTGGCTTCAGCAAGAAGTTCATGGCAGATTCTGACACTCAAGGTTGAGAAATAATCTTTCCTACAAAGAGAGGAAAACTGCGTCAAACCAGTCTTCATGACATCACTCCAATACTGTAAAATCTCTAGAGGTAAACTCTGTGAAAGCTCCCAGTTAATTTCTTTTTTGTCTATGATGCTGCATTTTTCAAAACAATCTTGTCCATTCCTGTTCACTCTGCATTTACACAAATACCCAGTTTATAAGATACCTGTCTGGACATTGCTTTGCCACTGATCTCCAGAGAGGTGCAGCATTTCTCTCTCTTCCCAGTGTGATTTAAGTTCCTCAAGCACAGAGGCCATAACCTCTATTTCCTGTGTGTATATGGCAAAGTCTAGGATGGTCTTAGCAATAGCATCGACTGTATAGAGTCTTAAGGAAAAATCAGAGTTCAAGGAAAGGATAGAGTTAGGGAAGGAGGTAGATGACAAGGGGTGGATACAAGTAAAGGGATGAGACAGATGGTCTCAAGACTGTAATAAAGTGGAGAAATACTAAATAGAAAAATCAAATTATAAAATAGTATTGCAATAGCACCCTATTTTTGTAAAAAGCATATAATACATATACACACTCACACATACACATATACTCATAGGGACCAGAAATATATATGTCACAATGTTAGTGGTTATTTTTTGTCATGTGAGTGATTTACATTTTCATTTTTGGGTCTACTTGTAATTTCAAATTTTCTAAAATGAGCATGTGTTATTTTTATAATTAATAAAAGATATTTTAAAGTGTAAAACCAAAATTTCCACTTCTGGTTGTAAGGGAGTAACAATGTCCAGACTTGTATTTCTGTTGAAACAGCTAGAATATTAGACATAGTGTGTTAAACAAACCATCTGCAAAACAACCAGGGCACATAAAACCGCTTTTAGATGTTAAAGGCCAGTGCAGGACTGAGAGCCCTAGGAGAGGGAAACCTGTGGGGAAGAGCCCTAAGCAGCTGAGATTTCTGCCAGAAGGCAACAGGGATCTTGGCACAGGTGGTTTCACTGCATTGTGGAGACAGAGCTGGGAGCCAGAGGAGCTGGGGCAGAGTGCTGAAAAGGAAGAAATCTTGCAGGTAAGGAGCTCAGAAATCTACACAGGGCTTATCCCGAATCTTTAATTCCAAGTTATCTGCTCATGACCAAGGTACAACTCCTTGGTTTGCAAAGAGCAAATCCCAGGGAAAGATGAGGTGCTGGGAGCTACAAGCAGAGCACTTCCCAGAGCTCTCACAGGGCTAGAACTGTTCACATCCCCTACAGCCAGACTATTGAGTACATGGGCCATCAGTGATTGCCCTAGCCCTACAAAAAAGACTAACCTACACCTGTCTTAAATTAGCTTCAAAACAAGCCTTAAAAGAAAAAAGCAGAACTGAAAGGAGCTTCAATACTTTTTAAAAAGAATACAACAAAATGTACTATTTTACAATCTAAAATTCACAATTACTGACATTCATTACAAAATTACTAGACGTGCACTAATGCAAGAAATGTAAAATATAATCAGAAGAAAAATCAGTTAATAGAAACAGACGTAGAAATGACAGAGATAATGGAATTATCACACAGAAGCGTAAAAGTTATTAAATATGTTCAGTATGCTTAAGAATGTATGAAACACATGAACCTAATGAAGAGGAAAATGGAAGATAGAAAAGATATAAAAAGAACCATATGGAAATTCTAGAGAACAAAAATACAACAGCTAAAATAAAAATTTTAAGTGGTATTAACACCTGATTAGAACAGAAGAAAAAAAGTCAATGAGCTTGAAGATGTAGCAAATAAAACTATCCAAAACAAAGCACAGAGAAAAACACTGAAAAACAGTGAGCAGAAGCCTTCTGCACCAAGGGCAACATCCAGGGGTCTAATGTGTGTAGGTGGGAGCCCATGAAAAGGTGGGGCCACAGAAAATATTTGATAATGCAATTTTCCAAATTTGATAAAATACATAAACCTACAGATTCAAGAAACTGAATGAATTCCCAAGGAGAATAAACACAAAGAAAACCATGAGACACATCACAATGAAAATACTTAGACCAGTAATACGAAACAAAATCTTAAAAAGAAGCTCCTTTAGCTCCAATGGCATCAAGCGTATAGCTCTGAAATGCTTCTGATTCTTGGTTCAGTGCTGGGGAGCTTGAGACGACACCTGTAGAGCTTTCTCTCCATGTGTCTGCACTTACTAGCATGCAGCTGTGAAAAGGAGCTTTCTCTCATGCACGCGTGAGTGTGTGCTTTGGGCGCATCTCCATCAGACACACAAGCCAGGACTCTTACAACATCCTCAGCCAGGGCGAGGACACAGGCCTCTCATCCAAAGGGCCGGGGGAAGTGCTGTGAGAGCTGCACTTAAAGCCTTTCCTTTCTTCTCAATTTATGATATTTTTTTACTTGTTATTCATTATTTCGAAGAAAATCTCAGAATTTCAATTATTAGCATGAATTTTACCATTCATCTTTATATATGCAATGTGGTTTTAAATGCAAACATCAGAGCGTTTAACCTGTATTCAGAATAACTGAAAGGACACAACTCTGTTGGCCTCAATCCACCAGCAGAGGCAAAACAGACAGACAGGGGAGGGCTGGAAGGAGAAGAGGGCCCCTGCCCACGGCAGACAGTGACCCCACGGGTCAGCGTGACACAGCTCAGGCCAGGCCCAATCATATGCAGGGTGGGCTGGGGAGGATGCAGGAAGAGGGCAGAGGGGCAGGTGCCTCCAGGCGCCATACATACAGAAACAGGTGAGAAGACACTGTTATTGAGAAGGGGAAGACGCAGCCCCCACCCCGGGCAGCCAGTGTCCATCAGCCAGCCTCACACAGACGGCTCCTCCTGGTGGCTCACCTGGGGGGAGCGGCCCAACAGGGGCAACTGCCCAGCATCAAAGGTCATGCTCTTGACTCTTCCGCTAACACCAGGCCTCACCCAGAGCCCGTTTGGAATCTCCAGGGGCCGGTCAGCTCAGCCAGGTGGGGCTCATGGGCCTGGATGAGAACTCAGGGAGTGGCCCCAGTGGACAGAGCTCCAGGACATGGCCAGTCCAGCCCCTCCTCTGCCTGGTGTTGGACTAAAGAAGCCTTCATCATGATTTACGAGAAGATGCAGGTGCCGAGAGAGCTTCTATCCTTGCAGCTCTGGCCCGAGTCCCGTCCAAGTTCCCTCCCCTCCCTGGTGAGCCCCATATGTGTCCTGTGCTTCATGCATTTCTCCTCTGCCTCCTTCCTAAAAAGGATTTGAGGCAGCTGCTTGCCCTGGGTTTCTGGAACCACCCCAGAAGCTCTTTTCACTAGAAGTTTAACTGATATTCACTCTTAATTTCTTGCAAAAAGGAAATTGCTTTCTGTACAATGTAGATACTAGTAAAATCTGTGATTTCTTTGTTAGCTTTACAAACCACAGGTAACAGTGCAGTAGATGCTGGCAAAATCAACCTGGTGGCTCAGAGAGGACACCCCATATCTAACACTCTTCCTATTTTTACACCCAGAAATTCATTTTGGCTTTGCTTCCTCTCTTTTCATCTTCATAGATTTTAGATTTCACATTGTACCAGCATCTGTCTGTATGCACAATGAGGTAACAAACTCTGAAACTCTGACCTGAGCAATCCCAGCATGGCTGCCCCTCCCAGTGCTTCCTGGAGAGTCTGAGGGCCAAGTTCTCTCGGGGACTACTCAGCCGCAAAGCTCACAGAACCATCAAATAAACAGAGTCTTCTTCCCTGCCTTGCTGTTGCCCCAGCCGAGTCAGCTTGGCCAAGACCATTTCACACCTCTGTGAGAGGCAGAGCAAATCGCAGCCTGCCAGCCTTCCTGGGGCCCCACAATACTGGCTCTTTGGGAAATAAACAGAGGAGAAGGTAGAGGAATGTTGGCTGCTGGTCTCGAAAGCCCCATGGCTGCGTGGGAGATGGAGAGGAAAGTGTGCTTGTTCAGAAGCATGTTCACGACACAAGGGAGATTACAGGTCCTGAGGAGCAGGTGCTGACCTGGGGCCCATATCACGCGGCCCAGTGACCTTCAGACGTGGACAATGGCATCATTGGTGAGGTGATAGGGGAAAATCTGGGTGAAATGGGAACTTTGGTGGAGTGATATGGAGATTGGCAAAACAATACACTGCATTTTCTTTGTAATTATGTAGTCATGACAAGAAAAATATTGACTTTGCATAAAACTTCCAAATGAATCTTTGCAGAAATCCTTGTAAAGCTTGCTTTAGAAAACAACCTCTGTACATCAGGATTTAGCCCCCAAAACAGTCACACATAATTTCTTACCAAGACTTTCCAAGAATGTACTCTTCCAAGATGTGACACTTGCTTGCAGTGAGAAACACAAGGAGAGTTTACAACCACTTTTGCAACCACCTAAAAGTCAAAAGCTGAAACTTCATCTAAGACTGTAGCACCTCCCCTCCTTTCCTTGTAACATGGTAAGAAAACGCGTCACACGAGATCTACTCTTAAGATTTGAGGTGCCAACCCTGTGCAGCAGGAGAAAAGGTGGAGAAAGGGGCTGCCCCAGAGCCCAGGCTGCCTGTCCCCACAGGACACTAGTCTGCCGGCAGCTCCGTGGGCCCTCGGCCACGTGCGCCTGCTCTGCCCAGGTGTAGGGACCAGTAGCCCCTAGACAGGAGGACCCACAAAGCCCACTCAGTTACCCGCCAGCTACAGAGCCATGACCCCCAGACGCCACTCCTCAGGGCAGGCAAAGCTGAGAGAGGCACCAGCTCTGGGCTCTGGTGCTCCCACTAGGTGCCTGTCCCCATGCCCACAGGCAGGGAGGGACAAGCTGGGGCAGGGCAGAGACAGAGCCCCAGGGACTCGGCCCTCCCTGTGCCCTCCCTGTGTGAGAGAGGAGAGGAGAGGGCGGGGGTGACAGACTGGGACCTGTGCTTGGGGGACATCAGGTCTGAAGAGAGGATGGAAAGACAAGTGAGACGGCTCACACAGACAAGCAAGATAGACAACACAAACTGTCTCAGTAATTTTTATATGATTCCACGTTTAAACAATATAATGGATATGATGTTTAAACTATTAAAGTTAATTTTATCTGGTTCTTTTTACTAAGTGTGGCCATTAGGGGAATTTAAATGACCTGAGGGCGAGCGTCCTGCCCTGTTGTACGAGTCAGGCTAGGTGAAAGGACGCAGAGGCTCAGCCAGCTAGCTGCCTGTTGATTAAAGGCTGCCATCGCTTCGGTGGCCCTGGGCCCCTTGCCAGGCGCTCAGGTGACTGTGTCAGAGCCAAGTGACACGAGAACACCCCCTGGGACCTGTCAGAGCTGTACTGGAGGTGGGGTCAGCCTGCTCGGGTGACACAATCTCTGAAAAGATCCCCAATCTGGAGAGATTCAGTTTCAAGAGACACAGGCAAGTCTCGGCTCAGAGCCAGCCCCGGGCAGCACAGGTGTGGGTGCTGGAGACGTGGCTCCTGGTGACTGGCAAGAACCTGGGGGTCTTATTGTGCAGGGGTGGGGGTCATTTGGACCAGAGTCTGGGTCACCTTAGCAATAGCTGAAAAGTATTTGCTGTTTGTTAACTCATTCAACCACTAGCTGCTGGGCCTCCGTCTGCCACATGGGCAAGGACACAGCATGTGGGAAGGGCCAGGAGAGCCACAGGGAGGGGACACAGAGACATGCGGGACATGGGGTGGCATCTGAAGTGCAACCACGTGGGGCCTGGGCTGTGCTGGGTACCAGGTGTCCGGAACCTTCTAGAAGACGCTGGGAACTTTAGGTTTGGTCTGAGTGAGGCAGGTGAGGTGGTGGGTTTGCACTCTCCAGGGGCCAAGGGATTTGAAGTGGGATGTGGAGAAGGGGCTGGATTCGGGCAAAGCCTCAGGGGATCAGCCACTGGTTAGAGCATCACCCCAGGGCATTCTCTACAGAACTAGGGACACGAAACCATCTTCAAGGGCAGCAGGCAGCCGAGAAGGGAGCTCCTGGGGAGGGGACGCCCTTGCTCTAAGGAGCTGCTCGGTGGTGGGCTGAGCAGGTGGGTGTCAGGCTGGCCCAGAGCCACCTTCCTGATCCTCAGTCAGTGTTTCTGAGAAGAGGGAGGTCGATAGAGGCTAAGAGCAAGTTTCCCCAGGCAGCGCTGAGAGGCCTGCATGTCCCTGTGATTTCAGGACGCTGGTCTCTGTGCCAGGGGAGGGGAGTGGGGGGTCAGAAGGGGAGCCAGCCCCAACTTCGCCAGCCTGCCTCAAGCTTCAGTGCTGGCCCTCCCTGGGAGACTTATTCCCGGGGAAGGGGGGCTCTAAGAGCACCTGCCCCCGGGGCTGTGCCCGCGCTGCAGAGTGGGGTATTTTCCACCTCAGGAGGCTCTGTCTACCCCCTCGAGTTCCGGCTCTCACAGGAATGAAGTGGCCTTTCCGGATGTCCGCCTAAGGCCCAAATATTAACCCACGCCGCTGCATGGGAGGATGGCTGCAGTGGGCCAGTGACGGTCAAGGACTTCGAGGCCAGACTCGGGGTGCCTTCTCGTGAGGCTGCCCCAGGCCACCAACCCTGACACACAGGCAGGAAGGACGCCAGCGCCAGCAAAGGCCACGGAGACAAATGCAGTGCGCACGTGCGGCGGTCCGCAGAGCCGATTCAGCCTGTGGCAGCGGACTTGCCCCGAGTGGCCCTTGCCTCCACCCCGGGCCAGCCCCAGGGCCTGCGGGCGGCCCGCTCTAAGGCGGCGGCCCCTAATCCCTGGATGTCCATGCCAGAGGCTGTCAGCTACGCCCTCACCCCTACCAGCAGGCGGCCACGGGGACCTCACCACACGTCTGGCTTCCACACGCCCCACCGACCCCGCAGGGGGCCTCACGCAGCGCGTCTAGGAGACACCATACCCCACCTGCCGCCATTAAGCGTGGGAGCTCTCGCAGCCTGGAGGCACCTCTCGCGAGTTTGGATCAGTGGGCGGGGCTTCAACCTCCTCCCACGCGTGTCTGCTCCCACCTGCACCCCGGCCTGCGGTGGACTTGGGGCTTGGTGGGCCCCAATGGCTCAGGCTTCGGGCGGGCCACAGCGAGGCCCCTGTGCGGTCAGGGATGGGGGTGTCCAGGGGCTGCGAGGGAGGCAGACAGCTCAGAGCCCCGGGAGTGGGGCAACACTGCAGGACGCTCGCGGAGCCACGCTGACCCTGACCGGGGCCCCGGCGGGAGACCCAGAGCCCTGCGGGGAGGCACCCCAGGAGCTTCCCTGCCTCGTTGCTGAGAGTGAGCCGCTCTGCCGCTTCTCCGGCCCAGGCCAGGTGCCTGGGCTCCAATCGGCCTGCCGGCCTCACGTAGGGATGCCCCAGCCTGCAGTCAGCGTTCCGCCCTCAACCTCACTACCAGGCCGCTGCTGCCAGTCCTGACCCGGGCCGCAGGCTCCTGGTCTGGAGCCGGAAAGGGCTGCCCAGCTCACCGAGGGAAAAGTGCAGAGTCCGCAGAGCCCTGCTCAGGGCCAGGCTGACTGCAGCCCCGCGGAGACGCCTGGCGCTCCTGGATTTATTGATCAGTCAGGTGCAGATCCCCGGCCAAGCCATCAGCAGCTGCTCTCCAGGGCCTGGCAAGCGGCCAGGGAAGCACTCAGGCCACAGCCGTGGCTTCGCGAAAGGCTGGACGCTAGGAGCACTTTCTCGTGGAAGGTGGTGCCCCAAGGAGCCGCCCCCCAACCCCATCCCGCATGGGCAGGCAGACCTGTGGCCCCCACGGTCCCTGATATTTGCTCTCATCCTGCAGTGATGGGCCCTTGGCATTTGCCAAGCATCTTGAAAGATTTGTCAGCCCAGCCTCTGCTGGCCTTGCCGGGAGAAGGTGGCTGTTGAAGAGGCTAAACGGCACAGCCTGGACACCTTATGGCCACCTGGATCCAGCCTGCCGACCGGCACCCCCTCTGATCACCCAAGACCCAGCCCCACTCTCCAAGGCAGTGGGAGGGTCTCCTGTGTGGAGGTGGGGGCAGGTCCCAGATTCCTTCTTCCAGGGGCCCCAGGCGAGCCCACAACTGTCCGGCGGCTGGACTAGGCTCTGGGCTCTGCTGCCCCTCCGCCTCCCTGACTGGCTCTTCTGCGACCACCTCCCACATAAACTCTGTGCCCGAAACACCAGCTTCAGCTCTTCCCTGGGGAACTCTGGCCGAGTCAGGCGCACATGGGCTCCCGAGAGAAGCAGGTTATTTCAAGTCCCTCTGGCTTCCAGCTCCCCAGGGCTGGGCAGCAGGGAGGGCCAGCAGAGGAGGGGTCCACACAGGTGGAGGCCTGGGGTTGAAGAGTCTCCACCTTAACTAGACTTTCCCAGGAAGTTGTGAACCTGTGGTCTGAACGCCAAGGGGAGAAAAGAGAGCAAGAGAGTGGAGCTGGAAACCAGAACCTGAGCACCTTCTGTTCTGGGCCCAAGGTCTGCCCTGACCATTGGTTGAGTGGGGCACCCTGCCTCTGCATCCATCCCCCGACATACCACGGCTCCGCTGACAGAGCACAGCCCACTGTCACGCCCACTGGGGGCAGGTCCCCACCAACCTGGGAGAAGTGAATGGAACCCAACCCTCCTGGGGCAGGGACACCTGGTCCTACACTTGGGTCTGCGGTGAGGTCTCCTCTGCCCTCACCTGGGTGGGGACCAGCCCAGACTTGGCATCAGACTCCTGAGTTGGGTCAAAGGACCGTCCCGATCCTTGTGCAGAGAGGGTGAGTCATTCCCTCCTCCTCAGCAAATGCCTCCTAGCCACTCAGTCAGGCCTCGGAAGTGCCATTTTTAGAGCCTCGCTGAGGGTTCAGTGCCAGTGAATCAGAATTTCCACTATTGAAATAGAATCTGCAGAAGCACTATTTCCCGGCAGGCAGAGCAGGCAAGGAAGAAGCCCACACGATGAATGAGGCCTCCCACACAGGCCCTGGGACCCAGGCTCTACTGAGGGTTCAGTCCCTGCTAGACTGTATGACAGGGGTTAACACAGGGACGGGCGCCAGGACTGCAGAGCCTGGTGTGAGCCCTGTCTGTGTGCACACAGGTGGGCAGGTGGTTACTGACGCCTGCACCAAGGTCTTCTGGGTAAGGCCGGACGAGAACCTGGACCCAGGCCCTGCCGCCCTGGTCAGCTGGCTGGAGGGGACACAGTCTGTCTGCAGCTTACACCCCACTTGCACAAATCAAAGAGCTGCCTGGACTGAACGGGGTGCCCTCCACAGGGTGAGGCCGACCAGAGTCCGGCGGGGCAGGGCATGTGGGTGGTACTGACTGGGATCCCTGTGGGGCAGGCGGGGGCCCGAGGTGCTGGCGGGAGGTGGGCCCCCACCACACCAGGAGCAGGACTGCAGGCCTGGGGAGGAAGCCTCGTCCCCCGGCTGCGGGGACAGTGTGGGTCTCTGGACTGGGCAGCCTCAGCTCACCGAGGACCAGGAGCTTCTGCATTGCCAGGCAGGGGCATCTTGTGACGTAAGGCTTGGGGGTGCTGCCAGGCCTCCCGCGGGCTGGACCCAGGCCAGACCCCTGGCTGGCACAGGCCGAGGGCTCTGTCACCATCTCCCCAGGGAACTGGTCTGTGTGGGAGGTGGATTGAGGCTGATGGGATGCGGGCAGGAAGGGTGGCCAGGCCTGGGGCTGGGTGGTCCTGGATGGACAGGTGGTCCTTGCGAGGTGCAGCTCCTTGTTCTGAGGTGAGAGAGGGGGCTTTGCTGTCCCCCAAGCAGGGCGAGGATGAACTGGAGTCCTTGGTCCCGGTCTCAGCATTTTCATACAGTCGCCTTTGATCCTCTTCAAAGACCCTGCTCAGTCCGGGCATCTCTTTGAGTTGTATGAGTGCAGTACGAGGGGACAGGCAGGTCAGTTCATTTGTCAGGTGAGTAAGCTGGGGCTCAGAGAGGTTAGGTGACATGCCCAAGGTCACCCAGCTATTAAGTGATGGAGGAGAACTTGGACACCCGACATCCCCTTAGCCTCACTGGATTGCTGGTGGGATGCCATGCTCTGGAGCCAACACTGTTCAGGGCTTCTCCCCCGTGGTGATGGTGGGAGGGTGTGTGTGAAGCCGCACTGCCCCTGCCTCAGCCGAGAGAAGCGGCTTAAGGACGACTCAGCCGCAGCTGTGAGCCCTCTGTGCCTTGGGCTGTCAGGCCGGGAGCTCCCCAACCAGCTCACTGGAGGAATCGTTAGACTGTGCAATGGACATGGGTTTCTCAGGCTTCAACTCTTGTTCTATCTCATGCAGCTGTGCACACTCGTGCACACACACACAGCTGTACCTACAAAGAAAACCATCTCTGCCCATAATCTGCCCAGCACCTACACACACTTGCTCTTTACTTCCTCTTTGAGTATTTCTTTGCAAGCTGGCCCTGCTCCAACCATTGACCATTGAAAGCCAAGGTAGTTGCATTGGCTGGTGGGGCCTCTCCCTGCCACTGCCCATCACAGCCCTGCTCTGGGTTGGCCACATCTGGCTGTGGGGGTGTGGGGGTGGGGGTGGGCACCTCCATCAGCTACCAGCCCTGTCGCTTTACAGTCTCAGGGTCAGCAAAACCAGTGCTGCCCAAAACTGGCCCTGAGCTGCTGGCTCTTGAGAAAAAGGGGAGCTGCACAGTCCTGAAACACAGTCACCCACCAAGGTACATGTGAGCGTGAGTGGATAATGTCTGATACTCATTAAGTGTTGAACTGACGGTGATTGGGGCATACTCAGTAAACACTAAGGAGATCAAACCAATCCATCCTAACGGAAATCAGTCCTGAATATTCATTGGAACGACTGATGCTGAAGCTGAAGCTCCCATACTTTGGACACCTGATTCGAAGAACTGACTCAATGGAAAAGACCCTGATGCTGGGAAAGACTGAAGGCGGGAGGAGAAGGGGATGACAGAGGATGAGATGGTTGGATGGCATCACCGACTTGATGGACCTGAGTTTTAGCAAGCTCCAGGAATTGGTGAAGGACAGGGAAGCTTGGCATGCTGCAGTCCACGGGGTCCCAAAGAGTCCAACACAACTGAGCGACTGAACTGAACTGAGTAAATAAAATTCATTCAAATCATCATAGCCTGGCTACTAGGCAGTTTAAAGTCACACCAATTTCTCACATTCCTGCTGGATGGTGTGGCCCAGGCTTTGGGGGAAGACCTGCTTTTCTGCTGCAGAGACGGTTCTCCCCTGTGGTGCTGGCCCCAGGACTTGCTTCAACCTCTTTGGGTGAGTCTGTGCAGGAAGCCGGCGCGGGGATGGGTCAGCCTCATGCCCTCCGGCCTCCCTGCCCCTGCCCAGGTCCACAGCGGGCGTCAGTTACGCCTGGTCAGCCTGTTCCTGCTTCTCAGACGAGAATCAGAGCTGATGCTTGGGGCTCAAAGGAACCTTAGCAGCGCCAAGAAGCTGGTGCCAGACGGTGGGCCCAAGCTCATTGTACAGAAAAGGGAAGGCGGCGCTGCCGCCGTATCACCCCGAAAGCCAGTCCGCGCCTTCCTGCATTGTCATCAGAGCCCCGCGCACAGGTACCTCCAGCAGGAACTCAGCCAGAAGAAAGGGAAGGGCTTGAGTCCCCGCCCGCCACCCCGAGTCCCCGCCCGCCACCCCGAGTCCCCGCCCGCCACCCCAAGTCCCCGCCCACCTGGCCCCGCCCCCGAGTCCCGCGGAGCCCCGCGCTGCAGAGAGAAGAGCTTGGCCAGGGGGCGCCGGGAGCGACTTCCCGCAGCGAGGAGGGCCGGCCCCTCCCGCCCGCCGCACGTGACCTATGACCCCCACCCCCTCCCGGGAGCGTCTGAGCGGCCGCGTCTCTCCGCTTTGTTCGAACCCCTGCGCTCTCGCGGCCCCGCTTCCCTCGCCGCGCTGGGTGCCCGCCCGAGCGGCACCCTGCCTCCCGAGATCCGTGCCTGAGGCGCGTGTGGCGTGTGGACCGGGCCGGGTTCTCCCCGGAGCCGGAGGAGCAGAGAGGAAGCGCCCGCGGCTATGTCGTAGTCTCACTGCGGATCTCTCCGCCCTCAGCTGACGAGCTCTCACGAGCGCCAGAGGAACCGGCCAGAGGGTCCATCGTCCGTTAACGGGGCGACGCTCCCAGGCTTGGGCGCGGCTGCTCTCGGGGCGCGTCCAGGAAGAGCGCCTGCCGCGGGCGCACGGCCGGGGCGAGGCCCGATGGAAGGCGCAGGCTCCTTGTCCGATAGCCGCGCGCTGCCCGCCCGCTCCCTCTCCCTCCCAGCCCGGCGAGCACCAGCGCCCGGCGTCCTCCCCGCGCAGCACTCGGCCCCGGGAGGGAGGGAGCGAGGGCGTGCCCCGCACCGCTTCTGAGTCAGTCGCTCCGGGAGGCGGCGGGGGGGGGGGTGTCGGTACCCTTCGGGAGGCGGGGGGCGGGGTGCAATCCCGCCGTGGCCGAGCCTCTGCGGGAAGCCGGCGGTTGTTGCTATGACGACGCGGTGATCAGCCCGCGGACCCGGCCGCTCGTGCCTTCTTTCACACCGGTCGCCCTCAAGAGCAGCTGAGCTCACGTGTCTGACCTCTGAGGCTGCGTCCACACAGGGGCCAAGGAGAACTGGGAGAATCAGGATCCAACTTAGACAGCCCCTTGGGTACACGTCACCCAGCCCCCTCGTGCCAGTCCTAGGGGATGGGAGCGTGGCGGCGTCTCCGGGGAGGTGGCGGGGAGCGGGGAGGCCGCCCCCCGCCCCCGGGGACAGAGTGGAAGCAGGATGAAGAGACAGAGGTCAGGGTTTTCCCCACAGAGGAGGGGCAGAACGCTGCTGTCCCCTTTCAGGAGTCAGTGGACCCTGGGGAGGGCCTTGACAGCAAACAGGCAGTCGGTGCTGACCTGGGAAGAGAGTTAATGTCCAAGAAGGAGACCCCATGGAGCCAGTGATGGAGGGACAAGCTCCTGGGGGCATCATCGTGTGGGTGAGGCCAGAGGAACACAGGGCAGCACCTAAGAGATTGAATTCAAAGCACTGATTAAAATGCTTCAGCGTGAAAACTCAGTCCTCAGGGTCTTCCCGTTAAAAAGGGAGATAGAACATACATAATTCCTTTTCACAGAAATCAAGCAGGGTGCCAAGAACCTAGGAAGGGTGCTTCTTCCCTGCCTGCCAAACCCCTCCCCATGGCCATCACATGTCTCCAGACCTCTCAAGGTCTGTGAAGGAGCCAGTAATCTTGCCAGGGGCACAAGGTTCCTATCTGCCCACGCCCTCCACCAGCACCTTCCATTCTCCCCAGTGACTGGACCAGGACTGGCACCGTTTTCAGGCCAGGGAGACAGTGGAACCACCAGGAAGCAGCCCAGCCAGCATGGAAATAAACGTGTTGTCCAGGCCTTTGTATGTGGTGTTTGCTGCAGCAGCAATACTTTGATGCCATGAAATGGGTGCCAAGTAACAAACACTTCTATATGAGGTAAGGGTGGGCTGAAGGCTCAGGGAGCCCGTTAGAAGCCCGGATGGCCAGAGGGACCGCTGGACACAACAGCCCCCTGGGTTTGGCCACAAGTCCAGCTTTCCCCTTGTCCTCCTCACACAGGATGAGCCCGGTCTCTATGGAGGCTAATTTAGTTGGATGACGGTGCCTTACCGCCTCCCCCGACCCCTCAAGTCTGAACTTACGGATGGTCTTTGAAATCTTAACCGAGCATGAAGCAGATGGCCTCAGTCTGGCCAGGCGGGACCACGGGTGTGGGCGCCACCCTGGGCATTGGAGCAGTGGCTCTGGGGATGGGGCAGGTAGGCAGGGTGGGGGCCCTGCAAGGGGGCTGTGGTGTCTTCCCACTCGGGCTGCCTCCCAGCGTCAGGCGCCCTGGCTCTTCCCATGTGTGGCTCCACTTTCCCCGTCTTCACTTCCAGGACCCAGCCCCGGCAGTTCCTCCTGTGCCTGGGTGCTGGGGACCCAGAGGCTGAGCCACGGCGTCTGGAGGGGGAGACCCTAACTGCACTTCGAGGGGGCTGGAAGTCTCCTGGGGTCACAAGCAAAGAGGCCTCCACTGGAGGAGAGAAAAATGCACAAGTTTAGACAAAAACGTGCAGCCCACACTGAGGCAAACTTCTTGTTTGGCAAGTGGAAGGGCCAGGAAGAGCCTGAGAATGACCCTCCTGCACCCTCTGGAAGCCCCCAGGCCCATTAAGCCCATGGCTGTCTCCTCTGGGGCCACCTCAGGATCTGGGTAGATTGACCCAGTCCAGGTTAGAACCCACACGTGTGTTCACCCAGAGCGCAAATCACTACAGCCCAGTCCACAGCGCAGGCTCGTCCATAGGGACAAAGCTGAGGACAGAGGCTGCAGGCTTGGACGTCCTTTGTCCACCCTCTGGTAACAGAACCAGGGTGCAGGCTTGGGGTCAGACATGCCCCCTTTTGGGGCACAGGCTCAGCACCTTGGCCATGTCCATCACGAAGCGTGGTGACTCATTCCTGAGGGCAGCACAGGAGCAATGTGACATCAAAAGCAAAGGCAATAGAAGCAAAAACTAACAAGTGAGACTAAGTCAAAAGGAAGAACTTCTGCACAGAAAAGTAAGCCATCAATAAAATGAAAAGGCAACCTACAGAAATAGGGGAAATATCTGTTAAGTCATACATCCAATAGGGAGTTAATGTCCAAAATATATAAATAACTCATCAAACAGCAAAAAAAATCCCAAATAATCCAATTTAAAATTGACCAAAGGATCTGAATAGACATTTTTCCAAAGGAGACACACAGATGACCAATGGGTATGTATGAAAAGGTGTTCCACGTCAATAGTCACCAGGCAGGTGCAAATCAAACCACAGCAAGGTCTCACCCATGCCTGCTGGGATGGCCCTCAAAGAGACAGCAAACAAGTTTAAGTGAGGATGTGGAGAGAAGGGAAGCCTCATACACTGTTGGTGGGAATGCAAACTGGTGCAATCACTATGGGAAACAGAAAGCTAAACAGAACTACCATGTGATCCAGCAATCCCATTTCTGGGTATTATGTGAAGAAAATAAAAACAATAACTCGAAAAGACATCTACATTCTCACGTTCACTGCAGCATCGTTTACAATAGCTGATATGGAAGCAACCTAAGTGTCCATCGATGGATAAATGGATAAAGAAAATGATTAATAGATTAAGGTAATGTGAAACATTAGTCATTAAAAAAAACCAAAATCTTACCATTTGAGATAACATGGATGGACCTTGAGGGCCCTGCTAATTTTTCTTGTCTCACTTACATGTGGGACCTAAAAACAAAACAAACCAAACCAAGTTCACAGATACAACGAGCAGACTGGTGGTCGTCAGAGGCAGGGGTGAGTGGTGGGTGGAGGTTAAAGTAATTAAGACCTGGGGATGTACTGTATAGTATGGTGACTAACAATGCTGTATTTGAAAGCTACTGCGAGTAAATAAATGTTAAATGTTCTAATCACAAAAAATCATAGGGACCATTTCAGAATACACGTGTATCTAATCTTTACACTATACACCTGACACTACTGTTACTTGTTGATTACAACTCAGTAGTTTAAAAATTGCTTAATTCCACCTCTTAGGAAACATAAACCTCCAGGGAAACAGCTGGTGTCGGCTGTGGCATCCCATCAGCACAGGGGCTGGAGCCAGAGAGCAGCACATAGCCTGACCCTGCTTTCGGTGACACAGAGCCCACCAGCTGCCTGCTTTCTTTTCTGACCCACTGCCGGGGAGGCGTGTCTTCGGGAATCTGAACTGGGTCTCCTCTGGCTGCCCAAGACCCAAGGCCTGCCGACATCCGCAGGGCCCATGAGGGCCCCTCCCAGCCAGCACTGTCACCTGCCAGGTGCTGGGTGTGTTCCTCGGCCCAGGGGTTGTTCCTCGCGTGGAGGCCCACTGGCCCCTGGGTCGGCCAAGTGGGAGGCATGTGTGCATCTTGCTGATCTGCTGGCAGGTCCCACCGAGCAGATCAGGGAGCTTGCACTTCAAGTTCTAGGGGGGCTGGCTTGGGGACCCCACTTTGAGGACTGAGCATTTCATAGTAGGACGAGGATAAAGGTTAGGGGTGGGTTCGTCTGTCTGGACCAGGACCCCGAGGTCAACTGGTCGGCAGACAGGTGCAGACCAAAGGGGTCTGGATGTAGCCTCACCCCCTGGCCCCACCGAGCCCATCAGACCAGCCTCCCCAGGCTGGGGTAGAGCTAGAGCTTCAGCATGGCCCCAGGGGCTTCTGACAATGTTGAGCAGCTTGAAATCAGTCGATGCTCAGGGCGCTGGAATCCTGTCCACAGGTGTGTGTGTTCATCCCATGTACACATGAGCGTGTGCAGGCTCCACGGTTGTCTTAGGCAAATTCAGTGGGTTACACCTGCTGTGGACAATACCTACTGCACTGAAAAAGACCTGGTCTCTGAACAGACCTTGGGGAGGCCCAGAAGCCTGAGCTACTGCAGGCGTGGGATGGCTCCAAGGGATCAGCGTGGGCGCAGGCTACCGCTGAACTTTGGGTCAAGTCCGTCACAGTTTCTGAGGCTCACTTAGGATTTGAACATGATGGTCCCATCTCTACCCCAGGTGACTTTATGTGGGCATCTCCTGAGACAAGCCCATTTAACAGAAGAAACAGAAGAGCCCAACACAGGGATACTTATTCTCGTGGTAAACCTTGGATTTAACGAACTGTGTCCTTACCAATACTTGCCTGAGAGCCCACCCTGCAGGCTGACAACTGAGGCACGGGGCACAGCACTCCCACTGCAAGGACTTAGGAGACGATGGAACCCGGACTTCATTCTCACGACACACATGGGATCAGACAAAATACTATTTTTTTAAAAAATGCATTCTGGAAAATTATAATTTTAAAAAAGTCAAAAGAAAACCCAAACAGTGCCTAAATCTTTATTTTTCATAACCTACATTTTTTCAAATTAGACAGTTTTACACTGAATGACACAAAAGGAAACTTAAATTACCAATAGTTTACACATAAGCTTGATTCCAGTCTTAATGAAAAAAAGTAGAACAGAAACAGAAGCCCTGGCGAGGCATCCGTGGCCCTGTCCTCCTGCAAGCTGGCGCCACGGCTGCTCCTTCAGGCCCACTGTCCACTGCTCCTTGGACCTGGATGCACTCTGGCCACGCCTGCCCCGAGGCCGAAGCCCCAGTGTGGGCTCCACATGGCGCTGTGGTGACCACGTGGCAACATGACACATTTCTTGCCACACTAGCGACCACCAGTGGTGGTTACAGGAGGGCCTGATCAGAAACAGCACAACACGGACTCTCAGAGAGCAACGACTGTGCGAAATTCATGTGAAACAGGGCGGGGCTCTCCCCCACATCTCTCCAAACGACACTGCACAACTGTCCGAGGAGAACGCCGTCTGTGCCGCCGTCTCTGACTCTACCTGAGGGACTGCCCGCAGAGAGGTGCTACGTGGCAGGAAGCCAGACACCCCCGTGCTTTCTGAGTGGAAAATCTCAGGAACCTCAGAAAGGCGGGGTTGGGGGGCATTAGATGGCTATTTGGCATATCACCCTTGCTTAATTAAAAAGGATGCAATAAAAATGACATCCAAGTGAAGTCTGGACTCGAGGCTGCGGGAGCGGAGGCCTCATGTGACCGATGGGTCACACCACTTGGGGGCGCGGCTGCCATCACAGGGCCACACAGTGCGGATGGCCCTCCAGGGAGGAACCTGCTGCTACTGAAAACCAGTGTCTGGGCTCCACAGGGCGTGGACTTCGGGGCGACGTGCTGCATCGCTCCCTCCTCCAGCAGCCACATCACGGGGTCCTGGGCCTCTCCAGCTCTTCCTATAGCATGCACTGGTTTCGGTGGAATAGGTCAATCATTTCAAACTCTCTTAGTCAGCAATCTCACGACTACAATGAAGTAAATTCCCTGCTCCTTTCAGGGGCCTCAGAAACATGAGCACCGTGTGGGTGTCCAGGCCTTTGAACAAAGACGCTGCTCTCCAGGAGACGGGCCTGCTTTCCTTCGCAGGCGTGTCATGCTTATTAGCCATTTGTGATTCTAAAGAGATTATTTTTCACTTGCAGATCCTGCCAGTTTCCACTTTACAGATTATATTTTGAAAACGCTTTCACAATTAGCTGTGATTAGTACATACTTAACATACTTTAAGAAGAGCATGAAAACATTCGAAGGTTTTAATCAGACTTCCATCTCCCTTTCGCAGCAGCAAAGAGGCAGAAATCAGTTCAACACACCAGTACAAGAGAAAAAGAAAAAAAACTTCAACAAATTAAAATAATATTCAAACCACAACATTGAGTTTATCTACATCCAGGTCAATAGTAACATTTATAATATATCAATTTTTATCAGATTTTTCTCTTTAGGGTACCTTTTTAATATGTTCTGATTATTTACAACTGTACAAGCAAAGCACACACTCCCAAGTGCACATATTTAATACAGTATCGACTATTTGCATTTACAGGATTTTTCAACAATCTGAAAAAAGATCAACTGTGTAAGATCTTCCAAGTAAATTACAAACACGACTGCTAGTCCTTCCTACAGTGCTCACCCAGTGACACCGTGACAGCAGACCCCACTCATGCCAACCCAGGCCCATCTCAGAACTCTTAAGCTGTCCTATACAAAAGTTAAGGCAAAGTCATTTTCAAGTTTAAATAAAATTCAAGTCTTTAAATATTGGATGGAAATAATCTCTTAAAAAAAAAACCCTCAGTCTTATTAAATAACATTTTGTGGAATAAACTGTATGGTTACATTTAGCAGGAAATATTCTTATTTTAATGTCTGCTGCTTAGAATACTTAAAGAAAAAATTTAGGCATTTTAAAACAAAATAATTTATGTTAAACTTTATTATCAACTGCTAGCTTTAGTGCATGCGTGTTCTTGGAGAGCAGCACTTGGAGAAGGGATCACTGACCCTGTCTTGGAGGTAAGGAGAGTGGGCTGGGACCCTCCGCCACCAGAGGGCACCACGACCGCCTCCCCCACGATCCGCGCTGGGCCGGGAGGACCTGGGGGGCGGTGGCTGGGAGGACCCGGGAGGGGGGCCGGAAGGGCCAACTGCAAGCCAGGCTCCACGCCCTCCACACCTGCTTGCGGGAGCAAAACGGCAGGGTACAATTTCGCGGTAACATGTCAGTGGGCTACAAAGTTTATATTTCATTTGAGTTCTATTCACAATGTGCTTTGAGTTTATCTTACATAACAGCCACTTGAGACTAGAGTGAGGAGCTGGTTACTTGCTGGCAGGACAAGAGGGCTCTCGGGGCTGTGCAGGCTTACTCCGCCCAGTGGACCAAAACTGGACTCTGCTTAGAAAATGCTAGAACCACCTGTTAGGCTTCCGAGTGAAGGGCAGCTCCCAGGCCGGCGAGCCCCGCCCGCTCCCCCAGGCTGCGCTCACAGCATCACCTCAGTCCTCCTCCCTCGGTCCTCAGCTTCACCCAGCGGCCTGGACATCGCAGAGATACGCACTTGCTAACCAGTTATTTTAAAAAATGAAGTAGCATAGTTCCGCTTAATTTAGAAAAACTCACTATATATATATAGCTTGCATTCATAGCCACATGGAGGCTTAATAAAAAATATCAATTTGTTAGGATAAATGCATTTTCTATCCTGAAAAAAATCAGACTTATGCATCACCTCCAGTTAAGCACCAACCTAAAATAAGGTTTATATTAATTAAATCCTGAAAAATAGATTTTTTTCAAGAGGGGGGAAATCCGACTCATAGAAGAAAAATAACTTGCAGGCACCCTGTGGGCCTCATCTACACTGCAAGCTCCTAGCCAGCGGCTCACTCACGTCCGAGCGGGACAGTGCCTAGTTGTGGCGACCTCAGCTCCTCGCAGCCCTCCCAGACCTTGGTGCTCACTGAGGGGGCCTGGGTGGGGGGCTCTGTTCTCTGTGCGGACGCCGCCCCAAGCCCGGGGGTGACGGCCGGCGGCCCAGAGGCCTCCTCTGGTCTTTGGGTGGTCCTGGGCTGGACTTGGGGGCGGGGGGCTCTCTCTCCGTGACCTTCCTCTCTTCCTTCCCACAGCCGACCGGGTTTGGCTTCTGTTCTTTCTGGGGTTGCAACGGGGAAGACGGCGGCTCTCTACTTGTCCTCTGACAAATCTCTGCGTAGCTGGGTTTTCGCAATTCCTGGGAAACGGACAACTCTGGGGTTAGTGTGATGACACATGAGAATCAGGCTCACAGAGTCCGAGGTGCAAGTTTCCAACTGTAACCACGTTCAGAAGTATCTTAAATGAAGAGTTCCTGCATTTCAATAACTGAGTTTCCCCTGGAGCACAACTTTCCCTCCAAGACACTCTACAAATACTTTGTAAAAATGGATAAAAGGATAAAAGGCATAGAGAAGAAGAGTGCCGACTGAACTCCTTCCAGCCTCTGGCCTGTGGGGACTTCCGAGGCACAGACAAGCCCAAAGAGGCGGCAGACACCAGGCAGCTGCAATAATGAGAGCAGCAGTTGCTTTTGCCGGCCACGTGGCCTCCGGGACTGGGGAAGAGGATGGCCGGCCTGTGGGGGGGGCTGGAGGTGTGATGAAGGAAAGTCAGAGGTAACAACTTAAAAAAGGGGAGGGGGGGTTTCTAGGTAAGTGGAAGCATGAAGGCTAAATGACAGAAGAGGACACTTAAAAGTCTGTCATCTCCATCAACCATTTGTAACTTAAAAATGAAAGGAAGAGCAGTAGGGTGGGAGACGGGGGGGCCCTCTGATCCACAAGGCACAGGAGCTGGAAGCCGTGGCTCCTCGTACGATGAACAGCCACAGCGGTCAGCTGGAATTATCACCCAAGGCCTGGGTACCCTGTGCAGAGGGCCTGCTGTGCACGCGCGTGGCCGTCCCTTCTGGGAGCCCCTGAACATCCCCCCACCCCCGCGGGCACGTACCGAGGCGGCACCGTTCACCTGCACCGATTTACTTGCAGTGGTGTTCAGGGCCAGGGCGGGAGGTGGTCTGTCCACACTTGGGGTTTCCCTCTGCTTCTCTGCCACCTTGGCGTCCCTGGAAAGACGCCACCGGGCACACGCATGAGTGGACATGAGCGGGCAGCCCCGTGGAGGGCACCGGGCATGGGGCCCCGGGCACGGCCGGACTTACTCGGGCAGGCGGGCAGGGGAGGGGGTGCGCTCGCAGGCTGCGGACACGGCACAGGGAGCTGAGGGCTCTCGGGGGGGCACCGTGGGAAGAGTGTTCGTGCTGACGTCTGCATTCAGGCTCTGAAACCACGAAGAACAGTTCATCACCGCATAGAGGCACGTCCAGCAGGTCTCTGTCAATGATCTTAAACACACAGTGATGGTGTCCGCCGTCTTCGGGAGCAGGCGTGGGCCGACCCCGGGCAGAGTGGACACTGCAGCTGCCCCTTCTCTGGGGAGACCCTGCTGGTCTCCAGCCTTCCTGTGTGTGCGAGCACAGCGGCTGGTACACCCACTGTCCCAACAAGGACCAGACTGCACTCATCTGAGCTGCCGGCACCTGAACTCTCACATCTATGGTGCAGAGTCCCCAGCAGAGTCCAGCACGGCTCGGCCTCGCAGGGACATCAGCGCACAGCTCCACAATGACTGAACCTGAGCGCCTTGAGGGGTGAGGGTGGCAGTTCCCACCTGAATTCACCAGCAGCCCCTTAAAGCTGATCTGAACTCTCCTGACTCAACGGGAAGCAAAGAGACTTAGTCCGTTCGTTTAAGGCAGACACCTGGAGATGGGCAGTGACCACTCAAACACACAGTCATTTGTTAATTAAAAAAGGCAATAGAGCAAATAAAGAGCTGGAAGGGAGCCTGACTGCAAACAGGCCTTTTCTCAAAATCTCGTTCTTCAAAGCAGATAGAAAGTTCAGAAGTGAGAACTCTGGAGGGAACAGCACTGCTCTCCCCACCCAGGAGAACAGAGTTCAACCCCTGGGTCAGGTAGATACCTCTTCCTGGATGAGAGAATGGCTACCTAGGCACAGGGGAGGTGGTGACAGCGACCCGGGGGCCGTAAGAACCATCTCTCTCACGATTTTGTACTCAAGGGTGGTGGAAACACGGGCGTGGAAATGCCTCCTTTGTGTAAAAGCTCCCTCACACCCAGGGCACGTGGCGTGCTGCTGTGCTGTCAGAACCTGTCCCATCTGAGGCCTCCCAGGGCCCTACATGTCACCAAGGCCTTCTGCTGAGAAGCAGGGACATGGGCCCTCCCAGCTGGAATCAGGCTCAGACTTCTTAAAAGCAGCAATTCTTTACACAAGATAAATTTCGCACAAACTTGAAATGTAAAAATAATTTTTTTTTAAAGCTATTTTTGAAACAGGGTAGAAGCCTGCTTGTCCTGCTCCTCTGCCCACCTCAAGGGGAATGGGGTCCATGTGAAGCTAGGACTGGCTGCACCAACTCTGCCATCACTCCACGGGGCACTGACACCTCAAACATCACTATCTGGAATTTAAGGTATACAGTAACGTGCAGGGCACATCAAGTTTAGTAAGTGCTTCTCTCTAAAATAAAATGCGGAATCCTCTCAGTCTCGAAGGCTAAAAACAGGAGCAGTAAACACGCACCAGTATGAGACAAGTAAAAAGACCTGGCTTACAGGGCACCATGACCCTGCCTGGCACTGACGGGCTCTGCAGGGCTCTCCAGGTGCAGATGCTGTGGATGGGGTCTGCCAGGCAGTGCCTTCCCCAACCCAGAGTGGGGGATTCTGACTCAGATCCGGGGGCAGTAGGTGGTGTGATGGTGGCAAGGGGAAAGGACATGGGGGTGATGGTGGTGAGAGAGCCAGGCTGAGAGCTCAGCGGGGTGCTGGGCGAGGCGTTCCGGCCCCCCTGCCCTGATTCTGGCAGTAGCGCGGTCCCTCTACTGTTGCCGGCAGCAGAGCCACAGGGAGCGCCTGGGGCCCACGGTGCTCGTCATTCCCAGGGTGGAGTCACTGCTGAGGAGTGATCCCTAGGAGGTCACCGACAGCCCCCCGTATTACAGTAAAGTTGCTCAGGCTTCTGGTTATTCATGTAGATTATTCAAAACATGTTATTTCTGGCATGATTCAGATTTTTCTTTTTTACTCTGCTGATTTGGAAAATGAACGCAGGTCCTAAAAAGCAAGAATAATGACGCAACCTGCATTTCTATAGCCCAGCAGCACAGGGCTCTTTTCTGACCCTGCCGCTCAAAACCTGGGAGGTCACTTGCCCTCCATAAGCCTCTTCCACAAGTGGACACAGCATGCCTGTGAAGAGCAGGGGCAAGCATCAGGCTCGGACATCTTACCCTTTCTTTGGATGTTCCTGCGAGCAAGCCAGACAGCCTGTTCTCAAACAAGTCCTCCGTCTTCAAATGCCCCGCTGCCCCAGGCAGTGGGGGAAAGCTGGACAGGCCTAATTCGAAGCTGGGGGACGGCGGTCTGGGTGGCGTTGGAGACTGAGTCTGACTCCTCTGAAAGAGAGGAACACGGTACAGTTGCCCAGGGTGGCTGGGCAAGAGGGGCTCAGAAACACCTCCCTAGTCTCTGAGGTCCTCAACCCTGCCAACGTGGTCACCTATCAAAGGTCACCTGGTTAGGCAGCTTCATCCATGAAAGTGGAGCTGAAAAGGCAGAATGAACAGCAGGGCTCTGCCAGCCACGCTCAAACATGTGGTAAGAGCTGGGTGTGTGCGACACCCAGATCTCCAAGCAGCTGACACAGACCAGTGGGACACAGCAAAGTCCCAAGAGCCTGCATCTTGACATTAACCTTATTCACCTCCACCAAGTTCTGTGTTACCACAGCAGAATCTATAATCTAAGAAATAGAGGAGAAAGTAGAAGAAAACAAAAGTCACGCTCTCAACTCTGTATAACTTATGTTAGAAATTTCACAAGGATTTCCATTAAAAAAAGTTCAATAGAAAAGGGAGAGGGGGTTTTAGTTATCTGAAAATTAACTTATTGAAACCCCTAATATTTTTAAATCAGCATGTAAAAGCATGGTATTTAATAAGAGATTCTATCACACTCCCTGACTTCAAGAACGTAAACTCAGCATAATACTCGAGTAAAACTTTTAAGTCCAAGACCTCAGGAGAAAGGCAGCGATGTATTTTTTTACTGGAACGCCCCTAGTCAGCATACCAGCAGCCGTTCTGAGCACCCAGCTCCTGAGCTGAGAGAGATGGGGCGGAAAGGGGACATGAGCTTACACTGGGGAGAACACAGGTATTTTTAGCTGAATGGTGGGCTACTTGTACAGGAATCCATGTTCTCCTGGGGCTTACTTCACAGGAAAGGCCACTATTTCCCAAAAACTTAACACCAACAGGTATCTCTACAGAAGCAAAATCTAGAGAAACTGTGGTAGAGCTCAGGAGCCCAGGTCAAGGATGAAATCAAGCTGACCACTGCCCGAGTATGCTTTGGGCCTCTGGCCGTGTCTCCTCCGCGGCACTGGTGCCTACAGGCCGCCAACCTTGCTGCGCCCGTGCCCTCCGAATCAGGCTGCACTGTGCCCTGCAGCCCAGCACATGCTGGGTCATCCTCACCTCAAAGCAATTTTCAGAGGCTTCACTTTAAAGCTCTGCATGTTTCTGAGGTGAACCCAGCTTTTTGAAAGACGAGCATTTCTAGGAAGGAAGACCTGGCTTTTAGGACCAAAGAGGCAGCGTTTGAACATTTTTAGAGTCTGAATGGCTTTAGGTAAGGCATGAGTGCCATCCCTGGTCCTAGGGAGCGTGGCCTAGCCTCCAGTTCATGTCTGCCACCTGCCTCCAAGCTTCTCAGGTGCTCAGAACACCCAGTGTAGCGACAGGCTCACTGTCGAATACACACACCTGCACCACGTGCGTGGGCATCGGAGTGGTTCCAGGCGTGAACACACAGATCAGGAACACGACACAGAACGAGACCGGCACGGCGATAGGATACATTTCCCCCTGGAGATGATACAGTGAGCAGGGGGATGACTCCTGTGGGGTGACCGGGATCTCAAGAGACAGATGCCTGTTCTGTTGGTCCAAATGTACAGGAATTCATGCATTCCAACTGGAACCGACACAAACTGCCTTACCAAAGGAGTCACCAAAAACTAGACTGAACTGACAAATATGGTAAAATCAGGATGTTCACTTATTACCAATGAGCACTTTCTAAACTCTATGCAAATAAAAGCTATGTCCTGTAAGGGGAATGCATAACTCAATGGCTTGGGGAACTGCCTCAGGGTCTTCTCCAGCTTCCAAGTGAAGAGCTCTGCATAGAGAGCCCACATTCACAAGAATACTGCCCACATTGCCAGGTGCTCGCCCCCATCAGAGCCCTGCAGAGTGTCACCCAGAGGGAAGCTGCTCAGTCACTAAGCAGACACAGTCACCCCTGTACGCCCATCACTGATTTTGGGTTTGTCCTGACCGTAAGCTACAGTAGAAGGCACTGTGTAGAATGCTTTCTACACAGTGGGTACAGAGTAAAATATTTTGAATGAAAAACACTGATGAGCTAATTCCTACATGGGAGACGTTCACTCTGCTTGTCCAAACTCATGGTCCCAGTGATTTCAAAGTACACCACTACCTGGTTACCTGCACAGAAAGCACCCATCTTGGATGCGTGTGGATAGACCACACGTGTGCAAGGCGCCCCTGGGTGCACCTGTGTGTTGCACAGGGCACAGAGCAGCCAGCGGTTTCTCAGGAAACCAGCCATCACCTCCTCTTCAGAGCATCAAAAGGGGCCATTATCACCCAGCCGACACCACATGGCGAGAAAACCGCAGGACCACGTCTAAAAGCTCTTTCTCACACCTTCGTCAAACCTCATGCTTGTTCAGTGTAAGCGGGGTTGAAACGTCAGGCAAAAGCGGCAGGGCTCTGAGGTACTCACTGTGAACTTCTCCTCCCGCTTCTTCCGATAACCAAAGGAGCTCTTCCTAGAGAAGAGGAAAGCAGCAGACTGTGACCTTTTCCACTGGAAACAGATTTCACGGAGCACAGTGTGTGCATGCACGTTCAGTCTTCACGACTTTGTAATCTACTACAGATGCTTTAGATTCTAAAATCCCAATATTTTAAGCAAAACAAAAATTTTATAATAAAGAAGTAAAAGTGAGGTCTAGATAGGGATATAAAAGAAAACATTGATTTAAATTTAGAATTTTTGTTATGATATGAATATTCGAACATCCATTCAGCTGGAGTGGCAAGATGTGTAAAATCCAACATGGAGCTATAAAGGTGAATTGTGAAAAAAACAGCAATGACGATCCATCGGATTGATCATCCAAAGGCACAGTACCCAGGCCCTGGTCCACTCCCAAGCCCCCAGCCCTCACTCCACTGAACCACACGGGGCTTCCTCTCCTGTCTGCCAGCCTTTCACTCCATGGTTCCCAAGTCATGTTTCCAAGGTTCAAGGTCTAAATTGCTGGCTTCAGTGCCCTTCCCCAAACTCAGCTTAAGCCCAGCAACCTTCCGAATGGATGTCACGCAGGCCTGAGGGCACCAAGACACTTCACTGCCCTGACGGCTTCCATGGTCTGACAATCCATACAGCTGCCCAGCCAGGGTCGACACGTTAATGACCAGGACCCAGGGTCTGGCCCACCCTCGGTTCCCACGGAACCATGTCCTGTCACCACAATGGGACCAGCCAAGTCTCTACTCTAAAAGTAACCCTCTGAGTGACTATACAAGACCTTGGATAGCTATAGCCTTCCCTTTGATTTTCTGTGAGGGACATCTAAATTCACGGAATTTGACACGACTAATAGTTTTAAGTAGTGCCCACAGTACCTGTCCAACAGAAATCATGAGCACTCACCTCCCTCTGCCTAAGCCCGGGGAGGACTCGAAGCTGCTCTGTTCCACGCGCCCGAGCCCCACGTCTCTCTTGGCAAAAGCCGGAGGGTTCTGGAGCCGAGCTCGCGGCTGAGCCGTCTGCCTCACTTGTGGGCTGCGCACACCGTTCATCAAGCGGTCAGCAGTGAAGTTAAATATGGAAGGACTTTCCAGCAGCCCAGGCCCCCTCTCTGCACTGGGGATGGCATGGCGCAGGTGAGACTTACTAGGATTCCTGCAGACGAAATGTTTGTGCACGCTCAGTTCCCAAATGATCATGGTGTCAGGAAACAGGTGTGCCAACACAGAAACAGCTGAGCAGAAGTCTGCTCTCTACTTAGGAAAAATATTAGCAACGATATGTCTGGTAAAGCAAACCTAAACACAGCATCAATGTTCTGCGTGGCTGCAGCTACATCTGAATGAAAAGCAGACATGCACAGAGGCAGTGCACCCGTCCCCACGGGGCGCCAGGGCACGCACAGCAGGGAGCTCCGTGCTTGAGTCTCTCACCCCAATGGGCAGGGCTGCTTGTCACACCCACCGTCAGTGACCAGGGCACAGCCTCTCTGCTTAGTGTGACCACTGAGTATGATCACACGCACCTGCTAGCCTTTGGCAGTGCACAGTGTGGCAGCAACCTCCTGTTACAACACTGCAAAGACTGCAGCATTCCCCTTTCACAAACTTGCCTGCTCCTTGGAGGATACTGTCTGAGTGAAGCCAGAGGAGACGCGGCAGGTTTGAAGGTTGGAGACGTGAACCCATTTATAAATCCAGTATTTGGAAATGGCGTTACCTAGAAAACAGACTTCAGGTTGGTTAAATCTGGTAGTGGATGTTCACATCACACTTGGAGCGCTCACCGCGGAGAAGAGCGCTGGGCAGGATGACTGCCAATGGCCAAGGTGTCCTGAGAGCCCACAACAAGCCCTGGGAATCTGCCTCACACACATGGAAGGGAGCACCTGCCCAGAAGCCCACCCCCTGACCCCCACCTCCCTCGCTGAGCACAGGCGGAACACGGGACCCACTGGCTCGTTTCCAGAGTCCCAGTGCCCAGGCCAACACCCCCACTGCACCAACACCAAGCCAGCAACTCCTCGTTCCTGGTGACTTCAATAAAGTCCATCAGAGTCCTCAATCCTAGGGACAGTCAAGGATCTGTGTCATAATCATGGCCTCTGAGAGGCTGTTTTAACCTCACCTGCATGTAAGTCTTGCTCTGAGTATCATATTTTCAGGTCATTCATAATTATGCCCCAACTCACAATTCATGGTAATATACTATATACAAATATACTAACATATTATGTCAGAAAAAAATTAAACAGGGTCAAAGTATCCTTAAAAGAAACAATACTAAATATAATCTTAAAATGTAAAAAAAGCCTAAGTGCAGAATTTTAAATATCAGCCAATTGTTTTAAAAAATATAGTCACAAAAATAAGATAAAACTTAGTGTTGAAATGGTTCTTTTTAAAAAAAGATGAAGAGGGATCACTCCAGTTTTCTGGATTCTGAACTGTGGTTTCAAACACTTTCTGTGTAAACAACATTCCTTGATTGATCCAAGGCACTTAACCCCCAAGTACCACGCAGTTCCCGCCTACATTAAAATGAAAGGAAAAGTAAAAAAAGCTGGCGATTCCTCTTAATTAGAGCCAACTGAAAGCTATAATAATAGGATAACTAGAAACAGTTCCAGAGAAGGCTATGGCACCCCACTTCAGTACTCTTGCCTGGAAAATCCCATGGACGGAGGAGCCTGGTAGGCTGCAGTCCATGGGGTCGCGAAGAGTCGGACACAACTGAGTGACTTCACTTTCAGTTTTCACTTTCATGCATTGGAGAAGGAAATGGCAACCCACTCCAGTGTTCTTGCCTGGAGAATTCCAGGGACAGGGGAGCCTGGTGGGCTGCCGTCTATGGGGTCGCACAGAGTCGGACACGACTGAAGCGACTTAGCAGCAGCAGCAGCAGAAACAGTTCAAGATCAAAACAAAATCATTTGAAATTTTAAAAGAAAATGAAACCAACAAAAGGGAAATTAAGAGGGAGAAAGATGCAGTGAAAGCTGTGTTAGCATCTCTGAAGTTCTTAGAAACATACCCATCATACCAGAACTAGATTCTGAAGACTGTAAATCATGGAAGAACACTTGAGATGAATCACTTCATAAGTGCCATTTTACACGTAAAACTATGGAATTTAAGTAAGTGTGCTCAAGAGTTTAAATAAAAATAAACTGGTTGCTAAGGCAGCTGGTAACACAACTTGTTGAGAACTAACTGGCCCCACCTCGTTGCTCCTGCTCACAATGACACGACCTGTTTTAGAGCAGTTGCTGGGTCTCACATGGCCCAGCCAGACCAAAGGGACCAGCCACTTGTCCAGACTACTGATGCGGAGGTGAAGGACAAACGCAACTAGAGACAAAAGCACACAGTAGGCATCCTCTGGAGCAACCATTCACCCGAGAGTGATAGACACTGCCACAGCCCTCGTTTGCAAAAAAACCGAGCATCGGCAAAGCACATTGAAGCCTGCCATCCGTCCTCCATTGTTCAGGACTGTCACAAGCTTAGGAAACACCACTTTCCCCTTCAAACCACGTCCCACTGCACCCCTTCTGTGCTCAGAAGGACCCAGCTATCCCACAGCTCATGACCACATGTTGTGCTGCTCTCAGGGCTACATAGCTAGGAGAGGAAACACATAACTGCTGCTGCTAAGTCGCTTCAGTCATGTCCGACTCTGTGCGACCCCATAGACGGTAGCCCCCCAGGCTTCCCCGTCCCCGGGATTCTCCAGGCGAGAACACTGGAGTGGGTTGCCATTTCCTTCTCCAATGCATGAAAGTGAGAAGTGAAAGTGAAGTCGCTCAGTCATGTCCGACCCTTAGCGACCACATGGACTGCAGACTACCAGGCTCCTCCGTCCATGGGAGTTTCCCGGCAAGAGTACTGGAGTGGGTTGCCATTTCCTTCTCCGAAACACATGACAGGAGGGAGGCAAATGGGCAAAGGATGGGGACTGCATCATCAGCGATTTCTTCAAGTTTTTGCAGCTCTTTATTTATCTTCCAGTGAAACTGAAAACCCCCCACGGAGTGTCAAGGCCCATTTGACCGCACCACCAGAACAGGCATCAACCTAGAGGAAGGTCTCTACCGCCAGCCATCTGAACTGGCGTTCCCCTTAGAGGAAAGTCTCTATCACCCGCCATCTGAACTGGCATCCCTTTAGAGAAGGGCATCTACCGCCCAGCGCACCAAGGGTCTGCGACAGGAGCTCCAGCAAGGCCTACTCACCAAGGGCGGGTCAAGATAGCTGTGTGTCGCTGACCACGTCTGGGGAGCTATCAGGCTGTACAGAGGGAACTGCTGCTGGGGACTATAGACTGGAGGTAAGTAAAACGACGCCGTGTAGCGCTGCTGTGTGTAGAGGCTCATGTCCAGAGGCCTAAAGCCATTCTTTGGCAAAAACGTGTTTATAGCTATTGCCTTTGCCTTTATCCGTGCCTGTGTGAAAACACAGAAGTTTCTGTTATTAATTGAATACTTAAGGACACTGATCTGCAGGTAAAGCGTAACCAATGGTCTTGCTTACCTTAATTGGTTTTCCTTGAAAGGTTTTGACTTCTTCTCTCAGATATTTGTAAGCCTGAGGACAAAATCATCCATAATACCATTGCGTTAATCTTATAAGATGAACCTACAATTAATTCAGTACCTCAAGTAAGCAATTATGTAGTCAGAATATGGTGGATAGGACCTAGAACAAGGATTCTTCACTTTTTTTGGGTCATGGATTCCTTAAAAGACCTGGTAAGACCTATGGAGCCCCTACCCCAAATCCTCAAATTAGTATGTTATAAATTGATTACCCATCAATAAAGAGAAAAAAGGAAAAAAATTCTCACGAGCAGTATCTGTATATAATTTAAGTGTTGACAGAAAGCACACAGCATTTCACAGACCCTAGGCCAGGAGTCCTCACCCAGGAGAACACCAAACTCCTAAGTAATAACCCCATGGGCACTCAGAATCACATGGCTCGGCGTTGCGATGTTCAGAAGTCACTGCTTAGGCAGCTCCTTGCTCATCTCCAAGTTCTCCTATGTAGCTCTGAGGGCTCTGCATCCCCCGAGTCGGCCTCATGCCATGTTCTCCACGCTGGTGGGGGGCTGGAGAGGCGGCTGCCGCCTGCTCCACACACCTGCCTTCTCTCACCTCCCATCACCCTGCTTCTCCTGGTCCCTCTCTTTCCCTCCATTCAGATAAAACTTGTCTTTCAGGCTCCTCTCTCTCTCTCTCCTGAAGGCTCTGCAGGCTCACTATGCACACCTCACACTCCATGGCTGTTCCTCTACACAGGCAAGTGCTTCCTCTGAACACGATGCTTCCTTCCACGGCAGGGAGCTGTCTGAACTCCTGCCTCCCACAGGGCTCCTCAATGCCTTCTCATGCACCTCGTAACACAAGGCTGCCCAGGCAATGTTAGACTTAGGTACAAATTTCTCAAACACTTTTCCAAATATTGAAATCATTCTCTGTACAGAGATAAGAACAGAACCAGTTTTCCTAGGCTGCCCGTGTTACATGTCCTTAGAAAATAATGCCTATGCTCTGCACACTGTTACAAAACTGTCTACACACACACACCTATTTAGGATTTCCCTGCACTTCAGGTTCACTGCACATGGTGACTGGAGCTGTGAAATTAAAAGATGCTTGCTCCTTGGAAGAAAAGCTATGACAAACCTAGACAGCATATTAAAAAGCAGAGACATTACTTTGCCAACAAAGGTCTATCTAGTCAAAGCTATAGTTTTTCCAGTACTCATGTATGGATGTGAGAGTCGGACTATAAAGAAAGCTGAGCACCGAAGAATTGATGCTTTTGAACTGTGGTGTTGGAGAAGACTCTTGAGAGTCCCTTGGACTGCAAGGAGATCCAACCAGTCCATCCTAAAGGAGATCAGTCCTGAGTGTTCATTGGAAGGACTGATGTTGAAGCTGAAACTCCAAAAGTTTGGCCACCTGATGTGAAGAACTGACTCATTAGAAAAGATCCCGATGCTGGGAAAGATTGAAGGCGGAAGGAGAAGGGGATGACAGAGGATAAGATGGTTGGATGGCATCACTGACTCAATGGACATGAGTTCGAGTAAACTCTAGGAGCTGGTGATGGATAGGGAGGCCTGGCATGCTGTAGTCCATAGGGTTGCAAAGAGTCGGACACGACTGAGTGACTGAACTGAACTCACAGCCAATCGTCACCCCTGTGCCCACACTGAGCCCTATCGTGTACTGACTGCAAAGTGCTGGTAAACTGCACTTCACAGAGGGTATGGGGCAGGGGGTGCACAAGGAAGAACTTACCTGTTGTGCATCAGCTTCTGTTTCAAATGTAATAAACCAATTATCATTATAGGCAAATTCACAGTTTATAAATCTCGGTAAGTTATCTCCTTTAAATAGTGCTTCTACTTCCTACAGGAAACAGAAGTTAGAAATTAATTCTCAACTGTGCACCGTTTGTCTTCACTAAAGAAACACGAGGCCTGTTCTTAAGGACAGACGCTGAAAAGACAACCCCAGCTCACCGAAGTCCAGGGCTCTCTCGGTGGCTGAGGCATTTGACATAGCTTCCAGAATTACCATTGCCACAGGAAATAAGCTCACAAACCACTGACAGCTCTCCCAAACCCCAAGAGACCAGTAATTAAATTAACGGGAAAATACCAGTAGGCTAACAAGGACACAATTTAGAGTGGGAGAAAGGTAATTTAAGAAATCAATAAATGAGCTGGACTTTTGAGACTAACCAGAGTTACCTTCCCACATAAGATAAGTACAAACAAAAGATAAAATATATGAAATAATGGCTCTCAGACAGTGTACCTTGGGCTGTGCGGGACAGCATTCTTTAAGAAGAACAGGTACAGATGGTCTAAGAGCACCTGACTCATGGGTGGGGCTTCCAGGCTGTGGTGCCAGGAGGGTGGGCACAGGCCCGGTACAAAGCTACAGAGCTCAGGGGGTTCCCCCAGGGCTCTGTGCTTAGGACACAGTGACTTGGAGTGGAGAGAACCACCCCCCGCCCAAGTTCTCCAGGATCAGGGAGAGTCTCTAGCAGCCGGAGTGGAAAACGGAGCTCACTAGGGACCACAGGCGGAGCCCTCAGAAAGCACTGGCCCAGAGTGAGGCCAATCTGCTCCCACGGGTTCAAAGTCACTGAAGTTGAGTCGCAAACAGCTCAGGAACATGCACAGGAAGGAGCACAAAATACTCCGTACCCAAGAAAGTAAAACCCCCAACACCTGGCATCCATCCCAAATTTGCCAGGCGCACAAAGAAATAGAAAAATATTACCTACAGTGAAAAAAATCAACCACCAAATTAGACTGAGAAACGCATGGATACTGGCATGTTGGCTCAAGTTGAGCACAAGCCACACTGGTGTGCACAGCACCCCTCACCGTGAAAACACTTGCTCTGAGAGTTGAATGAATGTGTTCTCTGTCTCAACTTGGTGGTTTACTATTTTTACTTCAAAATGAGTAAGTATTGAAACCTTTTTTCTTTCTAACTTGTAAATACTGAAGTTACCATAAACTCTATTTTTTTTTTAATGTAAAATGTACAGTGAAATCTTGAGACCAAAAAGTGTTATAGTACGTATTTTTGGTTTCAAATACATCTCCCTAAAAATCATAGAACAAAGGAAAAAACATGCCCCTCAAAATCCAAGCGTCTTTCTGAGGAGAAATGACTTACTTCTACAGGGGTGGACTCAGGTATCTCACGTAGTATCACTATGCAACGGTTCTGATTTGGCCTCACTTTCTCTCCCTTTTCATCCACTTGGACTAAAGGTAAAGCTGTAAAGAGAAGAGAAACGGATGGTACACAGATATTAAAATAAATCCACCATCTGCACTCCACTGCGACGTGATGGAGATATTCCAGCAGGACATATACCATATTGCCAGGCACATTAAAGAAAGCTGTACACAATGGGGAAACCATCAAATCTGTGACAATTTAACACATAACCTATAGAAAGGTTCAGACCAATTTCACGTGTTACATTTAGGGGCTCTGGGGAGTCCTGAAGGAGTTGCGATGGAAGAAACTCTGTGACACAGGCCTTCCACAGCTTAAACTACCCAAGCCCATTACAATGCAAAACAAAGGCTTTCTCCTTTCTATAAGTCCCGTCTTCTTACAGCTTAATTCTGAACTCAGAGAAGCTGCCAAACACTCTTCCCTCAGCCTCCCCTGGTGATGGATCTTCCTCGACCACAGTCCACCGTCAAAACAAGGGTCAACACTCCCAGCCAGCATGGGGACAGGCTCAACTCAGGTATCATTAGCTTTTTACCTATCTCCTTTTTGTTAGGTTTTATTTTCTGGAGTCACTCTATTGAGAGTCTACCACAGGCAGACTTGGGTCACCACACAGTAACATCACAATCAGGGCCCAGAGCTGTGTGCCCCTGTGCAGACACACATTATCATCCCCAGGAGTGGAATCGTCATTTCATGATAGGTTCACTAATTTGAGAGTATGATAAGGGAATACTATGAAAAAGTTCAGGCTAATAAATTAGACAAGCTACATAAAATTGAAACATTCCTTAGCACCAAAGCTCAAGTTTGAGAAGTAGCATCTATGAGAGAAGAACGCTCAAGGCTCACAAGGTTTCTGGAAAATCCTACCAAACATTAAGAAAGAAATAACACCTATGCTAAACACTTAAGACAATACATTCCAATCCAGCCTATGAAGCCCAAATAAAAATACCAATAGACTCTTTTGAAAAACCAAAATGTTGATTCTGAAATTCACATGGAAATGCCAAGCACTTAGAAGAGCTAAGACCAAGCTGGAGATTCACAACTACTCTAAGAATGATGACACAGTGAAGCCAGTACCATCTGCATGCTGCAGCAACGGCATCAAGACAGACAGATGGAGGACAGATACATGGCCCAGAAAGAAACCACCAGGGAGTTTACCCCGACAACTGGCCAAAAGGCAGTGCCCTGGGGAAAGTGGAGACTTCTCAATAAATGGACTGGAATGGCAGCACATGCACATGCGAGCGGGTAGAGAGTCCACACCACATACAAAAATCAGCTGACAATGGACCACAGACCTAACAGTGTAAGCCCTAAAACTACGAACTTCTGGGAGAAAACCCCAGAAATGTGACCTTGGATCAAGCAAAGATTTCTTAGGTACAACACCAAAAGCAAGATCCAAAAAAGAAAAAAATTAATAAACTGGGCTATATAAACAATTCAAAACTCTACTTTTCAAAAAACACTATTAGGAGAACAAAGAGAAGCCACAGACTGGGAGAATATATTTGCAAACCATATTTCTAAGAAGGACTTAAATATAGATCACATATCTCAAGTTGCACACATACACATGGCCCTCAAATCTCAGCTGTAAGAAAACTAAAAAAATAAAAAGAAAACAGAAGTGAAGCATCTGCATAGACACCTCAGCAAAGAAGCACCTGAAAGATGGCTCGATGTCATCGGGTGCTAAATAAATAGAAATTAAAACCACAATGAGACCCCACCACACACCTGCTAAAAAACCTAGAATAGCCCCTCTGTGAAGGAGGCCTTGCAGGGGCACCAGGAGACCCTAGGCAGTGGTGTCTGTAACCCTGACCATGGTAAAGCTTTTGCTAGTGCACACAGGATGATCAACTCAACCGTACCCTTTAAATACATGTAGTTCACGATGTGTCAATTATATCTCAGGACAGTGGCTTTTAAAAACAAATAAAATGGTAAAGTTGTGGAACCTCTGTCTGCAAAGTGCACCAGGAAGTTCACACCTAAAATATCCACCCTCCCTGAATTCCCATGGGTCTCTGAAGTAACCGTGAAACTTCCCTTTGACATCGCCAAATGTCCAAGAAGTAACTTCATTCACAATCTGCTGTTAAGGAACAACACAATAATATATCACCAGTACTTCAGCAGGAAGCAGGAATTTGAAAGAACTCCTCTGATAGGGCATGCTGATTCACATGCACGCTCCTTCACCCTGAAGAGCTCTTGACTGCACCTTTCATTCACACTCTTCCCGCTAGCCCGTTTGACTCTCAGCACCCATAACGTAGGATACGCCTGAGGCTGTGGCTCCACAGCACACTGACGCCCAGTGCAACGTGCGCCTCACCAGACTGTCAGAAAGTCTCGAGGGTGACAAAGGCACCACTTGCTGTCAAGTCCTGAGCACCAATGGCTGTGCCTCTAACTGTCACGCTGGCCAGAAAAATGCCATCTGGACCATGGACGACACAGCCTGGACTGCAGTCCACTTACATCTCAGCACCTCGACGATCAGGTCCATGTCGGTGCTGAGCTTCTTGATGTGGTCCAGGTTAGCTACTGTGGTGATTGGCACGTACTGGTCACTGTCCATCTGCGATATAAGGTACATGTCACTAGCAAGGTTCTCCCTGCAGAAAGAAGACAATCTTTCTTAGTTCACAGCTTTTTAAAAAAATTTTTCACAGCTTTATTAAAAGGAAGCTTCATGAGAGGAATGAGTGTGTACGATGTGTTCTGTTATTTGCCATCTCTCTGACCTTGGGTCAATTTTGTCAGACACCTGGGAAAGCAGAGAGAGCAAGTGTACTGCACTTTATACAAAGTCAGTAAGCAAGTAAATCTTTATAAAAATTATTTCTAGCTTATCTTTGTTCTAAAAAAGTGTTTGAGAAACTTTTTAAAAATAGAAACACAACTTCTTAAAGTAAGGAAACCCAGCTGAGAGAATAAGAAAGTAAGAAAAATGTGAAAAAGCCAAGAAAAGCTGGTGCCCAGAGTGCTTGTGGTTCGGACTGAACAGCCGTCAGAAAGGCTATGGCTCCACCCCTGGCCTCCCAGCTTCTGCAGCAGAGGCTGGAAAAGCAGGAAAGTAACCAACAGCATAACCCATACCATCACCTGTGAGACTGACTATCTACAGCCCCACCCCCGAAGTCTGATTCCAGGAGCAGGGGATGGTGATAGGAGACCTTGACTTCCTACAGATGGAGGTACAGACACAGATGTTAACATGTGAAGTACTATATCTATACAGAGTACCAACACACAACACCTTAGGTACCAGGTGCTGGAAAAACACTACCATCCTTACCTAGACAAGCAGAATTCCAATGTCTTTTTAAGTACTTCCCGGGGGTCTTCCTGGCTTTCTGGTTGAGATTCATTCCCTCCTACATAAAGGCAAAGGAAAAATGGCTTAAATTCACCAAGCACTTGATTCAGTATAACAATTTTAATGGTTTCAATATACATAGTAATTTATCTACATCACAGCAAATATTAAAAAATTACTTTACAAGGAAATCATATAGGCAAACAAAATGAAACAAAAAAATCCCTTACCCCTCAAACAAAAATAGTTTCAAAAAATAACCTGAGGAGTAAGATTTATTAGCAAAGTTTAGCAGGTGCTTTTGTCTCAATTCAAAAAGGATTTTCAGGTGACCTAGAAGCAGACAAGATGCTAAAAATATAACAAAATATAAAGGAAATAAAGTAACTAAAGAGTTTGTAGACAGTACTATATAGATTTGCATGGCATAATAATAAAACATGCAGGATTTTCTAACAAGAGACACTTGCATTTTAAAAGTCAAAGTTAAAGACCATCAAAAAGCAAAGACAAAGTGGAAACATTGATGACAAAGACAGAGTACATGTTTTATATAAAGAGCTTCAACAAAATCTATCCCCCATCAGGAAAAAACCAAACCAAAACAAACAAAACTAATGGACCTAATGAGACTGAAAATTACAAATAGGCCTTGAAGCCACAGTCACATTCCATCCCTTCATCCAGAAAGGGCTCTACCGAGCACACATTCAAGTCCATACTGAATGGACAGCACTGTCTCCTTAGACACCTCCTGCATGCTGAGCACGGCTGCAGAGCTGCCTGTGTGTGTGCTGTGTGCTCACTCACGTCTGATCTCTGTGACCTGGTGAACTATAGCCCGCCAGGCTCCTCTGTCCATGGGATTCACCTGACAAGAATACTGGAGTGGGTTGCCATGCTTTTCTCCAGGGGATCTTTCTAACCCAGGGATCAAACCTATGTCTCCTGTATCTCCTGCACTGGCAGGGGGGTTCTTTACCACTGAGCCACCTGGGAAGCCCCAGTAGAGCTGCTTACTCAGCCTTAAAGAGGCAGTCTTTGCTCTTAGAAGGAGGCAATCAATAGCCAAACAAGCAAACAGTAAATAGGTAAAATCGGACACAAAGGAGAAAACCACAGGGCACAAGCAGATTCAACGCAGAAGGAATAATCAGCAAGCTCGAAAACAGGTCATGTGAAATTAGTCAGCTAGAGGAACACAAAGAAAAAAGAATGAAGAATAAGGAAGAAAGCCTACCTGACTTGTGATACACCACCAGCAGTATTTCTGTACACTAACAACAAACTATCCGAAGAAGAAACTAAAAAAGCAATCCCACTCACAACTGCAAGTGAAAGAATTAAATACCCAGGAATAAATCTAACCAAAAGGAGAAAGATCTGTAAGCTAGAAACCCGAAGCTACCGATGAAAGAAATTAAAGACAAATAAATGAAAACATATCCCCATGTTCTTGGCTTAGAAGAATACTGTGAAAATCTCCATGTAAAAATATCCCAAGCAATCTACAGATTCAATGCAATCAATCCTAATCAAAATTCCAATGGCGTTTTTTGCATAAGTACATCAAACAACCCTAGAATTTGCATGGAACCAAAAGACTCTGAATAGCGAAAGAAATCTTGAGTAAGAACAAAGTTGGAAGCATCACACTTCCTGACTCCAAACTACTTTGAAAAGCTATAGTTATCAAAAAAGTATGCTATTGGCATAAAACAGACATACAGACCAATGGAGTAGAACTGAGAACCCAGAGATAAACCCACATGATGTATGTGACCAGCTGATCTTCAACAAGGCTGCCAAGAATACTTAAGGGGAAAGGACAATTTCTTCAATAAATAATGTTGGGGAAAACTGACAGCCACATGCAAGAGAATTAATAGAACCCTTATCCTACCTCATATACAAAAACCAACTCAAAATGAATTAAAGACTTACATGTAAAAGCTGAAACTTAAAAGACTTACATGTAAGAGCTGAAACTGTGTAACTAAAAAAACAGAAACACCCAATGTAAAAAAAAATGTCCTAGACATCAGACTTGGCAACAATATTTTTGGATATGACACCTAAAGAACAGGCAACAAAAGCAAAAATAAACATGGGGACTACATTCCATTAAAAAGGTTCTGTACAGGAGAACAAGATGGCAGACGAGTAGGTGGACATGGAGTACATCTCTCTCCACGGATACATCAGGAATGCACCTTCAGACACAGAAGTGCATGCAGAACACTGGCTGAGAGCAGGTAGGAGGACCTGACCAGAGGAAAAGAATATACAGAAACCACGCAAAACTCAGTATCAAGCCCTGAGCCTCTGGAGTAGGAGCACTGACTCCAAGACTCTAGACTACCAGAGAACTAACCCTAGGGAGTATCAAAGAGAGAGAACTCACACAAAGGAAACCACTTGAATACAGACCTGGCATCACCCAACCACCAGTAGCACCCTGTGCAGGACTCCTCATCTAACCAACAAACAAAAATACAAACTCAATCATCAGCAGACAGGATTACCACCTCACTCAGCATTGCTCATCAGAAGAAAAACAAACAAACAAAAACTCAGCACAAATCTCACCCTATATGAAGCTTACACAAACCACTGGACCAACCTTAGGAGGGTAGAAACCAAAAGGAAGAAAGAATTCAACCCTGAAGCCTGGGAAAAGGAAACCTCAAACACAGTAAGTTAAAAAATAAAATAGTGAAAAGACAGAGAAATACTACACAAATGAAGGAACAAACTAGAAACACAGAAATCCAAATAAATGAAGAGGAAATAGGCAAACAACCTGAAAAAAAAAAATAGGCAAACAAACAATCTGAAAAAGAATTCAGAATAATGGTAGTAAAGATGATCAAAAACCTTGAAAACAAAATGGAGAAAATGCAAGAATCAATTAACAAGGACCCAGAAGAATTAAAAAATAAACATACAGAGACAAACAACACAACTACTGAAATTAAAAATATTCTAGAAGGAATCAATAACAGAATATCTGAAACAGAAGAACAAATCAGTGAGCTGGAAGATAAAATGGTGGAAATAACTTCTGAAGAGCAGAATAAAGTAAAAAGAATGAAAAGAACTGAGGATAGTCTCAGAGACCTCTCAGACAATATCAAATGCACCAACATTTCAATTATAAGGGTCCCAGAAGAAGAGAAAAAGAAAGGGTATGAGAAAACTTTTGAAGAGATTATAGTTGAAAATTTCCCCAACATGGAAAAGGAAATAGTCAATCAAGTCCAAGAGGCACAAAGAGTTTCATACGGGATAAACCTGAGGGGAAACATGACAAGACACATACTAATCTAACTAACAAAGACTAAACACAAAGAGAGGATATTAAAAGCAGCAAGGGAGAAGCAACAAGCAACATACAAGGGAAACCACGGACACTTAACAGCCGATCTTTCAGCAGAAACTCTGCAGGCCAGAAGGGAATGGCAGGATATATTTAAAGTACTGAAAGGGAAAAATCTACAACCAAGATTACTGTAACCAGCAAGGATCTCATTCAGAATTTATGGAGAAATGAAAAGCTTTTCAGACAAACAAAAGTTCAGAGACTGCAGTACCACCAAGCCAGCTTTACAAGAAATGTTGGACTTCTATAGTCAAAAAACACAAGAGAAGAAAAAAGATCTACAAAATCAACCCCAAACAATTAAGAAAATAGCAATAGGAAAATATATATAAATAATTACTTTAAATATAAATGGATTAAATGCTCCAACCAAAAGACACAGGTTGGCTGAATAGATACAAAAACCATATATATGCTGTCTACAAGAAACCCACTTCAGACCTAAAGACACATACAGACTGAAAGTGAGAGGATGGAAAAATATATTCCATACAAATGGGAAGCAAAAGAAAGCTGGAGTAGTAATCCTTGTATCAGACAAAATAGACCTTAAAGAAGATTACAAGAGATAAGGAAGGACACTACATAATGATCAGGGGATCAATCCACAAGGAAGACACCCTCTTGGGTGCAATATCTATGCACCCAACATAGGGGCACCTCAACACATAGGACAAACACTAACAGACATAAAAGGAGAAATTGACAGTAACACAATAATAGTAGGAGACTTTAACACCCCTCTCACACTAATGGACAGATCATCAAAAGGGAAAATTAATAAATACAAGTTTTAAATGATACATTAGATGAGATGGATCTCACTGATATCTTCAGGACATTCCATCCAAATGAAAAAGAATACACCATCTTCTCAACTGCACATGGAACATATTCCAGTATAGACCACATCTTGGGTCACAAATCAAACCTCAGTGAATTTAAGAAAACTGAAATTGTATCAAGCATCTTCTCCAATCACAATGCTATGAGAATAGATACCAATTACAAGAAAAAAACTGTAAGAAACACAAACACATGGAGATTAAACAACATGCAAATGACAATGAAAACATGACAGCTCCAAACCTATGGGATGCAGTGAAAGCAGCTCTGAGAGGGAAGTTTATAGCAATACAATCCCACCTCAAGAAACAAGAAAAACATCAAATGACAACCTAACTTTATACATAAAACAACTGGAAAAATACAAACAAAAAGCACCCAAAATTAGTAGTAGGAAAGAAATCATAAAGATCCAAGCAGAAATGAATGAAAAAGAAATTAAAGAAACAATAGTAAAGGTTAATAAAACTAAAAGCTGGTTCTTAGAGAAGATAAACAAAATTGACAAGCCTTTAGCTAGACTCATTAAGAAAAAAAGAGAGAAGGATCAAATTTAGAAATGAAAAAGAAGTCACAACAGACAATGCAGAAATACAAAGGACTGTAAGAGACTATTATGAACAACTATATGGCAATAAATGGATAACCTGGAAGAAATGCACAGATTCTTAGAAAAGTTCAATCTCCCAAGACTGAACCAGGAAGAAATAGAAATTACGAACAACCCAATTACAAGCACTGAAATTGAAGCTGTGATCAAAAATCTCCCAAAAAACAAAAGCCCAGGACCAGATGGCTTCACTGAAGAATTCTATCAAACATTTAGAGAAGATCTAATGCCTATTCTTCTAAAACTCTTTCACAAAATTACAGAGGAAGGAACACTTCCAACCTCATTCTATGTGGCCACCATCACCCTGATACCAAAACCAGACAAAGACAGCACAAAAAAAGAAAACTACAGGCCAATATCACTGATGAACATGGATGCAAAAATCCTCAACAAACTTTTAGCAAACAGAATTCAGTAACGCATCAAAAAGCTCACTCTCCCTGCTGCTGTGGAGCTGCGCGGAGGCGGAGGTTCGGGTGCATTCGAGATTCGGCTCCACCCATAACCCACCACCATGGCCGAGGATGGCATTGCTGCTGGAAGTGTAATGGACATTAATACCGCTCTGCAAGAGGTGCTGAACACCACCCTCATCCACGATAGATTAGCACGTGGAATTCATGAAGCTGCCAAAGCCTTAAATAAGCGCCAAGCCCATCTATGTGTGCTTGCATCCAAGTGTGATAAGCCTATGTATTTCAAGTTGGTGGAGGCCCTTTGTGTTGAGCATCAAATCAACCTGATTAATGTTGATGACAACAAGAAACTAGGGGAATGGGTAGGCCTCTATAAAACTGACAGAGAGGGAAAACCCCATAAAGTGGTTGGTTCCAGTTGTGTGGTGGTAAAGTACTATGGCAAAGTAATGTCTCTGCTTTTAAATATGCTATCTAGGTTGGCCATAACCTTCCTTCCAAGGAGTAAGCGTCTTTTAATTTCATGGCTGCAGTCACCATCAGCAGTGATTCTGGAGCCCAAAAAAATAAAGTCTGACACTGTTTCCCCATCTATTTCCCATGGAGTGATGGGACCAGATGCCATGATCTTAGTTTTCTGAACGTTGAGCTTTAAGCCAACTTTTTCACTCTCCTCCTTCACCTTCATCAAGAGGCTCTTTAGTTCTTCTTCACTCTCTGCCATAAGGGTGGTGTCATCCGCATATCTGAGGTTATTGCTATTTCTCCCGGAAATCTTGATTCCAGCTTGTGTTTCTTCCAGCCCAGCGTTTCTCATGATGTACTCTGCATATAAGTTAAATAAGCAGGGTGACAATATACAGCCTTGAGGGACTCCTTTTCCTATTTGGAACCAGTCTGTTGTTGCATGTCCAATTCTAACTGTTGCTTCCTGACCTGCATACAGGTTTCTTAAGAGACGGTCAAATGGTCTGGTATTCCCATCTCTTTCAGAATTTTCCACAGTTTATTGTGATCCACACAGTCAAAGGCTTTGGCATAGTCAATAAGGCAGAAATAGATGTTTTTCTGGAACTCTCTTGCTTTTTTGATGATCCAGCGGATGTTGGCAATTTGATCTCTGGTTCCTCTGCCTTTTCTAAAACCAGCTTGAACATCTGGAAGTTCACGGTTCACATATTGCCGAAGCCTGGCTTGGAGAATTTTGAGCATTACTTTACTAGCATGTGAGATGAGTGCAATTGTGCGGTAGTTTGAGCATTCTTTGGCATTGCCTTTCTTTGGGATTGGAACGAAAACTGACCTTTTCCAGTCCTGTGGCCACTGCTGAGTTTTCCAAATTTGCTGGCATATCAAGTGCAGCACTTTCACAGCATCACCTTTGAGGATTTGAAATAGCTCAACTGGAATTCCATCACCTCCACTAGCTTTGTTCGTAGTGATGCTTCCTAAGGCCCACTTGACTTCACATTCCAGGATGTCTGGCTCTAGGTGAGTGATCACACCATCGTGATTATCTGGGTCGTGAAGATCTTTTTTGTACAGTTCTTCTGTGTATTCTTGCCACCTCTTCTTAATATCTTCTGCTTCTCTTAGGTCCATACCATTTCTGTCCTTCATCGAGCCTATCTTTGCATGAAATGTTCCTTTGGTATCTCTAATTTTCTTGAAGAGATCTCTAGTCTTTCCCAATCTGTTGTTTTCCTCTATTTCTTTGCACTGATCGCTGAGGAAGGCTTTCTTATCTCTCCTTGCTATTCTTTGGAACTCTGCATTCAGATGGGAATATCTTTCCTTTTCTCCTTTGCTTTTCGCTTCTCTTCTCTTCCCAGCTATCTGTAAGGCCTCCTCAGACAGCCATTTTGCTTTTTTGCATTTCTTTTCCATGGGGATATTCTTGATCCCTGTCTCCTGTACGATGTCACAAACCTCTGTCCATAGTTCATCAGGCACTCTATCAGGTCTAGTCCCTTAAATCTATTTGTCGCTTCCACTGTATACTCATAAGGGATTTGATCTAGGTCATACCTGAATAGTCTAGTGGTTTTCCCTACTTTCTTCAATTTAAGTCTGAATTTGGCAATAAGGAGTTCATGATCTGAGCCACAGCCTGCTCCTGGTCTTGTTTTTGCTGACTGTATAGAGCTTCTCCATCTTTGGCTGCAAAGAATATAATCAATCTGATTTCGGTGTTGACCATCTGGTGATGTCTACGTGTAGAGTCTTCTCTTGTGCTGTTGGAAGAGGTTGTTTGCTATTACCAGTGCGTTCTTGTGGCAAAACTCTATTAGCCTTTGCCCTGCTTCATTCTGTACTCCAAGGCCAAACTTGCCTGTTACGCCACATGTTTCTTGACTTTCTACTTTTGCATTCCAGTCCCCTATAATGAAAAGGACATCTTTTTTGAGTGTTATTTCTAGAAGTTCTTGTAGGTCTTCATAGAACCGTTCAACTTCAGCTTCTTCGGCGTTACTGGTCAGGGCATAGACTTGGATTACCGTGATACTGAATGGTTTGCCTTGGAAATGAACAGAGATCATTCTGTCGTTTTTGAGATTGCATCCAAGTACTGCATTTTGGACTCTTTTGTTGACCATGATGGCTACTCCATTTCTTCTAAGGGATTCTTGCCCACAGTAGTAGATATAGTCAAGGCTATGGTTTTTCCAGTGGTCATGTATGGATGTGAGAGTTGGACGGTGAAGAAAGCTGAGCGCCGCAGAATTGATGCTTTTGAACTGTGGTGTTGGAGAAGACTCTTTAGAGTCCCTTGGACTGCAAGGAGATCCCATCAATCCATCCTAAAAGAGATCAATCCTGGGTGTTCATTGGAAGGTCTGATGTTGAAACTGAAACTCCAATACTTTGGCCACCTCATGCGAAGGGTTGACTCATTGGAAAAGACCCTAATGCTGGGTAGGATTGGGGGCGGGAGGAAAAGGGGACGACAGAGGATGAGATGGTTGGATGGCATCACCGACTCAATGAACATGGGTTTGGGTAGACTCCGGGAGTTGGTGATGGACAGAGAGGCCTGGCGTGCTGCAATTCATGGGGTCGCAGAGAGTCGGACACGACTGAGCGACTGAACTGAACTGAACTGAAAGTACTATGGCAGAGTCCCAGGCCAAGGATGTCATCAAGGAGTACTTCAAATGCAAGAAATGATGAAATAAAAAACTGAGTTCTTTAAAAAGAAAAAAAGCTCATACACCATGATCAAGTTGGTTTTATTCCAGGGATGCAAGGATTCTTTAGTACATGCAAATCAATCAATGTGATATACCATATTAACAAATTGAAAGATAAAAGCCATATGGTAATCTCAATAGATGCAGAAAAAGCCTTTGATAAAATTCAGCACCCGTTTATGATTAAAAGTCTTCAAAAAATGGGCATAGAAGGAACCTACCTCAACATAGTAAAGGCCATATATGATAAGCCTACAGCTAACATTATTTTCAGTGGTGAAAAACTGAATGCATTCCCTCAAGATCAGGAACAAGACAAAGGTGTCCACTTTCACCACTATTATTCAACATAGTTCTTGAAATCCTAGCTACAGCAATGAAAGAAGAAAAAGAAATAAAAGGAACCCAGATCGGAAAAGAAGTAAAGCTCGCACTGTTTGCAGATGACATGATACTGTACCTGGGAAACCCTAAAGATACTATCAGAAATTACTAGAGCTAATTACTAGTGAATTTAGCAAAGTTACAAGATACAAAATCAATACACAGAAATCATTTGCATTTCTATATACAACAATGAAAAATCAGAAAGAGAAATTTAGGAATCAATCCCATTCACCACTGCAACAAAAAGAATTAAATATCTAGGAATAAACTTACCTGAGACAAAAGAACTGTACAAAGAAAATTATAAGACACTAATGAAAGAAATCACAGACAACATAAACAGATGAAGAGATATTCCATGATCTTGGGTAGGAAAAATCAATATTGTGAAAATGACTATACTACCAAACATAATCTACAGATTCAATGCAATCCCTATCAAATTACCAATGGCATTTTTCACAGAACTAGAACAAAAAATTTCACAATTCATATGGAAACACAAAAAAACCCGAAATAGCCAAAGCAGTCTTGAAAAAGAAGAATGGAGCTGGAGGAATCAATCTTCCTGACTTTAGATTATACTACAAAGCTACAGACATTAAGATAGTATGGTACTGGCACAAAAACAGAAATATAAACCAATGGAACAAGATAGAAAACCCAGAAATAAACTCATGCACTTCTGGGTACCTTATTTTTGAAAAAGGAGGCAAGAATATACAATGGGGCAAAGACAGCCTCTTCAGTAAATGGTGCTGGGAAAACTGGACAGCTACATGTAAAAGAATGAAATTAGAATACTTTCTAACACCATACACAAAGATAAACTCAAAATGGATTAACGACCTAAACCTAAGACCAGAAATATAAAACTCTTAGAGGAAAACACAGGCAGAACACTTGGTGACATAAATCAAAGCAAGATTCTCTATGACCCACGTCCTAGAGTAACAGAAAGAAAAACAAAAGTAAACAAGTGGGACCTGATTAAACTTAATAGCTTTTGCACAGCAAAGGAAACTACAAGGAAGGTGAAAAGACAACCCTCAGAATGGGAGAAAATAATAGCAAATGAAACAACTGATAAAGGATTAATTTCCAAAATATAAAAGCAGCTCAAACAACTCAATGCCAGAAAAACAAACAACCCAATCAAAGAGCGGGAAAAGACTTAAACAGGCATTTCTCCAAAGAAGACAAAACAGATGGCTAACAAACACATGAAAAAATGCTCAACATCACTCATTACTGGAGAAATGCAAAACAAAACCACAATGAGATATCACCTCACACCGGTCAGAATGGCCATCATCAAAAAGTCTACAAACAATAAATATTGGAGAGGGTGTGGAGAAAACAGAACACTCTTGCACTGTTGGTGGGAATATAAACTGATACAACCACTATGGAAGACGGCATGGAGATTCCTTGGAACCAAAATTGAAAGACACATGCATACCATTGTTCAGTGAAGCACTATTTACAATAGCTAGAACATGGAAGCAACCTAGATGTCCATCAATAGATGAATGGATAAAGAAGTTGTGGTATATATACACAATGGAGTATTTATTCAGCCATAAAAAGGAATGCATTTGAGTCCGTTCTGATGAGACGGATGGACTTAGAACCTATTATAGAGAGTGAAGTGAGTAAGAAAGAGAAAGATAAATATTGTATTCTAATGCATATACACAGTATCTAGAAAAATGGTACTAAAGAATTTATTTATAGGGCAGCAATGGAGAAAACAGACATAGAGAATAGACTTATGGATATGGGAAGAGGGGAGGAGAGGATGAGATATATGGAAAGAGTAACATGGAAACTTACATTACCATACATAAAACAGATAGCCAGTGGGAATTTACTGTATGGCTCAGGAAACTCAAACACGGGCTCTGTATCAATCTAGAAGGGTGGGATAGGGCGGGAGATGGGAGGGAGGTTCAAAAAAGGAGGGGATATATGTATACCTATGGCTGATTCATGTTGAGGTTTGACAGAAAACAATAAAATTCTGTAAAGCAATTATCCTTCAATAAAAAAATAAATTTAAAAAAAATCTCAAAAAAAAAAAAGCTTTTGTACAGTAAAGAACACCATCAACAAAATGAAAAAACAACCTACTTAACAGGAGAAAATATTTACAAATCATGTACCTGATGAGGGGTTAATATCCAAAATACATAAGGAACTCATACTACTCAGTAGCAAAAAAACCAAAAAACAACCTATGATTAAAAGAAACAATGGGTAAAGGACTTAAATAGACATTTTTTTCAAAGAAGACATACAGATAGCCAAGCAGCACATGAGAAGATGTTCAACATCTCTCATCATTAGGGGACTACAAGTCAAAAACCAAAATGAGGATCACTGCTCACCTGTCAGAATTTTTGTTATGCAAAAAACAAGGTAACAAATAACAAGTGTGGCAAGGAGGTAAAGAAAAGGGAGCACTGCCCCACACCTCGCCCCGTGTATTACTGGTGGGGATGTAAACTGGCACAGCCACCATGGAAAAGTGTGGACATTCTTCATAAAATTAAAATAGCACAACCACATGATCCAGGAGTCCCACTACTGGGCATACACACAAAAGAAAGGAAATCAGAATATCAAAGATCTGTCTGTACTTCCATGTTCACACAAGGATTATTTATAATACCCAAGACGTAGAAACCACCCACATGTCTATCAATGGATGAATGGATAAAAAAATGTGCCGTGTGTGTGTGTGTGTGTGTGTGTGTGTATCTATATATAGTTCAGGGTGTAGAACAATGCAGGGACAGAGCATACCAGGAGGGTGCCCAGAGGCATGGGAAACCCCTGGAAGCAGGCACATATGGGGTCACAAAAGAGTCAGACACTATTTAGTGACTAAACAACAAATATACACACACAATATATACACAGAGGAGTATTATTCCACAAGAAACCCTGCCATATACAATAACATGGATGAATCTAGAGAATACTGTGCTAAATGAAATAAGTCAGAAAGAACCCCCCAAAACTACACAATGCCACTTATATGCAGAATCTAAAAAAGTTGTGAACATACAGAACCAGAGGGTACAGCCATGGCTGCCAGGGGCTAGAGGCAGGAAAGGAAAGATGCTGGTTTAAGAGTACAAACATTCAGTTGTAAGACATAAGCTCTGAGATTTACTGTACAGCATGGTGACTATAGTTAATAATGCTGTACTGTATACTTGAACTTTGCTAAGAGAGTAGATCTTAAGTGTTCTCAGCATTCCAATGGGAAAAAAAAGTATGTGAGGTGATTGCTATTAAACCATCATGTTGCTTATACACCTTAAGTATAATTAACATTTACTTGTCAATTACACCTAAATAAAAAGATAAAAAAAACTGTAACCTCCCCCCACTTTACTCATCATGACCTGTCTTCTCCATGGTGTGTTTCACCCTCTCACATTATATAATGTGAATATAAGTATATTCTGTGTATGACGACAGTCTGTCTCTGCCCGAATGGATGTAAGCACCCAGAGAGCAGGGGCTTTCACCAATCGTATGCAGAGTCCCAAGTACATCTGGCACATAGTGGATTTTAAATATCTTTTTTATTAAAAAAACAAATAAACAAACCAGTTTTCTAGATGTAGAGCATTAGCTCCTGAGAGAGACATAGGATGGCCCAGGCTCAGGGAGCAGACAGAAGCCCAAGGGTCCCTGAGTCCAGGGTGCAGGACAATGCAGGGACAGAGCACACCAGGAGGGCACTCAGAGGTGCAGGGAACCCCTGGAGGCAGGCGCATGTTCCCTGCATAACACAGGCAGGAGGATTCCTTGAGGCAGGGGAAGAATCACCTCAAAAGAAGGAAAGAGCTCACGCCTCCTGCTCTGCCCTCATGAACACCTCATGGACACTCCTAAAGTGTAGGCTGGCACAGTGACAGGACCACATGTAGAGGGGAAAAAAAGAGTAACTTCACAGTTGAGAAAGCTAATAATAAACCTACTTCAGCCAGCTGGTCACGGTCAACAACAGCAGCAATAAATCATGCTGGCAGTATGTACTCTTAATGTGATGGGATGAAAATGGCTCTTGACCTCTGTGGTATTCCTTCCCTCAAACCCACCATGATGAGAAAAACATCACACAAATTCCAGTATCATGCAAAATAACTGAGAAGAACTCCCCAAAATTATCAAGGTCATCAAAAACAAGTAACGTCTTGTGGGGGGCAACCTGACAAGCAGGACGTGCTTTGGGAAATTGCCTTGTTAACTCAAGGGTTAAGTCCAGGGCAACCTGCAAGCAGGATTGCTTTGGGAGCTGCCTTGTTAACTCAAGGGTCAAGTCCAGACATAGCTCTCTGTCCCGCCACCTCTTATTGTTTACTGGGGAAACTCCTTGCAGCTTTCTGGAGCATATCTGACGCAGGACAAATGGCTTTTATGACCTGAATCCTGGGATACAGAATCATGGGAAAGTCATGGGAGCTTGATTAATAGATTTATGTTCTTTAGGTGATTTCTGATGCATGTTATTTAGGTGATTTTTTGATGATAGTATTGTATAAGAATTTCCTGGTATAAGGGTATAAAATTCTGTGTGTAAAAATAAACAGGCATCACTGGCATTACAGGTTGCAGTGATCCTCTCAACCCCCGCTGTGTCTGTGTCTGTGTCTCTCTGTGTCTGTGTCTGTTTCTTTTCTCAGCCGAGGAATCCCGCGTCCGTGCCTACGTTGACTCGTCGGCTGGTCCCGACAAAGTGGCGCCCAACGTGGGGCTCGACGTTTAGGAGATTCTCGGCCCCTGCCCAAAGGCCTGGGCACAGGTACGCCTATCAAGCGTGAAGAAAAAGAAAAATAAGGTAGGGGCAGGTAGGTTTATAGTTGAGAGTAAAAAATGGGGCAAAATCATAGTCGTCAATTGTTTGTTCATATGTTATATGTAATGTTAAAAGACCGAGGGGTCAAAGTATCTAAACCTAAATTACGCACATTTTTGCAGTTTATTGAGCAAGTCTGTCCATGGTTCCCTGAGGAAGGAACTATGAGTTTAGAGATTTGGAAGAAGATTGGTAAGCAGATTCAAACACATTATTCACTTTATGGCCCTTCCAAAGTTCCAGTAGAAACTTTCTCATTGTGGACTTTAATTCGTGATTGCCTTGATTTTAGTCATGAAGAAGGTTCTAAAATTAATCAAATGGTTGATGAGGAGCCAATTTCTGCTGTTCCAGAGGGCCAAGACAAATTGGTCACTTTGTCCCATCTCGCAAAAACAGAGGATGGGCTATCCCCTTCTGATGAGGAAGATTTAGATGAGCAAGCAGCTGAATATCACCAGGATGATTGGGATTTGTTAGCTGAGGAGTCACCTCCTGCTGCTAATAAAATGGTGCAACAGTCCTGTTGTGCTCCTATGGAGCGTCTTACTTTAAAAGAACCACCTCCTCAAAAAATTGTGGTACCCGCTGCACCACCCGCTTATGCCGCTTCTATTATTGCTGGGTTGGATCCTCCTCCCGCTCAGGCCGCTGTGCAAGTTCAGGTTTTTTCCCCGTTACAGCAGGCCATTCACCAAGCATATAAAGATGGAGAAAATGTTTCTGGTTTCCCAGTTCTATTTCCAGTACTGGAAAATGCTGGTCAGCGATATTATGATCCTCTTCCCTTTAAACAGTTAAAAGAACTTAAAGTCGCCTGTGCACAATATGGGGCTACTGCACCTTTTACACAGGCTATGATTGAGAATTTAGGAGCCTTAAATCTGCCTCCTAATGACTGGAAACAAATCGCTCGTGCATGTCTTTCGGGCGGTGATTATTTATTGTGGAAATCAGAATTTGCAGAACAATGTCACAATATAGCTGAAATCAATCACAGACAAGGGATTCACACAACTTATGAAATGTTGGTAGGGGAAGGTGCATTTCAGGCTACCAATGCACAGCTGAATTATCAGCCAGGAGCATATCCTCAAATTTCCAACGCTGCACGACAGGCTTGGAGGAAATTGCCGTGTCCCTCTAATAGATCAGAGGATCTTGCAAAAATACGGCAGGGGCCTGACGAGCCCTATCAGGATTTTGTTGCCCGGCTTTTGGAAGCTGTGGGAAAAATAATGTCTGATGATCAAGCAGGTATGATTTTAACTAAGCAATTGGCCTATGAAAATGCTAACTCTGCCTGTCAGGCTGCCTTGCGGCCATATAGAAAGAAGGGGGCTTTGTCTGATTATATTCGTATTTGTGCTGATATTGGTCCATCTTATATGCAGAGAATTGCTATTGCAGCTGCTTTGCAAGGGAAAAGCATAAAAGAGGTATTATTTCAGCAACAGCGCAAAAAAGAGATGATGAAAAATTCGTCCAATGCTGGTTGTTATGCCTGCGGCCAAGCAGGACATCGAGCTGCAGCATGTCCTCAGAGGACTAATAAGAGAACAAGAGGTATAGCCCCGAATGTATGCCCTAGATGTAAGAGAGGAAGACACTGGGCAAAAGATTATAAGTCAAAAACAGATTCACAGGGCAATCCATTACCCCCCTTGCAGGGAAACTGGGTGAGGGGCCAGCCCCTGGCCCCGAAACAATGTTATGGGGCAATTCAGCAGACTTCTCCAGTCGAAAGCGCGTCTCAGACCTGTTTAGAGCCACCTCAGGCAGCGCCGGATTGGACTTGTGTGCCTCCTCCTACACAGTACTAACCCCTGAAATGGGAATTCAGACTATTGCTACTGGAGTATTTGGGCCATTGCCTGAAGGGACAGTAGGCTTGCTGTTAGGGAGAAGTAGTACCACTTTAAAGGGCCTTAGTGTCGCTCCAGGTGTTATAGATTCAGATTATCATGGAGAAATTAAAATTATGGCAGAATCACCTCGTACTATTAGTACTATTCATTCAGGACAAAGAATTACACAACTTGTTCTCCTCCCTCTTAAAATCACAGGGCGCGAGATTCAAAAGACACGTGGCACTGCTGCCTTTGGGTCTTCAGATGCCTATTGGATCCAAGCTATTAAAGAATCCAGGCCTGAGTTAGAGCTAAAAATTAATGAGAAAAAGTTTAAAGAGATTCTGGATACTGGAGCTGACGTATCTGTTATTGCTGAACATCATTGGCCCAGCGAATGGCCTAAACATATAGCTATTTCCACTTTACAAGAAATTGGGCAGTCCAGTAATCCTGAACAGAGTGCAGAGCTACTGCATTGGCAAGATCAAGATGGTCATCAAGGCGAGATGCGTCCTTACATACTACCTAGATTGCCAGTTAATCTTTGGAGAAGGGATGTTATGTCAAAAATGGGAGTCTTTCTTTACAGTCCAAGCAGTTCACAAATGTTTGATCAGGGTCTTTTGCCTCACCAAGGCCTGGGTAAGCATGGTCAGGGAAGAATTGCGCCAATTCAGCCTCAAAAGCTAGCACCAGGAGCAGGGTTAGGATATTTTTAGTGGGGACTACTGGTTGTCCTGTTACTCACGCTGATCCTATTGTTTGGAAAACTGAGGAGCCTGTGTGGGTAGATCAGTGGCCCCTAACTATAAAAAAAAATGCTGGCTGCGCAACAACTGGTACAGGAACAGTTAACTTTGGGCCATATAGAACCTTCTAATTCGCCATAGAATTCACCCATTTTTGTTATCAAAAAAAAATCTGAAAAATGGCGCTTATTGCAAGACCTTCGTCAGGTTAACAAAGCCATGCAGATCATGGGTGCTTTGCAGCCCGGGTTGCCTTCTCCAATGGCAATTCCTAGAAGAGCCCATATAATTATTATTGATTTAAAAGATTGCTTTTATACCATTCCCCTTGCACCTCAAGATTGTTATCGTTTTGCATTCAGTGTTCCTTCTGTTAACTTTTCACGACCCATGCAGAGGTATCAATGGAAGGTGTTGCCTCAAGGAATGGCTAATAGTCCTACGTTATGCCAAAAGTTTGTAGATGCAGCCCTAACAAGTGTGCGTGAAAGGTTTTCAGATGTCTACATGCTTCATTATATGGATGATATTCTTTTGGCTCATACTGATTATGCCTATTTATTAAAAGCCTTTTCTGAAGTAGAGATTGCATTAAAGTCTAGAGGTTTAATTATAGCTACTGAAAAAATTCAAACTTTTCCTCCATATTCTTATTTAGGCTTCCGTCTAGAAAAAGAAAAATTCTCTGTCCCTCATCTTCAGTTACGAAGAGATGGGTTACGCACTTTAAATGATTTTCAAAAGTTGCTGGGAGACATTAATTGGATACACCCTTACTTACGCCTCCCTACTGTAAGTTTGAAACCATTGTTTGATATTTTGAAAGGAGATTCATCACCTACGTCTCCTCGGCAACTAACATCACAAGGAGAGTTGGCTCTGCAAACTGTGGAAAGGGCACTTGCTGAACAATACACGGCATACTGTGATTACACCCGACCATGGGGATTATATATACTTGCTACTCAACATTCACCCACGGGAGTACTATATCAGGATAAGCCATTAAAATGGATTTATTTGGCAGCTTCTCCTGTGCGGGCCCTTGATTCCTACCATGTTCAGGTTGCTAGGGTAATTGCTAGAGGTCGAAAAGATTCTATTATGTATTTAGGCAAGGATCCCTCCTTTATATGTGTCCCTTTTTCATCTGAACAACAGAACTGGCTTTTCCAGTTCTCTGATGACTGGGTGCTTGCCTTAGCTGACTTCCCGGGACAATTAATTCAGCATTACCCAGCTGATAAGTTGTTGCAATTTGCTTTACAACATCCATTTGTTTTCCCTACTATTGTAAAAGAGCATCCTATTCCTAATGCTGTAACTATTTTTACCGATGGCTCTTCTAATGGTATAGCTAGTCTTGTTGTCGGTCAACAAACATTTTTTACTCAAACTACTTATGAATCAGCACAAGAAGTTGAGTTGTATGCGGTGCTGAGAGCTCTTCACACAGTTTCTTCTGCCTTTAATTTATACTCAGATAGTCATTATGTAGTCAGAGCCATGTCTGTCATAGAAACAGTCCCGCTGATTGGCTCAATTAAAACTTCAATATTTAATTTGTTTTTTCGTATCCAAAAGGCTATACAAACTCGTGTCAACCCCTGTTTCTTTGGCTATATACAAGCTCATTCAGCCCTGCCTGGACCCCTTGCTCAGGGTAATAAGATAGCAGATGCCCTGACAAAAAACATTTATTTTCAAGATGCAGCCTTAGCTGCCAAAGCTTCTCATGCCATACATCATCAAAATAGTCATTCTTTACGCTTGCAGTTTCACATTCCTAGAAAAACGGCACGACAAATTGTTAAAAGCTGTTCAACATGTCCTCAGTTCTTTGTTGTCCCCTCTTTTGGTGTCAACCCTCGTGGCCTCCGTCCTAATGATCTTTGGCAAATGGACGTTACTCATGTGGCTGAGTTTGGAAAGCTAAAATATCTTCATGTTACTATTGATACCTATTCTGGCTTCCTTATGGCTACAGCACTTTCCAGAGAGGCTAGTAAAAATTGTATTCAACACTGCCTCCGCTGTTTTGCTGCCATGGAAATACCCCGTGTTTTAAAAACTGATAATGGTCCTGGCTACACTAGACAAAAATTCCGTTCCTTTTGTACCACTTTTTCTATACTGCATAAAACTGGCATCCCTTATAATCTCAAGGGCAAAGAATTGTTGAACGAGCTCACTTAACCCTCAAACATCAACTGAAAAAACTAAAAAGGGAGAATTGGGTGCAGGGCAGTATCCCTTCTCTATTGAGCCACGCTTTATATGTTTTGAATTTTTTGACCTTCGATAATAAAGGCAATACTGCTGCCCAGCGTTTCTGGATGCAGGATCCACCACGGAAATACCCACTCGTACGATGGAAGGATCCTATGAACGGATCTTGGAATGGTCCTGATCCTGTGTTAATATGGGGGAGGGGCCATGTTTGTGTGTTCCCACAGAATGCCGAAGCGCCGCGCTGGCTCCCGGAGAGGCTGGTACGCACGTCAGAGGCAGTCCTTGACAGCCCAGATGAGGCGATTAATGGTCAACGATGATTCGTCTCTTCCATCACTACAGCAAGTACAAGCCCTTTTGAGGCTGGCCCAACAAGGGTCTGATCAACACACCTCTCCTTTAAGAGTGATGATTCAATTATTACTGCTTTTGCAAAATCTTTCTGATGCTCAGGGAAAGGTATACTGGGCCTATGTCCCTGACCCTCTCTTGTTACAGCCAGTCACCTGGGAGATGGCATTTATTCCTGTATATGTTAATGACACTATCACACTGGGAAGATCCTCGGATAAACATATTATTCCACAAAATGCTTCTCTAAATTATACAGGGTTCTCTGCAAAACTTCCCATATGTATGTATAAAAACTATAATGCTTCTAGCTGTCTTTTACTTACAGAAACCTTCTACAGAACCAAGATTGCTCAGAATACATGGATTCTACGTTTCCCATCAATAACAAGAAAGGCTGGACAGACCCAACAGCGGGATAGAACAGGGCCTAAAGATATTCCCTTTTGTGGACTTGGACTAGGGGAACAGCAGATTTATGTGCCTTGGACATCATGTAGAAATAAAACTGCTACCACGTATACCATCTATAATGAGACACAAAGGCTTTGGGACTGGGGTCCTGATTTGATGACTGCACAAGGGTATGGCTATCGAGAGCTTCATCCTCCCATTTGGAATCTCGGCGGTGATAAGATCTTCCAGACAGACCTGTGGAAGCTCGCTGCCGCTACAAGCAAGAAAGTGGGGTTGTCGTATACAGGCGCAAATAATCCTCTAAACACTAAAGTGAATGAGCCTTACAGATATCCTCGTGCTTGTGTATCTTTTCCCTTCATGATAATAATGGGGTCTGTTGCTGTTCGTAAACAATCTGGTATGTACAATATTACCTGTTTAAACTGTACATTGACAAATTGTATTCGAGGAATTGCTGACAATTCAGGCTTGCTTATTGTAAAGCAACCTCCTTTTGTTGTTGTCCCTGTAAATGTGTCAGAATCCTGGTATGAAGATACAGGAATAGAATTGTGGAAACGCCTGAATGATGCACTCTCCAGGCCTCGGAGAGGAATAGGTTTAGTTATACTAGGGGTAATCTCTCTGATAACGTTAATAGCATCCACTATTTCTGCTTCTATTGCTCTTAGTCAGTCTGTTCATACTGCTGCTTTTGTAGATGGGCTTGCCAAAAATGCATCCAATGCTTTAGGAATACAAGAGGATATTGATAAACGATTGGAAGATCGCTTAAATGCTCTGTATGATTCTGTATTATACTTAGGAGAACAAATGCAAGAGCTGAGGCTTAGGAGTAAATTGAGATGTCATGCTAATTATTATTGGATATGTGTCACTCAAAAAGAGTATAATGTATCAGATACACCGTGGCAACATATTAAAGCTCATCTTGCTGGAATATGGAGTCACGATAACCTCTCTATAGATTTGGTAAAGTTACATCGAGAAATTCTAAACATTGAAGATTCGCTCTCTCCAAACACTGATATTGGCTCCACTGTTAACGGATTATTAGAAGGGTTATTTTCCCATTTTCCTACCCTGAGTACATTTTGGCATTATATTCTCGGTCTTATGGTTGTACTGGCCGTTTTACTGCTGTTGATGTGTCTCATTCCATGCTGCATCAAGCGTTTAGCTTCAGAGCTGCTTAACATTAAAGCAGCTATTCATACTGATCATTTAAAGCACAAAATCAGTGCTTTAGTAAATAAATAAGGGGGAGACTGTGGGGGGCAACCTGACAAGCAGGACGTGCTTTGGGAAATTGCCTTGTTAACTCAAGGGTTAAGTCCAGGGCAACCTGCAAGCAGGATTGCTTTGAGAGCTGCCTTGTTAACTCAAGGGTCAAGTCCAGACATAGCTCTCTGTCCCGCCACCTCTTATTGTTTACTGGGGAAACTCCTTGCAGCTTTCTGGAGCATATCTGACGCAGGACAAATGGCTTTTATGACCTGAATCCTGGGATACAGAATCATGGGAAAGTCATGGGAGCTTGATTAATAGATTTATGTTCTTTAGGTGATTTCTGATGCATGTTATTTAGGTGATTTTTTGATGATAGTATTGTATAAGAATTTCCTGGTATAAGGGTATAAAATTCTGTGTGTAAAAATAAACAGGCATCACTGGCATTACAGGTTGCAGTGATCCTCTCAACCCCCGCTGTGTCTGTGTCTGTGTCTCTCTGTGTCTGTTTCTTTTCTCAGCCGAGGAATCCCGCGTCCGTGCCTACGTTGACTCGTCGGCTGGTCCCGACAACGTCTGAGAAGCTGTTACAGGCAACAGAGACTAAGAACACAAGTCCCTACATGTAACATGGTGTCCTGGGACAGAAAAATGTCAATACGTGAAATGTATCAATCCTGGTTCAGGAACTGTGGCAAATGCATCATATGAATATAAGGTGTTAACGGGAGAAAATGAATGCTGGGTCTGTGGGAACTCTTTGTACTCCATCTGCTCAATTTTCCTGTAAATCGAAAGCTATTCTAAAACAAATAGCAAGGTGAGAGGCTCAAATCTAACCATATCAATTACCATAGTAAAGGTTAACATTCTAAATGCCTGAATTAAAGGCAGAGACTACAGGATCTGACTTATTATCCAAATACTGGTTCTTTGAGATGAATAAAATTGACAAATGTCTACCCAGACTGACTAGGGGTAGGGGGGAAAGAAGACAGGAATTACCAACAACAGGAATTAGTGATATGACATGACAATGAATTTTATAGATACTAAAAGGATAAATAGAGTACTATGAGCAATTCTATGCAATAACTTGGACAATTTAGATGAAATGGACAGAGTATGTAAGTAAAGACATAAGAAACCAAAGCTCTCTCAAGAAGAAATACACCTGGGTAGCCCTATATAAAAAAACCAAACAAACTGGAGCTGACAACTTTCCCACAATCAATATCCTACACTCGGATGGCTTCATTTTTCATTTAAGGAAGAAATAAACTCTTCCCAAAAATTCAGTAGGAGGGAAAACATCAAAATAAAACTACAGACCAACATCCCTCATGAAAGCAGGCGTACAAATTCTAAGCAGAATTATGGCCAATCGAATCCAATAATATATGAGAAATGTATTACATCCTGACACAGTGAAGCATACCCCAGGAATTTAAGGTTGGTTAAACATTTTTTTAAAATCAATGTAATTCATCTTAACACACACATAAAAAGTACAATACAATACAAAAAAAAAAAATACAATCATTGCCACAGATGAAGAAAAAGCATGACAAATTCCTCTTTAACCGTTGTTCCTCCTTAAAACTCTCAGCAGATCGTAACACAAGGGGATCTGGTCTGCCCAGCAAAGGCCACAAACACAAAACCAAGAGCACCATTGTACTTAATGGCGAAAGACAATGCCCACCCCCGCCCCGCCATCAGTCAGACATTTTCTCTTACCACATCTGTTCACCTCTGTAATGAAAGTTCTATTTAGTGCAATGAGTCAAGATAAAGGAATAAAAGGAACTAGATTGGATAGGAAATAAAACTGGATTTACTAACAGATAACACCAGTCCATGTAGAACATTCAACGGAAACTACAAAATAGTTTCTAAAACTAATATGTGAGCTTAATAAGCTTTCAGGGTATGATACCAATTTATAAAAGTTAATATATTTCTATCTATTAGTAACAAATAGTTGCAGACTGAATTTTTAAGAACCATTTACAATAGTATTCTTGCCTGGAGAATCCCATGGACCAAGGAGCCTGGTAGGTTATAGTCCATGGGGTCACAAAGAATTGGACATGACTAAATGACTAACACACACTTTTTCAATAGCATCAAAAAATATGAAATACTTAATGATAAATTGAACAGAAGATGCGAAAAGCCAGCAGGCTGAAAACTGAAAAATACAGTCGAGAGAGATTAAAGATCTGAACAAGCAGAGACATACACCACGTCATGAACAGCAAGCTAAGATGTCAATCTTCTCCAACTCATCTACAGAGTCAATGAAATCCCAATAAAAATCTCAGCACGCTACAGAAATTGACCAGGTCACCTGAATTTGCATGGAAATAGAAAGGACCTGTAATAGCCAAAATAAGTCTGAAAAAGAACAAAACTGGAAGGGTAAATAATACTACCTGCTTTTAAAAATTATTTACAGTAATTAAAACAGTGTGGTTTTGTTGTCCAAACAGACTGATGGAGAAGAGACAGTCCAGGGACAAACCCACATACTCAGGGACAAACGATTCTGACAAAGGCACAAAGGCAATGCAGTGGGGAAGGGCAGGAGAGTCTGTCTGACAAATGCTACTGGAACAACTGCGTATCTATTAATACATGTGCTGGGGGGGAGGGGAAGAACTCTGCCTTCACACCTCACACCACATACAAAAATTAATTAAAAATGGACCACAGACCTGAAAAATGTAAAACCATGTAACTGGGACTTTCCTGGTAGTACAATGGTTAAGAATCTGCCTGCCAACGCATGAGACACGGGTTTGATCTAGGTCTGGCAAGATCCCACACGCTGCAGAGCAACTAAGCCCTCAGGCGGTAACTACTGCGCCTGAAGTGCTGCAGCTACTGAAGTTCATGCCCCTAGAGAAAAGTCCACGCATCGCAACTAAGAGCAGTTCTAACTGAGCCTGAGCGCTGCAACTACTGAAGTCCACACCCCTAGGGGAAAGTCCATGCCACAACCAAGAGCAGCTCCCACTCACCCCAACTAGAGAAAGCCTGCGCATAGCGATGAATAGCTGGTGCAGCCAAAAATAAATTTTAAATTAAAAAAAAAATACAACTTAAACAGTAGAAAACATTTGTGACCCTGGATTAAAGGATTTTGTAGGAACAACATGAAAAGCAAGGTCCATAACTTGACAATATAAAAGATTTTAAACTTTTGCTTTTCAAAAGATACTATTAGAACAAAAAGACAAGCCACAGACTGGAAGGATGTATTTGCAAGTTACATATCGATAAAGACTCTGTCCAAGGAACTCTCAACTCAATAATAAATCAATCCAATTAAGAAAATGGGCAAAAGACTTGAACAGACCCTTCACTGAAGAAACATACACACTTGAAAACATGTTTGACACCATTAGTCACTAGGGAAATGTGAAGTAAATCCACAGGAAGATTCTACTACCAACCTTTTGGAATGGTTAACATTAAAAAGACTGATGGTATCAAGTGCCAGCAATGGTGTGGAGCAGCAGGAGCTGTGACCACTGCAAGTAGGGGTGCAAGGGGACAGCTATGGAACACAGCTCTATCATTTCTTAAAAAGATAAACCAATGCCTAGTGGACGACCCATCTACTCCATTCCTGGGTATTTACCCAAAAGGAATGAAAACATATGTACACACAAAACCTTGTTTATAAATGTCCATTGTAGCCTTATTTGTAAGAGCCCCAACTGAAAACAATCCAAATATTCATCAACAGGTGAATAAAAAAACAAACTATGATAGATAATGGAATGGAACACTACTAGGTCCAAAAAGTAAAGGCCCCAAAATGTTACCACTTGAATGAATCTCAAAACAAGTAAGTAAAAAAGCTTCACAAAAAGAGCACATACTGTAAAACTCTCTTTACATACAATTCCAGACTCAAGTGCAGTGACAGAAAGCAGATGAGTGGTTGGCTGGGGCAGGGTGTGGGCGGGAGGAAGGGCACAGGCAGTCTCCGTGGTAGTGGACATGTCTCTGTCATGACTGGAGATGGTTTCTCAGGTGTATACCCAGCAAGTCCAACTAGAAGAATCAGCAAGTCAGTTCTAGAATGATCTGAATACTGCTTCAAGCTAAGGAAAATAAGCTTACAGAAAGCAAGGATATTCCAAACGTGATGTTTACGGTTCACCAGTGGTGCCTCATTAGTGCTCTACACCCCCAAGGTTGGCAGGTGTGAAATGGCCATCCAGGAGCTCGACTGCAGCGTTGTGGGGCCAGAGAGGCCCCTGCAAGTCTGAAAACATGAATTGAAAATGAGACCACTCTACATTGCAACACTTGTCTTCTTCAGCCACATCTGTCTATCTGCTCAGGAACAGACACAGAACAGGCAGAGAATTACATTTAAACAAGTCAGAGGCATCTGCTAAGCAATTATGAAGGAAGTTAGATGCAAGGAAGTAGTTGAAATGATGGTCTATGTAATCCAGGCAGAGTGAGGAGGGAAGTGAGGGGCCAGGTGGGGATGGGCACGTGGTCACAAAGGTCAGCAGCAATCGTGCAGACGAGGTCTTTCTGGGTCCCTTTCTAGGGGAAAATAAATATTTAACGTCAAACACACAGTACATAACTAAGAAACTTTCATATGTAACCCTACAGCTGGTGGTAAGAAAGGGAAGGCAGGCTTTCTCAGTCATGCAACCTTCTCTAGACAGTGACATGGGGGCCTGAACACAGTCCTTGTGCAGCCGCTCTGCTAAGTGTTGGCAGCCAATCTGGAGGAGCTTCTTTGCACTCACATTTGCCCATCTGACCATCAATAACAAGCGTGCAGCCTATTCCTCAGGTCTGCTGGGGTCTTAAAACTGTCTGGTCTTTTAGCTTAAGGCAGAAACAAAATCGGAGGTGAGCAACTGCTGTCCTATTACCTACAGGCATTTCTATGCTGGCCCACACCCTGGACCCCAAAAGAGAACTCCCTTCTTTTTCCTCTGAAATGCTTTAAATACCCCTTCACAAAGAACCACCTCCTCCTAGGTCTGACTCAATTTCAACATGAACGTTTCCTGTCTGCACTTCTCCTGGCGCTTTGCCTTCTCGTCAGTCTCATCTTCTCCTACTCAAATCTGACCTGCCTTTCGGGAACTGTTCAGGTCTTACATTCCCCCGAGGCCTCCAGACCAGCACTCCTCACCTCGGTATCAGCAGGAGAGTCAGTTTACAGAAGAATCAAAGGAACCAGTGAAAGGTACATTGTTTAGGGACAGGTTTAACAGGCAGAGACTTCCCTGGTGGCTCAGAGGTTAAAGCGTCTGCCTCCAATGCGGGAGACCTGGGTTCGATCCCTGGGTCGGGAAGATCCCCTGGAGAAGGAAATGGCAAACCACTCCAGTATTCTTGCCTGGAGAATCCCATGGACAGAGGAGCCTGGCGGGCTACAGTCCACGGGGTCGCAAAGAGTCGGACACGACTGAGCGACTTTCCTTAACAGGTAGAACTTTTAAAGCACATCAATGTCTGAACAGGGCGATGGTAGCCACTGACAGTACCTTTGCGCACAGAGGAGTGGACAGGAAACTGCACCAAGCATACATCCCAGCTCACTCCAGCCCCTCGTGCTCTGGCCTACTCTCCACTAGTGTGGAGAAGCATTGCAGTGGGGGAAGGGGGTGGGGTGCACACATTTAGAGGGAATGGAACCAGCTCGAACCCAACCCTTAAGGCTTCTGCTTCAGCACCGATGACAGGAGTATGTTTCAAATGAAAGGGGAAAAAAACTAATGAAATAGAGATAAATACCAGATGAAAAAATTGAAGTATTAGTAATAAGAATGCTAACTGAAGCTGGGAAAGGAATACATGAACACAGTGAGAATCTTAACAAGAAACTAGGAAATAATTTTAAAAAAAGAACCAGTCAGAGCTGAAGAATACAATAATGGAAATGAAAAACAGTGTAAGGACTGAAAGCAGATCAGGTAACACAGAAGAACTCACAAGCGACTAGGAAGACAGAATAACAGAAACCACCCAATAAGAACAGCAAAGAACCACTTCAGCTATTTTTAAAAATGAGGATAGTTTAAGGGGCCTCTGGGACAACATCAAGTATACTAAAATCACATTACAGAGGTTCCAGAAAAAGGAGAGATAGCGAAGAGGGTAAAATATGCATCTGATGAAATTATGGCTGGAAACTTCCCAAATCTGAAGAAGGGAACAGATATCAAGGAACAGGAAGTATGGAGGGTTTCATTCCAAACGAGATGGAACTCAGAGACCCACACCAAGACATGTCATAATTAAAATGGCAAAAATTACAGACAAAGAGGATTCTAAAGGAAGCAAGAGAAAAACAAGGAGTTACAATCAAGGGAACCCCCATAAGGCGATCAACTGATTTTTCAGCAGAAACTCTGCAGGCCAGAAGGGAGTGGCAGGATACATATCAATGGCTGAAAAGTAAAAACTTGCAACCTCCATTACTCTACCCAGGAAGATAATCATTTGGAATTGAAGAAAAGATTAAAGAGCTTCTCAGACATGAAAAAACTGAAAGAATTCATCAGTACTAAACCTGCACTGAAGAAATGTTGAAGGGTCTTCTCAAAGTGGAAAAGAAGAACCTATAGGAAAGGGAAACCCCACTAGGAAAGGCAGACACATAGCAACGACTGAAGATTATATACGTAAGTCAGTATGCAGATTGACACAAAAAACAAGATGTGGGGGAAGGGAGTAAAAGTGTAGATCTTTTAGAATGTGTCTGAACTTAAATGACTATCAGTCATTTCTATTAACAAGTAGATAAAGTTACAGGTCAACACATATGAGGAACACTGTAATCACAAATCAAAAACCTACAATAGCTACACAGAAGCTAGAGAGAAAAGAACACAAGCATGCCACCAAAGAAATCATCAAACCACAAGGGAAGAAATAAAAAAGAGGAAGAAATGAACAAAGAACTAAAAGTGCAACATAAAGAAGCCCATACTCTATATGAAAATGAAATCATAAAACAGCTTTACCTGTCTCACTACTTTCAGGCGGTGACTCATACTCTGAGTGGTCCAGACTCAAAGTGCTCATGGCTGTCTGGTCTGACTCCTGTAGATCTGACAGTGCAACATTCTCATGACTTTTGTCACCATCACCGTTGGTGTCCAATCCTGTAATTAAGAATTTCACCCCAAGAAGGTTAGAAGAACAGCTTTTTTTTAAAACAAAGACTTGCACCTGCAGTTACTGACCTTTTCAACTTGACTGTGAGAGACCTCAGGGTTCGTAAATACTGTCACCAACCATGACACAGATCTTAAACACTTTCCCAAAGGTGAACTCAAAGGAAACAAGATTGCAGCCCAGAGCAGAGGCCCAGCCCCGCCCACTCACCGAGGTGGCCGCAGCCAGGCGGCGCCTCCCAGACTGTGCTCACACCGCCGTCTGCAGCTCCACGCGCTTCCAGCTGTAACAGTGGAGTCCCCCATACTTTTGCATTAGGGTTTAGCTCCGAAACCTTGGCTGTTGGTACCTAAGAAAAAATGTGATGTATTTGTATCCAAATTTTGATCACTGCGATTTTACTTACTAATTCCGAGTTAGAACACATCCATGCTAGAGAATTTATGTGAAAAAGGCTGAACCTATTTACACATACTTTTAGGGAGAAATCAGGTGCAAAAGTGAACAAAGTTGATGCGCTCAGAACTCCACTCACCAGTAGATGTTAATTTCTTACCAAGTGAAAAGCTCAAGAAACGGGAATGAGAGTTCTACCTTCATGGGGTATCTGATCAACTTTTTAAACTGGTAACTCAGTTATTTCTCTGGTCCAGACTGCCCAACACAACTCACAGATTTGCAAATCTGAGGACCGATGGATAAAACTCTAAAATAAAGCTTGAACACTGCTAAAGGTTAAAGGCTGTAGAAAATGAAAGAGTCATGATGGAGAGGCGCCAGATGTGGACACCCTGTGACTGTGCCCATTTCTAGTCACGTGGTCCCCAGGCTGTTCCAAACACACTGACCCTCGACTCCCTGGGCTTGTTTGTTAGAACCTTCCTGGACGTCTGCTCGGCTGGCTCATGCCTTTGCGTCCCTCGGGGACTGCTGAGTTCCTTCCTGGCACATCTCACTAAACCCACCACCACCCTTGAATTTTCTCTCTCCTGCTTACAAACCCTGAAGAGTCCCCCAAATCTAAAAGAAGCTGATGCCCTGGGGCAGCCACCCCAATTCTTAAGCAAGCCTGGCCATGACCTGCATTCTCCAGGCACTGCACGTCATGACTCCACCAAGCAGGGCCAGGGCTGCAAAAGGGGGACAGGCTGGGTCCCAGGAGCCCAGGCAGCAGCTCCATGCTGGGAGCAGCCTCCTGGCACTACCCAGAGAGGCTGTTTCCAAGGCCAGTACACCATGATGAGACAACTAGGAAACAACGTGTGGGTTAACAACCTTTAAAAAAAAAAATAATAATAATAACAAATTCACTCTAGTTGGGGTGATTAACACTTGCAGTGAAAAAACTATTTGTGAAACTGAGGTAGCGGCTGATGTGGATAAAGTTATAGAGTATCCTCTGCCCATACCTCGAGGCATGGACAATAAACATCATGCCCAGAACCAGGCACCTACATGAGGGCTGATCTGGAGTCCTTCTAAATTTTAAGTACCAGACAGGACCAAGAACAGGGTACCCCTTCTCCTTCAAGAATGTTTCCCTCAAGAAGCACTGAGTCTTCAAGCTCCCTTCTTATGTCACATCTGAACTTTCAGCTCATTGCTGGACTCTGCTCCTGCACGTCCACTTATGTCTTCAACACACACTTCTGACGTCCTCAGTGAGTGCTGGGCACAGCACGAGGTGGTCCGGGAACAAGGCAGACAGGACTGCGCCAAGCACAGTAACAGACAACCTCCACACCTCATGGGCACCACTGCCCTCCTCAGCAGGTACACCTTTTCTCTCTGCTCTCTTTTTTTTTCAAATTCATGCCTTTATTTTTTCCTATACTAATACTCTCATAACCCACCTCTTCTGGTTACACCCAGTCTCGTTCTCCCACATGATACACATCAAGGTTTCCACCCACGGAACAGACCCCTGACCTCATGGACACACTATACATTCTCTAAATTCCTAACTCCAACCTGCACTTTGCACGAGGTCTTCCTCGTTTTTAGCACCACCTGTAGTTGGCTATACTGCATCACCAACACACATTTTACAGCTCACCAACACACACACACACAAACACACACAGTCCTGGAAGCACACTGCCCACAAACAGCATCCTAAGAGCCACACAGGCCTTGGGCTCCTCCCCCTCCACTCGCCCACAAGGCATGTCCTGTCCTCCCCATAGGCTCCCGGGCATCCACCCTGGGCACACTCTAAGGCACACACACTCTGGGCACACTGACACCTGCAGTCCTGAGCCCAGCAGGGAGTTTCCCGAGAAACATGTGCAAAGAACGAATGTTTCATGATGTAATAACATAAAATTCTACTTTCTAGTATGTGACAACTTGTGCAAGGTTTTATGCCACAGCTGACTGGAACACTACCCGTGTACAACTGACTACTTTTACAGTAGGAAACACTCAAATCCAAATCAGGCATCAGGGGCTTCACACAATCTCCAGCAGTCAGTCAGGATTCGAGGGATATTCTGAGGTATGACGGGGATGCAAGAATGGAGATGTGACAGGCAGCTGGGTGCCAGGCGCACCCCAGGCACGCACCTGAGTTGAGTCACGAGAGCCCCATGACACAAGTAAGGAAACCAAGGCAGAAGAAAGTTAAGTAACTCGCCCACAAAAATGATCCTAATTAGAAAACTGTGTTCTAATATCAAAAAACAAAACATTTATCAAGAGCTCACTAACTTCTTATAACTCACATGAGAAACACTTGTACTAAACACATTTCTTCAAAATGCAGCTATTTTCCTGCAGTCACAGGGACCTCCAACTGATCATCAACAACTCAAGTTTCATCTGTGTGGCTTCCTAAGTCTTATTTTTCCCCTGAAAAATCATGGCCAAGCAACAGTTGGTAGAACTAGCAGTGAGCTGACAATAATGGCCACATTCTGAAGCCATTCTACACAAATGACCACGTTACTCTTTGAAGAGTGCAGTATCCCCAAATTTCAACACTCAAAGAAACACTACCCCTCAGTGCTATGCTCCATTAACAAAAATAAATAACCTACCAACTCATAGACTTACATCTTCTGGCCAGGAAATGGAACCATCCCACTGACAAGTTAGTGAGTAGGAACCAGAAAACCGAGTATCAGAGGAGGGGGAGGCAGATGGAGAATGTAAGACAGGTGAGATATAGAAGGGAAAGAAGTGCCCATTTTCTAAAGTTTAAGTGAGCCTGGACTAGTCCTGGATTGGCATTAAGTTTAGCAACTCAGAGCAATTCAAAGGCTTCACAATCATGACATCTATAACTCTGGCTTGTTACCTGTAAAACAGCATAATAGCAGCTACTTATAGCTTAACGAGATGTCTGCACAGGCACTTTGAAGACCCAAGTTTTGAATAAAAAGCAGTACCAGTAAGTGTAGTGTGTCAGGTGAGCACACTGCCAGACACATGGCACAGAGCAGCACACACGCACCTCACCCTCCCATGCAAGAGCAGGAGCCGTGTGTGCTCCACCTGAGGGACAGATGTGGACAGCTGGGGCCAGCTGTCGGCCATGTCCACTGAGAGAAGCGGTTAAGTGGTGTTCGCCTCCAGAACCACTGAAGGAATAAAACTGATTAACTTGAACATAACTGTTTCGGGAAAAACTCCCAAATCTGAGCATGGAATGGAAAGAAAGGAGGTTAGTGGATAAATTATAGAATTTTGTTTCTACTTATTTGTTTCCATATAATAGGCATATTTGAGCCACATCTATCTGTTCACTATTACTATTTCTCTTGCCTAATACAACAAAAACCACTAAAAATAAACTGAATGAATGCGATTTTGTTAACTACAAGTATACATGTCCAAAGGACTGCATCAAGAACAAGACTAACTTCCTGTTTCTTGAATGTTTGCCTTTGTTACAGAAATTCTAGGAAGATGCTCAAACGACCTGCTCAGTGCAGGATCATGTGCTGGTTTGGTTCTCCCAAACCAGTGGGGCATGAGCAGTGAGGTTTCCAAAACTCTGCAGGTGCTTCTGATGAGAAGAGGGAACCAACATCCTGGAGCCAGTTAAAAGCACCAAGCGTACCTCCCTGGACGGCTGCCATGCAAAAGCAATAGAAAGCAGAGATTTCAACTTCTCTGTGTTCTCCAAGTGTAACCTTCTGCAGTGATTTTAAACACCCAATGGGCCAAATGTTTGTTCCACTCCACAAGGAGCAAGTGGCTAGGACAGGATGGATGAAGACAGGGTGGGGTGGCCTCCACAAACAGCCATGCCTGATGACCTGTACCATAGGCATTAGTGCTCCAAGTTCACACGTAGATTCTAGCTTCAATACACTAAGAGGGAACCGAATTCACACTCCGCACTTTGGAAATGGTTAAAGTGATGCTATATTAACTTTGTTTAATAACAACATTGAAACAACTAACAATTGTTTAGAATAAATCTTTGTTAATTCCAGTTAAAAAGCAAAATGAAAGATTAGCACATCACAGCAATAAAAACTGATACAGCATACTTACTAAGTGTGCACCTGTCTCTTGCCATCCCCAAATGACCGTATCTTCTGCCACTGGTAGCTGAAAAGGAGGCTTTTCCATCCAAAACAAAGACATCTCCAGGTCCTGGGGCTTACAGTGCAGGTCCTCACTAAAGATCTGCTCATCTTCTAAGGTGTCTTTCGTGACTGTATCAGTCCATGGACAGCCCGCTTGATATCTGCAACCATCTGCCGGCCCCTCAGAAAACATCTGACTTGCCACCTCCGCCATCGGGTAGCAGGAAAGTGCACTCAGAAACTGGGGGTGCTGATGCCCTGGGGGGGTCCGCAAATCCCCCTCAGACAGCTCTTCAGACACAAGCGACAGAGCAGGGTACTCACAATCTGGGATGGCCACCTCTCCGCTGTCACCTGGGACGACAGGAATCCCCTGCGGCCCGTCCACTTGGGCAGGGTAAACAACAGGCATGCAGGAGCACCCTGAACGAAAAACCCCTAACTCCACTCTTTCAGAAACCACCAAGCCCATGTCCCCTTGTAATGCAGGTCCCTGCGCCGTGGGCCTGGCACCCCTCTGGCTGAAAGGGCATGCGTGTGCGCTTGTTCCACACAGGCCTGCGTGGCTGGCAGTCCTGGGACCGCCACTGCCTTCCTGCAAACGGAGCACCTCCTCCTCTTCTCCACCAGTCAGCTCTGGCTCTCTCAGCCCTGATGCTCGCCCACCAGAGGGCTCAGGAGCGTCTCCAGATGACTGGGAGAGAACCTGCTTCGGCAGAGGGCTGCCACCACTGTACACAGGGCTCACCCACATGCCTTCTGAGTCCTGCACGCCTGGGGCCGAACTCTGGCTTACAGGTGGTGCAAGGCTGAGATCCTCATGACTGCCGTCATTCACTCGGTAGGTCTCACCGTTCCTTCCTGTGTGAGCTGTCTCAAAGTCAGGATTCTTTGCTCCACCAGAACTGACACGAGCAAGCACACCCTGACTGGGCACTGCTGTGCGTTTCTGTGCATTTGCTTCCCAGTCAAAGGCTGTTCGGGAGTCTACCTGGACCCTCTCTGTGGCAGCTGTCCTGGTGTCCCTGTGACTGGCTCTCGGGGGTTCCTGCTCAGCACTCTCTGGCCTGTGAGGGTCCTTCCCTGAGCTCTTCACACACGTCTCACCCTCCGTTTCACTCTCCTCTTCGGCGCAGGTGAAAACACCTGCAGAGGAAACAAGATCACCTGCAGGCCACCTGGAGCTGAGGAGGGACCTGCCGTGTGGAGGTGCTCCCTGCGAGTCTTGGAACATCCCTGGCCCAGCTGATGCCCACATTGCACACACCACGTTGCGGCTCTGGGCCCAGGCCTTGCTGGCCCTGGTGTTCACACTCAGGTCCACCTGGGTGGCAGCTCTCCACTCAGATGCCCTCTTACCACAAGCTTCATCTTCCAAAATGCTAGTGTCACCCTCATCCTGGTAAGATGGATGATTCTGAGACAGCAAAGACAAGCCGGCCTTGTCTGCACACGGGCCGCGTCCAGTTTCCACACTGCCGTCTCCCAGGCGCTGCTCCTCAAGCACCAAGGGCCCTGGGCCGTTGCCTCTGTGAGGGGCTGAGTCTTGAAAATTCGCACGACTGGGCAGACATCTAAAGGTCCCTGAAGTGATACATCTTCCTGAATTTAAACTGATTCTGTCTTGACTTACTGAAAGGATTCTGCAGTTTGATCTGCTAACATCTAAACTGGAACAATCGCTGTCTTTCAGTGGTTTTGCAGAGTTACCTGCTCCTTCCCTTCCAGAGTTTAAACTCTGATCTGCACGAGCTGTTATGGTCCCACAATCACCCTCTCTCTCAACATGTGAAGTGCCACTGATTACAGTACTCTGTGAATCAGTCACCAGACCCCCAGGCTGTGAACTGCCACGTGATCTCCCTTCAGGGATGGTGCATGCACTTACTAGGCAGTCAGCGTCTGCGTGGATGTTTACAGTGGAGAGTGTGCCCACATTACGGAATGTGCTCCTTTCTGTGTCAGCTTCAGGGAAGCTGGCGAAGGTCTGTGCCAGCAAGGCACCAAAGTCTGTGGCACAGGGTGGGTCACTGTTACTCACCAGGGCAGAACGAGGTTGAGCTTTCTCACTGAGAGCCCACGCTCTCTCCCTTGAGAGCGGCCTGCCCTGCAGGGGCAACTTTGCCCCAGGGGCCTCCGATCCCCCGGGCCCATGGCCAGCGCTGTCTGGTGGCTGGGCCCCTCTGTGGGCCCCCTCGGAGGTGACAGCTGGACAGCTCTGGGGAGCTGCAGCTGTTTCACACGCATGAGCACACAGCTCATCTCCACCTTCTGGGCCATCAGGATCAACAGCACAAATACTGTAAAACCTGCTCTCTCGGGAATTCCTACAACGTTTGCGGTCACCACAAACAAGATCTCTGCCTGCCCTCTCCTCACCACTCAGATCTGAGGAGTCAGCAGCACTACCAATATGAACAGTGACCAGCACCTTGTTCCCCACCTTGGAGTTTTCCCAGGTGGCTGGGCAGTGGCTGGGAAAGTTGTGGCCAAGGCCCTGGTCAGGGGGCGCTGGGGCTGGAGAGCAGGGCCTCTCACCAGCAGGGAGGCCCCCACACGGAGGGCTCCGGGCACCTTCACCACAGTGCCCCAAATCGGTGACATCAGGGTTCCCGTCAGCCTCACCTACGTGTCCAGACCCAGTAAAGAGCCCGGACGTGGGAGAGGAGTCCAGCAGCCGCCTGGGTGCTGGGCCCTGTCTGCGGGTCAGCCTTGCCAAAACCCCAGCCCACACGCTGTCCCTGTGTCCACTGCCAGGAAGCTCCTCATCTCCAAAGGCACTGAATAATGAAGATAAAGTTTTACTTATCTTGCTCTCCGGTTCCTTCTCCTCCACTGATTTTTGTAACAGGCCAGTTTTTTCATTGTCACTGTCATTACTTAATTCTTTGCGGAAGCAACAACCCATGTTCAAAAGTTCAAAAACTCACATAACAATGCCTGTTGCTTTCTGAGCCTCCACAAGTGCATCTCCCACTAACTTTCTATGGTTTCTGACAAGAAGCCGACACCCAGATCCCAAAAATAACCCTCGCACAACAGTCACATGTCCCTGCCACTCAAGTCCCAAATCCGAATCACAGGAGACCTGTCCAGTGGCCATCTCCTCATGCCCGACAGTCCAAACTGCACCCAGAGTCCAAACACACACATAACACAGAAGATCTTTCTGGCATTTTTCTTATTCTCATAAATCCAATAGAAAACTAATTAACATTATTATCCCAGCCAGAAGCAGTCACTACAGAGTTTGGCTTTTTCTACCCTGTTTCAGTATTCTCTGAATTGCATTTCACAGAATGGTGCCAACCAAAGGAGTTAACATACATATTCTCCAAAGGGAAACAACAGTAAAAATGTCTTCTTTAAAATTCTTAGGTTCTTATAGTTGTGGGTATTCAGTAATGATCATGCTAGGCACAAAACTGGAATGGTGTCCATTAAGAGATGTATATTGAAGGGTTCTTGGTGAATAGCATGCTATCTGGGGTTTGCATTAAAACATACCTGGCCTGAAAATAAAGAAGTAAATACATACAGACATAACACTTTCAAAAACCATGTGTGCAGAGGGGAGGAAAAAAAAGCAAAATACAAGGGCGGGAACTGTTCAAGTCAAGATGGGCACACTGAGGTTTATTACTGTATTTCTGCAGATGTTCAAAAGTTTTGGTAAAAAAAACCAGAAGGAGCAAGAGAAAGAGAGAAAGAAATCTACACCTGCAGTCCAGTCCAGGGACCCCTGAAAGTTCCCAAATGAAACCCTTCTTCGAGCATGAAGAGTGCAGTTATCCTGCATCCCATGGCCCAGAGCCAACAGCACCACAATGGGTCGGAACTTACTGCAGCATCTGTAAGCTTTGTTCTCTGTATAAGAGATTCTTTTTCTTACTATGATTCAAATATGACATTTTTAAAATAAAATAGTTCTGTTAATTCTTTTGTGAGAGAGATTTTCCTACATTAACCTACAAGTTATGGCTGGTGGACTACTAACATTTTATAAAACAGATAGTTTTTGATTAAAAAAAAAGTATAGGAATTCTACTTAAACATGATGATAGCAATTCAATCTGACCGTTCTACACTTTCCTCCCCCTGATTTCCAAATCTCATCATGCTTTGTAAAGCCACCCCTCTCAACTGTGCAGAACAACTCTGTCTTATACCCCACATGCCGCCCATTCTTCAAGCCTCTGGGAAAGCATCCTATCAGTAAATGCACCACTGACTCTCTCAAATTGGGATATCTGCAGGCTCTCTCAAAGATGCAAACACAAACATAGGTTTAAGAGTGCACTGTTGCTAGGCAACAACACTTAAACTGACCTAGTGAAAGCCGCTTAGTGGTGTCCGATCTGACTCTGTGACTCCATGGACTGTAGCCTGCCAGGCTCCTCTGTCCATGCAAGAACAGTGGCTGTTCCCTTCTCCAGGGGATCTTCCCAATCCAGGAATCAAACTGGGGTCTCCTACACTGCAGGTGGATTCTTTACCAGCTGAGCTATCAGGGAAGCCCTAACCCACTGAGAAAAGAACTGGATCTAGCACATCATAATTTCATTCATGCCCAGGGAAGGCTAGGTGACACCAAGGTGTACACAGAAGTATATCCATAAAAGCAATAGGAAGCTGTTCATTTGGCACTCGGTAGTTCAGGTTGCGGAAAACTCGAAGAAATTCTTGGTAATGTACCATGAGCACTTGGTGAAGGGGCGTTCATTTTAGTGAAATATCACCTGCCAGACTAAAAATGAATGCCACCAATTTGCATTATATAGGTTTCAGCAATCAAGTTTTATTTCTATAAGAATTACACGCAATAAGAATTTATCAGTCGTTCTATGTTATTAAAAAGAATTTAAATCAATGACAATCTTAAAAAAGTTCTCACTTAAAAGGTTATGAAAAATGTGGGGAAGAAGAGTAAGAAAATGTACATCTTTTAGAATGTGTTTGAGCTTACATGATGATCAGTATAAAGCAAGTAGATACAGTTATGGGTTAAATACTGGAAAACCAGGGTAACCACACATCAAAAAAATACAATGGATTCACAAAAACCAAAAAAAAAAAAAAAAAAAAAAACTCAGGCATAATAATGAAAGAAAACCATTAACCACAAAAGGAAAAACAAAAAGAAACAAAGAAAAATACAAAATTAACTGCAAAACAAGGTTTAAGATGGCAATAAATACATACTAATCAATAATTACTTTAAATGTCAATGGATTAAATGCTCCAATCAAAAGACAGTGTCAGACTGGATAATAAAACAACAACCAATAGTATACTACCTACAGGAGAGCACCTCAGGGCAAAAGACACATACAAACTGGAAATGAGACAGAAAAAGACATTTCATGCACATGGAAATGACAAGAAAGTGGGGTTGGCAATAGTCACATCAGACAAAATAGACTTTAAAACAAAAACCACAAAGAATGACAAAGTAGGACACCTATAAAAGCATCAACACAAGAGGTAGACATAATATTCGTTAACATATATGCACCCAATATAGGAGCACTTAATACACAAAACAAATACTACAAACATAAATAGAAAAAATGGATGGGAATATAGTAACAGTAGACTTTTAACATGCCACTGACATAAATGGATAGATCTTCCAGACAGAAAATAAGAAGGCAACAAAGATCCTGAATGACAAAACAGAACAATTAGATTTAACTGATATTTTCAGGATGTTACATCTAAAAAAACCAGAATACACATTCTTTTTAAGAGTGCATAGAACATTCTCTAGGGCACAAAACAAGCCTCAACAAACTGAATAGAATAGAAATTATTTCAAGGATCTTTCCTGACCACAATAGCGTAAAAGTAGAACATCAACCACAGAAAGAGAAAAGAGAAAAAAACAATTGCATAGAGACTAAACAACATGCTACTAAAAGACCACTGGGTCAACAATGAAATCAAAGAGGAAATTTTAGAATTACTTCAAAACAAATGACAAATGAAGACACAACCATACAAAAACTATGAGATGCAGCAAAAGCAGTTCTAAGAGGGAAGTTCATAGTGATACATGACTTCCACAAAAAAAAAACAAAAAAAAAAAAGCTCAAATAATCAACCTAATCTGTCACCTAAAGAATTAGAAAAGGAACAATAAACAGAACCGAAAGCTGGAAGATAGGAGGAAATAATAAAGATCAGAGAGGACACAGAGAATTAAGAAAAAGACCATAAAACCAAGAACTAGTTTGTTGAAAGGATAAACAAAAGTAACAAACCTCTGACCAGGCTCACCAAGAAGAAAAAAGAAATACAACAAAACAAAATAAGAAATGAAAGAGGAGAACTAACAACCAATACCATGGAAAACAAAACACTGTTAAAATATTATTATGAACAGTTATATGTCAACAAAACAGACAACTTAAAAGAAATGGACAAGTTTCTAGAAATACATAGCCCACTGAAACTAAGTGAAGAATTAGGTAACTTGTACAGACAGATCACTAGATGTGAAATACAATCTGCAATTTAAAAACAACAACAACGAACTCCATGCAAACAAGAGTCCAGGCCTGGATGACTTCTCCAGGGAACTCCACCTAACACACAAGGAAGAGCTGACACCTATGCTTCTCAAACTCCTCCAAACAACTGAAAAGAAAAGCACATTCTCAGTCATCCTACAAAGCCACCATCACCTCTGAAGGACATAAAACTTTTAAGACGGGCAAAAAATTATAGAAAGAAAAAAAGTATGCTGCTGCTGCTGCTGCTAAGTCGCTTCAGTCGTGTCCGACTCTGTGCAACCCCACAGACGGCAGCCCACCAGGCTCCGCCATCCCTGGGATTCTCCAAGCAAGAACACTGGAGTGGGTTGCCATTTCCTTCTCCAATGCATGAAAGTGAAAAGTGAAAGTGAAGTCGCTCAGTCGCGTCTGACAAAAGTATGAGAGTTGATTTTATTCTAAATGGCAACTCAGTTACTTTTTAATTGAATTTTTTATTTTAGGTAACTCAGTTACCTAATCCACATAAACTACAATAGCTTTAATATTATTTTCTATATCATTAGGTGAAGTTATTAAGTGAAAGTCACTCAGTCGTGTCTGACTCTTTGTGACCCCATGGACTAATTAATAATACAGTCTATGGAATTCTCCAGGCCAGAATACTGGAGTGGGTAGTCTTTCTCTTCTCCAGGGGATCTTCCCAACCCAGGAATTGAACTGAGGTCTCCTGCATTGCAGGCAGATTCTTTACCAGCTCAGCCACAGGGAATACAATAAAAAACCTATTTGTGGATTCCAAATTCACATCTCAGGCCCTAACCTCTCTAATTAGGACCAACTGGCACTAGTGACCTACTTCACTGCTCACTTAAATTTTTAACAGGTGGGTTTTCCGTCCACAAAGCTTTACTTCTCCAGTTTTTTCATCTCAAAATAAAACCATTATCCACAAAGTTGCTCAACTATCCCTCATCTATTTTTTCCTCACTCCAATCCCTACATCCAATCCATAAATTGGTGCCATTTATGGATTTCCAGAAAATCCAAAATCCATTCATTTCAGTCTAAGCCACCATCATTTCTCACCTTACTCACTAGTTCTTTAACTTGGTTTCTTTGCTTCTATTCTTGGTGGCAAGAATACACAGAAGAACTATACTAAAAAGATCTTCATGACCCAGATAACCACAATGGTGTGATCACCCACCTAGAGCGAGACATCTTGGAATGTGGAGTCAAGTGGGCCTTAGGAAGCATCACTATGAATAAAGCTAGTGGAGGTGATGGAATTCTAGTTGAGCTATTCCAAAACCTAAAAGATGATGCTGTTAATGTGCTGAACTCAATATGTCAGCAAATTTGGAAAACTCAGCAGTGGCCACAGGACTGGAAACAGTCAGTTTTCATTCCAATCCCAAAGAAAGGCAATGCCAAAGAACGTTCACACTACCGCACAATTGCACTCATCTCACATGCTAGCAAAGTAATGTTCAAAATTCTCCAAACCAGGCTTCAACACAATGTGAACCATGAGTTTCCAGATGTTCAAGCTGGATTTAGAAAAGGCAGAGGAACGAGAGATCAAATTGCCAACATCCACTGGATCATAGAAAAAGCAACAAAGTCCCAGAAAAACATCTACCTCTGCTTTATGGACTACACCAAAGCCTTTGACTGTGTGGATAAGAACAAACTGTGGAAAATTCTGAAAGAGATGGGAATACCAGACCACCTTACTTGCCTCCTGAGAAATCTGTATGCAGGTCAGAAAGCAACAGTTAGAACTGGTCATGGAACAACAGATTGATTGCAAATAGGGAAAGGAGTACGTCAAAGCTGTATACTGTCACCCTGCTTATTTAACTTACCTGCAGAGTACATCATGCGAAATGCTGGGCTGGATGATGCACAAGCTGGAATCAAGATTGCTGGGAGAAATATCAATAACTTCAGATACGCAGATGACACCAACCTTATGGCAAAAAAGGAAGAACTAAAGAGCCTCTTGATGAAAGTGAAAGAGGACAGTGAAAAAGTTGGCTTAAAGCTCAACGTTCAGAAAACTAAGATCATGGCATCTGGTCCCATCACTTCACGGCAAATAGATGGGGAAATAATGGAAACAGTGAGAGACTTTATTTTCTTGGGCTCCAAAATCACTGCAGATGGTGACTGCAGCCATGAAATTAAGACACTTGCTCCTTGGAAGAAAAGCTATGACAAACCTAGACTGCATATTAAAAAGCAGAGACGTTACTTTGCCAACAAAGGTCCATCTAGTCAAAGCTATGGTTTTTCCCATAGTCATGCATGGATGAGCGCCGAAGAATTGATGCTTTTGAACTGTGGTGTTGGAGAAGACTCTTGAGAGTCCCTTGGACTGCAAGGAGATCCAACCAGTCAATCCTAAAGGAAAGTAGTCCTGAATATTCATTGGAAGGACTGATGCTGAAGCTGAAACTCCAATACTTTGGCCACCTGATGTGATGAACTGACTCATTGGAAAAGACCCTAATGCTGGGAAAGACTGAAGGCAGGAGAAGGGGATGACAGAGGATGAGATGGTTGGATGGCATCACCGACTCGATGGACAAGAGTTTGAGCAAGTCCGGGAGTTGGTGACAGACAGGGAAGCCTGGTGTGCTGCAGTCCACGGGATCACAAAGAGTCGGACACAACTGAGTGACTGAACTGAACTGATTCTTGGCTCACTACAATATATTCTACTAGTACAATGAAGTCAAAGTAATCTTTTTATAAGTCATGCTATTCCCCACCTAAAATCCTCTAGCTCTATCCCAAATTAATTTCAACCACTCAGAGACAATGCAAAACTGTTCCCAAAGGCTGACAAGAGCTAGGTTTTGCTTCTGGTATTACTTTCTACTTGTTTCTCTTTCTAAAGGAAATAACACATGCCAAAGAGGATGCATCTCTTCTTGAGTCGGCTCTGAAGCCAGGCTGCCCAGGTTCAAATCCTAGACAGATGAGAAATCTTAGGGAAACTGCTAAAGCCTCTCTGCTCTCAGTTTCCTCCAATTAAGATCACTTTTTACACTCACTGATTGGCTAGACTTGCAAATAGTTACAACTCAATAAGGGTATTATTTGGGGGAGGAGATTAGCAGGGAGCTGTATAACAAACAATTGGCAGCGCCATGGCCTAAATGCAAACCTGCTCGTGAATTATTCAGATATTTATTTGAGCATTACTAAGGCCATTATCCTCCTACTTACACTGCATCCAACTCTAGGGGAAAGACTAAACCTTAAAAAAGACAGGTTCCCAAATCAGACCGCTAAGCACAGACACTTTGCAACTGCACAAACTGCAGACTACGAAGGGTCAATACTCAGAGCCACCACACCAACTCAGCTGTCCATACACAGGTGTGCCATTATAATGCTGGTTAGAAAAATGTTCAAAGCAATGCACTTATGATAGCAGGAAAAAAAGAAACACGTTCAATGTACCCAAAAACTGAACAGCTAAAGAAATGATGGCAAATCAACATAAAGAAAATACCACAGGGCAAGTACAAGGGTATATACAGATGAAGTCTCCTATGAGGGGAAAGCATGAGGTAAAATATGTAAATACATACTGTTTACAACTACATAAAAATGTATGTACTCTTTAACAAGATTCCTACTTTCTACAGAATGCAAATCTGTTATAAACTTTTAAAGAACACACATGTTGTGAGCCCAGATGGTCTCTTAATGATGATCCTTTCTAGTTCTAGTATTTAGTGATCCTATGAAAACCTAAAGTGTGCAAATACTCTGAAAAACTGGTGAGTAGAATACATATACTTTACAATACCAGGTGTCAGAGATGTGGTCTATGACACCAGGGGTATTGAGTAGCAGAGCTGGACCAAGAACCAGCCATGTAATACTCGATTATAAGACATGAACTCTTTACAATGACAAAGAAATCATGTGCAGGCAGCACTCGTTGCAAATCATTTCTCCACAGAAATGAATACTGAATGCCGGCTCAAGTGTTACACTTCTTTTCTAGGCAGGTCTTATCTCAATTGTTTCCCGCAACATAATTTTACAAAACAAGCAAACCTCAAACCAAAACCCACCCACAGAATCCAAATATCTAGTTTTATGCCCTAACATGGGTTTTAAACACATGTGAATATTGTATCAGACCACGAATCAACCAAGAGGAGGTGGGAGATTTGATCTAAAACAGTTTTTTAAATTTGTCAGTGATTTCTGTATAATGGTAACTCTTGTATTTGACTTTCAAATGACTTAAAATATTATAATATTCACTTAAAATCAGTGTAAAATATAATATGCAAAAACCCTGTATACATAATAGAATAATGATAAAATATAGTAGTTTGGAGGACACGCTTCATTTTTTAAAATTCTGCCTTATTACAAATATATCAACAAGCCAATCCTCGCCTTTAACTTCTACGTGAGCTGCTTATAAGTTGGGGTGTAGATGAGGCTGACTATAAATTTTGTAATATTACTTAAAGACTTAATTTTAAAATTCTGTAGGATTTATGAGATCACTTAGAAGACGGCCAGCCTAAACATGCCTGACTCCAAATGCATCTGATATATGAAAATGCAAACAGTGAAACCAACATTCTTAGTAAAAACTTAATATGACTTCCATGCTTTAAGAAATACAGGCTGTTGAAATGTAAAGTTAATCATACACACACTAGATGATCAGTGAACCATTAACACTGTAATGAACAGATGAAATTAATACACGCGGCACTCAGCTGTCTGTAGAGCTACACGCACACACTAGAAGAGAACACACAGTACTGACATACTGTTCCAAAGTGGGTCCTCCCCCACTCTCTTTTTGGGGAACCATTTTCTAATTTCTTTACAATTAATATTTTCTATAATGCATTGTCTGTGAGCTTTAGCTATGATTAATCTCTGAACTGAATTACCTGACTCAAAGCTGGAATGGAACTTGTCTGAGAAGTTGTCTGAGATATGGGACCATTCATCTGTAAAATTGAAAACACCAGACACACCATCACTACAATGCAAAGAAACACATTTTCAAACCATGGTAATTTAGCAAAACAAAACCCACTGAGAAAAGCACACTTATATGACAAATTTAATGAGATATTCAAAATGATGTAGGAGCCTTGAAATTTAAAATACTTTAAATTCTGACTGGTGTTATTCCTTGTCGTTTCAACTGGAAAAATTAAGAAAACCTACTTTTCCCAACATCATTTAGAAACTTTAAATATCATTGCCTGACATGATAATAGCTTACAATAAACAAATGCAGTCAAAATTTAAAATCTGTATTATAATTTCTAGTTAACTCTTTAAATAAATACCACCACAATGGCTATCATGTTATTAAAATATTTATAAATCACTGCCTTTATCTTAGTGATTTTAAATCCAAAGCTTTAAGTCTTAACAACTATAATGCCATGTTTTCTCTATCACCTAGAAATCTGAAATTTCCTCTACTAAGCAAGCCCTAAGTATACTCAGAATTTACCCCTATATTTAAGCATAAGTGTTCTGAGTAGAGTGCAGAGCCTGTTATCACAAGAGAAGAGGGTGCACGGGCCAGCATTGGCCTGGATGCCCACTCACCAGATGCGTGCTGTCTTTCCCTTCTTGGACTCGTTGGCCCTGCGGTTCAGCCACAACCTTAGCGTCCTGATCAGAAGTCATGAGCTGTTTACTTTGTGGCTCCACTGGGAGAAGTTCAATGTTAGCCAGAGAATCCTGTAAAACGACAGACAGTAAATTGGTAACTTGAAGTGCAGAGGGTATTTAATTCTAAAATGAAACTATTAAGCAGTTTTAAAATCCTCAAGTTTTCCAGGTCATATGTTTATCCCTCTGTGGTCTAAGTAGTTTAAAGAAATTTGCCCATAATGTTCACCTTTCACACCCAAGAAATTATATTTTTTTAAAAGAATAAGTTTCTTCTTCATATTAATTTGGTAACTATAATATCCTAAGATTTAGAAACCAAATGCTAACATATACAAACCCACTCATGTCCAGAAATTCATTTTTTAAAAACAGAAAATTACCAAAGTACAAGAACTCTAATTTGGGATTGATGAATCCCAAATCTATGTATATATAGAACTCTGTAACACTCCTAGAGGAAAACATAGGCAGAACACTCTGACATAAATCACAGCAATATCTTTCTTGATCCATCTCCCACAATAATGTAAATAAAAACAAAAAGAAACAAATAGGACCAACTTAAACTTAAAAGCTTTTGCTCAGCAAAGGAAACAATAAAACGAAAAGACAATCCACAGATTGAGAAAATATTTGCAAACAATGTAACCAACAAGGGATTAGTCTCCAAAATTTACAAACAGCTTAAGATACCTAACAGCATCAAAATAAACAATCCACTCAAAAAATGGGCAAAAGACCTGAAAAGACATTTCTCCAAAGATAAACAGATAAGCAACAGGTACATGAAAAGATGCCAACATGGCTAGTTATTCAGTTCAGTTCAGTCGCTCAGTCGTGTCCGACTCTTTGCGTCCCCATGAATCGCAGCACGCCAGGCCTCCCTGTCCATCACCAACTCCCGGAGTTTACCCAAACCCATGTTCATCGAGTCGGTGATGCCATCCAACCATCTCCTCCTCTGTCATGGCTAGTTATTAGATAAATGCAAATCAAAACTACAATGAGATATCACCCCACACCGGTCAGAATGGTTAAATACAAAAAAACCCACAAACAACAAATGCTGCAGAGGGTGTAGAGAGAGAGGAACCCTCCTACACTGCTGGTGGGAATGCTAACTGGTACAGCCACTATAGATAACAGTATGGAAGTTTCTTAAAAAACTAAGAACATGACCCTGTAATCCCACTCTTGGGCATATATCTGGAGAAAAACATGATTCGAAAGGTTATATGCACCCCAATGTTCTTTATAGCCCTGTTTACAGTGGCCAAGACATGGAAACAACCTAAATGTCCATCGACAGGGGAATGGATAAAGATGTGGTACATACAAATAACGGAATGTGTGTGTGTCCATGCTAAGTAGCTTCAGTTAAGACGGACTCTTTGTGACCCTATGGATTGTAGCCTGCCAGACTCCTCTATTTATGGGATTCTCCAGGCAAGTATACTGGAGCGCGCTGCCAGGCCCTGCTTCAGGGTATCTTCCCAACCCAGGGATTGAACCAGGGATCCTACATCTCCTGCACTGGCAGATGGGTTCTTAACCACTAGCGCCTAATTCACTCCGTATGACATTCTCTAGGTCCCTTTATGTTGCTGCAAATGGCATTATTTCATTCTTTTAATGACTGAATAATACATGATGGAATATTACTCAGCAATTAACAATGGAAACAGTGACAGACTTTATTTTCTTAGGCTCCAAAATCACTGCGGATGGTGATTGCAGCCATGAAATTAAAAGACGCTTGCCCCTTGGAAAAAAGCAATGACAAATCTAGACAGCATATTAAAAAGCAGAGACATTATTTTGCCTACAAAGATCCACAGAGTCAAAGCTATGATTTTTCCAGTAGTCGTGCATGGATGAGAAAGATGGACAATAAAAAAGGTTGGGCATCAAAGAACTGATGTCTTCGAACCACGGTACTGGAGAAGACTTTTGAGAATCCTTTGGACAGCAAGGAGATCAAACCAGTCAATCCTAAAGGAAATCAACCCTGAATATTCATTGAAAGGACTGATGATGAAGCTGAAACTCCAATACTTTGGCCACCTGATGCAAAGAGCCAACTTACTGGAAAATACTCTGATGTTGGGAAAGACTGAAGGCAGGAGGAGAAGGGGACGACAGAGGATGAGATGGTTGCAAGGCATCACCAACTCAATGTACATGAGTTTGAGCAAACTCCGGGAGATGGTGAGACAGGGAAACCTGGCATGCTGCAGTCCATGGGGTCGCAAAGAGTTGGAAACGACTGAGCGACTGAACAAAAATTAAAAAGAATGAAATAATGCTATTTGCAGCAACATGCAGGGACTGAGAGAGTATCACACTGAGTGAAGACAGACAGAGAAGGAGAAATCATATATATCCCCTGTATGTGGAATCTAAAAAGAAATGATACAAAAGAACTTACTTCAAAACACAAAGAGACTCACAGAAAACTAACTTATGGTTGCTAGGAGTGGAATGGCTAGTTAGGGACTTTGGGATGGACATGTATGCACTGCTTCATTTAAAATGGATAACCAACAAGCACCTACTGTGTAGCATGTGGAACTCTGCTCAATGTTATGTGCCAACTCAGATGGAAGGAAGGTTTGGGGGAAATGGATATACGTACGGCTGAGTCTCTTTGCTGTTCAGCTGAAACTACACAACATTGTTAATCAGCAATACCCCAATACAAAATAAAAAATTTAAAGTTTTGGAAAAAATAAAAGAAATTTATTTTTTAAGAACAGAAAATTACCAAATTAATAGAACTCCAATTTGGGACTGATGCATTCAAAATTTATGCATATATAGTTCTAGACCAGTCCATTTCATTTTCTTCCAGGAAAGCAGTAGCCTGGAGAAATAAGTTTGTTTTAAAGGAATCCCTTCACAGTCTTGATTAGGGGAAAGGCTAATAGAGTTTTGCCACGAGAATGCACTGGTAATAGCAAACACCCTCTTCCAACAACACAAGAGAAGACTCTACACATGGACATCACCAGATGGTCAACACTGAAATCAGATTGATTATATTCTTTGCAGCCAAAGATGGAGAAGCTCTATACAGTCAGCAAAAACAAGACCAGGAGCAGACTGTGGCTCAGATCATGAACTGCTTATTGCCAAATTCAGACTTAAATTGAAGAAAGTAGGGAAAAACCACTAGACCATTCAGGTATGACCTAGATCAAATCCCTTATGAGTATACAGTGGAAGCGACAAATAGATTTAAGGGACTAGACCTGATAGACAGAGTGTCTGATGAACTATGGACAGAGGTTTGTGACATCGTACAGGAGACAGGGATCAAGAAAATCCCCATGGAAAAGAAATGAAAAAAAGCAAAATGGCTGTCTGAAGAGGCCTTACAGATAGCTGGGAAGAGAAGAGAAGCGAAAAGCAAAGGAGAAAAGGAAAGATATTCCCATCTGAATGCCGAGTTCCAAAGAATAGCAAGGAGAGATAAGAAAGCCTTCCTCAGCGATCAGTGCAAAGAAATAGAGGAAAACAACAGATTGGGAAAGACTAGAGATCTCTTCAAGAAAATTAGAGATACCAAAGGAACATTTCATGCAAAGATGGGCTCGATGAAGGACAGAAATGGTATGGACCTAAGAGAAGCAGAAGATATTAAGAAGAGGTGGCAAGAATACGCAGAAGAACTGTACAAAAAAGATCTTCACGACCCAGATAATCACGATGGTGTGATCACTCACCTAGAGCCAGACATCCTGGAATGTGAAGTCAAGAGGGCCTTAGAAAGCATCACTACGAACAAAGCTAGTGGAGGTGATGGAATTCCAGTTGAGCTATTCCAAATCCTCAAAGGTGATGCTGTGAAAGTGCTGCACTCGGTATGCCAGCAAATTTGGAAAACTCAGCAGTGGCCACAGGACTGGAAAAGGTCAGTTTTCCTTCCAATCCCAAAGAAAGGCAATGCCAAAGAATGCTCAAACTACTGCACAATTGCACTCACCTCACATGCTAGTAAAGTAATGCTCAAAATTCTCCAAGCCAGGCTTCGGCAATACGTGAACCGTGAACTTCCAGATGTTCAAGCTGGTTTTAGAAAAGGCAGAGGAACCAGAGATCAAATTGCCAACATCCGCTGGATCATCGAAAAAGCAAGAGAGTTCCAGAAAAACATCTATTCCTGCTTTATTGACTATGCCAAAGCCTTTGACTGTGTGGATCACAATAAACTGTGGAAAATTCTGAAAGAGATGGGAATACCAGACCATCTGACCTGTCTCTCGAGAAACCTGTATGCAGGTCAGGAAGCAACAGTTAGAACTGGACATGGAACAACAGACTGGTTCCAAATAGGAAAAGGAGTCCGTCAAGGCTGTATATTGTCACCCTGCTTATTTAACTTATATGCAGAGTACATCATGAGAAACACTGGGCTGGAAGAAACACAAGCTGGAATCAAGATTTCCGGGAGAAATAGCAATAACCTCAGATATGCGGATGACACCACCCTTATGGCAGAGAGTGAAGAAGAACTAAAGAGCCTCTTGATGAAGGTGAAGGAGGAGAGTGAAAAAGTTGGCTTAAAGCTCAACGTTCAGAAAACTAAGATCATGGCATCTGGTCCCATCACTCCATGGGAAATAGATGGGGAAACAGTGGAAACAGTGTCAGACTTTATTTTTTTGGTCTCCAGAATCACTGCTGATGGTGACTGCAGCCATGAAATTAAAAGACGCTTACTCCTTGGAAGGAAGGTTATGGCCAACCTAGATAGCATATTTAAAAGCAGAGAAATTACTTTGCCAACAAAAGTCCGTCTAGTCAAGGCTATGGTTTTTCCAGTGGTCATGTATGGATGTGAGAGTTGGACGGTGAAGAAAGCTGAGCGCCACAGAATTGATGCTTTTGAACTGTGGTGTTGGAGAAGACTCTTGAGAGTCCCTTGGACTGCAAGGAGATCCAATCAATCCATCCGAAAAGAGATCAATCCTGGATGTTCATTGGAAGGACTGATGTTGAAGCTGAAACTCCAATACTTTGGCCACCTCATGGGAAGGGTTGACTCATTGGAAAAGACCCTAATGCTGGGTAGAATTGGGGGCAGGAGGAGAAGGGGACGACAGAGGATGAGATGGTTGGATGGCATCACCGACTCGATGAACATGGGTCTGGGCAGACTCCAGGAGTTGGTGATGGACAGAGAGGCCTGGCGTGCTGCAATTCATGGCGTTGCAAAGAGTCGGACACAACTGAGCAACTGAACTGAACTGAACTTCACAGTCTTGAAGCAAAGAAACCAAAAGCAATCTGAACACAGGGCAAAAGCATGCCAAGCAGCCTGCGTAAACCTTTCGCTTGGCTCAAGAGCTGGACATTGAACTTCATGTAATTTTCCCAAATTTCATGAAGTAACACTGGCTTAGAAGGGATACCAATTATCATGATTTTGTATTATGAGTGTCAGAACCACGGTTCTCAGACATCCAAGTGTGACTTAAGCGTTCCCTCTCTTCACTGTTAAGCTATGACTCCTCACAAGATAAAGAAGTTGATTTAACCCAGATTTTTCAAGCTGTTCTAAAAACACACAGCATCCAAGTTGCAGATAATTTTGAAAGCTGTTTTTGTCACTAGGTAAACCATTTAGGTTTTTAAGTTTCTATGATGGCACTTTCTATTCTCAATAACCTGTTTATGATAAATTCTCAAAACCCTTTATAATGAAATAATCTGATGATCAAAGGTGACCTAGTCCTATTGTCAACTGTATCATCAACCACAGAAGCACAGACTCACTGAAATGCTATAAGACAGACTTGGAAATGTTAACTAACAACAGAGGAGAAAGGTCTGAAACAAATCAGTTTCAGTGATACATGTTTTCCACAATGCAGAATGAATGACAAATATGTTAAACTGTAATCACCTGCAATGTGTTAAATTATAAAACTCCAGAAAATTATGATGTTGCCTGGTACCTGCACTGACAGTCACAGCAGGGAGGTGCAAATGCTTTGTTACACTATTAACTTGAGTATTAAGATTTTCAAAGGGGGAAAAAAATGTCTGGTTGAAAACAAGATACAGGACAGCCAAGAGAAAAAAATCAATTGCAAGAGTCCTTTATTATATATACTACCTATATTTTTTTCAGCCAGTCAGAAATTATGCCCTTTGTGACTGAAACAGCACACCACAGATAGGAAGTAGTCCTGCACAACAAACCCAGGATGTGATCTTACTGCAACCTTGCAGCAAACACAAGCACACAGGAAGGCCTAGGGGTTCTGTGAAGCTGGACCAGGAGCCTGGCTTCTTAAATACAAACGGGGACAAGATACACATACTGGCCCAACTATGGCTTTGTTTATATGGCTTTATCTGTTATGTTTAATAATGATAAATAAAATGAGACCCTAGCTTTTAGGGATGCATACTGAAACATTTCCAGGGGAGATAACGTGACGTGGGGCAGAGACATGGGGGTTCACAGGTGCTCTTCCTGGGAGAGGAAAAGGAGGGGTCATGATATGATCCTGTCTACTTCTGTATTTCTGAAACAGTGTATAAGCCAAGGTTGAAAGGGCAGCCATGGCAGCAGCTTAGTACAACAGTGGTTCTGCTTTGACCTGGGCACCCCCTATGAACAAACAATCTTCAAGTCATACACCCTGTCTCTAAATTACCAACATGACACACGCATTTTTTTTAAAAAACCCAACAATTGCTCAAGTTGCCAACTGGTGTTATACTGAGTAAATGGCACAGATACAAAGCACTGAAGTTAGACTTTATTATCAAATATCTCAATCTAAAATAAGACTTAAAGAATACTGACAACAATTCCAATAAAACACAAAATAACTTTATTACTTGTTTAAGAAACCAAAACTATTTTAAGACTTATAGCTATACAACCTATCGCTTCTTGGCATAAAACAGGTCTCAAGGTTGTGAAGAGAAACAGGCAAAGGGGGAAGAGATCTACTGTCAAAGCAAGCCGTTTCTCGGAGTAAGACCTGGTAACAGGACAACCCAATGGTGTTCAGAGGCAACTTTCACAAAAACTTAATGAGCTGAACAAAAGGGGTCATATTCCTGATTTGATTTCATTTTCTATTTACATGAAAAAACAAAGAGACATGAAATCAGAGCCCCACCCCCAAGTGGTCTCTAGGCTAGCAGACTTTGTTAATTCCGTCTCTCAAAGCTCCACCTCAGAAAGTTTTACTAACCTTATTAACTACTTGGGAGTGCATAGTTCTTAGTTCTGTTTCTAAACAATTCTTTGCACCCATACCCGAAATGTTTGTTTTATAAGTAAAAATTTATTTAGGTCTTCTTGGACACTCAAGTTCAGTTCAGTTCAGTTGCTGTTGTGTCCGACTCTTTGCGACCCCATGAACCGCAGCACGCCAGGCCTCCCTGTCCATCACCAACTCCCACAGTCCACCCAAACCATGTCCATCGAGTCAGTGATATCATCCAGCCATCTCATCCTCTGTTGTCCCCTTCTCCTCCTGCCCTCCATCTTTCCCAGCATCAGGGTCTTTTCCAATGAGTCAGCTCTGCGCATCAGGTGGCCAAAGTATTGGAGTTTCAGCTTCAACATCAGTCCTTCTGATGGACTGATCTCCTTTAGGATGGATTGATTGGATCTCCTTGCAGTCCAAGGGACTCTCAAGAGTCTTCTCCAACACCACAGTTCAAAAGCATCAATTCTTCGGTGCTCAGCTTTCTTTAGAGTCCAACTCTCACATCCATACATGACCACTGGAAAAACCATAGCCTTGACTAGACGGACATTTGTTGGCAAAGTAATGTCTCTGCTTTTTAATATGCTGTCTAGACGGGGGAGCCTGGTGGGCTGCCGTCTATGGGGTCACATAGAGTCAGTCAGACACAACTGAAGTGATTTAGCAGCAGCAGGTTGGTCATAACTTTCTCAAGACAATCCTTAAAAAAATATAAATCAATCTCAAACCTGACTGTATATCAAGTTGGTGGCATAAATATCCAAAGAAGAATTATTCTAAGTGATATTAAAATAAAATATTTGCACACAAAATCCTGAAAACTCACAAGAAAATCTTAAAATGCACTCAGGAGGATTATTCTTTGGGGCAAAATATTGGTATTATTTTAAAACCATTTTATGTATTATACACACACATACACACACTGTAATATAGTAAGAAAAATAAGAATTACATTAAGTACTCAGACTTTCAACATAAAAGGAAACACAAACATAAAATCAAACAAGCTAGGTAAAATCCACAGAATCATTTTATATTTACCGTAAATGTAACTTTTAAAATTTACAGTTGGCCCTTGAACTATGGGCGTTTTTGAGGTGCATGTGGGTCCACTTATATGCAGATTTTTTTTCTTTTCAATAAAATGGACATGCCCTGTGGTTGGCTGAATACAAAATGCAGAACCAGGGATACCCACGTACAGAACCCTGGGCAGGGAGGGCTGCGTGTCAAGTCACAAGTGGTTCTTCGACTGCTGGGGGTCAGCACCTCTAGCCCCGTGGGGTTCAAACTCAGCTGTATAGATTTTCTTGGGCTTTCACTATTTGCTCTACTAACATCCCCCTCCTATGCAGGGTCCTATTCTGGGATCCCACACTGCACTGAGCTGTCACTTCTCTCCAGTCTCCTCCAACCTGTGACACCTCCTCAGTCAGCCACGTTTTTGTGGAATGTTGGTCAATTTGAGATGAACCTGGGACGCCATACCAAGACGGCAAGGAAGCTCTCTAAGACTCCTGTGGTCCTGTCACAGAAGCAACAGGAAAGGAAGAGAGGGGCTCCTGATGGCCAGAGACAGAGAATGTGAGGGGCACAAAGAATGGATGGAGACAAACGTACAAAAGTCCACAGTGGTTACAGGCCACCACTACACGAGTGACCAGTGAAGGCTGTTAAGCCAACTCCTTTTTCCGAAGATTGCTCCAGGGAAACAAGCCATCAGCCTGACCTTGCTGGATGAGTATTTAGCACAACTAAAGACCAGGGTATGCTGTTCACTACACAGGAGTCACAGCTAAAAACAGGGTGAATGACAGAATCTGGAAATCACAACGTTGCTATAGCTAATGAAATGATCACTGATGTCTGCCAGAAAGGAGGGGAAGAGCTGACAGGGAGCTCAGAGGGACTTTTCAACCTGATGACTAATGTGCAACAAGTAGGTATTACACTCTTAACGGGATGAAGAGCATCAGGTAGATAAAGTATTTTTGCCAAAACAGAACCTGTGTTTAATCAAACTTCCAGACCCCACTCCTAATTTAAAGGAAACCCTAGAACAGTATGTGTTAAACAACACCAACGAATGTCACGAGCTAAACCCAAATTGTGGGGCATACTACAGACAGATGCCCCATTTCTACAGCAAACCTGAGACATGGAAAAAAATGGGAGATTTTTATTGATACAAAATGGAAAAGCTTTAACCAAAATAACCTTATGTATGAGAAATGTATCTGGACCCAGATGCAAATAAATTAAGTTAAAATGATATTTTTGACAGAAAAAATTGAATGTTGCCTGGGTGATCAAAGGTATTACAGAATGATTAATAATTTTGTTGAGTGCAATCAAGGTGCTGTGGCTTTTATTTTTAAATGTCTCATCTTTAAAAGATATAAACTAAAACACTACAGATGAAATTACACGTCTGGAATTTGCTTTGGAATACACGAATAACTTTTTTGTGAGTGTAAGGAAAGAGAATAAACAAAAATACAAGAACGCAGCAAGCTGATGGAAGCTCAACTGAGGTAATGGGTACCATACGAGGACTGCTACAATATCCTCCTTCTTCTAAAGTTAAATTCCATAATAAAAACGAACAAGACTCATCTAACTAAGATATAGTATCAACACACACCCAAAACTCCCCGTACTTAGGTCTATTTAAAATATATACTAATGAAACAATTCAACAATATGTAAACCATTTTCTAATAATACTCACGGCAGCTTTAGTCAAAAAAGGGGAAATAAACACTGAACTATAGAAAAGCAAAAAATAAAGCAATATAAATATTAAAAATATTCACCAAGATTATATAAAGTAAAAAAAGCAGGATATTAAAAAACTGTGGACAGTATAATTGCAACTATATTTTTAAAATTCATATAACTCTGTGAATATTTAAAAATGAAACAAACGAAACTAGAAGGAAGGACCCCAGATGACTAACAAAGTGTAGTTAAGATTAAAACTCAAGGATCATGTTCCACTTTGCTTCATTTCTGTAGGTTCAATTTTTTTTTAATAACTTACTATTTATATAATGACACATACTTAATAAAACTCATTGGCTGGCTGATTTCACGTTTATCAAACAACTACCTAATCCTTTAGGGTCGAGGAGAGTCTACAGAAAGAGCAGGTACTGACCCAGTTGCCAGTCAATACAGGTAATAAAACTGTCATTCAGTTATCACAACATTTTCTCATGTAATTCTACTATCAGTCTTGTTCTCTGAGACAAGGGGTCTCAAAGTGTGGTCTGGACCCCATGAGAGGTCCCAGAAGCCCTTTCTGGGGCCAAGAGGTTGAAAGGATCAATGCTGAATGTCCTTATTCTCTTCTCACAAAAGCACAGTGATTTCTGGTACAGGAACAAAGTTCAAGGTTACATGAGAAGACTATTAACATACTCCTCACTTTCCCAGCCACATACATGTGTGAAGCCAGATATCCCTCCTACATTTCCACCGAAGTAGCATGTCACTAACAGAGCAAATGCAGAAGCAGACAAGATTCCAGCCGCAATTCAATTAAATCACACATTAGAGAGATTCACAAAAATACGTAACAATGCCACTCTCATCATTAAATCACTTTTTGTTTTGGAAAAGAGTGCTATTTTTTCACAGGCAATATTATTTATATTACATGTAACGAGTTTGTTATTATTCTTCAAGAAAAATACATATTTAAAATTTCTAAGTCTTAATTTTTAACATAGAAAGAACCAAGTCATGTAAACAAAAGCTCTCAGGGACCTTCAATGTTTAAAAGTGTAATGAGGTCCTGAGCCCGCAAGGTTTAAGAACCACTGACAAAAGACACAACTAGTTCTGACTGACAAGTGCCTGGTGTTCACGGCTGGGAAGACATGCCACTCTCACGACGGCAACAGATCAACCCACAATCAATCGATCCACAGAGTCAATGCAATCCCCATCAAAATTCCACCAGCCTTTTTTGCAGAAACTGATGAACTGATCCTAAAATTCCTATGGAAATGCAAGAGACCCACAAAACAATCGTGAAAAGAACAAAGCTGGAAGACAGACCCTTCCTGATTTCAGAACTCACTCCAAAGCTACAGGAATCAAAAGTGTGGTGCTGGCCAAAAGACAGACAGATCAATGGAACAGAACTGAAAATCCAGATATAAACCCTTATACTCAGGGTCAATTATTTTCAAAAGGGTACCAAGACCACTCAATGCGGAAAAATACTCATTTCAACAAATGACGCTTGGACAACCGAATATCCACATGCAGGAGAATGGAGCTGGACCCCTAACTTACTCTCTATGCAAAGATTAACTCAAAATGAATTAAACATCCATGTGTAAGAGCCAAAACTGTAAAACTCAGAAGAAAATAGAGAAAGGCTTCAAGAAAATGTATTTGTGTTGATGGCTTCTTAGATTGGACACCAAAAGCACAAACAACAAAATAAGAAAATAAACTGGTCTTCATCAAAACTTTTGTGCTTCAAAGCATACCATCCAGAATGAGAAAGTATTTGCAAATTATACATCTGATAAGGAACACACAACTATGTAGAATAAATAATTCCTAAAACTAAGAGACAAGTTAAAAATGGGCAAAGAATCTGAATTGACATTTCTCCAAAGAAGATATAAAAATGGCCAATAAGCAGGTGAGAAGATGCCTAACATCGTAAGTAACTAGGGAAATGCAAATCAAAACACAAGATACCACTCACTGGCATGGCTATAATCAAAACGACAAATAGTAAGTATTGACAAAGGTGTGCAGAAATGAGTTCTTCTTCATTGCTGGTGGGAATCTAATAGCACACAGGCACTTGGGTGAACAGCTTCAAAATGTTTAAACCATTATGACTCAGCAACTGCACCTCTAGGTATGTACCCAAGGAACTGGCTTCCCTTCCTGGAGGCAGCCTCGAGTCCCCTTCTCAACCCGTCCTCATTACCCACAGCCTCTCTGCTCTTTACAACAAGGATCACTCTGAGCTTCTCAAAGGTATCCATGTATTTCTTCTTCTCATGAACAAGACATAACAGGACGATAAATCCCACCAACGATATGCTACAATTTACCCCAAAGAGATCTGCTCTGTCACTAACACTCTAATACATATGTTTTACTATCCTGTTGCCTAAATACTTTTTCTGTACTTGCAGCTAAGTATGCTAAGGTCTCTTCTGATGCCTAGTATCTGTGTGTGATCAAGAGGAATGAGTCAAGGAACAGAGCATGAGCAAAGAAGATGGTGGAGACAAGACGCTATCACAGAGACGTGTGTTCTGAGGGGTCCAGCATAATGACAGGGATCATTTTATTTAAAAAAAAAAAAAAAAGTAAATATTCAACTAGGTAAGTAAACAATTTTACCTAAACATGGAAAATGGATTGTTAATAACTTCAGAGATTGTCTTCATTAAATAGTGTGTGATCCCCTTTGAGAATTAGAAAAGTCAAAATCTGTTACTTTCCATGTCTACTTTGCAGACCTTTGAAACTGATAAAACTCATTAGAAAAGACAAAAATGGTCAAAAAAGCTAAATCAAATCATTAAAGCACAACCCTAGCATTTTGGGACTGGAAGAACATGTATTCGGGCTTCTCAGGTGGCTTAGTGATAAAAGAATCCGCCTGCCAAGGCAGGAGTTACAGGAGACCCTGGTTTGACCCCTGATTCGGGAAGATCCCCTGGCGGGAGGGCCTGGCAACCCACTCCAGTATTCTTGGCTGGGAAATCCCATGGACAGAGAAGCCTGGTGGGCTACAGTCTGTGAAGTCACAAAGAGTCAGATACAACTTAATTAAACAAAAACAACAATAAAATAAAACACCACAATGGCTGTTAGTTACTCACACATTTGCTTAGTGTTGCTGGCTGGGCTATTCTGTTTACCTCACAGCAGTCTGTGTCACCCTATAGTATCTAAAATGCACATTCCTGTCTCACGCCAGAATAACTTGTGAGTATCCTGGGGCAGATCAGCTATGTACCTTCCACAGCACATTACCAGATTATATACTTAACTGAATCTGTAGGCCTGAATGGTGGGGATGTCAACAGAAAAACGGATGAGGCTTCCAGGAGAGCTGTTACTCTTTGTTTTTAAGACTCACTATCTCTATGATGGTCCATTTTGTCCACGGAGTCATCTTAATGATGAATGAAAGAGAGCAACCCAATCTAACTGTAGTAGCTGTTTAATTACACTTTTAAACTGGCAGCCAGTATAGAAATATGTATGTCTAAACAGATGCTGCCAATCAAGTATGATTTTTAAAATTTCCTTTTATATATACATACCTATGCTTCTATCAAAAAAGAAAATAGGAGGAAAAGGTAACTCTTATTCATAGTTTGACCTGGTTCTGCTCCTAGGGAAGGCATAAAATCAAACACAATATGCAAAAACTTATTTCTTAGCTAAGTAAGAGTGGGAAAGCATCTACATGAGATGTATAACCTAAAAGTTACATTAAAAACTTTTTACACAAAGTGCTTTCAATTTAGAATTTAACTAGATAATACTACACAAAAAAATTTAAAAGGTCCCTTCCAGCTTTAAGGCTTAAAGTTGGTTTATGAAATCTTACCCCAGAGTAGTCAATTATTTGAAAAGATTATTTTACTAGGTTATAAGGAATTCTAAATAAACTATCTGAAACAACCAAAACAATATGGAGTGGATTTAAAAATTCTTCTTGGGACTCCTCTGGTGGTCCAGTGGCTAAGACTCCATACTCCCAATGCAGGGGTCCTGGGTTCAATCCCTGGTCAGGGCACTAGATCCCACATGCTGCAACCAAGAGACCAGGCACAGCCGAATAAATAAATTAAATATTTTTTAAAATAAAAATTCTTCTCTTACTCTGCATGTGGTTGTAATGGTTGTTCTGTAAAATTCTGGTAAACGTGAGTGCAAAGGGGAAAGGGAACACATTCTTAGAGTTACAGCCTTCTGCCCTCCAAGTGTAACTTCTTGCTTTTATCATGAGCTGCTTCTTTCCCAACAGAAGAGTATCTCCTAAAACAGTCACACACTTTTCCACCAGAGGGAGAAGAAAATGGAAAGTGCAAGCTTTGTTAACTGACATCTTTCTGGACACGACCAGCAAGTGCTGAGGCCAAGCCTACACCCTGCGCAGGACACAAGGCAGCACGTCGACACCACTCAGCCTAACATGGAAGGGGTAAAAAAACCCAGAATGATGTTCAATTTCACAGCTGAAAGGTTAACGGTCCTGAGTTCAGCCTGTTGAGAATGAACTCTGACCACCATTTGTCTGCTGCTCAACTTGTTTTCACCAAGAACTACCTCCCAGGTTGAAAGTGAAGGCCCCCCCCAGGGGCCAGATGTGGAGGTCTGGCCAGTAGTCTGCCAGGCGGAGAGACCTCCTAATTCTTTCCTGCCTCAGGGCCCTCACTTCTACCCCAAGTCCTTCTCACATCAGTCTGCTCAGCTGCTGCGAAGCCCCTTGCAGGTGAGCATCCACACCTCTGTCTCAGCCACACACTCACTGCACTGACAGTAAGCTCAATGCGTCTACACAGAGCAGGAAAACACCACTACTGCTGACCTTGCATGTGTAGAACCACCTTCTATAATTTATGTTTACCTTAGGGGACTGCGTATATGTAGTTTTGGTTTTTTAACTACAAAGCTTTGGTACTTTCAATCTGAACATGTGATCATTGAACATGAGATTATTGAAACTCTCCACAAAAATCTTCACTTTCTCTCATTTACACTGGAAAACAAAAAATGCTGATGGCCAAATACAGCATTTGGTACTAGCATACACTTGTACCAAAAGTCAGAATCAATACCACAAGTCTTTCAAGAGACCCAGAAGTCCTCTTCAAAAATAAACTCTCCACTGTGCATTTAACTCTTTTTCTAAGGGAAAAAGACTCATCTCATCCTTCTAATGAACTTTGGATTTCTTCAAGGACTGTCTATCACATTCTACTGTGTTTTCTAATTTGTAAGCGCATAACTGCAGTTTTTCATTTGAAAAAACATAATACTCTTTCAATACAAGAGGAAGACAGGGGTAGGGTAAGCAGCTCAGAACTCGGCGCTCTGAAGAAGAGCTGCACGCACTTCGGAGCTCCTCCAACCCTGTGCTGCTCAAACTGGGATGCGCTGACAATCCCGGAGGGCACCAAAGAACCAGAACTAGAGGCGGCACAACTGTTCCAAGTTCTGGAATCATATATAAATTTAGTAATTAAAGAAAAAAAAAAAAAGATCATACACTTCAGTGAAAGGGAAATATTCTACAACAACTATAATCTTACATAACTAACTCTTTCTCAAAAACTAGACCTCGAAAGTCAAGGCAAAGAACCCAAAAACATACAACCTACACCTAAGTCAACTTTAAGAGACTTAATGAAAATGAGTTTTTCTCTGCAGTTTCTACAGTTAAATCATGAACTTCCACTAATCAGCACAACTGCTTTGCACAAACTAAGAGACAAACTGAACCGGCTTTTGTAAGCAAACAACCCCGCCGGGAGGAGGAAGAGGACAGAGCGAGGCAGGGAGCAGCGCACCAGCCCCACACTGCTACCCCCAGGCAGCTGCTTCCACAGGAGAGCGTCCCCTGGAGCCTCCACCTCATTGGGCCTTCTGCTCTCAGCTCCGCATTTCAGTTAACACCATGTTACATTTCAGTGCATCTAAGCAAACATCCAGGGAACATTTTTTGACTTATGGATTCCTCATAAGTCAAAATCAACTGTTTAAAAAAATCCATCCTCATATAGAACAAATAAAAACGGACAATCCCCCAGTCTCAAAGAAATACACTACTTCATCTACCCCACTGCTCTAACTGGAAACCTGCAAATAAATTTTTAATCTTTCTCTCATATAAGCTTATCCCTCCTCACCTCCACTGTCACTAAACTGTTCCAACAACTATTATCTCTGAATGGAACCACAACCGTAACCTCCTAGGTCTCCCCCAGTCCCACCAACCCTTCTGCAGAATGATGCTCCTGAAGGAGATGACCTCTCACCCTCAGCGTGCACCCGCCACGCCATGCACTGTGATACCTGGAACCAACCAGCCAGGCCAGCTGGACCGTCACCCCCCATCCTCTGCACAAAGCCTGCGTTGCAAACCCTCTACAACCCAGCAAGGCAGCCGCCTCTCCATTATGGGAGGGTAGGCAAGTGTCTCCCTTCTTGACCCCTGCCCTCCTGATACAATACCCAGCAGAGCAGAATCCAGGGAAATATACTTAATCATTTTCATTTTCACCCACTAAACTTGTGGAAGGAAACTCCTTGTAGTTAAAACATAAAGTTCAAAAACTAAGATGATTCCAAGTGAAAGCTTCTGTTGCTGCATATTCCAGATGATGTGTTAATGTGGGGAAAACACAACATTCTTAGACAATGGTAAAACTACTGTGATTTCACTTTAATTTTTAGATACTCTCTAGGCTTTGTGAATGGGTGTGTGTGTTGTTCAGTCACTAAGTTGTGACTGACTCTCTGCAACCCCACGGACTGCAGGTCAGGCTTCCCTGTCCTTCACCATCTCCCACAGTTTGCTCAAATTCATGTCCACTGACTCAATGATGCCATCCACTCATCTCATTCTCTGTTGTCGCCTTCTCCTCCTGCCCTCAACCTTTCCAAGCATCAGGGTCTTTTCCAATGAGTCAGCTCTCTGCATCAGGTGGCCAAAGTACTGGAGCTTCAGCTTCAGTCCTCCCAATGAATATTCAGGACTGATTTCCTTTAGGATTGACTGGTTTGATCTCCTTGAAGACCAAGGGACTCTCAAGAGTCTTCTCCAGCACCACAATTCAAAAGCATCAATTCTTAGGCACTCACCCTTCTTTATGTTCCAACTTTCACATCCATACAGGCCTACTAGAAAAACTACAGCTTTAACTATATAGACCTTTGTGGGCAAAAGTGATGTTTTTGCTTTTTAATCTCCTGTCTAGGTTTTCATAGTTTTCTTTTCCTTCCAAGAAGCAAGTGTCTTTTAATTTTATGGCTGCAGTCACTGCAGTGATTTCAGAGCCCAAGAAAAGAAAATCTGTCACTGCTTCCACTCTTTCTGCATTTATTTGCTGTGATGAAGTGCTTAGAATGGATGCCATCACCTTCAGTTCAGTCGCTCAGTCGTGTCCGACTCTTTGCGACCCCATGAACCGCAGCACGCCAGGCCTCCCTGTCCATCACCAACTCCCAGAGTCCACCCAAACCCATGTCCATCGAGTCGATGATGCCATCCAACCATCTCATCCTCTGTCATCCCCTTCTCCTCCTGCCCTCAATCTTTCCCAGCATCAGGGTCTTTTCCAATGAGTCAGCTCTTTGCATCAGGTGGCCAAAGTACTGGAGTTTCAGCTTCAACATCAGTCCTTCCAATGAACACCCAGGAATGATCTCCTTTAGGATGGACTGGTTGGATCTCCTTGATGTCCAAGGGACTCTCAAGAGTCTTCTCCAACAACACAGTTCAAAAGCATCAGTTATTCTGGGCTCAGCTTTCTTTACAGTCCAACTTTCACATTCATACGTGACTAATGGGAAAACCATAGCTTTGACTAGATGGACCTTTGTTGACAAAGTAATGTCTCTGCTTTTTAATATGCTGTCTAGGTTGGTCATAACTTTCCTTCCAAGGAGTAAGCATCTTTTAATTTCATGGCTGCAGTCACCATCTGCAGTGATTTTGGAGCCCCCAAAAATAAAGTCATCACCTTAGTTTTTTGTATGTTGAATCTTAAGCCAGCTCTTTCACTACTCTCACCTTCATCAAGAGGCTCTTTAGTTCCTCTTCACTTTCTGCCATTAGAGTGGTATCATCTGCGTATCTGAGGTTGTTGATGTTTCTCCCAGCAATCTTGATACCACCTTGTGATTCATCCAGTCTGGTATTTCACATGATATTCTCTGCATTTAAGTTAAATGAACAGGGTGACAATATTCAGCCTGTTGTCCTCCATTCCCAATTTTGAACTAGTCTGTTGTCCCATGTCCAGTTCTACTTGTTGCTTCTTGACCTGCCTACAGGTTTCTCAGGAGACAGGTAAGGTGGTCTGGTATTCCCATCTCTTTAAGAATTTTCCAGTTTGTTGTGATCCACACAGTCAAAGGCTTTACTGTGGTCAATGAAGCAAAAGTAGATGTTTTTTCTGGAATTCCCTTGCTTTCTCTATGATCCAACAGATGTTGGCAACTTGATCTCTGGTTCCTCTGCCTTTTCTAAACCTGTTTGTACATCTGGAAGTTCTCTAAAGCCTAGTTTGAAGGATTTTGACCATAACTGTACTAGCATGTGAAATGAGTACAACTGTATGGTAGTCTGAATATTCTTTGGCATTGCCCTCCTTTGGAACTGGAATGAAAATTGACCTTTTGTAGTCCTGTGGCCACGGCTGAGTTTTCCAAATTTGCTGACATATTGAGTGCAACACTTAAACAGCATCATCTTTTAGGATTTTAAATAGCTCAGCTGTAATTCCATCACCTCCACTAGCTTTGTTCATAGTAATGCTTCCTAAGGCCCACTTGACTTCACATTCCAGGATGTCTGGTTCTAGGTGAGTGACCACACTAGTATGGTTATCCAGGTCATTAAGACTCTTCTTTGTAGTTTTTTCCTGTATTCTTGCCACCTCTTCTTTCTTCTGCCTCTCTTAGGTCCTTACAGTTTCTGTCGTTTATTGTGCCCATCTTTGCATGAAATTAGTATCTCCAATTTTCTTGAAGAGATTTCTCGTCTTTCTCATTCTGTTGTTTTCCTCTAAGTTTGTGTGTGTATATTTGTGTGTTTGTGTATGCATACACGTAAGTATGCACTTGGGGTCTAAACACAGAGAAAAGTTAAATGCAAAGTGATATTGACAGTAAAAAAGGGCATTTAATTCTCAAAATAACAACTCAGAGAAGAAGTTCCTAGGTGGCAAACACACAAGATCTACTATTAGTATTAAAAGTAGAAGTAAAAGATCCTTTTGAAAACACACTGAAAGTCATGAGTCCTTGCACTGGAAGAAGTGGATGGAGACAAGAAATATTAAACACCAACCCAGGAGCCTGAGGATTCTCCTCATGCAAGTCCACCTGTGCCACCCAGCAGGACATGGGAGGAGGACGTAACAGTGGGGACTCCGCTCCGCAGGGGTGATTTTACCTCCTGTGAGCATCTTTAGGGCACATCAGCACAGGGCATGTGCTCAAACAAGTGGCAGTGAGTCAGGCACTGGCCACAGGGAGCTATGAAACACAGAAGTCTCCCACTTTGCCAAAGTTCACTTGTACAAAGGGCCTATATTAGTCCTGTTTTTGCTAACCAAGAGATGTGAAGAGAATTTCTGCTTTTGTGAAAATCAAAACCAGCTTTCTGACTCTGTTTTGCAGCAAAGCTATAGAAGCAGCGCTCACTTGAGCAGTGAGCAACCCCTCTAAGTTCCTTCCCGGAGACACGAGACGCAGCATCCGGCCAACACCTGGCTGTGAGCTGTGTGCTTCTCTGAACACGATGCATCCTAAGGTAATTGCTTCTTTATTTTGGCTTATGGACGGTTCCATTTCCAGACAGGACAGCCGGAGAACCTGTGCAAAACTGAACTCAGAAAGTAGCAGTCACAGAGTCCAAGCACACTCTAACCACTAGCCTCAGAGATAAGGTGTGACAACTGAACACGCTCTCATGTTCGCCAAAAGGACAGCAAATCGGTTAATATTAAAATACGTCAAATACCCCCCAACAGGCAGTTCTCCTTAAAAAAGTGATACCATGTTTGAAAAAAAAAATTTACTTCCACAGTTATGAATTTAAAAAGATATACTACTTTGGATAATCTTTCAATCTGATATTCCAACATAACACTATCTCCACTTTATAAATAACTGGATCACAAGTCCTAGCCCACTTAGGATCATACTCTGACAGACAACAAAACAAGTAACATCACAACAAAAGTTCCAAGCAACTAGGAGAACCGGAATCAGCTCCAATAATTCTGAATTATTGCTCAGCAAGGTAAACAACCTTCTCTCAGTCTTGTCTTGTGGGCTACCACGATCTCAACAATCATCACTATAAAACTACCATTAAAACTTTCTAGTTAAAGCCAGCATTTCTGATGCTTAGCTATGCTGTGTTTACAGCTCTCAAATCTACCAGGTTACTAGACCTAAGACGCCTTTATGCAAGATACCCATGGTTTGAGCACTATTTGCAGTGGATTTGGAAGCAGAACTCAGGCAAACCCCATTTTCTGCTCTTCTCCCATTGTGTGGTATAAGGCACCTGTCTCTAGGCCTCAGTTTCCCAAGCGGCAAGGCAGGTGCTCCAAAGAACAAATGAGGGGAAGAGCCAGGACTCCGGGTCCAAGTCACAGTCTGTCCTCTGTGGAAGACGGCCCAGCTGCCTGCACTCAAGCCTCCAGTCCAGAACACTGCAGGCTGCGAAGGCACATATTTTAGCAAAGATGGCTGTGGTGGAGCTGGACTGAAGGCCTGAGTGGTGCTCAGGGCAGATCCCTGTTTGCACAGAAACAGACAGGCGGTGGGTGTGAACAGATGGGCACCGCTTCCAAAGCCTGAAGGCCAAGGCCTGCACCAGGCACAGATGTTAAGGTCTGAATGCTTCAGGAAGGAGGCCATGGAATTTAAATGAATTTCACTTAGGCTAGTTCTCAAAAGACAAGTCTGAATATATGATACAAACTAGAAGACCTGTTAGCACCTTGCTAACAGGAAGGATTTTAAATGGATTAAAGCTAATAGGTTAAACTATCTATAATGACAAAGAAAACCTTAATTTTCCTGGAATATATACATTAATTCAATGTTTTAAAAAGCACAGTTCAATGGCTGCTTTACAAATATGCTTTAAAAACAAGACAATAAAGTATTGACTGGGGCTTCCTTGGTGGTCCAGTGGCTAAGACTCTGCGTTCTCAATGCAGGGAGTCCAGGTTCGATCCCTGGTCAGGGAACTAGATCCCACGTGCTACAACTAAGAGTTCACAAGCCACAACTGAAAGATCCCATGTGCCACAACTAACACTTGGCACAGCCAAACAAATGCATGTTTTTTTTTAAAATGTTGACTCAAAATTCTATTAGTATACATAAAATTAACACTTTTACCACTTCAATTTTTCTTTTAAAATTCCTCTGTTCAGGTATAAACTGAAAAGTATCCCACTGAGTTCTATACTAGTGCCAAGGAGAACATAGCTTAGGGAGGAGACCAGAGTCACAGCCCTCACTTTGCCACCAGCCAACCATCTGTACTTCCAATTAATTCTACTTCTGTGGGCTTCCGTCTCTGAATCTTTAGAGCTCTAACATCCTAAGAAAATAACCACAATACTACACTTTTTTTCTTTCAGAAGTTGTTTTCAGAAGCTATTATCAAATCTCAGTTAATAAAATAATGTAGACCAAAATGCAAAATCTCAGAAAATGACTTACTTCAAAGTGTTATTTCATCCACACCAAACATTACATGAATAGTAAAAAAGGATTAAAGCTCCCCCTCAGTCTTATAATTACAGGCAGGTATCAATGGCATTAATAAAAAACAAACTACTCCATGTAACTGAATTAAGGCTGCTTTGTGTGTATTGGTAATTATTATTAAACACTTGGTACAGACAGACACTTGCTCCTTGAAAGGAAAGCTATGACAAACCTAGACAGCATATTAAAAACCAGAGACATCACTTTGCCCACAAAGGTTCATAGAGTCAAAGATATGGTTTTTCCAGTAGTCATGTATGGATATGAGAATTGGACCATAAAGAAGGCTGAACACCAAAGAACTGATGTTTTCAAATTGTGGTGCTGAAGAAGAAAGACTCTTCAGGGTTCCTGGGACTGCAAGGAGATCAAACCAATCAATCCTAAAGGAAATCAACCCTGAATATTCATTGGAAGGACTGATGCTGAAGCTGCAATACTTTGGCCACCTGATTTGAAGAGCCAACTCACTGGAAAAAACCCTGATGCTGGGAAAGACTGAAGGCAAGAAAAGGGGGGCGGCAGAGGACAAGACGGTTAGATAGCATCACCGACTCAATGGACATGAACTTGAACCAACTCGGGGGCAGTGGAGGACAGGGAAGCCTGGCATGCTGCAGTCCATGGGGTCGCAAAGAGCCAGACAGGACTTAGCGACTGAACAGCAACACTTACTCTTCGCCAATTATCAATAAGCCTAAACACATTCCACCCCAAACTGTAAACTCAAAGTTAATGATCCAGCTTTCATTTGCCCCACTCAGAATATTACCTAGCTAGCTCAGGAGTCTCTCCCGATCCATAGTTTGCATTCCATGCTTTTGGTCACCGAGGGTCAACCGTGGTCCAGAAACATCGAATGGAAAATCCCAGGAAAACAATGTATAAGTTTTCAATGGTGCACGTCTGTAGAGCGTGACGTGATCTTGCACGGTACCCATTCTTGCACTGTCCCGCCCAGACGTGACTCATACCTGTGTGCAGCGTACCCCACCTGTTAGTCACTCTGCTGCCGGCTGGTCATCAGATCAACTATCACAGTGTGACAGCGCTGGAGTTCAAGGGACTCTTATTTAATAACTGCCCCAAAAGGAAATGGCTGGATGGCATCATCAACTCAATGGACATGAGTTTGAACAGCTTGTGAGAAATGATGAAGGACAGGGAAGCCTGGCATGTAATCCATGGGGTCACAAAAAGTCAGATACAACTAAGCAACTGAACAACTACCACCAAAGCGCAAGAGTCATGATGTTGGCAATTGAGATATGCGAAACAGAAGCTGTAAAGTGCTTTCCTGAAGTGAAAAGGTAAAAGTTTCTGACGTAGTAAAGGAGAAAAATTGTATGCTGAGGTTAATATCTACATTATGAACACTGAAACTGTGAAGGAAAAAGAAATTTGTGCTAGTTTTTCTGTTGCACCTCAAAGTGAAAAAGTTATAGCCACAGTGCTTGAAAAATGACTAGCAAAGATGGAAAAGGCATTAAATTTGTATAAAGCATTTTGAGATCACACTCACATAATTTTTATTTTGGTATATGGTTATAATTGTCATATATTTTATTAATTATTGTTAATCTCTTACTGTGCCTAATCTGTAAATTAAACTTTACCCTAGGTATGTACATATAGGAAAGAATAGAATATACGTGGGTTATGGCATTACTCACAGCTTTAGGTATCCACCAGGGGTCTCTGAAAGTGTTCCCCACAGACAAGGGGGCATCACTATAATGTGATTTGTGGCCACACAGTGACTTTGGGAAAACACCTGACCTGCAGCGTTTTTATCTTGACCTATAATCTTGTGATTTCATGAAACACTTTAGGTTAAAAGATTAAAAACCTCCACAATAAAAACCATACTCTTGACATTCTAAACGTCAAAGGACAGTATGCTAAGAGTGTCCATGACAGAAAATACCAAACGTTATGGTCATTCAGGGTAAGGAAGTCCAAAAGGGAGGGGATATCTGTACACATATGGCTGACTCATTTGACTATACAGTAGAAACTAGCACAACATTGTACAGTTGGACCCTGGACAACTGTACAACACTGCACAGTCCATTGTCCATGGACTGCACAACACTGTGGAGTCCATGGGATTCTCGAGGCCAGAACACTGGAGTGGGTACCCTTTCCCTTCTCCAGGGGATCTTCCCAATCAGGGATCAAACCCAGGTCTCCCGCATTGTAGGCAGATTCTTTACCAGCTGAGCCACAAAGGAAGCCCTGTAAAAGCAACCATACTCCAATAAAAATTAATTTAAAAAAATAAAAATAAAAGTTATGGTCATTTAGGATCCCAAGGCACTCTTTTGCAGGGAAACATTTCACTCTTAACTGCAAGTTTCTCCAGGTCACAGACTTTCAAATTCTGTGTGCCTGAATGTTTCTGTAGTTTTATTTGACAATCCTATTTTCTACTTCCAGTCCTTTCATGATTAGGTTAACTCTCCTGCGCTGAGCCTTGAAAGAGAATGATTCCAGCAGAATGTAGGAAAACTCATCAACGTATACAAAGAAATGGGAAGAGCTATGAAAATCGAAGGGCCACACGCACAGGGAGCAAGTACTAGGCGCTGCTTCACTCACTGCATCTTTCCGTCTTCACTGACTGCCCTTCCCCTCCCTAGATGTTTCAGGTGTGAAGAAGCAAATACTGCTGATTCATAGTTACTCATTTGTGCAACGGTCTGTACTCCAAGTGACCCACGAAGGGAAACTGGAAATAGCATTCTAGTCTGACAGGAAGTATCACTAAAGATACAGATACGAACGCAAATGAAATAAGGACCTTACAATGCTAATGCTAATGCTCTCGCTTCAGTCGTGTCTGACTCTGTGCGACCCCATAGGCGGCAGCTCACCAGGCTCTGCCGTCCCTAGGATTCTCCAGGCAAGAATACTGGAGTGGGTTGCCATTTCTTTCTCCAGTGCATGAAAGGGAAAAGTGAAAGTGAAGTCGCTCAGTCGTGTCCGACTCTTAGCGACCCCATGGACTGTAGCCTACCAGGCTCCTCCGTCCATGGGATTTTCCAGGCAAGAGTACTGGAGTGGGGTGCCATTGCCTTCTCCGGACCTTATAACAGTACCAGGGAAAGTTTATCCCAAAGGGTTTCCACACTGAGCTTCTGCACTAAATGACAATCAGCTGCTTGATCTTTTCACCTTCTAAAAGTACAAGCAAAGATAAAATGCTCTTGCCTTGTCCAGATGTTTAAAAGGCAACTCTCTTCACAAGGACTTCAATTCTGCTTTTAAAGGTTGCTGGCATTCCCTGACCATGGGAGCTGTGAGAAGCCAGCCTGCAATGGATTACAGTACATGCTACATGCAATGTGTTTATAACACACACACACACACAGAGTCGACCCTTAACAACACAGGCCTGAACTATTCAGATCCACTTTTACATGGATTTTTTTTTCAATAAATGTACACTACAGTACTGCATGACCCAAGGCTGGTTGAGTCCACAGGAGTGGAACCACAGATACAGAGAACCAACCGGAAAGTTCTACTCCGATTTTCAACTGCACAGAGGACTGGCGCACCAACCCCTGTGTTGTCCAAGGGTCAACTGTACACCGCAAGACATTATACAGATAGTAAAATCTCAACAACAAAATACAGAGACACATGTAATCAATAAATGAATAAAAATGTTCAGAAAGTATAAAGTACTTAAAGAAGAGGTTTTAAAGAACTTGATCATTTTAAAAAATATTTGAAAAGGGAATGTTTAATATACTAAGAAAGAAATAACCACCACTGAAGCAACTTGTAAATCTATATCCAATTGGTCACTATGCTTTCAATCGCTGCATTTTCGAGCCTGACAATAAAACAAAGCTTCTCAAAATCTGAAAACAAAATGTTCTCGTTTTTCAGAGACATTTCTAAAAAAGGAATCTGTTAATTAGTCTGCCTTAATAAAAGCTGAAATAACAAATATACTTTAATCAAGTGAGAAATGCTAGCAGACTTAAGGCATATTTTTGAAGTATCTTTTACACACACACGATTATCTGCAATACAAGTGAAAGGGATTCTAAGCAACGTATTCTTCATTTAGACCAGGGCTTGGACTGTTCCACTGTGATAAACACAAGTGAAAGCAAGAGGGCTTGCCACCCTGGGGCCAAGTAATACCAGTCTATGTGCAGCCATCCCTCCCTGTGGACACAACTCTCAGTAAAGCAGAAGGACCACTTAAAAGAGGCAATCCTGGTCACCCAATTCTCCAGTTTAAAGCCCCCTGACTGCGCCCCACTGTTCTTAGGAGAAAGAGCACAGTTCTCACCCACGCCAGGAGCTCCAGACACCCAGAACCCCCTGCTGCCTCACTCACCTCCCCTGGGGGCAGCCTCTCCAAAGGAGTTCTGAGCTCAGCCCGGAAGCCCCCACCCCACTCCCCTTCATCGTTCGAGGCTACATGATGACCTCCTGGCACAACATGACTGACTGTCTCCCTGCCTCACAGTGAGGACTGCTTATCCCTTTTTGTTCATCAGTACAACCGTGGTATTTACTCATCAATTATTTAATGGACACCATGTTCTAAGGTCTGGGTTCACAGCAATGAACAGAAGAGACACAAACCTTCGACTGCAGAGTTTACATTCAAGTACAAGACAGAAGGTACATGAAATACAGAAACTACAAGGCATATTATAACAAGGTACTAAGTGATACAAACAAAAACAAAGCAGGAAAGGGGGATGAGGGGTGTCTGCCACCCTCCATGCAAAATACACACGACTGTCCTGATGGGGCTGCTCAAGAAAGTGTGCGGTGGAGAGTACTCAACAAGATTCAGGTACAAAAGCTTCAAGAGTCCAAATGCAGGTCTATTTCACTTCAAGTGAAACAATTCACGGTATTACTTCCTTCTAGACCACAAGCCTTAGAGAAAAGCTCTGGTATCATTCATCTTTGTACTGCTAATGTCTGGTTGATCAAAGAAGGCATGAATGAAGCCTTTCCTCTCAGCAGTCCTGCTTTTGCATCAGGTCCTGGAGCAATGATTCTCAATAGAGAATAAAAAATGGAAAAATCCACTCAGGTTTAAAAATACGTTTTCATTATTGTAACTGCTTTGTTTTTAGCTGATATAATTTAAGGCAAAATAAAGAAATTTGTTCTCAAAAGGTGCATATTTTTAAAGACTGAGAAAGAATATCATCAAGAGATCACCTAGTTAAATCATTCCACCTACAATACTGTATGCATTGCATATAGCTATCAAGTCTGTTTACATTTTGTTAAGTATGATGTTTTATGCATTTTCTATTGAATTCTTTTCTAGTAAAGATTTTCCTGTTTGTTCATGAAAGCATGCAAAAAATTCTTCTAGAACTGAAGTAGGAAGTGTCTTATCCCTCCAGTAAAACAAAATTTACAACTTCTGTAGCGTATGTGGTCCTGGGCTGGGCAGAGGTTAGGGACATAAAATGATCTTGCCCACAAGGAGCTTATGTTAATTAATTAGTGCAATGCCTTGCAGTGCTACGGAAACAGAAAAGTGCTCAGCACAACCTTAAAAATTAAGGCAAGGATTCCTGAAATACCTTTATAAAGATGGGTTAAGGAGCGAAGTTAAAAAAAAAGAAAAAAAAGATCTTCAACGTCAGGTAAAGAAATTAGAGACAGCAAAGACAACTCGAAGGTTTGGGGGAAGGGCTGTGGTCAGCACAGGCCAGGAGAAAGAAAGCAGAGGTGGCAAGGCCCCTGGGTACATCTTAGTTAGGTGGCGGACAGTCACTGAGGAGTTTTCAAAAAGGCCTTTAAAGCTTCAGGATATGCCTTTAAAGCAATCTCTGGCTACAAAGTGACAAAAATGGTGTGTGCAAATAAAAATGAGCATTTTATTTTTATCACACAAATAAATACCACCCTAATTTATCAGTTTTTGAGCCAAAACTTTTGCCTGTCATATTTCATAAAGAACATTTTCGGTGAAGACTGAATTTAAGTTAAGTAGGAAGTGCCCTCCATGTTACAGAATGCACTCTGTGGCCCAGGTCTCGCTACAGCAGGGAAGCAGGGCTGACACTGAAGAGGGAACCAGACCACGACAGAATGCACAACAGGCACCACTCACCTGCAACCCTTCCTGAGTACAAAGGCGCCACAACAGCCTCACTAGAAAATATGGCCAAAGAGTTTATAAAGGCACTGAAGTGACAAAAGGTACAGGGCTCTGTGGGTGAGGAGGGTGAGAAGGAAGGAGAAACAAGCTGAGTCAATCATTTTGCCTGATCGTAAGACATTTACACATGGGAAAAATAAAAGTGTTAGAACATGAAGAAAAAAACATTTCCATGTTGGAATTATTCTCCCTCTTTTAGTAAAAGAACCTAATGGTTATCTACCTTACAATGCCACATTCTAATAAAGAAATTCATTTTGTAATCAAGATAACTTCAGAAGTAGCTCAGCTCCAAACATATCACAAGTGCAACAATTAGGAGCAAAAAGTTCAGACTGAACTAAATTAAAATCTGGTCTGGTGAGTTTAACCCTCTCAGAAGGCTGTGCCTCCTTTACTGTGCTCTAAAATTAGCTCTTACAGAAAAAGGAGAACTCTTTACAGGAATGAACTTTTACAAAAAGAGCATAAATGACCCAACCCTGCAGCAGTGTCTGTTTAACAATGTACTTTTAATAAACACAACTTTACTGCTTGTTTTCTTCTCTTCATTAGAAAAGTTGAATCAATGGTCTCATAGGAGTAATCACAATATATGTGATTTTCTTGCATTTACCAATCTGAAAAAAAATCCTTAAATATGAGAGAACTCTGCTACAGAGTACAAGCATGAAACCCAATTTGAAACTTGTGTCTTACACATTAGGATGAAAGCAAATGAGATTTAAATATATATACAAAGCTTTTTGCAACCTCAAGGAATCATCATAAAGATAATACAAGTTACTTAAATTAGAAGACCTAGATTATAATCCTTGTTTTTGCTATGGAAAGTATTAACTCCAGCAGGACCCTTTGAAATAATGGTGAAAGGAGTTTGTTGGCCACTTCTTGGTGGGTAACATCAACTGCAGCTCTATCACTGTAAAAACCTGTAAGATTGCTGAAATCTATGTAGAGTAGTGGGGCTACTTTAAGGCATTGTTTCTCTTTATTACCATCAAAAACACGATGCTCCTATCTTGCACTTCAGTATGTATTTTAGAGTTACTTTATGATACATGAAGGCTGCTTCATTAAAAACAAGTGTAAACACTTCTTTCCACAGATTTTAAACATGCATTTATGAAAATTTGTGCTTATCTGTGAAAACTGTACTAGTATGAATAAATTCTCCAAACCTCAATTTTTTAGAAGTACAATCCCTAGGAATATTAAATAAAATCAAAATTTTCCCTAAAGGTGCTGCCATTTAATTCCAGCTATTCTTCATCTGCCCAAATGCATGTGATAAACCAAAAAACAAAAAATTCTGTTAATAAATTAAAATTGATAGTCACCAAAGAATATTGACAACAGTAATAAGGTAAACACCATTTCCAAATTCTAAATAAGAACTTAACAATACAACAAAATATTAAAAACAGCCAACATCAACATGTTACAAACAGCCCTATGAAGCTGTTATTATTACTATCCCTCTTTCAGATATGAAGAAAGTGAAGCACCCAGAGGGTAATTTCTCATCAATAAGAAACCATGTCTACCTCTCTTCACACGCCCATTTTTTCACCTTAAAAAGTCAACTCATATCAACTTTTCAAAATACAGAATGAAATTTATTTCTAAGTGTAAGTTTCGAAGCGAAGTACACAAATCAAATGTTTGGTTGATTAATAAACTTGCTAATCTGATGCCTTTGAGAAAGTATTCCACCGTAGCAACTCAAGCAAAGTTCTATCAAGCGATTTCATGTAGCCTGATTACAAAACTGCCTTGCAGAATATTAAGTACAGAGAAAAATGACAAGCCACAACCATTTCAATTTCTGTAAACTACCCCGACTGTAAATTAGAAGGAGCCAGGTAGGTGGGAAAGTATGCAAATTGCACACTGTACATACTGACCTCCACAGAAATGAACATCACTCCTTCCCACTGTGGTCTTTGCAAACTACAACTGAGAACCTACTTCAAAAGCATTTTATATACTTAACACAAAATGAGACACCGGATAATTATAAGAAAAACTTTAAAAGGGAGAAAAACTTGAATGCTTACAATATTCGTCTTCACGTTGGTATTATCTTTTTTAAAAACCCTGACAGAAACTCATTTCCCTGTACAGTTCAGGGAAATCTTCGCGTTCCTTCCGTTCTCCAAAACTTGAAGCTTCCACTTAACACTTAGGGCAAGTTACAGCGCAGCCAAGCAAAGGGTCTCGAACGCACAGGATAGCTACCCTACAGAAAATCTCCTCAAGTTTCAACTCAGCCTAAATTAAAGACTATTTTACGTAGAAATGAGGGGGAAAGCAAGATGACCTGCACGGAAAATTGCAATACAAAATTACAGTGAAGTCTGAACAAGTCTTAAGTTTTACGTTCTGATTGGACACGATTGAGTAGCAGGTGGTGAGAGATTCCCGACCTGCCCCTTCCTCGAGCACAGGGCATCTTTAGAATTTTTTCCCATTTTTTCCAGACTGCGTGTGCTTAAGCCTCTCAGAGGAGAGTGGGCGCGTCCCAAGCACACCCGAAGCAACAGGATTCCACTTCCTGGTCCGAGGGACCCGGGCCCTCCCCGCCCGGCCAGCCGCGATCCCGGGCCCGGGCGGAGGGCAGGGCGAGGCCGCCGCAGTGCGGGCTGGACGGCTGCGCTGCCCGGACCCTGCCCCGGCCCCCAAGACCTCGGCACGGCCCTGCCCGGACCCAACCCTGCCCGCCGCCCCGACGTGGCCCCGGCGCGCACCCAGGCCCCTCGGCCCGCGCCCCGGCCCGGCCGCGCCAGCCCGGCCCTGCCCGGCCGCGTCCTCCGGGAAGATGGCGGCCCGTGACAGACGGGCGCGGCGCGGGTCCGAGGCGGCGGCCGGGCGCGGCGGGAGCGTGAGCGGGGAAGAGCGGCCCGCCCGCCGCGAGGCTCACCTGTCAGCGCCGCCACCGCCGCCGCCCGGCCGCCGACCGCCGCAACCCCGGTGCCCGGCGACCGCGCCACACGCGGACGGGCTGTGAGGGAGGGGCGGGAGCAGGGGCGCGGCCGGCCCGGACGAGCGGCGGGGGTCGGAGCGGCGCGGGCTGGCGGCGAGACAGCAGCGGCTCCTTCCCGTTTCAGGCCGAAAAGGTCTCAACCTCGCGACTCCAGAGCCCCAACGCTCCTTCCCGTTCGCATGAGAACACACAGCTCCCGCTTCCGGGACCTGCCGGAAGTCCCTCCCCTCGCGCTCGCGCGCCCGCTACTCCCCACTCGGTCCGCCGACAGGCGCTCGGCGCCCTTACGTCATGTCGACACGGCGTCTCGATTGGCCTCGCGCGGCTCCGGGTCCGCCCCCTCCTCTAGGCCTCTGGGCGCGCGTGCCCCTGCCGGTGGCGCCTGTGATTGGTGGGGGCGCGCACGCAGACCCGCCCCGCGCACGTAGCCCCCGCCCCCGCCCGCGCACGCTGTCTGCTCCGCCCCCCGCCTTAAGGGGAAAGAGGCGCGTCGGCTGGGGTCCCTGACTCCACCTCTTTCACTCAGGGACCGTAACTGCGGACGCCAGTCACCCTAAAGCCCTGAGCCCGCCCCTGTTAGCGACCCAAGTTCCCCTCGGCCCCAGACCCCGGCTCCTCACCCTCTCACCGATATCAGACTCCGCCCCGAGACTGTATGGCTGTTCAGTGGTTGGGTCGAGAGAGACCCCAAAGCGCGCTCTGGAGAAGGGGAAGGCGGCGCCCACTGCCCGTCAACCGGCTACGTTCTCCGGGCTTTCAGAGAAAATGCCGAAGACTGGGGACGTCTTCCCAAACCCGAGCTGGTGCCATCTACTCGACCCGTTCTGAGGGTAGGGGAAACGAAGTGAAGTGTGTTCACCGGTTTTAAGCCTGATTGCCGGCGTGCCTGCTGCGCCTGGACGTGCGTTGTGCAGACATGCATGCGGCCTGAAGGCTGCTCAGGGTCCCCGGTCCAGCCTCACCCGCGCACCGGCGCCTCTTAGCTCTGCCTTCTGAGGGCCCAGACACCCCCAAGGCGCGCCTCGGACTTCGACTTCAGGACTGGGAAGATGACGTATCGACACCGGTGCTGGGCGCTGACTTTCTGCTTTGAGATACGTTGTCACACCCCCTCTCTGAGAAACTTGCCGTTTCACTAGTGCTACTCGTGGCAATGTCCCTAAGATAATCACGTAAGACAGAGTTTCTCTAAGATTCAAAGCATGTCTCAATATATATTTCAAGGGCAGAAAGTCACCTTTGGCTTTCACTTACAAAGAGGACCTGTTGCCTACGTTGCGGAGCCCTTCTGAGGGACCTCTACATGGGACCTCCCAGACTGGGGCCCAGGAAGTCATCCCTAGGCGCAGTGATGTGGTCGTCCTTTGAAAGCTCGGGAACCCTCCGAAGTTGGCAAGTTAGACCTCCATTTTGTCTGCCTGTATCTGCGTCTGGCAGAAATTTTGATGCACGGATAAATTCCTGTACAAAAGACACTAAAGGATAGGAGAATGCTTTATATTAAAATGACGTCTATAATTTCCATTAGCAAAGGCGAAAAGGAAAGATATTCCTATCTGAATGCAGAGTTCCAAAGAATAGCAAGGAGAGATAAGAAAGCCTTCCTCAGCGATCAGTGCAAACAAATAGAGGAAAACAACAGAATGGGAAAGACTAGAGATCTCTTCAAGAAAATTAGAGATACCAAGGGAATATTTCATGCAAAGATGGGCTTGATAAAGGACAGAAATGCAGAAGAAGCAGAAGATATTAAGAAGAGGTGGCAAGAATACACAGAAGAGCTGTACAAAAAAGATCTTCACATCCCAGTTAATCACCTAGAGCCAGACATCCTGGAATGTGAAGTCCAGTAGGCCTTAGAAAGCATCACTACAAACAAAGCTAGTGGAGGTGATGGAATTCCAGTTGAGCTATTTCAAATCCTGAAAGATGATGCTGTGAAAGTGCTGCATTCAATATGCCAACAAATATGGAAAACTCAGCAGTGGCCACAGGACTGGAAAAGGTCAGTTTTCATTCCAATCCCAAAGAAAGGCAATGCCAAAGAATGCTCAAACTACCGCACAATTGCACTCATCTCACACGCTAGTAAAGTAATGCTCAAAATTCTCCAAGCCCTGCTTCAGCGATATGTGAACCGTGAATTTCCAGATGTTCAAGGTGGTTTTAGAAAAAGCAGAGGAACCAGAGATCAAATTGCCAACATCTGCTGGATCATCAAAAAACCAAGAGAGTTCCAGAAAAACATCTACCTCTGCTTTATTGACTATGCCAAAGCCTTTGATCACAATAAACTGTGGAAAATTCTGAAAGAGATGGGCATACCAGACCACCTGACCTGCCTCTTGAGAAACCTGTATGCAGGTCAGGAAGCAACAGTTAGAACAGGACATGGAACAACAGACTGGTTCCAAATAGGAAAAGGAGTATGTCAAGGCTGTATATTGTCACCCTACTTATTTAACTTATATGCGGAGTACATCATGAGAAACGCTGGGCTGGAAGAAGCACAATCTGGAATCAAGATTGCCAGAAGAAATATCAATAACCTCAGATATGCAGATGACACCACCCTTATGGCAGAAAGGGAAGAAGAACTAAAGAGCCTCTTGATGAAAGTGAAAGAGGAGAGTGAAAAAGTTGGCTTAAAGCTCAACATTCAGAAAACTAAGATCATGGCATCTGGTCCCATCACTTCATGGCAAATAGATGGAGAAACAGTGGAAACAGTGTCAGACTTTATATTTTCAGCTCCAAAATCACTGCAGATGGTGATTGCAGCCATGAAAGTAAAAGATGCTTACTCCTTGGAAGGAAAGTTATGACCAACCTAGATAGCATATTTAAAAGCAGAGAAATTACTTTGCCAACAAAGGTCAGTCTAGTCAAGCTATGGTTTTTCCAGTGGTCATGTATGGACTATAAAGAAAGCTGAGCCCCAAAGAATTGATGCTTTTGAACTGTGGTGTTGGAGAAGACTCTTGAGAGTCGCTTGGACTCCAAGAAGATCCAACCAGTCCATCCTAAAGGAGATCAGTCCTGGGTGTTCATTAGAAGGACTGATGTTGAAGCTGAAACTCCAATACTTTGGCCACCTGATGCAAAGGGCTGACTCATTGGAAAAGACCCTGATGCTGGGAAAGATTGAGGGCAGGAGAAGAGGGCGACAGAGGATAAGATGCTTGGATGGCATCACCAGCTCAATGAACATGGGTTTGGGTGGACTGTGGGAGTTGGTGATGGACAAGGAGGCCTGGCGTGCTGTGGTTCATGGAGTTGCAAAGAGTCAGACATGACTGAGTGACTGAACTGAACTGAACTGAACTGAACAGTGGATAAATATGATGGACCCATCTTAACTGAGGGTGAAAGTTGGCATTTCCAGTAATGGTGTCCTGCTGATGTCACGTGATATCGGTTATGTCATGTTCCAGTCAAGCCCAAACTAACCATGATGGACAATCACAAACTCAAACTGAGGGCATGCTACAAAACTGTCACTCTTCAAAAATATGAGGGCAGCGGACTTCCCTGGCAGTCCCTGGTTAGAACTCGGCACTTTTGCGGCAGACAGCTAGGGTTCAACCCCTGATCCAGGAACTAAGATCCCACAACCCTCACAGTGCAGCCATAAAAGGCAGTGAAAAGTTGTGGAACTTTTCAAAATTTAAGGAGACTAAGGAGACATGGCAACTAAATGTAATGTATGATCCAAGACTAGATCCTTGATCAGAATAAAATTTACTATAGAGATCATAATTAGAATCTCAGTATGGAGTCTTCCAATCTTACAATCAAAGTTCAATTTTCCAAATTGGACTTATTCGTAAATTGTTTTATGGCTCAGTAAGAAGATGTCTTTGATCTTAGAAGATATAAACTGACGTATTTAGAGGTGAGGGATCAAGACATCTGCAAGTTTCTCTCTGTCAGGATACATTTAACAGGAGGCTTCCTGTGTGCTGTTTTCAGTCTTGCATGAATTCTATGTTCCTTAACAGCACCTGAATACAGGTGCCAGAGGGCTGGCAAGCCGTTTTCGGGGATAATAGAAATTCATGTATCTCATTCGTATGGAAAGTCCATACGGTGAACAACAGCCATTTACAACTCTCTTCCTTTCTGACATGTAAAGTAACTTTTACAACCCCCTCTCTTGAGAATGATTCTAGCCTCTGGCTTTCTAGATGACTTCTTAGATTTTTGATCCCTGTCTCTGCTGAAAAGGGCTATCTTATAAGAGAGTATATATATGCCCACAATATGTTGAATAAACACCTTTGTTCCATCAGAGCACTGGTCCCCGTGTCTTTCCTTATTTTCTCTCTCTCTCTCCTCACTCTCGCTCTCGCTCTAGCTGTCTCCCCCTCTCCCTTTCAGGCTGCTTCCATGGAGCACAGGTGTCCACCGTGTCTACTTACTTGCCCGGGCTTTCAAGACCTCTTCGAGAGGGTGCCCTGAGCCTACGTAGATGGTGCTAGCTCTTTGTCCTAGAGTTATATTGGCATACTGTGTAAACCAGGAAATATCAGCCTCTTTTCTTCATTCTTTCACTTTCTTATCGGTCGACTCTGTACCCTCAAGTTCCGGTCCATTAAAGGACCACAGCACTCTCAAATAGTTTAGTGGAATACACACATACACACTTAACACAGAAAGAGAATACAACAGAACCTTAATTGGTGAACTAGGTGTGGGATATGTAAGTGTTTGCAACTTGCCTGTAGATATAAGGCTCGTCAAGCAGAAAGTTTTGCTTTAGATACATATTTGTTGTTGTTTAGTGGTCAATCGTGTCTGACTCTTTGCAATACCATGGACTGTAGCCTGCCAGGCTCTGTCAAGGGAATTTTTCAGGCAAGAATACTGGAGTGGGTAGCCATTCCCTTCTCCAGGGGATCTTCCCCACTCAAATCTGGGTCTCCTGCATTGCAGGAAGATTCTTTACCATCTCTGCCACCAGGGAAGCCCTTAGACATATACACTGAAGTATTTGTGAAAGACACTGTATTATGTATAGCTAGCATCTGATTCCAAACCATCTAAAGGAAGGTGGTCAGCAGGAATACATAAGAAATAATGGGACAAGCTAATGTGTTGAAAATTGTTGAAAGCTGTTGATGGATACGTGGGGGCTCATGAAACTCTTCTCCCTACTTTTGAATATGTTTTTAAATTCCTCATGATAATAAAAATATGGTGATAAAATGGAGGGTTTCAATTCATTACAAATATTCCATGAGCACGTGTGGCCCAAAAAGCAGTCAGAGAGGAGGACTGCATTTCCCAGGATGCTCCACAGCCCTCCCTCAGGAGGAACAATACGGCCAAACCTCTGGGTCTGGAAACTGAGAGGCCGGGAGGGTGGGACAGAGTTGTGTCCACAGGTGCCAGCCCCCAGGGGGAGAAGGCCTGAGGGCCTCCAGGGGAGATGAGTTTTGGCAACAAGAGCCATATCTAGACAGAGTTTCTGGGAACTTTTCTGTGTAGCATACTTTGTAACACCCTGGAGCTAGTTCCTAGTAGAGACCTAGTAGATGCTTCTGTAGTTGGATTGTATTTTTCTTTGAAAGTAGCTCTGTTCTCAGCCAAAGGTGCTTCCTGTAATGGCAGCTTAAATTCCTACTATTTTTGGCAATATCTTCTTGGATAGTTGACCTACATACTCCCATCTGCACTGAGGCGAATGTGTCACTCCAGGCCTCAGAAAAGATGATGTTTTCACTATGATTGCTGCCTGCCTGTCACTCTCATTGAAAGCAAGATGAGTGGATGAATAATGAGAGACGTCCCCATTTGGATGTTTCAGGCAGAGAACTAGACTTAAGAAGCATGCTGTTTTTATTAGATTGAGAAAGTTTTGACTTCCTGGAGATCTGGCAAAGTGCACATTCTCCTCAGCCCCACATCAATGTCCCTCAGAGGTGTTCCTCTAAGGGGAAGGAAGGTTGCTGTCTAGACACCCTTGTCTCCAGAGTTCTAGACTGTGTGTGGCTACCACCTGACGCTGCTTTGTGTTCTTCTCTGTGGCACTCCTGGCTTCCTTGGACCATCTTCCCCAGGCTGGAGATGGCCCCACACACTCTAGGATGGAGCACGAGTGCCAGGGGTGCTGTGATGGGTTCTCAGGCGTCTCCTGAGAAGCGTGCCTCTCACCCCCACCCCCACCCCAGGCTCCTCTGAGGAGGACCCCTCAGTACTTTAAGAGCTGGGCAGCTCCTGTTGCTGCCTAGTGGTGATGAGCTGTCAGGGTCAAGGGAGGGAGCCTCTAAACAGAGTTAGCCCCCTTACCACAACCACCTGGAGGGGCCTGAGGTTACCCCCCCTGATCCTGAACTGACTGGAGTTTTCTGAGCACACTGAGCCACTCCACCTCTGTGTGTTTCCCTTCTGAGACTCCCCTCTTCCTTCCGGCTGGTTGTCTTCCACAGTTTCCACGACTCAGCTCAGACCCTTTGACCTCTCCAGGAAGCCTTCTCTGAATACCTGTCCCAGCCCCTCCCCGGGGTGTCAGGGCCATCCATGGCTCTGCATCACAGTTCCTGCTGCATTGAGTAGGAGCACCAGTTTGTGTGGTCGTTTATCTCCTCCTTAGAAATTTTGCAAATGCAGGAACTTCATTCATCCTCATTGTTGTTCACAGTGACGGGTCATTCATAGATGTCTGCTGAACTGAACTCATTCCAGCTCTGTGAGCTCACCCACCAGCCCCTGGCAGATTTTTGTCCTTTCTCAGTGAGCTGCTTCTGACACCATTCACCACAATGAGTCCAGCGGGCTTGGAATCCTTATCATTTGCACATTTCCCCCCGCCTAGATTCCATGGTAATAGCTATTTTTGTTTCCTTGTTTATTTGTTTTGATATCATAACCTTTGGAGAAGGAAATGGCAACCCATTCCAGTATCCTTGCCTGGAGAATTCCATGGACAGAGGAGCCTGGCAGTTTGCAGTCCATGGGATTGCAAAGAGTCAGACACGACTGAGTGACTTAACACAATGACCATCATAACCTTAAATACCATATACTACAGTTGTGTGGCTGAGTATTTTCCACACATCAGCATTTTCCTCTGGATATATTTTTAGTCACTTTGATCAGACTTGGGAGACTGTTTCCTTGACTTGATTAGCGCAACACTTAAGTCTCATCAGAAGCACAGCCGTCACTGTCAGACACAGAACACCAGGCCTGCCGCTGCAGCCTGAGGGACAACTGGAGTTCCATTTGGAGGTATCTTTGAACTCACTGTGTAGCCATCATGAGCAAAGCTCACCCTCCCAAGTTGAAGAAACTTATGGACAAGACGTTATCACCAAAATTAAAAGGTGGCAGACATGTCCAAGGAATATTGTGGGGATTTGACCCTTTATGAAATTTGTGATGGATAACTGTGTGGAAGTGGCAACTGGTGGGCAACACAACAGTACTGGGATGGTGGCAATATGAGGAAATAGCGTCACCATGTTAGAAGCCTGGGAAGGAGTACGAACAATGGCTATGTCACCAGAGAAATCAACAGCATGCATCCCCTCTCCACACTTCACTATGAGAAAAATTGACTCGGGTACATTTTCTTACTGAACTTTTTTGTTAAATAAGCTTTCATAATAGTCATCAAACAAAAAAAAGAAACATGGCAGGCACCACAGTTGGAGTTGCCACCAAGAAAGTGAGTCTAAACCAGTGTATGTCCATTCTTTTTACCTTCAGTTTGTAAGGGTAACATCTTCTGACCTTGTCCCCTGACTCTGGGTGTATTACCCTGTTTGAATACACAATCTCCACACATTTGTTAACATGAACAAATATGCAACATCTACACACATAAAGACAAATATGCATCTCAAATTTTTCATTATGTCAGATGTTTCAATTTATCTTTTTCTTTGGAAATATCTCCTCACATTCAGGATTAGAATATTTCTCTAACAACCAAGTTTCATCAAAGTCCTAGTGAAATAGCCATTGTCTTACATATGGGAAAAGTGAGCTAATGTAGGGTTTTCATGCTTTCGAAAAAAAAAAACCAAGACCCGTAGTAAGAAATACATTTTATAGTACAAACCATTATGCACACGTGCACGTGCGCACATACACACACACACACGTACACACACATACACATGAAGCCAAAGTTTCATGAAATATTGTTAATGGTGGCACATCTTTGTGAATGTACTTAATGCCACAGATTGTACACTTAAAAATGATTAAAATGGTAAATTTTATGTTATATATATTTTACCACAGTTTTTTAAAAGTTCTATGAGATAATATTTACTCTTACTTTATGCCATTTTCTTTGATCTCTTCTATTTTTGTTAATTCTAGTCATCATCCTTTAAGTTGATTTGTGACTCACCATGATCACAACGGGCTGGTGAAATGCTGACCTGAGGACCTGGAAGCTGAACTTGTTCACTCCATTTTCATACAGTTTACTGGGCTCATGGCTTTTCCAAAGCATTTGAAATAGCTGCTGCTCCAATGTTCCTGCCTGGAGAACCCCATGGATGGAGGAGCCTGGCAGGCTACAGTCCATAGGGTTTCGAGAGTTGGACATGACTGAGAAACTTTAATTATCACTATTCAGTTCAGTTCAGTTGCTCAGTTGTGTCCGACTCTTTGCAACTCCATGAACCGCAGCACGCCAGGTCTCCCTGTCCATCACCAACTCCCAGAGTTTACTCAAACTCATGTCCATTGAGTCGGTGATGCCATCCAGCCTTCTCATCCTCTGTTGTCCCCTTTTCCTCCTGCCCTCAATCTTTCCCAGCATCAGGGTCTTTTCCAATGAGTCAGTTCTTCGAATCAGGTGGCCAAAGTATTGGAGTTTCAGCTTCAGCATCAGTCCTTCCAATGAATATTCAGGACTGATTTCCTTTAGGATTTACTGGTTGGATGTCCTTGCAGTCCAAGGGACTCTCAAGAGTCTTCTCCAACACCACAGTTCAAAAGCATCAATTCTGCGATGCTCAGCTTTCTTTATAGTCCAACTCTCTCATCCGTACATGACTACTGGAAAAAACATAGCCTTGACTAGATGGACTTTTGTAATTATTACTGTGAATAAAAAGGAGTGAGTAAAATCAAGCTAGCAATTCCCTGTATACGTGTGTATGAAACTGAATGAAAACTGAAACATTCACTCAGTGGTGTTCAACTCTTTGTAACCCTGTGAACTATAGCCCATCAGGCTCCTCTGGGATTTTCCAGGCAAAAATACTAAGTGCATTGCCATTTCCTTTTCCAGAGGGTCTTCTCCACACAGATCTCCTGCATTGCAGGCAGACTCTTTACAGTCTGAGCCACCAGGGAAGTCCATGTGTGTATAAGTCACTATTTTTGAAAGCCAAGTTTGGGGCCATGTTTAGAAAATATGATGTAATTGTATAAATTATATCTTAACTTGCAAATCTTCCCTTCTTTAATTTGATGTCTGTAAGTATGTGATTCTGTTGATTACTATTTTTATCCTTAGCACTAGAGGTTATAAATTCTGAAAGCATCTTCAGGGATCAGAGAGTGAACAGAAACATGGGGACTGGCTGGGGTGACATAAGGGAGTTTGCCCAGCCTGGAGGTGCTCAGAGTCCATTAAAAACAAACACGCAAACTGCTGTGTCCATGGGGGTCTTTATGTAACCCACAGCCTGTGTTTGAGATCTCACTTACACACAGTTGTTTCAAGAGGTTTGACCATGAAAGCAAAGAAGGGGGAAGAAGTAGCAGGTTCAGGGAGTGACCATGGAGTGACAGGAGAGACTTTTAAGAAGCAGAAGACTTGAGTGCACAGAATGGGAGCATAGCAAACATCACAGCAGTGTACTGAACTGTTGCAATCCTGCTTTTGGATCTGTAATATTAATACTGAAGAGGGTGTTATTTGTAGTTCCTGTCAGTAATGCAGAATTTTATCCAGCACTCCATAGTGCTTTTATATAATATTAGTAATTATGACTGCCATGTCTTTACCATTTTGAATGTATAAGATGTTTACCACTGCACAGTCTCATATCCCTAAAATGACAGTGGAATGTCAATTACCATCATTTCCACTGTATAGATAAGGAAAGGGAACCCAGAGAGGTAAACTAACCTGCCAGCAAGTGGAAACCCAGACCTCCAGACTCTGTACATTTTCCACCGCCCCATACTGTGTTCCACATCTCTGCCCACAGAACGGAGGTCCAATCATGGAAATCTCACATCTCACTAGGTGGAAATTTTTTCTGCTATACCTTACCTAATGTGGCAAAGTGGAAGACAAATAACTTTCTATATAAAGAAGCAATCAAACTTGCACTCCCTTCAGCAGCACATATACTAAAATTGGAATGATACAGAGAAGCTTTGCCCAAGGATGAGATGCAAATTTGTGAAGCATTCCATATATTTAGGACCTACTGTATACCACAGGGACTTCTGCCCAATAATCTGAAATGACCTATATGAGAAAGGAATCTAGAAGGGAGTTGATGTATGCATGTACAACCGATTCACTTTGTTATACACCTGAAACTAACATTACATTGTAATCAACTATGCTCCAATAAAAATTTTTTTAAAAACCTACAGAAAATTGTTATAAGAAAAAAAGAAAAAGAATTAACCAGGCTTATTATAATACTCTCTGATAAAATTTAGCCAGACTGCAACATATATGCTCAGAGGAGAATAGCTTCATTTCTATTGGAAGAAAAAGGGGTCCCCTAGCCCTAAGCACACATTCAGATGAATCACAGCCCAAGCTCACTTGTTGACCCAGCCTCCTGAGATGCCCAGCCTGAGAACTACCCGCCTACACCTCTTTCACGAGCCTGACTCCTTTTTGAAATGGTGAACTGGAACTAACAGGACCTAACAGAAACAGAAGAGATTAAAAAGATGTGGCAAGAATACACAGAACTATACAAAAGCACAATGGAGTAGTCACTCACCAGAGCCAGACATCTGGAATGTGAAGTCAAAAGGGCCTTAGGAAACATTACTATGAACAAATGGGCCTTAGGAAACATTACTATGTGACAGAATTCCAGTTGAGCTATTTAAAATCCTAAAAGATGATGCTGTTAAAGTGCTGCACAAAATATGTCAGCAAATTTGGAAAACTCAGCAGTGGCCACAGTACTGGAAAAGGTCAGTTTTCATTCCAATCACAAAGGAGGACAATGCCAAAGAATGCTCAAACTACCCATACAACTGGACTCATTTCACATGCTAGTACAGTTATGCTCAAAATCCTTCAAGCTAAGCTTTTGCAGTACATGCACCAAAATGCCCAGATGTACAAGCTGGGTTTAGAAAAGGCAGAGGAACCAGAGATTGAATTGCCAACAATCACTGGATCATAGAGAAAGCAAGGGAATTTCAGAAAAACATCTACTTCTGCTTCATTGTTTATGCTAAAGCCTTTGACTATGTGGATCACAACAAACTGTGGAAAATTCTTAAAGAGATGCAAATACCAGACCACCTTACCTGTCTCCTGAGAAACCTGTATGCAGGTCAAGAAGCAACAGTTAGAACCAGACATGGAGCAATGGACTAGTTCAGAATTGGGAAAGGAGTATGACAAGGCTGGATACTGTCACCTTGCTTCTTTAACTTCTATGTAGAGTACATCATTCAAAACGCCAGGCTGGATGACTCACAAGCTAGAATCAAGATTGCCGGGAGAAATACCAACAACCTCAGATAAGCAGATGATATCATTTTAATGGCAGAAACTGAAGAGGAACTAAAGAGCCCATCAATGAACGTGAAAGAGGAGAGTGAAAAAACTAGCTTGGAACTCAACATTCAAAAAGTTAAGATCATGGTATCCAGTCCCTTCACTTCATGGCAAATAGAAGGAGAAAAGTAGAAGCAGTGACAGACTTTATTTTCTTGGGATCCAAAATCACTGCTGACAGTGACTGCAGCCATGAAATTAAAAGATGCTTGCTCCTTGGAAGGGAAGCTATGAGAAACCTAGACAGTGTGTTAAACAGCAGAGGCATCACTTTGCCAACGAAGGTTCATATAATCAAAGCTATGGTTTTTCCAGTAGTCGTGTACAGATGTGAGAGTTGGACCATAAAGAGGGGTGAGTGCCTAAGAATTGATGCTTTTGAACTATGGTACTGGAGAAGACTCTTGAGAGTCCCTTGGACAATAAGGAGATGAAACCAGTCAATCCTAAAGGAAATCAACCCTGAATATTCATTGGAAGGACTGATGCTGAAGCTTCAATACTTTGGCTACCTGAATTGAAGAGCTGACTCACTGGCAAAGACCTTGATGTTAGGAAAGATCGAAGGCAGGAGGAGGCAGCAGAGATGAGATGGTTTGATAGCATCACTGACTCTATGGACATGAATTTGATCAAACTCCAGAAGATAGCAAAGGAAAGGGGAGCCTTGCATACTGAAGTCCATGAGGTTGCAAAAAGTTGGACATGACTCAGCGACTGAATGACAGTAACAATCTGTTATGGTTTGAATATGTTCACCCAGAATTTATATGTATGGTTGTGTTTAGAAATGAGGCGTCTAAGGAAATGGTTAAGGTTCAAAGCAGCCATAAGGGTGGGGACTTGCGAAAAGAGACATGGAGAGCTCTGGGTGCCCCCTCCCCTCAGGGCTGACCGAGGAAGGGCCAAGCGAGGACGAGGACAGGGCCAGAAGGCGGCTAGGAAGCAGGCTTTTCAGTGAACGAATTGGCTAGGATCTTGATCTTGCACTTCTGGCCTCCAGCACTGTGAGAAAATAAATTTCTTCTATTGAATCCATCCAGTCTACAGTACTTACAGCCAGGAAAATCACAGTGATGAAAGAATTGACCCCTTGGGGAAAAGTCTATAAATATTACTTGCTTCCTGGTACTTTTCTAAATGTATCTGTTCTCAAGTTAACACCACATTTTAGAATACTGAAAATCAACTACTAAAAATAAAAGTAGACTTTTAATTTCCACATTCTGCAGGAAAATTTCTGGAAAGGCCTTTACATTCCTTATCCTCCTCACAGATTGTGTGTTTTATATCAGCTCTTAATTACAGAGGCTGGTGTTTAAATGAATATATAAAGATTTACAAAGATTTTTAAGTAGTCGAATTTGAGAATAATTGTTATTCTTATGAATAGGTATACATTTGTCCAAATTGCTTTTCTGGTAACTTTTAGGGTGATTCGCATGGTGGTCTCTCCAGTTGTTAAAAGAATCCTAAAAGACCAGAGGAGCAAGCATTTCCTGTCAGATCTGTCCTCTAGCGACTGTGTCTGCGTGACAGTTGGCCACATAAGTGCAAAGAGCACTGATCTGTGGGCCCCGGTTCTAAATAGCATCCAGGAAATTATTTCAAGTTATTAATGTCCATTTCTCCCATTTGTTGAATCAAAGGATTGAACTATGCTATGACTAAACAGAGCAGCTACATTAGATTTTAGAAAAACACTAAAAAAATATACCCTTCTTAAAAAAATAAATGTAGGGATAATGACTTCAGTCCAAGCTAACTGGAAAGGAAAACTGTCATAATTTTGACTCTGAAATACTTTTATCCGCTGAGTTCCTTCTTTAGGGTGAAAAGGAAGCAAGAGCCAGCATTTCATCATCAAAACCAGTATATCTTGCCAATACGCAAACAAAAAAACGTTTTGTTCTGCTTCTTTCAGGCATGGAAAAAATATGACTCAGTTCTGTCCTTAGTACAAGTGGCAGAGGCACTGTGGTGACTCACATTTCCAACCAGAGGGCATGAGCCTTGGGTCATGGTCAGTGGTGGTCCACACTGAGACACCAGGAACCAGGGAGGAAGTCTGTGACCCTGTGGAATCAAGAGGGAAGTAGGCTGTGGCCCTGGCAGGGAGGTTAAGAAGTCTCAGATATTCTTGACTGACTGATGAACAGTGGTTCCTTTAAATGTAAAAAGCTCCTAAATCATGAGGTTGGTATACAATTTTTAAAAATTAATTAATCGAAGTGTCTTAACTCTTGACATGGTCAGATGGCTGATGGTGTGATGGTGACTGGTGGAAGACTTCTCGAGGCGGAGTCCGCAACAGTACATTCACTGTGTTGACAGGCAGGTCTCCACTCTGGACGGACAGGGGGAAAATGCCTCCCAAGTGCAGAAAGCACACTGCCTTCCTGTTTCTTTATTAAACTTTTCATTTGGAGGGAATTGTATTAATAGCTTCCCGTGCCGAGAGCTCAGAGGCCCCTCTCCCCAGTTCCCCCATGGTGGCAGAACACACAGTTGGAGGGCAGCATTCCCCCAGACACCGATGCTGATGAAGGCACAGGGCACTCCATCACCAGGGGTCCCACTCACTGAGTCGTTAGAGGCACACCACTTCCTCCTCAGTCCTGGCAGCCACTGATGTCTCCTCCATTTCCACAATTCTTTTCATTTCAAGAATGTCCTATAAATGGAATTGTACGGTTTGTAACCTTTTGGCATTCACTTCTTTCATTCAGCATAATTCTCTGAAGAGTCGTTCAGATGGTTGTATGTCTGCATCAATAGTTCATTCCTTTTTGTCACGGAGCGCTATTCCATGGAATGGATGGACCACAGTTTTACCATTCACTCATGGAAGACAACTGGGTTGTTTTCATAGGGCTATTACAGACAAAGCTGCTGTGGACGCTTGTGTACAGGTTTCTGTGTGAACGTAAGTCTTCATCTCTGTTGGATAAACACCCAGGAATGTAATTACTGGGTTGCATGCTTAGTTGCATGTTCAGTTTGTTAAGAAACAGCCAAACTGTTTTCCAGAGTGTTTGCACCAGTTTATATCTCCACCAGCAGGAAATGGGTGATCAGGTTTCGCCCTTTCCTCCCCAGCACTGGGTGCTGCCATCATTTTTAATTTTTGCCATTCCGGTAAGTGTACAGTGATAACTCCTTGTGGTTTTAACTTGTATTTCCATAATGGTTCTTTACGTTGAACATTTTTTCCTATGCTTATTTGCCATCAGTGTATCCCCTTCAGTGAAATATCTTTTCATATTTTTTGCCCATTTTCTAATAGGATCATTTGTTTGTTACTGCTGAGTTGAATTTTGAGAGTTCTTTATGTAGTTGAGATACTAGTCCTTTATTGGACATTTACTTTGTGAACATTTTCTCCCAGTGTATGGGTTTGTCTTTTCATCTTGTTAGCATGGTCTTTTGCAAAAGATGGAGTGGGAGGGCCTTTCAGGAAGGGCTTTGGGTTGTGCACAAGCATAGCACAATGATTGCTTTTCTTGTCAGCAACACACAGAATGTTTGACAGGCAAGGAGACTGACAGATGATAATAATACCTCACATGTGGCTCTTTGCGCCAAATCTTATCCTTTAGTTCCTTTTAGGCAAAGGGGCTTCCTCTACTCACTTTGGCTTGGACGATGGGAAACTTCAACTTTTAATTTTTGCTGAGAGAAGCCAAACTTTTAAGTGAGAAATGTGGTATGTGGTAAATACTTTCACAAACATTTCCTAAAGGTAATCAAGAGAGAAATAAAAATGGAACATCCATTGAGAAAGGTCTTAAAGTAAGACCATTGCTTATTTTGAAATTCCTCCTTGAAACTCAGACAGTTCCATTAAGATATGTTAGTTGGCCAATGCCACCATTCTTTTCACATTCAGGAAAGTTCAGGAATATTTTCAGTTACAAAATCACTGGGAAATCTGATGGCAAGTATACGCCTCCATAATTGGCAGGGTTTTGTCCTCATGTGCTCTGTGTGGGTGCCCGAGAAGGCCTCTCCTCTCTGCCTTCGAGGTTGCTTTCAACCTTCTGGGGAGGTGATAAGCATTTTTACTTCCTCTCACACCTTTCCTTAAAACAGTAAGACCTTTCTATTTCTTGAAAGCATGTCTCTTCCTCTACTGTTGCCCCATGCCTGGAATAATTTTCAGTTACACAGTTACAGGGTCTGAGCAGGCCTGCTGACATGCAAGGCCTGGTATCCAGCGCCACAACCTCAGCAGCTGCAGGGTCTGGACGGTGTGACTGTTCCTGGGGCTCTTTCCCACTCAGGGATTGAACCTGGGTCTCCTGCATTGCTTCCCTGGTGGCTCAGACAGTAAAGCGTCTGCCTACAATGCGGGAGACCCGGGTTCAATCCCTGGGTCGGGAAGATCTCCTGGAGAAGGAAATGGCAACCCACTCCAGTATTCTTGCCTGAAAAATCCCATGGACAGAGGAACCTGGTAGGCTACAGTCTGTGGGGTCACAAAGAGTCGGACACGACTGAGTGACTTCACTTTCACTCCTGCATTGCAGGCGGGTTCTTTACTGCTGAGCCACCAGGGAAGCCCCAAACCAACACTCCTATTGCCTAATTCACCATCACTGTACATTAGATCTGCACACAGAGACACTTTGATTTGCCCGCAGTGTGTTAGGCAAGTCAATGGAGAGTAGAAATACCCTTGGTGACACTGTTCTGAACATCATGGGTGAATTAACTCTGGGTCTGTGGCTCACTTGTAACTCGAGGCCCCCAAGCAGTACGTCAGGAAGCACTTCCTTCATGGATGGAAAGCCTCGAGAGTCACTGGCTCCCTCCTGCCTGTAAAAGCCTGCGCTCAGCACCGCTGCAGACACTCCTATGTGGAGAGGCCACGCATGGTCGTCTGCCTCAGGCTGTGTTTATTCCTGGGGAATAGTGACTCATCAGCTGCTGAAAATATTGCGACTTTGGTTTTTTTGTGACAGCCTCTCCACATTTCCTTCCTGCAGGGCCATTTCATTTAATTACAGCATAATAGTAAACTGTGGCTATTCTGTACATCCGCACTGAGCAGATTTACATTTTTTGTTGTCAGTGGGAGCTGCTTGAAGAAAACACGTGGCATTCGCTTGTGGCGTTCTCGCAGCTGTAGGCACACAGCACTGTTCTTTGCTCCTTGGGGGCTGTCGTCCGTCTTTCCTCTGCCAGGACTGCTCACCCCTCCGCCAGGTCCAGAGGGGACCTCAGGTGTGTCCAGAGGGGACTGTGTGCTGCAGTAAGCCGATGGACGGGTGGTGATGGAAAGGAAGTGCCTCCTCTTTCTTCATCTTTATGCCTGCTAGTTGTGAACTCCAGAATTTTCTAGAATTCCACCTAAAGACAGAGTTAGCCCAGTGAGAAAGGATACAGAACTGAAATACAAACACTGACTCGTTCATGATCCAGAATCACTTACCACGTCAATACGCTGACCTCTTGTTTCATCTGGGTTTTTTCATCTATATATAGTTTCATCTTTACCCATAGGTTCTTTGCAGATCAAAGGAAAAAAGAAGACAGCAGGCACAACAGAGGCAGCCACGTCGGCTACAAATGCTCCTAAAGCTCTCTTCACTTATAAACCTGGGCAGACCCCCAGGGGCCCCCAAGGCCCCTCAGATGTGTAAGGACACAAGGACCACAGGCAGAACTGGAATAAGGAGCCCCAGAGGCTGTGGTGCTGAAGCCAGGAACAGGCAAGAACTTTAAAAATGTGAAACCAGTAGACCCTTCGGAGACTTTCAGGACAGTATTGTGTACATGAAAGAAGAACGGACTGCCAGGAGGAACACCACTATAAGAAAGAGTTGCAGGGAATTTTAAACATAGTTTTTATTTTGTTAATTTTTTATTATAAATATTTTTTATTTTTTCAAGGTATTATGGGTTATTTTTGCAGTCTTCAAAATTAGGTGGTTGACTCTTGGTTTGAAAAACAACAAAAATCCTCTACTATATAGTCTGTACTCAACATGAAGAGGTGGGAATAAAATATAATTTTTAAAAGAAATAAGTTACAAAATTCAAAGGACCAACCTAATAACAGAATGGACTCAGGTATGTGAATTCCAGGTACAGAGTGTGTTTGAGGGAATCCAGACTATGCAGTAAAAGCACAGGTGAGGGGGTTTCTGCTTTCATCAATGGGGGAACAGTAAATCTGCTCAGCTTCCCTGAAAACACCTGGAGAGGCCACGAGTTAAAAATCTGGGAAATGCAGAAGGACTAACCAAGATCTGGGGAAGATGGGGAAGAGGGGCTGAGCAGGTGGAGCTGGCACCCAGGAATGAGGGGCTGGGGCGGAGCTGCCTGCAGGCTGACTCGGAGCTGACCCTCAAGGCCAGGAGCAGGTCACCCCATAGAGACCATCCTGGCTGTGTGGCTCCGGGGCTCCCAAACACTCTCCAGCCCTCACACGGCACCCCTGTCCTCCTTGGGGCCACAGGACACAGCTCATTGCTCCTGCATGGTCCCGGGTTGCTCTGTGGGCACGGGAAGAGTGGAGAGGTGGCCATTCACCAAGAAGGTGTGCCGGTCACTGGCTCAGCAGGCAGGCAGCTTCATGCAGCCCAGGTGCAGACGGAGGAGGGAGGGCTGTCGGCAGGGACCCGTGAGGAAAGACGCACCGTTGGCCATGGCAGGTGGGGACTTGTGCCCAGAAAGCATGTGTGGCTGTGAGGAGCACGGACATGCATCTGGACTTGGAGGTCAGAGGGTCTCTCTGAGGAGTTGGGGGGAAGTAAGGCTGTTCCGGGGGAGGTCAGGGCTCCAGGGGGCCGGCGGTGGGGGCTGAGCAGCCGGCACAGGGTGTTTCAAAGTCAGAGAGGCAGCGAGGGGAGGGCAGCTGCAGGAGCTGGGACTCAGGTGCCTGTCAGACACACGTCCTGTGGCAGGTCTTCCTTCCAGTACCTTCCGCCCAAGCACTGACCCCACAAGGTGATGTGGGGTCTGCATCCCTAACCCTGGGACCTGGGGAGGGTCCCAGTGATGGTGGAGATGGCGCTGCCACCTTGCTGGGCTTCCCTGGTGGCTCAGACAGTAAAGAACCCACCTGCAATGCAGGAGATCTAGGTTCAGTCCCTGGGTGGGAAAGATCCCCTGGAGGAGGGCATGGCAACCCACTCCAGTGTTCTGGCCTGAAGAATCCCATGGACAGAGGAGCCTGGCGGGCTATAGTCTATGGGGTCACAAAGAGTCGGACATGACTGAGCGACTAAGCATAGCACAGCCGGTGGCAGGAGGGGCAGGGCCTCCCAGGGGCCCAGCTCTGGGAGCACTCACGTTGCTCTGCAGGGCCTGGAGGGAGCTTGAGGTCTGATAGCCCAGGCCAAGCTCCTGGCTGGCCCCTGGGAGCCGGACCCCATCAGGCATGTGCTGCCTGGAGCAGAGCTGGCTGGGCTGCGGCTTGTTCCAGCTGGGCTGCGGCTTGTTTCTCACCGGCAGGGACTGTGACTGTGCGGGCACACGGCCACTCAGGACGGTAGGTCGGGAGTGGAGGGGGGGTGAGTGGTGACACAGCAAGGAAGTAGGGGGCCCCAGGGTCTCTGCGGGGGAGCTGCACCCCTTCTATTGTCGTGGTCACCCGGCTGCTGCAATGTCCGGCTTGGCTGATGGAGCCTCTGTCCTGAAGGCCTGTAATGCCACAGCTGCCACGGTGTGCAGAGGCAGACGGTGGTGTTTTTGTCCACATTTCACAGGTCAGCCTTGGACAGACAGAAATCATGACTTGCTTCTCATTGTGCAAACCCAGCAGCAAGGAGGGCTTCACAGACACTCTGGTAGGGGATCCGATCTGTCACGGTGGCAGACACTTTGTTGAGATGATTGTGTGTTTTTGTAAATTAATTATTTATTGCGGCTGCACTGGATCTTCGTCGCTGCTCGAGGGCTTTCTCTGGTTGCAGTGAATGAGGACAACTCTTCCTTGCAGGCCTGGGCTTCTCACTGGGTGGCTTCTTTTGCTGTGGAGCTTGGGCTCTAGGGCGTGCAGGCTTTCTCTAGTTGTGGTGCATGGCCTTCTGGTCGTGGTGGCTTCTCTTGCTGCGGGGCACAGGCTCTGTGGGACTTCAGTAGCCGCAGCCTGTGGGCTCTACAGGCTCAGTAGTGGTGACGTGTGGGGTTTAGCCGCCCACGGCATGTGGGGTCTTCCTGGACCTGGGATGGAACTTGTGGCCCCTGCATTGGCAGGCAGATTCCTACCCGCTGCTGCTGCTGCTGCTGCTAAGTCGCTTCAGTCGTGTCCGACTCTGTGCGACCCCATAGACGGCAGCCATTTCCTTCTCCAGTGCATGAAAGGGAAAAGTGAAAGTGAAGTCGCTCAGTCGTGTCCAACTCTTAGCGACCCCATGGACTGTAGCCTACCAGGCGCCTCCGTCCATGGGATTTTCCAGGCACGAGTACTGGAGTGGGATGCCGTCGCCTTCTCCACCTACCCACTGCAGCACCAGGCAAGTCCATGATGACTGTGTTTTGAATTCACTGTTTCACCCGCTACAAAGAGCAGGAGTTGGGGGCGGACAGTGAGGGAGGTTAGTATGGGAGTGTTCCCACTGGGGCCCTCCTGCCCTTTGTCTTTTCACTGTGGGGACTCACTGTGCAGGCGATTCCTCTTGGCCCTGGATGTGCCAGTCTGGGGAATGGGGTGACAGAGGGGAAACATCTTCCTTCTGTGGCCATCAGTTTTTGTGCTCCCCTGGGCTGTTGCAGTTTCTTAATTGAACAGTGGAAACAGTGACAGACTTTATTTTCTTGGGCTCCAAAATCACTGTAGATGGTGACTGTAGCCACGAAATTAAAAGATGCTTACTCCTTGGAAGAAAAGTTATGACCAAACTAGACAGCATATTAAAAAACAGAGACGTTACTTTGCTAACAAAGGTCTGTCTAGTCAAAGCTATGGTTTTTCCAGTAGTCATGTATGGATGTGAGAGTTCAACTATAAAGAAAGCTGAGCACCGAAGAATTGATGTTTTTGAACTGTGGTGTTGGAGAAGACTCTTGAGAGTCCCTTGGACATCAAGGAGATCCAACCAGTAAATCCTAAAGGAAATCAGTCCTGAATATTCATTGGAAGGACTGATGCTAAAACTCTAATACTTTGGCCACCTGATGCGAAGAACTGACTCACTGGAAAAGACCCTGATGCTGGGAAAGATTGAGGGCAGGAGGAGAAGGGGACGACAGAGGATGAGATGGTTGGATGGTATCACTGACTCAATAGACATGAGTTTGAGTAAACTCTGGGAGTTGGTGATGGACAGGGAGGTCTGGCGTGCTGCAGTCCATGGGGTCACAAAGAGTCGGACATGACTGAGTGACTGAACTGAACTGAACTGAACTGAATTGAACTCCAGAGCTCTTCCAAGGATGTTATCACCTTGGGTAGTTGTTTTAGTTGTTATTTCTGTCGAAGAACACAGGCTGAGACTGCCTCATCCTCATCTTGCTGACGTTACCTGCGTCTCTACTCTTCGTCAACCGGCTGGGACTATAGCCAGTGGGGGAGCCCCACTCCACGGGTGCCAGGTGTGCTACGTGGTGTTGGAGGGTCAGGCTGGTAACCTAAATACACTGCCAGATTTTTCTTTCCGGGCCCCAGCCCCTCGCAGGGTTAGAAATGTGTTTCTAGCACTTCTGCGTTTCCTGAGCCAACTCACCTCTCTGTGGGTTTGATGTTAACTAAACAATACCAATGGCTAATAAATCTCTAAAGTTCTACTTTCTCATGAAATTATCACTCCTAAAACCATGTGGGACTCAGGTCACTGTGTTTTCAATAAGGTATTTTATTCCCCAGGAAATGTGTGTCTTTGCCTGTTGCCTGGAATGTGTAGCTTATGTTCTGTTACTCCATGGATTTAAGAGAGTTTTTCCAGCTTTCAAGACACATTGGAAAATCCAAAGGGCTTAATATTCTTTCTGCTCTAAGTTTTAGCAAGAAATAAGCAAAGCAAACACTGTTCTCTTAGCTGGAATAACTTGAAACTGCACTGGTAACTTTTCATATACACATGTAATCCCTTGAAAGCCCTGGCAAGAAGGAAATGTGTGAGGGTGTTTAGAGCCCTGGGTCTTCATTTCTCCTTCTCACCCTGTCTGATTCAGACTGCTCCCTCCCCACTCTGGTCCCTACAGTGTGCCCCTCTCCCTTCGAGCACAGGAAAGCAGGGCAGATGGTTTACACCACTGCAGGAGGAGAGCCTCCTGGCTGGGCTTCTGGTCTACCCATCAAACTGGAGGCTTCTTTATGCAGCTGTCCTGGGGGCTGACTCAGATCAGCTTTCCGCTTTCAAACTGCTGACCCCATGAACCCGGAGAGATTCCATCAAATTATACATGCACCAGCCCCTACGGCTAAATGTAATAGCAGCGTGGAGCTTGATTTGCACCACAACTATGTAGTCACCTTACCAGAGTACTTACACGGCTCCTGTCTGCATGCCCAAGACTACGCCGGCATCTAAGACACACTCAGGTGCATTGTCTATGGCAGAAAACCTTTCAGTTATTATTTTGTTCAGCCTAAAATGACAAAGACTAAGCAGGTTCCATGGGACTGCTTCCCTGTCAATGGTGGGCTGTGGGCTGCAGGTCACCATGCTGCCTGTAGGAGCTTCTCGTAGAGGCCCAGCCCCTTGTACTGACAGGAAGGTCGGAGCTGGGCATTCTGAGCAAATAGGAACTCTACAAATGAGACCAAGGACAGTGATGGGATGAATCTATCATGTAGACAAATACTGAAAAAAGCTTAACTTTTTCAAGATCCTTGTATTTACATTTCTGGCCTTGTCTGTAGCTTGAGCTGTAATCCATATTTTGTTCCTTTAGAGCCTGTCATCCTGTGACGGGAATAAACTCCAAATCAAAATACAGCTAAGCCTGAAGCCCCAAGCCTAACAATACTCCAGACTGTTCATAAGCATCTTTGACAGTGGGAGAATAAAAGCCAGTCCTCTTGGTGGATCTGGAAGTGTCCCTTCTCCTCTTTCAGCCACAAACCAACCCTCTTGGTTTCCTGCATAAATCTGTACATCAGCCCTTTGACTATGGCATTTCCTCCCTTTCCTTGAATCACCTTTTATTGGACTCTTCCAATTACAAAAACAGTGCATATTTATTGCCATTCATATGGAAAACACAGAAGATCCCAAAGCAGAAAACAAAAATTCCCACATTCCCCCATCAAGAAAGAAACACTCTTGGGAAGTCCCTGGTGGTTCAGTGGCTAAGACTCCCCACTCCCAATGCAGGAGGCCCAGGTTAGGTCCCTGGTCGGGAAACTAGAACCTGCATGCCACAGCTAAAAAGAATCCACAGGCTGTAACTAAGAACTGCCACAGCCAAACAAATTTTAAAAATGATTTTAAAATTAAAAAAAAGAAAAAGAAAGAAACTCTCTTTAGTTGTTGAGATAAGACCTTCTAATGATGTGTGCGTATTTATAAAAGTGGCATCTGATGTTTGTGGCTTTTCCATTGTCTGTGATAACCTTGGTACACAGGTGGGTCAAGTTGTTTGGCTGTGTCTGAAAGTTTTTCTCAACAATTCACCTGAGGCCAGGAGGTCGAGGACGCCCCATACAGGCAGAGGGACTTGGAGGGCTCCTGGTCCACGAGGAGCTCCTGGAGCAGAGACACGTCAGCCCTGGGCTGCCAGCCTGCCCGCTCTCTCTGTAGAGAGAAACTGCACCATCTACACCGCTCTCCTTCTGCTTTCTCTTACTCTCTTCAAAAGTGAAAGTGAAAGTCACCGGTGTCCAACTCTTTGCAAGCCAATGGACTGTAACCCATCAGGCTCCTCTTTCCATGGAATTCTCCAGGCCAGAATATTGGAGTGGGTAGCCATTTCCTTCTCCAGGAGATCTTCCCAACCCAGGGATTGAACCCAGGTCTCCCACATTGCAGGTGGATTCTTTACCATCTGAGCCACCGGGGAAGCCTAAATGTTGCTCTGCTATACATGCCTATCAAACACACAGGACCACTAGGCTCTACCCATGGGTTTGTGTTACCCTCTTTCACTGATTGCAGAGGTCTTCACTGAACACCCACTTCTATTCACTGCTTGTCCAGGCCCTAGGGACACTGCAGTGAGAAAACAGGTCCTCATCCTCATGGATTCACTTTCCAGAGTGGAAGACACTGTGTGTGTTAAGTCAATTCAGTCCTGTCCGACACTCTGTGACCCCATGGACTCGGTCCATGGGATTCTCCAGGCAAGAATACTGGAGTGGGTTGTCATGCCCTCCTCCAGGGGATTCCCCTGACCCAGGGATCAAACCTGCATCTCTGATACCTCCTGCATTGTCAGGCAGGTTCTTTACCACTAGCACAACCTGGGAACCCCAGAAGACACTACATAAATGACTAAATAAGATCATTTTGGATAGTGATAAGTGACCAAAATGGGGTGTGTATTATCTTCCTATTAGTGCTGTAACAAGTTATTGCAGACAGTGGATTAAACAACATAGATTAATCTTCTTACAGTTCTGGAGGCCAGAAATCTGAAATGAGTTTCAGTGAGCTAAAATCAAGGTGTCTGCAGTTCTGTGTTCCTTCCTGGGGGCTCATGGGGAGAACTTGTCCCTAATTTTCCAGCTGATAGAGGCTACCCAAGTTTGTTGGCTCCTGAGCCTTCCTCTGTCTTTCAAACTGGCAGCGGCTATACTGAGAACAAGCCCTCCGACCCTGACTCTCCTGCCTCCCTCTCCATTTTAAGGACCCCTGTGATTACCCTGCGCCCTCTCAGGTAATCTGGAATTCCCTATTGTAAGGTCAGCTGGTTAGCTCCCTTAGTCCATCTGCTACTTAACTCACCCTTTGCAAGGTGCAGTGATACGTTTGGGAGCTCTAAGAATTCGGAGGGGGCATCTTTGGAGCAGTGTAAAATAAATTAATTTTTTTAAAGAAAAAAAAGAAGCCAGCTGAGATTCGGGGAGGGACTGCATTGCGTCTGTAGATTAACTTGGAGATTATTACCATCTGAGCAACATAACATCTTCCAATTCATGAACAATAGGATATTTTTCCACTTATTTAGATCTTATTTAATTTCCATCAACAAGGTTTTATAATTTTCAAAGTATGAGTTCTAAACTTCTTATGTTGTTCCTAAGAGTTTTATTCTCTTTGATGCTATTGTAAATACAATTTTCTTAACTCCACTTTTTTTTATTGTTCCATGCAAATATATAGAAATATGATTAGTTTTTGCATTTTGACGTTATATCTTGCAACCTTGAATTCGTTATTACTTCTAGTACTTTTTAACAGGTTCTTTAAGATTTTCTATATACATTATCACGTAAACTGTGAACAGAGATGATAGTTTTACTTCTTCCTTTCCAATCCATATGCTTTCTTTTCCTTTCCTAATTGCCCTTAGGCTAGAACCTATAATTTTTTCTTTATTGTTCTTTAGATTTTATAATCTCTATGCTCTATCTTCAAACTTACTAATTATTGCTAATGCCAGTTCTCATTTATGGCTCCTCTAGTGAATTTTTCATTTTAGTTATTGTACTTTTCAGCTTCAGAATTTCTGTTTCTTTAAATTTTTTTTATTATTTCTGTCTCTCTTGGTGTTATATAATTGATGTGACATTGTCATCATCATACCTTTTTTTACTTCTTTAATTATGGTTTTCTTTAGTTCTTTGAACATTATTTATAATGGCTGTTTTGAAGTTTTAGATAAGATCTGGTCACTCTCACCAGCACTTTTTGTTGCTTGCTTTTTCCTTTCTTCCAAGTGTCTGGGTCATCCTTTCCTTTGTATGTGCTGTAATTGCAAAGTCTGTTATTATTCTGTATTTTTTCATTTAGCAATGCAGCATTAATATTTTCCCATGTCAGTAAAAGATTATCCTGTGATACTATTTTATATGGCTATATATAGATTTTAATTGGCTCTTTAACAATGAGTACCCCAGGGGGTAGATGTGAGGAAGATTTAAGAGGGTGGGGATATATAGATATATAGTTATGACTGATTCAAGATGTTGTACAGCAGAAACTAACACAACATTGTAAAGCAATTATCCTCCAGTTAAAAAGGAAAGAAGAATGAGTACCCAATTACTCATATTCAGTTCAGTTCAGTCGCTCAGTCGTGTCCAACTCTTTGCAACCCCATGAACTGCAGCACGCCAGGCCTCCCTGTCCATCACCAACTCCCACAGTCCACCAAAACTCATGTCCATCGAGTTGATGATGCTATCCAACCATCTCATCCTCTGTCGTCCCCTTCTCCTCCTGCCCTCAATCTTTCCCAGCATCAGTGTCTTTTCAAATGAGTCAGCTCTTTGCATCAGGTGGCCAAACTTTTGGAGTTTCAGTTTCAACATCAGTCCTTCCAACGAACACTCAGGACTGATCTCCTTTAGGATGGACTGGTTGGATCTCCTTGCAGTCCAAGGGACTCTCAAGAGTCTTCTCCAACACCACAGTTCAAAAGCATCAATTCTTCAGCACTCAGTTTTCTTTAGAGGCCAACTCTCACATCCATACATGACCACTGGAAAAACCATAGCCTTGACTAGACGGACGTTTGTTGGCAAAGTAATATCTCTGCTTTTTAATATGCTATCTAGGTTCGTCATAACTTTCCTTCCCAAGAGTAAGCGTCTTTTACTTTCATGGCTGCAATCACCACCTGCAGTGATTTTGGAGCCCAGAGAAATAAAGTCAGCCACTGATTCCACTGTTTGCCAGTCTATTTGCCATGAAGTGATGGGACCGGATGCCATGATCTTAGTTTTCTGAATGTTGAGTTTAAGCCAACTTTTTCACTCTCCTCTTTCACTTTCATCAAGAGGTTCTTCTTCCCTTTCTGCCATAAGGGTGGTGTCATCTGCATATCTGAGGTTATTGATATTTCTCCTGGCAATCTTGATTCTAGCTTGTGCTTCCTGCAGCCCAGCATTTCTCATGATGTACTCTGCTGCTGCTGCTGCTGCTGCTAAGTTGCTTCAGTCATGTCCGACTCTGTGCGACCCTATAGATGGCAGCCCACCAGGCTCCGCCATCCCTAGGATTCTCCAGGCAAGAATACTGGGGTGGATTGCCATTTCCTTCTCCAGTGCATGAAAGGGAAAAGTGAAAGTGAAGTCGCTCAGTTGTGTCCAACTCTTAGCGACCCCATGGACTGTAGCCTACCAGGCTCATCCGTCCATGGGATTTTCCAGGCAAGAGTACTGGAGTGGGGTGCCATTGCCTTCCCCGGATGTACTCTGCATATAAGTTAAATAAGCAGGGTGACAATATACAGCCTTGACATACTCTTTTTCCTATTTGGAACCAGTCTGTTGTTCCATGTCCAGTTCTAACTGTTGCTTCCTGACCTGCATACAGGTTTCTCAAGAGGCAGGTCAGGTGGTCTGGTATGCCCATCTTTTTCAGAATTTTCCACAGTTTATTGTGATCCACAGAGTCAAAAGCTTTGGCATATCAATAAAGCAGAAATAGATGTTTTTCTGGAGCTCTCTTGCTTTTTCGATGATCCAGAGGATGTTGGCAGTTTGATCTCTGGTTCCTCTGCCTTTTCTAAATCCAGCTTTAACATCTGGAAGTTCACGGTTCACGTATTGCTGAAGCTTGGCTTGGAGAATTTTGAGCATTGCTTTACTAGCGTGTGAGATGAATGCAATTGTGCGGTAGTTTGAGCATTCTTTGGCATTGCCTTTCTTTGGGATTGGAATGAAAACTGACCTTTTCCAGTCCTGTGGCCACTGCTGAGTTTTCCACATTTGCTGGCACATTGAATGCAGCAGTTTCACAGTGTCATCTTTCAGGATTTGAAACAGTTCAACTGGAATTCCATCACCTCCACTAGCTTTGTTCATAGTGATGCTTTCTAAGGCCCACTTGACTTCACATTCCAGGATGTCTGGCTCTAGGTGAGTGATCACACCATCGTGATTATCTGGGTCATGAAGATCTCTTTTGTACAGTTCTTCTGCGTATTCTTGCCACCCCTTCTTAATATCTTCTGCTTCTGTTAGGTCCATACCATTTCTGTCCTTTATTGAGCCTATCTTTGCATGAAATGTTCCCTTGGAATCTCTAATTTTCTTGAAGAGATCTCTAGTCTTTCCCATTCTATTGTTTTCCTCTATTTGTTTGTATTGATTGCTGAGGAAGGCTTTCTTACCTCTCCTTGCTATTGTTTGGAACTCTGCATTCAAATGGGAATATCTTTCCTTTTCTCCTTTGCTTTTCGCTTTCTTTTCACAGCTATTTGTAAGGCCTCCTCAGACAGCCATTTTGCTTTTTTGCATTTCTTTTTCTTGGTGATGGTCTTGATTCTTGTCTTCTGTACAATGTCACAAATCTCCATCCATAGTTCATCAGGCACTCTGTCTATCAGATCTAGTCCCTTAAATCTATTTCTCACTTCCACTGTGTAGTCATAAGGGATTTGATTTAGGTCATACCTGAATGGTCTATTGGTTTTCTCCACTTTCTTCACTTTCTTCAATTACTCATATACTAACAAATAAAAAAAATACTCTACTTTTGTTTTTGCTTTAATTATATTCACTTACTTTTTAACACAAAAACATTTTGTATTGGGGTATAGCTGATTAACAATGTTGTGATAGTTACAGGTGAACAGCGAAGGGACTCATCCATACATATACATGCATCCATTCTCCCCCAAACCCTGCACCCATCCAGGCTGCCATATAACAATTGAGCAGAGTTCCATGTGCTGTACAGTAGGTTTTTGTTGGTTATCCATTCCAATACTCTATTTTTGGACCATTCCCACTGATTTTTTCAGTAAGCAAACTTATTTTATATATACTTGTTTTTTCTCCAAACACAGAAATGGAGGATCAGCTGATCTTTTTCCTTCTGCAAACAAGATTTAAAAAATGATGGTCTTAAAGTGTAACAAAGGTGATGTAATTTAGACATTGGTAAAACTACCTAATTATAAAGAGGATGAACAGACTTGTTCAGTCCTCCCTTCTTCCCATCTGGATTCTCAGAGGGAATGCTGGTGGCTTTCTGCAGGAGACCCTCTCCAAGCTGTGCAGTGCTGCATACCGCATGAGGTTCTGCAACCGTTCCCCTTCTATTAAGGCCAGCATGCTTCCAGTTACTGTGACGACCAAAACCCTTCCCCCTTTACAAAATACTTCCTCGTCCAAAACTTTTGGACTATCTTTCTATAATAATTCAGTTTCAATTGCAGTAGTAAGAAAGTGGATGGAGAAGGCAAGCCATTAGAGCGGAAGAATCATTCGGAGTGTTTAAAGACCATGACTTCTACTCTGCACCGCAGGACCACAGCTGAAGCTCAGAAGCTGGGTTCCCGTTTCCTTAATCAGTAAACAAGCTGTGAGACAGGCCTTCACTCTCCCATTCCATGTGTGCAGAGGCTTATGTTCAGGGACAAGTTCATTGCCCAGAGTCACACAGCTGGTGAGCTGTTGATCTCCGTTTGATCTCTGGTCAATCCAGTTTCAAAGACCAGCTCCTGACTGCTGCTCCCTCTCTAGTGAGAGGAGAGTTTTCAAACACGGTGTAGATTCACCAACAAAGCACCCAAAAGTCAAATGAAAAGTGAAGATAAAGATGGAAGATATAAAGGAAGGACACCCAGAAATTGTTGCTAATGTTCTATTTCATACCCTGAGGGGTTGTTACATCGCTGTTTTCAATTATTCGATTTTCAAATGTATGTTGTAGTTCAAAAATTTAAAAAATAGTAAAAAGGGTGTGCTCGTGTAGGACAGTTTCTGTGAAGATCTGATTATAAGTTGAGAAGAGATAAAGGAATCAAAGGATCAAAAACATAATAAGATCAAAGTGTTAAAAAAAGGAAAAATCAGGAGTTATAAAGGTTTAGAACTTTGATACTTGAGAGGATTAGGGAAACATTTGTTTCTCATCTGCAGTTAATTTCTTCACTTGTGGGGCATAAGTAACACTCTCCAGGAGCTGAATTACCTTCTTTCAGAACATATCTTCGGAGAAGGCAATGGCACCCCACTCCAGTACTCTTGCCTGGAAAATCCCATGGACGGAGGAGTCTGGTAGGCTACAGTCCATGGGGTCGCTAAGAGTCGGACACGACTGAGCGACTTCACTTTCACTTTTCCCTTTTCATGCACTGGAGAAGGAAATGGCAACCCACTTCAGTATTCTTGCCTGGAGAATCCTAGGGACGGTGGAGCCTGGTGAGCTGCCGTCTATAGGGTCGCACAGAGTCGGACACGATTGAAGTGACTTAGCAGCAGCAGAACATATCTTTCACCTTCTTGACTTCTGCCTGTGTTAGCCTGGCATTTCCACAGCTGTAATACTGCTTGTTTTCTCCCAGTTTGCTTCTTCCTTAGTTTTTTCTCAGTGCTCCACAAGGGGATGTGTTCTTGCTCCTTCTGGGAACAAATGCCCCCCCGGCTCCTGGAGGCTGAGGAGAGAGAGGTGAGCTGCCCTCTCCTCACCTTATTGCGTTCCCCCTCCCTCCCTGACACACAGGGAAGCTTCAGCTGTGTGCCAGGTTTGCAACCCCCTCCAGTACTCCTGCCTGGAGAATCCCACGGACAGAGGAACCTCGTGGGCTACAGTAATCAGCTGTCTGAAAAGTGGTTGAACACGTTCTGAGATCCGGTACAGAGCAATCCCTGTGGCTCAGTGGTAAAGAATCCACCTGCAATGCAGGAGATGTGGGTTCAATCCCTGGATCAGCAAGATCCCCTGGAGGAGGAAATGGCAGCCCACTCCAGTATTCTTGCCTGGGAAATCCATGGACAGAGGAGGCTGGCAGGCTACAGTTCATGGGGTCACAGAGTGTTGGACACGACTGAGCGGCTGAACAAGAGCAAGTGAACACAGTGGTGGCTGCGGGAAAAGAGGGGAGGATTGGAAAGCGGGGCATGCTCGGCCCTCCCCCCGCATCCTGGTGCCCACACGCAGTGGCTTCCCTGCAGGCACCGCCTCTCTGTCCCTGCCGTCTCAGGACCAAGTGGATCTGCTCAGTTTGTCTCTGGCAGTGCACAGGCTTGGTTCACCTCTTTCGTTTCCCACCTTAGCTGCTGTTCTCTTCTCGGCTCCCTGTGGTCTTGCACACGGCCTCCTATTTCTGAATGAAAACTCTTTATTTATGCAGACTCAGCACAGCCAGCAACAGTCACGGAACCCTCTTGATTGATCCTGATCAAAGATGCGGCTCTGAGAGAGCGGAACGCTGAAAACCACAGGCAGAGTCAGTGCTCGGACAGGACCAAGCCTTCTGTTCACCACAAATAAAGAGCCATTTTCAGGCCAAGTAAGTTGTGCCTGCCCAGACGGGTGTCTGGGCTGTTTGATGTATGTTTATCCAGAAACCTTATCTTGTGTCTCTGTGAGGATAGTGCGGGGAAGGTGAAGATAAGGTGGATAGGGAAGCCAACTCTACCCAGGCAGTCACACGGAAACTTCCCCTTCTAGGGCAGAAAATCGATATTTTAAATACCTAATTCTCATCTTGTAGGATGATAACAGTTTTCCTATCAAGAAGTGAATGTCAAACTTCCCAGGTGGACCAGTGGTTAAGGAGCTGCCTGCCGATGCAGAGGATGTGGGTTCGATCCCTATTCCAGGAAGATCCCACAGGCCTCGGGGCAACTAAACCCGTGTGACATGACTGCTGAGCCTGTGCTCTAGAGCCCGTGCTCTGCAACAAGAGAAGCCACCCCAGTGAGAAGCCCGAGCACTGCAACTGGAGAGAAGCCCCCGCGCTCCACACCCAGAGAAAGTCCTCTCACAGCAACAGAGACCCAGAGTGGCCAAAAATAAATGAATAAATATTTTTTTAAAAAAGGAGAAATGCATGCCCTTGCTCACATGCTAAGCTCACTGTCTCACATACATGCAGCTGTTATACGACAGCTCTTGCCAACAGTTTATCTGCGGTGAGACAGCAGGGCTCTGTGGCACTTTCGACCTGTCTCAGTCATGTGTCTCGAAATAAATAAGTATCCTTTTCTACGGAGGATGGCCCCTTTCCTACCAGCCACCAAGCTGTCATTGGAAAATATTTATACTCGTGACAGACTTCAAATTTTTGCCTTTATTTAAAAAGTTTATGACTGTTGGGAATCCACTCAGAAGCCCAGAGCTGGAATGAAGATTAAACTCACAGTATTTTACAGGTGAGTTTCACAGGTGCAGAAACAAGCCTTCTCAAAGCTGCCCTGACCTGACTAAAGGCAGCTCCTCCTCAGGGTGGCTTCTCCTTCCAGCCCAACACTGAGAGTCAGCATCCTGTGAGCCCCCTATCTGGGAATCCCAGTGACCATGAAGAAGATGGTGAGACCCCTTGCACCTGACAAACAGTATCTAAACTCTCTGATCTCCCGTGCGTTTTCCTAAAAACCCATTGTCTTGCCTAAAGGCAGCAGCTTATTCTTCCCACAGGAACCTTCTCTCCCCTCTCCCTTCCATTTGAAGGTGGGCACAGAAGCCCCAAGTTCTAACCACCACCTTCAGTGACTCACACCTCCCTCCCTCTTCTCTCCCGGTAGACCATGTAACATGGTCTGTTACATAGTCCTTGCTCAGCAAAAATTCTCGAGCAGGGTCTTTAGCAATGAACAGACATTTAGATTCAATAGCCACTGAGATTCTGTCTCCAAGACCCTGTACTCCTTACAGCATAAAAATTTCATTATGTTGGAAACTGGTAATTTGTAATAATCTCACTGGCTCAAGCTGTACTCTGCTTTTGAGTGGATAAAAGGCTCTTTAAAGCAAGTAATGCTGCTTGAGAGCAAACTGAGGTCAAACATTATAGATGAACCACTCAAACTGTGTGTGTGCTAATTGAAGGGATTCATAGAGAGTTTTCCAAACCAGTCTTTTCTACTTAGTAACCCTTTATTAGTGTGTTTTCTGGTTACTTAGGTGTACTTGACTTTTCACTAATTCAGTTGGCCTTGCCTCTGATTAGCCTAAGTTGATAGCATTGTGCCCCATGTGAGCATCTTAACTACAGAGGCAGATAGAGATGTTAATGAGGTCCCTCTGATTAAATGAGTTTTGTAAAGATGAGTCGACGAGGATGGAGACTTTGCCTTCCTAGTGAGCCGTTGTAAACCTGGTTCTCCTGAAAGCCCAGCATCTGACAGTTTCATCTGCTTTGCTGATGATCTTTCAGAAAGCAGAAATGCCTTAGAACTGCAAAGAAGAGCTTGGCTGATGAACTGAGAGTGATGGAAATGTCTGGAAAAACTGTGGTAGCAGTGGGAGTGAGCTCCTGGACAGGTGGGCTGTCCCCAAGTCCAGGTGGGTGTTCTGGAGAAGGCTCCAGGAAGAGGCCACGCTCCTCCGTCTTGATGGCGAGTTCAGGATGGGCCCACAGGGCGGTCTGCGCAGGACAATGCTGTCCTGTCGCAACGCCCGGAGCAAGGGGCTCCTGACTCTAGTTCTCTGCCTAGCGCAGACCATGTCCAAGCACCAGGTCTTGGCACCATGTTATAAGAAAGACTTGGGCAGGGGCTTTCCTGGTGGCTCAGTGGTAAAGAATCCACCTGCCAATGCAGAAGACATGGGTTCTAGCCCTGGTCTGGGAAGATTCCCACATGCTGACGAGCAACAAAGCCTAAGCTCCACAGCTACTGAGTCCACATGCTGCAGCTACTGAGGCCCGAGCGGCCTAGAGCCCTTGCTCTACAAGAGTAGAGAAGCCTGCGCACTGCAGCTAGAGAGTAGCCCCCACTCTCTGCCACTAGAGAAATGCCACTTTAGGGCTGTTGTTGGGGAGTGCAGCCCCGGGCACAGCCCCCACGTCCCTGAGCGTTCCAGTGAGGATGAGCATGGGCTGGTCACGATAGGAACGTCCTGAATATGGGCCTCCACTGTCCCCTTGGGCCTTTTCACTGCTCGGGTTTACTGGGTGGGAATGGCAACTCTCCTCACTAAGATCTGATCCTACCACCAACACAGCCAGAAGGAGGCACAGATGTGGATGTAAGCTGACTTAAAGAAAAAACTACAGTTGTCTGGCATGTTTGCATTTATGGATTAGATAACTATACATTTGTATAGCTCCATGGCAGAGCAACCAATGAGTAGCACATTCTGGAAAGAGGATTTTAGTTAATTCAAGAGGAAATCTATAACCATCGATGCTAGCTGGCAATAGGATGGAAAGATTTGAGAAACTGCAAGCCTCTACTCGTAAGTGGAAACTTGAGTTGATGTCTCTCCTTCAGGGTATTTCAAAGGAAAATGCCGTGATGGGTGGTGTAGATGGCACCTAGGGCTCTCTGCCAGGCCCTGCACATCTGGACTCTGTGTCTACGAATCATTGGAACCTCCATCCCAATGTAGGGGCAGGACTGATGTTCCAAGCGGCTGGTGAATATTTACACGGCTTCCTCTGAGAGCAGTGCTGGGGCTTCCTCATCATATCAACCGGCACTGACAGCAGCTGAAGAGTAATTTTACTCTGGCTCCTAGGACGAGCACCAGCTATAGCAGCTCTGATGCTTCTCAAAGCTGGGCTGTATCTTCTTCCTGGAGGTCTAAGGAATTTGCTCTCCTTTCTTTTCTTTTTTTTTTTTTTATGGTAACTAGAAGGCTACCCTGAGCATCAAGAGAGAAGAAATTTGAAGTAAAACCTGGAAGCTCAACAGGCAGAATTAGAGCAAAGGAAATGGAAGACAGAGATTGAAAAGAAAGAACGGAAACATTCCAAGTGTCACTTCCAGGCCAGGCTGGAGTTTTATTACAGGATGTCTTAGTGCTCCAAGTGTTGGGCTTGGCATGACTGTCCTCCGGTGATGGGTGTGCTGTGTGTCAGGTGAAGTTGTTAGCATTTGCAAAACCAATTAAAGTGGCATTAGTGCGCCTGCATGCGTGCGCGCACGCACACACACACACACACACACACGTGTGCTAAGCTGCCCATGTGGTGTTTATGCCCTGTTTCTGGGCAGTTATTCAAGCCCACTCATTTAGAAAAAGGTTATTTGAGCAAACTCTCAAAACAGAAATTTGTTCTTTAATTTTAATTATTTTTTATTTTATTGGAAACTTCAAGGCTTCAATCAGTTCACATATTGGTTCAAAATGTAGAAAAGTAACTTTTCCTTTCTATTTGTATCAGGCTTGTAAAAATTATTTTTGCCACTCTTGTGAACTATTATTAAGTTCTAGGTACTGCCACAGGTGTTAAACACAGGAAAAGAGAAGATGTAAACGAGGAAGAAATTACTGTGATATATTGTTCTTTAAGTATAGAACATGTCCCCAAACTATATAATACAAACAATGGGACATGGAGGTGACCAAAATTATATTGTAACAACAGTTGGGGAAAAAAATTTTTTTTCTCAATTTATAACAATTTCTGATCTTGATTTCACATTATTCAGTGGCCTGAACACACTTGCATATTGGGAAAATATTTGGGGAAGTCTGTTTTAGGCCATGGCAGAGTGGCTCTTGGAGGGGACTCACTCTCCTGCTAGTAATAATTATAAACTCTGAATTAAATATTAAAAATAATAGTTTGAAGATGTCAGAGCTGAAACAAAAGCAGACAGAAACTAGGGGGTCATGATCCTTGAAACGAGAGACGCAAACCCGTGCATGCAGTTCAGACACGTTCACCTCACTGGCTCCCCCAGGGCTCCTGCTGGCTCCCCAAACACTCATCCCCAGAGCTCATGATGACAGTATCTGTCCTTTTCTGACTTCACTTTTGTCCTGGGTTTTTCCTATTTCATACATCCACCACTGTACAGTAGAGTATATTTTTGTTACTTTCCTTGTGTTCCTTTAGGACGGGGCAGGCTATATGTCTAGACATCAGTATATGAGAAAATGAAGTGATGTTGATGGTGTGATGGGTGTTCCTCTGGAGCTACATTCCTGCTCTGGCACCACCTGCTTGCTGGGGGACCCCAGGCAAGTCTCTTTGTGCCCCAAGTCCCTGATATTTGAAAGGGCGAACTCACAGGGCTGATGTGAGGATTAAAGGAGAGACTAGGGTTCAAGTGCACACACCCAGACGATGGGTGGGAGGTGTCTTGGTCAGTGGAAACGAGGGCTTGGGGCCGAGGGTGTGAGCTAAAGCCCAGGCTCCCCCCTCGCTGGCTGGGGCTGTGTGAGCCACTCAGCCTCTGTGAATCTTGGGTTCATTTGTTAAGTAGGAGTACAACACATTTCACAGGATTCTGAATGGGTCAAGTTAGAGAAGATCCGAAGCACGTCCAGCAGAGAGTAGGGTGCACCAGGCGCTCAGTCCTGGATCTCTCCCTGTCCCTGTTGCCACTGCAGCATTGTTGGGGCTCACCTCGGACCCCAGGGCCGCACCACAGCATCGTCTGGTCTCACCTTGGACCTCAGGGCCCTTGGACCTCAGGGCCTCGGCCACAGTCTGGCTCTTGCAGATGCCAGGGGACTCCAAGCTGCAGAGCTGTGGTCAGGTCACTGGTATAAATGGGTCCTGGGTGCTGAGATCTAGGGGCTGCCCTCCTGCAGTGAGAGGTGGGGAGGATGCAGAACAGCATAGGCCGGGAGACCCCGGACAGCGGTGTGTTCACGGGGGTCTTCCTCCCCTGGGAACTGGCCAGATCCCAGGCCCTGGGGGCAAAGTTGGACAGCGGTGGATCTCAGGACTCTGGCCCAATGGGCTGCAGGTTAAGGCCAAATGCCAGTTCTGGGCAGGAACAGCGTAGCAGGCAGGGCTGGCCCTTCCTGAGCCCTGGCCACGGCGGTGGGCGGGCTCCGGCCCTGAGGGTGGGGTGCAAGAGGGCCTCCTCCATCTTGCCCTCCCCAAACCCCTCCCCCACCTTCCTCACTCCATCTGCGGTCAGGTCAGAGCTGTAGGGTCGTCTGTATGTCATCTTGTATCTCTGGCCCCGGCTTCGGCACCAAACAGCACAGATGGCTGCATTTAGCAGCCCCCTCTCCGTGTCTCAGCCGAGCACCAACCGTGTCCTCAGGCTCTTCCTGGTCCTCAGTGGTGGGTGGCTCAGGCCCAGACCAGTGTCCCCTCCACTCCCCTTCTTCTTAGACACCCCAAACCAGAGCTGGCAAGCTTCCCTCGGGCTCCCCGGAGTCCACAGTGCACTTCTTCCACCATCTTCACCATGACTGGTTATGATTCTAGAATTTTCCTAAATGATAGGGAATTGGTCAGTGGTGACCTCATAGCATCCTCAAGAGACAAGTTCAAGTTTTGCTCATGATTCCAGAGACAGAGTCAAGGAGTCAAGTGACTCTCACAAAAGCAGCAGAACCGAGCTCGGCTTGTGTGACTACACTGCTTTGTCTGCTCGGGAGGTTTTCAGGGCTGGTCTTCCCAAGTGCTGATTTTAACAAGCTGCAAGTGGACACTGGGTCTGAGGGATGCCTCTGTCAGCAGGTGGCCCGTGTATTTAAGCTGGGTGCCAGTGCCCCCCAGCTCTGCTCGCCCCCCACCCTGTGGTGTAGCCGTGCACGGGCACCCAGCTGGTCATTCCAGGGCAGCTTGCCCGAGACCCCAGTCCACCCCACGTCAAGGTTGTCTTCTGGTCTCAGGAGCTTCCATCCAGTAAGCCTGAGAGTTGGCTGCAGGGGTGCTGGAACCTTGGGCTGCAGGCCCCTTGGGGGCTCAGTATGGCCCCGGAAAGATCGTTCATTCCCTGTTCACCATCTGCAGTGACTAAGGGCTGGACTTGGCTGTTGGGCAGTCAGGTCGGAACTCCGGTTCCAAGTCTGATGAGCTGTGTGACCACAGGGAGCTGACTCAGTGGCTCTGTGCCTCATTTCCCCTTATGTGAAACAGAGTCAGTGATGGTGCTTGTACAGAGAGCTGGTATGTGAGTCAAATTATTGACAATTTGTAAAGACACTGTAAAAGTGTCTGGCTCACAGACACTGCTGTCTGAACGTAGCTGAATACACTGATTCATTTGACCGAGGCTGTGTAAGCCTGGCTTATGGGCAAGCAGTGTGCTAGATGCTGACGACGTAACAGTTCAGTGGCTTAGCCAGGTCAGCGGTCGCATGGACTGCCCGGTGCCACAGGGCCCAGGCTAATCCCCTTGCAACAAAGGCCCTCGAGGTGGCTCCGAGTATGTGGGCAGGAGGGTGCCTCTGCTAGCAGAGTCCAGTTATGGACTGGACTGCAGCCGGGGGTCTCCAGACCTAGCCCAGAGGGTGCAGGCCAGGAGATCAGAGCTACCAGTTGCCTTCCTGCTAAGGTCTCAACACTTTCACTGTTTAAGGTGAAAACATTAGTTTCAACATTAATCTGTTTTCAGCAAAGCCACATGAATGATATTTAAAAGCTGCTTTATGTTTATCTTTGCAGTAACAAGTTAGCTCGTTCGATTACCCCATTTACCACCTGGAAGGGTGACTTGGCAGCAAGCTCGCACACATGCCACACTCACTGGATGTGTGGGTGGCTGAGGGACAGGGACCAGGCCTTTGGACTTCGAGGAGTGCTGGACTTTGCAGAGGGGAAGAGTGCTGCCCGAGGGAAGTCACCTAGATGCCTGGCACCGTGGGTGTGGGCTTGTTTGCCTGATAAAGTTGTTTGGTCAGCTGTTGGCTCCATTCTCAGATTTTACTTGAGGAGAATAAGCGGCTTCCCTGGGGTTTAGGCAGTTGTTTCTGCTGTGTCATAAAGTCTCAGCCGTGGAGTGTTCTCTGCGGACTCCCTGTGCCCCGCCTTGTCTCTGGGTAGAGTCATGTGCAGCCTCAAGGAGCAGGTACTCAGTTTCACCAGGCAGCTGTCCTGTCTGTCCCTGCAGCCAAGCTGCCTCACTTGGGATCGGGCACTGCCTGACTACTCCAGGGGACAGGTGTCTGGGTGCACCCCCTCGAGGTGCCCCCCCCCACTGCCGTTAACTGGAGGTCCGGAGCCTAGGGTGGAGCTGTGAAAAGGGGGACCCCAAGTAGCACAGAGCAAGTGTTGCCCCTGGCCGCACCAGCTTTCCGCTGGCTGACCTCCGCTGTCCTTCTCAGAGGCCTGGGGCAGTGCTGCCGGAGTGGGAAACATCAGGAGGGTGATACAGTCTGCCCTTGAGGGGCCGTGGGAAGTAAGCTGGACCTGGGGGACACCCGAGTCATACTGAAGAAGCCGCCAGAACACAGTTTCTGGGGATGCAGGGAGGGACTGCCAGGTGCGTGGGTCCTGACGTCTCAGGCCAGATCTGCCTGACCTACAGCTACGTGACTAATCCCCACACAAAGGCTCCTTTTAGGTATGAAGTTTGGTCAGTTCCTGGCACAGATTCTGCTGCAGGATGTACTTTCCGTCAATCAGAACTATAGCAACAAGGCAGCAAAGTAGGGAGACCAATCCCAACATAAAGAGGCCTGGGGACAAGCCCTTTGGCTGCGAAGTGACCTGGTGGTCGGAAGTCACCAGAAAGTATGCTGGGCACCCTGGGGAGTGTCCTTCACCAGGCTCGTGGTCTGAAGAGCCCTGGTCACTGGACACCCTGGTGCACTGGCCCCATGAGCTCGGAAACTGGCCATTGGCCCAGCCACTCTCCTGAGAAAGAGCCCAGGAGGCCGGTCGTGTGTCCAGGGACATGTGGTCTGGATGCATACCTGCCCCCGGGAAGCCATGCCCCGGCTGGCGGAGTGGAGGCTGAATGGATGCTTGGCGCCTTGCCCTGCCTCTGGGTCTCTTTTCCCCCGTCACAGTGCTCGTGTGTCCATCCAGAGTGTGTCCATCCAGATGGGCCTGGTGGCCGAGCAGAGGGCTCCACCCACGGCCTGGGTACACAGACACCAGGGGAGGGTTTCACGTGCTAGTTCTCGTCCCTCAAAGGCTGGCTTATAGCTCAGGTTCTGCATGGCTGTGCTGATTCTGTCGCCGCACGTTGAACTGAGACTCCCTGAAGAGAAGCTAGGCATTCAACACGCTCCATGGCAACGCTCAGGGCACGACCACGTGCTGCCCCGATGAGGTTTGCATACAGAGTTGATTCGCGGTGGTCTGTGTGCGAGTACCCCTTTCCAGGGCTGTGAGGACGGGTCACTCGACACGGCTCTCACAGCTGCAAGCGCAGGGCTCGTCAGCAGCTCAAGAGTTTAGTGTTTTAGGTGAATACGATTGCAGATTCACGGCTGAATCATAAAAATACCAAGGAGCTGTCCACTTCTCATTAACAGGATGTATGAAGTTCTCTGAGGTTTTTCTCTGACAGGGATATTCTTAATGCACTTTCTCTTTGTCAAGGGTACGTTTCTGGTTTCTCCAGTGGTTCCTCTTCTTTTCTATTGAACAAGGCGACTTCAGCTGTTCATAACACCAAGAAAATCACATAATATTATCATCATTAAAAAAAAATTCTGTCCCTTCCATATACTGTCTGTATACATGACTGAGTTATGGGACAGCTGAGAAGATGCTGGCCTTCAGCAGGGCCTGGGGTCCTGTCACTTGGAGCACCTTTGGGGAGAAGCAAGCCTCTGGTCTTGGTTTAGTGCCACATCACAAGCTTGTTGGGAATATTATTGATACTAAAAAGTAAAGCACTTTGTAAATGTTACAGTCCTACACAACGGTAAGAAATTGTTTCATTATTGCTTAGAGCTAAGAGCTAAAGAAAGGATATTTGCTATTCAGAACAAAGGATTGGTTGAATTTATCTAACTAGAATAGTTTTTAAGGAGGAGCAATGGACCATATAAGAGTGAGGGGGGAAGGCTGAGGGACATGCAGGTACCTGAGGAAGAGAGAGGGGTGTAAGCACGGCTCTGTGTGTCTCAGGAACAATGGGCACAGCTGTCTGGGGTTAGGCAAATGATCCTGATGAGTCTAATCACCTCGCAGGCTTCCTTTGGAAGTGCCTCAGACTCAGGAGGCACGCTTGTTAACACCCACAACACAAAAAAAGGGCAGTACAGCTAGTGACATGAGAGAATCCTGACTCTCTAGAATTACTTTCTGGGTTGGAATTTGGGGAGCGTAGGAGATGTTTTCACGTAAGACTGAGAGGACTTGTTAAAAGGATCTGAGAAGTTGAGGGGCACAGAGATGATGCAGGGGTAGAGCAGCTGCTGGTGGACAGCGGGCGGCCACCCGGCTTCAAGCCCCACTGCTGCCCCTTAGCAGTGACAGGCTAGTGGCAGCCTTGCTGGGCCTCGGTTCCCCGCCCACTCTAAGCATTGCTGTAGGGTTGAAATGAGTTCACATGTGGGCAGGTGCTTTGGACAGTGCACCACACCCAGTCACACGCAGGTACAGTTTCCGCAGGATGTGGTCCTGGGTTCTACAAAGGAGTGGCCATCTTTTAGCAGGTTACGGAGGCTAGTGTCCCATTGCCCCAGCCTTCTCCTCCGCCCACTCCAGAGGGCAGCCATGGAGCCGACCGCAGCCCTCTGCTTTGGGTGGGTTTTTCCTGCCCTGCCCCTCATTTGTGGGGTTTTGTGGGCCTCAGGGGCCATCTCCATCCTCCTGACCTCATCTCACCCGTGGCCTGTTTTGCACTCGCAGCAGGTCAGCCTGCCTCTGGGCTGCCCCTTCCGCTCCTGCAGTGGCAGCAGGAGGGGAGGGACTGCCCCCCTTCACAGGGTCCCAAGGATGGACCCACCTGCGGTCTGATTCTCAGAAAGGCTGTGCCGCAAATCCGGAATGGTGCCCGCGGACAGTGCACAACTGACTGGAAGCATCTGGTCCATACAGGCATTTGGGGCCACCACCGGCAGGCAGAGCAAAGGTGGGGGGCAAAGTTCCAGGTGGAGCTCGTTGGGGCAAGGCAGTGGGCAGGTCAGTCAACCACAGTCAGGGGCGCAGAGATGCTAAGACAAGAGCCAGAGTGACCGAGGCAGAGGGATAGATGAGGGGCTTCTGAGGAAAAAGAGGGACAAAAGGCCTGTGGCTGGCCTAGGTTGGGGGAAGGCTGGCAGCTCCGGTGGGGCCGAGATGGGGTGGTGGTGTAGGGTGGCCAGGGGGGCTTCGCGGGGGAGGAGAGGGGTCCCTTGTCGCACACGGCTGGGCCTCCACGGCCTTTATTTAATAAGATTCAGCAGGGGACTTTCCTGGCTGTCCGGTGGTTAAGACTGAGCTTCCAGTGCAGGGGTGGATGTTCCATCCCTGGTGGGGAAGCTAAGATTCCACCTGCCTCACCGACCAAAAAATTTTAAAAAAGGAAGGACTCATCGCGCTCACCTGGGGAGAAGCGACGTGAGCGCGCAAAGAGCAGACCCGCGCGCCCCCCACCTTCCTCTCACCCAGCCAGAGCCTGCTCCCGCGCCCCCAGACCCCCGAACTCCGGAGACCCCAGACCCCCCCGATCTCCGGAGACCCCAGACTCCCCGAGACCCCTGGAGCCCTCCGAGCCCCTCTGACCCCTCCACCCTCACCCCCCCAGGCTCCCAAAGGCCCCCCAGACCCCTGGCCCAGGTCAGCCAGGCCCTGGACCCGGCTGGGCAGCACAGATTCCCGGGGAGGCCTCTCAAGACCCTCTCCCTTCCGCGGTGGGGACGGGACCTCAGCGCCACCTTCCCGGCGCTGTCCTCCTCCAGCAGCGCGCGCCCTCTGCCCTGGCCCCGCGACCCCTCCTCCGGCCAGGCGAGGGCGCTGTGCAACCCCGAGGCCGTGCGTGGGAAGCAGGGAGAGCCGGAACTGACGCACTACAGACGGAAGTCTCGTCCGTCTCGGCGGAAGTTATTCCCCGGCTCCTCAGCGGAAGTCCGGGCAGCTGTCCCCTCGTGGCGATTGCCGGCATGGCGCACTACAACTTCAAGAAGATCACGGTGGTGCCGTCCGCCAAGGTAGGAGGCCCCGAGGGCCCTTCTGCCCCCGCTTTTCTCGGCCAGGTCGCGGGACGCTGGGGCTCCGGTCTGTAACGGTGGGTTGGAAGGGGCCGCCTTCCCCGCCAGGCCCCTTCTTAGATCACGTTCTCTCGAGATTCGGGCCCCTTGGTTTGGGGTCCTCCCAGAGAGTGGGGGTCCTTCCTCAGAGATTAGGGCCCTCAGGGGGTTGGGTTCTGCCCGGAGGAGAGGGGGAGAGTCTGGAAGCTCTATGAAGTAGGTGGGTCTGCGTGGTCTCTGTCAGAGGGACGACTGGCGGCAGCGTGCCTCCCAGAACCGGCGATGTGCCTCCCAGAGCCGACGGCGTCGCATGCCCATCTGCTTGGACGGCTTGCTTTGGACTTCATGCTGGAGTCTTTCATGTCCACCTTACCTTGGGAAATTGAAAACAGCGGGGTTTTAGCCTTACCAGTTATTTTGTGTGCTGTCAAAACTGGAGATACACAAACTGAAATAGAACTATTTCTCCTTAAAACATTCTTTTTTCCTGATTTGTGCTTGAGTTTTCTGGGTGCTTATGTTTCAGATGGTTTTAGGTATATGGAAGTTAGGATAAATATCAAGAGTGTGGGATAAAATTTATTTCAGCAGACATTTGCTGAATGTTTTCGTAAAGGCCAGGAACCATAAAGATGAACAGAGCTTTATACTGAAGATTTAATTAGAAGAAGTGTTTATAGTTTAAAATACATTTTGAACATTAGTCTTTTATGGTGATTTCAAATAAGTGGGTGAAAGACATTTTTGGTGTAACTGTCTTATTTTATTGCAGGACTTTATTGACCTGACATTATCGAAGACTCAACGAAAGACTCCGACAGTTATACACAAGCATTACCAAATCCATCGCATTAGACAATTTTATATGAGGAAAGTCAAATTTACTCAGCAGAATTACCATGACAGACTCTCACAAATTCTGACAGATTTCCCCAAATTGGATGTAAGTGACTCTGTGGGACATAACTGATTATGTAAATATGAACTTTCAGGCAGGGTTAAACCAGGTGTGTCTACTCACCTGGTGAGTAGTGAAGGAAAGAGGAAATAATTGACTTGTTCAAGTTTACTCCGAAAGTTAGTAACAAAACTGAGAGAAGATCAGAGGTTTTTTGATTGCTTAGTATCTTGTTTTCCCAGTGAAACTCCCATCTCTGAGGGCCCGGAGCATGCCTTGGGCTTTCTCTGTAACCTCTAGGCTTGTGGGGACAGTTGGAATTCTGAAAGCTGTGGCCTGAATTCAGAAGCCCAAGGTTCTGGTGGCCTGTGTGCGACTTCTCCTTTCCAAGGCTCCCTTTCCTGTGGCTTCAGATGGGGCTGGTGGCTTGAGGCCCAGCAGTGTTTTTTATCTTGTTGTTGCGGCTGATGGTCAGTGTGCTTTCTTCTTTTATGAGAGGCAGTCTCATGGGGTGCTGCCTTCTGCACTGAGCCCCCGAAGTTAGCCCCTGCTGCACTGAGCCATCTGCCTGCGTGCTTAGCTGCAGGATGCAGGAATGGACCCTGCCTGTGGAGCCCCTGAGTGGTACCACGTGGTTGTGGAGTTGCTGAGGTGATGATGCATGTGGGGTCTGTAATACAGCTTGAGAGCCTCAACTGCCCTGAGGTAGTCCCTGAAGGTGGGTTAAGGCAGAGAGAAGAGATTTGTTTATGTGACAGAAACTGCTGGTGTAAAATTCCAGGACTTGATGCTAGTGCTTAGTGGCCACTGGCTGGATGAGGGGATAGTTTCTGGGGAAAGTGCAGGTACTTCGGAAAGTACCTGAGGATGAAAAACGCAGGAAGGATGAGGTGACAGCACCAGGAAACACCTGCAAATAGAAGAGGGGCAAAGAGATGGGGGTTTTAAAACTTTCTTCTTAAGTTTTGGGCAATAACAGCATATTTACAGGTTGATGGGACTGGCTGGATGGATGGGAAAGTATTTCTGGAGCTCTCTTCTCAAGCCCAAGGGGTGGGCTCTGGTGTCCAGATGGAGTTGGGCCTGGCCAGGCCTGCACAGGGCAGGTGGACTTGGCTTCCCTGCTGACTCTTTTTCTCTGTGACTAAATAGCCACTGTTCAGGAGAGAGGCCTGGGGAGAAGATTGGGGGGTGGGGGTGGGCGATGAGGAAGAGCAGAAGGTGTGATGTGTTTCCCTACGAAGTTATGTTCAAGTGTTATCCACACACAGGAGGAGAAACTGCCAGACCAAGGTGACCATTCTGTTGTTCTTGTTACAGGATATTCATCCATTTTATGCAGATTTGATGAACATTCTCTATGACAAGGATCATTACAAGTTGGCTCTAGGACAAATAAACATTGCCAAAAATTTAGTGGACAAGTAAGGGATTTTCTTAATGTATCTTTTAAGTTACTGTCAAAGGAGAGCAAAATTTTACATGTTTTTCTGTCTTTCAGCATTGCTAAAGATTATGTGCGGCTCATGAAATATGGTGATTCTCTGTACCGCTGTAAGCAGTTGAAACGCGCTGCTCTCGGGCGGATGTGTACTATTATCAAAAGACAGAAGCAGAGTTTGGAATATTTGGAACAAGGTACTTGTTATGCATCAACAACTAACTACTTGTTAGTGCGTTCTGTTAAAGTACTTGATTGTTGTCAAGAGTTGTTTTTATAACATTTATTTTTGTTTTGTTGTAGAGATCAAAGGAACAAATTATTTATCCCAGTCTAGCTTGTAAGAAAGTTTAATAGATTAGATGTGACTGAAAAAGCAGCTAGAACTTAATTAATGCTTACATGTTAGTAGCACTATTAAAAACATTTATGTCTTTCAAATTTAATAGGCAAGGCATGTACATTATAAATGGCGGGGAGATGCCAAGATGTATAAAAATAAAGTGACCCGTAGTTTTATCTGTTACTGACATTTCAGTGTAAAACATGTTAGCATCAAACTGCTACTCCAGTTTTGTTACCTGGTAGTTTTATTCAGTAGGCAATTTCTGAATTAATGTAGAGCAATTTTTATTGAAACAATTTTGTGTTGTTTTGCATGTGTATATATTTTTACATTTCAAGTATTTTTTAACTGATTTGATTTTGATCCCCTCCCCAGCATCTTGCATGTAATTTGCAACAAGATCATAACTCTGAGCTGCTTTGACAGTGCTTCCAGTCATCGGATAGGTCTTTAGGTGGCCCGCCCAGTGGTGCTTCTGGAGCAGTTGAGGTCCCGAGGGTTGCTTGTTACGTGGAAAGGAGCCCTGTAGGCCAGGAAGTGCTAGAGCACACGCTTGCTCGAATCGCCCTCTCAAACTCGACTCTCTGCTCAGTCCTCTGGGTTGTGTGGTCTGGGCCCCACCTCAGTCTTCTGGGTGGGAACCCATGCTGTTTGGACCTAGGAGGAGGGTTCTGGGTTCAGCCTGGATGCCCCTGCAGCTGGTTCCTTCTCCATTCATTCATGTTTTCTCGTCACATGTGTGATCGTTGTTGGAGTGCGGCAACATGGCCACAGGCCTGGAGTGTACAGCTAAGTTGAGCAGACAGTCAGCTTTGAGTTGCTTATGCTTTTTCATGAAGTTAAGCACATTTACCTTCGCCTTCTCACAGTACGTCAACATCTGTCCCGTCTGCCCACCATTGACCCGAACACGAGGACCTTGATTCTGTGTGGGTACCCCAACGTTGGCAAGTCCAGCTTCATCAACAAGGTTGGTGCTGTCCCCGCACTGACAGAGGACCCGATTGTGTAGGCTGAGGGGGGCTGGCCGGTCGGTGCTGGCTCCTGTCTTAGCAGTCACGTCATGTGAGGTGTCTTGGGGTCTCTTCTGACCCCCGACAGTTAGTCTTGATGCTGTGCGGCTGAGGCGTGTTTGTTCTGGGAGGATGTGAAAGTCAGGACCTGTGGTTTGTTCCAGGTGACGAGAGCGGATGTGGACGTCCAGCCCTACGCCTTCACCACCAAGTCTCTGTTTGTGGGGCACATGGATTACAAGTACCTGCGCTGGCAGGTGAGCACTGGCCTGGGGCGTGCGGCCTCATTCCTGGCGTCTAGCTCTGGGCTTCCCACTGATGAAGGTCTGCCCATGTCCAGGGAGCCTGGGGGCTGGGGAGCAGGTCCCGAGTCGCCAGGAGCACCCCCCACCCCCCATAGACAGGCTCCAGGGCTGCATGGGGGCTGCTCTCCGTCCTCGGGTGAACTTGGGACACAGCAGCTCCTGGTGTGGCGTCTGTACTCTCCTTATGGCAGAACTTGTGATTGATGCATCCTCAGAAACCCAGAAAGGGTGGTGCAGCCTGTGTCCACAGTTGAATGTAATATTATAAACAATGATGTTGTTCTGAGCACTTGGGGGCTTGCTGGTTAATCCAGGGCTAATAGAAAGAGCAGTCCTCTTTCCATCCAGTCCTCAGCATCGCTGGTGAGCTTGTTCCTCGGTGAGAGCCTCTCCCCTGGTTTTCACTTGTCCTTTCTCCCACTGCCTTGTTCCTGCACCGTGGTCAGTGGGGAGCTCCGCCAGGGCTAGTCTAGGTCTGTGGGCCCCCTCGGCCTGTGTGCTGGGCTGACTTGTCTGCCCACAGGTGGTGGACACCCCTGGGATCCTGGACCACCCTCTGGAGGACCGCAACACCATCGAGATGCAGGCCATCACAGCGCTGGCCCACCTGCGAGCCGCAGTGCTGTACGTGATGGACCTGTCAGAGCAGTGTGGCCACGGGCTCGCGGAACAGCTGGAACTCTTCCGGAACCTCAGGCCACTGTTTGTCAACAAGGTGGGTGTGGGCTGGTGTGGTCTTGCGTGAGTGATGTGTGGCACGAAGGTGATGATTTCATTAGTTTTCTTCCTCGCTGCAGCCTCTTATTGTCGTAGCAAACAAATGTGATGTGAAGAGGATCTCTGAGCTTTCTGAGGACAATCAGGTAAATCGCCTCGACGTTTTCAAAATTTCCTGCTGATTCTGAATCTCGTCTCCCACAACCAGAGTTGAGAAGGAACGTTAGTGATGCTAGTCCACAGTGTTGTTTTACAGTTGAGATTACGTCCTTAGTGACTGAGTCGCTGTCACTAATGCCCATCAGTGGCAGAGGGACCATGAGGTTTCCTGTTGCCTCTCTCAGGGGCTGTGGGGCTGGCAGTGCCTGTGGTCAGAGCGGCAGCTCCGGGAGCTGCTTGTTGGGAAGGGCTGTCTCTCAAGTGGGCCCCTGGGCAGGTGGCATGGGTTCAGGTGTTCACGTGGCCACACTGGTCATGCTGTGATTGGTGTTTCCAGGGAGGAGGGGCCTAGGAGGGAAGCAGAGCTCCATTCTGAGCAGCCTGAAGTCCTGAGCTGGACACTTGTGTCTAGACCGGGGGCGCGTGGTCGGGCGGGCAGCGAGGTGTCAGGTAGCCTTGGTGGAGGCCCAGGTGGGGTCCCTCTTAGGGTCTTAGTGGTTTGTTTGTTGATGGGTCGTACCAGTTGCTGAGGTGTTTTCTCCAGAATTATCTTAGGTTGAGAAGGCCAGGTATTTATAAAGAACAACATTGAGAGCATTGTCTGTGAAGATATATCTTGATTTTTCCAAGGTTCTCTTCAGAAGGGTAGGCCTTGCAGAATGTTCCCTAGTGCCTCAGGAACTTGCTGCACTCTGGTTTGATTCTCCCCATAATGTGCATTATCTTAATCACAGCAGAATTTAGGGACAAATAAATAACAGTTTTGGGGAGATGTTCTTCAGAAGAATTAAAAACCACAGAGGTGTTTGTTGTGATTAGCATCTGTAGCACCTGTTGGAGGGGGAGGACGGTTTGTGGATGGAAACTGAGGATAAATGCTGCAGCTCATGTTTACTCATCTGTTGTGTTCCCAGAAAATATTTCTAGACCTGCAGGTGGAAGGCTTTCCTGTGGTGGAGGCCAGCACACTGACGGAGGAGGGGGTTATCAGAGTGAAGACAGAGGTCAGTGCTCCCCGTAAGCAGGCCTGTCCCTTTCTTGGTAGGAGCTTGGTCAGCCCTGAGCGCCAACAGCCGCACCTAGAGATGCGTCCGGGTTCCCTGCCTGCTCCACGCCCCCTCCTCCTGCCCTGTGAGTGTTGGGAGTAGGGGTCACACTCCCACCACAGGTCATCTGCACTGGTCCTGTCCCCTCGGTTCCTGCATTGGGCTGGGCTTGCCCTGACCTGGGAAGGGAGACAGCACCCGGTCCCCACTCCAGGAGCACACGGTCTCCCCTGGGCAACTTCCTCAACTTGGGGGTCCCAGCACCCAGCCCGCAGAGGCTGCTCTGAGGGAGAGCCTGGCAGGTTCTAGCCTTGGGCCCGTCTGGTGTGGGGCTCTAGCTCCTGGGCCCTTTCAGACGTCACGGGACACTGGATGCCCCATGACCCGGCTTCGCGTGTTCTCACCCTCTTAGGCTTGTGACAGGCTTTTGGCTCATCGTGTTGAAACCAAAATGAAGGGAAATAAAGTGAACGAGGTGCTGAACAGACTGCACTTGGCTGTTCCCAGCAGGAGAGATGACAAGGTGAGACCTCCTATGGAGGCCCTGGGGGCAGGGCTTGTGGGGCTGCTGGGGTTTCCTGGGTGCTCTTTAGATCAAGGTCATGCCATGCGTGTGTCAGAATCGAAAAGGTGAGAAAGGAAGGGAGGAGCCAGGTTAAACTGCTCCCTCCACCAGAGGCTGCCTCCTGCAGCTCGTCTTTCCAGAAACATTCTGGCATATCAGCTTTTCTCAAATTTTAAATAGGGTGGTGTGCATAGGTCTCTTTTTAATTGCAAGTGTATTTGTAGAGTAAAATTTAAGACACGGCGTCAAAAACGTCATTGTTCTCCAAAAGTGCACTGGAAGTTGATGCTCCTGAAGGTTTGAGAACGCACACTTCCTGTTCTGTCAGTGTGACGGACCACACGTGACTCAGTTGTCATGGTGTGTTTCTTTTGGTCTGCTTTGCACAGCTTTCGGGATCTCAGTCCCCTGACCAGGGATTGAACCCGGAACCTGGCAGTGAAGGTTGGGAATCCTAACCACTAGGCTGCCAGGGAACTGTCACGCGTTTTTTTCTTTTTTAGTTATTTTGATGTTTCTCATGTGTTCTGTTCATTCAACACTAATTTTTGGTGACCAGTCTAGGAACTAACAATAGGTAAAGATCATTGCCAGTGATGTTTGTCACTGTAAAACTATTTGTTCACAGAAAGTTGTGCCAGTTTTCAATTTTTTTCAGTACCACACATTCTTTTCTCCAAAATAAAGTGAAAATTATAAGAAGTGATGTTTCTACATTGCGGTTTCAGGCAGTCGCACTCAATGATTATTCAACTTGATTGTTTCTAGTTACTAAACATTGTGTGGAACTGGGTATTTCATGGTGATTAACATACCAGTTGACTTCTTCACTTCTGTAGGTTGATTATCTCTTATTGATTTCTAATTTTTATATTGAAGAAGTCAGACTTGTGTGTGTTTTATGCATGTGTGCTCAGTTACTTCAGTCGTGTACGACTCTTTAGGAGCCCATGGACTGTAGCCTGCCAGATTCCTCTGTCTGTGGGGTTCTCCAGGCAAGAATACATGTGTTGCCATGCCCTACTCCAGGGGATCTTCCCGACCCAGAGGTCCAACCCACGTCTCTTGTATCTCCTGCATTGCAGGCAGGTTCTTTACTCTTTACTACGAGCACCACCTGGAAAGCTCTGTACATTCTGTAGACATTTTTTTCTTTTTGTGTTTTGATTCAGCAAGCATTTCACGTGGGTATTTCCAATCATGTTTTCGCAGGAGCGGCCCCCGTTCATCCCCGAAGGTGTGGTGGCACGCAGGAAGAGGATGGAGCTCGGGGAGCCCAAGAGGAGACGGGTAGGTGAGGGAGCCCCAGGCCTGTGTTGGAGGAGGGGCGAGGGCGCCTGGGAGCATAATCCCCAGGGCTGGGACCCCCTCCTGGGTGGGGGGACAGGGCTGCCAGGGGTGGAAGCAGGTTTCCCACTGGAAGTTGGTTCTGAGCTTCAGGTGGCAAAAGGTTGGAGAGGGGTAATGCCATGGGGCTGGGGGGCACCCAGCGGTTCTGGCCCTGGGGGTCGGAAGTGCTGATGAAAACTGTTGCATTTTCATTGCAGGAACGGGACCTGGAACTGGAGTTGGGAGATGATTATATTCTGGATCTTCAAAGTAAGGGCTCAAGTGTGGTAGTTTCTTAAGATGCCAGGTGTGTGAAAAGTATGAGAGTACCTTAGTGGGTACAAGTTGTCCAGAATTTTGTTAGTTTAATTTCTTGAAGGTGAGAGGTTGCCAGGATGCTGAGATTGTTTTCCTTCCAGGTAGGTTTCTCTTGTTTTTGGTGAGGGATTATTTTTGTACCTTTCTTAGCGTATAATGCTGGGCCAGGCTGATATCATCGATAGTATCTTGTTCATTCCTCAGGACTCTTGGTTTTGAAGTACTCATGGGCCCTGGCATGAGCGTGGAACAGTCCTCTGTTCGAGCACATTACCTTTTTTACTTGGTGCTGAGCACAGATGCTCTACTGTCTTTGCAGATGTGGGACTTGGTTAAGTGGTGACTCTTTGGGCATCCGGTAGTTGAAGATTTTTTTTTTTTTGACCTTTAGAGTACTGGGATATAATGAATTCATCTGAGAAACACGACAAGATTCCTGAGATCTGGGAAGGCCATAACATAGCCGACTATATCGACCCTGACATCATGCAGGTTTGTGTCCCTGGTGACATTGTGTGACTTTCACTCCTCTTCAACTTGACCCAGGAGATACGAGCACAACTTCCCACTCCACTTTGTCCTTGGCCCTTGTTCCTTCTGCGCCCACCAAGAGCCTGGGCTCTGCACCTGGGGCCCCGTGTTCAGCCCTGTGTCCTTCCACCTGAGGCTGGTGCACGCTCTTTTCTTCACCAGACCTCCCTCCCTGTCTTCCTCTGCTGGGCTCAGGGTGCCTCCTTCATGAAGGACTCTTGCGTGTGGACACCCCAGTCACCTGCCCCACCCTGCCTCACCCCACGAGTGGACCCTCTGCTGGGGCTGCCCACTCCCCAGCCTGACCCTCCTCTTCCCTGGTCCTGCTCCAGCACTCGCGGCTGACCCCCTCCTCACTTGCTATTTCTTAAAATACGAGTGTCCACAAGTTTCTCTCTTTTTTAAAAAAAGAGAGCCTTCCTTAGACCCTGTGTTCTCCTTCAGTTGCGGTCCTGTCTTTTCTGAGTCACGTCTTTCTTAATGTGTGAAAGTGTACGATCAAGTGGCATCTAGTACATACGCGGTGTTGTGCAGCCACCACCTCCCTGTAGTCCCAAAGCCTTTTCATCATCCCTGAGTAACTCCCAGCTCTGACAGCACTTCTCTCCTCCCTGGCCTCGGGCAGCCACATCCTCTTTTGTCTCTGTCAATTTGCCTCTTTTGTATATTTTATGTAAGTGGAGTCATACAGTAAGTTGACCTCCCACTGAGCATGGGAGCATTTTCGAGGTTTGTCCATGTTGTAGCGTGTGTCAGAGCTTTCTTTCTTAGTGATGTTCTATTTCAAATGTATGACACATTCTGTATAGTATATAGTTCATGCTCTCATCCATGGATGGACATAAGGGTTATTTCCACCTTTTTGGGTGTCATGGTTCATGTATTAGTATTGAGTGTTTTCAACATGCCTGGGCAGATTCCTAGGGGAATTGCTGGATCATAAGGTAATTTTATGTCTTACTTTTTGAGGAACTGCCAGTTCTCAGATGGTGTCCTTGATTTATATTTCATGTCTTCATCTCTTCAGTTGTGCCTCTTGCTCTGTCTCTTATTGTGTAGCAGCCCGCTTCCACAGTCTGGGCTCTGATGGCCCATGATTGGCCTCACCTGGCCTATCCCCTTCCAGTCTCCTTCCCTCCTTCTGCCTTATCACACCAGTAGTGATGGGGGCACCTTTGACTCGAGCTCTTGTTGAGGTTTATTATACATTTTTAAAGATGTTATTAACCATGCAGCTAATGAGCTTGTATTTGGAACGGCTTTGGGATGGATACACAAGCTGTCCTGGTCCAAGGCCAGTTCGGGTTGATATTCGTGGTTCTTTAAGAACAGAGGTTCTTTTGTGTACCTGCTAGGAGAGAGGGGAACATTTTACATGTTTTAACCTTGTCGTTGCGAGTGATTCTTTCTAAAGAAGGTAAAGAAGTGGCCTGGAACAGTCTGCTTCTGTTGGTGTAGTCTTCTTGCTCATCTCTGTGCCTGTTTGCAGGGAGGTGAGCCTTGGTGAGGCCACGTGAGCCTGAACCTGGGCATTTGTATCACCTTGAAAGGCTTAGGAGAAACCTGGTTTTTATAAAAGTTGTTATATGTATGAGTTTTTCATTGTTGACTTTAATTATGACTTTTTTTAAAAAGAAATTGGAAGAGTTAGAAAAAGAAGAAGAACTAAGAACAGCTGCTGGAGAGTATGACAGTGAATCTGAAAGTGAAGATGAAGAAATGGCAGAGATTCGACAGCTGGCAAAACAGATTAGGGAAAAAAAGAAGCTGAAGATTCTACAGTCCAGAGAGAAGGACACACAGGGGCCCAGGATGCCTCGGACGGCCAAGAAGGCAAGTGTTGTGCTCAAGAGTCAGAGGTTCTTGTGGGCATCTATATGGCCCTGCCCTTTGGTTGGTGTAAGTTGACTTTTGAGGTTGGCTGAATGTTGACCTTCTATATTGAGTGTTCCACCCTTTCTTGGTGACTTTCACTGTTGGATACAACTACTTTGTAGCTGTACAAGTAAAGATCGTTGAGTTATGGGTAAATTTATGGAGGTAAACTCATCAGTTAACACGTCCTTATTCCTTAATTCTTCATTGGTCAGGACTTACCTTTTACTTTTTTCAGAAACCTAACGTAGTCTAACTCAGAGCCAAAGTGATTTATCTGAGCCCTGTGACTGGTTAGGATGGGGAGGTTCACACTGAGGCACAAGTGGATTGGATGGAGCCAGGGTCCTCCCGTCCTCAGGTCCATCTCCTTGGGCCCTGGCTCTTGTCTGGAGTGTGCCCAGGGAAGGATAGTGTGGGGGGATGGTTGAATGAGCTGGGCCAGGCTCTCTCCATGGAGCACATGTGTGTGTTTGACATGTGGTTTCTGTGTGGTGGCGGATGACGTGGACAGCTGTGGCATTGCTGTGTCCCCCCACCGTGGGGGAGGAGGTGCTGGCCTCTTGGGTCTGCATGTTTGAACCCCTGGGGAGCTGAGCGGAATCTGGGGGCAACGTGAACGTTGTCCTGTGTGTGATATGTAATCACCCAGAAAATGTTAATTTTTATCTTATTTAATGAGTTGTCCAAAAATATGCATATGAGCCCAAGTAAAAGATAGTTTCTAAAATAAGTGTAGCATGGATCATTGTTCTGTACATTTTTCCTTGAGTTTTTTTTTAAAGGTTTCATCAAACTAACTGTTTAAAACAATGTTGTTTTCCCCTTCAGGTTCAGCGGAAGGTCTTGGAGGATGAGATGCGCAGTCTTGGTGTTGACATGGACGACAAGGACAACGTGAGTGCAGATGGCCGGGGTGGGGGTGGGGCACTGTCCTGGGAACCAGGGCAGGAACAGGTTACAGAGGAGTCAGCGCTTCCGGGGTTTGTGTTGAGAATTACGTTATTTTGCACAGTTCTTATTCTTGAGCTGTGACTTTGATTTTGGTGACCAGTGTCTTTACATCGAGCTTTAATTAGCTTCAGTTTAGACAAAGTAAATGGGAGGTGGTGTTGAGTGCCTTGGTGTGAGAGGTAGATAGTTCACAGCCATGCCTCAGACCCCAGAGGTTAGAAGGCATTTCACATACCTTTTTTAGTGTCTCAGTTTTTCTTGATGAATTGAGCCAGAGTACACAACTTCATATGAAAGGGCATCTTCATGTTCTGGATTATTTCTCAAAGCAGTTTCTCAGAAGTGGAATTACCGAAACAAGGGAAACCATTGTGATAGACTAATCGTATTTTGATGAGCCATGCGTGCTGTTCACATTGTCTCCTGACTGACGATTATCGGATGCTGGGCTCTCGGCCTGCCTTCCTCTCACATTGCTGTGCAGTCTTATTTCCAGACAGTAACCTGAGGGGCACCTTGAGCAGGGGCCTGTAGAACCTGCCCTCAGCACCCGGGTCCTTGCTCAACCTCATGGCTGAGCTTTGTGGCGGCCAGTAACTGCAGAAGTGGGGTGAGAAGGAGGGCAGCTCTTGACATAAATCATGATGCTCAGGAGGTTGAACAGCCAGCTCTGAGTATCAGCAGCTGTGTGAGTGAAGACGAATATTTGACAATAATTAATGGGGACTGTGTACTTTTTTTACGGTATTTTTTTAAAGATTTGTTTGTTTATTTTGGCCATGCTGTGCTGCATTTGGAATCTTAGTTCCATGACCAGGGACTGAACCTGCATCCCCTACGGTGAAAGGGAGGACTCTTCCCCACTGGTCCACCAGGGCAGGCCCTGACTGTGTGTTTTAAATGTATTTAGCTTGTTCGACGATGGTTCTACGAGCCCTCCATGTGCCTTCTCCCCCCACTGGAGTAATTTCATGTTTGTTACTAAGGCCGGGACCCCGAGGTGCCAGGACCCCAAGGCACCGGGACCCCGAGGCACTGAAGCCTGCTCTGTTTCAGGCCCATTACGCAGTCCAGGCCAGAAGGTCTCGGAGCGTCACCAGGAAGAGGAAGCGGGAAGACTCTGTCCCGCCCGCCTCTGTGACCCGAAGTCATAGCTGTTCTCGGCCGCCACGTGATGTCTCTGGTCTCCGGGATGTCAAGGTTAGTCCCTGTAATGAGTAACTAATAAAACAGTAGCCTCTACAGTTGACCCCTTGGCGGAGGCAAACACTTGGAGCCGCAGAGATTGTGGGGTGGGTGGTGGAGGGTGCTTGGCTGAGTGCTGCACTTTGGGGTTGGGCTTGACCGCTGCACAGCCAGGCGTCCATGGGCCTTTTCTTTCCGCATGTGTGTTCCTTCTCAAGGTGGACAGAGCAGGGTATTGCAATAGCCTTGTAGCCTGAGCCTTGGTCCCAGCCACTCAGGGCTATGCTAGGAAACAGACCTGCTCAGAGCCTGGACATGGGGCCCTCACCCACCACAGGAGGGAGCTGTTTGGGGCAGTCTTTTGGAAAAGACACTTTGGATGTGTACAGTCTCTTTTTGTGGCAACTACTACTTTTTCTTCTTTTTTTTTTTTAAATACAAAAATGGTAGTTTCAGCATTTTGAAAATTCGTATAGATGAGAAAGTCTGTATATAAACTGACAAGCAGTGTGCTTTCAGGGAGCCATTTCGTCCAGTAATCTGGACTTAATACCAGCATTGCCACTTGTCAGTCAGATAAGAGTAGCTCCGTGGCTGGATCTCTGTACCCTCATCTGCTGAGAGGGAAGTAGAACAGAACAGAGTACCTGATCTTGCAGGTCTGAGAGTATCTGGTCCTCACAGGTACAAGACTGGTCTGGTACAGTTTCTATCCTGCAGGTACTGTGGTGTGTCCACGGGAAAATGGTGTGAGTGATACTCACCAGGGCTTCTCTTCACAGCACAGACCTGGACTGTTCACATCTGTTCACACTGTTTACCTTTATAGATGGTGAAGAAGGCCAAGACGATGATGAAGAATGCTCAGAAGAAGATGAATCGCTTGGGGAAGAAAGGGGAGGCAGACAGACATGTGTTTGACATGAAACCGAAGCACTTGCTCTCAGGAAAGAGGAAAGCTGGTAAAAAGGACAGGAGATAGTGTCCTTCACCGCTGAAGCACTTTGACCCAACTTTTTCCTGGTTTGGTTTCAGAGAGCTGGGAGTCATGATTAGTAAACAGAACAGTGAAGTAACTCAAGGACTTGTTTGCTGAAAGCTATGGTTATGCCTTAAATGTACAGGTGTGGGTAATTTCTGTCACTGTATTACAGATATTTTGGGTGGGCAGTGGTTTCTCATTTCTGAAGTTTTGGTTGCTTCCGACTTGCAGGACAGGAAAGATTTATTGATGTGACTGTGTTGCTTTTGATGGACAAATCTTACTCTTGTGCAAGAGAGAACTTTGGTTCACTGCACATGACGAGTCCCTTTTTGGCAAAGACCACCTCCATTTGAGGGCGTGGACAGAAGTCTGACCTGTAGGCACAGGAACTGGTGAAAGGTTACAGATAGCAGTATGCCAGCACTAAAAGGACTAAGTCATCTCCTAGTCCTTTTGTTCAGTGTACCGTTTGATTTGTCTTCAACTATTTTATACAAAATAAACTTCCAAAAGAAAGAAATTTTGATTTATTTAGTTGGTTTTATTTTTGTTTCAGTTATAAACCACTGTCAGTTTGGGCAGATGGAAAGGGAAAAAAGCAAATGACAATTCTTTTTTTGTTTTCAAAGCAAAAAATACTTTTCTGTGGAGTAGAATGTTGCCTAAGTTACTGAAGCAATTAAATGTGGGCATCTCCTGCTTCAGTGTCCACTGCTGAAGACTGATTTGAGTGGAAATCATTGTGAGGTTCATGCTCAGTAAAATGAAGGAAATTAGCATGTGAGAATATGAAGTGCTTACAACAGCATTTCTCAGCCACAAAACTTCCGTGGCCGCCGCTTTGCGTGCAGTTTCCAAGTCCTCTCTGCTCACTGTCGGTGTTTTTAAGTGCACCTCTGTGGGTCCTCCAGTGTTGAGGGGTGTAATTCAGGGCTTTTCTACACATAGGTGTGTTTGAAAGTTGCATTTTAGGGATCTAAAGTAATGTAAAAGTTTTGTTTGTGCTGGGAAAGGTTATGTTCAGAGAAACCTGTTGAATGATATCAGGCAGAACGACCAGGGACACCCAGAGTCCCTCTCTGGGATTATAGTTGCTCCGGCAGAAACACTGCTGACTCTTTGGGACTCGTGGAGTTTAAAGGCTGGCCTCTTCCCGTGGCGGGGAGGCCTTGATGGTAAACCAGTTTTTGGTCAGTTTTAGCCCCTGTGGCTCAGCATCAGCCTGTCCTCCCACTCCCAATCCCGAGTTGGTCACTGTGCCAGTGTTTCTGGAGCTGCCTGTTGGCATCAGATTGAGCCCTTCACGGGCCCTGACCTCCAAATACTGAGATTTTTGATTGGCAGTTGCTGCTTCTGATGGCAGAGGTGTCGAGAGATTGATCCCTGCCAGATGAATTTGAAGAGCCAGTGCTTATTTCTTTTTCCCCCGCATTTTTTCCTTTTTTACCCCTTTTGAGAGCTAGAGATTTAAGAATTATGACTTCAAAAAGCACTGCATGCTCAGGGATTTAGAAAGTCAACATGTTGACAAAAAGGAAACACATTTGGAAAAAGAACTGAGCCCTGAAGACCTCAGGAAGCACAGATACCCACAACTAAAAATTCACATACAAAAACAGTGTGGAAAGTGTGGTCCGTTAAAGGAAAAAAACTAGGAAACCATCCTTCAGGAAGACCAGATGGCAGACTTACTAGACAAAGACTGTAAAACAGCTGCCTTAAAGATGTTCAAGAAGCTACAGGAAGATGGAGATAGTCAGAAAAAACAATGCATGAACAAAATAGGAATATCAATAAAGTTTAATAGATGGTACCTTTGCTCTGTAACCTGTTGTCAGTGCTTTGTCCAGAATCTAAATATACGACACCACTGCCTACACAGCAAGCACAAGCCAGTGTAGTTACCAAGTTTTTTGTAAGCTAAAGAACTAGAAATAATATAAATGCATTTTGAATGCATTTACCATGCTTAAGCTACCACAGGACTTTTCACCTATTACTGTATTGAAGTTATAACAAATTAGATAACTATCAAAATGTGGTAATTTATCTTTATTTTTGTTAGATAAACTTAACATTTGCTACAGTTTTGCCTGAAATTAATAGCATTCAAGGATAATAAAGCAGTCTTAAGGTCTCAAATGTGAGAAATCTGTGGCAAGAGTTTAAAAAAGTACCATTAGTCAAGGTACAGTTTAAATAATAATATATACATATTTCATAACTCAAATCTAACATGAATATTAACCTGTTTTTGGTTAATTTGCCTACAACATGGCCTGACTGCAGACATGTCCTCCAGAAGACATTTAGCATTTGGTGTCACTGGGGCTGCCTTGGGGGAGGGGTGCCAAAGGCATTTTTTGAGTAGAACCTAAGGATGCTGCCATACAAGGCAAAGGATGAACCTTCAAAAAGAATTATCCAGCCTAAACTGCAGTGCCACAGTTAAAAGACCCTGTTGTTGAGTATGACTCAACTGACCCAAGTTCCATTTTACAAATAGTCTGTGTTCCTAGTAATTCTGAAAACCAGACTTTGCTAATAGGTATGGACTGTTTACATGACTTCACCTAGCCAATGTCTCTACCAAAATCAATGTTCGACTTCAAGTATCAAAAATACTTCCAGAATGATTAAACCACAAAATCAACTTTCAATGACAGAAATCATGCCATTTAATTCCCTTGAACTGCTCTACTATATTTATCTCTTAACATGGAAAGTTAAATTGCAATATTTTGAAGTAGATAAGCAAATAGCTTCCATTGCACATTTTTCTGGACCATGATAAAAGTTTAAAGCTACGTCAACCATCTGGCAGATAGTAAAGTGTTACACAAGTCTTCTAAAAATGTTTATCACAATATATAAAAAATGAACTCCACTTGTTTGTTTAAATGTGTCATAACCATTTGTTTAGACAGGTTAAGTTTATTTTGCTCTCTTTGTATAATAATCTCTCAATTTTTTTTTTACAAATTTCAGTACATATATATGGGGTGTATGACATAAAATCAGGAATTCTTTTCCATACAAATTTTGGTTGTAAAGTATCACTATTTCCAAGGAGAGTTCCATTAGGGAACTAGATTTTTTAAAAGTTCATTTTAAGTTTACTAACTAGAGAAATTCTTCAGTACTTTAGTAACCATTCATCTCCACTTTTACATTCTGTGTATTTTCTCATGGTCAACAAACAGATTCAAACGATTTAAGTTATCCCACCACTTAAAGAGAAAAGTATCTGCAATAATTTGAAACCATGGAGTTATCTTAATTTCACCACGGGCTGCCTTTCCTAGAAGTTCTTCTAATTCTTCCTTTGTTACGTAGCAATAGCTTTTGATCTCATTGGGGTCTGGATTCAAGGTCACGTTCTTCTTCACAAACAAAATGTAATCAATTTCATGTTCTCCCCAGATACCATCAGATTGAGCCTTGTAGTGAATTCGTGTTAGATAATTAATTTCCTCTGGAGGAACCTAGGGTAAAAAAAAAGAAAAACCTCCAAAACATCAACAAAAAAATAATCTAAATCAACCTACTACATTTCAGTAATACCTTGAACAACAGAACTAGTTTTAGAATGGTAATTTTTGAAACGTCAATTTCCTATTAATACATGGAATACATAAAGTATATATACTGTGAAAGTGAAAGTCTCTCAGTCGTGTCTGACTCTTTGCAACCCCGTGGACTACTGTTCAGTCCATGGACTTCTCCAGACCAGAATACTGGAGTGGTTAGCTGTTCCTTCTCCAGGGGATCTTCCCAACCCAGGGATTGAAACCAGGTCTCCTTCATTGCAGGCAGATTCTTTAAGAGCTGAGCCACCAGGGAAGCCCAAGAATACTGGAGTGGGTAGCCTATCCCTTCTCCAGGGGATCTTCCCGATCCAGGAAAATCTATATACTTGAAATAGTGTTAAATAGTTTCAAGTCTGAAATTTTTCCCCAAGGACCAAAAGTAGATTTATTAAAAAATGTATATTAAAGAAAATAGAGTCACTCAAACCAGAAGTGTGACATTCCCCCTCGCATCTGAATTTATAGGAGAAAAAAAAAATTCCCATTTTAACTAGGTAAGAGAAATACTTTTATTTATTCAGGTCTTATTGAAAGGGGACAATTCCAGGAACAAGAGGATAATTTCAATTCACCCAATTAGGTCTGTAGTTCACAAGAAAATACTCATCTTTGGTCAATTATGAAACAGTCAACTTTATATACTGGTTAATCAATCCACTTTGGTAGAGTTAAGTATCTACAAGTATTATGAAGTCAAAATTTAACTTATTTAATGGGCTTTTTGGGGGCCTAAGAAAACCAAGTGATACAAAGCAGAGAGCTACACTTGAATTTAAAGTTTTATTAAAAATTGTTTTAATGTATTCTAAATAGATTTCAGCTGGTATGGTGGGTTACCTCTTCCATGGGGATTCCGAGTTCGGCCTTTAACCGCCTCTGTGCTGCTCTTCTTACTCCAATAGCATCCTTTTCTTCCAGCTCACTCGGGTTGCTTAATGGGTGACTACAGCAAGTATTAGTAAAACACCCTGTAACATGTTAATGTTTATAAATATACAGAGATAAACTTTTCCTGAAAGTAGGTTAGGAAGATTAAGATAACTTGAAGTTTTAAAAGTAACAGAAAAATAAAATGATTCTGGATAATTTTAAATCTGTTATAATGCGCCGCCAGCGACCATTTTGTGAAAGACACAGGTAGATGTACATTTTTATGAATGCTTTCTTAACCTAAATGGTCAAAACGTGTATAAGACACAAATGATTACAGACACATCTATACATACCTAGCAGTTCTTATCCTTTACTGCTGCTTTATTTATTAGGTTGCATCCACCATACAAGCTTCTCGTGTGAAGAAAATAAAACTCAGCAACTGACTAGTTTTCTGATCTCGGCTACCAGAAATTAATTGCACGTGACAAATCAAATCAAAGCACGTACAGCTGCCAACAACACACAAAGGGTGAGCACTTACCTGGGAAGGTAATCTTAGCGTCTGACCTCTGCTGCAGCAGCAGCTTGTTCTCGGTGTTGAACAAGAAGACACTGAAAGCTCGGTGCAACAACCCTGACGGCGAGAGAGATGCGACGTCCTGAGTCTCTGTCTGGGGCTCGCAAGGGCTCGGGCGGCCGGAGGGGACGACGTGGGACCCCCGCCCTCCTTGCGCCCGGGGACCCAGGCCCGCCGCCCTCGCGGGCACCTCTCTCGATGTTCTCGTTCAGGTGGCAGTTCTTCTTCGTCTCCGCCCCGATCCTCCGGTCGTTCTCGTCGATGAGGATGCACATCTCCGCCAGGAGCTGCACCTGCCTCTCGTCCAGCTCGTCCGTGTTCACCTCCGGCATCACCGCCCTGCCTTCGCGCCGCCCCGGGAACCTGGGGACGGGGTTCCCACGGTCGGAGGACGCCCCCGCAGCCGCCCCCGCGCCGGCCCCCGGGCCGCGCTTACAGCCCCCAGCGCTGCTCACGCGGCGCAGACCCCGGGCCTCCGGCTACTTCCCCACACGGTTGGGTTAGACTACGGGATGAGATCCGCAAGCGCTCGGCCGTCCCCTCAGCGCGAAAAGTCCGGACCCCAGCCCGCCTCCTGGCACCTCACAGATCCTCTCCTCCGTACCTCAGACACTCGCCGTCCACTGAAAGCTGGGCCGCCGGGCGAGTCTCTCTCAGACTCCGCCCCCAGGCACGGGCCCCGCCTCCGGCCCGAGGCCCGCCCCCCGAGGCCGCGCGGCCAATTGCCCGCGCCGGCGCCAGGGCGCGCCACATTCCCGCCGGCCAATGGTGCGCCGGCCCGCGACCTACGTCACGGTCGCGCGGTGGAGCCACTCCTGATCTCCAGGCGTCTCCTCCCACGGCTCTGGCCTGCGGAACCTTCCCCAGGCCGTAGCGCGGGTGCTCTCGGCGCCTTCGGTATACAGCTGAGGTGACGCTCCTCGATTGCGGAGCGGCCTGACGGAGGGCACTCACTGACTAGGGACCTGGTGAGCGTCCGTTTACGTCTTGCCCTCGGCCCTGGCCGCTCTAGCCAGTCGGCGCACCCGAGGCGCTGCGCACGCGGCGCGCTGACGTCAGGCGTCTCCGCGCTCTCGCGGTCTGAGGCGCGGGGAGACGCTTGTGTGAAGCAGTTCTGTGCGCCAAACAGACCTGTTGGTGAGCGTGAGCTGTCCCCGCCGGGTGGTGTGGCGACTTCAAAGTAACTAGACAAGTTTGTCACTATTTGTGAAGGAAAGGAGTTAGAAAATGACTCTGCCAGTCGGGAGTTGCTGGTAAACCACCAGAAGGCGAGAGAGAGACATGGCACAGATTCCCTGTCAGAGGTCTCAGCAGGAACCAGCACCGACTGGCACCTTGATCCTGGACCTCAAGCCTCCAGACCTGAGACAAAAAATTTCTGTTGTTTAAGCCTGACTCGTGGCATTTTGTTACAGCAGCACTATCAAAGGAACGCACTGTGGAAAACGTGGGCTTTGATGTGGACCTGGATTTTAATCCAATCTTTGCTCCATTGCATACTAGCTTTTTGAGTTTTGACAACTAATTGTAACATCCTCACGCTTAATTGGACTTCCCAGGTGGCGCTAGTGGTAAAGAACTCACCTGCCAATGCAGGCGATGTGAGACACGGGTTCATTCCCTGGGTTGGGAGGATCCCCTAGAGGAGGGCCTGGTAACCTTCTCAAGTATTCTTGCCTGGAGAATTCCGTGGACAGAGCAGAGGAGTCTGGCGGGCTACAGTCCATGGGGTCGCACAGAGTCGGACACAACTGAAGCGACTTAGCGTGCTGGCGTGTTTTAAGTTCAATTCAGAATAATTTGTACTTTATTTTAGTCGATTTATAATGTTTCTGGTATACAGCAAAATGATAGTTTACACATTATTCTTTAACAGTATAGGTTATTACAAGATGTTGAATACAGTTAGTTCCCTGTGGTACACAGTAAATCCTTGGATTCTGTTTATATATAGTAGTGTATATGTTAACCCCAATATAATTTATCCACCCCCCCCACCTTACCTCTTTGGTAGGCCTAAGTTTTTTTGTGTGAGTCTATTTCTGTTCTGTAAATTAAAGTTCATTTGTATCATACTGTAAATAGTGGCATCGCTGACTCCATGGACATGAGTTTGAGCAACCTCAGGGAGTTGGTGATGAACAGGGGAAGCCTGGCATGCTGCAGTCCATGGGGTCGCAAAGAGCAGGACACGACTGGAGTGACTGAACTGAACTTAGATCCCACCTACAAATATGTGTTTAGATGACTTTCTTAGCACTGTGACCATCTCTAGGTTCATTCATGTTACAAAAGGTTTCATTTTTTTTTTTAATGAGTAGTATGCCATTGTGCACACGCATGTGTGTATACACACACCTTTTTTATCCAGTGTGTGTATACACATCTTTTTTATTCATTGTGTGTGTGTATACACACCATGTCTTTTTTTATCCATTCCATTTGTTGACGGACATTCAGATTGCTTACATATCTTGGCTATTGTGAATAGTGCTGCTGTTAACATTTGGGGGTACATGTATCTTTTGAAATCAAGAGTTTTGTCCAGATATATGGCCAGTTGTGGGATTGCTGGATCATATGGGTAGTTGTATTTTTAGTTTTTTAAGGAACCTCCACACTGTTCTCCATAGTGGCTGTAGGGTTCCCACTTCTCCACACCCTCTCCAGCATTTACAATTTGTGGACTTTTTGATGATGGCCATTTGGACCAGTGTGAGGTGGTACCTCATCGCAGTTTTGATCGGCACTTTATTAGGTTGGCTTGAGGATCAGACAAGTTAACAAATATGTTACGTGCCTGGCACACAGCGGGCCCTCAAATTGTTGATTCCATTCCCCTCTTATTTTTGTGACACTTCTTTACAGTCATTTTATTTCCAGTGACTTTTACAGAATTCTAAATATAGCAAAGATTACCTCAATTATAACAACATCCTAAGTTTCACCCAAACTGTTGATGCTGTGCTTCAAAATAAAACCACATATTAGCACCTGAATCAATTGTAGCTGATATTGTGGTTACTGGGCATTCTACCTGCTCCCTCGCCCTGCAGAATGCCTTGTGCGTATTAGGTCCCTAATAAAATTGCTAGTTGAATGGCAGCTACAACCACTAAACTTAAAACCCTCAGTTCACCTTATATAACTGATTCTAGCAATAAACTTTTATTATACTGAATATTGAAGTAACCTCGGGTTTTACTGCACAAACATTGTGGCTATTCGAATCCCCATATACGTCGAATTTGTTTCTTGTGTAACAACCGTACTAATGCTTCTCCAATTCGAATGATGAGCTTTAGTCTGTATCAAAAAAAAAAAAAAATGCTCCCACGCGTCTGATTTCGTCTTTGCTTTAGGACTTTAAACGCCCAGCTGGTTGTTCCTAGAGCAGAGGCCGCCTGCGCACCCTGTAATTTTTTCAACCTGTACAAGGACAAGAAGGCCATCAGGTCCCACCTTTCGCGGCGAGACGCTGCCTTTGTTTCGTCTCCGCAGCCAATGGCGAACACACACTTCAGACCGGAGGCTGCAGGGGGTGAGTCACCCTCCGCAGATCCGCCGGGATCGGCGCGCAGCCGCCTCGCCCGCGCCGCCCCGGGAAGCAACGCCCGGGAAGCGGTTCCCGGCACACGAGGCGGTTCCGACTGGGGCCGGCGACTCCAGAGACCCGACCCGGGTCCAAATGGACGCCAACCTGCGCCCGCCCGGGACGCCCTTGGGCCCCCGCCGCCGTGAGTACCCGCAGGTCCACAGCGCCCCCGGACCACGGGGCGCCCGCCGCCCTTCGGCCCTACGCGGGGACTTCAGATGGGTGCCGACACAGCAGGGCGAGGACCAGGTGGTCCCGGGGGCCAGCTGTGTATTCGCCGCCGCGGCGACCCACTTTAGGATCCCCGCCCCCGCAGGCAGCTGCTGGGACTTCCTGCGCGGGGCTGGACTTCCGGCGGTGCCAGCCGCGGGGCTTCCCGTCGGGCCTGCGCGTGAAGGATGGCGGGAGGGGTTTCCGGTGTGGGGCGGAGGCGGGGCGGGGACTTCCGGCGCCGGAAGTGTGGGGCGTTGGGCTGCCGGGTCTTGGGGCCGCGTCTAGGCGGGGACTCGAGGTCCTGTGCGTCTGCGTCCGTCCCGCTCGCCGCGTGGCTGGGAAGACACGGGCGGCAGCGCACTGCCCGGCTGGCACTACGCGGCGGCGGGCTCGGCGGCGTCGTGACAGGTGAGTGTTGGCCCGCCATCTTTCTCCCGGGACCGCTGCCGCAGGCTGTGCGGCGGCGGCGGCGGCCTCCGCTGGGCGGGGTTGTCCTGGGTGGCCCCGCGCACCCCGACCTGGGCCCTGATTCCGCGCCCCTCTCTGACCCCGAGCCCGGCCGGGTCTCGACGGAGTTGGAACGCGGGCCCCTCGCCCAGAGCGGCTGGGAAGGCGGGTCCTTCGCGGCCCCCGGGAACCTCGCACCCGCGAGCGTGCAGGAACCCGGGGTCCTCAGGCCCCATTGAGGGTGTGGAACCGCGCCAGGGGCGCCGCGACCTTGGGCTGGAGCGGCGGGCCGTGTCCAGCCTCGCGTCCTGCCGGGTGCTCGCACGGAGGCCCCGGCGCGTGTCCTTCCTCCCCAGGACCGGGCAGCCGCGCGCACCTGCTGTGCCTTGGCCGCGAGCTGACGCCCTCAGCCTCTTTCCCCGGGAGTACCGACGGCGCTCTGAATTCCCAAGTGCTGCTGCTTCTAAGACGACTTGACAGTTAAGAAGTTCATCCTTGATGCGAGCTCATTCTTTTAATAATTGAGGTCTTTAAATAGTGTTGGTGGTTTTCCGGTTAGAGATGCCCCTAGTCCAGCATCAGGTCCAGAATTGGTGAGCGTGCCTTCGACTGGGTCGACGACGGGACACCTTCAGCCGGTTTACCGAGGCTGGACTGCGGGGCTGCCTTTGGTTGATGTCACTCAGCAGCTGAGTTTGTCGTTTGTCTTCCGAAATTCAATAAGGGTACTTTTGCAGTGAAGTGCTATGAAAAACTCTACCGGCTTTTCAGCCACGTTTTGTGTTATTAAATGCCACATGCAGAGTATAGCTTTTAACCATTTTTTTTTTTTGCGTGTTCATAACATTTACTATTTAGTCATTGTTTTTCTTTGGCCAAAAGTGTTTAAAAAGGCCACTGAGTTTGTAATTGTGAGTATTGTTTTGTTTGTAGGGTATAGTAGGCATGTGACATGCAAGGGCAAACCAGTTGCACAGAAGGAGAGTTTATATTAAATTGATATACTTGACCAATAGGATAGGGAGGTTGGATTCTTGGAGGGAACTATTTATACTTATTCGGATGTGTTTCGGAGAAGGCAATGGCACCCCACTCCAGTACTCTTGCCTGGAAAATCCCATGGACGGAGGAGCCTGGTAGGCTGTAGTCCATGGGATCGCTAAGAGTCAGGCATGACTGAGCGACTTCACTTTCACTTTTCCTGTTCATGCACTGGAGAAGGAAATGGCAACCCACTCCGGTATTCTTGCCTGGAGAATCCCAGGGATGGCGGAGCCTGGTGGGCTGCCGTCTATGGGGTTGCACAGAGTCGGACACGACTGAAGCGACTTAGCAGCAGCAGCAGGATGTGTTTACAAAAACCAGCAGGACCTTTTATTCACATAAACCTGTTTAATGCAGTCATATGCCCTGTCAGGAAGGTTCTCTGGTGGCTCAGATGGTAAAGAACCCACCTGCCAATGCAGAAGACAGGTTTGATCTCTGGGTCAGGAAGATTCCCTGGAGAAGGAAATGGGAACCCACTCCAGTATTCTTGCCTGGGAAATCCCATGGACAGAGGAGCCTGACAGACTACAGTCCTTGGGGTCGCAGAGTCAGACACGACTTAGTGACTAAACAAGAGCTAAAACCTCTTTGGAGAACCAAAACCTCTTTCAGATTTGTAATTATTTTAAATGTGTGTGTTTGTGTAGAAATTGATGAGTGGGAAAAGATGACCATACATTGACTATTTGGTGAGGTGACCAACAAAAGTAGGCAAAGCCCAGAGTAGCATCAGGTGGTTCATGGGGTTGAGAGAGGGGTTCAAGGCTCAGGGACAGGCCGGGGTGAGAATCTTGCAAGTTAGTAGTGAAGAAAACTGCTTATTTCTACTGAAGATACAGACGCTGGACAAGCTGGTTATGTGATCCTTAAGGGAGACTATCGTTGAGGTGGAAGGAAGGTTAATATTGCAATTTTCACACTTTGTATAAGCAATTTGTAGAACCTTCAGAATGCATTAGCTTCTCAGTTTATGCTTACCAGAGTATTTCTACTGATGAAGTTTTTAAGGAAGGAAAGAGAAGCTCTCTGCTATTTTACTTGCTTGATTGAAATATTTAGAGATAGTCTCATTTTTTCTTGAGCTTTCACAGGGTTTTGATATGTTTGTTCCTTTAAAAAACATAACTTATAAACTGTGAGGTGGCTGGGATAAAGTTCTGTGTTGAAAATCTTAATAACTGAGATGCTTTATGAAGTTAGTCATTTAACATGTGTGCTCTCTGAAAAGAGAATTATATATACCTTCCTATTTTTTTTTTTAGCCTGGGAGTTCTTCTTTATTGAGTAAAAAACATACAGTAAGTTCATACAGTGTGCTAGTTGTAAATGTGCAGCTCTGTGGATTTTTACCTATATATACATCTTTGTATAAGCATAAACCAGATCAAGATAGGGAACATTCGCAGCACCCCAGAAGGCTCATTTTTGCCTTTTCCACCTGGGACCTTTATTTTTTGAAATGAAGAATATAATTTCTGGTTAAGATTCCTTTAAGTCACTTTGATTTCTTGGACAACTTTTGTATATGGCAGTTAAATAGTTTCTAAATGCTTCTGTGAAAAAGTTATTGAAGTGCTCTTCAGTGGGATCATATGAATTGCTTCAGGATCCTTGCTTAAAGAATTTATGTTCAAATATTTTAAATTAAATATCAGTATCTCTTTTTTTGTGTGTATGTAAAATTCTGCCAACTACAGATTCTGCCATTGTTTTTTTTTATACTTTTGTCTCAACTGTTTCTAATTTCTATAGCTCAAATTTTTCAGATCTAAATTTCATGAAAAAGATTTATTCTGTCATTTTTCCATCAAAAATAATTTTTGTGAGAGACAGTTTTATTCTGTGTTGCCTATATCTACCAGTAATATACTTTTCCCTCCTCGTGTGCAGAAGAGCAGTTAAAAATGGTAAGGTATTGGACTTAGAGGCATGATAGGGTCAAAGTACCCATCTTTACGTTCAGTGTAGACTTCTCCCAGTTTTATACACGTTGCTTAGTTCTCTTTTCATCTCTAAACCTGTACACCCCTGCCTCCTTGTATTTTGACATTCAAAGGCCTTGCAAAAACATAATACATTCAGTATTAGGTCCTGATTTCTTCTCCATATCTGCTGTCTCATCTCAGTAATCTGACCTCTGTTTCACCTACCTGCTGCCTCAGAAACGGGGCTCTCCTTGTTACCTCTCTTTTCTTCCCCCCACCCACCCCAATCCATTCATCTTCTTCTAATCTTAACTGTTATCATCTATTACCTTGACTGTCTCAGTAACTGCCTAACTGGCTTCTGCATTCACAGTCGTCTTACCTTGTCATGTATTTTTCACATAGCAGCCAGTCCACTATTGCTTATTTGCTTAAGAAGTTTTAAGTGACTTTCCTTTATTTTAGGATAAACTATAAAGGCAAAAGATTAGATTCTAAGCCTATCTCTCCACTTACCTTGCACCATTCTGTCCATTGTTTGCTGTATTATAGCTATAGTATTTGTTTTTTAATATCTGGGCATTTTCACATGCTATTCCTGTCCTTGAAATATCTACTCCCTTTTCTGTTTTCCATGTGGTTAATTCTTAGGAATTCTTCAGTCTTAATTTGGATGCTGGCCTCTCAGAATGATCTTTGTAACTTAGCTAATAGCTGGTCTCATAATATTTGCACAAGTCTTTTGTAGCACTTGTCACGATTTATAACTTCTGTAATAAGTTACGAGATTGTGTGTATAATATCTGTCTTCCAACTCAACTCTTAAGCTTTCTGAGAAGGTAGGAACCAAGCCTGTTTTGTTCACTACAGCATTCCCAGTGCTCAGCCCATCCAGATGAGACGAATACTGGTGAGTGACTTAATGAAGTGTAGTGCTGTTGTCATCCCTGCTTTAAAGATACAGAGTTAAGCCTTCAGAACGTGGTTATGTAACTTGACCAGAGTTACACAGCCTGTCAGTGGTAGATGTAGTGTTCATCTACCCATCAGATATATGAAGATGTGTTTATGTCAAGCCTAATAAATACAGTACAAATACAGTAGTGGCCCCAGTTTACTGTGTCCCAGTCCTCACTGTGTTGATTGTGTAGTGGGGGAAACGCTTATTAAGTGAGTAAATCATAAATAGGATGTAGGTACAAGCGTGGTGAGAGTCATGAAGTGCTGTGACTAGTGGTCATCAAGGGAGGTTGTTCTGGGAAGTGACATTCAAGCTGAGGCTTCATGATGGAAGAGAGCCAGCCCTTTGAGGGATTAGTGGGGACTTAGGTTTGTATGACTCTCAAACTCATGTGAGTGAAATAAGGTGTGATGGATAACACAGATTCTTATTGTCCTGTCAGTAGGTGAAGTCTCTGCCCTCTGCTTGAATGGGGGTTGGTCTTGTGGCTGGCTTTGACAGAGAGTATCCAAAAAAGCAAGGAGGATAGAAGATATTTTTTTTTAAATGAGAATTTTAGAGATAAAATGTTATCTTATTGTGTCCTTTTTAAAAAAACATTTGAGAGTTAAATTTTGTCTATATAATGCTGCAAAAAGTGGTAATTTTAATAAATTAGTGGATTTCAAATTTTAAAACCTAAATGCAAAGAACTAATTGACCAAATTGAATGTACTTTTTTGTTACCTTTTGTACAAGGCCTACACATGTTCAATTGGAGAGTCAAAAGATCTCTGGCTTTAGAGTAGATGTATATTTTTCCTGTTGCTCCCACTAAGTATAGCTAAAAACAGTGGACATTAAATACAAAACAAATATGAGACTGAAAAGTGGAGAGAAGAAAGAAAATTGTTTGTGTATGGGGACCTGAGAACTGACTCAGGGCTGAGTTCCCTGGGTTTTCCTCTTGCCCCATACATCCTAACCTTGGGACTGGAGCAGCCGCAACCCAGCAATGCCAAAGGGCTCAGCAAGCCCTGAGAAAGCTGGCCTCTGACCAGAAGACCAGGAAAGGGACAGACTGCCAGACAGGACGTGCTTAGAAAACCTTGTGGCCCCACCTCAGGCTGAGCATTCCAGGTGGGGTAGGGAATCTAGTCCCTGATCCCTGACAAGCCTTGTGTGGACCACACTGTGCTGGGTGGGATCAGAGAGGCCTGGTAAGGAGCTGGGTTCTCAGCTCTGTTGTGTGATAACAAAGAACACCCTCCTCTTTCCCGTTGGAATGGCCTCAGAAGAAACCTAGCAAAAGTTCAGGAATTTTGCCACCTGGAACGGCACAGTAACAAGGTGCCCTAGGTTCAGCTTGGCGGTGTGAATAGAGGCCAGGGGAGCTTCATCCGGCATTGGCAAGGGGTACTTCCTCCTGGGTGAGAGGAGGCGGAGCAGGGAGCACTTGCTTCCATCCCCACTTTCTATATCCACCTGGAAGAAACAAGGCCATACCCTTGTTGGCTGGCTGGGCCAGTGTCAGAAGAGGCCTGCTGGAAGACTTAGATCAGATCCCATGTCTGATATGGAGAAGGCAATGGCACCCCACTCCAGTACTCTTACCTGGAAAATCCCATGGATGGAGGAGCCTGGTAGGCTGCAGTCCATGGGGTCGCTAAGAGTTGGACACGACTGAGCGACTTCACTTTCACTTTTCCCTTTCATGCACTGGAGAAGGAAATAGCAACCCACTCCAGTATTCTTGCCTGGAGAATCCCAGGGACGGGGGAGCATGGTGGGCTGCCGTCTATGGGGTCGCACAGAGTCGGACACGACTGAAGCGACTTAGCAGTAGCAGCATGTCTAATAACAACACCCTGCATACTGAGGCTTCTCACACCGAGGGGGAAAATGTCAACTTGAATCAGAAAAGGTAGCTAACAGCCACACAGGAATGATGCATATGTTAGAATTGTTTGACAGGATTTTAAAGCAGCCATCATAAAACTTTCAGTGAGGAGATACTAACACTTGAAGCGAATGAAAAATAGAAAATTTCAGGAAGAAAATACGGGATGTAAAGAAGAAACAAATGGAAATTTTAGAACTGGAGAGTATAGTAAATGAGCTTGTGGAATCCATGAACTTGATGATAAAACAATGAAAATTACCCAGTCTGAACATTAGAGAGAAAATAGACTGGAAAAAAGTAAACTGAACCCCTGGGACCTGTGCCTTTAACAAGAGACCTGTCCTTATCAGAAAGAGAGGAGAGAGACAGTGGGGCTGCAAATACGTTTGAAGAAACACTGGCTAGGTATTTCCCAAGTTTGGCAAGCCATAAACCTATATTTCAAAAAGTATGGTGAAACCCAGGCAAGATAAATTCAAAGAAATCTCTGCTAAGCTGCCTCATCGTCAGACTTCTGAAACTAAAGATGAAAAAGCAGTGGGAGAGAGAAATGTCCCTTTGTCTGTAGTTGATTTCTCATCACAAACTGCAGAGCCCAGAAGGAAGTAGTATGTTTTTCAAGTGCTGAAGGAAAAGAACCATCAGATAGAATTCTCTATCAAAACATCATTCACATGATTTGTTACCAGTAGAGCTACCCTGAAATAATAGAGGAAGTTCAACAGAAAGGAAACGCTGTAGGAACACCAGGAAGGAAGAAGAAACAATGAAGAGAGTAAATGAATTGGTAAACTCAATAGACATTCCTTCTCTGACTTAGGTTTGAAAGTTGAAGCACAGCTGTCTGCTGTGGTTCTCAGAGTGTTTGGAGGAAACACTTAAGACGATTATGTTGTCAGTGGGGAGGGCAGAGGGACATGGAGGAAGTAAGGCTTCAACACTCACCAGGAACTGGTAGAACGTTGGTGGTCAGCAGACTGATAAGCTGTGAAAAAATAGTGAAGACTTAGCAGGCACTAAGAAAACTTATACAAAAGAAACTCAAAAACAAGAGAAATCAGAACGAAATTCCAAAAAAATGTTCAAATAACCTACAAGAAGGCAGAAAGAAGAAACAAAATGAGATAAGAAACAATGAATTATGCACCATTGACCAAGTAGGATTTACTCCATGGATGCATGTTTAGATCAGTATTGAAAATCAACAGTGTAACTGACCTGTTAGGGGCTTAGAAGAAAGCCACGTGCTAATATTAAGGGACGCAGGAAAAAACATGACACAACTGACACTCACTCATGAAACGCTCAGAACGTGAACAGTAGAGGAGGACGTTTCAACTTGATAAAACAATATGTTTACCCAAAACCTACAGCTAATATACTTAATGGTGAAAACTGACTATTTTTACCTCAAGATCCGAATAAAGAAAGGATGTTTGCTGTTACGTCTAATTCAACATAGCACTGGAATTTCTAGCCAGATCAGTAAGATAAGAAAAGGAAATAAAGGCATACAGATCAGAAAGGAAGAAGTAAACTGTCCTTTTTTACATGACACAGTAGTCCACATAGGAGATGCTAAATAATCTACAGAAAAATCTTGAACTAGTAAATGAGTTCAACAAGAGCGTAGGATACAAGCTTATTACACACAAATCAGTTGTATTTTTGTATACCAGCAATTTAAAATTGCACAAAAATATCTTCAGGGTTATTTGTATATGTAGAACTTTTATGCGAAACCTACAAAGTTGAGGAAGGAAATCAAAGATGATCTGAAACAGATCCTCTGTGTCCATAGATTGGAAGTCTCTACATAATAGCGATGCCAGTTCTCTCCAGATTAGTTAACAGATTAAACGCAGTTCTTATCAAAGTTCCATCAGGATTTTTGCAGATATGGATGAGATTATTCTAAATTTCTGTGGAAAGGCAAAGGAACTAGGATGGCTTAAACATTGTGAAAAAGATGTGATAGAAATCACAAGATGTCTGATTTCAAGATAGCACAGAACAGTGGAACAGAATAGAGAACCAAGAAATAATCCCATAGAAGTATAGCCAATTGATTTTTGAGCAAGATGCCAAACTTTCTCAATTTGGTGTACGATGGATTATCTTTAGCATATGGTGCTAGAATAATAGGATACCACCAGAAAAAAAAACAAACCAAAAACCTTGATCTAAACTTCACACTTTATTAAAAAAACAGCCCCAGAGTAGCCTGTAAATTTAACTGATAAAGCTAAAATTTTAAGGAGAAAACAGAAAAATTTGGGTATTTTGGATTGGTGGAAAGTTCTTAGACATGACTCTAAAAGTATGAGTCTTAGAAGAAAAATAATGGATGAGTTAGGACTTGATCAAAATTTAGAAGTTTTGGCAGAGTGGATTGTGTGTGAATTATATCTCAAACATTTTAAAAAACTTTTTAGTTTTTTTTTCCTTTAAACATACAGAAGTCTCACTCTTGGGCCTTCATTCAGGAGAAGTAGAAACTTCAGTTCAGTCGCTTAGTCGTGTCGGACTTTTTGCGACCCCATGAACCACAGCACGCCAGGCCTCCCTGTCCATCACCAATTCCCGGAGTTTACCCAAACTCATGTCCATTGAGTCAGTGATGCCATCCAACCATCTCATCTGTCGTCCCCTTCTCCTGCCCTCAATCTTTCCCAGCATCAGGGTCTTTTCAAATGAGTCAGCTCTTCGCATCAGGTGGCCAAAGTATTGGAGTTTCAGCAAAAACCTGTATGTTATTGTCATAGTAGCTTTATTTGTAATAGTAAGAAACTGGAAAGGGCCAGAATTCTTTGCAGTAGGTGAGTGGTTAAGACAGCTGTGCTGCATCCACAGGGGAGCAGCGCCAGCAGTCCACAGGAGGTGGTTGTGGTCCATCGGGGGGCGGGCCAAGAGCTCTAAGCTCAGGATCCCCAGAGGACATGCACTCTGCCACAGCAGAGCGGGGAGTGGAGGGCTGTGGGCTGGCTCCAGAGAAGGTGGGACACTGAGAGCCATCTTATGAGGACCTACAGATACTGTCGGTTATTGAAGAAGGAAGCAATATAAGTACATGCTTAAAATTACTTGCATTCACAAAGGTTTGCTGGGAGGAGGAGGGACCAGTGAGAGCAGAAAATGAGGAACTGATATTCAAAACGTCAATCTGCAGTTGAAGGAGTGTGTCCTGTGTAAATATACTGCTTAGAGTCATATTAACTAAGTGATGTGATTGTATTGAGAGGAGTTGTTGATGGTAGCAGGAAATGAATAATGTCCAAAATGGGGAAAGGAAAATGTGTTATGTGGATATTGGAATGCCATGCAGGATTTTGTGCGCTGTATGACAGTGGCCCTCACCACGGGTGAGCCCCGCGAACGTGGCCGGTTCCCAGTAAGCGGTGTTGTGAGTGAGAAGGAAACTGGAGCTTACAAACACTGACAGACCTCATTTGAGTTTTTTACTTGACTCAGATGAGAATATTTAAACATGGATTAAATAAAGCATTAAAATTTTATTTGTCCTTACCTTTTTAATGTGCTTGCTAGAAAATCTACAGTTGCTTTTGGGGCTTGCATCAGATTTCTCTAGGAGGGCATAGCTCTGGAATCTGTAGCTGGAAAATGCAGTTAGAATTCATTCCCCAGGGGTGTCGGGGAGTCTGCAGAGAGTGGGCTAAGGGAGAGTTCTCTATTTTAAATCCTTCTCTGCTGTTTGATTTTTTAAAAGGGTGTTAATGAAATTTGATAAAAAAGTTACCTCTTTAACAAAGGCTGTGGTCTCTACCTTAAAACATGTGAATGTATCACATTCTAATTTACATAGTAAATGTTAACATAATAAGGAAATTTGCAGTGAGCAGTTTCATTCTTGTCCCCTGTTTTTCCTTCATTTCAGTTTGCCATATCAGAAATAAAGTACTTGTTTTTCCTGCTCCTGTTTAGCTTCTTGCAGAAGTGACCAGGACCTCGTCTTCCAGAAGTAATGCCCACAGAAAGCGGGAGTTGTTCAGCTGCTCGCCAAGCAAAACAGAAGCGCAAATCTCACAGCCTTTCCATACGGAGAACTAACAGCTCAGAGCAGGAGAGGACGGGCCTGCCCAGAGACATGTTAGAGGGACAGGTGAGTGTCTGGTGAATATGTGAATCGTGTTGGCAGTGTTCAAAAAATAGCCCAGTGTATACAGATCTCCGAAGTAGAGGGAAAGTGTGGGTTACCAAAACAAGCAGGCCCCTCCATAGACCAGTGAAAATGAGTCAAGTGCAACAGCCTACAGAGGCAGAATTCAGTTTCCAGGTTAGTGTGTTACATATTGTAATAAATGTGGGTGTGACAGTCTGGGCTGGTTTTTGTTCTTTGCACAGGCAGATTGACAGTGTACTTTTAGGTTTCTGTCTCAGAACCTCAAGAGGAGAGCAGAATCAGGTATAATGATCTTTGTTCTCTGAGGAGTTCTTGAAATCTGATCTTTCAGTAACTTCTCTTGGCTTTACCCTGTGTCTGCTGTGTGAGTATATCTGCTGCTTATTACATTATATGTCTTTCTGATAATTTGATGCCCCCTTTATTAGTGATCTAATATTTTATTGACAAAGATAAGTTTGCTTCTACTTTTTCTAGTTCTTCTATAATGAGTAAAATGTTAGGTTTTTAAAAGGACATTGTTGTTAAGTCTAAATAAAAGCATATGTTATAGTAAAATAAATTGTAGATATATCTGCTATATGTTTATATAGGCATAAATATATATGTGTGTGTGCACGCTCAGTCATGTCTGACTCTGCGACCCCATGGACTGTAGCCCATCAGGCTCCTCTGTCCATGGGATTTCCCAGGCCAGAATACTGGAGTGGGTTCCCATTTCCTTCTCCAGGGAATCTTCCTGACCCAGGGATATAACCCGTGTCTCTTGAATCTCCTGCTTTGGCAGGTGTAATCTTTACCACGGTAGTAAAAGTATAAATACTGGGAATTCCCTGGTGGTCCAGTGGTTAGGATTGCAAGTTTCCACCACAGGGGGCATGGGTTCAATCCCTGGCCAGGGAACCAAGATGACCTGCGTGTGTGTGTGTGTGTGTGTGTGTGTGTGTGTGTGTGTGTGTGTGTGTGTGTGTGTGTGTGTGTAATAATTCCTTTGCAGTTAGAACTGATTCATCCACCACAATGTTACAGGGAAATATGGCGTAAATCTGAGAAATTGGCTCATTTGCTGTTGACCTAAGAACCTGGGACGTGGAGGGTGTGCTGGCAGGATGCAACTGTGTGTGCTCAGAAACTGGTGCCGTTGCTGGCGGATGGGTAACGTTCACTTAGGGTCCTCTTATGTACTGACTGGGTGAATAATGAATTGGTTACATTTTAACTTAATTTGAAAATAAAATTGTAGATTGAAGGGGCCTCCAGAATGGCTTTTCCTGTTCTTGTGAGCTTGGATGGTGGATGGCCACAGTGAAGTGCCACAGATGGGAGATTAAATGGCAGATGCTTCTTTCTCTCCGTGCTGGAGGTCCGGTGTGGGCAGGCTGGTCCTCCTGAGGCTTCCTTCCTGGATATGGACCCAATCTTCTGTGTCCTCACACGGCCCTTCTCGCGGGTGTCTGTGTCCTTGTCTCTTCTGGCAAGGAATGCTTGAACCAGAGCTGTGCAGTGAAACTTCTGTGGTGGAAGGTTCTAGATCTGTGCTACCTGTATGGGCACCCAGAGCCACATGTGACTGGTGGGACAGAGGAATTTAAAGATCGTGATTAACCTAGTTTTAACGTTAGTCAGATATGACCGTCAGCTCCCCCAGTGGATAGCGCAGGTTGTCTAAGGGACTTTTAAATTGTTAGTCACCTCAGTTTCCAGCAGTGACCCTTTGTTGCCACCCCTGATGGCATCTTTGGGGGTAACTCCATGTGAGGGGCCCGTGTTCTCAGGGCTTCTGCGCCGTCCCTATTGTGATGTAGAGTCAGCTGCCTCTCGGGTACCCCTTTGTGAGGGTCATTTAGAACCCTGCAGGTGGGTCGGTGCCTGTGGGCGGACGGGCAGCTCCCCGGGCTGGTGGGGGCACTTGGGCCGGTCCTGCAGCAGCAACGGCGGTGATGGCGTTGGATGCGGGCACCTGGCATGGTAGGTGTGGCAGACCTCAGGTGCGGGAGTCTGATGGCTGGGGCGTCCGAGTGGAGCCGCGGGCGATACTCTGGATGGGATTACAGGCTCTCGGCTGTTGGGCAGCCTTTATGGGAATTGGATTCTTGAGTCAGAAGCAAGGAGGCACCGGTGCTAGGTGTGGAGTGGGAACCCCATGTCTGCATTGGAAGCACTGACCCAGGCCGGGAAAGGGGCCTGCCTCTTCCATGCCAGCCATGAAAATGCAGACTCTTCTAGAAGCTTCACTAAGTCGTAGCTTTGTAGTGAAGCCCCTGCAGAGGCCTGGGACCTTCTACGCTGGTGTTTTCATTCAGCTGATTCGCCTTTCACTCTTACAGCTGAATTCACTTTTCTTCCTTGGAGCAATCTTTAAGTGCTGAGTCGAGTTACAGGAAGTGTCCAGTTTACTCTGCTTGGAGCACAGTGGATGTGAGGACTGTGAGGTATCACTTACTAAGATTAACTTGTGATGCCACATGCTGGAGCATAAAGGCTGTTCATAGCTTCATCTCCCACAAACTCGGAGATTTTAAATGGGCTTGTCTCCTTCCTTGTAAAGGGAGTTACGTGTTTGAAGACCTGCTTGGCCTCAAAACCTGTGCCATCCTGGGGAACCATTTACACAATTTGGTTTTAGTTTCAGCTGTAGGAATTTGAAACTTGAAGTTCTTTTGAGTGTTTACGTAGAAGAAATAAAATATGTAAGGATATAAAATAAGAGCTTGAATGATAATTCCCTTTGGAAAAAGTGTACTAGTGCTCGGTGTCAGAGCTCCTCATTCACTTATTTGTTCACTTTCATCAGAACCTTCTTTCTCTGCAGGATTCTAAGCTCCCTTCCTCGGTTCGCAGTACTCTTCTGGAACTGTTTGGTCAAATAGAAAGAGAATTTGAAAACCTTTATATTGAAAACTTAGAATGTGAGTATTGCTCTTATTTTAAATACTTTTATAACCTGTCACTTTTCCATATGAATATTTGAGAGTTTCATCTCTGGGTCACATTCACCTTTGTATTCCTTTTCTGTTCTTTGATGAGCTTGGGGGGCTTCGACGGCACTTGTTTACTATCTTCCAGATCTGCACACTCAGGTCAGGGTCTGGGGGCAGGGAGGTGGGGGCGTCTGTATCCTGCTGGAGTGGATTGTGACCGCAGGTCCCTGCAAAGTGGGGACAGAGGCCTCGTCTTGCTGGCGTTCCTGCACCCCGCGTCTGCTTCTCTTCTTCCCCATCCCCTGCCTTCCTCTTCCTTCTTCATGTCCACTGTGATTCAATACTTCCTCTTCCTTCTTCACCTTCCACTGTAATTCAGTACTTTCCTCTTCACTTTTTTTCTGTTTTTGGTCACACTGTGTGACTTGTGTGACTAGTTCACCGACCAGGGATTGAATCCAGGCCCTTGGCAATGAAATCCTAACCACTGGAGCGCCAGGGAACTCCCCACTGTTAAATTTTTTTCTTTTTTTCCCTTCAACTTTTAATCTTTGAGATGTGTAGCCCTCACTTGACACTCTGGTGCCAGACAACAGTAACAATAGTCAGGTTTTGTTATTGAACGTTTCCTCTAATTATTTGAGGGGAGACTAAGTATTTTATTGAGTTTCAGACAGGACCAGAACAATGTTTTTAAGTGCACAGAACAAAGTACAAAGGACGTGAACTCTGTTGAAATCCAGGAGCCCTGCTTGGGGGTCAGTAGCACAGTGTCTTTCTGGTGTGGCATGAGTGGTGGACTTTGTTTTTGGAATGTCTTTTGAGTTTTTTGGAACTCTGTGGCCATCCTCTTGTTTACTGGGATATCATTCATGTGCTTGTTTAGACAATTCTAACACGAAACACTTTTATGTTCTCAGTTTTGGAATTGGTGAATATACCTGAAAAGCACATTATTTTACTTTTCAGTGCGTAGAGAAATCGAGACTCTTAATGAGCGCTTAGCAGCTGAAGGACAAGCTATCGATGGAGCAGAACTGAGTAAGGGCCAACTCAAGACAAAAGGTGAGGCTGGCTTCCTGTGGGCGACTGCAGGGAGGAAGTCTGCCTCCAGTGCAGGGAGCACTCGCTTCCTCTCCATGGTCAGCAGGCTTGAGTAGCATCCCTCGGGTATGGGTGTGGTAGGACGAGGAGGCTCCAGGAAGCCCATGTTTCTGCTGGTGTGGACACGCCCCGGGTTTGCACTGTCCTCTGTGTCCTCGAGCTGTCTCCCCATCCCAGCTCTGACGTTCTTGCTTGTGTGATTTTCTTGATGGTTGGTTCTGTGTCTCTGCAGCCAGTCACAGCACCAGCCAGCTTTCTCAGAAACTGAAGACCACCTACAAGGCCTCCACCAGCAAGGTATGTGTGGCTCTCAGGCCATGATGAGTGTGCGGGTTTGCATGTAGTGCAATGGAAGAGAGGAACCTAATATTTAAGACAAGTATTGGAGATGTTAAGTGGCTCCAGGGCATAGGCACTTGGATGCTACCTATGCTGCTTACTGTGGCTGACACATCGTGTGTTAGTAGGTGTGGTCTTTAGTAGGTGTGGTCTTTTTTGTGGGAAAGTACATTTTTTATTGTTAATGTGGCTTGATAAGGAGATTCTGAATTCAGAGAAGCTAATAAATGGGTATAAAGCAATGGAACTTACATTCTGAGTTATAGTTAGATTTTAGTTCATCTCTTCTTTAATTTGCTAAGTATGATAAAAAAGTGAAGGTCCAGAGGCAGAATAGAGACATTTGTCGTATTTTGCTGTTTTATAAATCATTATCTGATCTTTTTAAAGTGGCAAGGATTTAATTATTTGGGAATTAGTTTATCTCTGGGAGAGTACTACTATGAAATAATATTTTGAGGTGATTTGTGTGCATCTCTGCTTTGGGGTATTTGGAATAAACAAGATAAATTACCTGCCTAACTTAAATGAGTGTATAGTACTTTTGCTTAATTTTAGGAGGAAGTTGAAATTTGTGGTGAGTCTGCTGTGAAGGCATAAATAGTTTTTTGTTAGCTTTTTATTTTTCCCTTAAGTAACTTAAGCTTTTATCCACAGTGAGATGAACTGCAACTCAAGGAGCAGCTTCAGTCTTAGGCTATTTCTGCTTATTTGAAAGTCTTTGGTAATTTTTTGTTTTTTTAAAAAATGTGAATATTGCCGACATTTTCTTGTGTTTCCTTTGATGTAAGTGGCTTATTAAAATTTTTTTGTTCTGTTATATCTAGCTTACATTTAGTAGTTTTGAATTTTTAAATAAATTAACATTAAAGTACTTTTAAAAAATGTCAAGTGACATTATGTTCTTACTCATTTAACTTCTTGTTATGTTGTTTTGAGTTATATTGTTTATTCCAATTTATGTATACAGTGTCTTAGAATTCCAAAATTTTCTCATCCTTTCTGAAGTAGAGGCAGAAAGGATTATATAGAGTCACCTCTTACCATGAGTAGTAAAACTTAATATTTGAGCAAAGGTAATGATGTGTACAATAATTGCTTTAAAAAAGTGTATTAGAAATACTAAAAGCCCCAGTCGTTTTAGAGACTAAAAATTTATCTGAATTTATAAGAAACATACTGGTAATGAACTTAGTAGCCTGTGCACACACCTTAAAGAGTGAAGGTGAAGTGGAGCCCAGGTCTGCTCTGCTGCAGTGAGTGTTCTTGGAGGAGCGGACGGGTTCAGGCTCCTCACCCCCAGCAGACCCGCCCCTCCTGGGGCCTACAGACTGACTCTGAGGCTTGTGGGGGCAGCACCACATGCTAACCAGCAAACTGTTTCCTAGGAACTTGTGAAATTGTTCACATGGGTTTTTATAAAGGTGTTTCTTTTGTTGTGAAAAAGCCTCTCTTTGTTGTTGTTGTTCAGTCTCGCTAAGTCGTGTCCAGCTCTTTGCACCCCCATGGACTGTAGCTTCCCTGTCCTTCACTGTCTCGTGGAGTTTGCTCAAACTCATGTCCGTTTGAGTTGGTGATGCCATCCAACCATCTCATCCTCTGTTGTCCCCTTCTCCTCCTGCCCTCAATCTTTCTCAGCATCAGGGTCTTTTCCGATGAGTTGGCTCTCTGCATCAGGTGGCCAAAGTATTAGAACTTCAGCATCAGTCCTTCCAAGGAATATTTAGGGTTGATTTCCTTTAGGATTGACTGGTTTGATCTCCTTGCAGACCAAGAAACTCCAAGAGTATTCTCCAGCACCACCGTTCAGAAGCATCAGTTCTTTGGTACTCAGCCTTTTTCATGGTTCAACTCTCACATCTGTATGTGACTATGGAAAGAACCATAGCTTTCACTATGTGGACCTTTGTTGGCAAAGTGATGTCTCTGCCTTTTAATATGCTGTCTAGGTTTGTCATAGCTTTCTTTCCAAGGAGCAAGTGTATTCTAATTTCATGACTGCAGTCACTGTCCAAAGTGATTTTGGAAACCAAGAAAATAAAATCTGCCACTGATTCCCCTTACATTTCTCCTTCTGTTTGCCATGAAGTGATGGAACCGGATGCCATGATCTTAGTTTTTTGAATCTTGAGTTTTAAGCCAGCTTTTTTACTCTCCCAAGTCTTTGAGACCCCATAGATTATAGCCTGCCAGGCTCCTCTGTCCATGGGATTTCCAGGCAAGAATACGGGAGTGGGTTGCCATTTCCTCCTCCAGGGGATCTTTCACACCCAGGGACCAAACCTGCTCTCTTGCATCACCTTCATCGGCAGGTGGATTCTTTACCACTAGCGCCACCTGGTGCTGGCGTGCTGCAGTCTATGGGGTCAGACATGACTGAGCAACTGAACGCTGACAGGGAACTACAAGTGCCACCTGGGAAGCCCTTTGTTTTTTTAGAGTAGTTTAAATTTTATTTTAGTGCAAAGGATAATTCAGAAGCATCCTTCTGCTTTTGCATCACAAGTGTTCCCTGGAGGTAATTCAGTCTGCCTCATGGGCCTCTGTGTAGTTATGCCTGAGTCCATATATGGAAAGCAGTGATTCAGTGGTCAGAATGTGGCGTGCACCTGGAAGCAGTGCCTGAGACCATCTGCTTGACGTCATCAACCGCAATCCCTCTCCTCCAACTTCACTGGAAACGTGGTTGGCATGAGTCTTGGCCATGACCTGCGTTTCTGCTGGGCAAGTGGGGGCAGTTGATATCTCATAACGGTGTCTGAGAAGTTGCCCACCACTTGTCATGGGCTTTGCCCCTGCCCCTCCTGAAGGCGTCTGGATGGCTTGTGGGATGTCAGTTCCCCAACCAGTGATGGAACCCATGCCCTTGGCAGTGAATGCGCAGAGTCCTGACTGTGGGACCACCTGGGAAGTGCTGTCCCTCCTTTTACATTTAAGCCAAGTCAGGAGTGTGTACTGAAGAGTGAGTCTCTCTGCTGGAAGTCTGTTTCAGCCTTTCACTGTGTCAGGAATCATTTGAAGGCTCATCCTGGTGGTGGTGGAACAGTGGATTGTGTTTTAAGTGTTTATACTAAAAGTAAACGTAGATGCATTTTTAGGGCTTTGCTAAATCAGTGTTTAAAGCAGCTGTAGAATACCTCCCACTTTTTTTTTAACTTAGTTTTACCATTTCAGTATTCTGATTAACTTTAAAAGCAGAAAAGCCATCTTTTATCCCAGAACAATTAAAAAACCAAACCCTTTGTGTTTTGTTAGCGTCTCCCTCAGGTTCTTCTGTTATGAGAGAAAGGGGGGACTACATGCTGTGTGGGTCGTACAGGACACCGCCGCCTGACCACTGTGCCTGAGTGTCCGTGCCAGACTGCGTGCTGCCCGAGGCCAGGGCCCGCTGGCCCTGCCCTGCCCTCTTCCTCCTCCGGTGCAGGACTAGCTGAGACTGTGCTCAGTGACCTCACTGGGGTCATCTTTTCATTCCTTCTCACCTTAGATTCTTTTCCTCCTGGTCATGTGTTTGGTGTGAATTACTAAAAATAAGAAAATACAGGTCTCCCAATAGTAAGAGTAATTAGTGTTAAGGGTTTGGGGTATACCTTCCTGACTTCTTATGTCCTTTTTTTTTTTTTTTTTGAGAAATTGGAAATGTGTGATAGTTTGAGTTTGTGTATGAGGACATGTAAGGTATGCAGACAGGCAAGCAGGCGGTGGGGGGTGGTTGTGGGGTTCTTCTGAGGCCTTTGTAAGGACTTTGCCCTGCTTTGTGAGATCCAACTGCACCTACACTGTGTTGCTATGTTTCAAATTTTCTTTTCAATGATTTATGCATTTTCCAGACATATTGTCTTATTTTTTTTTTAACTGAAACATATTTGCTCAATAAATTCCATCACAATTTCAGATCGTCTCCAGCTTCAAGACCACCACATCCCGGGCAGTGTGCCAGCTTGTGAAGGAGTACATCGGCCACCGGGATGGCATCTGGGACGTCAGTGTGGCAAGGACGCAGCCGGTGGTGCTAGGGACGGCGTCTGCTGGTGAGTCTGGAACCACGCCAGCCTGGGGCAGGACCTCCCCTGAAGGCAGCGCAGCCAAACGCTTGCCCATGTGCCTATCAGCATCCGAGTGAGTGGCTGCATTTGGAACCACTGACTGTCTAGGACACTGTCCGGTGGCACAGGGTGGATTGCCTCTCCATGGCATTAGGTAGTTGTGATTGGCTTTCTTGTTAGCCATAGTCAGTGTACATTTGCTTTGATAGTGTATTTCACTTTTCCCCACTCTAGAGGTCCCTCTAAGGATGTGCTGTGTGGTCTGACAGTGCCTTGCTGGCCTGGCGTAGGGGTGCCACTGCCAGGAGTCCTGGGGTGGCATCAGAGAGCCCCGTTCTCCTCCTTGGAGAGGAAGTGCCTTTTGAGAGCTAATAACCTAATAACCCTTCAGAAAAAATTCTTGGAATTATAAATGTGCTCGCTTGTGGAAAAGGAGTGCCAGCTTGTGAGGAGTTATGCGCTAAAGCCAGCCTTTCTGAGTGGAAATAGGAAATGTAAAGTCATTAGAATGATGAAAGTTTTCTGTTGTTTAAAACTGTGTTCATACATGAGCACCCCAGATTATTTTGGAAATTATAGCTTAAAAGATACAGAGACCCTTTTATGATATTTCTGAAATCTCACATGGATAATTAGCACTTTTTGTCAGGTTTCGTTAACGAGTGTCCTTTTTATCTTTGTTTTGGAGAGGTCCAGAGAGCATAGATTATCTCAGATAATTTGGAATTGGACTTGGGTGCTATTTGCATTTGAATATAGCTTGATGTTCTGAAAAGTCTTACTATTTTAACAAGATGATAAGCCTGTGACCTATGGACCCTGGTGTGTCAGGTCCCAGGCCTGGTGCTGGCAGCATGGCCATGCCCTGGGAGTCAGATCCCCAGGTTCCCCTGCCAGTTCCATGGCCCTTGGCAGGTCACTGGCCCCCTGTCCTCTTGCATCAGTTGGATTACAAAGGAGTATGAGCAAAATCCCATGAGGTACAAGTGGTGATGAAACTTCTCAGTTTTAGAATTTTCATCCTCCTCTTTAATTAAAAAGACTAATGTTGGCAGCAACTCACTTGCGTTTGTTTGGATCTTGCAGATCACACGGCTGTGCTGTGGAGTATCGAGACGGGGCGGAGCCTCGCTAAGTACACGGGCCACGTGGGGTCAGGTGAGCCGCAGATTGTGGGGCTTCCTCTTATGGGGGCCGGGCCTCAGCCTCTCACCTTGCACAGTCTGGGACTGACGTGTGCACACTGGCTTCGCACTGTCCAATTGCCGAGGCTCCGTGGTGCAGAGGTGCTGTATGTGGGCCCTGCGGGTGCTGGTGGCCGCTGGGCTCCTTGCTCCGGGCACTGTGGGTTGTCCCACTCTCCCCTCTTCCTTCTGGCGCCCCGGCTCTCGACCTGTGTCTCGTTGCCCCTGGCCAGCTCCCCCTTCACCATGCACAGACTTGGAGGTGGCCTCCAGGGTCCGCTGTGTCCCCCACGGACTTAGGTGAACCCCCCCTCTCCCCCCTCCTCCCTGGCACGTCTCCCGTCCCATCAGTGGGGGTGGACGGCTGTCCCATCGGGGCTGTCCCATCCTGCTTGGCCCCCCACCCCTGCCTCGTCCACTGGTACCTCCAGCTGGACCCTCCATCTCCCTCAGGACCGTACCTGGGGGCTGCTGCTCCTGCAGTGGGTGTGACATGCTGAGTACTCAGCCTGAGCGTTAAGAAAGTGTTAGCTTGTGTGACAAACCCATGGGGGCCTCGTGCTTGTCCTCACTGCCCATCTCCACTTCTCCAAGTCAGCCACTTGGAACAGTTTTAAATCTTCTCCTCTTCCCTTCCATTTAGAAAAATAGCCTGTCTTTATTGTTTCTTACTTTTTTGAGTTTTAGACGAGAGAGGGGCTCCTGTTAAGAAGGAGACAGGCTCTGTGCTGCTGGTCCTCATCACCGCACAGTGTAGCCCACAGCTCCCCGAGCACGTGCCTCACTTGCAGTCCCCAGCTTTGCTGTCCTAAAGGGAGTAGTGGTCTCATTTCTGTGCAGATCGTGAACTCGTGGCTTCTCTGGAGGGTGGGTGTGTGGGCAGTGAACAGTGTCCCCCACCATAATCTGCCTCTGCCTTTTGTAATTAAGTTTTCTTTTTTCATCCTGGTTTACTTTTAGCCCTCAGTGACTTCTCAGTGTTTAAGAGATCAAGTATTGTTTTCCTGTGTAGCTGACTCTTGAGCTGTTTGGTAGTTCATATTTAGTTATTTTGTGTTGTATCTCTGTTCTTTTTATTCATAGTTGAACGGAACGAAAAAACTTAATACTGAATTATCATAATTCTTTAGTTTTTAAATTTAACCTTACAATATATACTGTAGCTGTAATAGATATTGATGATGTATTCTTATTGTAAACCTGTTTTTCAATATTTTTACTTTGCAGTAAATTCCATAAAGTTTCATCCATCAGAACAGTTGGCCCTCACCGGTATGTTGATTTTTTTTTTCTTTATTGAATAGTTATTGCTGATCTGAAAACAACTGTCATTCCTTTTCTTATCAGTAGCGTCAGCATTAGTCACGCCAATCACAGAAATTGGTCGTTAGTAGATATTTCACAAGTTGCATGAAAAATGAATAAAGAAAACAACACCAAGGGTTATTTTTAACCAGCAGTGGCTTGCGAGTTAGTTTGGTTCTCCTGAAGGTCTTTTTACAGAGCCTATACCTGCTGCCCACTCTCTGGCTCTCAGGCTCTCTCATACCCTGTGGGCACAGAAAGGAGGTCAGCGGTCCTGGGTTGGGTACCTGCAGGGCTCGAGTCTTCACTTCTTCCCGAGTGGTCTTCCCAGAAAGAGCTGCAGTTCCTTGGGTTTGTCTCCATCTCACCTAGTGGTCTCAAAAACACTTTCATGGTCACACTGAGAAGTTGGCCCATAAAACTGTGTGACCCTGTGGACCACTGTGGTGTTTTGGGGACACAGATGTAACCTGAAGCGTGAGTGTGTGTCTAGACCAGTGATCAGCAGGCTTTTCTGTGAAGGACCAGAGTACCTGTTTTCATCTTGAGGCTGGTTTGAACAGGCTTGCACCTGTGGACAGGTGACAGCTAGTGAATGTCTGAGCTGACCTCTGCGGAGCAGTCAGCTGGGAGTGAAGCCTTGTTATGGGGGCCATTTGTTGTGTGATTGGGGAGCCAGGGAGCCGGAGGGAGACCAGGGACAGCTGGGCTGGAGAGAGGGGGCTGAGGTTGAGACGTGTCGGGAGGCTGCGGTGGGGACAGTAGCTGGCAGAGTGGTGGCCTGGGGAGAGAGGAGGCACATGGGGCTGGGACTGGATGCCAACTCGAGAGGCCGGAAGGTCGGGCACTTTGATGCCACGAGGCCCATGCTGCCATCTGCTGCTTTGGGGGAGCTTTGCAGCCTTTGCAGCTAGGGAAGGTGGAGTCCAGACGGTGCTCCTGTGTGGGGTGGAGGCGGCCCTTTGGCACGTCTTCAGGCCATTTGTGCCTCTCAGCAGCCCTCTGTCTTTCCTGGGTCTGAGCACCCTTCACGGCCTGGCTACTGGCAGTGAGGACTCAGTGCCACCTGCTCCCTGTCCGGGGCGAGGTGCCTCCTGGTTCAGCGGACGGGATCGTGCACTCGAGTTACTGTGCAGGATGTGTTACTTGGGTGTTTGTCATCTTAGATTAGCCAGGTGGAGAATAAAATCCACTCCTTGTGAGTTTTCTCTGAGCCTTCAGAGCTTTCCACCTTGGGATGGAGGGAATTATTTTTATAGGTAATTATCTCTGGGCATCTTTGCTATTCCTGGGAGCATCTCAGAAGAACCTGTTTAAGTCAAGTTGATCCCTTGTGATGCGTGCCAGGTAACACCCCCACATCCCCCCTGCCTTCTCTTCTCAGCCTCTGGAGATCAGACTGCCCACGTGTGGAGGTACGCAGTCCAGCTGCCCGCTCCTCAGCCCGCGGCCGACTCTAGTGTAAGCAGCCCGTTTACTTACCCTGAAAGCACGACCCGGAGTATGTCGGTGGGTTCTGGACATCTGTGAGTTTTAGGAGAAACTTAATGGTTTCTGTTGTGCACTGAATGTGTGTGTCCCCAAATTCATAGGTTAGAACCCTCACCCTGGGGGGCTATCCGTGGAGATGGGCCTCTAAAGAAGTCACTAAGGTCAAGTGAGGTTGCAGGGTGGGGCTCTGACCAACAGGATTGGTGTCTGGAGGAGAAGAGGTGCCCGAGGGCTCCCTGTGCCTTCTCCCTGCGTGCACCAAGGAGAGGCCAAGTGAGGCTACCGTCTGCCTGCCAGGACACCAGCTGGGCGCGAGCCCTCCCTACAGGCCGCCCAGCAGACCAGGGCGTGTGTCTGTCTACATCGCCTGTGTTTGCATTTACTTTCTTTTCCACAAAAGTTATAACATCTACATATATTAGTCCTTTAATTTTATGGTTAGGTTAAATTTTTAGTGTTTTATATATTTGATTGTAGACAACTTGTTTGTCTCTCATGTGAGATAAACCCTGTAGGTCAGTGGGGTGTGTGATGTCATTGTCATGTGGGTCAAGTTTTAATGTTGGTGACAAGTTAGGTTGCATGTTGAGAAGAATGGACCACAGGTTTAAACCACAGACCGCCCAGTTCCTACCTGTCCTGTCGGATGTAGTTGCACTGCGTCAGCCCAGTGCCTTCTTCGGGTCCTCACGTGGGCTCTTGTCCTCCTCCTGGGTGACTTGATCTGATCTCCAGTTTCTGTGGGGTATGCACACGGTGGCCCTCCCTGCGCTGCTCCCACAGGTGGGGGTCCTCGCAGGCCCAGGGTGCTGGGTGAGTTCACATGGTCGAGCAGAGGTTAGATTTCTGTTTACGTTTTGGCTGCAATTGTTAGAGGGTGATAGTAATCTTGCAGTTTTCTTATTTTTGCTTGTGAAGATCACTTTTCTCTTTTTAAACCTTTTAAACATTGTTCTGTTTGGAGATTGGTTAAGTAATTAATAAATTCCAGTAATGACTAAGAGTGAGCTTTCTTCAGGTAAGCAGTCTTAACAATTCATTTTTTAAAATTTATTTTTAAACTTTTGGTCATGCTGGGTCTTTATTGCTGTGAGGGTTTTCTCTAGTTGCGGCAAGTGGGGGCTACTCTCTAGTTGCGATGCACAGACTTCTCATTGCAGTGAGTTCTCTTGTTGCAGAGCATAGACTGTAGGATGCATGGGCTTCAGTAGTTGCAGCTCCTGGGCTCTGGAGTGCAGAACTTGATACTTGTGTCTCTAGGACTCAGTTGCTCCAAGGCATGTGGGATCTTCCTGGACCAGGGATTGAACATGTGTCTCCTGCATTGGCAGGTGGATTCTTTACTACTGAGCCACCAGGGAAGCCCCTTAACAGTTCATTTTTAATTGAGTGTGTTATGTATATATTTTTTATTTTAACAGATTTTATTTTAATTCTGCCGTGTTTGTAGATGTGACACACATACCCTTGCGTACGTGTGTCCATGTGGTGTGTACTCTCACATGGTGTGTGTATGTACGCTTACTTAGTGCCAGACGCCTGCTGGGTAGGTCATAATGGTGGTTAAGTCCTGGAAGGATAGGCAGTAGTGGTCTGACTGTGCAGCTGGTCTGCAAGGTCAGGATCCCCAGGGACCTGCCTCTGCTTCCCCAGCAGCAGCTCTGTGGTGAGGACGAAGTGGAGTGCTCCGACAAGGACGAGCCCGATGCAGATGCCGACCCGTCCAGCGACTGTCCCACCATCCGGGCGCCGCTGACGTCTCTGAAGAGCCACCAGGGAGTGGTCATAGCTGCTGACTGGCTGGTTGGCGGGAAGCAGGCAGTGACAGCCTCCTGGGACAGAACGGCCAATCTGTATGACGTGGAGACGTCAGAGCTTGTCCACTCCCTGACAGGTACGTCATGTGAGAGGGACTTCTCCTCTGGATTGAGTGTTGGCACAGCTGTGATTTTCAGAGATCCTCCTGAGTAATGGAGCCATTAGTGGTTAAATTCTTGCCTGGAGGATCCCAGGGACGGGGGAGCCTGGTGGGCTGCCATCTATGGGGTTGCACAGAGTCGGACATGACTGAAGCGACTTAGCAGCAGCAGTGGTTAAATTTATCTTATCTTCGGGGGGTGTAATTGCACCTAGAGACATGGAGTATGCAGATATTTGAATGTGGTTGGTGTGTTAGCTTTTTTTTGCTTTAATTTCCACACATGTAATATCTTAAAATAACATGAATTTATAACATGGTGACCCTGGGCAGGAGTTTTGGGCACGTGCTCGCTGACGCTCTGATTCTCAAGGTGTTGGGGGTGGGATGAGAATGCTTGCGGGGTTGTGCCCTCACCTGAGACCTGCGGTCCTCTTACTGCCATTGCAAGGATCCCTTTCCTGTAGCCATTTTTCTGCCGGTTTTCAGCTGGGGGCAGCTTTCAGTACCTGGAGGCAGCTGCAGCCCCCTTCCCCCAGCCCTGCCAGAGGCTTCTCACGGTGTGCTCTTGGCTTTCCTCCAGGCCAGCAGGAGCGGGTCTCTCTCGGGACCCTTAAAAAGGCCCACCTGACTAGGGCAGGGCACCCAGGAAGTCTTTTTTTTTTTTTTTTGACTAACTGAAAGCCATGTGATTTGGAGGCCTTAGTCATATCTTCAAAACCCATATTGCGTTATAATGTACTGAGATCACCAGAACACCATCCCACGCATCTGCAGGTTGTGCCTACATGCAGGGCAGGAGCCCTGCAGGGCGTGTACAGCCCCCTGCCTGCCTTCATACCTGCTTGTCAGCACATTTTGTCATTGAGTGATAGGGTCCGTGCGCTCCACCTGTGGGTTATTAGAGGTTCTTCTCACATGTGAAACTCAGAACTGTACTTTCTGACACACTCAGCCATTAGAGACCCTCCTGACCTTCCAGCCATCGGGGTCAGGAGTGTCCCTCCCACACTGCTCGTTCAGCTCTTTTGTATGCACGAGAGGAAGGGACATGGGCCCCCCCTTGACCCCACACACCGTCCCCACGACTGCTTTTCCTGGGAGTCGAGCAGGGGCCTCACCGTGACTGTGTCCTCCATCTCCCACAGGGCATGACCAGGAGCTGACGCACTGCTGCACGCACCCGACCCAGCGGCTGGTGGTGACCTCCTCCCGCGACACGACGTTCCGTCTGTGGGACTTCCGCGACCCTTCCATCCACTCCGTGAACGTGTTCCAGGGCCACACAGAGTGAGTCTCGGTCGCGTAAATGTCTTTTTAACTCTGGTCTGCGCTGGGAGGTGACTGGGTTTTCTAGGCTGGTTTTCTTGATCCTCTTAACCCAGTGGTTTTCTGAGTATTGAAACAAACACTCAGATGTGCTGTTCGCAGGAGTGTGGCTCTTCTTCCCTTGTGTCACCCTGGAAAGTCCCTGTGGAGTATTCTCAGTGGATGGTTGTTTACACAGAGGCAGTGTTTCTTACTGTGTGACTGCACGTTTCATGTTATTATGATGTGGAACACACTTTGGGAAAGCTTATTTTCATTTATAGGGACTTGGCACAAGGTCTCTAGTGAAGTGTGTTGGACTCTTAACATCTTCTGTGATGTGAGTACTTTAACTCGAAATATAGGTAATTCGAGTGTTCTGTGTGCTGGTTGTTCCTAAGGCAAGGTGTAGCAGTGTAGGCTTCAGCATCACCGACTCAGTTCTGTAGCCCAGCTTCTCTGGGAGCTGGGGGAGAGATTGTTTTTTCCTTTCATTTCTGGTACTGTTATCCCAACTTTCACGTGGCTCCTGTGCCTTTTTCAGAAAGCAGGGTTTGAGATGTAACACTTACCTGTAAGATAAACGAACATCTGTAGGTGACGAGTCCCCCTGAGATCTGGCTGTATTATTTTTGCTGGGTGGAGAGAGAGCTCCGGGTGGAGTGTCTGTTTAGGATTTTCATCGTACATTTGTGAAAAAGACAAATGAGTCCCCCACCCCCTTTTTGGTATGTTACTTTTATTTTCACTCTGTATTATGAAATTTCTTAATTATAATAGGAATCTTAACAGGATTTATGCAGTGAAGCTTGGGGTCTGTATTACTAGACAAGCTTTTGGTGGCCCAAGGTGACTGAAACGCAATTTGACTGAAATGCAATTTTAGAAACCTTATGTAACCAGCTGTTTTCCTGATAAGTGGGGATTGTGGTGTGTCTTGTTCTTGGAAATGACAGAGATGTTTAGTTGGAAAAATTTGGAATGTCACAGGAGTTTCAACTATTGGCAGTTCATTTCTCATATATTTCTGTTATCAACTATAGCCGAAACCCAGAACTTTTTGTCTGATGAGCTCAGTCCTTGTGCGTTCATGTGCTTTCCACCACCACCTGAGGACGGCCTGATGGGGACAATGCCCTCGCACCTCTGTGACGTGCAGTCAGTGGGGCTGGACTCCGGCCATGTGGGTCAGATCCAGGGCCGTTCCTGTGAACGGCTCTCACTGTCATGAAACTTACTCTGGGGCTGGAACCCCTGCTGCACTTAAGAGAAGCACCCCCCTGCCCTCTAGCACCACCGCCTCCTGTGGAGTGTGGCAGAGTTGTCACCCTGATTTTAGTTTCATTTTGTTTTGTTTCCATTGCTAGGAAAAGGGGCCAGCAGTGGAGGCAGTCACTGGTCATTAAGCTTCCCCTGTGGGTGGCCGATGACTCCAGGCTATGCCCAGCTGATGGTGTCTACACATGCCATAAACTCTGGCATTGAAGAAATCAGAACTTAGCTCAGCACGGAATATTTCATTCTTAGAAATATCTGGGAATGCAGAGTTTTTTCTTTCTTTTGCCTAAATTCCTTTCATATAATTGTTTACTTTATTCCTAGAGTGTGAACTCGGGGGCTTTCTTGTCTAAAGAAAACAAGACACGACGTCTCATAGAAAAATTTCTTTCTGTCTGCACTTCTGGACCTGACAAGGTGTTGGCAGGATGCCTTGAGCGCCCTGGAGCAGGGAGCAGGGTGGGGCGGTGGCGGTGCCCACAGAAGGTCGCACCCACGGCTCTACACGTGTCATGTTCTGTGCAGCCCATGTCACTACTGATGAGTGCTGTACGTGGCTCTGAGGCCTGTGTGCACAGGATCTTGTCAGGGCCCTCGGCTGGATAGTCATCAGTACCTTCTGTCGTGTATTTTCTTGTAGGACGCAGGGCCTGGCACGCAGTGGTCAAGGGAGCGGTTCTGGGGTTCAGCCTCGTCGTGAAGTGAGCAGGGAATGTCTGTACTGAGCCTGGGGGTAGCTGGAGAGGGGCATCAAGTGAGGTCTGACCCTGCTTCCTGGAGTGTCCCCTGCCCTCCTCCAGGGGAAGCCGGATTTGAAATCCCAGAAAGAATCGGTGTGGTGCAAACCTGACTTTCCTTTGAATGCTTATTATCTCAGGGTCTGCTCCTTGGGGAGCTGGCCTTCCAGGACTCCTCAGAAGTTTGTGTCATTGGGAGATGAGTTTCCGTTTCTCACTCAGGCATCTGAGATCATGAACTGCTTGAGCTGAGCGTTTTGTAACTTGGGAGGCTCGTGCTCATGGGGGCAGCACTCTGAGGGCCCAGGGTGTCCCCGAGGATGAGTTCCTCCTCGGGGACCTTAGCTTCTACAGCACAGCTTGGAGGCTGGTGGTCGGAAGGTGGGGGGCCGCCCGACCCCTGTGAGCATCGATCAGGTCCTTGTGGGTTTGTGCACAGCGGCCGTCAGGCAGGAGGGTGGCATAGGCCATGTGTCAGGTCACACCTGGGTCTGCACTCCACCTGCCCCTTACACTGCCTGCAAAGGTGGAGGAGTTGAGAAGGGTCTACCTGGGCCCCATTGCCAGAATGTGTGCTCCCTGTCTGCTCACTGTGCCCCGTCGGAAGCCCCATCCCCCTCAGAGTGAGAAGGAGCCTGCGGCTGGTGCCAGAGGAGTTGCTGCCTCCTGTCTCCAGGCTTCATTTTCTACATCGTGCACTTTCTTCCTTGCCCGGGAAGTTTCAGCAGATTGTTATACAGAGCAGCCGTTTCCCTGTGTGATGGGGGGACAGCTGTGGGTTCTAATGAGGAGCCCAGCTTTCCGTCTCCGCTCACTGAGGCCCGCAGAGGGAGCGGAACGAACCTTCTAGGCGGAGCCGCTCCGTCAGCTGGAGGCACACGCTCGGCTGCTCTCGGTGACAAGATAAATGAGGCGGCGGGCGCTGGTGGGGCCAGGCTTCCACCGCACCAAGGGACCATGTGGGAGAGGCCTTGGGAGGACAGTCCTTGGAAGGACCGCAGCCAGCCTTTCGATTTGATGCCCCGTGATACCTATCAGGGTCCTGATGCAATGAAACCCAGCGTCTTTCAGCATTTCATTAACAGGGTTCGACAAGCTTTGTGGGGACTTTTCCCACTAATTTAGGAGAGTGTTAACTGAGGTTTAACTGGGCCAGACCTCCTGAGGCCTCACATCCACAGGGAGGTCACCAGCGTGGAGGTATCCGCCCTCAGGCCCTGTCAGTGGCCGGGCGCTCATATGGCCCTATGACCCGAGGGGCAGCAGCACCTGGTTCCCACTCAAGCCCCCACCGCGTCCTTGTTGTCAGATGAGGAGTTTGGACGAGTCATAGGGTTGCTCTTGGGGTTACCCTTGTCTCCGTCTTTCTCCCTGTGGTGCACTCGGCCTTTGACCTTAACACAGTGGCCTCCAGGTCCATCCCACTCTGTGTATGGACCACATCCTCTTTACCCAGTCCTCTGTCAGTAGACTCTTTGGTTGCTTCTGTGTTGTGGCTGTTGTAAACAGTGCTGCCATGCACTTTGGGACGTGTGTATCTTTTTGATTTTTTTTTTTTCCAGTTAAATACCCAGAAGTGAAATTGCTGGGTCACATGATAGTTCTGTCTTTGTTTGAGGAATTTCCACAGTGGTTTTCACAGTGGCTGCACCAATTTACATTTGCATCAACGCTGTAGGAGGGTTCCCTTTCTCCCCACCCTCTCCAACACTGATCGCTTGTCTCTGATGACGGCCGTTCTGACAGGTGTGGAGTACCAGCTCACTGGGGTCTGGTGTACATTTCCCTGGTGATTAGTGATGTTGAGCACGTTTTCATGGGCCAATTGGCCATCTGTAAACCTCCCTTGGAGAAGTCTGTTCAGATTATTTTTTAAATGTTTTTTCGTTGTTGTCGGAATGAATTTTTTTCCAGTGCTCTGATTGAATTGTCTGAAAGTCTCAGTTGGGATGGATGTTTAATTGTCTGCTCTAGAGATTTTGGTGGGTCCTGTCTATCTGGCCCATCTTGTCTGGGAGCCCTCTCCTTGCCGGGATGAGGTGAGACTGCCTTGGAGAGGTCAGTGGGGCCCCTGTGCGCTGGTGGGGGTTAGCGGGAGGACCAGTGAGCAGAGTCGACAACTCATGGTGTCCACATCCCTGCCTCCCCGCCTGCCCAATAGGCGCCGGGGTGGCAGGATTGGGCGTCTGCTGTGCAGTGTGGACAGGGACTTCCTGATGAGGTTCTGACCCCATTCCCTCTCTTGGCAGCACTGTGACCTCTGCCGTGTTCACCGTGGGAGATAACGTGGTCTCTGGCAGTGATGACCGCACCGTGAAGGTCTGGGACCTGAAGAACATGCGGTCCCCCATTGCCACCATCCGCACAGACTCTGCCATCAACAGGTGATGGGTGCTCCTCCATGGACCATTAGGGTGGCCTTAAGGGGGCTTGTGGCATGTGTTGGCTTCCTGTAAACTTGTGTTCACTTGGTACGGCCTTGGGAAAAGTGCTTTAGACTCCCAGGAAAATATCTTTTATTGATCTTCTAGTGCACATTCTGTATTCTATAAATACTGAAACCTGGGTATAAAATCAGATTGGTGTATTGAGCTTTTTAAGAATTAAGAATGAGTCAATTTTTGGCCAGAGGTTACTGTGTAGCACATGTAAGTTACAGGTGAGTAACTCAGCCCATTTGATGCCATCGGCTGGTAACACCTCGGTTTGCTAATGTGTTTTGGCTTGAAGAGTGGAATGTATGAAACCCCCACTGCATTATTGCCTGTAATGTCAAAAACTTGTGTTGTCATGGTTGGTTACGTAACTGACTTTTCTCTCCTCCTACACGTTGTAGGATCAATGTGTGTGTTGGCCAAAAAATCATCGCCCTCCCCCACGACAACCGCCAGGTGAGGCTGTTTGACATGTCGGGTGTGCGGCTGGCCAGGCTCCCGCGCAGCAGTCGGCAGGTGCGTGCTGGGGCCACCTGTGCCGGGGGTGGGGGGCGGGGCCGGCTCTCTGATGTGGGGAGCTCCCAGCCAGCCTGGCTGTGTTCAGTGCTCCAGGAGCCCCTCCTGAAAGAAAGAAGTTAATTCTCACAGTGGGTTTTAATTACCCAAGTACATTCAAAACAACAGTCTCACATGCAGTCAGTAGAAGAATGTTCACAGTTTTACACCCTCTTCTTACTGGGTCTCCATCAGAAGTACTCGGTCATTTGAAGGTCAGGACTCGGGAGCACATGGGCCCAGTGAGCAGAGGGGTGTGAGTGGGTGCGTGGGGCCCAGTGAGCAGAGGGGTGTGAGTGGGCACGTGGACCTGGCGTGGGTGCTCTGGGCCCCTCACTCCCCAGCTTCCTAGCCCCTCCCGCCTGCTGTGAGGTTGCTGACACCAGTGTCCTGCAGTGGGCCTGGCATTTGTGGTCTCTCGTCCGGAGCCCTGACTTCAGTACCTGTCTCAGGTGACCTGCTGCAGTTTTCTCAGTGGTCATGGAGGGGAGGCCTTGCTCCTGCTGTGGGCGTCCCTCCACTGGCGGCCCTGAGCCTCTGGCCTGGGAAGGCCTCCCCAGTGTGTGGATGGCATCACCCCCCCGCCGTGGGGACATCTTGCAGAGGGAATTTTGGTGCTGTTCTGTTGACAGTCTGTTTTACTTATGGGATTTCTGTCAGCTTTTCTGTTGTATATTATAGTACCTGTTGTATATTATAGTAACAGGTCAGTGTGTCCACTTTAAACTCCCCAGATAGCCTGCAGTGTTTGTTCCAGCATTCTGAAGGTGGCAGGAATCTACTTGAAAGGCCACTTATTTTATCTTTGTTTTATTTGGCACCAAAGGTATATTGCTAGCTCCTTTATTCCTTGAAGCAATTATTTGTTCAAATGGTATTTGGGGCCTTTGAGTGAATTATATTTGTTTCTTCCCATATCATCCATCCTCATTTATTCACTAAAACATCCCAGGGGGACTGTTTCTGCATTCTTCCTGTTGACTGCCATCTGACTCCTGTTCTTGGAGAAAGGGTCCTGAGGCGCTGGTTGGGCTGCACTGAGCTCAGCCGTGTTCCCACCCCTCGTTTCGCGGCAGCTCCCTCAGCAGCACAGGAGGTCTCCTGACTGGTCGAGTTCATGGTCCCCCTTTCTGACGGGTCGTGGGGGTGTGCTGCGTGTGGTCCCGCTCTGGCCTTGCTCTAACAGCGCTGTGCCTGGTTGCAGGGCCACCGGCGGATGGTGTGCGGGTCAGCCTGGAGCGAGGACCACCCCGTGTGCAACCTGTTCACCTGCGGTTTTGACCGGCAGGCCATCGGCTGGAACATCAACATCCCAGCGCTGCTCCAGGAGAAGTGAGGGTGCCGCTCCGAGGCTCCCGCTGGCTGGGGACTGTGCCTGCCGGCTCGCTGGGCGCTGGGACGCCGCGGCTGTGGGCGCTGGACCTGAGCAGGGTGCGCTCTCCTCACTGCACCCAGCTTGCATGAAGTGTCCAGAGGTGTGCCCTGTTGTTTCTTTCCGTTTTGTGTGTGTGGGCGTTGCGGCCGTGAGGTGGAGCCCCTTCTATGGCCGCTGGTGTAGTGAGTCCCTGGTGTGTCGGGTGATAGGAGGGCGGGGCATCTGGGCGAGTGGTCAGTGGTCTTTGGAGCGATGGCACATGTGTGCCTGTCCGGCGGGAGTGGGCAGAGACCTCACGTCTGTGTGGGGTTCTAGTGTGTGCTAACTCAGCTTCACCTCTGTGTTCTGTTACAGTTGTGAAATCTGCTTGGATTTTAGAAGTTAAAAAAAAGCATAGAATGTTGAATTTGCAACATTTGGACAGTTTCTTTTGAAAAGAAAAAATTTCTGCTCTTTTTATGGAAAACCATTTCAATCTCCTGAGGTATCTCATGCTGGCAAATTCTGAAATAGAATGGTTCTAATCACCGATTCCAGATATTAAGTAAAATTTAAAGCACTTTAGTTTATAGCTGTGGTTATAAACAGTTTTTAGAAGTTTCAGATGACTTATCCATTGAATGTGACTTGACCTTTCTAGAAGGCCCTGCTACCTGAAGACAAACCTTATTTATTTTCTACACCTTGGGTTTGCATGTTTCCAAGTGGATTCACTTCCTGGTGGCATCTGAGAGCCAGCAATGCAAATAAATGAGTTCTACCTCAGACATGAAGTATTTGGGAAACTTGGGGTGTCACTGTTACTGGCTCAGGCACTTGTGATTTAGAGCTGGAATGAGCTCATCCAGAAGGCAGGAGAGGTGGACGCAGCGATGGCCCTGCCCAGGAAGGGCTGCCAGGGGCCCCTTCTGCCTGGAGCCTGTTGCTCTTGCCTTCTCAGGACTTTCTGTCCAGTGTTCACGAGTCGTGTTTCTTGTTGAGTTACAGTTTCATAGCGAGACATCTCAGTCCCCCCCCTCCGCCCAGCCTCCCCCTGCACTGTTTGTAACCCTTGGAAGCTGTCCTGGGACAGGCATGGAGAGGGACACTGGAAGCCATCGTGTTGGCCTTGTCTTGTAACCGCTTCCATTTTGTGGTGTCACAGGTGGGGCAGCCTGAGTGCTGGTCCTTTGCCCATGGGTCCTTCTGTCAGGCCCTATGGTAGCCGACCTCAGGCCTCTTGGCCCTGGATGGTCAGGACTGGGTCTGGGGGATCCCTGGCCGGGTGGGAGGGAGATCTGAAGAGTGAGGGTGAGATGGCAGGAGTTTCAGGGCAGCTTTACAGCAGCGACGGCTCAGGAGCTGATGTTGGAGTCCGACATTCCCTGACTGTTTGAGGATGGCCCCCACTCTGAGTCTCACTTGGAGCTGCCCCCCTGCCCCCGTGCACATCGGCCTCTCTCCTGCTTTAGTCTCACAGCTGAGTGTCTTACTAGAGTCACTGCTAGCAACATTGGAAAATGTCTGCAGGTCATTGCGCCAGACTTACCCAGATCTCTGCCCGCTGAAACAATAGGAAGCGAGTGATCACAGCGTGTGTGCTAGCCATGTGGCTGTGCGGACGTGCGGACGAGGCTCCATATGCAGCCTCATCTCCCTCCCCCCGCCTCCTCCCTCCCCAGGGCTTGGCCCTTCTCAGGAGCGGGACCCGCCACTGGTCACGGGGCGTCTTCAGGCATCATGAAGGAGCTGGGGGTGCTGTGTGTGCACACCCGTTTGTGCACGTGACTCTGTGCGAGGATGTGTGTGCATGCGGCTGCAGTGAAATCATGTGGCCCGTTGCCTTGATCTCATCTGAAGCATTGTTTGAAAGTGGGAGTGGTTTTGTCCATGTGGCAACGAGTCCAGAATTTCCTGTCACAGCAGGAGGAAATGTGTGTTTACTGGAAACCACGTGTCAAGAGAATTTCTTGAGAGGTGTGTTGTTGGACAAACGACACCCTTTCTCAACCACTGCACATCAGTTTCTGCAGAGTGAAAATTTTTACCTATTCTGGAACTGAAGAGTCCTATGTAAATCATCTGTTGCTTAAATCTGTGAAAAATAAGTTTTTTGGGGGGGAAAGTGTGCATTTACAAGTGTTGTGTAGAAGCAGGTGTTTTTACTGTGTTGATGTAATTGTTCATACGTGTTCAGTGTCTTCATTGCAGTATGATTCATTAAAAACCCATGTTCTGTAACTATTGTTGCAAAAGTGTTGTTATTAGGAGTTTTTAAATTAAAAATTATTATTTTGCTTTTTTTCATGCTTTTGCTTTGGTAAAGCATTATTAATGGCTACTGAACGTCACAATCATGTAGAAAGTGAACAAGTTAATTATAGTATTGCCCATTTGAAAAACTTTACTTTTAGACTTCAGAGCTCAATTGTGTTTTATTTTCTGTTATACTGTATAATTAAATGATCCACATTACACTTCTCCATTCCTGCATCACCACCCCAAAATTTCAGAAGGGAGTTAATAACTTGACAAAATACAGTCCTTTGTCAAAGTTCTTCAGTTTCATAAGACACTTGTCCTGTCCTTACTATAGTTAAGCTTGTTTGAAAGTTGAGAACAATTGCAGTTATAGAAACTGACCTGTTACAGAGAGAGGGCCTGTTTCCTGTGTTGAATGCATACTGGGATTGGCGGTGGCCCTGCTCACTGTCCTGTTCTCAGCCATGTGGATGGAGCTGCGCCTGCCATGGGAGCCGTGGCAGGTGGCTCCTGGGAACCCAGCAGGTGGCAGGGCCCCAGCCCTGCCCCAGACCAGGAGGACTTGGCACCCAAGTCCCATGGGCCGCAGGCACACGTTCAGTCCCCAGGCACACGTTCAGTCCCCAGAGTGCAGAGCTTCTCCACAATTTCTCCTTCATCCTACTCTTTGAAAATGTGAGTATTACCTAGATTTCATAATTATACCTTCAGTTGCATTTAAAGTTCGTATTAGTATAAAGAATTGAGAAGGCAAGACTTGTATTGCTTTGATTTCATCAAAATGCCACCAAGATGTGTCTCCGTCACTGTCCACAGGTTTTCTGTTTTCACTGAATAAATCGAGAGTCAAGGAAATTATTCCCTACGTTGGGAGTGCCTCTGGTTTACATCAGCACATGTTGTGCAATCCCTGTTGTATGAAGAGGCTGAAAATGAAGTCACAAAAGTGCTCTGAGTTTAAAACCAGATTTCTAAGAACATTAAGCAGCTTAGGGCCAACATGCAGGTAGACTGAGCACCCTTTGATGCCTTGCAGGCTGTGTGCCTTTTGGGCTGGACAGGATCTCCAGAGAGAGGACATTCAAATTGGAGCCTCCCGTCAGGGCTGAAGAGAGTGTCAGGAAGTGAGAGGGATGAAAGCGAGGTTTCAGCCACTCAAAATGCATGACCAGGTGTGGAGGGCATGCATGATGGAGGCTACTTGGTCAGGCTTTGGGAAGGGTGGCTTGCTCCACGTGCGCCAGGCACCTCTGGATGAGTGCGTGGGAGTCTGGTTCCCTGGGATTCATGCTGAGTGTAGAGCTGGGGGCAGCAGGCGGGGAGGGCAGGGTTTATCTCACGATGAGGGCAGTTCCCGGGTCCTGTCATGCTAGCACACAGGTGTCCGTGGTACCCAAAGGGTGCTACAGTGTGTGAGAAGGACCCCCTTCCCCCCACTCCCAGTGATAGGGATATGCTGGGAAATTTCAGCCATAATTTGGAGACTAGTTTGTTACCTGGGCCAAGTTCATCTACTCCCTGCTGCCGGGCCGCTTGTCACCACTGGCCCACAACCCTGTCCTCCCACCTGCATGCTGAGCGAGCTGTCGTTCTACGCTCCACTAGCCCAGACACGGCTATCACAGTGCTGCCTGGGAAATCTTGGAACTGGAACTGAGAAAGTCTGTCTCTCTCCAGTAGTTCAACTACGTGAAAATAATGCCAGGTGCTTCAGAGTGAAGAGAAAATAACTAGCATTCTGTGCTCGGCAAGACCTCCTTCAGGAATGAGTGTGAAGTGATGGCCTGTGGATAAACAGAAGCAGTTTTCACCAGCACCCCTTCCCTAAGGGACCTTTACAAGGATGTTCTGTAAGAAGAAAAAGTCACGAAGGCATGGTTTCAAATGGACCAGCATACTGGCACACATCTGCACCAAGTTACATCTGCTCAGAGCTTGGGTTTTATTTATTTATTTTTTTAAATAAATTTACTTATTTTAGTTGGGGGCTAATTACTTTACAATATTGTAGTGGTTTTTGCCATACATTGACATGAATCAGCCAGGTACTAGTTCTTCCACTTACAAACGTGTAGTTTTATCCTAAATTGTCTGATTTTCCGTCAATGTGTATGTTCCATGGGAGGAAACACAAAGCCAGTTTTGTTCCAAGATCATGTTCTTGAGAAAGACAGTCACGAAAAGCATGCCCCTTTGACATCCTCGCCATCCTTGGTGCAGTCGTCTCCGGACCCCAGCCCTACTTCAGTTCGCTGTGGATCCCAACTGCTCCTGCACTGCAGGTGGGTCCTGCACGTGTGCTGGCTCCTGCAAATGCAGGGATTGCAAGTGCACCTCCTGCAGGAAGAGCTGCTGTTCCTGTGGCCGCATGGGCCATGCCATGTGTGCCAGGGCTGCATCTGCAGAAGGGCCTCGGACACATGCAGCTGCTGTGCCTGAAGGCGGGGAGAGCCTGCCCCCCAGTGTAAATAGAACAACATGTACAAACCTGGAGTTTTTAAAAAATACAACCTGACATGTTTGTTACATCTCTTTCTTTTTGTCCTGTAAAATACAAGAATGATAATTAAAGTGGTTGGCTTTAAAAAAAAAAGTCACAAAGGCAGTTTTCCAAAGGCAGTTGTCAAAATGCACTGTCAAAATTGGGTTGTTGGTCAGATACATTTTGTAAATCTTGGCTTTAAAGTGGGAAATGTGATAAGGATTTCATTTACCAGGTGTGATCGTAGAACAATAAAAGTAGTTTTCTTATGTTCCTCATAAGTGGGGACTGAAGGCAATTTCAAATCCAGGAGACAGTCCAAAAATTGTGTTGAGTGGGGGCCACGCACCAGAGTAAGACTTTTTATTCTCACAGTCTTGTTTTGGGGAAAGCAGCATTTATTTGGCTAGGTGGGTAAGTTCTCATGTATTTGCTAAAATAAAATCATTTTCTACAATGCATGTGTATTACTAATGTCTTCTAGCTCTGAATTTATTCTCAACAAGTAATATAAAATTGTCCTGCTGGTGAACTTTTTTTCTGCTTTTTCAGTGATAAAATTATTTGTGTATGTTCTGTAACTAATTCTCTCTATTGTAAATAGGATCCTGATTTTCCTTTTTTACACACAGTTTTATTGGGGTCTAATTGAATGTGTGAATACGCTGATCGTATATGAAGTGTAAAATAGCTATGGATGGGGCAGAGGTGCTGGAGATTACAGAGCTGGGGTTTCAAAACTACTCTGGTTAACATGCTTTAGTGGAAATGGTGGACAGTGTGCGAGAGCCAATGGGAGTGATGTGAAAACCATAAGAAAGAATCAAAACCCTGGGGCAGAGGTGAAGAATACCTCTGAGGAGCCGTTCAGTAGACTGGACTGAGCGTCTAAACATGGGTCAATAGAAACATCCCAAACAGGAATCCAAGGAGGAAAAAAGAATGAAAAAAATCAGAATAGAATATCCAGGGACAATTACAGAAAGGTGTGATGTCCACATTTGGGAACTGGAGGAGAGGATGGAGCAAGGAGATTTGAAATAATAGCTGAGAATTTCCCAAAAGTAATGACATAAGCAGACCACAAATCAGAGATGCTGGGGGGATGCCAAGTGCAGAAATGCCAGAAAATCAACACTTGGGCACGTCACATTCAAACTGCAGAACAGCGAAAACAAAATCTGGAAAGCACCAAGAATACACCACAGCTACAGGAAAGAGGGATGAGAGGAACATGGGACGTTTCATCAGAAACCACTCCAGCGAGAGGAGAGAAGAGTCAGACACTGTGTGTGCGTGTGTGTGCAAAGCAGTCATGTGCTCATGGATTCTGTGGTCGAGTTCAGAAAGGGTGTGTCAGAGATGACTTTTTTCTCCTTCATGATGTCTGGGAGGATCGCACTTGGAGCAGCGCAGTCATGGCTCTGGAGTCCTCTGCAGGTGTCTTCATGTGCGTCTGGCCCCTGAGCTGGCTCGACATGGAAGGCTGGCTCAGCTCAGAAGCTGCCTCTCGTGTGGACTGGGCTCACAGCACAAAGGCCTCAGGGAAATCTCCTTCCTCAGCAGGGGCCCGGATGTCAACAGTGAGCGTGTCGTCTGTGGGGCAGAAGCAGGGGTCCGCGGCACCCCTGCCTGCCTGGGCACTGTCCTGGGTGCTTGTGTGTTAGCTGTTCACTGAGCCTCACGGCCACAGTTTATGAGTGGGTGGTCCCTTCCCGGTGTCTCAGCATGGACCGGAGCGGGAAGAGGGGTTCTGGCTGAGACAGTCCAGCTCTGGGGTTGGTGCTGACGGTGCTGACAAGCTGACCCTGGCGTCAGGTCTCTGCCCACCTGGCCCCCGGGGCTCCCAGGCTGTGCTTCCAGCCGCCCTGTCCCCACACCCACCCACCAGGCACCTGCTCTGACCACGTCCACATGTGTCGCCCCCAGGGGACAGGATGGTGGGTGTCTTCCCTGAGCTGTGGGGTGTCCAGGGGCAGAGGAGCCTCCTTCCGGGAGGGGGGTCCAGCAACAGGCAAGAAGGGCGGTGAATGTGTTGGGTCTAGTCCCTCTGCAGTGACCCTGACTTATCTCTGAATCTCTGCACACTTCCCAGTGGCTGCCTCTTGAAATAGTCCCTACGAGCATTTATAAATTAGGGCTTCTGATGTCTCTCCTTGAGGCAGGGCAGCTTGCATTTTCCTTTTCTCACCTCTGGACTCTTCCTGTGGATGACCCTGCCCAGGGTGGTCTTGGCCTCTGTCCTCACACCCCGCCAGGTGCCTTTGCCTCCCTCTGATTATTCCAGCACCCCTACCCCTGGCACCGGACTTTCCTGGTCACCTGGTCTGTGGCCCCCTTGCTTCATTGGAAAGCAGTGCTGTCCACTGCTAATTATGTCCGGCCTGTGTTGTGGACACCGTTTAATTTCTTTTTAAATTGCTTTCTGTTCATTGCCACCAACTAGTCTATGAGCTCTTTGGGACTAGAGAGCACATGTGTTTTATTATCTCTAAGGATGGAGGACGATGGGTTGTTGATAGCAAGTCTCAATAAATATTGTTTATTGAAGAACCTGGAGAGGGATCACTTTGACCCTCCCTATTAGTGAACAGTTGGAGTCCTTTGATGGCTAGGAGGGCGGAAAAACCTCCAGACTCGAGGAGTAACTCGTCATTTTGACTATTTATTACCAAAAGCAAACACATTCCCCTTCACATACTCAATGAATCCTCGTCACAACCCTTTGCTGCAGGTATGATTCTGTTGTTAAATGATGAGGGATTGGGGTTCAAAGGCAGGAGCCACCTTGCTCAGAGCTGTGGGTGAACGCGATCTTCCTGATGCCAAAGTGAAAGTCGCCCAGTTGTGTCCAACTCTGTGCCCCATGGACCATACTGTCCATGGAATTCTCCAGGTCAGAATCCTGGAGTAGGTAGCCTTTCCTTCCTCCAGGGGATCTTCCCAAGTCAGGGATTGAACCCAGGACTCCCACATTGCAGGCGGATTCTTTCCCAGCTGAGCCACAAGGGAAGCCCGGAGTGGGTAGCCTATCCCTTCTCTAGAGCATCTTCCCAACCCAGGGATCGAACTGGGTTCTCCTGAATTGTAGGGAGATTTTTCGCCAGCTGAGCCTCCAGGGAAACCCCAAGTCACCGTGCAAACAGCCTCCACCCTCTGAGGAAACCAACCAGGTGCCGGGTAAGCTGAGGTCAGTGCAAAGAGACTCACGGGTCCTCAGGGCACCCAGTTCGGGTGGCAGCTGAGTCCCTGCTGGGCGGGGCGGGTGGTCCATGGAGTGGCCCTCATCCCCGTGAGCTCTCAGTGTGGAGAACAGATTTTTCTTGGAAACTTGAAGCAGCCCTCGCTGAGGGGCCTCAGTTTTGGGGTTTAGTGGAGAAGCTCAGCAGCTTCACTCACTCCCTGCACCAGGCACCAGAGGCGAGGCCTCGCAGAGCAGAGTGGGCTCTCAGGTGGGATGTCCGCAGGAGGGAGGCAGAGACCGGCCATCACAGCCACAGCCAACGAGGCCGAGGCCTCTGCCTTTGGGGCTGAGCTGCAGTTCCACATTCCCAGCTGGGCCTCTCCTGTCTGTGGCCGCATGCCTCCATAAGAGCTGCTTCCCTGAGGGCGCGAAGGCTGCCCACCCGGACGACGGGCCCCTTGGCCCAGCCAGGCAGCGAGTGTCCCGTCCCGGGCTCGCTCGTCCACGTGCTTCAGCCCGGGGAGGGGATGACGGATTTTAGTCCCCCCTCACCCCCCAACGTGAGCTCCCTGGGCTGGGGGCGAGGGTCAGAAGTCACTGACCCCTTGTGGAACAGAGCTTGGGGCGGAAAGCCCCTCGCTGGCCTCTTGCAGACCCCGGGTGCGGTCCCGGCCAAGGTTGTCACCACCTGTGATGCTGCCCTGCCGGGTCGGGATGGAGAAGGAATCCCATGTGCAGGGAGGATGGTTCCCTTCTTGCGTCACCCACTGGGGACCGCAAGTGCAGTGGACACTTTTCCTTCTGGTCACTGGCTTTCTGAACCCACTTCTCTACACAGGGACCCCCCACCCTGGAAGAAGCAGAGCCTGAGGCGCGGAGGCTGGGTCTGGGGGGACAGTGGCCAAGGGGGGCTGACGTCCCTGATGGTGTGTCTGGCTCTGCCCCAACCCAGGACACTCAAGGCCAGAGGTCAGCCTTGGTCCGCCCCTGCATCCTCGGCCTCCGGCAGGGCTGCCCTGGCCTCATGAGTCCCCGCTCCCTGCAGGTGGGAGCCCTTGGGGACCAGAAGCAGCTGCTGCTCGGCGAGAGGGGTTCTCCAAGTGTGCAAGAGAATCATGGAGGCTCCTCCTCCCCTAGTGTCCAGGACCTGTCTCCCTGAGGATTCACAGTGCTTGCTCTCGTCCTGAGTGACCCTCCTGCCTGGGTGCCCCACTCCCCGTGGGGCAACTGGCCGGTCACATGGTCACTGTCCTGTCCCGTGAACTCAGGTGAAGTCGGGTCTAAGGAGGCCCCACATGGAGTCCGAGTGGCCCCATGTCCAGACCACAGGCTAACTCTCACCAGGCCACTTTCCCGGGAGGGAGGACCCTGAGCTGACTTGCTGGCCACCAGGTGTTGTGCGTCTCCTGCGGGTGGGTGTGGTCCCCCCAGCTCCAGCTGGAGTGGCCCGGGGGGGAGGGCCACTCCTGGTGGACTTTGTGAGGCCCGGGGGATAGCCTGAGTCACCTGCCTGCGAGGACACTTGTGGCCTCACCTGTGACAGCAGGATGGTCACAAGCTGCTTGCACTCAGCCTGTTCACCTCACCTGGAGTCCCTGTCCCTGGAGTCCCTGTCCCCCGAGTCCCTGTCCCCTGAGTCCCTGTCCCTGAGTCCCTGTCCCCGGAGTCCCTGTCCCCTGAGTCCCTGTGCCTGGAGTCCTTGTCCCCCCAGAGTCCCTGTTCCTGGAGTCCCTGTCCCCCCGGAGTCCCTGTGGGAGCCTCTGGCCACCAGGGGGCATCTGTTGTCCTTTCCACCTTGGGCTTGTTTCCCTCAGACCCTCTGCCTGAGGCCTGATCTCAGATGCATTCCTGTAAGAAGACGAAGGTTCGGGAGCTGACCCTGCCGTTTCTTCGTGGGGGCAGACCTTCTGTGGACTCTGAGCCCCTACAAATCTGCTTGATGAGAAAGGCCCAACACCTCAGGAAAGCACAATTGTGCTTAATGTTTTTATTCACTTAACAGAAACATTCACTTACCAGATTTCACTGAAGTGCAATTTACAGAACTCAGAGGCAAATTAACATATGTAAATTCATAATTTAAGGTTTTGGATTTTTTTTTACAAATATTACAAATGTACATTGATCGTTACAATATTGCCATTCAGTCATGCTTTTCATGTACATACTTTCACTTAAGAATTACTATTTATTAAGTTCATTTTGCTTAAAAAATGCTGAAAATTAACTGGGCACTGCTGGGAAAGTGTTTTTCCTTTTTCACTGATGCATGTACTGCCGATTGGTAGAAACCTAGTGCCTGTGTGACACGAGGCCCTAGAGTCCAGCTTGTTTGTCTTTGGAGGGTATTTCTCCCCCGGCTTCCTTTCTCACATGAGTTGGGAATCAGGTGTTCCTTTCTCCAGGGCCGGTGCTGCCCGGGCATCCCTGCAGCCGTGATACTATCTGGTCTACATGTTCAGAGCTGTGGTGTCAGTGTCCCTTTTGGTGAACAGGCTCCAGGGGTCTGAAAGGACTAGACACGAAATCACAGGAACACGCCAGGGGCTGCCTAGTCCTGAGCAAAGACCTGAAACAGTCAATGAAGTGGGGCTCAGGGCAGACACACACCTGAGACCTGACGCTCAGTGGTACCAGGATGGGGGGTCAGGCAAGAGAAAGGGTGGAGGTCGAGGAGGGAGAGAGCGTGAGAAAGAAGAGGCAGGCGGAGGCAGCAGCTGCCTCTGCCTCTTGTTTCTGCCTCCCCCCACCCGCCACCTGCACCCTTCATTTGATCTGATTCAGTTTGTGTGGGGATCTTAGCAGGAGCTGGAGCATCCCGCATTCCCAGAACCCACAGTGCTGCAGCTGGGGGTGAGTCAGGACTGGGCAGAGGGCGGGCAGGGGCCCCCAGGGGCCCTCCCAAGTCAGAGCTTCCTCCCCACCGCCCACCCCCTGCAGGGACTCCACTCGGGGCCAGGGAGTGTGTGGGATGATGGGGAGGAGCTCAGGCTCACCTGGCCACTGAGGGGTGGTCCATAAACAGGCTTTCCTGACTTCCCTTTGGTCTCATCAGAAAGTGCTATTTGTTGTATTTTGGGGCCAATTACACTATTTCATTGGAATGGCTTCTTAAAAAATGGGTATAGAAGTTTCTCTAAATTAAAAATGTCCAAGTTTCAAACGTCTTTTTAATTTCTTTAAACAAGATACTATAGACACATCTTGAAATTTTTAATCTAAAAATAGGATTTCATCAAAATACTCTAAGTATTCTATTCTGGGCATTGATATACCTTGTATTTACTATTTATGGCTCTCCAGACATGATAAACATTATACTGAAAAAAAAAAAAGAAAGAACGCATTTAACTTCACTGGTAAGTACAGAATACTGTGAAAAAGGAATCATGTGGGAAAATATGAGCTGCGCCTGCTTGAAAAGCTCGTCGATGGTTCTGAGGAACAGTGGATGTTAAGACACCATAGCCTCCAGACATGAACAGACTCAGAGAGGAGCCAAAGGCAACAGCAGTCATAGACCTGCACATCCTTTGCTTGGTAAAAACAAAACACAAATCTCAAATGGAGCAACTCGCTGTCACATGTGTGACCCGCTGCCCACTCCCGACTCTGCGGGTGGGTCCTGCCAAGACACTCTGCACACGAAGCCCCAGGCCTTCCCCCATGGAGCCGTGTGCGCTGGGGAGCGAGGTGGATGCGAAGGGGCGGGCGGATGTGACCCAGCAGGGCAGGTGTGAGCGCGGAGGCACAGATGGTGCTCCGGCAGGTTCTACGGGCGGTGGACGGTGGGCCCTTTCGTTGGCTCTATCCTGCTTTCAGGGGAACTCAAGTTTTCTTCTCACAGAGACCACAGGTGGGGTCCAGGAGGTGTCAGGCTCTGCTTGACTCAAATTCCCCAGGTTTTTCCAATTAAAATGTGCAGGTGGACCTGCCTAAGCGGGGCCAGGCTCACGGGGCCTGGAGTGGAGGGAGAGGCACCTCCAGGCTTCAGGATGACCCGAGCTGGGCCCTCCCACCACCCCAGGCCCCTCCTTGAGCTTCCAGTCGTCCCAGCTCCTGCCCCTGCTTGCCCTCCTGTGCCGGGAACCCCGGGGCCCTTCCTCGTTTCCTGCTCACTCGTGGCAAAGTGCCAGGCCCTGAGCCCGGCTTCCTGCTGCCCTTGGACCCTTGTCTTGCTGCAGGCGGGCCCTGCAGACTCCTCGTCCACCTCTCCTGCCTAGAGGCACCCTCCAGACACGACAGACTGGCCCCAGGCTGGTGCTAGTGGGCACTGGGTGTCAGGTGCCAGCCTCCTCCAGGAGCAGCTGTTTACATATCAGTTGGGGTGGTTTGTGGAGACCCAGTGCCTCAGACGAACGTGAACATGCAGCCCCAACCCAGGCCCTGGGGGAGGCTTGTGACGGGTGGGTGGGCGCCTTCTAAGCCCCTAAGCATGTACTTTGGGCGGCGCCCCCGCATCATCCCTGTCATCTGCTCCCTGTGCCGGGAGCTCCTTTGTACAAAGCGCAGAAGGCGTCCCCGAGGATCAGCTCAGGGCGCTGCAAGCTGGGGTTCTACTCGGAGCCAGGACCGGGCTGTGCCTCCAGCCTTGAGAGCAGGGCTCCGACTTGGGCTCCAGAGTCAGAGTCACAACCGGCCCGAGGCCTCTGGCTGTCTGAGCTTCGTCTGGTGAGACGTCGGAGGATCAGAGACTGGCCTTGACCCTGGCTGTGTGAGAATTAAGATTTTACTGTCTTTCCTCAGTTATTATGAAAGATCACTATGAGTCATCTGTTTGCAAGAACGTTTTCATCTCTGTTGAAACTTTATCTTGGAAAAGTTGTCCACTGCCGTGCCCGTCTTCTCTTGTCAAAGAATTGTGTGCTGAGTTTGACTTTATATTAAATCCTAGGAGAAGCATCTCCTTCCTGACTTGTGACAAATACTGGCAGCTCGCTTTGTTTTGCTTTTGCCCCATTGTTGTGGGATCTGTGAGTACAACGCTGTGCCTGCATTTCTCAGGTTAAGTGAGGAGCCTGGGCTGCTACGGAGCTTTGCTGTTTCTATTTTGGAGGATCAAGGGGCCGGTTGACCAGCATGATGGAGCCAGACATGAGTCCTCAGTGGTGAGAGGCGTACAATGGGCTGAGGGTGTCCTGGGTGCCTCCCCACTGCACGGAGCGGGCTCGGGTTCCTGCCCCCTCGATCCCAGGCGCCCCGGGTGTGCAGGGCGGGGGACCCAGAAGTGGCAGAACCCTGCTGCTGCACCGTTGCAGCTGCTTGAGTGGAGGTTTTGTTGTTCAGGACGGAGATCGGAGAGCCAAGATCAGGGACCAAGATCCAGCAGTTTTCGTGTGCTCTGGGCTTGCTTTCTAATAAAGCTCAGTCACAAGGGCAGGACTCGGTCTGGGATGAGACGACCCCAAATGGCTCAGACCTTGTCTGCGCTATTGAGTCGTTGTCCTCCAGGGATGCAGCGGTGGGAGCGATGGTGTGGGGTGTGGGACCCTCGTCACCGGATGTCGGCAGGTGGGTTCCTCAGGCCCTTGATCATGGCCCTGGTGCTTTGGGAACTGACCCTTTGCTCTGTGAGAATGGTTCACTCTCTGGTCCTATTTTGGGGCTCCTTAATATCATGCACCTCAAGTCCTTTTGAAAGGAAGTGGAATAAAAACTGAAACTGATGAATGTGACAGCTCGCGCTTTCTGGCTTCTTTGGGGAGGAGCCCATGGCTTTTCTCTTCACTCGTGGCTTACCCTGAAGTCCCACACACTGTGCTCGTGGGAGCCCCTCAGTCGGGAGGTGCGCGGCGGGGCGGGGGCGCAGGGTGGGCCTGGCTGCTTCTCACCAGCTGCACCTCGGCACTTTTCAAGGCAGCACTTGGCACCTCCGGCCTGAATGGAAGCTCCCTTGGACACATGGGGGAGGGAGACGGGCCCTCTGTGCTGGAAGCGGGGTGTGGTGGGCAACCTTGGTCCTGGCCTCCTGGGAGTGGCCGTCAGAGAAGCACCACGCCCCTAACTCAAGGCGAGTTGCTCACCTGAGCTTGGACAGGCGTGTTTCTGGAACACCAGAGGAAAGCGAACGCTTGGTGCAGGTCAGCACCGTGGGGGCGCCCGCTGCATGCAGCTTGCCCTGCAGGCCTCACAGCGCTAGCAGAAACTGGTCTTGCTCCGGCGGCTTCCTCACCCATGTGCCCAGGCCAGCCTTCTGGAATGCTCTGCACAGCTGCTGTTTGACGGCCTGGTAGGTGCGCGCCCCCAGCTTGGCCTCACAGTACATGGACGGCGTGTCCCCGTGCCGTGGGATCCGGGTGCTCAGCTGTGGAACAGAGCGAGAGGGGCCGTGAGCCTGCTGGGAGCGGCCCGCCCAGTGGGGGCCGTGGTGGGGGCTCCAGCTGCTCGCTGGCCCGTCTGAGGCCCCGACACTCACTGCCACGTAACTGGGGATACCTAACCTTGGAGCATTTGTCTCCGTCTGTCTGAACCGGAACCACATTGACTCTGAAGTCCCCGTGGACTTTTCACAGGCTGGGCTGGCCACAGCCGTTCACCACTGAGCCCCCTTCCATCTGTTTCTGGGGCCACAGGGCAAGCCTGCTGCGGGTGGGAGACCTGCTTGGAGGGGCCATGTCCGGGGTCCCCGGGAGACCAGTTGGTGTGTCCGCGGTCACCTGGTCCCACCTGTGCCCCCCACCACCCCCTGCCTTCAGACCCTGGGAGGGAGCGGCCCCCACCTTGCCGTAGAGCCGTGCCCACCGCGCCGAGAGCCTGTGCTTGCAGAGCCGGGAAGAGCGGCCGCAGCTTCGCCTCCCGGTGGTGGCATCGATGACCTCCACGTCTGCCGTGCCCACCACCCAGTTCACGCTGAAGTGGGGCGCCTTCCCGGGCTGTCGCGCCTCTGCCTGACTCACTCCTGCCAAGAGAGACCAGGTGCCGGGTGTGAGCGCCACCCGCCCAGCGGGGACCAGGGCTGAGGGAGGGGCGGACGGCTGCTGTCACTGGGCTCGGGCGCACTCAGGGCGTTGAAGGCAAGGCTGTCCCATGAGGACACAGCCCATGCGTCCCCTCTCTGGATGTTTGTCCTGTGGACTGGGGAACGGATGGAGTCATGGGAAGGCTGCCTGAGAACACGTATTCATGGGGTGCCCGCTGCATGCCAGCTTCCTATGGGGTGGATGCTAGGGTCATGGACACAAGATGGAGTGAAAAGAAGTGAGGCCTGAGGGTGCAGGGCTGCTGGCATGGCGAGGTAACCAGGGCCCAGCGTGAACTGGAAACCAGCCTGTGTTTGCCTTTCAGGACAGCAGAGCATTAAACCAGTTCCTTGTAAGCCCAGGGGCTGCTGCAGATTCTAAACCACGGAGGATGGAGGCCTCGAGGAGGGGCGCTGACCCTGGGCCCTTGGCCACGTGCCCTACACACCCTTCCACTCTGTGTACAGCCATCATGGCCAGTCCCCGGGTCTGGCTGGGGTCACACAGGAGTGGGCAGAGGACGCCCTGGGCCTTGTGTTCATGGTCCTGACACTGCAGGGTGTTCAGCCCAGCCCCTCCCCACCCCCGCCCCCTTGGCCCTCCCGACACCCGGATCCAGCCACTGGGCACCTCTCCTGTCCACACGCTGCTCCACCATAGCCTGCTGCTCCTGAGCAGATGGCTGGATGGCTGGACAGTGGACGGGACCTCTTAGTTCCCAGGGCAGCAGTGCCTGGTGCTGGAAGTCACTGCATTGCAAACCCAGCCCCTGTGGCACCCACCCCCCAGGAGAGCCACCCCCAGGTTGTTGGTGGCCGTCACCTGCCTAGGCTCAGGCCTGGGGACCCCTGGGCACAGCTTCGGGTCAGACTTGCAGGCACCATTCATGGTGGGGGTGTGTGTGAGGGGACCCCGTCCACCACAGGTCAGCCCAAGGTTATGGCGAGGAAAGCTGGGCCATGGTCCTAGACGGCCCCTGTGATCCCTGTCCCACGGCTTCCCTGCATTTTGCCAAGGCCCCTCTCTGGCCTTGGGGACCCCTGGCATCTGAGGGGGGGGTCCCTGATTCTGGCAGAGGGTTGCAGGTCTTAGGAACAGGGTCTCGTGCTTAAGAAGCCTGGGTCTCTGAGCACCAGGCAGTTCAAGCCCCGATGTTCTCCTGCCCTGTCTGAGCTCTGGGGTCCGAGATGCTGTCCTTGGCCGGCGACCACGGAGGGGGCGGGGGACCAGGGGTGGGAGGTGCCTCCTCTGGGGAGCTGGCTTGGCGTGCAGGTGCCCTCACAGCTTAGTGCCTTCTGTTTTCACTGCCACCCTGTGGGCACTACCAGTGCCCCTCGGCTCCTAAGTGAACGATTTCAGGGTCCCGGGAGGCGCTCCCAGGCTGACTCTCACCACAGCCCGCCACTGTCTCTGTCTCCTCTTTCTGAGGATCTTGTCCAAGCCCAAGCCCTGGAGTGGCTGGTCCCTGTAGGTCTACACGCATCTGCCTGGCCCCCCTGCAGGGGAGGAGCAGGGGGAGCACGGAAACGCCCCTCTTCTGCCTCCCCGGGGCTGCCGGTCAGGACAGGCTCCTTGGGGTGGAGGGTCACCCCCACTGAGCCCAGAGTTAGGCAGCTGCCGTGGTATGGCCATGTAACTCCTGGTGCTCAGGACCCCGAGCTGTGCCCCCTCCCAGGGTGGGGGTGCTGGGGGGACACTCAGGGACTTGCTCTTGGATAAGGTCGGGGTGGCCCGCAGCCCTGGGTCCCCTCCCCCGTTGGACACGCGTGCTCATTGCTTGTACTTCCGTGGCCCCGCAGACACAGCCCTGACGGTGGCACCGCGCATGCGGGGAATCCACCCTGGACCGTCACCGGCGCCTTCATCTGCCCGTCTGGTCTTTCAGGTACCGGGCGCTGGGTCTTAAGCGGCCATGGGCCCAACCCGGAAAACCTGACCTGGGGCCCGTGGCTGGATACAGGGGTATGCATCTGAGGATGGCCGCCTTACCGCTGAGCAGGGGCCGGTTGTGCCGGTAGGAGGCAGGCAGCTGGCCGATGTCCTGGGTCCGGTGGCTCATGACGCGGGAGAGGTGGCCAGTATGGCGCAGGCTGCCCACCACGATGCTGTGCAGGTACACGGGCTCAATGAAGTGGCAGAGCAGCGCGCCCTGCAGGCCCAGCACGTTCCACCTGGGGGGAGATGGGGGTCAGGCCCTGGGTGCCTGGCCCCAGGGAACCTGGCAGTGGGCGGGGCCTGCTCCAGTGACCCAACGAGCTTGTTGGCCTCTGGGCTGGTTTGACTTCAGGGGCCCTGAGCAGAGCATGGGGCTCCGAAATGAAAGCTGCTCTGGGTGCATGTTGGCATCTGCCAGCAAAGGTGACAGGGCCCTAGTCAGACTTTCCCCCAAATTTGGGTGGAACAAGGTTCCATGTATGTGTTATTTAAGGCAGCATTCTGCAGTTTCCATTCTAAATAACGTGCTTAAAATCCAGCCTCCATTGCCATACAAGCATCGCGCAGCTAATTTCTTACTTACATCATTGTTCTTTTCATTAATTAACATTTCTCTACGGTTAGAGCGATTATTGTGGGGCCTCCACGCCGCACATTTCCTTTCATGATTAATAAGGAGTCATTATATTTCCCTTTCCCGAAGCAGTCAATTAACACAGAATTCTTTCCATTAATTACTGAACACTCAAACCAGCAGGCCTACCTGGAGAGCAGTCTGCTCTGGGAACCTGTGACACCAATTGCCTTAAAAAGTTCTCTTTAAATTTTATTCCAAAAACACAAGCAATTTAGCTGGCGATATTAATTTGCCTCAGAAGCATCGAGGTGAATGAGAAACATCTTTTAATCTCATGCAAGAAAAGGCAGCCATCTGGCTGGCGAGGATGGAGGCGCGTCCCCCCCTCTGTAAGTGCGGGTCATTAAAGTAATGTGCTCACCCACATAAAACTCAAGTGGAATATAAAAGGTAATATTTACACACAAACAGTTTAGTCCCACAATTTAAACAGTCATTGGTTTTATGAAACGTTTACTTTAGCGTATCAGATTTGCATAACTTCACTTAAAAAAATGATTGTGGTCATTTCTGAGTCACATCCTGTCTCTCTGAAAGGAGTGGAGGGCTGTCCTTTGGGGTCTGGTGGGCGATTTTCCCAGAGAGAAGGCATCTGAAATGTGTGAAGGAGAGGACATTGCTGGAGGCATGAGATGCAGGGGAGTGGACATCCCTATGGATAACAAAGCCCTTTCTCAAACGATGAGGTCAGCATTCCAGAGGCCGTCTGTGGACTGGCTTGGAACAAAACTGTATCTGAATGGCTCTGGCTGTGGGATTGTCTAAAGACAAACAAATTCTGTATCTGGCTTCCTCCTAATCACCTTCGCAGCAGAGACCATCAGCCTTCTCCTGGCCTGGCTGTAGGAGTTTAACTTGTCCAGCCAATGTCATCGATAAAGCTGAAGTCACTCTGAACACAAACTGGAGAGTTTTCAGTTTTCTGGAGGGAATGGGAGAATGCCTTTCCTCTAGTTCCAACAGTGATATTACCGCAGTGTTGACAGAGAACAAAGTTCCAGATCTGGTTTCCACAGTGTTGACAGGGAAGAAAGTTCCAGATCTGGTTTCAGTGAGATAATCCTAAAGAAATACATTTGTGTCTGTCTGTCGGTCACTGAAATACCAGCGATACCTGAGGGGGCGATCCTGGGAAGAAGCTGGCCTCTTTAATTAGGGACGTACTCTCCGTGCCCAGAGGACCCATGGGACTGCCCGGGCAGCCCCAGCCCAGACTGCCCTGCTCACACTCAGAGGGAGGGACCCCCACGGCCCAAGATCTCAGTGTAGGAGTCCCTGGACAGCAGCTGTAACTACTTGCAGTTCATTTTTATGGAGAAAGTGTTAATCTGTTCATTTAAAGACACATTGCAATCGATAATCAAGTTCAGATTCTTAAAATTAGAAACCATATCTAAAGGAACATTAGTTCCAGAAGATTTAGACTTTTATAAGCCTCTGGACTCTGAGAGACAAGAGCTAAGACCCCCAAAACCCGTTCCCTGTCCTTTCAGGAGGTGGCGTTTCAGTGTTCGCCTCTGACGGAGGGTTCGGATCACTTCTCATAGCCAGGTCAGAAAGACCAGCCATGTCTGTGGGAACTGTCGATGTCCCACACCACTCTGGCCTTGTAGCGAGTTTCACTCTCTGTCCCCTGATGTTTGAGGTCCTAGAGACAGTGAATCTTCAATTCTGCGTCACCTGTCCACTTCACTTTCTTGGGGTCAGTCAGAAGCCCAGCGCTCTTGGGGTAGCAGGAGGACTCCCTTACGCTGGAAACAGCTGCTTTTCCCTCTTAATGAGGGGTGAGAACATCACAGGGGAGGGCGCGTTTTCTTCTGACAGAGGAGCCAGCTGATGCTACAGGCACTTCTCTTTGCTGCAGAAATCAGTGCTTTGGTTTATGTGGTTGGGCCAGGGTGGTTGGTCCCTCCAGGGCAGTAAGCAGCCCTGTTTCTCCTGCAGCCTGTTGGTCATTTTCCTCAAGATTCCAGATCCCTGTTTACAGGGGCTCAGGTTTTACCTGCCATGTAGCCCAGGAAGCCACAGGGGCACCAAGTGTACCTGGGCCACCTCCATGTGCAGGGGCAGGGTCAGGGCCTGGGGTCCCCGCTGCCCGGCTCCCCAAGTCCCTGGGTGTCTGCCTCTCTGAGCCCCAGCTGCCCCTCTGATGGCTCTGCCTGACCCTCCAGGAAGGTAGGGGATGTGAGCAGAGTCCAGGACCCCAGGGTGCACCTCAGCATCAGACCAGGCCGCCCTCTGGGACCACAGCCCTCATACCCCTCCCCACACCAGGGCGGCTCTTGCGCGAGGAGAGGGGCTGTTACCTGGTGATCTTGTCCGTGCAGGACATGGTAACCAGCTGCTCGCCCAGCAGGACGCCGTCCCAGGTCTGTACCGCGCCCGGGCCACGCACAGGCACTGTCCCCTCCCCCGACTCGATCTTCGTGCGCAGGTGCCCCCGGAACTTCCTGGCCAGATGCTTGCTGCTGCTCACTAGGAGACAAGAGCCGCGTAAGATGTGGGTGAGGGGAGTGGGTGGGAAGGGCGGCCTCACAAAGAAACAAGAGCCGCATAAGACAGGGGTGGGGGGGGGCACCAGGCAGCACCTCTGGGAGGGACGGGCTTATGTAGACGTGGAGGAGCTGGGACACGACTCCGCCCTGGTTTGCACAGTTTGGACACTGACCATCAGAGGCTCTGCAGCCATCTGATCTCTGAACACTGAGCACAGGTGGGGCAGAGGAGGAGCCGTGTGTACAGCATCGACATCTGGGCTCTTTCTTACCTCGAGAGGTTCTTTTCGCCCTTTGTGGCCATTCAGAAACCACTCTTAGTTCCCAGGCAGTGGGCTGCAAACCCAGTCTAAATCCGAGTCCTGGCTCTATGGTCTCCCAGCTGTGTAGCCTTGGAAAAGCTACTTAAGACCACTGTGATAGTTATTTCATCTAAAAACGTGGATAGTGGGGGTACCTCCCTCCTAGGTTGAGGGACTGAGATGGGACCTGGGAGCCCAGAGCTGCTCCCAAGGGTCCGGTGTGGGGGGCAACTCTATGCCCAGAAGTGATGCCAGCAGGTGGGGTGCTGCCTTGTCACTGTTCCCCATCTTTCCTCTCCAGAGCCCCCATACCCCCACACACCACAGTTACATGAAGCACTAGCTTGAATAAGACGAAGATTAACTTTACTACTTTGTCTTTTGAAAAAATTTCTACGCACTTAGTCTGCATTATATTGTATTATAGAAATGCTTAACTGTTTTGCATGCAAATTATATGTGAAATATCATAGTGATATTCAGCACTGATACACACAAGATGACATGGATGGACAGTAGATGCCTTCGTTACAAGGTTTCTATGTAAGTTTTAGAATTGTGAAAATGCATTACTTTTTTGCATACCTCACTGAAGGTACCAAACAATAAATGACATTTGAGTTTACATGGGCACCTTCTCTTACAAATCTCAGATAATTCTCGGCATATTTTCTCATGGTTTCTAAGAACTGAAGTTCCTTTCCTACCTATTCATAGCACCCAGAGGCCATCTCTGGGGAAGAAAGTCACTGCACTACTCAGAGAGATTTCAGGTTGTGACTGACTGTGCTACCAACCAGGTCCTTGGCAATGTGAGGTCCAGTTTGGACTGGCCTCTGAGTCTTCTCTGGAAGGAAGAAACAAGCTGAGAGGCTGAGCCTGGGGGTGGCACAGCCAAGTGATGCCGGCTCTCCCCCGGGTAGAGCCTGAATCTCTTCTTTGCCATTTTACATGGCACTAGGACTCAGGTGACAGTGATGATGCTGGTGATGCTGGTGATGGAGCCCGCTTACTCACGCTCGGCCGCGCGCTCGTGGGGTGAGTGCAGGCGCGCGTCTCCGCAGGGCGAGGCGCTCAGGTACAGGTGAAACAGGACACCTTCTCGCAGCCGGAAGCCGCCCTCCTTCAGCCGCTCAAAGATGGAGCGCTCGCTGTCCTCGCGCCGCTTGCTGCAGACAGGAGGGCGCTCAGCCTCAGCCCGGGCTGGGCTCCCCAGGCTCGGCTCACAGCCGCCCGCGCACCCTGCGCGTGTCTCCCCCCCGCGTGGACCCCCCTGGGTCTGGCCTCCACGGTCCTCCCTGCCCTGCGTCCTCGGGGCTGTGACCCCGATCGCGTGTCTGTACCGGGGATCGTGGGGCCCCAGGTTCCCGAGGGGACCACACCTACACTGCACCAGGTTCTGAGTCAGATGGAGAATGGGGAGAGAGGGGAGTGGCCCCCCAGGAACTCAGGGCGTGGACCTCTCCGGCTGCCCGCACAGGGGAGCCCCCCTGCACGGAGGAGCCCCCTCTGCACGGAGGAGCCCGGCTGCGGCCGCTAGCGGCCCCGCCCACACCCCTGCCCTGCCGGTCACCGCCCCCTTTCTCCGGGTCCAGCTGTTTCACATGTCCTGCCTCATTGCTGATGGATTCCTCACACAGGCGGAGCCTGGGAACCCCTAGGTGTCCCACCAGCCTCTCTGCTTCCCTACTCTGCGCCAGGCCCCCAGCCACAGATCCCCAGAACCTCGGGGCAAACGCGCGGCCCTGGCTTTCTGCAGCCATTTTTGGTCCCCTCCCCACGACCCCCCAGGGCGGGGGCCCAGGTGTCCGTTCCCCCTGCCCCGAGCCTGCAGCTGGGAGTCAGCGCACAGCCAGGCCCGGGCCATGGTGACACACCTGGAGTCAGGGGTGTTTGGAAACATTTCTGACCTGGACGCTCAGAACAGAAACCCTCCCCACCTTAGGCGAGATCTCCAGCTCTCTTCCCCACATTCAGCCCTGGCCGACCCACTGCTGGCCTGGAACTGAGGAGAAGCTGCAGATCAGGAGCTCGGATAAAATATCCAGAGTGTGTGAAAGCCTCACTCCTTGTGTGTCTGCTAAGCACCCCTGAGCCTGTCCCTCCTCTGTGCGACTGCTGGGACCCTGTGTTAGAGGATGTGGGGGACAGCAGACCTGGCCAAGATGCCCGCTGTGCTCGGGGCCACCGAGAGTCTGACCCTGCCTAGGGGATCCTCAAGGGAGACGCCCCTGGGAAGGCCCAGTGAAGAGCCGCGTGCTTTCGGGGCACGACCACTGGGAGGTGCAGGGTCGGCCAGGACCAAGGGGATGCCAGGACCGAGGCGACGCCAGGACCGAGGGACACAGGCGCAGGCCTCGTGCTTACCTCAGATGCAGCTCCAGCTGTGCATATAGGAAGTGGACCAGCGCCCTCCTGGCCAGGATCTCTGCGTGGCAGTCGTTGACCACCAGCCCCTGGTCGTTGATGTGCTCGCCGCTGATGCACTTCGTCCCTGAGGACAGGACGACTACCTGGGCTTGCTTGGCGTCCAGGCCTGGGGGACAGAGGAGGCATCAGAGCCCGCGGCTGCTGCCCTCCCCTTGGGCACTGAGTCTGCTCTCCTCCTCTGTCCCCAGCCCTCCCCCCAACCTGAGCCTCAAGTTTATCTATAAATAGCCAGCCAGCTGGCCAACTGAAGGTGCTGGGGAACCCGGGAACCTTGCTGCTCCCCGGCCCGTGGCCAAGGATCACCCTCTAAATGGAAGACTCCCTGGGGGTGGGCCTGACACCCATGTGTCCCCTCTGGTCCCATCCAGGGCCATGCAAGCTGCTTCCTAGCCAAGCTTGCAGGTCCATGGGGAGCTCTGAGGGATATTGTTATGTAAGTAAGGAAAGCAGCTCCTGCTGATGGGGGTCCAGAGCCCTAAACCCCAGGGTGCGGGGGCGGGGTCACAAAGCCCCACGGAACAGGAGACAGGACTGTGAGACCACCCTGAGCCAACCCGATCTGTGGTGATGCCAAGACCCTGATTTCCAGGTTAAATCCTGAGTCCTGGCTTTCCTGAGAGCCAATTGGCCCTCCTCCCCCAGTACACGTATCTGAAGATCAAAAGCTCTTCAAAGGTATAGCTTTACCCAGCTTCTTGTTTGCGCCTTAATTAGTCCCAACCCCTCAGAACATCCTTGGACCTGTAGCCGCCCTGGTGGGTGTGGGGGGCAATTGGAGCTGATGAACTCTACAGCTTTGCTGACACTTCTTCCTTTCTTCTATCTTTTTTTTGTCTCCTCCCTCCCTCCAGCTGCCTCTTTCACAAGCAGCTGTGCCCAGCTTGGACAACTGATGGTCATAATTAGGGAGAATGTGGAATATTTTGTTGAATAAGATAACATGGTTTAAACATCCTAAAGCCACCCCTGGCACATAGACAAACACTAGATGTTAGTGTTTTTTCTTTAATTTGTTCACTAACAAACAGTGCTGTGTTTCCACTAAAAAAAAAAAAAAATAGATTGTAATTTTAGAGACTGGAAAAAAGATGGGGATAGTTTTATTGCCTCCAGAGAAAATAGGGAGTTGGTTTTCTTCCCCCATGAAATCTTTGGGGCAATTAAATGCTGGGCTATGACTTGATGACCATCCACACATGGCATCTGAATGGCTTTGATGGGAGCGACTGATCTAAGAAGAACATGGCCCAGGTTCAGTCATCTTCCCTTCTTCATGTACTCCTGATACATGCCGCCTTCCCGATGCAGGTGGACACAGGCATTTCTGGGATGTAGCCCACGGTCAGGGCTGCTGCCCATCACCTGGTTGAGCTCCGACCTGGTGGGACCTGGTGAATTCTTCTAGACTAAACACTTGTTCATTTGCGTGTGAGCCAGGAGTGGGCTGGGTGGTCCTCATGTTCTTTCTTGCTCCATTTTAAGGGGAGACATTTACCATAAACAAGTCAGCACGCATGCTATGTGGGATCAGTGGTAAATCTATCTTGCACTTTGTGGTTTAAACTAACAGTTTAAACCCCAGATTTAAAATCAATTGTCCGTCACATTCCTCATTGCGAAGTGTCCGCCCCCTGGAATCTCAATGTGCCCTGTGTCTCCATGGAGACACGTCAACTGAACAGTTATTATGACCGACTCCTGGGAATCCAGTTCATCATTTACCATCTTTCACTGCAGCGCGGGGCTTCTGTCCAGTTCATTGGCTCCTACTCATCTCCCCTGTGTCCTCCTGGGCATAAATAAAATACCCTACTTTTAATTTTACTATCGAAGCAACCGCTAGTCATTCAGGGAAAAAAGGAAAAGAAAGCATTTGGGAATGTGGGGACAAAGTTCTTGAATCCTGCCTCTATGAGGCCTCTGTGAAGGTGGATGTTCCCTTGTGCTCCTGGTGATGGAAAGAAGTCTCAACTGTATTTGATCTGTCAGGATCTATCGAGTGCCAATGGGAAAGCAGTGTTTAAGTGCCAGTTCTTCTCGAGCCAGAGCCTGGCCCAACTCTCCACCTCCTTGCTCACCTGAGCAAAATGCACGCAACAAAGCACCTCTTACATCTCTTAATGTCTCACGACTCTGAAAGGTTGGCTGACGTTCCAACACTGAGCTCATTAGCGCTCCCAATTTTCCTGGAGAAGACAGGCCTGGCTGCTGCCCAGAGGGCCTGGCATTCTGGACGGAACTGTCCTGGGCTGTGCTCTCTGCTGCCTGACTTCAAGGAGGTGTGTTTTTTCAGGGTGGATATAAATCCCAGGCGGAGAAGGCAATGGCACCCCACTCCAGTACTCTTGCCTGGAAAATCCCATGGACGGAGGAGCCTGGTAGGCTACAGTCCATGGGTCGCTAAGAGTCGGACACGACTGAGCGACTTCACTTTCACTTTTCCCTTTCATGCACTGGAGAAGGAAATGGCAACCCACTCCAGTATTCTTGCCTGGAGAATCCTAGGGACGGCGGAGCCTGGTGGGCTGCCGTCTGTGGGATCGCACAGAGTCGGACACGACTGAAGCGACTTAGTAGTAGTAGTAGTAGTATAAATCCCAGGTGTTCACATATGTTTAAAGCTACACATTAACTTAAATGGGAAAGAGTTAACTTAAATGGGAAAGAGTGAAACCAAAACTTCTAACTTTTGCAGGCCAGGCTGGCAAAAGACAGGTTTAAATGTAAACTTCTAAAAATATAAACCAGGGAACCCCTTTTCTGGCTCTTTCATAACCTTAGAACTAAGCAGTTGCATGGACAGATCTTCAGCACCATGCCTTGAGTTGTGTCCGGGGCCACGTGGATGAAGGACTGGAGCCTGTGGCTGCATCTTAGCTCCGCACACCCCCTGCCCCCATCAGATGCGAGGGTCACCTGGCCTCTTGGTCTTGGTGTCTGTACTTCTTCAAATCGATAATAAAGATCCTCACCTTTCCCACTTCTTGGGGTTGGAGTAATCAACTGATTGGCGTATGTGAAAATGCTATCAAAATTACAATTTTGATATCAACTGAGACTCATGACAAACAGCTGCTCAGAAATTGCTTCTTCGTGGGAGCGTGGGCGCTGTCAGAGCAGAGCTTGACCTGGGCTCCACCGGAACATAGTCCAGATTTGGGTCCAGAGGCTCTGATTCTCCTCCGTTTCCAGGCCCGTGGGAAGGAGGGGTTCCAGGGGGAGCGTGGCTGGGGGCGGGGCTTGACCACCAGGACCTGCGGAGTGGAGGGCGTGGAAATGGGCCTGCCTTCCAGCACTGACTGCAGAGAAAGCAGGATGCTGAGTCAGGCTGAGGGCAGGTGGAGCCTGCGTCCCATTTTAATTCAGGGGCTGCCCCCCTGGAGAGGATGTATGGGGTTGAGGGACGCCTGGCAGGAGGTTCATCTCTTCGCTCTGGCCTCGGGTGGTCCCTTGTGGATGACCAACTCCTGCCCACTCTGCTCAAGGAGGCTCCTGCAGGGGGAAACAGGGTGGGTAGGGCGGGCAGCATTTCTCTTCAGGTGGGAAATCTGTGCACGGTGCCTACGATGATTGAACCAATATTTTATTCACAAATGTGGATATTCATACAGAAATTATAACCAGGATAAAAGGGAAAAACTAAAACTAAAGAAAGACGCCACCGATCACAGAGGAATCACTGTGATTAGGGACCAGAGACAGGCTCAGGAATGTGCTGGTGAGTCAGAGAAACCTGAAGAGACTGGCCGGTAGTGAAACAAGAAGAGCATCATCCTCTGAAGAAACAGGAACCAGAGGACAAGACAGGAGTTGCAGACGATAGCAGGCAAAAATTAGAACAAGGGGCAGCTGAAGAGCTGTCACATACACAGGGAATTTCCAGGAACACAGAGTAAAAGGTAGATTAACAGCAAGTCTTTCCTGGTGGCTTAGATGGTTAAGAACCTGCCTGTAATATAGGAAACCCAGGTTTGATCCCTGGGTCAGGAAGATCCCCTGGAGAAGGAAGGGCAACCCAGTCCAGTATTCTTGCCTGTAAAATTCCAGGAACACAGAGTAAAAGGTAGATTAACAGGAAGGTAAAAGACAGGGAGTTAGCTGAGAATGTTGAAAATTTGACAAAATTGTGAAAGAAGGAAGGAATTTATCAGATAAATGATACAGGAAAAATTGCAAAATAAATGACTTAAATATGTCAGAGAAGGTGACTGGCTGCACAGTCTTATGAAATTATGTAGCGTTCAAGTGAAAAAGACCCTGCCCTCCCATGGCAGGGGTGGGGCAACCACTGCAAACAGATGTCAGTTAGGACATTCCTGGTCAGAGATACTGGATGAGAGAGCAGAGAAAAGCCCTGGAAAATACCCAGGGCAAGAAAGCGTGAGCTCAGACACCCCATCTCACCCTCCCAGGAGCAAGAGACCTGGGTCAAGAAGCTCCTGGAGACGTAGAGATTCAGTTTCTGTCCTATGCATTTTAAAGATGTTTCTAGAGACAGAAGGAGCATGGACGCTGAGACAGTGGTCTAGGCGGGTGGTATGGGACCCCTGGTCCGGCGGGCAGAGGCTCCAGCACCGGGGCACCCCACAGGCGCGAGGGCTTGGAGGTCACGTGACCCCCCACAGAGTGGTTTAAGGAAGTCTAGCTGCTCGGACCAACCTTCAGCGTCACATGGTCCGAGAGGTGGGGGGCCTTGAGGATGGATGTGACCCGACAAGGAGACAGGCTTTTTCCTCAGAGATGTCCCCTCCCCACCGGGAACTGCGAGCTTCCCGCAAGTCACCTGACTCTGCCATGCGATTTATAGCATCCTGAGTGTAGATGCTGCTTAGTGGTTTCAGTCTTAAACTCATGGCAGAGGTGAGATAGAGGAGACAGCCAAAGCACAGAACATGGAAGAGAGTATGAACGTCATCGGTGATGACATAAAAATCCGTCCACATGCAGAGACATCACCAGGGGAAGACAGGGTTGACATCACCAGCCCCAATTTACAAAATGGAAAGTGAAGATGCCCCATCCAATCTAACAGGGTGAAAAGCAAAGGGTTAAGTGTATATTATAGACATAGAAGTGGAAAATAAAATAGTATCCATTTTTAATAGTGTGACTCAATTGATAAGATTTAGAATAGAAAATCTTGAAACATAGAACCAGCACAGTATTAGAGTCATAAGAGCAAAATTAAGAATGATTAAAATGTCTGCCTCCAAGTTGGCTTGGGGCTGAGGATGGAAACTTCCATTTGTAAGTTCTCTTCTCTTTGTGCTTTTCCCAGTGAATGCAGTGTTTTCATAAAGGTAAAAGCTGTTCTGTTCATAAGTATATATTTCTGCCATTGTATTTCTCAGAGTGGCTACAAAACGGCGTCAGTCTCACTAGTGAGCTGATTGATGTGAGCTGATTGATTTTTCATTCCTGCCTAAAAATGGAGGGGATGACATGTCAGGTTTTATTTCAAAATAAACTTAATTTATAACATTGTAATATATGTTACAAAAGCTAGAAAAAGACACATCACCCCCTTTTAGAGTTTCTTAGGCATTTGCTTGGATAACTGAATTAGAATTATGATTACGTTGCCCATCACCTTTAAGTAAGTGGATATTTGAAAATATTTCTATTAGTTATTTTGCAAAATATTTCCTAATCTCTTTTTAATCAACTTGTTTATTAAACCTCTTTATAACAGGAAAGGAAATTTAAGTAATTTACTCTTCCATGTTCATAAGTTACTAATCAGTGTAGGTTTACCATGTAGTCTCACATTCATGTAATATTGCATGCATATGTGCTCAGTCATTTCAGTCCTGTCCAACTCTTTGCAACCCTATGTAGCTCCTCAGACTGCTCTGTCCATGGGATTCTCCAGGCAGGAACACTGGAGTGGGTTGCCACACCCTCCCCCAGGGGAATCTTCCCAACCCAGGGATTGAACCTGTGGCTCCTGTGTTTATGCATTGGCAGATGGATACTTTACCACTGAGCCACTGGGGAAGCCCATGTTATATTGTGTTGGCCAAAAAATTTGTTTGCGGTTTTCCGTAACATTTTATGGAAAGCCCCGAATGAACATTTTGGTCAACCAATGCATTTAGTTTCTTCTTTACGTGGATTGCCTGCTGTGGCCGAGTGGATGGAGGGCTGCCTCCAGAGGCAGTGGTCTGGACTGGGGAGGGGGGCTCTTAGCTCTTAGTTTGGGACATTTTTGATTCTATCAAGGCAGAGTGGCAGGGTTACCGAACGCTGGTGGCTCCCGTGGGGTGCCTGCCCCAAATTCAACAGTGTCACTGACGGAAGAGACTTGCCTTTGACTTAGAACATTACCCTTATAAAGTGATTCTTACATTCCAGAGCTCTTCATGTCCTTTGTCCTAGTCACCAGCTTACCCTGGGAGGAGGCATTTTCATTTCTGTTTTCCCAACGTGGAAAGACTGAGTGAGTGTCCTCATGCTGCTGCCCCGACCCCAGTGGCCTTGTGTTCGGCGGCCCTGGAGGAGCCTCTGGTGTCTAGAGTGAGAGGGAAGTGGGCCAGTTGTCTGGCTTCTAACACCCATGCTTTTGGACATTAATCATTCTCTGGTAGGTCATTACCAGCTCACCCCAAACTTTGCAACTAGAAACAGTTAAATTCAAATAACTAGACGGCTAGTTACTATTAGTAGGTTATTTAATAGTGAGATGTTTTCACCCAAGTTGATGTTTTAAAACTAAGCATCAGTTTCTTGAACCCGGCTGGTAAGAGCAGCCTTGATGGGCTGTTTGTCACCTGTTCTGTCACCGTCCGTGAGTGCTTAGGCGTGGGGGCTGGGGAAGGCCTGCCTTTTGTCTCCTGTGATGGGCTTGTTCAGGGTGGTGTGCGCCCTGAGAAGGGGGCTGAAGAATCTCAGGGTAAAGGGTTCCCTGTGGGGCGTGACCCTGGCTGAGCTCCTGCAGACAGGATGCTGCGGTCCCCCCGACCACGGGGTGTGGGGACATGCCTGACGAAAAGGGACTGCCATGCCCTCTGGTCGCCCTTCTTCGGGACTCTGGGGAGCGGACGGTCTGCTCTGTTCCATGTCTTCATGGGGAGGGGGGTCCTGTTTCCAGGATCGCCCCCCTGCTTCCGGGTGGGGAAGTGTTACCTCGGGTCATGACGATCCCGGCCAGCGCCTTGTGGCGGGCGTGCGCCGAGGCCAGGCCCGTGGCCAGCTCTCGGAACTTCTGTGTGACCAGCTGTGACACAGCGTCTGCGAACTCCTGGAAAACACAAGCGGCAGCCTTGTGATCATGCCCCCTCCCTCCTCCACTCTGCCTGCGGCCTGCCACCCACTCCGTGACCCCCCAGCCTCAAGATGGCAAGCCGGCCACGGCGATTCTGGCCCAGCGTGGCCCTGGGGCATGAGCCCCCAAGCAGGACCCTGGGGGGATTGTTCCCGCCTCCCTCCTGCCTCACAGAGGCTTCCTCCGGTCAGGGGGAGGGGAGGCTGGTGCTAACACCACTGACAACCGGTTCCCACTTTCTTCCCTGTGTCACAGAACCAATCACCCCAAAACCCGGGAATCACCCCAACATCTGGGAACTGCCCTTTCACTTCAGAGACTTTCCAGGTGCTTCCTGGATGGCAGGGTCCAGAGCCCCCCACCCCCGCTTCTGAGCGCCCCCTCCTGCCCCGTCCCCATCTGGCCTCTGAACCACCCGGCCTCCATCAAGACCTTCCTTTAAACATCTCCCCTACAAGCCTTTTTTCTTTATCCTTTTAAGGGGTCCTTGACATTTATGTTAAGCGTATTTCTCAATTAACATTTTATAAAGGTGAATGTAGAAAGAAAAAAGCAAAGATTTCTTTAACTTTTCTTACTCTGGGTGGAGGCCAGTCTAATTAAGATGTACAGGAGTATTTAGCTGGTTAAAATTTATCTCTTTGGTATTTAACCAGTTTCGCTTCCTAGGGCAGCTTTGAGACGTCTCGCTTCTTTGGTATTTAACCAGCATTACTTTCTAGGGTGGCTTTGAAAAGTCTCGCTTATAGTTTTGCCAGGGGGAATTTTATGGAATGTTTATATATTGAACTATGACCCTTAGTTTTTCTGGGTTTAAAAGTCAGAAGAAGAGAATTGTGAATAACCATCTGCATCGGAGAAGTGCATGTCCTCTGTTAAGGCACTGAGGTGTCTCCTCAGACCTTCTGGGAAATGAACAGACTGGGCTTCATAGGGAACTCAGCCTGGAGCTTTCTGTGCTCAGGCCTCCTTTCCTCACAAACCCTCTGCACCCCCCCGACCACCTAGTCTCCCATCTCCCCAGCCCCCCATCCCCTCATCCCCAGCACTGCAACTATTTTCAGTGATTGGCTTTAATTAGATCACATACATGCTTGCAGCTGCATGTAGTTCTTCATAGTTGGATTTGTGTGTGTAAATGTTGTTGATTATGTGGTGTGTTAGAAGCCAGGCAGAAACTTAGAATTCACTTTGGGAGATGCAGACTTACCGTCTAATTTAACACTAGGAATTTTTAATGTTTTAATCACTTGAGATTTAATACATACAGTCAACTCTGGTTGCTGTAAACCCAACTAATCAGACTCTGAGATAATTTGATTTTTCTCCATTTGGTTTATGGTAGAAGCAGCTAAATGTTCAAAAGCAAGCTTGTGTTCTGAATTATTTTTGTAAGTTCCGATTCCAGGGTGCCTCCATGGGCTACATGTAGCTCCTTTAGTCTCCTAGGATGGAGGCGAGCACCCCAACCAACAGCAAACTTTGAGGGGGTCTTTCCAGCCCACAGGCTGAGCAGTGCAGCATCAATGCTTTCTGGTCTAGTCTGTCCCTGATGGGGAGGGGAGGGGTCCTACAGAGACCCCCGAGTCTGGTCTAGTCCATCCTGGGGGAAGGGGAGGGGAGGGGTCCTATATAGACCCCTGAATCTGGTCTGGTTCAGCCCCTGGGCACAAGCCTAGTGAGAGTCGTGATGAAGCCCCTCCTGGCACCCTCAGGGTGGGTGGTCTGCCCATCAGGACAGCAGAGAGTCTGGTGGGGTCTGGGTGGGGCAGTAGAGGCTGGATGTGGGGATGGGTGAGAAGCCAGCTTTGCAATATCGAAAGCCCTGTGCAGAGAAGCTCTAAAGACTCACTGCAAAAATCCCGAATAATGAGCTGAAGTGTCGTTTGCAACATAAATTCCTTGTTAAATAAGAAAAAGAGGATGTCCGGCGGCTGATGATTTAGCCTCTGAAGGTCCCTGGTAGCAGGAGAGGGTCGCTGTGTCTTCCCCAAGTGGGTCACGGCCTCTCTTGGGGCTTACAGTGGGAGGAAATGTGATGCCCAGGGGCCTGCCGCCTCCCCCCGCCCCGCCCCCTTCTCTTCTGCAGGAGCAGACGGGATGACTGGGGTGGGGGTTGCAGAGTCTGCAGAGCTGCCCAGCCCCTTCAGGGCCTGATGAGCTCCGTCTGGGGTCTGCTGATGCTGTTCATGCAGAACTTGGCACAGACTGGACACCTGGAACAGAAGCGATCAGAGGAGAGCAGACTGGCTTCTGGTTAAATGATGGTGATCGTCAGGTGGCTCTGCTTCCAGAGGTTAAGTGGGGAAGTTGGCTCGGCATTTAATGAGCTGCACGTTCCCAACGAAAATAGGAACGCGATTCTACTCTTGTGTATGTGGTCCACATGCTGCCTGCCGGCCCCAATTACCGAGGCAAATTACCAGCATTATTCAAATAGGAAAAATAAACTTTAAATAGGAACACCAAAAGAATCAAACTCCACTTATTTCCAACACTAATATTTTGAAAGGCCTAAGTAAATAAAATGTGTTGCAGGAGCAGTCCTCGGAGTAAAATTGACATTCAGCCAAAGTGGGGAGGATATTAAAATCGATAGATTATGAGGGAGAGAGCTGTGGGTAAATATTTTCCTGCTGAAATCCCGCCTTCGGGTTTATGCTGCTGGAATATCAGAAAGGTTAGATTTGCATATGGGCAGGGCAGGATGGGGTACCCTCGCCCTCCTGTCCACCTTGTCTACAGCACACAAGGTGAGTGGGCACCCGGAGGCAGAGGGAGACTGCCAGTGGTCGAGGGAGTGGGGCTGACTCGTGTCCGCTCTTGGCCGTCCAGACGGCCGGAACCGAGAAGGCTGGAGAAAAACTGTGGGGATGGTCATCAGGCCACCAGAGGGCGGGCACGGCTCAGAGAGGGCCCCGTGAACAGGAACAGGTGAGGATCTTCCCCAGCCTCCCTCTCAACACTCCTCTGGGTCCGAGGAAAAACTGGGCTCCGGGCCTTGGTTGTGGCTCCTGTTTACTGACAATGGCAATAAAGCCTCATTTATTTCAAAGTCAGGGACTGGTGAACACGTGTGCAATGATTCAATTATTCTATATCTTGAATTACTGGATGCCTATAACAAATCTGAAGGAAAGTATGAAAGATGGAGGGCCTTTGTCACCCTTTCCCAGCACCATGGAAAAGCTCTGAACTTGGCACAGAGCTTGGACAGTGACGGTCGAGATGGCCATTCCAGTAACGGCTTCTCTGGTGCCCACGACTCCCCTGGGCCGCCCCTCCCCACTCCCTGGATGACCCTGACCCCGAGGTGTGCCATTTGCTGGGTGTGCTTTCAAAGAACCTGGACGACGGGTGAACATCGAGGGGCCTGGAAAGCTGTATATTGACATGACCTACCCCTCTGGGCATGGATGTGTACTCTGAATCCACTGATTGTAAGGAGAAATCACACACACATCAAAGCTTCACGCAGCTGGGTTTAGTGAAAACTTGGCAATTTGGGATGAGAAGATGCTCACCAGTTAGGCCATTTGATGATCTTTTATCACTTTTACATTTGTTGTTATTTTTCAGTTTGGAAGACATTTGAACATCACACGAAGGTTTGGAGTCAGGCTGACTGCACTGCTGGCTGCCTGGCTGGTCTACACTCGTCTTTCTGACTCGTCCATCCTGCTGTCAGCCTCGGGCCAGGTGTTCCGGGGTCACTGACAAACATCGCGCTGGTCAGCCTGGTGCCCGAGCGGTCCCTTCCTGATCATCTTGGCAACAGCAGTGTCCACACCACCCCCCACACATACACGCCCACACACACTTACATACACACACACACACATACATCCCCCCACATCCCCCTCATACACACACACACACCCACACACATCCCCACACACACACACACACCTACACACACCCACCCACACCCCACACACATACACACACTTACCCTCCACACATACACACCCCCACACATACCCCCCCACATACACACCCCCCCCACACCCACCCCCACACACCCCAACTCCGCACACATTTCCACTCCACACATTCCTCCCACCCCCCCACACCCCTACCCCACACACACCCACTCTCCACACACACCCACTGTCCGCACACACCCACCCTCCACACACACCCCCACCCCACACACACTCCCAACCCCACCCCCAACACCTCCACCCTCCACACACTCACCCCACACACATACACACACACATTCCTACCCTCCACACATACCTACCCCCCACACCCCACCCCCACACACCCCCATACTACACACACCCCCACCCACACCCCCACCTCACACACACCCACCCTCCACACACACACCCACCCCAGACCCCCACCCTCCACACACACACCCACACCACACACACACCCTGACCTCAATACCCCCACCCTACACACACACTCCTACCCTACACACACACCCCCACACACAGCCCACCCCACACATACCCATCCCACACACACTCCCACTCCACAACACACACCCACCTTCCACACACACACCCCCACCCTTCACATAAATACCCCCACCCTCCACACACACCCCCACCCCACACACCCCTACCTCCTACACACACCTGACCCACCCCACATACCCACAACCTACACACACACCCTCCACACACACCCCCACCCCACACAGACACCTATCCTGCACACACCCCCACACCACACACACCCCCACACACACCCCCACACCACACACCCACCCACACCACACACACCCCCACACCACACACACCCCCACACCACACACACACCCACACTACACACCCTCACACCACACACCCCAACACCCCCACCCTCCACACACCCCCTCACCCCACACACACCCACCACAACACCCCCATGCTCAATAGCTCCCCACTCCAAGACCCCCATCCCACACACACACACCATTCCCCCACCCCCACAAACCCCAGTCAAAGTGTATGTTGCCTTTGGAGCCTCTGGAGCACCCCCAAACCCCCATCCCAGGGCAGAGAAATTAATTAAAATTTATTGAGCAAGACACTAGTGAGTTTCAAGTCTGATTTCAAGCTTCTGAAATCCAGAGATGAGTCAGACGGTGTCCTCTGTCTGAAGGAGCCCCTGACTCAATATTCCCCCAGGGCTGGGGGCCTGCCTGGAGCTGAGTGCCCAGGGCAGCCCATCCCCTTCACCCGCACGTAGTCCCAGAGGTGGCCGCTGTGGTCACCTGTCCACAGACCAACAAGCCGAGGAGAAGAAGTAAGGAGACCCCACATTCATTATCTTGAATAATTGAGAGTTGAGGTTGTGTGCACAAATGCCAGCATATCTACATATCGATTAGGTAAATTGTAGTTATTCACAATTATCTGAATGGTTCGATATAGACACATTCATTTTAACATGTTAACAGCAGTTACTGCTTTAACAATTAACTTCAATACAATAAACATGTAGAAGAAAACTAAAACCACGTTGGAAAATGTGATATTTCTGCTTTTGTTGCACTGGTGCTTTCTCATGGAGATATTTTGCATCTGGGTCTAATTAGAATCTTTAAATTCTCATTAGTGTGAAAACATGAGGACGTGCACAGATGAGGGCCTCTGTTTGGGGCTGATTCATGGCTGTTTGAGCTCGTCCGGATCGAAGACGACGTAAACAAGAAGAATCACTGCCGCGCATCGAGAGGAAAGGGCTCTCTGTGGGGAGCACAACCCCTCAGAGGAAGCGAAGTTTACTTTCTTAGTTTTTGTTAAATTCGGGAGCAGTTGTTTAGCTATTGCCTGAATAGCAAGGGAGCCTCACACCTGTTCTGAAAAATTGCCAGGATGTCAATGCTGTTCTCCAAATGCTGAGCTCTCAGATCCTTTGTCTCGTGACTTGGACCCTAATCTCATCTCTTTACCCTGAGAATCGGTTCCCAAAGGAGAAATAAAGTAGGTTAAAATTGCTAACTAGCTTTGAACAGCACACCTGTAGCACTGACTGAAGCTGGGACTGGGTGATTCTTCAAGTTCATGGAGGTCCAAGACCAGGGATCCTCCACCACGTGCTTCCTGTGTGAGACACGTGGGAGAGGCAGCTGGACATCCACGGTGGGGAAGGTCATTGTCCCCGCACCCTGGATGCAGCACTGCAGGACACACACCTGGGCCCTTGACCTGGTGCTTCCCACTCTGGGAACCAGCACCACCCCTGGGCCCCCACGCATGCCACCAGCTGGTGCTCAGTGCCACAGCAAGTGAAGGGCTTTCCCATTGAAGCCAGACCTTGAAGTCTAGAAAGTGTGACCGTCCCTTCAACTCACAGACACCAAGGCAAGGTGTGACTACCAGGAGCGTGAAGGACATGGACCCATGACACCAAAACACTTTTCCAGTAAATAGCGCTGGGAAAGCCGGAGATTTACAACTTTCCTGACAAAGGATTCAAAACAACTGTTTTTAGAGAGGCTCACTGAGCTACGAGAGAACGCAGGTAGACAGCTCAACAAAACCAAAAAAGCAATTCATGCACTAAATGAGGAGCTTAATGGAGACAGAAATCATTAAACAGAACTAAACAGAAATTCGGGAGCTGAAGAATACAATGACTGTGGTGAAAAAAACACAACAGGGAGCTTCACCAGCAGACCTGGTCAAGCAGGAATTCCTCTTTCTAGAGAAATCTGTGAACTCAAAGACAAGTCACTTGGAACTATCCAGGGGAGAAGAAAGGAAAAAAGGATGGACAGGAGAGGGATTTATGGGACACGGTTAAAGGACCGATGGACACATTACAGGAGCCCAGAAGAGCAGAGGCAGAATAAGAGACAGAAAGCTTAAAGAAACAGCGATAAAAAAGCTTCCTGAACCTGGAGAAGGAAACGGACATAGACTCAGGAAGCAAAGGATCTGAAGCAGTTTGAGCAGGATGAGGTCTATGCCAGGACATGCGGTGATTCCATGGTGGAAGTTGAAGACAGACAGAGGCTTCTGAAGGCAGCAAGAGGCAAGGGACTCATCCTGCGTAAGGGACGCTTGTGATGTCCCCAATGGGTTTTTCAGCAGAAACCTCGCAGGCCACAGAGGTGCATTCAAAACACCAAGGAAAGAAAAAGGCCACTCTTTGAAAATGAAGGTGAGAGGGTGTCTCCCAGGCAGACAAAGCTGAGGGATCACATACTCGAGACCAGCCTCGCGATGCATGTACACATACACCACGGAGTCGTGTTCACCTTTATGAAAAAGGGGGTCCTGCGTCTGCGACAATGTGAACGGGCCTGCAGGACACAGAAACCCGACGTAGTCGTGGAATCTACAGGAGCGCTGGGTGATGCTGCACATTTGCTGAAAACAAATGGGCCATGGAGATGATGCCCCCGGGTGTGTTGGAAGCATGGCAGATCCTCTGGGGTGACAGCAGGTTCTTACTAGATTCACATCCAGCGGTGCTCAGCCAGAGGCAACTGCACTCTGAAAGGACTAGGCATTGCCCCACTGAGTGCCTTTATCTCCGTGAAAGGGACTGTGTCTTCACGTCCTGCCCCCGCGGGTGGATGAAGGGCCCTAAGAGGCGGCCGAGGGACAAAGTGCCTTTGTTGTGGGTGCGGTCCGCGTCCCCAGGCGTCCTCTGGGCAGAGCGGACACTAGGAGCTGCTCCGGGGACCACAGGCCCAGGGTCCCCAAAGCCTGGCAGCCATCTCAGGGGTGGGGGCGAGCCTTCAGAGCCTTGGGGGTAGGGTGGTGGGAGACTACATGGCGGTCAGTGTCTTCCCCAGCCTGGCCTGGCCACCGAGCTGCTTGGCCACCAGGCTGGTGTCCAGGCTCCACAGGGCATCCAGCTCTGCCTGGGACTGGCGGCCTTCCTGACTCCACGTGTGGACATTGAGCCTGGCCTTTGCCTCACTCCTCAAGCACAGACTGGACCCTGGCGCCCCAGGGTCGGGAGTTGCTCCACGTGGGGCCTTGGGCCTCACTCATCCACACCTTTCACTGAAGACATGGGGCCCAGGGTGGATCCTCGCCTGAGGATGGTCAGCTGACACGCGGAGGCCTGAGGTTCGCTCCCCTCACCAGTGCCCCTGCCACACTCAGCAAGAATCAGGACCCACAGCAGGAAGTCAGTCCCACGTGGTTCTAGGCGAGTCCCCGGATGCCCCACCCCCTTAGCCTTGCATGGACGCAGCATCCCTGGGTCCTGCCCTCAGCCTCCTTGTCAAGGTCACTGTCCCCAGGACACTCTGCTGGGCTGGGCATTGAGCCCAGAGCACGGGGTCCACGCTTAACCTCACCCTTAACCACCTTCCGCTTCCCCGTCCACACCACGCCATACCTGTCCGTCCATCCTTCTGTCCTGAGATTCCCAGCCTGTCCCAGAGGGAATCTCAACTAAACTAAGAGAACCTAGAGCACCAGGGCTTGCACTTGTGGGAACAGAGCAGACAAAACAAACGTCTGTCCACAGAGAAATGGAAAACAATTTGTAAGTTACATTTCCAACAACCATCACTTTACTGCGAAGCCTACTTATCCCCTGGTTAGACAGAGTGCTGGGCTCTGAGGCCGGGCTGGGTCCTTCCTTCTGTGTGAGGACATCTGGGATCATGACACACAGACCGAGCTGGGAGTTTTCTCTTTTTCCTGATACGATGAGGCAGGTGTTTGCAGGGGCCGTGTTGAACCCGGAGTTGGGGAGGGGCCTGTGCCCCCTTGTGGGGTGGTGGCTGCACCGCAGGGTGAAACTCCGTCCCTCCCCTGGACATTGTGCATCCGGGGGAGGTGACCCCGGTCCTCCGTCTGAGGTCTCGGCCTACTCCTGGCAAGTCTGCGACCCGGGGGCCCAGGTCAAGGACTGAGAGGCGGAGGTGTGTGTGCACCATGGCTGCAGCCTGTTCTCCACGTGAGGGTCCTTGTTAGAGGATGATGCTGGCATGAGAACTATCTGGGATTTTCCTCAATAACTTGGGGGAGAAAAAACCCACAGCCTTCGGGAGCAGGTATGTTGCTAAGAAACCGATATTTTTTGACTGAAAAGTTGAACCTTTTTAGAAGAGTCTGTGTCTCATCCACAGAGAGAGAGAGACAGAGAACAAGGAGAGATTTCTAAGCCACCTGACTTTTCCTGGGGTCGGTTTTTCGTCCTTCCCCTCTGTCTTTCTTCTTGTGCACATTTAAAGACCAGCTGATAGGTTTTGGAGAGCAATCTGCCTTTGTTGTAAGCGTCTCGGATTTTCCCTTTGCGTTCTAAGGGTGCTCCCTGGGAAGGCTTGGAGATGCCACAGAGACTATTATGCCAGTGGAGGTCTGTCCAGTTTCTGATAAAACCAGAACTAGTTTATTTTTTGTTTAACCTCTGCTGCCTTTGACAAAGCTTCCTCTGGAGATGCATATCTTCATTCTCAGCTCCTTGGGTTTGTCATCTTTTCGCGCTTTGTTTTGCAACTGACAAGGGGGAAAAAAATCCGACACCAACCTTGGAAAATGGTAATACATTCAAGACTTTGTTTTCCTCACGGATCTGATAAAAATCTTGCCTAAAACCATGTCCAACCTTTTCAGCAGGAAGTCCAGATGGCCTTGCAGCCTGGATAACAGACTGCAGTCACCGACGCTTCCCGGATTGTTGGTGGGGCAATGTCTTTCTCGAAACATAAATGCAAAACAGAAGACAGCATCTGGTGTCCAGGCAGGGCTGGTTGGAGGGGCTGGCGGTCATCAGGGAAGGGAGAGCAAACAAAGGAGATCCCATGGAAGACAGGCTTCTGCGAAGAAGCCTCCGTCAGGTGGGACAGGTCGGGGAGGTGGCTGAAGTTGGCTGCACAAAGGCTGGGTGATTGACATGAGGGAGAACCAAACTTCCCTTCTGCTGCAGGAGAGCTGATAAGATCAGCCGGTGTGTTAATGCTGTGTGCTGCGGGAGGTCTCATTTCCGAGGCCACTGGAGGCCGCCGTGTGGACATGTATCATCCACTGAGTGTGGGGCTGGAGGCCCAGGGAGAATGGAGTTGCCCCGGCAGGCGGGAGGGCAGTCTCTGCATTTCCCTCTCCTTCTCAGGACGAGTGACAATCCCCCTGAACTTGGTGGCCACAGCTGGCAGATCCTGGGTGGATATCATGTTTATGATCCTGCTGACAAGGCCTTTGGCTCTGGAAACGTGTGTGTGGGCCTGACTTCCAATCAGCAGCTGCAGAAATGGACCCAGAGCAGGCGGCAGACTCCTCAGTGACTTCCTTGACACTGCCAGGCCCAGGGAAGCTTTCCTACAGCCGTCGCCCCTTTACACTGAAGTCGTACCACCCCGTCTGGTGGTGACACCATGGGATCAAGCCTCCCGGCCTTCTCTTTCTCTTCCAACTTTAGAGCTATGTGGACCCTCTGACGCATCCAGCCAGCCTACCTCCTCCCTCTGTGGGGTATCTCCTCTACCACATGCCACAGTTAACTAGCTCCACCCCACCCACTGCCGTGTGTGTGCCCCGGCGTGAAGTGGTGGGTCACCACCTCACCTGCCTGCTAGCTTCTCCTGGGAGATTTAACAGCACCAGGGCAAGGATGCCCAGGGTGAGGACAGATTTAACAGCACCCAGGGCAGGTCCCAAGGCAGGTCCCAGCTGCACCAGCAGGACGCCTGGGGTGAGAACAGGAGGTAGGGGTGTGAGCTCACGTGCTCCTCCAGTGGGAACATCGCCAGTGCCTTTGTTGTGTGTGTCCATCTCCTCTCAGCTGTTCATGGAGAACGCTCCACTTCCAGTGTCCCAGGAAGGCCCAGCACAAAGCCCTTCTGTTTGGGGTCACGTTGAACATCTAGGACGGAGCCCGGCACTGCCATGCTCACTGGTAGATGACTGGGGGCCAAGGGCCTGGATGTGACCCAGGAAGGAGAAAAGTCAGAAGAGTGAAAAACCGAGATGTTACATAGTCTTGGAACGCCCACGAGGGAGTTTGGAGCAGGAAGCTTGGCGGGGATGGTGTGCTATTTGGATACAAGTCAAAGGCGTGGAAATGAATTGGTTTGTACTTTTTGGCCTCTTAAAGCAACTTAGGAAAAGCTAAGATAAGGCTCTATAATTTCATGAGAAAAAATGGGGACAATGTGAGAGGTCACAATGCAGATAGAGAGGAAGAGGACCCTGAGTAGGTTAAACACAGTGGTCTGGTCATCGGAATGCCACGTACATTTGCTTCTACACCTGCTAATGATGGGATTGCTTCTGTGCCTAGAATTCTGGTTTATTCAGAGACCACAAAAGACGTGAAGGGGCTCGTTAAGAATTTTTGATCTTTAGAGTTGCCTAACTAAACTGTGGAACAGTGATAAGTGGTTTTCTTTTATTTGTTATTTCAAAATATTCTTCAGAGAAATAATCTCTACTGTCATCTAATATGGGAGAATTACAGCATCTTCAAAACTTGAGTATTTACATGTGGAAGCAACCCAATGTCCATTGACAGAGGAATGGATGAAGAAGCTGTTGTACATATACACAATGGAATATTACTCAGCCATAAAAAGAACGGAATAATGCCATTTGTAGAAACATGGATGGATTTGGAGGGCACTTTGCTCAGTGAAATAAGTCAGAGAAAGACAAATACTGTATAATATCACTTACATGTGGAATAATCCAAAAAATATAGCAAACTAGTGAATAAAGCAAAAAAGGCAGACTCACAGACACAGAGAAAACACTAGTGGTTACCATGGGGAGAGGTAAGTGGGGAAAATGTTCATTACAGGATTATATGAAATCCAATATGTGAAACTTCTATAAAATTGTAAAGCCTTACAGAATTAAAAAAAAGCCCCTGGTTCTGGTGTCCAAAGCGCACAGGACAGACTGCACCAAGGGACGAGCCCATATCCTGTGGAGACGGTGTGAGGGCTCTCGGGCACTTCCCCTGCAGAACGGGGCCTCGCCAGGTGCACAGACCACAGACCCCGAGTCATTTCACAGACACAAGGCCAAGGTGCGGGGCTCTTTATCTACTTGTGTTAAAATCAAACCCCAGAGCTATTCAACCTCTGAATGTCGCAGACACGGATGACACCGAGCGGCCAAACGATGCTGTCAGCTCCGGCCACACGATGCTGTCAGCTCCGGCCACACGATGCTGTGAGCTCCGGCCACTGACAGAGGGGGACAGCTCTCCATGCGGGGCGAATCGCAGGTCAGCAGACCCGTGACGGAGGAAGCTTACATGTGTCATTAAGGCAGCAGCTCTAGACAGTAGGACACCAGTGTCTAACGTGGACTCATCAGGACAGAAGCCTAACGCGGATATGGGCAGGCCCAGCTTTCCTCGCTGTCTCTCTGTCTCTGTTTCTGTCTCTCTTTCTCCTCAGGGTTCATTAGTTTGGCTGATTAAACAGTAGGGTGACTAATTAGAATCTACAGTGAATATCAGGCAGCGCTAAGAAATCATTATAGAATTCCTTATAGTTTATTTCATTATAGAAATTCATTATAGAATTCCTTATAGTTTATTTCCTGTCGTTGAATTTTGTACTGATGGCTCTGGTATAATTCTGTCAGGTAATTCATTTTTTTAAAAGAACAGACCTTATTTTTCAGAGCAGTTTTGGCTTCACAGCAAAATCGAGGGGAAGGTATGGAGATTTCTTGTGTGCTTGCCCCCCCCCCCCGCCATTCACAGCCTCCCCCACCGTCAACATCCCCCAAAGATGCTGCACTTATCATTTTCTTTTTTTGACCGACCTGTGTGGCTTGTGGGATCTCAGCTCCCCAAGCAGGGGTTGAACTCCCACTCCCTGCAGTGGAAGCTCGGAATCTCAACGACTGGACCCCCAGGGAAGTCCCACAATACCTGCCTTTAAGCCCTGCAAAGACCAGGGAAAGCGTGGACATGGCCCCCCCACCACAAGTCATGCAGTTGGGCTTCCCACACTGGTGGACATCGCAGGGGTCCCCACATCAGAGTGTGATGGACAAGCCTCATCTTTGGGATCATGGCATCTCCCCCACCAGGTTATCACGTTTGTGATAACTCATGGACCTATGCAGACACGTCATTGTCACCAGAGTACACAGTTTACATCAGACTTCTCTCCTGGTCTGTACCTTCTATGTGTTTGGACAAATGTGTAACGACAAGGGTCCTTCGTTTCTGTGTTGTGCAGAGTAGTTTCACTGCCCTCAAATCCTGTGTGCTCCCCCACCTCACCCGTCACCCCTTTCCTGGTAACCATGGCAACCACTCATCTTTTACTGTTTCCATAGTTCTGCCTCTTCCAGGTGTCATAGAGCTGGAGTCATACAGTCTGCAGCCTCTCCCGGTCGGCTCATCTCACTTAGTGACACGCATTTAAGTTTTCTTTCTGCCTTTGCATGGCTGATGGCTCGTTTTTTTTGCTCAGGGTGATGTTCCGTTGTCTGGATGTAGCAGTTTATTCATCCACCACCTACTGAAGGGTGTCTTGTTTGCTCCCCAGTTTCAACAGTCATGAATAAACTGCTATAAACAAGTTTTTGGGTTTTTTTTTGGTGGATATAAGTTTCTAACTCCTTTATGTAAATACCAAAGGAGTTGGGTCATATGGTAACAGTGTGTTTAGTCTGTAAGAAACCACCAAGCTGTCATCCATGGTGACTGCACCATCTTGTGTCCCACCAGCAAGTCCACATCCTTGCCTGCATTGGTGTTGTCAGAGTCCCAGTTTTGGCCTTGCTAATAGGTGTGCAGTGCTATATCACTGTCTTAATTTGCATTTCTAGGTAACTAATTTTTGAGCATACCATTTATTCTTATGGGTGATCAGCAAGTTGGGGAACGCTTTAAGCTTGGGTCAGGTCTTTGAACTTTCTCTTTGGGAAAACAGGATGGAGAGAGGGCATGGGAGGTCTACTGCTTTCCTAATTTAATTTTCTCAGTTGCAAAAGCTATGAAAATGGTTTACAAATGGATGTGGTTTATTACAAGTTGGTTTTGACAAGGATCAAACACTATCAGGCCCATGACTGAGATGTTCTCTGGGAAAAACAACACAGGCAGTAATTCTTTTATAAAATTAGGCTATTTCTCAGATTGAGACTACTCTCCCCTCCCCCAGCAGTAAATCCCACAAGGTTTTAGTGATTGTAGGGGTCTGAATGAGGGAGATGTTTGGGGAAGTCTCCCAGGCTGCCTCTAGGAAGTCCTGGGTGATAACAAGCATGGTCTCTTTGCAGATGTTGAGCAGTAAACTTAGGAAACAAAACAAAACAAAAAACAGAGACTCTGTCAAGTGCCGTGGGTTTGATTTCAACTGGGCCCCTGACTGTTCAGTCTTATTTTTGCTCATAGAGCACCGGTCTCTGTCCCAGTTGCTTTCAGCTGGGTGGGTGTGGTGGTCCCTGAGTCCCCTGGGCTCGTGTAGTGAACCTGGGTCTGCTCCTGGTTCAGGGGATCTGCAGGCTGCGGGTGGTTGTGCTGGGGTTCAGAGGCACTTGTTGTTCAGTTGCTAAGTTGTGTCCAACTCTCTGCAACCCCATGGACTGCAGCACACCAGGCCTCCCTGTCCTCCACCATCTCCCAGAGTTTGCTCAGATTCGTGTCCATTGAATCAGGGATGCTATCCAACCATCTCATCCTCTGTCATCACCTTCTGCTCTTGCCTTCAATCTTTCCCAGCATCAGGGTCTTTTGCAATGAGTTGGCTCTTCGTATCAGGTGGCCAAAGTATTGGAGCTTCAGCTTCAGCATCAGTCCTTCTTATGAATATTCAGGACTAATTTCCTTTAGGATTGACTGGTTTGATCTCCTTGCTGTCCAATGGACTCTCAAGAGTCTTCTCTAATACCACAGTTCAAAAGCATCAGTTCTTTGGTGCTCAGCCTTCTTTATGGTCCAACTCTCACATCCTTACATGACTACTGGAAAAACCATAGCTTTGACCATGTGGACCTTTGTCGGCAAAGTGAAGTCTCTGCTTTTTAATACACTATTCAAGTTTGTCATAGCTTTCCTTCCAAGGAACAAGTGTCTTTTAATTTCATGGATTCAGTCACCATCCACAGTGATTGTGGAGCCCAAGAAAATAAAATCTGTCACTGTTTCCACTTTCTCCCCGTCTATTTGCCATGACCTGATGATACTGGAAGCCAAGATCTCAGTTTTTTGAATGTTGAGTTTTAAGGCAGCTTTTTCACTCTTCTCTTTCACACTCATCAGTGGCACAATCAGCTGCAATTAGCAGTGATTCTTTTTTATTTTTTGGTTTGTTTCTGGCTTAGATTTAAAATTTGAGAAGTTTTTTGAAATGTCCCAGGACCAATGACTGTCGTCCCAGCAACAGAGACTTTGGTAAAATGACTCATGTTGGTTTTTGCCCTGAGCACATGGGTTTGCAGGTTAGGGTGTGGGAAGCAGGCTGAGCCGTGGGCCATGGCTTCCAGGTCCAGACCCCTTCTGAGGTCAGCTGAGGTTGTGGCTGCACAGTCAGGGATGCTCTGTCTGAGGCGAATCTGCCTCCCTCTCTGCCTCCTGCCCTCCGCGTTTCTCATGTCTGTTTGCAGGCCTGTTTCCTCCTCTGCTCCTGGCAGTGCCCCCCCAGGTCCCGCTTTCTGCTGGTCTGACTCTGGACGCACCATCACTCTGGCCAGCTCGTCCTGCCTGCCCTCCACGTCCTGGCTTCAGTGCAGTCCTGTCTGCTTGCATCTGAGCCCAGCGTGTCTCTTCATTCACCTCTACCTGGTCCTCAGGCTTGAGTTCAGGACCCCCCGCCACCCTCCCCTGTGATTTCCCATGGCTCCATCACGCTCTCATTCACTCAGCAGGTATTAATGGGCCTGTTGTAGACCAAGTGCTGGGCCAAGTACTGGGAACAAGCAAAGAGGATGCGGTTGGTGGTCAGGCTGGGTGAGAGTCTGATGGCGATCTCCATGGCACCTGGTGATGGAAATGCTCCAGGTGACCGTGTTTACAATCCTTGAACTGAGCCTTAGGTGGGGCGTCGTCTGCATTGGAAGATAAGCTATAAGGTCCCGCGAGCAAACGTCCCTGGGAGAGTGGACATCACGGCCGCTGGTGTCGGTACAGCCCAGGGTGGGCCCTCTTCAGCCAGGGGTCAGCTGAAGCTCCCCCCGCCCCCTATGTGAGGAGGAGGAGGGGACCATGGAGGCTGTCCTACCCTTTGCAGTCACATCAGGGACTTGTCAGGATCCCCCATTGCCCCCCCTCCAGCCTGCCCTGCTCCCTGAGGCTCCTAAGACTTGTCCTGCATCCTCCCCCCCCAGGACCCTGTCCCCAGACCTAGGCCCTGCTCCCCAGACGGTAGAAGGTGGTTAAATGAAGTTCTTCTGGAACTGGTGGGCAGGATCTTAAGCCTTCCTGAGAAGTGAAGTGTAACTTAAGAAACTGGAAGAAACGATTGCTCTTGGTCCTAATCCCAGAGTCTGCACTCACTCCAGCGAGCAGCTAATCCCCACGGCTCTGTGACCTCGCGAGTCCTTAATTACCAGCATCTCCGGCTCCTCTACAGGCGCTGCCTGAGCAGCGTCTGTCGCTCAAATAGACTCATGTGAAAATAAAGCACTGAGATCAATAATTCAACTTGGAGGTGAAATGGAACAGAAAAACAACTCTCCCCTTTGCCTGCTCCCGGACTCCCAGGCGCTGCTTTTTCATGGATGCGCTGACCTCCACTTTCCATCCAGAGCTCTCAGGCCTGGATGGCAAGTGGGCGGCTTCGAAGTGACCTGGATGCAGGGGTGAGGGTGCCCCTCTCCAGATGTGGGCTCCACGCTGTGTCTTCTGCATTTTGTGGAAACAAAGGCAATGCAGTGCGTCTTCCAGGAGCCAAGGGCCAGCCCCTAGGGGTGCACTGGCCATCTCAACTCCAGTCAGGGGCCACTGTAGGAGGGGCTGTGATAGGAGGGGCTGCGACTGTGTCCACAGCAGGGTCATGGCAGGAGGAGGCCTTGGCAGGTGTGGGCTACACTGCTGCCTTTATCTCAACCGCTTCACACTTGTTTTCACCCTGATCAGATGTCTAAGCTTGGCTGACCCTTGATAAGTTGCACTGAAGGGTCCAGTGAAGGCCATGCGCTCCCCACAGCCTTTGTCACTGCTTTCTGGGAAGACAGAAAAAAGACAAGCAGATGACAGACAGGCACTGGCCTGGGTGCAGGGCCTCCTTCTGGCCCTGGTCCAAGGAGGTGTGGGCACAGAGGCTTTGGGACGGGGGCCTCAGAGCAGAGACCACAGGGAGGCTCCACCCAGGGCCTTTGGCCACACTCCTGTTCATGCAAAGCTTTAAAAAAATGTGCTTCTGTCTACTTGCTCTTGGAGTTGGAAGATTTCCAAAGTGCCGTGACCATCCACGCCTCTGCAGACAGCTGGCAGCACTGAGGACCCTCGTGCAACCTTGGCTGGTGACACCTTTGAGATGGAGGTCTGGGAAACAGCTCTCTGGAATATTCTGTGGGGCGGCTTCCAATGTCAGCTCACAATGAAGGGAAGAATGGACGGTGAGTGTGGGGAGCCCAGGGGAGCTCAGATGAGGAGGGCTGCCGACTCAGGGCCACTGCAGAGGTCCAGGTCCCCGCTACAGTCCCTACGGAGTCACATATGTGTCCACAGACGGGGGAAGCATGTCCACAGATGGGGGATGACTGTCCACAGATGAGGGATGACTGTCCACAGACGAGGGACATGTGTCCACAGATGGGGGACGTGTGTCCACAGATGGGGGGACGAGCGTCCAAAGACGAAAGACATGTATCCACAGATGGGGGACATACATCCACAGATGGGGGATGTGTGTCCACAGACAGAGGATGACTGTCCACAGACGGGGGGACGTGTGTCCACAGATAAGGGGGGGTGAGCGTTCACAGACGGGAGATGTGTGTCCACAGACGGGGTCACATGCGTCCACAGACAGGGGGACGAGCGTCCAAAGACGGGGGGCGTGTGCCCACAGATGAGGGATGAATGTCCACAGACAGGGACATGCATCCACAGACGGGGGACGAGTGTCCACAGACGGGGTGCAGTCAGCAACACCAAGAAGCAGTGCTTCCTCTGACACCTGTCCCCTGTTTCTGCAACGAGGGCTCCCCTAGGCACCCAGTGCCCACCCTGCCTGTAGCCTGCTCATTCCCACATGTGGAGGCCACGTCTGCCCCCCAGGAGGTTGGGAGGAAATCCTAAAAACTGGGGACAGCAGCTGACCAGAGGTGTCCACCCCAGCGCCGTCCCTCCCGTCCTGGCCCCCTTCTTCCTGGGACAACCTCCCCCAGGCCCTGTCTGGCTGCCCCTCACCCACCCTGAGTGGCGAGGCCCCGGGAGGGGCGGCAGACCCCAGGGCCAGATGTGCTGGGCGCGGGCCGCTCCTCAGCTGACGTGAGATTCCCTGGATGTGTGGATGACCCGCCTCACAAGGATGAGAGAGGCCCAGCCACAAACAAGTCAGACAGCGGCCGCGGAAGTTCCCTTAGATCCCTGGAAGGTGCAGAAATTCTCCAGGGAAGCAAACTGATCCAGTGGGCGCCATGTCTGGGCAGCTCCCCGAGGGCCTCTCTGCTCCCTCGCCTTTTGCTGTTAGTGTAGAACTTCCTAGAACACTCTTCTTCTGCCTCGTGATGAGAGGAAGACAGTGGTGGGGAGGCCACAGGACATCAGCTCTTTAGACGGCCTCCCTGTCCTCCCCGACTGGACAAGCGCAGGCCAGCTGCCCCACTGCATGGACATGCTCCAGAGCCCCCACCTCCATCACCTGCTCCTCGGGGGGTCCCCTCTGTAGTCCTGCAAGTCATCTCCCCACGGGGTCTCTGCACACGTCTGCTGCCGTCAGGACGGCCTGAGCCCAGGGTCCCCTGGTTTTCCCCAGCTTGCTGGCTGCTGCCCCAGGCACGGCGCCCTGGATGCCAGTGCTGGTCGGGCCTGCGTTCCCTTGGTGCCCGGCACGCCGGATGTGGTGAGATATTGATATGGTTCCACCAGACTTCCTCCTGACATTTGATTTATGGCTCTAGGTGTTCTTTTTCACCTCTCAGCAGTCAATGAGGGATCAGAGGAAATGTCACATTCTCAGTGCTGAGCCCGGAGGGGCCCGTCTCAGCCAGCAGGGGCACCCAGGTGGCTCCCTGCCATTGGTGGGGTTCCCAGTGGCCGGGGGTCAGGCCTGAGCCCCTCCCTGGTGCCCCCAACATTTCAAATATTTATCACATTAAATATCAACCTCCAGAATATTGCCTTCGTTTAAGCTTTTCACGTTCCAATGATTTTTTATTATTTCCATCGACCAAAATAAATGAAGAAAATGTTTTAGACTACACTTGAAAGCATGTAAAAATCAATAACTGGATTTTAAAAGATTTAAAATGTCTTGAATACATTCATTTTTCAAACATTTTCTTCTGATCTTTAAATAGCTTTTCTTGGAACATAACAATTTTTTGAAAAGTCAAATATGAAGCATTAAAGGTATAATTACCATTTTAATTATAACTCAATCATCCTATCTGCTCTGCATAGAAATTAAAGCTTTTATGGCAGAATTTTAGGCACTCACAAATGTTCAGGAGCAATTAATGTTACAAGTTTAATTTTTTTTTAAGCTGAGTATGAACTCTGCAGTTCTTAATTTCATCCTTGCTCAGACTGAGAAGTGCAGACACTCCCAGTTGTTATTTCGTTTCTAAAGTGAATCCATTTCCACTTACAAGTCTGTTCCTGCATCCCTTCCAGCTGCAGGACTGCGATGGCTAAGGGGCCCTGGAGCCTGGCCTCCCCTGAGGCCACGGGGCCGTGGCTCACCTGATGCCAGGCCTGCCATGTGGAGCATCATCGAACAACCCACCCTGCACTGTTTAAAGTCAGTGGTGCTGTTAGATTCTTTGTACTTGGGAAGCAAAGAACAGGACAAAGCCCAAGGAACCTCATGGAGAGGGGCCCCCTGAGAGCCTAGCCTGGACTTAAAGAAAGTAATGCGAGGGGTGGGGGGTGGGGAGCTTCTGAAATCTCTATTTCTGCATTAATGAAAACATCGTTTGGCTAAAACTCAGCTATATTTTCGTTGCATTTAGCCCCGGAAATGAAATGCTGAAGTGGCAGCTTTCAGGTGGTTTTGCTGTGAATGCGTGCGGTGCTGGCTCTGTGTCTGAAGCCCAGGCTGCAGGGCTGGGCATGTATGTGGCGTGTGCACTGCCGTGCAGAGTGCAACCTCACCATTTTTCTCCTGGTTAAAGCCCCGTCTAAGATCTGGTCCATTTCCTCTCAGGCTGCCAAGCTCAGGCTAGAAGGAAAATCATTTTTATGGGCATTGCTTCACGAAATAAAATAATTCCGTTTTTAGCAATTCTGTGATGGGTGCCTCCTGCCAGCATCTTGTGCTGGGTCCCAGCTTTGCTTGTCCCTGGAGCCGGTTTCTATGGTCTGCATTTTTCTCCCTTGTGCTTGCATCTTACTTTTCTGCTTTTATTAAGAAAAATGGTATTGGAGACAGGCAGATGAGATTTAAAAATGGTGACCACACCAGTCCTCTGCACCTGGGGTGAAATCTAATCCCTGCAGGAGCCTACCCACCCGCTTGCGTGGTCCTGACAGCCACGCTGGTACCAGCAGCCCAGAGCCAGAGGCATGGAGGAGCGTCTGGGGGGCACATGATCTCCAGAGGGGATTCACGATATGACTATTTCCAGGGAAGGAAGAACCCTGGAAGGTAAAACCCTGAGTGAACATGACTTAGATCTATGGGCTCTGGGAGACCCTTTGTGTCAATCAGCTCACCCTCCAGGAGATGCCCCTTTCTTGGGTGCCCTTTTCAGATCTGGGTTCTCCAGGAGTCCTCAGTGCCCTCTGGGTGGGTAACCTGAGTACCCGATCATCGGAGGGGGGCCTCCCATGGACCTCCCGTGTGGCTCAGGGGCCCTGACAGCAGGGGTGGGCAGAGCTGGGGGCCAGGGGTGGAGCTGGCCAGTTCCTCCTGGCTCTGGCCCCCATGGGTGGGCAGCACCCCTCACTGCAGCCCCCCCATGCTCCCATCCCCCATGGGATGTGGCTTCCTCAGCCTGGGCCACACCATGGTCTCGGGCGGGGGCTGTCACTCTGAAACCCTCCACGGCCCCGAAACCCCAAGGGCTTCCTGCTGACCCCCGCCCATGGAAACATGAGTACCAGGAGAGGCCGCACTCTGTCCGAAACTGGTTTGAAATGTTTGCTGCTCACATGTCTAGGTTTTGCCCATCTGAGAGGTGCATTCGGTGAAGAATATACCATGACTCTGTAGACAAACGAACATGCATGTCGCCTTCCAGTGTTCATTGCTGTGGGAGTTTCCTGGGAGCAGGAAGACCCGACACAAACCTGCCCCCAGAGAAGGTGGAGCTGCTGCTGCCAGGACACAAAGCTGGAGGATGAGGCAGGACCAGGGGCCCATCTGGGCTCATCCTCACAGCTTGGAGGACGAGGTGGACAGAACCCAGAATCTGTCACCGTCCCTGTCACCACTGTGAGGCTCCGCTGGGCTGGGACCTCCGGGGCTGTGGGTGGGACACCTCGTCACTCTCCACCCCCTCGTGGACTGAGGGCTCAGTAAATGCCTGCCCAGGCCTGCAGGGTGTTGGCACCTGGGGGTGTAGGGGGGCCTCTCCTGGTACCGGTTCCCCCATTGACAGGGCAGGGGCGGTCCCTCACTCTGCACACGTTGGTCCCTTTGTGGGAGACATCTGTGAATTCTGAAGTGCTGCCACGTGTCAGAATGAGTGACCAAGTGCACCTCTTGTCACTGTGAGCAGAGGAGGACCAACGGGTCCCACCCTGACCGTGGAGGTGTCTCCCCATCACCCTCGCCAACCCCAGCGGGCCCACAGACACTGCTGCAACGGAAAGTCGCAGAGTGGATGTGGCCAGCTCCAGCAGCTGAGAAACACGGCCTTGATTTCTGATGTCGGCCAGATGGCGCCTTCCCAAGTCCTGGCTGAAGAACAGGAGGAAAATCCTAGAAACTGCCAGCAGAGGGTCAGAGACTGCCACACCCCAGAGAGTAACAGCGAGTACACCTTGGGAAACCAGCTTGAGAGCAAGCCCGGACCTATACACCTGGGACAGACTGCATCACATGTACAAATGCACTGGAGGGAAGAATGTCAGAGGCAGGGAGGAAAGTCCTCACAAAGGTTTCCAGGATGATGGTAAGCAAGCAGTATCCTGCCTTTGGCTCACACCTTGAAATATGTGGCTGGGATAAAGCATAAAAATAGCTGAGGTAAACCACAGTGAGTGTTTACCAGGCTCCCCAGGTTGGGTGGAAAAGATCTTTCCAAGCAGAGAATAAATGATATATCCAACAGATTGACTACATCAGTTCAGTTCAGTCTCTCAGTCATGTCTGACTCTTTGTGACCCCATGGACTGCAGCACGCCAGGCTTCCCTGTCCATCACCAACTCCCAGAGTTTACTCAAACTCACATCTGTCGAATCGATGATGCCATCCAACCATCTCATCCTCTGTCATCCCCTTCTCCTCCCACCTTCAATCTTTTCCAGCATCAGGGTCTTTTGCAATGAGTCAGTTCTTCGTATCTGGTTGCCAAAGTATTGGAGTTTCAGCTTCAGCATCAGTCCTTCTCATGAATATTCAGAACTGATTTCCTTTAGGATGGACTGGTTTGATCTCCTTGCAGTCCAAGGGACTCTCAAGAATCTTCTCCAACACCTCAGTTCAAAAGCATCAATTGTTCACTGCTCAGCTTTCTTTTTAGTCCAACTCTCACATCCATACATGACTACTGGAAAAACCATAGCTTTGACTAGATGGACTTTTGTTGGCAAAGTAACATCTTTGCTTTTTAATATGTTGTCTAGGTTGGTCATAATTTTCCTTCCAAGGAGTAAGCGTCTTTTAATTTCATGGCTGCAGTCACCATCTGCAGTGATTTTGGAGCCCCCCAAAACAAAGTCTTTCACTTTTTCCACTGTTTCCCCATCTATTTACTGAGAAGTGATGGGACCGGATACCATGATCTTAGTTTTCTGAATGTTGAGTTTTAAGCCAACTTTTACACTCTCCTCTTTCACCTTCACCAAGAGGTTCTTCAGTTCTTCTTCACTTTCTGCCATAAATGTGGTGTCATTCTGCATATCTGAGGTTATTGATATTTCTTCCAGCAGTTTTGATTCCAGCTTGTGCTTCATCCAGCACAGCATTTCTCATGATGTACTCTGCATATAAGTTAAATAAGTAGGGCAACAATATACAGCCTTGACATACTCCTTTCCCAATTTGGAATCAGTCTGTTGTTCCATGACCAGTTCTAACTGTATGGAAATTAAAAGTTTCTCTGCTTCAAAAATCCTTCATCATAATCAAATAAAAAAAAAGGGACAAAAGATATATGCAGCCAATGATGATGGATTAGCACAATCTCCAACAAAATGATCATGAACGTAGTAGCTCTGTTGATAAGAACTCACTGCAAAGGTGCCTCTTGCATCTGATGGGCTGACAGCTGGTGTTTTTCCTTTTATGGGGGCTGGTGACTGTGCACCCCTGCTTCCCCTTTGTCCTGGGCCTGAGTGTCTTCAACTTGTGTCATTGGTTCCTGTCACACCCTGACCCTTGGGGACTAGAGGATAAATACCACCAGTTGGTATGGTTCAATTCCTGGCTGGTAGACAGAACCATCTTGTCTTATCCTTCACCAATGCAAATTATTTTCTTTGGATGTATTCCCAGGGTGGAATCCCCGCACGGATGTGCGTGAATGTCTCTGAGATTACTGACCATGGGCACCTCGTCCTTGTTGAGTGCCAGGCCCGTGTAGGCTCCCTGCCCATCCCCAGTCCACAGAGAACACAGCAGGTCTCTGTTAATAAGTAAATTTCAAAATGAGGCTCCCTGGAGAGCTGAATTTAAGAGAGAGAAGTTGTGATTTATCTGAGTAAATAAATCTGCCAGATGGAGGGGCCAGCGCCTGCATGTTTCCATGACATCACACAGGTGTCACTTTGGTGTGAGCTGGCCTTTCCATGAGGCCAGTCTTGGAACCCTGGCCCAGGCTGACCCTAGTGAAGGCAGAATGCCCTCCCTCAAGTGGAGAACAATGACTGGTCCAGGTTCAACTGGTAGGGTTTAGTTAAGAACTGTACCAACTCAGACACTGTCAGGATTCTAGGTGCAGGATAATGTATCTTGAGGGCAGGTGGTGTGGATGTAACCGAGTCCGAGAACTGTGAGGACCTGCACTCAGAGTCCCAGGAACCGTGAAAACTGGACACCACTTGTGCGGAGATAAGCCCTTGGGGCTGTAAGTTTGCTTCCATGGGGTGGGGTCGGGAACCCTGGGGGTTTGTGAGGGTCACGGTAGCTGCCAGCAACCCCAATGAGAAAGGACTCATCAGCTTCAGAGGACGGTTCCAGGCCATGGTCCGTTAAGGAATCCGTGGACCCCCGGGCCCCTCTGTGCCCTTTCAGTAGCTGGGGCATCACGAGAGCGAGGCCTGCACTCCACACGCTCATGGAACAAACCACGCAGGGCTTGGCCCCTCACCCCCACACCAGCCAGTGCTCTCTCCGTTTTGTTGTTGAACAGTTCAAACCATGTCACGGATTTCAATGTTGCTGTTATCATGCTTTTTTGTAGATCTTCCCGGAGCAGGGCCCAGCCCCCTGATGGTCTGTAACATGTGGAGATATCCTGCCACTTCCCAGCAGAGTGTGTGTCAAACCCACCCCAGGAGCTCCGCACTGAAACTCTGCCTTCACTTTGTTCATCAGGAGACAGCCCCAGGGCGGGGGCTGCAGAGGGCCGTCCTTTTGCTAATTCAAGACCCATTGGGCTGGACCGATTCGGATTCGGCACAAAGTTCACATTCGCAGGCGTGCAGCCGCTGGCAGCTTTGTAGAGAAAGGGTTTAGCAAAACGCCACAATATTGCATTTCATCATGACAGAGAGCCCTTGGCAGCCGCCTCGAATTCTGAGCTGGCTGCCAGTTGAGATGTAAAAGCTGTCAGACTATTTCTAAATGGAAATCCAGGCATTCACAACTATGAAAGTGGGAATAAAACAATAAGAAAAATTTCTACTATTAAATCTGTTCCAGTGATCCTTAAAAGTTTAAATAATTAAATCTATTAAAATGCATCATGTGTTCAAAATATTTCAGACTGGAAACTGAGCTCACTCACATTTCCAGTGTTGGAGCCACTGTTTACCTAGTGAGGAGTCTTGGCTCCGGGCAGCAAGATTGTCTGCAAAGGCCCGCACGCTGACCGCACTGCCCTCTGTCCGTGTCTCAGCCACAGTCCTTCCAGGCACGGCTCCTGCCCCATCAGCTCCTGCCTGACTCCCTGCTCCGCACACTCGTGCAGATGCACAGTTCCCATGCACGGCACCCTGGCACTTCAGTGACTGCACCAGAGCCCTGCCTCTCGGCCCCTTTGAGGCCCACACATGGTGGCTTCCCAGCCACGCGCCAGCCCCGATGCTGGGTGTCCTGGGCCAGCCAAGCACAGGGAGTGGGGCACGACCAGGTTCAGAAGACCCAGGATGGTGACCTGTGACTGGGGCCTTAGGACCCATCCTAGGGAGTACTTTCCAGGACTGAAGGGGTAGGGTCAGTGTCCAGTGTCCCCCTGGAAGGACACTTCCTTACGTGGTATTTCTGGACAAGTAGGGGCTGACTGGATGGTCACGGAGCCTCATCCTGGTTTTCTCGTATCTGCAGCCAGGAGGGACACAGGCGGGTCCACTAGGCCACGTGCTTACCCGGTTTCCAGTCAGCCATGCGCTCTCCTGGTTTCTGGTCAGGTGTGGACAGACGTTGGCAGACTGGAGCACGTGTGTGGGGATGGCCTTCCCAGGGCGAGCGGTCCGCCAGCATGGCCTTGCCGATGCTGTGTTGGAACCCAGGGATGTCCAGACTTTCTGATTATAATGAGGACGCCTGAAGTTGTTTTGGACATTCACTTCCCATATGCGTTTTAATTCATTTCCAGATGACATAAACCATTCTATTCATGCTACTCGTACACAAATACACAAATTAAAAAATAGTGAGATACGTTGCACAGATGGGGGACAGACGGGAACTTCCTCAGCCTAACAAGGAGCCTCTACCAAAACCCATAGCTTGTGTCAGACCCACTTGCTTTCAGAGGCACATCTTATAACTCAGCAAGAAAGACCCAAGGGAAACAGTTCAAGGGTCTGGATAGGTATTTCTCCAGAGAAGATGCACCGGCATGCAGCACATTGATAGGCACTCAGTATCCTCAGTCATCAGAGCAATGCAAGTCCACACTTCTATAAGACGCAATTTCCACCTACCGGGGTGGCTGAAAAAAAGACGACGCACTTGTGGAGACATCAGAGCCTCATATGCTGCTAGTGGGACTGCAAAACAATGCAGTCAGTTTGAAAAGAGTTTGGAAGTTTCTAAAAATGTTAAATACATTTCAAAACAGCAGTTCCACAGTGAGGTATCTACCCAAGAGGAATGAAAAATATGTCCACACAGACGTGTGCGCCAGAATGTGCACAGTAGCATTATTCATAGTAGCCAAAGTGGAACAGCCCAGATGCTGAATGGACTAACATACGGATAAATGTGAAGTGAAAGTTGCTCAGTCATGTCTGACTCTTTGCGACCCCATGGACTATGCAGTCTGTGGAATTCTCCAGGCCAGAATACTAGAGTGGGTAGCCATTCCCTTCTCCAGGGGATTTCCCAACCCAAGGATCAAACCCAGGTCTCCCGCATTGCAGGCAGATTCTTTACCAGCTGAGCCACAAGGGAAGCCCAAGAATACTGGGGTGGGTAGCCTATCCCTTCCCCAGCAGATATTCCTGACCCAGGAATCGAACCGGGGTCTCCTGCATTGCAGATGGGTTCTTTACCAACTGAGCTATCAGGAAAGCCCACATAGATAAGGATTATCTTACACAGATAAATAAAACTAGGTAAATCCATAAAAATGGAGTATCATTTGGCATAAAAATAAATTAAATACATCGTACAGCGTGATGGACCTGGAAAACATTATGCTCCATGAAAGAAGCCGGACAATGTCACATATTATATGATTTCATTTACATGAAACACCCAGAATAGGCAAATCCTAAGAGAGAGAAAGTGGGTAAGTGGTGGCTGGGCCTGGGGGAGGGGAAAGTACTGGTGGGCTTTAAGGATGAAATGTCCTAAGATTAGGCATAATGGTGGCTGCAGAACTCTGGGAATATGCCACACACCACTTTAAAAGGAAGAATTTTATGCTACCTGATTTATATCTCAATAAAATTGTTATAAACTACTGAGATTAAAATACAAAGTTTTGAAACTGTCTAAACCTTTTGGGCTCCACAATCACTGCTGATGTTGATTGCAGCCATGAAATTAAAAGACGCTTGCTCCTTGAAAGGAAGGTTATGACCAACCTAGACAGCATATTTAAAAGCAGAGACATTACTTTGCCAACAAAGGTCCGTCTAGTCAAAGCTATGGTTTTTCCAGTAGTCATGTATGGATGTGAGAGTTGGACAGTGAGGAAAGCTGAGCGCACAAGAATTGATGCTTTTGAACTGTGGTGTTGGAGAAGAGACTTGAGAGTCCCTTGGACTGCAAGAAGATCCAACCAGTCCATCCTAAAGGAGATCAGTCCTGGGTGTTCATTGGAAGGACTGATGTTGAAGCTGAAACTCCAATACTTTGGCCACCTCATGCGAAGATTGGAAAAGACCCTAATGCTGGGAAGGATTGGGGGCAGGAGGAGAAGGGGACGGCAGAGGAAGAGATGGTTGGATGGCATCACCGACTCGAGGGACATGGGTTTGGGTAAACTCCGGGAGTTGGTGATGGACAGGGAGGCCTGGTGTGCTGTGATTCATGGGGTTGCAAAGAGTTGGACATGACTGAGCCACTGAACTGAACTGACTGACACCTTCCATACTTTAGGACTTTAGCACACTGTGCTAATCAATATGGACCCATAGACTCATCTACTCAGAATTCCTTAGAAAGCTTCTAGGGGTTTTTTTTTTGGAATCTCCTTTCCAGGAGACATGGTGGTTGCCATTTGGGCTGTTTGCTTCCAGAAAAGCTGATCTTGTCAACATCAGGACGCTGTAGAAGATGTGGATCCATTAGACTCAGAGTGTCATTTATCAATTTCTCCACTTAAACACATGTAAACATGAAGATCAGGGACCCTGAGAGTTAAAATCCCAAATCTGCAGAGAGAAGCCTGGAAATGCTTTTAACCATTGGTGTTATTTTAGTGTCTAATAGATGTCAAATATTCCAACCAAGAATGGTGTATTTTTGATGGTTTGACATAGAATTCAAAGGACCCTAGGACAGTGCAGGTGCTTGCCTGTTGAAGGCGGGGGATTTGCGCCATTGAGGACCACAGCCTTCCACCCACCCCACCGCCTCTTTTATAAGTCTTTGTAATTTTGGTTCTGTGATGTTATCTGTTCAATTCAGAAATGACTAACTGGTTACTTTAGTGAATTTGGACAGGACGAATCAATTTATTTGAGAAAGATTCCCAGATTTTCAAACAATTTGTTTCGCTAACTTATGGACTAAAAGTCATTGATCTGATTCATAGTTACCATTTCGCTTTCCTAGATTCTAAGTTTTCCACCCTGTTCCCTGTCTCCTGCCTGTCCTTAGAAGAAGGTAAGAAAATGCCTGCATAGCCAACCCTCGGACACTCCTGCTGGTGGCAGCACAGGCCCCTCATCCTGGCCGCAAGTGAGCATCTCAGAGCTCAGGCCCAAGCCCTGAGGGAAGTGCTGGCCCGTCTCTCACCCACCGCCACCTCACCCGACATGCCTGGCCCAGCCGAGCGCGCTCAGTTTCTGCTCTTGCTCTGTGGTTTTGGTGACTTTGGTGCTGTAATTGTTCCTTTTTACACTACACTCCACCAACCAGGCTTTGCCTTGCATTCTCAGAGGGACTGCATCCCCGTGTGCACCAGGCACCTGGATTTGCCCCCACTGAGCCCCGTGCCTCGGGACACTGACCTTCCCAGCCTCCAAGGGCAGTGGGAATGGGCAGACGGCATCGCGGGCGAACGAGAGTCAGGCCTGGACACCGGGCCCTGGGTCCACGTCCTGGCCACCATGTCGACTCCACTGCTGTGCTCAGTGGACTAGCTCAGAGTCATGAGAGTGATTGTGGTCTCACGAGATGACTGTCTTCACATCTCTGTGCTTTTTCTCATCCTGCCAACATTTAACACTTGTAAACAGGCAGAGAATTTGTGTTGAACACAGAAAACTTCGCAGGAAAACAAAGACAAAGCACAGAGGACGGAGGCTGGGGCCAGGGAATTGCGGCACACGGGTCACCGTGTATAGGCGGGGAAGACCCCCCCTGAGATGAGGTGGGCAGGGCTGCACTGTCTGCACTGGATGGTGGAGACGAGAGACGGAGGTCAGGGGCCAGCTGTCCCCACTATCTGTTCCTCTGTGTGTCCACTGTCTGTCCCCCTGCCTGTCCTCCAGTCTGTCTCCCCTGTCTGTCCCCTGCCTGTCCCTCTATCTGTCCCCTTTGTCTGCACCACCGCTCTATCATGCTTGAGCTGCAGTGACCATCCATTGGAAGGGGCTTAAAGGCAGCTGAACTGAACCCTGAATCTGCCCCTTCCTGCCTCTGCTGCCTGCCTGGTGAAACAGGAAACCGGACCCAAGCAGCCCAGTGGTCCTTCTGTAAGTGCGGATAACCCTCGTAACAGATGTGCGTATCACTCAGGTTCTGGAACAAGCAGTAACAAGTAGACAAAGTGTAGCAGGAATTACCTCCACACCAGCTTTGTCTCTGAAGGTTTTGTATCTTGTTCTCACTTACACCCTTCCCCAATGTTAACTATGAAGTTTTAGCAGGACTAAGAATCATTTGGAGTACTTGTTAAAATGCAGCCCAAGATATTCTGATTTGGTGATTTCAGAGTAAGGGCCAGGTTCTGCTCTTAAACATGGTGCCCAGGCAAACCTTATACAGAGCCACACCTTAGAAAACACTCAAGGGCCAGAGCTTCCTCTTATACACTTCTGTGTGTTCCCAGCACCTGCCACATTGCCTGGGGATGTGTAGGATGATGGATGGATGGATGAATGGATACATGGAAACCAATGTCTTTGCCAGTAGGCCTGCTATTGGCAAGCCATCGGTGGGACTATGAACAAACCTTGACAGTCATTTATGCCTTTTCTAAACCTTAGGAAATATTTTGATATGTCTTAAGAATAAATCAGTTTCTATCTAAACAGGAAGAACTCTGTCACTTTTCTCGGATTTCAAAAGTCATCAAAGCAAAATTTGCAGCCCCAAGTTTTCTCACTGTTTCTGCAACTAGCTCTTTGCCTGGCTCATCCTATTTAACACAAGCAACTCAGACATGTTTGCATCACAATAAACTGCCTGCCACGTGGGTCTTAACATTTGGCTGCTGTGGTTAATACGACCATTCATAGCATGTTTCCATATATCTTCATTTTGAATGAAAACACAATTAACGCTTATTCAAAAATAATTTGGTTGTGAAATCCAGTGATTTCTAGATGTGTCCCCTATTTTCAGAAAGTCCAACACGCAATCATTCAAATTCACAGAATGCATAAATGCAGCATCAGTTCATTTCAGAACTACTCTCTGCGCTCCTGTCAGATCCCCCGAGGAGGCTCCCAGACCATGGGACTCTGTGACGCATTTAAAATGTCACTCCCTTTAGTAATCAGACACACCCCAATGGAATGCTGCAGAGTCTCCATTAAGGCAATTACCTCGTTATCGTGATGATTTTCCTGTCTGTCTCTCATGCTCACTGTGACTTAATGAATTTTATCATGTTTATCTTTGTTTGTTCAGGTTTTCCGTACTTGGTGCCTATTTAATGCTCTGAGCAGTTGAAGGAGATTAAGGACGTTAAGCAGTTGAAGGATATTAAGCAGTGCCTTTCACTGGACGCCTTCAGATTTCTCACACGTCATGTGAACCCTCAAATATTCATAAAGTCAGAGTCCTTGCTTTAGAAAGGCAGATAATTCTGTATTATGATCCATGGGCACCACATGGTTGAGGGTTCCTGGAATATTTCTTCTTGTTATAAAGTAAGAATGACCTTTGCAACTCCGTTTAGGCTCAGCTGCTCGTGAATTATGACATGTTCCTCTCGGAGAGACACTTCCTGCAGCCCACTCACCCTCAGAAGACCACAGAAGTTCCCTGCAGAAAAAATTACCTTTTCTTAGTCCTCAGAGGGTAGCCCATGTCAGGCAGAGTTTTATCATTGTCCTTAGTCTGGGGAAGAATTACTTTCGGGAAGTTTCGGCTCATTACTTCTGTTCTTCATCAGCTGTTCTCGGGGGCCGTGGCCTTTACTGCACACGGCAGCCCCTCCCCACTCTGCTGGGCTCCCCTTGACCACAAAGACAGAGCAGGTGGCCTGACAGCAGAGCCAGACTCAGGAGAGCCCAGAGCCTGGCCGTTTCAGAATGAACTCCAAGAGATTTATCCCTTTTTATTTAAAGACCTGTTTTGTGAGTTTTATATGTAACCAAAGATTGACTTTTTTTGAATCAGGCCCAACTGCCCAATTGAATCAGGCCCAACTGGCCATCCAAAGTGTTGTCTATAACGATGTGGAATTTTTTCATTGCGTGAATTTCCCATTTTGGGTGGCTCCCCACAGGCCACGGCTCGCTCCTTTGACCGACAGCTGGTGATAATCCAGGCCCCTGGGAGGCTTCCTCATGTTTCTCAGAGCGGACGGAGTGGTGGGGCCAACGGTTTCTAGGCTGGAAGGAGACAACTTTCCTTGCTCTCTTGTCCCAGCCATTCAGCCTGGGGAGTGGCGGGCAGATGCTGTCTGTAGGGCTTGGAGGCTGGGATCTGCCAGCTGCCCACCTGGACATTCACGTCAGTCTGGATTCATCTCCAGTCACCAGAAGTTTCTGTGGTTCCATAGTCTGAATTCAAAGCATCGTTCCCTCCTGAGACTCTTTTCAATTCTTGGTTAGATGGCTCATGGCTTTGCTGTCTGTTGGAGTCTCTCTTTCCTGGCTGACCACTCCCCGCACTGCCCCCTGCCACCCTCCAGCCTGTCTGCAGGGTCACATGCAGCTCACAGCAGCTTTTCCCTGAAGCCAACTCTCTGCCTGGAAAAAAGTGGGTGAGATCCGGTCTGCAGCAGGGTCGACGCTGGCACAGCCACACCTCTGCTGAGCTGACTCAGGGAAGCAGGCGGGGGCCTTGTTGTTGGCCCCCTTCCTCCGGGAGCCATCAGAGCCTCTGTCTGTCCCTGTCCTGGTTCATGTAATTGCCCACACGGCCCCTGGGCTGCTTGCCTCCCATCTGCTTTGATTACAAAAGACAAATACCATCAAAGCGGCCCAAATACCAACCAGCCCCGGGTAGAGGGGCTTTGTGGCAAACTTTGACAATTGTCCAGCCAACACATCCATTTAGAAGGAGGGCTTTCTACGGGCACAGTGTCCTGGTCACTCAGAAGAGGGATGGAGTGTCCTTTGATGACATGTCCCTGCTCTCCTGAGTGCACATGTGGAGTTGAGGAAGGGTTCCTAACCCTGAGCACAGGGGTGGGGCGCCATCAGCTTCTGATGAGAATGGTGTTAGTTTGCTTCTTGCTCAAGGACAGTCTCCTGAGACAACAGGGTGTTCATGGCCAAGTAGAAAGGGAGTGGGACCTCTGCGGAGCAGGGCTGCCCCACAGTCCTTCCCTGGGGGCAGGGCAGAGGCAAATGGCCACTGGGCACCTGCCCTCCATCTTGTGCAGGCCCCAGCTCCGTGGGTGGAGGTGCTGTCCCCCCGGGGATGATCCCTTTTGCCTCCTCTGGCTCTTTGCATGTGGGCTTCCTTCCAGTTGCCATGTTTTTTCTGCTGTCAGTCCTCTTCACTGTGACAACGTGTCCCCAAGGAAGAGGGGGCCAGGCCCTCCCCACAAAGCCTGTTGTCTACACAGCCAAGGGCAGGCTCTGTGCTGACAAAGGTGATCTTCTCGTGAGGGAGTCAGCTTGCTCCCCTGCTCTGATGTTTTGGGGGCCCTTACCTGGGAGCCCCTTTCTGCTGCTGGTCCTCCTGCCCTGGCCCACTCTGTGTCCCTCCCACTATGACAGGCCACGCGCTGCCCTATTGTTTAGGTGGGTCCGTTTCCTCGACAAACCTGTAAAAGTGTTGGGAACTCAGGGAGGGCAGCCTGGAGCCTGATGGAAGGTCTCTGCCCTCCACTTTCCTGTGATCCTCCTCCCAGCTTCACCAGCCAGACTTTGGCCAGAGAGTTTCGGTTTTCTGCCCCTCAGGCTCGCGTCTGCACAATGGGAACATGAGTGGTGCCCCCTCCATGGTTCTGTGAGGCTCAGATGTGCTATTATATGTTAACTGTGTACAGCAACATGTGACATAGTCAGTGTGTGATACATATCCTCCCCTCACATCACTATGGGTCATCCCGGCATTGCCAGTGTCAGTCGTGGCTGTGGAATCATGAGCAAGTGGGGAAGCTTGGTTTACAGCCTCTGCTTAATTGATCAACACTCACGTTAACTGTATTTGAAGACACCAAACACTGTATGGGGAACATACAGGTTTAAAGACACATTTATCTCTTCTAACTTCAATTGTATCAAACTTTTTGTAGTAGAAATTCAGATGCTGGGGATATTATATAAATATAGATGGTACATTACATCCATCATGCTTAAGTGTACAAGTGTATATTGTATTGTACAATTATATTGTATATACATTGTGTATACATCATATAGGTTGTGTTGTACAAATTATATTTTGTAGATACTGTATGTACCTTGTACAGGTTGTATCATATAAATTAAATTGTGTACACATTGAGTATACAGTTGTACAAATTATATCACATAAATTATATTGTGTATACATTGTATCATATAAGTTATATTGTGTGTGCATTGTACAAATTGTATCATATAAATTATATTGGGTATACTTTGTACAGATTGTATCATATAAATTACATTGTGTACACATTGAGTGTACATTGTACAAAAATATATAAATTATATTTTGTATACATTGTACAGATAGTATCATATAAGCTATATTGTGTATACATTGTGTGTACCTTGTACAAATTGTATCATATAAATTATATTGTATAGACATTATGTATACATTGTATAGATTGTATAAGTTATATTGTGTAGACACTGTGTGTACATTGTACAGACTCTATCATATAAGTTATATTGTGTACACATTGTGTGTACACTGTGTCAACACACAAGTGTATTGTTAGCATCTACAGAGGCTTCAGCAGCCTCACTGCAGAGGTTTTTGGAGACAGGGGCCAGGGTATGTGTGCGTAACAGCAGCCAGGGGACCCATCACTCCTGTCCGGCAGTCAGTGCTTCTACTGAGGAGATGAGGACGTGGGGAAGGCCAGCGCTGGCTGGATGGGCAGGAGGATAGAAGGCTACTCTTTCCTCCTCAAGGACCACAAGAGGGTGTCTGTGGCCACAGATCACAGATGGAGCCAAGGAGTTGAATGCAAGGAGGCTTCCTGGACAATCATGGCCTCGCCTTGGGGAGAATGGCCATGGCCAAGCACGAAACACTGAAAGGGAGGTGGATGGGCTGCTGGGACCATGGGCCCCTACAGACCTGGTGGTGGACACGTGGCCAGGGCAGAGCCGGGCTGCTGGGACCATGGGCCCCTACAGACCTGGTGGTGGACACGTGGCCAGGGCAGAGCCGGCTGGAGCATTTGGAGAGTGAGGCCATTGGGGCTCAAGAGGGGGCCTCACAGGGTCCCCCTACATTTTTGGGGTGTCCTCAGGGGAAAACACCTTGGATGGTGTTGAGCCGTCTCAAAGCTGAGTGAGTGTGATTTCCACAATCTGTAATTCAGGCCCATTTGAAATCTGAGGACCCACTCCTGCTGATCTGTCGAGGTGACACTAGTGAATATTCTGCGGTTAGGGTGGAGGTCAGCAGGGGTGTGAAACCAGACAACCTGTGATGTGGCCGGGCAGCAGGGGAGGGGCTCTGTCGTGTCCCCAAGTGCGGCTGTTGAGGTTGAGGTGCAGTCAGCCCCAGGTCTAATTCCACAGCCTAAGCGTGTGCGGGAGCTCGGATCCAAGTTTGCAGTAAAGGGCTGACCTCTGGAGGCATTTTTATTTCCATGATGTTACATGTACCTCGGCTCCCCCTCCCAGCAGAGAGCTGTGCCACCAGGGAGCAGAGAAGGTGCTCTGGGCACCTGATCAATGGACAGGCCTGGTTGGGCTGTCCGCTCCCTGGGAGGACCTGCAAAGGGCTCGATCAGCATGCAGCCTTTGTAGCTGGTTTCAAAGACACACCATCCCAAACTTGGGGAGAAAGTGTGCTGCTTGCTTTGACTGAATCTTTCAGACGCTGTTAGTACCACCGCAGCCTGACATGGAAATTTAAAAAAAGAAAGAAAAACAAACAAAAAAAGGACATCACTGAGGGTGAAAGAATTCGGAGCAAGACAAGCCTGTGGTTTTCACAAGAGGGGCCGTGTGTCACCATCTCCCCTCCCCTCCCCGCCAGCATCACAGTAACTTTCAGTCATTTTCTTCTCCATCACGTGACTGATGCTCTTCTGTTTCCACAGAGCAGAAGCACTGAGAAACAAGGCTTTCTGGCGGAATTTAATACTGTTGTGAATCCCAGTCTTCTCATGCCAGGGGTGAGGAATGAAGACCACAGAGACACATGTCTTGTGATTTTTTACCTTTTTCTTTTTTAAACAATGTTCCAGCTAACGAGCATTTATATTCTGTCATGGTCTTGTTATTGCTTCCACACTTCTTGTGAACCTAGAGGAAATCTGAGCTTCAGGCTGGGCCCCCACCTCCCCCTGATCTCCGCGGGCACCTCAACAGTGGTGTTTGCACAGTGTCCACTCACTCAGGCCTGCGCTGGGCGGTAGAGAATTTAATAAAGTTGTGTTCTTGTTACTCTGGCAAAGAGACCTGAAGATAGATCTCGTGAAATTGAAGGGAAGGACCAGCCTGGTTCTGAGACACCCCTCGTGTTGAGGAGGTGGTAGAAATCCAACATGCCCGTGATTTTAATCTGCATTGAGAATGTTATTCTTCAGAACTGCTTCAGACTCAAGGCCAAAACCAGCCTAAATGACTATCTTTCTTGCTGGACAGGGGCGCTCAGCCTGGAGGGACAGATGCCTCCCTTGTCCAAGGAGGGTGGTGTCTGGGTGCTGAGGGCAGGGGTCCCTGGGGGTGGGTCCCTGGGGTCTGAGCTGAGGGGTTCCTGGGAGGTTGAGTTGCTCAGAGTTGTCCTCAGGATGGGCAGAGCCTCTGACCCACTGAGCCAGCCCCGCTGAGATCTGGTCTGGGCTGAGGCTGAACAACCCAGGGCAGGTCCTGACCCGCCTGCATGGCATCATCACCACAGATGCCTGATCTTGGGCCTCCTGCAGCCAGAAGTCCCACACCACAGACTGACCGTATTGGCGGGCCTGGCGGGCGAACCATAGAACAAGATCCCAGGTGTTCTGTGCACCGAGCCTGCCCCCGGGGCAGAGAGCACCAAATCCTGAGCTGGAGATCCCAGGGCCAGAGGCCGGGCCTCTCCAGGGTGAACGCTGCCCCCCAACCCCCTCAACCTGGTCCAGACTCAGGCTGGGGCCTCATAGCCCTTCCTGGGGGTGTGCACAGCAGGGCCGGGGACATGGCTCCTGCCACAGGTGCTGGCAGCGTGGTCATGACAGGTCATGACCCTGGTGACCAGAACCGGCATGAGTGGAAAGGATGCATTGCAGACAGCATAGACGCCTAGGCAGAGGAGGCAGTGGAGCTGTGTCTACAGGGACCCTGGAGTCTCTGAATCTAGACCACGTCCAGGGTGGGCTCTGGACTTAATAAGGCCCTGCAGGTTGCCTGGTGCTGAAAGGGGAGCGGGAGACGCGCTGTAGGACAGCCCGGGGTGATGGATGGGCTGCAGCTTCCCGCTGCTCCGCACCCTCCGTCATCTGGGTGGGTGTTAGCCGACTGTCAGGGAAGAATTATTTAGCGGCAGCAGCTTTCACTGATGTGCCGCACTCTGGAGTCAAACGACTGTTACAAAGCAGTGGTGCCGCCCGGTTCCCACATCTCGAGAGCGCAGGGTTGACAACGTGAAAGGAATGGCGTCACGGCGGGCTCACTGACATCCTTCAGCCCTCACGCAGGTGTGTGTGTGTGTGTGTGTGGGCGTGTGTGCATAGCAGAGTTGGAGGAAGGGCTCTGCTCACTAGACAGCATCGGGCAGAGGAAGGAGGCCTTCATGGGCAGCCCAGGTCACCTGGCCTGAGAGGGGCCGAGGGGCTTTCTTGGGAGGTGTTGGGGGGTCAGAGCTACAGGCGAGGTGGAGATGCCGGGCGGAGGAGAGGGGAAGAGACAGGTGGGGGCGTCAGGAAGGGACAGCAGGGCCACCACGCTCTGGGCCAGGACTCATGTCAACACCAAACACTCGCCCCTGTCCGCACTGTGTTTCATCTGAGGCTGTTTTGGGGGGCGAGACACGGGGAGATAATGGGCCAACCCCTCCAATTTGCTCCTAGAATGTGCAGTAAAACATTTGAAAATTAATGAAGGAATTGGGGGCAGAGGTAGCAGGAGAAACAGCTGCCCCTGGGCTTCCCCATTCAGTGGTTTCTGTCCCTCACGTGGCTGAGTTGTGGGGACCAGACCAATACCTGCTGGGCCTGTCCATGCTCTGTGCTTGTCAGAGTCAGAGAACTGCTCATTGGATGGATGAGAGGATGGACAGGTGGACAAATGGGTAGAGGGGTGGACGGGCGGACAGACCCTGGCTCCTGGCTGTGATTTGACATGAGGGCTCCGTCCTAGTGCATTTGTTTGGTTCACTGTCCAGAACCCCTCCAGCACCCCGAGTCCACCCCTAGTGGACACATGACCTCCTGAGGCAAACAGTGGATTCTACGTGAGGTGCCATGAGATGAGGACGCCCTTGTCTGAGCAGAGACTTACAAGTGCCGAGCTCTGACTAGGGACCCTGTGCGGACTGAGGGCCTTTAACTGCAAAACCTTCTCCCCCATTGATGAGGAAGTGGATGAGGGGGACTTCTTGTGTCACCTCAGAGGGGACAGTGCTCATAGATGAGCAGAAGGAGGAGGAGGCAGGAGAACAGGTCCCGATACAAGGATGGTGCGCAGGATGCCTCCCCTGCTCAGGGCTGAGCTCTGTGAGATGCTTGCGTGTTGTGAGCGACAAGCCCCTGAGGCAGTGCAGGGTGGGTTCCCCTGAGCTCCTCGCCCAGCCAGCCCTCTGTTCTGGCAGAGCTCCAGCCCCAGAGTCAGAGACGCAGCCCAGACCTGCGCCAAACACGCCAACTGCACAGAACATGCCAATCTGCACCGAACAAGCCAATGGGCACCAAACAAACCAATGGGCACTGAACACGCCGACGGGCACCAAACACACTAATGGGCACTGAACATGCCAATGGGCACCGAACACGCAGATGGGCACCGAACACGCCAATGACGGGCACCAAGGGGCTGTCTTGCCATGCCGCCCTCTTGGGGGCAGGGAGCCCTCCCCCCTGCTGCCCTGTCCTCCCTTGTGGCCAGCATCACCATTGCCGAGACAGCTGGTTGCCCAGCTTTCCATCACCTCTGCCCAGTCCCCCAACATTCCTTCCCTTCCCACATTTGCTTTCAGGCTCTCTCCCCCCAAATCCGAGCTTGGCTCCTGCACCGAGGCAGGAGGGGCAGCATCTGCTTATCTGGGAGGTGCAGGGGCCCCCCACACATGGGGATGGAGCAAGGGGACCGCCCGCTGCCCCCGCCCCTCTCTGCCCCCTGGCAGCCACCCGAGGGCTCTCACCTGGGGCAGGAGGTGACTTCTACTCCTGCTGGGGACATGGCCAGGCAGCCGGATGTCGAAGAGGGCCTGCAGTGCAGCCTGGGCGGCCTGGCCCTTGGCCAGCTTCTTGCTGCGTCCTGAGCCCTCGAACGTCCTCCCGTCCACGCTGACGGCCATGACAAAGCTCTGGGCACGCCGCTTCTCTGGCTCCGAGAGGCACACGTAGCGCAGACCGGAACGCAGCTCGTTCAACAGCACCACCGGGTTCCCGGTGCCCGGGGCTGCGGGCCCCCCCAGGCCCAGGTCCAGCGGGTGGCCCAGGAGCCGGCCCCGCCGGCAGGCCGTGGACAGGCACTCGGGGGCGGGGGGGCGGCGGCCCGGGAAGCCCTCGCTGGGTGCTGTGGGCTCGAACCGCTGGAACAGGGCATCGGGGAAGTCGGCCTGGTCAGAGGTGAAGTCAGGGGCCATGCCGCCAGGGGCTGGGGGAGCCTGGCCAGCATTGGGGAGCTGTACGAAGGAGCGGAGGGCAAGCTCGGCTGCCCGCATCTTGGCCTTTTTCTTGGTGGGCCCGGTGCCCTCGAAGGTGAGCCCGTTGACATCCACGGCCACAGCGAAGATGGGTGCATGCACCGGGCCAGTCTGTGACACCATGCGGAACTGCAGGCCTGGCCGCAGCTCATGCAGCTGCACCAGCGCATTCTTGGGTGCTACGGACCATGAGAGCCGCCGCCACAGCAGCCTCAGGGGACACAGGTGCCCGCCATTGCCCTCCTCCAGCGGCCGCTTCCTCTTCAGGCCAGGCGTGCCCCCTCGGGCCCTGTCCCCGGCTGGTGGTGGCCTGGCCTCCAGGTTGCTCACATTGCGGTTCTCCTTGACGTCGGCACTGCTGGTACCTGGAGGGGAGACAGACTGTGTGACCCAGGGCTGTGGGGACCACGGGCCCCGCTGCTGACGACCCCCTGCAGCACCTGGGCCAAGAGGTGGGAATAACCCGCAGTTTCCCAAACTGGAGGTAAAGGCTGAGAGAGTAACAGCCCAACACTGGGAGTCCACAGCAGAGTGCCCAGAAACTCTCTGGGAGCTCTCCATGTTCTTACTGGTCTCCTAGATGTGGGATGGCGGAGAAGGCAATGGCTCCCCACTCCAGTCCCCTTGCCTGGAAAATCCCAGGGACGGAGGATCCTGGTAGGCTACAGTCCATGGGGTCGCTAAGAGTCGGACACGACTGAGCGACTTCACTTTCACTTTTCCCTTTCATGCACTGGAGAAGGAAATGGCAATCCACTCCAGTATTCTTGCCTGGAGAATCCCAGGGACGGCGGAGCCTGGTGGGCTGCCGTCTATGGGGTCACACAGAGTCGGACACGACTGAAGCGACTTAGCAGCAGATGTGGGATGGGGGAGGCAGTGTGTGTGATCAAAGTGGCTGGTGTGGTAGTCACCCTCTGAGCCTCTCAGGAGAAGGTTTATCTTGGAGGAACCACCTGTCAGGCCCAGCTTGCCTTCCTCCTGGCCTGAGATCGTGTCCACACCCTCTTATCATCCCAGGTCTGTCAGCCTCAAAGTTTAAAATGAGTCATGCAGATCCAAGCTGGAGGAAGACCCCACCCACACTGATTAGTAATTAATAAAAGCTGGTAGAAGTGCAGTCTCCCAGACCATCCTGATACATGCTCTGGGGGTGACACCACTCATGGTTTCTGCAGACGGGCAGATTAGGGTTTCAGCTACCCCCAACACGGCCTCCCAAGCAGTCCGCATGAAGTCAGGGAAGCTGCAGGGCAGGGCAGCGGTCCCTCTGTGGCTCTAGGTCAAACAAGTGAGAGGTCAAGGTCCTCAGCGACCATGGTGAGTGTGTGTGACCTTGGGCAGCCCCTCTACCTGCCTCAACTCCATTTTCTTAAGATGGAAACTGGGTTTGGCAGCTCTTGCCTCAGGAGTTATTGTGAGGTTGAGCTGGGGGACACGTGTAAAGGACAAGACCACTGACAGAGCAGAGTCAGATGCAGTTCTGAAAACAGCAGGAAAGGGGAGGCAAACACTTGCAGGCCTGTCCAGGCCAACTCCCCTGCCTATTTCAGAAACTGGGTTTCCTGATGAATTTCCTGGAAATTCCAGGACCCCTAGAAAAGAGGGCTGGAGTGCTCCTGCCCCCAGATAGCCTGGCCCTGTGCCAGTTCCGAGACCAGGCCTGGGGACCCCCACGATGCACCCCTAGACACACCCATTGCTCCTTGGTCACCCACCCAAGAGCCTCAGTGACCATCAGTGTGCTACCTGCTTCCACAAGCACATGCCTGACTCTGGCTGCAAAGGTGGCCACTTGTCAGATAACACTGAAATGCAAGACATATTCTGGTCGTGTGGACTGTCTCACCCTCCACGCTTTCTTGCCACAAGCGAGAGGGGTGCCTTGCCCGACACACACACCCAACTCTCCCTCCCCTCACGGCCATCTGCTCTGGTCTCTTTGGCGGGTGCGCTGTCCAGATCTGCGCCCTCGCAACCCCCCACCCCCCGGGTGTCTCTCCAGTTTCACAAGCCAAATGCAGTTTCAACAGCAGGCACCCGTCTAGCTCTTTCCTTGTTAAATAACTGGACATACTGTTCAAAAAGGCTGTGTTCACTTTCCTTTCTCTTTTTGGTTTGGAGGGAAAAGCAAAGAAAAGAGAGGAGAGGTGGTCCAAGAGAACTAGTATCTTTTCTTGCAATGCCTGGAGTTCTCAGTCACATGGTCACTGCTGGGATTTCCTACCACTGTGGGGGGGGATGGGATCCCAGTTGGGGAGCTGCGACCCCGGATCTGGGGAGGGAGATGCTTACTGAGGTTGTCCTCGTCCTCTGCGTGCGTGGCCCCAGGGTTCAGGCGTTTGAAGGGAGCGATGAAGGCTGACAACATGCTCACTTTGTCTGGAAAGAAAAGAACAGGAAATGCACTTTTGACACCAAGTTTCAGAAAAACTCAGTGCTTTCATATGTTTTCATTGCTGGGGGTTTGGACATGGGAAGTTGAAAGTTCATTTTGGTTTAGTCTTTTATTGAATTTCTGACAGCATTTTATCAAATTCTCCTCTCCATTCAATATTAAACTTTATGATCTCTATCTTTCTTATTTTCTTATTTTTGGCATCTCCATGTCCCCCACACCCGGAAGTCTCCACGTGCACACCGAGGTTGGTTCACAGAGAGGAGCTAGGCAGACTGAGAGCTGTCTCAGCTAAACATGCGTCCTGCAAACAGAACCACGACCCTCCTCCCCAGAGGCAGAGACCTTGCTCTGTGGACTGAAAGTGCATGAAAAAAAGGACTTCTCAAAACTGTAACAAATACTCAATGTGTGTTTGAGGAGAAGATGACAGGACAGAAGGAGGGAGCAGGGCTGAGGGCATGGAGGGTCCCTTGGAGTGGGGGCGGTCATTGAGTGGCGAGAGGAGCCCGGGAGCCCCCGCCTGCAGCCCCAGGGGTGGTCCTGGCTGCAGAATCCCCTGGGGGCAGCACAGAGAGCAACTCGAACCCAGGACGAGGTGGCACTTGGGACCAACGGGCTCAGCTGTTCCCTCTAAACAGAGACCAAGGGCTGAAAAAAGAGAATAACTGAGGAAGGGACCTAAAGGAAGACTCCTTATTTCAGAACACTGACCCTGACCGCAAGTGAGTCCACAGGAGAACTCAGGCCTGATGTCCCCCAGAGACCCTCTGCTCAGACCTTCAGGGCTGCAGTGTTCCTGACTTCCAACGTGACCTTAGGAAACCATGTGTTCTTAGGAAACCACAGATGGAAGCATGCCGCTGCTCATCCCGTGTGTCAGAGGTCACCACAGGGTCACCACAGGGTCACCCCTGCCCTTCCCGCTGGCTGGGGGGTCCAGGGCCCCTGTCAGGGACTCTTTCTGCATCCTCATGCCTGGTGCTGCCTTGTGTCTGCTCTGTGCTCAGACAGGAGCCCTGCTCTGGGCACACCTCCGAGATCTTCTGTGGAAACCTCAGCTGTGCCGCCAACTCCAGACCCAGGCCTAGAACGTGCTCTTTCTCTTTCTGTTCTGAGCCTGCTTTCTCTTTAGCTGAGCTTTCCAGAAGCCAGGGGATTTCACGCTGAAATTCATTCAGGAGCCTGTTAACAGCTGTTGTTTCCAGCAGGGACAGGCAACAATATAATGCTCACTTGGAGAACAATAAATAACTCAAATACGGGAGGTTGCTCCCTCTTCATTCTGCTGAACAAGAGGAATCAGCCAGGGAAGGCCCCACTCCCACCCTCGTGGCCGTGCCAATTTACTGTGTGGGAATGAAATCTCTTCTTGAGTTATAATTTCATTAAAGGAGCCCAGTAATATTCCAGAAAGAGTGTGAAGCTCAAATGATTTAGTCTTGAGCATTTCAAAATGAAATTACAATTTTCTAATAAACAGGGCTCCCAGCCAGACACCCACAAAACACACCAAGCTGTTTCAGAGCTCACCTTAGACAAACTGTGAAATACTTAGAGATGGTTTTCCATCCATAAGAGTCCTCCATTTCTAGGGTGGCCAGAGTTGTCAAATAAAAATTCAAGACATCTAGTGAAGACTGAGTTTTGGATACATGAGAGATATTTTTCTGTGTACATCTCTATAATATTGTGTGGGACATACACACATTACAAAAATTATTATTTATCTGAAATGCAAATTTAGGGCAAAAGACTTGAATAAACATTTCTACAAGGAAAATACACAAATGGCCAATAAGCACATGAACAGATATTCAACATCATCAGGGAAACGGAAATCAGAACTAGGGTGAGACAGCCTCTCACACATGTTAGGCTGGCTGCTATTAAAAAAACCAAGAAAATAACATATGTGGGTGAGGATGTGTAGAAATCAGAACGCAGTGCACTGCTGGTGGAAGTGTAAAACAGTGCAGCCACTGGGAAGCCCATAATTTCCACTCAGGTGTAAATCTAGAAGAACCGACAGGGGGATTCAAAGAGATAGAGCATACCCATGTTCAAAGCAGTGTGACACACGACAGCCAAGTGGGGAGGCAACCCGAGTGTCCACAGGTAGATGGACGGATGGATATGGTCTGTACACACAAGGGAACATTATTCATCCTTGAAAAGGAAGGGGATTCTGATGCAGGTTACAGCACGGTGAACCTTGGGGACATGGTGCTAAGCAAGGAAGGACAAATGCGGTGTGACCACGTCTGTGAGACCCCTAGAGACGTATAAATCACTGAGACAGGAGGGAGGACGGCCTCCAGGGGCTGGAGGAGGGAAACGGGGCGGGTCAGTGAGTGAAGACAGAGCCCAGCCTGAGGAAATGAGGAAGCTGGACTTGGAGGTGGTGGTGGCTGTACAGCACAGAGACATACTTAACGTCACTGAGCTACATGCTGGAACATGGGTAATACTGCACCTTTTATATTTTGTATGTTTTGCTACAATTTAAAAAATAAAAAGTAATTCAGGTTTAACTGGACATCCTGTGGATTTTCTGGTAACCCTAGCCCTTCCTTGGCTGATCCACTCCTCTGTCGTGGTGGGTTTGGATTTCGGGCCGGCTGAAACCAGGCAGACAAGCCAGGCAGAAAGCCTCAGAGATGCTGAGTCAGCTCACCCGACTCGGGGTACTGCCACCTGCTAGGATGCTTCAGAAGGGAGAAGTAGTTACCCTGACAGCATGTGCACTCTGGGTGGGAAACAGCGACTCCTAGGAAGGACACACGGAGTCTTCTCTTTTTATCACAGTGCACAGCTTGCGGGATCTTAGTTCCCCAACCAGGGATCAAAGTGCTGTGAAAGCGCAGAGTCCTAACCACTGGGTGCTAGGGAATTTCCTCAGACCGAGTCTTCAGAAGGTCATTAGGGAAAAGGGTGAGGAACCGCATTTTCTATTTAGAAAAATTCCAAAACAAAATATTTGCCGTTGGTGCCTTCTTCGTGGTTTCCTGGACACAGGCCTGTCAAGTCATCTACTTCTGCGGGTTCCAGGTGAGCAGAGCCCCAGTGTCCAGCTGCTTCTGTCTCTGTGTTTTTCATAGTCATTTGAAAATCTGGCTTCATGCAGGTCACAGACTGATGGAAAATAGAGGCCCTGTTTTTGTTACTCTCAGTTCTGGATGGTTTGGGTCCGCTGAGAGAAGCTGGTTAACAGGGCTCCCGGCCTCTCGCTGGAGAGTCAGAGTAAGGAGGGGGCCTTTCTCCTGGGAAAGCAGCTGAACGGGCTGGGCCTCCCTTCCTGCAGACAGGTCTGTGGCTCTCAGCTCAGGCCCGGCGTCCCCGTGAACCAGCAGGATGTTGTTCTGTGTGAGAGGCCCCTGTGAGGACAGCATGCAGGCCGGCCTCCAGTCAGGAGTGATTTGGGGGGGTGTTCAGGTCATTAATATAATGGCATTTTCAATGAGCTACTTGGAATGAATGATCCAGGACGTTTGTATTATTAAAGTTATTACTCAGTGCAAACAACTGCAAAATAAATGGCTTTGGCCCACGTTGAAGTGATTTCGTGTGTTTTGGAGCACATGTAGGGCAGAAGCCACTTCCTGGAAATGCATATTGGTTGAGAATATTGATAATGAAGAAGAAACACAATTTGGTGATGACATAAAGATAGAAAAATGGAACAAAGTGGATGGTTCAGAAATGGAATCATACTTGTGTGATCAACCGACCTTCAACAAAGGTCTCAGAGTCACACATTGGGGTGAAATAAAGTCTTTTTAACAAGCAGTGCTGAAAAACTGTACAACATCCTGGAAAAAAGTGAATTCTGAGCTCTATCTTGTATCATAATGAAAATGGTCACAAGATCAATGAAATACATATTCCTTCAAGAATGCATTCATTCATTCATATATATTCGTTCAAGAAGAAACCTGAGCCAGAGCGTTTGCAGAAATGTTATTCGAGGCAGCTCTCACTGGGAAGCATCCCAAGGGCCTGGTGACATAAGGATGTGAACATGGACTGTTTAAAATTCATATTGTGGGTGCGATCAACAATAACAAGGATTGAGGATTAAGATACATTATGACGCAGATGAATCTTTAGGACATCACTTTGTGCAAAAATCCAGGCGTAAAAGACAAGTCTCCTTGTGATCCCTGAAGAGACATAGCCCACCTCGGCAACGGGTCACACAGAGGTCACATACAGGTCACACTAGGGCCAGGGAGGCTGGCTGGGAGGGCGGGGTCTTTCCGGGAGGATGAAACCTCCCATGTGTAGTGAGAAATGTGTGTTACATGGGTGTGCATTTGCCCCTGGACTGTGACACACACACTTTGTGCATTTTTCTGTGTGTGAATTATATCTCAATTATTTAAAAATAATGAAAGATACAAAATGTGACTGGACAAGAAACTAAATGATGAGAAGTGAGCATCAGAGAACAATTTACTCCAGGAAGGAGAAACCTGAGGTGACAGATATTAAAGTGAACTGTATGTGCAGTCAGGCCCCCTAGTCAGGGCCTGGGGTTTTCGTTTTCTCTTTTGCTTACTTTGTAGATTTGGAAGCTCAAATTCATTTAAAGGGCTTTAAGAAGAACATCTGACCTGCCTCTTGAGAAACCTGTATGCAGGTCAGGAAGCAACAGTTAGAACTGGACATGGAACAACAGACTGGTTCCAAATAGGAAAAGGAGTATGTCAAGGCTGTATATTGTCACCCTGCTTATTTAACTTATATGCAGAGTACATCATGAGAAACGCTGGGCTGGAATCAAGATTGCTGGGAGAAATATCAATAACCTCAAATATGCAGATGACACCACCCTTATGGCAGAAAGTGAAGAGGAACTAAAAAGCCTCTTGATGAAAGTGAAAGAGGAGAGTGAAAAAGTTGACTTAAAGCTCAACATTCAGAAAACTAAGATCATGGCATCTGGTCCCATCACTTCATGGCAAATAGATGGGGAAAAGGTGGAAACAGTGGCTGACTTTATGTTTTTGGGCTCCAAAATCACTGCAGATGGTGATTGCAGCCATGAAATTAAAAGATGCTTACTCCTTGGAAGGAAGGTGATGACCAGCCTAGATAGCATACTAAAAAGCAGAGACGTTACTTTGCCAACAAAGGTCCATCTAGTCAAGGCTATGGTTTTTCCAGTGGTCATGTATGGATGTGAGAGTTGGACGGTGAAGAAAGCTGAGAGCTGAGGAATTGATGCTTTTGAACTGTGGTGTTGGAGAAGACTCTTGAGAGTCCCTTGGACTTCAAGGAGATCCAACCAGTCCATCCTAAAGGAGATCAGTCCTGGGTGTTCATTGGAAGGACTGATGTTGAAGCTGAAACTCCAATACTTTGGCCACCTCACGCGAAGAGTAGTCTCATTGGAAAAGACCCTGATGCTGGGAAGGATGAAGGGCGGGAGGAGAAGGGGATGACAGAGGATGAGATGGCTGGATGGCATCACCGACTCAATGGACATGAGTTTGGGTAAACTCCGGGAGCTGGTGACGGACAGGGAGGCCCGGCGTGCTGCAATTCATGGGGTCGCAAAGAGTTGGACACGACTGAGCGACTGAACTGAACTGAAGAAGAACATCAAAGACAAGGCCCTTTGGGGCCATCCTCGGACACATGAACAAAGAGGGAGAAAGAGCCCGTGTGAGTGGACGGTTGGGAGCGTCAGGCCCTGTCACATGCCCTGCAGCCGTGGAGCCTCAGTTTACCCATGAGGACCGAGGAGTCGTGCAAAGGTCCAAGGGTTTGGACCATGCTGTTGTGAACTCTGTGTTTGCTTTCACTAACTGTTTTGTTTATCAACAGTTTATGAAACAATTTTTACCAATTAAGATGAAAATTTAGGAAAAACCCTTTGGGGCAGGAGTCCATGTCAGTTACTTGGAAAATCTACCCATGTGAAGTAACATGTTTGCTGGAACAAACATGTTACTTTTTGTTTTTGCTAAAAACCATAATTGTTAAAATGCCTGCGGATTTGATCTTCTCCTCTGCTTCCTGAGAAGCACTAAATAGTTCACAGGTTATTTTTAAAAATGAGATCAGTCCGGCACTTGGTCCTGCCCCATTTGAGCCATTTGGAGTGAGGTTTTGTGCTCTGTCCTTGGTGTCCGTGGGCCACACGCGGCCACTTCTGCACAGCTTGGTGACAGCTGGAAGCGTCAGAGCGTGGTCAGCACCTTCGGGCTACAAACCCAGATCTTTCTGGGCTCCCTCCTTGTGTTTTCCCCAGACATGCTCTGACAGACGGCCCCCAGGCCTGACCCACTTTCCTTCCTGCCATAGCTGCTCCCCCAGCACAGGTGTGTCGCGAACTGATGCTTCTATCCAAACAGAGACGAGGACAAGCCTGAGCAGGCAGGCTGCCCAGGAAGCCAGAGAATAATTAACCTCCGGGCAGGCAGTAGAGGGGAGGCAAGATGCTCTCTCGCCAACTTTCAGGAACACGAATTTTAAGAGACTGTGTTCAACCTGCCATCTCTGAGCCGGGAGTTCAGGCAGAGAAAGACTCTGGGCCTGTGACACGAGAGGGTCTGCTTCTCACCAGCTGGGCTCAGCTAGTAACACCCAGGGGATAAGATCATGAGTTTGTTCTTGAAAATGGCAGCCAGCCTGTCTGTCCCTCATTCACTGTATCGGCTGAATGATGTCCTTCCCAAATTCATGTAAGTCCTGACCCCCAGGACTCAGAATGTGACCATATTGGGAGATGGGCCTGTAAGAGGTGATGAAGGTACAGTGAGGCCGCAAGGGTGGATCGTGATCGCCTATGACCAAGACTAGGAGATAAAGACAGACATTCATGGAGGGATGACTGTGTGAGGACACAGGGAGAAGGCGCTGTCCATGAGCCCAAGGCAGAGGCCTCGGGAGGACTGGCCTGCCCACACCTGACCTCCAGCCAGCAGGGCACACTAATATATTGACTCAACAGGTCTTTGTCGAATGCAAGTTAGTTGCTCCCAGAATCGATACTTTCACACACTGATGCCAAGAAGGAACAGTGTGAGGAGCCTGTCCTGTCCAGGGAGCCCAAGGAGGTAGGAGGAGAGCATCTCACTGGAGATGACCTGACCACTAATGATAGCGCCTACCCTTTAGGGTAGGCCCAGAGCCAAGTGTTCTTGTGCTGAAAGGTGAGTCTGGGCTGGGTCAGAGAGGTGGGGGCCAGGCTGGCTGAGGGCCCTTGTGCAGAGGCTCCGGGCAGTTCTGGAACTTGGCATCTAGGTCTGGGTGGACCCCCCCACTGTGGGCCTGGAGCCTTGGCTCTGAACTGAGGGCCCAGGGGGCCCGAGGGCAGCAAACATAAAAGTTCTGGATGGTGAGTGGGGGGAAGGAAAAGACAGGGAATGGGAGAGAGGATAGGGGGAGAAGAAGGGCAGGAGAGAAAGAGCTCATCCAAGACAGTCTGAGGCCCAGACACGGGTGCCCAGTGTCACCCGCACTCACTTGCCCCCTATGTGTTCACCAGGTCCAACTACACCTGGATTACTTTGGGAAGTGGGGGAGGGGGCTCCTGAAACTACACCAGCTCCCCTCAGATCTTGCTCTGTACTTTGCGTGAACAGCAGGCTCAAAGGACTGACAAGTGACTGATGGGGACTCTTTGCAAGAAAGCACATCTAAATAAAAAAAAGAAATCCTCATCTAAAGGTGTGTGTTCACACTACACTCAGGTCTGTGTGGAGTCTAAGGTGTGTGTTCACACTGCACTCAGGTCTGTGCAGAGTCTAAGGTGTGTGTTCACACTGCACTCAGGCCTGTGCGGAGTCTAAGGTGTGTGTTCACACTGCACTCAGGCCTGTGTGGAGTCTAAGGTGTGTGTTCACACTGTGCTCAGGTCTGTGTGGAGTCTGAGGTGTGTGTTCACACTGTGCTCAGGTCTGTGTGGAGTCTAAGGTGTGTGTTCACACTGCACTCAGGCCTGTGTGGAGTCTGAGGTGTGTGTTCACACTGTACTCAGGTCTGTGCGGAGTCTGAGGTGTGTGTTCACACTGTGCTCAGGTCTGTGTGGAGTCTAAGGTGTGTGTTCACACTGCACTCATGCCTGTGCGGAGTCTGAGTTGTGTGTTCATACTGCCCCCAGGCCTGTGTGGAGTCTGTGTTCTCCTCCTGACGTTCTGTTGTGACTGGCACACGGGCCGGTGTAGACATCACTCTGGTGAGGGAGGAGGCAGAGGTTGTCCAGCGAGATGACCACGTCAGTTGTGTGTCACAGCCCAGCGCTGCCCAGGTTTGGAGGCAGGCCTGAACACAGGAAGAGGAAACACAAGCGGAAATGCGGGCGAGTGTTGGGACAGACGGGCTGTGGGCACACGCCTCTGGGTGCTGTCGGGCAGGGTCTGGATGGGGCGGCCCCGGCGCTGACAAGGCCTGGGCGCCTGGGCTGCCTGATGGGCGGCTCCTGGCTCCTTTGGAACACGAGGCCATTTACGGGATGACACACTGCTTGTGAAATATTAGGTTCTTATTACTTCTAGTGAGAAGCAGACTGGGTGGAAAGCAGTGTGGTAGATGGATTTTCTATAAGATGGGCCACGTGTGTGTTCTCTATTAGATGCCATGAAAATCAATCTGCAACCTGGTTCAGGCTGGTAAAATTAGATCTAAAACTATTTAATTCTGTTTCAAGAGTGTCTTCCCATCTGATGCCTGCCCTGCGGACACACAGTGATAAAACACCCTGAGTTATTGGCAGCCGTCTGCTCGTCTGTCCGGGGGAGACGCGCCTGGTGTTACAACTGCCGGAGCCTGGGACACAGTGCGAGTCCCCCATCCCCGTGAAGCTCATTTTAATGCTCTTATTTTGCATTCGGCTTGGTTTGGTAATAAGATGTGGCAAATGGATGTTTTTAATTTGCCTGAGGACCTGTTTCTGTGTGTTTGGAGTCAAGCCCCACGATACAGCGTAACTGTTTGGGGCAGGGTGTTGGGAGCTGGAGCGACACGCAAACACAGGGATGGGGCGTGGATTTGAATCACTGCTTTTTCAGGTGGAAGCATCTCTACTTGGGGGCTCTTACAAGAACTGCAGAATCGAGGGTTTCCACGGTTGCCTCATCAGGCACTAGCCTTGCCGACAAACACCTCTCTCGGCTCCTGCTGGCAGGAGAGTCCATGTTACTCTGTGCTGAGACCCAGGCCCTCCCAGGGCCCTGCATGTCACCCGTGAAGTGTCAGCAGTGCTGGCCTCAGGCCAGCTCCCTCCTCCTCGGCTCCTTGGCTCCTGTGGAGCTCCTGTCCCAGTGGTGCTGGTTGGAGACGAGCAAGGGGCAGTGTTACTGCCCCAGCTGCCTGTGTGCCTGGCGTCTGGCCGCCCTTGGGGCTCAGAGAGAACCGGGCACCATGCCCCTTCTGGAGCTTGGAGGCCGAGGCTGCCTCGGACGAGGTGCCTTCCTGCTGACCGGCTTCTGCTCCTTTGTACCTTCCTGATGACAAGCTCCTACGTTGTATTTAATCAAAACATAAGTGTATTATTTCAACACGAGGACGATCAGGAGCCAAACCATTTCTTTGAACCAAGCAAGTTCAAGGACACCCCTGGATCATGGCTGTGAGAACACTGTAGCTTGTGGTTGCCGTGTCTGGGATCTGAGAATTTGCGTGCTGGGCACCTGACTAAGGAGCTTCCTCAGGGCTGGCCAGCTCCTGGGGACACATCTCTGACTGCGTGGGCCTTTCCTCTGTGACGTTCTCGGGAGTGATGATGGGCTGTGTGTCCGGTCCTCAGGCGGCAAGCTGACAGCCTGCCCTTGAGTCTCGAGATGACCAATAATGCTGCAAAGACAGAGCCACCCCCTGTTCCCGTGGGCTGTCACTGCGCCACTGGCATGCATCAGAGTGGCAAGGACAGAGCCAGGCTGGGGCACTGGGGCACGACTCCACTCTGGTCGCCCGTGCGCCTGGTGAAAACATGTCATTGCCGAACTCAGTGATCTGCTCTCTGGCTGCTGCAGTTTGGGCCTCGGGGGCAGCACTGAGAGCTGTGAGCCGCCCAGGACCCGGCATCTGCCCCACTTGCTGAGACAGACCTGGCTGATTCAGTGAAATCCATGGACCTAAAGGGTGCTGACCCGATCCCCAGAGGCTAAGTGATGGACAGTGGTTCTGAAATCCCCAAGTCTGAGATGGAAAGAAATATATTAGGACCATCTCTCTCATCCCCAAGGAAGCAGTAGGTTAAGCCCTGGAGCAGACCCTTTCTACTGGTTCTTCTCATTAAAATTGTTCAAGAACTTGTAACTTGCTGAACCCTACCTCCCTTTTTGCCCACATTAAGTTAAATCTCAGGGGGAAGCTTCCTACATACAAGTCCTGGCATTAGAGCTGAGAGAGGCTGCAGAGCCCCTGACCTGCCTCCTCCATCCCCGGGGAGCCTTCCTAGCTGCTCCTGGCAGGTCCTCGGAGGCCCTGGGTACAGCACCAGTTGATTGAGGACAGCCCCCCATCTCCTCCCCGGACCAGGGTCTGTAAAATTCTTGATGCTGCTTATTTGGATATTACTGGTATCGACTATGTCTCAAGAAGAAGGAGTAAAACACCAATTTTCTGTATCACCTCAACTAACACTTGCAGCAGTCTGATTGTTAGTTGCTAGTATTGCCTCCTTCTCATCAATAAGAAAACCGAGGCATGGAAGGATTACATGATTTGCTCACACTTAGGCTCCGATTCACGGCTTCCGCAGAGCAACCCATGTCCATGGAGCCCTCAGCCCACAGACCCCACGAACTGTGAGTTCTGGGGAAACGAAAGGGCTGTTCCCAGGGCTGTGAAAGTGCCTGCATACAGTAAGTGTCACCTGTATGCTCAACAGAATCAATTCTGCAGCAACAGCTATTGTTTTTCTGCTTTGTCAGAAACACAACATTGTAAATCAACTATGTGTCAATAAAAAAGAAAGTCACGGCCAATGATGGGGACCAGGTCACTAGGGTGGGACCCTGGGTGGAGAGAAGATGTGTTCGGTACCACCTGAGACTTGCCTTCAGAAAAGCAGAAGAGCAGAGTCTGTTGCCTCATTACTGCTAGTGCCATTTCTCTACGTAAATTCTCTAGAACTTCTGTTTAGAACAACTTTTTCCTGGAACCAACTTAGAAACATGACAGAAGTAGAGACTCCAACAGGGCTGACGCCTTTGTTTCTGCTTTGTCCTGGCTGAGTTACCAGGAATTTTGAGGAGAGCTCTTGTTTCTGAGAAATTGTCAAGGACTCCATGCAGGTGTTTAGGGTGAAGGCAACAATTGAGAAGCAAGTGCCTGGTCGAGCGCCCTTCTCTCAGTGAGCCCAGTGCCTCCCCTGAGCTGGGATCCTGGAGGGGCTCCCTCGTGGGGGTCAGGCCTAGGGCAGCCCTCAGGTCTTCAAGGAAAGTTGCAAAATGTCCTCAAGAGCTGGGCTTGTCCGCTGCCGCTTGGACCACGCAAGTGTTTTGAGAAGGGAGACAGGAAACTTTCGCTGGAAGGAGAGTTTGCTGAACAAAGGAATGTACAATATCTGTGTGCAAATCTAAGCCAACTTGAGTTTAGCTCTGTGGGTTTGGGTCTCTACTCCTGCTTCAAAATTGCTCTCTGTTTTCTTTAGAGCTATTATATCTATAAATTCAAAACAGTCCAAAACAGCAGAGCATACTTCTTCTTAGCCCATGCACAAAGACCCCAGCAGGCCCGCTACCCAGGTGAATGCGGGCAGACCCGATGGCAGTGACCTGTGCACAAGTCTTGGAAAGGGCGTGGAGGCTCTGGCATGGGGCAGTGCTGGTGTGCCTAGCTCCAGCTCTGGGCAGGTCCACTGGTCCCCAGGAGATGTGGGTGTGGCTCTTGGTCCCACTGTGGAGCCATGCCCCGCCTCAACCCCTGGGAGCCAGTCACCCTCTGCGCCCCCATTTTCTCCCCTTGCTACAGAAGGAGCAGCTTCCCACGAGTTATCATGAGCATCAGTATGGCAACCCCATCCAGGTGCAGGCCTTTTGGGGACACTGATAGTCCCTTTTCCCCCCACGCCCATCCCGGTTCTCCCCACTCGGGACCCACCCCACAGACAGTGGAACCAGAGCTGACAGGAGGGTGGCTGGGCCCTGGGGCCAAGGACTCTGGGCCTGGATGGGAGGATGAGTGCATGGTGGGTGGGCAGAATTATGGATGGAAGGGCCCATACGTGGAGAGTATGGGGATGAGAGATGGGCAGACACCTCACCTCGTCAGAGCTGGAGAGTACGGTTGGGAATATGGAGACTCCAATTGGGAATGAAAGCACTCTTTTTGTGTGTGAGGCTGCTATGTCACAAAATGATCGTTTGGTTGGGTTTTCCTTAACTATTTCATCAAGTTGGTTTTGTGTAAGTAAGCTGCTTCAATTGAGTGGATTAGCTGTTTATTAAAATTAAAAATAGTGGTTCAGTTTCTGGAAAGGATAAAACTAGACTAGGAGAAGTTATTTGCTTGATTCGATTGATGTATGTCCTACACTTCTTTTGTAAGTGTTAACGACATAGCCCTGGAAGAAACAGATTCTCCCTTAACACTGGATTTGGGACAAACAACAAGGTTAAGGAGATGGGCATGTGGACAGCACTGGTTTTACGAAAAACAAGAAAGAAGCAGGAGGTTGCATACACACAAAAACTCAAGGCGACACGTTTGGCCACTGTGTCTGGGAAGCTACTCTTGATTTTGTATATGATTTAAATGCATCGATAGAATCTAGTGAATGGAGATGGACCCTCACTATAATACTTAGACAGTGAAGAGAGAATAAATGTAGGAGGTCTATCTGGGCTCCCAAAGTGGGCTGGGTTCTCGGGGAGCCAGGACCCACCCCTGGAAGGGAACAGGGTGTCTGGAGGCTGGGTCGTGGGATGCAAGTGTGCTGTGCACACCACAGTTCTGTTAACTTCTATTACAGCCCCTCCAAGCAGTTCTCGTCAGATAACTGGTGAGTTCCATGTCCAAGGCTACCGCTTGGACGACCTGCCGAAGCAAGAGTCTCCTCTCTCATCGCTGGATCTACATGTCGAGTACTCACTCATTAGCTTTTGCACAACATTGCTGTGCTCGCTTTAAGGCTCTTCAGATTAAAGATGCATCAAAGTGATTCAGTTCTCTAAGTTGTGGGCCAGAAATCAGTGTCTCTCTGGACATTGTCCAAGAGTAAAATGTAGCACAAATCGCTTTTAAAAATTAATAATTCACAAAATCTATGGGCTAAGCCTGGTCTGGCTTGAGAAGATAAGTAAAGTAAATATTGTAAAGTCAATTTTTTAATAATCTGTAGCATGGAATTTAAGCACAAGAGAAAACATTTAACAATTAGGCAGGAGCATTCGCTGTATGATGCAATGTGAATAATAATATTTAAAAGCCCTGCACCCTGCTCGCTAGCAGGAAACTCCTTCTGCAGCTCTAACCTGGCACACACAGCTCGTGCCATTTCTCTGTTTCATGAGGTCCTGCCTGGAGATGTTCCTGTTTGAGCAGTTACTTTTATAAGTGTTTTTACATCAACAGCTCTGTGTAAGGCTGACGAGAAGTGGCAGAGACAGATGTTTGATGAGGGAGTGTCAGACCAGTGCTGTCACGGGAAATAACATAATTAGATCTGTCACTAGCTGGTGACCAGTGCGGGCGTATTTATCTAATTATCAAGACTGTAGTTGACATCTGAGGAGATTTGATCTTAAGAGGTTTACAAGATTTAGAGTTCAGGCTGATCTCCTGACTCTATCTACAAAACAGAAGCTGGTTTCTGGGTTACGACTTTTCACGATGAAGAATAAAATTCCCGGTGGCTGATGGCAGGCCCTCATCATCCAGAAAGAGGATCAGCTGAAAAGGCAGAGGACCCGGAGCAGCGAGAGGGGATTGTGGTGTCCTTGGACTCGGGACCCCGGCTGCAGAGGGTGGAGGACCATGTCCAGGACTGTGACTCATGCTCAGGACAAACCAGAACATGATCCCGAGGCATGGGTGCTGAGGCTTCCTCCCTTCCTCCCCAGGAGCCTGCATTGCCCGTCTACCCTGAGTGGGTCAGTGCAGAGGAGATCGAGAGGGCAGTCTTGGCATCTGAGTCCCCAGGTCCTTGCTCTCTGCTCTGCTGTGCTCTGTGCCCCCAACCGCCCCCCCCACCCCGCCCTGTGCAGGGGAACCACTCAAGGCCCCACGCCCTCCACCTTCCGTCAAAGTGCTGGCAAGAGTCAAGGCCAATGACAACAAACACACAGATAGAAGTTCAGCCTCACTCATTATTAGAGAAACGCAAGTCAAAACTACAATGAGGTCCCACCTCACACTGCTCAGAATGGCCTTCATCAACAAGTCTACCAATAATAAATGCTGGAGAGGGTGTGGAGAAAAGGCAACCCTCCTACACTGTTGGTGGGAATGTAAATTGGTGCAGACGCTATGGAAAAGAGTATGGAGGTTCCTCAGAAAACTAAAATGACAATTACTATCAGCAATAACTTTCTTGGGCATACATTTGGAGAAAATTCTAATTCAATAAGACACAGGCAGCCCTATGTTCATTGCAGCACTATTTACAATAGCTAAGATATGGAAGCAACCTAAATGTTTATTGACAGATGGATAAATGGATAAAGAAGATGTGGTATATAATATATATATATATATAATGAAATATTCAGTTCAGTTCAGTTCAGTCGCTCAGTCGTGTCCAACTCTTTGCGATCCCATGAATTGCAGCACACCAGGCCTCCCTGTCCATCACCAACTCCCGGAGTTTACCAAACCCATGTCCATTAAGTTGGTGATGCCATCCAGCCATCTCATCCTCTGTTATCCCCTTCTCCTCCTGTCCCCAATCCTTCCCAGCATTAGGGTCTTTTCCAATGAGTCAACCCTTTGCATGAGGTGGCCAAAGTATTGGAGTTTCAACTTCAACATCAGTCCTTCCAATGAACACCCAGGACTGATCTCCTTTAGGATGGACTGGTTGGATCTCCTTGAAGTCCAAGGGACTCTCAAGAGTCTTCTCCAACACTGCAGTTCAAAAGCATCAATTCTGCGGCGCTCAGCTTTCTTCATGGTCCAACTCTCACATCCATACATGACCACTGGAAAAACCATAGCCTTGACTAGATGGGCCTTTGTTGGTAAAGTAATGTCTCTGCTTTTAAATATGCTATCTAGGTTGGTCATAACCTTCCTTCCAAGGAGTGTCTTTTAATTTCATTACTCAGCTATAAAAAAGAATGACATAATGCCACTTGCAGCAATGTGGATGGACCTAGAGATTGTCATACTGAGTGAAGTAAATCAGACAAAGAGAAATACCATATGACATATCTTATATGTGGAATCTAAAATATGACACTAACATATTTATGAAACAGAAACAGAGACATAGAGAATAGACTTGAGGTTGCCAAGGGGGACTGGGGAAGGGAGGCAAGGATGGAGAGTTTGAAATTAGCAGATGCAAATTATTAGACGTAGAACGTATAAACTATAAGGTCTTATGCACAAGGAACCACACCGAGTCTCCTATGATGAACCACAATGGAGAAGACTATGAAGAAGGTTACACATATGTGTAACTGAGCCACTTGCTGTACAGCAGAAGCTAACCACAACACTGTAAATCAACTACGCTTCAATAAAAAAATAGTCAAGGGCAATGATGGTGGCCAGGTCACTAGGGTGGAACACTGGGTGGAGAAAGAATGGGTTCAGATACCACCTGGGACCTGCCTTGATCTAATCCAAACAAAAGGAACCTTCCGCACTCAGGTGGAGTCAGAGATTTTGCTGCAGACAGTGTCTGCGTCCTCTAAATTCATACATGGAAACCTGACCCCCAGTGTGGTGGTGTCAGGAGGCAGGCCTCATCTCTTGGGAGGTGATGAGGTCGTGAGGGTGGAACCCCTAGGATGGGATCAGTGTCCTTGTAACGAGATCCCGAGAGCCCCTGCCCCTCTTCCATGTGAGGACCCAGCGAGAAGATGCAATCTATGAACTAGGAGGCGGGACTTCACCAGACACAGTGGTACTTTGATCTTGGACCCATAGCCTCCAGAGCTGTGGGGAAGGACTCCTGCTGCTTCACCTCCTGTCTGGGGTCCTTTGTTATAGCAGCTTGAACAGACGAACCAGCCTCATGGTCAAGAACAGCACATGCCTGTGCCCATGGGTTCTGCAGTCCTTGCCTCCTGTGCAGATTTGCACAGGATGCTGGTTTCCAGGCCAAGGGGCTTACTAGGACTTAGGGACCTGAACTCCAGCTATGCTCAACATAACTAAAATAATGGCACTCAAGTGACCCCGGTTTTAACTGCAGGGTTGTTACCCGATGACGTTAAGCAAGCCAATGGATTTTTCTGGGTAACAGTTGGCTATTTATAAAAGCTGTGGGAGTCTGGGGGCCTCAGGGGTCATGTGGGGTTGGAACAGTCTTCGCAAGGGTCCTTTGATTACAGAATCTTATTCATGTATTGAAAAAAATATTCATTGACAACTTCAGGCCAGACGTGATTCTACACCCTCGGGGTGCAGCAGTGAACTCACTCACCCCTGCAGGGGTCCTGTGACGATGAAGACACGTGGCCCCTTGGAGCAGGACAATGACACCTACCCTCCTGGTCTCTGTCGGTGATGAGCCCCACAGCTTGAGCATCTGGAGCCACGGGTAGAACGAGGCCGTCTGCTTGTCTTGCAGAGCCCGGGGCACAGGCTGCCGGACTTCCACAGCCAGTGATGGTGCCCGGACCAGCCCCTTCTCTGCTCAGCATCCTGGCCCCCATCCCCAACCCCGACTCCGGCAGGTCTCCACCCTGGCTCCAGCTCGCCTCTCAAGCCACATCGCTGCCTTCTCCCCCAAGCTAGAGGCCCCAGGACACAGGGAGCCTCCCAGCCTCAGGCTACTGCTCACACTGTTCTTCGCCTCCCCACCTGAAGTTGCTGCTGCTTACTTTCCCCCACTCATCTGAGTCCCACTCAGTCCTCAAGGCTGAGTTCTATTCCTGAGTCCTCTCTAGGACCTGCATGAGCTTCTAGAAACCTCTCCATCCTCCTCTCTCCTGAAACACTTGTGGTCTCAAGCCTCACCAGCCTCATCAGAGGATTCTGTGCACCAGCCCGGCTTTCACGGTGTTCCCCATCCACAAGGGGACGCTCAGCTTTTCTGGAGGTGGGGCATCAATTCCTCTTTCACACACTTCTTCATACCCAGTAGGTTCTAGATACACAGTCGGTCCTCAAAGACTGTTGACTGATTGTCACTGAGAAACGCAGGAGAATATTAAAATGTTTTCATGGGACTTAGGAGTAAGCGGAGTCCAGGGTTATCACTCAACTACCCACTAGTCTAGTGGACACTCTGTCCATGGACAAGAAGACATGCTGTGCATCCCGGGTGGGGTCTATGTTGGAGCCGTGGTTCCAAACCTCACGGAGGCAGATTCCTCACTCTGCAGCCTCTTCCTGGTGTGTACGGACTTGTGATAAAGCTTTATATTCTTGTGGTGGTGGTGGGGTGGGGTGTGTGTGTCACAAATGACTTTCATGTGCCCCTAGAGAGCTTGATCACTGGTTGGCCTAATTTCCCTGGATCATCTCCTAGGAAAGTTTTAGCCATGGCTGTGAGGCCAGCTTCTCAAATGGTCCATTCAGTGCACACGTAAACTCAGCACTTTGTTTCTCATAATAGTGCACTGGGAGACAGAAAAGAGAAAGAGAGAAGGGAGGAGATAAATAAAGAATAGAAGGCACAGATGGGCCTGGACAGTTTCTCATTGCTTGTTCCATATGATAGAACTCAACACATCTGGTCGGCTACGAAAAGCATCTTTGCACTAATTTGTTTGTCAGTATCCATTGAGAGGACGATCTGTCATCCTGTCGTATTCCGGTTGCCCCGAGATGTCTGAAGACAAGGCTAGCCACAAATTGGAACAGTGGCCACCAGGGAGCGAGCAGTGGAAACCACCAGCTGTTCTAAGTAACATCAACTGTGATATTTTTGAAGCTAAAATTTCAGCCTCACTTCTCCAAAGGCATTTAGCAGCTGCAGGAAAAAAAAAGCTCATCACTGTAACAGGAGAATGAATCTATTTCTCCTCATGTCCTGGTGTGTGTGTATGTACATGTGTGCATGTGTATGTGTGCACGTGTGCACAAGTGCATGCATGCTAACCTTCATTACTGGCTGGAAAAATGATAGAACGAGGTGGTAAGAATTCAAAGAGAATGGGACCTCTGTCTTGCTCCTTGGTATCCAAGTCTTTCTGGTCCAAGGAAACACAGACCATGGTTGTATAATTTGTCTTGATTTGCAGGAACAGGAATTGAGATTTCATTGTGTTGCCTCATTTGATTTTGTGACGGTGTCATCTGGCCATGGCACCCCATCTTCTGTCCTCACCACACCTCATTCCCCACCTGCTCTGCAGGACATATGATGCTAAACGGCATTCATTTGTTTAAATTTCTGTCTCCCTGAGTAAGTTTTAATCTTCCCAGAGACTATGCTTTGCCCTGGAACACAACAGACGCTCAACAAACATTACTTGGGTTGAACTAATTTAAATTTCTGTCTTTTAACAAGGCAGGAAGTGTGCTGACACATTGTACCTAACGGACTGCTGGTCAGTGTCCCCAAGGTTGCTCTGCACTTTGCTGTTCTGTCCCCATTCAACAGGGCCCCGTGGAGAACTACAGTGCAGAAGGTACTGCATTCAGGTTCCTTGGAGTCTCATCAAGGATGATTGGGGTGTCTATGGCAGAGGTCCTTCCTTTGCTCCTCTCCTAAGGTCTCCTGGGCTGCCCCCACAAGAGCTGGCTCTGCTCTGGACTGGGTGACCCATCCACCCCCTCCTTGTCCTTCTCCGTTTGTCAGCAGGTTGATGTACAACCTGACTGACACGATGCCCGTGGCACGTAGCGCACTGTGCTGGAACAGACTCACAAACTCTGACTTGGCTAGAATCAGCCTCCCAACTGTGCATCCATCACCGAATAAGGTGTTCAGAGAGGAAGGAGAGGAGGGTTCACCGTGGGCCATGTGGTGTGGCGAGCTCTGTGAGGCACCGCGGTTGGAGAGGCCGGATGTGCTCCAAGCTCCTCCCTCTGCTTGGGCCGGTCCCATGAGCTGTGCCGTGTTCGTCAGAGGCTGTGCTTATATTTTATATCTGGTAAGAAGTGACAAAGCGAAACTAATACAGAGAATGGGAGTTAACGTCTGACGTGCAGAGAAGCCTGTAGTATAGCAGATGGTGGTATTCGGGCTTCCGGGTCAGAAGCCACATGGCACACAGGTCACTGCATGAATAGCCAGTCTCAGGGTGCAGGAGCCCCTCAATGAGGGCTTTATTGGCATGGCTATTTCATTGAAGTTTTTTCTCAGGATCCTGTAGATTTCAGGACTACATTACTTTGTTTCTACATGCCCTCAGTGTAACACCTGATGCCTCTGGGGGATGCTTAGCTATTAACTGAATGAATGAATTAAAGCTTGAGAAGAGAGAAAGAACCATTAGATTGACTTATGTACATTATGACCTACTCAAATTGCTGGAGAATACAAAAACTGACTTTGCTTAATTAACTTGCATGAACATACTGAACACCGTCAGCCCCTCCAGTTTCTCAGAGTAACAATCAACAGAGGTAAGAACAAAGCTCCCTAATTCTCCAAACTTTTACAAAATACGGTTGGTCATACTTTTTCACGAAGTCTTAGCTGATTGCTCTGATCTTTACGTTTGTACTTTTGCTAAGGACGTTTTTTCCTTAGTGTATTTTGATCTAGGGTGCTGACTTACTTTTCCAAACAGAAAGTCCTAAATCATGGAGTCCCAAGTCTCTAACGGAGGTCGAGATTGCAGTCTGTCTCCTCTGTCTGACAGCAAACCTTGCTGTCTGGCTCGTGGTGTAGGTTTAAGAAATATTTACTCAGAAGGGAAGGGAAAGGTCCCAAGGATTGTCTTCTCTTTTGTCTTCCTCTGTTATTGATTATCATCCTTCCTGAGTCAGTCGTCCTGGGTCAGGAGGGGCTGGGCTGATCGCATGGACACTCAAGGGTGAGGCAGATGTCAGGCTCACCTTGTACACCAGAGCCTAGCACAGCAGGGGACCCTCCATTCTTGAAGAATGAATAAACGGCTAAGTGAACATCCCATTTTAAAGGTGGTCCCAGGTAGGGATGAAGCTGGCTGATAGACACGCGAAAAAAGCCCTTTGCTTTCTAAGTCAGTCCAAGTTTAAAAACATAGTCTTTCATTTTCCATCTGGTCCCTAATGAATTCAAGTTGACATTTAAACCCTGAGGTAAGGGCTTCCCTGGTGGCTCAGCGGTAAAGAATCTGCCTGCCAATGCAGGAGACATGGGTTTGATCACTGATCCAGGAAGATCCCACATGCTGCTAAGCAACTAAGCCCTTATGCCACAACTACTGAACCTGAGCCCACGTGCTGCAACGACTGAAGCCCACACGCCCTTGAGCCCAGCTCTGCAACAACAGAAGCCGCCACAAGGAGAAGCTTGTGCCCCACAGCGAGAGAGTGACCCCAGCTGGTCACAACTGGAGAAAAGCCCTTGCAGCAATGAAGACGCAGCACAGCCAAAAGAAATAAAATAAATAAGTAAAAAACAAAACAAAACAAAAAACCCTGAGGTAAGCTTTGAGAAAGGCAATTATCATAATCCAAGAGGGAGGAAAATGAAGAGAGAATAAGGGAAGAAGTTGTGAGAGAGGAAGGGGAGCGTCAGAAAAGAGAACCAAGGTCACCACCGTCACAACTGTTCCTGAACTGAGTCAAATTCAGGAGTGTGAGTCAAATTAAGACAGATGCATCTCACGTGTCCCCCAGAATGTTTTGCGTAGCGGGTAACGCAGGGCATTAAAACGACCTATTCTTATTGCTTAATGAGCCTGACTGGAGGCCATATGTGTGATGGATTTTTAAATGATTTGAGGGGAAGAGGGAAAGGCAGCAAACAGTGCATCCAGGGAGGTGGATTAAACACTCGGATCACCGGCCACGTCTGGGTCATTTCACATTCTTACCCACCCTGTACAACTGCTCCTGCGTCACAGACGTGGAGCCCGAGTCCTGCTACCGAGTTTACAGGACAGACACTGGTGGGCGAGGCCCTGACTAGCTGTGCCCGGCCGCTGTCTCGACGTCTCCCCAGGACCGTGAGTTAGTGTCAGAGCAGCTGCCCCTCTCACCGATGAGGGGTGGAGGGGGGAGGAAGTTCCCAGGAGAAGAAGACAGAAGATAGAAATACCATCCTGCAGAGAAGTTCCTCGCCCACATCATTCATAATAGGAGATTCAGTAAGATGTGTAATCGTGTTTAAAAAGAAAATCGTTTCACAGGAAGCCTTGTAGAAAAGCCACTTGAGATGGGACAAGCCTCTAGTGACCAATGGCACCCCCCCAACATGCGTCGTATTAACCAAACAAACGTCAGCGGAGGAGAATGCGTGATCTGCAAACTCCAGGGCATCTCCTGTAATGTATGTGTATACATGTGTGTGCATGTGTGTCCATGTGTATGTGTGTATGGAATAAACTTATTCATGCATAGCAGCTCCTCAGAAAATGCTCACTGTTACCAACTGTCTATTCATTTTCTACAATTTTCTATATGAAGAATCAACATGAGGGAAACCTACAATTTCCTAACAGCTATCATTTTTTTATTTATTTTGTAATTAGCCCGGATCACTTTTTTTTTTTTAAAGAAACTCTTTACTGATTTTTAGTGAACACATTTATTTCTTGTGCTTAAAAGCTGGTAATATTGGTGGTTTAAAAGGCAATTATGCTTGGCTTTTCGTTCAAAAGCTTCTTTGATATCACAAAATAATGATAGGTGTTAGGATTGGAATTGGGTTAGTCTTCATGTAATGCTTTGTAGTGTTGTAAACACTTTCATAATAATAAAAAAAAGCATTTACATTGTGAACACTACATTTTTGTTTCTTAAAAATTTCCACCTTCCAAAGCTTTTAGGGAACAGGACGCTAAAGCATGTTAATGCGCTCAGATGAGTCTGAGTTTCCCTTGGGGAGAAGCTACCTGAACTGCCATTTAAAGTTTTACATTTCTGCTCTAAATGAATGATTTCATTTAAGTAAAAGGTCTTATTTTCTATGATGAAAATTCATCTGCTTCATGTAACTCTGAAGCATCTTGATTTATTACTGCCTATATTTTCTTCCAAGGAGAATATTCTTCTAGAGACATTATGCAAGAATTCTTATATTTCTTACTCTTTGGCATTTTCTATTAATCTCATCATATCTATGTTCATGCTTTTTGGATACAAAATTACAAATATATATATAAAAAAGAAATATATAGTAGTTACATATTTGGATAAATACAATTGTGGGAATTCATACCCTGCTCAGCTGAACGAGCCTGCCTAGAGTGACCAAAAGCTGTGCTACGGGCTCTTAGAGAGTTGAGCAGCATTTTCCAAGGAGGGAGGAAGGGGGTTGGAAATATTGTTTCAATCTTCTAGGAAGAAATGCATAAAGTTTGTTAAAATAAATTTTTTGAAATTGTTTTTGTAAAGTAGTGTTAATTGCTCAGTCGTGTCCGACTCTTTGCGACCCCATGGACTGTGGCCTGCCAGGCTCCTCTGTCCATGGGATTCTTCAGGCAAGAATACTGGAGTGGATTGCCAATCCCTTCTCCAGTTTTTGTAAAAGATGTAAATAAAGAAATGCTTTGCTACAAATTTGTGGGGATATAGACACCGGTATATGTATATGTGCGGGCTTCCCTGGTAGCTCAGCTATTAAAAGAACCCACCTGCTAATGCAGGAGACTCAAGAGTTGTGGGTTTGATCCCTGGGTTGGGAGATCCCCTGGAGAAGGAAATGGCAAACCACTCCAGTATTCTTGCCTGGAAAATTCCATGGAGAGAGGAGCCGTGGGGTCACAAAGAGTCAGGCACAGTTAAGAGTGTGGACAGGGTACATCAGGAGCCTCTCTCCAGCAGGAACACTCACAGACAGACATGCAGACGTGGTTTACCAGCTGGTGGAGTCAAGCAGCGTCTTGAGCAGGATCTGTATGTCCGGTGCTGACCCAAGAGGGGCTGCTCTGGGACTTTCTTGGGGGGCCAGGGGCTGAGACTCTGTGCTACCAGCATAGGGGGCCCAGGTTCAATCCCTGGTTGGGGAACCTGGTCCCACATGCCACAGCTAAGACCCAGCGCAGCCAAATAAATAAATAAATACATAAAAAAAGAAAGACACCAATCTAAAAGACATGTGGAATAAACTTCTAGGCCCAGGTAGTGCCTGGTACCCAGAGAAGGCAATGGCCACCCACTCCAGTACTCTTGCCTGGAAAATCCCGTGGATGGAGGAGCCTGGTAGGCTGCAGTCCATGGGGTCGCGAAGAGTCAGACATGACTGAGTGACTTTACTTTCACTTTTCACTCTCATGCATTGGAGAAGGAAATGGCAACCCACTCCAGTGTTCTTGCCTGGAGAATCCCAGGGACAGGGGAGCCTGGTGGGCTGCTGTCTATGGGGTCGCACAGAGTCGGACACGACTGAAGTGACTTAGCAGCAGCAGCAGCAGCAGCAGTGCCTGGTACCACATCAGCGAATGGAACTTAAGTGAACTCTGTGTCCCTGTGAACGTCCTGCTCAACAAGAAACACAGGGCAGGTGGCCTGGCCCCACCCACTGAGCAGCTGTGGGCCTTCTTGCCCATCCAGGGCTCACTGAGGGCTCCAGCCAGTCAGATATTGTCAGTTTTTTCTTCCTTGCTCTTTTCTTTATCCTATAAAGCTTCCTACCCACCCCTCCCCACACTGCACGGTTCTACAAGAAGAGATCATCCACCTCCTGAAGGATGTTTGCAGCACATGAACTATCTTCTTGGATCATTTTTAACAGACTTAAATGAAACATCTCCTGTCTCAAGGGACAATGACTCATTGGCACAAAGGGAAATCATTAGCAGCAAGAGACACATGAAGACAGGAACTCGGAGTTCATCCAAGCGCAGGTGGAAACATGATTTTGATGGCCTGTGGGGAAGGAAGGGGCTTGGGACAGTGACCTGTGTCCATCGGCAGTAGAGCACTTCAGACAGGAGCAGAGACTCGGAGGTGGAATGGACATGGGATGTGCAGGAAAATGGTGAAGATTAAAACGAGCCAGAAATAAGATGCACATTATACTTTGAGTAAATAAGAACCAGCTTGCATGCCTGCTATGTTGTGTCCGACTCTTTGTGACCTCACAGACTAGCCCACCAGGCTCCTCTATACATGGGGATCTCCAGGCAAGTATACTGGAGTGGGTTACCATGCCCTCCTCCAGGGGATCTTCCCAACCCTGGGATTGAACCTGCATCTCTTACTACTTGTGCACTGGCACGTGGGTTCTTTACTGCTAGCACCACCTGGGAAGCCAAATAAGAACCCTATTTATTTATTTTGAAGAAAATCTCTATCTTTATTTTTCATGTGAGATTCTTGAGCTGAGGTCTATTGTCTTACGCACTCACACACCAATAGCCTGATGGCTCCAGTCCACACAGGAGAGTGGAGATTTTCGGGATTGCCTTGCCATTGCCTCCACTCCTAACACTGGAGACCCTCTCTGCTCTTTCCAGGGAAGGCAGCGCAGTGTGGTCATGTCAACTCTGGATTTGGGGCACAGGAAGTATTCACCTTTTTTCTTTTTTTGGTGGATGGAGGCAGTCATCCACTTTTTGCTCCTCTAGTCCTCACTGCACATTTATATCACTAGACTTCGCAACCACTGATGAACCACATAAAACTAAATAAAAAAGACAGACTGAATTCCAAACTAGACTCAAGAACATGTTTGCTGAATGACCTTGGATCAGTCATTCTGATTCTCATGGTTTATATCCACTCTATATGTAACATTCTGTCTCATATCTCTAACATTCCATAACATTTTCTCCCATGCATGAGTTATTTCCCTTACTCTTTCTTCCCCCTTTTCCATTTTTGGCACATAGACTATGTATCTTTATAATATGTAGCTTCCTGGCTTCACAGATTGGAGCCCCTCAGTCCGCAGACATCCCCAAACATAGAACAACTTCAGTGTCATCAAGATGAATGACAGTCATGGATTTTACTTTCAATTTTATTTTTTTAGTTACCACAGCCTAATTTATTGGTTGTCTGTCCTAGAGGCTACTCAGCACTGATTTTCTAAAAAACAGCTGATGTCTAACGTTAATCAATCAAGAGTTGCCACACTCCAGTCCAAGGTAAACAAATGTGAACCAAATATTAATAGTGAAATACGGTTGTATTTTCCAGAGTCCTGTGGAAGACTTAAGTGGGATCCCAGGAATGGGAGTCTGTTTTAAATAGAGAAATGAGTCTTCAGCTGAACATAAGCTGTGAAGGTTAGTTCACTAGTTTCTGTGCTTCAGCTGAGTCTGGGAAAGACCTGGTGGTGAAAACTCATGTGCACACATTCCCATCAGTCATTGCTGTAGCTGAGGGAATGAAGAGCTTGCAAACTGCAGAAACACTTTGTGATTATACTTTCTTCTTAAGTTCAATGTCAAACCATTTTTCAGCCCCCTCGGTAGTATCAGCTTGACACTACCATATACATATTCCTGAGTACAACTGTCAGGTAGACCAGATGTCAGGTTTTGGACCCAGGCATGAGGTGCCTAGTTTCATTTGCTGTTGGGTACTTAATAACTTCTGTTTTCTGAACTGTTCTTTATCATCCAGTCAGAGAAGGATAGCTTAGATTCTTAGGCAAAAACAATAGGAAAATAAATGTTTCTAGAGAATATTTTTCCTCCGACAAGCTAAGCTGTCTGAAAAAAATTATTTTCTGGGAAAACAATATTCCTGTCTATTGTTTTCATTGGGCTTCCCTGATGCCTCACCTGCTAAAGAATCTGCCTGCAATGCGGGAGACTTGGGTTCGATTCCTGGGTTGGGAAGATCCCCCGGCAAAGGGAACAGATACCCACTCCAGTATTCTGGCCTGGAGAATTTCATGGACTGTATAGTCCATGGGATCATAATTGTTTTCATTATTTTTTTCATATGCACTGTTTTTAACCTGTGCTTCCTAGCATCTGAAAGGAAGAAGCATTTGTGTGATTAATCTTACAGAATAAACAGGCAACTCCTCTAAGGAAAGCTGTTGCAGAAAATTGTTTTCATACAGTTCTTAATTTTGGGGACAGTTTTAATAATAATGGTAATAATAGCTACCATTGCCAGAAAAAATAACATTATTTTCCTAAGCTCTTAATACATATCATCTCAGTAAACCGTCACATTCAATCATTATTAGGTAGGTATTACTTTTCACATATGCAAAATCAGACAGGAAGTAAAGCCAATCATTTTTATTTATTTCCATAAGATTTTACATTGTGCTTTTTTCCTGTGGCAATTTGTTAATGTTGCGATAATCAAAAGTGTTTTTAACACTGGTTGGAGTGCTAAGTAATTTGTACAGAGAGGTCTCCTTTAATTTTAAAAACTGACGTTGACAACAGCATTTTCCTATCTTTTATATAGATGAAGGAACTGAGCTCGGAGAAATGAAGTAACTGTGCTAATTCCATTATTCTGAATTCTGTTTTTATATTGTGGAAATGACAAGAAATTATTCATTTGATTTTACATTGTAAGTTAATTCATAAGTGAATGTGTGGCTTTTCAACACAGTGGCCCTATTAACACTGAAAAAATGAAACAAAATTCAGATAAGAGGCAGGTTCAATTTTAAGCAACACACACTAAAAAAATTTCTTGAAATAGAATCTTTCCATAGCTTTCTCATAACTGTGAAGTTGAATACCCCATGGGGATATCATATTAAGCAACTGAAATTTAAATCACATCACTGTACAACACCTGGATTATTCGCATTTTCCTGGAAAGCTTTTCTCCGCACTGCCCCGGTCTGGCAGATTCCTGGGAGGCTGTGGTCCAGAGGTGAACAGAAAAGTCAAGGGCTTCTCTCTGGGTCGGCAAGTTTGCTGATGTCCTCCTGTCACTTCATCCCCATTGTGTCTTGTCTGCACCTCCACAGCTAAACATGTGCTGATTTCATGCTTTGATCTAAGTTTCAGATTTCCTTTTCTCTAGTGTGTGTTAGAGTATCCTTTTTTGATGCTGAGCTCCTATCCCAGGCCTGATGGGGAGGGCCATGCAATGCCTGAACTGAGCTGGGAAAAGGCAAACGTTTATAGCAGCTCTGTTGGTTTCAACAATGACTATTATCCTAGGCTCGTGCCTTTGCTGGCTGACCGACAACGAGTATTTTCATAAAATGAAAGAACCAGTAGCTGCCCTCTTGAGAATGAGGCACTCAGTCCTTATTAAATTAACTGAAAAGATGAATGCAAACGCAGTCAAACGTTATATTGTATGTGATAAAAACAGAAGACAGAAAAGTTCAGTTTAATGCTTTGTCTCTTCTGTTTTTGTTCCTTACAAAACTTGGGAGGATAACAAAGAGAACTCTGATCTCATGTGAAATGGAAATGGACTGAGAGATGCTCAAGGGAAAACGTCCACATGAACTGAATGGACAACAGGAAAGTGGGCAAGTGCACCCAGCCCGTCTGGAGAACAAGGGGACCAGGCTGATGGGAGACAGCATGCAGATGAGGTAAAATATCACAGAGACATGAAGACACTGTACGTGAAACTGACACTGTACTGTGGAACTTCCCCCACAATGGGAAGGTCTGACAAGTAGCGTGTGGAAGAGAAAAATCAAAGCTTCCCAAGATGAGGCTAAGTGCAAACTAATTAAAAATTTTCCTCCAAGTAGGCAGAGACCCGGGGGAAAGAGCTCGCCCAAACCGAAGCCGGCCTCTCTGCCTTCCTCCTGGGACCCACTTCCTCTTAGCTCTGCTCTCCTCCCACTCACATGGGACAGCAGTGGACCCAGAGCCCAGGGCTCACGCACGCTCCAGGCTTCTGTGGCCATCTCCCCCCTCGTCTTCTCTGTCCTCGGTTTCCTTCCCGATCAGACAAGCAAATTGATTCTCATGTTAGTATCATTCTGTTTGCTAACCATGCGGTGGTGGGTCTGTCATACAGAGCAACTACTTTGCTTCTCCCGACAAAGCAAACAACAGCTGTGTTCAACCCTGTCCTTCGATCTTCAGTTGGCTCTTTATCAGAGGGGCAGCCTGTGTGTGGGATCAGAGGCATGGAAAATTCCAACAACCTTCAAGTCACAGGGTCTGTTTTACAAATGTTGCAAATGGTAAGAAGCTTTCTTATCATTTTCCAGATATGAGTATGAGTTGAGCTGATGTCCTGGCTTAGATTTAATTGAGATTTAAAGGGGAAAGAGTGAAAATGCCAATAAGTGAGAGTTATTTGAGAATACTAAGGAAGTCAATTGATTAAAAAAACTCAACATCAGTAGCTTGCTTTTTTCTTGGAGAATATTAGAACAAAATGGAGAAGTGGGTTAAGTTTTCCTAATTAGTGAGGGAGGGTAGAGCCCTGCCAGTGTAACTGGCGTGTCCCCAGCACCTGTGCTGCCCTGTCAGTTGACAGCTGTGTTCCTTTGGGGAACTCTCTTGAGCTCTCTGAGCTCGAGTTTGTCCTTTTGCTTAAAAAACAAAAGTAATGGCATCTATCTTACAGTGTTAATGTGAGGGTTTAATGTTATATGTGTGGATTTGCCTATTACAGTGCTGGGTTTGTGACAGATTGGGGTAAATGCTGCTTTCTCATGTGTTTATGCAGCCCTTTTTTCTCTCCCTAACATTCCTTTCAAAGTGCTTGACTTCGGCCCTGGGAGGGATATTTGTCTCAGAATGTTTCAACCTATGCGGTTGTCAAACATTCCATTTCATTCTTCTCCTTAATTTAATTACAGCACTTGGTTTCCTGAAGCTCATGACTTCATTAAAAAAATATTTTAAAATTGACTGTTTAATCACTTAATTGTAAAACATGAATGGAACTTCAGAGTTAATTAAAGCTGGTGGGTAAGAGTTTAATTGTGACTTTCTGTGCTGGTTTACCGAGCGTCTCAATAGATTGAATCTGGCTTCTCTGCGCTGGAAGGTCAGTAGGCACCTCCCTGGAGCACAAACAGAAGTCTAGAGGGGAGGGGGACGGCCCCCAGACACTGGGGGAGGGCTCCCCCGGGCACTGGGGGTGGGGTCCTCACTCTGCCTATACGGGCATCTGAGATGATCCTGGAGAAAACTTGCATAATAACCTTTTCAGGTTTAAGTTTTCTCTTCTGCAAGATAGGCTTTTTACCCCTCTTTCCAGAAGGCATTGTGAGGATGAAATGACTTTCTCTCATGGTCCTTGGGAGTTAACAACCACCTGACCCTCAGGCTGAATGAGAAAAATGTGGGTGCAGAGAATGCGCTGTGAGTTGAATGTGTGTGTCCCTCAAATTATTGTATTGTGTCCTGACCCCAAGGGGATAGTAGCAGGGGCGATTTTGGGAGGTGATGAGGCCATGAGGGTGGAGCCCTCAGGATGGGATTAGTGTCCTTATAAAGGAGACCCCAGAGAGCCCCTGCCTGCTTCCTCCAGGTGAGGACACAGCAAGAAGATGCTGTCTGTGAACCAGGAAGCAGGTCCTCATCAGACATTAAATCTCCCGTCACTTTGATTTTGGACATCCAGCCTCCAGTTGGGAGAGATGAATGTCTGGCATTTATAAGCTGCCCAGTTTGCAGTGTTCTGTTCTATCAGCCTGGGTAGACTAAGACAATTGCCTCAAACAAACACACTTACAAATACAAAATCACAAATAGGTTCAAAATAAAAGGACAGGAAAAGCTGTACTGTGAGAACACTAAGAAGTAGAAAGCTGGAATCTCTGTATCAGGTGAAGGAGATTTCAGACCAGAAAGAATTACCAGGGATAAAGAAAGTCACTTCCTGTGGATGAAAATGTCAATACATTAAGAGGACAGAACCATACTGAAAGTTTATGCAGCAAACGAACTTTGAGCCAACAGCACTGCCAGGAGAAACAGACAAATCTACTGAGACAGCGGAGATTGCAACACCTGTCTCTCAGGAAGTCATGGGACAGCTGGAAACAACCTGTGACCTGAGCATCCCTCCGAAAGCAGCCCACACACGTCCCCAAGTGCTGGACGTGAACCTGGCCACGTGGCCCAGCACCAGGCGTTTACAGGGACTCAGGAGACATGCAGAGAACAGCACAGGGCAGAGCAGGTTCTCTCATGGTGACGATTGGAGGGGGAACAGAGCAGTTCCTGGCAATCCAGGGAGAGAGGAGAGATCGAGAGGGCAGTCAGAGTGCTCTGGATGGGATGTGGGAGAGAAGACCCCCGGCCCTAACCCCCTCCTGGTCCTGGTTCTTGCAGGCAGCATGGGACCCACAACTGGCTCGAGGCTGGGACATGCCCGGAAAGCATGTGCGCATGACCTGCACCACATCTACCCTGGACATGGTGGGTGGAAGTTTCATTTTTCTATTTTTAGAAACCTCCTCAGATGACCCCCACATGCAGCCACATGGGACCTACTGGTCACCCTTCCAGCACATGGCTGCCCGGCCGGAGCTGCTGGGCCCTCACATCCAGGAGGAGCTGGCCACTGCCCTTCTCGCCCAGGGCCATCACCCAACAGACAAACAGATTTGTCACTACTCTCCCACGCCCTCTTCTCATTGCTATCATTACCATCATGTCCACCCAACGCGGATGCCGTTTGTGGCTGGGTGCAGTCACCCTGAGCTGGGCAGGATCTCACTCTTTCTCATGAGACAGTCCATGAGCATTTCTGAGACTCAGGCTCCCCGTCTGTGAGGTGGGGGTGTTGACAGTCAGACTCTCAGAGGTGGTGCTGAGCTGACTGACACCTGGGTGAACATTCAGGACCAAGGACAGCGCTGGCATTTGCAACCTGTGTGGAGGTACTTATGGCTGCTGATACATCGATAGTGATGTCAGTATCAACAACAACAAGAGCTTCGCTGCAGAGCTCATCTCCTTCAGGACACAGAGCTGGGGAGAGCTTGGAGCAGAGCCAGTTCAAAACCCAGGGTGCAACTTGGAAGGTGGTGTGGCTGATCCCGGCTCCCAGAGCTGGAAAAATGGGGGGAGGTGAAGTGGCTGAGAACAGCATGGAGGGTTTCATTGGAGTGTGGGGTGGCCTCACTGTGGGGGCACATGTAGGAAGTGATGTGCAAATGTTATAAAGTGAACTGTGGGTAAAAGACATACATTTCAACATGTGTGACCTGTAATTGCCTTTTTGAGACAAAGCTTATGAGAGCCAGAGGAGAAGATAGGTGGAGGTGAAGATACTGTTGTAGACTTGGAAGGATCTGGACAGACCGAGGAAGGAAGGAACCCCTCTGTGGGGGGGTGGGGGCCACTGAACCTGCAGCAGCCCTTGTGTCAACCACCATCCTCTCTGAGATGTGGGGCCCCAGAGATGTCCAAACATCCTCCTGGAGGCAAATTACACACAAGTATTTGGAAAGTATAAATACATTTAAGTGAAAGTGAAGGTGAAAGTCGCTCAGTCATATTCGACTCTTTGCGACCCCAAAGACTGTAGCCCGCCAGGCTCCTCTATCCATGGGGATTCTCCAGGCAAGAATACTGGAGTGGGTTGCCATGCCCTCCTCCAGGGGATCTTCCCAACCCAGGGATTGAACCCGGGTGTCCTGCATTGCAGGTGGATTCTTTACCAGCTGAGCCACCAGGGAATAGTTTAAGTATCACAGGATTTGCAGCCACATCTTAACAATAAAATTAACATGGAAACAACATGGAGTGGAATGAAAGGTCACAGGGACTTGAGAAGGCAACGGGAGATCTCAGACAGACTGCATTTGTAGCGATGGGCTCTGGCCCTGTGCCCAGACAAGGAGGCTTCCGAGCTCATTTTTCTCTGCTGCTCAGAGTCCTTTCATGGATGGTCCCAGTGGGCAGTGAGCCCCTGACTGCATAAGCCGTGATGACTGGGAGCATCTTGGCTCCAGAGACCCCTGTCTGATGAATAGGAGTCACCTTCCCACAGTGTCACCTTCCCTGGTGGCACCAGGCTTGGGGATGTGGCCAGCAGGGGTGACACATCTTGAGATGGGGGACCACGGGCCAAAGTGGTCCAACATGAGAGACGAGTGAGAACTGGGGGATACATGGTTTTAACTTTTGTTTCAGGTCAGAAAGATGCACAGATGTCTACACTATTGAGGAATCTAGAGGCCTGATTCTTTTTTCAAACTTTAAACATTTTTTTTAGTATTGGGGTATAGCCGATTACCAATGTTGTGGTAGTTTCAGGTGAACAGAGAAGGGACCCAGCCACAAACATCCAGGCTGGCACATAACATTGAGCAGAATTCCATGTGCTATATGAAAGGTCCTTGTTGAGTGTCCATTTTGAATATAGCAGAGTGTGTCCATGACCTTTCCAAACTCGCTAACCATCCCTTCCCCCTGGCAACCTTAAGCTCATTTTCTAAGTCTGTGAGACTCTTTCTGTTTTGTAAATAAGTTAATTTCTATCATTTCTTTTTAGATTCCACATACAAGGGATGTCATATGATATTTCTTCTTCTCTATTGGACTTATTTCATTCAGGATGACCCTCTCTAGGTCCATCCCTGTTGCTGCAAACGGCATTATTTCATTCATCTTAACGGCTGAGTAATATTACATATTACTGTATATATGTACCATATCTTTTTTATTCACTCTGGAGGCCTGATTTTTAACATCAGTTGATGACAAAAGCTGTTTCTGGAGTGAGGAAGATGGCCAAGAGTAGGAACTGAGAACCATGCCGCTCAGTTGGCTGAACAAAGTTTTACTCCAGGTTTCTGTCCGGGGAGCCATGATGTGGCAGGAACACTGACCGCACTGAGCTGACTGCACTTCGCGGGCTCCATATGTCCCTGTGAGTCAGGCTTCCTCTCCAGGTGACCCCATGTGCCACTGGACATGGCATGAGCAACTATGAGCCCCTGCCCCAGGGAAGCCTCATGCTTCAGTTAAAAAAACAAAGAGCAGCAGAAAGAAATCGTGAAAATCAAACAGGAATGAAGGATGCAGGTCTCCACGTCCCGCAAAACAGGTGACTGTCTCCGCAGGAGGGTGAGCGACTCATCAAACAGTATCTCAGGATTTTGTTAAGAGAAAAATGGGGCCGTAGTCCAGGGGTACCTCTTGGGGTGATGCTGTGCTACTTCAGCTCCTCAATTCCTGACCACCCAGAAGCCCCCCTCGGTTCACCCAGGGCCCCTGCCTGGCCCGGGCTGTCCTCCCCGTGACCGGCAGCCAGGACTAGGACAACATGTGACCGAGACATCATGTGACCTGCTGCCACACAGCCCAGTCTATCCTGCGGCCCTCCTGTCACTTGCCCATGCTTGCTGGGTGCTCAGTCCTCGCTTCCCTTCATCCATGTTTCTCATGCAGGGGTCCTGCGCTCCTTCAGACACTGACCCTCTTCTTTCTCATCCGTGTTGTTCAGCCCCCCCTTTATCACCAAGGTAAAATATTAGAAAAGTCATTCACCCACAGTCTTACCCACTTTCTCCCCTTCTGTCACAACCCCTCCTGTCACCTCTGTTTCTCTCACTTAACTCCTCCCAGGGCCCTCCACACCAGCAATTCTGCAGCGAAGGATTCTCAGAGCAGAAGTCAGATTCCTGGTGAAAGAGAATTCCCCAAAGAGAAGCCTCATGGAGACACACAAAGTCGGGTCCTGGTTGGCAGAAACGAAAAGTATTATGTGGAAAGAGTGACCTAGTGCTGGGTGCTTCCTGCAAAGTAGTTCCCATGAAATTGAAATATGGTCAGAATCTCGGTTCCAATTTCATTTCTATTAGGTGCTCAGTGGCTAAATTAAGAACTTTCTGGATCCCTCATTTAGATAAACCCTTAACTATTAACCTCTAATAATGTCATCATTTCACTGAGTAGAAAAGAAAACATCTGGGTGAGTTCAATGAGCCAAGGGTGTGGACAGGAGGCCTCTGCATTCTAATTGCATCTCGCTGACCTTGATGGAGGGTGTGAGCTAGGAGGGAGGGCGCGTGCTGGTGGTGACCACCCGCCGTGGGAGTGGACGGGAACTCTGTGCTGGGCATGCAGGCGAGGGGAGCAGAGGGCCCCCTCTTCACCATGAGAGGAGCTCCTCATGCCGAGCTCCATCCTCAGCTCTGTGCCCACTTTTATTCTGCCCTTAAAAACTGGCGACGATTTTTCTCCTTTTGTCTGCGGTCCCATGTATATCAGGCTTTCTCAGTCTCGGGGACGAGTGTCCCTAAGGTCTCCGCCCACCCCGCTCTCCCCTGCCTAGACGCTGTCTTGCGCTTTGCAGCCGTGGCCAAGGGGTTGGCTCTGCAGGTGGCTCCGTACTGGTGGCCAAACCTCTGGTCACTCTTTCAGGCTAGCAGGCTCCCTGCTGCCCTGGGTGTGGGCCTCATGTTTCTGACTCTGCCTTTATTGGGCATTTCTGGCTCTTCCCTATTTGAATTTGATCACTAAGGGGACTGAACAAGAATCCATTGTCATACTTTTCCCCAAAAGTGAATTCTGTGGATCTGTGTGCAGGTGGATTTATTCTGGAGGTGCTCCCTGGAGCCCTGATCCCTGACCCCTGAAGCGGGGGTGGAGAAGGCCCTGGGCTCAGCCCTGGGGACCCCTGGAGATGACCTACAACCTGCCCCCTAGTCCCGAGGAGAGACAGGAAGTTGGGGGGTCCTCAACAGTGGTGCAGGAGTGGGGTGCCTGGCTCTTCCCAGATAAATTCCCATTGAGTCAGACGCCCCCACAAAAGAGGTTATGGGGTGCTAAGAACTAGGAGGGGCTGACAGTGTCTGCTGTGTGTTCTTAAGAATCTGTTCTAGAAAAGCAAAAGCATAAAAAAAGCCTTGTTGTCAAAGTTTGGAAAGAGATGATGTTCTCAGCTGTGACCATTCCTACATTAACAGAAAGACTAACCTGCAGCTGTGTTTGACTAGCATTTTCTGGAAAGAGTTCCTGACAGACACTTGTGTCAGGTAATACCTCATAAGACCACACAAGACGCTGTGAAATGTGAGAGGTGAACCCGACCCCTACTGTCTTTGAGTGAGGGATGGCTAAGCACAGGAAACCCAGCACGCCTGGAACGGTCACCCTCTGAGGATGGGGAAAAACAACCCAGGGTCCTCCTGCCCTCCTCATGGACCATCGGCGCTCACAGGTCACGTGAGGGTCACAATCTTAGCCAAAATGAAGTGGCTTCCCAGCTCCCCTCTCAGACTGGCGGCCATGGCTGTGCTAGGAGAGGATGTGCCTGATATTGGGTGAGGGGACATGCATGCCTGGGGATGGGACATGCCTGACGTGGGGTGAGGGTCACACATGCCCGGGAGGGTGGGTGGATGTTGAGGAGTGACCTGGTGGGACGTGAGCTCACTGTAGGTGGTGCACACCAGTGCTCTTCGTGTTCCCAGGTGAGGTGGCTGGGAGAGCCGAGCGTCCGCTCACAGACCCACAGAGAAGAGTGACTCTAGTCTACTTTGCAGACAGAGGTCACAGATGATCTTGGTGTTTGTTAAAGGACAGAGGCATGAAAAGAGGGTGAAGTTAGAAGTCTGGGTTTGTAGACAGTGGGAGAGTAGAGGCCCAGGGCTGCCCCTGGCTGTCAGATGTGGGTGTGAGGGGGTGGGAGCCTGGTCTACAGGCAGAAAGGAGCGTTCGAAGACGCGAGCCACCTGTGTCAGACAACAGAGTTAGCTTTCATGTTTGATGATGACTTTTCATCAAATCTGGCGTCATGATGACTGAGCAAGTCCAGGGAGATATCAGGTGTGAAAGCACAGGTCTGCTGTGATGCCAACTATCAATTTACGTCTGTGGTCCCACAGAAGACAGGTCTGTGTCTGCATTTGAGTAACTGAGGGACAAGTTGGGGCTTCTCCCTTTCCATAGCTATCTGGCTCTTTTTCTTAGGCTAAACTGCCAACATCCATTGGATCATTGAAAAAGCAAGAGAGTTCCAGAAAAATATCTACTTCTGCTTTATTGACTATGCCAAAGCCTTTGACTGTGTGGATCACAACAAACTGTGGAAAATTCTTCAAGAGATGGAAATACCAGACCACCTGATCTGCCTCCTGAGAAATCTGTATTCGGGTCAAGAAGCAACAGTTAGAACTGGACATGGAACAACAGACTGGTTCCAAATCAGGGAAGAAGTACGTCAAGGCTGTATATTGTCACCCTGCTTATTTAACTTGTATGCAGAGTACATCATGAGAAATCCTGGACTGGATGAAGCACAAGCTAGAATCAAGGTTGCTGGGAGAAATATCAATAACCTCAGATATGCAGATGACACCACTCTTATGGCAGAAAGCAAAGAAGAACTAAAGAGACTCTTGATGAAAATGAAAGAGGAGAGTGAAAACAGATCATAGCACCTTGTCCCATCACTTCATGGCAAATAGATGGGGAAACAGTGGAAACAGTGAGAGACTTTATTTTGGGGGCTCCAAAATCAGTGCAGATGGTGACTACAGCCATAAAATTAAAAGACCCTTGCTCCTTGGAAGAAAAGTTATGACCAGCCAAGACAGCTTATTAAAAAGCAGAGACATTACTTTGCCAACAAAAGATTTGTCTAGCCAAAGCTATGGTTTTTCCAGTAGTCGTGTATGGATGTGAGAGTTGAACCATAAAGAAGGCTGAGCACCGAAGAATCGATGCTTTTGAACTGAGGTGTTGAAGAAGACTCTTGAGAGTCCCTTGAACTGCAAGGAGATCAAACCAGTCAATCCTAAAGGAAATCAGTCCTGAATATTCATTGGAAGGACTGATGTTGAAGCTGAAACTCCAATATTTTGGCCACGTGATGTGAAGAACTGACTCATTTCCTGATGCTGGGAAAGATTGAAGGCAGGAGGAGAAAGGGCCAACAGAGGATGAGATGGTTGGATGGAATCACTGACTCAATGGACATTAGTTTGAGTAAGCTCCGGGAGTTGGTGATGAACAGGGAAGCCTGGCGTGCTGTGGTCCATGGGGTCACAAAGAGTCAGACATGACTGAGCGACTGAACTGAACTGAAAGAATTTCTGAGAAACTGATGCTCTTGAATGCCAGCTCTGAGCATCTGAGTCAGTGGGGCCGAGAGCCTTCACTCTTGGGCGTCCAGCCGATGCTAGCCTTACTGCTCAGGACCCCACTCTGAGAACCACTATCTGTGCCATCTTGCATTCACCTTGGAGGAATGATGTCAGCAAGACTGGGGACGGCCGAGCTCTGCCCCCCCCAAGACACTAAGTGAGCAACGACAGACCGACTGAAGCAGCTCGGTGGGAGCTGCAGTGAGCAGGCCCCCCGGTAGCCAGGCAGAGGCTCAGGCCAGAAGCTGAGCCCACAGCAGGGGGAGTTCTAAGGTGTTCTGCTCACTCGTGTCCCGTCCCTGCTATGCAGCATGCAGTGTGAGCAAGGAGCCACAGGCTCCTGTTTCAGACAGGCGGAGAAGAGAGGAACATGCTTGCGATGCTCTGGCTCATCTGGAAGCAGCTGGTCTCTGTCTCACCTGGACCAGGACAACTGCCAGCCAGTAATTCTACATCCAAAAAAACTGTCCTTCGGGAATGAGGAAGAAATGAAGACATTTCCAGATAAATGAAAACCGAGAGAGTTCTTTACCGATAGACTTTCCCTGCAGTAAATGCTAACGACTTAGCGACTGAACAACAACAACAATGGGTACACAATACAGAAAGAGACGATTCGTGACATTAATAACAAAGTGTGGAGGGCAAAGTGACATAACACTAGAATTTTGTATGTCATTGGAGCTAAGTTTTCCATTTAAAATAGACTCTTATGACTTTAGGATGTTTTACGTAATTCCCGTGGTAACTACAAAGAAAGTATTTATAAAATATACAGCAAGGGAAGTGAGGAGGGAACAACAAGTTGTCACTCTGAAAAATCAACTAAACACAAAGGAATGCAGTAAGGTAGGAAATGAGGAATAAAACTGTAAGACATACAGAAGCAAATAGCAGAATGACAGAAATAAATCCTTTCTGTCAGTCCTTACTTTCAATGTAAGTGGATCAAACTCCCCAAAGACATAGAGTGGCAAAATGGATAAAAAACCAGAACAAAACAAAACAGGATCCAACTAAATGTCTGTAAGGGACTCACTTTAGATGTCAGGACAAAAATGAGCCGAAGGTAAAAGGACTGAGAATGAGATTCCACATCAGCTGTAACCAAAAGAGATCAGGGGTGGCTACACTTACCTCAGAGCTCCTAAATATTGACAAACATCGACGGAACTCAAGGGCACAACAGGAGCCCTGCAATAATAGTGGGAGACACCAATGCTCCTTTTCCAATAATGGACAGAGCCCCCAGACAGAAGATCAATAAGCAGACAGAGGCTTCAAACAACACGGCAGACCACCTGAACCTAACAGAACACCCCACCTGAAAGCAGCAAAGGGCACATTTTTCTCAAGTACACTTCGAACATTCTCCCCAAATGACCACAAGACAAATATTATTAACTTTAAGAAGACTGAACTCATGAAAAACATCATTTTTGATCACAATAGAACAAAACTAGGAATCAGTAGCAGATGGAAATTATAAAATCCACAAACATGTAGAAATTAAACAATACTCTCCGGAACAACCAACAGATGAAAGAAAAAAAAATCACAAGGGAAATTAGAAATTATTTTGAGATAAATGGAAACAAAAACATGACATACCAAAATGCATGGGATGCTGAGAAAGCAGTGCTATGAAGGAAATTTACAAGTGTAAGCATGTACTTTAAAAAAGAAAGCATCTCAAATAATCCAACTTTTCACCTTAAGGGACAGAGAAAGGAGAGTAAAATGAACCCAGAGCAAGGACTCTATGAAATACTTATACAATTATGTTCACAGAAGCCAAAAGTTGGAAGCAACCCATCACCCATCAATGGATGAATGGATATTTAAAATGCTGTGTATATGTACAGCGAAATCTATTTCCTTAAAAGGGGAATTTTGACACATGCTGCAACCTGGGTGATCCTTGAAAACATCTTTCTAAGTGAAATAAGCCAACAGGAAAGAATGCTACACAATTACACATACATGCGCTATTAATACTTGGAACAGTCAAAGTCACAGAGTCAAAGATGGACAGTCACAGTTGCTGAAGGAGAGTGTGTAAGAGGGACAGGGTCTCAATTTGGGAAGATGCAGGGGTTCTGTGGATGGATGGCGGCGATGGATGCACGGCAGAGAATGCACTAACACCACTGAGCATAAGTGGTTAAGATGGGACATTATGTTACGTGTATTTTATCACAATTAAAGAAAGAGATGAGACCAAGATTCACAAGCAATTCCTTCCTGTCTCCTAAAGCTCTGCAGGAATTCAGTCCGCCCCGTATTTCCGTATCAACCAGCAGCAGAGGAAGCTATATGTGAGTTCAGTCACATTAAACTGCTGACCAAACTCAGCCCTGGAGTCAAGGCTTCAACTGCATTTCTTCCTCCGTGCAAAAAAGAGTGACTCCACTGTCCCTGAACTGCATGATTTTCGCAGGTACAGTTTATTTACAAGCAAACTATGTGCTGCTGCCGTGTGCATGCGTCAACAGATGTCTTTGAGAAGGGACCACAGGTGAGAAGGAGGTGGTCTGTCAAGGACCAGATGCCTCCGTGTTCTTTGCCAGATGAAAGTCAAGCGCCACCTGGAAGAAGTTTCACCATTTGGTATGTATTTAAAAATAGTTACTCTCTGAATTTAAAATGTTAATTTATAATGATTATGATGAGCAAATTAATTAGGAAATAGAGATTTACTGTCTCAGGGTGCTGGCTAATTCAGACTTTGATGATACTGAATGACTGATGTGTCTGTGGACTAACCAGCTAAGTGGATGGACAAAAAACGAAAATCCGAAAAAAAAACTTTTAAAAAAGAAAACAGAGGCAATGACTGAACAATAATGCATAGACAAAAACTATTGCTGTTTTTTTTAATGGAAAGTTGAGCTCAGGGAATCCTGGTATGCTGCAGTCCATGGGGTCACAAGGAGTTAGATACGAATTAGTAACTGAACAAAAACAAAAGCTCTGGTCAGAATTAGCACTATGTTTACGGTCTGCCTTTTTACTTCCTAAAAAAGTTTAACATTTGGATCCAATTTTTTCACAACATCAGAAAAGCTTTTTTAATTGGGATTGTTCATGCTTTAAAAATGAATATTCTTACTACTATTTTTTAGGGCATCATGTCATTTATGATTGTTGATTTCTGAACTTTTTAATGGATACAAAACTATTTCCTGGTCATCCGGCTACAGAATTTACTAAAAGTAAGTGATATTTGTGTAAGGAAACTATTCCCCCTTCTCAGCTACCACCACACAAACATGTTATATAAATGCAAACACAAACCCTCAAGCTAAAAGAATTCTTTTTTCTTTGATACTTCTCACTTAAAGGATTGTGCCAGTTCATAAATTGACCAGCTCACTCATAAATGGTTGCAAGTTTTCATTTGTAATAGGACATTCAGAATAAATAATTTTGTTGTCAATGTGTGTGTACCTTTTCCTGGCAAGGTAACAACAGAGCTGAAGGAACTGTATAATTTCATGCACAACCAAATGTTTCAAAGCAGTGAAACATGCCCTTTACCTAATTTCCCCAGGGACTGTTTGGAGAGAAAACTTGGAGGACTTCTCAGGTCTCCTCTGCCAGTGAGAACAGAACGCGCTTGTTCCCTGCCAGCCTTGCTGTCTCTCCAGGAAACACCCGACCCCGAACCCAACCGAACAGCTGACTCATTGATTCCAGCAGCGCCTGGTCAACATTGCTTCTGGACCATCACCCCAAAGTGCCCACCAGCATCAGCTGTGTCCTGGGCTCTGCCTACCCCCCGCCTCTTCCCTGCTTGCAAACCTGCTTGAATGTCGCCCATCCCAGGTCCAAACCCCAGACCCCAGCCTCCAGGCCTGGAGACGGTGACCATATGCCATTTGAGCTCGTCTGGGGCATTCATCACAGCCTGCCAGAAGGCCCCCTCACGGCATCACCCCAACACTGACCCCCCTGCCAACAGCCAGGCTCCCAGCAGTGTCTCTGCCTGTCCAGCCCCCAGAGGGGCTGCCTTTTTGCTCAGGTCTCCGGTCAATCACCAGGGCATCCTCATCTGCCTTCCAGAACAGTCTGGCATCCTCCCCATTTGGCCTCATGCCACAGCCTCAGGCCCGGTCTCCATGCTCATGGGGCCTCCACTGGCCAAGGTGTTCTTGGCTCACATCTCCTGACTCCCTCCTTCGCTGATAATCACGTCAATGCTAACTTGATGGGCAATCTCACTGAGAGCCTCGTGGAGGAAGCTGCGTGAAATGAGGTGCTATTGATGCATAGTCGCTCCTTAATATACAGTTTCTAAAATTTCATATCAGATCTGCTTAAAGTGGGATAGACCCCAACACGCAGTGGACCGAATGTCAAAGAGGCACTTCTGTGTACTATATGCTGGTGGGCTTTACGGCCACAGTAACATGCTTGTTTGGACATTATATACTGTGTTGCTCTGATAATCTTTCCTAAGATGGAAAAGTGGTTATTTTGACTCAACTGAATTGGCTCCTTTAAGATCAGAGTCCGCTTCGTGCCATGGATGAGGCTGTGAGGAGACAATTTCAGAGGCAATCTTACATTTCAAACCCTGATGTTGAAGTGCTACACCAATGACATCGTGAAGATGGCCCGAAAACCAGGTTATTTCTGCTCGCTACAGCCCTGGTGCTCGTGGGCCATTTTCCATTTCAAATATCTCATCCCATTGTCTTCACAAATACACGTGTACTTGTCAGGTCAGCTGTCCTGATGTTTGGTTCAGAAAATATGGTCCCTGTAATTACAGTCCTTCCCAGGGCGAGGACAGGAGCATCCACTCATAATCCCTTTATCAGGGACCTGAGGATTTATCTCCCGCCAAATGAAAATGGAGAAATTTCAAGGGCAATTTATCTAATTCTCTCCCTGCCTATAATTTTTTAAAAGAAGCTTTCCCTGATGAGGAAAAGTGTGTTTTAAAGAGGGATTTGGATCTCTCATGCATTCCCTGGCCTCTGATCAACTTTAAATAATTGTCCTAATTAAGCACCAAGGTGAGTTTCTAAATCTTTTTTTCCCTCGAAGGAGCGTGGATGATTTTGAGGTTCTTTTATAGTTCCTTTGCCATCAGGATTCTATTTTCCAAAGCAAAACTATTCAGGCTTTCTTACAGCTTTCCAGACCCGCATTTTCCTGCCAGTGGCTCCCCTCCTCTGTCTGCACCTGCTTCTTCCCCAGTCCCTGTGACAGCCTCTGGGGGCTCTGGTGGCCCCTCTGTCTACATGTTCGTGTGTGTGAGTGTGTGTGTGTGGTGTTTCATGCTGGCTAATCATCCCCATAAAACCTGTGAATGGGAGCTGTGGCCTGAGCGTCTCTGTCCCCCAGATTCATGTGCTGACCTTGAGCCCCAGGGGATGGCGTCAGAGGTGGGGCCCTGGGAGGTCAGGAGGTTGCGGGGCAGAGCCCCCAGGATGGGACCAGTGTCCTTGTAAAGCAGACCCCACAGGGCCTCCGCCCAGCCTCCAGGTGAGGACGAGGAATCTGCCGGCGCCAGGCCTTGGACTCCAACCGCCGGACCGCGAGGAGCAGCGTGTGCTGTTGATGAGCTGCCAGGCCTGTGCATTTTTTTATAGCCCCTGCGGACAAGGTCTGTGTCCTGTACAAACCGTCACAGCTTCCAGCCGAGCCGGACGGCCGTGTAAAGACGCCTCTGCCCACTGCTGGGGCCGCAGCCTGACTGGAGACTGGTGGTGACTGTGCAGACCCGCAGCTGGGAGGCAGGTGTGTGGGACAGAGGGTGACCCAGCTACTCATACACAGGGGGAGTGAGACGACTTGTAAACACCATTTACAATGAGAAGTGGAGGCCGCCCACCCAGTAGACGCCCGCGTGTCTAATGTGCAAGTGGTGACACGCCCATTCAGCCCTGCTTCCTGCACCCCCTGCCTCTCACCCCCGCAGAGCATCCCGGGGGGGGAAACTGCCTGGCACTGGGAAGGGCCTGGATGGGGACCCTGGGGCTGGAGGAGAGTCACTGGGCCTGGAGGAGACCCTGGGCTGGGAGGAGACCCTTGGCCTGGAGGAGAGACGTGGGCCTGGAGGAGACCCTAGGCCTGGAGTAGAGACCGTGGGTCTGGAGGGGAGACCTTTGGCCTGGAGAAGAGACCTGGGCCTGGAGGGGAGACCCTGGGCCTGGAGTAGAGACCCTGAGCCTAGAGGGGAAACCCTGGGCCTGGAGGAGAGACCTGGGCCTGGAGGGGAGATCCTGGGCCTGGAGAAGAGATCTGGGCCTGGAGGAGAGACCTGGGCCTGGAGGGGAGACCCTGGGCCTGGAGAAGAGACCTGGTCCTGGAGGGGAGACCCTGGGCCTGGAGAAGAGACCTGGGCCTGGAGGGGAAACCCTGGGTCTGAAGTAGGGACCCTGGGCCTGGAGTAGAGACCTTGGGCCTAGAGGGGAAACCCTGGGCCTGGAGGAGAGACCCTGGACCTGGAGGGGAAACCCTGGGCCTAGAGGGGAAACCCTGGGCCTGGAGGAGAGACCTGGGCCTGGAGGGGAGATCCTGGGCCTGGAGAAGAGATCTGGGCCTGGAGGGCCACCCTCCTCCTCGTCAGAGATCACTGTCCCCCTTCAGGACCCTTGTCCCCCTCAGGCACACTAATGACAGCCTGGTAGGTTTATGTGGTTTCTCCCTCTGAAGGCAGTTAACGGGCACACTCATGTCAGTAATGAGTCATTTTATGTCTGATTAATGAAAGGCCTTCACTCTCTCCTGGTGCAGATAATAAACAAATGTTCCACTCTATTTTTTATAATTGACGAAATGATTCTCTCTTAACCTGAATGCCTGCAAGGGATTTCGGCTCAGATCTACCTTAGAACACGGCCTAAAACCACTGGATTCATCCTGATTAACAACTCATGCTTTTGAGGTGCCCCCTGCCTTTTTTTAAATGTAGGGTGTTTTTTGTTTACTTGGTAGTTTTTTTTTTTTGGCTGCACTGGGCCTTCATTGCTGCACACGGAGTTTCTGTAGTTACACTGCATGGGGGCCACTCTTCCTTGTGATTCAGGGGCTTCTCATTGCAGTAACTTCTCTTGTTGCTGAGTACAGGCCCTAGAGGGCATGGGCTTCAGTAGTTGTGGTTTGCAGACTCAGTAGTTGTGGCTCGCGGGCTCAGTAGTTGTGGCTCGCAGGCTCAGTAGTTGTGGCTCGTGGGCTCAGTAGTTGTGGCTCGCAGGCTCAGTAGTTGTGGCTCGTGGGCTCAGTAGTTGTGGTGCATGGGCTCAGTAGTTGTGGCCTGCAGGCTCAGTAGTTGTGGTGCATGGGCTCAGTAGTTGTGGCTCGTGGCTCAGTAGTTGTGGTGCACGGGCTCAGTAGTTGTGGCTCGTGGCTCAGTAGTTGTGGTGCATGGGCTCAGTAGTTGTGGCTCGTGGCTCAGTAGTTGTGCTGCATGGGCTCAGTAGTTGTGGCTCGCAGGCTCAGTAGTTGTGCTGCATGGGCTCAGTAGTTGTGGCTCGTGGCCCAGTAGTTGCAGCACCTGGGCTTCGTTGCTCTGCAACATGTGTAATCTTCCAGCACCAGGGTTGGAACCTGTGTCTCCTGCACTGGCAAGTGAACTCTTATCCACTGTGCCACCAGGGAAGTCCGAGGTGCACTTTTAAGGGAACAAAAAGACAAGTCACAAGTCTCTCCGTCTTGCACAGTCCCTCGTACAGCATGAGAGCATCTGCGTTTAAGTCTACCATGTGAGAGTTATGCTAGTTTCTGTCTGTGTTTGTCTTTAGCAGTTTAAGTGCCTATCGGTTTAGCTCTTGGCAGCAAATGGAGAGGCTCAGGACTTGGGAAGAGAGTCTGTGTGAAAAGGTGTCACTGGGTTTCAAGCTCCTGTCTGTGCTTCAGAGCCAGCATCTTTCTGAGCGAACAAAAAAAACACTTGGTTAGGTTTTCAAGAAATAATTAAGGCCTGTGCAGCTTTGTGAGAAACAATCTCATCCTTTTCAGGCCCTGAGAATTAGCCAGAGCTTGGATGGCACCTCGGGAGCGGTTCCAACCATCTCTGTGCCGGCCACAGTGATGTCATTGCCGCGGAGCCTCCGCTGCTGGTGCCCTAGCGACAGGAGGATTAGGGGAGCCCTGACACCTCACGTGGGCACTGAGCCCACCGTGGGGGCCCCAGGAGCCAACATGTGCTGGCCTTCAACTGGCCAGCTCTGTTCCTGGGTCGCCGAAGCAGAACTCAGAATGAGCATCGCCAGTGTTCCTGATACAGTTCTGGCGCTCTGCGCTCTGGGAAAATAAACACAAATGTTTGTGTTGGCGGACGGCACAGTCTCCCTCCAGTCCCTTTATTCCACCATGAGCTTTTCATCTAAAAGTACATTAAGCTCGTGTGTAGCTGGCTGTACCAACGCACCGAGCCCTCTTCATGAAATGAGAGCCGTCAGTCAGTGATGCGGCGGCTGGGTAACGTCATCCCTCCGCTGTCGTTGTAAGTGCTCCTGCGCAGGGACTGCCCTCCTGCTACAATCACAGTAGGATCCAAGTTGGGCTCTGATGGGCCACGTGCCAGGCCGGCACTGACAGCAGGCACTGCTCAGCCAGCATGCTCTTAGCCTGTCATCCGGGCAAGGCTGTCAGGATCAATCCCATCCTTTTTCCTGAGCTTTTCCCTCTAAAATAACATTATCACTTGAAAATGCAAGTATTTATGAAACTGAAAAGTAGAAGAAAAATGGCACCAATAGTCAGGCCCCATTGCCTGTTGAGTCCGTTGTGGGAACTGGTCTCAGATGGAGGTTGGAGATGGACTGTCTGTGACTCGGGGGAGTGAAGGCCAGTCTGCTTGGCGGGCCTCTTGCTCCAAGTCTGTGGGTGGAGCTGCCACCTTCCCTGGTGCTGTGGGCTGACCAGGTCTCTCTATCCGACTTCTACCCTTCCCATCTGGGCAGATTCACTGCTAGACGATCTCACGGCAGCATCCAGATGCTTTGGGATGGAGGAGGCAGCCAGCTGAGGGGTTGGGGGAAGGTGGAAACATCAGCCATGTCTGAGGGCCCATGAGGAGCTGTGTCCAAACCTTTCCTCCCTGCTTGGCTGATGCTGGCACCATACAAGGTGTTTCTATGAGAGCCTGCACTCCAGGGGGCTGTAACCTGGAAGCTTCCATGGCATACATGTGGCCAAGGGCCTCTTGCTGCTCCTTGAGTCTAGAACATGCTGTTACCTGTGCGAGGTTACTATGTCACAACCTTCCTTTTGTAGGCAAAACGCAAAGTTTTTCAGATAATATTTAGTGGTCACATCTTATGTTGTCTTTAGTCCCTTGCCTGATTTGGAATTTTTATTATTATTTAGTATTCTGATCTTAGAGTTTATCTTTTAAAAGTGCAAATCGTTTTGAAAACCATTAGCTACTCCAAATTTTACTTAATTGATGGTTACCAATTTTAATACCACACTTTCATGCTCTCATAGAAGTTAAATTTGCTGGCTTATTGAGAAGTCTCAAAGGATGAAAACCTCTAGAACAGATTTGTGGAACAAGGAGGGGTGATCAAGTGAGGTAACAGTTAGCACAAGATTACAGATGTACCTTACTGAATTGATTGGTTTGATAGTAGTTTCTTAATTGATAATTTATTCATTCCTATATGTATCATATTTTAAAAACAGCTTTGTTGGGTTATAATTGATTTACAGGAGTCTGGACGTACTTAACGCACACAATTTGATGAGTGTGGCGATATGCATATACACATGGAACCATCACCACATCTGGATAGTAAACACCCTCCACCTTCACGCTTCCCTCTGCTGCTCCTATTCTTGGTGATAAGAACATTCAGCATGAGACCTGCTGTCTTAAACTTTAAGTGCACAGTCAGTATTGTAACTACACACACTGTGTTGCACAGTAGAAATAAGAACTTAGTCATCTTTCCTAACTTAAATTTTATACCTTTTGAAGAAAAACTACTTCCAGCCCTTAGAAACCACCATTTTACTCTCTGCTTCAAGCATCTGATGACCTCATATAATGGGATCACGCAGTACTTGTCCTTCTGTGACTAGTTTGTTTCGCTCAGAATAATGTCTTCAAAGTTCATCTGAGCTGTTGCATATGGCAAGATATCCTTCCTTTAAAGACTGAATAAGATTCTATTGTATGTATATGCACATTTTCTTTATTCACCCATTGGCAGACATTTAGATTGTTTCCATATTTTGGCTATTGTGAATAAGGCTGCATCAAATCTTCAACTCTTCCAAAAAACTGATGAAGAAGGAACATTTCTCCAGATGAGGCCAACATCACCCTAATGCCAAAGCCAGACAAAGACACTACAAGAAAATCCAATATCCAATATCCAATATCCCTGATGAATATAGATGTAAAAATTCTCAATAAAATACTAGCAAATTGAGTAGGAAAGCATAGTAAAAAGATTGTACACCATGATCAAGTGGGATTTGTCTCTGGGATGTAAGGATTGTTCAATATATGCAAATGAATAACAGTGATACAGCACATTCACAGAATGAAGGATAAAAATATGGTTATGTCAATAGATGCAAAAAAAGTATATGACAAAATAAAAAATCTGTTCATAATAAGAGTCAAACAAACTAAGAACAGAAGAGATTTACTTCAAGATAATAAAGGTCATGCATGACAGGAGCACAGGTAATGTCAAATTCAATGGCGAAGAGTTGAAAACTTTTCCTCTAACATCAGGAATAGGGCAAGGATGCCCACTCTTGCCACTTCTATTCAACATAGTGGGGAAGTCCTGGCCAGAGCAATTAGGTAAGAAAAAGAACTAGAAGGCATGCAAATTGGAAGAAAAGTAAAATTTTCTGTTTAAAGATAGTATGATCTTATATGTAGAAAATCCTGAAGACTCCACCAAAAAAACTAAGAAGTAATAAATAAATTCAGTAAATTTGCAGGATACAAACTCAGTATACAGATATCTGTCATTTTTTTTGTACATGAGGAATGAACTAACCAAGGAGGAAATTAAAAAACCAAGGCCATGTATGTTCAAAAGAATAAAATACTTAAAAATAAACTTAACCAAGTGTGTGAAAGACATGTACACTGAAAAGTGCAAATCACTGATGAGAGAAATTGAACAAGACACAAATAAATGGGACAACTTCCCATGTTTATGGATTGAAAGACAATATTGTTAAAATAGCTATACTAGCCAAAGTAATCTACATAGTCAATGCAATCTCTATCAAAATCCCAATGACATTTTTTACAGAAAATTGTTAAAAATCCTAAAATTCATAGGGAAGCACAAAAAACCTCAAATAGCCAAAGTAACTTCTTTTCTTGAAAAAGAAAACCAAACATGGAAGTAACACTTTTTGATTTCAAAATACATTACAAAGCTGCACTAGTTGAAACAGTATGGTATGGCACTTAGAGATAAGAATGGGTGAGACTTGAATGGGGAATGATGAGCAGTTTAGTCTGGATGAAGCAAATGTGCTTCACATGGATGGATATGTGAGTGTGAGGAATATGGATATTGGCAAGGCAGCCAGAGAGCTGTGGATATGTAGAGCTGAAAGATCCCTTCAAGTTCATGTTTCAGGGTTTACATGAAATAGTCCCTTTAGCAGGGAAGATACCCTAAGCCACCTCCTAAAACCATTTTTGTTTGTAGCGAAATAACTCAGATAACCACAACTGTTTCCAATGCAACCACATTCAAAGGGCATTAGATGCTTATCTAGTTTATCAAAAGGGGTATTGATTACCAATATCTGAAATGTAATACATATATCTTTCCAACTCCAGTGATTGGAAATTATAAACCAAAATATTATTGATGCATATATGCATTGCTATGCACTACAGGCACTGTGCAAGTGAAAGTGTTAGTCACTCAGTCTTGTCCAACTCTTCGTGACCCTATGGACTGTAGCCCACCAGGCTCTCTGTCCATGGGATTCTCCAGGCAAGAATACTGGAGTGGTTAGCCATTCCCTTCTCCAGGGGATCTTCCCGACCCAGGGATTGAACTCAGATCTCTTGCATTACAGGCAGATTCTTTACTGTCTGAGCCACCAGGAAAGCCCTGTAGGGGTAACAACAGGCACTGTAGGAGTAACAAATGATATGTAACAAAGGTCACCGAAAGGTTGAAGCTGAAAGAACAGAACTTTATATTTAGATTGAAAAGCAGCAACTTAAAATCATGTCTAGCTCAAAATAGCATTAAAAATGTAAACTTTTCACAAACTTGTGGGAATCCCACTTACATTTAAAGGAGCTTTGTAACAGCCAGGATTTATCATAAACACATCATTTCACTCTTTATTAACTCTAGAACACCAATTTTTAAAATAAAGTTTATGTCATAATGGCATGGCAGATTATGTGTAAGCGATCTTTAGATGTAAATATAGGCCAACTCTATTGTGCAAATTGCTTCTAGGACCCACAGAAAGGAGAACCCATAAGATTCATTTCCCAGCGGCTTCGCACCTGCTGCTGAATGTCCCAAAGGAGGACTTTCCAGGATTCGAAAAACGTGAGCTCACTTCCACAAACACTTCACCCTACACTCAGAGCGCTCCAGAAAGGCTTTCTTACATTATTGTAATCTGCATCCCTGTAAAATACACCCTAGAGAATTCTATTTCTATATGTCTTCAATTAGCAGGAGAAAACTAATTGTTTTTGTTCTGGTTTTCATTTTGGGGGGAGGGGTCTCTTGTTAAGCTTTGCGTTGCTTGATCTCCTGTTTATTGCAGTTTGCACTCTAGTTCTAACAACCACTACACTGCCCCTGCTTCCAGGTGTAGGTGCCTTCAGGAATTTATGATTTATTTCCACATGTGAAAACACCGAACGAGGCAGGAGCAAGGACAGTGCCCGCACCTCCCTGTTAGCCATCATTCTTCCCTGAACAGTGGCCTCTGGATACTGCCATTTGAACAAAGCAGTCGTCTTTGCTTGTGGTCATTTAGACGATTACAAATCAAGTTTATTTATGCTGTAATTCAATACACAGTCATCATCTTGGCCTCGAAGAAAGCAATTCAGTCTAAGAGCTCAACAAACATATTGGGCATCTCCCGTGTGACAGGTAAGGAGACCACTGAGATGAATGAGATACGGTGTCTACACCTGAGAAAGTGGATCCAACAGCATGGTGAGTGCAATGGTAGGGAGGATGCGCGGGTGAGAGGGTGGGTGAGGCTGGCCATGATGGTGGCATCATCGTGTCTTTGTGCTTCATCTCAGGACGTAAAAGCCCCTGGAGTGAGTCTTAGAAACGCCTTCCCAGGCAGACGAGGAGGTTGCTGCATGAATTTTCAAGCAACAGAGATCAATGTCTGTTGTGTCTAAAATACACAGTTTTTGTTTCCTCTCAAATCTAGGTGAGAAATAGTTTGTCTTGGAGACAGTTAAACACGCTGCTCTGAGGACAGAGGGGGCACCATGCACCTCCAACAGAAGAGTTTCAGGTGAAGGTGAGACGCCATCACCTGTGTCTCAAGGGAGCCTGACTTCTGCAGCAGAGAAGTGGCCTAGGGTAGGTGGGGCGCTAGGTCAGCACAGGAGAGACCAGCAACGTGGGCAGGGCCCCCGGGGGGCTGGCCTCATGGAAGCAGATGGGGTCCTGGGGCTGGGGTGACGGAGCCTCGGGGGGGCAGTCACCCTAGGGAGCCAGGCTGCCTGCCTGTTGGGGTGTATCCACTCAGTAGGACCCTTCAAGAAGGCACCTCAGGCCCTGTGGGGCCTCAGAAGCAGAGCTCCTCGGCTGGCCTGGGCAGTTTGCGAGGTCTGGTCACGAAGGCCTCATAAACAGCTCCTGACAGAAGGCCTGAGTGACTGACAGCCCAGAGGCCATGGCCTGAAGGCGCCGTGAGTGGATCTGCTCCTGCTCCCATGGAAACGCACAAGCTTGAGAGACAAGGTGCGGGTTTTAATGACAGACTTCTTTTTATAACTTCTCTACCTTATCCTCTTCCATCTGACCGCCGTTCCCATGGCAACCAGATCAGAAAGGCCATCAGCAGCTGGAACTCCAATCTGCCCAGAGGATTTCGAGACTGTGAGCCCGGCTCCTCTGGGAGGCTCACCCCCATGTGTGTCGGCCGGGTGGAACCTGCTGCAAGGGTCCTGGACACTCAGCTCCTGCCATGTGGATGGAACTGCAAAGGCTGCATCCGGCGGGGCAGGTGCGGGACCAAGTTCTGGTCCCACATTGTGGATGAATCTTACAATTAGAGAGAACAGTATCGGGCTGCCTATGGGTGGAGGAGGAGTACTCTTTGGCAAGTCACAGTAACTCTCCCAGAATGCCTCCCAGCACACGGGTCGAGAGCCCACGGCACCTGAGGAAACACTTTCCCCCTGGACAATGCTGTCTCTTTGTCCACTCGCTGCTGTCAGCACCACAGAGGAGTCGGGTGTCCTGTCTGTCCACCTGCAGGTGCCAGGGCAGCCCCATCTCCTCTTCTGATTGGCGGGGCTCATGATCCTTTACTGGGGTGCCTGTTACCCCGACCACGTGACGATGTTCTAGCGAACAAGGAGAAGCTGCAGGTAAATACACGGGGTCATCGTCTCTGAAATCAACCCACGGAGGCCAGAATAAAGCATCAGCTTGTGCGTCTCCTTTCAGACAAGAATATGATGTTTCACTTTCAAGGAACTTCTTCTTTGCTGCTATTGTCCTTAGACTTAAAAGCAAACTACTTCCTTCTTTTTTTCTAAAAAAATTTTTTCCTAGTTTCTTTTTTTCTAAAAATCTTATACGATTTAAATTATAGATGCAAATGATGGTAAGAGCAAAAGCTAAGAAAGATCATAAACTCCAAAATGGCATTTTCAACACTCCTGCTCCTAACAATATATTTCCTTTGTCAGTTATCTTTCTGGACACTGTTGGTTGTAGGTCTTTGGGTTAACCACTCAACTGCCTTGTTCTCATGTGGTTGCAGGTCTTTGGGATCTAAGTATCCCCATCATTGAAACAACATGATCCCAAAGGTTTCATAAGTTGAGGCAATCCTGAGTGACACTTACCATCCCACAGTAATTCCAAGAAAAGTGTAGTCATTTTGTCTTAGCAATGTGAGTATTTGCAGAAAACACTACCCAATGCTCTAGACAGCAAGTAATTTCAACAGCATTTTGCTTGAGAAGAAACGAAGATCTGCCTGGAAAACTCAGAGACCTCTTTCCTTCCCACCCTGGATGCTGCTTTTCTGATCTCTGAATGGTATGCTTTACAGGGTAACAGCCGGAAAGTCATTTTGACTGTTACATGATAACCAACAAATCTTTAAAAAGTGACCTGCCTTCTTCCTTCTCCAACATGGAGAAACTAATGAGAAAACAGAACAAAGGAGAACACCACGCGGCACTGAGCGGCTGCGTCTGCCAGCGTCACTGTGACCTGCGGTGACTCGAGGACCCCGGGGCTGTCTCTGACGTCCAGGAGCCGGGCATTCTTTCTCACCTTCTCATCTGCACATGTGAGAAGGCAGCCGTGATGCGGTGTCATATAAGAGGGCCAAGTGGAACTTGTTCCAACAGGGCCGCCGCACTGAGCTTACGATTGGACGCCATGGGAAGTGCTGGTCCTCCCATCTCAGCCACGATGCGTAAGTAACGTGATGGGAACACGTCTTCCCTCCCTCCAGGTGCCAGTCTGCCTCCTCCTGATCAGAGGGGCTCTCAGCTCTAACGACACATCGCACATTACGGCCACTCCGGATCTGTCTCCCCGCTACTCTGCCTGCCTGTTTCCACACCCGGTATTTCTCGTTTAGCAAATTGTTCTTGATGTGACGTGTTCACAATAAGCCCATAAGCACAGCTGAAGCACAATTTCCTGCTCACTTCAGTCAAAATACATTAATCCTCTGGATATTTCTCGGGGACAATGCTATCTCTCTTGTGCAGACTTGATTTCTCTCTTTCAGCTGCAAAGGAAACAAATCCTCGAAAATTGGTTTGAAAAGTGACACACGGAACCATCGGGCTAGAGTTCCTGGTGTGTGGAGTTCTTCAACACTAGTCTTTGCAAGATGCACCGTCTGTCAGACACTCATGTGCAAGTGAAATTAAGAAGAGTCACTCCATGGCTGAGCCAAGGGGGTCTTCCAGAGTTGCCTTAAGTCCTAACTTGGGGCGAGAGCCATGTCAGCCCTGCCCCCCGCCCCTCGCTCTGTCCTGCTTTGTCCCAGTTGCAAATCCAAGGAGACCCAGCACCACCTCAAGGCACAGGGCTCAAGCCTTGTGATTTTCAAATAAACCTGAGAATCGAGGCGGTGGGGATTCAGGTGAACACACCCTGCTTAGCATGAAATGCTAAGGAAGTCTGTCTTTTTATGTAGGCAGGTAGGAAGATGTGAAACTGCTCCTGTGTTTTACATATGTGTATACATCAAGGTGGACCCATAGGTAGGTATGTATGGATGTGGGAATATGTATATGTATATAGGTACATATGTATGTGTGTGTGAAGGTAAACGTGTAGGTGTGTGGGTAGAAGTACATGTAGACATGTATGTAAATAGACATGTAGGTAAGTGTGTATGTATGTAGGTACACATGTATATGTGAAGGTAAGTATGCAGGTACATATGTATAGAAATAGGTAAGCAAGTATGTAGCTAAGTATGTACATATGTAGGTATGTGTGTAGGTGAGTATCTAGGAAGATATGGGAGTATGTGTGTAGGTATGTAGGAGGCAGGTGTGTACACAGGTAGGACAGGTGCAGGAGGTGAGTGTGCACACAGGTGGGCACAGGTGCAGGAGGCAGGTGTGCACACAGGTAGGACAGGTGCAGGCATCACTGACTCCTATGCACCAGCTTCTGGTGATGCCTGCTGGCTGAGGGGATGGGCTGCGGCAGGCCTTCTGGCCTGTGAGATGTACACTGACCTGCTGGCTGCAACGGGGCTTGTCTCACAGGGAATACCTGGCACCTGCTGGTGTGGGAACCCAGGGGGCTGTGGGCCCCTGTCCACCCACAGCCCTGCCCTCCCTGTTCTGGGACCTTGTGTGTGCCTGGACCCCCACCTGTTCACGTCTGATTCCAGCGGGACATGGGGCCCCGGGCGCTCAGGTTTCTCCCAAAGAGAAGCAAAACAGATGCCTCTGCCTGCTCTGGCTGCATCCTCAGGCTTCGGCAGGGACAGTCTGAGCAGCCTGTCTGGGATTATGACCCATGTCAGCTCTGAGGTCTGTGTTCTAAGGCCTCATTCAAGGGAGAAACAGCATGGTTCCTAGGGGTGTCACATCTGCTGTCATTCACCCGACCAGAGGCAACGTGTGTGCACATGTGTGTGCATGTACATCTATGTGTGCTCACGTGTGTTCACTGAGCACCAGGACACGTGTGACAGAAGTTTTCTTGGTGGTAGCTCTGACCACAATTTTTCAGTCATTTGGGACGTGACAGATAGAATTCTGAAATACTGCAATATTGCCCCTAAATTCCAAAGCATTGTACTCCAAATGGTCAGTCTAGATGGATGATTGAGTAAATCACGTGATGAACTGCGCAATGTAGACAAAAAGTCTGAGAACTTTAGGTCAAGGGACTAAGAACACAGTGTCTACAGGGATCTGGGTCTCAGTTCAGACTAGCTGTGAGCATGCACAGACAATGGGGGCTGCTGCCTGCAGTGAGGCGCTGCCGTGTTCTTCCTGGTCTGTGTGCTGATCTCTTACCTCGAGAGCGACATGTGTGCACAGAGTCATCATCTACCTCAGAGAAAGCTACCAGTGCAGAAGCAGTGATGGACAGTCCACACAGGGGTGATGGACAAGAGTCAGCAAGGCCACCTGTCACCACAACAGTGTGGCCGGAACCACCAGGCTTTTCAAGAGAACCAGAAATCCAGGTTTATGGCTGGTATTTTCTAATGGAAGATGCCGAGAAAGTAGCTGGGACGTAGATCCATGGGATGTGTGTGTTGGTTTGGGGCTGGAAGAGGAAGGAGAGAAAACACAGAACTTCCCCTTAGTTTTCAACTTAACCTTTCTCACTGAGTCCAGCTCAGCAGCAGGACTGTTTGCAGCTCTCGTGAGGAAGCAGGTGGGGGAGGCGGCTTGGGAAGCTTGGGCTTGGACCAGCTGCTCGGCCCCACCCTCTGCCCATCCCCCAGGCTCTATGGGTTCACCACACAGATGTCCCAGGACCCTGCTGTGACAGGACTTACTGCTAAGACACAGTCAGTCTTAAAACAAGAAACATGTGTGTATATGTGTATATGTACATACTTATGTGTGTGTATATATAATTCCCTATATATATATATATATACACACACACACACACACAACAGGTGAGCTTTTGGAACTCCACCTTAAGAATATAAAATGTTCAAGAAACATGTCTGTCATTCAGTTCATGTGTCAGGCCTGTGCCAACCAAGTATAGACTCACATCTCTGCAGAGTTGAGAAGGGTCAGAGAAAGAGAGCAGGGGCCGTGATTCTGCCCATGAGTGAAAGGATGGCCTTGGTGTGGACAAGGACCTTCCCGGAGTCCAGAGGAGGAAGGCAAAGATCACACAGAAGGAGAGAGTTAACTGAATTTAGAGTAGACTAGAATTCTTCCATTTTACTAATTTAAATATTACTATATCATCATCAGCTCATTTTTCAAGAATGGCATAAATTATAAAAGGGAGTCCTATTTTTATTTCTTGATTTGCTTCATGAAAACATTTAATGTGAAGGATCCGTTCTATTTTTGTATATATATATTAAAAAAATCTCCCTTAATTTAGGATGATTCCATAATTTATACATTATTATAGACTTTTGAGGTGAGTAGCTTCTTTTAAAAGATACAGACATTGTCTCAGATTTGGTGAAGAAACGGATGTTCAAAAAGTCTAAGTGGGTGCTGCCTTTTAAATCATATTAAAAAATGACCCCCAGCAAAATGAAAATGGCAGTATTTGTTCACGCCACATCCTGGGGCTGCAGGAGCAGTGATCAGTGTCTGGGCTGCTGTCACATGATGTGTCTTGGGTCCAGCACTTTGCCACAGGCAGAAATCTTAATTAAGGCCTTTTCCAAAGAGCACCTGGGGGTGCATCACCAAATTGGAGTAGAAATAGGTGAATGACCAACTGCTACCAGGGCAGGATCCCTCTGAAATCACATTCCCCCCAGAGGTCATGTCATCACTGACATGGTCAGCCTGAGGACACTTCAGTTAGCCGTGACCTCCAGGGAGGAGGATGCTAGCCCTGGGGGAAGGGGGCTGAGGATACCATCTTGTGTGCGCACACGTGTCTGTGGGCCCACGGCCCTAGCGGGGTGCTGACTGAGAGAAATACGGTCCCTGAGCATCCTCTCATCCTAACTGGGTGCATTTATCCACTTTCTGCCAGGTGGGGGAGACTATAGTACTTCTGGGGTCTTGAGGATGCTGCCCAACAGGCCTGTATCTCAGAGCAGACTCTACATCTGGTCACAGGACAGTCGCACCCCTCCGAGGGGCACGGGTCACAGATGGGTCGCTCTGCTTCCGCACACAGACCCCTGGCAGTGAGCCTCTGGGACAATTATGCGGCTCAAATCGGGAGTCTGCTTCCTTCCAGATTTCTCTGGGCTGTGCGAGCTATTGTGACCAAATGTTCCCCAATCTGCTCCTTTCTTAGCCAAAGTCATTCCCTGATACTTTTGCTTCGAGACACCTGACTGGCATCTTGTTTCCTCAGGGGCCTGAGGGACTCATCTGTCATTGGGTGGGTGACTGTGTGACTCTGGAAGTTTCTGTCCATCAGGGCACCAGCTCTGCAACGTCATCTGGTGGCCTCCATACATTAATCCACTGTTCACACCTCTCAGCATTTTCTGATGGGGCATTTTTCTGTGATTTCTGAGGAACAAATCCCTTCATGGCTCCAAAGTAGTGTGTTTGCCCTGGAGCAGTAAATCCGTAAATTTAGGGTTTTCTACTTGTGTTAGTAGAAGGAAGACAGCATCAATCTCCAAGTTTTTTTAAACCATGAGGAAAACATAAAGATGGAGAATGTTTCTGAATAATAATTCTTGGGCAAAACCCACCTCATCTATTTCAGCCTGATCAGTCCTTAAATGAGATGAACTGCCTTCTCTTGTCCTGTCAATTTTGCAGCTTCTTTTTAGGAATAATTTTACATCCTTAAAAAAATGAGATATAACTGACAGGTAACACTGCTTGAATTTAAGGTGTAGGAATGCTGATGTATTCTTGCAAAATGATTGCCTTTTAGTTGGAACTAACACCTCTACTCTGTTACAATCAGACAAAAGAATGGGTAGAGGATAGACAAAAATGTCTGATAGACATTTTTTTTTTTGAGGAAGACATACAGATGGCCAACAGGTACATGAAAAGTTGCTCAGCATTACTAATCATCAGGGAGATGCAAATCAAGCCACAGTGAGATGTCACCTGACGCCTGTTAGGATGCCCTTCTCTGAAAAAAAAAAATAGCAAAACAATAGAAAGTAACAATGTGGTGAGGATGTGGAGAAAAGGGAACCCTGGTATATTGTGGTGGGAATGCCCTGGTTCAGCCACTGTGGAAAACAGCAAGGAGGTTCCTCAGAGATTTAAAACAGAGGTACGGTACCACCCAGGGGCACTACTGTGGGTGTTCAGCCAGAGGAAATGTGTCCTTTGGGTTTAATCAACTTTACAATCTGCGAGACACCCACCATTCTTGTGCTGCCCCTTGAATTATTAAGTAACCACTGATAATGCAAAATAGAGGGCAGCCTTCCTGGTGTGTCCTTCTGGAAACCCACCCTTTGGTTCCATCTTGTTCCCCTAGTTGTCATTCTGCCTGATGGTAACAGGGCAACAAGTAAAAAGTGCCAAGTGAGAGGCAGTTTTGACAGAGAAAGAGACAAAATGAAGAGGCACAGACTGAGCGGGCAGCACAACCCTGAGGACACCTGCTCAGACCTCCCTGGACGTGGGGCCCGTGGTCCACATGCATCTTTCCACATGAACACACACCCTCCATGAGATGGGAGCTGGTTTGAAACCATCATTCAGGAAAAGAGAGGAGACCAGCAGAGTCTGGGACCTTCTCCCGCCTGCGCTCCCGCCTGAGGAGCCATTGCCTTCCTGAGCCCCGCTTTCTGAGTTGAAGTCTGGACCACATGCCCCTTGCTCAGGTAATGGGACTGTTGTAAAGACCACAGGATGTCAGAAAGCTATTTAGTTTGTAAAATGCTCCAAAACGGGGGCCACTGTTATTTCTCTGTACACTGTCAGGATGCCCCGGCCCTCCATGCAGTGGCTCAGTTTACTCTGTGATACAAACATACGGCTCCTTCTATAGCTTCTTAGTGAGACTCTGCATCTCAATTTTGGGAGGTGAGCAGAGAGCAGCACAGAAAACGTCCTCTCTGGACTGGCCCTTACAGTCAGTGGCTGGAGACGGAGAGAAACCTGACCGGGATGAGCAGGTCGTTGCGGGTAGCAAGGAGACAGGGTCGGTGATGAGGAAGATGCGGGAGGGTCCTTTACGCAGTGCAGCTGATGTGAGTGGAGCCGTGCCCCCCACAGAAGCCACGTGGAGGTCCTACCCCCAGGGCCTCAGAACAACACGTTCTGTGGACAGAGGGTCCTTGTAGGTGAAGTCAGTGGGGGTTAGTGAGACCACAGTGGAGTAGGGGGACCTGACCCAACCCACCAGCTGTCCTTGTGAGAAAACGGGTCTCAGAGACCACCCGGTCTGGGGGATGGGGGGCACCTTCCCCTGCGGCCCTGCCCACACCCTGGGCTGGGTCCCACCTCCAGAGCTGGGAGGGGCTGATGCAACTCAGTGCGAGGGGGTCATCTGAGGCTAGACCAGATGGGGGGTGAGAGGATATTGGGGGTATGTCTGTGAATCAGGAATAGCTGTCCCCTTCCTGTGGGCTCCATGGGCCCCACAGGGGAGCTGCAGGGCCAGCGGAGGTGCAGGCAGCCGGCGGGGACGTGGGGGGTGCTTCAGAAGGGACCACGTGGATGGGCAGTGCTTGACTTGATGGCCCTGGCCTCGGGAGGGGTGTGAGCCTAGTCGTCAGGACGTGGCGCTCAGACTTCAGGGGACTGCCGGCCACCTGGCTGCTCCCACACGTGGTGCGGCTGTGGGACACAGACTGGGGCAGGCCACCCGCGTGTGACTCAGCAAGACTTACACACGCGTCATCAGAGCCTTGCCCTGGGCCACACAATGTGCTTTTTGGTCAAGTAAGTAAGAAAATTGGCCCCAGACTGAAAAATTAAAACTTCTCATTTTTGGCAACACTGGGTCAGTTGTAGCATTTTCTTTTTATTATTTGGTAATGGGAGAGGAAAAAAAATTAAATTACTTATTTTTGTCTAATTCCTGGTGATTTATGCCACCTTTTGTTTCTTTCTTTGAATGTATGTTTTGCAGTACAATCACATGTTCCAGTTTTAGACCCTGATAGATTCAGGTCAGAACAACGGACACATTATTCTGGCGTGTGGGGGGCAGGGAGTGCTGGATGGGGGTGGGGGAGGGGATAAAGCCTGAATGTTCTGTGTCTCCATGAGTCATAAAGAAAGTCACAAAGCAAGGAAGCATTGCTGCGTTCACGCTTGTAGCACTTTCTGCCTTGGTCCTCTCCATGGCCTGTGGGGACCTATGTCCCCATGAATTTTAGTTCATTTATTCACGCACCAAGTAGCTACGAGGTGTTCGGTGCGGGAAAAACAGTGCTGTAACAGAGGTGTGGTCCTGCCCTTGGTCCCTGTTTCCTCCCCACTTTAAATTCTTCTATAAGCAGACTTGAAAAGCTTGACAGAATGAGTACATCGTTTTAGCCAGTAGCCGTGTCTCCTGGAAATCAGCTTTGGGTCTGAGGTTGCCAACTGTCTTTGACTGAAACAGTGTCCTGTCTGGATTCCCGCTTTTTGTTTACCTTTAAACATGGAAACACATTTGTGTGAGTGGTGAACTGAAATCCTGCACTTGCTGGAGATCTTCTGCTCCACGATGAAAGCCACAGTAACAACACCATCAGCTGTGAATGCTGGGGGAAAATAACCCTTTGTTCTAATTTTTAAAATCTGCGGACTGAAACAGCACTCATGGGGCCCATAGCCCAGGCAGTAGATTAAAAGCCTGTTAAATGCTATTTTCAGCTTGGCAGAACACCAACTGCGGGTTACCCTTCAGCTCCACTTCCTTTGAAATATGGCAACGTCACCGTAACCAGGTGACCACACTGAAGTGTCATTTTAGAATGATTAAACAACTGTACACACAAACGGAACTAGGCTTACTCTCCAATTCCTAACCATAAAACGCAGGCTGAGTCAAGGAGTGGGATGGGGGCTTTGACCTCCCAAATGCCCACGTGGGCCCCAAACCACTCCAAATAAATTTATAATCTAGTAAAAAAGTATGTGGGGTGGGTCAGTGCTGCTTAAGACAAGCCACTTCCTTTACTAACTCTACCCCCAACCATAAACCTCTCCTATATTGAAATTCTTTAGTTATCTCTGGTTAAAAACCCCAAACTTGTGCTGATTTAGTGACTTTCTAGGCTTTCTATTTTTTTTATTATTATTTTAAATTCTCAAGCAAACCACGGGTATAACTTGTATATTTCTGTGCAGGCAGGCTTGGACCACCCACTAATTTTAAACAGTTTGATTTTGGCTAAAATAGTTTTTAGACCACAATTTGCATAATATGGTTGGTTTGAGAATTGCATTTTAGCATAAGTGGTAGAAATTGGCAATATGAATTAAGTCTTGCTACAAAACTAATCTTGCAAAAATAGTTCCTCGGTTACAGCATGTGGCTTTAAGAGAATTATCAGTAAAAGGCAGTAGATCTATGCTGGAGGAAATTTCCAGGTTTTATGTCAAATATGTAAAGTTCACACCAAGAAAGTCACCTTTATGTTCATTTATAAATGCTTCCAGAGGATGTCTACCTTTTTAAGGACAAAAAGACAGCTTGTAGCTTCCAGATTCAATGAAAAGTGTCTCAGGGGCTATGGTGCCAAGTAAAAATAAACCTGATCCAGGGCCACCACGCAGTGTGCACATGCACACTTAGACTGAGGAAGACGATTTCCATCCAGTGCTACATCTGGATGTAGATCTTCTTCTTAAAGAAGATTTGGGGCATTAAGGTGTGTGAGCTCTAGACATGTTCCATGTCACTGAGTTAGAAATAGAGACTAGAATCAAACTTCCTGTTTGGGTATGAAGTATAATCCTTCCTAGTCATCATAGTTGTCATCACCATCACTGTCGTCATCACCATCATCACCAGTATCACCATCACCATTATCCATATCACCATCACCAACACCACCATCAACACCACCATCATTATCCATGTCACCATCACCATCATCACCATCACTACCACCATCATGTAACTGAACTTCCATCTTGTGGAGAGCGCTGCACGCTGGGCTGTGAGCAAGGGTGCATCATCGTGCATTTGCAAAAGGATAAAAACAAATTTTGGGTGAGTAGTAGCAAAGAACAATTTAATTAGGCCAATAAAATAGGAATCAAATAGGCACACTGCAATCATGCTAAAATCTGTCCATCTCTTAGAGGTGGGTGCAGTTAGATAGGAGCAGTTCCTTGCTGCCAAAGCAAAGATATTGTGATCTCTGACAAGATTCACAATAATCACAATAACCAGGAAAAGCCTGGTCTTGCTGAGTCCAAACCTGAGTCCAAAACCTGGAGATGGATTTCTAGCATGTCCTGTTGATCAGCTTAAACATTTATGCAACAGAAAGTTTTAAATGCAGTATGCTTTGGCCACCTGTTGCCCAGAGCTGACTCATTGGAGGAGACCCTGATGCTGGGAAAAATTAAGGGCAAGAGGAGAAGGGGACAATAGAGGACAAGATGGTTGGATGGCATCGCTGACTCAAGAGACATGAGTTTGAGCCAACTCTGGGAGATGGTGATGGAGAGGGAAGCCTGGCGTGCTGCAGTTCATGGGGTTGCGGAGAGTTGGACTCGACTGAGAGACTGAACTGAACTGAACTGTGGAGAGTCTCCATTCTCCTGGAATAGCCCACAGAGGATGGTGTGTGTATGTCATAATTTTTGTAGAGTTTCACATCCAGAGCTCCCTCCGGGTTCTCAAAGGCAATCTTCTAAATGTGTGTGTCAGACCATTGCACCAGAGTCAATGCAGTGACCTGATAAACGCAGGGTCCTGGGCTCTGCCCCAGATGGAATCAGCAAACAGGAACCAGGCATCTGCATTTTAATAAATGGCCTGTGTGAACCCTCTCCACTACATCACTAGGACTTTTTCTTCAGACACACACGCTCACCCCCACTCACTCACTCACTGTTTCTCAAAACTACCCTCAATTAAAAGTGGAAAATAGTGTGGAGCAGGTTACAAGGAGACATTTCAGGAGGCCGGGAGCCAACTGCTCAGCTGTATCGCCCCCCTCACCCCGTAGCCTGTTTGGATTCAAGGGTGAATGTAAACCAGCTGGGGGATTTATGGACTTCTCGTCCTTCAGACAATCCTTCATAAATATCGCTTCTCCCCACTGGGCATTTCAGGAGGATTAGAAAATGGAATTCAAGGTTTTCTTCACTGACAAGAACCCAGAGGCCAGTAGCTCTGTGTCTTGCTGAGGACAAAGCCATGTGATCTGTGAACCAGCCGGCCGAGGGCAGAGTTGAGATTTTATTCTCTTCTTTCTAAGAACTCCACACCCTGAACAGTCATCACTTTCCCCAACACCAGAGCTGGCCAGTGATGGACCCTGTCTGTGCCTGCTTGGGGAACAGCCAGGTGGGATGGGAAATGAACCTGCAATCGCCAGGTAGTTTCAGAGCTGAGTTGATGGCTGGCGACCTGTCGGTTGGCAGAGAGCATGCGGACAGCACCTCCAGGAGTCGTGGAGAACTGACTCTGTCTCCGCCATTTCCACCAGGTGCCAACCCCAACCAAGGTGAGCTGCCCGGGGTCCCATGGTGCTGCCGCGCCTGCACCCATGGGCCCAGCCATGCCCCCGCTTTCCACCCACTGAGATGCTTCACCCTGCATCCCACAGTGCTGTTTCCTGCATCTACACTGAGAAAGACAACCATGTTCTGTAGTGTGGGAAGCACGAGTGTGCACATACAGAAACACTGCACACACGCATACTATACACATGCACACACGCACACACTGCACACTGTACACATGCACTCACATGCTACACACTGCACACGTACATACTGCACACATGCACACAAACTGCACACACACATGCTGCACACTGTACACATGCACACACATACACTCACACACACACACACACACACACACACACAAGTCTGAGGTGGCCTCACTGTAGCAAGCACTGCCCAGGGGCTGCAGGGACAGGCCTGGGGGCTGAAATCATCTGTTTCCCAAAATTGGGATCATGGTATCTCACTATTGCATGAAAATAATCTTTATACACACAAGTAGGAATTATTTTTCAATAAATGTTGCCAGGATGCCTGTGTTTCGGGTGGGGCTGGGTAATAACATAACCATACGGCACCATCTCTCTTCTCCCACCATTCTACTCATTTCCTGTTTTTTTCTGTGGCAATCGAGCATCTTATCTTAATTACGTTTAAAAAACTCATGGAAAAACATTAGGAAATAGCAGTAAGGTTAAGCTTAAATCTACATTCTACAATAAAACTTACAAGAAGAAACTGAAAGGATGCCCTGTCTCCACTACTAGGACTGCATTGTCTAAACCATGCTGCTCCTCCCAGCAACTCAGAACTTTCTGTTTCTCCAGAACTCAGCTCAGGTGTTGTCTCTCCCCGCCTGATGAGAAACAGCCCATCTGCTCTGAAACTTCTGACCTGACCTTAGTGCTGTCTGTCCGTCCAGGCTTCCCAGGTGGCGCCAGTGGCAAAGAACCCACCTGCAAAGCAGGAGACATAAGAGACATGGGTTTGATCCCTGCGTCGGGAAGATCGCCTGGAGGAGGGTGTGGCAACCCACTCTGGTATTCTTGGCTGGAGAATCCCCACGGACAGAGGAGCCTGGCGGGCTGCAGTGTACAGGGTCGCAGAGTCAGACGCGACTGAGCATGCATGCATGCATGCAAACATATGCAGTTTTGTTCGTTTTTTAGGGCTACATTTTTTCAACATCTGGAAAGGTCTTGACGGTATTTTTACTGTTTATTTTTGCTAACAGAAGATCACAGCTTTGGGTCGCGCCTGACATTAAAAAAAATTGTACTGGACGCTGCCATTCTCAAAGGCAGGAACCACGCTCTGCAAAGCACACCTGGGCGTTCCACAAGCACGTCCAGTGTGTGCAGGTTGTGCCCATCTCTGCACGGTCAGGGAGCCTGGGGACCGCGGTGAAGCTGGGAAGGACGATGGCCGTGAAGACAGGCAGGTGCAAGGACTGTGAAAGCAGCCGCTTTCTTTTCGGGCAGAACAAATGACTCCAACACCCCTTTCCTCTCGGGGAAGTTCACGGTTGGGTGGCTGAGTCGCAGGGAGGTTAAGCGAGCTCCCTGCAGCATCTTCTGCCACACACACCTTCCTGCTGTAAGCTCGTTCTGCTTGAATTAGAGCCCAAGCACCTTCCAGCCCCGAGTCATTTGCTCTGACTGTGAACCCAGGGGGCCCACTGCTGGGGCCCCGGCCACCGAGCACCCCACAGCGCTTGCTCGCCGTCCTTGCCATCTGTTTGTCAACAGACGTCTTCTTTTATCAGCAGACTCAAGACTCTCTTGTCTGTTTCTTTGTGTGCATGTGTGGTGCATCAGAAAAAAAGACAGTAAATGATTTTTAAATTTCATCCTTTTTCATGACTTTTCTTATTCTTGATATCAAGATCAGGACACACTCTGGTAATTATCTATTACTGGTTATTTGTTTTACTATCGGATAATACACACTAACCCTTGATCTGATCATCTATACTAATGTGACTTTGGGTACAATAATATGTATCTAAACCATTAGGTGTGCTCACTGCTGTGAAGATCCTTTGAATATTTTTCCACGAAGATGAGTAATGCTAGTCAGAAAAATTTAATGACACGTGGACTTATTTATGAAAGTTTGAATTTGGTCGCAAGGTTCATTTCCGGTTTGCTTCCAGTAACCCCTCTGAAACAGAGGAGGTCTGCCTGCAGGACTCATGGTTTCTGGGGGGACAGACTAGAATGCCCTGTGGAAAGTTCTGAATGACCAAGCCTCAGGTCTAGAGGTGCCGGAGGTCGCTCCGTCCAGTCCCTCTGAGCTGGGGTTGAGCCCCAGCCGGGGTGTCTTTGTGCCTGAGACCAAGCATCATTGCCAATGGACAGTGAGGAAGTCCTGGAGCATTTGCTGCAGATTCCTGGGTGCCCCCTAGAGCCTCAAACTCAGGAGGATGCTGCTGGGAAGACCCCGGGCTGGAATGTTCACCCCCATCCCCCCACTCACCCCGTTGAAGCACTTTACTTGCCCTTCAAACAGTTATGAAGGGCCTTCCTGATGTCGGGGGCAGGGTGCCATGGTGCCAAGTAACCCTAACCCTCTGCCTGAGGGATGGCGAGGGCCCGGTGTTGGGCCCGGTGCTGGGAGGAGAGGTGAGCAGATGGGCTCAGCCTGGAGCTGGAGTGAGGGGGAGGCTGGGCCCTCTGGGAGACACCCCCCACCCCCCCAGCCCAGGAGGGCTTCCTGTGGGCAGAGGCCTGTTTCCCTCCTGCCCCTGTCCCTCCCTCCTGATCATCACAATCAACACCTGCCCTGGGCACCTCGGCTGCTGACGCTAGTCTGACAGCCACGTTCCCTGGAGTCTGTGTCCCCCAGCCTTGTCCACGCTGGATTAGGGTGACAGTTTTCAACAAGGATTAGCATCTGTGAGTGTGGCTTACACTTCAGCATCAGCTCGTGCAGGGAAGGGATGTGGAGACACTCACTGTCTCCCCACCCGCCCCACGAGCTGGCTCGGAACTCAGGTGAGGAGATGGGCTGTCCCTGGAGGGGTTTCTGCTGGGGTGAGTCCTCTGGGCCAGACAGGTGACTGGCAGAGAACCAGGGCGGGGGGCAGGGGAGGTGGGTCATTAACAGGAAGTGGGGAGACCATTGGAGAGAGAGCTGGACCTAGTGTCCCCCAGGGCCTAGAGGCCGGGCAGGCGCAGATGGCCAGTCCCTCCAGCCCCTCAGGGCTTCCACACGGGCCCTGTGGTTGAGACTTTCCTCAGACCTCTGGTGTTTGATCCAGGTTCCGAGATTCACTCAAGTGTGAGTCCAGGTGAACTGGGGAGCTGCCAGACTTCAGCGTTCTAAACCACACAACAGAGCTTCTCTTATGGTGCAATGGATATGAACCTGCCCGCCAGTGCAGAGGACCCAGGTTCCATCCCTGGTCCAGGAAGATCCCACATGCCACGGAGCAACTGAGCCTGAGTGGGGCAACTCCTGAAGCCTGTGTGCCATGGCAAGAGAAGCCACCGCAACCAGAGCCTGCGCCCTGCAACTAGAGGGAAGCCTCCGCTTGCGGCAACTAGAGAAAGCGTGTAGCAATGAAGACCCAGTGCAACCAAGGTGACCACACAGCAGAGAGAAGTACAAATGCCAAAGGTGAGAGCCCTTCAAGGTCAAGGGAGGTTATCAGCACCTGCATGACCCAGCCCAGCACAGCCAGGACGTCGCTCACTGTAGGTCCTTAGCAACGTGGTGGGAGAGCCTGGGCAGACGGAGGGCCTCCTGGGGAGGCTGTCCCCTGCCAACGATCGTCCCCTGAGGGCAGGGAGCAGTGGGTGGAGGCCGAGGCTGGTGGACCCAGGCCTGGCTCCACTGCTGGGAACACCTGGCCCAGCATCCTCGCCTCCAAAGCGAGGAGAGTCCAGCTCAGTTCCCTGGCCTGCTGGTCTCTGTGCCCCTGCACAGGGTGTGGACCTGACCAGGTCATGCTGGTCTTGTCCTTATTGACCTCGGAGACTGCAGGGCTCCTGGGAGTGCCCCCGTGAGCCCAGGCTCAGCTGAGGGCTGACCCCCAACTTGGCCTTCATGGGAGGATGCCCTGTGAGCTGTCCATGCAGACAGAAGGCAAGAGCTGCTATAAATGGGCCACATTTCAGAGGAGCCAGGTCCACAAAGACCCCATAATTGTTCTCGTTTCCTGCTTTTATGGTGTGCCATGGATTAGGTGATAAGTGTGTTTTTTGGGCTAATGGCAACAGCATGTTGAACTAAAATACCATTCCTGGATAAAATGATCAATCTCGCTGACTTCACCCACAAACACATCATATTGGGGGGTTGCTGATATGCTTTTATGATCTCCTGTCAGAGAGGGTACCATCATCACACTTGATAAACTGTTCTTTGGGGGCTTCCTTTTAATTTTATTTTTTATGCAATCATGGGAGCCCATAACCAATAAATTTAGCCTGATGCTTTCTCACTATTAACTAATCCCAAAGCAGCCCTCTGGGGTCTGCCTGGCACAAACCCTTCAAAGAATTTGTGCAGGATATTGGAAATGATATCCACCCTGGGACGGGGGTTTAAGGACTAAGCTGCTACTGTTTTCTTTGCCGTTAGAGTTACAACTCAGCTAAATGTCATTTAGTCAAAATGCTGCATTCTGCAGGATTTGCAGATGGGACTGACTATTTGCCTTTAATAAACTCATTGACTCGCGAAAGCGGTGTTAGAGGATTTGTTTGAGGAAAGGATGTGCGAGTGGCACAGACTGAGGACGCCCAGCTTCTCATTAGGTCCTTGCAGTCTCCAAAGTGCTTGAACCCAGATGGAGCTCCTGGGTCTTTCTGGAAAACACTATAACAGCTGCGGAATGGGAAGGGAATTCAAATGAGGCTCTGAGCCCTCACCAGGATGAGAACTGAGCCCCCACCAGGACACAGACCCATAGCAAAGCCTTCTCATTCTTTCCTCGAGTCGTGGCTGAGGAATTGTGTTTTAACTTGTGTTTTAAATTGTGTTTTAACCCGAATGGCTTCTGAGCTCCTCCATCTCTACCCACACTCGCAGAAGCTGTTTCTTTAGTTTCAGCCACAGAGGACACTGGGTGGCAGATGACGATCTCGTTCTAACTGTGGGCTTAGTTTCTCTTTAGTGTTTCATGTTAATGAAGCTACCGGGAGACCTTGGGAGGCGCCACCGCAGGCCCTCAGGATGCCGTGATAATTGCTGCTCATCCTGGGTCAGTACCTCCCCCAGGGCAGCCACTTCTTCACTAGAATCTGACCTAAATCTGCACCTGAACATTAAAAACTGTTGCCACAAAATCAGTGACAATCACATATCATTACAGAAGGAACTCAGTCCAAGGGCTCTTTTCTTTCGCTTGCTTTGTTCTACTTGCTTGTGTTGCCCGGGGGGGTTGGGTGGGGCCTCATTGGGGAGCATGTCAGATGCTGGTGACTGTGATCTGAGTAGCTGACTTCAGCAGAGAGGTGATTATGGGAAAGACTTTCACTAATTCACCATGTGTTTACTGAGCCTCTCCCCCATGGTGGCCTTGTTCTCATGCTCGGAAGGAACAAGGAATGAGACAGCTGGAATCCTTTTTCTCATGTAGCTCAAACTCCAGTTGGAGGAGGCAGGTTACGTGTGTGCATGTGTTCCTGTGCGCATGTGTGCAGCAAGTCCTTTTGAAGATACACAAGACCTGCAGGACAGGAGAGCTGGGGCTTGGGCGGGCCTTGGGGCCTGGTGGGAATGGACAGAGGGCACAGGCAGTGCCCGCATGAGGCTCCAGACCAGGGACCCACGTGGCTGTCGGGTCCTCAGCTCATCTGTGTGGGGCCAGTGTTGCTGGGTCCGTTTCACAGACAAGAAACCTCACGCTTCTGAAGAATCAAGGTCGTGGGTGTTAAGCAGAAGGCTCGGTGTTCAGACCCAAGACCTCAAGGTCAGACACCCGGGTTTGCCTCCACATCCAGCTCGCTGCTCTCAGGCTGGACCTCCCGCCATAGACTGGAGACACGTGAAGTTGCAATGGCCCGCCGCCCTGGGGCGCTGGGGAGACGTCACTGGTCTGAGGAGTGCTCACCATGGCTCCATCTCAGAGCCTCTTACGTGGTGGACGTTCAACAAGCACTTGCTGAGCAGGAGAGGGGCTGCCCCATGGATTCCTGTGAAATTCACCTGACAGTTTATTCGGGCATTTGCCATTCCTGAGGACCCTGCTTCATTCACCCTGAGCTGTGGGACACCCCTGGATAACGACTTGGACAAGAAGCCCCGGTGGTGGGGGCTGTCTGCGCCATGATTTTGTGGGGGGTCCTGAAGCAGCCCCAGATGCAGGTTACCCCGATCAAGGGCATGGCAGGTGGCCGTTCTTCCCTCTGTCTTGGGACTCGTTTCTTGCCTGTGTGAGTGTGGGACGTGGTTGGTTCGGCTGCTCCAGGTTGGTGTGTAAGTCATGGGAGAGTCTTCCACCATGACGTGTGGCCCCACCTGCCCTGGCGAGGGGAATGCCAGGATCATGTGGCCTCTCATCCAGCGGGACCACCTAAGAGCAGCGGGTGGATTTGCTCAGTGGGGAGCAGCTGTGGAATGGAGCTGTGTTGTCTGTCGACGCTAAGAAGTCAGAGCTGATCAGACTCCTCTCTGCGGCGGGAGCTGCGACAGTCCCCCCGCAGTGAAAACCTGCAGGTCCTGAGCGTGTTTCCATGTCTGCCTGCCGTCCCCACTCGCCAGCCTGGCCCGTCTGTCCCGTGTGGCCTACCCCCTCACCCCAGCCCTGACCTGAGCGTCCGTCTGTTCCCCCCAGTCCCTCTCACCCCCGGGAAGCCACGGCAGCCCCTCTGATGGGTACCTAACAGCTCGTTTCACGGAGGCCCTCTCCTCATTTCCCCATCTCCCATTTCCAGAGGTGGCCAGAGCCCGTCGCTCCAGCTCACACCTGGACCTGGACACCTGCTTATTTACCTGTGCAGTAAATAAGCTTATTTACACCTACTTACTTATCTATGCTGCGGGTCTCTGCTTTGGAAAACCGAGGTTGGTGTGGGTTCCTATGATGATGTCGTCTGTTTCAAGCTGCAATAAGGACGCGGGAAGGAATGTCTGTTTGAGTGGGTTGCACACTGGCCTTGCCTGAGTGCCCTTCACTAGAGCCCCGGTGCACACGCCTCCCTGAACAAGGTGGAGATAAGGAGAGCCATGCCGTGCTCCAGAGGCCATTACGGGACGGTGACAAGAGGACGGCCAGTGGCCTCCCCAGAGGCATTTGGACTTTAGAGGTCTCAGCGATGACAGCAAACAGGTGATCTGCCAGGCAGTTTATTTAAGCCCATTTGTTTGTGAACCAGCCCGACACATGTGCAGAGTGAGGAGTGGGGAGACAGATGTGCCCATGCTGGACAGTGAGCCCTACTTCCTTTCAAGTGAACGCCGCTGTGAGCAGCAGTGCTGGATCCTGGCCATGCTTGATCCAGCGATGCGTCTCGCCGGGCTCCCTGCCCCTGGAGGTGGGATTTCTATCAGGAAATTTCACATTCCAGGCCTGAGCAGCTGCGCCAGTGAGACAGAGATAACGTCACTCACACGCTGCCCTGGATGGAATTCTTGCTTCCCAACGTCCTTTATCAGAAAACAGCGGTGTTTGCTTAAATGGTGAATTAGACAGGAAATGATTCTAAATCATTTCCTCCTTCAGATTGTTTAAGCAAATGAACACCAAGAAGCAAATTTTACTGTCCTTTATATTCTCACTAAAAACAAAGTGAGCTGGGCAAATCCTAGAATGCTGTAACTTTCTCTGGGCAAAAGCAACTATGGATGCTGGCATTGTCAAAGAAAGGGCCCAGGTGCTGGGTGTCAGCTGCGGGTTTGGCAAATCAACCTTCGCTGTGAACCAGGAAAGGAGAGAGAAATGCTGGCCCTTTTCACATGCTGGGATCTAAGTGTTTATGTTTATTTTTTCCTTTTCTCCATTTCCTGACCTGCCTTCTACCTACATTCACCTACTGACCTTGCTAACACCGTAGGCTACCTGGGTCCCTGATGAGCAGCTATCCTGAAATGCACACAGTCTTCCCAGCAGCTTGCCCAGGAGCCATGGGTCCAGGGAGCCCCACCCATGGTGACAGATAATAATGACAAGAACACTTTCAAGAATCACAAGATTGCTCCTAGCTCTGCTGCTAGCCAATCAGGACATCATTTAATGTCATCACGTCTTTGTTCCCTCATCTGAATCACCAGACTGTAAGCTCCACAGGGCATAGTTTCCCCCACAGCTGCAGCTTTGGCATGGAGGATGGAGCCTGTTACCTGCAGTAATGTTTCTGCAGAGTGGCTAGACTGAAAACCCCTGAGTTCACATAACCTGCATTCGTTTCTTCTGGATATGAGTCATGCCCCACAGGAAGAAATTTCAGGGGAGATGACATCGCACATTTCCCAGATGATGGGTTCTCAGGGATTTCCCATGTCCTACATGGTGAGGGTATCAAGTAACATTTAAGTATTTACCACATACATGACACCAAGATGTAAACTTCTCAGATGGTTCCTTAACCTTTTCCACTCCTGAGAATTAGACAAGACCAGAATCTACACTGAAGTGCCCAGTTTGGCAGCATATGCTCCAGAAGGGCCCACCGAGCCCATCTTGGTCGCCATCCACCGTCTTTCCTTATTTTGACTCTGTTGGTTCAAAATCCATTGTGGCAGAGACTGGCAGTCATCCAGGGGTGCTTGGTATTTCTGTCCAAAAGTGCTCAAGTGTGTCCTGCAGATTGATGGCTATAAACTACACAGAAGTCATGGAAACTGTGTGCATCGTAGAACAAGGGCATGGCATGTTTCCTGTGTGGAGAGTGTTACCCTTTCCTGCTGCTGCACACTCAGGATTTTCATGTCCCAGGTGGCACCAGGATGCAGTGATTAAGAAGGTTCTGAAATCCAACAGCCTTGGGAGCGAATCCTGACTTAGCTGCTAATCACCTGAACTGTCTTGGGTATCTTTTCTAATCTCCGTAATTTTCAGTTTTTCAGGCATAATCCTCAGTTAAAAATGTCTGTCTCACATGGTTGTTGAGAAAAATCAAAGGGATTTGCAATAACCACACAGTTGCCTGGAGCGGTTACAAATGGCAATTACCATAGTATTGTTAGTGCTGTGATGCCCTTAGAGTATGTCCTATGTCTCTGGTGTGTCTGGCTGGTGGCAGTGAAGTCCATGCAGACAGACTGGCACTCAGTCTGGCAGGAATCTGAAAAACAAAGTCTCAGGTCCCTTCCTCCAGGACGAAAGATTTTATATGCAGGGGGGCTGGACTTGGGGCACCTGTGACCCTAGACGTGATGGGTCCCTTAGCGGGGGCCTTACTGAAGCTGGAGTCCTTCCTGTGAATCAACGGGTGGAGCGAACTGCACCTCGCTTACCTGGGGTCCCATGGATTTTCAAGCTCAGAGTCTCCTGTCTTCCCACGACTCATGGAAATCCCCCATTTTTGAACCTTGCTGCTCCTTTTTCTTCCTCAGTGTGTGTCTCCTTGCACAGCAGGTTCCTTACCTCCTGGTGAAGACCTACAGCAATCGCCCTCTCCTTAGCAGTCACGTTTCTCTTCTTCCTTCATACTATCACAGTTCGTTTCTGAACGAGTTCACCTGAACCTTGGCCTTCTGCTTCCCCCAGGGAACAGGCCTGCTGTTCCAAGGCCTGCTTCTCAGCGCAGTGACTGTGTTTGGGGCGGCGTGTGCCTGAGACACAAGGTCTCCTTCTGGACCTCTGCCCCTCACTGCTCTTCACTTGATGCTTCATTTGTGCTGCTTTTCCCCGCAGTGTGGGCGAGTCTGTGCTCTTACTAGAGGGGGAGTTTCAGGGTTATTGGTTATAAAGCCCTTAAGCTCTCCTTTCAGGCATATTTACACCCTGACCTTCTTGCACTGCGGGCCCTGCTGGCCCTGGGCCAAGATGGGCCTCCAGCCCCTCAACAACAGGAACCCCGTCCAACATTTCTGTTGGCAAATTGATGGGCTAAGGCCTGAGTCTGAGGTCAGCAAGGTTATTATTAATATTAATAGACTTAGGCTTTAGACCTGTGCTTCTTCACAGGGGATGGTATGGTGGTTCTATATGGTGGTTCTATACGAGTGTGTTTGGTCAGGTGGCCACTTAGTTAATAATAACAATCGACTATCTACTTAGATACAGAATTAAGAAGTTGAATAATATTGTATCATTTTAAACTAAAATAATAAATTTCAAGTATTAATATGTAAGCAAAAAGATGACATAGTCTTGATGTCTGACATTAGATTTGAGGGTAGAATGCCAGTGTGTTCAGTGGGGTTGGGTCCACACAGCTGAGAGCGGGCAAAGGAGAAGTGGGGTCTCTGTACACGTGAATGTCCCCTCCTTGCCCACTCTGCACCGGGCTTTGGCAGGGCCTCCTCACACCACCCTCCTGTCTCTGCCAGTACAGGTCTGGCACTTCCATCGTGATCAAATCCAGCAGACCAGGGTGCTTAGGATTCTCTGTCTCCTTAATGTAGTAACTTTATTCTGGCCCGTAGTTCCCAGTTATTAGTGGCTCTTCCCCCCTTAACACAGCCAGCGGCCCCAGTGGCCACAGGAACAAGTGCTTTGCTCTGTGTTCCGTCCCGTTCATGCACCCTATCCCAGTCTCATCACCTAGTCAGCCTGGTGAAAGTGAAAGTCACTTAGTCGTGTCTGACTTTTTGCGACTGCATGGACTATACAGTCCATGGAATTCTCCAGGCCAGAATACTACATTGGGTAGCCTTTCCCTTCTCCAGGGGATCTTCCCAACCCAGGGATCGAACCCAGGTCTCCTGCATTGCAAATGGATTCTTTACCAGCTGAACCATGAGGGAAACCCAAGAATACTGGAGTAGGTAGCCTATCCCTTCTCCAGTGGATCTTCCTGACCCAGGAATTGAACCGGGGTCTCCTGTACTGCAGCTATGAGGGAAGCCCCTATTTCTGTGTCCAGTCTGCTCTCCTGTCACTCTCCTCCTCTGAAAACACCCATGCTGTGTATTATACACATGTATCGAATGCTTTCTGTGTCATCCCAATCAGTTTGATTTATTTGTTTGCTCATCATCCATCCATTTATTCCTTAATTTCTATGAAGTTTTTCACTCATTTGCTCCATACTATTATGTTCCAGACAATGTCTGGAGAATGTGGAGATTGACAGATGATAAATACATGAGAGATGATAGGTGAAATGACAGGCAGATATATGGTAGATGCACCATCACAGAATTCTGTGGGAGCATCTAAGGTGCAACACATTCTCTGAGACGATGGATGTATTCAGTGCAATTGAGCAAACACAAGGTCTAGGCTTTTGATTCCTATGCACTCAAGCCCACAGAGGTTTCATAGTCATGGAATCACGAAATTCAAGCTCCACTAAGATTATAGCCATTCATTCCTAAAACTCCACAGCAAAGATATAAAATAAAATCCAAGCGATCAGAGTTCTTTAATCACCTCTTTTCCCATCACAAACACACATCCATTCCTTGGTCTTTCCAGCATTCTTTTCAGGCCCGGTGGCATCACAATTCTGAGTTTTCAGTTCCTTGAATGAGACTGGATTACGGGGCAGCAAGAAAGCGGAGCACCTGAGCCTGGAGCCTAGAAGCTTTGGAGCAGTGGATCTAATGAAAAATTTAATATCTCCCACTTCCTCTTTCTATTGCCTTTTTGTTTGGTTTTCATGGGAATCTATTTCTGTGAGTGTTTGCTGCAGCAAGACACATCCCTGCTCTTAGCCTTAGGTTAAGATAGCAGCGTAGCTGGGTGATTGCCTGGATGGAGTGGTGGGGACAGGTTGGGCAGGGTCATCGTGTGTGTGTGAGCTCACACGTGTGGGTGTCCACACGTGATGTGTGCACGTGCTCTGGGGTTCCGGGAATCATGGGCTGTGGATGAGAGAGGCAGTGGGAAGGTCTGTAACTCTACACTTAATATTTCCAGCCTCAGAAATTGCAGTCTGGCTGATATGAAATACACAAAGAACAGATGAATCAAATCTATGTTTGAGCCTCAAGATTTAAATGTAATTTATGTCCACAAATACATGGTGTCATCTCTTTTCACCCTTCTGTCTTCATAGCTAACTGCCAATTTAAGTAAGCACCCCTGCTTTAGTGATGGGCTTTAGTAATAAAATAATAATAACTTCACAATAAGGATGAGATTTGATAAATCCTGACTTTCACATCAGGGGACCACCTCAGGAAGCACTTTATGTGCTAATAGCTGTGAGAAGGCTGCACCCTGACTTGAATAATTTCTTTCTCTTGGGTACTTTTGGGGAAGGAGGGATTCCAGGATCAACTTGTAATGTGTGCATATCAAGATACAAACAGGTTCATCTTTATAGAACTCATTATCCTGAAAATTTGAAATGATCATAATTAAAGCTGTAGAATAAAATGATCAAACACTGCCATTGTCCTTTCCTTCAGAAATTTCATAATTCCATCTGGCAGAGAAGACCTCCTATCTGGAAATGCTGATTTCACTTACTCCAATTCTTTTTACTCTAAAACCTTCTCCCAGTTTTTCTTTGACTTTTCTGAACACTTCAAGTCTCTGTTTTGCATAGTTTACTGAAATGCTGCATCTCTATAGAGGGCCTTTCAATTCAAAGTATTTCAAACAAAAACCACCACCACCACCACCACCACCACCAAACTGTTTTCAACAGCTTGAGGTGACTGTCCCCAGTTCAGCTGTGGGGGCTGAGTGCAGTGAGGGGAGGGGCTTGGCTGCTGGCAGAGAGCCCGGGCGTGCCCAGGGGAGGGGCGGCCTGGGCTGCACCAGGAGAGGATGCCCTGAGCTGTGCAAGGACACAGAGGGGAGGCGAGGCCCCAAGAGTGAGTCCTGGGCGAGAAGCTCCCTGAGCGCTGGGATCTATGCTTGTTGACAATTATGTGAAATACAGAGAACGGGTCCCTGGCATAGAGTTGTCACTTCCCAAGCAGACCCCATCCAAGTTTTGGAACCTTTGCGTATGGGGGCGATATCAACCCCATGAGCACAGAGGTGGGTCACTGGCCCACTGTTTAATCCAGGAAATTGGCCAATCATATTTATGATTATGTTTGTGTCTTTGATTGAAAATGAAAATCAGTGATGGACAAGCCTTGAATATCCCCAGACTATTTATTGAGCAGCTAGAAGTGAACTCTGTACAGTCGTCAATGTTATGTATGTAGCAATGTTGGTACTGTGTTAGCAGTACCTTGCTTCCTCCTTACAAGGAGGAGCGTCACAGAACACTGGTCGGCAATGCAGGCCAAAGCGTTTGCTTCCACGGGACCAGAGGCGGTGATTCCACTGAAGGTATCACAGATAAACTAAGATCCCAGAGTACAGGAAGCAGCAACCTAGTTTCTGGGTATTTAAAAACTTCTTCATCATTGCTTTTCATTTTAAGTCAATCAGGCAAGTGAAATAATAATCAACAAAAACTAACCCTTTCCCACAGCTGATAGGAAGTCTTCCATTCCTGTTGTGAAGATCACTTATAATAAAGCCCATCAATATACGTACAGGATGCTTACAGATTAAAGATGTAACGTGTGATGCTATCCGATTCGCTGAAATGGAATGGGATATTAGAATAATTTCCCCTCCGTTTGGTCATGTGTCTACTAGAGGAGCAGGACTGCCTGGCGGCTGAGACATTTGGAGCCGTATGGGTGAGGACATCAGATGGATGACAGAGCGGAGCAGGTGATCCTGCCGCCGCGGGGCAGGGGGTGGGGAGGAGGAGGGGTGGGGAGGAGGAGTGATGGGTCTTTGCTGTCGCTAACATTCAAAAATCTATCACTCTGGATGCACAAATTAAAATTACTCACTAAGCAAGAATGCCATTGAACTGTACCTTATAAAACTCCTGGAGTAAGTGAAGAAGTGCCAGGCTGATATATCTGTGCAGTAAGAGACATATAATCATGCCATCATCAATAACAGCCCCACGCTTTATGGGCTCTGTTCTTCCTGAGGCAGCTGTGAATAACCGAGCTGCATACACAGCCTCCTGCCAGGATCAGAGTGGGCAGCCTTCTACCTGCACCCACTCCTGCCTCCATATGAGCAAGTCCACATCTGCTCATTCCTACAGCTGTTGGCCTGTGCAGACTTTTCAACCCACTTCAAATGATGCACCTCCATTTATGGTCCTTTCAGACCACCAGGAATCTATCTTCACAGTGTCTGGCCACGCTTCAGTCTTCTTTACATATCACATCCCATTTGTGAACAATTGTCTGTTGAGTCCTTTCTGCATATCAAGCACTCAGTTAAGACTTACACATATGCTAAATTATTTCACAGGTTGCACAAGATAATTCTACGAGGTTCATATGCTACCCATTTCCTGGGTTGGTAAATGGTGGCACAGACTTGGCAAGTTGTCTGGGTCTGGAGGAAGGCCTGGGGGCCTGGTTCTGTACCCCTCCATCACCCCGGGTTTTCTGTCCCCTCCCCCTATCTGCACCCCTCCACCACCCCAGGGTTTCTGTCCCCTCCCCCCATCGGCACCCCTCCACCACCACAGGGTTTCTGTCCCCTCCCCCCATCTGCACCCCTCCACCACCCCAGGGTTTCTGCCCCTGCCCCCATTAGTCACAATCAGGTTCTCATGCCCTCTGGGTGAGGAAGGTCCTTCTGTGGTCAAGGGATACTCTCCCTCCATAGTCAAAATAAATAGATGCCTTTTTAGATTTCCTTTCCATGAAGATGGGGTATATGTATACATGTAACTGACTCAGTTTGCTGTACAGCAGAAACTAGCACATTGTTTCACAACTATACACCAGTAAAAAGATGGAATGATGCCCTGACAGCTCGGGGGAGACGGTTCTGTTGATGCTTCAGAGGTCCGTGGAGTCGGGGTTGGGGCCAGGTCCCCGAATTAGAGGCTGTCTCAGTGGCCTTCCCGTGGTAAGCAGATCTAGGCTAGATTGTGGCCAGCTCACCACAGCTCTCAGGGCCGGCACAGAGCTCCATATAGGCAGGGCATGGTTAGGGGAAACTTGGATGAAGGAATCAGCCAACAGGCTTCGTCTTCTCAGCAGATCAGAGGTCATTTAACAAATCTGACCTCACAGAACAAAGATAACAAGGGCCCGTGGGGCCCACGTGCTTCCTCTCAGGGACTCTCCCATGAAAGGTGTACCGGACCCTGTGGGAGACACCTGACTGCTTCCTGGGCCTAGGGCTGTTGACGGTTCCTAGATTCAAAGTCCATGTCCAGCCCCAAACAGACAACCGGTCTCTGACCCCACCCTGACGGTGGCTCAGTGAGCAGTTTATTCACCAATGTGGTAACTTCACCAGCTGATCATCGTTCCAGCCAAGCAGTAACTGCACGTTTTAAACCCAAGTTTTCTTCCTATAAAAGGGATGAAAGAATTCCATGCCTGATTTCCCATATCACTTCAAATTCCTGCCAGCACTCAGTCTTTTCCGCTGTTTTCAGAAACCATCACAAGCATCTCCGGCTGCAAACTGACATCAAATACATCTATGCCTGCAATTTGAATCAGAGCAAAACATCCCTGTGCACTGTCCCTGAAGAGTTAATTATTACTGGTTGCGCCGTCTGCTTTCTGCGGGCATTTTCTTGATCAGCAGTGTCTCTTACCCTGAAGACAAATCATCCTTTGAGTGCGATGTGGCTGTTCTGTTTTTTCCTCCGAGATACTATGTCAATCTTGGATTCCCTGTACTGTCTTTTTTTTTTTTTCTCTTTTAAGAAACTAGCAAAACAAATATCAGAGAGTAGCTCTTCACCCTCATTGTCTTCACCCTCATTGTCCCGTCTGAATCTTGTCTGAAGGCAGGAGGAGACCAATGTGCCAGCTCACAGTCAGGCTGAGAAAAGAACTCTCTCTTGTTCTGCCTTTTGTTCTTGTTCAGGCCTTCAACTGATGGGACAAGGCTCACTGCTCTGGAAGGGCAATCTGCTTACTCAGTCTTCCAACGCAAATGCGAATCTCACCAGGAAACACCCTCACACTTCCAGAAGTCATGCTTTACCTGTCCGGGCATCTGTGGTCCAGTGCAGGTGACATCACACATCTACAGGTCAGGCAGCAGGACACAGATGGGTCCAGCTCTCCTTGAGCCCTCGGGGGCCCTGACAGCCTTGCTACCACTCCAGTGTCTTTCTCACTTGGGCATTTGATTATAAAGCCCTCGATGCTGATGCCTGGTGGTTCAGCCAAGGGTGCCCTTGTGCAGGCTGTGGGGCAAGTCCTCTGGCCCTTCAACTTGGTCAGTGGGTGAACTCAGGGGAGTCCCTGGGACCCTGAGCCTTCCGGCCATGGGCAGACGTGTGGGGCTGGACCACATTTGGGGTGCCCTTGAGGGAACTCAGTGGATGTTCAGAGCACAGGACTCCCTGGGGATCTGGTTCTTTAGGCAGGGTGGGGGAGAACCCTGGGTGAGGCAATGAGGACCCCTGGGACAGCCCACTTCTATCTTTGGAGTCCTGGGCTCCTGTGGAGAACTTGGATGCCCCAGGAGATGCCCACAGAGTATCAAGTGAATGCAGAGATGCTGCCCATTGCTCCTCCCCAGCTCCTCCCACGGGTCCTCCCACAAGCCCTGCAGCTGGAAGCCGTCACTCACACCCATCTGCCTCCCTTCGCTCCTCTGCCCTTCTGAAACTGTGTCCAGGCAGACACATCCTCTCCACTCTCAGGAGGGCCCGCACATCTTGCCCCTCACCCAGAGGGCCCCCTTACCCCGTCCTCATGCACACGGCCCCTGACACAGCAGAAGTGAAGTGGCTGCAAGTCGTTGCCTGTTCCCACCCCAGGCAGGCATGCTCAGGGATTCCCAGGCACCTCTTTCCGCCCCGTCTGTCCAGGCTCTGGGGGCCCCATGGCATTGCTGTCCTGGGGAACACAGGGGACTGAGAGGAGCCCCGCTGGCTTTTCCGTCCCATCTTGTCCTGAGCAGGTGCCGGGCGCCCAGGAGCCTCCCTCCTGGCCCCACAAACCTCTCCTGCCTCCCTCGAGAGAGACAAGACCCCACAGCATCAGTGCACCCGAGCTCATGGTAAACAGGACAGACGGAGCTGATGCCGCACGGTTTCCTCAGATTAAATGTATCTCGTCCTCAGATTTATACGGCACTTTATGGCTCCTGCAAATGACTGCCTCAGCCCTGCAAAGTAATTCCACCCTGTCATATTTGTCTTTGGAAATTGTAACAAATTACGGTGATTTATAACATCAGACTCGACTCTCCCATTTCTCCCTAGACGGCTGTGCCTCTAGGAGCCAGGCCCCACTGTCCATTTGTTCCATGCGAGGTGACAGGGAGGCATGTTTCATCTCCCTCCTGACACCTGGTTCCCTTTGAGGGGAACCTGTCAGCATCGCTCATGCTGTCACCGCACCTTCCAGGTTCTGAGCCACCCGGGCGTTGCTCACCTGCACCTCCCGATGAGGTGCGACGTCCCCCCATGCTGGGTGGGTGGTGCGTCCACAATCTCCTCGTCTCCAGCTCCGGCCCCACCAGCCCTGCTCTGTCCCAGGGGAGGGGGCCAGTGTGCGGCCACGGCCGCAGGTCCAGGCCTCCTGCAGTGGGCATATACCTCCCACTAAAGCCTCTAGTCTCCTGACCCCACTGGAAGCAAGCGCCACTTCATCCTCGGTTTCCAGGACGATCTGGAATCCTGGCCTCTAAGAGTAGGAAGAAAATGGACTTGCAGGAGACCTGAGAGTACAAGGCCTGCGGGGGGCTGCTGGCTGAACGGTGGCCCTGAATTCAGATGACGGTGTCAAGAGGGGGGCTTCTGCCACTTCTGGGAGATGATGAGGTCATGAGAGTGGATCCCCCAGGATGGGATCAGGATCCTTCTAAAGAGACTGCAGAGAGCCCCCCGCCCCTCTCTCAGGTGAGGACACGGAGGGAAGATGTGCCTGGGAGCAGAGGAGAGGCCCAGAAAGAAAGGACAAATGCTTATCAAACGCTCCCTTGGGGGTCAGGGGAGAAGAGAGCAGGTGAGGGCAGTGAGGACATGCTGTGAGCTTTATCCTAGAAATGCAGGTGCCGCCAAGAGGACCTGGGGATGCACTGCTGGCCAGGCCATGGACATGGGAACTGGGAGCGTGCCGAGGGAATCCTCCAGGCTCAGGGTGCCTGGCCAGCAGAACCCCCCTCTGCCGGCTGATCAGACGCTGAGGGTCACACACACCTGCCTGGAGGGACCACCCCTCACGTGGCAGCAAGACCTGGGCTGGACAGGCCTCTGTGCCTTCTGAGCCAGTCCTTCCAGGGGCCATAGCAAAGGGGCGGCCCTCATGGGACACACTTGCTGACCATCAGTGTCATGCCGCCCTGCCCCGTCCAGCCTCCGCTTCGCAGAACACCGGGTCCAGCTGCCCTAAGGCCGGGGGGTGAGGTCTCCAGGATGACTCTCAGACAACTGGCCCTTTTTCTCTAAAAATGAGAGAAAGGCAAAACTGAGAGGGGAGGCTGGACACGGCGAGGCTGCGGACTGTGGGTCCTGCTGTGACCCCATCCCTGACCTGGGAACTGGCTCCAGCCTCACCTCACTAGGGGGTGTGAAGCCACTCAGCCCTGGCGACAATCCTGCGATTACTTACAGGGCTGGGCTCAAATGTGTATTTTATGTGACGAGTGGGAAGTGTCAGAATGAGCCACATACAAAGTGGTGACAAAAGAAATCATTTCAATAAAATTACATAATGTACAACAAATCATTGAAACAGCCACATTAAGCACGATTTGCAGGCAACATAGCATTATACAATTTTTGACACTCTGCAGAGAGGTATTAGGTCTGAAGTAACTAGGTTGAGAAAGCAATTTGCAGAATTTCTGTTCTTTTAGCTGGTTTGAAAGCAGTGATTTTTTTTTTTTTTGGTGGCTGACAAGTGAACAAAAAACAATAATTGAATAGCACCATTTCACCCGGAAGGCAGACTGATAATTAGAAGTGGAGCAGACAGTGGGATGTTATCTCAACAGTGGCAGCTCAGAGTCCTTTTCAGCTGAGAACCAAATCCAGGCTCCTGTTCTCAACAACGAGAAGAAGAGTTTGTGTTCCCTTCCTCATCCCTGGTGGCCTCTGTTCTCCTGTCCTGAGAGCAGGCCCATGGGCCCTGACTTGGGAGGGGATATCCAAGGATGTCCCTTGGGACAAAGGATTTCTCTGGAGTCAACATGGACAGAAATGAACAGTTAGTAAACAGGTTTATGCCACTAGGACCTCCAGGAAACCTCTTCTGAGACTCCTTGCAGAATGTCCCACAGGACAGGATTCTCCCTGCACATCTTAGGAGGCAGGGCCTGACCCAGACATGGTTTAGATCTGTCATCCAGGCCCGCAGGTTTTCAAGCCTAGTGCTTGGTCCTGGGCAGTCGAGGCTGTGGAGACGAGGCTGCATGAGGACTGCAGTCTTGCTCTGTCTGGCTGGTGGGGCAGGTGGGTGCACAGGAAGGAATTCCCCCCAGCCCTGTCACATTCTTAGCCCCAGAAACATGAGTCAGGTATGGGACCCTGAAGAGCTGATGCTCAGGGTCCTCTGTCCTCCTTTCCCCACCCCCACCAGCCATGCCATGTCCTTCAAGACCTGGAAGAAGGACCCCAAGGAGGGCGTCCATGAGGTGGATGGATCCTGGGGCCTGGCGCGATTAGCACGCTAGGAGCACGGTTTAAAATAGCTCCTCCTCCCCGTGCGGCTCACAGACAAAAAGCCTGCTATTTAGTATTCCATTTTCGATAGCTCATTGTATCTAAAAAGAGATCAATTAAAGCTCTCACGAACCTCTCAGACTTAATGGGAGGACAATTTAGACATCCCAGTACCGACGATGCTGTTCTAGTTGCATTTATTGTTTTGGAACTATTTACATCTCCTGTAGAGCCTCTGCAGCTGAGCGGATTCACACGGCAAAAGAAACGTTTGCATCCGAAGGAAGATAAATTGTCACCGACTTCATTCTTCAACGGATGAAGGGAGCCTTTGAAGCAGGAAGCACCCCTGACAAATGATGTGGTGAAACACCCGTGCCTGCTGCTCTGGGTGACGGGTGCTTCTGTTCATCCCCCGTCCTGCGGGAAGAGGGCTGGTAACTTCTGAGCCCGGAGGGTGTGCAGCCATGGCTTCTCTGCAGAAGGGGGCTTGGGTCACAGAGATCAAGCTGGTCCCATCCAAGTGGACTTTGTCTCTATTTCAGAAACTTCTCTCTTGCAAAAAGGGGCTTCTTGGTGTTTCTGAGAACACACGAATAGCTGCTGTTGAAAGCAAGACTTGAAAGCACACAGAGTTCATGCTGAGGGGCTGCTTTCTATGTGGACAGTGGAGCAGGCCTGTGGGGGCTACAGGTTGGATCAAGGCAGATCCCACCGTCCCCACTCAGCGCACCCCAGGGGCTCCATAAGAGCAGGATGTGCAGCTAAGATGTGGGCCACGTAGGCCACATCGCCAGTGTGATACTGGACAGGGCAGAGCGTGCTGTCCTGTCTGAGGAAGCCGAGCGCCAGCACCCTGGACAGTGCACCCTGCAGCCTGGCAAGTGGACGGGCGTTGTTCAAGTTGTCCCAGGCACCCTTGGCCTTGGCTGTGCCATCCCGTTCTCCGTGAGCTCTACCTGAGAGCTGGGTTACACTGAGAGAACATGCCAAGGCACTGGATTTGTTTTCCTCTCTCCTGCCTCTGAGCAAGTCTCCACTCCCCTGTCTTGGTTGCTTTGTTCTCCCTGAATTTCCTGGAAGTGCTGACCTCAAAGAACCACAGAGATGCCTTCCTCCCAGTCCCTTGGCCTGAAACAGAGAGCACCAGTGGTTATCTAAGAAAGCTCCGTCTTTTGAGGCCACTGTACTAATTTATCTGGCTCTGAAATCTTGGCGGCACCAATTGTCTTTGAAAACCAAGAAAAACGTGAAAGACATTTTTGCTGCTAAAAACTGTGGAAGGGGCGTCAGTTCTCTGGCTGGTTAAAGCTGAGTGGCTCTTGTGGGTGATACGCCCTGCTTCCCAGAGACCTGGAGGCACCAGTCCATCAAGTGGCTTTGGGGTTAAGTGACTTGATTGTAGGAGGAGGTTGCAGAGCCCACAGAGGTGGTGGAGACTTTGGGGAGCATGTGGCAGTTACCCTGACTCCACAGAGGGGAAAGCCCAGACCCCAGGCTCCCTCCCTGGAAAGAATGAGGCTAGAAGGTAGCAGAGCTAGGACCCCCACCACAGCCTTCTACCTGGACATCATGCGCTTGGGGCAGCCACTTGGGCCATGACCAAATGAAGTGGTGCAGAATTCAGAGACTTCAGCATATGATGCTTTTAAAGCATGAAAATGGTAGAAGAGTGCTATGCTGTGGCCTGAGTTGTGCTCCTCAAATTCACATGTGAAGTCCTGACCCCAGGACACCAGAGGTGACTGTGTTTGGAGATGGACCTTTATAGAGGGGATAAGGGAATCACGAGGTCATGTGGGGGCTCCTTAACCCACGTGACAGGGGTCTTTATAAGAAAGGGGCTGAGGACACAGACACACACACAGAGGGATGACCATAGGAGGACACAGGAGAAGATGGTGTCCACGCCTGGGAGAGAGGGCTCGAGAGGAGCCAGCCTGCCCACCCTGGATATTGGAGACTTCCAGGTCTGGGTGGTGACGAACACCTGCTACTTATACCACCGGGCTGTGCCCAGTGCTGTCCTGGGTCGGTGGACATGGTGTAAAAGCCCCACTGCAAAATGGAGAGTGGACAGAGGAGCAGACCCTAACCTCAGCCAGGAGGCCTGAGCACATGGTGTCAGGCACCCTGAGGGAGGTCGAGTGTGGTGGGCTTCTGCCCTGGCCCTTGTGTGGTCCTTCATCACCAGAATGCTGGAGACCTCCTGATGTGGGTGTGCAGCCGGCCCCCTGCCCGTGTTTGCCCTCTCTGAGCAGTGGGGCCCGTCATGGTGACACAGCAGCACATCCAGGGTACACCCTGAGAACGGGGAAGGCAGACCCGCATGTCACCTGTGCACCCCACATGACTTCCCAGACTGGGGGGCAGCAGGTGCAGGGAGCAGTGGGTGGTCTGCCCTGCACTGGGTCAGGGTCCTACAGGTAAGGGTCAAAGGACATCTTTCTTACACCGACAACTAAATCTATGAGGAAGGAGGACAGACGTTCAGACTCACTAGGGTGCCAGCTTGGGTGGGACCTCAGCCAGGCCTAGCCCAGGGAAATGGGGAGGGGGACCCCCAGGTCTCCACAGGTACTTCTGCATTTCCTGTCTGCTTTGGTTTTTGCTTCCTACGGAATCAAACCATTAACTAATTCATTGATGTAGTCACTTATTTAGCAAATGCTTGTAAGACGTTTTGAGGCAGAAACTGTACACCAGCCTCACAGGCTGTGCCCATTTTATCTGGAAGGTTCTGGGCTGAGATGGGGCAGCTGGCCGGAGCACAGGGTTTGGGGTGGGGACACTCCCACCACCATGAGAAGACAGCCCAGCCCTGGCAAGCTTCTCTCACTGCCAGCAGGCACCAGGTGGCTGTTAATGTTGGGAAATTACTGTTTTAATCATTAATTACCAAATAAATGTCACTTTGCTGGTACAATATATGCAGTGATTTCTGTCATAAATTGACATCTGTAAGTCATAAATTGCTTAGTTTTAGCTTCTTTTAATTGCTGCGTTTTCCCAAGCTGCACGGCACATGCATTTTGGATTCGGTTCAAATTCCACTGGCTCCAGCGCCTCTGAGAACCGGCCCTCGATCACGCCAACGCTGGATTCCACGGGGTCAGTGGAGCAAGAGCGTCCTCTGGCCTGACCCAGGAGGGCGGGCTCAGCAAGCGGGAAGAGCACGCCTCATCAGAGAGGTGATTCCAGCCTTGAAGGAAGTGTGGTTCCTGCCAGGAAAACGGAAATCAAAAGGAAGGACGCGCTAATGGGCCCGAGGCGTCCGCATTGCTCAGAAACATCTCGTTCCTTCTGTTTGATTTCAAAGAAGCTATTCCTGGAGGAGTCACAGTCCTTTCTGCCCAGAGGCCTAAAAATACACGCGTTTGAGAGGGAGGTGTAGTGGGTCAGGGAGAAAGAAGGCATTGGAGCCAGGCTGAAAAGCTCACAGCTTCTCCTCTGCATTGACGATCACAGGCATGAGCACCCGGTCCCCACGTGCATGCCCAGCTAATCTGCAGATGAGGTCCATGCTCCCTGAGGACAGGAGAACTCTGGAACTAGAGAAATGACAGCAGAGGTGGCCTGAAGCCCGTGACCTCCCTGGGTGCCCAGGAGGGCCTGCCTCTGGCCGGCCTTCCCCTCTCTGTCTTGCAGGGCAGGCCGGTCTCTGGGTCCCCACCTGCTCGCTCTGTCCCAGCACAGGTCTCTGTGATTCTGGCCACATCTGGTTTTCTCTCATCTTCTCAGCCCTTCCCTTGCCCACAGAACCAGCTGTCTGTGCTCATCTCTCTGTGTGAAGCCACAGAGGAGGTTTTGTTCTCTGATGGGGACCTGTCGGGAGACACTACGCCCATCTTCCCAGTCGGAACTGGAGCTGAAGAGAAGGACCCAGACATCTTCTAGCTCCGGGCGACCCACACCCTGCACACCAGCCTCCACGCTGTGACCTGCCCATCTCCCCACCCCAACTCCCTGCAATCACCCCAGTCCCACTGGCTCCTGACCCTGTGGGACCCCAGGCTTGGCCTTCGCCTTGCTCCACTCCCCAGCCTCCCCGCCCTGTGTCCACCCGGGGCCACAGCCCAGCTGTCCTAGGTCTGTCCGGCAGGATGACCAGTGGATGGACCACATAGCTCTAATGGAGCACGTCAGACCTGGTCTGCTGCCCAGTTGTCCTTCTAAAGAAAAGTGGGGCAAACACTGTTTGGGAGATGCTCAAGGAACTACCCGTGTGTTTTGGTGAGCATTGCAGGCTGGCCTGCCTGTCCTGGGAGAAAAGGAGGCTCTGGCCCTGGCCGTGAGAGCACCTGTTCTTACACTGGCTGATGTGTTGGTTCTCATGGCCCCAGCACCCTCATCTCCATCTCTGCCTACCTGTTCTCAAGGATAAGCCAGAAGTCCAGCCTCTTTGCGCAGGTTGGTCCAAGAATGATGGAGTTGAATACTCTCAATACTTTTGTGATGTTATTTCTCCTCTTGGTTGAGACTAGTCTGGAAAAAGCCCAGAAGGGCCCTGGGCATGTGTGCAGGGCCACTGGACCTCTTGCTGTTGGCTTCCTTCCTGTAGAGCCCTCACCCTTGGTCCCTGTGCCTAGGGGACCAGGCCCCTGGTTTCCTGGGGACTGGCACGTCTACATGCCTGGTGCCTCTGCACTTTACTTCCACAGTGATCCTAATTTCTTTTCCCAGTTGCTGCCCTAAAGACCAGGTCCTGTGAAGTCCTGGTTGCTCCCCTTGGTCACTGCCCAATGTGAGAGAGTCAGATCCTGGGGGATACAGGGGATACAGGGCCTGGAGTTAGGGGAGACGAGAATAAAGCACACCCGTCAGTGGTATCTGGTCGTTGTGTGTCTCAGTGATGTTTACTCTCGACAGCATATGGCTGATTCAACTGGAGGAAACACAGCTCTGACTATTATTTAAAACTAAAGCCACTTTGGAGATAATTTGCATCCTAAATAGAGAGTTGAAGTTGCACACTCTTTACTTTTACATGTTCTATATAGAATCACTTTGCATACACTATATACAACCATTTTAATGATAAATTCTTAATTTACACTACTGCTATCTGTTCGGGTCTTAAATTGCTTCCAAAAAACTGTTTTCTTTTAAATTCTAAAATGTAGCTAAAGTGATTTTTATGAACACATAAGGATGTGGCTATGATTGACTCAAGAGCAATAAGAAAACCAGACACAAAGATACATAAATATAAAACACTCCTTTCAGAAAAGAAGATAAAACTCTGGGGGTGAGAGCAACAGAATTCAAGTCAGAATTCTCTTCAGTTTAGACTTCAGGACAGACATGGGTAATTGAAGAGCTTTACAAAGTGGAGGGCTACACGCTCTCATTAATTCCAGTGATGGTAGATGCTGGGCTTGAGTGCCTTGACAATCACAGCAAGTCTATGGGTCCTCTCCTGAGAAAAATAAACCTGCAAATAATCTTGTGTGCTTGCATGGAAGGTGGTGGTCTGACCTGAAACCACCCATTCTCCTGTTGAGACTCCTGACACAGCCCACTGCATCTGGACTGTTTCTCCCAATGGGCCTTAAACCTTGGACACATTTGCCTCTTAACACACAAGATGAGACAGAGAGAGAGACTGAGACAGAGGGAGAGAGAGACAGAGACAGAGAGAGAGGGAGAGACAGAGAGAGACAAAGACAGAGAGACACAGAGAGAGGGAGAGAGACAGAGAGAGGGACAGAGACAGAGAGACACAGAAAAGGGGAGAGAGACAGAGAGAGACAGAGGGAGAGACAGAGGCAGAGAGACACAGAGAGAGGGAGAGACAGAGAGAGACAGGGATGTTGATGGAAAGACAGGGACAGAGACAGGGAGAGACAGGGTGGGAGGCAGGGGACACGGAGCTGGGACCCGAGCCAACAAGCTCCATTGCAGTTACCCCCATCCCATCCGAGGGCGCCTGGCGTCCTCGCCGCACTCTGGCTGAGCCCGGGCCTCACAGCTCCTGGGGAGAGGGCCGCACCCAGCCTCTGTGCCCGGGATGAGCAGCCGAGGTTTCCTTGGGCTCCCACGCAGCCTATTCTTAGTTTCTACTTTTACTCTTAACTCCATTGGGAGAAGCCCCAGGAAACTTGTGTTTCCCTCAGCACTTGCCTGCTTTTGGACCTTAGAAGCATCCACTCACTGGGTCTTCCAATCAATCGAGGCCTGAATTGTCTGTGAACCTACTTCTCTAGACAGAGAAATTGTTTTCTAAGAATATCATTTTTTTTTCTTTAAAACACAAAACCAAGGCTGGTTTAATAAGACACTATGCTCAAATTAATCCCATTTCTTTATTCCAGTAAATCAGTATTGAATATTGTGAAAAAACCCTTTCTAAAAACAACTTCAAATGTGCCCCTGATTAAGGTATGTTAAACAGGAAAGACAAGTCCCCAGTTTCTCCTCCCGCGTGTCTGTGTGTCTCCTCCTGTCTTTGGATGCCTGCCCACACCTTGGAGGCAGAGTGCATGCACCCTCGGAGGACAGAGAGCTGCATGAACTGTTACTGAACTAAGAGAGTCCTTTTGGACATGCGACTTTTGATCTGCTCTTATTTTTTTTTAAGCCTGTACGACAGTTTTGTTTGCAGATTCATGGAAATATGTACAGGGTTTGCTCACAAAACCATAATTTATTTGTCAGGTTCGTTTTCTCAGGTTTTCTCCCTCTGTGAGTTCAGGGAATGAACCAGAGCGACTGCCCCTTCCATCCAGAGAGGAACAGCCGGATGTGGGCAGTGCTCCCGCTGAGGACTCTCGGGGGTGTGGTGTGTCCGCCGGGTGCTCAAGCACGTTGACTGAGAAGCCGTGGAGCTGGGCTTGGGAACGGCTCCTCCCCGCCTCCCCCCACCATCCTGGAGGGTCAGGGCCCTGCCGGCCCCCACCCCTAGGTGTGGACATCCCCGCTCTGAGCCCCTGCCTCCTCCCTCGTGATCGCAGGGCCTTGACGTGGGTCCACAGCATGTGGCAGCCGGGAGGTGGGGCCCCCGCTGCCCTTTCTGTCTGTACTTAAGGGGAGGAGACATAACCAAGCAAAACCCGGGTCCTGACTACAGTGGAGGCCGCTGCGTCCTGGAACCCCAGGCAGGGGTCTGGGGGGGAGTGGGAGGGAGTCATAGTCCCACGCACTGAGCCCGCCTGCCTCCCTGGACACAGGCTCCGCATGGCCTGTCCTGGGAGGGTCTGGCTGTCAGAGGCAGCTGGGTTGGGGGAGATGGTGTCCTCGAGGGTCAAATGTTGGTCAGAAATGATCTGAGAAGGCCAGCAGCTCAATGCAGCTTTGTTCAAGCTTCAAATGCTGAGGACCAAGTGCCTGGCACACCAGGTCCACCCACCACTCAAGACAGGAAGGGAGCCATGGGATGCTTGCCTGGGCCCTGAGGACCTCTGGGCTTGCTGCCCGGGGAGGCAGGGCCGTCCATGCAAAGAAACTGAACGCCCAGCAAGGCTTGACAATTCGCAGCCATGTTGGTCAGAAGCCCAGACACGTCCAGGGAGGCGGGTATGGACCATAGGGTTCGAGGGAAGGACAGTGGGCCTGGGGGGAGGGGGGCATCCTGGTCTGGAGTGAGAGGAGGGTGGGTAGCTTGGGGTGGCTGCGGGTGTGGGCGGGCAGTTAAGTGTGGGCAGGGCTGGCCCCTCCTGAGGCCTCCTTCCTTTGGGTGTAGACGGCCGTCTTCTCCTGGTGTCCCCATCTCCTCTTCTTATAAAGACCCCAGTCCTATGGGATCAGGGCCCACCTGTGACCTCATTTCATCTTCATCACCTCCATCACCTCCTTAATTCCCATCTCTACCTGCCGTCACCTTCTGGGATCCTGGGGGCGGGGCTTCCACGTGGGAATTTAGTGGGCACACGCGTCAGCTTGTCACAGGCTGTTCCATGACCTGCCATGGGGCAGCAGGGAGTGGGGAGGTAAGAGGGATGTCGGGGTGTTTTCTAGGGTGTAGGACACCCAGGGAGTATGGACAGACAGACATGCAGTCCTGAAATGAGCAACTTTAGGCAGTCCTATTCGAACAGGGCCCTCAGTTTCCCAACTTCCCTTCACAAGTTATTAAACTGAATTGGTTCTGTGGGTGAATTAAGATTATTGATAGAGCAGGATGAATCAATAGCAGTAAAACCTTGATAAGTAGAGCTAATTAATTCAACCCTCACGAAGCAGCCTGCCTGGGTCTGTATTTTACGAGCAGAGCAATTCTGCTGTTTTGTTTCCTAAAAAGAATTAAAACTCATACATTCCCCTGCCTGCTTAAGAAGCTGCTATAAATCGATGGCCAGGCTGCCTGGCTCATTAAAAGGCAGAGGTGTGAGTCTGTTGTCGCACGACCGGCCACTCCTCCGAGTGGGAGAAGTGACGACTCCATTGTCCCAGCGCCTGGGTTGTGACCACGGGGAAACCGGGCCCCGAAGACACCAGGGCAGTGAGAAATGGGACAGAGCGCGCCCGTGTGAGGCTCCGCTGGTCCGCAAGCCCGCCTGTGGCACCAGTGTCTTCCCTTGGTCCTCCACCTCCTCCACCCGCGGTGTCCCTGGCAGGTGATGGTGGGGCCCAAAGCTCCACGCCGTTCCTGTTGGGGGTCTGAGCCCTTCTGACCCCTGGCCCCCCAGGGCACTCCATGCAGCGGAGGGGCAGGCATCTCCGTCTGCTCCTGGAGGAGCCACCTGTGCCCCAAGGACGCGGGAGCACTATCCTCCAGGGTCAGTGGTGCCAGAGGTGCCCTGCCCGCCTCCCTGGAAACACCCGCGCTGGGATCTTGGGGAGATCAGGCACTTCCAGGGGTCTTGGGGGGCCAGGCGGTGTGGGGGCACAACAAGGGATGGGGCGTGTGTGCAGAGTGGGGCACCGCAGGGCTTATGGGCGACCCCAGGCAGGCCGGGACATGCTGGGCATCCTTCACGGGCCTCACATGGCCCTGTGACTTGGGAGGCCGTCTGACCGAGGCCCGTCCCCACGTCCGGTCTTGGGGATGTGGCACTCAAGGAATGATGTCCCAGGTCACTCATGAGGTTTCAGTGCAGGGGGAGGTCCTTCCCCTGAGTCTGGGACACGGTGGCCATGGGGCTGGGGGCATCTCCACTGCCCCTGAGATGGGGGAGGCAGTGAGTGCCCAGCACTGTGCCCTCATGGCTGGCAGGCTGGGGGTGCTCAAATATCTATCCACTGTTAAGCACTCAGGTCCCCTGACCACCTCTTGGTTGTAAGGGCATCAGCCCAGGACCCCGAAGCTCTTACTTTGGGGTTCATGATGCTGCTCAGGAAACGGCACTTGGAAGAGCACTTGGAGCAGAGGCCACAAGCAGGCCCGTCCCACCAGCACGGGGTCACCACCCTCGCGTGGGGGCCAGCAGACCAAGTCTAGGCCCAGGGGTCCACCCACTCCTCCTCACAGCTCCCAGGGTGGACCTCACCCACTACAAATTGCACCGAGACTCGTGCTTCCCCAAGTGACTGTGGCCCAGGGGATTCCACACGGCAGACCTCAGTGTTCTCAGGTGACGGCTGGTCCAGTCTGGCCATGCACTTGTTCTTACAGCTGATTCATGTAATTTCTGGATTTTATTAAAGAAAGATGAAAATGGGGGAATTACAGGACACATGTAACTTGAAGTTAATCATCACTTGTAAGAAGAAGCCTGTTGGCTCCATCAGAGAGCTTGCTGATCAGCAGTGAAGGACACGCTAGGTTGCCTGCATGCTCAGTCACACATGATACTGTCACAGGCGAGAAGGGGACCCAGGGGCTCTGCATCCAGATGTCTTCAGAGAGAGAAAGGCTTCACGGAGCACAGAACGGTGCAGGCCACACAAATGTCCAGTTTATCATCCAGGAAAGAGTATCAGCAGGAGGAGGACGCCTTGACCCCCAGTGGACCCTACCCTCATCACCCGGTGTCTCCATGCCGTGCCCTCAGCACCCGATTGCCAAGCTCCCCAAGCCGGCGCACCGGCTGGCCGTGTGGGTCCCTGTGACCAGCTCTTCTCCCTGAGCCTGGAGCCCTGTCCAGGCAGCCACCTCCCCCGGAACCACTCCCACCCCCAGCCAACCCTCATGGGCCCGTCTCATAAAGCACCGACCGTCTCCACTCTCAAAGGATTGGGTTTGGCAGATGAGACTCATAGCGAGTCATCTCTTACGGACAATACAATCTGACCACCTAGTCTCCAAACTAGCGGGTGTACCTGGGTCTAGATAGTGAGCTTTCACTGGTCTTCCTTTTGAGGAACTATGTCATCAAGCTCCTTTTTTTTTAAAGGCTTTATTTTTTAGAGCAGTTTTACAGACTTATCCAATATGCCCACATTCTCAGCTTTGCCATTTATTCCAGAGGGACGGCAGCTACTTTGTCTGAGAGCAGGAGACCCTGCCTCACCTTGAGGCTGTGACCTTGGGCAGGTTAGGAACCTCAGGGCGAGTTTGTAAAAGGGAACAGCAGGACCGACAGCACACGGGGGTGGCTTCTGAGTATTTAATGGTACCACCTCGAGGGGTTATCTCTCTGAGCACTAAATGTGCGTGTATGTGTGTGTGTATATATATATATATATATATATACATAAAATATATATATATTTCTACATCTACAGAGATCTAGCCAGGAGCCCAGCCCAGGTGATGGACTGGAGGCTGGATGGCCACGGGAAGTGGGCTTGGCCACGTGGTTCGAGGGCCACTGAGTCCTGGACGTAAGAAACTCAACCAGTTGGTGGGACAGTAGGGAATGGCAGAAAGAAGTGAGGTCTTTCATGTGTGAAGATCGACAGGGGTGGACACTTAGAAAATGTCTAAAACAGGACCCTGATCCTGACTTTACCTTCCCAGGTAACCACCTGGTCCCAAGGGATTAATCCACTCATTGTCCTCATCAGGTGGTGAATAGAAACTTCCCCCTGACCTGCATCTTTCAAGTGCATACGGGAACCCAATTTGCCTGGAAAACCAGGAGAACAGACTTCCTTTTGAACAAATACTGGATTCCTGGTTTCCCCTTGACTATTTAATGTCACTTACACAACACCGTCATTATTACAGAAGAGAAAAAAAATGTGCCACACAAATTCTATTTCTATTCAAAACGTACTTTGGGTTTGTAAGTGGTTTAAAGGAATACATAAAATGGCTCCTTTATTAACTTGTTAAAATGTGAAACGATAAACAGAAATGAAATACAATGTAATGAAATCGATATATAAGCTAGGTTTGTTTTTAATTATGACTTAAATTAACTAGCGTATCTCCATTATGGAAGAATTAATTGCCAAAACAGAAGTAAAGTCTATAAAAGTATACTCAATTACACCAGGAAATTGCAAATTTTCTATCTTCTGGCACTCAAAAGATTTTGTCTTAAATTCTGGTTAGGATTATCATAACTACACATTTACTCATTTCTCCACCAAGGGTTCTCATCTCCTTTCTTATTTATACATAACTGGCTATAAAATTGGTTTCCCTATAGGCAAGGTTTTGAGCTCAAAGAAATGAGTGATTTCTGGTGCAGGTTCTGGAGGGTGAATTGAGCTCCTTGGACCCTCAAGGGTCCCTCTGTCAAGAGAATAGACTGCTGACACCTTCATCTAGAGAACAGAAAAGCTAGGTTTTGTTTTAAATATATGACTTTCTTGCTTATTTTGAAAAAGAAAAATATCTGAGAAGCACTGGTCCATGGGGCTGGTGACCCGGCCGGGGCAGGTTTCAGGCCCCACCTCAGTTCGTGGCCACATCCCTAGAAGGTGTGAAACCATGAGTCCGTTAAAGCTTTCAGACAAAGAAGACCCTGGGGACTCCCCAGTTCTCTATGGGTCAGGCCATGGACTCGCCTTTCCCCCTGAATCTTCAACACTGAATGCTGCCTTTCTGTGATGTGAGGGACCAGATTCTGCAGCTGGCAGTTCCAAATTAGAGCAGGTTTGGGGTTTTCTGAGGAGGGACTCCGGCCCAACTCCAAGGTTCAGACAAGTGGTTCTCTTGGGTCCCAACCCTGAACTCAGGCTCAGAATTGACCCTGATGGACCTGGGGCTCTGCTGTCTCTGTTCCCTGGGTAAGACCTCTCAGGATTTGGGGTTGACTGGGCATGAAAGCTCCCCGGCAGCCTCCAATTGGAGTCATTTCGAGAAGATGGTGACTTCCAGCTCCAGAGTCCCAGGGACCCCTCTGATCCCATTTGGCATGGCAGGTTGCTGGGATACAGGGCACCCTCCCTACAGAAATGCCTGGACCCTGGGCCTTGGCCCCCAGTGATGGCCCAGAGAGGATGAACAGTCAGCCCTGTGGTGGGTCTGGACATGGATCCCAGCAACACATGGGCACAGGACCAGCAGGACCTGGGAGATGCAGGAAGGAACCACACAGCAGGGGGCAGCGAGATGGGGTGGGGGGACCCATGACGTGGTCACTGCTGAAGGAGTGGGTGGGCTATCCCACACAAAATGCCACTGAGAACTCACCTCCTTGCAGATACAGGAGGGTCTCCTGTGGGCACTCAGGCTTCTAGAAAATAGTGCTGTGGACAGATGAACATCTCCCAGGCCACTCCAGGCCAGTAGGAACCCTAGACGTTCATTCCACGTCTGATGGCTGGGCATCCCAGGGACACTGGGACCCCGTGGAGGTCCAGGGTTTTCTGGGGGCCACTTCTGGGGCGAAGGGTCATGGGTGGGAGCCACATGTGCTGTGGGCACCCCTCTGGTCAGCATGGGTGGTCTCCTTCCCAGGGACCAGGGAGCCCTGTGGGTTTCATGTGAGAAATAAAACCCTATCTGGAGGAAGGGGCATCCTAGTAGAGTCAGAATCAGAGGTGAATCCTCAGCCTGCGCTGAATTCGCTCGTCAGGTGACATCATACACCCCCCTGACCCTCACGGCCTCAGAACCTGAGCAGAAGTGGCTCGAGGCTTTCTTCTCCAGGTGTGTCCCATTTGATGCTCACATGTCTGATGCACAAATTATTATTGTGGTTCCATAAACCCCCCTGGGGTATCATACGATCTACAGTGTTCCTTTCCTTCACATTCGACAATCTCCCGAGCTCTGAATGCTGAAACACACTTGGAGCAGGGGTGGTGGGCGGGCCATCAGCCTACCTGGGTTTGAGGAGCCCTGAGGGGGAACGAGACGGGTTCCAGACATGCCGTCAGGATGTGGGCTCCAACCTCTACCCTCTGGCCATGCATGAGGGCCTCCCACCATGTCCCCGAGGCAGGTTCCCATTTACGTCCTTCTTTCTCCCTTTTAAACACATGTTGCCCCCTCCAGCCAAGTCTCATTTAGTCAGAGCTGCTCAGGGTCATTCTACTGACCTGACTGATTTGACTCTACTGTTTGCATTTTTTGGTGACTGGCATAGACCCAGAGATGTTCCCAGCTCTGGGCAGTGGGGCTACATTTGGGGTGGGGTCCTAACTGGAGGCCCTGGGCTCAGCCCCCACCCTCAGGTGGCTCTGCTCCGTCTCCCCTTCAGTGTCCGGATGGCAGGCAGAGCTCCTCTCTGTTATCTCTCTTCTGCACTGAGTGAACCTCCCATCTCTGCCTCTGTCCTCGCCTCCCTCCCCCCTCACCGGGAATACCACCTGTCATGTTTGATGAGACAGCAGGATTGCGTTCTTCTTGTTCGACATGATTCCACGGGTTCCTCGACATGGAAAACTCCTTAGGGCAGAAATGTGGTTCAGCACAATTTCATCTATTATTCAACGATCTCTGTGTAGCTCTGGTGTCTTGTAAGTGATAAATTATTATAAAGAAAGAAAATCTGCTTGCCAGTTAGTCTGGGGAAATGCAAGATCAAATTCTTCCAGCCAGCATTATTCACCCTTGTTATGAGCCCAAGAGTGAGGCTCCTAGCCCTTGTGAGGGGTTTCTGTTCACTGCCTATCCTGGCTAGGTGGCGTTTACACCTTCCTGTTGCCCCGGATTCTCCAGTCGTGGTGGGATCACTGTGCAGCGAATCTGAGGCTCAGGAGAAGATCCTTCATGCCAGTTATGCGCTCAGCCTCGGCCCCCTCCCCCAGCCCCCATCCTGGTTCTGACACAGGGAGCGGCCCTGACCCTCCGTCTCCATGACACCCTGTCCTGGTCCCTCACGCTCCTCTCAGCCATGCCTTCATTTCCCCTCCTGCTTCATCATGAAGTCAGTCACCACAGCACTCGATAGCCTTGAATTTATTTTACATTAAACATCCTTTGAGGAATTTGCAGTTAGAAGTAAAAATAATGATGATCATTAAGAAATTATAATTTCCAAAGCATGTTCTACTATACACTATTTCTGTGAAATACTGACAGTTTTTTTTTTTTTTACAAAGGGAGAGGGTTCTATCTTAAAGAGTTTGAAGAAGTCTTCTTTAAACTTATTGACTGATTGATTATTTGTTCTCTTATTGCTGTGGGACTCCTCAGAAAAGTCAAATGTGAGTGAATTTACAAGAAAGCTTGTTGTTGTTGTTCAGTGGCTAAGTCATGTCTGACTCTTGGCGACACCGTGGACTGCAGCACGCCAGGCTCCTCTGTCCTTCAATATCTCCCGGAGTTTGATACAACTCATGTCCATTGAGTTGGTGAAGCTATCTAACCTTTATCTCATCATCTGCTGCCTCCCTCTCCTCCTGCATTCAGTCTTTGCCAGCATCAGGGTCATTTCCAATGAATTGGCTCTTCACATTAGGTGGCCGAAGTATTGGAGCTTCAGCTTCAGCATCAGTCCTTCCAATGAATATTCATGGTTGATTTCCTTTAGGACTGATTGATTGGTTTGATCTCCTTACTATTCAAGGGACTCTCAAGAGTCTTCCTCAGCACCATAACCCAAAAGCATCAATTCTTCAGTGTCAGCCCTCTCCATGGTCCAACTCTCACATCTGTACATGATTACTGGTATATAGACCTTTGTTGCAAAGTGACATCTCTGCTTTTTAAAATGTGGTCTAGGTTTGTCATAGCTTTCCTTTCAAGGAGCAAGCATCTTTTAATTTCAAGGCTGCAGTCACTATCCGCAGTGATTTTGGAGCCCAAGAAAAGAAAATCTGTCACTGCTTCCACATTTGCCCCTTCTACTTGCCATGAAGTGATGGGACTGGATGCCATGATTTTAGTTTTTTGAATGTTGAGTTTCAGGCCAGCCTTTTCACTCTCTTCTTTTACCTTCATCAAGAGGCTCTTTAGTTCCTCTTCACTTTCTGCCATTAGAGTGGTATCATCTGTATACGTGAGGTTATTGATACTTCTCCTAGCAATCTTGATTACAGCTTCAGCTTCATCCAGTCTGGCATTTTGCATGATGCACTCTGCATAGAAGTTAAATAAGCAGGGTGATAATATGCAGCCTTGATGTACTTCTTTCTCAATTTTTAACCAGTCAGTTGGTCCACGTCCAGTTCTAACTGTTGCTTCTTGACCTGCGTGTAGGTTTCTCGGGAGGCAGGTAAGGTGGTCTGGTATTCATCTCTCCAAGAATTTGCCACAGTTTGTTGTGATCCAGACAGTTAAAAGCTTTAGCATAGACAATGAAGCAGAAGTATATGTTTTTCTGGAATTCCCTTACTTTCTCTATGATCCAACAGATGTTTGCAATCTCAGGTTCCTCTGCCTCTTTGAAACCCAGCTTGTACATCTGGAAGTTCTTGGTCCCCTACTGCTGAAGGCTAGCTTGAAGGATTTTGAGCATAACCCACTACCTTGTGAAATAAGTGCAATTGTATAGGTAATTTAAACATTCTTTGCCATTCCCCTTCTTTGCTGTTTGGTTTTTTCTCTAAATTTGTTTGACCTCCACCCGCTCCCTCTTTGTTTCCTATTATAGCACTTGATGGGTTGGTTTGGGAAAACTTCATACAAATGTTGCCTGAGAGCATCCTTGACTGTCTACCGGAGGTCCTGAATGTGACCCCATCTCATCAGGGCTCTGGGGGCTTTGGGACGAGTCGGGGATGCAGTGGGCCTAGGGTTGCATGGCCACCTGCTAACGGCACGACCAGCATTTCTTCTCTGCTGACTCAAGAGCGCATTTCTGTTTTGGTGCACGGGCTGCCAAGTGCCAGGTTCCACCTCAAGCCCTGACTGGCTCCTCTGCTATGGTCTCAGTAGTGGGGCCACTTCTGTCTCCAGGAGCTGAAGCCCCACTGAGTTTGGTGGGGAAGGGTTTGGGCTTGGACACAGGCTCTGAGTTGACACTGCTACTTATATGTCAAAGGGCCCAGACTCCTCGAGTTCCAGTCCAGGTTCTGGGAGATGCCAGCACACATGCTCTGACAGGCACCGGAAAACTCAGAAGTTATGGATACATTTGTTCAGCTGGTGGTCGACAAAAGATGCAGTGAGAGTGGGAAATGCTCACAAAGCCTCTGCAACTGACACCAGGGAGTGATCCTGGAACTCCAAAAACCCCATGGGAGAGACTCACGGAGCTAAAGTGAGGGCTCCTCCTGCTTGGCCCTTCCTGTGTCAAGGTCAAGATGTGGCCTGTCTGCTTCTGATGTGACTGTCTCCATAGCAACTGTCTCCATGGCAGCACCTCCTGCTGGACTCATGACGGCTCACTGGGCCCCAGACCATGTCAAGCAATTGTGACTACACTAATGAGGAGCCCATGATGACACACCATGATGTGTGTCTTTCTTTTGAAGAGTTGGAAGTCTTTGTGAAGGCTCACAGCCACAAATGACAGTACTGAAATGAAAATAAAACCTTTCAAGCCAAGCCTTCTGGGTTTTCCTTTCTTTCTTCTTTTTTGATACGTGTGTGTAACAAAATGAGTAGATATTTAGGCGACTGTGATGAGTTTTTTTTTTTCTTTTAAGAAAACATCATCTCTAAAGCAATTCCCTATCACCTGGGCCCAATCGCAAGCCCACAGGTAGAGCTGGAGCCCATCTGGAAGCTAGGGGTTCATGGTGAGCTTCCTGATGTTGCAAGTCATGAGGGCCTGTCTCTCTGTGCACAGTGCAAACTCTGCCCACCCTGAGCAGCTGCAGAGGCTACTGGGCCAGTTGCCTCAGAGGGGGAGCAGGGCACCCCTGGGAGCTGGCTGCAGGGCAAGCCCTGGAGCCCAGGGGTCACTTTGTGGTCACACTCTCCCTAGGGGGTGGCCTGGGCAGGAGGTGGCTGCAGGGCTCCAGGCCAGAAGGGAGCACCTGGAAGGAGGTGGATGTCCAGGATGGGGGAGTTGCATCGGGGAATGGCACGCCAGGACAGGGCCCCACAGAACCTTGTGCCTCTCTGGGCCTGCCTTCCAGGCTGGTTGCCCTGAAGGAATCAGTGAGCCCTAAGGACAGAGCCTGCCTGCTGGCCTCTGAAGAAGAAAGGTGGAGTGTGGTCACCTGGGAGGTACTCACTCATGGTCTCTGTGCTGGACACACTTCTTTCCTGAACTGTGCAGGCAAACAGCCTGACTGGCAGGGTGATGGTAACAGAAGGATCAGAAATAAACTGTGTGGATGAATTTAGGAAGTGTGCCTGATGAGCACACAGCACCCCTTGAGCATCCCAGGTCTTGACTTGGTTCTGGATTTCCTCCATCACCTTTGACTTGCTTGACAAAGTTTCCAGGACTGAGGGGTATGTGGGAAACAGACCCCAGATGCCACTGATGATGTCACACTGCATCATCAGGCCAAGTCATAGGTGAGTATCAGGTGGGTATCTGTAGGTGGGACGGTGACTGCAACCATGAAAATAAAAGACACTTGCTTCTTGGAAGGAAAGCTGTGACAAACCTAGACAGCGTATTAAAAAGCAGAGACACCACTCTGCTGACAAAGGTCTGTATAGTCAAAGGTCCGTATAGCTATGTTTTTTCCAGTAGTCACATATGAATGTGAGAGGTGGACCATAAAGAAGTTTGAGTGCTGAAGAAATGATTCTTTTGAACTGTAGTGCTGGAGAAGACTCTTGAGAGTCCCTTGGATTGCAAGATCAAACCAGATAATCTTAAAGGAAATCAACCCAGAATATTCACTGGAAGGACTGATGCTGAAGCTGAAGCTCCAATACTTTGGCCATCTGATGGGAAGAGCTGACTCATTGAAAAAGACCCAGATGCTGGGAAAGATTGAAGGCAGGAGGAGAAGGGGGTGGCAGAGGATGAGAGAGTTGGATGACTTTACTGATTCATTGGATATGAACTTGGGTAAACTCTGGGAGATGGTGAGGGGCAGAGAAACCTGGTGTGCTGCAGTCCATGGGGTCTCAAAGAGTTGGACAGGACTTGGCAACTGAACAACAACAATAACAATGGTCATACGTTCTATGATGGCATCAACTTTTAGAGTAGATCAGTGGTTCTACCTTTTTCAAATTACACGATAAGAAAGTGCATCAAAAATTTCTGGACTTAGACGGCTCTTATGCAGAGCCCATCCTGGCCTCTGGCTGGCTCGCTGCCCCTCAAGGTCCACGTCTCCATAACGGGCAAGGCTGTAGCAGAGCTTTAACAGCCTGCCACACTAGATGGTATGTTTCCCTGGGTTCTAAACTCAGAGGCGCCCAACCATTTCCAGTAATAAATTTGGTGAGAAAGTTTGTGTGTGTCAAGCTCTGAATGAAATTACACTTTCCTCTGAGTTTTATCATTTCTGCCATGCTGAAGAAGCGTGGCATGTTTTATCTGCTTATTCGGCCGTGCCCCCAATATCGCAGCTAAAACTCAGAAGACTGAGATAAGGAAAAGGGCAAAATAGAATGGTCAGAGAATTCAGAAGGCATATTTTCCATGCAATTATTTTTGTAATGGCAGAATAAGCCCATTTATATAATGGAGTTACACTGATAAATAGTATATTGAGTTTTCCTATTGGAAAAGTAATGAAAGGATGATGTGAATCTGATCTATAGGAATCCAGATTCAAGAAGCTGTTTCCAGAGTCCCAGGGGAAAGTTGGCCCCTGATTCCTTCCTTTTCTTGGAAAACACAGCCTGTCTCTGTGACCTCAGGGTCTCTGTGTCCTCGTTCCCACCAGTAGTGAGTTAGAGGACTCTTACAACGTCTGCAGACACTAATTTAATCAAGCTTTTTGGACTGTGTGTGGCTCCTACCTTAATTACACCATTGCCCCTTATATTAGGACTCTGAGGGGTGGGGGAAGTGGCCCAGAGGTCATCTGCTGGCCTTTCTTCAGTGTAAACCTGACTCCCTCGAGGGAGGGAGCCGGGTTCAGTACAATCCCCAGGGTGGTCACTTCCCGGGTAGCCAGGCCCTGAGAAGCTGCAGTGCCCCTTGTTGGGCAAGAAAGAATTCTCTGCAGCTGGAATTAGCAGCAAGTCCTGCAGTGACTTGTAATTCAGTTTTTATTTGTATAGGTTCTATTGGGGGCAGAGAATACATAGTTTATTTACTAAAGTCATAGTAACCTTTGATTATTATATGCATTTTCTTAAACAACCCAATCTAATGTGCAGCATGGGGACAGTGGTTAATAATACTGTGTAGTATTCTTGAAATTTGCCAAGGAGTCAATCCTATGTGTTCTCATCACAGGAGGAAAGTCAGGAAGGTGCCTGTGAGGGGAACGGTCTTGTCAGCTGGACGTGGCACTCATGTCCCTGTGGGGACACTTGTCCAGCATCACGTCATGCACCTTGAACATATACAACTTTCATCTGCCAACGATACTTCCGTAAAACTGGAAAATAACGCTGAGGACTAGCTTCCAGCTGTCCCTGTGTGATTCAGGGACCCAGAGGGTCTGGAAGCTGAGGGGGGCCTTGCCTCAAGGACTGGGTTTCTTGCTCTGGGAGACTTCTCAGAAACACTAAGGGTGATGCTTGAGGACTTCCAAGTATAAGGTCTCAGAGCACAAATTTACTGACGAGTTAGGGACTGTCTAGAGGAATATGGCACATTATTTGCTGATTCACCCTGTGTGTGGGCACCTTTTGGGGTGCGGATGTCTCCTTGAGCTGAGCCCCAGGGACACCCCCAGTCTTGCTTGCCAAGCCTGCCAGGTGACAGGAGGCACTGGGGTGTGGCTGGGGACTTTGGGATGCTGTTTGCAGACCTGGGGAGGGGGCAGGGAGCTCTGGGGGCTGTGGGAAAGGGGCTCTCAGGCAGGAGGCTGGCTGTGGACTGGTGATGGAACCAGCCCACCAAACTCCCGAGATGGAGAGATGTTGGGGAAGGGCTGTGAAGCCCCAACAACACGAAGAGTGAGAGAGGTGCCAGGAGGGACCAGGGCTCTGCGGGTCGGAGCCCGAGAGGAGGGAGTCAGGCAGTGGGTGAGGATGGGATGGGGTGGGAGCTGCCTTGATGCCCAGGCAGCAGCCCCGAAGGGGTGGTCCCAGCAGGAGCCAGTGAGGGAAGCCAGGCCCCAGGGGGCTCCCAGATGCTGGCTGGATGCGTCAGACCTGAGGCTCCAACCACCTCAGTGAGAGGACATGGGCTTTTGTATCTGCTGGTTTGTTTGTATCTATGACACACATGGGGCAAGTAGACCAGGGCGGGTGACAAAGAATGAACTCCCCCCTTAGGACCTGCTGGGCAGTGAGGGGTTTTGGCTTAAAAACACACTCCCCACGCAACACAGAACAAAATAACACAACACAAACAAAAACCTTGTATATGAGACCTGTAACCATGAGCTTGCACTTTTAATTCACATCCAATTAGAGGATCCATTACAGAAAGCGGTCTCTGAGCTTTGATAGATGACAGTGGGTACCATTGGTGGGTCCCATCGGTGGGTACCATGGCCTCTGGCTTCACAATTCCGGTGCCATGACCACCACTCTCTGGCTTCCAGTGGGATCGGCTGAGATTTAAGTGGAAAAGGGGCTTCTAATCAGTAAGCAACTCCTGGCTACTGAGATCCGCCCCTCACGACGCCAGAGTAATGACAGCTTCGCGTCACCTGATTAGCTCCTGAGGCACCAATCCTGTCCCACCTGGGTTCGGCCCGGTGGTCTCTGATCTCTGTGCTGTGGGGGCTCTAGAGAAGAATGGGGCGGTCTCTGTCACCAGGGCACTCATCGTTGTGCTCACAAGAGGGGTCTGTGCAAATGAGCAATGACCCGTGCAGGACGCAGTTTCAAACCAGAGCTGAAGTCCGCAGGCAGCCTGGGAGGTCTGCGGGCTGCTGGGGAGGGTGCAGGGGAGGCATGCTTTCTATCTGCCCCAAGGTTTACTCCACAGATTGATGCTAATCAGGTCCCCATTCCAGAGCTAATGAAGAGTCAGCCGCCTGGCCTGCGTTCAGCCCTCACTGTTTGTCCCAGAACATTTAAATCTAATCACCAGCGGGAAATAAAGAATGAACAGAGCATTAAAGTGTCCCTCTGGTCTCTCCAGTGTGTTGGCAGTGAGGGAGGGGGAGGAGAGAGAAGGAGGGAGGGAAGGGGAGGAGGAGGGAACGGGAAGACCACGAAAAGCCCTGGGCTGAGCTGCGTCCCCAGCTGCTTTGTGCTGAGCTGTGCGGCCGTGCAGAGGGTGCCATCCCGTGTCACTACGACCTCAGATCAGTTATGCCCTGGAAGCTGTCTAGGGGCCTGTGGATGACACAGGAGTCAGGAAAGAGGACGGAAACGCCCTGTGGATCGTCCTGAGAGCCTTTGGGCTCAGGGTGGGTGCAGGCGGGGAGGCCACGCAACCCCAGCTCCCCCAGAGCCTGACCCTGCTCCCAGAAAAGCACGTCTCGGATTTGTTCAGGTCACAGGCGGGATGGAAATGAGCTCCTGGGCTGCAGCTTCACACATCCGCATTTAATAGACTTTCTCCACTGATAAAAGACCACTAATGAGTTCATTTTCAGGCTATTAAATTGGCTATAATAGCGGGTTCTGCTGATGATTGCAGGAGACCCGCTGGTCGCACTGGGCTTTGTTTCATGTTAACTGTGTGCTGCCCGGCCCTGCCGTCCACAGGAGCAGCGGTGGGGGCAGCCAGCCCCCTGCCTGTGCCCTCGCCTCCTGACTCAGAGGTGCCCACACGGTCTCCCCTCACACTCATGAAACCGCTTGATCAGTTCACTTGTTCCTGGAGGTCTTCAGTCTGGAGCCAGAGTGTTAGCCTCCTGTGGTTCACAAAGGAGGGACGGGAACTCACACTTGAGCCCTGGGTCCCCTGCACTCTGAATGGTGCTTTATCTGTGGGGTTTTGCCTGCAGTTGTGAAAAAGGCCTGGAAAAGACACTTCCCTGGGATCTGCTCATCTACCCTGGATCCTCAAGCAAGGGGTGGGGTTGCAAGCCACGTACTCGCTGGTGTGGATCCTGGGCCCTTTCCTTGTACAGTTGAAACGAGTTTGTCCCTTGTGCATCTGTGGTCATCATGATGTGAGCAATTAGTGAGCGGCCTCTGCAGGTGTCTGGCTTAAACTCACTTCTTCATTTAAAGGCCCAGTAGTTAATAGCAGGCCTGTGTGCTGCCTCCCCTGTCCTTTTCATTAGGAGGGTCACAGGGCGCATTCAGAGCACTGCACAGTGTGTCCATTTAGTATCATTTGTTTTTAGTTCTTTAAGCAAAGGTGCCCAGAGACCTTCAAGCCTGGGCAGCCACCAGCTAAACTGATCACTGATTATTATTATTATTGCTGCCTGTTTTCCTTTTAGAGATTGTTTTATGAGGAGGGGCCTGCAGGTCAGAGATGTTCCACTGCCTGGAGATAAAAATGCAATAGGGAGTGACCCGGGCTGGCCCTGCAGGGCTGTGGGCATGGTCCCCCTGGAACGTGGCCACCTGGGAGGGGCAGTGGGAATAAGCACCTCACTCACACCCACTTCACCGTCTCCCTGAGCAGCTCAATTGGAGGTCTAGGTGGAGCCGGGTGCTTCACGAGGAAAACCCTAGAACAAGGCGCCCTTCAATTTTGCACAGTTCTTTCTGCCAGCTGAGCTGGAGCTGGCGTCTCAGGGAGCCTCAGATGACTTTGCCATTTATCCGCCTTCTTACACCTCTTACTTGTTTCGTTGTAGGAGTTGCCTGTCTGTGAGGTTGTCTCCTGGGACAGAGCTAGGGGTCTGGGGCTGGTGGCGTCGGTGAGAGAGGCCCTGGGAGGGGACGTGCTGTCCAGCTTTGCTGGCCCCTTGAAGCCCCTCTCCGGTCTCACCCATCGCCTCCCTCTGCCCTTCCAGGCCGCCTGCGACTCTGCCCAGCACACTGTCCACACATGGTGCTCACATAGAATGCATCCTATCTTTCTCAGTAACACGTTCACCTGTCCCCCTGCCCACATGTGGGACCCAGATCTGCCTCAGATGCACGTTCTCCACACCTGGGGGCACGTGGCTTTCCCTGGATGTTCTACACGGGTCTTTGCAAAGGAGGGAAAGAGGGTTGTTTTTAGCGACTGGTGCTGCTCTTCTGGGTAAAGGGCTAATGAGAATTATCGGGTACACGAGGGGCCAGCAAGCCTGGACAGCTGATGGGTGTCAAGACAGGTACTCTCAGTTCTGTCCCCTGAGGCCACTGCGTGGTCCGGCCACTACCAGCAGGGGGACCAGAGCCCTGGGGCCCCTCCACTGCCATCTGGTCCACAGGTGCCTCAAGGCCAAGAACTCTTTCCCATTGTGTGCTAGTGCTGGCAAGGTCCCTGGGTGCAGGAAGGGCCCACCAATTTGTGGATATTGCCTTCAGTCTTATAACACAGCTTCAAAGATGACAACAACAAGACACTAGCTCTGTAAAGCCACACAGGAAACGTTACCGCCTTCGAGGCCACAGACATGTTGGTCCCCTCCAGCATTCCCTCGACCCCCTTTTTCACTACTATGGCTTTGTGGTGAGGACACATCATGTACGATGCATGCCCTCAGCAAACTCAGTGCACGATAAACTGTATTAACGACTCTATTAATGTGCTGTCCATCAGATCCTCCAGTGCTTATCCCTTCTGCCCCATGGAAACCTTGTGCCCTTTGACCTCCATCTCCCCAACCCCCTCTCTCATCCTGGGCAACCACCATGTTACTCTCTGTGCCCTCAAGGTCCACCCCTGCTGTGGAGACTTCAGGACCTTCTTCTTCTCCAGGGCTGAGCTATACTCCATAGCATGGGTGCCATTCACCTGTCAACCCTCATGCAGCCTGTTTCCACAGCTTGGCTGTTGCGCACGCCACCCTGGCCATGGGGGTGACCACGGGCACCTCTTCAAGGTGGTGATTAAATTTGCCGATATACCCAGAAGTGGAGTCTTACGTATTCTTACTCTGAACTCCTTGAGTCGTATGTATTAAACACACACAGCTTTTTAATGTGTCAGAAAATAAGTTGAACCCTTTGCTTGTAAGTTGTAAAGTTATAAAACCTACCAGAAAAATACCAAACACAAGAGGAGAGGGGAAAGGAAAGCTTCCTCCACGAGCTCCTCTTCCCCTGAGTTCTAGTGGTGATTTTCACTCAGTCCACCACTGTAAGGGGCTGGCGTCTCTGTCTCACTCTCTGGACCATCAGCAGGCCCGTGGCCCAGGGCTGCCGAAACCTGTACGACTTGGTTCCTCTTTCAACTCACCTCAGGACATACAACTGGAGACCCTAAACAGTTGCAGGACATTTGATCCTGGGGGGAAACCCACTGTCTTCCCTTTGGAAGTCTCCTGTCTGCACAACATTCTCTCTCCAGTAGTGATTCTCTCCCCTTGAGCATCACTAGTCAGGACCCACATCCCCTGAGCACCCCACTCCCGGACAGTCAGTGATTCCCAGATGCCTGCAAGGGGAGAACTCGGCTTCCATTGGTGTCCTGTTCCCTCTGTCTTCAATGCTCGGTCCCCTCCCCTCTCCCTGGAAGCAAGGCTGTCCTTGTGTGACAGTCTTAAGACAGGAATATGACACGTACATTAGGCTGAAGGAAGGGAGAAAAAAATAATTTTGCCTTTGGCGTAATTTCAGCCCAGAAGGATAGGATTCATTCCAGACGACCTTAGCTCAAGGTGACTTGATATATTTTCCCAGCAATGAGATTTTTTTGTTATCTCTCACACCCACCCTTTCCCTTCTGTGCAAAATCCTGCTGTAGTAAACAAACAAACAAAAAACAAATTTAAAAAATCACTTTAAAATAAATAGAAAATAAATAATAACAATGACAAGCCCTGGAAATGTCTGGTCCTCCCATTGCCACAGGAGGGGTCCCACATAAGGGGTCTTGCTGGCACACAGGCCAGGAGGGCCGCCTCTCTGCTCTCCCCTGTACTGAGCCATCCCTGCCTCCAACATGGCAAGAAGGGCCACAAGTCAAGGCACCACAGGGCTGAGGTTCCTCAAACCCAACCTACAGAAACTGCAAGGCCTTTTCAGGACTTAAACACCCTGACCCTCCTCCAGGCCCCATAGGGCCTGTGCTCTGCTTGGGATTATTTGAAGCAGTGGCTGCAGGCTCGTTCCAGAGGCAGGCTCTGAGGGTCCCTTGCGGGGAGTAGAGAAAGCAGGAGTGGGGAGCAGCTGATGGCTCGTATTGATCCGGGGAGGGGGCTGTGTCTTCTGTTTCTCTGCTGGGGGGCAGGGCAGCTCTACACAAAGCAGGAGCAACCCTTCCATGTAGGGGCACATGTGGCATCCCCCAAATAACTGTGGAACAGTAGAAGGTGCTCCTGAAATTCTGTTGAAATGACTACTTTACAACAGTGGTAGCAGTTGCTTAGTGGTGATCACTTACTATTAATATTATTCCTCTTTACAGCTCCAAGGCAGCCACTACTACTGTCCTCATTTATAGATGAGAAAATCAGAGCCAAGAGATGCTGAACATCTTGTTCAAATCAGGAGGAACATTGCAGCCCTGACTGGAGTGAATTCAGAGACTCTACTGTTAACCCTTAGTTATCCTCCTGACTCTCTACTTAAACGGAGGTGGGCAAGCTATGGCCCTGGGGCTGAATCCAGCTATTTTTCCTGTTTGTTTTCTTTCTAGTTTTGTGTGTGTTTATTTTATTTTATTTATTGTGTGTATGTATTTTATCACCTATAAGCTAACAATGCACCCATTTTAAGTGGGTAGACTTTAAATGGCTTTGTAAACACCTACATAATATCCTGATTTTGCTTCTTGACCTCCAAATCTATTTACTCCATAAAATTTACTCCTGGAGGACAAGTCTGGTGAACTCTATTTTATTTTATTTATATTTTTTGCTGAACTGTTTTAAACTGTTGGCATGTAGTGGCTGGCAACTGAAAGAAATTTTCTTCTAAGCTACAGGAATGTCTGAAGTTTGGATGAAAGCCGTTGACAATGAGTTCACCTATTATGGCACATACTGATTAAATGACTTTGAGCAAATCAATAGCGTTTTGGAATTACAAAGGGTCTCACGCCAGCTCTTCAGTATATGTACACCAGAGACAAAAATAACTCTGCTATTAGACTAACATCTCAAGAACAGGGATGAATGGAAGGAGACATATTCAGGGAAAGACATTTACAATTAACCAACAAGGAAGCAACTCAGTTCTTGGAAACCTCTGGGGCAGAATATGCTCTGATCATAACTGAAATGTGTGGTCTTACCCAAAATCACTCTGTGAAAAGTTTTTAAAGCAAAACTATGAATTTCATGATTCTTCAGCAAGGTGTCTTTACATACTTTTTTTCTGTTCTTGTCACTACTATTTTGATGTGGACATCCACAAAGGTGTTCTTCAAACCTGGGGGTTACTCATGATTTCAAAGAGAAATTTGAAAGTCAGCTGCAGCCACACTCTGATTTGTTCAGAATCTCAAGGAAGACAGTGCAGCCCCCAGAAACAAAAGTGATTTTTAAAGAAGGTGTTCATTTTAATTAATTTTGATTTGAGTAATCTATTAACAACTGAATGTGTCCAGGTTCCAGGGCTGTAATCTTCCTTGTCCACGAGTGAAGCTGGACTGGTCGTTATCACCTGGTGTCGGCTTCAAAGGTGGAGCAGAGCCGGTGTGCCCTGACTAACCGGTTTCTGCCACTTTATGATTAGAGCGCCAGGGCCCGTGTCCTGAGCTCACAGGAGAGATAAGCTGCAGCTGGGCTGGGCACCGGAACAGCCAGCCAGCGGTTTCACATGGCGCAGCAGAGCCCACGGACTCAAGCAGTTTATTTCTCCAGGCTTACAAATTTGATTACTATAGAGTACAAAGCTATTAAAAATATGACCTTTCTATTTTTCATGCCTTGGCGAAAAGCCAGATAATAACTTTGTTTGACTTGGTTGGTATGATAGAGTGCTTATTCAGATGGAAATAAAATGACTTTTCTTTACTGGAAATTATACCTTGAAGTCTAGATGTCCATCATCGGCATAACACACAGACAGACACGTTAATTCAGGCTTGAAAGCAGCCGAAGCTGTTAAAGAGGGAAGTACAGCGTTTCCATCTTCTCGAGGGGAAAATGAGTATTTTTGTACAGATGTCATCAACTTAAAATGGTAAAAGGCAAAACTATTGTTCTAGGACAAGTAAAGTAAAAAAATGTTGATTACACTGTATTATCAGAATATCAAAATGAGGCTTCATGGCAGCCTTGAAAGCAAATAAATAACATTTTATCATTAGACCACTGTTTTCTCCTAGACACTTTAAAAGCCAGGCAAAGCAAGTGCATTTAGTACATCGGCCATGGCTTTAAGTGGAACATTAGAAAATACCAAAAAAGCAATGGTTTTATTTTCCTAAATGATGGATCAACGTGTGAAAGTTAATAAAACCCAGTGTTGCTATGCGTCTGCGTGTGTGCATCCTAAGTCGCTTCAGTTGTGTCCGACTCTTTGCTATGCCATGGAGTGTAGCCTGCCAGGTTCCTCTGTCCATGGGATTCTCCAGGCAAGAACACTGGAGTGGGTTACCCTGCCCTCCTCTAGGGGATCTTCCTGACCCAGGAACTGAACCTGTGTCTCTTTTGTCTCCTACATTAGCAGGCGGGTTCTTTACCACTGAGCCACCTGGGAAGCCCAGTGTTGCTAAGAGGGTTTATGATGAGGGAAAATCCATTGGGCTTTTGTTGTCCAGTTCTCATCAGGAGGACAGGAGAGCAGGTTCCTTCAGTTAGTGTCAGCAGGAAGGAAATGTGTCTACCTCAGGACTTCTTGGAAGAATTTATAAAATACCCTTTTCCTCTGTCAGGCAACAAGCAGACCTCTGGGGTCTGTGAGCTTATTTCCTCCACTGGCAGCCTTGCAGTGGTGTGCCTTTAAGCCTTCTACTGAGACGGGTTAGTGGCAAGCTGCTGTCACAAGCAGCAAAACAGTACTCTTCTCCTGAGTGAAGTGAGTGAAGTCTCTCAGTCATGTCCGACTCTTTGCGACCCCATGGACTGTAGCCTACCAGGCTCCTCCGTCCATGGGATTCTCCAGGCAAGAATACTGGAGTGGGTTGCCATTTCCTTCTCCAGGTTATCTTCCCGACCCAGGGATCGAACCCGGGTCTCCTGCATCAGAGGCAGACGCTTTAACCTCTGAGCCACCAGGGAAGTCACTTCTCCTGAGGCCTAATATTTTATTTTATTTTTTCATTATTACGGGATGGTGCGAAGCTGGAATGGTGAAAGAGGGTACAGTGGAGCTCAGGAAGCGAACAGATGGCTGGGGAATCCCCTGCTCTTGGGGGCTGCCCTGTGTCCCACAGTGGACACGATGGCATGGCCTCCTTCCTGCCCTGTGAGGCCTGTCCATCATCGATGGCCACCCGGGAAACCGTTCCCCTGGAAGGAAATGCTGTGTGGGCTCAGCCCCAACCACATAGCTTCATGACCTGGAAGCACTCACTTCCATGACCTGGAAGCACTCACTTCCATGGCCCGGTAGCACTTGTCTTGGAAGCAGAAAGGGGTGGAGGCTCCGTGGTCACTGGGGTGGGGCAGGGGAGAGGTGGGCGTGGCCCTCTCACTGAAAGGGTCTTTCCCCGAAACCACAACTCTGGGCATGGCCACTGGAGCCTTGAGTAACCAGAGGTGTCCCTCTGCCAGTGGAGATGCCACAGTTCCTTCAACAGGAGGCGAAGGGAATTGCACAGGCATGCCCTCTTCCTCCATCCTTGAGCCTCGGGCAGAGAGGCCACTGACCCCAGTGCTCCCAGCCATGGGCAGGCCTCCTGAGGGACACATGGAGTTCACCAGCACACTATGTCCCATGATATGGTGACTGGCCAGCAAGGGTCTGTGGGAGTGAAGACTTGGGCGGGCTGGGGCTGGTGGAACTGGCTTCAGAAGGTCGGTGGCGGAGGGGGGATTACAGTCTGTGCTCTGACGTGAGGAGGGTGGCAGTCACAGGTGTGCTCATTAATTACATGTGTCCCCAGTGTCTTGCGGCCATGGGACAGGCACTGATGGCCACTAACTTTCGGTAGAGGAGTCGCCCTCAGAGTAACCTCTGCTGGTGGGCCCTAGTGCTGCTCCTGTGTCAGGAACCTGAGCGTTTCTTTCAGGAAAAGAAAGCCAACAAACGAGGGTCAGAAGGAATGAGCAGGGCGCGCTCCCTGCCTGTTTGTCCAGCTCTGCTCAGCCTCCTGGCAGCCTGACCTCAGCGTAGTCTCACCTCTGGATGCAGCTGCCCGCAGGCAAGGCTAATTCAGAGGCGGTGGAGGGCTGGGGCTCCCCTCCCCGGGGGCAGAAGCAACCCCCGGCACAGATTCTCTGAAGGGAGGCCTCCTGTCTGTGGGCCCCTCATGTTCCTCGCAGCTCTGAGACTCCCCCTCCCCCATCAAATGGCCATATTTACATCCATAGGATGCCGTCTATGGCCTGCCCACAATGGGGCACCTAAGTTCTAGTTTTATTCTAGCTTGTGTCCTATAGGTCAGTCATATAATTTCTCTGTGAATTTGAAGAAAAGTGGGCTTATGTATTTTTTCTCATTTAAGCTCTTAAAATTGTAGCTTTACTTAAAAAAGTCCACCATCATTACTCTCACCCCTTTACTGCCATTCAAGAACTAAAAAAATATTTTGTTCAATGGATATTAAAACATTTATTGTCTACCAACTTTTTAAACAAGTCCTGTAAAAGTAACAAACTAAAGGGAAATTGCTGAAAACCCATATACTTACAGGAAATGTTGATATAGTCAACCGAAAATTTTGTCATCATTTCTAGAAGTAATTTTTACACCAATGAGTCATTTTTTCCAGGTATCAGTGTCACTAAGTATTAAGAGAGGTCACATACCAGGGCTGAGGCAGTTAAAATCTGTGCCTTCGTGATGGACAGTAATTCCATGAGTGAAAGAAATAGGATAAGGGCACTGTTTTAGTAGAGAAAACATTGCAGCGGTCTCAACAACAACAAAAAATAAAATCCCTAAAAATCAATTGCAGGCAGGACTTCTAGCAATGGCTAGTTGAAGAGATCAACAAACCCTTTCCCCAGGAAGCCGCTATAACCCTGAACATGCCGTCCCTCCCTGCAGGGTGGCAATTCTGCCAGGCCCAGGACAAGCTGTGAAGACCATAGCCTCTGGCTACACTCAGTGGCTCATTTCATTTGGAGCAATTGATGATGTGAAATAGTCAACAAAGGAAGTAAAGTAGCACACTCAGTCATTCAGAGAGGGATCTGAGAAATAAAAAAGGCAAGAGACAAATGGAAAAAAGACAGAAAAATGGCAAGTGTAAATCTGGCCATATCAATGATTACCTTATATATAAATGGTCTAAACACTCAAATAAAAATGGCAGAGTTTATAAGATTAGATAAAAAGGATTTAACTATAAGCTGTGTACAAGACATACAACACAGATTCAAATAAGTTAAAAGTAAAAAGAATGGAAAAAATACATACCTTGCAAACAGTAACCCTAATCTCTTGAATCCATACATTTAACAAAGTAATTCCATATAACATAGTAATTCCACACCCAGTGGTCTGCCTAGGGGAACAAAACAGTAGGGCCACATACAGGCTCCAAAGGGAATATTCACTGGTGTTATTTTTGCAGATGGGAGTTGGGGTCAGCACATGTGTCCACCAACAGTGAGGAATAAACAAGGGTGGACCATCAATCTATCTCGTGAAACACCAGGCAGACAACAAAATACAAGCTACAACAGGGGTGAGTCTCACTGCACTGAGGGAAAGAAGCTAGAAGCAAACCACTCCATACTGCCTTGTTCTATTTAAATGAAATTTCCCAAAGAGGCAAATGCAGAGGCAGTCTAGTCTACTGCTGGAATGCCACTTCCTCCATTTCACTTCCACATGAATATAAACAGTGCATTTTGGGGAACATTTTGGTAATAGAACCAGATTTCACAAAGCCCACTTGAGCCAATGTTTTTGCCACTAGCCAGAGCTCTGTCTTGGCCCAGATACTCCACTGCCTCCAACCCTGTCCCTGCCTTCTCCACAAGCGGAGCTGGTGCCTGGACACTGGCCTCCCCTGGGACTCTGAGTCTGCCTGGTTTTGCTCTTCCCTGAGAGTAGTTTTGCTCTTCCCTGAGAGTAGATAATGTGTGATTTTAGAGGAGTGTTTCCTGCTTGGTGCATGGACCCTGCGTTCCGGGAAGGTGGAAGGTCCCCTTGAGAATAGACTCTCCAGTGTGAGGATGATGCCTGGCCCTGCCCTCCCTAATGCTCACAGAGCCCAGTAGGTGAACATGGCACTTAACCCTCACACAGCCCAGGGGTAGACACCACTGTTCACCTTGTCCTATGCAGGATGCTAGTGATGGACAACAAGGTGAGATGATCTGCCCAGAAACTGGTAAGAATCTGGATGGCCTCCATTTTAAACCATTAAAGACTGAGACTCTCCCCAGAATTTCTCGTGGAACCAGAGGCACCGTTAGCTTTTTCTGCAGTGTGGCTTTTCAACAAGTGATTTCAGTCATGAGCCGTCCTGTCCTGCCACTTTGAAACACAGGCCCAGGGCAGTCTGGGAGCTGGTGTTTTTCCAGGCTCAGCTGACAGTTCTCAGAGCAGCAAAGCACACAAATGGTGACGACTATAATCACAAACCCAGTGAATCTTCATGCAGTTATGACAATTCTCTACCTTGAAAAATAACATTGATTGATATGTTTTTTAGAGACTGACATATGTAACTCTTTATTAAAAAATTATTAAATAACTCCTTGAAATGAAAAGGCAGTCGTGTAATTAATAGTTATGCACTGCATGACAGCATAATTATTCATTACCAAAATGCAGGAGCAAAGTGACTTCTAATTTCATCCTCAGAGTCTTTGAAGGGAAAAAAGTACTTTAAAAGGAAGTAAGCTGGAAAGAGAAGACAGCTTTTGTAAGCACTTGAGATCCTACTTGACCTGAAAGAAAAAAAGCTGAAATGACAGATGATGTCATGCTATATTTATTTAAGGAGAGGCAAGTGAATTAAAAACACATGTATAATTCATTAAAAATAGATTTTTAAAGTGTACACATAGAAGGGTTCCTAGCACTTTCACCTTTATTGTTGTTATACCTACAGATTATTTTTTTGAGCTCTCTGGGAAAATGCGAATTTATCTGTCTGTTTGGAATTGGCAAAATGCTTCTATAAGTTATTGAGAATTAATGAACCCTGAGACCTTGTCCCAAGAGACGTGCTTACAGCCTGTTTTCTGTGACACAACAAGGAATTTGGGCTGACTCAAGTCTGGGTCCTGGGCTGAATGTTAGGCTGAGGCCTTGCTCACCTCTTACCCTCATTCGAGGGAGAGCAGCCTTCTCCATGGTAACCAGGGCCTAGGAAATAAATGTAAAACCAGACTGTATGGCCCCTTGCAGGCGAGTGAGGTGTCTGGGGCTGAGGTCAGCACAGATGAGCTTATGGGGACCGTGGTCTGGATGGCTGACCATTGGCTGGGTTGGCGGGACCAGGGGCAGCTGGGTCAGGCCTCAGTAAGAAATGGGACTTGGGGCTGGGTTTGTGTTCTGACAAGTCTAAGTTTATAGTCTTTAGGAATCGGGAGTGCGTGAGGGTTTCGGAGCATTATCAAGTTGGCATTTAGCAAGACTAGGCTGACGGTAAGACCCGGGATGGAGAAGTATCACGGGCAGACAACAGACTCAATCTCGGGTGATGGCCTTCAGACCCTGGGGCTCAGACGGCCCAGGTCAAAGGTCTTGGCCTCTGTCTGTCCACCCTGTTTCCTCTCTGGACACCCGCTGCCTAACTCCTCACCCCGCTAAGCTGGCTGGCTGCTCCCTGTCCCCGTCCACGGGAGGTCAACTCCTCAGTCTTGTCTGCCTCTTTCCTGCTCTTTCTCTCGTGTGGATGCTGGTCTGGACTGGACTTCCAACCAGACTCTGCACCTGGCCTTCGTCTTCAGCCTGTCTTGACCCTTCACTGCCTGACCTCCTCTGCTACCGGGGAGAAGAGACACTTCTACTCTGTTACCACATGGAGCTGGCTCTGGGGACAAGAGTTTGGGGACATTATCTACAGAGGACTGACTTCAACTCAGAACTCACAGCCACTGCCTGTCTTCCATGGTATTTTGAGGCCACACCTGGGCTCAACAAGGAAGAACAATGGGAACGATTTGCTGGGGCCATAGGTAAGGTGGGGGTAACTATAGTCACCCCAGATGTCTGTCTTTCCTATGACCGATCGAGAGTCAGTCCTGAAGTAGCCTACATATTCTGAGCCTGGCCAATTCTGTATTTTGTGTAACCAGATTCAAGTGTCTGCCCTGGTTTTCTGCCTGTGTTCTCACTCATCAAAACCCACCATGGGCCTCCTCCCCCACCCGCCCTGCTCCTCTCTCCTCACCCGACTAGCGGGTCCTCCTTCCACCCCAGGCTCCAGACCAGTGTCCCATCCGTGTGTCTCATCTGCGTGCGTGCTTGTTGGGCCTGGCTGCTTGGGTCTGCCTGGGCTCCCCCCGTGCCCTGCAGATGACCCTCAGTAAACTGCTAGCTCCTCAAGGACTCAGGTGAGCGCATACATTTTAACAGCCGACGTGCAGAAGGGGCTGACGAGCTTCAGATTGATTTATCGATTCGGAGGTTGCTTTTCTAGCCCCAGTCATTGCAGATTAGAGTCCTGGGAGATTGCATCCCAGAACCCAAGCCCTGGAAGGACCCTGGAGACCAGGAGGCACATGGTTCCGTTTGGAGAGCGGGGCTGGGCAGCACATTCAGGGCTGCCTGAAGTGAAGGACAGAAGTGCCTGCTGGTTCTTTCTCTTGATTGCCTTTCTGTCCTAATCTTTTTTTTTTTTTTTTTGCTATCTCACTGCTTTCTCACATCTGTTGGAGGTTAAAGAGCAGAGACCAGAGTAACACACCAATCTGACTTGGCACTTAAATCTCTGTCTTTGCATAGACCTGATGCCAAAGTATAAAACCACACGCTGTGGGAAATTTACGTGTGAGAGCAAGTCCTTCTGCTGCTGGACGGCCCTCTCAGGACTCCCTGGCAACACTGGGCAGACCCATCGTGTTCCTGAGTTGACTGCTAGGTGGGGAAGATCCCCTGGAGGATGGCCTGGCAACCCACTCTAGGATTCTCGCCTGGAGAATCCCATGGACAGAGGAGCCTGGTGGACTACAGTCCAGGGGGCCGAGAAGAGTCGGACATGATTGAGCAACGTTCATTTTCACTTCACCTCCATCTGCAGGGCTCTGGCCTGGGAGGCCCTGTCGAGTATGTGCTCTGGGCGGTCCCACTGTGACCAGGCTGGGCTTGCTGCATGTCCACGGAAGACAGAGGCACTGGGAATTCCCCAGGACACTCCATCTTCACAGAGCTGGTGAGCCGCACCTAATGGGAAGTGAGTAAACAACACCAGGAGACTGAGTTCTCAGCGCCTTCTTCCTGCTTCTCCTGAGCTGCTTGTAGGAGCATATGCACTTAGCACATACATCTTAAAGGACCAGCAGGGCCATGTCAGTGCTTCGTGACTGCCAAATGTAAACCTGGGGTGTGATGGTGGTCCCGTGATTAACTGTGCTCTGTCGACACTAGGCTGTGCTACTATCGGAGGCTTGCTGCTCAGCACTTGCTAGGCAGTTAATTATTGTTGTGTGGCTCCAAGGAATGTTTTCAAAACAGTTTAGAATTCTGTTATAGCAATGGCATGGGGAGGGGTTTAATAAGGCACTATCATACACAAGAAAGACAAACGTATTTTAAGACATAGAAATAACTTCATTATGGCTTTTCCTTCCCAAGCTATTGCTGACAAAAAAAAATGTATTCCTAACATTCCATTGCCTGTTGGCAACGAGTCTCACCTTGAGCCCAGTTTTATTCTGCACACAAGTGGGGCAGCGTCCCTGGGGGTTAAGGAGGTGCGTTAGAAGAAAGGGAAGGGATTAGAGTCCTGGGTGTTTCAGCGTGATCTTCACACACTCGATCCAGCACTCATTAGTGGCCCCTTTTGCAGTTGGGGTAGATCAGAAAGTATTTATTGGTGAGACTGTTTCTTTTTGTAAATGATGGAGAAAACAAAATTATATGCATGTGTTTTCTCTTAGTCCTCTCCCACCACGCCACAGACTCAGCACATGGAGACAACAGGGCCACTTCCCTGAAATTCTCTGGTCCCCATCTGGAGTAGGCAGCTCACAGAAGTGACCTTGGAGGCCTGGTTGTTCTCAACACTGACCCTTTAAGCTTAGAGATGGACTCACCAGTGACCACCTGGATCAACAGTGCACAAGTCCTACTCCCAAGCTACAGGCTCCCCCTCTGACTGATCCCCAACCCAGGAAGGCCCTTCCTGTGCAGGTTATAATCGCTCCAGTTGTAAGAAGTCAACCTGCCAAGTTGCGTCTGATACTCAGGGACATTCCTGCTCTCATCTTTTTTACCGTGACATGAAGGTCACTTCCAGAGCTTCAGAAGCAACACAGTATCTGTACAATTTTTCCAGTTGATACACTTTAAAGATGTACCACAAAACTAAAAGATTCTTGCTCCTTGGAAGAGAAGCTATGACAAACCTAGATAGCATATTAAAAAGCAGAGATATCATTTTGCCAACAAAAGTCCGTATAGCCAAAGCTATGTTTTTTTCTAGTAATCATGTATGGATGTGAGAGCTCGACCATAAAGAAGATTGAGTGCCAAAGAACTGATGCTTTCGAACTGTGGTGCTCGGACTTCAAGGAGATCAAACCAGTCAATCCTAAAGGAAATCAACCCTGAATATTCATTGGAAGGATTGATACTGAAGCTGAAGCTCCAGTACTTTTGGCCACCTGATGTGAAGAGCTGACTCATTAGAAAAGATACTGATGTTGAGAAAGAATGAGGGCAGGAGGAGAAGGGGTGGCAGAGGATAAGATGTTTAGATAACATCATTGACTCAATGGACATGAGTTTGAGCAAACTCTGGGAGATAGTGAAGGACAGGGAAGCCTGGCATGTTGCAGTTCATGGGGTCACAAGAAGTCGGATATGACTTAGTGACTGAACAACAACAAAGATGTATGTATCTCTGTGTATTAAAAATACTTGAATGAAATTTGTTTCATTACCAAAACAACCAATAGTGGTAACTGAAAGCATTATAAGTGTGCAAATATTCATTAATAATCCAGCTTTAGCTAGCTCTAAGAAGTTTCTCACAAGACCAGTAGTTACTTTCCAAAACAAACACTTGTTCATATTTCTGGTCTATTTTCATTCTGCCACAGCTGGATGCAGTTAAGCCAACCAATCTGTATTTATAGGAGCCAATGCTCGTTTAAACCCTCGAAGGCGGGTATAAACTTAAATGTTTCCCTGAATTCACTACATGTGAACTAAATTAAATGCATTTGTGAAACTGAGAAGATCATAAGGTACTCTGGGAATTTATGGCATTTTTACAGTTTCATGTCTATCTTACATATACCAATGCATCTATCACCCTTGGTCATTAAGGTTAAAATGTGCATAATTTTAATAGGTTATCTTGAGAAAGACCATCTCCATTCATTATTTAAACCATTTCTCAGGGTGCAATGTTCGTACATGAATTCACTCAGGAGGAGACTTTGGGGCCCTGTGTCTGTTCTGGACAGAGCGGTGCTGGCAGGCGCGGTGCCTGGGTGTGACATCCTTTCCGTGCACGTCTGGTGTGTGTCACAGGTGAATGTTCGGTGTGTGTCATGGGTGACCTGCAGCCTCTGAAGGGCCTTCATCTGGGGTAGTGTGAGCCCTTCCATCACCACCATGCTCACCAGGCTCGCCCACTGACATCACCCACCCCGAGAGGTCCAAGCCAACCGTGGCTTGGCCCATAGCTTGTCACCACCTCCAAACAGAAGCCTCCCTACATGGCTGCCCTGAGCCACTCCATGCTCCCCCTCTGGGGAAATCCTTGCTGGAGCTCAAGCCCCCACCACCCACGGGTCCTTGTCCTCCAGAGGCAGAGTCCGCTGGCCACACTCCCCAGCATTTATGACCATCATTAAGTGACTCTCCAGGTTCCTCTGTGTCACGTGGGGGTGATCATGGCCCCTTACTCTTCCATGCATCATCCCTCAGGCCCGGCTTTGGCTTCTGTCTGAGCCTTGCTGCTTTCATCCTGGCCATTCCCGGGGCTGTTATTAAGGTGTCACTTCACTTCCAAGAGGGGAGGCCCCTCGCCTGGCACACAGATGACCAAGAGCATCATGAAGAGCCTGAGTCAGAGAAAGACAGAGGCTGCCTGGAGGTGCGGGCTCAAGGGTGCAATTCACACCCTTCTCCTAGGGCTCTGAGGCATGGACTTGGGGTGCTTAGGCCTTCCTCACTTGCAACTGTACACATGCTGTACCCTAGGTAATGGCTTTCCAGCACAAATCATATGGGAAACAGCTTGTCAGAAGCTGAGCCGGGGACAAGTGACAGCAGGGCTGAGGGAAAAACCGAGAAACAAGCTGGTGACAGTGGTCGCAGTGGTGAAAAGCATAGGAGAAAATGCTGCCTATTTAACATGAGGGTGTTCTGCTCGCATCCACAGAATCACAAGGAGAGGAGAACAGCAAAGTGTCCAGGACAACTTGGAAGACACAGTATTTGAACTTGTTCAATTTCACTATATATATTAAATATATATCAGTTCAGTTCAGTCGCTCAGTCGTGTCCGACTCTTTGCGACCCCATGAATTGCAGCACGCCAGGCCTCTCTGTCCATCACCAACTCCCAGAGTCTACCCAAACCCATGTCCATCGAGTCGGTGATGCCATCCAACCATCTCATCCTCTGTCATCCCCTTCTCCTCCCGCCCTCAATCCTACCCAGCATTAGGGTCTTTTCCAATGAGTCAACCCTTCACATGAGGTGCCCAAAGTATTGGAGTTTCAGCTTCAACATCAGACCTTCCAATGAACACCCAGGATTGATCTCTTTTAGGATGGATTGATTGGATCTCCTTGCAGTCCAAGGGACTCTCAAGAGTCTTCTCCAACACCACAGATCAAAAGCATCAATTCTTTGGCGCTCAGCTTTCTTCACCATCCAACTCTCACATCCATACATGACCACTGGAAAAACCATAGCCTTGACTAGACGGACTTTTGTTGGCAAAGTAATGTCTCTGCTTTTAAATGTGCTATCTAGGTTGGCCATAACCTTCCTTCCAAGGAGTAAGCGTCTTTTAATTTCATGGCTGCAATCACCATCAGCAGTGATTTTGGAGCCCCCAAAAATAAAGTCTGACACTGTTTCCACTGTTTCCCCATCTATTTCCCATGAAGTGATGGGACCAGATGCCATGATCTTAGTTTTCTGAACGTTGAGCTGTAAGCTAACTTTTTCACTCTCCTCTTTCACCTTCATCAAGAGGCTCTTTAGTTCTTCTTCACTTTCTGCCACAAGGGTGGTGTCATCCGTATATCTGAGGTTATTGGTATTTCTCCCAGCAATCTTGATTCCAGCTTGTGTTTCTTCTAGCCCAGCGTTTCTCATGATGTACTCTGCATATAAGTTAAATAAGCAGGGTGACAATATACAGCCTTGACATACTCCTTTTCCTATTTGGAACCAGTCTGTTGTTCCATGTCCAGTTCTAACTGTTGCTTCCTGACCTGCATACAGGTTTCTCAAGAGACAGGTCAGATGGTCTGGTATTCCCATCTCTTTCAGAATTTTCCACAGTTTATTGTGATCCACACAGTCAAAGGCTTTGGCATAGTCAATAAAGCAGAAATAGATGTTTTCCTGGAACTCTCTTTCTTTTTCGATGATCCAGCAGATATTGGCAATTTGATCTCTGGTTCCTCTGCCTTTTCTAAAACCAGCTTGAACATCTGGAAGTTCACGGTTCACGTGTTGCTGAAGCCTGGCTTGGAGAATTTTGAGCATTAGTTTACTAGCATGTGAGATGAGTGCAATTGTGCGGTAGTTTGAGCATTCGTTGGCATTGCCTTTCTTTGGGATTGGAACGAAGACTGACTTCTTCCAGTCCTGTGGCCACTGCTGAGTTTTCCAGATTTGCTGGCATATTGAGTGCAGCACTTTCACAGCATCACTTTTGAGGATTTGAAATAGCTCAACTGGAATTCCATCACCTCCACTAGCTTTGTTCGTAGTGATGCTTTCTAAGGCCCACTTGACTTCACATTCCAGGATGTCTGGCTCTAGGTGAGTGATCACACCATCGTGATTATCTGGGTCGTGAAGATCTTTTTTGTACAGTTCTTCTGTGTATTCTTGCCACCTCTTCTTAATATCTTCTGCTTCTGTTAGGTCCATACCATTTCTGTCCTTTATCGAGCCCATCTTTGCATGAAATGTTCCCTTGGTATCTCTAATTTTCTTGAAGAGATCTCTAGTCTTTCCCAATCTGTTGTTTCCCTCTATTTCTTTGCACTGATTGTTGAGGAAGGCTTTCTTATCTCTCCTTGCTATTCTTTGGAAGTCTGCATTCAGATGGGAATATCTTCCTTTTCTCCTTTGCTTTTCACTTCTCTTCTCTTCCAAGCTATCTGTAAGGCCTCCTCAGACAGCCATTTTGCTTTTATATATATGATATTTTAAAATAATTTCCGGTCAACAATCTTGTTGCTTTTGTTTAACTTTTGGCACTTAGAAGAATAGGTCATTTTTTTCTGAAAAATGTCATTATGACTTATACTCTTTCATTATTGAGAGGCTAGTGTTTGAAACACTGTAGGCAGGTGTCCCCGACATGACTGCACAAGAGACACCTGCCTGTGTTTGTCTCCTGCCAAGGGTGTTATCTTGTTTAAGAATATGAGCTTCCTTGATGAGTGGCTCTGCAGGAGACACTGTTAGACAGGGGAGCCCCATTCCTGTGGAATCCTTCGGACTCTCAGCCCTGCTGGTCTCAGAGCAGGAAGGAGGAGTAGCAGGTGGCATCTCCCACTGGGCGGCCTCACGGGCATCACCCTCTTCTCTGGCCATAGCCATGATCACAAAAATTCCTAGAGGAAATGTGTCTAATGAAAGCCCACATGTTCTTGAGAAGCAAACGTGCTCTCCTTGAGATGGGGAAGAGGTTTTCTTACACAATTGCCCTTGACTTGGAGCTTAAAGTCTTCAAGTTCTTTTACATCAACTAACTCACTTGTTCTGGACACTAAAAAGCTAAACAGGATCCTCGCAGGATGTAGGGGAAACATTGCGATGAGACAGGCTCTGTCCTGACCTGTACGGGAGGCTCATGACCGCGCCTGGCTGGGCTCCATGCAGAGCTGTTACTTTTACCTGCGGGGCTGGGACGTGACCCTCCAGTCTCAAGAGGAGACTCTACTAGCAGAACGAAGATTCTGCCACACACTCTACTTCTCCGGGGGTATTTGTGTCAGGGTGCCATGTGGGAGAACAGGGATTAAAATGACAAATGCATTGGCCTGGCTGTGAAAGAATACAAATATTTTTGTGTGAAAGTCTCTCAGTCATGTCCGACTCTTTGCCACCCCATGGACTGTAGCCCACCAGACTCCTCTGTCCATGGGATTCTCCAGGCAAGAACAGTGGAGTGGGTTGCCGTTCCCTTCTCCAGGGGACGTTCCCAACCCAGGGGTCGACCCCGTGCCTCCTGCATTGCAAACGGATTCTTTATCATCTGAGCCACCAGGGAAGCCTGGGGCTCTCCCAACCAGCAGACAAAGCCTTTGAGGTTTGGGCACGGAACAAGTATTTTTAATTTCTTTACTGGGGTAATGCTGGTTTATAACATCGTACGTGTCTGGGTAAACATCATGTTTCTGTTCCTTTGCATGGAGGTTGTCTTTAACTGGAGGGAACTTTACAGTAATGAGAAGTTTCCTCTCCAGCTCCCCTTGGCCCCCAGTACCCTTCCTAAATTAACCTGTCAAGTTCAACATGTAATATAAATGAAGCAACTTTTAATCATTTCAGGAGAGACGCACTAAGACAGATGTAGATATTACACTTCAATCTAAGGAAATAGCCTCAAAATGTCATTAACTTTTGAATTAACAATGAGCCCTGATTGTTTGAGAAAAGGTGACATATTTCCCCATTTAGAGTTTGGGACAAGAAGTTAATTTAAATGCCAAAAGTACATATATTTGAGTAACATGATGTCAAATAAATCTTTTAGCATTAATATAAAAATTGCATTTATAAAAGCTATAATGAATGTAGCTAAAGGCACATTTTCTTTTTTTTTTTTTTTAATAAATTTATTTATTTTACTTGGGGGCTAATTACTTTACAATATTGTAATAGTTTTTGCCATACATTGACAAGAATCAGCCATGGGTTTACATGTGTTCCCCTTCCCGAACCCCCCACCCACCTCCCTCCCCCTCCCATCCCTCTGGATCATCCCACTGCCCCGGCCCCGAGCCCTTGTCACATGCATCGAACATGGAATGGTGCTCTGTTTCACATATGACAATACACATGTCTCAATGCCATTCTCCCAGAACGTCCCACCCTCACCTTCTCCCTCAGAGTCCATAAAATTGTTCCATGCATCTGTGTCTCTCATTCTGTCCCGCATATAGGGTTATCGTTACCATCTTTCAGATTCCATATATATGCATTAGTATACTGTATTGTTGTTTTTCTTTCTGGCTTACTTCACTCTGTATAATGGGCTCCAGTTTCATCCATCTCAGTAGAACCGGTTCAAATGTATTTTTTTTAATGGCTGAGTAATATTCCATTGTGTATATGTACCACAGCTTCCTTATCCATTCATCTGCTGATGGACATCTAGGTTGCTTCCATGTCCTGGCTATTGTAAACAGAAGGCACATTTTCTTAAACAATTTTACTCTGTTGAGACCCTATAAAGCTTCAGTCTATTGTTCCACTTTCATTAGTGATTTTTTTCCAGGCCAATTATAGTAAAGGGTATGTATTGCAAGCTAATACTCACCAAGCATCGACTACAGGACAAGCATTGTTCCTGATGCTCTGCGTGCCTCATATAGTTCTGACAATAGCCCCACGAGGCAGCTCATTTTGTTATCACCCTTTTCCAGGGAGAAAGTTAGGCTTTGGATGAAGTGTGTTTTCCGGGGGGGCACATCTGTAAACACTGGCTCTCCAGGAAGGTGCCTACTTCTCCCAGGAGTTCCTTCCCTCTCTGGACCCGTGTCCACCCGCCATAGCCATCAGCCCTGCCTCTGGCTGCGAGGGAAGACAAGCTGCCCTGTCTGAGCATCTTCCACATGTTAGCATGGTCACAGGGCGGCTGAGGTCCCAAGGTCTGCACCCACCTGGCAGGGAGCGGTGGTTCTTGTTCTCACCACCTGCCCCGCATCCACAGCAGGCCAGGCAGGCAGGGAGAGTCTCATTGAGCTTCTGCTTTGGGACACAGGGCTGTTATCTTTCATTAGGTCAAGGGGTATTTACAACTGGGGTACCAGCGACACAGAAGAGCATCTGCTGGTGTCAGAAAGTTCTAGAAGAATGGGAGGAGCCACAGTCTTAGGAATGACCCGGTTTACTTCCCCTCCACTGGTTGGCCATCTGGGAGCTGGGCTCAGAGCCTGTGCTGTGAACGCTGCTGGCTGGAGAGCTGCCCCTCTACCAGGTCCAGGGGGTCCCAGGGAGCCCTCACTGTGGTCCAGACTGCCTTTCCTCAGCTGTTCCTCCCCTCCCTGCCCCCCAGACCAACTGAGAGCAGCCGGAGAGGAAGTGTTTGCTCCACACTAGTAACAGGAGGCTTTAGCCAGCACACCAACTCTACCCAGGTCCCACATCACGAACTGCTGGAGCCCAAGCACAGCTGCCGGTCCTCCACATGCCCTTGGAAAGGGTCTTCAAGTCGACTCCAGCTCGGAATGAAGTTCGAGACCCAGCGGGCACCAGGCTGGCAGTCAGAAGAGTGTTCTAACCCCACTGCTCACAAATGTTTGGATGCTACTGGCTGAGGGGGTACAGTAGCTATGCTCACATACCCCCATGATGGGGGACTCACTACCTAGGGAACATGTCCCCAGTTTTCCCCAAGGAAGTCTATTTCATCTGCAGACAGCTTGTTGGAAACACTCAGCTTGACTGTCTCCCTAATTTACACTTGACGATCACAGTCTAACTCCTCAGACTGATGGGGTTAAATCTAAGCTCATCCTAAATGTACAGCTCTTTAATGGGGACAAGCAGGGAGGGAGAGGTGGGATATTATTTCTCCCTTTTAGTATAGTAATCACTAGTAATGTTTAAAAGAAAGTGGGTGAAAAGTGACAAATGAGCAAAAAATTCTACCTTTTAGTAAAGGATAAAAGCAAGTGTCAGACCTTGCAGTTGATCACTGCTAAGGGGACTTCAAGTGGTCCATTAGCATTTTGACTTGAAGTGTGAAGAAAACGCGACTGATGGAGAAACAGTAAAAATAGGTGGAGGCTCTAAACTACACGAGCAAGCTGGTCAAGTCAAACATTTTAGACAAAGGACCAGCCTAAGTGAAGTCTCTGGTTGTCTGGGAGACTCACAGAGCTGTGTGAGATAACCTGTGTATGTATATTTTATATGTGTGGGTGCACACACACATTTAACATACTTTCAATACATTTTTTAAAATTTATTTTAATTGGAGGCTAATTACTTTACAATATTGTAGTGGTTATATTTTTATGGTAGATCTTCTGAAACACAAGTCAACTATAAAAAGAAATATTTTCTGATTTCCTTGTCTATGTGAGTTGAAAAATACATTAGTGCCGAAATTCCTTTTTAAAAGGAAACATGGCCGATAATGAGTTTCAATAATATAAACTAGGGAATAAAGAAGAAACATCCAGATGAAACAGCCTGGTAGACCCAGCACACACTGACAGGGTAAAAGCTGCCCTTTATTTCTCCCTGGCAAAAATAGCAAGATTCTAAAATTTATTCTTAGCTATAGGTAATGCATACTATGAACCCATTAAGAGTTAAAGCTTTTAGGGAAAAAAAAAAGATTGCTTCTAATTGCTTTTATCCTGAGGCTGAGGTGTTATTGCTGAAAGATAAGAATTATTATAACTACATCCAAGAAAAGTTTCAGTAAACTGTAAATACATATTCAATTTACTGAATTGAAAAAACACCTGCAGTTCTTGTAGAAGCCACACGTTACCAGTGAAAGCACTTGTGTTATTTAATGCCTGATATAAAACAGCTCATAAAGTAATCTCCAGGCACTCTGATCTGAATCGGCACCGGGAAGGAATGAAACGTCTCCCAAAGGTTAAGAAGCCAGTGAGTTCCACGCAGAGCATCAGCAGGAGGTGGGTGTGCTACTGTGTGGACCTGCCGTTCTAGGAACTTCCCGGGACGTGTCGAGACCGCCTCACATCAGCTCTGAAAACCGTGCAGTGTTCTTTAAACCATGTTTTTTTTTCTTAAAGAAAAGGACAGGTCTGTATTTCTTTCTGGAGTGTAGAAGCTGTAGGGTTTCACCCTGGAAGCTCTACAGTTGGCAGAGCGACCCGAGCTCCATCGTGCAGGCAGTTTCCTGTGTCACCTCATCTTTGCTCTGAGAACTGCCTGGAGACCCCAGGCCTGAATGCATCCTGCCAGTGGTCAGCTAAGGACCCTGCCACCAGGCCAGGGGGCTCAGAGTGGGGCCTTGACTTACCTTGTGAGTTTATTTCCAATACCACCAGTGACTTCTACTTCACAGCAGGTAAGGAAGAGCACGAGTGAGGTTAGGGAGGGGGCCTAGGGCCTCTCGGAGACCCTCCTCCTTGTCGGCTAACTTGCCAGGTTGGAGAAACCCAGCTTGGATCCCAGCCCAGTTCTAAAACCAGCCAGGACTCAGGAGCCTGAAAACCTTCAAGGACCGGCTGCCATGCCTCAGCCACGTGAGAACAGGGTGTGCTCAGGGACTCACATGCCCAGTCACTGCAAAGACAACGGGGGACAGGGTTCACCATGCCCCTTGCAGGGGCTGAGCAGCGAGGATCAAAGCCCTGAGTCAACCCCCCAGAGCTTGGCACCACATCCAAACGCAGGGGGGCTTCCCTGGGGCTTGGCCCTGGGCCACCCCCCTTGGGGGAGCAGGCCCAACGTCACGAGCGCCATTACACTGCTCAGGGCAGCACTCCATCACTATCCCCACTGCCCTTGCCACCCAGTTCTGCTGTCCCCGGGCAGTGCGCTCACAGAGGACATTATTCACTTGCTTGTGTGTTACATGCAAAATAAACTATTTTGAGCCGCCTCCATCTATCACCTGGCCTGGCTGCGGGCTTGATGGAGAGCAGGGGGTGAGGACGGAGGAGGGAAGGTGCAGGCTTCTCCTTGGAAAGCAGGAGATGCACACGTGGGCCAGGACAGACCCTGGGCTTGGTCCCCTCCTGCCCTTGGTTCATAGGAGCAGAGCCCCTGCCCGATGGCTCACACTTGCCAGTGGCCGGACGCCTTTCAGACCCTCAGACACAGGGACACTTGTACTGATGCTGAAGCCTCTCTCCAGGGTCTAGGCTTTCCCACTTTGTTTCCTTAACGTTTACACCTAGGATGCGAGGCTTCACCCAGAAAGAGGATGCTCAGACACTGGGCTCCATCCACACGCGCTCTGCATCTCCAGGCAGCCCCCTCCTCCGCTGCAGTATCCTGGAGGTGCTCCAGGGTCAGTGTAGACCACGGGGCTGAGTGAGAGTGAGGGCTCTGTATGGGCCCTGACCAGTGACATCACTCGAGTCCGTGTGGTCCACCTCCGTCTGCACCCGTGGCTCAGGCAGGCCCAGCCGCTGAGCCCTGGTTCTAGAAGCCCTGGGAAAGCCGCGGGGAAATGCCAAGTGCCTGAAAATGTGGGGAGAAAGTCCAGCAGGGAAACCGCACCCACGTTCTGCCTGGGACCCTGCAGCCTCTGCTGTCATGGCTAACATTATTTATGGCAGCTCCACGTTCCTTTTGAGGCATAATTAAAAAAGATGAATAACTGGAGAGACCCTCACCAAGATAAATGAGTAGTTTGAGGCCTTTTCATTTGGATGCCTTTTCAGGAACATTAGAAAGAAGGGAAGTGCTTTGGAGCACTCTGTGGAAACTGCCCAGCAAAGGGCTGCGAGGTCGCATGAGCCACTACCTGCTGCCCTCCATCTGTGGTTCCTTCTACCACTGGCCTCATGAGAAAACAAAAACCAAGATACTTCATTTTATCTTTTTAGGGGGTATCCAGATCTGGAAGTTCTAATTTATGAGCCTGAAATACCATTAAGCTGATGCAGGAAATTCTAAATGAGTATGTACATGCCTCTCTGTGAGGAATAATTTAGGGAAATCCAATGAGACTGGGTTTAAAGACATACAGGCACATTAGCAGAAAGCTTAGGACACTGAAAAAAATATTTTTTTTTTTACAGTTTTAAAAAGCTTCCGCTTCTTTTTTTTGAAGTGCAACATTTTTGTGGCCTTTTGAGCATCTGAAGATTATGGTGTGAGGTTTGTACCCTATCTGCTCTGCACGCTCTCCTTTGCTGCCTAAAATAATCCCTCTCCTCAGTCACAGCCCCTTCAAAGCAGGGTTTATCTCTAACCATTTTGCACAAAACCAGGCACACGGTGACCTTCTTCAACCAGAAGCTCCCTGATGTGTGGCAGACCACACAGCCGGCTCTGTTTCCAGCCTGTTCCTCAGCCACCCCAGGACTCCCCATACATGGAATCAATCCACACTTTGCCAGAGACACTCTAGGAATCGACAGTTTCTTTTAAAAGTCCGTTTTTCTAGGAAATATTTGTTCTGCTGTTTCTCATGCTCCTTCCCTAGTTTTACAAAATAAACACACTGTGCTTACAGTCACTGCATCCCCAGAGAGCTGTTAACCTGGAGAACACATGTGTGCCTGAGCGCAGTCCACGTGGATCTTGTCTGCAGACTCTGGGCCTCGCGGGAACATCTGTCCACCCACCAGCCTCCAGCACTGCTTGCATTGCCTTTCTCGTGTACATCCATTCAGAGATGAGTCTAGGGCTGTAACTGCCAGCAAGGTGATAACAGTGAAGCCGGCACCTCAGCGCAAAGAGACGCCGTCTCCTGAGTGCTGCCACACGCCTTCCGTGTCAGAAGCACCCTGTGTGTGCTGGCCGTGCTGTCATCACATGGGCCATGGAGGGCACCACCATGACCACGTCTGCAGAGGGACTCGGGCCTGAAAAGCCTGGACAGGCTGTGAGGCGTGAGGCTGCTCGTCACCCTGTCTCCAGGCTGGGTCAGGTCTCCATGCTTTGTGCTCCTGCAGCTTCTCACAAGGGTACTATTTGGTGTGAGACCTACCCTGAGAAAGGAGGTGCTCAGATGAAGCTCAGAGAGAGTCTGACATGGTGCCCAGACACACGCTACCAAGTCACACACCTGGATTTCAGACTGACACGAAGCCACTAGGACTTGAAACTTTCTTGGCTGGTATGCAACACATTTCAGAGAAAGGGAATTCTTATGTCTTGAAATGTCCCCATTATGTATTTAGCTTGAGGTCATATTATAAATTGGTGCTTCTTACAGATTTTTTGAGTCCAATATGACTCCATTTGCTCTCTCCAGCACTGTATTGCACAATTTTTTTCCACAGAAAATGGCCTTTTCCAGCCTCCTTGAATCTTCCCTGGCCCCTTTCCATATTTGAATCTTTCCTGACTGATCTAACCTACATTTCTCCCTCCGACATCATCATAGCATATCTGGTGGCTGACGTTGCCCATGTGTACCGCCGACTTTTATTTTATAGCTGCAACTACTTCTTCACCCAGGAATGGGTGTCTTGCATGTGGAGACCACAGGAAGAATTCTAAGCTGTTGATTGCGTTGGAAGAAATAATCCTGCGATGAGGGTCAGCCTGCAGACAGCACAGAGGGTCAACTGTTGAGGGTCACACACCTGGTGTGGCCCGTTGTGAGGAAGTCAGACACCCTGGGCTGGGTGGCTTGTCACTGGGTCCCATCTTCAACTCCACCTTCTGGCTCCCCGAGTCACTGATCCGCTGGGGTTCAGCTGTGTCTTCCTGGAAAGCATACACGGATGCAGATGGGACCGTTAGGTTCTGCTGAGGTTCCCACATCTGTGATCTGCACATAGTTATTCTCCAGATCACGTGGGATGATGTCTGAAACTGTGGACGCTGACGCCCTGAGGGGCAGGGGGCACCTCACACTCAGGGCCGGCCTGGAGGCGCTTCTCTTCGGTCCTCAGGGTGTCCAGAGCCCACACGGACAGGGTTCCTCATGAAACACTGTTTCTTTCCTCAGTTAGAGCACAGTCACAGACTCTCTGAACACCTTCACAGCATCGACTGTGGGTGGACTATGAAAGCCGTCACACCCTGGAGTCCCACATTGTGGGGGTCTTTGGGGCCCCCCAGGGTCCCCATCTCTGTCACAGTCTTTGAGGCATTGGGTTAGCTGACAGCTTGACACAGAGGGGGCTGGGCCACACCTATATTGGCAGGGGTCTGCTAGCCCTCTGTCCAGGCCACCTGAGGAGGAGAGTGCTCCTTGAGGAGAAGGTGAAACACTGTGGCTATGTGTGGACGAGATGGGGGCTTCCAGGGTCACGATGAAGGAAAAGACATATGAGGAAGGGGAGAGGGGCAGCCTCGTAGGTGAGCCGGGTGAGCAGAGCTGACAAGACCAGCGTGTGAAGGTGGAAGGTTGCCCCAGTCCCTTCTTCATGAAGTCAGCACCTCCCAACATAAAGGGGCTGGATGCTGGGCCCCCTGCACTGAGTCCGTGCTGCCGCGGTAACACGTCCTGCCTGCTCCATCCTTCACTCTGCTAAATTAAGCTGGCCCCTGCCCCGCCCGACCCCCAGCAAAGATCCTCCTCAGAGTGGATGTCCAGCCCCTGTCTGTCCTCTGCAGAGCCACAGACCTGGCGTCTGTTTCTTGGGGAGGGAAATACCTGACTTGCTTGAAAAGACACACGGATCAGGGCACAGTGACCACGGGCGTATTCCTTCACACAGAGCCTCCCGCAAAGGCCACTTCCGCGTGTGGAGGTGCTGCTGGCAGGACAGTCCCTGCCCCCCAGCTGAGGTCACTTCAAGGATGTCGGGGGCCGTGCTGCCTCCCTTCTGCCAAGGTGACCCACTTGTGCTGCAGGCATCCGGCTAGGCCTGCTCGGAGTGGGCTGCTCGGCTTTGGGGAGCACACGTGGTCCCTACCGCAGGATGACAAATTGCCTCTCTGCTATGTCACCTGCGCCACCCCCTCCCCCCACTCCAGATGGGCCTGACTGAACCCTGGGCTGTCGGCGAGTGTGACAGCTGAGGCTGCAGCAGGTGACCCGGGAGGGGCCTCTCCAGGCTTGCCTGGGTGTGGGCGCTGGGCTTGCATCACGAGGCCATGGAGACGCTGAACTGATGGGAGGACCTGCAGCCCTGATGCTCCGGTGATGCCCCAGGTCCTGTGCATGATGAGCTAATGTGCACACTGAGCTAACGAAGTGTGCATACTGCGCCCCGTGCACACTGAGCTCTATGTGCACACTGAACTAACGGAGATGACGTCTGGGCTCACGTGCAGCTGCAATCCAGACAAGTCGGCCCTTGTAACAGGGAGCAGAAGGTGGTCACTGGGGAGAAGCAGACCCCTCCCTTGGGGGTCCCCTCTGAACCCTTGGGTGAAAAAGCTCGGCTGGTGGTTCTCAGAGCCGGCTCCCCACTCCGGACTCCTACCCCTCCTGCTGTTTCTCCTAGACCTGAGGTTCTCTCCACCTGCCATGGACCCATGCGGAAGGCCGAGCCGACCCAGCTCCAGACCCACCAGAGCCCCTGCACATCACGCCCCCACCCTGGAGCCACTGGCCCTGCCTGATGTTTTTTAGCACAAAGGACACTGGGTCCTCTGGAAACCGAGGCCAGAGGACAGGGCCTTGCCCAGGATGGGCCGCATCTTCAGCATGCAGTCCCTTCGCCCCGCAGACCTGCTTTCTCCAGCCACCCTGGGCTGGGCCGGTCCTGCTGATTCATCCTTCCTCCTCTATCTCTGCCGGCGACTCAGCCTTCTTGCTGGTCCTTGACCGTCACCTGTGTCAGGTCGTGGTGCTGGCAGATCCGAGAGAGGGTGGCCAATGAGTCAGACTCTTATGGAGCTCCTCCTAGGGCGGTGAGGGGGTCAGGAGTTGGCTCTATCCCTGAGGGCAGTCAGGACAAGGACAGGCGGGGGAAGGGGACGTGGGACACAGCGGACGGTCTCCCTCCACCGCATGTCACCGCCCTCTGTTCCATCCGACCACCTCGTCCTGAGAGGGATCCCCAAGACTGACTGGGGGCTGGGGGGTGCTTTTCAAACCAATTCTTGGGGCGTGGCTGCAGGAGCAGATGTCTGCAGAGCCCCTCCCCCACTGAGGACAGGGTTGGGGGACAGTGGATGAGTCCCTTGAGGCTGGTTTGTGGGCTCACTGGCCCACCAGGAGCAGGCGCTTCATTGTGGGAGGCCGACACCTCTAACACACACTTGATTGTAACTAATTCCCTGTCAATCAGCCATTTGTGCTCAGGGAACCACAGCAAGGATGCCCGGAATGTTTAGCCATAGAAACCGAGGAGCATCAAAATCTCCTGTATTTTCGGATATTCCATCCTCTGGGTCAAAGGTCGTCATTCTGACTGATCCTAGAGTGGATGTGGAAACCACACTAGAAAAAGTGAAATTACAGGAGTGTGTGGGCTGGAGGTGGTCCCTGCCGGTACTGCTGATCATGCAGGGTTCACACTGATACTGGGCAGCGCCTGGCCGGTGTGTCCGATGGGCTGTAGGTGGCATCTCTGCCCCTAAGGAGTCCAGTGGGTGTCACACCACCTCTCAAGGGAGGCAAGAGACTTGGTTTTCATGTTCACACTACATACGAGTGTATGAATTAGTGGGTTTCAACACTACTTATTGTGAGGTATGAATCTCATGTATCTACCTCCTGCCACAAAATAACACACAGATTTAATTTTCCAGATAACTGCAAAGGCCCATGGAAGAGTACAGTCTGTAGAAAACATTGAGCAGTTTTATGAACATATCTCTGGGACATTTTACTCGGTGCCCGCCCTTCAGAGGCACACGCAGTGATCCAACCTTTTTAAGGCACATGCTCCCCCATATGGGTGTCAATGACTATCCTGGAAAGTCATTTTAAAATAACTTCCTGTGGGTTAACAGTGTGTTCAGGACAATTTATGCTCATCTGAGGGTTGCAGCTGGTCTCAGACCCTGGGATTCACTCTCAGCTCACCTCCTGCCCCCGCTCCGTGGACCCAGAGAGAGACAGACAGACAGAGGCAGACAGAGAGGGACAGAGAAACAGAGCAAGCTCAGTTGGATGAAACTCTGCTTCCTGCGTTATAAATTCTTGGCTCTGTGAGTGGCCTTCACACCTGATACTGGGACCCTAAGGTCTGGGCTGCATGTGGGATGAATGTAGAATTTTCTGAAATTAAATGCCTTCAGGCAAATGTGTTTACTGGTGTCAAATTAATTGTCATAATTATAGCTAGTGATTATTAAGCAATGCACTTGTCCTATGGGGCAGAGCTCTCCTGTGGCCCAGGGACACTGTGGTTTCTCCCACGTGAAAATCAGGTCAGGCAGAGAAAAACACAGGCAACCTGCTCCAAGAAGATGCTGCTGGAAGGTGGATGCTCTTGTCCCTTAAGTGGTGCTTCCTGCCCGGTGTGTTCTGAGCACACATGAGGGTGAAGCTGGGCTCTCCCCAGGCAGTTCTCTGCCCGCGCATGATTTCTCCAGCCCTGGGCACCTGGCAGAGTGTCAGCGAGAGGTCAGCTCCCAAGGGGCCTCCAGGTGGCACATCTCTTCAGATCTAGGCTTTCAAGGAAACATGAAAGCAGGGATGCTCTTAATCAGAGCCCTCCCTACGTCTCTTCTGGTGGCTGGTTCTAATGGATGGTGTGCTCGCTGCCAACAGGTGGTGAGACAGCCCTGGGAGGGCAGCAAAAGTAACTGGTGGAATTTGAGTATTTATATTCTTTTGTGCTTCAGCGTTCCTTCGTCTCTCTAAAACACAACAGAAGCAGCGCTTTGGCATCATCTTACTGAGAATTCTCAAGTCATTCCCGCTCCTTGGCTCCTGGCCTCTCCTGTCTTGTCCAAGACCACCGTGTCCAGGGCAGATGGCTCCCATCCCTAAGGTCTGCTGAGGGCCCTACGATGGGTGATGTCCCCTCGGCTGGGAGCAGATACCCAGTGACAGATCTCAGGAGCCTTCCGAGGACGAAGGCCCTATTTCCTGGACACTGAGTGGAACACTTGGGACTCCAGAGTCAGAGCTGGAGTCAGGAAAGCTCCCTTTGGTTGGAAGGTACTGATAGAGAGGAGCTGGGGGCCCCCCAGGGGCCCAGAGACACGACCCTTCTCTCTCTCCTCCTGTCTTCCTTGTCTCTCTGCATCTCCATCTCTCTCTCTCCATCTCCATCTCTCTCTCTGTCTTCCTCTGTCTCCATCTCTCTGTCTCCATCTCCAGCTCCATCTCTCTGCTGCCCTCCCCCCCGTCATCTCCATCTTTCTGACTCTGTCTCTGTCTCTCACATCTCCCTCTGTCCCTGACAGTCCAGCACAGCACATGGTGTGACAAGGGTCCTGGCACCAGTGCATCTGGGGAGAAGCCCGAGTGTGGGGGCCTCTGAGGCCCCGCCTCCCTGTGGCCAACATGGGCTCTTCCATGCTGGGCACCTGGCCCTTAGTGCATTGCAGAGCACCCGCCGCTCCATGTTTAGCAGATTCTTTGTATTATCTTGTGAAATCACACTGAATTCCCATGTTTCTGTCTGAAGTGCCATGATGCCAGCCAAGTAGGGAGAAAAGGTTCTTCTGAGATTGATTTTTTTCCAGACACCATGGTTCTGTTCAATTGAATTCACTCGACTTGTGGTTAACATAAACACTATGGAGAGTAGGACATGTCAAATTAGCAGCTTTGCAAATCTCCTGTTAATTGTCAGCCTAATTAAAAAATTGCTAATTATAATGTTTATAATTTCAAATAACTGCTCAGCTATAAAGTATGGCCTGTCAGGTGTAAACAGAGGACTAGAGGGAAAAAATCAATCGACATCTGTTAATTTATCAGCACAGCACACTGCATTGAAAAATGGATCGCCTATTGCACTGTAAATCTGCATTGCGATAAAAAAGACCAATTCACTCAACACCTGCTTAATAAAGGATAATGGCCATCGTTACTGCTAGCCCCAGGGTGTCGCTGCTTATCAAATTCCCATCCTGCCCAGAGCAGAAAGGCAAGTGCCAGCACTCAGGATGGGTCTGTAGAAGGTAGAGCCTTTGACAGGATGCTGGCCACATTGATCAGAGTGTGTGCGTGCTCAGTCATGTCCGACTTTTTGTGACCTAATGGACTATATCCCACCAGGCTCCTCTGTCCATGGGATTCTCCAGGCAAGAATACTGGGGTGGGTTGCCATTCCCTTCTCTAGGGGATCTTTGCAACCCAGGGATCAAACCCATGTCTCCTACTTGGCAGGGATATTCTTTACCACTGAACTCCCTGGGAAGTCCTCCTCAGAAAGCACAGTCCCCCTGCAACACGACTAAATAAAAACATTAAACATCTGGAGACACACAAAATTTCAGAAAAAAGCAAAACCTAACACACATAGACACGGCATTCAGATGGTGAAAGCAGGAGATCTCTTGTTTTCGGAAAGAGCCCTGATGCCCATCACTTTCTGCCTCTGGTCTGAACTGCCCTGGTCTTGAGTGTCAATACCTGCTGGGTCCTATGGACCCCGTTCCACTCTGCCCTCCACAAACTCATCCGCTGACACCAGATCTGCAATTGCTGGGTCATACTTTCACCCAGAGAGTCCCCACTTGACCTAGGTGCCAGGGTCTGGAGGCCCTCCGAGGGTGTGGGCCTCCAGCTCTGACCCTCACCCTAGTCTGCTCCCATCAGCTCGCTCTCACCACCTCCCACTGCCCTCACAGACTCTGGGGCCCACAGCGTCTCTCATCCCTTGGACAGGAGGTGGGAGGCGTCTGATCCACCTGTAACAGCAAAGCAGAGAACTTTTTCCACTGAAGCTGAAACACGCATGGCTGCAGGGTCATGAGACGTTTTATCCCCCACCTTTGCCCACAGCCAGGGACAGGGGCCCAGTCCTGAAGCTCCAGGAACTAAATTCAAAGACCCAGGGTGCCTGTATGCCTGACCATGGAGCTGTGATGTGACAAATGGCTTGTTTAAAGCTGCTAAGTGGTGGTACACTGACCACAGCTATAGAAACTAAAACAAGTCAATCTCTTGCTCAAGGAGCCGTCAGGTCTGGGTGGCAGCTCCTCATGGCGATTTGAGCCATGTGGTCACCTTTGGCCCCATGAAAGCCACTGCCTCCAGCTGGTCAGAGAAAAAGAAATTCTTCTGAAGACCCTGGCCCAGAAGGAGTTCACATCATTCTGCTTGCTTTCTACCCGTAGTAGTCACATGACCACAAGGACTCCCAGGGCTGGAGCTGGGTCCTGGCCACATGGCCTGTCCAGCAGGGACCCTGCTTGGGTTGAGGCAATGCCTTTCTTGGTTGATGGACAGCTGCATCTGCTCTTGCTTGGCACGGAGGTGTCCTGGCTGTCCACTCAGTGGGCGCTTTGTGTGGGTGAGGACAGCATCCGAGGGACCCAGGTGATGACCTGAGAAATGCTCCAGTCTGATGGAGTGGCTGGTGATGCACTTGGAGTGGTCAGGATCTCTGTCTGGAGGTGCTGGGCAGAGCTGAGTCTAGGTCCATGCAGTGCACACATGAGTGATTGTGTGTTCAGTTTAACACTGGAGCAACTCAGTTAATAAACTGCTACAGTGGGCAGTCACGTGGTTTTTAAATTAGTGGACTACCTTTAGAGCAGCCGGCTGAGGTGTGAGAAGTGCTGAGTGGGATGTGTGTACAGCTCCGGGTGCCCTCTCCCTCCACACCCCCCACTGTTTACATCTGATCTGTGTGATGGCTCTTGAAGCAACACGGATGCACTGTTAACACCTACGTTCACATTTGGGTCACACCCGGGAGACGTGCTACACATCTCCCGGGATTTGCGTGTCTGCTGTGAGAGGACCGTCCAGGGCATGTTCACTGCCCTGAAAATGCTTTGTGCTCTTTGAAGCCCCCTAGCCCCCAGCCCTGCCATGCTTTGCACTGTCTCCCTAGTTCTGCTGGGAGGTCATGCAGGCGGAGCCACTCAGTAGGCTGCTTTTTCAGGTTGGCTTCTTTCACTAGTAACATGCATTTAAGCCTCCTCTGTGTCTTTCATTGACCGATGGCTTATTTCTTTTAATCACTGAAAAACATTCTGCTGTCTGGATGCACCACAGTTTTTTTATCCATCACCTACACCTGAAGGACATCTTGGCTGCTCCCAGGTTTTGGCGATGGTGAATAAAGCTGCTGTATATACATTCATGAGCAGATCAGTTACCCACCTCTTTGGGTAAATACCAAGTCTGACTGCTGGGCCATGTGGCGAGGGCATGTGAGCTTTGTAAGAAACCGCCAAGCCATCTTCCAGGGTGGCTGCACCTGGATCCTGTCCACCAGCCATGAATGAGAGTCCCTGCCACTCACATCCTTCAAAGACCCAGCGTAAGCGCCCACACATGGCTGACCTCAGGGCATCCCTGTGAGGGAGCTGCGTTTACTCATGAATTTCTATCAGTGAATGAAAGGGCGGCCGTCCCTTCAGCGCCTACTGTGTGCCGGGCATTCTGGTCACCATCAGCTCCCTTGGCCATCTCTGTTCTCTGTCCTTTACCGATAAGAGACTGAAGCCTAGGGAGGCCTCGTAGCTTCACAGAGCTCAAGACAGCACCCGGCGGGAGCTGAGGCTCAGGCTCTCCAACACCCTGGAGCCTGGGCACTCCCTGCCCGTGAGGTCTCTCCATCCACATTGCTGTCTCTCACGTCGGAAATGCCTCCCCACCACCATCCAGGGCAGGGGGCCCGGCTGGGCTGCCGGGGCTTAACTGCTTAGAATGAATGTGGGAAAAAAGAGATGAAAAATCCGAGCAAAGCAGATCCGAGAGGGAGGGCACCGAAGGGACAGCAGTCAGGGAGCCCTCGTCCATTGGGCCCCTCGGTGGGCTCCTCGGGGCAGAAGTCCGGGGTCTTAACTTGAAAAGCTCGAGAGGAGCCAGGACTTCTGGCCTTACTCTTACTAACAAGTGCGCCCTGTCTCCAGGAGGCCGTGGATGGTGACCTCGGAGAGGAAGACCTTGGGCTGTGGTAACGACTGCTCCAGCGTCCCTAATCTTGGTTATTCCCCGGCTCCCCCGTCGCTGCCCCAGATATGTCCTTAAGAGTTAAAACTCCGCTCAACGGGCCATGGGAAAGGTCCCCAGCTGTTTCTAGTTACTTCACGGAGCACATGGGGGGGCGCTGAAGGGTGTGAGGCTTGGGTGCAGGGGCTCCCGGGAGGCTGGGGACCGCTTCGGAGCCCCTGCCCTGTTTGCGGGAGCAGACCTCAGGAGTCCCTCGCACATGAGCCTCCTGAGGCCAAGTGGGTGGTCAGCCCTCCCTGGAGCACAGCGGGGTAGATGCTGCCCTGGTCCCCTGGACATCCCAGGCCATGTGCCTGTTGTGACAGAGGAAAGTGTCATCAGCTATGGAACAGCACAGAGAAGCCAAACTCCTTGGTGCGGAGGAGATCCCGGGTGGAAGAGAGGAGAGGGCTGGGAGGGCCGGGGCAGGGCGGAGGGGCTTCTGTGGGGATGGTCCCCAGAGAGGAGAGGAGGGGAGACTGTTGTGTGGGCTTTCCAAACAGACAGACCACACACCTGAGCACTGCTGTTCAGGGCCTCTCAAAGGCCGGGGCTTGCTGGGCCCAGACGCAGAGTGGGGAGGGTGAGGGGGAGGACGGCCCAGGACAGAGCAGACGTGGGTGTGACATCACAGGCGTCACACCTGTGGAGCACAAGGAGGACGAGGCTGGGAGGGGCGATCCCAGGCAAGCTGTGCCCCGGGTGGGCGCTGGGCTGATGGATGGGCGGGGTCCAGCTGAGACTTCAGAGCAGAACAGCAGCGGCCTAGGTTTCCGGATATGCAGGGGGCCACACCTCATCCTCTGGAAACTCTCGGGGTCTCCTTGCCTGTCCCCACTTTCTTGGGCAGCATCAACACGGTTTCCTGACGTTCATTCTAAATCTGCTCTTTAGCGTATGGTTTGGCAAAGACGCTTAGGCACTGGGAGGGCGTGACTCCACAGGCAGACATAGTCTGTCAATAAGCATCACCAACATTTCTGACCCAGATCTCAAGCCCCGGAGATGCAGGGACAGTCAAGCTTTGCTGAGATCCATTTGCTCAAGATCACGTGGGTATTCTTGTCAAAGGTGTGAGCTTTCACACCTTCATAATTTCTGTACATTCTGAAAAGACCCCTACTGCAATCTACTAAAAACAGAGGGTTTGGGTTTTTTTTTTTTTTTTTCCAGTTATTATTGTAAAATTAACATCTGTACTAGCAGTTGAATTCAGGAAATGATGTTACATTTATAGCAGGCACGTTTGTGTGGGAAATTATCTACATAGATGGTCCCAAACAGAGTTTAATTTGAAACCAGAGATTTCATGCTCTTGTCTTTGGAAAGTCCAGGGCAATGAGTCAAACATTAAATTAAATGTCATATGATAATTGGTCAGGTGCTGCGAGCTCAGACCTAAGATCTGGCTCGCTCTCTCTTTTCTTTAGGTAATCAGGCTGGAGCATGTGTTTTATGAGAGTTATAAAACATACGAACATTTCATTTAGCTATTTTTTAAGGACTGTACAGACATTTAAATTTGGTATGTTTAAGCAGAGCTCATTTATCATACAGGATAAGGAAAAGCACACGCCACAGTACAAGTGGGGGGGGTCTCTGTGAATATCTCTGCTAATAAAATGTTTTCATTGTGTAGATAATGCTGGAGGTGGTCCAGGGAAAGTAAATCCCGCACTCACAGTGAGTGCTTAAAAGAAGCAACATAAGCAATTTCCCGACTCCACCAGAACCCAGGGATCCTTGTGTTCACAGCTGAATATTCAAAGGGCTGTTTACCATAATTGGAAGATACTTGACAGTTTAAGTAGCCCGCATTTAGCAGGCTTCAAAATAGGTCCTAAATTATTTGTTGCCAGCCCTTCAGATAAACAAGGGGCAGAACCACTCAACTGTCCTGAAAAGCCACCAATTAGAACCCCCGGGTTATCCCGAGTGACTCCTACCGTGATGACAGAATTCAGAGCTTCCTTTGTAACTGCCTGAACTTCACAAGAGCCATCTTTTCAGTTTCATAACCTTTCATGAAACAATCCCCAAACCGTCCAGAGAAAACCAGAAGCCACACTGTGGACAGGGCTTCCCTGTGGCCCTGGGCAGCAGGGACTTGTGAGGGATGAGAGTCCCTTGTTCATACTTGTCCAGCTCCTCAGGGCCCCTAGGGGACCTGGCCTTGCCCTGCCAAGCCCGTCCAGTTTTACCAAGAATCCTGCTAGTTTGTAAAGAGTTCAGTTTACAAAGAATCCCCTTGGCTGTGAGAGCCTCAACCTGGGTCCTTGATGCCCAGTGGTTTCCACCAGCTCCTGACCCACCATCTGGTCCCCCTGGGGCAAGTCCCTCTCCCTCCCCATCGGATACTCCTGAAAACAGTCTTTGCTGCCTGTTTAACTGGCCAGGTGTGATTTCCGTTCACACTTGCTATGCTAACTTTGAGAATTCAGCTGCACGGTGAGGACTTGGTTGATCCTAAATGAGGCGTTAAGGACATCTGAATTGTCAAAATAAACTTGGTTAGTTTAGTGGAAAGCCACTAAACATATTTTTGGAGACAGTTTACCTGTATTCTACATAGACATCGAAAAGACTTGAATTCTTGGTGTCCAAACTCAGTGCAGAGGAACCAGAGATCAAATTGCCAACATCTGTTGGATCATAGAAAAAGCAAGAGAATTTCTGAAAAACATCTACTTCTGCTTCATTGACTATGCTAAAGCCTCTGACTGTGTGGATCACAAAAAACTGGAAAATTCTTCAAGAGATGGTAATACCAGACCACTCTACCTGCCTCCTGAGAAATCTGTATTCAGGTCAAGAAGCAACAGTTAGAACCGGACATGGTACAACAGACTGGTTCTAAATTTGGAAAGGAGTATGTCAAGGCTGTATATTGTCACCCCGTTTATATGCAGAGTACATCATGAGAAATGCTGGGCTGGATGCAGCACAAGCTGGAATCAAGATTGCTGGGAGAAATATCAACAACCTCAGATATGCAGATGATGCAGAAAGCGAAGAGGAATTGAAAAGCCTCTTGATGAAGTGAAAGAGGAGAGTGAAAAAGTTGGCTTAAAATTCAACCTTCAGAAGACTAAGTATGGCATCTAGTTCCATCACTTCATGGAAAATAGAAGGGGAAACAATGAAAACAGTGACAGACAGACGTTATTTTCCTGGGTTCAAAAATCACTGCAGATGGTGACTGAAGCCATGAAATTAAAAGATGCTTGCGTTTTGGAAGGAAAGCTATGACCAACCTAGACAGCATATTAAAAAGCAGAGACATTACTTTGCCAACAAAGGTCCGTCTAGTCAAAGCTATGGTTTTTCCAGTAGTCACGTATGGATATGAGAGTTGGACCATAAAGAAGGCTGAATGACAAAGAATTGATGCTTTTGAACTGTGGTGTTGGAGAAGACAATTGAGAGTCCCTTGGACTGCAAGGAGATCCAACCAGTCCATCCTAAAGGGAATCAGTCCTAAATTTTCATTAGAAGGACTGATGCTGAAGCTGAAACTCCACAACTTTGGCCACCTGATGTGAAGAGATGACTCATTAGGAAAGACCCTGATGCTGGGAAAGATTGAGGGCAGAGGAGAAGGGGACGACAGAGGACAAGATTGTTGGATGGCATCACTGACTCAATGGACATGAGTTTGAGCAAGCTCCAGGAGGAGATGGTGAAGGACAGGGAAGTCTGGCGTGCTGCAGTCCATGGGGTCACAAAGTATCGGACATGACTGAGTGACTGAACAACAACAAGCTCAGTGTATTCAGATTTGCCAGTTAGAAGCAGCACAGTCTACAAGGCATATTGCATGCATGTGCTAAGTCACTTCAATCATGTCTAACTCTTTGCGACCCCATGGACTGTAGACCAACGGTCTCCTCTGTTCATGGGATTCTCCAGGCAAGAATACTGGAGTGGGCTGCCATTTCCTCCTCCAGGGGATCTTCCCGACCCAGGGAGTGAACCCTTTTCTCTTAAGTCTCCTGCATTGGAAGGCAGGTTCTTTACCACTAGCACCACCAGGGAAGCCCAACAAGACACATTAATAGTAATTGACTATTGACAGTTGAAAAAAGCTACAGAAAGCCTAGGAAAAAACAGGATGAGAATGCAAGAGAGCAAACTGCAATCTGTGCCACACAACAAAGAAACAAAGACCATCAACTTCAAGATCTGGTTCCCAGACCTCTTCTGAGAGCGGTTTGCATAAAGATGAACCTTGGACTTCGAGGAAAGGTTGATCCATGCCTCTGATGCTGCTTCCTGTGGGCAAAAGCCATCTTAATTGCTGAGAATGTGTCCCCTACGCTGCTGTCTACAGGGTGAAACTGACACAGTGGGACAGCTGTGTTACATTCCAAAGATGCTCCCTGAGACTTAGGACTGTTTCAAGGGAACGTCACAATTTTTTTTCTTAAGGGAAATATTTGTGAAACCAATTCATCAAAACAAAAATAAAGCATGAAATGACGACTATTTCTAAACAGTTTCTTTATGTTTTCACAGCAAAGAAGGGAATAGCAAGGTCCCTGACTGCACAGCTTGCTTCTGAGATGCTGACGTGGGGGTGAGATGAGCAGAAAGGGGAGAAGGTGGCGTCCGTATCACAGGGAAAGTGACTGGAAGCCCAGATCTGAGGGCCTGGGCGCTGGGACCTCGCTGCTGTTCGCCGAGCTGGCTGTGCAGGGCCCTGGACCCTGAGTCTACGTCCAGGGCTGTGATCACTGGCAGTGTCCTAACCTCCCCGGGCCTCCTTCCCCCACTTGTAAAGTAAAATCATCAGATGCCTAGGGGCGAGGGGCGAGTCCCTCCCTGCACTGTGGGCACCAAAGGAAGACCTGCAAGCTGCGGACCACTTCCACAGACTCCTCCTGTCTTCTTGTCATCGTGCCCATTTAGTAAGATGATGCAAATATAACTCAGAACAATAGCCCAGCAAGCCAGGTGACCTAAGATACCATTCTTATTGGAAGCAGGGCAAGGCATTCACAATCTCAGACCTAAGCACAGGTCTGACTGCAGCCCCTTTGTAAAAGCAGTGTGTCTGAAGGAGAACGAACTGTCGACAGTAGTGGACACGTAAGTCATGCCCCACAGATGGAGTCATCGTGCATTCGTGCTACAACATGTGTGCACCTTCAGGATGTTACACTGAGTAAAAGAAGCCAGTCAAAACAAACAAACAAACAAACAAACCAAATTCTGTAAGACAGATGCCAGTTAGATGATGCTTAGAGTCATCAAGCCCAGAGACAGACAAGACAGTAGGATGGTGGGGCTAGGGGCAGGCAGAACACGCCAGGTCTTGTTTCTTGCAGGTCAGGAACCCAGGTGGGGCAGCTCAGCTCTGCCTCAGGGCTTACCTGGAGACCTGGCCCCGGAGGACCCACTTCCAAACCCACCCCGTGTCCATTGCTAACCTGCCAGAGCAGGCATGAGGTGGGAGGCTCGGTCACTTTGTCACCTAATCTCCAAGTGGCCTGCATGGCTTCTGCCACATTCTGAGCATGAGAAGGGGTTCACTGGGCACATCCAGCCAACACGCAGGTGTGCTGTGGGTGGGGGAGGGGTGTCAGAACCCACGTCATCTGAGTGCGTTTTGGTGAAACGCGCTTAAGGACTCATCCTTCAACTCTCAGTGCGGTGCGTGCCTGTTTCTCTCCATTCTTTGCTCCCGGGATCTGATGCAGAGAGAAAGGAAACATTCAAGCAGAGATGATCACCCAGTCACCACAACGCGATCTGCACTTTTGTTCTGAGCACAGTATTTGGTGTGTGAGATACAATACACGTTGTCTTGCAGTATGGACCTTTAGACAGGGTCGTAAGTGCCTGCCCCATGCCTGCTCTGCCCATCCATGCTGGGTGCAGCACCGTGCATCACCCCTCCTTCAGCGAGCCCCTCCTCGTTGTTCCGTGGGCGCCTCACTCCACAAAACTAGCCTGACCGGGAAGAGTGTGGAGCCCTGGATGGAAACGCAAGACTGACACTGGTGGTCGAGCCCAGGTGTGCCTCAGGTACCCGTCGCCATTATTGTGCTCCGACTGTTTGTCTCCAGCTTTGACCCCATTACCCACCCAGAACAGTTCTAGCAAACTCTTTACTTAAGTTACTTGGATGTGATTTCCATTCTTGCCAACAAAGAAGTGAAATTGGTATGGATGCTTCGTCCAAGCCGGCCCCACGCTGGGTGCTGAGAACACTGCTGTGAGAGGCACAGGATCTGAAGGAGCTCCCAGCCCAGTGGGGAGACCACACACAGAACAGTGATTAGGACACACGGTGGCAAAAGCACAAAGCCAGTGTCCTACTTAGATGTGTGGCCTTGGAGAGTCGATGGAATATTTAAACCAAGAATCAGTAATTAGATGAAACCCCAAGAGGAGGGGACAAGATTGTCAGGCAGGAGATGGAGGAAAGAAGAATTTTCCAAAAGGCGCAACAGAATGAAAACTACCAGAGGGTGGGGATTTTTTGTTTGTTTTTAATTCACTGATGCATCCACTAAGCCTGACCACATACTGGGCTTTTGGAAACCATTGCTCTGACAAACACACCAGTGCACAGAGGCACCAAGAGCCCGAGGATGATGGAGGAAGGGTGACGGGGGTGGGGGGCAGGACCTCCACGGGGATGGCCGGTCAGTCGTGTGGCCCATGAAGCCTCCTGTAAGGGTCTGAGTCAGATCAGCTGGCAGGGGAACCCACTGAGGAGGGGAATACACCGGGTGACAGGATTAGCTGTGTCCTTCAACAGGTTAAGCTTACGGACAAGCTCTGGAGGGAAGGTTGCTGAGGTGGGAATTCCTCTGGGAAGTGAGGGTGATGGTGCAGAGGGAGTTGTGGTACCGACTGGTCCTCGTTTCCCACACTGTGAAGCCAGCATTTTCTGTGCGCCTCCTTCCAGTCTCCACCGAAAGCTCCTCCCATGGCTGAAGAGCAGGCTCACAGCTCAACAAGCCACCAGGTGACGGGGCTGCGCCTGTGACCTGGGACCCACAGTCCTTCCTGCTGTGGCCTCTGGTGACACAGTGAGACCCGTGGTCGCTGGGATGCCGAGACGATGGGCTGAAGAGGCAACTTGGGGCTTGAGGGACAGGGCCCAGCAGCAAGGGGGCTGAGAGAATTCAGATAAAGGGGTTTGTGGAGCCTGTGATGTCTCCTGTAAACAGCTGAGCGGCTGGTGATGACTCCCATGTGGTGATGACCCCCAGGTGCTGGCCGAGGGGGGACCCAGCCCTCCCTACTCCCCTGGGGATTGACCTGCTGGTCACTCTGGGAGCTGGTCAGACACTGCAGCCTTCACCTGTCCAGTTTTGGTTTGTCTTTTCTCTCTTTTCATGTCTGTTGAACTTACTGGCCCATCGTCTGAGTGGGGAGAGAACAGACGGAGAGGTGAGTGCTCTGGGCAACCAGGCCCTAAGTCCAGAGGTGCTCAGCCCAGGAGCACAGGCCTAGAGGCAAAGAGGTGGGTGGAAATCCTGTGAACTGTTTCATTCAGTGTGAAGATTCACACTTGAAATCTCATAGATTCATTAAAATTAAGAGCCAAAATTAGATTGGGGTTTCCCCTATTTAATTAAAGTTTCACTTCCCACACTTCTGTAGTGTTAGCATGACTTTGACACGACCATCATCTTGATGTAATAACGGTGACTTCAAAGCTTTTTGGCCCCGGGGTGGCTCTGCTGTGAAGGGTGGGCCTGTGTCCAAGGCCGATTTTGAGACTGTAGAGGGTGGACGGGGTCTGGAATGTTGCTGGTGGGATGGACGAGGTGAAGTTTGTGGGCAGGGCTGGCCACATGGACAGGGCCATGCGGGGCCCCGGGGAGTCAGCTGCTAGAGGGGAGAGGCAGGGGATTGGGAGAGGGTGGTGACTTGGGGGAGGGTGAAGTCTCCGGGAAAGACAGGCCAGGAAAGGTCAACAAAGGGAGGGAGACAATTTAGAGACATTTGTAATGAGTAAGATGATTAAACTGAAATCTTCAGGCAGAGAACCATGCTCCCCAAACTGAGGAGGGGGCAGTTTTACATATGTCACACCCTGGGGCCATCTGTGGAACAGAGAAGCTTGGGGCGCCCCAGTGTTTCCCATGGCTCCAGCCCTGACTCCGCTCTGCGTTGCTGACTCCGAGACACAAGTGGAGGCGTGAGAAAGACCTAAGCCGCAAGGTCAACATTCAGGTTGGCTTTCTTTCTGTTCAATGTGTTTTTCCCAGATATCACTGGATCCGAAAGTTACATTTTATGGGAGCATCTCGGTGGTTTAATGCCTGATTTTTAAACGTATATTTGCCATGTTATCTTTCTTTCTGTTCTTTATCTGAGGTTTTGGTTCCCACTAACAGTTAACCAGCCATTAGCTTTTATTAGTGGAGCTAAAATGATGACACCCAATATGAGCAGCATAAAACGCTGACCCACTTTCATCGGGTAAAAGGACAGAAATTATGGGACCAGCCAGACCCCCTGCTTTGTCTTCCTTGGCTGGTTACTTACTTTGTCTGTGAAGATGCTGGTGTTTTCTTGGCCTGCTCATGGAGGGCAAATGGCTGTTTATCTCCTGAAGGGGCCAGGCCTCAGGTCCCGGGCAGGCTTGTGGCATCTCTGATATCATCTTGCCACTTAGAAGCAGGGATATTCTGTGTGTCATGAATGGGGGTGAGAAACGGGCATGGACAAGATGGGGAATAGTGAAAGGTGGGACAGCAGCAAAAGGGGTTACTGACCCGACTGCAGAACCAGATCTTCCTGTGCCTTCCTTGCTCGCAGGCTTGTCTTCCTTTTGGAAGCCAAGAGCAGCCCATGGCTGGCATCCACATAACTAGATGATAAAGTTTGCTGCAGTCCTTCCTCCTTCTCAAACAATGAGCCCAAAGGATGTTCCAACAGCAGTGTTTTCAATTCCTCTTGGGTCCTTCAAATAGTTTCATTTCAAGGAAAAACACTCCTTCCGTTTCAACAAAGTGGGAATCTGTCTCTAGACGTCCAACTGTGCAGCCATGTAACTTCTGCTCTGAGACAGAATCTGGTCCCTCTGATCCTGTTCTTCCTGCACTGAGGGCACAGATCTCTTGCCACTAAATAAACACACTTATGTCCTCACCAGAAGGACAATACTCACCAGAGCATCCCCACTTCAAAGACAAACACTGTCTCCTCTGGAGATGGCAGCATGAAGATGTGTTGACATCTTTTGACCTGCTGTCCTCTGCACACACCCAGCCCCAGGGTCTTTCTTAGTTTATGAAGTGGACATACAAATTATTTGCATCAAAACAAAGTGTTCCCAAAGACAGCTTTGTCACTCGGTTCCTTTCTTAAAGCCGCCTTCTCCAGGAATCCTGGATTCCTGCACAATTTCACAGGTCAATGCACTTGACCCTGGCCAGCTGTGTGGATTTGATGAGTGTGGAATGTGCACTAATGCTTTGTAGCATCACCACAATCAGCTGAGAGACATCCAAATATCCCCAAGTGTCCTTGTGCCCTTCCCTTGTGTGTGTGTGTGTGTGTGTGTGTGTGTGCGTGCCGTAGCATCACCACAATCGGCTGAGAGATGGCCAAATCTCCCCAAGTGTCCTTGTGCCCTTTCGTTGTGTGGGTGCATGCATATGTGTGTGTGTGTATGTGTGCATGCCCATGCTAAGAGCGCAGTGTGACCTCTACCCTCCTAGCAACACCACACTGCTATCACCAGGCACACTGCACGGCAGCTGTCTAGAACTCACCCATCCAGCATATCAAACCTGATTCCTGTTGAAGTTCCTTGTTTCCAATTTTCCAGGCCCCTGCCACCATAATCATATCTCCATTTCTAAGAATCCGACTTTCTAGATACTCAGGTATGTGAAACCACACTACATTTTTTGCTTCAGTGATGGCCTGCCTCACTTAACATAATGTCCTCTATGTTTCTCCATGGTATTGAAAATGGCAGATTTCCCTTTTTAAAGACTGAATAATATTCTAACTCATTTCAAGATACTGGTCATTTCCACATCTGGGTCACTGTGAGTAGAGCTGCAATGGACATGAAAGTAGATATCTCTTCCAGATCCTGATTTTATTCTTTTGGGTAAATTTCCAGAAGCAGGATTACTAGCATACTAAATGATGGAAAATTGAAAGCTTTTCCTCTCATATCGGGAACAAGACAAGGATACCTACTGTCACCACTTCTACTCAACACAGTACTGGAAGTTATAGCCAGCTAAACTGGGCAAGAAGAAAAATGAAAAGGAATCTAAATTAGAAAGGAAGAAGGGAAATGATATATAGTAGCAGATGATATTGATATAATTCCATATTTATAAAACCTCAAACATGTCACAAAAATATTATTGGACATAATAAACAAGTTAAGTAAAGTTGTAGGATACAAAATCAACATACAAAAATCAGTTGTATTTCTGTAGACAAACACAGAACCAGCAGGAAAGGAAATTAAGAAAACAATCCCATTTACTATAACATCAAAATACTACAATATTCAGAAATAAACTTAACCAAGGTAGTGAAAGACTTGTACACTGAAAACAATAAAACACTGACGAAGGAAATAAAAAACAAATGGAAAGACATCCCATGTTCACGGATTGAAAGATTTACCATTGTTAAAAATGTCCAAACACAAAACAATCTATAAAGTCAATGCTATCTCCATTAAAGTATCAATAGCACAATCCTAAAATTCATGTGGAACCATAACAAACCCCAAAGAACCATATCAGTTTTGAGAAAAGTGAACAAAGCTGGAGGCATTAGATTTCCAGATTTCAAAATTTATCACAAACAGTAATGAAAACAATATGGCATAAAGACAGATATACAGACCAACAAGACAGAAGAGTCCACAAAAAGAAACCTCATGCATATACAGTCAACTAGTCTTTGACAAGGGCACCAAGAAAATAAAATAGGTGATTTGTCTGCAACAAATGATGATGAGAACACTAGAAACCCCCAAGAACAAAAATGAACTTGAATATGTACATCAAAACCACAGATTACAAAAGTGAAAGCAAACAAGTGGGAGTACATCAAACTAAGAAGCTTATGTACAGCAAAAGAAACCAGCAACCAAAGTGAAAACATAAGATAGGAGAAAATATTTACGAACCACATATCTGAGGAGGGGTTAATTTCCAAAACTCTTGGAAAGAACACTTATGACTTAATAGCGAAAAAGAAACAACTGATTAAAAATAGGCAAGTGAATTGAACAGACATTTCTCCAAAGAAAACGTACAAATGGCCAACATGTATATGAAAAGGTGCTCAACATCACTTGTTAACAACAAATGAAAACTGAGATGTTATCTCACACAAGTTAGAATGGCCATTTAACACGTCAATAAAAATAAACTGAAATAAGTTTCAGAAAAGAAAAAAAAAAAAAAAAAAAAGCCCAAAACCAAGATACAGCAAGTGTTGCTGAAGGTGTGGAGAAAAGGGAGCCCTGATACACTGTTGGTGGGAATGTGAAATGGTGCAGCCACTATGAAAAACAATATGGAATTTCCTCAAAAAACAGAGCTGCTAAAGTGTTGCTTGGTGTTTCAAGAAGAAGGCATGAGCTTTGAGAGATGGTTTGAGTCCTGGGAACACTTTAGATTCAGGTTAAGTCCTGTTTTTGCCATATTCCGTATCATTTTAGGACCTTATTTTCCTTTCCTGAAAAACAGAGGTAAGAATATACACCTCGCAGAGTCACTGAGAGGATTCAGCGAGAAGGCATCTGTGAAATGCTCTATGCGGGAAGTGAGGATCAAACATCAGTCTTCCTTCCTTCTTACTTTTGAGAGTCACCAGTACGAACAACTCATGAGCCTGTGAGCCACATGGAAGGACGGCCAGCACAGGGGGCTAATCTGGGAACAGGTCAGGGGTGTCCCATGAAAATAACAGCGAGGAGCGTGTGGCGGTGGGTGGAGGAGAGAACTGAGGTCAGCAGAGAGGACGCGCCAAGGGGAGCACGTTAACCATGAGAACAAGCAGTCCCAGACTTTGCTGATTGTCTCTACCCTCAGCCTCCTGACACCGCTGATCTCTTAACCGAGTGGTTCCTGCTCCTGTGCTGAACCAGTGTCGTCCACAGCTGCCAACTGGAGACCTGCTTACCTTCCTATCTGAATCTCTGCCAAGGGGCTCATCGATCAAACCACAAAAGGTGATAGTGTAGCCTTTCTACAAATGGCTTCAATGAATTAATACCAGAAGCTTTGACAAGTTGCAAAGTATTCCTTGCCCAGGCTAAAGAAAGATACTGTTTAGCTGAAAAAAATTGTAACTATGTCTCCTCTGTGTTCTGCCAAACATGTCTTCATAAAATTAGAAAGAATCCATCTGTCTCCTTGCCATGGATATTAAATCTCAGGGTTATGAGCTCTTATTTGGACTTGAGTTCCAATAGGCAAATAGAAAGATGTGTAAGATTTGTTAGCTGCTGGCTATGACATTGATGCATCTGTTTGTTTTTTCTTTCTTTGTATTTTATTTTATCTTTTCCATACCTTCTCTATTTTGGACAGACTTTGATCTTTGGGAAGCGATATTATGTTTCATTAGATGGAATGGCTCTTCCTACCTGGCTGGTGACAAGGGCTCCCCAGGGAGGGAAAATTCTGAAAGTGTCTTCAAAGACAGGAAGAGAGACTGGGGCACATTCTAGGATGCAGCAAGTTCTTTGTTGTTTTCTGTCCAAATAGGTGTGATCGCACACCTCCCTCCAACAGGGGAGGGCTCAGGTGTGTACCTGCTCGTCTTCTTCCCTTTACTGCAAGCAGATGATTACCTTGGCAGCCCAGCTGTGTTATTGAGACATTTCAGCGTGAAATTTGTTTTTTTCTCACTGAACTTTAAGCAGAATTTCAAGTGCCAAGTCTCCGAAGCCGAGTGGGGCTATTAAGGGATAATTACTAATTATGCTAATTTGAGAAGTAGCTGCCTTCTCCTTCCCCGGTCATTCTGCATGTGTGCCACCCTCCTGCAAGGCCTCCCCTCCCAGGGGTCTCCGGGAGGACAGTACGTTCTGTGCCTCCACACCCTGCTCTGGAGGTTTATCGTCCATCAGAAGGGGAAAGAAGACGGGAGGGGTTCTAGGGCAGTCTGTGTCCTCGTCATCCGTGATTTATGCTGGTTATTAATTTGTCTCGTGCCAACAATATTTATTGTCCTTTGTACTCAGGCCAGAAGCGTACATTTAATTCCTAATACAACTGCATTTCTTGTCATCATCTTGGAACCTTCGTAATAAGTTCTGAGCACCTGTGTCCACCACAGTGTCAGGAGGCACTGAATGAGGCGCTGGAGGCCTTGTGGGTCTTGGATAATTATCACCCTTTCTCCTCAAAAGTTACTACTTAGAATAAATACAAATGATGAATCTGTGTTTGGTTTGACCACCTGGACACTGTGACTGGCACACAAAGGAGAGGCCGGGTCAATAAGAAAGGGATGCTGCTGCTGCTGCTGCTAAGTCGCTTCAGTCGTGTCCTACTCTGTGCGACCCCATAGACGGCAGCCCACCAGGCTCCCCCATCCCTGGGATTCTCCAGGCAAGAACACTGGAGTGGGCTGCCATTTCCTTCTCCAGTGTATGAAAGTGAAAAGTGAAAGTGTAGTCGCTTACTCATGTCCGACTCTTAGCGACCCCATGGACTGCAGCCTACCAGGCTCCTCCGTCCATGGGATTTTCCAGGCAAGAGTACTGGAGTGGGTTGCCATTGCCTTCTCCAAGAAGGGGATGATATTTGGAAAATGTCACCTTCAATGGTGCAGGAGAAGACTGTTCACCCCCTGACTTGCTCCAGCCCTGAGGAAGCAGGGAGACCTGCCTCGCCTGTGAACTTGGGGGTGATGAGGTCATCTGCCTCACCTCCGGGCCCAGACCCAGGGAGGACCCGAGCCCACAGACCGCCTCCTGCTCTTCAGTCCCCGCCATCTATTCCGGTGGTCCCACTCCTCCCTCCAGCCTTGTCTCTTCTGCTACAACGAGGACTTCAAGGCTTCAGCTTTGCTCCTGACACCGTTTCTCAACCTGTTCCAACCACGTGGAGCAGGGTTCCCAATGTACTCCCGAGATGTTCGGGACGGGGTAGGGTGACCACTGCATCAGGGCCCGCTGTGCCCAGGTGTCCTGTGCACCGTCGGTCGTGCTGGATATCAATCCCCTCAAACCCTTAGGAGCCTTGAGCCTGTGGTCACCTCAGGCCTGGCCGGTTTGGGGCTCCCAGGGTCCCTGAAACAGGCAGTGGGTGTCTCAGCCCAGCCCTGGGCACCGCCCCGACACTGGTGGCTCCCGTCTTGCAGCTGCGGCTGCCTCTAACCACCTGCCTCCTGTGATTCCTGTGGGAGTGGTGTTGTCACTGTCAGCATGACATGTTGGGATGGACTGAGGTCCCACAGCAGGAAGGAGACACAGCTGGCTCCTGGAGATGCGCCCGGAGCAGTGGGAGTGCCTGTCTGCACAGGTTTGTGTGGCTCGGCTCTCGGATGAGGGCGTGCTGTCCCTGGGTGGACACATAGGGTGCCCTCTCACACTGAGCAGAAGAGAAAGGTGCCAACAAGAGGAAATCTGAAGATGTTTAGAGCTGGTTCACCATTTGCATCATCTGAAGTCACTTATCTTGTCGGTTACTCGCTCCTGTCTTATACGACAGGTTCCAGTCATCAGGGGCTGTGACCGTTAACTACTCGGGCTCCAGAAATTGGGGAGTGCGATCCCATCACCCTGAAGATAACCGAGAAGTTTCTTCCTTTGTGCTTTCTTCAGATTTACACGTGCAGGGTCCACAGGAACCATGTGTGGCTCAGGGACCTTCTTTGGTGGCCCCATTCATGTCAGATAAAGAAAGATAAAGACAGCTGGGCACCAAAGAATTGATGCCTTTGAACTGTGGCGTTGGAGAAGACTCTTGAGAGTCCCTTGGACTGCAAAGAGATCAAACCAGTCAATTCTAAAGGAAATCAGTCCTGAATATTCATTGAAAGGACTGATGCTGAAGCTGAAACTCCAATACTTTGGCCACCTGATGTGAAGAGCTGACTCATTTGAAAACACTCTTATGCTGGGAAAGATTGAAGGCGGGAGGAGAAGGGGATGACAGAGGATGAGATGGTTGGATGGCATCACCAACTTGACGGACATGAGTTTGAGTAAACTCTGGGAGTTGGTGATGGACAGGGAGGCCTGGCAGGCTGTGGTCCGTGGGGGAGCAAAGAGTTGGACACGACTGAGTGACTGAACTGAACTGATTCATGTCAGACTGACCTTTAGCTCCCAGGAGTCTCAAACTGCCCAAGATTTCTGTTGCTCAAAATACACCCGTTAAAAAGTTTAAAAAATTCCAAATTACACATGCCTAAGATCCATTAAGAAACGCACAGAACAGCAGAGTTATCAGCTGTATTTGAAGCTCACATTTCAAACTCGTGCCCAGGTTCCTCTGCGGCGGAGGCCCGAGTGACAGTGGCCGCTTTCTTATGTGCACCTGACTCTGTGCACAGCTCCTGACACACAATAGGTGCTCGAAACTGTGACTTTAGGCAAAATGGCTGTTTTCAAGCAGAAATAGAACCATTTGTCATCTTATAGAAATTAACATTTTTGGAAATAATTCACACAGCTCTTAAACAAGCAAAGATTACCTAAGTTTGATGGACTCTGTGACACACAAAGGTAGGAAATCTCCAGGTGTATTATGCAATTCACTCCTTTCCTTCTGTTTTCTGGGCATGTTTTGCATGAAGAAGCAGGCATGGAAAGCCCCGATGGAAGCAGGCTGTGTTCTCCCCCCTGCAGAGTGGGGTCTGCGAAGGTCCCCCTCCACTCCTTCTGGAGGGACCTTGCTCAGTCTTGCTGCTGCTGACGAAAGCTGCCGTCACTGTGTGCACTGGGCAGAAATGTTTACCTGCTAACATGCAGGCCCCCTACTTGTGACAATGCATTTCTCCATCTGTACTTTTTTTTTGTTCATTCATGTGTGTGTACAGTGTCAACCAGATGACATCAGATTTTGACAGTGGCCTTTGGGGGAAAATGTGTAGCTGGAAGGAGGCAGGTGGGCCTGGGCACCTGGGAGGGGGACATACCTGGACAGGTTCACAGGTCACGTGGGTGGTGACAGAGGTGAGTGGATACTGGCTGATGGTTTCACAGAAGTTATGAGCTGAACAGCACAGAGTCCCCATGAGACTTCCAGGGTCCTGACCAGCACTGCATCTAATAGTCCCACACTCAGGTGTACACAGACACCACCTGGGCACAACTGGACACACCTGGACACACCGGGACACACAAGTTCCCTCCTTAACAAACAGTTGGTGAGGGCTGGACAGCCACTGGAAGCATGTTTTGAGAGCAGCTAACACAGCAATACCCTCTCTACCCACACACACATACACACACACCCAAAAACACCCCCCCCCACACACCATACACCCCCCCACCCCTCCCCACACAGGGAGACACTGAGATTAGGGACAGCTGCTACTGAAAGACAGCTGGGAGTTTGGAGACATTTTTGCAGTTGGAGAACTTTACACAGGGTAGCACACAAGCAGGGAAGTTCAGGGAGGCCGTGTAGACGGCCTGCCACGTGTAACCTGAGCCCAGGTATGATCTCTGTGTCAGGCCTGCTCTGGGCTCAGGGGCCCTTCCGTTGGATGCAGGTTGTACTTTCATCCACCCTCAGCTCTTCCCTGACCCAGCCTGGGGTCTGGAGCCACTGTCAGCTCCACAGGAGGATTGGGAAGGGGTCTGAAGAGACCGGCTCAGGCCACTCCCTGCTCAAGGTCAGTGGTGTGAGGCAGCCTCCCATTCTCGCTGCTGAAGGTAAGGAATCCAGGTCATTCTCTTGTCATACACACCAATACAATGTCACCAAGAACATTTAGGTTTGTTCACAAAGGGATTTTACAAGTCCAGAAATCTACCTGTGTGTGTTTACGTGGAATGATTTTATAAGTAAGATGTTGAACAGATGGGAAGAGCAATTTCAGTCCATTTGTGCCCGTGGAGTTGCTTATATTCCCTTAATGCTAATGTCCTTTGTTAACGTTGGGGGAACAGGCTGTTTACTTACAAGGGTCTCTGTCATTTAACTGCTTTGTTTCAAAGTTGACACTTCCAGGATCAGTTGTCATATACTGAGTTCAGATGTCCTGTTTGACTATTCTCTACCCAAATCTAATTTGTAATCCACTTTTCATCCATTTACTCAGTGAATTTGAAACAGAACCTATATGTTTACTTGTGGCTTCAAGCTGATTTTTACTTGTACACCAGCACAGACTCTGAGCTAGTTTAATCTAGGAAATTGGAACATTAAACATATTCTTTATGCATGGAAGTTTATGAAAAATATCCTGTACATCAACACAGACACACACAAGGTAGGTCAGGATGCTCTCCTTTTAAATCCAGATGCACAAGAAGGTTATTTATGTGTGATGAGAAGGGTTTGGAACATTCAGATTTAGTTCCAGGGTTTCACTGAGTGAAGGATAGGCTTCATTTTCACTGTAAAATATCAATTTGAATATCACTATAAACTCTGTGCTCACTAGATATACCTTTTTGCATGTGTTGTGTATGCAGAGGTTGTGTATATACGGTTGTGTATATAGATACTGTACATGCAGATGTTGTGTATGCAGGTGTGTACATAGGTGTTGTGTAAGCAGGTGTTGTGTATATAGGTATTGTGCAGGCAAGGGTTGTGTATGTACAGTACTCAGGCTTTCTATTGTATCTGATTTTTAAAAATAGAATTTAAAATTTCTTCACCTCTAATATTAATTCATTATAATTGTGGAATGTTTTTACCTTGTACAACAATAAAAATTTACTTTGGAGTGAGTGTGTATTATTTAGATATCTGAACAATGAAGATGTTGAATGTCTGAGCTGGTTGACTGATCTCTAAAGGTTTCTTCAACCATCCAATCAGATAATCGAAGGCTACTTAAGCAAAGGCTACTTATACACAGTTGTATATAAGCATGTGTATACATAAATATATGTGTTTACATACATGCAAATACATCCCCACAAATACACATTCATAGTCACACACTCACACACATTACAATGTTATGAGCTGGCTTCATGCTCAGCATCTCTGTGAAAACCAGAAGCACAGAGTACCCTCTCGCCCTGGCCCGAGACTTCCATCTTGCTCCACGTGGCAGCACTCACAGGCACTGGGGATGTTCTCTAGATATTTGCTCGGGAATCCCCAAGGGACAATGAGCCCCTGTTTCCCAGGGACCTGCGTGTTTGCCTCCACAGCAGGGTGGTGAGTCCTCACCAAGAGCGCCTGGCTGAATACCAAAGGTTCTGGGTCCAGGTCTGGTTCCTCACGTTCCAGCTCTTGGAAGGAGACGCTTGCCTCGGGGTCCTCCTTCCCTCCTCCGGAAACAAAGAGGACCTTTACTTAACCTCCCAGGAAGGAAGGCATAGGACTGGTTCTGCAGAGAAAGAGCCTCCGTGGCAGGGCAGGGGGAAGGGAACCCGCTCAGAATATCCGAGTTCACACCACCTTTAGCTAGAAACGGGGGTCTTTGCCGGGCAGGAGGGGACACAAGAGGCCGAGTGAAATAAAATCCACATCGGTTACATCATCAGATCAGTTGGGAACACTCATGACAAAATAATCAAGAAAAAGTATTCCAGGCCTTATCTCATCAAGCCTAAGTTCAGTTGGATTCTACAAGTACTTCTCATCCAATACAGACTTTATGGTTTATATACTAGAGGTATCATGGTGACAAAGATGTAACATGAATTTTCTGGCCCTTATTGAGGTGGAGAAGATGTTTCTTGGAAGAGCACGTTGATGAACCCATGGTGTGTTTAGTTTTGGGAAATGTCTCTAAAGGTAAACAGAACAGAACTGTCTGTTTCTGGCTGAGTTGTGTCCCCACCACAGACACACACACAGGGAGACCTCATGGGGACACAGGGTGAGGCCTTGGCGGCAACCAGCCCTGCTGACATCTGACTCCCGTCTCCGGCTTCTAGGACTGTGAGAGAATAAATTTCTGCTGTGGTGTTTGTTACACAGCCCTCGCCGACTAATATACTGTCTATCTAGAATTTTTTGTACAGTTACCTTAGTCTAATAAGTACCTAAAACCCTCTCTATTCTAAATTTTGTCCTAAAAGTTCATTTATAGGTCACCTAAATATGACAATGTTTTGCTAATCTCTGAGTGAATGTGTGTGTGTATATATATATATGCACATATATATGTATGTGAAATATACAAGAAATATATATATCTTACAATCTAAAGTTAAAATATTGTTCCATTTAATAAGGAAATGGAGTAGCAGAGAGGAATTTCTGGAATCGAACAGGGTAGGTGCTCAATAAATATTAGTGACTAATTTTAGTTCTTATTGTCTAAGGGCCACATGGACAGTGGGTTGAATGGCCTCAGCATGGCTGGTTTACATGTGATGAACCAAGACAATCTTATTGAAAACTGAATATCGGAGTCTCAACTAAATGAATCTTTCATGGTTTGTCCTCCCTTGTGTTTTGCTAACCTTTTGAGTGAGGCTGACATTCTGTAAAATAGACACATCCAACCTTATGAACATTTAGTTCTATCCTTTCCCTGGAATGTGGGTAAAATCAACATCCCCCCACTCCCGGACCAGGGGATACAGTGGTGTCACATATGGACTGTCGCACACCAAGCAACTATTTATTTCATTACAAATACTTACAAATGGGATGTAGCATTCAATCCAGTATATGGTTTCAATTTTTAACAATGTGCATTTTTCATTGTCTTCCTGATGTTCAAGTTTGGAGACTTCCCTAAGCATCATTATAGATACATACCAAGACCCACTGGAGCAGCCAGCATCACTGTAGCCACAAGAGCAGACCAGGCAAGTCATGCTCTGAAGAATGCTGCACGCTGGTCACCCACTTAATTCATGTGTGTGAGATGGAGACAGAGATGGATGGATGGATGGAGAGACAGATTGCCCCAAGGCCATCTCATAGGTAAGAAAGAAGAAAGACCAGGACACATGCCATCTACACAGATACAAGGGACAAGTCCAGTGATTTGTCTTTCCTGCAGGGTATCCTGTGTCCACAGCCCTGAGTGGACACAGTGGTGGGATGGCCTCCCATGATCGCTGGGATGAGCCCCGTGTCCTACTTTGTATCACCTCCAGGCAGAGAGATGCCTGCCACCCTGCAGGTGAGATGCCTGCTTTACTCACGTGTTAGACTTCTGACCAGCACAGACACACATGAGTTCTGCCCTCAGCCAGGAGGGCAGAGTGGACCTCTGGGCAGTGAGAAGCAGGGTGGAGGCTTAGCCTAGGGCAGTGCCTGGGCCTGTCTTGGAGGAGGCATCGGGGGCTGGCTGCAGCAGAATGGACTCAGGGACAGATGTGCACCCCCGAGGTGGGTGGGGGGGACACCCCAGAGCCCAGGCTAAAGGCACAGGGTGGAGAGGCCGAGAACTCCTCAGGGTCAAGGGTGTGTGGGCACCAGTGTCGCTAAGATGCACCTTGGGCATTCTCTGGGTCCGGGGGTGGCCCCTCACCCCATCCACACAAACACCCTCGAGTGTGCAGACCGGTGGGGAGGGATGGGGGACTGACTTGGCAAAGGGTAGCAGGGTGCTGCCCAGCTTCCTGAGGGAGTGGACTATCTCTTCAGCATGGACCACACGGCCATGTTGAGATGTGCTTTCTGACTCAGAACATTTCCCAGAACTTCTGGACTGCTTAATCCCTGACTTTTAGTGTGGTGCTGACACATAACGATGTCCCATGAACGTCTGTTCAAGGAGCACACTCAACATTCCACAGCAATGACTCGAAAATAAGTCAGCAGGTGCTCTTTATAAGTGAATTCTGCAACAACCATTGGTTGATGGTGTACAGTGAGAGAGCCTGTGTGCTGATTTCTGGGAACACAGCGAGTGTACCTGGCCCCCATCCTCCAAGGACCATCTTGCACACAGAGCAACACCCGCCAATGAAACCTGCAGACAATTCATGAAACAAGATGGGAGAAGCCATGTCCTCCCCGAGAGGTCATCACACCAGGTGACTTATGAAATCACAGTACCCCCTCACTCAGCTCCTCTTGTGGTTTGTTCCCTGTTATAAACTGTAGCAGCTCATGCCATCTGCACCCAGTCTCCATAGAAAAGCTTCCCTCTTACTATATTCTGATTATTGCTTTAAGCAACTTTATTTCAAAAATGAAATCAACTTTCTCAGTGGATTTTAACTGAGCAGCTAATATCTTTTGACATTGCAGAGGGGATAAAAATGCTCAGACGTATAGGAGTTTGCATTTTAGTCATTTAATCTTTATATATGTGGTTTCACCTGAAATGATAAAAGAAATTCAATTTTGTAAAATATATGGTAAAAATGGGCATTAAAATTCCCACAGGACCTAGAACTGTGTTGGGTCACAGAGTCTGTTTTCATTTCCTATGATTGTATATTTGTGTAGCTATTCCCCAAATTCAGTATAAACTCAGAGAAAAGGAGGACTCTGTCAACTTTTTTTTTCTTGTACCTTGGTGTTTGCCCAGTCCAGAGCAGGCACCCAAGGTGACACAAATGCAAGTGAATAAAGGCACTCACACTGGTCGCATCTAGCCCTTGTCTGAGTACACACACAACGTATAAGGCAAACTGCAAAGAGAGCAGAGCTGGGTCTCGTATCCCAGACTTTCAGTCAAGAGCCCGCTCTGTTGTGGAAGATGCAGAAAATAAAGTGTAGGAAGGTGAGCTCTGACCAGGGCACAGGAAGAAAGAGACCTGGAAGTTACTCTATTTCTCCCTCCCCTCTCCTCCTGTCAACAGCCCCACATACCGCTGTGGTTTCTGTTTCTCTTATTTTATGACATAAGAGGATAGATTAATTTTTATTAGATGTAATAACATAAAAGATTTATTTCACTTCTTTATGAAATTTTAAAATAAAAAGATGTTTTCCTCAATGCTAAACGTCATGATCATAAACCAAGTTTATTTTTTCACTGTCTTTCAAGGAGTTCATACTCTCAAGACTTTTTCTACACTTGATTTTTAAAATGTTCATCTAAAAATGAGTATGTGTTGGACTTCTGCTATTCCAGACAGCTGATGGACAATCTTTTAATATTTCAATATTCATTATTTCAATAAATATTTACATATATCTTAAATATTGGTTTGTCATCTGTATGTATAGTTTGCATATATTAGTAGCCTACAGAAAGTATAATTTTTAGTGACTTGAACTCTATTCATTATCTACCTACAAAAGCCCCAAATAAATTTAACTCCCCTAATAGGTGATAACAATAAAATATGAACTGCACACTTTTTAGATCTAAAATGAGTAACCTTCTTATCCTGACTGCTTAGGGAGAGAAGATCCCCCAATTTCCACCAGCCCTGAGCGGATCCCTGTCTCCAGTTCTGGGAGGGGCTGGCTCAGAGACACACGTGCCGCCCCCAAAGCAACCGTCAGGGGGACAGCATTTGTCCTCTGTTCGGTATCCTTCAAGGATACTGCATTCCCTGTTCTACTGTGTCAGAGCTTTTTAAAAGCTACTATTTATCCTTGGGATATATCAATGATTTTGATTTCAAATTCACTTCTTCCTCAGAGAGGAAATTAGTAGCGTGGACTCATCTGAATTAAAAAAAAATTCTCCTTGAACTGTATGTTTTAAATGAGAAAGTCACTTTCTGTTAGAATTCTGTTAGAATCTGGATGGTCCTTTACAAAGTTGCAGCCACAGTATGAATATTTAGAGTTAAAACACAAACAGAGCATCTCTACGTCTGTGGTTAAAGCGGGTCTTCCATGTTTTTACTCACCTAAGGGATAGGAGAAGGTGAAGGTATGATGCTTAATATTGTTTTGCGCAACACCCAGATAAAAACAAAAATCTTTTCAAGTTGTACACAACAGGCGGTACCTGAGCTTGTGCACCTTCCGTGGGCCAGCCTGGGTGCTGTCTGACGGGAAGAGTGTTTCCTGTGAGGACAAGGGCTCTGCAGCCTCCAGCCAAACGCAGAAGGAGCATCTGCTCTGGACAGGGACGAGCGGACACAGCCAGGCTTGCAGGGAGGAGGCCAGGGTCTGCTTTGCTGACGTGTCTGTCATGTTCATTACACTGGACTTTTCCAAGAGCAATTAAACTTTTAGGAAATATTGCATTAATTTTAAAGAGAGGCCATCTGTGTACTTCCGATGGACTTAGGCTGATAAAGTCATTTTTTAATCAATTATCGGTGTTCTAGGAGCATGCTGTGAGCTACTTTATCACGATTCCCAAGTCCTGCTTCTGAGAAATGAAGCCGCGCCACTTTCTGTTTGATTTTAACACAGAGAGGATTTGACTTGGGCTCCAGTTTCAGAGAACTGGGTCCCCTCTGTCCTACTTTCATGCCATATTTGAGAAATCACGTAAGACATTGCACAGTGACAAGGCAGGTCTTCTATCAGCGGAAGGAAACAAGAATTAGAGATTGCATCTCAAATAAATGGAGCAGTAAAGATTAATTAAACCTGTGAAAGTCTGCAAAGCACATCCTGGTTGAGGCATTTAAAGGAACACTTTCTATTGTGTGCGACCCCCTGGAAGCCCTGGGCTAGCATTTGGGTGGCAGAGTCACATCTGTAGAGCAGAGATTCCAGAAAGGAGGGTTTGCTAATGCATTCTGAGCAATGTTCACTGTGTTTATCATCTGAATGGTGACGCGGCCGCAGAAAGAAGCCTCGACCTCTTTTGTGGGAGACCTCAGTGGGAGCTGGTATAAAGTGATTAGTGGAAGGGACGGAACCAGATTGTAGCTGAAGGGAGCAGGTCATCATAGTGGAGGGGCTAGCTGTGCTCGCCCACTTTCTGCCTACACCCCAGCTTTCCTCCCAGTCAGGGGAGCCGTGGATGGCAGCAGGCATGGACACGAGCTGGAACATCCCAGCCTGAGCCCCTTGCCGGGTCTCTTCAGGCTGGGGCTGTTCTGTCTGCCTCCTCTGCACCAAGGCAGCCCCACGGAGCCTCCTCCAGGCCCGTGATTTTAAGTGAACTCAGCTTTAAAAAAGCTTTTAAAATTGCATCTCTTAGGGATTCAAAAAAAATGATCCTAAAATCCTAAAGTTACCTGAACGTTTGTAGGTCTCTTCCGTCTTTAATGCTACTCTTTATCATTATAAATGTCCCATTTATTGGACACTATTTCTTAATCAAGCATAAAATGCACTCTTTAGTATGAATATAAAATTTATATTCCACGCTTGGTATTTTTTGAGATTTAAAAATTTTTTAACATTAACTTGATAATTTTCATAATTTAAACAAGATGATAGTGAACTTGTGTGTGTCTATTTTATGACACAAAAGGGACACTGACTAGCCAATTTCTTACCAGAAACCAGATACTGGTTGCAGTCATTCTCCATCCATGAAATAATAAAATGAAATTATTTTGCTACTCTTCATACTTAATACCTGTAACTATAACAAAGATGACTAAATATCCACGGTGTTTGGAGAGAACTTAGGCACTCAGCTTAACTCTTTATTTTCAAATATTTATCATTTATCATTCCTTAGAAAAAAAAATCGGCTCTCTTTGCAAGTAGCCAAGTTTATTTTGGGGAAAATTACTGATAGCTTAAAAAGCAAACATTTCCACTTCTGGGTTGCTGTTTCTTGGCTGGGATTCCTGGGGAAATGGATTCACACACAAGTGTGTGGATGGACAGTCACGGCTCTCAGAGCCGCCTTTGCTGTGATGCTGTTGAAACAAGGTCAGGAAACCAGGCAACAGCCCCTGTTCCCCCACTCCTTCTAAATAAAATAAACAAGGAAGTAAAATTTTAATCACCCAAGAGAGGTGTTTGGAACCGAGGTACAAACATACGCAAGTAAAGGAGGCTAGGTTTTAAATTTCTCAGCGTGCCCTCCTCTTTTTGTTTCCTGATCCCACAGGCAGAGACCAAATTCACGAGTGGATCAAGAATTAAGCAGATGTTTCCCCTCTTTTTCAAAGTAATGTTCTTTTCTTTGATAGCGATATGTTCTTAAGGGAATTATAATGCCTTATTAGCGAGGAATAAACAATTCTCTTTGCACAATCCAGTATGTCACAGCATGTATTTCTGCATTTCAGTGCAGAAGAACCATTTAACTGAACAGACAGGGGTTAATTTGGCTTCACTGTTCACAGCGACTCGACAGCATGAGCAGGTCTTGGCTGCGCTCAGGCAGTGTGTAGCTGTGTGGCTCTTCCTTGTGATGTATACGCTCAGGGAAACGCCAACACTCAGTAGTTGGAATATTTTGCGAAGACCTTGTGCTTTCCATATTTCACTTGGGCATTCACCTTTCTTTCCTTTTCTTTTTTTTTTCTAGTTTAGAAATGGTTAAAATAAATACCTTTAAAATCTCACCTATTATGTGAAAATTTATCCTTTTAGAAATCTTGTTTGCTAGTAAGTAAGAGCTCCATTTACTGATGCGGCATTCAGAGATAATATTTTTAAATGATGGAGATCCGCAGTATTACTTTGAGTTTTATGAGTTGTTCAAAACTGTCCACAGTACAAACACAGTGACTTTCATTTTCTAGCATTTTAGAAAAAGAAGCAGGCAGACATAAAAAATGCTCAGGTGTTTCAGCTGTCTTCACTGTATGTTTATGTATAGATGCACACACACAACCACAAACATCTACGGTTTTTAAATTGAACACTGAATGCTTTCAGGGCAGAAGTTGTCTCTCCACGCCTCAAGAAAAGAAAGCTGCAGTTTCCTTATTCTGCATATCCTTACATGATGCCCCTCTGGGGCAGCACTTCTCCAACAACCCAATCACCACTGTTTAGCGATGGATACATGAGCCTCATATTTTTATTCTAAATTCAAGTTCACTCATCATATCTAATGCCCTTTAAGCAATCCCAAATTACTGCTATTACATGGGTCACTAGAAACCAGAGATACTAATACAAATTTTAAAAAGAGAAAGGAAGAAAAAGCCCTTACACAATTAGAGGAGGGCGAACAGTTCCATCAGTTTAATTTCATCACTAAATCCAGCCCTTGATCCAGAGCTGCGGGCCAGCAAGGCTAGAGCGTGCAGGGATGCTTGGCTGCGATGCAGGAGGCAGGCAGCCCCACCATGTAGGATGAGCCCGCCGGCTTCTGCTACCTTCATCTGTGGCCCATCTTTCTATTTCATCAGCTTTTCATGGAATGCCATTTCACAACAAGCCTGCGTCTGCCATCCACATGCTGTCCTTACCCTGCTCCTTTGGCCAACTTTCCCCCGCATTTCCCCAAGTTCACGACCGGCTGCTCCTGCCTCCTCCTGATTCATCAGCTTACTTATTTCTGCAGAGCTACCCCTCAATTTCCTAGAACTCTGTGTAAGGGATTTCCTGGGAACAATATGTGAAATTCAAGCATTAACTTAGCTTGCTGTCAAATGCCTCAGAAAAGACAGGTGGTGTGTTGATGCCACATTCAGCTGGACCTACTTACTAAGGATTGTTTCTACAGCATTTCAAACAGTTCCCCAAAGTTCCCCCTCTCTGTGTTAGTGATTGATGCACTTCACTTAAAACCTCGTCTTCCTATTTACCTCCTGGAACCAACTGAATTTGTATTGGTTCTCAATCCATTTCCCAATATATTTGTATTTAAAGAGCAATCTTTTCTTTTTTTAATTTCCAGAGACTTCAATTGTTTTATACACTGTATGTATTCATGGGTCAAATGTTAAAAATATTTTGTTTACAAAATGCATTTCATGCCAATCCACAGTTTCTTTTTGGGAAACTACTCTCACCAAAGAAAGCTCACCAAGAGATCAAAAGAGAATACGTATACTATTTTAATAATTAAAAATACACCTATGCAATTCTTCAGGCATATTTCCCTGGAGGAGTCCATGGTTCAGGGAGCTGATACATGTAAGTGACTATTTTATATGCTACCCTGTTCTGATGGTACCATCTTTTGTGTTTCCTGCTTGAGCTGATACTAATTTAAGAAACCTTCCACCTTTGCCTTTTCTACTCAGAGTTAAAATATGCACCTTTTACAACCTTTTACAATATCCACACATGTTCTTTTGTAACACGTGCAGGCGTGACTCTAAGACCAGCACAGACAGGCTGTGTGCAGACCCGCACACAGTCTCACCCGGGACTGGAAGGCCCATCATGGCCTCCAGGATTTTCTGCGAGGAACTGGCTAAGAGGGTGCTCCATGTGAGAGGCAGCAGGCAAGTCTCCTAAATTACGCATGCAGCCAGGATTTCCTGGAAGTCTCTGCACGAAACACAAGCAGAAGCTGATGGGGCTCGTGTGTGACAGGGGAAGGGACCGTCCTTAACCACAGTGTGGTCGCACATGTTACTGAGCAGGAGATGGTCCTGAACCAGTGTGCAACTGAGATGGTAACACTGTCCTTCTCTCAGCTTTTCAAAAAACTGCCTTTCTTTTTTTCACAAAAAGTCAAAATTTGACATTTCTTGTTTGTACAGAAAATGTAAACCATCCATAAACAATTTATAAGATAAAGTCCCAACTAAAAAATAACACAGAGAGAAAAATGCAAAAATGGATGGCACTGGGTCTTCATGAAATAACAGGAGGATTGGGTGTGGGGAGGTTTGCTTAATGTCTTTTTAAAAGTTTACCTGATAGACAAATACAGGTCATGCCTAGTTAATACCTGAAGTCATATTTTGCGACTAAGTTTTTTTTTTTTTTTTTACTTTTAATGATATAGACTGTTTTCTGTGTAGTATCGTGACTAAAAAATATCTCCTACAGGAAAAAAATTCATTTCCAAGGCTCTGGATCCTATGTAATAATAAATGGGAGTATCGTGTCAATTCCACACTTATACTGTAGCTACAGAGCTTTTATTTCAGATCCTATAGATTATTCTGACAGTAAAAAGCATAATAAAGAAATCTCAGGAAAGCCACATTTAGAGAATTTGTATAGAAGCCGGTAGCATTTCGGTTAACAGCTCCGGGAAACTAAAAGTTATGATGATTCTTGAAACAAAATGATTCTTGTTTGTGAGAATAGATGGAAAAATGCTTATCATTGGCAAAAAATGTACATTTACTTTATTCATTTACACAGGAAAAGAACTCTTTCTGTGTGCTCATAATCACTGGCTTTACTCAGTACTCAATAGAGCCTTATCAAAATTCCTTAACAGCCACCCATACACATGTGGGCTTTAAATTGTGACAGATACAGAGTTTTATTATTAGGTAAGCCTAAAAGTTAAGGCTATTCTATTATATTTCTGCTGTTAAAACTCATGAATATTAGAACATAATTTAAATTCACCACTGTCCTGATAGAAGAGGGGAAAAAGCATCTGTAATAATTAGGAATTATATACAGACTGATCTATTCCCAGGAAAATGCAAATAAAGAGCTCTGTAATTGTTGTTTTCTTTTCATTGACCACACACACCTACACTGCTAACTTTTCCCTAGGAAGTGAATACTTAATGGTTTGATTTGACTCATCCACCATGATAAGCTGTTGGCAGATGACATAGGAAACTTCACCCCACAGACAAATTTGTAAGTAACTGGAATTAGTACATACATCCTGAATATCTCTTCCTACTTCATTTTTGGCTATAAAAATTAAGAGACTTTGTATATTCAAAATAATGTGTATAAATATTTCACATAAAATTTTATTTTGAATTGTCATAGTTTATAGCCAATGAAGTCCTCCTTCAGATTTCTTGCTTTCCTTTCTGAAAATGAATCCCTTCTCAGCTAACATGACTGCCATTTAAAGGTACAAAAAATGAATTTGGAGAAAGACATTAGTGTTCATCAGCTTCTATAGGTTTTGCTTTGTTGTAAAATATTGTTCCATACTTTTCCATTTTAATATTTAAATATACTAAATAAAAATACTGGAACACATGAACACTTGAAGCATAAAAGACAATGTTTCTTCTTCATTACTTTTAAAATTTATACTCATTATTAAATTCTGTGATTTTTTTTTCTCAATATCATTGTCACTTTCTGTTGGCATTATTTTTGGAAGACATTGACCAGATCTGTTTCGGAGTGAAATTTTCAGGGAACAAAGTGAGTAGCTAGCATTCTTTGCAGCAGCTCAGGAGTTAAACCAGAATTACAGAATCACCCCCCACACCAAGGCTCTGAAGCCCTCCTAGAAGCTGTCACCTTGCTCCTTGCCACCCTGACATGCAATCATAATGAATGGCTGTGTGCTCTTGGCATTTATTCCTTCAAACTGTCTGGTTAATTTCTACTACTGGAAGAAGTCGGGAAGGGCTTGGGGACCGTTTGGAAGCAGTTAGGAAGTGATGGGGCAGAAACTTATCTTAGGCCTCAGCAAGGATGAAGATTCTTGGGGAAGGAGGTACACGTTCAACCGCAACTAACTCCGCATCCTCCAGCAGAGAAACCGGGAAACCTGACGCACGATGGTTGCGTCTTTCCCCCTGTTCTTTAGGGCTCTTTGGTCACTTAAAAAACCCCAACACATTTCAAATAATAACTGAACTTTCTCCTGCAGGCTCGTGATAAGGGGTAGCTGACAATAAGTTTCTCTCTGGGAAAGAGGCGGCCGCGCCGAGGGCTCCGGCCACCCTCCAGGGACAGACACCGGCGGGACAGCGCCCAGGGCCGTCCTCCTGGAGGAGTAGCGGCCGGTTGCGCCCTGCCCCCGAGGGGGCCCTGGGCTGCCCACCCGACGACTAACTTCGGGGCTCGTTCGTCTCCCAGCACGTGGGGAGCCAGGCTCAAACCTAACACCAGGCACTTCCTCTCCCCTCCTGGTTCTCAGCTTTCCTCATCTCTAACGAGCTGCAATGCTTGTTTCTCTTTTCGTGCAATTAATTTCTGCTTATTCCCCTGGACGAATCCCGTTCGCGCTGCAGGTCCCCGTGTTTACAAAACAGCCGGCACCGCTTGGAATAGAAACTGTCACCCAGCCTGGGGAAGCGGTTGCCAGGGTTTTGCCCACTCCCGCCTCCAAGACAATTGGGATGGAGAAGCTGGCTTGAGGTCCCGTCCCTCGTTCTTAGGGACGCTTAGGGCTTAGGCGAGCGTTTTCTTGGGCACCGGCGTCTGCGTGCGACGGTCAGCAGTCGTGCCGGAGGCCGGGGAGGGCACCGTCTTCCGCCTTCCGCGGGGGCCCCCACTCGGTTGGCCACCCCCTCGGGCTCGCGGAAGCCCGGGCTTTCACGGAGGGACCTGAACTCTGGAGCGGGGCCCTCGGCGGGCCCCGGACACGGCGCCCCAGCATCCCGAGGGAGGCCGCTGGAAGCGGGCAGCGCGCGCAGACAGAGGTGAGGCGCGTCGCGGGGAGTGCGCGCGAGGCGGCGCGGAAGCCGGTCCTTACCTTTCCGCTTGGCCCGCCTCCTCCTCCTCCTCTTGGACTTGCATTTGAGTTGACCGCTCAGCCCTCCGGACGTTCTGTTGGTCCCCAGGACAGATGCCATGGCCGCGGCCGGCGAGTGGAACCGGGCAGGAGTCCTCTCTCCAACACTCTCAGCTTTCCGGCTCCGGCCGCGGCCGCCGGGGACGCTCCTGCGGATCGGGGGCCGGCTCACTTTTCGGGGCTGCGCGCTCGCACTCCTGGCGTCTCCTCTGGCGGCTCTCTATCACCGTCTCCTCTGCCGACTCTCTGTCACCTGCGTCCAGCTGGGCAGAGCCGGCGGTCTGAGCCCGCACCAAGCGCGCAGGCCGGGACCGCGGAGCGCCCGCCGCCCCAGCCGCCCCGAATCTGGGCTCGGCGCGGAGGCTCTACTTTGGCACCTCTGCTAGTTGTTGGGCACCAGCCACTTTGAAGCCGATCACGCAGGGAGCCTGTCTATTTGCTGCTGCGAAGTCTAATTAGATCCAATCACGGCAGTCCGCCGGCTCTGACATCAGCGCCGCCAGCCCGTGCGCCCCTGTCAGCAAACTCAGCTCCGGTTTGGACGGCGGAGCTGCCCGGGGCGCTGGAAAGGGAAGGGGCCAGCCCGGGAGGGAGGGGCACGGGCCGAGCCGGCCTCCCTGCGGGAAGCCCAAGGGGGCAGCGGACGGAGGAGTCCGCCCAGCCCGGCTCCCGCCCGGCCGCACCGACAGGGCACTCGGCCCCCGCGCTCTCAGGAGCAGGGACCCCGCCTCTTACCAGTTTCTAACTAGTTAATCCATCGCACACCCGGGTGTCAAGGGGGAAATATCTCTCTAAGAAATACCGAGCTCTCGCTTCCTCGGCCAGGGGCTAAGATTTGCAGTTCCCCGGGAGACAGCCTCTTAGGGGGATTCATTTTTCAGAACCCGCATGTTTGTCTGTTTGGTTTTCTCCTTCACATCCCTTGGCTGTTCCGTCTGCAAGGAAGAAATGCTGCATAAAGACGCGGGTGTTCGGTCGGAGCCTGATTTTTAAGGCAGGGATGTCAGTAGGTTGCTCTATTTAGGGAACAATGAAATGAAAGGCAGAGAGGGCTTTTATCTGATAGTTTTATCACCGAATGTAACATTCAGATGAAAGAAAGTAATATTTACCAGGAGGTAGATTGCAAATTGAACCAGGTTTGAACAATTTTTTTCAGGGTTATCCTGTTTTTCTCAAGACCATACTTACGGAACGTTAAAAATCTAACATAAGATTTAAGAAGGAAAATAATCCAGCCATCTTCATTGCATTTTGCATTAAAATCACATAGGCTGTTAATTATAACAGTAATGATTTGGAAAAAAAATCCACTCTAAAAGTCATTAGCGTTAACAGGATGATGCAAAAATGGCACACAAATATTTCTATTTCCTACTTTACATACACCCTTTTCAAGCTCCTCATGGACTTAGAAATTTCCAGATAATTTTCTTTATATGAGAAAAAAGTACTCCCTCTAGGGAACATCGGAAGCAATTGGGAAGTTTGGATGTGCTGTTATGCAGGGGGTGGGGGTCCTGGCTCAGCTCACACTGACTGAGGGGAGAGGAAGGCATCTGCATCCAAGGCAGCCCCGCTGCTCTGCCTTTGGTGAGTGGTGTAGACTAGCCTCGGTCTGCTCATCTGTGCAGTGGGGACCACCACCTTCACTCCTGCTTGAGAATCAGTACAAACAATGACTGGCGACACTGATCACTTTGTGATTGTCTGGTAAATCAGTGGGTAAAATTTTTTGAGAGAATGAGCACACATTCTTCCAGCCAGCATCAGAAAGGAGAGGCTTGTGTATTTCCCGTTTAGGCGTTTAAGTATCTGGCTCATTTCAGGCTGATAAACGCAGTCACGCCAGGGTCCCTCTATGTGCCGGGTTCAACCATTTCCTGCTACCGACCTCACAGCCCACCTCTGCTGCTCTTTCTCATGAATCCTGGGGAAGTGCACCGCCCGCCCACGTACTCTCTATAGCATGAGAGATATTTGAGAGCGTCAACTGTGTCTGGAAATGCAGCTGTAGGACTCCCCCTGTGGAAACTCGGAGTCAGTACCAATCCAAAGTTTCCCTATGTAGCCTTTTGCAAAAAACCAGTCCCCAAGTCCAGAAGCCAAGGGGAGATGCCTTGGGGAGAAATTCAAGCAGATGCGCCTTCCAGCCTGGTTGCATTTACCAAGCCCCCCCTCACCTCCGGTCATCAAAGATTCTTTCTGTGAGGTGCGGGTGCCCTGGCCACCTGGTTGGAGAGTGGATGTGGTCACCGGGGACTACAGCTTCCAACCTTGGAGGGGGGCGTCAAGGCCATACACCCAAAACCTGGTTTCAGCACTTAGTTTAGATCTGATTCGAAAGCTGGTCAAGATCAAAATCTTGGCTGATCTTTACCTTTCTGAAAGTTCTGGGGTACAATTTATGCAGATACTATTCTGCATAGACAGGGGCTAGTCTCTGTTTTTGTTTACTTGCATAAGGTCATGACTTGTCAGGAAGGCAGGACAAGCTCAGGCCTGGCAGCTCAGTGAATCTGTGTCTCTGGGAATGGAAGAGGCTTCTGAACCAGAGCTTGCCATCACACACTCTGACACAGGACACCTTAAATGAGGCTCCTGCCTCCTGTCTGTTTCCAGTCACTTCAGCACAGCTTGGCAGCTGGCGTTGCTGCACAGACATGAAAACACAGAGGCTGGAAACACAGATGCTGAAAGAGCTGCAGGTGCCCAGGTCGCCCCTGGTCCATCAGGAGGCTCCGCTGGCCCGTCTTCAGCCCGTCTGAGCCAGAACCGGGAGCTTGGAGTGGGGGTCCCGGCAGGTGGGAGGCTGCCTGGAAAGTCAGGTGCGGCCCCTGTGTAGCCGTCCAGGGGAAGCTGGTCAAGGACAGAGGGGCTGGGCAGGCCTGGAGGGGAGCAGGTCTTCACACTGAGGAAGGCCTGGCCTCAGTACAGGCAGGACGGGGCCCCTGGGATGTTCCCTGAACCCCAGGATCTCCATCACAGGTCTCCTCGGGACTGTAGGTGTGTAGTGTTTCTGAGTAGTGGTCTGGTCTGCTCCTCCTGAGGCCCTCAGAGCCGCGAGGGACCTGGGCCAGGTCTGTGGTTCGAGTACCTGTGGGGCCCTGGAGCCAGCCTAGACCAGATGTGCCACTTGTCCCAGGCATGTTACTGAGTTCACACCGACTCTGGTGTGATTCTCACAGATCCTCCTTTTATTCTCAAGGAAGCTGAGGCTCAGAGGACTTAGGAAACGTGCTGAAGTCACCGTGGTTAGAAGGGGGCTCACGGGGGGATGGTTCCAATGTGGTTTTTACCATATTGCTCTGCTCGCTTTCATTCTGGAGTTGGAGATTCAGTAGCTTTTGTGAACTTCTGCAAGCCTTCTTTGAGGGACCTTGTCGTCCTCGCATCCCCCGAGGTCAGGGAGGCTCAGGGTGCAGCAGAGGCAGAGCTGGCCAGCTAGAATGTTCCAGAAGAACAGATCTGTTTCTGCAGGTGAGGAGCCTGAGGGTGGGACGTTCACATGGACAACAAATCCCCCTGCCCCTCCACCCCTTGTGCATCCCTTTAGGCTCCTGGACTCAGTACCTGTGGTTGAGACCAACGCATGGATTCTCTCCTTAATTGATCACAGCATCTGCACTTCCAGTTAAAAGTTAACTTATTTCTCACTGGTTTCCCCAAGCAAGTAACTCCCACAGAAATGAACAGGACTTTTGTAGAACCCGCCACTTCCCTGGTGGCTCAGATGGTAAAGCGTCTGCATACAATGCGGGAGACCCGGGTTCAATCCCTGGGTCAGGCAGATCCCCTGGAGAAGGAAATGACAACCCACTCCAGTACTCTTGCCTGAAAAATCCCATGGACGGAGGAGCCTGATGGGCTACAGTCCATGGGGTCGCAAAGAGTCCGACATGACTGAGCGACTTCAGTTCACTTCACTCACTTTTGTAGAACACAAAGTTTAGTTCAGCTCCCCTCTCCTCCCCTGACAAGTTCCACCAGGCGGAAAAAAAGCAGCACAGAGTGTTCCCTGGATGTATTTATGCCTGCCGACTCATGACCTCATCACAGAACACACTAAATTATTATTTTTCACAAACAGAGAAATAGCACAAGAGGGCTTTTTCACTCTTTTATCTTCAGCCATTGTTCTTCAAATTAAATAACTCACATCAAGGAAACTGGGCCTGAGACCTGGAAGTGGAGGAGATGTGGGGATGACCTGTGCTGTGACCCATGCCCCATTCCTCGTTCTCGTCCGAGGGGTGGGAGTGGGGTGGCTGGCAGGGGAGGGTGTGAGGGGTCCAGCCTGGAGGAGGGCTCTGAGTGCAAGGCCTCCCTGGGCACGGTGCTGAGCCTACAGCCAGCTCTGCCTCTGTCCCCACTCTCTCCCAGGCAGTTTGGGAGAACACCAAATGCGTCCTTACCAATTTCAAAGCAGATCTGCAAAGGATCTGCTTTCCCCAAGTTCTGTGTGCTGTGATTGCTGATTATTTCTATGTGAGCTCTGGGGACAAATAATTTTGGCCAAGTTTTCTTTCTTGGTTGATATCACAAATTTTAATTTACCAAAGTCTGTCTTCCAGCTGAAACTTACTTGCATTCTGTATTGATGTTTAAAGGGACGTTATTCAGAAAATGCTGGTAAAGAGAAGGAAAGACCCTGAATTTGCTACCGTCAGGCCAGATCCATGTTCAACTTCTCTGTGCGCTGTGCCCACTCCTGGGAAAGGCAATGAACCCTCCCGAGCCTCATCTGTAAAATGAGGAGAAAGACACCGCAGAGCCACTGGGAACACTGAATTAGAAACAAGCAAGCTGAGTGCTTTGTAAAGGGATCCTGTTGGCTTATTGTTGTCTCTCAACACACAGTGCCCTGATTTTAACCATAGACTTCCCAAGACGAGGACAACAGTCAAGTCAAAGTGGTCTCTGTGATGAAAGCACCCCTCCAGACTTCCCTGGTGGCCTGGCAGAATCCATCTGCCAGTGCAAGAGACATGGGTTCAATTCCTGGTCTGGGGAGATCCCACATGCTGTGGAGCAACTAATAGTCCCACAACTATTGAGCCTGTGCTCTGGAGCCTGGGGGCTGAAACTACTGAGCCAATGAACCACGAACCGCGAGCTCTGTGACAAGAGAAGTCACCACAAGGAGAAGCCTGAGCACCACAATGAAGACCCGGCCAAAAATAAATACATAAAAATGAAAAGAGGAGCCCTGAGAAGATGATGAAGGTCTGCCACTGTGTGGGTCCCACGGGCACCCCAGGCCCCGTCTAAGATGATCTTGACTCATTGAAACTGTCTCCAGGCTAATTGTAGCACTGATTCCATTCCTTCCTAGCGTGTAGGCTGCCAGCTGTGGGACAACGTCCACATCAGTGTTTTATGATCTCTGTGACCTTTGGAATAAAGTATGGTATCCTACCACTAAATGTTTGTGCAGGATAAGAGAAATGATGACCTGAAATAATCCTCTTCAACATTACAGACAGGTTCAATAACTGACATTTACACTTAAAATGCCCTTAGTTGCTAGTTACAGAAATGTGAAATCTTAGTATTTTATTGAATCATAAAGAATTACTACTATTTAAAGCTTCCTTAATGCACACCTTATCCTAGATTTTCCTTTGTGTCTTAAACTGATACAGTTCAAAGAGTTAATTTTTTAATGTTCCAAATCTTGTCTTGGAACCAGTGATTTTCAAAACGAGCACTGTCATATCCCCAGAGAGCTATGTGATAGCATGAAGAAAGGAAGAAAGCGAAGCACAGATGGAATTACTGGTTTGGGGTGTTAATCAATGTAATGAATTGAAAGGAAGGGATGGGAGTTTGTCAGGAATACATTGCTGGTATTTGGACTCGGGTGGGCTGATGCTGTGGCTTCATTTCAATTCTCTGTGCCTGCATGCTCAGTCACTCAGTCATGTCCAACTCTTTGCAACCCCATGGACTGTAACCCACCAGGCTCCTCTGTTCATGAATACTGGAGTGAGTTGCCATTTCCTTCTCCAGGGAATCTTCCCAACCCAGGGATTGAACCTGTGTCTCCTGTATTGCCAGGCAGATTCTTGACCACTAAACCACCTGGGAAGCTTGTTTAAATTCTCTACCCAAGGTTTAAAGTCTAAACACTGTATTTCCTTCTTTGGTTTCCTGGATTCATCTCTCACCTGGGATCAAGGCTGTGTGTATATTGTGAAACCTCAATTTGCTCTTTCCCTGGTCTTTCCCTTGCCTCTGCCCAGAAATAGAGCAGAAAAAGAAAGGGACACTGAGTTAACCCCCAGGGTCTTTTGATCACTTATGGAAGTAATTTTTAAAAACTTTCCTTATAATTCCCTGCTTTTGGTCAAGGCAGGAGAGAAAGAGTTGGGAAAACACTAGAAGGAAGACACAGTGGGCTCCTTACTGAGTTCAGAAGTAGGATGGGCATAGGGGAGACGGATGGCTCTGGGTGGCTGTTTCCCGGGACAGTGGCACCTCTGCCCTGGCTCCAGGGAAGGTCATCAGGACCTTCAGCCAAGGTCCTTCCTCCAGACTGCCCGCCTGAGCCTACATATGAGTAACGTCGGCAGGGGAGGGGGTCACTGTGAGCAAAAAGCACTCACTCTAATTCCATCACAGAGCAGAGGTGGTCCCTGTGAAAGGGACTTAGGCATACCGGTAGGAGCGTAATCTGGTGGAGGAGATCTGAGCACACAGCACGTGACAAAGCTGACACCTTCTGACAGCCAGCTCTGCTATCACCTGTCAATGCAAGATGTGTGTTTGCAGGTCACATGGCTACATTCCACAAATCACAGTGCTAGTCTTTCATTAATCAAAACCTTGGACCCAGTAGAATAGCCCTTGCTCTTAGGACTCTCATGTGCTGGAAAACCACTCCTTTGCACCCACTTCCACAGAGAACAGAAGCCCCTGCCCCTCAGAAATGAGTAGCATGAAGAATAGAAGACGGCGAGGACTTGCCTGCGTGTGCACCTGCAGAGACCGTCGGCCGAGAACATGGATGACTGACACCTTCCTGGGTCCCTCTTGGTTGAAGGTGAAAGAGAGAAAGCTAATCAAAACCATCTTCCCAGAAAGCCGTCCTTTGCAGCTGGAAGACTGGGATCCTCATGTTGGCCTCAGCTGCCCAGCTGTCCCGGATATCTTGGGGCTGCCCATCCAGGAGCTGTTCCCATGCTTTCTCCTTCATGTTCCCAGTGCCCAGCCAAGATAGCACAAGGCAGTATCTCCTTGGCAACCCCCCAGGGACATTCATGGAGGGGCAGTCTGTGCTGTGATCACCATCCCCTGGAGCCCGCCACTCTGGACAAAGGAAACACTGTGGAGAAGATGAGAGGAACCAAGGTGTGTGAAAGTTGCTGGGATGGTGGAAAGTTGTGTGCAAGAGCAGACATGCTGTTGCTGACATGAGCCAGTGTTGTCTCACAAAACTCCTCCTCGCTGGTCCACGGACTGCCAGGGTTGGGCGGTGCTGGGCACAGTGTCCAGAGCACCATCAGCAGAGCTGGCCCAACTACCGTCCCGCTGGGCCATGAGCTTCACTCTCGTCCCTGCAGGAGGCAAAGCCCACCAGCACCTACCTCTGCAGCTGCTCTGAGGTTGAGCTAACCCACCCTGTGAGCAGGCTGCAGCCCAGCATCTGGTACACTTGGGGATGGTGGTGGGAGTTCAGGGCACTCCTGGCCATGTGCTGGTGTCAGTGCTGGAGAGCCACCTTCACACCAGGTGTGCAACCCTGGGAAGGGGGGCTGTATTCTTCCACCTTCCAGACTCTACCCTTCAGCACACAGCACAGCAAGTTAGCTGAGAACTGGAGTAAGGAGCGGCTTTGGGGGAGCACACTTACTTCATTACTTCCTCATGTATGCTTCTCTTATAGGGTCCTTCTCTCTACCACAGCACATCCCTAAAAGATATTTTGCAGAAGTAATGGGAGAAGGAAAGTGAGAAGGATTGCAACCTGTGAAGAAGGTGGGGGCAGGAAGGAGACAGTGCAGGCGTGTCCCAGGAGAAACATGCGAGTATGAGGGAAGGCAGGCAAAATCAAGCCAGCTCCCCTAAGACGGTGCACCTGAAGCGTTCAGCAGGTAGAGGCAGGACCTGGGCAGGGGCTGGTTTTCCAAGCCAAGCAGACCTAAGTTCACATCTTACTTGAGTCAGTCTGGCTGTGGGAATCTGGGCAAATCACATGAAGTCTATGAGCCTAAGTTTCTTCATCTGAAAAATGGGGCCATGAATCCTGCTTTTCCGGCTTTGTGCTGAGTAGCTTAAACAGTGTCACACGTGCTCACTGTGACTACTTTCGGGATCTTTGTAGGTTACACAGAAGAAGGGTAGTGCTACTCACAGCCACGTTTCTTTTCTTGTAATACTGATGATTCATGGCAAATAGGGCGTTCAACGTTGCCTGCTTCCTAGCTTTGGTGAAATTCTGTCATCCTGAGTGGTGTCCAATCCTAAGGGTACTTTGGTATTTGCTTCCCGAGAGTGACATGGGGCTGTTTTGGGTCCCGGTGGTTTCTGTCTAACACTTGTGACGGTCCTTACCAGCCAGTCACCAGCCCATCAGACAGAGACGGGATTTTCTCAGGACCTTGGAGAGCGATCTCTGTAAATTGCAGTTTGAGTGCAATCAATAGATGTGACAAACAGCTGATGCTGGCCCTGGGGACATAATGAAGGTGTGACTGTGTAAACTGCACAGATAACAATGCGCGGAGATTACAGGGCAGGGCGCACTGAATAAGTGGGGTGCAAAATGAGCTGCCGCGCTGGGGTCAGGCCTCCTGCCGTGCGTCTGTGCCCTTGTCCCTGGTAATTGTTAGTGGCAGCGGAGCCCACAGAGCTGCGCGGGAGGGACTTGGCCCCATTTGTTTTGCATCTCAATGCAGTGCAGTCTGCTGATCCGTCCTGTCAGTGACCACCTCCCAGTGGACAAGACATCAGCGAAAATATCAAGCCTCCTTGGCTGGAGTCAAGAGGCCCATCATTAAAGCAATAATGAATTCCAGGCTCTCCTGTAAAGGACTGGATTGGAAAATCACTTTGGGCTATTATTAAAGTGTTTGCAAACAGTTTGTGATAAAGGAAGGGAAATATGCTAATATGGTATTTCTTTTAAAAAGGGAAAATTTGAGAGATGAAATTTGAAAAATTTAATCTTACATCTATAATATACATGTACAATGGTATTTCAATAATTTTAGTATTGAATTTTAATATTTTTAAAATGTGAGTTTTTGACTTCAATGATTGGTGAATATATTTCTATTTCCCTAAAACCATTCTTCAAAAAAATTATAGTAAAATTTTACTAAATGTGCCATAATTGCACTTTTTCAAGGGACTAACAATTTCATGACTGAAATGATAATTTATGTCTCTGAAAACTGTTGTATTGATAAATATATTGCTTTTTAGATTCTTTAAATCTTTAAATACAATGGAAAAATAAAATTATTTTACAATTGAGTCATGATAGTAATATGTGCATTAAATATGGAAAACACCAAAATAAATTGGTGTGGCTACTGAATGGGAGAAAATATTGGCAAATGATATGACTGAAAAAGGATTAATCTTTAAGATGTATAAACATCTCATACAAGTCAGTATGAAAAAGCAAACAACTCAATTTAAACGTGGGCAGAGCACCTGAATAGACATTTTTGCAAAGAAGACATACAGATGGCCAAGACACATGAAAAGATGCTCCGCATCCCTAATTATTAGAGAAACACAAATCAAAACCGTGATGAGGTACCACCTCACACCAGGCAGAATGGCCATCATCCAAAAGAAGGACTAGAATATGCTGGCGAGGATGCAGAGAAAGGCAGCCCATACTCACTGCTGTGGGAATGCAAACTGATGCGGCCATAATGGGAAACAGTAGGGAGGCTCCTCAAAAGACTAAAATAGAACTACCACATGAGCCAGCAATCCCACTCCTGGGTATATACCTGAAGAAAATGAAAACACTAATTTGAAAAGACACACAGACTCCAGTGTTCATAGCAGCATTGTTTACATTAGCCAAGATATGGAAGCAACCCCAGTGCCCATCAACAGATGAATGGATAAAGAAGATGTGGTACATATAGGCAGTGGAATACTGCTCAGGCATAAAAAAGAATGAAATATTGCCATTTGCCACAACATAGATGGACTTGGAGGGTATTATGCTTAGTGAAATAAGTCAGAAGACAAATATTCTATGTTATCACTTATATGTGGAATCTAAAAAAGAAATATACGTAACAAAACAGAAACAGATGTGCAGATATAGAGGACACACTAGTGGAGAGGGGGAAGGGGAAGGGGGAGGGGCAAGATAGGGATGGGGGCTAAGAGGTACAAACTACTATGTATAAAACAGATAAGCAACCAGGATATGTTCTATAGCACAAGGAATAGAGCTGTCATGCTGTAATAACTTTAAGTGGAGTATAACTATAAAAATATTGAATCACTATGTTATATACCTGAAGATAATATAATACTGTAAATCAGCTTGCTTTAAAAATGTTTTTAAATAAATGAGAGAGGTACATACACTCAAGTCAATCACATTCTCATGATATGTAATTGCAACAGCAGCTGGAGATCAAACACAAACTTTGCACTTCAGAAAGTGGGCTCCCTTAGCTCCCAAAGAGGGGTAACCACCACTGCAGGCATCTCAGCACGTGCAACTGGAGAGGGTGTGATCCCACTCATTCTTGTCCTCTTTTAACGACCACGACTTTCGATCCACACATTCAGCTGTGTGTCTCTTGTGGTTAACAGCCTTGTGCACAGTGGTCATGACTATCACGATGTTTATATCTCCTGTTGAGAAGCACCTGTCTTTCCCTTCAACTTCTCTGCAAGGGTATGATCTCTACAAGGTCCCAAGTGGGGAAGGTGGGGGGCTGCCATTGCAGGTCAGGACCAGTCCCTGGGCTGGCCCGTTTACTCAAAAGGCATTTTCTGGTTCATCCAGAAGAATAAATACAGGTAAAGTGTCCCTGGGGATAGGAGATGATGCTGGGGGAAGGGGAACAGGCTCATGGCCTGGCGTCAACACCATTCATCTTGGGCAAAATTTTAAAAGAGAGTCAGAGTTAAATTTTTAAGTAAATTTTGCTCCTCCCTCTCTTCTCCAAATAACTTGCTCTTCCTCACTGTAGCATTCCGTGGATTTTATATAAAGTTAGAACCAAAGGAAACCTTCAATGACTGGCCTGAGCAAGACGTTTCAAAGTTCTTTTAGCCCAGGGTGCTGCCGTTCAGGCAGGAGTGTGGAAGACAGTGCGTGGGGTCCCTGAGAAGGGGCTGTCTGTAGAGGGTACATCTCCATTCTCCAAGAGCCCTCAAGGGCACAGCCACACCTCATGTCTGTGAGGCACAGTGTGAACGTCATTTCTCAGCCCCACCCCCTTCATCTCCCAGTTGGGGAACCAGAGGCTTTAACATCAACTAAATGAGCCCAAGGATCTCCTAGGGAGGCCATCTGAAAGAATGTACCCAACAATCTTGTTTCTAAAATCTTCATCTATTTCTCTATCACAATTAAATTGAAATTTCTTTTATGAAGCTTCACTTTATGCCCTTGCGACCTGGGTGCCACATTCCAGCAGACACGTGGCTGAGTTTGTTAATCACCTGGGACCTCAGCCCCTCTGCCCACGAGAGACAGGAAGGTGACAGGTGACCTTTATTTTAAAATCCCTTTATCTTCAGAAGTGAGGTTTCAGTTTGAATTCCTGATCATCAAGCCAAAGAATATTGATTTTCTATTTGGATGATAAGATTTCCAGTTTCCTACAGGACATGTGAAGAAAGTCATCACTTTCATCTTTATTACAAGAAGAAAAGCTGAAACTACCAAAAATCAGCAACTGTTCTCGGATTCATCAGAGAAGTGAGGTCACAGGGAAAGCCGGAGGGACAGACAAGCAGACACAGAGCACCACAATTTGCAGGAGCAGAGACCCACACATGAGGAGAGCCTCCCTGGGAGATCAGACCCACAGCTGACGAGCTGCTGGAGGCCCAGTGTGGACGAGTCTGAGACTTAAGAACTGCAGGGGCACCCAGTCACAGGGAGTCCCATCCTTCCTGAGTTTTACCTCCTGGAGCCCTACCAGGTTTTGATGGTGGGTGTTGGAGAGAAGTCCCCAAAGGCTTCCAGCAGGAGGAGGAGAAAGGAGCCATTGTGAAATGGGACAGAGCAATCTGTGCCTCTTAACAAGACCTGCCTCGGGGGAAGCCACTTAACCTGGACCTGTGCTCTTGGTGTTATCAGAGCCTAACTGACCAGTGGGACAGGAAAACTGAACTCCAGTCCATGCCAGCCATCCCATACCACCTAAGAGGAAGCAGAAAAACAAACTGAGAATCTCAGTAAGGGTCACAGCCCAGGGCACAGGCTCCCTAACAGACTGAGCCCTGACCCTTCGTCCTCAGACTCAGAACACGTCTGCTGCCCCTGCTGCATCACCACCATGTTAACAGGGCTCCCATGTGACAATGGGGCACATGCTTGAAAGAGATCTTGTCTAAGAAGAGGAGGAAACCCAAAGAAGAAGAGACAAAACCAGGGCACCAGGAGGAACCTTAGCCTCTGACACCTGGAGTTATAGCAAACAGTGAACATGGCCTACCTCCTAGCTGCATAGACATAAATCCTCACACTAAAAGTCTATTTGCCTCATTTCCTTCTACTTGGTACCTCATGTGCAGCATTAAACAACAAAGTAATACTAGGCATGCATAACACAACAAAACAGAACCTCCACCCCACCCCACCCCCCACCATGGGTTGAAAAGACAGAACAAGCATCAGAAGCAGACTCAGATTTGGCAGATGAGATTGTCAGATGGAGAATTTAAAATAACTGTGATTAACATTCTGAAGGCTATAATGAAGATCATGGATGACATTCAGAAACAGATGAGTCATGTCAGCAGAGAGAAGGAAACTCTAAGGAAGAACCAGAAGGAAAGGCTAGGAAAGCTGTAACTGCAATAAGAATCACCTCTGATGAACCTTCAGTAGATTGGGTGTGGCTAAGGAAAGAATCAGTGAGCCTGAATGAATGTTGAGAGAAACTTGCAAAACTAAAATACAGAGAGAGAGAAAAAAAGGAAGAATTACACAATAGAATATCCCAGAACTACTGGACAATTTAAAAGGTATAATAAGAATACTGGAAGGAGGAAATAAATAGAAGAAATAATTGTAACAATATTGCCAAAAGTTTCCACAGTTAATGGCAGACACTACACCACAGATCCAGGAATCTCAGAGAACACCAATTAGGATAAATATAAAAATATCTACAACCAGGCTCATATTTAAACTGCAGAAAATTAAAGACAAAGTTTCAAAAGAAGCTGAGACAAAAAGCCTTATGTACAGAGGCACAAAGGCATGAATTACATTAGACTTCTCTTCAGAAACCATGTGAACAAGAGAATGAAGTGATAAAATGTAGAAAGAAAAAAACACCCACCAGCCCAGAATTTGAGAGGAGAAGCTGGGAGTGATTATATAGGAACTCTCAGTAAAATTTTTCTGTAAATATAAAACTTCTCTAAAATATAAATCAGTTACAATCATATAAAAAAGCTAAAAAAAAACCCCTCTTACTCCAGATCATTTGATAAATGTATATTCAAGTACCATGAACATTCCTGTTTTAGAGATACTTAAAAGAAGGTAAAATATGTGAGTCAATCATATGGGATTAAAAATTAGGACATCTTTATAAAAAGGGACATTTTTCAACACATGCCAATGGTATATGACAAGGGATATACTTCTCTAAACTCTCTTTAGCAAGAGAGTCATTCTCCTTAAGATGAAGCCAATTATTTCATGATACTGGACATTGAGTTCTCTTGAAAATGAAAGTAGCATTAATGAGGCACATATTTAAAAATATTAGATGACACTAATCATCTTGTCTCCTTGTAGGTGACACTAGCCACCCAGGAATAGCATCTTCTGTAGAACCCTAAACTAGTGAAGTTTAATAGGTGTTCTAACCACAAGAGCCTTCAGTTGGACACAATAATTTTCAGTTTTTAACAACTGGAAACCACAGAAAATGGCAAAAAAAGAAAAAAGATTGTACTAGAAATTTATAAAAATTCAAAACATCTTTTAGAAAAGTTCCTGAGGCCACTACATTGTGAGATCCATGTTCACACAATGACTCTTAACCTTGGTTACTTACTACAGTGTTAAATAAAAAGCAGATCTCAAAGTCTCCACGCAAGACAGGAATTGGATTTCTAAAGGTAGAGTCAAGCATTAGCATCTTTATGTCTCCACAGGTGAGTGAATGTCCAGTCAAGTTTGAGGACCCTGCCCCACACCATGTACAGTCACTGTGATGGTCAGTCTCGTTCACCGATACACATTTAGTAGATCATAAGGAACAGACACTCTCTTAATCACTGGATGGGCCGCCTGCATTGTAGGCAGATTCCTTATCATCTGAGCCACCAGGGAAGCCCGATCACTGCATTCGCTGTATAAACTTTACCTAACTGATCTTTATGGTTAAGGCATATTCTGTAATGAAGGCAAGTGGTAATGTTTATAGAACGTATATCAAGTGGAAGGTGAGCTCTGAAAGCGTCAGGCACTCACAGAAGAAAACCCTTTAGCGCACACTTCTCTTTACCACTAGACATGAAGTATTTGTATGAGGGGAGCAGCTTACATTATTGATATGAAAGAGGAAAACACTGTGTCTTTACTTCAATTGTCTACTGCGGGAGATCCCGAGGACAGATGGGGTCATTGGGTCACCCCTGGGACACATGGTTAAGAGAAATACTTTGGCTTGAGCAGGTCAGTGAACCCCCATCCACTCAGCTGTGCTTTGAAATGCATTGGAGCCTTTTTCTTATGGTAAGTTTCAGGATGTGACAGCCACAATTCCTCTCGACACAACATCCCAGAGGACCAGGAGAAGAGGTGGCTTTCTAAAACTGGCAGCGAGGAAAAACAGTAAATCCACATCTCTATAAAACCCAGATGCTTCCAATCAATAATATTATATATGACAATTTTTACAGTTTGTGAAACAATCCCATAGGATTTGATCCTAACTATACCTGGATGTGGCTACTAAGCATATTAGTCTAAATGCTTTCCCCAAACCTCATAATAGTAATTTTCACACCTTGCACCATGTGATAAGATATAGTTTATTTCTAAAGCTCAATGAACACTCAAGCATTCAATTTCCCGGGTATTCATTTCACATTTATGTTATATTTTTACTTTTACTTACTCTGTCTTTCAAGGTTTTTTTTTTGGTAAAAATGAGAAAAAAGGTATGAAAGAGAATTTTCATACTTTAATTTGGATCTTTGAACTTAAGGAAATAGGGTCAGTATAATCTTCTCTGGGCTTCCTGAGTATTTACCTGAGGTACATAAGCTTTTTATTTTCCTTCCTATTTTTGTTGTTTTTCTTGGCCTGTGACATCTCATTGCACAAGGATTTTGTTTCTGTCAGCCATCAAAGCCACACTTCACGTGTGTTAAAGTGAAGAGGCTCAAACACACTTTCCAGTTTTACCCCCATGGACAGTTAGGTACAGATGATGACTAAGGCTTTTTTGGGATTCTTACATCATCAGTGTCTCAAGAAATGAACCACAAGGTAAGCTAGCAGAAATCAAGGTCTTTTACAAAAGACCAATACTCTTTTGGTATGTTAAGTGGTCCTGTTGGTCAGCAAAGGGGTGTGTGGGACTAGTCACCTCAGCTACAAACAGAGTCGCAGTGTAAAGATGGTTTTCTTTTTTGTGTCATGAATGCCTGGCCAGCACGGACACTCTGTAACATTTCATCAGTGGAGCTGAAGAAGAGATAGGCCCTCTGTGGATTGTAGGTAGAGGCCACGTGGCCAGCTGACCTCTGCCCAGGACACTCTGCGGGTGAGGGGCAGGGATGATTACGGCTCCCCTGTGCCTCCTTAGCACGGGGCATGACCATGGCCTGTTTGCTGCAGGAGTGCCATCACTCCAGCCCTGCTTGCCTCTGTAGGGCCAGATGTGGTTGTCCTGTCACCGGGAGGCCTGGGATGTGAGGAGCGGGCTTCCACCAGCACAGACCCAGTTGGTGGCCATGACGACCCTCAGAGGACCTGCTGTCTCTGTGTTCGTGGGAGAGGAAGCTGCCTTTTATCTCCGAGACACAGGCTTGGTTGGAGCCCCAAGCAGGCGGCCAGGGAGCCAGGGCTCCTCCTGCCGCCTCTCTGCTAGCGCAGCAGAGCTAGGGGGTTAATCACCCCGCTCCTCCAGAGGCCGGCCTGGGCTTAAGGATGCTGCAGCCTTCGGGTTTGAGGCAGATGCCAGTGTTTCAGGGAAGAAGGGCACAACACGATGAAACAAACACAGCCGAAAACAACAGGAAGAAACAAAGGAAGACACAGGAAGCAGAGAGGACTCGTTTGCAGTCCCCTGTCGTGTGTGTGTGTGATGGGCTAGCTGCCCCTCTGCACTTGGCAACAGTGAGTCCTCACAGCTGAGGCTTGCTTTCTCTTCTGTGCCTGTGGAGTGACATCCGCAGAGCTCCCCACAACACACTCACCTCTCAGGGCACCTCCATTTTCAACCCTAAATGTTTATCACCATCTGAGTCTTTGTCCCAAATGCTGTCTGTTTTCTGTTACTGGTTCTGAGAAGGAGAAAGAATGAGTTTTCAAAGAGCCGTGCTTCCAGGTTACTCATCATAAAATCTGTCCACCTGTTCTCTCCAACTCGCTCACACACAGACACATGTGCACACACATGCATGCAAGCACATGCACACACACACGCGCATACGTATGCAGACACACCAGCAACCCGAGCCCTCAGGGCACTGGGACCTAGAGCCGAGTGTCCCTGAGCAGTCACCTGGAGGCACTGCGAAGCAGCCCAGGTTCCTCCTCGGGAGAGGGGCCTCCTCCTGCCTCTCTGTGCCCATACAGCATCCAGGTCGTCCTGCTCTGCCTTAGAATTCTCTTAGGAATAATAGGTTTTTTTTTTTTTTTTTTTTAATGAAGCAAGAATATTTGAGGGGAATCTATTCCCAAGGATTTAATAAAGGGGAACAAGATCCTCAGATAAATCACCCCGTGAAGATGCCTTCTCTACAGAGGCTGCTGTAGACAGCAGTTTTGGTGGCTAAGTGCCCAGATGTTGAGATCTCAGGAAAGAGTGCCAAAAATGAGACCTTAGAATTAAAAAAGAACTAGTTTTATTGCTAAGGGAATCGTTAAAAAAAAAAGACCACACAAATGAATAATGCAATACCATAGTGGTTAGAGGATAAATTTGAAGAGCATAATAATAACTGTTGTGCCTGGTTTAGTAAAAGGAAGTTGAAAATTGACACACCGAATCTAAAACCTAAAGTGTGAGAGAAGACTGTATCTTGTTTTGTTCTTTGGTTTAATCAGAGTTTAAATTGAGTCAGAAGGAATGGGTACAGCTCACCACATTGGCAGGTATGCCCAATCCTGGGCAATGACACTCGTGAAGGGCACATGACACACACACGTCCAGTCTTATTTCAAATAAGAGAGAGATGGCTCGCTTGGATCAGAAAGGTGGAGCAGGTTTCTGAGAGCTTTCCATTACCAGGAACAAGTTATCAGTCGTGCACATCCGCTTTAGTGATGGCGAGGAGGACCTGGCCAAGGACCCGGAGCACCTGCTGCAGGCAAGGCCATGGGACGGTCCTTGAGGCATGGTGCCTCATGATGGTGGGGGCTGCTCAGCCTGGTGTGGAAGAAGCTGGATGCCTCGACCTGAAAGCTAGCTAGCAACTCACAGCAACCTTACAGCAAGATCTGGGAGTGTCGGTATAAACAAGAGATTATGGGTTAAGAACAGACATGACAGGAGCGGTCTGAGAACTCTTTATTTAGTAGGTGAGTTCTCATTAGTCCAGTAAACATTCCTGAGCATGTAAGAACCCTGCTGTGGAAAACCAGCTTTCCCTGGCATTGCAGATTTATGGGTTTGAAGACCGGAGAGACATTTCAGGCAAAAGGGAACTGGGATGGTCTGTCTCTCGCTCTCTTTTTTCTCCCCAGGGATTCTGAGGAAATCATTCTGGCTTACCCAGAATTTTACAAACATCAGGAGATCTGGCTAGATGAACTGAGAGGAGTCACTGAAAGACTGTTGACAGGAGGATAAAGATTCCAAATTTCAGTTTGCACAGAAGTCATGGGAAAGATTTCAGTGGGAGAATGGTTGGCTGTCTGAGCACAGTCATGACCACCTGCATCAACACTCTTCCTGTGAAGCTCCTTCTGTCTTCAGAAATCCTTTCCTCCCCACCTCCCATTTTCCTGGCTCTAATGTGTCCACATGGGAGCATCCCAGGACTGATGAGGTGTTGAAGAGCATTTGACCCAAGCCAATAAGACACTATTTGCCATCCTTTGTAGGTTATGCTGCAGTAACAAACAGTCCCAAATCTAAAGGGCTCACAGCAATAAGGGTCCACTCTCAATGTGTCTTCTCCAGCAGGTCTTCCTCCTTCCCAGATTGAGGACATGGCTGTGCTCACGGTAGAGGGGAAAGAACTATGCCCCCGTGGCTCTCAGGGCCTGGTCTAGATGTGGCATCCAGCAGTCCAGTTTCCTCCTGCTCCAGAGTACATAATCAGCCAAGCCTGTGGTCACTGAGGTAGAAGCAGGACCCATCACAGGAAGGGGCAGCAGGATGGACATCGATCTACCTAGACAGAAGGACTGGCCTGTGAATCAGAACCCATCCCCAGATTTTTCTCTGTCTCCTCCTTCCTGTGGTGCGGGTAGCGGGGGGACTGTAGGGAGGGAGGAGCCTCTTTCTGTTGGGACTCTGGGAAGACGTGGGGTCAGAGCCCATTGGCCAGCATCTTGTCTGGGTGGTGCATGGGGTCTGAGAACCTTGACCTTGACTGCCTTCCCAGAGGGACAAGGTGCCCTCCCATTTTCTGTAAGCCACCGCTACCCTCATTCTCCGGTTTCTGGCTGGAGCCCCCTTTCCCTGCTTCATTCAAGAAAGCTATGGACATGATCCTGAATGGGGGCCTCTGGGTTTGCTGCTTAGCACAACAGAAATCTGAAAATTCGGAGCAAAGTTAACAGGAGTCCGTAACTTAATGATGGGAAGTGCTGGAATCCATGTTCCTTGAGGTGCTAAGTTAGTCTGAAACCTAAGTTTTGAAGAGAAAGTTGTGGTGTGTCTTCACATATGGTGATGTTGGTGATGAAAACACAAGGCCAGTCAAGATAACCTGGTCTCCTTCTTGCAGCAGTTTCTTGGCTGCATTGGTGACCAGTCATAGCCAGAAAAAACAAAAATTCTATGTATGCCAAAATGTTTTAAAGTTGCAGATGTCAAAGATAACTGGTTGTTTTGTTATAGCCGTACATTTTAATTAATTCTGATTTGATTTAATGTGGAGAGTCCAATAATAAAGAAAGGAAGTTTTCATATGTTTAGAAGCCGTAGGGTTTGCTTTCTATGTGCAGTCAACAGACTGACATGGAGCATTTTGCTGTTAGACACTGACCAACAAATTAGACAATGAAATATGTACAAAGTGCATAGTGAGACCTGTGCATTGGACCTCTAGTCAGATAATCTATAAGTGAGTATTGTATCTTATACACATTTTTTAAATGTTATGAAAAGTTAAAAGAAACACTTCATGAAACAGTGGTGTTTCAGTTTGCATGCTTTCTTAACTCAGGTGGAGGAAGTAGCATAATTACTGGACGTCCCAGATGAATTATTTCAGAACCCCAAAACACACCCCTGGATTCTTATCATGTCTGTGAACGGACACAAGCTGTCTAACAAGCTGCCTGGTTCTCTTTGCCTCTCACTGCGCCCTCCGGGAACTATCATTATCTTCCAATGATAATACACTACTATGAGCATTTCTTTATTGAGCTGAGTACTAAAATTTTTATATGGAATGTTTATATTTATCCTAATTACTCTCAGTTTTCCTATTTGTGAACCTGCCCACTGGGTAGAGTACAGCTCGTGTCCCTAAAGCAGCACCAGTGTAGTTTCTGTGCTGGTGGCTCTCTGACCTGTGCAGAGTGAAGAACGTTTGAGTTGCCTAGCCCGGACCTTCCCAGTGGAGGAGCTGGGGGCCAGCGCTCTGCCTTCTTTTTTCAGGTGGCAAGCATAGGTCCCTTCTGCATTTTCATGCTTTTTGTTGGTGACTTTGCTGTTAAAGTGGCTCCAGCCTATTCCTCTGTGCCTAAGCTCAAGAAAGCTGTGACCCGGGAAAAATACTCGTGTGCTAAGCACTGTTCAGATGTGAATGACAGCGCTGTGGGCAGTAGGGTCGATGTCAATGGATCCACAGTGCACTGAACAAGCTATCTTTGAACAGAAACACATAGAATCAAAGTTAGGTATTGATTGGTTGAGTAAAATGACCAGAAGCTTGCAGGAACCTAATCCTGTATTTCCTCTATAAGAGTGGTTCAATATTCACTAATTCAGGGTTCGTGACAAAATTGTAGAATATGACCACCATGAGTAATGAGAATGTGCTTAGTTGGTCCAACTCTCTGTGACCCCATGGACTTAGCCCACCAGGCTCCTGTGTCCATGGGATCCTCCAGGCAAGAATACTGGAGTGGGTTTCCATTTTCCTCCTTCAGGGGGTCTTTCTGACCCAGGGATTGAACCCACGTCTCCTGCGTCTCTTGCATTGGCAGGTGGATGAATAATGAGAAGAGGTACCCATTTCAATGTCTTCTGAGTGCTGGACACTGTCCTCTGAGGACAGGGCAGAGGCAGCCCTTCCTCCTTGTTTTCGGTGCAGATGGCACCACCTGCTCAGTGAGGCAGCCCCATGGGGGACCTCACCTGGGGGGATGGGGAGCAGCCCCAAAGAGGCCAGAGCAACAGTTCTTTCCTAAGGTTCTGTTAATAGAACATATGACTGCTGGGGCAGGGGCGGGGATCACTGCCTCCTTTCAGGGAGCAGGGACTAAGGAAGAGAAGCAGCTTGAAGAGGATCCCACATTCACATGGGCAGTGCTGGCTGCCTGCGGTTGGGAGGCAGAAACCCCTGACACCTTCCATTCCCCTGTCCCTCCACCCCATCCTTCCTCCATCCTTTCTCCCTTTTCCACCCCCCTCCCCTCTCCACACATTGTCCCTCCTCCCCTCTCCACACATTGTCCCTCCTCCATTGCTGTCCCTCCTCCACCCAACCTTCAGCACAGTGGCTTTTCTGAGCACTGTTTTCTTATTTCACAGGGGAGAGAAAACACCTTCTCCTTCCCCGAGCCTGCCCTGAAGTCTTAATTCCTCTCTTCCAAGAAAACCAGGATTGACGCTCATCTAAAACAGACCTACAAAGACAGCCTCATGCCTGCCAGGGTTAAATGCCCAGGAAACCTCATTAATTAATTGCATTCTGTATCATTAACCTTGAGGTCAGAACAGGTCAACTCTGGTAAAAGCTGATGTCCACAAGATTGAAATGAATAAGAAAGTGGTCCAGAGTACTACAGAGAAGTTACATTACAGCAATGTTACCCCGCTCCAAAATAACCTGGGACTTTAAAAACGTCCAGAGATCTGCTTTATTTAGAAACACCTTCATATCTGTATAAGTTCATATATGCATATGTATGTACACACATATATTTATATATACTTGTAAAAAGCTGCTTTCAGAAGTTCATTCAGTTTACTGCTCCGGCAAGATTCTTTAGTTGCGGTTATTGATGGTGTTGTTTGTTCTTTTATTGGTTTGTTTTTAGTTAGACAATAGTATAAGTTACAAATGTTTGTACAAGTCCAGTAAGTCAATGTACTGCAACTACTGAGCCCTATGTTTGCTCTGGAGCCTGTGTGCCACAGCTAGAGAGTCTGTGTGCACAACTAGAGAGCCTGTGTGCCACAACTAGAAGTCTGTGTGTACAACTAGAAAGTCCGTGTGTACAGCTAGAGAGCCTGTGTGCCACAACTAGAGAGCCCATGTGCTACAACTAGAGAGTCTGTGTGTGCACAACTAGAGAGCCCGTGTGCCACAACTAGAGAGCCTGTGCGTACAGCTAGACAGTCTATGTGTACAACTAGAGAGCCTGTGTGCCACAGCTAGAGAGCCCATGTGCCACAACTAGAGTCTGTGTGCCACAACTAGAGAGTCCATGTGTGCACAACTAGAGAGCCTGTGTGCCACAACTAGAGAGCCCATGTGTACAGCTAGAGAGTCTTTGTGTACAACCAGAGAGCCTGTGTGCCACAACTAGAGAATCTGTGTGCACACTAGAGAGTCTGTGTGCACAACTAGAGAGTTTGTGTGTACAACTAGAGAGTCTGTGTGCACAACTAGAGAGTTTGTGTGCCACAACTAGAAAGTGTGTGCACAACTAGAGAGCCTTGTGCCACAACTAGAGAGCCCATGTGCCACAACTAGAGGGCTGTGTGCACAACTAGAGAGCCCGTGTGCACAACTAGAGAGCCTGTGTGCTACAACTAGAGTCTGTGTGCTACAACAAGAGAGCCCATGTGCCACAACTAGAGAGCCTGTGTGCTACAACTAGAGTCTGTGTGCTACAACAAGAGAGCCCATGTGCCACAACTAGAGAGCCTGTGTGCCACAACTAGAAAGTCTTTGTGCACAACTAGAGAGTCTGTGTGCACAATTAGAGAGTGTGTGTGCCACAACTAGATAGTCTGTGTGCTACAACTAGAGAGTCTGTGTGCACAACTAGAGAGCCCGTGTGCCACAACTAGAGAGTCCGTGTGCCCAATAAAAGATTCTGTATGATGCAAAGAAGATATTGTGTGTGGGAATTAAGACTTGATACAGCCAAATAAATACATAAATATTTTCTTAAAAAAAATACTGGTCTCTGTAAGGCCAATGACTACTGTGAATATATGAATTTAAAGTATTATCAATTTCTTATAGTGTTAAAAATTCAGTTTTAAGACAGTTGTTACCAGTTAAATCTTTGTGTGTGCCTGTGTGTGTTTGTGAGAATTTTAATAGAAGGCAATAACATTATTTAATCTTCTTTTATATCAAGTGAGTTTCCAAAATATATTCAAAATTCTCACCTCTCCACTTTCTTTATGGCATATTTGGTTTTATGCTAAACTGCATTCCAAAGATTCTATTAATGAAGATGGTTTAATGCCCGCGCATTATTATAATGGACTCCTTTGTTCTACAGCTTCTCCCTGTGTCACAGACTAAGTCATTAATCAATGGGTGCTGAAAAATAATTGTCTAGTTCTAACAATCGTCTATTGTTGAAACATTTGGAATTTTAAGATAAAGATGTACAGGCTGTTCTGAAAAATGGTTTAAGATTACCCTTCATGGAATTGTGGACATATTGTTGGAAATGCCGAGCAGCTGACCTGGTTTTAATGCATTTTTGAGTCCCGTTGTTCAATTGCCTATTCAAATTGTGCTGGGGAAGTTGACTTCATTAATGTCAGGAAATAATGATTTTGTGGGTTTTTTTTTATTGAGCTCACACAATTATTAAATGCAGAAATATCATAGGATTCTTTAGCATTTTAAAATAGAAGTGCAGCATGTTAATAATCATGATGGCAACTTTTCATCTATTTAACATCATTTTTTGTACATGGCACTCCCATCCTAGATGCCTGCTATAAATAAGAAATCCTGTATCTCTAGGTGATGACTATTCAACAGGAAATATATGACTACACCATGCTGTTTCAGTATCTCAAAATTAGATACCTTTCTCATTGAAAATGCTGTAATTTGAAATGTCAATAAATACATTGCCTGCCATCTCATGCTATAACAGATTACCACTTAAATCTGTCAAGATTGAAGTCCAACTCACAACCTGAAATAAATGTGAATTCTAAATTGAGGAAAAATGTGTGCCTGACTTTTTAATGTAATTCACTTCTATGTAAATATCTGTATCATTGCATATTTATTCAGTTGTATGTCTAACTCTTCCCAGACAGGGCATTCTCAGGACCAGTCTTTGCTCATATTTATTTTTGGTAGATCTCTAACCTATTACAGACCTACGTTAATAATTATACATTGACTTTTCTTTGATGAGCACCTGAAACAAACATTATTTCTTAACTGGAGGAGAAATGACTGTATTTCTCTCCGTTCATCCACTCCAATGTGACCCATTGTAACTAACCTCTCTTCTCTTGTCTTCTCTTGTCCCTAACCATACACTAAAATGAGGAGCATCTCCTCTCTCTGATATGTTTTCAATGAATCTTTGTTGTTCTAGTGGGAGCAGAGAGTTGGCATTGGCTGGTTCCTTTCATCCCTTTAAAGTCTAGGAGCGTGGGACCTATCTGGACACCTGATTATCTGCGAGGTAAGACTTGTCCACTGTGCAGCTCTCTTGGGCAAATCAGCACTCATGCAGTCCATTTAAGAGATATGATATCCTGGACACACAGGGAAGGAGACAGGGTGAATGCCCCACTTTGGTCCCACAGACAAAGGCCCAGAGCCATCAGGAAGGGCCAACTCTGTCTGATTCTAGAGCCCCGGGTTTCTCCATCAGAAGAGTCCTGTCTCTTTTTCAGTCAGACTGACAGTCACTGACTGTTATATATTATATTAAATACATATTTATATCCATGCATGCATTATATGTATTTATACACATACATAATATACATAATATGATGTTCTTTCTTCATGTAAATAAATGGCTTACATTAGATCTATTCTTATATACTTATGTCATCAAATTAGACTGTATTTCACTGGTTTGGACTTCCTTCTATGTATGTATTCCATGTATTGAGTGATTTCCTGTAAGTTTTACTATCTACAAATTTGCTGCCTAGTAATCCATCTTCATTCAGCAAGAATGTGGGAAAAAAGTCAATAATTCTAATAAAATGATATGGATGGATTTAGATGAAATAGGATTTTGAGGTTATTTTACTTATTGTCCACACTGTGACACTTGATCGTCTTCTCTAAGCCTGTGAGTTTTTCTTTTAGCTTTGCCCCATTGTTTGCATTGTTACAGGACTGCCTCATACCCTAGACAAGGGCTGGGGCCAGGCTGTGTCCAACCCTTGCTCTGTTTCCGGGCATACCCATGTCTGTGAGGAGTGACCTCACTCATTAAGAGCATGCAATCTGAGAGCTGGACGTGACACTGAAAAGAATGCATCCCAAGCCTTTGTTTTTAGATATGAACCCTCAGCCCCTGAGAGCTGCTACTTCAGCCTCTTGGGGGCTAGATCTTGAGGCAGGATCTGAAGTAGGGCCATTGCTCCTCTGAACTCTGTGGTGTCACCTGTGTCCTACTTGGTGTCCCCCAGAGCGGCAGTCTTCTCACATCTGGGCCCCGGAGGGGTCCTTCTCCTTTGGAGCCAAGCTCACAGCTCCGGGAGAGATGCCCATGTGAGGGAGAGAGGGAAGCATCCACCTGGCTACCCATGTCAGCAAGACTGGACGGCAGGCACCTGCTGCAGTTAAAACATCTCATAACCAGAAAGTATCGAGTAATAATTGTGCAATGACCCTGACTGCCCAAAGTAAAAGTGCCAGAAATCGACCTGCATCATGGGAAAGAGCAGGAAGTTACTTCAGAGACGTTTTGTAGCAAATGTAAGAGCTTGCTGAAAGCTGGCACACGAGGGTACCCATTGCATTTCTTCTGGATAAAGCCGTACTGTCTCCAGACCTCGGTGTTTCCAAGTATCGAGTACAAGTCAAGTGGGAGCCAGTTTCTGATCACTATAAACAGGGGCTGTCACAGCCAAATGGGTTTTAATACTCTCCTGCTTAATGACTGAGAAGAAGGAAACTGGAGAGCATGTACTGTGCTTTTTATTTAAAATTATGTTTTTATTCCAGTATGTTAATATAAAAATCATATTGATCCGTGCAATGTATTTATTAACATGAAAGATCTTAGAAAGTAGGTCTTAATGTTTGTCCAACCGCCGTGACCCAAATTCTACAGAACTTAGAAGAGCTGTCTCTGACAGCTGATAGGCACTCATAAACACACACGTTCGGCCCATAAACCACAGCATACTGGATCACTGCGTTTAGGAGAGACTATACTAATAACAGTGACACTTGACTTACGGTCAGAGACAAAATGACCCTGTATGCTCATGATCAGGATGTGTGTCCCAGAGCCTTCAGTTCTGGGATGTCGCGGGAGGGCCCTGCTGTCACAGACTCAGTTACTGAGGAGAAGAGGATGGGATTCATGTCCCGGAAGGAGGGTTTTTCCCCTCTTACTTTATTGGGCAGGATCATTCATTAAATGAAAAATCCCCTTGGACTTATGTGATCCTTTAAAATAGAAACATAAAAACTTATAGTAATAATAATGATGCAAGTCTAATAATTTTTAGTCTATTTACTGCTGTTTAAGAATTTTATGCATTTTGTACTTCTTCCCTAGATGCATGCCATAAATAAAGGGATTGAAAATGATTATTGTCCGGCTGGGAATATGTGGACATATAACTCAGTTTTAGTGTCTAATATGGGACAGAGACCGCGTTAAGATCGGTTTATTTTTGTGTCTCCTCTACTTGACTGGCATATCTAAAACGATGGAAAAATCCATATCTTGTGAGATAAATGGCTTTGCTGAGAGACAGTCTGCTTTTCACAGAGAGTGTTTTTGCCTCTTACAGTGACGATTTCAGTGGATACATAGCCCATCTTACAACTGGACAAAGCTGAAGAAAATGTCTTTCTACTTACCCCAGAAGTTGTTTTGTTTCATGGGACTTTCACTCTTGACCCAGTCCCTGAAATCCATGATTCTTCCCCAGTTTGGGGGCCTCTTCGTTCGATATTCACTTCACTAAGGTTTCCTTATGTTCCTCTCCATGTTTTTTATACCACAATTTTTCTCCCTCCCCTTCCTCAGATATCAAGCGGTGGTAACGCCGAACCAAGGCCAACAAAAGGCTCACATTTAGAGAAAACGACAAAGAGTCAGTCTCTGTGTCCAGACTTGGAGAGCCTTCTCTGGGGCTGATATCTGAGCTTGAAACCTGGCACTTCAGTGGAAGTAACCTTGACAAAGAGTGGACAGCGAGGTTCTGAGTGCTCCTGAGGCCAGTGAAAGGGAGACTCCGGGGACGTGCCAGGGTCACTCTGAGGAAGCGACACTGATAACCTAGAATCTATCCAGAGAAGAACCAGTGTGATGCTCAATCAGCAGCTGCTACTGTCGGCCCGGCTGCGCTTGGTCCACTGATTGTGGCTGCGGGAACTTGTCTGATGCATCCTAAGGAAGTCCAAAGGACGGTTCTGAGAAGTGCCTTCAGTCTAGGGGCTGCAGCATTGCTCCACGTGGCTCAGGAGACTGGACGAAGAGGAAGGTTTAAACATCCAAAAGGAGCCATAACTGCAAGACTCTCCTAACTGCGGGGACCAGCTATCCGGGAGGGCATTTCTTGGCAGGAGGTGAAGAAGGCAAGCAGATGTCTGGTGGGGCAGGAACACCAGCACGGCTCCTCAGTCTTTGCCCGGGACTTGTCTGGAAGCCTGGGGTTACCCGTGCCGCTCTCCTCGCCAGCGAGGAGTCTCCGGTGGCAAGAGGCCTGAGAATCACTGACCAGAGTCAGTGTGCCCCACTTTCCCGAATTCTGGGATTTCAAGTCCTGCCTCCCCAGTCCTTTCGAAGCTTGCTTAAATCCGACTTTCCTTGAAATGCCAGAGACAGTTTTTGTTTTTCTCACAGAATGCTGACCCATGTGCTGCTGAAAAAAGATAATTCTTTGTACATTTCCTTGGGTTCACTTTGTGAGAATACATCTTCCAGGTTCAGTGCAGGAGTGCGGGGGCGCAGGTTTGAGCAACCCCGGCAAACAGGCGCCTTTGTGAGGAGCCCCTGTCCTCCACCCAGGCCAGGCCAGGTGTCCTCCCACAGGTGCGTCTCCTCATGAAGCCAGACTCTCAGTGTCCCTTCAGAGGCCTGCAGCCCCAGCTGAATGACCAGGTAGGGAAGGAGGACAGTGTCGGAGTCACAGCTCAGACCACCCTCTCCCCCAGGCTGCTGGCAGTCCCTGAGGACACGGTTACAGCCTCGGGTTTTGTCCTTTGCTGTGAAATGTGCAAAGTTTGCTGTACAATCCCTCTGCGGCTCCTCCCAGGTATAAAGTTCCCTGAACACTCACCTGGCCACCCAGCATCTACTGAGCCCATCGCTCTACTGAACAACTGGGGACAGAGAGCCAGACCTAACCCCTGCCAGTTCACAGAAATGAGCACAACTTTGATCCGATTTGTCTAGACTTAATCTCAAGGCTCTTTGGAGAGAACTGAGCTTGTCACACACCTTTTCTTCACATTTTCTGGGTCCAGAGACAGCAGGAGAGGAGGGCTGTGGGTGTTTAGTTAGCCCTACCCGAGAGAGGACACTTAAAATGTCCTGAGCTTGTTTCCTGCTACCCTGCTGCAAAAGGATAAATAGGGCCAAATACCACCTGGGCCCAGGGAAGCAGTGGGGAGCAGGGTTTCACTCAGCCCCTGTAGGGTTCTCAGAGTCAGGCAGGGCAGACTTTCCCTCTCTGAATACCCGTCGAGTTTTTGGTGTCTTCACACAACCTGCTGCTTGATTGCTCCATGTGGTCTGTGGTCTTGAGTGAGATCATCTCTTCTCCCCTCTTAGTTAGAAATATTTGGAAGTCACAAACCATGCCACGGGTATATAGTGAAGTGTTAGTCTCTCAGTTGTGTCCAGCTGTTTGTGACCCCATGGTCTGCAGCCCGCCAGACTCCTCTGTCCATGGGATTTTCCAGGCAAGAATACTGGAGAGGGTTGCCATTTCCTTCTCCAGGGGATATTCCTGACTCAGGGATCAAATCTAGGTCTCGTGCCTTGCAGGCAGATTCTTTACTGTCTGAGCCACTGGGGAAGTCCCCTTCAGGAAACTTTCTTGATTCGCTCAGAGGAAATAATTTCTGCCACAAGTATAGCTATATTCAGGTGTGACACTTACCATGTGAATTGCCTGACCCATGTAACTTCCTTCCCTGACAACTGGCTAAAATTCAACAGGGTAGTAATATGCTCCACGGATCTTAATTCTTAGCTTCTTAAAAAAAGTGATGTGTAAAGAGTTGAATCTGTGAATTTTAGACATTAAGCAGAAAAATGAAATATATTTATTTTAGAATAACCATATTTAGCCAATACATGTTAGTTTGCAAATAATACAGTAGCCACCCATGAATAAGCCTCTAAAACAGAGATTTATCTATACTTCGTAAACTGGATATACTTTCTACAGTCAAAATCAAGGGAAAAAATGAACAGAAAAACTCATAATGACCCCAGAGTGATTTTCACTTTGAGTTAAATTCAAAAGGTTTTTCTTAAAAGATCCTAAGTGAAAAAGGAGGTGTTTTATACTTTAAAAGAGATGACAGCAAAATCTGTCATATTTGTGGAGTTCTTTTTTCTTTTCCCTAAATTATGGCTGACAGGATAAAAATTTAAAATATGGTCAAATATCAGATAAGAATTTGAACAGCAATGTATCTACTATATTTAGACATAATTATAATTTTTCAATATTTTGTTAACAACAGAGTCGTAGTATGATAGCATGACATATTAGCATATTTATAATTTTTGCCTCTGTGACCAGCCAGTAACTTGCAGGCTCCCTCATTTGAACAATCTTTTGTTTAAATGTAACCACCTTCCTCTGCTAACAACACCACTGACCCCAATGTCAGGCAACATTATCTATTCAGTAATTTGCACCAATAGCTTCATTGTATTTCATTTAGCAGGACGCTTATCAGGGAAAAACAGGAAGAGTGAAATCCACAGTTCTTTGTAAAATAAATGCAAGTAATAATAATAAAAAAATGGGATATTAGGAAGCAGACTGGGAGAGCCTGTTGACAGGTGACCAAGAGACCCAGCACTGAGCTGCTTGATGGTGGTGATAAAACTAGGAATGTCACTGGCTGTCCCCCCATGAGTGGCTTTGGGTAGGGGTCACAAATGAGTCCTGTTCACAACCGAGTCCTTGTCAACAGAAAATTCTCCTTTTGGCCTTTGGGTTTGAAATAAAACAAATACAGATGCCCAAAACTCTTATCAAGGATGGAGTTGGGAAGTGGGAGCTGGTTCCAAGGTCTTTGAAGCCCCGAAAGGGACTCCTGAAAATATGGACTGGTCATTCCTTCACTTGGTGAGCCTTTGCCTAACACCTCACTGTGTCCGGCGGCTACCTGCTGGAGAGCCTGACTATAACCTCTCCGGCAATTGGCCAGTATGAGCCAGTAAGTGGCAGTTCCTCTGCTTTGTGCTCCTGTTTCCAGCCCACTCGCAGCAAAGTCGTCTGCTCCCTGAGTAGTACAGTGGGAGGCCACCCCAGCAGGTGGACCTGCACCCTTCTCTGTGCTGGGAGAGCCCTGCCCGTCTTGCTCTCTGGCCAGCCCGGCCCTGGGTTGGGCAGGCTTTGCTTGTTTCTCCAGGTGGGCATGATTGACTGACTTGTTTGGGCCTGGATGGCCCTGCCTGGAACACGGCAAGCAATGGGTCAAGTTAGTTGTACATGATTGTATTCAGATGCCTACGGACATTTCCAAATACTGCCAATCATAACTTCCTGTGTATTAGTCCATTCAAAAGACAGGGGGCACCAGCCACGAAAATATAAACAGATGTGAGAGAAAATAGAGAGTGAGAAACAAATGTTATTTGAAATCAACTACAAATGACTCGAGTTGATCCTGACCCCAATTGTCTTTTTTTCAGCAATCTACTGTTAACTACACTCCAAATGAGAACTTGTAAAGGAAGAGAGTGAGCAAACACTTAAAAGTTGCTAAGGAGCTCCACACGGCAAAATAATAGAAAATGGTCATTTGGGTGGGTCCAGGGCACCGGGAGCTGAGATGGCTCTGAGGCAGCAAACAAGTAGGAGCCTGGTGGCCAAGGGCTGAAATCAGCTGGAGTGAAGCTCCCAGTGTCATTGCTTTCCCAAGACCTCTGAGCTCTTCACCTGGGAAGCCACTTCTGGGCCCACTTCCAGAACCTCATTAAAGTTTGCAGTGTCCCACGTGCTTGATACCTGACATCACTTGGTACCCTGACATCACTTGGTACCCCAACATCACTTGGTGCCCTGACATCACATGCTTGGTACCCCAACATCACTTGGTGCCCTGACATCACATGCTTGGTACCCTAACATCACTTGGTACCCTGACACACTTGGTACCCCAACATCACATGCTTGGTATCCCAGCATCACACACTTGGTACCCTGACATCGCTGCCAAGAAGACAGGGAGGTTGGGTGTCAGAGGGGCTGAGGAGTCCCACAGGGAAGGGAGCTGGGGGATTTCAGGACTGGGGGTGGGGACAGAGCTCCCCATTCACTTTGCGGGGAAGGCTTTACTCATTTCACTTAGAACTAAAAGGACAGGGTGATCTCAACAGACAGTCAGCTAAATTTTAAAATAAAAAGTATAATAAAAAGGAGACTAGGTTGTATATGGTGACCTTTTAAACTGCTGGGCTGTCTGTGTGGATATTTAAGGCCACCATGCTTTTCGATGACTGGCTGTTATTTCTCCAATGCATGCAAACCACTGAACTTGTGATTGACAGAACTTCCCTCGAGAGTTCCACATTAATCAGCACACAAGTACACACAATGAAATAGTGCACTGAACCCTCTCTCCCACCACCAAGACACTGTTACAGAAAAGGGAAAGAAGATGAGACTATGATTATAAACATACGTTGAGGTATATGTACAGGTGCACATATCATCATCTTTGATACCTCTGATCATTTGTGACAATGTCATACTTACTAGACAAGAACTGATATTTTGCAGGTTTTTTTGGAGGAAGACATTTTCCTTTGGATTTTTTTTTTTTTTTTTTTTGCTATTAGTGATGCCCAAAAGAAGGTTGGAAATGTAAGCTTTCAGTGTCACTCCTAACTTTTTGGTCAGAAATTAAATGGTTGCATGTAATTGTGGTTATCTATAAATTGTAGGGTAGTAATATTTTAGAAAATGTCAGTGGAACTAATGCCTGACTCTGAGTGGTTAATACATGGCTAAGACTCCACAGGAAGTAACAGGGTGAACGAACATGAACTCAGACCTAGTTCTATCAGTTAAGAAGTCAGAGGCTGTAGGATGGTTATTTGGGTTTTGAACTTTCCTTATCAGAAGGGAGAGTGATAATCACCTGTCAAGAGTTTTCTGAATCAAGCACTGTGGAGAGCCTAGCTCATGCCGGGAGCACAGGGATGGTCACAAGTGGTAGCAAGACTATTATCATAGTAATTGTTACTATTATTATCATTGTACTGGGTAATGGGGCAACTGGCTTACTTTGGCTTACTTACTGGTCCAATGTTAGTTACTTCAAACACTTCTTTAATATCCCCCAGTTAGAAAATCAAGCTAACTTCACTGAGAAGAGTATTCAGGCTGCAGAGGTGGGGGTCATTTATTTCAAGTGCTCAGACAGTGACGGTGACTGTGTTTTAATTGGAAAGAGAAGTAACTGCAGAATCACAGAATTTTTCTGCCTGGAAGGACTCTGAATCATTCCTGAGCCCTTTCACCCACCCTCCTAGCCCTGCTGCAGCCACCATGCATGAGGATACCCAGGCCAAGGAAAACCACGTTTTTCAAAGTCAAGCAGCTAATGATAGCCTGCAGAAGAACCAGAGCAGGAAACTGGTCTCCCTCCCAGGCTTCCTCCTTTCAAACGGAGCTCAGATGTGGGCTTGTTAGTGATACAGCAAGTATTACAGCAGCCTTTTCTGGTGAATCAAAAAAAAAATGATATAACAAAAGTTAATTACATACAACCAGCCAAGTAAAAAAATCTCACATTGTAATCCACCGTAGAATCTTTGTGGTTTCCATGGTAATGGGAGGTTGAGAGTTTTCAAATAGAGCAATCTTGCACAAGAAATGTATTTGGTGATTTTCCCGACATCTCATAAGTGGTTAATCAGGCCGGATCCATCCTGATGTAACTGGGAGCCGAATGTCAGAGGAAAAAGTAGGCTCCATTTCAGTCCAACCTCGAGGGCACCACCTCCGCCCTTCCTCTGAGCCCAAGCTCTGCCCCAGGTGGCGCGATCCTGAGACAAAGAGGGGTGTCCTCCCCTGGTGGGCGGGATCTAGCAGAAGGGGTCCTGCTCAAACACCCTTTCACCCCTGCAAGAGTCCCAACAGTGCATCAAAGGCAGGTCTGGAGCTGAGTCCAGTGGCTCCCAGTAAAACCACTGACTGAGTCACAAGCAAAAAACAAAACCAGAAACAAACAACTGGCAGAACCACTATGATAGCAAAAGGGCACCCATGGTTTTCTGTTGTGAGGCTGACAATTACTTTATTGCGCTGACATAAGACTTCTGTTCACTGTCGAATATCTGTACCTCCCTCCTTTCCATCCATCTTTCTTCCCTTCCTTATTCCTTCCTTCCCCCTCCCTTCCTTCCCCCATTCCTTCCTCCCTAAATAGTTTATTTCCTTCCATTATGTCTTGTAAGTGGCATTTACTTAAATGCAGGAGATCTGAGTTGGATCCTTGGGTCGGGAAGATCCCCTGGAAGAAGGAATGGCAATCCACTCCACTATTCTTGCCTGGAAAATTTCATGGACAGAAGAGCCTGATGGGCTAGAGTCCATGGGGTTGCAAAGAGTCAGATACGACTGAGCATCTAACACTTTCACTTTCATAAAATTTATTAGTTCTGTGTGTTGATTTTACGACATGTTACTTATAAATTATTTTTTGCTAGTGCATTTCTATCAATTCCTCTGGTTTTATCTGATACATAATTATATCATCTGCAAGTAAGAGTGACTTTATCTTTCTCTCATATAAGTGTGTGATTGTACTGTTTCATATTTCCACATGATGCTAAAGAAAAGGGGATGTACAACATATTTGTATTTGGACTGAAAAATATATAACAATGAGGAATTATCTGAGATTAACAATGGCACAACTATAATCAAAATAAAATTATTATCAAAATAAAATTATTGAAAGAAAGTTTCTTACATATATATGGATTCTATAGGTATTGTTAAGTGCTGTCATTTTCTATCATACTGAGTGTTTTTAACTTGAAAAAATGATATATCTTGATTTTGCAAAATGCATTTTCGGAATTCTTAGAAATGACCGTATGATTTCTCCTTAACTGTATTAATATGAGACATATAATACATTAAGTTAAAAGAGTTAATTCTTAAGAGCTAAAAAGTTATAAGCTAAAAGTTAAAGATTTCCTACTATTAAAGCACTCCTGCATTCCTGAAACTTTGTTTTGAATTTCCTGTCTTACTCAAACCTGTGTGTTCAATTCTCCCCACTTCCAGCCATGGTTTAACTTTGTTGTTTAAAAAGCTCTAGGAAGGCCTTTTTGCTTTAAATTTTGATATCTATTCCAATTTTCAATATCTTTCATAATGATTGGAGATTATTGAGTTTGCTATTTTTCTTTGGGGCACTGAAGTTCTGTCTGTAACCTAAGTCATTCCAAGTTTTGAAAATGTGCCAAATGCACTGAAATGCTCTTCAGATACGATGCAGAACCACCTACATGGATTTAGAGTATGATTTACAGCAATACAATCTGCCTTACTGCTAGCTCTGTACCGGTGGTTGTATCCCTCAGCATTATGAAGTGCTAACCCTCTTTGTTATTAAATGCTCCATCTGAATTTCTCTTCCTTCTTGCCAGCTTTTGTCACATATCAAGGAGTGACATCTGCTTTGTTTTCCTTTGCATTCACCTGGCATAACTATATTCGTATTTTACCTTTAATCTCTCTGGAATAATCTTATTTTCCTTTGTAAGCATTGTATTATATTACCAACACCAGAAATGAAAGAGAAAATTTTACTACAGGTTTAATAAACCTGTTAAGAGGAAAAGAGATGACATTCTGAACAAGTTAATGTCAACAGATAAGGCAACTTAGATAAAAGGGACACATTCACAGAAGAGTAAAATTAACCAAAACCGAGTGCAGATGAAACAGCAAATATAAATAGCCCTATGGCAATTAAGCTAATTATCAAAAAATCCTCCCACAAAGAAAGCTTCAGGCCCAGGTAGGTTCACCATGAATTCTCTTAGAGAGCAATAACACCATCTTATACGTTTCAAACAGAGCAGAAGGAGGCACGTCCCAATAAGACAGAAAAGGAAAATTTAAGAAGCATATTTCTCATGAGCACTGACCTAAAAACCAAAATTACTCGTGGACATAGATGCAAATAACATTAATGATTTATTACCAATCTAAATCCAGCAATAGATAGAAAGATAACATACCATAACCTAATGGAGTTAACCCAGGAATACATTTAACTTTTTGAAATAAAATAATATGGTTTACTGTATTAGAGAATGAAGGGGGAAAGACATGCAATCATTTCAATAGATGCAAAATTTGACAAAATTTAACACCCACTAATGTTGAAAATAAGAATCTCAGGAATTTACTTAACCTGGTAAAGCTTGTCTATGAGCTAACCTCACATGTTATGTGAAATATGAGTTATTTCTCCCTAAGATCAGGAACAAGGAAGATATTCCCTCTAACCACTTTTATTAGTCATTATACCAGTGGCCCTAGATGATATTACAATAAATAATGAAAAATATACAAAGGGCACGAGTATTTGAATGGAAGAATTAACTCTATTTTCAGAGAATTTTGTTAAGCAGAGAGAAAATCCTAAATAATCCACAACAAACCTGGTAAACAAATCATTGAATTCAGAGGATTTCTGGATACCAGGTCAGTATAAATTTTTTACATATGAGCACCAAAAATTGATAAATGAAACTAAAAAGAACATTTAATTTACAATGCTTTCAAAAAAGACAAAATACTTGGGAATACATTTAGCAAAAGATGAGTAAGATCTTTACACTGAAGAATCATAAAATATTAATGAGAGAAATTGAAGACCTAAATAAATGGTGGACTTACCATGTTCATGAGTTAGAAGAGTAGATTTTAAGATGTCAGTTCTCCACAAACTGATCTATAGGTTAATTAACGCCTTTCATATCAAAATCTCAGAAGCATGCTTTGAAGAATGGACAAGTTGATTGCAAAATCTATATGAAAGTGCAAAGGACAGAGACTATTTAAACACAGTCATGAAAAATAACAACAAACATGGGGTACTTCTTCTACCTGATGTCAGGACCCACCACAGGTTACTGTGATCAAGACAGTATAGAATGAGCCACATACTGGCAAATGGTAAAGTCACAGAGCAGAGAACCCACAAACAGGTGTGTACTTCAACAGACAACTGATTTTCAACAAACACACCAAACTGCAACAGGCAAAGTGAAATCTCCTCAATAAATGGTGTTGGAACTATGCTATTTTCATGCATCCCAAAGTAGGCTTTACCTCCTGGACATTATATTATACACAGAAATCAATTTTGAATGCATTATGGATGTAAACATGAAAGTATAAATCTTCAGAAAATCACAGAAAATCTTCACAAGAGGGGTGAATTCCCTAGACGGATCTCCCAAACAATAACCATAGAAAAGTTAAATAATAAACTAGCTGTCATCAAAAATCTTAAATCTCTTCCAAAAGACATCATTAAGGAAAGGGAAAGGAGGGTCCGTAGTGGGAATGAGTGTAACAGATATTTGAAAGGACAGCGGCACTCAGCACGGACCACAGTCTCGTATAACTCAGTAACAAATCTGCAAGCAGCCTGTAAACACAGGTAAAGCGTGGCATGAGGCCCTTTCCACAGGAAGACGAGCAGGTGAAACCCAGGAGAATGTGTGGCCGCTGCAGTGGAGAAGCCTGAAATATCGAGTGTTGGTGGGGATGAGAAGCACCCAGAACTCGTATATTTTTGGATGGAGTGTAAAAATGTTAAAGGTATTTTGAAATAACACATAGCAGTTTCTTATAAAAATAAATATGCAGCCAATCTAGTGTGCAGTAATTCTGCTCCCAGGGTATTTACAGAGAAGTGAAAATGCAAGTTCATGAAAAGACTTGTACAAGGATGTTCACGAGGCTCTGTTTGTAACAAACAAAACCTGGAGACAGCTCAGGTGACCATTAATACAAGGAAACATGAACAAACTGTGATATAGCCCTACATATGTTGGATAATTAGCAACTAAAAAAACAACGGATACACGAATAGAATTGATGAATCCCATAAACAAATAAGCTGAGTGAATTATGCATTAATAAAAAAGATTATATATTGTAGGCAATACTTTCCATGTTGAAATAAAAAATCTGAATGTTTACTTTGATGGTGGTCCTCGAGGTGGGTGGGGCCCGGTGGACATGGGAGGAATGCTTCAGAAATGGGAATTACCAAATAGAGGCTATAAAATAACTAAATGTGAAGTATTTAAAGAGATAAATATCACCACTGAAAAGTGAGCAAGCATCCAGAAACAATTAAGGAGGTCTGAAAACAAATGGAACAAATAGAAATGAAAATTACAAAGGCTGAATTTAAAAAGTCAATGAGCAAATTAAGAATAAGATCTGTTTCACATGAAGGGAGAATTCATGAATTACAAGATAAGTCTGAGAAATTACTCAGGATGTGTGACAGAGAGGAAACTGGAGAGAAATTAAGCTATATGAAGGCTTCAGTGAGAGTATTTAACATGAAATACAGACAGTTTCCAGGGGAAACAGTGAGCCCAAGGGGACGCAAGTGTCACCAGAACTGCAGAGGGACACTGGTCATACGTGCAGAGAGCACAAGCACCACTCGGGAGAAGAAACAAAAGGAAACAGACATCCCAGTATGTTATAATGACACTCCAGGAAAGAGAAAAAATAAGGATCTTAAATACAGACAGAAAGGCACACTGTCTGCTAAGGACCTTCTCAATTGCAAAGGTAGAAATCAGAACACAGGGAAAGTGCCTTCAGAGTGGTGAGAGAAAATATAGTAACTTAGGTCTGTGTATCCAGAAAAGCATCTTCCAAGAAGAGTAAATGCAGGTATCTTCTGATAAACAGATACCGAGATGGCTTTTCTCCAGCAGATCTACTCTAAAGTGGCAAACGGGCTCCAGAAAAGAGAAAATCACAACCAGGAGGAAGGTCTGCTGTAGGAAAATGCACTTATTTTTAATAAATCTGAGCTAGCTACATCCAGGGAAATGACTTAAATTTTTATCTCAAGGTTTTAGGAAAAAAATTAATAAATACCATTTTAATAATAAGAAATAAATAACAAAAGTATAATCTGAGATTCTGGTTAGGTGCTCAGATGCTTGTGCTGAGTTCTCTAAAAATATGTTGTCATGGCTTTGACTTTATTATAGAAAAAAATAAAGTCTTCTGCATTTCTACTATTTATGAAGCTGCCGAATATCACAGAAGAATTATAAAGTCTGAACAGAAGTTTAAAATGTGTGTACTCAGTACCTACGTGCAATACAAAATGAAAAGTTAAGGTGTTTGGCGGACTTAATTTTTAAATTATTGATTCAAGGGTTATGTATGGGAATTTCTTAATGATTTGGCAAATTCATTCTAGTATTTTGTTGCTGCTGTTCAGTTGCTAAGTTGTGTCCGACTTTTTGTGACCCCATGGACTGCAGCAGACCAGGCTCTCCTGTCCTTTACCATCTCCCGGAGTTTGCTCAAACTCATGTCCATTGAGTCAGTGATGCCATTCAACCTTCTCATCCTCTGTTGTCCCCTTCTCCTCCTGCCTTCAATCTTTCTCAGCATCAGGGCCTTTTCCAATGAGTCAGCTCTTCGCGTCAGGTGGCCAAAGTATAGGAGCTTCAGCTTCAACATCTGTCCTTCCAATGAATATTGAGGGTGAATTTCCTTTAGAATTGACTGGTTTGATCTCCTTGCTGTCCAAGGGACTCTCAAGAGTCTTCTCCATCACCACAGTTCTAATATATCTATCATCTAACATTAATCATCTAAAAACATTGAGTGGACAGTTTTGAAATTCTCAACCAGTAGCATGAATATCAAGCACACGTGATCTTCAAAGAGACTGTAACTAACAGAGGAACTTCTAAAAATGTACACAGTATGATCTATATTTTTATAAAATGACAACAGATCTTGATGAAACTTAAGATATATGAAGTCCATAGTCTAGGAGAGGAACATTCATGAGGAAGATTAGGGCACATCAGGGGAACCAGGCTATCCCAGAGCATCCATCCTTAGGATGTGTCATAATCCCCCTGCTGCATTTGTTTCTGTTGTTTATTCACCAAGAATAGTGGAGGGGGTTGCTGTTTCCTCCTTCAGGGAATCTTCCCCACCCAGGGATTGAACCCCAGTCTCCTGTAATGGCAGGCAGGTTCTTTACCACTGAGCCCCTGGGAAGCTGCACGTTTCAGCTGTTCTAATACACATCTTCATAAATGATGCAGTTGCAAACACACCTGCACACAGATCCCAGCATGAGTCTCTGATTAGGAAGGTGAAGCTGATTCCTATTGCAGAAATAATGAGTACAACGATCTGAACTGAGAAAGAGCTCTGATGGACAATCCCAAAGCAATATACAGTGTTCTAGCACCTATATTCCCATAAGCAGTGCATGACAAGTCTCTTTTCACTGTGTTTTTGACAAAATTAGGATTCTAATTTAGATACATTTTATTCCTTTTGATATGTAAAATATGGAATCTGGTATATTTTTGCATTTTGGTGCTTCTTGGTGATGTTGCACACATTTTATATATTTATTGAGCTTTTTCTCTTTAGATATTTGCATTTATTCTTACTTTCTGTTCATATTTTATTATTTATTTGTAAGAATCTTTATATGTTAAAGCTCTAAACTCTGCGATTCTTGAAGCAAATAATTTTCTGAATTTGTTGAGTTTGTGTGCATGTGTGTGAGTGTGAGAAAGAGAGAGAGATAGAGGGGTTTAATATTGCTTTCCTTTCTTTGATTTGTTTCCTAAGAGAATTACACATTGGCCAATGTTTAACTGGGCTTCCCTGGTGACTCAGATGGTAAAGAATCCACCTGCAATGTGGGAGACCTGGGTTTGATCCTTGGCTCAGGAAGATCCCCTGGAGGAGGGGATGGCAATCCACTCCATTATTCTTGCCTGGAGAATCCCCATGGAAAGAGGAGCCTGGAGGGCTACAGTCCATGGGGTTGCACAGAGTCGGACACAACTGGCCAACTTAGCATACACACACTCAATGTTTAACTGCCCCAATTTTAAATGTACTTATTAGGAGTGGAGAATTTTTATCATGTTTACCCAGTGTTTAAGTTAGTTCTTTAGTTGTCGATTATTCAATTAAGGGCCATAAATAGTTACATATAAAAGAATTGTTTTATAGTAGTTTACCTGTATCTAATAATTTATTCAAAGATTCAATGTGAGTATTTCTTATCATGTTACAAAAAGGCAAAGATTGAATCAATCTTTTCCTCTTTTTTTTTTTTTTGGATGTGTGGAATGATTTACTGACAAAACCAGTTTATAAATTGCATCCACTGAAGATGATTTAGGAAGGGAACATTATGCATGAAAATCTGTTTATTTTACCAGAACTTGGCAAATCTGTGAAGATAAAATCTCATGTTACCACCAGTTTGTTCTGTGTCTTCTTCCTAAGGAACATATTTTCTCTCTGAGAGATTCAGGCAGCACTGTGGTGAAAGTGAAAGTGTCAGTTGCTCTGTCGTGTCTGACTCTTTGTGATCCCATGGACTGTAGCCTGCCAAGCTCCTCTGTCCATGGGATTCTCCAGGCAAGAATACTGGAGTGGGTAGCCATTCCCTTCTCCAGGGAATCTTCCTGGCCCAGAGAATGAACCCAGGTCTCATGAATTGTAGGCAGATTATTTACTGTTTGAGCCACCAGGGCAGAGAAGCTCTGCACTGAGAAATTCAGGCAGCACCATGGACAGGGCACGAAGTGACCAGGAGGTGATGTGAGGGATCAACACAGCGTGCTGTCAAAAAATCCGAGGACTTCGCAAATTAGAATGTGTCCAGAATCACAACTGAGAGGTCTTTAACTTCTTGGGTAATTATTATGTCAAAAAGGGCAAAGCAAAAACAAAAGGCACAAACTGTTTTGAGATTTCAGAGAAATGTTGCTTTGAAACTAATCTAAGGTCCATGAGGAGAGGCTTAGAAGACCTGTATAAACCTTTTGAGGAGGAGGAGATTCTTAAGATAGTGAGACCCTAACACTTAGAACATTTAGCAACACCTGTTGTGTAGAATCAGCACAGAAAACATAACATTGTTCACACCTGGTCATCCTGCCTCCTGAGGAGCTGGTACTTGAGTGAACAAAGACCCACAGAGATAATCATAACATATCTCATCAGTCCGGTTGTTAGAGGAATTTTAAAAAGCTAGCCAGAGCCTAGAAAAGACAACTTCTCTGCATTTATGGAGCTGTGCAGGTAACAGGGGAGTTGGCTTCTGAGCTAAAAGAAGAAGACTGGCTGTGTGGCCAGTGGAGATGGGGATGGAACCAGAGGTGCACTGGGCCAGGGGGGTGGGTGTGAGCACAGGCTGTGTATGTGTGTGTGAGTGTGTGTGCACATGTATCTATGTATGTCTGCATTTGTGTGTCCATGCATGCACACATAATGTGCATGTATGAGTGTGTACTCATGAGTGTGTGCATGTGCGCATATGTGCATGTATGCATATGCACATGAATGCATGCATATGTGTGAATGCATGCATATGTGTGCATGTGTGGTTATGAGGTGAGCTGTGAGGGAGTAAGACCCCAGGGGAAAAGCAGAGCAACCATAAGATCCTGCAATCCCACTCCTGGGAATCTATCTGGAGAAAATTCTGATTTGAAAAGCTAGGTAGGTAGGCTTAGTCTCTCAGTCGTGACCGACTTTTTGTGACCCCATGAACTGTAGCCCACCATGCTCCTCTGTTCATGGGATTCTCCAAGCAAGAATACTGGAGTGGGATTGCCATTCACTTCTCCAGGGGATTCCCGACCTGGGGATGGAACCCGGGTCTCCTGCATTGTAGGCAGACTCTTTACCAACTAAGCCACATTGAAAAGATAGATGCACCCCAATGTTCATTGCAGCAACATTTATAATAGTCAGGACATGGAAACAACCTAAAAGTCCATTCACAGGTGAATGGATAAAGAAGATGTGGTACATACATAGATTGGAATATTACTCAGTCATAAAAAAGAATGAAACAATGTCATCTGTAGTAATAAGGATAGACCTAGAGATTATCATATTAAGTGAAGTAAGTCAGGAAGAGAAAAAATACTATCTGACATACCTTACATGTAGAATTTAAAATATGACACAAATGAACTTATTTATGAGTTGCTTTGCTGGACACCTGAAACCAACAAATAGAGGAGAAAGAGCCTGGGCTAGGGTGGGTCTGCTGCACCATAGAGAGCAGGGAGCCTTCAAAGTTTCCCAGGTCACATGAGCAGGAGTACAGTTTACGTTTTGGAAAAAGGCAGAGAACTACCATTCTTCAGGGAGAAATGAATGCACAGATGTCCTTCCAAACATGAAGTGTAGAATGGGGTGAACTTGAAAATGTAGCTGCCATTTGGAAATTATGGAAGAAATTCACTCACTGCACTTTCCCTCTTAAGTCTTAGAGTTAGTCCTCAGCAGGTAAAACAAAAATTAATGTATTTTGTGAAAACCCATAGAAACTCTACTGTGATTCTTTCATATGATAAGCTTTAGCCATCTGTTTCAAGTTTTCATTTTCTTAATATTTAATCTGTGCTTAAAAATTAATTTATATCACAAAAAGTGACAAAGCTTCTCACTAATTCATGACTCAATTTAACAAGATAACAGTTGAATAGATGAACTTCTGGCCTTTTTTCATAGTGGTTGGACTTCAGCAGACACATTTTTTCAATCTAATAATCATGAAAATTAAAATGACCCTCAGTGTTACTTTTTACCAGTATCTACAGTTCTGTGATTTCACTGTATTCATAGAATGAATATTAGAAAAATCTTATGTTAAACTTTACAGATAATTCAATAGATGTGTTAACCATAGGAACATTTCAGATTAACAAGAATACAAAAGAAACTGTTGTCTTCCTATGTTTACAATGCCGTGTTCCTGATAACTGCCCCTACTTCAGCTCTCAGCTCAGCAGGAGAGGGTGAGCCCTACTGCAGTAGGGGACCCCTGTGCCCAGAATGTGGGGCAAGGCCACAGCCTCCGCGTGGAGAACACACGCCATGTGGAGTGCTCTGGCCCTGTAGGCACCCAGCCATCAGCAATGCTCAACGTCCAGCCCTCTGGCAGCAGGGACGGTGCTTAGCTCTGGGTGCGGCACTGTTCCTGGGTGAGGGGCTTCACACAAGGGGCAGCAGCACAACTACCACTGCACAAGAGGGAGAGCCATTGGCCTCACCATGGCTGTACCCGCTGCAGACACGGGGTGCCTTTCCTGCTGGGGATATCCTAAGCTGTGGCAACAGCTGAGGCCAAAATGGCCTTTCTAGCAGAGCCAGTAATTCACACAACTTTACCTCCCACCTAAAGACCTGCTTCAGGGAGCAGCGTGTGCACAAGGGACCAAGGACCCAGAAAGTGCTGCTCTCTGCTGGATGCCTTTCCTCACAGCTGCGCTGGACAGCGGCGGGACCACCTACTGGCTATTGAGCTTGGCAAACTTGTTTCTTCAATTTTTTTTTCTTCCGTTTTTAGAATCTAGGAAATTATAGGGGAAAACACACAAGTGATAAATTTGAAAGGTCATACGGAAGCACATTTGGGGACAAGTTTCACAGAAGGATGGCCCTGAAAGTGATGCTATAATGCACAAGGGAAGCACCTCCCTTTGCTGGTGCTCAGCAAGATTTGCACACTACTTACAAGGGTGTGATATTCTTCCAATTTACTTAAAATATAATTTAACACATCTCCTGTGTTAAAATAGTGTGCTGGAAATGGGAAGGTAAGCATATTTTTAGCCTCACATTAGAGAAGGCAATGGCACCCCACTCCAGTACTCTTGCCTGGAAAATCCCATGGACGGAGGAGCCTGGTAGGCTGCCGACCATGGGGTCGCTAAGAGTTGGAAACGACTGAGCGACTTCACTTTCCCTTTTCACATTCATACATTGGAGGAGGAAATGGCAACCCACTCCAGTGTTCTTGCCTGGAGAATCCCAGGGACAGAGGAGCCTGGTGGGCTGCCGTCTATGGGGTTGCACAGAGTCGGACATGACTGAAGCGATTTAGCAGCAGCAGTTGAGAATTTTTTATATTGGGAAATAAGTTCTATGCAGTGAAAGGATTAAGAATTGAATGATATTTTAGCCCCCAAATGTTAACTACTCTTGCATTCCAGAAATCAATATGATTTGTTGATGAAATATTATTTATATATGCATATACACACGTATAATATTAAATGAACATAAAATATAAAATGTATTATACATATATATGCGTTACTTTGTCAACATTTTAGTTTTTTCTAATGAGTGATTATTGACTTTTAATATTCCTTTATTTTTTAGTTTTCAGTAGGAACTAGTTTCAAGATTAGGTTAGCCTCATAAAAGAAATGCACTGGAGATGTTCTTTTTGCTCTTCCTGGGAAAATTTTCTATAAGACCCGAATGTCAATTTACTCAATATTTGGTAGACCATTTCATGTAAATCTCACCACTCCTACCAGTTTGCACTGGTGGAAGGGACAGCTCAAAGTTTTATACTAGTTAAGGCAAAGAAATCAAATTTCAGTAAACCCACACATGACTAATTCACTGGATAAAGTTATTTCTCTGCCCTCATTCTTGGTAATGGGGCATGCAATTTAATGCTTCTTGTGCTATGATGGTCTATCCACTGAGGATCATGTCTTAACCTTGCTGGGTAAGTTACTTTAAAGATTCTTCATCAAAATGTACTCATTAGCCAGGAATTGCTTAGATATAATTCCTGTCACTTTTTTTACAACTTTATTTGAGTATAATTGACATGTATTTATCTACATATTTTAAAACACAGAATTTTGATGAGTTTTGACAAATGTATATAACCAAGCTGAAATCAAGATAATGCACAAATACACCACTCTCCAAAATTTCCTGTCTCCCCAACCCTGTATCTCCAGGTAACAATTTCTATTATTTCTTCCAATTTGCTCACTCATAATTTTGTTAAATATTTTCTTTTCTTTTTGTCAGGACAGACTCAACTGTTCATAACACAGATTTTATTTGGAGAATCAGTGACCCCGGGGAGGGCTTGTTCTGCAAGGTGTTGGTTCTTCTTGTTTCCCACATTTCTGTTTCACTCGTTTACTATGCAATCTAAAAACGGGTGAACACGCACTGCCTAGCTGACTGCTTGTTCCAAACTGCAGAGCATGGTGATGCCATGCAACATCTGTTCTCTCTGACAAGGCTCTCGGAGGTTGACTTACTAGATGTTGACGGTCTCGTTGGCAGATGTTAGCATAAAAACCAAAAAGTATAATAATTGGAAAATTAACTGATGGCTTTTTTAGTATGTCAGAAAAAGCCAGTATGATGTTTCTAATATAAGTTTATTTGCCTTCTCAGAAGTAAAAACAGAGTAAGATAGCCTGATGTTTTTCTATGAAGATTTTTCAAATAGAAGTTTCACATATTAAAGATGTGAATATAAACTCAGGGTGCAAAGTGGCTTCCTCAGCCCTCTGAGTGATGAGTCATTAAAAAGTCCAACTTTGATTATAATTAGATTGACTGTTTTCCATCAAAATCTCCTCATGTTCACGTTTTATTAATACTTAGATATAATTAAGATCAAATATCAAATAGTGGATTCTGGGTAGATCAGTCCTGTTCCTTGGTAACTAGCTGTTCCACTGTGTTGATTTTTTCAGAGAACTTCTCAGGCCTGGTTTTTTCAAATATTCTGAACATCCTTTTGGAAGTGACTTGGTTGGTTCTAAAACATCAAAACCAGTGTTATTTCTTCCAAGGCACGTCTCAGAGTCCCAAGTCATTCTCTACTATTTGTGCTCATTTTTTAAATGAAAACATGTTATAGTTCCAAGCACTCTGGTGAAGTAGCAATAGAACCCAGGCTGGTGTGCAGAACATCCTCCTTAGAAGGTTATAGGAATATGGAGCCAGAACTGAAGAAGGACATGGGGGCAGAGAGGATGAAAGAGGGAGAGACTGTGCAGGAACAAAAGGTGGGAGAGAAGCAATGCACAGGGGCCGCATACAGGCAAGGAGGAGACAAGCAGTGAGACCCTCTTACCGGGTTAAACTGAGTAGGAGTAGGACATCTTTTAATGATGTTCTTTTATGAAAATTAATCCTTTCATTCAGGAAGAATGGAAGAAATATTCTGGAAACCATTCCTAATCTTGGCTTTTCCTAATTATGCAGTGACCTATAATCCTACAGCATCAAACTAAACATACATAGAGTTTATATCTACTCTAAATAAAACTAAAAGACTTAGATTAGTACAGCATTTGGAGTCAGAAGTGGGATGCTTACTATATATGAGTAAGCACTTGTATTCCACTCCTTTACAGAGAGGCAGATATCATGATACCACATATGCTACATATCTAAAATAAACTACAAATGAACTTATTTACAAAAAAAAAAAAGATTTACAGACATAGAGAAGAAACTCATGGTTACCAAAGGGACAAGTGTGGGAATGATAAATTAGGAGCTTGGGATTAGTAGATACACATTACTATATATAAACTAGATAAGGGACTACATTCAGCATCTTGGAATAAATTATAATGGAAAAGAATCTGAAAAAGTATATACATATAAACTTTTATATGTATATATATATGGGCTTCCCAGGTGGTGCTAGTGGTAAAGAGCCCTCCTGCCAATGCAGCAGACATAAGAGACTCGGCTTCAATCCCTGGGTCGGGAAGATCCCCTGAAGGAGGGCATGGCAACCCACTCCAGTATTCTTGCTTGGAGAATCCCATGCACAGAGGAGCCTGGTGGGCTAGAGTCCATGGGGTCACAAAGAGTCAGATATGACTGAAGCAGCTTAGCAAATGTACATATACATATATATATATATGCATGTGGGGCTTCCCAGGTGGCAGTGGTAAAGAACCTGCCTGCCGATATAGGAGATGTAAGAGATGCAGGTTCAATTTCTGGGTCAGGAAGATCCCCTAGAGGAGGGCATGGCAACCCACTCCATATTCCTGCCTGGAGAATCCCATGGACAGAGGTGCCTTGTGGGCTATGGTCCTTGGGGTCGCAAAGAATTAGACATGACTGAAGTGACTTGGCATGCACGCACACACATGTATGCTTATCTATATGAATCACTTAGGTGTACCCTAGAAACTAACATTGCAAATTAACTATACTTCAATAAAAATGAATATATCCACTTTTCCTCATCATACTATACAGGTTTCCAGTGAAGATAGGTGACTTGAATTCCATTTTGCTGATGATGAATATAATTATTTTAGTGTGTCTTGTTATGAAGTGAAATTTTCTGCTTTGATAGAGAAAAACTGGCAATCTATATAACATAATCAAATATAGAAATGTAAGAAGAAATTATTTTAGTGATTGTTCATACTTGGCTCCATTCTTGCTTACAGTGCACACACACATATTTATTAAATTCAAAGTTTGATAATCAGTAGTCCTTTGTTTCCCAATCAGATTTACCAATAAATTGCTTCTTTTTTCTCCTCTTTCCTTTTGCCCATAGCTTCTTATCCTTGACAGAGCTCAACCCCTTCTTCATGTTACATATCTCTTTGTAATCTAGTTGTCAATATTCTGAGCCCCTTTTTATTTTTCTTTGTAATGGGCTAGTTCTATTTTTCTCAACATTTCTGTGTCATTTGAAAATATGTTTATCTTGAATGCGTATATGACTGAAAGATGCTTTTTACATTAATCTGATGTTATTTTACTAGGAAAATAGAACCCACTTACCTTTGTTAAAATGGAAATTATTTATATTAATCTAGCCACAATATATTTCTCTTTATTATACATTTTTGTTGCTTTCTTATACCACCTTGATAACTACTGATTAATAGAATGCTATTGTTTCTCATATCATAATCTTAAAAGTCCTAATCCTTTAAATTTTTATAAACACATTTAAACTTTTGTCTTTATCAACATGTATAGAATAGAAACATTTCTATGGCTCCCACTGATATAAATATGCCATTATTTCTCTCCAGAATTAGGGAACAGGGGTCACTGGAAAGACTGGCCTTCAAAAAGAAAAACAGAGGTAAGGAAAGTTTTAATTGTGGGGTTTGGAAGATGATGGGGAAAAACACTACTCTGATCGGTAATTTATCAAGGCAGTATTAAACAGCCCAGTCTTCATTCTGCTGCATTCACCCCACCGATACAGAGGCCAAACAAGTCACTGACCTCTGTAGGGAGGGCTACAATCCTTGCTATAAGTATCACCACCAATGAAAACAGCTGATTCCACATCACTCTTTTACTAGAAATCAGAGCAAAATTCCCTGCAAGCTCACTGCCCTTTATCATGGCCTTTTCATTACTTCCTGGATTGGCTGATGTATGAACCTTGCATTGTTTTTTTCTCAAAGAAAGGGCCTTTTGGCCCTCACATATGCACAGACCACACACATGTACACACATGCACGTACTCTACCTTCTCAGTGTTTACAGACTTACTATTGATCTCTCTGAGCTTCTATAATGTGATATGCTTCAAGTTACTCATAATCTCACAGTCCACTATGAAGCTTATGCCAACTGTAGGGCTGCAACAATATTATGTAATTTTGTGTGACACCAAGGCTTATGTCCCATTATTTGTCCCAAGGCATCAAGCGCAGGGCTCTGTATAGAACAAGTCCCTAATAAGTGTTTGGTAATCGACTGATCATGACTAATACTTCAGGACCTTTCTGGGAGGTGTGAGTATAACCACCCTTGGGCAAAAGGGCAGAGCATGTCCTCTGAATGGTTTTCCTATACCAGGTATGGGTTTGCATTTTTTTCCCTCAGCATTCTTATATAATGAAGATGCCTGCTAAAAATACAAGTTTCAGAGATTTTTTTTTTTCCACTTGGGTTGGAGCTGAATTGCCTTGCACATTCTTTGGAGAAAAGATTGAAATCCTGTTAGTTAGCATTATGAGTCAGCTATCTATATTTATGACATCGATTTTATAGAGTGCATATATTTATTAGGAAATGGTACCTGGGGGAATAAGAGAATGAAGATGAATGTCTCAGACTGCCTCCATGTAATACCTGAGCAATTCACACATTCTACCAAATCAGTACAAATTCATGCAAGCATGCAAGTTAATTGTTTGGAATTTTGAGTGCAGAAAATCTGAAAGAATGAGTTTTTCATTTCTTTTTATTTTGCTCAGTGCAGATACCACTGAAATACTAAGAATGACATCACACCTTTAAATCAAATACATAAAAGTGTTTGCGACTCTGACATTTTCCATCTCTCACACTATTTGTGGAATGGTTTCACGTTAGGCATCAGAATTCATTTTAGGGGGAAAGTCATATTTTGGAAAAATATTTTCTATCCCCAGGAAATACCCTGGGCATTGGGGTGCCCCAAAGTGTCAGGAAAAAGGACTCCTCTTGGCGTGACAAGCCAGCTTGAATGTACTTAGAGCTCTGCAGAAAGAGGGAAGAAGAGGGCAGGAGAGGAGGGCAGCTGGATCATGAATGAAGCCAACAAAACTGCATGTGATGGGCATTGCCTGAGGGCAGGCAAGCAGAGAAAGTGGAGTTGCCAGTATGAACTTGGTTCCTTGTAGAAATCATGACCACTCTTGGGTCCCCATGGCTGTCTGCACTTTCCTCCAAATGCTTTCTTCACGTCACCTCTAAAGGACCACACAACACAGGTCTGGAAATGCTGGGGAATCTTGGAGAACATGAAGTAAGGACGGGGTAGGAGGCCTTCGAGTTTCCCCTGGCTGAGAAATGGGGGAGCCAGGCAACCCCTATGGCAGAGGACAACCTAAATTCAAGTTGCATTTACATGGTAACTGAATGCTAACTATATTACCCTATTTAAATATGTGACAGGTTTTCATATCAATGTTTAATTAATTCGGTAAGTGCTTTCTATTGGAAAGGCACCATGGCAAGCTTTATGGAGATGTCAATGAGCTTGGAAGAGGTACAATGCACCCACGAACAGAAACTAGAAAAGGAAGAATGCAACTGAGTTAAAATACAAGACAGTGCTATGAAAATATGAGAGAGTGATCACTTTTGGATAGAAATAGGGGAAATTTTCTTTGCAGAAGTTGAGACTAAAAGAAGAGAGTAGGTTTGGTTTGTAGGGGGAAGGGATATAAATAAGCCAGGGAGTTGTGCAATGACTATACCAGAGAAATGTGACCTACAACAGTCATAACCAGCTGTCAGTGACATATCACCATTTAGGGTTCTGGAAACTGAGTACCCAGGACCTGAGGCCCTGCCTCCTCCTGTGCCCTCATCAACTTCTTTCCTGAGCCCAGTTCACATTCTTCCTCAATTCCTATGATCCGGGGGCTTCCCTGGTGGTCCAGTGGTTAAGAATCTGCCTTGCAATGCAGTGGACACCGGTTGAATCCCTGGTCCGGGAAAATCCCACATGCCATGGAGCAATTAAGCCCGTGCACCACAACTACCGAGCCTATGTGCCTAGAGCCCATGCTCTGCAACAAGAGAAGCCACCACAGTGAGAAGCCCGTACAGCACAACTAGAGAGTAGCACCCCCTCAACACAACTAGAGAAAAGCCCACAAGCAGCAATGAAGACCCAGCTCAGCCAAAAGATAAATACATAAAAATAAAATAAATTAAAATGTATTCATACAATCCTGCAACTTTGGCCTAGAGAACTGTGAGTCAAAGATTAGCAAAATCTTGGATCTCAGTCCTGCCCAGGGCTCTCCCAGGTGGGCTGAAACCTGGTCTGCTCAAGGCCATGGCTCCTCTGGGGGCTGGACTCTCCTTCTGCCCCTCCCAGTGCCAGGTGAGGGTCCACCCTTCTTCTCTCTCTGATGTCCATCTGTTTCCATCTCCATTTCCCATAACCTCTGAATGTCCTGAATAGATCTGAGCCCCTCATTCATGCAGCATCTCTCCTGTGGTTCCCTCTATCCTCCCCGCCCCCACATTTCAGCCCCTGGATCCCTGACATATCCACCTGGAACAAGCCCCAGCCTGGCTTCCTTTCCCCTTCTAGGAAGGACCTCTGCACTGTCCTGTCTGTGAGTTGGCCCCTTTCTGATACATCTCTCTCTCTCTCTCTCACCTGTCAGCACTCTGCATGTGCACACTGGCTCCTGATTGGCCTCTTCTCACAGCAGTGCTCCCTGAGGGGGGAGTTCAGTTCAGTTGCTCAGTCGTGTCCGACTCTTTGCTCCCCCATGGACTGCAGCATGCCAGGCCTTCCTGTCCATCACCAACTCCCAGAATTTGCTCAAACTCATGTCCACTGAGTCGGTGATGCCATCCAACCATCTCATCCTCTGTCGTTCTGTTTTCCTCCTGTCTTCAATCTTTCTCAGCATCAGGGTCTTTTCCAGTGAGCCAGTTCTTTGCATCAGGTGGCCAAAGTATTGGAGTTACAACTTCAGCATCAGCCCTTCCAATGAATATTCAGGACTGATTTCCTTTAGGATGGACTGGATGGATCTCCTTGCAGTCCAAGGGACTCTCAAGAGTCTTCTCTAACACCACAGTTCAAAAGCATCAATTTGTTGGTGCTCAGCTTTCTTTACCATCCATAAAGATGGTAACTCTCAAAATCCAACTCTAAAAATCCATACATGACTATTGGAGAAACCATGGCTCTGACAAGATGGAAGTGTGTTGGCAAAGTAATGCCTCTGCTTTCTAATATGCTGTCTAGTTTGTTGGGGGAGAGGGGGGCAAGTCCCTGGCTCTGTCCTGCTCTGGCTTCAGCACCTGGGACAGCTCCCAGCACCAGACTCTCGTCCTTAGTGTCTGTCTCATGAACCACGGAGTCTTCTGAGCAAGCTCTTTGGAAACACAGATGGATAGCAGCTCTTTCCCCAGTCTGCTGGGGTAGAGGGACAGCCTCACCCTTGGTCAGCCTGGGCGTTTCTGAGTCTGAACTGACCCATCTGCCTTCCGGAATCCATCCCCAAGTCCAAAAATGTTTTGCTATTGATAGAATCAACTAAACGGTTAATATTTTCACTGATATTTAAGCAAAAGATGCTCTACACACCCAAATGATTTTTTATCCATCATACAACTACTCTTTCCATGTTTGAAGCTTGTAAATGAATGTGTACATTTATACATCATCTCATTATTCTAAACAAATACACTGAAGGTTTAGGGCTGTCCTGGAAATAAAAGCCACAAAAGAAAAACAGTACACTTATCATCTGTACTTGCAAATGTGTTTTCTTTGGACATAATTGGTAAATATCATTTTCTGCCTGTATGATGCTTCCCCAGTTGTTTTCAGGAACTCACCTCTGGTTGCATTACATGTTTTCCCCAATCCTCAGGTCTCCCTTTCCCTGCTGAGGGGGTGCCTTGGTGGCCTCGTGGAGTCTATTCCCTGTGAGCACAGGTGGGACCTGCCACATGGCCTGTAGCAAAGGGCATGATGTCATAGCCCCTCCCAGTGACAGCCAGCAAAACTCAGGGTCTCCATCTCCACAGCTGCAAGGAGCTGGCTTCAGCCAACAACCCCAAGGACCAAGGAGAAAAGCTCAAGTAGCAGGTGAGACTGCAGAGTATCTGATGTCTCTGTTGCAGTTCCCTAAGACCCGATCACGGGAACTTTGAGATAATAAACACATGTTATTTTTAACTGCCAAGAAATTAGAAATTGTTACTCAGTGTTGGAAAATAATATGTTTGTTCTGATGTATTTTGAAAGGTCTGTTACTGCTTCTCCTTACTCATTTTCGGAAGAAATCTCATGGATGAAGGTCTTCATTTATTGTATAAACCTTCTTTCTCTTTCTTCAGCACTAGAATAAAGAAAAGGTAAATGGGGGACCAAAGTTTCACATTTGTAAAAATTCATTGGAAGGAATATATATATTTCTTGTCTGTCATTTATAGGAGCTCTTAAAGTTGCTACCTAGAAATATAGAAATGGCAACCCCCTCCAGTATTCTTGCCTGGAGAATCCCGTGGACAGAGGAGCCTGGTGGGCTGCTGTCCATAGGGTCGCACAGAGTTGGACATGACCGAAGCGACTTAGCATGCATGCATGCATTGGAGAAGGAAATGGCAACCCACTCCAGTATTCTTGCCTGGAGAATCCCAGGGACGGAGGAGCCTGGTGGGCTAGAGTCCATGGTGTCGCACAGAGTCGGGCACGACTGAAGCGACTTAGCAGCAGCAGCAGCAGAAATATAGAGATTATTTTTCCATGCCAAGAAAATATTTGTGATATTAGTCAAAATACCTAAAAAATGGAGCAATTCTGATTGACATCTGAGAATAAAATCTTGCCTTCCTCTTGGCATTCCAAAAGACATTTTCAAACCTTGTGACTGAAAAAAATTAGTCTGCACAAAGTCGGAAAAATATACATAAAATTTACCCCCAAATAGTAACCCTGATTTATTTATATTTCCTATTTTCTGACTCAAAGCCACAACTAAAACCTTTGAACACCTTGGGAAGGCTGCACTTTTGTTCTAAATGGATACCGGTGCCATCGTTAGTGGTGCTTTATGCTTCGTAGCTGTGGTCACTCAGTGTTCTCCTCTCTGCTCCCGCGGATGCGTCATCTCTCATAGTCAGTAGGCAGTGCAGGTCTACAGAGGCAGAAAAGGAAGCATAACTTCCCACATTATGCTCCACGCATGTCTGTAAACCTCTCTCTAAGGGCCAAGAAGACAGGGTCCCATCAATCCCCTCTGGAGGTTGGGGTGTGGGTTAGCCACCAGGAAGCTGCTCCCAGCTACACCTTGCAGGGCACTTGTCCTGGTAGAATCCCTCTGAGCCCACAGAACCCCCTCAAAGCCTGTGTCAGTGAGCTCGAGCTCCTTTAGCAAAACACCCCAGAGTGGGAACTCAGACTGGGACTCGCTGTTCTCAGTCCTGGAGGCGGAGCGTCTGTGGCGAAAATGTCTGCAGGACAGGTTCCTCCCGAGGCCAGTCTCCTGGGCGCGAAAATCCCGTCTTCTCCCCGTGTCCCCATGTGGTTGTCCCTCTGTGCAGGTCTGTGTCCTCTCCTCCTTTTATAAGGACACCAGTCCTATGGGATCAGGGCCCACTCTAGGGACCCCATTTTACCTTCCTCACCTCTCTGAAGACCCATCTCCAAACACAGTCGCATTCTGTCCTCAGCCCCCAACACTGCCAGCTTCTGCCTCCAAAGGAATGACATTGTTCTGCCATGAAAACTCTGACTTCCAGGTCTTTGGGACTTCAGCCCCACCTTGCTTCATCTTAAATCAGCCCAAAGCCCACGCGGGCCCACGGAACTGCACGTGATGGAACTGAAGAAATGGGGCAATCATGTTCTTTTTGTCATTTCTCCTCTGTTTCTCTAGGCACCAACTCCTGAACGTATGGATTTATGATAAAACACACTTCCAGCTTTGGGAAGCGGGTGGGGTCCAAGTTGTTTCACTGTGATTCTCACTATACATTTGGTTGGCTGGCACACAGATGCAAAGATAGTTATCTTTTAGTGCAATTAGATACATAAAGATCAGGCTTTTCTTTAAAAAACCATAACATTTCTTATGTTAGTACAACTGGTGATAAACACTGGTAAAAATAATCTTTTTTTTTGCAAAACTTGAACAGGAAGGAATAACCAAATGTACTACTCAATCTAACTCCCATTTCAGACGATGAAATAGCTTGCCTTTTTAATATAAAACCAAAGCCAAGGTGGTTAAGGAGAATCAACTTACAGAGGAAGAAATTACTTACAGAGAGAATATATATCTTAGAAAAATGTATCTGTTAGCAGTGACATATGGGTTTCTCTTTAAAAGCATAAGCTTTTTCAGATTCCATTAGGCATGCATTTTTCTAAATAGTTACCCTCAAACTTCATAAACAAGCCAAACAACATATGGAATGATTACAGTTTGCATAAAATATGATGTGGGAAATGCCCCATAAATTCTTCCTAAGTTTGTTGCACACTTTCTTTTTGGAAGCAACAACCCAAAGGGAAAAAAAAATGCTTCACTTAATGATTAAAATCTTCTTCCACTGAGATTTCTCCTGATAACTGAGACCCACTGTTGCTCCCATGAAGCGTTCTGTACCACTCTGTCAGAGCTGAGTGAACCTTTTTGGTCACAAACAACATTTTGTTTCTATGATGTTCTTCTTAAGTGTCCTGTCCCCAGCTTGCATCTGCCATGACCAGTAAAGTTAAGATGCCAGACAAACACAGGAAGCTTCCAAAGCGGACTCCAGAATGAGCCCCTGCAGGCAAGCTGGGATTCTCCTGTGGGTCCTGTGACAATAGTACACTGCCACACACTGGACACCTCACCTCAGGACAGTGAAAGGAGCCTGTCTGCGACTGTGTGTGACCTCTGCTCAGTCAGTTCAGTTCAGTTCAGTTGCTCAGTCATGTCTGACTCTATGACCCCATGGACTGCAGTACGCCAGGCCTCCCTGTCCATAACTAACTCCTGGAGTTTGCTCAAACTCATGTCCATTGAGTCAGTGATGCCATCCAACCATCTCATCCTCTGTTGTCCCCTTCTCCTTCCACCTTCAATCTTTCCCAGCATCAGGGTCTTTTCAAACAAGTCAGTTCTTTGCATCAGGTGGCCAGAGTACTGGAGTTTCAGCTTCAGCATCAGTCCTTCCAATGAATATTCAGGACTGATTTCCTTTAGGATGGACTGGTTGGATCTCCTTGCTGTCCAAGGGACTCTCAGGAGTCTTCTCCAGCACCACAGTTCAAAAGCATCAATCCTTTGATGCTTAGCTTTCTTTATAGTCCAACTCTCACATAAATACATGACTACTGGAAAAAACATAGCTTTGACTAGATGGACCTTTGTTGGCAAAGTAATGTCTTATTAAAAAGACAGCTTTTTAATAAGCTGTCTAGGTTGGTCATAACTTTTCTTCCAAGAAGGAAGCATCTTTTAATTTCATGGCTGCAGTCACCATCTGCAGTGATTTAGGGCACAGCTCCTCCTTCTTTACCTTGATTTCATCCACTCACATGAAAATCTACAAATGCCAGTGTTTTTGCATCTCTTTGTATCTTCTGCATCCCTGGGAAGACTAGAGGGTGTGGGGGTCGGGGAGGGTAGGAGTGGTGACAGTTAATACACGTCTGATGTCCATCACACTGTGTCCATTCACTCCATCTGTCCCTCCTCCACCAAACGCTCCTTGAGGGCCACTGGGTGTTGGGCTCCTTGCCCTGGGACTGCACATGGGTTAGTGATACCAGAACCAGACCTCCATGAACAGAGGGAAGGCATTGGGCTCCACTTCTGTTTCTGCTAAGACTCTCCAGGGTTCTTATTTCAGAGAGGTGCTGTGTTTTTAAAGAAGCTAATGAACTGGAAAGCACTTTGAAACATTCATAGCATTTACAAATATAAGGTGTTCTTATTTCATCTAATTTATTGAGTTGATTTGACTTTAGACAACACTGACATTAAGGCCTGGGAGAACTTGTGAGAGCGACCCCTCTTCCAGGCAGAAGTGAAGGACCCCCGAGAGACATGGTCCCTCCCCTCCTTCATTGTTAGAATGTGAGTGTGTGTGCTTAGCTCCCACTGTGTGAGGCTGAGATGGCCCAGGGGCCCCACTGCCTTCTGGGTCCTCTGGCAGCTGAATCTATGCTTTAATGTCCTCCTGTTTGGGGGAACTGCCTTTGCTGGGGGAGGGCTGAAAGTGGGAAGGCATATTTGCTGCAATAGTGTGATGGTGTGACCCTGTTTTCATGGATGCCCACGTGTGCAGACCTGGACACATCAACCAAGGATGGCCTGTTCGTGTCAGGGGTCAGACTTTTTATGGATTAATATTTTCTTTCTTATTGTTATTTCTATTTCTTATTTTCTTTTTATTTTATTTACTTTTTACAACAAGCGTATGTTATTTAGATAGAAAAAAACCCCATAAAATGAAGCCATGTTCTCTGTGAAACAAGAATGAGTATCTATAACAAGATTTAACTATAATTTTCTGGAGCAAGAACTATATTTTCTTTGTTGTTGTGCTCCATAAAATGTCTAGCTGAGGATTTTCACATACATTTCTAGTAAATATTTCAGAACAACCAATTCTAAGATCTAAAGACATTAGATATTCACTATAAGAAATTTCATTCCCACGAAATATTAGTAAAATAGATGAATACTAATTAAAGGGATTAATATCAGTTTCATTAAAAATGCAAATCAAGTTTAATAAAGAAGATTCAGCACTAAAATTTTTCTTGAAATGGGATATGATGAGGCATCACTAGTTGCAAAATTCCAATTTTTTATTAAAAATATATTCTTTTATATTTTACAATTTTAAAAATCTTACCACTGTTTCCATATCAAATTTTAAAAAATAACTTTTCCGAATATGTCGAAGTAGCCGTGACTAAGTGAAGGGGCCCTTGTGGCTTCAGTGTGGCATGAGGAGAGCGCGGTGGTGGAGGCTGCTGGCTTTTTCTGGAGGATGCAGTCACTCGCGCTTGTCCACGTGTTTATTTAAATCTAGTCGTGTCAGGAATTGCCTAGCAACACAGCGCGGAGACGGTATTTGGAAAGAGTGGCAGAATTTGTGACAACAGTGAAGAGAAAACACTGCATAAATGACTGTCATAACCGCTGACTTTTTTTAAAGGGAAAAAATATGAGATTAACTTTCAAGTTATGTTTGCTGTAAAAGCTCAGAGGCCCAAACGAGCCAGCAGTACATGTGTCACATTCCAGGCCTGAGTGATGGCCTGTCACCATCATTTAGTGTCCTGGGTCTCTGTGAATAACGACCCACAACGTTCCTCCTCAAACTAGCAAGGACTTCAGGGAGTGTGTCCTAACCCTCTCGGGGGCTTGGAGTGGGGTGTGTGTGTGCATGCACGGAGGCATTTGTGCACATGCACAGACAATAGGAACATTTACATACATACATACACACTACACACACACATACCTACTAGGCACACACACAAAGATGTGGAATATATTTACTGTACAGAATTGGCTCAGTGCTCATGGATGCGGGAGTCCCAGAGTCTGCAGTCTGCAGGCTGGAGCACAGAAGAGCCTACACTGTGATTTCAGTCTGAGTCTGAGTCAAAGGCTGGAAGAAGCCCAATACCCAACGCAAAGACGGGCAGGAGAGAGCGCCTGCTCACTCAGTCCTTCTGCTCTGTGCAGGCCTTCCTTTAGTACCTGCAGGAGGCCCACCCACACGGAGCAGGGCTGTCTGCAGTGCCTTTACTGACCAACTGTTCACCTCATCACAAGCACCTCACAGACACACCTAGAACAGAGCTTGACCAAATGTCTGGGCACCCCATGGCCCAGTCAAATTCACAAAGAAAATAAACCATCATTTCATATCTCCATTTATAGATACTGGTACAGGGATAGATACAGACATGGATCCGTGTGGACAGAGAGAAAGAGAGAGAGAGAGGCCTGTGCAAAGACCCTAGCATTCCAGAGGTGACTCTGCTACTTACTGACCAGCTCTGGAGAAGGTGGAGATTCATTAACCTTTCAGGGTTATATATCCTCAACTACATACAAAATACTTTTTTAGACTCATTCATAAGAACTCATATAGAAAAACAATTTTAACCAATATATATCCACAATACAGCAGTTGAATAATGTCTAAAATACAAGGCAATGTTGAGGAAACATGCAAAGGACATCACTTTTCTCTAGTTCTGCATGATTTAAAACATGGTTTTTATGTTTTTCCCTTAACACTAGGATAATCAATGTTTTTGTGAGTAGAATGGTGCTGTTGGTTTCAGTACAAAGAAATTCAAAAAGCAGGCCAAGTGATTTGTCTACCTTGGCATTTCAGAAAGAGTTTATGTTAGACTATTCATTAAAACACATTTTCATCTCAGCATTCCATTTTTTGATAACATATTCAATCAAATGTAGCTGTGTACATGCATTCAGATTTACAGGTAAAAATTTTCTTACCATATACCACAGGAAGAAATCTTGGGAATAGTATCAACTATATATTATATGTATACATATGTGTATACATTATATAATATATATAAATAATATGGCATGAAAGAATCCTGGGGTATTGAGAATTACTTGAGTTCATAAAGCAAATGTAATGAATCTAACATTTTAGAAACAGCTTTTCTTCTTCAAGTGTAAGTAAATTCAGATCAAAGGAGAAAGAAAATACTACTTTGGATTTTAAGACATTAAATCTGCCTAAAATGGGTATGGTCTATGTTCATCCACAGGGCTGTGTGTGTGTGAACTTGTAGATATATGTGTGGAATGATTCTTCTAGTGAGGAACCAATTTGTGCTTTACAAATGGATCACTACAGGTTCTGTTAATGTGTTCATTAGGCCTCCATATGGAGCATGCTGTGTTGAGAGACAAATAGAAACAATTTGAAATGAATCTATTATGTAAATCAGAACATGTGGATGAAAGGAGAACCCAAGATTGTGTGCCTTTATCTCCTATAACTAATAAAAGCACAGAGCTCCTTTGTGCGATGTCTTGGCAGCCCCCATCTTATGAGTAAAGAAATGCAGGGAAAGGCTCAATCCCCAACAAGAATGAACATTTTAGGGCTTTGTGTGTTCGAGCTGCCCAAGAAAGGAGCATATTAAATTGAACCATGTGAAATTAATGTGTTTACAAGTCAAAATGATCAATTATTGGTGGTTTCGTAGCTATTCAATAAAATCAGTGTTGATAGATTTAAGGGCATAGGAGAAAGAACATGGATGCTCCCTCAGACTGGAAGTGGCGCCTTGGGCTTTTTAACAGTGTTACTTAAAAACAGATAACTTTTGAGGTCAGGTGGGTAACAGAGATTTTAAGCAATAATCTGAGCATTAATCAAGCCAAGTGTAAAAAAGGGCACAAGAGAGAAGATATGACACGAAATATGGCACCACCAAACAAGAAGTGCTATCCATCACATGACCGATGACCAACCACTCACACAGTCTTCACTGTATTTCTAAATTTCTTGTCTAACCTTTCTCTATCACTTTATCTTTTATTTGCATTCCAGTTGTCAACTCCATTAATCTACAATTCTCAAGTTTGATTTGTACTAACCACATAGTTTCTAACTCCTATTACTCTTAATGGCTATCTACTTCTTCTTTCACTTTCATCAAGAGGCCCTTTAATTCTTCAGTTTCTGCCATAAGGGTGGCATCATCTGCCTATCTGAGGTTATTGATATTTCTCCTGGCAATCTTGATCCCAGCTTGTGCTTCCTCCAGCCCAGCATTTCTCATGATGTACTCTGCATATAAGTTAAATAAGCAGGGTGACAATATACAGCCTTGACGTACTCCTTTCCTGATTTTGAACCAGTCTGTTGTTCCATGTCCAGTTCTAACTGTTGCTTTCTGACCTGCATACAGATTTCTTAAAAGGCGGGTCAGGTGGTCTGGTATTCCTATGTCTTGAAGAATTTTCGACAGTTTATTGTGATCCACACAGTCAAAGGCTTTGGCATAGTCAATAAGACAGAAGTAGATGTTTTTCTGGAACTCTCTTGCTTTTTTGATGATCCAACGGATGTTGGCAATTTGATCTCTGGTTCCTCTGCCTTTTCTAAATCCATCTTGAACATCTGGAAGTTCACGGTTCACATACTGTTGAAACCTGGCTTGGATAATTTTGAGTATCACTTTACTAGTGTGTGAGATGAGTGCAATTGTGTGGTAGTTTGAGCATTCTTTGACATTGCCTTTCTTTGGGATTGGAATGAAAACTGACCTTTTCCAGTCCCGTGGCCACTTGTACTTATTGTACATCAGTTTCTCAAATATTTACTTCTCTAGGTAGTTATGAGTTCTTTGCAGTTGGATCCAGTTTTTGCCATTATTATCCTCCAGAGACACATAGAGCTTAATAATTAAATACTAAGAGCTTACTGATGACTCTACTGAGCAGACACCTACAGAAAACTCCACCTGACAATGTAAGGATATGCGTTATCCTCAAGGACAGACCATAGAAGGACATAAAACCAACATGAATAAATTTAAAATGCTGAAATTTAAAAAAGTATGTTCTCTGATCATAAAGCCATGAAGTCAGAAGTTAATAACAGGAAGAAATTTGGGAAATTCATACATATGTGAATATCACACAGCACATTCTTAAATAACCAATGGATAAAACAACAAATCACAAGAGATGTTTATGAATACTTTAAAACTAATAGTTTCAAAAAACTATGAAATTAATGAAATGAGGGCACAACATGTTAAAAATTATGGGATACAACCAAAACAGTATGTAAACAGAAATTTACACATAAATGCTTACATTAAAAAAGAAAGATCTTAAACTGATAACCTAACCTTTCACTTTAAGACACAGGGCAATGGAGAGCAAACTAACCGCAAGGTGAAACAAAGGAAGAACATGATGAAACTTAGGGTGGGAATTAATGAAACATAATAGAAAAACGATAGGGAACCAGCAACGGAGAAGGCAATGGCAACCCACTCCAATACTCTTGCCTGGAAAATCCCGTGGACGGAGGAGCCTGGTGGGCTGCAGTCCATGGGGTCGCGAAGAGTTGGACACGACTGACCGACTTTACTTGCACTTTTCACTTTCATCCATTGGAGAAGGAAATGGCAACCCACTCCAGTGTTCTTGCTTGGAGAATCTCAGGGATAGGGGAGCCTGGTGGGCTGCCGTCTATGGGGTCGCACAGAGTCGGACACGACTGAAGCGACTTAGCAGCAGCAGAAGCAGCAGCAGCAGGGAACCAGCAAACTAAAAGGCAGTTATGGGAAAGGAACAATGAAATGGACAGATTTTTAGCTAGACTGAAGAAGAAAAAAAGAAAGTTCTTTATTAAAATTGGAAATGGAATAGGAAATCTTCTTGACCATCTTCCAGGCATAACACATATCCTAAGGGACTGCTTATGAACAACTACATGCCAACACATTAGCTAACTCAAACCGTGCGACATGTTTTTAGAAAGAGGCAAACTGCTGAAATTGACTCAAGAGGAAATAGAAAATCTGAATAGACAAAACAAAGAAATTGAATTAGTAATAAAAAAAACTACCTTAAAAAGAGAAACCAGACCCAGTTGGCTTCACTGATAAATTCAACCAAATATTTAATAGAGAGCACAAATTTTTTCGAACTCTTCCATAAAAGAGATGAGGAGGAAAACTTCACAACTCATGCTATGAGACCAGTATTACTGTCATCACACAATGTTATCTCCCGTGGAGAAAGTCTCCGAAGGTAGAGTCAGGCTAAGGATTCTGAGATGAGGCCGTCCTGGTTATTCAGATGGCATCACAGGAAGCTGCCTGAAGACTTCCGGGCCACATGACTCAGGGGCTGTAAACACCCCAGAGATGAGAAGCTCTTTTCTGCCACCAGCGATTTGGACAATGGTCGTTGCCACCCCACGGCTGTGGGGTCACACGGCCCTCCTTGCATCCCCTAGAAACACCAATCCAACCAGCTGAGAACTCTGAGCGCCTCTGGGCAGGAGCAGACTGAACCTGCCCTTGATCTGATCTTGAGGTGATCCTTTAAGGACATGAGAGAGGAGCGTCAAGTGGTGGGCTTGAGGTAAAGCAGGAAGATCGGAATGTCTACACAGAGAGGTGTGCAAGGCCACCCCAATGCTGAGAAATGAATGGTGAATCATCACAAATAAAGATGGGTTTTGGTTTGAGATCCAGGAGTGTGAAACTCTGAGTGCCTGGAACATGAGGTGGGAAGAGTGTGTCAGGGCACAGGGGGCAGTTGGCAGCACCGTGAGGACAGTGTGAATTGGGGGGGAGGGCAGTCCTGGATGCTCTCAGGGTCCAGGTGATCTGGAAATATTCATTCCCTAACAGTCCAGAAACTCTTGAAAATGTCCAGGTGAAATTGGTAATCTCTGGTCTTTTTTTTTTTTGCATCTCAGTAAGATGGTTTATTTCTGGCCCAGAACCCTGCCCCTGTGGATGTTCTCACCCTGGAGGAGAGAAGTTAAACGGGACCTTATGCCTCTCCTCCCTGTTGCATCTCTGAGCTTTGCTTGAGTGCAGGTCCCAAAGGGCAGCTCTGAAGAGACGGTCTGACAGGTGGACCTGCTGTGCAAAGTTTGCCCCAATCCCTCTCACTCTTCGTAACTTCCAGTCCTAAGAGTGTGCTATTTTTGTCTTGCATACACGCAGAAGTCACCCCTTAAACTACTGCAGATACAATTGTTATACAGCTCCTCTCTGCCTCATTCGCTTTCTCTTTCAGTTTCTCTTTTCCAATCCTATTATCCCCTCAAGCATTGCACATAATTTTTCTCTGCTTGTTAGCGTACTGCCTTGTTAACTCTGATTCTCTATTTCATACTGGGTATTTGTTCCCAGTGACGAGGTGGAGCTCACCTACCATCAGCTGAGTGCCTCTTTCAGCAATGAATCTCTCAGTTGATTCTCATCAGCCCCATACTCCATGTCATTTCATCTTCACTTTTGTCTAATGCTTTGTATCAATTTCTCTATTCTGGCTGAAATTGTTACTTTCTCACATCATCAGCTAAACGTGAGGCATCGAATATTTCTCTCTCTCTCATAAACAACCTTGAGTTTCACCTTCAGCTGAGATTCAGGGAATTATTAATATCTATATACTTCTAACAAGGGCATTTATGTAACTCTGCAGTGTCTACTCAGGTGCTCTGATGGAGTTGTGAAGTTTACATCAGTAAGTCAGACATTTCTGCTCCCAGGCTGTCCACCTGGGAGGTTAAGACAATCGTTTGTATATGGAATACAAATACCTTTATTACCCAATGGGATGTCATAAGAATTGGATGGGTGGTGCTGCTACTGAGGGACTGGAGATTAAAGTCAGGGTCACAGTTTGCTATGATCATATTATGGGGACATTTGAGCTGGGACTTGAACAGAAACCAAGGGGTCCACAGGCTGGGAGTGTAGGCTAGCAAAGACTCCAATCAGAGAAGTCAGTGAGGGAAATATTTTCACTACCCATGTTGACAAGCATCACATGTATAAATATTTACCATTTGAACACGGAGGGATACAGCTTGCACCATCAGAGGAATTTTGAGACAGCCTCCTCTTTTGTTTTTTGATAGTGATTGGATTTCATTTTATTCAAGCCACCTTCTGAACTTCTGGAGCCCTTCAGTCATGGTGTTTTCCACTCCTGACTATTCATCAGTGCCATATGCAGGTCTTGGCTGCAGGAAGTCTTGACTGCTGATGCCTAGAGGACTTTTCCCCATGAATATGGAAGAAGAAATATGGATTTGAACTTCTGATGGACAGCAGATGTTCCTTCCTCTTACATGTCGGGGGGAAGTGATTTCTCAGAGCTCCCTTCCTCGTTCAGCACTGCTCTTCCACATCTCCTTTAAATGTCCTTTTGCTCTGTCCTGAGCTGTCTGTTTTACTAAGATATGAAAGCTTCCCTAGGGACTCACGATTGGTTTGGTCTTTGTCTTTTCTAGGTCATTCTAGAGGTCCTAGCTGTCTAGAGGTGGTGGTGAGGGAGGGGATAAGGTTACCCTGGAGATGATATTGTTCCACTTTGACTGATGACTCGTAAAACCAGACAGAAACTCTGTGAATGTGGTAGATTCCAAAATATAGTTAATTCAGAGGAAACAATGTAAACATGCTTTTACATTGACTCATATTCACATATTTCATGTTAGGTCTTCAGAGTCCCCCAAAAGTTATAAATGCTAATACTTATCTAGTGCTTAATAAGTGCTAGAGTTCTGCTGTGCTTTAAATATTATCTCCATATAATTTTCACAAGAGCTCTGTTATATAACTACAACTAGTATGTCTAATTTTTTATGAGGAAGCTGAAGAACAGAGAAGTTGGGTAGCTTGCCTGTGATCACACAGCTAGTAAGTGGTAAACCCTGGGATAGAAACCAAGATATCCGGTGTTGTATTCATGCCCCCAACCATGGGGTCACACTGGTAGTAATTCATAAGCTAGTCCTGATCAGCCCGGTTATTAACACCTGCACCTCAACGGGTGTATGTATGTATGCACTTAATGGCTGGCTATTGGTTTTTCACATAATATACTACAAAGGATCTTAAAAAAATTTTGTCATTAAATTCATAACTGATTTTAGGTTAGGAAAGAAAATTTCTTTAGAACAAATGCAGATTAAAGCAAAAGAAATGTACATCTCCTGTGAGGACACTCTTTGTCTCGAAGGCCAAATTTCTCCTGGTGTTGGTTGTTATGAGGAAACACAAGTGGCTCTAGGGAGGGCCTGCTTGTTCTAAACAACCATTTGAGGAGAGATTATCCAAAAATCTTCTCTTTCTGTGAAGATGGTCCTGAACTGTGTCACATATATTTGACTGTGCCTATACTAATCGGCGTATTTGATTGGTATAATCCCTGGAGAGTTAACGTTTCCATGAAGAGCTTTAAAATGAGTAAATTGTGCCATCTCAAATGGAATTTTGATGGCTTGATTTCTACTGGGACTCTCATAAGAGAACAAGCAGACATTTCTCAGGAAATAAATGTACTGTTAATTCAATAGAGAACAGAAATTTATGTCTTTGGTTTGCTATAAAACAGTAAAACTATTTTTTCACATTTGCATAAGCAACACTATAATTAGTACAGTAAGTAGAAACCAAAGACAGGAAGCAAAGTCATGTTACAATTCTGTTTTTACAAGCAAAAGTTTGTATTATTTCTCTAAACAAACGGGCAGTGAGCTAACCTGAAAGTAAGTGTGAATAATATGCAACATTAACTTTGTACCTTTCTCTTAAGAATCTGAAATGAAGAACAGAAAATGTGTCCAAAGGTAGTATGCATTTATATCAACAATTTTCTGGGAGAAAGTGGTGCTTAGAACACTTGTGAGGAATTCTGTAGTCCTTTCACCATGAACACCCTGTGCCCCACTAGAACATGTTCTGCTCTGTCAGAGTGGTTAATACGGGCTGCGCAGGAGGGCACAGGCTAATCACTGCCTGAAAATGTTTACACAAGAAAAGATGCGCTCGAAGTGTAGCTACATTACTCTAGATGAAGCCATTACCATTCTCTCAAAGTTATCTCATGGTCTTTGAAGTATGTGCTGTTTTTCATTTCTGACCCCCACATTAGGATATCAAGAAGGTCACAGGGAACTAAATTACTTAATGATCCTTCATTAGTTGGTAAGCTGGCTGATTTTCTGCCTATGCTGTTTGTCACTTGTCAGATGCAGCATTTTCGCCCACTATTTCTTATTCCTAATTACGCATCAGAGGTTCTTGCGACATCTACCCAACTCAACACTTGTTTTATAACATTCCCTGCCTCTGTTTTATGTCATTCCATTCAAGATTTCCATGATCTTAAGCCTGGGCTACTTCAGTAACATGAAGGTCATCAGTGGACAGTGCTGGAGGAGAAAGGAAACCCTGACGGGTAGCAACCACTTAGGGAGATGGGCAGGGATACCAGAGAGCTGATGTCCTAGCACCCAGAACCGCACGACAGGGGGCGACACACAGGCATCCACACAGGCATCCACACTAACAGACAGCCCAACAGCTGGAAGCTGCCTCCCGGCCTGGAGCTTCAGGGAAGCACCTCCATCTCTGCAGAAGATGGGTTCACCTCTGACCCCTGAGGGTCAACAAAGCAATGGCTTGGGGAGGAATAGACTCTTCAGGGCCACAGCCACGGGGTCGGTCCAGGCTCAAGGCCGAGGAGTCCTTTCGTGGTTCAGGTCGGCTCAAGGACCACTGCACACAGGTTCCTGCTCACTTCTCCCTGAGGCTCTCTGCCTGGATCATCAGTCCATTTTTCTACTTTGCTGCATTTACAAGAAGTTGTGATTCTATTATTTTCATTTTCTCCCCACGGCCTGAACCCTCCATGAGGGGTGATTACTTCCGTCATGCCCACTGCTGTATCTTCAGCCTCAAGCACAGCACTCAGTAAACATCTGTCAAATTGTGCCCAGAAAAATAAAACAGGAAAGGTTACTGAACCTTGAACAAATCCCTCGTGATTCTCCTGACGTGCCCCCAAATCCCAAGCGACTGGAGTTGAAAGATGATGTATTCAAAGTTCTAACTCCCCTGGAAACCAAGGTCTTTTCGAGCTTAAAAAATACAGCACTCAAGGAAAATCAAAAGACGAAATCCGTAGGTTATTTGACAGCCTTCTGTCCTAGAGAAAGTAACTATTAATATACTCTATTGGAGAATCAAATCTTCACCTCTGAATGTGAGTTAGAAGGAAGAACCATGAGCCAGCTTATCCAACTCATGTAATAAGACTTTTTCTTAAAAAGTTGGGTTCAAAATGTCTGAAAGTGGGGCTTATACATACTATTTGGAAGTAACTGAAGTGCGCGCGCGCACACACACACACACACACACACACACACACACACACACATGTTCCACACAGAAATTACCAAAATGTTTATCAAGTGCCTATCATAGGACAGGCATCATAAAAATCCTTGTCCTTGGGGAGCTCAGATTTGGCATGGGAGAAAATAAACAAGATGAGTAAAACGTAGAGCATATGAAGGAGTGATAAATGGAGAATGATAAAATTAAAAAAAAAATGTCAATTTTAAATAGTGTGACTTGGGGGAGTCTTCACTGGGAAAGCTGGGTTTTAGGGGAGTCCTTCAAGTGGTGAGGAAGGGAGTGAGGCAAATACCCGGTTACTGTAGTTTTCCAGTAGTGGGAAGCACAGGTGCAAAGTCCCTGAGACAGAGGGCGTCTGGTGAGCGGGAGGGAGAGGGAGGAATCATGAGGAGGCAAGCAGACATGATGGGAGGCGCGTCTCATCTTCAGGGCTCCATGGGTCACGCGTACAGGTTCTTAACTGCCTGTCTGGAACTGAGGGGTCCCGTTGTGCTGCAGAACTCAGACTCCCACAGATGTGTGTGAAGTTCATGTTTATGAAGGAGGTGCTCTAGTTAGAGGACTGGTTTAGCAGTAGGTCAGGAAGACCATGTTCCGTGTCTTCTGTTATTCCACAATCCTCCGAGGGCTCTATATCGACATTTGCCAGTTCCTCACACCACAGAACTGCAGTGAGGAGATGAACCATCCTCACTAGTCTAAGGTCACACTTCAGTATACCTGGCTTGGAGCACTGGAGTTTTGAGGGGCCCAGAGCTATGGAAATGGGTCAGGACCCATCCTGCAGCTGTGACTCAGAGTGACACATGGTACAATGAATGTCTGAGCAGAAGGGACCAGAGCCAAGCGTGACCATGTCTGGCAGCCGTGACAAGGTGATGGATGAAGCAGTCCTGGGGGGCTTTGTTTCACACCCCAGTTCCATGGAGTCCACTGAATGTCCCATTTCTCTGTGTAACTCTCTGTGTTCTCTCTCACAGGGTGAGACTGCATTATGGATAATTTACTCAGTGACCGCTCTCTACATTTTTAAAGTTTGCACATTTAATTAGCTATTTTCCCTAAAATCTTTCTTGTGTTGTGTTCCCTCACAGTAGACCTATAAACTCTGTGGGTGAAGTATTTTATGTTTTGACTTTCTTCTTCCTCTGGTATTTCTTGAAAATTCCTTGTATTGTTTATATTGCACACGGCATGTTGATATTACATTATCTGTGGACTGTTAAATAAATATCTATTTTGAGCACAGATAACAGTTGTTGCCACAGCTGATCTAAAAGTGATGTCCCAAGCGATCAGAATGATATCTGTACTTGGCAAACTTCTAAACACTGATTTCATTTTAACATGTTCTTTCTACTGAGAGGCAGAATTCTGCTTCCTGTCTTTAGTGTCTTCATTAGAAATTAAATGGCTAGAGTCATGTTTTGTATTGTTTTCATCTTCCTTATTGCAGAGTTGATAATTTCAACATTTTCCCTAGATTGCCAACATGGGGGACCAGATCCCATTTCTTGCCCAGGAAAAAAAATGCCCCAACAAATTGCTTCAGGGGCCAAGCGAGGTACCCAGTGTGTGGTAAGAAGGCCCGCTGCCCATCTCACTCTGCTGTGCTGGGCTGCAGCCTGCCTGCAGGGCTCTCTGACAGGGCTGGTCATGTGTTCACTGGTGATCAGAAGTGATACTGATGGAACTGATGCCTCTTTTTATTACTTATTAACAAAAACAAATATATCCATTTCTGTGTGAATTCACTCTTAGACGGAAAAGAGGCTGGCCAGAAGGAGAGGGGAGGGGCCCTCCTTTTTCCAGCCCTGAATGGAGGCTGACAGGTGTGCCCCTGCTGTGTGGCCTGGGTGGCTCGTCTGTCTGCCCTCAACAGGAGGGTTCTGTACGAGCTGAAGGCCATCGTGAGGATGCTGGGCGACCGCCCACCATGGGTCCTGACTGCCTGCTCCACCTCACGGCAGGTGCCACTGGCATCCCAGCTGCTTCCCTCCTATCTCTCCTACAAGGATCTCACGTCCAAGGGAGAAGGCTCAAATCCTGCTGGTGTTCTAAGCCCAAGTATTCCATGTCTGCTACACTTGAAGTGCTTCAAAGGGGTTAATACTCAACAATGTGGCTAAGATTACTGTGTCTTCTTAAAATGCCAATATCTCACTTCATTCTGGGACCATCATTGAAGAATAACTTTGGAATCGATCCTAGATCTGCTCAGCTCAGTCTGGTCCTGTCCAACAACTCACTCTGAAAATACCCTTGGAGCCCCTTCACAGCCTTCACCAAGAGGTCACAATGATTTTATTTTAATTTTTTCCCCACTTTTCATTGTGAAATCCACCCCCACACACACACCAATAATCAGTATTTCAACCATGCTGGTAGTGTATTAACTAGATACATGACACAGTAGAATTATTTATCTTGAAAATATAAATATTCAAACAATAACAGAACAGAGGGCACACAGCCATGTTTCAGATTCCTCTAGATCTTTCTCAATCATTTACCTAAAATATATGATATTCAGATGTTTTGAAATAATGTATAAAGGTATTTTTAATGCCATATAGGCTTGTTTTTGTAATTAACAATTTTTCACTTTTAAGAATGAAAACCAGGACTTCCCAGGTCATCCAGTGGCTAAGACTTTGTGCTCCCAATGCAGGGGGCCCGGGCTCAATCCCTTGTTGGGGAACTAGATCCCACATGCCAAAACTAAAGATCCCAACTGCTGCAACTAAGATCTGACTCAGCCAAATAAAAAAAAAAAATTAAAAATTTTTTTTTCAAAAAGAATAAAGACCAACAACTAAACACTGTTCCTTCTGGACATCCAGCCTTGTTGTGAAGTCTGAGATGCACACCCCTCTCTTCTGCTGGAATGCACACCAGGTTAGGAAGCAGGAATCTCTCCTAAGAGCTCTGTGTTATTAAACAAACTCACCAGATTTTCTTAATCTCTACTTTCCCACATATAAAATAAAAAGTAAACGATATTACCTACAGTGCCTCTTTCAGCTGGAAGATTTTATATATTTTCCATCTATCTCTTTAAGGCCCTCTGTGCTGTTGTGACTCACATCCCAGCAAATAAAACACAAACTGCTGAGACTTTTTCAACAGTGTTAACCTCTGATATTGTGTTGAGGTGGCTGTGATAGCTTTGAGGGAGAAAAAAATGTAAAGACACAATTTGTACCTTCTAGGGATTGTTTTTGAGAAGTAACAAAAAAAAATGAAAGTCAAATGACAGCAAGTTGACGGTATAGTACTGAATGTCACGGGAGAGGTGAAGAGAAGAGGGGTTCTGGGTGAAGGCCCAGGTGGGACGGCACTGTGCCTGGAAGACCAGGGAGCTTCTGGAGGTGGGGGCACCCCAACTCAGCCCACCCCGTGCACCCAGAAGCTGGATGGCCATCTGCAAATGTTAATTGTGTGGCACAGAAACAGACCTATGGTGATGGGCCAAGAGCACAGAAACAACTCTGAGTCTGTAATGCAGAGAGTTTAGCAGGAAACTGGTTAAACAGGTGATGGAACAGGATGTGGAGGTAAGTGGGACCTCCTCACAAGGCAGAGGGAGGCTTCCACATCCGGGTTGGAAGCAGCTCCCAGAGGCTGTGGGCCGAAGACCCTGCAGAGGCCGAGCCCGTCCACCTCTGTCCACGCCTCCCTCTCCTGAGAGTCTGCTGTCGGGGGTTTGCAGGGGAGGAGACTTTGATGGACACAAAGGGAAACGGGGCAGGGTAGGCTCACAGAGGTGCTGGGCTCTATGCAACACCCAAGGGGGACATCATGCTTCCAGTTGCTTCACACAAACTGCAAGCGTTTATCTTGCCCCACAGTCTGTGACATACACTTTAAAATTCAGAAAATGAACGCATAGAGAGATTAAGTAACTCTAACAGGGTTGCAAAACTACTAACAAGAAGAACATAATTCGAGTTTTCTCTGATTCTGAGGCTTGGCTTTCCTACTGCAGGCACGAGAGACGCCAAAGGAGCAGGCTCTGGTATGATGCAGTGATCACTGCCAAATCGCGCTCTCCTGGATTGGAACATCTGGTGGAGCGTGGGACATTCTAGAACACAGGGGGCACTGTGGAAAAAACTCTGGGCTGAAATATAAAGTTCGAGTAGCTCCTAAAACCACTGTGGATGTTTCAGCTACACTTCTTCCAGGAGCCAGATTGCTGCTGTGTGAGGGACAGCTTCAGAGGGCATGGGAGGGTGTATTTAAAAGTTCAGATGGAATATTTCAGATGAAAAAAATAATGGGGAAATCAGGTTTTATCATGTGGTTGCTATGCAATGATCTTGTAGCAACTTCTATACATTGTTTGGAATTATCACCAAGTTTGCAATGAAAAAGATCAATCTCGGTTACCTTTTATAGAGCAGTCCTGCTTGGTGAGGTACCTGCTGTTTCTGAAGCAAGACTTAGCTGACCTCTGACCCATACTGTCAACCCATGTGGGTCGACTCCTCCCACACCTCTCTTATTCCCACTCTTCTGAGGATCCTGTCTACAGTGTATGTTGAAAGACATGCTTGTTACAGCACTTTTCTGGTGATTCTGTTGCACAGGCATATCAAGTACAAGAAACATTTTAAGTGTGTACGATGTGTGTTTGCCCCAGTGTTTCACACAAACTGCAAGAGTTTATCTTGCCCCACATTCTGTGACATACATTTTAAAGTTCAGAAAACGAAAGTGTAGCAAGATTAAGTAGCTCTAATAGGGTTGACAGGTCTCATGACGTCAGTCCCCAGGCTGGGTTCAGGGACCAAGGTCCTAACTGGAGGGGAGATTAGAGAAGGGCCATTTCGCTCAGCTCCCTGAGGGGTAGTGAATGCTGATGATGCACAGTTTGTCTTTAAAGCTGGTCCTAATTCAAAGCCCTCACTAGGGAGCACTAGACAAGAGCACTTGGTAGATATGAGCAGAAAAAACTAAGAATAAAAGAAGGGCAACGGGACACTCAGAAATAAGCAGACAGCTGCTCCCCAGCCCTGCTTCCCTCCCTAGGAGCCTTGCACAAACATGCCTTTGCTTACACACCCTTAAAGATTTTTGTAGAGATGTGAGCTTTGCAGTTAGATGCCATCTATTAGATCCCAAGGATGCTTTTTGTACATTTCTCCTCAACTGCTTTTCAGAATCAGTAATTACCATTTCAAAGACAGGGGTTAGATATTAGCCAGATGGAGGTGATTTATGTATACCACATATAGTATTACATTTATGGACTTATTTTTAGCTTCTTTAAAATGCTCTCATTAAAAATAAGATCATGACACGAATTGACTCATCACAAACACAGCACACACCTCTCACTGGGAGTCTGTTTATTCCTGTCGTCCTCTTCATATGGGGGACAAGCTATGACAGGCTTATTAGCTGAAGAGTGAGGCAGGGAAGTTTATTTATTAGGCTACAGAATGTTATCTGGTTATTAAAGAGCTCCCAAGTTCAAATGAGGGCCATAGATCTGTCAAAAGTTTTAAAATCTCTAACCGGAACCCACAGTTGAACTGATTTTTTCACTACTGACTATTTTACAAGAGAAATGAAATGATAAAAAAACAGCTTCATTTCACTTGGGTGTCCAAGATTATGAAATGTCAAGGGGTGCATCCTATTCAATTAGTGAAGAACTCCATACTTCAACATGTGCCACTATCAGGTGCCTATCTGGGGGCAGTCAAGGTCATGTATGATTGCCAGTCACCAAATACATTTTAAACTCTTTCCATGGGGGTCAGAACATTTAGAAATACTTTCATCAAGGACACACACATTTTTCCTAGAGCATGGAGAACTCCAGATTCTAATCTTAGCTGTGCAACCAATGGTCAACATGAACCCAGGACATGGCCCTTAAATATCTGTGCATGGTATCAGCAACTGCAAAATGAAAAGTGAACAGCAGAGTTTCTTTTTTTTTAAAGTCCAGCAGTCTCTCCTTGGGGGAAATGCATCCTGCCTTTGCTTTGGCACAGAGTTTAAGAAGGAGTGACCAGCGCCTGGGCACCCATCCGTCACCACCCCTGAGCTAGTATGAGGGTGGGCACTGGACCCAGGGCTCATCTAGGTTGATTTCTTTTAAGCTGGAGCTTTGAAAGATCTTTTTTTTTTTTTTTAATGCTTATGAGATCTTAAGATTAGGAGCCCAGAATTTTAAGGGCCAACTCCCCATCTCATATGAAGGCTTGGCTAAGAGGGAGAAGCTTGCCACCAAAAGAAGCAGAAACCATAGGCCTAGTCCCAGATTCCAGACCTCCTGAGGGAAAGCCCATCTTGACTTTCCCACATTTCGTCGTGGAAGACCTATTGCACTCCAGACAAAGTCAAGCTGGGTCTCTGACACTGCAGCTCAAAGGCTTGTAAGGGTACCAACCAGAATGGGATTTGAAATTTCTCCCACTTCTAGGATTCCATGAGTAAATGAAAGTTAAGGAAACATTTCTAGGTAAACCTCAGATAGTCAGAAAATTATATTAGCCAAAAGATTCAGTTTCATAAACATTTTAAGGATCTAGAACAGAATGCTGCTGCTGCTGCTAAGTCGCTTCAGTTGTATCCGACTCTGTGTGACCCCATAGACGGCAGCCCACCAGGCTCCCCCGTCCCTGGGATTCTCCAGGCAAGAGTACTGGAGTGGGTTGCCATTTCCTTCTCCAGTGCATGAACAGGAAAAGTGAAAGTGAAGTCGCTCAGTTGTGTCCGACTCTTAGCGACCCCATGGACTGTGGCCTACCAGCCTCCTCCATCCATGGGATTTTCCAGGCAAGAGTGCTGGAGTGGGGTGCCATAGCCTTCTCCGCTAGAAAAGAATAGTGCCCAACATACATAAGGACCTGTATAAAGAGCTGTTAACTGGCAGAGTGATTCTAAATAATTCAGATGTATTTATTGGTGGGAAAGCACATATAAGGATACTTGGTTGTCAGTCACAGTGACTGACTCCTTCAGGTCTAGGGTGGACACAGTGGTCATTTGGAGGAGTGTGGCCTGCATGATATTCACTGAGTGTAAAATGATAAATACTAAACCCTCTACATCCATGAGATGTTCAACACTTTATGTACAGGCAGCTTTCATGAAGACTAAATGTCTACCCAAATGGAGACTCAGGTTCAGCTGAGGGGGAGAAGTCCTGCTGAAGAGAACAACTCTGGTCTTCCACAGGAGGACAGAAATAAAACAAAGTGGGGGAGAGGTAGCAGGAAGGATCGGATCACCATCTAGCAGAAAAATCACCTTCTAGAGTAGTAACAGAAATGTAAGGCACTGTATAAGCAAATCTCTATAGAGACCCTGATAAGTGTGTACTTAATATAAACTTTCAGAAAATTTATAAACCAAGGTTGAGGGTAAGATCCTGGAAACCAAGTAAGTGACAGCCTAACGTAGATCCAACAGGACGACATAGTGTGGAACAGTAGAACGCTAGGACATCCCACAGATGGAAAGAAGAAATACACAAAGAACCCTAAGAATTTCCACCAGTCCATTAGTGAAGGAGAAATGAAACTAGAGTTCTATTTTACATCATTTATTCTCTGTTCCATGAAATGCACATGAGCTGGCTGGAGAACAAAGAGCATTTCACACTCAAGCATAAAACTTTCATCTCATGGCAAAGGCATAACCATTCTCCAATGATTCATGTTATGTATTGATTGGTCTGTGTGTAGAGAGAGTCTTGAAACTAGAATCCAGTTAATTTGACAGAGATTTCTGAGCTGCCTAAAGCCTGAGAGTTCCGGTCAATATTCTGATTCCAACAGGGAACAAAATCGAGAAGACTCCGACATTCACGCTGCTGCATTTATAATGTCTTATTTTTCATAAAAAATATCATGATCGTCATCACTGCCCCTGAGCTGAGCCCCAGCAGCTGCTTTGAGTCTCTATGCGAGAACACCAGCTCCAGCCCCTGGCTTCCGGCTTCCTGAGCTGGTCCTACTTACTCAGACTCTCCAACTTTGACACTTTTATTTGTAAGGTAAGAAATGCACTGCAGTTGTGTCAGAGTTATTGAAGGGAATAAACCACTTAATGATAATTCAGCTGAGAATGGGGCGCTGGGTGCCCGGTAAGTCCTCAGTAAAGCCAGCTGCTAGCCTCGTCTCCGTTGCTAGGGTCACCTGAACTGCCACCACCACCGAGAAGCAGAGCTTCTGTGTTTTCAGTGTGAAATGACAGACACTCAGAGGTCTCCCCCAAAGTGCTCATCTATGTGGCAGGATGTGAGGGGGTGGATGCTTTGAGAATGCAGATGGGAGACACTCCTAGGAGTGAGGGGCCTGGAAAACTCAATTGAACTTACATATGTGTGTATATAATAAACAGGTTACAAATAAATACATTATAATACAGTATATATACATATATATATTTCCTTGTTCGGGTGATCTGAAATACATTCTTCAAATTTAGGGAATAATAGTCTAACATTATGCTTTTCAGAATACCTGGAGTTAAATGCTTATGACAATTGTGACAATAGATGATAACAGCAACAACAGTAGCTAATATTTACTGAAGTCTCTGGTATGATTCAATACATCTCTATGTCTTCATCATCATTATGATCTCTCTCTTTGTACTGTCACCTAATATCTATCTATCTATCTTTAAATATTCAAACTATGCATGTAGCTTCTATTGATGCCCTGGATATTACATATATTTGAGGCACAGTGAGAAAGTGAATTCTCTGGGTGCACAGAGCACTAGTGGTGGGAGTCTTATTTGAATCCAGTCAATCTAACTGTAGAGACAGGATGTTTCATGTGAATGGAAAATGAAACAAAGCAAAATCTTGAAGTTAGTGAATTCTTTACCAGGATTATAAAGCAAGTATACTGTATATACATCAGTAACCGATAGTTATAAATGGTTGTTGTTGTTGAGTCACTAAGTCATGTCTCTTTGCAACCCTGTGGACAGCAGCATACCAGGCTTCCCTGTCCGTCACCATCTCCCAGAGCTTGCTTAAACTCATGTCCACTGAGTCGGTGATGCCATCCAACCATCTCATCTTCTGTTGCCCTTTCTCCTCCTGCCCTCAATCTTTCCCAGCATCAGTGTCTTTTCCAATGAGTTGGCTCTTCGCATCAGGTGGCCAAAGTATTGGAGCTTCAGCTTCAGCATCAGTCCTTCCAGTGAACATTCAGGGTTGTATTCTATACTAAATCATGATTGGTTGAACTACTAAATCAAGTGAAGAAATATACTTGGTTACCAGGTTCCTGGAGGCACTGTGACCTTCAACAATGTGGCTATCAGGGACTGGGAGCAGAAAGTGCAGTCCCAGTATCTCCAGAGGACAGAGTTGAGCTGGGAAGGAACTGGGAATCTGCTGGGAAAGTGGGGAGGAGTAAACTCACTGATGGAACCAGAGATGGAGAGGGGATGGCAGGAGGTGATCGTTCAAAATATGAATCCAAATTTCAGATCAGAAATCTACAGTAGGGTTTCTTTCTCTCTGTGTGTGTCTCTGTGTGTGTGTGTATATATATATATATATATACATATATATATGTATATATATATTTCTGAGATTATTTAAATCTTTCTTTCGCAGATATAATTTGAATAAACACATTGTCCACATCATATTAAAATAATCTAATTGTCACAGCTTTCACCTCTCCAAACAGCTTTGAAAACACACAAACTTGACAACTTATACAAAGCTTCTTGAGAAGACTTTAACAGACTTTTTATAAGCGAATGAACTAAATATGCTGGAGCTTTCAAAATCGCACTTCAGAAGCAATATGAAAATCTATAAACAAAAAAAACTGTATCACATTTCATACACTGACTAACAATTAGTGTGGGTCTGAATAGTTTAATCCACAGAAAAATTTACAAAGCTTTGTAGAATTACTTTAAAAAAGTGTCTTAACCCTATACTGAATGACCTTTGTGATTCATTTTGGGGGTCATTTCTTTTCTGGTGAATGCTTTGTGGATTATAAGTATAAAAAATGAGCAGAAAATTTTGTATTATTCATTTTGAAGGCTCTTTTTATTAAGAGAAGAAATGAAATTCAATGAAAATCACTTTGCTGATAATTACAGTGAAATATGAAGTGCTCTGAATATATTCTATTGCAGGCAATATAGAAGAAATGGCTCTATCTGATCGATGCTGATTTAATGGATTGGGTCCATGAAGCTTGGTCTTGGCTCATTTCTACATGCAGTCATCAGAGTGATAGTTGGTGAGCTTCCTTTCAAAGGGGGATTTGGTTCAAAAGATCAGGAGAATCACAGACAACCTTATTTTAATTCCCAGAGGCTTAACGCTTTTGAGTTGTTATTGGACAGAGTCAGTCAGCAGTGGTGGCTGACCTGTAATGAAGGTCTACCATCTTGGTAGCCATGGGGAGCAGAGGAATCAGGACTCTGTGTCAGCCTGAGGCCAGGGCTATAGCCACAGGTCATGGTTTTCAGAGAAGAAGCAAGTAGGGTAGAGTCACAGGTAGTTGCATTCAAATAGTCCTCATGAAATTAGTTCCAAATGTCAGTCCCTCATTTTTTCTAACCTGCCTACCACAATCCTGCTATTTCTTGTCTTTTTTAAAGAGACTAATGATGATGCCAAACTAGGTATAAGTAAACGAAAGCAGTAGGGGATAAGCAAAGATGTTTTAAAACACTTTGGGATGTAGTTCCCAGACACACGCTGAAGCTAAAATTAGGAACTGCCTCAGAGGGCTCCCACGGGCCGCAGCTTCCTGCGTCTGACCCAGCTGCTGACCACTGCCTCGGGGTGCGGCTCTCACCACGATGGGGTGAAGTGGAGACAAGACAAGGACTTCAAAGTACATAGTTGGATGCCAGGTACTGTGCTTTGGAATTCAACTAGTAGCTTTAATTAGGAATAATGGAATTGAGAATCTTTTGATAAGGTACGTTAAAACCAAGAATATACACTTTTAAAGCCAGCATAACTTTCAGGAGATTTACAGAGATATAGACCATATACAAGCCAATCTGTGAAACATTTTTAATCTAATTATTTAAAGGTGAGATATAAAATTCAGAATGATAATCTAAAGGCCCCAAAGGACTTTTTTTAAAAAAATGGATTTTATTGTTTTCATTAGATTCACTTTAAGATTTTTCAGTTGGGACACATTTTAGTAGTTAAAAAGCCGAACTTTCACACTGCTATATGAGAAACTATATATACCAGAAGTCAGTCCCAGAAACCTAAGTAACGGTAGTGCCTGGACTTAACATCCAGTGATCCCGAGTATAACTCTAGCTGTTTTTGGTTATGCCACTGAGATACGTGGGTTTCAATCTTGTTTCCTAGATCATCAACCAGTCATTTATTAGATGTGAATACTGCAAGTGACTTGCATTTTCTCATCTGTAGAGTGGGGATAATCATATTACCTATACTGCAGAGCTGTGCTGCAGATTATATGAGCAGGGTACACACAAGCCAGGCACACCTGTGAGCACTCACACAGCCACTGTTATGAGAAACAATGGCAGTGAGAAATCTCAGTGACGTAAGTGAAACACTAACATACAGAGTATGAGTGTGTGCTTCCACAAGGAAGTCAACTGAGCCTCACTTATGTCTACTGATAGACTATTAGGAGATGTCAAATCAGTCTGTGGAGGTGGGCTGTTGCTGAATTCCACTACATAGGAAATGCTTTCATCAGAGGGAAACATGGAGTTCATGAAATCCTAAAGGTAAGGTTATGGGACTCCAAGGTCAAAGATTTTTAAGGAAATTTATAAATCAAGAAAAACAGTAAGATAGAACCTCCTTGTTAGCTTGCAGGAACGAATTGCCTTATATATTCTCATAAGGGCAGTTTGGGTTTTGTGGCAATGCCTCAAACAAGTTGAACTTTATTGGATTTGTTTCATGTATTAGGGAGACTCTGTCACCCTAACCCTTTCTGATGTACTTTAATGAAAGAAAAAAATGTTAGAACTATCTGGGATGAAAAAGCTGTGTTGGATTTACAACAGGGAAAAACAACCTTTTCAGCTTACAATGCTTGACACAATTTAAAATACACAAATGCTGGAGCACTTCAGTTTGGTTTGGAAAACCTCAAAAGAAAACCAAGATCATCACTCCTGTCTGTGTACAAATAATATTAAAATTTATCAGATAGATGCTTCCTGAATTAACTTACTATTAGGACATGAAGAAACTCCCAAGAATGTGAATTTACTAATAACCATCTTGTACATTCAATATCTGGTCAAGATTTTAGAGGTTCAAGATTTTGGAGGTGACCACCACAAAATTCTCTTCACTTGGAAGCAATCAGTACTTAAAAACAACATCCTTTTTCTTATTTATACATGAAGCCACTTTTATGCAGTGCAAAATGTCAGTACCAGAGAAAGTGCTCAGAAAAATTAGGCAGCCATAGTCAAAATTTCTCAGTATGAATCCAGTCAAATTTGATGGTTTTATCTACCACAGCCTTAAATTCTTCCCCATCCTTTAAACTCCCTTGTGAAATTGAGAAAAAAAAATGGAAAAGAAAATACCATTAACTTTGTATAACAACTTGAACTGTGTTTTATTGTCATTACTGTGAACATGTTTCACCGGATTGCTGCTGGACTCCTCTGGCCTATTTCTACATAACTCATCATTGAGGCAGGCGTTGGGAGTTGATCAAGGTAGGAAATGATTAAGATCTGTTCTCTTCTTGCATTTTAACTGTAAAACAGGATTTCATGCATTTCAAATCCTATTAGTTTATTTGCTATAAGTGACCTTCCCAGTAACCTTGCTCAGGAGTGCAGGATGCTGGGCTGTGTTTATCATTAGCAGAGACCTATGCCAAATGCGACTTTTAAACCTATTTTCTGATTCAAATTTAGTAGATCTAATGAAAAAAAAAATACCTTAGGCTTTGCAGCTGCATCCATTTGTACATGCAAATTCGGTAATTGCTTATATAAATTGAGTAAACTGTACATGAAAACAAGCTTTTAAATGTTCAATTAATCAGTCTGCACAAATCTCCCAGTATTCTTGCTACCAGCAAACTCTTCCACAGATCCTTCCTAGAAGCTGAACGAAGATCTACTGTTCCACTGTAAATGCAGGAAGCCTTACTTTCTGTTCCTTGGGTCCAGTTCATTCATCCAACACTGCTTCTTACACACAGTGTCAGGCACAGAGATCCTCTGGTGAAGAAGAGGGATGACATCTCCATGCACCTCAATTTAGTATTTAGTGCTGAGTAGACACCGGGGATTTAAACTAAAGTTACTTATCCTCTGGTTTTGTTTCTTCAATCCTCTTTCTTCCATGTGGCCCTCAGCAGAATTATCATTCTACAAAAATCATGTAGAATTGGGATGCAGTTTCCAAGGATTCATATCTGTGCAAAGCAATTTTTTTTGAGAGTTCCCTTATGTATAAAGTGAGGGGTTCCACCAGTTCTCACTTTGGTTGCTCCGGGAGCCCACACATCGCCTTGTTCTGTCATCCTCTTCATCACATACAGGGTGGTGTCCAGACCACACGCGCTCAGGCTCGGGTATGCCCATCCATCCTTTGGGCAATCCTAAGACGCTCCAGGTGATGCTGGTGTTCTCTGTACCTGGGGTGCGCTCTGAGTGGCCAGGGTTTGGCTTACACTGTGCTCTACATTTTCCCATCTGGGTTTCTAATTACAGATTGGTTTGGGAGAAAAAAACCAGTATATTTTGAAAGAGGAAGGCATTTGTATTGAAGGCAAACACAGGCATGGGCAGTAGCCTACAGCCTGGTGCACATGCTTGAGAAAGGCCTTTCTGCGAGCTTCCTAGTGATTCTTAATTTGTGCTGGTCACACAGATGGAGGGAGGCTCAGAGGGTGAGAATTGGCCCAGGTCTTCATTATAGGAAATGGCAGGGGTGCTGGGTGCTGCTTATGGTGGTGGATGTCTTCTGAGAACTTTTCTACATCATTGCAGCAGAATCCTCTTCACTGTCCGTGTCTGACATAGGAAGATGAAGTCCTAAAGCTGTTAAGTAATTTCCCCAATTTCATACAACTAGTAAATGGTGGAGTTGCAATTCTGAGGCAGTCCTGTGCAACTCCAGAGCCTGCGCTATGCAAAATTCTCCCCATTGTCACTCAGCACTGTCTCCTTCCTTATCTTGATACAATTACTGGTTTGGAGGTAGAAGGTACATTATGCAGAGAAATGAAAGAACATTGATTTTTATCAGCTTGATATTATTTAAAAAAACGTCAACATTTGGCGTAATTCACGTTTCTTGAAATGATGACCTATTCAAGGATTGGGATTTTTACATTTCTCAGATTTAATGAAGATATAGTTCAATGGATACAGCATTCTATAAAAGTTCCTATTAATATGTATGTATAACAGAAAAATGCTCAGAATGTGCATTTGGTTATGTGCTTCTCAAAAATCCTTTCTAAAGTAAAAAAATTATCCGATCACAGCATTCAGGACAAAAATTTCTGAGAATGATTTTTGTTATCTACTTCCTTTGGGAGTTGAAGAAACTATTTTCTTAAAAAGTAAAAAATGTAGGAGTGTGAAAATAAAATGGAATTCTCAGTTCTGGACATTTTCTTCCTCCTCATCACGTAACCTTTCTGAAGCAGATGAGAGCTTTGTCTCTGGAGTTCTCCTTCCGAAAACACAAGGGGGTGGAATCATGTTTATCACTTGCTCTAAGTAATAGTGTGCAATGACTCCAATAATAAATCCTGATTTTTCTGGAAGCATTGTTTAGGAATAGACCAATTCTTTTCCTCTACCTTTCCCAGACAACAGAGAAAGATATTTCTTTAGTTCTCAGCATCACACATTAATAAGGACGTGGACAAAGTGGGGTTTTTCTAGCAGTGGCCGGAATGGTGAATGTTTTGTGAGTGAGAGTTGAAAGAACAGGGACAACTGAGCTTGTTGTGGAAGGAGACGTGGAGAATTGGTGGAGGTACAGCAGGGTTTCACGCATACGAAGGGCTGACCTCTGGAAGAGGAGGGCAATTCATTCCATCTGACCTCCGCTGTCAACTAAAACCACCACGTGATGGTCAGAGCTGGCAGATCCTGGCTCCCTGTGAAGACGCTGCTCCTCAGAAGTGTCTGAGGGTGAAAGCCTGCCATGGACTGGTGTGAACTCAAGGAATTGCACAGACTTAGAGAGTGCTTTGGGGAGTTTAAACATCAGGCACTGGACAAGGGCCTCCACCAAGCCCCTTGCCAATACACAGGCTGGGGCACTGTGGTTTGAAGCTACTTACCTACAGGTAGGCACTGGTAGGAGACTAACTGCTTTAGGCATATAAGCTCTGGGCAAATCTGTGATCAGGCTTCTGTGTTAAAAATTTCCTTCTTCTCAGAAGCTCCCTTCTGTCCCCTTGGCAAGTTCCTCTCTTCTGATGGCAAACTCTGTCCTGGAGCTCAAGTTATTCCACTGACCTCCACTCCAGACCAACAAACCCGCCTCTTCTTAAGTCCAGTGGACCAGGCAAAGCAGGTCCCAGGAGTGACTGGAAGAAGCCTTGCCAGCATGTCAGGGTACATCCATCTTCTCCAGCAGTGTTAAACGTGTGGGTGTCATAGGAGCTTGGGTCATAGCGACAAGCCTGCTGGGGTCTTTCTTCAGGACCACACCACTCTCGCCTCACAGCAGTGGTCCTGTCTACACTGACTGCAGTCCTGGACATGAGCACGTGGGAACAGTAACAGAGTCAAGAGGAATGTCGATGTGTTTAAAGGGAAAACAAACCACATCTCAAATCCCACTGCCTGCAATGACCCATTCCGCCGCCTAGATCCAGAATCTTGTTACTGTTCCCATGTGCTCATGCTCAGGGCTGCGGTCAGTGCAGACAGAGGACCACTGTTGCGAGGCGAGAGTAGTATGGTCCTGAAGAAAGAAAATAAATCTCATCTCAAATCCAGCTTCTGAGAGAAATAAAGGCAGTTTTGTAACTTTTACAGGTAGTATAAATGTAAGTACATTCACTAACATTCAAACAGACTAAATAACAGCCATTGATAAGCTGTCTGAATCCCAAATGGTTTTTCAGAATTCAGATTTGATGATATAGTGATTATTTTCTGAATTCCTTCTGGTCTATCATTGCAAATTTGATTTTTAACTGATTAAATGGTTTCTTAGTTATCAATTTCTCGAATAATTATAGTGCAGAAACAATTTTTCCATTACATATTTGTGATACATGACCTGGCTTGGGTGAAATGCAGTAAGATTTGTTAAGAAGGATCAAGTTGAAGAACATTTTATCTTAATGTGTACTCTGATATAATTCTTAAGGTATACAAAGTTGTCAGTTTTATATTCAAATCAGAAGCCACTTTAAAATTGCATTAGATGTATGTGTTTGTATTTGTATATTTTATTATGTATTTGAAAACTGTACTAAAATTATGAAGCATTATTTTAAACACTTAAACATGTATATCTAAGGTATAAACATTAAATATGTAGGCTGTATAACAAGTCTATTACCACATAAAGAGAGATGTTATATAAAAATAGATGATTTTTAAGAAGAATTAATGTGATTAGTGTTCATGGAACTAATCACAAAGGCTCAAGATAAATCTGATAGAACTGAAAAGGAAAATAGGCAAATTCAAAATCATTTCCGGAGGGTTGAACACCTTGTTCTCAGTAACTGATAGAATAAATAGACACACAAAACCTGAGAGCATGGAAGCCCTGAACAGTACCAACCTGCTGACTTCACCTAGTCAACATTCTGTAGGACACGCCACCCAACAGCGGAGGAACCATGTGATCTGAGGTGCACACTATGCATTTGAGGACAAACTGTCCTCTTGGCCATGAAACAGATATCAACACATGTAAAGGCACTGAAATTATACTAAGTATGTTCTCTGAACACAACAGAATTAAACTAAAAATGGCAGGAACACAGAGGTATCTTGTCAATATCCAAAAACTTGGAAATTAAACAATATTCTTTTATATAATCTAAAAGCCAAAGAAGAAATCTCAGGAAGTTATAGGATATCTTAATTGAATACAAATGAAGCAGAATTTATGAAACTGGGCGAGATGCACCTAAAATTGTGCCTGGAGGGGGCTTTAATTCATGAAATGCTTACATTAGAAAATGAAGCATAGTCTCAAATTAGTGGTGTAAGTTTCCAAATTTTGATATTAGAAAAAAGAAAAGCTAATTCCGTACCCCCAAAAATGGAAATTATAAAGAACAAAAATCAGTGAATAGAAAACAGAAACTTAGAGAAAATCAGTTAAACCAAAACTGACCTTTTGAGAAGATTAAGAAGATTATTAAAAGTCTAGCTAGAGTGATCAAGAAAAAAAAGATACAAATTTCCAATATTATGAGTGAAAGTGTGAGCTCACCGTAGACCTTAATAGCACTTAAAAGATAAAATAATATTAAAAAATTGTAAGGCAATATATTTGATAGATTAAATAGAAAGCATGCAGTCTCACCCAAGAAGAGATGACCACAGTCACCATGATTCCACTAAAGAAATAAAATTCCAATTCTAGATGTCTTTCCTGGTAAAATCTACCAAACAATTTTGGAAGAAATAATAGCCGTTCAACACAAAGTCTTTCAGAAAATAAAAGAGAACATTGTTTGACTTGTACAATGAGACTAAAACTACTCTGAAAGCAAAGTTCAGCTCAGTTCAGTTGCTCAGCTGTGTCTGACTCTTTGCAACCCCATGGACTGTAGCACGCTAGGCTTCCCTGTCCATCACCAACTCCTGGAGCTTACTAAAACTCAGGTCCATCAAGTCAGTGATGCCATCCAACCATCTAGTACTCTGTCATCCCTTTCTCCTGCCACTTTCAATCTTTCCCAGCATCAGGGTCTTTTCAAATGAGTCAGTTCTTTGAATCAGGTGGCCAAAGTATTGGAGTTTCAGCTTCAGCATCAGTGCTTCCAATGAATATTTAGGATTGATTTCCTTTAGGATAGACTGGTTGGATCTCCTTGCAGTCCAAGGGACTCTCAAGAGTCTTCTCCAATACCACAGTTCAAAAGCATCATTTCTTTGGTGCTCAGCTCTCTTTATGGTCCAACTCTCAGATCCATACATGACTACTGGAAAAACGATAGCTTTGACTATACAGACCATTGTGGGCAAAGTAATGTCTCTGCTTTTCAATATGCTATCTAAGTTTGGCATAGCTTTTCTTCCAAGGAGCAAGCATCTTTTACTTTCATGGCTTCAGTCACCATCTGCAGTAATTTTGGAGCCCAAGAAAATAAAGTCTGTCACTGTTTCCATTGTTTCCCCATCAATTTGCCATGAACTGATGGGACCAGATGCCATGATCTTAGTTTTTTTGAATGCTGAGTTTTAAGCCGGCTTTTTCACTCTCCTCTTTTACTTTCATCAAGGGGTTCTTTACTTCCTCTTCACTTTCTGCCATAATGTTGATGTCATCTGCATATCTGAGGTTACTGGTATTTCTCCCAGCAATCTTGATTCCAGCTTGTGCTTCATCATCCAGTCCAGCATTTCACATGATGTACTCTGCATACAAGTTAAATAAGCAAGGTGACAATATACAGCCTTGATGTACTCCTTTCCCTATTTGGAACCAGCCTATTGTTCCATGTCTGGTTCTAACTGTTGCTTCTTGACCTGCATACAGATTTCTCAGAAGAGAGGTAAGGTGGTCTGGTATTCCCATCTCTTTAAGAGTTTTCCACAGTCGTGATGATCCACACAGTCAAAGGCTTTAGCATAGTCAATGAAGTAGAAGTAGATGTTTTTCTGGAGTTCTTTTGCTTTTTCTATGATTCAATGGATGTTGGCAATTTGATCTCTGGTTCTTCTGCCTTTTCTAAATCCAACTTGAACATCTAGAAGTTCTTGGTTCATGTACTAAAGCCTAGCTTGAATTTTTTTTTTTATGGTTTTGCTTTTTTACTCTGAAAACAAAACCATAAAAAATTTACAAGAAAAAATATTACAAAACAGTATTCCTTGTAGACAAACAGAGCAATCACCAAATTTTTAAAAAACCAAATCCCACTTTTCATGTATGCATCTAACAAGCATATAAAAAAGAAATTGAAATCTCTCACTATAATATGTACGTGGATTGCAAAGTGAAGAAGGTGCGTGTGGTGGGAATGAGTGAGGTGGGTCAGTGGCAGCAAGCCTGCCCAGAATCACTGCCATGTCCACTTTGATGACTGAAAGAATGAAGATACAAAACATGGCTCTGTGCTTCTGTAATTCCATAAACATTAGTCATTTTCATATGCACTTAAATGAAGACCCTAAAATATTTTAGCACTTTTTTTTTTTCAGTTTTGAATCTTATTCTGAAAGTTTTTTAATCTGCCAAGGATTTTATGCAGGAGTAACAGGATCAGGCATCTTTATATCCATCTTTACATTCCCTTAAAAAAAAACAAAAACATTTAACATTAATGATAACATTTTGTTTTTTAAGATAAAAATCCCATTTTATCCCCCCCCAAAAGGGATAACCACTTTTTTTTTTTAATTATGAAAGTATGGTAACACATTTAGTGCTGTCACATTTTAGCAAAAGAAGCCCAGAATATCATCTCAGCTTAACCAGTGTTTTTATTCTGTAGGTCCCCCACCCCTGAACAGTTAACTGAATAAAAAGACACTGAACCTGGATTCAGGCCTGCAAGAGGTTCCAGGGTTACAGTCTTATGGTAAAAGCAGGAAAACCTACCTTGAAACCTCTTCCTCGCAAGAGGCTCCAGGGTTGTAGTCTCACAGTAATAGCAGGAAAACTTACCTTGAGGCCTCTTCCTTTTCCAAATGTAGAAAGAGAACGCTTTCTTTGGCTTTTACTGGCTCTGTCTCCAGGGACAAAGGAACAGATGGACTGAACTCTTTCTGCCCAGTGGGGTTTTAAGCACTTTTGATAATGGACTAAAAAAGAGTGACTTTTCCCATATATTTCAGTAAGGGTGAATGATTTTCACCCTTTTCCTAGTTTTATTCAGAGTCCTTTTGCATAAAACGCTTTTCATGAGCCAGTATCTTTTGTCAGAATTTGTTTTCTTTGTCTATGGAATCCCCGAGTTCTTGGAATATTTATTAACACTTCTCACTTTCATCTTCAATGATGTAACATGACCAATCCTGACGACCTCCACTCACTCTCACAGTCTGAAGAATCCCACCCATGAGAGAACCCTCTAAAGTCTGTTGCACTTAATATGTCCTATGGAAATTTAATATTCTCACAACTGCTTTCGCCCTCCCCGCAGACCTCAACTATTTAGGAATAACCTCATATCTCCCTAAATAAAACCCAACTTCTCCAATAGGCCAAAGCAGGAGCAGGGGCCCAGGTTGTCTGGGAGACCAGTGCTGAGCACACACACGCGACGCCTGGGGCTGCCTCCTGGTCCAGGATACGCTTCCTCACACTGGGGCACAGTCAGAGAACTGCGGTGTCTCCCCTTACCTTAGACCAACACACACACATTCCACACTGACAAAGCATCTATCTGCTCACACGTCTGCAGGACAATGAACTTGAAGACCCCGAGGCCCCTTACCAGTGTAAGGCCACTGGAGCATGGGTCTTGGGAGCCGTCTCCTCAAGGCAGACTTCAGTCCTCCCAAAGTGAGGCACATCAGTTGTCTGGCTTCTTCAACCTTCCGGAAAGCTGCTGACTTCCTGTGGGCTTAACCTTACTCCCCAGGAACACATCAAGGAAACCCATCCTGGTGTGATACTGCCTTTAAACCTAGAAGAAGCAGGTTTGATTTTCAGCTTTTCACTTAACTGATCACGCTCAGTCTGCTCTTCTATAACACAGAGTATAACAATAATCACCATACTGGGCTACTGGGAAGATCTGAGAAACCATCTTTCAAGTTCCTAGCACAGTGGCTTATGCATAGAAGATGCTTAATAAACAGCAGCTACTGCTGTTTTTATCAACTTTATGTGGATCTTTTAAAATATTTATGTGATATTTATCGTATCTTAAATATAACAATAAGAAAAAGGCAGTTTGGTTTTTTAAATGGGTTAACTATACTAGACAATCTATTATTACTTTTGCTTGGAGTGGGGCAGAAGGACCCATGCAGCCTTTATTCAGGTACCAAAGATCTTGGTCACTTCAGTACCCTGACTCTTGTCCACAAGGCATAGAGTCTTAAGTGGAGACTCATCTGTGTCCACACGCACCTGTTGGCCTCATCAAGGGCCCTCTTGTCCACTGGGAGAGACTAGAAAGGGGCTGGGCAGCAAAAAGCAGGTGGGCAACTGCTTGGCCTCACACTCAGACCTGAATTTCAAACCTTTATCAGCTGCCAACTGTCTTCTCCTATAAAGGACATCATGTTATAGCCTCATGACAGACCGGAGACCAGGAGTCTCCCATGGGAGGTGTGAGTTTAGACAACACTGTGTTGAAAGAACAGAGCTTGACTCCTGTCTCAGCCCACCCAGGATGCTCCAGTAGGACACCACAGGCTGGTATCTGACAGCCAGGAGGGACCCCTCACTGTTCCAGAGGCTGGGTGTCCCAGATCAAGGCACCTGCAGATTCTGTGTAATGAACATTCATGACCAAGGACCTTGTTGGGGAAATTAGGGTAACTACAAATTGTTGTTGTTCAGTCTCTCAGTCGTGTCCAACTTTTTGTGACCCCATGAACTGCAGCACGCCAGGGTTCCCTGTCTTTCACTATCTCCCGGTGTTTGCTCAAACTCATGTCCACTGAGTTGGTGATGCCATCCAACCATCTTATCCTCTGTCACCCCCTTCTCCTGCCCTCCATCTTTCTCAGCATTAGGGTCTTTTCCAATAAGTTGGCTCTTCACATCAGGTGGGCAAAGTACTGGAGCTTTAGCTTCAGCATCAGTCCTTCCAATGAATATTCAGGGTTGATTTCCTCCAGGATTGACTGGCTTGATCTCCTCGAAGTCCAAGTTACTCTCAAGAGTCTTCTCCAATACCACAGTTCAAAAGCATCAATTCTTTGACACTCAGCCTTCTTTATGGTGCAACTCTCACATCTGTACATGATTACCAGAAAAACCATAGCTCTGAATAGATGGATCTTTGTTGGCAAAGTGATGTCTCTACTTTTCAATATGCTGCCTAGGTTTGTCATAGCTTTTCTTCCAAGGAGCAGGGGTCTTTTAATTTTAAAAACAGATGATACTTGAATTGGATCATGAAGGATCAGCAGGAATTTGACAAGCAGAAAATGCTGATCTCTGAGAGAGGTGCATGTGCCAGAACGAAGAGTGTCGGCCTCTGGGAGCCATAGACCTAACAAGACACAGTGGGGCGCTGGTCAGTTCCCTTCCTCAGGACCCAAGGACAGGGGTCAATGTGGAAGGGGCCCGTGAGTCACGTGGGGCAGAGTGACCCTCCAGGAACAGACAAGAAAGCAGATCCAAGCTGAAGGTCGAGAAGCATTTTTGTGTGACCTGGTTCTGAGACACCAGCTTGGCTCTCACAGGAGATCAGCTGCATGTGGGATTTCCTCTGAGAGTCTCCTAATTGCTTTGCGGGTCTAAACATCCCCCATGGTGCTGTCGGGATCACTGTGGACAGCCAACTCCATTCTGCTAAACAAAACCAGCGATTTGGAAAAATTACAGCCCTGGATGCTCTTGCTGGCACCACAAGGACACCCTCCCTGCTAATGGCTAAAAAAGAGAAAAAATTGGCTGGCGCAACAGAGCAGGGAGGCCTCCTTGTCAGTGCAGAATGTGGTGCTCTACTGGAAAGAAAGTGAGACAGAACACCATGAACTTGGACGAGCTAACCAGATGGTGGCATCTTAGAAGGCAGTGGCTCTTTCTTTTTGAACATAATTGGGACCTTCTGTCCTGCAGTGGCAATGAACCACATGTAAATGCTGATTAGCAGTGTGTCTAGGATGGCCATGCCCTCTGAAGACCGTCAGACTGGGGGCTCCTCCTCCTAGGGACTCTCAGAAACACAGGCCTGCGAGTACCTGAGTTGTTGGATCTGAAGCGGGATGCTGAGCGTCACTCGGAGTTTTGTCTCCCTGCCTGAAACTGGCCTGAGATTTCAGTTTCTGAAAATTTCAGTTTCACATCTTGACTCAAAAGTTCTTCCACTTGATCCTTTCTTAACATTCTAAACACATATCGTAGCTCATGCTTCTTCTCCCACACACACACTCACTCCCGTGAATCTTACTCACACATGTGGGTACAGACAGGCGCTCAGGCTTCCCACCTGAGGCAGGAGCGAGCAGAAGAATAATCTGACAGACGCTGCGTTTCTTTCATAACAAGTGTAATAATGATAACAGCAGAGTAAGCGGCATCCCCTTGTCCTCTGATTCCCTAAGGGGTGTGGCTGTGAGCAGGTCTCAGTATTAACTCAGCTTCTCAAACCAGTGCACAGGCGGGCATCTGATGGCTGGGAGTTCACTAAGACCAAGTAGAGACTCACCAGATGGAGTTATGGCCCCCATGGTAGGTCAAGTCTGCCCCATGGCCACAGGGATGAGCTGGTGTTTCCTCTATGCTATCGTCTTTCACATAGTCAGAATCACGACTTATGTTTCACATCTTTTAAGTTTCACATGATTTTCTCCCAAAATTGTTCAAGCAGGACTTCTCTGGTCTCACATTCAGACACAGATGACCCGTCTTATTCTGGAGCATCCCACATTTCTACTGCTCCTCTTTTCAAATGACTGACTCACAAACAAACAGCATGTTTATTACAGGTTAGGATTTTGCTGTATTTTGTGTACCGTCTTCCTGATTTCATGGACTTTCAATGCTCTGGATGGGTCTCTGTGACAAGGCTCCGCACACCTAGGGGGCAGCACATTGCACACTCTCCCCACGGAAGAGACCATGCCCCACATGGGCAAAGCCAGACCACTCCTGGGCCCCTCTCAGTGCATCTGCTCCTCTACTGTTTTGTTCCAAAGGTGTGCGGAGCTCCTTTGTTGGACCCTGGACTTCACAAAAGCCCTCTAGTCCACAGACAATTGTCTAAATTGAGGGTCAGAAAGTAAAAACTCTTAATTTGCCATGATAATGATGTCACTCCTAACTGCACATCTTGATCTGAGGCTTTGGAACAATCCCAGCTATGAACCTTGGTAGCAGAATGATGTCAGTACACTGTGGGTGAAATGTCCAAATAAATGGGAAATCAGCATGAAAGCATGGTAAACCACAGAAATTTTAGGACAAAGGACTTTGGGCTTATGCTCCCTGACAATCCTCACGTAACCACAAACCTTTCTCCCTCCCAGCCTGCTCTTCAGTCATTCCTATTACAATCTTCTGTTGATTTCGATGAGGTGTCTGTTCCATTAGAGACTCCTTTAACCAGCTCATCACCCCTCTCCTGCCCTCATGTTCCTCTTATGGAAACACCCACATTTAGTGCTTTTGGATTGCTGTTGTCATTTCCTTTGAGATCATTTCTGGAAGTCCAGGTGGGTGGAGAGATTCACTCATATTTTGTACTCAAATGTCTTCACTACACCTTAAACTATCATCTATCAAGGACATCAGTTAAACTCTTGCTTAATTAGTAGCCTCTGAAGTTGTCCTTGTAACCACATGGTTTTCCTCTTCTCTGCTTTTATCACGAAGGTGGCCATGAGTTTTCATACCTGTGTGGGGAGGAGCTGCTCTAATAAACTGTTCTATAGACAGTCTATGGAGGGTTCATGTGATGGTGGCTTCCCCCCGAGAGTACTTCAACTCAGCCACGCCTCAAGTCTGTCACATTACGACCTCCTCTTCACAGAAGCACTGCTTGTGCTAACATTTTTCTGTTGCTGCTCTCATGCCCCAAATTAACATATATTGGCTCTTGATTACTATGCATCAGGCCTGATGACCATGCAGAATATCATCCTACTCATCTTACGGATGAGAAAACTAAAGCTGTGAGGTTTAAGTAATTGCCAAGGGCATCTAACTCTTAAGTCTGAGGGAGCACCCAATGGGAGCCAAGTCTGATTCCAGAACGCAGAACGGCTCTGCTGCTCTGCGTTTCTGATGGAAGTATCCCCTGTGTTCTTGGCAAAAGCTAGGTATCTGAACAAAGTGGGGCAAACAAATCAAACGACACTGCATGGATCCTGAGTGTCTGGCTCACAGGAAATGAGTGTGTCTGGACACAAACAATGCTCACCGCTGGGCCAGAGTTCTTTGTGGCCAGCCTCACAAAGAACCTGATCTCCACTGTGGCATGTTTACTAATAAAACTGGAAGCTACAGTGTCTGTAGGGGAAAATGTATACAATTGCAGCTAACAACTAAGGATTCATCTGATTCATAAAATTAGCACCTGCAGTCTCAGCTCCCTTGGCCAGTCTTACATAAATGTTCTCAAAACAACAAAACTCACAGAGCACCACAACACTCTAGCGAGTTAAAGCCTCACTTCTGTGGCCCTCCAGGTCCTCCACAGATTACTGCCTGGTCCCTGAGGGCACAGACACAAGCAGAGAATCAAACAGGCAGTCAAGGTCCCTCCTTGTGTGTCCTGGCTGGGGTCTCGAGAGGCTCAGCAGATTTCGTGAGCCAGGAAGTCGCCAGAGGAGGACCCTGAGCCGGCCTCTCTGGGCCTCTCCTTCTTAGGGGTGGAGTGAAGACCTGAAGTGATGCTCTCTCAAGCTCATGCCAGACTCTACACACATGGAAGTTTTGTCTCTTCCTCAGATTAAATTTCAGCTCAAGAATGTCATGATAGGAACAGAATATATCCACTACTGGTCCATTCTATGTGCCAGTTCCACTGTTATCACATTAAAATTCTGACATGATCCGCATTCTCAAAAGATTCTTTTCTGAAAGTTGCCATGTGCACTTAACCTGACCAGGCAACATCTCTATTCCATCATGTAATCTGTGGGGTCTGGCCCACTCCCGCTCTTGTCCTAGCCCATCTCATCGGAATAGCCTCGTTTTGTAACCCTCTGCTCCCAGTCTGTTTATAGGGTTGTATGTGCTGAATCCCAATGAATAAATACAAATACTGTTAAGGTAACTGTTTCTCTTAACTGTGTCTAACATTTATCTTTATCCACATTCCTCCCTATGACTGAATCTTTCTTTCCTCATAAAATGCCTGATGCAGAGAGCTTCTGGGAGTACACTAGCATGACATGGAAGGAAAACTTTTCAGAAACTTTCTTTCTAGGAACGCTTTTTATATGTGACAGATGAAACTATTTCAACTGCCTGTAAATATAGAAGAGTAAAATTGTTTTGGAAAATCAATAGATTTGTTTAAAAATTGTAAGATATTTGCTAACTAAACAAAAAAAGGTGAAAGAGATGTGAAAGAGATGCAAACAGCTGAATATTCACAACTCAGAAATGACAACTGTTAATATATTTCCCTCAAAGTTTTCATAACAAAATATATGGATGATATTAGCTTCTTCAGTGTAGTCACAGGATACTCTCAAAAATAAAGGGAATTCCCTATACTCCATGTGGAAGCTATGGATATCCTTTGTCTCTCTGTCTCATTTCTACCTGTCATCTATCTACCTGCCTATCATCTCCATCTATTTATCATCTATCTATATAATCTGTTTACCTATATTATATTATGATATAATCTATATAATCTCTGTATATTAATGGACCTTAGCATATATTTATTGATTGTATTGACATGACTTGGATAGATAATAAAACTAATTTGGTCACTGAGATCTTCTACATCAAAACACATCAGATGTTTAAAATTTTCACCACCACCCAGCAAAATGTGTAATTAAATCATGTGCAGGAGGCATGTAATGAAATAGCTATCAAGAGACGTACTTGGCTTGTTCAGCTCGGTGGTTAAACCTCTTATGAAGACGAGTATTAAAATGCCTAAAATCCCAGGTCCCTGTATGTCATTGATAAAAACTGACTAATGGTACTAGTCTCTTCCTCACGTGGCTCTTTTCAGACCATGTTCTGAGGAGCCACAGGCCTGTTCTCAGCTAGCCCCACCTGAGGGCTGGGCCTTTCATGTCAGATTCTGAGGCAGGTGCTCAGAGTGCAGTCCTACCTCTGGGGTCCTCAGGCACATGGTGTCCTTGTTTCAGAAACTTCGCTGAGGAGAGGTATGACGCCCCTTCCATCTCTCCGTTCTGTGCCTTCACAGGCTCAGGCAGTTGAGAGCATCTTGGCGAATGTTTGTTGACTGATGAAGAGGGGATGACACATAAATGGAGTTAACGTGGAGCAAAAGACTTGTGATGCCAGAGTCATTGTATTAGACTTCTGAATCGGAAAGGTCTCAGAAACTACACTTCCAGATCAACTACGGACGAGAAAGTCTCCACAGAATTTTATTCTGAAAGAAAGAAGCCTTTGGGCTCCTTTGCTGCTCATCCCCTTCTTATGTCAAATGCTATGACTTTTGTTCAAGTAGCCTTCCAGCACCCACTGCACACCTTTGCTCCCAGAAGAGGTTTACTCCCCTCAAGGAGCTGTGTCTCCTTCAGCTCCCACACTTCAAAGAATGCTTCCGACTTTCACTAACCTTGTTGAGGAGCTAGCAAGATCCTGGGGTGTCAGTATGGATCTTGCTTTCCTCTTCAGCTCAAGTTCCATTTCTGTAATATCAAATTAAGAGTAAAGTGAGTGTAATATTCTACAGTATCACACACATCTTTCTCTGCATGCCTAATGGTCACTTTTGCATCTTTTCAAACACTGACTCCTGTGTTTCAGAACGCTAGGTATTCTTGGGCTTACAATATATTTATTGTTTATATTTCAAATGTTTCTACTGCTTCATGTTTTGTATTGCTGAACAAAAATGCATTTTTTTCTTTGCTCTTGGTTTTGACTTTACTTTCATACCATTGCTTCCTAAGTGCCCCATACAGCAGTTGCAGGAGAAACGCAGAAAGTCATCACACAATAAAACAAAAAAAAATTAGGAAGCCTTTCCCATTTGTTCTATAGGTGATGCAGTTGGCATAGGAATCTTCTGATTTACACTGTAATATAAAAATCCACTAGCTTCTTTTGTGTTATAATTTAAAAATTAAATTAGGAGACCAATCCTAAACATAGCAAGGATCCTATATAAAGTGTCATTTGTTCCATGTGACTAGTCATTTTCTTCTGACCTAATACCTTTAATCCTTACATATAGTGTCCACATCATTTTAATTGTTGATTACTTCAGAGGATTATTTTATGGGGTATCAGATTATCTGATTAGCTCCCTGTAAACTGGCCAATGCTGTTACCAGATTTCACGGCATCATGATTCAGTTACATTCAAACCAGAATTTACTGAATGTGAATGATCCAGATCTAATTTTATTTCTGGACTTCCCTGGGTAGCTCAAACAGTAAAGAATCTACCTTCAGTGTGCGAGATCTGAGTTTGATCCCTGGGTGGGAAGATCCCCTGGAAAAGGAAATGGCAATCCACTCCAGTATTCTTGCCTGGAGAATCCTGTGGACAGAGGAGCCTGATGGGCTATAGTCCATGGGGTCACAAAGAGTCGAGCATGACTGAGTGACTAACAATTTCATTTCTGAATTTGGATTTCTTAAAATTAAGACTCAAAGACTAATTCACTTCAGATGTATAATCATAACAATAAATTTCAACAGTTTCTGAAGCTAAATCTGTGGAATTGTGCCTTATCCCAAATAATTAAATTCACATTTAGCTTTATTCACTGTTCACTGCCTAAGGAAGAAACATTTGCTAACACAACTTTAGTGAAAATAATAAATATTTATGTTACATGGAAATTTCACTTCATCCCAATCACTAAGCACTGCATAAAAGCTTTGCAAATTGAATAAGCAGAAGATTATTGGTAACTGGACATGATTGATTGATCATTTCTTGGTACTAAATGGTAAAGACAATAGGCCTTTAATGTGGTTTGGTCTGAGGGAAGATTACTCTGCAGGAAGGAGCATTAACTGTGTGTCTGGATGCCCATGTCTTCCCTACCTCTGGACCAGGTGGATGGGCAAGGAGAAAGCCTGCACAAGCTCTGAAAGCTTCTGGGAACAGGTGACACCTGCTTCCACGTGTTGCTCATAGGCTGAAGCCATGTGTCAGGGCACACTCGAGCTTAATGGGGCGGGGACTTTATATAACCCTCTTACAGGTAAGGGAGGACAATTTCACATACAGTTGCAAGGGCAATGTGGGTTTGGGCCCAAGGTGATTTTCTGGTTGTGCAAATTGGAATTGGTTTTGGCTGTAAGTTTCTGGGGTCTCATTTTCTTCCCTTGACCCCCGGGGTGATCATGCCCATCTTGAAGGATGGCTGGGGCTCACTGTGACAGCAGAATGTTCCTGGATGGGGTTCCAGGAGGCCATCACCCACCTGCCCTGCTCGAGTGGCTGCATGGTGTTAAATTGTGTGAGTTTGAAGATTTTTATGTGGACTCCCCCATTCAATGCCAACATCAACAGGAGCTGTCACGGCCTCCATTTCACACATAAAGAGAGTCAAACAAGAAGCTGCATAACTTGACCGTGGTCATATTAGAATCAGTGGTGAAGCTGGGGCCAGGCCCCAGTCTTCTCCACCCCAGGAGGAGGCCCAGCTGCACGGCAGCAGGAATGCAGCTGTCACCAGGGCTCTGGAGGCACCACCCATGCTCATCCTGCCTGAGAGGAAGCTGTCCACTTTCTCCCCCTGGAGTTCAGTGGACCGCAGCTAACAGCACTCATTCTGCCAAACACAATGACCTTTCCCGACAGACAGACCTTGCCTTGGTCTACGTTGATGAAGGGGAGCTCACTTTGAGGAGCCAAAAGGAGCCAAGTGTTGGAAGATGAGGACAATGTTACAATAAGATACAGGAGTTACTGAAGTATGAATAGTGAACACAGGCAGGAGCGAGGATTTGTATGATGAATCACAGACATTTACAGTCCCTTAATAGACCAGGCACTGCAGACGGCATATTTCCATCATTTCATGTGATTCTCAGAGTGTGTCTAAAACTTGCCCAAGCCTGTCCAGCAAGCTAGCTGGTCTTAAACCCAAATTGTCTACTCTAAACCTGACATTCTTTCAATTTCATCCAGATAACCAGAGTAATGGCAATAAATAATATGGAACTTCCTAAAACACAGTCATACACACTTCCTTGAGGGTAAACACAATGTAGGAATGAGCTTCTACTTTGTTTTTGCTTTGTCCTTTTTCTGCTTTGCATACCTTTAGGTCTCCCTCTGCTCACGCGACCCAGGCTGCTTATTGAAGAGTGCTTCGTGTTTTGGGCCATTTCTGCATCCATGAAGTGGTACAAATTGTTTCCCTTCTTACTAGGACTCTGCTATATGATAGATAAATTTGTTTAATACAATAGTCCACACCAAAGGATTTGTTCATCTTCTGAACCATCTCTTCTTTCCAAATGTCCAGTTTGGAATTCCTCAACATTGGACACTAGGAAATGTGACTTTCTCTCTCTCTGTCTGTCTCTATATATGCTAATATTAATTTAACATTAAATATTTTTATAACATTTGCATATTTATATATGTATGTACATTACATGCCTATAACTTCAGACAAACTTTTAAACTCCTTTTACCTTCTTTATTCAGTATCTACATCAGGTGAATAGAGATTTTTGCACAGATGAATGTTCCCGTTTCAGTTTAATGGTTGCTCCTAATAGTGAGATGAGCTTGATCAAATATATAAAGATATCAAGCCCAGACATGGAGAGAAATTAAGCGTTTTTGCTGTGTGAAATCCCACAGGATATGGAAGGGTGGCCAAGTGTTATTATATAATAACCTTCTCTATTTCTGAAAGTTCTCTATTAAAGAACAAGTGGTTAGAATTGACTTCACCAAAAAATAATTTATTGTAATCAATACAGTTCTTCATTTGATTAGAAAACCCCCACGTGTAATAAATGCATATAAATCCACACCACATAATGTACATAAATACCACACCACATACTAACAATGTGGTGATGTTTGCATTTATCTCAAGGTCACACCAATTAAACAATTTACATTTTATTTTTCTCTCATACACTAAAAATCTTTCTTTACATTTGGTTAGCTCAAACTTCTTCTTCTAGATCTTTACCAAATATGAAAGTAAGACCCCAAACCTTTAAGAAACATTTCCACAAAATTCCTTTTCATAATTTTTGAATGTATTAAATTATTAGGAACCATTGATATATGTTATCAGGAAATGTTTGTGGCATCTGACATTTAAGACATATTCTAAATTAGAAAATAAGCATAGACACAGATGTTTACCTTTCATATCAAAAGTCAGTTTTGGTAAATGAACATGAACTCTTTCCAAAGAAATTTGTTTGAATGTAAACCAAGGTGCACCTGACCCCCAAACACTGCTTCTGTCACCTTCATTTCTGTCATTCACCAACAGTCCTTCAGAATCCATCCCCATACACATCCTGCTGTTGACCTCTGCTGTCAGCCTGTTCCACCAGGGAACATGTCACAACTTATACCTCCAGGAATTTAACTAAAGGTACAGCTGAATCCTTGGCAGAGTGAGGTTCCTAGTGGTGCGTTCATTTTCAATCAGATGGCAGTTTTCTTAACATTTATCCTACCTCACTCTGCATCTTCTCTATTCTCTCTGAGTATTCCCCTAAGCGCTCAATTTTCCCGAGATCTCTCTAGAGGCCTTGGTGGTAGGATACAGACAAAGCCCTTTATAGAATCAGATGAGACATATAAGCTATTCAGATCCCTGGGCTCTACCACAAACCTGCTGAATCCTCATTTCAGGGAGTGGCCAGAGTTTTTCTGCTGTGGCTGAAATGCAGTCTTTTCATAAGCCATACAAATGGCATCATGGAAGGATGTGTCAGTAGAATGATCCCAGTGATGTCACTGATTTCTGCAACCTAATTATACACTGTCTTACATGGCTGAAGGATCCCAGCAGATGTGGTTCAGGTCAAAGACCTTAAAACGGGACATTACCCTGTATTATTTTCAGTGTGCCCATCTAATCACATGAGCCTGTAAGAGGAGAGAATGTTCTCTGGTTGGAGACAAGAGAGGCTGGCAGAAGTGAAGTCTGAGAAGCTTCAAGTGTGAAACAAGCCTGACCTCCATGGCTGGATGGAGCAACATGGAAACCTGAGAAGACATTTGGGGGCCTCCAGGAACAAAGACCAGCCCTGGCTGAGAGCCAGCAAGGAAATCAGGAATCTCAGTCCCACAACCACAAAGAACCGAATCCTGCCAACACTGGATGAACTTGGAAGCTGATATTCCCTAAAGCCTCTAGCAAGGAATGCTGGATATCACTCCCAGAATGCAGCTCATGCCCAGAGGAGGTATCAGAAATGTCTTCCTATTGGGAATCAAGTCCTGCATCTGTGTGCCTCACCATGGTAGACTTTCCTTCTAAATACCACAGAGAGCTTCCCCACCTGTAGTCTGTATGACAGTCTGATCTGGACACCAGGTCTTGCTGGGTTTGGCCAAAGTTGGATTTGTTGATCCTCAACAATTCTCCCCTGGCTTCTCTTTGCACCGTCACTGGCTGATATCACGGAGGCTGCAGATGCCATTTCTAGCAGTGTGGCACAAGGTGCCAGAGCTCAGGTATACTGAGGCACACACAGAGCCATCACCAAGAACTCCTGCTTCTGCCCTTAGACATGGAATTTCAACATCAGACCAGCTGGATCCCACTCATGCTGTCTCCATGCTGGATGCTGATATGGAGGGTACCATCTTTCTTCTGTGGATGGTGGTGGCTGCCTGCGCTGGCCTGCCTCCTCCACCTCCTCCTTGCTTGCCTTCTGCTTCACATCAGGCCATGGATAACTCAGGGTTTTCCCAACGAGGCCCAGTTAGGTTTTGATGTTTTAAGGGAAAACACAATATTTTGGACTAGGACATTTGGGGATATTTTGTATCAAAGAGCAGACACACTGACCAGACCATGTGTGCATATGTATTCCTGGGCATGGAGCCAGGACTCTGCAGCTATGACAAGTGTCTCCAGGTGATTCAGAGCAGCTGGTGTAAATGCTGAGAACCACACTCTAGGTATTTCCCTGTGCCTTCTGAACCCTTGTCATCATCGTCTCCTCCAGTAGACTGGAAGCTCCATGTTAATCTGATGGACCTAATTCATGCTCAGGTACAAATGGCTGATGACTTGTTGAAACCTGTTACTCTTTTAACCTCAGAAGTGAGTATACTGGCATTTTCAGCAGTAAAGAAAGTGACAAAGCCTTTGTGGCTCCTGACAACCACTGTGCACAGCCTTCTCCAGGACTCAGCCCATGACATTTGAACTGTCAGCCATGCCTGCAGCTCTCCAAGCTGGGAGGACCCATGGCTCAGAAGCTTGTCACTGAGGAAGGCTAAACAAGATACAGTTATGTACACAGTAGCTTGCATATGGGGACCAAGTCCCTAAAATTGGACTTTTTCTCTTTCTTAATGACAAACAATAAAATGGACAGTTAAAAATCAGTTGGAAGTTTGACCTGCATGTAAATGAAACATACCCATGTCCCATCCCTTGGGAACCGTTCCCTCGGGTTAGGGTGGAAATTGCTTTGCCATACATTGTGGGCAATCTCCCATGAGGAAATCTCATCCAATTCTCCACAGGGACAATGGGTGTCACTGGTTTGTACTTTGCTGTAGGACTGATCTCAGTTTGTTGTTCCCCTTCTGCCTTGATACTGTTCCTGTTCATGATTTACCGTTTGGACGTCAAATGCACTTCTGAGTCTGCACGTGATAAAACCCAGTGGATAATGATGGAGACAAAGTGCTAAAGGCAGCTGTACTTCCCACCTCTGATGACGTAGTGAGGACCTGGAAAGCTGTCCCTGAAACCTGGTGTCTGTCACCTGGTTCACAGTCAGTCTGTTCAAGGATTTGGAAGGGAAGGGGGAAGTGGGTAAAGAATAAACAGACAGACAACCTCAGAGACAGAGCAACTCGAAGAGAGAATGTTCTCCTCGAGGTTTCAAATGCTGCAACTACTGGCCCCTCACCCCATGTTCACTGGCAAATTGTGATGTGTATTATTGAGTCATTGTGACAAAAGGGAGTCTTACATACATTTAAAAGCACAGGAACTGGGGCGTTTGGTTTTGACCTCCCTCCCAGAAAGACACCAAGAGCTGTGACATGCTTAGCAGGTATCTGGGTATGTGGGGCATGGATGGAGACAGTGCCACCCACTCCAGCAGGCACATGGCCAAAATTAGCCAACACTGTAGGTGCTGTATTTCAGCCTGGATGGGCAAAGTGCTGTCAGTTCGGTTTAGTTGTTCAGTCATGGTGACTCTTTGCGACCCCATGGACTGTAGGTGTCCGGATAAAGGAGAGGATCTCTGCCCCCTTGGAGTTCAGATCCAGGTAAGAAAACAGAACCACGTGATGGAACACTCAGGAAAGGGCCATAAAATAAGACAAGTATGGAGGTAATCACAGGGTTAGGGTTAGGGCTAGAGTGAGATGAGTGGGGGCTGCAGTAGTCAGAGTTCTGGGCGTGTTGGTGATGAACCCCATATGCTTCTTGAGAGAAAGGACTGGGTTCACAGGAGCTGAGGCACCATCTGCGTGCCTCAGGAGATGGCAGAGCTGGACTCCCGGGGCCTGTGAAACAGCAGTTCTCTCCAAGGGTGTTTCCAGGTGGTCACCCTGTGAGGAGCACTTGTCAGAGTACGCCTTTAGGAACAGCACTGCACTCCAGTCTCAGACACAGTGAGAAATGGTGACCACAAAAGAAGGCACCCTGAGGGTGGAGGATTTTACTTCAAACTGTTGTAGGTAAGAGAAAATTTTTTTTCTCCAAAATACATTTCCTTAAAAAATATAGGCACAGATGAGTAGATTTTAGGAGGGACTTCAATGGTTTTTATTTGTATTTATAGATGAGTGATCTGTCTTTTAGCTGAGCTGTAAAATGAAGTCTGTATTTAGTATTCTTAGGAAAACAATTAAACATTAGCGTGTTTAAAAAGGACACAGCTGATTGTGAGTAAAACAAACAAACTGAAACACATTACTCAGAACAAAGTCACTCCTCAGAAGGTAATGTTCTTCCTTTCTTCTTCAGTGTGGGGTCCAATGGCCACTGGCTGTACTAGGACAGCGATTTTCCTTCCTGGAAGAAGTGGCATTTTAGTGATTGATAAGGTGCATTATTTTAAGTACATAATAAGCTGTGGCCATTCCAGCTGAGTGGAGCTATCTAAGTAGAAGGTCATCATCATGGCCATTAGGAAGGAAACAGTTTCTAAAGATGATCCCCTTTAACTCCGGCTAAAACTGCACTCCAGTCCATTAAAGAGGTGACCTGGCCCTGCCGCAGCCTCAAGAGCCCATGCGGTGTGTTGGGGAGGCCACTGCGTGGGTATGAGTGTGACGCGCTCCCTTCCCGAGCGGCTGTTTCCTGTTGCTGCGTCCAAGGGATGTGGGTGGAGGAGGTGGCCTGACGGATGGAGTGATCTGTCAGGTGCTTTAGTGGCCATGTCCAACCAACTGATATCTCCTAAGGGACATGTCTGGTGAACTTTTCCCCAGGCAACAATGATGAGCTGTTTTTTTTTTCCTGGCTTCACTATGGGGGTCCAATCTCTCGAGGCCAGATTTATGACTAAGTAATGCAAGAAGACTGACCACAGGTCAGGTGTGAGGGGTGTCCACGAAGTTTTCACCGTCCAGGTGACCCTCCTGGCCTGCCTTCTATGAAGCCCTCTGCATCACCAGGATGTTTTTACCATGTTAAGAAACAAACATTGTAGCCAGTCCCCAGGGTCCTGGGTGGGCGATGGGAGAAGAGGCTTCATCCTCAGGGAGGGAGAAAATAAGGGTGAGTAAGAGTGAGTCTTCCACTCTTCTCTTTGGTTTGACTAAAAACTTCAGAACTTGAACTTCATGGTGAGGATGAGCTAATAGAGAATACACAACTAACTACTCACTGAACCCAACACAAAAATGATCCAAACTGAGACGAGTTTCAGGGGTGTGCTGTCAGAGACCCAGACCACCTGCTCAGGTGCTGCAGGAGGCAGGAGGCTCTCTATGAGGCAGTGGACGGGAGGGGCTTGGTTGTTGGGGGGACATCTCTTTGCAGAGACCCCAGGAGCTCCAGGAAGCCAATGCCAGCTCTACGTAACACACACCTGCAATCAGACTCTCCTGAAGAGTCAGAGTTCCAATACAATGAGGGGATCCCTGGATGGGGTGCTTAGCAAAAATTATCAATGAAAATTTACTTGAAGAAGTTTTACACTTTATTTTCTGTCACATTTAATGTAATCACACAACATTCTCCCATCTTATGTCACTATATTAGTGCATTTTTAGTGTTACAAGTGTAAAAAACATAAAGCTTCACTGTATTTTTATGGTTTTAGCTGTTCAGTTTTAAAGTGTTACATACCACACTGCCACCAGATCAGCCACAAAATTATCTTGCTACAATTGCAAATAAGAGAATGGTATGACAGGGAAGCCCGCCCTGCTGCAGTCCAAGGGGTCGCAGAGTCGGACACGACTGAGTGACCGAACAACATTGAAGGGGCAAGTAACTTCTTTGAGGACACGGCCCTCCCCACTGTCAATAAGTATGGATTTTCAGAGCACTTAATGTCAGCAGTGACCAGATGTGTACTCAGAGTCAGACATCATTTTTGCCCATCAAGCCTGAGTTGGAGTGAGAGCTGTTGTGAAAACAGGAAAAAAAATAAAGAAGATGAATCCTTGAAATATGGACACAGGGAACATAGTCCACAGCAGATTCAAATCAATAGCTGTTCTAGGGGACTCTTTTTCCACTGGGGTTTGCCTGAAATATGCCCCTGACCTTTTTGTGTCCCAAAGACAACTATTATTTTTGAGCTAACATGTACTATTTATTATTATAATTTTCACAGCCATTAGAAATAAATCATTTTAATATCAAGTCAATATTTTCACCTGATTCATAATATCTCTAAAAAATATATCAAGAATGTGTACTTCTCAAGAAATAAATATTAAATATACTAGCTCTGTTACCAGGCAATGAATTCTTAACTACTTCATTGAAACAGAGTTTAGCATATCAACTTTCATTATCTTACAGAAGTTGACTTTGGTGAAAAACACAGTTCAGTTCAGTTCAGTTCAGTTCAGTTCAGTATCTCAGTTGTGTCTGACTCTTTGTAACCCCATGAATCGCGGCACGCCAGGCCTCCCTGTCCATCACCAGCTCCCTGAGTCCACCCAAATCCATGTCCATGGAGTCGGTGATGCCATCCAGCCATCTCATCCTCTGTCATCCCCTTCTTCTCCTGCCCTCAATCTTTCCCAGCATCAGGGCCTTTTCCTATGAGTCAGCTCTTCGCATCAGGTGGCCAAAGTATTGGAGTTTCAGCTTCAACATCAATCCTTCCAATGAACACTCAGGGCTGATCTTTAGGATGGACGGGTTGGATCTCCTTGCAGTGCAAGGGACTCTCAAGAGCCTTCTCCAGCACCACAGTTCAAAAGCATCAATTCTTTGGCACTTAGCTTTCTTTATAGTCCAACTCTCACATCCATACATGACCACTGGAAAAACCATAGCCTTGACTAGATGGACCTTTGTTGGCAAAGTAATGTCTCTGCTTTTTAATATGCTGTCTAGGTTGGTCATAACTTTCCTTCCAAGGAGTAAGCGTCTTTTAATTTCAAAACACATGCCTCCTACAAATTCCTGGAATTTGGTAAAGATTGGAATCTATGTTTTGATTTTCAACTGAGGTATAAATGTTGCTGTGAGTTTTATGGCATTTCAAACTACTCTACTATTTGGACACACCATTCTTAGATAATGCACCCATGCCCTAGGCCATGGTTATCTTCCACAGATAGCATAGTTGAGATTTCCTCAGGCTTACAGTAGGAGAAACAAGTTGCTTAGATTTCCTATTCTCCCAGGACACCTGGACTATGTCAACTGTTGAAGATTTCTGCCCGCCTGTGCTCTTGTGAGTAGAAGACGAGAAACAGGAAGGAAGAGCAGAGAAAAGCTTAGTGTTAAGAAAGATGCGGAATGATAGGATATGGTGACAATTCAAAGGTGTTTCTTTAAGGAAGTAAAAAAACATATCTGCACAGGTGAACAACAAGTGCCGATTTTCAGATGCAAAATGAATGAGACACGGGTATGAAATGTACAGTGTGGAGAATAGTCAATAACCATATTATAACTAGACTTATGGTGATAACTTTAAAATATACAGAAATATTGAATCTTTATTTTGTGTAATAGGAGGTAACATAGTGTTGTAGATCAATTATGCTTCAAAGACAAACTCAGAAAAAGAGATCAGATTTGTGGTTACCAGAATAAGGGGTCAGGGAAGGAAAAATTGGATTAAGGCAATCGAAAGGAACAAACTCCCAATTATAAGATAAATACGTACTAGAAATGTAAAATACAACAATAATAAAATTAACGCTGGTATGTTATTACAATGAGGCTTTCCTGGGGGCTCAAACGGTAAAGAATCTGCCTGCAATGTGGGCAACCCATGTTCAATCCCTGGGTCGGGAAGATCCCCTGGAGAAAGGAATGGCAACACACCCCAGTATTCTTGCCTGGGAAATCCCATGGATAGAGGAGCCTGGCAGGCTACAGAACATGTGGTCGCACAGAGTCAGACACGACTGAGTGACTAACACTTTCACTTTTCATATTATTACACTGAGTAAATCCTCAGAATTCTCATCACAAGGAAATTTTTTAAAAAAAATTTCTTTAATTTTGCATATATTTGCCTTATAATTGGATGTTCACTAAATTTATTGTAATAATCACTTCATGCTCCATATGTAAGTCAAATCACTATACTGTACACCTTAAGCATATACAGGGCTGTATGTCAATTATATCTCAATAAATCTGGGGAAAAAAGAAAAACCCCGTAACCACAGAGCAGTGTACTGACATAAGAGTCAGATGCATCTAGTAACCTGCCTTTCCAGATGGACACACCTAGTGTCATTTTTTTTCATGGTGTGTCCTTTGAATGCTCTCACTCTGTGGTTATTACTATCATTTTGGAAACATGGCAATATATACTGCCAATGGCTCTAGCTGGAGATGTCCCCCAGATGTGTAATTTTAAAGGCTTGTGCCTTTCTGTGACTGGTGTGGGCATGGGTTCTCAGCTGTCAGTGTCTGGCAGGGCACTCACAGTGGCAGGTGTGTCTGACACTTTTCACATGACTATGAGGGCTACACTGCAGGCGACAGATGTGCTGTTTACACTTTTGCTTTTGTTGCTCTATTTGTAACCACAATTCAGAAACATCACACTTGCTGGGAGAAAACAGGTCTGTCTTTTGAAGGATTCCTCTACTTAAAAGGTGTACAAGGGAGATTCTGATGTCCAGTTGTGATGCAGTAGCTGGCACAGGGCTAACTCCTTCCACTCTTGACAGCCTTGACACTGGACAAGATACACGAGGCACGGTTGTCAGGCTCTGGTAAAGGCAGTCAAGGCACCATCCATTGGAGGGTATTTGCTTTAGAAATGGGAAGCTCGTGGAGTGAGTGCCACGACCACACTTGTTCTCCATCTGTGGGCAATTTCCTACCACAGGATAAAACTAAGGCATCCAAGCAGAGTGCTGTGATACCACTGAGCTGAGAGCTCAGAGTTGGGGGTGGAGCAAGAGTAGGGGCTTGAGTCTCCAGGCTTTGCCATGGAGAACAGGAGCTCACAGAGCAGGGCTTTTATGCTCAGGGTGAGGGGCAGCAAATCATGTCAGGCAAAAAGAGTGCTCTGAGGTTAAGAACTGAGATTCTGAAGGTCACATTAGGTAGGGTCTGTCGGAGTTTTGCCAGCCAAAGTGGGAGAAAATGCAACTCCTCATAAAAGATCTAGATGTGGATAAGAAATACAAGAAATGCATAACATACCCATCGTGGGCTGCACTACAACCGCCCCTGGCCACTGTTAGGCAGCATCTTGTGGGGAGAGGACCAAAGAAAGCCTACGTGTAACTGAATAAAATCATAGCACAGGAGAGTGCTCGATACTTTGCTAAAGCAGTACAGAGAAAAATTTACAGCAATGGTGCTCACGTCAGACAAGAAGAAGGCTTTGACGTCAGTGAGAAAAGTGTATACTTTAATAAACTAGACCAAGAAGAGCAAAATAAATGTGAGGTAAGTATGCTGAAGGAAATTATAAAGATAAAAGCAGAAATCAACTCAATTAAAATAAGGAAAATAGTCACAGTATAATAAAAGAATATAAAATCTGGTTCTCTAAGATGATTAGTGAAGTGAATAAATCTGAATCTATACTGATCAATACACTAAGAAAGGAAGAGCAAGCAGATTACTAATACCGGGAATGAGATGGGGGCATCGGATCCCATGGCCAATAAAAGAATGACAGTTCAGTTCAGTTCAGTCACTCAGTCGTGTCCGACTCTTTGCGACCCCATAAACTGCAGCACGCCAGGCCTCTCTGTCCATCACCAACTCCCGGAGTCTACCCAAACCCATGTCCATCGAGTCGGTGATGCCATCCAACCATCTCATCCTCTGTCGTCCCCTTCTCCTCCCGCCCCCAATCCTACCCAGCATTAGGGTCTTTTCCAATGAGTCAACCCTTCACATGAGGTGGCCAAAGTATTGGAGTTTCAGCTTCAATATCAGACCTTCCAATGAACACCCAGGTTGATCTCTCTTAGGATGGATTGATTGGATCTCCTTGCAGTCCAAGGGACTCTCAAGAGTCTTCTCCAACACCACAGTTCAAAAGCATCAATTCTTCGGCGCTCAGCTTTCTTCACCGTCCAACTCTCACATCCATACATGACCACTGGAAAAACCATAGCCTTGACTAGATGGACTTTTGTTGGCAAAGTAATGTCTCTGCTTTTAAATATGCTATCTAGGTTGGCCATAACCTTCCTTCCAAGGAGCAAGCGTCTTTTAATTTCATGGCTGCAGTCACCATCAACAGTGATTCTGGAGCCCCAAAAAAGAATGACAAGGGGAAGAATAATTCTGTATTAATAGATGACAATTCCTTGGAAGATACAAATCACCAAAGCTCACTTAAGAAAAATACGACTAACCCTGTAACTAGGAAAAAAATTTAACAGTTTCAGTGGTGAATTCTATTAAGCATACAAGAAAGAATAATCACAATTCTATACCAACCTTTCAGTTTATGTCTGCATTTACCCAGCATTAAACTAGAAAAAGATATTATAAAAAAATCAAACACAAAATCAATATCCTTCATACCTACAGACTCAGTCATTTTTAATAGATTATTTTTAGAATGTGTTTGGGTTTGTAGCAAAATTGAGGGGAGGGTATATGATTTCCCATATATCCTTTGCCCACACACTGATTATTCGGTATGTACAGTGCATCTAAATCAAAATGTAAGTATTCATTTGTATTTGTAGAAACTTACAAGCTGATTCTAAAATTTAAATGGAAATTCAAAGCACCCAGAATAATTAAGGTTAAATAAAAATAATAGAATGGGAGAATATTTACAATAAAGATAGGAAATTAAACCAATAGAATAATATGGAGTCCAAAAACTCTGCTAATTTGGTCATCTGATTTACAACAAAGGCTCCAAAACAATTCAACAGCTAATGGTAGTCTATACAAATTTTTTTCACTTTTTTTTTCATCTTTTCACTAAAAAAGAGGCCACTGATATAGAAAAAAAATTAACTTTGACCCCTACCACATAGAGAACAAGTAATGTGGACTGAAATGTACACCATGGACTATAAACCACCTGGAAGAAAGCACTAGAAATTTTAGTTTGGCAGATTTTTTAAATAAACAAGGCAAACAATAGAAGTGTTGGACATGGACAAGCAGAAAAGTTTTGCTTCATCATAATTAAACTTTGCTGTTCATCAACAAACACTGTAAGAAATGGAATCTCAATCCATGTATATTTGCAATATACATGTCTGTCAAAGCTCTTTTAATTGTAATATATTGTTTAAAGAAATACTACAAATCAGAAACAAAGAAAACCAATGTATAAAAACTGCAGAAGAGACTTGAATAGATACATCACAAATATAGATATAAAAATAAGTGATAAACAGAAAGTTTTCAGCATCATTAATCATCAGAAAATTGCAACTTAAAACCATGAACTACACATACACTGGAGAGGTAAAGTTAAAAAGACTGAAATTACATGAGGATTTTTTTCATGTTTTCAGAGGTCTTCTAAAGCATCAGTGCACATATCTATAATATTTGGAGAAACATGGGAAACACTTGTCTGTCCTGATATACGACACTGTCATAATATGGTAATACCATCTGCCCCATACTCTTTCCTTGAAATTTTATGTTTTATTTAGTTCCTTTACCTGAATGCTTAACAAGTGCTCTCCTCTAGATGTATTTAGAGATTACAGATGGACATGCAATCCACACCAAGATTCCAGTGCAATCTGTGCTGTCTTGTGCCCTCCACACGCAGCTGCCAGAGAGAAGAGCTGCCTGCACTTAGATTTATGCTCCCTCCTCTGCAAGAGACCACGTGGGCACCACTGCACCCGCCTTAGACTAACTGTACAATTAGCACTGTGATAGAAAGTCCCTGAGTGAACACAAGCTCCCTTGTGACAAGATTAACTCCAGGGACTCTAGGCAACAGGAACAAGTCACAAAGTGCAAACTAATTAAGTTTGGAGGACAGGAATGAGGACAAGGGAGGTCAAGCAGCTGGCATGGTGGCCGCAGAGCCCAGAGCAACAGAAATGAAAGTTCAGCTAAAGCAGTAGAAATAGAAACGTTTTCAAATTGAATTTTGTGATTTTTCTCTCTGGTTCTCTTGTCATTTTCTCTGGACTATATATATATATGGAGTGGTAGGAGTACAGGAAAGAAAGAAAATGTTATAATTATGCAAACACAAAAAATACAGTAAGTGAGAATAGCAATATTTTGAAACTTATAGTAGAGCATATTGTTCAGTGGGCAGACAGTTGAAGGGAGCCTGCAAAAGGGGAAAGTTCATGTTCTCACTAAATCTTTTTTTCTTTTTCTTCCAGTTATTGAAAGCACAGAGGATATGGGCCCAAGGGTAAAGAAACTGCTTTTCTGGCAAAGTTGCCATCCACCCCCTGAATATACAAAACATGGGAAGCTTAAAAATATAAACACAAACAACAAAAATGAAATAAAAGTAGCAGATAAAAATAATGATGCCATACCTACAGTTTATGGAACTAAGAAAAGAAAAAGACTTTTCTGGAATCACAAAATGGAACATCAACATTCTTCCATTTAATCCTATCACATGCAATCTGAAAAAAAATGCTTCTCAACATTCTTATGACTTTTTACTGATGTAAATCATTGCTAAATGGCAAAATCACAATACAGTACAGTCCCTCACTGGATGTGTTCTAGAAATTTAAAAATCTATGCTGGCATTTCAGTAGAAATCTGTACAATGGTCCATGTTGCTGTTGTTTAGTTGCTAAATCGTGTACAACTCTTTTGCAACCCCGTGGACTACAGCCTGCTAAGCTCCTCTACCTGTGGAATTTTCCAGCAAGAATACTGGAGTGGGTTGCCATACTCTCCTCCAGGGGATCTTCCAGACCCAGGGATTTAAACTGCATCTCTTGCGTCTCCTGCATTGGCAGGTGGATCATTTTACTCAACCACCTGGGAAGCCCACAATGGTCCATATTGACAATAAATGTTAATGATTTTTACAGACTAGTTAGAAAATGCAGTAGGACACATGGAATATAATGCTTCATCCCTGTGTGAGTGTAACTGTAGAGAAAATGAGGAAGATAAATGATTGCCCCTCCCCATTATGTAGTTCAGGACACACTGAGCCAAGGAAATGGGACAGCAGTTTGTGGAAAAGGCTCCCAGTAATCCAGTATCTTTGAACTATGCTGTAAAATATATGTGACAAAGCATACCAGTTAAAGTTCCCTGGACAACTGACATCCAGAGTAAACCTGCACTTAATAATCTTGTGAAATAGCTGGAGGCAGCAGTTAGAAAGCTCACAGCACACATGTGCAATGTAACCTTGCAGATTCACAACAAGCATTATCATATTATACAATATTGGAAACTCTGGGATGAGAAAAAAACAACTCTCATACTTTGTTAAACCCACAGGATCCCATCTCAAATGTCATTTTTAAATGGAAAAACTTTTTAAGGTGTGCTGATTCATGGTGTACGTATTTATAGATGTAGCTCTTCAAGTGATGTGAGTACTGGCAACAAGTAATTTTATTCTTCAAATATTTGCGAATATGAGCTAAGCAGCATTAAGTGAATGGGAACCTGTGGAAGTGTCCAGTGAATTCAGCAAGGACATTTTGTTTAGATTCCTCACAGGGACTCTCCTCCACTCTGACTTTCCCATCCTAAAGAGTAGCTTAAATGGTCAGTAGAGCACCCCCATCTGTGACAGAGCAGGTACTGGTGCCTGGTGACTGGTGACTGGCGTGTGAGTGACTTCTGTCCACTCCAGAGGGCAGAGAAGATGAACAGATGGGTGCCATCTTGGGCAGGGCTCTATCTGTGATTTTTAGATTTATCTGTAATCTTCAGAATGTTGTCAGTGCATTAGAGGATTGCCAGTGAGTCTCAGCTTAAGTGTCAAACATTCTTTACTAACCTTGGCCTGGAAATAAAAGCAGAGCTTTGCTGGATTAAGTTGTTAACGATTCACTGATCTGAAGAGATTATTATGACAGTCAAACCAAATTTCCTGTTTGGAAACTAATAAATGGCACCGAACTACTTTTCTGATGTAGCAGGAAAAAATCCTGAATCCTACTGTCACAAGCTCTAAAGTGTTTTCAAGTATTAGTGTTTTGTTGTGCCTATACTTTGATTTCTCTTTGCTTTGGTTTTCTCTATTCTTAACAGTCCCATTTACATAGCTCAATATGCCCACTGAACCTATAAAAAACACCTCATTGTATCTCTGATTTCAGTTGATACATTATGCATATATCCTAATATCTTAAGCCTGCCATCCTTTTATATCTACATTAAAATGTGGAGGCAAAGTTTGATTTTGTACTGTGTCAGTCTACTTATTTTCCATGCTGGTGCTGAGCACCATCCAAAGCAGCTTGCTCCTGGCATCATCAGTGCAGCCTGCAAGAAGATAGTCCTGGGGGCAGATCACTAGAGGTGCTTTAATCCTTCAGACAAGTTTTCAATACTGTTTACACCAGGGACTTTCTTGTACAAATCCTCTTTACACAGACAAGAATAACATGGCAAGGAACTATTTGTCTCTGATCTCTGCAAAGAAGGAGAGCAAATGGGAACCCGTAGGGGGTTTTCCATCTTTTAAACATACCAAGAGGAGATTAATCAAAGATCTCTCTGCTGTCTGATGTACAATCAGTTACTTAGCTGCAGTGCCACTGATCAAGTTATGGCGGAATCACAGGATCACAGCACCCACCGTGGTGCACGGCTGGATCAGAAACCTAGCAGGTATGTGCTCACAAAGAAGCTGCTGGATGGTTAGCTCACTATTCCCTAAACAGTCTCAAACACAGTGCCTTAAGATCTTTGTCCTCAGTCCATAGCTGGCCTTCTCTCCGTGGATATTCTCTGTCTTATCATTATGGATTTGCCCATGATTTAAGCAATGTTTCTGTTGTACGTCATACACACACAGGGTACTTTCATGGATGTGAGCTCAGTGCCCATATGTCACACATGAAAATAAGGGGTATGTGTTGAGATGGATGGTATGCAATGTTGAATGTGATGGCATTTTACTGAATGCACTATTGGTAACAACACTTTGTGTTACTGGCATCTATAGTGCATGGGCAATAGGGTGAAAATCCCATGCCCCTTAAAATAAATCTAGAACATCTGTACTATGTTTAACAACCTCTTGGAAGTCAATTCAGTCACCTGAGTTTCCCAAGCACCTCTTCAATCAGAAAACACTTTTTGGGGATAGAGGTATTTTCTGTCCTGGAAGCAAACACATGACTGTAGATGACCTAAGAATCCCTGCCTCCCAATCCTCGTCATGTTCTCCTGACGCGTGTCAGTCGAATAATCAAGGATTCCTCTCTATCTACGTTCAGCACTCCTCAGTCTCTCACTCAAAACTCATCTTCCACACACCTCAGTGGATAAGTCAAGGCCATTCTCACCAGATCCTCTACTCCATAGTTTATGATTCACATTGAATACACAAGATAGCTTGTTTTCAACAGATTTCCAAGTGGGGCCAATAGACTTCCATCCACAAGCATAACATCCCATAAACCTTTCAACAGTAGCTTGAAGGCAGACGAATAAGCCTGCCATACAATCCACACAAAAAAGCGAAGACAGAAAGGTACAGCATTAAAGACTGAAAACACACACACACAGACAAGGACTAATTGGAAAATGATGAGCAATAGTTCACTCAAATCTGTGCATCTGCGATTTCCTCTAAATGGCTCTTTTCCTAGGCAACAATTTGTGCATAATGAATTCATTTTTAGCATCACATAACTTTATTTTGGGGGTGTGCACACTTTGAGAAACTACATAAGGCAGTGAGATCATGAAGAAAAAAAAATTTTTACTCTGAAGGTGTCAATTTGAATGTAATTACAGCACATATGCGTGAAGCAGCAAACAAATCAAGACAGAACTTAAAACCCTCCTAAGCTTTTGATAGAAAAATTACATAATGAAGAATAATACTCTGATTGGACCATTGTCTTTCTTTTAGAATATGGGAGAAACAGAAGGCAGTGTCTGTATGGAAACTGACATATTATGAATAAAATAAAAGGAGTTTTTGGGCAAAGTCTCTCTTCCTTGCGTCAGACTGTGCAGGTAGCATACTGACCAGTGAAGATGTTTTCAATTAAAAAAAAAAGAGAGACATCAAAACCAAAAAACCACAATACCCATAAAACACTGGGTCTTGCTGCATCTGTCTTATGACATGAGTAGCTTGATAGACGACTGGAAATCAAACGATCCCTGAAATGCTCTTTATAAGTCCCCTCTTCATCTACCTGATAAGAATAGGGATTTCCAGGTGTTAAGGAACTGACCTTAATTAAGTCACAGATTGTTAGAGGAAAAGTCAGAGATTAGAGCCCTGGGCTAGGATCTCTGCGCAGCATCTCATTGTTATTAACTTGGGTGTTTGTTTACTTTTCTGATATTTATTCTGTAGAACAGGTAATACACAAATGCATACAAAAAATGTGAAGTTCATTTGTCCCCATCTATCCAATGTTCCTCCTCAGAAGTAACAAGCTTTACTTATTTCATATTTATTTTTATTTACAAGCGTACATACCCATAGACACACATTCATCTATTCCTACTGTTTTGCTTAAAATACATATACAGCTGTCTCTTTCCCTTAAATGCTCCCTACTGGGTTCTCAATTTTATTGATGTACATAATTTATTTAACAAGTCTTCCATTAATGGGTATTTATGTCTCATCCAATTTGTGTTTGTATAAACCACGCTGCAACAATCTGTACATGCCTCATTTCCCACAGGTGAAAGAATATCAGCAAAATAACAGCTAAGGAGAAAAATTCTGCTAGATCAAAGTAATTTCCGTACTTATGTTTGTGTATATGTGAACACACACTGGGTATTGTAAAAATTACCTTCCTCTGAGTTCTGCCGATTTATCCTTCATGAACAATAAATGAGACAGTCTGTTTTCCTATTTTCTGGTGGGAAGTCTATCTACCTATCTATCTATCTATCATCTTTACCACTTAACTAGGTGAAAAATTGTCAATTGTTTTTAAATTTTCATTTCTTTTATTAAAAGGGAGTTTGAGCATCTTTTCCTATGTTTAAGAAACAATGTTTCCTTTTCTGATAAATGTGTATTTAACACACACAGTACATATATGTACATATGTACACACAGTTATATACATTATATACACAATATATATACTATATATTATAGGTTTTATATATATTATAGGTATTATATATATTATAGGTATTATAATATTATAGGTATTATATATAACTATTATACATGTACTATAAATACTATATATTATAGATATATTATAAGTATTATAATGTTATAGGTATTATATAAATTGCATACTTAAAACGCACAGTACACACACAAAGATTGATCCAGGAATCACAGTGGCTATTATATATATTATAGGTATTATACATAACTATTATATATGCACTATATATACTATAAGCATTATAATGTTATAGGTATTACATATACTAAAGGTATTATATAAACTATATACTTAACAGGCACAGTACACACACAATGACTGATCCTGGAATCACAGGGGCCCTCCAGGAAACCCAAGCAAACCCGAGGGCCCTGGGTGCCCACGGCCCGGCCCGCAGGGCAGCAGAGCCACCTCAGGCCACGGTCACCATTGGTGGACCGGCTCCCTTCCCACCTGCGCTGCCCGGTCACCCGCACACGCTCCTGGTAGAGACCGGGAAGCCGCTGGGGCCCCCGAAGGGTCGCCTCTGCCTCCGCAGTGCTCACCCCTCGGCCCTCCGTTGGATGCCGTCCTGTGGAAACTAGGGGCCTGGTCTGGGGCCGGACACACTCACCTGACTAAAGCCCTTGTCTAACGCCCCCACGTTGCAATGCAGGCTCAGCCATAAACTGGGGTCCCGATGTAAACCCAGGGCTCACAGGTAACCCCCAAGTCGTAAACCTGGGGTCCTGACGACAGCTGAGCCCCGGAGGCTGCACTCTGCAGCACCAAAGGTGAACGCCCAGCGCCTCGCATGCCTCAGGCCTGACACCTGCCCTCAGGCGACTGCACCTGACCGAACGCCCTGACCAAACGCCGGCGGGCAGGTGCCTCTGTGACAGGAGGCCACGTGAGGTAAATGTGCGCATCTCCCGTGGTGGGGTGACAGCGCGGGTCTCCTTTTCCCCGGGCAGAGAGGGTGCTGGCTGAGATGGCCGCCCCAGCCCCAGGGCACTGGAGTCTGAAAGTCCTCGCCTGCGCCGGGGCTGCTCCCGGGCCGGGTCACTGGCCACCTCCCTGTGACCATTCGTAGGGTTTCTGGGTTTTGATTCCGAAGACTGCGGCTGTGATGTAGCTTTCCTCCTGTTTTCTGAGCTTTGAAACATACCTAGGAGGACGTGCCTTAATCCGAGTTTATGTCAGATTTTCTGCTGGTTCTTTAGTGACTTTGTTTATTTACCATAAACTTTGAAGATAATGGTGACCGCCTTCAAAAGGTCCCACGCAGGCACCGAGGCACTCAGTGTCCCTGACCCTGCAGCAGGCCACTGCCGACCCATGCCTTTGCTGGAGACTCCTAGACACTCCTGGGCAACTGTGGGTCAGTCTCTTGTAGGGTCGCTGTTCCTTTCTTGTGGGTCATGAGGCACACAAGGTTTTGTTTGTGCCCTGTAAGAGTCTGTTTCCCCAGTCCTGCGTAAGTTCTGGCGGCTCTACGGTGGGGTTAACGGCAACCTCCTCCAAGAGGGCTCATGCCATACCCAGGTCTGTTGCACCCAGAGCCCCTGCAGCAGGCCACTGCTGACCCGTACCTCCACAGGAGACACTCAAAGGTAGGTCTGGCTCAGTCTCTGTGGGGTTTCTGGGTCCTGGTGCCCACAAGGTTTTGTTTGAGCCCGTTGAGCATCTCTGGCAGGTATGGGGTTTGATTCTGTATGCAGTTTCATTCTCCTACCATCTTGCTGGGGCTTCTCCTTTGCCCTTGTGTGTGGGGTGTCTCCTCACAGCTGCTCCAGTGGGAGAGGGAGTTGGTGATGAACAGGGAGGCCTGGCGTGCTGCAGTCCATGGGGTGGCAAAGAGTTGGACTCGACCGAGTGACTGAACTGAGCTGAACCATCAACTTTGTTTCTCAACTCAGAAGCTTTTTGACCTAAGATGTGAATTATCCTAATTCATTCCTTATTTCCCTCCCAAGTTTCTTGCAAAATTTCAATATATTTAGGTGACTGATCTGTTTTAACATAATTTTTGTATATGGTAGAGGTAGGGGGCTCACTGTCATTCTTTTCAATGTGGACGTCCAATTATCTGAGCACTATTTATTAAAGAGATTATTCGTCTGAGTTGATGGTTATTGCCTTGCTTGCCAAAAATCAATTGGCCATGGGTCTATGGGTTTATTTTTAAATTCTCAAATCTATTTCATTGGACTACAATGTCTATTCTTATGGCAATACCATACCAATTTTTTTTTATTACTGTAGCTAGTCTTTGGCCACCTCATGTGAAGAGGTGACTCACTGGAAAAGACCCTAATGCTGGGAAGGATTGGGGGCAGGAGGAGAAGGGGATGACAGAGGATGAGATGTTTGGATGGCATCACCGACTCGATGGACATGGGTCTGGGTAAACTCCAGGAGTTGGTGATGGACAGGGAGGCCTGGCGTGCTGCGACTCATGGGGTCGCAAAGAGTTGGACACGACTGAGCGACTGAACTGAACTGAACTGAACTGAGTCTTTGATTGATTTCCAGAGTCCTGAAAGTGTTGACTATGAGAATTTTTGCCATTTTTTGTTGGTTTTAAGGAGATGCAAATTTTCAGAGCTTGTTATAAGCCCATCTTGGATGAACATAGTGTTATTTTTTTGCCTGTATATGAAAATTGTTGGATATCCATTGTGTATTTCAAATTTATCATTATAAAGGCATTCACCTGTCTCTCTCATTTTGTTTTTCTGTCCTGAAATAAAAGCTTGATATTCAAGTTGTAACTCTGACCTTTTTTGAGGGGTTTATTTTGGTTGCAGTTGATATCTTTAACATCATTTTATTTTAATTTTGAATTTGGAAATTAAACACAATTGGAGGCATTCCATTCTATTTGTAAAAAAGTTTATTTTGCTGTGTAATATACATAGAAATGCAAATATCCTAGAAGTGTGCCTTTCAAAGATCTTTCACAGTCTTGACACACTGGAAAAGAACATTACCCAAGTCTCAAAATTCTGCCCACATTTCCCTTCAGTTGTTTGCATACTTTAAAAGTAAACTTTATCTTGACTTCTAATAGTAAGGGTAGTTTTGCCTGTTTTTTTCTTTTATGTACTGGATCAGTTCAGTTCAGTTCAGTCGCTCAGTTGTATCTGACTCTTTGCCACCCCATGGACTGCAGCACGCCAGGCCTCCCTGTCCATCACCAACTCCTGGAGTTTACTCAAACTCAACATCCATCAGGTTAGTGATGCCATCCAGCCATCTCACCCTCTGTCGTCTTCCTCTTCCTGCCTTAAATCTTTCACAGTATCAGGGTCTTTTCAAATGAGTCAGTTCTTCGCATCAGGTGGCCAAAGTATTGGAGATTCAGCTTCAGCCTCAGTCCTTCCAATGAATATTCAGGACTGATTTCCTTTAGGATGGACTGGTTGGATCTCCTTGCAGTCCAAGGGACTCTCAAGAGTCTTCTCCAACACCACAGTTCAAAAGCATCAATTCTTCCACACTCAGTTTTCGTTATAGACTAACTCTCACATCCATACATGACTACTGGAAAAACCATAGCTTTGACTAGATGGACCTTTGTTGGCAAAGTAATGTCTCTGCTTTTTAATATGCTGTCTAGGTTGGTCATAACTTTTCTTCCAAGGAGCAAGGTCTTTCAATTTCATGGCTGCAGTCACCATCTGCAGTGATTTTGGAGCCCCCACAAATAAAGTCTCTCACTGTTTCCACTGTTTCCCCATCTATTTGCCATGAAGTGATGGGATCAGATACCATGATCTTAATTTTCTGAATGTTGAGTTTTAGGCCAGCTTTTTCACTCTCCTCTTTCACTTTCAAGAGGCTCTTTAGTTCTTCACTTTCTGCCATAAGGGTGGTGTCATCTGCGTATCTGAGGTTATTGATATTTCTCCCGGCAATCTGGATTCCAGCTTGTGCTTCATCCAGCCCAGCATTTCTCATGATGTACTCCACATATAAGTTAAATAAACAGAGTGACAGTATACAGCCTTGACGTACTCCTTTCCTGATTTGGAACCAATCTGTTGTTCCATGTCCAGTTCTAACTGTTGCTTCTTGACCTGCATACATATTTCTCAGGAGGCAGGTCCGGTGGTCTGGGATTCCCATCTCTTGAAGAATTTTCCACAGTTTTTGGTGGTTCACATAGTCAAAGGCTTTTGCATATTCAATAAAGCAGAAGTAGATGTTTTCCTGGATGCACTGGATATAAATTATATAATTACCCTTTCTTTTGTGTCACTTATTTTGTTAAACTTTATGTTTGGGTGTTTATTTCATTATTGTGTATTGCTTTAGAACATTAATTCCTGTTATGAATATTATTTTGTTAAGTAAATAGACCATCATTATTCAGTCTTCTGCTGAACAGCCCTTGAGTAGTTCCATTTTACAGATGTGAGGAATAGTGCTGCTAGGAACATGCTGGCCTATCTCGTGGTACATATATGTTTGGGTACATGTTTATTAAGTGTAATCTAAAAGTGAGATTGCTGTGCACAACTATGGGTATGTTCAGTTTTAGTAGGCGTGGACAAAGCATTTTCCAGCAATGTTCCCAGTTCATTCATATGCTCTGTAATACTCTGCATTTTAATCTTTTTGTAAATTTTGGCCACTCTAGTGAGTGTTATGTTTTATTGTATTTTTTATTTTCATTCCTTTGACTGGTAATCAGGTTGAGTGCATTTCATGTGCTTATTTGTCATTTGCATATATTTTTTCAATTGCCTTTACAAGTCTTTTTTCCAAAAGTGAATTTTCTGTTTCCTATAGTGATTTGTAAGAATTCTTTACATATTGTGGATACAAGAGTCTTTTGCTGGTTGTATACATACATTACAAATGTCTTCTCATACTTTGGGTTTTTATTCTGCTTTAATAAACAGAAGGGCTTCGCTGATGGCTCAGCTGGTAAAGAATCCTCCTGCAATGCAGGAGACCCCAGTTTGATTCCTGGATCGGGAAGATCCCCTAGAGAAGGGAAAGGCTACCCACTCCAGTATTCTGGCCTAGAGAATTCCATGGATTCTATTAGTCTATGGGGTTGCAAAGAGGCAAGCATGACTGAGTGACTTGCACTTAATAAACAGAAGTTCTTAACTTTGAAATAGTCACCTTATCATTTTTCTTTGTTAGTCTTATTTTTCCATCTTAGGAGCTATTTGCCAAAACAACAGTCACTAATGTACTATTCCCCACTTTTGTTAAAGCATGATTTTTTCCCCACCCAAATCTGCAATTCCTTGATTTTTGTTTATAAGGTAAGATAAGAATTGAATTTTGTTTATAGTTTGAGATAAGGATTTAACTTTTTTTTTTGTCTCTAGGGGATCTCATTGTGGTGGAAAATTCTGATATGCCCTCTGAGATTCCAGCCTTTTGTGCCTAGCATGGTCTCTTCCCCTAGAACAGGTGGTTGATTAGGCTATGTTAGAGAACAAAGGTAAAGTGATTTTTCAGATATCATTAAGCTGACTTTGATTTAATTAGAAGAGAGACTATTTTAACTGGCTCTGATCTAATCAGATGAGCTCTTCAGAGGGCCTTTGCCCTTTTTGAAGGAAGAGTTCCAAAGTGTGAGAGAAATTTTCCTGTTGACTTTGAAGGAGTGTACTTCTATTTTGGAGAGGGGCCCACATGTGAGGGGAAAGCAGTCTCTATCAACTGAGGGATTGAGCCCAACAACCAAAAGGAAGTGTATTCCAACAACCATGACCCAGAGCCTTAAATGAGTCTCCTGCCCTGACCATCAGCTTCTGTGCAGCCTCCTATGTGAGGCCCTGAACAAAGGCCCCAGCTCACCTGTATCAGTACCCACAGAAGAGGTGAGTATTAATTTGGATTATTTTAAGCCAGTACATGTGTAATAATTTTTTTTTATGGTGCCATAGAAGACTAATGCACTAGTTGATACAAAACTACATATTGAAAAATGCAGTACTTTCCCCATTGCATTGTAGGGCCACATTGGCCATTAACCACATATAGCTGTATCTGTTTCAGGATTCACTATTGACTTTCATTGGCTATTTGGTTAATGCTTGTGTTGATGCCACATTATCTTTTTATAATAAACCTTGGTATCTGGTCATGTTAAGTCATCAGATTTGTTAATCTGCTTTCAAATATCCTTGGAAGTTCTTGGTCCTTTGTGTTTCTGAATGGATTCTAGAATAAGAGAGGAAATTTCTGAAAAATAAATGCAGGAATATTAATTAGGCTTGCATTAAATCTATAAAAACAATTCTGTACTTTACTCAAGTTTCTTATTTATGTAGTAAAAATTGATTCACACCATGAGTAAGACTGCAGTAAATATATTTCTATTCCCTTTGTATGCCTCTCTTAATTTACTACCTAATTTTAGTATATGAAACTTTTTTTAATCTTTAACTTTATGCTTATATTTATCATCTTTATTATTCACACCATTCATCTCTTTTCTGCAAAAGATGAAATTGGTATGTTTATACTATCTTCCATTTTCTTATGTCTTTCCTCACAACTTTTGCTAAATTCAGTTCAGTTGCTCAGTCATGTCCGACTCTTTGCGACCCCATGAATCGCAGCACATCAGGCCTTCCTGTCCATCACCAACTCCCGGAGTCTACCCAAATTCATGTCCATCGAGTCTGTGATGCTATCCAGCCATCTTATCCTCCATCGTCCCCTTCTCCTCCTGCCCCCAATCCTTCCCAGCATTAGGGTCTTTTCCAATGAGTCAACTCTTCACATGAGGTGGCCAAAGTATTGGAGTTTCAGCTTCAACATCAGTCCTTCCAATGAACACCCAGGATTGATCTCCCCTAGGATGGACTGGTTGGATCTCCTTGCAGCCAAGGGACTCTCAAGGGTCTTCTCCAACACCACAGTTCAAAAGCATCAATTCTTTGGCGCTCAGCTTTCTTCACCATCCAACTCTCACATCCATACATGACTACTGGAAAAACCATAGCCTTGACGAGATGGACCTTTGTTGGCAAAGTAATGTCTCTGCTTTTAAATATGCTACCTAGGTTGGTCATAACTTTCCTTCTAAGGAGTAAGTGTCTTTTAATTTCATGGCTGCAATCACCATCAGCGGTGATTTTGGAGCCCCCAAAAATAAAGTCTGACACTGTTTGTACTGTTTCCCCATCTATTTGCCATGAAGTGATGGGACTGGATGCCATGATCTTAGTTTTCTGAATGTTGAGCTTTAAGCCAACTTTTTCACTCTCCTCTTTCACTTTCATCAAGAGGCTCTTTAGTTCTTCTTCACTTTCTGCCATAAGGGTGGTTTCATCTGCATATCTGAGGTTATTGATATTTCTCCTGGCAATCTTGACTCCAGCTTGTGTTTCTTCCAGCCCAGCGTTTCTCATGATGTACTCCGTATATAAGTTAAATAAAGCAGGGTGACAATATACAGCCTTGACAGACTCCTTTTCCTATTTGGAACCAGTCTGTTGTTCCATGTCCAGTTCTAACTGTTGCTTCCTGACCTGCATACAGGTTTCTCAAGAGGCAGGTCAGGTGGTATGGTATTCCCACCTCTTTCAGAATTTTCCACAGTTTATTGTGATCCACACAGTCAAAGGCTTTGGCATAGTCAATAAAGCAGAAATAGATGTTTTTCTGGAACTTTCTTGTTTTTTCCATGATCCCGTGGATGTTGGCAATTTGATTTCTGGTTCCTCTGCCTTTTCTAAAACCAGCTTGAACATCTGGAAGTTCACGGTTCACGTATTGCTGAAGCCTGGCTTGGAGAATTTTGAGCATTACTTTACTAGCGTGTGAGATGAGTGCAATTGTGCGGTAGTTTGAGCATTCTTTGGCATTGCCTTTCTTTGGGATTGGAATGAAAACTGACCTTTTCCAGTCCTGTGGCCACTGCTGAGTTTTCCAAATTTGCTGGCATATTGAGTGCAGCACTTTCATAGCATCATCTCTGAGGATTTGAAATAGCTCAACTGGAATTCCATCACCTCCACTAGCTTTGTTCGTAGTGATGCTTTGTAAGGCCCACTTGACTTCACATTCCAGGATGTCTGGCTCCAGGTGCATAGCTGCATTATTATGACCTTTGACACAAACATTCTGTTTTTTACCCATAAATAACGTATTTGTTTCAGTTTACACTAAAGTAAAGTAAATTCCATGACATTGCCAACTTTTAATAGTAATTTTTCTAGTCATTTTTTGATTAGTTGAATTTTGTCCTTGTTTTAATGGAAGGATTTATAAGTTATTAGATTTAATTTTTTTCATTTTATGACTATTTAGTTAAAGTGACAGTTTGGCTGTTTATAAAATTCTTGATTTACACTTTCCCTCCATACTTTGTGTTAGAGCTCTCTGTTTCCTAGAATTTTATTTTGCCATGGAGAAATTTGAGATCAGATCGATTTTTACTTCTTTTGGTCACCACCTTCAGATTACTTTTCTTTGTTGTCTTTGCTGAGCTTTGCAGCTATACTCAGATATTGTGGATGGTGATGGCAGTTGTGTTTAAGTTTTATTCAATGAAGATTTTGCATTTCTGATTTTCTTTGTTACTTTGCACTAATACCTGAGTCAAGAAATTGAAATTACTACTGCACTCCCTCACTTGTAAGCCAAAATGTGTCTCTGCTACACTGTTTCCCTGGTTTGATCTCATGGGTTAGAAATGTGTCTTTATAGATATTTATCACCTTTCTTCTAGTAGGTTTATAATGTTACATTTGAATCAGCAAAATAGATGGTTAAGTCAGAGAATGTTATTTTCACTACTTACTAAGCATCTTGTTTAGATGTGACAATTTCCCTTGGTTCATATTAAAGCAACAGCAGCAGCTGACAAGTATTAAGTAGCCACTATGTACAGAACAGTGTACTAACCACTTCACATGGATCATCATATCTAATTCACACAATAGCACTATGCTTCTGTAACTATTAAGGTCTAGTGAAGTAAAGTAACTTGAGAGAAGTTGCTCAGCTAGCAAGTAATGGATCAGTGATGGAACCCTGTGTTTCCTGACTTAGAGTTTACACAGCCTTGACACAGGTGTGGCTTAGCTGGCACACAATTTCTTTTTCATATCAAAATTCAGTATTGTTTTCTGAGACACTCCAAGTCACATTGAGTGCTCATGTATCGTTGAAGGCTTGTATGATCTTTTTAGAGGGGTCCAATACTTGCTGTACAGTTTCAGGGCTGAGGATATCCTTCCCTTTATTTCTCATCTGTTCCAACTCCCTCTTTTGTAGAAATGGAGATAACAGTGAAAACTGGAAGAGTCTGAAAAACTGGAATCTGAGGATTCAGAGGTCTTATTTAAAGTGGTATGGAGCTCTATGATTGGGAGAAGTTGTTTAACACATCTGAAAATTATTTTCTTCGTAAATGGCATGGGGAATCCTATGGTATTTTTTTTTATTTTTTTTGCTCCAATCTATCTAGGTGTCTTGTCACTTTCAACCTACTCTACACACATCACTAAAAGTGACATTATCAAGGTTAATCTTTCCTGGAGAACTGTGTAATTTATCTCAAATATTTCTTTCAAATGGTTAAGAAAACAGACTTTATAGTATGATAGACTTGGATTCTATTTTCTTTTCTGGCATTGTACCTCAGAGTAATTAGTACATTTTTCATAGAGTTATTGTGATGATTATATAAAACAGTCTCTGTGAAATAGGATTACTATTATTATTTCTATTACTCCTTGGTTATATAAACGGATGATACAATTATATGATAAAGCAGTGTTAGGTCATGTGATAATTCTTATGAATGATGAATTTCCTTTTACATGTGGAATTACCAAATCATAATAGTAGTCTCCATTCCTTGGGCATGTGGTAAAAACTTTAGGATGCAGAAGAAGGGGTTGTTATTATTTAGTTGCTAAGTTGTGTCTGACTCTTTTGCAACCCCATGGACTGTAGCCCACAAGGCTTCTCCGTCCATGGGATTTCCCAGACAAGAATACTAGATGGGTTGCCATTTTCTCCTCCAGAGGATCATCCCAACTCAGGGATCAAACTCGTGTCTCCTGCATTTCAGGCAGATTCTTTACCACTGAGCCACTGGGAAGCCATGCAGAGGAAGGAGACTAATATGAAAATCCAATATTTGAATGTTGTTATCAATTACAACCAAAAAATTCTTAGCTTCATCATTTGTCTAATTGACTTAATTTAGAAAGGTCAAATTGACTGAAATATACCCCAACTACTGCTGACTGATAAAATCACTGAAGGAATGATGAAAATTCGTTTCAAGTAAAAAAAAGCAAACCAAAAAACAAACAAAAAATTTATTTAATCAAGGTTTTGGCTAATGATACCAGAGACTATTCTAGTAAATTTCCTATGTACAAAGAGTTGATTTCAAAATGAATGTTTTCTCCCGATACCTTGCTGAGAATTGAGTCTCATGAGAATTGTTGCTTCAGATGTAATCAATAGTTTGTTGAACATTGTGCCCTAAACTTCTTTGAGGACTCTACACATGGACATCACAGATGGTCAATACCGAAATCAGGTTGATTATATTCTTTGCAGCCAAAGATGGAGAAGCTATATACAGTCAGCAAAAACAAGACCGGGAGCTGACTGTGGCTCAGATCATGAACTCCTTATTGCCAAATTCAGACTTAAATTGAAGAAAGCAGGGAAAACCACTAAACCATTCAGGTATGACTTAAATCAAATCCCTTATGATTATACAGTGGAAGTGATAAATAGATTCAAGGGATTAGATCTGATAGACAGAGTGCCTGAAGAACAATGGATGGAGGTTCGTGACATTGTACAGGAGACAGGGATCAAGACCACCTTCAAGAAAAAGAAATGCCAAAAAGCAAAATGGTTGTCTAAGGAGGCCTTACAAACAGCTATGAAAAGAAGAGAAGCAAAAGGCAACGGAGAAAAGGAAAGATATACCCATTTGAATGCAGAGTTCCAAAGAATAGCTGCTGCTGCTGCTGCTAAGTCGCGTCAGTCGTGTCCGACTCTGTGCGACCCCATAGACGGCAGCCCACCAGGCTCCCCCGTCCCTGGGGTTCTCCAGGCAAGAGTACTGGAGTGGGTTGCCATTTCCTTCTCCAGGGCATGAAAGTGAAAAGTGAAAGTGGAGTCGCTCAGTCGTGTCCGACTCAGTGACCCTATGGACTGCAGCCCGCCAGGCTCCTCCGTTCATGGGATTTTCCAGGCAAGAGTACTGGAGTGGGGTGCCATTGCCTTCTCCCCAAAGAATAGCAAGGAGAGTTAAAAAAGCCTTCCTTAGTGATCAGTGCAAAGAAATAGAGGAAAATGAATAGGAAAGACTAGAGATCTCTTCAAGAAAATTAGAGATACCAAGGGAACATTTCATGCGAAGATTGGCCCAATAAAGGGCAGAAATGGTATGGACCTAACAGAAGTAGAAGATATTAAGAGGTAACAAGAACACACAGAAGAACTGTACAAAAAAGATCTTCATGACCCAGAAAATCATGATGGTGTGATCACTCACCTAGAGCCAGACATCCTGGAATGCGAAGTCAAGTGGGCCTTAGAAAGCATCACTACAAACAAAGCTAGTGGAGGTGATGGAATTCCAGTTGAGCTATTTCAAATCCTGAAAGATGATGCTGTGAAAGTGCTGTACTCAATATGCCAGCAAATTTGGAAAACTCAACAGTGGTCACAGGAGTGGAAAATGTCAGTTTTCATTCCAATCCCAAAGAAAGGCAATGCCAAAGAATGCTCAAACTACTGCACAATTGCACTCATCTCACAGACTAGCAAAGTAATGCTCAAAATTCTCCAAGCCAGGCTTCAGCAGTACATGAACCATGAACTTCCAGATGTTCAAGCTGGCTTTAGAAAAAGCAGAGACCAAATTGCCAACATCCGCTGGATCTTCGAAAAAGCAAGAGAGTTCCAGAAAAACATCTACTTCTGCTTTATTGACTATGCCAAAGCCTTTGACTGTGTGGATCACCACAAACTGTGGAAAATTCTTCAAGAGATGGGAATACCAGACCACCTGACCTGCTTCCTGAGAAGTCTGTAGACAGGTCAGGAAGCAACAGTTAGAACTGGACGTGGAACAACAAAATGGTTCCAAATCGGGAAAGGAGGCTATATCTTGTCACCCTGCTTATTTAACTTACATGCAGACTACATCATGAGAAATGCTGGACTGGATGAAGCACAAGCTGGAATCAAGATTGCTGGGAGAAATATCAATACCCTCAGATATGCAGATGACACCACCCTTATGGCAGAAAGTGAAGAAGAACTAAAGAGCCTCTTGAAAGTGAAAGAGGAGAGTGAAAAAGCTGGCTTAAAATTCAACATTCAAAAAACTAAGATCATGGCATCCAGTCCCATCACTTCATGGCAAATAGATGAGATAACAGTGGAAACAGTGAGAGATTTTATTTTTGGGGGCTCAAAAATCACTGCAGATGGTGATTGCAGCCATGAAACTAAAAGACGCTTGCTCCTTGGAAGGAAAGTTGTGACCAACCTAGATAGCACATTAAAAAGAAGAGACATTACTTTGCCGACAAAGGTCCATCTAGTGAAAGCTATGATTTTTCCAGTAGTCATGTATGGATGTGAGAGTTGGACTATAAAGAAATCTGAGTGTGGAAGAATTGATGCTTTTGAACTTTGGTGTTGGAGAAGACTCTTGAGAGTCCCTTGGACTGCAAGGAGATCCAACCAGTCCATCCTAAAGGAAATCAGTCCTGAATATTCATTGGAAGGACTGAGGCTGAAGCTGAATCTCTAATACTTTGGCCACCTGATATGAAGAACTGACTCATTTAAAAAGACCCTGATGCTGGGAAAAATTGAAGGCAGGAGGAGAAGGGGACAACAGAGGATGAGATGGTTGGATGGTATCACCGACTCAATGCACATGATTTTGAGTAAACTCCAGGAGTTGGTGAGGGACAGGGAGGCCTGGTGTGCTGCAGTCCATGGGGTCACAAAGAGTCAGACATTACTGAGTGTTTGAACTGAACTGAACTGAAACTCCTTTGAAATTACATTCATCTCATGGAGCAGTGCAGTTGTCTGCATAGAAACATTTATATTTATAGTGGAACTGGTGCATGATTTCCTTTTATGATCAAATATAGTTATTTGAACTGCATTCTTCAGAAATGGGAGTGTTTAAAATAATGTATGTTCCCACTGGTGACAATGTGTTCTGTCTCAATGAGTAGTCATTTGTAGTATTGTATACCCCACCCCTCAGACTCACGGTGCTGGTTTTGAATTGAGAACTGGAAACGGCAGAAGTTGTTTGCTATGGTTCCACCTGAGGGACACTCCAAGAGTCCAACACCATCCAATCATTCTTGGCAGGATAAACAAGAGACTGAGACTAGCCGTACACAACTTTTGGCCCTTTCCAGTTTCCATGTGCTCTGGAAAATACAGCTATGAAATTTCATTCCTAGAGCATGTTGTCTTATCAGCAGAAACAGTTCTCCAGTGCTTCCTGCTCAAAATCTTATTGTTTACACATGATCAAAATGACTCGTTGTTATGATCAACCTGAACATATCTTTCATCACAACTATTCAGTAGATGTTCAAAGGAAAGAGACTTCCAAACAAATCAAAACAACTAAAAATTAATGATGAACAAGGAGAGCTATAAAAAGGGCTAGAGGATTGAAGATAGGAGCAGTTTAATATAATGGAAAATTTTGTGTTCATGAACCCTCTGGACTACTCTGAGATGTTTTACCATGAAAGAGAACGTTACTTAAATAATATTAGCCAAAGACTTAAATGTGTAAAGGAGAGATTTAGGCTCCATTAATACATAAGGTGGCAGGAACGCTTTGACTGGCTTCATGTTAATTCTCTCCAGTATTCTTCAGCCACAAACGGTACACTTGAGAGTTATGAAACCCTGATAGTGGAACTCCTATGGATTCTATGAAATGCTGTTAGTCTGTAAAGTGTTCTAGGATCCTCCTGTGAGGCACACCTAGGTGGTGACTATCATAGCAGTCGTTATATGTATATATAACATCTCCTGTGGTTCTTTGTCTGGAGAATCCTGACTAGTACAGTTGGGGAGAGTTGGAAGATAAATTGACAAAAATATCATACTTTTCAGGAAACCATGAAAGCTCACTTGATGTGTGTGAGTGTGGTTTTTTAAAGTGAATCATCCTAGCCTATTGCCTAAGCTTAGAATATGATTTTGAAACTGTTTAAAAATTTTTTTCTAAATATTCTGGCAAAAGGAAGCAGGAACAAAAGAATAAGTATGAAAAGAAATGTTAATCATAGTCCATTAAGTCTAGTGTAAAATTGGAAACATTTTTACAATCATTTGAAGACCCAGGGAAATGATAAAAGGCAGACCATCAGTTGAGAATTGTTTGCTTATGAGACACTGCTGCGGTGCTGGGAAAAGATGCTCAGCTTGACTATTCTGTCTGGGACTGCTTGTGCTTCCACCCAACCTTGGACAGAATTAAAAACAGCTTCTTTGTGGTTGGCAGTGAAAACCAAGCAGCTTTGCCAGCAAGAGGTAACAGACTCTATTTGGGTGAGAAGCAAAACCCCAGAGTATTTATTTGTCCAAGGTGGAGGACTTGACACAGGATGAGAGAGATTCCCCACAGCTTTACCAGCTGTTGTTGACAGCCTCAGTTCAAGCATGCAGCAAAGGCCCACATCTTTCCTGGATGGATTCTAAGGTCTAGAGTAGGAGCTCACAGCAGATCCTCCAGAAACATAACTGGGAGGTGTTGGCAGTATGAGAACCTTTAAGTGAGTCCTTCAGTTGACACATAGCTCAAGAATCTAGGAGAAAAAAGGAATGGAAAAGCCAAGACATCACATCATATACCAGGAGCTGTACTTGTGGGTCAGACATTTTAGTTTAAGTCAAGGCATATTCCTAAAGTAAGGAAGCAACAACCCTCAGAAAAATAAAACAGAATACCACTTTATCTGATACATTACTTATATTGTCGGGTTCTCAACCCAGATTCTTAGATATGCAAAGAAACAGAAATGTGTGATTATAGTTAAGAAAATATCAGCCACTCGGAGCTAAAACCAAGTGGACATAGATGTTGGGTTTAGCAGACAAAAACTTGAAAGCAGATGCTATAAAAATGCTCAAGTAACTGAATGAAAATATGTTCACAGTATTCAAGCAATGTGTGCTGACAGGTAATCAACAATTAGGAACAATAAAAGAGAAATGGAGTCTATAAAAAAGAAAATGTTAATTGGGAGCTAAAAATTATAGTGACTTAAATGGAAAATTAATTAATTGATGTCAACAATAGATTTGAGTTAACAGAAGAGTCAGTGAATTTGAGGATATGTAAATAGAAACTGTATAACTCAAGTAATAATGTGAAAGATATTGAAATATTGATGGGAAATGTCAAGCATTTAAAAATATGTATAAATGAAAAACTAGAGAAGAGAAAAAGGGAGCAGAAAAAGTATATGAAGGAATAATGATCAAACCAAATTTGATTTAAAATATTACTTTATATCTTGAAGAAACTCAATGAACCTCAAGTAGTATAAGCACAAAGGGAACCACACTTGGATTCATCATGGTCAAGTGGCTGAAAGACAAAGTTAAAGACAAAATCTTAAGACCAGAGGGAGACAAAGGGAACTTTGTATTTTAGGGAGAGCAAGAAGATTAGCATTGATTTTTCATCATCAAAATATAGGCCAGCAGGTAGCAGAGGTACTTATTCAAAACCCTGAAAATATTCAACCAAGATGTTTGTATTTTGTGAAACTACCATCAAACATGAAGAGGAAATTAGGACATTTTAACACAAATTAAAACTAAAAGAATCCATTTCTAGCCATCCTGTATTATAGGAAAAAAATAAAAAGGAATAAATCAGGACTAGTGGAATGGTCACAGTAGACATTAGTGACTGGTGGCATTTGAAAAACAGATGGAAATGAGTAAAGATTTGAGCCATAGAAATATCCAGAGTTGAGGGGAGAGGGTGGGCTCAATATTTGAAAATCAGTCTACATTACCAGAGTATGTAACAGTAACAGAGTAAAGAAAAAAAACACATATGATGATCTCAATGCAGAAAAACCATTTGACAAAGTCCAACACATTTTCATGACAAAAACACTCAACAAACTAGAAATGGAAGAAAAAAAAATATATATGTATATTTTCTAAGATTAATCTATTTAATCTATAATACATAATCATTAAAATTCTCCCATATATATATTTGGCATCATCCTTTGTCTTATGGGATCTTAGTTCCCAGTCCAGGGATTGAACCCATGCCTCCTGCAATGGAAGCTCAGAGTCTTAACCACTGGACCACTGGGGAAGTCCCTGTTGTTATTATCTTTGTTACATCTTTGAGATTAATAATGATGTACACTGTCATTTCTGATATTGATTGTTTCTGTTTTCTGTCTTTTGTCTTGATCAGTGTTCCCATGAGTTTATCAGTCTTATTAATTTTTTTCAAAGAGCTATTCTAGATTTTACTGACCTATTTACAGCATGTTTGTAGGATATTTCATGTTTCTATCCTTATCTTTTATATTCTTTTCATTTTTTTCCCTGAAAATGAACTACAGAAACACTTATCTCAAGTTTAAAAAGAACAATAAATTTCATATTAAAAGCTTAATATTAATTTTTTAAATTAGTTTATTTATCTATTTTTTAACTTTAGAATATTGTATTTGTTTTGCCATACATTGACATGAATCCACCATGGGTGTACATGTTTTCCCCTTCCAGAACCCCCCTCCCACCTCCCTCCCCATCCCATCCCTCTGGGTCATCCCGGTGCACCAGCCCAGAGCACCCTGTATCATGTGTTGAACCTGGACTGACAATTCGTTTCACATATGATAATTTACATGCTTCAATGCCATTACAGTGTGGAGATTCCTCAAAAAACTGGAAATAGAACTGCCATATGACCCAGCAATCCCACTGCTGGGCATACGCACTGAGGAAACCAGAATTGAAAGAGACACATGTACCCCAATGTTCATTGAAGCACTGTTTATAATAGCCAGGACATGGAAGCAGCCTAGATGCCCATCAGCAGACGAATGGATAAGGAAGCTGTGGTACATATACACAATGGAATATTACTTGGCCATTAAAAAGAATTCATTTGAATCAGTTCTATTGAGATGGATGAAACTGGAGCCCATTATAATATTAAAATTTTGGGAAAGCAGTTTTATAGTTTACAATACTTTCTAATAGTCTTCATATTTATTCTTTACCCTATGGGTAATTTAGAAGCAGTATCCTTAATTTCTCAATTTATGGTGATGTTGTAGAAGTACTGTGTGATCTACAGAGTGGTCAGAAAAATATATTCTGTAGGATTTTAAATCTTTGAAGTGTATTGAAGATTGTCTGACATTACTGGAAGCACAAATTACTAGTAATACCTTTGCAGATGTTTTATTCATTAAAGAATATAAGCAGTAAATAAATATGAATAAACATATTTAAAAAATATCTCTGGTATTTAAGTGTTTATGGATATTATAGAAATAGGAAATAAGTAAACTATGCATTAAATAATAGCTGAAAATTATGAGTGGTAAAGTAAAATATTGTTTATAATTTGGCTAAATGTTTTGAGTACGTAGGATAAGTGCATAGTATTTTATAAATGGCTGAAATCTAATTTTTTTCCATTGTTAAAGTATACATATTCAAACTAGGCTGAACTCTTTGGAAATTGTTGTGTAGGCACAGGCCACGTCTTTTAAATAGATTCACTATGTTATGCTTTTAAAAAGTGTGGAGAATAGCTCATAGAGTTAGTAGAACATACTCATTTGTTGTGATTTGATTTTATTATGTTAAAGTAAACATCGATCCCTTCTTTTCTGATAAATAGCCTAGAGAATTGTGGTAGGCAGCAGGTTATTCTTGACCCATTCTAAGAATCAAGAGGGCAGGAATGAGAATGTGATAGTGAGAGGCAATTTGGGAGATAGTGATCACGAAAGCTTACATTTCAGGATTCTAAGGAAAGAGGAGAAGGAAGGTAGCTAGAAGGAAACAGACAGCAAGAGGTGACATTTTGTGTTTACTCAGCCCTCTATATTTTACAGGTGGACTGGCTGAAAATAAATCATTAAACAGTGGTGGGGCTGTTTTCCTTATTTCTATATATTATGAAAAATGCTTGACTCTTTCTTACACCTAGTTTATTTTATGCTTTATAAGCAGTGTGATACAAAAAGCCCAATTATTGGAAGAAAAGATTAGTTGAACAATACAAAAGAAGTAAACCAATGCAAAAACAGAATAGTCATTCAGTCTAATTTAGTTTATTGAGTTTAAAATGGTATGTAGATAGGAAGTAGAATACTGACCATTTAAGACTGTCTCACCGCAGTATCTAGATACAGTCTTTTTATTAAGGGTACTTGCTTTGTTCTTAGTCATAATCACATACCTTCACTGGGCCTGGATGACAGAAAATATAGTAATTCTTAAGAGGACTGTGAGAAGATGCTGAATGTGGTGGAAAGTGCAGTGGGCATGAGAATAACTCTCAGATAATGGAGGTAGAAGAGAATGACATAGGTTTTTTGTTTGTTTGGGTTCATTTTTTGACATTTTATATAAGGATTTTACACATAATGAACATGTTTATGCAGGAACATGAATATTTGGGGAAAAAAAGGAAAATGAGATTCCATTCAGTTAGCTCAGACATACTCCATACATTGTGTCTTCTTAGGGTTCCTTGGACTCTTATTCCATGAATATATATTCACTATTTTGTCATAACTCCCAAAACAGATGACATTTTACCATGCATTTGTCAGAAAACTTCACTGAAATGCAGGGAAAAAATGATTGCATTGCACAGAACATGGTGATCCTCACTTTAATTCTCTTGAAACATCTCTGATGGTCTCTGAAGTTACTCTTCAGTTGCCAAAGGCCTTACTTCTTTTTCTTTATTTCACATGGCACTTAAATTACTCAATGTTGTTAAGGGTAAGTTAGCTCTGGTCATTTAGGAGGAAAAATCCAGTAGTTAGCAGAATATATAAACATTCCCATGTTAGAAAGCTTCATAAGACTCTGTATTTTGTTGTGTCATGGCCCTGGGAGTCCTCATCCAAAATTCTAAGGATATTACTAGATATTTACTCATGATAACTAGAAACTTCTAGAGAGTGGGGAGTGAGTTCTGTTTGCAATAAAAGATTTTTCCATAGCCTTGGGTCTTTTATAACTTTCGCTGATTTCACTTGGTTTTTTGACTTACCCAAGCTTGAACTGCAGGATAAAATCAATTTTTTCCATAGAGGAGCAAACAATCACAATCAGGAACAGAATATAAATCAGTTTCTGTTAGAAAGGGTGGGTCAGGGTAATATGCCTCTAGTCATTCTTTCCCTGACTTTAGCTTTTTTGTGTTTTTAAGGTCTGAAAATCATCACATTTCAAATTCATCATAGTAAAGCAAAAAAAAAAAAAAATCAACCAAACACAACTTATCTTCCATGAGATTGGCACAAACAGCATTTGAGTAACTAGATGTAGGTACAAAATAACAATAATTTTAATTTTTTTCATTGACAGCTCTTTTGTTGATAAACTTCAGAAAGGATAGCATTGGTTTAGCTAAAGTCAGTGGGGTAGAAAAGTGATATGATAATGATAAAGTACTCCTATCTATTCATTAATTTCTGACTTAAATATCACCTCCTTTAGAAAGTGCTATTATTTTCATCAAAATTTGTTTTCCTCCATCAAAACCATACTTTCGATAGTATGGTATTTAGCATATAATTTGACAGCTAGTAATACTCAATTTGACAGTGATACCAATACTTTGGCCACCTGATGAGAGGAGCTGACTCACTGTAAAGACCCTGATGCCAGGAAAGATTGAGGGCAAAAAGAGAAGCAGGCAGCGGAGGATGAGATGGTTAGATAGCATCACTGACTCAGTGGACACGAATTTGAGCAAACTCCAGAAGATAGTGAAGGACAGAAGATCCTGGCATGCTGTAGTCTGTGGGGTTGCAAAGAGTTTGGCATGACTTAGAGACTGAACAACAGCAACAAATACTCAATTTATACTCTAATTCTGTGTTGCTTGGAATTTTTCTGACTGCTTAACATGTCTTTTTTTCCCTCAAAGTGTATAACTTGAGAGCAGGTGAACAGTTCAGTTAGTCTCTTTACTTCCTTACAGAGCCTACCATGTTAAGTTGATCGTTTTGTGTGTTTGAAATCAATAGACATGCCTCATCTCATGTCCCTGGAATTATCCAGCCTTTCCACTCTCTCACACAGTACTTTAGGATGGTATATATGCATTTTTTGTATGCATTTATCTCAATCAATATTGTAAAGTTTCTGATGTAGCTCTCTTTCTATAAACATATCATATTCTCATTAAGACAAGAATTGGAGATACATGAACATATTACATACATCATGGTAAGAGATTTCCTAGATGTGTTCAGAAAATGGGAGGAAATTAATAATTGATAAAAAGCAGGCTCTAAAACCCTCTCCCTAAAACTTCCTTTCCTTCAGTATTTCATTTCCATATTTGTCCTTGCCCTACTTAGAGATCCCAGACACTATCACATGTCCCAGTATAATTTTGTTTCATGTTTCTGAATTTTTGGAAAAAGTAAGGTTGATTTCTCTATATGAAAGGGCACTGGTCAGGAAAATCAGGCTATGAAAAACTCAAAAGGCTGAATGATACTGTGTGCTTCACGTATATACCTTTATTTTATTTAAATTCTTGACTTGTCAATTTTTATGGAAACCTGTAAGAACAGCAGAGCAGTCAAGAGTTAAATTATATGGAAATTCACTTAAGATGATTTCCTAGTTTTAAGCTCTTGCACCTCTTTCCGGATGGGCATGAGAAAGAGGGTGTGGAAATTAGCTTTAGGACGGCATGGGATTGAGAAAGATCAGCTTAGTGGGCAAAGCTCTGGAAAGCAGACGTCTGTCTGCCGAAATGTGCACGCTAAGGGATGTGGCTTTTCCTAATCCTTTATCCTGGGTGTGCAATAATGCAATATCCACCAGGAAATTAAAGCTTTAAAATGACAGTTATGAATTATATTGATAGATAGTAAAGAAGGTGATAAAAATTGCATTTCTGAAAATTATTTTGCAATGTCTCTTGATCAGGTTCTATGAAAAATGATTTGTGAATTGTAATTACAGTTGGGTGAATGCTCTGGTTCTGTGGTTTGGGACTGTTAGAAAACACAAGCAAAGCATTTAGCAAATGAAAGATACTTGCATTGGGAGCTGTTGATACCAAGGAGAACTTAAAGGTTCAACATTTTAAGATTCAATGAATATATTCAGATTCTTAGACCACATCATCAAGGAAATACATTGTGGATGTGGTAGTCAAAATTAAATTGCATAAAGTTACCATGTTTAGAGAGATAACAAAGTAATTTAATCAGGCAGTATAAATGCAGTATAAATAAAATGAAAAGTAAGGTGGTGTGTGAAGGCCAGCATATAGCTCACACCTTCCTCAATATTAGGGAACATGAAATTTTAATGATTGGTCTTCACACTGATGACTCATTTGTAAGGTGACTACCTTCATCAAAATTCACATACTTAGAATCTTTTTAATAAGGTGAGTAAAATGTGACCTTCCCAAATTATAAAAAATATGATGTTGATAGACATCCTGAAAAATCAACTTTATTAAATGCCACTGATTCCTAATTGACTTTTTACAAACAATAACCTATTAGCTCTTCCTAATCCAGCTGCTTGACACTGTTGTTTAATAACATTATACATGTGGTTAGTAATTTTTGAAATTGTGCCTTGGTTGTCAAAGTCCATTTTGCCTGTTTCTCCTACTGCCAATCCCACAGGATATATGGGTTGAATTAACCCTCAGCTTGATCATTATATCATTGCTGCACTGCCAAAATAATACTGGATAGAATGTAGTCTTCCAGCTGATATGTCAGAGACAACATAGTGATAAGAGAAGCATTCATTTAGCACTTTAAGGTACTGAAAAAATCTATGTAGCCTGAATAACCAAGTTGATTACTTGTGTTGAGATAGTAATTTAATAAAAAATTGCTCTTGTCTATTATACCTTATATACATGTGAAATATATATGAATGAATATCATTTATGCATGCATACAGAAAAAATATCTTACACATACAATGGTGGTAAGATTTCAGAATTCACTACAATTGGTCAGTTAGTGAATATTTTATTGTTTCATCTTTGGTCTCAGAGCACCGATAAAAATAAGATGAATTTATATTCATAGTTCTGAACTTCAAATTATAAATTGTGGCAAGGTTATGTAATTGACTGGTTATATGTCCTCTGGTGTCTTTAGGGTTTTAAATTCTTTCTCCAACACATCCATGCAAAGAACTCCTTCCTCCTTAGGAGATTTATGCCTGCTGATAAAGAAACTACACTGAGTACATTTGCCTACATTATGCATAGGCTTCTTAAATTTCTGCTGCTTTCTCTCATGCCAAGCACCTGGGCTCTGCTTTTATTTTTTAAATGTCACCATTCATTGGGTTCAGGTAGACATACTTTCCTAAGATTCATCATATTTTCTCAATGAATACATTGGGACAAATACAAGTGTACCTTCTTTGCATTGTGCTTATTGTGTAATAAATATTGTTCTTTCAGTTGTATTAAAGATAACTGGAGGACAGAGGCTGCATTTCTTACCTCTTTTTATTTCTTGTATTTGCCACAGTGGCTTGTGCCCCCATGGGAGTTAATAAAACTTCTCTTCAGAATACTCTTAAGTGGGCCAGCAGTGAAAAAAAATCTCCATCTCCACATTTTTGAGAGTCTTAATTGACTGCTTGGAAATGTTGGGGTTTTTTGCATGTTCATCCTTTAGATCTGTGTCTATAAGTCAGCTACATGGGCATGGACTTTTAAGAAGAATCCTGTGTTTTTTGGATGACCTTCTAGGGAGAGCCCAAAGTTTCCCGGTCATCACAAAGCAGACTCTATAAATCGTCATGATTTCTGTTACCTTGGCAGAATTTAAGAGTGCAAGGAGGGGACCAGTTCCATGACCTCGACACAGAGTGGGACTGTGGCCCAGATGGGGTTCTCTTCAAAGGGTAGACAGCATCAGCTTCTATCTCTTTTACCTTTGCACCAAAGCATTTTTATCTGTTGATTCAAGATTGAATGATTTTGAAGACAAAGGCTCTGTGAGATCTCCTAGGGTTTATTAAGTTCCAAACATTACACACTTTCCCTAATGCTTAAAACAATTCATCTTAAAGTTGCTGGGGCATCACACCATATCTCGTTTTAGTTTTCACACACCCTCTGTATAAGTCCTTATTTAGTTTTGATACACTGGATTGTTTGTGCCTGAAGAAAAACATTCTTGTTAGATAAGGTAGAACACCTGTAAATGGGCAGGAACAGAGTGGAACCTCAAAATATTTAAAGTGTGTTCTGCACAGCAGAGCATCTGTTTGAAGAGATGTCTGTGTCACTCTGGGTAGAAACCATAGTCTTCCAACTGATCCATCAGACAGCAGAGTGATAAAAGAATTTACTTAGTGTTTTAAAACTCTGAAAAAAATCTATATAGACTGAATAACCAAGTTGATTATTTGCTCTGAGGCAGTAATTTAAGAAAATTTAATAAAATTAATCTATAGATTCTTATAGGTTAATCTCTCTGCAGAGGGAGAACACCTGAGGTGCTTGACTTTCATGACCCACCTTGGGCTCACAGGTACGCTGTACGGTAGCAACTGCCATTATTTAGGTCATGTTCCTTCAGAAAAAATGAAGTAGAAAAGATTCACCAGAAGGATCTTACATGAGATTCCAAATAACGAACAGATTAGTGGGACATGTGGGAGTCTGTCTTTTGGAGGCATCTTATATTTCCCTCATAGCTCAGTTAGTAAAGAATTCGCCTGCAATGCAGGAGATCCTGGTTCGATTTCTGGGTCAGGAAGATCTGCTGGAGAAGGGAAAGGCTACCCACTCTAGTATTCTTGGGCTTCCTTTGTGGCTCAGTTGGTAAAGATCTGCCTGCAATGCCGGAGACCTGGGTTCCACCCCTGGGTAGGGAAGATCCCTTGGATAAGGGAAGTACCCACTCCAGTATTCTGTCCTGGAGAATTCCATGGACTATATAGTCAATGGGGTCACAAAGAGTCAGACACGACTGAGCAACTTTCACTTATAATATTTTCACAGCAAATAATTCTAGGGCACTGTCACTAAGATGTACTGTGAGAAACCAAACCTAAATGGCATTAGATTGCATGTAATTTTTTTCCTTATAGTTTTTTCTTAATTTAATTTCTTTCTATTTTGTAAGTATAGGTAGACGATAGTAACAAATCATATATAGCATAATATACAATGTAACACAACATACATAAAAGTAATGTAAAATATACTATATATAACTATATGTAATGTATTCTATCAATCATCTATCTATTGAGAGACCATTCTGTAATTAATTTCGCACTATATAGCAGTATATTCTAACTATGTGGTTTAAAGTAATAACAGAGTCACATGGAATTGTAAGAAAATACATAAGGACCCCTTGTATCCTTTACCCAGTTACTCAAATGACAACATCTCCCATAACTATGGTATATATCACGATGAGGAAAATAAATTTGATATAACCCATACACCCTATTTGGAGAAGGAAACGGCAACCCATTCCAGTATTCTTGCCTGGAGAATCCCGTGGACAGAGGAGCCTGGTGGGCTGCTGTCTAGGGGGTCGCACAGAGTCGGACACGACTGAAGCGACTTAGCAGCAGCAGCAGCAGCATACACCTATACATTTTACCACTGTTACTCACATGGGTGTTCAGTTCTGTGTAATTTGATCATATGTGTGAATCTGCATGAGCACAAGACACAGAGATACAAGAATGGTTTCATCAGTGGTTCTCTACCACTTTTTCACAGACATGGCCACCTCCCTCCCACCTGTTTCCTCCCTAAATCCTGGCAACCACTAATCTGTTTCCCATGCTAAATCTTTGTCACTGCCAGATGTTATATAGATAGATCTATTCAGAATGTAATATTTTGAGACTGGCTTTTTGCATGCAACTTAACTTCCTTGAAAAGAAAAGAAAAAAGAAAGTGAAGTCGCTCAGTCGTGTCCGACTCTTTGCGACCCCATGGACTGTAGCCTTCCAGGCTCCTCTGTCCATGGGATTCTCCAGGCAAGAATACTGGAGTGGGTTGCCATTCCCTTCTCCAGGGGATCTTCCCAGGGCTTGAACCCAGGTCTCCCACATTGCAGGCAAAGGCTTTACTCTCTGAGCCACCAGGGAAGCCCAGCTTCCTTGAGATCCACCCAAGTTGTTTGTGTCAGGAGCCTTCTTGTTACTGTTGAGTAGTATTCCGTCTTATGGCTGCAGAACAGTTGTTTACTAAAAACTGTAAGCAGTTTGGTTAACCATTCAACTGTAGAAGGAATCTGGGTTGTTTTTGCTTCGAGGCTATTACAGATAAAGCTGCTATGAATGTTTCTGGAGGAGTTGTGTTGTTTTACATTCTCACAAGCAATGTAAGGAAGATGTAGTTTATACACAGCCACATTAGCACTTCTTGTTATCATTATTTTTTAGAGAAATTTTAAGATTGTAGAAAATTTGAACTAGAAGTATCAACTGTGCCATATGCTATCCACTTTTCCCTAAACACTGTTTTCCCTGTTATTAATATATTAGTGTGGCACTTTTGTTACAATTAAGTAATCAACATGGCTATATTCTTATTAAGAAAAGTCCAGACTTCACTGTAGGGTTCACTTTTTATGTTGCATATTCTGTGAATTTTTTCAAATGCAGAATAACATGTATCCACCATTACAATGTCACACAGAATTAGTTTCATCACTCCAAAAGTCTTGGTGCTCCACCTACGCATCTCTGTCCCTACTCCCACCCCTAGTAACCACTGGCTTTTTACTGTCTCCATATTGTGCCTTTTTCTGGATCACAGTATTGTATTATTTACATTTTCTTGATTATATATGATGTAGAGTACTTTTTCATATACTTGTTGATCATCTGTATGTCTTCTTTGGTGAAATGTCTGTTCAGATATTTTTTCCACCTTATAATAGGATTGTCTTATTGTTGAATTTTACAAGTGCTTTGAGTATGTATCTAAAAAGCCATCATCATATTCAGGTTCATATAGGTTATTTCCTGTCTTCTAGAAATTTTAAGGTTTGTGCTTTATAGTGAGACTACAATCCATTGTCAGTTATTCTTTTTGTGAAAGGTGTGAAGTCAGTGTCTGAATTCATCTTCTTTTCTGTATGTGGATAAGGGAAAGGCTACCCACTCCAGTATTCTGGCCTGGAGAATTCCATGGACTATACAAACCATGGGGTTGCAAAGAATTGGACACGACTGAGTGGCTTTCACTTTCATACATTTTTTCCAGTGCCAGTATCGATTTTTCATTGAATTGCCTTAATTTTTCTGTCAAAGATCAAACTAACTAGAGATTTTGTGTTAGTCTGTTTCTTGGATTTTTGTTCTGTTCTATTTATCTATTTGTCTTTTCTCCTGCTAATTCCATACTGTCTTGATTATACTATCTTTATAGGAGATTTTGAAGTTGGGTGATATCAGTCTTCCAGTGTTGTTGTTCTTCAATGTTGTGCTGGATATTCTGGATCTTTTGCCTCTAAATAGAAATTTTAGAACCAGTTTGTTGATATACATAAAGTAACTTACTGGAATTTTTATTGGGATTGTATTGAATCTATATATTAATTAGGGTAGGATGAACATCTTAACAATATTGAATCTTCCTAACCAGGAACATAAATATCTCTCCATTTGTTGAGACCTTCTTTGATTTATTTCATCGGTGCTTTGTAGTTTTCCTCATATAAATCTTATACATATTTTGTTAGATTTGTACCTCACTTTTTCATATTTCTGGTGCTGATTTAAATCTTTAAATTACATTTGCACATTGCTGGCATATATGATAGCAATTGACTTTTGTGTATTGACCTTGTATCCTTCAATTTTGCTTTAATTGCTTATTAGTTCCAAGAGATTTTTGTTAATTCTTGGGCTGCATAGAAAATCGTGTCATCTGAGAACAAATAAAGTCTTGTTCTTCCTTCTCAATCTGTATGCCTTTAATTATTTTATTTCCTTTTCTCGTCTTATTGTATTAGCTCAGATTTTGGTATGATGTTAAATAGAAATGATGGAGGGAGCATCCATGTTCTGTTCCTGACCTTAGGGAGAAAGATGTGTGGATTTTTTTTGTTTTTACCAAGTTGAGGATATTGTCCTCTGTTTCCAGTTTGCATGTATATCAGTGTTTATCATGCATTAGCACTGGGCTTTTTCACAGGCTTTTTTTGCATCTGATGGTTACAGTATTTTCTTCTTTAGCCTGTTGATGTGATAAATTATATTTATTGGTTTTGAGTGTTAAATTAGCCTTGTATATTCAGAATAAATCCAACTTGAAAGTGAAAGTGAAATTGAAATTGCTCAGTCATGTCTGACTCTTTGCGACCCCATGGACTATAGCTTACCAAGCTCCTCCTTCCATGGGATTTTCCAGGCAAGAGTACTGGAGCGGGTTGCCATTTCTTTCTCCAGGAGATCTTCCCCACCCAGGGATGGAACCCGGTCTCCCGCATTGTAGGCAGATGCTTTACAATCTGAGCCACCAGAGAAGTCCAAATCCAACTTGGTTATAGATAATTTTTTGTTTGCATTGTGGTATTCTATATGAAAATACTTGAATGTTTCTGCATATATGTTTACTAGAGATATTTGATTCTAGTTTTCCCTCCTTGTGACTTCTTTGCCTGGTTTTGATATTAGGGTAATGCTGGCCTCATTTAATTAGTTAGGAAGTCTTCTCTCTCCTATCTTCTCAAAGAGATTGAGCAAAATTGGCATAATTTCCTATTAAGTGTTTCATAGAATTCCTCTGTGAAGCCATCTGGGACTGGAAATTTATTAATTTTTTATTCAACTTCTCTAATACATGTAGACTTACTCATATTATCCATTTCTCCTTGAGTGAGTTTGTGCAGATTATGTTTTTCAAGGAATCAGTAACTTTCATATAAATTAAAGATTTTTCAGTCATGAATAGGTATTGGATTTTGTCAAATATTTTATTCTGGATCAATGATATGGTCATATGATTGATCTCCTTTTACTCATAAGTATGATGGATTACTTTGATGAATTTTTAACATTGAACCAGCCTTACACATCTAAAATAAAACCCACTTGAACATAATAAATAATTCCTTTTATGCATTGCTGATTTCATTTGCTAATATTTCGTTGAGGATTTTTACATCAAAGTTCATGAGAGATACTAGTCTGTATTTCTTACACCATCTTCCTTATTTTCCTTTATTATTGTCTTTGTCTGGTTTCGGTATTACAGTAATATAGTTTCATAAGGGAAGTAGGCCTCTTGCTCAATTTTCTGGAAGAAACTGTAAATTCGGTTTTTATTTTAAATGTTTGGTAGAATTTTCCAGTGGGATGATCTGGTCGTGGAGTGAGTGTTTTGTTTTGTATTTGTTTTTCAGGGATTAATACTACAAATTCAGTTTCTTTAATAGTTATAGGAGTAGTCTAGTCCAGTTACCTCATTTACTTTTTTTGAAATTTTGTAGACTGTTTCTCTAGGAATTGATCATTTTTTTTAAAGTTGTCATATTTGTGAACATAAATTTGTCTGCAGTATTCCCTTATACATTTTAGTTTGCTGAAGGAGCTGTTGTGGTCTCAGTTTCATTCTATAGTTAATTATGTATCTTCTTTCATTTTATCTTTGCTAATCTTGATGGAGAGTTATCAACATTGATTTTTTTTAATAAACAAAGCTTTTTATTTTGATGATTTTTTCTCAGTTGTTTCCTTACTTTAATTTTATCTGATTTCTGCTCTTTGTGAATTTTTCTTTTCTGCTTTTATTGTGGGAATTTTGCTAATTTTCCCCTAGTTTCCTGAGTTAGATTATTGATTTAAGACCTTTTATATTTTTATTGCAAACATTTGTTGCTATAAATTTCCCTCTCAAATGTGTTTTAGATGCATTGTACATGATTTTATTTTGAATTTTTGTTTATTTCTAAGTATTAAAAATTTTTTTGGCACTCTTTTTTAACTTTTGGATTATACAGAAGTTCTTTGTTTAATATTAATGTAATTGCAGAATTTCCTATTTTCTTTCTCTTATTAATTCTAATTTGACTTCATTGATGTCACAAAACATGTCCTGTATAGTTTAATATTTTAAACATTTTAGGTTTGTTTTGTGAATCAAAATTTAATCTGTCTTATACAGATGGCTAACAAACACATGAAAAGATGCTCAACATCATTCATTATCAGAGAAATGCAAATCAAAACCACAGTGAGGTACTATCTCACACTGGTCAGAATGACTGCTATCAAAAAGTCTACAGACAATAAATGGTGGAGAGGGTGTGGAGAAAAGGGAACCCTCTTACATTGTTGATGGGAATGCAAACTAGTACAGCCACTATAGAGAACAGCGTAGAGATTTCGTTTAAAAACTGGAAATAGAACTGCCATATGACCCAGCAATCCCACTGCTGGGCTACACACTGAAGAAACCAGAATTGAAAGAGACACTTGTACCCCAATGTTTACAATAGCTAGGACATGTTTACACTGTTTACAATACACTGTTTACAATAGCTAAGCAACCTAGATATCCATTGGCAGATGAATGGATAAGAAGGTTGTGGTACATATACACAATGGAATATTATTCAGCATTAAAAAGAACACACTTGCTGCTGCTGCTGCTGCTAAGTCACTTCAGTCGTGTCTGACTCTGTGTGACCCCATAGACTTCCAATGAGGTGGATGAAACTGGAGCCTATTATATACAAAGTGAAGTAAGTCAGAAAGAAAAACACCAATACAGTATATTAACACATATATATAGAATTTAGAAAGATGGTAACGATGACCCTATATGCAAGACAGCAAAAGAGACACAGATATAAAGAACAGACTTTTGGACTCTGTGGGAGAAGGTAAGGGTGGGATGATTTGAGAGAATAGCATTGAAATTTGTATATTACCGTATACAAAATAGATGACCAGTGTAAGTTCGATGCATGAAACAGGGCACTCAAAGCTGGTGCACTGGGATTACCCTGAGGGATGGGATGGGGAGGGAGGTGGGAGGAGGGTTCAAAATGGGGGACACACGTACACTTGTGGCTGATTCATGTCAATGCGTGGCAAAAACCACCACAATAGTGTAAAGTAATTAGCCTCCAATTATAATAAATAAATTAAAAAAATTTAATCTGTCTTGGTGTTTGCTACAGGGGTGCTTTAACAAGCTCTGATGGAGTGGAGTGTTGGGTAATGTCAGTTAGATCCTAACTATGAATAGATACTAGTTATGGTTGCTTTTCTAGGGCATTGGACTCATCAATTTCCTTGTACTGACATTCTGGAAATAGAACCCCTGATAATGAGATTTTGAAGCAATGTTTCCCTTGTCTTCTAGTTACTACTGGCATTCTGCTAAAATTTTCCTGATATTTCATTCTTGATTTGTAAATGAGTTGGTTAGATGGTTTGTTTCATTTTGAAATCTGAAGATTCACCTTTTTATATTTTATTATTTCTGTCTTTAGTCACTCTGAAAGAGTCCCCATTAATTTTCTATAAAAATTTGAAGCCATCTTTACAGTTTCCATGATGTTATAAAAAAACTCATATAAACTAGTCAAATTTGTAAGAAATTTAAAGCAGATTTTAAGGAAACAAATAGAAATATAAATGAGTAAGGACCATGTTAGTTATTTTCTATTTAAATGCTAGTTGCTGTTAATCTGTGAGGATTAGTGAGCATCAGTGTCAGTGAGTAGAGAACCAGTGGAAAGCCCAACCACTGAATGACTTCCACTAGAGGTTAGGCTGGAGAATTTTCCTGGAAAAGCAGTCAGCATCACTTTCTTTGCACATGGAGTGGAAATTGTTTCCATTTAAAAAGAAACACTCTTTGGTCCTAGCTAAAAATTGAAATGGTTATTGTTTTTTCCTCTCCTGTTGAAATGGAGTAACAGTTGGCTTTCCAAGAGTCTACTACTCATTTTAAGTACCCAATAAAAGCCCTGTAGATACACTTGAAGTGCCAGCCAGAGGAGAGGAAATTAGAAACCTAGAAAATATTTGAACACAGATTTGAGGTTATTTGAACTAATAACATTTATGACTAATGAGACTGAAGATATGATTAGACTTTCTTTGTGAGCAAGCACAGTATCTCCTGGCAACCACTTCTTTTATTTCAGAAAAGAGTAACTTTATCATACATAGTTTTTCTGAGTACAGGACTCAATTGTTGGAATATTGAAGTATTGTGGCTTATTGTAATCAAATCTGCATGCAGGTTTCTCTGTGAAATAATTGTAATCTTCCACTGTACTGAAGGAAATTCTTTGTAATAAAGAAAATTCATGTTAACCATGGGGCAATTTCACTCAGTTCAAAAAGATTCTTTTTATAGATAGCAATATAACATGTAACATTTTGAAAGAATTCAAGTCTGGGGGATGTTGTGACATCAAACACTATTTCTTATCCTAGTACATAGCAGAATACCTGAGTATTAGTACTCATAGGAGAAGACACTTCAGTACAAAAATATGTATATATGTGTCTGTGTGCAGAGAAGGCGATGGCAGCCCACTCCAGTGCTCTTGCCTGGAAAATCCCATGGACGAGGGAGCCTGGTAGGCTGCAGTCCATGGAATTGTGAAGAGTCGGACACGACTGAGCGACTTCACTTTCACTTTTCACTTTTCATGCATTGGAGAAGGAAATGGCAACCCACTCCAGTGTTCTTGCCTGGAGAATCCCAGGGACGGGGAAGCCTGGTGGGCTGCCGTCTATGGGGTCGCACGGAGTTGGACAAGACTGAAGTGACTTAGCAGCAGCGGCAGCAGCGGCAGTGCGTACTCAGTCACTTCAGTCATGTTTAACTCTTTGTGACCCTGTGGACTATAGCCTGCCAGACTCCTCTGTCCATTGGATTCTCTAGGCAAGAATACTGGAGTGGGTTGCCATTCATGCCCTCCCCCAGGGGGTGTTTCCGGCCCTGCGATTGAACCCACGTCTCCTGAGTCTCCTACATTGCAGGAGAATTTGTTACGCACTGAGCCACCTGGAAAGCACCCCCCCACCCCCCACAAATGCAGTACACATACCCATCCTCTTTCTGAGGATCTTTCCAATAAACACAACTTTTACAAGTGGGGAAAGGAATGGCCATAAAGGTAGATTGCTAGATCTTGTTCTCCTTTCCTTAGACAGCTAGCCATACATTCTACAGTCATAAGTATTTATAGATGTAAAACTGAAGATTGGTTGTAAGAAAATGAAGTAAAATAAATTACTTCATAATTTTTTGTTAAAGTATAACAAACACTACTATAGAAAATAAATTAACAGAAAAAGAAAATCAATGTTCAAATTAAAGAGGATAAAAATTGAAACATGTAGTTAGCATTTATAGATGAATTAAATACATTATTGTCTCTATTTTAATAATTACAAAATTTGCTTCTTTTTAAAAGGACAGTAGCGTGTAGAAGATTGTTCTCTCATGAATTCAGCTTTTTCACTCATGAATGCTGTGTGCCACAGGCACCTTTTCAGGTGTTCCTTCAGTGTACGTTGCCATCAGTTCAGTTCAGTTTAGTTGCTCAGTCATGTCCAACTCTTTGCAACCCCATGGACTGCAGCACGCCAGGCCTCCCTGTCCATCACCAACTCCCGGAGTTTACTCAGACTCATGTCCATTGAGTCAGTGATGCCATCCAACCATTTCATCCTCTGACGTCCCCTTCTCTTCTCCCCTTCAATCTTTCCCAGTGTCAGGGTCTTTTCAAATGAGTCAGTTCTTCACATCAGGTGATCAAAGTATTGGAGTTTCAGCTTCAACATCAGTCCTTCCAATGAATATTCAGGGCTGATTTCCTTTAGGATTAACTGGTTTGATCTCCTTGCAGTCCAAGGGACTCTCAAGAGTCTTCTCCAATACCACACACAGTTCAAAAGCATCAATTCTTCCACACTCAGCTTTCTTTATAGTCCAACTCTCACATCCATACATGACTACCGGAAAAACCATAGCTTTGACTAGACAGACCTTTGTTGGCAAAGTAATGTCTCTGCTTTTTAATATGCTGTCTAGGTTGGTCAGAGCTTTTCTTCCAAGAAGTAAGCATCTTTTAATTTCATGGCTGCAGTCACTATCTGCAGTGATTTTGGGGCCCCCAAAATATAAAGTCTGTCATTATTTCCACTGCTTCCCCATCTATTTGCCATGAAGTGATGGGACCAGATGCATGATCTTAGTTTTCTGAATGTTGAGTTTTAAGCCAACGTTTTCACTCTCCTCTTTCACTTTCATCAAGAGGCTCTTTAGTTCTTCTTCACTTTCTGCCATAAGGGTGGTATCATCTGTGTATCTGAAGTTATTGATATTTCTCCCGGCAATCTTGATTCCAGCTTGTGCTTCATCCAGTCCAGCATTTTGCATGATGTACTCTGCATATAAGTTAAATAAGCAGGGTGACAATATACAGCCTTGACATACTCCTTTCCCTATTTGGGGCCAGTCCGTTGCTCCATGTCCAGTTCTAACTGTTGCTTCCTGACCTGCATACAGATTTCTTAAGAGGCAGGTCAGGTGGTCTGGTATTCCCATCCCTTTAAGAATTTTCCACAGTTTGTGGTGATCCACATTGTCATCAGGTAGTCTTAAACTGCTTTCAAAATGATGAACATTTTTCTTAAATTTGAAGTTTTCAAGGTTAAAAAATATTACTATATTGTTCCAAATACAATGGAAACATTTAAATATGGCTTTGTTCTTGGGGATCCTAAGAAAGCAGAACATGGATAATATATTAAGCAAAGCTAACTAGGGTTATTAAATAATAATGAGATATTAACAAAATGAATATTCTTAAGATCACCAGAGTCAAATTTATGATCCTGCTATGGAATTTTGAAGAATGTTAGTCTACATGTATTAAAAAAGATAACCATTTCTGTAATTAAAACATCAACCTGTTAAAAACTATATAACCCACATAGAATGCCAGGATCCATTTGTGGATTTTTTAAAGTAGAATTGCATTCCTACCACCTCCATATCCCAGAAAGTTTGGTGCATACCTTGAATTTTCTGAAGGCCCTGTGGGCCTTTTTTGAATAATTAAAAACAGTAAATGTCTATAAGTGCTAAAATATTATTAATAACTAATTTTTCCTAATTATCCCCATAAGTATGACAGGTGGATTACTCATTTTATTTGAATCAATCTCCGTTTCTAGCTCTCCACTTCCATCTCTAGGTCTGGATTTTGGTTGGATCTACATTTAGACCTAGATGTGTAAGAGTATAGATGTTATTTAAAGCTGTGATATTGTATGAGGTCACCAAGAAAGTGAGTGTAGACAGAAAAGAAAAGAGGACCAAATTCTAGGGCTGGGATACTCTAGCACTAGGAAGGCAGTGGTAAGAGGAAGAACCAGAAAAGAGGACAGAGAATGAGCAGTTAGTTAGTAGTAGGGTGTGCTAGTCAAGGTGTGCTCAGAGAAGCAGAACCACTACCAGTGGTACAGAATGTGGAATTTATCACGGGGATTTGATTTTATTACTTTATTATAGGGAGCTGGTTAAACAAGTTCTGTGTGGCGGTTGCTCCCATGTCTGGGGTGCACTGCTCCTGGGGCCTGAAGGAGACCTGGTAGGAGACAGGAGCGACAGGCTCCCTTCCTGAGGGTGAGCAGAGAGTGGCCGCGGTGCCTTGTGTCCCTGCGCCAGCCTTCTCAACATGAAACAGGTCTGAGCGCTGCTTTACTGCCTTCTCTCAGACCTGCCCCCAAATATCTCATGTGGCCAAGCGGTCGTACCGTGAGGAAGGGATTTCAGCAAATGCGTTTCCAATTTAGATACCTTGGCTCGGTACTAATCGACCACCAAGGAAAGCTAAGAAGTTTTTGTGACCTGGGAACTAAGTAAATAAAATGATTTAAGGAAGGTAAAAATGGCCAGTTATTTTTCTAAGTTGAAGATAGAGCGGTTATCATTCAACTTAGCAGTGTAGAGGCCATAAGGAAACTGAACAACAGTAGGCTCAATGGAATTCAGGGGAGGGGACAGAAGATTACAGAGTGAAGTGGATTTGAAAGAGAAAGGGGGAAGAGAAATGGGAGATAGAAGGAGGAACTCAACACTGTGCAGAAGTTTTACGACAAAAAAAAGAGTAATAAATGGAGTAATAGCTAGCTAGCGTAAAGAAGGGAGTAAACTAGAAAAATAAATTTAAAATAAAAAAACTTGATGCTTTAGGAGAACTGGGTGATAGCCTCTAGCAGGCGAGAGGGGACATGAGCCTGACCACACATGGCAGGGTAGGCTGTCTACAGAAGCACGGTCGGCTCTTCCCAGTGAGTGGGAGGCCTGGTGCAGGGGAGCGGTGCATGCCAAGGAGGTCCTGTGTTCTTTGCTGTCTGGGTGACCTTTCTTCTGATTGCTCCACATGGAGGCAGGAGGCAGAGACATCAGCTAAGAGAGAGGGTGGGGTGGGGGTGCTGGCGATTTGGAGAGAGGGAAAGTGCTGAAATACTCCTCCAGACTTTGGGAGAGTGAGTGGACCAACCCAGGGTTCTAGCACAAGGGCTGGCAACTTTGGGGACCCACTAGAGTTCATGACTGTAGTCCAGAAAATAAGTTGTACATTCCCTTATTTTTAATTACGGAGGAAAGGAGTGAGAATTTGCAGCAAATCTGCATTGCTTTAAAAACTCTTCTACTAGATTAGAAAGAGCAAAATGCCATGCTTGGTAGACAGAAGCCTAGTCCCCTGGAAGTTATTTACATTAAGCTTGGTGTAGCAGTAGTTCAAAGTTAATAATATGCCCACAATAAAACTCATAACCTAAATTTGAAAGCCTTTCCAAAACACTGAGTAAGGTGGAACTATAGCACAGCTCTAATTATAAACTATGTAGGGAGATTAACATCCCTCATCAAATAATTTCTTAGAGTGAGAGCAAATAGGAGCCTTGGTCCACTGACTGTCCTGCGCATGGCCTCTTTATTGCTGCTCCGAGGCTCGCGCAGTTGGGGGCTTCTGTGTTCATTAAGCTGCCTGCACGGGGGAGTGCTTGAGCACATAATGAGTGCAGACTGGGATGAGTCAGTTATTGGCACCAGCTACTGCCACTGCCATATGCAGCTCATTTTATTTTATTTTATTTTTTATTTCTCCAGCCCACCCACTAAATTTTATTCCTTTTGCCAAGTTACTCCCCTATGCTTGGTTTAGAAACAAGACACAATATTACCCTTCTGTTTTCACACTTAAGACTGTATAACATTGATTTCTGATTTCTCTTCGGCTATATTTTTAGAAGCAAATGGTGTGTGTAAAAATGGGGAAAGCCCTGAGAGAATGAGATGATAGGATTATTCAGATGAGTATATTCAAGTTCTATGGTATTTGAGGACACCAGATTACGCTCAGAGATCCTGCTTTTGCTGCTGGCTCTCTCCTGCCAGCTTCAGGGTCTTCACTCTAAAGTGGGGGTCACTTTATTGGGGGAATGGACAGGGAAAGGGCAAGAGGAGCACAGAGCAAGCCTGCTTTGAGGCCAGGGGGGCCTGTGAGTGAATGTCAGGAGAGCTGAGACATTGGCCCATTTTACTTTGAGTAGTGTTCTTCAGTAAGTCGTTGTACGGAGAACCCAGATACTTTCCCTGGAAAGTTAAATCCATTCAGAAATTTCCCATGGAATCTAGAGAACATTGGGTTTATAAGAGATTGATCTCAGAGTCATATCACCAGTGCCTCGTGAAGCCAAATCAATGCTCCTGTCAGTGTTTGAACCACAATTTTACTCATAATTCTGGAGAACTGAAAGCAATACTGCAGCCTTTGAACTGATGCCTCCTGTATTGATAGATTTCTTACTTGTCAGTGTGTTACAAAAATTCTAATATTTGATTCAAAACTTTAAAAATTAGGATAGGCCTGAATGTATGGATTTGAATCTTTATTAGTTTCATACTCCCCCCATTTTTTTTTTTTGCTAAATAATAATCTTCCTGTATCCTTTTACTTTATAGAATATCGAGCGTACAATGCATCAAAACAGACGTTGGCTCTTTGACCTCCCTGAGGGAGCAATTGGGAAATATACCTTCAAACAATTTGCCAAAAATATTAGTGGCAGCACCTTCGGACTACTTGATAAAAGCCATCATAGCAGTGACTAACACTCGGGTATAACATATCCTGTTCTTCCAAAGGCCAGAAGCCCTTTGTAGAACTAACGTGTAATAAGAGAGCTGATAGCACACATAAATTAAATAATGCCTCTCTGCAAGAAGAACTGGGAAATCTGAAGTGTATGAAGAGGGTACTTGTGAAAAGACTAGAAAGTTAACTAGCATTTGAAGAAGGAACAAAGGATCCGGAAGTAATTAGTAAAAAGACTAACCCAGCTTCTTGTTTTTGTTTCTCTAGCTTGCTCCCTGCCCTTGCCCCCCTCTTCCCCCTAGCCCGCTAACCTCACTCTACTCTTCTCCTCTAATTCTGAAATAACTGCATTTATGCAGAGAGAACAAGGACAATGCAGAGGCAAAATGAAGGTTGTAAGTGAAACGGCAGTCCTTATTATCAGGACTGTAGCACTTCGAAGAGGAAGGACAAGCTGTTTTCTTTCTGTCCTGTCATAGTTTCTTGGCATTGGGGATCTATAACTTTATTGCTTACAAATGGGTAACAATTGCTTCTTTTCGGTCAGCAGTAGATATTTTCTCTGTACTATTAATGACCAAGCAAGGGAAGGCTCACTGTTCAGACCCCCTTAGAGGATGTATCTCTTCACTGCCAGAGATCAGAGAGCCACATCTAATGAAGCATGATTTCCCCAGCAAAAGACACCTATGCAGGTTACTAATGTCATCATTAATGGAAAACTAGCATTTAAAAGTTATAGTCCTTAAACATAGGAGATCCAGTCCAAATCAGGTCTTGAGTTCTGTGTTTGCCTTCAGAATTCCCTTGGCTGCAAAGAATACATACAACCAAAACAAAGCCCAGTTAAGTTATGTTCCTTATCAGTTTAGTTTTACCTTGTACCTGTGCTTGTGGCAAAATAGGATGGGGGAACATGTTAATTTTATTTAATCAGATGCAATAACCAACGCACGCAAGCATGGTTATAATGATTCCAACATCATCTGCTGAAGCTCACCGCTTAGGTTGCTGTGGAGTCGCCTTGATTTTCAGAGTTCTCACTGTCACAGGGGACCCTCTGAGTTAAGAAGGCATCACAGAAACAACATGAGGTTAGGTGAGCTCTCATGTGAGATTAGCAGAGTCCAGGTTAAGAAGAAGTTAATCTCCAAACACTGAGTTTATTATACAGCTAAAGGGACATTAGTAATTAATTTCTCCTGTGACTAATAATTATGGATTTTGCTTAACTACTTCAAGCTGATCTTTAGAGTTCAGTGAATCTACTATTTTTAAATGTAAAAGGGTTTCTTATTAAATATTTATTTACTTGCTTTGTATAACAGTGAATCCCAGTGAAGTGTTAATAGTATTCAGCCCACTCAGTTCAGTTCAGTTGCTCAGTCCGACTTTTTGCAACCCCATGGACTGTAGCATGCCAGGCTGCCCTGTACATCACCAACTCCTGGAGCTTCCTCAAACTCATGTCCATCGAGTCGGTGATGCCATCCAACCATCTCATCCTGTGTTGTCCCCCTCCTGCCTTCAATCTTTCACAGCATCAGGGTCTTTTCCAATGAGTCAGTTCCTTGCATCAGGTGACCAAAGTATTGGAGTTTCAGCTTCAGCAACAGTCCTTCTGATGAATATTCAGGACTGATTTCCTTTAGGATTGACTGATTGGATCTCCTTGTAGTCCAAGGGACTCTCAAGAGTCTTCTCCAATGCCACAGTTCAAAAGCATCAATTCTTCCACACTCAGCTTTCTTTATAGTCCAACTCTCACATCCATACATGACTACCAGAAAAACCATAGCTTTGACTAGATGGACCTTTGTTGGCAAAGTAATATCTCTGCTTTTTAATATGCTGTCTATGTTGGTCAGAGCTTTTCTTCCAAGGAGCAAGCATCTTTTAATTTCATGGCTGCAATCACCATCAGCAGTGATTTTGGAGCCCCCAAAAATGAAGTCTGTCTCTTTCCATTGTTTCCCCATCTATTTGCCATGAAATGATGGGACCAGATGCCATGATCTTAGTTTTGTGAATGTTGAGCTGTAAGCCAACTTTTTCACTCTCCTCTTTCACTTTCATCAAGAGGCTCTTCAGTTCTTCTTTGCTTTCTGCCATAATGGTGGTGTCATCTGCATATCTGAGGTTATTGATATTTCTCCTGGTAGTCTTGATTCCAGCTTGTGCTTCATCCAGTCCGGCATTTCGCATGATGTACTCTGCATATAAGTTAAATAAGCAAGGTGACAATATACAGCCTTGACATACTCCTTTCCCTATTTGGAACCAGTCTTTTGTTCCATGTCCAGTTCTAACTGTTGCTTCTTGACCTGTATACAGATTTCTCAGGAGGCAGGTAAAATGATCTAGTGTTCCCATCTCTTGAAGAATTTTCCACAATTTGTTGTGATCTACACAGTCAAAGGCTTTGGTGTAATCAATAAAGCAGAAGTAGATGTTTTTTTGAATTCTCTTGCTTTTTCTATGATCCAATGGATTTTGGCAATTTGATCTCTGTTTCCTCTGCATTTTCTAAATCCAACTTGACCATCTGTGAGTTCTAGGTTCACATACTGTTGAAGTCTGGCTTGGAGAATTTTGAGCATTACTTTGTTAGCATGTGAGATGAGTGCAATTGTGTGGTAGTTTGAACATTCTTTGGCATTGCCCTTGTTTGGAATTGGAATGAAAACTGACCTTTTCCAGTCCTGTGGCCACTGCTGAGTTTTCTACATTTGCTGGTGTATTGAGTGCAGCATTTTAACAGCATCATCTTTTAGGATTTGAAATAGCTCAACTGGAATTCCATCACCTCCACTAGATTTGTTCCCAGTGGTGCTTCCTAAGGCCCACCGGATGGTATTTTGATATATGCAGTTAATGCTTCCTTCATAGCACCAAGGCAATGGCACCCCACTCAAGTACTCTTGCCTGGGAAACTCCATGGACGGAGGAGCCTGGTAGGCTACAGCCCAAGGGGTTGCGAAGAGTCAGACACGATTGAGTGACTTCACTTTCACTTTTCACTTTCATGCACTGGAGAAGGAAATAGCAACCCACTCCAATATTCTTGCCTGGAGAATCCCAGGGACAAAGGAGCCTGGTGGGCTGCTGTCTATGGGGTCGCACAGAGTCGGACACGACTAAAGCGACTTAGCATCAGCAGCATAGCACCAAGAATAACAAATGATGCAATCCCTGCCTCAGGGAAGTGTGTACGACTGGTATCATTGAACTCTCCCAAATTTAATAGATAAATAGATTAGTATTATAGGCAGAAACTGTGGTGTTGGAAAAGACTCTTGAGAGTCTCTTGGACTGCAAGGAGATCCAACAAGTTCATCCTAAAGGAGATCAGTCCTGGGTGTCCATTGGAAGAACTGATGTTGAAGCTGAAACTCCAATACTTTGGCCACCTGATGAGAAGAGCTGACTCATTTAAAAAGATCCTGATGCTGGGAAAGATTGAAGGTGGGAGGAGAAGGAGACAACAGAGGATGAGATGGTTGGATGGCATCACTGACTCAATGGACATGAGTTTGGGTAAACTCCGGGAGTTGGTGATGGACAGGGAGGCCTGGTGTGCTGCAATTCATGGGGTCGCAAAGAGTGAGACATGACTGAGTGACTGAACTCAACTAATTATAGGCAGAAAAGTAGAAAGAAACACTCAAGAAAATAGACATGCTCCAGTTCCAGTCAGTTTTCTAGAACTTATATCCATTCTTTCAAGGTCTCATTTTGTGCTTGCTTCAAGATGACATCAAGGATTAGCTAAGGAATATTTAGGATGTAAGCAGGATGTCCCATCAGCCAGTGAGTTGGTTGTGCCCGCCATTCACAGAGAAATCCTCAAGTCCACCACTTTAGATTCTATGGTGAGTCTTGAGACTGGACACGGAATTTCCGGCCACTTCATTGTTGTCTTAATGACAACATCTCTCTCTCTCTGTCTTTCTCTCTTTTTTAATGATGTCACGTGGCTTGCAGGGTGTTCTCTGACCAGGGCTGAACCCAGGCCACCACAGTGAAAGCACCAAATCCTAACCACTAGACCACCAAGGAGCATCCACGCCAAGCTTTCTCTTCATCTCTCTCTTCACTGTGGCAGTCTAGAAATTACTTTTTAAATGAGGAGAAAAACAGTCTCTTCCTCTTTTCATACTCACTAAAAGAGAAGCCTAGAGCTGGATTTCCTAACTCCAAAATTTTAAAAAATAAATGAGTAAAATGAGTTCACATTTGCATTTCACCCTACTCTCACTCTGACAGAGCAAAGGTGGTGGATTCAACTCTGCTCTCAGTTTTGTACTTGGCTATACCTGGCATCACCCACTCCCCTGTAATCTGTAGGGCGTGGATAGCATCACAATCAGGCTAGACTTCTCTTTGCTCAGGACCATTACTGTGTGCGGTCCTTGATGACATGCTGTACTTGAGAGGAGTCCAGCCCTGACCATCTATCTCAATTCTACTTATATTTTCTGGTGAGAATTCCTTAATTCCTTAATCCATATTCAGGTTAGTGTATATAGTTAGGTATGTGGCCAGGGGCTCAGATGATGCCTTTGTCCACATCCAGACCTCCAGTCAGATGCAGAAAAGAGTGAATCCCAAAACTGTAATGCATCAGCAATGTCTGTTATCATGTATTATGTGTTCATCAGACATTACATATCAAGTTTCTCACTGTTATACATGTGCAGCCCATGTCTTTTGCAATGCTGTTGAAAGGTGACGCATTTTTTTTTGTCACCATTATCCAGGACTTTGATTCAATATAATAAAAAAGAGACTTAGTACAGAGCAGTGGTAACTTAATTGCCATGGGAAGATGGGAAGTTAACATGTAAAAGACTCTTCTGTCCAAGAAAAAAAATCAAAGCATGTCATGACAAAGTTTGAATAGAAGTTTCAAAGTCATTCATATAGAGTGAAGGGGAAGGTGGGGTTGTATGGGTTGCATCATCCACAGCTCAGGGCTCTCTTGTGGGGTTCTAAGAACAAGCTGAATCCCTGTTCTGGCTGCAAGTGGATGATCCTCCATGAGCTCATTTTTGAACAGCTCGGTGACAATGTTCATTAGCGATGTGCCCTGTAGACAATATTGAGGAACATTTTGTTGTCGATATGTTCAGTAGACCATGTCAGGTAGCAATATCAGATAATTGATCACTTTTTATTGTGTAGTTACTTCACATAATTAGAGAATGTTAGATAGTGTTGGTCAGCTCTGGTGGTAGGAGCTAGGGAGTGCTGTTACTGTTTTCCTTTTCTCTTTATAAGTGGTGATTACATCACATCGGTTTGAGAGTCTCCTCCTAGTGTCAAGTTCTGTCTCACACGTCCAACTTGCTGACCCAAATTACAGCTCTCAGTGCCTGCAACATCAGCTCTGCTCACATCACGTCTCCAGGGAGGAGATGAGTCGAGAGTGTTTTTATTACGTCCCAGTTAACAGATATATAAAGCAGAGTAATCAAAACACTTCCCGAGAGGGATGGAAGGATGTTTGCTTGTGAAATGCTTCCTCAGGATGCACTGTTCAAGTCACAGATGAAATAGTAGATTAATTCCACTACTGTCTATATTTGAGGATTCTGGTAACAAAAGCAAAGAAAGCTTCATTCTCTTTCTTCCATGATTATTTTTAAGCACAGGGGTATATATCAATATATCATTGCCTTCAGGTACACTTTAAGAGAGATTTGCTATTACAGCTTTACTTCATAACTTCATTGAAACTATACAAAATATCTATTCATTTTTTGTTTTGTGTTTGAGAGTTTCTAGATTTAGGTCATACACATCTCCATTATATGAATACATTTATTACTAAAATTTCAATTATCCATGTTTCTAGCTAAATTGCCTTCATTTTGCCAAATTACTCTAAGTGTTGACTGTATACAGTAGCTGTTTGTTGTTTATATCTGTACATGTATGTGTTATGCAGTACTTGTTACTCATTCTTATGAGATCTCTTGGTTCTTTGTCTCCTTACCATTCCTGGATTATTACTTCTTTGCTTCAAGGTGATAACTCACTTTTTTTTTGGTTAGAAGCAATTGAGTTCTGAAGATACTGCTTTTCACACTTACAGCAATTCCACGTCTACGTGTAGCTCTATTTGTAAAGTTTAATTAATTCTTTAATCCTGTTGCAGCTTTTGTTTCACTAGCTGATATCTTGAACCGTTTTTAAACGGGTATAAATGTACTATGCTTGTTGACATGCTTAAGTGCCTCTTCTAAGCTGTTCCTACAAGCTACTGACAAATTGAAGACATTGTTAAACTAGAAAAAGTAAATAATAATATTTTTCCTGAGGAATCTGAATGTGGTTAAATATAGCTATAATATGTTAAAAAATATGGTGTTAAGTGAGTGTACAGGCAATGATATTCAAAATTTACAGAGAAAATATTTATTCTATCAAGTGGAAAGACATTTTTTTTTTCAAAATTCATTAAAGGAAAGATTGTTTTTCCTTAGTTACTCTATGTTTTTCTTTTGTATTAGGTCAGAATTCTACCACTTTCCCACAATACTTGGTGGTAATCACAATGGTATCTAAGGTCTTGGCGGGTCCTGTGAGCAGTGAGTCCATGCATGGAGAGGCAGAAACCCCAGTCATGTCCATAGGTTAGTTCAAGACCCAACCAGAGTGGCCATGAGTGTCTGTATCCTCTGTGAAAAGATCACTACGGCTAACTTTCTTCTAAATGCTGGATCATTTTCAGCTTTAGTGTTTTTAGTTATGAAGCCTATGCTGTTTTGTTTTCAGTGGCTCCCCATTCTGGTCCAGAAGCACTCCCTCCACTCCCATTCTGCATACAGTCTGTTACCTTGGTCCTGGTCAGTTCTCCATGGACCAAGGTGTTTTATCTCTTCTCTGGTGTCATCCATCACCATTCTTACCCATTCATGCTTCTCTCCTTATCCTCTTTCTAGGCAATATATTATTCAGCACATTCATTTCTGATTGAAAATTTATAACTTTCCTGTCACTATTCCCTCTTTCTTAGATCATTAATACATTGGCTGCAAATTTACCACTGTTTAAAAGTAGTAAAACTGGATAAATTTAACCTCTCCCCCCTTTTTTTTCCTGCTTTTTAAAATTTCCCTATTGACTGGTTGAGAATTCATTCATTTACTTACTCACTCACTTGTCTGTTAGTAAGTGCCTGTTGATCACTTTTTCCACACCAGCCACTGTGCCAAGGAAGTAGACTCAGCATCCATACAGTGTCTTTTCTTGGTCTGATAGCTCATTTACTATTAATGCTGAATAATATTCATTGTCTGGATGTACCACAGCTTATTTATCCATTCACCTACTGAAGGACATCTTGGTTGCTTCCAGGTTTGGGTAATTATGATTAAAGCTGCTGTAAACATCCATGTGTAGGTGTTTGTGTGGAGATAAGTTTTCAGCTCCTTTGGGTAATTGCCAGGGAGCACAGTGGCTGTATCATATAGTGAGACTATATTTAGTTTTGTAAGAAATCACCACATTGTCTTCTCACCAGCATTTGGTATTGTCAGTGCCCTGGATTTTGGCTATGCTAATAAGCATGTAGTGGTATTTCATTTTAATTTGCATTTTCCTAATGACATATGATGTGGAGCATCTTTTCATACATTTATTTTATCACATGAATATCTTTTCTGATGAGATTTCTGTTAAGGATTTGGCCCACATTGGCTTATTTTTAAACTGTGGTTTTGACAATTAAGCTTCATATAAGAATTCCAATCAATAAAGGAGTTAAGAATGAAAGCCTTTTAAGGAGGCACTGGACTCCCATCCATGTCCCTGGGCCTCAGAGGTGTGGTTACAGTGCATAGTGGCCTGATGGCCAGTGCACAGGGCCCATTCTCCCCACTGGAAAAGCAGCCAGACGCCATGGAGAATTAGTGACCAAAGGGAGTTGGTTTGTGGCCGTCCCAGTTCCCGTGCACTCCCCCTCCCTGAATGGGTAACTCTGAACCAAGTGGTCTAGACTGACTTCTGTTGTTCTTCAGTTGAACCCAGCCCCACTTTCCCCTTGGGGTGACTCCTTGAGGACGTCCCTTATATTGGTTGCCTCTACTTCCTTCTGTCACTTCCCTGGTTTGCCAGGGCTCCCTCCGAAATCAAATGCATGCCCTCAAATCTTTGTCTGAGGGTTCATTTCCATGGGAACCTGAACGAAGACAGCCTTCATACCAAAATAATGAAAGCATAATCCTGTTTACTTATTGTATATCAACATAAGCAGTTAGATTTGTTTTGAGGGTTTAGTTTGCTCTATGATTCTCTCATAAATCAATATCATAGGAACCTTAATCATCTTTGCTGTTCACTCCAAACTCCTTTCATTATTCTGGAGTTTCTTTCCAGGACAGGCTTTATTAGCAGATGCATTACTGACTGGAAAGGAATTATGACCCCATATCCCAAGGCATACAATCAGAGAAACATGGGGAATCCACCTGGTCGTAGAGGAGTTCCATCAGAATAGCCATTGTATTGGGCGTGATTAGACAAGAAAAGGAGGATGGGGGAGACACATGGAAAGACCAGACTCCATCTCAAGATTTAAAAGAGTAGATGGATTCTCTTTGTCAATAAAAGGAAAGAATTCTATTACTAGTAGAAATAGATTGGAAACAATAGAGTAACAAGCAAGAAATGTGGATAAGGTTGTTTCTGATACATGATTTCTACTCATAAGAAAGGGGATTCAGATGGAATTATGTGAAATTATTTATGCCATGATCTCTGGTCCTATCTATGGCTACATTTTTCTGCGGGGTTGAAGGTAGCAGAGGGTTCTAGATGTCAGGAAGAGGTCGGATTTTGGAAAGCTGAGGAAGTCTCATGGCAGGGGTATAGCTCAGTATGTCGGAGTTGGAACAGAGTTAGCATTGTCCCACCACCAGTAAACACTCTTCATCCAAGCTTGGGCAGACAGATGAATATGAGGCATGGGCTTTATCAAGTGAATCATGGTTCCTGGAATGCAGTGGCTGCTCAGAAGTAAGTAGAGTGACCAAGAGTAAAAAAGAAGTAGGGTAGGAACAAATGGAGATCTTTAGTTCCAAGGTTAAGGTGTACTTGGCCAGTGAAGAATATGTTGGAAATATTTCTCCCCTCCTACCTCACAAAGCAGTCCAGGTTTTCATGGCCATATTCAGTTAGGGAGGTGAAGGAGGTCTGTAAGTGAAGAATGGGTCACCCTATTTGTAGAATCTGAGTATGTGGTGTTGGTTACTCAGCAGCTGATTGATCTAGCAATTTTTCTGAAGGTAGGATCAGCTAAATATACAACTTGACATTTGAGAGAAAAATAGAGGCAGAAAAAAGAGTAACAGTTTCCCTCTTCATTTTTTAACCTTTCATATTGTCCCAACATGACATAATTATAGGAGAATTGAATTAAGTTATTTATAGAAATATTCATGAATTTCTTAACTTGATCTTTGGACCACAAGTGTGCTGCTCAATTTAATAGTCCTTTAAAACCATTCAACAACAAGTGTCTCAAGGTTATGCCCTATCCTGTTTTTCCTCTTTTTGTAGCAACTATGGTCTCTGACATTTAGTTAATTAAATGTGCCCACAGTATCTGACTTGGTTGCACAATTCCTCTGAGAATGTCATTTTTGAAGGTGGCAAGAAGAATAGTTAACCTTGATGAGTCGTTTAGCCCCTGCAGTGAGCTATTCAAGAATGAAAAGAATTAGAATGCGTGTGCAGTGTTTAAAAAGCACCTCTCCCCCCACTTTGGATATGGAATGCTTGTGATCTATCGGATGCTTCAAAAACTGGATAGCCAAAATATCAAAGGATTGCATAATTACAAAGTCTGTCCCATGCCAACCAGGGATCTCTAAACATATCAATTAAATTTATTTTTATGGGGAAGTTTTGCACAATCTTTTGTTATTAAGACTGCTTGAATCGTTTCCTTTAACTTCATGTCAAATTTTTCAATTTTCAGTTTGCAAATTTTTCAATATAATTATTTTCAATTGGCAGTTTTTATTATGATTTATAGAAGTTAGGCAATGCTTACTATTTTATCATTATTTCCATTATTTGAATCAAACTAAGAAACATTTATTAAAGATGATAGATTGAAAGGAGGTCAGATTAAGGTATGGATAGAAGTTGATAGGGTCTTGTGGCATAGCAGTGAGAATGTTAATTTAGTGATGTGGATTGAGAGAAAGCCCTAAAGTTAGAATGAGGGATGTGTCAAGGAATTTTTGTGACAAAGGCTAGGTCTGGGTAAGCCAAACCCACTTTTTGTAGATTTGTCGTATGCTAGTCCTGTTAATGTCTGTGATTTTGCTGATGGAGGTCTTTAAGTCTAGAATCTCATTGTCTATCTCTGTTCTCAGTGTACAAGCTCTTTATCTTGACTCCCCTCTCAGAGGATGAGCTATCCCACAGACATTGTCTGTAGCCTTATTACATCATGGGGTCGCAAAGAGTCGGACACGACTGAGCGACTGAACTGAACTGAACTGAACTGAGTGAAAGGATAAAGCTGGAAAAGTTGTTTTGCCAACAGAAGGCACCTGTGAAGAAATATGTAGTCACTTCTGGTTCTGGGTCAAAATTAATAGTAATGCCATGTCCTCTCAGTCTATTTCCTGTTATTGTAGAGCCTATATTATCTTTGAAAACCAGACATTCTCTATGAAAATACTGAGAGCCTTTCTTCCTATTACATCAAGCTTTGATAGAGAAAAAGAGAATTTAAGAGATTTTTTTGATTCTTCTAGGCTCAGGTATAACGATGAGAAGAATGGTCAGTTCAGTATCATAACTTAACAAAAGGAACAGAAAAGAACAGAAAGAACAGTCAAAACCAGTTTAGAAGAACCACGGAAGTTAAGCTTTACCTCCCCACCTAGACTGTGCCCCCTAACTGTGCAGGAGTGGAGGTGTGAGGAGACTCTGGTGTCAGCGGCACTGTCTGTGCACGTCAGAGAGCAGAGGCTCTGTGAAAGCATAGGAGTTACCAAGGGCAGGTGATCTATAAATCGTCTGACGACATGGAAATACATTCAAAGACGTGAACAGGAAAACAAGGAAGTAGAGAAATAATGAAATTGTTAAGGAAAGCGTATTTTGAAAGAAAAGAAGTTCATACAGGAAAGGTATGTTTGAAAGAAAAGTTACAAAAACTCTTCTGCTACAGAGGGAATTGAGGGAAAATACACATCAGTTGTCTGAACAACTATAGGTTGTAAAGCATTTGTTGCATTTTTAGATGAATGTGTGTCTTATTGTCTTCAGTCTGCGAGTGACCAGAGAGTCTGCTGGGTTGAGAAAGAGGGACTGGGTACATGGTCATTCAGTGTCACCTCTGGCTGCACCAGCGTGAGAACATAAACTAGAGCATCTTTCATTCTGATGGTTATCCTGCCTGACCTTGTGCTTTTATTTTGAAAACTTTCCTATTATCCCAAGCAGTTTTCTGCCGCTAATCTGTCACTTCTACTCTGGGATTAAACACTTCCCGAGGAAATCGTTCAGAAGCTTGTGTTTTAACTCTGTAAGCTTAGAAAAAGCTCATTGTGCCCTGATCTCTAAACGATTGTTCTCAGCTTCATCTTTGGGGCATGCAGAATGTGTTTTTTTACGTGGCTAATGCGCATAATCCTCCTGAAATGAAATGGTGGCGAGAATCCACTAAAATATGCTTTGGTCTTAGTCCATGAGCTCCACTGGCTTTAAATATTTAGCCAGTCATATAGCTATATTTTGCAATATTAATTTTTATGAGCTCCTAATTAAATATCTTATTAAAGGCAACATCATAAGAGAAGAAGCCCACATCCACAGTTTCAGAAGAAATGGATATTCTTTTTTTTTTTCCTGTTGTGCTGACCAAGGATTGAACCTGTGGCCCCTACAGTGAAAGCATGGAGTCTTAACTACTAGACCACCAGGGAAGCCCCCAAGAGATGGCTATTTTGGGGGGAAATGAAAGGGTAGAGTTCTAACCATGTGCAGCAAAGTTGAGGATATGATTTCAGAGTGCTTTTTTTGTGGACTGAATTTTATCAATGCCGTAGGTATGGAAAACACTGTATTTTATTTCTGTACCATTCACTATGAGAACTGGGGGCCTCAAAGTCCTTCAAGTTGTTTACTAAAGATAAGAAGCGTATTCCAGAATAGTATCAAATTTATTGGGCAACAAAATACAAAACATTGTATACTCTAAACAGCACAAATTTTCTTTCATTCATGGGAATGTTTAGCTTGCTGCAATTTTTTTATTAAGCCACTATAGATTGAACTTTGTGTTATGGCCTAATCAAAACCTAGGTAAGGCACAGATGAACTATATTAGGGTGTTGTTGAAAATCAAATACTGTGTTCCAGTTCTCAGTGATGTTCTAAAGGAGGAAATAACTTCCTTATTGGACACCAAAGGATGTATAAATTTAGAGTCAATCTTAGGGTTCCATGTTGAACAGAACAACAGCTTATCTCAAAGAGAGTGAAGTTGTTGTTTAGTGAATAGTTACTCTACCATGAGGAACAAAGTACACCATTTCTCTCATAACTTGGAATTTCCAGAAAATTCAGTGTGACATCTATGGATGGCTCAGTATCAGAGACCACCTAGTCCCTCTCCCTTTTTACATACAAAGAATTGTGTCTATAATGATTAATATCAATACTAAGAGGACATTCTTATAGAGCATTTACTATTTTACTACATTTTCTGATATTAGGTATGTTAATTCCTTCAGTCCTTAAAACAACCCTATGAAGCAGGTATTGTTATTACTTTCATTGTGTAAATGAGGAAAACACCAAAAGTTTAGCCATTTTCCAAGTTTACAAGTCTGTTATAAGACTGCAGGTCCCCTGGGCCAGATACAAACACAGACAGTGGGGTCCTAGGTTGGAACTCTTATCTCCGCAATATGCTGCCTCTGTGCACATCATGACCTGTGCCCAGAGATGTAGAATGACTTGCCCAAGGTCAAATAGCTGTTTTAAAGCTCAGTGAGGGCAGGTGATTGCTCTCTCTGCCCCAGACTTTTTTCTGTTGTGTCTAAGCTCAGCGAGATAATTCCCACCCCGAAGTTAGAAAGCCCATTGAGTAACAAGTAATTAAACATTTCTCAACCCAATTTCCAGTGTTTATTTGTGTATTTATTGGACTTGTTGTCCATAATTTTCTTCTTATATTGTTTCTTTTGACAGTTCTATTTCCTCACGTGGCATTGGTTTATCCCCAAGGATATGGGAGCTGTGCGGAAAGGAATTCTGTCTTACCTTCTCACATGAGTCCCCTGAACCTGCCCCTTCTCACTTTGCATCCCTTTTTGTTGTCTTTCGAGATGGAACTTTGGCAGTTTTCCCCGTGTCCTGTGGGTTAAGTTATTATTTTCAAAGTATCTTTTAAGAAAAGACAGCATTTTATAAGTCCCATATCTATTCAAAAATACACTTCCACTTTAATCACTCCCTATAAAAATTTTAATGACCATACATCAGCCGAGCTACAGGAGAGTTATTAAAACAGTGCCATGAATAATCCCCAAAGTCCTTTCTACTTCCTGAGAGCTAGTGATGGCAACAGATAATAATAATTTAACACATCTCCCAGCATTAGCTGGCTCAGTGAGAAGCCTCCCCATTTGGCAGGCAATCACTTCTTCAATCACACTTGGGAGAACACCACACAGAGCTGGCTCAGTGTCGCCCCATCTCATTATACTTGGGAAATGGCAAAGGGTCACATTTGTGAGGAAGATAACAGGTGAGCAGTTCTCATTGTGTTGTCAATCCTGCTGAATAAATACCCACTGGAGTTGAGGTGGTGATTAAGTCAAATAAAACCTGATAGATGCCATTCTACTTCTATTGGGGTGTTTTAATTTCTGCAACTAGAAATAGTAGATTTATCAGTGACATGATTATTCTTCCAATTTTTACATGAAAATCTAAGCAATCCAAGCTGTAGATTTGCTTCAGATTAATTTCCGTTCCGCACCTCCTGGCATGTAAAAGGATTATATAGCTCACACTTCCTTGGTTAAGAGTTCTGCCTTTAGTTTGAAAACTTCTAACTTTTATCTCTTGAGAATTCAGATTATTTTCAAACAATGATGTAAAATGGGACACTGGATTTAAAGTAATTACAGTGGAAAAAAGGGAAAATGGAGACACAGTAACACAGAGAGAAAGCAGCATTAATGATGCACCAGATTTGTGGGTCACATTGGCTTGAACCCTCAAATGATGTATCCTGTTAAAAAGTTTGGACACAACTTCCTTAATGTTTTTCTTGGAGGAAATGTTTGCTGCCCAAGTCCCAGTACAAAGAGTGAACCCTAGGCTGAGAAGTCCTAGAGCCGACTCTTTTCTCCTGCTCTGCTTCTGGTTAGAATTCCTTTGGGCAGACAGCTTGCAGCAGATGCTCTGGGAGCTCAGCTGGGTCCTCCAGGCCCTGCTTTGCTGTCTGTGACACTGTCCACCTCTGTGTGCTCTGGCCGACCCTGGAACTGTTCCATCTGCAGAACCCAAGGAAGCTTCTGTCCTCAGGGCAGGTGCTGGGTAGGACCATGAAAGGCCAGATCTTTTGCCTCCGTTGAGACAACTTGTGAGACGTAGGTTATATCCAAGTGTTCTGCAAGATCAGACAAAAGCCTTCTTCTTCAGGGACTTTGTCTCAGATTGCTCATGAGCCTGGTTCTTCCCTTTTCTGCCCTTCTTCTCCACTCTCTTCCTGGTTTCTCCTGGATCTCTGCTCTAGAGAATCTGGCCCATAGCATAGATTAATTCCTTAGTGTTGTGTTTCCCTCTTTCAGGCCATGACTAAAGGAATGCTTCCTTTGTTGTTCAATCTCTAAGTCATGTCCGATTCTTTGCTACCCCATGGACTACAGCACACCAGGCTTCCCTGTTCTTAACTATCTCCCAGAGTTTGCTCAAACTCATGTCCTTTGAGTCAGTGATGCCATCCAACCATCTTACCCTCTGTCACCCCCTTCTCCTGCCTTCAATCTTTCCCAGCATCAAGGTCTTTTCCAGTGAGTTGGCTGTTTAGAATTACCTAATTCCTGAAAGTAACAATGATTGTCTAAAATGTGGTCCTCTGGAAAGGTCAGACAACAGAGGCTAGTCTCCAAATTGAAGAAGCATTCCCAGAGACTGACACTTTTGGGCTAAAAATGATCTTAGAAATCGTCTGTCCCAACTCTCCCAGTTTGTGAGCATGGCAGACAGTGACTTGCCCAAGACACAGCACAGGCTTGAGACTTCAGCCTCAGTCTTCTGAATCTATAATTTTTCTCTCTCTAGTCCACATTGCTCCATGAACAGGCAGTAGATCACGTTCTCATAGCCAGAGCTCACAATCACAAGCGCAGTGTCAGATGAGAATCTTCTGTGCTGACATTTGTATTTCCTTGCAGGGCTAAGTGGAGAAACACAGAGTGTTTCAGCTTTGCTGGACAGACTTGGGCACTAGGGGACCCAGTTTTGTTTTTTGTGTTCATTTTTGTGGCAGTGGTGCACGCAGAGTTGGCACAGTAGTTTTCTTCCACCAGATGAGTTTTGAAGACTTGCTCATCCCTACTTGCCCCTTGCTCCCCATGCATTAACCTCAGTAGTTAAGCCTCATTTTAGAAAGACTCATGATGATAAAACCATGATTCAATAGCTAAGTGGTAATTTCTTTCAATGCAACTGACAGACTGAAATCTTGACTCAAATGATTTTCCCATTTGGCATTCACTCTGCACACGGTCCCCAGGACAGCACAGATTCAGCTATTGCAGAAACAATATACTTTCCTCATCACACTTAAACCATGTCTCATTTATTGCCAACTGATTGATGAAATAACCCTAATGATGCTCCATCACTTTTATATTTCTGCCAATTTCCTGAAATGCAGTTGAAATTGGTGTGAGCCTGTCTACTGGAAGTGGTAGCTGTTTATTAGACATAGACAATGCCTATGGAAAGGTACATAAATTGGTCTATTGATGCACAGTTTTCACTCTTACAGTTAAAGGCATCTTGATGATACAAAGGCATAAAAGTTGAAAGAGAATAGTGAAATCAGGTTACTAACTCTCACAGGAACATTTGACTCTGTATAATTTACATCTGACCAAGGTTACCTAATTGTTTAGAGACAGATTAAGGGCATGACTCCCAGAAGGCGATCTTACAGGCATCATATTTTTCCTCAAGGGGTTTACATTCCTCTGAGGAAGATATTTCAAGAATGCTATCTGGTGATCAACTGAGCTTGGTTTATTAGTATACTTTTTTTCAGTGTATTATAGATAATATGTACTATGAAATGTTACTCAAGACAAGAATTCTTTTATTCTTCATTTGTACAAGTTATACTTGAAACTTGGATAAAGCTGTTTGCTTCCATATATAAAAGCAAAGATGGAAAAAAGACATAACCAGACAATGGAATATTATTCAGCCCTAAAAAGAAATGAGCCATCAAGACATGAAAAGACATGAAGGAAACTTGAATGCATATTACTAAGTAAAAGAAGCCAATCTGAAAAGGCTACATCATGTTATGATTTCAACTTTATGACATTCCAGAAAAGGCAAAAATTATGGAGACAATAAAAAAATCAGGGGGTAGGAGTAAGCAGGGATAAATAGCTAGAGCATAGGGGATTTTCAGAGTCCTGAAACTACTCTGTATGATAATATAATGATGGATACATGCCATTGTGCATTTGTACAAACCCATAGAATGTACAGCACCAAGAGTGAGCCCTAAGTAAACCATAGACTCCAATGAAAATGGTAAGTCAATGTAGGTTCATCAATTGTAACAAATGTAACAGAAAAGATCAGTGACACACAGCATATACAGCTTTTGTCTGGGGCTCTTGTGGTTGTAGTCAGAAAGTCACTGGGGCAGGAGGACCCTTAGAAATTAATTTAAATCAAATATGCAATCATTTGTGAAATTATTTTCAGTAAGATATGCTACTGAGTATTATGCTATTCTGTTTTAGCTAATCATAAGGCTAGCTCCAGATAAAGCAAAGCAAAAATACCCCCCAAAACCTAGCATTGGAGCAATGTGATTTAAAGTGTACTATGGTACAAAGCATGGTAAATCAGTATGGATTCTTTATGTATCGAAATATACAATTACAAGGTTAGCTAAATACAGAACTGATAGCGTGCAGAAATGGTTAGCTGAAAACATAAAGGTGGATCCAGAATGCACAAGATAGACAGTCAACTCACTTTTATATAATTATGAACCTTTATCATTGTGCTTTCCTCTTGATTTTGCTTTCTTAGGTTATCCACAAACAGTGCTAATTTTGTTTTTTAATGGAAAAGGGTCATGGCAAAGAATATGATTTTTTTCTACCTTGCCTCTTTGTTGAAAATTCTACATATCAGCTAAGAATTTTTCCAAATTTCCTGGAAGAGTAATCCAGCTCTTGCAACAGAACCGTAGGTAATACTATGCTTTATAGGATACCATAGCAAGGTAGAAATGATGTTTGGTGTTTTTAATGACTGAGTATTAGAAAACAACTACACATAACTTGGAAAAATTAAAATAGTCAAAGAGAAAATTCCAAATAATTGGTATAGCAGAACTCAGATGTGCTGTCAATGTTGGTGTACTTCAGTTGTTGTAAGACATTGAGTGATTCAGTTTTACAAGTATTTTTTAATTACTTGTGATTTGGAATGAGTGTTTCTGAACTCACAACTTTTTTTTTTTACACCCAGAGAAGTGTTCCCTTTTTATTTTGGACCATAATTCACTCAGCTGTTCCCCTTGTTTGGGATTCATAGGCAACTGTTTTAAATAAAATTGGCGAGAGGGGAGTATTTGGATGGTAACCGGTGAATGGTGTATTTATGATCATCACTGTCATTTTGTTGGTTCTGCTGCCTCAACCCTACTTTTGTCTGTGGATGTAGGAAGGGAATCCACAGCAGAACAACCAAAGTGAGAAGGATTGTGTTTTCTTTTGAGTTTCAGAGTTGACTTTTGAAATTCCCAGGAGAGGTAATAGATGGGAAAGAAAAGGACTTGATTGTTAAAATTTCAAAATCTTGAGTTTTAATTCTCAGTGTGAAAGCTTTGTCATAAACAGAATGCACCAAATGTCTAATAATACTAACCATCAAATTTTCCACCCAGGAATTGAATGCAGTAATTAGGAGCTGGTTAGAGACATTTCAGAGAGAAAAGTAGTACAGCTAGGGAAAAGTGAGGAGGGGTGATCATTCCAAACCATGTTAGCCACATATTAATTTTGGCGTTTCTCAATTAATTACAGTTAAGTACACAAGCATCTCACACGCTAGTAAAGTAATGCTCAAAATTCTCCAAGCCAGGCTTCAACAGTACATGAACCGTGAACTTCCAGATGTTCAAGCTGGTTTTAGAAAAGGCAGAGGAACCAGAGATCAAATTGCCAACATCCGCAGGATCATTGAAAAAGCAAGAGAGTTCCAGAAAAACATCTATTTCTGCTTTATTGCCTATGCCAAAGCCTTTGACTGTGTGGATCACAATAAACTGTGGAAAATTCTGAAAGAGATGGGAATACCAGACCATCTGACCTGTCTCTTGAGAAACCTGTATGCAGGTCAGGAAGCAACAGTTGGAACTGGACATGGAACAACAGACTGATTCCAAATAGGAAAAGGAGTACATCAAGGCTGTATATTGTCACCCTGCTTATTTAACTTATATGCAGAGTACATCATGAGAAACGCTGTGCTGGAAGAAGCATAAGCTGGAATCAAGATTGCCAGGAGAAATATCAATAACCTCAGATATGCAGATGACACCACCCTTATGGCAGAAAGTGAAGAAGAACTAAAGAGCCTCTTGATGAAAATGAAAGAGGAGAGTGAACCAGAATTGAAAGAGGCACGTGTACCCCAATATTCATCACAGCACTGTTTATAATAGCCAGGACATGGAAGCAGCCTAGCTGCCCATCAGCAGACAAATGGATCAGAAAGCTGTGGTACATATACACAATGGAATATTACTCAGCCCTTAAAAAGAATACATTCGAATCAGTTCTAATGAGGTGGATGAAACTGGAGCCTATTATACAGAGTGAAGTAAGCCAGAAAGAAAACACCAGTACAGTATGCTGCTGCTGCTGCTGCTAAGTCGCTTCAGTCATGTCCAACTCTGTGCGACCCCATAGATGGCAGCCCACCAGGCTCCGCTGTCCCTGGGATTCTCCAGGCAAGAATACTGGAGTGGGTTTCCATTTCCTTCTCCAGTGCATGAAAGGGAAAAGTGAAAGTGAAGTCACTTAGTCGTGTCCGACTCTTAGCGACCCCATGGACTGTAGCCTACCAGGCTCCTCCATCCATGGGATTTACCAAGCAACAGTACTGGAGTGGGGTGCCATTGCCTTCTCCCCAATACAGTATACTAACACACATATACTAACACATAAAAAATGGTATTTAGATAATTGGTAAAGATAACCCTGTATGTGAGACATCAAAAGAGACACAGATAAATAGAACAGTATTATGGACTCTGTGGGAGAGGGCGAGGGTGGGAGGATATGGGAGAATGGCACTGAAGCATGTAAATTATCATATGTGAAATGAATTGCCAGTCCCGGTTCGATGCATGATACAGGGTGTTTGGGGCTGGTGCACTGGGATGACCCAGAGGGAAAAGATGGGGAAGGAGGTGGGAGGGGCTTCTGGAAGGGGAAAACATGTACACCCATGGTGGATTCATGTCAATATATGGCAAAACAAATACAATATTGTAAAGTTAAAAAATAGATAAATAAACGAATTAAAAAAAAAAAAAAGAGGAGAGTGAAAAAGTTGGCTTAAAACTCAACGTTCAGAAAACTAAGATCATGGCATCTGGTCCCATCACTGCATGGGAAATAGATGGGGAAACAGTGGAAACAGTGGCTGACTTTACTATTTTGGGCTCCAAAATCACTGCCAGTCACTGCAATCACCAATTGATATGATGATTGCAGCCATGAAATTAAAAGATGCCTTCTCCTTGGAAGAAAAGCTATGACCAACCTAGACAGCCTATTAAAAAGCAGAGACATTACTTTGTCAACAAAGGTCCATCTAGTCAAGGCTATGGTTTTTCCAGTGGTCATGTATGGATGTGAGAGTTGGACGGTGAAGAAAGCTGAGCGCCGAAGAATTGATGCTTTTGAACTGTGGTGTTGGAGAAGACTCTTGAGAGTCCCTTGGACTGCAAGGAGATCCAACCAGTCCATCCTAAAGGAGACCAGTCCTGGGTGTTCATTGGAAGGACTGATGTTGAAGCTGAAACTCCAATACTTTGGCCACCTCATGCGAAGAGTGGACTCACTGGAAAAGATCCTGATGCTGGGAAGGATTGGGGGCAGGAGGAGAAGGGGATGACAGAGGATGAGATGGCTGGATGGCATCACCGACTCGATGAACATGAGTTTGGGTAAACTCTGGGAGTTGGTGATGGACAGGGAGGCCTGGCGTGCTGCGATTCATGGGGTTGCAGAGTCAGACACGACTGAGTGACTGAACTGAACTGAACTGAACACAAGCATAGGAGGAATGGCAGATACAATGCCTGTTTCATTCATTATAAAAAAAAAATCACGCTTTGCCCCCATGAGATTATAGCTTGTAGGATTCATACACATTTAAAACTCATTGCACATATCTGTAATTACTGTGTTACAATACAGTCTTAGAAGTAGAACTTAAGGTTCAAAGTGTCAATCAGAGAGGATGGATGTTTCAACACAAACCAGAGCCTGGGCAACAGTGTAATTGAGATGCTTTGGGAGTAAGATATATGGTGTGTTTAAAACACCTACAAGTGCCTCAAAAGTCACCAGATTATTTTTTTGTGTGTGGTTGTTTGTTGTTGCAGCTGTGTTATCCCATTTCTGGAGAGAAAAGAAGTAGAAGCACAGTGATTCTTCAGAAAATTGAGTAGGTGGTAAGAGTCTGGAATAGGGTGGGCGTGGGGACAAAGAAGCGATCTCTGTGGACTCCGGGGAATAAGAAAGATGCCTGGAGAGATAGGCAGGTCTGAGACAGGCAGGTCTGTTCCTAAGACAGCTGAGTGAGATACACTCAGACACAGAAGTATTTTCATCTATTTTAAGCTTATTTTTGTACACATGGAATATCCTGTTTCTCCCTGTCTGTGTGACTGTATGTGTGTGTACATACATGTATACATCATATTAATTCCACTGAATACACAGAGTCCTTCTGATAGAGTTTATATTCTTATTGCTTGTTGCTGTTTTCTTCATCAGAGACTAGATTTCTCATGTTGATTTTTACACCTGTCCTCAAATAGGCAGTCATTAAATTTACAAATGGCTGAATAATTAATTAGTTAATGCAATGCATATATAATTTATTTGCACTTTTTCCTGGATATGCTTAGGTATACAAAGAAAACATCAATTATTAATATATTAAAATAAACTACAAGTTTTCAAAATTAGAGAGAATAATGAAGTGTTTTTTGTTGTTTGTTTTGTTTGCTTCCTCAAAAAATATTCCCTTTTACAATCTACATTACATTTTGATAGTCAAAAGAGGTTGTATTTCACTTATTATATTGTTAATCTAGTTAATGTCAATCATTATATGTATTAGCATTTTATGTTTTTTGTGGTCCAAGTGACCATGTCATTTGATTACTTGTTGATTAGTAAATTATATTTTAGAAGAAAAAGGATTGAGTGACTTGATAATGATGCAGTTCAGATGCCATTATTTTGGATATTTCTAAATCCAGTTTATACTAAGTCCAATCCATATTTATACTAAAATCAAACCAGGTTTAACAGACTCACTTCCTCAAGCTTCTTCTCACATAAGGAAACTTATGAGTTCAGTAATCAGTTTATTGATTTATTAAGCCATGATCTGGGGAGGTATCAGGTTCAACCTCTCAGCAATGCTTCATTGCTCCCTGGTGCCCTCAGCCTTCTTGTAATATAAACGCAGAATCAAAGAGAAGTAAGACTCAGTGGAATTTGTCTCTAGAAAGCAGTTCAGAATCCCACCACTCACCCAACAGGGAGAAAAATATCTGAACTATGTGGAATGCATTTTGATAGGCCCCTCCTCTTTCCTTCCCTCTCAGTGTGCCTCTAAATATTCATTTTCTCTTTAAACATTTCATCTTTTTGCTGTATGCCCTGTGATGCTTATTGTAGATTGTGGTTTAAAAATATCAGCGGCAGTTTTTTTCTGGGAGATACATAACAGGTGGAACTGTTCTTATAATGGGAAAATAAATTGGACTAAGCCTATCAGGTCACATTTGTTTTAGTCAGAGCCCCAGTGGATGAGATTAAGAGAAGCAGATTTGTTTTTCACAAGCAGAGGACAATTGCTATCACTGCTCCTTTTAACTGGATTGGTTATTGTGTTCTTATAAGTCAGAAGGACACATTAATCCATAAATACTCCTCTCCCCACAGCCCTATTTTAAGCCTGGAAAGTCTGTGTAATTGTGAATTTTTTTCCATTTCAAATGACAAGGTCATTAACAGAAATGGGCATAATCCTTCAGTGCAGGAAGGCGATTGACATATTAGATGCAGGAGGCTCTCCTGTGGGCTGATGTCTATCTTCCTAGCAAATTCGTGAACTCCTTCTCAGGTCAGATGTTTTGGAGTACCGATCAGCTGACACATCTGTGATGAGTTGTTTGTAATATTGAAGTTTTTAATGTTGAAGCAAACCCATATAATTCTTTGTGTATTTTCATCTAATTTCCATGTATGGAGTTAAAACAGTAATGCTGGACTGAAATATTTTGTTGTGAGGAGCCAATGCACACAGAATTCCCTTTTTCCTGAAGTCATGGTTGAATTTAGTTTGTAGCTGAAGGTTGGGTAGTGTTATTATGAGTGCGTTTACACCTGTTTGTGTAACTGAAGTCTATGAAATCAAGTGGTCATCTGTTTGGGGTCAGGTACACAGAAGGAAGTGTTCCTCGGATCAGCTGACAGTGTTCTGAGTGGCTGAGTCGGGATAGGAAACTGCCCTTTGAGGAGAATCCCCTGTGCAGACTGCCTGCCCTGGGGAGTTGGCCCCTCCACGGTGGGAATTCTGTGTTTGTGCTGCCTCAGTTCAAGACTGGGGGAGGGAGACCCTCAGTGCTCTGAAGCATCCTCTCTGCCGAGTAGTTTTACACTCACATCTGAATTAATCTTTGAGGTCATTTGCCTCTCTGTGGAAAACTCAGTGCAATTATTTATGATTCCATGTACTTCAAACATGTTTCAAACCCTTATGGTCCTCATTAAGAGCATAAATTATCATCATCATAATTATTATTTTATTATTAATCAATTACTAGTAAATACTATAAAATTAAATTTATTTTATAAAGAAGGGAGGTTTCATAAATTATATTTTATTAAAGTAAAATATCTATCTTTTTAGGAGATACCTTACCAAACATCCAATTTATGCATTCTATTCTTAGAGTAAATACTTATTTTCAATATTTTTTAACCTAAAATTGTAATTAACTTTGGGAATTGCTATCCAGCAAATAGTTACAGAATGAAGTTGGAAACTTGTAGGTTGGGAATACCAAGTCAGTTGATTTTTTTGTATCCTATTTTAGAAAAGCATTGTATTTTTATTATTAGTCAATGATTCCAACCAGTAAGCTATTCTCAACTGAAGTTAGCTGTGTTTGGAGAAAGTGAAAGTGACAAGTGAAAGTGTTAGTCACTCAGTTGTGTCTGACTCTTTGTGATCCCTTGGACTGTAGCCCACAGACTCCTCCATCCAGAGGGATTCTCCAGGCAAGCACACTGGAGTGGGTTGCCATTCCCTTATCCAGGGGATCGTCTTGACCCAGGGATCGAACCTGGGTTTCCCACATTGCAGGGAGATTCTTTACTGTCTGAGCCACCAGAAGCAAGGGTCAAAATCAAATTTGGAATTGTTAGCAATCAGCCGGTGGTGAGTACCTTTGCTGAGGCTGACGGTGCTTCCAGTGTGTTTACTGATATTTTTTAATGTAGTGAAAAAAACAAGGACTCCTACCAATGTTCTCATGATTTTATAAATAATAATACACTCATAGAATGCTTACTTATAATAAAAAAATCTATGAAATTTCTTTTGTATTGGCCATCTCATGTTTTCTGTAGAGACCCATGGAAACAACCATGGGAATTCCAATAACTTCAGTTGTATTCAAATCTCTGCTTTGTCCCTCACCAGACATAGAAACTGGAGAAATTGACCAAAATGTCTGAGTATAATTTTTTCAAGTAATACCTCATGAAATTGTTATAGAAGTCAGACAAGACATATCTAAGTGATGATTCAGTCAGTGAAATTGCTGTTGTTCCCGTTAATCTCATGGTAGAGCATGGGGGCAGGAGAGGCTCCAGAGACCCTGAGGGTCCATTCATGTTACAGCCATGTTCTCCATAGTTATGTAGAAACACTGCAGTATGGAGCAGCTATTCAGCAAGTTCAGGCTAGGAAAAATTAGAAAATGATCATTTGTATTTTCTTAGTGCCATTGAAAACATAGTCTGTTTCACATATGTTGCTGCGTACTCTTCACAGAGCTCTTCCTAAGATTATAGAAAGCTGATTTCTCATGTTTTCGTCCTAGATTTTACAGCCAGGAAGATCTGGGGGTTGAGTGTATTGCAGTGCATATGTGAATTAAATGTAATTGGAAGTTAAGCACAACCCTCATGAAACACTGCAGATCAGAGTAGAAAGCAGTTGGGGTGATCTCCTTTTACATAGAACTACCATATGATTCATCTTCCCAGGTGCTGCAGTGGTAAAGAATCATCCCTGGGTGGGAAAAATCCCCTGGAGGCAGAAATGGAAACCCACTCCAGTATTCTTGCTTGGGAAGTTTCATGGGCAGAGGAGCCTGGTGGGCTGTAGCCCATGGAGTCGAGAAGAGTTGGACACGACTGTGTGACTGAACATGCATCATATGATCTAGCAATCCCATACTGGGTATGTGTCCAGAGGAGATAAAAATCAGTATTTTGAAAAGATATCTGCACTTCCATATTCATTGCAGCATTATTCACAATAGCCAAGACATGGAAATAACCTAAGTGCCCTTTGATGAATGAACAGATAAAGAAGCACACATACACACACACACAGACTGTGTACTGTTTTTTTATTTTGTTTTGTCTTTTTTTTTTTTTAATTTCTTATTTTGTATTGGGGTATAGCCAATTAACAATGTTGTGATAGTTTCAGACAGCATATTAAAAAGCAGAGACATTACTTTGCCAACAAAGTTCTGTCTAGTCAAGGCTATGGTTTTTGCAGTAGTCATGTATGGATGTGAGAGTTGGACTATAAAGAAAGCTGAGCACCAAAGAATTGATACTTTTGAACTGGAGTGTTGGAGAAGACTCTTGAGAGTCCCTTGGACTGCAAGGAGATCCAACCAGTCCATCCTAAAGGAAATCAGTCCTGAATATTCATTGGAAGGACTGATGCTGAAGCTGAAGCTCCAATCCTTTGGCTACCTGATGCAAAGAGGTGACTCATTTGAAAGGACCCTGATGCTGGGGAAGATTGAAGGCAGGAGGAGAAGGGGAAGAGAGAGGATGAGATGGATGGTATCATTGACTCAATGGACATGAGTTTGGGTAAACTCCTGGAGTTGTTGATGGACAGGGAAGACTGCATGCTGCAGTCCATGGGGCCACAAAGAGTCAGACATGACTAAGCAACTGAACTGAATTGAACTGATAGTTTCAGGTGAACAGTGAAGGAACTCAGCCATACATACACATGTATCCATTTTTCCCCAAACTCTCCACCCATCCAGGCTGCCACATGACACTGAGCAGAGTTCCCTGTGCTATAAAATAGGTCCTTATTGGTTGCCATTTAAAATATAGCAATGTGTACCTGTCCATCCCAAATTCCCTAACTATCCCTTCTTCCACCCTTCCCCCTGGCAACCATAAGTTTGTTCTCTAAGTCTACACAGTGTACTGTTATTCAGCCATTAAAAAATGAGGAATTTTGCCATTTGCAACAACATAGATGAACCTTGAGGTCATTAAGCTAAGTATTGGGTTGGCCAATACTTAGTTTGTTCGGGTTTTTCCATAACATGATACAGAAAAATCCAAACGAACTTTTTTTGCCAGCTCAATAAAAGTCAGACAAATAATGTGTAAGCTCACTTGTATGTGAAATCTAAAATACCATACTCATAAGAACAAACAGTAGAATTGTAGTTTCCAGGGACGGGGAGGTGAGCAGATGGGGAGATGCTGACCAAAGGGTAAGAACTTCCGGTTATAAGACTGGTAAGTTCTGGAAATGTCTAACTTGATTGTGGTGATCATTTCATGATGAAAAGATATTAGAGAGTGTCATACACCTTTAAAAATGCATATTATGGGACTTCCCTGGAAGTCCAGTGGTTAAGACTTCACCTTCCAATGCAGGGGGTGCAGATTCAGTCTCTGGCCAGGAAGCTAAGATCTCACATGCCTCATGGCCAGAAAACAACAGAAACAATATTGTAACACAGTCAATAAAGACTTTAGAAATGGTCCACATCAAAAGAAAAAACTTTAACAAAAAAAGCACAATGTGCAACTAAATATATACAATTTTTATGTCATACCTCAGTAAACCTGGAGGTAGACATGAAGTATAACACCCTTGGGCTGCCGCACCATGAGGTGCCCAGACCACATGTTGATGCATCTACCAACAGTGCCTGCCCAGAAGCCAGGCACTGTGAGGTGCCATCTCCAGGGGGTGATAATCCCTAGTCACGAACCCGCCAGCCACTCGGGTCTCCCAGCTGCAGCTCTGGGGAGCATGGCCCCAAGAGAAGTCCATCCCTCCTTCCTGCCACCAGTGGGACTTCTCAGCAGAGCAATGTGTTGCCGCTTTACTAGGTTTGGGATGATGTGTAACAAAGAGAGTAACTCGGGCACATCCACAGAGCATGGACCACAGAAGAGTCGACTTCTTGGCCGCAGCTCTGGAAGGTGGAAACTCTGACCCTTTCATGACTCGGAGGAGCACGTCTTCAAGAATTCCTGCCAAGCTGCCAAGATGTGTGATAATAAAAAGATCTTCAGATATTCCAGACCTCTAAGAGTTAACTTTCATATGTAATTTCTCAGGATGTTTTAATAAACAAGGGAGTAACTAAAGAGAGAGAAATATGAGATCCAGGAAGTAGGAGATTGAACATAGGTGAGCAGAGCATTTTCTCGCTGTGAAAGAGGGTCCCCAGGTGAGGCTGTGCAGTAAATCTTGATAGCAGCCAGGATGCTGTTATGGTAGATTCCTCCAGTAGAAAAAAGGTTACTTCAGGCATTTGATTGTATAAGGTTTCTTATGGAGATTGCTTATGGAGTGTCAGAGCTAAATTAGTGATAGATATATTATAAAAAATTAAGCAGTAAGCGTACCATACCAGGACCCATGCCCTGGAAAAAATAATCCTTAACTCCAGGGAAGAAAATGAGTTGTTAAGGAATAAAATGCAGATATAATATTGTACATTGTTTACCACATTCATAGTTCCTGTTATATTTGTAAGAATGTGCTGTGCTATACTTAGTAGCTTAGTTGTGTCTGACTCTTTGTGACCTCATGGACTGTAGCCCACCAGGCTCCTCTGTCCATGGGGATTCTCCAGGCAAGAATACTGGAGTGGGTTGCCATGCCCTCCTCCAGGCGATCTTCCCAACCCAGAGATCAAACCCAGGTCTTCTGTATTGCAGGCAGATTTTTTACCATCTGAGCCACGAGGGAAGCCCCGTTTGTAAGAATACTGACAAGTAAAACCTTCTGAATCCGTGGTGGTATCATCTTAATGATATAGCTTCAGTGTCTTCAGAACCAGAGAGTCATGAATTTTGCTATTTCAGTGGAGAAAGTAACAATTTTCTAAATAGTGAGGCTGAGAGACCACGTTTACCTGGCTTGCCAAGGAAGTTATTTTGCAAAATATGCTCAGCCCAGCCAATGAAAGAACACTAATGCCAATTGAACTCACTGCTCTGTGCAATCTGTTAAATTTTGTGTATGTGGGTATGTGTGAATAGGAAAAAGCTGTTACTGCCAATATCCCAGCGAAAACATTGAAATACCAAATAACTTCTTTTAAATCTGAGAGGTGAGTGGTTTGGGAATAGTGTGTTGCTGCAATTAGTGCTCTCCAAGGACCAGCAGCACTTTTTCCTGCTTAGTCGTCCATCTCAGAGTATAGCCATCTCTTTACAGTGCTCACACTAGTAATATTCTCAGTCTGTCCAGGCACCACAGTGGCTCTGTCTTTGAATTGTATGGACCCAAGGCCTCTTACTGCCACAAGTAGGCACTCTCAGCCATACCAACATTTTGCCTCCTGGGTTTCTATAACAGCGTTGGACACCTCTTCCTACTCTGCTGCCTTCACCTATTTCAGATTAACAAGAGTGAATAACAAAGATATTGTCATTAGGTATGTTGGGAAAGTGCAGAGGAAGGGTGCACTTCATGTCATTTTTTTCTGATTTTTAACATCTATAGTCTTACATATATGGTCAACTTCCCAATCCTACTGTGCTCCTTGTTCGTGTTCTGCATATTTTGCTACTCATTGTCTTTCTACATTCCCATACTCCAGGAAGAGGTCAAAACCAGATTGTTTTGGGGAATTTCCTGGCAGTCCCACAGTTAGGACTCAGTGCTTTCATGGCCATGGCTTAGGTTCATTCCCTGGTCAGGCAACTAAAATTCCTACAAGCTATGCAGCATGGTCAAACCCTCCCCCGCAAAAAAACTAGATGGTTTTAAGCATGCCTAAAATGAAGCTGTTTGCTTAAGCTCCAGTTTTCAGGGAGTAGGAATCAAAGTGTTCACTGAAATCAAAGCTCCAAAATCTCTGAGTAGCACCACTACCACATAGTAAAATCATACACCCCAATTCCAGCACACCTTAGAGGATGAGGATGTGAGACAGATACACATGTTCTCTTCCCCTTGTGGACAATTTGAGCAGGAACAGCAGAGTGGAATATAATGGAGCAAGCACGCTAGTATGACTACTGCAGCAAGTAGAATAAATTATAAAACTGCTAGTTTACAACTATTTGAGCACTGGAGAAGTAAGAAATAGATACATTGAAATTCTACAGACAGAAAAAAATATTTCTGAGAAATCTGATAATTTCTGGTCACTTCCTTCCTTGGGGGAGTAGTTGATTCTTGGTATGAGTTAATGAGGGGTCTTAGTCTATACAGAGAACTCAGTTGGGTGGAGGGAATGCAGGCTACCCCATACAGAATAGATTAAAAAGAAAAATCACGCATAGAAAGGGAATAGAAAAAGTGCTGAAGAGCGAAGAGAAAGAGAAACTCTTAAAAGGAATCTAAGATATAATAAATAATACATGCACAGTAGATTCACAAGAAAACTAATAAAAATAAATCTGACTAAGCAGTTTTCAAAACTGTGTATTGATATCTTTCATCTGTGTTGGGTCGTTCTTAAGCATTATCTCTTTAAATATTTCTTCTGTCCCATTTGATTTATTTTTTTCCTGGGAAGCTAATTATACATATTAAACCATTTTTTTTATTATGCCCTGTACTTTTATCCTTTTTTTCCTCTTACAGTCTTCTTTTTTTTTCTATTCTGACTTTTATTTTGTATATTTTTGCTTTTTCTGTTTTCTAGTTGCTAATCTTGTCTTAACTAGAATGCAGTTCTAATCTGTTACTCACCATCTTCCTGACCCAGGGATCGAACCCAGATCTCCCACGAAGCAGGCAGATTCTTTACCATTTGAGCTACCCAGGGAAACCCACTCACCATATTAAATGATTCTAATTTCAGATAGTATTTTTTAATTCTAGAATTTCAGTAACAAATTTTGTATTTATAATTATTTGTAATTTTTTTTCTTTTAAACTATAGCGTTGAGAGTGATTTAAGCTCCACCATTACGGTATTAAAAATCTGATTTACCTTTACCAGTGAGTCACATTATTCTTATGTTACATCACCAGAGATAACATATATATGGAAGACATCAAATTTTATTTCAGGATGTTTAGTGAAAGGCTATGGTGCCCAGAATTTAGAAAATATGTGCAAACAGCCTGAGAACAGGCAGGGTTTGTGGAGGGAAGGTTGCGTTTGGTTAAGGGGGCAGAGAGAGAGGGAATTGAAGTGCAAGATCATATCATGGAAACAGTGGTTGAAGGCCCAGGATGGGCACTCCCTGAAGAGTGACGATGGGCTCACATAGTGGAAGGCATGGCTCTGGACTCCACATGTGGAGACTGATTCAGAAGATGTAGGCTGGAAACCCCACAATCTTTACATTCAAGTAGCACCTCAAAAGTCTCTGAAAGGTAGTTTGGGGAATGGTTGTGCTCAAGGCATGGATCTTAAAGAGCATTCACATTTAGGAAACAATCAAAGGAAATGAACCCAGAACAAACAAGCTGTATTCATTGAGGCTGAGAAATGTTTAAGTATCTGCCATCATTATCATCCTTACTTTATCATTTGGGGAAGCTGAGTTTTAAAGTTAGCCAAGCTTTTCAGGTTGCACTGAATGGACAACAAGCAGAGCTTGACCTCAGATTCCAGTCAATCAGCGGCAAATGTGTGTCTAACTTCTGTGCTCTGACATCTGTAGAAAGTGCAGGGGATGCAGTGGGATGGGAGACTGGGGCAGGAGTCACTAACAGAGAGTAAGCACTATAACTGCTCTCATGCAGGAAAACCAAGCACAGACTCTCTAGAGAGGGAGGTGAAGCATTGCAAAATTAGAAGTTGAGTAGAAATAATAGTTTCATCTCCCTGGAGATTGTAAGAATTGATCAGCATTGCTTTCTGGAATTGTTGTTAACAAAAGCAGGAAGTTTTCATGGCAAAAAAAAAAAATAGAAAGACAGGATCCAAAGCTAAATGGGGATACAATTTTAAAGAATTAAACTCCTTTATTTAATATTGCAGAGAGGAATAAGAGGATAGAGGTAAGTTTGTTATCCTTCGGTGAAATCCTACAAATTAGTGTCCTTGTTTCTGCTCATAAGCTAATATCTGAAAATCTAAGGGAGGATTGCAGGAGGATTATGTTATTTTCTAAGGAGGTCTGTTCCATAACTATATGTCTAAAATAACTTATTTTTTAAAATTTTAATGCTAAGAAATGACTATTTAATTGTTTGCATGGTTCCTTGGTCCATAGATAGTAAATTTGAGCCAAAAATATGCCTCTGTGTTTGTAGCTGGCCAGTGCTATAATTGGAAAAGAAAAATCCATTATGTGATTCTCATTGCTTGTTAGCAGGAAATTGTAAGGGGGAGATATTGATATTTGAGTCTGGAAAAAGAAACTGTGAGCAAGAATCTGGCAAGTCATTGATGGTTAATACATATTTCAGTCCTAGATTAGCTACACTTGGGGACTGAACACACCAAACTCTCTCCATATCCAGCATTTAAAAGGGCAAAGGCAGCCACTTTGAGGACACAGTGGATGGAGAGGAGGCTAGCCTGGGCTCATTGTCTCTGTTCCCCTCACCCTGATCCTGGGACTGGATGCTTTCCTTACTGGGCATTCTCCCCTGGGATCCCTGCTAAATCAGCTCAGGAGGGGGCCCCAGGCTTCTGGCTTGTGAGTGCATCAGCTGCAGACCCCTCTCTTCCTAGATGGAGGCTGTTACTTAATTTGGACGTCTCCTCCAAACCTGCCATGTTGGCAGACGGCTCGGCTCTGATTGGCGTGTTTCTTCTCAGGTGTGCCCAGGAGCAGAGAGTGTATCATCGTGGACTCCACTCCTTCCCTTACTTAGGGAAGCAAGTCCTGCCGAGAATTATAGAATCATCTTCAATCACCTTCACTTTAAAAAAATACAAAATATTTTAAAGTGTGCTTATTATCTAGACCTAATTATTTTAGATTGTCATAAGATTTGAGCATAAGAATAGTCTAAAGGAAAATTCAATAGTAATTAAATTTTTAATTTAATAGACATCAAAGATGTCTCTTTTAAAAAATTTAACTTTGGGAATATAAGGCAGGAATTTAAAAATAGGAAGTCATATAGATATCTAAGTGTGATCACCATGAATAGCCCAAGGAGAGTCTATTCAAAAATAACACTAGGGAATTTTTATCTTATCAGTACATTTTAAGCTTTTTTTCAGTAGCTCTCTCTAGTTGCTCTTCTCTAGACGAAACTACCATTAACAGATTATCACATGGAGGAGGTGTAAAGAAATCCATTTCTCACTTTAGTATGGTATGATTCAGTACTTTTGTAATTTGAATTTTCATATTTAAAATCAAGTAGAAAACTGAGGATATACATTTTCTAGAAATTATGTCAATAAGTAATTTTCTCTATTACTTAAACAAGGCAGAAGAAAATGTAGAGGAAAAATGTGTACATTATGTGTTTCTGTACATGGTGTAATGAGGTCGTGATAACAAAAGGCAGCCATGTATTGTGGCAGTCAACCAGACCAGCTCCAAGGCTACCGACACTCCGAATGAAATCCTCAAAGCAATTTTTATATTAATACTGTTTCTAAACGTGCTCAGCTGTGAATGGGTGAGTCTTCAGTAAGAAAGCATAGTAACATGAAGAAAAATAGGACTCTTGGTTCATACGCTGGAATAATTCTTGTGAACAAATCTATAATAAAAAGAGTCAGTCACATTATCACTCACACAAAAAGTCATGACCGTGATGTGGATTGTCATCATTTATCAAGAAGAGTTTCTGGGTCTGGACCATAGAAAGAGCAGAATTTATAACTTAAAGAATTGCTTAGTCTTGGGACATGATGAGCCATAGCTTTATAAAAAGTGGGGAAACAGCTAAATTCTAGAAACAAATGAAACACATCATTATTCCATTTCAGCATTGCTTGTTTAGCACTCATTATCTTTAATGGTTCCTGTGAACATCTGAACAAAGTGGCAAAGATATCTTAAATGACCACTTGTTCATCTGCCTGTTGCATAAGATGCATGACCTTCAAATCTAAACAGAAGTTTTTATCCTCATTAAGCTGTAAGGAGCAGCGAATAAGTAGTAGTGTAATAGTTACTCTTGTTTCTGGTACAATGGAATGAAGCCTTTCATCTAGTTACAAACCTTGCAGAGGATATTTTAAGAACTATCAACGATAAAGAAAAACAATATTTAGGATTTAATTTTTTCAAGAAATTTACCTTCCTGTTGTTTCCCTCCTTAATGGATTCTTTTGTTACTGAAATGACACTTTATTCCAGAGAAATGCCCTCGCAGTCTTATGCAGCATATTATTTCTTGGGGTGCAGAGACAGACTGCAGGCAATTGGCTGGATGGGTCTTCATCTTGTGGGTGTATATCACATACTACTGTTGGCTTCCCCACTGGCTGAGGTAAAGAATCCACCTACAATGCAGGAGACTGCCTGCAATGCAGGAGACGCAAGTTCAACCCCTGGGTCAGGAAGATCCCCTGGAGAAGGAAATGGTTACTCACTCCAGTATTCTTGGCTGGAAAATCCCATTGACAGAGGAGTTTGGTGAGCTATAGTCCATGGGGTCGCAAAGAGTCAGATACAATTTAGCAACTAACCACAGACCACACCACACCACCATGTACTACATGATGCTCAGACCCCTGGTTTCTAGCAATAAATAGCATTAACTTTATTCAGTAATTACAACAGAAACAAGGCAGAGTGAACCCAAGCACATTCTCACCCATTTCCAACCATTGTTCGATTGAGAGACCATTAGATTTCTCTCAGTGAGGAAAGGATCCTTTTGCTTATATGCCCTCAAACAAGCAGCAACACAGAAACTTCTGTAAATTGTCTCTCTTTCCTCACACTCAGAGTACTCTTTATGGCCTGCACATTCCTACCAGTGCTCCCAGTCATGTGTGACTGGTCCAGGTTCACGCTGGCCACTGGGTGTAGTTCCTACAGATGTAGTTTCAGTGTCAGCCATCACTCCCAAATTTCGGTAGTGCACCTCCATCTCTTCTTCTTTCCTTGAATGTCTTGTGTATCTAATCATTACTTTATACTGTAACCTTCCATATAAATGCGGTTTCCTCCTTCTGTCCCTCCCTTCCTTTTGTCCTTCTTTTCTTTACTCCTTTAATTCCTTCCCCAAAGTGGTAGGCAATGTGTAATGATGACACTTGCCTTTTATACTATCCTACAAGAGCCTGTTTGAATCTGATGAGATGTAACTGGCCCTTCCTCCTTACTGCCCACTTTCTGTTCTCTTTGCTGACTCTGCTCCCCTCTTTCTTCTGTGCTGTGTGCATTCTTACAAGGTCAGACCCCATCACCCCAGTTTACCCACTGAATGACCTTGGACAGTTTATTCAGTCTTTCTCTGTGTCACCTCCTGTCTCTAAAGTGGAGCAATAATAGCACCCAGTACCATCCATAGTGGTTTGTGAGAAGGAAAGAAGGTCCTACTTGTGAGTCATCTGGAACCATGCCTTCCCCAAGTGATCACCGAGACCTGCCGGGTATTTTAAATGCTTTGATGTATCATTTATCTTTGAATTCCCCTTGGCGCTGAACCAGCACTTTCCAGAGAATAGCCTCTTAGTCAGCTTGTTGGATGAGTGGGTTTCTTGTTCTGTTAATGCCTGAGTCCAGAGTCCCTGTGGTTGACAGACTCCACCCTCACCCTGTTCGTGAGGACAGAGGGCAGTCCTCTGCACAGTCTTTCCTGCCCGTTCTGGCTCTCTCGCTTGTGTCTTGCCCACTGTGGCCATGTGGCCTGAATGTCCCACACAGTCCAGCTCTTGGTCACATGCTGCCTTACAGTCACATCTCTGCCATGCATTATAATCCTCTCCCTAAATACACTGCTGACTCCTTGAGGAGACCATACTGTAAGTTGTTAAAGCAGTCACAAAGCTTAGCTCAACTCTGAGTACAGAGTAAGCCTCAGGAGAAGTTTTGAAGATTCTTCTACTCATTCAGTATGGACTGCGTGTGTTCTAAAGGGGACGCAACTTTGAAGTAGTGACTTAGTGGACTGGATGCTCCATAGGGATGCTTAAACACAAATCTCACCAAAGGAAGATTTCACTGCAATAAACACAGAGGATATATCCTCAAAAGGCACTGCAGGAGCTATAAGACTTGGGGTGAAGAGGAACCTTCTCAGTTTTTCGCAGAAGCTGTGGCTGGATGAGGGTCCAGCTTCTGTCCCAGCGGAGGCCTGCCAGGTTGTGGACGTCGAGGGCTCTAACATCCCACTCTGCATGGTCGCAGCCTTGTAGGCTGTCTGGAAACACCTTGTGCAGCCTTTCTCCTTAGTGCCACTTGAAGAATGGCACCTGCCATGTAATGAGGACAGATGAAGGAGTTACTTGCAAGCTTTCCTTCTTTTCAGGCATTTGGGTACCATGATTGTCAGAGATCAGGAGGGAGAGGGCAACCACCCTGGCTGAGCCTTGCCCGACTCTACCGAGTGCCAGAGAGTGAAGAGTGCCGCAGGGGTAGTGTGCATGTACAGTGGTGCAGAGCAAGCCTCATGAGCACTGGCACTTCTTTTTTTTTTTTTTTTAAGTTTTCTCTACAGAAAGCTGGAATACTGGAAATAAAGGAGACAGGTGATGATCCTAGTCTTGAGAAATGATAATAAGCCTACTGGGTTTAGCGGTTGTTTATATGTACACTTTCTTGATGCACTTCCAGTGCAATTTTTAAAAAGACATAAATGCACTTTCATCCTTAGTGCCTAGTACTTATATCGTGGGCACATGGGGTAGAAGGCACCATAAGCCATATTTGAAAAAATATGTAGTAAATGAAGTGCGCTTTAGAATGCCATATCTTATTTTTAGTGCTAATTACAAAACATTTCATTATGACAGGTTGAATTGCATTTCATTAAATTGTATGGAAAAGTTTGAGTACAGAAGGTTTGGTTAGTTGATCTATAAAATTCAGTATTGTCTTTAAGCATTAATTGAGTGATATAGTCAAGAGAGATATCTTTGTTAAAGTTTAACACATAATTAATTGAATTTTATCTATGTAATTTCAACTGGATTATGTGCTTTCATACATAAATGTATTTTTCACTTAACACAAATATTTGAATCACTGTTTCTTAAAAAAAAAAAGAAACACTTTAAAAGTGTAGCCTTTTATTTCAGATAGTACTTGTACACATAAATGTTACCTTTAAACATCACTCTAAAGATTAATGTATGTTTAGTTTTGAGGATTCTAAACCAAAGTAGCTGAAATTAGTCTATGATTTTATTTAAGAGTGTGGCAATTATTTGGAATGTACTGGATCTATACAATTTTACTATAAACATCACTTCCTGTTATTTAGGTGTGCTATTTATCATTGTTAACTGCAACCTAACAGAAACAATTTACAGTGATCATTGGAGTTTAAGTAATTATGATAATACAGTTTTAATAAAGTCAAATTCAGCAAAGAGGATAAACTATCTTAGTATTATACGTTCCATTGACCACACAGAGTTGCCCATGTGGGAAGCAGCTGAAAGGAAAACCAGCACTTGCTCTTGTATTTTACTGACATTCAAGGGGAAATGAATGTAAAATGAAATTGCGAACATTTGATAGGTTGAAGGAAAAGAGGGAGCCTGTGTATTGATAGTGACTCCTCTTTATCCAGTCGCATTCAAATGCTCTTGAAATTCTTTATGCCTGTTTTCAGTCTCTGAATTACAATTTAGCTGCTCTGGGGACTTGGTAATTGGTACCAAATAGTATTACTTTTAGAACAGCTTTCATCATTATACACAACTTGCCATGTTCGTATTCATTTGCAGAAACTTTCAATCAACTCTGGGTCTTATGTTCAAATTTCGAATCTCCCTTTTTCCCCTTGTCATTCAATCTTTAGTGTGACGTCTTCCCTCCAGATCCCAGTGGGCATTCTGTAGCAGTGCTGTCTCTCCTTGACCTAACTGATTTTCCCTGATTGCTGTCCCAGTGGTGAAGTTCTGCCCTTTTGCTTTCTGCATAGTCTGTAGTGTCAGTAAAGATTGTGTTTAGTCCCTTGTCACTGTATCGGCACTTTCCATTTGGAGTCAGACTTCCAATGACTTCCCTAAATGAGCATAAACATGGATTTTTCTGCCTCTCTCTGTGCAGCATCATTAAGTGTTCTCTGTGGAAGCTGCTGATCAATATTTTACTCATTTACCATTTCACATCTTTTGTGAAATTTAGCAGTTAACAACAGCTCCGACATGGGTCAGCTAGTCCTGAAAGACAGGAGAGTATTTTTGTTAACTGATCTAGTTAGATTGAAATTGGTGTCTGTTTTTCAAACTCTGAAACTTTTTAACATTCCACAAGACGAAGAGTGACTGTCTCCTCATTAGCCAGCATCTCTCACTGTCGACCCAGAGAACAGAGAACACTGGACAGTAGGTTGTCCTGTAGTTAAGACTGGGTTAATCTGAATTAATGGTAAACATGTTTCTAGGGCTTATCAGCGGGGCTTATCAGAAACTGTAGCACATCACCAAATGGTTACTATGTCCTGTTTGCTTATTTTCTACAATACACATATTTTTCACACAATATTCCCCCCTCTCAAGTTGAAAATGGAAAAAAATTAAATCCTTTCAAAGTCAAAATTTCAGCAAATTTTCAGCAAATCTAGATCAAGTTAGTATTTTGTTCTATTATCAAGATTTTCAATTTGCATTCTACATATTATGTTAGGGTCTAGAAAACAAACATCTTTGTAAAAACCCGTCCTTGCTTATGCCATTCCATGACCCTGATTAAAAACCTGAGATCAGTGTCATATTTCAAGCCGGTAAATGTGATGAATTAGAGGCACTGGACCTCTGCTGATACTCTGACACCTTTGTGTTTATCTTAAACTTATGAAGCAGAAGTCTTGTGACACAGCATCATCTCTGAAATGTTCAATAGAGTTATATAAATACAGAGGACCTGTGGCTTTTTGTCTGTAGCCACGAACAGTTTAGAAATGTCCACGTGTCTTCCCTTGATGTCATAATCTTTGTGCTTCTCTTCTTAGAGATCTATGAAAACAAATCCTTGTCAACCAATTTATGGCAGATCAAAGTAGCGCTATTTGGGTCCTTGGTCTCCCTCACATTCTGCCTCTTCACTTGTCACCTTCAGATATTTTATCTATGCACACCACACACTTGCACTCACACGTCTGCACACACGTGAACATATGCACATTCATACACACATGCTCACATCAGTAACATGAGTTGTAAATAATTTACCCGAGGTTGTCATTCATTTTTAACTTTGCTCAAAGTGGTTTCTTTCCTACATGGAAAGTTTGGATTTTTATATATCTGGACAGTCAATATTCTTTCTTGCCTTTCAGTATTTTGCTAGTCTTAAAAGTCTTTTTCATATTTAGATTATTAAAATCTCAAGTATCTCTCCATGTTGTATCGATGGCTTTGATTTGCAGGAATCCTTTTTCCCATCAGGAGTTGATTTGATCTCAGGTGTTGCTCTCTGTAGCAGAAAGGGCATTACATGTACATTTCCCTGAATTTGTTCTGTGTCTCGTCACAGTGTAAACATCCTCTAGTGTTGCCTCTGGAGCTGAATCCTTGCTGGGTTAGAGTTATCCCAGCAAGATGCAGGCAGAAAGGATGCACCACAGTTCCAGGCGCAGCCCGCATGTTTCCTGTGCAGCCCTGACTTCCCAGTCTGCTGGCTGGGTTTCTCCTTCCATGGCCATTTTGGAAGCCAGGCAGTGAAAACAGCAGAGCTTCTGACAGGCTGGATCCCCAGGTGACCGAGCACCCTATATGTCCGCCTTTTGTTGTGTAAGCCCTGAGGTTCTAGGTTTATGGTAGTTATTTATCTTGATACATTTCAATTTATATATATATTTAATATCTCAACCTAGAAGTTTCAGTGTTGCTTAATCAATAATCTACTTTTCCATCCTGATTTTAAATGAGAAGATAGAGCTATAAAGTGCTGATAAATCTATTTTCAGGTATCATTTTTAAAGTCATTCTGCAGCTTAGCATATGGGAATGTGTGTACCTGAGTCTGGTACTCCTGGTCAATTGGATTCTCTCCTGGTTCAGGTAATTACAGATATATTTACTGGCCTGGATGTCACATAGAGGAAGTATGGCTGTCATATTTTTGTATGAGCCAGCACCATGTCTTCCTGGGGTTTAATAATGGCCTAAAAACAAAGTGTCAGTGAGCTCTTTCTGGCCCATGTAAATGCAGAGAGTAATTTTAATAGGACACTGCTTTATTTTTCAGCCTAAGTTTTAAAGTCTGGTCTTCAGAGGTGGCTGACCTCTACTGTCTGCTTTGCCCTGCCCCTTCTCCCCTGCATCCCCTGCCACCCCCCACCACATTGCCGACTGCCAGGTTGAAGTCTGGCGATTTGAAACCTTGTATACTACCAGGGCCTGGTAAGGTGTGTCCCAGGAGTGGGGGCTGTAGCATGGCTGCCAGAGGTCAGGGCCCCACCTCATCACTTCTCAGACATGAAGAGCAGAGCAGATCTCCTACTGGTGTAGCTCTTCAAGCCACAGGTGCAGCCCCACTCACCAGGATACCCCACTGCCTAAGAGGTGTCTTTCCAGCACCTTCCTGGCATCGATATCAGCTGGAGACACTGTTGCTCCCCAAACCTGTTGAATAGATTTGAGATTCACAAGAAAGGGTCTGAGTCTAATCTTGGCTCAGCTTTGATCCCACAGGACAGCAGTGTCCCATAGAACCTTTTGTGATGATGACTGTGTTCTCTATTACTACCCACCCCAGTAGTCACTAGCTAGCCACATGAGGCCTTTGAAATGTAGCAACTATGAAACTAAATTTTACTTATTTTGACTTCATTTTTGTCTAACAAATTCAAATTTAAGTAGTCACTTACATGGCTACTGTATTGAGCAGTATACCCCAAATGATACCTCCATCCCCATATGAAGGATGGATGTCAACGTGGGGTGAACCTGCAGCCATATTCAGCCCACAGCCCCAGTGGTCAAGGACCCGCTGGGGGGACTCGCCCTTGCTGGTAATAGCGTGGAGGCCTTCCAGCTTCCCAGATCATCTCCATGTCTCCATCCTCTTACTCATGTATCAGGCTTCACTGGTAATTATGTGTCACTTTAACATTGGAGCTTTGCTACTATACTGTTGCTACAAAACTCTTTCCCCACATATTTTAATCAGATGCAGGATTGCATGTTTTGTTTTTCCTGTTCTTGATCAAAAGCATCCAATACTGAACTTGAACAAATGCTATGAAAATTTCTAAGAAGGATCATTATTTGATAAAAAAAACAGGAAGCAACCATCCTGTTTCCCAGCATTTGAAGAAACAAACAAAAACAAAACAGAAGATAGATAGGAAACAACAGAATCAGGGAAATCTAAATGAACTTTTGACAGCTCAGTTCCAATCTGAGAGGCCTAACATCATAAGAGTTCAGTGCATCCTCTTTGACAGGACGGAAACTGAATGTTTGCAGCAGTGTGGTGGGGGTGGGGAGAGTTTAAAGCTGCCTCGACACTCACAGTTTTCATACACACTAGAATTAATCAGGCATTTTTAGAGATGATGAGGGAACATAATTCTCAGTTAAGTGATATCAGTCTTAACATGATTATTTCCAACAGTATGCCCTTCATTTTATGAGAGCTATCTTTATTTCCTCCTTATATGGCAGTTCCTCATCCATGGCTATTTCAGCAGGAAATTTTTCAAAGATATAAAAAATGCTAATAGGACTGAAATGTGTTTCAAATAATATCTTTCTTTCCTTTCCTATAAAATAAGCCATACACGATTGCTCATTCAGCATTATGCCCACTCTCATCACCAATCTCCCTGGATTTAGAGGCATCGTCACAGATCAGTTTCCTGAGAAGCAGATCTGGGACAGGACTTTGTGTGCAGTTTATGGGGAGTGAAGGCATCTTTGGAGAAGTGGAGGAAGCAGGGTTGGGCGGAGGGAGAAATGGAAGGAGACACAGAGTCACAAGAGGCCCAGATGTTCCTCCTGGGAGCTCTGCTGCCTGGAGCATGGGGCCTAACTTTATTCCTCTCTAAGATGAATAGCCATGATGCCCTGGGAAGGTGATGCTCCTTGGGCAAGCTGACTATCTTCAGCGGAGGAGGAACTAGAGAGAATCTTGTCTGCAGCTATTTTTGCATTATTTCTAGAAGCTGGGAAAGGAATGCTGTGGCTGGAGGGGAAATCTGCAGGTAGACCAGATACCCCACTTCAGGTGGGTGAATTTAGAGAAGAACTAAGCTAGATCTTATTAGGCCATTGGCACTAAGTACTGAGGGGCAAGATGGTTGTTGATTAAAGGCAGAACTTGAAAATGACAAATCCTTAGTTCTAGAGTCAACACTGAAGCTGACATGCTCTGATTAGCAGCTCTATTTGAAAACAAAATGTGGTAAAATGATGCTTGTTCATATGAAGATTAAGGAAACAAAAAGTTATTGTAGAATTGAAACAGTTTTTTAAAAAAAATACTGAAATACACACCATCAGTGTGTTTCCTGATCATGATTTTAAAATATTGGTGTTCTGATCCAAAGAGACAGGAGCAATTATTTTGACTTCAGAAACTATGGTGATGTAACTTGTATCCAATTAGGAATGTCTCTGTAAAAGATAGTTATCATATCTGGATGTAAATTTCTAAAGAACAAATGCATTGTCTGAGAAAGCTTCAGACTCTTGCAGGGTGTTTGTAACTCAAAAGGAGTAATTTGGTGTGGATGTAGATTTATCATTTCATGTTATATCATATCATAGATGATTACAGTGTTTCACTCACTTCCCATTATATAGTTTGGTTAGTTGTCACCTGATGTGATTCTTACTGAGTATTTAAATACTTTCCCTGGTATGAATGTATACAAGTTCAAATGATGCTCAGTTTGTAAAAAAAACAAAATAGAGCATCAGTTCTTTTGACCTAAACTATTGTTGAAAAGAAAAGATACATAGGCATGCATTTAGAAAAGGCAGATGGAAGATGTCTATGAAAAGAAGGAATGAATAATTTTATTTGAGAATTGAAATCCTTGTATAGCTTCATGAGCTTTCATCTCTTGTGCTGTTTTGGCAGTTTCAAGGCAAGGATAATAAGTAGTCTCTCATTCAGCCTTGATTTACATTTTTACCTATATATGTTAGATTACAGCTTTGGATTTGAGTGAGTAATGGCCAACAGCATGGACTCTGTTAGAAAGATCACTAGGGTTGCCCTTAGTCCAATCTGGCTGAGGTCCTTCAGAAGGGAGATGGGGACTCACACACACACACACAGAGGGACGACCTCACAAGGGCACGGGGAGAAGATGGTGTTTACACCTGAGGAGAGAGGCCTCGGAGGAAAGCAGCCCTGCCGAGTCCTTGGTCTCGGACTTCCAGCCTCTCGGCTGAAGGACTATGTCTGCTGTTCAGCTCCCAGTCTGTGGTGCTTTGCGGCTCTGGCAAACTAATTCAGATTGTGTTGCTTCCAAAAGTACATGGCAAGTCCTAGTCCCCGGTATCTCAGAATGTGACCTTATTGGAAATAAGGTCTTCACAGAGATATTTGGAGACAGAAGCTGACGTGCACAGAGGGAAGGTCATGTGAAGACATGGAGACACACAGGCTGTGTGAGCACAGAGCGGGGACCAGAGTGCTGCAGCCATGAGCTGGGATGCCGGGAGACCCCAGAAGCTGGAAGGAGCAGGGAAGGATGCTCCCCAAACCATCAGAAGTTCTGTCTCCTCTCTAATTGGCTTCCCCACGCCTTCTCTCCAGTCTTCCCTTGACATTGCCGGTGAACACCTCTCCCCTCAGCTACACCCCCTGTGTGAGGGGCATGCAAACAGGTCATAAAAGGAGACCACCCCTAACTGACCATAAGTGAGTCCAAGGAGCAAAGATCTTTAGTAGAACTCTAGCTGTTTTTCTCTCTTAGTGGATCATCCTTCATTTTTTATTTAGTTTTGAGAAATAGGGTATATTTTATTCTTGTGCCACATTCTCTGTTTCTACCAGAATTTGCATCGTCTTGGTTTCCCCTTACTGTTTGTGTGTTAGTGCTGATCTGGCAGGAATGAATTCCCATGAAGTTTTAAACCTACCTGAATGTTTATGTAGACACTCAAAACATATGCGTTTTATTTCAGTTAGATGTGCTTATACAATTAGTGATAAATTATTGACCATTGAATACTAAGTTAATAAATGAGGGATCTATATTGAAGCAGTCTGTACATTTTTAAAATACCCTCAATAATCAGCTCCAGGTTCTATTGTCTTTCTCATAGCTACAGCAAGTGGCCTTAATGGTCACCTCTTTCCATTGTTACGCTCGTAGTTACATAAGTGGAGGTTAGTGAAAAATAAGTTGGGAAATCATTATATTTGCGTATAACTATACTTTTTTGCCAGTCGTGTCCATTCTCTTGGTGTATGAGTTTTCCTCCTGGATTGTAACACCCTCCCCCCTTTTTTTTCCTAACAGATGTGCTTACTTGTGTTGACACACAGAAAAAAACTTTAAAAAAGTCAAAGTGCTCACCTGGACCTTGGAGTACTGTCCATTCCTCCGATATTGACCGGTGCCTTCCAGGTCAGATTTACTCAGACACCTGACTCTGGACACCTGAGTGACATTTTTCATCCTCTTGCAGCTTTTTCCTAATAAAATTAAGACTGGCACAGACACAATGGTGGGGAGAAATTTTATTCTTTATTGTTATCACAACTTCCTATACCTCATTCCATCACCAATTGACTCAGATCAGTCCACACTAATAAGTCACGTGAGACATCTTGTGAAACAATCTGGGTATATTAATGACTTAATAAATAAACTTAAAGGCAACTAAAGTGTCCCTCTTTTCAATCATGTCTTCGTTTTTCTAATGGAAGCTTTATTTGCAGGTTTATAATTGCAATGAGTTGGCTTTAATTAATAGAATAAATTTTAATGTAATTAATAAGCTGGATTCTTACTGGCACTCTCAGGTGATTATGTACTTTGAGTTGTAAAGATGCAATTTGCATGTTATTAAAATAATCAGAAGGACTTCAGCATTAGAACTAAGGGAACATTTAATTTTAGCTCACTGAAATCATTTTTGAGTCAGAGCAAGATGAATGCAGCTAGTCACATGGTTTATTGAGAAGTTATGGCCGTGCAACCCATGAGTTTTTCACTTGAACTCTGAGGGGAGCCAGTAGACACCCTGGGCAGGATCATCTTTCTCTTTGGCTGTTCACAAAGCTCTGAATTAAACTTTTCTTTGAAATTTGCCCTCTTCCCCAAGTTGTCCTCCAGAGTTCTTGTGTTTTTAAAAATCATGATACAGACATGTACTGGTGGAAGACAGACATGAGCAGCTGTGATCGTATACCTTCTCAGAGGTGACCTTGAAAAGCAAGTGAGAAGCAGTGAGAAGAGCTGTCAGGGGTATCTCTGGCCCCCAACATTGTGTGTTTGGGGAAATTCCTCTGCAGTAAGAGTGTACATGGGCTCCAAGGAAGCCAGGTGTGGTCTGGACAGGTGGTCCGAGGTCAGGACAGGTAAAATTTACAAGATTGAGGATAAAGAGGCTAGTCTCCTCTTGTGCTGTTACACATGACGAGGGTTTGTGATTATTTTCACATGGAGCTCTCCTCTAGGGTATAGAGTTCCCTGAGGAAAGAAAATCATTTGTTCACTTTTATATCCTCAGACCCTATGACAAGTATGACATTCTTCTCAAAGGATGGATCAATGAATGAAAAATTGAACTCAAGCCAGTTTTGGTGCCAGGTTTATTTATGGATTCAGCAAGTGCTCATGGATTATAGAAGCTGATTGTACATTCACTATAGTGATGAAATTAGACTCAGGGAAAAATAAAAACCTCAAAAAGCTAAGCTTTCAGCTGTTAAAAATTGAGTTATTTCCTATGTTTGATGCACTTCTATAATGTTCTCAACTGGTAAGTGTTGGCCACACTACCAGGGTGTGGTGATCACAGATAGTGGAAACTGGGTCTAGGGATTTCTGATGATAGGTTTGTTTTCCTTTCCAGTTTAGTCTAATGAGTCATCACTGGAAATTCACCCAAGGTAGTGGGGCTTCCTGGTGGCTCAGAAGGTAAAGAATTCATCTGCAATGTGGGAGACCTGGGTTCAAGCCCTGGGTTGGGAAGATTCCCCTAGAGGAGGGCATGGCAACCAACTTCAGTATTCTTGCCCAGAGAATCCCCATGGACAGAGGAGCCTGGTGGACTACAGTCCATGCGGTTGCAAAGAGTCGGACACAACTGAGTGACTGAGAACAACACAAGTGTCAGGGCATTAGCGGTGTGACTGTTATAAAAAGGAAGGACATATTTACCAGAAAGAAGGCCGCCACCACCACCACATCACAACAAAATTATACCCCAGCTGATTCTTAAAAGCGTGATCCCATTGTTTCAGCTGAGTATGACTGAGAGAGTTGCTCGTCCCTCCTGACCTGGGAAGAATCTGTGTCCAATGGAGGCAGAGCTCCCCGAACCTCAGGCAGCAAAGGGCTGCTGGGACTGAGAGCAAAGAAAATCCCAAACCCCGAGCGAGGATTCTGCCACAAAATTGAGTTGTTTTGTATTCAAATGATTTTTCTCTCATTTTAGTAAACTGAGCACAATGGATTAAAGTGTAATTAAATAATTCAGTGATCCTTTCTTGAGTGCCTACTCTGTGTGATGCTCTGCAAACCTTGGATTGTAGTAAAATCGATAACCAAACCTGCACTCCTGGACCTTTGCCTGTGAATTTGGGAGTAGTTTGATCTGATAGGCAGGGAGAAATGGCAAGGAGCCCGCTCTAAACCATAGATCGTGTAATTAGCGTGAAGCTCTTCTCTGGGCTGAAAAGTAATTGTTGGCAGGTGCACATACCACAGGCAATGCCAACATGCATAATGTTGAAGAATTATTATTCTTATTATTACAACTTCCCTCAGTAATTCTAACTGTCAAGTTTTGCTGAGTGATTATACAAAAATAGATAATGATATAGATGTGTTGAATTGTGCCTCTGGATAATTGCATTGTCATATTAAACCATTAAAATACTGAGTTATTATTTGCAAATCTTTATGGACATAGAAAGATAAGCCCCTCACAGAACCTGGACTGAGGCAGGCTGTCATCCACACACATTGGGTCACTCTGTGCTGCTGAGGGTGTGTTCATAGGAGTCATGCACATACTTCAGAATGCCGACCAAGCAGGGCGCACACACCTCTGAAACTTCACAGTCAAGAACAGTCTACATGTGGAAAACATCCAGACATAGAACATAAGGAGAACTGAAGATCATGTTTATATTAAAAAGTCTTCTTTCTGTGCAAATTGCATTTTACAGACTCCAAAGAGATTGAACTTCATTGACTCTGAACAGGTTCATCTAAAAAAATTACTTCATTCATTTGTTCACAATATTTATTAGAAGTGTTCTGCTGTGCATTCAGTAATGTTATTTTGTGAACTGTTAAGACAGACTAGTATATTTTTTTCTTGCTTGTAATTTTTTTATGGAACCTCTCTAATTCAGTGTGTGTGTGTGTGTGTGTGTCTGTGTGACCCAGGACCTTGTGGTATAAATACTTAGATGTGAACTTGCCTACAAACATTTCTGCACAGCCAGAGGGCTTTAGGAGTGGAGGAAGTCTCCCCTCAGTGGTCTCCATATCTTGAGTTGTCCTCTGTGCTCAGTGGATGAGATTCCACCTGGAGAACAGGGCAGGAGCCAGAAATCTTAGAAGGCATTTGTCCTTGTGAAAGGGACCTTGAGGTAACAACTTAGGTGCTGAACCGCAGGAATCAGGACTCACTCATCTGCACACCCGATGTGTCCCTTGACATCAACTCCCCATCTCCCCTCTCCCAGCCTCTGGCCACAGTCATTCCATCCTCTGCCTCTATGAGTTTGCCTACTTTAGGTTGCTCATATAAGTGAAATCAGGCACTGTTTGGCCTTCAGTAACTGGCTTATTCCACTGAGCATAGTGTCCGCCATTGTAGTGTCTTCATGTCCTCACATGTGAAGAGAATTCCTTCCTTCTTTTGAGGCTGAATAATAGTACATTGGACTCTTTACTGTCTGAGTCACCAGGGAAGTCCCCTGAAAGTGGTGGGGGAGGGATAAATTAGGGGTTTGAGATTCGTGGATACAGAGTACTATAGAGATAAACAAGGTCCTACAGTATAGCACAGTGAACTGCATTCAATGTCTTGTAATAAGCTATACAAATATACTATCTGATATGTGTGTATATATATATATATATATACATATATATATGTATATATATATATGTCAGATTCTTTTCAGTATAGTTTATGTGTATTAGTATAACTGTCACTTTGTTGTATACCAGAAACTGACACAACATTGTAAAACAACTATACTTTAGTAAAGAAGTAGTTCAGTGTGTGTGTACAACCCATTTTCTCCATCAGTTCAGCTTCAGCCATCCACTATGAAGTTGGGCTGCTTCTGCATCTCAGCTATTGTGAATAGTGCTGCAGTGAACACAGGGGTGCAGATATCTCTTTGAGATCCTGGTTCCAATTCTTTTGCTACATGTCTGCCTGGAAGGGGGATTGCTGGATGATGATAGTTTACTTTTAATATTTTGTGGGATCGCCATACTGTTTACCATAGAAGAGGCAGCATTTTATAATCTGCTCAAGAGTACACAGGGTTCCAGTTACTTCACTCGCTGACTCTGGGTTCTGTCCGTGTTCTGCTGTTAAACTGGTGTCTCCGTGTGGGGACAAGGCTGGGGCCTCCTTCTCCAGTGTCCTGTGGATGCTGGTCTTGCCTCCACCTGCCTCCTCTGTGGTGGGTCTGGAGTTTTGCAGCCTGAATGCAGTCAGAGGCTGAGCGACTGGGAGCCTTCCTCTGAGCATTTCCTTATTCATCTGACCTATGTTTTATGGCTGTAAGTTATGTTTTTCAAATTAGTTGGATTATATAAAAATATATCTGTCTACTAGCCTAAATATTATTATTTCTTCTTGAAACAAAAGCAAGTAAACCATATGTCTAAATGCTTCAGAAGTCGTTTCTTTTTAAATTGGCCCATCTTGAATAACATATGTGTGTATAATCTTTATTAAGCAAGAACTAGGGAGTAACACTTTTTATGATGCCTTCACATATTGGTGTTTCCCAAATAGAAATGATTTATGTTGTCATAATATATTTCTTTTGGATTGGGAGATTATTACTCCTTGAAAAACACATGATTAGCACTCTGCTTACTTTAGAAGCCAAATGTGTTTCGAATGAATATATGAGTGGTAGAAAATAAATAATTATTATTTCAGTGTCTGGTATAAAAATTCATAAACACATATAAAACATAATCGGGCTTAAGAAAATTCCTAAGCATGCTTTTGATGTCAGAACCTCTAATGAGGAATGTGTGTCCAGTCGCTAAGTCATATCTGACTCTTTGTGACACCCATGGACTGAGGCTTCCCTGTCCTTCATTATTTCCTGGAGTTTGCTCAGATTCATGTCTGTTGAGTCAGTGATGCTATTTAACCATCTCATCCTTTGCCAACCCCTTCTCCGCCTGTCCTCAATCTTTCCCAGCATCACGGTCTTTTCCAGTGAGTCAGCCCTTCACCTCAGGTGGCCAAAGTATTGGAGCTTCAGCTTCAGCATCAGTCTTTCCAAAGAATATTCAGGGTTGATTTCCTTAAGGATTGACTGGTTGATCTCCTTGCAGTCCAAGAAGACTCTCAAGAGCCTTTTCCAGCACCACAATTTGAAAGTATCAGTTCTTGTACACTCAGCCTCCTTCATGGTCCTACTCTCATATCTGTATATGACTACTGGAAAAACCATACTTTTGACTATATGGAGCTTTGTCAGCAAAGTGATGTCTTTGCTTTTTAATATGGCATCTAGTCTTGTCATAGCTTTTCTTTCAGGGAGCAAGCATCTTTTAGTTTCATGGCTACAGTCATTGTTCACAGTGATTTTGGAGCCCAGGAAAATAAAATCTGTCACTGCTTCCACTTTTCCCCCTTCTATTTGCCATGAAGTGATGGGATCGGATGCCATGATCTTAGTTTTTTGAATGTTTAATTCTAAGCCAGCTTTTTCACTCTCTTACACCTTCATCAATATGCTCTTTAGTTCCTCTTCACTTTCTGCAATTAGAGTGGTATCATCTGCATATCGGAGAAGGCAATGGCAACCCACTCCAGTACTCTTGCGTGGAAAATCCCATGGATGGAGGAGCCTGGTGGGCTGCTGTCCATGGGGTCGCACAGAGTTGGACACGACTGAAGCGACTTAGCAGCAGCAGCAGCATCTGCATATATGAGGTTGTTTATATTTCTCCCAGCAATCTTGATTCCAGCTTGTGATTCACCCAGTCTGGCATTTCTCATGATGTACTCTGCATATAAGTTAAATAATCAGGGTGACAATATACAACCTTGTCCTACTCCTTTCCTAATTTTGAGCCAGTCAGTTGTAAATATTCAAAAAGGTTTTGCCAATCTAGTTCAATGAGCTCAATGAAATTTATTAAACAATATTTTATAGAAATAAATACATTATAAAATTAGATATTTTAAAATATTAAAATGTGATGATTTAAGCAAAAAGTTTAGAGAAGAGCTTTAAGGGTGATAGGAGACCTTAAAATATTCCATGCACACAAACATATCACACCAAGAACTGAAAAACATGTGCATTATTTTGCCTGGATAAGAGAACATGTGCATGCCAGGACAGCTGTCTCATTTGGACTGTGTATGAAACAGCAGTAGATTTTATTTCACATGTTTCCATGGAGGGAGGGTAATTTAAAGTCAGCATGTACAGGCTCATGCTTTTTAATACACATGGTCTTGAGATGAGCTGTGGCCCCTTGTCTAGCTTAGCAGGACTGAAATCTGTTTATGGATAAGATTTAAACACCGAGTCATTAATCTTAAGGTCCCTTTCAATCATGAGAGAATCCAGCTTGATCAGTCAGTGCTATAAACACATCCAGAGGGGAGTCATCCTATGGCTGACGGTTCCAAGGTGGGTCACCAGGCAGTGTTCATGCCCATCTGCTTGTTCTGAGGCTAGTTTAGTGGCAAACACTCTGAGCTGACAAGATGCCTTTGGACACTTATAAATATGTCGTCTGTCCATTTGTAGGATCTCATTCACAGATCTTTGGACAAGTAGAAACCATTACTCACCAAATTCACCTTTTAGAGAGCTCATATTTCCAAACCTAAAAATGAAATGAAATTTAATACTTCAGTATTATTTTCTTCATCTTTAATTTTAAGTTACATCTAAGTGGGACAAAAAAAATCAGCTTTTAAGATCATACATGTAAGTTACATTTACCTCATATGGCAATAAAATCATCAATTAAATCTCTGAGCATTTCTTTCCATTCCAAAAGCAAGAAAAAGTCTTAATTGAGTTCCATGGTGCCTCTGGTGTGAAACAAAGAATTAAAATTTTAAGGCTTTGGGATAAAACTACAAACAGTGTCAAAACACAACAAAACATTGTCAAAGCAAACCTATGGAGACAGTATTAAGATGTCAAAATTAAAATGATGTCATTGCAAACTACAGTAGCACTTTTTAAAAATGAAGCATGAAGGCCTCTATTTATATGAGTGTACACTGCCACTCACTTCAAACTAATTGTTCTTGCCAGATATGTAGGAGGGATGATAAATGTTCCTAAGATCAGAGAATATACATTTCAAAAATAGTTAAGTCATTGCTAAAAGTGAGCTATGAAATTTCTCTCAATTTTGAGTTACTTGAAATCCATTTTATTCTTCAGTGTTATGTATTCCTATTTTTTTCTGAGGCTGGATTCATGTGTTATGTACACAGGTAACTAAAAATTATTAATATGTCTGCATTTATATTCTTAGATCCTTGCACACAGCCTGGCACATTGTAGGGCATAAATAATGGCTTGTATAGTTGGTGAGTAAATGAATATACTAGTACAATGGCATTATTTTATGACTTTGGAGCTAAAGAGAATGTGAGAATTCATTATCAAAGGGAAACATTTAGTAATGAGAAATTTAGTAAACCTTGTCTAATTTTTTACCTTATTATTTTGTCATCAAGAACATTTCAACCATCTTCTAACTCATCAACCTTAATCATTATCTGCTCAGTTCTTAAATGTATCTTCCATAGAGAAAGTATGTATGTCATCCGTTCAGTTCAGTTCAGTTGCTCAGTCGTGTCTGACTCTTTGCAACCCCACGGACTGCAGCACGCCAGGCCTCCCTGTCCATCACCAATTCCCAGAGTTTATTCAAACTTATGTCCATTGAGTCGGTGATGCCATCCAACCATCTCATCCTCTGATGTCCCCTTCTCTTCCCCACTTCAATCTTTCCCAGCATCCGGGTCTTTTCAAATGAGTCAGTTCTTCACATCAAGTGGCCAAAGTATTGGAGTTTCAGCTTCAACATCAGTCCTTCCAATGAACACCCAGGACCGATCTCCTTTAGGATGGACTGGTTGGATCTCCTTGCTGTCCAAGGGACTCTCAATAGTCTTCTCCAACACCACAGTTAAAAAGCACCAGTTATTCAGTGCTCAGCTTTCTTTATAGTCCAACTCTCACATCCATATATGACCACAGGAAAAAACATAGCCTTGACTAGACGGACTTTAGTTGGCAAAATAATGTCTCTGCTTTTTAATATGCTGTCTAGGTTGGTCATAACTTTCCTTCCAAGGAGTAAGCGTCTTTTAATTTCATGGCTGCAATCACCATCTGCAGTGATTTTGGAGCCCGAGATAATAAAGTCTGCCACTGTTTCAACTGTTTCCCCATATATTTGCCATGAAGTGATGGGACTGGATGCCATGATCTCAGTTTCCTGAATGTTGAGCTTTAAACCAAATTTTTCACTCTCCTCTTTCACTTTCATCAAGAGACTCTTTAGTTCTTCACTTTCTGCCATAAGGGTGGCATCATCCGCATATCTGAGGTTATTGATATTTCTCCTGGTGATCTTGATTTCAGCTTGTGCTTCCTCCAGCCCAGCGTTTCTCATGATGTACTCTGCATATAAATTAAATAAGCAGGGTGACAATATACAGTCTTGACGTACTCCTTTTCCTGTTTGGAATCAGTCTGTTGTTCCACGTCCAGTTCTAACTGTTGCTTTCTGACCTGTATACAGGTTTCTCAAGAGGCAGGTCAGGTGGTCTGGTATTCCCATCTCTTGAAGAATTTTCTACAGTTTATTGTGATCCACACAGTCAAAGGCTTTGGCATAGTCAATAAAGCAGAAGTAGATGTTTTTCTGGAACTCTACTGCTTTGTTGATGATCCAGTGTATGTTGGCAATTCGATCTCTGGTTCCTGTGCCTTTTCTAAAACCAGCTTGAACATCTGGAAGTTCACGTCTCATGTATTGTATTACATATTGATTATGTATGGCACAATCTCTCAGAAACTTTATATTTGATGATGCTTGTATCATGCCTTATAACAGAATTTTTTGAATTGATGATGTACAAACACTGATAATCTTAATAATTAGATGAATAATTCTTACTTGGATTGATTATATATTTTAAAGAAAATTATTTTCTGATATTGAAATTTTAAAACTCATAACTCTCAAAACTAAGCTGTAGAAATATGTCATACTCTAAATGTACCTGGTAGTCACTTCAGTTGTTATTTCCTTATAATAAACATTGAGGTCATTCTATTTGTGAGGGTTATACATTCTTCAGTACTGAATACACACACACAATTATATAATATTGTTAATATCAATGTATTATAGCATATTCATATTATAACTATATGATGTGTATAATACAGTAAATATATATTTAATATATATTAACATTCTTTATGGTATATATAGTTATATACATTATATTCCCATGACTTACTTATTTAATAACTGGAAATTTGTACCTTTTGACTTCCTTCCCTCATTTTTCCCACTCACCCTGGCCTCAGTACATTCTCATAATCACTAGTTGATAAAGCTGATCAGACGAGCACTGACCACCTGATCTCTTACGAAAAATACAAAACAAAAGGCTGTGGAAACGAGCATCTGCAACAGCAATTCCATTTCAGTCCATTTGCTTAATGTGGTTTTGTTATTAAGACAGCAGATTTTAGACAGATTTAAGTGCAGTATCATTACATAACATAGCAAAGCATGCTGTGCAAATGATGGAAAGTACAGTCTTACAGCTAGATCTTATAAACCATAACCAAAGCTAGAAAAAAGACAAAAGTCAAAGTTACTCATCAAAAGTGCATTTTAGATTCTGAAAAACACAGCTGTTATCAAATGTATCGCTTTTCTAATAGAACAGTGTATTCTAAGTTTGTTACATGTGTTTTGTTCATTGCTTTAAAAAAATAGGTAGATCTGCTGAAGCGTTCTATGTTACCTTTCCTTTTTTTTTATAGAGTTTAATTTTTGGCAAAGTTTTTGGTTCACAGAAAATTTGAGCACAAAGCGCAAGTGGTACCCACGTACCCCTTCCCATACGTGATCAGCTGTCACGCACCCGAGCACTGTTCTGCTGCAGGTGAGGAAACGGCATTGCTGCATCCATCACTTAGAGTTTGTAAGAGTCCACTCTTGCCGGTGTACATTCTGTGGGTTTGGACACATGTATAATGACACACATCATACAGTGTAGATTCATTGCCCTGAAAATCCTGTGCTTCACCTGTTTATCTCTTGGCAACCATTGATCTTTCTACTGCCTCTGTAGTTGTGCCTTTTCCAGATGTCATAGAGGTGGAATGAAACAGTATGCAGCCTTCAGATATGCATTTAAGATTCTTCCGTGTCTTATTATGGCTTGATGGCTCTTTTTTTTTAGCACTAAATAATATTTCATCGTTTGGATGTAGCACAATTTATTTATAGAATCACGTACAGAGGAGCCTGGTGGGCTACAGTCCATGGGGTCTCAAAAGGGTCTAGCACGACTTAGTGACTAAATAACAACAACAACTGAAGGACATTTTGGTCTCTTCCACATTTGACAATTATGAATAAAGCTGCTATAAATATAAACATCCATGGCAGGGTTTTGTGTGGACATGTTTTAAACTCTTTGGGTAAATACCAAGGAGCACATTGCTGGATCATATGGTAAGATTATGTTTAGTTTGTAAGAAATCAGCAAACTGTCTGCCAAAGTGGTTGCACCATTTTGTACCACCAGCCAATTACTGGGATTTTTTTTTGCTCCACAACCTTGCCAGCATTTGGTCATGTCAAAGTTCCAAATTTTGGCCATCCTAATTCAATTGTTAGTTATCTCAGCACCATTTGTTAAAAAGACTGTCTTTGTTTCATTGGATTGTCTGCTCTTTTGTGAAAGACTAGTTGACTATATTTGTGTGAGTTTATTTCTTGGCTTTATATTCTGTTCCACTGATCTATTTGTCTATTCTTTTTGCCGGTATCACACTGTCATGATTACAGCATCATGAAAATAAGTCTTGAAGTTGGGTAGTGTGAGTCCTCCAACTGTTATCTTTTGCAGTATTGTGTGGAGTGTTCTGGGTCTTTTGCCTTGCCATGTAAACTTTAGAATCAATTTGTTAATATCCACAAAGTAACTTTCTAGAATTTCAATTACATTAAATCAAGTTGAGTGAAACTGAATCTTCTTATTCATGAATGCAGAATATCTCTTGATTTACTTAGTTCTTCTGTTTTTTTATCAGAGCTTTTTAGTTTTCCTCATATAGCTTTTATATGCATTTTGTTAACTATACCTAAATATTTCGTTCTTTTGATGCTAATGTACTGTGGTTTTAATGTCAAATTCCAACTGTTCTTTGCTGGTATATAAGGAAGCAATTGACTTTTGTGCTAACCTCATATCCTGAAACACCGCTATAATTCCTTATTACACTAATTAATTGATTTTTAAATGTTGAGCCAGCCTTGCATTCCTGGGATAAATCTCAGTTGGACATTTTTTCGTTTGATATGCTCATATGTGTTAAAGTTGTTTGCATCTGTGTTTATAAGAGGTATTAATCTATAGTTTTCCTTTTTTGTAATGTCTTTGTCTTGCTTGATATTAGGTAATTCTGGTAAAGAATCTGCCTGCCAGTGTAGGAGACATAAGAGATGTGGGTTCCATCCCTAGATTGGGAAGATCCCCTGGAGGAAGACATGGCAACCCACTCCAGTATTATTGCCTGGAGAATCCCATGGACAATGGAGCCTGGTGGATTACAGTCCATAAGGTCGAAAAAAGCTGGACACCACTGGAGTGACTTAAATAAATATATATATATATATTTTCTCTACTTCTATCTTCTGAAACATACTGTAGAGAATTTGTATGATTTCTTCCTTAAGTCCTTGGAAAAATTCACCAGTGAACTCATCTGGGAGTGGAAATTTCTATTTCAGGGTGATATTAATAATTCATTTTCTTTAGTATGTATTGACTTATTCCTTTTTGTTCTTGTGTGAATTGTAGAAGATCATGTCTTTCAAGGAACTGATTCATTCTATCTAAGTTGTCAAATTTGTGGGGAAAGAGTTATTTATAATATTCCTTTATGATTACTTTAATATCCACAGGGTGAGTAGTGTTGTATTCTCTTTGATTTCAGAGATCAGTTGTGTTATTTCTCTTTTAATATTAGTCACCTGGCTAGAGGTTTATCAGTTTTATTATCCTTCTCAAAGAGCTAGCTTTTGATTTTATTAATTTTCTCAACTGGTTTCCTGCTTTCAGTTTTATTGATTCATGCTCTGATTTTTAAATTTCTTTTTCCTGTTTATTTTGGTTTTAAGTTACTTTTCCATTTTCAGTTTCCTAAGGTACAATTTTAATGATTGATTATAGATTTTTCTCTTTACTAATTATACAGTCAGTGCTATTAATTTTCCTCTAAGCACTGCTTTTGCTGAATCCCACCTATTTTCATAGGCTATATTTTAATTTTCATTTAGTTCAAAATATGTCATTTAATTGAAGCTTCTCTTGAGATTTATTCTTTTATCCATGTGCTATTTAGAAGTGTATTGTTTAATCTGCAAGCATTGGGACTTTTAACTACATTCTGTAGTTAATTTACTATTTAATCCATTGATATCTGAATGCACACACACTATCATACAATGTGTTATTATTATTTTTAACTTGATAAAAGGTATTTTTTGGACCAAAATGTAATCTATCTTAGTAAAAGTTAAATATGAGCTTGAGAAAAATGTACACTCTGCTGTCATTTGATGAAGTAATCTGTAGATATTAATTATATCTAGTTCATTGATTATACTGTTCAGCTTAACTATGTCCTTACTAACCTTCTGACCTCTGAATTTATATTTCCATTATTGATAGAGGGGTGTTAAAAATCTCCAGCTATGATAATGGGTGCATCTATTTAGCTTTGCAGTTCTATTAGTTTTTGCCTCTGTGTTTTAATTCTTGATTTTAGGCACATTTTTACACGTTAAAGATTGGTATGTCTTCTTGGATAATTGACTCCTTTATCATGTAATGCCTGTCTTCTTCTTCTTCTTTTTTTCTTTTTTTTTTACTTTGACATCTGCTCTGTTGCAAATTATATACCTTTCTTTTTTAAAATTTATTTTTAATTAAAGTATGATTGCTTTATAATATTGTGTTTCTTTAGATTAGTGTTATCATGGTGTGTTTTTCTTCATCCAGTTAAGTTTTAATCTATATATATCTATTTAAAGTAATTTCTTGTAAACAACAGTTTTGATACTCTCTAACAGGCTCTGTATTTTAATTAGTGTGTTTAGACCATTGATGTTTAAAGGTAATATCTACCATATTTGTTAGTTTTTGTTTGCTGCCTTTGTTCTTTCTTTTACTGTCTTTAACTTATTTTCTATCTTCTATGACTTCAATTGAGCATTTTATATGATTTCATTTTTTTATTCACAGCAGTTATATTTCTGTTTTTATTTTTATTAATGATTACACTAGAATTTACATATGCATTTCAACTAATCCAAGTCTGCTTTCAAACAATAATGTATGTCTTCATGAGTGGTGCAAATACCTTATAATGAAGGAATAGTCCTTGCTAGAAGGTAATATCCCTTCTACCATTGCTGTCCTTTATTTCACTTATCCATATTCTGTAATAATCAAATACATTGTTTTATTGTTTAGAACACAGTAATATGAAAAATTATTTTATTTGGCCTTCATTTAGTCTTTCTCTAACCCTTTTCCTTTCTTAATGAATATTTTCTAATTTTGCAATGATGGTGCTGATAACCGTGATGGTGCTGCTGATGGTGATAAATGATAGTGTTGAGCATGAGTATGTGCATAATTCTTGTGATGTAAGTTAGATCCAGAGTGTTGAACTAAAGACAAGTAAGATATGTGCATTGTAATCTACCCAACAGGAGATACAGGAGGATGATTTGACAATTTTCATTTTCATATCACATTATGGTTTGGCCTTTAGAAGACTTGACTGCAGTAGATTTGCTGGGAAAATAACTCAGTTTAGGATAAAATTATTTTTCCTGTCCTATAAACTTATTATTTGTAGGATGTTGTTCTGTTGTTATATTCAGATATTAACTTCAAGCAAAATCAAGTATTTTGTGAAAATCTGAATGATTATACCATGGATCTTAATACTTCCTAAGAAAAAAGTATCCCTTTTCTTAGAGGAGAGTTAGAGGAGGGAGAAAAAAGTGAGTCAGTGAGCTTAGTCACTTATATTTTGTGGGGAAAAGCTACACAGCTTCAGGTGCATTGGCCTTCTCTGGGTTGTGCCTTGCTTCTTCAGAGGCTGAAGCACCTTTATCATTAACATGCTGCCTGTGCTTCATGCTTGACTTTTACATTATTGCTCTAGCTATTACCATGCATGCATTATTTATGTGGTTGGCTATCATGGAAAAAAGGCAAGCAATTTACTTGTCAAAACACATTAGAATGCATGACTTTAAATCAGAGTCGCATGGGTTGGTAAAAAGCTGTAATAAATGCACTTTGGCTAATATGTTAGTATCGTCCAGTTTGAGGTCACTATTGACTGAGAAACCAATAACCATCCCTAGAACTTTTCTAGTAGAATAGCGCTTCAGAATTTATACTTTTAATTGCTCCAGAGTAAACTCTGTTATTACAATTTTTCTTTCCATAGATGAGTTTTAACATTAGAATAGCAAGTGAGTGCAAATTAAATTCTTAATGATAGAAGTCCTGTAGTTAACTGTATTATTTATTTAAGCTTCAAACAGGATCTGAAATGCTTAAATAATAGAATTATGTCATGCTTTTCTTGTCAGTTATCCATTTCCACTGTTACTTGATGCTCTCATTACTACACAGAAGTCCCCTTTTGTACCACAGCAAATGTTTAAGTAAATACCAGCCACCTTGCTAGTTCTCCGAGTGCTGGTAAGGCCAGCTTCCGACTTCATGGCTTTTGTAAGATGGCTGCCATGTCTAAGAGTAGCTGGAAGAGGTCCCATCAGAGCAGTGGTTCAGAAACTTTATTTTTCTTAAAAATCATTCTGTGACAAGTGAGTTGTAGGTGTGGCAGAGATTTTGAAGAGGTCAACGTTTTTAGAAGCTGTTATTTTGTGCAGGGAAATAGTCAAGTCTGTGCTCAGCATAACTTTCTCCTGGCTGTTCGTTATCCGATATTGTTCAACATCTTACGAATCTAATAGGAGTCCAGAGAATTGGATTTTCTGAGTGAAAGCAGTTGAAGAAGACAGAGGTTGACCCCACAGGTGTCAACTATCATTTGAAGTTAGTATCAGAGAAGAGACACCCTGGGTTCTTTTACTTCCATTTGCTTCCATTCACATCTTTCCCATAGATTCACAGGCCAGGGATGTTACTTCATCAAAGTCCTTCTTATTAGAAAAGAGGGAGTAACATGAGGTCCAGAGGACTTAAGTCGAACAATCCAACATTCTCAAGATCGGGGGACCCAGGCGAGATAGAAGAACCATCTGTATAGTGCTCTGATTTAAAAAAAAAAAACAAAAAACAAAAACCCTAAAGTCTTACAAGGCAAAGGGTTAGGAAAATACCTTTAGGGCACCGTGATAGGGGGTGGTTCTTCTGGCATTGTTCTTCCAGGTTGTTGTGATCTACCAAGATGGACTTGTAGGGCACAGACTAACCAAGAGGATTGAAGCTTTTGAGGATTGGAGCCAGCTTTTGAGATTCGAACCTTTCTGGAGGCTAATCTCCTATTAGATTCTTAAGATGTGTTGATGTGAGAAGGCAGAGTGCCTGACAATCAGACCTTCTTGAAACCCATGAAATTTAACCAAAAAGATGATGGATCTGTAAACTGAAAACTAGAAGATGTTGATGAGAGAAATTGAAGAATATAAAATAAGTGGAAAGATACATCATGTTCATATATTAGAATTAATTTTGTTAAAATGTCCATCTACCCAAAGCACTTGGAAGATTCTATGCAGTCTCTATCAAAATTTTAAATGGCTTTTTTTTTTTTTTACAGAGATAGAAAAACAATCCTAAAAACTTTTAAGTAGCCACGTGCTAAGTTGCTTCAGTCATGTCTGACTCTTTACAACCTTATGAACTGTAACCTGCCAGGCTCCTCTGCCCATAGAATTCTGCAGGCAAGAATACTGGAGTGGATTGCCATGCCCTCTCCAGGGGATCTTCCTGACCCAGGGACTGAGTCTGCACCTCCTGCACTGGTATGTGTATGTGTGTGTGTGTGTGTGTGTGTGTTAGTTGCTCCTTCGTGTCCAACTCTTTGCAATCCCATGGACTTTAGCCCGCTAGGCTCCTCTGTCCATGGGATTCTCCAGGCAAGAGTATTTGAGTCGATTGCCAGTTCCTTCTCCAGGGCATCTTCCTGAACCAGGGATCAAACTCTGGTCTCCCACATTGCAGGCAGATTCTCTACCATCTGAGCCACCAGGGAAGCCCTACCTGCATTGTTAGGTGAGTTCTTTACTACTAGCACCGACTGAAAAGCTCTAAGTAGCCAAAGAAATCTTGAGAAAGAAAGACAAAGCTGGAGGCATCACATTTCCTGATTCAAAACTGTATACAAGCTATAGTAATCAAACCAGCATGATGTTGGCTTAAAAACAGATGTGCACATCAATGGAACAGAACAGAGAGCTGAGAAATAAACCCATGCATATGTGGTTAATTATTTCATGATGAACCAAAATTACTCAGTGGGGAACAGTGTCTTCAATAAATGGTACTGGGAAAACTAGGCCCTTATCTTACATCATATAAAAAGTCAACTCTAAATGGATTAAAGACCTGAATGTAAGACTTAAAATTGATACAAGGCAACCATCAATAAATGAAAGAGTGACCTCCAAATGGAAGAAAATAATCATAAACAATATGTTTGCTGTGAACTTATAATCCAAATATTCAAGGAACTTGAAGAGATACATGTACCCCCATGTTCATGCAGCATTATTCACCTTAGTCAAGGTATGGGAGCAACCTAAGTGTCATCAATAAATAAGCTGATAGAGAAAATTTGGAATATATGTACAATGGAATAATAATAGTTGGCTATGAAATGAAGGAAGTCCTGATGTTTATGACAGCAGGATGGACCTTGAGGGCATTATGCTCACTGAAGTAAGCCAGGCAAAGAAGGATAAATACTGCATGGTATCATATATGTGAAATCTAAAAACAAAAAGCATAATTGAAGAAAACAGAGAATAGAAAAGTGGCTGCTAGAGGCTAGAGGTGTGGGGCAAATAGGGAAAGACTTGTAAAAGGATACACAATTTCATTTATAAGCTGATTATGATCTGAGGATCTAGTGAAAAACATGATGAATAGATCTGTCTATAGTTGATAATGCTGAACTATAGTTGATAATGTAGAACTGAAATTTTCTAAGAAATAAAAATTAAATTTTCTTATAAAAAATGTAGATGTGTGAAGTGATGGATGTATTCATTAACTCAGTGGAATTCTCACAATGTGTAGGCATAGCAAATCATCACAGTGTACACTGTACATATCTCACAGTTTAGTTGTTCATTTTACCTAAGTAAAGTTTTAAGAAAGGCACATAGGATATAATAGGAAGAATCCACATAGGTGGCCTCTTGGGTCTATGAAATGAGAATTCAGCTATCTTTACATTGTATTCCTTTAGAGAAATTTTAAAAATTGAGCAGCTTAAATAATTTTGTCAGTTGTAAGATATTTAGAAAATACAAAAAATGCAAAATGGAGAAAATGCCCTTATAAGAGCAAGTAGTTATCTTATAGAGTATATATTAATACCTAGATTAAGTAAGTGCTAGTTGCTCAGTCATGCCCGACTCTTTGCGACCCCATAGACTGCAGCCCACCAGGCTCCTCTGTCCATGAGATTTTCCAGGCAAGGATACTGGAGTGGGTTGCCATTTCCTTCTCCAGGGCATCTTCCCATCCCAGGGATGGAACCCGGGTCTCCTGCACTGCAGGCAGATTCTTTACCGACTGAGCTACAAGGGAAGCCTTGTTGCTCCCTTGTCATGGTGTGGATGCTTGCAAATACCTAGATTATATAACACTAATTTGACATTTTGGAGAAGACATTAAGATCTGGAATGAGCAGATTCAATATGATAGACTATCCTTTACCACAGAATCTTTGGGGGTGTGCTCTGAGTTATACTAATTATTATTAATGGCCAGGACCAAAGGCAACTGCTGATTCACTAATGCATGAAAATTCCTGTAACACCTATTATTTCATATAAATTCTAAATTGAGTAGATCTTAAGGCATTTATTTTCACTGTAAAGTTATGTTACTTTAGACAAATAAGATAGTGCCTTTGGTGAGTCTTAACTCTCATGATTAAGAATTTTGGCTTTATCTGCCATTCAATGATATTTGAAGGTGAAAATAAGATAAATCATCATAAGCATTTTATTTATAGATTCAAGAGTCCACTGCTGCATAAGGGAAGAGAAATTAAAGCTTGAAATTAATACATATCAATCATAAGACTTGCTTTGGCTTATGTTAATTTGCTTAGAGTATCATTCTGTTTTTTGGAGAAAAATCTCAGAAAAAATGTTTCCTGCAGAGGTATGGTGAGTATTTGTATAATTTATATATGTAAAAGTTGTGCATTTAAATCATCTGTTACTTAGGCAAATGCATAGGCTAAATATTTGTGTGTATTTTCAGGATGCATGCAGAATTATTATAATTATTATTACAGAATGAAAAGGGATATTCATTGAGTGTCTTCAGTGTGCTAAGTTCTTCAAAGTTTTCCATTAGGTTTATATTCTTATTTAATCTTACTCAAAACCCATCAGCATTCCTCGCAATAGCACTTGTTTCATTGTTACTAGATTCATGCCGCTAACATTTTATAGCAGTTAGAGTGGGGGTGGATTGTCTTGGAACCTAAGTGGAGCACCCAAGTGCTTATTCAAGTAGAATTCAGAAATGGGCTGGACCCTGACAGATTATGGGGAGTCAAGGGCACAGAACTAGGAAAGGTTACCCGCTTCATGTTGTGCGTCCTTTCCTTGTCATGGTGTGGATACTTGCAAATGGTGAAGACCCATGAAACTAGGGGAAAGGAAAGGATGCTACCTACAGAAAAAATGGCATTAAATGATTTACAAGGAGCTTTCACTGGAAATTAGAAAAGAGGCAGTTTTGACTCAGAAGCTGGAAAACCAAGACCATTTGACTCACAGAAATGAATTGTATATGGCTGATCTAGGGGAGAACCCATAGGATGCTGGACCCTTCGGGTAGGGAAGGAAGGGGAAAACTTATAGGTAACAGTTATGCAAGACAAATGATGTTCATTCTGAATACTTGCCTGCAAACTTTTGCTTAACCTCTGTTACATGCAGAAGAGAATTCAGATAAACATGTAACATGTCCTCCTTCTCAAAGGCAAGACAAATACAATAATTTGTCTGGAATAATTTGGGAATGATGTAAGACCACCCAATCAATAAATAATGCATGAGAGCAGTCTGAGTTAGAGCAGTGGACAGGGACAGTTATGGAGACGAAGAGGGAGAAGCCACCAGGATCTTGGATCAGATTCAAAGGAGGTGAAAGATGAAGGCTGCTGTGGTGTGGGCTGGGGTCAGGGCTGACTCAGCAGAGGCCAGTGGCCAGAAAGCAGGGGGTCAAGACTGAACGGGTAGGCACAGGCTCTGCCTTTGAGGGCATATGATGGGGTGATGTGGGTGAGAGGCAGGACCAGGCCAGGGCCGGGGCTGTGGACCTGCAGGGACCTGCGCTCACTTGCAAGCTCTGGTCGAGGGGCAGCTTGTACCAGGAACAATAACCCTAGTCTTCCTCCTGCATCTGGGAGGGGCTGTTACCATCCTAGGTGTTGGCTGATAGGGTTGGTCTTGAGTGTTCTCACCTCCCCCTAAAAATAATTGTGAAATGATAGACTTGTTTAGCTTACTGTAGTGATTGTTTCATAATGTGTGTGTGTGTGTGTCAGTGTATCAACTCATCAAATATTATACATTAAAATATACAACTTTTAGTTGTCAGTTATACCTCAATTTAAAAACATGAAGGAAATGTGGGGTGGTTAACTCTTAGTCCCTGTTTCACTTCTGAAATAAAAGCAATTCCAGTGAGACCAATGGTGGAGGTGACACTTGGATTACCCCTGCTGTTAGCATTAAATGCCTGATTTCCCTAGGCTGAAAGTGACTTCTATCCCACCTTTGCAAATGAAGGCATATAAAATATCTCATTAAAAAGGGATTCTCAGTGTCTTTGAGGGTCATGAGGTTTGAACTAAGTATGTGACCACACTGTCCAGATCTTACTCTTGGTCCTCACATGACAAGGCTAGTCTTTGGGCTCTTCTACCAGGAATTAAGTTTAAGGTCCGTGGTTTAAAGTCTGTGGCATTGTTTCTGACTTCGTGTTTCTGTACATACATCCAGCGGAGAAGGCAATGGCAACCCACTCCAGTACTCTTGCTTGGAAAATCCTATGGACGGAGGAGCCTGGTAGGCTACAGTCCACGGGGTTGCTAAGAATCAGACATGACTGGGTGACTTCACTTTCATGCATTGGAGAAGGAAATGGCAACCCATTGCAGTGTTCTTGCCTGGAGAATCCCAGGGACGGGGGAGCCTGGTGGGCTGCCATCTAGGGGGTCGCACAGAGTTGGACACAACTGAAGCGACTTAGCAGCAGCAGTATATACATCCAGTGTGGGGCACATGGTTTTTGAAAAATAGTTTTATTCTTTGTTACCTCCTCCTCCAAAAGGAAAAAAAAAAGATACCTAAACACCTTTACTTTAGTGTATCCTTATTAGGGACAGCAATAAATAAAATGTTTTCCTCAAATTTCCCATGGTAGAAAGTTACCTTGGCAATATTGGTGGAAAAAACAGCTGCTACATATCTGACCACTAATCTTTCACTTTCAGAAATAATAAGGGATTCTATTTTAAAGCCTCTGCAGACTTAGACAAAAGAAATGACCTGCCTCAAGATACATATGTTTTAGCTGATAATTTTTTGGGTGCAAAAGAATGACCCTAAATCACACAGAGACAAACTGCATTTTGAATGTGTTGCTTTCCCGGATTAATGTTATCAAATCTATCAGAATTCTTTGCCATCGATTCTACTCAATTCCTCTTCACATCATTTGCATCATATGTTTTTAAAAACCAATCTTTGCTAATCTGCTACTTAAAAGTGATGCCTGTGGGAAGTTATATTGTGCATTTCTTCGTTCAGCAATTAGAACTTTGCGGAGGGGCTGCACACACCTCCGACAGTTCCAGGGGGAGAGCCGCCCTTGCGCCGCAGGTGTCTGCCCTCCCCATCCCCCAGCCCAGGCCCAGGCTCTGCTCTTCCGGAGAGGCCAGGATAACCTCCCCTGAAACCTGCCCTGGGTCAGATTTCCTCCTTCATACTTAGCGGGCTCTCCCAGGAAGAAATCAGATAAACATTAAGCAACATTTCCTTCTCTTTTATGGTTTGATTTCCCTTTATCTCCTTAGTCTATCTAGAATTAGATTGTGAATGGTGTGAGTACCTATTTTTTCATAAAGCTAATATTCTAGCCACATTTATTAAATCATTCAAGCCCTGCACTGGTTTGTGCTGCTGCAGTTTATGTCTGAAATGGAATTCATATTTAAAGTAAGGTCTATATATAAATGGGGCTTCCCTGGTGGTTCATACGGTAAAGAATCAGCCTGCAATGCAGGAAACCCAGGTTCAATCTCTTTGTTGGGAAGATACCCTGGAGAAGGGAATAGCTACCCACTCCAGTATTCTTGCCTGGAGAATCCCATGAACAGAGGAGCCTACTGGGCTATAGTCCATGGGGTCACAAAGAGTTGGACATGACTGACTGACTTTCACTTTTATTGTAACACAAAATTGAAAAGATTTTGTTACATATTTTTCCACTTCTTTCTCTGCTGTGTTTGCTTTAACAATATAATATTTTAAGATTTTAAACTTTTTTCATACTTTTATTTTGTTCTATTTGTCAGAATAAGGTTTTCTTTTTCAAATATATATATACACATATACATAAAATTTGAGAGGAAAGGTCCTCTTTAAAATAGTTGATCTTTCTGAATTTAAACATTGATGATACTTAATTTGTGTATTATTTTATAAATTTCAATTAAGTCACATCGTGTAGTATTTTTGCATGGTTCTTGCCATAGCTTGCCGAAGTTATTCCTAGCTAGCCCATTCATTTTATTTCTTTTGTAAATGAGTTGTCTGATGTGCTTTAATTGGTTGTTTCCTTTGTGTGAAAAGCTATTGAATTCTTTCATTTTTGTAAAATCCCCAGTGATATTTTGAAGCAACAATAAACACAAGACTTAGTTCATGCAATTGTTGCTAACAGGACCAGTTCATGTTGAGTAGCTGACTGAAGAAGGAAAGAAAGAAGGAACGAAATCCTGTAGACCTGACTACCCCTTGAAAGCACCACATGGCGCAAACAGAGGTCAGTGCTGTCACTCACTCAGTGGGTTGAGACAGTCAGATGAACAGTCATTTGAAAGGAGGCGAGAAAACAAAACCAGGTGAAATAAATGGAAAAATACATGATGTTCATAGTTTGAAAAGCTCAAATTTGTAAAAATATTCAACTTTATCCACTTATCTATAGATTCAGTAAAATCTCAATCAGAATCCCAATGTGCTTATAAGATGTGTGAGCACATGTGTTTAATTTAGCAAGTTAAAAATCAGTGCCAAGAATAACTACAAAATTTTGATACAGAAAGACCAGGGGCAAGGGACTATATACTTGACATTCATTCTTAATTCTTCAGTATGACAACTGTAGTATTGATACAGCTAGAGGTGTGTACAGAGAGAAAGAGACTCAAATGTACAGATTTTGTACAGCAGAGGGAACTCTACTCAGTGCTCAATAATGGCCTATATGAGAAAAGAATCTTAAAAATAGACTTGGATATATGTATCTAAATAACTGATTCACTTTGCTGTATACCTGAAACTAACACTACATTGTAAATCAGCTATACTCCCATAAAAAATTAAAAACAAAAGACATTTGTTAGCTTCACTTTCAGTACAATTGCTGAACATATCTACTACATAATACCATTTAATTTTAGAAAATATGTAAATTATATAGTTTGTAATTGTTGCTGAGCTCACCAGCTGAGCTCGGGAGGAAAATTCTTGAGGGAGGTGGATGAGAAGAAAGAGAGAGAGAGGGCAGTGTTTACAATTTGTTGCTTTGATGATGTTTGCCAATAAATGAAAAAATAAATTACCTAAATTCTAGTAAAAGAAAAGAAATGTGCTGATGTGAAGGATGGGAGATTTGTACAGTAAAAAATTCTCTGATAAACATAAAGGGAAAGGAAAATTCATTAGTCCTACAGGAAAGGAAAATTCATTAGTCCTACTGGAGCAGGTCTTTCCAATGTTACACTAGAGTTTACATGTTGTTTCAGTTAAATTCCAAATTGGCTTATTTTCCTTGGCAAAATAATTTTGATTTCATTTGTATTTTTCTATGATAGTATTCATTATGGCATTATTTAAAGTTGGTGATAATTACATACAACTCAAATGCTCCAAGTAGGAGTAAATAACTCAATAAATGAATTATTTTTTATGATGTATAATGGAACATTAAATAGCTATTGAAATCAGATTTAGGAAATATATTTAATGGTAATAAAAACTTTTCGCACACATAAACACATATTCACACCTAAAAATGTTAACAGATTTTATCTCCAGATGTCCTGATTAGAGGTGACTTTTTTCTTTGCTTATCTGGCATTTTTTTCGCAACAAATGTTAATAACTAGTATATTAAAATGTTGTTGTTGTTCAATTGCTCAGTATCTTCCTCTCTGCAGCCCCATGGACTGCAACATGCCAGGCTTCCCTGTCCTTCACTATCTCCCGAAGTCTGCTCAAATTCTTGTCCATTGAGTTGGTGGTGCCATCCAGCCATCTTGTCCTCTGTTGTTCCCTTCTCCTCCTGCCTTCAGTCTTTCCCAGCATCAGGGTCTTTTCAAATGAGTCAGCTCTTCTCATCAGGCGGCCAAAGTATTGGAGCTTCAGCTTCAGCATCAGTCCTTCTAATGAATATTCAGAGTTGGTTTTCTTTATTCACTGGTTTGATCTCCATGCAGCCCAAGGGACTCTCAACAGTCTTCTCCAACACCACAGTTCAAAAGCATCAATTCCTCGGCATTCAGCTTTCTTTATAGTCCAACTCTCACATCCATACATGACTACTGGAAAAACCATCGTTTTGACTAGATGGACCTTTGTTGCCAAAGTAATGTCTCTGCTTTTTAATATACTGTCTAGGTTTGTCACAGCTTTTCTTCCACTTCTGATGATAACAGCTTATATTAAATAGAAACCTTCCTGGATGTTCAGAGCTCAAATAACAATAACAAGTCTTTTCTTAATCATGAATGATTTTATGAATTCATCTCTGCAAGGTGCTTAAAGTGGCGACTGGCACAGAGTAAGTGCTGTATGCAAGGTGCTGCTGTCAGTATACTTTCTGCTATTACTGTTTTCATTGTTACTGCTTTTATTATTTTTTACTATGTTTTGGCAGAAGCGCAGAAGAATTGATGCTTTTGAACTGTGGTGTTGGAGAAGATTCTTGGGAGTCCCTTGGACTGCAAGGAGATCCAACCAGTCCATCCTAAGGGAGATCAGTCCTGGGTGTTCATTGGAAGGACTGATGTTGAAGCTGAAACTCCAATACTTTGGCCACCTGATGCGAAGAGCTGACTCATTGGAAAAGACCCTGATGCTGGGAAAGATTGAAGGCTGAAGGGGAAGGGGGTAACAGAGGATGAGATGGTTGGATGGCATCACCGATTCAATGGACATGGCTTTGGGTGGACTCTGGGAGTTTGTGATGGACAGGGGCGCCTGGCGTGCTGCGGTTCATGGGGTTGCAAAGAGTCGGACACGACTGAGCGACTGAACTGAACTGAACTGAACTATGGTTTGGCACATTTATTATGCAAAGAAAAGTGTTCCTTAACATTTCCAAACAACCAACCTGTTCCTCTTTTTAAAAGTATTTTGGGAAAGTCCCAAGTGTAACCCGCTTGCCCTGAGCACACATCCATCTGCTCTGAGCTTCTCTGTGTCCTCAATCCAGACTTAACTGCTTTTTCAACTTTGAATAATTTCTGTTCAGCAATGAGTTATTTCAAATTTTATTCCATAATTTCTTTGAAACTCCCTATGTTCCATGGAAGGACCATCAGTTGCCTAAAATCTGTGATATTGTCTTTGTCACCATCTCTAGCAGCTGGATTCTTTGTGCCATTTTTGTCACTTACTCACAAACATATTGTATATGGGTGCCTGTGAATGACCAGCAGAGGGGAGGTTAGAATGCAAAAGCTAGATGGTTGGAGTGGTTAGTCTTAGTAGTGTTTGTCACTCAGTCGTGTCTGGCTCTTTGCAACCCCATGGACTGTAGCCCGCCAGGCTTCTCTGTCCATGGAATTCTCCAGGCAAGAATACGGTATGGGTAGCCATTCCATTCTCCAGGGGATCTTCCTAAGCCCAGGATTGAACAGGTGTGTTCTTTATCATCTGAGCCACCAGGGTCAGAGTGGTTAGCTAATCATAAAAGATTATATTCATTTTAATTTACAAAAAGCTATCTACCATGTATCTGTGGGACACTTGGAAGTAGTCAAAACTGGAAATAGTAATTTTTAAATTCTCAGGATCTGTTTGCTTTATATTGAAGTGCAGTTTTATATATTTTAAATATTCAGCAAAGTATACCTTGCTTCCTTGAATGCATATTTTGAGTTTCTGAGTTAAATCTTATGCAACCTGTTGATTTATTTCAATCTTATGCAGAAAGTGCCACAAACAAAAAGAAATCAACTAATGAGAAATTATAAAAGCGGACATAGTTGTAACGGATAGAATAATGCTGCTTCTCACATTGGAACACAGCTTTTGCTTAAGTCTTCCAAATTTTTATTTCAGATGGGGAAATACTAATTTATGTTTTATTTGTCACTGTGTTTAATGAAGCAAAAACAGAAAATATTTCAGATAAGCTATTACTTTTGCATTTTTTCCTCCTTTCCTCAACACCAGAACATATGATTATTGAGGGATCACCTAGAAGAAGGTCTGGCGTATACTAGTGTGAAATAACGGTCAATAGACTAGAGAATAAGTGAGTGATTATAACTCATAGGTGATCCATCTTCATAAAGTGCTGGGCTCTAAAAACCAGGGAGAATCAGTAAACAGGATGATGGAACTTTTCCAGGTGGCAGAATATACTGTTTGGCGGAGGTTGGAAGGAATGTGTGTCTGTGTTAAAAGAGAAGAGAAGAAATACCTTAAAAGGGGACCAGGATACTGAGAGTGAGGTGGTTGGCAGAATATTTTCAAAAGCATTTTATTGCTTTTCTTCTCATTGTGTACCACATTTTACAACATTTTTAGATGATGTGTGTTTATGACTTAAGTCACATGAACTTGAGTAAAAACAAAATCCTACAAGAGGTGCAAATCTAGCAATGCAATAGCAGAAAAACTCTGCTGGAAATTAAATACACACAAAAATGAAGTATTTTCTTTGTAGGCAGCGATGTCTCCACCCAGCCGTCAACCTCAGAGTCTGCCCTCTGTGTGTGTGTGTGTTGTTGCATTGAATTTATACACAACCAGTGGGACTCTTGGAAATATTTTATGCTTAATTCCATTTTAATTAGAGGAAGTATCACTGCTTTTACTTGTGACACCATGAATAAGTAACATTGATGTTTGCTTTATTTCAACTTCCCCCAAGAATGAATTTGAATAAAACCATCACATTTGTGACCTAAAATAATCTCTTGGGCTACAGGCATAATGGCAGAGTTCATCTGTGCCAGGTTGCAGGTTTGAAACAAATTGACGGCTCAAGTGATAAATTCCTGGAATTGGAGGAGGGGTCAGCACACATAAAAACACTCGCATAACCTTCACTACAGCAGCATGAATGGTGTTTCATGGCCACCTCACCTCATAATGTGCAGGAGGGTTTATCAGGCTAAACAGACCATATGGTGAAATGAATCCTTAAATTGAAAAACAGAAAGGCATTTTTAAAGTGTCAAAGAGGAGATAAAGTCATCCACACATTTCTGTAGAGAAAGTGCAAGAATGACAAATCTGAAAAGTGAAAATATGGCTTGGTGAAAAAAAATTAAAAATTCAGAACCCTGATGATGGTAAAATTCAAAACTTAAGAAAATGTACTTTCCATTTGGCTTTCATAGATTTATTAAGAAAGTTATGTCAGCCATTTTTTTTTGTTTTAGAAAAATATGATTTCTGTCATAACTAAAAGCATAATTCTGTCTGGTTCTGTTCGTGTTTTGCTCATGTTATGACTTCTTCAAAGTGGAAAGAAAAGAAAACACAGCTTGTTTCATTGACAGGAAGCACAAGTGGGCTAGAAAATTTGGTTGTCACCATTGAACAGTGTTAGTTGCCAAAGCATGTGCTACTCTGGAATGATTTTAAAATAAAAAAGACCATGTAAAAATTGTTTGAGGATGTCAGTGAAGCTCAGTCTAAAAAGAGATAAGCATTCCAAGTTCCTTGATTTTCTCTTCCTTAATCAGGAACGAACTCAGACTTGGAAAGAGCTGGGTGACATTGTCTGTGGTGTTCTACCTGCTCTTCAAATAAACAACTTCACCTGACTGTAGAAGGGACAGGTGTTTGTCAGTCTTTTGTTTACTGGGAAATAAAGGACCAGAGAGCCCCAACTGCATGAAAAATAGGCGACTGCGTTGAATATGGCATCTGCTCTCCGCTAATGTAATTTCTTCAGCTTAATTGCTTTCTGACAGCAAGCCCTGGATTTCTCAGAAGCCTTCTGTCCAGTATTTAGCTGCAGAAGATTCTCCCAGGCCTCTTTATTGATGCCACAATCAGAACATTTAAATTACATAGCCATGTACATCATGTTTTTGCTCTAAGTATTTCAGATTATATGGATGTGGGTATAGCTATGAATGTACATACATGCATATCTGTTCTCAATAAATAAATCATCACAGGCTAATGGTGGAACTCAGAAATATGTTTGAACATACATAAGAATTAATTCCTTGGTCTTGTCTGAAATCATTATTCAATTATACAAACATACATGCACACAACTCTGCTATTTCATCCTCATTTTTGGAACTTGAAGGTTTGCCTACAGTACAAGGACTATTTCCCAGTGGAGAATTGAGCAACATGGTGAAATCATAATGAAAATTATGGTCATCTAGAGTCACAACATGTTCTCTTGTAATTAATTTTGATGAAGAAATATATGAGGGCTTTATTTCTAATTCTCTCTGTAAAGAGAGTAAAAAATATTAAATTATGGAACAACATTGCTATGGGCACAGAAGACTTTAGATTAAAACCATGTTCCACCTTTAGAAGTGTCTGGGGTTCTTTCAGAATTTAAGTCTTTTCAGACAATAGAATTACCGTACAGTGTTCTCTAACTCCCCTTATTCTGTCCTGAAATATATTTCTGCATAACCTCAGTGTGTGTACTGGGTCATGTGCACCCATTTCAGAATGTTGGAAAACAAAATGCCTATGTTTCAGATTTTCCATAACTTCAGGAACACTTATATTCTGCTGGTTATCTGTTGATTTTAGTAGGAAATACCTCTTTTCTGTGGTGTAGAGGGAGTGATGCGGCAATGCATTTAATGTTTTAGTATTCTCAAATATGAGGCAGGGAAAAGATCTACCAAAGGAATAAGAATGCTATCAAGAGTGATGGATAATAGCCCACTTGTAAAATTAGGAAACACACACAAATACGTGCATAATTACAAAACTTTGGAAAATTAAAATAATGGAATTTGTTAAAATATCCTAAGCAATTGATGACTTATATACATTTATTTATTTTGGTAATCCATCTGAATTTTCTCTCCCCTTCTCCACCCCATCACCTTTGGTTTCACTCTCTTTATCTCTATAAACAGATACTCATTGGGAAAGATCTTGATGCTGGGAAAGATTGAAGGCAAAAGGAGATAGAGGGCAGCAGAGGATGAGATGGTTAGATAGTATCACTGACTCAATGGACTTGAATCTGAGCAAACTCCAGAAGATAGTGGAGGACAGAAGGGCCTGGCGTGCTGCAGTCCATGGGGTCACAAAGAGTTGGATATGACTTAGCAACTGAACAGCAACAACAAAAACTAAACAGATAGTCTATTGATTGGAACTTATGATCAGGCGAGGTTATTAAATTGTTAAACTATTATTTTAATTTTGCAATTACTATTGATTTATGACTCTGTAGCATTGAGACATATAGATTAGGAACAAGAATTATGGCAGCAAATACCCTCACTCAAGTCCCTACTCTTTTGTTTACTGCCTGTGTGTTCTTGGGGCTTCCCTTGTGGCTCATCTGGTAAAGCATACGCTTGCAATGCAGGATACCTGGGTTCAATCCCTGGGTTGGGAAGATCCCCTGGAGAAGGGAAAGGCTACCCACCCCAGTATTCTGGCCTGGAGAACTCCATGGATTGTATAGAGTTCAAAAGAGCTTGCATGAACCATGGTTGCAAAGAGTCAGACACCACTGAATGACTTTCACTTTCATTCTTGCATTGTCTCCTTTCCTTCTCTGATCCTCACTCATTATCTTAAAGTGTGGTTGTACCCATTGCACCAGGAATGCTTGCAGACTCCATGGCACAGAGCCTGGCACAGGTAAATACCCACCACCTGTTGGCCAGCACCAGTAGCCATGATGATGCTGATGGCAACTGTATGATAGAGATGAAAGATTTGACCTACTTTTCTCACTCAGTTGTATTTTGCCCTTAACTTCCTTTACCATCTCACAGTGGAAAGAGAAAACACTTGTCTGAAAAATATTTGAGCCTTTATTTCATAGTGTTGTAGTTGACATGTCTTCGACAAATTTACTAATCCACAGACCCTTCGTTTTCTGTCTGAAGAGGCCATTCCTAGTCTCTCTGTCTAATGGAGACTATTGGTAGCACATTGTTTAAGGGACTGTATTGAAAACTACATAAACTAGTGCAAGTAAAAAAGCTTTGTAAACTGTAAGATTCCAAAAAATTTTAATTATTTGTTTTGTCTCAAATGTTTAAGTAGATATATAAATTCTTAGACATAATACATAATCATGACTGGAGGAGTTGTTGATATGTAAATATTTCAGTCCCTGTGAGTTTGGGGAGGGATGGTATGATTAATACATCTGCACTTTAAAAAAGGAAAAACAAAATAGCAGTGTGGGTACCAGAGAACATTTAGAGGATGCATAAATTACAAAGTAGAAATAACCCGAAGCCATGAGGGGAAGGAACAGCAAAGAAGTCGCCAAGTGATGGGGACAAAAAGAGGTCTAAGATCAGTGATAGATCCTGAGATTAAATTATGATTCATGAATAATCTGAATATGGCAGTTATCTTCTTCACAGGTTTTCCCTATTGAAATAAAATTGATTTCTGAATATTACTGTTATGTTTGACCTAAAATAAAACCAAATGAAAAAATTCATTCCAGACAAAAATAAATATCAGCAAGAGAAGAAAACATAGATATATATAAGGGTCTTACCTGCAAGTTGAAGGACTGATATTAGAAGATCTCACACAGAATACTCTCAACATTTTAACATTCTTTTCTGTAAATAAAAAACTAAAATTAAGGTAGTGTAATAATGGCTATTTGTTCCATTTATTTTAAAATCATTTTTCCCCTTTGAGGTGGTCTTGGTAAGTTAAGAGTAATTTGGTGAAGATGAGTTGTCACTATCATCATTAGTGAAAAAATTTTAGTCAATTACATTTAGTATCAAGTTATTTTAAAAGCAGTTTATTAAATGATAGTTAATATTTTTCAACTTGATTGTTTATATTCAATGCCACGTTCAAGAATGAAACAGTTTAGTCAGACAACAGGTTGCTTGTATCTACACAAAACTGTACACCTGAAAATGGTTAAAATGATAAATTTTATGTTATGTGTATTTAACCACAATGAAAAAATGAAAAAACAAGAATGTTTTTGCGTTTTGTATTTGTATTTTACTATAAAGTTTGAAGACCTGTATGATTAATAGCAGTTCTTTAATTCCAAATTAAAACTTTCTCAAAAAGGAAAAAGAAAATATTATAAACATGCTTGTAATAGTTTAGACAAAATACTCTAAATCATAGAAAATTACTTGTAAAATATTAATTATAAGAACCAATGAAATATATACTGTAGTATGAGGGTTTCTGCTCCTTCCATCTTGTCATTTCAGCCTTAATGTTGAATTCAGAAAACCTAGAAAATGATTCACTTAAAGGAAAAAGGAGACAATGTAAGGACATTACTAGGCTCAGCTTCATTGTGTGAATCCATGGGTGGCCAGGAACTGAGCATTTTGGGAGAAGCGGCAGAGCTTGTCTGGGATGCCTGGGGAGAGCTGGTCAGTCTTGAAACCTGGCTGAACTGCAAACACAGACCAGAGGCAGAGCCTGGAGTCAGACCGAGGACAAAACAAGCCAAGAAAGGAAACCATTTCCTCTACTCAGCACCTCCACCTGCATCACAAACACTTACAGCCCTTAGTATGTCCAGCTCTGAGCTGCTCTTGTGAACTTACAACAGTTAACTGAATGGGTGAAGGAAAATCTCAGAGGCAAGTTGATCAAGAAACTGAAAACCCAGCCTGTTGGATAAGTCATCCATGTAAATGATAAAGGAATTACAATTATAGATATGAAACTTGAGATATGGAAACCTAGGTACATATTCATCTCATCCCTAGGGAAAATAACACATACCATGATAGAGAAGGGAAGAGTGAGGAGAGAGAAGTGGGACCTTACTAAAGCATCCAGCTGGGTTGTCCTGGAATGTTTACTTGAGTAGCATCTCAAGGGACTAGTGATTTAAGGAATCCTGTTTGGAAAATGCTGTACTGGATGTATTACCATTAAATCTTGGGGAAAAAAATAAAAAAACAAAAATACTTTCTATCTCACTGACTTTACTTTCATTTGAAAATACTGGACAGTGCAAATAGAAGGTAAAATAAAATAAATATTGGGCTGGTTGAAGTACAGTTATCATTATATATAGGCAAAAATTGATTTTCTAAATTGTAAACTCAAGATATTTTTGTAATATTTCCCTGTGCTTTTTTCTTTATATTGATGTTATATTTTTTAAAACATAAAGATTAACAACAATGTCGAGTTTATGTCAAAATACATTAGATGGTGCTGTGCTGTGTCGCGTCTGACTCTTTGGGACCCTATGGACTGCAGCCCGCCAGGCTCCTGTCTATGGTATTCTCCAGGCAAGAATACTGTAGTGGGTTGTCATGCCCTCCTCCAGGAGATCTTCCCAACCCAGGGGTAGAACCCAGGTCTCCCGCATTGCAAGTGGATTCTTTACCAGCTGATCTACCAAGGAAGCCCAGATTAGATGGTAATTAAAGGGAATTTTAACTTTTTGAAATATGTTCTATACTAGACTGCAAAGAAAATATAAAATAATTAATCAAAGTAGAAAATAGACTCATTTGTAACTCTGATAATAATTATATTAACTATCAATGCATGCATGCGTGTGTGCTCAGTTGTGTCTGACTCTTTGTGACCCCATGGACTGTAGCCTGCCAGTCTCTTATGTCCATGGGATTTCCCAGGCATGGGAAAATGGGGCTGCCATTTCCTTCTCCAGGGGACCTTCCTGATCCAGGGATCAAACCCAAATCTCTGTCTCTGGTATTGGCAGGTGGGTTCTTTACCACTGCGCTACCTGGGAAGCCCTACATATGAAGAATAAAATGTAATAATAAATCCAAAAACATGTTGAATATATTTTAATAAATTTCTGTTTAAAAATCTTGAAGTAAACATAAAATAAAAAAACCTAGAAATCAAAGACCAGAAATATTCAAAATAATAAGAAAAGTAAACTTAAGAAAATAATAACAGCAAAAAGTGAATGGAATTAATTTAAGAGAAAAAGCAGAAATTTGGGGATGAGTTCATTTATAGTATTAAGAGATTGTTATTGCAATAAAATACACAATTCTCTGGCAATCTATCATGAAATGAAAGAACATAGAACAAAACAGAGATATGCAGTATTTTTTTCAATATTGTCCTACCCCTTAAAAATACATAACAATAAAAATTATAAAGATGCATTTCTGAGAAGAAAATTATTTTAAATTTAGTATTATATGATACATTAACTTTCTGTTTATAAAACCAAGTAAATTAAATTTAACTATATTAGATTTAATACTGATATTTTGAATGACTATTTTGCAAAGTAAATATGCAGCAAATTAAAATTTTGTACTTTCCACAGATACCCAATTCAGAATTGTCAGAGTAAAATAGCCTTCTTAGTAGTGAAAAGAATAGTACAAAGAAAACCATACCTAAGCACATTATATTTCTGTAAAACAAGATCAACCAGTCAAGGCAGAGTTGTTTTAACTGAAAATATATGCTAAGTAGAAATGCATTTTAAAAATGAAGTCTAAGTTACAGCATTTTCAAACAAATGAAAGTGGATAGAGTTTGTCAACAGAAAAACTACTCAAAAAGAGGTTTAAAAAGTGTATTATTAAGACAGAACCAAAATTTTCCCTGGAGGAGGCAGAGGATATATGAACATATGGGAAAGCTTAAAAAATCTTTGAAAAGGGAAGTATTTGGATTTCCCTTTTGGCCAATTGTGCACTTAAAACAATAATATTAATATTTGATGGGATATATGCATGTAAAGTAAAATATATGACCACCATACTTAGAATTTCAGAAGTTGGGTCGATGCAGTTGGAGTTGAATGTCCTATGGATATTGTTCTGATTGTACTAAAAATTATATTTTTCATTAGACTTTCCTAAGGCAAGAGTGCATATCTTGTCAAGATGTCCACGAAAAAAATACGTGAAAAAGGCAGGCCAATGAAGAAAAAATAAAATTATAGTAAATAATTAATAATTAATGGAAAAGTGGAAGGAAAGAAAGAAAAGGAAACAACACATATATAGTGTTAATAGAAAGAAAGCAGTAATGTTATCAATTTAAACCCTAAAGAGTAGTAATTGTACACATACAGAATGAATTCAGGAGGAAAAACTATGTGATTCTTAAATGTAGATATCTTTGTGTCTTAGCTTCAGCTACTGGAATAAAATATCATGGACTGGGATCTTAAACGATTTACTGATATTTTTCTTTTATGGATGATGTTATTGGTGCCATGTTTAAGAATGCTTCACTAGTTTCAAAATCCTGAAGAGTTTCTCCTATGTTTTTTTCCCCAAATTTTAAAGTTTTATTTTAAATCTATGATCTATTTTAAGCTCTTTTTTTTCCTTCAAAGTGTAAGGTATAGGGTTCATGCTTATTTTGTGCCTGTTCAGTTCAGTTCAGTTCAGTCGCTCAGTCATGTCCGACTCTTTGCGACCCCATGAACCGCAGCACGCCAGGCCTCCCTGTCCATAACAAACTCCCAGAGTTCACACAAACTCATGTCCATTGAGTCAGTGATGCCATCCAACCATCTCATCCTCTGTCGTCCCCATCTCCTCCTGCCTTCAATTTTTCACAGCATCAGGCTCTTTTCAAATGAGTCAGTTCTTCGCGTCAGGTGGCCAAAATACTGGAGTTTCAGCTTCAACATCAGTCCTTCCAATGAACGCTCAAGACTGATTTCCTTTAGGATGGACTGGTTGGATCTCCTTGCAGTCCAAGGGGCTCTCAAGAGTCTTCTCCAACACCACAGTTCAAAAGCATCAATTCTTTGGTGCTCAGCTTTCTTTATAGTACAACTCTCACATCCATACATGACTACAGGAAAAACTAGACTAGACGGACCTTTGTTGACAAAGTAATGTCTCTGCTTTTCAATATGCTGTCTAGGTTGGTTATAACTTTCCTTCCAAGGAGTAAGTGTCTTTTAATTTCATGGCTGCAAATCACCATCTGCAGTCCAATTTTTAGTATTTGTAAAAAGGTTATTTTTCTACATTGAAATGCTTTTGCACATTTGCCAAAAGTCAATTGGTTAAAAAAATCTGTTAGTCATAACTGTCTATCTTTGATTTCTCCATTATATTCTTGTGATCTATGCTGCAATTCTTCTGTAATGCAAAAATATGTTGATTACTGTATCTAGGTAGGAAGTCTTAAAAGTGGGTGATGTGAAATCTCCTATTTTATTATTTTGCAAAATTGTTTTGTCTACTCTAGTCCCTTTGTCTTTTCATACAAACTTCAGAATAAGCTTTATCTATGTCTGCAGTAATTGTGGTTGGAATTTAATAGGGCTACATTGAAACTGTGTCTCAGTTTGGAGAGGACTGGTGTCTTTACTGTTCTGAGTCTTCTAACTGTGAATGTAGTGGTCCTCTCTATGATGTTCTTCAGTTTCTTTCACTCAGTTCAGTTCAGTCGCTCAGTCGTGTCCGATTCTTTTTGACCCCATGAATTGCAGCATGCCAGGCCTCTCTCTCCACCACCAACTCCTGGAGTCCACCCAAACCCATGTCCATCGAGTCGGTGATGCCATCCAACCATCTCATCCTCTGTCGTCCCCTTCTCCTCCCGCCCCCAATCCTACCCAGCATTAGGGTCTTTTCCAATGAGTCAGCTCTTCGCATCAGGTGGCCAAAGTGTTGGAGTTTCAGCTTCAACATCAGTCCTTCCAATGAACACCCAGGATTGATCTCCTTTAGGATGGATTGATTGGATCTCCTTGCAGTCCAAGGGACTCTCAAGAGTCTTCTCCAACACCACAGTTCAAAAGCATCAATTCTTTGGTGCTCAGCTTTCTTCACCGTCCAACTCTCACATCCATACATGACCACTGGAAAAACTATAGCCTTGACTAGACGTTCTTTTGTTGGCAAAGTAACGTCTCTGCTTTTCAATATGCTATCTAGGTTGGCCATAACCTTCCTTCCAAGGAGTAAGCATCTTTTAATTTCATCTTCTGCCTTTCTTTCATTAGCATTTTGCATTTTCTTCATATTAATCCTTAACATGTTCTGTTAGATTTACACTTAAATATTTCATTCTTTTTTGAGTGACTGTAGTAGTGTTGTGTTTTTAAATTTGATTCTCACTTGTTCATTGCTAATACATAAAAACACAATATTCCATATCTGGGAATTTTAAAAAATAATCTTAGATTATTCTTCAGTGAGTCAAACCCATTACTATCCATTGCAGTGCAAGAAATATTGGGTTGTAATTTGTAAACTTACCTCATATTTTATATTTTAATATCTTCTTTTTTTGTCTGACATACTTTTGCTTTGTATTTTTTCTCCAATAATTTTCAAGGAGTTATAGTTGGGAATTCAAATACTATAAATATATAGTGTTATAGTATTATAATATTAATATATGTTAATATTTATATTACTCTAAGTTCAATATAGGAAATAAAATTGTAGCTATTAAATTCCTATCAAATATGGAGATGCTTTCATACTAACACTTATAGCCAGCCTACCTCCTGTTAATATGTACTGTAATTTTTCTCAAGCCTTTCCTCAGGACTGAAGCCTGGCATGCTGCAGTCCATGGGGTTGCAAAGAGTCGGACATGACTGAGCGACTGAACCTGAACTGATCTGAATTTTCCTCAATTATTTTAATTATGAAATTGTTCATAGTGGCATTATATACTTAAGTTTTTATTTTTAAACATTTATGTTGTTATAAAGAGCTGGTTTGAAGAGCAAGTAAGTTGATCTTCATTAAATACTTACAACAAGAGCTTTCCAGGGCAGAAACTCAATAGATGTTGACAACTATTATTAATAAACATATGTGGAATTTGTTTACACTTTTCACTATCAGTAACTTAGTTTCATAATGCCACTAAAAATCAGCCAACCAGTTAACAAACAATAAGAACAACAACAATAATAAGCTCCCTGTTTATCCCTCAGCTTACTGGAGAATGACTTCTGATAAGTTTTCCAGAGTAAGTTTAAGCATAGCAGACAAATGAAGCCTGGTGTTGTTTATACTGTTTAATATATAGTTTGAATAGTTCTTTTTATAGCTTTAAAAATGTATTTTATACTATATTTTATACAATAAAAAGTTAATTAAAATGAAGATATTAAAATGTTTATAGTTTCATACGGTTTTACATGGTATAATTTTTGTTATTATAATTGATGTAATGAGCTATGAATTCCTTATTTACTTCAGCAGTCACAATTATTTCTCATGATTCTATAGATATTATTCCATGGTATCCTATCATCTAAAAATGTGCAAAAAAACTGAGGCTAAACTTCCTTTTTTTTTCTCTAGGGTATTAATAACTATCCAAAGTCTTAAAATAACAAAGAAAAATGAGGGTTTCTCTTTTGGTTTTGTAATACAGCTTTAGTTAAGAGAGCACAATTCCACAACATGGACTGAATGTATTTGTCTGTCGATTCATTAGGCAATGAGACTTGTATAATGTGAACAGCTATTAGTCAAAATGCAATTGAAATCAGTAATTAATACTGCCATCTGGAACCAGTCTCGATTACCGTGAAACAAAAGCTTCTGTACGTGGAACACAGCTGCTACGACTGAGTGGATTTGTACTTATCCTAACAACTGGCACAGATTTTGAAAGAAAATATAAAACATACAGTACTGGTGACCTGGCAGTGAGAAGACTAGAAAAGACGTCTAGAGTGAGCAAAACTTACATGTACATAAAGACAGGGTTTTTTGGCATTGGAAGGTCGTTTAGATCCCCTGGAGAAGGGATAGGCTACTCACTCCAGTATTCTTGCCTGGTGGCTCGGATGGTAAAGAATCCACCTGCAACTGGGGAGACCTGGGTTCAATCCCTGGATTGAGAAGATCCCCTGGAGAAGGGCATGGCAACCCTCTCCAGTACGCTTGCCTGGAGAATCCCCATGGACAGAGGAGCCTGGCGAGCTACAGTCCATGGGGTCACAAAGAGTTGGACATGATTGAGTGACTAAACACAAGGTAGTTTAGCTTTAAATTGTTTTTAATTGAAATTCCTGCTTTACAAAGTGGATTTGTGTGTCTAAAATTTGATAGGATTAACCTCAACTTTCCAATTGAAGTAATTGATTTTATAAAGCAAGTTTGTTAAAACATCTTCATAAAAGTATAACCTGCATAATTAAAAATAATTTATGATCTGCGTGTATGGGTATAGTTGCTTCCTAGTTTATTCTGCTTTGAAAAGGGGTCAATTTTCCCATTCAGTGATACTCCAAATTTCAAGGAGATCTGTTTTTTCAGATGTCTTGTTTTATAGGTTCAGGTTGTTTTTCAGTTCAAGAAAGTTTTCTTTGTTATTTTATTACAATTTTTTCATTTTGCTTCGTCTAGTCTAAAAAAGTTATGATGTTGATATTCCTGTCACTGATTTGAGCATCTTCAATGTGGATTAATCTCTTTTCATCTTTGATGCCATTTCAGTCTTTGCTGCATATTTTCCCTTCATTCTTTCAAGACCACCATATCTCTCTTCACCGCAGCCTATTGCTGTTACAGCTAACCTGTCCTTTCTGGTTTCATTGAGCCCACTCTCCTTCCTAAGAGAGTACAGAGAGGTGCTATCCACATGTTTAATGTAAATATTGAACAACAGTATGATATATTTCATCATGCTTTTTTGTGATAGATTATCTCTTAATACCCTAGCCTTTTTGGGGGGAGGCTCCCTTTTTATATTTCTGTTGTGCTACATTTGAGCAGAAAAGAACTTAACAAAATTAATGTTTATTTCAAAATGATCATGGATTCTTATTTTCCACATTTCTCTAATGCTATTAAACTTTTCATCTGAGATTTTAAGCTTTATTCTGATATATGAATATATAGGCGTAATAGCTTAGGCAGCCATAAGCCTTAAACAACAGATATTTATTTCTCACAATCCTATAGGCTGGATGTCCAACATCAAGGTGTTAATGAGGTCAGCTTCTGGTGAGAGCTTTCTTCCTGGTTTGCCTTCTTGCTGTGCTCCCACAGGGAGGAGAGAGAGCAAGTGAACTCTCTGGTGTCTTTTTTTCATAAGGTCCATGATCTCATTGTTAGGGACCCACCCTATGACCTCATCCAATCCTGTTCCCAAAGACCTGACCTCCTAGTACCATTACAAAGGATGGTAGGGCTTCAACACAACAGCACTCGTGGTGGGGTGGCAATAACATGCAGCCTATAGGAATAAGTATTCATTTAGCACAGGATAGGCTTTGGAGAGGAGTGAGAGTTAATTCTATTTCTGCATAGTTTTCCAGTCTCTGTTGTCAGTAAGGTCAATTTCTTTGTGAGTTCTTTAGGCTATTGCTTGCCTCTTCCTGGGCAAAACCTATGAGCCATTGATCTGAGCTGGGGTGGGGACAGTGGCTCCCTTAGAACATTTTCCAAGACTTTATATCATTTTTTAAAAGTAATTTTTACTAGTAAGTTTATTTCTACTTAATTCTTTTTAATGCTGTTGTAAATAGATTGTTTTCCTAATTTTCTTTTCAGATAATTTTTATAGGTATGTAGAAAGGCTACTGATTTTTGTAAATTAATTTTGTGTGGTGAAACTTAACTGAATTTTTAATTAGTTCTAACAGGTGTCCTTTTTTTGTGTGGAGTCTTTGGGATTTTCTACCTACAACATCACACTGTGTAAACAGGGACAGTTTTATTTCTTCCTTTCTGATTTGGATGATTTTTATTTCTTCTTCTTGCCTAATTGCTCTGCATAAAATTCCACATATTATAGTGAATAGAAATGATGAGAATATACTTCCTGGCATTTCTCCTGATCTTGGAGGGAAAGCTCTTATTTTTTTCCACTGTTGAGTAAGATGTTAGCTCTGGGCTTGTCATGTATGGTGTTTATTATGTTGATATATTTGCTTTCCTCAAACAATTTGTCAAGCGTTTTTATCATGAAAGGATGTTGAATTTCATCAGATGTCTTTTCTCCATCTACTGAGATATTTTTATCCTTGATTCTGTTTATGTAGTGTATTGTGTTCATTTATTTGCATATGTTGAGCTATCCTTGCATCACAGGGATAAATTTTAAGTTGATTGTCCTTTTAATGTGCTCTTGGATTCAGTTTGCTAGTATTTTGTTGAGGATTTTGCATCTGTTCATCATGGAAACTGGCCTGGAGCTTTCTTTTCTTGTGGTGTCTTTCTCCAGCTTTGGTATTAGGGTAATGATGGCCTCATGAAAGGATTTTGGAAGTGTTCCCTTCTTTTCAATTTTTGGAAGTGTTTCAGAAGTTTTGTTGTTAATTTTCTTTAAAAGTTCATTAGAATTCACCAGTAAAGCCAGATGGTCCTGGGCTTATCTGTGTTTGGAAAATTTTGATTACTGATTCAATTTCTATACTGTCTGTAGATTTGTTCAGACTTTTATTTTCATGATTCAGTCTAGGTAGGTTGTATGTTTCTAGGAATTTATTCATTGCTTTTGGGTTGTCCAATTTGTTGGTATACAATTGTTTATAGTTGTCTCTTATGGATCTTTTCTTTTTCTTTGGTATAAGTTGTAATATCAGTTCTTTCATTTCCAGTTTTATTTGAGTCTTCTCTCTGTTTTACTTAGTCCACTTAAGGGGTTGAAAGTCAGTTTATTTTTTCAAAAAAAAAAAAAACAAGTCAGTTTTGTTGATTTTTTTCTATTGCTTGTCTATTCTCTTTGTCTTTTATTTCTACTCTAATCTTTGTTATTTCCTTCCTTCTGCTTCTTTGGTGTTAGTTTGGTCTTCCTTTACTATTGCCTTGAGGTGTGAAGTCAGGTTGTTTGTTGGATATATTTCTTCTTTTTTAATGTAGGCTTTTATCACAAGAAACTTTGAGTATTGCTTTTGTTGCATGCCATCGATTTTGGTATATTGTGTTATCATTTTCATTTTCTTAAGGTTTTTACTTTATTCTAATTGTTTCTTTAATTTATTCTTTGACCTTCTGGCTCTTCAAGAGTTTGCTATTTAATTCCCACACTTGTAAATTTTCCAATTTGTCTTTTTTGATTTCCACTTTCACTCCATTGTGTTTAGAGGAGATGCTTGGGGTGATTTTAATTTCCTTAAATTTGTTAACACTTGTTTCTTGACCTAACATGTGATCTATACTGGAAAAATTATCTGTTCATTTGAAAAAAGCATATATTCTTCTGCTGTTAAGTGGACTGTTCTGTGTATGTCTATTGGGTCCACTGAGTTATAGTGTTGTCTTCTGTTTCTTTATTGATCTTATGTTTTGATGTTCTATCCATTAAGAGACAAGAAAGGACAATATATAATGATAAAAGGATCACTCTACCAGAAAGATATGATAATTCTAAATATATATGCATCTAAGATCAGAGCTTCTCAATATATCAAACAAACATTGACAGAACTGAAAGGAGAAATAGAAAGCAATACAATAATAGTAGGAAACTTCAATACCCCACTTTCCATAATGAATGCATTTTCTGAAGCCTTTTATGTCTGAAATTGTGTTTCTTATGGATGATAATTTGGTTTGATATGGAATTCTATCTTGAAAATTACCCTCCTTCTGAAATTGAGATAATGTTTCTTTGCCTTAAAGAATGAGTATTGTCAGTGTTGTCAGCCCCTTTTTTACTCTTTGAAGGTGAGTTTGTGTTTTTTTTCCTTTCTGAGAAGTTTTTAAGAGCATCACTGTGTCATGTACATTCTGAGTATAGCTTGTGAAAGTTGCTTAGTCGTGTCTGACTCTTTGTGACCCCAAGGACTGTAGCCCACCAGGCTCCCCTGTCCATGGAATTCTCCAGGCAAGAATACTGGAGTGGATTGCTATTCCTCTCCAGGGGGCCTTTTGGACCCAGGGATTGAACCTGAGTCTTTTGCATTTGAGGCAGATTCTTTACCATCTGAGCCACCAAGGACACCCTTACTCTTTTGAAGGTGAGTTTTTTTTTTCTTTCTGAGTTTTTAAGAGCATCATTTTGTCATTGACATTCTAAATATAGCTTATTAATTCATGATGCTTGTTGTTGTACTCAACATACTCAGCATACTGAAAACTCATGTTTCTTCAGTATTTAAAAATGTAATTTTTATTTTAAAAAATAGTTTAACCATAGTTTATTCTCTATTATATTTTCTCCCTCTCTCTCTGCTTCTCCTACAAAATGTGTATTGCCATTCTTCAGTTAATTGTTTTCCTTCCTAAGATTTTTCTCACCTGTTTTCTATGTTTAATTTGTACCAATTCTATGGTTGTTTTTAAGTTTATAATTTGATATTCTATTGATTTTTAATTTTAATAATTCTATTTTAGGTAACAGTGTACATTTTGCTTTCTCACTGATTATTAAAATCTCTGCATATTTCCTTTCTTAGAGCAATCATTTTTATTTATTGTATGTTTATCTTCCTCAAGTTTTCCATGAAATATTAAATTAAATTTTGAAGAATTCTCTTGGTTCCTTAGTGACAGGTTTTTCGACTTCAGTATTTTTTGTTGTTGTTTTCATATTTATCTTTGTGATGCTTATTACCCTAAAATTCTGATGATAGATGTGTGATTATACCTTAACGTGAAAAAAATTGATTGATATATAATAATGACATTTTTTTCCTTTTCTACCCATTCTGGTAAATCAGTTGTTTATAATAAATATGGAGGCTGTGGGAACTCTCTCTGTAGGGAGATTGCCGTGTGGATTGCTAAGCTTTTGTTCAAGTTGGCGGCATTGGGGGTTGGTAAATTGGTTGAGACTCCTCTCTCATGCCAAAGTAAGGTGTGGTCTACCTGGTGTGCCAACCATTCTGCTGGGAGCAGAGCCTCCACAGCACATTAGCCAGTGCATTTTGAACACTCATCTTCTTCATGTGTGTACAAGCTGCTTGAATTTGAGGACTGATAGTCATGAGTGTATTAGTAAAAGAGAATTTCTACAGCCCTTCTGCAGATAATCCACTTATTAAATAACCATCCTGATTCCATCTCTACCCTCTCTGTACACCAAACAATAAATTGTGGCCTTCTCTAAGAATATCTCCATTTAGTTTGAATTTTCACATATTTGCGCATATTTGAGACATTCTCACTTTTCTGCATTGAATCAGTTGAAGACTTTGGGTAGTATCAGCATTTTAATAATATTAATTTTTCCATTCCATGAATAGGAGATATCTTTCCGTTTATTGTGTCATTTTAAACTTCTTGCATCAGTGTCTTGTAATTTTCAGTGTATAGATCTTTCACTTCCTCACATTTCTTTTTATAAAAATGACTAGAAACAAATATTAACTTGCTAATTCTAGCAATAGAAATATTTGAATTTGTTTTTATATTTTTCAAATTTAACAAAATCTTTTCCATATAATTAAAAAAATTATTTAAATTTTTCTAAGGATCAAAGCTTAGTTTATGATTTTTTATATTTGTGTTTTTTGGTTCACATTTGAAACTAAGCTGATGATACATTATGTCAGTTTCCTAATGAATTTTCTCTTCATTGAATTAATGAAGTGATATAGTAAAACCTAGTGAGACCTTATGTATTTAAGCATGTTTCCATTAGCAGACATTGACTTGTTACAGGGAAAGAAGAACCTATCAAGGTTCTAAGGCATATACATGTTGGCTTAAGTGGTAATGAATTTATTATAGAAGCAAGACTTGATAATCCGTTCTAATACATGTCCTAATACAGTCCTAAAGAAGCTGTCTTTACAAAGGCATGTGGTCATACAGATCTCTTTTCTGGTTTAGGAGTGTATTTTCTAGCCAGGGAAAGAGTTGATACCTACATGGACAGAGATCATCATTCTCTTTTGCCCAGGTTTCTATCAGTCTGAGTCAAATAAATAGATTGAGAGTCAGGTGACTTTAGATTGAGAGCATTTGCATTGTTGAAGCCATACTGTGGAGATTCAAAACTTCCAAGTTTCTGACTTTCTTTCTAGAAATGCCCTGAGATGGAACTGGGGTCCTTTTGTGTGACAGCGTGTGTCACCAGCCTTGTAAATTAAATTCCTGAGCATTATCACCTCCCAGCTCTATCCTGCCCACCTGGAAAGATCGAAACACAAGTTTGATACTGCAAACAAAAAGTTCCATCTTGGGGTAGAGATGTCAGCAGATGTATTTAAATTCACAAGACATAAATATCATATCACATTTTCGAAAGAGCGTTTGGGGGCCTATTCTTCTGTTTCGTTTCATAAATTCCCAAAGACAGTGAAAGACAAAGCAGATGAGCTTAATTATTATCTTCTGCTTGAGCATGCTGTGAGAGGAGATTAGGGGGAGGGAGAGGAGGAAGAGATGAAAAATCCATGACACAAATGAGTATTTAGCTTACATTTTGAAACCATGCTGTTTCTGCCAGCTTCAGTTCTTCTGTCTGTGGACACAGAACAGACCCAAACTCTTCATTTTTAGCTCAGTTATGTCACTGTCTACATTTAAAGCACATTTTATCCTAGGTTTCTGATATCTCCAAATGTCCTGCACTATATAATACTGCATAGAAGGAATTAAATATGATTAGGTTGAAACATACAGAATCCTGCTGTAAGGACTAAAACACACCCTTACCATTCTTGTCATTGTGCTTTAAGCATGTGAAATTCTAAGCTTTGAACTTAGCAGTCAAATAGGTACTATGATGTCATCGAATTGCCAAATTCAATAAGAAATAAGTCCATACAGAATGCAAAATGAGATGCCACATTTAGATAGCTATTTCAATTCTCATAGAAATAGCTTGGTGAAAGTACTTTGTTTAGGGCTAAAATTTAAGAATGACTCAAAGTAATGCAAGCCAAAAATTATACATATCCATGCCAACCAACAGCAAATGTTTGAAATCAATGCCCTCTTTCATTCCTCAACAACTTCTGAGCAGTAACTGGCATTCAGAGAAGGCCCATAAAGAGAAAAGCAGGGGCTTGTGCCCTCTTTCCTGGAGCCCTCCGGGTGTGCCCCGCTTCTGTCCCCGAACCTTTCCAGGAAAGTCCTTTAGGGATCTGCAGAGTGGGCACCTTTTCACTCTGTGTCCTGCTGAAACTTCGGTGTGTCAAAGACCTCAGTGTCTGTATGACTCAGGAATAAGCCTGGTCTCAAACCTTGATAGCAACCTCAGGAGTTCAAATCTGGGATCTGGAAAGTCACAGTGAAAAGTGACAGTGAAAGTCGCTCAGTTGTGTCCGACTCTTTGTGACCCTGCAGATTATACAGTCCATGGAATTCTTCAGGCCAGAATACTGGAGTGGGTAGCCTTTCTCTTCTCCAGGGGACCTTCCCAACCCAGGGATCTAACCCAGGTCTCCCGCATTGCAGGCGGCTTCTTTACCAGCTGAGCCACCAGGGAAGCCAAAAAATACTGGAGTGGGTAGCCTATCCCTTCTCCAGCAGATCTTCCTGACCCAGGAATCAAATAGGGGTCTTCGGCATTGCAGGCAGATTCTCAGATGTTGATTAAGGTGCTGTGACCCAGACTGAAGAAGCAAATACCACCAGAAAACGTCGTGATATCCTCATCATCCATGCTCATGTCCTTTTCACGGATACTCACATGGAGAAGGTGAAGCATCCAGAAAATTGTGAAGTTTTGCTTTGAAATTAATTGCTATTTATATGCCTTCTTTCAGGCTTCCCAGGTGGTGGTACTGCTAAAGAACCTGCCTGCAGGAAACATAAGAGACGTCGGTTCTATCCCTGGGTCAGGAAGATCCCCCGGAGGAGGGCATGGCAACCCACTCCAGTATTCTTGCCTGGAATATCCCATGGACAGAGGAGCCTGACAAGCTTCAGTCCATGGGATCGCACAGTCGGACACATTTGAAGCAACTTAGCACACACATACACTTTCTTTATCTCCTTTATCCTACACGGCATCCCCTTCAGATGCCTTCATGCAGGGCTCTCTGTCCTGGAACAGTGCTGAGAAGACACTCCAGTGTCTCGTGTAGGGTCCCCCAGGATGGTAGTGCACCCCTGTGGCTCTCACTTCATCCTCCGCCCCTCGAGACTCCTTATGCAGCAAGGCCGCTCTGCACATGCAGGAAGCTGTGGTCCCCCGTGGAGATGGCATTACCAAGAGCTCTGTGAGGCACAGCATGTCTAGTCCTGAGTTAGCAACAGCTCTATGAAGTTTCCCTCTGCCTGCTGGTTCTGCAGCTGGGCCCTTGTTCTCTCAGCTACAGCCCTTGATAGGTGACCAGACTGAGTAGCCAACGAGTATCCCCAAGTCCCTCAGAAAAGCCTGGCGTTAGCCCTGTGCCATGTCTGGGAGAAGACGGGAACCCAGTGGGCTTTCATTTCACTGAAAGAGCGGACTTACAAGCCAATTTACTATGGGTGTAACTCAAATGAGAATCATTTCCTCCCATTTGTTTTCCGCAGGCTGACTTGTAGCCGACTGTCCTCTTGTCTGCTAACACCGTGCAGATGCATCCATTCTGTAACTTTGCTGTTAATACTGAGCGCTTGATGAAAACTCTGGACATTTACATGAATAAGCAGCTGGAAGCAGTGAGACCTAACTACTCCATCTCTTGCTGCTGCCCTCAATCCATGAAGGGAATCCTGTCATACATATTTTCCATTTGGTAAAAAAAATCTTCCTATAGAAAACTATGGGAAAAAAAGGAAAACTGTAAAACATGAATAATTGGAAGTGAAAATAATTAAACTTTAAAAGTTCATCCAAGAGAGTGATTAACGTAAGGACCGTGATAAGATTTTTAAATACTGAATTAGGAGACCATATTGGGAGACTGCTCTATGACATGGAATAAAATGATTAAGAAAAATGAAGGTTATGAGAAAAAATGTGAGGGCCATGGAATAGTGTAAACCAAGGCATGTAAATCTCTACAAGAAGTCCAGATGAAAACAGAGACATGGTAATCAAAGACACAATGAAAAAAACACTCTTCTGAGGTGAAAGTATACTCAGTTTTCCAAGTTGAAATGTCTCACTGAGTATAGGGGAGATTTGAAAATAAAATAAGATAAACATATTCTGTTAAAATGTGTAATTTTAAGGATGAAGAGAGAATCAACAATCTCTATTTCCAAACAGAGAAAATACATTATGTACAAAGGGAAGAAGATCAAACTAGCATCAGTCTTCGTAATTATTAACTCTGATAATGGTTAGCACTTACCTCGCAGGAAACTATGAAGGTTGAATTTATATAAATATCCTAGTTCATTCATTGGTTAAAAAAAAAAGGCTGTAAGTTTTGTATTTATTACTGTCATTAACAAACGGTAATTGCCACAGTAGAGTAAAATAGTGTTTGTACCAACAGGAGATTACTGAGTTGTGGTCTGAGCATTTTAGGACGGGTTACAGTGTTCTTCATGTCTTTCAGGGGAAAAAAAAGACATTTCAGATGAACATTAAACAGACACACTTTTAGAACTGAAGATACTTGTGAAATAAGCATCTGAAATCTGTCAAAGTAAAATTGAATCGGGAAAAAGAGCCAAAGGCAACGGCTGACATGACAGAATAAGAGTGATGAAACAAGTACATTTTTGATGTTAAATTTAGAAAAATTGATAACAGTAATTTTAGGCATAATGAAGCTGTTAGTAATGTGCTATGGCATTTTCATAATAAATATATTATTAAAATGAGCCATCATCTAGCACTGAAAGTCTGGATAAGTTAATAAAATAGGTATATAGGTATGAGAGAGTAACAGTATAACCTCTTACTGAAGGTCTCACGACGAGATATTATGTATTTCTTGAGTTTGTAATTATAAAGTGAAAAAAGTGAAAGTGTTAGTCCGTTAGTTGTATCTGACTCTTTGCTATCCCATGGACCATAGCCCGCTAGGTTCCTCCGTCCATGGGATTCTCCAGTCAAGAATACTGGAGCAGGTTGCCATGTCCTTCTCCAGGGGATCTTCCCAACACAGGGATCGGGTCTTTACCATCTGAGCCGCCAGGGAATATTTTGTTTAATTATGCTTCACTCATAAAGCAGTCCAATAGTGAAATAAAAATAGTAGAGACCATTTATGGAGACATTCAACAACTCAGTCAAAGCAAGATAAAGAAAATGATGAAGAAATGTTAAAAATATATATATAAAATATGCCATGAATAAGTCCTAGTACAAAAATATTTTACAAAGAGAATTTTTTTAAGTAAAGAAATAGGATTTATAATATGAGTATTCCATGTAAGGATGTAATTATCTTTTAATTTATGTATCAAAGACAATAGTACAAAATATTATTAGTATTTTGTTTTACCTCACTAGGATATGAAATAAAGTCTATTTTATTCTTATTTGTATGCAATTTTTGTTGTTGTTGTTCAGCCTGTAAGCCATGTCCAACTCTTTGTGACCCCAGGGACTGCAGCACACCAGGCTCCTCTTCTATCCTCCACTATCTCCTGGGGTTTGCTCAAACTCATGTCCATTGAGGCAGTGATGCCATCCAACCATGTCATTCTCTGCCTCCCTCTTCTTCTCCTGCCTTCCATCTTTCCCAGCATCAGGGTCTTTTCCAGTGAGTCACCTCTTTGCATCAGGTGGCCAAAGTATTGGAGCTTCAGCTTCAGCATCAGTTGGAATTTTGCAGTATGTTTGGCTGCACATGTCTAGGCTGTACAGTTTGGTCAGTAAAACCAGCACCCAAATCAAGATAACTCAATCTGTTTATCTCAGTATGTAAACCATGGTGACTTCACCTGTGAATCGCCCTAACAGGATGTGCCCCTCAGCCTTTATCCTTCTTAGATTAGGAGGGTTTGTTCCCTAGGGCTGCTGTGACTCCTATCTCAGCCTGGGTGCTTTAGACGTCAGAAGGTACTGTCTCACCATCCTCAGCCGAAAACTGAGGCCAAGCCAATAGTGGGGCTGCTATCTCCCGAGGCCTCTCTCTGTGGTGTGTAGATGGTCATGTTCGCTCTGTGTCCTCCTGTGGTCCCCCTCTCTGCATGTCCTCATGTGTCCTTATCTCTGCTAATAAGGACCCAGGTGATATGGGATTAGGGCCCCACCCCAATGACCTGATCTTAACTCAGCCACCTCTTGAAGACTTGGTCTTCAAACGTAGTCCCATTCCGAGCTCCTGGGAGTTAGAATTTCACATCCAACTTTTGATGGGACACAATTAAACCCGTAACAGTAGGGTTTCCCAGAATCCCACATTTATCTAGCGGTCATTTTTTCCACCAGCCATCAATCTCAGCTCACTACACCTCAGCTCATTCGCTGGCAAATAACTTGGCGATTACTAATCACTTGTTCCTTCCTCACATGCATTTATTGCTTCTGAAAGCATTCCACTTAACCCAAGGTTGCTGGGTGTTTGTGGAGTCATGGAAGCTGAGTAGAGAGGGACTTATGCTTGGAATCCTACATACTCGGACCCTGAAGTCAGGTCTTTTTGCAGTGGGGAGAGAGGGAGGAGGTGAGGACCCCACACCCTAAATACTGAGAAATTTCTTGGTGGTTTAATACTTAAATTCTTAAACTCTGTCTCACAAGTTAAAATTGAGCTTTACTATAAATTGTTCCCAGTCCAGAAGAGCAAACTCACACAGCCTCCTCCTAGATTTGGGAGAAAGTGTGAGTGTTGATTGTTGTGTACTAATGTGGGGTTTGTAGCTGCTTGTGTGGCATCATTACACTCTAGCTAACTAACTAATACAGAAGCTGGTTCTAAGGAGTAAGGTGTTGACACAACAAACATCCTTCATGCACAGGCCTGGCATTTGGGCTGGAGATGGGAGTGTAAGAAAAGCTATGAACAAGTTGTTGGAAATGATTGAGGAAAAGATACTGAGCAAAGTGTCACTGGAGGCTGCAGAATGATGAGCCTGTTATGTGGTTGAGAAATAATTACTGTTCTGCCATTTGCAGTAACGTGGAAGATGGAAAATATCACTATTGAACTCTTAGAGTTGGCTAACAGGACCTCCAACCAAAGTATTGAAAGAGCTTGATTTCACGTGACTATTAGAAGGTTTGAAAAGCAAAAAATGAGTGAAATAAAAAGCTGGCCAGTTTTTAATTCAAATTTAGAGGGGATGTATAGAGGTCTGCTCTTGTGGGTTTGGAAAATAAAGCTGTTTCTCATCTTTCATCTCTCTCCAGCCAGCAAAGGGCTCTCAAAATAATATGTAGCCTGGGGCACAGATCAAATCAATGGTGTGGCAGTAAGAACCTTTGTTAGGATCGCTGGAAGATGTGAGGCAGTGCCTAATAGATGCTTTGAACTAAACAAAGGACCTCAAAGGCTGACCCCCAATAGCCTGACAGGTCCAGGAGAACACAGATCAAGACTAAAGAGAGAGTTTGTTTAGGAAAGAATTGTGAGTTTGTCCTTTTTTTCAAATGGATTGAAATTGAATCAGGTACAAAGATGTCTGCAGGGTTTTCATGGGAGTTTCACAGGCCACAGACATGGACTGAAAGGCACTGAAATTATCCAGATACAGAAAGAGCTCTGGGCTCCAGCTTTCCTTGGACAGGAAGCAGACTGAGGCATCTGCTCAGCTGCCAACATGAAGCATTTCTGCAGAATGAGTCTTTTAAGGTGATGTGAAGGAAGGACAGACGTCTCGAAGACTGAATCCAAGCAGCAAAGGGGCCATTTCCAGGGCAAACAGGATCTGACTAAGGCACAGGCCCTCCCAGAAAGGGAATCATGTCAGCATTTGCCCTGCATGATTTCAGACTTTCTAAGGACCAGAAACTGCTTTGTGCTTTTTCTTTTCTCCTCCCTCTACCCCTTCAGGCAGTCTTCAGTCGGACCTCTGTCCATGGTTGTTGTCTCCTCACTGTGTGTTTGGGAGGAGGGAGGCAGAATACATCATTTTTTCAGCTTTCAGTTCTCCAAACCATGGACTGTCTTCAGACAGTGGGCTAGGCACCTTTTTTCAACCTTGTTTTCAGGAGCTTCACATGGGTGCCTTGAAATTGGCCATGGCAGCAATATTTCCATCACAGAGATCAACCGTTGCTACAAATCAGGGTTGTTTTCCTCAGAAGAATTAGTTGTTAAATATTTATGAGCACACCACTCACTACATCTAGATGAAGAAGAGCCACTTTTGAACCTGATAAAGATGATAACATCTTCAACTTCAAGCCTGACACAGTGATTGAATGAGACTTTAGAAGGTCTTAGGAGTGTATTTTACACAAGGTAGAGTGAATAATTGATGCCAGAGCAGGTGATGGTAGATTGATTGCATTGATGGCAACAATGAATGGCCTCCTTGGCTCCATGCCCTTCTCAGCATAAGCATTTCATCCACCCCAAGCCAGATGCTGTTTTCTCAGCCCTGAATCAGGTGTAGAAGGTAGAATGGTGCATGGGGGCCCTTCAGGTCTTGTTCCTTCTGCCAGCCAACTTGCACGGTTCCTTTGATTTCACCTGGAAAACTTTCCAGATGGTTCACTGGAGAGTGAGTGTTCACATGGGCTATGGTTAGATCATCTCAGTTGGGTCCTCCTAGGTAACTCTTCCTAGTGACCAGAGAGCTGGACAGAGATGTGCCACCAAGCCCAACCCAGAAGACCAGAACAAGCTGTCCCATATAATCTTAAATATTTGTGGTTAACTATGTGGACATCCACTGATTCTTGAGTTAGTCTATACATAACTGGAAAATTGAAAGTGAGTTAGTATTTTTATATTTTGAAATACTAGACTTGTAGGGACTTAAAAGTTGTCTGGTAAGCAGTTATGTGTATATTTCTTCCTAAGACAAGACTAAATTATTGATCACTATATATTATGTTGGTCATCATTCTACATATTTTAAAAGCAGCAATGAAATATTCCAGCCTGAAGGTTCTTAAGCTTTACCTGAACAAAATGTTTGCAGCAGAACTGAAATCTTCTCTAAGATATGTGTATCACTTTGGTCTTTCTGCAATTACAGATCCAATGCTTCACCCATCTTTGTAATCTTTTACTCTAACTGGAAGTGATATTTCCATGCAGACTCAATTCAATTCAGTTGCTCAGTTGTGTCCAACTCTTTGTGACCCCTGGACTGAATATTACATAAATACTACTAGCTTGAATTCTAGATAAACTATTATACTGTATTGAACATTAACTCAGGGTAGAGTCTTTTCAAAAAGTAAAACTAAAAAGAACAGCTATACCCACCACCAAACACAGTTATCCCAAACATTCATTCCATGATTTGGGTGTTTTGCTGTCTAATTAACAGCACATTTCTCAGAATTAGATCCCCAGATATTATATTTTTAATATCAATTACTGTATAAGCTAGATTTAGAAAAGGCAGAGGAACCAGATATCAAATTGCCAAAATCTGTTGTATCATAGAAAAAGCAAGGAAATTCTAAAAAAAAATCTACTTCTGCTTCGCTGACTATGCTAAAGCCTTTCACTGTGAATCACAATATTCTGAGGAAAATTCTTAAAACGATGGGAATACAGACCACCTTATCTGCCTCCTGAGAAATCTGTATGTAGGTCAAGAAGCAACAATTAGAACTGGACATGGAGCAATGGACTGGTTCAAAATTAGGAAAGGAGTACATCAAGGTTGTGTATTGTCACCATGCTTATTTAACTTATATGCAAAGTACATCATACGAAATACTGGGCTGGATGACTCATGAACTGGAATCGAGATTGTTGGGAGAAATATCAACAACTCAGATATGCAGATGATACCACTCTAACGGAAGAAAGCAAAGATGACCTAGAGTCTTTTGATGAGGGTGAAAGAGGAGAGTGAAAAAGCTGGCTTAAAACTCAACATTGAAAAAACTAAGATCATGACATCCAGTCCCATCACTTCATGGCAAATAGATGGGGAAAAAGTGGAAGCAGTGCCAGATTTTATATTTTTGTTCTCCAAAATCACAGTGGATGGTGACTGCAGTCACAAAATTAAAAAGACTCTTGCTCCTTGGAAGAAAAGTTATAACTAACCTAGACAGTATATTAAAAAGCAGAGATATTACTTTGACAACAAAGGTCCACCTAGTCAAAGCTATGATTTTTCCAGTAGTCACGTACAGATGTGAAATTTGAACCATAAAGAAGGCTGAGCACTGAAGAATTTATGCTTTCGAATTGTGATGCTGGAGAAGACTCTTGAGAGTCCCTCTGACAACAAGAAGATCAAACCAATCAATCCTAAAGGAAATCAACTCTGAATATTCACTGGAAGAACTGATGCTGAAGATGCAATACTTTGGCCACTTGATGCAAAGAGCCAACTCACTGGAAAAGACCCTGATGCTGGGAAAGATTGCAGGAGGAAAAGGGGGCAACAGAGGATGAGATGGTTGGATGGTATCACTGACTCGATGGCCATGAATTTCAGCAAACTCCGGGAGATAGTGAAGGACAGGGAAGCCTGGTGTGCTGCAGTTCATGGGGGTTGCAAAGTGTTGAAAACAACTTAGTGTCTGAATAACAGTAAAAACTGTAAAACTGGTACTAGAATTGGGGATAATTTATTATTTCTTATATATATTATGTCTTGCTTGAATAAGTCACTCAGTCATGTCTGAATATGACTGCACTGTAGCCCACCAGGCTCATTGTCCATGGGATTTTTCAGGCAAGAATACTGGAATGGGTTGCCATTTCCTCCCCCAGAGGGTTTTCCCAGGCCAGGGATAGAACCTGCATCTCCTTTGCCTCCTGCATTGCAGGCAGGTTCTTTACCCACTGAACCATCAGGGAATCCCCTATTATTTTATATATATGAAATAATAGAGGATATATATATATATATATATATATATATATATACACATAATGTCTTGCTTGAATCTCTAAAAACAGTTCATTATATATATAAAACATTATATTAATATATATAATAAATATATTAAAAACATTATATATATATTATATATATATTATACCTTGCTTGAATCTCTAAAAACAGTTCACCTCCTTTCTCCAAAGATAATAAGATTACCATTCTGTTTAAAATTAAGTGGCAGTTAAGAGTAAGTAAGTGTACAGCATAAAGTGAGTTATTTCAGAACAAATTCTGTTTTCCTCTCTTTGTACTTGTCAGTGTGTCATGGAGTCTTCCTTTTTCTTCTTTCCTTATAGTTCATGTCTGTTCTTACTCGTGTTAAATCTGTGTAGGAGAACTGTGGTGATACCAGGTGTAAGAAATACAGTTCTTGAGATGAAGATGGCTGTGTTTAGTGACCTCCACACTTTTCAGCCTGATCATTCTATACTTTCCAAGATGAGTTATCAGCAGTTTCTTTTCTTAACTTCTGTTTCTATGGCAACGTTTCCTTCTAGCTCGCCATCTGTATGCCATTTATTATTCTGTTACCTACATTTACTTATTACCAGTTATTTTTTCACATCAGTGCATTACTTCTTTTTATGTTCCCTCTTACCTCACTCCTGGCTCCAGGATTTGAAGAATTTGGCTATCTACACACCAGCAACTCCAGAGTCAATATTTATAAAGATGGGGCACAAGCTTCTCCTGGCCTAGATTCATCTCCACTTTCTTCTCCATTTTCTTCTTCATTAATAAAAACATTTGTTGTAACCTGTAATTTTGTTCAATATAATTTATCTTGTTTCTAGCTCAGTTTAAAAGTCCCAGTGTCAACACATAATGGCATGGCATTTCTAGGTGCAGTTACTAAGAAACAAAACTTGAGTTCATATGGTTCAGCTCTTGACTCTTACTGAAATTATTTTCTGCTTAGCACTCTTCTCTTTGCCAGCAGTAGGGTTATTTTTATTTTTATTTTTCTCCTCAAAGATTTTGAAGAAGAAAGGGGGGGGGGGAAGCTCTTCATCTCTGACACTTTTCCAGCTTTTCTAGTGAAGGCATGTGATGCTGTCAGTTTATTTCTAATTAACCTCCCACACTCTGAGTCTGTGTAAGTGGTTTAGCATGATTTGTGGTCTTGAACTTTTATGGAGGTTAGATTGTTTTGAACCTCAACCACAAATGCTAAATATAGTTAATGCGCTTAGTGCAACCATCACAGATTCGAACATAAACAGAAGTTTTATACTGTTTTAGCTGGTAAACGTGCCTTGAGCAAGAGAGAGAATCCAGTTCTGAGGAGACTTGGCAGGACACTGAGTGGTGCTAACCAGTGAGAGGCTCAGAGGGACCCGACTCACTGGGCATCTTCAGCGCAGATAGAGGAGGGAACCTGAGGCAGCAGTAGGTGGCCATTGCCCATTGCAAGTATAAGTGCAGTAAGATAGTACTGGTCACAAGAAATTGTTGGGGGAGGAATTACCCAAAACGAATGGTGGTGATAAAATCAACCCACCAAGTGAGTTACAGAGTCAAGTAAACAGCACTAGGCATTTATAGACATGTTCAGATCAATTTGCAGACCTTTGATGGCTTCAGTTCAGTTCAGTTCAGTCACAAAGTTGTGTCCAACTCTTTGCGACCCCATGAACTGCAGCACAAGAGGCCTCCCTGTCCATCACCAACTTCCGGAGCCTACCCAAACTCATGTCCATTAAGTTGATGATGCAATCCAACCATCTTATCCTCTGTCGTCCCCCTCTCCTGCCCTCAATCTTTCCCAGCATCAGGGTCTTTTCCAATGAGTCAGCTCTTCGCGTCAGGTGGCCAAAATACTGGAGTTTCAGCTTCAACATCAGTCCTTCCAATGAACACCCAGGACTGATCTCCTTTAGGATGGACTGGTTGGATCTCCTTGTAGTCCAAGGGACTCTCAATAGTCTTCTCCAACACCACAGTTCAAAAACATCAATTCTTCAGCGCTCAGCTTTCGTTATACTCCAACTCTCACATCCATACATGACCACTGGAAAAACCATAGATTTGACTAGATGGACCTTTGTTGACAAAGTAATGTCTCTGCTTTTTAATATGCTGTCTAGGTTGGTCATAACTTTCCTTCCAAGGAGTAAGTGTCTTCTAATTTCATAGCTGCAATCACCATCTGCAGTGATTTTGGAGCCCCCCAAAACAAAGTCAGCCACTGTTTCCACTGTTTCCCCATCTATTTCCCATGAAGTGATGGGACCAGATGCCATGATCTTAGTTTTCTGAATGTTGAACTTTAAGCCAACTTTTTCACTCTCCTCTTTCTCTTTCATCAAGAGGCTCTTTAGTTCTTCTTCACTTTCTGCCATAAGGGTGGTGTCATCTGCATATCTGAGGTTATTGATATTTCTCACGGCAATCTTGATTCCAGCTTATGCTTCATCCATCCCAGCATTTCTCATGATGTACTCTGCATATAAGTTAAATAAGCAGGGTGACAATACACAGCCTTGACGTACTCCTTTTCCTATTTGGAACCAGTCTGTTGTTCCATGTCCAGTTCTAACTGTTGCTTCCTGAGCTGCATACAGGTTTCTCAAGAAGCAGGTCTTGTGGGCTGATATTCCATTTATTAAAGAATTTTCCACAGTTTATTGTGATCCACACAGTCAAAGGCTTTGGCATAGGCAATAAGGCAGAAATAGATGTTTTTCTGGAACTCTCTTGCTTTTTTGATGATCCAGCCGATGTTGGCAATTTGATCTCTGATTCCTCTGCTTTTTCTAAAATCTGCTTGAACATACAGAAGTTCACAGTTCACATACTGTTGAAGCCTGGCTTGGAGAATTTTGAACATTACTTTACTAGCATGTGAGATGATGCAATTGTGTGGTAGTTGAGCATTCTTTGGCATTTCCTTTCTTTGGGATTGGAATGAACACTGGCCTTTTGCAGTCCTGTGGCCACTGCTGAGTTTTCCAGGTTTGCTGGCATATTGAGTGCAGCACTTTCATAGCATCATCTTTTATGATTTGAAATAGCTCAACTGGAATTCCATCACCTCCACTAGCTTTGTTCGTAGTGATGCTTCCTAAGGCCCACTTGACTTCACATTCCAGGATGTCTGGCTCTAGGTGAGTGATCACACCATCGTGATTATCTGGGTCATGAAAATCTTTTTTGTACAGTTCTTCTGTGTATTCTTGCCACCTCTTCTTAATATCTTCTGCTTCTGTTAGGCCCATACCATTTCTGTCCTTTATTAAGCCCATCTTTGCATGAAATGTTCTCTTGGTATCTCTGATTTTCTTGAAGAGATCTCTAGTCTTTCCCATTCTATTGTTTTCTTCTATTTCTTTGCATTGGTCTCTGAGGAAGGCTTTCTTATCTCTCCTTGCTGTTCTTTGGAACTCTGCATTCAGATGGGTATATCTTTCCTTTTCTTCCTTGCATTTCCCTTCTCTTCTTTTCACAGCTATTTGTAAGGCCTCCTCAGACAGCCATTTTGCCTTTTTGAATTTCTTTTTCTTGAGTATGGTCTTGATCCCTGTCTCCTGTGCAATATCATGAACCTCTGTCCATAGTTCATCAGGCACTCTGTCTATCAGATCTAGTCCCTTAAATCTATTTCTCATTTCCACTGTATAATCATAAGGGATTTGATTTAGGTCATACCTGAATGGTTTAGTGGTTTCCCCATTTTCTTCAATTTAAGTCTGAATTTGGCAATAAGAAGTTCATGATCCGAGCCACAGTCAGCTCCCGGTCTTGTTTTTGCCGACTGTATAGAGCTTCTCCATCTTTGGCTGCAGAGAATATAATCAATCTGATTTCAGTGTTGACCATCTGGTGTTGTCCATGTGTAGAGTCTTCTCTTGTGTTGTTGGAAGAGGGTGTTTGCTATGACCAGTGCGTTCTCTTGGAAGAACTCTATTAACATTTGCCCTGCTTCTTTTTGTACTCCAAGGCCAAATTTACCTGTTACTCCAGGTGTTTCTTGACTTCCTACTTTTGCATTCCAGTCCCCTATAATGAAAAGGACATATTTTTTGGGTGTTAGTTTTAAAACGTCTTGTAGGTCTTCATAGAACCATTCAACATCAGCTTCCTTAGCATTACTGGTAGGGGCATTGACATGGATTACCATGATATTGATGGTTTGCCTTGGAAACGAACAGAGATAATTCTGTCGTTTTTGAGATTGCATCCAAGTACTGCATTTCGGACTCTTTTGTTGACCATGATGGCTACTCTATTTCTTCTAAGGGATTCCTGCCCACAGTAGTAGATATAATGGTCATCTGAGTTAAATTCACCCATTCCAGTCCATTTTAGTTCGCTGATTCTTAGAATGTTGACATTCACTCTTGCCATCTCCTGTTTGACCACTTCCAATTTGCCTTGACTCATGGACCTAACATTCCAGGTTCCTATGCAATATTGCTCTTTACAGCATCAGATCTTGCTTCTATAACCAGTCCCATTCACAACTGGGTGTTGTTTTTGCTTTGGCTCCATCCCATCATTCTTTCTGGAGTTATTTCTCCACTGATCTCCAGTAACATATTGGGCACCTACTGACCTGGGGAGTTCATCTTTCAGTGTCCTATCTTTTTGCCTTTTCATACTGTTCATGGGGTTCTCAAGGCAAGAATACTGAAGTGGTTTGCCATTCCCTTCTCCAGTGTACCACATTCTGTCAGACCTCTCCACCATGACCCATCCATCTTGGGTGGCCCCACATGGCATGGCCTAGTTTCACTGAGCTAGACAAGACTGTGGTCCATGTGATCAGATCGCCTGGTTTTCTGTGATTGTGGTTTCAGTCTGTCTGCCCTCTGATGCCCTCTTTTAGCGCCTACCATCTTACTTGAGTTTCTCTTACCTTGGACGTGGGGTATCTCCTCACTAAGGCTAAGTATGCCTATATTGTTCTTCCTTTTTAAATTCGGGTCTTACCATGACACCTGTCACCCTTGAGATTGGGGGCTGCCATGTGAGTTGCTTGAACAATGAAAACACGAGCAAATATAAAAGACATCACTTCCAAGGGGTCAGGTTAGAACCAGGAAGATTTTTCCATGTTTTTTTTTTTTTCTTTTGCTTGACAGTGGAGAGCAAATATTGAACATACATATACTTGTGTTGTATAAATCCATTGAGATTTGGAGATTTTTGTTACTGTAGCTGACTATGCACGTATTGACTGACACATTATTTTAGTTCCCTAAAGAACAGAGGTGTCCTTTCATTTATGATTGTTTCAAACCCAATGTTTTTCTGATTATTCTGCCCCAGATGGATGCTCTGAACTACGTATGGTAAAAGGAGGCTCGAATTTCCATTCCTCAAATGTGCCTTTTCCTGTTTCATGAATTCCAGTCTTTAGTTAAGACCATCTTGACAGTCTTTCTCGGTCTTTGAAAAAAATATTAATCGTGCCCTGAAGACATTTTTCTTCCCCTGTGAAGTGGTAGAATGCATAATGTGTTAGACAGGAGAACGTGGAGGTCTCACAAAGTGCCTCCATTTTGTGGTCTTTACTTCTGGTGGCCATTTTGGTAACATGCACCTGTGGGCTGCTGAAGCCTCAAACTGGAAACACTCCTGCTGTGTTCATAGGACTGTGTTCACAGGCCAGGTCAGGACTGTGTGTTTGGCTGCTGTTGAAGATGAGACTTGTTTTCAGCATCTCCATTTCCTCCTCATGTTGCTGTCTTATTCTCTTTGTTTGATGGTTTTTATTCTTACGCACGCAGTAATGTTAAAATATTGTTAACAGTAGTCTGAAGGAATTGAAGAGAAAGATGAAATGCAAGACATATTCACGATGATTTGGGTGAAATTATTCCATTATTAAAAATTCAATTAGTTTTCATATGTAATTTATGCCAAATTCATCAAATATAGTCTTTCACTATGTGTCTGAACCAACTACAGTGTTAAAGGCTCGACCACTCCTCTGGAGCTATTATCTGTCACATTTCATTCGTTTGGATCCACGTGGCCGGGTTCAGTTTTAGGAGGTGTCCTTTATAAAACATATGATTCCCTGCTATTTGGGAAAACTTCATCAGAGTGTTATTAATATAATTCGTTCAGTAATAACACCTCCAGTTCTGGTACAACTCACAATTCCTGTGTGTGTTAACAGTGATGAAGAATAGCCATGATAGCCGTGCTACATTAGGGGAGATAAAACGCCCCATTGGGCTTTCAAAAGGAGCCCAACAAAATGTGACATTTACTTAACTAGAGTGGCATGAATGGTAATGTACAATTATGTTAAGAGCTGGAGAAGTATTATTAAAATCTTTTAAAACAGCCCGTCTCCCCACCCGTGGCTGCTCACTTCGTCCTTTTATGAGTTGCTCCTGTGGAGAGTCATGGCTTTGGCTGCAGCGGCCATGGTGTTATTGTTATTACAGATCTGGTGACTGCTGTCTGAAGTCTGAGGCAGTTGGATTGCAGTAGGAACATGAGGTTCCCCTGAACACTGTATTTACGCACCGGGCATATCTGTTCATATCTCCAGTGGTGTTATTCTGTGTAGTTATGAATTTGGTAAATATCCAATCTTTGTATGTGCTTTTACTGTTGTTCTGGTTTCATTTTTTGGTTTGCTTTTACTTTAATTTTTGCTTGCTTTTTTATTTGCCACACTTGTAATTTTATAATATATGTAATAAAAGAATGTCTCTTTATTTTGAATATGGCATGTAATGGAACTGAATATATACTGAATATCTTCTCATGAGGAGTCACCAAAGTCAGCAAAAAATATATTCAAGTCCCCTTTTTTCTGTATATGGTTAGAAATTGCAACTTTTTTAAAGAACTTTTTCAGTGAGTAACTGTTGAAAGTAGAAGAAATATTGCATAGATAGTCTGCATATCTAACCAGTATATGATTGCTCTAAAATCTGTAAATTAAAATTAATAGTCATTGGTCAAATCAAAGTTTGAAATTAACATGGAGCATTTATTTTTATTTTTGTGTGTTATGGTAAATGATTTCAGTTATGGACTAAGGCGCTTCTTATATTTCTCTCTTACTTGGTCATTTTAGGCAATAATACCTTGTGTTTACATCCATTGGATTCTAGGATAATTTATTTTTAATGACGCTGAGTAACAGGTCAAAATTGTCACACGTTTGGCTGGTTTTCTACATTGGGAGGAAGAACCTTTTCTGCATTAAATCAATATAATTAGCTTTTGTCTAAAAGAAGGGACAATCTTTTTTATTTAAGTTTCAGTTTTACCCAAGAAGTATTACAGGGTTAACATTTTATTAACTTTGACATTTTCTTAAATGAGGATTTCCAATAACCACTGCAAACCTTAATAATGAAGAATATAAAACATCACAGAATATCAATATCTGAATGCTTATCTAAGCTATTTTTAGACACTTAATTTTGATATGTCTCAAATTAATATCAATAACAAATGGACTCATTACTTGTAATAACAATAATACCTATTACTTAAAAATTTTTGAAAAGTTTTAACCTTTTGCTACCAATATATTATGTGTGGCATATGAGATCTTTGGGGAAAATGAAGTTTTTTGGGTTTTTTTTTTTGGATGGGGAGAATCAGGAATCATTTTCATTGATCAGATAGGTAGAGATGCAGAAATCTTTAGGTTGCTTCCAAAGGTTGATTCATTTTCATCCTTTCCAGTACAGGAGTGATATTCCATACCCTTAACGGCTGGTAAAATGAGGGGAAAATTAAGTTTTGACCTCAAAATAAGTTAGAAGTTTTAAATGCATTGAAGTTTCCTTTTTTAGCTTCTTATTTATTTGTTTGATTGTGCTGGGTCTTTGTTGCTACGTGAGCTCTTCTCTAGTTGCAGGAAACAGGGACTACTCTCTTATTGCAGTGCATGGGCATCTCTTGCACTTTTCTTGTTGCAGATCCTGGGCTCTAGAGCACAGGCTCAATAGGTGTGGTGCACAGGGTTAGTTGCTCTGTGGCATGTGGGATTTTCCTGGACCAGGGATTAAACCCGTGTCTCCCGCATTGACAGGTGGATTCTTTAACACTGAGCCACCAGAGATATCCAAGTTTCCTTATTATTAACAGTTATTATTAACTAACAGCATTAAAAATGCCAGAATGGATGACTCAAACTGGAATCAAGATTGCCAGGAGATATTTCACATCTCAGATATGCAGATGATACCACTCTAATGGTAGAAAAGGAAGAGGAAATAAAGAGCCTCTTGATGAGGGTAAAAGAGGACAGTGAAAAAGCTGGCTTAAAACCCAACATTAAAAAAACTAAGATCTTGGCATCTGTTCCCATCACTTCATGGAAAATATGGGGAAAAAGTGGAAATGATGACAGATTTTATTTTCTTGGGCTCCAAAATCACTGTGGACAGTGACTGCAGCCATGGAATGAAAAGATGCTTGCTCCTTCAAAGAAAAGCTATGACAAACCTAGACAGTGTATTAAAAAGCAGAGACATCATTTTGATGATGAAGGTCTGTCTAGTCATATGAGAGTTGGATTATAAAGAAGACTGAGTGCCAAACAATTGATGCTTTGTGGTGCTGAAGAAGACTCTTGGGAGTCCCTTGGACTGCAAGGAGATCAAACCAGTCTATCCTAAAAGAGATCAACCCTGAATATTCATTGGACGGACTGATGCTGAAGCTCAAGCTCCAATATTTGGCCACCTGATGCGAAGAGCTACTTCACTGGAAAAGACCCTGATGCTGGGGAAGACTGAGGGCAAGAGGAGAAGGGTTGGCAGAGGATAAGATGGTTAGATAACATCAGTTACTCAGTGGACATGAGTTTGAGCAAACTCAGGGAGATAGTGGAGGACAGGGAAGCCTGGTGTGCTGCAGTTCATGGGGTCACAGAGTCAGACACAACTGAGTAACTGAAAAGCAACAACAATGATAACTTTGTCATCTTAAAACATGAAGTATTGAGATGACATAGTTTCTGATACTGGGTTTGTTTTCTTTTCCTCAAAAGGAACAGATAACTCTGAGTGAGATATGGAAATTAGCAAGGCTAGAAATTAAATATGTCTTAACTCCTTGTTTTCCAAGCTGAATCCTTCATTTACACGTGGTTTCTCTCTCTGCCATCTGAGCAGCTCTCCCAGAAGGTGGAGGGCTATGAATTATCCTTCATCATCGGGGAGAAGCAGCACAATCTGGGTTGGACCTGTGTTTATTTGTGGTCCAGTAGGAATGAGCCTGTCACTGGACAGGGTCCTCTGCCTTGAGGAGCAAGGTGCATTTCCATAAAACACAGCATGGGTGTTGTTTGGGGTGAGGCTCATTCTACATGGCAGACAATGAGAGTTTTTACTCAGGCAAGCCTACTACAGTCTAGTAAGTCTCTCTTCAGAACTCCTTCCAGTGATCTTGTCAGCACAATAAAATGTCATAATCTGGCACCAGGTAGCTGAATAACAGTCAATCCTTGTCTCGCTACTTCAACCTGACCATGAGTGTGTCTGTCCATATTCATATCTGTATCCTTGTCTGTATCTACATTATCTGTCTATATCATCTATTTATCTAACTTTCTGTAGAAGGATAAATAGAAAATAAATAGATAAATACACACACCATATATACAGAAACATTAAAATGTTTTATGAGTCCAAACATACACACACTGTCTCTTACTAGCTCCATTCTGAAGAGGACTTTCTTTTCACAATTTCTTTTGTGAGTCAACCTCTATAATTCTAATGAATATGTTTACACACAAGACAGTCATACATCCTGGCCTCTCACTATTGTCCTGACATTTTTTTTCTGGTTTAGAATTTGCTCCATTTTACATTAAAAATTGTTTTAACAACATGCAGTTTTAAATTTCATTAAAGTAAGGATCAGTTCAATTCAGTCACAGTCGTGTCCGGCTCTTTGCGACCCCATGAATCACAGCACGCCAGGCCTCCCTGAGCATCACCAACTCCCAGAGTCTACCCAAACCCATGTCCATCGAGTTGGTGATGCCATCCAACCATCTCATCCTCTGTCATCCCCTTCTCCTCCTGCCCCCAATCCTTCCCAGCAACAGGGTCTTTTCCAATGAGTCAACGCTTTGCATGAGGTGGCCAAAGTATTGGAGTTTCAGCTTCAACATCAGTCCTTCCAATGAACACCCAGGACCGATCTCCTTTAGGATGGACTGGTTGGATCTCCTGGCAGTCCAAGGGACTCTCAGAAGTCTTCTCCAACACCAAAGTTCAAAAGCATCAATTCTTTGGTGCTCAGCTTTCTTCACCGTCCAACTCTCACATCCATACATGACTACTGGAAAAACCATAGCCTTGACTAGACGGACCTTTGTTGGCAGAGTAATGTCTCTGCTTTTCAATATGCTATCTAGGTTGGCCATAACCTTCCTTCCAAGGAGTAAGCATCTTTTAATTTCATGGCTGCAGTCACCATCTGCAGTGATTTTGGAGCCCCCAAAGAAATAAAGTCAGCCACTGTTTCCACTGTTTCCCCATCTATTTCCCATGAAATGATGAGACCAGATGCCATGATCTTAGTTTTCTGAATGTTGAGCTTTAAGCCAACTTTTTCACTCTCCTCTTTCACTTTCATCAAGAGGCTCTTTAGTTCTTCTTCACTTTCTGCCATAAGGGTGGTGTCATCTGCATATCTGAGGTTATTGATATTTCTCACGGCAATCTTGATTCCAGCTTGTGCTTCCTCCAGCCCAGTGTTTCTCATGATGTACTCTGCATATAAGTTAAATAAGCAGGGTGACAATATACAGCCTTGACATACTCCTTTTCCTATTTGGAACCAGTCTGTTGTTCCATGTCCAGTTCTAACTATTGCTTCCTGACCTGCATACAGGTTTCTCAAGAGACAGGTCAGATGGTGTGGTATTCCCATCTCTTTCAGAATTTTCCACAGTTTATTGTGATCCACACAGTCAAAGGCTTTGGCATAGTCAATAAAGCAGAAATAGATGTTTTTCTGGAATTCTCTTGCTTTTTTGATGATCCAGTGGATGTTGGCAGTTTGATCTCTGGTTCCTCTGCCTTTTCTAAAACCAGCTTGAACATCTGGAAGTTCATGGTTCATGTGTTGCTGAAGCCTGGCTTGGAGAATTTTGAGCATTACTTTACTAGCGTGTGAGATGAGTGCAATTGTGCAGTAGTTTGAGCGTTCTTTGACATTGCCTTTCTTTGGGATTGGAATGAAAACTGATCTTTTCCAGTCCTGTGGCCACTGCTGAGTTTTCCAGGTTTGCTGGCATATTGAGTGCAGCACTTTCACAGCATCATCTTTCAGTTGAAATAGCTCAACTGGAATTCTATCACCTCCACTAGCTTTGTTCATAGTGATGCTTTCTAAGGCCCACTTGACTTCACATTCCGGGATGTCTGGCTCTAGGTGAGTGATCACACCATCATGATTATCTGGGTTGTGAAAATCTTTTTTGTACAGGTCTTCTGTGTATTCTTGCCACCTCTTCTTAATATCTTCTGCTTCTTTTAGGTTCATACCATTTTTGTCCTTTATTGAGCCCATCTTTGCATGAAATGTTCCCTTGGTATCTCTAATTTTCTTGAAGAGATCTCTAGTCTCTCCCATTCTGTTGTTTTCCTCTATTTCTTTGCATTGATCGCTGAGGAAGGCTTTCTTATCTCTCCTTGCTATTCTTTGGAAAATTCCTTATGATTATACAGTGGAAGTGACAAACAGATTTAAGGGACTAAATCTGATAGACAGAGTGCCTGATGAACTGTGGACAGAGGTTCGTGACATTGTACAGGAGACAGGGATCAAGACCATCCCCATGGAAAAAAAATGCAAAAAAGCTAAATGGCTGTCTGAAGAGGCCTTACAAATAGCTGTGAAAAGAAGAGAAGCAAAAAGCAAAGGAGAAAAGGAAAGATATTCCCATCTGAATGCAGAGTGCCAAAGCAAGGATAGATATAGCAGATTTCTATGTTGTAGTTCCAGTTTCTTCTGTGAAGAAAGATATTACTTTTAATATTACTCTTAATTCTCAATTAACTCTGAAGAATTACTGGCCATGCTCTCTTCTCCCCATTCTCAAGATTCTGCAGTGACAGTCTGGGCTGCAGCTACTGCAGCTGGCCATGCCAAGTGCTTGATCCCTGCAGAGGCCTGTGAAAGACCGCCAGCAGGCAGCGGAGGCCAGAAACTGGGTTAACTTACCTTAGACTAGGTGGACAAGTTGAAGCCTAGCTAGTGTATGTACAGTAAGCTGACATTCTGAATACAACAGCATTGCCATTTATTATGTGGTACAAATCTGCAGTGATTTATCTATTTGGGCAGCAATGAGCTAAAAATGAAAACAGGAGTCTAGTGAAAAATTGAACACTATGTATCTTCTAGAAAACACAGAAGGTATTTACACATGAAGGTATTTATGCACCCTGCAAAAAATGTTGGCTGACAATTATCACCCACCACTGTATACCATGTGGTATGCCACTGACATGGTACCACTGACATGGTTCTACTGACACCATGAAACCCAAAGGCCATAAATCTGCTGAAGATGTGTCAGGACTGACTGCAGAGGTCCTCCGTTCCTTTAAGAACTCTGCGTTCACAGAAGATGATTTAACACCCGAAGCTGCAGATCTACGGTTAATGTCAGACATCATCTGTCGGTAAAGCTTCACGATGCCCGTGTTTTTGAGTTCTTTTAGCTGATTGACAGACTCCTCATATTGCCCTGTAAGACCCCTGGTATCCCTGGTGAACCTCTTCTGGGCCTTTCTGGGTGGTTGGTAACCAGCTCTGCTGAAGATCCTTCAAGTCTATTCCAAGCTGCGCCCCTCCTCTTCTGTTTCATCTCACCCATGTCCTGCCACCTGTGCCTGGCAGAATTCTATTCTCACTCCTGTTCTGTTTGTAGTTATAAACATGTCTGTGTACTTTCTGTACATTTATTTCCATAGGGTTTCATGAAAGTAAACCCAATAATAGATCCCTTGGGACGGTAATCTATTTAGTCAATTGTCATGAACTGAAAGCATATCTATATTTTTACATTTAAACTTATCATTTGTACATACCTGCAGTGAAGTATGAAAAATCTTAACTGTGGAGCTGGATGGGTTGGTCCTACTTATAAATTCAGGTGTCCATCCCCAGGTCACGATGCAGGTCATTTCCAGAGCCCTAGGGGGCCCTCACGCCCTTCATGAAGGTTGTACACAGAGGCAGCCACTCCTCTGACTTCGCACAGGGCAGGCGAGGGAGTAGTTTTCTATTAGCTCCCATCTGTCATTTGCTGGGGCTGCTTCTTGGGGCTCTGAGTCTTTGGAACAGTCTTGGCAGGCCGAGGATTCCTTTCAGCCAGAGAAGTCCCTCGGGCGGGGGTGCAGGTGCTGGTGAGAAGATTGGAGCCGACAGCTTGCAGGGGAGCCGTGAGGTCTGAAGGCAAATGGGCAGGACATCAGCTGAGACAGCGGGGGTACACCCCCTGCATTTCCACTATCCCTGCTTGCCCCACACCATAGCCACTCTGTCTTGTTCTTGGCTCTCCAAGGAGGTGAAAGTTACAGTTATTTTTAAAAGACAGCAGACAGACTAATGGCCAAACACAAGTGGTAATTCCTACCTCCAGTTTAACCGACTTCGTCTTTTACGTCCGTATTCTCCACCACTGTCTGCAGCGTCCCCTCCCCCGGGGCAGGCACTGGTCTGGGTCACCTTCCTTGGGGGGTCCATCAGGCCTTTATCCTGTAATGTGGGTCCCTGCTCAGGGACCAGGCCAGACTGTGGCTGCTGAAATTGTCAGTTGGCAGTGATGTCAGGAGCGGAAGCTGCTATGTGAGGCCCCCGGGGGCCCCGCGAGCACGCACACTGCTTCCTGGCCCACCGCAAGGCCACGAGGCTGGTGCTCACAGCAACGGGGCAGTTACCGATGGCTAAAGTAACTCCTTCCTGCCAATCCAGTGTTTGTAGCTTTATCATACTATGAAGTGTGATCAGCAAGAAAGGAAAGACTTAAAATTCCTACCCTGTCATCCTGAGGACTAAACATAGATGCTTTCAATCTAGTTGGTATGTTTGTAGTATTTGAGAATTTTTGAACCTGTGGATTATATTTTTCCATTTTATGGTAAAAATAGATGCCTTCTCTATGAATAACAGGTTGTCATGTACAGAGGAAACTTCGCAATTTGGTGCTGACATGAGGGGCAGGGGATGAGGAAAACACATGTATCCATGTCCACAGTCACCACCTGTGGACTCGTGGCCAGTGTGTCCAGTGGCATGTACTTTGTCCTGCCACCGAGATTGCCAAATAATTTTAGTAAATGGGATTCAATCATAGGCACCCCCTCCACACACACACACACACACACACACACACACAGAGGCCTCAGAGGACTCATCAGCAGCCAGACCTTCAGGTTCAGTGGATCGTCTCATGTGTCATCTGGTTTGGGAGTCCTTTCCCACTTCAGGAAGGAGAAGACCTCAAACTTCAGAGCTCACGGTCAGAGGAAAAGGAGCACAGACTGCCCAGTGTCCCTGGGGTTATGATGAGAGAGGCCCTTCCTTCGTCCACTGTCACTGTCTGCTCTGACTTCCAGAGACTCAGCACAGAATAAAGATATGGTGCATGGTTCTTAATGCACAGTGCATCCTGAAGAACCACACCTGGGTCTTGGTCACGCACTGCCTGTTTCTCTATCGTATAACACTCTTTGCACTCTTTTGCCTCTAACTTCTGCCACTCAGCATCAAATGTGTAAGCTTCATTTGGTTGTCGTGTGTTTCAAGAGTTCATTTTCTCATTGCTATGTTGTGTTTGGTTGCATGACTATATCACAGATTATTTACCCTTTCTGTTCCTGATGACATTAGTGTTTTTTGGATATTGATTCATTAATACAGCTGCCATGGAAGGCACATATGTACCCGTTGCTGACATGAGTGCTCATCTCTCAGGGCACTAGTGTAGGACGGGAATACCGGGAGACAGTCGCTGCCAGGTGCATTTTTTTCCAGGCGCTTTCCCAGGAGCCGTGTGGTGGTGTCTCACCAGCATGTAGTGCTGCCAGTCTTTTCAGTCCTGGTGGGCGTACGGTGTTCTGTCTTTGCCATTTTAATTTTCATTGTAATGATGATAAATTATGTTCAGGATGTTTCATTTTTTTTTTTCTTGGCTATTGGGTAATTATTCTCTTAAAAGAGCCTGTATTTTTCCTTACTTGGTGAATTTATGTGAATTTTCTTTTTCATCTTTTTTTGGTTTGTGAAATTTCCTTATATGTTCTGGATATGAGTAATTTGTCAAGTTTTGAAAATATTTTATCCCTGTTTGTGGATCACTATCATACTCTCTTAGTAGTGTCTTTTGATAGGGCTGAGGTTCAGAATTAAGAAAGCTGAATTTTTCTTGTATATGGAGTCATTTATGTTTGCTATTTTAAAAAGACAATCTAATCCAAGGCCACTCATGTATTATCCCCTTTTAGGTGCTTAATTATATGGTGTGAAATTGCATTTATATATCAGTTCAGTTCAGGTGCTCAGTCGTGTCCAACTCTTTGTGACCCCATGGACTGCAGTACACCAGGCTTCCCCGTCCATCACCAACTCCCAGAGCTTGCTCAAATTCGTGTCCATTGAATCAGTGATGCCATCCAACCATCTCATCCATATATACATTTGTATATATGGACTTTCAGTTGGTCTGATTTCATTTATTGAAAAGGTCATTTTACCCATGACACTGCACTGTAAACTTTGGTATACATCAGCAGACGGTAAACTTATGAGTTCATGGATTCCTTGTTCAATTCCATCAGTTACTTTAGCTGTCTTAGAGAAAATAGCATAGTGTCTTTTTTTATTGTAGTTGTGGAATACATCTTGATAGGCAATAGTTAAGTCCTCCAGTTTTGTTTCTCTCTCTTGACTATCACCTAGATACATTTCAGTTTCTATCACCACAGAGCAGCTGGCATCAGATTTGCCCGCCTCAGTGGACAACTATGAAAGTGAACAAAACATATGAAAAAATCCATTTTCAGACTTTGTCTGTGTGTATCACTTACTCAATAGTTAATATATCCATGTAAATCCTTGCTTTGTCAGATAGAAGGAAAGTCACCCCAGTTTAAACAAGCACACCCAGTACCCAAATCTTGGTTTCTAATACTGTTCCCCAATTTTAAAAAAAGTAATCAGGCTTTGAGAAACAGCTGGTTCTAGGATCCAAGCAAGAAATGTACAGACTGCACTCGGAACATATTGTGACTGAAAGTAAGGAAGTGCTGAACACACACACCTGAGACATACACACACACCCCACACACACATGCACACCCCCACACACACCTCCACACATGCACACACTGCCACATGCACACCACACACGCACACCCCCCAACACACACACGCATGCACACACACACACACACAGCCATGGAGTATGTCAAGATAAGGAGCCAACCCAAAGAGCTCTGGGTGGCCAAAGCTGGAATAGCTAGGCACCGAGATGATTAAAGAAGTACTGGTTTGTAACCCAAAGTGTGAAGTAATCCCCATGAATGTAAACTGATATAGATGTTTAAACAAATAATTACATGGAGGATAAGAGGTTCAGTTTCTGATGGAATCGAATCCATGTAACGTGTGTAGGTACTCTTCTCCTCCCTCCTGCAGTGTGGGCCTCGCAGAGTGACTTCCTTCCAAAGAGCGGGTGAAGCAGGGGGCAGGGCAGAGTCCTCTCTGTGGAGACCCTGGACTCTGGCTGCCCACCGGGTGGTCCAGGTCTGCATTGTCAGGGCCAGATTGCACTGACGGTGTGTACCCTCGATACTGTGTGGGGGAAACAGCACTTCACCTCTGTGTTCTTTCTCCTCCCACCACAAAACAAAATAAACAAACAAAAACCAATTTAACCTGAACAAAAAGTTAGACAATTTCCAACAAAGGGACCTTCTACAAAATGCCTGATCAATACCCCTCAAAATTGGGAAGGTCACTGAAATCACAGAAAGTCAGAGAAATATTCACAGCTAATGAGACTCAGGATGGCTCCTAGGGTGAGAATAATGTTGGAGAAAAGCTCAGGGCGTCTAAATAACAAAATACAGCAATATCGGTTCCGTGCTTGTGGCAAACGTGTGGCATTAACACATGACACCAAAGTTGGGGGGAGTGGAGGGTGAGTTTAGGGGAACTCTTGCCCATTTCCTCAGTGTTTGTGTCAATTTAGAACTGTTCTGAAAATCTATCTAAAAACTAATAAAAATGAACAGAGACTACTCCCTGCTTATGAAAATAGCTTTAGACTCCTGAACTAGGCAAGTATCTTTCATCCTGTGACACTGGTGGCCAGGAAGTTGAGATTGTAATAACTACACTCTGAGTATACTTATACTTTCTTTAAATTAGTGGATGGTTGGGCTTCTCTGGTGGCTCAGCTGGTAAAGAATCCGCCTGCAATGCGGGAGACCTGGGTTCGATCCCTGGATTGGGAAGATCCCCTGGAGAAGGAAAATACCCACTCAATTATTCTTGCCTAGAGAATTTCATGAACTGTATACTCCATGGGGTCACAAAGTCACACACGACTGAGTGACTTTCACTTTTTTCACTGGCGTATTGAAGTTGCATATAAAAACTTACCAAAATATATTTAATAAAATTTTGATTTGCTGTAAATCATTAAATTCTGTGTTTCTAAAAAGGAATGTTTATTATAATCCAACTAGTCATCACCTCTGTGTTCAGTAACATTAAAAAGAATCATTTCAAGTTGGGTTAAAAATTTATATTCTAACACTAAACAGGTCTTTTTGTTACGCCTCTTACTCTAAGCAGTGACTAAATGAGTCAGATTAGAAATCTATCAAATGAAGTTGTTAACATTGCATTTTTCCTACTTTTTTCTGAGGAAATTTGTTTCTTACAGAAAGTGACTTGTTTTTACTTTTATATAATGACACGCTTCACTTTTCCTCAAGAAGCATGTTGTCAGAACTCCTCAGTAGTAAAACTGTGTTTATGTTTGTGCCTTTGGCAGGTCATGAAGGATGTCAGTTTGAGTGACTTAGAAAGTTGCGCTCCTAAGAATTCAAAGAGAGTGCCTGGAGGTGGCAAGAGAAGAACCGGATGGCGAGGGAGAGAGGGACTCTTGGAGAGAATAAATTAGTTCTGGGTGCTTTGTCTGCAAACAACTGCAGGCCTACACTGTTTGGCTTCTTCAGACACGAGCCTTTGGGTAGCGGTAAGTGTGTACAGTGTCACGTTTACATTCTCTTTTGTGGGAGGGAAGGACCTCGTGCTCTGTTATTGATGGGAGAGGAGACAAATCTGAGGTCGACTGAGAGAAGTGAGATAGTGCAGCACAGTGACTACACGCAGTGGGGGCTGGCAGAGCGGGCCCGGCTCACTTCGTCGAGTCGGTCTGGAGCCAGGCCCGCGGTATCTCAGAGGTGTACCTGTGTACAGAGTTGACATGCTGCCAGCACTGACTTCTGGGGATTGTAATTATTGATTTGTGTAAAGAATCATAAGTGTAGAGAGTATAAATTTTTGTTGAAGTATAGTTGGCTTACAATATTGTATTAGTTTCAGACATACAACATTGTGATTTGATGTTTTTATACATTTATGCAAGGATCACCATAGTAAGTCTAGTCACCATCTGTCAGATATATTCCAGATTATTTGCCATCATTGCTATTTAACTGACTAAAATATTGGATGCTTTGAGAGCTCTCATTTTAATAAACAGTTTTTAGCACTGAGGCATGGATATAAAACCTTAGAATAAAGTCATTTTTTAGAACAGGTGTTATGCCTAAAACAAATGTTTTCATAACCATTTTTTTCAACCATTGCTATACAGTCTTCTGTGAATCCGGTTTATGGTTTTTCTTCATTACCAGATACCCAGAATGCCTGGAATATATTTAGAATTTCTTCTGAATCTTTACAAGGACCAGGCATTTCATTCTCCATTTTTCTCAGTCTCTCCATAACATGGATTTAGACTCCCATAATATGGTATAACCCAGAACTCTGACTTTTATGAGCAGTAAAATAGTTATAGTTCAGCAATTCTAAAATAAATAGCTTGTTATATTGGTCAAGAATTAATCTCGTTTTGCCCCACCTGTTTATGGCCATGATAGATCTCAGGGAACCAAGTAGAGCAAAGTTCTCCTTCATTATAAACAGATTGTGGGGGCAACTGTGGGGGGAGCTAATTTTTCATGGATATGATGTGCCAGGCAGGCTCAAAGAATTTTCATATTTTACCCTGTTTTATTTATAAATAATGTCTTTGCAAGTGAGAACAATAAAATATCACAAAACAGTGTATATGGAGTCAATAAATATAAAATTTAAAGTATTGTAAGCTATCAATAAAGTCGTGTCTCAGGAAATAACTTTTAAGAACTTTGTAATACTTCTTTACACCAAAATAGACCAGTGTTAAATCAATTAAATACTTAAATTATTAAATACAGACCATATTTCAACTATGTTGGTAAATTATGGAACAATATGTAGGGATATTTGTCTTTCCAGCATGTTTCCTATGTATGTCCTTATTTTTTTGTGAGTCAAGTTAGATAAAATCAGGTATCTTTAGTACCTGAACCAAAAAAAAAAAAACACACACACCAAAAAACCAACCAGTCTGAATTCAGATTGGTGTCCAGGAAATAGTTCTTCCTCAGGCCCTGATTCCTGGACATAAAGTCCTTTTGTACAGAGTTCACTCTTCCTGAAGTATCGGCCAAGGCAGCTATGGAGGGGAAGGAGAGATCACACTGGCGCCGGGCTCCGAGGGGTCCACACGGGGCACCATGAGGGACTCGGGGTGTGGGAACAGTCAAGGAGACTTGAAAGGCAGTGTTGTGAGAGGAGTGACAGCCAGCCACCTTCCTGAAGATGCGAGATGGTAACATCACCACTGGCCCATGTGCCAAGCACCTGGTCCACAGGGACCAGCAGCCTCCAGAGAAATGGCTTCTTGTCAGTGGTGCCTGGACTTCTCGGAGCATCTCACGAGATTCCTGGGACCATGCAGCCCCAGGACAAATGACCACACAAATGTCGCAGCTATTGCATCCTAACGGAGGGTGGTGCATTGTCAAGAGGACTTTACTAAATGTTCTCTGTTGACTTTGTAAAAACATCCCTGAGCCACTCTGAAAATACACCGAGGGTTGAGACCTAGCATTCCAGCCCAGATCCAGTACCACAGTAGTCACATAGCATACATGCAGACTTGGAGGTGGGAGTTCAGGTGCCATGAAAATAAAGATGCTGCCGGACTCTTCATTTTGTTTACCTTTGTACATTATCTTCATGAAAGGGGATGGGAGGATTGACCCTGTAAAGGATTTGACACCTACAGAAGAAGCAGAATTGTGAAATAAGTGCAAAGAATGTACAACTGCAAACTTTTAAGCAGTTTGTAACAACATCTGAGTCATCAGGCAGATGTAGTATCCAGAGAAGGGAAGGTATGGAGTGTCCCCATTAGGGTGTCTGTTTAAAGCAGTCCTTCGGTCATTGTGAGTTGGACAAGAGCAGAAGCTGTTAAAAAGTAGACATGGTACCTTCAAAAAGGGCTCAAGAGTTCTTTCAAATCATAGGCGTTGTTGAAAATGCCCCTTTTGAAGCAGTAAAGGGCAGTGTTCACGGCCCTGGAGTCAGGATGTGATTTCAGTTGCAATGTCCATTCTCACACAATACTCTCTGTGAACTTGGGCAGTTAGGTTAAACTCTGTTGCTTTCCATTCTCCATCTGTTAAATGGGAACATTTACATCATAGAGCCCTTGAGAGGAATAACAGAGACAGTAAATGTAAAACACTTCAATACTCCCTGGCTCAGCGTAGGCGATAAATAGGCATTAGCTGTCATTATCTTCAAGAACTCTTGCTTGAAATGTGATGAAATTTGAAAAACAATAAAAAATATAGGATTCAGTTGCCAAGGCAATGACATGAAAACATTTCAATACCGTCTTTCTCTGGAAAATATAGTTGCTCATGCAGAAGAACTGGAATGTTAAGAAGTTTCAGCATTTGAGGTAAATTAAGGACAAATATTGATATTAAAATCGCAAGAAAAATACTGACAAAACAAATTGTTGGGTTTTTCCATTACATTCACTGGGTTTGAACTTCTGCTTTTGTGATTAAAAATAAACTCATTTTCTCACACAATACTTTTCTCCAACACAAGACTTGAGAAAATAGAAGATTCAGGTTCCAGTTAATCTCATAAGCAAATTTTACAAAGTAATTTCTAAATGAAAGCAAGTTGCCTTCAGAGGAAGGAGTGCGCTGTGTTATTTAGGAGGGCATGTGTGAGGGGGTATCAGTGCTTTCCAGATGCTCTAAAGTGTTTTGTTGGATTTAATGTTGTCCAGTAAGTGATACAAGAGAGGACATCTCCCACCCAGATTAAACTGGGGTGGATTCCAAAATGCTGGCTGACTGTCGCGTCAGCAGGCACAGGTGGAGCTCAGGGTCCTGTCCGTCACTCACTGACCTGTGGCTTCAGGCAGTACATCCACGTGTGTGTGCTGGGTTCCCACTGCCCTCTGCTATGCAGCTTCTGCGGAGCACCCAGGGGATGCTCCGCCCAGGTGGCCTTTCCTTTAAGTCCCAGGTGTCCCCCCTTCACAATCCCCTGCAGGCTCTCCCATCAACAGCCTAAACATACGAGGAACTTTGCCACTTCGGACCTCTGATCTTACCTGCGTCACAACATGTTTACTTAGAGGTCCCTGGTTCCCGACTGGCTTCCTTTGCAGTGTTTGCTGTTTCCAAATGCTCATCTCAGAAGTTCCACCTCCAAGCAGCCTGACCCTGCTTTCTAATGATTTCCATCCCTTGACAAGTTGCCTAGTCACCAATGTCATTACATGAACTAGCAGAGAAACCGCATGGAGGCTTTGGATGGTGTTTAAGTCCTTATGATCATATGCAGAGTGTGAGTGATCTCGGTGGTAACAGAACTGAAAGTGAGCCTGTGAGTCACATCTTCACTGCTTTGGATCCCTGTGTCAGGAAGACCCCCTGAAGAAGAGCATGGAAACCCACTGTAGTATTCTTGCCTGGAGAGTCCCATGGACAGAGGAGCCTGGCATGCTACAGTCCATGGGTTGCAAAGAGTCAGACGTGACTATAGCGACTTAGCGCACACACACATTGGCTTCTGTATTTTGCTCTAGATGCATTTGTGCTCTGTCTGTGCACACGTTAGGTCTGAAACTAAAGGTCTGGATTTCACCCTGCTTGTAAGTAGACAGATAGCCAGCACCAGTTTCCTGCTGACGGGAGACAGGAGACCCCAGGGTCAGAGAAGACCAGTATATTACTCATGGCCCAAAGGAGGCTTGATCTAGGCAGGAACTCAGGAGCCGTGAGACTTGTCTCCCGTCACAATGGATCCCAGGCATTGCTTCTGTGACAGCTTACCCTGTCATCAAGTGAAAATCAGCCATTTGCACAGACCATCGGTCAGAGGGATCATTGGGTCTGGCAATCAGTGTCTGCTAATCTGAATGCCGTGGCATGTGGGACGTGACACTCCATCTCCATCAATAAGAAAGCTTCCTTTGCTGCAACTGATCACGTGTGCTAATATTAGTGACAATTAAGCGCATAGGTGAATATATTTTCCAGTGCCCCACATTGAAATTAAGTGTAACTAGAACATGGGGAAGCTCTGCTTTACTTCTCTCCATGAATCTGGAGAGCGGCCCTGTGAACATGGGAGATAAGACAGGGTGATGCAGAGAAGCAGGAGTTTCTTCAGACACAGGCATTGTGACAGTGATTGTAGTTGCTGCCCACCTGCACTGAGTTGATTTCAGTGTTTAGAGTTAATGTACCTGCCAGTCTATGGAAACTAAAAATTCAGAAGTATCCTTTGAGGAAAAAGGATTGAGAATTCAAGGGTGGGATTGTGGCACCACCTCCACCTGCCAGGTCAATATGCCAGAATCAGAGAGACTCTTTCTCAGAATTACATGTGAGTCAAGACGACTGATTATTAGACTAAATCCTGTATTATAATAGAAGAACATTTAAAGCTTTTGTCAGTTGTTCAGTTATCTTTTGTCAAATATAGAATGATATTGCTCATGTCTGAATAAAAAGAAAACTGTGAAAAACTAAAAACAAAGCAAAACAAAAAAGAAAAAACAGGCTGCTCTTGAGAAGGAGAACCTCTGAGGGAAAAGTAGAGAATTTTTGAGTATCTTTTTACATCTACCTGGATCTTGTCCAAAAGCAGAGAACATCAAGTTCTATTGGGCCATTTTTACATAGTCACATGGAAGCACAACGTAGAAGCATACCTGCCAAGTGTAGAGTGTTAGCGATAATCTCAGGAAATACTGGCTCATGTTTTTGTCAATATTTCAAATATAAGCTTTTCTGCATCACGTGATGCCACGGGCCATCTGACTCGATTGGGTAGAAAGAGGCTCCAGCCAGTCAATTGTAGACTGTGGCCATGTAGGTTTCCCTTGGTTCATAACTGTGAGAACAGCTCAGAGAAGCCCAAGATGCTGGAAGAAGGGGAGCGACGTGTGACCGAGCTGTCCCAAACAGCCACCTCATGTGCCCCGTGGTGCCCCCCGACCAGCCCAGCCAGGTTTAGCCGAGAAGCGGGTGCTTGTTCCATCCAGCGCCAAGACTCCGTGCTGTTGTTGCCACGAAGCTCAGAGAGCAGTGGGCTTTTAGCTCAGGGACTCCAGCCTGTGTCTCTCAGCTCCCCTCCTCTGTAGAGCAGCGTCCTGCAGGCCCTCACGTCTTGCTGAGTGGTGCTGGTGCGGGTGACTGTGGGTGGGGTCCTGGACTCACAGAGCAAAGATGCACACTGGGCATGGCAGGTGTGTTTCTTGGGGGCTGAGCAGTGCTCGCAGAGCAGTGATGGACTCCCATCACCTGCGGTCACAGCAGTGAGGGAAACAGCGCAGCGAGGGAGGGGATTTGCGTGTGTGGGGAAGCCATCCCTCACATTAGTCCCCTTGAAAAACTCCCAGGGCCTGGAAGCCACCCGCTCTGCTGCCCTTGGCGGTGAAACGCCACCTCTCTGGTGAAGCGAGAGGACCAAGCCCTCCTCTGCTCACCAGAGATCTCCTAGACCTGCCTGAGGGTAACCCTCTCTTACCACGGCCCTGCCCGATGTCGTGCTGTGCGTATCTGTGCAGGTTCAGCTCTCTGCAGACCATGATATAGACAAGTGTGTCATGTCAGGGCCGATATAGAGGGTTTCAAATATAGTAAGACAAAAGTAGGGTGATTTCTAAGAGGTGTCTGTTGAAATAAACGAGTGGTGCAGGCTGTGGCTTCCTGTGGCTTTCCTGATTTCTTCCCGTGATGTGGAAACAGTGGGTGGCATTGCTGTTAGGATCCGACACGGCTGGAGTTGTGTATCCCTCTGTGGAATTTAAAACTCCCGACTCTAGGCGACTAAACAAGAGCAGCCTGAGCTGACAGAACCTCTTGTCAGCTTTCCCCAACGTGAACCAGGTTCACATTTCCCCAAAGTGAACAAAGGAAATATTCTCATGTCCTCTGTGAAAATCTTCTGACTCCTCTGGGCCAGACTGAGCTATAAAGTTTGAATTATTAACAGATATCTCAGTATCATAGAGTTAACCGTATTCTTGGTACTGAGTTTATGTTTTTTTCCCCCTACGTTTGGTTGTAAGCACTTCGCATGGATAATTTTACCCATATGATTTCCCAATCTTATGTAACTTAGAATTCAATAAGTATTTATTAATTATCCACAGGCTTATATCCTATTTTCCTGTTTTAACTTTGTTTAGGTATTACTGTAAATTAATCATTCTTTCAGAATATTTCATGCTTAAGAATAATGTTTCAATAGTCCTAGAAAATTCTTCAGTGAAACAAAACAAGGAAATGACTTTCTGGGGGAAAAAACTAAGTCCATTTCTTTTGGATTTTACCTCTTTTTAGAAGCAGATTGAGACGCTGCATGCATCTGGCCACATCAGGAAGATACAATGCCTACTCTGTGGTTAAGAAATAGAACTGCTGGTTTTGATAGAATTGTAAGGACAGGCCCTTCCTGAACGTGAGAAAGCAGGGCAGTTACTCTGACAATTGTTAATTTTCTTTTCATGGTCCAGCCAGATACACTTTCACATAATCCTGCAGGGCACTATTTCTGCCTGGGAAAGCCTGGATTCTGACTTAATTTTTCCGAAGGGCAGACAGATTATCCCCAGACCAGCTAATGGTGGCAGAGCATATTTGACAAGTAGACCCCTGATGGGATCAGAGGCTCCAAGCTTGTTTTCAAGTTAAACTTTAAAAACCTCTCCCAGCTGGAACTTCCCCTCCTGCCCAGAGCAGCCTGGCCAGCACCACTGGCTGCAGGCTCACTCTTTATGCGAGTGAGCGGAGCTGTTTAATTACTGAGGAAGCTAGGCTTCCAGTTAATGACCAAGACAAAGCACTCGCTTCAGAGCCCTCAGTGGTGATCACCCAGCTTCCAGGAAAAGATGAGCACCTCTGAAAAGACAGTTCACCAATGCGGTTCCTGCCTTCTGCCACGTGAAACCCCATGCTCGCCTCTCATAGATGGATAGCTAAGCTGAAAAACTTGAAAAAAAAAAACACAAAAAACAACTGTGTGTCTTTACAACAGCATCACCCAGGGTATGAAGTAGGATTCCTCCTGTTCAAATCTGTTCAGTTGACTACTGAAAATGTGATTTTAAAAAATTTTAACTTTTATCTTCCTGAAAAGAGAAATGAAATGATCTTCACTGAGAGAGAGTGAAAAAGATAAACTGATTTACCCGTCATTACTGGCTACAAATTATTTTCCTTTTCTTCATCGGAAGGTGAAGAACTGTTTCTACTAGTGAAAATTCCATTTCTTTTTATTTAAATCAGTAAGTAGTTACGTAGTATACTGTACAATTGCACTCATCCCACAGGCGAGCAAAGTAATGCTCAAAATTCTCCAAGTCAGGCTTCAATTGTATGTGAACCGTGAACTTTCAGATGTTCAAGCTGGATTTAGAAAAGGCAGAAGAACCAGAGAACAAATTGCCAACATCCTCTGGATCATCAAAAAAGCAAGAGAGTTCCAGAAAAACAACTGTTTTTGCTTTATTGACTATGACAAAGCCTTTGACTGTGTGGATCACAACAAACTGTGGAAAATTTTTAAAGAGATGGAAATACCAGACCACCTGATCTGCCTCTTGAGAAATCTGCATGCAGGTCAAGAAGCAACAGTTAGAACCGGACATGGAACAACAGACTGGTTCCAAATTGGGAAAGGAGTACATCAAGGCTGTATATTGTCACCCTGCATATTTAACTTGTATGCAGAGTACATAATGTGAAGTGCCAGGCTGGATAATCACAAGCTGGAATCAAGATTCCCAGGAGAAATATCAATAACCTCAGATATGCAGATAATACCACCCTTACAGCAGAAAGTGAAGAAGAACTAAAGAGCCTCTTGATGAAAGTAAAAGAGGAGAGTGAAAAAGTTGGCTTAAAACTCAACATTCAGAAAACTAAGATCACAGCATCTGATCTTATCATTTCATGGCAAATAAATGGGGAAACAACGGAAACAGTGACAGATTTTATTTTTGGGGGCTCCAAAATCACTGCAGATGGTGATTGCAGCCATGAAATTAAAAGACGCTTGCTCCTTGGAAGAAAAGCTATGATCAACTTAGACAGCATATTAAAAAGCAGAGACGTTACTGTGCCAACAAAGGTCAGTCTAGTCAAGGTTATGGTTTTTCCAGTAGTCATATATGGATGTGAGAGTTGGACCACAAAGAAAGCTGAGTGCAGAAGAATTGATGCTTTTGAACTGTGGTGTTGGAGAAGACTCTTGAGAGTCCCTTGGACTGCAAGGAGATTCAAGCAGTCAATCCTAAAGGAAATCAATCCTTAATATTGATTGGAAGGACTGATGCTGAAGCTGAAACTCCAATACTTTGGCCACCTGATGCAAAGAACTGACTCCTTTGAAGACACCCTGATGATGGGAAAAATTGAAGGCAGGAGGAGAAGGGGATGACAGAGGATGAGATGGTTGAATGGCATCACCAACACGATGGACATGAGTTTGAATAGGCTCCAGGAGTTAGTGATGGACCGGGAAGCCTGGTGTGCTGCAGTCCACGGGGTCACAAAGAGTCGGACACGACTGAGCAACTGAACTGAACTGAACTGAAGTAGTTACTCAGTGTTAACTATGATATTCATTTAGCTGAGTTCCAAGTAAAGAATTGTAAGAGAAACAAGGTATTGCAAGTGTAAGCAGCCAGTGATTAAAGATACCCTAGAGAGGTGTGCTGTCTTAAACAAAGGCAAGTTTTCAAAGAATACGTTGTTGTTCAGTTGCTCTGTTGTGTCTAACTCTTTGCAACCCTATGGAACAACAGAAACACCAGGCTTCCATGTCCTTCAGTATCTCTTGGAAGTTCTCAAACTCGTGTCCCTTGAGTTAATGATGCCATCCAACCATTTCATCTTGTTGACCCCTTCTCCTCCTGCCTTCAATCTTTCCCAGCCTCAGGGTCTTTCCCAATGAGTCAGTTCTTTGCATCAGATGGCCAAAGTATTGGAGTTTCAGCTTTAGCATCAGCCCTTCCAATGAATATTTAGGGTTGATTTCCTATAGGATTAACTGGTTTGAGTGACCACACCATTGTGGTTATCCAGGTAATTAAGACTTTTTTTGTACAGTTCTTCTGTGTATTCTTGCCACCTCTTCTTAATCTCTTCTGCTTCTATTAGGTCCTTACCATCTCTGTTCTTTATCGTGCCCATCCTTGCATGAAAAGTTCCCTTGTATATACACTGTAGTAAAAAAAAGAAAAAGCCAAAACCTTGAAAATTATTATTAGAAGTCTTTTCTTGGAGAGTTCTGAGAAAAGGGGGAAGAAAGGCTGAAAAACACTGACCTTATACAAAAAAAAAATCCATTTCACGAATAAATAAGCTTTGATGCCCCCAAAAGATCAAATTTACTTGTCCACAACCACAGTGGTGAGGGGCCCCACTGTGATAGAAGGGAGATTTCCTGCTGTGTGCCAGTGCTGTCTGTCCTGACCCAGGTGCCAAGCCCACGGCTATGGTAGAGTGAGAAGTGGAGAGAGCCTTGGAGGTAAGTGCAGGCTGTCCTTGGGCATGCACAGCCTCAAAGAGGACAGCAGCACTTGGAGACATTTCCATTGGATAGAAAATTTTGCAGTCGCAACTTATGTTCTGAAAAAACTGAGATTTCTCTCACAGTGAACATTTACAGGCCTCAAAATTCAATAACATATTAGGAAAAGGAGGCGTGTTTTATTTGAATATTTCAAACAGTGGTAAAATCCCAGGAGATCTTTTATCTCCCGCAGTATACCTTACTCAAGCCTTTAAGTAATTCAAGAAAAAATGCACAACTGTGTTAGCAAAACTAAGTGGCAGCATTGGTGCCCCACCCCTGAATGTCAGCTATCAGGTCCTGATTCAGCCTTGATTCAAGATTTTAACACATCCATCTTAATAACTGCTAGAGTGAGCGGAAAAAAAACAATGAATACATAGTAGGTTTCAGCAATTCAGTCGATGCACTTTACCTATTTGATGCGAATGGATGCTGCATTCACACTGTAGATACAGTCTCCTTCCACGGGCGCATGAAGCATTTACCAGAATAGACCACATGCTGGGCTGTAAAATAAGTCTGAGCATATTTCTAAGGGTTGGAATCCTGTGCAGTGTGATCAGTGACCCTGGCATGACCCAGGAATCACTAAGGGCAGGATAAACAAAAGGGCCTAAGCATCTGGATATCGGACAAGACTCTGTGAAACAATCTGTGGGCTAGATGGTACCTGAAATGATAATTTGAAAATATTTTCAACTGAATGATAATGAAAAACAATATTTGTGTCAAAATAACCTAACAGGAGAAGCTGGGCTGCAGGGGAGAATCAGCCACTGGGCCCTGCGGCTCTTCATCACCCAGGCCCTGGGGAAGGGGTGACTTTGGGTCTTGATCCCCTAATGGGGGGATTCCCTCTCTGGCAATCAGGGCTTCTAAACCTTCAGAGCCAGAGGTGTCTTTAAGGAAGCATGTATGTGTGTGTGCACACTCAGTCACTCAGTCATGTCTGACTCTTTGCAACCCTGTAGACTGTAGCCCACCAGGCTCCTCTGTCCATGGGATTCTCCAGGAAAGAATACTGGAGTGGGTTGTCATGCCCTCCTCCAAGGGATTTTTCTAACCCGGGATGGAACCTGTGTCTCCTGCGTCTCCTGCATTGGCAGGCAGATTCTTTAACACCATGCCGCTTGGGAGATTCCCCAAATGGAACTCTAGGAGTTATGGTGTGTGGGTCCACTCTAACCCTCCTGTCTTGCATAGAAGTTTCAGACGTATTTGATAGGGACAGACAAGAACATGTTAAAGAGATTGACCACTGAATGTCCCCTGTGATCTGATACCAAGCCAGAGGGGAACATCATGTAGACGTGGCCAGCCAGTGGCAGGGGAGGACAGAGGCTGAGAGCACAGACTCAGGCTCCTTGGCTGAGTGAGGCTAACGGCTGCTGCCCTGCTGCTTCCTGAAGTGTTTCTCATTTAACATCCTGGCGGGGGCAGGCGTGGGAAGGCAAGTTCAGAGACATCTCTGTGGCCTGATGCCTGTGATAGCGCTTACTCCACAGGAAAATTAATGGGGGGGTTGTGCCAACTGCTTTTGAATGCCAAAGAATTGACGCTTTTGAACTGGGGTGTTGGAGAAGACTCTTGAGAGTCCCTTGGACTGCAAGGAGATTCAATCAATCTATCCTAAAGGAAATCAGTCCTGAATATTCATTGGAAGGACTGATGCTAAAGCTGAAACTCCAATACTTTGGCCACTTGATGCAAATAACTGATTCATTGGACAAGACCCTGATGCTGGGAAATATTGAAGGCAGGAGGAGAAGGGGACGACAGAGGATGAGATGGTTGGATGGCATCACCAACTCAATGGACATGAGTTTGAGCAAGCTCTGGGAGATGGTGATGGACGGGGAGGCCTGGTGTGCTGCAGTCCACGGGGTCATAAACAGTTGGACATGACTGAGCAACTGAACTGAACTGGACTGAAATGATGATTACATGGCCGTCATTGACCCTAACCCTGTGATAACACCCAATAAGGCAGCCTTGACCTGGAGACTCCCATAAACCTCCTTCCCTTCCATGTCATCAGTGAGGGGCCCCTGGGCCTTGCTGGAATGGAATATAGAGTGTGCTGGTCTGAACAGAGGCTCCCAAGTGTGCCTGGGGCTGCAGGGACCTGGTGGATGTGACCAGGCTCAGGGACTGGAGGTGGGAGATGATCTGGGCTTGTCCAGATGGGCCCTCAGGTAAACACAGGGTCCTCCTAGCCAGAGGCAGAGGAGAAGGTCATGTGAAGAGGTGGAGGTGCTGGGCTCAGAAGTTGCCCAAAGGGCCAGGAGAAGAGAATGCAGGATGCCGCCTGCAGGCTGGGAAGTGGACGAGGTGCCCCCTGGACTCTCAGAAGGAAGCATTGACCTGGATCCAGTGTTTCAGCCCAGGGAAACCGAACTCTGGTTTCTGACCTCTGATCTGTGCGGTAATAGACATGCCCCAGGTTTGTGGGAACCCTGGTCTGTGGGAACCCGCGGCTACAGCGCCGGAAGTGCACACAGCACGCTGTCGGTGTATCCTGGCCTCCCAGCCTGCTGGTCCCCTGTGATCTCATTCTGGCTTTCTGCTTCTCCTCTGTGGGCCGTGGGCCCCGCTGCTGGAACATCCATGTGGACAGCGTGGTGGCTTCTTCTGCCCCGTCCTGTTAGATGCTCTTGCCCTGAGGAGCTCCCTCCCCTGGGGTTGTGGACCGCACCTGGACTCCGGCACGGAAATCTGGCCCTGCCTGACTCTGCATGGCTGCAGGTGCTCCCTGGCTGGTTCCGAGCCTGCCCGGGGCCTCCAGGCCAGCTTTGCCCCAGGTTAACTATGGTCACAGGCCCGGGGGCAGGCCTTGCTGGTTGGGGAAAGGCTTCTGTCTTCTCCTAAAGCAAAAACAGAACCGAGGACCCCAGGGGATGATCGGATTCTGGGACAGAAGAAGCCTGAACCCTGAAGGACAGCAAATAGCAGCAGGACCTGACCCGTCACGAGGCACGCTGGGGGCTGAGAGGGCAGAGCAAAACCTGTGCAGTGTTAAGCCTGAGATCCGTGTCTCTTTGCCAGCATTTCGTTTTGCTTGTCAGGTACACTAATAAAATCTCTATTGCGAGGTGCACCCTCAGTTGAAGTTTGTTGACTGCATTTGTAAATAAAGGAACATGAGAGTATGTGAGCCACTGTTTATGTAAAGAAATCCTTAATTGCATATTTGGTCTTCCTTAGAAAATAACCTGCAAGACTTATATTCTCCCTCTGTTCACCTACGTTCCTCATCATATAGTCTAGAAATTGTAGTTCTTTTCAGCACACATAAATGAGCATTTTCAGATGAAACAAAAAGCATGGCCAGCTGGCAGTGTGCTTTCAGGACACTGTAGGCACTCAGCTTTAAAGCAGTATGTAATTACACAGTGTTTTTATTATCTCTCTAAAAATATTGTTCATCATGGAGAATCCTGCAATTCCCAATTTATGAAATTAAAGAACCTGAAGGCTGGTTCCAATGTGATAAGAAAAATCCATGTTCTTCAACATTCATCTTTGCGTATAATTACCTGCAAGGCTGTAGCATGATCACTTTATCATATTTCTTCTCAATGTTCTGCTAAATCTATGGTGTATGTGTGTGTGTGTGTGTGTGTGTGTGTGTGTTTGTGTGCACACACTCACACAGATATATACTCTTATTATGATGCTCTAGAATCTAAGACCTTACTAAACTATCATTATTTGAGAACTTTGTGAGAAAAATGCAAGCACAATGCCAGTGAGTCCTAATTCTCTGCTACAGCTTCTTCTGCACAGGGATTTCAAGTGATTTCTCACTGATGCACGAAAGTCAGTGTTTGTCATGGTAGACTGCTATTTGGACTTCAGTTGGAATTTATAATTCTGAAATATGTAATACACAGAATTTATAATTCTGCAATTTATAATGCTGTAATGTCCTTGAAATTGCAACTGACTTAGATCTTTAACTATTTCCAAAGACAGTAGTAAAGCTCTGTTGTCATTTAAAGATTTAAGCAATTTTATGTCCAATTGAAATGTTTAGAGTTACTTCTACTTTCTCAGAAAACTGCATTATTCATTAAGCAAAGCATTTAGTTCCTTTTCAGGTAATGACATTTTAAGGCACATTTAACTATAAATCTGAACAGAAAGATAAAGTAAAAAAGCAAAGACTAAAATGTGGCCCTTTATGAAAGTTACAAATATACCCTTCTCCTCAGGAATAGGCTGCTCATAGCCCTTTAATTGTTACCATGTGTTTCCAATAATGGGGTTTTCCCCTTTGTAGTGATAAAATCTGTGAAGTTCTGTAAATCAAAATACAAATTTCCAAAATATCCTATAGGAGTGTTTTTGAAAATCAGTGTCATTGCTTATCACTTCGTGACAACTAATTCTTATTGCTGACTCTCAGACTAATTTTCATAGATTTGTTAATATGTATTATTATCAGGCTGTATGAATGAGAGAAAAAAAAATCTCCCTTTTGGGTGATGTTTGGGTTCATTCCTGTTCTCATAGGTCTTGCAGCCTGGACTTCTGTTTTGGGGGGAGTAGGGGGCCCAGTCTCCTTCCTTAAGCTGCTCGATCATTTACTGCTTCTTCAGTTCATTCGCTCAGTCGTGTCCGACTCTTTGCGACCCCATGAATTGCAGCATGCCAGGCCTCTCTGTCCATCACCAACTCCCGGGGTCTACCCAAACCCATGTCCGTCGAGTCGGTGATGCCATCCAAACATCTCATCCTCTGTCGTCCCCTTCTCCTCCTGCCCCCAATCCTACCCAGCATTAGGGTCTTTTCCAATGAGTCAACCCTTCGCATGAGGTGGTCAAAGTATTGGAGTTTCAGCTTCAACATCAGTCCTTCCAATGAACACCCAGGATTGATCTCTTTTAGGATGGATTGATTGGATCTCCTTGCAGTCCAAGGGACTCTCAAGAGTCTTCTCCAACACCACAGTTCAAAAGCATCAATTCTGCGGTGCTCAGCTTTCTTTACCGCCCAATTCTCACATCCATACATGACCACTGGAAAAACCATAGCCTTGACTAGACGGACTTTTGTTGGCAAAGTAATGTCTCTGCTTTTCAATATGCTATCTAGGTTGGCCATAACCTTCCTTCCAAGGAGTAAGCGTCTTTTAATTTCATGGCTGCAATCACCATCAGCAGTGATTTTGGAGCCCAAAAAAAACAAAGTCTGACACTGTTTCCACTGTTTCCCCATCTATTTCCCATGAAGTGATGGGACCAGATGCCATGATCTTAGTTTTCTGAACATTGAGCTTTAAGGCAACTTTTTGACTCTCCTCTTTCACTTTCATCAAGAGGCTCTTTAGTTCTTCTTCACTTTCTGCCATAAGGGTGGTGTCATCCACATATCTGAGATTATTGATATTTCTCCCAGCAATCTTGATTCCAGCTTGTGTTTCTTCCAGCTACTGCTTCTTACCTGCTGCTTTTTCATAATCCTCCCCAAGCTGGGGCACCCTTTTGATTTGATATCTCTAAGAAGTTCCAACAGAAATGTAAAATGAATGCAGTGTTTATTTACATAAAAATAGAATTGGACAGAGTCCCAAAAAATGTCTGTTTTTTGATTTTAGGATGATGTTAAAAACCACAATTTGACTGATCAAAGCTTCAGTATTTGCCACTGTTCTAAACTATGTTCCACCTTAGATGCACAAGGCACAGAGCTCCAGGAATGCTCTGGCATCCCTTGACGGTTGTGTTCCTTGCCAAATGGGCTTCAGGTGTTATTGGGGGAATTAGACATATGAGTGTGGCAGGGAAGTGACTGGACTGTCAAACAGTCAGTAATGACCAGCTAACTTCTAAGTGAGGTGAGACTCCTCACATGGACCCCAGAACACAGCCACGTGGTGTGTCTGCTCCCATCTGCTGCCGTTCTCTTGTGTATCTTCTCCTCCAGTTCAATGGAGTCAAGTTCTGTTACAAAACACAGATGGATTCTTCATCACTTCCCCTGGCCTGAAGCATTGTCAGTGCTACTCCTCCATTCTGTGATCTGCAGGAGATTTCACAGTCCCTAAAGCAATGTTGACCAAGCTTCCCTGGGTCCCTGAACCCTGCATGGTCCACGGAACCTCAGACAGCCACAGTCTGTACTCAGGGGTTGGCAATGTTGTACATATCATCATGGAGCGAGTGCTTGCTTTACTTCTTCATGTTGTCGGTGTGAGATATCTTTCCTGGGTCCTCTGTTCTCCAAGAAGTTCCATTTGTAATAGCATTAAGAACACTAATATTCTTTCAGAAAGTTTTCATAGAGTGGTGTATCCACTTAAATGCCAAGGTGAAACTTTACATGGAAGAGCGAATGGAAACAAACAAAAGCTGTTTGTCCCTGAATAGAAAGGTGTATCATTTCAGGTACACCAAGTCTCCCCAAATGGATTGTATTTATTTAGGGTTCTGAATATTCATTGGAAGGACTGATGCTGAAGCTGAAACTCCAATATTTTGGCCACCTGATGCAAAGAATTGACTCATCTGAAAAGACCCTGGTGCTGGGAAAAATTGAAGGCAGGAGGAGAAGGGGATGACAGAGGATGAGATGACTGGATGGCCTCACCGATTCAATGAACTTGAGTTTGAGAAAGCTCTGGCAGTTGGTGTTGGACAAGGAGGCCTGGCGTGCTGCAGTCCATAGGGTCGCAAAGAGTTGGACACGACTGAGAGACTGAATTAAAATGAACTGAGGGTCACTGAGGACTTCACATGATCGCAGTGATTGTGCTAGAAGTGGACACATTGGAAGAGCCTGGTGATCATCTGCACGAAGGCTCCAATGTGCCTCCTTGGCAGTCTAAGAATGGGTCCTCATCAGCAAACACATAGATGTAGAAGAAGATGAACACCCACTCAGAGCCCAGCGCTGGCAGAAAGACTGCTTTAAGCTGAAAACATTTGAGATTCAACATATGCGGGAAAAAAGCTTCCTTGGAGCGTCCAGTATTTGACTAAAAGCAGCCACTTTTGGGGAATTAGCCTGTCTCTGGGAACGCGATGGCCCTGAAGAAGGTGAAGAGCACCCACGCCGGTATACAAACACGGTCATGTGTCTCCTGGCTATTCTTAAAACCCACTCGTCTTTTGTAAAGAGACTGATTTTTCCCTAGAAACCATTTCTCCTCCCTTCCTTTCCCTTAATGAGTTAGGTATACAAGCTTTTAACTTTGACCATTTAGAAAGCCAGCTACTTATTTTGTTGGGTTCTGTATGCATATGACACAAATATTTTTCCTCCTGTTTGTTAACTGTATTTTGTCAACTTAATTTACAGAACCTGATTACTGCACCTAAGGGAGTAGAGGAGACATTTTCCCTCCCCGACAGCATCATTACATACCGGGATGTGGAGAAGGATATACTTCAGTAACTACCTGCTTTCTAAGAGACAGCTGTGACGAGTAACATTTGTATTCTTCTGTAAGTGAGACATAATTTGCATATGGTGACATTCACCCTTCCTGGTGCACAGTTCATGAACTTAGGTCAGCGTGTTTTTCCTGAAGAGCCTTGATTCCCTGGCATGGATGTGCTCAGGAGCCGAACTCACCAGGCAGATGTGAGCGTCTTGCAGACTCTGAAGCGATATCTTTAAACCCTATTGAATTAAAAACGAATTTCCAGAAATTACCTATTCTTCGCAAGAAACCTGAATGAATTATTTCTGCCGCAGTCTGTAAGCTTCCCCCTCAACACATCTAAATGACGTCAGTGTCCCCCCACTCCCCTCCCCCACTCCCTACCCAATGAACTGAAACGCCAGCACTGCCTGGTGTCCTGTGACACATGGCGGGCTAACCTTGAGAACCACACATGGGTAAGGTTCAGATGTGCCCATGGGATTTGTAGATGCAGGAACAAAACATTGTAACCAAAGTCGATGGAGCTCAGTCTGACTGATGGCGTGTGTATTTGGAGCATTTAAGGAAAGGGAACGATCACAGTAGATCAGGAAATGCAGGTTGGTGAAATGTCCCAAGTGCTCACTCAGGCAGCTTTCATGTTTACTGGGGCCGGGACGCAGTACTGACCTTTACTTACTATGAATTCTTGTAGGAAAAATGACAACCACCCCCTCCCAGTTGCAAGGAATCCTCCTCCACTGGTGGGAATGTGCCAGTTTGGGGCAGACTCCAGGAAGACATAGCTTTATTTTGGAAACTGAAGTAACTGGGAACTGAGACTCTGGTTCCCAAGGGAGCCAGTTTCCAATCTGACTCCGAGACCCCCGTCCTGGGGAAAGGAAGTGTGTAACCAGTGCTTTTCCTCCCTGAAAGCCTCAGGATCCTGGCCCCGTTTCCCCTATAAAACCTGCCGAAAATACAAGGCACTTTTTACCAACTATTCAAAATGTATGATAAATGCTCTGTGTCGCAGTGGCACTCTTCTAATTTCCTGATTAATCAGACATTTAAGACAAACTTTCAAACGTGATTTGAGAGGTTAGCCCATGAGTGTGTCTCCTGCACTTCCCCTTTCATTGTGTAACAGTCACGATTTAAAAACCTGGAGCACATATGGCACCCGGCTTATAGGTGTGATTAATAATCACGTGTCGTCTGAGGCTCAAATGCCAAATTGCAGATTCCAGTGACTTTATCATGAAGCCCCATTTTTTCTCCCATGATAAGCTTTCTTCTCTTGTGATAAGCCACTTATCTGCCTTAGAAGAACCTATTTGTACGTACAGTTCTACATTTAAAATTGATGGTCCTTGTCAAGGGTATGCGTGTTTGTGATTATGATGTTTTTACATTAAGACGAGTTTTCCTGTAACAAATTAGTCTAGAATAGAAATGTGAAAAAATAAGACAATTTATGTACTATCTACTCCAAGTCTGTTCACTGAATATGTTATAAGGATAATAGTGGAACAATAGCATTATCGTGTCATCTCATTCTTGTCAGACATTCTGTGCCCCATGTGGAGACTTTATTTTTATCAGAAAACTAAAACCTCTCTAAAAGCTATCCTCTTTCAATATCGTCTCAATAATAAATAATAAAATTATTTCTCATTATCTTTACTTTTGTTCGTTAAAAGTGGCTATTATCTAAACCAAAAAGGGGGAAAAACAATGTTTACCCTGAAATCAAAATTTTATTTTTCTGAGGTGATTAAATCGGTCGAGAGGATATAAGAAGGTAGATTCTGCTATAGAGTGGAGGATTTTGGAAGAAGTTCTGCTGTGCCTTTTTTGGTTTTCTGTGAAGCAACTTCATTCTCTTGACAGTGAATGCTGTCATAACAATGGTATCATTCTCCCTCTAAATGTGTCCACTTTGTGACATGGAGACTGAGTAGAAATAATGGAATGTTTATCTAGATCAGTGATTCCCACACTTAAGCATGCATCTTGCATCGTAGTCGCTGGGAGTGGGGGGCTTGTTACAGCTGCAGGTCTGGGGCATGGTCTGCTACCCACGTTTCAAACAGCCCAGGTCTGGGGATCCAGGTCTAACCTTTGAGAACTGCCGGTGGGCCAAACTTGCTTCTGACCATGTGTCACATGTGGAGAAGGAATCCGCTCTCCCTCCCCCTCCTCCACTAGACGGGTCCCCCAGGCCAGGTGGGCGAATGTACGACTCACAGATTTTAAACTGCAGTGGTGGGATGGTTCCAAAAGACACCAAAAGAATTTCGGACCTGGAGGATCTAATGGACAGTGGTTCTTGGGAGTACTGTCTTAAAAATTTGAAAGAATATATTGATAACTAAGGCAGAATCACTCTTGTTTGGGAGACTGAAGCTTGTTCTAATGAAAAGCGGTGTTGCTTGGAAGTTCTTTTTAAAATAGAAGCAAGACAGTCAAAGGCTCCACTGGGCTCAGCACCTGCTGCAGGCAGCACAGAAGGAAGGTGGCAACATCGTTAAACATGGTCCTTGACTGAAGGGTCTCAATGCTCTTTTCTTTTGCTGCATCAAAGTATGTTTTTTGTGCATGATGGGCAGAAAATAATATGGGAAACTAATATTAAAATCTAGTTTGCATTAACATGCTATGAAAATCTAGCACACACATTCCTTAAGTGAACTATAAAGCAGTTAATACTTCAGAAACATTTATTTTAATATAAACAAGTTACTGATAGAAAACAGCTGGAGTAGAAAATGTCATTCTGGACTCAATAGATAACTGAATTGATAGCATGGGATTTGAAGAGGCAGGAAAATTGATAAATGGTTCATGCACAGACACGATTAAATCATGAAGAACACAAAATTTAGAAAAATAATGAGTCATCTTCCCCGGGACTTTTGTGCCCATATCTATGAAAGGGATAGAATAAAACTTTCCTCCCAGTCTCAGCGAACTCTGACCTCTGGGAGGGACTGGGCTGTTTGCAGTCATGGAGTAGACGGTGCTCACAGGGCAGTTCCTCCACTTGGACCATAGAGCTTCCAAGTGGTGGGGAGGATGTGGAAGTCACGGTAAATCAGCTCTGTTCATGTTGCAGGATAAAATCACTCAATGTCTCATGTTTTGTTTTCATTTTCTTAAGATATGATTTCACAAATAAAAATTATACTTGGAGACTTCCTTATGTGTTGACCTGACTGCCAGCAGCTCCAAGAGTCGCCAAGAGATGAGCTTGCTCCCAACAGAAGGCGCTGGCCCTGTGTCCTGCTCCCACACGCAGGTCACAGTCCCACTCAGCCCAGGAGATGCTGAACCCTGTGGATTGAACACTAACATGTTTCATGGGTCCCTCCTCTCTGCCATCACTCATCTTTCTGCCCATCATTTCTGCTGATCATTTTCTTCTTGACATTGACCATGGCAGAATACTATACCCAGTACTCCTCATTCCATTCTCTCACATCCTTGCTTTACGTGGCCCCAGAATTAAGTTTCCAAGATTAAGCTCTTCTCTCTCCCCTAAACCTCTGTTTCTGCTCTCATGTATTGAGCGCCTCTCACCAGATGGCGCGAGACCTAATCTCAGTTGCCCTCAAGGGCAGGTGCCCTGGGCTTCCCCCTTGCACACTCATGTGCTTTATTAAGTGCTCCTCCCTTCCATCTGGGATGACTTTCTCATCCCTTCTTTGTCCTCCCACCCTTCAATGTTCTTTGGGAATTAAAAGCCTTCTCATTATTCAGTTGCATCGAAACAGTGACTTACAGGGAAAACATGAGTAAATATGAAAAATAATCCCACACACTAAGAGTTTTATAAAACGAATCATTTACTCTGCTCTGCCCTTTTCAAATGCTATCTCCTCCTGACCTTCCTTTGTTATAAATAGTGTTTAAATGTGATGATACTTATCATACATTAAATGTATCAGCATTATTGCTTTATCATGGGCGTTATCATTGTGTCTGGTTTTCTGTCTTGAGGGTCAGAGGCCAGTTGTTATTAAACAATTAAGAACAATTCGTGGATTTAATGAAGAGGTGATCCCACATTGAAACACTATGTAATTCTGCTTGCTGTCTTGAAGACCATAGGGTGTGGCAGGCCAGGAGTGAGAGCACCCAGTCATCTGGAGGGACAATGACTGTGTTATGGGACTCACAGCATCTGGCAGTATAAAGAGATTTCTTTTCACCCTTCTTCTTGGAAAAGTAAATTCCACAGCAAACTGCAGACTCGAGCTTATTATCTCCAAATACCATTTGAAAATAAGTGATCAGCACTGTGGAGTCATTAAATATACACAATTGGAAGATTGAGCTTATAATCTATGAGAAAGACTTGGAATATATCGCCTCATTATTTTATTTTATAGCCAAAGACATAACTTGCATTATGTTTCAGTGAACAATGGGCATCAAACCCTGACAAAATTACCTCATTTCTTTTTTATGCTTTCTCAATACAGGCAAATGCATTACAAACTCTAATTTATTCTGACCCAGAAATTGCTCTATGGCAAATTTCCGCAGGCCCTTGTGTGCACGAAACAGGAAGTCATTCATCGTAGGATTATTTTTTCCAAATCATTGTTTATATTCCCCAAAGTTAAAGTCAAATTAGTTTGCTCCTAGTCAACTTTCATTGTCTATTTCCCAGAAAATGACTCTATTACCAAGTACCGGAGACCTTCTGTCACATCTAAGAATAAGAACAACTAACAGACGTATTCACAGTCACACCAGCAACAATGAAAGTGGTTGTGCCCGAGTCAGATGACTGGATCCCGTGTATCTGAGTCTGCTGAGATGTAGTGTGCCACATCAGAGGATGAGCGGGAAGTAGGCCACAAAGGCAGGGCTCCCAGGCGGCCTTTTGCTGTCTTCATCCTGGCCTCTGTTCACAAGACTCTTAGTTCCCTAGGAGGACCTGACACCATTAAACCTCCTTAACATGGAAAAGCCCAGACATTTTCACTCCTGTACTCATCGCTGTTTATTGAGAATTCGATGTAGAGTGAGGAACCAGCCACAGAGAGGACATGCCATAGGATTTTGCTCCGATGAAGTTCAGAGCAGAGGAGGCTAATCCCCTGAGATGCAAACCAGGATAGTGTCACCAGTAGTAGGGGCTGTTCTGTGACTGGAGGGGAGTGGGGTGTTCTGTGACTGGAGGGAGTGGGGTATTCTATGACTGGAGGGGAGTAGGGTGTTCTGTGACAGGAGGGAGTGGGATGTATGTGACTGAGGGGAGTGAGGGGTGTTCTGTGAGTGGAGGGGAGTGGGGTATATGTGACTAGATGGGAGTGGGGTGTTCTGTGACTAGAGGGGAGTAGGTGGGGAGTTCCATGGCTGAAGGGAGTGGGGTGTTCTATGAGTGGAGGGGAGTGGGGTGTTCTGTGACTGGAAGGGAGTGGGGTGTATGTGGCCAAAGGGGAGTGGGGTGTTCTGTGATTGGAGGGAAGTGTGGTGTTCTGTGATGGGAGGGAGTGCTGTGTATGTGACTGGAGGGAAGTGGGGTGTATGTGATTGGAGGGAAGTGGGGGGTGGTTCTGTGACTGGAGAGAGTGGGGTGTTCTGTGACTGCAGGGACCCGGGGAGACACTGGGGTGCTGGGGGCTCCTTTGCTTTCATCACAGTCGTCAGGCATGCATTTCAGCAGAAATTCCCTGAGATGGTTGCCCTTACTGTATATTTGTTATACTTGAGAAATTTTGTCTAGTTTTAAACAGAAGCGAAATAGAGTGGTTTGACAATCAACAGCTTATATGGACCCCCTTTCGTCAACAGGCACCAATGGAAAGGCGACAGAGGCCGCCTGCTGGCAGCCCGAGGCGCGCGGAAGGCCATCTGTCAGCCTTCTTCTGTCCTCTCGAATCGCTCTAACCCTTCGTGAGTCTTGTCTGTGGCCCAAGCGAAGAGGATACACTCTCCCACTGTGGTTCTCAGATCATGTTCCTGTGAATCAGGGGCTTCTGAGTGCTGGGCTGAGGGCGTACTGCTACTGAAATTGAATAATAGTAGCCTTTCCCCCCATTTTGCAGAAAATTTAATGGGTGATATTTTCTTTGTTTGATATTTGTTCTTTTGTAGAATTTCCTTTAATCTCTGTTATCTGCTATCACCTTTCTTTCACTGAGCTTTTACCAAAAGCAAAATTGGGGAGCAAATAGCAGATTTAAAAGCATATGAACTCTGGTGATGCAGAGTTTGACGGCTCACTGCTTCCAGGTGAACGTGCTGGTCCTGCATTAGTGGTTGCCAGGACATGGTAAAATACATCTAAGTGGCACAGTGCTGTTTGGATGTGCCAAGATTTGGGTTCCAGTTCTGGGCATCCAAACCATTGGAGAATTCTTCCCTGCAGTGTGTAGAGAGGCTTCACCCTATAAACTTGGAGGAAGAGCCAAGTTAGTTGTGTATTCTAGACCAAAGCAAAACAGACCTTTTTCGCTCCTTCAGGCAGAGCATCATTGTGGTGACTGAGCCCCGGGTTTTCTCCAGGTTGCACCGCTGGGCTGAGGTCTCACCTAAACCCTCCTGCTGGAGCACAGAGGAGGCGAGGGGACCATGCTGTTAGGGCAGAATGAAGCAGGGGTTTTTATGCTTTAATTTTTCAAAATATCCTCTTCTATCATTCTAGGGACAATTGCATGCCAGTCTTGTTTTATAGATCAGGGAAGGGATATCAAGACTAATTAAACAGAAAGTTTATATGGAAGTTATACATATATTTAGTTTGCGGCCAAAGTCAGGCTTCAAAACTAAAACCGCTGACCATGAGCCTAAGCCTTGTTTTAGGTCCACAGAAAAGTTGAGAGGAAGGTACAGGGATTTCCCACATACCCACTGCCCCCACAGGCACAGCCCCCGCAACACCCCCCCCCGCCCCATTATCAACATCCCCACCGGTGGGACATTTGTTAGAATTTATAAACCTACACTGACACGTCATTATCACCCAGAGTCCACTTCTGACCTGAGGGCTCATTCTTGGTGTTGTAAAGTCTATGGGTTTGGACAATTATGTGACAGGTCCACCATTAGCATGTCGTTCAGAGTGGTTTTGCTGCCCTAATAATCCTCCGCTCTCCCGTTCCTTCCTCCCTCCCCCTGCCGCTGATCTTTCTACTGTCTCCACAGTTTTGCCTTGTTCAGGGTGTCTTATAGTTGGAATCATAAAGTATTAATATGTACCCATTTGTTCCTAAGATTTTTAATCCATTCTTTAAAGAGAAAAATATTTATTGAAAATGTTCTTTGTTTAATGTCCCCTAAATGACACTGAGAACTTCATTTTGAATCAGGCTAACAGATGCCTCCTGCCCTGAGTTCTGGGACACTAAGTAGTTTATTTAGACTATAAGTATTTAACGATTTTACCAAAATAATTTCACCCTGGGAGATGCAACAGACATGGTACTTTTGTCCTTCCTGTCTGACTCTAACAGACACGCATGCCTTTACCTACTGCTATCCTAGAAATAGTGTATACAGATGGCAGAGCCCTTTAGGGACTCAAGTGGTTAAAGCAGAGAGAAGCACAGAGAGGAAAACAAACAGGAGAAGATCTTCAGGGTAGAGGCCCACTGACTCTGGGAGGGGTCAGCTTGGGGGTCAGCTGGCGGCTCTCAGTGTGTCAGCCAGATCTGGGGCTGCCTGAGGGACAGAAACTTCATCAATCTATTCCTAGATAACTATCCAAAACACAAAAGAAAATAAAATCCCGGAAGGCAGGTAATTAAAAACCCAAAGCATGCGGTTCACAGAAGGAGCCTTGAGATTTTGAAAACAGGTTTTAATTTTGGGTTGAGGTAAGTGAAAACACAGATGAAAGGTCCATGTTAAGGTGACTTCAAAGTAGTTGCCTACACCTTTGAGGAGGAAAATGGTTGTCAAACCCCCTTATTGATAACATCATCCTTGCCTGCGCCTGGCTCTTTGGTGTTATCAGATAATTTGTCGCTTTCTCTCCCTTCTGAGACCATGAAGCTGGTCTCCCACCTTTCATCTCCCCCACAGCCTCTCTTATCTCCGTTCACTATCTGAGGATATGATGAGGGAACTGATGAAGTGATGCTGGATAGCGTTGAAAGGACAGTGGTGGAGGCTTGTTGTGACCCAGATGTATAGTCTCCAGTGTTTGGCTATTGGAGATAGGTGTGCCACCCATGGGCCACAATGACACAGATGCTCAGCAGTCCAGGTTTTATTTGCTGAAGTTGAAAGTTTGCATCAAATGTGGTAAATGCTACTTGGACATTTAGATCAGATACCTAAACTCTTTGTATTTTTTTTTTTTTTTTTTACTGTAAAGACTCATTCAGTAAACACTTTAGAGTTAGTTTCCATTCTTCAGTGATTTCAGAATTCTGAGAAGCTACTTCTGTGTCCTGGTAAACTCCATGAACCAAGGAGGCAGCTTCTGAGAGGAGGTGGACCACAGCAGTGGGGACACTGCCCCAGGGTTTGCCAGCTTCGTACGTGATGCAGTGGTAAAGAATCCACCTGCCAAGGCAGGAGCCGCAGATTCAATCCCTGGGTCAGTAAGATCTCCTAGAGGAGGAAATGGCAACCCACTCCAGTATTCTGCCAGAATAATCCCGTGGACAGAGGAGCCTAGTGGGCTACAGTCCATGGGCTTGCAAAAAAGGAGTGTACAACTTGGCCACTAAAAAACCGTTTAGTCTAATCTGTATACCACGGCAGCCCACTTTAAACCCTCAGTAACAACAGGTGTCACTGGTTCCTCCTGCACAGTCCCTATGACTTAGGAGAGTCTTTCTCTTTGAGTTCACCCACCTGGTTCGTGCAACATTGAAAGGTCTCGGGAGCAGAAGGGTGAGCAGAAGCAGTGGTGTCCTGCCCGCGAGGCCCCAGCGTGCGGCACTCGGTCTCCACTGTGACAGGAACTCGGGAGAAGCAGGGGGAGAGGCTGCGGAGGGTCCAGGGAGACTCCCAGTCCAGTGATGATCATAGCACCTGTCTTCATTTACTGAGTCCTGCTTTGATTTTCAGCCATATTTTGTAGGTTTTAGCATACACATTCTGCACATATTTTGTTAGATTTACGCCTAAGCATTTGATTTTTGGGTCTGTGGTAAATAGGATCTCTGTACTGATTATTCATTTCTAGCATGAGAAATACAGTTGATTTTCTTACATAGACTTTGCATGAGTCAGTATTCTGCAATATTGTGAAATTTATCCTTGCTTTGTAGATTTTTTATATTCCATGGTAATTTCTCGGTAGATAACCATGTCTTCTATAAACAGAGACTTCAGATGTCCAACAAGTAGGGTAGGATAGTTAGTAGTGGTGAGAGAGGTCATCCTTGCCTTGTACTTACTTTGATGGACAGCCATTCAGTTTTTAATCATAAACTAATAATGCTAGTTTCATGTTTTTCATGCATGCCACTTAGAACATTAAGGTAGTTTCCTTCTATACCTACTTTACTGAGAATTTGTATTATGAATAAAGATTACTTTTTTTGTCAACCATTTTCTGAATCTACTGTGCATTATCTTATTAATATGGTAAATTGCTTAGACTGATGTCCTGATATTGAACCAGCTTTAAATTCCTAGGACAAATATAACTTTCTACTACTATATCATCCTCTTCATACTTTGCTGGATTTAATTTGCCAATGTTTGATTGGGAATAGTTGTGTTTATACTCATGAGAGAGGTTACTGGTGTATCTTATATTATCTTTGTCTAGTTCTCATATGAGGGCAATGCTGGTCTTGTTTTCTACTTTTTATTTTTTTCTGTATCTTAAAAGAGATTATGTAGAATTTCCACCAATTCTTTCTTAAGTATTTGCTATACTTCATCATCTGACCTGATGTTTTCTTCATCACAAGATTATTAACTACAAATTCAAGTTCCTTAATAGATACAGGACTGCCTTAGTGACCTGTGTCTTCTTGAGGGAGCTTTGGTAGTTCTGTCTTTCAAGGAGTTGGTCAGTATCATCTAAACTGTTGACTCTTTAAGCGTGGTTTTTCCTTTTTATCCTTTGTATCCACCTATATTTCTGTTTAATTCTCAAGAGTAGGCAGGGGCACATTCCTGGACTGTGGTTCCATGGCCTTTCCTGCCCCTCTACCAGCTTTGGTCTGGACTCAGCATACATTTTTTTCTCTTCTTGTAGGGTTGAGGGGATTTTTTTTTTCTTCTTTTACACCCTCATAGCTGAAATGGGTTTTCATCAGCATGCTAAGGTAATGTTATATCCATAGATTACAGAATTTTTTACATTCTTTGGGGATTTCTAGGATTGTGCCTACGGATTGGGTTTTCATGACCTTCCTATAGTGGGGGTGGTTCTCCTCTCTAAGTCTATAGCGTAGGGAATCCTCTCAGCTCTGTTACGGTTTTGATAGAGATTCTCTGGTTTTGTTGTGGATGGAGAAGCATGTAATCTGACAACTGGAGGATGGAGGCTGTGTTGGCAGCACCAAAACTCTGCTCTCTCTAACCCCAGCCATCCCATCTCCCTAAGTTTCCCCCCACCCCAACCTTCCCCCCCGCACATGAGCTCCAGCTTGTTCAGAGAATAGTATCCTCCCCTCTTCTCGCTGCTACCTACAGGAGCCAGTCTCATCTCTGATTCTGGGCAAGTCGGTGGCTTCCCACCTTCAGCTCTCAAATGCGACCCAGAATAGCCACTAGCTCGTTGCTTGGTGCTTTTCCTTGGGAGTTTCAGAGTGTCTGTCTTTCTAGTTCTGTGTGCCTGAGTGGGAACTGGACACCATTTGTCAGCTTTCTGTCTCTCAAAATCTTCATTTTTCACTATAAAAAAATATGGAAAGGATTTGTCATAAATAATAAGAAAGTAAAAGTATTAATTTCAGTATTAACAACGACATTTTATTTGACTTGTTTAGACACTCAGTCACGTCTGACTCTTTGTGACCCCATGGACTGTAGCCTGTCAGGCTCCTCTGCCTATGGAATTCTCCAGCAAGAATACTGTAGTGGGTTGCTATTTCCCCCTCCAAAGTATCAATTTCAGTATAACAATGACATTTTATTTGACTACCCAACATATACTTAGTATTTCCTACAGCTAGTCACCTTGCAACGTGATTTATATAACTGACATCTGAGTTTTAAAACAACACAACAACATGGGTAGCATTATTGTAGTTTTCTATTTTTCTGGTTTAGAAAACTAAAGTCTTAGTTTTAGTTTCTCCAAGTCACAAAACCGAAATAAAACACACAGGACTGTAAACGTGTTAATTATTACTTTTGTTCATCAGGATACATTCAGTGTGTTTATGGAACATGAATGATAGAATATGTATCAGCATGCAGAATTACTGTGCTTAATATACACTGCCAAAGCCTTTGACTGTGTGGATCACAATAAACTGTGGAAAATTCTGAAAGAAATGGGAATACCAGACCACCTGCTCCACAAGCTGGAGCTCATGTGCGGGGGGGAAGGTTGGGGTGGGGGGAAACTTAGGGAGATGGGATGGCTGGGGTTAGAGAGAGCAGAGTTTTGGTGCTGCCAACACAGCCTCCATCCTCCAGTTGTCAGATTACATGCTTCTCCATCCACAACAAAACCAGGGAATCTCTATCAAAACCATAACAGAGCTGAGAGGATTCCCTACGCTATAGACTTAGAGAGGAGAACCACCCCCACTACAGGAAGGTCATGAAAACCCAATCCATAGGCACAATCCTAGAAATCCCCAAAGAATGTAAAAAATTCTGTAATCTATGGATATAACATTACCTTAGCATGCTGATGAAAACCCATTTCAGCTATGAGGGTGTAAAAGAAAAAAAAAATTCCCTTCAAGCCTACAAGAAGAGAAACCTGTATGAAGGTCAGGAAGCAACAGTTAGAACATGGAACAACAGACTGGTTCCAAATAGGAAAAGGAGTACGTCAAGGCTGTATATTGTCACCCTGCTTATTTAACTTATATGCAGAGTACATCATGAGAGATGCTGGGCTGTATGAAGCACAGGCTGGAATCAAAATTGCTGTGAGAAATATCAATAACCTCAGCTATGCAGATGACACCACCCTTATGGCAGAAAGTGAAGAAGAACTAAAGAGACTCTTGATGAAAGTGAAAAAGGAGAGTGAAAAAGTTGGCTTAAAGCTCAACATTCAGAAAACCAAGATCATGGCATCCAGTCCCATCACTTCATGGCAGATAGATGGGGAAACAGTGGAAACAGTGGCTGACTTTGTTTTGGGGGGCTCCAAAATCACTGCAGATGGTGATTGCAGCCATGAAAATAAAAGACGCTTACTCCTTGGAAGGAAAGTTATGACCAACCTAGACAGCATATTAAAAAGCAGAGATGTTACTTTGCCAACAAAGGTCTGTCTAGTCAAGGCTATGGTTTTTCCAGTGGTCATGTACGGATGTGAGAGTTGGACTATAAAGAAAGCTGAGAGCCGAAGAATTGATGCTTTTGAACTGTGGTGTTGGAGAAGACTCTTGAGAGTCCCTTGGACTGCAAGGAGATCCAACCAGTCCATCCTAAAGGAGATCAGTCCTGAATGTTCACTGGAAGGACTGATGTTGAAGCTGAAACTCCAATGGTTTGGCCACCTGACACAAAGAGCTGACTCATTGGAAAAGACCCTGATGCTGGGAAAGATTGAGGGCAGGAGGAGAAGGGGACAACAGAGGATGAGATGGCTGGATGGCATCACCGACTCGATGGACATGGGTTTGGGTGGACTCAAGGAGTTGGTGATGGACAGGGAGGCCTGGCATGCTGCGGTTCATGGGGTCGCAAAGAGTCGGACACAACTGAGCGACTGAACTGAACTGAACTGAACTGAACATACACTGCACTTTCCATATACATGGAATGCAGTACAGAGTAAGATCATACTATCATGGATGAATTGGTGAGCTTATATCAGGAGTACCAAATGCCTAATTAGAACAGCTTCTTAGAGAAAGATTTCCAACAAGTGATAACAAAGAATACCAATATTTGGGGATACCAATATAATTTAATATTATACAAATAAAGAATATGTAGTTTTCCCAAGATAAGTATAATAACAGTGAGATACTAATTAAAATATTGTGGTAACATCCTGAATCCAAGTTTCTAAAAATTTCTTTATGTAAATGACTAATAGGATCTAAGTTTTCATTAGAAGAAACCCACTGAATAAATGTTACAACAAAAACTCTTAGAACTGTACTAATTTAACAGAAAAGAAAAGAGAGTCTTTATTTCATTATTTACAGTATTGAGAAAGTAAAACTCTTGAAGTGTTGCAGTGACAATTATTGTACAACTCAAATGTGCAAATAATTTATGAGGAAAGCCTAGAGACCAAACTCAGCTTATTCAAAACAAACAACTTAATTAGGAGCTAGTAATATTTTACTGTAATTGGCATATAAGCACACCCCTGACAAATGTTGACTTTTATCAATTTGATCACAAGATAAAATTAACTTGTGATTAATTAGGTTAGTTACTGTTTAGCAAAACTGAAGACATCTGATTTGCTTAGATTTAGGGGGAAAATTGAGTTTCTTCAGTAACTCAAAATAGACATTCAGGTGAATCAACAAATTGTTTCCTAATTTATATTTTAATTGTTCTGTTCCAATCCAAGAAAATTTACAGGGGATGAAATATTATGAGGACAATTCAAGAGCATTGTTGCTATGTGACCTATGGTGGACACATTGGAACAAATTTCTAGAACTCCTGAGTTGGAGAACTCAAACTATTTTATTTTAAGGTTTGCTGTGAAGCTAACATAATCAAGGCAGCTTGGTGATGTTGAAAGACTAGACATGTAGATCATTGTCAAGGAAAGAACATAGTCGTATATGAGTTGTTACTCATGGCCATAGGGATTTGCCCAACTGATGTGAAAACTTATGTGTACACAAAATCCTGCACATCGGTGTTTATTGAAATTTTGTCTATAAGATCCCCAAATGGAAGCAAAGAAAATTCAGTAGTTGAGTTGATTTTAAGCTCTGTTATAGCTATATAATAGACTCTTATCAGAGATATAAGGAAATGAGCTAGAAGGTTATGAAAAGAGAATAATGAATCTTAAGTGTGTATGTCAAAATGAAAAAAAGCCAGTCCTTAAAAAGGCACATATCACTGTGTCCCATTATATAACATTCTGAAAGGTAAAACTGTAGTGACAGGAGAAGATGAAGGTTTGCCAGGGTGTCAGGATGTGGGGGAGGGGATGACCAGATGAGAAGCACAAGGAAGGATTTCGGTGGTGACACTGTTTTGCAGATGCTCTAATGATGAATTCAAGATGTTGAGCATTGAGCAAAATGTGCAGAACTTTGAGGCAGAAAAAGTAAACCTTAATATATGCAAATTAGAATCATTTATAAGGTGAGGATACCAGGACTGAATGTAAAATGTGACAAGTAACTTTAATTGTGTTATAGATGTATGAAGTGGGATCTGACATAAGTAAATTTGAAAAAGAGCGGCACTTGTAAGAATTAAGGCAAAAAGAACTATGCTTAAACACTGTACTGTGTTTGATAAAATTAAGGGTTCACTCAGTGATAAGGATTGACAATTTTAAAATGCTGAAGGTCTGTATTGGAACTGAACAGTGAAGTTAATGGACAGCGGGCAGTGGGGGCAGGTGTCCTGTTGCTGGGGGAGGTTACAGGTGAGGTAGGGAAGAGGCCGGAACAAACCATGTTGTGGTGGAGATTGTGAATGTCAGCATGAGTTCTCCTTCACCTTAGACACTGGTGTTCTTATATCAAAATGTTTAAATAAACATGGGGTTGTATAACACCTGTGGCTCCCTGCTGTGTTCTTTGAGAAGGCCTTGAAATAAAAATCCATTATCAATGAGCACACTTAGCTCCCAGATCTTGGTTTCTAATGCCATTCTCCAAGGAAAGCAGCCAGGACTCCAAGAAGGAACGGCTGAAAGTGGAGAAGAAAATACACAAGACGATGACACTGGCACTTTCACCCTATAGTCATCTCCCCCAAACACATTGTTGTAGCCTACCCATGAGGAGATATCCTGGGTGGGGCCCTGCAACAGGAGAAGACATTAAGAATAAACTGAGGAGATATGAATCAGTCACTGGTCTTATTTATTAATAATGTATTAATTTCAGCTCATTAATTTTGACAAATGTATCATGCTAGTATAAGACGTTAATAATAGAGGAAGCTGTGTGCAAGCCATCTGAGCACCCTCTGAAGTATAGTCAAAACAATTATGTAAATATGAAATTGTTCCAAAATAGAAACGTTTATTTAAAAAATCCTTAAGTGAATGTAAAAGTGAAGACAGGAAATCGTGCTAGGATTGACCACAGCTGTGGATAAATGATCGTTGGGGATTTAGAAGTAGTAACAGAATTTTAAAGCTACCTACATGGTTGTTATATATAAGCTTTTCCCTACTGTCTCAGGTCATCCAAACCTTCAGTGTGGTTTAGCTAAGATACCTCCCAATGCCTTCATCAAACTTGAAATTTTCCTTAGGATGTCTCCCCATCTTTCTCAGCTAGGATTAACAGGATGGTGTAAATGTGCAACAGTGTTACTAGTGTGACAATGACAGTGAGATTAACTTAAAAATATAACCCTAAATTTGTATGCATTTTCCTTAAATTTTTTAAATCATTTATGCAATTATTATTTTATTTGTTATCCAGAAATATTTTTTGAGTTAATTATAATATTTAATGTTTGTTGTTTTTACTTGGAAAATAAATAAATACATATAGATGTTCTTCAATTTTTTTCAAGAAAATGAGACTTTATTACTTTGTGTCCCAATATTTAAAATCCACAAAAATGGCAAAAAAATAGTATTTCCTTTTCTTTTGATTTAATACCTGTGTTATTCTGGATTGAGCACCTATATCTTTTGCAAACATTAAATTCTCAAAGAAAGAAACTTTACACAATATGTTAATGTCAACACTTTTACATAACTGGTTCCATCTTTTTCAGTGCTTAATAAATATTTGAATAAGAAATACACAGTCACGGGTCTCTTTTCACTTGAATGTTAACATTCATTCTCAATTTTAATTTTGGAAATAATCGTATCTTCATGATGGATTAATTAATTTAATGAGAGGAATAAGTATTCAAATGCCTTGCAAAAGTAGACAAAAGAAGCTGTGGTAAGCAGAATCTAAAACACACACATGCATGGTGAACTAATTAGAAAAGATAGACTTTCAGACTATTGAAAAGCATTTTAGTTTCCTAAACTGTAGTTTTTATCATATAACAAAACTAAAAATTAGTGTACCTTTTGGAAACTTGTAAATTAACTTGAAAGAAAAGTTATGACCAACCTAGACAGCATATTAACAAGCAGAGACATTATTTTGCCAGGAAAGGTCCATCTAGTCAAAGCTATGGTTTTTCCAGTAGTCACGTATGGATGTGAGAGTTGGACTATAAAGAAAGCTGAGCACCGAAGAATTGATGCTTTTGAACTGTGGTGCTGGAGAAGACTCTTGAGAGTCCCTTGGACTGTAAGGAGGTCCAACCAGTCCATCCTAAAGGAAATCAGTCCTGAATATTCATTGGAAAGACTGATGTTAAAGCTGAAGCTCCAATACTTTGGCCACCTAATATGAAGAACTGACTCATTTGAAGAGACCCTGATATTGGGAAAGATTGAAGGTGGGAGGAGAAGGGGACGACAGAGGATGAGATGGCTGGATGGCATCACCGACTCAGTGGCCGAGAGTTTGAGAAAACTCTAAGAGTTGGTGAAGGACAGGGAGGCCTGGTGTGTTACAGTTCATGGGGTCACAAAGAGTCGGACAGGACTGAGCAACTGAACTTAAAGTGAAAGTGAGGTTGCTCAGTCGTATCTGACTCTTTGCAACCCTATGGAATGTAGCTCACCATTCTTCTCTGTCCATGGGATTTTCCAGGCAAGAATACTAGAGTGAGTTGCCATGTCCTTCTCCAGGGGATCTTCCCGACCCAGGGATCAAACCCAGGTCTCCTGGATTGCAGGCAGATTCTTTACCGCCCAAGCCACCAAGGAATCCCTAACTGAACTGAACTGAACTGAACTGAAATTAACTACACTGTGTGTTCCCATGAACTTGCTCCAGGCAGTTCTCTCTCCACAGTAAGGAGAGACACACCCATAATGTTGGTTCCTCTGGGTCTACACTCCATGGAAGCCAGTTTCTCCCAACACAAGATATGTAGCTGGGCAGGAGCTACAGTGCCTACTGACTGGGGTATATTTGCCTAAAACCCTGTGAGTGTCCTTTTAAAACAGTTTTAGGATAGAAATACTGAACCTGTCTTATGATAAGAACCGCCTGTGGTTGAAAACATAATATATAAATCACTTAAAGTTTCACATAAACATGGTGGTTTCAACCTTAGCCCTAAATGTTGCAAATTAATCTTGTTTTGATACTTCCCAGAGTTTTCAGTTCTGTTTTACATAGGATAACATACTGCTACCATTTTCAGTGCTCTTAAATCTGTGGGTTGATATTCCCATTTCTTAAATTTCATGTTGATTTTTCTCACTCTAAGTTAATGTGTCATAAAAGAAAACTCCGTTTTAGAAAAAGCTAGTGAATTTCTCTAATTTTCCTCATTTTCATTTCTGTCATCTAGGTATTTGTTTCCATTAGCATGGAAGCAGCATGAGGAAGTTTCCATGTTTGAAAATTGCTGTAATTCTCCAATCTAAGTTTCCTCTGATATAGAATGTAAACAAAGCTGGTAGATTGCTTTCACAAAAGTGCTGTGAACACATGTTACTGTTCCTGGACTCACTGCTTTTAGCTGTAAAAACTGTTAGCAGGAAGGCATTCCCAATGGCCCTCCTGCTATCAGAACCACCAGCAGCAGACAAGGACACTTCCCTGAGAGTGGAAGTGTCCAGTACAGTGAACAGTGCCTGCCCCACATAGAAAACATTGTTCGGAGTGCTGGCTCCAGAATTGCTGGGTCTTCCTGCATCTCAGAGGGCTTCTCTAGTAGCTCAGCTGGTAAAGAATCCTCCTGCAATACATTAGACCCGGTTTGATTCCTGGGTCAGGAAGATCCCCTGGAGAAGGGAATGGCTACCCACTCCAGTATTCTGGCCTGGTGAATTCCAGGGACTGTATACTCCATGGGGTTGCAGAGTCAGACACGACAGAGCTACTTTCACTTCAATTCACTTCTTTTCTTTCATCTCAGAGGGAGTGGACAGGGGTGAGGATAAGTGTTCCCCACACCCTTTCCCAAACAGAGCCAGACCTAACGTGGAGTCCCCGGGAGAGCTCTTCTGTGCTAAGGACCCTGCCTGCCTCCCCAGCTTGGGAACAGCTGCCTCCTGCAAAACCTTGCATTTTGCATCCAGTTCTCATATATTTCCCGCTTTTGGTTATAGCTGGAGTTCATTTCAAGAGAGCAGCCAGTTGGAATTGTGGTATTTTCCTCTTTAAAGCTCCCAGGTTGGTATACTTTAGAATCATCCGGAAGATGTAACACAGAGCGCTGGATCTCACCCCCAGGATTTCTAATTCTGCAGACTGAGCAGAGACATAGATTTGCATTTCTAGCAAGTTCTAACACTCTTGGCCCAGTCAACCTCTCAGAGAACCAGCTTTCTACACCTCCTGGCACCACTGCTCCTTATACATTGACAAGGTACTTTGATGAGGGAGCTACCTAAAATATGCTCTAAAACAACTTTGGAATTTTTTTTTCCTACTGTATTTTATAGTATCAATAGATGCATTCCTAATTCACTTGTTACAATTTACATGTAATATAAAACATGGGATACAAACTCATTAAGTCCGCGAGAATGGTAAATTACATGGAAGCAGTCATTCTTGTTGATGGAGGGAATACATCGCTTTTCAGGGAGATGCTTGTTAAGAAACAGTAAGATTCTACAACTCTGCTTCTCTCTTGGACTTCCAGTGCTGGGACTCTCTTCTGTTTAATGAATAACCAGATTCATAAACAAAGATTTATGCCCAAGAATATTGAGCATCAATATTCAGAGAGTCAAATATCAGAAAGAGTCTACCTGTCCAGCAGTGAGAAAATGGGCATAGAAAACTTGGTAAACTGTTAAGGAAGAGTCCACTGAACCCTGTGAATTTAAATGCAATTATAAAGTGCCTTTCCATCAAAATGTTTGTGAATGAAATACTGATTTTAAAAGGAGGCCCATTTTCAACAGCATAGATCAGAAATTAAAAAATATGATGAGTCTCTTAAACTTTAGGATCAAGTTTCGTTTCCTCACCTGCCTTCTTTGAAGAGCAGTGCCCTCAAGGGTTCTGAACAAAGAAAACCCAACAAAGCCTCTTTTTCACATATGCTCGGGAGACAGGCCAACATTTCGTGATGCCGGAGGGCTTCCTCTGGGCCTCCTTGTTCTTTCTCATCGCTGCTGTGATGGCTTTGAGATGAAGTAGGTACAGAAGGCATTCATCACAAGAAATAGAACCATTGCTTTATTCAAAACATTTAAAAAGCAAATACAATAAATCAGGTGTTCTTTTTCCTTTGCAAGTATTAAATACAGATGTACTGTATGCATATGAAATTTTTGATTAAAATGTCTTTCACCAGCCTGTCTCTTTAATTAAATAAAGCTTGTTTGGTATTAATCAAGGCACAAAGAATTTATACCCCAAATCCAGATTAATTAAAAGCCTGGAGCTTGAAGAACAGACTGTGTATAAAGACAAAAATAAATCAATCCAAACATGATATTTATGAATATGGACTGTTTGTGGGCAAAATATAAATAATTTAGATGGAGTAATATATGTCAGATATATGATAGGATTATTTTATATTATAGAATGTATTTACATGTAAATCTGAACTCACGTTTTGAATTAAGGTTTCTATTTTTAACATTTATTGTTCATTACAGAGTGATGATAGCTCTTCCTGGCTGATCCTCTCACAAATCCTGAAGCTCTCTACTACCTGCTCAAATGCATCAGGAGAGTGAGTCACATGGCATCATCTCCCTTTGTGTGAGTTTGGTTTGATCTTATTCAGCATAATAATGCTTACCTCCCCAAATGAAGTACCATCCAGTCACTGTATCCGGAATTGCTAGGGCCCAGCTCCTGCATAGAATTTGGTATGTTAAGTTCATTGGTATATTCACCAAATTAAAACATGTATTAGTCTTTAGTTACTTTTTAAACGAGAATGCAATCAAAACATTTGACCACATATAGAACTAAAAAATGTATGACTACTGATTCACATATGGAAATGTCCTTTTCCCACACACACACACACATAAACACACCACAGACACACACACACACATATTTGTATGAGACATATTATCTGATTCTCACTGGAGCTTTTCAGATGAGAAAGACCAAATTTGAGCTCAGATATTCTAACTCTAAATTTAAGATTTACTCTATTACAGCCATATGTGTGTGTGTGAGTGGCTCACTCATGTCTGACTCTTTGCAACCCCGTGGACCGTAGCCTGCAAGGTTTCTCTGTCCATGGAATTCTCCAGGCAAGAATACTGGACTGGGTTGCCATTTCCTCCTCCAGGAGATGTTCCCGACCCAGGGATCGAACCCAGGTCTCCTGCACTGCAGGCAGATTCTTTACCATCTGAGTCACCAGAGAAGCCCATTACAGCCATATATCACATGTTAACCTTCTATGTAAGAAGAAAAATGATTTTAATTCAGTTGATGATCTCTGTTAGAGTGGAGCAAGCCCTGGACTATCTGGAATTTCGTGTCACTTAGCAACAGTCCTGGCTGACAAGAGGCCCTCAAGAAATGTTGGTCCTCCTCCTTCTCTCCTCTTCTGTTCTTTTTTTCCCTCACCTGCATCCACATTTCTTACTTTTATATTTCTATCCTATTTCAGGAGGACAGTAATGAGACAATGAGAATAGATTGTACATTTGATCATTACACAAAATAAAAGCAAGTACTTATAAAAGCGGTGTTTCTAATCAGTTGGGAAGAGGATGTTTTATTCAGGAAAGATTGTGAGTATTCATTTAGGCAAGATTGGGAGATCCTTGCCAAATACAAATGTAAAAACTAAATTCAATGAAGAGAAATCTAAAAGAACGTTGTATAATGCCATGTACCATGTCTTGGAAATTCTTATTAAGTCTGATACCTTAGAAGCACTGACTCAAAGATGTAACCTTCCAAATAATCTCGAAGCCCTGTGCACACACTGATGTGCACAAACACACACACACACACACACACACATGCAAACATACAGAGACACACATGGCAAACATATGCACAGCGCCACACACAGACACACCCACATACACGCAAGTTACTACAAATTTATAAAAATGCAGTATTGGGTAGAGATCCTGATGCATATGAACTGTTAGTAGCTTCTATTTTCATCATCAGCATTTTTATTATTATTAACAGTTAAATGAATAAATTCTTTAAGACATTTAATTATAACTTTCAAATCAAATTAATACTTGTGTTACTTTTTACCATGGATATTGATGTCTGTAATGATCTCAGTTTTTTTTTAAAAAATTAGATATTTTTAAAGTTACAAATCATAATAGTAAAATATAGGAAGAGACCCAATTCTTTCCAGCTATAATAAAATTTAACAAAATTTGAGTTTTTTGTAAAATTACATATAAGTAATTTGTTATAGCATCTTAATTTTCAGTTACTCAGTATGTTGTTTAGTTGCTAAGTCATGTCTGGCTCTTTGTGACCCCATGGACTGTAGCCTGCCAGGCTCCTCTGTCCATGGGATTTTCCAGGCAAGAACACTGGAGTGGATTGCCACTTCCTTCTCCGAGGATCTTCCAGACCCAAGGATTGAACCCACGTCTCCTACGTTGGCAGGCATGTTCTTTACTGCTATGCCACCTGGGAGGCCCCACCAATTACTCATATTTTTTGAAAAATTATGGACTTGACAGTGTACATAGTTTTCTCTGTTTGAAATGGTGTAAATTATAATATTGCATGTCCAGATTAAAGTATAAAGCAATAACTGAAAATGTTAAATGCTGCCAAAAGCTCAGAAACAACAGAAGGAGAACCAGTGAGTCACCCAAGCAGTGATTAGTGAACGCTGTGTGCTCACACCAAAAAATCAGTTGGCAAACCAAGAGCCTCCAACCAGACAGGGTGAGGCTCAGGAGTGCGTTGTTATTAACGCCGCTTATCTAGCAAGAAAGCAGTGACTTTATTCTTCACTGTGACTGGTTATGATTCTAGAATTTTCCCAAATGATGGGGAATTGGTCAGTGGTGACCTCATAGCATCCTCAGGAAACAGTTTGTTTTGCTTATGTTTCCAGAGCAGAAACAAGGAGTCACGCGAGTCTCACAGAAGAAGCATAATTAAACTTCGCCTGTGTGACTATACTGATTTTGTCTGCTCGGGGAGTTTTTAGGGCTGGTTTCTGTTTCAGGCTGTAACAAGGGCATGCACATTCACACTGCAAAGCCATCCCCAAAACAATGAAATTGTTTCCCTTTTAAAGGTAATGGAAACCTTGCAGAATCTATACTTTCAGTTTATTCCCTGATTAATGACAAGTACCAAAAAATCATGAGATTTGCAGCATTTGTAAAGGAAAGATTTTTAGCAGAAAAAGGAGGTGTCTGTGCTTTCTTTTGTTTGTTAATGTACAGCAGATGAGGTCTATTTGTTTGTAGAGATGAATTTGTAGAAGAATTTGGAGCTTGCATCGGTTGTTTATTCTGAGTTTTGCTGAGTAACCACATCTCAGCCTCTTCTGTAGACTCTTCTGTAGACTCCAGAGATCCAGGAACACATTCCTGCTATCCCATGGTTTTTCTTTCTCTTGTGGGAAACACTCACCACTGAACATCTCAAAGCAAAACAGAAACAGTTGTCTAGAGTCTGACAGTGGTGATGGGAGGGGGGGAAATTAAGCAGAAGGATGGGAACAGTGATGGTGGTAGGTGAGACGTTTGCTCTTTCAAATGAGGTGTCCCTGGCAGGCTTCCCAGAAGAGGTGATCCTTTAGAATCAAGCCGTGAAGTAAACACAGTACTATTCCCAGATTCTCTTTGTCCTGTCAATCTAACTTTCCTGACTTTTCTCATAAACACTTTCTTTACCCTTTTTTATGCTGTTTCCTCCTCATCTTTCCTGCAACATATGGATTTGAGAGATCTATTTTAGTAGGTTTTCTATATCACCACCATAACCCAGTAGGTGGTTTTACAGACATGTGGGCAGCAGCTTGTTTTTTGTCTCTCACCGAAGAAAAACTATGCTGTTCGTGGTGCAAGCCCATGAGTGTACAATGCACACTCTCTCATGTCCCAGAGCCTTTGTTTCTGGAAAAATATGTGCTAAAGTAGGCCTTCCATCCAGAGGAATTGCAGACTCTGACAATATTGTTTTTGAAAGAGTTCCATTTTGTAGAATTAAATGTGTAAGGCATTGCATTTGTAATGACCCAGTCTGGTCTAGTTTATGCTCTGCTATTTCTTCACCTGGGTCACTCCTACTGTTTCCTTGTCGAACAGCCCCTGTGATGCTATTGAGCACGTGTCCTATTGAGCTGAGTGCAAAATTCACCTTGATTTCATCAGTACTTTGCCTTAACTACAAAGGAAGGCTGGTTGCTGCCATGCTGGTCTGTCTCATTTGAGGAGATACTGAATGTGAGCGATGGGTTGTTTATATCTTCTCTGCCCCTGAGCCCTCCAAATGCCACCTTCCTTGCAGCTGAAAGACAGGGGATGCCAGTCACCACCCTTCCATCCCAGGTCGGCCTGCTCCAAATGCCAATCAAGGATGAGACACTAAAAGCTGTTTCCCTCCCGAGACTGAATCAGAAATACTGAAAGTTTCCAGAAATTTTAAAAGCTCTTATTCCAAATTGCTCAACTTGCTCATAAATCTTGCTTCTCTCACATCAGGAACCATGGTGGACTGTCGCATGTTGAAAATAACATCCATTTGGTCCCGGTGGAATGGATCAAGAAAAGTTCTGGACTTTGATCACGCATTTGCAGCTTGTGTGAAAGCGGGTCCCTCACCTCAGTGACATCCGCCTCAGCATCTGCGTGGACCAGCTGGTAACAGTTAGTTTGTTTCCTATCACTTTTGGTTGTGAATTGTGCTTGTTAATAAGGATGGATGGAAAGCAGGTGTGGCAGTTTCTGAACAGTTATTGGGACGTAATTGCTCCGGGCTATTGTTGGAGCAGTTTGCATTTGTACATTGTTCTGGGTGCAGCTGTCAATAGCAGCCGAGCTAGGAATGCACAACGAGTCAGTTTCGGCTGCACTTACAAATCTAAATTGATCCTGAAAGGCATCCAGATCTGACAAGTTAAGCAAAAATGCTAATAATGAAAGCAGACTTCATAAGAGCCAAACTGGTGAGAAATCTCAATCTTTTCAGGAGTTTTGAGGATGTTTCTTCATATTCGTAGTCCAAATGCTTCCTGGTAAATATTGAAATCTCAAATTTTCACTACTTCTTTTGGTAAATCAGGCTAAACTATCATCAAGATTAATAATTCATTTTAGAACATCCCTCTTAAATTTTTTAGAAATTGCTTCATGTAATTCAGCTCAGCAACCAAACCTGCGAGGGTCTGAGAACCTCTTAGCTCAGCCTGGAGAAGGCGGCCGCGCCCCTCTTGTGTGACCTTGAGCAGCTCACCCACTCTGCTCCCCTGAGTCTCTGTGCCCATGTGTAGAGAAGTAAAGCAGGCGTCAGTGTTTGCCATGCGTTTTATGGGATGGTGTGTGTAAAGTTAAGGCGAACTCAACACTTACCTGGCGGCAGGTCAGCACACACATCTCTAAGCATCTCACATGTCCCTCATTTAATCCTCACAAAATCTGTGATTCAGAGGTTGTGCTTCTGTGCAGGTAAAGGTGTAGAAACCGAGGCTCATGGAGGCTCAGGGTCCTCTCTGCCACAGAGCTGGGACTCAGGTACCTACCGGCTCCAGGCTCAGTGTGGACTGTGTACCACGGTGCTCCATTAGGGTCTGTTTTATGAAACTCATAAAACAGTGTTTGCTACTTCTATTCTAAATGGCGATTTCTAATCTATTTCTGTGGAATCCTGGTGTCCAGTGAACTCGATGAAGATGCGCACCAGCAGATTGTGTAGTATTACCCTCAAATCAGCTTGTAAAAAACATAGATTAATGAGTAAAAAAGTTAGTATATTTTTTACCTTTTCATCCACATTTTCCCCCTTTGGCACCTTCGGGAAAATACCAGAGAAAGGTAACAGATGATAGTGTAAACAGATCACTAATAAATCAGGATTACGTGTAAGTATTAGGAACAGATTGATATATTTAAGCCACAGCCTGAACCTGTGGTTGTAATTTGACTTTATCTAAGCGTTATTTACCCACGTTCTCCGGTAATCAAGTTGTTCTCAGTTTATGAGGTGACATTAAACGTGCCAAGACTTCACCACATCAGGCAAAATGCCGTGAGTCCTGGAAACCCATGTTGTCAGCTCTCTGAAGAGGGTGCTGGGCTCTGACTGTCTATGTTTGTGCTGGACAACATGGGGTCTGTGGGCAGAACCCACTATGGTGTGGGCATCTCAGTCTCTGTGATTTTTGCTGGAACAACTTGAGATTAAGTTGAGCTTTCCCCTCATCCCTAATATCAAACACATACTTTCATAACCAAGAACCTTATTAACATTGATTTAATGCTTTTGTGTATTTCATGGTCATGTTCAAGCCTCACTGATTGCCTCAGTATCATTTTTTATAGCAGGATCCCAGCCTCTGGGATCTAATGCCTGATGATCTGAGGGGAGCTGATGTAATAGTGGAAATAAAGTGCACAATAAATGCAATGCACTTGAATCATCTCAAAACTATCCCTCCCCTACACCCTCCCTGTCCATGGAAATATTGTCTTCCATGAAACCTGTCCCTGCTGCCAAAAATGTGGGGGAGGGGGACACCTGCTTTATAGGAAAGCAGCCCTCCCAGTTCAGGATTCAGTTAGACCAGGTGTTAACTTGTCTTCCTTGGCTTCTGCTCCTTGTGTTGGAAGAAAACAGGCCTCTTGCTTTAGAAACCCCTGTCTGCAGGCTTGTCAGTGTTGCTTTATGATTAGATTTAGCACTGAATTCCCGGCAGCAGCCATAAGGTGCTGGTCTAAATGATGTCAGGGGGCAGATGACCTTGGAGCATGTAACTCAGCAGTTGTTGCCTGATTTCTCCACCTTGGACTCTCTATTTTTGCATCTTGGAAATCAGCATATTGCTGTGTGACTGAAACCAGATCTGCCTCCGACACTGAATTTTGGGGTTCCCTTGAGTGAACCAGATGCCTCTTGCCTGCTTCTGCTTATGCCTTATTTTCCTGTTAATCTGGGAAGTTTTCAACAAATACAATGTGTCTACTGGAAATCTTGGGTCTGAAGTCAAGAGACAGTAGAGTTTTAGGTTAAATTACACAACGTGGAAACTAGAGAAGTCCACCTCTTAGGGTCTCATCTTTTCTCATCTGTCAAAGAATTGCTGGGTAATCATTTATATGCTATGAGTTTAAAATATCATCATATCCAAAAACAATGTAGCAGAGAAAACACCCAAAGTGGTCCTGCCACAAAACACCTAGAAACATCAGATAAAATATAACAAGTCTCTCAAGTGCAAAACTAAACTCAGAATAAACAGGAAAGTCTCCCAGGGCAAAAATTAAACAGGGACAAAAAATACAATGTGCCTTTTCCCTCTGAGGCTTCAGTTACCTCATGGGAATGTGCTACCCTTAGTGACACTGTGGTTTGGTGTTTAATGGCCCCAAAGAGCACAAATGAACAGGGGGAGACAAGTACATGGGGGTGAAGCTACAGTCAGACTGTGGCTGTGTCCTGAGTGAGAAAGACCCAGGAAGGCCAGGTGTGTGCTCACTTGACAGAAAAACAATTCTGGAGTCTGCCTGTAAAGCACTGTCTATAAACAAAACACTGTCTCATCTAGGGTTTGGATTCAAATTTTTACTAGTGTTTTTGGTTTATAAAACTTCAAGTCAAGACATACAGGTTGACTCTGGGTCTGTGATGCCCCTAGGAGCACATGCATGTTCTCCACAGTGGGTTTGATTGTAGGCCATTTAGGGTTTCGTGCTGATAAACAAACTACCACCAAAGTTACAAAAGTGAAAAAAGTCCTAGAAAATCCTAAACTTAGTCATCAGAATATATTTTAAAGGACACACTTAACATAGAAAATACAAACTGAAAAAATTACTAGAAGGAAAGAAGATATTAAAAGATAAGGCTAATAAACAGAACCAAACATGACAGCTGGGTATAAAAGTGTCTGACAGAAAATGGACCCCTGCTACTGGAAAAAAGGTCTGAGTGGCAGACTAGAAATCAAGTGGTTCTGGCTACAGTGTGTCTAGATTGATGCAAATAATGCAAAAAATACCAACAGGCATTCACAACCTCAGTGGTTTTTCCTAGGTGCAGGAGTTGAGTGCAGCCTCAGCTCCTAGAGGAAAGGTGCCTTGATGCCATGTGTGCAGACAGGTGACCTTGTGCTCAGAGACTCGAATTCTAGAGTAGGCCCAGCCTGACCTACACCTGGCCATCAGTGCAGAGGGAGCACAGTTTGGTGTGGGAGATTCATGGAACTGGATGGAAGTTTGAGGTAAAGTTGAATTGTGTTAGTTGAACAGCACAGTTCCGTATTTGTACATATTGGAAAAGGATCAACACAGTAAGTTTAGATAAGATCTATCACTGTACAGTTAAATTTTTCTTCTTGTAATGAGAACTTTAAGATCTACTTCCAGTAACTTTGAAATATGGAGGTGGCTCATACGGTAAAGAATCTGCCTGCAATGTAGGAGACTCGGGTTCAATCCCTGGGTCTGGAAGACCTCCTGGAGAAGGGAATGGCTACCCACTCATATTCTTGCCTGGGAAATTCCACAGACAGAGGAAGCTGGTGGGTTACAGTCTATGGGGTCACAAAGAGTCATACATGACTGAGTGGCTGACACCTATAGGTACCAAGCTAGACACCATGTCCCCACAGGTTATGAATCTTGGAACTCAAAGGTGAACACTTGGAAGCACCTGGTAATATAAGGCTTCTCCACAAAGTCAGAGGACTTTATTATTATGTCATATAGATACAAACAGATACACAGAAAAATATCTAGGTATTTGTATACAGGGAAATTAGGATACATGTTTCCTTGCTCTGTCAGCTGACAAACCCAGGAGGCAATAAGAGCCCAGTAGCACTGACCACACCTAGTGCCCAGAGTTTGGTCTCTATTAATAATACAACTCTCATCAAAGGATCCAGGGATCTTAGAGAAATGGCTGACTCTAGGATTGGGGAGGGGAGTACATACGATGAGCCTGAGCTCAAAAGCCGAGAACACAGAGACAGTGAGAGCAGGGCAGAGGGCAAAGGGACCAACTAAAATCTCTCAGTGGTGAAGTCTGAACAAAGTGCATAGCAAATTTCCATGTTAACTGAATTTATAAATGGCAAAATATAGACAAGTCTTCTGTACAAAAGATTTTTAAATCATGTAGCTCTCTGTCTTCAAGGAGATCGAGTTTGAATTCTCTTCAGTGCGGGCTGCTTTTATTGACTTTTGAAGAGAAAAGAATGAAAAGGAGGAAAACACTTTCCATGGAAAACTTGACACATGCGACCTCAGCCCGGTGATCCAAGTCAGCACCACCAGTGATGAGTCATGTTGACAGGATGTACCCTTGATAGTTTGTGATGAAAGGGTACTTTACCTCTGGTCTTTCTCCCAAAATCTTTTATTCAGTCTAATCATGACAAAGACATTAGAAAAACTCCATTTGAATGACAGCCTACCATGTACCCAATCAGAGCTGCTCAAGACTGTCAAGGTCATCAAAACCCAGAAAAGCCAGAAGTGTCTCAGCCAAGAGGAGCTGAAGAAAGTGTGACCAGTGAATGCAGTGGGTGCCCTTGTGGCATCCTGGAACAGAGCAAGGACACTAGGGAAAAACTGAAATAGGAATCAAGTGTGGACGTCGGTAAAGAATAATGTATCAACTTGGTTCCATACTTGTGATAAATCTACTGTGATGTAACATGCCTTCAGTAACAAGAACTGGACATGGAGTACATGGGAACTCTAATATCTTCACATCTTTCATGTAAATCTAAAGATATTCAACATAAAGCTTTAAATATGGGCCATGTAAGTTTATAATAGAAATGGAACACCTCTATATAAACAACCCTTAGACCATGTCCCATGAATTAATATGTATCATGAATTAATCTGTATCAACACTAAGGCTTTACTGGATGCTCTGGGGTTGTTAAGCTTTGCATCACCAGAGGGAACAGAGCCTTACTTTAGGTTCCCCTGGTGGAGCAGGGTGTGAACAGAACACTGCAGGCAGCAGGAGCCGACCGTGCATGATTTTTCTTCTGTTGTGCTTTGAATCGTGATGCCTTGAAGGGACACAGACCTAACACATGGGCACACAGCAGAGGATGAACAGTGCCAGCACTAACCTCGGAGCAGGACGGGTCTTCACAGTGGCCCCCTCCTGATGCCAGTAAAGTATAGTCAATTAGTTTTAAAATTGCTCCCCCACTAATGTCGACACCCTAATGGGATCAGAACCATTACAGTTCTCTTTCATCTGTTCTTACATCGTACAGAGGCGGGGGAAGAGGTATTTATGAGCTCTGAGAAACTCTGCAAATTAAAAGGATCTTGATAATGAGATAAAAGATTCCCCTAAATCTGGGCTGCTGTGGTTTGCTTTTGTCAATTTACAATTGACCAGAAGGGAGGAAAGTCTGGTTGTTCAAATCTTGTCTTCAAGGCACTGAAAATCTTCCTGCCATTTCATATCCCCACTTTTTTGGCAGAATGATGAAAATAAAGAGTCAGCTCCTTCAAAATCAAAGCTGTCGGACGTATTTTGCTACCGTAGAGCAGAATAACAGGTGACATTCTTGTAGACACAGGACTCAACGTTAAGTGTGTGTGGTTAGCAAGCTGTCCTTGACTTCACTGAGTCCATGTGCAATGTGTAAAGGGGTGCACCATCTCAGCAGGAATTCAAAACTTGGCAAATTATGAATACACCTAGTTTCTAGCTGTAGCTCAAGGTTTTCTTTAAAGGTGTGTTTCTTTGAACTTGTATTGCATTCAGGGAAGTTTAATCTTTGTCAGAATCTCAGTCAAAATGAAGTGCTATCGCTTATAAATATCATCAATCATACAAGAGTATTTAAGGTGCTATTTCAGTTAATTTTGACTGGATTCACAACTGACCCTGCATGCTTCTTGAAAACTTGAATGCAGACAGGAGAGGGAAAAAATCAACTGTCATTTCAGATTCCTGCCTGTTTAAAAAAAAAAAGCTAAATAAGACATTGGGTCAGATCTTGCCGTGTTGGAAGTGCTGTGTCTTTCCTTGGAACACTAATGTGCTGCTGGCTGCTGCATGAGTGCGGCTCTGACAGCTGCCAGGAACCAGCAGAGAAACCACACACTGATGAGACTTCCAGTCGCTGAGTCTCAGAAGATCTGGTGTGCTGGCGAGTGGGTCTATAGCGGGAGGGCTCTGTGCTCCTCACTGTGATGTAGTCAGGGCAGGACCAGGGCTGTAAATATCCCGTGGCTCTCATGTACCAGCTGGTGTGACGGTGACAGGAAGGCAATGTGCATCCTGGGAGGAGGAGCAGGATTTCATTCACGTTTTCTTGAGAAAACATTCCACACCAATTTTACACTGAGTTTTTTCCATTTTCAGTCTTGTTTTCCCACAGTGTCATTTGTGGGATTAAAGTCAATGTCAATGACTTTGATATTATTATATATTCATCCTATTTTTTCAGTAGTGATACTATTCTACAAGACTCTTTACTCCCTTTGAGCTTCCTAATATATCTCTGGTAGCTCAGATGGTTAAGAATCCACCTGCAGTGCATGAGACCCAGATTCATTCCCTGGGTTGGGAAGATCCCTTGGAGAATGGAATGGCTACCCACTCCAATATTCTTGCCTGGAGAATTCCATGGACAAAGGAGCCTGGCGGGCTACAGTTCATGGGGTCCCAAAAGAGCTGGACATGACTGAGCAGCTAACACTTTCACTTCACTTTTAAATATATCTCAAGGTATTTTTCATTGATCTTTAAGATGTTTGCTTTCATACTTTCAGAATTATAAGTAATAGAACCATCACTTAAAATAGAACCATCATTACTTAAAACAGTTAGGAGAAATCTTATTTTCTTTCTAAGATCCCTGTGAATTCTTATGGTATGACTTTCCACTGTTCAATATGAATTTACTTAGATAATTGCAAATTACCAAGACCTTGTTTAAGTAACAAATTATTTTTCAAATATTCATTTATTACATATTAAGGGTAATTTTACACTTTGAATAAGACATGATTTTCTGAATTGGTGCTACAATTGGAAGCAACAATCATCCATTTTATGACAGTAATCCTCTAATTGTTGTTGCATTTTGCTGGCACATAGAGATTAGGCTTTGTGCTAAAATAAGCTAAGTCTGAGAAAACAACACAGAGCAAAATGTAAGACCACTTCACCCCAGCACAGCTGTGGATCCCACTCTCCTCACTGGGGAGGTATTGGGGCTGTGTTTCCCCAGGTCATCAATGACCAGTTTTCAATTCACCTTCATTTTCTCAGGCTGTTTTTCCACTTATGTGCCTCATACCTTAACTTCTGTATATGGTGTAAGATACTGGTCCAGTTTGTGTATTCAGTTTCTCTCATTAATGTCTTGTGGTTTTCAGTGTAGGAGTCTTTCACGTCCCTGGTTACATTTGTTCCAGATACTCTTCTTGATGCAATTGTAACAGGGATTGTTTCTTAATTTTGTTCTAGTGGTTCATTACTAGTAAGTAGAAAAGCAACAGGTTTTCGCATATTTATTTTTGTATTCTGCAGCTTTACTAAATTTTATTCTAACAGCTTTTGGAGGTCTTTAGGGGTTTTTGCACTTTTTTTGTTCAGTCACTAAGTCGTGTCTGATTCCGTGATCCCGTGGACTATAGCACTCCAGGCTCCTCTCTCCTTCAATATCTCCCTGAGTTTGCTCAAATTCATGTCCGTTGAGTTGGTGATGCTATCTAACCATCTCATTCTCTGCCGCCCCTTTTTCTTGCCTTAAGTCTTTCCCAGCATCAGGGTCTTTTCCAGTGAGTTGGTTCTTTGCATCAGATGGCCAAAAGTGTTGGAGCTTCAGCTTCAGCATCAGTCCTTCCAATTAATATTCACGGTTAATTTCTTTTAGGATTGACTGGTTTAATCTCCTTGCTCTCTGAGGTATTCTCAAGAGTTTTCTCCAGCAGCACAGTTAGAAAGCATTAATTATTCAGTGCTCAGCCTTCTTTATGGACCAACTCTCACATCTATACATGACTACTGGAAAAACCATAGCTTTGACTAGATGGCCCTTTGTTGGCAAAGTGATGTCTCTGCTTTTTAATACATCTGCAAACAGTGACAGTTTTGCTTCCTTTTTTCCCAATTTTAATGTCTGTTTTTCTTAATTGCACTGGCTAGGACTTTCAATACTAAGTCTAATAAGACTGGAGAGAATGGGCATTCTTGTCTTGCTCCTGATCAGCTATAAACATTTCACTGAGTGTGAGGTTAGCTGTGGACTAACCAGTTTCTCTTTTTCATTCAAATAGAGACAAAGACTCTCCAGAGCAACATACCTCCTTTAAGACCATCTTTAACACTTTTTCTTTGAAAACATAAATTCTGTATACAGTTCACTCTTCCTTAGATCAGCCATTTTCATTTGATCTTTATTTTTTATTTCTCACTTCGCAAAGTATTTCTCACTTACTCTACTTGACCCTATAAGGTAAACTTTGGGGTTATACATTCTGGGTTCAAAATGTAAAAGATACAGGAAGAAATGCAGCAGAACCCTTCCATCCATGTCCCCTAGCAGAATTGCTCTTCTCTATATGAAACTGATGTTTTCAGCAGCAGTTTTCTCCTATCCTTTCACTTGCATATTATGCACATCTGAGCAATAAATATACAGAACTTAATCTTTTCTCTTTACACATATGGTAGCATAGTATACATTCTTAATTTTGCTTTTCTTTTCCTTAATAAGGAATATTGGAAAGCATTCTCTATCAATACCTAACCAATTTATTCACACTTTGGTGTTTCTGAAGAGTTTTATCTACCAACCATCACTTCTTTACTAGTCTCTTGATAACCAGCATTTGGATCATTTCTGATAATTTTCTAGCTTAGTATTGCAATGAAGATACCTCTAAATATATCATTGAACCCTACAAGTAAAATTGCTGGCTCAAATTGTATTTGCATTTGCTGCTAATGTCTTTAGAAAATGTATTTTATTCAATTTGAATAAATCATGTTTATGATGAAAATTCAAAAGAAATAGGAAAGGCATAAAAATAAAATTCTGCTTCATAACCTATTTCAGCAGTCACTCAGTTTTCTCTTGAGAGATAATCGATGTCAGGTTATTATAACCTTTCAGAGATATTGTCTATAGAGAGCATAGTTTAATCTTATTTGGGCATATTTGCATATTCTTCTGTATTCCATGGAGATCAGAATGCTCTTACCAAGAAGGTGATTAACAAAATAACACCAAGTTTCAGGGTAACCACTGAAATTCAGTGTCAGGCACAGTCCAATCAAAGATCTCTGATCAGAGTAATGTCCAGCTGTCATTGGAAGGAAACATAGTTATGGATGCCAGTCACTGCCATGTTCCTGGTCAGAGATTTTCAATCTCACTCCGATTTAGAGTAATTACCCTCTGCATTTCGCCTGTGGTAGTCTTCAGATTTTGCTTCACCATCATCTTGGCTTCCTCTTTGGCTTCTTCCTGTATTTCCTGTTTTCTGTGAATCTTGTATGTTTCTTTCTTGGTTTATGCCCTTGTTTTGGTGAAGCACATGCTCAGGTACCTTTTGATGGAACATGCCTGGGGATTAAGTTTTTATCCCGGACAGGAGAGGAGCCCAAATCTCAGTTCAGAGGCAGCCAGGGAAGCAGGAGCTCCCTGACTCAGGGGACAGTTTTGTTCTACTCAGACCCTCACCTAGTGGGGGAGCATCACCCATTAGGGAGGACGCTCGTTCACTTCATCCAGAATCACTCTCACAGGCTCATCTCAATCATCCTTCACCAGGTGTTCTGGGACCCTGTGGCCAGTCAGAGTGACATGTAGAATCAATCACCCTTGTCCATCTCTTTGCTTTAGCTCTTCATCCCTGATTCCAGCAGTGTATGTGCTGCTCCTGAACTACTCAGGGATTGTGCATTTGAATCGAGTTGGTTGTACTGTCCTCACCACGGGCTTATAGGTGCCTGGTAGGCTCTGCTGAGTGAGCTGCTCTTTGTCATCTAGTTTCCAGATTTCATATTGCTCTAAAGCTTTCAGCCCTCCTGTCCCATCTGGGAAGATTTATATCTTTATTTTAAATGGCTTTAGCACTGAGGATTTGGGAAGAGGATTTCTAGACACCATGAATCTATTTCCACTGTCTTAACCTAGAATTGTTCTTTACTTAATAAAATACAGTAAGTTGCTTATTCAAAATACTAAGTACATAACTTGTAATAATATCTGTTCAGAGTGTGCTCAATAGATATTTGCCTAATAGAATTTCACATGTGTGTGAACATTCATTAACACAAATACATTTGAATTGTGAGTGCCCACATCCATATATGAATATTAATGTGCTTGAATGTATATATACTTAATATTATCCCCGTACCTCAGTTGGTAGGTATTTTTGCCTTTATTCCCTTTAAAGGCCGAAATGCTGTAAAAGTATGTTTGAGTAGTCATAATTTTTTAAAAATCCTGTTAAGAAAGAACTTTGGGTCTTTTCAGTTAGAATTGGTAAGTCTCAGGATGTGCTATAATCCTTCAGTTCTTACGTGAATCATCGCACATTCCCTCAAATGTCTACTCAAGTGTCTCATTCTATCTCAACAAATCGCAAGGTATCTTGTTAGCCAAGAAAAGGCAATAGCCTAAGTATAATATTGATAGCAGCGTGTCCTCTGATTCTGTGGGTTTGTTTGAAATATAGCTGTTGTAGAGTTGGTGGTTGTTAAGCATTTTGCATTTGTGATTTCGAGTACTGGCCCGGTAAAGATCGTGTACATCTTCCTGTGTTTAAGCCTCTACGTGGGCTGTAGGACCATAAGATGTAAGACTCTATGTCAGCACATACGGAATTTCCTTCTTTTGCGTGTTAACTTGTTAACCTCAGGTTTCCCATCCCCGAGTCAGGTTGGGATACCTGGCGAGGCTCCTTGTTCTCATCTGCCTCGTTTTGAGGCCACCTTGCTTGTGTTTCTTGTGTGGAGCATTTCTGGCAGTGACTCCTTTTTTGGAGTCTGTTGATTGTAGACTCTTACTCTGAATCCCTTGACAACTGTCAAAACACATTTGTGTCAAGGTTTTAATCCCTGTCATGATTTGAGAAGCCTTGATTAGTTCACTCTGAAGACTTTCTTTTCATAATGAGAGCATTTCTTAGCATCTTGACCTTTCAGATCACTCATCTCAACGCTGATACATCAGAACTTTCTTTTAATGAACATACAGTTGGGATTACTTCTATTTATGCTTGAAAACACTTCTGGTGACTTATTTTTCTCATTAGTTTTTACACTCAGATGGTAAAAGATAATTACTTACAATTTTATCATCAATACATCAGGATTTATTTTGTAGATGAATAGCATGTAACACTTTATGTATTTAGAGGACACAAACTAAGTTCTGAAGCGTGATAGAATTAATGTTCATGAACTTAACATGCTACTTGAGAAGTAACCTGTTAACTTTGCCATGTAAGCTACTGTGTACTCCTGCCAGACCTGAGGGGAGCCACTCTCCTGGGTTGCTTATTTCCTTTGTTTTTTAGTTTTATCAAAGTATGTATTCTGAAACACCATGTTTTGCACTTCTGCACCATAGTTTTGCACTTTTGACCTTATATAAATAGCATTATGCTGTGTGCGGTCTTACATTTTTATTTTCCACTCCATGTCATTCTTCTGTGATTTATCCCCCCTTCTGTGTATAGCTGTGGTTCATTTACTCCCACTGCTGTGTAATATTCTATCATGTGAGCACACCGTATTTTATTTATCCATTTCCAGTTAATAGACGTCTCCATCATGTGCAGTCTCTGGCTGTTATCAGCTGCAGTGCTCCTGAGCACATTTTGCTGGGCTTGTGTGTGACCTTTCACTGGGGAGGAGGCAGGGGACTGCATTGCTGGAGAACATGTGTGGGTGTTCAAGTTTGAAATGCCTCCAAGTTATTGTCCAGAGTGTTGTCAACTTCTTCACTAGTAGATTTAAGAATTTCAGTTGGCTTATTTTTCTCTCACCTGCAGTGAGTGTGGTCATGCTTTACTGTTCTTGCCAAGTTCTTCAAATTCTTGCCCACCTGTAATTCCTCAGTGAAGCTGTGCCAAGGGCCAATATGGTCAATTACTATTCTTGCCAAATTCATGTGAATAACCAGATCAAGGTTACTGAAACTTGGCTTAATTTGCAAACAAAGTAGTCTTATCTTTTATAAAACTAAGGTTGATTATAGAGAAATTTTTTCCGTGATATCTTTATGGACATCAGATTCTAGTGCTATTAATTTTTTCTGGTTTTGTTTTCTATCTGTAAACTAACTGAATCCTGAATCCTTAGTTTCTCCAGCATTTGACTACAACTCTCCAAACTAACATTTCCAATTTTTTCCCACCACTCTGACTTGAAATCAGGGAGAACCAAGACTGTCTTCTTCCTAAAACCCTGCAAAATGAATTTGTTGTCTCCTGCAGGTAAACCACCACGACATCTCACCTATGGACAGACTTCTGTCTGCTGTTGTGCAGCCTGAAAGGTCATCACAGACATCCCGACTGCAAACCACAGCATCTGTCAGATTGCCTCTCCTCCCTTCACTGCATCTGAAGATGCTTCTAGCCAACATCTAGGACTTTTATAGACTGGTTGGATTCAGAACTAGAAAACTGGGATTACAGTATACTTCAGTTATTATTTGGCTTTTGGTGGTTGTTTCTACAGAAATGCCTACTTGCTTGCACAGAATCAGCCTGTGCATCACCACCTCCTATAATGAGTTTAACTAACCTGACCTCTTGTCAGGAGAAGGAGGGTGGTCCAAGGAGATGGAGGAATCTACTAAGTCAGCCTCTTGCCTTTACCTTTGGGAAATTTCAAAGATGGGAGCAGGGAGTAGCGGAACATGCCACCCCAAAATGTGGATTTTTCTGAGCTGAAGGCAGTTGAGACCCAGCAGACTTGGGTCTTAGCTCGCCCTTCGTCTTCCAGAAGAACTTGGATGGAGGCCAGTACCAGGAAGAGAGTTACGTTTTATATCTGAAAGACATATCTGCATGACAGGCCAGACATTTACCAAAAATCTGTTCTTCCTCTGAAAATCATCACCTCTTTGAGCTCTCAGCCCCTCCCACCCCGCTTAACTCCAGATATTATAGACTAGCCTGTGAGTCTACTACCTCTATGGGGCTCCTGTGTATGCAAGCTTTGTCTTTCTCCTGTTGATCTGTCTTATGCCAATTCAATCATTAGATCAGCTAAAGCACCTGGGAGGGAAGAAGGCCCTACACCCTTTGAAATTTATACGTTGAAATTCTTACCCCGCAAAGTGATGGTATTGGGACATGATTGATCCGGAGGGTGGATCCCTCAGGACTGGGTTAGTGTCCTTATAAGACAAGCTAGAGATGCTGTCTCCCCCTCCTGCCATGTGATGACCCAGTGACAGGGATGTTGTCTCTGAACCAGATAGCGTGGTCTTACCAGACACTGAATCTACTGACGCCTTGATTCTAGATTTCCAGCCTCTGGAACCAAGAGGTGTTGGTGTCTACTGTTCCTAAGCCCCCAGCATGTGGGACTCTGTTATAGCAACCAGATTGGAATAACACCCTAAGAAACTGAAAATTAGTCCAATGAGTAGAATTTAGGTCATTTGAATGCAGCTGACTAAGGGGTCCAAATCATATGTTTGCAGGGCTTCCCTGGTGACTCAGATAGTAAGGAATTTGCCTGCAATATGGGAGACTCAGGTTTGATCCCTGAGTAGGAAAGATCCCCTGGAGAAAGGAATGGCTGCCCATTCCTGTATTCTTACTTAGAGAAATCCTATGGACAGAGGAGCCTGGTGGGCTATAGTCCATGAGGTCCCAAAGAGATGGACATGACTGAGCAACTGAGCATGCACACACACAAATTTGAAGTGCCATTTAAATATTCTTTTTTAAAAAATTATCTGCTATTTTCTACTTTGGTATACTTAGATATGTGATGTTAAGTTATCCTGTGTTTTACTTTCCTTATTTATGAAGTTGTGGGCATCTCTGAATGGTAGGGTAGAGGAAAGCACCAGGGCTCCTAATGCACAGCAGGCAATGAGTCAGACCTTGCCACTACGGTTGGCATGACTTTAGTGCCAACATCGACGTAAGAGTGGACATCTGCTCCCTAACTTACGTTAATGCAGAGCTGGCGCCTGAGAATGGGCAACTGGTAGCATAATCAACGTTAGCACACAGGAAGGAAGCAGGCCTCAGATTTTGTTTCTGACCAAACTTCTATCTTATTTATTTATTTATTTATTTATTAAAAGCTAATACTCTCTGGATCCTGTACAGTGTAAGATGTGGTGCTCATTGGGCTGCGATGGGGCTTCATGTAGAAATACGATTATGTTGTTGAACTAATTACACAAGGAAGCTGTCAGAGCCACCTCGTCTAATACCACAGCAGCTGTGTGTATATTAGCCAGAGTCTTTCTATAATGATATTTTAATTTTTATTTTTGCATTTTTCTTTAAACTTTTTCTTTTGTATGGGGTATTGCCGATTAACAATCATGTTATAGTCTCAGGTAAACAGCAAAGGGACTCAGCCATATACGTGTGTATGTGTGTGCTCGGTCATGTCAGACTCTTTGCGACCCCATGGACTGTAGCCTTCCCAACCCAGGGTTTGAACATGTGTCTCCTGCATTGCAGGCGAGTTCTTTACTGCCAAGCCACCAGGGAAGCCAGTCAACCATACATATACATGTGTCCAGTCTCCCCAATATCCCCTCCTATCCAGGCTGCCACCTAACACTGGAGAGTTTCCTGTGCTGTATTGTAGGTTCTTGTTGGTTACTCATTTTAAACATAGCTGTGTGTACCTGACCATCCCAAGCTCTCCAACTATCCCTTTCCCCTGTGTCTTGCATTATGAAATCAGGTGCTGAGGACAGCCAGTCTCCAGGCTGTAAGCCACAGACAATCACTTCCTGGTTTCATTTCTGCACTTTTTCTATTAAAATCTCGCCCCTGGTTCCTGACAGCAAAGTGCTCCTGTCCACTTCCAATTTGGTGCTGCCAGATTCCAATCAATTTTTGCTCAAATAAACTCTTAAATTTTTTAATATACCTCAGTTCGTGTTTTAAGATTTAGTAATATTGAAACTTTGGCAATGGCTAATCAATATTTTAGCTGCTTCAGGGTCCAAGGCAGCTCTTAGAGATAAGAAGACTTGAGCACTTGGGTCAATCAAAAGTGGAAAAAAATACAAAATGTGGGGAAAAAGCAATATTTCAGCCACTATAGAAGTGTTGGCTTAATTCATTTAAACTTAAAAAGGACTTCAGTTTTACCGTTACTTAAAATGGCATCTAAAGATACTTTCTGCATGTATTTTTGTGATTATTGTCAAACATTGTCTGCCATTTATTTTAAAAGCCAATATTTACATGTCAATATAAAGTTTCCTAAATGCTCTGTACTTGTAACTGCCTCATTAATGCACTTTCATTTACTTTTTACCTAATTGTCAATATTTTTAGAAGATAAATACAGGCCAGTGTGTGAATTTCATATGGATTTTGAATTTTATGTTCCAGTTATAGAAATGGGGTAACTGGGAGGATGAAGGCTGTTTCAGGGGAATAAATTTGAAGAGTCAGGAAAGCAGCAGAACAAGAAGCTGGAGGCCGGGGTGCCCTTGAGCAAGGCCAGGAGGGCACCAGTCACTGGATCAGGGCTGAGCTGTTGCAAAGGAGCCTGACCTGGGGCAGGAAGGGGTGGGTCCTGAGAAGGTGCTTTGGCATAGAAGGATTACTATATGATAGGGCTTTCCTGGTGGCTCAGATGGCAAAGAATCTGCCTGCAATGCGGGAGACCAGGATTCAATTCCTGGGTCAGGAAGATCCCCTGGGGAAGGGAATGGCAGCCGACTCCATATTCTTGCCTATAGAATTCCATAGCAGGCTATAGTCAGTGGGATCGCAAAGAGTCGGATACGACTGAGCAACTAACACTTTCACTTTCGTCACTACCATCACTCCAAAACAGATCTTTACAGAAATACCAAACACCCTGTTTCTTATAAACTTGGGTTTTTCAACTGCTCACTTTCCCCCTCACTTGAGGTTTCATACTATCCTGTGTGATCTCATTTGTGTACTGGCTCATCACTATATTGATGATTCAATTTACATGTGTATGAGCATCTCAAAATTCTTATGAGTGATGCTCAAAATTCTCCAAGCGAGGCTTCAACAGTATGTAAACCTACAACTCACAGATGTTCAAGATGGATTTATAAAAGGCAGAGGAACCAGAGATCAAATTGGCAACATCTGTTGGATCACAGAAAAAGTGAGAGAATTCCAGAAATACATCTATTTCTGCTTCATTGACTACACTAAAGCCTTTGACTGTGTGGATCACAACAAAATGTGGAAAATTCTTCAAGAGATGGGAATATTAGACCATCTTACCTGTCTCCTGAGAAACCTGTATGCAGGTCAAGAAGCAAGAGTTAGAACCGGACATGGAACAACAGACTGGTTCCAAATTGGGAAAGGAGTACGTCAAGGCTGTATATTGTTACTTTGCTTATTTAACTTATATGCAGAGTACATCATGTGAAATGCCAGGCTGGATGAAGCACAAGCTGGAGTCAAGATTGCGGGGAGAAATATCAATAGCCTCAGATATGCAGATGACACCACCCTAATGACAGAAAGTGAAGAAGAACTAAAGAGCCTCTTGATAAAAGTTAGAGAGGAGAGTGAAAAAGTTGGCTTAAAACTCAATATTCAGAAAACTAGGTTCATGGACCTGGTCCCATCACTTCATGGCAAATAGATGAAGAAACAATGGAAACAGTGAGAGACTTTATTTTTTGGGGTTCCAAAATTACTGCAGATGGTGACTGTAGCCATGAAATTAAAAGATGCTTGCTCCTTGGAAGAAAAGCTATGATAAACCTAGACAGCGTAATAAAAAGCAGAAACATTACTTTGCCAACAAAGTTCCATCTAGTCAAAGGTATGGTTTTTCCAGTAGTCATGTACGGATGTGAGAGTTGGACCACAAAGAAGGCTGAGTGCCAAAGAGTTGATGCTTTTGAACTGTGGTGTTGGAGAAGACTATTGAGAGTCCCTTGGACTGCAAGGAGATCCAACTAGTCAATCCTAAAGGAAATCAGTCCTGAATATTGATTGGAAGGACTGATGTGGAAACTGAAGCTCCAATACTCTGGCCACTTGATGTGAGGAACTGACTCCTTGGAAAAGACCCTGATGTTGGGAAAGATTGAAGGCAGGAGGAGAAGGGGATGGTAGAGGATGAGATGGTTGGATGGCATCACCAACTCGATGGACGTGAGTTTGAGTATGCTCCAGGAGTTGGTGAAGGACAGGGAAGCCTGGTGTGCTGTAGTCCATGGGGTCGCAAATAGTTGGACATGACTGAGTGTCTGAACAACAACAACAAAATGAGAGTCCCCATCTCCAAGTAGTCATTTAGAGTCAGATCCACATGATTTAAATCCCACATGTTGTGAGAAGTTAAATTCTCGGTGGAGAAAGGTCATGTTGTTGGTCTCTGGATCCTCGTGCTGTCTTGGGATGTGTCCTATTTCCGGCTCATCCCAGGAGAGCCACAGGGCAGGAGCAGGAACGCCACACCAGGCACGTCCGGGGGACGGTGCATGTTGGTCAGGACATAGGCCTCTCCAGTGACTCTCAGGAGCTTAAATGGTGGCTATTCTTTAAACAGAGCTGTTTCTTTTTCTAAGGCCCCACCATCCTTCAGGTGATTGATGTATTTGAGACGTTAGTGTCACACAGAGAGGGTGGTGACTGGAGCTCCAGAAAACCGTCGTCCCCATTCCTGGGTGGAAACCTGTGTGCGGTTCGACGTGGCGTCTGCCAGCAGAACGTGCTTTGTTCTCAAGGGGCGGGGGTGGGGGTGGGGGGGCGGGCAGGCTCTGGGAGAATCCTGCTTTCATTTCCCCAGACCTTCAAATGAGAGAGGGAAGGACTTGGCTCCCTCATCTGTGTGCTTCACCTCTTTACGGCAGGTCTCTGCCACATTCCAATTATGACTTCCCTGCGTTGTTGATCAAGTGTGAAAGTGCCTCTGTTGGAGGAGTGCGCTTTGGATGCAAAGAAAGTTAAGCCAGAGAGTAATTAGAAGTACAGGTTTGGTGTAGTTTTTTCTGTTTTCAAGGGCAATAAAGACCAGTTACCTTCGGAACAACTGGATGTGTGTCTGTGGTCCGATGTTTGCAGGGCATTTTCTCCTACTGAACAGTTAGGGGATTTAGTTGGAAATTTTAAGAGCTAGAAATGTTTGAATATTTTAAAATGAGGACTTCCGTGGTGCTCCAGTGGTGAAGACTTTCCTTCCAATGCAGTGAGTATAGGTTCAGTTGCTTGTCAGGGAGCAGGGATCCCCCATGCTTTGTGGCCAAAAAAAAAACCCCACACAGAACAGAAGCAATATGGACACAAATTCAATAAAGACTTTAAAAATGATCCACATCAAGAAAAATCTTTAAAAAAAGTTTAAAATGTATATTTGATTCAGTATTGAAACCTGAGATGAATTGTTTGACTCTGTGTCTTTGATTTGAAAACTCTGAAGTCCATTTTAATCTATAAAATGTTTTATTGAAATAAAACCATGGATTGGAAATCACAGGAAGGAATTTCAACACGATAAGGCATGAATGAGACTAATTGCCTTAAAGCTGGCAGGAATCTCAGGATATAAGTTAGATGGAAGGAAAAATAGCAATGTTTATTATGAAGTCAACTTACTTGCCTTAAATATGTGCTCCTGTGTATTTGATTTTTTTTTTAAATCTAAAGTATAATACATGAAACATGGTTATTTAACTTAAAATGTTAATTTAAACTGATTTTGGAGGAGGAAATGGCAACCCACTTCAGTATTCTTGCCTGGAGAATCCCATGGACAGAGGAGTCTGGTGGGCTACAGTCCATGGAGTTGCAAAGTCGGACATGACTGAAGTGACTTAGCACACAAACTTATTTTAAAACTTTAAAACAACAGACTCAAAGCATGATCTGCCTGGAAGAGAGCCTGTATGTGGATGGTGACAACAACCTGGCATTTGATGAGGCTGGTTATTTTTATTTCATTGTCAGACACATTCTGGACCCTTCTGTGTCTTCCTGGCTCTCTGAGCACTCTTTGAGCATCAGCGCCCTCTCCTTGCTACACCGCTGTGAGGTGAGCACAGCCAGGCTGAAGGACTGTATGCTTAGGCAGCTTCCTGAAGCCGCCGGCTAGAGTAGAGACAGGCTTGGACATGCACCAGGGCACCTGGTTCCAGGCTTCCCCCTCCCCACACCCTATGTCAGTCACATGCTCGTGCACACAGACCCACTCGTGCAGAGGAGGTAGCACCACCGCTTCCATCACGCGGACTGGGTAGACCTGGCCTCGGTTGCTTCGAGTCTCTGATAACCGTGACATCTCAGAATCTAAGCTGTTTTGTAGGAGAAGCGATGGGCCTCATACCATCTCCTTCCTGTATGTGGTGCCCATTCGTACTCCAAAACTCAGCACGGGCTGTTACCCATGTCAGTGGGGACTTCATATTCTCCCTGAACCTCAGTTCACTTCATCACCAGTGTATGTGGACAAGAGAACAGGATTGACCAGCAGATAAGAAGATTGAATAGAAACGGCTGGGTCTGGGGGACGACGGCCAGAACCTGGTGGCTGTTCCTGGTGTTCACCATGTGCTCCCTGCGCCCATCACGGGAGCAAGCTCAGGTATCTCCAGTTCTCACAGGCCCCATCACTCTCTCATTGTTTCCCAGTCAGTAATTTGTGAGCATGCCTTAACTTTTAATCTTTTCTGACACTTTTTGACCGAGCCTGTGTTTGTGTTTTCTCCCCATAAACCATCCTTCTCTAAGGGGAGCTTCTCACTAGTCAAGGTCTCATTGCATTTTCACTCCCCACGGTTCCTCCAATTTCCTAGGATTAGAGCTGGAATCGCCTGAGACCATGTAGACAGTTCAATAAACTGCTTAAAAAAACAACTCTGCCCTTCCCTTACGATCTGCTTCCTGGCCTTCATTTCTGCACGGCTGTTATCCCAATCAATACAGGTATCTCAGTAATTAAAGGCTCCCGGGTTTAGAGTGCAGGCCTTCCTTCAGGACCCCCTTATCTGCAGAAACACCGCCGGACACATTTGCTTCAACTGTCCTTGACTTCTACGGCCATGATCAACAATTACGTGGCTGTTTTTTATCCCAAATTGACTGCTCTGTCGGGTGGGCTGTTTAAATGGTTTTTGCTCATACAATCATTACTGCGGCCCACCCTAATAATATCTGACAGTGCCATTTGGTTTGCGTTTCTTATCTTAGTACTGAACTGAATTCCTTTCCACTCACTGTAAATCTTTTCGGGATAAATAAATACATTCCCACTGAATTATGCTTACCTACCTGTTAGCTTTCTGATGAGTGACTCTGGAAAAGACCCTTCACAGTTTCAGAAGCTTCTGCTCTAACTCCATCTTTCTGGGGATCAATATCTTCACTAAAAATGAAAAATTCAGTCAAGCATAGATAGGCATGACTGCAAGCATATGAATATGTGATATTACTTATATCCCAAGCATTGTAAAAATAAACTGCCTTGCTTTATGTCTGGTCAAGAAATCCATCTCTGTAGTTCAGTTCAGTTCAGTTCAGTCGCTCAGTCGTGTCCGACTCTCTGCGACCCCATGAATTGCAGCACGCCAGGCCTCTCTGTCCATCACCAACTCCCGGAGTCTACCCAAACCCATGTTCATCGAGTCGGTGATGCCATCCAACCATCTCATCCTCTGTCGTCCCCTTCTCCTCCCGCCCCCAATCCTACCCAGCATTAGGGTCTTTTCCAATGAGTCAACCCTTCGCATGAGGTGGCCAAAGTATTGGAGCTTCAGCTTCAACATCAGACCTTCCAATGAACACCCAGGATTGATCTCTTTTAGGATGGATTGATTGGATCTCCTTGCAGTCCAAGAAACTCTCAAGAGTCTTCTCCAACACCACAGTTCAAAAGCATCAATTCTGCGGTGCTCAGCTTTCTTCACCGTCCAACTCTCACATCCATACATGACCACTGTAAAAACCATAGTCTTGACTAGACGGACTTTTGTTGGCAAAGTAATGTCTCTGCTTTTAAACATGCTATCTAGGTTGGCCATAACCTTCCTTCCAAGTAGTAAGGAAGTAACTCTGTAGTTACACTTAGGTAATAAGGAGAAGCTGAAAAATACTCAAGATGTGTTTCCATAGACCACTTCCACTCACTGAGTCTGGAAGCTCTGCTATAAGTCATGCAAACTGGCAGTAATGTGTCTGAATCTTACAGAAGTCCAGATGCCACTTCTGTATAATGTCTAAGGGTCCACAAGCATGATATATTGGGGAGAGGAAGTTGAGGAGCAAATGGAGAAAAATGAAACCAGAAAAGTGGTAAAGGAAATGTGTAGTTTTAGTCAAAACTGTCATGTGAGGATACAAAACCCTCAAATGTCGCTCAGTATCGGCATTGCCAACAATTGTTCCACCTCCACCAACCATCACTATCACCCACTGCCACCTCTAACAATATCCACCAACCTCCACTGTCACCATCAACCATGACAACTACCAACCATCACCACCAACGACCATCACTAATAACCAATCACTACCTCCAACAGTATCTATCAACCATCACTACTGCAATCAACTATGACAACTACCAACCATACCACCAACCACCACCACTATCACCTGTTATCAACCACCACCACTACCACCATCAGCACTAATGGCACAACCAGCAACCATTGTAACCTACCATCACTACTCACTACCTCCAGCCACTGTCCCGTGTCAGAGTTAATGGAAGATAGTGCTGGTCAGGGGAGAGTCACGGGCAGTAGAAGGCCGAGGTCAGGCAGCTGAGGGATGGCCTAATTCTAACAGCCTGAGGTCAGTCCAGGGCTAACAAGGAGGACAGAGACCAAAAAATATTAGAAACAGCATAATGGAAAATTTGTAGCCCTGGTGGAAAACTGCAAGTTAAAAAGACAAGTTGTCAGATTTTGCTATGATACACCCAAAAGCAGTGGAGTCAAAAGTTAAACTGCCTGTATTCACAGATAAATGTGCTCAGGATGGTAGATTCTGTGACCTTCACAAAATCACCCAAGTGGAAGTTCATACATAGACCAACGTGGCTGGCTCCATCTTGAAATCAAAAGTCTCTTCACTGCACACACTGCCTTGGCTTTGTTTTTCAATAGAAACTACCTGTATTCAACCAAGAGTTAAAACATCTTACTCCAAGTGAATCTTGGTAAATTTTCCACTTCCATCTTCAGCAATCTAAAAACTGCTTGGGTAATTGTACATAATAGTAAGGAGGAAAAAAGGGGGAAAAATCAATAAAAGATTATATAATTGTATTTCTTATCTTCCAGTGCTGAAGCTATCCATAGAAAATCTAGCTATCAGAAGGCATCCACCTTGACAAGGTTAGTCTGCATTTGCGGTAGAGCAGTTTGTGATTTTTAAAGTATTATTATGATGACGATCATCATTATGGAGTTGTAGCATGTACCTTTTAATTTGGTTGTCAAGGGAGATAGGGAGCAGTAATTAAGGCTAAAAGATGGAGAATGGAAGCCTTATTAAAGGATATATTGAAGATGGGAATTTGATCTGAGAATTAGATTATGATGAGCGTTTCTAATGCAGCTGTGGCACTCTTGAGTGACAGAGGAACTGAGCAGGCAATTACAGTGACAGGCATCTTCCCTAATCTTTACAATCCCAAACCCACAGTCACATCCATTTAAATTAATTTTTATGAAGCCTACACATTTATAGCCTCACCAGATTGGAAATTTGTTTATTGTCCGCAGGAAATAATTTTAGGGGAGCAAATAGCAGCGAGAGCCATCCTGCCTGTCCCTCTTGTCTTTTTAACTTGTAAAATTAATAATATGAGATTAATCTGAAGGCGGCTGCTTTATAAAGCTGATTGATCCTCCGCAGCCAGGCATTATTATGATTATCAGCGGGAAGGTCAAAGGGAGCATGTAAAAGTCACAGCTGATTCATGAGTTCCTACACTGAGCAAAGGATTTGAGAAAAAAAAAAAAACAACGAGGCTTGTGTTGTTCAGTGTTATAAGTGAGGAATCAGTCTTCCTTGCATTGCTGAAACTGAAATTTTCAGGAACGGATTTTAAACAACTTTGGACGTAGTTATTTCAAGATGTCTGTTCAGTAGAGATAGCAATAGTTCATTACCATGCATGCTGAAAACCTATTTTAAGAAGTACTTTGCTGCACAAAGATTAATTTACCACATCATATTTTTTTCCTCCCAGTAACACTAATATAAATAATTGTTGCACCTTAAATTGGCATTATATTTTGATAGCCTAGTTTTTAATATACAAAGAACTGTTCAGCAGAACTGTTCAGAAACATGGAAACACAGACAGAAAACAGGAGACTCTGGGAGCTGCTCTCTATTTAAATCCTGTTTATTGTCCGGATGCAGAGCGGGAGCTAAAATGCTTCACCATTACAATAGCGATGGGGCCATGATGGTTTTGCAAATATGTTTCCAAAACCAACAAGAATTTTTGTTTGTGACTTAGATATGGCAACATCTGAAAACTCATCCTATTTAAAAAGTGGTCTTTTCATTCCATCTGTTAATATACTGTTACTTCCTCTTAGGGAAGTATCATACAGGGCTTTCATGTATATGTACGTAGAGCCAGGCAGGCCGCTATGACAGGGCCTCGTGGGTGTGCCTTTCTCATAGGCCGTCCTAGCAGGCAAAGGGTGTCAATGCCATCATCCTGCAAACTAGAAATCAGTAGCTTTCTATCTGATGGTACCTATATCTCCTAGAATAAGAAATAAACTATGTGATTAATACTGAAAGTTGAAAATACTAAAAAAGAGTAATATACTTCTATTTGGGAGAAGAATTTGGAGAAATGAGGAGCAGGTGAATCCTCAATACATAGGGATATTGTTTATAATGTCTAATATCGAACAGCATAAAACTATTATTTACGGACAAGGTGATTTAAACTCAGAAACAATTACAGGGTTTGAGTGTTTTCTACTGAAGTCACAAGTGAAAATAAAAGGATGCTTTAGAGAGAGAGAAAGTTTTAATTTCATGTGGTTTTCAATTATGTGTCTATATTTTGGTGATAAAGCATTTTAAATTAATTATTTTAAATATATATTTATTTTTAATATCTATATTTACTTTATTTTATTTTTTGTAGATGTGTTAATAAACTTTATTGTGGTAAATATTTCATAATGGTTATGTATCATCACAAACATTTTCAATAAAAAATATGAAATTTATCTTATTTTGTGGCCAGCCTCTTGAACTGCAATAACAAAACAAAATGATTTAACCTGGTTTGCAAATGCTGTATAAAATAAAATTTTATTTGCTCTAACTTTTGAAAGTTTCTAAAAAAATCAAATTGCTGAGCATGTACTTTTTTCTAACTTTGTTGATACATAACTGACAAAGAAAATTGTGTTTATTAAAAATTTTTGTGATGATACAACACCTATATTTATTTTAATTTATATATATATGTGTGTGTGTGTGCATATATCTAACTGGTATCACTGCCATGATAAGCTTCCAGTCACTGTCAGTTGATTCATCTTTTGTGAAAGCCTAGTATTCCGAGAAAACTTCGCTATTGTCTTTCACTCTTTGTCATTTTTATGCACTGAATTTCCCCAGGAATTTTCTTTATAAAAAAATTCTTCAGGGAGTTTCCTTTTCAGGTCATGTTGACACCAAGCATTAGATGCTTAAAGCTTTTTCCAATCTTCAAGATTATTAAATCAAAATTATACATATGCACAACTGAGAAAGGTAAAATGTTATACATATGTGTATATTGCATGTGGAAACACACATATTATGTGTAACTCACCACCTCCCAGCAGCTACTCACTTATATAAAATATTAAGTATGTTCCATTGTAACTGAGAAGAGAGCTCACAGGTAATAAGATACTAAAATGTTTACTTAGAGCAAGGCTAACAGTAGTAGAGAAGGCACTTTCCCTTCTGGTGTATTTTTCCCACAGTATAAATCAGAGTTGCATTTCTAAAATCAACTTGGAGAACTAGTCTCAAGTGCGCAGTAAACAAAATAAAAAGATCCTTAAAGTGAAGAGAAATAGCATGATCCACGAGTTTAAAAGGATATTTACTAAAAAAAGAAAGAGACTGAATCCTCTTTTCCACTGGAAAATAAGACAAAGGGATGGAGTTCTACATAAGGTTGGCGATCTGGGGTCTGTGGCTTGTGAGAAGTGATCCGTAAAGCACCTCCTGGCTACACATGGACACAAGGCCAGGGAACAGTCTCGAGCATTGGAGTCTTACTGACATCTCGAGCACAGATGTCAGCTTTAAGTTCTGCTGGTTGGCTCATTGATTACAGGCATACTTTTTGGAAGTGGACTGTGAGAAAACTTGTTTTCCTGTGTATTATTGTTCACTGCCCAGTGTTTCAAAAACAGGGGACAAACTGGGAATCTGATGGAGTAGACAGGGTCAGAGTCTTAGTGGGTGAAGGCACACATCCAATGAATGTGCCTCCCAAGTGCGTTCTACTACGTGCTTCATCAGAGCAGCAATGGCAGAAAACATGTGCAAGCCACATTCATATCCAAAATATGTAGGCAAGTCCAACAACACAGCATCATGGGAGACCTTCTGAATCCCTGGTCTTGGGTTTTTTTGTTTTGCAAATTGGTACCGTTCAAAATATGGCAGAGGCCTGAGACAAGATGATAGTCTTTTCATTTCATCTTGCTTTTCTTTCCCCCTCAGTGCTGGTTTTGTTTGTTTGGTTTTTAGCTGTGCAAATCATGACCTCTTACCCACCTACTCTCCCTCACCCAGATCACCCCAGCAACTTTCTTCTCGTGGATATCAAGTGTAGTTATGTCACGGCTCCAGTTGTAGTTAAGGTAGCAGTGTCTATCAGTAGTCTTCATAATTAGAATTATTTTCTCCTAAAACCCTGAATGTCTGTGGCTGATTAAACCCCAGGATGACTTATTTTGGTGTCTTGGAATGTTCTGCCTTCATTCAAAAAAAAATATTGAGTCTCTTGGACAGCTGCTCTGTCTTTATCTCATGAGCTGATGTTGAAAGGGCTTTCTATTTTATACTAAATGGAGTATGTGCTGAATTTCCCACCAGCAAAAAAAAAAGAAAAATATTGTCAAATGTAATCTTTTTGTGATATTAGAAATCATCAACCCACGTCACCACATCTTAGGGTCACTATTACATGGGTTCCTCCCCCATACCATATTCCTAATATCTTAAAAGTCTAAAATTAGTGAACCTATCACCAAATTTTTTTAAAAAGTAAATGAACACATTATTGATCTACACTGTCTTTGTTTAATTATATAATGTGATGATGAATTACATCTCTTGGAATGGAAATTGAATTTCTCCAGAAGCAGAGCTGAGGGACCCTGATGTGGGAATTCTGTGGAATGGCAGATACTTGTCTCTCTTAGATTCAGTCCCTAAACTTCTTCTTTAATAGCAAGAAACCCTGTCAATTCAGGTGTGATAGAGGCCAAGAGGACTGCCTCCCTTAGCTAACCTTATCCAATTATCTTTATCGTCCTTATCTTCCTACCGTCCGTTACGAAATTCAGCTATCCAGTCCCATGGTTGCTTAATTAAATTCAGCTCATTTCAAAATTATAATTATTTTGACAATGCTACTGCAACTTACAATAATTGAATGTTGAGGTCAAGTGAATAATATCTTAAAGGCCTTCTAATTGAGTATTATTGCATAAAATAATTCACATGGGAACTCCACGAATCTGAGAACACTAAAACTAGTCAGTTTTATAGCAAATGGGATCCTGGAAAAATAATTATAGTAAACAAGTATTTTTATGATTTATTGGATTCTGAATCTGCCCAGAGCTTCTAGTGGAAAGTTTTTTATTTTGTTTTGTTTTATAAATAAACTTAAGTATTTGTCTTGAACTGGCTTTTGAATGCCAACTGGGAAGCACCAAATTTATACCTAACACAATATGAGGCAGGCAGAGAGTATAAACTATATTTAAACTGGCTAGATGTAAAATCCCCAGCCACTTTTCTGAACATGTGTATCAGGGGCTTGTTACCAAAATACATGAGATTGTTTTAGAAAGCTTCTCACTGGGATTTGTCTAAATCCAGCCACTCCCTCCACTGCTTGTCAGTTTTATTCCCTCTACTACACATTGTTTTCAAGAAATGATTGAAATGGGAAAGCAATATGTACACTTAAAATACTGGGAATACACAATGGCTGTGATCAGACAGATGTTCTATGGTTTGAATTGTGTTTTTATTAAGAGCAGCAAAGTGAAGAGATTACCTCTTTGTCTCTTTTTCCTCCGTGTCTCTGTCTTCCTTTTATTTTTATTTGTTTCCTTCTGTTTCTGTTTTTTCTCTCTCATCAGACCTTGGCCCTGAACCAGCACCTTTGCTTCAGCTCGTGCCTTTTTCTGCTAAATATTCCCTCTATGTGACTTGTCTGCTCCGAAGGCAGAGGAACAGCGTGCTTCTTTCAGGGCTGACCTACTTTGGAACTCCTATCACTCAACATGAGGTGATGAATGAAGCGATCTGGCATGAAAAGAGTAGTGATTTGCAAAGAGCAACATTTTTGGTGGTTTTAGCTGATTATAATGCGGAGAGTTATTTAATAATTACTCTTTGATTACAGCAATTTCCTCTTAGCAGAAATCAGAAATGTGAAGGAGTTAGACTTTTAGCCAAGATGGAGTAACAGGGACTGGATCTGTGGTCTTGCCTAAACCAATAAATATATAAAAACAGGAAAAGCATGTGTGTGTGTGTGTGTGTGTGTGTGTGTCTCAAAGGTACTCGATATTAGGCGATAAAGGATAATAATGTCTCAAAGACAGGAAATAAACAGAGGAGCCCTACGATTCTCCAAGATTACAAACTTCAGAGAATTTTGTGGCTGGGGCGCGGGCCGCAGGGCCTAAGGCAAGGACCAGCAGGTTCCCTATGATGAGGAGATGAGCTGAGATGGAGGGGAAACCAGGGCAGCTGGAGTCGGCAGGAAGGGCAAGGGGAGAGAGGTGTACAGAGAGAGTTCTGACGTCAGCAGAAGGTGTCTGAGTATTCAGTCACCACACATGTCTGAAGAAAGTACCCAAGACTGGGAAGAGGGCCATCTGAGATGATCAGAGAGAACAGAGCCAACACTGGACTTTGAAAATGACAGTTGTTCTACCAGAGAGACGGGATGACCTGTCATTCACGGGGCGTTGGGTAGGGTCCTGAGGGGGAGGTGTGCTTCCATTGTGTGGAGTGATCAGACTAGACTAGTCGTGTCCTCTGGTCTTGCCTGAAGGTTTTTAAAGCAAGATTCAAAGGAATCAACCTACTTCCCAGTAACTTAACAATGTTCTGGAACAAAGCACATGGACATTTATAAGAAATCAAAATTATTCAGCACCCAACAAGAGAAAACCCATGATGTCAGACAGTCAAAGGTAACTAGGCCTACCTCCCCCCCAAATATATATAGATATAGATATAGATATAGATATGAAAGAGGCCTATGATTAGGATAAAAATCAATCAGCCAACACTGAACTAGAACAGACACAGGAGTCAAAATTAACAAAGACATTGAAGTAAATGTTAAAACTGCAATTCATATATTTAAAATTTAGAGACATAGAAGACAAGAATAAAATGAAAGTGAAAGTCGCTCAGTCATGTCCGACTCTTTGCAACCCCATGGCCTATACAGTCCATGGACTTCTCTAGGCCAGAATACTGGAGTGGGTAGCCATTCCCTTCTCCAGGGATCTTGCCAACCTAGGGATCGAACCCAGGTCTACCATTTTACAGGTGGATTCTTTACCAGCTGAGCCACAATGACTCAACAAAAATTAAGTAAAAATGGAAAAACATCTCATTTTAAAACCCAACACTATAAAATTTCTAGAATATAACATTTAAAGATTTTTTAAACCTGATATCAAAAACATATTCCATAAAACTAAAAAAAAAAAAATCTTTAAATTAGGCATCACCAATATTAAGACACAATCTCTGAAAAAAAAAAAAGTTAAGAGAATAAAAACACAAGACCTGGAAATACCTTTGCAAAGCACACAACTAATACAGAATTTGTTTCCAGGATGTGTTGTTGCTGTTGTTCAGTCCCTCAGTTGTGTCCAACACTTTGCAACCCTATGGACTACAGCATGCCAGGGTTCCTTGTCCTTCACTATCTCCTGGAGTTTGCTAAAACTCATGTCCATTGAATAACAATCTATAAAGAACTCTCAAACCTCAATAATGAAAAACAGAAAATACAGTTAATAACTATGCAAAAGATTTTAACAGAAACCTCATCAAAAATAGAGATGTCAAATATACATGAAAAAAGTGCTCAAATTGATTAGTCATTCAGAAAATACACGCTAAAACCACAAAGTTCGTGCCTATTAGAATGGCTAAAATGTGAAAAGTCTGACCAGAACAGATGTTGGTATGGATATGGAGAAGCTGGTGCTGTTTGGTGTTACTGGGGGAGATGCGATATTGTCCAACCACTTTGAGAAATGACCTGGCAATTCCTTTAACATGTAAACACACACTCACCATGTGCTATAGCCTTATGTCCTTACAGTGAACATTGTGTCCATAGAAGCTTCATTTGTAAGAGTGGAAAACTGAAAATAACCCAAAAGCTTACTATCAGGTGGAGAATAAACAAAAGTTGTCATATCCCTACATTGATCTGGAGTGAGAGAAATCGGAAAAGTCAGAGCGCATACATACTCTGTGTTCCCATTTACAGAACTCTCCCAAAAAAGTGAACTCATCTATAGAGAAGGAAAGCAAACAGGCTCACCCGACAGTGGGCCTCGAGCACAGGGTGTGTGGATCACCGAGGAGTGCGTGGGAACTCTGGGTGCTCCTGTGCATTTACCCTCTGGACTGAGGTGACGGTTTTACAGATGTGTGCTTGTGTCTCAGATTAACAGACTGTGTACCTGAAGGACATGCAGTTTATGGTATGCAAATTATATCTCAATAAAAATGAGTTATTCAGATGGGTAGACAGCAGGTGTGAATTTTTATAACTTGAATTTGCTCTGAATCAGAGCAATAGGGCTGTGGCTTTTCAAAACAACACAAATGTTGTTTGTCGAAAAGTCACCAATAATTTTGGGTTTGGAGGTGTTTTTGTCCTTTTTTTCTCCCCAGAATCATTCTGATGACCATTTATTCACAGTAAGGACTGGTTATCTTTAAATTGTGAAATAAAAAGTCTTAGTTTATACCTGCAACATCCCCCACCCAGTACAAACCCCTCTCAAATGCACCCCACAGACGCTGCCCTGCATTTAGTATGTAAACATTTAATGGGGATGAGGAAATGGGGGCTCTCTCTCTTATTTTGTCCTCTTGAAAAGCTGTCTCTAAACTGCAGTGCTTGGTCCACCACTTGGCACATCAATTTAAGGGAGGGTTGATGACATTTCTACATGACAGATCAGTGTTTAAAAAAAAAACTCCTCTAAATTGCCCTTTAATCGGAATAATAGGCGAGGAGACTGAGTATCCAGGCAACCATGCTGAGATGGCTGGAACTGATAAGAAGGCGTCCTCAGACCTCAGTGAGAAAAATCGGGCTGCTCTCCCCCTTGTAGAAAAGTGTGTTACATTTTGTTACCTGGGACTTGAGGGGTGACTATAAATGATGGAATTGCCTTTATACAGTCTGGTGGCAGCTCTGTACACTGGAGCAGTGGCAGAAGTCACGATAGGGACTTTGCTCTACTCAGGGCCCCAGACCCTGCCTACTAAGAGCTCTAGAGGATCTTACTGATGGTATCTGAGAAACCCGCCACTTGTAGGTTTCCAGGTAGTGTCAACACGATGTCAGCAACATAGGCGATTTTCAGGATGCCCCCCGCAATTGTAGACTCATTGAAGTCCCTTTGGAATTAATTACAACACAGAGCCAGACATCTGATGTAACACCTCGGGGTTCCATGCTCATTGAAACAGGAAAAAAAACACAAAAGTATTGGCAGTATCAACAGCTGTTTACCGCATGTCAGGGTTTCAGTAAACAAAGTAAAATTGGAACATCAAATGAAATTGAAGTAGCAAATTGATTCATCTATTTTATAAAACATGCCAAGCTGGTTAGTTAAACGTGTGTGCAACAACAGTCTCAGACCTGCCTTTTTAAAGACTTGATGACACTGGTCAGTTTCTACAGGACTATATTATTTTTATTTATTTTTGTTTTAAAAGGACTGCAGTTTTCACTTTTAGTTTACTGTCAAACTATTGTTTAATAGGTCAGTAAGATAAACATGGCAGCTCTGGGCCCATATTCTTTCCCAAGCATTAGTTTACTTTAAAGTTTGTGTTCAATGATACTTGGAATGCTGGATATTCCTCTTCATAGCTGCATTTTTTAATATGTTGTGTTATTGTTGTTCAGTTGCTCAGTTATGTCCAACTCTTTGCTACCCTGTACTGGACTGCAACATGCCAGTCTTCCCTGTCCTTCACTATCCACTAGAGTTTGCTCAGATTCATGTCCACTGAGTCGATTATGCCATCCAACAATCTCATCCTCTGCCACCCCTTCTCCTCCTGCCCTCAATATTTCCCAGCATCAGTCTTTTCCAATGAGTCAGCTTTTTGAATCAGATGGCCAAGTATTGGAGATTCAGCATCAGTCCTTCCAATGAATATTCAAGGTTGATTTCCTTTAGGATTGACTGGTTTGATCTCCTTTCAGTTAAAGGGGTTTTAAGAATCTTCTCCAGCACCACAATTCAAAAGCACCAATTCTTTGGCACTCAGCCTTCTTCATGGTCCAAGTCTCACATTTGTACTTGACTGCTGGAAAAACCGTCATCTCTAAACCATTTGACTCCATAGACCTTTGTTGGCAAAGTGATGTCTCTGCTTTTTAACATGCTGTCTAGGTTGGTCATAGCTTTCCTTCCAAGGAGCAAGCGTCTTTTAATTTCATGGCTGCAGTCACCATCTGCAATGATTTTGGAGTCCAAGAAAATAAAATCTGTTGGTGCTTCCACTTTTTCTCCTCTATTAAGTGATGGGACCAGATGCCATGATCTTAGTTTTTTGAATGTTGAGTTTTAAGCCTTTTCATTTTCTTCTTTTGCCTTCATCAAGAGACCTTTTTGTTCCTCTTCACTTTCTGACATTAGAGTGATATCATCTGCATATCTGAGGTTGTTGATATTTCTCCCGACAGTCTTGATTCCAGCTTGTGATTCACCCAGCCCAGCATTTTGCATGATGTACTCTGCATATAAGTTAAATAAGCAGGGTGACAATATACAGCCTTGTCATACTCCTTTCCCAATTTTGAACCAGACCATTGTTCCATGTCCAGTTCTAACTGTTGTTTCTTGACCTGCATACATGTTTCTCAGGAGACAGGTAAGGTGGTTTTGTGTTCCTATCTCTTTAAGAATTTTTCATAGTTTGTTGTGATCTACACAGTCAAAGGCTTTAGCATAGTCAATGAAGCAGATAATTTTTTTTTTTTTTGGAATCCCCTTGCTTTCTCTATGATCCAGCGAACATTGTCAATTTGATCTCTGGTTCCTCTGCCTTTCCTAAATCCAGCTTGTACATCTGTAAGTTCTTGGTTCGCATAGCCTAGATTGAAAGATTTTGAGCATTACCTTTCTAACTTGTGAAATAAGTGCAATTGTAATAGGATCGTAAGGATCCAGAGCAAATATGCAGAAGATTGAAGAGTATGAAAAGGCAAAAAGATAGGACACTGAAAGATGAACTCCCCAGGTCAGTAACTGCCCAATATGTTACTGGAGATCAGTGGAGAAATAACTCCAGAAAGAATGATGGGATGGAGCCAAAGCAAAAAAGATACCCAGCTGTGGATGTGACTGGTGATAGACACAAAGTCCAATGCTGTAAAGAGCAATACTGCATAGGAACCTGGAATGTTAGGTCCCTGATTCAAGGCAAATTGGAAGTGGTCAAACAGGAGATGGCAAGAGTGAACGTCGACATTCTAGGAATCAGGGAATGAAGATGGACTGGAATGGGTGAATTTAACTCAGATGATCATTATATCTACTACTGTGGGCAAGAATCCCTTAGAAGAAATGGAGTAGCCATCATGGTCAACAAAAGAGTCCGAAAGGCAGTACTTGGATGCAATCTCAAAAACAATGGAATGATCTCTGTTCTTTTCCAAGGAAAACCATTCACTATCACGGTAATCCAAGTCTATGCCCCAACCAGTAACGCCAAAGAAGCTGAAGTTGAACGGTTCTATGAATACCTACAAGATCTTCTAGAACAAACACCCAAAAAATATGTCCTTTTCATTATAGGGGACTGGAATGCAAAAGTAGGAAGTCGAGAAACACCTGGCGTAACAGGTAAATTTGGCCTTGGAGTACAGAATGAAGCAGGGCAAAGGCTAATAAAGTTTTGCCAAGAGAACACACTGGTCATAGCAAAAACCCTCTTCCAACAACACAAGAGAAGACTCTACACGTGGACATCACCAGATGGTCAACACCGAAATCAGATTGATTATATTCTTTGCAGCCAAAGATGGAGAAGCTCTATACAGTCAGCAAAAACAAGACTGAGAGCAGACTGTGGCTCAGATCATGAACTGCTTCCTGCCAAATTCAGACTTAAATTGGAGAAAGTAGGGAAAACCACTAGTCCATTCAGGTATGACCTAGATCAAATCCCTTATGAGTATACAGTAGAAGTGACAAATATATTTAAGGGACTAGATCTGATAGAGTGCCTGATGAACTATGGACAGAGGTTCATGACAATGTACAGGAGACAGGGATCAAGACAATCCCAATGGAAAAGAAATGCAAAAAAGCAAAATGGCTGTCTGAAGAGGCCTTACAGATAGCTGGGAAGAGAAGAGAAGTGAAAAGCAAAGGAGAAAAGGGAAGATATTCCCATATGAATGCAGAGTTCCAAAGAATAGCAAGGAGAGATAAGAAAGCCTTCCTCAGCTATCAATGCAAAGAAATAAAGGAAAACAACAGGTTGGGAAAGAGTAGAGATCTCTTCAAGAAAATTAGAGATACCAAAGGAACATTTCATGCAAAGATAGGCTCGATAAAGGACAGAAATGGTATGGACCTAACAGAAGCAGAAGATATTAAGAAGAGGTGGCAAGAATATACAGAAGAACTGTACAAAAAAGGTTTTCATGACCCAGATAATCACGATGGTATGATCACTCACCTAGAGCCAGATATCCTGGAATGTGAAGTCAAGTGGGCCTTAGAAAATGTCACTACGAACAAAGCTAGTGGAGGTGATGGAATTCCAGTTGAGCTATTTCAAATCCTCAAAGATGATGCTGTGAAAGTGCTGCACTCGATATGCCAACAAATTTGGAAAACTCAGCAGTGGCCACAGGACTGGAAAAGGTCAGTTTTCATTCCAATCCCAAAGAAAGGCAATGCCAAAGAATTCTCAAACTACCGTACAATTGCACTCATCTCACATGCTAGTAAAGTAATGCTCAAAATTCTCCAAGCCAGGCTTCAGCAATACATGAACCATGAACTTCCAGATGTTCAAGCTGGTTTTAGAAAAGGCAGAGGAACCAGAGATCAAATTGCCAATATCCACTGGATCATCAAAAAAGCAAGAGAGTTCCAGAAAAACATCTATTTCTGCTTTATTGACTATGCCAAAGCCTTTGACTGTGTGGATCACAATAAACTGTGGAAAATTCTGAAAGAGATGGGAATACCAGACCATCTGACCTGTCTCTTGAGGAACCTGTATGCAGGTCTGGAAGCAACAGTTAGAACTGGACGTGGAACAACAGACTGGTTCCAAATAGGAAAGGAGTACGTCAAGGCTGTATATTGTCACCATGCTTATTTAACTTATATGCAGAGTACATCATGAGAAACGCTGGGCTGGAAGAAACACAAGCTGGAATCAAGATTGCCGGGAGAAATATCAATAACCTCAGATATGCAGATGACACCACTCTTATGGCAGAAAGTGAAGAACTAAAGAGCCTCTTGATGAAAGTGAAAGAGGAAAGTGAAGAAGTTGGCTTAAAGCTCAACGTTCAGAAAACTAATATCATGGCATCTGGTCCCATCACTTCATGGGAAATAGATGGGGAAACAGTGCAAACAGTGTCAGACTTAATTTTTTGGGGGCTCCCCAAATCATTGCTGATGGTGATAGCAGCCATGAAATTAAAAGACGCTTACTCCTTGGAAGGAAGGTTATGGCCAACCTAGATAGCATATTAAAAAGCAGAGACATTACTTTGCCAACAGAAGTCCGTCTAGTCAAGGCTATGGTGTTTCCAGTGGTCATGTATGGATGTGACAGTTGGATAGTGAAGAAAGCTGAGCACCGCAGAATTGATGCTTTTGAACTGTGGTGTTGGAGAAGACTCTTGAGAGTCCCTTGGACTGCAAGGAGATCCAATCAGTCCATCCTAAAGGAGATCAGTCCTGGGTGTTCATTGGAAGGACTGATGTTGAAGCTGAAACTCCAATACTTTGGCCACCTCATGCGAAGAGTTGACTCATTGGAAAAGACCCTAATTCTGAGTAGGATTGAGGGCAGGAGGAGAAGGGGATGACAGAGGATGAGATGGTTGGATGGCATCACCGACTTGATGGATATGGGTTTGGGTAGACTCCAGGTGTTGGTGATGGACAGAGAGGCCTGGCGTGCTGCAGTTCATGGGGTCGCAATGAGTCAGACACGACTGAGCAACTGAACTGAACTGATTTAGATAAAGAAGCAGAAGGAGAAGAGAAGGTATAGAAGTACAGTAGATGTAGACATGGGGAGCCTTTAGGCTGCTGGTGGTGAGTGATTTATTTATACCAATTTATCCATTCACTAAATGAGCAATATTTATCTAGTCCCATTCTCTGACAGATACTACAGTCAGTTTTGGGGATACAGTGGTGAAAAAGAAGAGGTACTTGTTTTTCTAGAGTTTACATTGCATCTTTAAAAAACTCTGAGAGTAACTGGGATAGACAGGAGACATTTTAGGTCTTCCTGGTGGAATCATTCATGAGTTGGGTTTAGCGCCCAAAAGAGTTCAAGAAGCAGAAAGCAGCAGTTGTTTTGTTGTTGTTGTTTGGGAATTTCTGCAAAGCAAGGGAGAAATGATGATCTGATGATGAATTGATTGTATCGTGGACAATTCTAAGTCCACCTTCAGTCCCTGACTTGCAGGTGGTGTGAACAAATACATACCGCCAATGGTCAGAGTTTCGGCAAGAGCACAGGTTGCTCAGGCAGCAGGGAGAGGGTGGAGAGAACCTGGGGGTGGATGGGGATTAGCACAGTTGAGATGACGGAAGATTAGGGTCATGATTCTGTGTAATATCCCCACGAATTTCAGATGCTTTGAAAAGATCAACCTGCATACATGGAGAGACTTAGTGTGCTGAGATCAACTTTGTTTTGGCATAATAACTTTATGCTGCAGTCACTCTGGGTTTCTTCCTATTAATCTCTCAGATTGAGGGAAAGATTAAAGTTTCCCAGGGGATGTTCAGCTGGAAAGCATCTTGGATAACCACATACAAACACAAATATATTGACTTTTATCTGCATTTAGATCATAGCTTTCTGTTGGCTAATTGTTATATTTGTCCAAGTGGCAGGAGTACATTACTTAGAAACATGAGGATAAGTAACAATAGACACTATCAAAAAATGAAGGGACCCTCCCTGAAAAAGAAATGAATGTTGTGCTTTGGGGGTGGTGTGGGAGTCTAAGAACAAGTGGAAAATATAACTTCTTTTCTTCATCCTAATATTTTAACTAAATGTTGCTTTTAAATGTATCTACATATGTTATGTGAGCAAATGCAGCAAAGCTCCTGAAAGAAAGAATAGTGAACTGCTGTGTGGGCAGAGTGTGTGCAGTGAGCCAGCCTGGGTGGGCGTGTAGCCCAGAGCAGTAGCAGGTGTTGTAACTACAAACAGTGGAGCTGGTTACTGGCCACATAGAAATCAATGTCTAACACAAATAAAGCAAGTAAACCTCTCTGCTTCCCCCTATATTGAAGTAGTTCAAATCAGACCTATTTTCTCATCAAGAACACGCACGATGAACGTATAAAATGCACCAAAGCCCTGACTCTTGAAGGGCACCAGAATGCAGTCTGCAGCTAGAACTTGAGGAAGGAAGACCTTGAGAAAAGGAAATTAAGATTACTGAGACTGACATTCTTGCAGAATTTCCTCTCTAAGCATTTTACCAGATTCTAAGCTGCTGAGGGATGAATGAGGAATGTAAAGGAAAATAGCGACTAAGAAGATGAACCCTGACCTGGAAGAGCAGGGTTCTGGTGAGAACCAGGAGTTTCTGTGGATATCTCTTAAGGGCTGGACCTGGAGAAGAGGCAGTGATGCTGAAAACAAGCAGCCCCTGATGCCTCTTCTGCCCCGAGAGCAACACAGTGAGCTTCTGCCCTGGTAACTGTGCACTGGGGAAACTCAGATATGGTCTGGAGGAAGACAGCAATCCATGAAAAATCTACTTCTCTCACCTCCAGCCTCCAACAAAAACCTGACATCCCAGGTAAGACAAGCAGTGTTTATCTATCTTAAACTCTTAAAAAGGATGAATATATTTTAAAAATTATACGAGATAGAAGATTTCACCATAGGGCTAGAATTTTACAAAATAGAACCAAAAGGAAATTATAGATCTGTTTTAACTGTTATTATGTCTATTATTAAATAATAACAATCCAATTGATCTGTGTAATAGCATATTTGAAACAGTAGAAGAGAGAATTAGTAAACTGAAGTATAAGTCAGGAGAAAATATACAGAATAAAGCACAAAGAGAAAAAAGAATGGAAAATATCAGAAAAGAGGTTACAAGATCTATATGGGCCTTGGTGAAAAGGTATAGTATACATTTAATTTGATTCCTAGGATCTTAAAGATGTAGGGGAGAGAAAGAGAAGGCAGAAGCAGCATATGAAGAGAGGCAGTTCAAGATATTTACAAATCTGACAAAAGCTATCAATTCACAGTTTCAAGAAATCACAGGTCCATCTGCAAGCCAAATAAATATAATAATAGTCATGCCTTGAGGCACAATGGTTAAATTCCACACAGCAAAAATGGGAGAAAAACATCTTAAAATCATGCAGGGGTATTACTGTTAAAAATTATTTTAAAGGGACTACAGCAGAAATATGGACATGAGTTTGAGCAAACTCTGGAAGAGAGAGAAGGACAGGGAAGCCTAGTGTGCTGCAATCCATGGGGTTGCAAAGAGTGGTACATGACTGAGCGACTGAACAACAACAACAGAGGTAATGGGAGGCTAAAGACAATGGGATGGTTTCTTTAGACTGAAAATCACAACCACAAAACTATGAAAATAAAGTGCTATACTCAGTGAAAACAGACTTTAGAAAATCAGAACCAAATACAGATATTTTTAAGCAAAGAAAATCTGAACTAATTGATATAAGTTCTTTGGCAGAAACAAAGTGGTTTTAGGAAGAAGTCAGAAGCCAGGAAAGGTAGCATGAAGTTAATAGAAAACAGATGTCGGTTATCTAGAATGATAGCCATGTTAGTATATGGTGTTCAGAGTAAGAGCTGTGGTGTTCAGGGTAGGGCGTGGAGCCCACAGCCCACGTCAGCCTCCTGTCCTGACACAGAAGCACTGTCCATGCTTCTGCATGTTAGGGGTGGGTCCTCCTCAGTGCTACTGCTGACCTCTGATTCTCTAATATGCAAATCGCTGCATAGCTGAAGAAACCACAGAGGACTCAGAAACCACCGGGGAATCTCTTAACTCAGACGCTGACCTCCTGTCTTGCATTTTGGACTCTCTGCTTTTCCTTCCCTGAAAGGTGAAACTGAAATTCTGTGCCAAGAGCTTCTACTCTGACCCCCCATCTTGGTGATGTCCTTCACTTCTCTGGTCTGTCTTGGCACCAGTGAAGACACTGGCAATGGTCAAGGATTACTCTCTTTTTTGTACAGTGTCTTTTCTGTCACCTTCTTTCAGCAGAATGAAAGGCTTAAGGCTGATATAAAGGCCCTTACCTCAAACATTGTGGGTAAATGGGGACCTCTTATTTCATTCTTTCCCTTTGGGAGTCACAGTCTCTTTTGTCTTAAGATCTGTTTGTAAGTGTAAATGAAAAAAAAAAAAGAATTTCAAAAAGGATGGCCTCTTGACTTCTAGTTACAGATAAGATGAAGTAAACGCTTTTCACTCTATTCTTCCAAGTGGTTAGAGTTAAAAACCTTGAACAGTCTATGAAAAGCAAGTATCACAAAACAGAGTTGGATAAAGTCAGACTGAGAGAGCTGTGAGAAAGCACACAGAGATGTGTCCTTTTACTTTATCCCATGTATACAGGAAGCACCACCTCCGATGCATCCCGTCTGGAGAAGCCCTTGACCCTGACATGGAGTGGATGAAGGCAGAAAAAGGCCCATGGAAGACCCTGTTTGTGCAGCAGGATAGAGTCTTCCTTGAGAACCAGTGAAGCACTGAGCCCCAGCAGAGGACCACACCTGCCCCTTCCTCAGGGGACTCCGTGTCTGGTAGGTAACTGAGTGGAGCCCAAAGGCCTGAGGACTGAGATGACGGGCCCCAGTCAGACCACAGATCAGCTATGGTGTAGTTTCCAGCAGGGCGGCCAGAGAGAATTGCAAAGGCTTTTTGCAAATTGAATTTCAAGCCACAGTCCATAGAGTAACAAGGACCTGTATGCTAGACCTAAGTCGATGGCTCCCTGCTAACAAAGAAGATTTATGTGTGAAGCAAAGTCTCAGATCACAACACATGGAATGTCCAGGATGCAAGAGGAAACCAGCTGAACACCAAGAAACAGATCTCAACTCTAACAAGATCTGACAAAGAACAGACACTAACAATGCAATAAACAGGCACTCTAATTATCTGACAGGATTTGTTGCCTTCAAGTAGTTCCTTGGTGACTAAAAAAAAAAGAAAAACAAAGCAAAACAAAAAACCCTGAATACAACGCATGCTTTTTTCCAGGGAGAAGGTCACCTGCAGTATAAACAACCCTTATGGACTCATATTTGTACATCATATAAGTGAACGGAAAAGCTCTTGGAAAGTAGGTCCAAGTTTAAAAGAGGAGACTATGGAGAAGAGTTATTCTACAAACCAGCCAGCTGAATGCCCGCTGGGGAGATAACTCACGACCCCCACCTCCAGGGAACCTCCAGTCGGTCTCTAGAGACGAGAGACGTCGTGGGTGACACAGTGGAGGCAAACCGTAGATTCATTCATGCCCAGATTCACGTCTTGTGCATGGGTGAGAGGCCAGTTCTCATCTTCTTTTGAAAGTCCATGTGGGAGATTGGTGGGAAGCCTGGTGGACTGAGGTGGACACAGGATGGATTTTTGTAATTGTAGCTTCAGATGCACACAGACAGCCCTCCTCTCATGAATCTCTGCAGGTGTCAGAGGGAAGCGGGTCAGTGAGGAGCCTCTTCATCCAGTGACATGACACACACCACCCAGAACACAGCGTGTGCTTATGTATCATGGTTTGGGAAACAACTGTTTCTGTAGAAGTTAGTGCACGGTCACTTACTATTTTACAGTTAGGAACATTTTTAAATAGAAAATAAGTTCTTTTAGTCACAGATAACCTGTTGATGTCTTTTCTTCCCATTTTCTTCCTTAGTAATTTTTCTATCCTATATTATGTTATCTTGACATAACTAAGACCTGGGAGATATTGTTTGTTCTTTCAGATGAACTAACAGAATAGAGTGAAAATGAGGGATACATTATAGTTTTGAATTGATAAAGAGGAGTCCACGACCAGAGGTGATGTGGTTTCTCCACTACTGCTTCACGGCCCACACTCAGAGACCAGCAGCAGGGTTCAGACTATTATGCCAAATCCCAGATAAGCACCTGGGCTTGGATACAGACATGTTCATGCAGAACGAGGGCTGGAGACTGTCCGGCTGGACAGAACTTCCTTCTCAGTCACTTTAGGGTAAAGAGTCGGCATTAAGTATTGTTACCAAATCTCTGGTGGCTCAGACGGTAAAGTGTCTGCCTACAATGCAGGAGACCCAGGTTCAATCCCTGGGTCAGGAAGATCTCCTGGAGAAGGAAATGGCAACCCACTCCAGTATTCTTGGTTGGAAAATCCCATGGACAGAGGAACCTGGTAGGCTACAGTCCATGGGGTTGCAAAGAGTCGGACATGACTGAGTGACTTCACTTTCTTTCACTTTCACCAAATCCTTAACTGGAAGGAAGGAGCATTCACCACTTTGGAAAACTTTTGGTTTCTTCAGTTCAGTTCAGTTCAGTTCAGTCACTCAGTCATGTCCGACTCTTTGTGACCCCATGGACTGCAGCACGCCAGGCCTCCCTGTCCATCACCAACTCCCGGAGTTTACCCAAACTCATGTCCATTGAGTCAGTGATGCCATCTAACCATCTCATCCTCTGTCATCCCCTTCTCCTCCTGCCTTCAATCTTTCCCAGCATCAGGGTCTTTTCAAATGAGTCAGTTCTTCAGATGGCCAGAGTATTGGAGTTTCAGCTTCAGCATCAGTCCTTCCAATGAATGTTCAGGACTGATTTCCTTTAGGATGGACTGGTTGGATCTCCTTGCAGTCCAAGGGACTCTCAAGAGTCTTCTCCAACACCACAGTTCAAAAGCATCAATTCTTTGGTGCTCAGCTTTCTTTATAGTCCAACTCTCACATCCATACGTGACTACTGGAAATTTAGTTTCTTAAGAGGTTTAATATTGACCTGCTGTATGAGCTGACAGTTTAATCCCTGGATATTTATCTCAGAGAAATAAAAACATGAATATATACAAATACACACAACTTTAAAAGTTTATAATAACTTTTTTCAAGATAATAAAATCAAATGTCTATTGAGAGGGAGCATGGATAAACCAACCGTAGTTTATTCATAAAAAGAAATGCTTCTCAGCAGGATATCTGAAGGAGTTGCCAACAAGCACAACCACACAGATGGATTCCAAAATAACTTTTGCCAAGTCAACGAAGTCAGATACAGGAGTGCATGGATGTTTGATTCCTCTTCCATGAAGCTCAAGAACAGAAGAAACAAATCTGTGATGATGGAAATCCAGATTGCCTGTGACAGGGGGTGGGGATCAGAGAAAGGAGCTCAGAGGAAGTGGTGTCAGGGAATCTCTGTGACAGACCAACAGGGTGTGTGCATTTTCCAAAACTCATTTAATTGTATACTGAAGGTCTGTGCATTTCACTGTGTGAATATTATACCTAAAAAAGTCTGCATTGAGGAAAACATAGAAAGACTGAGGAAATATCCCAGGTTAAAGAATATCCATCCATGCATCTATCTTATCTATCCATCCATCTATTGTCTATTCATGGATTAGTCACCCCATGCATCTGTCATTTCTAGATCCATCCATCCATCCATTCATCTACTTTACCCATTATCTATCTATCTTAGTCACTGAGAACCCCATCAAAAAGCACTGAATACTGATTGCTTTTATTACCATTATGCGTTCGAGTATTTTGGTGGTTAGCACAGTCTCCTTTCCATCCTGTAACCTTATGAGGTTGGGTGCCTTTTCCAAATCTCGGACATTTCCCCACTGGTTGGGATTTTCATGAAGTTCCCAGTTAAAGAGTGCTTTGAGTCTTGGTGAACAGCTGGATGACAGAGCCTGTTCTAGAAGCAGGGACCCTCAACCCTCAGCCACAGTCCCGGGCGTTTTCCCCCCATGGAGCGGAGGACTTTGCTGCCGAGAGCGGACTGAGTAAACTACAGAAAGGTCCATCTTCCTAGACAGCTTACAGCCCAGTTTTCCTTAAGGGATGCAGTATAAATTGTTCACCTGATACTGTGATTCACCAGAGCCACTTATCTTTCTGCTGGCCAGATAAGCAAATTAAATGCTTTATAAAAAATTCACGGTCGTATCTACATTATTAGAAGTTCTCAATAGTCACTTTATAATTTTTGACAAATGATTATTAACTCTTAACCATTTGCCAGACATATTGTAATACAGAATACAGTAGTTAAAAAAATCAATGCACTCATAGGAATGTAGTTTTAGTTGAATTTGGTGGTTAATCAACACATAGACCATCTGTACATCATGTGTCAGGGAAATAAAGCACAATGTGACCTTAACTTACACGTCCAGCAGTTTTTCTGATTATACGTACGGCACAGCCTTAAAGGTGCGTGAGGCTCATGGTATCTGAGAGATGGAAGGAGCAGGCAACCATTGTGAGGGCCGTTAGTTAAGGTACGAAGATGAGGCCAGGTTTGGGCTAAAATGGAGTGAGAAATGGCAGATGAGAGGGAAGAGGTGGTGGGTGTCTATACCGTATAGTGCTTATAGACCATGATGAAGAACGGACATGATGGTGGCTTGGACTCACATCAGGTTTAAAACTGTACAGGGCATCATCTGTTTTAAAGGGGATATCCACTCTGGAGAAGGAAATGGCAACCAACTCCAGTATTCTTGCCTGGAGAATCCCGTGGACAGAGGAGCCTGGCAGGCTACAGTCCATGGGGTTGCAAAGAGTCGGACACCACTGAAATGACTGAACACCACTCTGTTTGCTGATATTTCAGGTCTGCACATGGAAACAAAAAAGAAAATAGCTGGACTTCTCAAAACATCTGGACCACAGAGCCAAATGGCTGGGGTTGCCGTTCACTGAGATAGAGCAGAGCAGAGATGACAGACAGGACAGAGTGTCAAGAAGGGTGATACTGTCAGCAAGGGACCAGAGACGCAGATTGCCCTGTGATCTGTGAGCAGGAGGGCATGGGGTGTGAAGCACACAGAGAAACCCTGGCCCTGGGATTGTGTCCAGGACATGACTTTGGCCACGTCTACGTCTAACTCTCCTGCCTCCCAGCCTAACTGTGGATCATGACTTCAGAAAACAGACTCGACTGTTTTCTTTGTTTCCCACCTGCAGATGTTTCTCATGCTCTGTGCCCTGCTCTTTGCAGTGCTTCTGGTCGGCTCAAATGAGCAGTGAAGGAAACCGTGATGACCCAGCACCATCTGTGGAAGGAATGGGGGTGCAGAACCTGTCAGAATGTGACAGTTTCACCAAAGAGGCTGTGTTCTCACAGTCAGAGGGGGGCTCCCTGAACCCCATGAAACAGATGCCTCATCCCCAGGGGCCAACTCTGCAGCCCCTACCCCACATTCCCAAAGCCAGAGAGAATCCAAAAATGTACATTTAAAACACACATTTTAAAAAATGTACATTGGCCACCAGAAGATGCCACCACCCTGGAGCATGAAATGCAGGGGCTTGGATTTATCCACTGTCCTCAGCAGGACTAGGCATCTTCACCAACAGCTGTGATTGATGAATTCACAACAGCCCTTGTTCCTTCTCTTCGGAAGCTGTCTACACAGTATGACTCCCCTCTCTCCTCCACTGACTCTTCTCCTTGCCCATGGCCATGCCCACAGATGACCACTGAGGTACCATGCTGTCGAGAATCCACCCTAGGGTCTGAAGGAATCATCATGCTAAACCGACCCATGAAAGATGAGAGGAGGAGGATCTGGTGTTAGAACTGATTTCCATGTTCTTAAAAGTCAGTTTCTCCTCTGGCGACATTAAATCCAACAAAGAACCTCCTGGTGAAAACTAGGAGGAGCCTGAGGTTTGGTTGAAAGCCCAGGTTGGCCCCTCCAGCCCCCTCCCCCCCCGAAGACTTGGTGTTGGACAGCTGTCATCAAAGTTCTGATTATCTGTATGGTCTCACACCTCATGTTCATGTGTGTGTTGTGTGCTTAGGTCCATTCTTGATGGATTACAGGAAAAGTTCTGATTATCTATGGGTCTCACACCTCTTGTGCATGTGTGTATGTGTGTATTCGCAGAATATTACTTTAGTTGAAGCAATATTTAATCCAAAGGCAGAAGAAAGAAGTATAAGAGGTATATACATACAGGATTTTATTTTACTCCAGGAAGATTTTTTTTTTAAATAACATATTGTATTTTCTTTACTGAGTCCAAGCTGTCATTGTGCAAATTATTGTGCAACTTGTTTATTAACAAAAATGCAGAACATTTGGAAGAGCACAGAGAAGAAAATGAAAACCATCAGTCCCAACAATTCCAAATAAATTACATTAGCATGCTGGCATGTAGCTTTCAGCAATCCTCTGGACATATTGTATATTTGAATAACATATGGGTTAACTGTGTTATATATTTTAATCCATTTTTATAATTTAAAATATTTGTTTAAAAAACTTAGTGTTGTTAAACAAGTCTTGTACAAATCTATGCGCACTATTGATGCTCAGTTCAGTTCAGTTCAGTCGCTCAGTCATGTCCAACTCTTTGTGACCCCATGAACCACAGCACGCCAGGTCTCCCTGTCCATCACCAACTCCTGGAGTCCACCCAAACCCACATCCATTGAGTCGGTAATGCCATCCAACCATCTTATCTTCTGTCGTCCCCTTCTCCTCCTGCCCTCAATCTTTCCCAGCATCAGGGTCCTTTTAAATGGGTCAGCTTCAACATCAGTCCTTCCAGTGAACACCCAGGACTGATCTCCTTTAGGATGGACTGGTTGGATCTCCTTGCAGTCCAAGGGACTCTCAAGAGTCTTCTCCAACATCACAGTTCAAAAGCATCAATTCTTCGGTGCTCAGCTTTCTTTATAGTCCAACTTTCACATACATGCATGACCACTGGAAAAACCATAGCCTTGACTAGATGGATTTTTGTTGACAAAGTGATGTCTCTGCTTTTTAATATGCTGTCTAGGTTGGTCATAACTTTCCTTCCAAGGAGTAAGCGTCTTTTAATTTCATGGCTGAAGTCACCATCTGCAGTAATTTTGGAGCCCCCAAAGAAATAAAGTCAGCCACTGTTTCTACTGATTCCCCATTTATTTCCCATGAAGTGATGGGACTGGATGCCATGATCTTAGTTTTCTGAATGTTGAGCTTTAAGCCAACTTTTCCACTCTCCTCTTTCACTTTCATCAAGAGGCTCTTTAGTTCTTCACTTTTTGCCATAAGGGTGGTGTCATCTGCATATCTGAGGTTATTGATATTTCTCCTGGCAATCTTGATTCCAGCCTGTGCTTCCTCAAGCCCAGTGTTTCTCATGATGTACTGTGCATATAAGTTAAATAAGCAGGATGACAATATACAGCCTTGACATACTCGTTTTCCTATTTGGAACCAGTCTGTTGTTCCATGTCCAGTTCTAACTGTTGCTTCCTGACCTGCATACAGGTTTCTCAAGAGGCAGGTCAGATGGTCTGGTATTCCCATCTCTTTCAGAATTTTCCACAGTTTATTGTGATCCACACAGTCAAAGGCTTTGGCATAGTCAATAATGCAGAAATAGATGTTTTTCTGGAACTCTCTTGATTTTTTGATGATCCATTGGATGTTGGCAATTTGATCTCTGGTTCCTCTGCCTTTTCTAAAACCAGCTTGAACATCTGAAAGTTCATGGTTCACGTATTGCTGAAGCCTGTCTTGGGGAATTTTGAGCATTACTTTACTAGTGTGTGAGATGAGTGCAATTGTGCGGTAGTTTGAGAATTCTTTGGCATTGCCTTTCTTTGGGATTGGAATGAAAACTGACCTTTTCCAGTCCTGTGGCCACTGGTCAGTTTTCCAAATTTGCTGGCATATTGAGTGCAGCACTTTCACGGCATCACCTTTGAGGATTTGAAATAGCTCAACTGGAATTCCATCACCTCCACTAGCTTTGCTCGTAGTGATGCTTCCTAAGGCCCACTCGACTTCACGTTCCAGGATGTCTAGCTCTAGGTGAGTGATCACACCATCATGATTATCTGGGTCATGAAAATCTTTTTTGTACAGTTCTTCTGTGTATTCTTGCCACCTCTTCTTAATATCTTCTGCTTCTTTTAGGTTCATACCATTTTTGTCCTTTATTGAGCCCATCTTTGCATGAAATGTTCCCTTGGTATCTGTGATTTTCTTGAAGAGATCTCTAGTCTTTGCCATTCTATTGTTTTCCTCTATTTCTTTGCATTGATCAGTGAGGAAGGCTTTCTTATCTCTCCTTGTTATTCTTTGGGACTCTGCATTCAAACGGATATATCTTTCCTTTTCTCCTTTGCTTTTTGCTTCTCTTCTTTTCACAGCTATTTGTAAGGCCTCCTCAGACAGCCATTTTGCTTTTTTGCATTTCTTTTTCTTGGGGATGGTCTTGATTCCTTTGTCTTGTACAATGTCAGGAACCTCTGTCCATAGTTCATCAGGCACTCTGTCTATCAGATCTAGTCCCTTAAATCTATTTCTCACTTCCACTGTATAATCATAAGGGATTTGATTTAGGTCATACCTGAATGGTCTAGTGGTTTTCCCCACTTTCTTCAATTTAAGTCTGAATTTGGCAATAAGGAGTTCATGATCTGAGCCACAGTCAGCTCCGGTCTTGTTTTTGCTGACTGTATAGAGCTTCTTCATCTTTGACTGAAAAGAATATAATCAGTCTGATTTTGATGTTGACCATGTGGTGATGTCCATGTGTAGAGTCTTCTCTTGTTTTATTGGAAGAGGGTGTTTGCTATGACCAGTGCGTTCTCTTGGCAGAACTTTATTTGCCTTTGCCCTGCTTCATTCTGTACTCCAAGGCCAAATTTGCCTGTTATTCCGGGTGGTCTTTCTACTGATGTTACTGTCAGTTAATTTAGTGGCTTGAGATAATCAGAGTGAACTTCACGTGAATAGAAGTCCAGTTGATGGCTGAGGGTTGGTCTATGCTCCACACACACATTCAGGGATCCTGTTCAGTCCAGAGGCTCCAGCTTCAACCGCTGCCCCTCCAGGCACACTGGGTGTGGGTGTTCTGTCAGCGGGGCTGGGGGGAGGTGTGGTGAGGGGGTGTGGGCACCTGATGGCCCAGGCATGGAGGTACTGGGGTCAGCTGTGCCCCTCCTATGAGCAGGGCCCCCCTCATTGCCCAGGATCCGGGAGCTGAAGTCCTGCAAGCAAGCGGTAGCCTCTTCCTTCTGTTCCCTGTGGTCGGGCCAGACTGGTAAGGGCTCACTTAGCCCCTTCTCAGCGCCATTTCTGCTCTACCGGGTCTCAAGGCATCAGGCTCCCTAAACTCCAAGGCCCTCCATTTCCAGTCTCCCTGTTCCTTTCCCTTTTGATCAAAAGCAGCTGACTCATCCAAATTAATATCTTCTTTCTGATACCAGCTAGCACTGGAAAATACAATTCTGTTCTCCCAGTCCTTTCCTGGGAGCCTGGGGCTGGCTGGCTCTAGTGTGCAGATTCACCAAACACTCATGCCACCGGGCAGCATGAGCCCGAAACTATGCCTTGACCTCAGCTTAAACCAACACCGTGTTTCTTAGGGCTCTTTGATGGCAGCCCCTGCTTCAAGTACCGATGTTTATATGACTTAGGGCTTCCCTCATAGCACCGTTGGTAAAGAATCTGCATGCAATGCAGGAAACCTGGGTTAGATTCCTGTGTTGGGAAGATCCCCTGGAGAAGGAAATGGCAATCCAGTCCAATATTTTTGCCTGGAAAATCCCACGGACGAGGATCCTGGCAGGCTACAGTCCATGGAGTCGCAAGAGTCAGACATGACTTAGCGATTAAACCACCACCACCAAGATGATTCTAGCTGCTCTAGCAAATATGCCCTGAAATGTGACTTATTACTGGAGTTGTGGTGGTGGTTTTGGATGGGAGGTGCTTGCTCCATGGTTCTGATGCCCTCTGTGCTCCATCACACTCAGCCCACAGGGTGGACAGTCCAGCGCTGTGTCCCTCTGTCCATCACCTGTGAACAAACCCCTGGTCACGTGACCACACCTCCCTGAGGGGCTGAAAAGCAGCCCCTGGCAACCACTCTGAGCCGTGCTCCTTGGATGGACAGCTGGGCATTCCTTCCACGTCCCAAGTTTATCGACAATCATTAGGAGTTAAGGTGGCTTGGGTCATAAACGTTATGTGAGGTCACCTATTTCCTAATGAATTGATTACACTGATATCTTTATGTCTTCCCTGAACTTTACTTAGTCACAGGATGAATGTGATTTCTCTCCAGCCTCAGAGGAGACACGTCCGTAGCAGCCCATGCTGGCCTGGGGGTTCAAGCTTCACTCACAGACCTCACCTCTATGAGCTTCTATGGTTTGTGCTCCTACTAACTTTTGTGTCAATTACTTTTTACAAATCTGAAATCTTGTAGTTCGTATACTGAGCTCCTCTTAGCTGAATACTACATGTAAAACAGTTATGTTTATCTTATCCAATTATGACCTTTCCAACAAATATCTTTGATTTATAGAGGTTTATTTTTATCAGTAGATGTCAGATTTCAATAATAAATGCAGGCAAGTAATAATAAGTAATATAATGAGTATATCCAAGCTTATAATCCCAGTTCACAATTTTATACCCAGAGCCCCAAAATGAAAAAACCAGCCTGATACAAGAAATACTTTAGAAAGTATCTACAACAAAAAATTAATATAGAGTCTAAAGAAAGGCATATATAAGAAATGAGCCTTGTATAAAGAATATTTTGACAAAGAATTTATTAATATAATATATTAAAATTCTAACAATCTAAATTATCTTGGAATTACGTACGTTTTAGCATGATTATATTTATAGAGAAATGATGTATATTAGTAGCACTTGAGGTTCTACTTACACCAACAATTTCTATACTTATATGTAGAAGAATAAAAGTACATACACACATTTTTATTTATATACTTTTCTATCAGTATATTTGTTGATGTTCATACCTATATGTTATTTATAAAATGTTTATTTGGACATTTTACCAAAATAAAAGAATATTTTATCTTTCAAGAGTTTATATATATATATATATAAGATTTTTATATAAAGATTTTATGTATAAAATATTATATATATATAATTGTAAATACAAAGATCACTAATATATAAACATTAATTACTAAATAATATTAGTATATAAATATAATGGATTATTATTTTTTCTGATTTTCAAAAAGCATGTCATTTTAGGAAATATACAAAGCATAAATATATAATACACTACATATAAAAGAATAATAATAAATACTAAAATCACCCATAAATCTCTACATGTTCTGTGTTTCAATCCCTGATTTTTCTGACAAACACACTTATAAACTCTGACCTTTATTGTGTTCACAGCTTCTGTAAAAATCTTTACTATTCTAAATTGTGAAGAGGCAGACACACTTGCTTAACCTTCACCTGCTGTGCTGTCCTCAATGTCATTGCTGAAAATGGTTATAAAGTTAGAAAAATATGTCCTCCTGCTATTTTTGGTAGTAAAACAACACCTACCGTAACCAAGGTGATAAACCTTGCATCTTAGCATTTTGTGTGTTAGCTGATAGAAGTTTGAGAATGTAGCTCCCAATCAACTACACCCACATGCTTTCATCTGTCCAGCCTCTAACCTCAGACAAAGATGCTTCTGAGAGTTTAGAGAAAGAAAGAAATGTTCTGGGCACCTCCAACTAGCAGCAGTGATCAGGAAAAGTTCTACCAGGAGAATGGGTTTCTCTGTTTTGGTTTTTTTTTCTTCCATCATTTGTTACATTCAGGGCGGTTCCAAAATCTGACTCATCACATCAGAATCACCTGAAGGTTAAAACCATGGTCTCTAGAGAGTTAACCCCACCCACATGGCATGGAGATGCACCTTCCAGTGAAAGCCTAGACAAAGCCGTAGGTAATAAGCAAGTAGAAAATAAACCTGATGTTTATGCCTTTAAAAGGAAGCTAGTTTTAGAGCAGTTCAAGGGTTACAGCCAAAGTGAGGGGAAGGAGTAGAGATTTCCATGTATCCTGGGTTCCCACTCATGCACAGCCTCCCCCATCAACATCCCCTCCAGACGGTTCATTTGTTACCACTGAGGAACCTCCACTGACACGTCCTTGTCACTCAAAGTCCACAGCTTACATTAGGGTCACTCTGTGTCATAAGTCTGTGGTTTGGACAGATGTATCATGAAATATACCAGCTATGCCTTAATGAAACATACTTAATGACTCTATCATTTGGTATGCTGTCATCACTTCACAGTTCCAAGAGTTTTTTGAAGATTTTGGATAACTGTCGTTTATCAGATGTGTCTTTTGAAAATGTTTTCTCAGAGTCTATGGCTTGCCTTCTAATTCTCTAGATAGTGTATTTCAGGATTTTAATTTTAATGAAGTACAAGGTATCAATTATGTGGATCATAGGTCCATACGGATTGTGTCTTTGATGTTGTATCTAAAATGTCATTGCCAAGCCCAAAGTCATCGAGGTTTTCTCCTGTGTTACCTTCTAGGAGTTTTACAGTTTCGTCTTTTACCTTTATGTTTATGCTCCATTTTGAATCAATTTTTGTGATGGGTGTGAGGTCTGTGTCTAGATTCATTTTCTTTGCTTGGTCCAGTTTTTCCAGCACTGTTTGTGGAGGAGACTGAGTTCTCCTTGGCAATGCTTTTGTCCTTTGTCAGAAATCTGTTGATTGTATTTACATGGGTCTATCTCTGGGATCTCTGTCTATTCTCTGCCAACTCCTTACCTCCTCGATGACTATAGCTTTATACTTAGACTTGAGCGCTTCTTACTTTTTAATAGTACTACAATTCTGTAATGAGGAGTTTTAAAGCCCCGAAAATTCTTTTTAAATAATAACTGCTCACTTGTTATTAGAATTTTTGTGTTCTTCTGAGAAAGCTAAAATCCTGCGGGGTTTCTCTTGCCTGTGCTTGGGTCCTGGGAGCAGGATTAAATACATATTATAACCTAATCACCAGACAGCAGGTCACTGACAGCAACTGCAGGAAACACGAGGTGACCCAGGTTCATAAAAGTCTGTGCATTAAGTTCTTACAAAGGCCATGGTATTTGCTTTACTTGATGGAATGATGGACACTGAAACATGAAATGGAATTTTATTTTTCAGTGGTATGAGGAGCTGTGACTTGGACAGGGCTCAAATAAAATCAGGAAGCACAGGTTAAGCTGTATGCTTAGCACAAGGCCAGAAATTTTGAGGAAATGCAAAGCAGATACTTCTCAACCCAAAGCTCCTTATATTTACATATGCATCGAATTTTGACAGACACTTGTTATCATGTAACTCTATATGATATTTCAGGTAAATGACAGGAGAAATTGATCTTCAACTCCTTTTTTTTTGAAGCATGGAGGTAGTTTGTCTTATCAGTTGGTGAGACAAAAAAATATCTAATATTCCTTTCTTTTTAGAAAAGATTTATTCACCTGCTACAATTTCTGAACTTCTAAAACATAAAGTGACAAATACAAGTCTCATAAAATATCCTGATTCTGATGAGCAAGACAGCAGAACTCGATAACAAATCCTGAATGGGAACCACGGTAGCAGAACCACTCAGCCGGAAACTGAAGCTGCCAAAACACTCTTTAAAAAGGAAGGTAGAGAAACACTTTCAGAACGGATCTTTCAACAGTCAGAGGCCATTGCGTAGTTCTGCAGAAATGCAAGGAAGACAGAGTGTGTTCTCATGCTTGGATGCGTTGAACTCTACCCAGAGCATGGCTGAACTGTTATTTTTTCCAGGATGACTTTCTCCCTTTATGTTTAAAGGTAATTGCATTTAAAAATACAAATATAATTGTGTAAATCAATAATTGAGGTGAGACTGTCTTACAAATTCATTCTCATGGTCTTAGAAAGTCATCAAAAAATCTCTATGTTTTAGAAGAGGGGTGTTTTTCCAGTGCATTCGCCCAGTTATTTTTTTCCTGTCAAACATGTCTCCCTACTTCTTTGGAAGAAAATAAATGCTAATTTGTAGACCAACACATAGCTCTCAGTCAAAGGTCTTTCCTGTCAAGCACATTTGTCAATTGTGCGTCTAGAAGGTGCCGTGACTTGTGGTGACAATTAGTATAAAGCTGGCATTTCACACTTAGCCTTCAAGACACCTACTTCATCAGAAATCTGTCTTGTGTGTAGATTTCTAGGCAGAGAACAAAACCTTGCTCTATCACCAAAAACGCCTTTGGTGGTTACCTACTCGCTTCCTAAAAGCACACATTCCTTCCCTCCCTTTTACTCTATCTTCCCTTTCCTAGGACACTATTTATAGCCTTGATTCTGGAAGCACCCAGGCACTTCACGGACCCCAGAATATTAACAACTTAAAGTTTGCTTCAGTCTCATCATTAACTTGATTTTCAAGGTTGCAGAAACTTCAAGTAAAAGGATCACTCAATTAACATACTCTGTGCATTGAACATCCCATTATTTGAGCTCCTTGTTAGGAAGTGGCGTTATAAACATTTCTGGAAGCCAAGTTGAAAGGTTTTAAAACATTGCTAGACTTAAGCCCCTTCAGATAGTTGACCAGTTGTGTAACTGTGGTTAAGGACAGGTTAATGAAACTGTGGCCAACTCTTACCCAACACTAGATTCTTCAATTTCTTCTCTCCTTTCACACATTCAGTGGGGTGTCTACAACTAGGAGGTGCCTCCAGCCTGTGGGCAGCGTTTGTCCCCACTCTGCCTCCAGAGAAAACTTACAGCTTTTGAGAACAGCCACGTAGCAGGGAGTGGTAGACAAGTAATCAGAGAAGCCTGTCCTAGGTAATGCCTTCATAGAGTACTTAAGTTCACCCTTCTCATCAATCAATTAATCCAGCAACAATGGCACACCCAGTAGGTGTAGTGTAATTGCAGAGGGAGGGAAATAATTAGGGAAATATTCCGTGGTTAAGGAATTTACTTCTCTCCTGGATGAACAGCCTAATGCAGTGGAAATGATAGCAGAATTGTCTCATTAAAGTTTGCATTTCTCTGATTGTTGTCTTCTTCTTCAGTTGCTCAGTCCTGTCCAACTGTTTGCGACCCCATGGACTACAGCACGCCAGGCTTCCCTGTCCTTCACTGTCTCCTGGAGTTTGCTCAAACTCATGTCTATTGAGTGGAAGGTGCTGGTGTTAAACGTGAGGCCCAGTGAACTAGCCGGAGGAAGGAGATTCCTAAGGGTTGGAGAACTCCCAAGGGAGTCCAGGCTACTCTTGCAGTTTGCAGATGAGGACCTTGAGGCTACTGAGGTGGTCACAGGACTGCAGACCTGCACTCTCATCCAGGGCTCTGATCTTAACCAAGTTCTTCTTACCCATAAACAGCAGAAAACTGGCTTAGAAAAATGAGATCTGAGCTAAGATTTCATCCTGGGAAGGGTTCAAAGTGGAAGATTATAACATCATTCAAAACCAAAAGCAAGTGCTGAGAGCAAGGGGAGATGGAGCCTGGTTTGCAGGTCCTGCAGCAGCCGAGGGAGGAGGATCACTGCGAGGAGGGAGGAGCCCCACCGAGGGAGGAGCCCCACTGAGAGGGGAGGGGGGAAGGAGGACCCCCGCGAGGGGAGGGGGGAGCCCTGCAGGGGGAGGGGGGGGAGGAGGAGCCCTGCCAGGGGTAGGAGCCCCGCCGGGCGGGCGGGGTAAGGAGGAGCCCCGTGGGGTGGGGAGGAGCCCTGCAGGCCTCAGGCAGTCAGTCTGCTCTGTCCAAGTCCACAGACGCCCCAGGTCCTAGGGGCTCTGCGCATCCCCAGCCTCTGGACTCACGTGGACGGTGACTCTGTGGCCCTCCCAGGCTGCCCCTCTGTGCCACACCATCTCATTCAAGACCCAGGGGAAGCACCCTTCTTCCAGAACGCAGTGTTCTCACAGCCAAGAGCAGAAACAAAAGACAAACCAGATGATCGTGTTTTGAGTTCCTTCCTGCTCAGGAATGGCAAACGCGAGCCGGCTCACAGTAGTCACACCACCAGCTTCCAGAGGATTCACAAGTCACACTGCCAGGTGGGGAGGGACTGTCTGCCTCCAGGAGGTGAGGGCGTGCTGGGGTGTGGGGTCCTCTCAAGGGACGGGTTGGTAGCAACGGTCACACCAACCAACCCCCTCCAGCCTGAGATACATCGGACACCCCTCTTCCGATTTACTTTTAACTGATGCCTTCCTTGGTTAGATCAATAAAATAAGATTCGAAGAGGCTAATATTTACTGTGCGCTTTTTGTCCATCTACAGTTCTAGGCCACAGCCATCACAAGAAAACATGCAGTTGAACATTGTTCTTTAAATTTGTTTCTAAACCTACATGATTTGCAGAAAAATTTTCCTAGTGAATTTCATTCAGGTTATTAGCAATTCTGAAATGACATTCTCAAAAGATAGCTTGGCTTTTACACCGTCGAGCTTTGCACTTGAGTTTTCTGCATCTCCCTTGAAATAAAACATACAGGTGATATGCAGTTTTCCTACCTACATTTGGTGGAGGTCGATGGACCCTGAGCTGTTCCTTTCTGAGAGTCAAACTGAAAACCTACCAGAGTTAAAATAGTTTGAACAGGAATTGACCGAAGAATAACTGGATTAATAATTAGAGCAGAAAAATCTAATTCCAACTTTATAAAATTTCTTGGAGCAAATGATAAGAAGGAAAACAAAGGGTCTTTGACAAGAACCTGGCATTATTCTCGGGGTTTCCTATTCACAGGTGCTTTCCTATGTCAAGACACCCAGAGACTTGATGACCGCTTCTCTCCTGGTAACCAAGGAAACATAGTCAACACTAGCCTTTTTGGGCAATTATAGAAAATAAATTTATATTAAAAAATAAATACTTCTGCTTCTCTTGTCTCAGCAATTATACTAATTAGATTGAAAAATCCTGACATTTTCAATTAGCATTTACTACCAAATGTGTATCTGCAAATATAACAGAAGGTAAATACTGATTTGTGAAACCATAATAAATTGCATGGTACCATGCCACAGGCATGGAGTTAGACAGCACAATGTGTTAACATTATTATCTCTTACTATTTTGAATTGAAACAATACTTGTAAATTGTGTGTTAGTAAAAATGTAAGGAAAACATTTGGAAGTGGAATATGTCAAGTTGGGCTCAAAGCAATTAGAAAGCCAAAAAAAAAAAAAAAAACAGATTTTCTTTCAACTAAGAGTCTGCAAAAGATCATAAAACATGCTCACTTCCCATCAACGGTTCCTCATGAAAGGTGCTGTTCAGGTCTCCATACGTGGTCCACACCAATGCACTGTGACCTTGTGAAGAACAGAGAGTCTGACGCATTTACTACCAGCTTGTATACACAGCACTCACATCTAAGGGGTTTGGGGTTGCAGTCCAATGCTGGATTTAGGTGAAACCTAAATTCAGCCTCAATGTATTTTACTTACTTTCCACATCTGTATTTCTCACTTACTTTCCACATCTGTGACCTGGAACCAAGAGGGCAGAGGGATGGTTCTCAAGTTTCCCAGCTCTGCTCATATTTTCCTGGATGACAGATGTCACATGGCTACATCTGTCCATCAGACCACAGAAGGAGAACTGCCATGTTTCCTTAAATGACATAAAAACATGATGTTGTTGTTGTTCAGTCTCTAAGTCATGTCATGTCTGACTCTGCAACCCCATGGACTGCAGCATGTCAGGCCTCCCTGTCTTTCACCATCTCCCGGAGTTTGCTTTGATTCATGTCCCTTGAGTCAGTGATGCCATCCAACCATTTCATCCTCTGTTGTCCTCTTCTCCTCTCACCTTCAATCTGTCCCAGCATCAGGGTCTTTTCCAATGAGTCAGGCTCTTTGCATCAGGTGGCCAAAGTATTGGAGTTTCAGCTTTAGCATCAGTTCTTCCAATGAATATTCAGGACTGATTTCCTTTACGATTGACTGATTTGATTTCCTTGCAATTCAAGGGACTCTCAAGAGTCTTCTCCAACACCACAGCTCAAAAGCATCACTTCTTCAGTGCTCAGTTTTCTTTATGGTCCAGTTCTCACATCCATACATGACTACTGGAAAAACCATAGCTTTGACTAGATGGAGCTTTGTTGGCAAAGTGATGTCTTTGCTTTTTAATACACTGTCTAGGTTTATCATAGCTTTTCTTCCCAAGAGAAAAAAAAAAAAAAAACACATGACAACCAATAGAATAATTAGGATGACAGTGTGTTGCTTAAATTTACATGACAGTGGGGCAGCTTATCTCATCAGCACTATTTGCAGTACTTTGAACAGTGCCTGACACAAGTGATATCACTTCAGTTTTTTGTGGAATAAAAGACAAGAAAAAATTAGATGGATTGAGTATTTTTATATATATTTTGGCTTCTCAGGTTATGCAGTGGGAAAGAACCCACCTGCTGGAGATGCAGGTTCAATCCCTGTGTTGGGAAGATTTCCTGGAGAAGGAAATGGGAACCCACTCCAGTGTTCTTGCCTGGAAAATTCCATGGACAGAGGAGCCTGGTAGGGTTGCAAACAGTCGGACAGGACTTAGCAACTGAGCACACATATTCATATTAACATGTACATATGGATAAATTACTTATGAAAAATTATGAAATGTATTCTTTAACTCTATTTTATTTTTATAATATTTATTTTTATTTATTTGGCTGTGTCAAGTCTTAGTTGTGGCTCAGAGGATCTTCAGTCTTCCTTGGGGCATGCAGGATCTTTAATTTTTTTTAGTTGCAGCATACAAACTCCTAGTTGCACCATTCGGGATCTAGTTCCCTGATCAGAGATCAAACTTGGGCCCTCTGCATTGGGAGCATGGAGTCTTTTAGCCACTGGACCACCAGGGAAACCTCTGAGATATATTTTCAAATTTAATTTTGATCTCTAATTTTTAATTTGCAAATTGTCAAGACATACATACAAACAATGCTTATTAAGTTTTAAATGTTTCTTCTTATATTTTTATACAAGAAGACGTTGGAAACACAAGAAGTAGCAGTAACATATGACTGCCAAATTCTCATTTCCTCTATTCTTAAAAAATAACTTTTTGTCACATTGGTAAGATACGGAAATATACTCTTGTTGGAAAGTCTAACCTGGAGGGTGTTTTAATGATGTGAGGATATGTGAAAGAAGTGGCAATATATTGAGAGCACACAATTATGACTAATTATGTAGTTTTAAATTAAAAGATAGGGGGAAAACTGACTACCCCATTCGAAATAATACATTAGTGTCTGCAAAGACCTCATTTGGCATAATTTTGTTGATCAGAAAACTAATTAACCTGCTTGTTCGCTTAAGGAAAAAAACTGGGTACAACACACACTCTATTAGAAGATTTCATTACACAGATTGTAAGTCCTTATTACTGAACTGAGAAAATAAAATCTCAATTTTTGTAGGAACCAGAAGTGTTGGGAAGGGTCACTATTTTTTCATTAAATAATACACAGCAAATGCTTTTGTCTGGCTTCTCAGAGAATTCGAAGTGCATTGGCCAGACTTGCAGGCCTTCTCAGATGCACGAGTGAAGTGGTTTTCATCATAGACTGAGAGTGGACAGTTTTCCTAAATCTTGATGATGTGTGTGATGCAACAGTGATGCTTCAGTGAGGGGAGCAGGCTGGGGAGAGAAAAGTGCTGAGACGAACCCTGGCTGAGTCCCTCAGCTTGTAGTGCAGACCAGTCCGTAGCATGTACAGGTCCAAGTATCGAGAGAGCACCTTCATCCCGCAAGAAAAACTGTCGTTTGAAATTGTTATGAATTGAACTGGTGCCTAAAGTTAGCAGCATTGTATTGTGCAGTTAAAATTTCTGTTAAGAGGGTAGAATTCATATTGCGTTCTTACTACACACATGCACACACACACACACACACACACACACAACCTGAGGGATGGAGGAAAATTTCTGGAGTGATGGGAGTGTTAATTACCTTGATTGAGCTCATGCTTTTACAGATGTATTAATACATATGTCCTAACTCATCAGATTGTATACATTAAAATGTGCAGCACTCCAGTGTTCTTGCCAGTAAGTTTGCCTGGAAAATATCTTGGACAGAGGAGCCTAGAGGGCTACAGTCCATGGGGTTATAAAGAGTTGGACACGACTGAGTGACTAACAATTTCACTTCACTTTCTTACACGTCAATAAAGCTGTTAATCACTAACCTAATAAAAATTTTAAAAGTAAATTTAATGACATCTAATAACAACAACAACAACAACAACAACAAAACAACAAGAATCAAGTTCAAGTGGCCATGAAATATATGAAAGTATATTCAAATTGAGTGGTGGGTAGTTACATGCTTTAAAAATTGCAGTGTAACTTTTTGCCCATTTGGCCCAAACTTTAAAGCTCAACAATTTCTATCATTGGAAATGTGTGCTTCAGGGCCTTGATGGTATAAAATTTGAATCCGTGCCTGTGGAAATTCTAGCAATATCTACTCAAAACTGCATGTATGTTGGCCCAGCAGTGCATGTCGGGCACTTCCTTCCCTGCAGTCAGACCGCACAGACGTGAGGACTTGGGATTTGGACTCTCATCCTGCTCTGATTCCAGGGACAAATCTGGCCTATCAGAGGTGGGGGCGCCCCCACTGCCAGTAGGAGGAGGTCTCTATCACTGGTCTTGCTGAGAATTGCTGACAATTCGAGGTAATAAAAAGTTGTCCAACTTTCAGTCAGTTTATCTGGTTCTTAAGCTTCCCTGGTGGCTCAGACAGAAGAAGAAGCTGCCTGCGATGTGGTAACTGGGGTTGGATCCCTAGGTTAGGAAGATCCCTTGAAGAAGGGAACAGCAACCCACTCCAGTCTTCTTGCCTGGGAAATCCCATGGACAGAGGTGCCTGGTGGGCTACAGTCCATGGGGTTGCAAAGAGTTGAACAAGACTGAGCGATCAACACACTTAAGCCCCCTGCAGTGAATTCCCCACCACCCCACAAGTGTTAACCAGCTAACGAGGAGACAGTAAATACCCATGGATAGCAGTGTGTCTGACTACATTAGCCACTGCCTGGAAGAAACAGGTGCCTGCCCCGAAGCACCTGGTGTGCCTCCCGCACACAAGTCCACAAATGTCTTTGCAAGAAATGCAATTGAAAATATGCTAGTCTGAGCGAACCAGGTGAGGAAAGCAGAGTAGATCATCACAGCCATAAACCAGGTTTCAGTGAACCAGCCAGTGTGGGGAGGACACACTTTGTTCCTCAGCCCCTCTGGTGAAAACCAGCCCCCAGAAATCACAGGACATTTTGTGCGGTGCAGCTCAGTGATGAAACAGAGTCTGGCAGTCAGAGCCTGGGGAGTGACGAGGGAAAATAAAACAATGGATGATGTGTGGAGGAGTATTAGGGGTAACTTTTTGGATATTTGCTTAGAAGTTTCTGTACTGTCTTTCCAGTCTTCTAAAAACATGTGTGCATGTGTGTGTGTGTGTGTGTGTGTGTGTGTAGGTGCTGAAAGCAGGTCCTTTCCTCTGGATGTGTGCTATTAGCAGTCCCCTAACCCTCAAAGAGCCTTACTCATCACAGAGGCTGTACTAGTTTCATTTTCCAGAGTACGTATTTGAATTTGTAAAGATTCCATTTACAGTTTTCCTGTTGTCACCAAGAAAGTAAATATACAGTTGTCTTCTCTATACTGTAAACTAAAGAAATTAGCTGCTAAAATTCCCTAAATTTAATTAAACAGAAGTGTCAGCAGTTTCTGACACTCTCCACGGGGGAATACTGCCGCTCAGAGCAAGCGTGATGGACTTAGATGCTAAACTGATAACAGTGTCTGCGACCTCATCACTTGCTCTTTTTTCACCGTTACGGGGGAAAGGAAAAGGTTTGAGTTGAAATGAAAAAGAAGTAAAAGAAAGTGTGAAAGCGTGTGAAAAAAAGTGTGAAAAGTGTGAAGTCACCCATCTATTGTTTCTTTTATCTGATTCCCGCTTCACGGAAATAAGCGATCATAATTGACATTTTCTGTGTTGAGTCTTCTTAGCTAGAAACACCAGTGTCCACGTGGATTTATAACAGTATGATTACCATCATTCCAAGGGCTTCCCTGGTGGCTCAGAGGGCAGAGAATCCACCTGCAATGAGGGAGACCTGGGTTCGATTCCCGGATCAAGAAGATCCCCTGGAGATGGGAATGGCAATCTACTCCAATATTCTTGCCTGGAGAATCCCATGGACAGCGGAGCCTGGTGGACTATAGTCCATGGGGTCACAAAAGGTCAGACATGACTGAGCAACCAACGCACACACACTATCATTCCGAAGTGTGAGCTTCATTGATAAGGGCATGTGTCTGGGATCCTAACAAGTAAGACGCCTTTTGGATCAATGGGTTAAAATTCTTCCAGTATTTACTTTTACTTAGTAAAATATGGTACATTATTTGGATGACAACTTTAAAATATGTTTAGGAAGTGTGTGTGCACACTGTGCTTATGTCTGAAATTCCATAGCTCTTAAATATTTTCATCATTCTTTCCTTACCATTCGCTTTACTTTTACATGTATATATTCTAGCTGCCAAAATAGATTCTACACTTATGGAAGGTGGCGTCTCCTTTTATGGTCTCTTCATCTTTCTAACACCTGTGCAGAAATCAGTAGGGGCTTAAATGCTCTAGCGAGGTTTTGTGAAGAAGGCTGTGCCTGGAAGATTAGACATCAGTTATTCCAGAGAGGTTGCAATGAACAAGCACAGGTCATTCGTGGTAATCGTGGCACTGAAGAAGTAAACGAGAAGTCTTGTTCAAGTAAGGAAATAATTTGGATAAGTAAAGGGGAATCATGATCTGAGGTTCCTGGATAACAGAAGAAGGCAGTTGACTTTATCCTCAAATTCTTGATTAAACTTTCATAATCAATGTTTTGGGAAGATTCCTCCAAATATACATAGTAACACTGACCAGAAAGAACTGTGGAAAAGGCAGATGAGAGGAAATAAATGAGATTATCAATTATATGAGGTAATAAAACCCCGTGACATGTAAGACTGGACTTTTCCCCCATTATTTAACAAACTGAAAAACTAAGGAGAGAGTGGTTAAGTGACTTGAACCAAACAATTATTCCATAAATTGTAAAATGCTCTCTGTAACTAACTTCACACAACACACAATTAGTTAGATGTGCCAAATTTATAAGCTGTTGAACAATCTGTTTAAAACATGCTTGTTATAAATGAGAAATAACTGGGGTTCAGTGTTTGGTGTTTCGTACGTTAGCAGTTCTCATTTGTGTGCTCAGTTCCTTAGGGCATTTAGATACTCTCAGACAAAAAATGCGTGTATGTGCTTTAAAAGAAAAAATAGCTTGCATCCAATTTTTAAATATCAACACAACCCATTAAAGATAATGCTATTCTAAGCTGATTTTCTCTTCTTGCCTTTCCCTACTTTTCCATCTCTAATTATGCATCTGTTTAGGTTTCTCTAAAGAAGCATTTTGCTCTGAGCTAATTTTATTAGTCAGATTTTATCTGTAGGAGTCTCCTTTTTAAATTTACTTACCTCATAGCTCCCTGGGGACTCCTATCCTTGTCAGCATCTTGGAATCAACACCAGTTGTGGACCAGACTTACCTCTGTCTCTCCCCTCCTTCCTTCTTCTCTTCCTTCTTTCCCTCCCTCCCTCTCTTTCTTCCTTCTTCCCTTAATTCCTCCCTCTTCCCTCCCACATTCTCCTATTCCTCCCTCCCTCTCACTCTTGATTTTTTTCCTCTCTTTTTCTTATGCTACCAACAACATCGCTATAGAAACAAAAAAGAGACAGCTGTGCTCTGGATCACTCCATCCTGAAAGATCAACCACCTGCCTCATCACTGTGCCAGGCAGAGCAGAGAAGCCTTATTACAGAACCCAGAACAGACAGAGCCTTGTTACAGAAGTGGAACAGAGTCCATCTGTGATTCCAGGAGGTTCTGAGATACAGTTTATAGAACTTTTCAAGCTAAGGCATCTTCCAAGATAAAACAACAAATCTGAAAGTAGAGAGAGAAGTATTAATATTCTAATTCATGGATGAAAAGGGTGATCATGAAGAAATAGAAAATCTGAGCAGATCTGTAGTGAGTAAGGAGATGAAGTCAGAAATCAAAAATACCCCAAGAAAGAGATCCTCAAGACCAGACAGCTGATGAATTCCAATAATCGTTTAAAGAATTGGTACCAAAAATACAAAAAAAAGAGAGTAGGTCCACAACTTAGCCTACAGTATTAATAGTTAATCACACCAAAGATTTGAGTACAATCTAAAAGACTAGTAATCGGAATTTGGTTAAATAAAATATAGCCCTTTCATAATAAATAAAAGAATATATCTATCAAATGAGAAAGATGCTGAGGAATAAGTATTATTAGTACTTAAAAAAAGATGCAAAGATGATAAACACATGTGTGTAAACACACATATTTATTTCTTGACTGGGCATAAGTATGTTAGTATGGGACAAGTTCATGAGTGTTTCTCATTAGCTACTTTTATATAGTCATTTTAATATTCATCTTTATTAGTATTTTCTTCTGTGCTCTTAGTAAATTTAAATGGTAATCTAATTGTAATTTATAGTATTAATAGCTATAAATATGAGCTGCTACAGGCCCACACTCCCTTATCTCTAATTCCCAAACCCAACTGTCTTTGACAACTGGAAGTTTTTTGTAATTCACTGGGGACATTAATGGGCTGAATTAAATGAGGCTATTTATGAAAGTCTCTACGCACCCACTGAGTGCCAATATCTGCGTGTTTCCCTGTGGAGATATGAATGTGCTTGATTCTACACTACACACTCAGACCTTCCTGAGACCTTACATGTTATCAGTCTCAGGCAGTGTATCATCATTCTAACCCCCTAATTCTAAGCTTTGGAGGTCATCTGACTCCCAGGGTTTCATAGAAGGAATTCTGGATATGTGCCAGCTTCCCCACCAGTACAAATGCTCCTGTGTAGTAACTGAAGAAAGAGAACAAGTCAGTATTTCCAAATTATTTTTAAAAGGAAGAAAAATATTTATTACAACTGGAAGGAGAAATGAAATTCACCATTTTACTTGAATGGCTCAACATTCCTCTCTCAGGAATCAAAGTAATTGTAGATGAAAAATCATCCAGGACTTAGTATACCTGAGCAACAGGGTCTACATACTTGACCTAAGTGACATTTGTAAAACAGCCAGCCCCTAAACAGCAGAACACACGTGGATTATTCACCAAGTTAGGCCATATTCTGAGCTATAGAACAGCCATGGAAAATTTAAAATAATTGAAATAATTCAATGTAATTTCTCTGGCAAAAAAAAGAAGAAATGAAACAGAAGGTATCTGAAAAGCCTATAAATATTTGAAAATTTAAAAATATAACTTTAAATAACTCATGAGTCAAAAAGGAAAAGATAAAGGAAATTAAAAAAAATACATATTTTGCACTGGATAAACAAACACACACATACACACACCTCAAAAAAATGTCTAGGATGTCTTCTCTCTTCACTCCTAATCCATATTGTGCTTGAGGTCCTAGTCAGGGCAACAAGGCAAGAAAAAAATATAAAATTCAAACAGTTTGGAGAGAAAGTAACAAAACTGTTTCTATTTTCAAGCAATGTAATTAACCACACAGTACTTACCAAAGGATCTACATGCTCTTACAAAACTAATAAGTAATTTTATCAAGTTTTAGGATACAAGGTCAACATACACAGAAACCAGTATCTTTTCTGTATGTGATCAATAGATGATTAGAAAAAATATAAAAGCAATGTCATTTATACTACTGTTGTTATTATTTAGTTGCTGAGTCATGTCCGACTCTTTACAACCCCATGGACTGCAGCACCAGGCTCCCCTGTATTTCACTATCCATTATGACAGCACCAAAGCCGCTGAGACTTGGACAATCACTCCACAGAGTATGCACATTGCCTCTGTGTTGAGAATTGACTGAATCCAGGGAGAGATGGGCCATGTCTATGGATTGGAAGACCAAACATTGTTAAGATGTTAATTCTCCCTGTATTGATTTATTGGCTCAAACTAATACCAATTAAAATCTCAGCAGGATTGTTGAGTAGATGTTAAGAAGCTGATGCTAAAATGCAAATGACAAAAAACAAAGGAATTAGAATAGTCACAAGAATTTTTAAAAAACAAAAACAAATGAGTAGAATGTTGGTGCCTTATTTCAAGAGTTGCTGTTTAAAGCCGGTCCTCAAGGAGTGGGTGTTGACAGCAGCAGAGAAACAAAAATCAATTCTTTAAAAAATGATTTCTGTGTGTGTTTATACATACAATGGATTTACAACAAATACACATTAGCAACTTAATGAAGAAAGAGTATTCTTTTCAAAAAACAATGTGAGAGAACTGAGCAACCATATGCAAAAAGACTCCAAACTTTCGAAACATAACTTCCATGACAGAAGACAATCATAAAATACTAATAAATAACTATTCAAACTTTGAAAATAAAATTAAGACAACATCTTTGTGACCTGGAGTTTGGCAAATATTTCTATGATATGACAGAGGGCATGACCTATACCTGAAAACATAAGTAAATTAACAGAGGAAATCAACGTTAAGAGTTAATTTGAAATAGTGGCCTGTTTATTTTCTTATAGATGTTTGTTGAGTGTTTCCTATACACCTGGCAGTGTTCTAGCCATGAAAAAAGGTTTCATTAAAATGAAAAGCTTTTCTTCTTTTAAAGTACAGATAATCATATGAAAAGTTAACCATAGGAAGACATGCATTTAACATATGAAGAGTTACAAACTGGGAGAGAACGTTTGCACAATGCCCATCTGAGGAAGGACTCATGTAGAGAAAACACAAAAGTCTCTCAAAACACAATCAAAAGGAAATGGATGACCCAATAAAAAGGGGGCAAATAATTTGAACAGACAGCAAAGAAGAGGAGCAGGCAGAACACGAGCACTTGAAAGGCTGGTGCTCATCTTTGCTTGTTGTTGTCAAGATGCAAGTAAAACCACAAAGTGATGCCACTGCATACCTGGAAAGATGACATACAAAGTAGAACAAATGTGACAGCACTGAGTGCAAATGCCCCCAAGGGTGTGGAAGGGAAGGGAGCTGGTAGGAAGGCAAAACAGCACAGCTGAAAGGACCAGTCCACAGGTTTCTTTTCCAGGTACATCTTCACTTCTACGACTCAGCACTCTTACTGTTCACACATTTGACTGTTACTTAGCTTTAAATATGACATCCTTCAAAGAAGCGTCTCTGACCACAGCACCTGTTTAGCTCCATCCCTCTTGCTCTGTGTGCATCTTTTTGTGTATCTATTTAGTTAGTTAATTTTTGTTTGTCTTCATAATACTTCTCACTCTGTGTTTTTGTCCGTTCATTTAATTGCTTGCCTGTTTACACTTGTCTTAGTTCCAGCTGCTCTAAAGAAATATCATAGACAGGGAGGCTTATAAACAGAAGAAAACAGTCTCTCATGGTCTGGATGCTGGCAGTACAAGGTCAGGTGTCAACATAATCTGGTTCTGGTGAGAGGCTGCTTCTGGGCTGACAGGAAAGAGCTGGCATCTCATCATATTCAACACGGCAGAGATGGAGAGGGAGCCAGGTCTCTGGCATCTCTTCATAATAGCCTGGGAATGGACTGCCCTGGTGAAGTCCACTGGCCTCGATGACCGTCCTGTTCGTCAGTCAGAGCTGATACCGGCATTTGCCCCTGAGCCCAGTCAGGCAAGATTTTCCATCTTTGCTGGGACAGGAGATTCTGAAGGTCATTTGGTCTCACAATGATGTACTGCTTTGGGAACCAGGTCAATAGCTTGGCGTTTTGTCGGTCTGGAGTATGTCATCAGTCCCCATCCTGTCCTGGGAAGGTTAGTGAAGTGTGCTCAACTTCACTTCTCTCAAGACACAAGTGTGTCATTTAGCAGATTGTTATTGTTGCTGCCACCGGATGGCACAGACTGGAAAGATGGATGTGTTCCCAATTAAATATCCTAAAGGAGCTTTCTTATTGAGAATATTTGGCCAAATACTTTGAAACCCACTTGTTTAGTCATCACACAACTCCTCACCATAGAATATATAAAACCAGCCAGCCTTTTTCTTATAGCCTGTGAGTAGTTATTTGGTGATTTGAATCTCAACAGATGTAGTCAGGACTTCCCAGGTGGCTCAGTGATGAAGAATCCTGCCAATGCAGGAGACGCAGGAGACGCAGGACACTCAGGACACTCAGGTTCAATCCCTGGGTCGGGAAGATCCCCTGGAGTAGGGAATGTCAACCCACTCCAGTATTCCTGCCTGGAAACTTCTATGGACAGAGGTGCCTGGTGGGTTACATTCATGGGGTTGCAAAGAGTCGGACACAAATGAGCACTGACCATGCACATGCATATATGCAGTCAATTGAATAGTCATCTGGGAAGTTATGTAGCACTGGGATGATATGCACTGTTCTGGTATAAATATACTCATTACAGTGTCTTAAAGAATTTCAGCTATAAGAGCTTTTAATTTCGCCAACCACCCCGCTTTCTTTGTATCAGACAAATGATTCATCTCTCTGTGGGTGCATTCTAGAGTCTCAAGACGCAAGCGCTGAATTGCAGTAAATTGCAATATGGGGAAAGTGATGAGAGCTCTCACAGGGGACCGGAGCTGGGCCAGAGGGTCCTGACAGCCACTTTCAGTTCATCAGTAGATGCTCGCGATAAAGTTGGCAATTACTTAAGTCCTTGGAGTCACAGGAAGGACTGACGGGACTGCTCATTTTTTAAATTAAAAGAAAGTTTTCTCTTCATCATGGTGAACTGGTCAGCTGAATATTTCAGCAATTGGGAAGGAATTGAGACAAACTGTCAAGTAAAAATTTGTAGTCCTCTGGAAGAGACCAGGTGGTGGAGGACAGTGAGCTGAGCTCTGTGGGGACAAAGAAGGACAAGTCCATTTAATTTCCTCCAGTGATGGAGGGCCAGGACCCCGGACAGAGGAGAGACAGATGTTGTCTGTCTGAGAGGGAGGAAGACTGCACTGTGCTGCTCATAACCCTCCCCAGTTCAGGAGGAGACTGTGTTTGCTGGCCTGGCGGGAGGTGTGGGGGGTGGCGGGCAGGAGAGCTTCAGTAATTCTGAGGGAGGGCAGCAGGCTGCATGGGGAGGGTGTCTCTGGGGAGCAGCTGAGCCTGTGTGGGATTTTCCAGAAGACCTCATTGACGTGTGTGAAGCCCAGGTCTCCCAAGGTCCCCAGTACTCCAGGAGACACCAACAAGCGAGTCAAGTTACTGACTTCAATCTAAAAAATAAGGCCAAAAAATGTTTAAAAAATTCCTTTCCAATTTATAAAATTATATAACATGATCTCTGTAAGTACACAGTTCTAAGTTCTCATCATTTTCCTAAATCTCTTAAAAATGGCACATGTCTTGACTCAGATTAGGTGTGTGTGCTCAGTTGTGAGAGAAGCCACGGAGTGACTTGCTGGTTTACAGTGTGGAACGTAATCCTCTAAGAGCCATGGGGTAACACGGACATGTGAGATCAGATCCCTGGAAGGTTTCACTTGCAGCAGATGTCACACTGAGGGGTTAACTGTGCAGCTGGAAGGGTGACTACCTGAGGCTCTGCTGGGCTGCCTGTCCTCCACCTGGAGGTGAGATGAGACCCCGAGGTTTCCTTGAAAGGCGGAGCCCAGGCGACTTGAACGCAAAGAGTTAATATCCATTAATTCTTATTGATGAGTCCTTCCTTCTTTTCATATGCTAATTATCTTAATCAGAAGATGATCAGTTGGGTTTTGCCAAGGGCAGCTCTATTCTAAAGGTGACTTTTGCATATTGGTACTGCCAATCTGTCTCAGAATCTGGAGTTCCTGGTGGGATGGTGGTTCGCGTGGTTCCTGCTACAGGTCACAGCACTGTTTCTCTAGCTTGCTTCAGCTCCTTCACATTCAGAAAAGGAAACTTGTGCTTGAATCCCAGCCTTACCATATACTGTGGTACAGTCATGCCTCACTGACATGGTACCAGCACCTTGACCTAGGATGTCCAGCCTCCAGGGCTGGGAGAAACGACCGTCTGGCCTTTAAAAGCGGCCCCACCCATGGTATTCTGTGATGGCAGCTAAATTGACTAAGACAGAATATTTCCTAAGATGGAGACCCCGGCATCAAAGGTTGATTGATTAGACCAAACATGCAGTTGAAATGCTAACCTGGACTTCTCTGGAGGCACGTATGTGTGTCTGTGCATGCGTGGGGTTTCGTGTGTTTATATGGACATGTTTAAACATGCCTTAGAGGTTGCTGCAGGAGAGGAGGTGGAGGAGAGGAGAATAAGAAGACTACCAGCACTGTTGAGAGCATCTTGGCCTGGTGACGGGAAATCAATTTGTTCCATGAACTTTTCTTTCTTCTCGAGCTTCCCTGGGATTTAATATGCAGCATGGCACGAGGCTTGTCCCTGCGTCGCAGAGACAGACACTTAATTTGGTAATAATGTGCACACGCTCCTCCAGCCTGCCAATATTTCATTCCAGGGAAAGGCTTTCCTCCTGAGGGGCTCTTGGCTGCAAATGAGCGAGAAAGGGAAATATTCTGGCTAGGCCCAGCCCACGGAATAAAGGAAGGCAATTGAGTATTCAGGCAGACGGAGGTGGGCCTGGGGGAAGCCTGATGCCTGAGCACAGCCCCAGGACGTGGAATTACCCACTATCCTCCACCCAGTCCACAGGCATTGAAAACAGCCTGTGAGGGCAAACAGTGGCCACAGGAGGAGAATGTTTCTGGAAGAATGGACCACAGATTCAACCAGCCTTTGTGCCCATCCCTTTCATTTGATCTCTTTTGGAGAGTTAATTTACACACATCTCTTCTGAAGAGTTAATTTACACACGGATAATCAAGGATGTGTTTTCCTGTCTCCAGGGTTAATATAGGAAAATAACCTGAAATACTGCTGGACGGCTTTAAAACACTAACCAAGGTGCCTTTCCCATCTGGCCTCCATGACTGGGAACATTTTGCACCGAATGACTTAAGACAGACTAGAACAGTATTTCCAATAGCATGGATCAGCCTCACTGGAAGAGTTAATGATGGTAGGGACTTTTGTAGAAATTTGTAAGAGAATAGTACAAGTTATGAGCATATCCTGAGCATTCTTTCACAAAGAATACCTCATTCGGTCACATAGATGCCCTGGTTTTAATAGGGCTCACACAACTTAGAAAACTATTTTTCAAATAGAAAATTTGTTAAAGAAGACTTTAACAAAGTCTTAATCAAAAAGGCCCTCAGCCCAATGAGTTCTCTGAAATTTTCTCCTCTTCTCTCTTAAATCATATTTGCAGTTGAGGAGAAGTGTTGTTCAACAGAACATCAGAGTCTCACGTAGAACACGATGCTTTTTTCTATATTTTCATTCCAGCATGAATCAGACAATCCCTAATTCCATCTCATTTTTTCAGTCCCAAAGTGCATTTGTAAGAGGTGTGTCAGAAACTGCAAGAGTGAGCTTGGCAGTCTAGAGAAGTGGGTAGAACCACTCATATTAGAGCAGGACTTTCAGGCTTCTTCCGCTCTTTGATTTCCAAAGAACTGTGTGATCTTGGGAGAGTTGCTCAGCTTCTCTGAGACTCATTTCTAACCTCAGATGAAAGATTTCAGTTTTCATTTTCATCCTACTTTGTATTATTCTTATTATTAAGAGCAATCGCAAATCTATGTGTTATTGGATGTATTGACCCAGAAGATCTTCAGCGTTAATTAAATAGACAAGAATATTACAAATGGAATATTTCAAAAGAGCTGCCAAAAGTAATGTTTCATTAACTCTGCAATGGATGGTTCACCCATTACACTCAGAGATCTTGTTGCAAAGAACACTTTGTTTTTACTGTGCTGTTTTGCATTCCTCCGTCTACCATACCAGCCTCATGTTCTAGCTTTAGAAGCATCCTGGTAGGGCTTGGAAGGCAGGCTCGGGAGGGCGGTCTGATGGAACGTGAATCCAGCTGGAGCTGGCCTCACTGCCTCTCCTAAGAGCCCTCAGCAAATGGCTTAGTCTTTTGAGCCCAAGTTCATCTGACTGAACATTGAGGATAATAATGCCTCCCCGGGCTGTTGTGAGGGTGACTACCCAGCCGATCTAGGGCGCAGGGCACAGAGTTGGCACGGACACACTCCCTGGCTTCAGCACTGTCTCCCTTTGGTCCTTAGAAAGACGGCCATCTGAGGAAAGGCTGTGTACAGGAGAAATAACACACAGATGTCTAACGCAAAAGTTTTCTGCCTTACCAAAATTACATCATAGCAGCTGTCACAACGCACACAGAAGGGCAGGGTTAGTGCACAGAAGACCACCATAGTCTACCAGAAATCAGCCGTAACCTTCCCCATGGTGAACTCCAGGGAAATGATGATACAGTTTCTAAATAACTGCAAAAATATTTAGATGTGCTTTATTTTATTCATTTGTGGGACAGGCAGTATATGTCAAATTATGTTCCTAGAAAATTAATATAGCTTTTCAAGTTAACATCTGAAACAAGCCAAATACATGATGAAAAAGCTGTAAGATTTGGGAGAAGTATCACTGAAATAAATAGAAACAGTACGAAGGGGCATATTTACTGCAAGTCATTTTGGTGATTAAACTATTCCCATTTTGGAGTAGAGAACTATTTTACCAGGTCCTAAAAACCAACCATCTCTTTATGTACCCCTAGGGTGCACTTTCTGTAATATTAGCCCGCCAGTCAGTACTTAGATTGAAATGTTTGATATGAAAGATTGCCATTTACCAGACTGGCACCAAATGAACCAAGATTGCAGGCTATAATGCCTTTTAAACAAAATTGCAGTGTAAGTCACAAAATTTGTAGCATTCACTGTTATGAGGAGAAAATAAATTGGTAGCTTGTTCAAAGACTGGTGATTTGACACAATGCAAATATTTTTGAATGCTTCTAGCCCACCACTTTAATCTTTCTAACCTATTTCCTTATAGTGAGCACAACCAGGAACCAAACAAATCTTAAACGGGAGCTTCAGAGAAACAGGCGGGCTCTGGCAAGGCGCTCATACTTAAGGCCAATTAAGAATAACAAAAATTTACTCACAGGAAAAACAGCAAGAGTCTTCTCTGAACATCAAGAAATCTGACAAGCTCTTTCAAACTGAAAAACCAGGACATAAATTGCCTTGAAAGCCATGACTCTCAAGTTCTTGGTTCAGCTTTTGGACAGTTATTCATGGAGCACTTGACTACAATTATTGTCACTGTGGTTCAAAAATCCCTAATGTAAGGGTAACTGTTGTAGGCAAGAGACTGGATCTCATTAGGGGAAGTGTATGTGCTTTATCTATTTTCATAAGAAAAATAAACAATTAACTTCAGAAAATGTCATTTGGGCCCCGAATTAATGCTTTAACTAAGATAGAAGTAAAAGGAAACATTTATCTGGAGACTTAGTGTCTATGATCAGAGAGAATAAGAAATGAAAATGCATTCCTAAGAAGTACCTCAACCCAGTCTGCTTTACCTGGAACCATCTTCTCTGAATTATAAAATTTACAATAAAAAAGCAAGTATTTTAATGACTTCGGATTCTTAGGGGGACCAATCAATAAACTGATAGTTAATATTTATTTTTAACATATTTTACTTTATAGCAGTTTTAGTTTCACAGCAAAATTGAATGGAAAGTAAGACATGGTCTCAAATAGCCCCTCCCCAAATGTGCACAGCCTCCCCCATCACCATCCTCTCCAGATGGGACATTTGTTGTCACTGATGACCCTGCACTGACTCGTAATCATCACCCACATTTCCAGTTGACATCTGGGCTCACTCTTGGTGCTGTAGATTCTATGGGTTTGGACAAATGTCCAATGACATAGATCCACCATTAGAATGTCATACCGAGAAGTTTCTTTGCACTAAAAATCCTTTATTCTCCACCTATTCATTTCTCTTCCTTGCTCCCCTGACCCTCACAATGAGTCATCTTTTTATTGTCTCCAAAGTTTTACCTTTTCCAGAATGTCACAGAGTTGGACTCATACAGTGTATAGACTTTTTGGATTGGCTTCTTTCACCTAGTAATACGCATCTAATGTGCATTTAAGTTTCATCCACATCTTTTCGTCATGTATTTAGGCAATGGTATGACCCTGAATTTAGTAGTAATTAAAGTAAGAATACCAATATCCTTGGGCTTCCCTTGTGGCTCAGCTGGTAAAGAATTTGCCTGCAATGCAGGAGACCTGGGTTCGATCCCTGGATTGGGAAGATCCCCTGGAGAAGGGAAAGGCTACCCACTCCAGTATTCTGGCCTGGAGAATTCCATGGACTGTATAGTCCATGGGGTTGCAAAGAGTCAGACACGACTGAGGGACTTTCACTTTCACCAATATCCTTTCAAAAAGTTATGAAAAAAAATCTTACTGATAATGCTACCACCACTATTTTTCAGAAGCATTTGTATGACTATCTCAAAGCCAGAGGTCGGAACCCAGACTTCTGAATTCTGGCCCTAAATTTTTGTAAAAGTGCTGGGACATGTCTTTCTCTAAATAGATGCTAAAATTCTTACAACAGTGTTCATTCTAAACACTAATCTTGATCTCTTTTCCTCACCACAGTTTGACATTATTTCTCATCAAAAGCATCATAAATGTAAGTATTAAAACAAATTTGATTTTATGAATAAGAGAGTGGATTATTACAACCAGTCACCTTTATTTGTTAAAACTAGTATTTTCATTTAAAATATGCTAATTTTTAACTTAATAACTGAAAATATAATGATTCTTTTGTAGGAACTCCCAATAAAGGAATTATATTTCCTACTTTATTCCTAGTGTAAAAAAGTTTAAAATGGATTACATTTATAATGTCTTCAATTTCTGAAGTGATATTAAGTCATTTACCAGGTCAGAAAATTGATTTGGTCCTCTGCGTTCCCTTAGCCTCAATCATGAGAAATAAGACTTCTGATATATTCAGTTCTCATCCCTTGCAGCACTATTCTGCTTGACTATGGTGAAATTATCTTATTCTAGCAGAATACCATGGGCTCTTCCAGCAGGTTTCAATAAGTCAAGGCATTCATGGCAATGGATAAGTAACTCTAAGCGTTGCAATTGGGTTTAGCTCACTCTACCTAAGTACAGCTAATTCCCAAGCGCAGGGCATGTCATCATTATGTGACTGTCAACTTTGTCCAGGAAGCAGTAGGAGAGTTAATCAAGTAAATAGTAGTAAATGACTCCTATTCATGTTATTTTTTAGTAATGACTTGAAATGACTTGGAAGTTTTGATTTGTTCTCAATCTTGAACATGGTCCAGATCCCATCGAAGACCAGTAAAAACCAACAACCTTGGAATTCAGATGTCAAACAACACTAGACTCATGCTCTGTTCTTGAGTTTGAGTGTTGGGGCTTTTCTAGTGGCTCAGCAGTAAAGAATCCACCAGCCAAAGCAGGAGACGCGGGTTTGATCCCTGGGTTGAGAGGATACCCTGGAGAAGGAAATGGCAACCTGCTCCAGTATTCTTGTGTGGAAAATTCCGTGGACAGAGGAGCCTGGTGGGTTTTAGCCCATGGGGTCACAAGGAGTTGGACACAACTGAGAGACTAAGCGTGAGCACATAGATCTGTGTTATTTAACAAGGCAATCCTGATAGAAAAGGAATCTTGGTTCTGGGGTCAGAATAGTCACCTTCTGTGTGGTATATCCAGGCTGTCAAGCCTGGGATACATGATTCAGGCAATGCTATGAAAACCAGCAGTTTAGCCATGTGGTGCTCAGTCTGAAAGAAGGCGAAACACTCGGGTCCCGTCCACAGGTGTGAAATAATGAGGAGGTTAGTAGAAGTCATTTCCGACCTCCAGGGGTAACATCATGGATGAACGAGAAGGAACGTTGCCTGCTCAAAGAGCTCCTAATAGTTCATGGACACGTGAAGAAAATGATTTTGAAACACATGATGTTTTATATGAAGTGTTAAAAAATTAACCATCTCCTCAAGTCTTTTTCATAAACTGAATCTTTCTCATCTAATTGTTTCATGTAAGGAATTCCTAAGGGAACTTTGACAATGATTCTGACAGCACCCAGACAAGGAAAAGGGGCCTCGTCTCTCTCTCTCTCTTTAGCAGAAATAGTGATTTAATCAGAACATAGACAACATAGGACCATAAGTGTAAAAACAGTTGATATGTCCTTTGTTGAATGGTCAGTGTTTCATTACCAACAGGATTCTAGCCCTAATTTACCATCCCCAACTCTGGACAAAAATATATCAAACATGCAACAACCTATCATGTCCATGGTGATATATCCTGTCCATATGTACTCCTTTCCAGCCCTCCCACCCCAACTCCATCTTATAAGGAGCTCTATCCAGAACAACCCCCACTGGGACCATCCTAAGCTTTCCCTTGGCTGCACTGAGGTAAGGGACCCTGACTTTGGCCGTAACTATTGGTCTGTTTCTGGCCGACTCTGGTAAACTTCAAAACTGATGCTTAAAACTCTGAGCCTAAAATTACTTGAACATATGTAAAAGCTCAACTCAAGCTTATATAATAAATAAAATGGAATATTTAATTTGATGCCTTACTGCTTTCATTTTCCCCAAAGAGCAGAATAAATGAAATGAAGGCCAATTTCAACTTTCTTAAAACCTACAAAAATTGAAATGAGAGGGGAAAATGGAGATTTGATTTTTTTTTTTTTTTTTGGTCTGCTTCGCAAGCTACCTTAGCTGTGAAGGTTTGTTTTCACTCACATTACTCTTTAGCTTTGGATTCATCCTGTCTTTGGAACAACCTGTAGTGAGTGCAGAGCAAATGTGAGCTGCTGTTATGAGTTGTACATGTTCACCTGAATTTTACAGTATCTCTCCCAGGCATCAAGGTTCCTTTGCAATAAAGAACAGTGGTTCATACTGTTTGGAAAAGAAAACCATGCTAAGACCTTTCGTAGGATGTCTATTGGAAATGCCTGCCCTGTGTTGTCGATTTCATTATCATGTTAGAAACACTTTTGCCCCTGGTGCTTCTCCTGGTCCTGATTGTTAATTGTTGTTATTTTGCAGAGTAAAATATTGATGACATTGGTCAAAAAGATTGACAGCAGCATGAATTGTTATTAACCAGACTGTTGGTTGCAGCTTACATTTCAATGCATTCTAGGATGAAGCAGAAGCCCTCGGGGGAGTCTCTTTTTCATTCTCTTTTCCAAAGAGGCAGAAATTAACTCTTTCACAACTTTCTTTGCAATTGTCCCTTATTTTCTGTTTCCTTTGAGCAATTAAAGCACCAGGTATTGATTTTTACCTTGAAACATAAAGGGACTCATTATTCACCAAGGTGGAGGTTGGAAATTGTCCTCAAAGCTTGAAGTAATCAAACACGCAATAGTTCTTAAAGAACCAAAGGTATGATAAGGTCGATCTTGGGAAGACAGAAGAAGCAGAATATCAGGAGAAAGATGACCTCAGGTCAGAGGGAAAGCCACTCCCTCTTCACACCCGCCACAGACACCCTGACAACAGGAACACAGATCACATGGTCTCAACCTTTTGGGAAATGTTCATCTTTTGTGTCTCCATGCAGCCAGTGAAGCCTGACTACCAAAGCCTCTTCTGAATGATCTTGTCATCCATGGCTCATAATAGTGTATCCATATGGTACAAATAAGTATGGATTACTTTCACACCTGTGGGATGATTATCTATGAGGCCATTTATAATCAATATGATGAATTGAACAGTCACACTGGAGTGAAAGATGGAAGCCACATGTCCTGGGGTGAAGAAAAAGTCCCACTAACTAATATTGCCATTTTCTTTCTTAGACTTGATCTTATATCTCAGAAATAGAAAGCAGTGAATCTTCTTGAAGGTATTTCCAGGCACATTAGTCAAATCAACAACTACGGCCAATTTTGAGTCATGTGGAGATTTTTTAAGCTGTGGACTTTTTCACCAACTATTAAACTCGTGAGAGGAGTATTCGTGACTGACAAAAGGGTGCAGTGCCAGATGTTTCGTCCCTCTGCTGATTGTCACTTTGTTAATGTCTTCATTGCCTTCCTCTTAGATACTTTCATGGTTTCCTCTTTTATACCTGGCCTTATAAAATCACAAAATGATACATCTTGGTGTGTTAGATCATGATCATGTCTGATCCTTGGAAGTGTTAGTCGCTCAGTCATGTCTGACTGTTTATGACCCCACGGACTGCAGCCTGCCAGGCTCCTCTGTCCTTGGGATTTTCCAGGCAAGAACACTGGCGTGGGTTGCCATTTCCTTCTCCAGGGTCCTTGGGAAGTCCTCGGCAAAAACTCTCCTCTTTTATATATAGGAAGCCCTTATGTTGAGAAGTCCATCATACATTCTTACCTACACAAGAGACTAGAAGTAAGACTGCATGTGTTGGTAGTCACAGGTGGATAAATGGTTGGGTGAGACATGTGTGCAGCTAGGAAGTAACTGGTGAGTCTTCCTGGGTTGTGTGGGAAAATTCATGCATTGGAGGATCCAGGGCCTTTCCAACCAGATGGGACCCTGACTCCAGACTGGTCACCTAAGAAAATCATCCTAAGGAAATCTTGGGAGAGTGGATGAGGGAGGGCAGCACTGGGCCCCTCGTGAATGTCAATACTACACTGTCCTTTGCCTTAGCTTGTGGAAGTGTATCCTTGTTTATGTTAAGTAGACCCTTGGTGACACTGAAGTGTGGTCTGAGCATCCCCTTCTACTCATCTCTCAGCTTCGGTGTGGGTATTTCTTAATTTGTCCAACTGTACAGTCACACTGTTGAGCTTGTCTATACCAAAGTCTTCTAATTATCCTTTGGTTTTGTTTGTAAACATCAGTACCAGCCTCCAATTTGGAATATCTACATTCTACAAAATGTTCCTTACTGACACAGCCAAGGACTATTTGTTGTAAAGCTGCATTAAGATATTGAAATGATTTCCTGAACTGAAGCTCCCTGAAGTATTGGAGTCAATCAGAAGCACTGGCGGTCATGTGGCATCATTTCATGGCTTATGAAGAACATAATCGCATGTCAAGAAGAATCTCTGAGTAATATATTTAAACAACGGTCGCAATTGTGCTTTCTCCATTCCTTGTGTCCCTAGTAATTTAACCTGCAGCGTTTTCATCCATGACGTTTAATCAATACAGGAAAATCACTTCAGGGACCCATTATATCTTGAATTCATTAATCTGCTTGGGCAAGAGACAAGCATATGGGAAGGTTCCTTGGTTGAGGTCGTGAAGGAGGATGGGTGGTACCAAGTTCTGGTATTCTAAGCCCTTCAGAGACTAGTACCTAGAACACTAAGTGGTCCTCTCAGCTTCCATGTTTAATTCAAGCATTTTCCAGTTAGATATAGTTTGCACAAACTTGAGAGTGCATACATATTGGTTCTTCTTTTTCTTACTGTTTCTATTCTACAGGGTACTTTCTGATAAGAAATACAAAGTACACATGCTTCTTTCAGAGGTCCAGATGTTTTATTCACCATAGAATATAAGGGTGAAAGTAATGCAGTAAAATTTCACTTGTTCCAGTCATCAATTGGAATCTGGTTTATGACTGCACAATAAGAAACCAATGAGATCGGCTGTACTACTGTGATATATCATAAAATATCCCTTAATCCTTAGGCTTTGGTTAGGAGCTGACTTATTAGGAGTCTGAAATAGATACAAATTAAGTTTAATATAATGCAATGCAGCCCAATCAGACTACCATTGCATTAAATTGACATAAATTGAATCATTTTTTAATGAAATGAGCATGCTGCAGTATTTCAGAATTCTTGTTATTATTCATAGCTGAGAAGAACAATGAGATGTTTTATGATTCTTAGTTATGTGTATTCCTTTGTTCGATAGTCCATCTGTTGGACTATTTTTGAATTGCATAAATCTATTGGCACTATTAGTGGCTTCATTAATAAATAAATCTAACATGAGAATTTTCACAGGTTTGTCTAAACCATGTACATCTGACTTTTCACGATCAGGATGGTCTGGATGTTAATATCACTGTGTTATGGGGGTTTTCATTCACTGCTGATTCATGCTAGTACCACGTCTCTAATAAAGCAGCACTAATTAAATGATGTATCTAGAAGAGCAAGTTCCACCACACGAATGAACCAGTCTTTCTAGTGGGAACCTAATAGGAGATGATGCTTCAATAAATTGTATTTCCTCCTCACACAGATTTCTATATGATTGAGAGGATGAGAACGATCTCCATGTGCTAAGGTGAAGAGACATCAGTGTGTATGTGTGCAGAAAGCACAGTAGACAACAGTAAATTTTGAATCCTTACATCATACCCTATTGTATATCATGCATCTATGAAAAGGACAGAGTACAAATTGATACATATGTGCATTTCCTCATGTCTACCTAAAGAAATCTAGGGTAAGAAGAAGCAATTAACTAAATACATTAAACACTCAAAAATAGGATGGATGGGGAAAGAGGTGTAAGTGAGCTATTGGTTTATCTCGTTTATAGCCTTTTGAACTTTAGACCAAATAGACATGTGCTGTCTCTTCACCATGAATCAATGAATTCCATGGTGATGTTATTGGCGACCTGAGCCGATCCCTGTTACAGAGCCTGTGACCCCGTGCCCCCAGAATTTCAGCTGCAGGGTGCAGTGTGCCAATTACTCACTGCATCCTTCTCCTGAAGGTTGCCCTCACCCAACTTGGTCCCGTCCCAGGGAAGCACAGGAGGTTATGGACCGTTACACCTCAGGAGTGTCCCATGACCCATAACCAGCTGACGTGGAGGTACCCAAGGCCCCTTCCTCAGGGTGAGGCAAGATCTGCTCCATGCGCACCCCAGGGCTCCCTGCGGGCCCAGGCATAGCCTGGACCACAGACCAAATGTCTGTGATTATTTTCTTCCTCTGCTCTCTCCATTTTCCCTCATCCGTTATGGGTTTCCCCTGAGAACACTCCTTCAAAATACCAGTTACACAAACTCTGCTTTTCAGGAACCTGTCCTGGAGTCACATTATAAGACCACCTGTGTAGGTGGACAATGTCTTCCACCATCTCACGGTGCCTTCTCATCACCGAATTGGTGCCTTTTATGGATGATCACCTGAGGAAAGCTAAGTGAGAAATGTAGGGGTGGAATAATAGCACAAATACTCTCCTATGGACAATACTACCCTATTACTTGTTGGGTAAAATGAGACTCTGAGTGGATTTGGGTGAGGCCTATGCACCTTTATTTACCTTTACTATGTTTCTCAGTTACATTGAAATGAGTTTCATTTACTGCTTACTCTGGATTTTAACAACCTTTATCCAGCAATAAGAATGTTAATGAAAAATAAGGATGTTCAGCATTAATTCAAATGAGGAAATTTCAATGAGTAGATGAAAGTCAGCCAACAATGGTCATTCCAAGGGTTCAAGGTCAATGAGTCTAGGGCTCTGGTCGTGTCCAGGAGAGAAAATCACTGGAGATTCTGAGCAGGAGGGACTATAACACACAAAACGTGGTGACCACAAACCAATAGGAGAGATGGGGACACAGAAGGAATGGAAGGCCCCACCTTGTTGTGTTGGCTGCTCACTTGCGGAGTCAGGAGACAGCAGACAGAGCAAGAAACCTGAGCTCGCTCCTCATGTTCCTGTCTGCTGAGTCGTGTCTTCTGTGCTCAGGCCTTTGAAAGAGAAGCAGCGTGGCTTCTGGTTCCATCCCACTGTGGTGACCTCCTGCCAAGTTCCTCACTGGTAGCTTCTAACCACCAACTCAGCAGCCAAAGGATGCAGAGATAGCAGCTTCCATTCCTTGACCCCATGTGCCAAAGGGCAGCGCATGGAAATTGGGGCTCACGAGGGTCCTGGGCAGTCAGACGGAAGAGCCCACCCCAGGAGGAGACCACCCCTTTGCAGATCTGTGGTCCTCAGAAGGGTGGGATGGGGGAGGGGAGGAAGGGGACACATGCAGAATCACGGCTGATTTGCTTTGTTGTATGGCAGAAACCTACACAACATTGTAAAGCAGTTTCCCTCCAATTAAAAGAAAAGAAATGATGGATTCTATAGTAGTGGAACAAGCAGAGCCACACCCGCTTGCACTTGAGTGGAGACCAGCCTGGAGAGTCTAATAAACCAGCCTTCGAGTCTGACACCATATTGGCATGTGTTCTCAAGTGTGATTTGATTGCACTTAGTAGCATGGAATTGCTTGTTCTTCTGATGACACTGTGGCTGCTTTTTAAAAATGTACTTAACATTTTCCCTCTGGGTTGAGTGCTTTACACATTCAAATTAAGTGCTGAACTGCCTGTTTTCCATGTAAAATGTTTATTGATTTAATTTTCTTTTAGTTCAGATGGTTATGCTATCTGTTATTCTGAAGATAGGGTCTTACACACAGAGTACTCTGAAGCTGCCAGCTGGGTGATGATTATACTTGTAATGAACACACCTCGTTATAAACGGTATGGTCACAGGGCCATTAGGAAGGACCCACACCTAAAAATATCTCTACAACAGGTGCCATAGCCATGAAAATTCCCTAAATCAGCCATGTGTTTTTTTTAATGCTCTCCATCTATTGGCCACAAGAACTAACAATCTAATTTGCCCTAAGGTTTGAACAACAAAATAAATGCTTTTTTCTTCTGGTGAGAAAATTCCAAATTAACAACATGAATACAAAATAAAAATGCATAAAATGTGGTTAAATGAAGTAGTCACATACGAATGTGAGAGTTGGACCATAAAGAAGGCTGAGCACCAAAGAACTGGTGTTTTCGAGCTGTGGTGCTGGAGAAGACTCTTGGGAGTCCCCTGGACTGCAAGGAGATCCAACCAGTCCATCCTAAAGGAAATCAACCCTGAATATTCATTGGAAGGACTGATGCTTCCTGGTTGCTGCAGTCCATGGGGTCGCAAGGAATCAGACATGACTTAGTGACTGAACAGCAACAACAACTGAGACAAGAGCAAGGTGATGTAAAAGGGAGATGTTTGAAACATGACAGGTTCACAAAGCAAACTTTGATGGCAGCTGGTGCAGTAACAGGCTGTGACAGAGACTCAAATGTGATGCTGGGTAAACACATTGACATCTTTAAATACAAAATGGGATAAGATCACGTTTGTGTCAGCTCTGCCTTCCTCTCGTGGATTAAATGAAGTAGGATATAGAGAGGTTACAAGTAGGATTTCCATTATTGTCATTTCTCTCTTCCTAATTCTGTTCTGCATTTTGCCTACAGTTCATTTGCCGTCAGCTCTGTTGGAAAGTTGTGTCACCATGGAAAGGCGAGTGTCTGTGTTTGTTCAGAGAAATTTCTTCCTGCTGGCTCTGGTCAAAACTGCACTTTTAGTTCATGTATCCTCCTGGAGCCCCTGAGACCTCACCACATGTACTATGTTATAATAAGCTAGAATTTTAAAAATGTGTTAGTATCATAAGAACATAGATATTTCTGGGGGAAAAAAAACTTAAGTGGTTTGATTTTCTGCCTTCTTCATAGGTGTAAAAGTCAAAAAGAACAACTAAGTCCTGAATACAGATAAGCATACATATCTCATCAGTAGTTAAACTCTAAGGCACTTCAGAACAAAAAGCTAGTGACTTGAGAGTGATCAGGATTCAGACACAATTCACATTCTATAAACTCTGGTGAGATTAAATACAGCAGTGGTTGGCCTGGCTGCAGTCCAGTTCCTTCTCCAGCTGGTTCTTCCCTGTGCAGGTAGAGATAGGAAAATGAAAAGTGATTATCCTGTGAGGCTGCTGTCTTCATGCCAAACAGAATTATTTGCAAATTTCTTTGAGAGTCATAAAGGACAGAACCATCCCAAGAAGGAAACTGTTTAAAAGATTGTGAATGAGCTTTGGCTGAGAACAGTTCTAGACCAAGACTCACAAGAGCTTTAAAACCTCTAATTTCCAATTTTCTTTCTGAACGGCCCTAGCAGTTCAACGGTCAAAATGGCCCTGGGTCAGAGATGGTCTACCATAAATTGTTCTAGCCTTCTTCTCAGAATGAAATAGTTTATGTTAAACTAAAAAAAAACTGAATGCATATTGGCAGCCCCAGTTGAAAGAAACAAAAGAGAAAAAGAAAGGTCTTCGTCTTAGCCCAGGCATGAAATCTCATTTATATTGAATATGTCATGGGGAATATTTGGGTCCATAGAACACTAGCTCTAACTCATGCTGCAAGGTTAATATGTTTGTTTAACTTAGTGTTTTCAGGCTCATTAGACAGTGTTTAGATGTTACATATTATAATTATTAATCATATCTCAATGGAGGAAGGAAATGTATTCTACCAAATATCTCCAAATTAGTATGCATCTTAGTCCCTATTAATTTAAAAAATGAAAAAACTAATGCCATACTATAAAGGATTGTGTGTATGATATTATTCATCTAAATCAATATCAACATAGGGTTTTTAAAATAATTTTTCCAAATGACTTGGAAAGAAAAAGCACTTATATTTATTTAATTATCAAACTCTAACAAGAAATTACAATAATAACTGGATATTGTGTGGAAATATTGATTCTGTGCTTTCTTTTATTCAGTAACCATAGCATATCATAAAAATTCAATGCAGCCTTATTCTTGCAGCTAGCATTTAAAGATTCACATACTTTAAAGGATATTCATCATCTGTCTTCTGGAGCATTTATGCTCCAATCTGTAGCAGCATAATCTCCTTAGGAGTTTGGGCTCATAATTTTCTCTTAGAACTTTCACTGAAACAGATTCGCTTTATCATCGAGCTTGAATCTTAAACAATTTCTCTTTCAAATACTAACCATGGGTTATTAATTCAAACGTTCCCTTTGTGGTTCCATCAATGAGGACTTATAGGTGTGATTTGTAATTATATCATAAGGTTGTTAATGCTTTTATTTGAGAAATGCAGTAAAATAAAACAACTCAAGCTTTACCTTCTGGATTCAACGTAAAACATCAGTGGGAAAGGTAACATTTTCATTATTTAAATTCATTTTTATTTTAAAATAAATCTGTAAAAGAAAAATATAAGTATGTGTAAAGCATAATATTTTAGTGAAAGAAAAGTAAATTCAAGAGTGAGACTGATAAATTTGTATCTTGGATTGTCTATGTGCTACATGACCATTTTCTTTCTCCAAATTATACTTTCCTCCTCCTTTATTTTGTAATAATAACAAAACTTACTTGTATTAGATAAGACTTAAATAAGTATAAATATTTATAAGTATTCATATACATAAGCATTATACACGTAGTATAGGAGTACAGAACAGCCCCCAAGATTCAACTCAATGTTGAGAAAACCATGGGAAATGTAGGCTCAGGTGAATTAAAGAGAAGAAGGGAATATACCATGTAAATATTCATCAAGGAAACTTGGAGAAAACATATATTAATTTCAGGTAAGTCAGACTTCAGAACAAGAAAGATTAAAATAAATAAAGGGAGGCATTACACAACAATAAAAGTCTCAATGCTTCAAAAAATGTACAGCTAGTATTTTGAGTGAGAAGTGAACATTTTCCCAACAAGACCAAGAACAGTGCATGTCTTCTATAGGCGCTTCTAGTCAACATGGTACTGGCAGTCCTGGTGAATACAAAACAGAGAGAAGAGGAGAGGAGAGATGATGAAAGGAAAAAACATACAGACTAGAAGGGAAGAAAGTAAATTGTTTCTATTTGCAGCTGACAAGGCTGGCCATGCTGAAAATCCTGAACTCTTCAAAAAACCCTTGGAACTATTAATGGACACAGTGAGGTCGCCAGGCACGAATTTAACACATAGGAGCAGAGTGTTTGCCTATGTGCCAGCAGTGAGCATTGGAGTTAAAAATATACTTATGCCATTTACAGTAGAACAAAAGGAGAAAGTATTTATATGTCTGTTTAAACATGTGCAGATCTAAATGTGGGAAACTACAAAACTCTGATAAAAGAAATCAAAGATCTAAGTTCACTGAGAGAGAGTCTGTGTTCACGGATTGTGAAGACTAAGTTGTGAATTCTCCTCAGTGTGATCTACAGACTCCATCCATCCCCTATGAGAATGCCAGCAAGCTGGTTTGTAAATACCGACAAACTGAATCTATGGTACATACAGAAAGGCCTGGAAGAAGAACAAAGTCAGAGGATTGACGCTACCAAGCTTCAAAACTTCCTGTGGAACCACAGGGATCGAGACCCCATGGAATTGGCAAAGCAGAAGATGTACATATCTGGGAACAGAATACAGAGCTCAGGAACTCACAACCCTGGTCTACTCATGAGAAACACCAGTGCAATCTAATTTACAAAACATCAGTTCTCCTCAAAGCTGTCAAGGTCCTCAAAACAAGGGAGGTCAGAGAGACTGCCTAGCCAGGAGGAGCCTTAGGAGACAAAAAGACAAAATGTAATATGGGGTCCCAAATAGGGTTCTGAAACAGAAAAAAGACTCTAGGGAGAAACGAGGGACTCTGAATAAAGAATGGGCTTTGATGAATCACAGTCTATCAGTATCGGTCTATCTACTCTGACAAGCGTACCCGACTAATATAGGATGCTCTGAATAGAGGAAATGGTGTATGGTTTATGGGAGCGCTCTGCATTAATTTTGTATGTTTCTGTAAAGTTGAAAATCTTCTAATTTAAAATGCTTATTTTAAACTATGTTGTAAAAAGCTACAGAATAAAACAAAGATTCACGTATATTGGATTTCCTTCCTAGTAACCTAGACTATTGAAACACACATGGCATGTTCTGATTCAGTTGTATACCATTTCTTCTGTCTTATAAGATTTACATTATGTTCTCTGTCTGTTCTCAAAGATGCTTATTTAAGAATCCAAACTAACTCTTAGCATACCTAAACATAGTAATTGCCCCCAAATCTAGAAAATATAACACCTTTATAAATAATTTGCTTCTTAACTTGCTTAGCATTTACTTTGGCACCTAATGTTTATATTACACATGATCATATAGAAACTCAACCACATAGAAATAAATCCTGCAAGTTGATTGTCAGAATCCCACAACCAAGAAAACATTAGATTATTGGGAGCTGTGTGTTTATATTTTGGGTCTGTCACATACAATTATGTTATTCTTGGCTAGGGGCCTTAAAATATTTATATTTTAGTTTCTCCTTTTGTACACTGGAAATAGTAATATTTACACACATTGATTTGGTATTTATCTGAGACAATACGCAGCAATTGTGTATTCAAATGTTAACTATTACAATTATATTTGGGGAAAAAAACCCATCTGATCTTTCTCCATCTTAGTCTACTCAAACTTTGAGCCTCTTTCATGCTGGCCGTGATGACAGATAAAGCAGAGAGCTGGGAAAATCTAAAGGGTAGATTGGTTACTTTTCAAAACAACTACTAGCTGGAGAGAAACCTGTCTCCACAAGGAGCAAGATGATAGAACATTGATGGAGCACATTCTTATTTATGAATTGAATAAAATGACTTCAAAATATAGCCTCTCAATGGTTCTTGGGCAGATGTTTCTTAAATTTATAAGAAATAAAAGTATTCAGAATTGTAACCATGTCAATAAAAGTCACTGGAGGAAAAAAGCAGGAGGGTAGTTTATCCTAAAGGCCTCCCTAAGTGGCAATACACTGAGCAAACGTTTGACTTGACCACATATACAATACGTATTCTTTTTTCTAATCAGTATATGAACACACTTACTGCTGGTGGGAAGTTCCAGCTCAATATGACTCGATATGACTGAACTAGGAAAAGGGAAAGGCTTTGACATTGAGCCCTTGTAGCCCCAAACTATTTCATTAGTTACTTTCCCGTTGGAAAAAAACAAAGTCTTGCCGAGGCTCCAGGGCTTGTCAGCGAGGGAGCTGAACTACACTCTCAGTGTTTATGCCTTTCCTTTCTTCAGGCTATCAGCAGCACTAAGACACATTTTTGATAAGTGAAACCTGCTATTGTTTTAATACCACGGGGCCATGCTGGGTCGTCCAGGGGGCGATCGGCAGGGTCCTGCACAGAGCAGACGCCCAAGGTTACAGTTCCAGGACTGAGGACCGAGAACACGATGGATGAAAAGGGCACGTCACAGAAACCACAGCCCTGTGACCTCCATCGCAGATGCCAGATCTGGAGCAGGGAAGAGCCGTCCTGTGTACACTGGGAGTCTCCAGGGGGAGAATCGACAGTGACTGATACTGGTAGACAGGTAGGGATGCAACAGGTGAGTCTGCGATGGAGGTGGCACCAGCTGGGAGAAGTGGCCTGCCGCCTCCACCCTCCATGTCTGTCTCCCTTCCTGAGCGTGTGTTTGCCAGCTGACAAATTCCCTGTTACCCTCTCTCCTTCCTGCTCAGAACAGATTTGCGTGTGTGTAATAAATAAGAATGCATAGAAAAGAGGGTGAACAGGGTCCTAAGATTTCAATTACTTAACCAGGAATACAGAATTTATCTTTTCTTAATCTAGACAATTTAAACAATGACAATCCTAAGACGAGATGCCTCTAGATTTACTTAAATAGTACTTAGTTCAAATACAGTCTTATTCCACAAATTCTCCCATGCACACACTTTTAAAATCAGTTTTATTGAGGGATGATTTGCATACAATATAATGCACACACCTAAGGGTATAATTTGATGTGTTTTGATAAATACATTCACTTGCTACTGTAGTTAGTATTTCTATTTTTAGCAGAGCTATACATGGGTCTTGGAGAAGGAAATGGCAACCCATTCTGATATTCTTGCCTGGAAAATTCCATGGACAGAGGAGCCTGGTGGGCTACAATCCATGCGGTCACAAAGAGTCAGCCACGACACTGAGCGACTGAGCACATACATGGGCCTGTGTTATGAGCTGAACTGTGTCCCCCCAAATTGCTGAAATTCTGACCCCTAGAACCTCAGAATGTGATTGTATTTGGAAATGGGGTTCTTAAAGAGGTGATTCGGGTAAAATGAGGTCAGCTGTGTGCACCCTGATCCCATAGGACTGGGGTCCTTATAAGAGGAGACAAGGACACAGACACACATACAGAGGGGTGACCACGTGAGGTCACAGGGAGGAGACGGACACTCCCAGGAGAGAGGCCTCAGGAGGAACCTGCCCTGCCCACACCCTGACCTCGGAAGTCCAGACTCCAGACTGAGAAATAGGTTTATAGATTTCTGTGGTTTATGGCACACCATCTGTGGTACTTTGTTATGTCCACCCTGTGGAACGAATACAGCAGCTTAAAGAAGCAAAGGGCATGGCCAGGTTGATCCTGGGAACTCGATCAGCCAATGACATTTCACTCTTTGAGCATTTTTTTCTGTAACTTATCTCCATAAACCATGTCATTTATAAATTAAGTAAAATAAGCATTTCCAACTGATATTTTATTACAGAAAAGACCGACTAACCTCACACCACCCTACTCCCTGACCACTCGCCCATCATTCTGGTCTAGAGTCACACAGCCTCCACTGCAACCCACACTCTTCTGGACCAGTTTATCCAGTTTTGCTGCTCTTCACCCTTACCCTGTGATTACATGGCCCACTGGTCACTTTTTGCTTTCCTGGAGTTAATTGTTCCTTTTCATCTGTCTCTCTGCACCCCTTGGCATTTCTTCCAAACTCTCTATGGAAAAGTCCCTCCAGACACCCTCACAGAGGAGCCAAACCCCTCAGATGTCCTTCTCTTGGCTTCTTCCCACTACAGCACATCCTTCCTGGGGTCCCTGGAGAGCTCTTCCAGTCCAGACTGGATCCTCGACGGGCTGGCCGCTCGGCTGTCCTTTGAGCTTTTTTCCTGTGTTAGACACTGTTTCCAGGATCCTATTTCCTCCCTACAGCTTTGTGTTGTTGTTGTTTAGTTGCTAAGTTGTATCTGACTCTTTGCAACCCCATGGACTGTAGCCCGCCAGGCTCCTCTGTCCTTGAGATTACCCAAGCAAGAATACTGGAGTGGGTTGCCATTTCCTCCAGGAGGGGATCTTTCTGACCCGGAGATCGAGCCTGCGTCTCCTGTACTGGCAGGTGGATTCTTTATCCTGTGCCACCTAGCAAGCCCTTCCTACAGTTTATCCCTCATTTACTGGAGCTAGATTCTCAAGTCATTTCATGAAAAAGGGACAAGGCAGATACATTTTTTTTGAAATCGATCTTATCCTAAAATGTAGTTACTCTGCCCATATGTTGGTTTGGCTTCTGGCTTCCAGGACTGCTGTTAGCAGTTCTGAGTTTTGGTATTTGAACATGCATATTTTTCTCCAGCTGAAGGATCTTGAATATTCTTCTAATCTTCAGATTAGGTGCCTTGGTGTGGTTTGTACTCATTCATCCTAATAGATTGTTGGTGTGCAGCTTCCAGGTTGGAAAATAAAGTAGTTTAGTATTAAGAAATCTTCTCTGATTTCAATAATAACTGATAAACATGTGCACATGTTTCTTGGCTCTGTCTTTCTGGAATTCCTATTAATAGATACCAAACCTCCTGGATTGATCTCTGAATTTTTTAATACTTTATTTCCTATTAGCCATTGTTTTGACAGTGTTTAATATTTGCAAAAGATTTCCTTATTTACATTTTCAATATACAATAATTTTGTTAAACAATGATCTATTTTGCTTTCTACGAGTGTTTTTTTTCCTTATTGGAGACTTTCGTTTATATTTCTTTTTTGTTGTATAGATTTGATGCCTTCTTTTGCCTCCCTGGGGACTTTTTTATATGCTTTTTAAAAATTATTCTGTCATATTTGCTTTTTACATTTTATATATTTTGAGGCAGGATCATTAGATGTAAAGACAGTTTGTGTTGTTATGTCAGTCTTTTATCATAGCACGTCTAGCAATACATCTTGACTTGAATTCCAGTTTGTGTGATATTATCATAGCTACTTCAGTTGTATAAGCTACCTCAGCTTGTATGAGTGGATACATATGAGAAGTTTTTTTCTGTCCTTTTCTCTCAGCTTTCCTGTGTGCTTATATTTATGTGTCTTCTATGTAGGGTGTCTAGATGGTTTTTAGACACGCTGACAATCACTATCTTGTCTACTAAAAAAGGATGTCAACAACACCTGTACCAAAAAGTATCCCATTGTGGAGGAAGGAGTCTTTTATGCCTGCAAAATAATTACTAGAGAATTATATACTACTATTACAAATAAATACTACTATTTCCTAGTAGTCTCCAGTCAAAAATTTACATACTACTTTCCACCCTGCTTCTTCTACAAATCAAAAAGTTGATCTTTGGGATCCATGGAGATAAATTAATATTGCTCATGTGCAAATATTTTCCATTCATGCCCGTGGCAGCACCTGTAGGTTTGCAGTAGGCACATTTAGTTACAAAAATGCTAAATCGGCTTCGCTTTTACTCCCAAGTCCCTCCTTCTCTATCAGCCCTTATCTCAAAATACAGCAACCATTGTTTTCACTGCTTTATTTCATAAGATGTATAAAGTACGAAATTTTAGATATTGTTTAACTTGTACATGGTGTTTCTTCTGTGTAAACAGGAAAATATTGGAACTTACCTCAGTAGATTATTATGAGCATCATATATGTATGAAAAGTGAAAGTGTTAGTCGCTCAATCTTGTCTCTTTGTGACCCCATGGACTGTAGCCCGCCAGGCTCCTCTGTCTGTGAAATTCTCCAGGCATGAATACTGGAGTGGGTTGCCATGTCCTCCTCCAGGGGATCTTCCCAATCCAAGAACTGAACCCAAGTCCCCTTCATTGCAGGCAAATTCTTCATCACCTGAGCCACTATATGCTTTATATAGCACAATAGTTTTCTAGCATGAATATCCACATGCACTTCTGAAATTTTCCTGATAGTTAAAAGACTTTCCAACTGGCCATTCTTCTGGTCCTTGTTTGAAACATAGGAAGGATTGCAGGTGGCTTCAGAAGAGGAAGGGATTCTCGGTCCTCCTCTCAGAATGGTGACAGAGTCGGGGGGAAAGGCCCACCACATGCAGATCTCAGCTGAAAGGTCCCAGACACTAGCCTGGGGTCTGCAGGCCTCTATGGGCCTTTGGCTCCAGGAGGGGTGGGGAATGATCTGGCCATAAAGTCAGCAGATAGTGCAGAGAACTTCACCAAATCCACAAACTGTGTCCAAAGAGAAAGATAAGAAAATCAAAGGTGCAAAAGCAGAAATAAAGTTGCTGTTAGAAACAGTAACCATAGAGTGTCAGCATGGCAGAAAATTGATAACCTTATGGAGACATAGCAGATTTATGGTGACGATATTAAAGCTAAAGTTCCAACAACCCCCAGCTGCATGGCCAGTAAGCCATTGGGAATTAAAACTACACTGCTAATCAAAGAAATGCAAATGAAGAAAACTGAGATTCCATTTCTTATTAATCAGATATGCAATAAAGAGTATCTGACATAGTGAGCATTGGCATGAATGAACAGAGAAAAGGAACTCTTAAAACTTGCTCGTAGTTATGTGTCTTGATAAAATCACCTTGGAGGGACATTCGGCAACACCAGTGAAACTGAAGAATATAGCAAATCCACACCAGTGTTCCTAGGAAATTCTAAGTTTCTAGGTAGCATTTTCATGTGGGCATGCTACAATTACATAAGAGTTACACTTTAGTTTGTCTATTATAGGAACAATTGGAAATGGGGTTATTATCTTTTAGTAGAGGACAGAAGAAATTGTGAATTTTTATACCAATGTAATAAGTTAGAATTATCTAAATCTACCTATCTATCAATGTAGGCATAAATTTCACACACATATTGAGGGAAAGATTGATGTTGCAAACGCATATATGTATGTATATATATATATATATATATATATATATAATATTCTATTTATACAACAGTATGTGTATACACACACGTAAAGTACCATTCATGGTCACATACCAAGCAATAAAAATATGAAAGGGTATTCATGACAATGTATACTGACTTTAGCATGTAGGTTATCTCTGAGGAGAGAAGAGGTGAGACCCTTGTGAAGGGCTGGGGCTTAACTCTCTCTGGAAGGTTTTATATCACCCTTTTAAAAGTAAAAGCAATATAAAGGAAACATGGTAGAATATTAACATTTCTTTAGTTGCCAATAGTGGCTAGATAGATATTTGTCACACAATTTTCTGTTTAGAGGTTTTGTAACACATTTTGAAATATTAGACTTGATGGTTTGAGGTTGATATGCTTATTTATGACTTTCTAGTCATTCAAATAGATGGCATTTTAGGTCATTTGTTGGAACATTATGTACATTAAAAAAAATCAGGCTGACTTCTTAGAGTTGGTATGAGGAGCATGCTACTGATTTGAGTAAATTTTCTGATATTCTTTAAACACCATACATTTTCTTTCAGACAAGGGTGGGCTGACTGTACATCATGTGACCGGCGGGGCTCTGCTCTGGCTTTAGACCACGTCCCATCTCCACTGCCCGGGGCTAGAGCCCCTTCGTCCCAGAGGACAGGACTGATACCTGCCCAGTTGTCGCACAAGTTATAAAGGGCACTGATGAAGCTCATGGTTCTATCCAACCGATGATTCCTTTATTCATCGTCAGACGGCGCAGTTCCCCACGTAGTGCACTGGGCATGTTCCCCACAGATGCAGCGTCTGTGACCGTGAAGCCCACTTATTCCATGGTGTTTTCATCACCTTCCTGCCTTAGCCAATTTGACTGAACCATGCGCCTTTTCTCACCAACTTTAATTTCTGCCATTAAAGACTTTTATTTAAGAATAAATCCAGGAAGAAAACTTCATAACCTACCATGACCTACTTTGCGATGTATTTGGGTTGGAACACTTCCCATTCTGCTAATTATTAGGTCAGACAAATTATATAGACTAACGAATTGGGCAGTTTGCAATTAGCCTCTCTATATATTCTGTTCTCCTGATTCTAATATTAAGTAATAAATTAACCTGCATAAATAATTTATACCCATAGTTTTTACTCTTACCTCTGTCTATAGTAATACTTATTTTATTTTTGGAGTGTTTAGTAAAAGTTCCTTCCTTCCCCTCTTCCTATTTTTTAATGTCAGGCCCTACTGTACTTATGATAGACCATGAACCACACAAGCAAAGTCACCTGCTTTCTAAGGCTTACAGTCCACAGGGAGGAATCAACAAAAAAACAGAATAATAAATAGAACGTCTTGTTGTTGTTGTTGTTTAGTTGTTAAGTCTTGTCGGATCCTTCTGGAGATAATTGTTTTGAAGAACAGTAAAGGAGGACAGAAGGGATGACGGAGACTCACTGAGAGAACAAACTCAGAGAAGGGCAGGGAGCAGACGGCACAATGGGCCTGTGCTCAGAGCCCGCTGGTCCCGGCCGAGGCACATCCCAAGGCTGGCACAAGTCCAGCTTAGAGAGGAACCAGGAGAGGAGTGGGGAAGACCAGGAAGGACAGGCCACGCAGGGCAGGACACAGTGGACTTGAACCAGGACTTCAGCTTCCTTCTCAGCAGAAAGGGCGATGTGGGGAGGTTATGAGTAGGGAGTTGATACAGGGGGTCACATGCAATCAAGTCGGGCTGGCCGCTACACTGAAAAGAGCCTGCAGGTGTGAGGGGAAAACAGGACCACTTGGAGCCCATTGCAATAACCCAGGAGTGGACAATGCTGGCTCATGTCAGGGGGTACCAAGCAACACTGTAGCAAGAGTAAGGAGTTGGGATATATTGATATTTTTTTAAATGGAGTCAACTAAATTTGACATTGGATTGGATACGTGCTGCCACAGAAGGGAAGGAATCAAGGACTGTTTCAAGGGTTTTTCCCTGAGAAAATGGAAGGATGCAGTCACCTCACCAAATGGGGAAGAGTGGGTGAGGAGGCAGGAAAGCTGGGGTTTTATCTCAGGGTGTATTGTCACATCGAGTGTCTGTGAAGTCTCTGGGGAGGCTGTAGTGGTCTCTGTCTGAATTGGCTAAATGGATCTGGATTTGATGGAAAAGATCAGGAGTGGAAATATAAGTTTAGGGATTGCTTCCCTGGTGGCTCAGGAGGTAAAGAATCTGCCTACAAAGTAGGAGACCTGGGTTTGATCCCTGGGTTGGGAAGATTCCCTGAAGGAGGGTATGGCAACCCACTCCAGTATTCTTGTCTGGAGAATCCCAAGGACAGTGGAGCCTGGTGGGCTACAGTCCATGGGTCACAAAGAGTCGGACACGACTGAGCATGCACACACACAATGATAGATGCTAACAAAACCTCCAGACTGGCTGTATCGACCAGGAAGTGGAGATGGGAAAGGAGAAGCAATCAGGAATCAATTGGTGGGATTCCACAGAAAAAGTTGAAAACAACAAAACTGGAAATGTGCTTTCTTGGAACTCAAGGGAGGAAAGTATTGACGAAAGAAGTGAATACCAATTATTTCAACTGTAATTGATAAGCTGATAGGATAAAGGCAAAAACTGACCATTGATTTTCTAAAAGTGTGAGTCATTGGAGATTTTGACAAAGCTTGTGATTTTTGGAGTGAGGGATGGGCACCAATCTAACCAGAAATGTTTAATAAGGACATTTGGAGGCTCCAAGAGGGAATTTGTCTGCCAAGATAAACGGAGAAATACAGCAGTGAAAGAGGCAGTGCGGATAAGAGAGGATTTTATCCTTGTTCTGGATTTTCTTTTTCTTTCTTTTTTTTCTTTTGTGGTGGAGCTACACAAATTTTTAAAGAAATACATTGTGATTTTAAACTGGAGGGGAGGTCATGACTCAGAATTTTTCAAGATTCAGAAATTTTGTGATCAGTGAAAGACTGAAATGGAGGCACAAGAGAGTAGAAAATACATGTGAAATATATTTAATACAGAGTCATGATTATTCACTATTAGACTCCAGGGAAATATCTAACATAAGTTTAAATGTATTTGAACTACTGGAAATAAAATGATATACAAGTGCACGTAAGTTATTTCATTCTTCCAACGTAACTGTTTTGATTTAAATTTGAAATAAATCACATGAAATATAAGACTGCTTTTCACAGTCTTTAACAAATGGCTCATCTTAAAGATTTTCTCCACTAACGTGCATTAATTAAAGAGATTGGAGTAGAGTGGAGAGGGGATGGTGAGTGGGTCTGTTGGGACATGTATGAATAAATCTTTATATATAAAGCATTGAAACTTCAGGGCCTCCCACATCAGAGTGTAAGCTGTGATGTTTACATAATGATACATAAACTACCTTCCACAGCTCCTACTGAAGACACCACTTTTCCCCAAAGAAATTTTACATTGTAACGAACCTACTCCACACTAGGGCTCCAGGTCTGTGCTCAGCTCTGGCTTCCAACTGTCTGTTAGGAAATATTAACACAATGGAAACAGAATTCCAGTTTATCTGCCACTGTGAAACACCACCATAGAGCTGTCAGTGTTGGAAACCAAAAGCCACCTTTGATCTCATTCATTTGACTTGTTGGAAAGAGATGGCAAGATGAAAGGGAGAAAATGTTCACTTATTATACAAAACTCAGAATTCCCTTATAACTAACATGTCATCTCACAGTCTCTGAAGTAAGTGGCAAAATTTTAATTCTACTATGTGTGTGCGCACTCGTGTCTGACTCTTTATGACCACATGCACTGTAGCCTGTCAGGCTCTTTGGTCCATGGGATTCTCCAGGCAAGAATACCGGAGTGGGTTGCCGTACTCTCCTCCAGGGGATCTTCCCAACCCAGGGATCAAACCTATATATCCTGTTTCTCCTGCATTGGCAGGTGAATTCTTTACCATTGAGCCATCAGGGGAGTCCTTTAGTTCTATCGAGTTGATGCTAAATCCATGCTTTCTAAATTGAGCTACATTTCAAGATTTTTCTTTTAAAAAATTAATGATACCACCCATACTTTGTGCAATAACAGTAGAAAAGTGTATTATCAGAATAGAAAAATCAAGACTTAAAATACATACCAATATTAAGAGAGTTGAAGTTTCATCTTCACGATGATGAAGGGGCCAGAACTTCATTCTCCCTTTTGACCAATCAGAAAGCAGGCAGTGCCCAGAAGTCCTGTGGTCCTCACCTACGACACCCGTCCAGGGCCTGAGAGCTGACGGCTGTCTGCTGGCATCACTCTCGATGCTGGGTGATTAAAAAGCTCGTCATTCCCCTAAATGAACCTGGACCGCACTCCCCACAACCACCAAAGTGCACGGAAGCTGCTGCTAATTAACCATCTCACCACTCTTCACTGATTTCCTAGGAGGACTAGCTGCCTTAATCTCTTCTCTTTATTAAATGATTCAAGAGCCCTTAATTGCGATCTGTCTTCATTATGGCTCTTAAACCCCGTCCTCAAAATGGTTTCACAGCTCTTCTCTGAAATCTCACAGCACATCTCCAAGAACCATCACCTTATTTTACCATTACGTCCTTAAAGGGACCTCTTCTCTCAAAGACAGCCAAACAGACAAGAGTAGGTTGTAATTACAGTTATGTGTTTTCCGAGCAAGAAGGGATTCAGTGCTTGCATTACTTGCTGATAGCTTTGTGTGTGTGCTGTATTGGGGCCTTATTTTCAGTCTATTAAGAGGTGAGCCCACTTTCAATCAGGCAGACCTGCATAGACTGATGATAACTTTTAGGCAACTGTCTCAAAGTGACATTAAAACCCATTTGATTACCTACCAGGCAATGTTGAACACTAGAAATGTCATAGGCTGCAATGTCTTTGTGAAATTGATGTTTCCCTTCTTTCTTCCTTTTTCCAAAGCACAAGATTAAAATAAGCTTAGCTCTAAGGTAGCTTAAATACGAATTTCCCATTCACCGTGGGAAGCCTTTATGACAGATATCATTGTCCAAGGTACGTATTAAGAGAAATAGTTAATACCGTGAAGGCCTCTGGGCTAAACTGTTGTTCTGGGATCATAAAACCTCTCCCATTCACAGAAATAAATTACATTATGTTCCTTTCTCCTTTTTTGTAGCCAAGAATACCATGTTTTGGTAGACAAACAACGAGCCCTCAGCCTGTTCCTATCGGAGGCTTCTGACAGATGTACGAGCACTGTGCTACCACAGCGGAGAAGGGTGCTGTCCGGATGTCTTCTCCTGGGGGGCTATTAGTCCCTGATCCGAGATATGCTTTGGGGGGAGAGCAGAGGAAAATAGGAGGCTGACACGAGAGCCATTTATCACCTACTGCTGTGTGCAGGATAAAAGGAGCCTCTCTCAAGACAGTCTATTATCTGCAGCTTGCTGGCTTCACGCTGTCATATGTTTTTTTCAGTAGTCGATAAACTGCTGAAGGCCGCATTTGGAGAGTAAGTACTGTTGTACGTCTAACTTTATATATCGTGCTTTTATTTACAGCAGCATTTGCCCATTTTCTTCAAGAACCTAGTATAGACCAGGAGGTATATTTTTTACTTGCCAGATCATGTCATTGATGATTGTTTACCAAATTTATCATTCTAATGAATAAACCAGCAAAACATACATACTTTAAAAATCTCCTCCCTGCCTCCAAGTCTAAACAAGTACACACACACTTTCATTTAGCAAGTGTGTTGTTTCCTTCTCCCGTTTGTTGACTCTCATCTCTATTTTAATCTGTGCCTCCTTCCATTGGTGTTTGCCATCTGAGACCCTATAAACCAGGCATTAATTTCTGTTAAAAGCTCTGCTCTCTTCTGGCATGAAACCCCTGCCTGCATAATAGGGAGTTAGTTCCTAAGCTCTATTTTATAACATTGGGTGGAGGAAGACAGGGTTAGGAATCATTCAGAAGTGTTTGCAGGTAAGGAATTTTCAACAACCTTTGTTCTGGCCAGCCAGGCATTCACCCACTAATTTATTAGGGACAAGATCAATAACCTGAACTAGATTGCTGTGCTTAACTCGAATCGAATTTATGCCATGTTTACAGCTGTTTTCTCTGATAGCATCCTTGGAGGAGATGAGCTGTTAATCTAATGTGTTTTTGCCACCATTTTGCATGTGCTGATTGCTTCAATGACTTCCTAGAGATTCTTTATAGAAAGACCAAACTCATAGCCAGAAATCAATCAGAGCAGCGCTTTATTTCTCTCTAAGGAATACAGAAAACTTATCAGAAACAAAATAGTGCCTCTTAACCGTGATTATCCTTGGGCAGTGTATGTCCAACAGGCTCAAGCAAGGGCCAGTGAAGAGTATTACTCATGTGGCAACACTGCAGAGTGTGTTATTGTTCAGTCCTGGGCCACCCTGCCCACAGAGCTGCTAGGACACTGCCTGTTACTGCATCACAGGTTCTCCACATCCGGAGTCCTGACATAGCTTGCCTGGTTCTCTCCAAGACTGCAGTCAAAGTGTCAGACAGGACAGGGTTCTCAACTGGAGCTCAAGGATGGAAGGGCCCCCTTTCAAGTCTACTTGGTCATTTTGGCAAAACTCATGGCCTCGAGACAACAGGACTCATGGCTGCTGACAACACAGACTCTACAGAATTGACGCTGTCCAGGCAGTGCCAGCGTGACACGTTTGCCACTGTAGTCTTTGGGTTGAAAGCAAGTTCCAGGTAGCTCCCAAGGGATGGAGATGATAAGAGGATGTAAACCCCGAGAAGGGATCTTGGACACCACCTTGAAGTCTGTCTGCTGCCATCCACCTTCTACCTCCAGTGAGTCACCTCCTCCCCTGTCAAATGTAGTCGCTCTCCTACCCAAGTCCTCAGAAGTTTCATCCCATTGTGGCATCACCTCAGAATTCAAAATCTCATCATCTAGATCAGGCCCCAGTGCAGATGAGGTTCCTGGGTGGGATAGGCTAAGAAACGCCCCTGGGCACAGTCATCTCCTGTGAACGTGTGAAATAGAGACAAGTTATTTGCCCATCTCACCCCATGTGCAGTGGTGGGACAGGCAGACAGGAGCAGCTATAGAGGTGTCACTCCACGTGTAGTGGTGGGACAGGTGGATGGGGGGGAGCAGCTGTAGACATGTTAGGTCATAAAGAGGAACATGGGAAGTAAAAGGCAGTCGACGATCCACAGCAGTTTTAGAATTCGGCAGGGAGCTCCTTGATTCGGTTCCACAACTTAGGACTGATTCCTCGGGACTCCGGGCTCTTTCTTTTGGAACACAGGCTCCTCCCTCTGAGTCATCAGCTGCACGCACACTTCTCCAATGTTTTCACTGTGTTGGCAGTACAATTGTGAGGACAAAACTATCATCACTTAGAAATAATTTTGTTAAGTAACCAAATAAAATTAGAATAAATTATTTTTTCAATATTCTACTTTTGAGGCTATCTGTGAGTAGGATAACTCCTCTCGGCCACCACCCCCGGCCTCGGAGAAGCTCTATACAGTCAGCAAAAACAAGACCAGGAGTGGACTGTGGCTCAGATCATGAAATGCTTATTGCCAAATTCAGACTTATTGAAGAGAGTAGGGAAAACCACTAGACCATTCAGGTATGACCTAAATCAAATCCCTTATGATTATACAGTGGAAGTGACAAATAGATTTAAGGGACTAGATCTGATAGACAGAGTACCTGATGAAATATGGACAGAGGTTCGTGACATTGTACAGGAGACAGGGATCAAGACCATTCCCATAGAAAAGAAATGCAAAAAAGCAAAACGGCTGTCTGAGGAGGCCTTACAAATAGCTAGGAAAGGAAGAGGAGTGAAAAACAAAGGAGAAAAGGAAAGATATTCCCATCTGAATGTAGAGTTCCAAAGAATAGCAAGGAGAGATAAGAAAGCCTTCCTCAGCTATCAATGCAAAGAAATAGAGGAAAATAACAGAATGGGAAAGACTAGAGATCTCTTCAAGAAAATTAGAGATACCAAGGGAACATTTCATGCAAAGATGGGCTAGATAAAGGACAGAAATGGTATGGACCTAACAGAAGCAGAAGATATTAAGAAAAGGGGGCAAGAATACGCAGAAGAACTGTACAAAAAAGATCTTCATGACCCAGATAACCACGATGGTATGATCACTCACCTAGCGCCAGACATCCTAGAATGTGAAGTCAAGTGGGCCTTAGAAAGCATCACTATGAACAAAGCTAGTGGAGGTGATGGAATTCCAGTTGAGCTATTTCAAATCCTGAAAGATGTTGCTGTGAAAGTGCTGAATTCAATATGCCAGCAAATATGGAAAACTCAGCAGTGACCACAGGACTGGAAAAGGTCAGTTTTCGTTCCAATCCCAAAGAAAGGTAATGCCAAAGAATGCTCAAACTACCGCACAATTGCACTCATCTCACATGCTAGTAAAGTAATGCTCAAAATTCTCCAAGCCAGGCTTCAACAATACGTGAACCATGAACTTCCAGATGTTCAAGCTGGTTTTAGAAAAGGCAGAGGAACCAGAGATCAAATTGCCAACATCCGCTGGGTCATCGAAAAAGCAAGAGAGTTCCAGAAAAACATCTATTTCTGCTTTATTGACTATGCCAAAGCCTTTGACTGTGTGGATCACAATAAACTGTGGAAAATTCTGAAAGAGATGGGAATACCAGACCATCTGACCTGTCTCTTGAGAAACCTGTACGCAGGTCATGAAGCAACAGTTAGAACTGAACATGGAACTACAGACTGTTTCCAAATAGGAAAAGGAGTACATCAAGGCTGTATATTGTCACCCTGCTTATTTAACCTATATGCAGAGTACATCATGAGAAACGCTGGGCTGGAAGAAACACAAGCTGGAATCAAGATTGGCGGGAGAAATATCAATAACCTCAGATATGCAGAAGACACCACCCTTATGGCAGAAAGTGAAGAAGAACTAAAGAGCCTCTTGGTGAAAGTGAAAGAGGAGAGTGAAAAAGTTGGCTTAAAGCTCAACATTCAGAAAACTAAGATCATGGCATCTGGTCCCATCACTTCATGGGAAATAGATGGGGAAACAGTGGAAACAGTGTCAGACTTTATTTTTTTGGGCTCCAAAATCACTGCTGATGGTGATTGCAGCCATGAAATTAAAAGATGCTTGCTCTTTGGAAGGAAGGTTATGACCAACCTAGATAGCATATTGAAAAGCAGAGACATTACTTTACCAACAAAGGTCCATCTAGTCAAGGCTATGGTTTTTCCAGTGGTCATGTATGGATGTGAGAGTTGGACCATGAAGAAAGCTGAGTGCTGAATAATTGATGCTTTTGAACTGTAGTGTTGGAGAAGACTCTTGAGAGTCCCTTGGACTGCAAGGAGATCCAACGAGTCCATCCTAAAGGAGATCAGTCCTGGGTGTTTATTGGAAGGACTGATGTTGATGCTGAAACTCCAATACTTTGGCCACCTCATGGGAAGAGTTGACTCATTGGAAAAGACCCTAGTGCTGGGAAGTATTGAGGGCAGGAGGAGAAGGGGACGACAGAGGATGAGATGGCTGGATGGCATCACCGACTCGATGGACATGGGTTTGGGTAGACTCCAGGAGTTGGTGATTGACAGGGAGGCCTGGTGTGCTGCGATTCATGGGGTCACAAATAATCGGACACGACTGAGTGACTGAACTGAACTGAACTGTTAGTAGGATATATCAAAGAAATTATATTCTGCAAAATTGAAGACAATAAGAGCCATAATTATAAACAATTCAATTTTTTGGAAATTTTATATGCTTGGAAATATTCACTTGAATCATAACATGTTAAGACTTCAAACAATTTAAAATCATAACCCTCAAAATATTAGTTTTCAATCATGGACATTTAGTAGTAAAAATGGTCATTTAACTGGTTTTCTTAATAAAATATTTTGGATTCACAACTCTTAAAAAGATATTATGACTATATTTACAAAGTGATATGGAGAATGAAGTAGTTATTTTTATTCAGAAGAATCTAGCAAGCTGTGTTAAAGGAGAAGGAGTTTTCTCCTCAACAACACAGCTAGAGAACAGATATTTCCTCAAAAGGAAAGTGGATGCTTTTACCAAAAGAAGAAAAACAGAGCAGATAGGCCAATCATGACCAAGGTACTTTCACAGATTGTCTGGCTGAACAAGGTCTGGGGTTATCAGACTCTTGAAAAGATGTGGGGAAAACACAGTCTTGACACAAGCATGGACAGGGCAGTGCTGTCCTCAGGGCCCACCCAGACGCCAGCCAGAACAGCCAGGGGAGGAGACCTGAAATGTCCAGAGCACAGGCAATGAGTCCATTCCCTGAGAAATTTTATGGGAGTCTCGAGGGGCCGGGTCAGGCCAGGCCTGTGTCCAGACTTGTCAGAGGAACCACTGCTGACAGTCTCGGAGAAGATGGACAAGCATGTCCAATGTCACAGTTCCAAAGGCTTTCTAAGGCTGGGCCTGTTTGCCTGGCTACTGCCTCTCCCCTCTCCTCCTCCTCTGCCGACGCTGACAGATCCCTAGACCGTCAGGGTCCCGTGGACGTCTCCCTCCCACATCAGTGTGATCTCACCATTGCAAATTCTGGAAAGTATTAGTTTAGTAGGTCCCCAGATAGCTGCCCAGGTCTTCTATGCATAGGTAGGAGCTCAGAAATTATGATAAATTGAATTATTGAATTTGTCACATATTGCTTCTGTTTTATGTTTTGGTTTTTTGGCCCCTGCACCCCCTGCATTGGAAGGTGAAGTCTTAACCAGGGAAGTCCCGGGAAATTATAATTTTGTATCCATGCATATAGTAAACAACTCTCTATATTTAGGCTTCATTATTGTTTAGAAAAGTTTTATAATTGATAATGTAGTCTTCAGTGTGTTTTTAAAATTTTTTCTAAAAAAATTTTATTTTATATAACTATTGCAAACAGTAGATTTTATTAAAATTGTTTAGTTGAATCATTACTGCTATTGCAAGCAGGATTAAACATTACTTCCTAACACTTAAGCTTTAGGAATTCACATAAAATTAATGATTTTGTTGGATGAGCACAGTTGTTATCTGTGTAGTAACTGCTATCCCGTGATCAGGGCCTGCTTCTCCATCTTGTCACACGCTCTTCTCACCCTTCACTCTTACTTCACTCTTGTCTATGACCCTTTAGTCAGGCAGTAGTGAAATAGTTCAAAACATGGAAAGAGGAAAATTAAGCTTCCAAACAGAGGAGTGACTCTGTAGACACTTTGCTGCTTTAAAAGAATTATTTACATAAAGCACTTTAATAAAATTTGTTTAATGCCATTTAAGTGTTGAGACAGCTAAGCAACTTAGGAATAGCCCATCCCTTATAACCAATAAAAAGTGTTGTGTTTCGGTTTTGTCTTCCAAGATCCCCTGCGGATGTGAGGTTTGCTTTGCTGTAGCTGCCTTGCAATGTTAATCTATTGGAATCACCTCTCATATTCCTGTCAGCCATGCAGATGAAGTGTTCCCAAATGTTGACAGTGAACTTGAAGACTCCAGATTTTGGAAAGAGAATTTCTGGACCGGCTGCCAGTGCCATTGCCAACTAATTAACGCTGCTGCCTTCCGACCGATCGGGGAGGATGAAGAGCTTGGAGGGTGCTGGTAGGTGATCCAGGGTCTTTCCACCCAGTGAGGGCACAAGTCTAAACTCTGTCTTCCCTCTTGATTCTGCTACACTGAAAAGTCTGAAGCTTTTAGCTGTTATCTATGTTTCTTCCAAAGACATAAACAGTAGGAAGCTCCGTTCTCCTTGATTGAGAGTACTGATTGGTGTTTAGTTACTATTTTCAATGAACAAAATGCTCTCATCTTTAAATTATGTATGTGTGTGGGTTTACACAATTTTCAGATGACAAGTATAGAAAAATGGAAGTTAGAGGGCTTGGGTAGCTTACCTAGGGTAAGGTAAATATGTGCTGTGCTAAGTCACTTCAGTCGTGTCCAACTCTGCAACACCATGGACCGTAGCCCACCAGGCTCCTCTGTCCATGAGATTCTCCAGGCCGGAATAGTGGAATGGGTTGCCATTTCTTTCTCCAGGGGATCTTCCTGTCCCAGAGATCAAACCTTCATCTCCCGAATTGCAGGCGGATTCTTTACCACTAGTGCCACAAGGTAAAATGCTGGAAAGAGACAAAAGCAGAATCGATCATCTTCTAAATGCCTTACTTTTATACTACATATAATTTCATAGATTTATTATCAAGTTGGATTTTCACTGTGATCCTCTCAATAACTGAAGTGGAAAACTAAAGGCCTGTTTATATGAAAAGTACTTGTTTGCTACCTAGTTGAACCCTCCCAAATAATAGATGAAACCAGATGCTGGAAAGTACAATGTTGTGCGTGGGTGTGCGTCTTTCTTACTCATGGTACAGTGCAAATCCTTCTTTATTTTTCTAAGAAAAAAGGCAATTTCTAGCATGCTATTATTTATACTTTTAAAATTTCATAGTAGCACAGAAAAGTTTGCCAACATACTGATATTATCTGGAGGATTAGTCTGATGTTCAAAGCAGGCTCTATTGCATTTCCGATTGCTAAAAACCCACACTGCTTTCCTAAGCCTGTTTCTTTCAGCGTGTATGGTAGCAGAGACCAGCATCACAGGGTGCCAGGTAATTTAGGGAACTAGCAAACCATGAATTTTCAGCTTGAGCTCCTTTGTGCAGTTGGCTCCATCCTTACACAGCTCAAACCCATCTTACTAAAACAAACATTTTATGTCGTTGAATCCAAGGGAAAAAATCGATTTAAAAAAAATTTCAACTGGCTCAAAAGCTAGTAAGTTTCTCCTTTTGTGTTCAGGCAGTAATTTAGAATATGCTGTCTAATTATGTGCTGTCCCCGCCAAAGCCACTCAAGGGAACAATGACACAGTATAAGTACAACAGTGATCTGGAGACACTTTGGCCAAGGGAAAGCATCATTATGAGAGGCTCAAGAAGGAACTGGGTCTGCACACCTGTGTCGACGCCTTTGCCAAGCAGAAGCGTGATCCAAGTGCTGAACTGAAGGGCGCCACCATGGATTACAAGTCTTCTCTCCAAAGCCACCCGTGGGAATACAATACACTGAACACAATGAAATTATTGATTCTCTTCGTAAGTAAAGAACCATGATATAATTATCAACAGTCGCTAAAAAAGTTCTGAGAACATTTTTATCATAAAAAAACTTGAGCTTCACAAAAACGCCCTTCTTTTTCACATGGGCAATGTTAAGACACTCAGGGGAGAACAGTATTTTTATCAAAGGGCAAATGATGAGTTATATGGCCTGGAAGCTTCATGCCATCTGTAATTAATGGAAGATCACTTATTTTGTCTATTTATTTACTAGAGCTTATGAGGCACGGCCTCCTTTTTTTCTTTTTCTGGCTACATTGGATCTTCACTGAGGTGTGTAGACTTCTCTAGTTGCAGTGCCCAGGCCTGGTTGTCCTGAAGCATGTGGGATCCTTAGTTCTCCAGCCAGGGATTGAACCTGCGTCCCCTGTCTTGGAAGGTAGATTTTTGACCACTGGACCACCAGGGAAGCCCCAGAAGATCCTTTATTTTAGAATTTAAGAAAAGGACCCATTAGCATTATGGCATATTTCTGTATCATTATTTACTCTCAAATCACCTTAGATTTGTAGAAAGTTCAAAAAATGGCACAGAGAAATCTTTACGCAGATTCCACAACTGTTAGCATTTTTACCCACCACATTGGCTTTTTCATTTCTCTTCCTATAGATGTGTAGTGTTTTCTGTGAATCATAAAAAGTAAGTTGTAGACTTACTTTTACAGTAAGCTACTTAAAATTTTTTTTTAATTGAACGATAATTGCTTTACAGAAGTTTGTTGTTTTCTGTCAAACAAGAATTAGCTATAAGTACACCCATATCCCCTCTCTCCCATCTCCCTCCCCATCCCACACCTCTAGATTGTCACAGAGCCCCTGTTTGAGTTCCCTGATTGATAGAGCAAATTCCTGTTGGTTATCTATTTTATGTATGGTAATGTAAGTCTACATGTTACTCTCTCCATACATCTCACCTCTCCTCCCCTCTCCCCATGTCCATATGTCTGTTCTCTATGTCTGTTTCTCCATTGCTGCCCTGAAAATAAATTCATCAGTACCTTACTTTTGGAGTAAGCTTATCCACACAGTAAACTAAATCAGGAAGTTACCATAACACTATCATCTAATCCGCAGACCTTAGCTACATTTTGGCCACTGCTCCAATAGTTTTCTTCATAGGAAAAAAAGTTCCAGCAGTCTATCCAAGACCACACACCCCACTCAGAGTTCACAGCTCACCCACTGCCTTTGACCCAGAACAGCTTGTCTTCTGGTGTGAGTGCTGGGAGGTAATACTTAACCGTTTTGGAGAATAATTCTCCACTGGACGAGCGTGGGTTGGGCAGTGTCCTTCTTGCTAAGATCTATGGAATTTGTGAGCACCATATATACTCCAATGCAATGCGATGGAAACAATGGTTCACCACTCTTACCTTCCCCTCAAATCCCACAGCCCCAGTCTAATCATTAGATAATATGAGTCAAGTCCTGACATGGTACCTTCTGCAAGGCACCTCAGCATTCCTCAGTGTTTTCAAGGTTGCAGCCAAGAAGAGCCTAATGGGCTGCCTAATAAGTACAATGTGACATCATGGATGAGATCCTGGGACTGAAATAGGACTTTGCTATTCAGTCACTCAGTCGTGTCCAACTCTCTGTGACCTCATGCACTGCAGCACGCCAGGCTTCCCTGTCCTTCACCATCTTCCAGAGTTTGTTCAAACTTATGTCCATTGAGTCGGTGATGCCATCCAACCATGTCATCCTCTGTTGTCCCCTTCTCCTCCCTTCAATCTTTCCCAGCATCAGGGTCTTTTCCAATGAGTCAGTTCTTCACATCAGGTGGCCAAAGTATTGGAGCTTCAGCTTCAGCATCAGTCCTTCCAACAAATATTCAGGGTTGATTTCCTTTAGGATTGACTGGTTTGATCTCCCATGCCCTTCTCCAGGGGATCTTCCCAACCCAGGGATCTAATGCAGATCTCCCTCATTGCAGACAGATTCTTTATTGTCTGAGCCACCAGTGAAGCCCAAGGTATACACTAAGGGAATCCAAATAAAATATGGACTTTCATTTATAATAATATCCAATGCTATTTCATTAATTGTGACAAGTGTACCATTCTAAGGTAAGATGCTAATCACAAGGAAAAATGAATATGGGATATGGGGTGATTCTGCACTATCATTGGAATTGTCTATAAATCTAAAGCAATTCTAAAAGGAAAGCATATTTAAAATCTACATCTCAAAACTCATAGGGCAGTAGGTGGTGAATAAAAAAAGTTTTAAAATGAATAATTTAATGGCTTTGTGAAACACAGTCAAGTTTCAATACAAAAGAGTAAGGAAAGAGAGCCTGTGTTATAGGAGGTCAAAGTTATCATGCGATAAAGAGGATTAGTCCCTTTGCTGAGTCTCAAAGGCATAATTGGAGGAGAAATACCAGGCAGTGGCTCCCAGATGCCAACTTGTTCCAGACAAACAGAAACCCTAGAATAAAAAAGTCACATCATCTTTGATCAACAGAATAAATGGGATAATGTATCAGACATTTATTTATCTCTGAACTAACTTAGTAACTGATCATAATACAATCAGAAATCAAATAATTAAGACAGACCACTTATGTTCTTGCTGTGTTGGGAAAAGACATAAAAAAGCAACAACAGATTTCAGGTGAAGTTGCCTTTTCTGTCATTTCAAGCAATGACCCCTGCCCTGTTTTCACATCTCCTTTTTCTGATCACTGTTACCCCCCACTCTGTAAATTGCACAGTTCCCATATGATCCTTGCCCACACGAACTACTGGTCTTCATTGCATGTGCAACTGCTCCCATTAAATCAGCTTTGTATATTATAACTTTACCCCCCCCATCCGCCCCTAAGCATCTCTTGTGTTCCCTGATTATTCAGGAAGCTTACCCAAAGAATCCTTGTTGACCCAAGCTACTCTCTACCATGGCAAATGTACATTTATCTACTTACTGTTTTGGTGCTTTTTAAATTTTGTTGTTTAACTTACCCCAGTGATGCCTTCCTTTTTAATTGCAGGTCCTTAGTCAATGGTAACTTCTTGTATACTGTCGTGCACACAGCCCAAATCCATCTTTCTAAATGAACATGAACTGATGAAGGAAAGACAGACATTTTCATAATACGTATTTTTATCCCTTGAGATGTAAAAATCTGGTCAAAATTGGAAGGGAGGAAGTAAAACTGTCATTATTTACAGATGACAAGATATTTCATATAGAAAACACTAAAGTCTCCATCCAGAAACAATTGATTAACATCCAGAAATCCTAGATTCAACTTCAAATTTATGTAATTCCTTTTATAAAGTCATCCTCTGTGAGTGTGATGGAGTCTCTGACAGTCAGGTCAATAGTCTCAAATCATTAAGTTCAGAAACTGTAATAATCAGTTTGCCGGTGGACCAACTACTTCCAGTTTTACCCAAAATGCCCCATTGCTCTGGGGGAGGGAACCCTACTGTTTTCAAGGCCAAGTGTGATCATGTCTGGACACTTGTTCCCAGACACTGGAGCAGCCTTGCTGTGACTTGATGGGATTTTTTAAAGTGTTTTTGCTGTGCTATGCTGCCTGTGGGATCTTGCATCCCAGATCAGTGATCAAACACTGGCCCTCTGCTGGGAGCCCCAAGACTTAACCACTGGACCACCAGGGAAGCCCCGGGACCTGATGGAACCCTAACCACGATGTGTACTGTGCGTTTCATCTTCACATTCCCACCCCACAGCCTTGGGATGTCACCATGCATAAGTGACAAACACATGACATCTTGTCCCCTGGTTAGACTAACTTCCCCTCTTAATTTATTTTTCTTCACATCCTGCTATCTCATTACTCATTTTCAATTATGAGTCAGATTTCTTCTAGAGTTTAATTACTCCTCTGGTTGAAGATGATAAATTAATTTGCCTTTTAACTCTTTAGCACCTCTCAAAGTCTATGAATTTGGTGCCATTTTATTTTCTGCGGTGGAGGGCTGGTGTTTTACATGAATTATAGCAATGAGTGAGTGACAGTGAGGAATATTGTAGGTTACAACTGTAGAAGGTCAGTGTTTCTCTCCTATATAAAGCTTTTCTGCCATGATGTAGCACAAGCTCATGCAAATTCAAACACACCTCATTGCAAGCCACAGAATTATTGAAATGCTCTTTTGATTATTTTTCATAGTGTTATTTATTTTCTTGGGAAGACAAATGTTCTGTATATAAAGCATTATAGATAAAGCCCAAGATTCACAAGCTCCTGTACTGTTTAGTCTCTGAAACACTGATAAAAATTTGGTCATATGATTTAAGCTTATACTTCACTTTCTTATCACCATTCCATCTTTCAAGCCATGTCAATTATTACTTTCAATATTTTAAATGATCTTATAGAAGATGGAAATACAAATACTGCAGCCAGCATTTTTAAAAATTAAGACTTTTATTTTTTATAGAAGTTTCAGTTTTACAGAAAAATTAGAAGTACAGACAAATCCTATATTACCATTCCCCACAATGTCCCCTATTATTAACGTCTTGCAATGGTGTGGTACAATTGTTTCAACTGCTCAACAAGTATTGATACATTAGGGAGCTGCAAATCAAACCAACATTGAGATACCAAGACACACCTATTAGAATGGCCAAAATCTAGGAGACTGATGTCATCAAATGTTGGTGAGGACATGGAGCAAAAGGAACTCTCATTCATTGCAGATGGGATGCAGAATGATGCAGCTACACGTATTTGACATATAAAACATTAATATTTTTCATCTGTGTTTTATTATATAATCTCCTCCCCATTTGTAGTGGTCAACACTGGAAGAACAGATGAAATTTTAACATGAAACCTTTTGAATATTTTACACAAATGGATTTAAGAAGAAAATGCTGAGCCATGAACACACAAAATTTAAGCAGAATTTTTAAAAAATATTTGTTTTGGAGATTGTATAGTTTGCAATAATTCAATAATGAATAGAGATAGAGGCTTATAAATTATAAGCAAAATAATTGAATACATCAAACTGGTTTCAGATATTTGCATTGGTGTGCTCACCTGATTCTGAAAGTTTCTTATAAGACAAATTCTAGTTCTGTGGTTCACCTAATTAACATTTATGAAGGAAATAGCAACCCACTCCTGTATTCTTGCCTGGAGAATTCCATGGACAGAAGAGCCTGTGGGCTATAGTCCATGGGGTTAACAAAGAGTTGGACATGATTGAAGCAACTTAGTATATTTCTTCCTCCCTTTTTTCCTAACTTCCCTTGTTTATTATTTTAGTAAATTAATCTTTATATGATATCTGTGTTGGAACAGTTTCTAGAAATGTAAATTTAATTTGGTAAACATTTGGATGCAGTGGTCACTAAGCACCATCCAGTCTCCGTATCCATAGCATGTCAAAATAGGACCCACCAATTGATTTATTTGTTTTTTTCTTTGTTTCTGATGCCGTGCCAAATGTGAAGGCTGGAGGGATGAAGAGGATCGAATACTCCTCTCTGGTCACCCAAACAAATTGGAAACATGCTTGGGTATGGATAACATGATTTTTCCAATTGGCAGCTGTTTGAAGATAAATTACAATCTTAATGGTTTCTCATGGCCCCAGCATGGGAATCATCTATGTTTCCAAGGAATTGATAAAGTCTTCCTATGAAAATAAGAAATCTCACCTGTGACATATTTTATCACTCTAGGATACATTCATTGTAGTAATGAAATATGTATTTTAATCACCCATTTTATATGTCTCCTTCTATATAGGGTGTATATTAATATATAATCTAGAAACTCTTTATAACTGCAATTAGGAATTTCTTTCCCAATATGTTTATATGCCCAATGGGAGTATTTGAAAATATATATTTCTCTTGCAAGAATATTACTTCCTTAAATTTCATCGACGCATCAGAAATCTACTGATACTTTACAACTCACACCCATAATGCTTAGGTAAAATTATAAACCTTAAAGATATGATTAGAGGAATCTATGAAATTTGAGTTGAAACAACACCTCTAGCACTGATAAACACACCTTAGGAAGAAGCACCAACTTCCTCTCCTTATGTCTCGGGATTCCAGCAAATTAGCGTCTGTAATGAACTGTAGGTACTTTTAATGAGCACAGGGAAGAGCATTTGGCTGTTTATCATTTTCCTCTACCAATGTGACATCTCTGCTGATTACTTATATTATGGCTAATTTGCAGCTTATCATCAGTCCTAGTTTCTTAATAAACGTCTCATTAAGTGACGGGAGCTGTCACTTTGCCTCCAAGTTCCCTCTTCCAGTAGAATCTGCAAACGTTTTGGGGAAAAAAAAAAAAGCAGCCCACAGCCGGACATCAAATGTGTCATTTGCCATCATGTTCCAAAGCTTCAGAGGGGTTGTGTTAAATAAATGCCCTTCACAACTCATTATTACCAACTGGACAAGTGTAATTAGTCACCATACTGTGGTGTTGTTTCTACATTTTAGGCCTTGGATACATGACTTTCCAGGCAAATTAAGAAAGTGTGAAGGTGTCTAAAGTGAGAGAGGCATTCTTGTTTTGGAGGGATGCTCAAGCGGAGGATGGTGACCCTGATGACTTAAGTGCTGTTTTCATAAACTGAATTGATCAAAGCATTGAAAGGCACCCAGAAAACATGACCGCAGAGGTAAACCTAAAACAAAGCTGTAAACTTACTGGGCAAACTATTTGCAGAATCTTAAGACTAGTGAGCAAGAAGAAAGAACTCGGGGCTCTGCACTGGGGTGAAACTGAAAAAGTTAATAAGCCCCCTCCTCTCTTTTAAATCATCAACATAAATGACAGGTGAGGAACTAAGATTCAGTTCACAAAAATACAGGGGAGAAGTGACCTGGTGTCTTCAAAATACTTGCCTATGAAGAGCATGCATCAAATTGCAAAATGAGGTTCTCATGGCATGTGATTTTGCTGTAAAGTTGCTCTGATAAGCATCACCAATCTGCATACTAACTTCTGAGATAGAATCCCTGGAAACCAAGTTTTAAATGTAGTAATAAAAATAATCATTGTATTTTAAGCCCAGTTGTCTGGACCCAAATTATTGTCATAGCATGGGAAAAGGTACTCACCTATGTTTATAGGAGGCAGAGACACCCCTTCTCCACAAGAAATCAGGTTGGAAACAGTCATTTGACCATATTATTATTAAGTGGAAAATATTCCTTGACTTTTAAATGACATTTAGTGAGTGTTTCAATTGCTTCAAAGATAGTTTATTTCTCAGGGTACATAATCTCTCTAAATAATTCTTTTTACTTGAGTATAAAATACATTTGAAGAACAGTATATATCTTACTCCTTGGAAGGAAGGTTATGACCAACCTAGATAGCGTATTTAAAAGCAGAGACATTACTTTGCCAACAAAGGTCCGTCTAGTCAAGGCTATGGTTTTTCCAGTGGTCATGTATGGATGTGAGAGTTGGACTATCAAGAAAGCTGAGCACCGAAGAATTGATGCTTTTGAACTGTGGTGTTGGAGAAGACTCCTGAGAGTCCCTTGGACTGCAACGAAATCCAACCAGTCCATCCTAAAGGAGATCAGTACTGGGTGTTCATTGGAAGGACTGATGTTGAAGCTGAAACTCCAATACTTTGGCCACCTCATGCGAAGAGTTGACTCATTGGAAAAGACCCTAATGCTGGGAAGGATTGGGGGCAGGAGGAGAAGGGGGTGACAGAGGATGAGATGGTTGGATGACATCACCGACTCGATGGACATGAGTTTCGGTAAACTCCGGGAGTTGGTGATGGACAGGGAGGCATGGCGTGCTGTGATTCATGGGGTCGCAAAGAGTTGGACATGACTGAGCAACTGAACTGAACTGAACTGATATATCATAAGTAGACAGCGTGATAAACATTTACAAAATGAACACACCAGCATAACCGTGCCCTAGATGGAGTGTGGAGCAGATCAGTGTTCTAAAAGAAACCCTTGTGTTTCCAGCTAGACCTCAACTCCACCGAGAATCACCAGTCAAATTTCTAGCTTTATAAATCATAGTACATGCTTCAATCATTTTGTAAATGGAAATCTGCAGTATTCCTTTTTTAAAATAGTTGAGTTTTCCAAAATTTTGTTTGCTAGTTTCATGGAAGATTTTGTGATCAAGGAATTTTTTTGGTTCTCAATACTGTCTAGTATTCAATAGCGTGATTATACCATGACTCATGTATCCATTCTACTGTTGATGGGCATTTAGGTGCTTTACAGCTTGGAGCTATGTCATGCAGTGATTGCCATGAGCATTCTTACATCTGTCTTTGATTGGCTGGGATATTGGGTACATAAGTTAAGCTTTATTAGATACTGTCAAACAGATTTCCAAACTGTTTAGTCAAAATTCTACTGACCTCAGCAGAGTAGGAGGGCTGTTTGTTCCAGATGCTAACTAATCCTTTGTTTTATGCCTTCAGTCTTTCTGGTAGATATGCAGAGATTTCTCATCATGGTTACAATTTGCATTTCTCTGATGACTGATGAAATTGAGGACCTTTTCATATATTTATAGGCCTTTTTAATATCTTTTTTATGAACTGTATATTCAAGTCATTATCCATTTTTTCCATTGGCTTGTCTTTATGTATTCTGCTTAGAAGGCATTTGTTAAATTATATAACCTTTTTACAATGACTAAAATATGCAAATACTTGGCACTTACCTTGGATATTCATTGATGATTGCTCACAGCCTGATCATTCCAGACACTTGAGACTCTATTCTGTCCAAATAAAGAACATAAGACCAATTAATGGAACTCTTGGCTTTAAAATTTAGATATTTCCATTGTCTTAGGCAAAGTATTATACTAACATTCCTCCTAAATGATTAAGAATAAAATTAACACATATGGCATATAAATATAAATCACCCTCTTTAAATCACTGTTGAATATGTACAAAAATTTTTAAGTTTTTGAATTTTGTACATACTTGACATTGCTAATCTATATTTTAAGATTTCTAAAATATTATTTAAAACTGAAGCTTTCACTATAGTTATTACATCTCATGGCTTCTTTTAAAAATAAAGGTATTTTTCAAAACTTTTACTTAGCATTGGTTTGGAGTTTGCCAGTACCCTATAATCTGATTAGAGACACTAAGATTAAACAATATTTTCTTTGAAAATTGTTACCTTTCTTTAAAGAGACATCTTTTTTGATGTCAATCTTTGATATTAAATGGCATGAAATTTTTAATATATTTTTTTCTAATAATTGCTACTTTCTCCCTTGTAATCACATGACTCTTCTTTCACAAAAGTAACATGAATTTGTGCAATGTCTCACATGAATTTGTGTGACGTCTCACTATATTTTATGTAAAACAAGAACGTAATGATTTTTAAAAGTATAGAAAATAGAAGTAGAGACATAATGATTCTAGAGCACTAGGTCATTTAATTCTTACCATTTTCATCATAACCTTATAAGGTGGGCAGCTTTATCCCTTTCGTGCCTGACATAACTCACAATTAGAGTGACAAGCAGCTTCTCACAGGTAATGCTATGGACCGATTGTCTCCTACCAACATTCATGTGTTGAAACTTATCATGTCCTATACCCTCAATAAATACAGTGTTTGGTTGTCAGTTACACCTCGGGGAAGTTGAAGACACCCCCTTTCCAGTGCCTGCACCACACAAGGCCCAGCTGCCAGACAGTCTGTCCTTCGAGTGCTCTCTCTGCTCCCACAGGACAGGATGCTTGGGGACAGCCTGTTGTGTCCCTGCAGGTCCAGGCCCTGCAAGCTGACCCACCCTGGTCCTGCGGGGCCTCTACTCACTTCAGTCCATGTTCAATGTCGTCCCTGCCAGACAAAATGGGGATTTGTCATGAAGCTCTGAAATCTTAGAGCTGTTTTTGAGGGTACAGACGAGTGCCTGAGAATATTTAGACCAACTGGCAAGCTTGTTTTCCCCGGAGGACCTGGCCTCCTCATAGCCCTTCCCTGTGGCTCTCAACACGGGGCTGAAAAGAAGCAGGGAGCTGTCTGCAGTTGCGTGGACACGTGACGGTGAGTTCACCAAGGGCTGGATGAACACATGAGAACGTCAGGACCCAGAAGTGGATAAACTGAAGCTGCTGACAGCACCTTGGGAAGTGTACCAGAACAGGACCTACGTGTGGTTGTAAACCCTCAGTGTTGAACCAAACAGTGGATCACAGAACACTTGACTTCACTTCTCTGAAAATATCCAACAGACTCAAGGTAAACTTGCAACAACCCTCTACAGTCTTTAAAAAACAAATGTGCAACACTACGATTCTCATCATGAATGCATGAGTTATACTCGATAATAAACTAGGGGAAAAAAATCACTTTCAAGAGCCAATTGTTTCACACTAAAGAATAATTGCAAATATCCCATTGTCTGGAAATGTCATACAAGTATATTTTTATGGATTAAATTTTTGTCATGCAGCATCACCAAGGTTCTGTCACATTTCAATGTTATTGATTTGAAACACAAGTGGATTTTTATATCATTTATTCTGGGCTACACACTGTGTAATTATTCAAATGCTTCATTTTCATTTGGGCTTTCCTATTTGTTTTAAATGTTATTACTTGCTTCAGTGCTTTTTCATTTTAGTGAACACACTGATAAATATTTCTATCAATTGCAGATGTGGTTTTTGCATAAGTAACTAAAATGCTGGTACCGTGGTTTAATACAATATTAGATACTACAGGATCCCATCACAGCAATTAGGAAGTTTGTCTGCATTTGTGTGATCATAAAGGCCTTATGGAATGGTTTAACGTGTGCTTATAATTAGTCATTTTAATGCTTCATATCGTTCCAAAAAGCCTTAGGCACAAAGCTAGGGCTGATGCCAGGTAAAATGGGGATGTAAATCTAGATTCACTTTCCTTACATTTTATTCTTCCATCTCTGCTTATTGCTGATTTCCCAAGTCTGGACTGAGGTACCCTGAGTGGGGTCAGTCCTGCAGATACAGCTGTTTTCATACCATCTTTGTTACCTCCTCTGTGCTCAGAATTCTCAAGTTTCCCTTTCGCTGATTCTTCAGGAGTTGCTTGCTCTGCTTGCTTCTATTGTAGGCTGACCAAACACCCTTAAGAGAATACAGGGCTGACTCAGCAAGAGCTCAGCAGGCTGGGCAGCTGGCAGATCCTAGTAAAAATGTGTTAGCCTCTTAGTTGTGTCCGAGTCTTTGTAACCCCATGGACTGTAGCCCACCAGGCTCCTCTTTCCATGGGATTCTCCAGGCAAGAATATTGGAGTGGGTTGCCATTCCCTTCTCCAAGAGATCTTCCTGACCCAGGAGTCAAATCTGGGTGTCCTGCATTGCAGGCAGATTCTTTCCTATCTGAGCCACCAGGGAAGCCCAGTCCCAGTAAACCCAGGGATAAACTGCTGGGTGAACTGCCTGTTATCCTTCTAATGCTACTATTAATACTATGTAGCTTGTGCACTGACACAATTGACTCTTTTTTTAATGTTCATTTTTTATTTACTTGGCTGCACCAGATCTTAGGTGCAGCATGTGGGATCTAGTTTCCTGACCAGAAATAGAACCCAGGCCTCCTGAATTGTGAGCACAGAGTCTCAGCCTCTGGACCACCAGGGAAGTTCCACACAATTGACTCTTCATTGTATTCTCAACAGTGACAAAGAAAGTGAAGTACCCTTTTTCCTGTTAAACAAAATTGAATCTATCCAACTAAGAGAGGAAGAATATTCTTCTACTTTCCTTGAACAGGATCAGATGACCTATGGGAAGAAAGCTTCAGGTGGCCAGGCCTTCCCACCCCTTCCTGAGCCGAATCACAGAACTGGAGTGGAGGCAGGTGTGCATTGGGGGTGGGGTGGGGGTGGGGTTGACTCTCACTTATGTTGGAGATTTATAGGCCCAAGATTGAACATTAAAATGTGTGTGTTTAATGCACATACACTTTGACAATACTGCAAATTATGGAAGAGCAAGCCAGCATCCATTGTTTTTCAGTATCAATGTTTTAGTAATAGCCACATGTTGATAATGATAACTGGATAAAGTTTCTATCATGAAAAGGTCATGGGAATTGACAACACAAATATGTTTGGGATTATAATCTGATTAAATGTTAAGATTGAAAAGCAGAAAAACCTAGCAAAATGTAGTGCTCCCTAGGTGTCCTGCCCTATGTTCATACATTGTCATGTGCAGTTCTCAGCTGAACCTGTGACCTATGCTTTTTTGGTTTTACATCCAAGGAAACTGAAGCACAGAAATGTTAATTAACTTGTCCAAAGTCACATGATTAGTGCAAAGCAGAGCCAAGATTTGAACCCAGGAACATTGGCTTAGAGATTTAACTCAGTGCCATGATAAAGCACATAAATACTGCCTCGTTGCTACAATAGCTGGGCGTTTAAACCCTGAAAGACTCAGAGCTTTGGGTGTCACTGTAAATGGTAGTTTTGAAACTTTCATTTTCTAGAAATTGATTTTTACTTAGTTCATGCTGGGACTTCTAGAACAAAATTCATTTTTTCATGTATTCAACTTATATTCAGGGTCATTGCCAAGTGTGCTTAATTAGAATTGCTTATCTTGAAACACATTTGGATTTTTCCCTGAAACAAACATGGCATCCATGAATAATGTTGTTTTTCTTTTATCCTTTGTAATCTATATTTGTTTGCTATCTTCAGCTTGCCTTGTTACACAGACTAGGCCCTCTAAGCCAATGATTTCTCAAGTTGGTGAATCAGCTCAATCCATTTTGTCTTGTTTCTAATCTTAGAGGGAATTTGTTCAGCTTTTCACCATTAACTATTATAGCTGCTATTTTTTTTGGCTAATCTATCACAGTAAAGACTTTCCTTTCATTACTTGATTTTCTAATAAATTTTTATCACAAATTAGTGTTTCATTTTCTCAAATGCTTTTTGGCATTATTTGAATGAAAATATGAGTTTCTGTCTTTCGTAAATTATACTGGGTTTAATTTGCTGCACTCTTTATAGCTTCCTGAGGTCAATGCTGACAATGACATACCTGTTTATAACTTATATTTCTAATATATGTATTTAAAAATTCAATTTTCCCTAAAGCTTAGTTTTTGCTATTTCAATTTCATATGTATTTTTTTTACCTTCATTTAGTTCAAGATGTAGTCTGCTATTGTAATTGGTCAGTGTCTGTGGGACTGGCCTCATCTGCTTTACTCTACTTTAGAAATTCAACCCAATTGCTGGAATATTTAGCTTGGAGATTTGAACTCTAATATTTGGTCTCCAGACTGCAAGTGGTGCTTGTCTATATTAATGAGTCTCAGTTCACTTTAGATATTTGACTGTTGATGACTTCAAGCCTCTTTCCATTCTCTCCCCTCTCCCATCCATGCAACCTGATACCCAAGCCCTGCCCCTCCTTTCACAACAGAAGGAAGTTCAAATCACAGAGGACTCAGTCCCACCCCTGGCCCCCAAACTACCATGTGACCTACCTACCCCAACCATCTCTCCACAAGCCCTATTCATACTGCTTGGAAATCTTCCCAGAAAACCTCACTGTGTGAGTAATAAGGTTTCTTTGTGTGTGTGTGGGCATGCATGTGTGTGTCTGAGTGCATGAGTCTGTGTGTGTCTGTGTGTGCATGTGTGTGGTGTGTGTGCATGTGCATGCATGTGTGTACACATCTGTGTGCCTGTGTGTTCATGTGTCTGTGTGTGCATGTGTGCATGTACATTTATAATTGGCCATTTCTTCAGTGGGAAAAAAGATGCCAAGTGCTTAGTTCACCTCCTGGACTTGTTGCCTCTGCAAATCCTTGTGACCAGGATTTGTTTACAAATTGTGCAATTAAAACAAAAATTTTATAGAACTATACTTTGTAGGTGATTGGTCCAAACCAAGTTGTCTGTCTTTTCTGGAAATTCAACTCCACAGACCAATAGATTATTTTATACTTTTTAACCTTCTTAAATTTGGGGTTAATGTTCAACACACTCCAATGCTGTTAAAATCACAAAGACTGATAACATTTGCAAGTATGATCCATGCCTGAATTTAGCAACAGATTGTGTTGTTCACAATTATTTATTTTCTTGTGGGATGGGAATATACAGCCCTGCCTGCCTGAGTTCAGAAATGGCCAGGCTCATGCTCTAAGTGATGGAACATTGATAGAAATCAAATGTGTCGTTTGGAGAAAAGCTTTCCAGATCAGTTTGGGTCTGACCATGTCCCTCTTTTCTCTTCGCCATAATGCTGGCAGGGCTTCTGATGGGGACTGCCCCTCAGAGAGCATCAAACAGTGAGGCTGTTATGAGCAGACTCACAACTGTGACCCTTGGACATTAGTGTAGTGTTAGTCGTTCAGTCATGTCCCATTCTTTGTGACCCCATGAACTGTAGCCCACCAGGCTCCTCTGTCCCTGGTATTTCCAGGCAAGAATACTGGAGTGGGTTGCCATTTCCTTCTCCAGAGGATCTTCCCAACCCAGGGATTGAACCTGGGTCTTTGTGTTGCAGGCAGATTCTTTACCGTCTGAGCTACAGTAAAGTCCCTTGGACATTAGTGTGAGGAATAAACACACGGTCTTGTGAGCCAGTGAGATGCCGAGGTTACTTTTTACACTGTGGCCTCTCCTGAGTGAAACACTAATGGCAGCGATACTATGAAAGAAGCAAACACTGGAGAACAGGCTTGAAGCCCACCAGCGCTTGGTCTCCTTGGGGCCCATCCCCACTGTGGGCTCAGAGTCCACCGCCCAGTCCTCGCAGAGGCTGAGTCTGGCCATGGGGCTATAGCAGTCCCTTTCGGTGGCTTGTGTGATGAGAGCATGCTCCCCGGGGCCTGCTCGAGAAGAGTGCTCCCTTGGAACCACAACCCCGCCCACCTGGGACCCCCCTGGAAAACAGGAGACTGGAATCAACCCCACACTTGGAGCCAAGGCCGGCAGGCAAGCAGCCCACGACGTCCAGCTGATCCCGACCTACCTCAGCCAAATGTCAGCTGCTTCACAGAGCTGCAGACACAAAAGCTAGATTCTCATGGTTGTGAGCCGTGTCGCAGAGGCTGTTGTTCCCTCTAGCATTGGCTTTCTCTCTTCATGAAACTCTAGTTGAAGTCCAACAGCTGGAGTCAGCACTGGTCACCGGAGAGCCTTCCCCTGGCCTGAACCTGTCCTTTGTATCCACACAGGGTGAATTAACTCTCGGCATTCTTCTATTAAGTAAAAAACAGATCAGTCTATAGGTGGTAGTTGAAACCCGCAGATTGAATGGGATCACAACAGGAGAGAGAGAATATAGAGAAAAAACAACCAACCCCTCTCAGGGCAGGGACGATGATGAAACGCACAGCGAGGACGGGGTAAAGGACATTAGAGAAATAAATAGACAATCAGCTGAGTGGTGGCACAGAACCCGGAGAAATAGAGCTTTGCGAAGAGTGTTGACAGCAATGCTCAGTCAGGTATAAAGGTCTGTTAACTGAGGACTGAAGGTTGTATATTGTAAAGACAATATGAATAACAATTATGAATATTTTTTGAGAAGATGCATGACCGAGGGTGAAAACAGAAGCCTGATTTCAGCAAGTTCAGAGTCAGTGCAAGTGAGGAAGCAGAGATGATGAAAATGCATCCTGTTCAAAGGGCTGACGTAAGAACATAAACCATCTCAAGAGCCGTCTCAGTTCCCACCCCCATGAAGCTTATTGTCCGATGCAGCATCCCCTGACAGTACTATGTGAGCTGCGTTTATAGTAGATTTTCTAGTAGCCACCTCAGAAATGGGTGAAATTTTACTAATGTATTTTATTTAACACACTCTTTCAAAAATTTTATCATTCCAACATGTAATCAATGTATAAAATATTACACGAAGAATTTTCTTTGTTACTCTTTAAACTCTGGTGTGTCTTTGCACTTTTGTACGTCTCAGTTCAGACCAGACATACTCCAGGTACTCGTGGGTACATGCGGTCAGTGGTATACCATACAGGACAGCACAGGTAACTATGTACACAGTGAACAGCAAAGTCAAGCTATTAATAAATTCTGTTACAATGGAGAAAAACTATTCATCAATTTGCTTATGGGCTAAATGGCAGAATTAATCTAGAAACTCTCTCTGGAGGGAGTTGGAGAAAAACCCATGATTCAACAGTGGTCAATACCGATCATGTTCTTCCTGTTTGGAAATATTTCTCAGGCTCCTTCTGTGTGGATGGGGGTTTGTGAGAGCTCCCAGGAAATTCTTCTGTCTCAATGTCTCTAGGAGTTCCCAGCAACGAGAAATGGAAACCGCAGCTGGTATTAATCTAGAACTGTCAGATTCATCAGATAAAAATAGAAGGGCATACATGGGATACACTTATACTAAACAAAAAAACTATAATTTTCTCTAGCAGAGCAGCGAAACTCTAATTTTTAATAAGACCACAGGATGGTTTTAGAAGAATTCACTTCATGTGAAAATTCACACCTCAGTGAAAAGTAATGGGCTACCCCGTCGTAACAAGGGGGAAAGTTCCAAGCAGAAAGCCATGTGGAGGGACAGCGTGTTACCTCCATCCCACTTCTTTCCCTGGAGGACCTGACCAGCTGTGGGGAACAAAGCATCTTCCCCATGCTGTCTGGTGATACTTCCTCATTTCCTTTACATATTTTAATGCAATCAGTGCAGCTCACATCTGCAGAGCAATCAAATTACCAAGTCAACATAATCCAATGAAATGCTGAAGAGCCAAATAATCAGATTCAGGTTAATATTAATTTCTACACATTTCCACACCTGGACTCAGAAAGAAGAGGAAAAGCCAAGAAAGAGAAAGACAGTAAGACAGGACACATCCATGAACTGTTAAATAATTACGATCACGGTCTCCGAGGTGGTTGAAGCATTTTTCTTTTCAGGCTTACACTGAATTCTTTAATCTGGGGAAACGAACATTCCTTTGTGTTTGTGCAGAGTTCGTAATTATTGGCATAGTTTGATATAAGCATCGTGCATACAAAACTCAACAAGTGGTTCAGAAATAAGTGAGCGTACAACTGGAGACAAGGAAGGGATTTGTTTCTAGATAGCTCCTGTGTCTCTAATCTCTCAGGGCTCAGATGTGTTTTTCTGCCTCCTACTTACTTAATTCCCACACTGTTAAAAAAAGTTTTGTGGCTATCAAAGGATGGGTCTTTTCTGTCAAGAGTGACTTTACTATAAATATACCATGCTTCCAGTTAAATCATATTTTCCTTCTGAGAAATGAATCTCATTAATGTAGAAAAGGAAGAGTCAGAAATTCTTAATTTTATTCTTATTATTCTCATTTACATTACTTAACTGATATAGGCACCCTGGGGCTGGGATCTGCTTCCCTTTTGCAAGGGATCTCACATGCATTCCTCACCCACTGGGGCTCCTGGATCAAGCACTGTTGACTCCTCCAGGAAAAACAATCCCTGAATAGGAGCTTAGAGCTGTAAGAGAATCCCTGAATAGAGAGACTCCAGCCCTCAGTTTGGCTGCAAACATCCAACTCCACATTCTTGTTTGAAGCCAACTGGGAAATTGTTACAATATGGGAAGAGCATAATAAATAGAAACATCGGTATTTAATTGCTACCTAGTCGATGGTGTTAAATATCAATGTCTCAGGTTTTAACACTGATGGCTCCTAAATAAATATTTCTTGCGTCTTGTTATATTAATGGTATGGTACTTTTGTTCTCTCAGTATGTGGTGATTGAATTCAGCTTTATGAAATGGCATTAGACAATATATCACTAACAAAAATCTCAGATTTTAGGTACTTCAGATCCACAAACCATCACACATCTGAAATGACATGAAAACACAAAACACTATGATATGAAATTTTTATTGCATCATATTTGCATATTCTATATAAAACTTTCAGGTAAGTGTTCCTCCTTATCCCTAGTGTGGCTTGGAGAAGACATCCACTCAGATGTTCAGTTGCAGCTGGCTTACTCTGTATCTACACCCCAGTAACATGGCATAACAAGTGTGAAATCTCAAAGAACTAGCTTAGTGATTTAACTAGTGTCCAGTCTAATAACATGGGGTACATGTGACCAGAAGACCTTAAATCTTAAGAGAGACGTTCACAACCTAAAGCCAGTCGTCTAAAAATGTTCTGAGCATAGTTCATCTTTTTCCAAGTGTCCTTATGTAATTTGACTTCCCTTGTTCTTTCATCCCAGCTAATTAAGGGATTTTACTTCCTTATAACTCTAGACTCTTAAACCAGGCTTTTAATTACAATGGGTGTGTAGTGTTCCGTTAATTGCAGATTGTGGGTTAATTGGTAATTCTTCATGCAGCACTTTTCCTGAAGACGTTTCACATGGCGACCTTTGACTTTATTCCCAGGGCGAGAAAGATTTAACCATCTATCCAGCCGTTTCTCCCTTGACTTGCTGAGTAAGGAACCTGCAGCCTTGATGTGCTAGTTTGTCTTGGTGAGAACGGAAAGCAGGAGCGAGCTCCTGAGGTCTCTCATCAGAAGTAGGTTTTCTGTTAGGACCGCTCTCTCACACGTCTCTCCCCAGTGCACTCGAGACAGCTGAATGATTTATTTATTAGAGGCCTTTCAGGCACCTACATTGTTTTGCATAGAATTGGTCTCTTTCTCACAATATTTATTGACAGAGAAAGAGAGAGAGAATAAGAGAAGGAGGGGGCAGTGCACATTGGTTTGATTTTCTCAAATAACAATCCACAAGGTTTTGGCATTGATAAATGATTCCTTCCTAGAATCAAGAAAATTCAATATACCTAATATTAATCTCATCTTTTGATCTCCCAACCAAGCTTTTCACCAAATTTCCTTATATCTATCATCATAGTTGCAGTTACTCAGGCTTAAACTATAAAGTAACTCATGACTTCACATTCTCTCTTTGCAGCCCCAGTTCCAGGCATGAACACACTTATTTTATGAACGCTTTCTTGCGGCCAAGGCACACCCACCCTTTCACTGCCTCTCTTGAAATCAGGTCAGCCATCATCCTGTGATAAGGGGTTCGCTGTCATTCCTTATCAAGAATGTAATCTAATGTTTTATGGAAATAAACCTTTCATGTAACCCAAAAGAATATTTACACTAAATATTGTTAAAATGAAAGTGGAAGTATTAGTTGCTGTCATGTCTGACTCTTTGCAACCCCGTAAACCATAGCCCGCCAGACTCCTCTGTCCATGGAATTCTCCAGGCAAAAATACTGGAGTGGGTTGCTATTCCCTTCTCCAGGGGATCTTCCTCACCTAGAGATCGAACCTTAGTCTCCTGCATTGCAGGTGGATACTTTACCACCAAAGAACCACCAAAGAATTGGGGGTTGAACCAATTGAACCACCAAAGAATTACCTCATTGAACATCTTCCTGAGAAATCTGTTAACTAGAGCTGCAATGTCTTAGTAATTAAAAATAGTTACTAAGAGGTTGTTCAGGGTAACAGTGGCTGTCATGAGCTCAGTCTTATCCATGATTTTCCAACTGCAAAATATATCTCAAATAACTGAAAAATTCTATTAACACAGTTATATGGTCACCCATATATGTTTGGATTACCTGTGTGATCTAGGGTCGGATTTACCTGTTGGAATTATTAAATTGTGACATCTAAATGCTTTAACCACTTGTTGTGACAGTAAGAAAAATTGGGAATAGATGTGTATAATCAGGTTTTCCTGAGTTTTTGAATGTAAGAAGCACAGTGAATGAAAATGTCTGGGGCCACGATTTCACTTCACTGCATGTGGTAGGTGGTGACTGCTGCCACGTGGGATGTAGAAAGGCTGACAGGTGTCCTACCACAGACCCTGCAGTCAGAGAAACAGCAGGTCACTTCTCTCCATGTTAGTTTTGCAGAATCATCTCCCAACTGAGAGTTTTACTTCTCAACACGCAGCCCCACCCTGTGCCCCACGGGAGATTCTGTTTTCTCCAGTCTAATTGCTTCTGCCCCCACCCCACTTCTGATCTGTTCCAATCTCTCATCTGCTTGGAGTCCCCAAACAGGACATTTCTTGGCACCTATGACCAAAACATGCTGCTCTCCAAAGCTACCCTCTTCATTGCACCTGAGACTTGGAATCTCTGTACCAAAGGCTCCCTGCTCATCAGGTGTGCTTGCCAGGACAATGGCTTAGTTGCCTTTCACAGATGCTTCAACATCAGGCAATGGAAAGAGAATCAAAGTTCGGGAGACCCACTCAGCAGTGTCCAGAACACTGACACCCTCCTGCCAACTGCGGTATTGCACGAGCCCTGTGGCCCATGTGACCCCTCGTGCTTCCCCCTACGGGAGGTGTAGACACTCTTAACAGTCTGAAGGGAGGTGTAGACACTCTTAACAGTCTGAAAATCTCTGTCCCTTCATCCGGTCCAGGAAGGACCCTCTCTTCCTCCTCCAGGGCTCTGCACCTTCCCGTATTTCAAAGACATTCAGCTAATTATTTCTCTTCTTCCTTCGAAGATCTTCTGAAATGTCGTTTCCTTGGGGAAATATTTTGTGACTCTTTAAAAGAAGTTGGGTTGCCACTTTGCTTCTTTGGTTTGGTTTTTTGTATTTTTGTTTTGTTTTTCTCTTGTATAATTCCTCTTCTTTTTTTTATTAGAATATAAATCCATGCATAACTGCAGTTGGGTCGCCTCTCACGCACCCTCCTGTCACCCTGCAGTTGGAGTCCACTGCACCGAGGATAGTCTACAGTCGTGCATGTCTGTGACTATCACATTGACCCTTGCTTCCCACAAGAACATTTATGCTCAACAGACTCAGGCATTTTTCTCACTGTGATGAGCAAAATACCTGGAATGTACAAAGTCCAGTGAATCATTGCCGACTTACCTGTGGGGAGACATAGGGAGAGGAGAGAATGAGGGTGGACACATCCGTGTTCCCAGAGCAGCCAGCGACTGGCCCTGGGCTGTGTGTCAGATGCACAGGTAAGAGCACAGAGGCTGGAGAGCCTGGACTGACTTAGAAGGTAGATGCTTGGGCTCCTCTGCTGACCCCAGGGTGGATCCACCCACAACAAGACCCCTGGTTGAGGGTGCAGCCAACCCTGAGAAGCCCTGCTGTCCAGCGCCCCCTGAGCTGGAAGGACGGTTACTGTGGAGACACTGTAGCATTTGGCTTCATTTCATAATTTTTGTAAAAGTCATTACAGTTCTTTGAATTGCTTGGTCATGCTGGCTAATAATTTCAGTTCTGGCCTCTAAATGTCATTCAGAAGATCTGCTAAGAAAATCAAAATGAAGAATATTAAATTATGAGGAGTTGTTCCAGTCATTGCTTTTCTCCCAACCCTAAGAGTTTTATTTTTAGGTGAATAATTGCATCCTTTGTGCTGAGAACAAATTAATAACTGCTTGCATTTAACATTCCAATTTCACCATTGGAAAGGCTCATGTACCCCGTCAGAGTAGAACATTGCAGTGACAATTAGTTAAAACCTAGCTGGCCTGGTGGAAAAAAAAATCTGTATTCCAAGGGCAGCTGCTGTTAAATGGGGACATTTGGGTTAGTAGGCAAATATTAAATTAGATGAGTTTGCAGAAGCCATAAACATGTTATTCCAGGGCCCTACAAGAAGATAATAGAAGTAATAACAAATAGGCTTTGAAATCACATTTTAATTAGTCAGACAAACTGTTTTACACAGAAACCCTGACACAGCACCAGCCATGGGGCCATGAAACTGGTTAAACATACAGATACAAGCCTGTCTATTTGGAAATAAAAATGTACCACTTAATAAGCAGTTTTACTCAAAATAATGACTTCCCTAAATCACTGTAACTAGAATAATATTGAATTGAGACCATGCCCTGTTTGACTTTATTATAATTCTACATCTTTGGACACCATAACAAAAATGCAGTTATTAGACGCATTTTTAATAATATGGAATTTGATTAATATATAAAATGATATCATGTTAATTTTGTAAAATGAGTTAAGATAGTGATATTAGTCTCTAGGGTCCTTCATTCTATCCAGAGCACGCCATTCCTTCTGACTTCCTGTCACCTTAGAGAGGTCGTGGGTAAGCTAGTTCGTGGTCCCCTGGTTATCTGAGAGGAGGGCAGAGGTCAGTGCCTCCCTGCAGCAACTGTCAGTCTCAGGGGTCCTGTCACCCCAATTCCCAGGGACAGCCCCTTCTCCTTGTTGTCCGGGAGATGACAAGCATGAGCACCTGAAGCGTTCATGTCAGCAGGGTAAGGTAGGTGGAGACAGGGGGTCTGAACAGGCTGCAGTCAGGTTACTAGAGGTCACAATGATATTTCAAGCCTTGTAGGCCACATGGGGGGTGAGGGTATCAGCAGAGGCTGACAGACCTCCCTGAAACACAGCAGCGGCCACAGAGACAAAAGCTGTCTCTGTGGAGAAACCATCATCAGAATACAGGGAAGTTCTTGGCAAGAGCCAAGTACAAACATGGTGGGACCCGGGGGAGCAATCTTTATACTTGCCCAGTGGTGTCATTTAACAATGGAATCATCTGTCTGCAGACACCATCCACGGTTCCCGCTAACCTCGCATCCTCCGTGTTTTAGTGCTAAGTGGGTTACTCTGTCTACTTCAACAGCATATGCTACACAAAATGTCTTGCTTTTCAGATGTGAGAAGTCTTATGAAAAAACACATTACAGATTGCTAGGGAGTGGAGGACCACTGAAGAAAGGAAGCAGAGACAATAAGTTTTCTATTTGGTAAAGTTAACTAAACAATTTAATTTCAAGAACTTCCCTGATGGTCGAGTGGTTAGGAATCTGCCTCCCAATGCAGGGGACGCAGGTTTGGTCCCTGGTTGGGGAACTAAGATCTCACATGCCGTGCGGCAACTAAGCCTGTATCTCAACTGAAACCTGACGCAGCCAAAAAGCAAAGTTCAATAGTTGATTAATAGGAAATATTATTAAACATTTTTATTTTGATATGTTAAAAACCTAAGTGTTGACGGCAGCATTTTGAACTATTATGTATAAATATAGGCCAATCTCTTTATGAATTTGGAGCAGTGCATTAGAATGACAAGAGTATATATGTTAATGAAAAACCCAAAGCCTCAATGACTCAACCTATTATTTGCTATTTCTTCCACTCTTAACTTCTGCTGGGGTCCGGGAAACTCTCAGAGAGAAATGTCCCCAAAGAGGCCACGTCATTGTGCAGGCTGACACATCATGTCCAACTTAGATACGTTTGGTTGTGAGTCAGGCTTCTGATGTCCTCTATAAGAGTCCACTGCCAAATCCAAAGTCATGATTTAACCCTATATTTCCTTCTGAGTGCTTCCCTGGTGGCTCAGACAGTAAAGAATCTGCCTGCAATGCGGAAGACCTGGGTTCGATCCCTTGGTGGGGAAGATCTCCTGGAGAAGAAAATGACTACCCAGTCCAGTATTCTTGCCTGGAGAATCCTATGGACGGAGGAGCCTGGTGGGCTATAGTCTATGGGGTCACAAAAAGACATGACTGAGTGACTTTCACTCATTCCTTCTAAGGGTTTTATAGTTTTCACTCTTACATTTAGTTCTTGAGTCTATTTTGAGGTGACTTTTATACTCAGTATAAATTAAGTGTCCAACTTCATCCTCTTGCAATTGCCCCACCAATATTTGTTGAAAAACTGCACTTTTCTACATGAAATGGTCTTGGCACTTTTTTGAAATTACTTGATCACACATGCAAGGGTTTTGCCCGGTGTCTGACACTCGTGTGCCAGCAGAACCCACAACTTCTCAGCCTGGATGACATCCGAGCTGGAAGAAACACCCTTGTGTGTTGTTTTTTTCACCATGTGTTTCTCATTGATTTCTCATTGAGGTTTTGGGTTTTTCGTTAACATATATACTCTTATCATTCTAATGAACTGCTCCAAATTCATAAATACCCTCGGAGAGTCCAGACAAGTCAGGACAGAAACACGATGGCTTGCATGTAAGTCTTCTCTGCTCTGTCCAGAGACCGGAAGCCATGATGGCTGACTTCAAGGGAAGGTTGGACTCGCCATAAAAACACCAAACGCTTTCCTACTGTTTTTAATTCGACCTTTTCCTTGGGTCTTTGCTTGATTGTTACAAATCTCTGACCATTTTCCAGGGAACTGACAGTCTTGGTTCTGACAGATTTTGCTTGTTTTTTAACGTTTCTTTTGAGGGACAGATGCTTGGAGCTACTTATTCTGACATTTTGTTGACATCACTTCCCCAGAATAATTCTCATATTTAAAAAATTATTCTGAAGCACGAAGTAGAGAATGAATGCCACTAAGAACAAACCAAGTTAAAAGGAAATAAGGGCCCTTACTATACCCAGTAACATATATTAAACTATTTTAGCAACCATGAGATACAAGTCTTCAAAACTGAATAGAAAATTAGAGGACACAAGAATTTTCAAGGCAGTGTGTGATAAAAGTGACATTTTCAATTACTGTGGAAAGGAGTGGACTATTAACAACCACAGGGCAACAGGTTAACCATCTGAAAAAAATCATGGACTATGATTCATACAAATTAAATTACTGCATTCAGTTTTTATTACTTGATAAAGGTGATCATATAATAACAAAACATGCAGAAAAATTTCTATGGCACTCCCTAAAAACAACAACCAAAAAAACCACATACAATAAATCAAAAAATAAAGTACAAACTAGACTATAGAGTATCAAAAAATAAATGACATCTAGAAAAAAATATTTCTAACGTATTTCAGAAAAATGTTTAATATAGCACTATAGGTTAATTATAACATAAGTAAATAGATAATAAATAAAATTCTTAATATTTTCCTTAAGAATAATGTGTAACATACAAATTAACATATAATAAATGATACAGTATATGTGAAAGCATATGTTGAAACCACAACTTTTAAATACTGTCATTTAGCCTTTTTTTTCACAATATGATAAGCAATTTGCAACATCTTTAACTACCCTTGGAGACTATACCTATAAATGTCTCTTAAACATTCCGTCTTGGAATTTACATTGATTTTAACCAATGAAGTCCTTTTTCGTTTTAGACAGTTAGGACATTTCTTGTCTATCATGAAAACACTAAGATAAAGATCTTTCATTTGCAACTTTGTGCAAATGTCTGATAATTCCTTTGGGAAAAATTTCCTAAAGTGACATTTTTGATTCAGCTTATCTCACTGAATTTTCAGCTTATCTTACCAAATTGATTTACATAGCATTTGTATCTGTTTCTATGCTCAGAAACACTTTATCAAAAATGACAATCTTTAGTTCTATTATTCTTTTCAAAAAGTTTCTACCTTATATAAGAGAAATGATATTTTTTGCCTTACTAAAAAAAAATATTCTTGTGTGAGTGCATTTATTGTTTTTCTTTTTGAATTTTTTAAATTGAATTGTTTAACCAATTCTATTAGTGTGTTCTTTTTATCAATTTGTGTACATTACACATTAAGGCTATAATACTTTGTGATATGTTACAAATATATGTACTTTTCAATAAGATTTTAACTTCCCAGTTATACCAAATCATTTTTTGTTTGGCCTGAGAATTTTTGTCTGAAATCTTTGGCTATTAGTAAATTTTAAAAAAGTCACTAGTTCTGATAAAATCAACTGTTCAACATCTAATTTAATAAAAAATAAACTGTAGGAAGAAGTGAGCTCTTCATGGGTGGAGTTGCATATTGAATTAGAAAAAAACTTAAATTATAGATTATTCTTAACTTAAAGATATTCATATTTTATTGTTCAGTGTGTACATTTCTATTATTTCCATGAATGTCTGCCTTCACTGTTTATTTTAGTCCATGCAATCACTGTGTTTAGTAGTAACGTTATAGACCGGGGTGCTCATAATCCTGTTCCAGGTCTCAGAGAACATCTTGTCCCACCTTCTTGGCAGATGAGGAGTCTCACAGCATGTAGGTGACACGAGCAAGGTCACACCATACCTTGGGGACAGAGCCACAAGCCTAGCCAGGCTCCCAGGTCATGTCTATACTTGTGAGACAATGCTCAGAGCGGTTTAAAATGACAAGATCAGAATACACATCTCTTACCTTTGAATCCACAGTATCCTCCATTTTCCACACCTGTGCAAAAGAAGATGCTGTTTAGTGACGTTTAATATTGCAAAACATAAAAAGTGGGTAAGTCCAATATATACAAAAATAAAAAAATACATTGCTAGCCCCTGAACTTAGAATGTAGAGACTTTTTTTTTCTTGGCAAGAAACAAATAGAAGCTAATAAAATTCAGAGAACACAGCTAGATGACCCATAAATGACCATTTGCATCCCAAATCCAGCCATCTGTCTTGTGAGTCCTGTGATGGGTTAAATGAACAGAGTGGACCAGTGACAGGAAGCAAAGTGCCACGGGCTCAGCAGCCATGACCTTTATCTGGTCAGGATTTGGGGAGGAGGTTAATAAACTGGATGTGTGCCAAATGAACTTGTTCCCAAAATATGGAACACAGACCACCTTCCTCGCTGTTCAATAGGACACAGGATTCTGGGCCTTGGGTAGAGTTAAGTTAGTCCAATCAACATGTCTTTTAAAGCCATCATTAGCAAATGGGGCCCTATTAGTGATCTAAAATTTAAGCAATAGTGCTAAGGCTTCTCCACCTTAAAGGAGAATGAGAGACTGAATGGAAGACAGTAAATCTGATAGATATTTAGAGCTATGTTCTTTGGAATAAATAAGAACTTGATAAATATTCATCTTTTGATGGCAATTCATAACAATTGCAAAGAATAGAATAAAAAGAGCAATTAGAGATGATTAGAATTCTCAAAATTGTACACTCAGATGAAATAAAATATTTCTTCAGAAATCTTCAAATGACAATTTTCTGAATAAATTTTAAGTTTGCATAGCCCAGAATGATCTGAACCGATTGTACTGATTACTCATACTGAGAGAAAGTAATTATGATGATTCTAATATTGTTCAAAATAATGACTGCAGTTCAGCAAGTTTCAACATAAACTTGCACTAATAGAAGACTCTCTGGAGATAATGCAAAGGTAATCATGAATAAAATCTGCAAGAAATATTGAAGGCTTAAACCTGAGACACAAGATGAAAAATCTTAGACAAATCCTCAGTGAAAAAAACTTGGTATTGTTTCTCAATTGTGTTACTTAGCATCTTTCACTGAAATGGACCCCTGCTTTAACTGTGAGTATAAACAGCATACAATTTTACAAGTCATTTCAAAGGGTTTTTTTTTTTTTTAATAACCATAAACATTTTAACATGATTTTAGTTGGTGGGCTGATGCTGTTAGGGCCATAGATTTTGTTTTAACTTATTAATACTTGCCTTCTTTGGGAAGATTTGGATTAGAAATTTTAACTAAAATTTGGAGGGAGATTTTGGAGGGTTCAAAATCATTGCTATTTATGCTTAACTAAAATAAAAATAAAGATTGCCAAACACCTCGCCATTCAATCTCCACAGACTTGAAAATCATGATATATTCTGAAGATAAAGGGAATCCATGTTAGAACTAGCAGACTAACTCGTACTTAAAATTAGAGATACTCAAATGCAGCACATTCTTCCTTAAAATTAATTCCTAGAAATTCCAGGCTGAAAATCATCTTAAAAGTAGAAAAAACAAATCTACAAACAATTAAAAATTTGAATTATCTAACATTAAATATTTATTGTGCTCTAGTACATATGAGGGTCTGACCTCTGGGCAGGAATATCCCCATGAACTCTGTTCCCCAGATGCGCCTGGTCTCGTTTTTCACTTGGAATCAGTGGCTATAATTTCCCACCACTTTCTCTCCACCATCTTTTTGGTGTGGCTTTTGTCTTCATGTGTGTTGTCCTCAGGATTTCAAAATCCCATTCCATCTCCAACATCACATTCTTTCTTATTCAGGAAGAAACAAAGAAGGTTGGTGTCTGCATTGGGCTAGCAAAAACATCCCCCCAGTTCTTAGAGTTCTTGGCTCTGTCTCACTGGCCAGAGTTGTGGCCTAGGGCCACGCTTTGCTGTAAATGAATCAATTAAAGGAGAGTCTTATCCAGAAATATTACTTCCTCCAACAAGATTAAGGTTGGGTTACCAATTAAAAGGGAAAGAAAAAAATATCACCAGCTGTGCCTGCAGTAATCAATAAGAAACACATTGTGAAAAAAGCAAGAGGATCACATGCAATCTATTTATAGGAACTAATTTCTTCTGCCCTGATGCAAGACTGAGTGTGAAGATGTCCTGTCTCCCTTCTTTATACCCTTCAGAATCTATTATATGTTGGCCCCAATTACTCTTTCTTTCTCAAGAATGCCCTTGATTTTTATTTTTAGTCACGATGTGTCTGTTTCCATAAAACGGCATGAACATTTACAATAGTATTTCTAAAAAGCAGTCTCAGAAAAGCAATTATAATTATTCTCAATGTTTTCCCACAAAAACACTGAAGTAATCTGCACAGTCCACACCAAGGGTTGGCTCAGTAAAGAGGAGGACAACCATACAGAAGAATAACATGCAGCCTTCAACATGTGGACTTCCCTGGTGGCTCAGATGGTAAAAAGTCTGCCTGCAGTGCAGGAGAGCTGGGTTCAATCCCTGGGTTGGGAAGATCCCCTGGAGAAGGAAATGGCAACCCACTCCAATATGCTTGCCTAGAAAATTCCATGGATGAAGGAGCCTGGTGGGCTACAGTCCATTGGGCCGCAAAGAGTTTGACATGACTGAATAACTCTTTCGACATGTGGCTCTGTCTAAGAATAAACAGCAGGGATTAGAAAGATACCCATGGTAGTTTTCAGTAACAAGGGCAAGTTGGTGACAGGATGATCGGTGTGGCTGATTTTATATAGTATACACATATGTATAACTATATGGAGATAGATATGCTATTGATCTGTGTTAACATGTTTTTCTGTGTGATGGTATTTTCATTTGACTTGGTCACTATTTTAATAAATTAAATCTAGTAAAATTCTTGTTAGCATCCCACAGTCAAACTTCTTTAAGAAGCCTTAGATTAGCATGGCTTCTGAGAGATAAACATTTTACCTAAAAGTTCAGTTTAGAATATTAAGTCAGATTCACATTGCTCTGTTGGACTCTATTAACATGCTGGAGAAGAGTCTTGAGAGTCTCTTGGACAGCAACGAGATCAAACCAGTCAATTCTAAAGGAAATCAACGTTGAATATTCATTGTAAGGACTGATGCTCAAGCTGGAGCTCAATCCTTTGGCTGCCTGATGAGAAGAACTAACCCATTTGAAAAGACCCTGATGCTGGGAAAGGTAGAAGGTAGGAAGAGAAGGGGATGACAGAAGATGAGATGGCTGGATGGCATCACCGACTCAATGGACAGAGTTTGAGCAAGCTCCGGGAGTTGGTGATGGACAGGGAGGTCTGGTGTGCTGCAGTCCATGGGATCGCAAAAAGTTGGACACGACTGATCGACTGAACAACAATAACGTAAACCCAGACTCAAAGCACTGTGAGACCCAAAGTCCTATGAGAGGCCTCATAGAACAAGCAAATTAGCTGCAGAGAAATGAACACAGCCCATCAATCCGGGTGGTTTAGTACATGGCTTTGCTACAAACAGGAGAGAATGAGCAGCAGAGTCTTTAATGAGAGTTGCATGAGCCAGAGGCTGTGAATCCGAGACAAGAATCTTGAACAGCACTGGTAAGTGCTCCACAGAAAAAACAATGAAGGGTAGACATTAACACAAAATCCCAAAGAAACAGTATCTCCAAGTTAAGTAGCCACAATATCTACCACCATACCATCAAGATTGCTGTAGCTAAGACTAGTGAACAGTAAAAATCCCCAAATTTAAATGCAGCAAATGTCCGAATCCAAAAGCTGAGGCCACAGTGACAGAGGATTTAACTAAAGCCAATTACACGGATGCGGGCAATGAATAATTGCACACTGGTGGTTAGCTTTCCCAGCGCCCGAGGACACTTGCACCAGAATGGTGCCCAGTGGACATGGCAGGCACAGGGCGTGATGCTGAAGGTGTTGGTACAGAGTATGGATGCGCCAGTAGGGACTGGGGGAATTAGAGAATGTTTAATGTGCAGGATTTTGCACGTGAAAAAGGAATAAAAATGTGAGAACGTGTACTTAGATCCTAAGCCATAGCCCATAAGTTTTCAAAAAATAAAGAGAAAGAAGAAAGTAGATTTCATAAAGAAAATCAGTTTTCATGTGTATGATGGAAAATACATAGAAGTTGCATTATGGAATCATAAAGGCAGCGAACCTAGATTGCCTCCATAACTCTAATTAACCACTGGAATTCTTGGGGGAAGGTTTTTCCAAAAAAAGTCATCTCTAAAACCACTCAGTATGAATGAGATAGATTGTCAGAAGTTTTATATACACATCTTGAGATGAAATGACACAGACACTTTGCAGTAATTGATCTATTCATGCTGTTATTTAAGATTAAAAGGTGGGCGACTGAATGACAGTTACTTGAATATATTTGTGTCTTAAAGTGTACTGATTTGTAAGTGCAGGAATCACTGATCTAAACAACAAAATAGCATAGATCATTTCAGAAAATAGCATAGATAATTTCAGACAGCTTCCAATCTCCAAATTAGAGGTTTTGCCACTTCCAATGATACATATAGCTCCTTTCATTTATTTTCTCATAGACTCTAGTCATCTCTTGAGGATGATTAAAAGACAAATCTCAATAACTAATACACTGTTCTTACTTTGCTGCTGTTTGTCCCTATAGACATGGTCATATATCAGGACATCTTCCCTTAAATTTTTCTTGGATAAAGGTCAGGAAGCAAATGCATCTTCATGGAACACTAGTGCACATCTATGCTTCAGCAGCATTTCATGTTAAGTATGAAGGAGACATATTGTTCCAGGTAAGATAAGCACTCATTACATCATTTATATGTAAGTTAAATAATAATCTTATCAATATATGGGACTTCCCAGGCAGCATGTGTGGTAAGGAATCCACCTGCCAATGCAGGAGATGCAAGAGATGTGGGTTCAATCCCTAGGTGGGGAAGGATCCCCTGGAGGAGAAAATGGCAACCTACTCCAATATTCTTGCCTAGAGAACCCCACGGACAGAGGAGCCTGGTGGGCTACGGTCCATAGGATTGCAAAGAGTCATGTCCCTAAAAAGTTCCCAGAAATTTAAGTTAGCTGTATATTGCTTGAAGTGATTACAAAATAGTTATACTTATTTCCATGTGGCGATTTTGCAGAACAAATAGTCAATGCAGGTATTTTTTTTTTCTGTTGTTTTTGTTAAGTGGAAATTGCTTTTATAGTAGAGAGTTGTTACCTTAAAAAAAAAATCCCTAAACTCATTTTCCCAGTTGCTCTCAAACTCACTGCACAGCACCTGGCACAGCCAGACGAGCCTGAGCAGATAAGCACAGAAAACGATCTGAGCATGAAGTCAGCACTTTTAGAGAAGATGCTTTTTAAATGCCAGTATTTTTCCTTCTGTAAATCCTTAAAAGCTATCACAGAATTTTCTTCCTCTTAAATTTTCTCGGTAACCCTAGAAATAACTTCTTTTGCAATATTTGAAATCATTTCTGTAAGTGATACAAAAGCTTGATGTATAATCTTATTTTTAGATTTTTCTGAAGCTAGATATTTATATTCTCAAAAATGTTAAAAATGCATCTACTTGTGAGATAAAGTGAAATTTGACTGATATTTCAAGTACTTAATTTCAGGTAGAAATTTAGCATTTCTATCCCACATTAGAAAAGAGTAGGCATTCTACTTCTCAGAAATAATAATTATAATTGGAAATTCCCTGTATTCCTCTCAGATAAAAATAATAATTGTTTCATAGAAGAAAATAAATAAGCAGGGTTCTGGATTAATCTAGAATATTTAATCTTTCAACATTTCGGACTAGCTCCTTCTGGTTCCCATCTGGAATTATGGAGGACAACTTCCTTCCCACTGCAACAGTAGACATGGGAACCAGGAGCTAGTGGAGAAAGAAGATTTTGTGTGACTTAAGGCAGAGCTAAGGACCGCTGAGTGTGTGCTGAGACAGAGCAAATGAATCGGATGAAATCCTTCTGAACCTGCCTCCCTGTCTCTCCTAAATTCTACCCTCCCCATTCTTTCTACCTGCCCAAGTTTTGCAGGAAATTCACAGACTGATTTGAGTATTGCCTTGTGGGTTAGTGTGTGTAAATATGTAGCGTTGATCTTTTCTCTAGGTCCTTTGAGTTTCTTGCTTCTGCCTTTTAATCAAAGGAAAAATACCCAATATAATTCTAACGAAGAGACCAACAAAGCCAAAAGATCCGAAAGACGGCCTTTGGGGCCTCTCCTCTTAAAATGGGGCTTTCACATACCTTTTGCTCTGTATTCCCCCTCTTCTCTATCCTGTTTAGTCTCCTCCAAATCTTGACCTCCATCCTATCCTTTGCATCTCACAGCAAACAAACAGAAAACATAATTGCTTTTATATCGGTAACAACTTTTGAATAAAAAATATATATATATATGTGTAAGAAACTAGGGGCCTTCAGTGTGTCCACTTCAACCTATCTTCCACATGTGTCAAGTCTGTTTCTTGTGCTAATACAGGCAACCTATACTCAGGAACATGGACAGAAAAAAAAAATCCACCCAGTTTCTGGGTGGAGGCTATTCTAGAAGTATCTACATGGTTTTTCCCACCTCTAGAGTCCTCATACTCCAGCTCAGAGAACCAATGTGGGGACACCTCCAGCTGCTAATTCTGTCTGTTTGAACAATGGCTCTGGACCCAGGGAAATAATTACTTGACAGGTTTGGGGACGCCCTGGACCCACTGTGAGGCTGACTTCTGCTAAAACTCCATTGTTCACTGACTCTCAGAAGTCCCTCCTCTGCTGGTGGACCACAGTGACTTTCTGGTCTTCTGGAGTTGGGTCAGATCAGAGTCAGTACCCAGTGGTCCCTGAAAGAACAATGATTTCCTTTTCCCATGGTACAGTCACCCTGGTGAAAGGCTACAGGGGAAGTCAGGGGGAAAGAGTAACTATAGATTTGGGGCCAAGTGTTCTTCCTTGAGAGGAGTTGGCCATCCCTGTATTGAAGGGTTCTGGATCTGTCAACTGGCTCCAATCTGGGAATTGAGTGAGGGGCCATGACTCCATTTTTATGATTCAAGTTAGAGTTCTTTCACTTGATCTAGAACTCTACTTACACAGATGAGACCAAGTAAGAACAGGGCAGGTTTCCTACCTATTTCAGCTCTAGGAGCAGTGCGATCAGCCAAACAGCCTACAGGTCTGCTCGGGTGTACAGTTCTGATGCTGCTTCAACTCTGCTGTCCACCATGGCCATCACAAAATGCCATCCGTGATTACGTGCTGTGCCTTGGACCCTCCTCTTTGGATCTCATTATCCTACTGCATTCAAGGATTCTGGTTCAATGTATAAAAAAGACACAATTACTAACAATAAACAAAAGAAGGCTGGAGGGTTACACAAATATCGGGAGATATTGGTTTCAAAACAAGTAATATAACATAAAAAGGGGGATGTTTTACAGCAAAGAATGGTCAGTGCATCAGAGAAGCACCATGAAGATGTTACTGAAGGCATCTTACAGATTAAAGTACACAGTTGGTTGACTCAGGTAAGGGAGATTATTCTGGATAGTGTGGGAGGGTCTGATCCACCAGCAGGAGCAGATCTGAGCTTCCTCATAGGAGAAAACAGCCCACCAGCAGCCAGGTCTCCAGCTTGCCCATCTTGATGGTGTGGACCTGACTAGCTGGCCTCCACCGTCCCGTAAGCCAATTCCTTGCAAAAAGTCTTATCCTCTATCACTGCTGGGTTCTGTTTCTTTACTGTTTCTCTGTATGCAAAGTGGCGAGCTCAGCCTGTGGCATGATCTGCTCCCTTTTCTCACACAATTCTAGAATATCTTCAGAAATCTCTCCTGTACCATCCAAGATGTGTGAGTGTATTTGTCCCTAGGTATTCACTCTGTATCTGTTTTCCAGAGCAGAGCCCCAAGCATTGTCTCTTTCCTCTGCTTATTACTTGCATTGAGGCTTGGTCCTCCACCCAAATCTGAGCTCCATTCTGAACAAGGCATGCAGTTCTCCTGGCTCTAGTCCATGTGGTCTGGCCAATGGTCACTGTGGTCTGGCCAACAGTCAGCTGCTTTGCTCTCTCCTTAGCACCTGAATACAATAGAGAGAACTCAATAGAAAATTATGTGGCTCCAGAGTCTTAATTCTGAGTAGCTGTTGTTGTTCAGTCACTTAGTAGTGTCTAACTCTTTGCAACCCCTTGGACTACAGCACACCAGTCTTCCCTCTCCTTCACTAACTCCCAGAGTTTGCTCAAACTCATGTCCATCAAGTTGGTGATACCATCCAACCATCTCATCCTCTGTCGTCCCCTTCTCCTCCTGCCTTCAGTCCTTCCCAGCATCAGGGTCTTTTCCAGTGAATCAGTTCTTCACATCAAGTGGCCAAAGTATTGGAGTTTCAGCTTCAGCATCAGTCCTTCCAATGAATATTCAGGGTCGATTTCCCTTTAGGATTGACTAGTTGGGTCTCCTGGCAATCCAAGGGATTCTCAAGAGTCTTCTCCAGCATGACAGTTTGAATTCTGAGTAGGAAAACTACCATTCTAACTGGCAACACTCCCTAAAGTGTGTTTCTTTTAACTCTGCCTCTGGGATGTGAAACCAGAAGAGAGAGTTTCCTTGGACAAACTCCTCTTAGAAATTCACACACAGGATCAGAATAACAAAGGCTCTGAGCATTTTACCACTCCCTTCACAGCCAACTTTTTAATTCTTAATTCAGGCTTTTAAAAATATCTTTAACCTCTTAATTCTTCTTTATAACGTGGATTAATGTACCTCCGAATCAGCTGGCCTCAATAGACATGCTCTCTGTGGGAATTCTCACTGCTGTGGGGACACTGTGGAGGGTGTGAACTCCTTCCACCCAGGCCCCTCCTCAGCCGACGGCCTGCCTGCTCAGCACCCCCTCCCAGGATTTTCTAAATATTCCAGAGGAATATTACATGGAGTGTACTCTTGTAGCTTTCAAATTCAGAGCATCCATATAAGGACACATTTTGGGGTAAAAGAGGTGCTGAGGGTGGTTGTACTGGAATAATATGAAAAAATCAGGACCTTCCAGAACCCTCTACAAATACAATCACTTCATCTAAGTAACTGAAAGCAGCAATATACTTATTTTTTAAGTAGTAACATCTAAATATGCCTATTCACATCAGTCTCTAAATTTAAAAAAAATGCATTCTTCAAGAATAAAATTGGAAATACCAGAAAGCTCTGAAGCTATTTCAGCTGATGAATCAGCCCACATTTTCATTAGAAATGTGAGTTCTGTGCATGACGTGATAAATAAAGAATTAGACTTGGCTTGGCGGAGGTATAGCGTTGGGGGCTTAGTAATCTGTCCCTCATCATGCGTCTAAATTGGAATGCCTGGGTAATAATTTAGCCTAAGCCACCAAGAAGAGATGGGGACTTATATAAATCACACACCACTGAGTATACAGCTCACAAAACAAATACCAACCGAAAGAATAATGTTTGCCTAATGGTGGTAAAATGTCAGACAAAGTGTGGGCTCAGCAGAGCAGTCACCATCCGCCTGCACAGAACGTCCCGTGAAACCTGAGATTCAAGGCTACGGGGTCTCCAGTCTTTTCAGTCTCCCCAAGGGGAAGCAGATGTCCTTCCTAGGAAGGAGGTGACACAGTCTTTATGGCTTTACATCTACCTTAGGGTTTGATGGAGGAAGAGTGAAAAAGATGAGATCAAACGAAGGGGAAAATATGCAAGGAAGAACTGAAGTAGGAAAGAAAGAGGACACATTTTCAATTAATCAAAAAAGGGATTCTTTTAAATAAAGGTCATCATTACCCACTAGAAAGTAATACATGACTTTTCTGTCTTGTTCACTGCTGTTCACTCCTTACAATGCTTTGCACATAGTATGTACTCATGTCAAAGAAAACAGGATGTGAGGGAGAAAGGGGAATTCAAGGAAAATCGAAATGAACTGGACCAAATGTTGTGTCTCCAATACTATCAACAATAACACTGTGGAATTTTTTGAGTACATTTTCAGTTCAGTCTTATTATTACATTTTAAAATTTCAAATTAAACTTTTTTTTAATTTGAAAAAATTAAATGGTGAAGGACAGGGGAGACTAGTATGCTGCAGTCCATGGGACTGAAGAGTCAGACACGACTTAGCAATTCAACAATAACAACACCAAAAGTTTCAAATTAAAAGATGGAAAGCTTATTGCCTATTCTCTATTATGTCCTTGATTTATTGATCTGCAGACCAGTATAGAAGTAGAATCCTGCTCTCCTTCACAATCACCACCCCATGTGAACAGCATATACTTTGTAATAATATTATGTTTGGCAATTCATGTGCAGTTCAGTTCAGTTCAGTCGCTCAGTCGTGTCCGACTCTCTGCGACCCCATGAATTGCAGCACGCCAGGCCTCTCTGTCCATCACCAACTCCCGGAGTCTACCCAAACCCATGTTCATCGAGTCGGTGATGCCATCCAACCATCTCATCCTCTGTCGTCCCCTTCTCCTCCCGCCCCCAATCCTACCCAGCATTAGGGTCTTTTCCAATGAGTCAACCCTTCGCATGAGGTGGCCAAAGTATTGAAGCTTCAGCCTGAACATCAGACCTTCCAATGAACACCCAGGATTGATCTCTTTTAGGATGGATTGATTGGATCTCCTTGCAGTCCAAGGGACTCTCAAGAGTCTTCTCCAACACCACAGTTCAAAAGCATCAATTATTCAGCACTCAGCTTTCTTCACCGTCCAACTCTCACATCCATACATGACCACTGGAAAAACCATAGCCTTGACTAGACGGACTTTTGTTGGCAAAGTAATGTCTCTGCTTTTAAACATGCTATCTAGGTTGGCCATAACCTTCCTTCTAAGGAGTAAGCGTCTTTTAATTTCATGGCTGCAGTCACCATCAGCAGTGATTCTGGAGCCCAAAAACTAAAGTCTGACACTGTTTCCACTGTTTCCCCATCTATTTCCCATGGAGTGATGGGACCAGATGCCATGATCTTAGTTTTCTGAACGTTGAGCTTTAAGCCAACTTTTTCACTCTTCTCCTTCACCTTCATCAAGAGGCTCTTTAGTTCTTCTTCACTTTCTGCCATAAGGGTGGTGTCATCCGCATACCTGAGGTTATTGATATTTCTTCCGGCAATCTTGATTCCAGCTTGTGTTTCTTCCAGCCCAGCGTTTCTCATGAGGTACTCTGCATATAAGTTAAATAAGCAAGGTGACAATATATAGCCTTGACGTACTCCTTTTCCTATTTGGAACCAGTCTGTTGTTCCATGTCCAGTTCTAACTGTTGCTTCCTGACCTGCATACAGGTTTCTCAAGAGACAGGTCAGATGGTCTGGTATTCCCATCTCTTTCAGAATTTTCCACAGTTTATTGTGATCCACACAGTCAAAGGCTTTGGCATAGTCAATAAAGCAGAAATAGATGTTTTTCTGGAACTCTCTTGCTTTTTCGATGATCCAGCGGATATTGGCAATTCGATCTCTGGTTCCTCTGCCTTTTCTAAAACCAGCTTGAACATCTGGAAGTTCACAGTTCATGTATTGCTGAAGCCTGGCTTGGAGAATTTTGAGCATTACTTTACTAGCATGTGAGATGAGTGCAATTGTGTGGTAGTTTGAGAATTCTTTGGCATTGCCTTTCTTTGGGATTGGAACGAAAACTGACCTTTTCCAGTCCTGTGACCACTGCTGAGTTTTCCAAATTTGCTGGCATATTGAGTGCAGCACTTTCACAGCATCACCTTTGAGGATTTGAAATAGCTCAACTGGAATTCCATCACCTCCACTAGCTTTGTTCATAGTGATGCTTTCTAAGGCCCACTTAACTTCACATTCCAGGATGTCTGGCTCTAGGTGAGTGATCACACCATCATGATTATCTGGGTTGTGAAGATCTTTTTTGTCCAGTTCTTCTGTGTATTCTTGCCACCTCTTCTTAATATCTTCTGCTTCTGTTAGGTCCATACCATTTCTGTCCTTTATCGAGCCTATCTTTGCATGAAATGTTCCTTTGGTATCTCTAATTTTCTTGAAGAGGTCTCCAGTCTTTCCCAATCTGTTGTTTTCCTCTATTTGTTTGCACTGATCGCTGAGGAAGGCTTTCTTATCTCTCCTTGCTATTCTTCAGAACTCTGCATTCAGATGAGAATATCTTTCCTTTTCTCCTTTGCTTTTCGCTTCTCTTCTCTTCCCAGCTATATGTAAGGCCTCCTCAGATAGCCATTTTGCTTTTTTGCATTTCTTTTCCATGGGGATTTTCTTGATCCCTGTCTCCTGTACAATGTCAAGAACCTCTGTCCATAGTTCATCAGGCACTCTGTCTATCAGGTCTAGTCCCTTAAATCTATTTGTCACTTCCACTGTATACTCATAAGGGATCTGATCTAGGTCATACCTGAATGGTCTAGTGGTTTTCCCTACTTTCTTCAATTTAAGTCTGAATTTGGCAATAAGCATTTCATGATCTGTGCCACACTCTGCTCCTGGTCTTGTTTTTGCTGACTGTGTAGAGCTTCTCCATCTTTGGCTGCAAAGAATATAATCAATCTGATTTCGGTGTTGACCATCTGGTGATGTCCACGTGTAGAGTCTTCTCTTGTGTTGTTGGAATAAGGTGTTTGCTATTACCAGTGCGTTCTCGTGGCAAAACTCTATTAGCCTTTGCCCTGCTTCATTCTGTACTCCAAGGCCAAACTTGCCTGTTACGTCAGGTGTTTCTTGACTTCCTACTTTTGCATTCCAGTCCCCTATAATGAAAAGGACATCTTTTTTGGGTGTTTGTTCTAGAAGATCTTGTAGGTATTCATAGAACCATTCAACTTCAGCTTCTTCGGCGTTACTGGTCGGGGCATAGACTTGGATTACCGTGATATTGAATGGTTTGCCTTGGAAACGAACAGAGATCATTCTGTCGTTTTTGAGATTGCATCCAAGTACTGCATTTCAGACTCTTTTGTTGACCATGATGGCTACTCCATTTCTTCTAAGGGATTCTTGCCCACAGTAGTAGATATAATGGTCATCTGAGTTAAATTCACCCATTCCAGTCCATCTTAGTTCGCTGATTCCTAGAATGTCAATGTTCACTCTTGCCATCTCCTGTTTGACCACTTCCAGTTTGCCTTGATTCATGGACCTAACATTCCAGGTTCCTATGCAATATTGCTCTTTACAGCATCGGACTTTGCATCTATCACCAGTCACATCCACAGCTGGGTATAGTTTTTGCTTTGGCTCCATCCCATCATTCTTTCTGGATTTATTTCTCCACTGATCTCCATTAGCATATTGGGCACCTACTGACCTGGGGAGTTCATCTTTCAGTGTCCTATCCTTTTGCCTTTTCATACTGTTCATGGGGTTCTCAAGGCAAGAATACTGAAGTGGTTTGCCATGCCCTTCTCCAGTGGACCACAATCTGTCAGACCTCTCCACCATGACCCATACGTCTTGGGTGGCCCCACACGGCATGGCTTAGTTTCATTGAGACAATCTACAAATTTATTAGAAATGCTTATAGCATTGTTTCTTAGCTAGCCAGGCATTTAAACAATATTTTTGGCTCTTTAGGTTATGCAATTCTTGTCATTCACTTATGGATGCAGGGAGAGATATTATCTGAGCTGTGACCTTGTAATTTGGGCAAAGAATATCATGTCTAACTATGACTGATGTTTGAATTTGTGAGGTTTTGTTTTGTTTCAGCTTTTTCTTTTATATTGGAGTACAGTTGGTTAGCAATGTGGTGTCAGTTTCATGTGTACAGCAAAGTGACTCAGGTATATGTATACATGTATGCATTCTTTTTCAAATTCTTTTCCCCTTTAGGATGTTACACATTAATGAGCAGAGTTCCCTGGGGTATAGAGTAGGTCCTTGTTGGTTATCCATTTTAAATATAGCAGTGTGTGCATGTCAAGAGAAACAAAGATTAAGGTTAAAAGGAAGCAAAGACCCCAAGCTAGAACAGTCACTGGGGACCATGTACCTGTTTCTCTTGTTCGGTGGAGGGAGAAGGTTGCTCGGCTGAAAAGTCCCCTCCTCTGCTCCCACTTGCCGTCCCTGTAGGTGTGATGATGCCCAGCCCAGTGTCAACAGCACAGAGAATTCCTGAATCTCCTTATGGATGATGCGTACTAGAGCATCACTCAGGTAATATGTACCATCTAGTACAAAGTCAGCGTGTGGTTTCCCTGAAGATTTGTGGGCAATAAAAAGAGGAGAGTCTGAAACAGGAACATTACAGGCTGGAGAGCAGTGTTGGTGTGTGCTCTGAGACAGAGGCGGGAGCAAATGCAATAGACTGAGTTCTCCAGATTCTGACCGCATCTCCCTCAACAGCTTTCATATCACGATGGTAAAAATCCAAGGTGAACTGGTGCACTGACCAGAGAGTGGGCTGAACCTTGTGACATGAAATGTTTGTTATCTGTGAGTTACTACATTTTTGTTGAAACTTAATTTGTCATTATGGTTTTTAACTCTCTTTTTATATGGGTAATTATTTGGGAAACTTGTTGAAATCAAAGAAACGGCACCCCGTGTATTCCCGTCTGTATGCGCAGTTACATTTAACATTATCAATTAACAGTATGGCATCCTGGCCTTACATCTTAGCTGTGCAGGGTTGGTAAACATGAATCCAAAACTGTGAAATAGAATAACTCTTGATGTGCTTGGAAGAAGCACTCTGGGTTTGTCAAGGTAAGATCGGGAGCCTGCTGCTGCTGCTAACTATGTATATGCATGGTTCCTTTGGTGATTCACCTGGGGAGCGAAGTCTAGTATTGAGGTGACCAAACTCCCTAACTTCCTGGATTACTTTGTGGAAAATGCGCTTGTCTTCATGAATTTCCATGAGTTCATTTGGCCTAAAGATTATGCTTAGACTTGGGGGAAATAAGACAGAGCATTTCTTCCTCTTCATCCTCCTAAAGAATGGCGAAGTCATTCTTTCAGCATTTACTACTTTTCCCTGAAAATGGAGAAACAGCTTATTCAACTCATTATGCCATTTGGCTTCAGAGAGTTTTGAATATGTCAGTAACAAGCTTGGGTCTGGCAGTACAATCTTGAAGAGTCAAGCTGTAATGGTCTTATTTTTCATCAGTAATAACTGAGGTGGCCTAACCCTTTAGGACTACAGCCCAAGAAAAGTTTAATTAGAAATGTTTCAAAAAAAAAAAGACATATGTTCTCAAGTTGGATAGTAGGGTGGATATTTGTAAATTCACATTCTTTAAATTAAGTGGGTATCTTACATAGTTTTTGGACATGCTAAATATTTCATTAAAACTTTTTCTTAATAAGCAGATGATTTTCCTTGAGCATGGCACCATTTTTCAAATCCTGGGTGTAAACATTACGCTAGTCCCAATGGGAAAGTGTTAGTGTAGTATCTGCAGAACCTGAGGCTCAGAAGGCTCTGGTTTGATGTATTTATTAAACTCAACAACAGATGAAAATGTTTGATGAAAGATGAAAAAGGTTAACCTGCATCACGATAAATGTGCAATTCTCAAAATATTTTATAAACAAGAAAACATCGGGTCTCCTGCATGTATAGGTAAAAGAACCTAAACCATATTTGGGATCAGCACTGCAGGCGGTGATCCAACCACTGACCCTGCCCCAGGGTCACTGAATGGAAAGTCCTGTTGCAGTCAGTGAGATCGGCATAGAGCACGGAAGATGATCATCAACAGTGATGTGACTAGGGAAGGATCCCACCGTTGGGGGACTGTCTGTGTGACTCTGCCATGGGATTCCATCACCTCTGCCAGGTCTTGTTTACTCAACTGTAAAATGGTGAAGAAAATGAGATTCTGCTTCTGAAGCCATCAGCCTGGTGCCTGGCTCAGAGTAAGGATTTGATAAATGTTAATTATCCAGTTAGGAACCGTTTGTTGAGACACCACCGTGCACTACAGTATATATTATGGAGAACAGATGAGTCACATTAAACACATATGGAGACTTTAGAAACAAGCCCCTGTGCAAAATGTCACTCCATTGGACAAGGTTCAAACACATAAATCATCTGAATGTACATTGACCACCAGGTATCACTTGGGGTACCTGAGGGCGCAGAAGTTTGGAGAGGAGGTGAGTGACAAGGTTCGTGAGCACAGGCGGAAATGCAGGCTGGACCTCAAAGGACATGTGGGTTGTGGACTAGCTGAACAGAGAAAGGATGGTTGGTGAAGGTGCTGAATACAACTGGATTGCAGACTTGCCTTTCCTGTCTGCATGCATGGATCTGGGTCAGCACAGACTGGAAAACTGGTCCAAATCACGGTGGAGGATTTCATCTCAATCCCGTGGGCTAGGAACATGGCAGAAATGATGGCAGAATGTCCAGGTGACCCAGAGGTCTCCTCTCTCACTGCTTCCAGGGCTTGGAATGTTTTATAATGATTAATAGATGGCAGTTTATACCAAGAGCAGAAAAACACCTAATGGCTGTTGTTCCTTCAGGGTTTGTTGCCCAAGTTCATAAGCCATATTACAAACTTCCAGAGTCATGCCAGGAGCATATTTCTGATGGGATTCTCTTTTATTTATTTTAATTTCAGTTTTTTTAATTATTAAAATATGATAGCACATTTACAGGAGACTTGGAAAATACAGAACAAGGTTGAAAATGAAACTGTTAGTCACTCAGTCATGTCCAATTCTTTGTGACCCCATGGGCTGTAGCCAACCAGGCTCCTCAGTCCATGGGATCCTCCAGGCAAGAATACTGGAGTGGGTTGCCATTTGCTCCTCCAGGGGATCTTCCTGATCCAAGGATCAAACCTGGGTCTCCTGCATTGCGGGCAGATTCTTTACCATCTGAGCCAAAAAGGAAGCCCTCAGAACAAGGTTACATAAATATATCACAATTATTTTTAAGTAGATAAATTAAGATTTTTAGTTGGTATTTCAACATCAAACCTTCAAAAATTAATAGAACAAACATACAGAGAAGTAAATGGATATAGTAGACCTGAAAAGCACTATGAAGCCATTCAACATAATTAACATTTATACAATTTTCACACAGCAATAGTATATAAGTTCAAGTTCTCATAGACTATAGACTAGAAGACAATGGAACATATCCAGGCACATAAAACAAGATGCAAAAATTTCATGGTCTAAAGATATTGAAATCATACAAAGTCTGTTCTCTTATCTGATAGGATTCTTACATGAAGACGTCGCAAGAATTCAACACAGTCACATCTGATGGTGAGAAAACAGGAGGTTAGGCACAGAGACAGAGGGAGAGACAGACATCCAAGAAATCACTGAGTAAACCCAGATGCTATCAGGGAACCCTAACCTTTCATATGCTAGCTGCATTGTGTTCAAGTTGCCCAACCCAGGGTCTGTGCAAACGTAAGTGGACCAGGGCTTGTTTTGTTTTTGTCCTTCCTGAATTTCTAGAGAGTCACACTCTCGTGGTCTCACACCCTGAAGAATGTTAGACTCCTCTTGAACTTTGACCCTTGTGCTTCATCATTCTGGTGACCAGTACTTTTAAATGCGGCATCACTGGAAGGGAAATGCTGTGAAGTTGTAGGACAGAGCTGGTTATGAGTAAATCTTAGCACCCAGAGGTTTATAGAAGCAGCGTCCATAAATCACAGTGCATCCTAATAATGAATAATTTAAGTGTTTCAAGGAATTAGTATCTACACATAGTCAACACATTCCAGATGTACAGTTCCTGGGGTAAAAGGAGTCTGTTTAAGTTCATTGCTTTGACTTTGCTTAGAACACAAAGACCTCCACATAACCAGTTCACTTAAGACTTATACAGAAAGAGATGGTATCAGACTTTTCCTAAACCAAGTTTTTTTTTCCTTCTTATACCACTACAAATATTTTTCTTTCTTGTATTGGTTTTGAAAGTTTTCTTGTTTTATTTGTATCTATGTTTTTTTATTGCGTTAGGTTACTATGGAGAAAGAGGTTTTAAGTATTTGCATCTTTATACAGTAAGCTGTAGATAATCAAGCTAAGTCAAAACTGAATTTCCTTTTAATAGAGAAATGAGGCTAAGTCAGTCAAGAATCCCTTGGATGTAATGTGCAGGTGTTTTATAGGAAACCTTATTGTTGAAGCTGATCCCAGGCAGCGATAGTGATCCTGCTTCTGAGGGACCTGCCACATCTTAGCTGCAGTAGGTTGTATGGACTTAGGCTACAACAGCTGTAAAATACGCAATCAACACATATATAAAAATCGGAACATTTATGCTACCTTGTGGTTCAGAAAAAATAAAAAGCCCTAGGTATTGTCATAATACTTAACACATAGTTTAAAAGCAAATATTTAGGAATCCCTGCAGTGAAAATTGTAGAGCAACTTCCAGTGTTTAAAATTGACTGAAATCCTAAAAAAAAAAAAAAAAAAAAAAAATCTCAAAATCCTATTTCCCCCAAAACATGATTGATTATTACTGTTTGTTCAACCGAATGTGCCTAATAGTGTCCCCTTGCCCAGATGAACGTCTGGTTGAATAATTCTGCTTCTTCAGAATAATGAAGCTTGGAATCTGAGCATTTCAGCTTCCTGTCATAGTCAGGGCTGTAAGGTGGTGGTGCAGTGGACTGTGTGAAAGTGAATGTCGCTCAGTCGCGTCCAACTCTGTGGCCCCATGGACTTAGTCCATGGAGTTCTCCAGGCCAGAATATTGGAGTGGGTAGCCTTTCCCTTCTCCAGGGGATCTTCCAAGTCAAGGGATCGAACCCAGGTCTCCTGCATTGCAGGCAGATTCTTTACTAGCTGAGCCACCAGGGAAGCCCAAGAATATTGGAGTGGGTAGCCTATCCCTTCTCCAGTGGAACTTCCCGACCCAAGAATCAAACCGGGGTCTCCTGCATTGCAGGCAGATTCTTTACCAACTGATCTATGGACTGTTAGAACACTGTGGTCATAAGGCTCTCTTTCTCAATGGTCCTCCTGTTCCTGGGCATTCCTAGTTCCAGCCCTTTCTACCCGTCATGTAGAACTGCTGTCCACTTACATCTGCAGATCAGATCTGTTTCCCTCTGCACACACCCTCTCCCCAGTGATTCTCCGTAAATGAAACGTATATTATTAGCGTGTATGTACCTCTCCTCCACTCCTGATTCCCCCATCTTTTCCCCTAGCATTCTCTCTGCTGTTCTTCACTAAGTGTGACAGGCATGTTTTTGTAGCAGTAACATTCTCCTGCTGTTTTCAAAATCTGTTAACTTTCAAAATGTCCCTCGAGACCCAGCTGGACTGGAGCTTCCAGGGCACAACCAGCTCTGACAGCTCTGATGCTGGTTGGCTCTTCCTCCAAGTGCCGTCGGTTCTGGGCTACAAGGCTGGGGCCATGTGCAGCGTGTGATTGAGTACCTACACGTCAGGTCAGTCTTTCTCCCAGGATGGTAATATCCTTAATGTTAGGAGCAAAAGTTTATTGGTGTGTTTTGTACCCCGAAGTTCAAGATTGCTCAGAATCTGATGAGGGCATGAATTAATTTCTTTCTGTAAATTTTGTATGCTCCAGAAGACTGAGATAATTTGCCCAGAAAATTTATGAGGGAGTGTGAATTGACTCTTCTTGGACTGAAATATGGGCTTCCCTGGTAGCTCAGCTGGTGAAGAATCTGCCTGCAATGCAGAAGACCTGGGTTCAATCCTTGGGTTGGGAAGATCCCCTGGAGGAGGGAATGGACTGAAATATGGAAATTAGGCCGTAGAGCCTAGGGTTGAGTATAGGCTCCTCTGCATTCTCTAAGAAATTGCTACAGGTTATCGGGCCCCAAACTATTTTTTCTCATCATCCAGTAGCTTACATGTGAGTAGTTTACATGTGAGTAGCTTACATGTGAGCATTTCCTAAAATTTTGTTGGGTTATTCTCCTAGGCAATACCTTTTGTACCCCAATTATTTGAAGATCCTGTAGCATTAAAAAAAAAATCTAACCAAAATAAAGCAAAACGATAACAGCGAAACTTTTCTTAGAGGACTTTTGCTGTTCAGTAACAGCAGCTTGTAAATACCAACATCACAGTGAGAGTTTATAAATTGTCTTAAATGTCTACAATTCCACTTACAAAACCCACTTCTCAGTTGACTCTGCGGTATAGAAATGACCTTGCTGATGATATTCAGTCTTCAGGATCGCAGGTGCTTGCTTTAAAAAAAAAAAAAATGGAAACAGTGGTAACGACGTGCCTTTTTAACTCCAGAAGATTCATTGTCATGTGCTTTTGAGGCGTCATCTGTGGTTGGTCCTCCCTAATGCCCGTTCCTTAGTATAAATATGAATGAGGAAGGAAGTGGTTCTGGACTCCAGCTCTTCTTAACGCAGCAAGACAAGTGAACAAGGGCTGGAGAGAAGTGCATTTGTGATTTATCTTGAGAGGAAAGCTTCCTGCTCTGACTTATCACATGCCTCACAGAGCAGCTTCTAATGGGATCCGTCTCCGGAAATGAACCCACAGCCACTCCAGTTAGTCTTTGCCCAGTGGGCAGTGAAATGACGGGCAGGCCAAGCACGAGGGTCTGAAAATCCCAGCTTCGGAGACAGTTGAAAACATTAAGAAGGAAAAATGGGAAGAAATTAAAGGAAAGCAGGAAAGCTGTTGAGAATTTGGCCTTACAGGGTAAATATCAAGGAGTTCATGTCTTTCTTATCACTGCCCCATTACTGGAACTGATGGATGGAAACAGGATTAACTCGATGGAAATCTAAAACAAATGAAATGCTGTTAAAACTTTCACTGAAGTGGCAATATGGAGGTGCTGACTCCACTTTGACAAGGAGCCACTGAGATGAAGACACAGGAGCTTCTTTGCAGTTATACACTGTGGACTGGGAGTGGGGCTCGTGACTTGTATCACTAACCTTTCACCTCTGGAGAGAGATTTTTTTTTTTTATACCAAGACTCTACTTAGGTCTCATGGAAAACTACTGCAAAGAAAGCCTCAGTATGGCTGGTATGCCTAGTTGAGTCACAAACCTGTTCAGTTCAGTTCAGTTCAGTCACTCAGTCGTGTCCATGTTACACAAACCTGTTACATCATTTCAAACAATTTAGTTCTCATCGCCAGCTTCTTTTTATACACACACTAGCAAAACAAGGAGCTTCCCTGGTGGCTCAGACCATAAAGAACCCACCTGCACTGTGGAAGAACCAGGTTTGATCCCTGGTTGGGAAGATCCCCTGGAGAAGGGAATGACAACCCGTTCAGGTATTATTGCGTGGAGAATTCCACAGACAGAGGAGCCTGGCGGGCTATCATCCATATGGGTAGCAAAGAGTGGGGCTATCGTCCATATGGGTAGCAAAGAGTGGGACGTGACTGAGCAACTAAAGAACAACAACGTAGCAACACAGAGATACAGGTTTAGGTCTAGTTAGACGCCTGGCCAGCCAGGTATCTCACCCTCTAAGGGAGCAGGCCCTGGCCTCCTCCTGGAAGCAGACTGCAGCGGTCCAGAGCCTACACTCCAGGCAGAGTCTGCACCCAGTTTGGGTAGATTTGATTCTCGTTTGACCACTCAGTGCCTTAGTGACTTCGGATGACTCATTTAATCCCTGTGCACTTTCCTTCTGTCTGGAATGGGACTGGCTACATCACCTCAGAGGGTTGTTGTGGCAGTTGAATGATTATGCAAAGCCTTTCCAGGTTTCCCGGGAAAGCTGTGCTGTGCTCGGGTACCAGCCATGGAGGGCCAGAGAAGAGAGTGGGCAGGACAGGATGGCTCAGACCCAGGACGGAATGGCTGCTGTGCTTTGGGGAAAGGATTAGATCTGGATGGTTGGGGTGGAAGTGATGGACATTTGGGCAAAGGGGATGATACAAAAACCTTTAGAGACATTCTTGAGCTTCAGGTGACTATAGGACAAGAGTCACCTCTGCTTGGGTACAAGTGAGCTGTCTCGTACTCCCTGGAGGAAAGTCAGCGTAGTGTGGATTGGATTTCTTCCTGAATCTCTTTCCAAAAATTCTCTAATTTGAGTTGCAAACCGACACATCAATCTGCAGAAACAGATTCCTCCCCAGTCATTTGTGTTTTAATTATAGCTTTCTGGAAACGCCAAGACTGTCCGTGGCAGTTGTTTTGATGGTGGGCATTAGTCCCCGGTTGGGAGGATTTTTAAACAGCCTCACATTTCTGTGTCTCTGCAGGTTCGTTCCTATCGGTGCCTGCCCACAGTGTCGGTGCATGTGGCTCACGTGGTGGACAGGAAGTATCCATCGGTGTCGTTCACTCATGTTCTCTGAAAACAGTGGGGATAATGTGATGGTGAAGCAGCTGAATATCCTGGAAAACTGAGTCCAGCCTGAGTCAGCTTCTTTCATTAGCACTTAAAGAGAGGAACAAAGAACACTACTTACTGTTTGACTACAATCTAGCCAGCTGTGCAATTACTACTGCAAGTTGTGAATTGTACTGAAGGTATGTTACAGAGGAATGGATAAGGGCACCACCTTAAAACCACTCTCTTCTCCCTCTCAGTTGTTTCTTTCTTGGCTATGTCATTGCAATTCTGAGACATTTTGATGAGATATGTGCACCATTTAGCATGAGTTCCACCCTCAACCCCACTTGGCAGGCGAAACAGAAACCTTCAAAGGTGTGTGTCTTCCAACTCCATCATGGAAGGAAGAAGCCACAAGAGGCTCTCTCCCCCCTGAAACAGATCTCTGTATGTACAGAAGACATTTGTACAAAAGCAATGAGTAAGGAGAGGTTCACCCCTCTGTATATAGAATAGCTTAAATAATACGTATGATTCCAGTAAAAGCACCCATTCAACACCAAATAACCTGAGCTGTCAGTTTGTAAATTTCTTAGGAAAATTATCAAGTTTAAATTTTATTTGTTCATCCTGGGACAGTGCTGAACATATTGGGGGGGGGGAGGTGACAAATAATGTTATTGTATTTCTTGTATTGGGTTTTTATTTAAAGTAGAATTCCCCTGGGATTTCATTGAAATCATGAAATGAGAAATACCTTCTAATTAATTCAGGAAATATTTACTAATCATAGTTTTGATAGAAAGTCTTCATCTCAGTGTCATTAGTAGGTACCCAAATAGGGGTTATTTTCCTAGTTTCTCAAGTGTGAAGAAGCAAAAACTCACTCGATTGCTTGACATTTAGCACATATGGGCATTGATGATCTCTCATGCTAGGATATGGAACAGCCAAGCAGCCATTCCCAAATTACACTTTTTATCTGCATGTACATTTGTCTTGACAAAGAGGAATGAATGCACTGAGGACAGAATGTAAATTTCCTCTGTGTCTGTCAATTTTATTTCCTAGGGTAAGTTTAAAACCTCTGTCATTCTGCCTCGAGTTTTGTTATTATAAGTTACCCTCTACTGTTTTATCACCCTGTGTTTTACAACAAACATCTGGTCAGCTGCATCCATCCCCCCCTACCACTTTTCTGTTCTTTGTTTGCTTTTCGACCCCCAAAGCTTCTATCTGATGGGACACAGGGTGACGTTTCTGATAAGAGTTTTGTCCTAGATCAGACCCGGCAAAAAGTTTGACTCCACTCTGACACATCAAGTTTCAATCCAACAGACTTGAAACCAAGGTTCCAATCCAACCTTCTTTAAAAACACAAAACTGCAGAATTTCTATGATGTCAGAGAGACCCACCTAGGCTAATAAAGATGTATAAGTGTTATTACCTGATATAAATTGAATCAACACATTTATAGAAACCACATCATATGTCCAATTAGTCTGTTAGGTGCTATACATTATAAACATAGTAAAAGGTTACTGAAATGACTGAAATATATATTTTATGTAAATATTTGTGTAAGTGCTTTCCTTTCTTGATAAACTTTACACTGTACACTTGTCTTGAGTATATTCTGACAAAATGACTTTGTTTCTTTCTCCATAGCATCCCATCCACAGGGACGTTGATCTGTAACTGTTAATTGTTCTTACTTCTCTTCCAGTCTCTCACTGTCTCTACTGTTTCTTTAACCATGGCTCAGTCAACTTACAGACATATGTTCAGTTGCTAAGTCGTGTCTGACTCTTTGTGACTGCATGGACTGCAGCATGCCAGGCTCCTCTGTCCTCCACTATCTCCCGGAATTTGCTCAGATTCATGTCCACTGAGTCGGTGTTGTTACCTAACCATCTCTTCTTCTGCTGTCCCCTTCTCCTTTGCCTTCAGGCTTTCCCAGCATCAGGGTATTTTCCAATAAAAAGAAAACACCAGACACATTGTAGTACTTTTGAGGATTATTTTAATGAAAAAATACGTAAGTAGCCTCTCTTTCTCTGAGTCTCTCTCTCCACATAAGCACACACATTTCAGCACAGAAACCGTCTCCACCCATGATCTCAGAGACCCTACACACAGCCAATTGGCATGAAAAAACAAGGACGATTTAGTCCCCGAAACTGAGTGTTGACAGTGCTGTGGAGAAACTGGGCCCAGAGAAGGGGAGCTTCCACAGTGGGTTGCAAACAGCATCCTAGCTGTTCATCCTTTTGAACATCCATCCAAATGAGAGGATCTGGATATGTTAGGTCAAGGAGTATTATTAGCTTTGGCTTAGATACTCTTTACTTCTTTTTTAATGACGATGATGACAATGATGAAGAGAAATCTTTCTCATAATCGCAGTAGTTCAGAGCTGAAGGAAAGGAGATCTAAAATCTAAAGGCCCCCATATGGCATAAATTGGGCTGTAGTGAGAAAATTAGGGATACATTCTATGTTCATTCAGCTAGTGAGAGTTAAGGAGATAATTTTAAGTTTCTTCTCTCAAATTTGTGTCACACCCTATTGCTTTCTTATAGCCTCCTACCAGACATTATTGTTCCAAGCTAAGGTCATCTCTGAGTTTTGAGGCATTATAGAAAGACATAGCATCCAAGTCATTCTATGAAACCCTGTACCACAGTGGTCAGACAAATCTAAGCAAGAGAAACAGTACTGTCTGCTGTGTTACCTTGCACGATTTAGAACGCATTTATGTTTTCTATTTGTGGCAGGATGATGAAAGGGCTCTGGAACATCAAAAAAGCAAGAGAGTTCCAGAAAAATGTCTATTTCTGCTTTATTGACTATGCCAAAGCCTTTGACTGTGTGAATTTTCCAGAACTCTGGAAAATTCTGAAAGAGATGGGAATACCAGACCATCTGACCTGTCTCTTGAGAAACCTGTCTGCAGGTCAGGAAGCAACAGTTAGAACTGGACATGGAACAACAAACTGGTTCCAAATAGGAAAAGGAGTACAACGAGGCTGTATATTGTCACCTTGCTTATTTCACTTATATGCAGAGTACATCATGAGAAACGCTGGGCTGGAAGAAGCACAAGCTGGAATCAAGACTGCCAGGAGAAATATCAATAACCTCAGATATGCAGATGACACCACCCTTATGGCAGAAAGTGAAGAAGAACTAAAGAGCCTCTTGATGAAAGTCAAAGAGGAGAGTGAAAAAGTTGGCTTAAAGCTCAACATTCAGAAAACTAAGATCATGGCATCTGGTCCCATCACTTCATGGGAAATAGATGGGGAAAGAGTGGAAACAGTGTCAGACTTTATTTTTTTGGGCTCCAGAATCACTGCTGATGGTGACTGCAGCCATGAAATTAAAAGACGCTTACTCCTTGGAAGGAAGGTTATGGCCAACCTAGATAGCATATTTAAAAGCAGAGACATTACTTTACCAACAAAAGTCCGTCTAGTCAAGGCTATGGTTTTTCCAGTGGTCATGTATGGATGTGAGAGTTGGACAGTGAAGAAAGCTGAGCACCGAAGAATTGATGCTTTTGAACTGTAGTGTTGGAGAAGACTCTTGAGTGTCCCTTGGACTGCAAGGAGATCCAATTAATCCATCCTAAAAGAGATCAATCCTGGGTGTTCATTGGAAGGTCTGATGTTGAAGCTGAAGCTCCAATACTTTGGCCACCTCATGCGAAGGGTTGACTCATTGGAAAAGACCCTAATGCTGGGTAGGATTGAGGGCAGGAGGAGAAGGGGATGACAGAGGATGAGATGGTTGGATGGCATCACCGACTCGATGAACGTGGGTTTGGGTAGACTCCGGGAGTTGGTGATGGACAGGGAGGCCTGGCCTGCTGCAATTCATGGGGTCGCAAAGAGTTGGACACGACTGAGCGACTGAACTGAACTGAATTTGTATCTTTATAACGTCTCCCCAGTAATACTGGGTTTCTTTCATGCATGCATTTTTCTTGAATTTTGCACTTTCTTGCAGATCTTTTACTTGTAATGCCCAAACACAGGTCATGGCACCACCTTGGAAGCTATCACTTGGCTAAATAATTTTCATGCTCAGATTAAGAGAGAATCACAACCAAATGCAAACAACATTCTATGCTAGGGCTATTTTCTTTGTATCTTTGGAATTTACTTGGAGTTTCAACATTGAAGAAAATAAAATTAGCCATTGACCTCTGCTAAGTATATTCTATGTATGAATCTTTTACTTTTTCAGGCTTTTCTCTCTGCATATGGGAAGTCAGTTTCCATGACTTTCTGAAAATATTTCCTCCCTTCAGAATTGCTTTTAATAATTCATTAGCCATTTTTTTCTCTTTTTCCTTGAAAGCAGTTTATAACGTCTGAAGCACTCCTTAGTCAAAACATGTTAAGTGCCTGAGAAAGTAGCTGAGAAAGAAGTTAGGTGTAGAGGGAACATTGACTCTGCTAATAAGATACTTGTAAAAGCACTTGACGTTTAGAAGCGAGACATGTTTCCATGGCATTCCAGGGACTGCTTTCTTCTGTGTTCTTACTTTTGGCCCTGAGTCTGTCATGACAGAAGTCTTATCAGCTGTGTCTAGGTGAGGACATGCTGAACCAGTGCAGGGCCTGCTCGCCTTCCTAAGGTCTTCTGGTTTCCGCACAAACATGAGAGTCAGATATGTGACCACAGAGACCAACTCCTGCCTAATCCTCTCTACTAACTTAGCTTCTTTATAAAGTTTAGATCCATCTTTGTGAAATTCTGAGCCAGGACTATTTGTGATAATTCTGGCCTCATTAACATATTGATCCAGCTTGAGAATTCAGTTTGTTTTTGAAGGACATCATTGACCAGATCGTCTATTCAGTGTTTCAAAATAACTTTTAGGGGAAAAAAAATCCATATGAGCCCATGAAGATGCATATTAATCAATCAAATATTACTTTAATAACTGTTTTAAGTTCCTTATTAATTGACATTCCCATAAGGCAGGTCATAAAGTTTCAATTTTCTGTGTGAGCATCAAGCTGACTTTTAATAGAAAAGATGTATATAGAGACACTTGTTCTGTAGAATGTATTCGTAATTACATCCTAAAAAACACATTGATGACACCTTTGCTGTAGAATTAATGATATTACAATGCTCACTATTGATTTGTATAATGAGCAACATAATAAGCATTATTGATTTTCCCATTACATTCCAAATAAAAATGTTCCTCCAATAATAGAAAGTCTCTTTAATGAATGATTGGTGATGACTTCAACTGAATCCCATGTGTTTTCCTGTTGGCATCCAGAGAAGCTGAATGCTGGAGGTAGTTGAACTGGTTTGAAATTAAGCATGAAGAGTTTCCAAGAGGGGCACTATCTGCTGAGGGAGTTTTGAATGTTTCTTCAGTAAAAATGTTAATAAATAGAGTAAATTTACAGTGGTGAAAGATGATTATCATAAAATTGGTGTCATGTATTTCAATGAGAGTGAAAGTGTTAGTTGCTTAGTCATGTTTGACTCTTTGCGACCACATGGACTGTAGCCCGCCAGGCTCTTCTGTCCACAGAATTCTCCAGGCAAGAATACTGGAGTGAGTAGCCATCCCTTCTCCAGGGACTCTTCCTGACTGGGGATTGAATCCAGGTCTCCTGCATTGCAGGCGAATTCTTCACCATCTGAGTCACAGGGAAGCCCATGTACAGTTCAGTTCAGTTCAATCACTCAGTCATGTCTGACTCTTTGCAACCGCATGCACAGCAGCACGCCAGGCCTCCCTGTCCTTCACCAACTCCCGGAGTTTACCCAAACTCATGTCCATTGAGTCAGTGATGCCATCCAACCATCTCGTCCTCTGTCATCCCCTTCTCCTTCCTCCTTCAATCTTTCCCAGCATCAGGGTCTTTTCTAATGAGTCAGTTCTTCGCATGAGGTGGCCAAAGTATTGGAGTTTCAGCTTCAAGATCAGTCCTTCCAATGAACACTCAGGACTGATCTTCTTTAGGATGGACTGATTGGATCTCCTTTCAGTCCAAGGGACTCTCAAGAGTCTTCTCCTACACCACAGTTCAAAAGCATCAATTCTTTGGTGCTCAGCTTTCTTTATAGTCCAACTCTCACATGCATACATGACTACTGGAAAAACCATAGCCTTGACTAGATGGACCTTTGTTGGCAAAGTAATGTCTCTGCTTTTTAATATTAATGTATTATAGGGTAGACTCCAAAAAGTTATACCCACATCCTAATATTCAGACCCTTTGGATGAGATCCTAGTTGGGAAAGGGGTCTTTGCAGATGTAATTAAGATAAGGAGGTTGGGATGAGATTGTTCTGGATTACCCAAAAGCCCTAAAGTCAATGACATGTGTTTATATAATGGACAGAAGTGTCAACAACCAGACTCAGAGAGGAGGAGGACTTGTGACCTGGAGGCAGAGCTTGGAGATCTTCACCCCAATACCAGGGATGTGTGGGCCACCAGAGCCTGGAAGAGGAGAGGGAGGACCCTCTCCTAGAGCCTCCTGGAGGGCATAGCCCTAACGACAACTTATTCCAGACTCTTGGTCTCCATATCTGTGAGGGAATAAATTACATATTTCATGCCACCCAGGTTGTGGTAATTTGTGACAACTGCCTCTGGAAACTAATACAAGAAGCGGGTCCCAGCAGCTAGAATGCCTGGTGAGGCAGGAGGAGCCTCTGAAGAGTCAAGAAGAGGCTCCCAAGATGGCTTTGTGTTATCTTGGATTTCCTAAGATCATCTGGTGTGTGGGTCTTGCACACACAAAAAAAACACAAATTAAAAAATACCTTGATTTTTGCCTTGGGAGATTTAATTCGGAAGATGCACTAACAAAACAGAGCAAGAACAGCAGAAAATTGGTGTTCAGTTGCTAAGTCGTGGCCAACTCTTTGCAACTCCATGCCATGTTTCCCCCTCCTTCACTGCCTCCCGAAGTTTTCTCAAACTCATGTTCACTAAGTCAGTATTAACATGGAAAGAAAAATATTACTGTACTCAGACCATATGCTCATGCCAGAAAAACTCAAATATTCTCTGTCTATCGGAAGCCCTGCATGGGAAGCCAAATCAAAACCAAGAGGTTGCTTGTTGAGTGTGAAATCTGAACAAAGGAGATTAGTTAGAAAATCTTACTGTTTAATGACAGCCAAAATAAATAGCCCAAGATACCTATTCAACTATAGAAATTTTATTGCCACTAAGATTAGAACACTAAAAATCTATTTTTAAAAGAATTTCCTTTTTGATGTCACTGGAAATATTTGCTTCTGGGTGTTTTTTTCTTAACTTTCCCCGATACAAACCACAAAACCTCTTGACTGGACACCCCCAACTCTCTGGGCCTGTGATGACCTTAGTCAGACCCCTGACCTGTCTACATGTCTGGGAGACTATTTAGCATCTTAAAGTGACCTTACATTTTTTTTCTTTTCTTATCCACTAAAAGTTAATTTTAGAGGTTACTTTCCAGCAGACATTTTCCCTTGGCCAAACCCAGGTCTTGTGGGCATCTCACGGCAAACGCTTGTTGGTTAACAGTCTGGATTTTCTGACCAAAAAGGTGCAAACGTCTGTGACATTACTCTTATCTCCACTCATCACTAATCCAAAGCCAAAGTCTCAAAATTTTGTAGATAAAGTTAAATTGGATAGAAAAGGGAGCTGACCTTTAGATAAAGTCATTTTAGAGGGTTTAAAAGATGTGACAAAATAAGAAAATAAAAATGTGAGGCTGTTCCTGAAGGAGAGCTGATAAATGGCCAGAAGAGAAACTTATTTCTCTAAAATTATCATCTTTGTTATCTAGAGAAAAATAATCATGTATTAAGCCAAGTATGCACTCTGTGCCTTTCCTACATTGAAAGAGGGACTATGTTTTACCAGGAAATTAAAAAAAAAAAAAAAGAAAGCAACTGCAGCTGGACTACAGTTCATGTCACTCACAAGAGACATTTAAAGGCTTATTCATAAAAGGCCAAATATTAAATACGTGATAAAAACTGAAAATTAAGTTTTTGTTTTCAAAGAACTTCTTTGGCTGCCATATTTACTATATTCTGGCTCTGTAATTATTCTGAATTTACCATATAAAAGACTTTCAATTACAGCTTTAGGATGAAGTGACTATTTAGCCTGCATACAAATTGAAAATCCTAACTTCCTCTATTTGAATGCCTTTTGCTGATGAAAATGTAATTTTATTTTTAGATTTTAGAAGATGGAAGTTGTAGTCAGAAAAATTGCTGGACCATGTTGGCCGTTTCACTGAAATTAAATGATATCTTATTTATTCCTCAAGTAAATTGGTTTTCACAAGTATCTACCGGCATATCAGACACAAGCTCCTATTACCCACCCCCATAATCTATTTTTGGTGACATTTTCGACCAGTGGTTAGGCACACGGGCCCAGACGTGTGCTAAGTTATTAAATAAGGATGCATTCATTCAGAATTGCCTCAGAAAGTGGTCATAATTTTTTTTTTCTCCTTCTGGATCAGTGGCCCAGACAGAACATCCTAGATTTCCTGAAAATGCATTTTTTTTTTCCGAAGCCTCACTTGCATACCAAAACACAGACACACATACATGTATGTTAAGGGCACCATCTCCCATTAAGGCTCAAATTGTACTTATTAGGCATATACATGTATACATATAACCTTTATTTATCTACAGTTGATATTCAACAACTTGCTCCCATTTAATATATACTCCTTAATGAGTTCGGTCATATACATATACCTGTGATGTATCTCCAAAAGTTGCCTTGTGTTCTTCTGGGGTGCGTGTGTGTGTTTTGTGATAAGAACACTTAACATGAGACTTATCCTCTTACCGTATTTTCAAGTGCATAATACTCGATTGTTTACTATGGAGTCATGTTGTAAGGCAGGTCTCTAGAACTTATTTATTTTGCAGGAACTTTATGCCTTTTGAACAACAACTTCCCGTTCCCCTCATCCCCTGCCCTGGGAAATCAATTGAGTGAAAAAACAACCTATGGATTAAGAGAAAATATTGGCAGACCATCTATCCGAAAAGAAGTTAATTTCCAAAATATATAAGGAACTCCTACAATTCAATAGTGAAGAAACAAATACCCCAATTAAGAAAAATGAGAAAAAGGCTTCAATAGACATTTCTCCCAAGAAGACATACAATGACCACTAGATATATGAGAAGATGTTCAGCATCACTAATCATCAGAGAAATGCAAATCAAAACCACAGTGAAATGTCACCTCATATTTTGTTATGCACTTTCAGAGTATATATAATTTTCTAGGTTACCAAATGCAACATTTTTTCCAAATCTTTGGCCATTTTCTTAGCTTTCTATAATGTTTCCTTACCATTTCCCATTGTTTTATTAGTTTCTTCACTTTTAACTTCCAGCAGCTAACTTGACACAAATAACATGCCAACTATTTTAGGTATTTTTTATGATAATACTTTTTAATATATATATTAATTCCCACGGTATTACATATTATATTAATTGTCACAATAGTGCTGCAGGAGAAACAGTCCCAAGACTTCAAGGACATAAAATAATAAGTTTTGTTTAGCTCACAGGTGTGCAAGCTGACAGTTGAGGCTGGGACTGGAGGTGGTACGCTGATATTTGCCAACTTGCTCACGTGCCTGATAGGTAGTTCACTGCTGACCTTCTGACGGGCTTGGGCAGTTGACAACCACCGCTCACCTCTGCCAGTCTCTCCCTCCCTGTCCTGGGACCTGTGAACTAGCCTCGGCATGTCCTTGTAATGAAACGAGAGAGCATAGTGTGACTATAACCACACAGACGCTCTTCAGACTCCAGGCTGCATCACTGTGCTGACCTCCCATGACAAAGAACAAGGGAGGTCTCAACCCAGGATCAGATTCAGAGGAGCATTTCATGCCAGATACAGGATAAGAGGAGAAATCAAGCCAATCTTGCCACGATCCCAGAAATAAAGTCAACTTCCAGAGTCTCAATAGAGGTGAGTTTCAAAACAGTATTGTCGTACAGAAGGATGGAGTAACAGTGAACCCAGAATAATGACTGAGAACAGCACACATCGAGGAAACACAAAGCAGTTTCAGAAGTCAGTTAATAAAGTTCAAGGCTTTGATGACCCAAAACTGTCTCACCATAAAGATTAAACCAAAGACAGTAGAATACGATGAGTTCTTAATAGTCTAGTTGATTTTTCTTTTCAGGGTAAGGGGAAAAGTCCCTACTTTTTCTGCCCCACTGCCTAAATCATAAACGGTTAAAAAGGCAGCCATATGAATCCAGGAACATCGGAACCGTCCTGAAGCAGACCCCTAAGGAGTGGGGACCAGCCCTCATGTGGCTCATTCAGGGCCCAGTCAGGTCTCTGGATGTAATGTGCTTTCTCCTGGAGTCCATATGTGACATCTAGAATATGGGAGTCCCGATTTTGCCTTAAGTTTCCAGGTGTTCTGACGCTTCTTCTACATGTGTTGCCCCAACATACAGCCATAAATGAATGGAGGTTTTCCATTAATTAAGAAAGACTCTCAAGTGCTCCTCCAAGAAAGCAAACTTGTGCCTCAAACATGTGTCATTGGGCGGTCCTTTCTAACACACTGAGACTAAATGGGACTAAAACCCTGTATCTGCTCCTAAATTTTTCAAAGTCTCTTGTTTAACATGAAAAATGCATGCAAAGTTCCCATTCTAAACTCATGCAGTTGTACACATTCTCCTCAGGTCTGCACATGGCCCTGATGCTCCAGGCAGAGGCACTGTAGTCATCTTTAGTGTTCTTCTCCTTCTGGGCATTCTGCAGTGCAGAGAGGTCTGAGCAAATGCGGGAAAATACAAACATATCTAAATGGAAGGATCCATAATATTGCCAATTTTATGTTTACAAAGAAAATAAAGAAAACCAAAGGAAAGAAAAGTATACCTGTAATCCTAACACCAAGTGTAGTTAGAGTATTTTTCTAACTTTTTATTTCATCCTGGAGTATAGTGGATTAACAACGTGCTCGTTTCAGGTGTGCGGCAGAGAATTCAGTTATACATATATGTGTATCCATTCTTTTTTCAAAAATGTAATAGTGATGGTTCAAGTTCAGGGACATAATTTCTGGATGATGACTTGAAACACAAACAAACAAATGAGATAATAAACCGCAAATGCTCAAACAATAATCCATATCATTTCACAAAGCAGCTTGGAAACATGGAAGTGGCTATTTAGTTACCTGATGGTATGGCTTCTCTGCAAACCCATTTCTATAGATTTCTCTTTTCTGCAAATACTAAGGGACCCAAATAATCACTGAAAAAGCAAGAATCTGGGCCACCTTAAGGCTATTAAATCAATATGAAAACCTGTCATCCACGCCTGTATGGACACGCATGTACATGTACACACACCAGGACTCAATGGCGTGAGATGTGGCCACTTCTTCCCTGAATAGCGGGGAGCAGCAGTCATCAGAACGCCCTTGACCCCCACCCCTAACATGGAAGGGTGCTCAAACATGAGGGACGTAAGCATCATAATTTTTCAGAAGGGCAAGATACATTCCAGTTTGATCTTTTATGATCACAAAGTTACAAATAAGAAGCCAAAGAGAAGTTAAACCAATCTGCACTTTCAAATACACTTTGACAGAAAATACACCTTAGAAAAAGTACTTTCCCTAAAAAAGCAAAGTCTTAAACCTTACGTTCTAAATAAAGACACCAGAAGTGGATTTTTTAAAAATCAGCGAAGATGGTCTATTATGTTGCAATTTCTTCAGAAACAGAGGATTAAATATTGATGTGCGATCAATAGATAAAGCACCTAAGGTGACAAGCTAAGTGATTTTCAGTCGGACTTCAGACAATAGGACAAAGTCCTCCTCAAGTTTTCTCCAGCTGTCTCTAACTGCAGCATTTGCTAAAAACGGTTTCATTTTGCAGTTTAGTGGAAAATCAAATATTTGATTCAGCTCTCAGAATGTCCTTCTGAAAAGCGTTGTACTTTGCCATCATTAAAGATAAATCCATGCTCCTTTCTTCCTTGCGGCATCTGTTTTATGGGAGCCACCTCCAGCGCAGGGCGTGCCCTGGAATTGTGGAGCAGATGCCCCGTGAACAGCACAGGCCTGTGCTTGTAATTAACAGTGGGATCCTGCACCATCACAAATAAACACGGCGCATTAAAAAATAAACACATCCCAAGGCTCTGGAGGCAATCGTTTTACAACAGGCTCCGAAATAGAAAGTGAGTTCTTCATCATTTCAGTTTCTTCAAAACCACAGGGATTCTGAAAATGACGTGTGTGTGTTGTTTTTCACGAGCTGTGCCCCAGATCCTGACCTTGGACTGCCATTAAAATATTCAGTCATGTGTATGAAAACAGAAGAATTGTGGATTATATCCTGGAGGTAACCCCCAGTTGTCACTGTCAGATAAGTGAGAACTGACTCTTGGCATTGACTGTATCCCAAGGGAGCAGAAATCACACAGTGGCGGGGAGAATAACAATGGCTCATGTAAAAAGTGGATCAAGAGGGCTAGCTTTAGGTGCTTGTTGATTGGGGGAGGGTCAGCTATTAACTCCCAAACCAGACTCAATCACCCCAACAAATTAAGATATATGCACATATCCACAAATATACACTTAATCTGCACATGTGTGTGTATGCACTATGTATATCTACACATATAATACGTACAAGTATATATGTGCATTTATATAGTATGCCTATATGTATGCATGGTTATATAGCACATATACTACACACATATAGTATGTGTGTGTATGTATAATATGTATAAATGTGCATATTCAGTATGCATAATATATGTGCATGTATGTATGTGTGCATGTATACATGCTTCCCAGGTGGCTCAGTGGTTAAGAACCCACCTGCTAATGCATAAGATGCAGGAGACATGGGTTTGATCCCTGGGTTGGGAAGATCCCCTGGAGAAGGAAATGGCAACCCACTCCAGTATTCTTGCTTGGACTATCCCGCAGACAGAGGAGCCTGGTGGGCCATAGCACTGGGGTCACAAAAAGTTGGACACGACTTAGTGACTAAGCATGAGCACGATAACATACATACGCTACATATTACGCATCACACACACAAACACACAGAATAAACGTTTAAAACAAGCTCTGACCCTGTGGATGTCTTGGGCAATCATCCTGTATGGTTTGTCTTGAAAATCACCCCAACACCCTCCTGGTGTATTCTAAAATCTTCTCCAGAAGAAGAGAGCTGGTCTACATCATATTATCTATGCATATAGGCTTGTGTGTGCATGTGTGTACACTATCTACAGTAAGCAAATATATTCATACACACATATATGTATATTTCCCATAACAACTAACACTTCCATTACTTCACGATTAATTCATAAAGATCTTTGTTAAGGTACAAGAGGTATCATGTTAACTAGTAACGTGAATTGAATTATCTGTACCTTAGGAGGAAGTAAGGACTTTAGTGGCTCAGATGGTAAAGAATCTACCTGCAATGTAGGAGACCCGGGTTCAATCCTTGGGTCAGGTAGATCCCCTGGAGGACGGCGTGGCAACCCACTCCAGTATTCTTGCCTGGGGAATCCCATGACAGAGGATCCTGGTGGGCTACAGTCTGTGGGAGTCACAGAGAATCAGTCATGACTGAGCGACTTTCACTTTCACTAGGAAGAAGTAATCTTTAGATGAAATACTACGTAAAAGACACATAAATATTGTGGAAAGTGGTGGTTGTTGGGAACATCAGGTGTTAAGATGACAGAAGAACTCCTTCCTGAAACCAGAAGGGGAGTGACGCGTGACTGCGATCAGGGCCCCTCAGGTCTTCGGTCCCTCCTACCACCTGGCTCCAGTCACACCAGACCTCATCCTGCTCTGAAGATCCATGTGGTTTCTACCCAGAGTCCTCACACCACCACCCTCCTCCCTGCTCGTTTCTCTTTTAAAGATGGTGCTGTTTTTAGAGCAGTGTTAGGGTCACAGCAAAATAGAGGGGAGGTACACAGATTCCCCCCACTCCTCACCAGACATGCACAGCCATGCCCGCTATGGACACTCCTCCAGAAAAATAATTAACATATGAGAGAACTCCATGGGCAATTATGTGCAGGTCCTACACACCTGTGTAAATAAAACCATCCCAGGTCTGTCCAGGGTGGCAAGAGGACTATGAGGTGTAGATGAATGTGAAAAATCTCTTTCATAGTTTCTCAATTCTAGGACCTAATTCTGTTCTACAGAAACACATGAAGTATTTTTTGCATGGTTTTAATGAACTTTCTAGGAAGGCAATTTCTAGGAAGTGCAAATTGAAGGAGAAAAGTGTTCTGTGTGTTATTTTATTCAGAACATTGCAGGAGTTGTTTTCCATTGTAGAAAATTGCACCAATCTTGCTCTGAGTCTCCAATCACTAATAAAACACAGCTACTTTCACCAGAGCTTGTAGTTGTTGGTTTCATGGTAATTTTACTCATTGGCGTAGGCACCCGAATACGTCACCATGATTTAAAAATATTTAGAAATGTAAGAATTTAGTACTGAGAAAAAAATCTTTATTATGAAACACAAAAACAAAATCTCCCCCATCAGTGTTGTACCTTTGTTATGACTGACGGACCTGAATTGACCCAACATCACCACCCAGAGTCCACAGGTGATGCGAGGGTTCATGCTTGGTGTTGTGCATTCTGTGCATTTGGACACATGTTTAATGACACGTGTCCCTTTGGTGACAGCCCCCAGGGGAGTTCCCTGCCACTACCCTGCCCATAACAGGTGTTTCTTCATGTACCTGTTTCATCTTCCAGATGTCACAGTGGGTTCACTAAGGAGCACGTGATTGGACCATCTTTGTCTTGCTTTTTTAATTTACTTTTTGCAGTTTTAAAGGTTACATTCTATTTACAGTTATTTCAGAATATTGGCTACAGATCCTCTGTTGTACAATTCATCCCTGTAGCCTATCTTACACCCAGCAGTGTGTACTTCCCCCTCCCCCACTCCTGTATTGCCCATCCCCCATGAAACACTAGTTTGTTTTCTATGTCTGGGTCTGCTTCTTTTTATTACATTCAATAGTTTGTTGTATTGTTTTGGTTTGTTAATATATGACTATATATATGTGTATACATGTATCTATATATGTGGTAAAATAATGCAAATATTGACATATATATGACATAGTAGTATACACATGTATACATTGTTATAAATGTATGTATACAGTGTAAAATTTGGCACTATCTTCAGGTGAAGCTGTATAGTGGATTTACTTGTTTTTAACAAATATTTGTGTTATACAGAACTGTAAGGAAAGAAAAATCTTAACATCTAAAGATCATCTCAGGTGGGTTAGGTAAGGTCTACTTTAGATTACATCTCTCTAATTAGTTTGGCCTCAAAATGTTACTGCTGTTCAATGAATGAAGCCCTTCTGTTCTTTTATGTGTTTGGAGGGGACTCTACCAGTTCTGTGCAAGCAATGCACTTCTGTCCTCAGGCACAATGTGACCTTATTGCCACCTTATCTTTGGTATGCCTGCGTGTGTGTGTGCTACGTTGCTTCAGTTGTGTCCAACTCTTTGTGACCTCATGGACTGTAGCCCACCAGGCTCCTCTGTCCATGGAATTCTCCAGGCAAGAATACTGGAGAGGGTTGCCATTTTCTCCTCCAGGGGTTCTTCCTGACCCAGGGATCAAATAAATAATAATAATTATCATGATTATAATTACATTATTGTAGCTTACTATTATTGTCATTATTGAGAATATAGAGCTTGGTAAGCACATATGGCAAGCATTTGATATTTTGTATTCACTAGAAAAACATAAATATATTTCACTAATGTAAAACTGAGTTTCAATATCCCATGTCACAAACAACAATGACAATAACAAAGACATTTTTATTTAAATCAGAAATAGGGCAAAGTACAAAGTATATACATAATTATATTTCACTCAAAATCCCAAATGGATTTTATTTTGAAACTTGAAAACATAATTATACATTTCTTCTGCAAGAATGAGATGTAGTAATCAAGGAAATATAGAAGAAAGATAATGAGGGAGGAATTTCACAGCCAGATATTTCATAAGCTATAAAAACTTTTAAAGAAGTATTAATTCAAGAACAGACATATCAGTGGAGGGGAACAGAAATCCGAAAAACAGACCCACTTAAAAGGACATTCAAAAAATGATGAGTGAAGTTTCCAATAACTTAATAAGATGCTTTGTTAATGAATGGCACTGTGATAATTGGTTCACACATGGAAAAGCTTAACTATATGATTTTTTCACACAGTATGTCAACATAAATTATGAATGAATGAAATATGTAAACCTAAAAAGAAAACATGAAGTATTTAGTTGTATGTTTAAACACTGTAATGTTCTTGAATGAGGTAGAAATTTTTTCAAATGTCTAAATTCTTAAAAGAAAATTAATATATAAAAAACAGTTCATATAAGAATCATTTCAAACATACTGCAGTACTGTATTAAAGTGGGAAATATGAGTACAAATACATCCTTATTTTAATATATGTGGATTGATAAATTCAAGAATAAATAGCTATGTTTATTACGTATGGGTTAGTGTACAAACATATTTCTTAGCCCTGCTCGCTAGGGAGCAAGAAGTCAGGACACTGCAGGAGCAATGAACACCCCGGGGCCCAATCGTTTGTTCTTAAATGCTGTTTTTCACTAAAGAAAGAAATCAGCATTACTTGGAGAAATTGCTGACTCTAGGATAGGGGCAGAAGTCCTGAGCTCTCTCTCCTCTTCTCCATGACGATTTCCTGCATCCAGTGAGTTCTCTGGGGCTTCTCTCCCCTCCATACTGGTTCAGAAGCTGCCTACCTCACCCTGGCTGAGAGCTGAGGGGATGTGGGACTCCCCTGGTTTGCTTCCTTTCACTGAAAACTGTCACTCATATATTTTGTCCCGTGTCACAGCAGTTTATCACAAAGGGTAAGTCTGCCCTTCCTCTATCGTCATGGCCAGAATTAAAAAACCCTCAACTTTACTAGTGATTGGAAAAACAGAATGAAATAAGAATGCAATATGTTTTTCCAATGCAATAGACACTTTAAATAAATAATATTCAGTAAGAAGTAAGAGAAACCACTCAGAATTTAAACTTGTATGGAATTTCTTATTGTCAATTTGTTAAAATGCAAAAAGGATTGAACATGTACGTGTCCTTTAATTCCAAAATGCCACTTCCTTGATATTTAAAGGAAATACAGATGAAGGCAAGAGTCATAACCATGGAGAGAAAGAAAGAAAGAGGAAGGAAGAATGGGAAAGATTTGTTAAATTTTTTTTTTTGAAATAAGGTGAATCTGAGTTTAAAATTTAATATTTTATAGTCCTTAACAAAGAGACCAAGAATTATTCCTAATGTGAATTATACTGGGAAGGAGTTAATCCTAAAACAGATAATGAAGAAGCATCAGGGCTCCTAAAACAGATAATGAAGAAGCATCAGGGCCAGAAGCAAGTCAAGGAGGAGACACTTCAGTTTCTGTGCATGACCTGGAGACGCAATGAGCATGGGTCCCCCCAGCCCCACACTTGCAGTCTCAGGGTAACTAACATAACTGGTAAGGTAAATGCTAAGTGTCCACAATGGGGAAACCTAGACTTGCAGGGTGGCAGGTGTTTGTCTCCTATGTACCAGCAGAGATGTACAGCATCAACCTATGAGGGCTCTGAAGTCTGAGCTCAAGGCACTGGGTCTGCTGACCATTCCCCGGCTGCGTAGAGGGGAGCAGGAAGACATGCAGACAGCCGCCTCCTGTTTCACGGTGGTCCAGGAGGGGACCCATGACTCCACTTCCATGCTTGTAGACCTTGTTCACATGGCTGAAACTGTCTACACAGGAAGCGGGTGTATGCTGGACCATGAAACAGGATTTACTGCACTCCTCCCGTGAATATACCCTTGTTTTCTCTGAAGGAACTGATAGCAGATATCTTAAGGCTTTGCAGGCATGATGTTCAATTCCGTAGGGCTAAAGCAGCCAGCGATGTTAGGTGAACAATGGGCAGGGCTGTGTTCCCATAAAACTTTATTGATAAGCAGGCAGCAGGTTGGACTCGACCCCCGGGGTGTTGTTGGCTGACTCTCCTCTAGCCAGTGCCACCATGCCGAATCTCCTACACATGTTGGCATGTCTTTGTTTGCTCCATTCTTTCCCCCAACAACACCTTCTTTTCTGTGATTAATTGTAATTTCTGCTCCTGTGGACATCCAGCAATACTCATCCACCTAGTCCAGGCTCAAACGTCTTCTATCACTTGCCTTTCCTAAGCTGCTATTATGATTAATTTGCCATGTGTGCTCTGATAGCTGTTTAAAAATTATTTGTTTTCTTCATTCCAAAAATAGTAGAAAGCTGTCTTGCAGGGCCAGAGCTAGGATGCATGGTAATTATATATGTAAGTATGAATTTCCCCTAAAAGCATATATTACAAATCAACTACATATGGCACAAGAACTCAAATAAATGCATTCTCTTCTCTTTCTAGAATCCATGGGACAAAATTGCATTGTATAGAGCCAATGCATGAAAATTAAGCCAAAAATAAGAACGGCTCATTAGAATCTGATCAAATCAGAATCTGGAAGCCTGTAATTCTATCCGCAAAAGATTGTTAGAGGCCCTAATACTCTGTTCATTTACAGAAACATACAGTCAAGAATATACTAAGTGTACTTGAAAAGTCAAGCAGATGGAAAGAAAAGTTCATACAAGAGACATGTAGTTGGGTTTGGAAAAATCACAAAGAACATAAGACTTGTTTAATCTAAGATTTATTAATGGAAAAATGCAATGCGTTTTAGCAGAGATCAGGCACAACTAATTAAAATTGATTAGATTGCAATGATTCAGTGGTACAGGAAGAGAGGGGAATATTGGGGCCAACATTTCAAAAAATATGATCAAACTTCCACGACATTAGCATGCTGGTGTGGAATGTGATATTTATACAGTGGGCATTGAAGAGAAGATCAAATTGCCTTTTTATGTAAGAAATTGGATAAGGAACAGGAATCAAGTAAATCCAAAGTGTAATTTTCTCATGAACATGAATTGATGGGATGTGTTCAGGTCAAAGATAATGTGTGTCGTTATCCAGCCAAGGCAGGAATCTGACATTTCTTTGGCCTTGGTATAAAAATTTAAAGTGACATGCTTTTATTTTCCACTGGGACAGCTGTTACAATTCTCCAGTGAGAACTGGCCCCAGCTGGCACATTTTAAATGGAAATACATGTGGATAATAACCATAGACTCTTGTGCTCGGCCAGAGAACCAGGAATCAAATTAAGGGTAAGGAAAAGCTTTGTTTATATTTTGTTTGCTTTTAAACCATTCCAGAGACTTGATTACACATTATTAGCATGGATATTATGGAGGAGAGACCCTAGGAGCCAAAATAGCACATTTAGCATTGAGATTCCCTAGTTGTGTGTGTGTACCTGTACACACACAGATCTTCCCTTGTGCGCAAAACTAAGATGAATAGAATGTATACCAATTTGCTCACAATTCTTTGTATGTGGGGAATGACGCTACTCAGGGCCAAAAGCAACTACATTTTAAATCCACTTTTATTTTTGGCAGTATCACACCAAGTGTGGGATCTTAGTTCCGCTACCAGGGATTGAACACTTGCCCCTCACATTGGAAGCACAAAATCCTAACCACTGGTCTACCAGGGAAGTCCTAAATTGACTTTGATCTTCTTCCCTTCAGGGAGGAACACTGCCTTTTCCGTCTCTTATTGGTACCCAAGGGCCCAGTGGCCTACCCAAGGCTATAGCTCTTAAGCAACAATTGTGGATCTGAAAATGGCTGAATTCCTTGGGGATTGTTGGGGAAATCACTTATTGTGCTACTTGCCTTCTCTAGTTAATGTTTGGCACTTCTTATTTGGGAGTCAGGACTGTGATGTAAGTACTGGGGGAAATGATGAAAAGGGCATAGGAGGAGGAAGGAAGAAGAACCCACTATTCAACGTTCCTGTCACTCCCATTTCACTGATGAGGGAGCAGATACAGGGTTCAATTTGCCAAATCACACAGCTAGGACACACCAGCTCCATCACTGGAAGCCAGACTGCCAAGACCAAAGAATCCGTATTTCACACCACACTACATTGTTTGTCATCTAAGTTCGTCACGTTTTCCCCGAGTGTTAGAACTGAACAGCGCTTGCACATTTTAAGGAACATCTTCAGTTGTTTGATGACAAATGTAATTTTCCAACTGGCAGAAAGAAACAATACTTGGCTATTCTCTCTGGGTGGGACTCACCCCAGTGACCATTGCGCTTGGTCAGAAGTGTGTTCTGAGCACAATGACGCTCACAGCCGAGTCCTCTGCCTCGTCATAAATGAGAAAGTGTATCTCCCAGCACTTTGCCTTCTGTTGTCATCTGACAGATTTCAGGGTCCCGTGCGGTCTGTTCAGTGAGAGACAACGGTGCTCAGGCACGCACCGCCGGGAAGCTCATGGGGCGGCCAAGTCCTCCTTTACGTGCAGCAGTCTACAGTCTTCCCTGACTTCACACATCTGAACGGAGAGGAGATTTTGCACGTTGCAAAGATAACTTGACTTACAGAGTGCTTAGAAATTATACTCAAACAGTGCTGCGATGAACATTGGGGTACACGTGTCTCTTTCAATTCTGGTTTCCTCGGTGTATATGCCCAGCAGTGGGATTGCTGGGTCATATGGCAGTTCTATTCCCAGTTTTTTAAGGAATCTCCACACTGTTCTCCATAGTGGCTGTACTAGTTTGCATTCCCACCAACAGTGTAAGAGGGTTCCCTTTTCTCCACACCCTCTCCAGCATTTATTGCTTGTAGACTTTTGGATAGCAGCCATTCTGACTGGTGTGAAATGATACCTCATTGTGGTTTTGATTTGCATTTCTCTAATAATGAGTGATGTTGAGCATCTTTTCATGTGTTTGTTAGCCATCTGTATGTCTTCTTTGGAGAAATGTCTGTTTAGTTCTTTGGCCCATTTTTTGATTGGGTCATTTATTTTTCGGGAATTCAGCTGCAGAAGTTGCTTGTATATTTTTGAGATTAATTGTTTGTCTGTTGCTTCATTTGCTATTATTTTCTCCCATTCTGAAGGCTGTCTTTTCACCTTGTTTATAGTTTCCTTTGTTGTGCAAAAGCTTTTAATTTTAATTAGGTCCCATTTGTTTATTTTTGCTTTTATTTCCAATATTCTGGGAGGTGGGTCATGGAGGATCCTGCTGTGATTTATGTCGGAGAGTGTTTTGCCTATGTTTTCCTCTAGGAGTTTTATTGTTTCTGGTCTTACGTTTAGATCTTTAATCCATTTTGAGTTTATTTTTGTGTACGGTGTTAGGAAGTGTTCTAGTTTCATTCTTTTACAAGTGGTTGACCAGTTTTCCCAGCACCACTTGTTAAAGAGGTTGTTTACAATAGCCAGGACATGGAAGCAACCTAGATGTCCATCAGCAGATGAATGGATAAGGAAGCTGTGGTACATATACACAATGGAATATTACTCAGCCATTAAAAAAAATACATTTGAACCGGTTCTACTGAGATGGATGAAACTGGAGCCCATTATACAGAGTGAAGTAAGCCAGAAAGAAAAACAACAATACAGTATACTAATGCATATATATGGAATCTGAAAGATGGTAACGATAACCCTATATGCGGGACAGAATGAGAGACACAGATGCATGGAACAATTTTATGGACTCTGAGGGAGAAGGTGAGGGTGGGACGTTCTGGGAGAATGGCATTGAGACATGTGTATTGTCATATGTGAAACAGAGCACCATTCCATGTTCGATGCATGTGACAAGGGCTCGGGGCCGGGGCAGTGGGATGATCCAGAGGGATGGGAGGGGGAGGGAGGTGGGTGGGGGGTTCGGGAAGGGGAACACATGTAAACCCATGGCTGATTCTTGTCAATGTATGGCAAAAACTATTACAATATTGTAAAGTAATTAGCCCCCAAGTAAAATAAATAAATTTATTAAAAAAAAAAAAAAAAAAAAAGAAATTATACTCAAAACGTAAATGCCTCTTCTTTGTCTTGGAAAATATGCTGCAGAATATAGCCTTCGCTCACTGCTTAAGGACCATTCTTGGCATCCTGGCACCGGTGGAAAAGTTCAAGGTCATTTAGGGCACTCTGATTCCCAGGACATGCATCTTCCTCCAGACTGTTAGTCCTTTTTCAAAGAAGAGTTTTCACTGTGAAATAGTGGAGTCACTCTCTACATTGTTTTCCGAGTGGAGCTCATTCTGTCTTTATCCTCCCCAGATAATTAAAACTGTTTGAAAACCAACATTCACTAGTTCCCCTCTCTACTTCATTGCTCTTCAGATCAAAAATCCCAAGTTCCTTCAATTTCCCCACAGGCAGTTTTCTCCCAGACTCCAACAATTCTGACCTCTGGCCTTTGTACCGTCTCTGAATCCACTTGCAAGTATTATTCTTATTCCAAACCATCCACTTTAACACAGATATCCAAACATGGTCCAGACAGCACCACAATCTTACCAGTCATGGCACAGAAGTAAATTTGCCCTGATCATCAAACACTAATTGTAGCAAAAGGACAAAACCCTTTCCCCTGTCCCTTTTTCTGGAGCTTCACTTTGAATTGCATTTCATTACAAATTTCCTGGTATTTCTTTTATAAATTCTTAGGTTAAAGATAATGACATCTTACAAAAAGCAAGTTTTGAAATTAAACGTAACAATTCTCAATACTTTCTATGGAGTTTCACCTTTAAAAATGAATCATTGTCTCACGAATAAAAATAATTTTCAAAAACTATACTTTTCTTTCCAGGATATATTTTGTGCTATTTTGCTGGAAAAGAACAATGATAGAACCTGATAGCAGGCAACAGAAATTCTCTTTTGAAAGTTTTGGTTACTTTACCCCCTCCAAAAAAAAATCCTTTTTTCCCCCCTATTGTTCAATCAGCAACACATCCTCTAAATCTGCATAGCTGTCATATTATGAATTCCAGAGTAAGGAACTCAAATATGTTTAGACATAGCCATTCCCTAATTGGGTTTCCCTGGTGGCTTAGATGGTAAAGAATCTGTCTGCGATGTGGGAGACCCAGGTTTGATCCCTGGGTTGAGAAGATCCCCTGGAGAAGGGAATGGCAACCCACTCCAGTATTCTTGCCTGGAGAATTCCATGGATAGAGGAGCCTGGTGGGCTACAGTCCATGGGGTCGCAAAGAGTCAGACAAGATGAACTAATAACACTTTCACTTTCGCATTCCCTAATTTCTTCCATATGAGCCTCTTTGTGACACACATGTTCCTCTCTTTGTCCCAGAGGAAACTGTCTCACATACATGTCCCATAGTCTCCGAGGTTTCCTATAGACTCACTTGCAGCCCATTTCTTTTTCCTTTTTTTGACTATTTTTAAAGTCTTCATTGAATTTGTTACACTATTGCTTCTGTTTTATATTTTGGTTTTTTTGACACGAAGCGTGTGAGATCTTAGTTTCCAGATGAGGGATTGAACCCACAACCCCTGCGTTGGAAGGTGGAGTCTTAACCACTGGACCACCAGGAAAGTGCCACCCGTTTCTTGCTACTAGTTTATAAAGCTACTCATTAGTTCCTGACAGCAAAGTCATCTACTCTCCCTTAATACTTGCTTCCCTAGATTAACGTGTCTCACCTCCACCCTTGAGCCTGTCAATGGCAATAAAATAAACCAAGAGCCTTTCTTTGGGGCTTTTATTGCCTCCTCTGTCCAGGAGGGATGGGGGTAGACAGGGTGACTGGGGAAAACTGGCCTCAGCAGGTGATGATGCTATAGATTGCAAACTGGAGAAGCATCCTGGCTAAGGCTTATTAGCCAGAATATGATGTAGCCGAAGTCCATTTCTGCTGCCCTATCCCTCAGCTCATGTTACTTCCTCCATTTTCAAAAGATATATTTATTCCTTTAGAAAACAATAGCCCAGGTTTCCACACTGTGGTGCCCCATGCGGGTCCTTTCCATCATCTAAACATTCTTATCCAGTTACTGACTATATAACAGCCCACTTGGAAAAAATGATGGTGAAACCTGGCAGGCATCACATTCAATTTAACAGTTGCCTTCCACCCTTTGATGAATTTCAGTCATTGAAGCTGAGTAAGGAGGAAAGTATTTTAGACAGGGGCCCTTTGTAAGTAGCATGTTTTTAAATTATTTTGACAGTTTCTAACTTTTTTGTGCATTGTTGTCTCCTGAGTAGCAGGTAATTTGAGTGAGGTAGACAATTATGGAAAAAGGAAACACTAAATTTGGAAAGATCCACCATGCAAACCTTAATTGGAGCCTGTTAACAGAATCTTAGCACCTCTACAGTGAGACTCAAGAGAGAAAGAGGTCAGGCAGGCCACACTGGTTGCTATTTAACCTGGAATGTTTCTGGAAGAAAACAAAATAGATCCTTGAGATGCGCTTGCTTTGCATCAATATTTCATTTATATTTTGGGAAATAAATGAACTGTGGAAAAAGAGGCATTAGGTAATTCAATGCCCACAAGAGATTATATTAAAGTAGACGTACAGCTCTAACTAGACCAGTGAGAGAATTTAGTTATCTGATGAACAAGTTGCAGCAGGTTGAATTATGCCCACAGCCCCCTGCTATAAAAGATGTACCTTATTTGGAAAGGGGGGTCCTTACCGAGGTAATCAAACTAAGATGAGGTCATGCTGGCATAAAGTGGACCTTAGTCTAATATAGAGCTTCCCCGATGGACGGCTCAGTGGGTAAAGAATCCCCCAGCAATGTGGGAGACACAGTAGATGTGGGTTCAATGTGTGGCTCAGGAAGATCCCCTAGAGAAGGAAATGGCAGCCCACTCCAGTATTTTTGCCTGGAGAATCCTATGGACAGAAGAGCCGGGCAGGCTACAGTCCATAGGGTCTTGAAAGAGTCAGACACAACTGAGCGACTAAGCACACAATCTAATACGACTAGTGTCTCTATAGGAGAAAGAAGAGTGACCTTTGGAGACAGAGACACAGACTCCTCAAAAAAAAAAAAAAAAATGAAGCAGGACTCCTGGGATAAAAAGCAGGTTCCAGGCTGATATAGGGAAATGACAAGATAGAATTAGACTACATGGTACCTTGAAACAGAAAACTGCACAAAGGCAGCGGGGTGGGGAGTGGGGTGGAGACTTGTCAAAAGATCACAGGAGTTGACTTGAAGGCACTTAGCCTGGTCAAATTCAGGACAATGTAAACAGTATATGCATAACAATGCATTGCGATTCACTGACTAAAACAGAAATGAACTAGTAAAAAAAAAAAAAAAGGAATACATGAAACAAAAAAATAATAATAAATGAGGAAAGAAAGCTTTTCCTTATGGTAGAACGCCAACCTGTAACCATAGGAACAAAGATGGAAGGGTGATGACCATCTGGTGACCAACACAGTCGTCACTGACAAGCAAGAGACACACGTGGTGCTAGAGCCATCGAGTGGGATTTCTGTAAGAAGCAGGATATTAGCATCATCTCAGCAAGTGCCTGGGAAATATTTGCTGGATTCAACAGGGAACAACATGGTGACCTTATACTGAAGAACCAGGGCAGACATAGGGTGAAGGTGCTCTGCTGGTGGGGCTGGGGTGACACATGGGGGGCCCATCAATGACTACCTGGTTTCCAGCCTTGAGATGGGTATGTGAGGGGCTCTGGTAAAACACCAGACCCCATAAGGGAATTCTGGGGAATGAAAGACCCTTTCCCCTTCCATTTATCAACGTCAAAAGGGAGAAAGACACTAAAGACTCTTTGAGACCAAAGGAGCTTGAAACTGAAGGACAGCTAAATGAAGCATGTGATTCTGGGTCCTGAGCCAGAAAAATTAAAGGGACATTGCTGGGAATTTGGTGCAATGAGAGTGGAACGTGTGAGCTGGTGGGAAGCTTTTTCCCAAGGCTGACTTCCTGGTTTGGAGGTTTCTGTGTTGCTAATGTATGATGGTTTCCTTGTTTGTTTTCAAAGTACATATTAGAATTTTGCATAGGTTGCTAGGGCAATTGTTAAAAAATAAATCTATTCTATAGTGTATCTTTGTCTTCATCTCTGCTCACAGTAAGAGACCGTTGATACTGGTGAGTGTGTGTGTGTGTGTGTGTGTGTGTGTGTACACCTGCATGGATAGAGATGAGAGAGGGTAGGTCATAGAACAAATGTGGTAAAATGCTAACAAATGAGGAATTGGGGAGTATAATGTGAAAGTCCTTGGTGTTAATTCAAATTTTATCTGTAAGTTTTAAATTATTTCTAGAAAATAAAATTAATTTTTCAAAGGTGAATGGCAAGTGGGATTCTGGACCTAAAGATGGCTTCAACCCGCTAGAAATTTCCACTGCACCAGTGTCAGATGCTTTCTCGTGAGGCTTTTTTCTTAATGTGTTCGGGAAATGGGAAATATCAAAAGAGGAACTGAATGGCCAAAAGCCAAACCTGCCCTTCTCCAGCCAAATCCCGGCAGGAAAACAAACCAAGACTTCAGGGGGCCCTCAAGGCGCCAACCCTGCGCACCAGCCACCCTTTATCCCAGCATCTCAGCGTCCCTGCTGAGGTCATGCTGCTGTGTGAGGGCTCTGACCTCCCTCCCCACCTGGGGGATCCTGCTCCCCTTTCCTGCTGAGTGATGGTGGAGGAAGCTGATCTTGGTGGGTATGGATGGGCATTTCCTCCTCATATCAATGTAGCAGAATAAAGCCAGACAACATTCCGTCCTTCCCACGCCAGAGTCCATGGGCTCACAGGGGACCTCGCTCACACCCTTACTTCACAGCAACAACGCATCATGAGTCAGGCATCTGCTTCCCCTGGCTGGTGACAGAGGGGCCCAGTGATGACCTGTATCAACATCACCACTCAGAGTTAACAGGTGCTGCCAGTCACTATCCCTTCTTCATGGAGGCATCCATGGAGACACAGGGGAGCTGAAATCCCACCCCATTCTTCTCCAACCAAGCACTCTGGGCCAGCATTCCTCTTCCACCTGGGTGGTGTCCACAGGGCCCAAGAAGAGGGTCACACACCCACCACATCCATCCTCCTGCTTCACCGGAGGATGGCCTGATGGGAAGACAAAGAGAGACAGGAGGAGAGGATGTTAAACAGGGACTCATAACCGCAGAAGCATCCATGACAAAATAAAAATCCATCCATCACACCAAGAACCAGGAAAAGTACAAGTTGAATTAAAAAAAAAAATCAAGAGACATCACAACATGATGACCAAATGTCTAAATTATCTGACATGATTTCCAGGTGGTCAGATAACAATCCTTATAATAACCCTTCTACAAGCAGATATGAGTTCTAATTAAGTAAGTGAAAAAAATAGAAAATCTCAGCAACAATATTATTTTCTTAAAAAAGAATCAAATGAAAATGACACAATTGGAAAGGAAATGGAATAAAAATTTCAGTGAATGAGATGAATATTCAAGTGGAGATTACAGAGAATAGAATCAGTAAATTTGAGGACAGATACATAGAATTTGCCCAATATGAACAACAGAAAAAATAGATGGAAAAAAACTCAGTGTCTTGTTGGGAGCTGAGAAATCATAAGTAAAGAGCTAACATTCATATCCCCAGGTTCTTAGAAGTAGAGGTGAAGAACGCAAGTGAAATGAAAAAGAAAAATTTTTATATAATGGCTCAAAAAAAGTCCCCAAATTTAGCAAAAAGAAACAAAATACAGATCTACAATTCAAGAAGCTGAGTAAAACTCAAATAGGAAAACTAAAAGAAATCACTGTTCATGACACATCATAATTAAACTTCTGAAAACTAAAAACAAAGGCAAGAATTGACAAGGGCCAGAGAGAAATGATGCATGGCCGATGGGAGGACCAATCAGTGATGGCAGATTCCTCATCCGAAACCTCGGAAGCCAGAAGAAAGGGCCAACTCACCTTTCAAGTTCTGAGATCAAAGGACTGTGAGATGAGAATTTCCATCTGGTGAGAATGCCCTTCATGAGTGGAGGAAGAATGCAGACATTTTCCCAGGGGGAAAACTAAGACAAATATCACTAACAAACCCACCCTGAAAGAGCAGCTCAAGGAATGAGTCTTAGGAAACAAATCTTGGAATTCTAAAGTTCCAAGAAAAAAGAACATATGTAGAGGAAATACTTATGACAATTATATTGAAACCACGGAGAGAAAAAGAGATTTAAATGAAAGTGAGGTTTCTACATTTCACGTGCAGGGACAAAACTTTGGTAGAGGAGGCTGTGTGAGTGAAATACGTGTGTTATAACACCAAGAACACTAAGAAAATTGTACACAGTGAGATAATCAGGAACACCATAAATAAGTGAATGGAATCTAAAGCTTTCACATTCCTGATCTCTTAAAGATTAACCATTAAAGTGAATCTTTAAGAAGAAGTGAATATGTTTGAGGCATAGCAAATGAGAAAAACAAAGTATGGCAGGGAGAAGAGAGAAAGACAGAGACAAGGATGTAGAGAGAGGGAGAGAGGTTGATTTCATTTGCAACATAGAGATGAGAAACAGAACAGTATTGTAAAAATCAACAAAAGCATCGAAGAGCGAAAAGAGCTGTTTTCTGAAGCACGCACATAGGTTACTGTTTGTGTATGTTCACTAGCTAAAGTCATGTCTGACTCTTTTGTGACTCCATGGACTGTACCCCACCAGGCTCCTCAGTCCATGGGATTCTGCAGGCAAGCATACTGGAGTGGGTTGCCATTTCCTTCTCCAGGGGATCTTCCCGACCCAGGGATCGAACCCAGGTCTCCCACATTGCAGGCAGACAATTTAACCTCTGAGCCACCAGGGAAACCACCAAGAACACTGGAGTGGGTTGCTATTCCATTCTCCAGGGGATCTTTCTGAGCCAGGAATAGAACTTGCATCTCCTGCATTGTCAGGTGGGTTCTTTACCACTGTGCCACCCAGGAAGCCCAACATAGGTTACTGTGGCGAGTGTTAAAATATAAATAAATATGTTTTAAAGTTTATCTCCTTTAAAAGAAAATGGTTCTTCTAACTCTTCAGAATGTTTAACTTGTCACTTCCTTTCTTCACATGCCTCTGTCTCAAAAATTACAGAATGATCTCTGTTCGTTTCCAGAGCAAACCATTCAATATCACCGTAATCCAAGTCTATGCCCTGACCAGTAATGCTGAAGAAGCTGAAGTTGAATGGTCCTATGAAGACCTACAAGACCTTTTAGAACTAACACCCAAAAAAGATGTCCTTTTCATGATAGGGGACTGGAATGCAAAAATAGGAAGTCAAGAAACACTTGGAGTAACAGGCAAATTTGGCCTTGGAATACAGAATGAAGCAGGTCAAAGGCTAATAGAGTTTTTCCAAGAGAACGCACTGGTCATAGCAAACACCCTCTTCCAACAACACAAGAGAAGACTCTACACATGGACATCACCAGATGGTCAACACCGAAATCAGGTTGATTATATTCTTTGCAGTCGAAGATGGAGAAGCTCTATTCAGTCAGCAAAACAAGACTGGAAGCTGACTGTGGCTCAGATCATGAACTCCTTATTGCCAAATTCAGACTTAATTTGAAGAAAGTAGGGAAAACCACTAAACCATTCAGATATGACCTAAATCAAATCCCTTTGGATTATACAGTGTAAGTGAGAAATAGATTCAAGGCATTAGATCTGAAAGACAGAGTGCCTGAAAAACTATGGACAAAGGTTCATGACATTGTATAGGAGACAGGTATCAAGACCATCCCCAAGAAAAAGAAATGCAAAAAAGCAAAATGGCTGTCTGAGAAGGCCTTACAAATAGCTGTGAAAAGAAGAGAAGGGAAAAGCAAAGGAGAAAAGGAAAGATATTCCCATCTGAATGCAGAGTTCCAAAGAATAGCAAGGAGAGATAAGAAAGCCTTTCTCAGTGATCAGTGCAAAGAAATAGAGGAAAACAATAGGATGGCAAAGACTAGAGATCTTTTTAAGAAAATTGGAGATACCAAGGGGACATTTCATGCAAAGATTGGCACAATACAGGACAAAAATGGTAGGGACCTAACAGAAGCAGAAGATACTAAGAAGAGGTGGCAAGAACACACAGAAGAACTGCACAAAAAAGATCTTCACGACCCAGATAATCACGATGGTGTGATCACTCACCTAGAGCCAGACATCCTGGAATGCGAAGTCAAGTGGGCCTTAGGAAGCAACACTACGAACAAAGCTAGTGGAGGTGATGGAATTCCAGTTGAACTATTTCAAATCCTGAAAGATGATGCTGTGAAAGTGCTGCATTCAATATGCCAGCAAATATGGAAAACTCAGCAGTGGCCACAGGACTGGAAAAAGTCAGTTTTCATTCTAATCCCAAAGAAAAGCAATGCCAAAAAATGCTCAAACTACTACACAGTTGCACTCATCTCATATGCTAGTAAAGGAATGCTCAAAATTCTCCAAGCCGGGCTTCAGCAATATGTGAACCATGAAATTCCAGATGTTCAAGCTGGTTTTAGGAAAGGCAGAGGAACCAGAGATCAAATTGCTAACATCTGCTGGATCATCGAAAAAGCAAGAGAGTTTCAGAAAAACATCTATTTCTGCATTATTGACTATGCCAAAGCCTTTGACTGTGTGGATCACAATAAACTGGAAAATTTTGAAAGAGATGAGAATACGAGACCACCTGACCTGCCTCTTGATAAATCTGTATGCAGGTCAGGAAGCAACAGTTACAACTGGACATGCAACCACAGAAAGAAAGTGAAGTCCCTCAGTCGTGTCTGACTCTTTGCGACCCTGTGGACTGTAGCCTACCAGCTCCTCCATCCATGGGATTCCGCAGGCAAGAATACTGGAGCCAGTTGCCATTTCCTTCTCCAGGGAATCTTCCCAACCCAGGAATTGAACCCAGGTCTCCTGCATTGCAAGCAGACGCTTTACCCTCTGAGCCACCAGAGAAGCCCTGGAACAACAGACTGGTTCCAAATAGGAAAAGGAGTATGTCAAGGCTGTATATTGTCACCCTGCTTATTTAATTTATATGCAGAGTACATCATGAGAAACACTGGGCTGGAGGAAGCACAAGCTGAAATCAAGATTACCAGGAGAAGTATCAATAACCTCAGATAAGCAGATGACACCACCCTTATGACACAAAGTGAAGAACTAAAGAGCCTCTAGATGAAAGTGAAAGAGGAGAGTGAAAAAGTTGGCTTAAAACTAAACATTCAGGAAACTAAGATCATGGCATCTGGTCCCATCACTTCATGGCAAATAGATGGGGAAACAGTGGAAATGGTGACAGATTTTATTTTGGGGGGCTCCAAAATCACTGCAGATGTTGACTGCAGCCATGAAATTAAAAGATGCTTACTTCTTAGAAGAAAAGTTATGACCAACCTAGACAGCATATTAAAAAGCAGAGACATTACTTTGCCAGCAAAGGTCTGTCTAGTCAAGGCTATGGTTTTTCTGGTAGTTATGTATGGATATGAGAGTTGGACTATAAAGAAAGCTGAGCACCAAAGAATTGACACTTTTGAACTGTAGTGCTGGAGAAGACTCTTGAGTGTCCCTTGGACTTCAAGGAGATCCAACCAGTCCGTCTTAAAGGAAATCAGTTCTGAATATTCATTGGAAGGACTGATGCTGAAGCTGAAACTCCAATACTTTGGCCACCTGATGGTAAGAACTGACTCATTTGAAAAGATCCTGATGCTGGGAAAGATTGAAGGCAGGAGGAGAAGGGGATGACAGAGGATGAGATGGTTGGATGGCATCACCGACTCAATGGACATGAGTTTGGGTAAATTCTGGGAGTTGGTGATGGACAGAGAGGCCTGGCGTGCTGCAGTCCATGGTGTTACAAAGAGTCGGACACGACTGAGTGACTGAACTGAACTTATCTGGTCAAGACTTTACCAAATCTTGTTGCTTCTGCCTCAGTAAGATTTCTTGAATCTATGCTTATTTCTACCTAATTTTAGGTGAAGGGAGGAGAGATTTGCTCCTACTCGAAGTAACCTGGAAATGACTGACTTGTAGTAGAAGTCCCCTTCCTCAATGGCAGTCTTGCTCCCACCCAAGCCCCCTTTTTTCATGCTAATTTTCTTCTCACCCCAGGTGTTCCCTAAAAGGGGATTACAGGTAAGTCTTGGATGCCTCAATGTGGGTTTAAATGAGCAGCTCATTTCTGTCAGATTTATCTGTACTGAGAGACTTGTTTTCTCTTCTGTAAGTTTAGTTACATGGGAAGAAATGGGACTGAAGTTTGGGTTTTAGAAGAGACCTCACTGTGTTCAGTAAATGCTTGATGCCATGTAGGGGTCACTTTCTCCATCTCTCAGCTGCCATTGTACAAGGGAGGAGGTCTTCAGTCTGGATCCCAGCAAGCTGAAGGTGGAACATGGCTGGGCAGCAGGGCTGTACATTCTCTGCCCTGTCCCTTCACCCCATGGTAGGAAATTGGGACGAAATTGTCATGTATGCCCAGTTACCACCACGTGCCCTGTGGGAAAGGAACAGCCACGTCTTCTCCACAGGCGACAGGGCATGGAGGTGGCTGGTGGAGGACAGAGAAGCAGGGGAAGAGGATTGAGGAACACCTGCCGTCTCACCTGTGATGCTCCCACGTTTCTCAGTGGGTGTGATTTGATGCACAATGTTTCTGCAAAATAGATCTTGATTCCCTTAGAGAAAATATTGCAAATCACACATTCTGTTTGATTCTATCTTTTTTTTTATTGAAGCACAGCTCATTTACAATATCATGTTCCTCTTGGGCATACAACAAAGTGCTTCCATTATACATATACACACATATATGTAAATATATGTTCAGATTATTTTCCATTGTAGGTTATTACAAAATATTGAGTAGGGTTCCTTGTGCTATACAGTAGGTCTCTGTTGGGTTGTCTGTTTTATATATAGTAATGTGTTGTTGGATTACCTATATTATTTATAATAGTGTATTGTTGGATTATCTATTTTATATATAGTCGTGTGTATCTGTGTTAATCCTAACCTCCTAATTTATTCCTGCTCCCACTCCGTTTCCTCTTTGATAACCGTAAGTTTGTTTTCTATGTCTGTGACTATCTTTCTGTTTTGGAAATAAGTTCACTTGTATCTTTTTTTAAGATTCCATGTTCAAGTGATATCATGATATTTATCTTTTTCTGTCTGGCTTCCTTCAGTTTAGTGTGATGATCTCCAGGCCCATCCATGCCACTACAAATGGCATTACTTCATTCTTTTTAATGGCTGAATAATATCTCATATATATATATATAAATTAAATATAAATATATATAAATGAGATATTATACCACATCTTCTTTAGCCATTCAATTGTCCATGGACATTTAGGTTGCTTCTATGTCTCAGCTATTGTAAATAGCCCTATAATGAACATTGAGGTACATGTTTCTTTGTGAATTATGGTTTTCTCCAGATGCCCAGGAGTGGGATTGTTGGGTCTTAGAGTGGATCTGTTTTTGGTTTTTAAAGGAACCTCTTTACTGTCCTCCCTAGTGATTTTAAGAATTTACATTTCCACCAAGAGAGTATAAGAGTTCCTTTTTCTCCACACCCTCTCCAGCATTTATTATTTGTGGGGATTAACTTCCAAAATGTGCAAACAGTTCATACAGTTCAACACCATTCTGTGTCGTCATGGTATGTTAAGTTGTCATGGTTCAGCAATCTTGTTGAAAAAGAAAAGCATTGTTTAAACAGCAGTCTGAAAATCTTCAAATGCTGCCTCTCCAGAGTCATCCCATTGGTTTGATTATCCCTAAATTCCAGTCAAAAGAAGATTTTCTCAACCATTTACCTTATTTTAATCAAGATTTGAGATAGCTCAATGAATACCTCTGTAAAGATGACTGAAGAAAACAATGACATCAAAGAATAATCAAGACTAACATCAAAGTTTTCCACCATGGGACCAGGTGTGGGAGACTGTTGTGGTTTCTGATTGGTGTTAATTTGAAGTTTTTTGTATAAGTCCTTACCATCCACAGTAATAGAATAGTTGTATGTCTCAGGTGTCAAGTTACATGCAAACTGTTCCGACCGAGACAGTTGGAATACATTTAAAATGTAGGGACTGCCTGTGGTGAAAGGCATTTTGCTCTGACTACCAGCTCTGTTGGAAGCACTGAGTGCTCCCTGGTGTCCTAGAGCAGAATGTTTGTCACTGTTGAAGGCAGAGGCTGCTGGATCCACGAGAGATGGCAACTCCGTCCCCATTCTCTGCATGGTGGGGACATTGTTCTGCTGGGCTGGGACCTCAGGCAAGACAAGAGAGGCCAGATGTCCTTTCTATTGATGACACCTCTGTTGATCATATTGTGAAACACTCAAGCACAGTGTCTCAATGAAGCACCAACACAATTGGAAAGAAAGTATATTTTGATAAGAACATCTTGAAGTGCTGTGCTGGGTGCTGTGGGGAGTGACCTAGACTGCCAAAGGGGCCCCAGCAAAGAGGAGGCTTGGGGGAATGTCTCAGAGTCACAGACTCTGAAAATAGAGGGAATGGTTTTGTTTTGCTTTTTATTTAATCACCAATATCTGCTAGGGAAGCTCAAACACTTCAGGAGCATTTGTCTTTGTGATTCATGATAAAAGACGAAAGACATGAAAGAGCTGCTCAGAATTACTTTCCTTTACTGTAGCCCAACAATAATATCTTTAGTGTGAAGCCATGGAAAAGGGTGTCACATTAACCATATGAAATGCATTTACTTCCTTGTCAATGTTAAGCCACTCAAAGGAGTATTTGATGAGAAAATTGAATGAGCAAAAGGTTAAAAACAATTGATATTTCTCAGAATTCAAAATTCAATTTTGTGTACAACTATTATGTACCATGTGTCTTTTCTTCACTTCTACCATCAGTTCATTTAAGATGCAATTATTTGGTGACAGTATACATACATATATATGTGTCTATATTCATTTTAAATATGAGAATGATTTTTTAAAGATAAATTTCTATTTTCTGCTTTGTTGCAATTTAATTGTCAGTTGTTTGGTCATTGCATTTATACTCAATACTCTGAGGAGTGCAATCATTAATTTTACATCAACTTGACTGGATGTAGCTGGTAAAAGATTATTTCTGGGTGTGTTTTTCAATGTGTTTCTGGGGGTCTGAATAGAACAAAAGCAGGAGGAAGGGTGAATTTGCTATTTCTTGAGCTGGGATGCACTCCTGCCCTCAGCACGGCCCTAGTTCTCAGGGGCTTCAGACTTATCCTGATCTACCCCATCTGCTTTCCTGAGCCTCTGCCTTGCACACAGCAGATTGTGGGGTTCTTTGCTTTCATAATCACACAAGCCAATTTTTGTAATAAATCTCTTTATATCTACCTACATCTATATCATCAGTGTCTACTTACATCTGTTTACATCATCTATATCTATATATGGGCCTCCCCAGTGGTGTAGTGGTAAAGAATCCGCCTGCCAATGCAGGAGACGGGTTCAATCCCTGGGTCTAGAAGATCGCCTGGAGAAGGAAATGACAGCCCACTCCAGTATTCTTGCCTGGGAAACCCATGGACAGAGGAGCATGGCAGGCTGCAGTCCATGGAGTCGCAAAGAGCCAAACACGACTGAGTGACTTGTTCAGTCAGTGAACAACAACAACAACATATCTATATGTGCATTTCCTCCTGGATCTGTTTCTCTGCAGAACCCGGATTCATACAGGAAGTGTTTGATAACATGGGAGGGGGTGAGGAGAGGCGGTTTGTAGCTTTTGTCTATTTTTATGGAATAAATGCTCTCACCATGGACAAGTTAAAGCTCCCAATTTAACATCAATTGGCTTGAAATTATGACTATTTTGCAGAGTGTTTACAATCAGGTGCGCACCACTCCTATCTAGGAATCTATGCCCAGAAACTGTCCTCTGCCTTCCCTCTTTATTATACAAGATTGGAAGGACTAATATATTTATTGATAGCGAAAAATCAGAACCCTCTCCTGAAGAAGTTCCAGTGCTGTTGGAATACTGAGTTATCTGAAAAATAGAATAACATTGTAAGAGTTACATAAGAGACACGCCATCTGGAGAATCAGTCGAGCTTCAGTGCTGTTGGGTGATAAACCCTTTCTGGAGCTCTGGGCAGGCATGGGCCGGCTGCCTGACCTGCCTTGTTCCCTTGACCCCTCAGTCCCATTCTGCATAAGAAAGGAAAGAAAACGGCAGCTTGGTGAAGTGAAACTGCTTGGCCAAGCTCATGCAGGTGGTGAGTGACAAAGCTCATGTAACTCCAAGTGGAGTTTACTGACTAGAAGTTCTGAGGTTTACAGGAAGGTGAGGTAGCTATGCTTGGAAGAGACTGAGAGTGTACAGACAAGGCAAGTGTGGGATTATGGGTGAGATTTTAAAGCCTAGATAAGTATTTATAGTTAACAGCAAGGGGATATGTCTCATATAAGTCTCATATTATGTTGCCAGAATTCCTGGTTATTCTGTTTTGTTTTGTTTTTTTTACAATAGCCACATCATTATCCCGATTACACAGATTAAAAAAACTGAGAAAAATAGAAGTTAAATAATTCATCCAACATTTAATATTCAGAAAATTATTAAGCTGCAACTTCAGGCTCTTGCTGAAGCTCAAACATTTACTCTTAGCACTGCACAGCCCTTCTTGGTGGCTTTGTTTGGGGCACAATACAGATTTTCTTACCCTTGGATATTAGCCCTTTAGTTCCAATTTTCTATAAGATGTTCAGAGATCAAATATTGCTGTAACTGCTCCCAACTCCCTGTGGTTTTTCTCACTCTCTTAAAACCAACACTTTCTTAGAAAAGAAGATAGAAATTCAGGGGAGAGACAAGCAAAGACAAAGTTCCAAAGTCAACCCTGGCGCTTTCTCTTGCAGTGTGAGCCTGGGCCTCGAGGGGGCGTGTAAGAGAGTTGAACAGAAAATAATCAGAGAGATTATCTAACAAAATAATCGTACAAAAAACACACATTTTTTTTTTTTTTACAATTGTTAGTAGCTGGTACACAGGTACACATGCTGTGAATTGGAAGATATATTTGCAACTTAAATATTGATCAAAGTTTTCTGACAGCTAGACAATTAGTGCTTATCTAATTTAGTCTTCACAACAACCTTACTCCAGGTGGTCTGGTTATTATGCGAACGGTAAAGAGGCTAGCCCAGAGAAGTTAAGTGACTGGCCCAGGATCACACCATGTGTAAACGGTGGGGTGTGGGCAGGAACCCCTGTAGCACGACACCAGCATTCACTGTCTTACTCCTTGCCCTGTATTGTATCTGCATTTCACCACTACTGAATTCCATGAGTCTAATGCACAAAAAGTTGCTGCAAAGTAATTCTATTTATTTTGTTGTTGTTGATTTTTTTTATTGCCGCAAAATGCCAACCTCAGAGCCTCATTCTCGCAACTATAAAATGGGAGCCCTAAGAGTCCCTCTTTCATTCAGTTGAAAAGGTTAAAGTGCACAGTGCATGGGACATGAAAAGTTCTTAATTAATGAGGGCTGTTGTTATCTATCATTTGTTTTGAAAGATTTAATTTTTTAAGAGAAGATTCAGGTTCAGAGCAAATTAAGAGGGTGACACAGAGATTTCCTGTACGCGCCTACCCTACACCAGCACAGCCTCCCCTGTTGTCAGCAGAGCCCACGAGAGCCAGAAAGGAATTTTGAATTAACGTCCAGGCTTCACCTCTGAAACCTACTTCTTATTCCCAACCATTCCTCTCTTTGTTTACTCCGACTTGCCAAAGAAACAAATAAAAAGCGCTCAGTTATATTTGTTCTCCAAAGGAAATACCACTGTTGCAGAAAGAAGAAAGCAAGTAATTGACAGATGTAGCTTGAGGTAAGAAAACAAAGAAAGGCTGACACTTTATCTCCAGCCTCAACAGGGCAAGGGCACAAGACCACTTCCTCATCAACCACACCCTGAGCAGGGAGCCTCCCTGACTGGCAATTTTAAGCTCACAGACAGTGAAAACGAAGACACGAGCTCAGGAGCCAACAGCCACTGCGAAATTTCAAAACCCTGGAGGAGAGGAGCTTTCAAAACGGGACATCAGCCGCCACGTGATCACGAGAACCAATCACAGAAGAGATCAGACCCACACAGGAGCCAATGGGTAGCGATGCAATTTGTCAGTGGTCAACCAGGATCTCGCGGTGCCGAGGGGACCAGAATGCATTTGTCCAAGTATTTTGTTTTTTCTTTAACAGCGAAACAATGGAAACAGAGGTGAACGTGAAAGATGAGACAGCCCCCAGTCACTGCGTTTCTGAACAGAAACTCTTACAGGTCTGTGGATCACTGTGCAACTTTCTTCATTCTTTTTGACTTTTGATTCCGAGACTGGATGATCTCCACTGACTTACTTTCCAGCCCTTCTGTGAGTGCAAATGTGTTCTTGAACCCCTCTTACTAATTTTCATTTAAGTCATCATACTTTTTAACTGCAGAACTTTTACTTGATTCCATTTATAATTTATATCTCTTGATATTTTCTATTGGGTGAGATGTTATAATACTACATTATTGTAACTTTTCAGACAGTTTTCTTTATTTCTGAAAACATTTGTAATAGTTTAAAGTTTTTCTGTTACGTTCAATATCTGGGCCCCCTCAGACATATTTTCTGTTGACTGCTTTTTTCCCCTCTGAGTAGTATGTGGTGTATTTTCCTATTTATTTGCATGTCTTATTTTTTTGTTGTTAAAACCTTACATTTTTGACAATATATTGGAGAAACTCTGGTTTCAGATCTTTCCCCTTGACTCTGTTTTTGTTAGTAGGTATTTTCTGTTTAATTTTGTTTTTCTTACTGAAACTTTTTTGTGTGTGTATGTTGTATTTTTTTGTTAATTCTATAACTTCTGTAATTCCTACAGTTGGTTACTATTGAGTTTATAGCTGGATTTTTTAAAGTTGTTTTATTTTTAAGTCTGGTTTATACAACCCACAGGATTAGATCTTAAACAATCTACGTGGGAAGGCATGCCTTCAAACTTGGGAACGATTACAGGACAATGATAACTTTCTCTTTCTTTACCATCAGGGTTTCAGTGGGGGATCTTTCCCTTTCCGTCGTCTTTTCTGGGCAGACACAGACTTCCTTATGCATGCAACCTTCTAGATCTCTAAGAATATGTGGCAGCTTTTCAAAGTTCCCCAGAGTCATCTAATTCTCTGAAAATTCCCTTTAAATTCCTAGCGAGGCTCCGGCATGCCCCAAATGAGATCACCGACTCAGGCAGCTGCAGCACTGCGAGCCGATTGCCGTGTCTGGTCATACTCTTAGATGCGGCCCCTTTTATCCACTGCCAAACAAAAGAACAAAAAATACTAACAGATCCAAATCATAGCTAAGTATGGATATGAAATAAACTCAAGTAAGTGGCAGACATCTTTTACTATAGCTCTTAACGTATTATAAGACTAATTCACATTATAATTTTTGTTGCTCTCTATTCACTACGATTTATGGACTCCAGGTTTCCTACACGTTGCATTGTTTCTGTGTCCTTGTGGTATACAATCAGATATAATTAATTCTTTAAAAAAGCACACAGTTTGGATTGGATTGTTGGATTTAAGAATATCTACTGGTCACACAAAACAAAGATGAGAAAGACTTGGAACTGAATTAAAGTGATCACATATTTTTCATTATTTAGATTACTATTTCCATGGATGTAGAAAGTTAAGGTTTTCATTTATTCTTTCATTTTATCCATGGACAGTATTTTTGTTTTATTGAAATATGCTTTTGTTTAAGCATTCATGATGTACAATAAATTTCCTAATTTAACTCTGACCCATTTCAATGTAATTGATTATAAACAAACTTCTGATTCATGAATTTGAGGCTATTCATGGCAAAAAAGAATACTGAAAAAGTTTTTCAGCAGAGAATAAACATATGTTTAGAGCACTTGTTTCTAATTAAACTTCCACTTGAAAGTGCAGCAAAGAAAAAATTAATGTGATAAAAATTAACTTGGTAAACCTCAAGGCAATACGTATATAGCCATAAGATCAGGGTTTGAAAAACTAAAATTGTTCTAAAGTGAAAGTCACTCACTCGTGTCCAACTTCTTATGACCCCATGGACTTCGACTATACAGTCCATGGAATTCTCCAGGCCAGAATACTGGAGTGGGTAGCTGTTCCCTTCTCCAGGGGATCTTCCCAACCCAGGAATTGAACTGGGGTCTCCTGCATTACAGGCAGATTCTTTACCAGCTGAGCTACCAGGGAAGCCCCAAAATAGTTATAAATATGAAACAAAAAATAATATTGCTCTAATTGTGATTTATATAACTGAAATTATCATTTCAAAAAATTGAAACTGGTAGAAATGATTTTACCTCTCTAATTTAGTTGCCAGTATCTGGTAGTCTAGAAAAACCAGATGAATATACAAAAAGTGTGAATCTTAAAATATTGTAGAAACTCTGCTCTTAAGGATGAGAATTATCAGATTGATTAAGAGAGACTAGTTTTTCTGACTCCAACATAATCAGTGGCCTCATACAATATTTTATGTAAAATCATGGCCATGGATTTAAAATACTGCAGCTACCTCCCCTGGCTATCTATTGTCCATCAGGCTCACTTGTAATCCCGTTTCTCAAAACTGTACTAATCCTATAAAGCATACATTGTTCCTTAATGTTATCATCAAGTGTAATTTTCACAATTCTCTCAGAATTGATGTCATTACCAAGGGTTGAAGACAAGAACACCATTCACTCTTAAAATGATGGTGACTTCTATTCTGCATCTTTCACAGGCTATTGTCATCATAGCAGCAAGAGGAATGTGAGGTCCACCCAGACCAACATCACCAAGCAGCATCATCTCACTCACTGAATCTGCGTTTAATGATTCAGGTGGTAACATGCAAAGGCTGCTCGAGCCGTGTGCTACCCAGAGGTGAAGGCTTGGGAACAATTACAAGCAGAAGAACACTCTTCCGAGAGCTCCATCCTCCTATTGTCTCCCACTTTAATTCAAAGCATACACATGGCCCTGGGATGAATGCCCTTATTCTAAAATTGCTCTCATTCATTTTCCACCTATTTCTCTTTGAATGACTCATTGTACTACAGGAAGATTTTTACTCAGGCTGCCTCGTAAATCATGTCGAAGCCCTCTTACCAGCCCACATCTCATCACTCAGGTATACAGGTTACTTGTACAGGCGTATGTAAGCTTAGCCTCAATCACACTGCTGTCTTCTCAGCACAATACGTTAATTCTCAAATCCACATCTGTGCTTGTATACTGCCCTGGAAATATTCATTATTATGTATCAAAGAAACAATACTTCTCTAAAGTTCAAGTCAAACCTCCTCTTGGCAGATATGTGATATTTCACTATCACATGACTTCTTCATCTTCATGTTGGAGAAACAATTTGCTTTACTTTTGACAGAATCATTGTTTCTAATTCCTACTTTGGAATCATCAAATCATATGTGAGTTGAAGCAATCTTAGGGTCAGGCTAGCTTATTTTCCCATGTGGTTGTTGCTGGCTTTAAAGTACTCATACCATTGAAAGATAGATATTTTTCCTTATCAAAAAAGTTATGATGCTCTATAATTTTTGTGGGTTTTTAAGTAAACACTTTAATTTTAGAATGGGTTTTCATTTACAGAAACACTGTGAAGATGATACAGAAAGTACACGTGAAGCCCATACCCAAGGTCCCCTAATATCTTAGTAGAGTAGATTAGTATGGAATATTTCTCACAGTTAATGAACCAGTATTGATGCATTATCATTAACTAAAGACCACACATTATTCTGAGTTCCTCTAATTTTTACATAATGTCCTTTTTCTGTTCCAGAATCCCATGAAAGATACCACATTAATTTAGTCCTGGTGTCTCCCAACTTCCTCCTGGCTGTGACACTTTTTCAGACTTTCCTTCTTGGAGATGATTTTGACTGCTTTAATGAGTAGTGATCAGTATTTTGTAGCATACGCTGAATTGGGATTTCTTAGGAGCAGATTAGGGTTAAGTGTCTTTAGGAGGAAGACTATGGAGGCAAAGTGCTATTCTTATCACACCATCTGAAGGGTACCGATGGTCAACAGGACATTTCTGTTCATGCTGAGCTTGAGCAGGTGACTGAAGTGCTGTGTGTCCAGATTTTCCCACCATAAAGCCGTTATTTTACCTTTTTTCAATACTGTGGTCCTCAGGAGGAAGTCACCATGCAGAGCATGTTTATCTGATGCTCCTCCTTGGGGGTGGAGCATGAAATAAATATTAGGAATTCTTCCACATGGGAGATGTGTCTCCTCTTCCTCTCTTATTTATTTAATCCCTTATTTGTACCAGTGTGAATTTCTGGTTATTGATTTTATACTTTGCGTTACAATCCAATCAATACTACTATATTTATTTTCTTGCTCAATTGTTCTAGCTTTGGCTATGGCTCTTGTGTCCCTTGAAAAAATCCATCATTGTGTGTGTTTGACACAATCTTACTTTCTGACACTATCGGCCACTCCAGGATCACCTTGTGGTCCTAGAATCAGCCATTTCTCCAAGAAGCCATGCCATTGGGGAATGGTAAGAAACGAAGATTTAATGTTTAGTGTGCTCACTGCTAGTAGGAGTCACTGATTACAGATCCTTCCAGATGACAAGGCAAGGAAATATATGTGTATTAACCTACGCACACACATATGGATAAATATAGATGTAGTTATCAGTATCATAGTAACGTCTCTAATTCTAATCCATAACGACATAGGCAAGGAGATCAAACCAGTCAATCCTAAAAGAAAGCAATCCTGAATATTCATTGGAAGGACTGATGCTGAAGCTGAAGCTCCAATACTTTGGCCACCTGATGGGAAGAGCCAACACATTGGAAAGGACCTTGTGCTGGGAAAGACTGACGGCACAAGGAGAAGGGGACGACAGAGGATGAGTTGGTTGGATGGCATCACTGACTCCATGAACATGAGTTTGTGCAAACTCTGAGAGATGATGAAGGACAGGGAAGCCTGGTGTGCTGCAGTCCATGGGATTGCAAAGAGTCGGACACGACTGAGTGACTGAAAAAAAACCCTACATAGACTATTCCAGCCTTCCATTGGCTTATCTATAACCCTCCACTCCAACAATGAGAAAACTGGTGTCTACCACTCAATTACTTAGTTGTTCAGTTCCAGTTATGTGTGTAAGGTTTCAGAATTTCTCACAGGTACCTCTGTGGGGAACAACCTTATCACCTAGAGTACCTTGATTATGTGCAGTTTTTTGGGGGGGGGGCATTTAATCTTCGATTCCACTCATTTCCCATTGATTTCAGTTCAGTTCAGTTCAGTCGCTCAGTGGGGTCAGACTCTTTGCACCCCCATGGACTGCAGCACACCAGGCTTCCCTGTCCATCACCAACTCCTGGAGCTTACTCAAACTTATGTCCATTGAGTCGGTGATGCCATCCAAGCATCTCATCCTCTGTTGTCCCCTTCTCCTTCCACCTTCAATCTTTCCCAGCATCAGGGTCTTTTCTAATGAGTCAGTTCTTCCCATCAGGTGGCCAAAGTATTGGAGTTTCAGCTTCAGCATCAGTCCTTCAAATGAATATTCAGGACTGATTTCCTTTAGGATGGACTGGTTGGAGCTCCTTGCAGTCCAAGGGACTCTCAAGAGTCTTCTCCAACACCACAGTTCAAAAGCATCAATTCTTCGGTGCTCAGCTTTCTTTATAGTCCAATTATTACATCCATATATGACTACTGGAAAAATCATAGATTTGACTACATAGTCAGCATTTTTCGCCACCCTCCACCCTACCACCTGTCCTGCTTGGTGAGATTGTCTCACATCTGTAACAGTTAATTGTTTTGTCACATTCTGTATTCCACCCAGGGATCCTTGACAGCTTAAATTTATAGTTTCTTAATTTGCATACTTTGAGGTGTTCTTTGTGTGTAAATTTTATGGGTTTTGCCAAATGCCTCTTGTAATTTCTCCACCATTGCAGTATAACACGGAATAGTTTCACCCTCCTGAAAAAATCCCTCTGCATTACCAACCACCCATCACCCCAGTAAACACCAGGCAACCGAAGACCATTTTACCATCTCTATAGTGATGCTTTTTACAGAAAGCCCTGTCAATGGCTTCATGCATTATGTAGCCTTTTTAGACTGGTTTCTCACACTCAGTATTGTGCATTTCAGATTCATTCATATATCTACATGGCTAGATAGATCATCCCTTTCTACTGCTGAATAATATACCCTCATATATATATATATACATATATGCTGCTATGTCGCTTCAGTTGTGTCTGACTCTGTGCGACCCCATAGATGGCAGCCCACCAGGCTCTGCCATCCCTGGGATTCTCCAGGAAAGAACACTGGAGTGGGTTGCCATTTCCTTCTGCAATGCATGAAAGTGAAAAGGGAAAGTGAAGTTGCTCAGTCGTGTCCGACTCTTTGCAACCCCATGGACTGCAGCCTACCAGGCTCCTTCGTCCATGGGATTTTCCAGGCAAGAGTACTGGAGTGGGTTGCCATTGCCTTCTCCAAGATACATATATAGATTATCCATTTCATCATTTATCCACAATTTGTTCATCCATTACCCTATTTAAGGGCATCCTGTTTGTTCCAGTTTCTGGTGACTATGGATAATGACACTATTAGCATTTGTGTGTAACTTTTTTCTTGAATATAATTTCAAAATCAAGTGAATAGATACCTAAGAACTTGCTCAAGGTTCCTGAGGTTCACATATGCTATAACCAAGCTTTGTAAGAAATGGACATGAGTTTGAGCAAACTCAAGTAGAGAGTGAAGAACAGGGAAGCCTGGTGTGCTGCAGTCCATGGGGTCACAAACAGGTGGACATGACTGTGACTGAACAACAACAAGAACCCACTAGAGTCTCTTAAGGTGGCTGTAATGGCTTTTCTTCCTGTGCTTGTGAAAATAACTTATCATTTTTATGTTGGTTTTGCTTTTCTGCCTTCAAAGTCCTGTTTTTAATCAACACTGCTCACATGTTGTTAATTTATTCTAGTAGTCCAGATACCAGGATACACTAACACATCCCGTTCTACTTCTGATGACTTATCTGCAGTTCCTCTTGCCTCTCCTGCTGCTACCTTATTTTCTATAAAGGCATATGTATGTGAGAAGGTTGTTAGCGTTTTTATTTTTTGTTTGTGTCTCACGAACTCTGTTTTATTTTCCTTTCTCAGCTGGAGCTGGTGGAGCTGTCACTGTTCTGCTGTGTTGATTCCAGCCTGCTGTTCTCTCTGCTCTAGCAGGAACCTCCTGTCAGGCCAAGAGCTAAGAAATGGGCTCCCTGAGCAGTTGATTAGGCTCAGTTAGAAGGTCCAGTCAGTGTCACTGAGAAACAGGGATAAGAGAGAAGCCAAGGAGCTGTGTGCAGCCCCGAACCCCCTAAAGATGCAGAGAAGACTGAAATGGAGGTGATACTGTTTGAACTGGTCAAATGCCTCCTATGAGCAGAAAGAGATGTGAGCAGTTTTTGTCTTTTCTTTCCAAAATGTAATATCACCTTGTGTCTGTAGAAGTCACACATGAGAGTCAGAATGAACGTTCTTGTGTAATAAATGAGAATTGATTTTAAAAGCCTTATTACGCACAGGAAGTATCATGTCCAAATGAGATTATAATTCAGAAAAGTCATCAGGAAAATACTTACATTAAGGGTTGCCATTCATTGTGGGATATACCTAGTTTTAGTCAATGAATGGGCTTTCCATGTGGCCCTAGTGGTAAAGATCCCGTCTGCCGATGCAGGAGACATAGGAGACTTAGGTTGAATCCCTGGGTTGGGAAGATCCCCTGGAGAATGGCATGGCAACCTACTCCACTATTCTTACCTGGAGAATCCCATGGACAGAGGAACCTTAAGGGCTACAGTACTTGGGATCACAGAGTCAGACTCGACTGAAGGGACTTAGCATGCACAAACACATGCAGCCAATGAATATGGGGCATTTTAGGAGGATGATAGATTGATAGTAGGTAGACACATAGAAGGAAAAACAGATAATAGATAGACGTGTGCTTCAGTCATGTCTGACTCTATGCAACCCTATGTGTAGCCCATCAGGCTCCTCTGTCCTTGGGATTCTCCAGGTAAGAATACTGGAGTGACGTGCCATGCACTTCTCCAGGGAATCTTCCCAACCCAGGGATTGAACTGGGGTCTCTTACATCTCCTGCAATGACAGACAGGTTCTTTACCACTAGTGCCACCTGGGAAGCCCAATAGATAAATGATTGGTAGAAATATAGATAGATGACAGAAAGACATAGATAGATAATAACTAATAAATATCTCTTATAACACATTCAGATACATGATATTAATCTCCATTTTGCTGTTGAAGAAGCTGAGGAGATGCAGAGGTGAGTCTATATCTAACAGGAAGCAGAATTGTCTTTGAATCCAGTCTGAGGTCGCTTTACCAGCAGCCCATAGCTTGCGATTTTTAAATAATGGCATCCCCTTGTAAGTGACTGTTTCATGTGCTTTAATTTCATCACCAACAGGCACAGTGAGCACTACTATCGTTTCACACACGTGGTCACAGATGCTGTGAGACATCCAGTGACCTGCTGAGATTCCGCAGCTGGCCTGGGGGACGTGGATCTGCCCCAGGTGGTCTCAGGCTGGAGCCTGCAGTCCTGGCTGGTCCCCCTGCAGCCCCTCCTCCCAGCAGCCCCGTCTGTGCTCCCTTCAGCCTCCATCCGTCTGTTCTGCACTGGGATGTGCCCTTCTGGTTTCAGAGCCATCTACATCTTTTGCTGTTTCCCCTGAAAGTGGATGTCGAAACTTCTAGCTCTTGTCTTCCCAACATGAGTGGATTTCGCCCACAATCTTTTTTTTCCCCCTCAGAGCAGTTAAGTCGATGTGCACTATAGTGACAGAAGTGTGGTACTAACTCTCTCTTCTGAAGAGACAATTTTTTCTAGGAATCGAGCTGAAAATAAATCCCGTGAAGTAAGGAAATAAAAACTATCTAGGCGAGGGCCACAGTGATTGTGCAGAAAGAGCAATGTGTCTCATTACAATCACATCAAAAGCCTGTTTCGAGAATAGTATTCAGATTAGAGACTTTTCAGTTGTGGCTGGAATGATCAAAGGCTGGCTGCATTGTATTTAGAAGCTGATGCTCTAAGCTTCAAGGTGACGAGGGAATGTTACATGGGATGTGTGAATTCTGAACCGCAGAACTTTGGGAGGTCAGTTGGGATGGATGGAGAGTCAGATGGTCCATGAAGATCAGACCCAGCTCCATGTTATGTGATAAGATAGGCAACTTATGTGCTCTCTTCCAATGTTGATTAGGCTTCTTCCAGACCCTATCCTGAAATCCAGGATCAAAACATTATGCATGAAATGCTAGCTTGAAATTATCAGACTTAACTTCTGCTCCATAAAACCCCTTTCTGGGAATTCCCTGGTGGTCCAGTGGTTAGGACTCCACGCTTCCATTACAGAGGGCCTGGGCTTGATCCCTGGTCAGGGAACTAAGATTCCAAATGCTACATGGTGAGCAAGCAAACAAAAAAACACACTCTTTCTCTGATTCTATCCACATTTCTCGAAGGGCAGATGATCATGGTTCTATATCATTATATTTCTCATTCTGCTGCCAGTTCAAATTATGAGAGGCAATTCTAAAATGTTCTGTCCTATTGTTCCAATAGGTCTGGGAATACATTTTGGGAATACATTTTAGAGATACATCATGAGCATCATGTCCACAGTCTCAAAGCTCTCGTTTTAACTGAGAAAACAAAGCACCCTGTCTCCCCTCTTTTTGGGGGGAGTTTGGGGTTTGGATAGTGCTGAGGAATTGGTGTATCATCCCTAATTCTGGACGCATATCCAGGAATTTCACAGACATGTCACAGGAACAAAATGTGAGCTTTGCAACTAAATCTGTGAACGTGAGCAGAGCCAGGGCAGAGCCGTGGTGTTAGAGATTTGGGGACATGGCCGCCCTTGTTGGGTGGAGCAAAGACAGAAGAATGGCTTAGGAAGCTGGAGGAGAAAAGAATGGATCTCTGGAGACCCTGGATCAGTCTCCCCTGCAGCAACAAGACCCCAGCTAACAAACTAGCCCAACATAAGGAAGAGTAAACAGACCTCGAGGTGGATGGTTCATCTATGACATTCCATCACCTGATTTCTAGATTGCTCTGTTTCCAAGGAGTGGTAAGTAAGGCTCCAGGAATACAGCAGACCTACACGTCCCTCCTGTCTGTTGCCATGAAGCATGTCTGTTCTCAGGGAGATCACTCCTCACTTCTGTTTCCTGCCTTCCTCACCTCGTCCACCCCCATCTGCTCTCTCTGCCTCACCTGTTTTCTTTATCTTTACCACCTTGTTTCTCTTTTCTTTCTCTCCCCATCCTTCTTCTGTTGTCATTTCTCTTTTGTCAACTCTCCTATTCCAGTGACCATCAATCACGATACAAACATGGTCTCTATCGAAACAAAAACAATCTCTGCCCTGTTATTTTAATATAAAAGAAACAAAATCCTTGTGAGTCTGTCATTGAAGGTTTCACCAACTGCCTGAAAATCAACCTTCTTGATAATTTTTACTATTTCCATCTTCAGGCAGAGACACCGATGCTCTTAGGAACTTGAGAAAAGGCCGACGGCTCATCATTGAGCAGAACCTGTTTTTTCAGACTAGCTTCCTTCTACTTTCAGTCTATGAGGCAGAACATAAACAAAGAGGGCCCTGGGTTGTGGTCTAAGCTTCACTGTATTTTTCTCCTCAGTGGAAAGTCAGGCTCACACACGTGAAATATGTAATTTCCTCAGAGGGCATGACCAAAGTTCTGGCTGGGAAATTATGGAGTTTAGCCAAGGGGAACAGAGTCTGTCTGATCTCACTCATTATTTCATCTGTGTCCAAGTCAGATAAGAAAATAGGTCCGTCATTTTTCTCAGTACATAGTACTATCATTTTTGAAATGGTGAGAGAGCTTAATTATATATCCAGTTTTCATGCATTTTACCTGCCTGTTCATTTTGATGCTCATTTAAAGGCTGCTGTTTCCTTAGCAACCTCTCTTTTCTTTCTTCCCTCCTTTGTGTCTTATCAGTTCATGTGCTGTTAAAAAAATGTTTTAAGAGAAAATTATCATTTATAACAATTTATCTTGTTTAACAATAACCTGGCCATTATTGTCATTCTTTCCACAGTTAAAAGGGAACCAGGTAGCAAAGATGGATTATAAAGCCTGTTGGTGACACCTCAGGAGGTCAGCAGTGGGTGGAGAGTGAAGCCACTGAACATGAACCCTGAGAGATGCTTCAAGACACCTCTGCTGTGTGGAGATGGCAGGTGGTTGTGTGTGCAGAGCTCAGGGCAGAACTGAGGTGTCTTCAGGTCTTGGTCGGTCCTGGTTGGAAGACGTACAGCATCAGGGCTCCTCATCCTCGAAATCTTGGAAACCTGTGTTCTACAGGAGCCCTCCAGCTGGAGCCATGGCGTCCATTTTTCTAGAGTGTGTGGGTCAGCCCTGCTCATGCACTTGTTCTGTGTAGCCCCATGAGATGGATGGGGGGGGTACGGTATGCGGGAGGGTCAGCTCCAACTGGAGTCTCCAGCTCCTGCAAGTGCCTTCTCCCTAAGGAACGGAAGAGAAGTGCCTGCCAGGAGGCTGACAGCTGACTGCACTGTGTTCCGTGTTTGCAAGGCCTGAATCCGAATCTGTGGCTCCTTCTTCTGAAGCATCATTTTCTAGCACCCTCACAGCACGTCTTATCGTGGTTTTAATTTATGTTTCCCCAGTGGCCAATGATATGGGCTTCCCCAGGGCTCAGTGGTAAAGAATCCACCTGCAATGCAGGAGACGGGGATTGGATCCCCGGGCTCCTGTAGAACTCAGGTTTCCAAGATTTTGGGAAGATGCCCTGAAGAAGCACATGGCAACCCACTCCAGTATTCTTGCCAGGATGATCCCATGGACAGAGGAGCCTGGTGGGCTACAGTCCATGGGATGATAAAGAGTCAGACACTTCTGAGCACACACTATCAGCTATTAATCATTCACCATGAATATGCTTTTCTCTCTACAGTTCTACTTTTTCCAAATGCCACCTAAAAGGAATCCTATGTTATTCGGCCTTTAATCTGGCTTCTCTCACTTAACAAAATGTATTCGAGTGTTGAAAGCACAACCACTGTGTTCATCACCTTTACCTAGAAATGAGAAGTAAACATGAACATTTCGTGTTTGTCAGATACTGACAAATTTTTCTCCATATATAAGCTTAATTTTCTTCTCTATCATGGTGGCGGTATGCCTATCTTCCAGTCCCTTTGCTGGAAATGGTTAGTATCATTTAAATCTTTCCCAATCTGCTAAGGTGTCAATTTGTAGAAATAGGTTCTCTCAAACTTCCATTTGGCCCACTTATTGTCAAACTGGTCATTCAAGTTCTTACATTCCTTTTCCCAAGTTCAGGTTGACAGTGGCTCACTCTTCAGTTAAATTCTTCTCTTAGAACTCAGCTCATTTAAAATTTTTATTTCTCAACTGTGAGCTGAATCGTCAAGCAGATTGCCTTCTGATTCGATTTATTAGAGGAACTGCAAAAAAATAACACATTCGGCTTCCCTGGGTTATGTCTTATTTCATAAGCCGTTTTCATGTGTCACTGTAAAATACTGAACCTATTTCTCACATTAGCTGGTAACTATAAATAAACTATGGAAAAAAGAGGAGACATTCATTGACAAGTCTAAAAGGAAAACCTTATATTTGATGTGTTAGCTTTAAGAAGAATAAAGGCATTTTAAAAGCGCTACTAAGCACAACAGTTCACACTGAGTGTGTGGAAAAAAACAAGAATATAAGATTGCCAAGAATGAAAAAGATACATACTAAAATGTATATAAATTGGACTCATATGTGAGTATCCCAGACAGATTCAAATATCAGATTATTCAGAGTGAAAGGTTGAGAATAGACCTGAGTATTACAATAAAAACAATTTTATAACTGTCTTGAATTGAATGTGTATGAGTGTTCAGCTGTTGAAGTTCAGACTCTTTGCAACCCCATGGACTGTAGCCTGCCAGGCTCCTCTGTCCTTGGAATTCTCCAGGCAAGAATACTGGAGTGGGCTGCCATTTCCTCCTCCATGGGATCTTCCCCACCCAGGGATTGAACCCACATATCCTGCATTGGCAGGAGGGTTCTTTACCACTGAGCCATTGTGGAAGATATGGCCTGGATTGAATGAAAATGAAAAAATGAATGAATTTTCCTGGATTGAATAGTGTCTCTTAAATATCCACCCAAAATCTGTGAATGTGACTTAATTTGGAAAAAGGGTCATTGAAGATGTGATCAATGTAAGTTCATACTGGATTTGGGTGGACCTTAACCCAGTGACTAGTTTTCTTATAATAAAATGGAATCAAAGACAGGTTCTCAGGGAGAAAGCAGATTCTGACAGAGGCTAGAGTGATGTGTCTCCAAGGCAAAGAATGCTGAGGGCTGTTGGCACCCCCAGAAGCTGGAGAAGCAGAGTAGGGTTATCTTTTTGAGTCCTTCGGGGAGCCTGGCCTGCAGACACCCTGGCTTTGGGGTTCTAGCTTTCCGAACCAGGGAGAATAAATTCCCCTTATTTTAAGCCATATGCTGCTGCTGCTGCTGCTAAGTCGCTTCAGTCATGTCCAGCTCTGTGTGACTCCATAGACGGCAGCCCACCAGGCTCCGCCATCCCTAGGATTCTCCAGGCAAGAATACTGGAGTGGGTTGCCATTTCCTTCTCCAGTGCATGAAAGGGAAAAGTGAAAGTGAAGTCGCTCAGTAGTGTCCAATTCTTAGCGACCCCATGGACTGTAGCCTACCAGGCTCCTCCATCCATGGGATTTTCCAAGCAAGAGTACTGGAGTGGGATGCCATTGCCTTCTCTGTTTAAGCCATATAGTTTGTGCTAATTTGTTACAGGAAACCCATCCAGTGACTGTGTTCCCAAGTTACTCTAACTCATTGGGAAAAATATAGAGAGAGAGTGAAAACCCACACAACAAGGTAAATGGCAGGTGATGCTCTCTGATTCCAGGGCATGTTTGCTGGTCTTGAGTTCATTCCAAGTTTCCTGGATTACATAGAGTTCATGGACCACGTCCTCTGATTCCAAGCAGGAAGGACAGGGAAGGGGAAGGCGTCTCCAGGGAATAGTCTTGAAGCACATTAAGAAAACTGGGAAATGGGTCATCGCCCCAGGATTCTGACTGTTTTACCTGTGAAACCCCTCATCCACACTACAGAAGTGAGCAGTCTAGAACCTTAGAGCTGAGCCTGCATTTCGTCCACACCCCTTGCTCTCCTCTGGAGTGTTGCTCCCACTACATTCACGTGCTTGTCCAAGAAGCAAGCTGATTTATTCCAAAGGTTTGAGTTGTTTAATTACAAGCTGATCCAGAATTTACCCAACTCAACATCCATGGGCCATTTCCTGGTGCTCCAAGCGTGATGTGAAAGTGAGAAGCAAAAAATGGAATGAAAAACTTGGGACTTCTCAAATGAGAACAAACACAAGCTCTAGAATTGGTGAGTTAGAATGAATTGCGTGGTTAGCTGTTTAATCAATAGAAGTGGGAAGAAGTAGCTGAATTCATCACTGCTGGTATAAATGAAAAGGTGACAAAGATGGTGACTGCCAAGGAGGAGGAGTGCCCAGAGCCACGCAAAGGTGAGAAGTAGAAGGTGCAAGATTAGGAATGAAAGGCCAAGCTTGGAGTGAAATAATATGGAGACTTGTAAGTGCTATGAGTGTTCGAGGGCCGCTGCCCAGTGGGAGTTTAGCCACCTTACATTGAGAGACATGGCATCTGATCAGGACTTGCTCCTTTGTCTCTGTCTCCCCACCTCCTAGGTCTTCCACTGGCACCTCCCGTTGGCTCAGCTGTCATCATTCCATCTCTCCAGGGAGCCCAGATGGTACAGTCTGCAGGATTCAGCCTCGTGGGTCATAGAACATGGCCCAGAAGCAAAAAGAATGGATCCGAAATAGCAAAAACAGCTGCCACATGTGTATTCATTTACTCAAATTGCATTTAAGTGAGACTGCATTGGCCCACACTTACCACCGATCTGTTACAGGGTAGGGACCGGACCTTCATTATTTTGCAACCACAGTTCCTGAGACAGTGTCTGATAAGCAGTAACAGCCTAGATATTAACAGAATTCTTATTATGAGCCACCCTTCCTTGTGAAGTACATTATCTAGTGCACATTATCTTCTTGGATTCAAATAATTCTCTATAAGTAGGTACTATAGTGCTTTTGATGTCTAAAATAATTTAAATATGATACTCACACCAAGCTTACCATGTACCAGACATTTCTTCTATGTTCACTCTCCAGAACTGCAGGCACGAGCAAGGCATGGCTATTGAGCACAAATCTAAATTAGGATGGGCTGAAAGTGTCAAACACAAGCTATGTTTTAAAAACTATGAACAAAAAAGAACGTAAAATACATCATAATATTTTGTATTGATTACATTTGGTATATATTGTGGGAAAATATATGATTAAAGCACATTTTACCCATTTGTTTTTACCTTCTTAATGTGGCTATGGGGCTTCCCAGTTGGCACTAGTGGTAAAGAATCTGCCTGCCAATGCAGAAGACACAAGGGACCTTGGTTCCATCCCTGAATTGAAAAGATCCCCTGGAGTAGAAAATGGCAACCCACTCCAGTATTCTTGCCTGGAAAATCCCATGGACAGAGGAGCTGGGCAGGCTACCATCCGTGGGATCACAAAGAGTTGGACACGACTGAACACACACCACACACAGACAAAATGTGGTTACTAGAAGACTTCAATAAGTGGTTCACATGTGCAGTTTCCATCATATTGTTGTTGAAAAGAGCTGTTCTCAGCGTTTTATGTAAAAATCAAGAGGAAATGAATTTGAACCTAGGTCTCCTCAAGAGGTCATGGCTTAACCACCATGCAATGCAGTGTATGAATTAACCTGCCATCTTGAAAGCCTATTGTGTGTCAAGCACCATACTATTTATTTCATATGTCAGGCTCCAAACAAACCATCATGGTAGTTATTGTTACACTCCAAATGGGAAAAAAAAAAGCTTAATGTAACATACTCTACAAAACCAGTAATTAGGAAACCAAAACACAAATACAAAATGGATGACAAAATCTGTGGTCTTGAGCACCACTTTCTAAGACCTTCTTGGTACGAATGTTTTAAAAATAAGGTACAGACATGTTGAAATTTCAGAGACGAATGTAGATAATAGTTTCTGAATACACTCAACACGCTGAATTGTAGAGACACTTAATAACTTATTCTATAATGGGGCATGATTAGCATGATGCAGAATTTCTCATCCATGAACTGGTAGATTAAGAGATATTAATAAGGAAATCTACATGATGAATAGCAGGGTGGAAGCATCTAGCTGATCATCAATCACTGAGTGTTCCCAACATATAAGAAACGTCCATCATGCCACCATCGTGCACACATCCACGCTCACAAACACACATGCACAATCCCTGAAACTCTGGGGACTGACTTCTCTACCACAGGACACAACTGAATGGTGAATGGAAAAGATGGAGAGGACTACACACACACAACTTGCTCACTGATAACTTGTCAGAAATCTGCAGGGGGAGATGATTTATGTAGGAAGCATAAATAATTAAGTCCTTTTCAGTCATCTTTTAGATATTGAAATTTAAAACTATATGCAGAATCAAAAGCTGGAAATAATCTTCCCTATGATACAGCAATATTAGAAGAATAGCAGGAATTAATTTTGCAATATATTCCTCAGATTTTTCCTTTCCTTTTTTTTCTTCTGTTGTGGTTGTTGGTCCGTATTTCATGTGAACTCTCGGTTACCCCACAATCTTTGTGTATCTAGAATACAGATGTTTTCCAGAATAGAAGCATTTTCCAGAAATAATTTTCTCTTTTAATTCACAAGAAATATTTGTAGTTATTGTTCAGTCAAAATAAATGTGTTTGTCATTAGCTTCAGAACACAGAAGTCCATTGTTTATGGACAAATTTTAGTACTTTGATGACATCTACCAGTGATGTCCTTCATGTGTGTGATAATAACACACAATAACATAATTGCAAATTTTATTTTGAAGGTTTGGGGACATTGCAGTGGTAGAATACAGAGGAAGATAAGGAAGGACACCGTGGAACACTTAGGAAAGAGAGGCCTGAATTCCCACCTGCTCCAACAGACGTAGAACAGAATAATATTTCTGGTAAATTTTAGAACATTTTTTGAGCTCATCACTCAAATGAAGCAAAAAAATGTTATGAAACCAGATGTTGAATAAAGAGCAGTTTGTTGTTGGGTGCTAGAATCATGCCTGGATTCTAAATGTGTGCATTCCAAACTGGTCTGATCCATTGGAGGCTGCAAAAACTACGACCATTCTCTCTGCCCTGGGTTTTGTGATGCTGAGGCTTGTTGTTTACTTTCAATGCATCCCCAGCTGGAGACCCAGTAACAGAAATCATTTCCTCTCTCCTTTTCCTTCTGTAAAGCATATGGCCTAATCTATCCTGTGAAAACTCCAATTTATTTTAGCATTCATGAACCTTCATGACTAATTTCCTGAGCCAAACTATAATTACTTTAATTCTACACTGCTGGAGAGAATTTGAAAACAGGACTTCTTTAGAAGAAAATTAACTTATATAATGAGTGAAGAGATAAATCATATTAGCTCTAATTAAAGTATATTAACATTTTGGTTGCATATGAATAAAAATCAGACACAATGAAAGCAGGTTTCTCATAGAGAGTCAATTTATGGAGATTTATGAAGATTTTTAGGAACTTACAAAATTTCATTACTTAACATCTCTATTAAGATCTTTACAAGCATGCATAATGAAAAGCCTAATAAAAGATTTAATAAATGGACTTTTGCTTAAAGTCACACTGACTCAGTGCAAGCAAAGGTTTTAAATCCATAATGGAGATTAACATGATAATTGTCAATTTAAAAGTACATATGCTGTCTGCATGGTGAGAAATACAGAAGTTGGAAATCAGAGTTAGGAAGTCAGAAAACTACCTTCCATTAAAGCAATTCCAGTTTTTTCTCATGTCCTAAGAGAATAACTAGTATGAAACTATGTGTCAAATCCTTCTCTTCTGCATTAATGTAAGATCTTTAGCTCTCTCTTTGTGCCTAGAATGAATGTTTAACACAAACAGTACACCTCCAGGGAAGCTTATTTAAGTTAAACTGGAGGGTGAACAGAATTAAATTTAAAAAAAGTAATAATAATTTTTTTTTCTCTAAACTTACACAACAACACTGCCCAATCGTTTAACTTTCAATATTGCTCCTGAATGACTCATAAAGAAGATGCTTTCAAACTAAGTCACAGAGAAGTTCATTGCCTGTAAAAGTGCTCAGGGAGCACCAGGGTCCGTGTGTCTAGTTTGGAGATAAGACTTACAGCCAGCATTCATGATGGTGCTCCTAGGTTCTCCAGGGAAACTACGCCCCACTTGACGTGGCATTTAAAACCAACCACCCTTAAACGGCCACTGGTACTTTTATCCTTAACTGTTTGTGTTTCCATGGACATGAACATCTCAGAGTGGGTATTTTCCCGTCATCCACACGCATCCTTCTTTACCACTACTATATATATATATTTAATTGTCAAATAACGTGCCATTGTATAAAGCATGTAAACTCTACAGCTATATAGAAAACAGTTACGTTTACTCTGCAGCAAAATATTCATTTGTAGGTTACAAAACAACAAGGATAATTATTTTAGTAGAGAGTATGCCGGAGTAAACATATTCCAGTATCAGCTTTAATGCATTGGCCATTTGGTATTGCAAAGTAGTATTTTCCATGCAGTGTTTAGTTATTCACTTGCAGAAGTGACTGTGCTTTTAGTAGTCAGCCTCTCATTTCCACATGTATCTTCTCTCAAACTCCTTGGAAATATTTATTAAATTGCAGTTTAAAAACTCTGAATTGTACTGCTATGGATACCAGGGAATGAAGAAATCAGATAATAGAATTTCCAGAGAATTCAGAGAATAAATGGCAATTTAAAAGCAGAAAGAGAGGAACGTATCTTAAAAGAAAGATAAGAAAAACTAATGATTGAAGGTTTTCAGATAGTGTGGTAGGAAAAAACATCTTAAACAATCCTAATGCAATACAACAACTAGAATTCTGAATAAGACAGAAGGGTTAAAGGATATATTTAAATGCCTCATTGAGATGCTCATAAACTAAGAGAAAGAAAGGTAAAAAGCCAGAGAGATAAAAAAAAGTAACAGGTGGTGGCTTTCCCAGAGGGCTCCTTGGTGTGGTCTTCCTGAGAGACGCCCCAGATCTCCTCAGGGTATGGCCTCGGTAGCCAACCGTTACCCCAAGAGCTTCACCTAGTGTGGAAAGTCTCCACATGACTGGTCTCACACCAAACTGAGACCTGAAAACACATAGCCTACATGTTACAAAAAGCCTCAGATGATACACTTATTTCTAAGTAACAATTGGCTTTATTTTTAAATGATCCTGAGCCCACGCCGAAAGAAGCAAAAGCAAATTCTTTAGAGGAATATGCCTTCAGCCAACAATACAACTACTTCCAAAGGTAAAGCCTTGGCTGTGAACTTACGGAAACATGCGGTGCACACAAACTCAGGAAAATAAGGCAGTAAGAACTGGAAGAAGCCGTAAACAGTAAAATCTGACACACAAAAAGATATGAAGCCTGTGAGATACAGGCTATAAACTAAGCTCAAATTATGGAGGAAAAAATGGGCACGTTCAGCCATGTTCAAATCAGAAAATTTTATTTATCAAAAACATACAGGGTAATGTACCTTATTTAAAAAATAGCACACTTCCCCTATGATAAATAACATTCTTTTATATTATTTTCTAAAATATTTAAAGGTTGCCATGCATATGTGTCTGTAGCTTATCTGGAATTGATTTTTATATGTGTTGAGACTTAATTTCATATCTTTTTATATGTGTGAACAAGGTATCCTTTCTGGATTTGATCATCAGAAAAGAGTCCATAAAAATAAATTCATGAGAAATATATTCTGCTTTTTACCTTATTTCTTATGTATTTAGAATACTTAGGATTCATACATTTTCAGTAACATGAGAGAAAATGGAAAAGCCTCAGACAGATTTGAAAGATAATAGGGGAATCATACAAAGATTAGATTTTCAGTAACAGCAAAGTGGACTTTTATGGGCAGAAGGCTTTTTAAAAAGAGATAAAATAGACCCTGTTTTGTTATCAAGGTCAGGTTTTTCTCTGAGAACAGTGGGTTCCATATAGCAGGCATTTTGTCTTACTCAAATTTGTAACCACAGATTTTGTTCAGTGTTGGGAATGTACTGGTTACACAATAATTGCAAGTTGAGTAAGTTAAGAAGTGAGGTTGACATCACGCCGTGTTCTTAAAGGTGTTGCCAAGTCTACTTGGTGATCACTGTTGGCTAAGATTTAGGTGTTGGTGTGCAGAACTCTCCACTGGTACCAACAGATGAGTCTTTCTTGGTTTTGCTCCTACATTTCCCACGGGTCTCTGGGCACCAGAATGCGATGTCTGACCCCGTGCCAGAAGGTCACATGAGAAAAGAGTCAGCAGGACTCAGAAGCACCGATTCAGCCCATGGACACATCCTCCCTTTCTACACAGCTAATATTAACCTTGCTATTAATAATCTTATCCAGGACCATGTGGAAGAAAATAGAGGCGACACTTGGAGACACAAACACACTCAGTGCAATTATTTTCCAACTTTTTGTGTATGTGTCTTGAAAGACATTTATCATTAGCTGTCACTTGTTAATTTTCTATTAAGGTGATCACTCCGTTACTAATTTGTCAAAATCTTGTTGCGTGTCACAATGTGCAGAGGGTAAAACTCATATGGCTTTCATTCTTGTTTTCTAGAGGAAGATGATAGCAATGAACTATCAGGCCTCTATTCCTCATACTGACAAACAGAAATAAACATGGTCTGTTCTTACTTGGTACTTCATCCTTTTCACATGAGACTGTCTTGATAACTTAGTTTAAACTGAAGATTTTGCGTAAGTCAGAAATAATCATTTTTGCCTCTCATTTTCAATATGGCAAACACAGCTAGATAAAATATTCAAGAAGACATTTTAATTTTCTTATTATTGTATCAGTTATATAACATCATTCACAAATACTAAATAGCTTGAAAAGCTACAGACAAATGACTATAATTGGTTTTTCCAGTGTCTAAACCTTGATCATCTGTTTTTACATTTTTGTGGTTTCTAGAGTATATCTGAATTATGCCTGCTGCTCATTACTTTGGAAAATATCTTCTATTTTTACTTCCCAGGGCAAGTAGCAGGACATTCATAAGGTTATAATTAAGTTCGGAAGGAACCTCACCTCAGGTCCTGAGATCTATGTTTTGACAAGTCTTTCTAATTACGAGCTTGGCAATGCCCACACAGGTTACATCTGTACAAGAAAGTGCAAAGGTATTTTCTTTGTCAAAATGCTTACATATCTACTGAGTCTATCAGAAAATGACCCCCAACACTTTTCGTGAAATGTTTCTATTTTCAGAGAGGTTTGCAAAATGCACTTTTTTTTTTTACTATCATATCAGTGACCCTTCTGAAGTTGCACAGAGTCAAAAACTTACCCAGTGACTTAAAATTGTAAAATTACTACTTTCTCAGCAAAGTGCTGGATGAGTAACTTTAATTTTCAGTCTTTGGCAAGCATGTGACTCTATTAAACGAGTCATCAATCTTCTTACTAATGACTCAGAACAGCACTTACCCAGGAATCTGCTCCGGCCCTGCCCTCCAGAACCCTCCCATACAACAGATCCCATCCACTCTGCCCCACATCTTCTCCTGAGTGCCTTCAATTGCACCCCATACTCCTTAAATATCTCAAGTTCATAAGCAAAAACAAACTGAGGTAGTTTACTCAGCCAATCAGCCACTCTCTTCCTAAGGGACAATGTAGATTCAAAAGTATATAATGAGATTGTGTTCCTGTCTCTGAAATATTTTGTTTTGGTGACCTAACTGATTAAATTGACCAAAGCTTTGACAGGCTTCAGAAGAGTTTTAAGACACTAAGGAGACGGTGCTTTTACGGCAGGTGCACTCATGACCTGCATGGTCTCTGGGAGGTGATGAGGAAAGAGGGTTCTTTCCACATTGTACCCACAAATCTGAGGAGTCCCCTCCACTGAGTAGTTTAGATGAAGGGCATCTGATCTCCTAGGCTTTCCAAACTTTAAAACCAAACACCCCTTATCATGCTTAGCAAATGCATAAACTAGAACCCACCTTTCTGCTTGGTGAATAGGATGTACCGAAGCGGATAGAGCCATTCAGAGGTGAGCAGGAGCCCAACCTACAACCTAACTGCAAGCTTTATTTTCATCCTCATGCTCTCACCAGCCCACTCTCACCTCCTAGAGGCCACCACTGAGATCGTCCCCCACTGAGATCGTCCCCCACTGAGATCGTCCCCCACGCAGCCCTCCCTGGCTGCCAGCCTGGAATTAGAGTCTTGCTTGCACGAAGAGCCTTGTCCCTTTCAACCGCTCACTTGATCAGCTTGGTACCACCTGAAAGCTCTCCCTTCTAATAAACCAGTTCAGGCCTATTGTGAAAGTACCACCCATCACAGCCCCAGGGTCAGCCTGCACCCCAGAGGAGACGATTACACAGGACATGGACACCTGGAGGAGGAAATGTGGAACGTCTTAGATCTTCTCCCATCTCAGTGTCAATGTGGGATTTCCAGAGAGAGATTTTGGTTTTATAAAGGGATCATAACAGCATCTGTTAGTCTCCATGATCCCCAATGTCAGGACCTGGGGGACTACTCTTTGGGGTCCTAATTAACATCACTCTGGCAACTCAAGTCCTCGAACTAGACACCTAGGCAGATCAATGGATTTCAAGTGACCATGCACTTTGGGTTTTATTTTGGTTTTTGCTTGTTTTTGTCCTTGTGCATATATGTAGGACTCTACTTATGGGAAGCTAACCAAGTAGTTCAGTTGTTGTGCAAAAAAAACCCACCTTGGAGTACTGTTCATCCATCCTGCTTTGATTTCTTCTGACTCCAGAGGGTAAACCCTTTCCCCAATTGGTGAGAGATGCCCTCCAAATCTCCATGACAACCACCTGTGCATAATCCAAGTGATGTCTACTCTACTCCGCTCCCTGCATCATCGCATTTCTATTGACTTTTCAGCTATAAGATTTTGTTAAAATCATCCACCTGTTTGGTGATACTTCTCCCTTTTTTGTTCACTGTTAAATATAATGGTGGGGAGGGGACATAGGGTTAGGGTTAAAAAACAGTAAAGACAGACCCATGTTTTAGATCTGAAAGAACATTTATACTTATTTCTAAAACAAATTCTGCATCATTTTATTTTACTAGTTAGTTAACATGATAGTCATACAGGTCAACTACAAGTTCCTTCAGGACAGAATTGTGTGAATTATTCACCTCTGATTCATGATATCTATCAAGGAATCACCGGTTTAAAAGATGATGTTGAACGCAATAAGATGCCACTGCACACCTATCAGAATGACTAAATTCCAGAAACCATAGGATCACAATTCTGGTGAAGACGCGAAGTGAGAGCAACGTGTCTTCATTCCCAATGGGACGCAGGATGGGGTAGCTACTTAGGAAGACAGCTTAGCTGCTTCTTACAAAGCTGAAGATGGGCTTTCCATGCTGTCCTAGATAACTACCCAAGCGATGTGAAAAAATACGTTCAAGAAATCTTGCTCTCTACTCTCTGTCGCAGCCTTAGAAATAATTGCCAGAAAGTACACTCACCCATCCACAATCAAAGAGCAGGAATTGTCCTGGAACTCAGGATGCACTCAGTCCAGAGAGACAAGGGGCTTTTCTGCACTGTGAGTCCATTCCACTCACAGACGCACCAGTTTTATCCCCCCTGAGATGTGACATAAAGTTCCTGGAGGTCCCATAGTGTGTTCTTTTCTCTCCTGCGGGCAGAGATCCTGCCTCCTTGAGTAAATCATTTGAATAAGTAAAAGATGCTTTCAACATGGATAGAGGCAGATGCTTTGTTGAAGCACATCAACTTCCCTTCTCATGCTCAAGGTCTTAGTAGAAGTGGGACAGACCTCCTGCATTTCTGGAATATCACTCACAATTGCAAAGTAAACCTCTCCCAAAATGCTGGTGTTTGTCCTTAGAGACGCAAAATATGGAAGGCTCCAGTCAATAAATGAACACGGTTTTATCTGTAAACCATCTCTGATTCTGAGTTGATGAGCAAGTCCTTGCTGTTTCGTTTCTGCTTATCACGGCATACTCTTGTTGAATTATTCTGGACTCACAAGCATTTTGAAAGGCAGGACGCATCGATTTCCTCATTATGTCAGAAAATGGCAAGTTAAGCAAATTTCTAAACCCTTTCAAATTGCAAGGTCTGTTCAGAAGTGATAAGATAGGACACCATATATAAGTTGGGGAGTTTTTGTATTGAGATGGTTCTCAGTGGAAGTATTTTTGTCCTGGAAATTTTTCCTCTCCCCAGAAAGCACTAGGATAGAATGAAAGAGGTGAGAGTTCAAGGGCTGATGCACTTAAAAGATTCTTGAGTGTTTTCCCCAGTGAAAGACTCTGGTCAAGGCTCTGTGCTTCATTTTTTTATTTGCTCCACACACAATTTTCCTGCCCTCCTGAAAAAGACGACTATGATACAAAGATTAATTATTCTCACCAATCATTTACAAAAGTAAAAGGAGCATCAGGAATTCAAAGTCCCATATTAAATGTGTGAAATGTTGATGATTCCTGAAAATCAGAAGAAGAGGAGGCAAAAAAGACACGCTGGTAGTTTGACCCAAAATGTTTCTTCTACAGGTCACTCCCAGACATTTACAAGTGCACTTTGCAGAACAGAAATGCCAGAAGCTGGGGAGGAAAAAGAACATGAAGAAAAACAGTAGCCTGGAGAATTATAAATTAAAAGGACAGTAGTAGGTAATCTGAAAGGTCAAAGGAATAAAAAGCAGGGTCTTCCAGGAAGAATCAATTTCAGAACTATGAGTAGAGGTCCTTACAGCACAGGAAGGCAGGGGGAGATTTCGTGCATGTTTGGAAGGTCTTCTGACATTTCGTTAACTGAAAAAATACGAATAATGGAATCTGCACATATTTGATTCTTAAGTAGAAGATAGCATGTTAAATACTCATTTGGATGTTACAATTACACAGGACACAAAACATTGATTTTACAGTTTCTGGTGCTTAAATATCTAAAGGTTCAGGGACCATAGGTGTTCAGTTCAATTTCTGCTGAGTCAGAAAAGATTGAAAACACTCAAACAGGCAGAGAATTGGTTTCTACAAATTTGAGAAAGTTTTCATTTGCTTTAGTTCAATGCAACCCAATGAGTTAATTAAAGATAGAGTTAATATGTGCATGCATGCATGCTCAATCACTTCAGTCGTGTTTGACTCTTGGCAATCCCATGGACTGCAGCCCACCAGGCTACACTGTGCATGGGATCTCCCAGGCAAGAATCCTGGAGTGGGTCGCCATTTCCTTCTCCATGGGATCCTCCTGACCCAGGGATTGAACCTCCATCTCCTGCACTGCAAGCAAACCTTTACCACTGAGCCACCAGGGAAGCCATTACACATCTGACTATCAGATTCTGTAACCTGATGGCTCTTATAACTTTTTTTTACAGATCAAGATGATCAAAGGGTTAAAACCCTATCCAAGTTCACATAGCCAGTAATCTTAGAGGGAAGCCTCAAAACCGATGTTTCTAACCCAAATTCATATACTCAGGAATGACACTGTGAGAAAATACATCCACATGTGATTCCCATATTTTCTAGGACTTTGGATTGGATCAGAGGAGGACATTTATTTTGAGCTCTGCAGACTTGTAAAACTCTATTACTCTTCAGATATAATTGTCAAAATTTAATTAAATATATCATTGAAATTAGATATCTTAGATGGGACCTATGTTTTCAAGCATTTTGTTTCTTAATTTTTTATTTAAAATAAACTGTTTATGAAATTCCTTATTTTCGGCATTAAAAAACACAGGTAGTACTTTGCTGTGAAAAGATACTACAGTTCTTAACAGAACTGAGTTGGTTCCAGCACAGGCATTTCAAGTGAGGATAACAATAGTAATGAAGCAAAGGATGGAGAAATACATTGTGGTAATTTGCATTAAACAAACCCCTTCCACAGAAGGCAGCTCAGGTGCTCACTGGTAAGGGATCTAGGAGAAAATATGAAACTTTATCACAAAGAAAGAAAATAGTCCTGGGACTTCCCTGGCGGTCCAGTGGTTAAGATTCCAAGCTTCCAATGCAGAGGATGTGGATTCAATCCCTGATGGAGGAACTAAGATCCTACATGCCTCCTGACCAAAAAAAAAGATTATATGCCATAAAAAAGAAAACAGTCCCTTATTTGTCCTCAGTATGAAAGTGAAAGTCATTCAGTCATGCCTGACTCTTTGCGATCCCATGGACTGTAGCCTGCCATGCTCCCCTGTCCATGGAATTTACCAAGCAAGAATACTGGAGTGGGTAGGCTTTCCCTTCTCCAGGGGATCTTCCCAACCCAGGGATCAAACCCAGGTCTCCTGCATTGCAGGTGGAATCTTTACCATCTGAGCCACCAAAACACCAGGCACATTCTCTAGAGACCCGCTGATGGTGACTCTACAGGGTGTATAGGTGAAGACTCATGCTTTCAAGAATATGACCCTAAAATATTTACATTACCATATGCAAAATACATAGCCAATGGGAATTTGCTGTATGGCTCAGGAAACTCAAACAGGGACTCTGTATCAACCTAGAGAGGTGGGATGGGAAGGGAGATGGGAGGGATGTTTAAAAGGGAGGGGACATATGTATACCTCTGGCTGATTCATGTTGAGGTTTGGCAGAAAACAACAAAATTCTGTAAAGCAACTATCCTTCGATAAAAAAAAAAAAAAAAAAAAAATGCCATCCCTTTGTTAACACTGATTTCATGTATTGAAGAAAAGAGTAGAGTGGGGACAACAGGGTTTCCATCTGAAAAAGGTTTGAACCAATTAATTTACATAAGTTGTCTGTTGGTTTCTTTCACGAGCTGTGTGTTCCCCCTGTGGTCCAAAGGAAACCTCTCACTTTGGTTGCAAAGATCCCATTGTTGCTCTGTTGCTAAGTCGTGTCCGACTCTTTGGACTGCAGCATGCCAGGCCTCCCTGTCCTTCACCATCTCCAGAGTTTGCTCAAACTCATGTTCATTGAATCAGTGATGCCATCCAACCATCTCATCCTCTGTCGTCCCCTTCTCCTTCTGTCCTCAATCTTTCCCAGCATCAGAGTCTTTTCCAATGAGTCGGCCATCAGGTGGCCAAAGTATTGGAGCTTCAGCTTCAGCATCAGTCCTTCCAATAAATATTCAGAACTGATTTCCTTTAGGAGTGACTGGTTTGATTGCCTTGCAGTCCAAGGCAAAGATTCCATATGCCAGGAAATAGATTCTTGGTGTTGTTTAATCCAGCAGGCAATTCAACTGGAAATCTAGGTTTGCCAGCAGCCCTTAGAATATCATTGCCTCTCTGAGGTCTGCTTATCAGTTTACTACCGATCTTAACAAAAAGAAAGTTAAGGACACGATCATCTTCACCTCTGAAGTGGGGCAAAGCTGTCAAGAAATAGAAATATGAGCCATTCAGAGATGCGGCAAAGCCAGATCTCATTTTCTTCCCACTACTGCTAGAATATCTATATTCTGCAAAGCCAGACACATAGAAGTTATATGAGTTGAATTACTTCCTTTTTAACCAAAAGAAAGGGAAAAACTACTAAAGCTTGAAAAAAAAAACCTACTCCAACATGCCCTGATGAATTTTTATTATTTTTATTACCATTTTCTGTCTTAGCTGGTAATCATTCCCCTCTGAATAGTTACACTGAAAAGTTTTGCAATAACATTCAAATCAGTTATATAATTAGATTTAATTATGTTAAAGGGGGAAGAGGGACTTCAATATGCAGTTTTTAATTCCAGAGTTCTCCAAATAATTATTGACACCGAATACAAACAATTCCAATCATGGGAATTAGAATAAGTACCCTCACCTGTCCCTGACACAAGCAGAAATTGGCAGGAGCTGCAGATCCAAAATAGGAAAACCATGTCCTCGACCATAAACTCTCTCACATATAATTAAAATCTTACAGCAAGTGACATTTTTTTTGGGGGGGGGCAATGTTTCCAGGTCAAGTCAAGGTACAGGAATAAACTCTGGCATTTGTGCTTTTGTCCAAATCACCCTCATTTTGCACATTTTCCTTGAACTCACTGTGAACACACAGAGGTCATTCTCCAGAGAGGCTGCTCACCAGTTTCTCCATACAAGTGATTTTGATTGCTGTCCTGATTTGTTCCGTATTGCCATTTAAATATTTGCCGTTACTTTCATTCTCTGAATGCAGTCTGGTCTCCCCGTCTTGTCACGGGGCCTTGAGATGGTCTCATTTTGCCCTCACCCCATCGTGTAGTACTGTGCTTCAAAAGAACTAGGTCTAAAAGAATCTTGGCTTAATTGTATTTCAAGCTAGATGCTAACTGTGGGTGTTATTTTCTGAATTTCTATTTGTTGTCTGGCTTTTTACCTCTCCCCTGAGTAAAGACTCTTTGAGAGCAAAGATTACAGGTTATGCTGCTGAACTAGTGGCCTGGTCAAGTGGACACCACCATCTTTCCACGCACGTCATCAGGAAGCATCCTCAACACTGTTTGATGGGGGCACAAACACTAAAACCTTAGTGACCCTGACATGGCCAATAAGTCAAGAATACAATGTTTTTTAAGGTGCTTTTTAAAAAATAGCCTGATAAAACCAGTGCAGTGAGGGACATGGGGAAGCCTCATTTTTCCTCCATAATTTAGCTTCTCCCCTTCTTTTTCGAAAAGAAAACTAGGTCAGCAAAAATGGAAAAGTGTTGTATAATAATCACCACAAATCACTTAGAGTTCTGGTTCAAGGGGTTTTAACCCGATAATAAATTATCCTTCTGAGATGAGACTCAGAGTTAATTATGTCCATTACTCTAATTTTATTTCATATCTAGAGGGGAGCTAAGGAGAAGGGAATCTCAGATAACTCACCATCCAAAGCCTCTACATTTTCCCTTTGGTGCATTGAAGAATATTCTAAATGTTCTGCACCATTTCTGGCCGGGAATCAGAGGGGGCTTTCATTCTATGCTGAACAAAGGAGCAAGAAATGGACTGGTTGGAGGGCTGAGAAGCCATTCTTCCTATTTGTAGACTTCCATCAAAATGCCTCTTTGTCATCATGGCTCCACCTAGGTCTTTAGAGAGATCACTCCTTCTCAGCCAGACACTGGACATTCAATCTGGCTCCTACTCTCTGTCTCAGAACTCAGGGCTCTAATACTGTAAAAGCCTAATTACCCAGAAACTAAGTAATCAATCAGAATTCTCTCTGCAGGAATAAGTAGGTCACACAAATCATAAGAAAAGAAACTTGATCAGAAATTGAAACAAAAATCACTGCTGTCCTGTGCTTTAAAATCAAATCAAAAGTGTAAGCTTCCTCTGTGGAATGAAATGGTATTTCTTAGTAATTATCCCGACAAACCTCAAGAACTTCTGTCATTAGAAAAGGTTCAATTACAGTGATGAGTCTGTACTGACTTGTGATGGAGATTGAACTTGACTATTTTGAATGATTTCTAACCACTCCAGCTTAAAAAAAAAAAAGTTTCTCAGTATCTTTCATTGCTCAACAAGAATACTTGAATAGTTGTGTAGGTCTTTAGCTAATGAAATTCATCTCATATATACTGTTCTGTAGTATAGACTTAAAAATACACACAATTGGAAATTTTCCTACAGTACATTTTAAATAATTTTTTCAAGCTGTTAACATTTATGTCCTCCAAATTAATCCCTTTTTTTTTTCTCACGTTCTTAATTTTTGGAGGATTAGACCAGATCTTTTTCTTCTACACTGTGGATCAACTAAAAGATAAACCTTTAATGCCTTCGTATTAAATTTGAAGATTAGATGTATATGATAAGCACACAGGTAATTCTTCTACCAGCACACTCTGGTATAAAAGCCATGGCACAAACATCAATTAATCTGAACCATGAACCCCATCTCCAGGAGTGTGTCTGGGAAATGGATCATCCTAGTGTAACTGGTTTGCTGAACTGTCTCAACCGGGTAAGTCACAGACATGATAGCTCTGAATTTTTTCTGTAATGATTGCCCCCAAAGTTCATGTAAGTTCACTTCTGTGCATGGTGTCACAGCCCACAATACTCCCTTAAGCAGGTAGCAGCACATCCTCTGCGATGTTGGTCATCTGGAGCAGACCTGGAGAGGTCCTGTGTGGGGACAGGCAAGCCAGCACTGAGGGCTGCCTGTCTTTCCTTCAGGCTCCAGGAGCAGGGCCACCAGGAGAGCCACACGTCTCTCAGAGATGGACCAGCTACCCTCCCTCTGAACCCACTCAAGGGAAGGAAGCTCCTGCTCTGACCCCTCATGACCCTTCTGCCCACTCCCCACCCCCCCACCCCAGCGTACTCCCTGTCTTCTGCTGGAGGTTGACTGTGGGTCTGGAAAGGGAGATGGACTGACCATGGTAGAGCTGCTGTTTTCCACCCCTTGTCCTTGTTGAGGGCAAGCCCGGCTCCAGGGTTTGAGGGCCATATCTTGAATGCTGTGTTTTATCCCCACTTCTGAACCCAAACTGACATTCCAGGACAATATAAAAAGTCTCCTCCATATAGAATATCCTGCTAAGCAATACTCTGAAGGCTTTTTTCATTTTATAAGCACTTGACTTGGGATTTCAAAATTTTTTATATAAAGTGTATATATATGTGTGTGTGTACATATATATATATATATGTACACACACACATACATACATACATGGGACTTCCTGGGTGGCGCTAGTTGTAAAGAATCCTCCTGCCAATGCAGAAGACACAAAAGATGCTGCAGGTTCAATGCCTGGATGGGGAAGATCCCCTGGAGTAGAAAATGGCAGCCCACCTCAGGATGCTTGCCTGGGAAACTCCACAGACAGGAGCCTGGCAGGTACAGTCCATGGGCGTCTCTCAGAGACGATGTGCGATGGGCTCCAACATATGTGCAACACAATGCATCCCGAACTTCTGAGTCTGGAAAGGTTTAGAAATTTGCTTAACTTACCATTTCCTGACACAATGAGAAAATCGATGCATCTTGTCATTCAAACGGCTTGTAAGTCCAGAGTAACCCAATAAGAGAGTGCCATGATAAGAAGAAATGAAACCCCAAGGACTTACTCATCACTCAGAATCAGAGATAATTTACAGATAAACCATCTTATTTATTGAGTGGGACCCTCTGCAGTTGTGTCTGTAGAAACAAACTTCAGCATTTTGTTAAAGGTTCATCCTGCAATGGGAAGCGATCGTCTGTGACTGTGGTTCAGAGCCTGCCCCGGGTGTGATGGCGAGGCTTCCTCTGAGGATGACTGAAAGAAGCAAAAGAAACATAAAGAGAAAGTGAAGCTCTAGCTTGGGAAATGTTTTGGTGCAAAACTGAAACATGGTGTGTACTATTTAAACAAAAAATGGCTTGGAGGTCCACCTATGCAGAGAGGCCCTGGAGGACAGGCTGGAGAAGCCCAGTCAAGTGGGAAGAAGAAATGACCATCTTTGGATGGGGACAGTGGTGACATAAAGGAGCATGTCAACAGCTCAGAGAGCTCCCTCCTCTTTTCTGGGGAGAGAACGGTGCTGGATCTGTAATTGGAACCCCGATTGAAAGAGCCAGGCAGCTGCTTTTGTTCATAGCACCATTAGTGATGCTGGAAGATCTATAGGCTTCTTAAAAGTGACCAAGAACCAGCAGTCCAGCAACATGGCCAAGCACAGGGTATTCAGCATATCCGAGAGGAAACAAAGCTACCTCTGAAGATACTATGATAAATATGTGTTTCCTTGGATTTGGAGATAATAAAGGCATAGTATGCCATTGCTTTTTCCAAGCAAACAAATAAGTTGTGATACCTCAAAACAGATCAGCACACATCTCTATCTTCCTTTCCTATGAGAGGAGGCAGAGTTATGGTATCAACAAGGAGAGGTAAGACAGATGTCCACTGAAACTCAAGCATGTTTAAACCTACAAGCTTAATGTTCCAGTCAAAATGTTACATAATTAAGTGTTTTAATGAGACAGTATTTTGTTGTTTTGTCAGCAGAGTGAATATCTTATATTATTCAAGAAGAGTTTTAAAAAAAAAAAGGAGGATGTTACCCAGTAGAAGTCAAAGAAATGAATGAGTCCATGAGGAACTTCACACTGATAGAGATGATGCATTAGTTTTGGGATGCTATGGAAGAGCCAGAGTGGAAATTATATATATAGCATCAACAGAGCTCGCCTGGAGAAGTGGATTTCTCAGTCAGACTCAGATGCTGGTTCTGAGAAGCTTTGGATAATGAAGATACTGGCCAGAAAGAAAGTGTTGAGGAAAGCATGACTCTGAAGCCAATTCCAGGGAAACTCAATAGAGAAAGCTGAAGAGGTATACTCCAGAAATGAGATCATAGTGTTTACATTGTTTGAGGCCTCAAATTTTATACAGTGAAAATGCATATTGTGTTACAAAGAAAAAAATGTACGTGAGAGAGGAATTCAGGGGGAGTAAGACCTGTGGAGAAAAAATATTGCAAATATTAATATATTTTTAGTATTTTTGTGTATTGGTATTATTTTCAGTTCAGTTCAGTCACTCAGTAGTGTCTGACTCTTTGTGACCCCATGGACTGCAGGTATTATTTTAGTATTTTATATCTTAATATAAATATTTTAGTATTCTTAATCACCCATGAGTTTGTGGGCACAGAGCATGAGGAGTGAACAACCATTTGATATAAATATGAAATTATTTTAACACCATGGTAAATATCTTCAGAATGATTTTTAGATATTATTAAAACAATAAAACAATTATAATAACAAAATTGAGGCTTCTGAGACAGCCTGTAACAGCAATCAAATATGATAATGCCCTCTTAAGTCACCATTCAATAGACTTTAAATGTATTGATTTGAAATACTTTATCAATAATGCCATTAGAATCACCAATAATAACTACCATTGATGAGATAGATAACATATTTCTGGGATAAATGTTAAAACCATTTATATTTGTTGCCTCTAATGCACACAGAATTTTTCCAGATGAAAGTTATTTTTTCTATTGTATTTTTTAAAAAGACTGTTTCAGATACTTAACTTGGCTAGGAGCACACAGTAAATATTGCATTTGAATGCGGGTTGTTGTTGTTGTTCAGTTGCCCAGTTGTATCTGACTCTTTGCAACCCCATGGACTGCAGCAGGCCAGGTCTCCCTGTCCCTCACCATCCATCTCCTGAAGTTTGCCCAAGTTCACGTCTATTGCGTCGTTGTGCCATCCAGCCATCTCATCCTCTGATGCCCTCTTCTCCTTCTGCTCTCAGTCTTTCTGAGCATCAGGGACTTTTCCACTGAGTCAGCTCTTCGTGTCAGATGACCAAAATACTGGAGCTTCAGCTTCAGCATCAGTCCTTCCAATGAGTATTCAGGGTTGATTTCCCTTAAGATTGACTGGTTTGATCTGAGCACATACACACACAGATTAATTTACTCCAAAGAAAGCAATGAAAACTCCAAACTCAACAACAAAGAGAGAGAGCCAGAAAATTCCCAAATACATGTAAATTAAAAAAAAAAAAAAACTTCTCAATAAATAACCCATGGATCAAAATGAAGTCTCAAGAGAAATTAAAATATATTTTCATCGAAATTGTAACAAAATGAAAATTATCTAAATTTCTGGGCTGTAGTATAAAGAATGCTTAGAGGGAAATTTATAGCATTGATTACATATATTGCAGGATAAAAATCTAAAGTCATAAACTAAGCTTCCACCTTAGGAAATTAGGGAAAGAAGAACAACTTAAAACTAAAGCAATCAGAGCAGAAAGTAATAAAAATCAGAGCTCAAATCAATAAAGTTGAAAATTAGAACTGCAAAGCAAATCAGAGGGACCTGGAGGTCTAGGAAGACTCCTAATAGCTTACATGCATGTGTGCTCAGTCCTGTCCAACTCTTTTTGAACCTGGTGGACTGTAACCCACCAGGCTCTTCTGCCCATGGTATTCTCCAGGCAAGAATACTGGAGCGGGTAGCCATTGCCTTCTCCAGGGGATCTTCCCGACCAAGGGATCAAACCCATGTCTCCTACATCTCTGGCACTGGCAGGCAGATTTTTTACCATTCACCACGTGGGAAACCCATTAGCCTACATGCCCAGAAGTAATGTGGGAGTAGATGGTAGAGGTGCTTTTATCTGTGGACCTACCAATGGGATTGCTCTGGTAATTCCATCAGAGAGAAGAGACAAGACCTTGAAGATATCGAAGGTATATAAAGATGCTCCCTACTCTACTTACCATCTACCAAGAAGCTCTTCCTCACCATCACCATTAGCATCTGCATCAGCTTGAGGTCCCTGTTGTTAGACCTGGCTCCTGGCAGTTGTCCTGGGTGACTGTGATGTTTTCATCAGGTAACAATCTCCTAGAGCTTCTCATGCCTTTACTAACAGCCCCCCACCCACCCACATAGGCCTGAGGAAAGTCATGCTCAGGAGTTTAATTCTGCCCAAAGTCTGAGAGCAGAAGGGGCAGAGTTGACTGTTGGGAAAAAGACATGGTTGTCTAGATCTTAAACTATAACTGTCCCACAGTGATCTGAGAAGTTCTCCGGCCCCATTGGCAAAATCGATTCATGGACAGTCAGTTGAATAATTGCATCTCAGGTAGGGCAAAGTTAAAAAATATGCCCAGAAAATTTATTCTGAGAAAGATCAATAATAATTGTTTATTGTAAATATCTCAGAGTTATCAGGAAAGCAGCATTCATTTCAAAAGAGAGCAAAACTGTAAATGAGGCCCTGGGAAGGTTAAAGAATGATGGTCTGCAGAATGGGATGGACTGATGACAAGGGAGCTGAAGGACTATAGAAATGCTTGAGACATTAGGCCCCACAGAGACATGAGGGCCAGAATAAGGGAAATGTCACACAATGAAAATGAATGCAGTACATACAAGAACGCTGATTGAGAGGTTCAATTGACTGGCTGGGACAAAGAGGGGTGCATCAATAGAGGAGCTGGAATAACTGAGCGTAGCAGAATGCACTATAAAGGTACAGAAAAGAAATCTCTGACTCTGTCAGAAAATGTGCTAAATCACTCACTCTCCATGGCCATGTCATCAGAGCAGCAGATGGCAAAGAGCTAATGAAGCTAGAAAGCATCAATAACTGCTCAAAAGAATTGTTGGTGAATTTCAAGAAGCTGTTAAAGTTATCGAGAATTTCCCCTAAGATTTAAAGTTTGAAAGTAAATCATTAGTTACTTAACTATGTGAGAGGGGCAAGGGAAAAAGATTTTTGCTTAAGTATGAAAATAATAGAAAAGTAAAAAACAATTACTCTATTCATTATTAATATTTCATTATCAAAAAAAAAAAAATCCTGGGCTGGAAATCAATAGTCTGAGATTAGCCACTAATTATCTGTTTGGCCTTGGGCAAAGTATTTAATATTTCTAGGCATCAGCCTTCTCTTTTATAAAATAAGGTAGAGCAGGGAGGGATGAATAGGCAGAGCCCAGAGGATTTTTAAGGCAATGAAAATACTCTGTATGAGATTACAATAGTGAATAAATGTCATTATGCATGAGTTCTAAGATGCGTCCGACTCTTTGCAACCCCATGCACTGTAGCTCACCAGCCTTCTCTGTCCATGGGACTCACCAGGCAAGAATACTGGAGTGGGTTGCCATGCCCTTTACCAGGGGACCTTCCTGACCCAGGGATCAAACCTGCGTCTCTTATGTCCCCTGCATTGGCAGGCAGATTCTTTACCACTATAGCACCACCTGGGAAGCCCAAATGTCATTATATGTTTATACAAACCCATAGACTGCACAACAATTAGAGTGAACCCTCAGGTAAACCATGGACTCTGGGTGATGATGGCATGTCAGTGTAGTTCCACCAGTGATAACAAATGGACCATTGGGTGGGGATGTTGATAGTGGGGAGGCTGGGCATGTTGAAGTGGGAGGTAGATGGGAAATCTTTTTGCCTTTTTAATCCTTATGTCAACTTAAAACTACTTAAAAAATTTTTTAAAGAATAATATGTCCAACATTTTTCAAACTGAGCCTCTCAGGGTATCAGAAGAAGAACCACTAGGAAAAACAAGGACCACCTTCTCCCAGGTCCCCCTTCCCCATCACATCTTTATCAAGAATTCTGCTTTTCTCTGGAGAAGATTCCTCTTTGGAGAAGTGGTTCCACTAACAAAAACATATTTGAAAATACTGAACTTGAGGATCCCTCATAAGTAATAATGGCTAGATTCAATCCCGTTTTTGTGAAGAAAGGCAAGCTGTGGGCTGAATCAAAGTATCACATCCTTAATCTCAATTTTCTATGATATAAACTCATATGGTTTCCTGATCTGGGACCTCCAGCTTACAGAAATAAATGTCTGTTCATTGAGTCCCCCAGTCTGTTACTCTGTTAGAGCAACTGAGCTGACAGAGACCCCCACCACAGCCCTCCAGTCCCTGAGGGTCTCGGATGGGGGCTGAGACTGATGCTGAGGTGGGGGTAGCAGGGCCTCAAAGGTCAGCTCTGAGTCAGGAGCGTCTGCCTCTCTTTGGGCTGTGAGGGTACTTACGGTCTTTAACTTTTGTGACTTGGCTGAAATTCTGAGATAACAGAAGGCAGCTAAACACCAGTTATTTACACAGCTCAGCAGAGGAAAAAGCCCTGGCTCCTCAGAAGTGAAGAATTTGAAAAATGCCTTCTGCAATATGCCAATAGGAAGCACTTTGCCAAGGTGTTCACTTCTGTTAGTTGTGTTGGCACCACTTCATGGAACCTGGTGTGCACAGGATTCAGTGAAAATGAATGAAAAAAATTAATTCCCTGCTATTCAGTGAGAACCCAAACCTAGTCCAGAAGAAGGACCAGGAAAAACCTTACAAGGAGAGATGTCATATTTCTCTTCCCTCTGAGGCTCATTCCAACAAAGGCACCAGACCCAGGTTGCATTGCAACATCGCCTCACATGGAGGATGACTTGCAGACTCAGGGTGTTCCGTGTCCTCTTGTTGGGCTCAGAAGAACTGCAGCGTTTCAGGTTTCTAGTTTTGTCATTTTCCCCCCTCACAGCTTTTCATCCCTGCTCCAGTGTTTGACAGTTTCATTTCTATAACTCATTAAATATTCAATGATTCATAATAACAATTTCCTGTGTAATTTTATTGTTCACATTCTGGCATTGACTTCTTGTACCAAATAACAAAAGTATAAATACCCACTTGAAATAAGGACATTTCAGCTTTCATTTTCATTGCATTAATATTGTCAAAGGAGCTTGTTGCAAAAGACTTCCAAATATTACTTAGGCTGCCTCCCTATTATAACTCTGTGCAAATGGGAATTATGAAACAAAAAGCCAGGAAGGCAGGGAAAAATTCAACCAACCTCACACTAACTGGAGAGGAAGCTAAGAGAGTGTGAAATCAAAGAATAATCAATTTCCCGAAGGAATGAGGTGGTGCACCATGTCATTACAGATTATCTCAAGGGCATGAGAAAGGCAAAGAAGGCTGAAAAAGTTGGAACGAGAGGTACTTAGAACAGCAGTCTGGATTTTTCCACTGGAGAAAACCCCTGAGTTGCACCAACCACTCATAATGAATTTCTACATTCTGACATGATTATGCTGTCAGGTACACATATACACAAAATCTGTCTTCTGTCGAATGGGGCTAGCTGCATGAGGACAGGACTTCCAAAATAGTAAAGTAATGTTTTGTCACACACACACACTCTCATGGAAGACAGTTTATCAGTATGTTTTCCTCACATAATCAGTCCTCTTTCAGCACTTGGAGGAATCTAGCTCAGAAACTCAGGTTTGTCCTGTCTTTTCCTTCTAATCTAGCTCAGTATCAGTGAGCCACCATTCCCACAGCACTTCCTCTGGGGCCTCAGAGTCCCTGGCTTGTCATCCCCACATGGAGTAACGCACCCCAAGTGCATGGAGAGTCCCCTCCTTCTTGACAGACCTTCCACCCAATTGTGGGCAGGAGTCCCGTGCAGGGTAGACGTGCCAGCTATGAACTCAAGCTTCAGGACCTCACATGAGGTCTCATCACATAAACCCCTAGTGATGCAATGGGCTCCCTGTTGCTCTCAGAATACGTGTAAAATCCCAAACAGACTCTCAGCCTGTGCGTATCTTGTCTCGACCTGCACTTCCACCTTCACCTCCCTCTTCCCTGCATCTTCCTTGCCCTAATCCACACCAGGACTCCATCTGCATGTCAAGCTCCCTTGGGGAATCACTTCCTAACCATTGGTCCAGTGTCTTGAATTTTGCAAAAAAAAGAAAAATTCAAACTTCCTGCCCCCCTCATTGTGGAGGAACCCCTGAGATTTTAAGCTGCTTTTTTTTTTCTTTTTTAAAAAAAAGCCAAAATCAACACAACTCTATAAAATTCCAGGCAAATCTGTTCCAGTTGGGAAGCAGGAATTATATTTGTCAGCAGTCAGTATCCTGTGGCAATATTCCTTCCTTGTGTACCTAAGCCAATCTTGTCTACTTCCATCTGCCTACTTAGTCACTTCAGTCATGTCCAGCTCTTTGCAACTCTATGGACTGTAGCCTATCAGGTTCCTCTGTCCATGGGATTCTTCAGGAAGAACACTGGAGTGGGTTGCCATTCCCTTCTCCAGGGGATCTTCCCAACCCAGGGATCAAACCTGGGTCTCCTGGATTGGCAGGTGATTCTTTACCATTAGCACCACCTGATAAGCCATCTGCAGGGGCCTTTTAAGCTTCAGACTCAAGGGTAACTTATCTGATATTATAATCATGCCTTAAAAATCTCCATGGGGACTTCCCCGATGGTCCATTGGTTAAGACTCTACTTTTCAATACAAAGGATATGGGTTTGATCCCTAGTGGGGGAAATAAGTTCCCATATGCCACCGGATGAGGCCACAAATTATTTTAAAAATATCTTCATGGACTCTTCAGATTCTGTAAGAAGAGATCATCTTACTCTCCTTTTCTTTCTTTCCTCCAACCCCCTTTTCACTATTTAAAGAGAATGTTTGTGTAACACATGACCATAAATGAAACACTGGGACTGATCCTCATGGGAGCATTTCTTCATGACTATAACCACTTCATTCAGCATTTTATGCCTACTTTATTTTTAAAATACCTAACCATGATCTCTTAATTTGTTACCCAGAGATTCCTCATAAATCTTGGAGTTTTTGGTAATGTCTGTGGTAAGGAAAATCACCGAGTTATTCTTTGAATTGTTCATGCACTGAAAACCTAACACAACATTCTTGTTTGTGTTAAACAGCAGAGAAAGAACCACCGGCTGGGGTTTTAAAGGTGCTTAGCTAGTGAAAAGTGTTCCAAAAATGAGAATCAAGACAAAAAAATACAAATAAAATAAATCAGTTCAGTTCAGTTCAGTCACTTAGTCGTGTCCGACTCTTTGCGACCCCATGGACTGCAGCATGCCAGGCCTCCCTGTCCATCACCAACTCCCTGAGTCCACCCAAACCCAGGTCCATTGAGTCGATGATGCCATCCAGCCGTCTCATCCTCTGTCGTCCCCTTCTCCTCCTGCCCTCAATCTTTCCTGGCATCAGGATCTTTTCCAATGAGTCAACTCTTCATATCAGGTGGCCAAAGTATTGGAGTTTCAGCTTCAACATCAGTCCTTCCGATGAACACTCAGGACTTATCTCCTTTAGGATGGACTGGTTGGATCTCCTTGCAGTCCAATGGACTCTCAAAAGTCTTCTCCAACACCACAGTTCAAAAGCATCAATTCTTCAGCTCTCAGCTTTCTTTATAGTCCAACTCTCACATCCATACATGGCCACTGGAAAAACCATAGCCTTGACTAGACGGACTTTTGTTGGCAAAGTAATGTCTCTGCTTTTAAATATGCTGTCTAGGTTGGTCATAACTTTCCTTCCAAGGAGTAAGCATCTTTTAATTTCATGGTTGCAGTCACCATCTGCAGTGATTTTGGAGCCCCAAAAAATAAAGTCAGCCACTGTTTCCACTCTTTCCCCATTTATCTGCCATGAAGTGATGGGATCGGTTGCCATGATCTTAGTTTTCTAAATGTTGAGCTTTAAGCCAACTTTTCCACTCTCTTCTTTCACTTTCATCAAGAGGCTCTTTAGTTCTTCTTCACTTTCTGCCATTAGGGTGGTGTCATCTACATATCTGAGGTTATTAATATTTCTCCCAGCAATCTTGATTCCAGCTTGTGCTTCTTCCAGCCCAGCGTTTCTCGTGATGTACTCTGCATATAAATTAAATAAGCAGGGTGACAATATACAGCCTTGATGTTCTCCTTTTCCTATTTGGAACCAGTCTGTTGTTCTATGTCCATTTCTAACTGTTGCTTCCTGACCTGCATACAGGTTTCTTAAGAGGCAGGTCAAGTGGTCTGGTATTCCCATCTCTTTCAGAATTTTCCACAGTTCATTGTGATCCACATAGTCAAAGGCTTTGGCATAGTCAATAAAGCAGAAATAGATGTTTTTCTGGTACTCTCTTGCTTTTCCGATGATCCAGTGGATGTTGGCAATTTGATCTCTGTTACCTCTGCCTTTTCTAAAACCGACTTGAACATCTGGAAGTTCATGGTTCACATATTGCTGAAGCCTGTCTTGGAGAATTTTAAGCATTACTTTACTAGCATGTGAGATGAGTGCAATTGTGTGGTAGTTTGAGCATTCTTTGGCATTGCCTTTCTTTAGGATTGGAATGAAAACTGACCTTTTCCAGTCCTGTGGCCACTGCTGAGTTTTCCAAATAGCTTCTCTGTAATGATAAGTGCTAAGAAACAGAAACAGAGCTATAGAGCAGGGAGTAGGGTCAGTGGGCCTTTAGTTCAGCTGGGTGGGAGGACCCCTCTGCCTGTTCCAAGAAAACACGGGGAGGTGTGACTAGATACAGGGGTGACAAGGTGAGACCAGGGAGGGGCTGGACCATCCAGGGCCTGGAAAACAGGCCCAGGACTCTGGCTTTGTCTCCGATGCCAGGACAGGAAACACAGGGATTTTAATCAGGGCAGTGATCTGCTCAGACATGTGAAAATAGGTCTGGTAAAAAACAGACAGGGAAGCCACTCTAACACAATGTGAGAATTGAATTTGGAGAAGAGCAAAGTTCTAAGAGAGTGGGCTATTTCTTACTAAGTTGGGCTACTCTGGTGTTTTAAGTCTCGCAAATCACAATGAAATGTCCAACCTTTTAAAATAATATATATAATTGAATTCTATCAAAATGTTGATAACAGTGTCTCATTTCCAGTAACTGGAGTTTTAAACACCTATTGCATCAACGGAAACACAACCCAAATGTCCAGCAGTGAGAGGAGAAATGTGGCAATTTCTCCAAGAAACGAGTCTGACGTCACATGTCCATACAAAGACAGATGCCTGAATCCCCCACAGCCATGCTTGAGTTCTCACACCCACCACACGCAGTGTCAGCTTCTCAGCTTGTGGGCTCCTGAGTCAGGTTCACTTGGCTGGCATCCAGTTGGCACTGTTGTAACATCTGATTCCTACAGTAGAGTCCACAAGATTTAGGGGCACTGCCAAATACCACACCCACAAGACATGACCATTTAAATCTACATTAATGAACAAAAATGAGATAAAATGTCTAATTGAGCTCTTCAGTCCCACTGGCCATGTTTAAAGTGTTCAGTTGCACTATCTGAACCCTGTATGGCATGGCTGTGACACTAACAAGGTGACCTTTCTAGACAGGGAAGGAGCAGGAGATTCCATTATAGAGAAGGGGTCTCTTGGATAGCGTTCTGTCCAATTTATCCTGTTCTACCTTGCTGGACAAGCCTTGGATACAGCAAAGGAGACTGGCCTTGGTGCAGAGTACTCCTAACTGCTCCAGGCAATATAGGTTAAATTCACCCAAATACCTCTCTTGCATATGCTGGAACTCCAAGTAGGGCCCCACTGTTAACTCAGCAAGAGGAACAGAGGGACGGCCAGTCCAGGCCCTAACAGACACTCATTTAGCTCAGGAAGAAAGCCAAACAATAATAGTCATTGTAATAGTAATAGCGGTGATAATTATAGTTTAATATTATGCAAATTGCTGGAAAACTGGTGCTATAAAAAGACTAACTTCATAATGCTGCAAACACATTTCGGCTCAGAGCTCCTACCAAATTGCAGACCAGTTTAACATCTCTTCTGCACCTGCCCCTTCTATTCTATTTTCTGGATGGCAGGAGTCTCCCACCTTTTCCTTCTCCCTGTCACAAACATCTGCAAGATTTTGATCCTGATAGCAACTAAGACATCCACTCTGTGCTGGGCATCGCTACGTGTGCTTCACATATAGATTCATTTAATCCTCCAGCATCCACGGGAAGTGATAGCATTATCAACTCCATTCGGCAAGTAAGAAATGAGACATTTAGAAAAGGTAGTTCCTTCACAGTCACATAAGTAGAGAAAAACAGAGATGAGACCTGCACCCCATGAGCACAGCCCTGTACCACTGGCTCCCACGCATGCTGAAAGCAGGAGCTGGAAGACCTCATCTTCCACCATCTCCACACTCAGAACAAAGAAACACTCTGGTGACCAGAGAAGGGGAGTCGGGGGGTGACACATTGTACAAACAGACCTTGCAGAAGTGCCTCCTATCTTCAGGTGTACAGCAGAGTGGTTCAGTTACACATATACATACACTCATTCATTTCGATTCTTTTCTCGTACAGGTTTTCACAGAATATTGAGTAGACTTCCCTGTGCTACACAGTAGGTCCCTGCTGATCATCCATTGCTGTCCACCTGAAACTAACAAAACATTGTAAATCAACTATACTTCAATACATTTTTTTAAAAAATGAAAAAAGAAAATCCACAATGTTGCAAAGCTACTGACTGAATAAATCTTTTTTTTTCTTTTTGAACTTTTTATTTTATATTGTAATACAGTCAATTAACAGTGTTGCGATAGTTTCAGGTGGACAGCAAAGGAACTTAGCTTCTTTTATAATATTTATTGATTAATTGATTGACGGATTTGGCTGCACTGGGTCTTAGTTCCAGCATGTGAGATCTTTAGTTGTGTCATACGGAATCTAGTTCCCTGACCAGAGATTGAACCCATACCTCTTGCATTGGGAGCACAGAGTTTTAGCCACTGGACCACCAGGGAAGTGCCTTAAGAAACTGATAATAGCTCATAGATTGTACTGATTGTACACTGGATAAACTGGTATAAATCTAATTAAATTACACTGTAAAGAATATCTCACATTTTAATTATCATTGAATAAAATAACAAAATGTAAGAAACAATACCAACAACAAAACTGTTATCTTACTTTGCTCCCCATTTGCTTTATAGTTATTTCTCCACCATTGGCTCTCTGTCCAGAAACACGTAGGCTTGGCCCTTCCCTGAGTCTTCATTACTTTCGAGGCTCTACTGTCATGTAAAAGTTGACTAGAGCTATCCCTGGTGGTCCAGTGGTTAGGACTTCACCTTCCAATGCCAGGGATACAGGTTCCATCCCTGGTTGGGGAGCTAAGATCCCACATGGCTTTGGGCCAAAAAACCAAAACATAAAAAACCAGAAAAAATAGTGTAACAAATTAATGAATTAAAAAAAATAAAGCCCACACTAAATAAATCAGAATGCTTTTCTCCAGTTGCTCTGTCTTATGTCAACTTAATTCTTGGCTCCACTGGGAGACACTAAAAGCAGAAAGTCCTACCTCCTCCTGCAGGCTATGTGCCACCTGAACCCCCAGATTAAGAGTTTTCTAAGCTTTAATGTGTAGAATATTGTGTCAGTTCAGTTCAGTCGCTCAGTCGTGTCCGACTCTTTGCGACCCCATGAATTGCAGCACTCCAGGCCTCTCTGTCCATCACCAACTCCCGGAGCCCACCCAAACCCATGTCCATCGAGTCGGTGATGCCATCCAACCATCTCATCCTCTGTCGTCCCCTTCTCCTCCTGCCCCCAATCCTACCCAGCATTAGGGTCTTTTCCAATGAGTCAACTCTTCGCATGAGGTGGCCAAAGTATTGGAGTTTCAGCTTCAACATCAGTCCTTCCAATGAACACCCAGGATTGATCTCTTTTAGGATGGATTGATTGGATCTCCTTGCAGTCCAATGGACTCTCAAAAGTCTTCTCCAACACCACAGTTCAAAAGCATCAATTCTGCGGCACTCAGCTTTCTTCACTGTCCAAATCTCACATCCATACATGACCACTGGAAAAACCATAGCCTTGGCTAGACGGACTTTTGTTGGCAAAGTAATGTCTCTGCTTTTAAACATGCTATCTAGGTTGGCCATAACCTTCCTTCCAAGGAGTAAGCGTCTTTTAATTTCATGGCTGCAATCACCATCAGCAGCAATTTTGGAGCCCAAAAAAATAAAGTCTGACACTGTTTCCACTGTTTCCCCATCTATTTGCCATGAAGTGATGGGACCAGATGCCATGATCTTAGTTTTCTGAACGTTGAGCTTTAAGCCAACTTTTTCACTCTCCTCTTTCACTTTCATCAAGAGGCTCTTTAGTTCTTCTTCACTTTCTGCCATAAGGGTGGTGTCATCTGCATATCTGATGTTATTGATATTTCTCCCGGCAATCTTGATTCCAGCTTGTGTTTCTTCCAGCCCAGCGTTTCTCATGATGTACTCTGCATATAAGTTAAATAAGCAGGGTGACAATATACAGCTTTGACATACTCCTTTTCCTATTTGGAACCAGTCTGTTGTTCCATGTCCAATTCTAACTGTTGCTTCCTGACCTGAATATTGTGTGGATCATGTTAAATGCAAATTACAGAGAAACATCTAAAAAATTTCAAATCGAACCTGGGAATGCTGAGCATCATTTTAAAAAACAACTCCAGGTGATTCTAATGTAACTTCCACAGTTTGAGAGGCATTGAACAATATTAAACAATAGAAAATAAGATAACTCCTATTAAAATATCAATTTTATAATTAATTGTATAATTAAAATTAATATAAAGTGGAAAGCACCTCATCAGTGATATGGTTTTATTCCTTAGGTCTTTTGAATCATTTATACTTATTATCACTAGCATTGTTGTTTTTGCTTAGTTGCTAAGTTATGTCCAACTCTTTTGTTTACCCCATGCACTGTACCCTGCCAGGGTCCTCTGTCCATGAGATTTTCCAGGCAATAATAATTGGAATGGGTTGTCATTTCCTTCTCCAGGGGATTTCCCAACCCAGGGATCAAACTCATGTCTCCTGCATTGACAGGTGGATTCTTTACTGCTGAGCCACTGGTGAAGCCTACTTTACCATTATATACATGATATAAAATATCATGATATTATATAAAATTATACATGACATTATGACATTATATATAAACATTTAAGGCTTGAAATGTTTAAATGCCAACTAACATTGAGCTCTTAAAAAGATCTAATATGACTTTCAAAGAGGAATATATCCATCAAAAGTCCTTTCCAAGAGAAAAGAGAAAAATTATGCTAAGTTTAAGGACGAATTATATCACTTTGTAGATTCCAGTCAAATGAAGCATTGAAATAGCAGAGACAGAACATAAAGCCAGACGGGGTATTATTTAGAAATGTCCTTCTGAATTATACTTATTCAGGGTGGAAAATGGTATCTATTTCCTAAAAGACTATGTGCTATTGAAGATAACGTATATGTTGTTTGAAGTCTGTAAGAAATAAATTTTTCCATAATAATGAAGGAGTAATTTATGCCTGACAAAATGACTATGTAATTGCTGAATGAAGATAAAAGGGGAATTTGATTGTCCTAATTAAGGATGATACTACAAAGGTGCCTCTGGAGCAGCGAGAGGCGTGTGCGGGATTAACAAATACTATTTGATTATTTGAAAATCTGCTGCCGATTGTGCTGAACTATGGGCAGATATGCTGATATCTTTGCCCGGAGAGCAACATTGCATTTGGGTAGGCGGTGGCGGCTGCTGGGCCAGGCGGTGGAAGGCAGACCACAGAATCACTCCTGCTGAGCTCTCCCGGGGGCTGTCTTAGGAAGCACAGCCCTTGAGCTTCTGTGAGAGAAGCTGGTGCAAGATAAAACAGCTTACCACCCGGTTCTCAAATGATGCCGTTTGTTAGAAACTGTGTCCTAAAACCCTTCAGTAGAATTCAATTCATGCAAAACAAACACAACTGACAGATTTTAGAATCTACTTGAGCCAACATGGGATTCGTGTCTGCGTATGTTCTCACGGATTAGACATTGTTAGCGGGAAGCAGAGACCAGGGCTGAGGATAAAGAACCAACCCTTGGGTTGGTTGTAAATAGGGCAGAAGTGCAGGTGATATTTTTCCTTGTTTCCTCCTAACAAGGAAAGGAGCAAGTTTCACAAGGATCTGGCAGCTGGTTCTCCTGGGGCATGGGCCTGTGATGGAGACTGTCAGGGGCTACTCCCTGGCATGTCCTTGGCATCACCCTCTTGGAAGGAAGAAGAGGAAAGGAGACCCAACTGGGTCTATTTGGTGGGTGACAAAAGCACTATCTTCCACATGCTTGCCCCCGAGGGGCTTTAGAATTGTTTCTAGCTGTAAGGCCCATTAGATATGGAAACAAATCTTTCTATGGGAAACTTAAAGTGCTGGATGAGATGCATATGAAAATGTATTTATTGCACAAATTATCTGTGAAAACCATGAAGGCTCTACAGAAGTCAAAGTGAAGTAAAAACAGGGAGAAGAGAGATAATCAAAGCTCAAACTAGCTTATAGCTCCAAAGCCTCAGATGCTTTGGAGATTTGAGGGCAGCTGGAGGGAGAGACACAGGCTGAGGCCCCCAACCTGGGAAATGTGACAGGACACCACAGAACAACCTGGGGGGCCAGTGGGCACATCTAATGGTAATGGGGAAGTGTCACACCACACCACCCCCATCCCAGTAAAGGAAGGAGAGAAAATGTCTCCATCACATTGTGTCCTGGGACCAAGGGGCATTCAGAATCTTGGCTGGTTATGTGAGGACTCCACAGGCGTTCTTAAGGACCTGAGTGGTCAACACACAACCTCACCTGGGAATTTAACTTGGAAACCCCATTTGGCAATCGACACAGAGGACTTGCATTATCAAGTGCGAATGTTCTCTGTGAGACCTCACGTTTCACCTCAACATCACACAGAAAACCACAGCAAACAAATGAAAACAGTATGCTATGAACAAAACCCAGAAGAAACAATTAGAAAGAATCAAAACTGAAAAACCTTAAAATACTAGGTTAATCCAACATATAAAAGGATGTTTAAGATACTTAAAGTAATAAAAGAAGGAAAGGTCAGAATTTATACAAAATCAGCAGGTAGATTTGGAAAAAAAATTCAGGTATTAAACATAATATGAATTTCAAATAGAATAATCTCAAATGAAAACTTATTCTATATCTGTAACCATAGGTTAAACATATTTGAAGAGAGAACAGGGAAACTGGAAGAAAGTTTTAAACACAGTACCCCAAATCCAGCCCAGAGATATAAAATATGGAAAATATTGAAGATGTTAAAGAGCAAAAAACCTAGTCTGAAAGAAAAGATTATGTACAGATTTGGAATTCTTAAAGGACATGAGACAAATGTAGAGGAAATAAAATATGAAACACAAACGTCTATGTATGTGGGTGTGTAAATAGATAAACGATTCTTCAAATCCAGGAATCACAAAGAATCCCAACTAAGATATGCAAATAAAAAAAGTCTACCTTATTACAGAGGAACTCAAGAACATGCAAAGCAAAAAGGGTCACAAAAGCAGCCAGGTAGAAAGACAACCGAGAAATGAAATCAATTTGTACTGATGCCGATGTTTCAACAGGTGAGGATCTTCAATAAATGGAAAGAATAAATGTCAGCCTAGAATTACGGACCCAGAGAAAACGTGCTTTGAGAGCAAAGGCAAAAATAAATAATTCCCGGGAAATGGAACAAGCAAACTGGTTTTGCCATCGCCAGGTCCTAAATAGAGGAATTTCTAAAACTTGTGTTTCCGAAAGAGAGAAAAAAGAAATTAGAGAAGGCAGAGTGGGGTGCTAGCAGGCAGCGGGGAGAGAAGTACTATTTGGGGAAATTTAAGCAAATGCTGCCTGGTGTTTCTAAAAGTGGGTGAGGTCCCCTAGGAATGAAACTTGTTCCCAGAAAGTGACTCACGGTGGGGCTTCTCTCCATCCGCATAGAGCACTGATGCTGTTCAAGGCATGCCAGGCCACGCACGGGGGCAGGCAGGGGCTCTTTTCCTGGTCCAGCCCTATTCTCCAGCATCTTTCTGCACCCAGGTCCCAGTGTTCTCAATGCTCTTACTGAAGCTGAATCTGGCCTCTGAACCCCCAACACTGAATTAAAACTCAGAGGCAGAGTTTTGGCTGAAGTAGAGAAGAATAGCTTTATTGCTTTGCCAGGTGAAGGGGGCCACAGTCCAATAAAGTCTTCAAAACTATGTGGTTTTGAAGAAGGAATTCATGGGGCCTGGACTCCATCTTAGGCTTGTTCGTGCTGATTATGTTCGGCCGCCTCTCTAATGGACTCTGAACTCTGTGCTTAGTGCCTGTGGAAATGACAATAGAAGGACAAGACTCCCTCCGGACAGGGGAATCTTGAAGATTGTATTCAGGTTACTCATCACCTAAGGGAAAACATACACTAATCCCCCTACCTCCGGACAGGTCATAGATTTTTTTCTGTCACCTCGGGCTTATTGATAATTGATTGTTTGAATATGGGGTTATTGTGATTGTATTTACCCTTCCTTTGTTTATGTAAGTCACAAGGAAATTGGGGTGGTGGGTTCAGACTCGTACACATGGGGTATAAAAGATTTTCACAAATGCTGGTCGGGGTCCTTGGCTAAGAGGAGACTCTGCCTTGGGCCCGCCGGTGTAATAAACTGCACTACACTATCTGCATCGTCCTTCTGAGGGAGCTTGTTTCCTGGAGTGCATGGCTATAACAGTTTGAATCTGGAGAGGGTCGTGAGGAGTTTGATAGTAATAACTCAAAGAGGGTGGGATCAGCTCGTGGACGTTCTTCGGATGGCTTGGTGGTGAGGTATGTGGGAGTCAGTATCACCAAACTTCTGGTTCCAACTGGCCTGGGGTCTTCGTGCTTGGAGGAAGCTTGCAGTTATAATAATTTCTCTCAGTTCATGAGGGTTTAAGCCTCTGCAAACCATCTCAGAAATATTTCTGTGTATCCCTTGAGGGGGAACCAGGACCCTGCCCCAAGGCTGTTCTATTGTTTCTCTAGGCTGCTCCTCACTTGTCTCTGCATCCCCTCCTGCTCCTAATTAGCAACTGCTTGAAACTGCCTCTGGGAATTTAGGAAAGATCGAGGAGGTTGAATGAAGCTTATTTCCTGTCATCAAGAAACAGGGGACTTGGAGAGGCCTTTGTGCCCAGGAGCCCCAGAGGGTCCTGCTCGGTTTCCTGCCCTCTCTCACCATGGTAACCAGACCTGCACCACAGTGCCTGGTATCTGCCCAGGTCTTTTGTGAGAGCTTCCCACCACTCCTGAAAGTGGCAGCAGATCCCAGGGTTGGGCTGGCTCCCAGCCCCTCCATCAGGAGCAGAGGGTTTTGAGATGACTGTCTCCGTACTAACCCTGCATGTTTACCTGCACCCTGAGAACTACGAGGTCCACAGTCTCTCCCCCAGTGGCATGAAATCTCTGCCCTGTGTGAGATGAACCCAGGTCTGTGCCTTCCTTGTCTTTTCACTCCCTCCTCTGGGTCTGCGCCATCTGGAGCGTGAGGGTTGATTTTGTGCCAACTTGACAGGCTAAAGCTCACCCCGGGAGCCAGTGGACCATTTGTGGGTGTGTCTGTGGGGCAGAGGGGGGCTCTGGAAGAGATTAGCATTGAGTCCCTGGATGGAGTAAAGATCACCCTCCCCAGCGTGGGTGGGCATCAGCCAAGCGGCCAAGGGTCTGAATCGATCAGAACTGCAGTGGAAGGGGGATTTGCTCTCTGCTGGAGTATCTTCTCCTGCCCTTGGTCATCAAGGCCCCTTTATTCCAGGTCTCCACACTGGGCCTGAATCACACCCCAGCCCTCCCAGACCTCCAGCTTGCAGACAGCAGATGGTGGGACTTCCAGACCTCCACAGTCCCATGAGCCAATCCCTTATAATCCTCTCTCTGTGTCTCTCTGTAGTTCCTGTTTTGTTTCCCTGGAGACCCTGGACTAACACACCGGGAAAGTCTGTGCAGCCCACCACGCTGCCCCTTGGTTCCTGGGAGTTCCGGGCAGTGTCCACTGAAGAGAACCTGCAGAAGAAAAAGCAAATCCCTTTTGTCTGAGGCCCTGGAGTTCTACCCCGCCTCGCTAGGCCTGGAGCTGCAAGTCGTTGTGATTCGTTGGCCTTTGTGTCGCTCTCCTCCTGCAACTTGTTGTGGCGGCTGTGTCTCTCCTGGGCTCTGTCACACATGGGTCACACATCCTGAGTCTCTCTGGAGAGCCGTCTTCCTGGAGTCCAGGCTGTTTAGGCTCACCAAGACTCGGCTTCCCGATAGTTGCAATGAAGCAATGAACTGTACTTTGTCTCGCTTTTTTCTCTTGTTGTGTGGGAGCCAGGAGTGTCCCGGCCTTCTACCTTTTACACAGAATCAGACCCTCCCCACTCTTTCTTCATTTTGCTTGACTGGGACCACTCTCCCCTCCTGAGGCAGCCTTCTCCACACCTGTGCCAACTTGCTCTTTTCTTTCTTCACACATGACAATTCTAATTGCACAGCCCACTGACAGCTGGCATTTTAGTATTTAAGAGCTCTGAAGTACAGTGATGAAATTATTGACCATGGCGGAAAGTTTGGGAGAAGGAAATTGCAACCCACTCCAGTATTCCTGCCTGGAGAATGCCATGGACAGAGGAGCCTGATGAGCTGCAGTCCAGGGGTCGCAGAGAGTCAGACATAACTGAAGTGACTTAGCATAGTGTAAAGTCTAAGGTCAGCAAAGAAAGATATAATGATTCTGAAAAAGACAAGACAAGAAATCCTTTTCTGTCCTTTGTTAAGGTGACTACAAAGGTGTTATGAGAAAGGCCTTATATGGGAATAACTGTTTGCTGTTGTTATTTAGTCTCTCAGTCATGTCTGACTTTTGTGATCCCATGGACTGTTGCCCACCAGGCTCCTCCATCCATGGAATTTTGCAGGCAAGAATACTGGAGTGGGTTGCCATTTCCTTCTCCAGAGGAATAATGGTTAAGAGGGTACAGTTAATATTTAATTGATCTTTGTGTTATTTCCCAATAGCATTTCACATGGCATGGTGGCAGATGAAATCTCCTTGAAAGATTTCTGGCCCCAGTATCTTTGGATTTCCTTAAATTATCCCAGGACCTCAAAAGATTTAAGCAGGGAACATGGGTGCCGGCTCTGGTGACAAAATACTCTTCTGATTTTAAAATTTGCTTATTCCACTACCATGACCTTATTTCAGACTGAATGATCAATTCCCAGACTGTCATAAGAGCACAAGAGTCTACAAGAGAGAGAGAGAGAGAGAATCAGTCTTCTATTTCAAACCTTTCCTGGCTTCCCACTGCCTACATAATACAGTCTATTCAAATATATTCTTATTAGAGTGGCATGCAAGACTCTGTGATCTGTCTCCTGCAGGAATATGCTGCTGCCACCTATTCTATTTTATAATTCTAATGTCAGAACTAACTTATATGGATATTTTGCCTTTGCTTTGGTTTATGAATGAATAATTTGAAGAGAATGCTTATCATGCCCTTTTTGATAACTCTTCAATAGAATATATCAAAACCCCACTTACTTCTTTTCTGTGCATTCATATTTTAAATCAGCTTGTGATGCCAGACTTGTTTCTTTTTTTTCAGACTTGTAAAATATATTGTCCTATGCATTCTCCCTGTTTAAAGTTTTTATAAGACATAATTTACTTAGTGTCATCCTTTTCAGGGTATAAAATGGCAGTTACTTCAAAAAGAATTTTAAATAATAGTTGGAGGAAATTTCAAAACAATGCTTGCATGAGGATTAGTGTGAAGTACAAATAACTCTATGAATTAGAATTTTTAATGAGTTAAAGCCTCATAGAAGCTATTTGAAATGCCCTCGGATGATTAGATAATTACGTCTGCCCACTGCTAAGGGAGAATATTTAAGATAATCGCTTTTTACAGCTTTGTGATAAAATTATTTCCGTGTTCTTTCCATGCTGATGGCAGTGCCCCCTCGTTTCTGTTTGCCATTGATCTCGTTCCATAACTGCCGAATTACTGATCACGTGTTTTAACCAAATAGCTTCAAGTATTTCTTCTTTTTACTTTTTCCTCGTTGATACCTATGTCTCATTAACTACAATGCCAGGCCAGCAGGAAGGCGTGACATTTCACTGAGGCAGGGACCCGGGGGGCTGGTGCCATTCGAGACATTAAAGAGAATAATGGAAGGATGATAATCACATGTCACATTAAAGAGAATGACAAGGAGTTTTTTGGCGGTAAAAGCAGTCATGTATTTATGTTAGTGAGCTTCATGGCTGTGTGTGTATATGGTGTGTGAGGGTGGTGATCTTTAATATTATTATCCCCTGCGTCTCAGAAGAGGAGCTTGTGAGCTCACATGCTGTCTTAGCCCGTTCAAGCTGCTGGAACAAACTGTCGCAGACTGAGTGGCCTAATGAACAGACACTTTCACGGCTCTGGGGCTCACAGTCTTAGATCAAGGTGTCAGCAGATCCAGTGTCTGGTGAGGACTTTTACTGGTTCACAGACGGTGTCTTCTCTTGTGTGCTTAAGTGGAAGAAGGGATGAGGGCACTCTCTGGGCTCTCTTTGTAAGGACACTGACCCCATCCTGGGGGCTCCACCCTCACGACTTTATCACCTCCCAGAGGCCCCACCTCCTCACACCATCACCTTGAGGATTAAAATTCCACTTATGGGGGGACACCATCTCTTGGGGGGGGCACAGTATTAGGTCAGACCATAGCACGTGCCCAGAGTCAGACAGCTAGTCATGTCAAGCTGTGGTACAAACCCAACCAGCCCTAAAAGTTAGGAGTCTACATCCTTATATATGTTGAGATATGCTGCTGCTGCTGCTAAGTCACTTCAGTCGTGTCCGACTCCGTGCGAACCCATAGACGGCAGCCCACCAGGCTCTGCTGTCCCTGGGATTCTCCAGGCAAGAATACTGGAGTGGGCTGCCATTTCCTTCTCCAATGCATGAAAGAGAAAAGTGAAAGTGAAGTCACTCAGTCGTGTCCAACTCTTCGCGACCCCATGGACTGTAGCCTACCAGGCTTCTCCATCCATGGGATTTTCCAGGCAAGAGTACTGGAGTGGGGTGCCATTGCCTTCTCCAATGTTGAGATATAGTATTCTGAATTTACCTATAAACACATGCTTTATTTTATGATTAAATGTAAATATTGTCACTGAATCTTAGAATGATATATATTTGTATTCATGTCATGTATTTCAATAAGAGATGAATGAATATTTACTGTATCACTCTGTGTGTAACTGTCGTGTTAGTTGTCTGTTTTGCCCAAGATTCTTGAGCATTCAAGGCAAAGACTACTTTATATGCATTGATGTATCCCCAACCCTCATACCTTGGCCCAAGGTAATAGCTTAATAATAGTTTGAAGAATGAGTTAATAGCATCAGATTCTTTCATGCAACTTGAACTTAAGCAAATGAAAGTCACTGATGTGTTGTCAGAAGACCTTGAAGAGTCCAGTCTTGCGGATCTAGAAGGTGAGATAAAAAGACATAAGCCTCAGTGTTACACCTACACTTACCTGGCTAGGGATGTTTTTCCTACTTTTTAAATTTGTCAAAATCTGACAAATCGTGCCTTCCATTGAAGCCCTTCTGACCACCCACATGCCCTGTCTTCCTATAGGTCTCAGACACCCCTTCCAGGAGCATAAATATGTCATCTACACAGAAAAAAAAAAGGATGCTGTGGTATAAAATAAATCTTTAGAGACAAAGATGATGAAAAGGGAGAAAGTATATTTTAATAGGGATACAATTAAGGGTCATGATGAAATCCAAATGAAAAAGAAAATGTGACCTTTACTCTGATGAAGAATATCCTGTATGAATTCCATAGAATATCTCTTAGCAAATGTAATAATAAAGGTCCATTGATTAAAAGAAATTGGATCTATTGCTCATAATAACATCTCATTGATTGAAAAGCACTCCTTGTAATAGCTTCCTTCAAAGCAGCATCTGTCTCACATTAACCTTTTCACCCTCGTGATCCTGGGGAAGGAAGTTCTTGCTTATCCTACTAGTCATGTGACCCCATCCATGACATTTAATTAATTGCATATACTGAACATAGATTTGGGTGTTCCAAAAATAGGGAGAAACCCATTACAAAAACAAAACATTTCCCCATATAGTTTACAATAGAATTTAATCCTACCATCTGTATACCTGGAGATATTTTAGCAAACTGGATTACCTCTAATAAATGAATTTATTCAAATAGGTGAGCAATTTTAGAACATGTATTGTTTACATTGAGTTATATTTAGAAGCTATCATAATATGCTCCTTCACTAGAAGAATGTACTTTTAAAATACAAATCATCTTATTCTAAAAGATGAGCTAAAATTATACCAAATTCTGTAAATATAAAAGTCAAAAAAAAAAAAAAAAGTCAACGCGAAGATTTTATCATGAATACCAAGTAACCTATATGCATGTTTTAACAAACAAGTAGCAAAATAGATGAACATTTTCACAAAGCACAATCTTCTTTTTTTCTAGCTGTGAACTTATTTACTTACATAAGCAACAGAAATGGAAAGATAAAATAAAAGAAATACATTTGCATTTTTAACCAAATACCTACAAATTTTATTATTCACTTAGCAAATATAATCTATGAAATACAGGATTATATGAAGCAAAATTATATACCATTTTATGCCATGTCCATCTCAAAAGGATAAAAGCCCTTACTTATTTGTTGTCCATATTTTTCACAGGGGTAATTACTTTAACTCTTATAGGAGTAAAATTAATAATGAGCCTTTTAATTCAGGTTAGAATTTGAATCTGAAAATAACAAATTTTATTAAAATTTCTCAAAAAGAGTTTAGCAGCACTCAGGTTCAATCTCTCCTTACTCTTGTCAGGGTTCTTGCATTAATATATCCCCGCTCTCTTTCAAGATAGGTTTTAATGAATTCACAGTTTGCAAATGATTGCTGATCTTAATGGAAAAATAATTTCAAAGAAAATCCTCAGCTATTCAAATGTCACTCACAAACATAGCAGAAAGGATTACAATAGAAGAGATAAACAGAAGTCATGGTCATAAAGTTTATCTACAAACTCGATAAGAATGAATCTACTAAGGACTGTAGAGGATATTGGCTGTGGGCTTGCCCTGCATGTGGCAAAATGCCACAGCTGGTGGTGCTTCTGCTGGCACTTCTGTAACTGACGGCCGCATCTATTCATATCACACCCAAACAAGAGGCGATGTCTGCATAATAGCAAGCAAGTTATTGAAAATTCAAAGAATCAGGAAAATTATTTCAATGGAACAATCTAAAACATATTTGATATATATTTTTACTTACTTAATATTTGATCAGGGTTTTGGTTTAAGTGAGAGCCAGAAAAATCTCACATTCAGTCAATAGAGTAACATTTCTGGTTTGCTTTGAAATAAGCCAAACATAATTCACAACCCAGGGGTAGGAAGAAATCAAATAGCCAGTGATAACTCACATTTCTGCTTATGTCCCTCGTGGAAGTTAAGACTGAGCAAGCACTCAGTAAACATTTTCAAATTAAAAGAATAAGTGAAGGGATGACTTCTTGTTTATTAATCAATCAATAAATACCAAAAAGGAAATAAAAAGACAACAAACCAAGAGGTGACATGCCGTGGATTTCACTGACAAATGGACAAAAGTGCCTAGTAATTTTTTTTAACAGGCAAGAAGGTCAAACACTCTATTAACATATGAAAGAAGCTCAAACTAAGTAAAAATCAGGCACATGCAAATTGAGATTCAAAAGAACTTCCATTTCACAGTCACTGAACTGGCGATGTTTAAGAAATATGATAATATAAATTTCTGGTGAGGGGTGGATGAAAGGAGCTCCTGTGTAGTACCATTGGGAAGAATCCACTGTGGTAAAACAACTTTAGGAAACAATCTGACATTATCTGGTGAAGTTAAGAATCATTATAGCCTACCTACCCCATGAGCAATTCTACTCATGGGGACATAGCTTGATAATGTTTTTGCACAGGTGCACCTGGAAATATCCATTTGCTGTTGTTGTTCAGTCGCTCAGTCGAAAATCCCACAGGCTGTGGAGCAACAAAGCTCATGCACCACAACTATTGACCCTGAGCTCCAGACCTCACAAGTCGCAACTACGGAGCTAGCCTGCTGCAACTCCTGAAGACTGTGCACCTAGAGTCCATGCTCCACAAGAGGAACCATTGCAAGAAGAAGCCAGGGAACCTCAACTAGAGAGTAGCCCCCAGTTCACTGCAACTGCAGAAAGCCCATACAGCAATGAAAACCAGTAAAGCCAAATAAATAAATAAATAAAATCTCAAAAAATTACCAGTCTCTTTGATCATTCTCACATGCTGGACATATTTTTTTAAAAAGATAGACTTCTGGTAGTCAGTTTCACATAGCAAAGAAAATGAATTAAACCACATGTCTTATGGATGGGTCTTAGAAGACAGTGGTCAACAGAAAGGAAAAGTTCAGGAGACTACACAGTAAGTAAATGTTTTTATATCCCTCAGCAGCATAACGTAACCTAACAAAATATTAATGATGCACACAAATCTAAAAGTCATTTTTTAAAAAAATGACTTACACGCAAAGTCAGTGGTTACCCTGGGAATGAGAAAAGTGATGGACTTAGAAGAAAATATACAGGAAATGCATCCATATGGGGGCATTGAATGTGTTATTGAATTTGGGTACTGGATTAGATTATTAATTTTTGTTATGTGTTAGGATTTACATTCATCATGAATGTATCATTTTGTAGATTTTGTGTGTGTTAAGTCACTTCAGTCGTGTCTGACTCTTTGTGACTCTGATAGACTATAGCCAGGCAGGCTCTTCTGTCCTTGTGATTCTCCAGGCAAGAATACTGGAGTGGGTTGTCATGCCCTTCTCCAGGGGGTCTTCCCAAGCCAGGGATTGAATCTACATCTCCTGCATCTCCTGCAAGACCTGACATAGTCTGCCCAGAACATTTCCTTGATACTGCACGAGCTCTATAGAAGTGTCTATTACATAAAAACAGCTACATGCTTCCTCCCATGTCTGCTTGAAGACCCCCAGCTCAAGTTTAGCTCAAGTCTCACCTCCCCTGCCAAGTTCTCACTTAAGCCCCAGGTTCTTCATTTAACCTGCAGTTTCTTATCTTTGACAGCAGGTAGCCTGCTGGTTCCTAACTATCTGTTTCCAGCTCCAAATCCGTAATCTCACTGATATTAATAGAATCTTCTTTTCTTGTATGTTCTGTAAATGTCCCAGTGTCCTGGGCATACTCTGGAGAAGGTTAACAAAAGATGAACTGCAAAATAAGGAAATGGAGAGAAATTACAAGGCATGAACTTAAAGAGTGTAGATACCATTCATGTAGGTCAGAGTGGGGCCCAGAGGGGGCGTCTTGTTAGAAATGTGAATACAGTGTGATCAGGAGCAAGCTGGTTCTGGATTACGATGGCTGACTGCCAAATTTTCAGGAATATATTGAAAACCAGTTGTCAAATGTAGACATTATTAAAATTAAATTGCACAAGCTTATTTTCAATAAATTACATTAAAAAGCAAGGGATTCAGTTCAGTCGCTCAGTCATGTCCGACTCTTTGCTTCCCCACGGACTGCAGCATGCCAGGCCTCCATGCCCATCACCAACACCCGGAGCTTACTCAAACTCATGTCCATCGAGTCGGCGATGCCATCCAACCATCTCATCCTCTGTCATCCCCATCCCCTCCCGCCTTCAACCTTTCCCAGCATCAGGGTCTTTTCAAATGAGTCAGTTCTTCGCATTGGGTGGCCAAAGTATTGGAGTTTCAGCTTCAGTATCAGTCCTTCCAATAAATATTCAGAACTGATTTCCCTTAGGATGGACTGGTTTGATCTCCTTGAAGTCCAAGGGACTCTCAAGAGTCTTCTCCAGACACCACAGTTCAAAAGCATGGATTCTTTGGTGCTCAACTTTCTTTATAGTCCAACTCTCACATCCATACATGAGTACTGGAAATACTATAGCTTTGACTAGACGGGCCTTTGTTGGCAAAGTAATGTCTCTGCTTTTTAATATGCTGTCTAGGTTGGGCATAGCTTTCCTTCTAAGGAGTAAGCGTCTTTTAATTTCATGGCTGCAGTCACCATCTTCAGTGATTTTGGAGCCCCCCAAAATAAAATCTCTCACTGTTTCCACTGTTTCACCATTTATTTGACATGAAGTGATAGGACCAGATGCCATGATCTTAGTTTTCTGAATGTTGAGCTTTAAGCCAACTTTTTCACTCTCCTCTTTCACTTTCATCAAGAGGCTCTTTGGTTCTTCACTTTCTGCCATAAGGGTGATGTCATTTGCTTATCTGAGGTTATTGATATTTCTCCCAGCAATCTTTTTTTTTTTACAGAAGATTTTCATTTATTTTTTAAAATTAATTAATTTATTTTAATTGGAGGTTAATTACTTCACAATATTGTAGTGGTTTTTGCCGTACATTCACATAAATCAGCTGCAGGTGCACATGTGTTCCCCATCTAGAACCCCCCCTCCCACTCCCCTCCCCATCCCCCAGGGTCATCCCAGTGCACCAGCCCTGAGCACCCTGTCTCATGCATAGAACCTGGACTGGCAATCCACTTCACATATGATAATATACATGTTTCAATGCTACCCTCTCAAATCATCCCACCCTTGCCTTCTCCCACAGAGTCCAAAAGACTATTCTTTGCATCTTTGTCTCTTTTGCTGTCTTGCAATATAGGGTCATCGTTACCATCTTTCTAAATTCCATATATATGCATTAATATACTATATTGGTGTTTTTCTTTCTGACTTACTTCACTCTGTATAATAGGTTTCAGCTTCATCCACCTCATTAGAACTGATTCAAATGCATTCTTTTTAATGGCTGAGTAATATTCCATTGTGTAAATGTACCACAGCTTTCTTAACCATTTGTCTGCCGATGGTCATCTAGGTCGCTGCCATGTCCTGGCTATTGTAAACAGTGCTGTAGTGAACATTGTCTCCCAGCAAACTTGATTCCAGCTTGTGCTTCATCCACCCCAGCATTTCTCATGATGTACTCTGCATATAAGTTAAATAAGCAGGGTGACAATATACAGCTTTGACGTACTTCTTTTCCTATTTGGAACCAGTCTGTTGTTCCATGTCCAGTTCTACCTGTTGCTTCCTGACCTGCATACAGATTTCTCAAGAGGCAGGTCAGGTGGTCTGGTATTCCCATCTCTTGAAGAATTTTCCACAGTTTGTTGTGATCCACACAGTCAAAGGCTTTGGCATAGTCAATAAAGCAGAAGTAGATGTTTTCCTGGAACTCTCTTACGAAACTCCTTGCCCTTAATTATTCTGCTGTTATCCACTTTCATGAAGGTATTTGTACCTATTGCATCTACAACATTGATATGTGCTCCTGTGCAATTCTTTCCAACTTGGCATTTGGCAACTTCATTTTGGGAGAAGGCAAATGGTCCAGGCATCTGGGAAATGACAAATGCTCCAGGCAGGTCCTGATTTAGTAGCTGGTTGATTACACAGACTTAAGAAAACAACGGAAAACACTAATGATGCAGATTACATCTAAAAGTGTATCATGTCTGCACCTATTAATTTGTAAAAGCACAAAAAATGAGTGAGATTTTCTTTCAGTTTTGACAACTGATATCTGACTCATCCAAGGGTATACACCTTGGTGTATACCGGAAACTAATACAACTTTGTAAATCAACTATATTTCAATACAATGTTTTTAAATAAAAATAAGCACAAATTTAAAAAGCAGTCCAGCTCCAAACCTACTAAAGAGTTCTGGTTTCCACTATCCTACCATTGCCCTGGCCATTCCTCTCCACTTGGATTTAAAGCCATTTCTTCCCCCTGGTCTCTGGGTGGCTCAGCTGTCAGTGCAGTCCTGTCTGACCTCTGTGAGCTCACCTGTGTCACCTGTGAACACCTCCAGAGGCCTCCGGTCGCTTTCACTCATCAAGCAGTGTCTGATGAATGGGGAGATGCTGTGTGTAGAGGGCTGCCAGGCCAGCTGGGATCACTCTGCCTGCTGACCCATCCCTATGACACCTCTGGTCCAAACAGTCAAGACTATTATGTTCTTGAGTTTTCCCAGAGCTGCCTGGTGAATATTTTTCTGACACAGATAAATTCACTAATAAGAAAAGTCTTCTTTGTAAGTATCACCATGAGAGCTCACAGAGGAACAGCTTAAGTAGGGTTTTTTTATTGTTTTTTTTTTTGCTTTGAATGATCATTGACTCTTTGAATGTAAATGACCTTCAATTAACTTCTTTTGCTTTTATGCAGCAATCCCTGGCATCTACCCACAATTCAACAATGAATGAAGATAGTGGAGAATTTGTATAAAATCTTCTAGACCACAGACAATCTCAGCTTTGGGGTGAAATAGGCCTTAGCCTTTTGTCTCCTCCACACATACTCATTTTTTAAAAATAATTTTACTTATTTATTTATTTACTTTTGACTGTGCTGAGTCTTCATTGCTGGGCGAGCTTTTTTCTAGCTGTGTTTCTTGGGCTTCCCATTGCAGTAGTTTCTCTTGTTGGAGAAAACAGGCCCTAAGATGCGTGGGCTTCTGGCTGACAACATTCATACAGACAGGAAGAGCTCCCTGGAAATGAAATAGGGAAACAACGTGCTTATTTGGAAGGCTGTTGTTATACTGGGCAGACAGAGAAATGGGGTTGGGAGGGAAGTGAGACAGAGATGGAGTGAATTACAAATGGTGACTCTTACTGTGGGTGTTTCTATGACAGTAACAGATGAAACTCGCCCCCCATCTTGTCCCCATGGGACAGTGCCAGGCTCTGAGAAGCTAGCTGATATGTCTCTGTTTTGTTAGTGATTTTGCTGAGTCTTCCTGTGAACCAAGACTTTAAAATTTTTATGTAAATCAAAGACAATTCACTTTCACATTCAGAAACCAGCCAAAAGCAAGACATGAGTTTAAATTTTCAAAGAGTGATGTCTGGTTACATGGAGACATAATTACTACTCCAGTCTTCTTAAAATTACTTCTTCCTAGAATTTCATATGGATTTTTAAATTTCTGTTGCTACAAAGCCTAACATTTATTGGACATAATTAGGAATGCTGTCATTAAAGATATGTTCATTAATGCTACACATAAGTTAACATTATTTGTAAATTAATGGGAAGATCAAATTATACCTAATATATTTTTATTATTGTTTGAAAATGTATAAAGAAATACTCAGATATGCTTTGCTAAACAAAATTATCTTCACTGCAGAAACTCGACAACATAACAGAAAGGCTCCATTTGCTTTTTTTTTTTTTAAGAGTTCTTTGAATAAAGATGTAGGTGTAAAGGAAATTTGAGTTATGATCAATTTTAAAAGTTATTAAATGACTCATACATGAAATCATATGCTTCTCATGACCTAAAAACATTTTTTCAGCCCAAGGGTAAAGAAAATTAACAGGCTCAGTATTATTGCCTCTGTCGGGGGAAGGTGAATTCTTTTCATATTACCATAAATATGTTGCTATTATAGTAATTTTGCTTTTCCAGCCGTTGGCTCATTTCATCAAATATTGTGCTGGCCATTTAATACCCAAGAGACCAGAGCAGTGCCAAAAATGCCGTGTAAATATGCTTGCATTTTTAAAAAGTCTATAAAGAAAGCTCCATAAACATCTACGGTGGCTTAACTATTGAACTTTATTTTTATGTTGCTTTATTATGTATTATACAGTAGATACTGCTATTTTGCTAAATAATGTGGTATATCTTTAATTAGATCAAGGAACAAAACCTTGAATGACATAGAGAAATGGTACTCATAGAAAAGATGACACACTAACTTTCTCTAAAGAAGGAAAAAAAAGAAAAAAACGGAAAAGCTATTTCGTGGCCTTGAAGTATTAGGGTCATAAACTGATAAAATTATCCAGAAAAGCCTTAGAGACATCAGAATATTCCCCATTTAAGCAGCAATATGTTGAGGAATAAATTTCCATTTTTAGTAGCTCAGTTCTACTCTGTATAACCCCTAAAGGGCAGTGCTGTTCAATACATCTTTGTAAGGACAAAACTGGCCGTTTCCGGTGCTTATTTAACGAGCTAATGTTTATTGCCGTGTCTGTCTCTTAAATACACTAATATTATGGCGCATGTAATGCCTTTTGTTACTCCTTCCTACAGGGGATTTTGTTGAGGGTTGAGGAAAATAATACACTATGAAAGTTTTTGGCTTTCTTTCTTCACAAATGTATCTGTTGATTGTTATTGTTTAGTTGCTAGGTCGTGTCTGACTTTTTTGCGCCCCCATGGACTATAGCCATGGAATTCTCCAGGAAAGAATACTGGAGTGGGTTGATTACAATCCAACCAATGGTAGCTTCACCAAGAGAAACGATCAGCAGCCCTGCCTTTGATTGGATGATGAGTCTTATTTTTTCAATCAGACAGGAGTGCTATTCCGTTAACATTTTGGAGAATGAATTCAAAAAGGAAGTTTAGCGTATCAGTCAATTGGCAGAAGCAGGACTAAGAAGATACTGCACTGAGGAATCACGTAATTTTTATTTACATAGTCTTTTCTCTCTTTTCTCCCCTTTTTGGAACGAATAAGAGAAGTAGAAGAACATTTAGAAAAATCGAGCGTGTTACGTCATGTCTCTTTCCTCTTTTTCCCTCCTTTATCTTTGCCAAAACAGACCCGAAGTGCCTTCTGAGCAGGAACCTGCTGCCTCTCTCCTGAGAACACGGTGCCCTAAAACATCCTAAGGGATGAGAGCGATTTAATGGGCTTCGTACTTTGCTCCTTGTGTGCAGCCGCGCTCCGTTGTGCGTTGAATCGTCTTGGCTGATCACACACGCGGTCGGGTTTAACTTGGTGGATGTTCAAACAAGTGTTGAGACTCGTCTGCTTTTTAGCTATCTGCGGTAAACACTGCACAGACATTGTTCATACTTGTGTGTTCTTGTTCAGATGCTCATTAACTGATAGAATTATTCCATTAGCAGCAATCACTGATGTAAACATGTTTACTCTTTGTTAAGCTACTTTTTACTTTTACATAGGCCTTGATGATGCTGTGTTACATTATCCCAAGTTATCAGAGCTACTGTGATCACACACAGGGCGTTACATGTAGCCTTTTCAAAATGGGAAAAGCAAAGGCAGGTGCCAGGGGATGTGGTGGTGGGGAAGACATCATTCAATGGGTGTCAAGTTTCAGTTTCACAAGATGAGTATGTTCTGGAGATCTTCCCTATAGCATAGACTGATGGGTACCACACGGAAGCATGTGTGCACTGAGACCATTTGTCAAGACAGTAGATCACATGTAAAATTGTTTTTATTGCAAAAAACAAAAACAGAACGAAGCGAAGGGTCACAGGAAACTCATGGATTATGGATGTTTATAGACCTTAGCTATGATAATCATTCCACAACCGCATATACATCTCCTAACTCATTAAATTGTATACACTAAATACAGCCAGTTTTTGTATATCAATTATACTTCAATAAAGCTAGAAAAAAACCCTAAGTCTCAAAGTTCAGAGCTTCATCATAGTTCATTGTTTTAATTATTTTTTTATTATTAGAAATCATGTGGGTTTTTTAAATGGATATATAACTAATCTTTTTCATTTATCAAGAATGGTAATATATTTTCATTTCTCCTTTACAACAAAGCCATTTGTGAAACATGTGTCAGTACATAAAAGGCTGTATTCTGCATGTGGTCTTTTATGTGGATGTTATAAAAAAAAAAATGCCTACAGCTCTGGGAGTTTATCATCCAGTGCATGATTCCTTTGAGAAGGAAAATCATTTAGTAACATACAAGGCACACAGAGACGTCGGCTACGGTGGAGGCAGCTATAGTGCAAAGTCAAGGGGATCGTCGAGGGTCCCATCTTTACAGCTAACCTGCACTCGAGTCAACAAAACAGTCTCAGGCTTACCTGCCTCATCTGGAGACCAAGAGTAATCAAGTTCTATAGATTGGAAATTAAACGAAATATCATGTATCTCATTTTAGGTGCATTTGTGTCTTCCCAGATGGCTCAGGGGTAAAGAATCCGCCTGCCAAAACAGGAGACGCAGGAGATGCTGGTTTGATCCCGGGCTCGGAAAATTCTCTTGGAGGAGGGCAAGACAACCCCCTTCAATATTCTTGCTGGAGAATTCCACGGACAGAGGAGTCCATGGGGTCGCAAAGAGTTGGACATGACTGAGCACACATGTGCATGTGTTTGTCTAGATATACTTTGTACATATGTGTTTTGTAAACTTTAAGGCACTATAGTAACACAAGTCATTTCCAAGCGTATTTCAAGCATTCTTTGTCTTCTACCTCTCCCGTGGTTTTTTTTTCTGTTTTGGTTTGTGTTGGGTATCAACAGTTCTCCTTCATTCCCTCAGATCTTAGACTGCTGTCCGGGGACAGACGAACTCTGCAGGGGTGGGAGGAAGCGTCTCTCCTGACTACGTCCGAGGACACAGTGAGAATGCCAGCCCACCCTGGGACTACAGTGTGAATGAGGAAGTCCTGTGCTGACTAGCGACTGGGAGAACTGCCAGTGAGGGGTCATCTACTTGCAGATTTATGATCTCCTCCACCTAACAGCTGCCTGTCGTGTGTGTCATGTTTTTACATAGAGCCTATGTTTAGGTCAGTCTTTCATGGCCTCTTGGTCCTCCCCCATCAGTTATGCATTTGTCCCTGTGTCCTAGGATCAAACTAAGTCCTACACACACATTGTACAAACATGAGATGCAAGTCCAGAGTTCCTTCCATGTGTCACTGGCCTTTTAATTGCTTTGTATCCATAGACTGACCTTAGATTTACTTGTCAGAAGAAGTAAGGTCATTTTATAAGCACTTTCAGTCCAATTTCCTAGATGTCTTTTCTGATTAGAAAACCCTATAAACTATGTAGCTTTAAATTTACAGAATCATTATTCCTGAAGGTTTTGCTGTCCTTCACGCTCAGAGATGGCATCCGTGACCCAGGCATGTGCTCCGGTTGTCGAGGTGATCAATTCATCCTGTGCTGCCCGCATCTTCCCATGTCACCCAGATGGAGGTGTGCTTGTAGATACCTTCCAGGTTACACAGGCAACCCAGCTCAGTTGTCCCCATCCTTTGGACCCAGACCCAGAGCCAGAGCACACTTTACTTAGTGACTCAGAAAACATGTGCACACACGCATCACACACATACACGCTCGCACACATAACAAAAAAGTTTCAGAGGCAATATTTTATTTTATTACTCATGCTACTTTCTGCTTTATTTTTATCCCTATTCTTTTTTTTTTTTTTTTAGCATTTTCAGAAAGTCTTGACGTGCATTAAATTGGTTATTAGTCACAGTTTGAAAAAAAAAATGAGTCTGTTGTATGGTCATAAAAGCCGCAGAGCTTGCCAAGCATTAGCCATCCCTGCCGCAGTCCTGCATAAAAAACGTCATGAACACCAGGGGCATACTAAGTGGACTCTGACTTTTGCAAGGAGTGAGTGTGGGGGCTCGGTGTGCTTACTTAGCCTGGGCTGACCTGCTCTGTGCTCACTCAGGCCTCTAATGACCAGGCAGTGGTTCTGGGGCTCTTATCTGGGCCTCGGGCCTCTATGTGTTGGGGGCAGCTGGCCCAAGATGCTCTGGAATGGTCTCAGCCAGGCTGAGAGGTGAGGACTGGCTCTGTTCCACAGGTTTCATCTTCCAACAAGCCAGTTCTCAGGCCCACGTGAGAGGCCACGGAGGAGAGGCAATCTGGAGGTGACTTTGCAAGCCTAAGCCTCCATTACATCTGCTCACAGCTCCCTAGATAAAGTACCATGTTTGGGTCTGAGCCAGAGTGGGCAGAAGGGGTGTGAGTGACAACGTAGGGTCACTGTTGTTGCCTGCCACAGAGATCGTGTGAGGAAAGGCCATGGCTTTCAGTGCACTGCACCCCTTAGAGCTAAAACTCGACCTTAGGTGGTGTCCTCAGTGTTTGAGAACAAAGGTCTTCAATTCCAAAGGCAGCATCTCTACAAAGCCAAGCCTTTAGGTTAGGCTAGGTTTGGATCAATGCGAGAGGAAGAGGAGATGCTGAACGCCTGAACTGCCGAAGAAAATGCACGCACATCAATCACATGATGGTCTGAAAATAAAGAAGTTATTAAAATACAGGCAAGGTTAGCAGAGGCAGTGGATGGAGAAAGCAATTTCACACCATGACGTAAAGATACCTTTCCTCCCAGCACCAGGAGCAACTGCAAATCTCTCTCTAGAGCATATTCTTTTTGAAAGGAAAATAGTCACAAGGAAGCCAAAACAGCCCTGAACGTGTCAGCATTTTTCTTATCCGAACTCAGCAATGGTGAAACCATTAATTTTTGCCAGGATCCATTTCCCTTGACCAGTTTCACCCGTCACTGACAAATGATGGTTGTTCTGGCAAAATTCTATTCAAATTTATTTTTTCAAAACTATCTCTGTTACCTAAAATTTAAATGACATGGTTTTATGTTTGTAATCCTTCATGTTATGGGCTATTTCCATTCCTTGCAATAAGCTGAGAAGATTCTTTTCTTATGTATGACAAGGATGAGAACAAAAATATGAGTCTGATGCTCAAGGAATTCAAAGTATTCTTCAAGTGAGTTTCATGAAGGAATAGAGTCAGTCACCAGGTCTAGGCTGACAGAGCGTGCTGTGTGGCTGATGCTTTTCTTCTCCTTTTTTTATTTTTGTGGCCATGTCTATAAGTCTCAGCTTTGCTGCTCTAGGTGGGGTGAAAGCAAAGCAGACCTTTCTGCAGTGAGCAGAGGATGGGGAAACTCATCATTTACTCCCTCCCCTTCTAGCTGGGAGGCCCTCTTGGCTCCGGCTAGGGCCAGCCTGGGGGATCGAGTGATGCAGACAAAATGAAGACGTTCTTTCAGGGTTTGTGTGAAGCTATTCTCAGGCCTTTTTGTTCCACTGTGTTGCTGAAGTTTCTTATGAGGACTCCAGGGCTCTCCCTGGGCCATTTTTGTTCATGGATACAGTTATCATTGATCTATATTGGGGAACAGAGGTCTTCTACTCCACCATCTTGGTGACATCAATCTTCAATATTTTTAATTCTTCAATTTCCATAACAATTTAGATTTGAAGGATTTAGTTTTGTTGAGATGATGGTAGAATCATATGTGCCTCTGTTTATAAGTTGTTACCAAATATAATTATATAGGCAGATAATAAAGCAAGAATAAAAAGTGACAGTAAGTATATGTAATTTCCTTTATGTAAAAAATGTATGTTAAATTTCCTTTATGTCAAATGTTAATTTTCCTGAAATAAAGTTTAGGAAATTCCACATTCAATACATCTTTTAGAAAAATGCTATACCCCAAATATGTGCAATTTTCTTTAGAAAGTTCCCATATTTCTTTTGTTGTTTGCGATCTCTGTGCTTCCAAGTTTGCATTTTTTATAGCTTTTGCCTTGGATCTCCCTTGTTTCAATCCTCTAAACCTGTCAAGAATAACTTAACCTATTTTATTGTTCCCATAAATTCATATGTAACTGGTAGCTAAATCCAATTTGTGTCAACCTGTCTTTCTTTGTAACCTGTTCTAAAGCTTCCAACATATTTTAGAAAAGTAGAATCCTATTAACACCAGATAACCAACACTGTATTTTACTCAATAGTTATTAGAGTTCTTCTCACATCACAGTGCATAAAGAGCCTGGTATCACCACTGATAAATTATAGTAAAAGTTTTCTCACTTATTCTTCTGTATGGGCATGCATGTGTGTGTGTTCAGGGGGTCTGGAGTGGTTTATGATGTTGGCCATACCCAATATTGCCTTTGCTTTAAACCAACATCGTGCCCATCACAATTTTAAATGACTCCATAGGAAACTTCCAAATATTATTGAGTATAAATAGTTTCTTATTATAAACAGAAATTACTTAATATTTTAAAATTGAATCCTAAGGCTGAGTTACAAAATAAGGAGAAAGTTGAAAACATGTTTTAATAGTTGTGTATGATTTAATTGATTTTATCAGCATTGCTATATAGTAAAAGGAGAAAATGGTATTTGAAGTGTAGACAGAAGCATTTCTTTGTAGTCTCTCCTTTATAATATTAGAGAAAGATCAACTGCAGAGTCTAACACCCTGAGTTCTGCTTTGCATACTATCTAGTGTGCTTGCCAATTTTTATTGAAAGGGGATTTTCATGTTGAAATAGTAAATACCTTTAACTATAAAATATGTCCCTCAAAAATGTCTTCTCCCCTTGGACTTAAGTGGGCACCTCCATCCTATATCAATACCAACAACCTCTACTCTTTCCTGAGGTACAGAATCACATGTCTTTCACCAATCAATGAAACAATGAAAATTTTTTAACCTTCCCAAAATGTTTAGTTTTTAATTATACTCAAGGTATAATTTTTTTCAATATATCTTTTACTCTAAGTAATGCTTTAGAAAGTCAACAGTTTATTCTGTTTTTAGAGCTCATTTATGCTTGTAAGATCATATCACAAAAATTTATTCATTCTCTTAACAATAGGAGTTGGACTAGTTCTAGGGAGGGTAGGGGCTTCCCTGGTGGCACAGTGGTAAAGAATCCGCCTGCTTATGCAGGAGACATGGGTTCGATTACTGGAGAAGGAAATGGCAACCCACTCCAGTATTCTTGCCTGGAAAATTCCATGGACAGAGGAGCCTGGCGGGCTATGGTCCATGGGGTCACAAAGAGTCGGACATGACTTAGTGACTAACACTACTACTACTACTGCTACTAGGGTAGGGTAGTATGAATAAAGATATTGTGGCTATTTTGCACATCTTTTTTATTGAAATATAGTTAATTTACAATATGCTACTAGTTTTGGGTGTACAACATAGTGATTCAATATTTTACAGATTATATTCCATTTAAAGTTATAAAATATTAGCTATATTCTCTGAGCTGCACAGTGTATCCTTATAGCTTATCAGTAGATAAATAAAGATGTATATATATATATATATATATACACACACACAATAAAAAATATATATATAATAAAGAGATATATATATGTGTATATAATGAAATATTACCCAGAAAAAGAATGAAACTTTGCCACTTGCAACAATCTGGAGAGTATTATGTTTGGTGAAATAAGTCAGAGAGAAAGACAAATACTATATGCTATCACTAAATATTTAGCAAACCAATGTGTATTGCAAAAGAAAAGCAGACTCACAGATATAGAGAACAAGCTAGTGGTTACCAGAGGAAAGAGGGGAGGGGCAAAATAGGGGTTGGGGATTAAGAGGTAAAAACTATTATGTGTAAAAATGATGTAACCTTGAGTCTACTTTATTTCTACTTAAGTCTGTATTGAGGGGGTATATCCTTGAAATTTTGCCAGTTTTCTTGCAATCTCAGAATACTTTACAAATAAAAATTTTAGAAATCTAAAAAAGTAGTGATAATACATTTTTGTTTTAAAATATCTGCCTAAAATGTACCTCCTTAACTGGCAAGTATTCCACATATAGCGAGGAAGAGGATAAGAATTATAGTGACATCTTATCAGAAATAATGCAAACAAGAAGACAGTGAAATGAAGTATTTAAATGTTGAAGGTATTAGGAAAAAACTCACCAAACTAGAATTCCATAACCAGTGAAATTATCCTTCACATTAAAGGATAAATAATTTTTCTCAGAAAAACAAAACATGGAGGAATTCACCATCAGTATCTCTATAACTTAACTTCATCTAAATGACATTTGTAAAATGGTCCACTCAACAGCAGCAAAATATATATTCTATTCAAGATCACGTGAGACATCATAGACTGAAATTGACCACATTTTGAGTCATAAGATGAACCTTAACAAACAGAAAAATTTATGGAAAACCATCTCATTGAAAAAAAAGCAAAAAAAAATCTAAATAAATGGGATAATATTGTTACCTTGAATTAAAAGATTCAATATTATTAAGTTGTGCATTCTTCCCAACTTGATCTGTAGATTCAATACGATCTTAATCAAAATACAAACCAACTATTTTGTAGATATTGACAAACTGACCCCAAACCTTATGAGAAAAGTCAAAAACTCAAACTAACAGCCAACATTGAAGAAGAAAGTTGGAGAACTCACTGCCCAACTTCAGGACATACTGTAATGCTACATGGTATCGGTGAGAGAACACAGAGATAAACACAGACCCCCCATAAGTACGGTCAGCTGATCTTGAACTTGAGGATGTCAAGTCTGGACTTGTGTGGCAGCCATGCTGTGGCCATAGGGTGAGAACCTGTCTCCCAGGAGGAGAGAAAAGAAACAGCCATGGACTCTGTGAGGATTCTAGCCTTGACCAGTCCATGCCGAAGTCCAGGTTTGTTGTTACCCTTTTCCCTCTCGGTATGCTGTGCTGTGCTTTAGTCACTCAGTCGTGTCCAACTCTTTGTGACCCCATGGACTGTACCCACCAGGCTCCTCTGTCCATGGGGATTCTCCAGGCAAGAATACTGGAGTGGTTTGTCATGCCCTCCTCCAGGGGACCTTCCCAACCCAGGGATCAAAAGCTGGTCTCCCACAATGCAGGCAAATTCTTTACCAGCTGAGCTACCAGGGAAGCCCTCCCTCTCTGTATCATTTCAGTTGCTCGGTCGTGTCTGACTCTATGACCCCATGGACTGCAGCACGCCAGCCTTCCTTATCCATCACCAACTCCTGGAGTTTGCTCAAACTCATATCCATTGAGTCGGTGATGCCATCCAACCATCTCATCCTCTGTCATCCCCTGCTCCTCCTGCCTTCAATCTTTCAGCATCAGGTCTTTTCCAATGAGTCAGTTCTTTGCCTCAGGTGGCCAAAGTATTGGAGCTACAGCTTCAGCATCAGTCCCTCAAGTGAATCTTCAGGACTGATTTCCTTTAGGATTGACTGGTTTGATCTTTCTGTCCAAGGGACACTCGAGAGTCTTCTCCAACACCACAGTTCAAAAGCATCAATTCTTCAGAGCACAGCTTTCTTCGTATACCCTCTTGGTATATGCCAGTAAATTTCCTTTTCTGTTAATTCAGTTTGAAACAAGTTTTCTATCACTTTCAGTGGGAAGAAGTCTGAGAGCTGGATCAAGCACTCGGTTGTCAGGATGCATCCTTGTCTTTCAGCTTCCACCCCCCTTCACTGCGATGTGTTCATAGATCTAAGGATCTGGAAAGACTAGCTGTTTTCTTAGCTATTGGGATCTGCGTTATGTAGCTCTTTAAAGATGACCTATATCTCTTCATTTCTAGGCCTTTCTTCATTAATTTAATAAATTTTATTTAAAAGTCTATGATATGTGAGAAAATAGTGAGCTGAGAGTAATCAAAACAAAGTCCTTGTCTCCAAAAGTATGAAATCTCAGCTGTTTAAATTCTGGGTTCTTCTGATGTGAGTGTTTTCCTGGTTCTGGGTTTATAATAAGTGCTATGTGTGCTAACAATTTCAGTGGAAACTTTTATCAATGTATCAGTAGTTTCTTTGCCTTCTTAAACAAAGCGTTGTGAGTACAATTCAGGTGTTTTTTGGTTTTTCAGGTCACTGACATGCCATCTAGGGGAGGAGAGAGCCTTTGGAAGAAGGGGGTACAGGACATGTACAGTGTCCCCCCAGCACTGAGCGCTCTGTGTCACTTTTCTGTCTACACTGCCTGGATTTCAAATCCAAGGCGCTATGTCATTTCTGCAAGTGAGTGGGTTCTCCTCTTGTTTTTATTCCTCCTTCACAGAGACACTAAACCAGTGATGCTCATATGAGACATTTGGAAAGATGTGGGTTCACACACCATGAGTTATCTCTCTGCAACAAGATAAAGCAATGCCAGGGACCACTGAGACCTTTTTACGGCAGCCTGACAGAGTAATTTTATGTCTATTGGATATAAGACTAAAAACGTTGGTCCTGAATTTTTATGTCTTTTTATTTTTCTAGTATTTCCTTTTTATTATATGGTACAAAAATATTGATCTCCATCAGTTTGGAAATAAAAAATAATAATAATAACAAAACAAAAGCGGGTCCCTCCTCTGCATGCTCAGAGAGGCATTGTCTAGACTGCACTTTCTTTCCATCACCAGCTTCTTCACTCACCTTCCCCTCCACTCCACACAGACCACAGAAGCTGGTCTGTGTCTTAGGAACTCTTCTGACACTTACCTTCTTGTTCTTGTGTTAGGTTTATATTTAAACACACTAGTTCGACCTGCCATTTGTAACCAAAAACTCATATGTGTGTGTGTGTTTGTGCGCGCACACGCCTGAGTGTGCAAGTATGTGTGGCCAGGATTTTAGAAGGGATTTCTTCTTGTTCTCACTGTCTGACAACAATAATATTTGCATTATCTAGTGATTAGAAAGCTCTGGGATTCCGGGTAACAATAGAACAGAATTATATGTAAGGTTACAGTAAATACGTTTGAAGCAGTAAACTGACAATCTTTTCCAAGAACAGAAGTCTGAGTCTTTGGACTGTAACAGTGTTAATACTTGACTCTTCACCAGGACACAACAACATCTTTAATATTTCAGTTTTCAACTCCCGAATTTCTAGCCCAGTCCCCCTTCCCTCACTCATTGGTCACTGTGAGCATGTCTGAGATCCCATTGTCTTGCTGAAATCTGCAGTAATTACCATAGTTTCAAAGGTCCTAGGAACAAATACCGGTTTATATCAACAGTTACTTTATGTGCACACGTGGTGGCTAGAATTGGAATATTTGAGAAGAGAGCTGCCTCTGTGTGTGGGTGTCTCTTTTTATCAGATCTCAGATGGTGTTCAGGTCTTAATATATTCATTCACTGAGCCTGACTAAGGAGACTTAAGGCTGGTCCAAGGAGACCAGCCATCTCCATTCCCTGAATTCCATCACTCTACATCGATGGATTATTTGTAACTCCAACCAGATTTTCTCATGCACAAAATGAAGGTATTAAAATATTGCTTGGCACACTTAAAATTGAAACTAATTGTATACTTTCTTTGTAAAAGGAATAGAGGCAGCACTGGTTTTGTTTGATAAATGATATATTTCACTTTATCTACAAGTCAGTCAGCTACACCTGCTAGGGTGCAGACCAGGCCACAGACTGAAGGGCAACCTTGGACAAACTTTATCTTTGCTGGCGAGGCAGAACGGCTGGCCAGTCTTTTGTGAGAGTGACAGCAGGAAGCAGAGGCACTCAGAACCTTGGCACTGCCATTTCCATGTCAATACTTGGGCTCTTTCAATGATAAGGAACTTCCAATTAATGCTGGGGTCAGGGATCTAGAATCCTACAGAAATGCCCACACAAGTCTTATTTAACTCAATCAATATTATGTAATATCAAAGTTTGAAAAGTTAGTTAATGGCTTTCTGAAATGTTCCCTGCATTTAGGGAGATAAGGGTGTAAAAAAGGAGAGGAAGTGCTGAGATACACTTAGAAAGAAGGATACTTCAAGGAGAATGTGGTTTGTGATTCAAATATTTCCTTGATAATATAATCCATGAGCCAAAAAGATCTTCCCTATACTTTTTTCTCAATGTATTATTAAGATTCTGAATTTTAATTTACTCATGATAATCACCTATGAATTCCCGCTAATTAGGAACAGAATAGAGAGAACTATTGAAAAGTTTAAACTATATAATTTCTCAAAGACCTGTAATATTATCATATATTTTTAAAAATCAAAGTTCAAGAAAAATAAAATATTCCTAAGTCCTAATTCCTTTAGATAGGCTACAATAAATAGAAAAAATGATTAGTAATTAGCATATCACTATTTCTGGGTCATTTTAAGTGCTTCTAAATACAGTTGTTTTCTTGATTTAGTTAAATATATCCCTATTGTCTTGTTAAAATGATTAATTTTCAAGGTAAACCCTTTATTCCAATATAGAAGAATGTCATCAAAATCTGTTTTGATTTCTGAACTAATTCCATATCTGAAATATAAAATCCCAATGGATAAGATTTTGTTATATTAATGTTGCAAATTACATCATGAAAGCCCTTTTTCATTAAAAATATGCTCATATGGATATGATTGCAAAGAAATGATAATTTCAAGATCCCACAAATGGCAAGCTAACTGAACCTGAACTCTTCCTGTGGATTGTAAACAGCTAAAAATAAAACACTTTTTAAAATACAGAGACAAGCTCAGAAAACAGGACAAGAAATTCATAGTATTTCAGAAATTAAGGTAAAATTCAAAGCAGAGATTGAAGTGTTTGAGTTGGTGCTATAAATGCTCTGAGGGGCAAAGGTGGGCCTCAAGGGCTAAGGATGCAAATTCAAGGGCTAATAAATTGTTGCCCAAGAGATGAAGAAGCAGAGCCTTGGGATCAGAGGGAAAACTGTGAGGAGCACAGGCTAGCCTTCAGACAAACATCTCTGAATATTTCATGTGGAGAAGTGGTGCTGACCACCAGTGAAAGTGAAAGTTGCTCAGTCATGTTGGACTCTTTGCGACCCCATGGACTATACAGTCCATGGAATTCTCCAGGCCAGAATACTGGAGTGGGTAACCTTTCCCTTCTCCAGGGGATCTTCTGAACCAAGGGATCGAGCCCAGGTCTCCTACATTGCAGGCAGATTCTTTACCAGCTGAGCCACAAGGGAAGCGCAAGAATACTGGAGTGGGTAGCCTATCCCTTCTCCAGTGGATCTTCCCGACCCAGGAATCAAACCCGGATCTCCTGTATTGCAAGTGAATTCTTTACTATCTGAGCCATGACCACCGGGGCTCTATGCTAATCCAGTACTGTGGGAGGCTGTCCTTTGAATAAAGCTGCAGAGAGAAAAACATCCCTGAACCAGCACAGGCAGGCAATGAAATCCCAAGGTGAGAAATTAAAGCAAAAATTAGCTGTGGATAGGGTCCCTGACACATGCAGATGTGAAGCCTTTCTGAGTGAACATTCCCATGGGGTTTACATGGAAAAACAAACAAACCCTCTAAAGATGAATCCCATAAAAACAAGCAGTAAGTCATTAGCAAGCCTCCCTACACAAGAATCAATGATCAAAACAATGCTGGAGTTGAGCTCAAGACTCTCAGATGTTCGATCAATGATCAGAGAGTGGGGACTAAGATTTGGCATGACTTCCCCAATATCCCCACTGTTGTAGACCGGATGCAGAGCAGAGGATTTAAGTCTTACTGTGAAAAAGTCTCAAGAGAGCTCAGAGCTTTCACTCGGTGAGGCTGACTGCATCCCACACCCCAAACCCAGAGGACTGTGGACCAACTACCTTCCACTCAGCTGGCCCTGCAGAGAGACCTATGTCTCCGTCTGAACCTCCTTTTTGGAAGAGGCGCTTTGTCTGGCCCTTCGAACAATTTCAAGGAAAGTCGATGGACCTGCAAAATAAGGAACCTAGATTCTCACTGCATTTTCAACGTCTCCTTCCTCCATCATTTTGATGATCTACCCATGTGCCCATGGAAGACACAGATAAGAGACTTGGAGCAAGGTCACAAATGGAAATGGAGCCTCCATGGCGAAATCCACACTGTTGCCAGATGGCCAAGCACAAGTGTCTGTGTTCCCCAAGAGTTGTGAGGTTTGAATTTGGCCCAGAAATAACATGACTACCTGTTTCTCCAAATTGCCTTCCAGTCCCAATGGAAGTGGTTGGTGTCCACTTCACTTCCAGTTGCTAATTCTAAAGTCACAATTTCACAAGGGCCGAAATAAAATCTAGATCTCTGATTGCAAAAGAATGTGGGTGATACAATATTTAACTTTCTGCCTCTTTGGTGGAGAAAATTCCACATTTTAGGCTCCATTGACTCAAACCAAAATTTTAAAGTATATATATATATATATATAACATAAATATAACTTAGATCAAAATGTAAAAGTATATATATATATATATATATATATACATATACATATACATGTATATCGGAGAAGGCAATGGCACCCCACTCCAGTACTCTTGCCTGGAAAATCCCATGGACGGAGGAGCCTGGTAGGCTGCAGTCCATGGGGTCACTAAGAGTCGGACACGACTGAGCAACTTCACTTTCACTTTTCCCTTTCATTCACTGGAGAAGGAAATGGCAACCCACTCCAGTATTCTTGCCTGGAGAATCCCAGGGACGGCGGAGCCTGGTGGGCTGCCGACTATGGGGTCGCACAGAGTCGGACACGACTGAAGCGACTGAGCAGCAGCAGCATACATGTATATATATGGCTTCCCAGGTGGTGCTAGTGGTAAAGAACTTGCCTGCCAATACAGGAGACATAAGAGACGTGGGTTCAATCCCCCGTGAGTTAGGAAGATCCCCTGGAGAAGGGCATGGCAACCCACTCCAGTATTCTTGCCTGGAGAATCCCGTGGACAGAGGAGCCTGGTGGGCTATGGTGCATAGGGTAGCAAAGAGTCAGACATGACTGAAGCGACTTAGCGTGAGTTCACACACACACACACACACACATATAGCATAAATATAACTTAGAAAAGGATTTGTAGTATATCCATAATTGTTCATTATATTTAGGACTTTTTAAAGAATTTTTCTTTGTTTTTTTCCAAAATACAATAAAATGATCCTGTTTTTATTCTTTAGTTCAATTCTACTGTTAAAGTACGTTAAAAAGCAATATGATTAAGGACATTTAGAAGCCTCATAATGAGTTCTGGTTTTACATCAGAAATTATTTCAATAAAGATAAGAAGAAATCTCAGGTCACCATGAGAGTGAATGCACCATATTACCACAAAGCTCAGATTTTAGAAGAATAAGTGAAAAAAGTTGGAGGAGAAGGTTATGCAATCAAGGGCAATTTCAAAGAATGGCACAACCCTGTAAGATATGTCAGGAAGACTAATGAATTATATCAAATTAACGCATAGAAAGAGCTGATGCTTGCAAAAAACATTGATAACAGCCAAAGTGTGATTAAAAAATGAAACTGGGGCTTTTGCAGCTACACTAAAAAGCAAAAAAAAAAGAAGAAAAGCGAGTCCATTTCTTAGGACAGACATAATGTAAATGGATGCAACAAATTGATTGGCTTAATGGAATATGATACTCTTTTTTAACTCTTTTCTAGAAGCAATAATTATTTAATTATCCAAACAATAATTTGATTGGTATAGCATAATCTGGATTTGAGCCCTTACTCAAAGATCTTCTAAGCTTATATAAATACATTTGGCTAACCTCTGAACCTCAGATTTTTATCCCATAATTTGTTGTTGTGTTAAATCTAGCTATCCCATGAGCTTGTTGTTTAAAAAATTAAATCTAAAAGTTCCTGATAAAATGCACAGTGTAAGTTTATCAGCGCTCTCCCTCCTGCTTTTGTTTTGTCTGGAATAATTTTCTTTAGATCCTTCACATTGGATCATATATTATTAAAAAAGAATTAGATGAGATGGAGGGAGAAGAATTAAGTTAGTTCAGATTTTTTATGTTTATCAAGTCATTCCACTTTCCCATAGGGCAAGGACAGTCTTGGACGCCTTTACTCCTACCCTCACAAGAAAAAAGCTGAACAAACTAAACATTGACAACCCGTCTTAGATCTCTCTGAGATCTGAGGTCACAGGGAAAACAGCTGCCCCCCAACACGGAGGAGTCAGGAGAGTCCTAGGCGTTCCAGATCTCTCAGATGATGGGTGGTTAGTTTGTTCATCTGATTTTGAAAGGTTTCCACCCAGCTAAGTGTTACTGAATGCTTCCTCCGTGCCAAGCACTGTGCAGAGCTTTCCCCCACGTCTTTTTGCCCTACGTCGACATATTTCCAGGTTGGGAAATGCTTATGGAGATTTATTCGTTGTCAGATAGGAAGTACAACAGTGTCAAGGAGACAGCTGCTACCATCTGTCTCCCAGCCCAACGGCCAGTTCCTCATTTCCTATAACATTTGTTGCTGTCCCCGTTATTGTGGCTTTTCAAAAACAAATTCTGACAAGTAAATTACTGGTAAATTACTAATATGATTGTAAATGAATGTATTAATATTTATAGAGAAGTGAAAAAACTTTAGGAAAAGATGACTATGATGCAGTTGGGGGGCGGGGTGGTGGGGAGTGGATGTAGAAATAATTTTATCCCTGTGAACCACTGCAGATTAAATCAAGAAATGCTTTGTCTTCTGTTGTTGTTATGGATTAGGGTTTTTAATATCTCCATTGCTTTCCTTCTTCCATAATCCATCTAGGCGGTTCTTATTTTTTAAGTATGAAAAGTGTGTGGGCTTTGTAGTCAGAAGCATCACAGCTGGAATCCCCTATGAACCAGTTAGTAGCTGCAAGACAAGGAAGGCATCTTTTCCGATCTGGGTTGCAGGACTCTCACTTCTCAGATGGTTAAATGGAATGTGAGTCATGTGTTCATGTGAGCAGATAATGCTTAGCTCATAATATATGCTATGTGGCAATATCAGTTTTTATAAGTTATTATTGTATTATTGGGCTTCTCAGGTGGCTCAGTGGTAAAGAATCCACCTGCAATGCAGATGACTCAGGTTCTACCCCTGGGTAGGAAAGATCCCCTGGAGTACAAAATGGTAACCCACTCCTGTATTCTTGCTTGAAAAATTCCATAGACAGAAGATTTTGGTTGACTACAATCCATGGGACTACAAAGAGCGGACACAACTGAGCAACTAAGCCCACACAAACACATCGTATTATTATTATTTCTACATCAGATTCAAGGATTTGTTTAGAGATATGCAGTAAAACCCTTTGATAAATTATAGCCCAGAGTCCTCCCATTTAAAGGGGGGAGACATTTTTATTTTAAATACTTTTATCCTGATTATCTTGACATCATTGATGGGAAATTGCTTCATGATTCTAATTCATAAAAGTTTGTAAGTGATGCCAAACTCCTAAAACTGAGATATCCTACGCATCTGGTCCCATCACTTCATGGCAAATAGATGGGGAAACAATGGAAACAGTGACAGACTTTATTTTCTTTGCCTCTAAAATCATGGCAGATGGTGACTACAGCCAGGAAATTAAAAGAAGCTTGCTCCTTGGAAGAAAAGCTATGACCAACCTAGACAGCATATTAAAAAGCAGAGACATTACTTTGCCAACAAAGGTCCATATGGTTAAAGCTATGGTTTTTCCAGTAGTCAGGTACAGATGTGAGAGTTGGACCTTAAAGAAAGCTGAGTGCTGAAGAACCGATGCTTTCAAACTGTGGTTTTAGAGAAGACTCTCAAGAGTTCCTTGGACTGCAAGGATATCAAACAAGTCAATCCTAAAGAAAATCAACCCTGAATATTCATTGGAAGGACTCATGTTGAGGCTGAAGCTTCAATACTTTGGCCACCTGATGTGAAGAGCTGACTCACTGGAAAAGACCCTGATGCTGGGAAATTTTGAAGGCAGGAGGAGAAGAGGACTACAGAAGATGAGATGGTTGGATGGCATCACTGACTCACTGGACATGGAGTTTGAGCAAGCTCCGGGAGATGGTGAAGAATAGGGAAGCCTGGTGTGCTGCAGTCCATGGGGTCACAAAGAGTCGGACACAACTGAGTGACTGAACAACAATAGTTTTATCTAAAAGTGATTTGATGTTAATATTTTAAATGATGAGAACTTCCCTGGGGAGTCCGATGGTTAAGACTTCACCTTTCAAATGCAGGGGGTGCGGGTTTGATCCTTGGTCAGGGAGCTAAGATCCCACATGCCTCGGGGTCAAAAAAACAAAACATAAAACAGAAGCAATATTGTAACAAATTCAATAAAGACTTTAAAAATGGTCCACATCAAAAAATATTTAAAAATCTAACATGAAATGATACATTCTTTAAAGTTTGGAAACCCACCAAAATTAAAACATTAAAGTCATCTATGAGGACATAAAGTCTAGCATCCTTTCTCCTGGGGTAGAATCATGGTCAATAAACCCAAAAGGAGACGAATTAGAAATTTCAGCATTGAACAGAATTACTTCATTATAAACTTTTGATGCTATTTGTCAAGTTGCTTCAGTCAACCTGTGAAACACACATAAATACAGAACTGATAGAGGTAGTAAAAATACACTTTTATCCTACAAAGACTGACATAAAAGAATAAAATGGATCCCAAGATATACTGTCAGAAATGTACAACTCAGAAAAATACAGCAATTTCTTCATAAAGTGTCTTCACTTCAACTTGCCTAGACTTTTCTAGACAAAAATTCCATTTAAGTTGACCAGAACAAAATGATTTTTTAAATCACAAAATAGCATGATAGTATGATTTTAAAATGAAAACTCTTATTGCAAGCTTGAAAGAAAGTGAAAAGTTTTTTTTTTTTTACTGACTTTTTCAAGACACTTATTTAAATCAAAATGTGTTCCACTGAATTCCAGGGGTATGTCAGAAAAGAGCTTCATAATTTAAATGCTTTAGGTATTAGCAACACTGTATCTTAAAGGCTACATTTTCTTAATACTGTAAGTAAGCATTTATTAAGTGAAAAACAATACAGACATCCAAAGCAGACCAAGAATACTGTTGCATACCCTAAACAGATGCTTTCTTGAAATGTAGCTTCATCTTCTGTAATATTTTACCCTTGTATTGATGGCTATTTTTGTGTTTACGTTGCCTTTTCCTGCAGTTTCCTGGGCTGTAATCTGCAAGTGTGATTTCATTCTTCCTAGACTGGGGCTTCCCAAGTGGCCCAGTGGTAAAGAATCCACCTGCCAATGCAGGATATGCAAGAGACACGGGTTCAATCCCTGGGTTGGGAAGATCCCCTGGAGGAGGGCATGGCAACCCACTCCAGTATTCCTCCCTGGAGAATCCCATGGACAGAGGAGCCTGGCAGGCCTACGGTCCACGGGGTCGCAAAGAGTCAGACACAACTGAGCAACTGCACACAGCACACTCAGATCAGGGTTTATGCATCTGGACTCTTCACACCATTAAACACAAAGATAGATCTCTGTCACTCATTTTGCTCTAGAAACATTTTAGAAAGTTGAGGAAAAAATTCCTCTTTTTAAATAAAAGATCATATAATTTGCTATCTCCTTCATTCTTTTACAGCATAAAGCTCACATCTCATGCAGTTTTTATCTAGAACAGAGTAATCCTTTGTTGGTGACTTATCATTTTGAAGTCATGCTTGATTATTTATTTCTTATATCTTTTGCTTATACAATTAATGAGCATTTTTCCCCTTAAGGGGCAAGTTATATATGTCAGTATTTTTCTTCCTAGCTCCCTGTGTTTTAAAGCTTAGTTTGAAATAAAACGTCTTTAGAGGTATAATTTCTTTAAAGATTTTTATTTAATTCAAAGCCTTGTTGTTGAATGCACACAGTAGATTTGAAATATTATTATTTTTATCTTCCTGCTTGCATTGAATGCTTTATATTCTCTGCTTTCTTGGATATTAAATTCATATCAAAACTCCTAGTCCTGGGGTGTTCATATTCTGCACAGAATTAAGAAGATAATGTTCACGATTTGAGGTCTATGAAGCAATGAATCGTTTTCTCACTTGATTAAATGCTGAAGAAAAGCTAAGACACTTAATAAGCTGCAAGCACCATTTCTTTCTTTCCATAATGCTAACGCGGACAATGTTAACAACATTTCAATATAACAAGAAGAGAAAATACAATAAAATAATTTTAAATAATTCAGGTTCACTCTTCACTAGGGTAGAAGTGAAGTGAAAGTCACTCAGTCATGTCCGACTCTTTGTGACACATGGACTGTACAGTCCATGGAATTCTCCAGGCCAGGATACTGGAATGGGTAGCTGTTCCCTTCTCCAGGGGATCTTCCCAACCCAGGGATCGAACCCAGGTCTCCCACATTGCAGGCAGATTTTTTACCAAGTGAGCTATTAGGGAAGCCCACTAGGGTAGAGGTGTGTGTATATTCAAGAGGCAATGAGGGTGGAAGGGGGCAAGGTGGAGAGTGCCTGCTCTTGGAACTAATTTTTCATTCAAGCAATTTCTCTGGAAATTTCCTTTTCCCATAGACAATCACTTCATTTCTGGAAAAAATTTCCATAACCTTGCAGGAAGTTAATTGCAAGAACCATGTTCTTATATTGATGTTCTAAGTGGGTTCCATGTTGCTGATGGTGATTTTTAAGAAAGAGATCAAGTCTATGTCATTATAAAGTTCAGTGGTTGACAGTCACAAGAGTGATATAACTATCTAATGGCTAAAATTGCTAAAAACTAAAGGCATCTCACAAGGCATAGTTCAGAAGTCTCAGATTTTCTTAGGAGAGTGGTCGACAGTCCTCAGTTAGTTGGGACGGTTGAGGTGTCATCCTCATAGATTTCTTTCAGCAAAGATTTTGGGGTTGTTGTTATTCAGTCACTAAGTCATGTCCGACTCACTGGACCCTATGGACTGCAGCACATCAGACTTCCCCGTCCTTCACTATCTCCCAGAGTTTGTTCAAACTCAGTCCATCGAGCGGTGATGCCATCCAACCATCTCATCCTCTGTCATCCCCTTCTCCTCCTGCCTTCAGTCTTTCACAGCATCAGAGTCTTTTCCAGTGAGTCGTCTCTTCACATCAGGTGGCCAAAGTATCGGTGCTTCAACATCAGTCCTTCCAATGAATATTCAGGATTGATTTCCTTTAGGATTGTTGTTTATATTACTATTATTTTCACCTGTGTGTCCTGACCAACCGTGAGGATCTTCTGTCTCTGCTGTTTCCACCCTAAAGCTATGTGTGTCTCACTGAAAATGTGTATTCTTACTCGTTCAACTCATTTCTTTAAGACAGTTTTCAAGCATCTTTTCCATAATTTTAGGCATAGAACCCCTCCCTTATAACCCCACATCCCATGACCAGCTCTCACTGCCAAGGGAAGCAGAAGTAAAAGGTGAAGACATTGTTCAAACCCAGTCACTGGGAATGCTTACACACCAGTAAAAATATAACTAAAAGCCTGCCATAATTGATACACTTTTAGAACATTATTCCCACTGAACTTACTTATCACAAAATTACAGTCTGCATTTCCTTAACACAGAGGGAGATCACGCAAAATAATTGGTCCTGCTGCATTATCAAAATACCACACTAAAGATAAACCTCCAATCAAAAAGGTAATTAAGACCTAAATGTAAGTATATTCAATTACCTCTCAACACTGCTTTTGTAATTCTGGGAATTCTGCCCTCTGCCTGAGTTCCAGTTCAGCCTGGATTTTCTCTAAAGCATAAACACGGGGAAGGGGGATGGAGCTACTGGGGGCAAGCTCTCACTTTCTCCCACCCGCTTCAGGGGACACGGGTGCAGTCAGAGGCGCCCAGCTCAGCGCGGAGGAAGAAGGGTGAGGCTCATGCCCGCAGAGAAACAGGCAGATTTATAAAAGCAGCCACTCCTGTCTGCTCAGCTGATGATGGTGTTAAGTGGAAAACAATTACAGTGTCTACATCTTTAATGTAGAAAACTAATGACAAGGAAAGACAGCAGACAGTTGGGGATTACGTTCTTAGGAAGGGACAGCCAGATTGTTCTGTGATTCTTAAATCATCACAGACTTGATGAGGGATGAACCTCGGAAGGGTTGTCATGATGGAGCTTCAAGTCGGGGAATTTAAATCTCATTTTTAGTTATGCCTCTGCTGTTTGTACTTTCAGAGCTATAACCATCAAATAGAATAATAACTACTGCTCTTTAAAGAGCAAAGTGAAAACAAGATTTGAAGATTGCTCCAAATACTTCTTAAATCTAAATTCCATCCATTATGTTGGGTTAAGAAGAGAGACAGCAGAAATTTCCTTTAAAAATGCATACACTTTCCTAAGAGAGAGGTATCAGATACACATTTTCTCATCACTGAGAAACAGCAAGGACATGAGATTAGCTCATTTTAAAGCTTATAATGGAAGGACACAAAGATTAAAAGTATACACCCTTTTATAAATAGGTCTTTTTCTGGGTTATAAAGTTGATTCATATTTTCTGTGGGAAATATGTAAAGTACAGGAAGTGCAAACAAAAACATGACTTCTTTGTAGCTTTCTGGTAGTCTTTTCTGTGGTTTATGTATGTACATATTTTCTAATAATATTTATTTCAGAATCCACAGTTTTCGCCTGTATCTGAGTATTTACACTGATATTGGGCATTTTCCACATCACTGTTTAGATTTTGACACAACAGAGATTCCCAGAGGCATTTCAACTTCCTGCAGAGATGGAGACGATGCATCAAGAAGAGACTGGAGTGTCTTGGATCACAGTCACTACAAGATAAAAACGTTTTGGGGATTTTTAGATAAATAATATGTTTTTAGTCATTACCTCCATTAGAATGACCTGCGTTGAACAGTAATCCCCCAAACCAAGACTTTCTGGAATCCTGTTTTCTTACATGTGCGGTTCAAGACTATTGTAAATTGAGTGCTCTCTCTCTGGGTGTCTCTCTCTCTCTCTCTCTCTCTGCCTCTCTCTCCTTTCTTTTCATCAGTGCCTGGAGTTAATCTCTCTGAGCTATAACAAGAGCTATTTGAGATAAAAAGTGTTTGGGGGAAAAATTGAAAATCCTAAAAAGTGCTTGGTCTTAAATGTCACTGTCCTTTTGGCAATGAGAGTGGAACAGATGGAAATGCCTTAAAAGGTGTGTTTCTACATAGTGTTGATGTAACTGTAGATTCATAAAAGAAACCATGGCTCAATGATAAAAAGTCCAGGGTTTTCAGAAGTTCTCTGCTGTCCATGGCATTTAGTGTCAGCAGTCTCTCAACCACACAAGAAGCACATGATGGATACCAGGCAATACTCCACTCTAAGGGTCACCCTGTGGGTAGTAAAGGAACTGAAGGGACGTGAAATGCAAATATCTTACTGGGGGAAATAATTGAGACTAAAATGTTGAAAAACTCCCAGAACCAGTGTAACTTTCTGTGATGGGTCTATCTTGAAGAGCCTTTCATTTATCTATTCATTCAATACCTACTTTGAATAAACCTCTTAAATATCACAGTTGCATTCTCTGCATCAAAGCTACAAAAATTCTGTCTATGGCCTATTTTTGTATAGCCTAGAAACTGAGAATTGCTTTTACATTTTTTAAAAGTTTTATTTTATATTGGAGTAGAGTTGATTAACAATGTTAGGATAGTTTCCGGTGTACAGCGAAGTGATTCAGTTATACATATACATGGATCTATTCTTTCTCAAATTTTTTTCCCATTTAGGTTATTACAGAAAATTGAGCAGAGTTTCCAGTGCTATACAGTGGGTCCTTGTTGGTTATCTATTTTAAATATAATACATGCCAATCCCAAACTCCCAAATGTAAAAAGAAAGGAAGAAAGCAAAAAAGGAAGGAGAAAAGAACATGCAACAGAAATACTATGTGGTTCACAAAGCCTACAGTAGTTACTGTCTGATAATAAAGCAAATAAATAATGGACTTATAGATCTGAAATAATAAACTTACTTTTGTTTGCAGACACCATGTACATCTAGATAAAAACTAGTTATGGGAACTAATACGTGAATTTATTATGTTCACTTGATGCAAGGTCTATAGAAAAACTGTATTCCTATATACTGACTAGGAATAATTGGAAATGAAAACTTGAATATCATTTATAATACTTTATAAACATGACATTTTAAAAAGTATAACTAGGGAAACACTTGTGGATTCATGTGCTGAAAACTAAAATATCGATGAAAACAAGTTAAATTAATAGGTGAGTCATGTTAATGGATTGAAATGATTCGTATTTTTAAGAAGTCAATTCTCGCCCCATTTCTCTGTGTACTTCATTTCAATGAAAATTCTAGCAGGCTGTTTCAGTAGAAATTAACAGAAGAACCCTAAATCCTTCCTTCATGAAAGTACTTAAGATAGTCACTTCCCATTGACTTCCACTGTACTGGTTTTATAAACGCCTACTTATAGTCTGAAAGACATTCTGTTAAATCTGATTACAGTTTCTGATTTTCCTCTGCTGATCTGGAAGACAGCAAGACCAGCACCCAACAGTCACCGTGATCATATCTTAAAAGGATCTCAAATCGCGATACTGTTTTTCACGTTCTGTCATTTCTCACGGCCCAGGGGATAAATTATAGTCATCACTCTTGTGTTTGCAGCTCTTCGTACAGTGGTCTGAACCCACCCAGGCCGTATGTCTTGTGACCTCTGTCTATCCTAGCCCAGTCCATGAATACACACCACATATGTTCTCAGTGCAGACTCACATGTATTTTTGGATTTTGAGCATTTCATTCTCTTTTAAACACGTTAATTAACACCTAACCACCCTAATTCTACCCACCCTTCAGAGCTTAGCTCAGTTTTACATTCTTTCAATGTAAGAATGTATTTCCACAGCAGTTCTGAAAGCAAATTCAGTTTGCTGTTTCACACACTGGTTTTTCTCTGCTCAGAGAGTATTTCCTGAAGTGTACCACACAGAATCCGAGGGTCAACTTGGTCAAGAAAGTATTGAACTGAGTACAAAGAATAGCTAAAATGAACACTGCAGGTTTTCCTAAATGTGAAGGCTAGATTCCAAATACCTAAGAACAGAAAAAAAGAGGCAAATGAAACATTGATTATTTACATTCCCATTAACTAAAATTCTTTAATTCAAAATGTGTCCTTCAAATGTAAATAGTAATAAAAGAAAAAAAAACTTCCTTTCATTGAATTCAGTTCAGTTCAGTCACTCAGTCGTGTCCCACTCTTTGCGACCTGACCCCACGAACCGCAGCACGCCAGGCTTCCCTGTCCATCACCAACTCCCGGAGTCCACCCAAACCCATGTCCACTGAGTCAGGAATGCCATCCAACCATCTCATCCTCTGTCATCCCCTTCTCCTCCTGCCCTCAATTCTTCTCATCATCAGGGTCTTTTCAAATGAGTCAGCTCTTTGCATCAGGTGGCCAAAGTATTGGAGTTTCAGCTTCAACATCAGTCCTTCCACTGAATTACTTCCTTGAATATCCTTCATTGAATTACTTGAGAAAATACATCAACATGGCTTTTTACTCTCAGAGCGGTTTTCTAAAGTTCATGAAAACCTTGTATCAAGCAGTGAGTTTCAATTTTGAATTGGGGGATATTGTTAATCTAAAAAAAGAATAGTTCTCAGTAGCATAAAATAACTTATTGGGAAAGATTATATTTGTGTCATAGAGGAAACTTTTCACTGAAAACACACTCTTTGTATTGGGCTGATGATGACATACTCAGACAAAGGAAGTGCTTCAGTGGACAACTTATATCTGGTCATGGGGTTGATTTTGGGTTCCCATACACATCACATCAACTCTAAACAACTTGAGACACTTTGAGCAGGATGCAGAATAAATGAGTTGTTGAAAAACAGTGTCGTGTTCCCAAAGCTAGAATAAAGGGATCTAGGAACAAAGGATGTAGGCAATGTTGGTCTTTCACAGTCACTTCGAGGCTCAGATTCACACTGACAGGTCATCCCCACCACTGGAGACAAGGGTCCCTGCTTGTCCCTCACTCAAAGGAGCTCACAAGTACTAGGAAGGCATCTCCAGGGGCGGATGTGTGTCCATGATCCAGGCTCTCGTCATCACACAGACTCTCCTGGGTGGGTGTTCTGTATGTACGGAAGGAGTCATGGGGAATAGATTCACTTTTGCCAAGAAAAGTTACCTTTAAGTGCACCTCTGTATTCACTCTTTTCCTGGTAAGTTATCTTTATTCACTAGCCTGCTTATGAGACAACCACATCAGTTATTCGCCCTCAGCCCACATCCTCGTCTCAGTGTTACTTTCAAGGGAGCCTAAATGTTCTGTCTACTGGCTTGGAAAAAATAAAAATGATATAGTCCCATTTTTGTCAGTGTTGTTAATCTGACCACCATATATTCCGATATTTCAGATTTTAACCAGACAGGTTCATCCTCATCTCCATGTCCTCCCTAGCTCCCAGAGGACAGCTCTCCTGGAAATGGTGGCAAACGCTCAATAATTTACTGCTGAGATGACACATGGACTATTAGGGTGGAAGAAGACAGGAGAAGCCATGCTCCTTAAGCATCCAAGAGTGGGAAAAGTAATAGATGTCTGAAAGTGATAAAATTATAAATATACTTGAAGTCAGCTACAAGACTATTGAAACATGGACCACACTTCTGATGTTTCCGCAAAACTGTTCAAAGTGGTATTTCCATCAAGTTGGAAAGTAAAAATAAAGAAATGCCAAAAGTGATTTGTATAATCCAACTGGTAAGACCACTTGCTCTGGGATAACACAGGAAGAACCTGCCTCCTGTTTCTCAGAATCAGCCCTCAGCCTCCCCTCCCAACCCCACCATGGAGGCTCAGTTGGCTGTACCTGGGTAGGACCCCAGTGATTGACTCAGTTACAGCCTGACAGCTGGCTGAGCCATTACCACAGCTAAGGAAAGGAATTTTCTTAGAATGGGACAGTGGTTTCATTTGGGTAAGTTGGATTTGAATTGGCATGGTATCTGTTGCTTAAATATTCCTGCTCATCAAAAAGAAAGGCACCCGAATATGGATTTGAGGAGGGAAAAAGCAATCGTACTGGAGGCAGACATGCTGGGTGGTGAGATGTATTATGAAGATCATCAACTCCTAAAATGCAGTGACTGGCCAGCTGTCCTGGAACGAATCAGGATCTCCTGACCTCCCACTAACCTCAGACCCAGGACTAGAGTCAGAATAGATTCTGCTGCCTCCAGCTTTCAGAGGTTGTTATTCTAGAAAGTTTGGGGGAAGCCACCTGCTTTCTGTAAATTAGAATTACCATTGATTATTTGGAAGATAAGCACTGTCAAGTAGAGAAATTCATCTAGCTATTTGAGGAATGTGATTGCCATTTGCTTCCCTGGTGGCACTAGTGTTAAGTAATCCACATGCCAATGCAGAAAACCCAGGTTCGATCCCTGGGTTGGGAAGACTCCCTGGAGAAGGAAATAGCAACCTACTCCAGTATTCTTGCCTGGAGAATTACATGGACAGAGGAGCCTGGCAGGCTACAGTCAGTGGGATTGCAAAGAGTTAGACATGACTGAGCGACTTAGCATGCATGCATAGTTGATTAATAATTTGTGATAATTTCAAGTGTACAGCAAAGTGACTCAGTTATACATATACATGTATCTATTCTTTCTCAAATTCTTTTCCCATTTATGTTGTTACATAATATTGACCAGAGTTCCCTGTGTTATACAGTAGGTCCTTGTTTGGTTATCCAGAAGAAATTCTTTACGTATGAAAAGAGGGTCCATATAGTATGAAAAAGTATTAGAAGTAGTTGATTTTATTTACTTGGTTTAAAAAAAAAGAATGGCTGCATGAGAGATTGTTTTCTACAATTTAACAAGGAAACTAAATATAACCAGTGACTGCTCTTCACCCTTCCAATCTTTCAGAGCTTGATTTGTAATATAATTTTCACACCTTCTCATTAACCTACTATCACTAAACAAGGCTCATACACCTGTACAGAGATGAATTAAAATTCTACAGCTGAATATGTCAAGTGACTAGGACCTGAACAGATGGAGTTGGTAATCTAAATTTTAAGAGAAAATAAAAGCATTTAAGAAGATGAACACACAAGATAAGTGACAGTTATCAAGCCTGGCATCCATCATAATACATTTGTTGTTATTGTTCAGTCACTCAGTCATGTCCAACTCTTTGCAACCCCATGGGCTGCAACACTCCAGGCTTCCCTGTTCTTCACCATCTCCCAGAGCTTGCTCAAACTCATGTCCCGTGAGTCAGTGATACCATCCAACCATCTCATCCTCTGTAGTCCCCTTCTCCTCCTGCCTTCAAAATTTCCCAGCATCAGGGTCTTTTCTGGTAATGAGTTGGCCCTTCACATCAGGTGGCCAAAGTATTGGAGCTTCAGCATCAGTTCTTCTAATGAATATTCAGGATTGATTTCCTTTAGGATTGACTGGTTTGATCTCCTTGCAGTCCAAGGGACTCTCAAGAGTCTTCTCCAGCACCACAGTTCAAAAGCATCATTTCTTCGGCGTCAACCTTCTTTATGGTCCAACTCTCACATCTGTACATGACTACTGGAAAAACCATAGCTTTGACCATATGGACCTTTGTTGGCAAAGTGATGTCTCTGATTTTTAATATGCTGTCTAGGTTGGTCATAACTTTTCTTCCAAGGAGCAAGCATCTTTTAATTTTATGGCAGCAGTCACTATCTGCAGTGATTTTGGAGCCAAAGAAAATAAAGGCTGTCACTGTTTCCCCATCTATTTGCCATGAAGTGATGGGACCAGATGCCATGATCTTAGTTTTTTGAATTGTTACTATTTAAAATACTTCTTCAATAAATAGAAGTTAATTTTTCCATTAGTTAAATCACTTACAGAAAAAAAAATTTGACATCTGAACCCAGTTTTCTCAGTGAAGTGGAAATTTCTGTAAAATTTTTTTTTAAAATTATTATTAATTTCAGGAAGAAAATGACTGCCACACTAAAAAATGTAACATTTGTTTAACAAATAGAACATATGTTAAATTAAATTTTACATAGAACATATGTTAAATTAAATTTTACAAAGACTTTTTTCTTTTGACCACACCTCACAGCATGTGGGATCTTAATTCCCCGACCAGGGATTGAACTGATGCTCCCTGCATTGGAAGCACAGAATCTCATGAAAAGCTCACTTTAACAGTGATTTTGGTTTTTTTAGAATAACATCTTTAAAATGCCATATGGTAGCAAGTTCTTTCCTAGTGAAGGATGTTCAGCTCAGGGAAGCAAGTTGTCTCGTCACCAGATCGCGGACACCCCTGTGAATAACGTCTCCCCAAGGTTCAGTGTAAAGTCCACATCTCTCTAAGGGCTTTCACAGCCTCAAGAAATTACAGTGACTCATTATTTGCCAAGCAAATTAGTAGAGACGCTGTGGGAAGCTTTAGGCTAGGAGGCAAGTCATTCAAACTCAAGTCACACTGTTATCTGACGGCAGTGCCTTTTCTTAATTATCATCAGTTTTGGTCCAAGACCATCATCATCTCCAAAATGGGAAAACTGACTTCATTCCCCACCTTCCTCAGAGCTGCCTGTGAGAGGGTCCTTGGATTGCATCCTGAACACTGACACTTCTCTCCTCCCAGGTAAAGTTTGCTGTAGCCAATCTGATCTCTAGTCTAGCTATTTTATGACTGGAAAAAAATCTAATACAAATTAATGGAAAGATTTAGTGCTGGCAGATGGGTTCTGAGTACTTGGAGCTCCCCAATACCTGTTCAAAGATGTAGGCTACTCCACCATCATTCTCATTCATTGAAAGTCAACAATCAGGCACAGAAGCAGAACATGGTATACGATCAGGCTGCAGCTTCTGTTCATGAGCCTCCCACCACGGGTAAAATGAGGGTGGTGGATGGTAAGTTAGTCCTGTCTTTGAAAGGAAGCCCTTCCCTGGGCTTCATTATGTTATCATTAACACTGATAGATCAAGATAGGCACTTTATGGTGGTTGCCAACTACCAAGCGATGATGTGTTCTTCTTCTTATCAAACTGCAAAAATAAATTATGCCCAGTTCCCTTATTCTGATATTTCTTTAAGATCTCTCTGTAACTGGAAATAGTCATCTTGCCTCTGAAGGAGAGACTGACATAAAAGCTTCCATGAGATTTTACTGAACACCAAGAAGCTTTAGTATTTACCTGGGTTTAAGGACTAAGAGGAAATTCCACTTCCAGACTGGTGGCACCAGGAACCTTGTATATCCATTCCCTCTGGGACACCCATAACTGGTAGAAATTATTTAAACCTTTTTAAAATTTTTAAGTGTCTGGAAGTTATCCTAAGGGCATACAGCAAATAAAGAAACATTTACTCAAGAAAATCTACTAAAGCTCAGTAAGAACAGCAAGAGCCTGGTGCACTTAAGCCATAACTGCTTATGTTCCTGCTCTCTCAGCTCAGCTGGAGGAATCTCCACTCCCAGGGGGACCCCCTCTCTGCTCAGACCCCAAGAGAGGGGTTGCAGAGCCTTTCGTTAGGAAGGCAGCAGGTATGCAAAAGGTGAAAACATCTGCTCATTCATCTGGAACCACAGGGGGAAAACAGAATCCTGACACCGGGGAGAAAAGCTGAAGCTAGGAACGTGAATTCCAGCAGTCAGGCTAAGAAAGATGACCCTGAAAGAAAAGCCTAGAACATGTACTTGCCATTGAATCTCCAAAGAGATGACCATCAAAGCTGTTGAACAGACAGACAAAATTTGTTCAACTCACTTCTCTAAAGGACAGTAACATCTTGGCTGAGTCTCAGTAGTATCTCAGAAGTGAAAAACAGCTGGAAGATACTTATGTATCTAGGGCTTCAGCTGAGGGATGGAAAAGCTGACACACAAGATGGAGAACTGGTTGGGATTTCAGAGAGTTTATGATAATAGTTTTGGGTAATGGACATGGGAAGGTAGGGTCTTGTCTTGAAACAAGTACTGATGAGTGAAATGTTAGTCTTGATGAATGAGCTGTAATATTTAGGTAGCATCACCTTTGTAGCTCCCAGTAGGAGCATTTCCTGGAGTGGATACCTGAGCTGCATTTGCCTGATTGCAGGAGTGTGTAGTGCAAAGTTAGGAAGTCGCCTTCATCCCAGAATTGTTTATCATGGGGATAGGGAAGTATGGTTAGCACAGAATTGCTGAACACAAGGAGAGTGGATTATACTGATTTGAACTCTCAAAGTGAGGTCCCACTGTAAGAGAGATATTGGCAGATGTTCTTGATCTATCATGAATTTCAGAAAGGCCACAGCAGTAAATCCAGAGTAGGAGACAGATACATAGAGAGAGATGGAATGAAAGATAAAGATGGAGGGAAGAATCTTGATACTGACACAGTGCCAGCTGTGCTGCTAAAAATTCACAAAATGAGCAGGCATTAAACAAGTGAACATAAACAACTTTGAAAACTGCCTACTCATGTCAATGATACATCTTCCGTCAACATACAAAGAAATGCAGGTGAGCATCACTCTGAGGAGGTTCTGATCATCCTCACTGGCCACTACTGATGAACGAGAAGGAGCTTGTCTGGGACAGCAGATCCTGTGCACAATGCCTCTCCTGGCACCAACCAGACATTCACCAGAGCCATGGTGACCTCAACCTTTACAGTATGGACACCTACAAATCTCTCCATGACTCATACTGGAAGGAGACGAATCTCTGAATTTCTAGATGATGTACAGGTGAGATCGGTATAGAGAGAAACAAATACAGGATCATACAAATACTGCAAAGTAGATTCGAAAAAACTGGATTTACGTTTTATACCAAAAAAGTAGAATGAAGTTAAGCCTTACAAAGCTGTGTCCAGATTTTTTTCATAGACCTCTCATAATAAAATAAAGTGTGTGCTTAGTTGTGTCAGACTCTCTGTGACCCCGTGGACTGTAGCCGATCAGGCTACTCTGTCTGTGGGATTCTCCATGCAAGAATACTGGAGTGGGTTGTCATGCCCTCCTCCAGGGGATCTTCCTGACCCAGGGATCAAACCCATGTCTCTGAAGTCTCCTGATTTGCCAGACAGGTTCTTTACCACTGCACCACCTGAAGCCCAATAAAAGAATAACAAACCAAATTTATAATTAATGGTATTTCTTGGTCAGCAATACAAGTGCAAAAAAAAAAAAAAAGACAGATTTAAGAGGACTTTAAATATAGGAATAACTTGGCAACATCTATAATCTGGAGACAGAGACAAAGGATTGTGATGTAAAAAGCATTAAACTAAGAATAAAAGTACTAAATTGAAGTAAAGGTTCTTTGGCAATTTTCCTGTAAGTTTGCATAAACAGCTTTATCTCTGATCCTTAGCGCTTCATTTGAGTAATAGGAATATTGAATTTAATGGTCACTAAGTTTATTCTAGATCTACAACATTGAAATTCAAACATAAATACAAGAGTTCCAGTCAGAACAAAAAGAAACAGCAATACCAATGACAGAGATGAGAAAGGCAAAGTGAATTGTTTGGGAGAAGGGAAAATGAGGCAAAAGCCATAATTTTGTTATGCTCACAGAGCCCAGAGGATATGTAGTTAGTGATGGATACTAATGAATAGTTAGAAATTCTACTGTTAAAGAGAGGTTATTTCTAGAAATATAGTCACATCCAGAAAAAAAAAAAAGGACTTAAGATTCTGAGAATAAATAAATGTTGTGAAGAAACAGTAAGTCCATGGTTGAATCCTGGCCAGTCTGCTAACCTGAACATATCCTCAAGAGATACAAGTATGTCTTCTGAGCAGAGATGAAAATAGGTATTTTGAAAACGCTACCTGAATGATTTTAACATGTTCTCTCACTCTGTCCCTCATTTCATTGAAAATCACTGGTATGTAGATGGGGAAAAAAAAGAAACACTGTATCTAGCTGAGGTCTTCAGAGGATCTAAGGTTTTATTTTTTATTTGAGCTTATAAATTAGTCACAATTTCATGGTTGCCATCAGGAGACTCAAGACTCCTGGGTCTGAGACAAAGGACTTTAGTAACCTCGGGAACTCTGTGTGGTCCTCCTTGCCCACAAGAATGACATGGATCAGTCTAGATGGATGCCCACACACAGTGGGTTTCATTAAGGAAGAACTCAGAGCTTAAGGAACCCAAATGTTTTATAGTGGGCAAAGAGCATGCCTGCCATCAGCTCCACAGTAAGACACCATCTCCACCATCCAAAATGGTCACAACTGAGACTTCCTTGAAAAGATAGTCCTGAAATAAGGGTAGTTCAGTTCAGTCGCTCAGTCGTGCCCTACTCTTTGCGACCCCAAAATAAGGGTAATTAATGCCTTATTTGCAAGTTGTGCTGGAACATGGGCAATCCGTGGAACTGTCACTGCCCCGTGAATGTTTCCCGTGTGAGACAGACACCACTTTGAAAAGACTTCAGTTGACTCATTCTTTTATACATTCCAAATTGGGAAGTGTTGACATTTTAAATTATGACAAAGTCCTTAGGATACTGGTGCCTGAGAGAAAGTGAGGGAGACAGGTTGAGAAAGTGTTCATAGGAGAAAAGGGAGAGACATGTTTAAAACCGAACAAGCAGTTTTTGAATTTGTGGACGACAAATTCGAGTGAGGTGGAAAAGAAGAATTCATTTCATGTAACCTGGGAGGAGAGCCAGAGATTTCATATTTAGTGACAGTGGCAGCTGGAAAGAGGTCCCCCAAATATGTGTTCTCACAAGCACTGTGGACGTGACCTACTGCTCAGAACGTGCAATAAGGGTCTCTGCAGGTGTCATTAGGTAAGGATGTCGAGGGCAACCATACAGACTAGGTGGACCATAAACCCTATGATGAAAGTCTTTGTCATAGACAGACAGAGAAAGGAAGGTGATGTGAAGATGTGGGCAGAGACAGCAGTGACCCAGCACAGAAATTCAAGGGAACCTAAGAACTGCCGGGAGCCACCAGAAACGATGAGAGAAGCATGGGACGGATCATATATCTGAGCCTCCAAGGGGAGTCAACCTGTGACCCCTGGATTTTGGAGTCCAGGTCTCCAAAACTACGAGACAATACATCTCCAGGGTGATTTGTCACTGACAGTGTGCGAGTACAGGGCGGGGGTAACTGTAGAGGAGCTGAACTTATGGGGGCACAGCTATGGGGGCAGGGAGATGTAGTCAGGCTTGATCATTGTGATGGATGAACACAGAGGCTGGGGACTTGACCCGCTCCCTTCCTACAATAACTGTTTGGTGTCACTCTGCTTGGGAGGAATGTCCTGTACAACCGCTATTCGTTCCAAGAACTAGTGGTGCCAAAAGTAATTAGCAACGCATTTGTCAAAAACGGTCCCTCCATTCAGGCGCTAGAATTTGCCAGGAGCCCTGGGATGATTGTGTTTTGTAACAATGTGCATTTGTGTATCAGAAAACACATCCACAACACCTTGGTTCTGTATTATTTTTATTTTGGAGGAGAAGAGAAGATTTTCTGTCTTTCTAAGTAAGGTAAGAGGACTTCCCAGCTGGCTCAGATGGTAAATAATCCACCTCCAATGCGGGAGACCTGGGTTCCAACCCTGGTTGGGGACGATCTCCTGGAGGAGGACATGGCAACCCGCTCCAGTATTCTTGCCTGGAGAATTCCATGGACAGAGGAGCCTGGCGAGCTACAGTCCATGTGGTTGCAAAGAGTCGGACACCACCGAGCACCTAAGCACACAAATAAGGTAAGGATGTAGCAGCTTACAATTGTAGTGTTTTCAGCTTTTGTGTGAAAAGTGACACACAGAGTGTGTCAGAATGTAGCCATGCAGAGTGGATGTGGGGAAAGGGAGAGATGCAACGTGACCCCTGCGATCTTGGCTTAGCCCCTGGGCCAGTGGTGCCTCATTAGAGAGACGAGGTGTCCTGGGCTGACCCTGGATTAGGTATAGGTGGTGAATGAAGATTCGTTGGGGACGTGTTACCCTTGAGCAACAAGGGAGTATAGTCCTTACCTGGTAATTCCCTAGCCTTAAGGGAGTAGAAGGAAGGAGGGAACTGTCTGAAGTTGGCCTGTCACTGTCTGCTTCTGTCACCTCTACCAGTTCAGACAATCTGCATGACCCTGGTTTACACCATGGACACTCCAATGATGAGGATCCTGGTTTAAATTCATAGACACTCCAATGATGGGTGCCCTGGTTTACACCATGGACACTCCAATAATGGTGGTCCTGGTTTACACCCATGGGCACTCCAGTGGTAGGGGTCCTGGTTTACACCCGTGAACACGTCAATGGCAGGGTCCCTGGTTTACACCCATGGGCACTCCAATGGTGGGGGTCCTGGTTTATACCATGGACACTCCAATGATGGGGGTCCTGGTTTACACCCATGGACACTCCAATGGTGGGGGCACTGGTTTACACCATGGACATTCCAATAGTGGTGGTCCTGGTTTACACCCATGGACACTCCAATGGTGGGGGTCCTGGTTTACACCCATGGGCACGTCAATGATGGGGGTCCTGGTTTTACACCATAGACACTCCAATGGTGGGGGCCCTGGTTTACACCCATGGGCACTCCAATGGTGGGGGTCCTGGTTTACACCCATGGGCACTCCAATGGTGGGGGTCCTGGTTTTACACCATGGACACTCCAATGGTGGGGGCCCTGGTTTACACCCATTGGCACTCCAATGGTGGGGGTCCTGGTTTACACTCATGGACACTCCAATGATGGGGGTCCTGGTTTACATCCATGGGCACTCCAATGGTGGGGGCCCTGGTTTATACCCATGGGCACTCCAATGGTGGGGGCCCTGGTTTACACCATGGACACTCCAAGATGGGGATCCTGGTTTACACCATGGACACTCCAATGGTGGGGGTCCTGGCCCCCATGTGACCTGTCTGCAGCGCCACCTGAAGCATCCTCTCCTCAGGGGTCTTCTCCAGTTTCTTTTCATTCTCTTTTCTTTCATCTTTGGTTTTGGTCTTTTCCCTCCTAAGTTCTTCCTTGGTTGTTATTCTTTGGGGGACTGGTGGCTCCAGCAGTAATGATTGTTCTACCCCTTATTAGGGACCTTGGGTGATTCTAAGTGTGGTTATTTCATAATAGCATTTAAATCTACATGCTCTGTCCCTACATATCTGACAGAGAGATCATCGTGTTTTAGAAATGCAGGTCACCCTGGAAGCTGCTCCTGTTACGAATGAGGAGGCTGAAGTCCTGGGAACTTTCTCTGGTGAGACCCTGGCTCTGACATTGGGTTCCCCTGACTTGCAAACAGGTGCCACCACTGCCCAATGAGCCGATGTGCAGGCTTCCTTCTAGTCCTCAGACCAAAAACTATTCGATCATTTTTGCTAATAAAAGTCTCCAAAGAAATGAAAATGAGATAATTGACAGCAGTGCATTCTAGGCAGAGAACAGAGAATTTCAGCATTTTCCCCTGACTCTCTTCCCTATTCCACCTGGACATTTATTACAGGTACAAATAATACTAATCGGATGCTTGAGATTCAGCCCATGAAAACGTGTCTTCTGGAGCAGGAACAATTTAACCATTGACCTTAAGCCCCAGCTACATAGCACAAGTTCTGTTTTGCTAAGCAGAAAGCAGTGTGCGAGGCGAAAAGGGGTTTTGCCACTAATCACAAAACCGAGACAAATTGCAGAGGAAAAGAAACTAGATATGCATGGAGGTGAATTGAACTTCCATGAGAAGCCAGAGGAGGAATAAGATTTGCTTGTTTGGGGAAGAGGTCTGCGGGAGGAGCAGCTTCATTACCAGGGACCCTGAATGCGGAACTGTCCCCGGTTCAGCAACGCTTTTCTGTTTCCAGCTGCGTGTCTAATGGATGGATAAGTTACACCATTTCCACTTTCTAAAACTGGGGATCAAGATAATTTGGGAGTGCAGGTAGAGACGGAGCAAGGAAACCACCTGAATTAAGCATTTTATTTAAGAGGGTTATAGGAAGTAGTGTTGGAGGAGGCGAGAGGCAGACTTCTATGTGGGAGAAACTCTCTGATTGACAAGACTTTTAAAGCACTGCCTCTCTGTGATTGACAGTCCAGCTGGAGAACAGATGAACAGGTAATTGCAGTTCTCTATTATCTTTGCATAAATACCAACGCCCTAAATGGGCTGCCAGTGTGGAGAGACATGGCCTCAGCAGAAAACTGCCATCCAGGCCCTGCCTGCAGTTTCCCAGGTGCATTATCAGAACTGCATCGAGATGAGGGCAGACTCAGAATTGCTGCAAAGTTCACAACAGTGTCACATCCCTTAAATATCAGTGGAGCGCATGTTACCCTTAGAGGCAGGAGGCCAGAGGCAATCCCAGAGTCATCACTTACGTGTGCACGATCCACAGGAGGTCATTTCATTCTGAATCTCAGTCCTCCCTGTGTAAAAATGGGATTAAAATACTGACCGTCCCTAATGCACACAACTCAGGTGAGACCAAACACAGTTATGAAGAAGGGAAGTTTTGCATCATGGTCATCAGGGCTGCACTCGAAATACATACAAGTTACCACCTTACATGAAACACCACACGGTCTGTAACTGATGGGCGAGGCCATGACTTTCTCAGGTGAAACCACAGCTCGGCTTTTGTTCCATCGTATGATTTGGTTGGTAAAGCAGGAGATTAGCAGATTAAATGCATAAATGTCAATGAAAGTGAAAGTGTTAGTCACACAGTCGTGTCCACCTCTTCGTGACCCCATGGACTGTAGCCCATCAGGCTCCTCTGTCCAAGGGATTCTCCAGGCAAGAATATTTGAGGGGGTTGCCATGCCCTCCTCCTGAGGCTCTTCCTAACCCAGGGATCAAACCGAGGTATGCTGTCATTGCAGGAGGATTCTTTACCATCTGAGCCAACAGGGAAGCCCAATACTTGTTTAACATATGATAATACTTTTAAACATATGACAGTGGATCTCAGTCATGAACACAGGACAGGGAAAGCCCTTTTGAAATCTGAAAAAGCTTCTAGAACCCTAAAAAGGTGTAATCTCCCCATTTCCTCTTCTGCTTTTCTATGAACTGGCTGATAAAGACAAGTGGGTAGGGACTTCCCTGGTGGTCCAGCGGTTAAGAGGCTGTGCTTCTACCGAAAGGGGTGCAGGTTCAATCTCTGGCCAAGGAACTAAGATCCCACATGCTGCATGGCCCTGCCCCCAAAAGAAGGAAAATAATGATAACCTTTTAAATAAGACAGAAAAATAGTAATAAAAAAATGACAAGTGGGTTCACCCTGGTTGAGTTCTTTTTTCAAACATATGACAGTTTATCTCAGTCATGAACACAGGACAGGAAAAGCAGACAAAAACTACCATCCAGGGACTTCTTTTGTGGTCCAGTGATTAAAACTTCACCTTCCAATACAGGGGATGCATGTTTGATTCCTAGTTATGGAGCTAAGACCCTACATGCCTTTTGGCCAAAAAACAAACAAACAAACAAACCCAAACAGCGGCCAAAAAACAAACAAAAAAACAAACAGAAATATTATTGTAAAAAATTCAATAAAGACTTTAAAAGTGGTCCACATAAAAAAAAATCTTAAAAAAAAAACAACAAAAGCTACCATCCCAGTTGCAGCCAAAATTATAATCACTCTGAAGTGAACTCTGTAAAGGCCATTGGGGTATTTCCCAGCCTGTGGGTTCATTTTCCTGAGCTGAATGCAGTTTCTTCTGGGACTCCCCATGGGCCCATCCTTGAAGGATTTGTTTTAGGAGATTAAATTTCTTGATGTCCCCACTACTCAACATGTTTATCTGTGGAAAAGTCACTAAAAGGAACCATAAAAGCAGCTTGGAAGATGAAAAAAATTAGAAGTTTCCCAAAAGAGCTATTGACTCCTTGAAATGTGGGCAGTTGCGGGGAGTTCCTTCTTGGTAAAGAGACTCACTCTCTCCACTTGCTTTTTCTGGTCTAAATACAAGGACACATGCGTCAAACGTCCATCTACCTAGGAGTTAGAACAAACCAGAGGCAATATTTAAACATGGGTGAATTTATCCTGAAGAGGAGAGGAAAGGTGTTAAATGCTTTTAAAACTTACCAAGGTTTCCATGAAGAGATTTTTAAAGTAAATATTAAGCATTGAGTGTAACTGAATGATTGAGAAGTAACATAAATGAATCCAATGAGGTATTTCCTGAGTTTAGGAGTTTGGGGAATAATAGTAAGATAGTCAGTTATGATTATCCTTTAGCAGATAAAACATTTATTTTCAGATTTATAGTCACAAAAATATGAAATAAAGTGAAAAAATACTATCAGCTAAGGTAACTGCATGCTATAATTCGTTTACTGTCCAAAGTTTTACATAAGTCAACAGAAGTCACACCTGCAGTTTGGGATGCCTCCCTTGACTGCTATGTGACATATACAATTACAATTATCCAACTGTCCATCTACCAGGAAGGTGGGGGTGGGTGTGGGTGGGTGGGGGTGGGTGTGGGTGGGTGGGGGTGGGTGTGGGTGGGTGGGGGTGGGTGTGGGTTTGTTCACGGGCTCATCTATTTTCCTGGTAAACTCATGCTGCTTCTGAAGACAAGTAAGTAACTAGAGGGTTCTTTACTCGGCCTGCTCTTGATTTGAAAAAAATTAACAAGGGAAAAGTGAAGAACCAGAGATAGAGGAAACTGCAAATGAAAACACAGGCCTTGACTTTGGAGACCCAACTACAAAGGCCTTCACCTGCCCATGACTTACGATTCCACAGTCTCTGCCGGAAGTGTTGAGAGTCCAGCTGGGACTCTAGGAGGAGGTGTCAACCTTTTCTCTACTTCACATGGGCTATGGGACCCTGAGAGTCAGTTTCCTCCTGGACAAGCATAGTGCGCATGCTCAGTCGTGTCTGGCTCTTCCGCCCCCATGGACTGTAGCCTGCCAGCCTCCTCTGTCCATGACATTCTCCAGGAGAGAATACTGGAGTGGGTTGCCATTTCCCCCTCTAGGATATCTTGCTGACCCGGGGATCAAACCCACGTCCCCAGGATCTCCTGCATTGCAGGCAGATTCTTTACCCTCTGAGCCATCGGGGAAGCCCTTCCTCCTTAATATCCAGGAGATAATAATAATAAGGACCTCACAGTGTTCTGTGTAGACTAAGGAAGGGAAAGAACTTCTTGTTTCCTGTGGACACTTTCTAGCTGTGGTTTCCTCTGTTTGACTCTGAAGATTGTTGTCCAATGTGGAAAAAACACCCTTGGGTGGGGGAGCAGGGCTCATCTAATCCTCTCTGACTGCAGGATAAGTGTTTTAACTGGACTGATGGAGGTGTTCTCCAATTTCAACCTAGCCTCTGCTACTGTCTCCCTCAATTCTCTTCTGTGACAAAACAAATGGCAGGAGTTTTTAATTGGTGATTTAAACAGTGGGGAGATCCTTGTGAACAAAAGACTTTTATCAAGTAGTGAATTTAAAAACTTGCAAGGAAAGTATGGAGTATATACAGATCTTTAGCTTTATTCACTGTTTTCTCATAAAGCTTCCCTTTCCTCTAGATCTGGAGTCAACAAAATTTTCCTATAAAAAGACCAGGTAGTAAATACTTTAAGCTTTGCAGTTCATAGGGCTCTGTCACAATGACTCAACTCTGCCTTTGTGGCATGAAAACATAGACAATGTGGAAATGAATAAACATGTATGTGTTCCCATAAAACTTTGCTAATAGACACCGAGATAAACAAATAAATAAATGTTGTTGTCATTGAAAATATAAAAGTTATGTGTGCTCAGTCACTTCAGTCGTATCAACTCTTGCGACCTCATAGACTATAGCCCACAAGGCTCCTCTATCCATGGAATTATCTTGGCAAGAATGCTGGAGTGGGTTGCCATTTCCTCCTCCAGGGAAAAATACAAAAACAATTCATAGTTCATCCTCATTTAAATGCATATTATTTTTTGGATAACCAACAAGAACCTACTGTACAGCACATGGAACTCTGCTAAATGTTATAGCCGAGAGAGGGTTTTGGGGGAGAATGGATACATGTATATGTGTGGTTGAGTCCCTTTGCTTTCACCTGAAACTATCACAGCATTGTGAATTGGCTGTACCCCAATATAAAATCGGAGAAGGCAATGGCACCCCACTCTGGTACTCTTGCCTGGAGAATCCCATGGACTGAGGAGCCTGGTAGGCTGCAATCCATGGGGTCGCTACAAGTCAGACACAACTGAGCAACTTCACTTTCACTTTTCACTTTCATGCATTGGAGAAGGAAATGGCAACCCACTCCAGTGTTCTTGCCTGGAGAATCTCAGGGACGGGGGAGCCTGGTGGGCTGCCGTCTATGGGGTAGCACAGAGTCAGACATGACTGAAGCGACTTAGCAGCAGCAGGAGCAGCAATATAAAATAAAAAATTCAAAAGGAAAAAAATTATACTAATTTTGAGGGCTGCTCTCTTAAAAGCCAGAGTCTTGAATATATTAATATGTGTGACATTCAGAAATGTTGAAAAAGTGTACCCATGATAATCCAAATATGCCATGAATAAACTGTAGGATAATTATTGTCACTTGTATATGTTCCTCACTATACTTCTGTGAATATTCAACTCCAATTTTATAATAAAAATACACTTTTTCATCTATGGATTAAATACACATATGCAGATATGCCTCTGGTATGTGAAATTACTCATGACCTTAGACATAGTTTAAAAGCCCACAGATCTGGTTCTATCCCATGGGAACACATCTAGGCAAGGCCCCCACTCCTGGGGACCTTGCAGCCCTCATCTGCACCAGACTATTCCAGATGGGAGTGTCAGAAAACTAAACTGAGCCTTGAATTTCCCTGCGATCCAGTGGTTAGGACTTGGCATTTTCAATGCTAGGGCCCAGGTTCAATCCCGATTGGGGAACTAAGATCCTGGAAGCTGTGAGGTGTGGCCAAAAGAAAAAAAAAAAAAATATATATATATATATATATATCAAATCAAAATAAACAAAAACAAAACCAAAAAACAAAAAATTTATGCTACATTGAGTCTTTTCAGTGTCTACAACTTGTCCACATTCTTAAAAAATTCGCTTTAGTTGTTTTAGTTGGTGCCAACTGGACATGACTATTGTCTAGTGAAGTCTATATACAGATGAGGGAGCGGAGTGTGGGGATATAAGACCCAGACTGGGGCTTTTCTGTGTTTCTATGTGTCTTAAACGCTCTTTCATAGCCCTGAGAGTCCAAAAACTATTGCTCTTCCAAAAGAGTCTTCTCTGAAGTCAAATAAATACAAAATGTTTTCCGTCTTAACAAAGAAAAGCACCTGACAAAGCACTTTTTCTTTCTCAACCATCAGAAGGCTTATTGGATAGACATCCCGTGTAATTAACAAAGAAACTTTGGGCTAAGAACAGCTTGGCGATTAATCAAAGAGAAAGCTACACAAAGACATCTTTCCTGCAACACTGTTCTGTCCTCTTTGGTTTAACAGAAAACCGCTAATGTGAACGTGCTGGATATCACTTCAGGAATGTCATACAAATGAAGGAAATGTGGTTTTAAAAGTCTTAAAAGGTCTTTAATATCAAGAAAGCAAAGATCATAGCTCCAAATTCTTAGAATGAGCACTGATGTATTAGCCCAAGGATTTATCCATCAAACGGCATTTTGTAAAGGGCAATCTTGTTTTAGACTCTCATCCTATCTTTTTCAATCTCCTTCCACATTTTTTTTCACCTTTCGCTGCTGTCCATAGCATCCCATTGAAGACACTGAGCAATCCTTGAACACGGGAGACTAAACCACAGGATGTAATTTTTGTGCCTGGTTAGATCACACCAATTATACCACTTACCACTTGTAAAGGAAATCTATTGAGCCTCATCGAAACATTTATAATGACATTTTAAATCCCTCCCATTGAAAAGTATTCCCTGAGTGCAGTATTTAGAAGGAAGCTATTATTTGGAAGAGGAGTCAAATGTTGCACCTGCTGTTTTAAAATTACTTTCCAGATCCAAGGAAGCATTTTACAAAGCAGGCTCCTAACCAGGGTAGAGCCAGGGCCAGGGCACGTGAGCGCCAGGTCCCAAGCTGCGCCATCTATTGACCTCGGAAACTTGATGAAACGGAAGGCAGATTGCACTGGTCTTCTATGTGTTTAAGCATCAAGCTGATCCATAGCTTTCCCAAGAACCAGAAATCATTTATTGTCAGTGCTGTCCAGAATATATCCTGACAGTTCAGTGGGAGTTTCACTGCCATTTATTTTCAAATCAATACTCAATTACGAAGAGGAAGATTCATTCCCTTGCCCATTTTCAAGATGAAATTATGGACTGGAGCTATAACAGTTAGTCAAGGCAAACCACTGTCCATTAACTCATGATGGTACTGCAAACCAGCCAGATACTTTATTAAAGTTCATCCCGTCTCACGCTCTTTTTTTGGCTTTTAATTAATCACGGTGAAAAAGGCCTTTCACATTGTGACTGATGACCAGAGAAAACAATTTTCTCCTAACTGCCTTTTAATTTCAACTCTGGGCGAGTGCATTGACCGAGTCTCACAACAACCCATCAATGCTAGTTTTTAATGTGTTTTCTCCTTTGTTATTGAGAAGAATGGAGTGACGATGGGGCCTGGGCCACTCTTCATAACTCATGTAATTGATTTGCTAAATGCTGCGCATTTGCTACAGGATAAAAAGTGCTGTCAATGAAGATACTAGGTACTATATAAATTACTCCATTAACGAGAAATAAAGCTATTTATGGTTTTTAGAGTAAAATGCAGCTGGGACTAAAACAAGAATAGAAAAGTGGGGCTACATTCACTTCTCTCTTATAAATGTGGTCCTGTGCCTCTGCTCTTGGATAATAATTAAAATCATTAAAAATAAAGATGGAATAACAATAAAAATTATTCTTAACAGTAGTAAATCTGAAGGGCCTGATGCTTGTGTGTAGCCCAACTTTTTAGTTTTTGTACCCTTGATGGTTTTCCCTTTATTTAGATTATTGTATAAATACACACCATGCAACATCTTTCAAATGCATTTATTTACTAGAAATCTTTGAACATAAGTGCCAGCATGCCCTTAAAAATAAAACACTACAAATTAAAACTCTGTTATTTCAAAGAATAGTATTTTTCTACTAGCTGAAACTCTGTACGACAAATAAAGACATGAAGTTTGCTTGTGAAGATTCATTTATTTGACAGCATTTGATTGAAATCCAAGCCCAGCAAAGTGTGTATTTAGAAAGTCACTGAAGAGAACAAGGTTTCATGTTTGACATCCATAGTCATCGCCTGTTTCCATCAAAGTTGTTCTTCAAGAAGCTGCAGGGCTAAAAACTGGTCAACATTCTCCTAAGTTAGAAAACCGTTACTTAGATCAGAAAGGAATTGTCCAAAATCACTAATTTCCTTACAGTTCTAGCGTTAGATAAAATGGTAGATACTTGCTAATTTGGAATTCATACCCTCCCTGCTCTCAAAACATTCTATGTCTTAGGATGAAATATCATATACAAATAAAGAATTAAAATTAAAATTTAAGAAAAAAATCAGAAATCAGATAAGGAAAACTGAAGGTAATTGTACCTGGAAGCTACAATAAAATTGTTTCTTCAGAGTATTAATAATTGACATCAACTTCTTAGCTATCAAGAGAAAAAAAGAAAATGTAAATTGTTACATAGTTTTTATTTAAAACATACAAGAGCTTCTGAAGTGTTATTTGTCAGTAAACTGTTGTATTAATCTTCTCGCACCCATGTAAAGCAAGGTGTTTAACACAGAATAGATGTGTGGCTTCCCCAGGGGTTCCCACCTGCCAACTCAGGAAACACAGGAGACCTGGGTTCGATCCCTGGGTCAGGAAGATCCCCTGGAGAAGGAAATGGCCACCCACCCCAGTATTCTGGAAAATTCCATGGACAGAGGAGCCCGGAGGGCTACAGTCCACGGGGTCAAAAGAGTTGGACATGACTGAGCACGCATGTGTAGGCACACAGATGCTCTGTGAATACTAATAAAGATTGACAGATGGGAAACTACATGGATGCAGCTGAATTCAATAAATACAATGGAGAAGAGATGGAAGAATGTATTCAAGGACAATTTTCTAGGAAGATATCATCCGATTGGTGGATCCTATATTCACAATTTGTTTTGTGCAGTGAAATGTAATGTAGCAGAGCATTAAGGCTTTCCAGAGTCCCTCACTGTTGGAAACATGTCAGAGAACCTGGGAGAAGGAGTGGTCACCGTTGACTTGGGGCTTTCTTGGATGTCAGTTTTAACAAGCGCATTTCTGCTTTGGGCTAAACCTTGGTGCTGACCAAGCACAAATGATGGCAGCGTGATTTCTATTCTTATTTATCAACCACAGACCATGAAGTGCTTCTGTCTCCACCAACCACTGGATCTCAGGTGCCTTCATTTTGGGTGTCCATCCTCCAGGGCCTTGAGAAATACCCGTCTATTATTAAGCCGCTTGGTCCACAGTAATTCATCATAGCAGCCAAGTTGACTAAGACAGTAGGAAACATCTTTTCTGATATAATCTTATACTAAAATAATTGAGAAACAATAGCATAGAGAACAGACTTTTGGACACAGTGGGGGAAGGAGAGGTGGGATGAATTGAGAGTAGGATGGTAATAGAATCATATTATGTGCCTGGTAATATGCATATATTACCTTATGAAGAATTAGATAGCCAGTGGGAATTTGCTGTGTGATGCAGGGAGCCCAACCCAGTGCTCTGTGACAACCTAGAGGGCTGGGATGGAGTGAGAGATGGGAGAGAGGTTCATGAGGGGCAGGACATAGGTATACCTATGGCTGATACGTGTTGATCTATGGCAGACACCAATAAAACATTGTAAAGCTATTATCGTCCAACTAAAAACTAAAAAAAAATAGTTCAGATAGTGACCAGAGCCCCTAAGTAGGTAACCGCCTACACTGATGAGAAAAACCTGTGGTGCGCCTCCCCAAACTTACACATGATCATTACCATCCTATTGCCGTGGCAATCCTGAGAAGACATCAGAAATAACTCATCTCTAAGAAGAATCTGGTCGAGCATTTCTGATATGCTGAGCATCAAGGATAAACTCTTCACCCGAAATGTAAAATTAATAAACCAAGTAAACACAAAATGTGGTTAGAAAAACCTTGAGGATCTGGTCTGTTTTCACACAATCACAGATTTCTCTCACTGCCCTTACTTCATCAAGCCTTAAAATTGCTTATTCTGAAAGAAAAATTACCACCTGCAAGTATTATTTTTATATCAAGTTCACTTGAACAAACAAGATGAAACAGATATGCTACATGATATTGCTAGTGCTTTTTCTTTTAATTATTAGCTTTCAGCCTCCTGATTACAAGTTTTCTAATTTTAAAAAGGTCTGGTGTGTTTGATAAGGATCAGTTCACCAATACCAGCATCACCATTTGCCCACACAGCTTCTTCCTTGGAATAACCAATTTAAGTTGCTAAGTTTGTGAAAGTATTTGTTTACTTTAGTTCTTCTCTTTTTTGTGTGTGTATGTTAAAACATGCACGTCCATCCATTCTTTGTACCTACTAATCAAAAGCAGAAGCTGAGATGCTGATAGTGTTGAGACTAGAGTTGAAGGAATCTCTGGCTTATCTATTTGGACTACCAACAGCCATTCATTGCTCAGAGGTCTAATTTTTTTATCCTGATTATTCTGTCAGCAAATATGAGAAAGAGAGAATGGAAAAATTCATTAAACGATTGGGCAACAGTCAGTGCTGAGTGGAAAATTTTGTGTTTGAAGTTTAACCTCGTTGTGCGTACTATGGCTGAGGAATGGTCCTTTATTTTAACATTGCACAGAATGTTCGGCTACTGTTCTGCTTATGAACACATGAACAGGTGTGTTCTCCAATAGAGAAACAGATCCAATAGCAGAGATGTTGTGGTTGTTGCTGTTCAGTTGCTCAGTCGTGTCCAGCTCTTTGCAACCCCATGGACTGCAGCATGCCAGGCTTCCCTGGCCTTCACCATCTCCCAGAGCTTGCAGGTGTAGTTATAAAGAGATAAACACATACACATGCACATATATACATATATGTGTAATTGCCTTCTTTCTGTGAATATAGACTTTCTCTCTCTGCCTGACCCTCAACTCCACATTTTATCACAACTGAAATACGCATACATCTTAGCTGCTATGACTCTCAGTTGTAACATAGTCACCACTAACTGGGCATATTCATCAAAACATACAGACTGGATGCCAACAGTTTAGGCAACAACAGAGTACACGAAGTGCTAGATCATCTATGCTTAAGTGTCACAAAGAAAACTGCCAAGCTCTTAGGAAGTATGTGGACTTTACACCTCAGAGAAAAATGTATTCAGACACCCCAGAATAGGAGAGAAATTTCAGGAATACCAATTCAGTTAATTTATACTCTGTTTTGGGCTTCCCATGTGGTGCTAGTGGTAAAGAATCCGCCAGCCAATGCAGGAGACGCAAGAGACATGGGTTCAATCCCTGGGTTGGGAAGATCCCCTGGAGTAGGAAATGGCAACCCACTCCAATATTCTTGCCTGGAAAATCCCATTGGCAGAGGAACCTGATAGGTTATATTCTATGGGGCAGCAAAGAGTCAATCGTGACTGAGCACGCGCGCGTGCACACACACACACACACACACTCACACACACACACATTCTGTTTTATGTATGAAAGAGATGTAGGATGATTTAAATAAATATTAAAAAGCTTCTCTGGTTAAGTTAATTAGGAATTCTGGGTGACAGTTTAATTAGAAACATTTTCTCTTTCTAAATGTCACATACAGTGATGGTGTAGCTTTCAATTTATGGCGCCATAGATTCAACGAAATGTGGGCATTTGAAAACCATTGGCCAATCAACATGTCCTAGGAACATTATTTTGCAGGATATAAAAAAACTCACCGGAACCAATGCCATGGCAGAAATTCAGAGAACATAAATTAGAACCTTGTCTCAAATGACTGTTTCTAAGGTATTATTCATGTTAGAGAAAATAGCCCCACCCACTCATGTCACAGTTTCTTTTCACATGGAAAAAGAGAAACTTTCCCAAAAATGGAACTCTAAAATACCACACATTCATAAAATGTTTGAGAGGATTAAAAGAAACCTCTAAAAATATTTGGCAGGATAATAAAAGAAGATACTGGGGTTTGAAACAGATATTATATAATTTTCTACCCTATTATTTAAGTTGTACCTTGGAATGTTTAAAAAAAAAAAAAGTGAAAAATAATGCAAGATTCAAGCTCACCAGTTCTGAAAACCTAGGTGCTGGTATCAGTAGAAATATCTTTATTCAGTCAGATCATAGGAAGATAAAAGGACCACCAGCTCAAAGCGTGATGCAGAAAGTGCTGGTAAAGTTATGGAAGTGGCAAGAAAAGCATGTGGTTCAAACATGTTAAAAGAGACTATGCCATTAAATATTTATTACTAAATGCAGTGCTGATAAATTAATTTTCTCTCATTCACGGGGAAATTGTGCAGCAATCAAGCACTTTTGTGTCTTCATAACCATTACATCGGCAATCTCTAATTGTGGAAAATATTCAAGTGAATTATAAAACACCTTCTTTAGTCCTCTGCCTCTCTTCTCTTCATTTCTGATGTTTAAAATAGTACCACATCAAAACAGAATCTTCTGGAGAGTGTCTTCATTTTAAGATATATGAATGCTGTTCCCTCATTTGGTGAATGAATCCACAGAGGGAAAGCCTAATTGAAAGAATCTGAGAGTCAAATTGGCCATTTCCTCCTTTTCTCTCCCAACTTCTCCACCAAGTGGGTGTCGCCCGGAGATGAGGCTGGGCCTTAATCGTCCAGTGGTCTGGTCTTGCGTGGGCTTCATTCTCACCATCAGCTGGGGAGGACCTGATGGCCACCACTGGTCTGGAAAGCCCCTACTCATCCAGAGGGATGACTCGGGTGTGCCAGGTGGGCAAAGGCGTCAGACAGGTGTTTCAGGAAGATCACTTTGGGAAAGGTGAAGGATACAGAGGAACAGAGACATTTTGAAAACTTGGGAAATGAAAAAATTGGGGACTGATCTTGGAAATGACCTATTGGAACTGAAAGATAGGTCCTGCCGGAGGCTTCTCTGTTTGGGTACCTTAATCTGTCAGGCGCCACCCCCTCCCGCATGGCTTCCACCCCAAGGTGAGGAGACTGAACCCTTCCCAGAATCCTGGAAGCATCTAAGTTTATCTGTACTCTAGGGTCTCCCTTCTGCCTGAGGACCAAACCCATGCCACTTTGAACTGGAGGGAGACAACCTTTCCTGTTGCTCAGATTCTCCTCAACTCTGGGGAGAACCCACACCCAGAATACCACACCCAGAATCCACCCAGAGTTTATGGTTTTACTACTGGTACTCTTAGTTAAGCTAGTTTTAATTTGAAGATTAAAAATTCCTTCTCAAAGCAGGCTGGCTCTTAGGAATCAAAAGTGCTTTCACTTTCAAATGATTGTTCAGCTTTAGTGGTTTTTTTTTTTTTTATGTGTCTAATTAGGAGCTCAGAAATCAAGAGGTTAAGATTGGTTGCATTCTCTTTCCAGAGGCAGGAAAACTTACATTTCTAATGGAGAATTAATAGAGGAGAAGATGCAGGATCTAAAATGTGTGTAGGAGGAAACATATGTTGGGTATTTTTTCAATATTCTACCCCACAAATGTGCACAAGGCAAACATGCTCTGTCCTGCCCCCGACCTGTCTGCACTCTGCTTCATTCTACGTTAGAGATGAGGAACACCTTGTTGTTTATCCATCCTTAAGTCCCATGGATGGAGGAGCCTGGCAGGCTACAGTCTCTGGGCTTGCAAAGAGTCAGATGTGATTGAGTAACTAACACACATACATGATAAACAACAACAAGTTCCTACTGTACAGCATAGAGAACAGTATTCAACATCCTGTGATAAACCATAATGGAAAAGAATATAAAAAGAAGTCTGTATGTGTATAACTGAGCCACTTAGTTGTATGGAAGAGATTGGCACAACCTTATAAATCAGCTATATTTCAATTAAAAAAATTAAATTGAAAAAAAGGAAGAGAAACACTTCTATGAAACAAGTGTGTCATTGGTCCTGTCTGTTTTGCTCCATCCTTCACCTCTCCTTTCTTCCACACCGTTCTTCTCTATTGAATCATCTCTATCAGTATATACACGATTTGAAATATCCCTGCTAAAACAAGACCACAGGAATTCCTCCCAGTGCTCCCTGAATGCCAGAGTCATATACACAGCCCCCTTGATGCTCCTTCGGGGACTCAGTAACCACTCAAATGGAACACATCTGCACCGAGTTCCTGATCTTTCCCCCCAAGTCAGCCCTCCTAGCATCCCCTCCATGCAGATCCCAGTGGCTCTGTTTTCCCAGATGAATAGATGGAGAACACTTGGCCTCCCCTACACTGAGTCCATCGGTGGTCCAGCAGACCACTTCCTGCCCTTTCTCATTACACGTCCAGGGGCCAAGCCACTACCATCTTTTCACCAACCTGGAGCCTTATTTCAAGTCCACCAGCTGGAACCCTCACTTCTGCCCCCACAGTCTGCTCTCTATTTAGCAGCCAGACCACTTTTAAGGCTGTGGAGTCCATCGTGTCCACACAAAGCCCCCACAGATCTGCATCCCTCTCAGAGTAAAAGCCCACCAAGATATGGGACAGACCCTCTACCATCTGGCCCTTCCTCCCCTCTGAACTCAGTTGCAACTTCTCTTGCCCCTCCCCCGAGGCCATCCACAGCCTGCTGGAGTTCCTCAAATACACCACCTGTATCAGGATGCATCAGGATCTCTGTTTGTTCAGTTATAACTTCCCACCTGGGATCACACAGCTGACTCTTCAACTGCTCCAGTCTGGACCCCAGAGCTGCCTTATCTTTCTGCCTCTGCCTGGAAAACGCCAACTTTCCCTCTCTGATGCTTGGTTTACTCTCTGCCTTATTCTTCACTGTTACTGCTCACCACTGTCTACCATCCTGTCTTTTCACTTGCTTATCTTTCTTTTGTCTCCTACTCCAAACCGAATGCAAGCTTAGTGTGTGCGGAGAAAACATCTGAGTTTCCTCAACTTAGGAGCATTTTGCTTAATATTTTAGAACAGGGTCCCCTATTCACCAAACATTTTCATGTTATTGATAACTACAATACAATAAGGAGATAAGGGTTTCCTTAAATGAACAATTAATCTTCACTGTGGTACTACAAAGTCAAGCAAAGAGACTGTCACTTTGTTTTCAGTACTATGGACAACACTCTCAATTGAACATTAACTGCCAAACACACATGTTTGGCTCACACATTTTAGAAACACATGCCCTTAAAGCATGCTGTTATATTTATTCATATTTAACTGATTTCTTAAATCCGCATTTTCTACAAGTGAACTCTTCAGATTTCATTGCAATTGAAACACATTCCAGTGTATCTTCAGTTCTGTGCGTTTAATTTACAGCATAACTTTTATATTAAGAAACATCAACTCTTGAAAAATCTCATTTTAAGGTCACATAACCTAGTTGGGACAACAATGTCCAGGTTTAAAACAATGGGAAATGATTTATCCCAATGGCTGACAATGCGGTTTCAAGAGAACACTTAAAGGAACAAGACAGCAGCTGTGAAATCTTGGAATTTCTCCCCTCTCCTCTATGACACCTTGATAAGGCAATTATAGCATAATTACTTTAACAAGTGGCATTACAGGAAATTATTGTCATTCTCCTGTTAAAATAACACATAATCATCAGCAAGTGAATTCTAGAATCCCCAATCAGCATCTCATTACCTGCCATTGGCTCTGAAACGAGCACAATTGGTGGGCAATAACTGACAAGATATTTGAAGGGGAAAAATATGAAAGCGGACAGTTTGGAAAATCAACCAGGTTAACCCCCGATGATCAAATTTGCAGTTAAACAGCAACATTTACTGGTTGTTCGAAACCCTGGTAAACCTGGCACCCTCTTTGTTTTCCATAAATATGCTTGCTTTCTTGTCCTGCCATCTTGATGTTTTCTGAGACAGTTAACACTCTTCCAGGAAGCAGCCAATTGTGATGCTATGTTTTATAAATGACACCATTCTCAACTGCATGTCAATTCAGTAAAAACATTTATTTAAACCATTAACATTTTGATGCAATAATTTGCTTCCAAATGCAATTCTATTTTCACAACAGTAGACACATCTTAAAAATAAATCTTCATAAGCTGTCCTATGTCCTTAAAGCAGAAATTTTTGTCAAGCATCTTGATGCAATGTGATTGACACAAAGGCCTGGAGAGACACCATCACAAGAGATGGTTTTCTTCAGTCTCAAAGAATACAGGGATTTACGGAGATGATCACTGCGCTCCCAGAGGAGTAGCTTCTCAACACTCAGGCCCCTCCATACTGCTGAGGGATATCACCTGTGTGCAGTGAAGACTTTGCCAGTATTTGTCACAGCCTTTGCCAATATCTTAGGGTTTTTCGCATATTCATGGCCACCCACTGCTCTGACTCCTGAAGACTTGAGCTACTTGCTTGCCAGTTCATAAGAGGTAAATACCAAGCACTGAATAGTTACTGCAAAGTCAGATGAAATTAAGGTTTACCTTTCTAAGCCAATTCACAACAAGACTAGACATGAAGCCTGCCTGAGGCCCCTATTACAAAGAATGTGAACAAGACAAGCATTTGAATTTATTTTTCCATATATTGAGAAAAAGGAACAAGTGACACATAAATACAGGGGGAAAAATAGGGATACTCTTTCAAACATAACAAGTAGTCCCCTTCCTGGGTGTGCATTTTTTCCATCCCAGCTATGGTAAGATAAAAAATAAAATGAGAAAAATAATTTAGGACATCATGTTTTAAATGAGGCCTTCTTCTTTTTTTCTAATGGAGATCTCAGAGCCTTTCTCCTTGTATTTATTTAACAGAGATCTTGGAATGACCTCGCTAGTTTAAATTAATAAAGCATTTGAAAGGCTGAGTGGCTATGCCACAGAGGCTGTTTGAGGCATCCATAGTGGAAAAAAAAAAGTAGTGTTTATATAATTTACTATCATAAATAATAAGAGCGAAGAATGATGATAGAATGCTTAGCTTGGTGAACTGTCAGAGCAGTTTCTAAAGAATTCCATGATGGGGAGAAATTACAACATTCAGCCTGGGGATCTTGGCTAGGGAAATGGTGGCATGCCAGGTCCCATTTTTTTTCTAGTAATTCCAAAACATAGTTGTGTTCATGCTCCTTGAGAATTTAAGAGCTGGCAATAGTTAAATGAAATTTTAACGAACAAACAGAAAAGGGATAAAAATATATATTTGGAGTCCATGCATCATTTATAGAAAAATAATTGTAAAGACCAGAAGGTCCAAATTGGAGTTGTTCAGTCACTAAGTCAAGTCCAACTCTTTGTAACTCCAAGCCTGTAACACGCCAGTCTTCCCTGTCCTTCACTATCTCCCAGAGTTTTCTCAAACTCATGTTCATTGAGCCAGTAATGCTATCTAACCATCTCATCCTCTGGTGCCCCCTTCTCCTCCTGCCTTCAATCTTTCCCAGCATCACGGTCTTTTCCAATGAGTCAGTTCTTCACATCAGTGGCCAAAGGATTGGAGCTTCAGCTTCAGCGTCAGTTCTTCCAGTGAATATTTAGGGTTGATTTCCTTTAGGATTGCCTGGTTTGATCTCCTTGCAATCCACGGGACCTTCAAGTGTCCTCTCCAACACCACAGTTAGAGGTTATTGGTATTTGAGGTGTGAAGAGCATGGAGTCTGGAACTAAGGAAACCATACTGCCATTATGTGACCATCTGGGACAACTTTAAGTTGTGTGGCCTTTTGCTAGCTGGTGACTGATTCTAACTTCATTCTTGCAGAATGAAAGTTTGCAGGCAAACAAACAACTGCCCCGTGCAATTGCACAGGAAGCAAAATCTAACTTTCTTAATAAACAAGTGATCTTTATGTGATGAGAATCCCACTGCAGATGCAAGGGTTGAAAAATGTGCAGGGAAAACCTTGCAGGTGCCATAAAGGTTCTGTGAAGCCCTGACAGTATGTTAGGAGCTCACAGGTCCCCACTCTGATACAAGAATCCAGGTCACATAGAAAGAGCAAAGTTCAGTTACTCTGGCACTACTTCACCCATCATTCTGGAAGGAACTAAAACCTAAATCAGGTCTGTAGAAGTTTAAGCAGTAAACACCAGTGTAACTGCTCAGCCATGGGATGTAAGGACTTCCCACTTTGACCTCAAGTGACATGCCAGGGTCTCAAGGAAGTACATCATCTTTTTTCCTGATTTGTAAAGTAAGTAAATAAATGGTCACAAAGAAAGTTTCCATGGCAACTGGGTTTATTGGAAATAGGAAAAACACTAAAACACCTGAATGCCAAACTCTCAAAGAGGACTTTAGAACTTATGTCTTATCAGAGAATAAAACCGTGTAGGCATCCATCCAAGTTCACACAGGAAGGCAGGGATCAGGATTATTTCAAGCAGGCAAAACAATAAAACAACAAACACACAAAATTTCACATTTGATCTTCACATATCGTGTTTTACTCCTGACTAGAGGAACTATGGATTAATTAAGAATCAATTAAATTCGTTTTCTGAGAAGGCCTGCAGAGTCCCATGGTGTTCTTGGAGAGAACAGTTAGAGAATTACATTTCGTGATGAAGCAGCACCTTCCAGGGAGCGTTTAATGTTAAACCAGGTACAGAAAAAGCATGACCTCAAATCAAACCTGCAGCTGGGAGAACAAGCTATTTGTTTTGTGACTTGGTTGTTGCTAGAAAATGCTTAATTGACTTGTGTAAGTTTGAAAAATGCCAACGGCAGGGATTCATTTCTCATTCTCTAACACCCTCACCTTCCCCTACCCACCCCTGCATGGCAACCAGAAGCAGTCCAAGCCTGAGGCTGAACATCCGGACAGAATGATGCCCTCGGATTCTCACTACCTGGACTGACTCCTTACCGAGGAAGGAGGGGCTGTCTGGTCCAGGACCTGGGAAGAGGAAGTGGGTGTGCACGGTCCAGTGGGTGGGTCCCTTCTCCTCAGAGTTGGCTGTCATTCAGGGAGATGACTTCTGCTGTACTTTATCAATGTTAAAGGCACTCCCAGGACACCTTCAGATCTCCAGCTCTCCCTGTGATGGGGTGAACACATTTGCCTCATTCCCAGAAGCAAGAACAAGCTCCTAGAGCCCGTGGGTCACAGTCACGTGGTCTTTAATCCATCAGGTGAGTGACAGCTGGTTTCCCACCTGTCTCCCCATCCTCCTTTTCAGCTGGTTCTAAATTGAAGCAAAGAAGGGGGTGCTGTTTATCAGAGCCCCTCAAACCTTCATGGTGTGCGTGAGGGATGCACATGCAAAATATCATTCCTAATTCATTTTCCGCTATTCAGTCCAGTTCAGTCGCTCGGTGGTGTCCAGTTCTTTGTGACCCCGTGAAATGCAGAGCACCAGGCTTCCCTGTCCAACACCAGCTCCCAGAGCTTGCTCAAACTGATGTGCGTCGAGTCAGTGATGCCATCCAACCATCTCATCCTCTGTCGTCCCTTTCTCCCGCCTTCAATCTTTCCCAGCATCAGGGTCTTTTCCAATGAAACCACCATCTCACATAAGAAGAAGTGGGTGAGCAAAGCCTTCCATTTACTTCTGGTAATTTTTATCATCCTTTTTAAGCTTTTGCACTTTAAATTCCTCTTCACTAAGTATACATAAAATCCCCTGTATTCTGTTTCCTTTGTTTTACATGAAACAAGCTCTCCAATTAGAAATAGAACTTATGCAAAATTCACAAATGGAAATTTATACAAAGCAAACAAAAATAATGGGATTGTTCTAATGCTTATGTAGATCCTGCAAACATGACATTGGTCCTAAGGATTGGTAGCCTCCCACACTGTCACTTGCACCCATCAGTGGGGTTGTCTTACTTCTTGCTGTCAGAAAAGGTACCCTGCATAGTTAAGACCTTTCTCTGTATGGGAAAAAAATTGGGTTTTCCCAGTGGCTAAGCTGGTAAAGAACCTGCCTGCCAATGCAGGAGACACAAGAGACTCAGGTTCAATCCCTGGGTAAGGAAGACTCCCTGGAGAAGGAAATGGTAACCCACTCCAGCATTCTTGCTTGGAGAGTTCCATGGACAGAGGAGCCTGGTGGGCTACAGTCCAGGGGGTCGCAAAGAATTCACTGAGTGTGCATGCACTGGCCATGTGAGACTGTGATTCTCTCTTTCTGTAAAAATGCTCACATACACTTTGACTCTTCTTTCTTGTTTGAGATACTCTTTAATCACAGCCACATCCAAGAAATGATAATAAGGCTAGAGCAACAACACATTAAATAAAGCAGGGCAAGCAGTCTCTAAAATATATATGGAGTTCACTTCTCATAAAAGAGCAAAATTCTGAAAGGCACTGTTCATACATTGGAGAAACCATGATGCCTCCCATTCCACCATCCTGACAGATGTTCAGACAGTAACTTCCTTTATAAGTGGATGTCTGTGTCCACTTCCTGTAGGCAATTACTGGGAATTTCCCTTTAGAAAAGATGCTATGAATGAACATTTACTGGCATCAACAGTATCCTTCCTGGCCACTAATTCATGGTGTCTTTTACTGAAGGTTGTTGTTGTTTAGTTGCTCAGTCTTGTCTGACTCTTTGCGACTGTAGCCCTCTAAGCTCTGCTGTCCATGGGATTCTCCAGGCAAGAACACTGGAGTGGGCTGCCATTTCCTTCTCCAGGGGATCTTCTGGACCCAGGGATTGAACCTGCATCTCCTGCATTGGCAGACATATCCTTTACCACAGTGTCACCAGGGAAGCCCCTTTACTGAAGGTAAAACCCATTGAATCCTCTCCTGAAGGTCTTGAAGACTTAACCAACAGACCATCAGGCATATTTAAAAATCATTAAGTTCCCTAAAGTTCGGGAACAGCTTTCTTGCCCTTTTCCTTAAATAAATTTTTATTTGGTAGAGAAGTTCAGTTCAGTTGCTCAGTTGTGTCCGACTCTTTGCGATCCCATGAACCTCAGCACGCCAGCTCTCCCTGTCCATCACCAACTCCCGGAGTCCACCCAAACCCATGTCCATTGAGTCGGTGATGCCATCCAACCATCTCATCCTCTGTTGTCCCCTTCTCCTCCTGCTCTCAATCTTTCCCAGCATCAGGGTCTTTTCAAATGAGTCAACTCTTCGCATCAGGTGGCCAAAGTATTGGAGTTTCAGCTTCAGCATCAGTCCTTCCAATGCATATTCAGGAATGATTTCCTTTAGGATGGACTGATTGGATCTCCTTGCAGTCCAAGGAGACACTGTAAATGTAGACAAGATTTGAGAATAAAAAGGGGGTTATGATGGACTCACATTTCAGTGAACACCTGCATGGCCCTGTTCTCTCCGACCCAACGCTTCAGCCCCAGACCATCCCACTGAAGACAGAACAGGTGATGCTGAGGACCCAGGGGGCTCCTGCCAAGTCCAGACCCACTGGGACACACGGTTCCGCACAGGCTGCTGGGAAATGCAGGACTTCACACCTTACAGCGCAGACATCTGGGGAGGAGAGGGACAGAAGGGCTGAGAGGAAACTGTTCTCTCATCTCTTCCTCTGCTGGACCATCCCAAGTTGCAGCAGCTCCTATGACCCATTTGAGGATGTCCCATTGGATGAGAGGTCAGCTGCTCTTGTCGCAAAGAGGGGCTGGCCAGGAAGTGTGTGTCTCTGTGTTTCATCTCCTACCTGCTCCTCTCGCCTTTTCCTCCCTCACTCTCACTGCCCTGGGTTTGCACTCATCTGTACAGTGTCAACATGTAAGTTTTCGCCTTAGTCTCTATTTTCCTGGGAACCCAGTATAAAAGAATCGTGTTTTATTTAAAGTTTTTCTTCAAAGAAAAACAAATGATCTTTTGAAAAATTCGATGAAGTTACCCTACACTTACTTGTGTGTTCAATGGCCCTATCGAAGCATAGGAATTTCTGAAGCTGTTCCTGCAATATGTACACTTTGAAAGACAGATGAATCACCGAAGCAGTTTATTAGCTTATTGTTATTCGTGATGAGCCAATATTTACCATATAATTATTTACACCTTTTCTAATAATACTGGAACTATTAAAAAATCTTCGTGTAGGCGAAGTAATTGCACTGGGTCACCTTGAAGATTATGTTACTAGCTGGCCTCCAGCAGGTGTTCATTTCATCTGATTTATATCATTTTTACTTACATTCCACCAAAGCATAGTAATTATGTAACAGAGCAAAGTAAATTCTACAGAATATCATAAAATGATAATCACAGGCTTGGTGAACATATGAATAAGGAACTAGTCCTCTACTTTCATGGTGTAATAAATAAATATCTGGGAACGATTCCCTACAAGTAATAGAAGAAAGACATTGGTAAATGTTAAATACATAACACATACAAACAATATGTAAATAGGATTTATTATATGGTTAACTTGAAAAACAAATTGTCCCATTTATCAATGTAAAATCATTACATTTAACCACTTGCTTATCTAGGATGTGCAAAAGAAATCTCTATCTTAGGCTTGATTTAAAATTATCAGCTATGATTTTGCATGCTCTTTTTGTTCTCATTATTCAGTGCCAAATGTAATGTATTTCTAGGAGTCAATGACTGGTATAAAGTCTCAGAAAAATAAAACTTGTTAGATAAAGCACTTGTGTTCCATTTCAGATTTAATTTTTGCACTATAGTTTTGACAATATTTTATGATAATAATACAGATTTTCTTTTCATAGATAATCAGTTTTTAACTGGATTTTGCTTTATTTTTAAGGTGGGTTGTTGTTGAACGTGTCAAGTTTTGGCAGTACAGTGCAACAGGAAAACAAGATCATTCTATAGAACATCACCCAAGTTTTTACATATGATTTTTGTTGAGAAAATCAAGAATTCCATGAAAAATAGGACTAGATTACATTGTTGAACAGACCATAAATCAATGTTATTAAGTTAGTCAACACATAGAAGATTTGTTTTCATTATCAAGAGATAACTCATAAGGCATGACAAAAATGAAATATCTCTTCTTTTAATCTGCCTCTTTCATCTTACCTGCATGAGATGTTGACTACTTTATGAAACAGCCTAAAAAGTTTTTTAAAATATTTAATATTTTAAAATATTTCAAATTCTAGGAATGTTTCATGTTCATGTTGATATTTTTAAGGCAGATCACTTCCTGAACTTGAACGTGCTATTAAGATTTCTGAAGAATCTTCACCTACTTTGCAAATGTATGAATCTATTGAAAGTAAGAAGTGCCTCTACTAAAATCTCTCTGCCTTAACCTTGGTAGAAATGGTGGGGAGATTTGAGTAGGCAAAAAGCTTTTTCTTATATTTTTACAAAACCTCAAAAATATTTTTAGGTATTTGCATTTTTGCAGGAAAACAAAGTGTCTGTTTTTCAAGCAGTATTATACCTTGAATTATAGCTGCAACCATGCTACATTCCCATTCAACAACTTTCAGTTTTCCTTTTCCTGTAGAATAACAGCCCTAACCTGCATTTCAGATTGGCGGCTTTCCACTGATGGACCTTGACCTCATCTAGTATTCAGAGGTCACTGCTATATTTTGTGTCTTTTCACAAAGCTTTATCAGAATTACACTACCTTTCCTACTTAACGCACTAAAATCTCCTTAGTCCTGAGCTGACATTTAAAACATATAAGAGGAGGTGGTGCTCAGGGAAACCCCAGTCAGAACAGACTCGTGACCAGCCAGCATGGGGAAAATGCGTCAAAATCCTACAGCTGCATCTACTCTAAGTCTTTACCTGTACGCTTTGTGTATCCCTTTCCTATAGGTCTTTTATGGACCGAATGTTTGTGCTCTGAAAATTCTTATAATAAATCCTAAACCCAGGGTGATGGTGTCAGGAGTGGGGGCTTTGGAAGGTTATGAGGTCCTGGGGTGGAGACACTGTGATGGGTGAGTGCCCTTATACAGGAGACCCCGGAGAGCCCCTGCCCCCTTCCTCCAGTGAGAACACAGTGAGAAAACATCATCTGTGAACCAGGAAGTAGGTTCTCACCAGACAGCAAATTTGCCAGATCTCTGTAGACTTGCAGCCTCCAGAACCGTGAGAAGCAGATTTCTATTGTTAAAACTCCTGTCTGTGGTGTTCAGTTATGACAGCCCAGGCCAACCAAGACACCAGTTCAGTTCAGTCGCTCAGTCATGTCCAATTCTTTGTGACCCCACTGACTGCAGCACGCCAGGCCTCCCTGTCCATCACTAACTCCCAGAGTTTACTCAAACTCATGTCCATTGAGTCAGTGATACCATCCAACCATCTCATCTTCTGTCATCCCCTTCTCCTCCCGCCTTCTATCTTTCCCAGCATCAGGGTCTTTTCCAATGAGTCAGTTCTTTGCACCAGGTGGCCAAAGTATTGCAGTTTCAGCTTCAACATCAGTCCTTCCAATGAATATTCAGGACTGATTTCCTTTAGGATGGACTGGTTGGATCTCCTTGCAGTCCAAGGGACTCTCAAGAGTCTTCTCCAACACCACAGTTCAAAAGTGTCAATTCTTTGGTGCTAAGCTTTCTTTACAGTCCAGCTCTAACATCCATACATGACTACTGGAAAAACCATAGCCTTGACTAGACAGACCTTTGTTGGCAAAGTGATGTCTCTGCATTTTAATATACTGCCTAGGTATGTCATAGCTTTTCTTCCAAGGAGAAAACGTCTTTTAACTTCATGGCTGCAGTCACCATCTGCAGTGATTTTGGAGCCTCAAAAGATGAAGTCTGTCACTGTTTTCACTGTTTCCCCTGTCTATTTGCCATGAAGTGATGGGACCAGATGATCTTTGTTTTCTGAATTTTGAGTTTTAAGCCAACTTTTTCACTCTCCTCTTTCACTTTCATCAAGAGGCTCTTTAGTTCTTCGTTTTCTGCCATAAAGGTGGTGTCATCTGCATTTCTGAGGTTATTGATATTTCTCCTGGCAATCTTGATTCCAGCTTGTACTTCATCCATGATGTACTCTGCTTATAAGTTAAATAAGCAGAGTGACAGTATACAGTCTTGATGTACTCCTTTCCCTATTTGGAACCAGTCTGTTGTTCCATGTCCAATTCTAACTGTTGTTTCTTGACCTGCATACAGATTTCTCAGGAGACAGGTCAGGTGGTCTCGTATTCCCATCTCTTCAAGAATTTTCCAGAATTTGTTGTGATCCACACAGTCAAAGGCTTTGGAATAATCAATAAGGCAGAAGTAGATGTTTTTTTGGAACTCTCTTGCCTTTCAATGATCCAGCAGATGTTGGCAATTTGATCTCTGGTTCCTCTGCCTTTTCTAAGTCCAGCTTGAACATCTGGAAGTTCATGGTTCATGTACTATTAAAGTCTGGCTTGGAGAATTTTGAGCATTACTTTGCTAGCATGTGAGATGAGTGCAGTTGTGCGGTAGTTTGAGTATTCTTTGGCATTGCCTTTCTTTGGGATTGAAATGAAAACTGACCTTTTCCAGTCCCGTGGCCACTGCTGAGTTTTCCAAATTTGCTGGCATATTGAGTGCAGCACTTTCACAGCATCATCTTTTAGCATTTGAAAGAGCTCAACTGGAATTCCATCACTTCCACTAGCTTTGTTTGTAGTGATGCTTCCTAAGGCCTACTTGACTTTGCATTCCAGGATGTCTGGCTCTAGGTGAGTGATCACACCATCGTGGTAATCTGGGTCATGATGATCTTTTTTGTATAGTTCTTCTGTGTATTCTTGCCACCTCTTCTTAATATCTTCTGCTTCTGTTAGGTCCATACCATTTCTGTCCTTTATTGTGCCCACCAGGGAAATACAAAAATAAGACCACAGTGAGCCCTACTTTTCCCTATCCCTCTCACCAACTACAGCTAAGAACCCTGGCTACTACATGTAGACTCAGCCTACAGAGACTCTGAAAAGGGAAGAGAAGAAAGTAGGCCATCCAGGGGTCTTAGGACCCAAGGAAAAGCCCAGTGGTGATTCCTGGGTTTTCCCTATGCCTCATACCTCCCAGATTGATGAAAAAAATCAGCAACCCAGAAATACCGATTGGTACAATCACAAAAGCCCCAACAAAAACCTGGAAATGGGCAACCTTCCATGATGGAAATCTTTTAGCCAAAAATGATTCTACTCCAGACAAGGAGCACAGGAAAACTGTGGTCACAAAGGCCAAGCCCAGTAGGAAATGCCAATTGAAGCTGCCCTGAAGGGCTTCCCCAGTGGCTCAGTGGTAAGGAATCCACCTGCCAATGCAGGAGACATGGGTTCCATGGGTCCAGGAAGATCCGACATACTGTGGAGCAACGAAGCCCGGGCACCACACCTACTGAGCCCATGTGCTGCAACTACTGAAGCCTGTGCGTCCTACAACCCGAGCTCCACAGCAAGAGGAGGCACCGTGATGAGAAGCCACCACAACTAGAGAAAAAGCAGCAGTGAAGATCCAGCATGGCCAAAAGTCAATACAACTTTTTTAAAAAGCTACCCTGAAACACTACCCCACACTTATCAGACCAGCCAAGATGGTGGCACCATCTCCTTTTCTTGATGAGAACATAAATTCAGGAGGACAGTTTGGTAGATTCTTAAAAACTAAACATGCAACTACCATATGACACAACATTTGCACACCTGGGCATTTATCTCAGAGAAATGAAGACTTATGTTTCACACAAAAACTTTTCCAGGAATGTGAACATCAGCCTCGCTAATAATAGCCAAACCTTTCAACCTCCCAGAAGTCCTTCAGCAGGTGAATGTATACGCTGTGGGATATCCATACCAAGGACTATTTCTCAACAATAAAAAGAAGACATTGATAGAGAAACCTGGATCTCCAGGGAATTATGTGGAGCAGAATAAAAATCAATCCCAAGAGGTGCACACTCTGTGATTCTATTTGCAGCATATTCTTGAAATGGTGAAACTGTGGAAATGGAGAAAAGATTGATGGGTTTCAGGGGTTTCAAAGAATCTGGGAGTGGAAGAGAAGTGCGTGTGTCTACATGAGGGCCACCTGAGGAGTGCTTATGAGATGGAGATGTGGGTGTCTTGGATGTGATGTCCTATCATTTTTCAAGATGTTGCACTGTGAAATTTTTGGTGAAAGTGACTCAGACAGTAAAATAATCACCCACAATGCAGGAGACCTGGGTTCAATCCCTGGGTTGGGAAGCTCCCCTGAAGGAGGGCATGGCAACCCACTTGTATTATTGCCTGGAGAATCTCCAGCATTCTTGCCTGGAGAATCCCCATGGACAGAAGAGCCTAGCAGCCTGCAGTCCCTGGGATCACAAAGAGTCAGAAATGACTGAGCAACTAAACACACACACACACACTCACACAACTACCTGTATATCTTCAGTGATCACAACATTAGAAGTTTAAAAAAAAATCTCACTTTAATTCCCTAGTCTTTTCAAGTTGTTTCCATATTAAAACACTCAAAACCCCAAAGAGGTAAATAGCACTGCGGTTGGTAAGACACAAACGTCAGACTGGCCACTTTCCCTAGCATGAGGTCCCTAATTAGCTCTCTGATCAGCAGTTGACAGATTAGACAGGAATGTTCGAGTACAGCAAATACATAAAAGAAGAAATTAAAAGAAGAACAACTAGATGAATCTGAACAGGAGCGATCAGAGTGCCCCCTCCCCCCCGACCTTTGGGCACCTAGGGGAGTCCCTTACCTTTCTGGAAGGAGGATCTGCGATGCTTCTCTTCCAGGGATGCTGGCTCAGTGATTAAGGATAAGTTAACAGTACAGGTCCATTTGGAAGGGGGCACAGAAGGGTTGAAAGGTGTCTTTCAGCAGATCCACATTTAAGGAACTAAATGAAGCAGAAACAGAGGGAACATGGACAGGAAAAACACACACAGGTCATTTTCCTAAGGACATCTGACCTTCCCAGATGGATGTTCACAAGGCCGCAAGCTGGGGGAGGACTAAACGCAGAGGAGGAAGAGTCAGTGTGAAGTCATGTGATAGGAGGCACCAACACTGATATTAGGTGGATAAACAAGAATTGGAGTCCCCTCCCCACTGCCCCACTCCTCCCCTGGGCTTTGCAGGTTTGAAGGGATCTTTTATGTTGTAGATGGGATAGTCCTGGAACACAGTGATTGCTCAAGAAATAATGTTTTAAAATCTTCATTTTTATCTTTCCTGGGGAAATGCTGATCTTATTGCATACAGGGCACTTTCTGAGGGTCCTCAAGCCAGAGAACCTTCTAGAGACATCTGTGTGCCTGTGAGGGGCCTCCTGAGTCTTAGTTGTCATGGCAACAGTGCACTCCTCATAAAGGCCTGTCCTGGTTTCCCCTCGGTAACACACTGTCCCTTCGGTCAATCCTCACCTCCTACCACTTCCTTTGGCACAAGCAGTTCAAACATGGACCGTTTAGCACAGGGAACACAGGAATAGTTCACGCAATGGTGGATGCTTTATGTAATCTGGAACTTTTTATCATAGTCATGCATATTAAAAGTTTTTCTCCCACAAATTTACTCTAAGAATGAAGCCATCACCTAGATCAGCAAACCAGAGGTGAGGAGGTTACCCCTCCTGGCCCCTAACCCCCAAGGTCCTGGAAATGCTTGTCCTGTCTCCAAACCAGCTCATGTTCTCCCAGAAACCACAATGAACCGCGTGTGTTTTTGTCTCCAGTTTCTGCCCAAGGATGTGCTGAGATGCAGAAAGGGGTCACAGTGTGAATCTGCTCTACAATACAAGGCAGAGAGCTTCTCTATGCTTTATACAGAGAGAGGAGGAAGGAAAATTGTGTTTCTGCTTGTGGAATCTACTCTGTTATACACTTGCTCTTGTCAGTCAGTAAGTCGTGTCTGACTTTTTGCAACCCCATGGACTGCAGCACATCAGGTTCCCCTGTTTGCTCAAATTCATGTCCACTGAGCTGGTGTTGTTATCTAACCATCTCATCCTCTACCATCCCCTTTTCCTTTTGTCTTGAATCTTTCCCAGCATCAGGGTCTTTTCCAAACATTACAGGTAAATAAATGTGAGACTCAATCAAATACATAGAGTCATAATTCCTGGCTCTTGCTCTCACGCTCAAATATTCTATTTTTCATATGGTGGTCAGTTCAGAGAGTAAAAGTATCTGACAAAGAGATGGACCAAGAAAAGCAGAATTTCTTTTATATTACCCCCAATTCCACCTCCTTTTGCTATCCTCTTTCTTCACGGCCCCAGATCCCAAATTCCTTTCTTTCTTCCACTAAGAAGGCAATGGCTGCGTCAAACCATCAGGGAGAAATTTTTGCTGCAAAAAAAACCAGGAGGAGGAAAGTTAGCATCTCGTTGCCAAGTTTCAGAATTTCCATTTTCACCTCATCGGTTTTCCTCCCTGTTAAAACGTGGTGGAAAGCCACGGAGGAAACGACCTACCATGAGTCAATTAGTGGTTTGTCTTGCCAGGCAAAATAGTGCTGCTGTTTGGGCATTCGTGGTCACTGGTCCGGGATCCCTGAAAGCACAGCGGCTTCAGCTGTGAACACCGAACAGGAAGTGCACATGGGGGGGTCTTCAGGGACGGGGGGTCTTCATGGGGCTTTTTTGGGGAAAAAAAGGCCTTAATGGGGCTTTTTTGGAAAAAAAAAATCTCAGCTTTCCAGATGAGCAAGAAAAGGTTTTCTAAAATATTTCCAACTTGGATCCTCTTATTTCAGTGCATTCAGAATAACCACTCCTGCTCCAGTGCTGGAGGTCGCCCTGACAGGGATCCTCTAGGACCATCAGTCACGTCTGCACTACCTGTTTCTTTTGCTCTCGCCATGAAACAAAGAGTGGTCTGTGCAAAACACATGGCTTGCCAAGCACTTTGCAAGGTTCCAGTTGTGTATCATTTCCACATTAACAACAAGCAAAGAAACAAAGCCACTGGCACAGCATCAGAGGAAAGTACATGCCAGATGTGGGAACATCCTCCACCAGACCCAAGGGAAATCGGGGACTGTTAACCTTAGTATCCAATGCAAGGAGTGCACAGTGGGCTGACGGAGGCTGGTTTCCACTTTGTCTCTTCAATTTTTCACACTTGAGAAGGAGAAGCTGTGAAAAATTGCAGTCTGCCCTTTCCAGTCTTAGGGTAAATTCCTGGTTCTTGATGATTAAGTCACCTACTCGCAGACTCCCCCCACATCTGTGCCAATATTCCAAGTGTCCAGATATAATCTCCATGTCAACACTCTTCTCAGGTTACTATGCAAGATTTGACATGTATCCAACTTGAAATTTTTAAAATAAGCCCACGTAAAATTTAATATTCAATTGGCTTCCCTGGTAAAGAATCTGCCTGCCAATGAGGAGATGTAGGTTCGATCCCTGGGTCAGGAAGATCCCCTGGAGGAGGACATGGCAACCCACTCCAGTATTATTGCCTGGAGAATCTCATGGACAGAGGAGCCAGGCAGGTTACATTACATGGGGTCACAAAGAGTCAGACATGGCTAAGCAACTGAGTACACACACATATGCACACACATATGGTGTATATACACATGCATGCCTACATACATATGCATGCATATGTACTGGCAATTATTCTGCCTATTGCAAGAAATCCATGTTTTCTCCCTCAGGAACTGTGAAGCTGAAAGCACTAACCCATCTAGGGAAGGACGGGCTTTCTCCTCCTGTCCCCTCCTATCTGGGCATCATCACGGCTCTGTTACACCTTTGGTTGCACAGCCAGATTCTATCTCTTGGGGGCGGTGACCCAGCAGACATCACAAAGAAGAGAAAGGAGATTGTCTCTCTTCCCACCCCTCACCCCTGCACCCAAGGTCAGCATTGTTTATGCACACTCACAGGGCTACAGCTGACCGACCCAGGTAACAGACTCACAGTAGCAAGAAAGTGAGGGTAGAGGTTTAGAGCCTCCTGCAGCCTGAACTTCAGATTCACAGACCGTTACTTCTACCCTGGTCCATCTGTCAGAGCAAGAGTTGAGACCAGCTCTGACCCAAGGACGTAAAGAAACAGACTCCACCTACAGATCGAAGAGCAGCAGTGCAGCTTGCAAAGAGCCTCTCCTGAGATGCACCATGGAAGTGAGTTGTTGCTACCACCCAGGGGGAACAAGAGGAAGGAGATGAGGCTCCAGGAAGCTCCTGGAAACATTCCTGTGTGACGACATCCAGGATTTAAAGAGGTAATGGAGGACCCCAGCCATCGTGCTGCTGGAGCACCAAAATCTTAGAGCCCTTCAAAATTCATACCTGTGTCACTGCATGTGACATAGAAACCTGACCATCTAAATGGCTGGCTGAAAGTAACTAGAAGGTTAACTTGTGTTGGAAAAGGAATATTACAAAGGCTTATCATGATCTGATGGTGAGTCTCAAGTAGTAGAATTCTAACATTTTCTCACTAGTTTCATGTAACTGAGTGTGTGTATTTAACTAATTTGCTATTTCTCTCTGCTTCTCTTCTGCCGTTTTCTATAGGATATGTTGGTGGTGAACGAGCTTATAATTTAACCTGTGAGTTTCATTTTATGAAAAAAAATTCTGACAGAACTCAAGGAAGAATGGATATGACGCAGAGAAACTTGATAACCATGGGTGTCCACTTCTGAAATGCGGGCGTGTCTCTTCTTGTAAAAGGGCCAACAGTGTCTTCAGCTGATAAAAAGAGAGTGGCTCAGATCTGGTGTCAGTGACTGTTCTGAACTCCAGGTCTGCTCAGAAGGATGCACGGGTATCGGGCAGTGGTTGCATTTTTAACACTTTGCCTTATAAGCTCTTGAGCATCCGAATCCCCACCCTTAGAGGAGACCTCCAAAGACAGGTGGGGGCGTGGACCACCCACCATGGCACCCAGGGAAAGGAGGCTGCTGTTCCCTACAGCTGGCCAGTCAGAGGCCGGTTCGCAGGCTGGGGAGACTGTTTAGACATTTCTCCCTGGTAACTCCAATCTGAGGAACTGTAAAGGCACACTCGCCATGCTTTCTGTGCAGTTGAGATCCATGGTGTGGGGAGAGTTAACATACTGAAACAAAGTCATCATCACCATCATCATCACAGACCCCAATTGACCTCATTGGTTAACTCTAGTTTTTTTTTAGGTTAAAATATTCAGAGTTGGTTTTGGAACTTTACAACCAAACATAAGGCTCAAGGACGTAAGCAATCAACTGTCTGAGCTTCATAGCTGGTACGAAATATTAGGAAAGGATTCATATAAAAAATTAAGAACGAAAAAAATAGCTAGTTATGTAATCAGTGAAAAGTATCTATTTGAATGCAGTTTTAAAATCTATGCTGTGCTATGCTGTGCTTAGTTGCTCAGTTGTGTCCGATCCTTTGCAACCCCATGGACTATAGCCCTCCAGGCTCCTCTGTCCATGGGGATTCTCCAGACAAGTTTACTGGAGTGGGTTGCCATGCCCTCCTTCAGGGGATCTTCCCAACCCAGTGATCAAACCCAGGTTTCCCACTTTGCAGGCCTATTCTTTACCATCTGAGCCACAAGGGAAGCCTAAGAATGCTGGAGTGTGTAGCCTATCCCTTCTCCAAGTGTTCTTCCCAACCCAGGAATCGAACCAGGGTCTCCTGCTTTGCAGGCAGATTCTTTACTAGCTGAGCTACCAGGGAAACCCTTTGAAATCCATAGTAAGGTTCAAATGTTTTGGGGTTAAATATCCAGATCCTGGTGCTTTATTTATTCTTATCATTCTTGAGTTGTCTGAAAGGGGAAAAAAAGGGAAGAAAGTATGTAAATAAGACTTGCTCTGGTATCATTAATAATTAAGAAGAGAAAGAAAACTCATGTTTTTATGAAAAAATAGAACATTTGTAATGCTAACATTTATATGTTTTATTCTGATGTTATGTTTTATTTTACTTAAATTAGGTAACATTTTGAAAATAAAAAATATAACATTATTTTCAGTAATAGTGGTAAGAATACTGGAAATAAGTAAAGGATATTTTATGCTAACATTAAAATGAGATACTATAATTGAAAATCCTGATAGAAAGAATAATTTATTTTTCAATAGAATTACTGAATAGCATTTTAAATCCTTTAAGAATTCTCAGAAAGCAACCTTGTTAGAAAAAGTCTGTTTATGTTTTACTACTTTTAGATTTTAAATTATTCATTCTTGCAAAGCATATTTTTACTGCAGTTCATTAATTTTTAGAATCTATAGGTTTGTAAAACTCAATTTCCTTAATCATGCATGTAAAATTAATTATTAGAATTTTTATTTTGCTGAGTTCAGCGAGTGTGTGGAACCACACAAGATAGCCTTCAGCAAAATATGTAGCATCTAGCAGAAAAAGGAAAAATGATTCTTGTTTTTCCTTAAAATGAATTTTCTGTTTCAATAACTTGTATTCAAATCATTAGGGCAAATATATCACTTTGCTTTCCTTTGTTCACATTTTCAGCAGAGAATTGGGAATAACAACACTTGTACCCGTTGTAAAATATCTAGCCATAGTGTGCATGATATAATTAGGTTTCCTAACAACACAGGTAAAAGAATATTAATTGAAGGAAATCATGAGTAAATCAAGCACTTGTATCCACTTTATTTGCCAATAAGCACATAATTTTTAAAAACTAGATGTGGAAAAGATCGTGGAAGCGTTGTAATGCAGAGAAACACCGTTTTTCTTGGATTTAGACGTGGTGCTCCCTGCCCCACTTTACATGTGAATTACATAAAATTCTAGTAGGTACAATTTGAGGATTTTCCTTTCCACTTAGTACTATTTTTTAAAAGAGGCAGCCATCATTTGGGAGGGCAACCATTGCAAAGACCAGCAACGCAGTCAAAGGTTTTGTGTGAATTCACAGATGACATGGTGTGAATTCCGGAGTGTGCAGAGGGCCCTTGTGAATACATGATGGGCAGATCAAGACAAGATCTAATTCTGAAAGCTACGTTTGGCCTATTGTTGCTCATTTATTATGTGTGTGCTCTTCTATTTTGTGTTATGTTTTGTTGATGATAGAAATAAATTTTTTAAAAAGCTTTTTCTATAGGAATTAATAAAATTACTAGTATAGTCAGTTATCCAAAATTTTTTGCTTAAGAATATGTGACATCTTCAAAAGAGAATCCTCCTGCTACACACATTCCACTAGCATCATCTCACAGGTTTTGAAGAGAGAATATCATTGGAATTTATTTCATACTGGTCTTCAGTCATCAATCTTTAATGTATAAGGGCTTCCCAGGTGGCACAGTGGTAAAGAATCCACCTGTCAATGCAGGAGACATAAGAGATGTGGGTTCCATCTCTGGGTTGGGAAGATCCCCTGGAGGAGGAAATGGCAACCCACTCCTGTACTCTTGCCTGGAGAATCCCATGGACAGAGGAGCCTAGCTGGTTATAGTTCACAGGATAGCAAAGAGTCGGACATGACTGAATGACTGAACACAGCACACGTCAATGTATAATTTAGGGAAGTGAAAGCCATATTATTATCAAGTCAAATATTTTGGCATTTATCTGGATGCTTTATTATATAACCCCACTCATATAAGTAAAATGACTTCATTGTCAAAATGTCACCCATGAGTCACATACATTTCAGCAGAAGAAAAATGGAGACACAAGAAAGAAACTCCATGTTATAGTTCTGGGTATTCCACCAAGTCTTTGTAGAAAACAAACTCACAGGACTGGGGAAAATATATAGAAGACTGGACTGAAAATACTGCTGTCTAATCTGATTTTATATTAGATTCTAAAAGACATAGTTAAGATTTTAAAATCGAAAATTCTATAAAGAATTTTATGTTATGTGAGAGCCAAAAAGCCTTCTCTGCCTCCTGGACACACAGTTAAATATTAATCTTCCAAACAAATGACATGGTAACTGGAATGGAAAAGAGTAGGAATATAAGCTGTATTCTACATGCTGCTGCTTGTTTCGGTAGTATCTTTTTGCCTCCTTGGAATATACATGGAAGATTTACATTCCAAGACAATAAGAGATGGAAAAAAGACAAGGGATGTTTTTTAAAAGCACATTTAAGAATGTTTAAAATGCACCTCGTTTTTGGATTCATTGATTTTTATTCTTTAAAAAGAGGCTTTCCTATTTCCAAAGATGACATGTGCATCGTTCAGCCCCACTGAAGAGCTGCACGATTTATTGCCGGCTATCTCATCAATCCTGCTTTAATCTTCCCGGGGTACTGAAGGAAAACATGCTGAGCTGTAGATTTCCTCTGCGGTGGCAGGAGGAATTGACTGAGCCACACCGCTGCTCTTCTGCAGGTCTTGAGAGCACCTCTCCCCCAGTGCTCCCCTCTGCCGCCAGGGCTGCGGCCAGGTGTCCAGGAATCGCCCCGGTCACAGAGTGTGCTCCATTGATTAACCATGAAAACAGTAATGGGACAGTCACTGAGCCCTGAAATGGCTCCTCTGAACTCCTTCAGGACATCCAGGGGTCACGACTCATGCTCCCTTGTGAAGATCAGCTTCAAGCTCTCTGGCTGTGAGCTCAACGCTACCTGCAACAAACTGTTTACTTGCCATCGCAGCTTAACAACTGCTGCCAGGGTAGGGTGCTGGGGAACAGAGCAAGGAGTGCCCAGCTTCACAGCTGCAGGAAGGGCCATCTACACCCCCGACTCGGAGGATTTCCAGTCTGGAAAATGACTCTCCAGCATATAGAGAGGCGGTCTCTCAATGTGAATTTCTAGAATTTAAAAGTAAAAAGCTGGCTACTTTTGCACATCCCTTTACCTCTTCAAAGCTCTCTCCTATTTCCTCCGCTGGCTTATTTCTTATTTTACCTAGGGACCATTTCTGCAAATGAGGGGAAACCATGGCAAAACCATGACTAAGAGATAGTAAATGGTTTTATGAGAATCACTGAAGGCAGAACTCTGTTAGACCCCCCCAACCTGTATCTAATCACCCCAACTATACTAATCAGTGTTCAGTTCAGTCGCTCTGTCATGTCCGACTCTTTGCCACCCCATGGACTGCAACATGCCAGGCCTCCCTGTTCATCACCAATGCCCAGAGTTTACTCAAACTCATGCCCACTGAGTCTGTGATGCCATCCAACCATCTCACGTTCTGTTGTCCCCTTCTCCTCCCACTTTCAATCTTTCCCAGTATCAGGGTCTTTTCCAGTGAGTCAGTTCTTTGCATCAGGTGGCCAAAGTATTGGAGTTTCAGCTTCAGCATCAGTCCTTCCAATGAATATTCAGGACTGATTTCCTTTAGAATGGACTGGTTTGATCTCCTTGCAGTCCAAGGGACTCTCAAGAGTCTTCTCCAACACAACTCAAAAGCATCAATTCTTCAGTGCTCAGCTTTCTTTATAGTCCAACTCTCACATCCATATATGACTACTGGAAAAACCACAGCTTTGACCATACAGACCTTTGTTGGAAAAGTAATGTCTCTGCTTTTTAATATGCTGTTTAGGTTGGTCATAGCTTTTTTTCCAAGGAGCAAGTGTCTTTTAACTTCATGGCTTAACTTTTATTTAATTAAAAGTGTCTTTTAATTGCATTTTATAACTAAAATCAGTGTTAGCGAGACATATATATTCCCAGTAAGGGTGTAAACAGGACATACATAGTGTGGGAATATATAAAATACACATGCACACATATACTAGTGTGGGAATATATGTCATATAAATACACATGCATATATGTTGAGAAGATCCCCTGAGTAGGAAATGGCAACTCTCTCCAGTATTCTTGCCTGGAAAATTCCATAGGCAGAGGAGCCTGCCGGGCTATAGTCCATGGGGTCACAAAGAGTCTGACATGGCTGAGTGACTGAGCACACACGCATATATGATATATATCCACATAGATACATACATACATATGCATACATATAGTAGTGTGGGAATATGTGACATATACTTCACATACATATATATATACACATAAGGTAATACATACATACATATATACACACACGTACTGGTAGGGGAATATATACATAAACACTTGTAAGGGCGGTATATACAACATTTCCAAATCAAGTCTTTCCCTGGGTCCTAAAGCAGGCCATAAACATGCCGTTCCTGCCATCAGTGTGGATGTCTCATGTTTGCCATCTTCCACACTTGCTTTAAGACAAAGGATCAAGGACTCTGCCTTATCTGTCATTTTCCAGCAGTGCTAAGATGTAAATCTACAGTCTTGAAAGAGACCTCTCGTGTCATTTAGGCCTCTACCCTGATCGTTTTAGAAAAGGCAGAGGAACCAGAGATCAAATTGCCAACATCCACTGGATCATCGAAAAAGCAAGAGAGTTCCAGAAAAACATCTATTTCTGCTTTATTGCCTATGCCAAAGCCTTTGACTGTGTGGATCACAATAAACTGTGGAAAATTCTGAAAGAGATGGGAATACCAGACCATCTGACCTGTCTCTTGAGAAACCTGTCTGCAGGTCAGGAAGCAACAGTTAGAACTGGACATGGAACAACAGACTGTTTCCAAATAGGAAAAGGAGTACGTTAAGGCTGTATATTGTCACCTTGCTTATTTAACTTATATGCAGAGTACATCATGAGAAACGCTGGGCTGGAAGAAACACAAGCTGGAATCAAGATTGCTGGGAGAAATATCAATAACCTCAGATATGCAGATGACACCACCCTTACGGCAGAAAGTGAAGAAGAACTAAAGAGCCTCTTGATGAAAGTGCAAGAGGAGAGTGAAAAAGTTGGCTTAAATCTCAACATTCAGAAAACTAAGATCATGGCATCTGGTCCCATCACTTTATGGCAAATAGATGGAGAAACAGTGGAAACAGTGTCAGACTTTATTTTTGGGAGGCTCCAAAATCATTGCTTATGGTGATTGCAGCCATGAAATTAAAAGACGCTTACTCCTTGGAAGGAAGGTTATGACCAACCTAGATAGCATATTGAAAAGCAGAGACATTACTCTGCCAACAAAGGTCCATCTAGTCAAGGCTATGGTTTTTCCAGTAGTCATGTATGGATGTGAGAGTTAGACGGTGAAGAAAGCTGAGTGTGGAAGAATTGATGCTTTTGAACTGTGGTGTTGGAGAAGACTCTTGAGGGCCCCTTGGACTGCAAGGAGATCCAACCAGTCCATCCTAAAGGAGATCAGTCCTGGGTGTTCATTGGAAGGATTGATGTTGAAGCTGAAACTCCAATACTTTGGCCACCTCATGGGAAGAGTTGACTCATTGGAAAAGACCCTGATGCTGGGAAGGATTGAGGGCAGGAGGAGAAGGGGACGACAGAGGATGAGATGGCTGGATGGCATCACCGACTCGATGGACATGGGTTTGGGTAGACTCCAGGAGTTGTTGATGGACAGGGAGGCCTGGCGTGCTGCGATTCATGGGGTCGCAAAGAGTCGAACATGACTGAGCTACTGAACTGAACCCTGATCCAGACACCAAATAAGCCTGAGAGGATTGCCTGTGATCTTGAAAAACTGAACGGACCCGGCATCTGAGCAGGGACAGGTGACCAGGAGTCAGGCTCAGCCCATCCTTCCAGCAGAGGCTGCATCCTCCCCCCTCTCCAATGGCCCCCAGGTTCAGCGGGACCCATCAGGATGGGCCACCTATGCTCATCACTGGGGGCCAAGGGAAGAGGGAGCAGGGAATAGAGAGCTCCTAGCTGTAAATACACAAGGAGATAAAATTACTAAAGGGAGTTACACACAGAAACTACAGAGAAGAAGAGCGTGTCCACAGACCAATCCTGGAAATACGGATGTTAACAGGGTCCCAGTGAAAACATGCAGAATGGTGCCCGGCTAACAGGCACAGCTTCTCAGAGAGCCCGAGGTTTTCTTCTCGTAAGCAATGTTAACCATGCTGCTCAGCTGCCTCGAAGAGCAATGAGTAAAACATGAGCAAGTAAAATGTTGTTGCTGTTCAGTCACCAAGTTTTGTCTGACTCTTTACGACTCCATGGACTGCAGCACGCCAGGTTTCCCTGTCCCTCACCATCTCCTGGAGTTTGCTCAAGTTCATGTCCATTGAATCAATGAGAGGAAAACATGAGCAAGTAAAATAAGACAATTTTATTTCAAATTCCTTCCATAACCATAATCACATGCTTAAAGGAACTTCTCCCTTATGATACTCGATTCATGGACCTAACATTCCAGGTTCCTATGCAATATTGTTCTTTACAGATTTGGACTTAACTTTCACTACCAGACACATCCACAACTGAGAGACGTTTCTGCTTTGTCCCAACCACTTTATTTTTTTCTGGAACTATTAGTAATTGCCCTCCACTCTCCCCCAGTAGCATATTGTACACCTTCCAACCTAGGGGACTCATTTTCCGGCGTCGTATCTTTTTGTCTTTTCATACTGTTCATGGGGTTCTCACGTCAAGAACACCGGAGTGGCTTGCCATTTCCTCCTTCAGTGGACTACATTTTGTCAGAAGTCTTCACTAGGCCCCATCCAACTTGGGTGGCCCTACATGCATGGCTCATAGCTTCATTGTATTAGGCAAGCTCCATTGTCACAACAAGGCTGTGATCCACATTTGCAAAACAGAAAGAGAGAGATGGGGACGTTTTTGGGTTATCCAGTGGCTAAGACTCCGCTCTCCCAATGCAGGGAGTCAGGTTCAATCCCTGATCAGGGAACTAGACCCCCTGCGCCGCAGCTAAGATTCTGTCTGGCCAAATAAGCAAATATTTTTTTAAAAAAGGAGAGAGGTGAAACCTACTATGCATATTTTATAATAACGATTATTTACTTAAAGAAATAAATTCTAGAAAAAACCAAAAATCAATCAGTAATAGATTAAGTAAAAAAGATTAGTTATGTCATTTTCTTGAAAATTACTTGGAATATAATTTCAGTTTTTATCAAACTTTGAAGACATTTTATACCCTCACTATAAAGTGCTTCTTCTAATGACACCAGTTTTAAATACTTTGTGGTAATGATTTATATAATTTGAAGTGGTTATTTTCCATACTTCATTACTTTCCCCCAAACGATCATTGATTTGATAATTACGTGATATTTTAAAGCCTGAAGACATACTGTCCTTGAAAGTGTTTTAAATGTCTTGTTCTAAGCAAAAATAAATTACACGAACTTAGAGATGATTTATTTTTTCAACAAAGATAAAGATCATTTTAGTTTATCTTAATTGACTGCTTAGCCACATATCTTATCCGAGAAATCAACATATAGCTTGTTAACGGACCATAAAGTCAGGCATTTCTCTATATCATGTGCAAATATTATTGCATTTTATTAGGATGACCCAGGATCCACTGCAGACAACGTTTTACTCACTGGTTTCCCTCTGGCTTCTCTTCCAGGACTCTAATGTGTGACTTTTGTCTCTACAAAGCGGGCTGACATTTAAATGTGAACCATTTGATTAATTTTGAGCATTCAATTAGACTGTGTTGTTGTCACATTTATATTTCAGACTTGTTCTGTAGACATGCTTAAGAATTTAATACAGCTATTACTTATTGCAGTACACATTTTTAAATGAACTAAAAGAGTATGTGAAGAAATTTAGTAAGCATTAGGTGAGATATACCTGAAATTTTAGGTAGAGCAGGTGGGAAAGTAAATGCTATGCAAAGGATTGTGCCTAGCAAGAATTAACATACACTTGATCAGCAAGATCCTGCAGTTTTATAATTCATGAAAATACCTGGGGCTTTTCTTGTAAAACATCCCTGAAAGTATTAATAGTATGGTATCTTAAGTAGCAGGCTGCCCTGGTGGCTCAGTGGTAAAGAATCCACCTGCCAGTGCAGGAGATGTGGGTTCGATCCCTGGGTCAGAAAGATACCCTGGAAGAGGAAATGGCAAACCATTCCAGTATTATTGCCTGGGGAATCCTATGGACAGAGGAGCCTGGCAGGCTGCAGTCTGCAGAGTTACAAAGAGTCAGGCAAGACTAAGCTACTGAACAACAACATCTTGAGTAGAATATGTATCTCTGGTTTGAACTAGTCCTTCAGAATATGTTAATTACTCCAAACACCAACACTAGGAATTTTCATACCCTTCTGATAGACTTATAAACCTATTCAAAATTGTACATATTGTTTTATAATGTAACAGAACATTATAGAAAGTGCTTCTTAACCATTTTTAAAGCAAATTCATAACTTCTAAGAGAACTTCCCAAGAACATAATTAAAAAATTCACTGCAAGAGAACAAACAGGATTATTGGGGTGAAAGCATTATTAAATATGGGAGCATGAGAGTTACCAAGTGAACTTAATAAAACATTTTGACCGTACTCTCAGTTGAAATTAGTAATAATATATGTATTAATTATAGTTTTTAGTGTATCCTACTTTATAATGTTCTTTCTTATCATTTTGCAAGATGAGGTACCATCATACCGTCAGTCACACAAGTGTGAGCATATATACATACAAATACAGGCTTCCCAGGTGGCTCAGTGGTGAAGAATCCACCCGCCAATGTAGGAGATGAAGGAGACAGGGGTTCAATCCCTGGGTCAGGAAGATTCCTTGGAGAAGGAAATGGCAACCCACTCCAGTATTCTCGCCTGGGAAATTCCATGGAAAGAGGAGCCTGGTGAGCTATAGTCCATGGGGTCACAAAAGAGTCAGACACGACTGAGCGACTAACGCTTTATAATGTCCTTTCTCATCATTTTGCAAGATGAGGTACCATCATACTGTCAGTCACACAAGTGTGAGCATATACACACACAAATATACACGATTCATCTAAGGAATGTGGGCATATATATATATGTGTGTGTGTGTATGTGTGTATATATATATATACACACCTGCTTTCTGCCTATTTTCATTCCTTCATCACCTATTGTACATGTTACATATTTGTCACTTCTTAAAACACCAGCATCAGTTAATGTTCCAAGTGTGCACTGTGCCCGTGCTTGTGTGTGTCTCAGCCTTTGGAGAGGAGAGAGCTCACTGCATGTTGCATTTGTGCAGTGGGCTCTGGTCTTCCCCTCTCCTGGTCCTTCTCCACTTTCGATTGCAGTATTGGTGATTTAAGGCAAGACCCTGCTGGGAAGACAGACAAGAGAGAAACTCAAATTGTTGAGTGTTTACTGCAGAGTGATAGATTTAAGAATAATTTTAATTTTCTTTATCTTTCCAAACATCCCTCAATTCACATGAATTCTCTGCACCCTCAGAAATAAACCAGGCACATAATAAAGCAAAGCCATTGGCTATGCTGGCAGAGTCCAGGCTAGTCCCATGGCTTGCACGCAGCAGCGGCCGGTGAGTCCCAGATGGCCAGTCTGGATTTTAAGCTGACTGCTGTTCACCTTTTCGTCTGAGTTTGAAGGACTATTAAGATCAAGGAAAACATTCGAATGCAACTTTCTCTTCTTTATTCAAAATGATCTATTCTTTTCTATGCTTTAAATGATCATCTCCTTCATTTAAATGGCTTGCTGGAAACATGTCTCCTAATGAAACCCCATTATGCTTTTTCATAACTTCTGACTTGAGTGAGTTCAGCACTGGGCTCAGAAAGATATTAATTTAAAAGGAAAAAAAAAAGATCAGATGTAATGAGCTGTGAAAAGACTGTACGTCTGGAAAGAATAACACTGGAAGACACTTAATATAAGGCCAATTATTTGACTGGCACTTGGATCTTGCCGTTTGTAATAACCTCAACAGAAGAAAATTTCAACACAGAGATCTTCTCTACAATATATACAGCATACTGGAGGACACAGGAAAATGATCTTCAGCTAGGATATCTCTAAGCACACACATAATCTGCACAATATTTAGGCAAGTTACAATCTCTCTGCGCCTCATTTGTTTCAACTAAAAAATAGGGTGTATGTGTCTGTGTGCAGGGGGTGGGGTAAGTGCATTTATGTATCAGAGTGTTACAAACACTAAATGAACTAACACACATAAAGTTCTTTAAAAAGTACCATGGGCATATCCCAATTTTTATCTCATTATTGCTTTGTTTGAGGATTCCACCCTATCTCACAAAATCTGCATACAACAGGAGGCTAAAATAGGAGCCGATCGCAGGCAGAAAATAAAAGGAATTTTGACTCACTTGTTCACAAAGCAAATCTATCTCTAAAATTTCCAAAAAGGTGCTAAGAAAATTGCCACCCATACCTAAAAATCTTCTTATAAAAGATATTAATCAATAGTGACTGCTGCCAGGGTGACAATGGCCGAGAGAAAACTTGAATTAAGAGCCGTTCATTTAGACACTACCTTCTCTTTAAAATGATCTTCAATTGACCTCAAATATCATATCAAAAAAATGAACATGAAAGTCGAGTTCAGAGTAACTAGGGGATATTTTAAATATGAAAAAATCCTGGCTGTCTCGACAGCTCTTCTTTTTCAAATGTCAGCAGCAAACATCATCGTTCAGAAGATGGATTTCTAGCTACCTTTCAGGATGGAGGGAAACATGATCACACATTAAACTAAGGGCACAAGGAAAAAACGAGAGATCCTCAGATTCTCTTTGCATCAGCATGAGTTGAAGAAAAAAATCTCCCTACGTTGTCAAAAGAAGAATTGGAGACAAAATATCTGTGAACTGTAGCCAAGGCGAGCACACATTTTTCAGGCTTTTTTCAGCAACTTCCCCAGAAAGATAAAAGGTGCAGTAACTCTTCATAGAGAAGTGTGGATGATTTATCTACTCAATTACGCTTGATGTCAAGAGGCACCAAAGCAGAAGACGGTCCCGAAGAATGACCACGTACCTCATACACTGCAGTTCAGAGCAGAGCCCCACACAGTCCAACGTTGCCCCACACATGACCACTGCTCCTCCTCACTATGATCAGGGCTTTGAAAGTTTTGAAAATGATGAGATAAGTGGCAACATCACTAGCTACCATTCACACTCCTAGCACACATTCAGAATCGCGGCGGCATTGTCTGCTGAGGCATCTTTCCGGACGTAGTATCTACTGTGACCCCTGTTGATCCCAGTCCACTCTCAGCCGTCTTTATGGGATCTGGTGACCATAAGTAAGGGGGGACCTGGACAAGGATGCCCAAAGAGGAAAAGGATGCTGGTAGGGGTGACACAGGGCATTTTGCATGCTTTATTTATTTTTTTAAACTAGCTACTGGTTTTCAATGCTACTTTGTCCTAAATTATTTTTAAGTGACAAGAATTTTTTAAGTGGCAAGAATTTTTTAAAGCATTGTAAAGAAATGTCTCTGTCTCTGGGAGTAGTAATGGAGAGGGTCTCTTTGCCAATTTTAAATCAACAGAAGGCTCAAGAAACTTAACTTTCATCATTGATTGATCCACATCTTATCATTATATAGAGTGGCCAACAGGCATAATATTTTCTCACACATTTCTTTCCATCTGGTTATATCTCTCTTTGCCCCTCGTGAGTCTCTCTGAATGTTTTTAGGATATTTAAAAACATATGTAGTTCTATTTGCTGTAAAAAAAAAAAAAAGCTGCTCGAAAGAAGCATCAGTGTATTTTCTGGGTAATTAAGAAGTTAACACATTGAGTCTTTAGTGCCCTGATGAGATAGATAGTCCATTCCTATCTACAAGGAGTGAAATTCTGATAAAAATGCAAAGAGAAGTTAGGACAAGGGATAACTCAGCAGAAGAAAAAGCCATACCATAAAAACTGTATCAGAATATGTTTAAAAGTTTAACTAAATTGGGGTGTGATAAGCACAATCCACACTTGCAAAATTTAGTGTTTCAGCTGATAAATGAACAGTTTGGGACCCTTTACAGACTTGTCTGCTTCTGGGAGGGTTTGAGTGAGATCTCTGCCCTCTTGATAACCCATCTTTAAATCTTTGAGACTACAAGTGAAATGCAAAGCTCCAACTCCACAAATCCAGGTTCAACCACACAAAGATGTCATTGCCAGCCTAACACAGCATAATTAAGCCCTTCACACTTCCCCTGTCTACACAGTACAGTATAACTATGGGTTGTCCATCACCTCCAGACTTCCCTAGGTGAGTAATTATTATGATAATTAACAGTTAGGGAAATTACCTGCACAGACCTACCCTGGGGTACAAAAAGAAAAGTTGGTATTTTGCTTGTGCACTTAGTTTCATGTCTATGTGGTGTGTGTGTGCGTGTGCACATGTGTCTGTCTGTGCACAGGTGGCATGTGATGCATATGCCTCATACTAAAGAAACCAATCTGGGTTGCTTTCTTTCAAATCTGAGCTCCTGAGGGTTTGCACATTCAGAGAGAGGACTGCATCTGTTTGAATCTCTGTCAGATAAACAAATATTTAAATGTAAGCAATATTGGAGAGATTGCTTTAAGCGCTGAAGCATGGCATGGCATTTAGGAGGAAAAACAATTGGGCAAGTGCCGGTGTAACTGACTACAGATCACTGGAGCAGGAAGCTTGCTGGGGATGGAAAACACCACAGACATATCCCTGAGGCTTCCATGGATGGTGGGTCATTTACCAGCAAAATTTACTGGTAAAGTAACTTAGGGAAGCTGAGTTCCTAAGCACACATCAGAGCGCAATAGCTATGAAGCTAAAATGAAAACGTTTTGTCCATTTTGCCAAGCATCCTACTGGTTCTCCTAAAAGCCCCTTCCTTCTCCCATTTACTTCCTTAGTAAGTGGGTTTATCTCCTATTTCAAGGAGATGCTGTTGGGCTACACTGTTTTTTTTTCACATTAATACCTCTGGTTTCATTTGTTTTCAGACTCAGTGCCACAAAGATGAGATGGCTAGTTGAAAAACAGAGTGACAGAATCATGCATTGTAACTTTTCAACAAAACCTCAAGGCAAATAAATAGAGAACAAATGTGTTTTCATTCAGAAAATCAGTTTCACGTACAACATACGGGAGAGTTGCTAGAAATGTGTCTTGTGTAAAATAGAGTTTTAGGTGATGGTGAGAGCAAGCAACATAGACTTGAGAAGGATGAGAACTGACCGTATGAACCATCTACTGCATCCCTGGCTTGTTCTAATGCATCATCTTAGGAAGGAGCTGTTCCTCTCGTGGGTCCCCCTGAATCCAATGTACCCCACATGCAAGTAGCCCTGTGTCTCTCCTGCCCCTCATTTCCTGGCTTTGAGTGGCAAAAGCAGGTCTCCTTCTCTCCTTCCTGATCTTAGAGGAAAAGGTTTCTGTCTTTTATCATTGAGTACGATGTTTGCTGTGATTTCTCCATATATGACCTTTATTATGTTGAGATAGTTTCCTCCTATTCCTAGTTTTTATCATGAACGGTGTCAAATGTCAAATTATTTTTTTTTTTGCATCAACGGAGATTTTGGTATGTGTGTGCGTGCTTTTCCCTTGTTCTGTTAATGCAGTGTATTACACTGATTTATTTTATGTGTTGAACCATCCTTGTATTCCAGAAGTAAATCCCATTTAGTCATGGAGTATAATCCTGTTAATGAAGTCTTCAAATCAATTTGCTAGTCTTTTGTTGAGAATTTTTCATCAATATTCATAAAGGATATTAGTCTAGTTTTTTTCTTGTAAAGCCTTTCATTTGTTATTTGGAGAACATAATATTCACAGAATGAGTCAGAATATGTTCCTTCCTCTTCAATATTTTGAAAGAGTTTGAGGAAGACTGGTTTAAATTCTTCTTTAAATGTTTGATAGGACTCACCAGTGAAGCTGTCCAGTCCTAGGCTTTTCCTTGTTCAGAAGTTTCTAATTACTGATTCAATAGCCTTTCTCTTTATAGCTTTATGCAGATTTTGTTTCTTTACAATTGAGTCCAAGTAAGTTTTTTGTTTCCAGTAATCTTGTTCATCTAGATTATACAATTTATTGGCATACAACTGTTCAAAGTACTTCTAAAAATCTTTTTATTTCTGGAAAATCTGTAACAATGTCTACTTATTTTTAACCATAGTTATTTGTTGTTTTGTTGTTTAGTTGCTACGTCTTGTCCAACTCTTTGTGACCCCATGGACTGTATCCCACCAGGTTCCTCTGTTCATGGGATTTTTCAGGTAAGAATACTGGAGTGGGTTGTCATTTCCTTCTCCTATAGTTATTTGAGACTTCTCATTTTCTTCCTCTAGCTAGCTAAAGATTTGTCAAGTTTGTTGTTTTTTTCTCAATTATTCTCTATTCTGTTTTATCTCTTTCCTAACCTTTATTATTTACTTCCTTCTACTAGATTTGTGTTTAGATTTTTCTTCTTTCTCAAGTTCCTTACATCATTAAGTTGTTAATTTAAAATCGGTCTTCTGTTTGAATATGACAGCTGAAAATTTCCATCTTGCCACTGCTTTCACTACTTTTCATACATATTGGTATGTTGTTTTCATTTTTATTTGTCTCAAGATATTTTCTGATTTCTATTAAGATTTATTCTTTGACCCATTTTTTTAAATTAATATGTTTTCTACTTTCCACAATTTTTGAATGTTCCTTTTTCTGTTGGTTTCTAATTGTGTTTAGAAATATGCATTATATGATTTGAAACTTTAAAAATTTTGTTAAAACCTCTTTTGTGGCCTAATGCATCTAATGTATCCTGGAGAATGCTCCATATGCGCTTATGAAAAATGTATTTTGCTGTCAGTGGATGGCATCTCTAATATCTGCTAAGTCCAAGTGCTCTATAGAGATCAAGTCCTCTATTCCTTATCAATCTTCCATCTGGTGGTTTTATCATTATTGAAAGTGGAGTATAATATAAGTGTCTCTTATAATTATTATAGAACTGTGTATTTCTTTCAGTTGTGTCAATGTGTGCTTCATATATTTTGGAACTCTGATGTTTGGTGTGTAAGTTTTATAATTGTTATTTCTTTTGTTTAATTGACCCTTTTATCATTATGTAATTTTCGTCTTCATCTTTTGTAACAGATTTTGGTTGAAGTCTGTTTTGTCTGTTTTTATTTATTTTTTGTTGTTCGGAGACAAAATTTATTAGAAGAGAAGTACAAAAAAACATGAAGGAAATTGGCATGAATAGCTCCAGAACACTTAAGAAACCATCTTCTGTTTATCTACCTCCTCTCCTGTCACAAAAGTGGAAAGTTTATTTAATCAATTCATTCTGTGCTCATCACACTGTTTCTTTAAAATATTTAAGTATTTAGTACAGCCATCTCTGCTGTCTTGCATAGACTATCTTCTTCTATTTTTCACTTTCAAAATATGTGTATTCTTACATCTAAAGTGAGTCTTTTGCAGATAACATATAATTGGATCCTATTATTTTTTAATACATTCTGTCAACATATGTCTTTTGAATCAGGAGTTTACTGCATTTATATTTAAAGTAATCGCTGATAGAGGAATACTTACTTTTGGAGTTTAGTGATCTGGAGGAATGTTAGCCCTGTGCAAGTGTCAGAGTTCATCAGGGAGTGGACAGAGGGTGTGGCTTCCACTCAGATGCCAGGTCCACCTGGCAGGACAGACTAATCTATTTCTCTGTTGTGTGTAGTTTCCAGTATGGTAGCGGCATTCAATAGTCACTATCATTGCCATCACTATCATCGATTCAATAGTCACTATCACTATTTTGGCGATACAATCTTGAAATAATCGACTCCTGGAATGCTAAGGCAGCTTCAAGAGCAATCAAATAAAGAGCTAAATTGAGTGGTATTTCTGAGTTGACAAAAGAAAAATTTAATTGAAACTTTAAATGACCTTCAAATGTCAGAAGTAAATAAAACGGTAACAACTGCATTCTTGACAGCTGTCACCAACTAATGGGAATGCCATAAAAACTCGTGATCAGGGAGCATTGGCATATCCAGTGTGTACTAGACTCATCACCATAAATTCTGTCAGATAAGTGCTCGACCTGATAATAATCTTACATCAGTGCTCTGAATTAGCTTCAGCTACACTGATGGAGAGACAGGTAGAGGAAAGGATCATCTCCATAACAATGACAACCTCCCGTGCTGACAAATAGCTGAAAGATTGGAAGCTATTTGCATGAAAAGAAAAGCACAGAATTTCAAGGGAAGTTATGACAGAGCCTCCCTCACTTACATCTGTGACCTTCTTTCTTCTCTAATTTGGGGTGTTTGTTCTCCACGCACTTGTATAATTTCAGACACAGACATGGATAAAAAAATAAAATAAAATTCTCACTGCTTCTCCCTCTAAAGGAGAGAAGATATATTTGTCCCACTAGAGCAAGGTTAGTTCTTTTGAGCACCGCCGGCATCTGGAGATGCAGAATTTTTAACCTTCAAGCTGAGTCAGCTGGTCAGTGACTGCTTTGCTGAGGTGTCACAGAGATTCAACAGGGTTGAGGGCTGTTAATTGATTTTGCCACTTTGTTGAATACAGCAAATCCTTCTTGTTCACAGTTTCTCAATTTCAAATATTCTGTGTGCATGATACCAAAGCAATGCTCTCAGTAAAGCTAAAAAAACATAATGATAATACATACCCTGCCCATATTTACACCTACCTTCTAAAAATTTTATAAAAATGGATTAAATGTTTGGGGAAGATACTTAAAACATTTTCTACCAAGTGTAAAAGACTAATAATTTCTCAATATTTCCTAAAACAATTGTTATTAAATACAGTGTATAATATAAAATTGTTATTGATATTTTAAAACTGATACATTTAAGAATAGGGTATTCTAAATATTTCATACATATTCTGAATATAGATATTCTATATTTAAACAATTGTAAACAATTGGATTATAATAAACCATAGCGGTAATATTTAGGCTTGGACCAAGTGCCAAAACGAGACTGCTGCCTATTTTCCTAAGACATCAAGCTAAAAATGTTTTTATTTTACAATTTTAAATAGTTCTATGTGTTCCTACAAACCACCATAGCTTAAAGTCTAAAATATTTACCATCCAGCTCTTTCCTGAATAATATTTCTGACACCTCCCTTAAGAAACAAGAGTTGCACACAAACACAAAACCAAATCCTACAATATAAGTAGCCTTGAATAACCAGAAATGCATTTCTCTGTTGTGTGGACTGACAGTATCTAGTGTCTGTGTATGTATATCTGTTAGAAAATGGACATATTGGTCTGATCTTAATTCACAAGAGATGTGACAGGTCTCTTGCACACACATAACTGTCCATTTTGGGTGAAAAACGTCCATTAACAGTAGAAATATGAAGTTAACTTATGGTAAATGGGCATTTGGAAATTTCAGGCTGCATAGGTAGAGACTCAGAATTAGAAGTCTGTTCTGCCTTTTCACACCATCTCAGAGAAAAAGGGATCTTGACACTTGGTCAGAAAGTCTGCAATTTCTTTCATGCACTTTTGACTTTTTTGTTATAGTTTTGACCAACACAGAATTTTTTTGGTAATGCTAAAGTGGACGAGGTACATTCCCAACATACCCAGAGCTCTCTATCATTGCACTTATCTCATCAATCTGCAATCAACTTATGTGCTCAATAGACTGTGACATTCCTGATGGGAGGGGTCAGGTTTTGTAACAATTCATCACTCCAGTGCCAGCCTATTAGAACCACTCATTAAATATTAACTGCAATTGTAATCATCACTATTGCTACTATTGCTATTCTTTTCCTCCATCACCTAGTATGTGCTATAATCAAGATCAGTTGTTTGAAACAACTTCACCTTCAGCATTTCAGGAACAGAATGATTTAGAAGCAAACATGTTTTAGCTAGCTTTAGAACAAAAGAAAGCAGATACGCTTCTTCTGTACATGTCTCCAAGGCAAAAAAATATTGAAGCGCAAAAGTTTTCTAAGAAGCAACTGCAGACAGAAGAGCTTGCTAGAAGTCCAATTTGATCAGAGCTGACATGAGCCAGAGGCAAGGACCAAGGTGTGACTGGAGACAGCAATACGCATTTGACCTGGTGCTGCTCTGAGTAAGATCCAGTCAGAAGCGATGCCCTATGAAAATCATTAAATAAGGCCCACTAAAAATACTTCCCAACAGTCACTTTCATGCACCAGGGAGGCAAAAGGGCAGCAGCAAAAAATACAATCTTTACTTTTATTGCCTAAAACAAAGCCATGAGGGTGGATTGGATTCTATTGTTCTGAGATGGTAAGTATGACTGAATTCACTTTGCCATTTAATGTTAGATAATACATGATCAAGCATGTGATTTATGCTAAATTTAAAGAGTGGGCAATGATCTTTTATCAGAATTACTGAGTAGAAACCCAGGGGAAAATTTAAAGTTAAAACATGTGAAGATGGACAAGTTGTTCTTACCAAAGGTACCTACAAGATACCAGATAGATTTAAGTGTGTTGCTTCGATAAGTGAGTGGGGAGTTTTCAAATGTCTTCTCATAATTTGTGCTTGAATCTTACTCAGTCTTGAGCTGAAATCAGAAAATTAGCCAACTTTCTAAAATGCTGTGAAGCAACTACGGTTCACAGTTAAACTGAGGTTATAAAGAATTTCTGTGGGGAAATCTTTTTTCAACCTGATAGGTGGATTTATACAGTTAACATACAGGAAGGACTTGCTGTCTTATCCAACCCCTGCCCCTGCTCTTCAAATTGTTGTAAATGAAAGAGAAGGACCAACTTCTCCAACTCTTTTGCTGTCAACTGTCACCATTGTCACCGTTCCTGTCCCACCTTTCCTGGGACACTTCAGTTATTTAGAACAGCCCACTGCATTAAGTCTGAATTCTTGACTACTGAAACGCTCTCTTAACACATGTCTATAAGGTTGAATATTTATTTTATTCTGTTATTTTACTTCATTTTATTCCACAAGCACTTAGAGGAATGGGGCATGGAATGCATGCTTGGTTGGTGATATTAAAAACTAGAAAATAGGGACTTCCTAGCAGTCCAGTGGTTTAGACTCTGCACTGAAACTGCAGGGGGCACAGATTCAATATCTGGCTGGGGAACCAAGATTCCACATGCCTCGTGATATGGCTAGGGAAAAAAAATGGAAAACAGTCAATGGAGAATGGCTGGCTTGCTTCAACGTGTATCTATTGAGCAGCTGAGATCTTAGAAACAGCATCAATTGCTATGTGGGTGCAACAAACAGCACATTTCCTGGCTCTCAGAAATGCTTTCAGAGAGTCGAGTGGAGCCAGGGGCCCTTGAAGAGATGACGTCATAGAATGAGGCCAGTTTGCACACAGAGCTATTTTTGTCCCATGTGAACCAAAGGAAGGATGGAGGCTCCGAGCAGAAGACGGGTCAGGGGAAAACTGAGATGAGATGGGGGAGGGAGGACAGCCAACTGAAGTCTTTCAGTGGTTTTTGTTCAGCAGCCCTGGATTACAGTTTGTTCTGGTGAACCGTTACCCGCAGGACATGGGATTACCAAAGCAACTGCACTTAACGAATTACTGTCATAGAGCCCTTGAAAAATTGCAAAGTAATTGCCAATAAATTAGTTCCTTTGCCCCATAAAACTGACCTATGAAATAGGAAGACACATTATTATCAAGACTGCCCTATCATCCTTTCAGCTGAGGCTGCTGACCACACAAATTCAGCCACCGCACAGCAGACTAGCACTCAACGCTAGGCTTTCTGACTCCGATCCCATCATCTCCAGTCATATTACAAAGTATGTGCGACCAGGATCACTGTGTATGTCCAATAGAATCTCCAAAGGTGGCTTTTCTCAGCCCCTCATCCATTCAATGATGGTTTTTTATTGAGGGGCTACACTATGCCTGTAATGGATGTCGGTCTGAAGGTGCAGTAATGAACTAACAGACAGAACCTCTTCATTTGTAGAGTGTGTATGCTTAATGCAGAAGCAAGAACCTAATAAGATAAACAAACACACGTGCCACGTTCAATGTGATGATGATTAAAACCTATCAGAACAGGAAACAATGCAACGATGAAATTTTTAAACCCATCTGCAGGTTTCTCCCTAATCATGTAATGTGTACCTGTGAATATTAATATGTTACATAGACAAATGTGTACACATATTTATGTATTTCATACACTCCAATGACCTAGGGGTTCTGACAAGTAGGATTTTAGTTCAGGGAATCTTATTGGTACTTTAAATAATAGTGGACTACAAAGCTGATATATAAATCGAGACCTTAGAGAAACTTGAACAACTCCTTTCATATCAGTTCTCTGCTCTGGATGAAGAGACACATAAATTTAGTTTACTTTTCCATGTAACTACAGCTCTGACTCAGTTAAGATATGCCCATCATTAAAATATTCATCAGCGTGAAGTGCTAATTTCTATAACATCCTCTGCAATCAGGCCAATCACTAAATTGACAAGTTTCTGTTTCCACTTGAATAGGCTAAAAGGGGAATCCTTCTACAAGATCTAGATAAAGCTAGGCAATTAAAATTCTTATGGAAAGTTAAATTACCCAGATGAGACCAAACATCTCTATAGCATAGCAGAGAAATCATCCATAACACATAACAAATACTCGTAGTCTCAAAAAAGAAAAAAAAAAGGAAGACCAGCCAGAAACCCTGCTGTGGTATCCTAGTTTCTACTTTAGATATTAAGAAAGTCAACTGCTAAAGAAATGAAGTTAATTACCAAAACGACACAGGGTGGCCATCAACTTCTATATTTCTGCCTCTTCTCTGGCTTCTTTGAAACATAGGTGACTTGATTCTTTTTCCTTGACCTCCTCTCCTTTGAACCTCATCGATTCTCATGTGGTGTGCTAGTGTAACTTTACAGTCGAAATTATCATCTAAAGTGTGATTGACAGATCTACATCCTTGACCAATGCTCTCTGTAAGCATCTTACCCATATTTTCATCATTTATAACTTAATTGATATTGTTTGGGGGCATTTTATGGTAGTTATCATCTAGCATAAAACTGTTCCTACACTACTTCCAAGCTCAGGAGATGGATCAACTTTGTCCCACAAGCAAGCCGCCTCGAGTCACTTTCTACTCTCCCCTAATTCTCCATAAGCAGTCACCAAGCATATCAGAAGATATTTAATATATGACCCTTAAATTTTACTCATATCTTATTTCTACTGGAATCACCCTCAGTATCTCTCCCTTGGCTATTGGGATTGCCTTCTAAAACTTGTTTCTCTTGTCCTGGCTCTTCTTCTTTCAATTAATCCTTGACGTTCCTAAGACAGCCCAGTGTAAGAGAAACTGCCTTAGCTGACATCCAACGTACAGGCGGTGGGAGCATTACCCCCAAGCACTGGACTCAGCTCACAGGGAGCACAGGGTTTAGTTATGGACACAGTGTTTTAGAATGATACTTGACAAATGGGAACACTTTTTCTGGAGGATGACAGTGCCCAGAACATAAACGCTTTATGAAAGAACTATGAGAGATTTGGAGATCGTAATAAATGAAGGACCGTTGAAAGACTTGCCTGGATAAATTTAACCTCAAGAAGGAAGGACAGAGGCAAGATATCTGGCTGCTAATATAATATTTGTTCGTGAAAAAGGATCATCTATATTCTAGCCAACGCCTGACAATACAAATACTAGTATTAACAAGTGGGAGCTGTAGGGGATTACATATAGCTTGTTAAAACAAAAAGCATTTTGGCAACACCAGCTGTGAAACAGCCTTTATGAAAAAACAAGAGGGTCTCCCCTTAACAGCCTCTTTGATGGGGCCCTTGTAGGAAAAAGGAGGATTGAGACAGAAAGATACATGCAAGATCCCTCCCAATTTTAACATTTCTAACTGGACTTTATCAGAAATATTTAGAAGCCCTTGTGGGTAGTCTGCTCATCCTCTTGGCAAGTAAACTTTTCCACAAATGGAGACTGTACCTTCTCCAGGGGATCTTCCTGACCAAGGGATCGAACCCAGGTCTCCCACATTGCAGGCGGATTCTTTACCAGCTGAGCCACCAGGGAAACCCTCCCTCTTTTATTTCTTTTTTCACTTACCAGCAAAACTGTTCCAAGTTGAGGAAGTTCCCTTCCCCGATGATGGCACTTTATTGAAGTAGCAAGTGCCACATTCAAAGCCAGTGGGGCTTCTTTTCCCTTGTGCTTTAATCATGCGACAAATGAGGCTGAATTTGCATTTACACAGCATTTCAGGGTGTCAGCCTCCTCGTCCACTGCACCCTGCACCACACGACACTGCATTATCCCTAATGGCTTATCAGGTCTGAAATTTAGTATTTGATCTTGTTTTATTATCTTCCCCAGCTATATTCTATACCTAATTTTTTCCCTGAAATGAACATTATTGATTTACTTATTAAATATTGTCTGCCTACTGTGAAATCTTCACACAAGCAGGATGATGAATCCTTTTTAAAAATAATGATTATCTGCAACACAATGCCTGAGATGCTAGTTTTATAAGGAGAGTTTGAATGGATTTGAACTAAATGCGGAGTATAAAAACTGTCCTGGACTCTCTCAGATAAAAGCTTACACACTGTTTTTATCTCCTGAAGAAAAAGAGGAATCAATAAGTGATTACATTCTTAAAGTAAATTACATTTCAGATTTTGTTCTGTCCAGAGCAGTTAAGAAGGGGTGATGACTGCAGGTTAAATCTAAGGGCACAGAGAAGAACTTGAGAAGTTGTTTGTAATGGCTGGGGGCAGAATTCAGAATAATGTTTAAAGGTAATAGTAGAATTAGCATCCTTTCATTAAATAGTGTGCTCCTTCCTCAGATACACTTTGAGCTAAATCTAACCCTACAGGAACCGTCTGCCTTCTCCACATGTATGGACAATGTCTCTCCCAGTATGGACAATCCCAGGCTTCTCAGGATGAACCCCAGACTCCTGGGTCTCATTGGAAACCCTGCATCCCACCCACCCCTGAGATGTACCCCCCTCCTCCTCATTCTTGCCTCTTCCAGCTGCTGCAAAATAGACCGTCCTAAACATAATGACTGGAAACCATTACCGTTTGCTTTTTCTCATGAGTCTGTATATAGCTGACTGGTGGATCACAAAATCTAAAATTTCATGCATTACCTTGGCCTCTGACCTCCTCCAGAAGATAGAAAAATCAAGTTGCCTGGTTCATGTTAGAAAGGTAATAGAAGCCTGATATTAATTCCTAGTAAAAAGATACAAAAAAGAAAACTACATTTTTTTTTTTCATTCTTGCAGGCAACTAACTGCCTGCCCCCAGAGGGGACACTGAGAACCCGGGAGGCTGTGGACACTGTTACTGCCTCTTGTCCTGGTCCCTAGCGCTAGATCACTCTGGATGAAATGACTGGACGACATCACCGACTCAATGGACATGAATCTGAGCAAACTCCAGGAGACAGTGGAGGGTAGGGGAGCCTGACGTGTTATCAGTGGGGTCATAACTAGTCTGACACGACTGAGTGACTGGACAACAACAACAAGATCTGTATCTGAGGTAGTGTGTGTGTGTGTGTCCTCTCCAACTGAGATACTACAATTTCATGAAAAATACCGACAAGCAAGTCGATAGAAAGGCAACACAGACTGGGAATGGTTATTTGCAGCAAATTCATACAGAAAGCAGTAATAATCAGAATATTTAAAGAGTTCCCACAAGGAACTGCCCTGGTGGTTCCATTGATAAGAATCTGCCTTTCAATGCAGGGGATGCGGGTTCGATCCCTGGTAAGGGAGCTAAGATTCTACATGCCTTGGGGCCAAAAAACCAAAACATAAAGCGAAAGCAATACTGTAACAAATTCAATAAAGACTTTACAAATGGCCCACAATAACAACAACAACAAAACTTTTTTAAATGAGTTCCCACAAAACAAAAGGATAAGGTACAAGAAAAAGAAATAAAGAAAAATAGTCTATGGCTATAAAGACACTCAGACGGTAAAGAATCTGAATGCAGGAGACCCAGGTTCAATCCCTGGATCGGGAAGATCCGCTGGAGAAGGAAATGGCTACCCACTCCAGTATTCTTGCCTGGAGAATTCCATGTACTGAGGAGTCTGGCAGGCTATAGTCCATGGGGTCACAAAGAGTCAGACAGGACTGAGCAACTAACACTTTTTCATAAAGAAGCAATTAGAAGAGATACAAATGGCCAACAGTCACATGAAAAAATGATCAATTTCATTAATACAAAGGAGAATGCCAAATAAAACAAAGTTGAGATTTTAGTTCACCACATTGTCAGAAATGCTAAACATGAATATATTATGGTGGCCCAGAAGCTGGAAAATAGGGGGAGATATCTTGCTGAAGTCAATTTAGCAATATTTGTCAACACTTTGTAATTACACGTTTTTACTGTGCAATTTATGTCCATGGATCTATCTGATGTGGATGTGTCTCTGCTCAAAGATGCGTTTACTGCAGCATTTTTATAATAACCCCCAAATTAAAAAGCACACAACGCCTGCCAGAGCTGGATAAAATGTCCCACGCCTCTGGTCCAAGTGCATTTACATTCTCATATCTGAATATCATATACGAACCAAACTGAATAAATTCATAACCGCACTAAGACGGGGAGGCAGGCGTAAACAGAATAAGAACCGACAGGCTTCTGAAGCATGGAAATCAGATGAGACAAACCATGGCAGGGGAGCTGCGGACTGTCCTTGAGGAGCAGGAGCGGAGTCTTTGCCTGAGTGGACCGGCATCCCTCCAGGGCCGCCGGGGAATTGGGGACACTGACTCCGGGTCTCATGCCAGGGGCCTCAGGGGTTCTCTTCCTACAGTCCTGTTCCCAGGGAAACAGGGAGCAAGTCACCAGCTTGAGCAGCTCGGGAGAGCAGGAGCAGGAAGAGGGAAGGGAGCGCCATCTTTCAGGAGCAAGGGCCACGTGGGGCCGCACGTGTGCATGTGATGATGCCTGCTGGCATGAGCCTGTCCACCTCCAGTCCACTGGGATTGACTCAGTGGGTCTCAGACACGCAGGATGGGGAACAAAGACGGAGGGGTGTGTGTGCAAAGGTGTGATGTTGTGAAGAACTGTGGTGTCCGCTGGTCAAGGAGGAGGTGTGCATGTTGTGAGGGATGGCGAAGGGGGACAGGACAGGTGGGTTCAGAGACAACAAGCATGGAGTTGGGGGGTGCGAAGATGTGGTGGTCAGAGAGGGCGTTGCTCAGCTAGAAGTGGCAGGACCCTCCAGTCTAGGAGGACTAGAGGTTGAGGGGTGGAGAGGCTGGGATGGTGGAGAAATCATCTCACTGTTGGCAGAAACTGAGCCAGCAGCGATGCGAGGTGGAGTGACAGGGCGCCGGGCACTGCCACTTTCAGGAAGGAGTGAGGGGCGGGTACCCCAAGAGCAGGGGTGGGAGCACAGACCAAGGCCCCAGAGTCCATGCTGGAGGCTGTGGGGACGGGGATGGGGTGCAGAAGGAGGGGAGGAAGGGAGGGAGAAGAGTATAACCCAGAGGGAACACAGTAGGAGATGTAGGCAAAATCACCCACCCACTTTGGGCATATTTGCATAACCTCCTGCCCCTCATATTCCTGTTGTTACTCAAAAGGTGCCAGGTGATGTTTTAGAAGCAAATCAACCTGAATCTCAGGAGTTTGCATGAAGGGTTGTCTCCTCCACAGTGGTCTCCCCAGGGGCCCGTGGGGAGAACTCTGCCCCACATCTCTCCACTTCCTGGTGGCCAGTGGGGTTGGGGGAGGGTTGGAGGGTCCCAGGGAAGTTTCTGTGCCCTTCTGCCCACTGCCCACCAGCCAGAATCAGTAGCAGAGTGCCGCCCAAGGACAAGATGACTGGGAAGTGGGTGTTGAGAAGAGCTGGGTGTTTAGCTGGCACTAAGCATCTTTTCCATTTCTCACTTCAGCTCTCAGCTGGCTGCTGAACTCAGCATCATGGGGAATCAGGTTCTAACAGAAGGCAGAGCTATTGGGTAAGCACCAGCCTCTTAGGAGTTATTTGCAAGCTAAAAGAAGACTTCTGATCAAGAAAAAAACTGATGCTCCAAAAGGCAAGAGGCCTTAGTGGAGAAAGTGACAGACTGCAGGGGTGGCAAATTCGAGTGACCTACCTGCTTCTCCTATGTGGGCCCACCTGCCAGACTGCATTCTGGGTGCACCTGTAGATCAAGCCACTTACTGCAGGTGAGACAATTCACGTGGTAGAAATAGACAAGTGAGAAGGGCACATCAAGCTGTGATGTAGATACTAAACAAAACCCCATTTATGCTGCCTTATGCGAGGACCACATCCTTTCATGGACATTAACCAATCAATTTACCCCACACCTCCTAACATATCAGTTACTACGAGCTGAGTAATTAGAGGGCAGGGGAGGAAAGCGTGGGTGTCAGCCCAGGCGGCGTGCAATGAGGAACAGGCGCAGGAGGGACGCAGCCCCTGGTCCTCTCAGAGCATGCTGGAGGATGCTGAAAAAGCATCCTGCTCTCAGGACTCGGAGGAGACCCGCTCATCTGCCAGGCGCTCTGTCACAGAAAGCGCATTTTCGGTCCAGGGGTCATGGAGGGAGGGACTCGTGTCAGGGACCGGACGGATGGATGGTGTTCCCTGCACCTTCACCCTGAGCCTGAGCCCTAGCCCGTCTGTCATCCTCATTCGGAGCCCCGGGAGCAAGGTGGAACCCTTGGGGCCAGCGGGCCGGGAAACCATAAGTCAAGGGAAGCCTTCAGTTCCTCACCCGGGCTTCTTTGACCAGCCCCTCCCCCAGTCCTCTCCTGCTCTCTGCTGGCCCCAGATTCTGGCTGCTCTTGGTGACACATCTCCTCAGCACCCAGACAGACACACCCACCGAAGGTAACACATAGCTGCAGGATGCAGAGGGAGGTGTGAGCACGCAGGCGTATATGCATACATGCACACAGACATCTGCACACACTCATGAGTGCACGCATGAGTGTGGGTACATGTGTGCATGCTCATACACAAGCACACATATATACTCACACATATGCACACATATACACACATGCACACATTCACAAACCTGTGCACACACGTGTGGGTACATGTATGCACACTCATACACAAGCACAATGTATACTCACACATGTGTGCACACGCACATGGGAGGATGTCTTTTACACCAGGGTGAGGACCACCTGGCAGAGAAGGGGTTTGCCTTTGTTCCCTAAGTAAAGGAGGGTCCTTGAAGGTCGCAGGTCAGCAGGGGTAAGGTTAGTATCATATTTCAAGGGTTAGACTCTGGCATCAAGGTGGGAGTGTCAGGGATGTAGATTGATTGGGGCCTCTGTCCTGTCTGGGAGGACACACAGGGGCTGGGGCTCAACTGCAAGAGGGACAGAGGAACTGGACACCAGGCACCGCTGAGAGGGGAGGGGAGTGACGGACCTGCAGGGTGTGTGTGTGTTCATGTGTGTGTGCATGTGTGTGCATGTGTGTGCATGCCCGCAGGGTCAGTGAGGGAAAGGAGGGCTTCCAGGAAAACCCTGGGACACTCCCTGGGCTATCAGAGACCAGGAGGAATCACCTGAAAGACAGAAACAACGCAGCCTGATCACCACTTCCCCCACCAGGTCTGCACACAGTCTCATCAGGTTGGGTTTGCTTCCACCACCTGCTGGTTTCTCCTCTGGGCTGGTTTCCTTCTCATCTCTCAGAAGTGTGGCTGGTTTTCACACTTCCTGATTGAGCTGGGCGTTTCAAGTCAACCTGTCATTTTTATCCTCTGTGCCCAGCACAGTGCCTGGCCCAGGGCTCAGACAGTGAGAAACGGGGTGAAGGGAGTGCACTCAACCCCCTTCAAAACCTGTAGGCTAGGTTTTATGAGGTCAGGAAGTAGTCATCAATGTACAGTCCATTCCAGAATGTGACCTACCTTGGCCAAAGACACTTGTGTGCAATCATTAGTTTTAGAAACTGTTTAGAAATTACCCTGATATACCAATTCATACACTCAGCCACGTAAAACCTATTATGTGCATCCTTTGTGACTACTAATAGCTTTTGTTGTCCCTTTATCCCTTAGTGTGCATTGTATTTCCTGGTCCCTGGGAAATGGGAAGGACACACCATGATTGACTGACATCTTTGTTCAGAGTTCCAATGGACAAGTTTCCAATCAGGACAGAAAGTGGCAGACAGAGCCGTCTTCCTCACGCCACTCATTTTACTGTGCAGAAATGCAATTTTATAATTCCATTCTGGATTTAAAATATGAACCGCAAAACTATTTTCTGAAAACCCCAAACCTCAAAATCCTGTATCCTAGTTTTATATATACATACAAAATCTCAATATTTTCCTTAAATTTTCTTGAATGTCTTCATAGCAATTTTTCCAGAGACAATATTATAAACAACTCCATTATTGTCATGGGTCACTTTGAAAATGCGTCATTTAATTAAATGATCTAGGCAAATCCTTCTGACTCACCGCTTCTCCCATTAAAAAAAAAAAATTAAAGCATTGAGTGATATGTATAAGGCTTCCCAGGTGGCTCAGTGGTAAAGAATCTGCCTGCAATGCAGGAGACCCAGGTTTGATTCCTGTGTTGGGGAAGATCCCCTGGAGAAGGAAATGGCAACCCACTCCAGTATTCTTGCCTGGAGAATCCCACAGACAGAGGAGGCTCAAGGACTATAGTCCATGGGGTCACAGAGTCAGACACAACTGAGCACATGTATAAGGCAGGCCACATTCTCTGATCCAGGCGTGGTGAAGCCATAACTAAGTGGGACTATGACTACGTTAGGTGCAGTTCCTGTTTTCAGTAACCTGCCCCCTTCAGCAGAAGTGGGGCTGTCTCACCCCACCACCCCCCACACAATGAGGAGGTCACTGGACATTTTTCCTCCTCGGTGGGACTCGTGGCAGCCCACGCAGCTGACTCAGAGTCAGAGGGAGTCATTTCAAAAAGGTTATCATTATCCTGACAAAATGCGATGGAGGTATGCGTGATTCATTTTTTAAGGGAGCCGTCAGCAAACGAATGAGGCAGGGCTGCGACAGCCTGGCTCCGTGTCCCTGTGATGCTAATTACTAGAGACACGTGCACAACACACCAGGGGTCTTACCTCGTTCGGGACCACTGATGAGCACAGGCAGCCTCCGGACATCCTTGGCCTGGGGAACTGTTCTCAGCACTGAGGGAGGGGGCCGGGCTGCCTTCCTGGCTGCCTGCATCATCAATTCACAACTGTGCTCCTTGCCTTTGTTTTCTTTCCTTCCGATTTTTTCCTTTCTTTCTTGACCTTTCTCCTGCGCTGTTTCACAGATGCAGAACCTCAGGACAGGCTCCATCTTACGAAGGCTCTTTGTTTAGGGTTTTCTTTCTGCATAAGACAGCCTCAGAAGCCCTGCGTGTTGCTGTTACTAGATAACAGGTGAAAGTCACTGTTTCGATAGGTCTTCGGGGCTTCCGCCCACCTCCAGAAGGAGAACCACCTCTTCCCATAGTGTAATCTGAGGACTAAAAACCCTAGGTGTGAAACACTGAGCACAGTACCTCGGTGTAGGTGAAGTACTTGTTACCCAGGAGTTATTAGTTGTCACCAAACTTCATCTGAGCATGTGAAAATGTGTTAATTCAGATGCTGCATTTGTGGAATCACTCTTCCCTCTGGTGTGTAAGGTCATCAGTGTAACTAGATGAACCATCCAGAGCTCTGTGCTGTAGAAAAGAGTGACTGGCGGTAGAACCCTGGGATAAGTGCAATAAAACATCTCAGCCTCTCAGTATCACCAACAAACCCTACTGAGCCCCTCACCTTCCCAAGCCTAACCTTCCAGGTATCGCAGGTACTCAGTGCATACCTGTGGAATGACCCCACCAATAATGAACAACTCTGATATTTTCACTTTCTTGGACAGGCGTACACTTCCTAGTAAAGATGGCATAAGTGTGAGTATATGTCTTGATAAGATATTTTAGATGATTTTTCCCAAAATATGATCAATTTTCACCATATTCATATTTTGAAGTTGCAGTATTTATTTATTTTTTAATTGGAGGAAAATTGCTTCACAACGTCGTGTTGGTTTCTGCCATACAACAAGGAGAGTCAGCCATGACTCTCCTTGACACATCTGTTCCCTCCGTCTTGAGCCTCTCTCTTTCCCCATCCCAACCCTCTGGGTCATCACAGAGCCCCAGGCTGGACTCCCTTTTGAAGTTACAGTATTTTTTTTATTAGGACTTTATTCAGCTTAGTTGGTGAAAGGTCGCAAACTAAAGGCTGGTATTCAAGTGAGACCTGGAGACAGGCTTTGTTTAGAACGCTCAGATATTCTACAAAATGAAACCTACAATTTCCATTTTCATAGGGAAAACAAATTTCTGGCTTCTCTTTAAAAGTCAAGCCCAACCACGGGGGCCCCTCCTCCTCCAGGGCTTAAGTCTGAGGGGTTGATTACTTGTTCAGGTGGAATGCATCTCCCCAGTGTGCCTACCACCCCCTACCCCACCCCAGGACAATATCTGCACACAAACACTTGTTTCTGGCACGATTTCTCCCCATGTCACCTTCAGGGACCTGCAGGCACCTGGGGTGGGAACTCCACAGAATGTAGAATGATTCTTAGAAAAGTGAAATATGCCTCTTAGGTTAAGATCAGCTTTTGAAAATAGCTTCGATACATGCCTTTGATGTATATCACAGTTCTTCAAATATAGTTACATTAAATTGTTGTTGTTTAGTCACTCAGTAGTATCTGAGTGTTTGTGACCCCATGGACTGTATGTGGCCCACCAGGCTCCTCTGTCCATGGGATTCTCCAGGCAAGGATACTGGGGTGGGTTACCCTTCCCTTCTCCAGGGGATCTTCCCGACCCAGGGATCAAACTCCCATCTCCTGCATTATCAGGTGGATTCTTTACTGCTGAGCCACTGGGGAAGCCCATGTTCAATAATTTCAAAATATTTTAAATTTTGATATTTTTAATGTATAGTGAGCTTAAAAGTTCATTATTAGTCTGGTATGTTTAAGGGGCTACTAAATAAAATGGAATATGTTTCTCTAAGATCTGGGCAGGATCACAATCCCAATTTAGTCAGAACTTACAGCCTCCTGTGATGTTCAGTGAGATTTCCAAGGGATTCTCACACAGTAGACAGCCTTGTATTGCAATGCAATTTGGGGTTGAGGACGTCAGGCAGAGTGAAAATTCAGTCGGGATGAGCTATGCAAATTCTCTAGAATAGTATTCTGTCCACTTTCAGGTGGAAAACCATCTCAGAAGTTTCTGACTTAAAAAATCAGCTAATACAGTCCCAGGGTTGTTCATGCAATTTTTTCCTCACACATCTATTCTTTTTTCTTTAACCTAGGAAGTAAAAAAATACATACTTTAATAGTTTTCTGTGACAACAAAGCCTCATTATTCTGCAAGTGTGTGTTCACACTTATAAGTAAGAGAGGAGGGAAAGGAATATTGGAGGGTTTATTTCACAGAAAGAAACAACTTCAAGTAACAATTAGCATTTGACAGTTCACGTTCTATTGAAGAAATAGATCACAAGTTTAAAATATCACGAAAACAAATGATAATCCTATTTCCGAGCTCACACATCTCCCAGGATGCTTGTAAGACTAACAAGAGGGAATGTTTGTGACACATAATCATTATTCACATGCCCAATCATTACAGAGAAATATTTCTGGAAAATTGATGGAAAGGATTCTGAGTGCATTGCCTCTGGCCATAATATTTATTATGGGCTAGGTAGAGAGAAAGTATAATATAACATATCCAAACCTTTTAGCATACAAAAGAATGATAGGAAATTTTTTTTAGTTATTGACCCAAACACATCGTAATTTTTAAAGCTACTCTTGTAAATACCATTCTGTTATTTCTACAAGCAACATTTCTGTAAATTGGCTACAGTTAAATGTCAGCTAATAAATGTAAATAAGAAATAATTGTTAGAAGATAAATAAGTGAAATGAGTGTATAGACGATCACTTACAGTCTGACAGATTCTTTATTTATAGTCACCACAGTCAGCTTTGGGATGTATTCTTGAACCACACAAATATGTGTGATTCACAGATTACCCCATTTTCTTAGCTGAAACGTATTTTCTGAAGCATTTTCAAAGTAACTACTTTATTTGTTTTCCAGGAAAATCTAACAAAGACAGTGTCCGTATAACTCCATTATCTACTAGAGAGGGGAAAAAAGTCCCATCTTGACCATAGCAACTGTTGTTTTACTTTGTTCCTAGAGAGGACCACCACTCTCAACTAAAAAGATGTTAAAAAATAAAATACAATGAGTTTTCAAAATTGCTGGGACAAAAAAAACTGACTGATGTGAGTTCTATAAAATCACTTCCCAAACAGCAGTTAAAGAACATGTACAACTGAGTGGACTAAATGTTTGAAGAAATACTTCTTTAAGAACCTTAGAGAATATTTTGATGTTCTAGTAATCTGATTCAAGACAGTAAAGTTACTTAGCAGGAACTTGGAGGATCCAGAGAAAGGAGAACTGATTGTATCTCTTATGATCCCTCTCAGAGATCTACGTCTTAGCAGAAGTCAGTCAGCAAATAGTTAAATCAAACTGCTGAAGGAAGTGTACTTTGCACATGCTTGGGACATCTCATGAGCTGTAAGTGACTAGTTCTGACTACATGGAAGAGGCAGAATAGCATTCTTGCCCTAGTGTAGGTTCGAGCCACCTCTGCGTGGATGTTGGCTAATGAAGTACCCATGTGAATTTTTGTTTCCTGAGAAAAAATAAGCTCTGGGTGGATTCTAATGTTTGCATAAATATTAAGATGAAGCATGAAATTCCCAATGATACTCGCAGCAGTGATGAACTTTACCTGACAAAAGAAGCTTTTTTGTTAAATATATGTTTATTTGTAAAATAAATACATGTTCACTTTCAATAAATGCATATATATATATGTACATGGTGTGTGTGTGTGTGTGTTTGTGTGAAAATAAATTTGTCCCATAACCCACAACCCAGAAATGACTGGTATTGTCTTTCTGGAGAATTCCCCTTTTATTACCAATATTATAAATGAGGCTATTGTTCATGAAGTATTGTATCTTGTTTTTCCTAATAATATCATACAATAAGCAGTATCCCATGCAGTTAGAAATTCTTCCAAATAACCATTAAAATTACACAATCTGCAACCCTATGTGTTTCCTGTATTCTTTGTTCCTACTGTAATGAATGAATGATATACAATGAACATCTTGGTACACAATTTCTGTTCTAAATTTGGAAATATGCCCTTGTATTAAATGTATTCGATGTCCATGTAAAATTCCTGGGTTAAGTCTTTGGAAAAGTTGAAGACTTTGACACAAATTGAATGTTTTTACAAAAAGGGGGAGCAGTTTCTATAGCCCCAGAAGTCAATCGAAATGCTTGTTGTGTCTCCATCAACACTGAGCATTCTTACTGAAAGAGAGCTGGTTTCCCTCCTCCCAGGACAAAAGGCACTAATTGATTGTCACTTTACAAAGTGTGGTCCTGGTGGGATTTTGGTGTTGATAGAACTTCATATGCATAGACCTGTGGGGATGAGCAAACTGCTGAAGGCTTCCCCAGATACATCAGGGACTGCAGCTGTTGCCTTAAGTCTCCCCTTGTTGCCCATCCAGGTGCCCAGATGTGCAGCCTTTACAGCCTATATGTAGCTCACACTGAGCTGCTGTGTCTGACAGTGTTTGGCCAGCAGGTTTGGCCAAACACTTCTTGAGCCATCTCCTGAAAGCAAAAACTAGACCGTATTATTGTCATAAAGAAGGACACTTCTTCTTAGGGTTTGACATCATTTTGAAGGATGAAATAATAGCTCAGCAGTTACTGTGGGATGTGGGTGGGGAAGCCGGGGCCTCCTCTGTAAAGAAGACTTGGTGGGGCACAGGAGCCTGGGAGTGGGGGGGGGGAACAGTGCTGCAGGAGCTGCTGTTTGGGGTCCTGACCATGCCGGGGCCGGTCAGCTTTCCTCTCCTTCTCTCTGCTCCTCTTTGGCACATTATCATTGCTGTGCAGTCACTAGGTCCTATCCGACTCTTTGCAACCCCATGCACTGTAGCACACAAGGCTCCATGAGCAGGTGAGTGCAATTCTAAGGGCCCTTTCATCCAATTACTTCTGCGCAAAGTTCCAATTTTCAGAAGAGGTGAGGAAGGTCCAGCCCCACTTCCTCTACTGGTTTGTTTCAGCCCCATCACTGGGAGGGGTCACAATAGAGCCCACCCGACCACATGGACCTGCCCCTCCCATAGAGGCTAGGAGTGGGGACAATTTATCCCAAAATGTGTTTATGAGAAGAGGATCCATCCTCCAGTAAATGTGAGCAGAAAGCAGGCATGTACAGTTTTATGTGCATGTAGGTTTAATTACAGGACAAAAAGGACCATATAAATGGGCAGCTTTGCCTCATAATTTGTGGGTTGTAAGTTGTCCTTCCAAGAATCCAGACTGTCACTCTGTGAATTTTAAAATGATATTATAACCAAGGCTTTAAAGGGCATTTTAAATTGTGTTATTTAAATTAAATGCTAATCAAAATTAAATATTAATTAAAATTCTGGGTTGTTTATCTATTTAGTAGTTTGGTCTCTCTAAAATGTCAAAAACTGATTATTTGGCTAATAAATGCCACAAATAATTCTGACATTTTCTTAGCCAAGGTGTCAGTTAAGAAACACTATGTGATGAAGACAGAGAACAGAAAAGTTGTTGCTTAAACTTTTCTGCTTTTCTGTAGGATATTTGACACAAAAGATTGTCATTATTAAAAATAAAGCTAGCCTAAAATTTAAGGAAAAATTGGTATATCATCTATAATTTTGGATAAGAAGCACATAATTACAGTTTTTGCCTACTGTGGAAAAATATCTCTGAGGGTTTTGAGAAAACATTTTCAAGAGGGTTGGGATGCATCTTTCAGATGACACATAGAATAGCTTTCCATCAAGGGGCCTTTTCTGAGGTCTTTTCAGTAATGTGACTTAATCAAGGATTAAAATAAGGTTGGTGGGTCCAGGTAGGCTTCTGAGGCCTTTAGTCAAGTTTCAAAGCCTATTAAATTTAAGAGACAAATTGTCTTGTCATCAAGACTCCTTCATTGAAACTCCTTCGTTGAACCTTTGCTATGTCTAATTCACCACATTTGTGGAGTATTATTGTTCTTACTGGATGGTAGAACCAAGGCCTTTTACTCAACCTCTAATTATTTAGAATATTTAAAATATATTACAGATTTAGATTTCTCAGTGGTATGTAAATGGTTATCTGTACAAGAAATAACTGGTTGACCCTGATTAACAATTTTGTCTGAGGTGTCTACATCTATTCCTAGTGATTCAAGCCAAGTTTCACTCATAGTATGTTTGCAACATAAACATATGTCATGAAATCAGCCTTGAAAATGTACTCCATAACCTTTAAATTGTGTTGGATGGAGTAATTCAAAATTTGCAATTTATTGAAGGTCTTTCTATTTTGTATTTTGTCTGGAATTATTTGTTTGTCAGAAAATAGGTACCTGACACGCAGCAGGCAGGCAGGCGAGCATTGGTTGACTGGAAGAATGAACCCAGACATCTCTTTACACTGTGGGTTTTCAAGTCCACAGGAAAACCAATGGCTTTCTGTTCCCCTAAATCCAGAAGCACCTGGAGATAAAACCCTCCTCCAAAGACAGACACAGAACATCTGTGAGAAAGTGGTGGTGACCGAAGGATGCCAACCGCCCTTTCTACTCCTCAGGATAAGGACCTGGTCAGGGGGCATTTCCGCTTATCAAGTGTGTGTCAAAAACCACACGGGAATATCACGTTTCCAGTAGTTGTTACTAAGAAATCAGATTTACACACACAGAACAGCAGAGACCATGGGTTTTACAAACAATCTAATAAACCCGAATGCATATTTTCTTTACATTAACAATAGACTAGTTCTCATTGACCCTTGAAAAAAATATCCTAGTTAGAAATCTACTGCTTTTATTTAAGAAGACCTAACCAGGAGATGCAAAATGGATTGTTTACCTATAAGTTGTCAATATACTCTGTAATCCGTTGTATTGGGAAGAAACAGATGTGAGGCTTGCTTGTTTCCTGACAAGCACAAACAACCGCCAGCACATCACTGATGCTCTCAGTGTGTCACTTAGAATACTTTTTCTTTAAAGGTGACAGTTTGCTCCTGCTGTGTCAAGACACATTGAAGTCAGTTCCCTTTGGCCAGACACAAACATCACAGGCACCTGCCTGGTGATTTTTCAGAGACAGTTATTTGAAATTGCTTAAGATGCTACAAGCGCATCATGGTTTTAATAAACTTTCTAAAGTGGAGGGTGGAACTCCTTGGGTGCTCTTCGTTCTTGATGTAAAAAACGTTGTTTTCAGTCAATGGCAGGTGCCTCTCATCTTACCTTTCCTTGTATTCAATTTCCTTCATCACTTTGTAGAGAACCTTTTCCTGAAATTACGTAATTAGAATAAATATGTCAGCTGTAAAGACTGGACACCGCTAAGGCCCATGCAAAGGTAGGGCAAACAGAAAAGTCATTGTGTTTCAGTCGATATTTTTAAGACAAAATATTAATTTATATAATGTTATTTGCTTTTTATTGTGTGTCTTTGTGATGGTGATATTATTACTACTAATAGCTATTAACTATTCACTGAGCCCTTGCTGTGTCAGCCATTGTTCTCTGGGTTTCTCACAAGTTGATAGCTCAGTTGGTAAAGAATCTGCCACAATTCAGGAGACCCCGATTCGATTCCTGGGTCAGAAAGATCCACTGGAGAAGGGAAAGGCTACCCACTGCAGTATTCTGGCCTAGAGAATTCCATGGACTGTATAGTCCATGGGGTCGCAGAGTCAGACACGACTGAGCAACTTTTACTTTCATTTTCACTAGTTCATCCAACTGTCAGAATTATTAATATTCTCAAAGCCCAATCACCCCTATTTTACATTAAAGAAACTAAGCAATTCTGTAAATCTTTTGTTTCACACTGAGGTCCAGGTGTTTGAAATTTCAAGTAGGAGAAGCAAGTTGGTCCCCTGGGAGGCTGGTAGACTCTCCTCTTCAGGGATCAAATCTTTTGCAAACATTGATTACCAAAGAGAGGGGACCCATGAGTTGGTCACTCTCACAGTCCCATGAGAAATGCAGACTGAAAGCCCAAGTTCTCCGATCTGCCAGGGTGACGCCTAAAGATACTATTTTATGCAAATATTCAGTTCAGTCGCTCAGTCACGTCTGACTCTTTGTGACTCCATGGACTGCAGCACACCAGGCTTCCCTGTCAATCACCAACTCCCAGAGCTTACTCAAACTCATGTCCATTGAGTTGGTGATGCCATCCAACCATCTCATCCTCTGTTGCCCTCTTCTCCTCCTGCCTTCAATCTTATGCAAATATTATTCTCACTTAATTTAGATGATGGATCTCACTAGAATATGGGTGATCTCTCTGTTTTGTAATTTCCTCTCAATTTACCTTTGAGAGGCTATTGTCTTCCTTTAATCTTGTTTTTATTTAATTTTTACTTTCTTTAACATTCAGAGGCCTGAAACTGGTTTTTCTTTTTTTTTTTAATTAGTTTATTTATCTATTTTTTAACTTTACAATATTGTATTTGTTTTGCCATACACTACCATGAATCCACCATGGGTATATATGTTTTCTCCTTCCAGAACCCCCCTCCCACCTCCCTCCCCATCCCATCCCTCCGGGTTATCCTAGTGCACCAGCCCCGAGCACCCTGTATCATGCATCGAACCTGGACAGGCGATTCGTTTCACATATGATAATTTACATGCTTCAAGTGTGGGTCTGAAGAGACTCTTCTGAGTTTGGTCTGTTAAGTGCTGCAAGCTTCTCCACTCTTCACGTCTCATCCTGCATCCTCAACCCCTTAATCTGGTAGCAGGTCCCACCACATGCCTGGAATGTGAGATTTCTCCAAGAGAAGATTCATGCTCTCCTGGGCCTCCACGTCCTCGATCATTTTCTCCTTTGTTTGGAACACTCACTCTCTCTCTTTTTTCTAGATATCACCCTCATCAGTCGACATTTAAGTGAATCATCACTTCCTCTGGAAAGTCTTTGCTGACACTCCCATGGTACAGCAAAATAACTCATTATCCATGTATATATATCCACTCTTTTGTAGATTCTTTCCCCATGTAGGCCATTACAGAGCATTGAATAGAGTTCCTGTGCTATACATATGTGCGTGTTCAATCTCTCAGTTGTGCCCAACTCTTTGAGACCTCGTGAACTGTAGCCGGCCAGGCTCCTCTGTCCGTGGAATTTTTCAGGCAAGAATACTGGTGGGCTGCCATTTCGTATTCCAGGGGATCTTCCCGACCCAGGAATTGAACCCACATCCCCTGCATCTCCTGCATTGGCAGGCAGATTCTTTACCATTGAGCCCCTGGGAAGCCCATGCTATACAGTAGATCCTTATTAGTTATCTATTTTACACACAGTAGTGTGCATAGGTCAATCCAACCTCCCAATTTATCCCTCCCCCCTAAGCTCCCCACGGTAACCATAAGTTTGTTTTTTACATCTGTGACTCTACATCTGCTTTGTAAATAAGCTCATCTGTACCATCTATTGGAGAAGGCAATGGCACCCCACTCCAGTACTCTTGCCTGGAAAATCCCATGGATGGAGGAGCCTGGTAGGCTACAGTCCATGGGGTCGCTAAGAGTCGGACACGACTGAGCGACTTCACTTTCACTTTTCCCTTTCATGCACTGGAGAAGGAAATGGCAAACCACTCCAGTATTCTTGCCTGGAGAACCCCAGGGACGGCAGAGCCTGGTGGGCTGCCGTCTATGGGGTCGCACAGAGTCGGACACGACTGAAGCGACTTAGCAGCAGCAGTACCATCTATATTCTGCATAGAAGCAATAGCTAGGTCTTCTTTCTCTCACGTGTCAGGGCAAGGAGGCAAAATGCAGAGTCTCTGTCCTTAAGACGTTCCTTTGAGATTTCAACAACCTTTTATTTTTAAAGACGTGTTATTGAAAATCAGTGCCTCTTGTTTAAGACTGTTCAGGGATGGAAGGAAGAGCTGAGAATGTCAGAATGTGTCCTCAAGTACACATATTCCTATTTCCCTAATGAGGAATAGTATAGGAAATACCCGCTGTGGATGTAAACATATAAACAGGATCTGGTCATGGAAAAGTCACCTGAACATCTTAGAGCTGTCCATTTCCAGGGTGAAACCAGAAAACTGTTGAATTAGGGCTCAGTGTTCCATATACAATGAATGACTTTATGACAAAAGGGGGCTTTCAGACCTAGAAAATATTTCCCAAATGAGCAGATCACAGTTTTACAAAATAATCATGTGCTTTTCATGATAAAGTATTTTCTATTCAGATATTACAGAAGTAATTTCACATTTTCTTTACTGCCAAACTTTTCAGATACTTCAATATATTAATATGTATTATAAACCTATGATATCAAGACAAAGTATTTTTTAACTCTTGATCACTTTTCACAAGGCATGTCTATCAGCTAATGAAGGGAAAATATAACATAGCTACCTTTAGAAAGTTTAGAAAGTTTGAGGGTTTGATGAGGAAGAAGTCTGATTTTCAACAATGTAAAAGGAAACCAAATTTAGGAAATTTAATAATGATGGACTAGGAAATATTCATGGAATTTTAAAACCTTCTTGATACTGTTTTTGTAACATTCCCAAGTGTGACATTTTTATAAGCCCGGTCAGTTTCCTTTTTGGTGGGTAGGGACACTCTGGCTGCCCCAGATTGAAAACTGTCCTTATAAAATGTAGGTGTGTCACAGTAAGAGATAGCCTGTATTTCATCCTCTGCTTCATTTGTAGAAAGATATAAATCCAAGTAAGACGAGAGGAAGTCGCTGTCACCGCCACACATTCTCTAGCGAGATCCCTGACCTCAGAGCCTGTTCTGCACACCATGTTCACGGCATCACCTTACAACTCTAATTTGTGGTGCTGCCATGTCTGTTTTCACCTTGTCTTACTGTCAAAATGAATTAGGAAAAAGTGAGAAATCGTTAGGTCTTTAAGGGATTCTTGCAAACACTTTCTACTAAGGGGAAAATGAGAAGCCTGGCATAAACATTTCCAGTTGTTTCTATGAGCAAGTAGCAGTACCTGCTAAAGAAGGATTCTCCCCCAATTATGAATTTTTCCACGGCAAGACACTCCCATTGGACCAATTCAAGGCATGACAGATAGATACACACAGATTTCTTTATTCAAGTCAGTCGCTGGGGCTGCTGTGAAGCTGTTAATCGTCACTTAACCTATTTGTGAAATGAGCAATGTGTAAATTCAATTCAGTTAATATGTATTGAGAAATCAAAGGGTGCACAGTGCTGCACAAGGAACCACGGGCCAGGCAGTGAAGAAGGCGCCTCCTGCCGGGTCCTTCTTACCTTGTGGAGCCACCGCCAGGCACACAGCCTGTGACAGCCCAGTGCTGGTGGGGAGGGAAGTTTCACACTAACCTCTCATCTCTAACCCTCACACTTAGGTCATCCATCACCCAATCAAAGCTGCTGAACACAGGATGGAAGCCATAACAGCAAACATATGAGAGCCCATTGGATTTTTCCAGATAGGCAGCGTTTTGTTCGACTTCCATTATTTTCCCATTTTATCTCATTTTTTAAAAATCAATACTTTTATTTTAGCGAGCCAGACGATTCTAGTCTGTACCGCTTAAACACAGGAGCCATGTGGTGTCATCCCTAGACGTGATGTCAGAAAACACCAATGCCAGCCCTTCCTTCTGCTTCTACACCAGCTGCATGAACTGAGCTGTTGGCGGGGTTTCTGAGACGCAAAGACTTAACCTGCAAAGACAGTCTATTCTGTTCCCCAAACATGGAGAATGAAATGAAATGGTGTCGGGGCAGATTTTATGTTCAGCATTATGCAAAATGTAAATGCTGAAACTAGAGACCTCAGTTGAGAGAGTAAGCTGACTGTAGCTGCTGTCCTACTGTGCACAGCTTTACTTCAAATGACCCCTTTGTTTGGAGAATTTTTTGCACTCTTTATGCAAACTTGTTTCTGACCCTATGTTTTCCTGAAGCAATGGTTCAGTGTTCAGTGTGATTTTCTGAAATGTTATACTTTCAAAAAACCAAGTTGTTCTCCAACTTGTGGAGAAAAAGACAGATGGTTACCATGTAATTATTTTTCAGTGTTTACATTTTTCTCCCATGATATATATGTGTGTGTGCATATGTATACATCTTTTTTTAATTTTTGAAAGCTGATAACAGTTAAAGGAAAAATGAGCATTTAATTGTAATATTGCAAAGAGCAACATTTGTCAGTTGGTGAGACTAATCCTTCAGTCTGAATGTAAGTAGCTTATGTTACTATTTTTATTCTACCAAGAGATGTCATGGCTTTAACAATGACATTGTTTTTAAGCTTCAGTGGTATATTCATAAGGTCGTAACTCCTACAGAACCAATGTCCTTCTGTGTGTGATACTGTTATATCACTTGCCAGGTGAGCTGCCCCTAAGGACAGCTCACAACTTGGTGACTTTAAAAATAAAACGAAACAGGTGACTTTAACAAATATCTTATTTTTTAAAGCAGTTTTAGGTTCACAGCAAAATCCAGAGGAAGGTGCAAAGATATACACATCCACTGCCCCACCACCATCAACATCCCCAGCAGGTGGGACATTTGTTACAACTGATGAGCCTATACTGACAAGCCATCATCACCCAGAGTCCAGAGTGTACCTTAGGGTTCACTTTTGGGGTCCTTGGTGTCATATACGTCTTATGGGTTTAGACAAATGTGGCTCGATCCCTGGGTCAGGAAGATCCCCTGAAGGAGGAAATGGCAACCCACTTCAGTATTCTTGCCTGGAAAATCCCATGGACAAAGGAGCCTGGTGGGCTACTGTTGATGGGGTCACAAAGAGTTGGACATGATTGAGCATGCATGTGCAGACACACACACATAATCATATCCTTCATTACAATGTCATCCAGAGAAGTTTCACTGCCCTAAAAATCCTCTGTGTTCCACCTGTTTATCCCACCCTCCCATTTAAAACCTGAAAACCAGCGACCTTTTTACTGTCTGCATAATTTTACCTTTTCCAAAATGCTGAGAAGCTGGAATCATACAGTACATAGCATTTTCAGAATAGCTTTTCTCACTTAGTAATATATATTTTCTTTTCTTCCGTGTCTTTTCATGGTTTAATAATTCATTTCTTTTAGCATTGAATAATATCCCATTGTCTGAAAGGATCACAGTTTATTTATCCATCACCTACCAAAGGACATCTTAGTGTCTTCCTGGTTTTGGCAATTATGAGTAGAGCTGCTATAAACATCCACACACAGGTGTTTTTGTGGGCATAAGTTTTCTGCCTCTTTGGATAAATACCAAGGAGTGTGATTGCTGGATCCTATAGTAAATAGCATCTCGCTTCATCAGAAAATGAAAGAGGGCAAAAGAGAATGGGTAAGCACAACAGAAGTCAATCTAAGATGTCACATCTCATCACTTTTGTTTCTTTGGCTGTGCCTGCAGCTTGCAAGATCTTAATTCCCTGACCAGGGATCGAATCTGAGGCCCTGGCAGTGAGATTACCAAGTCCTAACCACAGGACCACCAGGAAATTCCCCAAGCCCATCACTTTTGCCATTGTCTGTTCTTCAGAAGCAAGTCAATAGGTCCGGCATCCCCAATCCTACGGGAGAGGATAACACGGGAAAGAAATTCCAGAGAGCAGGATTATTGGAACTATTTTATTTTTAAATTTTTTTCTTGAAGCCTAACTGATAGACAATATTATATTGGTTTCAGAAATACTACATAGTGATTCAGAATTTATATATTTTACATGGCAACCATCAAGAGAGTCTGGTAACCACCTGTCACCACTATAACTGACTACATACCCTGTGTGGTGCAGTACCTCCCTGGGACTGATTTATTTTGCAGCTGGACGTTTCACCTCTTCATCTCCCTCACCTGCTGCCCTCAACCCCCATTCTTCTCTCTAGCCACCATCAGTTTGTTCTCTGCACCTATGAGTCTGTTTCTGTTGGGTCATGTGTGTTCATTTATTTCATTTTTTAGATTTTGTCTGTAAATAAAATCAAAGGGCATTTTTCTTTCTATTTCTCTGTCTGACTTGTTTCACTTAGCATAATACCCTCTAAGTCCATCCATGTTTTCCCAAATAGCAAGATTTCATTCTTTTTACATCTGAGTAATATTCTATTAATTATATAGTGATATATGTATATATATATATTCTTATTCATCTATTGATGGACACTTAGGTTGCTTCCATGTCTTGGCTATCATAAATAGAGTGGCCGTGAACACTGAGGTGCATATATTTTTTCAAGTTAGTTTTTTTTCTTCAGATAAGTATCCAGGGGTGGGATTGCTGGATCATGTGGTAGTCCTATTTTTAATTTTTTGAGGAGCCTCCACAAGGTCTCCACAGTGGCTGTCCCAATTGGCATTCCCCACAAGGGTCCCCTACTCCATTGGAAACATTTTAGAAGCAAACTGTCACAATAAACAGAAAGAAACAAGCAAGTCACGAAAATTAATCAATCCTTGAAATTCTATGATTGGGTCATGTTTTATTTCTTTCTTTTCAGTGTTCATTACATGTGTTTTCTTTAGAATTAAATTTTTATACCTACTAGGCAGCTAAGTACTTGGACTTGTTGATAAAAAATAAGAAAGCAATCATTTTACCAGGTAGATAAAACCTTTGAATATATTTATCAAACTCTGTTCATATATCCAGGTAATTCTCATTTCAGAGCCAAGAGCAACTTCAATTAATGGCAATTTCTTTTTTCTAATCTAAATAAAAGTATATTCCCATATATGTCTGCACTTATTTTTGAATTGCCAATTTCTTAAGCTTCAAGGCATTTAGAAGTTTTATAAAAATGATTAACTGATTAAGATACTTTTTTCTCTTTATTCAGGCTTTAAAAGAACAATGCAAGATTTTATTGTTCTTTTAATCCACCGCAATTGTTGCAAGTCTACACCTTAATTAAATTATTTTTTTAAATCAAAACTCACTCCTTCAGTTGAGATTCATAAATAATGGTAGTTCTTAAAATGCAATCAGCATATGATGAAAAAAAGACAAATAATGATATTTCAGTGACTGCTCAAGCTATCTCAAGCTATGAAGTTATCATTTAAATAGCTTCTAAGTGTTCCAAAATGAAATGCTAGCAAATGATAATGATGGCAATTTTAGTCTAAGTATTGATTTTGATTTATTTCTTGCATCTCAATTAATAATAGTAGACTATAAGCAAGCTTACTTCTAGTTTGTTCATATATAACAATGTATGGATAAAATGTGTCCATTACCAAATTCACTAGTGCTAAATTTTGAGAATTTGGCTTTAGAAATAATAATATTTGCATGTACTCAGTGTACAAGCAAACTTTACTTCAACAGGAATTCTGGAAAGACAAATAGATATTTTGTCATCTGTGTATACCCTGCCTCTCTCAAAGTGTAATTTAGATCACTCAAAGGAAGATTTAACAAAACTATCAAATTAAGCAAAACTGAATAAAGATACCAGGACAAAAAGAAAAGATAAAGTAGCAAGTTCAACATGTAACTGTTGGAAAAAAAGAGAGAAAGAAGGAAGAGAAGGAGGGGGAAGCTGACAAGAGGAAAATAGCAAACTATATAAAATAAGAAATAAGAGGAAAAGAAAAAGAATAAACGAAAGAAAAAAGGAAAACAACGATACAAGTATATTCAATAAATTCCATAGGTGGAAAATAACACCTGCAAAAATGACTTGTTTGCAGTGAAACTCTTCTTACAGAGTCGCCCACGTCCATCTCCAGGTTAGCCTGGAGGAGACTGTCTTCTTGGGACTGGCTTGAAATGCGGCTGGAATTGCCCAGATGTCTGAGACTTTATTTCACTAATAATTCCCCTGAGGCCCTTCAGAGAGAGGCTGTGCAGGCTAATTTTGCAGCAATAGGAGCATTTCTAGTTGCTTCTTCATGTGAACCTTGACCTTTCATTCCCTGACATGAAAATGAACTTGAAGCTGAGTCTTTTGTGTTTCCAATCTTAGAACAGCAAGCCTCTAGATACAGAGGAGTGATTTCATGGAAGGAGGGCATATAGAGAATTTCAACAGGCCAGTCTCAAGGGATGGGCTTCCTTGATGGGCTGCCATGCCCTCTCCCAGGCAGTTATCACAGACATGTACATAAGGCCTAGAGTGTACTTCTGCAAGTTGCATGGTGAGGTTATTACAACCAAGAAATAGAGTCAGTCACAGAACCAGCAATCTGGGTTAGCATCATTTTAATTGAAACTATTATCTTCCCCCAAAGTGCAAATAACTTTGTGGAGAGTTATTTTCTGCATAAAAATTATGCCATTAATTTTTTTCACTTGAAAAAGAATGAAATTGTGTAAAAAAAAAAAAAAGCAAAGTAAAGATCACTTGTTATTAGAAGACCAAATGTAATTTAATTTTGACAACTTGTTGTCCAAGTCATCTATCCTTATTCTTTGATTTGATGAATGCATTATTTTGCAAAAATGAATTGTGAAATTTTTATAAACCTGATTTGTTCAGTTAGTATATCAAGAGCATAGTAAAACATCCTTTAATGTATCCTCAAAGAATTTTGTACTTTCTCATCATTTTATCATTGTTGAGGAGTTTAGATTATACCTACTGTTTTGTTGTTTTAAGGAACACTGCACAAAATGATATTTCTAATCCTCAAATTCATAAAATTATGGCCCTAGTAGTCTTGCCTCACAAATCTACCTTGCCTCGCAAATCCATCTTCAGCTGCTATTTCTCCCACACAGCAAGACAGAGAATTTTGGTTACAATAGATTAAACAAAGGTTATATTTATTAACCCTTATTTAATCATCACAGTCAAGCAAACAGCTTTAATCAGAAGAATAGAGCTGAAGCATAATATTTAAACTGTGCATAAAAATACGGCATTTAATCTAATCGAGTCAGCCGACAATGAGCTTGCCACATTTAATGTTTGCTCTTCAAACCTGGAATTCATTCCTTCTGTCACTCTAATTCCTGAACCCAATTTGGAAATAGTTTGCATTATATGCTATCTCACAGCTCTTTCTGTTTGCTAACCAAACAGAATATGTTTGAAGACTTTGTCTTCCTGAATGTGACATTGTTAAAAATCAAAGGTGTTTTACAGTTACAGCTGCTGGTGGAATAAGGGACTCATTTCTTAAAGATAACTTAAAAATACACAGAGAGAGAGAGAGACAGAAATAGTCCTGATTCTTTCTCTACTACTTTATGCTTTAATAACTGAAGTAAAACACACACACACACATATGTACATACATATACAATATATATGTGTATGACAGGAGTTGTTTTCTCATCTAAGGAATCCTGTCCAAAGCAAACATTCCAAGTAGAGGAAATTGTGAGTGTGCAGAGAACAGAGAAGAAAATAGTGCTTCTTTACAAGCAATTTACTGAGTGAAGAGAGCAAAGGAGATCGTTCGGCCCTCAGCATTTTTCTCTTTAGATTTCCCGTCACGTTGCTAGTACTTCCAGAGAAAATCCCATCAAAGGAGCATCAGTTGGAGAACCCCTCTCCCCAGTTAAGAGTGGCATGTGAGCAGGCTGATGGCAGGACCGGATGTGTCACCAGGGGAGTGGAGGTGGAAGGCTGTGAGATGGAGTCAGGGTTGCTTCCTAGAAGCTGAGGCACACTTGCTGGTTTATTCTATTCCCCCTAAAATTAGCCTTTGACTTTTGGGGTGATTTACTTTGTTTCCATTTTTTTAATTTACCTTTCTTTAATTTGTTGAACAGAAAGCTCCGGATCAGAGTCTGGTGCTGTTCTCAGCTCCAGGACAGAGCAGACGCCAAGCCTGCACTTGGGGAGCTTTGATTCCAGTGGGAACGACCAACAAAGAGAACTCAGACCCTACCTTGGCCATAAAGGCCGTGAGAAACCCCTGCAGAGGAAGGAACTAGCCTACACTGGTGGGTCATGCTGCCATTTTCAGTCAGCGGCCCGCAAATCCCGCTGGCATAGTTGTCAGTCCAGCGAGGTGCTGAGGAAGAAGAAGCAGGAAGCCAGGGAGGAATTTAGACAAACATGGGAGCCTGGAGGCCCTGGGCGGGCAGGACATGGGGCGAGCTTCAAGGGCAGAGGGTGCAGGATGAGGCCTTCAGGGGCCATTGAGGAGCATACTCACTTCTGCTAAGAGTGAAGTGGGGACCCCGCGGAGTCTGGGAAGGGGACACCTGGAACTGTTTTGTGGGAAAAACCGTAAGTCAGGAGAGAACAGGAGGGGGTCCTGACTAGAGCGACAGCATCCCACATGGAGGGGGTAGGGGACGGGCCCCGGGAATGTCCTTAGGTTACAGCTGTGAAGATTGCTTGATTGCTTGACAATGTCAAGGGAAGTTGAAAAGACATGTTTTCTCTTGCGAAACAAGCCAAAATATTCTACCAGATAAAAAGAGGCCTGGAATGTGACTGGGTTAGGGGACGGGGACAGAGATCTAGAGGTTCATGCAGGGAATCCCAGGTGTGAGATGTCCCCTTGTCATCCGAGAAGGGCTCCAGGAGACAGTTAAATAGACGATTCTAGGCTCAGGAGGTCCATCTAGTCAAAGCTACGGTTTTTCCAGTAGTCAGGTATGGATGTAAGAGTTGGACTATAAAGAAAGCTGAGAGCCGAAGAATTGATGCTTTTGAACTGTGGTGTTGGAGAAGACTTTTGAGAGTCCCTTGGACTGCAAGGAGATCCAACCAGTCCATCCCAAAAGAAATCAGTCCTGAATATTCTTTGGAAGGACTGATGCTGAAGCTGAAACTCCAATACTTAGGCCACCTGATGTGAAGAACTGATTCATTTGAAAAGACCCTGATGCTGGGAAAGATTGAAGGCAGGAGGAGAAGGGGACAACAGAGGGTGAGATGGTTGGATGGCATCATCGACTCAATGGACATGAGTTTGAGCAAGCTCTGGGAGCTGGTGATGGACAAGGAAGCCTGGCGTGCTGCAGTGCATGGGGCCACAAAGAGTTGGACATGACTGAGCAACTGAACTGAACTGAGGCTCCAGAGAGCTGGGGCCAGAAAGATGGTAGCCAGACTTGGGTGTGTTCCTCACAAAGGTCAAACTCTGCGCCTGGAGGGAGTCACCAAAGGAGTGGGTGTCCGGAGAAACGTCCACCATCGTGTGCCGGGGGTCACAAAGGACATGGAGAGACTGGGGGAGAAACAGTAAGAGTACAGCCCTGAGAGCACAGGCGAAGCAGAGGAGGGGCACCCAGGTGTGTCCAGGCAGCTGCAGGTCCAGGGGAACAAGAGCTGGGCACCGACTGTGAGGGTGGAGAGTGAGCGTCACTGGCAAACTTGGTAAAGAGGAAACAAAAGGAAAAAAAAAAACAAAATCTTACTCTTTGTGTCTGCTTGCCGAGCCATTCCACACTTGCTGGTGATGTTTTCTTTTATTTTCCAGGTGAGTTCCCTAAACCAAGCCTAACCCGAAGGTGAGGAACCTCAAGGCTGGCAAGGGAACTGCCTTGCTGCCTTTCTCCGTGTTTAATAGACATACCTCTCCTCGGCCCCGAAGGCCAGACGGTCTTACTCCAGCCCCCCATTCTTCTCAGGGAGGCTCTGGAGTGGGGTCTCCCAGTGCATCTGGCTGTGTAAGAACCCTGTCTTTTCTTGCTCCTGAGCTGTGGGTGAGCCGATTGTACCAAAACTGCCAGCATCTCCCACCCCTGCCTCTGTGTCTCTTCCTAACCCTGCTTTGTTCTTTCTAATTATCCCTGCAACCTTCCTTCTGTCCTGTTTTTCATTTTCCGGATGGAGGCCCTGACACAAAGAGAAATTAAATGCTCTCCCCGAGGCTCGTAAAGCAGAGCCACAGCTTTCAGAAAGCCACCTCCAGCGCCACACTTCCTCACGCTGGTCCTCGGCTCAGACGCCTTCACTGGCCACTCCAGCAGCGGCGGGTGTGATAATGGCCCAGTAAATCCTGTGTGGACACTCGGAAGCTGTGTCTTCCTGGAAATTACATGGTAAATAATGACATTTGTAGGGAACAAATAATTCAACTATTCGTTACCATGTCAAATGCAATTTTAAGATCTGATGAGGCAAATCTTGTTTAGGAGATGAAAACGGAGGATATAAACCAGATAATTGCCAAGTGATTAAACAGGAAGTGCCATGCGTGCATGATTAACGCAGAGAGGCCCTGGAGTGAGCGGGGATGTTCCCTGGAGTGTGCGTGTGCCCGGGGATCTCCATGCCCGGTCTGACTCACCGAGCTCTGCACGCCTTTCGGGGGACTTGGTGCACACACCTCTCTTCTCCTCCTGAAGAGTCTCCATTCTTCCCATTTCACTTCTCTGTCTGCTCCTTAACTTCCCTGGGAATCCACTCTTCTCTTCCACTCTTCGCTGCTCCTCTTTTGAGAGATTTTTCTTGCTTGCGGCTTCTGCCTTGTCGTATATTCAAGGAGAAGGAAGGTCCTCTGCTGTCATCCCATCATGAACAATCTGTAACCTATCCGTAAAGTGTCTGCTCTTGTTCATTTCCTTTTCAGCAAACCGGCTGAGGCTTCCTGTTTGCAGGAGAACACCCTCTTGCAGCCCTGAGTCAGTGTACATGTGAGTCTCAGGGCCCCTGCCCTCTGCTGCCACCACGTCCCCCGAACCCCTCTGGTCCATGTTCCTGAGGGTCTCAGGTCCCCTGAACCCCTCTGGTCCGTGTCCCTGGGGGTCTCAGGTCCCCTGAACCCCTCTGGTCCATGTCCCTGCGGGTCTCAGGTCCCCCAACCTCCTCTGGTTCATGTCCCTGCAGGTCTCAGGTCCCCTGAATCCTTCTGGTCCGTCCCTGCGGGTCTCAGATCCCCTGAATCCCTCTGGTCTGTGTCCCTGAGGGTCTCAGATCCCCTGACTCCTCTGGTCTGTGTTAGAAGTGGTCAGAGAGGCAGGTGTTCACTATTCCTCTGGACTTTTGTCCTCCGTCCCCAGCAGGTGTCTCAGGACTGCTCATAGTCCTTACACAAGGAATCAGGACATTGGACCCAGAGGCCCTATTTTCCCCAGAGTCCATAAGAAACAAAATAGAAATAATGGGGAACCGAACCCCTCGAGCAGGGAGGAAGATTAATTAGTCATCCAGAGAAACTGATATCGGGTACATCCTCCAGTGCACAGAAGCCTCCAGACACGACGGTCACCAGCTATACCATGTGGTTCTGTTTCTAGGAAATGGAGCTCACAGACTTGCAGGACAGAGAGACTGCCTCTGTGCACCTGAAACACCTCCCACAGAAATGTGCTGCTGCTGCTGCTAAGTCGCTTCAGTCGTGTCCGACTCTGTGCGACCCCATAGACAGCAGCCCACCAGGCTCTGCCGTCCCTGGGATTCTCCAGGCAACACTGGAGTGGGTTGCCATTTCCTTCTCCAATGCATGAAAGTGAAAAGTGAAAGTGAAGTCGCTCAGTCCTGTCCGACTCTTCACGACCCCATGGACTGCACCCTACGAGGCTCCTCTACCCATGGGATTTTCCAGGCAAGAGTACTGGAGTGACGGAAATGTGAGCAGTGTTCAAATGGGCAGGGGACTAGTGGGCTCTGGAGGAGCCAGACTGGGAACTAGGCTGTGACGGCATGGAAAGGGGACTGTTTGAGGTTCTGCTAGGTGCCAGGCCGTTGTAATCCTGTCACACGTGCTGTCTCATTCTGCCCTGACAGGGACCATTCACAGAGGGTGCTGCCTGCGCGCTGAGGCTCAGCCACACAAGGGCGCTCACCACCATCGGGAGAGAGGCCACGTGGTGGTTAATTTAGTGCTAATCTGCCCGGTCCACAGTTGTCACAGATCTGGTTAGCATTACCCTGAGTGTGACTGCCATGGAGTTTCTAGCTGAGGTAGCATTTGAATGGACTAAAGTAGATGCCATCCCTCACTTGGTGGGCCTTGTTCAGTCAGCTGAAGGACCGAATAGACAGAAGACAGGCTTTCTCGCAAGTAAAGAGAACTGGCCTTTGACCTGAGACATGGGCTGCTTTCCTGTCTTTGATCTTGAGCCGAAAACCTGGCTCTTCCCGAGTCTCCAACCTACAGGTCTTCGGACTCCAGCTACTCCGTCAGCAAAGCTCTCCTGGGCCTCCAGTTTGTGGGCTCACCTGCAGATTTCAGGACTTGTCTGACTCCACAACTGTGTAAGCCAATTCCTTGTAATAAATGCCTCTCTAGATAGGCGATAGATAGGCAAGGGATTCTGATTTCCTAGTTTATATATATTTATTTCTTAAACCAGACCAGTATATCTCCTACTGATTTTGTTTTTCTGGAGAACCTTGATTAATACCATATGAAGATATATGTATATATAATATATATTAATACCATATGAAGATACATATATGTTAATTCCATGTGAAATATATGTATAAGATATTAATACCATATGAATATATATAATATATATTAATACCATATGAAGATATATATATAATTTTGACCAAGTCCCCTAGTCTTCCTTTGGCTCAGTACTGCCTCATTATAAAAGTAGATTCAACTATATTGTGACAGTATTTTATTACATAACATTGGTATATCACCTTAGTATTGCCTCAGTATAAACATGGATTCTATGATTCTATGACATTTCAGGACAGCATTATATGACATGGTGCTACAGAATTGCCTCAGTATAAAATATGGAATATATTACAAGATGTTACAGTGCTACCTTAGCTTTGCTTCAGTATGCATGTGGGTTCTATGACACTGTTGCAGTATTATATGACATAATGCTATGGTATAGCCTCAGTATAAAACACAGATTACATCGCATCTCCTATCTTAAACTGCAACTTGGAGGAGAGAGGGCTGTAGCGTGCTGAGATCTGTGGTTCTGTGAAATACATACCAAGCAGGTTTGCTGTGGCCGGGACACCCTCCCACTGTAGATGTCCACTCCACATCCAGAAGGAGGGCGAGGTCTAGACCCAGCACAGCCTGGAGACACTCCCAGCATGGGGTCCCCCGTGAGCACAGTCCTTTCTGGACAGTGTCTCCGCCTTGCCCACTGTTAGGACACTGTGACACCCATCTCTGTGGGACGGTTTGGATGAGTTATGCTGCAGGAAGGCCTGTGAGGGAGGCACCATGTGGTCTCTGAGCCACTGGAGCGTGGCCTGGGAGCCCGGGAGGAGCCGTCCCTGATGGGCCATTAGCAACACCCCGGCTCTTCCCCGGACCATAATATTGAGTTCCCATTAGATAAACATGAATCTTCTAAACAAGGGTGAGCGCTCGGGAGCCGGCACCTGCAGCATCGTGCAGGTAAAAGGCAATGCGACACAGTCCATAGATTTGATTTTTCTGTAATTACCTCTCCCGGTGAAGGGAGCGCAAGCTGCAGAGGAAGCCTCTGCCACGGCCAGGCTCTCAGAGGAGATTAAACGAGGTCATCCCCTTTGCAGGACCAATTTCTATCTTGTGCAAAACCCATTATTAACAAATCAGGGCCATTAGAGGAGTCTCTTCATTGAAAAAATCCAAACGTGGGGAAGGCAGACGGGTCAGCTGTGAGAAGATTAAGGTGGATTCCAGGAGTGGGCTGAGCCAGTGTGCACTGGGGCAAAGGTCCCCGTGGAGACAGTGAAGACCTCGGCCCACAGCCTCCGAGGTCATCACCATGGGAGAGAGAAGTCATCACGGCATGGCCTATTGTACCCTACCCTTCCCATTGATGTCTGTCTGACCGTTTTATCAAGGTCACCTTTTAAAGCTGATTTGTTAAAATGAATCAGAAGTACTTGGTCCCATCTTTCACCCATCTGTGATTATCTAAACCAAACAAACCAATAGCAAAGGGTAAGGTTAGTGTTTTACAACGGTTTGTTTTAGAGAAACATTTACTTCAAATAATGAGGCTTCTGTGAGTACGTAAGATGAGTCAGTGGATAGAAACTTGGTTTACATACAACTTGTCAAGTTCTCCAAGTGTAAAGCTTTGCTTATAATAATCAACCCTAAAATCAGTGACAATGGATTGCAAAAAAAAAAAAAAAAGGTAATAATAATAAAAATCTTCATAGGAGCCAAAATCCAAAGTTTAGACACCAGTTAAGGTTATTTCCTTAAGTTACTCACCAGTAATCACATCTATCAATCTTTTGCTCCCTTCTCAGTTATAAAATCTTATCGATTAGGGAAGAAAAAGGTCCAGTCAAAAATCCACTATGTATGTGTCCTGCTTCAGACATCTCCATGAGAGACACAAGGTCAGGTTCACAGGGGTTACCTGCCATGTGCTGGGGTCTGTGCTCTAATAGAAAAGGAAATGCGTGGGCCACAGAGATTTTTTTTTTTTTTGAGAATTCATTCCTCTATATTCTCTTCCAAAGGGTCTTCAAGTAGTATCATAAATTCGCTTAAAGCTGCCCTTTGTCCTATTAATTGTATCATAATGAAATGAAAAATTAATTAAAATTAGTCATCACTTGTCTGTGAGCACGTTTCTGAAAAGATTTTAAATGTATTAGAGTAGCATGTTGTATGTATCTGTGTGTGTGATTTTAACCTAATGGGACCCATGCTGGCCTTCTGACCGACAGAACTGGAAGATGATAAATTCGTATGTTTTAAGCCACTACTTTTGTGGTCACTTGGTACAGCAGCAAAAGAAATTGCAGTTCCCCAGGCAGTAGCATTTCCAGGAAAACATCTCCACAGTCGAAAATCTTCTATGTAGACATGGGTCCGTGGAAAGAAGTGAGCTTGGAAAGTTCACTGCTTGTAAAGCTAAAATTCCAGGTGAAATACTTTGGGTTCCAAAAGTTTATTCAGTGGCCTTCAGGGCTTCCCTCATAGCTCAGTCAGTAAAGAATCCACCTGCAATGCAGGAGACCCCAGTTGATTCCTGGGTCAGGAACATCCACTGGAGAAGGGATAGGCTACCCACTCCAGTATCCTTGGGCTTTCCTGATGGCTCAGCTGGTAAAGAATCTGTCTGCAATGTGGGAGACCTGGGTTCGATCCCTGGGTTGGGAAGATCCCCTGAAGAAGGGAAAGGCTCCCCACTCCAGTATTCTGGCCTGGAGGATTCCATGGACTATACAGTCCATGGGGTCACAAAGAGTCGAATACAACTGAGCAACTTTCACTATGGCTTCTAGAAATAGCAAATAGTTTAGTCCTGCAGGTAATAAATCTCATATATAGACTCTCTGATTTTAGTTTATCTGAAGACATAGGAAGGCTATGTCTTCCCAGAAACCCCAGGGTTTCTACCCACAAAGGGCAGAGTTTGTGACTGGTGAGGCTTGTGGGCTCTGGCCTTTCTCTGAGCATACTTTTCAGTGCACCCGCTACTCCAGCAACAGGCATCTGGCTCCCTGAGGGGTCAGAGCACAGAGCTCGCATCTGGTAGAGTAGCCAGAAAGTGAGGGAGTTCCAGAAAGAATGACCTACATAGAGGAGTCCAAGAATCGCCCTGTAAAATCCATTCACATTGCTGGGTAACATCAGATGTGGGGGTCACCCAGGGGGCCCAGTGCAAAAGTACCAGCTGGCGATGGAAAGGGGCTGATGGGATGGTGTCTGCATTTCCATGTGTGTAGACATCGCCTGATGGCCTGAAGTAAAGAAACACGTGAAACAGTAAAGAAGGCAATAAGCCATGGGGGCGGGGGACGGTACAGGCAGCAGAGACGTAGTAAGTGTGGAAGAACATCAGTAATCTTGTGCAAAGCATGCAGGAAATCTATACACACGTCTGTGTATTTCTACTTAACTTTTTCCACAACAAAAAGATTTTAAACATATATTCATATTGCAAAGTTCCCAGGTTAGAGCAGAGGTCATGAGGAGATGATAATCTAACAGAGGAACATGAGCACAGAAGACTTCTAGCAACTAACCATTCCTGCAGTGCCCCCCCCCCATACACAGGGCTGAAGTTTCCAAGCCCTGTCCACCCTGCTCCTGTGTTTTGTCTTTCCTCTCTGTCTTCCTGCCTTGATGTCATTCAAGGTCATCTTTGATGTCATTCAAGGTCATCTTTGATGACCTTGAAACCATAAAAGTTTACTTCCTACCACCTTTTTCACTGCAATCTTTGGGAGCTGCTCCCAACGTCACACTAAATTTGCCATGGCAATAAGGTCACCAAACTATGGAAATTGAGACTGATGGTGTATTTCCTCAAGGGATCAGTGACCCCAGCAGAGGGACACTGGATGTGCTTTCTGCCAAAAGAGGGTAGATGGGTCTCCCCGTCCAAATGTAAGCTTGGTCTCACTCTACCCAGTGTCCCTTCACATCTGTACTGTTTGCTGTGGGGAAGCTCACAGCAATATTTAAGGAGCAAGAATATGTCATCTCAGGGTTATGGTACTGGCTTTGGGGTTCATACGGTGTTCTCCTTGCTCTTTTTCTTCTTCTTTCCTCTCCTCTCTTTCCTTCACATCAATTCCCTCTTTCTCATCCCCTAACTGCATCATTCTTCTTCCTCTTCCTCTTTTTCCTCTTTCCTCTCGAGACCAAGAGTTTCAGGTCTCTTGTGAAAAGCATTGGCAGTAGCAGCCCATTTTTATTTTTGAACCATTTGTGCTTTATAAGTATTCAGCATCCAACTGCTAGCATCTTAATAAGAAAACCCTACTTGACCAGTATTTCTCAAAGTAAAGGTACTTGGAAATTTTATAGCAAGACCTGCCTTTGCTCTCTTGCGCCTGTGGTGGTTCAAATACCCTGATAAGCAGGGAAAAGCTGGAGTGAGCCGTGATAACATGGCCAAACCTGCCGTCTGTACCTCCAGACACTTAGAAGGGTGGGAGGTTCCAGTTTCACCATGATTTCTGCAGGAACTGTTTGCAGAGCACTGGAGCAAGGACTGAGTGACAGAACACACTTGCTAGAATACTGCTGTCTGCATGCTTGCTTTGTGGACCAGATATTTTTGTCCCCAAAACAATTGTTAGTCATCCCATATTTGCATGAGTAATGAGCCAAGTGCTGGAACAGTCCCTGTAGGAGGAGGAGAGGGTGTTATCGGGGAGGGTGGAGGAGGTAGTCTGGAACACAGTCCTCGCCCCCAGGAGCTTGCAAGACAGATCAAGAGACAGGAAATCAGGACATGAAAGTGCAAAGAAGATAAAAAATTTAAATAACTGCACAAGACAACAACAGAACTGATACTTGATTCTCTGCCCCCAAAATGTCACTTCAGTTTTGCAGAGAAAAACTGTTGTTTGAATAGAAGTCTGTCTTCTGGGATGTCAGAGAAGTTCTAGTGGGGAAAATGTGATGCAAAGCCTTTCATAAAGTAGGAATGGTTATTTCAGGGGATGGAGGATGAGATCAAGTTGCCGGCAGATCAGACATTGCCCTCTGTGAGAGGGCGGAGCAGGACTCAACTGGGATGGAGCTGGGGCCGAACCATCCTCAGGGTGAACCGTGAGCAAGCACTATGGTGACCATTAACAGTTTGAAACAATAATAGCAGAGAAAAACGTCTGCCCCATTTACCTTGTTTGTGAGGCTTGCTTCTCACCTGATAAGACATGTGAGAGCTGAATATTTTTTTTCTAGCTATGGGCCAACCAGTTCTAATTTTACACAGATATCAGGATTGATGAAGTGGGTTAGAGCTGCGATACTGTGAGGTCTGCCCGTAGCGATGACATAGAGGAAGAACTTGGGAATGTCACGATTACTACTTACAATCTCTGTCAGTGTCTATCTCTTTAAATAATCTGTTATAGACCTATGAATTTATTTTTATTAGAGAATATTTTATTGTAATTTTGCTCACATTCATATTGGTGAAAAATCAACCAGTATTAAAGGCACTTACTTGGTAAAGATGACCAACATGGCCCATATCCAGTTTTCCTTCCTTCTTGGGTGTAAAAAATGAAACAACATGTTGCCCGGTGGTTAAGTAGAGTCAGGCCACAATTCTGGTCCATGAACTGAGGTGCTGTTTATAACATAAGGAGGGAAAGGCATCTGTAGAGTCTTCAGGTCTTTTCTCCTCCATCAAGAAGGCACAGCACAGCTAGAAGGTCCTTACAGACGGCAGAAGCCAGTGATGGAGCCCATGGACTGTCTGAGTCACTACTTTGAGGGATCTTCCCCAGAGCACTGCCATTCCCCTGGAGGAATTTGGGTGGAAAATAAGCCTCAAGGTGTAAAATCTCTGAGATTTCAGGACTTTATTTGATTACTACAAGGCATACGGCAGCCCCCTCCCCAGACCACCCCATTGCTACAGATAATATCACAGAGGTAAGACTTTTTACCTTGATGTAGTCTTGTATTTATGGTGCTAATTTTAAGTGAACTAGCTATATTTTTATCTCTATCAATTTTAATCATTATTGACCAACTGCTGATTACATATGAAAATACAGATTTTTATACCCACATTTGGAGAAGGCAATGGCACCCCACTCCAGTACTCTTGCCTGGAAAATCCCATGGATGGAGGAGCCTGGTAGGCTGCAGTCCATGGGGTGGAGAAGAGTCGGACAGGACTGAGCAACTTCACTTTCACTTTTCACTTTCATGCATCTTAGAAGGAAATGGCAAACCACTCCAGTGTTCTTGCCTGGAGAATCCCAAGGACAGCGGTGCCTGGTGGGCTGGGGTCGCACAGAGTCAGACACGACTGAAGTAACTTAGCAGCAGCAGCAGCAGCATACCCACATTTCTCATTTTTCCCACAGCATCATATGACAACTTTTGCTTAATTCATTGTTTATATTATTTTAATGGTAAACGTTGACAAGTAGTGGTCTAGGATTATATTTATATTTTTGTAATATTTGTCTTTCTTGAAGTTAGTGATTGCCTCCGAGTTTTCATTTGCTTAGTTGTCTATATTCCTACTCAAGGTTTTCCTTCAGAGCAGTCCATGCAGGTCAATATTTTCCCCAATACTCAAGCATATCAGTACTCAGGTATATTGATACTCTGGCATGTCAATACTGAGGCATATCAACATTAAGGCATATCAATGGCTTTTCAGCCAGGTCCTTTGTGAGGCTTCCTCCTCTCTAACTGGAAGGTGCCGTCCCCAGTCCTACCACTCTTATTCTGGGAGTGGTTCCGCTGCTCTCCTAAGTGAGAACTACAGTTTCCAAGACTTTTTTGGATAATGACTGTTATTTCTGAGACGAATAATACAGAGGCTTCCAAGAAAAAGTGAATGGAGAGAAAATAGATTCATCCTTGCAAAATTAAAATAACTTTATCTATTTCTCAAATGATGGATATGTGGGTATAGAAATCTTAGTTACAAGTCATTCATTGACACCTGCAGAATTACTTTTGAGCTAACCATGTCCACGTTGATTCCTATTTCTATATGTTACCTGTCCTCCAACCCTACGATTTCCTTGGAAGCTCTGAGATATTCAGGTCATCCTTCAAGTTCTGAAATTTTATAATTACATGCCCTGATTGAGTGTCCTTTTCTTTCAATATACTAAGCAACTGATGAGCCATTTCAGGTTGAAAACTCAGATTCTTGGTACTCAACCTTCTATTAAAGTTTGATAATTTTCTTTCTATCCCTTTCTAGTCACTTTTTCTGGAATTGCTATTAGTTAACTCTTGGACCTCTGCATGGCCCCTTTAAATTTTATAAATTTCCTTTTTATCTGTTATATACTATGTGAGAGATATCCTAGCCTTATCTTTCAACTTTTTTATTGATTTCTTTTTATTGTGTCTATCACATTTTAAATTTACAAGAGCTGTTCCTTATGGCCTGATTATTCTTTTATTTTATAGCATCTTGTTCACCTCATTTCCCTAAGCATAAAAATTATAGAGTTCTCTTCTTCCTTTATTATGGCCGTTTCCCGTGTGTTTCATCCTCTGTTTAATTTGGTCTTTCTCTTTCTTGTTTGGAACCTCTCTTTTCACATCTGGTGACCCTTGGGTGTCTGCTTACTCTTCAGGGTGAAGTCCTAGACGGTGACTGGAAGTTGTGTGTATGTGGGCACCGCTGTTTAATTTCTGCATTTCACAGTTGCGATGACAGGTATGAGCAGGTTTAGGGGACCCTCAAAAGACAGCACTTGGAGTTCTGCCTGGCGCTCTGTAGTCTTTCTAGACTTAGTCCAGAGAGGACTCTACAATCGCCTCATCTGCTGCTGGGACTCTGGAATTAGGGGAGGGAGGGAGCCGGAGGGCCTGACACCCCTTCTACAGGAGTTCACCAGGCCCCTTCCCACCCCGCTCTTCCTGGGGACTTTGCAGAGCATCTCCCCAGTGCCTGGACCACTGGGGGAGGGTCTGCTGCTGAAGGGCCTCTGTCCTCAGCACCCCAGCCTGCCGAGCCGGGCTTTCCTTTCTGTCCTCTCCTTCTGAACACAGCCTCTCCCCTACCCTCTCAGCTGAATTCTGTCACACCAGCTGCCCTGCTTGCCTCCTGTGTGTCCTTGAGCATCCAAGCTTTTCTTATTCTTCACTAGGACTTCAGTGGGTACCCAGGAAGAGGGAGAATATATGATCCATGTAGAAATAATGAGTTCTGAAAGGTCCTTACTCACTTTGTAAAACAGTGCTATTGTCGGGGAGGGTTTTTTGGCCTTAAATCCACATCTTTCACACTTAATAAGGTGACTCTAAGATTAGCAACCCCAGATTTAGTGAGCAAGTCTTTTAAGTCCAGGTCATGTTAGTGTTTATTTTCCTAGAAATATAACAAAAAACTATTGCAGAAAAGGTCTTAAAAATGTCATCCAATTTAACCTGTTTATTTCATGTGAAAAAAAAGGGGGGGGAATTTAGAAAATTTTAAATGCCAACTTTAATCAAACAGCTGCTTATTGGCAGACTCCCGGGTTGATGATATCACTCTTTTGCTGATAATCCAGGGTGCCACCCGTTGTATCTTTAATTATTGTAAGCTTCAACCATATATTTTTCAAGGCATCATTTAAAAAAAATTTAAGCCTTTTCATGGTGATGATTAGAATAAGGAAGATATTTTTCAATTTTCAAAAGAAAACAATAGTGATACAGTAAGACTTGATACAACTGATTTGCTTTATCTGAAAGACGAGTATTTCAAGGTAAAGTTCTTGGTTAAATAAAACACATTAACTCCCATAAAGCCTGGCAAAGTATAACTGCAAGAGAAAGCACGTACAGTCTCCATATAGCTCTTATTAGGTTGGTTATTAAACATTGATTTTGGCTTTTTAAAGAATCCCCAATGACCACTAATAGACCTTCATGGCAAGCATCTTCAATTTGTGGGGTTTATTTCCCCTCACCAGCTATTCAGACAGCATCAGCGAACAATGGAGAAAAAATTACTGAGACATAAGGACAAAGTCCATTTTCACCATACAAATAGCAGGGAAATGGTTGGACTCATTTACGCTGTTATTACAGACTTTAAGGGAGCTGTTTCAAGATGGAAGGTTGATTACTATGTTAAGATGTGAAAATAAATCCAAAAGTGCATTTGTGGACAGCTGGGAGGGACTGCCTCCAGAGGGCAGTGAACCCAGGCCCCGGGCCTTGAGTTCCTCCAAGTTCCCATCCACTCTGTCTGTTCCCAGACTGATCCTCTGCAGGCATCTCTTAGTTCAGCCCCCTTTAAATCTCATTGTCCCCTCAGAATTCCATCATCAGCTCTCTTATTTTTTTACACTTGACCTGAGTTTTCTCATTCGCCTCCATTGTGACAACTTATTTAGTCATTTAGTTGCTCAGTCGTGTCCAGCTCTTTGCAACCCCATGAACTGTATCCCACCATGCTCCTCTGTCCATGGGATTCACAACTACCCTCCTGCCAACTGATGACAACACACTATACATCTTCAGTGTCAGCGGTACCAGCATTTTATTGTCGGACGTTATGCGAAGTCCCTTGTATACACTCTCTTTTTGAATGCACAGTTTCTCCTGTGGATGAAGTGCTATTATTGTGCCCATTACAGAGTGGAAGAAACTGAGGCTAACAGTGATGAGCTTGTGAGGTCACACAGCTGGAAGACTGTAGAGTGAAACCAAACCCATCCTGTATCTATCCTCCTCCCTGTCCACTTGCTCAATACTACACTTTCTGCTCAGGACGTTCCCCTCACATCAGACCTGGGTCTTTCCATCACAGCCTGAATCTGCCACAAGAACCCCTGACTGTCCTCTCCTCCTGATCCTCGTCTCAGGAATATCTCACCCACACCGTCACCCTGGCAGAAGGCAGAGATCACTGTAGATTTCCTCCTGTGTCTCCTCTCCTGCATCCTGTTGCTGATCAAGCCCTCTGAGTTCTGCTTCATGAATGCCTTTCTAATCTATCCTCTCTGTTCCCACTGCTGTGGGTCAGAACCTCATCTTCTTACAGACATTTTTATAACGGTCTGTTAGCTGTTATCCCCAGGCCTTTGGTTTTGTGCTAATAAACATCATCACAAGGATGCTGGGAGAATGTTTACAAAGTGAAAACCTACTCATGTGATCCTCTTGCTTAAAATCTCTCAGTGGCAAGCTTTACAAGAAAGATGATGTACACAAGGCCTTTATGAATTGGTCCCTGTACACAGGCTCACCTCTTGTGACTCTTTGTAGCTACTCATTACTTATTCAGCTTACATTTATTATTTATTCGTATGAGATACTGAGAAATAGATACAGGCCCACCGTTTACCCAGCGTATCTAACATGAAAGACAAAAATTCAGCAAGTTGTTACAACTGAACCTACTAAAGTCAACAGTAGGATAGTTGAAAGAGAGATTGATTTGGGTCAGATAAGCCTTCCTCGAGAAGTGATAGCCATTCCAGAAAGATGGACAGGCGGAGAGTTTACGTGGTAGAAACTGTTCTGGACATAAGGACAGGGTGTGCTGAGGACTGGGCGCCCCAGGAAGCGTCAACTAGAGGAACTTTGTTAGACCGAGGCACAGAGTATGTCCCAAGCTGGAAGAGAGGATGGCACCTGGGTTTAGAGAGGTTAGCAGTGGAAGAACCAAAAAGAGCTTCTGGTCCATATTGAAGAGTTTGGACCAGATCCTTGGGGGAGTAGAAACCCGTCAAGGGTTTTGACTTGGAGGTCATCGAGTTGGACTCACAGTGAGCAGAATAACTGACCGACGTGGATAGCACAGTGGAGGAGGGAAGGGCAGAGGATGGGGCAGGGATCCAGGGACACCTGCAGGGTCAGGGTAACCCCAGGCTAAATGGAAGGAGGTGACCAGACAGGAGATACTGGCATTTCAGACTTGCATTTAGCAGGAGGAAGAACAGAAGACCTTGAGTATAATATTCTGAGTCAAAACACCCAGTCGGAACCCTGAGGTCTCAGTGCATTCCCTGGGCAACCCTGGGGTGCCCCCAAAACCAGTGCATAACCCCAAGTGCTGAGCCAACCCTTGTCTATTAGCAGAGAGTGATCACCATGGATCTAGGTGTAGATACTATGGAAAATAAGCTAAAATAAGGAACATGGAGAATGCAAAAATGACAAGCAAATAAATTCCCAAGGAAAAGCAAACAAAATCAACCTAAATAAACGCAAGTCCACACCCTCAAATAAGTTGCAGAGAAGTTAGACTCACAGGGGTGGTGGGAACAAAATAAGACAGGGGCTAAAAAAAATACATAACAGCAAGTGAATAACCACCATAAATGTGGAAATGGAATAAACTGAGCACCTTGGTGAAGGGGAGAGATGGCAAGAAGGCAGGTGACATGGGGTCCATGACTGTCAGGAGATGCGATGATGGAAGGATCTACAGTCTGGATGGAGAGCTACAGTCATGACTGACTAAGTCATGCTCCCAGAAATGCTTACTTTGATCCACTTTAAAAATCCAAATGGGTTAAAATGCAGAAGAATCTGGAACCAAGTTTCCTCAGTTCTGAAACTGGGAGGGTTTGAATGCTTTTCAGAAAAATACCATTTATTAATTATATACACTTCTGAGTACACTCTTAACTTTTTGAAAGAGAAAAAAGGATAAAAAAGAAAAACTAAAGGGAGTGATAGAGTGAAAGAAAAAATAAGCTCTGTGCCTTTGTCATCTGACTATGAAATGAATTTGGAGATCATGTCACAAGGGAAGGTCACCTTGCCCCATGAACAGCTGACCAGGCCGGATCTCGCTTATCTTTTCTCCACGTCCAGAGAGGACAGCCTCACCACAGGCAGGAAAACCCAATTATGGAGGTTGTTCCACCTCACGATAGTCGCTTTCACCTGTCTGTCAGGAGCCGAAGAGGATTTATTAGCCGAAGTACCGAGCTCAAGTTAACTCGACTGTCAAAAATGACCAATTTTCAAGCCTGAACTTAGTTCTGAGCAATTTTCACTCTCTATTTCTACATATCAAATATATATGAGAGAGGTTGTTTCAGGAAATGTTCACCCTCTCATTACCTGTCATGGAAATCGTAGAGGTTTGCATTTGTAGTGCAAGAGGACATATTGGATTACGCTGATGAGAAAGGGCACAGAAGGAGATGTGCCACCGCCACGCCCTGGCTCTGGGTGGTCCTCACACCTGGGGAGAGGCACGAGGCGTCCGTGAGGGGAGCAGAGACCCACACCCTGAAAGGCCCCTTACAGGGTACAGTTGAGAAGCCAGACTTCACCAGACCCTGCAGCCAGCCCACTACAGCCCCTCCAGTCCGTCACCCCACCTAAAAAAAAAAAGAAAAAAAAGGTGAGCTATCCATCCGTGAAAAGATATGGAGGAAACATAAATGCATAAAGGAAGGAAATCAATCTGAAAAGCCTCCTACGTACTGTGTGATTCCAACACGATGACACTCTGGAAAAGGCAAAACTATGGAGACAGTTTAAAAATCAGTGGTTGCCAGGGGTTAGGGAAGAGGGTGATGGGTAGATGAAGCTAAAAGGAGTTTGTAGGGCAGTAAAATTACTCTGTAGGACACTTTTATGGTGGATACATATCATTATGCATTCTTCCAAATCCAGAGAATGTACAACATCACCAGAGAACCCTGAAGTGAACTGTGGACTGGGGGTGATGACTCAGTGTAGGTTCATCAGTTGTAACAAACGTCCCACCTGATGGGGATACTGACCATGAGGGAGACTGTATACATGTAGGCGCAGGGCTGTGCTGTGCTTAGTCGCTCAGTTGTGTCTGACTCTTTGTCACCCCCTGGACTGTAGCTCGCCGGGTTCTTCTGTCCATGGGATTCTCCAGGCAAGAATCCTAGAGTGGGTAGCCATGCCCTCCTCCAGGGGATCTTCCTGACCCAGGGATCAACCCCAGGTCTCCTACATTGCTGATGGATTCTTTACCATCTGAGCCACCTGAGGAAGGGGGTACATGAGAAATCTCTGTGCCTTCCCCACAGTTTTGCTGGGAAGCTAAAACTGCTCTGAAAAATAGTCTAAAAAAAAAGCTGTCATTTATACCACAGCAGCCCTAGTGAGAGCCTACATACACCATGTCTTCAGCTGGACTGGGGGGTGTGTCAGGGCTCCAGGGGGCAAGTGGCTGAGCTCAGGGGCTCACACCCCTGCTAAGTGCAAGGCTTGGCGTCTGATGTGCTGAGTTCTGGGGTGGGTCTTGCGAGCACGCTTGACTCCCTCTGCACTTTAGGAACATATCCTGAGTTTTCCTGCAAAGCTTCCATGCAGAGCAAGGGCTGTGTTTTCTTGGGATAAAAACTAATGGGATTTTCTATCTTGAAAGAACTCATTTACATTAGAATAAAATGAAACGTCCCTCTTTCCATCAGAAGAGCCTCCCATTTACCACCAAAAATGCAGAAGGAGAGCATTTTTAAATTTGAAAATCTTAAGCCTGTTCTTTTCACTTTCACAGATAGAAATCCATTATTTCCTGATAACGTATTGGCTGGAGCGAAGTAAAACAAGACGTGATTGGAACTGAAAGCCATCTAGTTTTATTTCTCGCCGTTGCTCTGATGTAAAGTGAAGCCTGGCTTTGAGAGAGAGAGCCAAGAGCAAGGGCTGGCGTCAGGAGGAGCCTCAAAACGGCTATCTCTGCACGGGGAAAACATCCCCTTTTCAGAGGATGTGTGTGGTGCAGATGAAACCGAACGGGCAGAGTAGATCAGTGCCACAGGAGTAGTCGTCACATCCCGACTGGTGAATGTTCGCTCACACTCATCTCCTCCGCTAGAGCCTGCGGAGGAGAGCCTGACGGTTTGAACATAGCGTGGCATTAATTACGCTGGGACTGCAAAGTGCAACCCCTTTGTACTTTTACAGTATATGACACCTGAAAGCTTGAGGTAATTTTCAGTATCTTATCAGGTGTTTGAAATTCAGTTTGCAGTACTTGCTTCCGACATCAGCCTTTTCACTGAGCACCAACTTAGCCCAGTGGGCTTGGGAAGCAGCAGAATCACCTCAAGAGTAAGTCTCAAGAATAAGTATCCATTCATTTCATTAAAAGAGGGACAGAGGAGTCATCCTATGTGGTCAGTGCATTGCATCACCTCAGTAGTCACCGACAGCTGTCTCCGTGCATGCTAAGTTGCTTCAGTCGTGTCTGATTCTTTGCAACCCCATGGACTGTAACCTGCCAGTCTTCTCTGTCCCTGGGATTTTCCAGGCAAGAATACTGGAGTGGACCGCCATTCCCTTCTCCAGGGGATCTTCCTGACCCAGGGATTGAATCCAAGTCTCCTTTTGCTCCTGCATTGCAGGAAGATTCTTTACTGCTGAGCCAGGAGCCTCTAAGTAGATTTGTCCCATAAACTCTTGATTGGTTTTGAGACTGACCCCTCCTGGGAGTGACAATGTAAGGACCCCTTCACCAGAGCCCAGTTCAGCTACACCATTCAGGTTGTGGAGTGCTTGACCAGGGTATACGCTTCCCCTAGAGATGGAGACAGGATTTTCCAGAGGTACTGGTTTCCCTTTGCAATCAGAAGAAATCAGGTTAAATTCAAGTCTCTGGAATGAAAGAAAACCTTTAGGGCCAGTGAGAAAGTCTGCCTGCTCCAAGCATAGCTTGAATGGAAGGAAAAGCGTTACAATATACATCAGCTTAGTAAAATTGGAAACCTCCCTCATTTTGCCCCATGAATACCTGGGAAGTGGAAGAAATAGGTAAGGCTGATTCTTCAGAAAAACAAACACCTATGGAACTGGACCCTGTGCCGCTGCCCTTATGTTACCACACACACACACACACACACACACACACACACACACGCACACACACACACCCTCTGGTCCTTCTCATCCTTTGCAGGCTCTCCGATGTTTTTACATGGCTTGTGACCTGAGCTGTTCTTCTGCTCGTTGCTCCTACAGGGACAGGAAAAGAAACTCATTCCCAGGGGTTCTGCTTGCTAATATCTAATCTGATAAATGAATCAGGCCCCACATTACTAGTAAATGGATTCTTTCCTCTTGAATAATATCTGTGTTTTAATCTCTATCAATTATGTAAATTATTGAGACCCATAGCAGTGACACTGATGATAGAAACTGTCGGCAGTCTGGCTGGAAAAGGAGCTTGGGGGGAAAATGGAAATATAGAAGCCACACTTGTCACATCTCAAAAATAGGTGCCAATTGGAACAGACTCTAAACCCATCTTGAATAGTGTTAGCATATAAGAATTGATATTTATGTTCTGTATAACCAAAGAGCTTTAATTGTAAATTCTCAGCACTGCCCACCCAGTCTAAAAATCAAGAGCTGTAAATATAAGTAACAAATACTTTTTAAAAGCTGTGGGTTTTTAAATCCATGGTGGGGGATTGGTGGTGGGGGTAGTGGTGGTGATGGTTTTTTATGAAGATGCTGCTGCTGCTAAGTCGCTTCAGTTGTGTCTGACTCTGTGCGACCCCGTAGATGGCAGCCCACCAGGCTCCCCCGTCCCTGGGATTCTCCAGGCAAGAACACTGGAGTGGGTTGCCATTTCCTTCTCCAATGCATGAAACTGAAAAGTGACAGTGAAGTCGCTTAGTCATGTCTGACTCTTAGCGACCCCACGGACTTCAGCCTACCCGGCTCCTCCGTCCATGGGATTTTCCAGGCAAGAGTACTGGAGTGGGGTGCCATTTTATGAAGATAGAAGACATAATATTTTACTGAGTCACCTGCACTTGAGGTAGCTTGAGCTGTGATCTTCAATTACACAGAGGAAAAGAAGCAATAGATTGTCTTTAATATCACCAGCTCCTTAGATATTCTGATCCGGTGAGGGTCTATGTAGTCGAAAGGAGAACACATGAGACAGAGTTGGTGGCTGGATTGGTGGTTCGGCCACGTGAACCACCGGTGGGCAAATGCATGAACAATGCAAATAGCTGACCAGAATTCAACCCAAAACAGGACTTGAAACAGTCATCATTCTCCCTTCTTCCCCAATGAATATGACAAATTCACATGTTTACATTGTTTGGTTAGAGGCGATCAGATCAATCTACTTGATACAAAAAAAATCTTTTTTTTTTTCATTTACTGGAAGAGCATAGTTAATAAGATGAGATATTTTGTCTAAAAGAAAGTGCTCCCTAATAGCAGAATTTTTATTCTATCCCCTTTTGTTTTCTGTATTTGTATTCTGTGTTTGTATTTTGTAGTCTGTATTCCATTCCCCTCCCTGGGTGGGCATAATTGTTCAACTCCACTGTAATTATATGTTTGTCTTTATCTCCACACCATTTTGTCTAACTCAAATCAGCTGAAAGTGGCCTAAAATTTTGAGCTATATTTGGCAAGAGAGATCAGACTGAATCTATAAGCATTTTAGGACAAACGGTGAAAATATTTCATCCCCCAAAGAGAACTGACCGTGCTCACATTAAGAGAAACAATGACAACAGTGCATGGATCAAACTTGCAGGATAATTGACAAATCTCCACTTCATTTTGCGCTGTGACACGGGGATCTAATCTCTTTTGCTATCTTAATGATCAATACCATTTGCTACAGCCGAATCAATCCTGACACAATCCTCATCAATCGTGAAGGTAGCTGAAGTGACCAAATCAATTGAGTGGCTCAATGCAGCCCTTGCCTGCATAAAGTCTTCCTTTTCTTTTTGCATGTAATTTCTACTGATTCCAGACACAATTTCAGGCTGTGTATATTCCAGACTTTACAGAAACACGTTGCTCTGTGTCATCCCAGAAACCAGAGCTGAGTTTAAAGCGTGCACCCATCGGCTTCATCCAGCCCCACCCCTGTGGGCACACTTCACCCTGACAAACACTGATAGTCACAATTGTGAAGCTCTTGATATAAGGCTGAGACACTCAGGAAAAAAAAAAATCTCCCAAAATGTTAATTATTTTCTCAACATCCGCATGTTAGGCTGAGGCCAGTGGCTACTCTAGAATGAGAGGAGACTGAAGATTAAAGAGAAAACTAAGAAAGAAAGGAGAAGAGGAAGGAAGAAGAAAAGGAAGGACAGGAAAGGAGAGAGGAGAGGAGAGGAAAGAATTTAGATCTGTCCACATGTATGGAAGGTATTTTAGAAGCGACTGTGGCCCGTGGCATTCGAGCCCTTGCTAACACAAGCAGGAAGGGAACATCTCCCCAAGGAGCGAGTCAGATAACAGACCTGGCGAGACTCCCACCCCAGCGCTTTGCCCTGCAGAACAGGGGTTGAAGCCAGAAGAGCTTGGCTGGCAGAAGCCAGCGAGGGTTAGCCTGCAACTGATCAAAACTGATCACACAGCAGGTGTTTCTATGGTGATGGGAATAAGCTGGGGATTTAAGGATTATAGGAATAGAATCTGGACGGCCACGGGAGAAAGGAGGACGGGAGGAAATATGCCAAGCCCCGAGTCTCCGTAGCTGAAAAATATTGATTTCTATATCATATTAATCTCCACATTTTCTGGGAAGGGACTTAAATTAAGCCAAACTGAGCTGTTCCTGTGAACCTTTTAATTTACTATTCTAATGAAGAGGGTGAGTGATAACTCTTAAGGTTAAACAGACAGTGATTTGCAAATCACAAACTGCCAGCTTTATTGATTCCTTATGAAAGCTCTGTTGAGCATCACTTGCTGATAAACTTTATTGCCACCTTTAGGCAGTCACTCCTATTTCCTTTTTCTTTCTTTTTTTTAATCCTCTAGCACTGAAAAAAAATAGCCTTTTCTAGTAAGATTTAATGTTTCTTTTCAACTTCACCTCTCAGATTGATGTGATGGGCAGGACAGCAAATTCAAGCAACACAATGATTAAACTTTTCATTCCAAGAAGGATTCAGGACAAATCGTCGGAACTTATAAGTACCCTTGCAACAATTATATCGGAGCTCAAACACAGTTGAACAAGATATTTGGAGAGCCACTTATAACCATTATTCCTGGAAAATGGATTCTAAAATATCTCTATGACATGTCTTGTCTGGTGAAAGAAAAGCATAGTGATATATTTTAAATTATTTTTAAAATACCTAAGCAGGCATGAAAATTTCAAAAGGACCAACACACTTGTAAATCGTTTTCAGTGTGTGTGATCCAAATTCCTTCCATTATACGGGTTTCTCAGAGCATATTCTTTCCAGTGTCCACTGTACCCTCGGGTTTTCTAAGAAGATGACACACTTTCTTAGAAAAATTTGCTCCAGGATTTTTATTTTAAATGTGCAGTGTATATAAGAAGTAGAAGAAATATCACAGAACACCAAAAAGGGTGGCAGGGACCTTCTCAGGGATGTTCTCTGGTACCTCTGCTTACCCCTCCCTCCATTCAGCCTTCTCCCACTTTCTTCCTTCTGGAGACCCTGGGATCTTGATTCAGCTACGCTGGTTAAGCGCTCACTATGCTGTTTCTACAGGTAGCCTCCTCCTCTGTCTCTAAAAGCTCTTGCCTCACTAGCTGCCAGTGGAGGGAGGAGGGGTTAGAGTTAGCCTTTAGACAGACGTTTACCCTCCCCACTCCCCAACTGCCAGCATCTGAAATAAAGCAAACTTTCCTTTCCACCAACCTGGCCTGTTTATTGGCTTTTGAGCAGCCAGCAGCCGGACCTCACACTCTTTTGGTAACAATAACAGCTGAAGGACTACTTAGGGAACATTTAGTCTTAAATGCTGACACAGAAGAGAAGGAAGGTAGGAAATTGATGCATTAAGCATTTGACTTCAGAATATACCCAAAGAGTAGGAGAATAAACCCAAAGAGAATAGAGAATAGAAAATAACAAAGAAAAGGGCAGAAATCAATAAAATAGATAGTAATGCAAGGATTCAATAATAAGCTTACAAATGGGTAGAAAATTGTTTGAAAGTATATATTCCAAATTGTTAACAGCAATTGCCACTTTTTAGAGGGACAATTGGGGTCAGAATTTGGAGGTGAGATATAAAAAGAAGAATTTTCATTTTGAATTATATTATATATGTACTTTGATATGATTTATATCCTATTATGTATAACATTTTTATAGTAAAAACTTATTTATTTTAGTGTTAAAATATAGAATAAATAATATATTATCCATGTTACAAAAACTTTTTAAGGAAGATATATGCTTGCAGGCTAAGTCACTTCAGTCGTGTCCAACTCTTTGCGACCCTTGGACTGTAGCCCTCCAGGCTCCTCTGTCTATGGGAGTCTCCAGGCAAGAATACTGGAGTGGGTTGCCATGCCCTCCCTCAGGGGATCTTCCCAACCCAGGGATCAAAACTCGTGGTTCTTAGGTCTTCTGCATTAGCAGGCAGGTTCTTTACCGCTAGCATCACCTGGGAAACCCTTTAAGGAAGATGGAAAGAGAGAAAAGAGGGAACAAAGTTAAGAATGCATAGTTACACCTATGCATGGTGTTACGAAAGCAATCTTAATCGCTGGCAGAAAACATCTGATTAGGTCCCAATAAGGTATTAAAGGTATTTGGCCAACTTCATGATATTTACCTTTTTAAATCTTGCTTCTGCAGCCAAATGAATCTCTAGATGGTATAATATCACTCAAAAGGAATAAAGTGAAAGTAAGTCACTCAATAGATATTTACTTAGTAGCTAATAAGTCCCAGGCAGTCTGCTCAATTTAGTTTTACAAAATGAAAAACCCCACAGGAAAAAAAATAATAGATGTTTCCTCATAAATTGTACATAGTGGTTTAAAACAAAAACCATGGTAGATTTCCCTGGTGGTCCAGTGTTTAAGATTTTGACGTCCAGTGTGAAGGGTGCAGGTTCAATCCCTGGTTGGGGAGCTGGGATCCCACATGCCTCAGGGCCAAAAAACCAAAACTTAAAACAGAAGCAGTATTGTAACAAATTCAATAAAGACTTTTAAAAAATGGTCCACATCAAAAACTCTAAAAACAGGAAAAAAAAGCATGTGAAGAAATAAAATAACTACAGACTATGCTGTGTTCTCTGAAGGATGTGCATATAACGAGGGGCAGATAAAGTTAAGCTGTATTTTCAAGATGGGAAGAACTGCACCCTTGATAGTGTGGGGCAGAGGGTGCTGAGGTATGTGGAGGAGATCACGTTCAAAGGCCCTGAGGCAGGAACAGTCTTCACTCAAGTGAGCAGAAGAGAGCAGACTCATGTGGCTGCAGCATGACGAGTGGGAGGGACAGGCAGAGGCTAATCAGAGATGCTGGCAGTGGCTGCATCACTGGGGCCTTTGGGCTACGAGGCACTGCATGGATTTTATTCATATTCAGCTTGGAGAATATATTTGGGGGCCACTTTCGCTGAGCTTCGTACCTCCTTGTGTGACAAATCCTACCCACTTCATCATGTTGTCTCTTTCTGGTTTTGTGGTTATTTTATATAAACGTGTATAAATCTCAACTCCCTTCTAAGTTATTCAGTCAGTACCCCCTCCGAAACAAGGGGCCTATCCAAACTGTCTTTGATACCCATCCCAGGATGCTGGGAACGTATCTGGTCTTTAGCTAGCTGGAGAGAAGGAATGGATGTCTGCCCCTCCTGAGAATGCCTCCCGGCCGCTGTTCCTGCTCCCTGCATTTCTGCGCTCCCAAGTACAATTGGCGAGGCTCTCAATGTGTTCATAAAAGCAGCGCTCAAAGTCTCGTATCCCCTGCTGCTTTATTGCTCTTGACACGGCTTGTCCATTACACTTAACAGCCCTGTCCTCACTGCCACATTTCATCCTTACTGCACCTGGCTGGACCACACGGAGGAAGTCCGCGGGCTATGCAAGATTACTCCCAATTTAGAGACCTCTGCCACAGTCTGGGGAAAAGGAGCCAAGAAAGATCAGGAGCTTTGCTTCTGAACCATTAGAATGAGCCCTTCCTGTTAACCTAACCACGTGCTTCAAATTGAATATGTAAAGCACCACTCAGGTCGGCAGCCCCGTTAGAGCAATCAGCATAGACAGTGTTCCATCCAGACTGTTCCATCTTGTCTTCACCCCATGATGGCACTTGTAATCAACCCTGACCTCGGAGATCAAGGAAATCTACATCCCTGACAAGCAGAGTGTAGACATCCCCTTGCTCTTCCATCATAAATAGAAAATCTAGGTGAGAAAATGATATATTTGATTGCATCGTATTTTCTTGAGGAATTTTTTTCTCCAGCTTATCGCATAGCTTGCAAACATATCAAGGAGACAACTATTTTAACTAAGAAAAACTGACCGGATAGCAACTTATACCAGTTATACCAAATTAACTCAGACAGAGAAAATTTGTCCAAACACTGTATCTTCCTAGGTTTTAAAACCCAGATCATTGTGACCATCTTCACCTTCAGTAAATCATAGTTGAAGCTTACTAAGCTGATTTGGAAATCAGACTCCTAGCAGCTCCTGTCATTTTGAACGTATCCATCAGCTTGAAAGCAAATGAAAAGCTTCTGTAAGAGTGAAAGATCTGCCGCAAAAAAAAAAAAAAACAAAAAAAAACTGAATCTTTTTCTAGCAGAGGACTGTTCTGCTTGTTGTTCAGTCATTCAGTCAAGTCCGGCTCTTTGCAACCCCATAGGCTGCAGCACACCAGGCTTCCCTGGCCTTCACCATCTCCCAGAGTTTACTCAAACTCACGTCCATTGTGTTAATGATGCCATCCAACCATCTCATTCTCTGTCGCCCCCTTCTCCTCCTACCCTCTGCCTTTCACAGCATCAGGGTCTTTTCCAATGAGTCAGTACTTTGCATCAGGCGCCAAAGTATTGGAGCTTCAGCTTTAGCATCAGTCCTTCCAGTGAGTTTTCAGGGTTGATTTCCTTTTGGATTGACTGGTTTGATCTCCTTGCCATCCAAGGGACTCTCAAGAGTCTTCTCCAGCATCACAATTCAAAAACATCAATTCTGCCTGTTTGAGCCCTGTTCAATTATCATCACCCACTCAGTAAGGCAGAAAATTAGCAGCTGAGGCTATTGACAAAAAGAGGAGCGAATGACTGACCCTTAGGAGGGGTCTGGGGAGAAGTGTGCAGACCAGAGCAAGAGTTTGAGTTAACCTTGTGTAGTCGTGTGTGTTATTTGAGACAACCCTTTTTCATTCATGGAGAAGCTAAATCACCCTGAACTCTGTCCTTACGAGAAGTAAGCTGTTTACACCTTTACATGTTGCACTACAATTTTAAAAAGGTTGGCTCTACCCGATACATAAAAGCTGGCCAGACTAACACAAAGCTAAGCTGGTACTCCTCCAGACTTTAGGCAAGTTGTACCTAAGGAAACATTTACACGTTGGGGTGACCAGCCCAAGTGAGCAGGAGCAAGGGCTTTCGGTTTTAACCCAGGATAGGTGAAGGCAAACTGGAGTGAGTGGATCACCTGCTGGGCCTGACACAAGTTTCGAGATGCTTCACTGCAGTAGAAGAGCACTGTCTGTTGAGAATCAGAGCTCTGGGGACTTCCCTGGTCCAGTGGTTAAGACTCTGCACTTTCACTGCAAGGGACACATGATCCCTGGCTGGGAAACTAAGATCCTGCATAACAGAGGCGTGACCAAGAAGAAAGCAGAGGGAAAATGAGATCTCTGTCTTATTCTCTATTCCAAGCACCTGAACATGGTCCAGGAGGGAAAACTTCCTTTAGTTTTTAGAAAGTAAAATTGAAGTATGAGAAAATGATGGACATAAAGAGGAGCCATCAATGAACCCTTCTGTGTCCCTACAGACTCCTCCTTGGGGTTGAAGGCTGGCGGGAGAGGCAAGGTGGGAGAAGGGAGCTTGGTTGACCATCGATGGCCGTCTTCAAGGTGTGGAAGCAAGATGGCGAGGAATCTACCTCTCTAGGACAAACCCAACCTCCTGGTAAGTTTACCCTTGCTTTATTTCCAAGAACATGTTGGAATCCCTGCTAATCCTCCTGTTTGAATCACAGATAAATCATGGTGAACTTGATTAGGTTCCTTTATTAGCAATATGGAAAAGTGCATAAAAGAAAACTCTGACCCAGCCTCCTCTGAGTTGACCCTCCTATCAGGAATTCTCTGTCCCATGATGCTGTGATTTTTCCAGGGTTTTGCACTGAGAAAAAGTCTAACCACAGCTCTCTAAGTAAGACAGAATTTTATTTACAGGGTTGTACTTCTGGTCTCTGCGTGTATTCTGCCAAGATCTTGAGAGAAATGAAGCTCTGAGTTATAATCATACCTGAACCTTTCTTTCTTTTTTTAAAATTTTTAATTGACAGATAATTGCTTTACAATATTGTGCTGGCTTCTGCCACACATCAACACGAATCAGCCACAGGTATACACATATCCCCTTCCTCTCCACCTCCCTCCCATTTCCCAGGCCTCTAGCTTGTCACAGAGCACTGGATTGAGCTCCCTGTGTCACACAGCAACTGCCCACTGGCTATCTATTTCATATATGGTACTGTATATGTTTCCATTCTACTCTCTAGATTTGTCCCCCACTCTCCTTCCCTCTCGGTGTCCACAAGTCTGCTTCTCTATTACTGCCCTGCAAATAGGTTCATCAGTACCATCTTTCTAGATTCCATACATTGAACCTTTCTTTCTTAAAAATCTCCCAACAGTCCCACAAAAAAGAGTAAATCTTTCACAAAACCCTGAAGTCTTGTCAAGTTGCCAGATAATGTGTATGCAAAAGCTTGGTAAAAGACAAACTAGATCAACCCATTTTAATGAAAATGTGGGGCTCCCCTGGTGTCTCAGACAGTGAAGACTCTGCCTGCAATGCTAGGAGACTCAAGTTGGAGCCCTGGGCAGGGAAGATCCCCTGGATAAAGAAATGGCAACCCACTCCAGTATTCTTGCCTGGAAAATTCCATGGACAGAGGAGCCTGGCGGGTTTCAGTCCATAGGGTCACAAAGAGTCAGACACGACTGAGCAACTAATACCTTCTTTCAACACATTTTACTTTTGAAAAATGTCAAAAAGATATGAGAAGTTACAAAAAGGTGAAGGGTTTAGTTTGCTTATCTGCTTTAATGTTTTCAAGATGAAACATAGGGAAAAGTCTCTTAAACGGATAAGAACAAAGAGGAGAAATCATAGCAATTCAGAGTAGCCACGTCTGGGAGATGCTCAAAGATCTACTTGGTTAATCAAGTCCATGATGACATCACTAGGGAAACATTGACAGGCTGATCTCTCCCAACATCAGCAAGTTGGAATCCAACCTTAAAGTGTAGGAAAGTACCATGATAAGCGAAATAATATTTTAATAGTATTTACAAACTAGGACATTCCCAAAGCTCTCTGTTCCTCTTGTGATCTGAGCATTTACAAAAACATCGTTGGTTACAGAAATATTTAGGAAAAAAAAATGAGCATTTTTTGTTCTCTGTAAAGACTGGTAAGATGAGTATTATACATAGCATGGATCAGAAGACAACCAGGGCTTCCCCCCCACCCTCTCTCCACCGCCCCCAATGCCTCCAGTTGTTTTTTTTTTTCCCCTCTGTTTTTTTATTTTTAATTTAATCCTATTTTTAATTGGAGGATAATTTAAAATGATCTCTCATGTGAGCAACTGGGCTAATGCGGCCTGGCCTGGGAAGGGGTATGAGAAAGGACCTCAAAAAGCCTCTTTTCCACAAGAAACTCGTCAACAGAGCCTTGGCGCGCTTGAAAGCATCACTCCTCTCTGTAAAGACCTCCATCCTCTCGGCGGCAGGGGTCCTCCTGCTTCAGATTATAAATGACTGGTCCATGAGCTCCAGGTCCCCCAGCCCCTGGCCCGGCCAGTCACCCTCCCCACCGAAGCGCATTCTTTTCCTGGGTGACTCACTTCCCACCACCCCATCTCCAGCACGGACACAGCATTTATGTAAAAGGCTTTCCTCAGCTCCCATGTCATCCAGGTTGCAGGCCTATTTCGTAACATTAATTCTCTCCCTCAGCAGCGGCCACATCAATTCAGGACTTTACAAACTATTTCAGGGATCCGATTTATCAGGCCTGACAGTGCTGCACACTGAAATACACAGCCCAGCCTCCTATTTGTCATTATTTAATTCAAGGGCCTAAAATCCTCTGACATTATTAATAGTAAGATGAATCACTGGAAAACTACAGAATCTGTGACCAACGAGGCTGAAATAATCCATTTTGGTGGAAACGTCCATGCGGAATTGCACTCCTTGTGACGGCGGGCCTCTCTCATTAGCAGGCGGGGTGGGGCACCGGAGCCTGAAGTCCCTCCAGACAGACGGAGATGTAAGGCAGTTCTCCTCCAAGCAGCTCCCACCAGCGCTGAGGGAGCGGGACAGAGGAAGGAACGGGAGGGTGCGGGTGTCAGCAGGATTCCTCCCCTTGGTCTGTCACCGGGTTTTCCGTGGACTAATTGAAGCTGTTTTGCACTTGATTAACTTTAACTTGTCTTGGCTTTGAACTTGGATGGGAGCTGGCCCTGGAAATCTATTGGTTAATGATGAGAACTGGATTACTTAGCCCCTTCGGAGCCACCTTCCTTCATCAGATGGTCAGCACGAGTTCTGACATCTGACTTTTGCTTTCAGGTCTCATTATCGGCCTGCTCTCTCTCTTTTTTAATTTAATTTAAAGGAAAAGCTATTTCCACCTCTAAATATGAGTTTTCTTTTTTAAAAGAAACCATTAGAAAAAAAAAAAACAGCTAAGGGTATATTTGCTCATCTTTTACTCTAAGAGCTAGAGAAACAATGAACATTACAAGTGGATTATCACTGGGACAAGGGGAATGGTCTTTAGCAAAGCTGTGGAGTGGATGTAACAATAGAAGGCTCCTTCCAATAATGATGTGTTTCTTTTTTAAGCCTAGAAGGATAATCTTCCTGAGAGAAAAGTCTTTTGAAGTGATTTTTAAATATTATAATTTTATAGTTGACCCAAGCACTATCAAGTAGGATTAAAATTAAGTCTTCCCAATCTTAAATATTTGACGGGAAAGAAAGTACTTGACTTTTCCCAGCAAATGCTCTCAGAAACACCAGAAGGTTATTTCTCATAATTAACTTCATCTAACTGTACTAATACAAGCCCATATCCTCAAGGTCTATTTTGTGGAGCAAAGAAAGAATGTTCGAGCAATGTGCTTCACATAACAAAGTCAGTTTTTTGTTTTTTTTTTTTTTCCTTTGGCAAGTGTGTACCAGGCACTGTGTTAAGCACTGAGATTAGGGCTACATATTCATCATTGCTCATGTTTATTAGTGGTAACATGTACCAGGCAGAGACTCTGTGTTTGCAATTAGATTTCAGTCACTTCTGGAGAAGTATGTCATTCGGTAATATAGCCATGGAGAACCAGACCTGTCTCCCCCAAACTGAGCAATCCCCAGATTTCTGCTGGTGTCTCCAAGATCTTAGTTGGCAATTTCTGAACTGTCCCAGGTGCTCATCAGGCTTCACCGGTGGCTCAGGGGTAAAGAACCCACCTGCCAATGTAGGAGATGTGGGTTCAATCTCTGGCTCAGAAAGATCCCTTGGAGGAGGAAATGGCAACTGACTCCAGTATTCTTGCCTGGGAAATGTCATGGACAGAGGAGGCTGGTGGGCTGCAGTTCATGGGGTCGCAAAGAGTCAGACTTGACAGCAGGCAAGCAGGCAGGTGCTCACTTCCCTTTCTTCAGTGTTCCTCCTACAGTTTACAGGGCCAAATCAAAAAGAAAACAGCACAGAACTGTTCAAAAATAAAGCTCTGCTTACCTGTCAACACCTAATATTTTTCTTCCTCTAAGATTAGCCAAATTCTGTGCTACCAATAGAAGAGTTATTGGGAAGTCTTTGGGGGCAATGTTGAAGAGAAAGATAAAATGAATCAGTTCCTATGTTTATAGATAGAGCTTTGTTTAACATGTCTACCAAAACATGTCCTTATTAGCTGTTATGTCTTTATGGCAGGTGCTCTTTACACCCCTGATGAAGGAGTGAACACATTTGTTTCATACAGAACTGATCTCACTGACTTCCAGTTTCTGGTCCATCCTGTAAGGAGCTTAGAAGTCATCATGCCATCATTATAAGAAAGAGCAAAAAGCTGAGTAAACTGAAAATCAACAACTCTTCTTAGATTCAGCCAAGAATCGAGGCCACAGGGAAAACTACTGCCCTCAATATTGGAGAAACAAGTGGACACAGAGAATCCCAACTTACCAGAGTGGAAATTCACAAGCCATGACCTCCACAGGAACACATGCCTTGTTCTTTTTACCCAGTATATCATGTCTAGCTTTCAACAGAAAATCACAAGACAATTAAAAGACAAAACACAAAAGCAGGCATCAGAACCACCTTAAGTTATGCCAGGGGTGCTGGAGCCATCAGAGCCATGATTACAACATCAAGGTCTAATACACACCTTATCTTACTCACTTTTCATAGGACAGGAGTCCCTATGTCTCTCCTGTGTCTGAGTTTGCATGCAAATAATTCTCTAAGAAAAGGAGCATGACTTAGAAATGTAGACTCAAGAAGGCAGAGGAACTCTTTATAATAGAAGGGTGTTGTTTTTTAAAAAAGAGAAAGAACAAAGCAAGGTGGAATTGACCCACCCATGTGCCTACTCAAGCCTGGGAGGCTGCAGAGGTTTCTTTCAGCCACTGTGCCCATGGCTCCCCTGTGCCCGCATGATTTCCACGCCCTTGTCCTCCACTCACCATGCAGAAGACACCTCTCTGCTCCAGCTCCCATTAAACAGTCGGGCAATCGTGTGATGCTCTCCATGGCTATTCTGAATTCTCTGCTTCCTTATATTGGCGGGAATCACAGTGTGGACTCACAGAGACTTCCCCTGCAGCCCGGATCATGGAACAAACATCTCTCTTCATCTCGGTGTTGGCTATGGGCTAGTCAATGTGATTTTGTTGTCCGAGACCCAGAAATAGAACTTGCATTGCCTGTGAGACAAGGAAAGCTCTATAAAAGAGCTTCCGTGTGAACACAGAACCCAGGGTTCAGGGCAGAGCCTTCCTTGGCCATGAGTCTGTTGGAGAAAATCCCGTCCTGATGGTGGAGGAGGGGCAGTAACTCAGAGTCCCTGCTTTGTCCTGGGGAATCCAGACATTCAGTGTGCTTGTTTACGAGAAGATCACTCACATTTAGACTTTTTTCTCTGTGTATTGAAAAGCAGGGACAAATTTTAGACACATAATCACAAACTTTATGTTTTTCCATTCCTCTCAACTTATTTATCACAGTGTCTACGACAACTGTAGTTTCATCCACCTATGTTGGGAACAATACTGAATTGAGTTCAAAATCAAAGTTGTCATTTCATACGCTATTAATAGCCATACTACGCTCCTCAAGTTCAAAGGAGAAAAACAACTGTTTAGAAACTACAAAATATGTATATAACATACATCAGAATTCCTTTCTGTATTCATGTAACAGTCAAATTCAAGGATTTAAGATTCAATTTTAACTGATGATTGAATTACTAAAGATCCTTCAGGAAATTAGAGATCTACTTAAAACAATATATATTTTTAAGAGTCCCCAGAATGAAAAATTCACGTAATTTAATTCATATATATGATTTTTCTAATAATTGCTGCAATCGCTATACATTTAAAGCTAGAAATGATAAAATCCATCAAAAAAAAACATGAAAGCACTTTTAATTCTCTCTAAACCTTTTCATGATTTCAAGTAGTTAAAGAGGTTACCACCTCTTAAATTAACACAATACATATACATATATAAAACAATATTACACACATACACACAACAGAAGATACTTAAATAACATCTAGATTTAGGCTGGAAGAAATTTGAGACCGGCATCATCTCACTGGAAAGGCATGAGACAGAAAACACTTCTAAATTTATTCTAAGTTGCTTCTAAATAGCTCAGCAAGACATCTTCACGGAGACACAGCCTTAGAACAAGAATTGGATAAGTGCAAAAAGCACATTTCATGATTTTTAAGCTTGTTGTGTTAGATCTTAAATTTCCAAGACACGTTTATGACACAAATTCCTTTTAATTTCAGTAATTTGAAAATACATACTTATGGATAAAATAAGCCTAATATTTTAAAAGAAAAGTTTGTCTTTCTTTTTCATATAAACCCCAATTTTGTCTTCTATTTTTGAGACAGCTTTGAGTCCTCCGGATGCTGCGCGGAGGCAGGCTCTCCTATCCCGATGTCTGTCTTAGTCCTCTTCCTCCTTACCAGCACCATCCCGGGGGAGGCCAGGACAGAGACAGAGGTGCAACTCGCATCAGCCAATTTGCTGCTCATTAGCTGCCCTGATGAAAGATCTGATGGAAGGGAAGTGGTAACTACAAATTTAGGTGAGAGCTGAATAGTATTCACTGCCTGCACCCCATTAACGTGGGTAATGAGAGTTGCCTTTAATACATCTCTTTTAATTTGTACTTCACTATTTTGGAATTTGTGAGAAGCCCACCGTGCCCAGTTGGAACTTGGTTTCACGTGACTGAAAAAGAGGTTTGCTAAATCAAAGAAGAATACAAATAGTCGTTAAGACAATTTTTTAAAGCAAGGAACTAAAAGCTTTGAGAAATGAAGCCTTTGTGTATCGATAGATTCACAATCGGCTAAACCGACCCACCACACTGTGAAACTAGTAAACTTGTAGGGACTTCCTCCAGCTCATCAAGTACCTCAGGCCTTTATTTGAAATTCCAAAATCCAGGGTTTAAAAGCCAACAGTTTTTTGGGGTGTTTTTCTCTTGAGTCATTTGGAGGCAGCACCTGGCTTAACCTGAAATAAATGAATGGCAAAATCTGACCTGCTATGAGGTCATTAAACTCTCCTGAACTTGAGCAAAACTTGAAGGAATGACAGTCGTTTCTACAAAATGTCTCTATCTTCCTGAGATAAAAATCTCTGAAAATCAGGTTGCAACGACGTAAGTTGCCATTTTTGGTCAACAACAGGATATTAGCAGCTTCACAAGGTTCAGACTAATAACTATTTTAAACTTGGAGGAAGCCAAGTCAGTGAAAGGCATGACCTAAATAGGGACTCAGCCTGTGAGCGGCTGTGGAGCATCTTCGGATGTGTCTTTCCTCAGAAGTTGGTCCCTTCCAGCATGGGAACAAAGGGCTCTTTGAGAAGACAAACCCTAGGCTGGCTCAGTGAGAACCAGCCTCTCCCATCCCGAGGCTGCCCTGAAAAGCCCCCTGAGAGTCTCTGTTTCATGGAGACGCCAGAGCCAGGGCGGTGCAATGGGGGCTGGGGTGGGGGGACATGGCTCCTTGCTGCCTAATATTTGACTGACGGGACTTCCTCTCCAGATCCTAATCACTAAAATTGGACACAGGAAAAGACCTTTTGCAAAGGGATGAAATATTTTATCCACCAGCTGATACCTCCCAACATTTTCTCTGGATGGTACCCCTTCTCAGGGTCACACACCCCTTTGCCTTCATCATCAACATTTCCCTCTGTTTGGGATTGTTCCCATTGGCATAATAATATACCAATATTTTCCTTTAAAAAAAAACTTTTACTGTCTGTACCTCTTCCTTTTTTCTCCAGCTACCTACTCGTAACTTGTAACAGGAATCCTGTGACTAGCACAGGTGAGGGAGAGCTGCCCACGGTCATACCGTCTGGTTCCTCTCTCTCTGTTCCTCCATGAACAACCTCAGTCATGCCTCTGCTGTCTTCTGGCCCCTAAAAATGCCTTTGCCACAGTACCTGACGGCCTCAGGTTACCTGATCCAGTGGTGAATTCTGTCTTCTTCCCACTTACCAAAGCCCAGCAAATGGCCATTCCTTCCTTCTTGAAATTCCTCTTTGAGCTTCAAGCTACAACCTTCTTCTGATTTCCTTCCTACCAAAGGGGTCATTTTGTTCAACACTTTCCTTGGCTTTTCTTCTCACTCTGTTGGACTCCCAAAGGTCATTTTACACACGTATTCGGTGCTAATCCATTTTCCTTCTCAAGTCACACTTTCCAATGGCCTGCTATTGTCACCGTGAAATTCATAACATTATATCAATGAAAGAACTCACATTTTCATTTTGCACTTTGACCGAGAAATTAGGTAGCCCATCTGGCTACCACCGTGAAGCCAGCAACTAGCAAACTTGAATCTCTAGCCCTAAACTCCCCTAAATTTCTGACCCACACATGCAGCTGCCAACCTGATATTTCTGCATGATTAGGGTCCCCAAGCATCATGTGATCACATAGTCTTCGGATTCACTACTAACTGACCCCTCCTGCTTCCTTCTCAACTCAACAAACAACAACTGCATCTGTCCAGATGCTCAGAGCAAAACCTTGGATTCACCACTAATTCCTCTTATTCTTTTACACAAATCATCCCCTTTACCAGAGAGACCTATGCTCTCTGCCTGAACACGTAAGCTATCCAGCATCTGACAACGTCTCAGCTTTTGCAAAGCCTTCCAACCGAGTCCCCTGCTTCACTCTTGTCCTCCTCACCATTCGTTTTCCACAAAGAAAGCAAATGCTATTTTAAATGAATATTCTATCCCGCCACCATTCTGCTTGGTCTCCCCAGGCCACACCACTGCACTCAGAGTAAAACTCAAGTCTTCCCCCTGGTCCACACAATACCACCATGTCCTGCCCGCCTTCCCAACGGCAGCCCCTTGGTTCTGCTTTCTGCACCAGGCACAATTAGTCTCCTCGTGATTACTCCTGTCTGTCCAGGGATTCATGTGGCTGAAAAACTCTGATCTCTGCATAACTGACTGGGTGTCATTTGAATTTCCCTTCAACATCCCTTTCTTGTCCCATTGCTCGTTTACTTATATAATCACAGGTTGCCTGTCTCCTTAATGTTAACAGATTTAATCACTGAAAATTAAATGTGTCAAGAGTAAGAATTCAGGCTGACATGTTGGCCACGGACTGTGCTGGGCTCAGAGTGATGCTGTGAGCACAGTAAACCCTTAGTCAAGGCTTGTGTGTGGAGGGAATTGACTGCTCTCAAGTCGCATAAACATGTATCAACTGCCCACTTCCACTCTCCAGAAGACACTTCTATAATTTCATTATTGTATTTCCTAACACTGTAATTCATTAAAACACAAGGAACACTAACTTTGATCTACCCTCAACCTTCAAAATTCCTGAACCATCACATCGCAGATGACAGACATCTGTGGGTATACACACTGTGCCTCTTGGTGGCAGCTTGGCTTCGCGGGTGAGTGCTAGTGCTCAGTGGCTCATTCATGTCCAACTCTTTGCGACCCCATGGACTATAGTCCACCAGGCTCCTCTGTCCATGGGATTCTCCAGGCAAGAATAGTGGAGTGGATTGCCATGCCCTCCTCCAGGGATCTTCCCAACCCAGGGATCGAACCCGTGTCTCTTAGGTCTCCAGCACTGGCATGCAGGTTCTTTAACACCAGCACCACCTTCAGACCTCATCAAAACATTAACTTTATATGTCCAAGTTCTAACTCTGCATGATTCACCCATGCTCAGAAGTTTTCAAGGAGTTGTATATTTCCTTAGTGGGACTCAGAATGCAACTTGTGAGCAGTCATTGTTTTTAGGAAGAAGAAAGAGGCTTTAAAGTAAAGCTAAATGAAAAGTTCTACACTGTAGAAAAATGCTCCAGGTCTTAATGTTGTAACTTTCTCAATCATAAGCCTTGGACCTTTCACAGAGAGCAATTTTAGCCTCTGAAACAAAGGTGTGCTGTATTTCACACCAAATTCTGAAGAGAGTTGCCAAGTACAGAACCCTGGAGACCAGCCAGCTTTGGTGAAACCCAGCCCTGGGAGGTATGACAAAGTTCTGCTGAAGTCAGCCTCTGCTTGAGACAAATACTTTGAACACACATTCTCCTTGGCATCATCATTAGGAACAAGAGTGAAGACAAATGGAAAATAGACCAGAAACTCCCCTCTTGACTCCATTCTTACCTGGAAGACCCAGACCCAGCCATCATTTGATTCAGAACAATTGACAATTTCACTTCTTTACTGATAGCCCAGCCTGCCTCTGGATCAGAAGTTCATTTTATTTAACATCTTTTCTTCATTAAAGAAATTTGAAAAATATGAAATTTATAGAGAAGCAAATAAAACTATATAATCCCACCACTGAAGCATACTCTCAAAGTATTCCTTTCAAGTCTTAATCCAAGGCATGAATTCAGGGGAAGTAGCTTTGTTTTTTCATACCTATAAGCATACTCCATATAATTTTGTCTCATTTTTTGCATAATATGATGGTATAAGCATTTTTCATGTTATTTTAAACACTTTATGCTTCGTAATAACAGGCACTTAGTATATAGTTTTGAGTACTCTTGCCTGGACAATCCCATGGATGGAGGAGCCTGGTAGGCTGCAGTCCATGGGGTCTTGAAGAGTCGGACACGACTGAGCAACTTCATTTTCACTTTTCACTTTCATGTATTGGAGAAGGAAATGGCAACCCACTCCAGTTCTTGCCTGGAGAATCCCAGGGACGGGGAGCCTGGTGGGCTGCCGTCTGTGGGGTCGCACAGAGTCGGACACAACTGAAACAACTTAGCAGCAGTATATAGTTTGCTTTTTTTTGCATTTCTTTTCCATGGGGATGGTCTTGATCCCTGTCTCCTGTACAATGTCACGAACCTCTGTCCATAGTTCATCAGGCACTCTGTCTATCATATCTAGTCCTTTAAATCTATTTGTCACTTCCACCTAAATCTATTTGTCACTTCCACTGTATAATCATAAGGGATTTGATTTGCGTATTGAAAAGCAGAGACATTACTTTGCTAACAAAGGTCCGCCTAGTCAAGGCTATGGTTTTTCCAGTGGTCATATATGGATGTGAGAGTTGGACTATAAAGAAAGCTGAGCTCCGAAGAATTGATGCTTTTGAACTGTGGTGTTGGAGAAGACTCTTGAGAGTCCCTTGGACTGCAAGGAAATCCAACCAGTCCATCCTAAAGGGGATCAGTCCTGGGTGTTCATTGGAAGGACTGATGTTGAAGCTGAAACTCCAATACTTTGGCCACCTCATGGGAAGAGTTGACTCATTGGAAAAGACCCTAATGCTGGGAAGGATTGGGGGCAGGAGGAGAAGGGGACAACAGAGGATGAGATGTTTGGATGGCATCACCGACTCGATGGACATGGGTTTGGGTAAACTCCGGGAGTTGGTGATAGACAGGGAGGCCTGGCGTGCTGCGATTCATGGGTCACAAAGAATCGGACACGACTGAGCTACTGAGCTGAACTGAACTGAAGTATATAGTTGTGGTGTAAATTAATTAAATGGCTTTATTACATGTCATCAAGTTACTATGCATACTTTACTCTAATATGACCTGATATTTGGTCAATTGAAAGATTCTCTTTCTTTTTCTTCGGTTCTTTCCTCTGTACTTACACTAATTTCTCCTAAAGTGTATTTCCTAAAAGGAACTGCTAAATCAAAGAGAATGATATGGGTACAGATTAATCTCTATACATCTATCTACAGCTTCATCTAGTTCTTGATACACATAACAAGCCCTCAACATAGGCTGCAAAAGAAGTTCAAGTTGTAAGAAAGAGAAATTAAACTATAAGCAAGGTGAAAAGACAGCCTTCAGAATGGGAGAAAATAATAGCAAATGAAGCACCTGACAAAGAATTAATCTCAAAAATATACAAGCAACTCTGGCAGCTCAATACCAAAAAAATAAGCAACCCAATCAAATAATGGGCCAAAGAACGAAACAGACGTGTCTCCAAAGAAGACATACAGAGGGCTAACAAACACATGAAAAGATGCTCAACATCACTCATTATCAGAGAAATGCAAATCAAAACCACAATGAGGTACCATCTCATACCAGTCAGAATGACTGCTATCAAAAAGTCTACAAACAATAAATGCTGGAGAGGGTGTGGAGAAAAGGGAACCCTCTTACACTGTTGGTGGGAATGCAAACTAGTACAGCCACTATGGAGAACAGTGTGGAGAGTCCTCAAAAAACTGAAAACAGAACTGCCATAACTGCCATATGACCCAGCAATCCCACTGCTGGGCATATACACCGAGGAAACCAGAATTGAAAGAGACACGTGTACCCAAATGTTCATCACAGCACTGTTTACAGTAGCCAGGACATGGAAGCAACCTAGATGTCCATCGGCAGATGAATAGATAAGAAAGCTGTGGTACATATACACAATGGAATATTACTCAGCTATTAAAAAGAATGCAATTGAATCAGTTCTAATGAGGTGGATGAAACTGGAGCCTATCATACAGAGCGAAGTAAGTCAGAAAGAAAAACACCGATACAGTATATTAACGCATATATATGGGATTTAGAAAGACGGTAACGATGACCCTATATGCGAGACAGAGAAAGAGACACAGATGTAAAGAACAGACCTTTGGACTCTGGGAGAAGGCAAGGGTGGGATGATTTGAGAGAAGAGCATTGAAACATGTTTATTATCATATGTGAAATAGCTCACCAGTCCAGGTTCAATGCATGAGACAGGGTGCTCAGGACTGGTGCACTGGGATGACCCTGAGGGGTGGGATGGGGAGGGAGGTGGGAGGGAGGGTCAGGATGGGGAACACATGTATACCCATGGCTGATTCATATGAATCTATGCCAAAAACCACCACAATATTGTAAAGTAATTAGCTTCCAATTAAAATAAATTGAAAAAAACAGAGAAGTTCAAGTGTGGAGTTAATTTAAGAAAGTCCCACAAACCAGATAGCCCTTGACACAATCCCGACAGCCTGAAATTTTCCAGTAATACTTCCATGCCAACCAGCATCTTTTCAGCTCTCGCCAACCCTACACCACCTCCTTGTCCTGTCAACTGCACGAACGCAATGACACCACCGCTCCTAAGACTCAGGGCTCAGCCAGCCCCCAAGGTGGTCAGACACCACCTGCTTTGTTTATTTTTTCCTCCAAACTTTGATCCATTGTTTGCTGTTGTGGTCGGACAGGCTGACCTTCAGTAACATCATGTGTCCAAGTGTCCAAACCTAGCTCTTAGTCTGGCTCACACACACACACGGAACCCCTTCATCCTACTCTTGCCTTTCTAAGGACTCCCATCCTTCCAGGTCTACTTGGACGAGCCCTGCTCCCCGAGACTTAGCTTGCCAGCTGTAGAATAGACCCCTCTCCCTTCCTCTGAGTTCACAGTCCTCTGCCTGCCATCTGCCTCTTCCATTCGAACAGTTATAATATGTTTCGAAATGTTACTCACACTGCCCCATGCACTGTGTCACTCCAGCTAGATTGTAATCTCCAGGAAACCAGAGATTCTGCCTTGATTTCTTTCATATCTTCCCAGCCTTTGGCTCTCAGTCCAGGGCTATGAACAAAGATTAATCTCCTCCAAAAGACAAATGAATCTGGTCACCCATTTTTCTGCTGTCAGAGATGCAATCTTGGTGGGAGGGAGCTTCCTTTCTCTGTCTCCCTTTCCCAGAGAGATACCAGGAGGACCCCTTGGGGCTCCTGGGCACTAAAATATGTGCCCTCTATTCCTTGATTATAGGAAATAGGCTTCATTCAATCCCAAAGACTTCCCCTGAGTTCCAACAGGCAGGTTCAAACAGATGCTAATTAGGGAAGGGAGGAACAGCCTAGAGAAACTGAAGTGCAGCCTGGGGGCAGGTCCTGGTTCACACTCAAGGGACCAGTTCAGTTCAGTCACTCAGTCGCGTCCTACTCTTTGCAAACCCATGGACTGCAGCATGCCAGGCTTCCCTGTCCATCACCAACTCCCGGAGATTATTCAAACTCAAGGGATATACACAGTGTATCAAGGGATACATGGCTCAAGGGATACACACAACCATGTCTTTGAACTGTTTTGCTGATACTGAAACTCCCACCAGGTGGGAGAAGTTAACTGTGTGTTGCCCACAAGCACAAAGCCCCAGAAGGGTTGGAACCAGAAGGATGATGATGCAGATTCCCACTTACCACACCACCAACCAATCAGAAGAATCCACAAGCTTATCATGCCCTCTTTGAACCATTACTGTCAGACCCCTCACTATCGCCCCTCCCAGTTTGGGGCACACAGTTTTGAGGACAGTAGCCCACTGTGGCCCCCCGTTGCCTGACAAAGCTATAAAGGTATTCTTCTTGACTTCACCCAGAGCTCCGTCTCAGAGAATTAACTCAGTGTTGGGGTACAGATGCTGGCTTCATCTTCAAAAGGAAGACACTCATGAAAACAGCCCTCTGGACTCCCTGCCCTTCCTCCTGCCTGAGGAACCTGAAGACAGATCTAGAGGAAAATCTAGGTCTGCCCAACTGTGGAAACCAGCTGCCAGCATGATCCTGCCCCTCCCTGCCAGGATTCTTAGAGGCAGACCCGCTGGCATCTGGTCAATGCAACTTGTTTATTATGACGTGGTGGACAAGTCTTCTTAATCTAGAGGTGAAATAGGAACACGACTTCTGGCTGAACACCACGGTCCTCAGTAGGTTTTTCACATCTGTATCTGCCCGATTTGATTATTTGTTTCTAGACTGATTTCAAATTTTCATGGAAAGAGATTAATTGGATCCCTTCTGCCTCCTTGACACAACAGTGCCCACCAGCTCTTCACACACCTCTTCTGGTCACCACTCCACCATCAGAACCTCACGCACCCAGGCCCCAAGCTCTCCCGGCCATTTCTGGGTCACAGAGAGCAGAGTCTTGGGCAGGACCCTGCCTTGGGCTCAGTGGGATGAGGAGGGTTGTTTCTGGCTGTTCAAAGCTGTAAGAACAGAAGTTCTCAGGAAACCTTTGGGCAGTCCTTGGAATGCTCAAGTGAGGAAACTCCTTCCCAGGCCAGGGGTGGGAGTTCTCCAGCCACCACTGCTCCCCTAACTCTTAAAAGACCTCTCATCCAGCTAACTGAATCTCCCATCTAGCATCACCTTCAGGGAAGACCAATCAACATTCAAGGCACCCAACCCAACCCAGAAGCAAATGTCAATGAGCTGGAGAGGATTGTTTTTAGACTAGTTCCCCAGAGCTGGCCATGGTCCTGCCTCCCCATCTCCCTGTGGGTATCTGGGCTTCAGGAGGAAAGTATAAGACAGAAAGGAAAACTGGAATGCTCTGCAAGTGGGAAACTCTAGAGCAGAGCTCAGTGGAAATGTATCCTCATATATATTTCCTTTAAGTAAGTAAATGTTTTCCCATCGTCTAGAGAAGAAATCCTAGAAATGTCTCCAAGAATAGAGCTGATTATTTTGAAGAAAGTCGTGCAGGAAATTTAAAACAATGATTACATTTAACATTGGAAATTGGCTGCTGTTGTGCACATTTAGATTCTCATTGCATAAGAATGTTCTTTGCATATTTTGTCTAAATAAAGCACACACTGGTATGATCAGCCATTTCAACTAGGGTGAGCACTTGAGGTCTCTCATTTGAAGAACGAGCTTTTTGACATGTTTCTAAATGTGTACTTTTCTGGCTAGCAAATAATCTACATTATTTTCATATGTCCCCAAAATGATTTACATTATCCACCTTTTAAAAATATTGTAACTATGTATTGACATGATAAAGTATGATTCGATTCTAATGTCAACCCATATTTCCATGAAGAATATTTCCTCCTTTTAAAAATATCCAAGAAAAACAAAGGAAATTTACGTAAGTTTTACTCCACATTTGTGCATTTTAACTTAATCTACATATTTATTCCAAAATATAATCAGCTGATAACACAAAAAACAATCGTTTATGATACAAAAATATATATATACCTTTAATTTTACCCCTTCAGTAGTGTCCGCAGTTTGGTAAGAATAAGCTTCTTATGTGAAGAAAACAGTCAGGGTTTTACTAAAGCAGGTCATATCCAGAAGGCTTATATCATCGGATTTAAGAAAAATAATAAACTTTTTAAGTTAGAACAGCTTCAGATTTACAGAAAGGTTGTAAAGATAGTACTGAGTGTTTCCATATGCCTTGTGCACAGATTTTCCCCTAATTAACATTTCACACAGGTATGGTACATTTGTTACAACCAATGAACCAGTATCGATGCATCATTTTAAAGAAGCGTCCATGGTTTAGTCAGATCTCCTTAGATTTACCTAGTGTCCACTTTCTGGTCCAGCATCCCACCCAGGGTACCACGTTACATGGAATCAACCACCCGTGTCTCTTTAGGCTCATTTTGGCTATGACAGTTTCTCAGATTTTCTTTCTCCTAGATAGTTTTGAGGAGTACCTGGCCAGGAATTTTGAAGCATGTTGCTCATCTGGGTTGGATCTGATGGCTTCATCATGATTAGAGTGGGGTGATGAATTTTACAGGAGAGATAACAGAGGTAATCATCACTTTATATCATTATTGTTTATATTCCTGTCATTGTTACCAATATTGTTATGAATCAAGTGATTAATAGTATCCAGGACTACCAAGACATCTGGTCAAGTAGGAGCAGATTGCTGTCCAGGTGGTCCAGTCATTAGGAGACTGCTGGTCTCCTCAATGAAGACAAGCTGTCCGAGTCCCCAGGACAGAAATCACCACAAGCCAGAGACAGAGCTTTGAAACAAAGGCTGCAATTGTTTCCAGTGGTGTGAAAAGGGAAAGATTTAGGAGTAAGTGGAGAAGCAAAATGGGGTTAAATGAGTGTTTCGTTGTTGTTATTGCTTAAATTAGAGCATCGGCAGGTTTCCCAATAGAGGAAAGGGATCCAGAAAAAGGGGAAACGTGAGAGAAAAGGAGTCAGAGAGGAATTCAGTGCCCCCAAGGAGAAAAGAAAGTGTCAAAGTGAAAAACTAGAAGAGTTTATCTTGAGCAATAGAGACCTTCACTCTTGATGGTGAAGCAGAGAAAGCAAAGTGACTGTTTCCACACATCGTTTATAGAGGGTTTGCACGTAAATGCTGAGGGAATGAGAAATGTGGCATCTTCTTGGAGACCTGGAGACAATGATGATGACGATTCAGAATGATAATCACAGGGAATGAAGGACTGAGCTGTTCAAAACAGAATTAGGTGCAGCTTCATAGCACAGAAAACCCAAAACAGCAGCAACCAAATAGCAAATACGTTTTATTGTATTTTGGACTTCCCTGGTGGCTCAGATGGTAAATAATCTGCCTGCAATGCAGGAGACCTGGGTTTGATTCCTGGTCAGGAAGATCCCCTGGAGAAGGGAATGGCGATCCACTCCAGTATTCTTGCCTGTTTACCTCTCATGGAGAAATCAATCTGAAGACACCACCCAAGGCTAGAACAGCAGCTCCATGGTCCACAGTTCTTCTATTTTGTGACTCCAGGATCCTTAGAAAAGGTGGCTTCTGAGATGGTAGTCAGAGCACAGGAACAGTCCTATGTAAGTGGTCTGTCCACTGACATTGAAATCCTGAGGGACTTCTCCACCCCTTCAGTTTCCAATAGTACTTTGAATTAGTTCCTTCCCATCCACTGATAGAAGGAGCTGCAAGTGATGTTCACGTGTATCCACAGAAGTGACTCATGGTTAGTTCTGGATGTGTCCAGTGAAAATAAGAGCCAGTGTCAAACAGAGGCTGGAAAGAGAGACGCTTCTGAGACATTGTTCTGTATCAGAGCGGGTTTGTACCCTCAGCTCCCTTCCTGGTCTACCTCACCACTCACTGTCGGGTAAGATCTACTGTCCCAAAAGACAACAATGAAAACGACACAATTGTCTAAAACACAATGAAACGTGAAATCAGCTACACAAATCCGGAGGCGTACGTTGCAGTTCCATTTGTTCCAAGAAACGATGAAAGCCTACATGTTTATCAATAGAGACATGTGTAAAAAGCATTGTTAAATGAGCAGCAGTCCTTGTGAGAAGGGACTCTCAGATGGGATTACACCTCCCCCACCCCCTGCTCCACTAATGTTTAGAAGGTCACCAGAAGCACCCACTCCTGCCTCAGAGAAGACGGGTGCTTGTGGCCTAAATGACACTATCTTCATTGTCTAAAAATGAGCTATTTACTTAGTTCTTGTTCCTTGATTTTAATCCAATATCCCATCATCGGTTTCAATTTTTTTGCAGGAATAATAGCTACTATTTATTGATCACATACACTGTGGCCGACAAAATATACACATTATCATCAATCTTAAAATGGTGTCATTAGCAACATTTTCCAGGAAGGCTCAGAGAGATGAAATAAGTTGCCCAAGGTTACAAGGAAGGGAAATAATGGAGCTAGGCTAAACCAGACCTGCCTCTCTCCAAAGTAATTGTTCTCCTACAAAACACAGGTGTGTATAGACCTACTAAAAACAACACAACAAAAATAGACCTACTGAAATAGAAAGTGGCATAACTTCACAACTGTGGTGCTTGCCAATAAATATAAGTCAAACTGGTTAGAAGATGAGCCAGTTTTGTGGATATTGGTTATTCCCCATCGTAATTAGAATTTTTCAAAGATGCCCTCTAAATTTACAACACACCTGTGCCCATGACACAAGTGAAGATATATCAAGATGAGTGGGTATTGACAAAAAATACTTGACATGATATTTATGTGATAATTTTTAAAATAAATTATCTGAAATGCTGGGCTTAGGGTTCACAGAAAAAGTGTTGTGCTAAGACAATCAATCTCCTGATTTAGCAAATAAATTGGACCACATTATGGTCATCTAGATATTTAAGGTTAATTAGATGGATTTCATATAGTGTCCTGATCGTTGATCAATCCTGGCTTGTCCTTATTATATGATACTGCTTTGGACTTAGTTAGATCAAGCACCTCCCCTTGTGATAAAGAACAGAAAGGCAAGACTTTTCATGTACCCAAATTACATGGTTTTGTTATTTCAGACTATAAATTTCCCAGCCTACTGATTATATTTCCAAATTTATTATCAGAAAAAAATGTTCTAAATAAAAATCATTGAATCAAAAATTTAGTCTTTATAAGTTGTCCAGTTTTTAAAAGGATGCTATTAGTTGTATAAAAGTGATATGTATTCATTATAAAAATCCAAGTAGTGTCAAAGAATAGGAGGACTGTGCCATTGATGGCTCCTGCAGGGATGAAGTCATGAAGAGTCTTCCTCACTCCTGTCCTGCACCCACTTCTGTCCCTGGGTCTTTATCTTGGTCAATCATCTTATTTCATGTGTGGGCTCTTTGCATCCTTTCAGAACATCAGTGTGACTTGTACACACATGTTATATGTGAGTGCCTGCATGTACATTTTTTGGGCATTTAGTTTGCTGGCAGCTTCACATACACAAGTTCATTTAATTGCCACCATAACCCTATGAAGCGAATGGGCTGTGCATTACTTTTTAAAGTCAGGCACACAAAATAAACTTCAAAAGGAAGTAAATAATACTGCTGGTACATTGTCAACCTCAAACTTGAATCAAGGTCTCTGACCACAATTCTAGTCTTTTTCTCACCACCATTCCTCACTCACATGGGTGCACACCTGCAGAAAACCCTCCCATTCATGAGAGATGGAAACTCCAAAGATATGGAGTGAGAGACACCAGGAAAATCCTTTAATAATAGGAAACAAGCTACACATAAGAACATGTGTCAAACATCTGATATGGTATCTTGGCCAGGATTCCAAAAGTTACTGAGATGCATTGAAACCACAAATAATATTTTAAAAAATCAAAAGCTTTCATATATGCTCTGCTATGGACTGAATGTTTGTGTTCCCCCAATATTCATATATTGAAGCACTAAACTCCATCCAAAATGATGGTGTCAGGAGGGGGGCTTTTGGGAGGTGATTAGGCTGAGGGTGGAGCCCCCACGATAGGATCAGTGCCCTTATAAGATGAGACATCAGAGCACTCCCTCTGTCTCTCATTCTTTCTCTACACCCCACCCCCACCACGTGAGGCTGGAAGGAGAGCTTGGCCATCTATGGACCAGGAAGAGAGCTCTCCCCAGAATTTGACAAGGCTGGCACCCTCATCTCAGATCTCCAACCTCTAGAATCATGAGAAACACACTACTGTTCTTTATAAACCGCACAGTCTGTGGGACTTTTTCACAGCAGTCCAAGCTGAGTAAGACATATTTAACTTAAAAAATATGAAGAAAAAGTCCTGATATAGGAAAGAGATTCCTGACCATTGGAAGATATTCTGCCCCCAGGGCCCCTTTTCCACACGACCTTTACACAACCAGGTGGAAAACTGATTTTCAACAGTGTACCTATCCTCAACCCAGAAAATTAAACTATTAAAGTCAGTAGTTTCAAAGTTTTCATGATCTCAGTAGTTACATTAAATTATCTAAAATATTCTCTTACCAGTAGATTAGTGATAGCTGAACAAAGTTTCAAAACCATGGAGAAAATTAGAACTTTTTGGTGGCTGTAACTTCAGAGGAATCTCTTATCAGAAAAAAAAAAAATAGTGAAATGATGTATGTGACTCTTTCAATACATTTTCCTATTGAATCTATCACAAAGGAAGAGAAAAGGTAGCATTATTTTAAAGAAAAAGAATACTGGGTGTAGATGAAGTCTATCAAATAATGAATTCTGGTCTCCTCATGTCCTTTTCACTTCCCCTGGAGGACATTAGTTATGGCTTTTCCCTATTATGGGAGATGAGCATGGAGCAGATGACATTAATGCAATCAACATAATTTCATCAGCTTCATTTTTCTTACTTTCATTCAGTACCTGCTGACAAGCACTGAAAGCACTTTGAAAGACTGAGAACTTCTTTGAAAACCTTTTCCAGTTACAAATTCAAAAGAAAAGTTTTTCATTTGTAATGCTTCTCCTTGCCTTGTAAATACATTCTGCCAAGCAGGTAACATTTTCTCCTGTAACACTCAGTATTGATTTTTTTTTTTTGGTAGGGGAATGAAATTTGGGTATACCTACTATGAAGTCCATAACCTAGTTAGAATGATCCCTTTGTAAGTTAGAAAACAGAGGTCAGGGGACACAGCAGAGCAGGTGAACTCACGGATTCCTGAGCCCTCAATGGATTCTCATTCTTCTCAACCTTCAGTTCCCCTTGGGTTTTTATCCCTCTCCAAACTAGCCTCTGTGTCACCTTGGGCAGCCACTTCACAATTCCAGACTCAGTTCATCTCATGCAAAGCATTGATAACAAAATATAAAGATGAACACTTCAATATTTAAAGAGCTGAGACCTGTGCTTGGCATATACTAAGTGTTACATGTGTTTGCTTAATAAAATGCGTAAACAATCAGATTACAGACACAATCACTTCTGATGCTGAGAAGACTCTTTCTACCACACCCCCTCCTCCCATGTAAGTTCATCTTTGGTACCTTCACAGATAATGTTATTTTGACGATATCAACTCACTGTCATCAAGTAAAATACAACTCTTACTAGAAGGTGATACAATGAATCACATGGAGGAAAGGCCCATTAAGAGGATTTTGAAGATGAGCAATAAGGGTGTTTTCATTTTAGTGAAATGGCAAACCTGAAATAAATTCTAACTGTTCTCTGTGCCATGCCTTCTGATTCTAGCAGCCTGCAAAAAATAATACAGGAATAATAATTTCAAAATAAAGAAATAAACAAAATTTCACCATATTGTGAAAGACTTGAGTTATGAAATCAAAGTTCAAAGAAAATGATTTCAGGAGAAAGAATGTAACATTTAGTTAGTTTGACTCTGCTATTGTTAATACATGAAACTACCTGTTGTTCAAACAAAGTATTTCAAGGTGAGACCTTACATAGGCTCAAGAGAACTTTAAAATTAGTCAGCAATGACGGATCCATATTGGTGCAATAAGAAATTAGTGATGTTCAATTAACAATCTCCAGAACAACTATGATGTTTAATAAAACATACCTGATTTATGTTGGGAATTCTGAGTTCATTGAGCTATTGATAAAGATGTGGCATAGTGCACTTCCAGACAATTCCATATAAGCCAGTAAAGACATAACAAAACTAACTTATATTTGAAGATTTTCCAGAAAGAAGATGCTGATATTATGTAATTGCTTTCATTTCTGTTTTTTAAGCCTGAGGAGCAAACCAAGAGCCACAGATATATAGATGTGGGATGCTGTGTTGGCAGAAAATTCATCTGTATCTGCTAAGAAGTAAAACTAATTCCTCAGGAAATTTTAAGCCAACAGTTGAGAAAAGATTTACGAGTGTCCTCAGAATTATGAGGTAGTCTATTAACTTGCCATAGTTTGTAATTAACATGCATAGATAATCAGTGTGTCCTGGGTGAAGATTCATGCCGAGGACACAAACAATAAAAAAAGAAAGAAATGACTCAACGTGAACTGCTCCATCATTCTCCTCCATGAGGTATCGAAGGCTTTCTCAGACATTTTGGACCAACCTAAAACTTATTCTCTCTCTTACACTTAAGCACTGTTAACAGATGTCCCTGCACCAAGATGAATCCTTTCAAGGCAAAAAAGGATTTACTAAGTCGAGCCCAGCTGGCTGATCACCTCAGCAGAAGTTCCAAATACACGAAATGCACCAAAAAGGAAAAACTGGGGCAGTGAGAAGGCGAATATCTAGCTCACTCAGTGTGAGGTCTATATCTGTAGGTAGATGGTATCAACCTTCTATTTTAGAAAAACATGACTTCATCTTAAAGACAGTCTATTTCCAGGCCAAGGGAAGTACAAAACTAAAATAAGTTTGCTTGCAAAACTGAACAGTATAAAAGATACACAATTATCCTGGGGTTAAAGTTGATGCTTATGCTCTGGTTTTTGGTTTTTTGTGTTGTTCCCCCCCAGGGGATTAACACATTTCATTTCGTTTTGAACAAATTCACCAAATCAGGAAACAGGGTAAATTTAAACTTCAAAAATAATTCCTTTTTAAGTTCTAAGGGGGAAATAAATGGTATAAGATAATAAACCATACAAGATAAAAAAAAAATAGTAAGAGTGAAATATCAAAACCAACCTGTTCCTTACCTTCATGGAAGAGAAGGCACATCACAGTAAAATCATCCCAGGAAGGTTCCCCAAGTTTCACAGCAGGAAGGAGGCATCTCCCCCTCTTGGTTCCAGCTCAGAGAGACCCGCCATGATGCTCTGAGGACCCGGAAGTCCTTCCTCAGGAGGAGGGCTCTCCCCACCCCCACTCCCCCCTACCCACCCCACCTGCTCCAACTGGAAATGGAAGACGAGCAGATAGTGGTGCTTGTTCTTCCCACCCATGCTTAAGAAATCTGCTGATGGCAGAAAGCTATACAAAGAGATAACTCCCTCTAGACAGTTATTTCTTTCCGTATTTTGGAGGCAACATCTTTTTAATAAATTCATTAATGTCTCACAAAGCTGCATACATGAACCTCGCAAACCTCATGTGCACATTATACAATTCCATTTACATGAAAGTATAACTACCTGAGGACTAAAGTCACCACAGTGATGTAATTTGTTATTACATATTACATATTACATATATTATGTATATACATAATATACAATTTTGTATATTATAACCTTTACTATTGTATATTATGTAACTATATATTATTTATTGCTAATTTTTTACATATTACATATGTAATTTTACATATTACATAGCTACATATAGTGTATGCGTATACTGCATATACATATTATGTGTATATATGCATACGTATGTGCACATGCTCAGTCACTCAGTCGTGTCCGACTCTTTGCAACCCCATGGACTGTACCCTCCAGGCTGCTCTGTCCAGAGGATTTTCCAGGCAAGAACACTGGAGTGGGTTGCCACTTCCCCCTTCAGGGGATCTTCCTGACCCAGGGATTGAACCCAGTTCTCCTGTGTTTCCTGCATTAGCAGGCAGATTGTTTACCATTGTGCCACCTGGGAAGCCCTATACATACATGATGTATCTGTATATAAATATATACGTGTCTATGCACACACAGACACTGGATTTGCACCACTGAGTCTTGAGTTGCTTCATGGTTTTATTCATAGACTTGAGGAGCCATAGAGACCTAAGTCAGCTGGCTCTCCTCTATTTGTTGAAAATCCAAACATTTCTCATCCATAAATTAAACCTTGATATGAACAAAGACTGAGTGATGAAGGGCACAGCAAGTATAGAGCCCACGCTAAGATTGCAGGTGGTGACAGGGGACCAGGAAGAACAGTGAAAGGAAACAGATGATAAACACAGTCTGCCACCCACAAGGTCTATATCCCTTGCTCAGGTAAGGGAGGGAAAGAAGAAGGCCAAACAGGAAGGAACAGCAGGGCAGAGCCGTCCTGCAGAAAGCACCCTCCTGGTTTGCACCACTCCGAAGCCCTGCCTAATCAGGACGCTTGGAAGGAGGTGTTCTTCCTCCATTTCTGGACAGGAGCTTTGTGAGCTTCTCTGCGGGTAATTGCTCCAGATCCCCTCCCCACCAGGAAAAGTATAGCCTCTCCTGGTGCACAGATTCTGTCTTCTGTTCTCATTCATTCCACATTGCCTGGCAGGACCATGAAGAGATAATCAGTAAATTGCTAGTGAATTGAGTCAAATTCAATCTCTTCACTTCCCAATTATGTCATGAGGTCCCTTAAGCCATGTTGGCAAATTTACATTATTCTGCTGATAACGTTCTGTTTGTTTATGCATAAAAAACTATCTTGTAGCTTAGGAGAAAGGTCCTTTTCTTAGGCCAACAGTGAAATCAAGAATTTCCTTCTTACCTTTATTGATTCACAATCTTTTTCCAAAACTGACTGTATTTGCCTGCCTTTGCAGATGATGAAACCAGTAATCAGAATAGAACTATTTCCTAATGAAGAACTCTCCTCTGGCTTGTCTATACCTTGCACTGAGATGATGGGACATTTATGAATGGATACAGTGTCCTCATTAGTTACTGTTTTTCTTGAAGCTATGGAGTTCATTTTTTCAAATTGTTTTCTTTGGCAAGCACGTATTTGTGGTTGCACATAGCAAAGGAAGGGGCTTCCCAGGTGGCACAGTGGTTAAGAAACCCCCTGCCAATGCAGGAGGTGCAAGAGACCTGGGTTCAATCCCTGGTCGGGAAGATCCTCTGGAGGAGGAAATGTCGCCACTCCGGTATCCTTTCCTCAGAAATCCCATGGACAGAGGAGCTTGGCAGGCTACAGTCCATGCGGTTGCAAAGAGTCCAACATGACTGAGCACACACGCATAGAAAAGGAAGGAATAAACATTTCTATTTGCAGGTGATAAGACTGATCATTGATGAATCTAGACACACACAGACATACCACATTAGCTGTGGTGTGTTTTTTTGTTTGTTTGTTTTTTGCACAAAGATGTAAATGCAATACAGTGGAGGAAAGATGGCCTTTCAACAAATGATGTTGGACACCTGCACAGCCATGAGTGAAAAGAAAAAGAAAATGAACGCCATCATGTCATCTCAAGTCTCACACTTCATACAATTAACCCAAAGCGGATCACAGATTTTAAGTGTGAAGTGTAAAATTATAAAAATTGTTACAGAAAATGTAGAAAAGATTGGGGAACTTAGAACTAGGCAATGAGTTGTTAAGCTTAACACCAAAGGCACAATCCATTAAAAAAATGATAAATTAGATTTCATCAAGATTAGAAATGTTTACTCTGCAAGAAACCCTGTTAAGAGGATGAAAAGACAAACTACAGATGGCAAGTAAGTACAAGGAAAGATGTTCAACTTTATTAGCCATTAGCAAATGCATCCTATAACCACAGCAAGATATCACTGCACTAAACCACTATCTGAATAGCTTAAAAATACGTAGCAACAGCATCAAATACTGGCAGAGTGAAGGGAATAAGTGGTTCCCTCAGACATCACGGCAGGAAGGTAGAGTGCTATGGTCACTCGGAAAACCAGTTTCTCAGAAAACGACACCCGGAACTACGACCCATCTGTTATATTCTTGGGCATTTATCCCAGGAAAATTGAAACATGTTCACAAAATTATCCATACAGAAATGTTTACATCAACTTTATTCATAGTAGCCAAACACTGGACACAATCCAAATGTCCTTCAACGGGTAAACAGTTCAACAAAATCAGTGGGTGTGTATCACAGGATCCTCCTCAGCAATAAAAAGGAATGAACTGTTGATAACGCAAAACTTGATCTCCAGAGAACTATGCTGGGTGGAAAAAAGCCAATTCCAAGGCTTATGCACTAATTCCATTTACATAACATTCTTGAAACAGAGAACAGCTTAGCCGTTTCAAGGAGTTAAAGATGGAGCAAGTAGTAAAGGTAGAAGTAGATGATTTAATAAATCATGGGACCAGGGGCCCACATGGTGATGGAAAAATCCTGTATCTTGACTGTGGGATACATACACAAACCATGCACACAATAAAACTTCATGGAACTAAATACATACATTTATAAATAAGTACCAGCTTCCCAGGTGCCTCAGTGGTAAAGAATCTGCCTGCTAATACAGGAGATGTGGCTTCAATCCCTGGGTTGGGAAGATCCCCTGGAGGGGGAAATAGCAACCCATTCCAGTATTTCTGCCTGGAGAATTCCATGGACAGAGAAGCCTGGCAGGCTACAGTCCAAGGGGTCACAAAGAGTCGGACATGACTCAGCCCTGCATGCATGCACACATAATTAAGTACAAGTAGAAATAGGGAAAATGTGAACAAGATCAGTTGATCATGTTAATGCTAGTTTACTGGTTGTGCTATTACATCATGGCTTTGCTCAGTGTTCTCAGGGAAGGACTCTCTGTGAAACGTATATGGGATTTCTGTTTTATTTATTACATATGCACATGAATCTACAATTATCTCAAAATAAAAAGTTGAATTGAAACAGTTTTTAAAGCATTTTCAGACATAGCCAAAGATCTCAGATAGAAGCATATGCCAGGTAGGGATGGATGGACGGATTCCTGGCAGCTGTTGCAGTCCTGCTCCTGTAGGACCCAGTACCACTACGATGCATCTCTACCCCGTGTACTTTCTACTTGGCTACATGACAACTTGGGCTGGAGATGTGCACATGGTCTATGCAAATGACTGTATTATGTCTCATTAAGGATCATAAATGCTAATCAACCTAATCACAAAAGTACCGTTTCTGTGTTCATATGGCTATTTAATCTGGACGATGGTGACAAAGAGGAAGAATCTTATTCTGTTAATCACTGCATTTACTGCTGTGGAGGATGGAAGTGCATCCCTTTCGCTGTTTTGAATGTCACATCTGAAATTTTGCTTGTGAGATTTCTTTAAAAAGAGGAAACAGAGGAGAAAAGAGAGGGAGGAAGAGAGGGAGAAAGAAGAAAAGAGGGAGAGAGGGAGGGGGGATGGAGGGGGAGGAAAGGGAGGGGAAGCAAGGTGGTGGGGGGAGAAAAAGCTGTCCTTCAGAAATAGAAACAAGATAAAGACTTTCCCTTTCAAACAAAAGTTGAAGGAGCTCATCACCGCTAGACCTGCCTTACAAGAAATGCTGAAAGTAGTTCTCCAAGCTGAATGGAAGAACACTAATTAGTAACGTGAAAGCACAAAAACACACAATGGCAAAGGTGAGTATACAGTCAAATTCAAAATACTCCAATAACATAACATGGTGATGTGTTAACCACTTAATTCTAATACAAAGGGTAAAGAACAAGAGTATTAAAAATAACTACAGCTGCAATCATTTGTTGATGAGAACACAAAAGAAAAATAGGTAAATTATGATATCAAAAGAAATGATAATTACATGGCATTTTAGCAGTGTTAGCTAACTGCCAGTGGTAATTATATTACATCATAAAATGTATCAAACCAGCACACTGTAACACTGTAAACTTGCATAATGCTATATGTCGATATACCTCATTTTTTAAAAAGGGCATGAAAAAGTAAATAAAAACTGGAATCTTTGTGTGTGACCAAAGTTAATTTGTTAACAGTGTAAAATGGACTGTTACATCTATACGCTCAGTTGCTCTGTCCTTCCTACTCTTTGTGATCCCATGGACTGTAACCCATCAAGTTCCTCTGTCCACGAGATTCTCCAGGCAAGAATACTAGAGTGGGTTGCCATTTCCTTCTCCAGGGGATCTTCCCAACCTAGATATTGAACCCGGGTCCCTCGCGTCTCCTGCTTTGGCAGGTAGATTCTTTACCCACTCAACTTCATAGTATCTATCCACAAAGCAAAATCCTAAAACAGATTTCAAAAAAAACATGTAAACAAAAGAAAATCAAAGCTATCACCAACTCCCAAAGGAAGATAGTGATAAAGAGAGAGAAGGAAAGAGAAAATGAAGGAACTACAAACAGCAAAAAACACTTAGATGCCAATAGTAGGTCCTTACCAATCAGTAACTACTTTACATATAAATGGACTAAATGCTCCAAGCAGAAGACGTAGGGTAGCTGAATGGACTAAAAAACAAAAGACCCAGCTGTGTGTTGCCCACAATGGACTTACTTCAGTCTTGAGGACACATATAGACTCAAAGTGGAGGGATGGAAAAAGATACTCTAGATGTTCTTCATCAACTGTGACCAAGGAGAACTGGAATAGCTGTATGTGTATCAGACAAAACAGACTTTAAGTCAAAACTATAACCAGATTTTTCAGGACACTGAGTCCATCATCTCCCCAGATTTCTGGCATTCTGATTAAAAGCAACTTTTCTTTCTACCAACAAAAGCAAAAGCTTCCCTTGCGGCTCAGACAGTAAAGTGTCTATCTGCAATGCAGGAGACCGGGGTTAAAACCCTGGGTTGGGAAGATCCCCTAGAGAAGGAAATGGCAGCCCACTCCAGTATTCTTGCCTGGAAAATCCCATGGATGGCAGAGCCTGGTAGGCTACTATCCCTGGGGTCGCAAAGAGTCGGACACAACTGAGTGACTTCACTTTCACTTTTCTTTCTACCAACAAAAGCAAAACAAACCAAAAAAAGAGAAAAAACTCTACACAGAAATAAAGAAGGTCGTTACATAAGGATAAAAATTCAGTTCATCAAGAGATTATAACAGTTATAAATGCACACAGTATCAGAGTACCTAAATATATTTAGCAAATACTAACCAATATCTCTTGAGAGCACTTTGGACAGCAAGAAGATCAAACCTGTCAATACTAAAGGAAATCAACCATGAATATTCATTGGAAGGACTGATGTTGAAGCTGAAACTCCAATACTTTGGCCATCTGATATGAAGAGTTGACTCATTGGAAAAGACTCTGATGCTGGGAAAGATTGAAAGCAGGAGAAGAAGGGGACAACAGAGGATAAGATGGTTGGATGGCATCACCGACTCAATGGATATGAGTTTGAGCAAGCTCTGGGAGTTGATGATGGACAGGGATGCCTGGTGTGCTGCAGTCCATGGGTGTCTCAAAGAGTCGGACACAACTGAGAGACTGAACAGCAACAACTGGTAGAAGGGGCATTCTTGTAAGTGGGATAAATCAGATGGAAAAGTCAAATATTGTATGATTTCATCCGTAACATTAAAAACATTGAACTCAGAGAAACAGAGTCACTGGGTGGTTGCTGGGTCCTGTGGGGATGGGGAGATGTTGGTCAGAGGGTACAAACATTCAAGTACAAGGTAAATATATCCCAGGGCTCTAAGAGCAGTCCAGTAGTTGGGACTTCGTCTTCCACTGAGGGCGGTGCAGGTTCAGGCCTTGGTCGGTGAGCCAGGATCCCACAAGCCTCGTGGCCGAAAACCAAAACATGAAACAGAAGCAATATTGTAAGAAATTCAATAAAGACTTTAAAAATAGTCTACATTAAAACTTTTTTTTTCAAAAATGTAAAAAAAATTTTTTAAAGAAAATGATGTTTCTGTATTACATTTCTGTAAGAAATATCAACAAAAGCGTGTGTTGTTTTTATGACTGGCTTTAACCAATCAATCAATAGACAGTCATCAGAACCACATTTTCATGCTGTAAAATGAATAATAAGCTCATATAGTTGGCAGGGCTGAGTTTGAACTCCCCTGCTCAAATGTGCAGAGTCTAGTGTGTGACTCATTTTTCCCTCCTGCACGTTCATTTTCTCATTTGTAAAATAGAGACAATACCCTTTTCACAGGGTTATCATGAGGATTAAATGTGGCATTGGGAAAAAAAACACTTTGCTAATTATGAAATGGTGTAAAAATACAATGCATTAGATTAATAAAAAGGAACCTGGGCTGCACTTATGCATGACCATGCCTCTTTTGTTAAAATCTCTTGGAGGCAACTGTCACGACCCAATAGAATGATAGATTAATTTGGCTGGAATGAGTTTTCTAGCTCCTGGCTAGAATAATCATAATAAATATTTAATGTGGCATCTTTATAACTCTTTTTTTTTAATTCACCTTTATTCCCCTTGGATCTTTACACATTTTTCTCCTCATAGCTGCTGGATAACTTAACATTTTTTTTCCTCAGTCAGACCTGGGATATGAGGAAACTGGGCTTTCTTATTTCCTTTCTCCCACCATCCTTCTCCACTCAACGTATCATATCTTGATCTACGTCCGCATTCATGACAGACTTGAGCTGTCTCTCACGCTGGTCCCTGCTTCTTCTCCAACACATCACTTCCTATTTACCAGGACGATGCTGTAAGTCACATCAGATCCTGCCTTGGATACAGCGGCTTTCACACATCACTGTCAAAGTGCTTTTCATGATAGCGCATTTCTCTTACTGCCAGCTACGAGAAGAGCTCTTGAAGGATTGTGAGCCTCTTTATGACAGCGTCTGCCCTCCAACAAGGAGCCCACACTGTATTGCGGAGCCTGGTTTCCATAAACAGTGACCGTTCATTTGGGTCAATAAACCTTTACAGGGCACTTAGCGCCACAAGTCATGGCACCAGAGGAATAAGTCAGAATTCTTGCTTTCAAGAAATTTAGAGTTTAACAGAAAAGATAAGAATCAACACAGAAAAGTCTGACAAAGGCAGAACAGACTTCTCAGGAGATGCAAACACAGCATGATAAAAAAAGACCAAAAAAACCTGTCCAACTGGTCCACTCAAACTCGGCTACAAATTTCTTTTCTGCATCTTTTACAAACATTAAGCACGATCTTTTCTGAGCATAAATTACAAAGAAGTTTTAACCCATTTGGATCACCTGGATTTTTGATAAATCTTCCCATTTTTTTTTTTTATTTCCCTTTGAAATCATTTCAATTTAAGTGTTTGCCAAGCACTTAAATTACTCAAGAATTCTGGCAAAATGTAAATTTGTAGGGTAGCATTAACATATTCAGTTCTTGAATCTGTTTTGTTTTTACTGGTAGAAACCCTTAATACTTATAGTATGTTATAATACTTAAAATATAGAATATAGTACCATATAATACTTAAAGCTCTCATTTTATCAGATTCTGGGTTTCTTCATTTTCACCATAGTTTTAATATGTGATTAGCTTCTACTTACATGAAGATTATTTTAGTTTATTTTAACTGATTTACTTCAAGCCAGTTCATCATCTAGTACAGTTACCATTATTCTTCTTAAATGTCTTTTCTCACTGTACACTGGCACGAAAAAGACTTTCCATCTTTTATTGGAACTCATAGTCTCCCTTTTTCTCGTCCTTTTCTTGTTCCCGAACATACCTTTCACATTGTGATGACAAAGGACAGTAAATTAGCACACACATTACTATGCCACAGAATTGTTAAAACCTGTTTTCAATTATATCTGTTGTTGCTGGTGATTTTTCACACTTGAATGATATTGTATATATGAGAACACTCCCTCAACGTAAGTACTGCTTACTGTGGGCACCCTCTCCTAAGTCTCCAGGCAAGTATTAAAATTCCCTTGTGCACCCATTCACTTTAGACATGCTTTAACTAAAGAGCTTTTAGTATGATACAGTGTTCAGGAGTGTGATGTCTATGGCATGACTAGACGGTCAGGACTGGTCACTTATTGTCAGCAGCCTGGTGACTCCCTCTGGAGGCAGCCTCTGCCCTTCCGCACTCGCCCTGTGCCTGGCGCTGACCTGCACCCCTTCTCACTGGCCTCTAGTTGGATCTGGAGAAGGAGCCACCTGGAGGAGATGGAAGAAGGAAATGGAGCAAGATTGGAGCAATGTCTCTGTCAGCTCCTGCTGCCATGACAAAAATACCATAGTCTGGGTGGCTTATATAAACAGATTTTTGCTTCTCACAGTTCTGGAGGCTGGACAGCCAAGATCAAGGCTTCAGCAGATCCAGTGTCTGGTGAGGACCCTCTTCCTGGTTCACAGATGGCATCTTCTTGCTGTGTCCTCCCTTGAAGGGAGAGACAGGGAGTTCTCTGGGCTCTCTTCTATAAGGACACTGATCCCATCCTGGGAGCTCCACATCCTGGCGCCATCACCTTGGGGATCAGGACTCAACTTATGAATTTGTGGGGGAACACAGACATTCGCTCCATGGTAAGACTTCATCCTCTTGAGAGGGTAACAGGCAGGAAGGCCAGGGGTCTCCAAATGGAGGAAATAGGCTGCAAGTGTCAGACATTTTTTTTCTCTCTCTCTTAAGCAGCAAGAGGAAACAAACTAGTGATATATTTTTTCCCCTTCTCTATACAAATTTAAAAAGAGGTTTCTCTTAAAATACTGTGTTGCCATAATGACACCTGGTTCCACCTGAACTTAACTATTCTCAAACCTTGAGCTAACCAATGCATTTTTCTTATGGAAATGTTTGTCTTAAGCTATGTTAATGTACTATGCATTTACCCCACGGTCTTCAAGTTGTTTGCAGGGATGGGATGGGGAGGGAGGTGGGAGGGGGGTTCAGGATGGGGAATGCATGTACACCCATGGCTGATTCATGTCAATGTATGGCAAAACCGTTACAATATTGTAAAGTAATTAGCCTCCAATTAAAACAAATAAATTAAATTTTAAAAAAAAGAAGAAAAAAAATAATAAAGGCTCAGAACTGGCTTGACAAACCAGTATGTCATACATTGTTCTCTTAATCTATGTTAATGAAACTATATATTTGTATAGAAATCTGCCTTTCTTCAAGATTCATGTCAATCATTTTATGGCCTGGGATGACTCACCTAGTGCCAAGATTATCTCAAAATGCATCTTGTGGGTGAGGGGCCTGGTGCCATTCTCTGAGTTTTGAGACATTTCCTTCTTTTTAATTAGCAGACTGCTCGTAGCTATATCGGAGAAGGCAATGGCATCCCACTCCAGTACTCTTGCCTGGAAAATCCCATGGACGGAGGAGCCTGGTAGGCTTCAGTCCATGGGGTCGCTGAGAGTCGGACACGACCGAGCAACTTCACTTTCACTTTTCACTTTCATGCATTGGAGAAGGAAATGGCAACCCACTCCAGTGTTCTTGCCTGGAGAATCCCAGGGACGGCGGAGCCTGGTGGGCTGCTGTCTATGGGGTCGCACAGAGTCGGACACGACTGAAGCGAATTAGCAGCAGCAGCAGCAGCAGTAGCTATATAATATCTAGCTAAAGACTAGCAGGGGGGTGTTCTTTCTGCCCCTTTCTGATGTCCATGTCAGAAGCTTTCTCTATCTCCTTTATACTTTAATAAAACTTTATTACACAAGAGCTCTGAGTGATCAAGCCTTGTCTCTGGCCCCAGAATGGATTATTCTCCTCCGGAGGCCAAGAATCCCGGCATGTTTCATGGTGCAGCAACAACCTTTCACTCTGCCCTCTATGTGGGAGCTTCCTGGAATGCCACAGAGGTTGAGTGGCCTTCTCCCTATACTGGACTGACTCCAAGTTACCTTAACCCTGACCACCAGACCTGCAGATCTAGGGGGTCATTGGCTCCATTCTTACAAGTCTTTGACTGCCTTTTGTTTGATTTTTTTTCTTACAACCTGTCCACACTGTTATAAACAGCTCCTTCATTAATTTTTTTCAGATACCCCATTGAGTGTTCCTACTGTCTCTTTTGGGGGACTGTTTCTTTTTCTGATAGAAAAAGTGACCAGCCCAGTGCCTGGCAGGTGGAACTGGCTTATTAGTTGAATGAAGTAAATAAAAAGAGTTGTAATGTGACCATATTTCCTTGGGAAAATGATCTTGAAGAAAAGAAAAGGATATTGAAGAAAAGGCCTCTAGAGTCACCCTTCTACAGGATGGGAATAAGGAGATGATGGGGCAAACCAGAATGGTGCCAGATAAGCAACTTATCTGCCAAATTTAGGTCACCACTTTCTCAGAGGCAGAATCCTAAAGTAAAGAGTTGCACAATGGCTCACGCCTCTGACCTCGATTTTGCCTCTTTTAAAAATAAATCTGATCTGGAAAACATATATTTTGAAAAGTGGCCTATTTTATGACCCAGTTGGATTTCCTCAATGAACACATCAAAGACTAGGGTCAAGATAGTCTGTTCTTGACAGAGAGGGAGGGTGATGTGGTCCCCAGCACAGGAGACCTTATAACGTATTTAAAGGGCTTAATAATACAGGGCCTGTCATGTTACTAATTTTAGTCAGTAAATGGGTCATTAGCAGATTAAATGGTCTAATTTCACCTTCTTGAGACAAATCCTCTGTTAAGACATAATGACTCCCACGAAGCCTGGCTGAAGTGTCCCTCTCTTGGGAACCAAGACCTCCAGATGAACCAAGTTTTTAGGGAGGAAATAATCTTTCCCAAGTGGGTTATCAAGGGTCAAGGTGAGAGGGCCAGTCCCATGTCTGTCCCTTGTTACACAAAACAGTGCTTTTCCTCCTCTGGAGGACAAGGTCTCTGAAAGGCACAGACATTTTTTTTAAATTTTGTCACTTTTTTGGTAGACGTTTGAAACCAATGCCATCTGAACCCAATAGTCTTGCTTAAAGAAATTACAAAGTTGTACACGTGTTCTCTTCCTTCTCAAAAACCATATTTATTTTCTCTCCATGAAACAGAGCTTCCTGGAAAGACTTGAATCACAATGGAACACCCAGAGTTATCTTCAGTTCATCCAAGCAGGGCGTCACACCCAGGCTAGAGCCTGGTGACTCTTTAAGAATCCACATATTTCTGATATCACCTGACATGGTCACCCCAGCAGACCCTAAACATGTCTGAGAAAGTGAGTCACCCACTTTGAACCTCCATTTCTTCATTTATAAAGGGTCTCAGAAGCTGTGACTACATTACATTGTAGGCAAAGGAGATTCTGGTTCAGATGAAATTAAGGGACTTAATAAACTAACCCCAGATAGGGAGATTCACTTGGATTACCCAGCTGGAGGGGGGAGGGGCAAGGATGTGATCACACGGCTCTTTATACATGAAAGACATAGGCAGAGAGTCAGCCTCACTTAGTCCCAGGACCAGTGGCTTTGTTACCTCCCAGGACAAAAGGGGCTTGAGGGTGTGGTTAGAGGTATAGACCTTCAGATGGGAGATGCCCCTGGGCTACCTAGCAGCCATCTAATTACATGGGTCCTTACAAGCAGAGAAGCTTTACCATCTGAGTTAGAGAGATGAGACAGAGAAGAAGGAGGAGAGACTGGAAGGTGAGAAGGACTTCACCTGCTGTTGCTGGTTCAGTAGATGGAAGAGGGCCTGGGCCAGAAGTGCCGCAGTCCCTGGAAGTCGGGTGCTGACAGCACTCTGCGTAAAGTGCTAATGACAGCCAGACAGCACAGTCTTTATTCAGCTGCCTTGACAAAATGCCCTCTACCAAGGGGCTTATATGCACCAGACATTCATCTCTCCCAGCTCTGGACGCTGTACATCCTAGATCAAGGTGCCAGCAGATTCTGCGTCTGGTGAGGATCTGCTTCCTCCTGGTTCACAGATGACATCTTCTCACTGTGTCCTCACCTGGAAGAAGGAGCAGGGGGGTCTCTGTGGCCCCCTTATAAGGACACTAATCCCATCCTGGGGGCTCCACCCCCATGACTTCATCACCCCCAAAGCCCTTTCCTCCTAACACCATCACATCAAGTGTTAGGTGTCAACCTGTGCATGTAAGGGGACACAGACAGTCAGACCGCAGCAAATAGGACATACAGTTGTTAGTGGAAGGAGTAACATTTTAGAGTTCGGTGATGACTTCGTGTCTCTTCGGTAGATCACTGTATTTCTGTGACTTAGAACAGCTAACAATGTGTAAACCTGGTAGATGCCCATCAGTAGCTAATACTCACTGAAGCTTAAACAGCTGGCCGACAACAAACAAACACAGAAAACTTCAAGGGGAAAAAAACTCTCCAATACAATAGCGAAGGAGCTGCCCCAAGGCAGGTTCACAGTCACGTGAATGAGGCCAGCTGTGAGAGCTCTGTTGGTCCCAGGGATGCAAGGTCGGCCAGGTCCACAGTAATATTTGATGAACATCCTGCACCATCCACCCAAGGTGACCCCTCAACAGGGGTGTGTCATCCTCAGATACAGGACCACCTGACACAACTCTGTGCTAGAGAAAGCTTCAGTCATTAATCAGGCATTTGTAACTCCCATTTTAGGCTTGTTAACCCTAATAATAGACTCAAAGAAGTGAAGAAATTACTTATATTACCAGGTTCTGTGTGAATCGGTGCTCTGTACATAAGACTCTTTTCTTCAACATGGTAACTGGGATAAAATAAAAAGAGAGGGAAAGCTGAGTCACTTTCTACTTTAATCAATTTTTAGCAGAATTTTTAAAGATGAATTTCAGCTTCCCTGCTTGGTGGTGAGAGGAGTGGCAGAAGAGGCTGTCGCCATGGAGATGAGGTTTTCAGCTGACTGGGGCCACACTGATGTCTCTGATCACTAGGCTGCCATTAGCTTCAGCAGCTGCCTCTTTGCAGCCTCGAATATATATTTATTTATCTTGCTGTCACTTATATTTCAGAAGATCCACCACACTGAGCCTTCTATATCTCACCCACAAATTTCCCTGAGGGTGGCCTACCTCCTGTGCTCTGCCAACACTGCCTTTGACCCCTCCACACACAGACACACACACACAGACACACAGACACACACAGACACACACACACACAGACACACATACCCTTTCTTCTCGTGTTCCAGTCCATGGTAACTGTAAACACTGTGTAAGTTTCATGTGTACATCATATTTCTACTTCTGTATACCCTACAGCGAGCTCATTAAAAATTTAATTTCCATCCATCACCCTTTGGAGGAGAAAATGGCAACCCACTCCAGTATTCTTGCCAGGAAAATCCCATGGACAGAGAAGCCTGATAGGCTACAGTCCATAGGATTGCAAAGAGTTGGACACGACTTAAGTGACTTAGCATGCTCACTCATCACGTTTTACCCATCTCTCCCTCCCCTGCCGTCCCTCCGCTTCTGGTAACTACTACTTTGTTCCCTGTATCAACATTATTGTTTTTGTTTGATTTGGTTTTCTCATTTATTTAGGGTTTTTTTAGGGGGGAGGGGCTTGTTTTTTTATTAGTGTTTTAGATTCCATATGAGTGAAATACAACATTTGTCTTTCCCCATCTGTAAAGAATCCTCCTGCAATGCAGGAGACTCCAGTTCAATTCCTGTGTCGGGAAGATCCCCTGGAGAAGGGAAAGGCTACCCACTCCAGTATTCTTGGGCTTCCCTGGTGGCTCAGCTGGTAAAGAATCTACCTGAAGAGCGGGAGACCTGGATTCGATCCCTGGGTTGGGAAGATCCCCTGGAGAAGGGAAAGGCTATCCACTGCAGTATTTTGGCCTGGAGAACTCCATGGACTGTATAGTCCATGGGGTCACAAAGAGTCAGACACAATTGAGCGACTTTCACATCTGACTTAGTTCACTTAGCATAATATCCCCGAGGTCCATTCATATTGCTGCTTTTTGTTGCTGAATAATATTGCATTGAATATATATATATATATATATATATGTATAATCTTTACCTATTCATCTGTCAATGGAAGCAGCAACTTAGATCTGTCAGAAAAAAAAGACTTCCATTACACTTATAGTTGAACATTTTTAATAATTCCTATTGATTCCATGGTATTTATTTTAAAATATTAATAAATATTCTATCTTCATTGGAGATGATCAGGCTTTTTGCTTTGAACTCTACTTTTTCCTATTTAATAATGCATTATTTTACTTACATATGCTTAATATGTATTTGCTAGCTCTTTCATTTTATCTTCTCTATGTTGTTTTCTTATATCTCTTTGTAAATAAATATCATGTTTCTTATTCCATAACGAGAGATTTTGTCTTTTACTATCACAAAAGTGAGTACAGCTGGTATATCAACTGTAGTCATAGTTACAATTTTAGTTTCGCTGTTTCATTTTCTTGCTATAAATTCTCACACTTTTCCTGCAGTCTGATGTGATTCTCAAGCCTTCCTGATATCCTCTTTTTGTTTTTTCCAACTTATTTGAAATTGAATGAAACTGATTTTTATCCTACAAATATATAAAGCATGTTTAAAACTGCATTTTCTACCACCTCGAGAATAATTGACTACACTCAGGCTCACTCTCTGTGCAGAAAACTTTGTTATTTTATTACCTATTTCCCAAACACACTTAGAAATCCCATTGGAATAACCAGATTTATTGACCCAGTGGTCATCAATTACCTCATAATATATTGATCTTCTTTGAACAATATTTATATTTGCATAAAACTTAGATTGTATGTTTACTTAAACGCAATGTGAATTTTTAGATTTATTTATATTTAAAAATAAAATATATTTTTGTATATGTATTTTATATACATATTATATATTTCATAAATATAATATAAATAGATAAATGTAAATACATTACATTTATATTAAAATTCATGAAAGTTCAACAGTCTTTTTTTTAGAATAACTTTTGTTTTTATTGGTCAGATATTCATTAGTGTCGCTCCTGTATCTCACTCACCCTCAGATGAGCATTTTGATGTGTTGTCTCTGAGACAGCTCAGCATCCCCATCTCTTATGTTACTTTTGGATCTGAGGATAATTTCCACAGCTGTTTCTTTCTGCAATAAACAATCAGATGTTTCAATTCAGAAATCAGGTTTTTCTACTGAAAGCAGTATTTACTAAACTTAGTTTGTTCTGTTTTGATAGATGTAATGTAATCTCAAAACTGAAGAGACTATAAATCGTAGAGTGTGCTTTTTTTTGCTCCTTTATTTTTCATATTTTCATATTCTGAGGCTATTTTAGTGAGAAAGAGAAAAAAGCAGAGGGGCCCCAATCGTCCTCTTACATCTTCGCATTGCATCCTGGGCCTGCCATCCATCAGTCTCCTTTCTCCACGAGTCCCGTGATCCTGGGACGTGAACGCCAGGCCTCTCACTGCAGCTCAGATGTTAGTGTGTGCTAGCACTGGGTTTACCAGGACACCAACTCACTATGGGCTTCCCTTGTGGCTCAGCTGGTAAAGAATCCACCAGCAATGTGGGAGACCTGGGTTTAACCCCTGGGTTGGGAAGATCACCTGGAGAAGGGAAAGGCTACCCACTGCAGTATTCTGGCCTGGAGAACTCCATGGGCTGTATAGTCCATGGAGTCGCGAAGAGTCTGACACGACAGAGCGACTTGCACTTTCAACTCAGTATACAAGCCATTTTGTTCTGACCAAGCTGAAGAGCAGTCTCCTGAGCAGCCCGTGGGGCTTTCTCCATGGACTGGACTCGTTCGTCTAAGCAGATGTGGGCATAACTGGTGTAATTACCTTTTGTTTGAACAGTTCAGGGCTGAGTGACCGAAATCCTGCCCCTTCCCAATAGGTACAAGTGGATTTTTCTCTCTCTTCTGGTTCTTCCCCTCCTCTGGACCAACCCCAGGAGCAGCAAAGCGGTCTGGGATTGCCAGTGGAGTGGCTAAGCTTCCGGCCAGAGGCGGAGGAGTTGCTGCCTGAAGCGCAGAGCACATCGGATGACAGATGATGCAGACGACCGAACAGGACTCCAGTCAAACATCTGCGTGGAGAAAGAAGGCAGCAAACACCCGTTCCAGACTCAGGATGGTGTCTAGGGTCTAGAAATGCACGGGATGGGCAGAGGCAGGTCCGAGGAGGACAGGCTGTGCGATGGACGCGGCTCTGGGCCCAACCCCTCTGTGAAGGCCATGCTCTGCTTCTTCATGGGGCTGCCTTCTTATATTTCCTGCCCGCTCCGCACAGACGTCCCCTCCTTGACAAGTCAGGCTGTCAGCCTCTCTGTCCCTTGTTCAGACCATGGCTCTCACTCCAAGGACAGGCTCACACCCTGAGTGTGAGAATGGCAGGAAGGCATTTGTGCCCTGACTCAAGCTTTGATGTCCTATTAAATCCACGTTTGCTTTTTTTTTTTTTCTCTCAATCCATCTCTGTAATACAATGTATTGATCAAAAAAGTGGTTTCTGTCCCTGGAGAGAAATGGAGCTAGGCGTCTGCCTTTTGTTTGTTTCTGTTTCCTAATGTTTTGTACTTTTGCATTATTCATGCACCCAGAGGCTCCACATGAAGGCCACATTTTTATAAATCCCCCAAATAAATAAGTAATAGCCTACTTAGGAAAGCTCCTTTGGTTCACCCAGGGCTATGGCTGCTCGTGTCCAATGAGGCACATCTGGCCATGCCAGCCAAAGGACAGGTGACAGCAGTGTCCCGGGGGGTGGTCCAAACATTGAAAGTAAAAATTACAATGTCCCTTCAAGTGTCAGGTGGGTGTGGGCATCGCAGGGCACTTGGCTGTCCAGCCTTCCTCCTCTGCTTTCCTGAAATATCCAGCTCGCTTGTGAATTCTAGACAGCACACGGATAATTGAATGAAAGGTGACCTTATGAAGGCTCTTTCATTCAGAAAAAATAAAGATATTTTTGTTAAAAAGCACTATTTTTTAACAACTGTTTGTCCTATGACCCATGAAGTTAACGGTCACTCCACAGAGATCTTGCAAGGGTTGATTCACTTTGGCAGGCCGAGATAGAAAAGGAAGATCATTTTCCTCGTTGTGCTTTTGTTATTAAAGAAAGGAACAGAAGACGTGAGTTTGGGTGCACATCTGACATCAATCTAATTCTCTGGGAAATTTCTCAAGTCTCTATCAGCCCAGGCTCCCCTCCATCAATCTGTCGCCCTCAGAATGGATGCTTGTATATGGACCACTGCATCCCTTTGCTGTCCACCTGAAACTCTCACAACATTGTTAATTGGCTCTACTCCAGTATAAAATAAAAAGCTAAAGAGAGAGAAAAAAAACTGTCGCCCTCCATGGATGTGTCTCCCCCTGAGACACAGACCGCGGCTCTGATGCTCTTACTCCCTGTGACTTGCAATGAATAAAACTCATTTAAAAAGATTCACACTGCATTAAGGTATCTCCTTCTCTGAAGTCTACCTTAGTCCTCTAATTGCAAGGGCAAATCTCCATGACAACCTTCTGGGTTGTCAGGAATCCAGGCTGTACTGGATTCCATGGTTCTTCCTTCACTGGACCACCTGAGGAGGGCGCCAGGCTCCTGGGCACTCCCATCCCACCCCTTCTGGATGCTTCACTTTATAAAGCACATTTTATGCATACGTCCCTCACTCTCTCCTTTGTGGTGAAACGCATTAAACTTTCCCTTAGTTTCACTTTGGCTTAAGATCAATATTTCGACTAAATTCATATCTTTGATATATAGCATTTCACGAGGAGAGTATAAGAAGTCATATATTATTTTGCTCTTAAGAAAAATGGGAATCTGATCTGGAGATTACCTGCTAAGCGGTTGTGAGGATTTATTTGAATTCCCCTTAGAACCTGTTAGTGTATAATTTGCTGCACAGGATTTATGACCCTCCCAGGAGATTTCATTCACCGCGTAAGAACATTTCCTTGACATGTCAGAGATGTGGCACCGTGCCCGGGAGTTTTGTATATTCACGATGGGGTTGCTGTGGTGCTTCTTGTGAAGACTTGGCTACTCCAGGTGCACTTGCTTCAACATGGGGAAGCAATGGGACCACACGGCCCATTCCCTGCCAGGGAGCCCATCTGCATCATCAAATTCATCATATTGTAAAATCCAGCCCAAGTTGGCCCCAATGGTCTTTGTCCTCTCAAATCTCTATGGCGTTCATTACAACAAAAAGGTCTCTGGCAATTGTGTCCTTGTCAATCCCAAACTCCCCAACTATCCCTCCCCACTCCCCCCTGCTAACCACACAGTCTTTCTCTAAGTCTGCGAGTCTGTTTCCGTTTTGTAAATAAGTTCATTTGTGTTATTTTTTTTAAGATTCTGCATAGATGATACTATACAATATTTCTGTATCATGGAAGTCACGTGGGTTGGGCTCAACTTATTTAAATAATTATCTATTTTTTCATTTTCAAGATACTTCTGGTCTAAATGTATCCCTTGAATCTAAGCCCCCAATTTGCTGCTTTCGTGCCCCCAGCTACTGTGCCTCTGGAGAGTGAAACTGTCAACAGGTGGAATCTCTTGGACGGTGATGAGAAGCCCCACTGGCCTCCACTGGGTTCCCTGGAAAGATAAGTTCCAATAGGCCAACAACACGGCATTAAGTGACAAAACTCAAATGAGGCAGGGCCTTGTGTCCCCATCCTTAGCCTGAGGGTCATGGACTAGATTTCTCCAAACTCTCGAACAGCTCCAGGGTTAGAGTAGACACCACTCACCTGTGAACCTCTTTGGGGCTTTGTGCAAAACCTGGATGTTACATGGCTCTTCCTTGGAAAGGAAGCAACCTTCCTGCCGATCCAGAAACTGCTGTTTCCCTCAGCCTCTCACTTCTCATCAGGGTGAGAGGGATCAGGGTGCATCCCTCTCAGAAACAATCCCTCATGTTTACACCAGAAGAAACACTGGGAAGAGCTTGGATAACAGACCAGAGTGCTTGATAGACGTGAGGACATGCTTGTCCAGATTGGAAAGTGCCCTGAGCTCTGCAAGACTGCCCTTGGGCTGGCCCTCGCTCCATGGCCCAGTGGAGCCTCCAGAGCTCTTACTGGACTGTCCTTCTAACAAAGCGAGTGAGAGGAGAGCCATGGAACCAGGGAAACATCAAGAATTCAGAGAAGTTAGCTCACAGGAACAAGGAAGCGCCAGCAAGACAGAGGCAAGGCCCACTAGGAAGGTGGGGTCCCCAAGCTGCATATGTGACCCCTGGTCCAGACCCCCATTCCTCCCACTTGAGCCCCCCAGTTGAACCCAGCTGGCCAGGCTGTGATCCTGAGAAATTCGGATGCTTCCTCGTGAAGGAGAGAGTACAGGACCACATCCCGTGGCTCCGGCTGCTGTGGCCTGTGCCGCCGTGGCTGCGGGCAGCTCTGTCCACCAGCTCCCCGACTGTCTGTCAGGGAGACGGATGGCAGCTCTCTTCTCCACCTCATTTCCAAGTGACTTCTTTTTTTCTGTAATTCATAAATCCTTACTTTCATGTGAGGCTTCTTTATGATACTTTATCAAATGTCTTTTGAAAGCCTCTGTAGAAAATAGAACCTGTGTCCTGGACTTCCTCCTCTAAGCTGTTTCCTCAGTAATGGAATCAATTTTTTAAAAGGGAGATGCACAGCGGGGCAGGACAGCTCTCGGGTACACTGTGCCTCCCCCATGCGGACCCCAAAGCTCTTCATGCAGACTCTGTGTAATTTACCCTCATCATGTACTCTCTGTGACAGGGAAAGATAAACTCTAGGTTCTTCCTGCCATGAAAACCTCCACTTCCCTGAAACCCTTTAATAGGAGCTCTCAAAAATAATCCTACATCCCAAATTGGTAGGAAGCATAAGTTGTCTTCCCATAATGACAAACGGCAGGGCATTGGGAAAACACCTCTGAGACAGGGGGCCCTCCGCAATGTTGGCTTCTGAGTCTTCTGCTGCCGTGGCCTGTGAAATAAAGGGCTTTCTCTTTTTTCAAAAAATATTATTTTTAAGCAGTTTTAGGTTCACAGCAAAATTAAAGGAAGAGTATTTAGGTTTCCAGGCTTTCCAGGTGGCTTGGTGGTAGAGAACCCACCTGCCAATGCAGGAGACGTAAGAGATGAGGGTTTGATCCCTGGGTTGGGAAGATCCCCTGGAGGAGGAAACGGCCACCCACTCCAGTATTCTTGCCTGGAGAATAACATGGACAGAGGAGCCTGGTAGACTACAGTCCATGGGGCTGCAAAGAGTCAGACACGACTAAAGCGACGGAGCACCCACGCATGCATGCATTGATTTCCACATACCTCCTGCCACCACATGCATGCCTTCTGCCATCAACATCCCTACCAGATGGTCCATTTGCTATAACTGATGAACTTACATAGGCACGTCATCATCACCCATGTCTTTTCAAGGCTTGATGGCACATTTCTTTTTAATGCTGAATAACAGCCTTTGACTGTGTGGATCACAATAAATTGTAGAAAATTCTTAAAGTGATGGGAATATCAGATCACCTTACCTACTTTCTGAGAAACCCGTATGCAGGTCAAGAAGCAATAGTTAGAACCAGACATGGAACAACAGACTGGTTCAAAATGGAGAAAGGAGTATGTCTAGGCTGTATATTGTCACCCTGCTTATTTAACTTATATGCAGAATACATCATGCAAAATGCCTGGCTGGATGAAGCACAAGCTGGAATCAAGACTGCTGGGAGAAATATCAATAACCTCAGATACACAGATGACACCACCCTTATGGCAGATATCAAAGAAGAACTAAAAAGCCTCTTGATGAAAGTGAAAGAGGAGAGTGAAAAACCTGGCTTAAAACTCAACATTTGAAAAACAAAGATCATGGCATCCGGTCCCATCACTTCATGGCAAATAGATGAGGAAAAAGTGGAAACAGTGAGAGGAGAGACTTTGCTTTCTTGAGCTCCAAAATCATGGCAGATGGTGACTGCAGCCGTGAAATTAAAAGACACTTGCTCCTTGGAAGAAAAGCTATGACAAAGCTAGACAGCATATTAAAAAGCAGAGACACTACTTTACCAACAAAGGTCCATCTAATCAAAGCTATGGTTTTTCCAGTAGTCATGTATGGATGTGAGTATTGGTCATAAAGAAGGCTGAGCACTGAAGAATTGATGCTTTTGAACTGTGGTGTTGGAGAAGACTCTTGAGAGTCCCTTGGACTGCAATGAGATCAAATCAGTCAATCCTAAAGGAAATCAGTCCTGAATATTCATTGGAAGGACTAATGCCGAAGCTAAAGCTCCAGTACTTTGGCCACCTAATGCAAAGAGCTGACTCTTAGAAAGGACTCTGATGCTGGAAAAGATTGAGGGCAGGAGGAGAAGGGGGTGACAGAGGATGAGATGGTTGGATGGCATCACTGACTCAATGGATATGAGTTTGAGCAAGCACTAGGAGATGGTGAAGGACAGGGAAGTCTGGCATGCTGCAGTCCATGGGGTCGCAAAGAGATGGACACAACTGAGCGACTGAACAGTAACAACAAATATTCCATTATCTGATGGATCAGTTTATTTCTCCATAACCTACTGAAGGACAGCTTGGTTGCCTCCAAATTTGCAATTATGAATAAAGCTGCTGTACACATCTCTGTGCAGATTTTATTGCAGACATAAGTTTTAAGCTAGTTTGGATGTGATTGCTGGGTCATGTGGGAAGAGTATGCTTAGTTTTGTAAGGAACTTCCAAACTGTCTTCTCCAGGGGCTGCTCCATTTCACATTCCCACTGGCAATGAATGAGAGCCCCCAGTGCTCCACACTGTCACATATTTGGTGTTGCCAGTGTTCTGGATTGGAGAAGGCAATGGCAACCCACTTCAGTACTCTTGCCTGGAAAATCCCATGGATGGAGGAACCTGGTAGGCTGCAGTCCATGGGGTTGCTAAGAGTCAGACACAACTGAGCGACTTCACTTTCACTTTTCACTTTCATGCATTGGAAGAGGAAATGGCAACCCACTCCAGTGTTCTTGCCTGGAGAATCCCAGGGATGGAGGAGCCTGGTGGGCTGCTGTCTGTAGGGTCGCACAGAGTCAGACACGACTGAAGTGACTTAGCAGCAGCAGTGTTCTGGATATTGGTCATTCTAATAGGTGTGTAGTGTTTTCTCAGTGCTATTTTATTTTGCATTTCCCTGATGACATAAGATGTGGAGCATCTTGTCACGTGCTTATCTGCCATCTGTGTACCTTCTGATGTCAGGGGTCTACCTGGAGACCACACCCTGTGCCTTGCCTGCCCTCCCTCCCAAACTCTGCCTGCCTCCATCACATCTCAGTTTGGAATTTTAAATACAGCCCTAGGCAAGGAGTGACTCCCACTTGCATCACCACCAATCAGTCAGAAGAATTCCACAAGCTGATCATGCCTTCTTTGAACCGTATATATAAAACTCCTCACTATCCCCTCCCACACGCAGTCTTGAGGGCATAAGCCCACTATGGCTCCCTTTGTCTGGTATACTCTTTTCTACTTCACCCAAAAGTCTGTCTTTTAGATACATTAATAATTCTATGATGGGGTATAGAGGCTGGATTCGGCTTCAGCGTTCACACACAAACAGTCACACACGTGAGACCTTTCTCCTTAACTGTTCCTACATTGAGTCGGTCCATAGGTAAAGAGAACACTGTCTATATGCCCTAAAAAGAAAAGCCAAATTCAAATCGAATTCATTTATCTCACACTTTGGGAAGAAATACAAATATTTAAATTCACCTCTTGATAGAGAAACTTGAGAGAATTTTATGAATAGCATTCTTTAAGAACAGCCTCTATGTTACCATTTATATGATAAGAACCTGGGACAACAATAGCACGGTGATTTGGGGCCAATTTTCCTTAAATACGTCTCCTGTAAGGTACTGAGCCCTTCTGACATGTGGAAGCCTGGGGACTCTGTCCTCTGAAAAGGCTGCATAAATTGAGGAGTGCTCACAATGAGGGCTGATCTGGTGTCTCCCACTCCTGATGTCTCAGTGGCCCGCGGTTCTGGCTGATGGGCCATTCAACCAGATCCCTGTCACAAAGGCGACTCCACGTGGGGCTGGCCGCCTTTCCTTTATCAAACCCCTTTGTCGGAGCATTATAATTTAGTTGTAAAAATCAGTGTGAGCCACAGCTCCAGCTATACAGGCTGAGGAGACCTTCTTTAAAAGTCACTTAAACTTCATCTTAAAGCACTGGGAGCTTTGGAAGGTAGAAACTGGTAATGAGAGAAAAATAACACGTCATCCCTTGTCTCAATTTTCTTAATCCAGATGTCTGGGAGGAAAGGTTGATATTTTTCCAAAGTATTTCTGACTCCAGGACAAATACCTTCCTTCTAAAACTTCAACTGTTTCTTTAGATGAAAACTCATTATTCAGAAGGAAATCCAAAAAAAAGAGGGGATATATGTACAGGTATAGTTGGATTCACTTTGTGGTTCAGTAGGAGCCAGCACAACAATTGTAAAGCATCTAGACTCTAATAATAATAAAAAAAAAAATTGCTATTTAGAACGTGTAATTGTTCATAAAGTATCTACCCCAGGGCTCCCTTATCTTGCTTTCCATTTGACCATGTCATGACTCAGTGCTTTTGAGAGAGTCTGGGCCCCCTGGGTTGGTGTGACATGGCCCCATGCAGCCATCAGTACAGCCTGAGGACTTGGACAGACAGGAGACGGTCCTGACCCATGAGAAGCCCACCACCCCCTCTCAGTGTCCCCCAGGGCACCTCAATTCCAACCCCCACAGCCCCCCCCAGCCACCTGTATACAAAGGGCTACACCGACTACAAGCTCCCAAATTCATCATGTATTGAATAAATTATCATAAAAAGCAACAAAACACTAGGAGCCTGACATCCTCTTTCAGTTCAGTCGCTCAGTCATATCTGACTCTTTGCGACCCCATGAATCGCAGCACACCAGGTCTCCCTGTCCAACACCAACTCCAGGAGCCCACCCAAACTCATGTCCATCGAGTCGGTGATGCCATCCAACCATCTCATCCTCTGTCATCCCCTTCTCCTCCTGCCCTCAATCTTACCCAGCAACAGGGTCTTTTCAAATGAGTCAGCTCTTCGCATCAGGTGGCCAAAGTATTGGAGTTTCAGCTTCAACATCAGACCTTCCAAAGAAGGTCTGTTTACATTGTCTTTACAAAGATATCCTCTTTACATTGTTGTAAATCAGCTATCCTTTTGCTTCTGTTTCTGTTCCCACTCTTAGTTTTATTTATCCTTTTCTTTAATTTAACTTTTTTTAACACCAAAAGTATTTTGTATTGGGGCATAGCCAATTGACAATGTTGTGATAGTGTCAAGTGAACACCGAAGTGACTCAGCCATATGTATACATGCATCCATTCTCCCTCAAACCCCCCTCTCATCCAGGCTGGCGCATAACAATTGAGCAGAGTTCCATGTCCTATACAGTAAGTATTTATCCTTGTTTAGAGCTAGAAGGGACCCCAGAGGAGAACTTGATTTTACAAAAATCCACTCTCCACTTCACATAACACACTGGCTAAACAGAATAAACAATGAGAAAATATGACTCACAGATGCCACATCTCCTTCAAGGGTTAGAAAACAGTTTACGCGTATCCATTCAGGGATAAAAGTTTCTTGACCACAACTGGCCAAGGTAACATCTCCTTGGAGATAATTTCTGGATTAGCAATTCTAGATGAACCTGCTTCTGGTTTTTATCCAGGCAAGGGAGAAAATGGGGTTAACCCTGCAGTTCTGAGGCCTTAGGAGTGGGGAGGCCAAATGTGCAGTGAGGTCAGGTTTAGTGGGTCATCACAGCAGGTCTGGGGGTAGTCAGTATTCAGAATATTCTTTAGAAGTGGAATTTCCTAATTACAGACTCTAAACAAATGACTCTTAGTAAGACTGATATTTAGGAGTTATTCCCCCTCCCCCACCTTCATTCCAGCATGTCCTGTCTGCAGCTGACCCCTGGAGGTAGAGACATTCCTCTGAGTTAAGTTCTGTAATTTGCATTATATTGAAAACAACAGCTAGCTGTGCATTTTTAAACTAAACACCCTTCCTGGGAGGATTTGCACCCCTCCTCCCTGTCCCTTCCCAGCTGCTGCTAAGTCGCTTCAGTCGAGTCCGACTCTGTGCAACCCCATAGACGGCAGCCCACCAGGCTCCCCCGTCCCTGGGATTCTCCAGGCAAGAACACTGGAGTGGGTTGCCATTTCCTTCTCCAGTGCATGAAAGTGAAAATTGAAAGTGAAGTCGCTCAGTCGTGTCCGACTCCTAGCGACTCCATGAACTGTAGCCTACCAGGCTCCTCCATCCATGGGATTTTCCAGGCAAGAGTACTGGAGTGGGTTGCCATTGCCTTCTCCAGCTGAGATGAACAAATTAAACCAGAGATACCGCCCTGGAAACCCCCCATGACTCTGAAAACCACCAATTGATCCTGCCCACCCTGAGCACTCTTGCTTCAGGAACCCCCTATTAACCACTAGTCACAATAATTTATTGATCCTGTAGCCAAAATTAGGGTTCTTTACTCCACACACAAGCACACAGAGTTTCTTCTTCAGTCCCATGAAATGACCTGGAGCCTCATGCGTGCCCAAGGGTTTGGGGAAAAAAAGTGTGTGCACCAGAGCAAGGGGAAAAATGGAATGCTCATGGCAAACAGGAGGGGGAAAAGAGGAAACAGTAACAGATTTTATTTTCTTGGGTTCCAAAATCACTGTGGATGATGACTGCAGCCATGAAATTAGACGCTTGCTCATTGAAAGGAAAACTATGACAAACCTAGACAGTTTGTTGAAAAGCAGAGGCATCACCTTGCCAACAAAGGTATTTCTAATCAAAGCTTTGGTTTTTCCAGTAGTCATGTACAGATGTGAGAGCTGGACCATAAAGAAGGCTGAGCACGGAAAAAGTTTGATGCTTTCAAACTGTGGTGTTGGGGAAGACTCTGGAGAGTCCCTTGGACTGAAAGGAGATCAAACCAGTCCATCCTACAGGAAATCAGGCCTGAATATTCATTGGAAGGACTGATCTAAAGCTGAAGCTCCAATACTTTGGTCACCTGATACAAAGATCCGACTTATTGGAAATGACCCTGATGCTGGGAAAGATTGGAGGCGGGAGGAGAAGGGGACAACAGAGGATGAGATGGTTAGATGGCATCATCAACTTGATGGACATGAATTTGAGCTAACTCTGGGAGATAGTGAAGGACAGAGGAACCTGGTGTGTTGCAGTTCATGGGATCGCAAAGAGTCGAAAGTGATTTAGTAACTGAACAACAACTGGTTACAAGAAGGTTCTGACCTCATGAACTCCTTTTTCCCCTAAGGAAGGTAGGGATGAACTATAGGATGGTGGGGGGACTGGGAGAGAATGAACAGCCTTGATTGTCTCCTGAAGTTCTTGTTTTAGAACTGGAAAATCAAACCTTCTGTTCTGAGTATGCCTCAGAAACTCCATGTGTCACATCTTAGAAAGTAACTTCCTGTGAATTACATATTCACCACACCTACTCTTTTCGTTGACACAGAAGAGTTTTGTCTTCTACAGTCTTAAGTGTCTTGTCACTGTGTCCTCGTGGAGGAAGGGGGGAGGGACTCTCTGGGAGCTCTTTTATTTGGACATTAATCCCATCCTGGGAGCTCCACCCTTATGACCTCATCACCCCCAAAGACACCTCCTGACACCTGACCTTGTGGCTCAGGACTCAACACATGAATTTGAGGGGGACACAGAATTCAGTCCACAGCAGGAAATATAAAAGGGAAATAGGGATCTGAGAATATAATATCTGAGTGTAAGGGATACAACGTTAGAAATAATTTATACTGAAATGTGAACATGTAATTTCACTGGAGTAGATCAGCAGTAGGGAAAAAAAATACTTGCATTTATAGTATTTTCTTTACTTGCTTTTTCTCTGAAAAATATCAACTGTAAAAAAATCTCCTGTACAAGATCTGAAAGACAGTGTCTGTGAACTGCGCCCTCTGGCAGCAAAGCCCCATAAATCCGATGGTTGTTATGGTGCCCAGGAGAGGTTGCCAGGTCAACAGGGAAAAGACAGGACCCAGGGAAATGATGCTTTTGTCAGAACCCTGGTTCCACTGTTGTCAGCCCCAGCAGGGTCTGTGAGAGGAGAGCGAGCAGCAGTGGGCAGTCCTCGATGCATGGAGGCTGAGCTCCGTGCTCCTCTGTGACCTGAAATCCCACTGAATTTCTTACTCTGAAATCTTTCCTTCTTGCTATGTTTCAAATCTACACCTCTGATTCATCACTGGCTTCAGCCCAAGTCTACCCATTCACTCCTCAGTGCCAGCAATGGCCACCACGTGCCACCCGAATGGTAGCACTCACCCCCTCCTGGACGGGCTCGAGATGGGAGCCAAGTGTGTCTTGATCTGGATTCTGTGCAGTTGGCACGTCAGCCTCACAAGACACACTGTCAGCTTCTCTCTGATACAGAGCCTAGGAGATGATAGCAATCTACCCAGAAAGGGTTTATCTGTCCTGCCCAGACGGACAAAGCTTTGTCAGTCTCCCCGGGAAGGTTTAATCAGATGTCTTTGAATATGTGAGAAGGAATACAGCCCGCTTAATAAACATGTCTTGCTTAAAAACTCTTTGTAATAGCTCAAGATTTGTTTCCTTTTCTTCCCTTCGCTTTTTTTTTTTTTTGATGCCTTTGAAAGCCGCCATCTGAAGCGTCTGATGTCTGAACTTTCCCTGCTCTGCGTGCACATAGATGAGAAGAAAAGCTGCCTATTGTGAGCCTGCTCTTCTTTTTGGCGTGAGAGATAAGGCTCAGAGAAAGCTGCCACGCCGTCCTGAAATTTAAGAAGACATGCAACCCAGAAGCGCCCGGCACTAGGCTTTTAGGAATGCTCTTATATTATTTATACGAAGAGACAAAGACACACACACACAAAAAAATTGCCCCTAGATGGGAGAAAATAGGGCACATCAACACCATGAACAAACTCATCAGCCACCGTGAGAGCATGAAAGTGAAGCAGACACGAGCTTTTTCTGAGGATGAAACTTTCAGGGCACTGGCTATGTTGAGATGCAGAAAAGAATCATTGCTCTGGTTTGCTTTTGTCCTCCCTCGAAAACTGGAGCTCCACATTCCCTACAAAGGTAACTGTAGTAAGAATCATGGATTGTTTATAGTCTCCCCCACCCACAAAAATAATGCACATTGTGCTTCAAAACTTCCAACTGCCTGGTTAGTCACACTTACACCCCTAGATGCATATCGTCCACCCAGGACAGCCCCTGGCTCATGGACATTACTGCACAGACCTTTCTCACCATCGTGTCAAAACCGTAGGTTCGTGGTCCAGCCAACTTGGAGAAATGCGTCATTTCATTTCACGCACCTGTGACCTCGGCTTATGGACTTCATTCCTCTGCACCCCGGGCCCTGTCTGCCAACAGAGGACCACCTCACAGACCTGGGTGGATGTAAATGAGATACGAGAAGGAAACAAGAAAGGGCCTGGTGCTCACATCACATCCTTCCACATGGCCATGCGCATCAGCGATATCTTTCCTCCCTACATCCTTCCATAGGTCAAAAGGATTCCCATTTGTCTAACATCTGGCCTGAAATGATTTCTAAACAGACGGGCTTAAATGGTCTGAATAACTTCCTTTGCCACTGTCAGCTCCTCTCTGATTTACAACACATTCTGACACATTTTTGCATCAATTCACAAATCACCCTCTAAAACAACATTCCCTGGGAAACGGTGAATTTATGAGACACTATCCCAGGCCAAAACGACTCAGGCCGACAAAGTGAAATTAATCGGCCCCCATCCATCTTTATGATAACGTCCTCTGCTCACGTGTGAACCTCTGCTCTGTGAATGGAAGCTGATGATCCTGATATGTAGGAATGAGCTGTGAGTCCTCACTCACTGAAAAAAAACAGCGATGTTGGGGCTACCCTGGTGGTCCAGTGGTTAAGAATCCACCTGCCAGTGCAGGTGACAAAGGTTTGATCCCTGGTCCGGGAAGATCCCACGTGCCATGGAGCAACGAAGTCCAGCCAGGCACCACAACTACGGGGCCCATGCTCAAGTCTGAGAGCCACCACAAGAGAAGCCGCCGCAGTACGAAGTCCACACACCACACCTAGAGAAAGCCCACACACAGCAATGAAGACCCAGCACAGCCCAAAAATAATGAATGAATGAACACATTTTCAAAAAAACAGGGGTGCTTTTATGTAAAACAGCACCGGGTCTGGGGCAGTGATGTTGCTCTAGACGTGGTGACTCCCGGCTTTGCTCCCACCCCACAGGTCCTCGGAGCTGATGCCATTCCCCAGCCGCCCTCAGACCCACAGTGTGACAGGACACAATGCTGCCCAAGGAGACAGCTGAGGTCACACGTGGCCTGTGGAGGTTCATCTCACATGTGGACCTGACTCGGCTGACAGATACCCAGCTGCTGGTAAGACTACTTCTGAGTGCATCTGTGAGGGGCTCTGGAAGAGGTCAGTAGATGGAATAAGGATGACCCTTCTCAGCAAGGGGGGACCAGCCAGTCCCCTGAGGGCTCGAGTGGATCAAAAAGGCATCAGGGAGTTCGCGCTCTGCCGGAGCTGGGACGGCACCTTCTCCCACCCTCAATCAGCGGAGCTCCTGGTTCTCAGGCCACCGTCAGACTCGACTGAACCTACAACTCACTCTGTGTCTGCATGGGCGATGGCGGGTCAAGGGAGTTCTCAGTCTCCACTCATACAACAGCCAGTTCCTGTAAGAGCCTCCTCTGCTGTCTAAGTCTATCAACTATCTACCTCCGATTGGTCTGTTTCTCTGAAGAACCTTGACGGGTACAGGATTCTAGAAAATTCTTCTTTTCTGATTCAAGTCAGTTTGAGGTGCTCTCCCTCCCATTTCAGGATTCTCTTGTAACTCAGTTGGTAAAGAATCTGCCTGCAATGCAGGAGACCCAGGTTCGATCCCTGAGTCAGGAGATCCCCTGGAGGAGGGCATGGCAACCCACTCCAGTATTCTTACCTGGGAAATCCCATGGATGGAGGAGCCTGGTGGTCTACAGTCCATGGGGTCACAGAGAGTCGGACACGACTGAGCACAGCGCACATACCCTACCGCTTCTGCCTTGAGCATGAATGGGCAGCCTGCAGTGGGTCAGCGTCTGGCAGCCCTGAAGCATGAAATACCCACCTGAAGTCTGGGGAGGCCTCCCCCACTGGACAGCAAGATCCAGGACACGTTTTCTAAAACAGGAAATGGGATGCAAAAACATTTATGGAATTATTGTAGCCGAGTAGAGAGGTGTCTTTCCCAAGGTGAACAGTCTGCTCTGAAATGGTGACTTACATTAGTCTTTTTCTATTAATTAATAAAAGTATTCTTTTTAAACAAAACTAAGGATATCCATGTTGCATTTTTGACAGTCTTAAAGTCATGAATTCTTTGGTGACCTTGAGAGAGACTTTTGGGGTCAGCTGGGTCATTTGCTCTTCCTTTGTTTTTGTTATTTTACCAACATTTCATTTTTAAATTCAGTTCAGTTGCTCAGTTGTGTCCAACTCTTTGGGACCCCATGGGTTTTTTTTTTTAATTAGCAAATACAAATACATCATTTCTTATATTCTTAGATTTATGTTATTTTCTTCTATATATAAATGTAGTTAGTAAGTTTAGCAGTTATTATGAGGGCTTTCAAAAGTTACTTCATTAAATGCTCTTAAATATTTCAAATGGCATTTACGAATTTAATTTATTATGGATTCCTTATATTCCCTTCCATGCTCTCACTTATAAACAAAAACTTCCCACATATTTAACAACTCAAGTAAATGTGATAAACTGAATTTATAAATATAGTGATTCTCAAGTTCTCTTAGACATTCCAGTCCTGTATACAAGTGTTACTAAATTATCTTATGCCTTTCAATTTAAAATAACAAGTCTAAATTTAACTAAGCAATTACACATTCTAATTTGGAATCATGAGTCTAATCTCTTAGATACTCTGTGTGTCAGATTCTCCTCAATATTACAATTACTTGAAATACCAAATATAAACAGATTGTTCCTAACACCCACAAAGTGTTGATGCTCTGGGTTGGACTTATTTTACGCTCATAGTCTTCATTCTAGATCTTTCCAAGGTTAAAAGCTTGTGCTGTTAATACAGAAATGATACCAGCCCAAGGAAATCAAGCACCGCCTGCCACCCCAGGAGCTGAGATGGAGGAGGAAGCAGAAGGCTGACACCCCAGAAGTTTTACTGTGACCCCAACTGTCACTGTGAGCCTTCTTTAAAAATAGTTGCTGCTCCAAAGAGGACTCTCAGACTATCCCCTCCGATTGGGTGATTTTCCAGCCCTTTTTCTTCCCAATTTGGTTGCTTCTGGCTTGATTCTTCTGAAATCTCTTTCAACACCCTCCCCTGAGCTGAGCATTTGAAATCCCGTGACCGTCCCCAGATCAGTGCACCAGTGCCCCAAATTCAATAACCTATTTTCCTCTGATTTTGCAGAGTCTGACCATAGTCTCTTTAATGGCAGAAATGTAATGTTTTAATGAGTTTCTTTTTAATTCCTTTCATGCAGTGAGCTTCATCCTCACCAACGTGATTCCCAGGTGATTCCCAGGATGTAAAGGAAAGCTGAACCCGGCGTCTCCCTCACGTTCCCAGATGAGTTATTCACTTGGAGTTAATTAATTTCAAAAAAAGAAAGCAGTCTTTCTTCATCTACAAAAAACTCCACTACAGTTGAGTGCTGAATAACCTCTTCCAAAATCTCTCTGGCTCCCTGCACACTCAGTGACTTTCAACAGTCCCCTGGACTGACCTCATCTCAAAAGCTGTGAAAAACAGAGTCCCAGAAAGACTACACTGTGGTTCTAAACCATATCACATCAGTGTCATGAAAACAGAACCAGCTGTGCCCCTGGATTCTCCTCCTTAATGTGAAGGAGCATCTCTTCTTCTAAGTAGTAAATATCTACCTATCTACATATATACATATATATAGAGAGAGAAATTTGAAAATATTGACTATGGTTTTAGAAGTTTCAAACTGGAAGTTTTTCCTGCTCCTCTGTAAGCTGAGTGACACACTTTCTCTGAACTTCAGTTTCCTCATATGTAAAAAAATTAAAGGTTTGCTTTGTTTATTGATTTTTAGTATATTGGATAGGCGCTGTGCTGTGTGTTATGCTCAGTGGCTTCAGCTGTGTCTGACTCTTTGCAACCCCATGGACTGTAACCCTCCAGGGTCCTCTCTCCATGGGATTTCCCAGGTAAGAATCCTGGAATGGGTTGCCATGCCTTTCTCCAGGGGACCTTCCCAACCCAGGGATCAAACCTGCATCTCCTGCAGCTCCTGCATTGCAAGCAGATTCTTTACCGCTGAGCCACTGGGGAAGCCCTTATGTTGGATATAGTTGATTCATAATGCTATGTTAGTTTCAAGTGCAAAGTGATTCGGTTATACATATACATACATCTATTCTTTTTCAGATTCTTTTCCCATGTAGGTTAATACAGACTAGTAAGTAGAGCTCCCTGAGCTAAGGTTTCTTCCTTCTAAAAGATCACAAGTTAATGGATTGGCCAGAGAGAGCAAAAAGAACCCAGTAGCAATTATTTTTTTATCACAACCATTGTAAGTGGAAAGCCAAAGAGGCTGGAATTTTCCCTTCCAAATCATTTACTTTATGGTCGCAATATTTTCATAAATGGACCTGAACTTCCTGAGATAAGAAAAAACATGAACTTTCAGATGACCAAAATGGAATATTGCAAGGGGAAAATACTGTGAAAATTATGCTGAGATTGCTATCCTGATGGAAATTTGGCCAGGTTCTCCTTATCCTGGGGAAGCCACTTATGATCAGACAGTCACAGAAAGAGGAGGGTTTTTTTTTAAAAGGACACACTACAACATTTCCTAGACTTGCTACATCCAAAGGCTTGAGAGTAAAGCCTCACGTGAGATGGTGCTGCAATGCACACTCCAGGAAGAGCTATTCCCCAAGGAGCCATAAGAGAAAGGAACCAGGTTTGTCAATAACAACCAGAAACACAGGCCCTGTCATTACATTGCAAGCACTGTTCTGAGAACATTTGTTGTTGTTGTTGGTAGCTGAGGGATTCAGGAGGGAACCCTCTGAGTTCAGAGTTAGGGAGGGTTTGTGGACCTCTGTTGGAGTGTTCTTCAAATGACCCTTTGAAATCAGATTTTCTCCCTTTTCATACAATGCAAGTGATTACTTGAGGGTGGGTGCTATTTATAATTTCATGAGAACAGTTTAATTCTAGACAGCAACCTATGGAATTTCTGTTACAAAGATTCTTCTTCACCCTGAGCTTCTTTGGAGAAAAATGGGTTATCTGGAGAAAACTGCTTTAAATGTTTGACTGGGTATCTAGGGCAAAGGAGGAGAGAGGGAAGGGGAGTTCACAGAATGAACAAAGAGAGCCTCTAACACACCAGCCAGAAGTAAATAAACCAGGAGAGAAAATGTAAAGAAAATGAAATGCTTAAATGTAACTAATGTAGAGTTCATTCACATGACTCCACTAGCAGAGAAAGCTTTGAGAAGCCCTGTACCCAAATTTATAGTTTTTCTAATAGTCATGTACAGATATGAAAGTTGGACCATAAAGAAGGCTGAGTGCCAAAAAAATTGACGCTTTTGAACTGTGGTGTTGGAGAAAACTCTTAAGAGTCCCTTGGACTGCAAGGAGATAAAATCAGTCAATCCTGAAGGAAATCAGTCCTGAATATTCATTGGAAGGACTGATGCTGAAACTGAAGCTCCAATATCTTGGCCACCTGATGCAGAGAATCGACTAATGGGAAAGACCCTGATGCTGAGAAAGACTGAAGGCAAAAGGAGAAGAGGGTGGTAGAGGATGAAATGGTTGGATAGCATCACTGACTCAATGGACATGAATCTGAGCAAACTCCAGGAGATAGTAAAGGATAGGGGAGCCTGGCGTGCTGCAGTCCATGGGGTCACAGAGTCAGAGACAACTTAGCAGCTGAACAGCAACAATGACATTTCCAAGGCTCAATATTTGGCCAAAGTGTGGTGAGTATACCCATGACCTTCAGCTTAATGTCTGAGGCTCCGGGAAGAGAGATATTAGAGCTGTCCCTGAATCAAGCTGTTTCTATTTTGATTTATAATACAAGACTCTGAATCCATGTTATTAAAAAAAAAAAAAAAAAAAAAAACAAGAACAAAACAGCTTTAAAATAATTTAAAAAGTTGATTTCATCAACCCTTGCTCTGTGACAACCTAGAGGGGTGGGATGGGGTGGGAGATTCCAGAGGGAGGGGATATATGTATACCTCTGGCTGATTCATGATGATGTTTGGCAGAAACCAGTCAATATCGTAAAGCAAATATCTTCCAACCAATAAAAAAGGTATTTTTTAAAAAAGTGATTTCAAGTGACTGAACATCATATTAATAGTACTTTTCCTTCAGTAATTCTGAAAACTTCTGCTTTTCAAGGAAGGGACCATTCATTTTGTAAGATGAGAAGAAGAAATTTTGTTTCATGCAAATGGCCCCTATTCTGCAGACGTGGTTCCCTGAAAATTTTCATAATCACCTTAAACGACATGAGGACCTGGGGAGCACCCCTCCCTAACTGTCCTAATTTGCAGTCTGGTTGGCCACTCTTGCTTGACTTGCTTTGTTTCTCACCGTGCATGAATTCCCCTCCATGCACTGCCATTCCCTACCTCTCTAGCCACACACATGTGCAAGGACTGGGAACACACACATTAGCACTTCCACAGCAGACAAGAACTATGCCAATAACATAGGGCACTGTCAGACACTCTTGATGGTAAGCCATTTGGGTGGCCGGACTCATGGTGACCAAAGGGCACCAGGTACCATTATAAACATAATAAGCATTTCAACAGCTGCTGTTTTTTCCCCACTCTTATTTCAAATCTTATTCTATCTAGGGTGGAAACCATATTTCCCAGAAGCAACTAAATGGGGCCTTCCTTGACAACTATGCCAGACATTGTTACCAACTCTACCTACTTCTGTTTTATTGACTATGCCAAAGTTTTTGACTGCATGGATCACAATAAACTGTGGAAAATTCTGAAAGAGATGGGAATACCAGACCACCTGACCTGCCTCTTGGAAATCTGTATGCAGGTCATGAAGCAACAGTTAGAACTGGACATGGAACAACAGACTGGTTCCAAATAGGGAAAGGAGTATGTCAAGGCTGTATATTGTCACCCAGCTTGTTTAACTTATATGCAGAGTATATCATGAGAAATGCTAGGCTGGATGAAGCACAAGCTGGAGTCCAGATTGCCAAGAGAAATAACAATAATCTCAGATATGCAGATGACACCACCCTTATGACAGAAAGTGAAGAAGAACTAAAGAGCCTCTTGATGAAAGTGAAAGAGGAGAGTGAAAAAGTTGGCTTAAAGCTCAACATTCAGAAAACTAAGATCATGGCATCTGGTCCCATCACTTCATGGCAAATAGATGGAGAAACAGTGGCTGACTTTATTTTTGGGGGCTCCAAAATCACTGCAGATGATGACTCCAGCCATGAAATTAAAAGAGGCTTACTCCTTAGAAGGAAAGCTATGACCAACCTAGACAGTATATTAAAAAGCAGAGACATTACTTTGCCGACAAAGGTCCATCTAGTCAAGGCTATGGTTTTTCCAGTAGTCATGTAGGGATGTGAGATTTGGACTATAAAGAAAGCTGAGTGCCGAAGAATTGATGCTTTTAAACTGTGGTGTTGGAGAAGACTCTTGAGAGCCCCTTGGGCTGCAAGGAGATCCAACCAGTCCATCCTAAAGCAGATCAGTCCTAAGTGATCATTGGAAGGACTGATGTTTAAGCTGAAACTCCCATTCTTTGGCCACCTGATATGAGGAGTTGAATCATTTGAAAAGACCCTGATGCTGGGAAAGATTGAAGGTAGGAGAAGAAGGGGATGACAGAGGATGAGATTGTTGGATGGCATCACCGACTCAATGGACATGAGTTTGGGTAGACTCCGGGAGTTGGTGATGGATAGGGCGGCCTGGCATGCTGCAGTCCATGGGGTCGCAAAGAGTCGGACATGACTGAGCGACTGAACTGAACTGAACTGAAGCTGCAGTATCCAAAACATGACTGTGTTCCATAGAGAAAACACAGCCCAGCTACTGGTGCTCAGCAGAGTTGAAGAAGGGAGAAAGGGCATGTTAGGAGGGGAGATTTCATCTTGCTTGACAATAAAATCATCCAGCAGATTGACGGGACCCCACTCTGGAAGAAGAGCTACAGATTCATCAAGGTGAGTGTCTTCTGAAGGGACGCTGCACAGGTAAGCTTCTCAAAGGACTATGAGAACTGGAGAGGAACCAAGAGAGGGGAGCTCCATGCCTAGGCCTGGGGAGAGTGGGTGAGGCCAGTGGAGTGAGCAACAGAAGCCGCACCCTCGGTTCCAGGGCAGCGGGTCTCCCTCTGAAGATGGGAGACAGCACACAGGATATCCCAAAACATCATCAGGAGGACTTCTGAACTGAGTCCTAATCCCTTCCCGTTTCTGTGCAGATTCTGTGCCGTCACCCCACTGGGCTACCCAGTGGGTGCTGAACCTGGTAATAGACAGGACCAGGAGGGTCTAAATCTTATCTTGTTCTCTTTCTGCGGCAACGGAGAACAACAGTTCTCCGATCCAGCTTGAATGCGTGTGTGTGTGTGTCTCGGAATTCCAAAACATGCCTATGTAAACAGAACTCCAAGGCGGGACTGACCATCCATCCGTACTTGTAAAGCTCCCTGACACATGGCTGAGGTCAAGACCCCACACTCCATGCATCCTTGGAGATGCAGTTGTGTACCTGCGAGAGCCTGAGGACACGCATGGGTCTAAGTGAGCAGGCGCACAGTCGTGTGAAGTACTGGAATCCATCTGAAGGATGGGAACCCCATGGCACCAACTGGGAAATGGAGGGCGGGTGGCAGGTGCTCCTGATGGTCCTGCGGAGGACAATTCCCTTTCTGCCCCCAGGTGAGCGTTACCTGTGGTCTTCACTGCCGGTGTGTGCAAATGAGAAACATGCACTTCCGCAGCTCCTTTTGAGCTCCTCGATTTTGAGTCTCATGTTTCGTGAACAACCACAGCAGTAAAGTCAGCTCCACAGCAGGAAAATCAGCTACAACCTCCCAAGCAGATGTTTGTTCGTCAGCTACTTTTGTCACATTATAGAAGCCTAGGGTTTTTTTCTTTTTTTTTCAGAAGGGGAAGTTAAAGGGCAAATTTTAAGTAAGAAGGAATTTTACCTGGTAATTAGGAAAGAAAAACAGTTTAGAAGCCTGAAGCTAAATCTGATTTCTGCCGAGGTTTCTGACTCCTGGCTCCTGGCTTTCTGAGTCTCCGTGTTGGTTCTTGTGTATGTTCTGAGCATCCTCTTGTGGAAGGAGGAAGTATCGCCTTTGGAAGCTTGCAGAACGCCTTGCTGGGGCTGCACAGCTTGTCCCAAACCTTTGCATTTGGGATGGGAAGCAAGCCGAGGGCTTGCTAACGGGTTAGTCAACAAACGCCCAGAACAAAGAACCATCTGCTTCGTTGTTCTCAATTAGGCAATTTTGCAAGAAGATTGAGCAAATTATCAATTTGACACTGCAATTACCAAAAATAACTGAATTCTGTCTTCTCTTCTTCCTACGTCAAATCATTTTAATTTACGAGGGAAAGGGAAGGAGACATTAGCAACTTTTAATTATCAAGACTGCTGATTAGTTTTTTCCCTCGAGAAACTGTGAACCATTAAAAGTCAAGACACAGCTCCGGTCAGAATGATGGCCACTCGAGCAGCCCCCTCCATTCAAAAGAGTCTCGGATTGACTTTCATCAGCACCATACTGGAGACATAAACGCATTACGTATTCTTTTCCTTTCCTCCTTAGCCTGGCTGCACTAGGGGTTCAGACTCAGGGACCCACAGTCTGAGAAGGATGTTTCTCTAAGTGGAAAGTCTGTGTTACTATTCTGTCTGCATGTGTTGGAAGCCCCACGGCCAGAAGGATGCGACCTTGGATACAATTTCTCTGGTTCCTTTCTAAGGTCCTGAGGAAGTAAATCATTTGTTGTTGTTGTTCAATCACCAAGTCGTGTCCAGCTCTTTGCCACCCCATGGACTGCAGCACACCAGGCCTCTCTGTTCCTCATCATCTCCCGGATCTTGTTCAAACCTGAGAAAGTAAATAATAGTAATTGATTAACCCAGACTGTTGGGTCCTCCATGGATCCCGAACACGTACCTTAAAATTCTCCCACTTAGAATCTTGATGAGTTTGTAGAAGACACCAGACCAGGGCCTTAGGTATCACATTATTGTGTGTTTATACAATACCATCAGCTGGCTAAGCATTTCATATGCATTATCACAGGTTACCTCAGTGGAAACGTAAGGTGGATTTTACCATTATCCTTGCTTCATAGATGACACACAGAGGTGAGAAGCGGGGAGCATCTTTCCTGAGTGTCAGGAGGCAGTAGTGAACGTGGGGCTCTCTTATCTCGTACCTGGAGGTCGTCCTCGGTCATAATCTGCCTCCTCAGAGTGTTTTCCATGTCAGAATGCTAGGAAATAGGAGAGCTAGAGCCTTAACCTGGACTGTCTGACTCGAAAGGCTAGGCCTTCAGCCCGATTCCTCCAGGGTAGAACCTGACCACCCTCTGGGTTCTACAGACCTGTGGGATCCTATATTCCACCCAGGATTCCTGTAAAAGTAAATGGAAAAGAGCAACTCATGGTGGTGAAACCACGGCAAGAGGAAGGCTGCACCTATGTGGAAAGGCAGACGGTCCGTCCGATTTTCTCGACTAGGGGAAGATGAAGACTTTGGGAGGCTGCCACACAGGTGTCCTACTTGGCTGGCCACTGACCTGGCTTTGCTTGAGGTGAAATCGCTAAGTCTGATTCTCTCTCTACCCCCTGTTCTTTAAACTACCATTACATGCATTGTGGCTCACAGCCTCAGTGAAAAGTAGGGTTTTCAAAAGAAAGTCTTCAATTTTCCTTTGTGCTATTCTGTCCCTGCAGTAATTTGCTCAGTCTGTGTTTAAAGGTTTTCCTAATTGAACAGGTGCAGGAAACAAAAGTAGTTGGTGCTGTATTTGTACTAAGTGTTACTACATAGCCATCACTTACAAACAGTTGTTGAGTTGTAAATACTTATCTCATCTAGGTGTGTGTGTGTGTGTGTGTGTGAAGCTCATGATGTCCTAAGATAATCATGGTTGGGTAGGCAAGAGGAAGCCCAGGCAGAGACTCTCCTGGTGGTCCAGTGGTTAAGAATCCACTTTGTGATGCAGGGGACATGGGTTCGATTCCTGGATGAGGAACTAAGATTCCAGGTGCCATGGAGTAACTAAGCCCATGCCACAACTACTGAGCCTGTGCACCACAACTAGAAGAGTCCAAGTGCAACCAAGATCCCGCATGCTGCAACTGAGACCCAACACAGCCCAATAAATAAATATTTTTTTAAATGTTGTAATTTTTTTATAAAAAGAAAGCTCAGGCAGATGATGGGCTACTGGCACTTAAGGTACACAGGGACTCTAGATTAATTGAAAAACAAAGAATATATGACAGTATATGTGCCTTGAGTGTGTGGACTGATAAAATATATCATTCCCAAGGCTAGAAATATGACTGTCATGTAAAAATAAAATAAACACATGTCCAAAAATGTACTTAGCTCATTAATAAATGAAGAAACAAGAGTCTAGTTCAATAGAAACTGAACCGCAGAAACATGCATAGGCGCTCAGAATGCTAAATGTGTTTGCTAATAGATTCAAAATGACTAAATGTCCTATAGGCCAATAAAAAGTAATGCTTGTGCTTATACTTTCTATAGAGAGGAAATCAATTGTGTTCTACCAGGCAAAGTTTATTTGCATTGATGCAGACAAAACTATTTGCATTATTGTTACTTTTCTGCACCAACTTCTGTGTCTGTAGCTCTATAAAATAGCCTGCTTGATAGAAAGTGACTGGAAAGAGCCCTGTCCCCCCACAGAATGGGATCCCCAAGGGCCCACCAGGCCACACCTAGATCTCCCCCAAAAGGATCCCAGCCTGCTTCTTCACCTGCCCCCAAGCCTTGGAGGTCATCCCTCTGCAGATGCAGGTGTGCCATGGTCATGGGCAGAGATCCAAAGGACTGAACACTAGAGTCCAGCCATCAAGTGAGCATGTCACCTGAAATTCACAACTGGAATCACCACCTCAACCTCCAGTTTGCCAAGTGGAGTTATTAATCATTCCCGTGAGACAAATCCTTATAGGAAAGGATCTGCTGGACTATGGAAAAAGTAGAACTAAGCAGAGGCTTGGGGAGTGCAGTATTAAACAGAAGATCTGCCTAATAGGGAGGAAAGTGGTGTTACAGTTTATCCCCTGGGAATGAAGAGTGTGGGGACAGGTGGCGTTTTCAGGTACATGGACTCCAATGGGCAGACAGCAGGAGCAGCGGCCAGGCTGCCCAAGTTCACATCTGATCAGAGCCGAGCATGAATGTATCCAAAAGCTCTTGGACAAGTGAAGCTCTCTGCGGAGGCAGAACGCAAATTCTATTCAATCACAGAGAAGCACTTATCTCAGATCTGAGTCAGCCACCTCAGCATTCACATCTAGAAACATCAAATCAAGGGAACGCATTTCCTCTCTGGACCATCTTAATTCCTGTGTCTCAGATGGAACTCAGCTGCAGATTTCTGGGAATGCCACTGCTGAGAGACTGACCATCTGTAGGCAGTCATCAAACGTTCCAAGGTGAAAACGACGTTCAAAGACACCACCTAGCCGCGGGCTCTGTGAAAAACACTTTTTCAAGCAACTATTCTGGGCACCTCTTCCTGTTCAATCATTACTTGCTTCTGACTAGAAAAATAAAGCACACTCACTGCAAAAAGGAAGAGAGAAACAGGGGAGGGGGTGTGAGAGGGGAAGAGAGGGACGGGAGGATTTTCTTCTGTCTCCTGCAATTCACACATTTGGCCAGAGGAGCCATTAATAGTAAGGTCTGGGCACCTCTTTAATTCAGTTTTGCTGAAAGAAATGATGATCCAAATTAGCAATGTTCATCACACCTGAATTAACAGAGATTTCCACCAAATTAGGATCATTTTTGCGAGATTGGAATTGTTTCTGCAATGCCTGAGGCCCAGAAATGGAGGCATGACAGTGAATAAAAATCAGGACATCAAACAGATCGTTGGCAGAACACCGCCACTCTTCAGACTGGGGGCCAGAGGCGGGGGCGGCGGGGAGGAAACGGTCTCATGAAAACTTGACTCAAAGACCGTCTTCGGGAGGGTGAGTTGCACAGGGAGCCGAGGCCGCCGGAAGCCCTGCCTTCCCAGAGGAGAGGTCAGCACTGCGGGGGCTGATGAGTACCAACCAGCTTGCATCTCCCGCTGGCCCGGCGTGGGTGGGCACTGACTCTTTCTCAGTCCTAGAGCTTGACTGAAAAGTACCCCCATGCATTTGGCAACCTGGAAATACAAGCTATTTTCTATAGCATCCAATTTTAAGGGAATCCATGTAATGAAATGAGTAGGGAGGGTGTCAGTGGATTTCATATGTATTTTGTATACAAATAAGTTTTTTTTTATCTGTATCTTGTACGTATACTTATGCATGCAAAATCTCTTTGCAGAAATGCACAATTTTGTAATAGGTTAAAAGGGTGCCAGGTTAAGGATGCATTTCTCAAAGTTGGTATGCTGTTAAAAAAAATCTTGACTAGATAGTATGCAACACCTTTCCATCAAGCATAAGTGGTGGTATCTTAAATTAGGCAGGGAACACATCCTGCTCTGTCTGACTCCTTATGGGGCTCCAGCCCAACTGACTGTGGGCTGCCTGACTGCACTGATGCTTCAGACATGAGGGTACAGGTGCTGTCAGCCTAGCAAAAAAGAGCTAACAGCTTCCACTTTGGGGAAAAAAAATGGGAATTTATATTATTTTCCAAAAAAAATCTGGAAAGAAAAGAGCTCAAACGTTTTAAAAGACCCTCCCCATGGAAGGTTAATGTGCATTGGAAATTTTAAAAAATAGTAGCTCTTTGAAATAGTAGAGATAAAAAAATTGGGTGATCCATTGAAGGAATCTTGTTTAATTGTCATCATTACTTTCTCGCCCTTTTTCAAAGCATCTTTTTCCACTTGCGTTCACTAATTTGAAATGGACTTGTACTAACACTGATATATAAAGGAGAAGAAAACTCTGGAATTATATATTGGTTCATTATTTACAAAACAGCTTACTGCAGGTATCAGGTACCAGCATTTGTTTCTGTGTGTACATGTGAATACATGGAATGCTTTTGTAAACTTTTTTCAAAAGGAAAGAAAAGAAGGAAGGAAGGAAAGGAAGGAGGGAGGGCAGGGGAGAGAGGGAGTTCTAAATACAGAAGAACAGCGCGCAGCCACAACTTCAGGTACGTCGGCCCCGGGAACCCCCTGAGATGCTCCTGAGCCAGACCCACCAACCAACTCACTGGGCAGCCCGCCGCCCCTCGGAGACTGTGTTTGCATGTTGTCAGAACAGGCCTCTCACGCGGTGAGACCTTCCAGCGTCCAGGCCCTTAAAGGTGCTCCATGATGTCCCCTGTGTTCTCCCTTTCCTCATGGCTGCTGCCACTCCATCCATCATGGCACTAGCTTTCCAAGGACAGTCAGCCCTCATCCCCATGGATCCCACATTAGCAGATTCACCCAACCATGGGTCCAAAATGTGGGAGGGAAATTCCTGACAGTTTCAAAAATCAAAACTTGAATTTGCTGCAGGCCAGCAACTCTTACACAGCATTTCCATGGTGTTAGGTATCATAAGTCATCTAGAGATGATGAAAGTATACAGGAGGGTATGCACAGGTGACAGGCAAATCCCACGCCATCTTATATGAGGGACTTGAGAGTCCTCGGATGCTGGTATCCCTGGAGGGTCCTGTGACCAATCCCCAGAGATATCTGAGGATGACTGCAGCCTCCTGGAGTCCGTCTCTTTCTCTTTCACCTCAGTCCTGTGCGCTTGGCCCATATTAATAACCTTTACCCAGACTTTCAGATTTTTTATTCTTTCTCCAAAAATCTTATTTGTTCCTCACTAAATTAAATCTAAATCCATCTTCCCAGATTTTTTTATCCATGACTTTTCAACTCTCCCTATGAAATGAAGGTATTATTTTTCACTAATAACAGTTAATAATAAAGACCTTTAAAGTCACAGCAACCATTAACGTTTGTCATTTACAAAACTGATTTCATACATATTAATTCTTTTGCCCTTTAATTCAACCCAGCGTCAAAGGTGCTATTTGAAATGCGGAAGATTGCCAGGTGGCGTCTGTTGTATTAAACAGAACTGCGTCATTTGCCGGTGACACAAATACAATGCAAGCTGGCCTGCAAGGGAGGGCAGAGGTACATGGGTGCATCTATAATTCTGTTTCTCTCACTGTCTCTTTTTTCTTTTCCTCTGTGTGTTTTGATCCAAGAGCTCAGCTCCAGAAGATGCGAAAGGTGGTTGCAGCAAGCCCCCAGCCTGCCTCTTCAAGGATTTGACCAAAATGAAGTGAGCATCAACCCCCTCCCCCTGGTAGCATCCAGTTAGCTAATCTCTGTGAGAATTCGGGTCACCACCGCTCAGGGGATGTCACTATGTACAAAACAGACCACAGGAATGTGGACTGTATGGCTGGGGTACAAGCTCATGGCTGTCCGAGGGATGGGGGACCATGAGGGGAAGACAGCCAGGGCCCTGGGAGGCAGGGTCCCCAAGGAGAGAGAATGCCTCTCTGAGAAGCTGGACAAGCAAGACCGACCAACAGCCACTACCTTCCAAGACCTAGACTCCTCTTTCTAAACTCATGCCCATCCCCCACAACAGCTGAGGTCCTCTGACCCTCCCACATCATCATCAGGGTTGTGTTCTAACTCCAGACCTAGAGGCTGCTGGGGACACTGGTCTCCAAGGCTGAGTATCAGAAGCCTCCTATGCTGTTGTCATCTAGGTGAGCAAAGAAGTACCTGCTGCAAAGATGAGGCAGCATCTATTCATCTCCATCACTGGCATCCAGAATTGGGTTCCTTGGGACCAGAAGCTTGAACTTGGGCCAGCCACCACTGCACTGGTTGAGTGAGTCTTAGAGAGTTATTGTTAGTGGGAAATTATCCTACAAAAATAGAAACAGTCTGAAGGATTTCAAGAGGGGTGGACTCAGCTGTTGTCTTTCCTCCCAAGGAGGTTGATCAACAACATGTGCAGTTGTGGGGAGAGAAAGAATCGGTGAAGAAAATGTCAAACAAATACTCAAGATATTTGTACATTTCTCCCAGAGATCCTAAATGTTTTGCATGATTCAGTTAATAACTCATTAACATGAATCATGTTGAGCACTTCATAGCCTATTATATACCACCCTCTTGTCTGCCTAAATCCATCCCTTAGTCATGAATGTTTTACGCGTAGGTCACTTTTTCAGTTGGGTTTGATGTCTCACACTTCATGTAAAGAGTAAAATTGCAGAGTCACATGGGTTGATGGGTATAGCTGACTCAGAATCTGTTTTATGTCCCTTCACTATTTACTTTCAGTAGTGGGATTTAAGCCTTTTACTTTTTTTTACACTTCAATGAAATATTCAGCATTACTCTGAGCTGGTGTTATGGGAAAACAAAAGTGGGTGAAATACGGTTCCTGCCTTCAGTCAGGTAACAATCTCTAGGTATTAGGACACTCTGGAAAGGGTCGGCCCAATATGCAACTTCTTAGTTGGAAATCTTGAGAGTTGAAAGGATTCTGAACTAAAAGGAATGAAGTGTTGGTGTTAAGCGGAGAGAGACCCTGGGAATATTTTGAAATGAAGATTTATAGAAATGAGCATCTGATTAGAAGTAACAGGAAAGTGCAGAAGTGCAGAAAAAAGGAAAAAGTATGATTCCAAGATTTAGAACAGTATTTTATAAACTATGGTCTCATAACCTCCTGGACCAATAGTACCTAAAATTCTCTTTAAAATAGTAAATTCCCAAGCCTCATTACATGCCATAAGAATCTCCATGGAGTAAATTTTGGGAAAGGAATAGAAGATATCAGTTCTGTTTTTAGATATGTGAAGTTTGACTTGCGAATGAAATCAACATCAAGATATGTAGCAGAAGTCCATTTTTTGCATGTGAATATTTGTTTCCTAACTGTTTATTGTCTCTTCTCTATTGCAATACTTTTGAATCTTTATCAAAACTCAATGGCATGTATGTGTGGGTTTACTATTAAACTCTCTAGTATGTTCCATTGATCTGTTTTTCAATCATTATGCCCATAATAGTTAATATAAGTCCGCCAAACTTATTCGTCTTATTCAAAGTTATCTTAGTTCTTCTGGGTCTTCTAAATTTCCAGATGAATTTTAAAATCAGCTTGCAAATTTCTACCAAAAAAAAAAAATACTAGGGGGATTTTTACTAGAATTGCATAAATCTATAGATCAATAAATGTAGAACTGACATGTTAGCAATATTGTGTTCTGATTCATGAACACAATATATCACCCCATTTATTTAGTTCTTATCTAATTTCTCTCAGCAATGTTCATAGTTTCCAGTGTACAGATCTTGCACACTTTTTGTCAGATTTATCCTCAAGTGTCTCGTTTTTTGGTACTGTTGTAAATGCCTTTGTTTTTTGAATTTCAATTTCCAGCTACTGGTTATAGATATACAGAAATTGAATTAATTTTTGTTTATTGAGCTTATGTCCTGCAGTCTGTTAAACTCCCTTATTGGTGAGTTGTTATTACTAGTTCTAGTAGTTTTTAGTAGATTCCAGTGGACTTTCTTTGGACTTTCCAGGTGGCGCTAGCAGTAAAGAACCTGCCTGCCAAAGCAGGAGAAGTAAGAGACACGAGTTCAATCCTTGGGTCAGGAAAATCCCCTGAAGCAGGAAGTGGCAACCCACTCCAGTATTCTTGCCTGGAAAATCCCATGGACAGAGGAGCCCGGTGGGTTACAGTCCATAGGATCACAAAGAGTTGGGCATGGCTGAAGCAACTTCACACATTCTCCAGTAGAATTTCTATATGGAAGATTGTGTCATGTGCACACGTGCTTGGAAAATATTTATTGAATTAATTAATGATTCTGCAGTTCCAACCAAAGCTAGAAAACTGAATGTAAAAAGTGAAAAGAGGTAACATTTCTAAATAGACCACATGGTGTGAAAAAAGAAGGGAAAAGGAACAGAGAGGGAGCTGCAGCTGAATGTTATTACTGGAGAATCATGTTGGGGGTGGGGCTCCAGAGACACAGGATGCTCCAGCCTTTTCATTTATTCCTGAGGATCTGTTTCTTTCCCGAGTACGTGTGACTCCCCTGAGCCCTCTGTGCAGCCACGCTTCTATAGACACACAAAACCAGGCAGTGCACTTTCACACGCTATTAACCAGCAGCAGTCGTTTGGACTTGCAAGGAAGTGCAGGAGAAAGAAGTTAGAAATAAGTATCTCAGTAGAAAAAAAAATTCCCCCAAACAAAAACATAGGTAGGGAAAAAACTGATGTTTGAAGGCCATTTTCCAATAAGTTTATGGCTCTGTAAGTATGAAAAGAACAGCTATGACCTAAAAATTCATCAGGATGCTCCATATGTTCTTGCTATATCACTGCACATGTGCATGTGTGTGCATTGTTTATGTGTGCATGTGTGTGTGCACACGAATGGGTGCACACATGTGTGTGCATGTGTGTTTGTTGCATTCGTGTGCATACATGTGCCCACATGTGTGCAGGTGGGTGTATGCATGTATGTGACTGTGTGTGCCTGGGTGTGCACATATGTGTGTTCATCGCATGCATGTGCATGCACGTGCATTTTGTGGGGGTGTACACATGCACATGTCTGTGCACATATGTGTACAGATGTGTGTGTGCAGATAGGTGTGCGTGTGTGTGCTCATTGCATGTGTGTGCATATGTGTGCATGTGGGTGTGCACGTGTGTGTGTGGATGGGTGTGTGCATGTGGATGGGTGTGCACACATATGTGTTCATTGCATTTGTGTGTGCATATGTGTGCGTGTGTGTGCAGATGGGTGTGCACATGTGTGTGTGTGCACACATTTGTGTGTTAGTGTGTTGTCAGGTGCCTACAAAATGGAGCCCTATTGTCAGACAACAATGCTATTCTCACCGCAGGTATTTCTAAAGGCATCAGAAGCAGTAACAGTGTCACTTGTAGAGAAACCCTGAGCAGAAGTAGAATCAAGTATACGATGAGCCCCGGGAGTCTCCAAGCCACAAGACAGAATGAACTGCCTGCAAGTCAACGCAGATGGCCAAGCAGGCAACACTCCAGGAGGCTCCCTTCAGTAGATCAGCCTGTAAACCCAAGTTCTTTCCATGGATTTGTCTGTTTCTCTTTTGAAGGAAAATGACCCTGTAGCTGAAATGCAGACTTTGCACTGCAAGAAAAACAACATCTGGAGCTTTAGCCGGGGGCAAGGCAGGCCAGGCGATGGGTGAGGTCCGGTGGGGACCAATTGTGGGAGCCAGCGCTGCACCCCATGTGCCACACCAACAACATATGTTTCTATGCTAATGAACGCCGGGCTCATTTAGAATAAATTTGCATCCATCAAAGTCAAACAGCGAGCGAATGTTCTGTGGTGCGTAAACAGCCCTCAGATGCCCGGGGAGCTTGAACCACATTTCCATCCGACTTCCAGGCACCATGGAGGGGAGTCATCAACCATAGCGAGAGCTGGGAGCCGCATTTCCGGGGCACCTGGAGTGGCCTTGTGACTGATGCAGAGGAGCACTGCTGGGAGAGCCTTTGGAGGGATGGGGAGACCAGGCCGGGGAAGGAGACGGAGAAGTGAGGCTGGAATCCGCAGGCCACCCAGGTCAGGTCTCGCTCTGCCATGGCTTCTGTGGAGCAAGGAGTAGGTTACTTCATGTCTCCAAGCTGGTCTCCTCTTCCATGAATGGAAGGTTCGATTAGAGGAGCATTCAAGCCACCTGCAGCTACCTAGCTCTCTGGTTTGTGGACACAGGAGGCCTCAGGAGGACCCAGCCCTGTCCACACTTCGATCTCAGCCTCCAGGACGGGGAGAGAATAGGTGCCTGTTGTTTTTAAGCTCCCCTGACTGCGGTTTTCTGTCACAGCAGGCAGAATGGACTAAGATAACAATCCAAAAACTTAACATATGTGTCGTTTGTCTAGCACACATCTCCCACTGGACTGGGACCCTGTGAAGCAGAGGCACAACTAACCAGCTCACCAGTATCGCCCAGTACCTGGCTCCATGCCCACCGTGCAATAGATGTGCAGCCATTATTCATCAGATGGACACATAGACAGATGAAAGCCACATTAAACAGCAAGTGGCCTGATGTTCCAGATAGCTGAGCTGAACCCAGCTCTTACTAGCTCTTATCCCCAGTAAGGAAAGAAAGCCCTGAGGTTACACATCTCGCAAGTCCACCTGCCTTCAGCAAGTCCATCCTCCTGGCATGGCCTCCCCGACCTGAAGACGGGCTCTGGTTTGCGCTTCTGCCTCGGTTTCTGAACACTTCTGCCTTCTCCCTCCTGCACCCAATGGCTCAGAGCTCAGGCTTAATTTCACACCCACAATTAGTAAGATTCATATTCCAGAAGAAAGCTAAATTGTTCATTTGCGTTAACTCCGCACTTGGGACCCATAAGCTCACTGAGAGGAAGCAAAGCCACATTTTGTCTTTTCAGAACGGGCCCTCCGTTCTGCTCCAGGAGGATCTCCCACGCTGGGGACACAGCCCTCCGTGCCTCGCTTAGAAACACAGCATTTTTACAAAAGTCATCTTTCCCAACCAGACATACAGAAATGCAAAGCCATTTTAGCATTGAAATCTTAGGAGGAGAACAGAGAGGAAAAGTCTATGTATATTTATATAGCTGAATTTTCATTTGATTCTAAGACTGAAATCTATTTCAGCTGAAAATATCCCACTAAATCAAATCTCAGAACACACAAGACAGGGCTTCTTTTCTCTGATGAAAATAATTTCTTTGTTCATATCGTTGAGCATATAATACTTCTTCTAAAGCAGCAAAAACGGACCTCCCCTCGGAAATGAAGGCACTCAAGCTGTAATTTATATGAATAAAAGAAAGAAAAGAAGAAACGGGGGGAGAGGGGATGAGAAAAAGAGAGAAAGAAAGAAGGAGAAGGCAAGAAGGAAATAAAGAAAGAACACAGCCCCAAGTTCTGAAGCACAGCTGCTAGATTTATAGCAAATGCAGAGACACATTCCAGTAGCTGAAATGACAGTCTCGCTCTGCTGTTGGAATCTGTGCATGACCACTGGCCCTGTGTACTTTTAACAGCAAGTTATAAAGCCATTTGTGCAGCTACCAGACCAGGACTTTCTGCCTCATCAGCGGAGACTGAGCCCAGTGGGAGGTGACATCCTGGCAGGAGTTCTGAGGATGGGGTGGGGGGCGGGGTGTGGAGCGAGGAGTCAGTGCCTACAATGCTTTTCTGGGATAAGCTAGTCCTTAGGACCACGGACCAATCTCATGTGTCCCAGAGCTATGTATTAAAATTGGCTAAAACTCTCAAATCAAGTCAAGACAGCAGGCAGACAAGTAATTCTACACAGGTATCAGTGCGGGAAGGACTTTAAACTCCCTCACAAACCCACACGTGCACAGACACGCACACGTCTCATCAGATTTCCCGTAATGACACCTCAGAAGGGCCTTCACGTAAAAGTGATTGCAACTGAGCCAGGTAGACGGCAGGATTCAGCAATCATGCCCACACGGCATCAATCGGCATGATGAGTCTTTTACATAATGTGAATCACTGTCTAATTGTGAGTCTGATTGCACCTACCGTCAGCCATCGAAGAAGCAAGGAGTGAAAGGAAATGACAAAGGACCAACCTTTTGTACGTTTTGAAAGAAAAACCATGCCAGCCCGGTGGATCAAGAAGCAGGAAGTCCCCACAGCTCAGCACACGGAGTGAGTCCTGACATGACAGAATGAAGGACCCACCAGAAAAGCATCTCATCCACCCAGCAACACAGACTCTCTAGGAACTAGAGACCCCAAGTGTCCACACGCAGCAGACCTGGGTCCCAACCCTGCTCTGTCACCTCCTGTCTTGTTCACCTAGGTGGTCTCATCTCAGTTTGATGTGGAGAGTAAAAAGGATTAAATGAGGTCCTACCACAGATCTGAAACAAAGTGTGGGTGGTTGATCCTTAGCAAATATTAATTACAATCCTTGTCCTTTGTGAAAATTAAGTCCACTTATGAACATACTAGTCAGAAGATCAATAATAAGTTCTCAATCCTCCCCACCTCCTCTGCCGTTGAGGACACCAAAGTCCAGTCTTCCTTCTGGTCTGTTGCAGAGGCAGTAACTCTGGGGCACTATGGCATTTGTGCCTAATTGGCACCACTTTCAGGAACCACCAGTACCTTCAGGAACTACCACCAGGCAAACAAGATGCCAGAAGGAAGAGCAACATCATGGGCCACTGGCCAGCACCTCCCATCACAAGCTAGCACCCGATGATGGTGGGTCTGGGCTGGGAGGAAGGTCAGTGGCCATTGCTGTTGGTTCTGATTGTGTCCTGCACCCAAAGACCCACCCAGGTGGGAGCTGTAGTGGGTGGAGGAGACACCAGGGGCCTAGGCAATAGCACCATGTTTCCCATGAGGTTGCCATGGAGATTTGCCCTCCAGATCCTTTTTAGGGAGGACTCTGTACCCCATTAGAAAAAGTAGGGTCAGCAGGCAGCCTTAGCAATGACCTTTCCCCCAGGTCACAGTGTCCTGGAGGAGCCTCCATCAGGTGGCAGAGCACCCAACCACACCCAGGAAGCCCTGGGTCAAGCCTAGTAATTTGGTGTGCACTTGCTGGCCAGGCACTGTTCAAGCACCAGACATCCACAACAGCCGTGCATCACTGACTTGATGGCAACAATTGCACAGGTGAGGTATGAAGACAGTCCTTAACCAAGTCCACATGCTTCATCAGGCGTTGAGGGTGTGAATCATCTAGATCCCAACATGGGTCAAGACCCCTGTGCTCCACACACCTGTGGGAGCCACCAAAAGAGAAATTAGATTACATACAAACAACCCACCTGATTATGTGGGTGACTTGGGTAGGATTTTGCAGGTCTTACAAGATTAAATATATGTCATCCAGGGGACTTCCCTGGCAGTCCAGTGGCTAAGACTCCATGCTCCCAATGCAGGGGGCTTGGATTCCATTCCTCCTCAGGAAACTAGATCCCACATGCTGCAACTAAAGATCCCACATGCCACAACAAGACCTGGCATGGCAAATAAATAAAAACAAATATTTAAATTTTTTTTAAAAAGTATATGTCATCCTATGCTTCTGTTTCCCCAGAAACATACTAAATAGCAGGATTGTGTACAGTGGTGTGTATGGGATTAGGTGACAGTGTACTAGCTGTGTTGGTGTGTATCTCAGGCATCTGGGGCTGCTGTAACAAGAGTCCACAGTCTAGGGGCTCAAACAACAGAAGTCTGAGGCTGGTGTCAGCAGGGCTGGCTCCTGATAAGATCACTCTTCCTGGTGTACCTGACCTCCTCTTTGCTGAGTCTTCAGAAGGTTGAGAGAGAGAACCAACTATCAGTATCTCCTCTTATAAGGACACTAACCTTATTGGGCTGGGGCCCCACCCTTGTGACTTCATTTAATCTTAGAGGCCTCAACTCCAGATACAGCCTCAGGATTAGGGCTTCAGTATATGAACTGAGGTGGTGGGGGAAGGAAGAGGTGGGACACGAAGCTTCAGTCCATACAGTCTATGACCTGTATAAGCTGGAGCAGACAAGTTAATACCTTCGGGCTTTTGTCAAAGTTGCCGCAATGTCATTTGTCTGTCTCGTAGGGTTTCTGTGAGGATCAAGTAAATATACATGAAAGTGACATTGCAAACTATTAGAATCCACAAATATCTCCTAAGTAAGAATGAAAGAAGGGCTTTCCAGGTGGTGCTAGTGGTAAAGAACCTGCCTATAATGCAGGAGACATAAGAGAACTGGGTTCAATCCCTGCATAGGGAAGCTCCCCTGGAGGAGGGCATGGCAACCCACTCCAGTATTCTTGCCTGGAGAATCCCATGGACAGAGGAGCCTGGAGAGCTACAGTCCATAGGGTCCCAAAGAGTTGGACATAACTGGAGCAACTGAGCACACACACAAGAACAAAAGGAACTGTCAGATAGATACACGGTGTGAGCAGCTCAGCCATGCTGGACCAGATCATTTATTAGTCAGAATATTTCTGCCTTTCTAAGAAGAAAGCAAATGGCTATAGAAGAAAAATCATCTTTATTTAAAAAGCCAGGGTAACAGCATGAACCCTCCCTCATTGGTTTCCCACATTTCCTTCCAGACAATGAGAAACAAGGCCAGACGCTCATTAAAATTCTAACAATGACAACAAAATTCACTTAGGGAAGAGCGGCCGGAGTCGTTTCAGAAGGAGTTGCACAACATATATTGAGAAAAGAGGAGCTTCCATCTAATGAGGACACACAGCTAATCCCATGTCTCTGACGCTCCGCTGAGATTTGGTTATAAATACTTAGCACATTTGTGAAGGGCAAGGTCTGCAGACAGTGCTTTTGAGATTGTCTCTGTGAGCATAACCTTTTTTGGGAAGTGGCTGCTCCTCAAACGCGCCACCCTCTGTCCCAGGGATTCCTCCCAGTGTCACCTTATTTGTGCATTTAGACAAGATCAGGCCTGTTTCTCACCCACTGGGCTCCATGTTCCCTGCAGCAGAAAATGACTGATGGATCCCAGGAGCGAAAGGAAGCCAGTGTCCTAAACCAGATTCCAGGAACTTGGGATCAGAGTCTGTCAACAAGCCCAGCAATGCAGAGAGCGGGGCAGAGAGTCGGGCAGAGATCCCATGTTATGTGCACATTTTACCCTTAAATCTGAGTCCCCTGCCTGTGCTGTGCTGGCCCGTTCCAGAAAAACTCAGAGAAACTGTGTCCTGGTTGTTTTTCACTAACACGGAGCACCAGCTTACTTAAACAGAATGTTACTGAACTAAGGCCCTCCCTGAAAGTAGCTGTGTTTCCCACTCAAATTCATTAGAAAGCTAAAGAATTTGTAAGTTATGCTTACTTTTTTTCCTCTTCATGGTAATTTAATCATATTAAGAAGAAATAACCTGGGTCCCCTATGGTAGTGCTATGCCCCAGATAGAATAGATGGCATTTCGGGTTTTAGAAGCAGAGAGCAAGTTCCCATGATCCTGAACACTTGAAAATGGTATTGACTTGGGGTTCAATTTCAGTTTCAGTTCTGGGCAAGTGAGGAAATGGGGGAGCCACAAGCAGGAGCCTCTCTCAATCTTCAGGGCCCTGATGATAGAGGACAGAAAGGGACCTCCACTCCCCTCCCCTGCAGCCTCTGGCCCCATGGCATGAGGCTCTCTCACGGGTGCCCCAAGACCTGAGTCATCAAGATGGGTAACATTTTCACACAATGTTTTTAAAATATTTCAAAATTCAAGCAAAAATGTCCATGATGAACAGAAAAAATCAAAACTGTAAGTAAAACTAGGATCTGACAGCACTGTTCTGAGCCAAACTGAAGCCGGAGGCAACAAGACATGAGCCCCCGTGTGTGTGTGCGTGTGTGCGTGTGTGTGTGTGTGTTGTCAGGATATTTTTCAGTGGTTGATTTTTTTCCAGAAACTTAAGGTAATTGAAAGCTATTGAAAAATTGAAAAGTGGGTGTGTTAAATCTCACAGCATTATGTGAAGTTTCAATGTTTTATTTACATAAGAAATAATGTATTAGAATTTTTTACCTTCCTGCCATGAATGGAGGGCTGCCAATGGAGGAGACCCAGGTTCGATCCCTGGGTCAGGAAGATCCCCTGTAGAAGGGAATGGCAACTCATTTCAGTTTTCTTGCCTGGAAAAGTCCGTGAAAGAGGTGCCTGGCTGGCTACAGTTCATAGGGTCACAAAGAGTTGGACACAACTGAGCAACTAACACACATGAATGGAAGCAAATACATCAATCATATTTTCAAAATCTACTTCTTCGCTTCTCTCATTCTCAATTGAGAGAATTGCCTTGATGCCAATTTCTCTGGACCACATAATAATTCCACATTTCTTTAAGCTGACTTTCATTTATGAAACTCATTTTACCATTTCTTGAGTTAGGGTTCCACCGTGACTCGTTTTGTGAAGAAAAAAAAAATTTTTTTCTGAATACCGCTTCCAAATTTAGATCAGATTTTACTGGGCAGGATTCACAAATGAGTTTTAGAAGATCCAAGCATGATGCTGGTTTTATATTACAAATTATTGGCAAGGCAGGCTGCTGAAAACCAACGATTTCTGATGAAATTTGTCCAGGATTTAACCTGTCAAGATGTTCAGAGGTGAGACAGTGTCTGCTTTTTGAAAATCAGATGTATTCAAGAAAAACAACTTATTTATACTTAAAAAGTCAAAATCTGAAGATAGTTGGTTTAATTTTGCATATCTCCATTTCAATGTGAAATGAGGACATCTTATAATCTCCCAAATTTCGATATGATAACCACGTTTCCTGTAATAATTGATGCCCTCATCTGATGAATCATACATTTCCAATTTCTTTCCTTTGCATTTATTTTCAAATGCAGGAAGAATATTCATGTCTTTTACTAAAATTTTCAGTTCATCAAACATACTTTCAAAGTCTCATTTGGTTTTATTCACATGGCTCACTGAAAATGAAGTCCGAAAAGAAGTCAATTTTGGAAGTATTATTGATGACTTTGCTTTCATTAACACCAAGTGGCGGTGGTGGTTTAGTTGCTAAGTTGTGTCTAACTCTTGCGACCCCATGGACTGAAGCCTGCCAGGCTCCTCTGTTCATAAGATTCACACCAACAAGGGGAAACTGTAATAAATTCTGGTTTGGGTATAAATATGTAAATTAAAATAATGATGTGAGTTTTAGTGCTCTTAATTTTCAATATATTTTCACCTAGTTTATGGGGGAAAAATTAATCATTAAAAAATATATATAACTCCCACATAATGTAAGTTTCTCTTGTTGATGAATACAGCTTATTCTAATCCAACTCTCCCTAAATATTTCAGACTTAACCTATTATCCCGCCTAAATGTAAGTGATGTGCTTTTACATTCTAAGGAATGAATCTCTAATGGTGTAATTTCATGGCCTGTGACCCTTCCCCTCCCCCCATCGCCCCCTGAGTGGAGGAGAGTGTTTCCTGGGACATTCCTTGAATTCAATTCTTTATTCTAAATAATGAAGGGAAAAGGTGCTCAGTGACCTGGAGAGGTCTTGCTGGGGCAAGGACTGGAAGGAGCATTAATTTACACCACTGTATTAGTTCCCTAGGGGTGCTGTAACAAACTACACAGACTAGTAGTAGCTTGTAACACCAGACACTGATGCTGTCACAAGTCCACAAACCAGAAGCCCTAAATCCCGCTGTCCGCAGCGCTGACTCCTTCTGGAGGCTCTGGGGGAGGCTTCTTGCTGCCTCTTTCAGCTTCTGGCAGCTCCAGACATCTTTTGGCTTACAGATATATCCCTCTATTTCTGCCTCTGCCTTCACATGGCTTTTCCTCATGTGTCTGTGTGTCTGTTTTTCTGTCTCTTTTGAGAGCACCTGTCACTAGCAAGCCCTTAGGAAAGACGGCACTGGGAAGAGTTTTACACTATAGTTAAAAGGCTATCTATGCAGGGCTAGTATCTCTCGAGCAAGCTCCCACTGATGGGAAGTGTGGGGACACAGGAGCCATAAAAGGGCACAGCAAGGAAGCAAAAAGACACTTCCAGACTGCGGGTGCACCAAGGCTCTCCAGAAAGACAGAACCCAGAGGATGCGCCTCCCTAGGAGAGAGATGTGTGTTAAGAGATTGGCCCATGTGATTAAGAGGGCTAGGAATTCTGAAACCTGCAGGGTGAGCTGGCTGGAGAACCAGGAAAGAGCCACTCAACAGCTTACATCTGAAGGCCGCCTGCTGGCAGAGTGCCCTTTTGTTCCGGAAAGTGAAAGTGTTTGTTGCTCAGTTGAATTCAACTCTTTGCGATCCCATTGACTGTAGCCGGCCAGGTTCCTCTGTCCATGGGATTCTCCAGGCAAGAATAATGGAGTGGGGTTGCCATTCCATTCTCTGGGGGATCTTCCCAATCCAGGGATTGAACCCAGGTCTCCTGCAATGCAGGTGGATTCCTTACCATCTGAGGGAAGCCCAGGAAGGCCTATCTTTTTCTTCCACTCGGGCCTTCAGCTGATTAGATGAGGCCTACCCAGTTTAGATTTAAATGTTAGCCTGATCCTAAAAGCACATTCAAAGCCTTTGACTGTGTGGATCACAATAAACTGTGGAAAATTCTGAAAGAGATGGGAATACCAGACCATCTGACCTGTCTCTTGAGAAACCTGTATGCAGGTCAGGAAGCAACAGTTAGAACTGGACATGGAACAACAGACTGGTTCCAAATAGGAAAAGGAGTCCGTCAAGGCTGTATATTGTCACCCTGCTTATTTAACTTATATACAGAGTACATCATGAGAAACGCTGGGCTGGAAGAAACACAAGCTGGAATCAAAATTGCCGGCAGAAATATCAATAAACTCAGATATGCGGATGACACCACCCTTATGGCAGAAAGTGAAGAAGAACTAAAGAGCCTCTTGATGAAGGTGAAAGAGGAGAGTGAAAAAGTTGGCTTAAAGCTCAACGTTCAGAAAACTATCATGGCATCTGGTCCCATCACTTCATGGGAAATAGATGGGGAAACAGTGGAAACAGTGTCAGACTTTATTTTTTGGGCTCCAGAATCACTGCTGATGGTGATTGCAGCCATGAAATCAAAAGATGCTTACTCCTTGGAAGGAAGGTTATGGCCAACCTAGATAGCATATTTAAAAGCAGAGACATTACTTTGCCAACAAAAACCCGTCTAGTCAAGGCTATGGTTTTTCCAGTGGTCATGTATGGATGTGAGAGTTGGACGGTGAAGAAAGCTGAGCGCCGAAGAATTGATGCTTTTGAACTGTGGTGTTGGAGAAGACTCTTGAGAGTCCCTTGGACTGCAAGGAGATCCAATCAATCCATCCTAAAGGAGATCAATCCTGGGTGTTCATTGGAAGGACTGATGTTGAAGCTGAAACTCCAATACTTTGGGCACCTCATGCGAAGGGTTGACTCATTGGAAAAGACCCTAATGCTGGGTAGGATTGGGGGCGGGAGGAGAAGGGGACGACAGAGGATGAGATGGTTGGATGGCATCACCGACTCGATGGACATGGGTTTGGGTAGACTCCGGGAGTTGGTGATGGACAGAGAGGCCTGGCGTGTTGCAATTCATGGGGTCGCAAAGAGTCGGACACGACTGAGCGACTGAACTGAACTGAACTGAAAAGCGCCTTCACAATAATGTCTTGATTTTAGTACATGTCAAGAGTCATTTGCATTGATAAGTGTGGAGCTAACAATTAGTTTAGAATTTTAGTTAATATTCCTTCTATCTGTTGTTCTTTTGCTCTTGTAGAATCAACAGAGATAGAAGCAAATGAGAGTGGTTTGGCAATTCAGCAGACATCATACAGATATGAAGCTGGCAAATGATTTAAGTGGGACTAAATATCCAGGGGTATAATTTATCTTGGAATATTCTTAATAAGCTAAATAGGAAAGCAAATGTTTGAGTCTATTGAGGAAAAAGAAAACAATAAAATTGAATAAAAGCCTAAAAAAAACTCCCTCACAGACTACCCAGAATAATATTTGACCAACTATCTGGGTCCCCCACAGCCCAGCCAAGTTTACACATGATATTAACCACCACTGGGGCCTTCTTCAAGCCAGTGGCAGGGAGGAAAAGGTAGAACTGGGTGGGTACAATTCTGGATTTAGAGAACCCTGGTGGATGCATGGGCCTGGTCAGATCCTGATCAAAGAGGTCCACTGCAAAAGGATACTGCTGGGACAGTGGAGGAAGCTGTATTGTGGCCTGGGCATTAAATAACAACAAGAAGCATCCTTAAGTGTGTTAAGTGTGTAAGAGCATCAGCAGAGAATGTCCCCATTGTTTAAAGATGCAGAGTAGAGTAGGAGGTGTTGTAATGATCTTCCACCAGAATCTCATTAAAATACTCCCCTAAGGGAAAAAAACAGATAAATGAAGCAAATATGGCAAAAAGGCTTCCCAGGTGGCACTAGCAGTAAAGAACCCACCTACCAATTCAGGAGACATAAAAGATGCAGGCTCAATCCCTGGGTGGGGAAGATCCCCTGAAGAAGGGCATGGCAACCCACTCCAGTATTCATGCCTGGAGAATTCCACAGACAGAGGAGCCTGGGGGGGGCTACAGTCCTTGGGGTCACAAAGAGTCAGACATGACTGAGCAACTTAACACGCCTGCACATAGCAAAACCTGGAAATGTGTTGAGATTCTGTGATGGTCTGTGAGGATGCTTGACACCCTCCTCTCTGCTTTGGGTATCCTTGCAAGTTCACATAGCACATTTTCAGAAGGTGATTTAAAGTGTTATTTGGTCCCTGTGGTTAGAGGATCCACACTGAGCATAAATGTATTTGCTAAACTAGTGCTTTTTATCAATATCTTCATGGATCCTCTCACTATTCTTTTTTTCTATCTGAAATTCATGACTGGAAGTAGCAAGCCTGTTTTCTATCTCTTACCACATAAAAGCAATCGAATTTGGAATTATGTTAATACAGTTTGCCTGAGTTGGAAGGAGAGCATTTGCAAACTCCCACTGTGAGAATATCTCTAAATATTAGTAAAACATTAGGTGGCGACAGAACACACGTGGAGGATTTTGAAGTGTGTTAACGGCGGGCTCATGAGTAACTGGCTACTTTGGCTGAAAGATGTTCCAGGGATATTTGTTCATCTTCATTTGTGTTTTATTCAGAACTCCAAGAATAAAAAGGTAGCACTACATGTAAATCCTGGAACACTTGGTCCTCTCCCTGAATGCACCATCATTTTGGCAATCTGAAAGGGAAGTCACAGTCCTAAAGTTTCACATGGAGCTGTGAGCATGAAATTTATTTTAATGTTTCTAAGTAGCATGTGTACCAATGAGGTTTGCAGTTAGGGATGCTCATATTTTTCCCAAACCTCTCATTCATATATGTGGGGTTTTTTTAAATGTTTTCTAATACTCTAGAAGGAAAAAAGAGAGAGAGATTTTTCTTTAAACTCAAAGTCTCTTCTCAGTAATAAATTTTCACTTTAGAACTCAGTAGGGTTTCTCATGAAAGGAAATGAAACAGTTTTGTCTTTCTGTCTTAGTGAACAGAAGATTTCCCAAGCAGTCTGCAAGTCATAATTAAACCAGTAAAAACCCCACAGTGGAAATATATGTATACACACATCCCTGTGTTTGACCGAAGCCAAAGTTCACCAGTAAGGTGGTTGTCTAGGTGTAAATGTTCTTTATATGGCATCGTTGCATCTGGAAGAAAAATGAAAACTCTAGCTAGAGCCTGTCCAAGCAGAGGCAACCGCAATGATATTGCAACTGAGAAGGTGACACCAAAAACCCTGGGAGACACAGCCCTTGTCCCCCTCGACACCTAGCTGGTGACTCTTCTTTGATCTGTCACCACGTCTGGACATGGACCTGCAGTGCCTGCCTTGTTTGCATGCAGAGTAGTAATTGCTGGTAACATCACTGCAGTTGATGAAGAGCTCAGAATTGATCGCTCCCATGCTGATCCAGGCCAGTGTCCTGTTCACGGTGGGCTCTGCCCCCCAGGCCTGCTTCCCAGTCTCAGGACTCAGCCTCTCCTGGGGGACGGGGCTCCCTCTATGCTCTGGGGGCTTTCTTTGTTAAAGGAAATGAATACCAAACCACTGGAAAGAGGGCCTTGTGGTATAACTCCTGGCACAGTCCTATTTCAAACTTCTAGAGAATTCCTATTGAAAACTTCTAGCAAATTCCTTTTTAAAGCGGTCAGAAATCCCCTTTCGGCAAGTGATGCAGACACCTCAACCAGGTTGATGCCAGCTGCACGGAGTCGGTGAAGAACATTTAACCAGCAGAGTCAGAGAATGAAACTGAAAAGAATCAGGTCTTTCATTTGGAACGCCTTCCTCCTGTCAGATGGATTTTCAAACATGTGATCATTTTTCATCAGGCCAATTTCCACAACAGGCAAAACAGATTCAGCGCCCACCTGGGCATGTTGTTGAGTTGTCCGAGAATATGTGTACATCATTTGTAGCCTCTGGCAACGAACAGACCACTTCACTTGCTCCCCTGGTGCCTGCTGGAGTACCAATAGAGTGAAGCAGGCAGGGAGTGCCTTGATCACAGTCCTGACAACATGCTTGGGGGAAACCAGAGCTCTCTCCCCGAGTGAGAATTGGTGGTCTGATGAGCAGAGGCCTGCGCACCCAGCAGACACCGAGGCCCAAGCACCTAGACTAACAGCAAGATGGAGAGTGACCCGGGTTTTGAAGCAAACCCACAGGAGCTGCTGTTGTTGTTCAGTCGCTCAGTCATGTTCGACTCACTGCAAACCCATAGACTACATCACGCCAAGCTTCCCTGTCCTTCACTATCCCCCAGAGTTTGCTCAAATTCACGTCCATTGAGTCGGTGATGCCATCCAGCCATCTCATCCTCTGTCATCCCCTTCTCCTCCCGCCTTCAATCTTTCCCAGCATCAGGGTCTTTTCCAATGCGTCAGTTCTTCACATCAGGTGGCCAGAGTATTGGAGCTTTAGCTTCAGCCGACCTCTTTCCAAAAACAAGACTGTTGGGTCACAAGCTGCCCTTTTCAAAACACGGAAACACCATATGCGGGTCATTCAGTCCTAGGACAAGGAATGAAGCCTGAATCGGCAGGCGTGTTAAATGGACTGCCTCTCATCACCACCCTGCTAGCAAGGCAGAGTTCCTGTAGGTGGCTGGTATGTCACACAAGAGTTAGGGGTTAAAGGTAAGGATACATTAGAAGGAGGAGCATCAGAACAGGTGTAGGTCTGTAGTCATCGGACACACGAGCGAGGACCCTGCGCTCCCTCCCCCGGCTCTGGTTCCTCCCGAGCCAGGGCTGGTCCACCCAGGGTGCAAGTGGTCCAGAGCCCAGGGCAGGAAGGACAGGAAGCTGAAATGAGATGTGGGCTGGGAATCACAGGGGTGCCTCAGCTCCCTGCCATCAGTTTCCAGTAAATAAAAATAAAATGTAAAGTCCTACTCCCACTTTTATGTACTCTTAAGAGCTTTCTTTTTACGGTTTTGCTTCCATCACTGTGTGTGTGTGTGTGTGCACGCGTGTGAGACTGGAGTGTGTGAAGACAGAGATTAATGGCTCTCCTGCAGATCAAGGCCCCGCTATTAGCTCGCCTGTGCCCGAGCCACCACATCACTCATCTAAAACACCTTATAATAGTCTGATTGAATGGGAGGGTGATTTTTATGATGTGAGTTAAATGGAAATTAGGGTGATTTTTGAAACTCTAACATATGGCCCCTACTGATTACTTTTCCCAACAAATTTTTCATGTGGTCATAATCGAAATTTAAATAAGAGTCTTTGGGGGGGAAAAGCCGGTGTATGAACGCCCTGTGCCCTCAGGCCTCCTAGGAGGACAATAAAAACCAAATTTACTGAAGTCAAAGGAAAATGCGAGGCAAGTGGAAAATTAATGGTCAGGAAAAAAACACCTCCAGAAAAGAAAAAAAAAACTGCCTGCAAATGTCTTTCCTAACAATAGTTTTCAGCTAGAATTGACGAGAGAGAATGGAGATTTTCTGATAAGGCCGAAACCAGATCTGCAGAGCTTTGTGAGGCAATCAGCCCAAACACCGACATAAAACGGCTTTAATTGAGGGCACGTCCCTTCTAGATCATGCCTCCTGATACAACGCATGTGGTGAAAATGTCCCTAAACCATCTACGTGGTCTTTCTCAGTCTAAAACCACCTCTTTTTAAATTACAAAAGAAACACGCGCCCACAGTGGACATTTTTGAAAACGCACAAAAGTATAGAAGAAAAGATAAAAAATAGAGATATATTAATAAAATCCCAAGACCCAGAGGTACAAGCTGTGAGTAGCTATTACCATCTTCATACTCTCTAGTCCTTTTTAAAAAAAATATGCCTTCCTAATCTAAAGTATTTGAGATTGTGCTGCTTATCAAAGTAGTCTGCTCCTTCTCACTTAATTTCATAGGCTCCACATTTTCCAATGCCGTCAAAGACTCTTCATAAAATCCTTTGTAAAATCGTAACAACACATGACTGCCCACAGTGTACACCATCTGCACGGGTGCCACGGTTTCATGATTGCGTTTGTAATTTCCCTTCTCTACCACCAAATACCCAGGACTATTTTAACAAAATGTGAAAGTGAAAGTTAGTCACTTAGTTGTGTCTGACTTTTTGCGACACCAAAGGCTGTAGCCCACCAGGCTCCTCTGTCCATGGGGATTCTCCAGGCCAGAATACGGGAACACATCGCTTAAAGAATTTGTATTCTTTTTCTTAGGATCAGAGCAGTTTGGTAGCTGTCATTTAGAAGCCAAAATACTGGAAGGGATGGAAATTTTCAATGTCTTTGGAGGAAGGTAGGGGTCGAACACCAGGAATTAAGTCTTAGTTTCAGGTGTGCAGCAATGTGATTCAAAATATATATCTTCTTTTTCAGACCCTTATCCATTATAGGTTATCACAAAATTTTGAATATAGTTCCCTGTGCTATATAGTAGGTCCTTGTTGTTAAATCAAATACACTGTAATTTTTAAAAAATGAAAGGGAAGAAATTGTCTTTTCAAGCTATTTGGGAAGGTTTGATCACTTTAATATAGCACAGTTCCAGGGATTTTAATAGATCACTTATGAAATGTGTTGTATCTGTGAAAAGAAAGACACCTTCTGGGACAAAGGCAGGGAAAGCCTCCACGTGTGTTAGGATCCTGGAGATTGCTCTTGAGTAGGGGGTGGGGGCAGGGTGGGAGTAAGGTGCATGTTGACCCCTTACATCTTCCTCGGTGACTGGGGGTTAGCCGAAGGGACCACGCAAAGGCTGAGTATCTTGCTCATCACAGGAGGTGCTCGGGACAGTCCTGCTGCTGTGGTTACAGCTGCCAATAACAAGCCTAGTACCTATCCACCACAGTGCAATGTAGTTGTTATAATAACATAGTTAATGATGGTATGGCTGCTGCTAAAAATATAGTTATTACAATAGTATAGTTATTAGCGATACAATGCTAATAATAATGTCAATATTATAACATAGCTATTAGTAGTATACTATAATACATAATATGCTGCTGCTGAGTCGTTCAGTCGTGTCTGCCTCTTTGCAGCCCTGTGGACTGTAGCCCTCCAGGCTCCTCTGTGCATGGGATTTTCCAGGCAGGAATACTGGAGTGGGTTGCCATGGCCTCCTCCAGGGGCTCTTCCTGACCCAGGGATTGAACCCACATCTCTTATGTCTCCTGCATTGCTGGCAGATTCTTTACCACTGAGCTGTCAAGGGGAAGCTCAATACATAGCACACTATGTTAATATTCAGTTCAGTTATTCAGTCGTGTCTGACTCTTTGTGACCCCACGGACTGCAGCATGCCAGGTTTCCTTGTCCATCACCAGCTCCCGGAGCTTGCTCAAACTCATGTCCATCAAGTCGGTGACAACATCCTACCATCTCATGCTCTGTTGTCCCCTTCTCCTCCTGCCTTCAATCTTTCCCAGCATCAGGGGCTTTTCTAACGAGTCCGTTCTTCGCATCAGGTGGCCAAAGTGTTGGAGCTTAGTTAGCAATATTTCTTGTCAATGGTGCTGTACAGGAAACAAAATGGCAATAACATTCTAAAGATTTGATTACACCTGTTCATTTTCATATGTGTGTATACATATATACCTGTGCATATATGTGGATTAGATATTAGATATGTGGGTATATAAACTAGACTCCTTAGGGGAAAAAAAAACTAGCTTTGAAAGGACATTGGAGAATTTTTAACTCAAGAGAAGATGATTGGGGAAAAGTAAGGATGGGTTTTTTCCTAAATGTTGATGCCAAAATTGGCTATCCAGGTTGGGGCAGCAATTGCAGGAAAGATCTCAGAATAGAGGGAATGGTTTTGGTCCTGAGTGGTCTGAGAATGGAAGATGGTAAAGAGGGCTTGGGAGGAGGTATGAACTAGGAGGGCCAGATCCTGGAAGGGAGCCAGCCTGAGGAAGTTTATTTTGTTGGCAGGAAACAGAGAAAGGGTTTCTCTGGAGGGACAAGGTCTCGGCAGCAGGTCACCAGGTCCAGAGACCCTTGCCTCCCCTCCTCAGGCTGAGCGTCTGCCTCCCTGCCTCCAGAAGGGAGAGAATTCTACCATCTAAGCATCCTCACGAAGCCTTATTCAGTGAGACTCAAGCCACTGCAACACCCGACCCAGCACTGAGACCAACACGGTGACTATTGTTTGAATCAACTTTATACCTGGAGGAAGTTCCAGGAGGAACACATGAACCTCAAAAGAGAAGTAGAGAAAGAAAGCTGACGTAAGAAGGTGGGTGAGTCCCACTGAGACATCGCAGGGAGGCAAAGGCCACCCGCCAGATCCAGAACTGGCCCATGGGAAAGGCTCCATCTCAGCCCATTACCTGCAGGTGAGTGTTTAAGAAACCAAAGGAAAACAAAACACCGCTTTCACTGGGGTTCATAGTAAATCTAAATGCTTTGCTAATTGCCTGTCACCACTACAAATAATTCGTATTTTAGGGAGTTTTTATTTGTTTAAAGCCTTGGAAATAAATCAGAACTTTTAATTCATTTGAAGACAGGGAAAAAAAAGAGAGGCTGGTGCTCAAGGATGACAGGGAGATCTGGAGCTTTATCTGAAAGGTGCGTTGTGAAGACAAGAACACAATCGAAAGCCAGCTAGAAACAAGTCTCCCAGACGATGACAGTGCTGATCATTTACGTATCATCTCTTCTAATCTAAAGTCCTGGGGTAGCACTTGGGTTGAGGGAGAGGAGGTTGCAGGACGGGACAACGGGTGGGGGGCAGCAGTTCCCAGAAGGAGTGGAGGTGAGACACCTCCACCTTCTCTGCAGGCCTGTGGGACCTGCAGGTGTACGTTTACATGCTGGTTTCTTCAGCACTTCCAGATGTCACTTGTGGCTTCATGACACTTCTGTTTTTTCTCATATGTAGAATTTAATACAGTATCAAATTACATCACTCACTGTGCCTGGAAATCACCTCTTAACTTCCACCAGCCGACTGACAGAGACGGCATGGCATCACAGGGGACGTGTCGCCAGAACACGTTTGCTGCCGGTGCGCTGCTGACTTCTTCCAAGAGTGGTCGTGTTCAAATAAAATGTTAGGAAATGTAAATGCAGAGCTTCGATCCATGTGCCGATAATAATTATCACAGCAAACTCGCTGCGCTGAATCCCCTTAGGATTTTAACAAGAAAAATGTCAAACTGAGATATAAAGTTTAGGCTAGAAATCTAGAGCAAATTATTGAGGGATGACTAGATGGAGCATAGTGGATTTTTAGGGGGGTAAAAACACCCTGTGTGACACTATAATGATGAACACATGTCACTAACCATTTGTCCAATCCCATAGAACGTACAACACCAAGAGTGATCCCTGATGTCAGTATGGACTCTGATGATGACGCGTCCATGTAGGTTCATCAATGGTAACACATGGACCACCTGGTGGAGATGTTGATGGTGGGAAAGAAAGTAAGGGGAGGGGGCAGATGGAAACCTCTGCTCCTTCCGCTCAATTTTGCTGTGAATCCAAAACTGCTCTAAGAAATTATTATGCTTGTTGCTCAGTTGCTAAGTCATGCCTGACTCTGTGACCCTGTGGACTGCAGCATGACAGGCTTCCCTGTCCATCACCAGCTCCCAGAGCTTGCTCATACTCATGTCCATGGAGTGGGTGATGCCATCCAACCATCTCGTCCTAGAAAATAAAGTCTATTAAAAAATCTATAGCAAATTATTGATCAAGGCTAATAAACTTCATTCAGAATCAAACTGAGACATTCTTTTTTTTTTCCAATGCAACTGTGAATTGCTTTAAACTGGAAGACCTTGTGTGTTTACCCGAGAAGGAAAAAGGACGTGCAAGTCCCTGCTGCCAGGAGAGAGTTCAAGAGGAAGAGGTGGAGGAAGTCTGAGTCTTCCCCAGACTGCACGTCCAGCCCTTACAGAACAGGAAACAGACTTCCTGCTGCCTCCCACCCCAGAGCCACAAGGACCCCATCCCAGCTTCCCCTGGCTTTCCCACCCTCTCCTCCACCAGGTCACCACGATCAAACCTTGGTGGTGGAGGACTTCTGGGGTCAAGGACCACACTCAGTCACATGGCCATCTGGACGCTGACCGGCACAGGCATCAAATCAGGACTTCGCTGATCTTGGAGCTCTCAGATGGTATTTTAGAAATATGTCAAAGCCACGCCTTCCTGGGATCTGGAGAGAGAAATATCAGAGTCTGTTTACCAGTCCAGGCACTTGGCCCACCTCCTCTCATTCGTTCCTGGATTAACAATGTTGATGTTTTTCCACAAAGCCAAAGCCTGGAGGATTTGGGACCTTAATTATTTGTCTGTGAAAATAATTAAAGGAAGGTGACATTGCATCCTGCTGTTTCATTTACAATGTGGTTTTCCAGGATCGCTGCATCAACCCTCGCAACCACCCTGCCCCATAAGCAGTGCAATTACCTCCTTTATATACGAGGAGACAAAGGCTCAGAAAAGCTGAGTAACACTTGAGGTCACAGGGATATGGGGGAGAGGGAAGGTGGGGGCCTCGGATTTGACCCCCAGGGCCTTTCTTTGGCACTAAGCGCACCCCTGGCCACTCTCTTCTGTTCTGGGAGCTCCTACTGTTTGAAAACAAGAATTGTCTTGTTCGTAGCAGGAAAGCATTTGTATACGTATATATATAAATCATATGTATAATATAACATATATTTTAGAAAGCTTATGCATTTTTAAATAGCTAAAAAAATTGTGACATTTTAATTCCACTTGTTTGACTTAGTATGAATAGAATGCTAGATTTCTAATTTATAATCACTCAAAATTGTGATATAGTTCAGTGTATTTTGGCATCTAGGATTACTGCTAAAAGTCTAGAAAATTTATTATCTTTGTGATTAAAAAAAATTTGAATGAACCTTGAAATTTCTAATCCAATTCTGAGACTACAAATAAATATTATGTTTTAAAAAAACAGGAAATTAACATGTAATATAGTATCATTAATTAAAGTAAAATTTGCTTCAAATCTCAAAAAAAAAAAAGGAATGTTTGCTCCAGGTAACTAAAGTAACATCACCAATATTGCAATTAAAATGAAAAGAAGAATAAAAAAAAAGAATCATCTCTTTTTTAGATCCAGTCACATCCCACAACTGAAGAACCTGTGGGACGGCACAGTCATTCCAGTATTTGAGTCCTCATTAGAGACAATACAGGTTTGGGTTTAGTTAATAATATAATAATCAGCAGTTAACAGGCCTCCAGGGCTGATTGACCACATGTGAGTGGATGTAACACAGATCCAGTCTGAGAGTGTGTTTGTAGGTTTTGCTTACACCCACGGCCAAAAAGAAAATTAATTCTCTCTTGTTATTTATTATGGAAACATGGCAGTCATGTAAAAAAACAATAGGAAGACAGGCGGAGGCAGTGACTTTGTGGAAATAGAATTAAGGATCCACTGCCTACATGGAAATAAAAGCCTTTCGAGCAAAACGGTGTATAAATAAAAGACAAGTAACTAGCACATGTTATAAATGATGCCTTTCCTGCCCTGTGTGTCTTAAAATGCTTCCTGAAATCTTAGAAAGTCCAGCCTGGCTGGAACGTAATTAGGAGGAGAGTAACCAGCATCAGGGGGACGTGGGGACCCTGTGGTCACTGGAAATGGCCGGGTTCCTGGCCTCGTGGCAGCCCGTGATCCTTAATAAATAGCACAGTAGTAAACCCAGCCAGGATATAATCTGTGCAGCAGGACAAAAATTAGTACCATGCCATCTCTCACTGCTGATTTCATCACACTGTATGGTGGGGGGGACTTCCTTACATGAGGATGAGTTTTTATGAAATATGTACTTTTCCTGACATTTTAAGGGGAGAAAAAGATGTGCCGTGAGAGGCAACGTATTTATTTAAGGAGTAAATGCCTGAATTTTTCGGTGAGATGGAGCTGAATGAGCAAAGGCTGGAGCAAGCGAGCCATTAATATGACAAGCAGCTGTGTGTCCACAACCTGAGCACCCATCACCCGGCCGCAGTGAGTTCAGAAAGAGGAGCCTTTCAGGTAGGACCTGGGACTCACTTCAGTTCACATTTGATGGATTTACTGATAATTCACATTAAGACTCAGGCTTCCCAAGAAAGTAGAATAGAAAAGGAAACAGGCTTTGTCAAATTTCAATAAAGATAAATGATTCGGAGGTCAAAAAACTGGCAGAAATGGGAAATGAGAAAGCTGCTCTGTGAATTACTGGGGGACCTCTTTTAAGTACCTCTTAACTGACTGTGTTCTCAATTTATCCCCCATTCATTTGTCTTCCTTTTGAAAATACTGTAACAAATGCAGAATTCCTTAGGAGAATGCTTTCAACTAGAAATACAAGCAAGCACATTGGGAATTTTTAATTTTCTAAAGCACTTTGCAAAGGTAAAAGAAAATAATGAAAGTAATTTTGATAATATATTTTATATGGGTAACATATAAATATGCTTTTTGATAACATATTTTGTATGGGTATTTTAGTTTGGGTAAACTCTGAGAGTTGGTGATGGACAGGGAGGCCTGGTGTGCTGCAGTCCATGGGGTCGAATAGAGTCAGACACGACTGAGCGACTGAACTGAACTGAACTGATTTTATTGGCCCAATACAACTAGAGTTTTAATTCAACAAGCCATTGATACAAAAATGATGTTGACGAGGTCATCACATTCTTTTCGTGACACAGAGTCCTCAAATCCGGTGTATGTTCCACCACACGGTGGATGGGCCACATTCCAAGCCTCCCGTGGTTTTATGTGGCCAGGAGCTGTCCTGCTGGACAACAGAGACTCCGGATATCTGGCTTAACCAGGTTCTAGAAATTGGATGCTCTAAATAGAATTCTAAATGGAATTTTGTTGTAAAATGTATTCAATGCTACAACATTATTTTCTTGGCAATTAAGACAGTTTTGAAAAGAGAGCAATGTTGTGGACATTAAGTCAAATATAAGCATATTTAAAGAGACATTTCGTGTTCCTACGTGTCTTGACTGGCTGACCTCCTACAGATGAAGTGAGTTGTAGTTCTCATAATTTAGGAGTTTGGGAAGAGCTGAAGGATAATTAGTGCAATAATCCCAATCTGCTTTTAACAAGAAATAGAGGTTTTTAAAAAGCTGAAATTCATAGTATTAGTAGCAACAACAATAATCTAATGAATATAATCAAATAGAAACAGACTTACAGATATGGAGAACAGACTAGTGGTTTCCAGTAGAGAGGGACAAGATAAAAGTAGGGGGTACAAACTACTATGTTTAAAACAAATAAGCTACAAGGATCTATTGTATAGCACAGGGAATACAACCAACATTTCATGATGACTTTAAATAGAGTGTAACTTTGAAATGGGAATCACTGTGGTGTACACCTGAAACATATAATATTGTATGTCTACTACACCACGACAAAAAGTAAGATCTAAAAAAATAATAACAACAGCATAGAGTAGACCCTAAATGTTAGATCCATGGTCGTACAGTCCTCAAAAGTCTATGAAATGAGTACTATTACTAACCTCATTTTAATATTTTCTTAATCGACCCTTGGAAAAATAAATATCCTGCTTAAGGTCACAGAGTAGGAGCCATGTGGAACCTGCAGCCCCTCGACCCCCTCAGTGAGCGCATGGGGGGCCCGGGCCACCTCTAGGGCAATACCCCGACACACTGGCGGCCACAACCCCTCCCTCCAATGTCTCCGAGGCCGTGCTGTTGCCTGGGATGTGATTTCAGGTTGCATGTGCATCCTGATGACTTCAGAGGGAAGCATTTTCTGGCAGAACAAAGAGTACAAGAAACGTGGAAAGGAAACAAAGCTCCCAAGAATCACTTTTGATCAACTTATTGAGTGTTTCAAATGGTATTCAGGTATTCAGGAACCAAAACCAGCCACTGTGATTAGAATACGTAATTTGGATCCATCACAGTGAAGGTGGGCTTGTTCCCTGAATCTCTTTGTTCCCTGGATGCACAAAGCAGGAATTCTCTTGGGAACATTTAGGAAGATTGCCAAGATGAGGGAAGATGAGGCACCAGAGAGATGTAGGCAAGGAGGACGGAAGAGGGGGGAAAGGGAGAGAAAAATGGAAGGAAACGAAAAAGGACAGGATCACAGAGACACTTTGTGCTGGCTGTTTTCCCTCTTGCTGAAGACCTGAGGAGGCTTGGTTTGGTCCAGTGCTTCCCTCTCGTGTCTGAAAGGCAGAATGCAGTCGTCATGCTCCGAAAAAGATTCGAAAGTCATAAACTAACACCCTTCCGCCTGACCTGCACAGAAATGGGTTCTTCCTCCATCCTGTGTTTGGAGTCCAGCCCCTGGACAGCCAGGCCAGGTTCTTGTCCTTCCCTGAACCAAAGACTCCCCATTGCTTCTGGTACTCCTCAAAACAAATTATCACAAAGATCCTTGTATGCAGATCCTTCCAGACTTTTTAAAATTTCTCAGTCATATATGGTCATTTCCATGCATCAGATTCAACCATGTGTTTTAGTTACTCTTTTTTTTAAAATATATTCACGCAAAGCTTCCTGGAGAGAAGACATCTCACCCATTCTTTCTGATCTCATGTTTCATGGGTTTCCCCACTAGTGAGGTGATAAAATTTTCTACTATTTAGAAAATAGGCCTTATCTAATATTTAGTAAAATTGTGAAATTGTGGATTACCTAATCCTTAGCTAAATTTTGAAATGATATCAAAACAGAAGACACCAACTTGGGACCAAGTAGTAATAAATACATTGGTCAAGGCAGCATCCATGGGTGCCCAGCGAGCCGTGAGCATCAGTCAGCAGAGCTTGGGCCCTGGTTGGTGCGTCTGTGCTAAGTTGCTTCAGTCATGTTCCGACTCTGCTACCCCATGGACCGCAGCCCTCCAAGCTCTTCTGCCCATGGGATTTTCCAGGTAAGAACACTTGAGTGGGTTGCCACACCCATCTCCAGGGATCTTCCCAACCCAGGGATCAAACCCACATCTCCTATGTCTCCTGCATTGGCAGGCGGTTCTTTACCACTGCGCCACCAGGGAAGCCCCTGACGAGTGCAGCCCATCACATAGGCAGAATCTGAGAAGATAAAGTCCCCTGGGGTCTGTCAGTAATGCCTTACTCCTCCGCTGACCCTGCAGTTCAAGGGGCCTAATGGGAACCTGACTATTACAGTCGTGTTAACCTACGATTTCCCATGACCTTATCTGGGGTGAATGTTCAGGAAACGGCCATTTGAATAATAATGTTAATAACCCTGAACCTCTTCCTGAGTAATGGGTGGCCCATCAGATGGATGCTCTCTTTTTCGAGATAGAAATAGACAGGGTTGTTACTCACTGTGTCTCATGTCCACTGATCTTGTCAGAGTATCAGAGGACTCCACAAAATATTAGAGTTGAACCTCTGCTTTAGAAAAAACAAAGGTGATAGATTTCCCAAATTTCAGGAGGCAGAAGCCACAAAATAACCAGCTTTTGCCAGTTCTCAGTATCAATCATTCTCCGGGCTTTTGGTCTGCACAAGGTTGTATCTTCACAAGGTCCTTAGCTTAATCACCCTATGTCTACACGTTTTTAGGCTGAAGACTGTTTTCAAGTATTTGAGCATCCAGTTGAAAAAGGACTCTGAGACGCATTTAATGAACTTCAGGTTTTGCCCTGTCATTGTATAAATAATAACTCTTGTTATTTTTTAAATCAACTTGGGAATAAGGGTGGGAGATTTTAACCCTTTATTATTTGTTGCTGTGTCATCTCACCACATCTGCTGTCAGGCCGCCAGCCCGAGGCAATGCTTGGACAAGATTTAGGTGTGGGATGAAGGAATTCCTTTTCGCTGATTGCCTTTTCATCAGGAGGGGAGGGCCTGGCCAAGAGCAACTACGAAGTCCTGGCCTCCAGGGAGCAGGGTGCAGGCTCTTCCCTTCGGGGGTGGCCTGCTGGGCGAGGAGGCGGATCTCCTGGTGACTTGTCCTGTGTTTCAGCACCAGGCCTGTTGCCATACCACCCACTGCCCTTCCTGGGCCTGCAGCTTGCAGATGGCAGGTCAGGACAGGTGACGTCAGCTCAGAGCCTGCCCAGCCTCCACGACAGCCTGCCGGCCACTTACAGTAAACCTGCATCCACCTCCTGTTGATCTGTTTCTCCTGCCCCTTCCTCCTCCCAGACCTCCGGCTCCCACCCCAGCCCCTTCTTGGAGTAAGAAGCTCTCAGAGCCCCTAATGTTGGAAAATTGAGCCCCTGTCTAAATGTCCACCTTCTCTTTTCTCTCTTCTGACTGGTTTCACATCTAGTATTTAATTTGCACTGCTCTCACCTCACTGTGGCGCTTCCCTGAGAGCTCAGTTGGTAAAGAATCTCCCTGCAATGCAGGAGACCTGGGTTTGATTCCTGTGTTGGGAAGATCCCCTGGAGAGGGGAAAGGCTACCCACTCCAGTATTCTGGCCTGGAGAATTCCATGGACTGTACAGTCCATGGGGTCACAAAGAGTCAGACTTGACTGAGAGACTGTCACTTTCACTTTTCCAACTTCCCTGTAAAAACGAGTCATGACACAATAATAAAAAATAAAACCAGTAGTGACAATTAAAAATTAAATGACCATGATCATGAAATCTCTACATTATCACTCATTCTTGCCAGGCCTTAACGGTAACTGAAGTCAGGAAACAGAAAACACATTATTACAGGTTTTTACATCTTTGCCAAGATGAAACTTGCTCTTTAAATATTGACAAAGAGCTGGTTTCCTGTGTTTAAAGACTTCTCGTGTTCTCTGAAAGGGAACTGAAATAGGGAAAGGGTGACAGAAGAGATGGAGCCCAGCGGACCCTGTAACGTGAATCACCCCCAGACCCCCTTGCGTCTGTCTCCAGCCCTCAGTTGTGAAGCGGACGGCTCCTCTCTGTCCGCCCATGGGGAGCGCCAGCCATTCCTGGAAGCCTTGTGTTCCTGGTTTTCCTGGTCACAGTGTTGCTTTTCCTCTATTTTCCCTGCCGGTTCTCACTCTCCTGTGATTTTATTTTCTCCTCCCTTGTCCGGTGTCCTTTATCCTCTCGTGTAAAGTTCACCCTCACTTTCAAAGGTAAGTCCCTTGGTATCAGAAAGACACATGGTTGGTTAAATGGAGCTCAGGTTTTCTCTCTGCAGGAAGACCGCCAGCATGACTGACTAACTTCAGATTCTTCCACGACTCATCGGGACACAAAGCAGGGGGCCGCCGTCCCAGATCCCATCATTCTGAGATGTACACAAGCCGAGGACAGTTGTTTCCCTTTGGGATCACTACCTTTCCTGTCCCCTATCTTTCCCACCAAGTGAAGACCACCCACCTAAGGATGGGGCAGAACCTGGAGATGGAAGGGGTGGGAGCTCTGATAGCATCAGCCTGGATCAGCTGAGCTGCTTTGGAGCCACCCTGGACTTCTAGATGGGAGTCAAAAGAAAAAATAAACAATCAACCACTACCATGTGTTCATCGACCCAGTTCACGTTGCACTTTTGTGATGCTCAATAAAGAGCCTTTACTAATACAGTGACACAGCCTCCTCATCCTTCCTAATTTCCTTGCTGCCACATTTCAGATGCGAACAGGATATGTGTGTTTTACGCAACCAAGAAATCAATCAATTGCACACAAAACTAAGTCAGCACACAACTACACTTCTCATCATGATACTTTAAAATAAAATACTGATGAAGATTTCAATCTGTATTACAGAGGACAGCAGATGCTGTATTAAAATATCTTAAATATATTTACATATTGAATTTGCTGACTCTAAATGCTATGTACATAACCTAAGGAATAGACTATGTGTAATGTTTTATTTAAAAACTATGGGATTTCAAGTCATTAATAATATATCTAAAAAAAAGAAAATGTCTAAACTTATCATCAATATCAGAGGTTTTTTAGAGAGAGTATCATATTTCTTTAGAATTCCACTGCCAAATTGTCTAATCTTAACCTGTGCATGTGAGCTCAACCACTCAGTCATGTCCGACTCTTTGTGACCCCATTGACTGTAGCCCACCAGGCTTCTCTGTCCATAGAATTCTCCAGGAAAGAATACTGGAGTGGTTGCCATGCCCTTCTCCAGGAGATCTTACCAACCCAGAGATCGAACCTGCATCTCCTGCACCTCCTGCATTGGTAGGCAGATTCTTTACCACTGAGCCAGGAAAACTTAATATGCCTTGATATACATCTGAGGCAGACAGAGAGAAAGAGAGAAATTGGAACAGAAACAGACAGACAAAGCATGTCACTGAGAAATGCATATCTGTACAGAGGGTAAATGTTTTAATAGTTTTCATTACAATGAACATATATGGGACATATGGACTGTGAGGAAAACATAATATGTACTGAACGACAATATCAGACTTAAAAATGAGACTCTCAATATAATTTTTAATTAGCCCATCTGTATGCCCGTCACCAAAACACATCCCTGTTTGGAAGAATAGCCCTCTATCACTTTCCTATAGGCTAAGAGAACGTGGTCAGGTGCTCCTTTCCACTAGCCTGCTGATTTCCCAGAAGAAATCAGACGCAGTCTGGGGAGTGTGATCTCATTCTAGAAATTACATTTAAGAAAACCCTCAGGTTTGCCCAGGACCACCAGTCTCGCAGCTGCCAGAATGAGTGCTTACACGGAATGTGTCCTCGAGTGCCATCTGAAGCACATGGGCCTCCGAGTCAAACACGCTGCCTTGTGGGGCCATGGGGGACTATTTCCTACATCCGGCAGGTGCATTTCAGAGAGTGGAGGGGGCCATTTCTGAATTTTCCGCATGCGTGTGAGGCTCTCCAGGGTCCAGTGTGGCTTGCAAATGTTGATTCCAGCACAGAGCAGAGCTGTTTCTACCCCAAAACAGGTTTCCATTCCTGAAATGCATCGAAAATCATGAGAAGCTCTTTAGAGTCTGTTCTGATAGACATGTCGCTTTATCATTTGCCAAAGAGAGGCTCCTTTGTATGCTGTGAATTTTATTTGTTAAATCTTTTGAGTGGTTCTGCCCTCTCTTCTCTGTTCTGTTAAAATAAAAATAGTGGTACAGAACATTCTTCTGAAAGCTTTTAGTTTTATCCACTTACCAGTTAAATGTTGCCTAGAGATTTCACTTTTAAAAAAAATTTTATTGGAGAATAGTTGTTTTGCCACATTTTTTAAAATCCCAATTTCTCATGAAAACTGGAAGTGGTCAGACTGGGACCCTGGTCGTCTGGACTTGAATCTGTCCCCATCTCTCTGCCTGTGTTCACTGCAGACCCCAATAGCTCTGTTTTCCCAAGCTGCAGAACTGAGTCAGTGTCACATTTACAAAAATCAACTCACTGTGTATGTGAGAATCCACTTAGAGACCCTCAGTTCTATTCCACTGATGAACCCTCGTATCAACACTACAGTGTTCAGTCACCATTGCTTTTAAGTATGTTTTAAAATCGGGAAATGTGAATCCCCTAAATTTGTTCTTCAGGATTCTTTTGGCTATTCTGGGTCCTTCGCAATTTTCATATAAATTTTAGAAGCAGCCTGTCGATTTCTATAGGGCAGAGAGCTAGGGATCTGATAGGGATTGCATTGAATCTGTAGATCTTTTGGGAGAGTACTGCAGTTTCATAAAAATATGAAAATTATATTTCCATCCATTGACTATTTCTTGAAAGCATGATGAAAGTGAAAGTGTTAGCTGCTTGTTCTTATCTGACTCTTTTCAACCCCATGGACTGTAGCCCACCAAACTCCTCTGTCCATGGAGTCCTCCATGCAAGAATACTGGAGTGTTGCCATGCCCTTCTCCAGGGGATCTTCCTGATCCAAGGACTGAACCCGGGTCTCCTCAATTATAAGTAGTTTCTTTACTGTCTGAGTCATCAGGGAAGCCCAATAAAGTAAGTCATAAAAAATTTGGGGCTTCCTAGTGCATATAAAAATCTAGTTTATACTGTAGTCTATTAAGTGTACAATAGCATTTTGTCAAAAAATAACATACATGCCTTAAATAATACATTATTACTCAAAAAATGCTGACCATCATCTGAGACTTCAGCAAGTCAAAGGAGTAACATCAAAGACCACAGATCACAGATCCCATAGCAAATATAACAATAACAAAAACAGTTGAAACATTGTGAGAACCACCAAAATGTGACACAGAAACATGAAGTGAGAAAATTCAGTGGGGAAAATGCTGCTGTTAGACTTACTGGATGCAGAGCTGACACAAACCTTCAGTTTGTGAAAAACACAATGAAGCAAAGCTGGATAAAATGAGGTATGTCTGTAGTTAGATTTTCTCAAGTTTCTTTCAATATTGGTAGTTTTCAAACACCTGCCTTGTACATCTTTTGTTAAATTTATTCCTAATATTTTATTCTTTTTCAGGCTATTGTGAGTGAAGTCGTTTCCTTAATTTCATTTTCAGGATGTTCATTGCAAGTTCATAGAAACACAATTGATTTTTAAATATTGATCTTCTATCCCACAACCTGGCTGAACTCATTTATTACTTCTCACAATTTTTAGTGGATTCCTTGGGATTTTCAATATACAGGTCATTGATTTTCATTATTTTCTGCATTGAGTAAACCTTTCTATTGTGTATACTGCTTGCCAGCCACTGTTTTAAGCCCTCTGCAAATATGAACTCACCTAATCCTCGGAACAGCCTCTGAGGCAGGACTGTTTCTAGCCCCCTTGGCAGATGGGGACGCAATCCCCAGGCCATCTGAGATCAGGGCAGGAACCGTGACGGTCATTCCCAGCTCACTCTGCCCTCTACCCTGTGCTCACTGGGCAGCACACAGACCCCACTCTCTGTGGTCATGATGCCGAAGGCTCGGCTTATCTGCACACTGGTGTCAAATCAAACCTCAGGGACAGAGTTTTGGGTGAAGTAGGAAAGGATAGCTTTACCACTTTGCCAGACACAGGGAGACACGGTGAGTTCAGGCCCTCAAAACCAAATATCCCAACTTGGGGAGATAGCAAGAAGTTTTATAGTAATTGTTTAAAGAAGGCATGACCAGTCCACGGACATTCATCGGATGGGTGGGTGGTGAGGTAAGTAGGGGTCAGCATCGTCAACCTTCAGGTCAGCTGGTCTGGGGTCTCCATGCTTGTGGGCAGCCATACCATCATTAATCGTTGACTTCTCCCACCTAGAGGGTTTTCAGCCTTGAGCAAAAGAGCTCAAAGACATGGTTGTGTGTATCCATTGATGGGAAACCAGGACCCTGCCCCAAGGCTGCTCTTGACTGCTTCTCCCTGGTCTCACCTCCCCTCCTTTCCCTAGTTAACAACTGCTTGAATCTCCCCACTGGGACTCAGGGAAGGTCGTGGAGGCTGAATGAAGGCTGTTCCCTGTAATCACAGAAAGAGGGGACACAGAGGCCTTGTGCCAGGAGCTCCGCTGGGCCCGGCACTGTCAGTCACAAAGCCTGTCAGTCACTCCATCCAGGCTTTGCTCCCCCCCGCCCCGCCCTCTCACGGGTGAGGCTTCTGCTCTCTGGCACCACAGGGTTCGTGCTCCTCCAGTTTCCTGGGAGTTACCTGGGTGCTACACCATTTCTCTGAGGGTCAGCGTCAGGCAGCTCCCCGCCATCTATCAGATGCAGAAGGACACAGGCCATCCCAGGAAATCAGTGCTACCAACCATGTGGATTTGAGTCCCCAGCCTGCCCTGGAGTCCCTGTGTCCCTCAGGAAAGGCTCGAAGCTTTCTGGATGAGATGCCAGGAGAATCCACGTGGGCAAGGAAAGAGCCACCCTCCTGCCAGACGGTCCTGGCGCAGACCCAAGCGTGTCCTCCAGAGTCCAGGAGTCCACCAGGTCCCAGCCCCTTGTTTGTATAGGTTTTCTGACACATGATATCGTTATTTTGCATTCTTCTCTTTTTTAAGCAGATAATCACCTTTCAGAGAGTATGGTTTAGCCTGTGGGATCTAAACAAAAAAAAATCAAACTCCAAGAGTAGAGAGTGGAGGGGTGGTCTCCAGGGGCCGGGGCTAGGGGTCAGGGGGGTGGTGGTCAAAGGGCACACACTTCCATCATCCGGTGCATAAGCCCTGGGGTCGAACCACAGCTGAGACTCTAGTTAACACACTTTTGACCGGAGACATACTAGCTCACAGGTTTTTGTTTCTGCAAAAATCCCATGGTCAATAGTATGTTAGCAGTAGTACATTGTATACTTGAAATTTGCTAAAAGAGTGGAAGAATGGATCTTAAGTGTTCTCACCACAAAAAGAAAATAAAAACATAATTATGGAAGGTGATGGATGTGTTAATGTGTGTTAATTAGCTCGATTGTGGCGATCATTTCACAATGCACATGTATCAAACCACATCATACACCTTAAATAGGCACAATTTTTATCTATCAAAAATAAATAAATAAGTAAAATTTGGAAGACAAATAGTTACACTTGGACCCAGAGAGCAAGTGGTTGTGAGCGCGGGGTGGTCGGAAGGATGCCATTCAGGGTTATGAAGACAGGGCAGGTCCAGGGCTGCCCGGCTCAGCATCCTGCCTGTGGAAGGGGGTTTCTTCCTAACTGATAACTAAACTGAGTCTCAGACTGAGTAAGAAACTTGGGAAGGTGACCCAGCCAGGGTTTCAGTCCCGTGGTACTCTCAGCCCAGCTCTGTGCCCCGCTCCTGGTGAGGTCCTGATCTGCTTTGTCTGGGCTCTGTTTGTGCCCTCCTGTGTGGCTGTGTGAGGCCAGTGGGCCATGGGTGCCAAGCCTGGGAACACTGCTGGCATGTGGGAGGGGATGGCCTGTCCACTCAGCTCTCAGCAGGACTCACTCCGCACAGCACACATGTCCCGCGGGTCTCCTAGCTGGGGTGGGGGGACCCTCAGGGCCATGATGGATCCAACCAGCTGAGACCCTGCCAGACTCAGGTACCCAGGCTCGGGATGAGGGGAGCCACAGTCTCACTGGACCAGGTCAAGGGGTGGTAACAGGTCAGAGGAGGTCTGGTGACCCAGCAATTCCCAGGGTGAACCCTGCAATTCCCAGCAGTGGGCACTGAGTCTGCTGTTCTCCACCTGCAGCAGCATCAACCACTGCTCCCAGGCTGGAAAGGTTTGCATTTCCATGATAATTCACGGTGTTGGTCTCTTTTGCTTTCTTGGAGAAAAGAACAATCTGTTGCTGGTGCTCCTGATTTGTGCCAGTCCAAGGGATGCTGTCGGCCCAGGAACCTGCCCGCTCTGTCCCTCGTTCATTTGCATTTTCCTGATTAGCCCTTCATGCTGGACACAGCTGGCGGGGTCAGAGGCTGAGCCGTGGGCATCCTCCTGTGGAGGACGAGATGAATGGGACCAGGCTGTGCATGCGTGCGTGGTCCAGCGTAGTGCTCCCTCTGGTGGTCACATGCAAGTCTGCGCATCCAGGAAACGTCAGGGTGACACAAGCAAAAGTGCCCAAGTTGTATTATTTATCCAACAACACTGGACATAAGGAGGCCTTCACCACAGCACGTGATTTCTTGTGCTACAGGAGTGACTTGAAATAAAAGGATTCCAAGGGGTCCTAGTTTGCCTAGTTTGCCTAGGCTAAACTATGAAGGGGTCATAGTTTGCCTCCAGAGCTGCCTGCCCTCTAGCGGGAGAGGGCAAGGTTTGCATTCAGCTCAATTCAGTTTCGGTTGCTCAGTCAGGTCCAACTCTTTGCGACCCCATGGACTGCAGCACGCCAGGCTTCCCTGTCCATCACCAACTCCCAGAGCTTACTCAAACTCATGTCCACCGAGTCGGTGCTGCCATCCAACCAGCTCATCCTCTGTGGTCCCCTTCTCCTTCCGCCTTCAATCTTTCCCAGCCTCAGAGTCTTTTCCAATGAGTCAGTTCTTTGCATCAGGTGGCCAGAGTATTGGAGTTTCAGCTTCAGCATCAGTCCTTCCAATGGATATTCAGGACTGATTTCCTTTAGGAAGAACTGGTTGGATCTCCTTGCAGTCCAAGGGACTCTCAAGAGTTTTCTCCAACACCGCAGTTCAAAAGCATCAATTCTTCAGCTCAGCTTTCTTTATGGTCCAACTCTCACATCCATACATGACTACTGGTTTGCATTAGTGTGAGACTTTCAAAAGTTAACGTGGATCATATGAACCAGTTATAACCACCAATGCTACAGAGTTTCATCTACATTGGTACAAGGGGTCACAGTGCATGGAGCTGGGGACCCAGAGGGAGCTCAGGTGTGTCCAGGGCTGCACAGGGCAGTTGCTGCCAGAAATCACCTCATTTGATGAAGTGAGAGGCTCCCAAAGAAGCAGATTCTAGTGTTCATCCCTCTTACCGACAGGCTGAGGGAGGTTGGGCCGTGGAAAATGTGGCAGTGCCTGGGTTCCGTGCAGCCTGCTGTGACGGAACACAGACTGGGAGGCTTACAAACTACCGACATAGACTTCTCCAGCTCTGGAGGCTGGACTCCAAGATCAAGGCTCCACCTGGAGCCTTGAGGGCTAAGCTGCCAGCCCTCTGGGGTGAGGCTGGAGTCACCAGGTCCCAGCATACAGCCCAGAACTGTATTAGAACACAGCTTCAGTATCTTGAACATGGATAGCAGCGAGGACCCAGAACACGGATTCAGTATCCAAAAGAAAGAATTTAATGTCTCCAAGATTAATTCACCCAGAAGTGAAGTGGAAAAGACATTCAATCATTTATTCACCAAAAATTGATTTTAGGCTTCCAAGCGTACATGAGAGTAAATAAGAGAGCCTTGTGCCTTCATGTCTAGGGTCATGTGGGCAGCGTAGCAGCCAGGGTTCATGGTTTGAAACCCTAAAGCCACGCACACAGGGCTAAACGCTCAATGTCGCCTCCCTGAAACTTTGAACAAGGCCATTATTGCTCAGGGACCATAAAACACAACTTCGATCTAGGATTCTTAGACTTCCTGGAAAACATTCCTAGTGCACAGCTGTATTTTTAGCAGAGATGATTAACACATTGGGAAATCATCCTCTATAGTCAGTTTATGAAGAAACTGCTTTCAGGAACTGAAAGTGTGACGTTGTCAGAGTCTAAAAAAAAAAAAATACAACAGGAGGCTGAGATTGAAAGAAATAATGCCCTTTTATTATCTTGGTAAAATATACATAACAGAAAGTTTACCATTTTAATCAATTTTAAGTGTGCACTCAGTGGCATTAAGTTAATTCACATTGTTGTAAACCATCACCACCGTCATCACCAGACCTTTCTCAGCTTCCCAAACTGAAAGTCTGTCCCTACTACTCAACAACTCCCTGCTCCCCCTTATCCCCAGACCCTGGCCCCCACCATCCTAATTTCTGTCTCTATTACTTGATTCCTCTAGGGACCTCATGGAATGATTCCTCATGGATTCATACAGTATTTGTCTTTCTGTGACTGGCTTTTTTCACTTAACATAAAGTCTTCATCTATGTTGTAACATGTGTCAGAATTTCCTTCTTTTTCAAAGCCGAATAAAATTCCACTGTGTGTTTCTACCCAGTTTTGCTTCTCTATTAATCTGCCAGTAGACACTGGGTGGCTTCCATGTTTTAGCAGGCTTCCCTGGTGGCTCAGTCAGTAAAGAATCTGCCTGAAATGCAGAAGACACAAGAGACTCGAGTTCAATCCCTGGGTTGGAAAGATCCCCTGAAGAAGGGAATGGCAACCAACTGCAATATTCTTGTCTGGGAAATCCCATGGACAGAGGAGCCTGATGGGCTACAGTGCATGGGATTGGAAGAGTTGGACATGGCTTAGCCACTAAATCGCCACCACTACCATGCTTTAGCTATTGTGAGTAATGCTATGAACATGGGTGTGCAAATATCTGCTTGAGTCTCTGCTTACCACCATTTTGGATAAATACCCATAAGTGGACCTGCTGGATCATATAGTAGTAATTGTATATTTAATTTTTGAGAAGCTATCATTCTGTTTTCATGGTGGCTGTACTGTTTTCATGCCCACCAGAAGAGTACAACTGTTCCAATCTCTACATCTTCACAACACTTGTTATTTTCTGTTTTAAGTTTTTTGGGTTTTTTTGTTTTTGGTAATAGCCATTCTGACATGTGTAAGTGGTATCTCACTATGGGTTTGATTTGCATTTCCCCAGTGATAAACGATGTCAAGCATCTCTTCATGGCCTTTTTGGCCACTTGTGTATCCTTTTTGGAGAAATGCTGTCAGCTCCTTCTCCTATTGTTTATTTGGATTTATTTTTTTGTGTTGAGTTAGTAATGTTAATCTCTTAACATACATTGAGACCCTATGGTAACATTCCAAATATTCACTCATGAAAGATTTTTATTTAAAGACGTCTCTAAGGGGATTCTCTGGGAGTCCAGTGGTTAGGACTCTGTGCTCCCACTGCAGGGGGCATGCATTGGATCGCTGGTTGGAAAGCCAAGATTCCACATGCCATACAGCATGGCCCAAAATTAAACAAATAAAATTTTAATAAAATAAAAATTTCTCCAAAAAAAATCTCAGCTGTGAATTATGAAAGCTTACCTTTATCTAGAGAGAATTATGAAACCTCAAGCAAGTTCACACAAGGTAATGTAACATTCAGTCCATTAAATGCTTAATTCCCTGTGTATAAGGTCAAACCTATTAAACAATTTTTTTTGTGACCAGAAATGCTCCTTTTCGCAATACAGTCAAGACAGGGACATTTCTAGAGCAGCCTCTCCTGATTCCTCACAAAGGAATTGTGAGGAAGGAATTCACAATTCACAAAGGAATTCACAGAGGAACTCCAGCACACTTTCTAGAGCAAAACCTGGCTGACTTTTTCCTAATTATCCTCATGATGGTGCATCTGCCCAGCGATACCTACGGTACCATGCTGGAAGCAGCTCATGCCGCTTCACGGAGTCTGTCACACGAGCCACACACACCCACCCGGGTGGCAAGTGACAGGGTGGACACTGAGCCTGGCCACCTGGGAGGAGGCCCTCTGCCCCACACCCACCTCATCACAGTGCAAAGCCCAGTACTGACTCTGCGCTTGTCATTTCTGCCCCTCCCAGCTCAGGAAGGGCCACCCCGTCCTGTCTTCAAAAGCAGGTTAAATGTTTGAGAAAAAGGCCAGGGTTCTCCAGGGAAACAGAACCAAAGAGAACCAACAGAATATATATATATAGAAAGAGAGAGAGAGAGAGAAAGTTATTTCAAGAAATTGGCTCATGTGTTTGTGGGGACTTGGTAAACCCCCTCAGGATGGGGGAGGCCAGTGGGCTGGAGGCCAGGGCAGCTGGAGCTCAAGGATGTCTGCTGGACAATTCCCTCTTGGTCCAGGGAGCTCAGTCACTGCTCCATCCAGGGCTTCAACTGATTCGATCATTTCAACATTACCCTCACCCATAAACAGTTTCATAGAAACATCAAGAACAGTATTTGAGCACGTTTCTGGGCACATTTATTCCATCTGTCACAGAAAATGAGACACATGGAATAAACCATCGTAGCCGGCTAGGAGACCAGATCATCAGAGAAATCACCTGCAAGAAGGGGAAAATGGAATGAAAAGCAATAGCCACACAAACATGGACACATTGAGTTGTCTTTATTTATTCACCTATTTCTGTGGCCTCTGGTTTTCCTAGCTGGACTGAATGACCACAAAGAAACAAGCAGGCAGGCGTTTGAAAAGAAAGAGACTCGGGGTTGAGAACCACCCAAAGCCACATCCTCCAAAGTGTGAACCAAGTTGTTTTTCCATCTCGGAAATGTGTCTCCCCAGCCCCCGACTTCTAATGTAATTTTCCGTAGACTCGGGAAGGCAGAATGAGGAAGAGAAGACAGCGCTGGCCTCTCATTCCAGCCATGTGGGAGGAGACAGGAGAGAAACTCAGTTCTGTTCCTGAGTGCAGTGAGAAGCTGTGTGAGGACAGGAGGAACTGAGTGGTCCAGGACTGAAGGAGATGCTCCCCCAGCACGGGGCGAGGATGCCCGTCTGACTTAGCACTCGTTCTCTGTGCGGCATCACTGACAGAGCAGATGGGGTGCGGGGAGGGCAGGGAGAGAGGGGGCACTGCTCACATGACTCACCTCAGCCACAGAATCCACACAGTAAACCCGCATCTCACCTGCGTAATACTTGGAAATGAGAGAAAGTCATATTCTGCCCCTTTATGGGGTGGGACTGCCCAGAGCTGGCCAGGTTATTCCTCTGGGTGCATATCTTGGGTACAAAGACACCCAAGCTCAGCTATTATTATGATGTCTCACTTGAATATTTACTTTTTTAATTTATGTCATTCTCCATCAGCTGCTCTAGCAGGAGAGGAAAATAAGAACTTAAAGTCAAAAATGTAAAGCAAAAAAAAAACCAAGGAAATTGGGTATGAACCAACCTTTCAGAGCCTTGTAGATTTTGTGTGGACCTAAGTTACCTACATGGGCTTCCCAAGTGGCGCTGTGGTAAAGAACATGCCTGCCAGTGCAGGAGACGTAAGAGATGCAGGTTTGATTCCTAGGTCTAGAAGATCCCCTGGAGAAGGACGTGGCAGCCCACTCCAGGATTCTTGCCAGGAGAATCCCACGGACAGAGGAGCCTGGTGGGCTACAGTCCATGGGGTCACACAGAGTCAGACATGACTGAAGCAACTCAGCACGCTCACTCCTACACACCTTAAAATGAGCAGAGTCACTCCCCCACCCTGATCACTGGAGCCTGTGAGCATGAACCTAATGGCAGAAAGGACTGCATCAGCATGATCATATTAAGGGTGGTGAGATGGCGAGGTTGTCCTGAGAAGCAGTGTGACCACAGGGGCCCTCGTGGGAGAGAAACCAGAGGGAAGGGGCTACATCCTGGCTTTGGAGAGAGAGGAGCCCAGAGCAGAGGGGAACAGGAAGGACCAGTTTCTCCAGGACCTCAGGAGGAACTAGCCCAGCCAAACCCTTGGTTTTAGCCAAGGGTTTTAGCCCTGTGAGACCCACTCTGGATGTCTAATCCCAGAATTGCAAGACTGAAATGTGTGCTGTTTGGCTTTTTTAATATTTGCTTACTTTTATTTATTTGGCTGTGCCAGGTCTTAGTTGCGGCATGTGGGGATCTAGTTTCCTCACCAGGGATTGGAACCCCTGCATTGGAAGTGCAGAGTTTTAGCCATTGGACCACCAGGAAGTCCTTGTGTGCTGTTTTGAACCACTGAGTTTGTGGTCATTTGTTACAACAGCAATAGGAAACTGAGGCTCCTCTGTCCACGAGGTTCTCCAGGCAAGAATCCTGGAGTGGGTGGTCATGCCCTCCTCCAGAGGTAGCATGCTAATTCACTCACTCACCTGAGACCAGAGAGGAGTTAAACAGCTTCCCACAATCACCTGGGCAAAAAACTAGACCAGAACGGGGACCGTGAGCACCTTGGAGTGAGCCTGGTGGGGATCTCCAACCACAGCAAGAGCTGAAGGTGACCTCGGTCTTGGAGTAGACTAGACACAGTCCTAGCTCTACCAGCTGCGATGTCACCGTACCTGTACCTGTGCTTACCTGCCTCACTCCTGCCTGAGAGGCAATATTTTACTGCAGTTGACATGACCAATATGGGGCCAGATCTGAACCCCGGGTGCAGCTCTTCTAGCTGTGCAACCTAGAGGCTTGTTACATAACCTCTCTGTGCCATGATTTCACCTTCTGCAAAATGAAGAAATCAGTGTGATCTGTTGTAGGATCCAGCTCTTAGCCAAGTACCTGCATAAGACATAAGACCCATGGGAGCTGGGCTTTATGATGACTGAGATGATGACAGAAATGTTTCAAGGAAAAGCAATGCTTTATTGATTTAGGATCTGCTGTGAGCGTTGAATGAAATCAATGGACAACTTCTCTATTTTCAAAACTAAAGTTCACTCTTTCGTGATTAGAGCCTAACATTCGGTTTCGTTTCTGATAAAGAGCATGATTTACTGCATGACCTATTTTGTGTGTGTGTGTGACTCAGTTAAACGATCTCCAGAAGAAACTTAACAGGCACCCGGTCGCTTCCAAGTCACTCTTCCCAGGGACAGATTTACTGAAGATGCAAAGACAAGTTTCCTTTTCTATCAGTCCTCCAGGACTGGGGACATGGCCAAAGGCATCCTGGAAGCTTCCACCTCCCGGGCACTGGGAACAAAATGCAGAGTGAATGTGACACTCCTCAGAGCAGTGGCTTCTCTCAAACGAATGTCTATGGCCCCAGTTACGAGCTCCCCATGTGCAAACTACACCATCCCACCATCCTACCCACCACGAGGACCCAGGAGGGACCGGGGTCAAAAATAATTGTAATAAAGGAAACAAAGATTTTGTTCTTGCTATCAGATCTTAGTTGGCTCTACACTGCCACTGTATTACATTTAAAGTGTAAAAATGGTAAATTGTTAGAGTCGATCCAAAAAGAACTCCCTCCACATGTTTGCCATTAAACCAGACATATAAGGTTTAACGGGCTTCACTGTCACATTAGAACATCAGATAATACCAGGAACAACAATGACTCAGAACACCAACATGTAAATAATTTAAAACCTAAGGGATTGTTTACAGAAGGGATAAAGGCATTGATTCTTTATAGACATGAAAGAACTGCTTCTTGACTTAAAACATAATCTACTGCTTTGACTCCCTTGGCGTCTTAACCATCACCTTTAAGTTTGAGAAGAAACAAGGACATTTACCTTACTGATTAGTTTAGAGGGACAATTTAAATTACTGAGCACACATCCTGTGGTTTGTACCAAAAAGCTAAAGACACAACTGATAAACCATTAGTACCTAAAACTCTGTGCTGAGTGATGGTAGAAATCAAGTTTGCAATGGCCCTGACCTTGGAAAGCAACTTACAAACTAGTATCAAATATGACATGTACATGTTACAAAGTAGAATACAAAACATAACACCGAAAATGCTGCATAGATGTGAATGTAGTTCAGGAGGGAAAAAATGGAGGTTAAGGGGGGAGTTATTAGATTTATGTTAACTTCTAGGACTCAAGATGCAGTGTTCTTTCCTTTGAACCTGTCAAAGAGTGAAAACATAAAATTTCTGCACCAATAGTGTGTTACTCCACAAATATCTTGGAATGTACTTTGAACCTGATCAAGGATATGGGACTTCCCCGATGGTACAGTGGGTGAATATCTACCTGCCAATGCAGAGGACACGGGTTTGATCCTTGGTCCAGGAAGATCCCAAGTGCCACGGAACAACAAAGCCTGTGCACCACAGCTACTGGACCCATGCTCTAGGGCTTGTGAGCCATAGCTACTGGGCCCATGTGCTGCAGCTACTGAAGCCTGCATGCCTAGACACGTGCTCCACAACAAGAGAAGCCTCCACAAGGAGAAGCCCACGCACTGCAACTAGAGAGGAGATCCTGTTTTCTGCAACTAGATAAAACCCGTGTGTAGCAACGAAGATCCAATACAACCAGAAATAGATAAGTATATACATAAATAAAAAAGTAAAGGGACTGAACTTTAAAAAAAAAAAAAAAGGATGTATCTGGGGAGGAAGAGGAGACCATCAATATGGTACCACTCCTGCTCACCCACACCCGAGAGGCCTGGTGCCCAGAGATGCTGCCTCTGTAATATACAGATGCTGGTGGACTGGAAGAATGGATATTTTGTGGCTTGATTATTTGTATGCACGAAGGTAGTTTCCAAAATTCTTTGTTATCAGCTGTTCTTTTTTCTATGCTGTTACGTCTTGTTGTTAATATTTAATCAATTGTTATTAATAGCTCCTTCTAAAGGGCGACAAAAGCCCAAGTGCCAGGCTGGCTGGTTAGTGCCCTGTCTCTAATTAAGTCAGTAGCCTGACGGATTGGCTTATTTTTGCTTCATAGATAAGAAGACACAGATCAAAGTCTCACCTTGCTAGCAAGCGGCTCAGCTAGATGCCAACCAAAGTCTGACTCCAAAGCCCAAGCTCGTTGTCTGCGAATTATTGTTATATTTAAAGGTGCGTCACTGTTGTGTGAGGAGGGCCTCGATAGCAGCAGCAGAGTGTGTGGCTGGCGCTCGGGCCACACTGCCCGCACCCGCCCATCCCGGCGGCGGTCTTGAGCAAGGTCACGGATGTCAGTCACTCAGTGCCCTTGTCCGGTTAATGGAAACGAACAGGACTTTGTTCGCAAGGTTATGAGGATGGTCACAGGAATCAGACATGGCCAAAGGGCTTGGCTAGCACTTGGCCCCAAGCCCCAGGATCACTGGGAAACTGTTCAGCTTGATGTTCCCATTGCCAAAGACACACTCAAGTTGACAGCCTGTGACTGAGACCCAGCCCTGCTGTGCTGAGCTTCTTCAACAAAAGCTCCCCAATGGGGGCAATGCTAATCTGACTTGTATCATATTAGTATCTGCATAGTATTTGTTGGCTGTGATTTATAAGCATAACCAACATGGGAGGGGGAAGAAAGTTTGCAAAAGACTAAACCCGTGAGTTTGTTGTCTACCCTCAATGATGGATACAGCCCATGTCTCCCAAGGTTGCAGTGAAAAGGAAAAAAAAGGAATGAGTCTTTCTTTCCTGAAAACAAAGAAAATAAAGAAGACAGTGAGCAGGCCTGATCATTCCTACGTTTTACTTTAACTGATCCTCATCTGTTGTCTGTAACTAAGCTTGCTACCGATCTTTAGCTCCATGTTAATTACATCCTGTATCTGGGGCTCACCGTTACAGCTCTCTTCAAAGCCCACCCCTCATAGTTTTTCTCTTTTTGCATTACAGAAAGAGGGAAGCAGTACATACACAAAAGACAATGGACCCAATTACCTGGCTACCTGACATCAGCCTATGACCGTTTTTTGTGAAACAACACAAGAGAAGAATATAAGGTCCTTACACCTTTCTTCCTCATCACCTCCCCCTGACTGTGAGCCCTCATCTTATATACCCCCAGACTCCTCACGATAAGGGGTGAGGGGTGGGGAGGGGAGAGGGGGGAAAGGGGATGGGGGAGGGGGGTGCAGTTGAGGCACGAGCTTGCTGTATGTCCCTCCTCTGCCAGCTGAGTATTAAAACCACCTTTTTCTTTCCTCCAAACTCTGTTTCCATAATTTTTTTATTCGGCTTCAGTGGGCAAAGAAAGCCAGGATTTTGACAGCAATACCAGTACAACGTGGAGTCCTTATGAAGACACTTAAGCATACAAATACTGTCATGGGTCAAATAAGTAGAACAGATACTCAGGAAAAAAATCTCAAAGATCTCAAGGTCAAATGTATGAGGCATTAATTCTTGTTCCACAGAGTAGAAAAAAATAAGACACAGTAAAGAGTTGTAGTTGTAAGTTCCTCTTTGTCACTGGATAATTTTAAAATAGCTTTGTTTGTTTTGATAAGAGAATTTGAGGAATCCGGAGGCATCAAGTGAGTCAAAATGACCCTTTCCTCCAAGGATTAGGAAAACCAGTCCTTTGTGTATAACTCGGAATTCCATTTGGTCATTGTGACTAAGAGAGGTGAAGCTGAGACGAGACCTTTCAGTGTGGACATTCTCAGCTTCCCCTTCTAAAAAAGTTAAAAAACTTGAAATTAATACATCACAAAATTTCCAATGTTTTCAATGATCACATCAGAACCCAATCACTCCTGTAACCGTTAGACTAATTGTCCCTAAGCCTTGGGGTGTTCTCTGTGTGTAGTTTTAAGTCAAGTCTTTCTTTTAGGAATCTTTCCCTCTTCCCCGTTTTAATATTTAATGAATCAATTTTTCTATAAACATGGGAACTTCACGTCCAGAGGCAGAGCTCAGCTCCAAGAGGCATTCATCATGACTCAGCATCATCTTAAAAGAGACTCCTCAGAGTACTCAGAGCCATAATTAATTCATGTCTCTCCAAGGCAAATACTGCCTTCATTAGGCCCAGAGAAACACTTAGGGCTGCGTAATGATGCAGCATGTACACACTGCTGTATTTTAAATGGGTAACCAACACGGACCTGCCATGTACCACAGGTCGGTGTTATGTGGCAGCCTAGATGGGAGGGGAGTTTGGGAGAGAACAGATACCTGTGTATGTATGGCTGAGTCCCTTCGCTGTTTACCTGGAACTATCACAACATTGTTAATTGGCTACATCCCAATACAAAATAGAAAGATTTCTGTTAAAAAAAATAAAAAAGAAGAACACAGTATATTTATATAACACAACAGTCTCAGTCTGAAACCATCTTCCTAATGCCCAGGTTCTGTGCAGGGGGATGTTAGCGCGATGTTCTACATTCCTTAGCATCAGATTCTTCATTGTCAACAGCCAGTGTCAACCCAGGACATCTAGAACAGTTTATTTAAGTGGAAGTTCCTGAAAACAAAAAGCAGCAAATTATTCATAGTACTCAGTGGAATATGAAGCATAGAGATATGAAGGGGACTTTGGTTCTAGTCACTCACAACTTCTCAATAATTGATGATCACCTTTATCTTCCATTATTCAGGAACATTCTCTCCTGGTCAAGGACCTGGATCCCACTTAATTCTCAGACCCCATCACACTGAGATGTCTACTTCTCCTTCCAAGGCTTCTATTCCAAAATGTGGTCTGTGCCTATAAACTTGTCCAAAGTACAGTTCGTGTATCCAGTTGATTTATGCTAAACTGTGCTTCTCTCTGGCACGTTCTGGCAGACTTGGCTCATGCTGATAGGAATGATGCAGCTCTCATCTGAGTGTGTCTTCACTCCCTGTAGGAGGATTTGTTTTCCTCTTTCCACTATGGCAACGGGGGTGGGGTTTTAAGCTCATTTTATTAGGAATCCACTTTTTACTTAGAAGAGGGATTGAGAATGAGTCCTTTGTTTGAGTAGCACTGTGACATGTCCTGGCTTCCCAAGGGGTACAGTGATTAATAACTGCCTGCCAATGCAGGAAACGCCAAGAGATGTGGGCTCAATCCCTGGGTTGGGAAGATTCTCCTGGAGAAGGAAATGGCAACCACTCCAGTATTCTTGCCTGGGAAATCCAGGGACAGAGGAGCCTGGCAGGCTACTCTCCATGGGGTCACAAAGAGTCAGGCATGACTGAGCAATAGAGCACACACACATGACAAGTCCTACATGTAGGACGAACACTAAACTCTCTCTCTCCCACACACACACACCAGTACTATTCAAAAACACTGCTGTTTATTTCGAGCTCAATGTCATGTGGGTTAAACACAATTATAAAGCATCTGAGACTTGATGATTATATTTACATTTTGGCTGACCAGATGTATAATGAGAACCATTCACTAGAGGGCCCCATGCAACATTATTGCTTCAGCATTACAAAAGAGGGCTGCAACCTAACCATGATGAATAACTACTTTTTTAAACAGGACAACACCATCTGTGCTGAAAAGCAGTTGACTTCTGAGTCAGGGAGATTTTTCAGCAAATTTGAAATTTAAGACTCTGAAATAAAATACTGATGGTCTACATTTACAAGTGACTAATGTTCTGCATTTACTACAATAAATGCATGGCTGTGTACATTATATGCTGCTAAGGGAAAATATTTTGTACAGATACATTATCTTATAAACACTGAAGCAATAATGAGCCATTTCATCCTCAAAGCAAATCTGTTGGAGCGTAAGATACAGAATTCCATAGCTTCAGCCTAAACTGTTTCTGTTTGAATATAACACAGACTCCATATTTTCACATCATACAGAATATATCCCTCATCTCTCTCTAGGCCCATTTGCACATATTTCCCTTGGGGAGAAAGATAATTTCTGGAGAAGTGTTTTAAAATACAGGTTTTATTATTATTCAGGGATGGTAAGGCCAACAGGTCAGGAGACATTGCCCTTGACAGTATGGTTTGCTCCTCACGGCTCCAAGAAGAGGGGGCCCCTGCCATACCATGCAGGGCTCTGGGGGTGGGGGTGGCCACAGAGGGGCCAGGAGCGGGGACTGGGGAGGCAGAGGGAGTAGGGGTACATGGGTAAGAGCCCGCAGTGGAAGGGCAAGTAGATTTAGGATTGGTACTTTGAATAATTTCTGTGGTTTCAGGGGAGAAGAGGCTGGTTGTCAGATGCCTGGCCCGGTAATTAAGGCAGAGGGAGAGAGACCAGGCATATAAAAGCTCAAGAAAGAGGTGGTTTGCAGGGTGGGCTCTGAGTTGATTGGTTTGCACACAAAAAGGTACACCCTCAGACAAGTCCTTCAAAGTGTCTAGAAACAGCTACTCCCGGCCAGGCCCAGGGTAGTGGTCAGTTCCTCCAGGACCCTTAGGCCCCAGATGTCAACGCATCAGGAAAAAAGGCTTGTTTAACACACTAAGGAAGCATGAGTGTCTGAACAAATGCCTGTAAGGACTGCATCATTTCAGAGCATTGGGGAATAAGACTTCCAGGGATTTTAGTGAAAAGCAAATGGAAACAGAATACAAGCCCACAGCCAGGGAGGTACTGGAGGAGGAACACAGAACAAATTGGCAATTCAGGGCAGTACGCATTCATGCATGCTTAGTCACTTCAGTCGTGTCTGACTCTGCACCGCAAAGACTATAGCCCACCGGGCTCCTCTGTCCATGGGATTTCCCAGGCAAAAATACTGGAGTGTGTTGCCATTAAGTGTCCCTATAATGGGACAGTCTAGAATCTTTCAGACTCAAGCATATTCATGCAGATTCATACCAAAGGTCAGTGCATCAGAAGCCACAAAAATATCAAATACTGGGGAATAAAAAATTTCATTTTCTATCAATGTCTCATAACAATAAAAGAAGTAAAGATGGGTCATGAATAAAAGATAGTAATCCATCCAACCTGCTCTTGTCATTGATTAGTCGCAAAGATATGTCCAACTCTTTGCAACACCTTGGACTGCAGCCCACCAGGGTCCTTTGTCCTTGGGATTCTCCAGGCAAGAATACTGGAGTGGGCTGCCATTTCCTTCTCCAGGGGATCCTCCTAACCCAGGGATTGAACCCACGTCTCCTGCTTGCCAGGAGGATTCTTTACCACTGAGCCACAAGGGAAGAACTGGTGATCAAATACCATCTGTTTAAATACAGACAAATTTGGAATTAATTTTAAGGCTTTCTTCAACAGAAACTAAATAGTGGGGAAGGACTTTTCTAGAATTGCAGCTAGACTCTTGCGGCCCAGTAACCAGCATCCAGGAGGAGGGGCTTGGGTGGGATGGAGGGTGGGCGACGCCTGGCAGTTGAAGCCCAGCTCTGCTGTCAGGCCGGGTGGACCCTTGTTCTGGCTCCTGAACTGCTGTGTGGCCACCTGAGAGTTGGGAGCAGCTCTGACCTTCAGCTTCCACAGCGATGAAGTATGGGTCCTGAAAGCCCTGCTTTATAAGATGGAGATGAGAGTTAAATAAAATCATACACATGCATTGCTGAAACCAGTGTCTTGCACACATCATATGCTAAATTAGCTTCAGCTCCCTTTATACGACAATAACATAATTCTAAAACCCTGAGGAGATTGCCTATATCTCTCTAGCTGTCAATCTGGTGATTCTGTCCTGTGATGAGCAGATTAACTAATGAGGAAGGGGCCACGGTGAAGGTTAGTGAACTGTCCCAATGTCAGAGGGAAGAATGCTGCGGGATCTGAACCAGAAAGAGGGGAGCGCCCAGCAAGTCTGTGCCCACGGGCCCAGCAGAGCACACAGGCTCTCCTCCAAGGGCTCCTTCCCGCTGAGAGAAGCTGAGTATCTCCAAGAACAAGGAAGAAAAGAAAAAAGTGAAAGCTGGTCCCAGGGGCTGTCTATGGATCTGGCATGTAAAGGCACATTTCCTAGTTTTCATAGAGAAGCAGTAGCGATCAGTTTCAGGGGAAGAAATTCTGCTTGTTCATGAGGTCGAGACAACTTCTGCCATCCTGGGGACTGTGCGACCACCGTGAACCATCCCTCTTTGTTATCTTTCTAACAATTACTCTTTTCCCTTAGTACCGTGAAGCTCATTATTTAACATTTTACTATCTCCAAGTAGGATCTGTAGTACAACTTAAGGCTTTTCTGTTTGTTTCTGTCAGTATATAAAACAGTGCCTCATCGTAGAGCAGGTGGAATGTAACTTTCAGTGAAATGTAATTTGACTGGTGTGACCCATAAACACGCAAAACCAGTTTACGAAACTAGGAAGCTGGAACTTCAGCCAAATGTCCTCTGAAAACTTGTATCATGATGGGTTTGCAACATGCTATCAGGGCTTCTCTGGTGGGTCATCTGCCTGCCAATGCAGGGGACACAGGTTCAATCCCTGGTCCAGGAAGATTCAACATACTTTGGGGCAATGAAGCCTGGGTACCATGACTACTGAAGCCCCCACACCTTGGAGTCTGGCTCTGCAATGAGAGAAGCCTGAGCATCTCAGCTGGAGAGTAGCCCCTGCTAGTGGCAACTAGAGAAAGTCTGTGACAGCAACAGAGACCCAAGGCAGGCAAAAAAATATATTCTTTTAATTAAAAAAAAAGTCAACAGCTTTGATCTTCAAGGTAAAGGCTGGAAGAAATTATGTGTGAAACATATATCTGACAAAGGACTTATACCTACAGTTGACAAACAATTCTCACAATGCAATAATAATAAGAAAAAAAATACCAACCCAATTGAACAGTGGGTAAAAGATTTGAACAGACCTTTCTCTAGAAGTGATACACAGATGGCAGATAAACAGATGAAAAGATGCTAAATATTCTTGGTGGTTAGGGAGATGTAATTCAATACCAGTATGAGATTCCTCCACATACCCCCAGAAGCGTTACAATGTAAAAGACTGACTCTGCCAAGGGTTGGCAAGGATGTGGAGCAACTGGCACTTCCCACACTGCTGGCAGGGATGTAAAATGTGGCCAGTTTGGCATACAATTTGGTAGTCTATTTTAAAATTAAACATACATTTCCATATCACCCAGTCATTCCTCCTCCCTGGTAATGACCCCAAAGAAATGATAGCAGACTCCTACACAAAGGCTTGTACACCAGTGCCTATGGCAGCTTTATTTGTACTAACAAAAACCTGGAAACAACCCAACACCCATCAACAAGTGATGCCCATACAACGGAAAATTACTCAGTAATAAAAAGGAGAGTTTTCAATATATGCTAAGACATGGCTGAATCTCAAAATCAGAATGCTCAGTAAGAAAAGCCAGCAAAAATAGTGTACATAGCACATTACTTCATTTGTATAAAATTCTAGAAAATGTAAACAAGAGAAGGCTTCTCTTTCTGTTCAATTGGTGGGGTTGCAGGGGGTGGGGAGAGAGGGCTCAGGAAAAGTCTTGGGGTGATGGACACCCCACTGAGTTCTTGCTGCACACAGACCAGAACTCATCAGTTCATAGTATCAATAAGTACAGTTTGCTGTGCTTCAATTACGCCTCAATTAAACTTAAGAAAGAAAAAAAAGAGAGTGCTAACAGAATGGCAAAAAATCAAACATACTTTGTCCTATTTAAGCCTTAAACATTTATGATAAAGCATTACAACCTTCAAATTTGAAGGTAGAGTCATTTAAAATACTGAGCTCAAAGATACTTCTGTAAATTTTGGTGTCCTAAAAAAAAAGAATAAATTTATTTCAAATCTACACTATGTCTAAGAAAACCTTTTTACTGAATGGAGAAAGGCTGTGTGATCTGCTGCTAAGTCGCTTCAGTCGTGTCCGACTCTGTGCGACTCCACAGACGGCAGCCCACCAGGCTCCACCGTCCCTGGGATTCTCCAGGCAAGAATACTGGAGTGGGTTGCCATTTCCTTCTCCAGTGCATGAAAGGCAAAAGTGAAAGTGAAGTCACTCAGTCGTGTCCGACTCTTAGCGACCCCATGGGTCTGCAGCCTACCAGGCTCCTCCGTCCATGGGATTTTCCAGGCAAGAGGACTGGAGTGGGGTGCCATGGGGATCTATTAATCCCTGACTACATGGGGAAAAAATTCCTGGGAAATACACCGATTTCAAGTCTATTCTTTAGGGAAATTATTTGTTCTCTTCTAACCTTTTATCGAGGTATAACTGATGCACAATAGTATGAAGAATACATTCTGGGGACCTAGTGTAGCGCATGGTGGCTGCAGTTAATACTGCACTGTGCACTTGAAATTTATTGAGTAGAATTGACGTGTTCTCCTAACGTTTTAATCAGGGAATCAGTATGAGGTACGAAGGGTGGCTTAGGTCTCTGCATCCAGGGCTCTGGGGCCATCATGTGGCGAGGAGGGTGAGGAGATGTCAGAGGCTTGTGTATCTGTTCCAGGAAGAGCAGGATAAAGACAGACAAAGCTGTGGGGAATTGTGGGCATCCAAAGCTTGGGGATCTTCTGGAAGACTTGGGGGTTTCCCAGGTGGCACAGTGGCAAAGAACCCACCTGCAGGTGCAGCAGACCAAAGAGATGCAGGTTCAGTCCCTGGGTTGGGAAGCTCCCCTGGAGGAGGGCATGACAACCCACTCTAGTATCCTTGCCTGGAGAATCCTATGGACAGAGGAGCCCGGTGGGCAACAGTCCATGGGATTGAAAGAGTAGGACACGACTGAGCACACACACACACAAAAATAAATAAATAAAAGCTTAGTGATGAGAGTGCCTCTTACATTTTAAGATGCATAAAATCACTTGGAGAATGAGGTCTTAGAACCTGCATCTCTATCAGGCCCTGGGTTGTGGATTCCTGGGACAGAGACCGTGCTTTGAGCAGGGGTGCAGAAGCAGTGAAGAGAGATGGAAACAAATCCCAAAGCATTGTTTTTAATATCTTGAGGCAAATCCGAAAAAGAATGTAGTATTGCATCGCGTGCGTGCGTGCGCGCACGCACACGTACACACACACACACACACACACATACACACACACACACAGAGTTTCTCTGACTGCAGTGAACAGCTTTGGCTAAGTTTAGATCTCAGGGTTCCCAGACAGGCTGAGCTGGAGCAAGGGAAGGACTCTTGCCAATGAAATTCCATCTGCTTGGTCCGGATTTTACCTTCTCAATATTCCAGCATGGTAACACTTACACAGAGCTTGTTTGAGATTGCTTTTCAGGTACGTATATATTCTCTAAATTCCAACCTGAGCTAGGGGACGGAGCAAAGATGGCGTGTCTAGATTCCTGTTATTATCAACAGTAAAGATGGAAATGCACACGGAGCTCAGCTCACACTCGGGAGGGACGGTCCAAGTTCAGCTCACGTGGGGACCAGGTCCCTGGGACACTGAGCACATACGTCCCCGTCCTCAAACTCCCTGTCCCCAGGCTGGATGTCATGTCATCCTGCTCCTTGTCTTACTAAGTGGCCCTTTGGGGCCTGGCCCCAGCCTTCAGGGAGGAACAAGAAGACTCAGAAGACTCGGAGAGGGAGGGAAGGGCGGGAGGTGGGGAGAAAGAGAAGACCTGCATTGTGCCCCAGATAAGCGTGTGGCTTTCAAATGATCTTTTTAACAAGTCCACTGACCCAGAACGCGCTCAAACCACGACTGCCAAAATCTTGGCTTTCTCTGCTCACCAATGCCGAATAAAACATATGGAGACAGGGTTTGGAGGAAATAGAAAGATAGCTTTAATCCTAGGCTGGAAGAGGGGCAGGCTAGTACCTCAAGAACTGTGCCCTCCCCCCACCTAGGGGAACCGGGGTCTCACGGTCTTAGAGTAAATGATAAGGCTCAAAGTAAAGAAGGTCTTGCATTTTTCATGGCGTCAGGCAGCCGGTAATTGGGCCCATTTGTCTCTGGGGGGTTATCTTCTTTCTGCAATGCAGGCAGCTACTACGGGTGATTTGCTGGGAGAGTGTGGGAGAGCAAATACTAGGACAGGATGTAATTTACATAGTATTAGGGGGAGCTAGGTTGGCTCCTCCTAACTGTCACTGCAGATCAGCAACAGTTAAAGCAAAAGTAGGAGTGATTAACTCTTTCAGGCCCGCTCACGTTTCTCCTCTGGCCTGTTCACTGTTCCCTTTACTTTCCTTGTTCTCAGGAGAGGAAAACTGCATTTCTGCTTGTACTACAACAAAGCCATGTTTGCAAACCATGAGTCATGCCAGGAAAGGAGTCTCATCTGACCAACACACCTCTGGAAGGGTTTCACAAAAGCAGCAGCTACTCTTACTAAAGGCGGGGCGTTCACATATCGTCTGTCCTCCTTTGCATTAAAGGAAATACTCTGGTCACCACCACCATCCCTCCCGCTGCCCACCTCAAGCTGATTCCACCATCCCCCCCTCCCCCTGAGGCCAGGCCCTGCCACCTGCAGCTCCTCCCCACTGCCTAAAGAGAGGCCTGAGTGACCCAGCCTTGTGAGCACAGAGACTGCAGCCCCGCCTGTCTAAGCGTTCTCCTCCTGCCCACCCTGGCCCTGGAATCTGCCAACCCCACCCCAGATGGACTCCTCTGAAGGGGTGCTGGCTCACAGCTCGGGGTTTGGCCCTGGTACAAGGAAGTCAGGGCCCCCCGGGGAGGGGGGCTGGGAGGAAGTGGCAGACACAGCCTTCTTGGCAGCACTCCGCATTTCACTCTGATGTGTTTTTTGGTGGAAAGTCACAGGCCCTCACTGAGTGACAGCCCCTATCTGCCCTGAAAAAAAGTACAGGAAACCCAAGGTCTGGAAGGAGGACGGGGTGTATTAATTTCAGCACCTCATGCCCAGTACTGCAGACCTGACAGCCCAGGTATGTCCTGGCCCCAAGGGCGACCAGCAGGGGTGTGTGGGGACAGTTCCAGCCTTGCCAAGAAGCCCTGACTCCAGGGCACCAAGCCTAGCACAAGGACAGTCCCTCCTGTCTCCAAGGGAACCCCAGGGGCAGCTCCCTGAAGTCTAGATGCTCAGGGTCCCTCCAGGGCTAACACCTGCCCAGCTGCCAGCCACTCTCCCTGCCTGCCCCCTTCATTTGCCCTCCCCCATCTGCCCCCCCCCCAACCTGCTGGCTGCCTTTCCCCCAGCTCCCCGACACCCCTCCCCTCCGGGCCACCCCCCAGCCCAGCACCCACACAAACCTCACTCACTTTGTCCTCACGCACATCCTTCCTTCCCGTGGCCTCCGTCTGGCTAGAGCGTCCCCAGCCCTTACCTGTCCCCTAGTCACAGGTCACATCACCCTCCTGGGAGCCAGCTTGAAGCCCCAGGGCCCCGGCTGGACCCCCAAACTCACTATTGCTCAGCATGGTCCTCTTCCTGAGCTGCAGACCCAGAGGTGGTGGCAGAGACAGCGGCAGAGACTGGGCAACACTGACAGGGCAGGCCAGCAGGAGGCGGAGGAGGCCAAGGCCCAGGTAGAGGCCCCTTGAACAAGGTCTCCCGATCCCGGAAAATAGGCTGGCATGTGGCTGGGAGTAGAACAAGGGATGACAGCTCCCCCTGCTTCAGCCCCTGAAAGCTGGGGACGCAGGAAGCTTGTCGACCCTGCTGGGGTGCGTGTGTGCACACACATGTATGTGTGTCTGCACACGCTTACACAGTACTGAAGAGACAGGAGTCAGGGAACAGTGAACCTGAAGGAGCTCTCAGGAACTCATAAACAGCCTAGAACCAGCCTCCTCCAGGGAAGACTTCCAGGAGCCTGTCCCAGGGAAAGAGATCTGAGGGCCCCCTTGCTAATAAGATTGAAGTCATTCCTGGAACATCACCAGGACATAGCTAACAAGAGACGAAAACAAGCTCCCATCACACGGCCTCGCTTTCAAAATGGAGAGCGAACAGCGGATCAAGAACAGCCGGAGAGTAGAATGTTCTAGAAAAAGAGCTTCAGCATCAGCGGCACCAGCCTCTCCCCAGAATGCTGGGGGTGGGGAGGGGATGGGGTGCGTGGGGGTCTGGACAATCGGCCAGGGTCTCTGGCGGGGAGTGATAAATTGCTGTGTCTCTCTCTCCCCGCCCCACCTACCCCTTTTCCATTTCATATTTTGGTAGAAAATTCTGCTCAGATAATCCATCATCCTTCGTACTCATTTCATTTATACCAAACGGGCTCCTAATTCTCCTGCCCACCTGGGAAAGCCCACACTGCTCGCAAGAGGTCCTGTTGTCTTACTTCTATGACTCCCAGTCTCTAGAAGAAAGTCTATACACTGTTGTATGGCAGAAACCAACACAACATTGTAAAGCAATTATCCTCCAATTAAAAAGTAAAAGAAAGTCTGTAAAACGCATTTATCAAAAAGTAGAAGCTGACAGAGAATCCTAGCATTTCCTTGCTGTTTACACTTATTTCGTTTGCATGGTTCTTGGCGAGCGGGGAAGCTCCCTGCACAATAGGCCCTGAGCATGGCATGTTTATCCACATGCATATTTCATCACCTGAAATTCCCACTTGCATCTGACTCACCTTACTTTAGATGTGTCCTTTTTTTTTTCTAGTTGGCTGACTTAAAAAAAAAAAAGTCTGAGAATAAGTTTTAAAAAGCAAGTTTCTGAACCTACACTGAGGTCAGACTCTTGGAGGCAGAGTGGGAGACCGAAGCGGGGCACCTCCTGCCCCAGAAGCGACAGCCATGGGAACAAAGGTCTCTCTATGAGGCTCTGGTGCAGGAACCTCAGGAAGTAAGTGTGTTCCAGTCTGGGAGGCCAGGTCAGGTGAGGCTCACTCTCCTCCCACCCGCCTGGGACTGGGCATGGGGCCCTCAGGCCCGGAAGTGAGAGCTAGGATCCCCAGGATCCCCTTCCTGGGAGGATCTGAGGCTCTGACACGCCAAGCAGGGAGGACCCTGCGCTTCACCTCTATTCCGTGAGTGCTGGCTTATTGAAGACGCTGTTTTGGGGTTCTTTTAACTTTTTATTTTGTACTGGGGTACAGCCAATTAATAAAGACTGTTGTGATAGTTTCAGGTGAACAGCAAGGGGACTCAGCCATACATATACACGCATCCATTCTCCCCGCTCTCACCAGGCTGCCACCTGACATTGAGCAGAGTTCCCTGTGCTACACAGTAGACCCTTGTTGGTTATCTATTTTAAATATGGCAAGGTGTACATGCTCTCCCCAGATGCCCTACCTAACTGTCCCTTCCTCCCAGAAGATGCTATTTTGAATATTGGTACTTAACCAAGTCCTCAGCAACCTGCAATGCAGGAGACCCCGGTTCGATTCCTGGGTCGGGAAGTTCCACTGGAGAAGAGATAGGCTACCCACTCCAGTATTCTTGGGCTTCCCTTGTGGCTCAGCTGGTAAAGAATCCACCCGCAATGCAGGAGACCTGGGTTCGATCCCTGGGTCGGGAAGATCCCCTGGAGAAGAGAAAGGTACCCACTGCAGTATTATGGCCTGGAGAATTCCATGGACTGTATAGTCCATGGGGTTGCAAAGAGTCGGACACAACTGAATGACTTAAAAAAAAATTAAAACCAAGTCCTCAGCAACACCCCATGGCTAGACGAACTATCTTCATGTTGCTAGTGACTAGAATAATTTTGTCTTCTTTGCTAAGGGAATCCATCTTCAGGCTGTTTTCTGCCCTTCCTACTAAACTGTGAGCTGGCAGGTATTCTCAGCCCCTCAGAACTTGGCAGGGCAAGGAGCATCCTTGAGGAGCTTCAAGTCCTGTGAGTCGATAATTCTGAGTCAGAATATGCTAAAGGGCATGGAACAGATTGCATGGGACTAACCAGAGTTCCCAAAGTTTCTTCCTTCCAGAATCTCTGGGACATAGGACATAGAAGGCATCAAACCAGTGTAATAAAAATTTGAAAAGTGGACCATTTGGATCCAAGGAGAAACCTTGAAATTCATGCTTATTATCTGGCATTTTATCTGCCACAAAGCAAGTCTAAATGCTAAGGTCCTCATTGTAACTGTGAGTAAAGGAGCCCCAACACTCTCCGTGAGGAGGAGCCCAGGAGGACAAAAATCAGTTCTATGAACATAACATTCCTGAAGGGCTTCATCTTCTCTTCATTTACATTCACCATCATTATTTGTGTTCTCTGTTAACTCATGTAAAATCACAACCAAGAAAATCCAATTTACAGAGGGCATTAGGAGGTGGTGTGAGGAAACACCACCATAGAGTTCAGAAAAATATCAAGAAAAAGTCGAGTAATTGGTTTCACAAGCTGTTTTATTTGCTGGTTGTTTGGACCAACAGTTGATGACATTCAGAAGTTTCAGAGGCGGACTTGGGGAACCTGAGGGAATGGCGACAATTTTAAACATTTTTGGTGGCTGTCACAAGCAAACATAAGGGATGTTGTGTTTTTGCTTTCTCTCTCTGCCTTTCTGTATCTGTCTCTCCTTCTTTGTGTGTCTCTGTCTCTGCCCGCATCTCTCAGCTCCCTTTGTCTTCACAGTGCAAACTCTCTCCCCCTGATGACTCAATGACCCCAGAAACGTCCTTGCAATGGGCTCCAGGATTAAAGCCTGGAGGGGAGTCTTGAGGGCTTGGCTGTGTCCTCGGCCCCCTGGTGACCTGGACAGAGGGAAGGGGCAGCTCCCTACATGACCTGGAGTGCAGCTCCTGTGACCAGCTCCCCACCAGGCCCGGGGGCGGAGAGAGGAACAGAGAAGCAGACCGCAGGGCAGAAGGGACTCAGAACAAGTCAGGTGAGAAATGATCAGCCCTGTCTGCTGCAGAGGTGCCTCATTTGCCAAAATATGGCCCTAAATGGATGGCCCATTCTGGTAAAAAGGTTTTATAGACTCAAGAATAGTCTGCCCCAGGCAGGATCACAGGACCACATCATCAGTGGAGGGAGAGCTGGCGCTCTGAACGATGCTTTCCAAACAGCATCGTGGGGTGGGGGGTGCAGGGAGACTCCCCCAGATGCAGGACTGAGACCCCAGCAGGGAGACACCCCAGACACAGGACTGAGACCCCAGGAACTGGCTCTCAGTCCCCATCTGGCCTGGGTTTGGCTTAGGCTCTGAGATCAGATGGGGCCCCAGGGCTGAACAGGGAGTGGCCAGAGGGAGGCTGCTCAAGAGGACTCAACGTTCCGCCCCTGGGACGTGGGGCCAGACTCCATCCTCTGCCCTCTGTCTGCCCGAGTCACCAGGCTTGGGAGTTCCCTAAACTGTATGCGACAAGCAGGGGTTGTGTGTGTACATGTGTATGTCTGGGTGGAGGAAGAGATGTGTAGTTTGTATGGGAATCTCAGACGCTTTATTTTCCAAAAAACCTCAAAACCCCTGCTACAAGCCAGCACTACCACTTACATACGCATGGTCCATGTGGGCCCGTCTGCAAACTGAAAAAGCACTATAGTTCATAGCTGTGGTTTTGAGTTCTTCGTCATGTTTGCCCTTGACTGCTGGCCATGAACCGCTTCAGTTCTGATGTGGGAGGAAGGGCGCTTTAAGATCCGTTATTACAGACTTGAACGTGTAAAATGCCACTGGGGACACAGGCCTGTGTGTGGACAACAGCATTTCACAACTAAAACACAGAACAAATGTATTTAAGCTGACTGACTTGCCAGGGTTCTCCAGTGAAGCAGAACCAGCAGGACATGTATATTGATACATCTGATAACATCTAGGGAGAGAGAAAGGCCACAAGCTCACCTTTACTCAGACCCTCGATGGGCTGGCTAAGGCCCCCCCACCCCCACATGCAGAGGGGATCGCTTTGCTCAGTTCACTGATTCAAATGTTAATCGCATTGGAAAGATTCAAATGTTAGTTAATCTCATTGGAAACATCTTCACAGTCACATCCAGACACAGTGTTTTGCCAACTATCTGGGCACTGATGATCCAGCCAAGTTGACACATAAAATTAACCATCACATGGCAATGCTGCCAAAATCATAATTTCCTCTCCTAACTGGGAAATCCCTATGTAACTCATTTTTCAAAAGAACCATCCATCTCTCCTTTCCTCTGTTTCCTGAAGTAACTTGGCAATTACGAAGATCAGTTTATTCCGCCTTATCAGCACCTGTGCTCTCCTGTTGCAAGAAAATTGTTAGAAGTATGAGGAAGTTGCCTTGAACCAGCTTTCAACACCGCACGGAGAAGCAAATAGTTGTTCTCTGAGAGGGTCCAGTTCACATCACCAGCGACATTTCCCGGAGGGGTTAAACTCTTATTGGCCACATACTCTGCAGAAATAATGAGTCTGGCTTTCTTTCCATTTTTTTCCCCCAGTGTCTGGAAATTGACTCTAATTGGTCCAGGACAACATGGTTCTGCATCAAGGTCTTGGAAAGCATCCAAAGGTTTTATATATAATTTAAAGTTTATCTGCTGGAGATAAAGCAGAATTATTTTTAAGTTTGGACAAGGACACTGAAAGACAACTGTAGGGCTGGGGAGGGACAGGGGTTGAAGGCATTTCCTTGTTTAGCAATCCGTTTCATTTAATCTTGGACTTTCCCAAGTCTAGGGAAGAAGGGGCAAGAAGATGAGGCACCAGGAAAATGGCAGATGGTGGAGGAGCTGTGGATATAGATTAGCTCGAAATTGGCTCAGGGGCTAGGACAGAAGGGAGTTGCTAAGATGAGGGATCAGAGGAGAATAGGGACCCTGGTGACACCTCTGCAGCCTCTGAGACCCCGAGCAGAGGGCCCAGCAAAACCCGCCTGCAAGCCCTCTCTGGGATGATAAGCCTGTGGTATAAGTAGTCATATAAGCCACAGAAGCTCGGGGTAATTTTTTAGGCAGCAGTGGAGAACCAACAAATTGGAGGTAAGCTGTGACCTCAACATGGCATGTGATTATCCCTCTTATATCAGAGAAGCCTCTTCTAAGGCCAAATAAAAAAACCCCACCACTAGCTGAAATAAACACACTGCAAAAGAAGAAGAAGGGAGAGATGGCTGTGTCTTTCCATAGATTCTGTGCATGCTAAATCGCTTCAGTCATGTCTGACTCTGCAACCCTGTGGACTGTAGCCCACCATACTCCTGTCTGTGGGATTCTCCAGGCAAGAATACTGGAGAGGATGCCATGCCCTTCTCCAGGGGATCTTCTCAACCTAGGAATGGAACTAGAGTCTTTTATGTCTCTTGCATTGGCAGAGGGGTTCTTTACCACTGCATAGTGTGGGAAGTCCCATAATAAGCATAAGAAAGGAAAATAAAATATCTAAATTTACATATGCGTGTGTGCGCACACATACACACAGTTTAATGGTACTTCTGACTCTTCTTCTTCATTTATTAACATATCCTAAATACACTTCCATGTAAATGGAGATTTGTCTTCATAATCATACCAGCAATAGAAGACCACATGTATATTTGCATTAAAAGGTACTTAACCCATTGTTTGGACTCTTAGTTTGTATCTATTATTTTTTATTGGGTTGGCCAAAAAGTTCATTCAGGTTTTTCCATACCATCTTACAAACTGTTTGGCCAACTCAATATATTACAGACAACTCAATGACAAATGGCCAATCCTCTAAATTACAAAAATGTCAATTTTATAAGAAGATAAAGGCTTTGGGGCTAAAATTCAAAGTGCAGAATGCTCCAGAAAGGGATGGATGATTCTGGAGCACAAATCCTGGACCGAGGACACCTCTGGCTGGAGAAATGGGAACCTGGCTCCGTTCTCTGGGCCAGGACAGTGAAGGGCAGCCTTCCGATGCCCAGTATCTTCTCAGCACCGCCGCTCAGTTTCACTCTGTGGAGCAGGTGCGCGCAGACTCTGCAGTCATCAGAATGTGCTGCGACTTGTTGAAAATACATCTTTGTAGGCAGCATTCCCAGAAACCGGGCTTCTGCGGTTCTGGTGGAGCGGGAAAAACCAGGCCAGGTGATTCAAATGACCACGAGGGGTTTAGAAGTTGCTCCATCACTTCTGGTCCAGGGTAGAGATCAGACGTCTGGCCTTGTCCATGGCAGGTATTTGTATCTTTTCTGCAAAAAAACTGTGATGATCAGAGAGAGGACAAGAGGATAAGGCAAGTGCCAGACAAAAGTGCGCACACACTGCTCTGTCCAGGGCAGCCAGGAGTAAACCGCTGTCAGGCTGGTATGGGTGGACGGGATGGCCTTGACCTAACCTCTTTTCCCTGTGTCCACTCAATGCACATTTGCTGCGCAAGTAGTAAGGGGATACTGTGCGGTCCCCACAAGGGACTGATGATGCGGCCGCTTATGAAATTCTTTTCTGGAGGTGACCGTACCCCAAGCTCAGCGCTGTGCGCTCCGAAACTGCGCATCCGTCTACACCCGCGGCAGGAACTGACAGCGACCAAGCTCCCTATTCAGCCATCATCCAGCGGACCAAACACTAGCACCTCGGTTCGGGATTGCCCGGCGGGGCAGCGAATATCCGGCCGGCGACCTCGGACACCGCGGCTTCCAGGGTCTTATCGCCTCGCCAGGACCTTCCTGTCCTTCCCCCGCCCCTTCCCTTCCAGCGCCCAGCCCGGCGCCAGCGGTCGCCAGAGTCCCCGCGCGTCCTCCACGACCCCAGTCCGCCTCCTCGTTGAGCGGCCAGAGCCCCTGTGGGGACCGAGCCGGCGCTTCGTCCTCGCCCGCAGGCGACACTCACCGACTCGACGATCCTCATGCCGGAGGAAAGACTGGGGCGCCCGGGCCCCGAGAGCCACCCGGACAGGAACCCTGCGGGAACGGGCGCGCGCCTCGGAGACGGTTCGGGCCCCCCAACCGCCAGTGACCCGGTGCCCCACGTGCGGAGCCCCGCACCCCCACCCGGCCTCCTGGACTCCCCGAGCAGGATGCTTTCGCCCACCTGCCGCGTTCCCGCGACCACGGTGACCCCGCCCCCTATAGTTCCTCCATGCCTCCCGCACCCTCCCGTTGCCGGGATGCCCCCTCCCCGTCCGCCCACCTCCGCGGCCAACACTCCGGCGGTGCCCTCTCCCTGGCCCACCAGGGATGCTCCGCCCACCCCTCCCACCTGCGGGGTGTCCCCTCCCACCTGCGGGGTGTCCCCTCCCTCCGAGGCGCTTCCGGCTCGTAAAGCTCCTCCCATCTGAGATGCAAACCGCACTCCCCAACCATGTGGCTCGCCCGTGAGTGGTCCTTTCTGCCGACCCGGCTCCCTAGCCCCACAAGCTCCCCTCAATCAGGCGCCCCCAGCCCCGCCCGCGCCACCGCCCCCGCGTCCCCGCGCCCGCCCCAGGCCGCCCATTGGCGCGCGCCGCGCGGGCGTGGCCGGCGGTTCCCGTGGCGGCGGCGCGGGCGGGGCGCAGTGCCTACCGAGGGACCTCCAGAGCGCGGTCTCCGGCCTGTTCACGATGGACGGCCACGACAGCCCCCCGACCCCCAAGGGCTCCTTCCGAAAGTTCCTGGAGCAACTCTCCGGGGCCGGCAAGGCCATCGGCGTACTGACCAGCGGCGGGGATGCCCAAGGTGCGCCACCGGGTCCCCGGGTTCCCGGTCCCGGGCAGGGGGCGCAGGGAGGGGACCAATGAGAAGGGACATGGGGGTGCCGGGAAGAAAGGATGAGGTGCCGGGGAGAAGGGATGGGGGGGCCCGAGAGGAGCAAGGAGGAGGGGGGTACCAGGGGTAAGTGACAGTGGGGAGAAGCCCGGCGCCCGGGAACCTCGGAAGTGCCTTCCCGGGGCCGGAGCCGGTGCGGCCTCGGAAGGAGTCACTGCGGGACCCGCGCGGAGGGCGCGGGGGTCCCTTACCCGGAAGGTCAGTTTTCCACCTCCACGTTTATTTTCTAAATTACGACTGGCGACGGGGTCGCCGGGACCTCGTTCGGAGGTCTCTCTGCTTCCGCGAGGCAGGATGAAGCCGGACGCCCCTCCAAGGCTTGGCTACAGCGCGGCCACTTCCGATGCCGCTGCGGCCGCCCTGGCTCCGTCCCTGACTCCTCACACCTGGGGTCGCTAGGAAGACCGCTGCGTCCCCGCGACGCGTCTGCAGCCCCGCGACCCCTGCGCGGCGCCGGCGGGGTCCCCGCTGCTGTCCCGCGGCGCGCGGCAGCGGAGGCACGGGGTCCCCGCCCGGGGTTGCCGGGCCACCCGGCACCGCTTGGCGTTTCCGCTGGGAGATTTTAAAAACGGTTTTCCGCCGCCCTCATCTCCTGTCTCCTTCCGGCTCGTCACCAAACCGAAAACCGAAGCGGGTCACTAGGCCCTCCCCGCCAGCCTCCCCTGGATGGGAAGGACCAGGAAGCGGGGACTCCGGGGTGTTGCCAGCGCCGGGAGCGCGGACTCGGGCGCCGCCCTCCACCCGCGAACCTGGAAGCTGGGCTCGGGGGAAATGGGGCCCCGAGGTTGGGGCCCGCGGACAGCCGAAGCGGGGATGACACGGCCGCGCCCCTAGCTCCGGGCGCACGTGGGGGCCCGGGGATTCCTGATCCTCGTAGATCCCCTGGTGGGGCGAGCCAACCGCTAGAAAGGAGCGGGGCTCTGCCCACGCGCTCGGAACCTGCAGGACCGCAGGCCAGAGACGCCTCCCGCGCCTACTTCTGGCATTTCTTTTACCCCCTTCGTCCTGTCCAGATGAGCTGAAAGGCCCCATGCCTTGTTCTCACCTCATCTCACCACATGCGGTGCAGGGATGCTTAAGCGGGTGGCCCGCCCCCTCGCCTCCGCCCACGCTGCCCGTGACCTTCCCTTCGCCCTTGAGAGGGGCAGGCCGGGAGGGGGGGTTGCAGGTGGGGAGCTGTGGCCGCAGCCCCGCCTGCCCCGCGCGCGTACGTGATGCCGGGCCAGTCGCCGATGCGCCCCGCGCCCCCGACCCGGGACTCCCCGCGCACGGCCGGCAGGAGGCCAGGGGACCGCGGGTCCCTGGAGAGCCCCTCCCTGTCCTGTTGAAGGTGGTGCGCGCCGCATTTGTCACCGCCCCCGCCCCACAAGCCGGCTGAGCCCGAGCAGGCTGGTCTAATTTGGTATTCCAGTAAAGTGGCCCCAGTGAAGAGAAAAAATGTGATACAGCGAAGACTGGGGGCGGGGAAATGGCAGAGTGAAATTGATGACATCGCCCACGTTACTTACCTGATGTGCTGGATGGGGTCCCGGCCGGGTCGCTGCTGGGCTAAGAGGGGCTTCCTGGTCAACGCGCTTCAGAAAGCACCTGCGTCCCGAGACGTGGGCTACCCAAGTTAGGAAGCATCCTGAATGACTCTTACCCTGGGCTTGGAAAAAGAATAAAATGCCAGCATAGAAAAAGGAACTGGTCTCTTAATCCTCCAGCTTTCAAGGTCAGAGTTGCAAAGTCATTTAGAATTAAGGTACTGTGTCTGTTAAAAAAAAAAAAAATTGCAGGTCATTCACTTGAGTCCTTTTCCATAAATTTGCTCAGCTACCTGGTAGCTGGTGTAAAGGCAATTGAGGTGATGATGCAATAGACAGAATCGGCATTTTCTCTGCTACTTATCTCTGTCACCTGTGAGCAGTTATGAATAATAGAGGTCAGTAAGTCCACACTTCTCCTCAGTGGAAAAGGATACTTTGAGAATCAGAATTATATGACAACGTCAGATGGCTTGGTCGGTGTATGGTCAGGTTGATGAGAGTTGTCCTGATGCCCGGAACCGGCTCCTCTGGTTGGTCCCTGCTCGAGAGCTCCCTGGTGGCCCAGCGTTTGGGCATCTTCCCTGGGGCAGAGCTGAGACTGTTGTCTGTTTCTTCTTGGACTTCATGCCAAGTGCCACCTCCTGTTCGATCCTATCTGGGACCTGACTGAACAGGGGCATGCATTTCTTTTTGAGAAAGCTTGCCTTGCTATGTGCACCACGGGGCTGGTCTCCGCAGCAGCGGACTTAAGCTCCTTGAGGAGGTGATTCCTAGAGATGATGTCACTCCCCCATGCTCTGCCATTTTGTCTTGACTCTGTATGATATCCATGCTTGATTTTCCCTGAGGTTAAGAGAGGTTTGCTGGCAGCTGAAGACCAAGGAGAATAACCACAAGTCTTAATTTCAGGATAGTTTTCTACTCAGATGTGAAACAAAGATAAAATTCCATGTGGAGAAGGCTATAGCTGCTGGTTCCCGAGCACAGTTCATGTCCTAGGAGCTTTGTGGTTTTCATCTCCAGGCCTGATTACTGTCTTCGTTTTGGAGGTGGGGAGAGAAGTAACCTTGTTAAGGTAACAGGCTCTTAGGTGGCCCTTGGCAGGATTTAAGCCAAGTTCAGTTTCAATCCCAAAGGTTTTCCTGTAAGCCCTGCTCTTAAGGCTGTAACATCTAATTAATACTCAGAAGCCAAGTTTGCTCAAAATTATACAGGTGATTTTTTTCTTCATAACACCAAACTTTTCATTAGTAAGGCAGCTGGCATTTTTCTTTCTATTTTGCAGATTATGAAGAAGTAATTAATTTGCCACAAGTAAAAATATTTTCCCTCAAATTAGAAAGAAGTATTTAAAAACATTTTTTCCCTCAAATTAGAAACAAAAGAAGTTAAAAATTTTAAAAGACTCAAATGGAGTTTAAGACTGTGCTTTAACAAAGTACATTGGAAGACAGGATCACTGTGTGAAATTTCTCTTACTAAAAATATATAAACTACTTAATTGGTATAAAATGTCTTAATGATTTTCTCGTGAAATTAATGAAGAAGTAAACTGTAATCATCTAAAGGAAATAACCTAAAATTTCAGATAGATATTTAAACATGAGACAAACTGCCCTACGTACCAGTCAAAAGAGAAAGAAGATACTACATAGATTATACAAATGATTTTTAAGCAGCTTTGCAAGTAGAACATAAAATGCGTTTGTACAATGAGAGCAACAGGGTGGCTAAATTGATGTCACATCTGAGACTGAAGTGATGAAGTGCTTATTTCCAATGGAATTTATATTATATGATTGTTGAACAAAACGAAAATCCTCCAGCTATATTCCTGACTCCCCCAGCCCTGGCCACAGAGGAAGACTATTTCTAAGGCTAATTATTATTATTTTCATTCTTTGGGTTGCTTTCATTGTCACAAGGAATGTCTGCAAATTTCAGCTGATTTTCACTTTAACCTACAATAAGTTTCAGGTCAGTGCACAGACTTACCATAACAAGGTACCCACTCCCGAAGCAAGACTGTGTCATATGCCGAAAATGACTCCTTGCCTTAGACTCAAATTGAGGGCTTCTGGACGGCCCGGTACAGATGAAAGTGCAGAGAAATGGACCTACAGGGTAGACTGAACAGAAAAATGGAGTCCTTTTTGACCTATAGCAAAATAAGCCAGTGTTTACAGAAAGCTGATGGAAATCAACACTGAATATTCATTGGAAGGATTGATGCTGAAACTGAAGCTCCAGTACTTTGGCCACCTGATGCAAAGCATTGGAAAAGACCCTGATGCTGGGAAAGCTTGAGGGCGGGAGGAGAAGAGAGCGACAGGATGAGATGGTTGCCTGGCATCACCGACTCAATGGACGTGAGTGTGAGCAAACTCTGAGATAGTGAAGGACAGGGAAGCCTGTGTGCTGCAGTCCATGGGGTGGAAAAGAGTTGGACAGGACTTAGCGACTGAACAACAACAACATGTAGATGAAGTCTGTATAAGCCTTTCTACTAATAGGAAGGGTTAGCCATAAAAAAAAGAACAAAATAATGCCATTTGCAGCGCAACAGATGGACCTAGAGATTATCATACTAAGCATGGCTTTGCGACTGAACAAGTCAGACAGAGAGAGACAAATACACAATATTACTCGTGTGGAATCTAATTTTTTTAAAAAATACATAAATGAGCTTATTTACAAAACAGAAGCAGACTCACAGATTTCAAAAACAAATTTATGGTGCGCAAAGGGGAAACGAGGGGGAGGATAATAAATTAGGAGTTTGGGATTAACATACCCGCACTACTATATATAAAATAGATGACCAACAAGAACCTGCTCTATAGCACAGGGAACTTTACTCAATATTCTGTAATAATCTATAAGGAAAGAGAGTCTGAAAAGGAGTGGATATATGTATACGTGTAACTGAATCATTTTGCTGTGCACCTGAAACAAAACACTGTAAATCAACTATACTCCAATAAAATTTAAACAAAAAAGAGTAACTAACATTTAGTGATCATTTGCTTAGCAGTAGCCACCAGTGCTTCCATGCAGTAACTCATATGTTTCACACACGAGCAAGTGAGCTCTGAGATGAGCTGACTGGGCCACGTGGCTGCAGTGGGAAGCTGCGGCCCAGGACGTGTGTCCATTCACTGGGTGTTTCTGGCGCCCAGGGCAGTACTGGGGGCACTTGGCAGGTTGCCAGATGTTTGCTGAATCTCCCTCCTGGAACCTCACCTAGAATGGACTGCTTCCTTCTGCAAGATGGGGGTGACTAGTCTGTCTGTCTTCTGGCTGTCTTTTCTCATGAAGTCATTTTGATGAATTAAGCCTTCACTAACCAAATGCACTCTTTTTTTGTGTGTGCCTTGCCACATGGCTTTCGGGATCTCAGTTCAACCTGGGATTGAACCCAGGTCCTGCACAGTGAAAGCCTGGGATGCTAACCACTAGGCAACCACGTGCGTGTGTGTGTGCTAAGTCACTTCAGTCGTGTCTTGACTCTTTGTGACTCCATGGACGGTAGCCCGCCAGGCCCCTTTGTCCATGGGATTCTCCAGTCAAGTGCTGGAGTGGGTTGCCACGCCCTCCTCCAGGGGATCTTCCTGACCCAGGGATCGAACCCGTGTCTCCTGCGGCTCCTGCACTGTAGGCGGATTCTTTACTGCTGAGCCACGGGGGAAGCCCACTAGGCTAGCAGGTCCACCACTGTGTCAGTGGATTGCGCAGCAGTGTCGGCAGAGAGAAGACACCCATCCACGTGTCCTGGATGGACAGACAGTTGACACCCCTCAGGGATTTGTCTCACTGGTGTCTGACACAGGGCTCGGTGATTAGACACGGCAGGGTGCTGAGAAGGCGAGGTTGGTAATTGGTCACAGGGACACCTTCTCCTATGGACTGTTTGTCCTTTCCACACCTGAATTACTAAAACAGGAAAGCTTTGTGGAGGGCTGCAGTAGCAAGAGCAAGATAAGATAAACTGCTTTTTAAGTTTGTTTTCTGACCTGTGCTGATGTCCTCACTTTGGTACAAAGGTGAAAACCCCATGGTATCAGGGAGAAGCCAGTAAGATTAAGCACTGGATCTTATTTTTCAAAAGGGAATTTAAATGTTGAAATTAGTCAGGGAGTGGTTGTGGGCCCTGAGAAATATGCAGGGGAAACGGCTCAGCATAGTCCAAAAGGGCTGAGCAAGGATGTTTATTAGGCTTTTCAGACCATGGGGAAATAAAACAGCCCCAATTATTTTATTAGAATCAACATAATCTTCATTTCTTATAAATTACACGAAGTTTAAATTTTATCATAACAGAATCTTAGAAGCTTCCCTTAGAGGTCACTGGCCTCCCCAACCAGAAGGAAGAAGTTACATTAATGACTATCTTACATGCACCATGCTTTTAGTAAGAAGCTGCTTGAGGGTATGTCATGGCAGGAAGACAGTCTAACAGTCTCTTCTTTCTATCGCTCCTAATTTGCTCACATTTCCCTCTTAGCTGCTCCCTGGGTTTTTCAAGGTTTATTTTTGGTTCCCGTAACAAGTCCAGTCATTCCCTGAGGACCAGGGTTTTAATTTTTGCGAGGGACGAAGAGGTTACTCTCCAAAGACTAAGGCACTTTCTTGGTAGCAGGATGATGGTTCCCATGGAAACAGTTATGGAGGTTGTTTGAATTACGGGGCCTGGCTGCCAAAACAAAACCAAAAGGAAAAGGAAGGAAACTGACTGTGTCTGAAGGTTTACTAAAAACAGCTGCTGGAGTGCCCTGGAACCTGGGGCTGCTCACCCAGGAGGCCTCAGACACCAAGCCCAGCCTGGACCCCACTCGTGTGTCGCAGAGACGGCCGGTGGAAACTGGCCTTTCCTGTTGCCCTCTGCTTCTGTCCTCTGGACACTTTCTGGAAGGCACCCACCTGCAGGGCCAGCGCCAGGCAGCAGCCCTGCCCTGTGAGCCCCAAGTTCAAGCGGACAGCTGGCCTCTCCACAAACATTTACACAAGAAACCGGGCCCAATGGGCGTTTTTTCCTCTAAGTTTCCTTCCTTCTAGAGGCAGTTATTAGTACAATGGGTTTTACATTACAATAAGGGGAAGAGCAGGGCTTATACCCCAGCTTTGCCTTTTACTAGTTTTGTTCTCTCAGCTATTAATGTATTCACTCAGGGGCTGACTCCCTGGGCTCCCAGGAGGACCAACCAGGTCCCCAGGGCTTTGTGGACGCACCCGCCCAGGTGTGCGGAGCACTCAGCCCTGGTCATCACTGAGCCCCAAGCAGGATGGCTCTGCTCAGGGCCCAGTCAGAAGGGGCCACGGGGGCTGCTGGGAAAAGCCTGCCTTGCAGCAGATTACTCTAACTGCCCTCAAATAAAAGCCCTGGGGGCTGGGCACTGAGCCGCTCAGACGCCAGGGCTTCCATCTTCTTGCTAGAAATGGGTGCTCGGGACCCTCCCCAGACCCCGCCTCACGGGGCCTGCTGCAGGCTGAGGGGACCAGCCCCAAGGGGACAGGTCGGGTTCCCAGGTGAGTCCGTGTCAGCCCCACGGGACAGGGGAGGAACTCAGGCCGCGGGGCCAGCATGAAGGTGGTCAGGTAGGGGTCACCCCAGCTTGTTTTTATTTCACTTGGGGGTCCCCTGGGGTCACCTCTGGCAGTCTCCCGCTTTCCATTTCTCCTGCCCTGTCTTCCCTGCTTGCATGTTTTAAAATCCCCCATGTCTTCTTTATTCCTGCCTGTAGAACACTCCCCACCAGCACCAAGAGGTCTTCAGAAGGGACGGCAGTGGGGGGGGGGCGGCCAGGAGTCAGTGTCATTCGTGCTGGCGTCCCAGTGATCAAGGGCTGGTGGGGCCCCAGTGTTTGGTGGTCAGACTCTTGATTCCAGGGCCACAGAATGAAGTTCTGGAATCACAGGGTCTGTGGGGAGGGCACGAGGAGGCTCGCTTGTCCATGGGGTCGAGGCCGTGGGGTCGAGGCCCGAGGCTGTGGTGAGATGGGCGGGTGTGAGCACCCAGCTGGGAGCAGTGGGACAGCCACATTTAGTGTGTATTTATTTATTTAACGTGGGTTTCTTTGTTTAACATGCATTTTTTTTGTTTAACGTGGATTTATTTCCAGCTTTTTCAGCTTCACGAACCTGGTAACCTTTCAAAATTGTCACCTTTCAGAGGCAGCAGTCTTATCCCACATTTCCAGACCTGGTTCAAAGAAATTTGAAAATTCGTAATCATCTTCTGAGCCAGTTTACCCTCCAAATACATACAAACTTAGTCTCCTTGTCTGTGGAGTGTATTCCTGGGACCCCAGGTGCCTTCATTTGTTGCTTTATTTACCTATAGCACCGCTTACTTTATAGTCCACCTTCTCCAACACCTTTAGTCCCAATGTTTGTCCCTGAAATTTAAATTTATGAAGGATTCAGATTGAAACCTTTGGGGGCCCAGGGGCAACGAGTTTTCCAAGACTCAAGGCTGCCTCCTTTTAGAGAGGAATGGTCCTCCCTTCTCACTGTCCTCCTGATGGCTTCACTCATCACCTGGGGTGATGAGACAGGAAATCCTGACCTGTTCACGTAGGTCTAGATTATGGTCCATTTCACAGATAGCTGCCCAGAAATGGGGCTTCAGTGGAAAGCAGAATGTGATTTTGTTGTTCAGTTGCTAAGTCATGTCTGATTCTTTGTGACCCCATGGACTGCAGCACACCAGGCTTCCCTGTCCTTCACTATTTCCCGTAGTTTGCTCAAACGCATGTCCATTGAGTTGATGATGCCATCAAAATGGGGTGTAGCACTTTTTATTTCCATTAAGGCTCTGGGGAAATATGAAAAATGGCCTAAATTTTATCTTGATTAGGTATTACTTATAGTATATTGGTTTAACTTGAGCTTTCTTTTAATAGGATTGTGTGATTTGTTTTGTGTTTAAGGCCACTGATTAAAATTTTATTCTTTAACACTGGCAGTGGGTGATAGTGTTTCATCTCCTCCCCAGACCAATGGGCCTCTTCAGTCCCTTTTTCTTTGAATTTGGCTACCTATAAGAATGCATCTCTCCTCTCTGTTGTTCTGCAATTGGATGGAATCACCCACCTGCCGATTCATACCAGATTGAGGTCTCTCATGTCCCAAGTGTGTTTGCAGCGAAATTCTAAACAAACATCCCGGCTCCGTTGTGATGCTCCCTGCGGTCCAGCCTGCGACACATTGGTCTCTGTACTCCTGTCCCCCGCTCCCTGCACTAGTCCTGGGGGTTCACGTCGGGACCACTGTTCACAAGAGGAGCCTTCTGAGAGGGTGCATGGTTTTCCCACTGTCACGGTTAGTTAACTAGGGCCTCATCAATAACGACTGTCTGCCTTCCTCTGCAGGCATGAACGCTGCTGTCCGGGCCGTCGTGCGCATGGGGATATACGTGGGCGCCAAGGTGTACTTCATCTGTGAGGTCAGTGTCGTGTCTCGTCCCGCTTTCTCTGTGGGCCTCGTCCCTGTCCAGGGCTGCTGACCACAGGCAAGGGGTGATGGGCACACAAGGTACCAGCAGGGGAGCCCAGGTACCAGGAGAGCCTCCTGGGGATGCTGGGGTCACACCCCCTGGTCTAGATGCACGTCTGTGAGATTTGTCTTAGGGAGCAGGGCTCCTAATAAATAAATGAAACAGGGCTCAAAATGCCATTTTGACATCAACTTATTAGATTAAGGATCTCAAGCTGGTCGTATTTATTTGTTCCTATCCCTATAGATAAATTCACTGAAAATGCAGCCTGAATGTGAATAAACATTAAGGTAAATGGGAGAAAGCAGCCTCTTTGAACTTTTCATCATAAATGTAAAACCCAGGCTACCTCCCTAGTGTCTGTTTATGCCTTAACTTCAAAATGGAGCACCTGAAAGCAAACAGCAGGGATGGTTGATTATCCTGTTTTTGAGGTCCTGGCAGCTTAGAAGTAAGTTGTGTTTGTCGGGAAGGCACACCTGTAGCTTTGACCACATGGTTTATTTCAACAACTATTAGAAAAAATAACTTATCATTAGTTTTTAAATTCATAAAATATAATAAAACTTTCTAAAAATGGAAATTAGAGAATGGTTTTTTAAAATTGCTTAATTCTTCCCAAATCACTGTTAGCATTTCATTCTGATTCCTCCTAGTAGTATTATGTTAAAGACTGGAAGGAAATATTTACGTTATTAACATCATAGCAAATATATTTTGTGTACTGTATGTTTTACCTGCCACTATGTTGTAACAATTTTCTATGTCTGTAAAATTCCATCAACCTGATGTCTCATCATTTACCTCGTGTTCTCATGCTACCGAAATTTATATAGATCACCACCCATTTTTCAGCTCTCCTAACACAGCAAGCCCTAGATTAATATTTGAAGCCGCGCTATACTTTGCATCATTGCTGTGATCCCAGGATACAGCATCTGGCCAGGTTAAAAGGGATGGTTCTCTTACAGGTCCTGCCAAAGTGGTCCTTTGTTCCCTCTCTCGCCCACTGCCCTTTTGTTTTATTTTGCTTTGGGGCGGGGTTGTGTGCCTTAGAACTTGAGTGTGGGCCCCGCAGCCTGGGCTGATAGGAGTTCCTGATGTGTGAACACCACAGTTAAACCTGTCCTGGGGGCAGAGCCCCCTCAGATCTGGCTTTTCTGTTACGTGTAATAATGTTGTTTCAGACTCACTGGAGATGAACAGTCCTCCAGCTTCTGGTTCCAGCATGTTCCCCAGGAAGCCTTTGATTGCCTGGCCAGCTGTCCTCCTAGTTTCCTCCCTTGGTGAGGGTGGTGGTGGGGTGTAGTTCCGTCCCTCCTGGGATCTTTAAGCCCGCCTTGCCAGAAGGTGAGGGAAATCAGTTGAGTTACTTCATTGGAGAACCTGAGGAGTTGTGGGTGGTACACTTCCTCTGTGTCACTTCTCAGTCACTGGCGGGGCTGGGACAGGAGCTGGCATGCACAGCAAAGCAGTGATGGAGGCGTGTCTCACCCCCAGGCTTTGTTACCTTGGAGACGGTTTTGGGTCCTCCTAAGATGAGGGGCATTTCGTGAGCCAGGGACGCTGCTCAACATCCCGCGTCCACAGGGCTTGATGCTGAGGGCTGGTGACGCCCTGCCTTCAGCCAGGGGCCGCACCTGTGTCTGGTGTGACTGTGGGATGGTGGGGAGAGGGTGTCTGTGGGTACTGGAACCCACACTGTAACTGCTCAACTTGAAGTCGCCCTTCTCAGGCTGAGGGTTTTCGTTTGTCTCTAATTGGCACCGTGTCCTGCGGCTGTGTCTGTATTCAGGGGATATTTTGGTGTACCCAGACATACACCTACCAGACTTTGTACTTTGCTTAATGAAGGAATTGAAGTGTATCAGGTGGCCTGGGCCTCCACACACCTGGGCTTCCTTCAAAGGAGGTGTGAGGTCTCTCTGGAGGAGTCTTGACACCCAGAAGCCGCTTTCCTCATGGGTAACGGAGTCCTCTGCTGACGCCCTTGGGCCGAGCTCTTCATGACCTCTCAGGGTGGGGGTGAGGGGGCGCGAGGGCACAGTGGGCCCCCGGGAGCTCGGCATCCTGCCCTCCCTCGGGTGGGCCGCAAGGCCTCCTGAGTCTGAACAGACCCCCTTCACAGGAGCAGGGCATTCTGCAGTTCCTCGGTCAGGAAGAAGTCAGAGAGAACCCTGGGCAGAGCTGTACCGGTGACTCTAATTCTCATAATAATCACTTTATGGGCATCTTGGTGTCCAGCTGAGTGCTGCCTTTCGGGGTCGGCACTACGAATGACCAGAACTTGAGGGCCTTACATTCTGGAAGGAAATAGAAATAGAAATAGGTGGGTACGGTTGAACCAAAATTGCCTCTTTGGAGGTGATGCCATGTTTCTCATGACACCCCTCCCCCACCCCAAAAGGAGAGCGATTCTGGTGAATGGGGCCTGTTCTTTCCACCCCTGTGGAAGGGAGTCCTTGGGGTCAGCCTCCTCTCAGGGCCCACTTGAGACAGGAGTTCTCAGTCGGCTTTGATCCAGGGCCTGGGCATGAATGGTATCAGTACCATCACCCTGAATACAGTCATCCCTCACTGCAGGTGTGAGGATGAGGACCCTGCAATTCTGAATCCAAAAATCTCTGAAGTTTGCCTAAGTTCATTTGGGCAGCAGTCCTTGATGGAGCTGCCTGTGACAGTGCCCGCCGCCTAGCATGACTGTCCCAGGATGTGGGTAAGGCCTGTTCACACTCCCGACGGCGCCAGGTGACCGGGACATTCGTGCTGCTGCTGAAAACCCCAGCTTCTGAGTCCCGCACGTCTCTGACCTGCAGGCCAGCGGGAACGTTTGAGGGCCCACGTCCATAGCCAAGTGACAGGAGATCCACATGCTCACCTTCTGGGCCTGTTTCCTCGTCCATCACCTTCTGCACTTGGAAGGACTCTCTGCACAAACCAGGCAGGGGTCATCATGTTCTAGGTGCCGCTGACTCTGCTGGTTGTGGCCAGGTGCAGAATCGGGGGCTCGGATGATTCACCTCCCTGTGGACCATCTCAGGACTGTGGACATCCATGTGTCTGGGTCACGTCCCGACAGACACGGCTTCTTTCTTGGCTGTAGCACTGCTGGCACCTGCAGGATTCAGGTGTGGCGAGCATGGCTGGGCTGTGTATGCTGGTTAGAGCATCCCTGCCTCAGCCCCTTGGAAGCCAGGCCACCCCCAGTCTACAGCAGTGACAGCCAGAAATGTCTCTAGAAGTCAGCAGTTGTCCCCTGGTTGGGGACCACTGTCCTGTACCCAATAGGGCTCAAATTTAGAGAATGAGTTCGTTTTTTAAAGCATCATTTGGTAACTTATCCAACACATTTTCCCAAAGCTAGTTGAGTTTCTAAGTTTAGCTGGAAATTTGGAGGTTGCCAACATCAAAACAGTTAAACAGGTCCGCATCAATTATTGAAATGAAGGTGCTTTGGCTTTTCTTGGGCAGAAAGAATGTGGGAAGGATATTGATCAGAAAACACTGGTATTTCTGCTGAGGGTCTGGCACGGACGTGTTCTGTCTGGCTGCCACAGGGCTTGCTGTAAATCTGGGACGCGTCTACGTGTGGTGCATGCCAGCCCTTGGGCGCCTTCCGGGAGGGATGGGGCGGGGTGTGGATTAACCCATTCTCTCCACCTAGCCTGCTGTAGATTTGTGTTTTCTCCTTCTTAAGATAGGACTTTTCCTTAGAAACGTACAGGTGCCTTCAGCTTCTTGGAGGCAGTGAAGACAAGTGCATCACGTGCCTTTTGCTCAGGGTGGACCGTCCCAGGTCTAGGTGGATAAAAAGTGGAGCAGGGAGAGTCCGTATGTTGCCTGCTGCTCTGGTTTTGGCTGTGGAAATGGTCTCGTTGTGTTTCATTCAATATACAAGCTCAAAACGAGATGCTCGTTTTCTCGAAGATGGCTTCCCTGACAGCTCAGTTGGTAAAGAATTCACCTGCAATGCAGGAGACCCTGGTTCGATTCCTGGGTCGGGAAGATGTGCTGGAGAAGGGATAGTCTACCCACTCCAGTATTCTTGGGCTTCCCTTGTGGCTCAGCTGGTAAAGAATCCACCTGCAGGAGACCTGGGTTCGATCCCTGGGTTGGGAAGATCCCCTGGAGAAGGGAAAGGCTACCCACTGCAGTATTCTGGCCTGGAGAATTCCATGGACTGTATAGTCCATGGTGTCGCAAAGAGTCTGACACGACTGAGTGACTTTCACTTTTCCCAAAGATTTCCTGGTGGCTCAGATGGTAAAGAATCAGCCTGCAATTCAGGAGACCTGGGTTCGATCCCTGGGTCAGGAAGATCTCCTGAAGAAGGGAATGCCTATCCCCTCCTGTATTCTTGCCTGGAGAGCCCCAGAGGAGATGGACAGAGGAGCCTGGAGGGCTATAATCCACAAGGTCACAAGGAGTCAGACATGACTGAGGGACTAACACTTTACCGAAGATTAAAAAAAGTCACCATTCTGGTTATAGCTCTTTAACTATGACTAATGCAAAAGTCTTCCTCTTTAAAGGAACTCTTAGCGGCTTGCCCTGCTCAAGCCCAGCATTTGTGAATATCAGGGTTCACCCATCATCCTCTACACATTGAAGACAAGCTGGAAGTGGAGCTTCACTTTAAGCAGCTGATGTTATTATTACAGACAATACATTATAAGTGCATTAGGCGAGGCAGGACTTTGAACTATAAAAGAACAGTGACATCAGAGCAAGACCAGCAGTTAATGTTCTCGTCTCGCCAGCCGTCAGAGGAGGTCCAGTGAGTGGCTTTCTCACCGGAGCTCGGGGCCCCTCAGACCAGCTAGCAGTCTGAACTGCACTCACCTGGGGCCTGAGCTTCCCAGCCGGATGTTGTAGGAGCATGAACAAGCTTTAGAGGAACCCCGTCTCCCTTCCTCGCCTCCATTTAACACTTTATTTTCTTCTTGGATATGATGAACTGTCCACTTTCACAGTTTTTCAAGTGAGAATTGCCACGTTGTGACTAAACAGCAACAAAGCTCACTTTCCCAGGCAGGGCAGAGCGGGCCGACTTGCCCAGAAGCCCAGGCTCTGCTTTGTAGTGGGGGGGCTCACCCCGCAGGGGATTCGAAGCTGGAGGGAGGGGGACACAGGTGACTGTGATGGTGTCCTGTGGTCCTGGGCCATGCGGGCACGGCGGATGGTGACACCGCTGCCCACACAGAGAGCAGGTTAGAAGGTCTGCTTTGAGGACACGCCTGTCCTTTTCTCTCACCCGTGGTCACTGCCTCTGCCTGCCCCCTCAACAGTTCCGTGAAGGCCAAGGAGATGACCACAGTCCCATTGTCTCATCTCCTTGAGGTTTTTACACTTCCTGTTTCTGCATTTTAACTTCCTTAAAGACAGAACTCCTTAACCACTAACTAAAAACAGCCACAGTGGTGCTGGGAGGTAGGCAGAAGCTTCGCTGGGTGGCTGAGAGGGAGGCAGTGCTGCCTGGCCCTTCGGCCGACATGCCCCGTGCCAGGTCGGTCCATCTCCTTAAGTTAATTCACAGCAGGCCGGTGACCTGGGGGACGCAGCAGGAGACCCACCTTCTCGGCAGGAGGCTGACTTGTGGCCACCTGGTGTAGTGACCCATCACAGCCCTGAGCATGAAAGTGTTAGTTGCTCGGTCATGTCTGACTCTTTGCGACCCCATGGACCATAGCCCACCAGGCTCCTCTGTCCATGGGATTCTCCAGGCAAGAATACTGGAGTGGGTAGCCATGCCATCCTTCAGGAGATCTTCCTGACCCAGGGATTGAACTCGAGTGTCCTGCATCGGCAGGCAGATTCTTCACCGTCTGAGCCATGAGGGGCACCTCTGTAACCACACGCTGCTCCCCACCAGGGCCGAGCAGAATCCTTTGTGTGTGACCTGGCTTGACCCCCACGCTGTAGGCATCACTCCCTTGGCCTCAGACCGTCGAACGCTAGCTCTCATTTTAGTGCTCAAGTTGCAAAAATGATCGTGTCTCCCCCTGCCTCCGCCCCACCCGCTGATATCACTAATTAAGCACATAAGTCACTGAGATAAGAGGGCTGGCTTTATCCTGCTATGACTTTTGGTTTACCAGGAACTGTGTATTATGAGCTTTGGCTTAGAAATCTAATAACGCCAGAGGGCTCAATAAATCACATCGGTTTATTATCAGTTTTCAAAAGCACAAAGTGCAGGGCTGTGCCGTGACTGTCCTGTTCCAAGTTGCTGAGAATTTTGGAGTTGACCACATCTCACCGAGGACAAAGCCAAGGGCGTTTTCCCCTAAGCTGTGAAGTCAGCAAGCAGGGGTGATGGCTGGTCCTCTGGACTGGAGTGTCTGAGCCTTTAGGACCTGGTGGGGCTGCGCAGGCCCTGGGCCTGGGTGTGGGGAGTATGTGGTCTCAAGGTTCGGCACTGACTCTCCTGCAGATGAATAGAACCATCGTTCCTGCACCTCGAAAGCCGTCCCTGTGGAGAGCTGTCCCCGCCCGCCTCTCTGGTGCCCACAGCTGGTCCAGCACCATGGACTTGTTGGCCCTTGAGCAGTTCAGAGCCGATCTGTGTGCTGGCTCTCAAATGCTATACATGAGAAGCTTTATTTACGATGAACTGACTTGGGAAACCTTCATTCTGTGGGAAACAAACGTGGGTGTTTGCTCAAGACCCCTGGAGAAGCGTCTGAATGTAGGTGGTTACAGTATCCAGGAAATACTTTTGAAGCCCGGTAAGCTTTTTAGCAGTTGTCTCCTCTGGTCCTTGAAAGGCTTGCCATTCAAACCATGTTGCTCCCCAAAGAGTCCAGGATTTAGGAAAAGCACTGCCAAGTTGAGAAGATATGAGGACCCATGTGACACTTTTCTTTTAGAAAAGAAACAGCCTAGTCTGAACGGAGCAGAGCCTCTTACCTGGCTTCAGGGCAGAGTTGGTCTCAAAGCTTCTGTATAAAAGAAGTTAGCTAATTCAGTGGACTACAAGTAGAAGGGACTATTAGACATCTTCTTTTTAAGAGTAGTCAGAAAAATGAAGGCCAAGTTGCCACCAGGTAGAGTTAAAATACCAGTAACTTTCCTTCACTTTCATCTTTGTCTTCAATTTGTATAATTATTGCAAATATCTTTTTTTTTTTAAGTTTTATTAAGGTGCAATTGATACACAAAGGACTCTACATAGTAAATATCTAAAATTTGAGTCTGGGCTTTTGCAAACACAGGTGATACCATCCCCACACCAAAGAAATTATACCTCCCAGAAAATAAGGTAAATTAATACATTTTTAGGGGCTTTCCTAGCAATCCAGTGGTTAGGACTCTGTACTTCCACTGCAGGGGGCACAGGTTTCGAGCCCTGGTCAGAGAACCAAAATCTGGCAAGCCTACAGGCATGACCAAAAAATAATTTTTAAAAGCCAACTTTGTCGTAGCCCAAGATTGGAATTTTGCTCTGGGTCTTTAAACAGCACTCATGAGATTTCTTTTAAGAGAAAACCACCCAGGTGACCAGCTTTTACACTATTAGAACATGTTTAACAGATGCTTAGAAATACCCCTACGTGTGGCACCATCTACTCCATAACCAGCTGGGAGACTGTGCCAGTTTTGTTCAAACTTATCTGACAGTGAGTTAAGGTGGCTTCAGAGCCTCGGACGTGATCGGTATTGGACTGGATCAGACAGCTGAGGGTCTCCTGGGTCATTTTATGACCAGCACCAACGAGATGGTGTTACTTTTGGTCCAAAACTAAGCAAGCTTCAAAGGTTTTACAGTTTGTTTTTCTTGTGTGAGTCATAGAACTGGCTCGGAAAGGCAGATTCTGAAAGAGAATTTTAGAAAATATTTTGGGCTTTGGCTACTTTGGAATAAGTATTCAACCTTGTAAGGAGAGTTGAAAAAGCTCATCAGAACTGATAAATTACAGTAACATCTGTGTAAAACTAGTCTTCCTGTCTCAGTAACATCTTCCATGTTACCAAAAGACAATTTAAAACCGCAGTAGGTAGTTCTTCTTCAGATGTTCCATGGTCCTAACAAGTTTGCAGTTAACAGGGTGAGTCACTTCCTATGGCCCAGCCCATGGGCACAATGAGAGGTTTGGAGAGCAACACTGGCAAGCTCATCCCTTATTCCTTAGTCACTTTCTTTATTGTGTGTATCTAGGCTGCACAAAATAACCAAACCCTTTCTGGAGAACATTTTATGTCTCAGAATAAGTGTTATGGTCTGTAGAACAGTTTTCCATGTTCTTACTCTAGGAGCAGAAGGATTTGCAGATTTTTTTTGTTTGTTTAATTAAATCCGTATTTAAATTCTCAGAAATCATCAACTCCCAACAGGGCGGTTTTCAGCAGCATACCACCAAAGTGTTGGAATTTCAGCTTCAGCATCAGTCCTTCCAATGAATATTCAGGACTGATTTCCTTTAGGATTGACTAGTTAGATCTCCTTGCAGTCCAAGGGACTCTCAAGAGTCTTCTCCAGCACCACAGTTAGAAAGCATCAGTTCTTCAATGCTCAGCCTACTTTATGGTCCAGCTCTCACATCCATACATGACTACTGGAAAAACCAAACCATAGCCTTTTACCGACCTCTCCCATCTATCACCTATCAATTACCTCCTACCTAGCTTGCCCAGCACCTGCCGTCTATGATCTATCCACCATCTGCTAGCTGCCTGTCTGTCCTCTGTTTTTAATATTCTGTGGAAACAAGCTCCCTGGAGTACCGTAGAAGGGGAGAGGGCCTGGTTTTGCATCCGCTTCTGGAGCAGCAGAGTGCCCTGCAGGCCAGCGCCTGCCTCAGGTAGCTGACATACCAGGACACAACTGAAATAGCACCTCTGATAAGCGCTCCCTCTCCTCGAGGAGGCCTGGATCGCATCACACTCAGGCTTATCACCCTCGCCTTCCCGGGTGACAGCCACACCCGGCTCAGGGCTTTCAATGGAGCAGGCTAAAAACGTACACCCTCTGTGGTTTCCAGAAAGAGAGAAGGGAGATGGGGACAAAAAAATAAAAGTGATCCTTGGAGTCAGCCCGAGATGTGTCTGGAGGAAATGCCACTTCTTCAGCGTGAAGGCAGGGCTGTGGGTACCCCTGTCCCAGCCTGTCCTGAGGCTGAGGAAGCATCGTCATGTGTGTAACCCTAGACTAGACACACACTTGCAGGTGTGTATGTATTTATGTACAATATTGATGTATAATGTGCTATATATAATGTATGTAATTATACTGTCTATAATGAAATGAAAGCGTTAGTCGCTCAGTCATGTCCGACTCTTTGTGACCCCATGGACTGTAGCCCACAGGCTCCTCTGTCCATGGAATTCTCCAGGCACAAATACTGGAGTGGGTTGCCATTCCCTTCTCCAGGGATAGAAATCCACAACAATAATTATTATAAACTTTTCTAAACAGCCAATACCTTTTCCTTTTCAGGGGTAAAATGCCCTGGAAAGTGAGTCACGTAGACAGAGATGCAAGTGAACATTTCCGTTGTTGTTGATCTTGTATATTCTGTGGGGAAAATGGGCTGCATTTAGAGTTGAAAGGTCACTGTCTCTGGTCTTCCGGCCAAACGTTCATAGCTGTCCAGATCCACTTGGGGTCTCGCCCAGGGTCGTGAGCTGGCACCAGCCCCAAGGTGAGGCGGATGGAGGTGGGTGGCATCAGCTATGCCTTCAGACCCTGTTCACGTGCCTGGAGAGTCGTGGATCCTCCCAGGTTACCGAGCAGATGTGTTCCTGTACTCGGTGTGATTGACACTACTGTTCTGAGCAAGTTTGTGTGGAATCACCAATGGTGTTGGGGTCATTCTGTCCCTTTTCAACCTCTTGGGAGCCAGTGGACAACAGGCAGAATGCCTCTCTCTCTGTAGCACCCTGGATTAGTCTGGGCAGACATCCCGTTACTGGGTGTGACATTTGAGAGGCTCTCCCACAGTTCCGCACCTGGGAAGAGCATTAGCATCGCCCCTGTAACTCGTGTCACACTGTCTCCTGAGTTTCGGGCTCCTAGAAACTCAGCTTCATTGTCACTGGTGTTTCTGTTTTACGTCGCTCATGGATCGGTTAATGTGTCAACTCAGTCGAACTTGGTCTTAACGCTGTCCTTCCCTCCTCAGGGCTACCAGGGCATGGTGGACGGCGGCAGCAACATTGTGGAAGCCGACTGGGAGAGCGTCTCCAGCATCCTGCAAGTGGTATGTGCTGCGCTGGTCCTCCTCGGTTCTCTGAGTTCTCTCTGGTCTGAAACCTTTCCTGCTTGTATTCCAGGAACACTTAAAACAGGTGAATGTGCTGCCTGGCATCATGGAAAGAATACGTTCTTAATTTTCCATTTAATTTTTTTTTAAAAAAGCTTTGCGTCATGCACACTGAGGAATTACCCTTGCAAGAACAAATTGTGTTTGATGGCTAGTGGTACTTGTGAGGATTTTTTTTTTTTTTTTTTAGAGCAGATCAGTGTTGAGACAGTTTTAGTTTGTTGGTGCTGTGTGTTTAGTGGTGCATCTCTTTGCCTGTTGGGTTTGGGGCACTGTTTGGCATCAGTGACCGTGGCCTGGGAAGGCCCCTGACCGGTAGCCTCTGAGGGCTATGGCTTTAGTGGGGACACAGCATCTCCCCTGACTCAGGGCTGACTTCCTTGGTGTGCACAATGATGAGGTAATTACAACTGCAGGCGAAACAGTTCTTACACGGAATTGAAAAGAAGCCTGCCCAAATATGTCATGCCCAATAAATTCCGGGAACAATGCAGCTCAGTGAAGGCTCCAAGTCAATTAAGAAATAAAGAGATTACGTGGAAAGAATGGACTTCATGAAAAGTGTTTTACTTGCGGTTTGATCTTTTGAAATGTATGTGTTAATATTAATCTGTGACTTGTCTTGAGTTTTTTAGAATTTTTATTGGCATATAGTTGTTCTACAATGTTGTGTTTCTGCTGTGCAAGGTGAATCAGTTATAATAGGTATACATAGACCCCCTCTTTTTTGGGTTTCCTTCCCATTCATGTCACCAAGAGCATTGGGTAGAGTTCTCTGTGTTATACAGTAGGTTCTCAATAGTTATTTTAAACATGGTATCAGTAGTGTATATGGGTCAATCCCAATCTCCCAGTTCATCTCCCCCTCTCTCACCGTAATCATAAGTTTGTTCACCACACCTCTTACTATTTCTGCCTTGCAAATAAGTTCATCTGTATCATTTTTCTAGATTCCTTGTATAAGCAGTACTGTCTTTGTTTTTCTCTTTCTGACCTCACTCTGTAATACAATCTCTAGTCTATCCACTTGTCTGCAAATCACATTATTTCATTGCTTCTTATAGCTGACTATATTCCATTGTATATATGTACCACATCTTTATCCATTCCTCTGTAGATGGACATTTAGGTTGCTTCCATGCACTGGATATTGTAAATATTGCTGCAATGAAAATCGGGCATGTGTTTCTTTGTGAATTATTGTTTTTTCCCCAAATACGCCTAGGTGTGGTTTTGCCATATCACACAGGAACTGTTCTTCATTTCTTCAGGAACCTCCACAATGCTCTCCATAGTGGCTGCACCCGCTTACACCCTACCAAGAGTGTAGACAGACTCCTCATCCCCCAGGCCTTCTGCAGCTCTTATTCTCTGTAGATCTTTTTGATGATGGCCGTCCTGAAAGGTGTGAATGGTACCTCATTGTAGTTTTCATTTGCATTTCTCTAATAATCAGTGATGTGGAGTATCTTACCATGCTCTTTTTATTTGGGTGAGTATCATTGGCTTATTGGAAGATGACCCTGTTGTGATCTTTTCTGATGATTTACTCCAGGAAATATATTGAGCACAGGTCTCATTTCTAGCCCTGATGACTCTAGAACATGAAGATCCCAGCAGCGCCTATTTTCAAGGTGTTGTTACAAACAGTGGTCACAAGGCAGCGGCATTTCTCCACGCCCAACTCTGGTTTCTCAGGAAGCTGACCTTAGGGAAAGTCCTGTTCCTGGTTGCCCCTTAGAGTGGATGTGTCAGAGGAACCCCCCAAGGCTGTGTCTCCTGACTTCTCCCCCTTACCCTTTGTCCCCCGAACACATCCCCATTCCTGCAACAGCAGTCTGGGGAGGGTGCTGTCATCCGTGGGTGGGGGGGCCCTCAAGAACGAGGCTGGAGGTGTGAACCCCACCAGCAGAGCCATGGAGCCCAGGGGACTGTCCAGAGCTCCTGCAGCCCTGAGGTCACCCCATCCTGTGGGGGCAGGAGGCCTGGACTCTGCAGGAGGGACTGCCCCCCGCATCCGAGACTGCAGCTCATGCAGAGGGTCCATCTGGGAGGGCTCGTGGGCCGGCATGTCCTCCCGCTCTCTCAGCCCAGGACGGTCCAGCCTGGGGACCCAAGTGCTCAGGCTCCAAGGGTGTGACCCCAGCCTGGGTCACCAAGGCCTGAGGGGGACAGAGCCTGCATTTCTCTTTCTTTTTTTCCTTTTTTCATGTTAATGTTTATTTTGAATGGGAGTATATAGGTGGTCTATAATGTTTGGCTTTTTTTTTAAGGTGTAACTTGATTACAAGTTAATCAGTAACTTGATCAAGTTAATCAGTAACTTGATTCACTTGTGCACAGTTGTGTACATGTTATTCTGGGTCTCTTCCCATGTCTGTTATTACAAAGTGTTGAGTAGGGTTACTTGTACTGATCAGTTGGTTTTTGTTGATTAACATAAACACACTAGTATTTATAAAATGATCTCAACCTAATTTCTTCCTGCCCAGCACCTTTCCCTTTTAGCAGCCATAGGTTGCTTTTGTAAGTCTGTGAGGCTGTTTTTGTTTTGTGAAGAAGTCATTTGTATCTGCGTTTTGATTTAACCTGGGAGTGATACATGGCATGTGACCTTCCCTGTCTCTATGACTTCACTTAGTATGGTCGGCTCTACTTCCTTTCTCATGGCTGGACATGGCAGTATTTCATCTCTTTCTGTGGCTGAGTAAATTGCATGTATTTGTACCCCATCTTATGTGCCCATTTGTCTGTCCTTCAGCACTTAGGTTGCTTCCCTTACTTGGCTGTTGTACATAGTGCTGCCATGATCACTGGGGCTCAGGTGTCTTTGTCTGGATCTCCCCCCAGCCTGGGAAAGCTGGATCACAAAGGACTTCGGTGCTCAGTTTTCTAAAGACCTTCCCTGCGGTCCCCATAATGCAGGTACTGATTTACCTTCCCACCAACAGTGTAGAAGGGTTTCCCTGATACACACCCTCTTTTACTCTTGCAGATTTTTTGTGATAGCCATTCTGACAGGTGTAAGGTGATACCTCACTGGACTTTTGACTTTCATTTCTTGAATAATCAGTGATGCTGACCATCTTTTCCCTGTTTTTATGGCCATCTATATGCCTTCTTTGCAGAAATGTCCGTTTAGATCTTTGGCCCATTTGTCTTTGCATTGTTTTTGTTGTTACTGAGTTGCATCAACTGTTTGTATGTGTTGGAGATGAATTCTTTGGGGGTAATATCCTTTTGCAAATATTTTTTCCCATTTTGATGGTTGTCTGTTTTATGGTTTCCTTGCTGTGCAAACTCTTTGAAGGGTAATTAGGTCCCATATATTAATTTCTGTTTTATTTTCATGATTCTGAGCTGTGGATCCAAAAAGAACTTGCTGCCATAAATTTCAAAGTGTGTGATAACCTGTATTTTTCTCAAGAGTTTTTATAGGATCCTTACATTTAGATCTTTCATCTATTCCAAGTTAATTATTGTGTGCGGGGTTAGGGAATCCTCTCATTTCATCCTGTTTGTAACTGTTTAAGGACCAGTACACTGTCCGCCCTGTGACTCTTCCCAGTTTAGGCTCCCAGCTTCTTCGTAGATGAGCTCTGTTTCCTCCACACCTTCTGTAGCGGTCCTTCTTGGCAGGCTTTTTTGCCAATGGCCATTCTGACCCATGTGAGGTGATGCCTTGTAATTTTGATGTGCATTTCTCAAAAATTTTAAATGATGTTGAAATTTTTTCTTGTGATTTTTTAAACAGTGTGAGTGACCCTTACCTCTTGTAATTGGCTTCTTGAAAGTTTGCCCTGTGTGAATTCTATTTCATTGACTACCCCAGGACATTTGTGGAGGGCAGGTGTTTTTTGTTTTTTTTTACTAACAGCCCTTTGAGGTAATAGTAACTCAGAGGTGTCTGACTCTTTGCGAGCCGATGGACTGTAGCCCACCAGGCTCCTCTATCCATGGAATTCTAAAGGCAAGAATACTGAGTGGGTTGCCATTTCCTTCTCCAGGGGATCTTCCCAACGCAGGGATCCAACGTGGATCTCCTGCTTTGTGGGCAGATTCTTCACCTTCTCAGCCATCAGGGAAGCCTACTATTACCAGACATTTCTAAGGATAAAAACAGGTCAACTTAAAAAGTATCAGCAGATACATGCTTGACTTTATCTTATCATCAGTAGACAGTACATTAGAATATGTAACAAATCCATGCACTTTTTCCAAAGGAATACCTGAGACAGAAGTAGCAGTAAAGTTATAAGTGACAGTCATCAATCAGGTGAAATAATTTAATGAAGCGTATCTCTCTCTGAGAGATGGGGACTGGGCAACCCCCTTAGGCCTGTGTCACTAAGAGCCCATCTGCACAGGGTTTGAAGTTGTTGCTGTTACCAGGCGGCAGCATCTTTTCATGCCCAACACTATTTTCTTTTTCCCTGGTAATTTCATTTTTATATTTTGTTGGAGTAGGGTTGATTTCTGATGCGGTGTTGGTTTTAGGTGGTATAGGACCTTCATTTAGTAATGCAAGACCTGTGTCTGTTCTCTATGGGGTTCTTTTCCCAGTAGGTTGTATTGTGTTCAGTACAGTTCCCTGTGCTCTGCAGTAGGTCGTCTTTGATCGTCTGTTTGATACATAGTATGTGTATGTGTGAATCTTAACCTCCTAGTTTATCCCTCCACCTAGGTTTTTATTAATAACCATAAGTCTGTTTTCTAATGCTATCTTTCTGTGTAAGTTAGTTCTCTTGCATGGATTTATTCATTTCCCCTGTAAGAGACAGGATGCTTGTCCTGCTCTGAGTTACATCAGCTCATACGTTAATCCCTCAGTTGATTCTTGCTTCTGCTAATGGCATTTTCCTCATTTATATGACTAAGCGTACTCTATGGTACAGAGGTGGCACTTAAGACTTCATTTTTCTGTCGCTGGACATGTTGGTGGATTCAGGGTCTTGACTCTTGTAAAGAGTGCTGCCCTGAAGACAGGGTACACATGTCATTTTGCATGGCGATTTCTTGTATCTAAGCCCAGGGGTGGGATTACTGGCTCCTGTAGGGTTTTTTAAGGAACCTACATGCTGCTCTCATAAAGGCTGCACATGTTTACACCCCACCAAGAGTGGAGGTGGATTCTCCATTCCCCCAGGCCCTCTGCACCATTTGTTCTTTGTAGATCTTTTTCGTGATGGCCCTTCTGACAGGTGTGAGGTGATTCCTCATTGTAGTTTTCATTTGCAATTGATAACTGATGTGGAGTATCTTACCATGCTCCTTTTATTTGTGTGAGTACAGTTTACCTCTTGACATTGGCTTCTTGAAAACCAGCCCTGTTGTGAAATCTTTTCTGATGATTTACCCCAGGGCATTTGTTGAGGGCAGGTGTCCTTTCCAGCCCCAGGGCTTCTAGAACATGAAGATCCCAGCAGCGCCTATTTTCAAGGTGTTGTTACAAACAGTGGTCACAAGGCAGCGGCATTTCTCCACGCCCAGCTCTGGTTTCTCAGGAAGCTGACCTTAGGGAAAGTCCTGTTCCTGGTTGCCCCTTAGAGTGGATGTGTCAGAGGAACCCCCCAAGGCTGTGTCTCCTGACTTCTCCCCCTTACTCTTTGTCCCCCGAACACCTCCCCATTCCTGCAACAGCAGTTTGGGGAGGGTGCTGTCATCCGTGGGTGGAGGTGCCCTCAGGAAGGAGGCTGGAGGTGTGAACCCCACCAGCAGAGCCATGGAGCCCAGGGGACTGTCCAGAGCTCCTGCAGCCCTGAGGCCGCCCCTTCCTGTGGGGGCAGGAGGCCTGGACTCTCTGCAGGAAGGACTGCCCCCCGCATCCGAGACTGCAGCTCATGCAGAGGGTCCATCTGGGAGGGCTCGTGGGCCGGCATGTCCTCCTGCTCCCTCAGCCCAGGACGGTCCAGCCTGGGGACCCAAGTGCTCGGGCTCCAGGGGTGTGACCCCAGCCTGAGTCACCAAGCCCTGAGGGGGACAGAGCCTGCGTTTCTTTCTTCTTTTACTGTTTGTTTTGAATGGGAGTATATAGGTGATTTACCATATTGGGTGGTTTTGTTTTTTCAGGTGTACAGCCACTTGATTCACTTGTACTTAGTCATATATGTTTTTCTGGTTCTCTTCCCATATCAGTTATTACTGAGTGTTTCATAGGATTCCTGCGCTATACAGTTGGATTTTTTGATTAATACATACACACTATTATTTATCAAATAACCTCAACCTGCTAGTTTCTCCCTGCCCACCACCTTCCCCTCTTGGTAACCATACGTTTCTAAGTCTGTGAGGCTGGTTCTGCTTTCTGAAGGAGTTCATTTGTCACCATTTTTAGATTCCACCTGGTCATGGTATCTTGGAGTTTTGTCTTTCTGATTCTTACTTCACTTAGTATGATTATCCTGAGATTGTACGTGCTCCTGCAAATGGCATGCTTTCGTTCTTTTTCATGGCTGAGTCATATTCCATTGTGTATATGTATCACTTGTTTTTATCCATTCATCTGGGCATAGTGTGTTTACTTCCATGTCTTTGCTGTTGTAAAGCTGCTGCTATGCCTGCCTGGGTGCATGGTTTTCTCCAAGTCTGGTCTTCTCCTCATATGCTGTTAGGAGTGGGAAAGCCAGATCACAGGGCAGCTCTGTTTGTTTATATTAATGCCTTCTAAATACACTTCCATATTGCTGTTACCAGCTACATCCACCAGAATCATTAAAGGGTCCGCTGTTCTTACCCCCACAGTGTAGTTCTGTGGATTTTTGGTAGTGTCCTTTTCTATTTCTCTGAGGTGATACCTCATTGCCGTTGTGATCTCATCTCTGATAATTTGCCATATGGAGCCATTTCTCATGTGCTTTAATATTGTGAACTGCATGTAGCTGATATTTTCTTCTTGACAGTTTGCCCTGTTTTTAATTATTTTTGATAAGTTGCCCCTGTATTTTTTGAGGGCAGGTATTATTTAGAGCCCAGCAGTCCTTTCTTGTGGATATTAAATGTCCCTAAGCAGTAATTTTCTGGTTGCTCCTGTGGGGAATGGCCAGAACTCAGATTTCTATCTTGCTGGCACTTGTGGTGAGCCTGACTAAGAAGGGGAGCCGTGTTACCTGGGGCTGCTGGACACGGGGCTTCTCTGGCCGTGGCTTGTGACCAGCCCAGGCCTGCCTTAGGCTCAGAGAGGTGCGGGGTACCCCCCTCCCCACGGGATGGCCATCATCCTCTTATGAACTTCTCTCTGCTCCATGTGTTTAGCTGATGGCTGCACCCTTGTTTTCCTGGCCTACTCTGTCCCCTGTGGGAGTGGTCCTGCATTTTTAGCCATTGAATTCCAGTTCGGAGCTAAAAATGGAAAGACTCCAAACTTCCACGGTTGATCCACTGAAAAGATGAAAGGCGGGAAATCTACGCCAAGTCCTATGTTTATACCCAGCACGCACATGTTCAGGGGTCTGTGCAGTTGGGAGGAGACAGATAAACAGGTTTCTTTCTCTTCCAGGGAGGGACCATCATCGGCAGTGCCCGCTGCCAGGACTTCCGTTCTCGGGAAGGCCGCCTGAAGGCCGCATGTAACTTGGTTCAGCTGGGCATCACCAGCCTGTGTGTGATCGGCGGGGACGGCAGCCTCACCGGGGCCCACATCTTCCAGACGGAGTGGAGCGGGCTGCTGGGAGAGCTGGCCCGCGACGGTGCGTCTCTGCGGCCCACCCTGCGGCCCACCCTTCCCATTCAGAGTGCTCCCACTGCTGACATCCTGCCCCATGAACTGTCCCACAGGTGTTTGTTGCTGGCGGTGCTGCAGACCTTAAAGCCGCCACCTCAGGACTCAGATTTGTGGCTCAGATAATAACAAAAGTGGTTATAAGAATAACATTTATTCCAACATCCTACGTGCCAGGCACGGCTCCACTTTGACCCTGGTGGTTTTGTGCCCACTCAGGACAACCATCCGGAGCTTCTGTGCCAATCCCCGCTTTACAGAGGAGGGTCAGGGGCTCGAGGTGAAGCCACCTGGTCACGAGGGTGGCCCCGCTCACACCAGCCCTCAGACACCTGCGGCTGCCCCAGCCAGCTCCCCTGGGGTCCCTCCAGCCAGTGGTACAAGACTTGGTCCTTTATCGCCTCCGAAGCTGTGTAGGAAAGGATTTTCAAGAATCCTGTATATCCTGTGATTTTTATCTTTTAAATGTGTTTTTATATAATTCCAACTTAATTTAAAATATGACCAGAGGAAGCCAACTGAAGTAATATTAATAGCAACCTTGTGAAAGGCGTAAGCTTGAACTAAAGCGACGACTCACACGTTCCGTGAAGTCTGTCTGGGGAATGGAGGGTGGCTCTCATGCCAGCACCAAGGGCCTCATGATGCTTCTGCACCATGTCTGGTGTCAGGCAGGTGGGCACGGTGGTGACTTGAGGGGGAGGGTGGTTGCTGCTCCCGCCTTGACCTTGACCTTTGTGGTCCATTTAAGCAGCTCTGCCAACCCTGGTGGTCTTTCCTGAGAGCCCCAAGTACATCTACCAAATAATGGGGCCCCACAGGCCTGTCAGGAGTCAGGGTACCAGTTGTACCACATCCTTGAGGATGGGCTTCTGGCATGGTGACCCGCCATATTCAGAGCCAGGCCGCTGTCAGACAGAAGTCGCATCTTTTCCACCCGTCTGTGTGTGCACTCCTTCCCTCCTCCAGCTTCTGTTCCTGGGTTGGTGCTCCTGTCTGGGTGTCAGGTGACCGCTCCCCTCTGTGTCCTCACCTCCACCTCCATCTGGCCCTTATGTCCGTCAGCATGCAGGGTTAGGTCCCATGGATGTGATGCGGTGGGTAGGAGATGCGTGTAGGAGCGCGCCCTCCCCCGCCTCATCCCGGGCGTGCGGCTTGTCCCCACATAGGCAAGATCAGCACGGAGCAGCTGCAGAAGCACGGGCACCTCAACGTGGTGGGGATGGTGGGCTCCATCGACAACGACTTCTGCGGCACTGACATGACCATCGGCACGGACTCGGCTCTACACCGCATCATCGAGGTGGTGGACGCCATCATGACGACCGCCCAGAGGTGGGAATCGCGGGGACCAGCGGGAGGGGGCTGTGTAGACCTCAGTGCCAGCTCCAGAAAGTTCCACAAGCCTTGTTGCTTGATATTAGAAACAATTTTGTATTGGTGCAATCAATGGTTTTCCTGGTTTACTGTTTATTTTCAATTTTTAAGAGTCACTGCTTTCTGATTATGAAAGAAATGCATTTGTTGCAGATAATTTAGAAAAACAAAAAAATAAGTCATCATTACGTCAAGTCCTGCACAAAGCTCCCCTGCAGGAGTGGTGGACCGTAGAGCCCCGGGTTTGCACGGCCCTGGTCAGAGCTGGGCAAGCCCCCACCCTGTGCTGTCCTCATTTGGAGTTCCCGCCGATGGATGAGGAGTGACCCCGCGTCCCGGGTTGTAGGCTCAGGGCTGAACCTTTCCCATCACATCTTCCCTGGCTCCCTCAGGCTTCCAAAGCACCTTCACGAAAGTGAAATGAGAGAGACAGTGGAACATATGCCTCTGTCGTGGGCCAGCCACTTGCTACCACCTCATGCCACACCTGGGGAACCGTGGCTGGAGACAAACCTTGGCCCCCATTTGGGTTCCCAGGGTTACTGGTGGCAGTTAGTTTCCCATTTGTGGAAAGGCCATGGTCCCCGGGTGCAGACCTGACTCCGTCGCTCTCGTCTACCGAGCTGATGCAGGGACGTCCGGCCTGTGGTTCTGGCCGGAGAAGCATGACTGCCCAGTGGAGCCCTCGTCCTGGGAAGAGCATACATGCATGTCCTGGTGGAGTGTGCCTGGCCTGAGAACACAACCAGGGGCGCTCACTACTGCAGCCCCTTCGCTCAGAAGAGCATGAAATACACTCCCCATAGTGTTTGCTTGTGTGCAGAAGGGGTAGTCTGAGGGGGACAGCTGGGGCCCTGCCGTCTGCCCGGCCGTGCTAAGTGGATGCTCCTCTGTCTCTCTCCAGCCACCAGCGGACCTTCGTCCTGGAAGTGATGGGGAGACACTGCGGGTATGGACACGTGGATGCAATCGGGGTGCGGAGGTCCCTGGGGAGCCCCACACTCCAGCATGAGCGTCCCAGGAGGGGCATGTCCCGTCTGTGGGACTGTCCTGGGCAGGGGGGCCCAGCCCACCGCCTCGTGAAAGCCCCGCTCTCTGCCCGTAGGTACCTGGCCCTGGTGAGCGCTCTGGCCTGCGGGGCCGACTGGGTCTTCCTTCCTGAGTCCCCACCAGAGGAAGGCTGGCAGGAAAACATGTGCGTCAAGCTCTCAGAGGTAACTCGCCTTCTGCCCCCTGTGGCTGCCGGCCTCTGGTCGCGCTGCCCGGCCCGCAGCCTGGTGACCATGGGCATGTTCTGTGTGGACAGAGCTTTCAGCCCGTGGAGGCTTTCTGCTCAGAGTGGCTTCGGACTTGTGGCTGTGACCTGGGGGCGTCCCGTCTGCCCACCTCCCGCTGTGGCAGAGACAGGCGAGGGAGAAGCAGCTGAGCTTTTGAGCTGCTTGTGCAAAGCAGGTGCTCAGCCATCCCTGGAGGAGGCCACGTGAGAGCTGGGGTCTGAGGAACACGGCGCCGCCATCCCCTGGGAAAGGGGGTAGGAGGCCTGTGAGTCGACTCCTCCCTGAGTCCCCCAGCTCTCTGCAGGCCGGGCCCGAACAGATCGCTCCCCAGAGGGAATCCCCTCTCCCAGCGCTGGCCTCGCTGTTGGTTTGGCTCAGGCCTTTCCTTTCTTTTATCTGTGGACTGTGCTCATCTCACACCGTGGATCACTGGTGTCAGGCAGGTTTCCTCTGCGAGGCCTCGCAGAAAACAAGGGTGGCTTTCAGGACAGAAACCCCACCCCAGTGTGTGGACTTTCCCTTCTCTTATTTTCATGACCATCTCATCACTGTTCTGTTTCCAAAAAATGGAAACCTGTGGCAGAGGCCATTTATCGTTGTATTCAGCAAGCACATAAAGACCGCATGCAACAAGGACCCATGATCCATGAGACATGGCCGTTGCCTTCAAGGCGATGGGTTCCAAGAGCGCATTTCCAGCAACTAACTCAATACTCTTTGACTCAAAAACCTGTGTAAGAGACTTGATAAAGCCATCCCTTGGCTGGGAAGTTGATCCCTAGGTGGGGAAGATCCCCTGGAGAAGGGAAGGCTACAGTCCGAAGATATATTTTTTGCAATACTCTAAAGTCTACATTGGCTCTTGAATTGTAGCATTGGCTAGGAAGATCCCCTGGAGAAGGGATAAGCTACCCACTCCAGAATTCTTGCCTGGAGAATCCCATGGACAGAGGAGCCTGGCGGGCTACAGTCCATGGGGTCACAGAGTTGGATACGACTGAGCAGCTTAGCACGCATGCACACAGAGCTGGGAGGAATCACCCCTTTGAGGCTGGAATCAGCTGCACAGGTCCCGGGGTGACCATTAGCACTGAAGTAACCCGTGAGCTCACTGTCCCTTGCTTCTGGCCTGGGGACGTGGGCGGTTCTCTGCTTCGTGAAGGCCAGGCTGGGGCCGGGTTCCCAGCAAGATGACAGGAAGCTCTGTCTTCTGGGGGAGCTGGCAGGCCTCGTCTGCAGGAAAGACCTGGGAGCCCAGCCTTGGGGCTCATCGCTGACTGGGAGTCCGGGTCAGAGGCACTGGGGGCTTTTGACCTCCTGCATCTGCCGGCCTGTCCCACCTGCTCACCCCAGGCACCTGGACGTGCTCGTGTCCTTAGGAAGCACTGCTGATAAAACCGGGTGACCGTGTGTCCCTGGAGAGAGCCCAGTCAGTTGGGCAGAGGCCCCCGTTCAGAGTGGTTTAGGCATCAGAGGGTTTCTTCTTCTATCTCCTAGAACCGTGCCCGGAAGAAAAGGTTGAACATCATCATTGTGGCCGAAGGGGCCATCGACACCCAGAACAAACCCATCACCTCGGAGCAGATCAAGGAGGTGAGCGTGCTTCATGCCACGCCTGCCCGACAATGGGCGGGGTGAGGTTTGGAGCAGGGTGCTGTTCGGTAGGTATTCCTGTTCTTCTTGATGGTTGTAAATACCTTCATGATGACTGTGGCTTCACTGGCATGAGGATCTTGCAGCTCCTGATTTCTAGGGAGCCCGTGCCTCTGGAATACTGTCGGGAATATTCCCGAAGGCCCCAGGCTCTCCTGACAGAGACAGAAGATGTGAGATTGGGCGGGGTTAGAAGGTTCCAGGAGCCGGGGGGTCAGCACAGCCATCCTCTCTCCTGCTGGAGCATCAGCTGAGCCTTACTCACGGAGGAAGTGCTCTGCTGGCCTTAGTGACCGCCCCTCCACCCTGAGGGGGGGCTGGCCCCATGCTCCTGTGGCTGCAGGGCTACTTGTCCGATGCTGGCTTGTCCAGCCTCGGAGGGACTGACTGGGCTCCTAGGTCACGCAGGTAACCGGGCAGGTTCTGGACGTAGCGCTGGGGAGACGCCCATGGGCTCTTGTGGAAGCTGCCCATCAGCACGGCTTTGCAAGTTGGCATCTCCGCCTTTTCTGTGCCCCTGATCAGCTGTTTACCTGTATGATCAGAGCAAAGATTTTCTTTCCCACTTAACTGAAGTTGAGATTGGACTATGGAGTATCAGGGCCAGGGAGGGGGGACCATGGGAGTCCCACGCCCCAGCCCCGACGTTTTCATAGAGTAAATGAGGGCTACAGGGGACTGGGGACCTGGCATGGCCACCCAGCTGGGTTCTCATGGCCCTGGCCTGAGGGGACGCCTGGAGTTACTGTGTTGTGCTTTTCAAATACAACCTTACAAATTTAAGATGATTCATGGAAAAGTTTACATTTTTATAAAGTATCCGTGCTTTTAAATACAAGCTATAGAAACTGTATCTTTAAAAACCTGTTTTAGTTATATTCACTGGCAAAGTAGGAGAGACAATGGTTTTACCTGCAGTTAAAGCATTCTTTTTTTTTTTTTTTTAAAAAGTGATTTCGGCAAGCTGTTGAACATTCTTTCAGGAAGTAAAATTTAGAAACTAGGATATTCTTGCACGTAGATGTACATAAAGGGTAGAGCCCTTCCCCGGTTCCCAGCCCCCTGTCTTGGACGAGATGACATGCCCAGCCGTGTCCTGTTTCCCCTCAGCTCGTGGTCACGCAGCTGGGCTACGACACGCGAGTGACCATCCTTGGACACGTGCAGAGAGGTGGGACGCCGTCAGCCTTTGACAGGATTCTGGTGAGTGAGGCTGGAGCTGGCCAGGCATGTCCCAAGGCAAGGAAAGCTTCTGGGATCGCAGAGGGACCAGGTTGCTACGAAGACTGGGTGACATGGTGGAGCCATCAGTGAAGGGCGTCTCTGCCCACAGTGCTGGGTGGCTTTTCCCTGAAGTCCCTGGGAGACTTACTCACCAGGGGGGGTTCCTTGGCCCCCAGCCACCCACCGGGAGACCCCACCAAACATGGGGGACAACACCCAGAAGGTGGAAAGGCAGTGTTCATGTGCAGCTTTCTAGAAATGGACCCAGGGACCACAGAGACCCAGAGTGCAGTCTCTGTTTCCTGCTTTGCATGCCTCTGAGCCCCCAGCCCCACTGGCCGGTTCTTACAGGAGTCGAGCTCTTTGTTGGAGGGGGGTTAGAAGTAAGGGGAAAGGACTGAGTGACTAACAGAGACTCGGGGCAGGAGAAGCCAGGGGGAAGCTGAGGATGCAGCTGGTCTTGTCTGAACCAGGCAGGCCTCTGCCTAGGGCAGCAAGCTGGGCTCCAGGCAGGCGGAGGGCCAGCTCTGACCATCGTGACGTTGTTTCCAGGCCAGCCGCATGGGGGTGGAGGCCGTGGTCGCCCTCCTGCAGGCCACCCCCGAGACGCCGGCCTGCGTGGTGTCGCTGAGCGGGAACCAGGCGGTGCGGCTGCCGCTGATGGAGTGCGTACAGATGGTGAGTGTGGGCGCGGGCCGGGTTCACCGCACAAGGGAGTGACCTTCCCCAGGAGCCCCCACTCCTGGGGGGTGGACGGCAGGACAGGGTGCTGGCTCCCGTCTCGGTCCTGTGACACGAGCACGCCGCCTCCACGGCGAGTCTAGCCTATCCTATGAGGGGGACATCCTCTGGGCGCCTGTGCGCTTCCCGTGAGGCCGGAGACAGCCCTGCTGGGACCAGGGTCTTCACAGGGCAGGAGGACACCGTCCAGCCTCTCCACGGTCAGCCCCTCCTGCCCTCCCATCCCTGAGACCCTCACATCTGTGATGTGACATGGCGGGGGGGCCTCCCTCAGGTGACACCCCGACGTGCAGCACCTCCTCAGGCCCATTTCCCAGTGGACTGTCCACTAGGTGAGGTGGCTGTGGAGTTGCATTAGAAATTGTTACCATTTATTTTTCAAAGTCTCTTCATGACTATCGATTTATTTCGTCTTCTCAGTGGCTCTGAGGTGTGTGTATTTTATAATGTGTACAGAGAGATGATTAAGTCAAGGGACTTGTTGAAAGAAACCTTAGAAACATACTTTCCAAAAGCCTGTGGCAGTAAGTGAATCCTGTGTGTGTGCACGTGTGTGCATCTGAGTGTGTACATGTATCATTCATGTGTGCCTGTGTGTGCCTGTGTGTCTGAGTGTGTGCATGTGTTGTGTATGTGTGTGCATGTATGTGCACGCATGTGTGCACATGTCATGCATGTGTATGAGTGTTCACGTGTCATGTGTGCTTATGAGTGTGCACATGTCATGCCTGTGTGTGCACGTGGTGATATTTGTGCACGTTTGTGTACACGTCATACATGTGTATGAGCGTGCATGTGCCATGCATGTGTGAGTGTACATATTGTGTGTATGAGTGTGCATGTGTGACTGCATGTGTCATGTATGTGTGTGCATGCTTGTATACATGTGTCCTGCATGTGTCTGTGTGCATGTGCTATGCCTGTATGTATTTGTGTACATGTGTCATGTGTATGCACATGTGCATGTGAGAATGTGTGTGCACGTGTCTGTGTACATGTCGTGCATATGTGTGTATGAGTGTGCACATCATGCATGTGTATGAGTGCACATGTTGTGTGTATGCACATGTCATGCATGTGTGTGCATGCCTATACACGTCATGCCTGTGTGTGTATGTCATGTGTGTGTATGAGTGTGTGTACGTGTTATGCATGTGTGTACGTGTGTCATGTGTGGAGTGTGAGGCTGTGGCTCAGAAGAACAGAACATGGAATGACGTGCAGTGGTTTACTGTGAGCACATTTCTTCTGTCCAGTCTCTCTGTCTGTTTGGAGATAGAGGCGGGCGATACCACTGGTTTGTCCTTGAATGACAGCGCGTCATGGTGTCTCAGCCTGACGGTTGCAAGGCCACAGCCGGCCCCTCCCTGACCAGCTGCTGCTCGCTGGGTCTCTTCCTAAAGGCCAGGCGTGTGGTCACCATCACAGATGACAGTAGAAGTAGGGGGCATTTTTCTTACCACACAGCTGAGGAAACTGAAGTTCAGAGAGAGGGGTGACTCGCCTGGGATCCTGGGGCTGAAGAGGGGAGTCGGTGCTGGACCCCAAGTGCTCTGGCTCCAGGACAGCCTGCCCCCAACCCCGTCCTGCCCCTGCTCCCCGGGGAGCCAAGTGGTTTGTTTGCTCTTTCTTCACCAGAGTCATAGGGGATCATTCAGAGCCTGGCCTGGGAGACTCACCTCCTGGCCTTGCTCTCAGGGGGCAGGATCCCTGAGATCTCCGGACCCACTTACCCTGGCGGTGCCTCTAGTCCTTTTCTACGAAGCAGGCTGGGTGGTGGCCAGGTGGTGTGGGCTCGCTGACCCCAGCTGCCGGCTGCAAAGTCGGACCCGAATGAACCTGGGATGGAAGGGCCCAGCTGGCTCTGTGTCCCCGGCCCAGATCCGGGGACACACTGAGTCCTGACACGTTCTTTCTTCCTTACAGACCCAGGAGGTACAAAAGGCGATGGATGAGAGGAGATTTAAGGATGCCGTGCAACTCCGAGGAAGGTGACTGTTCTGAAAACTTTTCCCCTGAAGCTTCTGTTTCTCAGCATGTGCCCAGGTCGCGCTGCTTCTGTCTCAACATAAGAAGCCAGAAATGAGACAGGAGGCACTGCTTCTGCTGGTGAATGGTCTGGGTGACTAATTAGAGGGAAATGTGTTTGTTTTTTGTTGAGGTGGGGGGTTGTGCAGAAGCTGAGATGAGAGAGAGCCTGACATGTGGCTGCTAGCATTCCAGGAAAGAAACTACCTGCGTCCTGGACGCAGCACCCTCAGCCCCCTCACACAGTGTCCATCCCAGTCTCTGGGACCACCCGGGGCTCCTCTCTGGACACAAAGCCTGCACCGCAGCCACCTGCGCCCCGCGCAGACATCGTCTGGGGCCCCTTCTCCCTGGGAGAGCCCACCTGCTCTGTCCTGCTCTCTAGCCTGTGGTCTGACTCCAGCCTTTTCTTCCAGGAGCTTCGAGAACAACCTCAACACCTACAAGAGGCTGGCCATCAAGGTGCCAGACTCCGAAATCCCAAAGGTAGGAGACCCTGACCCCGCTCTCCTCTGCTTCTGGCAAGGCCTGTGTCCTGCCTGGCTCGGTCCCCGCTTTGCGGAAGCCACCCCGCGCCCCTCCAGTGCGTCCCTCCCACCCCCGCCCAGCTGGACCTCGTGGCCCCAGAGTCCCCGCGCCAGCCCCTCACTTGCGCGTGCGCTCGGGGTGCAGCGGTGCCAGGGGGTTGGGGGGTGCACCTAGCCGGTGACCTGCACCCCTCCCCCCCGACTTGCAGAGCAACTGCAATGTGGGCGTCGTGAACGTGGGCGCGCCCGCTGCCGGCATGAACGCGGCTGTGCGCGCCGCCGTGCGCGTGGGCATCTCTGAGGGACACAAGATGTTCGCCGTGTATGACGGCTTCGAGGGCTTCGCCAAAGGCCAGGTGGGTCCTGGGGGTGCCCGTGGGGAAGGGCTTCAGTGAAAGGCAGGTTCTGGATTTCTGAGGTGGTGGGGACTGCGTCTCTGGGATCCCAGAACTGGGACATTAGGTGAGAAGGTGAGCAGGTGCCCACGAGGTAGTGGGGAGGTGCGCTTGGGATGCTGGCACCCCTAACTATGGGACCCCGGGGTCCAGCTCAGGCCCCAGCTCCTCCCGCCTCGCAGGGAAAGCTGTTTCTTCATGTTCCTCAAATCCTTAACAGACACACCACCTGTCAGAGGTGCAGACTCTGAGCTGTTTTTAAAGCCTTCTCCTTCCCTTTACTTGTTCACTTCAGCTATTTCTCTATGCATTTGCACCTTAGATAAAGAAAATCGGCTGGGGGGACGTCGGAGGCTGGACGGGCCAAGGCGGCTCCATCCTTGGGACAAAACGGTAATTCTCCCATCTTGATCCTGACCTGCTCTCGGGGAGCAGGGCACCACGTCGCAGGGAGAGGAACTATGTGGCATTCATGTCCCGTCCGGGATCCGGGAGGGAAGGGATTGGCACTGGCTCGCGTCCGGGCCGCATTCTGGGAGGGACCCAGGCTAGGTGTGGGGAGCCGGTGAGACACGGCCTCGAAGAGACACCAAGCGGAGGGCCTGGGAGGGCTTCCCCACTGGTTCCTTGTTTCCCTCATCGGAAGAGGCCGGTGGTGGCAGAAAGCCCTCATCCCATGTGGGGCAGTGCAGATGCGGGCGTGTGAGCTGCAGTGACCGCGCTCTGCAGAGAAGCTGGATGTGGCTCAGTGTCCAGGGAGCCCAGATACCAGGTCCCCCCCGCCCAAGGAAGGACGCTAGGGGCTCCGCACAAAACCACAGGTTTCTGAACTGCAGCTGCTCCTGTTGTGGGCACAGTGGGGCTCGGATGTGTTCCCGCCAAGGCACTGATTTAATATGAGGCTGTTTGCTCTCTCATCTCTGAGTGCAGCCATCACTGCGTGTCTCATGTTACATGGAAGGACAGTAGTGGGTACCTGGGTTCTAAGGGGTGTTGGATTCCGCACGAGTGGTAGCCTGTTGTCCAAGGGAATCATCCCAGCCTCTGCCCTGCCCTGAAGCTGGGTACCCTGCCAGCAGCGCTCCGCGGAGCTGACTTAGGTGTCCAGAGCTCTTGTGGTCCTGTCCCCTCAGCGCCCTCAGAGATGGTGTTCTGATGGCGGAGCTCCACGCAGGGGATGGGGCCCCCTGGCTGCCTCCTGGGCCTCTTCAGACCTACTGTGACTCCCCAACTCATCTGTTTCATGAGCCCCACCCTCCCGGGGGCTGCTCTGGGGGCAGCAGGGCTGGAGGGGTTGCTGCAGCACGTTCTCACAATGTTTAGATGCTGGGGGACCCTCTAGTCAACTCCACATCCACTCGTGTGCCCTGAGCACCCAGCCCTACGACCTCTGTACACCTTCCGCAAGCGAAGCCCACCCCAAGTGAAGCCTTGATGCTCAGGGGGCACAGCAGAAAGGTCGGGGTGGGTGCCAGGCAGGCTCTCACGACAGCAGAGTATCCTTTGCCTCCTCCACTTGTGGCCGTGTGTGGACAGAGGGTGAAATGGGACAAGGTGAGCAGGTGTGCGTGGAGATGACTTTGAGTGAGATTACTCCGCACGAGGTGTGTGTACTCTGTTCGTGACTCGAAAACTGGACATTTCCATCCAGATGATTACCGCTGTGAACGTTTGATAGCTTCCGTGGTTCACTGTGTCCCTAACCGGGCGGAGGGGGTTTCTGAGGTCCAGCTGTGAGGCAGCTGCAAAGTTTCTTCCCATTTTCTTTTGAAAAGACCCTCTTGAGACCTGACTCCTGGCTGCGCCCACCGTGGGTGGCTTCCCGGCCATGCTGTCCCCCAGCCATGTGGCCCGGGGCGCCCCCTGCCCCCTGAGTGTCATGCCCCTTGGCCTCAGGGGTGAGGTGCAGAGGGGGCCCTGCCTAAGCTTGCCCCCTTGAACCTCCCCAGCACCCTCCCTGGGAAGTACCTGAAAGACATTGCGGCACAGATGCGAACCCACAGCATCAGCGCGCTCTTGATCATCGGTGGATTCGAGGTACGTCTGCTCCCTTGCTGGCCGGCGCTGTGGGTTTGAGAGGGGACCCTGCGCCGGCTCCCTTGAGCACCCTGCCGTCTGCTCCTCATCAGGACCAGGGGCCATGGAGCTGCGGGCCCAGCTGCCACTGAGCACTGGTGATGCAGGACTCGGGGCCACTCGCCCACCCAACCCCGTGGCTGGGCTCTCTGCTCAGTGAGTCCTCACGCCTGCCGGGTCTGTGGAGATGACCCTCTCTCTCGAGTTGGAAGCCCACTGGTTACTCAGAGAGGAGGGCAGTTATGGGGCTAGATTATTATCTTTTAACTACCTGTTGGATCGTCCACCTTCGTTTTTAATAGCCTCATGATGACCTTGACGTTTCCTTTAAAGAAAACGTGAGAACCTCAAACAGTCAGACGCTTGCCCGTGAGCAGCTTAGTCTGGCCCTGGGCCGACGCCCGGATGGCAATGCATGGCCACCTGCTCCCCACCCCCCATGCGCCCCCCACCTCACACACTCGCCTGCAGGCCTACCTGGGGCTGCTGGAGCTGTTGGCCGCCCGGGAGAAACACGAGGAGTTCTGTGTCCCCATGGTCATGGTCCCCGCCACCGTCTCCAACAACGTGCCCGGCTCCGACTTCAGCATCGGGGCAGATACCGCCCTCAACACCATCACTGACGTGAGTGTGGGCAGCAGGGCAGGGGCTGCGGAACTAACCCGGGCGCCGGCCGGCTTTTATGTACTGTGTGCTCGAGACAGACTGGTCCCGGGGTCTGCTGAAAAGTTTTTCTTTTTAAAATAAAGGGACTTTCCTGGAGGCGCAGTGGCTAAGACTCCCAAGGCAGTGGGCGCAGGTTTGATCCCTGATTGGGGATCTATGGTCCTGCATGCTGGCATGGCCAAAAAAGAAAAAAAAAAAATGCCTGACAATCTACAATTCGGCCCCCAAAGATTTTCACCTCTGTTTCCTTACATCATCTGTAGTTCAGCTAGTTTTGAGTCACAGTGATGTGGATATTTGACTAAACCCACCCCCTTTGTTTTCTGGCTGAGCTAAATTTCCCCCAAGCCTATAACACGTTATTGTGTTATTGTGATGAAACCTGGGTCCAGGGGCCCTTGTTTTGGTGTTTGAGGGTAGAAGCTGCACTGAAGATTTTGTGAGTTCATTCACTGACCTTGATCCTTTTAAACAATTGTCCTCCTCCTCCTCTTTGTGGACTGGAGACGATAAACCATATGTAAAAGAATACTGACGGTACTTGAATGTTTTTTTATCCCTCTAAAGTCCATACAAAGCATAGAAATACATTTTAATTATCATAAATTTAAATCACACCTGGGAAATCGCTTGGGCGTTTGAAGATCAGTAAGGATCAGAATGCATAGCTCTTTTTTTTTTTTTTCTTTTCAATTCAGTGTCTAGAATTTTCTGGTAAATTCTCACGTTTTATTTTCCTTGGGAGACACAGGCCTTGTGGCTGTATTTCTAGCTTTTTTCCCTTAAACCAATGGGCATCAAATCTGTCTCCAGTACTGGTAAATAAAAGAAAACCTTTTAAAGTAGGATGTATGCGGTAAGCAATGCTTGGTGCTGGTTCCTTGCTTTCCTGAACCTCTTCAACTTTCTGCAGTTTCTGTACTAAAAAGCCTTCCGGCGTGGCCTTGGCCGGTGTCCGAGTACTGGACTTCCTCACCCGCGTGCCCGCCCCTTTGCCCCCGGGGATGCTGTCTGTGCTTCCGCTGCCGTGGGACTAACTCAGCCTCTGACCGCTCGCTGCTCAAGCTCTGAGTTGAAAGGTCGTGTGTCATAGCTGGGTCTGAGTCTGCTCTCGCCGCGCTTGCAGTAGAAGCAGCCAGAATCCGTGTCCTGATTGTCACCTAACGAAACCCTGGGGGTGGCAGGAACTCCAGGGGTGGTCATTGGTGGGTCCTGACCACGGTCAGTGTGTGTCCCCTGTGACCTTTCACACACTCTCAGCAGGACAGGGTGCTCCCACTTCTTAATCCCAGGCTCTCTGCTATGAAGAATTGCTTTTCTAAGTGATAGAGATTCCCCACACGTGGGTTGTTGAAAATCTGAAAACCAGGACAGGTCTGGGGAAACTCCACGTGGTCCATCCTGCTTCCATTCAAGGGGTTTTGAGATTTATTACGTGGCCCTTAACCCACGGGCTTTTCTTTACTGGAGCTTCTCGGAGCCAGGGTCACCGTTGGTGACGGGCCAGGGCCGCCCCACAAGTTGGGGCTGCTTCTCTGCTGCTAAGTTCGTGCCCAGTGGTCAGGCGGTGGTCGAGCTGACCCTCCGCTGGGCCTGCTCAGTGGTTCCTAGAGCTGGGGGACAGGAGGCCGGCTGGTTCCCCGGCTTGTGTGTATTTAGCCGCAGTGCAGTTGAATCTCTCAAGAGTCCTGGGTTTGGTTGGCCCTCGGCTGGGCCGGGCACATTCAAGAAGGGGGCAGCAGGCAGGACCGTGCCGGATGAGGGCCCGAGGGTCATCCTTCCCAAGCCTCCCCGGGAGGCAGGAGGCTCTCGGGCTTCCAGAGCTGGCTCAGCATCTGTTCGTCTGTCTGGTCAGCCGTGCTCTCAGGACAGGCCTCCGTGGCCTGGGATCTGGGGTCTGGATGCCCAGATGGTGGCAGTGCCACCTCCTGGCCTCAAGGACAGCCCCGGGCACTTCCTGTCCCAGCCGCTTTCTTTTGCTCAGAGGCCGGGGTGGTCTGGTGGTGACTTTGTCCCCAGGGGACATCTGCGACGTTGGGGGACACCCTGGCCGTCAGAACTGGGCGGCCGGGGGTGGGGAGGTGGGGCGTGGTGTCTGGCGAGTATCGGCCTGGATGCTGCTGACCCCGTGATGTCAGGATGACCCTGAAGCCCAGGGTCTTCAGCCGGAATGTCCCGGGGGGCCGAGGGAGTGAACCCCAAGGTGGCCTGGTGTCATCAGGTGGCACGTCCTCTGGACACTTAACCCTTGTCCTCACGTCCCCTCCTTGTCAGTCTGTGTGCCGAGCTTACGGATGCGTTCCTGGAAAGAGATCCCGGGGGACTTACTCCATCACGAGGTCTCGGGGCCCGAGGGCAGAGCTGGTCCTCAGGGCTCGGGTTCAGGGAGTCCGAAGCCAAAGCTGGGGCTGTGTCTCCTCCTCTGGGCTACACCCTGGTCCCCTTCGGAGCCGCAGCTGACGTGAGCTCGGTGCTGCCCAGGTGGCTGGCTCACCCAGCATTGCCCCCAGGGCCCTGGGCTCATGTCCTGGACAGGGTTCTCCTGGCTTTGAGTGTCTGTCTCATTTTCCAGAGATCCGAGGAAAAGCAGGGAGTGATGGGGGTCAGAAAGAGGGTGGGAAGAACATACGGGTGTAGAACCGCCGTCAGATTTCAAGGTGCTGGCACCCTGCCCGCCACCTATGCTGGGTGCCCCCCACCAAGAGCGTCCTGGGGGTGCAGACAGCCTGGGAGCCTGTCTAACCGCGGGGCTCATGACCCCTCCCACCAGTGGGCATCCAGGCAGCCCCACAGTGGCCCTGAGCTGCATGGGGGCTGGGGAGGTTCCCCGTGGGGATCTGGGCTGGACTGGGTGGGAGGTGATTGAGGACGGTGGTGGGGCGCGGGGCAGGTGAGCAACACCCTGACCTTCCTCACGGCCACTCCCTGGACTCACCCAGCATGGGCCCACTGTCCACACGTCCTAGGGCCGTAGCCCCCAGAACCCGGCCTGTCTGGGAGTCTGGGGATGGAAGAGGCAGGGCTGGCAGAGAGCCACGCTCTCTGGAAAGCCTGGGTCGTCCTGCCAGGAATTTCCCCACACAAGGCATCGGAAGTGGCTCCAGGTGGGAGGAATAAAGACCAGGCAGAGGCCCAGGTTCTGCGAGTGTCTGGCTATGGGGAGCTATGGCCTCAGGGGCGGGTGGTGGACCGGGACACTAACGAGCTACTTGCGCTAACGCGGAGGCAGGAGGTCCGGGCCCTGGTCGTGTGCGTGAGAGCAGCCGGCTTTTCTGACATCAGAGCCCAATGGTTTCCCAGGGATCCTGAACCTGCCGGGGCTCTCTGTGAGGGTCACACGGCCTGGGCAGAGGGGGCTCCGCGGGCGTCTGCCTCCCCAGCCGTCCGGCACTACCTCTCCAAGGGGTCCTGGCAGCCTGGCCCCTAAGGTCCCGCCAAGTGGCCGCCCACATCTCCTCCTGATGCCAGAAAGGCCTGGCTGCTCATCCACCACTAACCCCGCGCCACCTTGGCCCTGCTCTGCTGCCCGCCTACCCAGGCCTGTGTGCTCTGGGCCTGCACCCAAGTCGCCCCTGCTGGTCTCCCCTGCACCCCGAGTCCCCCTGCTGGTCTCCCCCTGCACCCCGAGCCCCCCACTGCTGGTCTCCCCTGCACCCCGAGCCCCCCACTGCTGGTCTCCCCTGCACCCCGAGCCCCCCACTGCTGGTCTCCCCTGCACCCCGAGCCCCCTACTGCTGGTCTCCCCTGCACCCTGTGTCCCCCACTGCTGGTCTCCCCTGCACCCCGAGCCCCCCACTGCTGGTCTCCCCTGCACCCCGATCCCCCACTGCTGGTCTCCCCTGCACCCCGAGTCCCCCACTGCTGGTCTCCCCTGCACCCCGAGTCCCCCACTGCTGGTCTCCCCTGCACCCCGAGCCCCCCACTGCTGGTCTCCTCTGCACCCCGAGTCCCCCACTGCTGGTCTCCCCTGCACCCAGAATCCCACTGCTGGTCTCCCCCTATACCCTAAGTTCTCCTGCTGGTCTCCCCTGCACCCTGTGTCCCCCACTGCTGGTCTCCCCTGCACCCAGAATCCCACTGCTGGTCTCCCCCTATACCATAAGTTCCCCTGCTGGTCTCCCCTGCACCCCGAGTCCCCACTACTGGTCTCCCCTTGCACCCCGAGCCCCCCTGCTGGTCTCCCCCTGCACCCTGAATCCCCCCTGCTGGTCTCCCCCTTGCACCCCAAGCCCCCCACCGCTGGTCTCCCCTGCACCCCGAGTCCCTCATCACTGGTCTCCCCTGCACCCCAAGTCCCACTGCTAGTCTCCCCCTGCACCCTGAGTCCCCCACTGCTGGTCTCCCCTGCACCCCCAGTCCCCCACTACTGGTCTCCCCTGCATCCCGAGTCCCACTGCTGGCCTCCCCCTACGCCCAAAGTTCCCCTGCTGGTCTCCCCTGCACCCCAAGTCCCCACTACTGGTCTCCTCTTGTACCCCGAGCCCCCCTGCTGGTCTCCCCCTGCACCCTGAGCCCCCCCAGGTCTCCCCTCTGCAGCTTCCTCCCCATTGGCCGTCATGGATGTGGGTTCCCTGCTGACCCGCCCCCGCTCCGCTCAGGCTTTCCAGAGCTCGCTGGAGCTGTCGAAGGAACGCGACAGCCACCCCGAGTTTTGCATTCCCGTTTGTGTGGTGCCCGCCACCATTAGCAACAACGTCCCAGGCACAGACCTGAGCATAGGCTGTGACACGGGCCTGAACGTGGTTGTGGAGGTAAGATCTTCGTGTTTGCTCAAGGAGACGGCCTGTCAGGGGTCCCGTAGGGTCTGTCTTTCCCACTCAAGGAGAACCGGAAGGGGGACCTGTTGGATCTTCCAGGGCGAATGAGCCCTGTTTCTTGTCAGCTCGGGTTAGCACACAGTTCCCGCCCAGCCTGTCTCGGGGAGCCCACCTGTGCCGACTCTCGGTGGGCTGTTCCCTCGGGGGGCTCTGGGTGAGCCTGCTCCTGCCCACCAGGACAAAAGCCCCGAGGTGTCCCCAGGTGACCAGCGGCAGCGTGGTGTTGGAGGAGACAGGACGCAGAGGGAGGGGGTGGGCAGAGTTACCTGGTTATGGGGGTATGAGAGTCCAGTGGAGCCCAGTCATGGAGAGGTGGGGAGGAGACGCCCTTCCTGGGGGGCTTCACCCGCAGTCCCTCTCAGCCCCATCCGAGTGGGGCCTCAGCATGCCGGTGTCACCCAGGCTCCCAGGGACCAGCGTCTCCAAGCCCTGCCCACCTGGCGTCCATCAGCACTGACCCTCGCCCATCGGCACGCTGCCTTCCTGGCCTATGCCGTGGGCAGTGGAGCCCGTGTCCTCCCCCACAGGTGCAGAGCCCCCTGTGCCGGAGGGTTCCCGTCTCAGCTGGGCACAGAGCCCCAGGAAACAGCAGCTGAGCACAGGTTCTGAGCTGATGGTTAGGCAGGGAGGCTGTCACTGGGACCTCTGCCATCGAGGCCTATGGGCACATGTGGGTGGAGCCGAGACTTGGGTGCTTGGGCCTCACAGGAGAGGTGCTTTGCCGGCTGGTGATGAGAGCTGCTGTTCTGGGTCAGGAGGGGAGCGCACGAGACCTGCAGCCCAGGGGGCCTGTGCATCCCCCACCCTGAACTCCTGAGACAGAGGCCAGGTGGGCAGGTTTCAGTGCTCAAATGCTGCGTGAAGGACCCGTGGACACTGCGGCCCTGTGGGGCTCCCCTCCCGGCCGGGCACCCTCAGGCCTGAGCACCAGGAGGATGAGACGGGCGCGTTGATGTGGTTTCTTTTCCTGTCTGGGCTCCTGGAGAATGTGGAGCTGCCCGGCCACTGAAGCGCACCCTGGGTTTGGATGAGATCAGTCTGTTTTGAGGGAGGGTGGTGATCCATCACAGATGCTGGAAGGGTCGTCAGGGTTGACGGAGTGGGGCCCGTCTGGTTATCACAGTGCTCATCCACGTTTAAACCAAAGTCTTGGAGCAAAGGTCTCCCCACACTTTGGTGCACAAAACCTCTCTTCTTTCCCCTATGTGTCCCCAGAGCTTTTCAGGAGAAAACAGAGCAGGGACATGCCTGCTGACGAGCCCTGAGAGCCCAGGGCCCAGGGCCTAGCACACCACCCGAGGTCAGGGCCAGCCATGGGGCAGTGTCCGCGTCTCCTGACCGTGTCCCCTCATACAGACGTGCGACCGCATCAAGCAGTCGGCCAGCGGGACCAAGCGGCGCGTGTTCATCATCGAGACCATGGGGGGCTTCTGCGGCTACCTCGCCAACATGGGGGGACTGGCGGCTGGCGCCGACGCCGCCTACATCTTCGAAGAGCCCTTCGACATCCGGGACCTGCAGGTGCGTGGACATAGGGCCCTGGGGGCCACTGCCCGACAGATCTAGGGTCTCAGGAACCACCCCCCCCAACATCACAGACACCAGCGAGGCACTAGAGCTCCCTCCATGTGCAGGGACAGGGTGACCCCTGGAACAGGTTCCAGGGCACCTGCTGCTCGTACTCCGAGCTTGTAGCTGTCTCTTACACGCTCGCCTGGGAAGCAGTTAATGCCCTCCCTGGAGGCCCTACACCTGCAGGGACACAAGGCGTGCTAGGCACCTGGGGCCTTGCTGGCTCATGGCCACCACGTCCAGGCCTCAGGGGTGTGCAGGCAGCCAGAGCTTGGGGTCCCTGTGGGTCTGAGCCGGGGGAACTCTGCAGCACTGGAGGATAGACCCCAGCCCAGAGGAGCCCCAGTCCCCTGTTGCCTAGGACACAGGGAGGATGATGTGGGGAGGGCTGCCCAGTGCCCCTGGGGAGGTTTGCCCTGGCCAGGATGCAGCCCAGGGAGTGTCGCCCCCAAAATCAGGACAGGAAACTCACAGTCGGCCTGCTCTTCTGCAGCCGGCTTCCTTTGGAACCTGTGCTCATGTGTCCTCGCTCCCTTTTTCTCGCATACGTCCTCTCTCAAGCCATGTCCTTCCTTAGAAAATTCTCCTGCCAGAACATGCCTGTTAGGCAGGGTCAGGAGTCTCTGTGTAAAGCCGGGTGACAGCCGTGTCCCTCTGAGACACGCAGGCGCGGGGGCGGGCCGGGGGAGAGGGGAGCAGCCTTAGCCGAGCGCATGGAGCACACAGTGATGTGTCCACGGGACAGCTCACCTCTCAGGTGTCGCCTGTGGATGCCGGGTGGCACGCTGACACCAGCCGCCACCACCCCCCCCGCCGCCGCGGCCGTGGTCTCCATGGGCCACTGTCCCTGGTGGGTGTCACTAGCCGACACGTCACTGTCCACTGTCCCCTCTGCCACGAGGTCAGCTCAGAGCAGCTGCACTGGCCACACTTGGGTCAGTGCCTGGCACACAGCAGGCGCCTAATCACAGTGTCCTGACTTTCCTAGTCCAATGTGGAGCACCTGACAGAGAAGATGAAGACCAGCATCCAGAGGGGGCTCGTGCTCAGGTAACAGCCTGCAGCCCCCGAGTGCGGCTGCTCTTCCTCCACACGGTCTCGCTCTGCTCCGTGTTCAGACTGGTGGGCGTTTAAATGACTCAAGGGCCATTTTTAGAGATCCAGTTTTGCTTGGTCATCAGTTTCTGTTTTTAAGATTCTTTCAGTGGTTTCTGTCACGACGCTGCCATGGTGATAAGGAGTGAGGGTGGCATGGTTGCAGGGGCGGGACGACCCTGGGCTTGTGTGTTGCAGGAATGAGAGCTGCAGCGAGAACTACACCACTGACTTCATCTACCAGCTCTACTCCGAGGAGGGCAAGGGCGTGTTCGACTGCAGGAAGAACGTGCTGGGCCACATGCAGCAGGTGAGCCGCGGGCAGGGCAGGTCTGCACACCTTTTCTCACTTGGATGGCCTGTGGTAGCCATTTTGCGAAAAGGAAGTGTATTCATAAGTCAGTTCCACAGGGATTAAAATCGGCATCTGAACTATGTTGTTATACCGCCTATCATCAGCCTCAGGAACACTTTCTGTTCTGACAGTTGAGCAGACAGGCTTTGTCAGAAAACCATCCACTTCCATATACATAATGACACCAGTTAAGTAGAAAGACGCATTCAAATTAAGTACTTGATTCAGTCAGTCAGTTCAGTCGCTCAGTTGTGTCTGACTCTTTGCCACCCCATGGACTGCAGCACGCCAGGCCTCCCTGTCCATCACCACCTCTTGGAGCTTACTCAAACTCATGTCCATTGAGTCGGTGATGCCATCCAATCATCTCATCCTCTGTTGTCCCCTTCTCCTCCTGCCCTCAATCTTTCCCAGCATCAGGGTCTTTTCAAATGAGTCAGTTCTTCACATGGGGTGGCCAAAGTATTGGAGTTTCAGCTTCAGCATCAGTCCTTCCAATGAACACCCAGGACTGATCTCCTTTAGGATGGACTGGTTGAAGCTCCTTGCAGTACAAGGGACTCTCAAAGAGTCTTCTCCAGCACCACAATTCAAAAGCGTCAATTCTTCGATGCTCAGCTTTCTTTAGAGTTCAACTCTCACATCCATACATGACAACTAGAAAAACCATAGCTTTGACTAGATGGACCTTTGTTGGCAAAGTGATGTCTCTGCTTTTTAATATGCTGTCTAGGTTGGTCATAACTTTTCTTCAGTATACTTTGATTCAGTATCAGGCCTTCATACCCATTTAAACTGGAGTGTCACACAAATGACAGTTCTTCGAGACCTGTGTGAAATCAGAGCGATTTGGACAGAATCTTGGGGTATGCATGTCAGCACACCCCAGACAGAGCAGGCAGTGGGAGTGGAGTTGCTGGATCCGGTCCCCTGACAGCAGGCCTGCCCATCACCACCTCTCAGTCCTTGTCTCAGGAGCTTATAGTTCAGGGTCCACAAACTCACTGACTGCCCTGAAGTTACACGATGGCGTGTATGGTAGGTGTGTGTAGGTCTTTCTGAAAGCAAGCCCAGAGAGTGGACCAGTTTCTTAAGAGAACTATGACCCTTCCCCACAGACTCCCCAAAACAAGCTGAAGGGGTCCTGATGAAGATGCTGATGCAAGGGGTCTGGTTGATTAAAAGTCGCCTCCTCGGGAAGCAGCAACACCTGACCTGGGGACTTTGGCTGCAGGAGTGACAGGGTTTCTTGTGGTTTGTCTGGTCCCAGCCACGTACAAGGAGATAGAAACAGACCCCCAAACTCATATTTACAAACTATAGAGTTTCTTAGAAATAGGACATGAATTTTGTTAGTCATTGTAACTTCTGTTCCATTTTAAAAGCTAACAGCCAGGAAGGTGCTGGTGTCTAACTCTCGTGTAACTCTGACCACCCACAGGGTGGGGCACCTTCTCCGTTCGACAGAAACTTTGGAACCAAAATTTCCGCCAGAGCCATGCAGTGGATCAGCTCGAAGCTGAAGGAGTCTGCAGGGAAAGGTACCGAGTGGTGGCAGGCGGCGTGGGTTTGGAGGGCCGTGCTCTGTGCAGGCGCGTTTGTGCCCCGTGTCCATCTGGCCTTGGGCTGCACGCGACTTCTGCAGCTGCTGCCTGTGACTCAGGTTATAACTAGGAATAAATGTACTTAAGGAAACAGAAACTGCCCGCTCTGAGGGCCCCAGACCCGCTGTGACCTTCCCTGTTTCTCTGCTGTGCTGACGCTGAGTTGGCTTTTACCTAAGACGCTTGGCACCTTCCTTATTCCTTTATGGCCTCTCTTTTCGGGGAAGACGTCAAGGGACTGGGAGGTACCTGGCCGGCTTCCTCCCCGGTGGGTCCTCCCTCCACCTCTGAGCCCCTCCCCAGGGCAGCAGCCCTGCGATCCTTCCTTCAGAGTCTGACTTTGCAGGATTAAACCTTCAAAGGCTCTGGTTTTGTGGTTTACATGAGGGGAGCTGGTCTCTGATATGGCCTGGGACCCACCTGGCCCTGAGCAAGTGGCCCCGGGGTCACAGCTGCTGCCCAGGCCCAGCTAGGCCAGTTTCCCAGACCAGTTTCGCCCACCACACGCTCACTGGTGGGATCCCGCCCTCCCTGGGGCTCACCCATCCGTGTCACCTCTGAGCTGTTGCTGTGATGGTGGGTGTCTGGTCCCCCTGTGGCTGCTGGAGGCTGACCCTCCAGGTCAGCAGGGAGATGCCAGGCCCCTCCTGCTGGTCCAGCACTCTTGTTTATTCTGTTACTGCTTCATGTCATCTGATTGTTTGGGCTGTGTTATTTCCTAGAATTTAAAAACATTTTAAGAATTTTTGATATTGTATGTTGAAGGCCCATGTTTTATATTCTGAGTCACAGGTTGCAGACATGTATCTCCCATTTGGCAAACCGTGTCATTTTCTGTTATCTTTTAATGAAGAACTCTTAATTTAGTAACATAGTCAGTTTTTTTAACTTTGTCCTTGAAGGTTTGAGCTTTTTGTTACTAAAATATTCACCTTTTACATTTGGTTTTTAGCCCACTTGAACTGGTATAACATTTAAGGTCTCATTTTTTTCCATGTGAATAATTACTTGGGCGCTAGCCACTGAAAAATCCATTCCCCCCAATCTGCAGTACAATTAATCTCCATCCAAGAATAGAACCCAGAAACTTAAGGGACCGCTTCTGGATTGTTTGGTTCTTTTCCTGGCAGTTAGCAATCTTGCCAATATTCCAGCTTGGCGAACAGTTAGTCACCAGGTGGGTCCTACCTGGGCTTTCTTCCAGTTTCAGCTATGCCTGACTCTTTGTGTCCATCAGTTCTGTTGGATTTTTGGAGGTGGGGATTACATGTAAATAACAAATTACATAGATAACAAATAATTTGGAAGAAGAATTGACATTTTAAAAATATTTATCTTCTAATTCATGAACAATTTAATCTCCATATATGTACACCCTTTGTTACTAAAGCATTGTTTTCCATAAAGCTATTAAGTTTATTCCTGACTTAGTGATTTTAAAAATATATTATTGTAAAGGGTATTACAATTTCTTACTGCTGGCGTACAGAAATACCACTTTAATTTTATACACTGATGTAAATTGTAGTAATTATGTGTAAATGCGTGTTTTCTTGGTTTTCTCACAGCATCCGCATGGATGTGTCTTTTCTTGGTCTTCTCACACACAGAATCTGCATGGCTGCATCTTTTCTTGATTTTTACACACACAGCATCTGCATGCAGATCTTTTTTTCCTTGACTTTTTGTGGATGCGTTTCCTCCAAAGAAACCCCAACAGATGTAGTGACAGAACTCCTGTCTTGTCTCCTGGATAACACAGGGAACACCTTAGTGCTTCATGACTCAGAATTCTCACTAATATTTAAGTGAAGTCTTTCTGCAACTTTCTTGCTGACGGTTTTTGGTGGATACTGGATGCTCTGATGTTTGCTAAGAATTGTTTCAGTCGTGAAGGCTAGGACACACTTTTGCATTGAAGGAGATGGATGGTCCCTTGAATTTTCTTTAGCTGACTTGCTCATGTTACACTCATCTTGCCTCCCTGGGGTGTACCCCTAACACCTTAGGCTGCATCCCCTCTGTTCCCCTCTGCATAGAGGGCAGGCTTGTTCTAGCGTCCAAGAGGCCTGGGGGTTCCCTGGGGAGAGCGTTTCTAAGAGTCCTGATTTTGGATGTTTGATAAACCTCTGCCTGTGTCCCAGCTCTGCTTCTGCTGTTAGGGAGAGCTGATGGCTGCATGTCTTCCATGTTTACAGACCTGCTTGTGTTTGAATCTGTGAAGTCTGGCATGAAAATACACAATTTACCCTCTTCTCTGCAGTACCTACAGCTCTCCATGCCCCCTGCTCTCCAGACCTTGGTTATTTGTGCCAATATCTAGACCTCACCTCTCATTTTCTTACATCATCTTTCTACCTTTTATAGGAAAAAAATTTTTAAGTGAGGACTCTGTGTGTGTGCTGGGAATCAGCAAGAGAAAACTGCTTTTCCAGCCCGTGGCGGAGCTGAAGAAGGAGACGGACTTTGAGTAAGCGCCTGAGGTCAGGGGCAGCGGGGAGGCCTGCCGGGTGGGCCCCACCCCCGCTCAGCCTGGTCTCCCCCGCAGGCACCGGATCCCCAAGGAGCAGTGGTGGTTGAAGCTGCGGCCCCTCATGAAGATCCTGGCCAAGTACAAGGTCAGCTTCGAGGTGTCGGATGCCAGCCAGCTGGAGCCTGTGCAGCCCCGTGGCCCCGAGGAGCCGGCTGCCATCTAGCTGCCGCCTGCCTGCTGTTGTGGTCCAGTTATTTATGAGCACTTTACGCGAGCATCGTCCACGTGAAGCCTGAACCCAGGCCCTGGTGCGTGGGCCGCCTGTGCTGTCCTGTCTCCTGCTTCACAACCTGCAGGTCCTGCAGAATTAAACGTTTGCTACAACTCCAACCACAGTGCCGTGTCTTTATTTTACGTGGGAGGTGAAGACCTCGGGGTGTGCGGGTGGCTGTCAGGGTTCTGTTGGCAGAAACAGGCGTGTGTTTTCTAGGGAATCGGAGCTGGCCACAGGCAAGGGCAGAGTCACTGGAGGAAATAGGCAGTGCTCTGACCTGCGACACGTAGGTGATGCCCAGCGCACGGATGGCCCTGGACCAGGGAAGGTGATGCTGCCAAGGGGGAGCGGGGACATGCGCCCCAGAGTCTGCAGAGAAGGGGCCCCCGCCCCCGCCCTGTGTGCCTGGAGGAGGAGGGGGACAGGGGAACGTCAGTGCCCTTCGGAGCAGAGCCTGACAATACGGTTGCCCTGCAGCCAGTGAGTGAAGGCCAGCATCGGGACACCTCATGCGTTTCTCCATAAAGTCCCTAAAAACTACTTCAGCAAATAGTCATTTAAAATAATGGCTAAAGCACAGGTAGATCAGAGTTTACCTTTTAGTTTTAAAAGGCATGCACACTAGGACAGTAAGGTAAAACAACACTTAAAGCTTTACAAAGTCTCAAGACTATATATCCTCTGTGCGTCTCTGGCATCTAGTAAGTGATGATTTCAGTTAATTTCTTCGTGATCACTATTTCCTTCTTCAGGACAGAAGCGTTTTCATCTGACTTGCCAGGCAAGACCTTAGGCAACATTTTAAGAATGATATCAAATGATATCATGTATATATGATCATATATATTTGATATATAGATAATATATACACATGACCAAGAGTTTTGCTAAAAAATAACTTAAAAGGTGAGGAAAGCAAGGCACTCGGCATCAGGAGGCAGGGTCACCGCTGTCTTATGAGCATGATAGGTCCTTGGCGATGCTCGCATTGTCTAGTCACCGCTGTCTTATGACCCACAACGGGTCCTTAGCGATGCTCGCGTTGTCTGGTCCGAGCAGAGCCACGCCGTGTGTGCGTCTCCCGGCGCCCAGGTACCTGGAGGCAGGAGGGCAGCGGTCACTCAGGTGCCATGGGGTCACAGGGACTGGACGCTAAGCACCCGGCTCCCACTCACTTGTTGCTCACGTTGACCAGGTCTTCGTGGCTGACGGCAAAGAGCTGCTCACGGTGTACCTGCTTCATCTCGTCTGAGAGGCCATACAGGAAGTGGTCCAGGCCTGAGAGTGAGTACAGGGGATGGGATGGGGTGGTTGTGGGGACACGCAGCCACCCCCGGCCTTCACGCCCCGCTTCCACCACAGGTCTCAGCACTGCCGCTCATGCCCACTCCTCCCGACTCGGCTGAGACATTGGGCAAAGGTGGAAGCACAGTCTTGGGAGGACGAGCTCGGGCACCGTGGCTCCAGGTGCGTCTGCTATACCACGCACCTTTATCTGAAGGTGCCACTGGAGCATCCACGGTGGAGAAAACCGAGAGCTTTGCCTCGTCGATGTCCTGCTGGGTGAACCTCCCGGCCTTGGCCCAGTCAATGGCCTTCACGAAGGACTGCAGTGTTTCCGTGGAACGTGGATCCCTGGAGACCCGAGGGGTCAGATACTCACACTTACCAAGGGACAACCAAGTATGACGCAGTTTGTCCATACTTTGGGGTCATCAGCGGCTGTTTTCACATGGTATAGACAGCCCAGTGCTCTGGACACTGATGAGTGGCTGCACAAGTCACCAACACTGTCCCTGGAGACCCAGCCTGTCACCCTGCTAATGACACCTCTGCCACCAGGACAAGGACTGGCCAGAGGGAACAGAAGACACGTCAGACACCCCAGACGAAACAATGGCCCCCGTGGAGCCCGATCTCCGGCACCCTCCCTGAACTCAGGATCCTCCAAGGTCCTCACTCACACGGGCATCTGTGAAATACACCTTGTTTCTGTCCCTCTGGAGACCCATGGCCCCCACACAACCACGACCACGTCCAGCCTGTGAGGAGCAGAAGGAAGCCCCCCCTTCCCTGAGATGTCAGTCCTGCCCTCGGGCAGCGGGGCCCACAGGATGGAGACGTGAGCGGGCAGGAGAGTCTGCGGTCCTGAGGACCCAGCCTGGCCCTGAGAGTTCCCAGGTCGTCTCCCACATACCCTGGTCACTAACCCCAGAGCTGTTTCAGGCCCAGGGTTCCCAGGACTGTCTGTCCCCACTGCTGGTGTGGTGAGAACAGGGGAACGTCTTTCTGAAGCTGGCTCTGCGTGTGAGGCCCTGTGTGCAGCGCGCTCAGACCCACCTGTACGAGTACAGCGTGAACATCCCACCGTAGCTGAGCCGGGCGCCTCCGCCGTAAGCACCACCTTTTTCTCGAATTTCTGTGTGTAAGAATTTAGCTGTCATCAACCGTGCCAGGATCTTGAGGCTGAAAAGATAAAAAGATGCACATTAACAACAGCACAGCTGGCAGGGCAGGACTGAACATAACACAGCGTGATCCACGAGGGCAAGAAAATGCGAGCAAGATGAGGCCTGGGTGACGGGAGGACAGGGACGGGCCTACACCCCACTGCACTGCCGCAGCACCTGGGTGCCTTAGGTGAGTGGCCTCCACTGTCAACATGTCCCTCCCTTGGAAAACACGCTCCAGTGGGGAAAGTCTACCAGACCCCTGTGTCCCCACGACGTCCACCGTAAGCAATGACAGCACACCGCCCCGCCATGTGAAGGGTGAGCCTGAGCTCCTGGGAGAGGTGGAGGCCCGCAGACGGCTCTGCTCCCTGGCAGGGACGGGGCTGGGGGGGGGGGGAGGAATCCAACCCGTCCTCACGTCTTTTTTCAGGAACTTCTATTTCTGTGATGTATAGGCAGTGAAGTCCCCACACCCAGGGAAGGTGGTGTCTGTCTGTTTCTAAACCCACATCTTGCTACTCAACAGAGCCACACACAGTGCTGCTCCTGAGGGCCCTGCCCCATGCACCTGGCGTGGTCCGGGGCTGTATACGGGGCAGTCCTGACGCACTCGGCAACATAATTCACGGGGAACGGGAGCAGGAAGTGCGTCTTCGTCTGGCAGGGCTCGAAGGCGGGGTCCTGGGGCAGAGGCCAGGCCATGTCAGCGCTGCATGGCCAGGACCCTCAAGGACCCAGAGCCCTGACCATGATACCCCGGGCAGCAGCAGCAACCCCGTCCACACATAACAGCACTGGCAACCTCGCCCCACACAACCTCCGCAGGATGGAGGTGACACATCCCAGCCCGCCCAGACCCCTTGGGTCACCTCACCCCACTGTCTCCCAGGGCCCTGAGCATGTGTCATCTGGTCATTTTCCCAGGATAAGCGCCTTTGCTTTCCTAGGGTCATTGGCGGGGGGGGGGGGGACGACTGCGAGGTGAAGTGATCCCCATGCAGCAGTGATGTTTGACCAGAGGCGGACTGAACACGGGGCGTTCACACAGACAGCACCTGGTGGTCCCAGACATGGGCTGGCCATGAAGGGGCAGCGAAGTGGGCAGGGTGTGAGAGGAAGGGACTCACCGTCACCAGCCTCCTTATGACCGGGCAGCTCCTGCCGGATGCCTTGGGTGCAGGTTTCTGGAAGTGAAACGTTTCCCAGAGAAATGAGTACACCCTGAAACGCACGTGAGTGGGTCAGGTACATTCCAGAAACAGCCCGGACGCTTAGGGTTCAAGCAGTATAGGCTCTGTGGCCCGAGTATTCTTCCATTGTGAAGCTCGGGGACCAGAAGTCACCTCGTCCTTGGGCCCCAGGGCGGGCCCCCAGCCTCACCTCCACCACATGCGGGCACACGAGCCTCTGCTCCTTCTCACTCCGGCTGAGGCTCCTCAGGAAGGCCTCCACAGCGCCCTCCACCCGCGACATCTGCTGGGCAGTCGCGTTCACAGAACATCTGTTTAAAACAGTGTGTGCACAGAACCATTACTGTGAAAAGATTACCAAAGTGTAAGAATATGTACATGTAACTGTACAAACAAAAGCTGAATAAACCAAAAGCCAAACATCATAGCCATCTTCCTTTGCTGCATGCTTTCTGGGTACGAAAAAACCTGACCCTGCTCTCAGCTGGCTCAGAGCTCTGTGTCCCCGAGGACGAGGAGGTGCAGAGAACAGACCCGCCTACGGTGCCTTCGGGGCCATGGTCTCAGAACACACACTGTTCAGAGGAGGATACACCTTCATTCAAGTAGCAGTGTTAAGTAGTCAGAGGGTGGTGACAGTTCTCCACCCTCTCAGAAAACATTTCTCTGTGGTTCCTCCAACCTCCACTGAATCAGACACTATCATAAAAAAGCGTCTGACAAACACTGAGAAGACCTGGGCTCTAGGATGCACGCTGTGGCTGACCCGAGCACTGCCTCTGAAAAGCATCTCCACACCACACTCAGCAACAAGGAGGTTAAGCGCAGCTTGGAGGCCAGCGCGGCCCTACCTCAGGCTGTCACAGCTTAGCAGGTGTTTCCAGATGCGCAAGAGCTTTCCCAGGACGGGCTGCAGGTCGGTCATCTCCGCAATTCTCTTCATCAGCAGTACCTGAATCAGAGAGCCCACAGGGAGAGCCTGGACCAGACGTCTTTACACAGGGACACAGGTGTGTGTGTGTATGGTTCTCTGCACACATGGGATTTGCACGTGCCCAGCTCGAGGGAAGGGAGCTACGGGGCTTGAGAAAATAAGGTGAGAGAGACATTTTCTCCCCCTCCCCCCGAAACCTGGCCAGTTCACATTGGCCAATCTGTTAGAGCCCTGGAGAGCCGGCCAGCCTGAGCACCTCACCTGGTCCATCCCCCCGAAGGTCTCCTGCAGGTCCCCCGCAGGTGCCAGCGTCCTGCCAGCCCTGATGGACGCATAGAGATGGCCTGAGTCGGGGACCCCGTTGGACAGCTCCTGGGCGGCCATCCTCACCAGCACACGGAAGTGCTCCTCCTCCTCTAGGCGGGGGCTGCGGCGGAGAAAGCCCTGATGAGCCCTGGGACCCAGCCACGCCCCCTTCCCCAGTGGGAAACTTGCCGAAGGCAAGTTCTCAGGGGAGGAAAATGTCTAGACTCCACCAGGGACCACAGGACCAGGCCTGGAACCAATCACAACAGGGCCAAGTGTCTGCTCACAGGACTGGGTCTCTGGTATGTCTGGGGTCATGTCTTTGCAAACACCTACTTGTTCAGTATCTCAGTCCACAGATGCATCATGTCTGCTAGGTTTCTATCGAGGCAGAAAGAGGAGAAGAGCACACCCTAAATCAGGAGGGAAGAAAGAATTCTGACCTTCTGAAAAAGAAAAAAAGATACCGGAAAAACCAACCCCCACCAGTCTGCGCCTGAGGAAATGGTCACCTGCTCGTAGGTGTCGAGGTGCGAGTCATCAGGGAGCACCTGGGGGGCGGCGGCCAGGCCACCCGTCTTCAGCTCCACCTGCTGGGCCAGCTCCCGGTAGTCGAGGCTGCCGCAGCCTAGCCTATACAGGGAGAGTGCAGAGTCACGGGGCAGAGGGTCCTCTGGGCAGGGAGTTGCCCGACTGGGTACCCCGCCCACAGCGATGCCTGCCCAGTAGTTGGGCTCCCCCACCCCAAGCTCTGCAGCCCCTCAGGTACAGGCAGTCTTGGGGGTGGGGGATCTGAAAAACAAGCTTCTCTGCACTCTCAAGAAGTCACTTCAACATGGATGACGCCTTGGGAGAACACCCTCATCGCTGCCCCAAGTGCAATAACTAACTGAAGCCAAGGTGATGACCAGGCTCTCCCAGAACCCTCTGCCCCGGAAGGCAGGTGGCGGGAGCCATACTAATGAAGGGTGGGGAGTGGTGGAAAGGTTCTGCGGGTGACCCCAGCCCTACATGTCACGTTTAAAGCTTAAAGCTTCTGATGAGAAGAATTATTCTCTTTATTATCTTAAAAAAGAACCTAGTTGAGATAGCTGTGTACTACGTTCACAGTTTACAAATGTACTTTAATGTACTACATTATAATAAGAAAGTATGATGTCCAGAAGGAAAATTCTCAACAAATACACCACCCACTTTACTGTAACAACACTGCTGCTGCTGCTGCTGCTAAGTCACTTCAGTCGTGTCCAACTCTGTGCGATCCCATAGACGGCAGCCCACCAGGCTCCCCCGTCCCTGGGATTCTCCAGGCAAGAACACTGGAGTGGGTTGCCACTGCCTTCTCAAATGCACGAAAGTGAAAAGTGAAAGTGAAGTCGCTCAGTCGTGTCTGACTCTTAGTGACCCCATGGACTGCAGCCTACCAGGCTCCTCTGTCCATGGGATTTTCCAGGCAAGAGTACTGGAGTGGGTTGCCATTGCCTTCTCCGTAACAACACTATAAGGTTTGCAAAATAAAACCGTTCACTGACGAGTGACACTGATACACTGAATCAGGACACACAGTGAACACACCCGAGTAACCAGGGGAGACATGCCGAGCTCTAGAGGCACGCGTCCGCCTCGTCTGGCCCCTTACTTGGTGAGGACGCTGCAGAAGAGCGGCACATAGGGCCGCAGCTCCTCGGGCAGGGCGTTGAGGCTGGAGAACGCTCTGAAGTAGACCACGCCGTTGGTGGGCTGTGCGCAGTACTGAACTGGTGTGTCCCCAGCTGTGGGAACAAGGGCGCTTCTTCATATTCTTACCAGCAAAGTTTTAACCATGTAACCGTCATGTAATATTTTTAAAATGCTAAAGGTTTTCAAGGATGGAGCTTTAAATTCTATATCATATTAGCAAAAAAACACTATTCGTTCGCCGTGCATCATTCAGACAACTTTCCCTGAGTACTTTTGTTAAGGCAAAAGTAAATCTTGAGTTGGAAATCTTGAGTTGCTTTGTGAGGAACAAGAGCAGAGCAGGGATGCTCTTGGGGTGTCTGACCACCTGCGGTCCAGCACCACCACCTGCACTCAAATCCTGGGCATGGGGGGATGCTGGCGGCCCCTCCCACAACACAGTCCCACATAACCTCACCCCACCCACCCCACATCCACTTACCCCCCAGGCCTCTCGGGCACTACCCTGTATTCTCATTTTCACATCCCGAATGCAGTGCCTGACCTGCAGCAGAGCTGAGCACTACTGATGACGAACCACGACACTGACTCAATGAACTTCACTGATAAACCAGACCTGAAGGGGACACTGACAGGGCTTCCCAGAAGCCTGGGCCAGAGGAGGGGCTTTGCTGACATTCACACATGAGTAACAATAGATGTATCATGAGTCAGGGGTGCTCACACACAGCCAGAACCCTGACTAGACATGGGCACCATGAAGCCCAGTGCTGGGGTCAGACCTGCTTGGGCAGGAGGGGCTGTCGCATCACGGCCACGGGGAGCAGCATCAGCAGCACAGGCGAGGGTCCTGCGTCCAGGGGAAGCGAGCAACAGGGAGCAGCAGCGACCCCTCTGCATCCCGCAAGGCAACACCCAGCGCCATGGGCCTCCGGACCCCTGCCCGACTGGGCTGCGGAGAGGGCGGTTGGGGGGGGTGCCAGAGGACAGCAGGCCCTTGAGAGCCATGTGAACATACACACGGTGGAACCCAGAAGCGGGGCACTCAGCACTGCCAGACCCAGGACCAGAAACGGGGGCTCAAACATCCTGCGAGGACGCCCACCGGTGACTCTCCTCCCAGGGACACCGGGACCCGCCACTGACCTGCCTGCACCACCTCCAGCTCCGTGACCGGTATGTGGGGCTCGATGTCCGACACCCTGAGCGCCGGCAGACACGACGCGTCCGGAGGTTGACTCTGCTGAGCCTGCAGTTCCAAACCTATTGGCGGCAGGGAGGAGTGGCAGTGAGCAACCAGGCCAGCCCTTAGAAGGCCCTGCTCAGTCCCTCTCCTGTCCGTTACTTTCTGTAGTCTCCCCTGGGTGCAGGGAGCCCCACAGCGCTGGGGCCAGAGGTTGCCAGAACCAGAGACAGCAGCACAGTAAGCACCCAGCAGCAGTCGTCCCCCCAGCTCATCCTCAGTGATTTCAGAGGACAGGTTTGCTCGGGGAGGGAGTTTGTGCAAGCAGTTCCCGCCCCCGTTTTATACCACAGACTGAGCTTGTGGGTTGAAGTGCACTAACTCTGTACTCATTTACTTGTATTTCATTTTCACTCATCATGGCAATATGCTGGGTGATCACATAAAGTTCACAAATAAAGAAATGAATGAACACACTTTCAGGGCCTGATCTTACACTGATGTGATGGGGAGGTGACAGGAGACGGACGGACACCCTCTCCTCGAGTTCCTGCTCAGACCAGGCAGCCCGTGGGGAGGGGGTATCACAGGGTGAAGTCCTGTCAGCCTGAGTCGCCTCACCCCCACCCTGAGTCTCCAGCACCAGGTCCCCACCTGGTCCCATGCAGGCCAGGGAGCCAGCTCCACATACTTCTTGGAGCCCCCACACCTTCAAGGCCCCCACCTGGCCTTTTCCCCCGTCAAGTGGAACACCCCAACCGCTGCGCCTCAGACATGTCCTCGCGTCCTGAGAAAGCTCCCTCGCGCCCTCTGTCCTGAAGAGCATGGGACAGAGGCCGCGGGCACCTGCTCCACCACAGGCCCCGGCGACCCAGCCATGCCCCTGCACACGGTACACACGATGCAGGCCCCAAACTGGAAGATTGACTTTTCCAACAAACTAACCTCCCATTCCCACTTCTCACTGGTGCTTATCTGCAGACTGGACCCCAATTCACAGATTCTTTGCACCCAGTCCACAGTCAAACTGACCTGATGCAATGGTAAATGCACTAGGCTGTGTCCTATGTCTCGCGATCACTGCCGTGATCTTGAAACCAGGGCCACCATCCCTCCACAGGCAGGTGTGGGCTGGAACATACGAGTTTTCTTAACACAAGACACCTCCATGGCCAGGCCAGGCGCCTGATAACTCAGGGAACACACGTCTCTCTGCTTGGTTGTGGAATTACCTTCTGTGCCACAAACAGCTTGGAAAATGGATGGACCACATCAAACTAAAAACCTGACAGCAAAGGACACTGTCAACATAAAGAGGCTGCCTACATAGCAGGAAAGTATTGGCAAATCTAATGTTATCTGGTAAGATACCCAAAATATCCAAAGAACTCAGCAGCAAAAACCATCCAATTAAAACATGGGCTGAGGACTGAACAGGCATTTTTCCAAAAACAAAGATGGCCAACAGGTACAGGAAAAGGTGCCCAAAACCACTCACCAGGGAAATGCAAATCAAAACACATGAGCCCTCACCTCACAACTGTCAGAAGAGCAGACAAGAGATACAGCAACTGCTGGCGAGTCTGTGGATGAAAGGGACCCTTGTGCACTGTGTGTGGAAATGGGACCTGGTGCAGCCACTACGAGAAACAGTGTGGTGGCTTCTCAAAGTAGTAAAATCAGAACTACCATATGGCCCAGCAACCCTGCTCCTGGTTATCTATCTGAAGAATATAAAAACACTAACTGCAAAGGAGACACACACCCCAATGTCCATGGCAGCACAGCACTACTTACAATAGTTAACATGTGGAAACGACAACCTAAATGTCCACAGATGATGAATGGGTAAAAATGCACACATACACACAACCACCCCACCCGACACCACACACCCCAGAATACCACACTCAGTCATGAGACAGAAGGAAAAATTGCCATTTGCAACAATGTGGATGAAGCTTGAGGGTATTACACTCAGGGAAGTAAGTCAGAGAAATATCTATGATCTCACTGATACGGAGAATCTAAACAATAAAAACACAAAAAAGCAAGCTCATATAAACAGAGAACAGACTGTGGCTGCCAGAGGTGGGTGGTGGGAGAAATGGATGAAAGGGGTCAGAGCTACAAGCCTGCAGCTGTAAGTTCCAGGCACGTCATGTATGGCATGGTTACTGAAGCTAATAATACTGAATTTAGATTTGAAAATTGCTAAGGGAATTTAAAAGTTCTCATCACAACACAAAAAATTCTAGGTATGATAATAGAGGTTACCGTGTGTCTATTATTGTGCCCACAATAAAGGACAGAAACAGTAAAGAACTAGTAAAAGCAGAAGAGATCAAGGAGCGATGGCAACAAAACACAGAAGAACTGTACAAAAAAAGGTCTTCATGACCCGGATAACCACAATGGTGTGATCACTCACCCAGAGCCAGACATCTTGGAGTGCGAAGTCAAGTGGGCCTTAGGAAGCAACACTATGAACAAAGCTATTGGAGGTGATGGAATTCCAGCTGAGCTATTTCAAATCCTAAAAGATGATGTTTATGAAAGTGCGCACTCAATATGCCAGCAAATTTGGAAAACCCAGAAGTGGCCATAGGACTGGAAAAGGTCAATCTTCAACCCAGTTCCCAAGAAGGGTAGTACTGAAGAATGCTCCTACTACTGGACAACTGTACTCACTTTCCATGCTAGTAAAGTTATGCTCAAAATCCTTCAAGCTAGGCTTCAGCACTACATGAACTGAGAACTTTCAGATGTTCAAGCTAGTTTAGAAAAGGCAGAGGGACCAGAGATCAAATTCCTAGCATTTGCTGGATCACAGAGAAACCAAGGGAATTCCAGAAAAACATCTACTTCTATTTCATTGAGGGGTAGCTTTGACCCCTTTTATCCATTTCTCCCACCATCCACCCATCCAGTCTTTGACTGTGTGTATCATAACAAACAGAAAAACTCTTAAAGAGATATGTCTCTAAGAAACGTGTATGCAGGTCAAGAAGCAACAGTTAGAACCTTATATGGAACTGATTCAAAATTGATTCAAAACTGATTCAAAATTGAGAAACAAGCATGACAAGGCTGTATACTGTCACCCTGTTTATTTAACTTCTATGCAGAATACATCATGTGAAATGCCAGACTGGATGAGGCACAAGCTGGAATCAAGATTGCTCGGAGAAATATCAACAACCTCAGATATGCAGATGATACCACACTAATGGCAGAAAGGGAAGAGGAGCTAAAGAGCCTCTTGATTGAGGGTGCAAGAGGAGAGTGAAAAAGCTGCCTTAAAACTCAGTATTAAAAAAAAGCTAAGATCATGGCATCTGGTCCCATCACTTCATGGCAAATAGAAGGGGAAAAGATGGAAACAGTGACAGATTTCTTGGGCTCCAAAATAACTGTGAATGGTGACTGCAGCCAAGAAATTAGAAGAGGACTGCTTCTTGGAAAGAAAGCTATGATAAACCTAGACGGTGTATTAAAAAGCAAAAACAACACTATGCCAACAAAGGTCCGTATAGTCAAATCTACGGTCTTTCCAGTAGCCACGTATGGATGTGAGAATTGAACCACAAAGAAGGCTGAGCATGGAAGAATTGATGCTTTTGAACTGTAATGTTGGAGAAGACTCTTGAGAGTCCCTTGGACTGCAAGGAGATCCAACCAATCAATCCTAAAGGAAATCAGTCCTGAATATTCATTGGAAAGACTGATGCTGAAGCTGAAGCTCCAATAGTTTGGCCTCCTGATGTGAAGAGCCAACTCATTGGAAAAGACCCTGATGCTGGGAAACACTGAAGGCAGAAGAGGGCGGCAGAAGATGACATGGTTGGATGGCATCACCAATTCAATGAACATGAACTTGGGCAAACTCCGGGAGATGCTGAGGGACAGGGAAGCCTGGTGTGCTGCAGTTTATGGGCTCGCAAAGAGCTGGAGACAAGTGAGCGACTGAACAACAACAATAGAGATTAACTGGACGAACTGTGGTAATCATCTCACAACATATAAATATATCAAATCATTATGTTATACATCTGGAACTAATATGATGTTATGTCAGTTACTCTTCAATTAAAAAAAAAAAAAATTAGGAGGCTTTCCTAGTGGCTCAGTGGTAAAGAATCCACCTGCCAATGCAGAAGACACGGGTTTGATCCCTGATGAGGGAAGATCCCACATGCCACAGAGCAACTGAGCCTGTGCTCCAGTGCCTGAGGGCCGCAACGACTAAGTCCATGCGCCCCAGAGCCTGTGGTCTGCAACAAGAGACGCCAACACAATGAGAAGTCTGGTCACAGCTAGAGAGCAGCCCCTGCTCGCTGCAACTGGAGAAAAGCTCTTGTGGAGATGAAGACCCAGCACAGTCAAAAATAAATAAAATTATTTAAAAAAATAATAAAGTTATGGTTACCAAAAGGCAAAGGGAGGTGGAGAGGGATAAATTAGGAGAGTGGAATGAACGTACACACACCACTAAAGTACATAACCAACAAGGACCTACTGTAATAGCACAGGGAACTATATTCAATAGTCTGTGATAAACTACAATGGAAAAGAATCTGAAAAAGAAACGGAACCACTCTGCTGTACACCAGAAACTAATACAACATTGTAAATCAACTATACTTCATTTACACTTTAATTAAGAACAAATTTATGGAAGAGCTTAAAGTAACTCTCTGCATACATAAAGATTTCAGAGATTAAACAGGTTACACATCGACATTAACTGTTTTTACAAAATCAAATCACCTCAAACTCAGCATGATTAAGTCACACTAGAGTCAACTCCACCTGCTGACATGTCTGATAAATTCTTCGTGTAATCCCAGCCAACTTTTCAGGGGTGGGGGGGCAGGTGGATGTATATGTATTTCTGTGTACTGTGTACCTATGTAAACGTCATACGCTACAACCTGCAACTGCTGTATAGAACCCAGTGGCTCTGCCAAACGCACAACGTGAGCAGCATGCCACCATCGATGGCAGGGCCACCGCCCCAGAGGCAGCCCCACCCACTCTGGCCTCACGGCCTGTGACTCACAACCCTGCGTGTCCCAGTGTTCTGGCCCTCATTATGGCTGAGCAGAATCCCACCATGTGGACATCTCAGTCACCTCTCTGTGTAGACACATGTGGGGCATGTCAAGGCCCATGTGGACAGACGCTTTCACTTCTCTTGGGCGAACGCTCAGGAGTAGGACCGCTGGGCTTTACAGGTGGTGCAGAGTTACCACTTAAGAAACCACAGACCCGTTTCTGTCTTCACAGTGCCTGCACTACAGGTACCCACGGGGGCTCCGTGAAGAATGCAAGGCTTGCATCCCCCGAGACCTGCCACCTCTGAGCCCATAGCGCACTCCGTCCCCAGGATCTGTCTGCAGTCAGCTGCAGACTGCCACGGAGTACACACCCAGTGGCCTATACAGCCTCGGTAAGGAGAAGGCGTCTGTGAAGTGTGTAAATGCATAAACCCTGTGAAGCCACCTCTCTCCCAGAACTCCTGCCTCTCCTGCTGAATCAGAGGGTATAGTTTCTGAGAGAAGGTCAGTCTTGCTGGGGTTAACATAGAACTCTGCGGGCAGCCAGCAGAGACCTGCTGGCTGAAACCAGCCGCCTCCTTAGCACTGGAAGCTCGGTGGGGCTGGGTGAGGGCGGGGAAGCTGCCAGACCTGACCTTTCTCATAGATCTGCTGTTTGTCTTCCAGGGAAAGAGAAGTGACCTTTTGCTGCAGTTTTTCTGTTTCCATCTGTGCTTGCTTCTCGGAATACTTGTCGTCTGGTTTCATGGATAAAGTCAGCTTGTGCCGATTATTCTGCAACAACCAGAGCAAGAGAAAAGTCAATTAAAAATAAGGTCTTATGGAATCCAGCACTGAGCCAGCCTCCAGCAAGGGTACCCCTAGCCCCACAGTTCCGTTTTCCCATTTCTCACGGTGATGACAACAGAACTTGCCCCATGGGGCTGTGCACGCAGAACCCAGGAGCCACAAGCAATCCTTGAGGCCACCTGCTCTGCAGGGACCATGTGGTCCACACGCCAAGCTGTTACTGTCTGGAGCACAGTCACTGTAGTTCCTATGTCTTAACCACAAACGCATCGACATTCAACAGTGCCTTTACACCTTGGTTGTACAAAGAAACCACCTGCACATTTTAATACCATAATAAACCTTTTGCTTTAGTCTAAGTTGAAGATAACAGAATAAAATAATTTTTTACCAAGTCTTCATCATACTAACTTCTCAAACCAAAACTAAACTCTCCACTCAGTATTTTATAAACCACGAGGACAAAACAGATGCTGATCTAACATGACTTAGGTGACACGGGGCCCCTTGACTTACTGCAGCCACTAGCCACACACGCCCACAGAAAGCTCAAGTGCGACACCACAGAGCGGGATTACCACAGCACATCAAGCACTGTGTGCAAAATGGCTTGTGATCAGACGCAGGACGAACGGCCACAGCATGTGCCCCACCCCCAGCGCAGGTGCCCAGGATCACGACCCCACCCACCACAGGACAGTCCTCCCCACTCCCATCCACCCAGGGCAACGGGGGAGATGACATTCCCCTCCATCAGTGACGGTCCACCAGGGAACACACACAAAGCACAAAAGCCCACAAGTCTGTGGAGACAAATGAGCACCAAAGAGTCCTTGGTAAAAACAACCAGAACATTCACACACTTGGGCAACTCTTCTCATGTTCTATACAATCTATTAGCAAAACAGAACAAAAATACAGGGTGACCCCCTGGGGTCCAGGATCAATCCCTGGTCGGGGAGCCAAGATCTCGCAAGCCAAGAAGCACCCTTCTCACCAAAGCAATACAGGCAGATGCTCTGTTAAACACCCCCCCAACACACTCATACACAAAAACCCACCTGCATCAATATCTGGAAAACAGAGTTTTTAAAGCTAATATGACCATTTACATTTTTAATCAACAATTAAAAATTAAATCCCATATTGTCAAAAATTGACTTATACAATGCAAAGTATATTCTTAATGTTTCCTTCATTATTATAAAATCCAGCTTCAAAATTACAGACATAAATTCTCAATTTTCTTACCTTAAAATACTGTTTTACTTTTTCTTGCAAAAACCTTGGATTTTCCTCCAGGCACTTTCGGAACTGAGCCACCTGACTTCCAAGCTTCAGGAGCTCTATGGGGTCCCCGTCGTGGTTCCAGCAGGAAGCAATGTACTATTGGGGGGGCAGGCAGGGGAGTCACAGCGAGCCACAGTAACCTGCAAACCTTGTGTCTGCCCAGCAAACATCCAAGCCTGCCTTTTCATCAGGACTCAGCTTCTAGACCGGAGAAGGCAATGGCACCCCACTCCAGTACTCTTGCCTGGAAAATCCCATGGACGGAGGAGCCTGGTAGGCTGCAGTCCATGGGGTCGCTAAGAGTCGGACATGACTGAGCGACTTCACTTTCACTTTTCCCTTTCATGCACTGGAGAAGGAAATGGCAACCTACTCCAGTATTCTTGCCTGGAGAATCCCAGGGACGGCGGAGCCTGGTGGGCTGCCGTCTATGGGGTTGCACAGAGTCGGACACGACTGAAGTGACTTAGCAGCAGCAGCAGCAGCTTCTAGACTTAAAAATACCACAGATAACTGCTCATGAAGAAAATTAAATCATTTTTTGGCTAGAAGAAGAACTCATGATTTTCCCCCTCTAACAATTTAGAAAGCACAGATTTAAAAATTACTTTATGGAAAATATAATTATGAAGTCATGATAAATCCCTATCTGTTTTAAGCACTCTCTAAATCTATTAAAAAATAAGACATCGGAAAGCTAATGAAGTAAGCAAATAAAAACACAAACGATGTATTACAAAACTAAATTAACAGTGATTTTATATCAGAGCCATACACCATAACTTTCCCAGTTCAAATGAAAGGTGCTGTGAATAACAATCTGTATTTTCAAGAATCACTAACTGGGCTTCCCTGGTAACTTAGCGGATAAGAATCTGCCTGCCAATGCAGGAGACACAGGTTTGATCCCTGATCCAGGAGGATCCCACGTACTGTGAAGCAACTAAGCCTGGGCCTCACAATTACTGAGCCACACGCTGCAGCTACTGAAGCCCAAGCACCTAGAGCCTGTGCTCTGCAACAAGAGAAGCGACCACAATGAGAAGCCTGCACACCACAACTAGAGAAAAGCCCACACGGCAATGAAGACCAAGCACAGCCAAAAAGAAATAAATTAAAAAAAAAAACGAACTAACAAAAAAAAGAGGCTGAGGAGTTTAAAAATACGCACAGACGTCAGGGTGAGTCCAAAGCTGACGGACTGGTGCTTCATCTGTATTTCAATTTTATGAAGTAATGCTTCAATGCGATCCTCTTCAAATCCTTTCCTACAGAAACATCAAGAACTCAGATGGTGAAAAATCCATGCATCTGAACAACAAGGCCACAAAGGTGACATTCAAACAGCTGCATGAAAGAGTGCACGTGATGTGAGCCTGTGTTTGGGAATGAGGACCCAGCCCAGCCCTGCAGACGCCGCACGTACTCGATGACGTCATCTAGCGTCTGGTCCACGATGTCCCGGACCGTCTGGACGTCCTTTTCTGCGATGCCCTGCAGGCCCACGCTGAAGTAGGCCTCCCGTGTGCAGCCATTGTACCTGGTACGAAAGCAGGTGACATGTCAGAATTTGCACGCCCCTCCATCGCTGGTTGAGGAGACACTTCACCGAGATCAGAGCCTCTACAGGACTTGGCCAGGAGAAGCCAGGAGGGCAGCTCCTCAGGTATCTGCTGCTCAGATATGATGGCTCACATTCACTCTCATGTCCTTTTAGTTTTTCCAAAAACCACCACAATTAAAATTCCAAAGCAGAACAAATCTAGAGAGTTTTACCAAATGCTATGATTTCAAAGGACTTCTAATGGCCTGACTTTTCAAGCAGGCAGCAGCATGCCACTCTTGGAAGAGTTACCTTGTTGGGCTTTTTTTGTCAACTGCCCACTGGAAGCACAGCTGGGGCAGGAAGAGGGCCCTCTCCTAACCACCGGGTGTGGAGCCACCTATACCACTGACCTACCCCACCCACACCGCATGAGCAGTCAGTAACCCCTGCCCTGCAGTAACCAGCCCAAAATGTGTCCAGACACTATCAGGTGTCAGAAGTGCCCCTCACCGCGGAGTAACGATCTGATCTGACAGTGACACGCACCCAACGTCAGGAGAGAAGTCGGTGCCAAGTCCGGATTCAATGAGGGCTTTGTAGAAGGGGGAGTTGGGGCCACTGATCAAGAGTGAAGACAGAAGGCTCAGCGTGAAGGCTTCAAATGTGTTGGTGATGCTTCATTTATAAAGAGGGGAGAAGAGAGGGAAATGGTTGGCCCGTGGAAATGTTTCCAAAACTACTAAAACCACAATAAACACATTTTCTAAAACAGCTGAAATTCTACTAGAAATTCTTGCATTTCAGCCTCTATTTTAACAGCTACATGGGCAAAAGAGCATTTCTTGACTTGCAAAGCTCTTACACTGTGGGACCTTGGCGGTCCCACACCATAAGCAGACAGTGACAGTGCGGCGGGAGCCCTCCCTGCCCACACTCCTCAGGCCAGGCCATGGGGTCAGTCTTGTGTGAACAAAGCTTCTCAAGGTCAGAGTTCACAGGGCTCTTCTCACGTGCAGAGGCACTGTGACCCCAATACTAAACTCAAACTGTCCTGAAGCTGTTAGACACCCCACATCTAATTATACCACTGGAGGCCCAAACCCCCCCACCCAGTGCTCCCAAGGGTGCATCCCCACAGGGTGGGCGGCGTGAGCCTCACACACTCACTCTGGTAGGAGGAAGCTGACGCTGATGGTCATCTGCCCCGAGGGACCTTCAGCCAGCGAGTCCGGGAAGCACGTGATCTGGAACTCCCTCTGCAAGGGCATAGGCACGCGTCAACAGGCACAGATGGGCAAGGGCGCCCAACTTGCAGGACATTGCCAGTGCTTCTCGTCAGGGCAACTGTGCTTCCACACGGACCACCGCTCTTCCGGCCGGGGAACCCTCACAACCACGGCAGGTCCGTGGCGCTGGAAACCCTAGGAACACACACCCCACCTGCATGTCACATGCTCATAGGCCTGCTGACCTGTGACTCGGACCCAGCTCTCACCGGCTCATCCCAGGGCTTCTGGGCTGGAACTGACGTCCGTGGCTCAATTCTCTGAAATTTACTCAGGGCCTCTTCGTGAATTTGCTTCAGATGCTGCTCCAGTGGAAAGTTACCATAAGTGAAGAACCTGAAGTTTGAGAGAGCACCTTAGTCTACATCAGGCTTTGTCTGAACCGGAGAGTGTGCAGGATCTAACGGCCAGAACACGCCAGTCCCCACACTGATGTCAACTTCACACAGGAACACTTGTTTCACTTAATTTAACCACAACACCAAATAGAGAGGCTTCTGCTCTTTTCTCAAGACGTGGTTCAAACAAAGCACAGATTGTACAAAAAGGATTAATTAAATAAAATCTGGTAAAAACTGCTCTTCATTTTGAATCTACTATAAATGTGTTACAAAAACCAAATAAACTACACATTAAAATAGTTAAAACCTAAGCTGCTGCTGCTGCTGCTAAGTTGCTTCAGTCGTGTCCGACTCTGTGCAACCCCATAGACGGCAGCCCACCAGGCTCCGCCGTCCCTGGGATTCTCCAGGCAAGAATACTGGAGTGGGTTGCCATTTCCTTCTCCAATGCATGAAAGGGAAAAGTGAAAGTGAAGTCGCTCAGTCGTGTCTGACTCTTCGCGACCCTATGGACTGTAGCCTACCAGGCTCCTCCATCCATGGGATTTTCCAGGCAAGAGTACTGGAGTGGGGTGTCATTGCCTTCTCCTAAAACCTAAGCTACAGCACCACAATAATCCATCTAAGACTAACAACAGAATTTAAAACGTTACAAACGTCAAATCTGGGTTACGAATCTCAGATCGCCCATGTTTTTAGGACAACACATTACTCACTGGAGTAAAGAGCATAGTGCAGACCTCATCTTTTTAGCAGAACACAGTCTGAGCTACAATTAAGGGCCTGGGAGCTAGTATCCTACAGATCCCGTAAGCCTCCCCCTCAGAGCTTAGACAGTGCGAAGCCAGCAGTGAGGAGCACCTGCAGGAGGTCCCCACACGCCCGAATGGTTCAGCCCGAGGACCCCTGGAGGAACGACCACGGGTCTGGAGCAGGAGGAGGCCTGCTTTTGCGGCCAGAGCAGAAATCAGAAGTCACTGAAGATGTCAAGGATGACTGTCAAGGAACTTCCTTAGGCCACTGTGGGGACAATTTGAGCACTAAAAAGTTTTTAAATTTCATCTGGTGATCACATGGTCTTAAATATATACACATATGAAAATATTTCCATGAGGTCATTGTGGTCCATGAGGGGGCACCGTCCCACCAGAAAGGGTGCTTAAAGGACACAGCAAGGAAAGGCTGCCTGTGGGCCTCGACTGATCAAACATCTCAGGAACAACTGGAAATCAATCTCAGTTAAGGCATAGGTGGTTTTATTCAATCATTTATTCTGTTAAATGTGAAAAGTGTTATCTCACATAAGAGAACATTCTTGTAAATATCTATGTGTATCCATGTATGTCTATACACATATACATGTCTGTGTGCATCTATACATGTCTAGTTGCCTGTGTCTACACGTGTCTATGTACACACCCACAGGACGGAGCTACAGGCTAAGCACATGGGGTTCACTGATCTATTCCCTACACTCCCCTGGATGATTAGGAATTTTCATAATTAAATTTTTAAAATTTTACACTTAAAATAGTTTTGCAAATGACTTTACTTGACTGCTTCAAGTATTTGTAAACTACTGTTGTTTAGTCACTAAGTCATATCTGACTCTTTGCAACCCCATGAACTGTAGTCCACCAGGCTCCTCTATCCATGGGATTTCCCAAGAAAGCATACTGGAGTGGGTTGCCATTTCCTTGTTCAGGGGATCTTCCTGACCCAAGGAACGAACCCACGTCTCCCGCACTGCAGGCGGATTCTTTACCACTGAGCCACCAGGGAAGTCCTTGCAAACTGTCAGCATTTTATTATTAATCATACCTGAAACAGGCAATTGATCAGAGGTTGAATGACACAGCTACCTCTCTGGGGGCACCTCTCCAGAACTGCGTCAGCCCTGAGAGGAGGACCATAACCTCCCGTCACACCATCAGCCTGAGGCTGAGCTACAGAGGCGGCAGGCAGAGGTCTCGCCTTGTGGGTCTGGGGGCACATCCGCACACAGCAGGCTCCCGTCCACTGCCCATGGTCGTGAAGGAAGCCTCCCAAGCCCAACTCAAGAGAAGCAGGACACTGGAGGAAAGCAACCCGGCACCAGGCTTCCCAGGCAGCATCACCTGGCATTGCTGGGGTGGTAGTGCATGGCGTGGAACTGTCTGAGCTGCTCCCACGTGAGGTCGGGGATGCACAGGGGGTCCCCTCCGGAGACCACCGAGTATGTGTGGTCAGGAAGCAGGCGGTTCTGAAGGTGCTGTGAGAATATCCTCTCATTATCTGTCTTCAAGTAAAAATATACATGTATGTGAAAACTGACACACACACTGTTCACATGATTCAACAAAGTAGCCACGTCACGGGAGTCCCCCTGCCGACACCCCCCAAGTACCCACCCAGATGCTCCTTTCAGCCATGAAGTGCTAATTAAGATGTGTACATTGTTTTTTTAGACATGGTGCTACTGCACACTTGAACCCCAAAGTAGTGTCAGGAAACAAAAAATCCCTGTGACCTGCCTTCCTGCAACATTCACTGCACGTGATCGTCTTTACCATAATTTGAGAGACATTGTATCTGTGAACCCCATCCTACACTGGGGCAGGAAAGAGCGGAAAACCAAGGTCTCAGGATTGTCAGGAACATGGTTTTCATGTGGCCGAGCCCCAAAGACCAGAGGTCACCATGGTCCCCACACCCCCACTGAGAACTGCCGTCCAGCTCATTGCCCAGTGGTGCCAGCTCACCACACTGTCTGCACTAACGCAGGTTCTCACAGTAAGGATATTAAGTGACATAACAAGATGTCAGCCATCTGCAAAGACTGTTTGTACTCCAACATTTTATACAGTAGCAAATTTAACACAGCATGAGAGATGGAAACACTCACAAATGCTCCCTTCATTTCATTGAAGACGACGCCTTTAAAGACCAAGGGCGTCTGGGGGTCATTCGGGTCCTCATGTTCCAGTCGCCATCCTTCCTGCCTGAAGAGTGACAGGTGATTACATGGTAACAGTGACTCTATCAATGAACTAAAGATCAATGAACCAATCGCTACATACCAGAAGTCCAGTTCCCGCAAGCATGGAAAAAAGGCTGCGTCCAAATACACGGATAGGAGGTTCTGGAAGTCCTTGGGGTTTTGTGTGGAAAATGGGTACAGGGTGTAATCACTAGCTAGACACAAAGAAGAGGAGGGTTTTAAACACGGCGGTTCCCCCAGGTTCATGTCAGCACTGTCTGTTTCAGCCTCACAGCAGGTCCACATTGTCCGGGGCACAGAGGCAGCAGCAGCACCCACTGGGGGGTGGGGCGGTGGGGTTGCCCACAGGGTGCCTGCCGCCAGCCCATACCCCCTGCTTCCTGCACCCACAACCCAGACACCAGCCCTGCTAACTGACCTTTATAGCATTATTCCCCAAAGAAAACAGCGGTCACCTTTTCCAGAAAAAATTCAGATGCATTTTCCCTAAACTCCCAAGCTTTACAATCAACCCCAGTGTGGTTTTCCTAAGGGATTATGCATCAAACGGCCTCCAGACAGGGACTGGGAACTTGACTCCAGCCTATGGGCTGCCACCCCCCGATCTGAGACCAGGCAGCCCTGGCCGAGCCTGCGTCTCACCCGTGAAGGCGTTCATGAATGTGGACAGCGACCGGTTCAGCATCTTGAAGAAGGGGTCTCGGCAAGGGTACCTCTGAGAGCCGCACAGAACCGTGTGCTCCAGGATGTGGGGGGCGCCGCTGCTGTCGGTGGGGGTGGTGCGGAACTGCACACTGGGGACATAGCCACATGGTTAGAGCCCCTCGGGGTGTGGGCCAGCCGCATCCCCCCCTGACCCGCAGGAGCCAGAGGAGAGATTCCCCTCCTCTCCGTTCCTGCTGAACCGCTGCAGGTGCGGCAGACGCCCCTGCAGGGCGTCCAGACCGTGAGCCCCGGACGCACACACACCTGAACAGGTTGTTTCCATCCTCGCGGGCCAGGTGCAAGTACTGTGCTCCCGTGCCGTCATGGCTGAGCTTCACGGCTGTCAGCGACAGCTCGGGGACAGGCGTCACCTGCAACAACGAGGGAATGGGGGAGCTCGACTCGGCTGGAAAGGCGTGCAGCATGGGGATGCTGTGTCTGTGGGACCATGGACCAGGAAGGCTAAGACCTGGGGCTGAGGACAACACCACTGTCCCTCCTGAGCGCCCACTGTCTGCAAGCATCTACCAAGGGTGCCACAGGCGACCCCGGGAGGGAGGCATCCCACCCCACTTACAGATGAAAACTGAGCCTGGGGCTGACAGGACAATTTGCCAAGATCACAGAGCCCGGAGTCAGACCCCTTGTGTCGCACTGGGCTGCCCTGGAAGAGAGTGGACTCGCCTGGAACGCACCACAATGAAGAGGAGCTCCGTTCAACACAAATAGAGAAAGCCCACGCAAAGCAGACTCAGGACAGTCAAATAAATGAAAAGAACTATTCTATTATTTAAAAACAGCAAACTCTTCGTCACCCCCTGGGGGAGGTCTTGTCTGTGGGCACTGGGTAACTTCCACTGTCCTTGGTACTGAAGCAACTGCATCAAGGCCCCGCCTGTAACCTTAGCACTTGTCACCATGACCACCACTGGGTGTGACAGGGACCTGTCTTGACCATTGCAACTTCCTAGCAGGGCAGAGGTGAAAGTTCTGCTGTCCTGAGCCTACTCTGGGGGCCCTGCTACAAAAACTACGTGCTTCAAGTGGCCTACTGATGCCCACATTAAGTTACAGCAATGAAACTGTTTACAACTTGGAGTTCACAACTGTACTTCTGTCAGATGTGATTAGACAAAAAGCAAATCTGAGCGATTTTCTTATTCGAGTTCAAAATGGGCATAAAGCAGCCCAAACAACTCACAACGTCAACAATGCATTTGGCCCAGGAACCGCTAGTGAATGTACACAGTGCAGTGGAGGCTGAAGAAGTTTTGCAGAGGAGATGAGATCCTTGAAGATGAGGAGCGTAGTGGCTGGTCACTGGAAGTTGACAATGACCAACTGAGAGCAATCATTAAAGCTGATCCTCTTACAACTAAACAAGAAGTTGCCAAAGAACTCAACATTGACCATTCTATAGTCATTCAGCATTTGAAGAAAATCGGAAAAGTGAAAATCCTTGATAAATGGGTGCCTCATGAGCTGACTACAAATCAAAAAAAATCCTTGTTTTGAAGTGTCGTCTTCTGTTAGTCCACACAACAACGACGAATCATTTCTCAATCAGATTGCGACATGTGATGAAAAGTGGATTTTATACAACAACCAGCTCAGTGGTTGGAGAAGAAGCTCCAAAGCACTTCCCAAAGTCAAACTTGCACCAAAAAAAGGTCATGGTCATTGTTTGGTGGTCTGTTCTGTGTCTGACCCACTACAGCTTTCTGAATCCCAGCAAAACCATCACATCTGAGAAGCAAGCTCAGCAAATCAATGAGATGCACTGAAAACTGCAACGCCTGCAGCAGGCAGTGGTCAACAGAAAGCCCAATTCTTCTCCGTGACAATGCCCGACCGCAAGCGGCAGAACCAATGCTTCAAAAGTTGAACACACTGGGCTACAAAGTTCTGCCTCATCTGTCATACTCACTTGACCCCTCGCCAACTGATAATCACTTCTTCAAGCATCTCGACAAATCTTTCTCAAGGAAAACGCTTCCACAACCAACAGGATGCAGAAAATGCTTCCCAAAAGTTCACTGAATCCTGAAGCATGAATTTTTATGTGACAGGAATAAACAAACTTACGTCTTGTTAGCAAAAATGTATTTATTGTAATGGTTCCTATTTTAATTTATAAAGATGTATTTGAGCCTAGTTATCATAATTTAAATTTCATGGTCCAAAACCGCAATTATGTTTGCACCAACCTAATATTTAAAACCAGTCTGCCTCTGGACTTCCCTAGTGGTCCTGTGGTTTAGACCCACCTGCCAAGAAAGGGGACATGGGTTCGATCCCTGGTCCGGGAAGATTCCACAGGGCAACTAAGGCGATGTGACACAACTACCGAAGCCTGTGCTCTAAAGCCTGGAAGCCACAACCACTGAATTTGAGAGCTGCAACTACTGAAGCCCTCGTGCCCTGAGCTTGTCCTCTGCAACAAGAGAAGCCACTGAAATAAGAAGCCCACACACTGCAACTAGAGTAGCCCATGAATGTGTGCTAAGTCGCTTCAGTTGTGTCCGACTCTTTGTAACTCCATGAACTGCAGCCTGCCAGGCTCCCTGTCCATGGGATTCTCCAGGCAAGAATACCGGAGTGGGTCGCTGTGCCCTCCTCCAGGGGATCTTACCGACCCAGAGATCGAACTGGCGTCTCTTAAGTCTAACCTGCGTTGGCAGACAGGTTCTTTATCACTAGCGCCACCTGAGAAAGCCCATACACAGCAACAAAAATCCAGTGCAGCCAAAAATAAGTTAATTAAAAGTAAAAAAATAAAACCAGTTTACCTCACAAACAGCTCTCACAGTAATTATTTCTCAAAAAGGACCATGGTTTATTATAAACTAAGTTTCCACAAGAATCATGCCTCTGAAGAAAGTATTATTAACCAGAACTGTTCAGAAATCCCAAGTCTCTTGAGACTGCTTTAGGGGCCCCACAACCATGAACCCCTTTAAGTGGTTTAGAGACCCTGCCCTGAATACCTCCTGCCCCTGTTTCTGGAGACAGATGGTGGCTCTCCTTTACTTCTCCACAAACCCATCCCCACCCTGCCTGTGCCCAGCAGACCCTCCTGCGTCTTCCTGTTGCACACCCAAGTCCTCCCGACTGTGAGCTGCCTGACTTTGTTTTTATTAGTGTAAAGTACAGTGTGAAACCAACATCCAGTTGACTATGTCTTGTACATCGTTGTCAATTATAGCATTAAAGAAAAAAAAAAACAAAGTTTAAGCCAAACAAAACAAGATATTTTAACATAAACTAAGTACCCATAGGCCCACACAATCTCTTTTCTATAATCCTGAAACCCAAATGGCTCAAAACCAGAAAGATTTTGCCCAGCTTTGGAGCAAACTTGGTTGATGGTAGGAACTTGACCTGAGTAGATATGGGGCCTTCAGTCTTCAACACAGGTCATCAGCAATGCAGAAACAAAACTCTGTTTATTTACTCCCTAAGCTCTGCAAAGAAGTGAGGCCTCAGGCACTCAGGGAAGGGGTTAGGGGGTCTGCTTTCATCTGAGAGTCAGGAAACCCTTTCACTTGCAAACTCTGTTCCTTCCAGCATCTGCTGTGAAACTGAAGGAAGCCAGGGCTGGGGACACAGATGAACAAGCCCACCCCCCACATCTCTGCTCTGAGCTGACACAGGAGGCGCCCCCAGGCCCACCTGGCTGACGGTGAAGCCGTGGATCCTCTCTCCAACGTGGTACTGCAGCGCTCGCTCACAGGCCTTGGTGCTCCCCCACCTCCAGGCTCCGAGGTGGGCAATGCTACATTTAAGGAAAGGAGTCAGATTATCTACTCGAAGACTGGCTAACATAATTCAGCAATATAACAAAAACACTGCCATGTGACAAAGAATTCTAAGAAACATGAAAACCTGCATCTTCTAAACGCACTTCAGAAAATCAGTTTCCATTAAAGTCCTTTCAATTGTACCTCAACTCACCTAAGCCTCGTAATAGCAAACATTTAATGTTGAAAACCTTTTATTTCTACATGTCCATAAGTAAGTGTAATACAATCACGTCACCAATTTCCCTTGATTCTGGGGAAAAAATACAATTCTCATGTCAAGATCACGGTATCCCAATGAGCTCAGACTACAATAGTTTCATCTCACACCTGCCAAATTAGTGAGAATTAACAATCTAGTGTTGTCAGGGGCTCACACGGCCACTGGGTGTGCACACTGAAATGAGACTTCAGAATAGCCCTGTCCTTATTTGATGAGCAGTTCATTCCCCTCAATGTATGTGCCCTGTGACCTGCACTCACTCCCTGGTGCACAAATGCACAACGTGTACACCCTTCCCAAGGGCCCCAACCCCAGCAGCCCAAAAGTCCAGTAACAGAAAACAGATAAACTGAACTATTCAGTTGATAAACTTAGCCCTAAGAATGAATGGATGACAACTACATGTATCAAAGATGTGGGCATACGATGCTGAAGCAAAAAAAAAAAAGATGCCATCCAACCAGGTAACACCGTACTGTAAGACTATACAGGGATGGTAAAAATACAGAGGAAAACAAAGTTATTTCTGTAAACCAGAAGAGCAATTTCATTTAAGAGAGAGGGAGAGTTACGATGGGTAAAGGGTAAGCTTAACCTGGGTAAAAGGGACACAATTTATAGTATTTTCCACATTAACGTTAAATCTCACAAAAATGTTCTTTATAGAAAGTATGGGCTGAAAACACTGACTCATTCAACATCATGCAATAGTATGGGTCTATTCTATAAACAACCAACATTTCCGTCTTGGATTTAGCCAATTCTAGAATTATAGGATAAAAGATTTTGACCCAAATACCCAATAAAGACAACCCAACGACAGACACCCCCGTTTCCTCCCCTTGGCGAACAGCAGCTCAACTCCACCATAAAATAATTCTCTGAATCAGCATGAAACTAAACAATTTATGTTTCTTTAGAAAGTAAAAAGTTACATTTTACAAAGTCAAAAGGAATGATGCTGATTCAGTTTGAAACTAAATGTATTTTTTTCCCATAAATCCACTCAGTAAACACGAATTGGAGGCTCAGACATGGAAGAATCCACCTTCCAATGCACAAGACCCTGGGGTTCGATCCCTGGGTCGGGAAGATCCCCCGGAGGAGGGCAGGCAACCCACCCCAGTGTTCTCGCCTGGAGAATCCCGTGGACAGATGAGCCTGGCGGGCCGCGGTTCAGGGGCCGCGAAGACTCGAACACGCCCGAGCGATCAGCCCTCCATCCCGGAGGCCCCACTCTCAAGGCCACAAAGGCGCTCAAGCTTCCCGCCCGTTTGCGGGGAAAGAGCAAACGCCCAGCGAGAGCCCTGCCCGCCGCCCCCTCGTGTAGCCCGTGTAAGCCCACTTCAGGGGGTCTCCGCTTCGGAGGCCTGACCACCGGTCCGCGCAGGGTCCTGGCCGGCTTCACTCCGCCTTCGCTGGCGGCAGCTCCCCAGCCTCGGTAACTGGAGAGGGGCTCCCTCCCTCCGGGGTGAAGGCCACCGCGGGGCCCGCTCTGCCGTCCTCGCACCGCGGCCTGCTAGGGCGCCCCGGCTGTGGGCCGGGCTCTCGGAGCCTGAGCCCCGTGCGAAGAGCCCCGGGTCGGGGAGCCCAGCCGCCCCGGCCCCCCGCCCCCTCCCCACGTCACCGTCCCCTCGCTCCCAGCCCCCAGCCCCGCCCCCTCACCCGCCGCTCAGCCTCCGGAGCGCGCTCCGCGCCCTCCAGCCGCCGCGCCACATGCAGCCAGACTAGCTCGCCGCCGGCGTGACCCCGTGCAACCCGACGCACGCCGCGGGGCGGGACCAGCTGGCCGCCTCCCAATTGGCCCGCGCCCGGAGAGACGGTCTCTCCGATAGGCTGGCGGGGAAGGGGGCGGGGCCTGTGCGCGGGGGGTGGGGCCTGGGCAGGGAGAGGAAGGGCTGCTCGGGGGAGGGGCAGACTTACCCCGAGCCAGGTGACTTTCCTGGTCCTCAGGCCACAGGTAACGCAAGTCTCTGGGACAGACGTTTGGCCGCCGGCACTCTGCCGGCTCAGGCGTCCATCAGCAGCTCTAGGGCAGTGGACCGAGTAGGGCTTCACCTGTCGGGTGCCTTAACCCCCGGGTGTGCGGCTTCGTGGATGGGGTCCGAGGCTGGCATCGCCTGCTTTCCAGGTCCAGGATTCCATGATGTCACGCTTTTAGGAATGGTCCCAACAAGAATGTCCCCAGCCAGAATGGATGCATGTATATGTATGGCTGAGTCCCTCTGCTGTCCACCTGAAACCTATCACAACATTCTTAATCAGTACCGATATAAAATTGTTGTTTTTCAGTCGCTCAGTCGTGTCCTACTGTTTGCAATGCCATGGACTGCAGCATGCCAGGCTTCCCTGTCCTTCACCATCTTCCAGAGCTTGCTCAAATTCACGTCCATTGAGTTGGTGATGCCATCAAACCATCTTATCCTCTGTCATTCCCTGCTCCTCTTGCCCTCAATCTTTCCTAGCATCAGGGTCTTTTCCAGTGAGTTGGCTCTTCGCATCAGGAGGTGGAACTATTGAAGCTTCAGCTTCAGCACCAGTCCTTCCAGTGAATATTCAGGACTGATATCCTTTAGGATTGACTGGTTTGATGTCCTTGCAGTACATGGGACTCTCAAGAGTCTTCTCCAACACCACAGTTCTAAAGAATCAATTATTTAGCGCTCAGCTTTATGATCCAACTCTCATATCCATACATGACTACTGGAAAGACCATAGCTTTAACTATACAGACTTTGTCAGCAAAGTAATGTCTCCTTTTTTTAACATGCTATCCAGGTGTGTCATGCTATGCAATATAAAACGAAAAAGGTTTTAAAAAAACTACAAAAAAGAAAAAATGTCACAGCAAACTTCAGGGCAGCTCCCCACCTGGATTTGTGCCTGGAGAGACTACACAGGTGGCCTTCTGGAATCTCAGGGACTGGCCCCAAGAGGGTGGAGCATGAGTGGGTGGGCCAGGTAGGTGGCTGCAGGCTGGTGGGAACACTGGGGGCTGGGGGTGGGGGCACTTAGAAGAAGGCAGGACCCAAGTCTGGCCTCAGTTTCTCAAAGCTTTGGCTTCCTCCCTTCTCTCAACTTCCTCTTTCCTCCCAACCCCATCCCCTGCCCACCCACTACTTCAAAGGAACTGAAATCCCGTTGCCCCTTCTTCTAGGCTCTAAAGAAAGAATGCTAAGTAGACAGGTGCAGTTTGTCTGAACACATGACGCTTTTCCAGCATCCTAGAAGATAGTCAGCAAAGTCTACAGAAACCTCTCTGCAGCACAGAGGATTCTGCAGTTAACCACAGCACCTCTTTGTTCAGAGGGGACACCCGTGGGTCCAGGACAAGCAAGGGTGATGGTTAGACGCTGTGACGTGAACACTGTGAGAATCTGGCTGATGAATGTCACTGAGTCACCACAAATTCTCTGTGATCTTGGGGGACACAGCTGGGCATTGTTAACCCTATAGTGATTGTGCAGGAAACTGAGGCACTGAAGGTTCTAGTATTTTGATCTCTGAAGAATAAATGCTACATAAACCCAGTAATTGCCACTTGGTAGACTGTTCCCACAGGATAAACCTCATTGATAGCTGACCTGTACATACACACTAAGAATTTATAAATCATTACTTTGAGAAGCACCAACATAATATTAGTATTCATATGTAATCTCAATTTACATTAATACAAATCACTGCCATGTAAAAAAGAAAGATCAAAAATTGTCTATGCAATATCCTTTATTACAATGAAACATTGTGTTACATTAGCAAGTGAGCGTTCTCAGGAAAGTGTGACTGGGACTTAGACAATCAAGTTAACACTTGATTGTGTCAGGTGTAGAATTGCACCTCCCCATAAAGATATGCTGATGTCGTAAAAAAAACCTCAGAATGTGACCTCATTCAGAAAAACTGCAGAGGTAATCAAGTTAAAATGATAATCCAGTATGACTGGTGTCCTTATCACTGGGGGACAGTTGGCCGCACTGAGATAGACCCAGACGATCACGTGAAACTGAAGGCAAAGATGGGGGTGATGGATGAAGATGAAGGCAAAGATGCAAGAGATGATGATGAAAATGAAGACTGAGATTGGGGTGATGATGAAGATGATGGCAAAGATCAGGGTGATGATAAAGATAAAGGCAAAGATCAGAGTGATGATGAAGAAGATGAAGGCAGAGATCAGGGTGATGCTTCTACAAGCCAAGGTGCCCAAGGATTTTGACAACACCGTAAGGCAGAGGGAAGAGCTAGTAGAACAGGTTGGCCCTCACAACCTCAGGATGAACCAATCTGCCGATACCCTGAGCCCTGAGTTCTGGCCTCCAGGACTACGAAATAGTAAGTTTTTGTTGTGCTAAGCCACCCAGTTTGTGGTACTTTGTGACGAAGTCCTAGCAAATGAATACCAAGATGTCAAGGTTATTTTACCTCCAGAAGAAAAACAGGCAGTGGTTTAACTGACTATGTTGTTTTCCAGGATTGCATGTCATTGACAAAATGCATACTTTTGCAAATCCTTTATTTCTGAATCCATCATAAAAGCAGTCAAGTGAGACTGCTGAAAATGCAAAGTGCCTCCGATGTTGGCATAACTGAAAGGGATAAAATGTCAACAGAACCCAGTGCTGATAACTTGAAACCAGGGGAAGAGCCTCAGAATTAAACTGGACTGCAATCCTAGCACTCTTTCACTTTTTCACTCAATAAATGTTTATTCCATGTCACTTGTTTGCCAATCACTGAACATTTCGTCCAAAGAGTCTGTGTAAAGCATTTCATCTTTTGTTGGGTTTGTAAAAAGGGCCCATTTGTAAAGAGAAAGAGGCCCTGATTTCCTCCCAGTTGACTTTCAACCCTAAGGTTCCATAGTTTTATCATTGTGGGTCTTAATTTTGACATTGGTCACACACTGACTTCAGCTGTGTTTTACTTTGTCTGTTTAAAATGACCCATTCAGAAATTCCGGTTAATTTGGCAGATTTTATTTCATTTTTGCTTCCAGGTACGTTCCCTGACATTCATCCTGATGCATGCCAACTCTTCATTGAGCTTGGTTTAACTCTGGATGTCTTAAGTAGTTGTTTTAGAAAACCTAAGATGTTTTTGAGATTCCTCTTGGCTAATGTCTTTAAGAATAATAATATAAAAACTTTACAAATATAGATATAATTATGAAAAAGGACCAGGATTAATGCTTTAGAAAAGGTGTATTAAAATAACCATGGGACATTATCAAATGTAACAGTTCGATAAAACTCAAGGCTAGTGAGGTCTGTGAAGTTACAGTAATCAAGTATTTTTATGCTCTGGGGGCTATGTGGTACTATATATATACTTTTTACCTTTTGGAAAGTTCTTTGGCATCATTTATACAAATGTTAAATGCACATCACTTTGCCCACAAAGGTCCATGTAGTCAAAGCTATGGTTTTTCCAGTAGTCATCTATGGATGTGAGAATTGGACCATAAAGAAGGCTGAGTGCCAAAGAATTGCTTCAAACTGTCATGATGGGGAAGACTCTTGAGAGTCCCTTTGACAGCAAGGAGATCAAACCAGTCAATCCTAAAGGAAATCAACCCTGGATATTCATTGGAAGGACTAAAACTGAAGCTCCAATACTCTGGCCACCTGATTCGAAGAGTTGACTCACTGGAAAAAGACCCTGATGCTAGGAAAGATTGAGGGCAGGAGAAGTGGGCAACAGAGGGTGGAAGACAACTCTTTCACCAGAAATTTCCTGGTGTGAAAATTACCCTGTAGCTATGTTCTCTCAAGGGCACAATGATGTATAAAGACAGATATTCCCTGCAGCACTTTTTGACTACAACAAATACTAAACAACATACAGGTCTACCAAGAGGAGTTTTCTTAAGTAAATTATAATACATTTATATAATTAGATGTTTGTTGTTGTTATTCAGTTGCTAAGTTGAGTTTGACTCTTTGTGACCCCACAGGCTGCAGCTTGCTAGGCTCCTCTGTCCTTCACTGTCTCCCTCAGTTTGCTCAAATTCATGTCCACTGAGTCGGTGACACTATCTATCTATCTCATTCTGTGCTGCCCCCTTCTCCTTTAGATAGTAAAAATAGTGATATACATCATCTTTCACATATCTATGTAAATATCTACATCTGTCTGTCTGTCTATCTACCTACCTACCTATCATAGATTAGTAAGAAAAAAAATCCAGGGGACCCTCTGGTGGTCCAGTTAGGACCCTGGGCTTCCATAAGAAGGAGCACAGGTTTGATCCCTGATTGGGGAACTGATGTGGCATGCCCACCTCCCCCCAAAAAGGGAAGAAATGCAGATGCATACTGAAGCTCTCACTTGAGTAGGAAAAATATACTTGCATTTGAGTGGAATGTGTCAAACAGGAGATTTTAGTTGTGAACCAAATACAACACTTTAATGAAAGGCATTTGATAAAGACCTAAATAAAGGGTAAGACGTTCTATTTCCATAGATAGGAACTCAGTGGGATAAGAACGTCATTTCTCTGCAAAAATGCAGTGGGATTCTGATAAAGATCCCGACAGGTGAGGAACACACAATGATCCTAAGATATAGGTGAAAGAAAAGACTCAAGAGGAGGCAAAGCAATTCTGAAGGACAGTGTGGGAAACTTACTTTGGCAGGAATTTTTTTTTTAAGTTTTTTATTAAGGACTTTTAGACTTAAGTCAACAAAGCTATAGCAAATAAGACAGTATGCATTAAGCACATAGGGAGAGAAAGCAAACAGGCTGAAGGAATCTATAAAAAAGCCAGGAATAGACACCTAGAAGTAGGTGACTGGAGAACAAATTCAAAAAATCTCGTAATTTATATGGGGGGAAGAAAAACTGAATTGCTATTTCAACTCTGCACCTACCCCAACGCCATAGTAATATTATACTTCTAAGGGTTTAAAAGTTTTACTTTTCTCACTTATGCTTTCAATAGATGCAGTCTGGATTTTGTCTCTGCTTCCTGTAATAGAAAAGTCCTGAAGATTAAAATGCCCTCAGAATAAGTCACTCAGGGTGCAATTTTCAGGAGTCGAGGCAGAGAAAGGATTTCCCCTACACATCACCCTCAGCGTTCACTCACTGATGCCTGAACTACTCCAATGGGAGACAGAATTACATTTCAAAGTCAGGAAAAGGCTTAAAATGCAAATACTCATCTTCTCAAATTTTGCTGTGAGAGTGAATGACTTGGAGAAACCAGCCCTGCCGACAGCCTGATCTTGAACTCCCAGCCTCCAGGACTGGGAGACAACAAACGTCTGTTGTTTAAGGCCTCAGGTGAGATATGTGTCCCCTTTGTCCCTAACAAACCAGCACAGAAGGCCACTGCTCAAGAGGGAAGAAACAGACTGACCTCAGAAACCCAGTGTATCGTGTCCAGAAGCAGACCCAGAACATATGGAATTTCATGTGCAATAAAAAACATTTTAAATCATTGAGGAAAAGATTATTTAAGAAATGATGTTGAGATTAAATTAGCTTAATACTGACCCATTCTTTACAACAGAAGAGATTCCAGATAGATCAATGAGTATAATGTAAAATGACCTCATAAAAACATAAAAGATAAGCAAATGCAAAACATAACTTAGGAAATATTTATAAGTATGGTATAAAACGGGAACAAGATTTAATGGTATAAAATGGGAACAAGCTAATGGGAACAAGATTTAGGGGGTTTTAGTGTGCTAATGGGCTTCCCAGATGGCTCAGTGGGTAAAGAACTTGCCTGCAATGCAGGAGATACTGGAGATATGGGTTGGATTCCTGGGTTGGGAGGATTCCCCTGGAGGCAACCCACTCCAGTATTCTTGCCTGGAGAATCCCATGGACAGAGGAGCCTGGTAGGCTACAGCCCATAGGTTGCAAAGAGTCAGACACAACTGAAGCGACTGACCACAGCACGTAGTACAAAAACCCAGAATCCATAAAGGGAAAACCTGGCACATTTGTCAGTATAAAATTTTAAAGTGTACGTGCAAACCAAAATATCAATATAAAGTCAAAAGAACAACAAACCATAAAAATTTTTTGCAAGTATCATGACAGAAAGAGCCCTTAGTATATAAATAAGTCTCATAAATCTTGTAGGAAAATACCGATAATCAAAAACTTCAAGGGACTTCCTGGTGATCCAGTGGTTATGAATCTGCCTGGCAATGCAGGGGACACAGGTTCAGTCTCTGGTCCGAGAAGATCCCACATGGCACGGGGGCAACTAGAGCCGGTGCTCTGCAGCAGGAGAAGCCACCGCAATGAGAGACCCGGGCACCACACCTAGAGAGTAGCCCCCACTTGCCGCAGCTGGAGAAAGCCAACGCACAGCAATGAAGACCCAGTGCAGCCAAAAATAAATAACTAAAAATTCTTTAAAATTGGGGAAGTTGGCTCAAAAATAGAATTCCAAATGACCAACAAAAACGAAAGACCCTTAAACTGACAACTAAGAAAATTAAAATTGAAGTGTGAAACCATTTTTAGCCAATCCAGTTGGCAAAGACATAGTGTCTGAGAATGTTTGGGTATCTCTGCGAACTCCTCCCACATAACTTGTGGGAGTATTAACCACCGAGGACACTTTAGAGCAGCACTCAGCAATTGATCAAATGATAAAATAATTCACATTCCCGAGAGTGGGCGTTTTACCTTGCATGGCTTACCATGTGCATATATTCATGAATGAATAAAGTAGAATTTCCATCAGACTGCAGAGGATTATCTTTACATGGAGAAAAGCTGCTGTACTGAATGAAGCTTTGTAGTTAGAAATGTCTGGGGCTTCCCTGGTGGTCCAGTGGTTAAGAACCTGACTGGCAACGCAGGGGACACGGGTTTGATCCCCAGTCCAGGAAGATCCCACATATTACAGGGCCACTAGGCACAGGTGCCACAACTAGTGGGTCCATGGTCTGGAGCCTGTGAGTTGCAACTACTGAAGCCCATGTCCTTCCTCACAGGGTGTCTGCGAGGTATCTCGCTGGACCAGAATTACTCCTCCAAAGGGGTCCCTCAGCCCCTAGCAATGACTGTCATCTGCAGGAAAGATAAAATGATTTCCTCTCCAGCAGAGCTGTCTCCCCAAAGCCTTCAATTTGATTTTCAGCCACTAGATGGTGCCTTTTCCTTAAATTTCACCATTTCCATGGCAAGGATTCTGCTTTTACATAAATACGTCCTTTACACGGTTTATTTATTTTCACTGAAATTGCTTTCATGACAGTTATTCACACCTACGACCACTTCAGCCTGCTTGGCTGGCACTGTAAAAAAGACAAGTGAGACAAAGCCATGGTCGCTGTAAATAAATCAAAAGTAACAGGAAGTTTAGAACCGCTGAGGATTTCTTTTTTTTCTAAGTTTTTTATTGCTTTGTTCTTTGATCATTTCTCCAAGCAAATCTGTAAACACAGGGACTTCCCTGGCTGTCCAGTGGCTAAGACTCCATGCACCCAATGCAGGGGAACTAGATCCCACATACTGCAACTAGAAGTTCAAATGTCACAACTAAGACCCAGCACAGCCTAAATAGATCAACATTAAAAAATAAAAAGCAAGGCCCAATTATCAAAAAAACCCTGTACATATAAAAAAGGACTTTTTTGGTGAAGGCAATGAATATAAAATCTATCATTTGAATGACTGTATTGTAACATATAACTTAAGACATATTTCCCAACGTTATTTATGTTTTTATTGCATCTCGGTTCTATGACAATTCTTGTTTCATAACATTAGTTTCCTCCTCTCATGTCCAACAGTGAGTCAGAAGCTGCTTATTCCCTAGATCCGTCCTCCTTTCCTGCTCCATCACTATGAAAGTATAAAGTGTGTCTCCATCATTATACTTTTGGGGAATCTATCCTAAGAAAAAATCCAAAATTAAAAAAAATTAAGACTCCTCAAGAAAAAATGGGGAGAGGATTCAAATCAATAAGATAAGAAATGAAGGAGAAATTACAACTGACATTGCAGAAATACAAAGGATCATAAGAAACTAAAGAGACTATTAATACTATGCCAATAAAATGAATAACCTGGAAGAAAAGGACAAATTCTTAGAAAGGTACAACCTTCCAAGACTGAACCTGGAAGAAATAGAAAATATGAACAAACCAATCACAAGTAATGAAACTGAAAGTGTGATTAAAAATCTTCCAACAACAGAAGTCTCAGACCAGATGGCTTCACAGGTGAATTCTATCAAACATTTAGAGAAGAGCCAATGCCTGTCTTTCCCAAACTCTTCTGAAAAACCGCAGAGGAAGGAACACTCCTAACCTCATTCTACAAGGCGGCCATCCCCGATACCCAGAGACAAGGACATCACCAAAAAGAAAATCACGGGCCAGTGTCACTGATGAAAATAGATGCAAAAATCCTCAACAAAGTACTATCGCTCTTTTACAATAAACACATTGATAGCGGTGTTTTGTGGAGGGGAAGGGAGTCCGAGGTGGAGAAGGGAGTAGGAGGTGCATGAGGGCTCTCTGTCTCCTTGGTGTCCATGAACTTCCCTCCTGGTCCTAGTCCTCCTGCACACACCCTCCAGCCCTCTCCGTGTGAACGGTCCGTCTCCTCACCCTGCAGGCCAGAGCTCTTGTGCCTCCACCGACAGGAATTGGTTCAGGAGCGGATCAAAGACTCAAGCAACCAACCCCTTTCTGAGGACATTCCTGGACTCACCAGCAGGGCATCTCCCCTCTTCAGCTGGGGAAGTGGGCAGACAGTCCCTCCAGGAAGCCGAGTGGCAGAGCACACAGTCAGCCTTCATGCCCAAGCGCTCTTCGCTCTTGGATTTTGACTGTTTCCCGTTTTAAGCCATTTCCTTTTCCAGGCAGCCCAAAGTCCTGGGGCTACAAAGTCCAAAACCATTGCTGATTTTCTGGCTGTGGAGGTGGAAACGCCCCCTCCAATCCTTCACACACTCTGTGTTTCTGAGGTTCCCTGGCCAGTCCTGGGTGAGAGGACCCAGCGCCTTCCTGTTGGGACGACAGCTTCTCGTCAGACGTCGTGGACGCAGCTTTACCTGCATCTCAGGAACGAGCAGACCCATCTCTCAGACCCAAGGGCGTGAGGACTCAGGTTCCTTCTGGCAGTGCCCTTTCCTACCACCCTGACAGCTCAATATTGCATGAGAAGCAGGGGTTTCAGAGGCTGAAATGCGTCCTCCACACATGGGCGCGCGTCTCCTCGTGTCTTTACCTCACAAGCCCTTGGCTGTCAGCTGAGTGCTGCCCAAAAGCCACCCTCTGCGCCCAGACTTCTTGGTGCCAGCCCAGGTCTCCAGAATGACCTGACAAGCCGATTCATGTTGCCACCCAGCCCTCCCTGCATCAAGGCCTGTACCTGCGGTGCCCTTATCCGGAACGGTCTTCTCCCAATGCCCGCACTCCTCACCCATCCTTACCGGGTTCCCACGGCCACTGGTGTGAAACAACCCCTAAGCCTGACCCTTCTCCCACTATCCGTATGTCCAGCGTTTCTCCATGTACATGTTTGTAGAGATACGGTCAGACTCACTACTTCCGTGTTCTTTCAGCTCCTGCGATGTCAGAAACTTGAATGGCTCTGCAGCATCACTCCTATGACCAGACCCAACCCTCCGCAGACTGCCTGCCTTCCTGCCACCACCACGGCCACTGCTCGCCTACATCAGGTTGTCTCTTAGCACACCCTCATTCAGAGATTCAAACTTCAAATTGCAATCATTTTGAGGAGAAACTATTTCAACAGGGAATCGCCAAAGGACTGAGGACTTTGGCAACAAGTTGGCCACGCCTGCAGACAGAAGCAGTTCCCACACTCCCTCCCCTGTAGGCAGTCCCTCCATCCAGGGCAGGAGGCTGACAAGGCAGCTCCATGGGTCAGAGGACGTTAATTCGTTTCTCGGTTCACTTCTCCATTTGTCATGGGTAATTCATGTGCACCACTTATATTAATCTGAGATTGAATTTTGTGTTGAATATTTTGGTGAACTGCGAACAGTTTCACAGTATCATACTTGGGAAACCACTCCTGGGAGACTGGTTTGGAGAAAGATTATAACAAGGATTGAATATTAGGTGATTAAAGTTCAGGAGTTAACCTTTTGGTACTTAAGATCCCCAATTAATGAAAATACCATAGCGAGTTCCATCTCCAGGTTTTCACTCTTATTACAGTAGAAAGTGGAGTCTGACAACACTCCTGTTTTTGTTAGCCCAGAATGACTGCTGTCTCGTTTTTTCCTCAGTTATGTTTCTTCTTTTTGAAAAACACACACCAGTCCTATTAACCCACTATGGACCCTTCTACTTGAATCCACATATTCCCACACTTGCCTGTACTCTCATTTCTAAGCTGAATTTTATCCCACAAGCAGGCAGAACATCCTAGCTCAGTCTCGGACAGTTTTAACAAACGTCTCCCCAAATCACAATAAAGTATCTCTTGAAGTGATTTTGTGAAAGCTTCCTACTTCTTCCACCTGTTCTCTCAAGCTGTTTTCCCTCCAGTCACTGACTTTTCCTGAATCAATCTACATTTCCTTCAAGAAGGCATGAAATATACAGGAAGGAGGTAACACTGAGTCTCTTCAATGTGATTGCTTTGAGAGGCAAACATAAAGCAATTAATAAACATTTATGGAACACAGGCCATTTGCCTGGGCCTACACAAAGGTATGACAGGATCTTCATGTAAAGGAAGTTCACAAGAGGACGGTCAAGTTTATACGACCGAGTGCCAAACATGTTCCTACGTTTCATACAGGAAATATGTGGTTGTTGTGGATATAAAAATTAATAAAACTCTTAGAAGCCTAGTTGATTCTTGCTTTGGAAAATTAAAACCTATGAACACGACACAGTTTCCTCTTCTGAGAAGCAGGGCGAAAATCACAATCCTTAAGTCAAGGGTTGTGAAGGTCAGCGAGTGGATTCATGCAGAGTCCCTGCACAGAGCAGGTGTGACTGGACACATCTGCTCCTCCTACTGCTGTCCTCATCTCCGCAGCTGGCTCAGAGACCGCCACGTCCCTGAGGATCCGAGAGTGGTCCATGAGTTCTTGTCAATCATCAGTACTTCCTGAGACTCTCCCCCAAGCACCCCGCCTGGACACCCCCATCACAAGGGTCCTCTGCTGCTCCTGGCAGTCATCCCTGTGAAATAATAATTCCTGTGGAACCAAGAACAGGCTCTGCTCACCTGGCCCCTGGCCATGAATCCAGAAATGGGCCAACTCACCGAAAATCCATTCATGGCTGACCCATTCCTAGAATGTCTAGTTTGTCAGACGTCCATTTGCTGAGTGTGGTTCTCATTCTGGCCTCTGTCACATTTCCACCATTCAGTGAACTGTGTGTGTGATTCCAGCCTCAGCATTGGCTTCTGTCACCTTCTCTGACTTTCTGGAGTTTCCCAAGACCCAGGCCAGCAAGTGCGGGGACACTTCTGTGCAGTGACCACAGCTGCACCATGTCTGTGGTGATGGGGTCCCTGCCCGCAGGACCTGTGGGCCTGTCATCCACGAAGGGCGGGTCCTGATCCCTGACGCCTGGGGTGCAGGCGTCCCCTGATCCCTGACGCCCAGGGTGCAGGCATCCCCTGATCCCAGATGCCCGGGTGCAGGCGTCCCCTGATCCCAGAGGCCCGGGGTGCAGGCGTCCCCTGATCCCTGACGCCTAGGGTGCAGGTGTCCCCTGATCCCAGATGCCCGGGTGCAGACATCCCCTGATCCTTGATGCCCAGGGTGCAGGCGTCCCCTGATCCCAGAGACCCAGGGTGCAGGCACCCCCTGATCCTTGATGCCTGGAGTGCAGGCGTCCCCTGATCCCAGAGGCCCGGGGTGCAGGCGTCCTCTGGTATTTCTCCTGGAAGGCTTCGTCCTCCGCCCAGGTCAGGGAAGCAGGAGAGCTGAGAACAAAGGTCTTCCAGAGCCTCCCACCTTGAAGGCTGATTTTTGGGTTCATTTCATCTGATTTCACCAGGAAAGAAAAGTGACTGGCGGAGGGAGGACCGGAGCTGGAGGGCTCGGTGGCTCCTGTGAAACGTCTTCATCCTGGGGTTGCAGGGTCCCCCACCCCCGAGCCTGACAGCTCTAACCGGGTCCCGGCCCAACCCCTCCACCCGGCGGTGAGGGACACTGTGTGGCCGCAGAGGCCAAGGTGACCAGCGGGGTGTGTGGGAGGCGCTCGGGTGGGCTTCAGCTGCTCCAAGGCCAGCTCTGGCGGTTCTCCCAACACCCGGCAGTGAGCACGGCTAGAGATGGCTCAGCCCGTGAAGAAGCAGCAGAAAGGCTGTGCAGGGGTGGGGGTGGGGGACAAAGCCAGAGCCCTGGCCCCTCTGTGGAGCCCAGATATACTCCTGCCCACTGGGTTTAGTTTTAACAGAAACCAGAGTGACCCTCACAGAGGCAGGCAGGTGACACAGGACAGAACAGGTGGTCACCTGTGTGCCATGAGGGCAAAGTGAGGCAGAGACAGGAAGGACAGCCTGGAGTCCACCCCAGCACTGCAGGCGAGGACAGAGACCCCTTCCCCACCTCAGCCCCCTCCCCATGAACACGAGGCCCCCGTGGCCCGCTTCTGCTTTGAGCTGAGCTCCAGAAGCAGCCCTACAAGTGCAGAGATGCTCTGTCCAGCCCGGGGTCTCCTGCCGCTCCAGCCCAGGACACCTCCTGGAGCACGCGGGTCCCCCACCAGGTCAGGCTCTGGTTCCCCAGGAACCCAGAGTTGGGCATGAAGAAATGCTGTCTCCTTGTGGCTATTGCCTATAATAACTTTAAAACAGACTCTTAATAGTCACAAGGCCCGAGGGGCTGTAAATGACCCCTGCCTGCAAACACTGTGCTGGGGTAGATAAGTGAAAGAGAAAGGGCAGACCTTCAAGAAGCCAGTTTCAAGAGGTAAGTTTTACTCACAGTGTTTTAAACAAAATCTCACATGAAAAGATGCTTGACATTGCTTATTAGCAGAAAAATGCAAATCAAAATTACAATGAGGTGTCACCTTGCATTGATCATAAAAAGGCTACAAGCAATAAATTCTGCAGTTGGTGGGAATATACATTGCTAACAGCCACTCTGAAGAACAGCACAGAGGCTCCTTAAGAAAGTGAAATCAGGGCTTCCCAGGTGGCTCAGTGGTAAAGAATCCTGCCAATGCAGGAGACACGGGTTCAATCCCAGGTCTGGGAGGATCTCACCAGCTGTAGAGCAGCTAAGCCCGAGCACCCCAAATAGAGCGTACCCCCACTCCCCGCAACAAGAGACACTAGAAGGTATCCCCACTCCCCGCAACTAGAGCAAGCTGGTGCAGCAAAGAAGACCCAGCATGGCCACCAATGAGTAAATATTATTTTTAAAAGAAGGTAGAATGAGAGCTCCCAGAGGTCCCCTGGGCGGCACCTGTCACTGTGCCTCACTGTGGCCTCTCAGGATCAAGCAGCTGCCTGGGGCCCTGGGCCATCTGATCATGGACTGACGGACGCCTGCAGACCTTACAGACCTGCACTGCCCTGTGTGGGGTCATGCTGGGGTTAGGAGGGGAAACACAGGTGACACACTGACCCACAACCGCAGAGCTTTCCTCCCTTGAGTGACAACCTCAAGACAACTTGACTTGTCAACAGACAACTCAACAGCAGCCCTAAGTTCTGGAGTGCACCCGAACCCCACAGCCGCTCTTGGGGGGCACCTAGGTAGAGGCCCAGGTGCCAGGGCCTACAGTTTGCTGAGCCCCAAGCCCGCCTTCCATGTGAGCAGGACTGACCCAGCGAGGGCGGTTTGGCGGCTCAGGGTCCCAGGTGCTCTGTTCCTGGTGAGGCCATCCACCCGGGGAGGGGCCCGCATCAGCAGGGACCTTGCCTGTGGCTTCTGCTGCTTCCTGTCTTCTCCCTCGCTGCGCCCCGCCCCCCATGGAGGCTCTCTCATCCTCACCACCTGCAGTGTCCGGCACCTCGGGACGCCTCAACACAAATTTGATAGAGAATGAAACAGACACATCCAAGAATTTCGGTCCTGAGATCCAGAGCGGGGAGCACCTGGCCCGGGGCTGGGCCCTGGAGTCTAGTGTGGACCCGGCCCTGGGAAAACCACGAGGAGGCAGTCCTCGACATCCCCGAGAACCCAGACCTGCATTCATGCCACAAGGAGCCCTCACTTCCCCAGCGGCAGGCAGCTCCTTCCCGGCCTCAAGGGGAACCTTCTGAAGGGCAGGGGTGGGGGGAGCAAGCCAGGAAAGACTGACTCAGAGGTCAAGGTGGGATCTACAGACAAATCTGGTCCCACTTCACAGTGGTCTTCCAGGCAGGTGAACATGCAGAGCCTCGCAACCATGTGAAGCTCATCTGGACCGTCTGCTGTGAACATCAGGCTGGCAGGTGACAGCTCAGAGTGGGCTGAGTGGGTGGTGACCTTAGGGCAGAGCTGGTGCTGGGGGCAGTGGTACTTGGGTGGGGATGGAGAGGTGGGGACAGGAGGACGCGGGTCAGGGACCTGAAACACCATCAACTGCTCAAAGAGACAGTGGATATGTGGATAAGGAAGGGCCCCAAATGCTCGGGATGGTGGTAGCAGTGAGTGTTCTTTCGGACTTCAGCCTGGCCAGGGCACAGGGCACAGGGCACAGTGAAGGGTAGAAGAGTAATAACTGCCTGTGGGCTGCTCCCACCTCTAAACAATGCACACGGGGTAGATGCACTTCTGAACATAATAAATCACTTACCTTTCCTTCATAGATTCATTTACTCGTTCACTCAATGAACACGTTTGGGGCATGGAAATTCATGTGTCAGGCCATGCACGAAGCTCTGAAAATGGACATAAACAGGTTAGTTCCAGGTGGGGTGGCTGGTGCTCCAGTGAGAGGGACTAGCTCATCAGGGGTGAGGAAGCCCTGAGCCTGACCACTGCTCTGTGGGGGCGCGGGCTCAGTTCACTGGGAGCTGAGAGGGTTGGGGTTAACCTGGAGAGAGCGCCCCGCTCCAAACTCATGCAGACAACACCAACGAGGACTTCCCTGGGGTCCAGGGGTTAATACCTCGCACTTCCACTGCAGGGCGCGCGAGCTCATCCCTGGTCAGGGAACTAAGATCCCACGTGGCAGTCACCACAGCCAAAAAAAAAAAGCCATGAGAGTGAGCTTCCTCCTTGTTCTGGTCACTGTAACTTAGTGAGGCATCAGCAGGTTGCTCCGTCACAGACAGCCTGGTCCCTGGTCCATACTGTCCCGCGGAAAGGACCCCAGGTGTCCTTCCATTCAGAGCCCTCATGTCTGGGGCTCATCTGTCGCAGGTATCACCGCTGTTCTCAACCAGCCATCACACACGCTCTCAGATGAGAATAAAGCATCTTTTATGTAAGCCTAGGGGGGCCTGCACAATCATTTGGAGATGTTTGCCATGATGTCTGAAACGCACTCATCGTCCTCTGATCTTCAAAGGACTCCAGGCAAACAGCCCGAGTGACTCCTGACCCTGCAGGTAGTAAATGTGTCACCTGAAGGGACACAGAGGACACAAGGGCCCCGGTGACACACATTCAATTCGGCTTCAGCCAAGCTCAACTCTATTTCCCAAAGATTTTATTTACCTGTTTCTCGAAAAGTACCCGCCACCCTGCTTTAATTCCTGTCGCCTGGGTACACTCTATTTCCTGAAACGGCTACTAAGAAGTCTGTGAAATGAAAAGAAATCTCCCAGATTTCTTCCTCTTTGAAAAATGTTCATTGTTCTGTGTTCTGAGTTAGGCACAATAGTGAGAATGTTTCTTTGGGGCAGTAACAATGGAATATCCGGAAACCTTTGACCACAGTACAGATGCAGATACGAGGCGCCCACAGGAGTAATGCAGGAATCAGGCATTATTAAGGTGGCAGTCATTGAAGAAGACAAGCTCAATACCAAGCGTGCCCTCCTCCAAGGTCAGGCTGGGTCAGAGTACTCGATTTCCAGGAGTGAGGCAGATTATCTGTCTAATTTTCTCTCTGCTGATGAATGCTTTCCCCCATCCTTCCAGTCCACAGAAGAACCAAACTAGCAAATTATCAAATACTGTCCCAGGGAGATGCTGAAATACGTGCATTTTGTCGAATTTTATTAAAAACAAATACATCACTAACTGAAGCTACAGTCTTGAAACACCTTTCTTAGAAACATAGAAAGTCCTGATCTCTGTCAGGATCCAGGCAAGTAAGAATTGTGCGAGGATGTAGCTAACAGCTTCTTTCTTAGGGCAGAAGAACTCTTGCAGTCAGTGATCCGATTTTCCCCTTGGGATCTTTCTGTCTCCCAAACTGAAGTGTCTTAAGGACATAAGTGAAGTGAAGTGAAAGTCACTCAGTCATGTCTGATTCTGCGTTCCTATGGACTATACATACAGTCCATGGAATTCTCCAGGCCAGAACACTGGAGTGGGTAGCCTTTCCCTTCTCCAGGGCATCTTCCCAACCCAGGGGTCGAACCTAGGTCTCTCGCATTGCAGACAGATTCTTTACCAGCTGAGCTACAAGGGAAACCCATAAACAGGGCTTAAGGACACAAACAGAAGACCTAAAATTCTGTAGTGGTGAAGGTGTGGCACAGCCAATACAGAACCCAAAGTCCGCTTCCAGTGTCCCTGTGTGATCAGACAGGCACTGGGCAGCGGCTGGTCACCCGCTGGGCACTGCCCAGGGATGCCAGCCTGATCTGACACACAGTGAATGCTCTGTCATAATATAATAAATAACACCCGCTCCAGCACCCATGGTCAGCATTTCATTACTTCTGCACACAAACTGTACACTGCTCGTGGCTGTGATTCATGGTGGTGGGGTGGTTCTAATCCCTCCCAGGTAAATTGGGAGTAAGGGTACACGAGCAGGCAGAACCAGCTATTGGTTTATGAGAATCTGCTGTTAGTCCACCAACATGTTCTTAACCAAAGTTTTCCTAATGTTTTCGTGGGGTTTGGAATGTATTTGCTCACCTTGTTTCAAGCTGGAAATCTCAAGAATTATTAGTGGACTTTGACCTCCTAAAATCAACCATACATTTTTTTGCATGTCATCCAGACTTTTACTAAGAAGAGAGTCAAGCAGCTTTGATCATATTCTCCGTCATAAAAAAAAGAACCCAGTGCTCTAAGGACCCACTTGGATATAGACAATAGACAGGAAATTTAAGTGTGAATTCCACACAATAAAAGGAAAACTAAGTTTCCAACAAAGTAAGCTACAGGGCGTCCCAGCCAGATGCCAGCAAGGGCAGGATGGCAGCAGCTGAGAAGCATGTTAGTGCTGGCCTCTGCCGCCTTGGAGGGCATCAAAGGGGTCCTATTGGCATGATCCCACTGTCCTGGGAACCCCGCTGCCTGGCTGGGGAGGGCAGTGCTAGGACCCAGGGCACTTCCACAGTTGAGGGAGAGCATTTTCTCCTGAAAGTGAGAACTGCCAAGGGTCAGTTGCTCTGTAGTGTCCTCTTTTGCAACCCATGGACTGTAGCCCGCCGGCCTCCCCTGTCCATGGAGGTCTCCAGGCAAGAACACTGGAGTGGGTAGCCATCCCCTTCTCCAGGGGATCTTCTAGACCTAGGGATTGAACCTGGGTCTGCTGCATTGCAGGAGGATTCTTTACTGTCTTAAGCCACCAGGGAAGCCCATGGCACTTCCACAGCTGAAGAAAGTGATCATCTTTCTCCAAGTGGACCCCTTCACTGGAAAGCCCAGCACAGGGAGGGCCTCAGTCATCATCCCTTAAGACAGCCGCTGATGAGCTCTTTACTTCTCTCAAATCTGGGCTTACTCTACTGAAAATATTATGAAACTAGAAGAGGGGATACAGAACCAAACAGGCCAAAGATAAATGAGGACACTGACATAATTTGTTGAAGAAGAAAAAAATACATATGGAAAAAGAAATATTTAATATATGCCAAATCAATCATGAACCCACGTCTGCATGACTGTTGTGAGCAAGGACCGGACGGGTTAGAAGATTGTATGTCACATGGATTAGGCAGTTCCTGCACTGCGCCTGTGATGAGAGACACAGCAGCATTGAACCCGTCTGCTTCCTGCTGTGGCTCTAAAGGAACAGAGGATCTTCACCCCGACCGCTCAGCAGATGGTCCAACCCAGCATCTTTTCTCCTTCTGTTCCCAAGCCCTCTGCCTCTGCACAGCAATCCGCCTCCGAGCAGTCTTCCATTGTCTTACACATTCAGGGTTATTTGTATGTTTAGCCTAGAGAAGGGAATGGAACCCGCTTCACTATTCTTGCCTGGAGAATCCCATGGACTGAGGAGACTTGCAGACTTCAGTCCACGGGATCGCAAAGAGTTGGACACAACCAAGCAACCACCATTTTCACCTGTGTTGTTCAGTTCAGTTCAGTCACTCAAGACGTGTCTGACTCTTTGCGACCTCATGGACTGCAGCAGGCCAGGCCTCTCTGTCCATCACCAACTCCTGAAGTTTACTCAAACTCATGTCCTTCAAGTTAGTGATGCCATTCAACCATCTCATCCTCTGTTGTCCCCTTCTCCTCCTGCCTCCCATCTTTCCCAGCATCAGGGTCTTTTCTGATGAGTCAGTTCTTTGCATCATGTGATCAAAGTATTGGAGTTTCAGCTTCAGCATCAGTTCCTCTAATGAATATTCAGGACTAATTTCCTTTAGGATTGACAGGTTTGATCTACTTGCGGCCCAAGGGACTCTCGAGAGTCTTCTCCAACACCACAGTTCAGAAGCATCCGGGATAATGAATTTCACCCTTTTCCTCCCATCACCTCTGAAATCTGAGCTCCCTCCTTCCCCACACTTACACTCTGCTCAGTTCCAAGCTTTCACTTCGGGGCTTTCCCGTTGGCTGTCGTTCTGGTCGGGTGTGGAGACGATGGTCTCTGGGGGTGGGCAGTCCTGCTCCCCAGGGTGGCCTGGCTCTGTGGGTCAGCGCTGCCTGTCCTGGGGTGGGGTCGGGATGGGAGGTGGTTGGTGCTCAGAAACCCCCAGGGCCTTCCAGCAATACCACTTGGTCTCATAAGGGAGGAGGCATGTGCTTTGCTCTGTTACGGTCACTAGCAGTGCTGACCTGGGGGGTTTCTGGAAGATGAAGCCCTCCATTTCCCACAGCAGCTTCACAGTCAAGGGAGGGGAACAGTTTCCAAAGCCAAGGCTCCTGCTCTGTTATGATTCTGCCCAAACCTCGCTCTTCCATGAGCCGTCTCCTCATGACTGAGAAGCAGCAGCATGCCAAGGTCCTTCAGGACGCCGCCAGGAGCCGACTCAAGCGGTGCCCTGTAGGGCCTTTATGTGGTCCAGTATTTTCAGTGCAGAGGCGGCACCGCAGGGCCAGCCGTCACCTCCTCAGTGCTCACTGCCCCACGGAGCAGGACCCGGGTCTCAAGCAGAGGTCGGTCTCTGTGTGGACAAAACCTCTTGCGTCGCCCATCAGGGCAGGCATGTCAGCACAACACGGCCGCGGCTGCTGCCAGGGGTCCGACTAGTTGTTGAATACAAGGCCAGACTTAAAAGCTTCTGAAGGTTTTAAACTTTGTCTTTTGAAAATGACCGTGCAGTGTTGCTCAGTCTGTGTTTCTGTCCATGCCATCTGTCTTCTGAGACAGGAAAGGAGGCCTGGCTGGAGGGGCAGAGGCCTGGAGAACTGTTTTGACTGCCATCGGGCCAGTGAGCGGCCAGAGCGAGCTTGGGGCCTCTGCCCCTATACTGGGCTCACTGTGAGCGCCTCCCAGCCTGGTGCTCTGGACCCCACGGCTTTCCCAGTCATCCCTCACCCTCAGAGTCTCTGTAAAATGAAAGGCGAGCAGCCGTCTTTCCAAGGTGGGGCCCCCAGGACTCCACGCAGGACTCTGAGCTCCAGGGCCTCCTCAGATCATCGGATGGAGTCCTTTCACCTTCTCAGGCTGGCTCTCCCACCCCAGGGACTCAGATATGGAGGCCAAAGTGGCTCTGGCCTGGGTTTCTGCAGGCACCTTGGTCCTTCAGAGGAGCATCGTTTGGAAAAGCTCCCAGGCTCTCTCTGGGAGTAGAGATCTCAGGTTACAGAAGGATGGGGGAGGGCAGATGGCTGGGTCTCCAGGCCCCAAGAAGGGGTGGAAACATGTCCCCCCAATTCACACATTGAGCCCTGCCGCCCACCCACCATAACCAATCCAAGGGCACCCTGATCGCACATGGCTGGCCTGCCCACGCTTCATGTGTGTTATCACGTTTACTTTAGCCACGGTCTTCTCTGCACCTCCTGTACCTGAAAACGTGAGATTCAGCAAGGCCTACAGCTCAGGGGCGCCGAAAGGTGCAGAGTCTGTGCAGGGCCTCACGGGACCTTCCATGGGACACGCAGAGTCCTGACCCCACTGGGGCTTGCAGTTCTTCAGAGCACAGGTATATGTGTTCGTACACACACACACACACACACACACACACACACACACATCACACAGAGACACGTGCGCATACACATAAATACATACACATATATACACACAATGCACACAGAGAAACACATACACTAACACACAAAGACATGAACACACACACGACACACACACACGTGCACACACAGACACATACATACATATACAACAGAGAGGCACACATACAAAGACAAACACATGTACACACACAGACACACAGATACACAAAGAAACACATAACACGCAGAGACACAGACATACACACCACACACACATACACAAAGACACACATGAGCGCACACACACACACACGAACATGTAGGTGTGGGAGCCATGGCCTTTTTTCTTCTCCCACATGGAAGGGCAGCACCAGGAAGGAACACAGGGCAGCGGGGGACAAGCTAAGCTCTGTTCTCATTGAAGTTGTTCCTAAGAAAAGTAATTGCAGGTCCAGGTATAATTCTATTTAGAATTAAGAAAATGTACAGTTTACATAGTTTCCCCAACAGTACAAACATTATAAAAGGAAATCCCCTGTTGCCTTATGATTTAAAAATCAGAGTAAGTACTATACAAAGTAAATAGAGCCAAGAACCAAATTACTGCCGTCTAGAAACTCTTATGATGCATGTTTTTAAAAGATAATCAAACACAATCACCAGGAAAAATCTTTGATCTAAGATATGCCACTTTTTTGGCCTCCAAAGCGTATTATTTTCCCCTGATTATGTTAATTAAAGAAGATGACCTTTAATAACATGGAGATATTAACCTGTGGTTCCCATTTGCCTTGAGCACTGAGGAGGAAAGCATCCTCCTCTTTGCTTGTGAAAGGGACACACACCCCAACCCTGCAGACCTGGGCAGCATGCATATCACGACTAACACTTCGCCCCATCCAGGCTACAGGCAGGCGGATACACTGATTTAAAGAGACAGGAGTCTGGTATATGAGAAGAAAATGGAGAACACTGCTTTTTCAATCAGGTGAAAAAATTAACGAACACTGAAATGCTAATATCTGTGGCAGGGCACCATCAATGAATATTGACTCTTAGCTGTCCTTGTTTGCAGAACTGTTTAAGCAGCCCTCAAAACTGCCTTGGGTCGTGTATTTTTTCTCACTTGGGGCCTCTTTATCCCCATGTGACCTTGCATCCCAGCCTTTTGGGCAACTTATACACAACAGATGTGCATTTCCCCCAGTTCTGGAGGCTGGGGTGGGGGCCAAGATAACATACCAGCAAATGGGGTGTCTGACGAGGACCCATTTCCTGGTTCACAGACCCAGGCTGGGGTCTCTACCGCCTTGACGTTTCAGTCTTGTAACCTGAAGCCCCAGGGTTTATGGAAAGGGCTCCCCAGAGCACCCACGGCACCCTCAGTGACACAACAGCCAAGAGATGCTGAGCCAGGGATGTATTCTTTATTTTCCCTGCTTTCCAGATGGTTAACTATTTACTCTAAGTTTCAGTGAGGAACGGCCAACTGAAGCAGAACCAGACCCGCGGGGCCACCTAACCTCTCTCCTCTCCTCCTGTTTCTTCTCAAAAATGCTAGTAAAATTCTGTGATCAAAGAAAGGAGCCCTTGGGGAGGGGTGAGGAACAGAAATAAAACCTAAAGAAAGAGCCAAGTGAGTAGGCCAGAAAGTGACGTCAACCAGTCCGAGTTTGGTCATTGTGCGCCAGCTCCCAGACTCATCCTTCATCCCAGCCTGCACCGAGGGCCTGGCCTAAGAAAGCAGGCTTCCGTGGCGTCTCTCTGACATGTTTATGGCTCCTGCTGCGCTGTCCTTCTCAGTATTTCAAAGCCTTAGTCAGCTGTCCTCATAGTGAAGCCAAGGGCTGGATTCCTTTGAAAATGAAGCAACTCTGACTTGACCTTCACCGTTCAGGGTGAGAGCCTATCCAGAGCCAGCTGCACGACTGGGGACCCTGTGCTTCGTGAAGATGTTCAAGGTGGGGCCGGCGGGGCGTGAGGCCTGTCAGGCTGGGTGCCTGCCGAGGTCAAGGCAGAGAAGCCAGCTCTGGTCACTGGGCACAGCAGGCACCTCTGGCCTGAACCCTGCACAGGTCTCCAAAACCCCATTTCTGTCCACCACAGTTTGCACCTGTGTGTACAGAGCCGTCCACAGATGTGGTGGCGGCGGGAGGGGAGTAGATGGAAAGCTGTGTGTGCAAAAGCGTGAGCTGTGTGATAACAACCCTGGTAGATTTACGGTCTATTTGGGGCAACATCAAGCAAGGCCACAGCATCACAGAACCAGAGAGTACCTGGAGATTCTGTCCCTCTGGGCTCAGACAGAGGCCTGACGCCTCCACACTGCACAAGTCTGCAGGGGAATGGCATCTCTTGCCAGCAAGCCTCATCCCTGGCCATTCCAGGGCTTTCCTGAAGCCTACGATGGTGTTCTGCTTATTTTCCTCATTTTTAATTGTGATAAAATATATACACATAAAGCTTTCCATCTTTATCTTTTTTTAAGTGTACAGCTCAAGGGAACTAAGACATTCACATTGTTGTGCGACCATCACCACCACCATCTCCAGAACTTTTGCGCCATCTCACACGGAAGCTCCCTACCCAGTAAATCCTAGTTCCTCACCCTCTCTGCCCCCGGTCCCTGATATTCTACTTATGAACCTGAGTGCTCTGGGGCCCTAATGTAACAGGAATCCTACAAGGTTTGTCCTTTTGCACCTGGTTTACTTCACTCAGCATAATGTCCTCAAGGTTCATGCCTGCTGTAGCCTGTGTCACAATTTTCTTCCTTTTTAAGGCTGAGTATCATTCTGTGTATGGAGTTATCTGTTGATGGACACTTGGGTTGTGTGCATACTTGGCGGTGGTGAGTCATGCTGTGCACATGGCTGTACAGACAGACCTTCAAGTCTTTCCTTTCATTTCCACTGGGTCTTGTTTATTTTTATATGCCTCATATGTACCAAAGTTAGCAACGTTAACAAAACCAACTTCTGTCGGATGATAATGAATAAAGAAATGTCCTAGAGTAGATGGTCTTTTTATTGCTTATAAACAGAGACAAAACAACATACCGCCTCCACTTTAAGGCAGCATAGTATAGACACCTCGATCATCTTCTCATCCAAAGTGATCCCCAGAGAACAAGAACAAATCCAGAGAGCAGGGGCTTCCTTGATGGCTTAGTGGTAAAGAATCCACCTGCCAATGCAGGAGACCCGGGTTCAGTCCCTGGTCTGGGAAGATCCCATGTGCCTTGGGCCAGCTCAAGCCTGTGCAATGGCAGCTACTGAGCCTGTGCTTCTGAGAGCTGCAACTACTGAGCCACACCAGCCTTTGTTCCACAACAAGAGAAGCCACCACAATGAGAAGCCTGCACACTGCAACTAGACAGGAGCCCCGACTCGCCACAACTAGAGAAAAGCCTGTGCAGCAACCAAGACCCAGCATAGCCAAGAATAAAATAATGTTAAAAAAGTTTTTAAACATTCATTAAAAAACATCCAGACAGCAGATTCTCTTCCGTGAAGCAGACAGCACAACCATGACCCACAGTGACAGGAAAGGTCGTCAAACGTGGTTTGATCAGGTGGGGCCAGGGCACAGCTGGCAGTGCCCCATGTTTCCCACATGACGTGAGCCTGGCTGGAAGACGGGAGCTACAGACACCTCCCGGCATCCAGAGGAGCAGAGACAACCCACGAGGAAGCAAGCAACTGACCATCCTGAGCACCAGGCGCCTGTGTCAGGTGTCTCTCTAAACAGCGGCGCTAGTTTACCCTCTGCTAGAGGCCACGGCTCGGGGTTCAGGGCGGGAGGACAGACCGCAGATGGAGCGGTGCAGTCCTCACTCCCTGCTGGCTGGGGCGGGGCAACAGAGATGATGTGTGCACACACATGCACACAGGTACACATGTGCACACATGCATATACCTGCACACATGCACATACACGGGCACACATTCGCACACCTGCACACACTCACACTGCCCTTGGTCACCAAGAGCTTCATTTGTATATTGTGTAAACAGCTGGTCCAAAAAAGAGTCCCTTTATTAAAAGGTGAATTTAACAAGAAAGAAAAAAACAGGCATCTAGGAAAGATACTATTTCAGAAAAAAAAAAGAGAGAGAAGGGAGAAGTTGTACAAAGGGGAACCGACGAGCCGGGGTGAGTGCTGAGATCAGAGAAAGGCTCCCCTCAGGACACGGAGACACTCGGGCAGGTGGGGAGAGGTGGGCACTTCTGGTCCCTCCGCCCGATCTGAGGGACACGCAGGTCACGGCAGATGTGCAGCCACCGTAGGAAGGGCTGGCACTGAGGAGGAGGGCTCCTAACTGGAGGCAGAGGGCTGGACAAGATGATGTCAAGGCCAAGAGGGGGAAGAAGTCAGAAAGGCAGAGGCTTAAATCAGATTGATACAGAAAGAAGCATAAATTGCCATGTGCAGACCACAGGCCAGACACTAAGGAAACACTGACCGCAGGTGAGGAACAGGCATCTATAAAAGGTGAAGGAAAGTTCCTTTAGGTGTCCAGGCCAAGGAAACAAAGAATGAGATGTTTCTAAGGGAAATTTGGCGGCCCTCACACTCACCAACGATGCTCATTCTTGGGAGGGAGTAAAGCCGCCTGGAGTGTGCAAGACCCAGGGGCTAGTCCCCGGGACCCCTCCTGGGGTCGTCTGGAACATGGCTCTGAAGGGAATGGAGAGGCTGACATGAAACACAGGCCGTGAGCCCTGAAGCCAGTTAAATGTAGGAATAAGACCGGAACTATGGTGAGGATTACGGTGACACAGCGGAATAGTACCTGAATCACTTGTCATTTTGATGCCATGTGTGTCAACTCCAGACTAGAGCAGGGGAGAGACACTACCTGTTTGTACCGCCACCCACGCCCCTGACGCTGTCTGGGCCACAGCGTCTCACTTATGACATTCTGCTGTTATGCTGTCAACATAACGTACAATAAACAAGATACTGTCCAAAGAGGATTAAGGATATCACACAGGTAGTTTAAAGCTGCAAAACTAACTATATAAAACTACAACAACTGTAAGTAAAACATCAGTCAGTCAGTCAGTTCAGTCACTCAGTCGTGTCCGACTCTTTGTGACCCCATGGACTGCAGTACACCAGGCCTCCCTGTCCAACCTCAAACTCCCAAAGCTTGCTCAAACTCATGTCCATCAAGTCTGTGATGCCATCCAACCATCTCATCCTCTGTTGTCCCCTTCTCCTCCTGCCCTGCATCTTTCCCAGCATCAGGGTCTTTTCAAATGAGTCAGTTCTCCGCATCAGGTGGCCAAAGTATTGGAGTTTCAGCTTCAGCATCAGTCCTTCCAATGAATATTCAGGACTGATTTCCTTTAGGATGAACTTGTTGCATCTCCTTGCAGTCCAAAGGACTGTCAAGATTCCTCTCCAACAACACAGTTCAAAAGCATCAATTCTTCGGCACTCAGCTTTCTTTATAGTCCAACTCTCACATTCATACACGACTACTGGAAAAACCATAGCTTTGACTAGACGGACCTTTGTTGGCAAAGTAATGTAGTATAAATTATTAGCAAAACAAAAAACCTTTAAATTAGCATAAAAGAAAGGACACCAAAGCACATATAAAGATCATACAGAAGGCCACACAATGAAAAATTAAAAAAAAAAACAGGAAAAGAAGAAGCATTAAAAGCAGAAGGCAAACTTAGAGCCAAACTCTGCAATTCCACTTCCTCCAATAAGAAGATATACTTAATTCTTTTTGGACAGTATCTTACTTATTTTATGTGGTGTGAACCGCAAGAAACTGAAAGCAGAGTCTCTGGCAGATACTTGCATCCCATGGTCTCAGCAGCACAGTTCACAAGGGCCCAACGGCGGGTGCGTGGATAAAGGAGTGTGGTCTGTGCGCACAGTGGAGTATTATCCAGCCTCAAAAAGGAAGCACGTGCTGAGAGGCTACAACACGGATGAAGCTTGAGGACATTACGCTCAGTGAAAGAAGCCAGATGCAAAAGTACAAACATGATGCCTGAGGTCCCTAAGACAGTGAAGATCAGAGACAAAAACAGAATGGTGGGTGCCAGGGGAGGGGAGATAAAGAGTCAGTGTTGAACCGAGACAGAGTCTCAGTTTGGGAAAACTGGTTCTGGAGACAGTGGAGGGGATGGCTGCACAACAATGTGAATGTACTTAGTGCCACTGAGCAAACACTTAAAAATGGTTAAGACAGTGAGTTTTGTTATGCATATTTTACCACAGTTAAATTAAAAAAGCAAATACACACTCACATACGGGAGGTATAACATTCAATGGAGACATGACCCAGGAGAGCACGAGAGGTCTGAGTAAGAACTAAAATTCACAAATACCAATAGCCTCAGAGCGCTGGTGGCTCAGATGGTAAAGAATGTGTCTGCAATGTGGGAGAGCCAGTTTTGATCCCTGGGTCGAGAAGATCCCTTGGAGAAGGGAATGGCTACCCACCCCAGTACTCTTGCCTAGAGAATTCCATGGATGAGGAGCCTGGCGGGCTACAGTCTGTGGGATTGCAAAGAGTCGGACACGACTGAGCGACTAACACACACACAGTGACCTGGAAAGACAGATCAGAACCTGGTCACAATGAGTGAGCAGAAGACACAGTTCATCTGCCTGCCGACCCTTTAGAATATTCAGGTATGTACCATGCATCTTTGCAGACGTGTTTGAATATACCCCAAAGCAAGCGACACTGAAAGAATGCCCCTGACATGGTTACCTTAAGCTGATAATATTATATGCTCACTCCACCAATCTCTCTCAGTACCCAGAGAACCAGAAATAACATTCTATCAAAAACTCACGTCTTGACAGGACTGTAAAGACACTGCCCGTGTATTCCATGGGCTCCTGGGACCACACTGATGGAAGCGCTTTTGCAGCATGACCCCTGGGCCTGGGCCCTGTCACCGACAGCCTGCCCGGGCGTCTGTCCATGTGTACGAGCAGGTGTGACCTCTGCCGCCGGCCATGCGAGGTGGCTGGCAGTCCTGACAGTCATCCTGGGAAAAAGGCTTTGTGTTGCAGGTGGATGCTGATAAGTGGTTCTGACTGGCTTTGCAGATAACTGGTTGAAGTAATTCTTTCCAGCTAAAGTGTTCTACCCTATTGCTTTTTTGCATGTAGTATAAAACCACTCTTTGGTTTTATAAACATGTTGAGATGATCCAGAGCCACTGAATACTCTCAGTTCCCCTTCCCATATCCGATCACACTGTCTCCGGAAGTGATGTACTTTGGGGTTTAGTTACATATCACAGTGATTTTTTTAAAAGGTTTTTTATTTTTAGAGCAGTTTTAGGTTCAGAGCAAAATGGAGAGGAAGGCATGGAGATTTCCCACACATGCCCTGTTCCTGTCCCCCTCCTCCACCATCAACATCCCACCAGATGGCACACCTGTTACACTGATGACCTTACATGGACATGTCATCAGTACCCGAGTCCAGAGCTGACACTGGGGGTCACTGTGCTGTACATCCCATGGGTTTGGACAAACGTCCAAGGACAAGTATCCACCATCACAGTGTCACACTAAGTAGTTTCACCGCCCTGAACATCCTCTGTGCAGTGTCTAGTCATCCTTCCAACATCATTCAATTTTTTTTTAATTCTGAATTAAAAAATCATAAGGAGGTAGATTTTTTTTACCAAGAATTTGGACCACAGCTGTGATAAATAGCTGTCACTTTACTAACAGAATCTTACCAGTCAGTCAAAAAGTGTCTGCCGTCCAGCCCCTTTGACCCATTGCTGCTTTTATTCTGAAGGGTGTCCCTGTGTTTCTGACTCCTCTGCACACCTCAGGTTCTCTGTGCGGGTTCCCAGGTCAGTGTGGCGGGACGGCATCTCCTGGGTATTAACCTGGTGCACTCATCTCCCTTAGGCAGGGAACCAGTCCATTTAAGTCACTGGATAAAAGGCAGGAACAGCCTCATTTGAGATTTTGCATCATATCACCAAACTCCCATGCCGTGGACTGGTGGCTCAGTTTGTAAGCAGTTGTTGTTTAACTCAGATGTCAACGGAGATTAAGATCATGGTCTCAACCACACATTTCTGAGAAACTACACCTGCCTTCATAATACAAAGGCAATCATGGTCTAATTTTCCAATTTTCACCAGGGTAACATCTCACACATGGCTTTACACAAACAATGCATTTTTCAATTGAATTAAATGAGCTGCTGACATGTAAAAATGCTCAAACCAGATAATTTAAAACTTCAAGTCCATTTGACCAAATATATTCTAAAAGCTGTTCGCGTATAAACTTCACTTAGTGAGGCCCAAAACAGTTATGTAGATTTTAGGATGCTTGGGGTTTAACTGAAATGAAAACTGAACTTGATTCAACTCACCCTCAAACTTTCCTGCTGGCTCAGATGGTAGAGAATCTGCCCACAGTGTGAAAGACCTGGGTTCGATCCCTGGGTCAGGAAGATCACCTGGAGAAGGGAATGGCGACACACTCCAGTATTCTTGCCTGAAAAATCCCATGGACAGAGGAGCCTGGCGGGCTACAGACTATGCGGTCGCAAAGAGTCAGACATGACCAAGCAACTAACACCTTCACCTCACTCAAGATGATGACTCTAATTCCATCTTGTGTGGCTCCCATCTGTTTACAATAGAGAAGAAAGCAGACGCTCTGCTGACCAGCAGCAGCCAGCAGGAGTGGCCCGTATATCACACTCTCAACTCCATTTACATAGACGCACCAGTGACCGCAGGGATGGGACTGAATGGGTAACTCAAGACGCCAGCCGCTAGCCAGATGGAAGTCCACACCTTTGAATTCAGCATTGAGACTGAATCAGAGCCTGGCCAGCTCCTGAACTGCACACACTGTCGTTCCTGACACTAGAGGATTGGTCTCCACATTTACAGAAGTGAGACTTCCATGGTGAGGGCCAGAAAACTTATCCACTTGTCACCAGCACAGAAAGTGATTGGGCCAGGACAAGCCACTTTGCACAGAGATTTGAGTGCATTCATGGTAAAATGGGCTTTTCGTTCTGAATCCACTGGTCTAAGAACACGAAGTCTGTCCATCTAATCCTATTGTCTTGGACCAATGAAAACAGTAAGTTATCAAAATGCATTAATTCAGATTCCAATCACATTAATGCTCAGTCAGCTCATTAATAATGGTCCATCAAATGAAATGCAAATGACAGGAGGTAAAATTAATCATGAATTAACAAACTTCCTTTGTGAAGTAGCTTCCTCTGTGAATTTAGCTAATCAGTTCCAATCCGTACATTTAGACACAGACAATAGGTCTCTCGGTGTCCCTTGTAGATTAGTCATGGGGATGGACGCTGTGTGAGGTCATCACAGGTGCGACAGGCTACCTCAGAAGGTGGACTCTCAAGGCTGGTCTTCAGCACAGGTAACAATCACTATGGTCTGAATCATGGACAAACATGCAATGCAAAATGGACACAGCTGGGGTGCCAGACATGCAATGCAAGATGGACATAGCTGGGGTACGCGAGGAGACAGAAGCGGGGCTGGGGGAGAGGTCAGGGACCATGGCCTCTCCGAATGCCCCAGGCCCTTGGGTTGTGACTTCAGAGACAGCTGGTGCTTCCCTGGGAGGCGGGGGCAAGGCTGGAGGTCTAGACATCAGACCCCGCAGTGCTCTGCTCTGTAGGGGATCTGCCGTGAGCTGGGGTGTGGTGAACATCCCAGCTTCCATGTGCCCTTTGTGGGATCCTTCAAGGGGTGGTGGCTGAAGGGACTCAGCTGGATTTTACCAGCAGCTGAATTAAGAGAAAATAGTGCTTACTCGCTTATTTTGTTGAAGCCTCTAATAAGACACTTAAGATACTGAAGCCCCTGTGTGCTTCTGCCAGGGCCTGGGTATTCCCAAATTCAAGTGCAGAAACATAACCCCAAGGGGGTGGTGTCAGGAGGTGGGGTTTGGGGGTTGATGATGGTATGAGGGTGGAGCCCACAGGATGAGAGGTGTCCTTATGAAGGAGACCTCAGAGAGCTCCCTGCCCCTCGCTCCAGGTGAGGACACAGGCTCCCTCCCTCAGCTCTGCCCCTGACATCCTCTGAGCTCAGTGGGTCTGTTCTCCTCAGCACATGCCTAGCAAGACTCCTGCCCTCAAGTCAGACTCTGCTGGTCAACGAGAGGCTGCTTTTGAGCTTGTCATCACTCCGAGGGGACTGTCACTAGATGACCTGAAACTCCAGGGCTGGCACACATCTGCTGGAGAGCAAATTCCCCCCAGATCATTCCCTGTGTTTCTCTGGTAGTCTGTGCTGCTCCTCAGGTTTATTTCTGCCCTTGTTCTCAGCCCACAGAGGTTGGCGTCGCCAACGTAAACCCACAGGGTAGGAGTGTGGGCCAAAATTATGGAGTATTTTTCAGCTTTTCAGTGTAGCTTCAGAAGTGTTTATTATTTCTAAATATCTTGCTAAGATACCAGTCATTTGGGGAAAAAAATAGATTGCTCTTAAACCAAATCAGCTTTCACACAGGTCCATTGTGGTGCTACTGTAATTGGACTTGACGTTTTTCCTTTAAATGAAGTCACACGCTACTAACAACTTAAACAAACCTCACTCATTGGAGACGAGATTGAAAAATGCACTGTGTGGTGAGGTTTGCTATTCAAGCTGAACTTTGTAATAGAAAAAGGAGGGAAGCAGCTTATCTGGGCCGAGTAAGACCGACCTCCACACTGGCCGGCAGCTGTCTCTTCTCTCACCCCAGGCGACAGTGGCCGGATCCCTGTAGACAGACTCTGTCCTTTCCTCTCTTGGGGCCCGTCCTTTCAGAAAGGGTGTCTGGGTGTTGCATCTTCAGACCTCTTGGAAAGCAAATTCTCACTCTGCCATCTTTGCAGACTGGTACAGAATTCCCAGATCAAAACCACTGCCTCGCTTCTTCATTCTATGGAATTTAGTGTTTTGGGTGAGTCCTTGCATGGACTGGGTTGATATCCTGCCCCAAACTTCCATCTTCTCCATCCTGTGCCAGTTATGTCAGTATCTGCTGTAAGTATTCTCCCTTAAGTACTACTGTGTGTTCGTTTGTATGTGCCCCACGTGATACACTTGGGATATTGTAGTCACTGTAAACTGCATGCCCTGAAATAAAACCTTTTTGTTTTTGCTTTTTCTTTCCACCCTGGAGTCTCCCCTTGAAAGTCGTTGATTGGTAAACCGTTTCCCTGTCTTTTTACAGCCTGGCTCATTTTACCTACACTTGGTTTCTTTCCTTTTCCTCTGTGCTCTCAAGCCTACTGACCAAGTGACTGGCTTAATTTTCAGCAGTTTAACTGTTTTTTTTTTTTTGGTCTGTGTTGGTCCTAAATAAACCTCTTGGTCCAGTTGTGTAGAGGTTATTTTCAAACTCATTTTTGCTGCCATAAGAGGTGCTTCCAGTCCATTCTCGTCCCTAACGTGACTCACATTTTTCATTGTTTTTCCATCTCCCCCTTTTCCCCATCACCGTGTGCTCCTCTCCTGGGGGAGCCCTACCTGGTGCTGTCAACTGAGAGGAATGCCGAAGGGTGTCCGACAACCTGCCTGTGTTTCCCTGGAAATGACTCTAGAGGTGGGACCTTCCTCTGCCTCCCACACGTGTGTGCACACACACTTCACACACTTTTTTTAAAGGTTCTTGTGCCATTTGTTGTTTCTTTATTCACCTTCAAAGACTCAAGATCTGGGCAGAGCTGGTGCTTGTCAACCCCAGGTGTTCGACTACCAGCCCAGGGGCAGGATCCAGGCCCTGTCTGCCCGTTCGTCCCACTTGCTGGTGGTTACTGGTCTTCTCCTCTCTCCTGAGGTTGCATCTCCATCTTCAGTCTCACTCCATTGCTTGATTCAATAGCTCTTTGAGAAAAGTTGAAACTGTGTATCAAAACCCATAATTTATAGTAAAATACTGTTGTGAACATTCTCCTGCTTTTGTCTCCAAGTGTAGTTACTGTGCAATTTCATGTCAGGGCATCACAAGCTCATGCCTCACTCCCCTGTGTATTTGCCCAAGTGCCAGGGACACTGGTGCTGCTGCTGTGTTGGCATCTGTGATGGTATTACTGACGGGAATGGGGTGGGGACGATTCTGGTGACATGAGTGATGGTGTTGATGATGGGGATGGTAAAGGGTTGGTACTAGGCCCTTTGACCTCAGCCCACTTTCCAAAACAACACCCATGAGCAGAGAAGGCCAGCTGTCCATGTACACATCTAAAGGAGGAGTCTAGTCTTAGGATTTCCTAAGGAAGGTAGACTCAGTGTTTAGCTGCATGTCCTAAATAAGCACGCTCTCCAAAATGAAAAAAAAATAGCTGTGACCACTTAAAATTGCTTTGCAGTTGTGTCACTAACTCTGCTTTTTCATGTTCTCTCCTCCCACTGCAAAGCGCATTCCCTGGAAGATAAGAAGGACTAACTCTAACAACAAACTCTCAAGAGGAATTTCTCTGTGATCTTGTTCCAGGACTGGGAATGTGTCTTCCAAGAAGCGCATATGTGTGTATCTGTGCACGCCCCATGGCCTGTCGCTGGTGTGCTCTCCTCTCTGGAGTGTCCACAGGCAGCGCAGAGCCTGATACTGGGCTCAGCTCCAAGGAGACAATAGGGTCTTTGTGCGCGTTCTGTGGCTAAACCCACTGCTGCTGTTGTTTCTTTCCTTATAGTTCCCCTTGCTCTGATTTCATCTTTCAATTCATTCTTTTAAAGTCCATGAATTTTTATAAATCTCTTCTTGCAAAGGACAAAGACTATGTGAATAACAACAGGAGGAAACCTAAATTCAGTCTCAGAATGAAGACAAAGGGACAAGGTGGGAGCAGCCTGGTCCCCTTCCATACGGAGACGCTGTCACACGGCACGTCAGCCCTCCTCTGCCGTCCCTGCCCCAACATTTCATCTTTGCTCCTGCAAAGGTAATGGCATCGATTCTGTGTCTGAACTTCCGTGTAAAGTCAGGGATCTGCTCAATGGATCCATGTGATCCACTCGCAGGCCTTTCCGGGAGGCTGAGGTGGGCTCTGTTCTTTGTCATGGGGGGCACCTCATGATGGCTGCCCGGATCAGTGATGGGGGCTCAGAGACCACCCCTCCTTCCAGCCATCCTGACCCTTCTTCCTCCTTGTCATTGTGCTAAGAGAGGACAGTCTTCTGCTGGATAGAAGTATTCTGAGTTTCAGAAAGTTCATATATAAAATAACAAGGACTTGGGATAAACCCCTAACAGTTAGCTTTAATAAAAGAAAAGATTCCCCCCCACCCTCCCCCACTTTGGCCTGCTTCCTGAACTCTTTAATGATCTTGGACACATGGACACAGACTTTTTCCCTAATTATGTCAGGTGCTATGTTTGAAAGCTACAGTGCTCTTACTATTTCTGGAATTTAGACAGAGTCCAGGGGTCTGACAACCTGCTCTGACAGGTCCTAAGGGGCACAGATGGGAGCAGATGGAGTGTGCTGCACAGAGGTGGGCGTTTTCTATGGAAAATTGCAGACATATGCAGAAGCAGACAGAATTATAAGCCCCTGTGTATTTGTCAGCCAGCTCTCTGAATTTCCTGTTCATGGCTGACTTTATTTCTTCTGTGCCCACTCCGTCCTGAGCAAACCTCAGAGACATGCCCTTTTGCCAGGAAGGCAAAGCGAAGCACCCACTGAACTGACCTGTGCGGTGCATTTAGGCCGAATCCAGAACAACTCTGCTCAGCATCCCGTACCTGGGTGGGGTGTGCACACAGCGTAGCCCTGGTAACCGGAACTGTGACCCCTGAGAAGACAGGGGATGGAAACTCGCACATGTCTGCCTGCAGTGCCAGACACCCGGGGACGACAGGGGCCAGGGACGGGAGGAGACATTTGGTCTTGCCCAAGGCTCTGCCCCGAATCAGTGCTACATTGACCCTGAGTCACTGAGAGGTTGTATTTCATCACCCAAAGTGCCCCCAACATTAGGCATCAACTTCAGAAACTGGGGACAGAACAAGATACTCCACCACTTGCCTGGTCGTGGTCACCTACTGGGTGCCAATAACTGAGATGGAGGCAGGAAAGTCAGAGGAGAAAGCCGCCCCAAGGCAGCCCCATCTACTAGCTGCCACCCTCCAACGTCACAGGGATCTGGGCCCACAGAGACCCTTGACACCACGAGTGTCCCCGGCCCCTCCAAAGGGACAAGAAGCTGAGGAAACGAGGCCCTCTCTTTGTGCCGTATGTAAACAAGAGGGACAATGGCAGGGAGAATGGACTCCCAAAGGGGGCGGTAATGGCTGATCCCACCTCTGTGCTCAGACACACACAGTCCACGCAGAGAAATCGAGAGGGGCTGCCCGGGGCTCCTACGCCGGCCCTCCACCTGAGTCCCGAGGAAGCTCGGCCAGCACCGGATGTCGGTGGAGAGGCTGTGGACTCACAGTCGACACGGTGCCACTTAATCAGCCCTGAAGCAGATCAGGTACCCTGCGTCACAAGAGTTGTCAAAGCGTGGGGTGTCAGCACAGGCATTCACAGTCACCAGAATGTAAGCCAGGTGAGCACACGCTCACGGGGTCCCCGCCATGTCCCCAGTGCCCTGGACCCCTGCAGGGGAAGAATCTCTCACATAAACTGGGGATTAGGACCCACCTAAAGGGAGACAAACCAGAGACTGGTGTCCCATAGATGAAGGGCACAAGATGAGGACACCCTGAGGGCTGGCCCAGGGACAAGCGGGGGGAGCGGTAGAAGCCAGTCCAGGACCGTCCCTGTAATACCCGACACCCCTGGCACAACAGGAAACAGCACCTGCTCCATCAGGAGGTCTGCTGGGCATCAACCCTGTGATACGGGGCCCAGTGGACCAGGGCCATCCTAGACCAGGCCCATCAGCCTGTTGTACCCGGTCCTTCTGGGGAATACAGGATGGGGCAGGACCTCATGGCAGACAGGGAGGCCCTCGAGGACACACGTCCTGTGTCCCTGATTCCTCACCACTCTGGCCACGCTGCTAGATCATGCGTTAGGTTTAAAGGATACCTTCTTTTGTGTCCCATCATCCTCCAAGTCATAGGAAATGTCTGCGTCTGAGTGCCAGGACCCCAAACACACAACCAGAACAATACATCCGAACAGTGCTGCTCCAGGCCTTCAGAGATGGTGGGGGATCTCTGGGGAAACTTCAGCCGAAGACCTAAAAGACCGACATCTGGAGGAGGGAGCCTCCTCCAACATGAGACAACGTTCTGACTGCCGGTCCTGCAAAGGAGGCCTCTGACAAAGTACTGTGACCGCCCTGACCACTGACTGATAGAGGACAGAAGATATCCAGGGAGAAGCCTCAAATGTCACAACCAGGGCCCCAGTGTGTCCGCCTGGGCTCCGTTCTCACAGAGGGTCCGGGAAGCGCACCCAGGAGAGGAAGAAGCTGTCTGCAGCCCACCCCACACCCCAGAACTAGAAGACAGCTTAGGGGTTTCCAGGGGTGGCTGGGTTCCCCCCGCATCTGGGTCCCTAACTAAGGTCTAACAGCAAAGCCTCTATATGAAAAGCTGCAAGGAAAGGATGATGCCTGTTTTAAGTGGAAGCCAGAATTCAAAGGGGCCTTTCAAGATTGAAAAGGCAACTACTTCAGGCCCTGCCCTGGTCTCCCAGACTCAGCTAAAACTGGGTCCTTCACATTCACGAGAGAAGGGAATCTTCCTTAAGTGTTGGGTCAAACACTGGGGCCCCCGACTCAGGTAGCTGGTTATTTCTGTAAGCAATCAGATCAAACCACTAGAGGTGGCCACCTTGCCTATGGGCAGCAGCACCTGTGACAACTCGCTAAGGAGGATGGAGAGTGGATGTGTGGCCATTCGGTCACTACATGGACCCCACGCTGGGTCCAGGCTTTAAAGAGTCCTGGGGAACAGGACAGCCATCCCCCCAGGTTGGTTCAAGTTCAGGGTGTGCTTTCAGACAACCCTGTGGCGACCACAAAGCCTGTCACACATTAAATCTTGTCTCCCTGCTCCCCACAGGATCAGGGCCCCCGGAGCACAACTGTACATGCACACAGACATGATCTATCCCAGCCGGCCCGACGTGGGAAGCCAGCGTCTCCCGATATGAGGAGGAGGGTCCACAGATGAACAGCTCTATTATGTGAGGGATTCCTAGACCCAAGTCCCAGACTGCCTCCCCCACCCCACCCGGGGCTTCGGCTTGCAGATGGAGCTGGGAGCCCTCACCCAAGCCTAGAGCTCAGAGGGAAGGTCTCACGTGTTTACACAGAGTCCTGCATGCACATGGGGAACATGGAAGGAAAGAGACACGCCTACTGTGGAGAATAAACAACAGGTGAACCAGGCTGGCAGCACAATGGAATTCTTCGAAGCAGTAGGCCTTCCCAGAAAAGGAAGCATCTTGTCTCTGGGGACCTCCCTGGTCAGGCTGTGGGCTGACGCTGCCGTCCCCCTGGTTCGTGTCCAAAAGATATTTCCATGTCCAGCTGTCGCCTGTCCCTGCCCCTGGGCAGAGGAGATGAAGCTACTGCCCGCTCTCCACCCTGGGCACACAGGACTTCGGGCGCTAAGCTGGCCTGAGTAGCCAGGCCCTCGGACCCGTGTTTCTGCACCAGTGGCTGTCCACAGGACTGGGTCTCCCCGGGACCGACCTGCAGGCAGGCAGCCTTGGTGTCTGTTCGCCCAGGACCTAGCCTGTCTGAGAATCCTGCCTTCTCCTTGGAAGGGGGGCCGGGGTCCCGTCTCAGGAGTCAACCAGCATTTCAATGTTTTTTGTTTCGTTTTGTTTTCTCTCAACTGATCTGCGTTCTCCATTTCCTCACATTTAGGAAAACAATTCTAGCCTAGAAGCAGGGGGAGAAAAGAGCTGGCTCTGAGATAAAAATACCCTTCCACACCTATTGTTCTCAGTCTCTACTTCCACTTTCCAAAGCCACGATCTAGGAACGTTCCTGTTGCTGCTCCTGTGGCAGGTTTCCCGAGGCGGCTGAGACAACCCAGGGCTGTGTGAACAGACAGAGGGGCGTGAGCAGGAAAAAGTGGCAGATGTTTTCCATCCACCAAGACCCTGTTCCTCCACGATGCTTCTGCGAGCCCCAGAGTGTCCCATGCATGGCTCAGGAAGGAGTGTGAAGTGGGGAGACATCACTAGTGTTTTCTAACAGGGCTTGGGGACCCCAAAGATGAGTCAGAGGGGTTTCCAGCTCAAAAACATGGCCTGGGAGAGGCTTTATGGAGGACAGCATAGATCCCTGCGCCCTGGAGACAGGGGTGTTCCTCTCCTCGTGGCAGAGGTGAGGCAGCTCTCGTGCGAGGGTCACTGGTGACTTCCTTCAGGGGAGGCCAGAGAGCCCCCACTGCACCTGCTGTTGCTCAGACTTCTTCACTTGGAAACACTCCACGGGCCGAGATGTCGTATTTTGGGGAAGCATGTCCTAGACTTTGTCCTGGCGATGGACAAGCCTGGCTTAGCACCTGAACATCAGCTTTGCTCCTCTGCACCTGCAGACAGGGGACCTGGCTGGGCTCAGGTCGGAACAGCTACACTAGCTGCCTATGGCAGGTGGGTGCAGGAGCCTGAAGAAGGATCCCAGGTGTTGCAGCTCAAATCTGCATGGGACAGGAGAGGGTCCAGGTGCCGAGGCCTGTGACTCCCACCCCTGGCCCCCATTCTGGGGGCATCCTGACCCGCCCACCCCAGCTCCTGCAGATTGAAGCCAAGCGAGGCCTTCACGGTTTCCCTTGCATCAGCTCCTCCCTTTTCTCCCACACATCTGCTCCCAGGGGCCAAGAGTCCCTGGGTTTTCTAGGGGCTGTGTTGACAAGTGTCTTCTATTCACCATTTTAAGTTTATAAATACATGTGATCATCATCCGTGCGAGGCATGAAGGCAGCCGCTTTCTGTCAACATCTGAATAAACCCGACTAACTTCAATTCTTCCATATGACAGAAATGCATTGCAAATCTTTATGTTACGGTATTTTGCAATTCATATATTCCGTAGCAATAACAATTTTCCTTTGTGAAGGCAGAAAGGGTTTCTATTTCTCTATCACAATTTCAGCGCTTTGCTAGGAAGGACCTTAATAGCCATAATGATAAAACAACCCATGGAAGAATCCTCCTGGAGGGAGTTTGTGAGCCTCTGTGATCAATAGTGTGGGAGGAGGGGCTCTTTATTCCATAAAATCATAGCTTTTGTGAAGCAGAATATCAGCTGTATTTCACCGAGTCCAGACGCCCTGGGGTGCAGGTGTTACTGTCTTGGTGGGGAAGATGCACTGAGTTCTTGGGGAGAGCTGGCCTGGGGTCAGGCCTGCAACAGCTGTCCACAGGGTCTGGCTGCCTGCCCTCCTCCCAGGGTCTCTGCACAGGTTGGTGGCCTGTTGTTACCCGGCAGCTGAGAGCATTGCCATCATGCTCTGTCGCCGTGTCTGTCCTGGGACATCTGGGATGCTAACTCTAGAGGGAGACACAGGAGACAATGGGCCGGGTGGGGTGAGGGGCCCAGAACAGCACCTGGCGAACAACGCAGATGAATCTGAACCACGGACCCCTGACCAAGTCTGGGGCGAACACGACTGAGTGCAGGTTAAGATCCTCTGCGTGTAATATCTTTCCCCAAAGCACGTCACTTAAAACTTGCTTTACTATTCCAATACTTCCATAGACGAGACACCACTTGTTGACCTCATGTGACCCAGTAAGAGCCCTGGAAGCGGGTTCCCACCAGACGCTGCAAGCTGGTGCCTGATTCGGATCCCTGCCTGAAGGACCCCAAGAAACCACCTGCTGTCTTGTAGCCTGAAGCACTCCTTTCCCCGGGTGAGGCGTGGCCAGTGAGGAACCAGTGAACCACCTGGGTGTGACCTCTAAGGAGGCACCAAACAGAGAAGAGAGACACAGCCACTCTCAGGAATAGAGATAACTATCTTAATGCAACATGTCAAAACATCAAAATTAATGCAGAAAAATCATGATGAACAAAAAACAATATCTGACATAAAGACAGCTTTGTGATGAGCCATATTGAAGCCTGAGGCAAGAAGAAATCAGGAATAGTAATCCCGTCTTTATTTACTGTGCTGATTTTTTTTTTTTTTTTTGTCATGGGGTTTGCATTAATTTTTATTTTTTTAGCATTCTGCATTAAAATAGCAGGGATCAAGAGGACAGGGGCTCTGGACCCAGGCTGAGCCCTCCATTGTCTTACTCTCCTCTTGACAGGCCCCGCGGGGAAGGGCCGGGGATTACCTTCAGAGAAACGATGCTGTCCCCTCCTTCATCTCTTCAAGGGCCCAAAGGGGCAGAGCCAGGGGAGAGGGAGATAGGAAGTGAGCCAGGACTCACTCGTTCTACTTCATTTACTTGTTCACCGGTTTGCTCATTTCTTCCTTCATTCATTTGTTGATTAATTCCATTGCTCATTCACTTGTTTGATCACCTGCTCAATTTCTTGTCCAATCCCTCATCACTTTTCTCATTTGTCCACTCATTCTTTCACTCATTTATTCGTTCACTACACAACTGTCTCCTGGCACAAGGTCAGCACCTGGTTCCAGGACTGGACAGGAGGTCCCGTCCCCCTGTGCCTGCTGTGACCGCAGCCTTCCCAACAGGCCTTCTCGCGTGGCATGGCCCCCCCCCCCGCCACCTCTCTCATCCACAGCAGAATGCACCTCTGCTAGTAAAGGTGCATCCTTTCTGCCCACCAGGTCTCAGGGCACAAGCTCAGAGGGATCACATTGGGCCGCCCTGCAGGGTCTGGTGGGGTGCATCCTGGGTGGCTGGGAATACCAGGTCAGGGTGAAAAGGGAGCTGGAGTTGGAGGGAGTTGCTGGTGAGCCACTCCCCTCTGGGGACACGGTGCCCTCCCCTCGCCGCAGGGCAGGCCCTCAGGAGATGCTTCTCTGGGGCAGAGGCTCCAGGCTGGGCCATCTTCCCTCTCAAACACAAGAGCAAACGGGGAGAAGGGCTGAGCCCAGGGTGGGCGACCCACGAGACACTGGGATTTTCAAAAGGGGATAGACGAGAAGGAGGCTCTTCCCTCTTGAGTTGGGGACCCACGTTCTTTGATCCCAGGCCCCCTGGTGGTTGGGGGCAGTTATTTATTGCATGGAATCCTTTTGTACAAAATGAGGGCCACCCAGGCTGCAGGCTGCACCACACTCCAGGTGCGTGTTCTGCTCCTGACTGGGATCCTACTGATGTTTGCAAACACACACAACGTGAGGGTAACAATGACTGGGTATAACTTGTGTTTCTGCCACATCTCTCTGCAGTGGAGCAGGTTTCCGAGAGCAAGCTCCACAGGGAGTGGGCTGAGAGGGGAGAACCTGACCAGACAGCCACTGGGGTCTATCTTAAACCAGCAGGAAGAGAGCCACAGTCTTCACGCCCTCGCCATCGAGTCTGGTGATGGGAAGGGCCACGCGGGCTCCCTCTGCTTTGCTGGGAACCCTCTTGATTGTCCCCAGGCTTCCTGGCCGCTGCACTGGGTCCAGGACACAGCAGGTGGGGTTAGGGTCTCCAGGGGCTGACCACTCCCAGGAGCCAAGGCCCTGCCCCACACACCCGCCAGCTGCGGAGGGATGTTTCCAGAGGCCCCCTGTGTCGCATCTTCGCATCAAGATGTTAACCTGCCTGCACTAAGCGTCCCTCAGGGGCTTCCCGATGGCCCAGCACCCACCCCTGCTCCAGCCAGCATCCAGACGGGCAGGTGTAGCGCTTCCCTAAAGGCCCAGGAGGTGGCACCCACGCCCTCAGAATGAGGCCACTGCTCCCAGGGATGCGGCTGGAGTCCAGCCTGCTGCTCCTTAGTGGGCAGGTGGCCTCAAGTTACTCCCTTGTTCAGCGAAACCACGCTCCTCACCTGCACAAAAGGCTCCTTCAAAGCTCACTCAGTGAGTCTGTGGAAGCTGGGCTCCTCTGTCCTGCCGTGGCTGTGGCCACCCTAGCACTGCGTCTTGTTGCCTGACCTCCTGGGCCCTGGCTCACATGGGGGGTGGGAGGAGAGCTGTGTCCCCCACGCACAGGAGGGCAGCTTGGGGAGGGTTCCCGAGGCTGACACACAGCTGGACCCTGGCAGAGGGAAGGCCTCCTGCCGTTCTCAGGTCCCGGGAGCTCCCAGACAACCCACCAAGTCCAGGTCAGTGTGGGGGTCAGACCCGGGCCCCTCGCTGCCCCTGGTGCCCCTGCCCCCGTCCTGCAGGTGACTGAGGAGAGGCCCCGCTGGCAGGTGGAGATGCTCTGGGCAGCCAGTCTGCTGCGTCGAGGGTGGGGCCGCGCCGAGCCCGGTGGTCTCTGAACTCCCCAGGGACCAGGCGCAAACCCGCGCGTCCTCCACAGTGCAAGTCCTTGAGGCTGGTGGGCTCTTTCTGGGGCAGACGTGGCCTGGCTCCGCTGCTCCACCGGCGCAGGAGGACACGGGGCCGCACTTGGGGGGCCTTCGGCCCACTCTGCTCCGGAGATAGCTGGCCCCGGCATGGAGAGCCATGGCCCAGGGTCAGACACGACCTGCTGAGCGGCTTAGGGGCGACTGCACAAAGCTCCACGCGGTGGAAACCACGGCCGGCTCGCAGGGTGATGGGGTGTTTCTGCGGTTGGATTCTGCACTCTGGCACTTGCTGTAGGGAGCTCCCTTATTTCTAAGAACCCTGGCCCAGCATCATTAAAGAGGCATTATTTTGTGTTTAGCGGAGCACCAAATTGATGAAATACAGCTGTGAACCCGGAGATGAGTACCCCTGTTGCCATGGCGACCACATCACCCTGCGTTTACCTGGAGACCCTCACCGCTGAGAGCATCAGGCCCCCGAGGGCCCCGAACCACGGCCTTCCTCGGACAGTGCTTCATTTCACTGCACCCTCAGGGAGTACCCACATTCTCAGTAAAACAGCAGACGGCTAGTGAGCCCCGAGCCGAGGCGGCCCTGCACTGCTGTGCGCACCCATTGCCCACCGCAGGCCACCCCGGGCTCGGGGACACACGCCTGCACCCACACGTGATTATGGGCAGATGGGCACACTCACATACACATACGGCCACACACAGACTTGGGAGAGAAGGAGTCACATTTAGAGGGAACAGGGCTCTGTAGGGCCAGCATCTTGGAGCAGACGAGGCCCGGAGGAGGCCTGAGTTCTGACCCGCTGCAGTGAGGCCTGGCGGGTGGTGAGGCCTGGCGGACACTGAATCCGCAGTGGCAGGGACGATCGCTCAGTTCTGGGGGGCTCTGTCCCCCCAACTCCTGGGGACTTAGTACACGGCTTCACCTGCTAGGCGAGCTGATCCTCATCACCAACTGTGGACATCAGGGAGGCATGACCGCGATGGCCATTGGAGACACAAACCCACAGCGCTGGTGTCCCCGACCTCCAGCCACACCCCCAGGCCCCCACAGCACCACTCACCCGCTCTGACCCTGCTCAGACCGTAGCATCAAGACATCCATGACTGAAGCTGCTATAGGCGGCTCTGATTCACGGAGATGGACATCTCATAGGGTTAATAAACCACACAAATAGTAGTTAACAAACCGAGAGGGAATACTTGAGAGGGAGGGTTGAGGAAACTAATCAGTGGCTTGGATGGCTCAGGACAGCTGTGTCTACCAGTAATATTTTTAGCGAAAACAGGAAAAGCACATTTCCAGAACTGGTGTTTTGTCAACATTACAGCAAAACCTCAATACTTAGAATCATATAAACTGAGTCAGGAAGCCGGCTATAGTGGGACCAACCAACGAGTACCTCCCTGACACAGCGGAGCCTGGATCCCAAGGGTGGATAGACTGTGTGACCCCTGCCACTGGCCATGGGGCTCCCACCTGTCCTCCCGGGACCCTATTTGGGGTGGGGTTAGAGGGGGCTCTGGTTCCTGCTGATGTCAGACATCCTTCATCACAGCAGAAGCTGCTCAGGCACGAGGCCCTGAGGAATTTGCCCCGGCTCCCCGTTCCTTCCTGCCTGGCTGCGCTCAAGGGAGCCCCCAGATGCTCCTGGACTTGATAAAAGCCTTTTCAAGTGACACCCACCGACTGCACTCCAGGACTCCCCAGCTTGTTCTAAGCAGATTTCACGTTCCTGCCTCTGTGTTATGACTTGCATTACCGTCTGTGAACGAAGGCCTTCTCTACCTGGCTGGCCGTTCCTTGCGGGCATCTGCCATGATCGTGGTGGCTGGCTTCTTCTTCTTCAGTTGGCTGGCTCAGTGATTATGCACAATATCAGCCTTCCTGCCCAGCGAAAGTGCCTTGTTTATTTTAGCAAATGTTCTTAATAGCCTTAATCTGCTGTCCAGTCAATAAGGTGCTCATCGACTTTCATGATAAATAAAATGATTTCCTGCAAGAATCCAGATGAAGTGCTGGTCTCCAAGGACATAAAAAGGACACACTGTTTTCTTACCTTTTAATCCTGGGTGTTGGGACAGCTAGAACAAGGTCATTCTCTACCACTCTGTTCACAAGCTTTCACAGTAGCTGACCTAATTCTTACACCCTTTCAGAGAAGTGGGAGCTTAGCTGCAGAATATTGGACTCTACAGGTCACCTTGGACATACCAAGAGCCCTAGGCGGCCAGCTTTGATGGGTCTGAGAACCTAAATGCTAACATTTTCCGGGGGTCCCTACTAGTGTGCTCCTTTGAGCCCAAACACTAAGCCTTTAGAAAGCACTGTCTCTGGTATAAATTGCTTTCAACATAATAGCAGCTTCTGGGTGATGGAATGAGGCCCTCTGTCCTCCCCAGGGGCTGGACAAGGGCCTGGACACAGGGTCGTGGAGGCTGGAGGCCTGGTGGCCAAACCACGGAGCTCCACGCCATGTGGCCTTGGAGGTCCTGCCTTCAAGTGCGCCAGGAGGTTATGTGGGGCTAGGTCAGGGAGCCAAGAGGCCAGGGATCCTGAGGCAGTTATTCAAGCAGAGGGGAAGTTAGTACTAAAATTCCCAGTGCCGGTGATGGCCTCTTGCAGGGGCCTGCCCGGCCTTGATTTGTGAGTGGATACGGTGTACCGTGAGTGTGCATCTCCTGTGATCCTAGGAAGTCAGCATGGGATGTGGAGGACTGGGTCAGAGCCTTGGGTGGGGGTTAAGTGACTTCATCACTTCTGGAAGGCCCATCTTGCCATCAGTCAGTGTAGTCTGATGTGCCCAGGGGCCTGCAGCAGTGACTGCCCATAGTGAGTGGGTGGTGAGGAAGCTCGAGCGGTGGGAGAGGGCCAGGCAGCCACAGCGCAGCCCCCCACGCTGAACAGGGCTGAGACCGGGCTGCACGCGGCTACTGGGTTGACGGGCGCTCTGACACTGTCCTTGCTCGATGATCATCCAGCAGATGAACACTGGTCAGGACCCCAGCCTCCACTGGCATCCCCGCCTTGAGCTCACAGAGGCTGTGGTCTGGTCTCATCTGTTGGTTAACAAAAGCCACTGCCCCCCAGAAAGCAAGAGGCATTCTGAACATCCCCTGAATGTTCACATCCGTTGTGTTACAGATTTCTACCAGATATCAGACGAAGAGACTTAAGAAAGGTTTTGTGAGAGTTGGGAGAGTGCAGCCACTTGCTTTTTCAACAGGAGGCTTCATCCAGTGTCCTGAGCACACGCTGGGCCCCAGGGCAGTGGGAGCACCTCTGAGGGCGAGGGTAAGAGCTCCTCCTTCTCTGCAGGAGGAGCGGGAGCAGAGCCAGGGATGTGTGGACAGAGACAGGTGCGTACCCAGGCAGGTCTGGTGGCCAGCCGCCCACCATTCACCTGCCAGAGCCCTGGGAGGCCGGGTCGTTCAGTCCTAAGGCCTGAGGTCTAGGAGCACTGATGTTCAAGGGCAGGAGAAGATGGAGCCCTCTGTTCTGTTCAGCTTGGATGGCGCCCACCACGATGGAGAGGGTGGCCCTTATCACTCAGTCCACAGATTCCAATGCTGCTTGCTTCCAGAAATACCTTCACAGACGCACCCAGACGTCCCATTTCACAAGCTGTCTGAGCCTCCGTCAGCCCTGTCAAGTCGACACATTAACAGTTCATTTAAACTGTCACAGGAAGTTAAAATCCTAATACAAGAGAGATTAGCATAGGCAATATAGTACAGATGGTACAATGAGAATATGGTATAGATACATATTAGTTGTTTTATTTTTAGTGAATTCATTAATCTAACAGACATATGAAGGTCCCTATGTTACAAGCCCTGTCTCAATTCACAAAGAGAAAAACAGCAAAACACCACGAGTAAGTTCCGAGCAGTTTGGGGGACATTCTTATGTGTTTCTGTAACTGGTTTGGTCTTCATTTGACCTTTCAAATGTAAAAGGGAGTTTTATTGTTCTTCTGAATGTCCAGTAAGCTCGGTAAAGTTCAGCCATCCCATGACCATGGCCAAGAGCAGACAGAGGTCCCCCAGCGAGGGTGACCACTCAAAACTGCTGGGCTGGCCTTCCTCTGACTTCAGGTTTTTACCCGTAAGATGGAATGGACAGGATGTAGCTGAGTGAGGCACGTAGGCAGTTTGGGAAAGTGACCATAGCTGGTCTCAGAGGCTGCAGTGGACAGTGCTGTGTTGTGAAGGGCACCTTGGGTTACTTCTCTGGTCATTGTCACTCTGATTAACACTGAACTTTAGCTCCGGAGTGAGGGCTATGTAGACCTGGTCATGTGCTCGGTCAGTTCAGTGTCAAGTGTTTTAAAGTGTCATCTCCATATCATTTGCACAGAAACACAAAATACAAAACATACCAAGTTGTTTTCCTTCGGACCATTTGAGTCACAAGTAAGAATGTAGAAATAAATGTTTTTTCCCCAGCTTTATTGAGGTATATTTGACAGAACTGCATAAACTTAAAGTGTACAATGTGATGATTTGGTATATGTATACATTGCAAATGGTCACCACAATTCAATTAACACATCTGTCACCTCAAGTTGTTGTTCAGTCGCTAAGTCGTGTCCAACTCCTTGCAACCCCACGGACTGCAGCACACCAGACTTCCCTGTCCTTCATCATCTTCCTGGAGCTTGCTCAAACTCATGTCCATTGAGTCAGTGATGCAATCAAACCACCTCATCCTCTGTCATCCCCTTCTCCTTTCACCTTCAATCTTTCCCAGCATCAGGGTCTTTTCCAATGCATTGGCTCTTTGCATTACGTGCAAAAAAAGTATTGGAGCTTCAGCATCAGTTTTTGTACTTGTGAGAACATTCACGGTTTACTCTCTTAGCAAATTTCAAGTACACAGCACAGTATGTTCACTGCAGTCACACGCTGCACATTCGGTCCCCAGACTTATTCATGGGATAAGGAAAGTGGGTGGGCCTCTGCTGGCCCTGGGTCGAGCCCCTCTTCACTGGGATTCCTGGTTCTTGAAGGTCAGGCACCTAGTGCTCTGGCACCAACTCATTCCTTGGGGTCTGGGGTCTTTGTGCGATGTTCCCGCCGGCTGGTGATGCACCTGGCCCCCTCAGCACAGGAAGGACGCAGCTCCAGGCCCTGAAGCAGAGCATATCACTAACCTCTGAGGGTCCTGTAAACATAACGAGGACTAACTGAGCACTGTTTCCCTGAAGGTGGCCAGAGGAAGGCAGCAGGGATGCTGGCTATCCCGGGATGCATCTTGCCTGAATCCCAGAGCCAAGTTAGTTTCAGCCTGGTTTGTGCTGTTCTGCGCCTACCTTGAGCCCTTCCAGTCACCTCAGGAGCCCTCCCCCGAACCTCTTACATGAACTGCGCTGTCTGGTCCACTCAGGAGCTTCCCAGAGCCTTGGAGCCAGATCAGAGGAGACCTGTGCCTCCCCCTGGCACACATGCCACCACCGGCCACAACGGGGAGTAATCTCGTGTGAGCCAGCTTCAGCTCAATGTCTCACCTGGAGAGGCGTTTTTGCAAACTGTGGGTCCTGACCCACCAGGCTCATGAGATCAATTTAGTACGAAAGGAAGGAGAGATGGAGACAAAAAACCCAGAATAGAACAGAATTAAGTGCACTGCATGTGATAAAGTATCATGTCACAAACTTAAATGGTTGTGTGTGTGTGCATGTGCATGCCTGCACACATGCACTGGATCATGATATAAAATCTAATTAAAAGAGTTTGCAGTCACTGAGATAATGCGATACAGTTCAATCAACATATACATAGGGCTCTTACATCTGAATATTTTTCCTAAAAATAAGAAGGAATTGTCCTAAATACTATAAAAACTTTTATTTGAATTATATTTAAAAACATCAAGTAGGATTTTTTCCCATCAACTTCCTTCTTTTTCTATCTTCTATCTTCTGTGACAATATCATCTAATATAAGTAGTTTTTGTTTTTTGTTTTTGTTTTTTTTAATTTGGCTGCATCAGAGCTCAATTGCAGCATGCAGGATCTTCTTTAGGGTGCATAAACTCTTTAGTTGTGGTGTGAGAGGAGAAGGGGACGACAGAGGATGAGATGATTGGATGGTCGACTTGATGGACACGAGTCTGAGTAAACTCCAGGAGTTGGTGATGGACAGGGAGGCTTGGTGTGCTGCAGTCCATAGGGTCACAGAGTTGGACACCACTGAGCGACTGAACTGAACTGAACTGAGAGTTCAGTAGTTGTGGCGTGGGGACTCAGTTGCTCTGTGGCATGTGGGATCTTAGTTCCCTGACCAGGGATCAAACCTGTGCCCCCTGTGTTGCAAGGCAGATTCTTAACCTCGGGGCCACCAGGGAAGTCCCGTATGTAGGATTGTAATGAGCAGACACACAGTGGGCATGAGTCCCCATGCAGTCGGCAGCTTTCAGTGAAGACTCACGTGGTTAGGCACAGACATGTGTCTGTGTAAGATGAGGGGACAACAGACCAGACGCGGAGAGAGAGGGCCAGGGGTGGTGTGTGTGTGTGTGTGTGCGTAGGAGTCCTCTCAGATCAGTTTCCTCCAGGACTTTTCATGGGTCTGAGCTGCCCCATCAGGGGTGGCTGAATGAACAGCTGTTTTGCTCTTCACTGCTCCCCCCTTACTTGGTTGAACTGCCTTTTTTTAAGTCTACTCCTGGTGACATGCTGTAAATCGATTCTTCCTTTAAGGAAGAGTCCTTTCATGATACACTCGCATCACACAAGCCTGTGAAAAGAGCCATTAAGGAAGGTTCATTCTCCCTGGTTTTCTCTTCTTCTCCCGAGAGTGAGCAGTGGTCTGGAGTGGAGCGGAGGCAGCTCTGACTCAGCCCATCTTCTGTGTGGTTTGTGCTCTGCAATCGGCTGCAGCGGCTGGCCGTTTGCACAGAAACTAAGGCGAGCCCTGGAGAAAGTGTCAGGTGGGTGTGGAGCCCTGACCCCACTCGTGGTTCAGGATTATCCCTCCTTGATGGCTGCATGAAAAACAGTTTATGTTTCCCAAAGATTCAGTGTTTATTTCAAAAATTAAGATCCAGCGGGAGAAATAAACATTTTCTTGTACAGATTCCTTAATTCATGGTTTCTCCTCTTTGCATAGGAGAGCCCCAGGGCAAAATACTTTACCAAAAAAGGGCAAAACCAAGTTTGCAGTTGCAGTGACGAGATTTGTAAAAGACACGGTTTCCTAGTGGATAAGACGGGAATGACGAAGTCGATGAATATTTAGTTGAGTGAGCCACGCAAGTTCCCTGAAATAGCAAACCTGGCTCGGTCGAGTAAAGTAGGATATTTTTGGGCCTGAAATCTCTCAGAAATACAAATATTCTATGAGGTGAGGTCTAGCCTAAGAGATCTGTCTCTCATGACTTGTATTCATGTGAAAAATAGAATGTCTTCTGACATACAAGAATCGAGTGATTTAGGATTAAACCCAAGCAACAAAAATGACAAAACCAGAGGCAGTGCTGAGGAGTGTAACTGATGTTAGGTTGGTCGGCCGCCTGCACTTACAGGCTGGACTTAATTTTCTAAAGTGACAAGGTGATGCTTAATCACTGGTCACACATTTCCAAGAGAAATTTAGTTAGAAAGGGCAACTGCGTTCTTCCTGTTTGCTGCTACTTTCTGTTGCCCTCGTCCAGGAGCCGGTCTGCATCGGGGGTGACCATTAGGATGTGTGCAGCCCGCGATCAGCAGCAGGTGGACGACGGGCTGAGCTTCTGAAATGGCTGGAGGAGCCACTTCAGCCCTGCGGGTCTATGTGTCCAGTCACTGGAGCCCACGGTCTCAGTGGTCGGAGCAGGGGAGCTCGTGGGTGCAGTGACCAGTTACCGTCAGTGTTCTGTGTTCCCCACACTGACGTGTGCCAGGTCTCTGCATTTGAGGCAGAGGACTGGGTTCTCGCGTTGAGGCCAAGGTCAGACTGTGCTCTGCGATCTGGATGCTTTGTTGTCATTTTGTCACTTTTGCCAGGAGCCTGGGGTCCCCCCGAGGTGATAAGCTTGTCAGCAAGGCTGCCGGTCCTACTATTTTCTTCTCAAGGCCGGGGAAGGGCTGAACCCTCACACGGCTGCTGCTGGGGCAACAGACAGGATGAGGACAGTGTCAACCAGACTCTGACGGTGCCTCCACCCAGGAGGCAGCGTCGGGGGCTCAGGTCTTCCCTTGGGGGCAGCATTCACGGAGCATCCGGGCCTAGTTTGATCCTCACCAGGACCCCACGAGAAAGGACCACCTTCATCTCATTCCCCAGGGGCTGATGCCCAGAGGGCGTGTGTCTTTGCTGAAACCTTAGAGACAGGGGTTAAGTGCGCTCAGACAGGACCTGCGGTGCTCCCCCATCGGCGGGCATGACTCAGTCGGGCAGCTGCACCCCACAGGGCCGAGCAGCCGGAGGGCACATCTGGAGGGCAAGTTGATGGCTGCTTCCATCTAGGTTCCCTGGCTCTGGTGCTTGGGACTGGGTGTCACCAGCGGGAGCACGCAAAGGAAAGGAAGGAGCATAATATTCCTCCCATATTTCTCCACCCTAACCACCTGCGCCCCTACTCTTACAGGCTGCTGAAAGCTCTGGACACCACCTGAGCTGATGTGCACCCCCATCTCTTCGTGGGCAACGTCCCAGACCTTCTCTCCCCTCCAGATTGTCTTGGGGCTGCCGAGGTCCCCATGGCTTCCTTTGCTCTCGATTCTGACTCTCAAACCACAACGGATGTTGAGACACCATTGTGGACGCTTCCACCGGGTGGAAGGCTTGGAAGCCATCAGCCATCTCCCAATCCTGCCAAACCCAAGGCAGTCGTGGTCAGCAGGGCTAGGACGATCTCAGGCTGTTCCTGCTGGAAACAGAACCACCCAAGAGAAGATGCCACCAGCCACAGCAGCTTCTGAAGTGTGGGGTGGAAACTTTTCCCCTCCTTCTGTAGATTTTTATGTAATTTGGTCTTTGATTTTTATGTAAATCTGCCATTCAAATCCCACTTCCCTAGGCCCGAGGCACCTGTCTACACAGCAGCACAAATCCCACTTCCCGAGGGCTCTGTTTGCATAGCAGTGTAAACACAGTCACAGCATTGGGAGCCCACACTTTGAGAAGGCCTGTGTGTCCCCGCCTCACACAAGGTGCTACCGACACCGTCTGGATCGCCCATGGTTTGGTTATTTTTCTTACTTGTACTTGATGACATCTTTAACATCATGGTTTCATTCTTGCTTTGCTCAACTTAAAGTTTTCATAAACTCTGAAGTTGTATTTTTCATAGATATTTACAGAAGCCTACAACATAGATCAATTTAGACCCCCAAATAGAAGGTGTGCCATATATTCAAAGGAAAAATATGCAAAACAGGAAGTAAAATTTAGACTCACTATGGTCAGTGGAGGAAATGTAAAGAAGGGCTCCAGGGGGCATTCCCAGTCCTGCTCGTGCATCGGGCACCTCAGCGTCCACGGCCCAGCGACAGCTGCTCTGGGACCAGGTGGCCTTCACTGTCATAAGACAGTCGTCTGCAAAGTCATGACATCACGTTGATAGAAAATGCACACTTTTCGTTGTCCTTTGTGGGTGTCCTTCACTTCAGTGTTATTTATGCTAAACAGAGACACTTTGACTCTGCAAATATTATTGTTGGATTTCAATCTCTCAGAAACAGTTTTCTGTTGCATTTCTGTTGAAAGTATCCTCCACTTTCTCAGGCTGAGCACAGTCATGCCCCATGTGGGAACTTTGGAGGATCGATCAGGGGAGACTCAACCGGAAAGTGCACGTGACAGAAGGAATAGTTCCCCATCTGCAAGAACGTTTACGGGCCCTTCACTGAAAGCAGCAGATCTAAAACAGTGAGAACAAAGCATGTGCAGTGACCCTTCTGACAAAAAAAAAAAACAAAAACAACTTTGGCCATCAATGATAACTTGGTTAAAAATGTCTGTAGTGTTCTATTTTTTTTGAAGTTACTTTACACTGGTCAGAATGGCCATTATTAAAAATCTACAAATAACAAATGCTGGGCAGGGTGTGGAGAGAATGAAACCCTCATTTGGTGTGGGTGTAGATTGGTACCGCTGCTGTGGAGAACAGTATGGTGTTTCCTTAACTGGGCACACACCCGGAAAAGACGAAAACTCTAATTTGAAAAGATACACGCACTCAATGTTCACAGCAGCACTACTTACATAGCCAGGACATGGAAGCAATCTAAGTGTCCATCAACAGATGAGTGGAATAAGAGGATGTCGTATGTATATACAATGGAATATTACACAGCCATAAAGAAGAATGCCATTTACAGCAAGAAGGATAGACCTAGAGATTGTCATATTAAGTGAATTAAGTCAGACAGAGAGAAATATCATATATCACTTATATGTAGAAACTAAAAAATTGATACAGATGAATTTATTTGCAAAACAGAAATAGACTCACAGACATAGAAAACAAACTTCTGGTTACCAAAGGGGAAATGTAGTGGGGAGGGATAAATTAGGAGTCTGGGATTAACAGATACATACTACTATATATAAAATAGATAAATAACAAGGACCTACTATATAGCAGAGGAACCTATATTTAATATCTTGCAATAACCTATAATGGAAAAAAATATGAAAAAGAACACAGGGACTTCCCTAGCAGTCCAGTGGTTAAGACTCCATGCTCCCAATGCAGGGGGCCCAGGTTCAATCCCTGGTCAGGAAACTAGATCCTACATGCCACAGCTAAGATCCAGTGAAGTCAAATAAATAAATAAATATTTTAAAAAGGAAAAAGAACATATATGCATTTGTAATACTGAACCACTGTGCTGTATACCTGAAGCTAATGTAAAATTGTAAACCAACTATACTTTAATTAAAAAAAATAACATTTAAAAGCTACTTTAAAGAGAATTATTGGTCTGTTTTCTCTTTCATATCAGTTTATAGTTAGGGATAGCAGCTCTCACATCTGTGATTAATCTGGTATTGAGGACTTGTGACTTCTCATCTGAACGGTTGCTGACATCTTTCCTTATGAATATCTATGGTCACGCCACAGAGCAGAAACAAAAGTCAGTGCTCAGGTAATAGACCTGACTGTCTGTCTGTCTATCTATCTGATCATCTATTGGGCTTCCCTGGTGGCTCAGTGATAAAGAATCTGCCTGCAATGCAGGAGCACAGGAGACATGATTTCAGCCCCTGGGTTGGGAAGAGCCCCTGGAGGAGGGCATGGCAACCCATTCCAGTAATCTTGCTGGAGAATCCCATGGACAGAGGAGCCTGGTGGGCTATGGGCCATGGGGTTGCAAAGAGTCAGACATGACTGAAGCAACTTAGTAGACACTCAGTCATCTATTATCTCTCTATTGATCGACAGTCTATTTTCTCTCTCATCTATGTGTCTATCGTGTCTGTCATCTGTTGTCTAGTACCTTGTGTCTCTCATCTATCATTGTCACCTATTATCTGTCATCTATTTATCATCTCTATATCTAATCTATCATTTACCTATTTTCCATGTGCCCATCACCTATCTCTATCATCTGTCTATCAAATCTATCATAGTCTTTCTACATACCATCTTTCCTATTTCTCAATCTTTCCATGAACCCAGCTCTTCAACTTTTTGTGCTGCAGAGAACTTGGTTCCTTCACTGCTTTGTTTATAAGGAGGAAGCAGGTGTGAGAGAAGTTGGTAGGTAGAGAAGAGCTGAAGGCTGCACAGCTAGGACTGGAGTCAAGGTCTCTGGGCTCAATCATGCCACTTTTCATCAAGTCAAACAAAATAACATGAGTACTTCTGTTTTTCTGACACTTGGACTTTCAGTAAGCTACACACAGATAATGAAGGCCCGTAATCCTCCTTCCACATTAAAGACTATAATTTGGAATGGGGAAACAATGGTCAACTCTTAGCTGTTTACATCCAGAAATTTTTCAAAAAACGCCAGAAGAACAGTATCCTTTACTGTTCCAAGCATGTACTTTTATCATCAAATAGCCTGCCTAGATGCTGCTGGTTACACAGAACAATCTCTCTCACCTCTTTTATTATCTTGAGCTGCTTCTATTATTTTTTAAAGAGGTCAAATGTTATTTAGCAATTTATTCTCTAGGAGAAAGTTTCACTCTATTCTCTTCTTACTGAGTTTTAAAATAATTTTGCAGCATTTCCTGTTGCCTACGGATTGAGAGCAGGAGTCAGCAACAGGCACACCATTTGCTTGGTAACAACAATGAACACTTTGCACCATCGACCGAAGGACAAAAACGTTTACCCAAGGGACCTGATAGCGTAGGTGGGAACAGGTGGCACCCCCTCCAGGCAGTTCTGTGGCCTCAGACTTTAGCGCTGAGACGCCCTGATCACTGCTTCCTCTGTGCATTCACAGTGGACAGGCCAAAGCTGAGCTCATTCTTGTGGCCAAAAACCCCTGAGGTGTGGTGCATGGCCTCTGAGTGCGCAGCCCTCTTACTCAGCATCAAACTTGGCGGACAGATGCCAGAGGGAGGACGGGCCCGGATCCTGGACCAGTGGGGTGAGGCAGGCCCATCCCCTGAGCTCCGGGCTGGGGGTCCTTCCCTCTGTCCCAGGGCACTTGCCCTGTCCTCACTCTGTGCTCTTGGCATCATCAGCATCACAGAGGCAACGAGCAAACTCTGTCTTCTTCCAGTTCAGAGGCTGTTTCGGAGGTGAGTGAGGCAGAGCAGCTTGTGAGTAAGAATCAGCTCTGGGTCTGAGCCCGTGCCTTGGTGTGTCCACTGCCTCCTTCCCACCACGGACATCGAGGGGGGCCCTGATGGACCAGAGGTTCCCAGAGAAAGCAGCCTCGTGGAGGTCACTGGTCCTCTCTTTTCTCCTAATAACCTGTCCCTTGCCCCGCGTGGCTGCAGAGTTACCGCACACCTGCCTACTTTCTTGTTCAATAGAATAAGCAGGGACTGCCGAGGACTCCGGGTTTCCAGAGGGCAGGGTTCACAGATGGGGTGCCTCCCCCAACTAGAGGGGCTCCAGGGAAGGAACAGAGAAGAACCAGCATGGCTGGTCCGAGTGTCCACCTCACACAGCAGCAATCCCCCCGAGCACCACCCTCTGCCTGGGAGCAGGGCAGGAGCTGGGAAACCAGGTGGAGGGCACCAGGCTCCAGACAGAATAAAGATTACCTTCTTCCCCTTCCTCCAGGATTCTCCAGTTCTGCTTTCATGGTAATTTCTGGCTCTCAGTCCCACTCAACAGTTCAAGGGGGCACACCCTAGACCTTGGGCCACAGGGGTTCTCCTAGAAAACAGACACAGTGCGGACCTGCTCTCCATCACAGTGGGAGGTGCCCTGGGATCTCGGGGGTTCTGGGAGCCCCTACTCTACTGGGCGTGTGTGATGCCTGTGTTCTTGGCTGGGCCAGGCTGGAATGCCAAGCACAGAGCTGTGTCAGGACAGTGTCAGGTGGTCCTGTCCCTCCCAGCGCCCGCAGGGCTCAGCCAGGCTTCCCTCCCCTCCGCACTGCCCCCTCCCTGGGGAGGCCTCACCTTCCATCTCTGCACCAGGTCTCCCAGGGGATGGAGGAAGGAGAAACCATCGCTGGTTCCCTATCCTCAATGCTTCACACCTGTTCCCGTATTCCTTAGCACGACACAAAGCTGGTTCTGCAGACAACAGCATAAACCTTGTGCCAATCAAGCAGGTCCTGGAACACTGGCTGATTTAGAGTCCGCAGGCGGAGCTGCCTGACAGAAGGCACAGTACCCCCGCCCCTTGCCCCGCGTGGTCCAGGCCTTGCTGCTCTTGGTTCTCTCAGGCGTGCGTTCTGCGCTCTCACAGGCGTTTCATTCCCACCTCCACGGAAGCTGCTGGCCACGGCCCAGAGACTGCGGGGCACTGGCAGGTTGCCTGGATGGGCTGCGGCGCCAGGCCCTCCACCCAGGGATTTCTCTCACGGTCCTCGGGGACATCTAAAAAACACACACAGTTACGAGGAAGGTAGCAAAAGGCACTCATCACCCACCAGCATCCTCTGATCCATGACGTGGGGGCTTTTCCTTTCCAGATTATGGTCGTTTGTGTACACTGCATATTTAACATGATCTGGTTCATATCACACTGTGAGGACTGTCCTGTTTTTCATTTGAGGGGAGGAAAAAGTGCCTTTTCCTACTAGTCTCCGGGGTTCCATGAACTGAACTGGCACAAGACAGACTGGCAGGAGAAAAATACATTCATTTAATGTAAGTTTTATTGATATTAGTATTTTTTGGCATACATGGGGTGGGGGAGCTTCCACAGGAAAGAAGTAAAAACCCAAGGAAGTAGTCGAGCTCAGAGACTTCTATACTCTTTTAACAAAGGGCAATAAGTGGTGGGAAGTGGGGTGGGCTTCCAGGGGCAGGACATTGTGAGCAGGTAAACACAGGAAAACGCAGACATTGTGAGCCATTGTAATAAGTCTTGTTTGTGAGGCCGCATCTCAGTGCCAACTTTGTCTTCTTCTCGGTCAGCCCACCCCCCACCCAGAGCGGGAATCTATGGCGTCTCATGTTCAGAAGCTCTGCCTTGAGTCAGAGGAGGGAGGCTCTTGGAAAGCTGTCTTCTGCACCCGCTGACTCCCAACCGCTTTCAGCTCACGACAGTCCACGTGCCAGAGCAGCATGTCCCAGGGCCATGTCCACACTGCCTTCACATCCCAGACATGGGCGGGTCCACATGGAGAACCCAGACTGAGACGAACGATGTGTGTCATCGAGGGCAAGCACAGCCTTTCTGGTGTCAGTTCACTTGATCCTGGAAACAAGGCAGAAGCTGTAATAACACAGTTGACCCTTGAACAACGTGGGTGTGAACCATGGGGTCCACTTACACGGGGACTTTTTCAATAAAAAAGCACTAGGACCACACGATCCAAGGTTGGTTGAATCCAGGGAGTGGAACCAAGAGTTCAGAGGCCCGACTATAAGGTGAGAGGTAGATTTCCATGGCTCAGAGTCCGTGTTCTTCCAGGGTCACTGGCAGGGCTCCAGCCTTCCTGGCCCAATGGGAACCACTCTATCTCCTCGGCCTCCTTCGGGGGTGACAGTCACCGTCCTCATTTTCCTGAGAAGGCAGACGAGCCTTGAGAGTCTGGTCTTGGCTGAGGCCCCTGGATGAGCGGATGGGGGTGTGGGAGCCAAGCCTGGTTCCAGCTCACATGTTCTGGACCACAGCGCTGATGGGACCCCCTCTGGCAACTTCCGATCCATCCCCGAACTAGAGAGATTCCAATGGTCCTGTCTGTGTGCCAGGCAACACGTGGGTGTCTTTCAGGCAACAAGGTAATCTGGGACAGCAGCCTGTCCCTTTGTCTAGTTTTCCATCCAAACCTGAACAATCAGACAGGAGTCTCTTGTGAAGGCAGAGAATAAACTCAGAAAGGCAAAACCATGGGTTCAAAATGCATTATTTTTAAACAAAGGATAAACTCACAGGGCCCACAGGAAAGGTCAGATCTACAGAGCCAGACCAAAATCTGTTCAACTGCGCTGAGTGAAAGATGATTTGGCTAAGGGACCAGGAGAGACCTTTTATTTGATCTGATTTTATACAAACATTTCTGCGCTCGGAGAGAGAGGGACAGTTCCAGCCATAGCACAACCATCACAAGCATCTGCTCCAAATGTCATGTTTTGGACGCTGACTTATGTCCACAGTGATAACCAGGGTTTAGTCCGTATTGTATGCACACAGCTGTGGGCACATGCCTGCAGGTCTGCTTAGGTGGCAGTTTTGACTGTTCAAACCAAGGTTTGTAAATAGAGAGGACATAGATCAAGGCTCTGCAGTGGAGGGTTATTAGAACCTGCTGGGACAGCTGGTGGTTTTAAACAGACGTCATCTTCAGAAGGAAGGCTGGTGCATCAGCAAGGCAGCCAGGGGCTTGCGGAGAGCCTCAGGGCGCACAGAGACCCCAATATGAAGCCCGAGCAGCCTGGTCTCCACTGAGTTGCCATCCCTGCATGCAAGTGTCCTCAGCTGTGGTTCAGGGTCAGCATAGTGAGGGGGGCCTTGGTTCTTCTCACCCACAAGCACTGGGCTCCGAGGCTCAGCCGGGAATGGAAAACCAGCCGCTGGAGAGCCTCAGGCCAGCACAGCTGGGTAAGAAGAACAGCCTTTCAACAGCAGGACGCAGAATACTGTGCTCATCATAGGATGGCTTTTATTTATCTGGCATTTCAGGGGCCTATTCACGAGGAGACACTGGGTGTGCTTTCAGCAAAGACAGCTACATAGGACACTGAAATAGACGCAGGCACTGAGCAACGTTTTCTTACAGGTTTGCCTACTTGCCAGTTACAAAAAAATTTTGACGAGTTTAAAATGGGCCTTATTCCCAGAATCCCAGTTTTTTCTATTTGCAGCAGTTAATACTAGACCTGGGTTCACAATGAGGGTTAATATTCACAACTTCATTGTTTGGCAAAATGCTGTTAGGCTGATGTTGCATGTTCACAGGATAGGAGAGCTTGATGAGGTGGCTCCTTTCTGGATGAGGAGGTGTGTTCTTATTTTCTGATTAGAACATGGAAAATTCTAAACACCTCTCATTCAAAGACCACTTCCCCGAGATTTTAAGTCACTGGGATTTTACTGTCGAGGTGTGGCCACAGCCTGACACTGGATTTGTTCTCAAAACCGTTTCTTATGTTGCCACTCGATCCAGCCTGGTTAAGAAATTTAAACACTATTCACTGACCGAGCCTCTGGAGGGAAATGTCTCATTTTAATGAGCCTCTCGGGAGGCGAGAGCCGCACACTGCCTAACGGGGATTCTGTGTTACGCTTCGTGCTTAAAATAGCACATGGCACACTGGCTACCATCAATGTTAGTGCAATTACGGTGATCACAGTGTGATCCTTTAAAAATGGCAAGGCTTCATTAGGTGAAAGCAAAACTCACATTTCCTTTAAACACTCCTTTCTGTGCACACAGGAGCGAGAACAACTCTGCTGACTGGGAGTCAGAGCTCCTCTGGCCGGTTCATGCTGTGGCTTCTTCTGTTCTTCCTCATTACCTTCAACAGTTCCATTTACTAAGCATAACCTGGGAGAGAAAGGGGCTGGTCTTCACTAGCCTGGAGAAAGTGAAAGTGAAAGTTGCTCAGTCATGTCCGACTCTTTGTGACCCCATGGACTATACAGTCCATGGAATTCTCCAGGCCAGAATACTGGAATGGATAGCTTTTCCCTTTTCCAGCGGATCTTCCCAACCCAGGGATCGAACCCAGGTCTCCTGAATTGCAGGTGGATTCTTTACCAGCTGAGCCACAAGGGAAGCCCAAGAACACTGGAGTGGGTAGCCTATCCTTTCTCCAGGGGGTCTTCCTGACCCAGGAATTGAATAGGGGTCTCTTGCATTGCAGGCAGATTCTTTACCAACTGAGCTACCAGGGAAGCCTTAGCCTGGAGAAGCATAGTCAATTAAGTAGATAGTATGGGTGACGTGGAGCGTCTCACCTGCATAAAAGCAGAGACTTTGCAAGGGGTGTGCTGTGAAGCGTTGCCATTCCATGCATGGCGATCGACATGCCAAGCCCCCATGGGCCATGGTGAATAATAAGCAAACCCATCTGTAAACCCATCAGATTGCACTCAAAAAGGGAAGGAACAGGATGCACCAGACTATAGCCCAAGGTCTGAGGTGGTCGGGGGTCCATTACTTATTCAAGCAGAGCAGATTTTTTCCTGTGGCAGTGCTTCCACGTGTGAGTGACTCTTCATACTGCTGAAACAGAGCAGGACTCTACGGTGTTCGCCTGCCCACCCCTCCATGATCTCACCCTGTCTTTGTCTGTGGACAAACTTTAGCCAAAGAATAAGTTTAATCAGAGAAGTGACAAGATGCAGAAAGAAAGGAAAACAGTCAAAGGAGACCAAATAATAATTAAGCACAGTAAAGGACCTTTAAATCCTACTCAAGGGCTATAGATAATAGTCTGAGCCACATTTTGTGAGCTGTCTTATAGACACCGAAACCCCCACCAGGCAGAAGGAGTTAACTACACAACGACCGGACTGCAGTCACAATACGAGCTTCCACAGTTCCGAGAATTTGTCTCAAAGAAATGGAAACAAACTGATCCTGGAACTGAAGACCAACTGTACCTAGAACAATCACGATGACACTGGTCAGACCACTGATGACCAACTTCAAGTTGACTCTCAGAGCAGACTGTGCTGTTTCTGCGTGGAGCCCCCTCCCTCTGTCTTTAAAAGCTCTTGCTCATTGACTGTCGGTGGCGGGTAGAGGGTGTCAGCCTTTGGACAGGCAGGTTGCCGGCGTTCAAAATAGAGTGAACTTTCCATTCCACCAACCTGGCCTCTTACTGGCCTTTGAGTGGTGAGCAGCCCCTTTGAGTGACACCACTAACGATTTTGCAGCATAAGAAGAGATACAGAGCCTTCCTGGCATGTGAATTATGCTGTAAATCAGACGATTCCTTGTCACGGTTCTTTGTTGCCATATCTCACGGAAGTTTCACTGATGACCAGAAGAAGCAGAAGGGCTGCTGGCACTTGTGGGTTTATCAGGGCCAGCTGCGGCACCCTTTGCAATGTTTCCGAGAAGGCTTCTTGGCTTTCTTGCAGGCGCAACTATTTGAGAGCATCTGGGGACAGGCTGCAGAAAGGAAGGGAGAAAGAAAGCACAAGCTAGAAAGGACCACTTTGTGCAAAAGTGAACACTTGGTAAGAGGCCAGAATTAATCAGACGGCTTACTCTCCTATGACTGGCATCTCCTACTTGACTGCTCATGACTTTCGTAAAAGGGTTGAGAGCCTATATCCTTCCATTGTTTTAAAATTGTAATGGAAGAATGCCATTTGCACAACTTCTCTTCTCTTCACATTAACATCTTAAGTATTAGACAATAGGATGAAAGGGAATGAAAGACTTTTGAATTATTAATGGATGCTCTTAGCTTAATGTGTATATGGTATCTGAAGAATAGTTACAAGGATAATATTTGCCTGTGATAAATTCCCACTTAAAAGAATTATTGTTAAAACAGGCATAAGATACAACTCAAATAATATTATTGTAAAAAACTGTTATAAAATAAAACATTCCTTAAGCCTCAACTCTGTTACATCTTGATCACCCAACCCATCCTCCTTCTTCCCTCCTCTCTTGTAGAAGCAAGAAAAATCCCAGGGTTGGAGAAGAATCCAATCGTTACTGCAAGTTAAATTGAAGCTATCTAAAGCTGATAAAAGCTTTTCTTTGATATAAAGCTTCTATAAAGTCTTTTGCTTCTAGTTGGCCTTGGGGGGTGATCTCAGTGTGGTAAGATTCTTTGGTGCTTCACTGATTAAATCTCTTCTGTCAGGGTCCTTCAGCCTAAACAAAATTTTGCCTCACACCGTCCTTCTGCAGTGTCTGTGTTTATCTGTGGTGTTTCTCGGGCACACCTGCGTTATCTCCCTCCTTTTGCAGACACCTGAAGGCCCTTCATTTTTATTAATACATAAAGAAGATGCGACTCTCCACAGATAAGTACACAAAGGAATACATTCTTTTGCATCCTTTACACTCTTATTTTTAAGAATGTATTTTCTTAGTTCTCTTTGGAATTGGCCTTTTACTAAAATATTTAGGAGAACACTTTCGCATCAACTCTTTCATGAAAACACTTGGTTTTACAGCAGGCCTTTTATTTTCAATGAATACAAAGGACAAAACTGCCCTGGTGAATGAATTACATGGGTGAGTCAATGATGCTGCAAAATCTGTCACATTGCTTCACTCGCTCTGTGAATTCTCTAAGGGCTTCCCTAGTGGCTCAAAGGTAAAGAATCTGCCTGCCAATGCTGGAGATGCAGGTTCAATCCCTGGGTTGGGAAGATGCCCTGGAGAAGGAAATGGCAACCCACTCCAGTATTCTTGCCCGGTAAATCCCATTGACAGAGGAGCCTGGCAGACTATAGTCCCTAGAGTCGCCAAAGACTTAGACATGGCTTAGCAACTAAACAACAACTACAGTGAACCTCTAAACACAAAACTATACCAGGGATGACAGTATTAATAATATGTACAGTATAGTGCCTGATCTTTGCAGTTCTCTTTTTGTTGCTCTTACTTCAGTTTGGTTTTACAACCAGTTAACATGGTTTAGGGCTTTGTTAATCCTGATTTACAAGAGAACGAAGTGAAGTCCAAGGAGAAGCTGCCCAAGGTCACAGCCTGAGTCCACGGTGGGGCCAGGCTGGAGAGTGGTTGGCGGGGCATCCTCACTTTGTCTTCTTAGAGTGATGCTGAAAACTCAGCCTCTTCGCAGCGTGCTGAATCGAAGCTCAGAAACAGAGGTGGGTGAATTAGAAAAGAAGAGCTTTAATGCTTTGCCAGGCAAAGGGGGCCACAGCGAGTTCCTGCCCCCCAAAACTATGCATCCTCACCTGGGAGGATATGATGAGAAGTTTTATAGCCAGGTTTCAAGGTGGAGAAGGGGTGGTTGACAAGATCAGGGGGTTGTGCAGAGCCTGCGCTCCTCTCATCTAGTCTCTGGTCACCTTCTTCATGAGCTTCTCTAGTTCTTTTAATCTTGCCTTAGGTGGTTTCTTGGCTCCTGTTGCTCAGTCACGAAGTCATGTCCGACTCTTTGTTTCCTGTCCTTCATTATCTCCCAGAGCTTGCTCAAACTTACGTCCATTGAGTCAGTGATGCCATCCAACCATCTCATCCTCAGTCTCCCCCTTCTCTTCTTGCCCTCGATCTTTCTCAGCATCAGGGTCTTTTCCAACGAGTTGGCTCTTTGCATCAGATGGCCAGAGTATTGGAGATTCAGCAATGACTTTTCAGGGCTGATGTTTCTTGAACCCCATTAACAGTATGAAAAAGCAGTGGTTTCTAGACTGCTCCTCTTTTGATTAGCAACTGTTGGAATCAGCCTTTTGGAACTCGGGGAAGGTCACAGAGGCTGGAGTCTGTGCCCTACGAACAAGAAATGGGGGGCAGAAATGCTTCCATGTCCAGGAGCCCCACAGGACCTGGCTCAGTTCCAAGAAGACAGTTTTGTTTTTTTCTTTGCCAATCCTCACGCTTGTTAGTCTTACACCGTCTTCGGCAGGCGGGCACCTCTGAAACACTGGGGAGATGAGTGGAGAGCATTGTTCCTGTCTGGCTCCTGATCTGGAAGGGGCAGATTTCAACATTTAACAACAGGTAGGATTTTGTTCTTTGTTCTGTCTCACTCTATTTTGTTCTGCCCCCTATCAGATTTAGGACATTTCCTTTTCCTCCAGGTACACGAGTTGATTCTATGTGTCACGTGGGGTTTGCCTCAGAATCACTCTTCTGAGACAGCGGACTTTTCTGATATCAGCACCTTGTGGTCATGACTATCCTGTTGAAGCCCCCCACTTTGTAAGTCTCCAAACTTTAAGAGCCCATGGAGTTTTATTTCTGCTTGGCTGAGCTGGTGCCTGCAGGGCAATAGCAGTCAGCACCTGGCTAGACCCTCCGGTTACAGGCTTATAGTCCATCCTAATAATTACTTACCCTGTCATTTGGTCAATAACTTAAAAACAAGCTTCCTTAGAGTTGAATCATCATTTTCTCACTTGCAAAAGGGAAGATGATCTGAATACCCTGAAGGGTCTTATTTCTGGAAACGGAAATTTCTCTGCTTAGCTTCCAAAATGTAGCTTTTCTTTCCTATCCTCTCTAAAAGAAAATTTGCGAGTTTATATCTTTCAAAGAATCTTTTTTGCCCTATTTTATAGTGGGAGTTCAAGAAAGGGCCAAATGAACGTGTATTATCCACTCCCTTTCTAGAAAAGTCCTGCCCGCATTTTTTCGCTGTACCACAGTGCTCTTCTCTGGCCAAGGAAAACCTATGGGACTCCAAAAATAATATGGGGGTGGGGGTGCGGGAAGTCCACTGAACTGAAATCTGGAAAGAAACATTTTTTAGTAAGAAAAAATTAGCCGGGGAAATTTCCCCAGGTATGTTTAACTACATGTTACCACTTTTTAAGAAAAACAAAATAAAGCAATGTTTATGGATTTTAAAGAAACATACTCAGAGGTGCAACTGAAAAGTGGTTGCCTCCTTCAGGATAATCCCTTAGGAAGGAGGCATATTTCCCAAATGAGGCAGCCTGGGTTACACAACAAATTTTTGGACTTTTGCTTTTTTTTTGTCCTTCTTCCTTCTTCTCTTTTCTTCCCCTTTCTCTGTCTCTCTCTCTTTCTCTTAGATTATAATTTTTAAAAAATTAACCTTAGCAGTACATCCTGTGAAAGTGACATTGATTTTCACAAAACAGCCGAAAGTTAGATTCAGTCAGGTATGGTGAATAAGAAATATCCAATTGGCATGTCAATGTTTTTGATAATGGCATGTATATGCCTGTGCGAGTGTGGGCACATGACTCTAAAGGATGGTAATTATTAGGAAATGCTTTCTTACGTGACTGAGGGCAATTCTGAGAGGAAGCTCCCACAGACACCTGGAGGATATCTGGGAATCCAGTAGAGACGAAGGGCTTCGTCCTCAGAGGTGACCGTCGCTGCCCTCAGGGCTCGGCCGGGCTCCCTCGGGGAGAAAGGCCCCCTGGGGCATGTGGCCCTGTGCCCGCCCTGCTGGTCTGAGCACTCTCAACTCACCTCTAATGTCTTCCTGGATGTCCTGGCAGCTTCCTATCCCTTCAGAGGGCTTCTTCTTTCTTCTGTGTTGCTCTGTCTCACACACAGCTGTCTGATAATTAAAACAAACATGATGGTCTGGATGCATGGACACCTGCTCTGCTGAGGGCACCAGACTCCTGGGGGCATCAGGTCATTGTCTGGAGATGTGACCTCGGTCATTAGCACATCGCCAGATCCATGTGTGTTTCTAAAGTTATGTTGGCCGGTCATTAAATACAAGTTAAAAATAATCAAAATCTTTTCACCTTGCTTACAGTTTCCTTCATTGTGCAAAATCTTTTAAGTTTAATTAGGTCTCATTTGTTTATTTTTGCCTTTATTTCCATTACTCTGGGAGGTGGGTCATAGAGGATCCTGCTGTGATTTATGTCAGAGTGTTTTGCCTATGCTTTCCTCTAGGAGTTTTATAGTTTTTGGTCTTACATTTAGATCTTTAATCCATTTTGAGTTTATTTTGTGTATGGTGTTAGAAAGTGTTCTAGTTTCATTCTTTAACAACTGGTTGACCAGTTTTCCCAGCACCACTTGTTAAAGAGATTGTCTTTTCTCCATTGTATATTCTTGTCTCCTTTGTCAAAGATAAGGTGTCCATAGGTGCATGGATTTATCTCTGGGTTTTCTACTTTGTTCCATTGATCTATATTTCTGTCTTTGTGCCAGTACCATACTGTCTTAATGACTATAGCTTTGTAGTATAGTCAATCAAAAAACGGGCCAAAGAACTAAACAAACATTTCTCTAAAAAAGACACACAGATGGCTAACAAACACATGAAAGGGTGCTCAACATTACCATTATCAGAGAAATGCAAATCAAAACCACAATGAGGTACCATCTCATGCCGGTCAGAATGGCTGCTATTAAAAAGTCTACAAACAATAAATGCTGGAGAGGGTGTGGAGAAAAGGGAACCCTCTTACACTGTTGGTGGGAATGCAAACTAGTACAGCCACTATGGAGAACAGTGTGGAGATTCCTTAAAAAACTGGAAATAGAACAGCCACATGACCCAGCAATCCCACTGCTGGACATACACACTGAGGAAACCAGAATTGAGAGACACATGCACCCCAGTGTTCATCGCAGCACTGCTTACAATAGCCAGGACATGGAAGCAACCTAGATGTCCATCGGCAGACAAATGGATAAGGAAGTTGTACATACACACAATGGAATATTACTCAGCTATAAAAAAGAATGCATTTGAGTCAGTTCTAATGAGGTAGATGAAACTAGAGCCTATTATACAGAGTGAAGTAAGTCAGAAAGAAAAACACTAATGCAGTATATTAATGCATATATATGGAATCTAGAAAGATGGTAATGATGACCCTATATGTGAGACAGCAGGAGACACAGATGTAAAGAACAGACTTTTGGACTCTGTGGGAGAAGGCCAGGGTGGGATGATTTGAGAGAACAGCACTGAAACATGTATATTACCATATGTGAAATAGATCACCAGTCCAGGTTCAATGCATGAGACAGGGTGCTCAGGGCTGGTGCACTGGGATGACCCTGAGAGATGGGATGGGGAGGGAGGTGGGAGGGGGGTTCAGGATGGGGGGGCACATGTACACTCATGACTGATTCATATCAATGTATGGCAAAAACAACTACAATATTGTAAAGTAATTAGCCTCCAATTAAAATAAATAAATTAATTTTTAAAAAAAGCAGCCTCACAGTGGCCCACAAAAAATAAATAAATAAATAAATAAATAATAAAAATAATCAAAATCTCCACACAGATGCTTATTTCTTGGACACCTAATTTTCACTAGCTCTTATATTTAATGTCATAGGAGATATTATACATTTCTCAAAGATGAGAAAAAATGAGGAATAACTGGAAAAAAGATACACTTTAATTTTAGAGCAAAAAGGATATAAATAAAGCCATGGAAAAATTACTTGTAGGGGAAAAAAGTTCAATATCACACCTTTTACAAGCACTGAGTGAAAACGTATCATAGATTTAAATGTAAAACATAAGACTACATAATGTTTAGAAAACAACACAGGAACAAATCTTCAGGACCTAGGATTTGGTGAAGAGTTCTGAGATATCACACCAATAACACAACCCATAAAAGAAAAACTTGATAAACTGGACATCAAGTGAAAAACTTTCACTCCATTAAGAGCCTAAAGACTCTGTTCAGAGAAAGATCCAGTTAACAAGCTACAGATGGGAGAATATATATGCAAACCATATATCTGATGAAAGACTAGTATCTAGATTATGTGAAGAATTCTTAAACTCAACATTAAAAAAAGCTCAATTAGAAAATGGGCAAAAGACATTAAGTGGCATTTCACTGAAAAGGGTATGTGGATGGCAAAAAAGCACATGGAAAAATGTTTAACATCACTAGCTATTAGGGAGAAGCAGGTTTAGGAACCATATGGGTAGACTTCCCTGGTGGTCCAGTGGTTGAAAATCTGCCTGCCAATGCACAGGACACGGGTTCCATCCCTGACTTAGGAGAACTCCACATGCCATGGGGCAACTAAGCCAAGGGCCACAAGTACTGACCCATGCACCCTAGACTCTGTGCTCTACAACAGGAGAAGCCACCACAATGAGAAGGCTGCACACTGCAACTAGAGAAAGCCTGCACAGCCAAAAATAAATAAATACATTATTAACTAGGGAAAAAAACCCCATATGGGTTGCATTACACTCTGTTAGATCAGCTAAATAGCATCAACATGAAATGCAGCAACTTGACTTCTAACAGAATGTCCCTCAGCAGGTGAATCGTTCAACAGACTGTGGTATGTCCATACTGCGGACTATTACTCAGCTAAAAAGTAAACTGCAGATAGCTGCAACATGGATGCATCTCAGGGTCACTGTGTTGAGTACAAGAAGCCAATCTTAACAGGTCACTGATACGCACTGCCACTAATATAGCATCACGAAAATGACAAAATTAGAGAAATGCAAGCAGATGATGGTTGTGGGGGGCTCGGGGTGGTGGGGTGGACAAGGGACTGACACATGTGACTACAAAGAGGTGTGTGCTAGTTTTCTAGGGAGTTCGTAGCAAATGATCACAAACTAAGTGGCTTAATAGAAACTTGTTCTTTTGCAGTTCTGGAGTCTAGGAGTCCAACACCGTGGGAGAATTTGGCTCCTTCTCTGCCTCTTCTAGCTCCTGGAGCTGCTGGTGATGGCTATCTTTCTCTGGTTTGTGGTGCCTCATTCCATCTTCATGCAGTCTTCTCAGCTGTGTGTGTATGTCTTCCTTTTCTCTTCTTATAAGGATGCCAGTCATGGGGTTTGGAGCTAATTCAGAATACCTCATCTCATCTTGATTACATCTGCAAAGACCCTATTTCCAAATAAGGTCATGTTCACAGGTACTGGGCAGCAAACTGGAACAGCTCATTTTGGAGGACATGAATCAACAGGGCAGCACCACTGAAGTGGTGGTGGAATACTCTGTGTATCCATTACCACCGTGGTTACGCTAATATGCACAAATGACTAAGTGACACAGAGCTAGGCATGGGCCTAGTTGTATCTGCATCAGTTTCTTGGCTTTGACATTGTACATAATTATGTAAGGGGCAACCCTGGGAGGAAACTAGGTGGAGGGTCCAGAGGATATTCCTGCATTATCTTTGCAACTTCCTATGAATCTACAACTTTTCAAAACAAGAATTTAAACAAGTCAACATGGCAAAACTACACATGAATGTTTATAGCAGCTTTATTTGTAATTGCCCCAAATCTGGAGGCAACCAAGATGTCCTTCAGTAGGTGGGTGGATAAATACTGTGGTACATCCAGATATTGGAATACTATTCAGCACTAAAAAGAAATGAGCAATCAGCTATGAAAAGACATAGAGGAAACATAAGTACATATTACTAAGTGAAAGAAGCCAATTTATAAAGACTATATCCTGTATGTTTCCAGCTCTATGACATTCTGGAAAAGGCAAAACTGTGGAGACAGTAAAAAGCTCAAAGTTTGCCAGGGGCCTGGAGGAGACATAGGGATGAAGAGGCAGAGGACTTTGGGGGCAGTGAGCATACTCTGTACCATACTGTAATGATGGATGCAGAAGTTATGTATTTGTCCAAACCCACAGAATGTACAACATCAAGAGTGACCCCACTGTAAACCACAGACTTCATGATGACGATGCATCAGTACAGATTCATCAGTTGTAACAAAGGCAGCATCTGCTGGGCGATGTTGATGGTGGGGAGGTTGTAGGCACATGGGGTGAGGGTGTACATGGGAAATCTCAGAACATCCCTTTTAAGTTTGCTATCAATATAAAACTGACTTAAAAATAAAGTATTTGCTTTTTAAAAAGTAAACAAAAAAAATCTCACTTCTGCCTCTCCTCTCTACCTGCACCTCAGGTTGAATTAGGTTTACATAGCCTTTGCTGTGTCGGAGACACACTCACGCACACACCCGCCATATACAAACACAACACCCCACATCTGTGTTACCTGAGGGCTGACTTGACTTCTGGGTATCTGGGTTTCTTTGTAGACGATGACAGCTCTTTCGATTGGAGAAACACAAGGCAAGTGAGGAAATGGTGAACACTGGCTGGAGAAAAATTCCAAACTGCTTCACAAAACTGGAGCATTTTCACGGTTTTCCACTTGCCTATCATACACCTGATTTCTTTCAACACCTGGCCAGTGGGTGGACCTAGAAAAAACAGGATACTGACTTGTGCTCTTGACTGAGAAGCGGGAAGTGAGAAATAGATTTAAGGGACTAGATCTGATAGACAGAGTGCCTGATGAACTATGGACGGAGGTTCATGACATTGTACAGGAGACAGGGATCAAGACCATCCCCATGGAAAAGAAATGCAAAAAAGCAAAATGGCTGTCTAAGAAGGCCTTACAAATAGCTGTGAAAAGAAGAGAAGCGAAAAGCAAAAGAGAAAAGGAAAGATATTCCCATTTGAATGCAGAGTTCCAAAGAATAGAAAGGAGACATAAGAAAGCCTTCCTCAGCGATCAATGCAAAGAAATAGAGGAAAACAACAGATTGGGAAAGACTAGAGACCTCTTCAATAAAATTAGAGATAGCAAGGGAACATTTCATGCAAAGATGGGCTCAATAAAGGACAGAAATGGTATGGACCTAACAGAAGCAGGAGATATTAAGAAGAGGTGGCAAGAATACACAGAAGAACTGTACAAAAAAGATCTTCATGACCCAGATAATCACGATGATGTGATCACTCACCTAGAGCCAGACATCCTGGAATGGGAAGTCCAGTGGGCCTTAGAAAGCATGACTACGAACAAACTAGTGGAGGTGATGGAATTCCAGTTGAGCTATTTCAAATCCTGAAAGATGATGCTATGAAAGTGCTGCACTCAATATGCCAGCAAATTTGGAAAACTCAGCAGTGGCCACTGGACTGGAAAAGGTCAGTTTTCATTCCAATCCCAAAGAAAGGCAATGCCAAAGAGTGCTCAAACTACCGCACAATTGCACTCATATCACACGCTAGTAAAATAATGCTCAAAATTCTCCAAGCCAGGTTTCAGCAGTACATGAACCGTGAACTTCCAGATGTTCAAGCTGGTTTTAGAAAAGGCAGAGGAACCAGAGATCAAATTGCCAACATCTGCTGGATCATCGAAAAAGCAAGAGAGTTCCAGAAAAATATCTATTTCTGCTTTATTGACTATGCCAAAGCCTTTGACTGTGTGGATCACAATAAACTGTGGAAAATTCTGAAAGAGATGGGAATACCAGACCACCTGACCTGCCTCTTGAGAAACCTGTATGCAGGTCAGGAAGCAACAGTTAGAAGTGGACATGGAACAGCAGACTGGTTCCAAATAGGAAAAGGAGTACATCAAGGCTGTATATTGTTACCCTGCTTATTTAACTTATATGCAGAGTACATCATGAGAAATGCTGGGCTGGAAGAAGCACAAGTTGGAATCAAGATTGCCAGGAGAAACATCGATAACCTCAGATATGCAGATGACACCACCCTTATGGCAGAAAGTGAAGAAGAACTAAAAAGCCTCTTGATGAAAGTGAGAGAGGAGAGTGAAAAAGTTGGCTTAAAGCTCAACATTCAGAAAACTAAGATCATGGCATCTGGTCCCATCCCTTTATGGGAAATAGATGGGGAAACAGTGGAAACTAGTGTCAGACTTTATTTTTGGGGCTCCAAAATCACTGCAGATGGTGATTGCAGCTTACTCCTTGGAAGGAAAGTTATGACCAACCTAGATAGCATATTAAAAAGTAGAGACATTACTTTGCCAACAAAGGTCTCTCTAGTCAAGGCTATAGTTTTTCCAGTAGTCATGTATGGATGTGAGAGTTGGACTGTGAAGAACGCGGAGCGCTGAAGAATTGATGCTTTTGAACTGTGGGGTTGGAGAAAACTCTTGAGAATCCCTTGGACTGCAAGAAGATCCAACCAGTCCATCCTAAAGGAGATCAGCCCTGGGTGTTCACTGGAAGGACTGATGTTGAAGCTGAAACTCCAATACTTTGGCCACCTCATGTGAAGAGTTGACTCATTATAAAAGACCCTGATGCTGGGAAGGATTGGGGGCAGGAGGAGAAGGGGATGACAGAGGATGAGATGGCTGGGTGGCATCACCAGCTCGATGGACATGGGTTTGGGTAAACTCCGGGAGTTGGTGATGGACAGGGAGGCCTGGTGTGCTGTGATTCATAGGGTTGCAAAGAGTCAGACACGACTGAGCGACTGAACTGAACTGAACTGAGGATTCTCCTGGCTCTGTCAGAGAGAAAAATCTAAGGTTCCTGGTATTTTTGGTGACCCCAAAAGTCATTCTTAAAATCTGGTTTCCCTCTAAAGCCACTAACTATTTAGATCTGAAAAAAAGGCAGGTCAGTATACTCACAATATGTTATTGGGTTGGTTTTTTTCCAGCAGTTACATTCTTTTGGAATGAACTGGAGCCACTGATTCAATCTAGAAGGAAAATGACAACCAACAGACTTATATTCCAACTTTTTCCCTCATGTGATGAGGCAGTCACTTTCAATGTGAACCTAATGAAGACTCTTTCGAAGCCTCATCACATGCAAATTGAAGCCCTGGTTTCAGCCATAAATGTGCAATAGCTTTACTGGGAGAGATGCTGAAATTTCTGGGTGCCTCTTCCCCTGCTTTTGGATGGCACGGAAGGTGATGCGTTTATTTCCTGTCTCATTACCGATCAATAAGCAATATGGCAAATACCTTATTCTTTATTAGTGTCATACAAATAAAGGGTTGTAGCCTCAATGGGCAGTTTTCCTGAGCTCTGATGATGTGATCGTGCAGCCAAACTCACCATGTGGAAAATGGAACATTTTATGAAGTTCATACATTTTCAAAACTGCTCCCACATTGCCGCTTTCATTTTGTGTTAGGACTGAAATGATGGCTTCTATCTATTCCAGAAAACTTCAGCATTGCCTCAAGTGAACAGAAAATGCTTACATATCAAGGCCACTGACTGGAGCCCATTTACATGTCATGAGGGAACACGCGCCAGCTCTCTTTTCGGTCAAGGAAACAGTGATGGAGCAGCGTCTCCTCACCCTGTCTCTCCGTCAGTCTTCCTGTTCTGCAGATTAGCTGGCCTGGCTTCTGCAGCAGGATGAAAAGGTGCCCTGGGAGACGTCCCAGGGAGCTAGTGAATACCAATACTCTTTCCCTCTCTGTACGTAAACTCCCCTTTTTAGTAGACATTAGTTGATGGAAGTATTGACATTTTTATGGGATTGCTTTTGGAAAAGACTAACACCTAATTCTAAATTCAACATATGGTCGTGGTCAAACTGTGCTCCTACTGTGTAACATGCTTGAACAGTAACCCGTGCATTCTTTTGGCCAGTACAGAGAGAGAAGCTCGATTAATTTCACCAGTGCCCTTAATCTCCTTCCCTGGCTCCTAGCCCATGCTGCAAGGGCTGATAAATCTTACATGCCCTGAAGATTATTACAGTTTCTAATAGTCTCATGACATTGGAAAGAAGTGAGGCTCAATGGCACAAAATGCATCCAACAAATGAAATCACATAAATAATTTAGGTTTCACAATCTAATTTTTATAGGGCACTTTTTTGTTGTTGCTATTGTTTATGGAGCATAATAAGGATGGTTGGCTTAGCCTGCAGTAAAGGAAAAGGCAACATTCTACAGAAAAACTTCAGTGCTGTTGCTGTCTTTCACTGTTGGCAATTCTCAACCACCCAGTTCCAGCCTAAGGTCACACACATGTTCATAAGTAATAACAGCAGAGAGGCAAACACTCACACACACACACACACACTCACACACACACACTTGGACATACAAACACAGACACACAACTCTGCTCTCCATTTATTACAAGAGGAGTGAATTTGCTCCTTTTCTTTTCAGAGATATTTTCCTTTCAAGAGCATAGGGCAAATCTTATGTACTTTTGTCTGTTTTGAAATAACTTGTACTGACTTGTGATCATCAGGAAACATTTTTTAAGACTCCTCTGGCTCTTAACACGTGGACTGAGCTCCTTCTATGTGCCAAGGCTTCTGCTAAGTGTTACGATGGGTGTCGAGAAATCACGATGCTTGTCCTAGTCCTCAAGGAGTCAGCCCTTCATGAACATGAGAGTGTTTAGGTGGAAAAACATAAAAGCTTCCAAATAACACCAGAGCTGATGCAAGAAAGCACAGGATTGACAAAGGGATACTGAAGAGTCTGTTTGACACCATAGGGTAGAGCTTGGGCTAGGATTTTGCTTTAGACTTGCTTTCAATCAGTTCAAATAAAAATATTTGTGGTGAGCAACATGCAAAATTTTACATTGCATTTACAATGCAATTAGTGGACACATAATACTTAAAGGTGTGTACATAAGTCTGCTGTGCAGCCATCACTGCTCACGTTTGAGCTGATTGGAGGCCAGTCTGAAAACTAAAGCAGATGATGAGGCTTCGTTCTGTTCACAGAGACCTCAAACATCTGATGCCATGTGCAGTGCTGATGCTGGGAACGAAAAGGGGGAATCAGCACCCTCCCTCCCCGCCTGCCCAGTGCACTCCAATCTGTTCTAAGGATGGGAGATGGGAGAGAAGGGACAGAAGGATATGTCCATTCACTGGACACCTGCTCTTGTCCACCAGGCCAAACACCTACAGACATGTCTCTCTCATACACACACAAGGACTGAGCAAGAGTGTCCCACCCTCACTGGCAAGTGGGGGTCCCGTGGGCGTCACTCTTGAGTCTGTGTTTGGCGGGCAGTGAGGGGCTGGGCAGGAAGGTCCAAGAAGGCTCCCTTCCCAGGCTGGGCTCGGGGGTCTTGGCTTCCCCACCACCACACCACTGTCTCCAGGAGACCAGCGGGCTTCTTGCCACGGTGCACAGGACTCTCAGAGGGTGAATCTCAATCACCTGGGAGCTTGCCCCTCAAGTCACAGCATCACTTCCATCACATCATGTTGTCAAACCAAGTAGCAAGGCAATTCAAGGGGAAGGCAAACAGACCCCACCCTGGAGGGATGCAGGGGTCTCTGCAGACACACTCACATCCACCTCCACACACCAACCCCTCTTCCATCACAGGCCTTGTTCAGAAGAAGAAGCTTCATTATTATTTTTTATGTTGGTTTTTTTTTTTTAGGTGAGAAGACTGAAGGTAATATCTACGAAGAGATCATTTAACTTCTTGGAGTCCTCTAAACATTCTTGAGAGTTTTTGCTAAGAGTAAGGGGCTTAGCATGAGACATGCTGGCGATTAAATGCTTCTGCAATTTACTATCTGGGAAACGAAGGGCGATTTATTTATGGTGCCCGTAGAATAGGAATAATAATACCTATCTCACATGGCTATTTTCAGAGCTGAATGAGGTGGCGCTCAGCGTAATTGCTTCACATGGTGCCCAGCAAGTAATCAGCACTCAGGGTGTATTACCAAGGATGTTATTTATGGATTAGAAGAGGAAATTTGAATCGTGTGGTCTTAGAGGAGGGAAAAAAAAATGTTAGCATTAAGAATTGTCAGCCGAGGTCTTTAGAGAGAGAAAGGATGGTTGGTTAGGAAAACTTAGATCACTTGGCTATTTAGATTGTGGGAAATTGCCCTTGGGTCATTAACAGGAAGTCCAAACAGGCCAGGGGGCACCGCTCCTCTGAGGGTGGGGGGGCATTAAGGAGTGGGGCAGGCAGGAGGGGAGGGTGAAAGCAGAGGGTGGGGGCCCGAGATGGGGAGGCGCCAGGGGGAGGTCTCCAGTTCCTGGAGACCTAGAAACTGACCTTTAACCTGGAGCCATTGCTATGCTCCCTCCAACCCTCTTCTTCATCCCACGCCTGGGAAGCTTGGGTTCTGGCTGTCAGTTGGACAGCCATGAGTGAAACTACCTGCTTCATGTGGCAGCAAGCAGCGTGACTCGGAGAAAAGAACACAGGTTTGGTTTCCAGAGTTCTGAGTTCTAGTCCCAGGTCATCATTACTTGGCTCTCAGATTTTGAAGAAATTATGTGAAGTCTCTAAAATGAAATAAATTATATAATGAAGAGATCAGATGTCCTGTGAGTTTCCTCCCTTGGACCCTGGTCCTTCCTGGCTTTATTTGGAAATTCCCAGACAGCCCAGGTGCCATGGCAGTCAAAGTCAGAGTGAGGGGAAAGGGCAAGAATTAACACATGGCATGAAGGGCTATTGCCAAGCCAAGGGGAAGAACAGAACATTTCAACAGATATTGGAAAAAACGGTCAACAGTTACCATGAGAGTAAATCAGTGAAAGAATTGCAATGGCCGACCAACCGATGGAAGCATGTTTAACCTCAATAATGATCAAAGATATTGAAATTTAAAGGAAGATGAGATGTCAATGTGCACTGATTAAGCTGGAAAATATGTTCTAAATGCTAACATTACGTGTTCTACCACACTGTTGTCCTTATAGCACCAATGGCTTTCGAGAGGTCACTTTGGCAATGTTTACCAAGAGCATGGAGAATTTATCTTGGACCCAATAATCTCACCCTTTAGAAACTATTTGCATTTATTTAAGGATAGTTGATAATAATTCCATCCTGAAAGCTACTTAGACATTCATGAAAAGGGTAGACCTAAATACGCTGTGATACATATGCTGATCACCAATACAGCCATCAAAATGTGTAATTTTAGAAGTATTTTCCACTATAGGAAAAAGTTTGCTGTGTAGTGGTGAATGCAAAGAAAGAAGACATTTGAATTGCAAACTCAGTGTCATCTTAACTATGGAAAAACACAAACAGGTACTCGTATGAAGATGCTAGAAAAATAGATCTTGATCTTGAGAATGTGTGCATGCATGCAAAGTCACTCAGCTGTGTCCAACTCTTTGTGACCCCATGGACTGTAGCCCACCAGGCTCCTCTGTCCATGGAATTCTCCAGGCAGGAATACTGGAGTGGGTTGCCGTGATCTTGAGAGTATATATTTCAAAAGTGATTGGATAGGGCTTCCCTGATGGTCCAGTGCTTGAGAATACACCTGCCAGTGCAGGGGACACGCGTTTGATCCCTATCCAGGAAGATTCCACATGCCGTAGAGCAACTAAGCCCGAGAGCTGCAACTACTGAAGCCCACACGCCTAGAGTCCACGTTCCACAACAAGAGAAGCCACTGCAAAGAGAAGCCCATGAACTGCTACTAGAGAGCTGCTCTCACTCTCTGCAACTAGCGAAAGCTGTGCAAGCAGCGACAAAGACATCAGCACAGCCAAAGGAAAAAAGGTGGTTGGATAGCCGGCACTTTTTATTTCGTGTTTCCTTTTGTTCTGAGTTTTCAAAACTTCAGTAAACTCGAAAACACTGTGATTTTAAATAAGCAAAAAAACGCAGCAACAACCATAACATCCCCTTCAGATATGCTCCAGAGCCCCAGAGCTCACTGGGCACTCCAGCAAGCATCCTCTGCTTTGTCACCTGGCAGAGCTCTGGTCAGGCTGGGCCCTCTGCAGGTCAAAGGTCATGCTCAGAACCCAGTGGCCACATATCTTAAAACCTGGGACTGCAGGTGGTGCCCGAGGTGGTGGGCAGCCCCTCCACGACTCCCCTGTCTTCTTCTCTCCCCGAGCCCCAGGGTGCTCTCCCCCGGGTCGCAGGGATGCACCAGCCCCAAGTCCGGCTGGATTTCCTGTCCTGTCTCCTCCCCTCATGGCCCCTCTGCAAGGTCCCCGCTCTTTCCACACCACCCACCCTCCGCATGGAGACGCGCCCCCTGGTTTCAGCGGACCCTCCCTGCGGGCTGGGCCGTCCAGGCTCTGCTCTGGGTCGGACACGATGGAAGCGACTAAGCAGCAGCAGAAGGCCCTAGATGACAGTGGAACCAGCTGTCAGGACGCGGCTAACCTGGGGAGCACCAGTCCCACAAACAGAACACAGATCAGTGTTTGTGCAACCTCAGCATCACATGGAATCTGTTCCTTTCATGTTGAGTCCGTCACTGAAGAATCTGAAAGAACCAACCAAGAATTCCTTCCTCATCCTCAGACGTCTTGGGGATGCAGGGACGCATGACAGCTCCCTGGTGAGTGTGCAGGAAGGACCCAGCTGAGAAAAACAGAAAAAGAAAGAAGCACACCCCACCCCACCCCCATCTCTGCATAGACTTGAGAATAAGAGAGGCTGGGGCTGAGCTGCCTCTGAGACCCAAGTGCGGCTGAGAAGTGGTCATTTATGTCCCAGGGGGAGGTGGGGAGGCCAGAACATCCAGACTGACATGGGGTCTGCTCCTGCCTCGACAGCCCGCAGCCAGTGTGGACGAGGGGCAAGTGTAAACTCCTGCCCTCCCCCTCCAGCACAAACTCGCCCACGGTCTCTGAGCACGGAGCCAGGAGCCCCCAACATTCTCGTTCATTTCAAATAAACCAACTTGATGAAAACACAACTCAAATACCATGAAGTGCACCTATTAAAAGCACACAATCCAGTGGGTGTTGGTGAATTCACAGGTGTGCATTACCCTCACTTTGAAGAGAAACCCCGGACCCTTTAACTACCAGCTGTCTCCCTGCCTCCTCCTTCTGGGGACCATTTCACAACAGATGCGCATATCAAAACATCAAGTGGTTCACCTTAAAAATATGCAATTCTTCTCTGTCAGTTATATCCCGATATAGCTGATAAGAAAGGACAGTTGTCAACGTTCTTCAGCCCCACCTTCTCCCAGCATGGAGGCAGCTCTGAGGCCAAATGACAGGCTGGACCCCGAGTTCTGGATGTGGGGGTGCTCCAGTTGGACTTGTGAAGAAAACTGCTCACACGGTGACAATAACATCCATTTCTGTTACGCATTCATCTTACGTGGATGTGAACACAGTCTGTGTGACTGAATGAAAGTCGAGGGCATTTAAAAGGGTGGCTTCACAAGCCAAAGTGAATCTGAAACCCCAAAGCCTGCTGCTGATGACTAATGAGAAGAACTCCAGCAGGAAGCAGAGCAGAGGGGACTGGGTTCTGGAGAGAGGATGGGAGGGAGGAGGGTAACTGTGTGCATTTCTCCTTCATGGAAGGAAAGGAAAAGAGGACAGAGCGTGCTTCGCTCTAGGCACTCCTGCAGCCTGGCCGGGGACGACGGTCCCTGGAGCTCAGCTCACCTTCCTGCCCCAGGAAGGGGGACAGGACGGGGGCAGACAGGAAGCCCACGATGGGGCAGGCAGGGAGAAGCACATTTCTGGGGCACCAACTACACAAAGGCTCACGAGTCCACACACGGGGACACCCTTGTCCTCACGCTAACCTGCCGAGTGAGCAGGTGAGGTGACTGAGGGCCGGAGGGGTTGACTGATCCACGAGATGCAGTGAAAGCCATGCTGGGTCCGGGCTTCAGACGGGACATCAGTCCCACTGAAAGTGACTGCTAGTCCACTCAGTCATGTCCGACTGTTTGTCATCCCTTGGACTGTAGCCCACCAGGCTCTTCTGTCCATGGGATTCTCCAGGCAAGAATACTGGAATGGATAGCCATGCCCTTCTCCAGGGGATCTTCCCAACCCAGGGATTTAACCCAAGTCTCTTGCATTGCAGGTAGATTCTTGACCGCTGAGCCACCAATCTCACCAGCTTGCCGCCAAGATAGACATTTCAACTATGGTGCCATTTTTGCCTATTTTCTCCAGGAAGCCCCTATTCAAATGCAACTATATTCCTGTTAAAACATTAAACCATAATCTAAAAAAGTAAAGCAGAACCTGGGGCTGGAAGTGACTTTCAACCCTACCCAACCATATTGCCTAGTAGCTTAGCTGGTAAAGAATCTGCCTGCCATCCGTGGGTTGGGAGGAGCCCCTGGAGAATGGAACAGCTACCCACTCCAGTATTCTGGCGTGGAGAATTCCATGGACTGTATAATCCATGGGGTCGCAAAGAGTTGGACATGACTGAGCGAGTTTCACTTTCACTTTCAACCATATCATTACCCCCTGTTCTCAGCATATGAATTCAGCCTTTAGGGTTCACTGTCTCCCTCTTCAGGAGGGAGAGGGTAAATGCTGTCTCTCACTGGTGGGGCGGGCTGTGTGCAGGGAGGGCTGGAGCTGTGTTTAATCTCCCAGAGGCACGCCCCGGGTGCAGTGAGAGAATTACGTGATCACCAACATCATCAAATATGATAAATATTATTGATTATTGTGATGATAATATATGTTGTTCAAAATGTTTTCCATCTTTTTTTTCCTGCATGAGTAGGAAAGAAGTGGGAAGAATTTTCACTATGTAAGAGCAAACAGAAAATATAGCATTTTGACACAGAAACAGACTCTCAGTTCAGTTGAGTTGCTCAGTCGTGTCTGACTCTTTGCAGCTCCATGGAATGCAGCACGCCAGGCTTCCCTGTCTGTCACCAACTCCCGGAGCTTACTCAGACTCATGTCCATTGAGTCGGTGATGCCATCCAACCATCTCATCCTTTGTCGTCCCCTTCTCCCACCTTCAGTCTTTCCCAGCATAGGGTCTAAACAGACTCTACAATATGCCAACAACACAGTGTAGCAATAATTAAAAGTTAGCAGCTTGATTAAAGTGCCTGACAGTAAACAGTCATCAAACAAGCTCCAGGGTGGAGAGCAGTCACAGAGTGGGCAGCAGGCAGGGCCGCCACACAGGGCCATGTGGGGAAGCCCCAGCCTGGTCCACAGGCAGAGGATGGGGAGGAAGGGAGCTGCAGCTGCGGCTTTTCCTGGGGTTTCTGAAAGACAGGCAGGGGAAGAGTGGAGGGCTGGCTAGCTTGGATAATCTGGGGGCTCTGGGCTACAGGCGTGGTCTCTGGTTGCTGGGCCCCTGGCCTGGACGATGCAGGCAGAGGAGAGATGCCCCCTTCTCCCTGGGTGCATGGGCAGGGAGAGGAAGTCTGGGTGCCTGATCAGCATTTCAGGCTTCTCCCTCTGGGCCCTGGGCATCTCTGAGAACTAAGTCATCCCAGGAGGGCGATCTCCCAGCCAGGGAGCTACTTTAGGACATCAGAAGATCCCAGAACACAGAAAATGAAAAATACAGTCAGTACCTGCACTCCTCGCAATCAGAATGCCACTCCCCCAGACGGCAGAAGTGAGGGCAGGACATAAGTTTGTTGAGATGCCTCCCTTTAAAGAAGATCTGAGGGGCTCACAATGCTGTAATGGTCAGACTGCAAGTAGAAAAAGGGCCCTCTTGTTTCCCGGGCCCTGAGCGAGTGCAGCTTCCCTGGGTTTAGGGAACCTTCGGGGCGTGTGTGCACATCTGGGAAGCGCTGAGTTCCAGGAGGAATCTGCCAAGTGGACTCACGTTTCCACCTCTCTGGCAGGAAGACGGGGTTCACTCTGTGAGCTCCATCTGCTCCCCGTCACACTTCTGGGATTAGGGGTGGTTCTGCTTCTTGCCATTGCGGCGTGGAGACAGAACAAACTTTTGAGGGAAAGAGGACTGAGGGCCTCTGGGCACCGATGCTGCTGACGTGCCTCCAGCCTGGTCCACAGAGGAGGAAGCCGAGATCAAAGTGTTCACTCCACCCACAGCAGAGGGGGCCTGGCTGCGGGGCGCTTCGCCTTCCCCACAATGTGCAGGGGCTATGCGAGCTGGCTGCAGTGCACTCAGCACAGGCCGGGCTCCCTGTGGGCACCTTGTCATCAGCTCTCTCAGAGCACCCCGGGGCCGGCATCACCACATCCCCACTTCACAGAGGAGGGGGCTAGGCGGGGGGTCCAGGCCTGCTCCAGGCTGTGGCAGATGTGGGGGTCCCAGCTGTGCAGCCAGTATGGCACAGGCTGATCTATCACGAGCTCTGAGCTGACCGTCAGGGGTCTGCTTCCCACCTGCCCACTCTCCTCTCTCCCTCCGAGCATCTTCAGTTGCAATTTCCACGGCTTCTTGCCCCTGGAAGTTCAGAAACAGTAAGGCAGGTCTCCCTGGGCCATGCTTGAGAGCTCAAGTGATCTTGTAAAGACAACTAGAAGTATTTTCACAATGAGAACAGGATCGTGTAATTTGGATGCTATTAAATTAATAAAACTGTAGGAGCTGGCCGGTGACAATCTAATTAAACATGCATCATGAATGTAGTTCAATTATGTGGTAAGGTGGGCTGACTCCAGACAAGATGAGTTTTGGATAGACATCAGCTGGCTGATCACCTGCCACCAGGTCACATCAGTTCAGTTGCTTAGTTGTGTCTGACTCTTTTTGACCCCATGGACTGCAGCATGCCAGGCTTCCCTGTCCATCACCAACTTCTGGAGGTTGCTCAAACTCATGTCCATTGCATCAGTGATGCCATCCAACCATCTCATCCTCTGTTGTCCCCTTCTCCTCCTGCCGTCAATCTTTCACAGCATCAGGGTCTTTTCCAATGAGTTGGTTCTTCACATCAGGTAGCCAAAGTATTGGAGCTTCAGCTTCAGTATCAGTCCTTCCAATGAATATTCAGAACTGATTTCCTTTAGGATTGACTGTGATCTGAATGGGAATTAAACATCTCATCACACAGACCCGAAGCCCTCCCAGCACCACAGCAAGATCTCTTGTGGGTGTAGGTCACCTCACTCTGCTGCAGAAATTACTAATTAAGCTACAATCTGGGGTGCCTGCCTGTCCTGGACACACACCTAGTCAGGCTCCTGAGAGCATCCAGGAGGTCAGATTGCAGCTCCAGGAGGCAATCTGGAGATGCTGCATGTGCTCGAAGGTGCCAGGCTTCCAGGAACGCTCCACAGAGAAGCACTCGCCCGCACACACACACGATGTGTATGGGGACACCAGCTGTAGCCTTGTCATGGAGAGAAGCTGGAGTAACCTTAGGTGTCCGTGGACAGGCGAATGGATCCTTACAGTTTGGTGATTCACACAGTGGAGTTTTCTCATTGTTAAAATGAATCAATTAGAACTTAAAACGTCAAAATAGATACATCACAGAAGATACTGAATGAGAAATATACAATGTAGAATGATATAATATCATGCCATATATATAAATTTTAATACATTATTTGTGAATATGTACCCTCACCTAATGCAAAATCATCAAAACAGTGTTGGGGCTAATTAAACATCAAGACAGTGATAAGCATTATCTTTCAGAAAGGATCAGACAGAAAGAATTGGAGAAGCATATAAACTGTAATTATAGTGATCAATCTCTTTAAAATAATAAGAACTGAGGTAATGATGCAAAATACTGTTTTCAATGATGTGAGGTTATGAGTCTTCATCCTATTGTTCTCTATATTTTTTATGAGGCTTGAAACAGTTCATAACATAGAAGGAGCTTTCTGTGAGCTAAGCATTAGTAAGATAAGACCTGCGAAGAAGTGGCAGGCAGCCAACGAGAGGGGCTCACACAGCACCCGGCCAGCCGGGGTCGCCCGCAGCAAAGGTGGCCAGTGACAGAGCAGGACTCATCTTTGATATGAGCAGATTTTATATGACAGCCCTTCTCTTGAGCAAAATCTATTCCCAAATAACTCACTTTCCCCAATTTCTCTCTTCATAAATATGACACACACGGCAACTAGCATCCCAAAGAAAGTTCTGGGGAGCAGCGTAGAAGCACAAAATGAGAGTGGGCTGGAGGAATGTCTGTCAGGGGTGCCCACGTGCCGACCTTGCATTTCGCTGCTCATTTAGAATCTGTGTGGCTGGCTGTACAAGAAAGGAGAAATCGCAGGTGGTTCTGGGTTCCTGCCAGGTTTCTGATGGACTGAAGTCTTGGCTCAAAGATGTCACCTTCCACAGCAGGTGGACAGGCAGTTCAGCTGATTTGATGTTTCCTGCTCAGGTTATTTTTTCCCCTGGCTATTTTAAAAATGCTTGGAAGTCAACTTTTTTGATCCCTTTGCACTGAGATAAATTTGGCAAAAGTCAGAGAAACAAGTTAGTAGCCAGACAAATGGGAAGAATTTGAGTTACCGACCCTAAGCGCCCAGTGGGTAGGAGCGAGGCTGTCAGCTGTTCCTTAAAATGTTCAGGAAATGGACTTTGATGCTGATTAGCACGACTCCCAGGCCCATGGAGCTGAAGAGAATCATTCCGATTACCTTCCTGATGCTCCCCAGTCCTGTCTAGGGTGTTGGGATACTCCTCCAACAGAGCACACTCGTTCTGTAGGTGATGGATGTTATCGCTGATCTTTAGAGGCAGACCTGCTCTCCGAAACAGATGGAGGCACTGACTTTGTGAGGTTAACCGTACACAGAGGGCTACGGTGACACCAGCAGTTCTTCTTAGGCAAGACTCTTTAACGAGTCACGTAGCAAACACGTCGGGTTCTCTCATTGCCTCTCGTTGGCCCGTCTGTGATTCTGGCTCCACTGTGGTACCCAGGTCAAACGAGCTCACCTGCGGTGACGGCGTCCCACCTGAGTACAGGCTGCAGCCTTTCCTCTTTGCTTCAGCATCCTCTCCAGCGCCCCAGGGGCTCAGCGGTCCCATGCCATCTCAGACCAGACAGCAGAGGGGCTCACTTCCTCACCCAGTGGTGGATAAATGCCTCTCACGTTGGGAAGGTTCTGGGAGCTGTTCTGCACTCAGATGTGTTTTGTTTCGATTTTGCCTGGTTGAGTCCTGCCTGACTATGACTCTGTAACTTGATGTTTTTGTCAGTTTTGAAAAATTTTCAGAAAGTTTTCTCTCCCCTTCTCTCTTCTTTCCTACTGGAACTTGACTTGCCTGTTTTTTTTTCCCGACCTGTCTGCCAGCTCACTAATTTTCTTTCACCTCTCCTCAGCGGCTGTTAAACTCTCCAGTTCAGTTCTTAACTGTGGCTACTGTGCCCTGTTTTTGTTGTTCTAAATCTCCCTTTGGTTCTTTCTTGATAGTTTATGGTTCTTTAACTCTTCTTATGGCTCCTTAAATATATTAATCATATCTGATAACGCCTTCACCTGAAACCTCTTTTTCTTTTGTCCATTGTCTTAACATTTGCTTTCTGTTATGTGTCCTATTAATTTTGATTGAGTGCTAGAAATTACATGTGAAAAATTAAATCTAATCTGATGCCAACGATGATGCTTTATTTCTCCAAAAAGAACGGACCTTGCTGTTCCTCCTGGGGTCTCTCTCCTTAGCATGCAGAGGGCCCCCTTCTCACTGTGTCGTCACACGGTTTTCCTACCATGCATGTGCACTCATGAGGTCTTTCTGTGTCCAAATTCCCCATATTGGATTAGGACAGGTTTAATCTCCTCTTTCAAGACCCTATCCCCAAATACAGTCACATCCTGAGGTCCAGGGGGTTATGGTTTCAACACAATTTTTCAATACATAATTTTGTTGGGAAGGGAGACACACAATTCAGTAAGGGAGAAGTTTCTTAGTTGAATTGAAAGGAATTTTAATCTTATCACCCCTAAGTCATTCAATTACATTAATAAAACAACTTGTGTTTGTATGTGCAGCATGTGTATGCAAAAGCCAAAAATACTGTTTAAAGAAAAAATTATTATAATCTCTGTGTATATAAACTCTCAGATTTTCTGTATTCATACACATTCCGTCTATGTAAAAACATTTCAATTACATTTTTGGCAAGATTGACAAATTTGCATAGAGAAAATGAATTCCTTTGAGGCAGTCTAATTAATTTCTAAACATTGTATAGCATTAAATAAAAATGTTTATTTTTCTATTTGCTAATATCTTTTTTCCATGTAAGTGTTTATTAAAGATTGATTCGTTGATCAATTTTTGTCCATATCAAGTTTTACTGGTTAGAACTTCTGTGTTTCCAGTGTTTGTGTAAGCATGATTTTTGAGGAGTTAGTTGTATTTTCCCTTAAGTAACCTACAGAATTTTAATTTTTTTGGAATTTGATCTGCTTGTTTTCAACCAACAAAAACCTTAGCACATACAATTCTTACTATTGCCATTTTTCTATGTATTTATTTTATTCAACAACCAATAAAGGGTTGAGAATAAGTAAATGAGTGTTTTATTAATTTCTCAAATGATTCAGGAAAGTAGGAAAACCTGGTAAGTATTTTTCTTACTTTTCCAACAGTGAGTGGGTGACTTTGAAATGTGCAGAAACAACAGTATTTCCATGTTTTCCAAGGTCTCGTTGTCTCCATGTCCAATTTCACTGGCGCCTGGAACCACATTCTCACAGAGGAACTTGACACCCTCTGAAGTGAGCCCCACGCATTTCTGGCTGGTCAGACATGCACCCATCAGCAGTCCTGGCCGGCTGCTTCAGGGCACCTGCTATTTCTTTACTGTTTATAGCCAGCTCTTTCACTGGGAACTTCCCTGCCCACCAGCACAACCAACTCACGCTGGGCATGTCCTCCCTGCAAGGCCATAGACAAGTGGACATCTGCCTTCCTGACATGGTGGTGTCTCCCTTGCTGCTGGGAGACCAAGGATTTCCAGCATGGACAGAGGGGAATGAAAGGGAAGCAGGCAGGTTTAGGTGAAGCACCCCAGGGTCTCTTGGAAGTAACTTGAAGTGGTCTGGAAGCTTAGGTCGAGCCAACAGAAGTTATGACTGTTATATCAGCCTCACTAGTGCTGAGAGGCTTAGGAGGCCTGGATAAGCTGCAGGGTTGACTGTGCTTATAGGAACAGTTTTCTGAGTCTCCGCATGGAGCCCCAGCCGTCACAGGGTGGCAGTCGTCATGAATACAGACCCAGCCAACGTTGGTGAGGCCCTGCTTTACTGACGCAGGAGGTTTGGTTCCAGCACAGCTGCTTGTTTCCTGGCCCCTTGTCTGTGGGGTGAGCTTCTCCTAGCAGCCCGCCCAGCCCTTCATGTAGCTGGGCTTCTGGATGGCCTGGCCACCCAGCCTGCTAACGAACCCCAGACTCATCTGAGTTTTAGCCAAGGGTTAACTTCAACTCAAGCTTTGCTACCTGCTCAAGCAATGACCCCTGGAAAAGGAAATGGCAACCCACTCCAGCACGCTTGCCTGGAGAATTCCACGGACAGAGGAGCCTGCCGGACTACAGTCCATGGGGTTGCAAAGAGTCTGACAGGACTGAAAACTGAAATTCCATTCCAGGTGTGAACACAAAAAAGAAGTTTGAGGTGTCAGAAGATATTCTGTGATTGTTCTGGCTTGTTTAGACATGGTTAAACCGCTAAATTGATAGATTCTCAACTTTATGACTAGGTGCCAAACTCAGTCATGACAAATGTTGGCATCCTTGGTAAGCAATTTTTCTTATTTTGACACCAGTTTTATTTTAAGGAAAAGAAAGTCACTGCAGAATATGACAGTTTGATTATGGGTGACAAGAAGAAAAAAAGAGACCACAGAGAGATTGGATTGCAGAGCTCGGGTTGGCATAGGTGCAATTTTCAGTGGCAAATGTTGAAACTTCCTATTTGTCATATTTTACCTTGAGGACAAGTAACAAATACTGGACTGGACTCGAACAGCTCAGAACACACAAGGCTCATGGAGTCAGACGTTTATAAGGAGTACTTTTCTATTCCTTTGAGAACGTGATATGTGACCAGGGCCTCCAAGGCTTGCATTTTTTGCAGGAAGGGTGACAACCCCGAGAGCCTGGTTTCTTAGAAACTGCTCTTTTAGAACCCCCCTATCACCCACATCTTCCCCATTCACCTACCAGCATGCGGGGGTGGATAGTACTTCAGGATAACCTGGCGGACCTAGCAGTGTCTTACATGACCTGTGAACTTGCTTCTGGTGGGCTGACTCACAGTCTTTCTTCATTTTCTAACCAGAGGCTGACCTGTTCAGAGTTGGTCAGTGTCGGGTGAGGGAGAGAAGGACGCAGGCACGAACAGAGGTACTGGAGTGGCCACAAAGTTCATTTGGATTTTTCTGTAAGATAGTACAGAAAATCAAAATTAACTTCTGGCCAACCCAATATCAACCTAACCTTTCTATGGGAAGACACTGGAAACTACCTGCGGAAGATACCCTACTCTCAACGCTCGTGCCTCTTCAGGGATGAAGGCACAGTCATGCCCTTCCTGGAGCCTTGCTCAGCCCCAGGCCCAGTGCTGGACGCTGGATCTGGGGAGGTAATTGAAGGGGCGGTGGCTCAGGGGTCTTGGTGTCAGCTTTGGGGGACCCAGGGACAGGTGAGGTAGGACGATGGTCAGCTGCCACATGCAGACAGTAAGCAGGGGGTGAGGAAGCCAAGGAGCAAGTGTGCGAGACACTCTGAACATATGTGGATGCAGGCAGGAGATGTGGGCAGGGGAGTAGCTGCAGAGAACAGACGCCTAGGGGAAGGGAGCGAATTTAAGTGCAGTGGGAAAGAGTAGCCCAGAAGAAGGTGAGTCCAGGAGGAGGAGCCGAGGTGGGGAGTGAGGAAAGGGTGCCCTTGATGGAGTCTGGGCCGGATGCTGAGGGGGAAGTGTTTCCCAACACCAGGAGGTCTGGGTCCCCCACGGCGGGAGGTCTGGGGCGAGGTGCAGACTGAGCGGTTCTGTGATGGCTTCTGTGATGAGCGGGAGGACAGAACAGAGCGACCGTGCCCACAAACACGGGCTGATGGGGTGGGTAGCAGCCAGGGAAGGCCGGGTGCGCGGTTCCCTCCTGAAGCAGCACCAGGCGGGAGTGACGCAGGCTGAAGGCCGCGCTGGGTCTGTGGTGGACAGTGAGGTGGGGTGGGGATCAGGAGGGGCTGGGAGACAGGAGACCGCGCACCCTCCTCATCCAGCTGGGTGAGCACTCACCTCCACCACTTTCAGATTGTGAGAGTTCATGAGTAAGTGAGCCTGCTCTCCTCTGAGGCAGGGCCATGTCTGCGCAGCACTGCTCTAGCTCCAAATAGCTGGTAAAAATAGCTTCTGCTTCCAAGGAGGCCAGAACCCTTAGAGGGAGAAGGGTCTGCAAGGAATGAATCGTGCAGTGCGGTACTCTTAATACGCCTGAGAAGAAGCCAGCTTGTGCCTCCAGAGAGGCGCGGGCAGAGCCTAGAAATAGCCCAGTGCCGCGGTGCGAGCCTGACCCTGCAGGAAGACCAGGGGCTGGGGCTGGGCTCCCGGACAGAACCGGTTCCGTCACCATCTGCGGAGGAGCGGGCGAGAGACACCAGCCCACTGCAACAGGGCCTGTCCCCAACCAGCCCACTGTCCCTGCTCCCTGCTTTCTGACCTCATCTCGGAGAGACTAAAGCAGCCCCAGCCTCTCAGGTTGAGCCCAGTGGGGACAGGAAGCCTCCCGGCCCGGGGCATCCGGGGTACTCAGCATTCATGATGGCGCCCCTCTGGGGGCGGCCAATTCCCCTGGGGTTCACTGGGAAGAAGGTGCGCCGGCAGAGGAGGCTGCTCGAGACCACCGGGCCTGGGGAGCTGCAGCAGGGCCTCTGCTCCACGGGTGCCCCAGTGCCCACTGCGCCCCCATGCCCACAGGTTCCTCCCACCAGGCCACAGGCACCTGTGCAGCAGGAGGCCCCTCAGTAGGCACACAGCCTTGGGGTCTCCTTTGGACGCTCATTTAGTACCGGGGTGATCAACATGTGTCCCCACACCCCGTGTGAACTTCTGAAATCTCCCAGTCAGTGGGGGCGGTTCACCCGGACTCTAGTGAGGAGCTAGGCAGGAAACAGCACCTCACCCCTGCACCCAAGGGGTCTCTCAGACAGACCTCGGCTGGGGGGCACTTCACAGACCCCCTGGACAGGGCCCCCCACATTGTCACGGTCACCAAACACAAGGGAAGTCTGATGAGAAAATGTCGTCGCAGATGGAGGACTACCCTAGGGGTACAGTGGCCACGACCCTACACTCCCAATCCCTGGTCAGGGAACCAGATCCACCTGCCACAACTAAAAATGGTGCATGCCACAACTAAGAGCCAGTACAGCCAAATAAATAAATATTTAAAAAGAAAGAAAGAAAGAAATCATCACAGACAGTAGGGCACACGTTATTGCTGAGTGTGTGGTACCTGGGCTGGTCTCTGGAGCGTCAAAGGGACAAAACTGGGAAAATGATGAAGTCCCAAAATCCTCAGTTTAAGAAATGTTAATTTCTTAGCTTTGATAAATGGAACGTGGTTATGTGGACGCTAACATTATGAGGAAATATAGCCTATCCATACAATGGAATATTATTCAGCCTTAAAAAGGAAAGAAATTCTAGATGTAGAGAACAAATGAGTGGTTATGAGTTGGGAGAGGAAAAGCTGATGAGACAGGGTAGGGATTGGAGGTGCAAACTACTATGGACAGGATAAATAGACTGAGGATGTATCATACTACACAGGGAACACAGTCGGTATTTATAATAACTACAAATAGACTGAGGATGCATCGTACAACACAGGGAACACAGTATTTACAATAACTACAAATAGGGTATAATCTTTAAAAATTGTAACTTGCTATACTGTATACCTATAACTTATAAAATATTGTATTTCAACTACATTTCCAAAAAAAAAGGAAAGACATTCTGACATAGGCTACGGCATGAAGGAGCCTTGAGGACATAAAGCTGAGTGAAATAATCCAGACACAAAGAGATAAATGCAGCATGATTCCATTTATGCAGGGGTCCTAAAATAGTCAAGTTCTTGGCACCAACAGCAGTGTGGTGATTTCTGGGGGCTGGGAGAGGGGGTGGAGGATGGGGAATTGTCTAGCAGGCTCCGAGCTTCAAGTTTTCAAGATGTAAAGGTTCTGGGGATCTGTACAACGCATGCATTTAGGTGACACTGCCTCACTGCTCACTTAGAAAGATTAAGATGGTAGATTTTACATCATATGCTTTCTTTCACCAATTTTTTTTTTTATAAAGTAGTCTCTCTTCCCAAGAAAACAACACAACTTAAGAGCAATAACTCAGGCCCTTTTGCATCTCATCCCAATCCTCAAGCTGCATACTGTATATAAAAATCTTGGAGACAAATGCTTGTTCGTTGCTAGTAGGAAGAACCGCCCGCCTCCCCATCTGGAATCCTCTGGAGTTCCCTGGATCCTGGGACAGTGAGGGCAGGAGGGCAGGAGCCTAGTCCTGCCTGCAGTTCTGTAGCTGCACATGCTGTGCTCCAAGCCCACCCCCGCCTGGGCGCCCCAGGCCCACCTGCCCTGCCTGCGGCCCCTGCCTCCTCCAGGTGGTTCCTGTTTTCATCTCTGTGCCATTGTTCTTTATTTCACTCCAGTCAACACAGCTTCCCACCTTTAATCCCATTATTCCAGGGGTTCTAAACTCCGCTGCATTTTCCTTCTTTTCCAGGGAAGGTATATAGCCCAAATGCCAGCTGCTTTCATCTCTTCAAGGTATGAAACCATGGGAAAGCAGACACAACATAAAAATAGCCACACGATTGATTCTTTAATGTCCAGACAGAAATAACACATCCAGGGGGCCAAGGTGTTTGTGGCTGGGATATCTAAATAAAGACACTTCCCCTTCCTGTTTTTTCCTGTATGTTTGAGCATCCAAACTGCCAGATGTTTGGTGTCGGGGGTCCTGATGCCCTTGGAATCAGCACTGATGCTGCCCCGGTGCTCAGACCAGGACTTGGGGCCCTCACGGCCTTCCCTCCAAGTCCTCATCACTTCTCCACTGCTGCCACTGTGGCTGGTCAGCAGCAGGACGAAGACCACAGCTCCCTAACTGTCCGGGTCCTGGATCCTCATCAGCCCATCCAAACCCAAACCACTCTCCTCAGGGAGGCACACAGTCTTCTGGAAATGGAAGAGGATCTGGTCAACCCGTTTCCTAGAACACTCTGATAAGTTCCCTTTATCATTTAGCAGGACCAGTCTGAGACATACAAGTGCCACATTTAAGCCTGTAACCTGGCAGCCCTCAAATCCACATTCTTTAAGACTTGTTTTCAACATTTATTTCATGAGGGAGAAAGAAGCCCTGTTAACAGAGAGTTTACAAGGATTATTGCCTGCTCTGTAGACAATGAGGGTTTTACTAAATGCTCTAAATATTAACAAAATAATCATCTTATATAGAACGGTCTTCCATTTTTGCATTCTCACTGTTTCAAACAAATCTTTTGTTATCTTCCTTACTTTAACGTCCTTTTCAAATTTTTATTTTTGGCATATCCTGCAGCTGTACTGAAAATCCAAAGCATGGTATCATCACAAAGATGCCTCCGAAGTCTCGGTCTGCCCTGGCTGAGTGGGGGTCAAGGACATTTGCTAAACCACGTTTCCATCAAGGTTGTAGCTGCCTTGTGAGCAGCAGCATCAACATGTGTAATGTGGCAAAAGAGAAGCAAGAGGGGTCAGCAGCGTCTCCCCAGCTTATTTGAGAGACTTTCCCTGAGCGACTGTCCCCAGGTCCACTCTTAATCCACCTTCAGGATAAGCTCCTGGCTCCTCAGCAGGGCACCCAGGATGCCCGCGTGCATGTCACCAGCTCCCTAGTCTTTCACTCTGTGTCCCAGGCGATGAAATCACTGGACGCCTCACCAGAGTCCAGGCGCTCTCCTCCGAGCTCTGCCCACTGCCCAGCACCACATTTCTCACCTGCTCCTTCTCATCCACCCCTGGAAACCTGGACCCATCAGAGCTGCGTAACTAGGATGTTTAATGGAGGGGCCACATACCGAGGTGCCAGCAGGGGGCAAGCATTGGGGCCAGCACTGTGGGGAGGCAGGGACGTCAGTACCTCCTACCCCCACGTCTTCTGCCGTTGTCTCCCACCAGGGGCTCCTCTAGATGCAGGGAGGCTATTACTGCAGCTTCCTGGGGCACCAAGCAGAAGGGAGAAGGATCTGGAGAAGGACTTCTGGTGGGCAGGCACCCCCAACCACATTTCACATCAAGTAGCGATGGCACCCCACTCCAGTACTCTTTTGTCTGGAAAATCCCATGGACGGAGGAGCTTGGCAGGCTTCAGTCCATGGGGTCGCTAAGAGTCGGACACGACTGAGCGACTTCACTTTCACTTTTCCCTTTCATGCACTGGAGAAGGAAATGGCAACCCACTCCAGTATTCTTGCCTGGAGAATCCCAGGGACGGCGGAGCCTGGTGGGCTGCCGTCTATGGGGTTGCACAGAGTCGGATATGACTGAAGCGACTTAGCAGCAGCAGCAGCAGCAGCAGCATAGTTTCTATAAGGCTTCCCTGGTAGTTCAGAAGGAAAGAATCCAACTGCAATGCATGAGATATGAGTTCAATCCCTGGGTTGGGAAGATCCTCTGGAGTAGGAAACGACAGCCCACACCACTATTTCTGCCCCAAACTCTCAAAGACAGAGGAGCCTGGTGAGCCATGGGTTCACAAGAGTTGGATGCGACTGAGCAACTGAACACACACACACACACACACACACACGCACACAGGCTCCATAAAGCCTGCTGCACTTTCACAGGTGGCAAATGCTCTCCCCACACTCCTTCCATTACAACAACCTGCAAATGTGTTGTGTGATCGCTCACTTGTGGGGCTCCTCCAGGGCTTGGGTTCCTCTAGGGGATGGGGGCTCCTGACCTGGTCCAAGGGCAGAGGCAGTGCCATCAGACTGACTGTGCCTGCAGAGCCAGGGGCTCAGGGCTCGAGGAGCCCCAATATCTGAAGTCTCAGGAAGGGGGTGCTGGAAAGGATTACAGCACAGAGCCAAAGTCTGAACAGAGCCTGACAGGGAAGGAATGCTTTTCTCTTAAAGACAAAGTTGGAAAACAAGCTTTAAGAGTCCTTACAGGGAAGTATCAGTAATGATATGTGCCTAGAATAGCTTTTTTTCCACTGAAATTACATTAGAGGTCATGTGTTGTACTCCTCCAGCCCTTCTCAGTGTCTAAGCTCTGCCTGGACACGCTCTCTTCTCGCTCTGTGCACAGCCATGGAGTCTAATAACTCCCTGTGCTCCTTCTCATGGAGCGCAGGCCACCATGCCTCTTGTCTGCTTTATGGTGGATCCACGCTGTTTCATAGGATGAAATTCATTCTGATTCATTAAACTCGCTCATTAAAAGGGCTTGATATCCCCTGGGGCAAGTTCATTAAAAGAATCTCTTTGGTTCAATTATGAATCATTTTTCCCCCGTATCCAAAGGCAGCTCTTGAGATGCACGGCGGCAAGGAGACCTCACAAGGCAGATTCAGGAATCTGGCAGCCAAAAGCCAGGGCCTGCACCGTCACTTCAGAATAAAAATACCGCCGTGGGAGAGGGAGCGCCAGATGGCTGTCTGGGGGTGCTCTCTGCTCGGCATCAACTGGATTCCCAGGGGCGCGCTTGCACAGACGGTGACGATGGCCTGGCACGCCGCGCCTGCAGGCTCTGTGTGGGCCGGCCTCGCAGCCCCCGCCACTCAGAGCCCGTCTGCTTTATCACCCCACAAGGATCGTAGACGCCTACCTCCCAAAAACCAGCTTAGGAGACAAAAATTTAGACCTAAGACACTTCTCCTTGCATCACTTTTCTTCCAAAAGAAAGGGAATCCTCCATGAGACAGAGCTTTCCTTCCTGTTTCTATCCCTGGGTCTCTCTTGGCAGAGTAACCCACGTGGTGACATTTCCCTGGTTACCTTTCAGACGAGTTTCATAGTGATAGCAAAAGCAGTGCATTTTTCAGAGCCACGTGCAGATGTAATAGCTGGTCTTCAGAAAGCATTTTCCAGGAAGTTCTCTGGGTGACATTTCTACGCCGATTTTCTGCAACTTGTCTCCACTCAAAAAATATCTGAGGCCCTGACAGTATTTCCACACTTAGTGAGACACGCGCCGTCTGCCCCTTGCCAAGCGTGTCACATTCCTGAATCTGAAGGTTATTTATTCACCCGCTCAAGACGCCTGTGGCTCCCAGAACAACGTGGGATGCTGCTGGGGCCGAGGGAGGGCACAGGGACCGCTGAGGGGGTGGCCCTGGTGGCCCCCAGTTTGGCAGGTGCCCCAGAGGAGCAGAGAGAGGAGGGGGCTGGAAGGAGCAGCCCCCAGCAGAGGGAAAGGGGCACCTCCTCCGTGGCTCTGGGGTCCTGACTCAGTCTTGGAGCCCTGGGGACCGTACCTGGCCCACACTCAGGTGTCCTGTGGAGTGTCCATTCCCCGGCCCCCCAGAGCGGCCCCAGGTGGAGCATCTGGCTTTGAAAAGGACACACCCGAGAGAAGTTCAGGAGGTTAGCGGGGAGTTTAGTCTGCTCTTGAAGAAGCCTTAGCGTACGGCAGAAAGTGGAAAATCAGAATCAATGACCAGAATGTTTCTTTCCAAACGGTCCCTTTAGATATGTTAGTAAGAGCTGCCTGAGGCCAGGGCACTGCACTTGGGGCCACGTTGGGGCTGTGGGTGGTGGAGCTGTGTGTGGACTGGTTTCCTCTCCTAAAAGCAAAAGTTACCTGTACAACTTCTGTGGTTTGTAAATAATGTGTTTAAATTATGGTATTTAACAGCTTTATTCAGATATCATTGACATATGAAAGTTGTATGTATTTACAGTGTAGAACACTTTTGATATAGGTATGTATTGTGACGTGGTTACCACAGTCACAGCAATCAACACAGCCATCACCTCACAGAGCTGCCGTGTGTGTGTGTGTGTGTGTGTGTGTCCCATGCCGTCTTCTCCCACCGACAGTCTCTGTCACCAACAGCACAATCACAATCACAGGGGAGCCCCTCCAGTGCCCCCATATACCTGCACCCTCACCCCCATCCCTGGCCCCTGGCAACCCCTGACTTGCTCGCCATCTCTGAGGCCGATTCTAGAAGCTGTCATGGTGTTCACCAAGCAGGATGCCCCTGGGGTCCATCCAGGGGGCTGCATGTATCAGGGCTGCATGTATCAGGTCTGCTCCTTTTTACTGGCACAATGTGTCTCATTCCACAGATGACCCCAGTGGGTAACCCTCATCTGCTGGAGGGAACTCAGGTTGCTTCCACATTTTTGGCTCCTACAGAGAAACCAGCTGTGAACATTCACGTATGGCATTTTTGAGCATGTCAGTTCTGACTTCTCTGGGATAAATGCCCAGGAGGACAACTGCTGGGTTTTAGGGAAAGCACATGCTAGCATTCCAAGAGATGGCCAAACAGTTTTCTCAGGTAGCCATGCCACATCTATCCGCACCCGGGATGAATGGGAATTCAGTTTCTCTGCATCCTCGGCAGCATCTGGCGCTATGACTCAATCAACCCAGGCATCCTACTGGGTGTAGTGAACCTTACTCTGCTTTTTAACTCGCATGTCCCTGATGGCTGATGGTGCTGAATCTTCCATGTGCCTGTCTGCGCCCAGGTCTCTCCTTCAGTGCACGTCTGTACACGTCTTTGCCCACGTCCCATATGGGTATTTTTTTCCCTGAGACATGAGACTTCGGCCCGTCTTCCGGCTACAAGTCTTTTCAAAGACAGTTTACAGATAGTATCTCTCAGCCTGTGGTTCATCTTCTCATCCTCCTAACAGGGATTGTCACAACATAAATGTTTTTAATGTTGATGACATTACTTTATTAGTTTTTTCTGTTTATGGCTCATGCCATTATAAGTCTCAGAACTCTCTGCTTGGCCTTAGATCTTGACAATTGTCTTCTATTTTTTCTCCCTAAAGTCTTATGATTTTGTATTTTTATTTGAATCTTTGACTCGTTTTGGGCTAAATCTTTCCTTAATGTGAGGTTCAGGCCGAGGTTTTGTTTTTTCCCAATGTATATGTTCCAATACAATTTTTAAAATTATGGTAAAAACCACATAACATAAAAGATGCCATCTTAGCCATTTTTAAGTGCACACGTCAGTGGCATTAAGTCCATTGACACTGATGTGTGGCCATTACCACCATCCAACCCCGGGGCTTCCCATCTTCCTAAATGGAAACTCTGGGCCTGTGATACAAGGGCTCTACATCTCCTCCACCTCCCTGCCCCTGGCAGCCATGATCCCCTCTTCTGTCTCTAGGAGTCTGACAACTCTGGGACCTCATGAGCATGGAGCCAGGGGAAGCTGGAGGGTCTGTGCTAGGAAGTGATGGTTCTGACAGGTAATTCCCAATGGGTTGGATGGGGCCAGTCTGTCCTGGACGCTCTGCCTTCTCTTCTCCGAGGGGTTCAATGACTCAGTTATAGTTTCAGGTTGTATCTGTAACTGGAACAACTATGTTATTAGCTGAAAATCTCAGAGACAAAAATAAAAGACAGATCTCTTACTCTGGTCTGAAGGGAAAAAGTGCATACTGCACCTGCAGGTCTCAATGAGAGGGAGTTCCTGGTGGCCTGGTGGTTAGGGTTTGGCAATGTCACTGCTGTAGCCTGGGTTTGATCCTTGGTTGGGGAACTGAGACCCCACAAGGCCTGAAAGAAGACAAGAAACCAAAAGAAAAACTCCCAAAACTCAATAAGAAAATCTGTGCATCAGACCTGCAGCCCTGTTGCTGAAGTCACTGCCTTGCAACTCAGTACTATGAGTCTCTGGCTGGGAGGCAGGGGGTGGAAATGTGGTTAAGAGCAGGACGTGATGACTCGGGTTAATGCATAAGGAAGAACAAGGATGATGCACTGCTCTCTGGTTGAAGGACAGACGAGGGCTGTCAGCAGACATGGACCCAGTTTAAGGACATGGGTTATCTGCACACAGAGGTGTGTAGTGGAGATGCCATTCCTACACAAACAACGTTGTAAATAAATCTACCAGGTAAATAGATGGGGAAACAATGGAAACAGTGACAGACTTTGTTTTTTATTTTTTGACAGAGTTTATTTTTATTTCCCAAATCACTGCAGATGGTGACTGCAGCCATGAATTAAAAGATGCTTGCTCCTTGGAAGAAAAGCTATGACCAACCTAAACAGCATATTAAAAAGCAGAGACATCACTTTGCTGACAAAGGTCCATCTAGTCAAAGCTATGGTTTTTCCAGTTGTCATGTATGGATGTGAGAGTTGGGCGGTGAAGAAAGCTGAGCACCGAAGAATTGATGCTTTTGAACTGTGGTGTTGGAGAAGACTCTTGAGAGTCCCTTGGACTGCAAGGAGATGCAACCAGTCCATCCTAAAGGAAATCAGTCCTGAATATTCATTGGAAGGACTGATGTTGAAGCTGAAACTCTAATACTTTGGCAACCTGATTCGAAGAACTGACTCATTTGAGAAGACCCTGATGCTGGGAAAGATTGAAGGTGGAAGGAGAAGGGGATGACAGAGGATGAGGTGGTTGGATGGCATCACTGAGTTGATAGACATGAGTTTGAGTAAACCCTGGGAGTTGGTTATGGACAGGGAAGCCTGGCGTGCTATAGTCCATGGGGTCGCAAAGAGTCAGACACAACTGAGCCACTGAACTGAACTGAACTGAACTGAACCAGGTAAACAGGCAGCTTAAATAAACCTAGTTATGGTTAATGATTTTCTTTTTCTAAAAGGCTGCTTTAAAAAAATCAAAGGAGCTCTATCTTACTTTATTTGGCCACTTGAACAGGGAGATTTCTGTGCCCACAGCAGTGCACAGGCCACAAGCCCCTGTGCAGAGGAGCAGTTTCAGAAGCCCGGCTGAGTCCAGACTGGCTCCTCGAGTGACTGTCCTGAGTGGGAATCCAACTTCACAAACAGCTAAAATGCAGGAAGGGGGGAGGTGGAGAGAAGGATCAATGATTTGCTTCAGAGGAGAAAAAAAAAGAATTCTTATATGTGACACCATTTTTTCATAAGAAAAAGCAATAAACATTAATGAATAATTAAAAGGAATGGTTACCTGGGATCAACCCAGCTTAGAGAATGAAGGCGTTGTATATATTACAAAGTTTCCTGTTTTAACAAGAGCGGGAGAAGGAGGAACGGGAGACTCCCAGCTGGAAGGACGGCCCTGGGCTCCTCGGACCAGATTCTAGGAAACTGGGCTCAGGAGACTGGGATCACCCCCACCCCCACCAGCGCCCCCTGCAGATGAGGTGCCCATGGCTGCTTCTGCATGCTCGCTTTCCTTACAAAAACATCTGACAAATGTCTCCAAGGTGAATCAATGTATTGAACAAAAAACCCCAAGGAATTGGGGCTGGGACGTGCCTGTGATACGGCTTTTCTTGAGGGCAGGGCAGGGGATGGTGGCTCAGGACTGCACTTCATGTCTGCATGTGAAGTTGAGTAGAGGCCTTGAGTAGAGATTAAACACAGGGCAGGTAGAAAGCTCAGGTAGAAACTGTGGCTTGTTTGAGTTCAGTAACTGAAAGCTGTCTTCACTGTCCGAATTCCATGGCCCAGCAGATAGGTCATGGGGAATCACATGGGCAAAGATACAGAGCTGAGGCAGAAACCCCAGTGCCAAAGACACAGGATGCTCAGAGACGATACCGTCTAGCCTGGGTGCAGCACTCCGCCCTCACGTCTGGAGATTCTCAACACTTTGTGAACAAAGGAGCCCCCATTTCCACTTTGCCCTGAGCCCCGCGACTCTGGAAAGGTTCTTACGGCAAGAAAGAGAAGGTGCCAGCTTTGCACCTAGCCATCTGGCCTCAAAGCCCAGCCTTCTCATCTCAGCGGCTCATGAGGACCTCTGCAAGATGGACGGAAGCTGACCCTGGAGCAGACCCGGCCTCAGCCAGCTCAGCGTCATTCCTGGCCTCTGCTGGACTGGCCTTCATGATCCAGAATGAGTTCAGGGCTAGATCAGAGCTTCCTGGCGTCGTGGCTGCAGCTGGCGTGGAAGGGCTGGTGCTTGGAAAGGAGATGAGTGCTTGAGCAGAGGGTGAGTCATTCTCCGTTTACTCAAGAGGAGCTTAGGTGGGGATTACTGAGGGCAGCAGGAGGTGCGGAAAACTCCTTCAAGTGCTTTCCAAATATTTTAGGCTCAGGAAAATCCAAAGCCTTTTGTGCCAATGGCTTTTTCACTTTTAGGCTGAAAGCCACGTTTATTTAAAGAGAAATGTAATGTAATCCACATATTCATCAGTATCGTTTGTCAGTTGCTGTTACTATAAATGTCCTAATGTTCTGAGCTTTTTTTTTTTTTTTTGCTGCAAATCACACATAAAATTCTCCTTAGGTATTTTATGGTGCACAATATTTATGTTAATCTCCTAAAAAATTAATACATCACTTTTCCTTACATCTTTTTGCTGAAGTTATGTGATGTGTGGGCTCTGTACCTCATCGTTGGGTAGAGCAGTCTTGAGGTGGCCTCCCCGAGATGGGCCTCATCCCCTTGCTTTCCAGATATACTCTCCAAGTCCCCACAATATCTGTATAAATGCATCCCCTATCTCAAGGTTAGTGAAAGTATCAGGACTTGTGAGACCAATGGAACTACAGGTTTCTAACAATGACTCCCGGAATTCATTTGCAATGAATGTTTTAAGATGATTAAATGATAATTTTAAAGAACAGACCCATGGTTTTAGTTATGTTTTAGCGAATTGGATAAGTCTGCTCTGAGTGTTTAAATGTGGGTATACTATTTAAGGACCCTGGATTATTTAGTAGATTCAGTTCAGTTCAGTTCAGTCGCTCAGTCATGTCTGACTCTTTGCGATCCCATGAATCGCAGCACGCCAGGCCTCCCTGTCCATCACCAACTCCCAGAGTCTACCCAAACCCATGTCCATCGAGTCGGTGATGCCATCCAACCATCTCATCCTCTGTCATCCCCTTCTCCTCCTGCCCCTAATCCTTCCCAGCATTAGGGTCTTTTCCAATGAGTCAACTCTTTGCATCAGGTGGCCAAAGTATTGGAGTTTCAGCTTCAACATCAGTCCTTCCAATGAACATTCAGGACTGATCTCCTTTAGGATGGACTGGTTGGATCTTTCTGCAATCCAAGGGACTCTCAAGAGTCTTCTCCAACACCACTGTTCAAAAGCATCAATTCTTCGGTGCTCAGCTTTCTTTACCGTCCAAGTCTCACATCCATACATGGCTACTGGAAAAACCATAGCCTAGACTAGACGGACCTTTGTTGGCAAAGTAATGTCTCTGCTTTTAAATATGCTATCTAGGTTGGTCATAACCTTCCTTCCAAGGAGTAAGCGTCTTTTAATTTCATGGCTGCAATCACCATCTGCAATGATTTTGGAGCCCCCCAAAATAAAGTCTGACACTGTTTGCACTGTTTCCCCATCTATTTCCCATGAAGTGATGGGACCAGATGCCATGATCTTAGTTTTCTGAAGGTTGAGCTTTAAGCCAACTTTTTCACTCTCCTCTTTCACTTTCATCAAGAGGCTCTTTAGTTCTTCTTCGCTTTCTGCCATAAGGGTGGTGTCATCTGCATATCTGAGGTTATTGATATTTCTCCCAGCAATCTTGATTCCAGCTTGTGTTTCTTCCAGCCCAGCGTTTCTCATGATGTACTCTACATATAAGTTAAATAAGCAGGGTGACAATATACAGCCTTGACATACTCCTTTTTCTATTTGGAACCAGTCTGTTGTTCCATGTCCAGTTCTAACTGTTGCTTCCTGACCTGTATACAGGTTTCTCAAGAGACAGGTCAGATGGTCTGGTATTCCCATCTCTTCAAGAATTTTCCAGTTTGTTGTGATCCACACAGTCAAAGGCTTTGGCATAGTCAATAAAGCAGAAATAGATGCTTTTCTGGAACTCTCTTGCTTTTTTGATGATCCAGCAGATGTTGGCAATTTGATCTCTGGCTCCTCTGCCTTTTCTAAAACCAGCTTGAACATCTGGAAGTTCACGGTTCACATATTGCTGAAGCCTGGCTTAGAGAATTTTGAGCATTACTTTACTAGCGTGTGAGATGAGTGCAATTGTGCCATAGTTTGAGCATTCTTTGGCATTGCCATTCTTTGGGATTGGAACGAAAACTGACCTTTTCCAGTCCTGTGGCCACTGCTGAGTTTTCCAAATTTGCTGGCATATTGAGTGCAGCACGTTCACAGCATCATCTTTCAGGATTTGAAATAGCTCAAGTGGAATTCCATCACCTCCACTAGCTTTGTTCGTAGTGATGCTCTCTAAGGCCCATTTGACTTCCCATTCCAGGATATCTGGCTAAAGGTGAGTGATCACACCATTGTGGTTATCTGGGTTAATAAGGTTAATTAACTGAATGTTGTAAAATGAATGGCCTGCCTCACTGGTTGCAGCTCAGCCCTCAGCTGACAAGCACGTCAGGGACACACATCATCCTTGTGGATTTGTCAGAGGATGCAGAGTAGCAGGTAGCCGGGTCTCAGTGAGACTGACCCGAAGAGGAGAACGTTATTTTGACTGGTTTCTGGAGCCATTTACTGTGGAAAATTGGTATTTCAAGGAAGATTTGTAAGTGTTCTACCAAATGGAGCTTCGAGGTCGAGTTAGGGAAGGAAAGTGTGGGGCAACCTGTCTTCTAGGCACACGTGAGGTAGCGCATCCCAGACGCTGCCCAGAGATAACGGGGTTCACAAACACCACTCAGGATTTCCTTGAAATCACCTTGAAAAAAATAAAAAAGAGGAATGGGTAAAATGACTTTAATAACATGTTTAACTCAGAATCTTAACTCCTCAACATGTAATCAATATAAAACATTAATTTACATCATTTTCACATTAAGAAATGTGGTGTCCATCTTTGCTCCAGGCCCATCTCCATCTGGATTGGCCATGGTTCACATTGTCCCTGTGGGACATGGTGGTCCTTCACTGAGTAAGCCTACTGTTTAATGCCCACTGCTTCACACATACGACTGACTTGAGCAATCTCAGCCATTCCCGACACACTTATCCGCTTTGATTTGGAAAACTACTGGCGTCTCACGAGACCCTCCAGTGCACTGAGCTCATCTCAAGGAAGCCACACAATTCTGGAATGTATGAAGCCAGAACTCAGAACCCACCTGACCCCATCCTGCAGTTCCCTTTGCTCTTCAGGCATCAACTACTTTGCTGAGAAACCTGGCTTTCTGTGCTGCCCTTGGCAGCTGTGTGGTCCCCAGGGAGCGCTCCTTCCCATCAAACCTCCTTGCTCCCTGCAGGTCCCCACCGGGTGGTCAGGAGCTGCAACAGGAGGGATGGCCCTGCACAGATGTTCAGTTCCCTTACAAGGATGCACCCAGGATGAAGTGCAGACACCACAGGCACCGAGTGTGGATGGACAGGGGCACTCCTCCTCCAGGCCGGAGGCTGACCAGCTCCACCTGGGCCCAGCAGACAAGACGCATCATGGAGGAAGGTTTATACTATGAGCATGACATCCCTACAGCTATGGGCTGCTTTCTAAGCAACGAATCCAGTGTAATTAAAGAAAAAGTCATGGAGAGACTCACTTCACAGATCCAGAGATCTGAGTGTGACCAAGAACTGGTAGGAGAAACCTCACAGGCCAGAACCCTCTGGAAACTGGAGAGTCTTTTCTAAAAGTACTCCTGGTGGGGCTCCCCTGGTAGCTCGGTGATAAGGAATCTGCCTGCCAACGCAGGAGACATGGATTCGACTCCTGGTCCAGGAAGATCCAGCATGCTGCGGAGCAACTGAGCCCATTCATGCTCTAGAGCCTGTGCCCCCTGACAAGAGAAGCCATTGCCATGAGAAGCTGATGTACCACAACCAAGAGTAGCCCCCGCTCGCTGCAATTAGAGAAAAGCCTGCCCACTAAAAAAGACCCAGCACAGCCATAAATAAGTACAATTATTTTTAAAAAGCTCTTTGTATATATGTATGTACATAATCGAACCACTTTACTGTACACCTGAAATGTGGTGTTGTAAATCAACTGTACTTCAATAGCCAAAAATGCTCTTTGACCCAGAGGAAATACAATGAGGCTGCTAAACCAGTGGAAAAGGAAGAAATTGGTCTCAAATGGTGGGAGGGGCGTGAGGAGAAGATTGAATAATAGGATGACTCAGAGTTGCTAATGATCCTGATTCAGTCATTTTCTGCTTAAAAGGGCACTTTGACCTTTTCAAGCCCAAATATATGTTTCTTGACAGAAGGTTGCTCCGTGCAGAAGCTGCAGAAGCCCAGATCTATCAGGAACTCTGATAGATCGATCCTAAACCCAGCAGGGGGGTTGGCACTGCGATTATTAATTGAGTCAATGATCTATTTTATCTGGCACTACATGTACATGCACACAACGCATAAATTACACAAAATAGTTCCAACATGGTTAATGAACTTTCCCTAAGGCTAATAAAAAAAAGCGCTTAGCTAGGACATTCTATTTATTTTTTTCTTTAGGTGTGACATCATTTTACTTAATAGCATTAATCAAGCTGAAGGCCCATCTGTATTAAAATGTAAAGACTGTCTTTAGACTGTGTGTCAGCAGAAGTGAAGGGCCCGGGTACCAGTCAGGGTGAAGATGCCCTGAGATGACACGTGTGGCTCCACAGGGTCTCTCTGACCTGGGTGCTCTAGGTAGGGACGAGCAATCACGTGGCTGGGGAAGGGTGCTCTCCCCCGGTGAGCAGTGCCTGAAAGGCCTGTCATCACAGTGGACACAGTTTGCTCCCCCAAACGATCTTGGTATGAGAGGCCCAGAGTTTATTTCCAGCAGGGCTGGGAACTGGTCACTCAGGCTTGGAGAACTCACTTAGCGTGTGTCACCCTCGTCTATAGAATGGGGACACTAGCTCGTGCCACTCCCAGTCTGGGTGAGAATCGAATGAGGTGACAGACACAAAGCTCCAGGCACAAGACTGACAACTGGTCAACACATAAACACTTGGGAGTAACTAACCATCCAGGGCAGTAATACAACAGTTAAGTTGTTTGATCAGTTCAGTTCAGTCGCTCATCATGTCCGACTCTTTGTGACCCCATGGACTGCAGCACACCAGGCCTCCCTGTCCATCACCAACTCCTGGAGTTTACTCAAATTCATGTCTGTTGAGTTGGTGATGCCATCCAAACATCTCATCCTCTGTCGTCCCCTTCTCCTCCTGCCTTCAATCTTTCCCAGCATCAGGATATTTGCCAACAAGACCTTCTCATCTTCGTGGTCAAGGTTTGGAGTTTGATGTTTGATGAAGAAGTTCAAATACCTGTCTGTGGGGCTGACTGCCATAAATGCCTTAATGAAAAATGAAGTATTACCAGCAGCCAAGAAGCACATTCGGAGACGCTCAGCATCACTAACCATTAGGGAAATGCAAATCAAAACCACAATGAGACAGCACCTCACACTCACCAGGAGCCTAACTATCAAAAGACCAGAAAGTACAAGTGTTGGCAATGACATGGAAAAACTGGACTCCTGTGTGCTATTGCTGGAATGTAAACTGGAGCTGCCGCTGTGGATGCCAGCATGGAGGTTCTTCACAGGATTATCTCATGATCGAGCAACTCCACTTGTGGGGTTTCAACCAAAAGAACTGAAAGCAGGGATTTGAACAGGTTTCTGAACACGTATCTTCAAGGCAGTCTTATTTACAATAGCCAAGAGGAGAACCCAGCTTCTCGCAACTGCCTGTCTCTTTCCATCATACTACCTTTTCCAGGGCAGCCAGACATGTATGTGACCAGTGAGCCAATAAGTACTGACATCCCATGATCTCATATTTGTGTAGAGAGCACTGTCACACACTTTTCAAATTACAGCTGATCTCAGAGACTCCATATGAGGGGTCAGGTACATTTCTTACTTTTTAGAGGACAAATGACTTCATTTCCATTAGGAGAGAGAGTCATGATCTGTGCTGTGCACATGAAGATCAGGTCCACTTACTTGACTGTGAATCTGTACATTCACCCCTTTAACAAAGAGTCGACACACATTCCAGGTCAGATGCTGTTAAATGCAGTGGGGATGCAGCAAAAGAAGGACAGATATTATTTTGCCCCCAAGAACGTTACCATCTGATGAAAGCAAATTCTACCTTTTTAACTGGTTACTGGAGATGAGCACAGGATGGGGAAGAGATGGCAAACCAGCTGCCCTCAGTAAAAGCAAAACAGGTGTGGCAAGAGAAAGCTTACCCATCTCTCTCTTTTTTTTTAAAAAAAAAAAACCTATTCATCAGGGCTGCCCTGAATCTTAGGGACAGAAGCAAGATTTTGGAAGGTCTTCTAAGCTGACTCTTTTTTGACTCCCTGGACTGCAGCCTGCCAGGCTCCTCTGTCCATTGAATTCTCCAGGAAAGAATATTAGAGCGGGTTCAGTTCAGTCAGTCAGTCTTGTCTGACTCTTTGTGACCCCATGGACTGTAGCACACCAGGCTTCCCTGTCCATCACCAACTCCTGGAGCTTGCTCAAACTCACGTCCATCGAGTTGGTGATGCCACCCAAGCATCTCATACTCTGCTGTCCCCTTCTCCTCCTGCCTTCAATCATTCCCAGCATCAGGGTCTTTTCAAATGAAGTCAGTTCTTCACATCAGGTGGCCAAAATATTGGAGTTTCAGCTTCAGCATCAGTCCTTCCAATGAATATTCAGGACTGATCTCCTTTAGGATGGACTGGTTGGATCTCCTTGCCGTCCAAGGGATTCTCAAAAGTCTTCTCCAACACCACAGTTCAAAGACATCAGTTCTTTGGTGCTCAACCTTTTTTATTGTCCAGCTCTCTCATCCATACATGACTACTGGAAAAACCATAGCTTTGTCTAGATGGAGCTTTGTCGCCAAAGTAATGTCTCTGCTTTTTAATATACTGTCTAGGTTGGTCATAGCTTTTCTTCCAAGGAGCAAGTGTCTTTTAATTTCATGGCTGCAGTCACCATCTGCAGTGATTTTGGAGCCCAAGAAAATAAAGTGTGTCACTGTTTCCATTGTTTCCCCATCTATTTGCCATGAGGTAGATTGACATTTCCTTCTCCAGGGAATCTTCCCAACCCAGGGATTGAAACTGTGTCTCCTGCTTGGCAGGCAGATTCTTTACCATCTGAGCCACCAAGGAGGCCCTCAAAGACTTACTTTAAGATAAAGTATATTTAGGAGAAAATTTGTTTAATATTATGAGTGAAAAACCTTGATAAAACTGAAAAGAATACACACTGGATTTTATTTGTTTTTAAACATTTACAGAAAACGTTCTAAATATTTTGCTTTATGTAGTCTTTAACTTTTTATATAAAAAGGAATATTTCATTTCCATGTTTTAAAGGGCAGTAAGGTAGAATGTACTGGACTGACCTGATGACAATGTACAGAATGTATTCCATTTTGTTTAATCAATAAGCCATTTCTAAGTCTCGCTGGTCATCAATATTACCTGGGAGAGTTCTTCATTTTGTTTTGTGTTTTCCATCTTCAGATTCTGCCTGTCATCTCCCATATATTCTGAATCAGAATCCTGGGGGTGGTGCACACGTGGGGACCTGGGAATATATGTTTCTCAAGAGAAAGGAATGGGATGGAAGAAAAAGCACTTATCCAGAGATTCTGATGGAAATCCAGTCTCAGAAACTATCCGTTCAGATGACAAGACTACTGTCAAGCCTGCTACCCATGTCCTAGCTGAAGACAGAGCGGGAGGACACGCATCTCTGAACCGCACACCTGGACAGAGAGGTGCGCACAGGAGAAGAGCAGTGTCTCGCTGTCTGTGACTCATGTTTCAGCAAGTGGCCTTGTTCTCCGCTCACACTGGGGGAAGGACCATTCAGGTGGTGGGACAGGTCAGTCTGAACTTTACCATGCTAGAATTTCCCAGGGTGGCGAACCGAAACATCTGGAAAGAAAACAGCTGTTTTGGGCAATTTTTCCCCCAAATCAAATCTTCACAGATGGAGAACGTGACCACCTTGTGCTGCCATATTCCTGAACTTTAAGGACTGTCTGTTCTGTTACTTTTGTTTGAAATTGTAAGGAAATAAAGTTAAGAACAGTGACACTATACATACTGACAGTCTGTCTCCCTGACTGAACCTGAGTTGGGCTCCTCTGAGATCTCTTCTGGAACAGGCCTGGATGCCACTTTGACCCTGGGATGCTGAGATCAGTTTTGGGAAGAGTCCTGGTGGGTCAGTTTAGTGAAAATCTCCCACCATCGACATGTGACCGAATTTCTTATCCTCCACCCTGGACGTGTTACCGCCCTCGTCACCAACCACCGCCTGCCTTGTGCAAGATTCCTGTTGAGTTGTTCCAGCAAGAGCCTCTGGCCCAAAACTCCCTATGTGCCTCTTTTACTGGAGATGGGCCTGACCTCTCTACCGGAGAACCCCACGGCAGTGGTCTTCTTTACCACACTCAGCAAGTCTCAGAGAGCAAATTTCTAGATGATACTCAAGTAGAACCTCACACTGGGTAGAGGCGTCAGTGCTCCTGACATGTTGCCTGGCAACGTTCAGCTCTTCTGCAGGCTTCTTTTCATACTCAGAGACCAGAGATCTACGTGAGCTGGGAGCTGCAAGAAGGAGAGAAGATGCTGAGGGAAAACCATGATGATATAGTTTGGGACACACTGAATCTGGACTTCCAGCAAGGAGGTACCTGGAGATATTTAACAGGCATCTGCAAGCCCAAGTACAAGCCAACGGAGAGGCCAAGGTGAGAAACGGAGCCCGGAGAGTTGTCCCCTGGAGAGCTGCAGTGACACACGTGGCTGACTGTGTCTGTGGAGGAGGGTGGTGCCTGCACCTCCCAGTTGAACATCACCAGGACACCCTGTGGTCACAGGAGCTGCAGCGGAGGATAAGCCACTCTGGGAGCAGGAGTATCTGAGCAAGAGGATGTCAGAAGGACTCCTGGGACTGGGCTTGCAGTAGGTGGTTTTGGGGACAGTTGAAGGACGTGGGGTCCACTCTGGACTGGGTGCTGTCAGGAGGCGGGGATGATTTTATGCCTGGGGTTACTCACAAATCTTACCTGGAATCAGAGCAGATGATAGCAGGACTAAAGCTGTAACCAATAAAGAAGAAGCAGTCTTTCCTATTCGCCAGGAAAATGGCATAATTGGTTGTTTTTGTGTGTGATATGATGTTTGTATTTTCCAGTGTTTAGAACTAACCATGAGGTCTTGGTTTTGCCCTGCTGCACCTTGGTCTTGGGGTGGCCTGGACTGATGCTGACACTCAGTGTAGCTGCCGTACTCATGGGGAGACCAGCAACACCTGTGACAAGTCCCAGAGCTGGTCCAGGCTGGCAGGAGGAGACAGCCGGAAGGTTCAAGACTGTATCTTGGTCCCTCTCCCTACCCCTTACTTTAAAGACAGAGAGAGGCTGTCCTGGTGGCTCAGTGGTAAAGAATCTGCCTGCCAGTGCAGGACATGCGGGTTTGATCCCTGATCTGGGAAGATCCCTATGGAGAAGGAAATGGCAACTCATCGCAGTATTCCTATGGGAAATCCCATGGACTGGAGGTGCTTGGCGGGTCCGTGGGGCTGCAAAGAGTCGGACGTGATTGAGTGACTAAACAACAAAGACAGTGAAAACAAAATCAGACAAACCTGAAGAGGCAACATGAGCTGTCCCCACTTCACATTTTGAAATAGTTGTACCCCTATGCAGGGAAACAACAAACAAGACACCACAGCAAATTGGGGCTACTTGGAATTGCCACCTAGTGAGGTGGAGGTCATCTGCTTCTCGTGGCTCGTGCAGAAGACTGTTGAATCCACTTGATTTAACTAAGTGCAGTTGGTTTGTTGTCTAGCAGAGCCTACCTAAGAAACCCAGAAGCTTGTTAATGGGTTGGTTTGTCATCAAGACTCAAATCATGTGTAAGAAGTCGCAGCAAAGTGATAAAACCACGTCTTTTTAAAAAGTGATTTTCCATGCGTCCGTAAGTGATGGATTTTTCTTAGTCCATTGTGACCTGATTGGCTCTTGTTAATAGTGGATTTTAACACTCATGCCTCTTGCTCAGACTCATGAGGGGTTCTGTGAGGCCGTCTGCTTGGCTAAATGGACCACTGTGCTTTCGAGAACACCTTCCAGACGTGGTTTTCTCAGACCAGATTTTTAAGGTTCCTACCAGCGCCATGGTAATGGCTCCGTTCTTCCATAGCTGATTCTAGCACTGGCATCGGGGCGGGGGTCTGGTGCTCAGAGAGAATGGTGTGCTGGTGCCTCAGCTGCAATCGAGCATCTTTTCACCTGGACCCACACTCGTCCTGTCGGGTCTGCTGCATCCTCGCCCCTGGTCGGGGCACCACGGGCGTGTAAACGTCTCCTGCCCACTCCTGGAGGACACAGAGCCCAGGAACCCCCGTCATGTGCTCACCAGCATTCGTGAGAAGCCCTGACACCCCAACCTCCCTCAGTCTCCCTGGGAGTCCCCGTGACTCTGCAGGATGAAAGCAGAGAGGGCAGCCTGGCACGGAGCAGGCGGCAGCCTCTGGCTGCATCCCATCCGCCTTCCGGGCTCTTTCCCCTGGGAAAGCCCGGCTGGGGACTGTGCGATCTATGGGTGTTTTCAAACCCAGACTTTGAGCCGGTCTCTTTGATGGCTCCATTCGTTATGCTCCCGTCGATCTAGCATGTGAAGTGTGAAGACGTAAGCACGGATGCCATAATAGAGCCATTGTCACCACATTGCTTGAGACCAAGAAAGAGGCCTATGGACCGCTGGTCGGATGCCAGCCACAGCCCCACAAGGGCTTGCCCTCATCTGGTCTCTAAGACATGAAAGTGTAGTGCCCAGAGGGGCCTGGAGCCACCCTCAACCCAGTAGGAAGGTTTCTTTGCAGCTTAGGAATCAAATCCGGGCAGCCTGGGAGCCCAGCAGATATTCATGGGTTCCAGTGTTATTTAAATCAGGTCCTTTCTGCGGCGCCCATTGACCCAGCCCTGGAAGGCCGTGCTTCCCCTCCCCCCGCCCCCGGGTAGTCCTGCAGCACATGCCGGGCTTCCTGCCACACCACAGTCACATGTGATTTGTCAACAGCTGACACTGCGAGTAACGGCTTTACACATATCATGTGCAATGTCTTAAATGCAAGACAATTGGTTAAATTTAATGTTGCAGCAATATATTTTGGAACACTCCTTTGAGCTTTTCTGGAGTAAATTGGCCCTTAAATGAAAACATACAGACAGAAGAAATCCCAGGTGCTTTAGATCAACAGAGACTTGGGTAATCCCATGGATTTGGGCATATCTGACATAAACAACGTTCATTAAACCTGGGGCCAACCTTGTAGCTGCTGTCATCAGGCTAACTGGAATACGCACCCACAGTCCTCATGTGTGTCTATGATGGGTGCTCGACCGGGCTATTTTGATTTGTTCTCCTTTCCTAAAATGCCTCGAATGTCATGGGCTTCCAGTTTTTCAGCCAAGAAGTTTTTCAGTTGGGAGGTTCAAATTGAAATCCATAAACGGAAAAAATGTGTCCATTTTATGTGTCAGGAATATATTTAGGTTCCTATGAATCCATATTAACAGACACACAATTTATTTTCCTATGGTTGGGTATTTATTTTATGAGCGTCATTCTTGGAGAGATGTAGTGAGTGCAGGTCTGTCACACATGCCCAGCATCACCAAGTGGAGATCCTGCCATTACTGGGGAACTGGCGTTCAGACAGACGAAACTCTGAGACAAGAAGCAGTGAAAGCAGAGACCTGCAGCTTTTCCTCACAAACTCAAGGCTGTTTTATTCCCCCTGCTTCCTTTCACATACAATGGCTACGGTTAAATTTTATTTCTACAGCACCACTGTTTGGAAGCACCTCAATGGCTATAACAAGGGTGAAGGAGGTCACTTGATACTTCATAGTGGGGAACTAGATTCATACGGCATCGGGAAGTCTACTCCTTGTATCTGAATTCTATGAAATTCAAACATAATCCCATTAACAGTTCAGAATGCAGGAAGTGTTTCTTAAAATAGAAATATACTTTGTAATGTAGTAGTCTAGTCGTTTACTGGTAAGCTCTGCTTTAGTAATACAAATTTTAAAGTAGGGTTAAGGTGAAAAGTCTCAGTGAATGTAACTATGCACTGTCTATTACAGTTTTTTTCTTAAGCAATATAAAATGCTTTCTCAAGACAGTGCCAAGCAAAGAAAAACAGAAACACAGAACAACAGGACAGGATAGGAAACCAAGACATAAACCCACACACCTATGGTTGCCTAATCTGTGACAAAGGAAACAAAAATATACAATGGAGAAAAGACATTCTCTTCAGTAAGTGGTGCTGGGAAAACTGAATAGCTACATGTAAAAGAATGAAATCAGAATACTCCCTACACCCAACACAAAAATTAATTCAAAATAGATTAAACACCTAACTGTAAGGTAGGAAACTATAAATGTCTTAGAGGAAGATGTAGGCAAAACACTCTGAGACATAAATTACAGCAAGCTTTGGCACAGAAAAGGAAACCATAAACAAAATGAAAAGACAAGCCTCAGAATGGGAGAAAATATTTGCAAATGAAGCAACTGACAAAGGATTGATCTTCAAAATATACAAATTGCTCATGTAGCTCAATATCAAAAACACAAACAACTCAATCAAAAATGGATGGAAAATAGACACTTCTCCAAAGAAGACATGAAAAGATGCTCAACATCACTAATTATTAGAGAAATGCAAATTGAAACCACAGTGAGGTATTACCTCACACCAGTCAGAATGGCCATCGCCAAAAAACGACAAACAATAAATACTGGAGAGGGTGTTCAGAAAAGGGAACCCTCTTGCACTGTTGGTGGGAATGTAAATTGGTGTAGACACCATGGAGAACAGTATGGATTCCTTAAAAAACTAAAAATAGGGCTACCATATGACTCAGCAATCCCACTTCTGGGTATACACTGGGAGAAAACCACAATTCACAGAGATACAGGCACTCCAATGTGCATAGCAGCACTATTTATAATAGCCAGGACAAGGAAGCAAGCTAAATATCCATCAACAGAGGAACTAATAAAGAAGTTGTGGTACATATATACAATGGACTATTACTCAGCCGTAAAAATAAATTGTGGCATTTGCAGAGGCACGTATGGACCTAGAAAACAGTCATACAGATTAAGGTGAGTAAGAAAAAAAAACAAATATTGTATATGTATACATAGTATAGTAATGTATGTATGTGGAACCTAGAAAAATGGTACAGATGAACTTATCTGCAGAGATAGTGACACACATGTAGAGAACAAATGTATGGACACCAAGAAGCGATGGTGGTGGGATAAACTGGGAGACTGGGATTGACGTATACACACTATTGATACCATGTATCAATAAAACAGATAACTAATGAGAACCTACTGTACAGCACAGGGAACTTACTCAGTGCTCTCTGGTGACCTAAATGAGAAGAAAATCCAAAAATGAGGGGATATATGCATATGTACAGTTGATTCACTTTGTTGTACAGCAGAAACTAACACAAAGTAGCTATATGCCAATAAAAAAAAGTCAGTGACAGGCAAGAAAATCATCAAAGTACATCTAAGCAAAAATTAATCTAAATGAATATATGTATATTCTTTATAGACTTGGCAAAATAATCACAAATATGTTACAAAAATTCTGTACAGTAAGTTTTGGAAATGTTATTTTTTTTTTAAATGATGAAAACAATTGTTGCACATTATCCAAAAACAATACATTTCCATATCACCACCTACACAAAGATTCTGACAACATTTTTTCAATCAAGGAAATTGTTGTAACTTATTTACAAATACCTATGTTATACTGTAAGACACGGACACTGTAAACCTTACATCTTGTAACTTCATTTCTCTTTAGGGTTGAATCTCAGCATTTCCACTGTAAGTAAACGCTTTGGAAGAAAAAGAAAACACAGCTCCCTGAATCCCATTCTTTTATTATTTCAAATAATTTGAGAAAAACCCCAAATCTTCCCCTCTCCTAACCCTGGGGACAATAACTCTTTTCTGTTCCCAATTCTTACACTGACCTCCTTTTCTCACTGGTGTTTTGGAAAGGCAGGTAAGGAAGAGAGGAAGAAGGAACTCCATATCCATGGGGGTTTGGAGAGCACCCATTCTGTCACCTTTAATGGGTCCAAACAAACTGTGTCTGCAGAGGGGAAGTGGGCTTCGGGAAGGCAACAGTGAGAGGAGTGAGCTGGGGGTGAGTCTGACCAGCGGGAGTCACCACCCACCACACCCTTGTGGGCATGAGTTTCATGAGTTGCCAGGCCGTCCTGTGAGTTGGGCTCATGGCTTCGTCTGCCTGATTGCTTCCCCACCTGTGTGATGAGCATAACACAGCCAGCTCAGAGTCTTCTTGAAGTGTCTACTGATGGCACACAGATTTCTAAGGACCCCATGGACTGTAACCCGCCAGGCTTCTCTGACCGTGGAATTTTCCATGCGAGAATACTGGAATGGGTTGCCATTTCCTTCTCCAGGGGATCTTCCTGACCCAAGGATGGAACCCACATCTCCTCCATTGGCAGATGGATCCTTCACCACTGAGCCACCAGGGAAGCCCAAAAAATAAGAGATTTCTAAGGAGAGGAAAACCTGAAGACAGATTTGTGTGAGCTTAGGAAAGAGGGAATGAACACAAAACCACTATAAACTGAAAATATCCTTCTCCTACCTCTCTGATCCTTCACTCCTCTGCTCCTACCTCTAAAACACACACCCACCAGGAAACGTACTGAAATTAGGAGGGTGCTGGGGGAACAAGGAGTGAGTGGGATTGACCAGTCACCCCAGGAACTTGCAGAGCTCTGGAAGGAAGCTCAGACATGAGAGGAATCCAGGGGGGACAGTGATTCTTCTGGAGTCAGGGTGAACTTCCCAGGAAGGAGACTAAATGAAGTCAATGCCTGAATTCCCACTTTTAGAGACTCAACACCTTAGCTTAGGGTTTGATCTTTGACATAAATTGTAGCAATATTTTTTGGATCAGTCTCCTAAAGCAAAAGAAATAAAAGCAAAAATGAACAAATAGGACTTAATAAAGCTTAAAATCTTTTGCACAGCAAAGAAAACTATTGATAAAATGAAATGATAACCCATGGAATGAGAGTAAATATTTGCAAATGATGAGACCAAGAAGGGGTTATATCCAAAATACACAAACAGCTCATGCAAACTAGTATCAAAACTCCAAACAATCCAATCAAAAGCTGCCTGAAGACTTCAACAGACATTTCTCCAAAGACGACATGCAGGTGTCCAGCTAGCACATGAAAAGGTGATCAATATCACTAATTATTAGAGAAATGCAAATCAGAACCACAATGAAGTATTACTGCACACCTGCCTGAATGGCCAGCATCAAAAAGTCTACAGATAACAAGTGTTGGTGGGGATGTGGAGCAAAGGGAAACCTCCTACACTGTTGGTGGGAATATCAATTGGGGCAATCACTATGGAGAACAGTATGGAAGTTCCCTAAAAACTAAAAGTAGAACTATCATATGATCCAGCAATACCACTCCTGGGTTTACATCCAGAGAAAATGAAAGCACTACTTCAAAAAGATACATGAATCCTAACCCCAGTATTTGTAGTAGCACTATTCACAATAGCCAAGACACGGAAGCTAACCAAGTGTCCATCAATAGTCAACTGGATTAAGAAGATGTGATATATATATACACACACAATGGAATACTACTCAGTCATAAGAAGAATGAAATAATGCCATTTGTAGCAACATGGATAGATCTTGAGAATATTATGTTTAGTGAAATAAGTCAGACGACAAAGGCAAATACTTTTTTGTATCACTTATATGTGGAATCTAAAAATAACACAAATGGATATATATGCAAAACAGACTCACAGATACAGAAAAAAACTTACAGTTAACAAAAGGAAGAGGGATGGAGGAGGGAGGAATGGGCATGGGATTAACAGATACAACTGACTATACATAAAATAGATAAGGATATATCATATAGCACAGGGAATTATACCCAGTATCTTCTAATAGCCTCTGTGTGTGTGGTGGGTGTGTATTAGCCACTTAGTCGTGTCCGACTCTTGGCGACCCCATGGACTGCAGCCCACCAGGCTCCTCTGTCCATGGGATTCTCCAGGCAAGAATACTGGAGTGGATAGCCATTCCCTTCTCCAGGGGATCTTCCCAACCCAGGGATTGAACCTGGGTCTTTTGCATCACAGGCAGATTCTTTACTGTCTGAGCCACTGGGGAAGCCCCTAACAGCCTATAATAACCTACAATGGAATATAATCTACAAAAGTACTGAATCACTAACTGAATACTGATACTGACATAATACTGTGAATCAACCATATTTTCATTAAAAAAAATAAAAAAGAGTCTTGTCTTTCAAAGTCTTAAAGTCTGGTTCTCATCCCCCTGTGCTTTGTGTGTCTTCCCCACAGCCCTCTCCTTCCGTCTTCCACTTTCCTCCTTCTTGCTGAGCACATCTTAGGGCTTGGGGCTTTCGATCTCCTCGTTCTCCCTTTGAATGACTTCCTCAGGCTTACTCACCATTCAAGGACCAGCCCACACTCCAGGCAAACTTTCTATAAGCTTGGAATCTTCAGCAACTCCAGTTCAAACCTCTCCCTCATCTCTTACATGCTGTCAGTACTTATTTTATGAATAATTCAGCATCATAGGTGGAAATATGAAAGGATTGATGACTCTAAAATAAAAACAAGACTGTCTCATCCACTCCTCCAGGTTCAGCTATGGGTCTGAGAATTGAGGAAATCACATGCTAAAGTTGTAAAAGCAACTAGGTGTTTTGTTTTGTTTTCTTAAGTTCAATTCAGTTCAGTCGCTCAGTCATGTCTGACTCTTTGCGACCCCATGGACTGCAGCACACCAGGCTTCCCTGTCCATCACCAACTCCTGGAGCTTGCTCAAACTCATGTCCATTGAGTTGGTGATGCCATCCAACCATCTCATCCTCTGTCATCCTTTTCTCCTCCTGTCTTCAATCTTTCCCAGCATAAGGGTCTTTTCCAATGAGTCAGTTCTTTGCATCAGGTGGCCAAAGCTGAGTTTCAGCTTCAGCATCAGTCCTTCTAATGAATATTCAAGACAGATTTCCTTTAGGATGGACTGGTTGGATCTCCTTCCAGTCCAAGGGACTCTCAAGAGTCTTCCTCAATACCACAGTTCAAAAGCATCAATTCTTCGGTGCTCAACTTTCTATATCGCCCAACTCTCACATCCATTCATGACTACTGGAAAAACCATAGCTTTGACTAGATGGACTATTGTCAGCAAAGTAATGTCTCTGCTTTTTAATATGTTGTCTAGGTTGGTCATAGCTTTTCTTCCAAGGAGAAAGTGTCTTATAATATCATGGTTGCAGTCACCATCTGCAGTGATTTTTGAGCCCCCTAAAATAAAGTCTGTCACTGTTTCCATTGTTTCCCCATCTGCTTGCCATTAAGTGATGGGACCTGATGCCAGGATCTTCGTTTTCTGAATGTTGAGTTTATGTCAACTTTTTCACTCTCTTCTTTCATTTTCATCAAGAAGCTCTTTAGTTCTTCTTCACTTTCTGCCATAAGGGTGGTGTCATCTGCATGTCTGAGGTTATTGATATATCTCCGGGCAATCGTGATTTCAGCCTGTGCTTCATCCAGCCTGGTACTTCACATGATGTACTCTGCAAATAAGTTAAATAAGCAGGGTGACAATATACAGCCTTGACGTACTCCTTTCCCAATTTGGAACCAGTCTGTTTCTGCATGTCCAGTTCTAACTGTTGCTTCTTGACCTAGGATACAGATTTCTCAGGAGGCAGGTAAGGTGATCTGGTATTCCCATCTCTTTAAGAATTTTCCACATCTCTTCAAGAATTTTTTGTTTCTTAAGCACATAAAAAATGACAGACCCTTAATAAATATTTCATTAGAAAAGAAAAAAATTGCATGGTTGGGTAAGTGAATGAATGTGAGGCCTGTGGCTAGGTACTTTGATTAATTAATTAAATCCAGTTCTCATCTCAAGGAGTTTGTGTTATGAAAAGGAAGGTAAACTCTGCAATTTTCCTTCATACAAAACAGAATGGCCACAATATCATTAATAACCTGGGAGATGACAGGAGAGAGGGACTAATCATGACTGCCTCAGAAAAGGCCTCGTAAACAAGAGACAGGATTTGAGTTCATGTGGAAAGGAACTACAAGGTGGAGTCGGTGTTGCAGAACTTCCAGAAGGACATTCTGGGAGGATATGAGTAACGGACTGGAGCAAAGACATGGAGGAGGTGGGTTCCTTAAAACTTGAGCCTGTGTCTTGTTCCTGTGTCCTCACCCTCATCGCAGTGGCTGGGGCTCAAGCTGCTGCACCAGTATTTGGCTCTACTTCTTGGCTGTGTTCTTAAAGAAAGGGGGTTGGCTATTAGAGCATTTTGTGGGCAGGGTGGGTCTCAGCAGCAGGCTAAGGACAGAAGGTCTGGGATGCTCATCTCAGGAAGACAGAACATGGTACAGTGGGAAGGGCACTGACTTCCTCCACTCAGGCTGCCGTGACGGAATGCCAGAGATGGGCAGAGACCTGGGAGAGACCAGCCAGAGACCCTGGTGTAGCTCCCAGGGGCCTCAGAGTGTGAATAGGGGCATGATGCAGCACCCAAGGTACCGAGCCTGCTCCCTGGGCAGGTTTCTGCTTAAGTGTATTTTGGAAGAGGAATGTCTGAGGCCCATGTAACTGGAGGTTTAGGAGGTGTGGCCAGCACAAACGGTGCAAACCAGATTCCAGGCCATCTGGTCCGGGGTGACCTGCGTCGGCTGTGCCCCTCAGTGTCAGGAGCTGTTCTTTATCAGGTGACTTCTTCTCAGAGGGTTCAAGGTGATGCTGCTTTTTGCATAAAAGTGCCAGTCCTTCCAATTTATGGTGAACGCTGCTAAAAGCAGAGGTTCTGTTTTTGTTCCTCACACTCTGGCCATCACGGTGTCCTCTCCACTGCCAAAACCTGGAGATGGCACCATGTCGTGCAGACACCCACCCCCAGCGGGAGGATCCCAGTGCCCTCCTCTAGCATTTTCTCTCTTGCTTTCAGGTTATCCTTCTCAAAAGAGGGGGTACTTGCAGCAGGGGAAGGAAAACCCTAAGTGGACATGAACTTCAAGGCACCCTGGGGTGAGGGGGGAGAGACCCCCGGACATCCCCCCGGAGTAAGTTCTGAATGGACCAGTGGGAGACCAATGAGGGTAGTGAAGCAGCACTGTGTTAGGACTCGGATGGTCTGTGGACTCAGGATGGCCCAGTGACAAGGTTCTCCTGCGGGTAAAGGAGGAGCTTACATACCCACAGGTGCTCGTGGATGTTCAGAGAACGTTCTAAGATACGATGGGGGTGATTCGAGGCATTTCTGGCCCATGAAACAAGGACAGCGGTGATGGTCTAGGCAAGGCCAGGGCTAGCATTCTACACCCAGTCATGACTGCCATGGCTGGAGGTATCGTCCGGGAAGAAAGTTTAAAAGTCCTCTAATCCCACCCAGCCCTCTGAGAGATGGAAACCCCACATTCTGACAGACAAGAAGGGGGTTGTTACTTGTGCAGGTTCAAAGGGCTTTCTAAAGGCAGGGCTCCCGTCAAAACCCAGGCCTTCTGACTCAGCCACTGTCTTCCCTGGTGCCGCCACCCAGTGACCCCACTGGTAAGGTAACAAGGCCTATCTCCTGCAACTGGTCAGCTCACATCAGGTCCCTGCCATGCAAGACATATGAGAACCAGGCCCCATCGGCTCCGGGGAATTGAATTCAGCACTACCAGCGCCTGGCCATCATTCACAAAACATCACTCTTCAGACTGTGGGGTTCTCTCGGTGCCCATGAATATATCTCACTGCAGATTATGTCGGGTGATAATCGTCTCTGTGCACATTCAATGGTTCCTCCCAGATTTGCTTTACAATCTGGTGGATGCTAAGTTGTTACTATGGCAAGACTTCCTCCACTTCATTTTATATTACTGCTCTGCTTATGGGCTCAATGTTGTAGTTATATTTAATTTCACTCACAATTAGGGGCTATTTTGGTCATTTGTTGGCTTCTTCCAGCTTTGCAAACCGACTTCTTTACACGAGGCCAAGTGAGGGCAGGGCAGCAGGCGACAGCAGACTTTGTGCCGTCTTTCCCGAGGCAGTTCTGCTAGTTTAATGTTGCCCTGATACCCAGACCTGAGAGTTGGACCGTAAAGAAGGCTGAATGCCAAAGAATTGATGTTTTCTAATTGTGGTGCTAGAGGAGACTCTTGAGAGTCCCTTGGACTGCAAGGAGATCAAACCAGTCGATCCTAAAGGAAATCAACCCTGAATATTCATTGGAAGGACTGATGCTGAAGCTGAAGGTTCAATACTTGGGCCACCTGGTGTGAAGAACTGACTCATTGGAAAAAGACTCTGATGCTGAGTAAGATTGAAGGCAGGAGGAGAAAGAAGGGGGCAACAGAGGATGAGATGGTTGGATGGCATCATCAACTCAATGGACATGAGTTTGAGCAAACTCTGGGAGACAGGGAAGGACAGGGAAGCCTGGTGTGCTGCAGTCCATGGGGTCACAGAGTCAGATACGATTGAGCGATTGAACAACAGTTACATTCATACAATCATCTTTCCTTGTTCCTTTCTCCATGTTCAGTGACAGACGAGTATCAATGCCATTGTGTTAACTGCATTTCTAGCATTTATAAACTTGATGCTTTGACATTTTGCTTTTTAAAAGTTTGATACCAAAAAATTACTAGAGATTAGAAGAGAGTACTGTGTTAACTAATCACACAGCAATGCGTGCTTCCATCTACTGTGAGTTTGCTGTGAGAGGCACACGCCCAGTGCAGTGTGGAAAGCTCTGCGTTGTAACACAACGTCCACAGTGGACTCACCACAACCCACACATGTTCTGATGGACGTCTCGTTCCAGTAGAATGCACACTCAGTCTAGGAAACTCAAGTCAGTGAAGCAGAAAGCTAACTCCAAGGATATCACCTTCTCCAAATACAGGTTTTGCTTAAAACAGCCTCTTTTAGAAGCACACAAAAGGAATATTTACAATTGGAGCATAGCAATTGCAGTCTTTCCATCTTGTCAGCAGTGATGAGGGGAATGCTGAGGTCCCCGCACAGGAGACATATCTGCAATGACAGAACCCTCCACACCAGGTGACCCCAGTGGCTCCGGTGGCAGCTCCCTCCACTGCATTTGCTTGAGAGGCTGCCCAGGGTCATCGTGTCTTCTGGGTCAGAGGACTAACTCGCTGGACCAGCTCCTCCAGAACCCCAACTCGGGAGACAGAGCTGACCCAGGAGATCCCACCAACATGGACATCAGGACGCGGTGGGTCACGGGGAGCAACGTGAGCCCAGTGTCCCTCCTCCAGCACTCACAGTGTCCTCTCCTTGCTGAGAAAACCCTCCTTTCCTCCACCAACACAGCACCACCTGGAGTTATATACCCTGCCTGGGTCACCCGACCACCTCGAGAGGACCTGCCCGGTGGCTCCATGTGCAGGCTGTCGGAGGGCACAGTCTCTGGGGTGTACCTCCATCCATCCACAAGATGATGAGAGTGAGCAGGCACAGGAGTGCTGGGCTAATCACACAAGCGGTTGCAGCTTGACAGGCCCCCTGAATGTGTCCAAGGGGTCCCCTGCTGCTCCAGTGCCACCTCTAAGCCGGCCCACTCCCCCTCTGTTACTCTGGGAGAGAGAACAGGAAAGACACTTGGCAACTTCGGCTGATTTGTCCAACTCATGAAGAGCTGGGTATGGAAGACAGAATCTCGGAGTTTCAGTCCTACCTCCTGGAGTTACAGGTAGGGTGTGTAAACTGTAGGCGAACAAAGTGCTGTGACATAGCTGCCGAGTGTTACCACTGACAGTGCCTCAGAGATTCCTCCCGGGCTATCAGTCTAAAACAGACTTCACCGGGAAGAGTGCACCAGAGGGGAACGCATGGCCCTGCAAGAACTCTGCGGGGGAGGGCCGTGTTTTAAACTCACTGGTGGTACATGGGACCTGGGGTGAGTGCCCAGAGCAGGGAGGACCTGTGCCTGACCCCAAGCCAGCCCCGTAGGGAGACGTGGCCACGGCCCGGCAGCTGCAGGATGCAGAGCCCATGGGGCAGAAAACCAACTCCCGACGTGGAAACAGAAAGCATGATGTCTTGGTTTTAGGAAAAGTGGGGAAAGTGGGACTTTGTTAGTTTGAGGAAAGAGTATTCAGTTTATAGGGCTTCCCTGATAGCTCAGTTGGTAAAGGATCTCCCTGCAATGCAGGAGACCCCAGTTCGATTCCTGGGTTGGGAAGATCCGCTGGAGAAGGGAAAGGCTACTCACTCCAGTATTCTGGCCTGGAGAATTCCATGGACTATATTAGTCCATGGGATCACAAAGAGTCGGACACGACTGAGCGACTTTCACTTATTCAGTTTATGGTTTCACAGTCCACTCTGGAGTCAGCAGGGAGAACCCAGTCAGGAGGACTGGTGGCCAGGGTGCGGTCTCTGCTCTCCCAGGGGTCCCAGGCATGGGCCCCCGAAGAGTCAGGCACCGATGCAGCACCGGCGCAGCTTGGCTGTGGCCTACTGGCAGGCACACCTGTTTCTGGGTTGCAGTTCACGCTCTTTGATCCTTTGTTACAACTGTCTCTGGCCACAGGGCTGGCTTCCTCCCCCGTCTGGCCATCAGTCCGCTTTGCTGAAGGGTGATGACTAGCCTGCCCTGTCCTCTGGTGCATCGACAGTCCCACAGATGGGAGAGAGTAAGGAGGGGCCTCGGCTCCATCAAGCTAAAGGGGAGGCACTGAATGGTGCTTAAGCTGTCAGACCCTGTGCTAGGTTGTGTGCTGAACCCCCAACAGAAGATTTTACCTCAAAGCTTCAAGCCCAGAACATGTCGAAACGACTATTATGTTTCCAGGGCAGCTAACATTCAGGTTTAGCTACTAGCAGATATGAAAACATGTGATGTCACCGGTGATTCTGTCAGCTCTTGTTTGTGGTGTTTTAACAGTTCACCTTTCATTGGCACATACAGCCTATATCACAAGGTCTCTTGAAAAGTGGGACAGCTGTTTGAGTCATAAAAGATAAATATATCCTGAAATGACCATTGTTTCCAGCCCCTGGATCATTTCAGAGGACATTTCCAGGGCAAACAGATGATGTAAGCTTCAGTAATACACCTGCAAGTCGTGTGACTTTCCAGGATCGTGTGAAGTCTGCAAACAATATTGAGATCCAAACAGCCCGTGTCTTATGAGAAGAACATTCGCCTGTGTTTTCAGGTACAGCGATGTTCATTTTCTTAAGGGAATACACCTCATTTTATCTCACTAAAGCCTTTATCACAAACTTCCTGCATATAAAACGCACTAGTAAAAAAATTCTTTGGGTATACCAGCAGCCTGCATTACACAAAACCGATAAAAAACAGATTAAAAATTAAACATTTATGACCCAAGGAACTGCTGAACAGACTCCACAGAGAAGAACATCTGTAACCAAAAGCCCAAAGTCTTGAGATCTGAATTTTCCTGTTGTGCTTACTTAATTACTGTGCACAGTTACTTGTTGGGTCCTGACAGGGTGATGACTGGGCTGCAGAAATTATTACTCCCTCAGGGAGTTCCTGAGGAAATTCTAGAGGGAAAAACTCTGTCTCCAGCAGCCAGGTGTGACTGCCACTGTGTTACAGAGTCCTGTGCATGGTGCACAAATCCTGGAGCAGAGACACAGCATGATGGATAGCACTCACCTCTGTATCATGTCAGGAGTAGTCTTTAACTTCTAATTCCTTAACCTGAGAAAAAAGGACAAAACCTGTTTTTCACTCAATTAAGTGAATAACCCACTTTGTAAGTACTTTCATTAGTAGGAATGTAAATTTATGACTTAATAGTAAGCCAGGGCTTCTTCTGCCCCAAACCCATCCCATCCACCCAGACTGCCAGTGTCAAGTAACTAGAAACCATGCTTTGGTCATTTTTGTGGCCCCCATGTGCTTGGCATAGTACAGAGCAGATTCTCAATACATGCTCACTAAAATAAGCTGTGAAGCATGAAAAGATGTTCAGTATCGCTTATCATTAGGGAAATGCAAATCAAAACTATAAAGAGGTTATCAACTCATACTAGCCAGAGTGACCATCACCAAAAAACTACAAATAATGCATCCTGGAGAAGATGTGGAGAGAATGGAACCTTCCTACACTGTTGGTGGGAATGGAAATTAGTACAGCCAATATGGAGAACAGTATGGCAGTTCCATAAAAATATAAATATAGAGCCACCATATCACACTGCAATCCCACTCCTGGGCATATATCCAGAGAAAAACATGACCTGAACAGATACATGCACCCCAATGTTCATTGTAGCTCTGTTTATGATAGCCAAGACAAGGAAGCAACCTAAATGTCTACAGACAGAGGACTGGATAAAGAAGATGTACATATATACAATGGAATATTACCCAGCCATTAAAAAGGATGAATTAATGTCACCTGCAGCAACATGGATGGACCTAGAGAGTGTCACATTGAGTGAAGTAAGTCAGACAGAGAAGGAGAAATATTGGATGTCATCCCTTATATGTGGAATCTAAAAAGAAATGATACAAATGAACTTATCTACAAAGCACAAACAGACTCACAGACTTGGAGAACAAATTTATGGTTATTGGGGGGGTGGTTGGGGAGAAGGGATAGTTAGGGAGTTTTGGATGCACATGTACACATTGTTGTATTTAAAATGGATAATCAATAAGGACCTACTGTATAGCACAGGGAACTCTGCTCAAGGTTATCTGGCAGCCAGGGTGGGAGGGGGGCTTGGGAGAGAATGTATACATGTGTATGTACGGCTGAGTCTCTTGCTGTTCACCTGAAACTGTCACAACATTGTTAATTGGTTATACTCCAATACAACATAAAGAGTTAAATAAAATAAGCTGTGAAAGATTATACAGCTTTGGTTTGATTCTGTTAGTATATTTATGATTTTACTTCCAAGTGGCAAATTCAAAATATTTAAGATTTGAGATGGTCAAGTTTACTGAAGTTCTTAACTAGAGACAATGTAAGTCTTCCACACATTGAGTGTCCAGAGGACTATGTTTATCAGGTCTCTGGGATCAGTGGGAGAAAAAAACTGATCCTCCTGCCAGAAAAATAAGGAACAATGAGCCAGAGAAGCGGGTTTTAATCTCAGTTCTGGCACCAAATATCTGCATTATCTCAAGTTCTCCACTGCAGTTCATTTCAGCTATCTTGGGATGAAAATACTCATCTCATAGGGCGTTGTGAAGATGAAACAGGACAATAGGTAAGAAACTGCTTTCAAAACTTGAGTGTAGCAGGCGCGCATTTGTAACATCTTTATTATTTGCATAAAGAAGCATTTTCATGCTGCTGAATTATGCATAAATTATAGAAAATACATCCGACATAACAAATCTGATCCAGAGGTTGGAAATGACAGTCAAATTGTTCTCCTAGATTTGTTTCCAGAAACAAACAGAACTTTGCAAATAATATTAATACTCTAAATAATAAGCTGCCACATCAGTACAGTAACACAGGAGTGGTAAAGTAAATCAATCCAGCGTGAAGATAATGGAGACCATCAGAAAACGATACAGGGTAAGTTATGGGACTCTGGGATGCAGATGAGTGTGGAACATTAGTAAATGCCTTCACAGTTATTTTCTCACTCCATCATGGGAACCACACAGGATTGTATAAACTATTATTTGGAGTTATACTGCTTTTCCCTTTCTCATTCATCAAAACTGACATCTGAGTAATGGCACTTGATAGAGTGATTCTTGATTAAGTAGAGAGTACTTAGCTGATGTGGCTTCCCAGGTGGCTCTGCAGTAAAGAATTCGCCTGTCAATGGAGGAGACTCAGGAGATCCAGGTTCGATCCTTGGGTCAGGAAGATCCCTTGGAATAGGAAATGGCTACCCACTCCAATATCCTTGCCTGGAGAGTACTGTGGACAGAGGAGCCTGGTGGGCTACAGTCCACGGGGTCACAAAGAGTCAGACACAACTTGGCGTGCACGCACACATACCTAGTTGCTATAATTGGCTTATTTATCCACCTTGCTCCATAACTAAGAGGTGCCCTTCAGAAAAGTTTCAGATGTGCCACAGGCTGAGATGATTCAGAATCAACTTCGGGTAATCTGAATTTGGGCCACAGTCACACATTCCTGAAATCTGAAAATTCCAGGAAAGCAGGGAAACCATGTGAGGAGGGCAGCTGCCTAGAAAGACAGCACGTGAGGTCATCTCACCTCTGGTCATTTGTGAAAGACAATATAGAGATCACCACCAGCTATGCAGAGATCATTATTCTTAGCCACATTTATGCTCAAACCGGCTTTCCTTGGGCATGGTGTGCTACTTTGGACTCTCCCTTACAGCTGTCAACTGGATCAACCGAGGGGAAACCAGTGTGTTCTCTGTCACCAGGGCTACCTTCAGAGCAACATCACCACCACAGGCGGCTTGCTAGAAATGCAGATGCTGGCTCAGCCCAGATCCACTGAGCCAGGACTGTTCCAAAGCTTTCCAGTGAGGCTGGTCCAGGCAGCACCCTCTGAGAACCAAAGTGTCTGGGAGGACCAGGAAACTTCCAACTCAGCTCTTCTTAACTTCAGAGCCAGGGAACACACTTTAATCAACAAACACAAAACGTGCTAAATACGCCTATCAGGTGGGGAGAAAGGGCTGGTGGACAAAGGAGCAGAAGTCCGAGAGGTGGGAGACGGAAGTAAACAGAACCCCTGGAGAAGGGAGCGTGTGGAGAGAGAGAGAGAGCAGACAAGGAGAGCTTTTCCAGAAGAACCCCGGAGGTGCTGGGGAAGCAGGGGTCTGGAGTTAGAGCGGGCAGAGGTGTTAAGAATGTACTTCAGGAGGTGTCTCCCTTTGAAACGCTGACGGGGACTGGGCACTGAAGGTTTGTGTCCCCCCAAAACCCATGTGTTGAAGCTCTATCCCCCAGTGGAATCATGATTGGAGGTGGGGTCTCAGGAGGTGATGAGGGTTAGATGAGGTCACAAGGGTGAAGCCCCCGGGATGACTGGTGCTCTTATAAGGAGAGGGGGGCCAGAGCTCCCTATCGGTCCGCCAGGCAAGGACACAGGGGAGACGCTGTCCGTGGGCCAGGAGGGGTCTCACCAGACACTGACGGTGCCGCATCGCAGACTGCGGCCTCCGGGAGAATAAATGTCTGTTACTTAAGCCGCCATCCGTGGTGTTTGCTGCAGCAGAACGAATGGACTAAGATAACTGGTGTATTAACCGTTATTCACAGGTCAACCTTCTAATTCTTAGTCTAAGTCTTTATAAGTTGGGAATAAAATTTTTGCCTCATCTTCCAGTTTAAAAAATAAAATGTTTGGATAGTGCCAGAGTGCACATAGAAATGAATATTTCATATGCACTTTTTTTCCTATAAACCCTCCATACTCGTAGTGATTTAGGTCATTTAAACTGTTCTTAAATGATTTGTTTTCTATCAAGTCTTTGTTGTTGCTGTTGTTTAGTTGCTCAGTCCTGTCCAACTCTTTGTGACCCCATGGACTGTAGCTCACCAGGCTCCTCTGTCCATGGGATTCTCCAGGCAAGAATACTGGGGTGGGTAGCCATTTCCTCCTCCAGGGACCTTCCCGAACCAGGGATTGAACCCATGCCTCCTGCATTGGCAGGTGGATTCTTTACCGCCGAGCCACCTGGGAAGCTGGTCAAATCCTTAAATTCACATGGATTTCTATTCAGCAGAAAGCAGATGTGACCACATTTTCCAGTAAAGTCCATTCTCTGAATCCTGGGACACATGGAGACATGTCACCAGGATGCCCTGCACCTTTAGAAGTCACACACACCTTTGTGGGTCTAGGCCACATCACCTGAGTCAGCAGGACAGCAGCAGGCACAGAGCTGTGGACAGACTGACGGAACCTAGGTCTGAGGTCTCTGTCTGGCTGTGGGACCCTGTGCCTGGTGTTGAGGGTGACCTTGGTAGCGAGCCACAGCACGTGTCAGGCTTCGATCCTGGGTCCTGCACTTGAGCCTCACCTCTGCAGTTTAGGAGGCTCATGATCTTGGGAAGTTTGTAGGGAAGAAAAGCGTGCCCTCTAACCTCTGGTGGGTCTTATGGAATAAACTGGCTACACGCTAACTGACAGGAGTTATGTTACATGCATTTGGTTTAGTATTATACACTTGGGGGTATTATAGGGAAGAACAAGTAAATACCCAAATGGTGGGAAACTATGAGAGCCTGCATACCATCCTTACAGGGGTCGGAGAGGGGGGTGGGCCCCTCTGAGAGCACAGGGTCTCCAGGGAAGGTGAGGGGCCCTTGGAGGACGGATGGAGGGTGGCAGCTGGTGACAGGGTCTGTCTGGGTGTGAGGCCACTTCTAGTGCCCTCCTGTGACAAGAGTCATTCTTCCTGGTAGTGAAGCTCCCAGGAAGGGACCTGTGACCCCGAGTTCCTGTGGAGGCTCCCTATTCTGGCAGATGAGGAGGTTCAGGGGAAGCCCTCCTGCATCTGTGCCCTTCAGGTGCCTCCAGCTCAAGATAGTCAGTACATCTGAAACGGAGCAGGACCCTATGGTCCTTGTAGGGCTCCCCCCACCCCCTGGCCATGTCCTCCACTTGCCTTTTGTCTGCAGAAAAACTTTAGCCAAAGAATATTGGCTAATATTGGTGAGAACATGCAGAAGCAAAGGAAAGCTAGTCAAACAGGAGAAAACTTGGTCAGTGAACAAAGTCAAGGACCTTGAGTTCCTCCTCAAGGGCTGTCGATAATACTCTGAGCCACATTCTACGAGTGGTCTTACTGACACTGAAATGCCCACCAGATGGAGAAGTTAAATACAGGATGACCAGACTGTAGCCATGACATAAGCTGCCATAATTCTGAGAACTTGCCTCAAGAAATGGAAACAAACTGACCCTGGAACTGAAGACTAACTGTACTTAAAATAATTAAGATGATTATTAATCAAGATGCTGGTCAGACCACTGATTACCAACTTCAAGTTGACTGTCAGAACTGACTGTGCTGTTTCTTCATGAAGCCCCCTCCCTCCGCATATATAAAAGCCTCCTGCTTGTCAGGGGTGAGGAGCTGGACTTTGGACAGGAGTCCACCCCTCCCCTGTTGCTGGCATTTGAAAGAAAGCGAACTGTCCTTTCTGCCAACCTTGCCTCTTTACAGGCTTTTGAGCGGCAAGTAGCTCGACCTCACCTTCAGTTACACACAAAGTGGCACATTTTGGGGTGACAGGTCCTGAACCCCTTCAACTACTTATCTCTTGCTTACTTCCCTCATTTCACAAATGGCTATTGGATTTAATGATCTGAAAATCCCTTCCAGCTCTAAAATAAATGTTTGAAGGCACCATTCAACCAAATAATGAAAGTTCAGAGCCTTTTAACTTCACATACATACAAATGGAAGCAGGTAATGAAAGGAAAAAAACTCTAATAACTGAATAGTCATCCAATATAAAAAATCTTTCCAGTATCTAATTATTGTAGAAGCAATATAAGCACCCCCCCCACAAAAGAGTAACACAATTCTCTACCATATTTTTTCTATGAAATAGATGGCAAGTGTAAATAAAAGTGTTCTACTTATTTTAAAAATAAATGGGGAAATCTCATCATAAAAAGAGTAACCACTCTCAGGCTGAGGTCTATTTATGCCAGTGTTGTCCTCAGCTGGTTCAAATCTGCTTTGCAGCTGATTATTTATAAGGTGTGTGTGATGGGGGTGCTGAAAGCTGCATAAATGCTGAGATCCTGGCTGGCACTGCTGAAATAATGGAGCCTGTGTAGAGATGCAGAGCGAGGCTCTGCCTGTGTTGAGGACAGAAAGAAGACACAGAAAATCTCTGGAGGAGAAACAAGCATTTTGGGGATATCAGGGCAGAATATCACCTGTCTTCATCCAGGGACCTTCATCCAGTGCAGCCGTGTCCACAAAAACAAGAAGTCTGCTTTGCGTGTGATAAATGGAGAGCCATTCCCCACAGGCAGACCTGTGCTGGAGCAAGTATTCCATGATGCATTAGCTCACGCTTGTTAAAGTTAAGATAACATTTTGTTATTTCATATGGATTTTCCTAATTGCAAAACACCTTATGATTTATATGCACTCTGTGATTAGACGAGGGTGAACCAATCGATAGTCTATTAATTACTAGTCGCTGTTTTACATGCACTATAAAAATATCTGAATTCAGAAAGCTAAGTTATCTTAGCCAGTGGCCAAAATTATACACATTTTTCATAAGTACAAAAGGCTCATTTCATCTAAAGAGGAAGCCATTATGCCAAGAAAAATTGAATGCAGTTTACACAAGAGCGAACAGATTACTCTGTGTTAAAGAGAAATCACTCACTTTGCTGATCACATCCTGTTCCTGAGGGGCTTGGACAAACACTGTTTGTGAGACCAGCACTTGGTCCCAGATTAGATCATATTTCACAGAAACGAGCAAGGCCCACTTTCCCTGAAGATATTATTATTCAACTGAACACTGACATCTTCCAGCTGATAAAACCAACACAAGTAGGTCCCCAAGAACTGGGTGTGCATGTTCAGGTGGTCATATTAAATTATGCCCTTGCCAGACAGGAGCCGCTTGAGTCTTAAGAATTCTAAAATATATTGATTTTAAGACAAATTATCCCCTGTAATGAGGCCAACTAGAGTGGTGGGGACTGAGGCTTTGGTAGCTGAGAAATAACACTTGACTTGTATTCAATTAAGCTAAGCATCCATCTGGACAAACAAGGACGTGAGCTGCAGTGTGTCTCTGGGAGCTGATCTTGCCACCTGAAAATGTGTCTCTTTGGCACATTCATTATTTTAAGCTGGTTATTTTCTAAGAAACAGTATATGTGGGAAAAACTCTGAAAATGAAGTAGGATCACTCTTGTGAGAAACACTGGCATTTAGGAGGGAAAGCTCCATTTGTAAAGATGTCTCCCTCCCTGGAGCAGGAAGAGGAGATGCTCTTGTCAATGGAGAAGGCAGAACATCCCCGGGTGTCCCCCAGAACTGACCCTCCCCATGCTCAGCACCCTCTTCTGTCTTTAGCTGAAGGTGGAAGGTAAGGTGAGGGTGTCAGACATTTGGGTGAGTTACTCAGTTCTCCTGGATCTCTCCCATGTACACTTTTCTTGTGACAACACAAAAGCCGTTCCACATCCCGCATTTCTTGTTTGCAGGCCTTTCCTGGGTTCCAAAGGTTACTTATTAGGGAAGTAAGAGGATGCAGAAATGAAGAAAAAGCAGTCAAGAAACACCAACTCAACAACAGAGCAGAGTCCCCGCGACTCCCTACTGGACTCATGCGGAATCTGATACGCATCCCCAAGTTCTTCTGCTGGAACTAATTAAGGTCCTAACTGGTAGAGGATGGTAATGTCAGGCTGAGCACAAGATTCCTGAACCATCACCCTGTTCCCTCACCACCTGTCAATCAGAAGAAAGCCATGAGCCTAGTAGCCCTCTCCCTAACATTTATACTCAAAACGCTTCCCTGAAACCATCAGGCAGTTTGGGTCCTTACATCACGAGCCACCTGTATTCCTTGCTTGGCCCTGCAATCAACCTTTCTCTGCTCCAAACTCTTGATGTTTTTGTGTATTTGTCCTCACTGTGCGTGGGGACAAGAACTTGGGTTTGACAACAGTTTTGCCATTCTTGAGCCTTTACGATCATAGAACAATTCCACAGGTAGAAGCATAAAGGTATCAAGTGTCTCACAATGATGAGGCATCCCATCTCCCCAACCCAGGACACAATTCCAACCCCAGACACAATTCCAGCCCCATGGCCTCAGGCTGAGTGTCTCGGGAGATGGCCTGTGTTAACCCAGAGCTGTCCCCGCACCTGCTCAGTGCCTTGCTGTTGCTGTCCTGAGATTCTTACTGAATTCTGGACAAAGGGCCCTCCATTTTAATTCTGCGCTTAGGCCCACAAGATCCGTAACTGGTCCTGGGTAGATTTAATGGGCTCACCAGCTAAAGGGAGCCCCAAGATGGCAGCCTGTGATGCTGAGACTATGAAAATGGAGGTCTCATCCAGTGACTCCCTACCTCCAGCCATGGGGCCTGGACCAGCCTGGGCAGCAGGGCCTGAGACCCCAGAGTCTGTTGAAGGGACTTCCCACCCCTGCAGACTCTGGTCTCCGTGGTGTCTCCTGAGAGACTGAGCAGTCACACCTCAGACTTACAGTTATAGTTTTCAAATGACCATAAAGCATACCTGTTTTTTTTTTTTTAAAAAAAAGAAACATTTCAGGAGGAAAGAGATAAACTTGATTATATATTTTTTAAAAAAAAATTTGAGGATAAGGATCAAGAAATAGGACATTCAATGATTTGTTATAATTATTAAGATTTAAGTAGTCTTACCTAGAGAATCCCATAGACAGAGGAGCCTGGCAGGCTTCAGTCAATGGGATTGCAAGAGTCCAACATGACTTAGCGACTAAACCACCACCACCACCACCAAGTAACCACGGTTTTTTTTTTTTTGCATGGGAGTCTGCTTTTTAGTTTAATCACTTTGCTCTAAAACAGTTTTTTTTTTTAAGTTTAAAATCTCTTAGAAAAAAAAAAAAAAAACAACTCTCAAACCTTTAAATTATGTTTGCCTAACAGATTGGGTTATGGTTGTGGGTGCCAAACAGAACCATCATTTTCTAAGAGAAAATTTTTTTTAGAGAATATTCTAGGCATTGCCATTCTCCAACTCCTCGTCCTCAGAACCTTGATATCATTGTTTAAATAAAGCACTAACTAGGGTGCCAACTTTAAGCTTAGAAAAGATTATGGTAAATGTGCTTTTTTTCTCAGAAGTTATGCAGTCTTGCTGGTGAGTTTGACAACTGTTACTCTCCCAGGGGAAAGACCTGAAGTTTTGCTGGGAGATAAATGCCAGATAAAAAGCAGAATTCTGTTAGGAAAGTTCCTAAAAGCCAAGAGGTGTCATAGGTTCCCCCTTCACAGGAATCGATCATGCTCTGGAACCCGGGGTGAAGGCAAGTCTCTACTTGTGAGTCTCATGGTGCTGAGCTGCCCTGAGCCCATCCCCTGGGGGACTGACCTGAGATGTGACCACAGCAAGGAACCTGGAGCGAGGTAGCCCCGGCCATCTGGGCAATGGGGAGGGAGGCTGGAGCAGCTCTTAAAATCAAATGAGCACCAGCAGTCAACAGACAGAGGATGCTGGAAGAAACATGGAAGCTGCATGTGAGGAGGGCTGGGAGGGACCACATGTGATGGGACAGCTGCTGGACAGGCCACTGGGGTCCCCAGTTTCCAAAGGATCCTGGAGAGAGTATGAGGTAAGCTTAGTTGTGGTCTCAGAATTCCGTATTTCCCTGCACTATTGTCTCAGGGGAGGGCACAGTTAAGACACTGTTAAAACAAAAGAGGAAAAAGGAAAGGAGGACACAGTAGGAAGGAAGGAAAGACAGACGGAAGTGGTTCTGTGACTCACAGATCTTCGATGAAAGAACCACCAAAAGGAGACAAATTGCTTCCAGGAGAAAGGATAGAAATGAAAGAGAAAAAGTGGTGATCAAGACATTGCAATTGTGTGAGGAGAATTGAAATATACCCTGACTCCTGCCAAAACAGTATGTTCTGATTCCAGGGGTTCGGAAATCAAGGCAGAAGCAACATGTGGGCCAAGCATGATATGTAAGAAAGGAGGAGAGGCCTTCTGAAGTCTGTCCACTATAAGGTTCTTGTATTGCTCCCTAGAAATGCAGATAAACGGATCAGGTTAAGACATTATTAAGACAAGTGTGCATGGAGAAAGATTAAGGGTACAGAAGATCAAAGCACTCATACATGTTTGGTGGAATATAAAATGGTGGAAGTGCTTTGGAAGAAAACACTTTTAATTTCCCCCAAATCTTACAGAGTTATGCTGAGTCAGCAATAACGCTGATTGGTGTTTACCCAAGAGAGTATCAAATACATGTCCACAGAAAAACTGGTAGACAAATGCTTTATCTGAATTACTCCCCCAAGTGGAAACAGTCCAAATGCTCATCCATCAGTAAGTGAACGGATAGGTAAAATATGGTATATCCATGCAGTGGAATGTAATTTGTCAATAAAAAGGAGTGAGAAATCAATGTACACACACTACGACACGAACAGACTTTGAACACATGCGATGTGTAAAAAGTCAGACACAAAAGACTATGTGTCACGTGATCCTACTTATGTGAAATGTCCGGGACGGGCAAACTTATAGAGACAGAAGCAAGGTAAGTGGGGACCTAAGGCTGCAGGACTTGGAATGGGGAGTGACCCCTCATAGGAACAGGCTTTCTTTTTGGAAGAATGCAAATATTCTAAATTTAGATTGTGGTAACAGTTGCTCAACTCTGTGAATAGATGCTTAAAAACATTAGGCAATGTTAATGGGGGAAGTAAACAGTATGTGAGGCACATTTTGATAAAGCTCTTAAAGTCTTTGTTATCTCAGCATATTCTTTCAATCCTCTTACTGTAAACTTCTCCTGTTGCCTGTGTAGTGGGTGGCGTGGCTGTGGGTGCCCAGGCGTGGGCTCCCCTCTGTTCGGAGGGGTGGCTCACAGTCCCACCTCCACGTCTGCCAGGCGGCTCCTCCCCTGCTCCCTGCAGGGCAGGTGCACCAGGGCAGGTCCATTCTGGATGGAGGGGTGGCCTGGGTGGAGGAACGCCCGCAACCATGCCAAACTCTCCCCAAGCTGTGGTCTGAAGGCACCCCTCAGACGTTCCTGCACCCACCCCCGCCCCACCTGGGCTCAGACCTGCCCCCAGGGCAGCATCGCCCAGTCCAGCCCTCCTGCCCCTTCGCAGGCGTGCCCCTGATAACTCTGCGGGGCCAACCCTGTCTCACCATCTGCTTTTTGGAGGTAAGTCCCAAACAAGACCTGTACAGAGGCTGACTGTGGTACTGGAACCTGAGAATGAAAGTGTCCCACTTATTGTAACTCTACAGCTGTGTTTATATCTAACGTCTTTTGGGGGTTGCCTACCTATCATTTACAAGTCTCCATTCATGAGGATTTTCCTTTCTTTTTTCTGTTTTTTCTGCCTTTTTATGGATTGATGAAATTTCTTCATTTCCCTTTTCAACCCACACTTATTTGGGAGTTGTACAATCTAATTATTTGCCTTTTCTTTTTGGCCAGGAGCAACTGGACCTAGTTAGTGAGAAGTGGCAACTGGTCTAGATTTTGTGATGAGACATTTGCATGTCAGAGGATGGGAAATAAATCCAACAAACACCCGGCAGCCTTAACTTGAGAACAATTTTCGGAGCCTCGGAGATGTGGGGCATGTGAGACATTCCTTCTACAGTGACAGGGCAGCTGCTGCACTCAATCAGGCATCAGCAGTTGAACGCTTTGTGCAGACATGGTACCCGCGGGTAGGTGATGACTACCATTTGGGCAGTGCTCATTATTCAAACAGGCTTGGACTGAAATAAGGTATGGCACAGGAACTGAGAAGATGAGAGATAACACACTTGCTTCCAGGATCTGCTAGGTTTCTCTTCAAACTCCTTACAAATTAATTCCTTGCTACAAGGCCATGGGTGGTGAGGGCTAGAGGGAAATAGCCCAGTCAGGTCATTTCAGTGCCACATCCCAGGGAACTAGCTGTCTGTACACTGGGCTTCTGCTTGTGCTGGGTCACAAACTTGTGGCTCCCTCCTACTGCAGCTGTCTGTTTCTAATGCCACATTTTCCCTCCAGCTCTCTCCGGCTGCCAGGACACGACCCAGGTTCTCCTGGGCTCTCTGCGCTCACTCTTGGTATCAACAGCCTGTATCTATCTGTTTCCAGTGAGAAGGCAGGAGCCACCCGCAGCAGCCCTGATGCCCAAGCAAGGACCGTGTCTGCATCTGGGCCCTGCTGATCTTAGAAATGAGGCCTTGGCTGGCTCTCCTCCTTTCAGGGCTGGTGTTCTGCTCCCAGAAGCCTGGGTTATAAAAGCAACAGTTCTTGCTTGATGTTCTTTTAAATGAAGTGGAGAAAACAGATGAATGAATTACAAGCTATTCCCTGAGGTATTCTACCAACCTATGGCTATCCGGCCTCTTCTCCATTCTCCACTCTGACACACTCACACTTGCATCGACCATACAGACTCACACATACCCTCACACACACACATGCACCCACCCTATACACACACACATGCTCTCATAATTCAGAGGAAGTTTTCTTTGCAAATGAGCTCTTAAATCACTAAAATAACAAGTCAGCTTGCTCCTCCATTCTTTGTACAGCTTGAAAGGGTCTTCTTTAAAAGAAGATAAAATGGCAAATGAATATTAAGTGTACATATAAATGTAATAAATTAAAAATGAATATGAATATATAACTGCAATAAATAAAAAATAAATATAATTAACAATTTCTTAGTAATAGAAAAAAACAGTTAAAATGGTCAAAAGACTATAAACATCACAACAGAAAATCTATGAATGGCTCACAAGTACATGGAAGATGCTTGGCATCACTGGTTGTCAGAGAAATGCAAAGGATACCTGGAAGGAGATACAGCTGTCCCCACTGAAATGGCTAAACAGGGAAGACTGGCAAACCCAGGTGCTGGTGAAGATGTGGAGTAAATGGAACACCCACTCGGCGATGGTAGAAACGCAAAATAGTACTGCTCCTTGGAAAGAGGGGAGGCAGAATGATATAAACACAAATACGCACTTACTTATTTATGACCCAGCAATCTCACTCCCAGGTCTCCCCCCAAAAGAAAGGGAACAGATGTCTACACAAGCATCACTCCAACAGCCAGATACTGGGAGGGACCCAAGTGCTGGATAAGTACTTGGTGACATCCAGCCTATGACAGGATACCACTTGGTTGAAGGAAGGAGCAGTACAGTAATGCACAACTGGGTGAAAAGTCAAACATAAAACACTAGAGAGTGTTTTGTTTCATTCACACGAAACTCCAGAAAGAGCAAAGCAATAGTGACAGGAAGCAGCTTGGGGCTGGTCTGGGGTGGGGGTGGGGGTGGGGGAGGGAATCGACAGCAAATGGGAAACAGGAAACATTTGGGACAACCGATTGTTCTGGATCTTGACTGTGGTGGTGGTGGTTACACACCTGTATTCAATCACCCAAGTATATCCAATCATATACTTAAAAGGTACAGTTGCAGGACTTCCCTGGAGGTCTGGTGGCTAACAATCTGTCTTCCAATGCAGGGGACAAGGTTGGATCCCTGGTTGGGGAACTAAGATCACGTGGGATCACATGCCAGAGGTAACTACTGAACCCATGCACTCTGGAGCCCGCTAACTGCAACTAGAGAAGCCCTGGTACCACAATGAAGGTCCCACGTGCCTCAAGGAAGACCCGATGCAGCTAAATAAATAAATAAATAAATATTTTTTAAAACGCAGAGTTGAGATTAAAACATTCAAAGGTGTTGTTGTTCAGTGACTAAGTTGTGTCCGACTCTGTGACGCCGTGGACTGCAGCAGGCCAGACCTCCGTTCAAAGGTATGACAACAGAAATCAGAAAATACGCATTAGGGTTAGGGTTAGTCTTTGAATACTAGTGGTTTCCTAAGCAATATTTTCTATCTGTAGGTCAGTCCGATGCTTAATGATAACATTCACATTGCATTTTAGTTCGGAGAAAACACTGACTTTTGACAGGATTTATAAATGCACCAGGTCTTAAATCATAAACCACTAAGGAAGAATATGAGCTATGGATACTTGTCATATTGAGGAGCAGTACACTTATTTTAAATAATTAGTCAAAATAACATGCATCCCAATGTTCACTACAGAACCATTTACAATAGCTAGGTCATTGAGGCAACCTAGATGTCCATCAACAGATGAATGGATAAAGAAGCTGTGGTACATATATACAATAGAATATTACTCAGCCATAAAAAGGAATACATTTGAGTCAGTGTTAAAAAGGTGGATGAACCTAGAGTCTATTATACAGAGTGCAGTAAGTCAGAAAGAGAAAAATATCATATTTAATGCATATATATAGAATCTAGAAAGATTGTAGTGATGAATCTATTTGCAGGGCAGCAATGGAGTTGCAGACATAGAGAATGGGGAGAGGAGAGGGTGGGATGAATGGAGAGAGCAGCACGGAAACATACATGACCACATGTGAAATAGATGGTCAGTGGGAATTTGCTGTATGACTCAGGGAACTCAAACTGGGGCTCTGTGATAACCTAGAGGAGTGGGAAAGGGTGGGAGGTGGGAGGGGGGTCTAAGAGAGAGGGAACACATGTATGCCTATGGTTAATTCATGTTGATGTATGGCAGAAAGCAACACAATATTATGAAGCAATTATCCTTCAATTAAAAATCAATTTTAAAAATTAGTCAAAATATTTTGGATCTATTTCTTGAAACTGCTTTTAGGACTCTGAATACATTCTTCTCTTTCTTCTCAAGAATAGGAAGCCCGTTTTGGAAATTAAGTTCAGATTTTGCAGAGTGAAAAGTCATTTGGAGTGTAGTCTCTTGAAGGAAGGGGTAACCGGCTATTTTAATGGGCTGACGCCCATCTGGAGGCTCCACTCTGATGTGCCTGCTTATCGGCACCCTTGCACTTTGCAGTTCCTCCTCTTCTCCACGAGCTCCAGGTGCTCTCCAGATGCAGGCAGAGCCAGCACAGCATACCCGCACCTGTCACTGATGTCTGCCTGTTTGTGTTCGTGGCACACATTTTCTTAGCCTGAACAAGGGAAGGGCTGTTAGAGCACTGGTGAGTAACTGGACATGAAAAGAAAATGTCACTTAGAGGTTCTGAGGCTTCTGAAGATGGTGCCATAGATAAGCACTGGAACTTTAGGGTGAGATGTGGTTTCTGGAGATTAACCTTGAGTGTGACTGTAGTCACTGTAGGTTCGCTGGGAGAGTCAGAAAGGTGGCTAGAACCTGCACATGACCTGGAATGAATTCAGTTCTGAAAACAGACACTTGCATGCAGAGGTAAGAGCAGAGTAAATCTTCACGGGGAAAGGCCACGCCAGAGAAAGAGGGCACACCCTAAACGCTAGGGAGACCCCACGCTGCCAGCCGTCCTCTCACCTGCCCCCTGCCCCAGCCCTAAAGTAGCAGCTGGAACTTGAAATAAAAACATGCTGATTTTATTTACATAGTTTCAGGAGAAAGGGTGATATTTATCTACCCAGTGACCATGTGAATGTACAGTGAGAAACAGATCCCCTTCCTGGGGTAACTGCCGTACACCCCATGCTGACGACAGGTCACTATGTTAGAAGCAACGCTGTCTGTGGACAGGACCACCCAACAGAGCCCTCACCACAGAGAAGCCTGTGTCTGCAGTCAGACACCAGACTCACACTTGGACCGAGTGAGTTACAGACAGGAACCCCAGGGGTGCAATGAGCCAAGCCCGGAGTGTGGGAAATTCCACAGGACAAATGGGCCAGTTTCTTCAAATGACCCAGCAAACAGATGCCAGGAAAACAAGCTAGGGAGGGGTGTGGGGATGTTACAGACTAAAAGAGATTAAGGAAACCCACCAACCCAATGCACAGTGTGGTCCGCCCTTGTATTATGTTATAAACAAGCCAGCGATAAAAGGACATTCACTTGAGGCAATCAGTGAGAACTGAATGCAGAATGGGCATCAGATATTAATAAGAAATTACGACCAGTTTCATTGAGAATGATAATGGAATTGTGGTTAAATACGAAAAATTAATAAGAAAGCATTTATGGATGAAATGGTGTGCTGAGATTTGCTTTAAAGTTTTATAGTTAAAAATGGTAGAGATTGAGGAAATAAGAAAACTTATTTTTCTTATCATAATAAGTGGGTTAAGAGTATGTGGAAATTTATTGCACTAATTTCTCTAGTATATGTATGTTTAAAATGGTTTATAACAATGTGTTCTTTAAAATGGCAAATAAATAACCACAGTTACCCTTACTGGACGGGATGTGGCATGAGTCGCTGCTCTGGGAGAGAGGGGACCCTGGGCCAGACCCTGGCATCCGACCGGCAGGATGTCTAATCTCGGCTCCTCCGAGATGAACTGTGGAGCCTAATCACATTTCCTAACATCTCTAAACGTTTCCCAGTGCCGCAAACCACGCCCCGAACACGACAGGAAGTCCGTATTTGCTGAATGAATGGGTGAAGGAGTGAACATGTGAAGGGATGCCTGAAGTGAGAGACGAAACTTTCAGCAAAATACTGGCCACAGCAATGTTCTGTAAACGTTCACTCAGAGGAAGTGAATGATGACAAAGGCGTGGAGCTGGGCCTGCCTCCGCACTCGGGCTCGCCCTCACAGGCAGCCTCCCTGTGAAAGTGGTGTCTGTGGTCTGGGGTAGGGCTTACCCACTGCCCCTGGGGCCCCCATGTGCCGATGGCTGCTTACACAGGGGAAACCAGGCCACATGTACACTAAATGTACATTCTGAGAGTAAGGAAGTGTCTTCCCACTGGAGACTGACAGTAGGCATCAGCCAGTCTCTGCTGGAGTCTGTGGTATTTAGCTCAGTGCCCAGCATTCAGTTGTCACAAAATATTGAACTGACCGTCTCCCTCTGATTGGAGGTCCCTGGATTGAAGTTTGTCTCAAAGTAAGGTTCTCAAGGGGAGACAGAGCTATAAATCATTTGGGGACTTTTCAAAAGGCACCCCATCGTGATACACACACACGTGCGCACACATGTGGACACACACATGGACATACACAGCTGATCTGGCGATTCCCTGTCGCTGGGAGGTGGGGCTCTGCCCTTTGGAGCATCGGTCTGCGAGGAGGGCTGGAAGGGTGGCTGCAGGGACTCCGGCTGAGGACTGCCCACTTCTGTGTCACAAACGCTGCACTGCTTCCTTCCAGCCTTGTGGCGCAAGAGAAAATCCCCGTGGCCACTTCTGAAGGCCGGCTGGATGTGATGACCGTCTCTACTCCAGTCCTTAACAAACACTGCTGCTCTGCTGGTCTCAACTTCCCCATGAGCTGGGGTGTAGGCACGCTGGCTTCAGGAACACCACGATGCCCACCCTGCCAGGTGCCCTGGCCTCCTGCTTTGGGTGTTGCAGAGAGCACCCACGCAGTGTTTATATGAGGCCCAGGAGCACCCTAACCTGCCACCAGGAGGCGCAAGGCACAGTTCTACCCTTGGGATGGGAGTGCTAACTGGGGAGGTACACTGGGATGTGTGTCAGGATTCTAGAAGCTGTTGGCATTGGAGCAAAGCTCCTCCTGCCCCCACTTTGTCCTTCTGTCTGTGCACGTCCTTAGTATCTCTGGGCAGTGGCTTCTGTGCCCATGACCATCCTCCTCAACACCAACACTAGACCCTCTGAGACTCCCCCTGTCACTCCCTCCCTGGCTCAGCCTGGCCTCCCCTGGTCCCCTGCATCCCCTGCAGCACTCTCAAGAAGTGCCCTATTCTCTTCCTTCCTCAGCCTCAACAGTGTAAATAAAAGTCAGAGCTTTGTACAGCTCAGAACTAAAAGAACAGCCCCACCAAAAAATGGGCAGAAGACTTGAACAAACATTCTTCCACAGAAGACATACAGACATACAGGCTAACTGGCACATCAAAAGATGCTCAACATCACTAATTATTCAGTTCAGTTCAGTCATTCAGTCGTGTCCGACTCTTTGCAACCCCAAGGACAGCAGCATGCCAGGCCTCCCTGTCCATCACCAACTGAAATGCAAATAAAAACCACAATGAGGTATCATTTCACACCTGTGAGAACAACTATCAACAAAAAGTCTACCAAAACTCCTGCAAATGTTGGACAAGATGTAGACAAAATGAAACCTTCGTACATTGTTGTTGGGACTATAAACTGGTGCAGCCACTATGGAAAACTGTATGGAGGTACCTTAAAAAAATAAAAAGAGTTATCATATGTTCCAACAATCTTATTCCTGGGTTTACATGGGGAAAAGAACAAAACTAACTTGAAAAGATACATGTACTCCAATGTTCATAACAGCACTATTTATAATAGCCAAGACATGGCAGCAGCCTATGTGTCCATCAACAGAGGAATGGGTAAAGAAGGTATGGTGTATATACAGTGGGATATTACTCGGCTATTAAAAGGAATGAAACAATGCTATTTGCAGCAATGTGGATGGATCTATAGATTATCATACTAAGCCAAGTCCAGAGAAAGACAAATATGATACCATATGTGGAACTAAAAATAACACAAATGAAAGTAAAAGAAACTGAAAGTGAAGTCGCTCAGTCGTGTCCGACTCTTTGTGGCCCCATGGACTGTAGCCTACCAGGCTTCTCCATCCATGGGATTTTCCAGGCAACAGTACCAGAGTGGGTTGCCATTTTCTTCTCCAGGGGATCTTCCCAACCCAGGGATCAAACCCAGGTCTCCCGCATTGCGGGCAGACGCTTTACCCTCCGAGCCACCAGGGAATACACAAAACAGAAAACAGAAACAGACTCACAGATAACCACAAACTTATGGTTACCAAAGAGAGAGGCAGAAGATGAATGAATTAGGAGTCTGGGATTAACAGACACAAATTATTATATATAAAATAGATAAGCAACAAAGATTTACTATATAGCATAGGGAAGTAAATCCAGTATCTTCTGATAACCTATAATAGAATATAATCTGCAAAAAAAACTGACTCACTACGCTACACACCTGAAATGAACACATACTGTAAAGCAACTTCAATAGAAAAAAAATAAGAGTGTAGACTTCCCATCAACAAGAGGAAAGAGTTGTCTTTTCCCAACTTTTTCCCAAAGGGCAGGCTGTCTGACCCCCTGAATATTAGAAAAGGGAGGAAGAGCTGGGAGCTGTGGATGATGGGATGTGGGGATGGGGTGGGCATTCCTTCTCAAATAGGTTAACAACTTCCTCAAGGAACGGGAAGAAAGGCATCTCCCTGGTGCACTGTCGTGAGCACAGCACCCTGAACCAAACTTTCATCATTGACCTTCCCCACTTTGTGGAAAGGCAGCTGTACGTGTAGAAAGCTCTGGCCCCCAGGTGAGCAAGAGGGGCAGGGGAGGTGGCCAAAAGTGTCCAGGATGAGAATACGACTGATAAGGAGTGCCACCCCAATACTTCCAATGAGACTGCCTGCCGTGCCCCAATGATGCCAGACCTCGTCCTAAAGAACAGCCGTAAAGGGACCAGTACGGTGTGCTCTGCAGGGTCAGAGTCCTCAATTAAAAACTAGCTTCATTACCTTTGGACTTCCCCGGTGACTCAGATGGTAAAGCGTCTGCCTACAATGCAGGAGACCCGGGTTCAATTCCTGGGTAGGGAAGATCTCCTGGAGAAGGAAATGGTAACCCACTCCAGTATTCTTGCCTGGAAAATCCCATGGACAGAGGAGCCTAGTAGGTTACAGTCCATGGGGTTGTAGAGAGTCGAACACAACTGAACGACTTCACTTCACTACCTTTTACATGCGCAACAATAGGGAAGTTATCTAACTTCCCCAAACCTCACCTTCCCCATGGTACAAATGGCATAAGCAATGGTATTTACTTTGTTCACAGTAACTGCTCCATATATGTTAAAGGACTGGTGGGATGGGGTGGGAGGTGGAAGGGAGGTTCAAGAGGGAGGGGACATACATACACCCATGGCTGATTCATGTTGATGTATGGCAGAAACCAACACAATATTGTAAAGCAATTATTCTTCAATGTTAATTAGGCTAAAACAATTAAATATTGATAAATAATACCTTAAATAAAGGATGGAAGGGAGGGAGGAAGAGAAGCAGGAGGAAAAAAGAAAAGGGAAGCAAAGCAAAGCCTACTGCGGGCCTCCACACGGGCCACACTTGGCATCACCTGGTGAAACGCAGTGTGAAGAAGACATGACCTCTCCAACCTCCCATCAGAGAACATTCTGCGAGCACTCAGAGGGAAAGGCAGGTGCAATGGTGCTCCCACTCTGCAGAGCAACAATGGTAACTGAGGCTTCAGAGGGAAATGCAGGTGCAATGGTGCTCCCAGCTCTGTAGATCAACAGTGGAAACTGATGCTTCAGAGGGAAAGGCAGGAGCAATGGTGCTCCCACTCTGTAGATCAACAGTGGAACTGATGCTTCAGAGGGAAAGGCAGGTGCAATAGTGCTCCCACTCTGCAGAGCAACAATGGTAACTGAGGCTTCAGAGGGAAAGGCAGGTGCAATGGTGCTCCCACTTGGTAGATCAACAGGGGAACTGATGCTTCAGAGGGAAAGGCAGGTGCAATAGTGCTCCCACTCTGCAGAGCAACAATGTTAACTGAGGCTTTAGAGGGAAAGGCAGGTGCAATGGTGCTCCCACTCTGTAGATCAACAGTGGAACTGATGCTTCAGAGGGGAAGGCAGGTGCAATGATGCTCCCAACTCTGTAGATCAACAGTGGAAACTGAGGCTTCAGAGGGAAAGGCGGGTGCAATGGTGCTCCCACTCTGCAAAGCAACACTGGAAACTGATGCTTAGAAAGTGGGGAGAAGGTAAACACTCAACATTGCTCACTAATCTAGAGAGAGGGGGATATGAACCAATGAATGCTTCAGAGAGGCTGCTCAAGGGCTCTCATTCACCTGCCGGATGATGTGAGAACAGAAGGCAGCCGATTAGATGAGAAGGCATCCCGTGTCAGATAGATAAAGAGAACACTGTATGGCTTACTCCCCACGTAATTATCTTGTACAAGTCTTCACTATAGGACATAATTGTGACAGACAGTTTCAACTAGGGATTAGGCATTTACAACAAGGAGAACGTGCCTCTTCATCATGTTTGAAGGGAACTGTGACCCTGGCCAAGCTGTGGGCTGCTGCGTAGAGGATGCGAAGGAAACTGGAAAAAGTGGGGAAGGCTTCCCAGACAATTCAGAACCTGAGAACCCGCCCCTCCCCACCCCCCAAACAGTCAGAGCTTAACTTCCGATGCACAAGAAAAGTGTTTTGCCTGTGTGTATTTTTTTTTTCTGTCCTGGATTATTTTCATTATTTTTTTCCATTATGTGAAAGCATAGGATGACATTCAGATGAAATCTCTCCCTAAAATTTTTGGCTAAATTAGTTAATTCCTGGGAGCATTGACAACAGATAGCACAGCAGGCATTAAAGACGATCAAGCACTGCTGTATTGGTCACAAAGCTGGATAATTTACAGCCCTAGGTACTTTGATGTGGTAGGGTGTTTCAAATTGACTGTCTGTATTGACAAAGTGACCCTGATTATTACTGAACTGCCATTTCTCCATTTCTCATGTGGTGTAGCCAATAGAAATGGCATGCTTTTCTCTAAAACATCTGGCCATAAGTTTCATTAGGAATATGATGACCCATTAGCCCGTTTTGGCTGACAGTTGGCATAGACATTTTTCCCTGTAGCTTGGCTATAAACAATGCCAAGGCAGTGAGCATTTTAGTCAGACTAGTTGCTTGACATTATAAAAACTACAGCAGTAACAGGCAAAATCCCAAGTATTTGTTTTTGTAGAACTCAAGTCTGTTATACTCAATTAATTCAGCTAAAGCCCTCTGTAAATGTAGCTATAACTTCACCCAGCCTGGTATTTCTAAACCTTTGCATAAGTGCCTTATGCCAGGCAATAAAGTACCTTATTCAGAAAGAGCTTATGTACTTGTGAATGGGAAATTTAAATGTATATACATAAATGCATTTATTACAAAGTATGAATTTGCATGGTTCCTCCAAATCCAGTTTTAATGTTAACCAAATAAAAATGACATCTTTTTATCAGAAAGTTTACAATACCTTGCATTTCTAATGAACATTGTATTCCCATTAAGTTGCATATAAGCTAATTTCAAACAGTCACTAGAATAAACTGATTTTTTAAAAAGTTTAACACATTTTAGGTTGGCTCTATATCTTTAGGAATTGGGTTGGCTCTATGAGTGGTTTGTCATGGATATAAATATTCTTGTTTTCACAGATTTTGGAGAAGGAAAAGAGGGAGCAAGGATGGTATTTCTATACTGGTTCAGCGAATACTTCCAAGTGGATTTAAAGCACTGTGTTCCACCAGCTTTTCTGGGGAACCATGAAGGTAACAAACACACACATAACTCTTGGCCCAGCACATTGCCCTCTGCGATCAACAGGGGGGCATTCCTGGAGGTGAGAGCCTCCCTCCCTCTTTACCGTCTCTCCAGGCACTTTCTGTTGTGCTTCAAACTCATCACTTTATCCTCAGGCTAATGCTTATCTTATTTGGGCAACTAATGTTGACTCAACTTTCAACCTCGAATCTTCTCCAGTTTTGCTTTCAAACAAATGCAAATCTTATTAGATGAGGGACCTGGAGAGGAACCTGTGAACAGGCCTTGCTGAGTGCCCCCAGTTCACCACCCTGAGCTCACGCTCTCTGCCCATCACATCTTTCCAGGACTCTCCACTCTCATCACACCTGGTATAAAAACTCCCAGGTTTACTCATTTCTTCAGGTCTTCATTTCCTTATGATCACAATTTTAGATAAATGTGTGTACACCTCTCTTGTTAATCTGTCTTTCGTTGCAGGGGTCCCGTTTGAGAACTCAGAAGACATTTCTCCTTCCCAACAATGAGTTACCTGGTCAAGACAGAGTGAGTGGTTTCCACTCTCAGGGTTATTGTGAGCTCCAAGGTGAAACAGTCCGTGTGATGCAGTCTCAGGCCAGAAGAGCGGGTTCTGGAGTCAGTCTCTCCCACGACGTCTCAGCAGCTGCCTTGTAGACGCTGGCATTGCTTCAAAGGAGTGAATGAGCCCAAGACCACTGGTTCCTACTGGGAACACAGCCTCCTGTACCACCCTGGGAAGATGACTGGGGGCCTGTGAGTTCACGGACAACAGAGTCAGAAGAGAATGCAGGCTTGATTGGTGGGGGTCTGTGTAAGTGGGTCCCTGGCAGTGAGACCAAGGTCATACACCAGCTTGAAGAAAAGTAAGTCAGGGTTCAGTGAGGAGAAGCATGTTTGCTGAGGATCTGCTTAAACTCACAGGGCATCTCTTCCTGTGGCTGCTGATTGTTCAGAGGTTTCCAGTTTAAAGTCGTTTTAACCCCTTCATCCTCAACCGCGAGCAGGCGTCAGAGTCCCCAGAGGCCTGGACGGAGCACAGAGTTTCTGATGACAAAGCGTCATGTCCACATGCAGAGAATCCCTGACCAGTGGCCACCTCTGCCTGTTGCACAGACATGGCCTCAAAGATGAACACTGACTCTCGCTGTGTCTCCGGCCACTCTCAGGAGGCATCCACTGCTGGATGCGTTGGAAAGAGCCGAGCACCCTGGGCTCCTGGTAATGGTGTGGACAGACCCGGACACTCCTGTGTGCATGTGTGTGCGTGTGTGTGCTTGGGGCTGGGGAACCGAGGGCCGGACACGCTCCATCAGCTGTGTGCTCCCGGGACTGCGATCGTGGGGTCCGTGCCGCACTCAGGCCGCCCACCGTCTGCCACTCAGCCCAGAGGACCAACAGTTCTGCTGACCCACGGAGCCCGCCCAGCCCAGCTCAACTGCTGTCCTGCTGTGGAGGACACCGACTTGACAAACAAATGGGTGAAACAGTGGAAAGGATGCTCTTCATTAGGAGAAGTAAGTGTAAGAGACGACATCTAGAGGCCTGTCCCCGTGAGGCTGTGCTGATCGGAGATTCACGAAGAGGCCTGTTGAGGACCCCACACCGGACTTGCAGCACAGACCACCAACTTAGCACTCAAGTGCACCACGGACTCCCGGGCAGACTGCTGGCCATCAGGACTCGTAGCGATCCAGCAAATTCAGAAACACCACAAGGAAGGAAGGACCAGGACAGCAGAGGGACGTGCCCAGGGTTTTCTGATGAAGATGGGGCTGCGGCTGCGAGCAGAGCCCCCACCCCAGCACACAGCCACGTTTCAGGCCACGTCACCTGGGCAGGGACGTGTTCAGAGGAAGGAGCGCTCATCTTTGAAAAGAGGTTCTTTCTTTCCATTAAAAAAGTTCACACTAGTGGAAAGAGTTTATTCAAATACATTTCATTACGTCACCTACAAAGCATTTGGGAGCAGAGGCCATTCAGGGCTGGAAACAAAGCGATTTCCTGTCGGTGCCATTAAGAGCTCCCATGACCGAGACCCCTACGGCTCACCCAGACCCAGGCCCACCCAGCAAGGGGAGGGGGAGGCATGGGCTGCTCTGGGGTGCGCCTCCCTCTCTCCTGTTTTGGTTTGCTGGGCTCAGATACATGCGGCAAACGGACCATTCTCACCTGGAACGCCCAGGTGCACCCTGAGAGCACTAAAGTCCATTCACAGTGGACACCAGGAAGCAGGCCACTGTCCTGGGGACCAGGCTCACTGACCCCTGGATCCCAAACCTGCCTTCCCCCCACAGGCTCCACACCTCTCAGGAAGAGAGCCGACGGGGTGGATGTCCTTGGGGTCACTTGAGTGTACAATTACATCTTAGATGATTCAGTAACATCGCCTTCCAAACGCCAACCAAATAAGTCACATTCACAACAAAAACCGTAAGAAACCAGGCTCTTGTATCCATTAAGAGTCTACATTTGTCCTTCAAAAATAATACCTAAGAAATACCATTTTTGAAAGTGATTCTACACTGTCTCTTGGAGAAAAGTTTAGATTACAAATGAAAATTAATCTCTCATCCTTTGTTTAGCTGAGCATACCTGTTTGGGGGGTGGGGGTGGCCTGGCCCCCTTGGGCTGTAATCTCAGGCTCCCCCAGTGATGCAGATTCCTCCTCAGCCTTCACAACCTCTGGACCCCTAACTTCTTCTTCCTCTTTGTCTCACAAATCCTGCCCCAAGTTCCACTGGGGTGTCCTAGTCCAGGGAGGCTGAAGAGAAAATTATCATCTGTCATCCAAATAGAAACCATCGCATGTAAGGACACAGACCCCGAGCGAGTCTCCTCAAGGACACAGGATCACACAGGAGAGTGGCCTCTGAGCGTGGACTGAGTGGGGGCCCTGGAACGAGACTCCAGAGGCTGCCCGTCTCTGAGAGAGGACCCAAGGGAGGGGTGACCCGGCAGAGTGGGCGAGCCCTTCACTGATCCTGGGAAGAAGTGGGGGGACAGAGTATGCTGTGCTCCAAGGGGATATGCTTGGCTTGATCCTTGATGGCACAGTGGGGTGACAGTGTGGTGATGCCGATGGGGGTCAAGACACCTCTGGGTGAGAAAAGTACTTGAATGAGCTGAACCTGCAGCAGGTCTCCAGGAGCAGAATAAGCTGTCCTTCGTGATCCATCCTGACCACTGCCCTGGGGCAGGTCATGCAGCTTGTCAAAGCCTCCGATCAGCATGTGAAGAAACTCACCTCCAGAGTTATGATAAAGCTAAATAATCTAGTTTTCGTAAAGCCCTCAGAGATGAAAGGCACCAGAGAAATGCAAATTATTATTTTACTAGGAGATGCCCTCAATAGAAGGGAAAGTAAAATTCTCCCTTTGATAGAAGTCCACTTCAGCTGATGGAGAGCTCTGTGCTCCTGGCCAGGGACCAGGACATCCGGCTCCCCAGATAACCGTCTCCCCCCGGCCCCACACTGTTCCCCTGTTCATCTGTTCTACCTGGGAACCATTGCTGGTCGTTTCTCTGTGGGGTGAGGCCTCCTTTCCATCTGACATTCCTCAGCAAACTGAACAAAATGAGTGATAAACCCCCAAAGAGGAGTGATATATCTTGATTACAGCAATTACACTTTATGAGCAGGCTTTTTAATAAAAAGAAACAGGCATCAAGATTTTAAGTTCAAAAGACAGTGAATGTGCTCATGGCAGTGACTTTAGCTGGCACCCAGCTTTTAAAGCAGGGAACTGGTCTTTTACCTAGGATGTTTCAGTGGGCTGCCCTCCCTGGTAAAAACGGTGGTCCCCTGTTTCACTCCAATAAACAAGATCAGAAACCCACACTGCAGTTCCCACAACCAGCAAGCAGGTCCGCAGGCTCTGATCAGTCAGTGACCAAATGAGGGAGAAAATCTAAGTGCCTGTCCACCTTGGAGTGCGACCAAGTGGGAAGGAGCCCCCAGCTCCTGCAGCTCCTACTTCTCATGTCTGTCAGTGACCACACTTGCTTTAAATCTGCATCATGGCTCCACAAAGAATCTTCATGATATTTGCTGTAGTAGGTAGTCTGGGGGGAAACACATTTACTTTTTAAAATTGGATTTTCTGAGTTATTTTTATTTATTTGGACCATAGAACAAATGTTTGGTTAAGGATTATTTAGAAAAAAATACATGTGACCCCATGCATATATGTGTGTGTGTGTGTGTGTGTGTGTGTATGTATGTGTATATATGTATGTATGCATATATATACTTATATATACATATAAATATATATATTAAAGAATCCCAGGGATAAAAAGATGAAGGCAACCTTGACAAGCACACTGAATGATACAAATTGTCTTAGTCTATTAGGGCTGCTACAAAACAGGACCACAGACTGGCTTACAAACAACAGAGTTTCTGTCTCACAGAGCTGCAGGAGCGAGTCTGTGATCCAGGGGTCACATGGTCAGCTGTTGGGGCAGCCCTTCTCTGGCTGCTGATGGTCATTTGTCCTGTGTCTCCCGTGTCTTCACAGGCTGAAGAGCTCTTTGGGATCCCTTTTACAAGGACACTAATGCTACCATGGAAGCTCCACCCTCATGACCTTGTCACCTCCCAACAACCTCACGATGGGGTTAGATTTCCGTGTGCGAATTCTGGACACAGACATTCAATCCACTGCACAAATGCTGTGACCCAGTATAAAGACATGCTATTTTAAGAATCTACTTGTCCCAGACTTGGGAGGCAGAGTGGGCTGTGAAGGAATGGACACTGGCTTAGAATCTGGGTTGCCACTGTCGTGAGATGGGCTTGGCAGATTACAGAGGCAGCCCAGCCTCACTTTCCTCACTGCCCAGACCCACACAGTCTCCAGTGTAAAATGCACAGTGAGGTACGTGGTGCCAAGCAGACAGTGGACAGACGCTACCACCCCTTGATTTTCTATCAGGATGAGAGAAGGAGAACTGCAGACACTGCTGAATACCTGTGAACTATTTTATGAGAATGTCTCATATTTGTCAGAGCCTGTATTGGTCTGTGGCACCCGAGGACGTTTATTCCAGGCATTCCTGAAGTTGGGAGTTTAGGATCGATCCGAGAAATGTTAAGGTAATTACCAGACATGGTGTTTCATTAGGAAAGTTAGTTATTAAACATATGCTGTTTATAATATGGATGATAAAAGTCAGAGTGCCAAGGAGTTAAGAGTTCCACTTTTTGCTTATAACATTAAATTTTATTTTACCTGGGTACCTTATACGTAAAGGGCACAAATATGCCTAGAACTACCTTATGTCTGTATAGTTCTTACCATAAAGTTTCTCAAGGCTTATAATTTAATCTTACCCTAAGAGCACCACTGTGATTTGAAGGGAGAGTTTTAGGATGAGGAAACGTAGATTCAGGAAGGTTAAATGATTTTGAAGGACTGATGGGCAAGTTGGGGGCACTGCTGGCCCCAACAGTGGGAAACTATGAGAGCTTGCACACCATCTTTACAGGGGTGTGCAGGGGCCTTTGCAGGCCCCTCTGAGGAGAGCATAGCATCTCCAGGGAAGGCGAGGGGCCCTTGGAGGACAGATGGAAGATGGCAGTTGGTGACAGGGTCTCTCTAGGGGTGGGGCCCCCTTCTAGGCTCCTCTCTGGTGACAAGAGTCAGTCTTCCCAGTAGTGAACGTCCCGGGAGGGGACCTGTGACCCCGAGTTCCTGCGGAGGCTCCATGCTCAGGCAGATGTGGAGGTTCAGAGGCAGCCTCACCCACCCCGTATTTGCTGTTTTTCACGTGCTTTTGGATGAGTACGGAGAGCGTAACTGCTGGGGCACAGAGTAGGTTTTGTAGTTTGCGGTTCGGTTGGAGACCGCCAAACTGTCTCCCAAAGTGGCTGTATGGTTTCACATCACACCAGCAATGAGTGAAGATTCAACTGTCCTAAAAATCCTCTGTGCTCTGTCTATTCATCATGCCCTCCCTTCTAACCCCTGGCAACCACGCATCTTTTTACTGCCTCTTTAGCTTTGATTTTCCCAGAAATGTCAAAGAGTTGGAATAATGCACACGTATGTGTCTGTGACTGTGCGTGCATCGATGCATGTGTGAGTACGTGCCTGTGTAGCTCCATTTACTTGTTGCAATCACTGAGGATGCAGGAGGCTTTGGTGGGTCATGGAACTCGCCATGGGCTGCAGCACTGGCAGAACCAAGGTGTGAAGCCAGCTCATCGCCCAAACTCCTACTGGATAGAATGACCCAGACACGTCCCGTGTTTTTCCAGGGAGGGGAGGGCCCAGGGTGAGGTATCATGTGGACTGTGTGTTCTGATCTTGCCCTGGGCTCTGGCCTGGCCAGTTGTGCTTGGTTTTTCATCCAGTATTGAAGGAGACCACCGCTTACAAGCAAACTTGCTTTCAGTTGCCTGTGCGGGGGTGGAAGTGCTCCGGGGGCAGAGAGTGGTGTGCCTGTGAAGTGCCCCCACCTGGACTCGCCTGCAGCACCCCCACCATCTCCCCCAGCCCTGTCCACTCATTACTGCCCATTATAAGATGGAAGCAGTCCAGCCTCCATTGAACAGTGAGCACCCTGCCGTCCACATGGGCACAGGATGGCTGAGCACGAGCTGGCGAGTGTGTTTTCCTGTCCACCCCCCTGTGACTGGAATGACTAGTAAGAGCAACATGAAAGTAAAATGGTCTCAAGCCTGAAACACTTGGGGAAGGATCACTTCAAGTCCGCCTTTCATCACTCAGCTGAGACTAAATTATGCTGTCAAAACGCCGTATTACTTCAAATTAGCCAAATTAATTAATCTAAGTCAGTCCTTGGCAGTATTAATCATATGTTTGAGAATTTCATGAGAGAAAGAACATGACTTTTTCAGCTTACTATGTGCAGACGAGCCTCCCTAACAGGTGGCTTCTCTTCTGCTCCAGGCTGGTGTTTTACAAACTCTGCAGACACAGAGAACAGACTTATGGACCTGGGGGTGCGGGAGTTGGGGGGAAGGAGAGAGAAGCATGGAAACATATACATTACCACATGTAAAATAAGATAGCCAGTGGGAGTCTGTTGTAAGACTCAGGGAACTACAACCAGGGCTCTGTAACAACCTAGAGGGGTGGGATGGGGAGAGAGGTGGGAAGGAGGCTCAAAAAGAAGGGGACATATGTACACCTATGGTTGATTCATGTTGATGTATGGCAGAAACCAACACAATTCTGTAAAGCAATCATCCTTCAATTAAAAAATAAATAAATTCAAAATAAAAACAAAAGCTCTGCAGAAGTAGAATTCCCTCAAATACATTAATACTGAGTTTCACAGTTTCTCCTGTCACTTTGTATTTGAAAATAACTACTTTCCTTCTCTTAAGATTGTAAGAAATTAAGCGATGTTTCGTTTTTCTGTTTTTTTTTTTTAAGCACTCAAATGTGTTAAAATAGACTGGCTTGTGCACATTCCATTTCCATGATAATTCTTTTTTAAATACCAGATTTCTGTTGGACCTGTGTATGGACCTTAGAATTCTGGGTGCTCCTGAGGGCGCCCCACCCCGGATGAAGGCGATGTGAATCACACCAACGCCTCCTCCTGAGTCCGCACTCATTGTCATGGATGAACCAGGAAAAGGGGGCTCTTCTTGATCACTTCCGGGTCAGGCACACTGCCCCTACGTCGTCAGTCTATTCCTCACAGTTCATCAGAAAGTATAATCTGTGGAAAAACACTGGTGACGTGTAACGGTTCAATAGCGGTGGTGCCATGAGCAGGCGCCTGCGTGACCGGGGCTCCGTGATCACCGCCATCTTACAGACTGGAAGACTGAGGCTACGTGCCCAGGCTCACAGCAGTTCCACCATGGCTGAATGAGGCGATAATTAGGGAAAGACAGAAGAAGTGCTCCAACATCTGCTGCTGCTCCTAAAGTGAATTTCTAAGTCATCAGGTAAAATTGTCTCCCCTCCAGCAGGCTCGGTCCTTCGCAGAGCGCAGAACCAAGGCCTGTGCGGCTTGCACGCCCCCCGCAAGGCCTGGCGAGGGCGGGGCGTGAGGAGGCGGCGGGCGGAAACAACCCTGGGGCCGCACAGGAATCCCCGTGGCTCCGGTGGGGCCTCTGGACCCCGGGCCTCTTCCTGGTACAGCTGCCATCATGGGCTCAAGTCTCCAGACCTCAGTTAACTCAGCACACAAGGAGCTGACTTAGAAACCTGCCGAGCCCGAGGTTCCAGTCAGGTGGGGCCTGAGGAGAGGGGATGGGTCCGTATCCTCTGCTGTCACTTTACCCAGACGTTCTCACTCACGTGACATGGGCGATAAAACGACAGCCGTGATCACTGGTGAGGCCGGCGAGAACAGCGCAAATTCCCCTGGCATGTTTCCTAGAAATGGCCCACTCTCACTTCTTGTTTGCCTCTGCACCTCCATGTTCAGGCTAAGACCCAGCCATAAGTGGAAAAATACTGTGAGAAGGGGGCCCTTGTGGTCTTTTGGGCCCAACTGGATACAGAAAGTACAGAATAGCAGCGAAAACATGTTTACACAGTTTTCTGGGCAGGTATCTGTGTCTCCCTGAAAGTAGGAGGGTGATGTTTACTGAAAGCTTTGAAATTATCCTCAAAGGACTGACCCACACCAGGTTTCTCAAAATTGGTTCGGCTACCACCCAAGCAGTTCCTGTCTTACTCTGGAAGCCAGAAAAGGCGGCCTGGGCCTTTGTCTCCAGAGGCCCCGGCAGGCATTTCTGGGAGGCAGTGGGAAGGGGGAGCCCACGGAAATCTTTGTTGAGAAGCAAATCTGGCGGTCCCCCCACCCCCATGGTCAATATTCCTCTGGGCAATGACCAGATTATGAAATCTGTAAATATCAAAAAGTATTCTGGGATTTTGTGCCTTGGGAGGACCCCCAGGCAGGTGGGACTCAGAGTGGCCACAGACGGAGTCACCCTGACAAAGCCGCACCCCTCTGTCCTCAGTCCCCCTTCTCTCAGTAACCATTCTGTTTTATCACAACCAGCTCAGAACACCTACAAGTCTTCCTGGGGCGACCCCACATCTCCTTGGTTATTTCTGGTATTCATTCTGACCTCGACATAGGAGTCACTTTCTGTTCTGTGTTATCTTGTTCTTATTTGAGTCATGCTTCAGGTATATTTTTGATGAAAATACCAGCTGCAGATGTTGGTCTGGCATTAAGTCTCTGCTCTGTTAACTCTGCTTTATAACCCAAGGCGAGCATTCCAGAGTTGTGCACAGAACACACGCTTCCTGAAGAAATGATGAACCACATAATTTTTTGGCAAAATCATGCTTTCACTTGGAATTCATTGGAATCATAATGATACCAATATTTTGAAAAAACATGTCAACAATTTGAGAACTCTTTAGAGATGAGACTCATGTGGACCCCCAGCTGAAACTGAGATTGGCAGTGACAACAGACACACAAAGAGGGACTGAGTGTGCTTTTCTCTAAAGGTACCGGAACCACAGTAAATTCAGGCTACCTAAAGAACAAGCACGAAAATAATGTGACGTTTATGAACGATCCCTGAAGCTGGCCCACACTTTTCACTCTCAAGCTCACATTTCATTAGATGATACTGCTTTATCTATTTTAATAGCTATATATTCAGTGGCTTCATAAATCTTATTCCTGTGTATCTCACTGATTTTACTAACTATCTGTGAAAGGTAATTTAATGATTCCTGGGTTATAGGAATAAAGAGCTAGTATCCCCACCACACCATGAAGAATTTTACATTAGATCACTCTTCTTTCGGACAACAACACATCTGAAAGCTAGGATGATATCTGTGCTGTATACACAGACAATGTACACACACTGTCACACACTACATACACACGATACACACGCTGTCATGCATTATACACACACACTATATACGCTGTCACACACTATACACACACTGTCACACACTATACACACACACACTAAACACATGCTGTCACACATTATACACACACAATCAGTTCAGTTCAGTCACTCAGTCGTGTCCGACTCTTTGCAACCCCATGAATCGCAGCATGCCAGGCCTCCCTGTCCATCATCAACTCCCAGAGTTTACTCAAACTCATGTCCATTGAGTTGGTGATGCCATCCAGCCATCTCATCCTCTGTCATCCCCTTCTCCTCTTGCCCCCAATCCTTCCCAGTACCAGGGTCTTTTCCAGTGAGTCAACTCTTTGCATGAGGTGGCCAAAGTATTGGAGTTTCAGCTTCAACATCAGACCTTCCAATGAACACCCAGGACTGATCTCCTTTAGGATGGACTGGTTGGATATCTTTGCAGTCTGAGGGACTCTCAAGAGTCTTCTCCAACACCACAGTTCAGAAGCATCAGTTCTTTGGTGCTCACCTTTCTTCACACACACAATACACATGCTGTCACACACTATACACATGCTGTCACACACTATACACTATACACAGCCACACATTATACACATGCTGTCACAGATACACTGTCACACTAAACACACACTGTACACATGCTGTCACACACTATACACACTATACACAAGTTGTCACACATTATACACAGACACACTATACACACACTGTCACACAGTATACACATGCTGTCACACATTATACATGGTATCACACACTAAACACACACACTATACACACACTGTCACAGACTGTACACATGCTGTCACACATTATACACACACTACACACAGTCACACACTAAAACATACACACTATACACACACTGTCACACACTAAATACACCTACACAATACCCATGCTGTCACACATTATACACACTATACACGTGCTGTCACACACTATACACATGCTGTCACACACTATACACACACGATACACATGCACACTATACACATGCTGTCACACATTATACACACTATGCATGCTGTCACATGCTATACACATGCTGTCTACTACACACACACACTATACACACACTGTCACATACTATATACATGCTATCACATTATACACACACTGTCACACATTATACACACACTGTACACACGGTCACACACTATACACACACACATTATACACATGCTGTCACACACTATATACACACTGTCACACGCTATACACATGCTGTCATGTACTGTACACATGCTGTCACACACTATAAACACACACTATACACACGCTGTCACATACTATACACACACACTATGCACATGCTGTCACACATACACATGCTGTCACACATACTATATACATGCTGTCACACACTATACACACACTATATACACACACACTGTACACACTCTGTACAACCCCTTTCCAAGGCTGAGGAATTCTCCACTGTGTGAGTTTCATGGAGAGGCAAAGCCAACCTTCCACTAAAGAAGACCCAAAGTCTGCATCTACCCTTTCTCCACATCACCCTTCCCCTAAACCAGGAACAGATGAGGCATTATACAATCCATTTGACACTTTGCATATGGAGCTAGTGTTATGGGTTAAACTGTGTCTGCCACCCAGTCCATAGGCTTACATCCACATCACCCTTCCCCTAAACCAGGAACAGATGAGGCATTATACAATCCATTTGACACTTTGCATATGGAGCTAGTGTTATGGGTTAAACTGTGTCTGCCACCCAGTCCATAGGCTTACATCCTAGGTTCAGTATCTTGGATGGACTTTATTTGGAGGTACGATCACTAGAGAAGTAATTAATGAAAACAAGGCTGTTATGATGGGCCTCAGTCCAACATGACTGATGTCCTTATGAAAATGGGCAATCTGGACATGGACAGGCACAGAGGGAAGAGCTGTCTACAGCGTCCACAAGCCAAGAAGCCCGGCCTGGACAGATTCTCTCTCAGCCTCAGAAAATGGACCACCTCCGAGGCTCTGGCTGCTCTTGCCTACTTTCTAGCCAACCAGTGGCCCTTCAAAATTTATTATCTTCTTAAACCATTCAGAGTCTGCTGGTTGAAACTAACCACCTTGATGGATATGGAAACTGGTACCAAGGGTGGTTATTCAGCCTGGAGCCTGCAGAGAAATTTGGCAGAAAGCATAAAAATGCAACTGGTATCAAGGGATTTTTAAAGCAGAGAACTCTAGTTCCCCTTCCTCACAGAAGACTTCTGGCACCAAATGTGTGTGTTTTTTTTTTCCCCTCACACCAGCTAATTCACCAACTGTCCAGATACCAGCCAGGCATCTACTGTTCAATTTGATTATGACACTAAGTACATGGATGCAGTGATGATCGAGCAGGTAAAGGGCCAGTTCTGCACAATCCCCCACTTCAGATGTCTCATGCACTACAAGGTTGTCCCCTGGGCTTCTGAGTGACTGGTTATAATCTGGATATTCCTACAACCCCCTTCTCGGGCTCTGGAATTTGCTACAAGAGTTCACGGAATTGAAGGAAACATATGTACCAGTTTACTATAAAGGATGTGATAAGGGTCCAGATGAAGGGCCAGATTAACAGGTACATAAGGAAAGGTCCAGAGGGTCCCAAGTGCAAGGTTTTCTGTCCCCAAGGAGTTGGAATAGGTCACCCTTCCAGAGTGGATGTGTCCACCAACCCAGAAGTTCTTCGGGCCCCTTTCTTGAGGGTTTCTGTGGAGGTTCCGTTATGTAGGTATGATTGGATGGATTGTTGGCCGCTGGTGGTTCACTTACCCTCCAGCCCTCTTCCCCTCCCCCAAGGCTGGGATCAGGGAGAGCTCCAGTCGTCTAATCACAGGCTGCTTCCCCCTGGAGACTGTCCTCAACCTTCAGTGCTCCCAGAAATCACCTCAGCACAAACACAGGGGCTTCTTACAGAGAACAAGATGCTTCTCTCACCTTCATCACTACAGAGCCATTTCAACACCTGGGCACAAAAAGCACAAAAGCAAATGTAACCAAAGATGCTGTCATGGCTTTTTCCACTGAGGCAATCACAGGGGTTTGTGGAGCTCTGGGACAGAATACATATGTCTTCTTGTGTCACAGCATCGTAGGTATGAACTCAGTAACCCCTGATGTGCAGAGACAGAACAGCTCAGAAAATGGTGCCTGGGTTTTGCCCAGAATGGAGTGTCCCTTGATGGCCTCACTTTGGGACACTCAGCTGCTGCTACTGTAGAACTGATTGAGGCATGAGGAATTCAAGGATACTGGGATAGATGGCTGACTGCGTGCACTTGGAGACTGATGGAAACAAGCCCAAATCTTTGCATCTTTACTTGAGGAAACTCCTGAGATTCTAGTGTCTGTGCTTAAAGAGCATCTTTTCTCTTGTAGCTGCACAGCTGTGATGACTCAAAAGCAAAAGCACACTTTCACTTGGCTGATATTACATTACAGTGCTTGATAAATGCACAATTGACCTATGTATTCTTTTGTACAGGAGCTGAGGTGGAATTACGCCTGGGTATTTAAGTGTCCCATGCCCTCAGGCTCCATTGAGCCTGCCTCACCACCACACCAGTCTTCCTCCCTTCTCTGATAAGACTTGCAACCAAATGTACATCAGCTTGTGATTGGATAAACGAAATGAGCGAATATTCATATAATGAAACATTTTGTTGTTGTTTAGTTGCTCAGTTGCATCAGATTCTTTTGCCGCCCCGTGGACTGTAGCCCTCCAGGCTCCTCTGTTCATGGGATTGCCCAGGCAAGAATACTGGAGTGGGTTGCCATTTCTTTCTCCAGGGGATCTTCCCGACCAAGGGATCAAACCCACATCTCCTGCATTGACAGATGGATTCTTTACCAATGAGTCACCAGCGAAGTCCAGTGAAATGCAATTCAGCAATAAAAAATGAACTACATATACATGCTACAACTTGGATGAACCTTAAAAACATTATGTAAGGAAAAGCTGGTTTTAGAAAAGGCAGAGGAACCAGAGATCAAATTGCCAACATCCGATGGATCATCAAAAAGGCAAGAGAGTTCCAGAAAAACATCTATTTCTGCTTTATTGACTATGCCAAAGCCTTTGACTCTGTGAATCACAATAAACTGTGGAAAATTCTGAAAGAGATGGCAATACTAGACCACCTGACCTGCCTCTTGAGAAACCTGTATGCAGGTCAGGAAGCAACAGATAGAACTGGACATGGAACAACAGACTGGTTCCAAATAGGAAAAGGAGTCTGTCAAGGCTGTATATTGTCACCCTGCTTATTTAACTTATATGCAGAGTACATCAAGAGAAACGCTGGGCTGGAGGAAGCACAAGCTGGAATCAAGATTGCCGGGAGAAATTTCAATAACCTCAGATATGCAGATGACACCAGCCTTATGGCAGAAAGTGAAGAAGAACTAAATAGCCTCTTGATGAAAGTGAAAGAGGAGAGTGAAAAAGTTGGCTTAAAGCTCAACCTTCAGAAAACTTAAGATCATGGCATCTGGTCCCATCACTTCATGGGAAATAGATGGGGAAACAGTGGAAACAGTGAGACACTTTATTTTTCTGGGCTCCAAAATCATTGCAGGTGGTGATTGCAGCCATGAAATTAAAAGACGCTTACTCCTTGGAAGGAAGGTTATGACCAACCTAGACAGCATATTAAAAAGCAGAGACATTACTTTGTCAACAAAGGTCCGTCTCGTCAAGGCTATGGTTTTTCAAGTGGTCATATATGGATGTGAGAGTTGGACTATAAAGAAAGCTGAGCACTGAAGAACTGATCCTTTTGAACTGTGGTGTTGGAAAAGACTCTTGAGAGTCCCTTGGACTGCAAGGAGATCCAACCAGTCCATCCTAAAGGAGATCAGTCCTGGTTGTCCATTGGAAGGACTGATGTTGAAGCTGAAACTCCAATACTTTGGCCACCTGATGCGAAGAGCTGACTCATTTGAAAAGACCCTGATGCTGGGAAAGATTGAGGGCAGGAGGAGAAGGGGATGACAGAGGATGAGATGGTTGGATGGCATCACTGACTCAATGGACATGGGTTTGGGTGAACTCCAGGAGTTGGTGATGGAAAGGGAGGCCTGACATGCTGCAGTTCATGGGGTCACAAAGAGTTGGACGCGACTGAGTGAATGAACTGAGCTGAAGGAAAAGACTCCAGACACAGAAGACCACATAGTATATAATTCTCTTTATATGAAATATCCAAGAAAGGGAAAATCAATAGAGACAGTAGATTCCCAAGAACAAAACTGCAAGTGTCATACTTCCTGATTTCAAGCTATACTACAAAGCTACAGTAATCAAAAAATATGGTACTGGCACAAAAATAGGCATACAGAACAATAGATCAGAATTGAGAGTCTGAAAATTAATCCACACGTATTTAGACAATTAACTTACAACAAAGGAGCAAAGGACATACTATAGAGACAAGACATCTCTTCAATAAACAGTGTTGGGAAAAATCAAAAGCCACCTGTAAAAGAATGCAACTAGACCACTACCATACACCACACACAATTAACTCAAAATGGATTAAGATCTGAATATAAGACCTGAAACCACAAAATTACCAGACAAAAACATGAGGGGTAACCACATTGACACTGGTTACAGCAATGTTTTTGGGGCTCTGACTCCACACAACAAAAGCAAAAATTAACAAATGGTACCACATCAAACTAAAAAAGCTTCTGCACATTGTGAAAAAAAACCATCATCAAAACAAAAACTGCTTACTGAATGGGGGAAGATATTTGCAAATCATATAACCAATAAGGGAATAATATCTAAAATATATAAAGAACTCAAACAACTCAACAACAACAAAACAAACAACCTGATTTAAAAAACGAGCAGAGGACCTGACTAGACATTTTTTTCAGAGAAGACATAGAGATGGCTAACAGGTACGCGAAAAAACACGCAAAACCCCTAGTCATCTGGGAAATGCAAATCAAAACAATATCACCTCATACCTGTTAGAATGGCAGTCGTCAAAAAGCCCACAGATAACAGAGATTGGAGAAAAGGGAACCCACATATACCATTGGTGGGAATGTAAATCAGTGCCACCACTATGGGAAACAGTATGGAGATGTTTCAAAAAATTAAGAATAGAACTATTCAACTCTGAGCATTTATCTGAAGAACACAAAAACACCAATTTGAAAAGATACATGCACCCCAAGGCTTACTACAAAATTACTAACAATAGCTAAGACATTGAAATAATGTAAGTGTCTAAAAACAGATGACTGGATAAAGAAGATGTGAATATATATATATGTATCACACTCCCTGATTTCAAGCTATACTACAAAGCTACACTAATAAAAACAATATGGTACTGGCACAAAAACAGACGTATATATATAATATATATATATAGTAATATATATAATGGAATACTACTCAGCCATGAAAAGAATGAAATCTTTCTATTTGCAACAACATGGGTGAGCCATGAGGGTATTATGCTTGGTAAAGTAAGTCATATGGAGAAAGACAAATACCATATGATTTCACTTATATGTGGAATCTAAAGAAACCCAAAGCAAACAAAATAAAACAAACTCAAAGATACAGAGGACAGATGAGTGATTACCAGAGGGGGAGGGGATTGGAGGATAAGTGAATGGGTGAAGTGTGTGAACCACATGGGCTGGAGAACAATAAGAGCTGTGGTGCTGATGACACTGCTGTGTGCACAAATGTAGAACCAGAGTACTGGACACCTGAAACTTATATAATAAAAAGAATAATGAGACAGTAAAGTTTATGTTATGTGTATCTTACCATGTTTAAAAACGTAAACATTTCTAAAAGGAAAATAGTTTCCTGGTGCACGGAGTTGGGGGTGGGAATGAGGAGTAGGGTACATGAGTGAGTCTAAAACTGCACTGTGAGGACGGCTTCACAACCCTGTAAATTCACTAAAAATCACTGAACAGCACAGTTAAAATGAGTGAGTTTTATGGTATGTAAATTAGACCTCCCCATAAAACTGTTAAAAAAACTGGACTTCCAAATAATACAACTTTTATCTATTAGAAGAATAAATAAAACCTAAGTTGTTTTAAACAATGTATCACAAAGGGATAAAATACATAATCTGTCTAATTCTAGTTGATTATATTTCAATAGGATAGCTGTTTGGACTAATGTAACAAAATAAAAAGAACATCTTTATTCAAGCCATTGAAACAGAAATAAATTTTTAAAGAAAAATCACACTGTGATTTTTTTTTTTAAACAATAGTTTTGTAGATATCTTAAATCTTTAACAATTAGGTTAGAAAAAATTGCTTTCTCTAAGACTTCATTGAATCAGATCTATTAGTTTGGTCACATAAATGTCAGTACATAGCAGTCTTTTACTAATTAATTATTCACCCTAAAGTCTACTAGCAAATATTTACCACTTACAGCCTAATTAAAATTGAACCGAGGTTACTATTAAATAGAGGTCACTCTAAAGCTCTTCTCAAGAGAAATATAGGCTCATTTATAGGAGAATCACCAAGGAAATCCCACTCAGGAGGGTAGTTATTCAGAAGTCGATAAGAAATTCAAGGACACAGCATTCAATCCTCACAAGTCTATTGTTGTTCCTTTTAATCAAGTACCAGATTCATTGAAGCTGGGTGATGACATGTATCTGGCAAGAGGAAGGCAGGTTTTCAGGGAGCAATGAGGAAGTCAAAAACTAGATCATGGCATCTGGTCCTATCACTTCATGGCAAACAGATGGGAAAAAGGAAAGAGTGGTAGATTTTATTTCTTGGGCTCCAAAATCACTGCGGATGGTGTCTGTAGCCATGAAATTAAGACACTTACTCCTTGGTATAAAAGCTATGACAAACCTAGAGAGTGGATTAAAAAGCAGAAAAATCACTTTGCCGGCAAACGTCCGTATAGTTGAAGCTATGGTTTTTCCAGTAGTCATGTATGGATGTGAGAGTAGGACCATTAAGAAGACTGAACACTGAAGAATTGATGCTTTTGAACTGTGGTGATGGAGAAGACACTTAAGAGTCCCTTGGGAAGCAGGGAGATCAAGTCAGTCAATCCTAAAGGGAATCAACCTTGTATAGTCATTGGAAGGACTGAAGCTGAAGCTCGAATACTTTGTCCACTGGATGCAAAGAGCTGACTCACTGGAAAAGACCCTGATGCTGGGATTGATGGCAGGAGAAGGGGGTGGTAAGGATGAGAATGGTTACATAGCTCATAGACAGACTCAATGGACATGAATTTGTGCAAACTCTAGGAGATAGTGAAGGACAGAGGAGCCTGGTGTGCTGCAGTTCATGGGGTCGCAAAGAGCCAGACACAACTTAGTGAATGAACAACAACAAAGAGTAAGTCAACTCTTCACCACAGAGCAGTACGACTGAGTAAGTGTAAAGAATGCCATTGTCTTTGGGGCGGGTGTCTCTCCCCGTTTAGCACAGCTCCTTGAGAAAGTCACAGACAAATAAGAGGACCACTTTCTGGTTTTATGATGTGAGGTCGTCTGCCCCTTGGAACTGTAGCCGGACTCTGGACTGAACTCGGGGCTCTCGGAGGGAAACCGTCATAAGACCTGGCCTTTCATCACTCAGGGAGACAAGAGGAGCTTTAGTTGTTCTTTCTTCTACTTTACTATGTGAAGTGAAAGTCGCTCAGTCGTGTCCGACTCTTTGCTACCCGATGGGACTATACAGTCCATGGGATTCTCCAGGCCAGAATACTGGAGTGGGTAGCTGTCCCCTTCTCTAGGGGATCTTCCCAAACCAGAGATCGAACCAAGGTCTCCCACATTGCAGGCAGATTCTTTACCAGCTGAGCCACTAGAGAAGCCCACTTTACCATGTAAATGTCTGCAATTCTGTCTAGACTCTGCCATCACTTTGTGCTGCCCTGTGCACCTGTGAGTTTGCTAATTGTTTTATAATACGTTACTCCTTGTCTCATCTATACTGGTGCATAGAGGGCTTTCATTGGTAGGATTATCTTATTTCCACAACACTACGTATTGATATTAGAGGGAAAAGTGTCAATGTTTCAACAAAAGTAGAGACACTTAGTATTTCTTTTCTGGCAAGATATTGAACTTCCCTCTCAATTCACACTGTCAGTGCTCTTCGGGGTGTGCCCTCTGACCCCCCACCCTGTGAGTGTCACCCACTCGACCTCCCAGGGTCTCCCCACATGACCACAGGGCATCTTCTTGGAGGAGGCTGTTCAGTTCAGTCGCTCAGTCGTGTCTGACTCTTTGCACCGCCACGAACCGCAGCACACCAGGCCTCCCTGTCCATCACCAACTCCTGTAGTCCACCCAAACCCATGTCCATTGAGTCGGTGATGCCATCCAACCATCTCATCCTCTGTCATCCCCTTCTCCTCCTGCCCTCAATCTTTCCCAGCATCAGGATCTTTTCAAATGAGTCAGCTCTTCGCATCAGGTGGCCAAAGTATTGGAGTTTCAGCTTCAACATCAGTCCTTCCAGTGGACATCCAGGACTGATTTCCTTTAGGATGGACTGGTTGGATCTCCTTGCAGTCCAAGGGACTCTCAAGAGTCTTCTGCAACACCACAGTTCAAAAGGATCAGTTCTTCAGTGCTCAGCTTTCTTTATAGTCCAACTGGAGTCCAACTGGAGGAAGTTGTACTCACATCTAAACAAAGGTTGGAATATCAACGTGCTAAGGGAGGGGAGTGGAAGTTTCCCAACTATTAGCCAGTGATTATGTTCCTTCTTCCTTCCTGAAACACAGTCTCATAAAAGGCAAAGTCTTATTTAAGTTCTAACTCTTGTCTTTATATACTAGTCACTCATTGAAAAGGAGTCTCAATTAAAAATAACCTTAAAAATTCAAAATAAGGAGCACCAAAAACTTCTAAAAGCTCATATTTCACTGTAGACACAATGCATGGTGCAGAAAGACTACTAGGAAGGGGAGTATGAGACAGGAAGACATCTGGAGAACTTAAGAGAGGAAGAGACACTTTCAGGAACTTTACTGTGTAGTAAACAGTGATCAGGCTTCCTCAGTGGCTCAGCAGTAAAGAGCCTGCCTGCCAATGCTGGAGACATGGGTTCGATCCCTGGGTTGGGAGGATCCCCTGGAGGAGGGCATGGCAACCCACTCCAGTATTCTTGCCTGGAGAATCCCCATGGACAGAGGAGCCTGGCAGGCTACAGACCACGGGATCGCAAAGAGCTGGACACAACTGAGCAACTAAACAACAACAGCTAGTGATCATGGGAGAAAACCAAGACAGTCTGTCAATCAAGACAAAATGAACAGCCCATGTTTTGCCATCAAACCTCAACATGAAAAAACATACTTTGGGTGAATGTATTAGTTTCCTATCGCTGCTGTAACAGTTTACCACAAATTTATTGGCAGAAAACAGCACACGTTTACCGCCATGTGATTCTGGAATTCAGAATGTGGCACAGGTCTCACTGGGCTGAAGCCAAGGTGCTGAACTGCAGGTCTGCGCTCTTCCTAAAGGTCCGGAGGGGATCGCATTTCCTCACATCTTCTGTTCATTTACAGTGGTGCTGCCAAGCCACATCGAGTCAGGTTGTCCAGTATATATGTATGTGTGTATGTGTATATATTCCCTGCATGTACAGCCAGCCACCCGCCAAGCACTCAACTCTGTGAACCCCTTGTTAACATACTATATGTACCATCTAAGACCCCCTCCAAAGGGAAATAATTCAAGACAGACACCTCCAAGTATGTGTGTGAAGTTTCTTCTCATTTGGCGTTTGCTGGTTTGCATTTTCTGCTCTTTTCACGTTGAGTTTGATGTGAGGTGTGTGACGCTGCCTCATGGCACAGGCTCTGGGGTCAGATCTGCTGATGTGAAGCTCACCTTTGCACCCACTGAGTGGACTTGGGGAAGTTAACCATCCTGCCTGGGCCTCAGCTTCCTCTCCTGCTAAACAGGGCAATAATGGCACAACCGTCAAAACCCAGTGAAGCTGACCTCCACCCCGCATACTCCAGTTCAGCTGGTGGAGGCTGCTGGCAGGACATCAGGACTCCCTGACGCCTCCACCCACGACCCAGGAGAGGTTTTCCCTCAGCTGAGTTTGGCGACTAGAGATGAGCCTCCTCCCACTTGTGCCCATCACCCTCCCCCCACTACATCTGGGTTTTTTTAAATAGCTTGTGTTTTTATCCAAGTGAGACACACACTGAATCAGAATTGGTGATTTTTAGTGGTCTCTTCTTGCTAATTTTATAGAAAGAGGAAACAACCACTTAGGATAAAAGTTAAATACCAATAGTACATTATTGCAATGTAATAAACCATTTACTTCTGATGCAATCGCCTCTAATAAGACTCTCACTGTTAGGGAATGGCTCAACACCTGAAAACTGTGTCTTCTAATGGGCTCCTCAGGACAGATAAATCTGATTACTATATGCCTATTTTTTTTTTACAGGTATTTTGAAACTGCGTTGTTGCTCTTGACCTGACATTAAAGCACATTCCAAGTAAGATTTTTAAGTGAATGAGCACAGAACACAATACTGAGATTGACTTTGGACATTCCTAATTGTTTTGAGTTTACTGGGCTATTTCCCTTCATTCGAATGTACTAGAAAATTATTTGTGTATTATTGTATACATGGAGCATATACGCCTGGATGCTGAGCCCGTCCTGGGTATGACAAAACGTCCCTTTCTTGTGACAAGTCGTGATGAGGCTGCATAATCCTTACTGAGCAAAATGGAATAAAAGAAACTCAGCCGCACACCATAAAACCATGGAATTGTGCCACTTTAGAGCTGGAAAATCCCTAAGAGATGATCTAGTCTAACTGCCTAATTTTATGGATGAAGAATCCAGTAAAATACAGGTTCCATTTGTCAGAAAGCACCTCTAACTGAGCAGAGCTGCCAGGCCAGAGCCTCCCAGCTCAGCCCAGAGGGAGGGGGAGACATGTGTCATCAGGCCAGCGGCCACCCTCAGGTCTTGTGTGTGGGAGGCTGGACTCTGGAGCTCTCCCATTAGTCCCGGGCAGACCGGGATTCCTCCAGGGACAGGAGGTGTGGTGGCCGGGCCACAGCAGAATGTGCCAGTCACACAATTTCAGTGAGACCCAACCAGGAAAAAAGGGTCTGACAAAAGAGACGTGAAGTCAGAGTTTTATGAATATGATCCAGTCTGCCTTCCTGTAGTCATGCCTGACAGCCTGGAATGTTACAAAATGATTCCCTTTCCATTTTTGTCCTGGATTGTCTTCCCAGGATGATACACAACTGTCCTCTAACCGTTAGGAACCGAGTCCTCTCACAGAGGCTGGTACTGTGGTGGGGCCTTAGGGAGAGGGTGTCAGGGAGGAGGGTGGTGGGTGCTCAGGGTCTCCCAGGAAAAGAAAGCCATACTGGGAGGCTGGGAGGACCGCTGACGGTGTCTTTGTTGGGGTCCTAGAGGCTTATCCAAGGCCAGCCCGCTGACCCATCAGCTCACCTGAGGTGGTCAGAGTCTGTGTTGGCCAGACCAGCTGCTGACCAGGTGCCTCTCCACATGCCCACCTGGCGGGCCTGACTCTTGTCCCATAGCCGACACTCGGGGCAGTAGGACAAGAATCCTCCCCAACACCTGGTGAGGTTGACGAGTCTGCCCTGGAAGAAAGACGTCTTCAAACACATTGGGCGTCTGATCCTGACTGCGAAAGAGCAACACCCAGGGTGGAATGACTGAAGTGATAGTGCTCCAGGGGGTCTCTGGGCACCTGGCTTTGCCAGCCTCACCCAGAGGCGCCTTTTCCCATCTCGCCTGTAGGGTTTCCAGGTAGGGCTGGAGGAGAGGCAGGCAGACAGTTCCCTCTGAGGAGGAGGAAGGCTAGGCGAGTGAGAATGTTGAGACTTCTGGGAGAAAGGGCCACAAGTTCAGGACAGAAGTTTCCCTCTGCTCTCACAGGCTGTCACCTGGGCCTGAGAATTAAAGTGACGTAGGACAGATCAAGAGGGAACAAGCCTACAGGCTCATTTACTGGAGGTTTAGGAGCCTTCACAAGGAGCAAAGACGCAAAGAAGCCATGACCTTAAATGCTTTTATATTGGGCTGGGAGAGAGGAAACTACAGAGAAGTAACTAATGAACACGGGCAGGCCGGGGAAGGTGGGAGTCACTTAACAGGGCCCGTCTGTGCACGGTGCTCTTGGCCTGACTCCCCACCGGGCAGGATGAGGACGTTACTCCCTCCAGGCTCCAGGGGTCATCTTCCACGGTGGCGAGGTAGGGGGTCTTCTCTCCCACGTCCAGGAAGGGCACCCTTCTTGCACCTGGTGTTATTTTAAGTGCGTCTCCCTTGAAACAGCCCTTATGTGCAGAGGGCACATTGTGGGCCGCATGTCTGGCCGCCCTACAGAAGACTAGAAACCCTTGACACCGTGTAAGGGCTCTGCTCTTGCTTCTCACAACTGTCCCTCCAGGCTGACCAGGAAGGGCTTGCTATTTCCATTCTCTGGCTCAGAAAATGAGACTTGCTGAGGTCAGAATGTGGAGCTAGATGAGAACCCAGTGCTGTCCCTACAGTGAAGATTAAAAACACTCCTTTTAAAATATGCTGCAGTAGAGCATAAAACAATAACCCCAGAGGTGTCTGTCACGACTCGGTGAATGGCATGGGGGCTGACTCGAGCTGGATGAGAAGACGGAGATGGAGGGAGTCTGGTCCCCTGGGCTCTGAGTGTGGATGAGCTAATGCAGTGCCAGGGTCCCTAAGGGAGGCGCCCGTGGTCCCGGGACCACCCTTACCAGTGGACGGACGAGCAAACCAGGGTGCCCGCTGCCTCTGTCCCCAGACGCCTGAGGATGTGTCGTTTCAGAGGCTACTCATTGAAGCCCACCAGCCCTGGTTTCCTTGGGATCGTCTCACCCTCATCCAACAAGTTCTAGCCCTCCCCGGCTTTTAATGAGAGGAAGTGGCCACTTGGCTACAAAGGGTGAAAGGAGTGATGACTCAAGGCTTGAGAATACCATCTCCAGGAAGCGGTGGGATGACTTTCACATGAGACTTTCTCACCACCTCCCTGACTCTTGGAAGAGAAGCAGTCATTCTTTTTAAGTGGCCAAAATATGCGGCACTGTTTTAGTTCTAACAATAGACAAACAGGATGCTCCCCAAAACAAGGTGCCCTGCGGTTAAGCTTGCACTTCTGGAGGGGTGGGCACAGAATCAAGGGAAGATGTTAAGAGCGCATTCCCACGGGCGCCACGAGAAGGAGGCCTGAGGTTTACTGAAGGAAGTTTACGGGACGGACCCCCATTAACTGCTGCTGTCCACAGGACTCCTGGTGGCTCAGGAGGGGTGCATTATTAGAAGACTGTGGACATCTCACAGACACTGTAAACAGCCTCCGTATAACTGACTGCTCTTCATGGTGGCATTATTAAAGTTGAAAAAAATCGACTTGGATGAAAGAGGCTAACAGATGGCATTTGGTGGAGAATGTTCACTCGCAGGCTTGTGCTTCAGGCTCTGAAATTGGAAATTTCAGGCAGGAGCTGCAATGGAGCCCACTATGGGCTTCGAGTTCTGGGACTCTAATGTGACATCTGGATTGAAGCATCTTTGGGGTGCACTGCTGAGAAATGCAGGAACCTCCCGGCTAAATTATGTCTCTTGTTTGAAAGGAAGAAACAAGCTAATTATCCTTGACCCTAGAAGACAAAGTTACCCCCATTCAATGACAAGGTCAGTAACCAACACCTAAGGTTTCTTTCTATGCATAAGCTTTGAGTCATCCATTTCCTTGCAATACGGATGGCGTCTGTCGTTGGATTGTGCAGAACACTTCTCGTTGCAAGGCTTAAACTGAAACAGCAGGAGGGTGAGCAGCAGCAGCAGAGGACTTATTCAGAAGGACTGATCCTGCATCTGCACAGAGATCCCTGATGGGCGATGGTCAGGTCAGGACACTGGGCACGTGGAATGCACCAAACCTCCTGGACAACTAGGAGATGTGTGAAACCATCAGGCCATCATATCCGGTGATTAAAAACCACAGTAATGATGATGGGAAGGAATAAAGAAAACAAAACTAGGCCCTGTTATTCTAGGAAAGCTTTATGGTGGGAATCTAAATCTTATCATTGTCACTTAGCATATACGAAGCCCTCACTGAATCACTGTCTGGCGCCAAGTTCCAGGGAGACATCCTAACTTCATACCTCCATTTTAGTTGATAACATAAAATTTTGTCTTATCACCTCTTGGCTGGAGGTGGGAAGTGCAGGAGTGGTTTAATGTATCTTCCTCTTCAAGGTTGAGCTTATATCTGCCTGGGGCTGTGGGATGCTAAAAAGAAGACTTCCTCAATCAAGATGCTTTCTACAACTACCTGTCTCTCTTGTTCTGTTTAAAGTTTACCTGTGGACACTGGGTTCTTTTTCTTTTTTAGTTGTTGCAAGAGTGTATTGTTAAAAGATTATTCATTTGGAAAGCATGCATTGTGAGACATTGTTAGCAATTATAATATTTATCATTTTTGCTAATATGAACAGAAACAATGGTTAAGATTGTCTTGTGCCAGTCAGGAGGCTAGAATTACGTATGTCTGATATCATATCATACAGATTATAAGTCACCATATATTATATCATGTTAGGCCTGGCATGCTGCAGTCTATGGGGTCACAAAGAGTCAGACATGATTTAGCGAGTGAACAGCAACAATCATATTATGGGATCATACATCATATCACATATATGAGCAAATGAAGACACTGCTACAGTTTTCATTTCACCGATGAAGAGACTGAGACTAGAGAGAAGCTGTATAACTTGGTCAAACAGGTAGGAAGTGGTAGAGCTGCCTCCCCGCCCTCCCCAGCTTCTTACACACTCTCCTTCCCTCTCTGCCTCTCTTCTTTTCTTCTCCCTCCTTTCTCTGGCCCCACAACAGGCCCTCAGGCTAACAGAGCCCAGGCACAGATTCTGGAAGTGATGGAGAAGCACAGCAGAAGGCCTCCTGATTCAGAGCCGGGGCTTCGAGTCAGGTCGGGCACTGGCTCCACAGGATGTCACTGAACCATGAAATAAGTGTGAAGAACACAAAGACTTTCCTGAACCTCCACACTGGGTTTTTTCCTTCACTTTTCGCTTGTGTCTCCAGCTCTTTGCCCCTGAAGACGGATGACTCAATGAATTTTACTTTTCTTAACCTTGTTAATAGAACACAGTTGTAAAAACTGGATTCAATTACTACTCCTTTTTCCAGCTCACTGTTGTCCCCAGACTAGTTGGGGACATGGATCGTCATTAGCCCCAAGGGCAAACCCTGGGGTGTGGAGGGCTGAGGCTGGTGTGGGCCCTGCACAGGCGCAGGGGCTGGAGCTGCCGACCCTGGAGACCCCGCGGCTTCCTCAGTGAGGGCCGCTGCGGAGGGCGCGCGTCCCTAAGCACACTTTTCTCAGAGGGGCACAGACTCCTGACCTGAGTCACATCCGCGTGGAGAATGGGATTAGCCTTTTGGAGCTGGATGGGTGACTCACTGCCGTCATCACACAGGGAACAAAGAGCTGCCTGCGGGCAGGTTCCAGCAGGGGCTCGGAACCGCTCCTCCCGCACCTCCTGGCGGAGACCCACCAGGCTTGAAACATCACTGGGTGCCACAGTGAGGCTCCCTGGGTGGCACCGGTCTGGCGTCCTTCGAGGGCATGGCCAGGGCGCTGCAGCCAAGGGCACTCCCAATACAAGGAGGTCACCTCTGCCCCTGCCTCCTGCTCCCTGTTCCCAGGCAGCCAACTCGAGCGCAGAACTCCCTCCCCCTACACCCAGGAGAACAGGGTGGTCTGCCATCCCAGCGAAGAGGTAAGCAGTGAAGAGGCTGCACCCTGAAAAGCACAGTAAAAGCTGGGCTCGCACTGCTGTGGGCTGTTCCCTGGTGATGGGCTCTCACACAGGGCCTGGGAGGTGCTAGTTATAGGGTTCGAGCCCACCAGTGCGCAGGCTGGCTGCACCACAGGGCAGCACCTCCTGCTGCTTCACACCAAGTCCTCTCCGAGCTCCCTGGGGAAGCCCCCAACAGTGTATGTCGCCCCCTCATCCCGCCCCTTCATCCCGCCCTCCTGTAGATGCAGGACCCCCAGTGAATGAGCCGTGGCTTCCCACTTATCAGCGAGGATGCTTAGCATACTTGACTTACAACATCACCCTGGAATGGGAGCTTCTGCTTGGAGGCTAAGCCCGCGCACTCTGAGCGGAGATCAAAGGGCTGACTGGAGCTTTCCAAAGTTAAATCTAATGTTCCCAGAGTGGGGAGGGCAGATTAAGATAGGATTTTGCAATAACGTTCGGGGGCTGTTTCCCATTGCTGACAGTGGACTCAGCCAGGAAGCCTCTTTGCAGGGAGCTTCCTTGGCTGCTGGCTCTGAGGCTCAGCTCAACAGACACAAGATTCCTCTGTGATGCAGAGGCCGTGGGGCCTGTTCCCTCCTTCAGGGAGGGATCCCTGCCCGCTGCAGATCAGAGCTTTCTTCTCTGCAGCAACGATGGTGCAGGACAAAACAGCACCCACTTTCGGAAAGGGATTTACTAACAAGTTTAACAGGAATGTGTGAAAATGGGCCAAGGGAACCACGTCATTCAACACTTGCTCTGGGATATTTGTGTCACCTTAGCAACTCACTCCAGTGGGGACCTCTGCTTTCTCCATCATCATTATTTTACTGCTGTTATCACTGTGAATTTGCCATCTGTCACTGTAAGGCCAGAAATGGTGACTTTGTAAGAACCCAGGGAGGGAAGTGGCCTCAAGGCCATTGCGTCCTGCCCTCATGGGCAGCACCACTCAGGAAAGAGGTGCAGGGCCTCCTTCCCAAAGGCCCAGCCAGGCCCATCATATCTCAGCTGAATTCCTCTTTATTTCACATAATCCAGCGTAATTTATCACAGTTACGGATACAAACAAGAAACACACAAGTGCTGCTTCAAAGAGCTCCAGCTCCAGGAGGAGAACATCCTCCAGGGAGCTGGCTGTTGCCCTCTGGCCGGTGGCAACAGGACACTTACCTCTTCTAGCCAGAGGGTGAGGCTATGGCAACCCACTCCAGTATTCCTCCCTGGAGAATCCCATGGACAGAGGAGCCTGGAGGGCTACAGTCCACAGAGCTGCAAAGAGTTGGACACGACTGAGGCAACTTAACAGGCATGCATGCATGAGGGAAAGGGAGGGGGAAAAAGGGATAGGAGAATAAGAGACACAAACTACTATTTATAAAATAAATAAGCTACAAGGATATATTGTACAGGGAATATAAGTAAGATTTGATAATAACTAGAAAAGGAATATAACCTTTAAAAGTTGTGAAAGACTATGTTGAGTATGCCTAAAATGTATAATATTGTATGTAAATCAACTATAATTCAAGTTTTTTAAAAAGGGGGGATAAGGACTGCATAGTTTTTATAAAATTACAGAGTGTTAATTGCTTAGTCGTGTCTGACTCTTTGAGACCCCATGGACTGTAGCCCACCAGGCTCCTCTGTCCATGGGATTCTCCAGGCAGGCATACTGGAGTGGGTTGCCTTTCCCTTCTCCAAGGGATCTTCCTGACCCAGGGATTGAACCTGGGTCTCCTGCATTGCAGGCAGATTCTGTACTGTCTGAGCCACAAACGGCCACTTTTTTATAAGAAGCCCATTAAATATCTTTCATAAATCTTTGGAGAAGTCAGAAATAGAAAGTTCTGATTCCCAGGAACATGGAAAACTTGATCCAAAAAGGTAAAGTTACATCCTCAACTTGGAAAACAGGAAATTCTAGATGGTTTTTGGCAAAACACATGGCACCCCGCCTCTCTTAGTGTGTGCGCTGAAGTTTTCCAAAGTTGTGCATTCCTTCTAACTTGGGAATTCTCTAAAGGCTTAAATTCCTGTTCCCGAAGAGGAATAGTGACATCAAGAGCAGAAACAAAACAACATTCAAAAGAACAAGCAAAGAATGTTGTCATTGTGGTTCCTTCACAGAATCACAGGTTTCACAAGCCATCCTGCAGGTCAGGACATCTCCCAGACACTGGGGAATCACCTCCCCAGTGGGGAGGAGGAACTGTGCAGAAAAGGAAGTAGTGTATGTGAATGAGCGCATCTGTGTCTTGGGCGTGACTGCTGGATAAATCACACTGCTGGGTTGGGCAGGGCTGTGCATCTTGGAAACTGGTGTGTCTTTGTTGTCATGGCTCTTCAAGAGATAAGAGTGAGCATGGAGCGTCCCTCCTCTGCAGCCGGAGGAAAACACCCAACACAGGCATCTCTGTCACCCAGAGGGCCGGTGAGTGGGTGTGCTGGAGATTCCATCTGCAGGACGTGTGCTGGGGAAAGCCTGGCTGGTGGAAACCAGACTCGGCGCTTATTGTTGAGCTCTGTGAGTAAGTCGGCGAGGAAACGTGGGTGTGTGCTGCCGGGAACAAGGCAGGCAATGACAGAATGTGGGAATCATCTTTTAATTGTTAAGGAAAAAGTATATAAAATGCCATTTGGCTCCTAAAATTAAAGCAAAATTAAAAAAAAAAAAAAAACCCACAAGCACACATCCCTCCAACCCCCAATGTGTTGAAAACTGAAGCTGGCCAGACAATGTGTCCAGGTACATCAGCTGAGGAGACGGCTGAATAAGAAGCTATAGTGGAGTGGCCCTGATGGCTATCAAAAATGTAACCAACCCTCCCTCTGGCTTCCAACAAGCCCCCAAGAGGGCTGCAGCGAGCTGGGGTTTGAGGAAGTCAGAATTTAACCAATGGTCATCCCTGCCTTCTCCCTGCCACAGCAGGGCCTGGTGAATCAGAATCTTTGTGGTTATGCTGTTCAAACAGGCAAGCATTTGGTGGTTTGTCTTTTGTTTAATTTGTTACAAGATCACACAGATATTTCCAACAGAGTTTCAGAAAGCATCTTGGGAAATCCATAAAACCGAGCTGAATCATCGAACCCCAAACAGCCCGGAACACGTCTGACTGGCCTCTGCTCCTCCTTCTCGGGAGAAACTTTTCAGCCTCCGGTAGATGCAAGAGCGAACTAGCTCTTGCATCTGACTCAGGGTCACCCAGGAGATCCCAAGGGGGACACGTACCCTGGGGATCCGAGGACGGTTCTCTGTGAGGGAAAAACACATGTGACACAACTCCCTCCACATGCTCTAGGAGCCATGGGTGGTTGTGGAAAGACTCAAACTCAATGGGGGAAGCTCTGATGGACAAGCATTGCTGCAGGTGTCAGGAGTCTGGGGCTAAAAGTGACAATTCCTTCCCCCTACAGTCAGCATATCACAGGGTACAGGCCCAGCCAGTTTTTGTTTTTGGTTTTTTTCCCCTTCTTTTTTAAAGCTCAGGTTCAGCATATTTCTATCTAAATCTGCAAAGCAGGTTGTGTTTCTTTTGGCCTGGGACCTGATCCTTAGATTAGGGGAGGAGGTGGTTTGCTTGCCCACGGGCAAGCCCAAAGAGAGCTTGGCTTCTTGCTTGACAACTAGGTTGGATTTCAGGCTTCAAACAGTTAAAACTAGTCTTCAAAAGAGACTCACTCAGGAAGAAAGGAACCCACAAGGAAGAAGTTGCTTGCTGTTTTGACACAGTCCCTTTTCATTCGAGAGTCACATTTCAAGTGGAGAGGTGTTCCCCCTTTTTAAAAAACGCTCGTGAAATGCATGACTCACCATGCTGCTGCAAACAGCCAAAAAAGCTCCGAGGAGTCTGGGGCTGGACAGACGGAGGATTTCTGATGGTGCTGAGCCAGCTCTCCCAGCGGGGCCAGGAGCCAGAGTGAGGGATCCGCTTCAGCTCCCACAGGTGCTGGGCTGTCCCGTCTTGGACAGAATTGGGTCCAGCAGGGGATTCTAGGCCCCAGCTGCCGGCGCCCATACCCGCCTCTCACACTGGAAACCCTGGCTTTTGCCAAGCCTGCCAATGTCTTTCCCCTCTTGGAAGCATTTGGCTCAGAGCACGATGTGGGCAGAGAAGGGAGGCACACCACCACCTCCATCACTGAGAGATAAAGACACACAGGCTTTCTGTAGTAGTGACCCCGATGTGAGGAAGTGCTTGTCTCTAGAGCCAAAAAAAAAAACCCAAGAGGCAAAATTGACCTTTCTTCCCCACCCTGGATACCACCTTAAAAAGTGGGTGTGGGCCAAATGCTGTTCGAGTTTGGACATGGACAGCTGGCTGGCCTGCCCGTGCTGCCTGGGGCCTGGGTTTCTGTCTTTGCTGCTGTGTCAATGGGGACTCGAGGCCATGGCCCCTCAGAGTGACCGCTGAAGCTTCCAGGACAGGACGAGGCGCTCAGAAGCCCACAGAGCAGCACCTGCATGTGTGGAAAGGTGGAGGCCAGTCACAGCTGCACGGTGAGGGCCTGGTGGTAGGCACGAGCCATGACAGCCCCCCACCCCTACCCCTGGGAATTAGGAATCCCCCTGTATACTGGACCCATTCCGGCAGAGCTCACTCAGAGCTTCCTGCCCCCCAGCCCCAGGACGGGGACCCCGGGACTCAAGTAGTAAGAGGTCCTAAGAGGTATTAGTAGATGTTTTTCTGGTTTGAGGTAGAATCAAGTTTCAAAGGGAATCTTTTTTACTAAGCAACAAAAAATTTTTGGACTCTGTGTGTGTGTGTGAAACAATCAACACCTGTATTTTAGAAATGCTGTATCTCAGAACCAAGGGACAAAACAACATGACCAGGGCCCAGGACAACTCACCACTAAATGCCACTGACCGACAGCAGGGTCCTGTCCATAGGAGGCCTTCCTGGGGGAGTCTGGGCCCCCATCCCTGTCATCTCTGTTCTCACTATTTTCCACGCCACATCATCGTGGCTTACCCCCTCTCCGATGGATTCCCCACCAAGTCTCTTTTCTCATCAAAACCTTTAAAATTATGTTCTTAGTCATTAAAACAAAACTCCAAACATGTTTTGTTTACAGGCGTCCTGCAGTCCTTCCACAGCAGTAAGGGGGCCCAGGTGCGGTTTCTATACAAAATCTCTCCGTGTGTTTCAGCACCACTGTGTCGCTGTCGAGGCACACGCCAACATCCTTCTCAACGAATGGTTTGCTGCACTTAATTTCCAGTCATGATTAAAAATAGCACTTTGCTTCTTGTACCCCTGGATCCTCACTTTCAGCAGGGCATTTTTTTTCCATCTCTTGAAATGGCTTCTGTTTGATATGGAAAGAATTAAGTTGCTTTCACTTGGTCTATTTCCGCTCCCCCATCTGAAAGGGTTCAACCCTGAGATACACGCAGCAAGGCTGTGCCAGGACAACACGGTCACTAGGAGATGAAGCTGGCGTTTTTGGGTTTGTGAGGGACCATAAACTCCTAAATGGATTTACTAGCCCACCATCAGGAAGGAAAGTCCTCAGCAGCAAACCTCTGCCGGGAGTGGGGTCAGACTGGAAGCCGTGTGCCCTCAGGCCGAGCTGGCGCTCCCTGCAGAGGCCGCCAGGCCTGCTCTGGGAGTCAGAGCAGTGCTGCATGAAAGAAAGCTGGGGAGACAGGGATTTCCACTGTTACCAGGGATGGAAACACCGAGAGGTCGAGGAGGCTCGTCACACACCCAGAAAACACACCCAGCTTTCAGACCGCTACTGCAAGGCTGACATTTGGGGCCCGCCCTCAGAACCTGCCCCCTCAACGGCTCCGCACGCCCGGGAAGGCCTCCTCAGCTTCAAGGCGCCAGGAGCCATAAATCCATATTTAATTAGCTCTGAATGAAACGCTGAAGGTGATAGGATCTTTGTGCTGAAAATGAAACCCGAATGGGTCTGGGTGATTTATGTCTAATTCAGACTTGTAATTTAATTAAAACGACATACTGAATTAAAAAAATGCCTCTCTGGCAGAGTCCTTCCCACCTGAAATTCAAATGCACTAAGTGCTCTGTCGTACAGTGAGGGACCTCGTGTTCTGTCTCATTGTAACGTTGCTTAATATGTGTATTCACCCCGCTTCCAACAGCTTGCTTTCTGCACTGGACTGTTTCTCATTAGAGCACTGAATTTCTGTGTGACTCAGGGTGCATACAGACACATCCTTCTATCTCGCCCGATGACTTCCGTGACAGCTCTTTGAAGATTAACTCTCTTCCCCACCAGCCTTTTATTCAAGGGAGCTCAGGTTTGAGTTTAAGGACAGGATATTGAGACAAAGTTACAAATAAAAGATAAATAAAATGATGGACTTTTCTGTGTGTCAGAGGGTGAAATTGAGGAATTAATAGGACAGTGAAATTTTACTAGTACACCTGGAAAATGAAAACTTCTCATTTTTAAAAGAAAAAAAAGAATTTTGGTAAATTAAAGTTTCCTTCTTCCACTCTCCCTGGAGGAGAGCATGGCAACCCACTCCAGTATTCCTGCCTGGAGAATCCCATGGGCAGAGGAGCCTGGCGGGCTACAGTCCATGGGGTCGCAAAGAGTCAGACACGACTGAAGCAATTTAGCACCTCTTCCACTCTAGTAAGTGCAAAATGTGGTAAGTAAAATTAAGCTACGAAGTAATATATCATAAGTAGTTAATGGATTATTACTAAGTAACTTGAAAAACTTACTTGTACTTTTATAGATGTACTTTTACTCAAGGCTTCATTGTTACTGATGAGTAAGTTACAGCAGTGCCGTGCAGTTAAGGACCATGACTGCAATGCCGGGCAGCCATTGCTCCAGACAGCACACGGACATTCCCACCGCCTCGGCACGTTCTCCTGTGCCTCTCTGCAGGGAGACCCCAGACCATCACCTCTGGCGTTCTTCCCATTGCTTTCTTTGGTGGGGAGGGTGTGGAGACCCCTGCTCCCTCTCCCTGAGGTGTGGGGCTTGGGGCAGGGCCGCGGCCAGGGGGCACAGCTGGGCTGGGCTCACCCAGCAGGCCAGTCCGCTTGGCCACCAAGACACCCCTGTAGTGTGGGGACATGCCGCCCACTTGGAGCACAGGTTTCCACTTTCTGGAATCTACTGCCTTCAGTGTCCCCCGTGCCCTCAGCTCTCTGGATGGCATTAAACCCTGCGACTCAGTGGAGGACCTGGCTCTCCCTCGTGGAGGGTGAGCGAGACCCTCTCTTGGGGCTCCCACAGCCTCCCCAACCACTGCTGACGCACCCCTCCTCCAGCAAGCGTGTGGGGCCATTTTCCCGACAGCCTTTGCTCGATCTGTGTCTCTGTCACGTTTCTGTAATCCTCACAACATTTCAAACTTTTAAGTTATTACTATATTAGTTATGGTGATCTGTGGTCAGTGATCTCTGACATCATTGCTACAACTTGCTGAAGGATCACATGACAGCATCAAACTTTGATCAATTGCAAATCTTCTTAAGAATTAATAAGCAACTTGTAAGGAAAATCAGGAGAATTATGGTTTAAGACTGATTTCACAAAACTGTGATTTAAAATTTTTCCTCTCGAGTCAATTTTTTTGTTTTATTTCCACTCCCAAAGAGATTGTCAAATTTGCTTACAGGCCATTTTTCCTTTACTCACAGCTTGTAAGGAAAGGAAACACATTCCTAGAATTACAGAAGTTGAGACAGGAGTCTAAGAGGTCTAAGGATCACTGCCTGCCTGCCCAGCACTTGGCTCTAGGATTCGGGTCTTTCTCCCTCAGGTGTCTTCTCCTGTGTTGGGTGACTCTGCTCCCCATCCACGAATCACTACATTGGAAGGTTGTGCTCACACTCTGAGGTCTAAAATCTTCCCACCTGGGTCTGGCTACACTGGACATAATTGCTTCAAGCATAAAATTTAAAGAAGTGACAAGCAACTCAGTAGTCCAGGTAAATAACAGTTTATTGCCATTTAAAAAAATCAAAATTATTGCAAAAACATTCATGATGAATAAAATGTCAAAATTTTAACTAAAGACAGGATCATCACCCTGTCCTAGTTATGTTTCCAAATTCTTTAGTTCTAATAAAAGTCAGAATTTAAAATATTTTATCCTGTTTTCTTTTTCTATATCATGTATAGATTTTAATCTTACATCCTCAATTTTGCTCTTCTGTGTATGCGTGTGTGCGCGCGCACACAGTGTCTTCCTTGTATTCTTTCATCTTTTACTACCAGCTGTGACCTTCAGCAAGTTCCACTGTCTTTCTGTTCCTCAATTTCTCCAAGTGTAAAAAGGAGATGAGGCTATTTGCCATGTAAGGTTGTTGGGAAGAATCACTGAGTTAATACATATTACTAAGAACCTAGAACTGTGCTTTGCAGAAGTCAGGGCTCTGTTGACGGTCACTGCTGCTCTCATCTTTGTCATCAGTGAAAGTGGAACTACTGTGTGTCCATCCCCCGCGGTGTTTGGGGCGGGCTCACCCACCTTCTCTCCCCCTGACTGGAAACCCAGCCGCAGTCCCGTGAGTGCACAGGACGTACCCTGACTGAGCGTAGTCTCCGGGCTGTGGAGTCAGGGCAGAAACCAACAGTTACCTCTAACCTGCGGCGACTGCTGCACCCTCTCCTGCTTCCCAGCTGAAGCCCCTTCGGAGAACCAACTACACCGAAAATCCAGAGTTTGGAAAGTGGTCCCCAGGGTGGTGCTCCCTTAAAATCCAGCATTCCCTTTAGGCTGAACATTACATTTTCCATTCAATGCTCCTGTCAAACACCCAAACCAATGAGAATTTTACTGTTGTAACCTTGGTGTAAAAATAGTGTAACAGGCAGTGTGAGGCTGGGAGACTAACAGGGGGAAGAAAGACCTCGGAGCTCAAGAGAATGATTATCCAACTGTGGCACAAACACGCACCTGCACCCACCAAGTGCCTGGCACTGCCCCAGGCCTGAAGGTGCAGAGAAAGGGGTACTGGACTCTCCCTCTCAAGAGTCTAGTGAGTGAGACACTGCAAGAACAGACTGGTTGTGTGCTGAGCTAGTACGCGGGCGTCCCTGTGCTCCGGGGTCCTGAAGACAGTGCCCGGGGAAAACCAGGTCCTTGGAAGCCTGAGCAGTATATCATTGTCGGGGGCGGAGGGGGTCCTACATGAGCAGGAAGCAGGGGGACTCTCATAGCTGATGGGCTTTGAAGAATGAGTAGGAGTTTGCTGGGTAAAGAGGAAGCAGGGGAGAGAAGAGAGGGCCGACAGAGGAGAGAAACAGCAGAACCCACGCGTGAGCAGGCCGGGTCTAGGGAGCATGGAGGGAGGGAGCGAGCGCAAGCTGCACATAGAGGGCCTGCAGGCCTCAGCCCAGCACCGATGAGGAGCTGGGAGCCCTTCCCACCGGGGCTGCGAGCTCCAACGCCCCTCACCACAGCAGCCTCCCTTCCCCTCCCTCTGGACCTTCCATCACCCTTGCTTCTCTGGCCGAAAGTAGGGAGCGATGCCATGTGGGCCCTGACACCCCGGAAGGCAGACCTGAGAAGGGAGCTAGCTGTGTGCTGCTCACAGCTGGTCCCCCCCACATCTCCTGTGGAGCAGGCACCGGAACCTTCTCACTTGTACAACATGCGCATGCACATGCGCATTGCACCCCCATGCACAACATGGGAGTCAGCCACTGTTCCAGCTCTTGGCATGCGTCATCATGCTCAGGAGTCAAACAGCCCTATTTTCCCAAAGCTTGTATTTTTCAGGTAGAGGGAGGAGGTGGGGATGATGGAAGTAGATGAACAAAAAACATGAGCGTGTCATATGGTTTACAGCATGAGATAAACCCTATTCACATTGCCCAATGTAACTATTTCATAAACAGCATTTCAAAGGCTTGGTAGATGAGGAGGCATAAGGTTTAATCAGAAGTTTTATGAGGGAGCCTGAGGATTAAAATCAACATATATATATATATATATCCGTGTATCTGCTTGCCTTGAATTCAAACGATTCTCAAACTCTAAGCAGACATTTCACCGACAGTTCCCATACATGCAGAGAGTCCAGGGCTCAGCAAGTGAGCCTCCTGACTTAATACTTACGAACAGGAGACTAAGGACAGCGAACGCACTGACCTGGGGAGGAGAGGAATGAACGCCTGCCTCTGGCAGCCTGTGGTCTCAAACTCTGCTGCCATCTGCGAGGTGACCTTTATTAATCGGATCACCCTGGATGCCTTGTGCCTCCATGAAAGAGGGGTGCGTGGACAGCCCTCTGCCCCCTGCTTCATCTCAAGTCCCTGTGCTGCCTGGCCATCAGCCTCTGCTTGCTTCCTCAGGAAACCTCCACAGGCAGCTGACAGATGTGTTTTGACTAAAACACACGTCACATGTCTAATTAACTAACCAATGGGCCAAGTACTTGAGCGGCACCAGGCACGGTGAGAGAGGTGGAGATTCAGAGACTGATGCCCCTTGAACTTTCATTTCAGGATGGCTCTTGCCGTCCACTCAAGTCTCCGTGGTCTCCTCAGTCCATTGCCGTGTGCCCTGTCAGTCGACTGGACTGAGGATCAGTCGTGTAGCCTTTCCCATTGGCCTACCCCACCCCTCGTCTAGCCTCCACACTGTGGTCCTCGTCCCTGTCCTGTCCTGGAAGCAGGGGTTGTGGGCTGAGCTCCGGCCAGGGCAGTCCTTCCCCGCGGCCGAGCTGGGCTTGCTGTCTCCCCTTGCCGTGCCCTCCAGGGCTCTTCACTCTGCCCACAGGTCTGCAGACAGCCTTCTGCTCAGGCTCTCTCAGACCCGAGTGGAATCCTAGCAGAAGCTCTGACCTACGCTCCAGCTTTGTACCACGTGAAGTGTGGAGGCGTGAATGTGAGCGCCAAGCATCAGAATGAAGTCCTGCCGAGAGGGTTGCTACAGACCATCCAATGACTGAACATGGGAACAAGAAGGCACACGGGAGACCTGTTGTGGGCCCAGAAGGTGAGGGAGCGTGGGGCGATCGGTAGGAGCTGCATGTCTGTGTCAGGCTCAGTGTCTTTCCAAGTAGCCCGAGAGACCTTCAATAGGCAAGTGGGCTTTGGGGGATTACTTGGCTACATAAAGTCGAGGGCTCGATAAGCCAGTATTCCACTGAAATGTTCAAAGTTCAGGGACATCAGTCCAAGCTTAAAGCCACCCGTCTCCCTGGAGTCAAGATGAATGGATGACCTACAGATCATGACCAGGAAAGGCAGAGGCAGACGCAAGTTGTTGAGTATCTGGGACTTTGTGGAGAGTCCGGGGGCCAGGAAAAGAGTGGAGCCCCACAATCCTATGGGTCTCACAGATACTGCTGGCTGGCTGAGCAAGTGGCTGGAAGGAAATGGGGGTGACTGTGGCCCCTGGGACACTCGGGCAAGGCCCTGAACACAGCTAGCACAACTTACATGGGAAGGGCTTACCTGAGGTCAGTGGAGGCGAGGGGTAGCAAGGGGACTGCAGAGCAGGGGACAGAGTCACGTGGGAAAGAGTCTGCGTGTCCTGTCAGGGAGGGGTTCCCAGTCACATGAGCGGGCTCTGAGGGTCAAGAAGCCTTGTGGGTAAGCTGTTAGGAGCAGCTGAAGACAAACGGTTTGAACATGACTTTGTTCCTTCGACTCCTCCAGAATCCACTGTGCTCACAAGCTCTTCCAATGGAAGAGCAAGGCCTTGAGGTGGTCTGAGCCTCAGGACAACGCAGCTCTGCAAAGCTGCTAGGCTTTGGGGCCTGAGGCGTGAAGCAGGGTGTCAAGGCGATGTCACAGAACTAGTGCCATCCATGAGCCTCTGATGCAGAGCAGGTCCCCCGAGTGCTGGGCTCCCTCTGGAGACAAACTCCAACTGTGGAGTCTTCATGCACCCTCTCTGTTCTCGCTTCAACCCCCATGATCCCAGAGCTGTCCATACTACGGGCTCTAAGGACATACTCACTGGATGGGATCTGATTTCAGCTCAGCAGCCCAGCATGCACCAAAGCCCAGCTGTTGGATGAGACGGGAGACCTCATTAGGCAGAGGGCTTCATTCAAGGGGTGGTCCTGAGCTGAAGCTCGGCACCATAGCTGTGTGTCCAGAGTTTCCTGGGCCGGGTTCCAGCATCCAACACCCAGGCCTTCCCCAGACCAGTCACCTCAGGGCGTTGGGCAGAGCCAGGCATCAGCACTGCGGCAGCGCCAGGGACTTCAGCCGGGGACTTCAGCCGGAAGCCGGGCTGAGAACCCACGTCTCGTCTCCAGGGCAGTTGGGAGGAATGCAGGGGCCGGGCTTTGTCAGAACACCGACTCATGGACCCCGCTGCCTGCCCAGGGGCCCTGAGCACAGCCTTTCTACGCGTAACTGGGGCAGGAAGCACTGGCCAGATAGCAGACTGGGACCTCACTTTCAAGATCTCTCTCATGAACGCCGTGAAATATAGAACAAATTCAGGGGAGCGGGTGTCTTAGTTCATCCCGGTGGCCACTGCAGACACTGCCGGCCAGGTGCTGACAAATGACACACGTCGATTTCTCCCAGTCTGGAGGCCAGAGCCTGGGGCCAAATTTCTGGCAGGTTCCACATGTGGTGTGGACCTGCTTCCTGGTTCATAGGAGGCTGCCTTCTGCTGTGTCCTCACCTGGGAGTTGGGGGTGGAGAGGGAGCTTCTGCTGTTTGATTCGTCTTGTCTCCACAATCCCTCACTACGTCTGCCGTTCCTCTGCTGGGGCCGCCAAACACCGCAGGCTGGGGGCTTACAAACCATAGACACTCACTGTCCATGGTCCTGCTGGCTGGACGTCTGAGATCCAGGGGTCAGGGGCGATCTCTCTTGAGGCCACTCTCCTTGGCCTGTCCACATCATCTTCTCCCTGTGTCCTCACAAGGCCGTCGCTCTATGGTCGTCTGTGTCTTGGTCTCTTCTCACAAGGGCACCAGTCATACTGGATCTTGGCCCCACCGCCTGATCTCACTTTAACTTAATCACTGCTTTAAAGGTCCTGTTCCCGAACAGAGGTACACTCTGAAGTACGAGGGTGAGGCCTTCACACATGAACTGCGCGAGGGAAGGGTGCAATTCAGCCAGTAACAGCCAATCCAAACATAGAGGAAAGAAAGAATGAACAAGAATGTCTGTAATGATGGAACTGGATAAGAAAGTGAACATTCATCTGAACAGCTGTGAGATTCCCAAGGGAGCAGGTTTGAGGCAAAAACGAGGGAAATTTCATGGAAGTGTGGAACAAGTGCCTTTATTCTTCACCCCTTTGCTCCTGGGAGAAGATAATACATGTCAGCCCATCTCTTGAGGAATCTGATGGGAGAGAAGGTCAACGACAAGTCTGTTAGCTCCCAAAGAGCAGAGGAGGAAAGTGATGGCCACCTGCCCCATGTACAGAGGCCTGCTCTCCTTGCCCAGCAGCTCTGCCCAGGAAGAGAAGAGCCAGGGACTGTGTCCATCTACCCCTCGGAGTTCATGACGGCAGAACAATGGGGACAGAATGCTGGTGCATGCCCCAGTGGCACCAAGATGTGGAAGAACACTGGGCTCATGGTCAGCTGCCTCCTAGTTATGTTCACATGATGTCAGAGAAGTGTGCCAAGGTCTTGTCTTAGAGAGCAATAACCTGCCACAACCCGCCTGTTCCTGCACCGAGCTGGTAAGAGACCACTGTGCCCAGGAACCTGAAAAACCTGCCATGAATGATCAGGCAAGAATAGAACACTGATGTAAGAGGAATCTTACAAGATATTACAGTGCAGAATTTGAAACTGTTATTCTTGCTGGGAAAATCCCATGGATGGAGGAGCCTGGCAGGCTGCAGTCGATGGGGTCACAAAGAGTTGGACACGACTGAGCAACTGACACATCACATGCCCCAGTCATGAGAGGGAAGGACACCCTCAGTGGGTTATGCTCCCTTTAAGCTAAGTCCCTGAGCATTTTAGGGTCCCCTTTTAACAGAGTCACAGAACATCACCAAGGAGGGCATGTATGGCTGCACTGTTTTTTTCCTGCTCTTGACTGATAAACACCTGAGTCAGCACTTACTCAGGAAACAACCTGTGCTGTCCTGAGTCATGGGGTATTTGTGTAGTGAATTTACCGGCACATAATCTGTTGCAGAGCCGCTAAAGTTGCCAAAAATCAGAGGAGAAAGGTGAGGTGAATCTCGAGGCTCCAGAGGTCCCATGGCTCATCTGTGATGGGTGAGCTGGGGGGCAGTCAAATTGACTGTTAAGCAAACAATTATTAACATAAGTCAAATTAATGTAAAGAATTATCAGTCTTTTTTCAGCATGGGAGAGGGGTTGGTTGAGACACAGGAAAAGTCAGTTCGAATGCTGTCTGTGTGTAGGCGGTGGGGGGCAGGATTTGTAACAGGGAGCTGTGACACTGGGCAAGCTGTCCCCATGCCACGTGTGCCTCCTTCTCAGGTAGAGAAAGAAAGTCCATGAGTGCTCCGGAGCACCTATGGCCCTGGTGCCATTGAGCCCTGGGGAGGACTTTGCAGGGGGCTGACTGCCTTGCTAACAGCTCTGCAGGTGAAGGGGTGGTTCCCCACTGCCCCCCTGGCTCCAGCTCCTTTCTGAAAGCATGTCTTCTCCCCACTGGGCTGCTCTGCTGACACACAGACCCTCTTCCAGTCTTCGGTGTGAGCAATGTGGGAGGAGGGAGTGAACAGTAAGGCAGTGTGTCCTGGGCAACCTGGGACCTAGTTCCACCTTCTCCACTGGGACCACCGGTCCCTGCTCTGACCCCCTTCTCCAGCCCCTCCCCTGCACACTCTACTGCAAAAGGTTCCAGTGGGCCTGTCCTCTAGACCCAGAGTGCTGCCTGCAGAGTCAGCCACTATTTCATGTGACCCTCACAACAGACAGTGGGGACTCCAACTCTGGATTCTCTGACTCCCAACTCCAGCCTCTGGTTTCCTCCATCTTCTGGCTTCCAATAACACGAGTTCCCACGATCATCACAGTCAACATCTGACCAAAGCCACTGGCTTAGAGTCCCTGGGCTCAGAGCTTCCACTGGTGCTTATGATTTGTTGTAGTTCAGTTTTGAAGTCATGTCCAACTCTTTGTGACCCCAGAAGACTGCGGCCCGCCAGGTTTCCCTGTCCTTCACTATCTCATGGAATTTGCTCAAATTCATGTCCATTTAGTTGGTGATGCCATCCAACCATCTCATCCTCTGCCACCCTCTTCTCCTCCTACCTTCAATCTTTCCCAGCATCAGGGTCTTTTCCAATGAGTCAGTTCTTCCCATCAGGTGGCTGAAGTATTGGAGCTTCAGCATCAGTCCTTCCAGTGAATATTCAGGGTTGATTTCCTTTAGGATTGACAGTTTGATCTCCTTGCAGTCCAAGGGACTCTCAAGAGTCTTCTCCAACACCACAGTTCAAAAGCAACAATTCTTCGGCACTCAGCTTTCTTTATGGTGCAACTGTCACATCCATACATGACTACTGGAAAGACCATAGCTTTGACTATACAGACCTTTGTCAGTCAAGTGATGTCTCTGCCTTTTAATGCGCTGTCTAGGTTTGTATTAGCTTTCCTTCCAAGGAACAAATGTCTTTTAATTTTGTGCAGGGCCACCCAAGACGGACGGGTCATGGTGGAGAGTTCTGACAAAATGTGGTCCACTGGAGATGGGAATGGCAACCACTTCCATGTTCTTGCCTTGAGAACCCCATGAAGAGTATGAAAAGGCACTTGTGTTCATCCCAGATATTTGATGAGAACAGGGAAACAATACTACGTGCTTATTTCTATAAAGCTTCTGCCACTCAGAGGCTAGTGAGCAAGGACTTGCACCAAGATTTTAACCTAGGAAGCCTTCGACCCTCCTGCAGCAGGACAGTGAGGGCACAGTTCTCAGGAACTGCCTCAGGCAATGAGTTTATGCAAATGATCCCCGAGGAGGTGCTGCAGCTCCGAGGACCCTGGTAATTACAGTTTCAACCCCAGCATTTTCAGAGATCAAGCCTTTGGAATGTAATCTCTGCACAGTCTCCTTCAAACTCCTGAGTAATAAACAATCATTTGTGATAATTGCAAATAGCAGCCTCTCTTCTATCCTGGAGAGGCTGTGTGGCATTAAATACAAGTTCTGAGTTTTTCCTCCAGGAAAAGGCTGGATTGACCGAACCCCTCACTGTCTTGGCCGCCATTTCTGCATCTGAGAAGAGACTCAGCCGTTGTCACTGTCGCCCCACGCAGCTCAAAAGCCACCTTCTGGGACGCATGCTCCTCACGGCGGAGCAGTATCTATTTTTGTTTCCTTTCTGCCTCTCGACGCCCCCTCAGTGTGATCCCACAATTCCGGCGAGCTATCTGCTGTGAGTTAAAGAACTGAGCCCCGAAGATGGGCTCCAATCTTTCTGCTATATGTGGAGTATTTTATCACAAATGTCAAGCTTTTATGCATGATGGAAGATCATGCAGTCTCCCTGGGTTTATTTTGGGCGCTATGAAATCTCTGGCAATTAGCTTCTCACAAGTCTATTTGTGCCGAGGACTCTCTTATTTCCTGTTCCTGTGATTTCTCTGCTTCTACCTTTACAATGACTGGCTTCACTCCCAGTTTGATCCAACCGCTTTCAATTCGGCAGTTGCTATCTGCTTCTGCCTTTTGGGCTCTGCTCAGTCCTTTTACACACTTTCTGGTAAGAAACCAAGTGCAAATTAGGAAGATGTCATAAGTCAGTGAGCTGTAAACATGACTCGAATAGAATAGTGTTTCCACCTACAGGGCATGGGAGAACATGTGTACAAAGATAACAACATCGTAATTTCATATTTTAATATTGTCTGAAAAGTGTGCATTTCTGTCAGGAGCCAGTGATAGAAACAGACATAGGCAGTGCAGGACCCTCTAAGTAGATCCCTGTTAACAAAGGAAAAAACTGAATTATTTGCAGAGAAAGTGCCCAGTGGCAGGGCATTGCCTCCCTTACCATACTTCTGAATCCCTTATTTTTACTCCATTCAACTTCTTTCAAAACTTTGTCAGACTGTTATTTGAGACATGAATCCCTTGTTAGTATCTCTTCTATAGCATTACATAGAGAACATAACATCCTGTCCCTCTGAAATCAGGAAGAACAGGAGGGTTTAAGGTAGAGGATCGTGTGGAATTTCTGTGGACTTGCTGGTGGGGCTCAGCATAGGGATGCCTGCTCACCCTCTTGAGATTCTGGATGCGTGTGCCCACACTGAATGTGTGGGTAATTTCACACGTCCCCGTCCTCTGAGCTCCTCCTGTTCTCATCATCAGGCCCAATTCTCTGTCTGTACTCTTCATGCCTATTTCACTCTTCACATTTTCAAGTAAGTAGCATTTTGTGTCCTGCCCCCTGCAAGGCCGAGACCAGGTGGGGAATCACCTGCCTGCACGATCTCGTCACGGCCACCTCCCACGGTTGTGTCCCCACGGCCTGGTCTGAGCCCAGCAGCAAAGCCCCCACAGCACATGCCTGTGCCCCTGTGGCCCACAGATAGGAGGAGGGGCGCTGGTGACGGCTGTCCTCTCCGTCTTGGACGCGGCTCAGGATGCCAGGGGCCCCCTTTCTCGCTGGAACACCGGCTTGTGGCTGCACTGGAGACACTGACAACACAGGTGTGCTTGCCCCAGTCAGGCTGTGGTGCAGCTAGAGATGAACCCTGAATTCTCACCTGGTGCCATCTGAAGGTAGCAAGTAAAAAGCTGCTCTTCTGTTTCCTCATAAGCCAGAGCCCATGTGTTTCCCAATCTATTTGCATTTGTTCATTCCTGCTCCTCTCGCGTGATGAGGACTCTATCTGGCAATCACGCAGCCATCAGCAGATGGTGGACCCAGGAGAGTCCAGTCTCATTTTTGCTGAGTTAAAGCAGAGCAGGGGCCCTGTATTGGCAGGGTAAGTGAGGTTACCTTAAGTAAGTGAGGTTCTTACTGCAGGATTCGATTAGAGTTCCTCATCAAGCTAACATTGAATCACTGACCAAACGGGCCCCTGTCCAAACGAAGATAGGGAAAATTTCAGATTGGATTCTTAAAAATACATTGCTTTCCGCAAACTATTGTTTATCACCTTTCTTTTAACATAACATTTAGCTGAGCTGTCTGGTGAACACAAAGACACCTTACTATTTAAAAATGCCCCGATTATACTGATACTAAATCTCTATTTGAGAATGTTGTAAACACAGACATCATAAACAATAGATTGGGCTCTTGCTTGATAAAAGTGCAGGGTGGCCCCCATATCCACCACACCTCACAGGTTTATCTCCTGGAGAGACACACAGTGTTCTTCCTAGGACAGAAGGGCTTCTGACTGAGCAATGAGCTTGAGGTTTGGAAGTTCCCTGCATGAGTCTGATGAAAACGAGTTCGGTTCAGGTATATTTTAAGAAAAGCGAGTGGACAGATGGTAAAAACCAGCCAACCAACCAAGAACAACTATATGCGGAGCAACAGAAAGTCTTCTCCATTACCAGTGGGAATGTGAAAGGGTACAGCCTCTTTGCAAGACAGAGAAGCAGTTTCTTACAAAACTAAACATACTCTTATCATACAATCCAGCAATCAAGCTCCTTGGTATTTATGCAAATATCGTGACTATGTTCACATAAAAAACTTTCACTCGGATATTTATAGCAGCTTTACTCACAACTGAGAAAACCTGGAAGCTTGGCCAAGACTTCCTGCATTAGGTGAATGGATACATAAGTTGTGGTCCATCAGAATGGGATATTATTCAATGATAAAAAAAATGAGCTACCAAATTATGAAAAGACATGGGGAAACAAATGCACACTACTAAGTGAAAGAAGCTAATATGAAAAGTCTATACACTTTATAATTCCAATGACAAGACATTCTAGAAAAGGCAAAACTGTGGACAGAGTAAAAAGCTCAGTGGTTGCTGGGGGTTTGGGGCTGCACAGGAGAACTGAGGTTTTCAGGGCAGTGAAGGTGGCTCAGTGGTAAAGAATCTGCCTGCCAGTGCAGGAGACACAGGAGACATGGATTTTATCCTTGGGTCAGGAAGATTCCCTGGAGTAGGAAATGATAACCCACTCCAGTATCCTGTTGACAGTTAAGCCTGGCGGGTTACAGTCCATGGAGTCTCAGAGAGTCAGACATGACTGAGTACGCTCACACAAAACAACTCTGTACGATACATGTCATTCTACGTTTGTCCAAACCCACAGAATGCACAACACTCAGAGTGGACCCTGAGGTCAACTGTGGACTCTGGGTGAGGATGACATGTCTGTGTAGCTCCATCCATGACAATAGATGGACCACTTGATGGGGGATGTTGATAGTGGGGGGCTGTGCACGTGGGGGTCACGGGAAATCTCTGTACCTTTTCATCAGCTCTGCTGTGAACCGTAAACTACTCTGAAAAATAGTCTTTATAAAAACAACTCTGACACGTGGGGCATGAGAGCGGGGCACTTATTCGAGAGATGCGTTTGCTCATCTTCGAGCAGTGTGTCCCTGACTTTGCCTGCAGCTGAGGGCAGTTTCCCACACACCATCTAACCATGGCCCAGGGAGGTCCTTGGCAACTTTTTTTTTTTCCCATCAAATCAGCAGAAATAATTGATCTCAGACGTTTCTGTAACTGGGTCACCCTGGGAAGTGTCATGGCATCAACGGCCTCAAAATCCCACCACCTGTGAGACAAGGACTCAGCAGCTGAGAAGGCCACAGGGGGCCCCCATGAGCCATCGCGTCCGCATGCTCGTCGCCCACAGCTTTATAACCAGCTTTACAACTGGCTCAAGCTTGTATGGTCTGCCAGGTCAGGGACTTGGGTTGTATGCGTTTCTGATTAGGTATACAGTTAAACCAATTTCCCTGTAGTTTACAAAAAAAACGAAAGTAAGCAAAGAGCAAAACCAAAGTCAACCCCTGCTGTCTGGCACCAAGATGGAGCTGGCCTGACGCCGTCAGTTGAGGACCTCGTGACCTAGAAAGGAGGAGGAGGAGGGCTGGTGGCCTCTCGGAGGCACCAGGCTCCTGTCTCCATGGCAACAATGGGGTTTCCCAGGCTGCTTGAGCATGCGTCAGATCTGGGAGGAGGGCTGTCGATTGGAGGTCAAGGATTGTTCCTTTTATCCCGCTCTGACTTGCAGGTGAGCTGAAGCCACTGCTCCCCAGGGCAGCACCCAGTGTTTCTTCCACACGACAACCACATTCCTGGGCTGACCCAGGTCATCCTCAGGCACTGAGAAAGGGGAAAGTCTATTTTTAAACTGGTACATTGCCAGGCAGGACGTGTGAGGCTTTTGAAGGGAGCCAGGAAGGGGGCTCTGCCCTTCCCAAACAATGCCTTTGCAGGGATGTGACAGCGAGGACTGTCAGGAGGACACTGGTGGGAACACGCCCGTGTACACACAGTCCCTGGGGATGGGGGTGAGGGGGCGGGAGCTGCTCACGGCACCGCGCTGACAGACCTGGTCTGCTCCAGGACTGCTGCCCCTCCAAGACAGACCCTTCCATCCTCGAAGCTGCTGCACGTGGCAGAAAGGAAGCGTTGCCTGGCGAGAGGGACACACCAGCCTTGCTGCAAGGTGACCCGTTTCTGAAGTACAGACATGACGGGAGAATCCTGGGCTCAAAGGGACACAGGCTTGTTCTGTGAAGGTGGAGACTTCATTCTGGCAGAACTCAGGGTGACAGGCTGACAGTTCCGACCTAAGGGAGCTGTCAGGAGCTCCAGGGCCAGGTAGGAAGCGTGCACCTGGCAAGGGTGAGGCAGTTAGGATTGCTGTGGCCTGCGGCTAAGGGCCTGCCCTGCTTCAATGATGACAACAGCTGATATTTACTGAGTGCACAGTCTGTGAAAAGTTCTATTCACAGATCTTGGTTGTCTCCTTACTTAATCCTCAGCATGAGTCTATGAGGCAGGCATTCTTACTAAGCCCAATTTAAAGAGGAAGACTCAGGCATGTAGGAATGAAGGGATTTTCAAGGTCACGTGGCTGAGCTGGGAACCAGAGCCAGGTGGTCTCCCCCCAGCGTCCGCTGCCTGAGTCCATGGTGGCGGGGGAGGGGGGGCGGGCAGCTATCACAAAGCAGCATGGACGGTGAGGCTCACAAACATTCGCTGCTCGTAGTCCTGGAGGCTGAAGTCCAAGACCAGATCATTAGGAGATCTGGCATCCGCTGAGACCCCACTTCCTGGTTCACAAACGGCATCCTCCCAGGAGGATGGGTGAGGAAGCCCCCTGGCATCCCTCATATACAGTAACTGACCCCATTGTGGGGGCTAGGTTTCCACGTATGAATTTGGCAGGGGCGGGGGGCACAAACACAGTCCACTGCTGCCACTCCTTGGTCTGAGCTGTTGAGTTGAGAGACCAGCAACATGGTCACGGGAGGTTTTGATGAGGACAGAGGAGGGGGCATCTTCAGGGACTGAGACAGCTCCTCAAGGACTCAAGGACTCAGCAAGGCATGGTGTTGATGACCTCGGGGAAGGAGGAGAGCTGGCAGAGGCCAAGCGAAGGGGGGAGCAGGGCTGGAAGTGTAGACAGAGCCGGGGGTCCAGGGCTCGTGGGTTAGGACAGGAAGGGTTCGAGTGAGAAAGGGACAACCCTCCACTTTCCCCTACTCTCCTCATCAAGGAGACAGAGCCTTCAGCCTGAAAAGGGGAAACTCACTCAGGAGTAGGAAACTGAAGACCATGATGGGGCGGACACAGACAGCATGGGGCCCGTGTCTGAGTTACACTCTCCGGGGGCTGAGAGACTGTGGACAGTGCCAGGAACTCCTCTCACATCAGAGCTGGGCATTTGGAGACAAAGGGCAAGACCCTAGCAGCTGCCAGGTACTTAAGCTTCTCATGCCTTCCATAGCCAGAACTCGATGAACACTCCCAAGTCTAATTTTATTGAAAAATGTGGAATAAAAGTACACGACCGCTCTCATTTCTATGGCAAGAGCTTATATTATTTTAATTGGATATAAAAAGAGGTGCATTATTCTGGGATCAGAACTTGTATTAGGAGCCAGAAATTTGTTGTTACTAATTGTCGTCATCTGGATGATGGCCCTGTGCTTTGAGCATCATAACGATGAGTGACACGATTACTTAAGACATGTAAGGAGAACCACACAAGTGATCTCACAGGTGCTGAGAATAAAGGAAAGGCATGGATAAAGCGCCAGTGTCATCGAACGTGGGATTTGCTTGATAATGCTTGGATTGAAATTATACATTCACAGTGACTGAATCCGCAGACGACCAGAATGTCCTCTGACAAAAGCAACTTCGCAATCGGAAGCCTGATACAAGCTACCCTCTATACCCCACTGAAACAACAGTTTATAAAAGGATCTTTAACAGTATAAGCTTTCCAGGAAACATGGTTATCACGTTACAGCCAGAGCAGACCTCTGTTGTTCTGAAACCCAAATATTGTTTCTAGGAATATAACGCAAACAAACTTTATATAAATAAATTTCAAGTAACTTCTACTGGGAATAGAATACAAACACCACATGAGTAGACTGCAAGTACTAATTCTTTCTTGACTGATTTCTTTTGGAAAAGCTATTTTCTGCACCAAATTCCATGAATGGAAATCACTGCAGTGGCATTAAATAGTTATCTTACAGTCAGTTGTGATTTAGAATTTTCAAAGTGCTTTCACATAAAACATTTCATTCGGTCTTATAACAATGACGATGTCAGGACAGGTATCATTATCCTCATTTTCATGTGAGTAAATTAAAGCTTGGAGAAGTGACTTGCCTCAGGTTACAGCATCTCTTGTGCCTCCACCCCTTAACCCTTTTCTCGCTGAGCCTGTCATTACAGCTTGTGTGTACACAGGGAGAGGCTAACCTTTCCGGTCAACCCGGATGTCCATGCTCTTGCTAGGAACTGAATTGCCCCGTGAAGCATGTCCACCATGGAAGAGGCAGTAATACAAGGCCACTTGGTGAGTCTTCTTCCTCGTGAAATAATCAACTTCAAAGCTCAGACTTTTTTAAGACTCGACTCATGTCGCAAAGCATGGATGATAAAACAATGGATAAGCATTGGCACCCCCACTGCTGTTAACACTGGAAAGTGGACCACATCCTATGTGCAAGGAGTGACAGCAGGTGCTGTGCTCTGTCCTCAGTCACACAGACAGCAAATCACATGGCTGGCTGGTTCAGGGGGCCATGTTTTCCACAGTCTTCATGCTCCTTCCTCAGCACCACTCCGTCTAGACTTCCTCCAGTGACCGTGTACAGTGTGAACTGTCTTGTTTCCTGTCAGAAGTGCATGGACATCAGAGACAACTGGTGGATTTCAACTGGTGCACATATGGCCAAACTGGATTGTTCTCTCTGGCCTTGATTGGATTATCACCATCTTGTTCTGTTTTGCTACGTAAAATACACATTCTAAGTATTAACTCTGGGATTTATCAGGATATTGCCCAGTAAATGCACATTTTCAAGCCATAAGAAGGCTGTGGATGAAGTGATACCTGTGATTTTTGAACCATGTGGGTTTTCCAGGTAGAGGAAGCGGTGAAGGGACAGACTGCAGGAGGGGCGTTCTTAACGCATCCTGGCAGAATCCCCAACAGGCAACCAGCGGAGCAGGGAAGGAGATTTCCTGTCTTTGGGGGCAGCTGTGTTTCCTCTGCACAGGGGAAAGTGAACTGGCCTTATCTGCAGGGCAGTGCTGAAGCCAGGTGTGCTGGGCTCACAGGGGGTCGTCACACTGGTTTGGTTTGTTTTTATTTCTTTCCTCCTTTCTTTAGGAGCTGAAGCCTGAGGGAGAGGGTTGGGAAGGGGGGTAGGGAGGAAGGAAGGAGGAGCGGCTGTGGGCTCGGGGCGGGGGGGGGGGGGGGGGGGCGGGTCCGGGAACTCACCTCTGGGGCCCCACTTCCTTTCTGTGAGATGAGACCACCCAACCGTTCACCCCGAGTCTGTGTGCAGTAACTCCTGATGGTGGATGCTCGGGCTTCTTCAGCTTGGAGACATGCTTCACCCGGACGTGTGGGGAACTGCTGATTGCTCGGAAACAAACCAACAGTGCAGCTGAGACTCACATGAATTCACTGAACAAATGTGTTTGGACTGAAGACACGCTCAGCCACACTTACTCTCTGCTATTTGAGGACGTCCGTGGGGAGTTTGCTCAAGAAAAAGCTCACACCCTATGGACAAAAACATAACTCCAGTGCAGTTCAGTTCAGTCGCTCAGTCGTGTCTGACTCTTTGCGACCCCATGAATCGCAGCACGCCAGGCCTCCCTGTCCATCACCAACTCCCGGAGTTTACCCAAACCCATGTCCATCGAGTCGGTGATGCCATCCAACCATCTCATCCTCTGTCGTCCCCTTCTCCTCCTGCCCCCAATCCTTCCCAGCATTAGGGTCTTTTCCAATGAGTCAACCCTTCACATGAGGTGGCCAAAGTATTGGCCTCACGATCAGCTGCAACATCACTCCTTCCAATGAACACCCAGGACTGATCTCCTTTAGGATGGACAGGTTGGATCTTCTTGCAGTCCAAGGGACTCTCAAGAGTCTTCTCCAACAACACAGTTCAAAAGCATCAATTCTTCGACACTCAGCTTTCTTCACCATCCAACTCTCACATCCACACATGACCACTGGAAAAACCATAGCCTTGACTAGACGGAACTTTGTTGGCAAAGTAAAGTCTCTGCTTTTAAATATGCTATCTAGGTTGGTCATAACCTTCCTTCCAAGGAGTAAGTGTCTTTTAATTTCATGGCTGCAATCACCATCTGCAGTGATTTTGGAGCCCCCCAAAATAAAGTCTGACACTGTTTGCACTGTTTCCCCATCTATTTCCCATGAAGTCATGGGACCAGACGCCATGATCTTAGCTTTCTGAACGTTGAGCTTTAAGGCAACTTTTTCACTCTCCTCTTTCACTTTCATCAAGAGGCTCTTTAGTTCTTCTTCACTTTCTGCCATAAGTGTGGTGTCATCTGCATATCTGAGGTTATTGATATTTCTCCTGGCAATCTTGATTCCAGCTTGTGCTTCACCTAGTCCAGCATTTCTCATGATGTACTCTGCATATAAGTTAAATAAGCAGGGTGACAATATATAGCCTTGACGTACTCCTTTTCCTATTTGGAACCAGTCTGTTGCTCCATGTCCAGTTCTAACTGTTGCTTCCTGACCTGCATACACAACTCCAGTCAACCCCTTTACATCAGATGCCCTTTACCCCATTAAGTCTCCTGTGACAGATGCTAAGAAAAATCCCACAGCCCTTTCTGAAAATCAACGGAAAACAAGAGAGAGAGAAAAAAAGGATCAAGTATCAGAAATGAAAATGCTGATTGAGACCCAAGATTAAAAGCCAGAAGTGCGGGTCCTCCCTTTACCCTGTGTGGCCTGTGAGCCCATCCTCTGATGCTCTCCCTAGGAACCCAGAGCCACATGGACTAAACGCGGTGCTTGTGTACGGGAGGAAGCAGGAGTGCTGCGGCTCCCCAGTCAGGCACAGGTGAGCCCTCTAAGCACCACTGCTCAGAATCGAGCTTCTCCTGACAACAGTTCACATCAGAAGTGCATCTTCTGGGTGTCTTTTTTATTGTTGGTTTTCTTTTCCTGATTATAAAGGTATTATGTGATGAACACAGGTACAGGCTTGTGTATAAAGTATAATGAGGAAATAAAAATGTCTTCATCCCATAACCCAGCAAGAACCACCCTTGTCTCTGAACACTCCTCCCAGGTGCCCTCACCCTGTACTCAGGGTGAGGACAAAGGGTGTGGCCCCTGCCTACGGAGCTCTCATCCCCACAGAGGGCATAGGACCCTTCAGGGATGGTCTGGGAGAAAGTGGCCTTGTCCCGAGGTACCCAAGGCAGGGCAGGTAGGGTTCTGGAAACAAGGGCCAGAGAGCGCCTTTCTGGAAGATGCTGTCCACGTGGAGGTTGAGAGAGGAGTCTCCCAGGCAGAGGGAGTATACGTCACAGCCCAAGGCCGGAGAGAGGCAGGGGGCCTTGCCTGGGAGCAGAGTGGGCCCGCGAGTCTGGAGCCGATCACATAGACCCTGGGTGGCAGGACGTGGCCTGTGAGATGGGGGTGGGAACAGCCAGGTCTCACAAGGTTCTGCAGACCTCAGTGAGAAGTTCTTTTCTTTGCTTTTTGTCTTTTCCTTCTCAACAAAGGAGAAAGTGAACCCAGGTTTGGCTTAAGTAACTCGAGAGATGATGATCCAATTCAGGGAGCTAAAAATGGAAAGAAACAGACGGGGTAGACACGGGGCTGAGAGGCTGGTCTCCCCATCTACCCAAGGCTGGCAGTGATCTCAGGACATTTTAGGTTAACTGTTTGGAGATGGTGTGTCACGAGTAGGGGGATATGAGAGTCTGGAGCTGAAGGAAATGAGCGGGACCAGACACGCATATTTACAAGTCACTAGCATGAGCAGGAAACTTAAGGTGATGGATATGGATACACTCAAGAACAGAATGGAGACAAAGACACAGAGAAGGTCCAGAATTAATTTCTGAAAACTCAACAACTGGAGGTCAAGTTGAGAGGAAGGCGCTGGAAAGAGAGAGAGGGACACACCAGGGAAGCAGAGGCCGAGAGAGCCGTCCTGTCACGCAGGAGAAGGTTCCAAGAGGAGCTCTGTCAAGGGTGTGTGGTGACCCAGAGGCGGGGGAAACACAAGGTGGGTGGACGGGTGACTCGGCCTCAGGTCGCCCCAGACTGGCCACGCTAGAGCACGGGTCCTCCCTCTTTAACACTAACAGTGCGGCATGTACCCGTCCCTCCTCGTCAAGCCCTCTGCTGTGTGCCAGGCCCCAGGCTGCTGAGAGCAGTCTCCTCGGCTCTGACTCACCCAGGCTGCTCCGGCCCCCCCAAGGCAGCCCCACCCTGTGCCAACAAGAGGGACATTCAAACGCACCTGCTGATGACATCATCCACACGCTGGAAACCTGGCAACCCCTCGCCTACCCTTCCCACTGTCTCTCAGGACAAAAGTCAAGCTCTTTAATCCGCAAGGCCACTGGTCGGCATTCAGGTTCTCTCCTGTTTAAGGCTGCTGTGTACCAGGGGTACCAGGAATTCTTACACTTTGAGGACTTTTCTGGGATGCTTCTTCGGCTGTACAAATGCACTGGAAATTGAAGATCGAAGTAAGCTACTTTAGAAAACAGAAACACAAAACCCATCTAAGACGAGATGGAGGGGAGGAGTTACTAAAGATGAGAGAAGTTATCAAGGAAATAAAAAGCAGGTAGTAGAGGAAATCAATAAATGCCAAACGTGGTTCTTTGACTTAACCAAGAGAGACAAAACTGCAAAACGGATTGAAAAAAAAGTGGAAAAAGTCCAAGTGCATAATATCAGGAGTGAAAAGATGGAGGCATCGCTGCTGAGCCTAAAGACATTCAAAACAAGGGCAGGTTGTATCATTTCCTATTGCCGATGCAACGAGTTGCCACATACCAGGTGCTGAAAGCATGGATTTGATATCTAAAGGTGCAGGGGGTCTTGAGGAGTGGAAGAGGTGGGGGGGGGCTGCACGTGGTCCTCCTGGAGACTCTCGGGGTGTCTGTGTCCTGGCCTGTTCCAGCCTCTACAGGCGCTGTGTCCCGCAGATGTGTCCGCTCGGCTTCTCCTCTAACTCAAGCCCTCCTGCCTCCCTCTCCCACTTAAAACGCTGCTGTGACAATGCTGGGTCCACCCACATGATCCAGAATAACCTCTCCGTTTTAAGATCCTTAACATCATCGAGAAACATCCAGAAACTTCCTTTTCCCACGTAACGTAACATAGTCACAGTTTTGGGGAAAGAGAAACACAGGGTATTATGAACCAGGCTTTGCAAATAAGTTTGAAATTAAAGATGGCATGAAGACATTTTTAAAAAACAATTTTCCAGAACAAAAACAAGAAGAAACATCTATCTTTATAATTCTGTTTCTCAGTGGAGTTGAATCTACAATTTAAAACATTCCCAATAGAAAAATTCAAGTCTCAAAGAACTGCAGCATTAAATCACTAAAAATACTTAAGGAAGAACTCACCCAAACTCAACCAGAAAACAGTAAATTGGGAGCATTTCCAGACTCTTTCTTTGAGGCCAGCATAACTTTAAAGTCAACATGTAGCAAGGGCACTATAAGATAGGAAAATCAGAGGCAAATCGCTCTCATAAACAGAGGCACAAAAATGCTGGACAAACAATAACCAAACCAATGAAGTATGAAAAGAGTAATACACCACAACCATGCTGGCTTTATTCTAGGGATGTATGTTCGATTTAAAACTGAAAATTAAAACAATGTGACTTACCATATCAGAGTAGAAAAGTCACAAGAGATTCTCAAAAGATGCAGAATAAGCCCTTTATATTTTCAGTACACATTCATAATAAAACCCTTAGCATACTAGAAGGGCAATCTCCTTATATAATAAAGGATGTCTACCAAAACTCCCAGAAAACATTATACTTGAGAAAAAAAGAGGCATTTTGAGAACTTTATACTTTTGACTGAGAGTTCAGTTTAACACTTTCTATTCAGTAGTAAACTGGAGCAATATGACAAGCAAGTGAAATAAAAGGTCCTGAGACTTGGAAAAGAAAGAAAACTGTCATTCTGCATAGACAGCATGACTGTGTGGACAGATTTGCTAGATTATGCAGATAAACTATGAGGATAGGTAAGTGAGTTTAACAATGTTATCCAAGAGAAGAGTGCAGAAATCCACAAACAGGTATTTATGAGAATGCTTATCGTAGCTTTATTCACAACAGCCCCCAAAAGGAAACAGCACCAGTCCCTTAACAACACAATGATAAATAATTTGAGTTACATTGATACAATGAAATTCCCAAGGATATGAAAAAGAACAAACTATGTATGCACACCCATCACACATATGGATGATTCCAATTAAGTGAAATAGAAAGCTGGTAAAATAAATTTGTAATGGCAATCGTGAGAACAGTGGTCACCTCTAGAAAGGCTATGATCTGAAAGTTCTGAGTGTTGGTAAAGTTCTAGAACTTGACTGGGGTGGTGGTTATCTGCATATGCTCATTTCTTAAAAAAATGTAACAAACTGTACACTTATAATCTGTATACTTTACAACCTGCATGTTGTAAGAAAAAAGCTAAAATATTTTAAGACTAAAATGTACTAAATAAATACATTAGTAAAGGAAATGTACTAAATAAATACATTATATCTGTAAACAATTACATAGTTACTTGGAAGTACTGGTTTGATGGCAGTGGCTGTAACTTTAATCACTACATGCTGCTTAATTGTTTTCAACAGAGCTTGAGTTTTTCTGGAGTTTTTACTAAGGTTGTCTATGCACGTAGACCAGGTACCTGGGCTGTTCCCAGGCAGGAGCTGGGGAAGCTGGGGGCTGTCTGGCTGCCTTTTCAGTCACTTTAAGATCTGTCATATGAGTGCCAAGATTGAAAATAAAATGACAGCAGAGTCTGAAATCTCCTGGAAACAGCTGTGACTTGGGATTGAGAAGATAAAAGCTGTGATTCTACTCTGCTACTTGCTTTTGACTGGTGGTCTTTCTCAACCCAGGAAAGCTTCATTTCTGTTCTAGCCTGTGTCCCAAGGTTGCTGTAATAACATGGACTGAAAGAGCGGTTTGCTGGAAAGAGGACATGTAAAATATGAACGGAATTTTGCCGATAACATTTAATATGCTGGTTACCACAATCATTTACCAACAGGGAACCAAGCCTACTCTGAAGTCCTCAAATGGAAATGACCCTTTGTTCCCTCAGGGACACACAAAGCCACTGTTTCCATAGCAACACTGTCACGTGACATCAGAAATCAGGGCTAGGCCTTGAATGATAAAACAAAAGAGAGTGTTGGCTAGCTGGCAAGGAAAACATTGGAAGATAGTGCCATGCTGCCATTAAAAGGAGGCAGTGTACGCATATGTACATACTGTGTAATATTTTTTATTTCTGAGAACTGCAGAAAATCTATTTGTTTTCAAAGAGCCTTTATTTTTTTAGAAGTACTTCATTTGATGTAACAGATCACTTAGAGAATAAGATTTTTCTTTGTCTTTCATTAACACCGATTTTTCTCTTTCATGTAGTCAAGAAGATATTGAAGAAAAAAGAATTCATTTGTCCAGATCCTTGAGATGCTGTGACTTTGGCCCTTAGGGAACAAAGGAGAGGAGGACTATTTAGCAGAGATCTAAATGGGGTGAATGTGCATAGTTTTTTTTTGGTGTCTTTTTGAGACTTCAACATAAGCAAGATGTTATTAATACATATTATGGATTTTTAAAACAGAAAATATTTTATGAAAATCCTAACTTGGTATACTGTCAGTGAGGTCTGACTTCTCTTTACACAGCTTCCAGAGAAAGCACCAAAAGGCCAAGGTTCCTCTGTGCCCTTTCCAAGTCCTCAGTAACTGAAAATTTTATACCTGATACCATTAATCAGAGAAACTGGTTCTTTGTTCTTCTTCTTAAAAACAGATTCCATAGAGAAAATGAAATATTGATTAAAGGGAATCCTTAACCCCAAAGGACTGAAATAGCTGTTGAATTTGAAGATTCTTCAGTTAAACTACTGTGAATGACATGATTTTTAACCTACAAAAGACTTATATCATCAGACCCATATTTGCTAAAATTATATCTTTTGATACTGTAGTTTTGTTGACATAATAGATTTATTTTTCAGAACACATGATGTTGGAGAATCCAACATCAATGTATTTTGCCGAAATCTTTAAAATGACTAAATTCACATACAAATACATATATGTTGTTGTTCAGTTGTTGAGCCGTGTCCAACTCTTTGTGACCCCGTGGACTGCAGCACGCCAAGCTTCTCTGTCCTTCACTGTCTCCTGGAGTTTGTTCAAACTCATGTTCACTGAGTCAGTAATGCCATCCTCTGTCACCCCCTTCTCCTCCTGTCCTCAATCCTTCCCAGCATCAGGGTCTTTTCCAGTAAGTTGGCTCTTCGCATCAGGTGTCCAAAATATTGAAACTTCAGCTTCAGCATCACTCCTTCCAATGAATATTCCAAGTTGATTCCCTAGTTTGATCTCCTTGAAGTCCAAGATACTCTCAAGAGTCTTCTCTGGCACAATTCAAAAGCATCAGTTATTCGGCACTCAGCCTTATTTATGGTCCAACTCTCACATCTGTACATGACTACTGGAAAAATCACAGCTGTGACTATACAGACCTTTGTCAGCAAAGCTATGTCTCTGCTTTTTAATACACTGTCTAGGTTTGTCACAGTTTTCCTTCCAATGAGCAAGTGTCTTTTATTTTCATGGCTGCAGTGATTTTGGAGCCCAACAAAATAAAATCTGTCAATGCTTTCACTTTTTTCCCCTTCCATTTGCCATGAAGTGATGGGACTGGCTTTCTGTGATCTTAGTTTTCTGGATGTTGAGTTTCAAACCAGCTTTTTCACTCTTCTCTTTCACCCTCATCAAAAGTCTCTTTTAATTTATTTTCATTTTGTGCCATTAGAGTGGTATCATCTGCATATCTGAGGTTGTTGATATTTCTCCCAGCAATCTTGTTTCTAGTTTGTGATTCATCCAGCCCAGCATTTCACATGATGTATTCTGCATGTAAGTTAAATAAGCAGGATGACAATATAAAGCCTTGTTGTACCCCTTTTCCAACTTTGAGCCAGTCAGTTTTTCCATTTCCGGTTCTAACTGTTGCTTCTTGATCCACATACAGGTTTCTTAGGAGACAAGTGAAATGGTCTGGTACTCCCATCTCTTTAAGAATTTTCAAGTTTGTTGTGATCCACATAGTTAAAGGCTTCCGCGTACTCAATGAGCAGAAGTAGATGTTTTTCTGGAACTCCTTTGCTTTCTTCATGATCCAGTCAATGTTGGCAGTTTGATCTCTGGTCCCTCTGCCTTTTCAAAACCCATCTTATACCTCTGGAATTTCTCAGTTCATGTACTGCTGAAGCCTAGCTTGAAGGATTTTGAGCATAATCTTACTATCATGTGAAATGAGCACAATCATAAGGTAGTTTAAACATTTTCTGACATTGCCCTTCTTTGGAACTGGAATGAAAACTGACCTTTTCCAGTCCTAGGGCCACTGCTGAGTTTTCCAAATTTGCTGGCATATTGAGTGCAGCACTTTAAGCGTATCATCTTTTAGGATTTTAAGCAGCTCAGCTGGAATTCTGTCACCTCTACTCGCTTTGTTCACAGTAATGCTTCCTAAGGGCCATACATATTATGTATATATGTATCAATGGTATAGTAATATTCATTATTCTTGTGCTATATAAAATTTAGTAATAAATTTCAGTCAGCTTCAAAATCCATGAAACAATATCTGTTTCAAGCTATATGAGGCCAAGGGGAAATGGTTAAAATAACGCATCCATATTTTATATTTTAAAATGCTTTGCACTACCTGCTCACACTTAGGAAAGATGTAACTTTCACAAACTCCTGAGATGATTATGATAAGTGTGCAACAGTAACAGGGATGGCCTTGCTCACTGGCTGCTCATATCATCTCTGGAGCTGACTGGACGCCTGTGAATCTGGGATCCCCAGTGGCTCTGAGAATGAGTGCGTCACTCACCCCCCACTTAGAGGGGCCGAGATGGGCTGTCTCCAGCTGAAACAGACTGACCTCACTGTCACACTCGGGTCCTGCTGATCCCAGAATTAAAACTTTTAAACATCTCTCCAAATACTGCATCTGGGATTAATGGCTGTCAGACACCTCAAAGACCAACAGACACCTCATAGGCCCATGGGAACATCCTCCATGGGCAGTCTGATGCTTAAATGGTGACTGAATGCATCTCATAGGGACAGCAGCCACTGCTTAGGTGCAAGCTGTCTGTGAGTAGAAAGAGAAAACACGTGATATGAGTTTCTCCAAGTGAAATGTGATCATTCCCCTTTGTTTCCCAGGTGGCACAGCCTCCAAGCATAATAGTGAATTCCCTGCTAAGGGCCAAAAATTGCTTGGAAAATAGGACTGTGACCTTTCTTTTGTGGTTGCCATGGAACATTGGCATCCTGACTGCTAGTAGAAGGTCAGTAATTGTATTTAAATGGAGCAAACCCTGAACATCTATAATGCATGCAGTCTACTATTATTTCTTTGTGGGAGGTTTATTATAGGGTTTGGTATGTAATCTAAATTAGATGTCTGAAGAAAAACAATGCTTTTAAATTTAGGAAATTCTAGAGAATTCTTTGAGTGAGATTCTCTTTTTAAGATTCCATGAATTTCCTTTGAAGTTTTTTTATCTGAAACTGAGTCTTATTTTCTCTATTCTTTTAAGAAGACCTTTCCTTTCAACTGTCCACAACAAAATGATGTTCTTTTATGTTTTTGCAAAGTTGGATGCAATTATTTTATAAGTCCATCTCTGTAAACAACCCTATAATTTTAGACTTTTAAATGTCATTATCATAAACACAAATCTGCTTATTCTCCCCCTGGCTGGCTTTGAAATGGTATTTGGAATTTGCATGACTCTGTAACCTCTGCCACCCAGATCACCCGGGTGAGTAAATCCTGCTAGCAAGTTACTGCGGATTCCACAGCACAGGTTTTCAAATTCTTGATAACTGCGGATATGTGTGAGCAGCCCATTGTGAAAACAGAATGTGCCATTTCATCCTGCTAGCTGCGGGTGGAAGAAGTCACTCGTCTCAGTGTGGGCGTCTGTGCTGGGGGAGGGCAGCCTGCTGGAGGGCCCTGCCTTGCATGGCGGGGGTAGCTGCCACTGTTCCCAGCAATCAGACAGAGCATGAACGATGAAGGCTTACTATCACTAGATGATGCTTTAGTCCAAGGTACCTGCAGATCATTTGGGCCCAGCTCCCTCTCTGGATCTCAGAGATATCATGGGGTGAAGGGCCAGCCGTTTAGCCTCTCTGGACACACGTTTCAGCCTGAGCCAACATGAGTTCAGGCACAGTCTTGACGACCATCTCTGATCCGCCGCTGTTATGCCAGTAGGAGGGGCATCGGAGGGTGTAGATTAGATAAGCTTTGCTGACCCTTTCCTACGGTCTCTCTGTTAGATTCTGGGTCCATCATTCCCCAGACAAGTCACTTCACCTCTCTAAGCTGAACAAGATCAAATACTGGTGACACCTTGTTGACAGCTGTAAGGACTGGATGAGGTAATGTTTATAAGGCACTAGACACAATACACAAAATATGCCCCAAATACCGGGAGAATGTGTGTTCAGTCCTGGTGCATGTGTAACCTGCCTGTAATGGAGGGTGTTGTGATGGAGGTGAAGGCTCAACTGTCCTAGAGCTGAAGTGTCACCTGGTGGGTATACCTATCAGCCCATCTCCTGGCCCCAGGCACACCCTTGCTGAAGGGTGGGTGGGGAGAACGCCTGAGAGGCCAGCCTGGGCTGCCCCAGGCTAACCACGGAGTATGTGTCTGCTCTACATGAAATTCCTGATTCCTGGACACGCAAGGTGTGGGAATCACTGAGCAGTGTTGAGGGGTGTGTGAGTGTGTATGTGTGTGTTTAGGAGTTCCTGGAAAATATGACACTTTTCCAGCCTTTCTAGCCTCAAAGACCTTCAGAGAATTTTCTCCATATTCTTTCTACAAATCCATTAGAGAGACTCAAGAGACATCAGTTTGATGCCTGAGTCAGGAAGATCCCCTGGAGGAGGAAATGGCAACCCACTCCAGTATTCTTGCCTGGAGAATCAATCCCATGGTCAGAGGCGCCTGGTGGGCTACAGTCCATGCAGTCACAAAGAGTTGGACATGACTGAGCACACACACATACCATGGGGAAAACCCCACATGTACAGGAAGGTCCTAGGATTCCCTGTGGTCCTTTGTGCACAGAGGCAGAGAAACGAGGCACTGAGGGAGAGCTGAGCCCCGCTCCTGGCACTGCCATGAACAGCTGCCTGTCCTCGGGCACGTCTTCTTAATTTCACCAAGCCTCTGTTTTCTCTTCTGTGAAATTAGTGAATTAGACCACATAATCTTTACAATCCCATCCACTGATAATGTTTCGAGACTGCAAAAAAAGTCTTGATATGTATTTGGGAGCTGAGAACGCTTGTCAGCATCTGTGGGGCCATGTTCGTGGGGCACTGCTCCTAACCTCTCGTGAGCTCACCCTCTTGAGCTCAAATTCCAGCTCACACAGTCTCTGTTCTTATATATGGAAATCCTTCACATGTTTTCAGGCTCCCTGGACATGAACAAAATTTACTTACTAGTGATTAAGACAGATGAGATTATAAACTACATTTTGAATTTGGCTTTAATGCATACTCTTCTGTTTCTGTATCTGCCTCTTCAGGTCTAAATAGGAAGCTATACTCTTCTTATACGACTGACATGAGACCTGAAATTCAAAGCCAACATAACACGGGGGAACATGTTACAATCTGTTTGGCTAAACCATTAAATCAGATGAGCAGGGCAGATAGGAACTTAATTTTCTTTTAGATGAGCATGATATGCTCTCTGATGTCTAGTAGACTTTTTCACTTTAAGAAAGTACTAAACTTGAGAATACATTGTCACCTGATGCAAAGAACCGACTCATTGGAAAAGACCCTGATGTTGGGAAAGATTGAAGGCAGGAAGAGAAGGGGACAGCAGAGGATGGGATGCTTGGATAGCATCACCGATGCGACAGACATGACTTTGAGTAAGCTCCGGGAGTTGGTGATGGACAGGTAAGCCTGGCGTGCTGCAGTCCATGGGGTCGCAAAGAGTCGCACATGACTGAGCAAATTAACTGAACTGAACTGAAACTTTACAAGAGTAACTTTTAGATAAACGTTCTCTACAAACGTGTGCCTGATTTTGTAGAAAATGTCGCCTGAGTTGTCTCCGATCTTGAGGGGACAGAACTGGAACTAAAAGCAAAAACACTTTCCAGCCTCGAAGACCTGCAGAGAATTCTCTCCACACTCTTTGTGGGTTTTGACCCACAGCTGATCTTCTGAGCATTCTGGATCTGAACTGGGATAGCCCAGATGCGACCTAGTGAAGAAGCAAGAGGGGCGTTCCGGACGGGGTGGGCACAGTGGACACACACACTCTTCCGTGGTCCTGATCCCCATTTCTGGGGAAGGCATCTCTGAGGGGGAAGGCGTCTCTGAGGGGAAGGCGTCTCTGAGGGGGAAGGCGTCTCTGAGGGGGAAGGCGTCTCTGAGGGGAAGGCGTCTCTGAGGGGGAAGGCGTCTCTGAGGGGGAAGGCGTCTCTGAGGGGAAGGCGTCTCTGAGGGGGAAGGCGTCTCTAGGGGAAGGCGTCTCTAGGGGAAGGCGTCTCTGAGGGGAAGGCGTCTCTGAGGGGAAGGCGTCTCTTAGAAGGAAGGCGTCTCTGAAGGGAAAGGAGTCTTTGTGGAGTAAGTGTCTCTGAGGGCAGCGCTGAGGCGCAGGAGGGGCAGGGCCTCGGAACACAGAGGGTGACTCTATTCATAACCCCAATGAGGTCTGCCCATATTCAGGAAATATTTAGGTCTGGTGGGAACTCCTTCTTTCCTTTCCTGTTTCCCTTTTTGAACATGTCTGTAACTGTTGTCTTGTGCCTGTCCCATCACTGTATTTTGGGAGCAGACAACTTGTTTCTTGAGTGTCACAAGCTCAGAGATGGAGGAGAATTTCAGCGTAGGTTAGAGCATACCCCGAGTTCCACCCATTCCTGACTCAGTTGATTTAGATGATGAGATCTGGGACTTTTGAACTGATGTGTGTGCTTAATCAGTCAGTCACGTCCGACTCTTTGTGACCCTATGGACTGTAGCCCTCCAGGCTCTTCTGTCCATGGAATTCTCCAGGCAAGAATACTGGAGTGGGTTGCCATGCCCTCCTCCAGGGGATCTTCCCAACTCAGGGATCGAACTCAGGTCTCCTGCATTGGCAGGTGGATTCTTTACCATCTGAACCACCAGGGATGCTGAACATGGTACTTTGGACTTGAGTTTATGCTATAATGGATTGAGACTTTTAGGGACTTTGGGATGGGGTGAATATATTCTGCATGAGAGGGACATGCATCTGAGACTAGAGGGTGGTCTGTGGTCTGCTGAGTAATGATCCACAGACACGTCCATCTCCTGATCTCCAGAACCTGTGAATGTTCTATTTTACACAGCAGAAGGGACTTTAGAGTGGTGATTAAGTTCAGGATCTTATGATGCAGGGCTATCTCGGCTTATTCCAGTGAGCCCAATGTAACCACAGAGTCCTTACATCTCGAAGAGGAGACAGAAGAGGAAGAAACAGAGAAGCCAGCATGAGGGGGACTCAGCCCAGCACTGCTGGCTTCAAAGGTAGAATAATAGGGCCAAGAGCCAAGAAGCGGGCTTCAAGAAGTTGGAAAAGGCAAGGAAGCAGGCTCTCCCCTGGGGTCTCCAGAAAGGAATGAGCTCTGCTGAAATCTTGATTTCAGCCCAGAGACCCAGTCCATACTCTGACCTCCAGAATGGCAGGATAATAATTTTGTGTTGCTTTAATCCACTGGGCTTCTGTTAGGCCAGCAACAGGGAAAAAACACAGGGTTATTGAAGCAGGGTTGTCAACAATTCTTAACGGTGGTTGGTCAGACGACTGTCCTGATTGCTCCCCTATTCTTCTATAAAACAGAGCTACTGACTCTGCTGAGGGTTATCAACAAGAAGCCATTCCTCTTCATAAGTGACTTTTTGGCCAACTACAGGACTGGGAAGTAGCCTGAGCAGGCTGATGGCAGCCATGGCAGCGGCTTTTCCATGACACTGCCAGGGAGAGGAAACCACTTCTGGGTCAGCGCTGAGCTGCCCTGGGCGCCCACACATCCCTCAGCCCAGGCCCAAGGGCAGCCAGAGAATTAGGAGACAAAACGGGGAACGCAGCAGGGATCAACCCCTGGAGACTGAAAACAAATCAGCACGGAGAGCACACACTGTGCCGCAGGATCCTCTCACATGTTTAAGGAAGAAAATGATTCATTTTCCTGACCTGAAGCACATACTCTACCTTATCTAAAACACTTTCTATTTGCTCAAAGTTCTGTGTATGAGAGTGTATCTTTGTTCAGTCTCACACAGCATCAACAGCAACCTGAATGCACATAATATATATGCCTGTTTGTGAAAGGGCAGAAGAAATCCGTAGGATTAAACTTGAAAAGGCAAGGAAGACAAATGACGTAGACAGCTCAGGGCCGGCGCCACTTTTACACGACACGTGGTTCAGGAGATGACTGCGACGCAGCTGTTGGGACGGGGCACTGCGGAGAAATGCCGCAGGGACAACGGCCACGGGGTTTGGTTTAATGATGCAGAGGTCACAAGTGTGAGACAGTTCCCTCCAAGAAAACTGCAGGGAAAGGAATCTACAAAGCATCTGCTTGTGAAACGCTGTGGGCAGGGCCCTGGAAAACGGCCAGCATGTTCAGTGCCTCAAGGTTGCTCCTGCAGCCCAAGTGTCGGCAGTGAGCCCAGAGGTGGCGTGTGCTTCTGCCCTGGACCTTCACAGGAAGGCACACTGTGTTATCACATGGCAAACGCCACACACAAAGAAACAACCAGGAAAATGGCATGGGAAATAGCACAGGCGGCTGTGGTTTTCTATTTAGCTTTTGGTTTTTTCCCCAAACTTAAGTTCCTATCAAGCAAGAGGAAAAGGCAGCACCCATTCAATCATCCTTTGTTAACTGATCAGAAAAAACAAACAAAAAAAACAACTGTCAACTGTGAGCTCTTAAAAGGCCCGAGGGAGTAGGCTTCAGCTACTGTCTTTCCCTCTGTGGAAGCGAGGAGAAGCTGCTCAGGCAGCTCACACCAGGAGCTCGCAGCCGGCCTGACACAGGCATTGGCCTGACACAGGCGTTGGCCTTCGGCTCCCAGACCAGTTACCTTCCACTGCACTGAGGACCCGGGACTCAGAGCCTGTGTTTACCTTGTGAGTAGTTTACATGTGGCTGAACTTGAAAACAACTTACAGTGAAACCAGTGTACTGTTTCCTGCCGCTCTACCTCCCAAGGACATCAGGGAAGATGTAAACGTGAAAGTGCAGGTAAACCTGTCCTACCCTGGGCTCTAAGTGCCCACGACGTGAGTGATGCCCACGTGGGATCCCAGCGCCACTGCAAGTGTGCTATTCTGACACTAGCGCTCGTCACAGAATCAGCTGGAAAGCTAGGAGCAGGTGGCTGTGTCCTCATGGGCTGTCTGATTACTGGTTGTACGATGCACTCCTGTGGAAATAGAGGCCTCCTCACGGCTTCCTCAACTTAGTCCACCTTCCTAACTGACGAGTTTTCTGTCTGCCTTGAAGCTGCTCACGGTGAGGAGGGGGAGATCTGGCATCCACTGTGGATGCAGCCTCCTGCAGTTACACTATTTCTCGACTTTACTCTGGACCTACCACCCTTGTGTACACACCTGCCTGGCTGTGTCTTAAAACTATGTTAATGTTTATGTTGCATTCCACCTGATGCAACAACTGAATGTATTACTACCATTATTACCACTTAGAAAAATCCCTTGGCAGTAAGAAATAATACAGCCAGGAGTTTGCAAACTGGGAGCTGGAGTCTCTATTCTGTCAAGAACAGACTCATTTTCAGAAGCAAGAGGCCTGAAGAGGTGATTCACCCACAGATAAAACATGTTCATGACCTCCATCTTTCCTAAGAGCAGATCACTAATCAGATTTCAGGAGGGAAGGAACAAAGTGCTCTACAAAGAGTGGGCAAGAAAGATCAAATGTGTTTGGACTGCTGACCACAGATGATAAAACCGGCTACAGGGTTTAGGGCAGAAGGAAGCACTGCAGACAGACACTGCCCTTGTGCGCCGACCAGCAGCCACCGGCTGGTTCCCCTTCTCCATCCTCGCAGTTTCTGCCATGGAGAAGCATCCAATTACTAGTCTACCTTCTGCCCTCAGCCCTGGCCTTCTGAAAGGAGCCTTTGTTGTCTCTGCCTGGGCTGCTGTGGTCGCTAATTGAGATGAAAGGATGAGAAGCTTCTTTAGGACCAAAGCCATTACATCTTACCAACGGGTAAAAGAGAAATGTCCTTGACTGATTTCCTTCCCTAAATATACATGTATATTGTTCAGGACCCCATCGGGAGTGATTATTTCTGGACGCGGCTACTTTTATCTGCTGGGGCACTTCACAGTGATCTGCCATTATTATTCCTTTGCTTCAGGAGCACTCTGAAAACAGCTGTTTGTGCATCGTCTGATACTCTAGTAAGGGAGCAGCAGATGTGGGACGCAGGATAGTGAGGCCAGAGCTTTATTGTTCTTTCTTCAATTATGGAAACATACACCTTGAGGTCATTAGCAGCAAAAGGGCTTCGAAGGCTAACAGAAAGGACAGAGGCATTAAAATGAAAGCATTTTTAACAAACGAAGAAGAGATTAGGAGCCTAACATTTACAGAGGTTTGTGAGACTGTCTACCTGAACCTATGGCATGGGGCCAGGCCGTTGAGGTCCAGGACTTGGGTCAGGGGATCTGGACTTTGGCGGGAAATGCGAAGACAGCCCCGGGTTCCTGTTGCCTTGGTGGGATGGCGTCGGGGTGAGGAGAAGCTCATATGTGAGAGAGATTAGATGTGGACGAACCTGAAAGGTGGGGAGGCCAGCTGGAGGCCACAGTCTGTGCATGTTAGTGGACTCTGCGGAGTGACAAAGGTGTCCTGAGGTAGAAAGCAAGGCAGGCATGGCACCAGCGCACAGCTGTGGAGTGCATGCCCATTTCCCACTGCCTTCTGCTCTGAGTAAGTTGTCAGAAGACTAAAGATGGCCCTCTCTCAAGTGGTCATTCCATCCCTGATTCTGACTGCTCCCAACCACATATCTTTACCCTGTGCATGCGGGTGGCTGTGAAAGAGGCTCTGTCACCCTGTCTCTCTCCTCCTTTTTCCTTTCCTTTGGTGTGGATATCTAGCTTCACCAGTTCTCCATCTTCAGTGTTAGTCCGTGTGAAGCCCCCTGCAGAGAGCACCTATGCAGAACCCTGTGTCACTGCCGGCTGCCAATCAATGGCCATCACCTGTAACTCCTAGTCCCTGATGAGTCTCCACATCACCTAACGGGGCTTCTCTTTCTGAGGTGGATCCTGAGCTAGAAATCTTTACTATGTTGTAATGTCATCATTCTGGGTCAGTGTGGCTGAAAACCAAGCCTTGAATCACAGAAAATGTGCCCACAGCAGATCAACCTCTAACTCCGAGGAGGTCCCCTCTGCCGAAAGGCTTGCCCTGCTTGGCTGTCTCCAGTACCGCTGATCCTGTTCCCATCCAAGATCTTGCAACTACTGCTTTACCAACCAGTCAACCAACACTTGACTTCGACCAAACCTGGAGGCAGATGCTACTTGGCAGGCGAGATGTCCACTGTCTCAGAGCCTGCATTGGAAAATGGTGTGCAGAACAAGGAACCAGGCCCAGTGCCAGTAGCTGCACATGATGAAAGTGAGGAAGGCTAACACTGCAAAGGACTGTCATCCTGAATGCTGAAGGACCTGTGCAGCACTATCATTTTGTAAGAGGAGTGAACAGATGTTGTGGGAGGGGACCAAGAGGGCTTTGTAAACCACCTAGGAGCTGAGGGGACCCAGTGGGGAGACAGGGCCACCTCGGGGGCCATGCAACTGACACATCACACAGCTGGAGAGGGCGCCTCTGGATAGAGAAGAAACAGTGTCTGAGTCACTGAAAAAGTAGGAGACCGCTGATTAAGTGATTGATTGACAAGCAGAACAAAGCATGAAATGCATTCCACGATGAATTCTGTCACTTTTTGTTGGATCAGACACTTCTATTACGCTACGGGGCTCTGGCTCAACAAAGCACTCTGTGAGTCTTAGGGATGCTCCATCTCAGAACTGGAAGAGGGCTCAGAGATGATCTATTAGAACTCTTTCATCTGACTGATGAGGAAATAGAGGCCCAAGGCCACACAGCCAGTCAACAACAGGGACCAGACACGAATAGAAGGATGAAAGCCCACAGCATGAAGGGGCACTGAGGCTGGACAAGAGCCTGACCCAGCGCTGAGCATGTCTGTACACATGAGAAAACAACAGCCACTCTAGGATGATGGTGAAAGAGGGAGTTCGATTGACCAACTGCTTGCGAAATCTCCTTCCATCCTGAAAATTATGCTCCAGGTAGGAGACAAAGTCAAAAGTTTAGTCTCATTACAGATAGCAAAGTGATGGAGAAAACATTTAAATCAACTCAAAATGCTCTTGCTTCTAATAATTCAACCAGGTACACCCAATACAGTTATTATTTCTGACACAAAATAATCCTTCATTTTCCCATGAAAAACGTCTCTGGAAGAGAAAAGATATTCTCATACTCTGTAAGGCACTTGGAGCTATTCTGGGCATAGCATTTATTTATAGAACCATATAAACAGAGAGAACATGGCACCACTTATGTAGCGAATCTTCTGAATAAACTGGAGCTCAGCGTATGTGATCTTCTTTGTGACTGAGCTACGTTTCTTTTCGTTGTGTGTTTGTGTTAGACACTCTGCATGCCCACATGATGAGGTGTCCTGTAAACAGAGCTTTACTGCGGAGGACCCATGTCCACAAGCATAAACCTTGTGGACACTGTACTTACACGGCGACTTCGGCACAGACTGACCAGTGCTGAAGCATCCTTCCTGAGAAATATCGTGCCATGGAGACAACACTGCACCGCGAAGAGTCATACTTCAGGGCTCCAGGGAGATGGATGAAAAGGAGGAGAGTGCCGCCCTACTGCCCATAAAGAAGCATCTTCCCTCTCGTCTATGACACTGTGTTCAATTATCTAAGATGGGAAGGAACCACATCAAACAACAGGAGAATTCCATGTGGGTTATGAAAACATGGTGGGAAACCCATCCACATCCTCACTTTAGAAAACCCTCTCATGTGCAAGAAACACGAGCTGTCACCCAAGGCCGCCCCCGAGTCACGTCCCTTCAGTGCTGGTTTCCACTCCCTGCGCCGGGTGGAAGAGACACACAGACGGCATTGCTGCCTCTTCTCCCACCTGGACAGCCTCCCCGTTGCAGTGAAGCAGGGTGCATGTCCCCAGGTGGAGTTCTCAAGTCCTGTGTCATGCTGCAGTGGGGGCCACGGGGAGAAGACTTACAGCCTCCTGCTGTTCACAGGGCAGAGCCAGACCATGGGATGCCAGGCACCCCAGTCTCCAGAAGTAGTTTCTTTAGAGCCGAGTCCTGTCTTGGGGCCATGGAGTACCCGTTCACTACAACACCCCAAAGGAGCCAAGAAAAACCCACAACTCCAGCAAAACGCCTTCTAGACCTGTTTCGTAGTCTGCATGGGTTGTAGGGTGAAGACTGACAAAGGTCAGGACACTTATATCTTGGTCTGGGGAAGGGATGATTCCAGCAACACTGCAGCACTCTTTAGAATGTTTCACAATATGAATTATTAATAGAATGTGGGGATAATAAGTATCTTTGACTGTGGATTTTGAACTTGGAGACATTCCTGGTCATCAGGAAAATGGGGAGCTTGCAGGGGAGGAAAACATGATGTCTGCACTCAAGCTGGTCATTATCTAAAAGGGGCACAAGGTCTGGACCACAGGTAAAGTGGGAGATGGAAGGATGAGGGTGGGCTCTGCCAGGAGTGGTGTGCTTGTCTGGAGATAGAATTCCAGCCCCTCAGGGCCCTCATGAACACACAGGCACATGCATGCATTCAACACACGTGAACGTGCACCCACTACGTGCCATCTTTTTTCCTGGCACTTGAGATACCCCAGTGAACGAAGGTGGACGATCTTCACGCTGACGGGTGGGGCACTCCTCACACAGGCGTGCATACCTGTCATGGTGTGGGAGGAGGGGAAGGAGAGCAGGGCCAGGCGGTAAGGACCAAGGGGCTGACACAGAGGGCTCAGGGTGAGATGGCATCTGGCCAGGATGCAGAGTGACCACAAACAGACAAGAGTCACGAGCCAAGAGGAAACAAGCGCCAGAGAATGCTGGGCGCTGTGGGCAGAACTTCACTCAACTCAGTGAAATGGGAGCTACTGAGCTACGTGGTGACTTGTATTTTCAACCTAAAGACTCTGTCTGACTGCCATGTCAAGAACAGACTGTAACAGAGCGTGGGGCAGAGCACAGAGACCTGCTAATGAGACGACTGTGATAATCTGGATCAGAAACCTAAACTGCTCATGTCTGTGTTGTCAGGAGACAGTGAGAAGTGGTTGGATCTGGGTATGAAACAGGGTTTGCTGGAGCATCGACCATGTGACATGAGAGACGTGGCAAGGGGGCTCCAAGTTTCCGTCCTGAGCAACTGGAAGAAAGAAACTGCTACAGACAGACACGAGAACTGAACCAAGAGGGGTTTGGCAGGAGAAAAGCATCAGTGAGTTTTAGACGTACCGCTTCTGAGATGCCAGCAGACCAGCTAAGCGGGAGCGCTGAATAGGTGGTGTACTGTACCATCTGGAATACAGGAGAGACCCAGGACTGAAGCACCCATTGGGGGTTGTCCATATAGAGAGAGGCTTCACCGCGGAGACGGCGCCCCATCCCCGAGTGGAGGAGCACGGGGAATGAAGGGGAGCGAGCCAAAGTCCTGGCCGCCACAGTCCCTGCTCGAGGGGCACCTCACCCTCCCGCTGCACCTCAGGTTGATAAATACACTGTGACTGTCAACTTAAACACCACCTCTCAACACAGTAGATATTAGCAACCTGACTCCAGGTTCCCCAGGGATTCAGTGTGAATTCTAGATGAGACCTCCTGGAGAACGGGTCTGGGCACCCCTGAGAACTTGGTGCCACAGACTGGATGCACGCTTCAAGCTGCTTGTGTATAGAGCTGAGCTCTCTGCACTGTAGTGGTGCTTCACCTGGGGGCTGAGAAATCAGTGACTGGTGGGGTATAAATGAGGGAGCCCCCGCCCCTCAGTTGGATCAGGAAACAGCACAAGACAATGTTTTCCACTGAGAACGATTTTTTTTTTTTCCTGAATCAACATTCCAGAAACAAAACTGAAATATGTTGATTTAGTTTCTGAATTTCCAAAAACCCGAATTCTGAGGATAATTGCTAAAAACATATCCAATCCACCACCTGAGAGCCCAGGACCAGACAGATGGATGGGTGGCTGTCTCTCATCTCCACATTTAATCGGCACTCGGACATGACACCAGCTCCAGTTCCACGTGGGGTCTGGTCTGGGTGGGTCATGCTACAGGCCTCATGTTAAGAAATTTGGAATCTCACATTCTTTGTTTTATAGCTCTCATGACAAAACATCACCCTTTGGACCTTCAGACATTCTTTACGAAGTCCTAATGAGCAAAACATTTATTTACGCCTTGGACAACTAAACAGATCCAAAATACAATAATATGCTCATTTCTCAGTTGTGTAGAAAATCACGTGAACCAGCAATTCCACTCCTGGGTGTATATCCAAAGAAAACAAAAACACTGATTGGAAAAGATACATGTACCCCACTGTTCATAGTAGCTCTATTTACAACAGCCAAGGCATGGAAGCAACTTAAGTGTCTATCAACAGATGAACGGATAAAGTAGATGTGTGTGTGTGTATACATACACACGGAATACTACTCAACCATAAAAAGAACAAAATTTTGCCATTTACAACAATGTAAATGGAGCTAGAGTATTGTGCCTAGTGAAATAAGTCTGATAAAGGCACACACTTTGTCACTTATATGTGGAATCTAAGAAATAAAACAAGCAGATGTATATAACAAAACAGAAGTCAGTTCACAAATGTAGAAAACAAACTAGCGGCTACCAGTGGGGAGAAGGAAGCGGGGGCAGGAAAGGGGTAGGGGGCTAAGAGAGAAAAACCATGTGTATAAAATAAGTAAGCAACAAGGATATATTCTACAACACAGGGACTATAGCCATTATGTTGCAATAACTTTAAATGGAGTATAATCTATAAAAATTTTGAATCACTATGTTGTACACCTGAAAGTAATATAATACTATAAATCAACTATACTTCAATTTAAAAAAGAAATAAGAGTTTCTTTTTAAAGAAGAGAAAGATGGATTTTGCATGTGGGCTTTATTTGGTGTCTTACTGCCTTTTGGTTGCTGTGCTGGACTTGGGAGGACACCAAGGGCCACATATCATTTGGGGCCAGATGTGGTGCGTGATCACGAGTCACAGATGGGAGAGAGGCAAGGAGCTGGGGTGGGGGGTGGGAGAGGCCCCAGAACGGTGAGGCCTGCTGAGGCCTGGCTACATCTGGTTCTTCCACGGAAGGGAGACCCTCCTTGCATCCATTCCACAGAAGAGCTGAATCACTCAGAGAGGAGAGAGGTGGGGTGAGTAGGCCACGCCCTTCCCAGGAAGCCACAGCCAGCTTTGGCCAAATGCTTACTGCTCTTGTAAAGAGCAAGAGCTTTCCCCACCCTGGTGGCCCTCCACCTTACTCCATCTGGTGGAAATGAGAGGCCCTGGGAGCGTGGGGGGAGGTGGGGAACATGATGAATCAAGGTGTGGGCCCACCGCCGCTCCAGGCTGACCAGGGCAGGCTCACTGGACTCCAGGCCTCCCCTCCACTGGTTCACTGGGGACTGGAGGACGTGAGGATGGACACAGAAGTCCTCCCCAGCTCTGAAATTCCGACATTCTATTCTCCAGGGAACCACGTGTTCTTGGAGAACCAGCAGAGCTGGGAGTGGGCTGCCACGGGAGAATTTCCACTCTGCACCAGAGCCTCCTGGGGCAGCAGAGCCACACCCCAGGCCCACCCCGAGGAGAGAGGGACAGGAGATCAAGCATGCAGCTGAGAACAGTCACTTCTACACATCCTTAAAAATGTCATCTGCTGAAGACATTCTATGCTTTGAAAACTCCATGAACTTTACTATTTCTAAAAATATCGTGCCAGCTTCACAGCCAATTAGAACACCCCTTCCAAGGATGAGTCAAACGCACTCTGCATCAATGGCTCCACTGCTTGAGGAACCAAGTGGTTTCTCCAGTGGACTTATTTGTGGTGAAGATATTTTTCCATATTGTTGCTCCAGCAAAGTTCATTTCTAAGAAATTTCTAATTTCTCTGGAGTAAAAGGAATGTTTCAAAGTAAAAAAAGAAGCGTTTTTTAACTCCATCGTGACTTCAGAATCCTTTTCACAGCTGGCTTTTTGCTTTTGAGATCAAACTTTGCCTTATCCAGTCTCAAATATCTTTCCTTTCTTCTGTCTCTACCCAGTTCTTGTTAACTGATGCAAACTGAGAATTGTGCAAGCCACAAGCCCCATTTTTATCCCTTAAAACACTTCTAACATTTCTATTTCTTTATCTCCCCCAACCATAAGCTTTTCTCAAAATGAGCCTGTCCTCCAACAGCACAAAAACACCCCTGAGTTCATCATTACCACTAACTTCCTCCTGGTATAAGTCCCCAATGATTCCTGGCTCCACTGCAGACCCGCGGCTTCCCCGCCCAACAGGGAGAGGGGGGCCTCTCATATGGAACAAGGCTGGATGTTCCATACGTGGCTTCTGTCATCTGAGCCCAGCATAATGCCACATGAAATAACTGTCAGTTTATAATATTTTGGGAATCTGAAGAGAGTTAATGCTACTATTTAGATAAAAAAATTGAAATGTCATAAAAAGCACTAAAAATGAGAAAGTCAGAGAAAAAAAAGAAAATAATATAAAGAAGCTCTTTTAGTTTTCAAAGGACTATGTAATAATTTAGTTTCTAGTTGCTCAACTGACCAGTATCATTGGGACTTCACACCCATGTGAGAAACAGTTGGGAGCACAAATGATAAATGGAAACAAAACATGACTTGACTTCCCTGCTCAAACTGTTTTTCCCTAAGGCTGGGGTATAAGAAGGCTACAAACAAACGCAGCATGGCGTCACAAGAGCTTTGCGTTCATCCTGCATTCAAGAGAGGGAAACAAGGCAATTTTCAAAGAACAGATATTCCAGGAAAACCTCTCCAGTAAAATGTGACTAGTATGACGGTGTGTGTGCATGTGAGCAGTTCTGGGGTATTTCCATGCCTTTGGGGTACCATTCAGTTCCCTGTTAGAATTAGTAAGGGAGGGATCTATCACCTCACATTGGGTTTCCTGGTGGTGGGTTTTCCCATAGTTAAAAAGAAGTTATGAAATTAATACACTATAGTAAATCAGCTATTTGTTGTTTTTCAGCCGCTCAGTCATGTCTGATTCTTTGCAACCCCAAGCACGTCAGGCTTCCCTGTCCTTCACCATCTTCCAGAACTTGCTCAAAGTCCTGTCCATTGAGTTGGTGATGTCATCCAACCATCTCGTCCTCTGTCGTTCCCCTCTCCTTCTGCCTTCGATCTTTCCCAGCGTCAGGGTCTTTTCCAATGAGTCAGCTCTTCAGATCAGCTATACATCAACAGAAAAAGAAGCTACATCCTGTCAATCCTGAGAAACTGAGAGCTTTCAAGTCCAAATGTAAAGATACACTTAAACTCTGGTTTGTTTGATTTTTCACTTGAAAATTTTATTTCCCTGAATTATCTCTTTTTCCTTTGGTGTACTATTTTTTTTTTTTAACACATGCAAGTAGATTATCAAAGAAAGCCAGCAAAATGCATGTTTTCCTTAATTTGCAATTTTGGCTTTTCTTTGCATACATTATTTCTTTTGTTCTGAATACAAATGATTTATTCACCTCATAGAATGATCCAACTGACATACTGAACTAGGACATTCTATTTGTAGGAAGCTATAGGCGAAGTCGGGAAGGAAGACTGTGCGTGGCAGACCAGCGAGTTTTCCCAGAGGGGAGCGAGAGCCAGCCGCTCACCTGAGCAGAACAGAAGCCCCGGTGCAAGTGATGACATCTACTGGGATGAGGACAACACTCACAGAAACGCGTTACCTGTGTGTCAGATGACGACAGCTGCTAAGCAGTGACCCCAAACTAACCGCATGTGGCTGTCCCACATATCAGCTCCTCCTCAAAAGGAAAACAAACGCGGTGAGGACAGAGGAGGAGAAGCATCCCCAAGGCGGTGCCAAGAGTGTAATCCATTCCTTAGCCAGTAACAGATCCGAGTTCAAATGGATCGCTTTGCTCACTGATCCTTTCCACATACCTCCTGCTGAAATTTTATCAGCTCTTAGACACTTTCTAATTGGCTTTTCCCTATGGATTCCAAGATAACAGCAGGTTAAAAATAACCAACTGTTACAGCTAAGTGATTAAAAATGTCATTGTCACCCAATACTTCCTAGATCTAACTCCAGGTGTTTCATGGAAGTTAACATAGACCCATGTTCTCTGGCCATAAGTCAAGTGACAGATTCTAGAGACTTCCATGTGTCTCATGCCCTCATGGAAGAGAATGTGCTAAATCTGAGTTCCATCCCCAAAGGCCACACAGCCCTTCAGCCACCGTGGACAAGTGGATGGTCAGTCAAGAGGAGAAGGGAGGATGTTGTAGTGACGTGTCAGAAGTGGAAGTACTAGGTTCATCAATTCTATGATATGTTCTCTTAAGTGTTAAAGCTGCCATTTGAGAGGTCTATCACTCTTTTCTTTACCATCTTTTATTACGTATCAGTGGCAAAGGCCTCCAAATTCAATTAATGTTCAGGCTATGTGACAACAGTCTAATTAGTTTACTTTCTCAACAAGAGTCTGATGCATGTACCAATGTTTATGTGTCACGTAAACACAGCTCTTCTTTACTAGGCTTTCGGGAAAGTCCTACTGCCTGGGGACAGGGTCTGAGAAGCTGTTCATGAAGTCACTCCTGTTCAGTTTGGAGGGAAACTCAAGGCTTCCAGGATGTTGGGTGTTTTGATGGCTAAAAGTCCGCTTACAGTGCGTGGGGCTCTGCTTCCAAGGAGCTTCTAACCCAGTTCTAGACCTTCCTGTCGGTGATTTTGTTACCCAACTCGGGTTTGGCTGCCTGCAGCTTGAAAGCTAGTATTCGAGAGACAAGTACCGGTAGGAAAGGGAAGGTTGCTTTATTCAGGAGGCCGGAAACCTCCTCCGGGGGATAGTGAACTTGGGTTCCAGAGAACCAACTCTCTGCTGTTGATCAGAGGGCAAGAGCTCTAAAAGGAATTTTCAGGGGTGGACAAGTGGGGGCAGGGAGCAGAGCAGTGCAGTCAGCTGCAACAATCATCTCGAAACTGGTCCCAGGGTGGTCTGACAAGCATCGTCCTGATTGTTGTAAGTACAGTTGGTCTCCAGGTCCAGGCGAAGCTTGTTTCCATTTCCATGAGGTCAGTCCTTGGAATTGTATAAGATGGAACAGCTTATGTCATGGCTACAGTCTGGTCATCATGGGGTTAACTCTCTCCACCTGAAAACAGCTCAAAGGATATGGCTCAGAATATTATCTATAGCCTTTGAGGAGGAATTAGAGGTCCTTGACTTTGTTTAATAGTTAAATTATGATCATTTGTCTTGCTTGACTGTTTTCCTTTTTTTATGCCTTTTCTCACTCCTCTCATTAAATTTATTCTTTGACTAAAGTTTTTCTACAGACAAGAAGCAGGTGAAGGACAAGGGAAGGCCTCGCAGGGTCTTGCTCTCTTATGATTTAAAGTAGATGCCACTTCCATCCTGTACCCTTAAAACCCGTTTAGAGTGCCACTAGGTTCCTCTCTGTCTCTTTTCACGTGACACACTCTTGGGCCTTCAATTTACTGGTTGCCGAGCCTTCACTGTGAAAGCTGGTTCCTGAACCGATGCTGCCTAGTTGAGATTTGCTACTGAGCACCCAGGGTACACAAGATACAATGCTTCCTGGGACTGAAGACACATTCCTGCACATAAGCTTCTTCTTCATTCATATAAGAATTCCCTCCAGAAACATGGTGACCAGGAGGGGGAAACAGGTGGGAAATGGCTGCAACTTTCATTTCTTCTGAGGGCCTGCTCACAGCCTTGATTCTTGTTAGAGGCAACATCAGCCCGAGGCATGCTGGTTTTGTTCCATTCTGTTCCCACAGACTTCGCTCGCTCTGTCCTCTGAACTCAGACAGGAGGGCAGGCAGCGCTGTCCCAACTGCGGAGACCACCTGCAGTTTCTTTTCCTCGAATGCCCCCGGGGTGGTTGCCTCTGTCCCCTCTGTTCAGTTATGTCCTTTACACAATCTCTAAAGCTATTCAGCTTTCCATCTGGACAATTTCTTTCTCAAATATTCCTGCATCCATTACATCTCAGAATTATGAAATGAAATAACCAAGCTCTTCCCCAATTCTGTATCAGCTCTGCTTGCATCCATCTTTTCTGGGTTTAACTTTGATTATTTATGCATGCATAGTATGTACCGCTGTGAAAAAAATAACTTATTCTTTTGTAGAAGCTTAAGGTAGGTAAGTCTTTGATGTATATCGGTAAGCTATTCTAATCCTTGCTGTCACTGTATGAACTATCAACTCTTTTAATACTCACTCCTCTTGGAAAGTGGTACGATTGATCTTGTGAAAATCTAAGTAAATCTTGGATTTACTACTGGAATAAATTGATGCTCATCTTTTAAAGGATATTTATAATACGATTAATGCTTTCGTAACAGTAGCGACTCATTTGCAATGTCAAAGATGTGCAATTTATTTGCATCATTTGCATCAGGTTTAAAATTCTGGGTGGGAAGCGTTGCCCTTTTGTTATTTCCAGCAGAATTTCAGTTGTTATATAGAAAAAAGATCCATGATCTACATCTGAACAAAATAGCGATCTGCTTATTTGTGACCTGAGCATTGAAAGGAAATTTCTGACAGTGGTGAGTCAGTTATTCAGCACTCTGTGAATTACGCTGGCCATTCCTCCTCTCAGATTGGAGTAAATGTCGAAAGGAGATGGTCTGCAGCCGTGTCCACATTGGCCAGTGGATGATGGCGCTCCTTAGTGGACACAGTGTCCTATTGTTTTGCTGAGGTTTGACTGGGTCCCAGAACAACCACTGAAGCGGCACTTGGAACCTCTGGGTGACTGGGTTGCAAGATGTCAAACGCTTCCCCCCACCTGTGGTTCCCACTCCATCCAGGGAGGCGCCTGCCATACCTCTGAGTCCTGCTCAGTCGTGCTTGGTGATCACAGCCCTCCACAACCAAGTTTCGCAGCTGGGATAGTACCTGCTGTTTAAAGAGAGCACTGGCTTCCCCTGGCTGAGTGTCCTTGGCTGACTGACATCCTCTTCCATCTACATTGTTGGCAACGGGCTCATGAACGCCTGCCACAGGAAGCACACAGCATGCCGTCAATCTCACCTGCATTCCTGTCTTGTTCAGCTGATCTTCTCAGAGACATTCCTCAGAGGCATTTATTTCTTTTACCTACAGAGGAGTTTGGGCTCCTTGGATCACCCTGACAAGCCTCTCCTCCATCCCTCTTGTCCCTGCTCTCTGAGACTTCCCTTCTCATTCTTGGCAGAGGGTCAGAGGAAAACCGGCTAGGAACAGACGGCACAGGGGAAGCAGAGGGAAGAGCACTCACTCCCCCAGGCAGTTGAGTAAAAGTGAGGAAGAGAGAACCGCAACACGCCTTGGTCGTCAAGGTCCAGCCTCCGGTGGGACCTGGAAAGTCCTGGGCCATGGTGCTGGCCAGCTTCCACTGATGCAGGTTTCACACTCCAGACAGAAGAACATGAGAGACTTCAAAAGCTGTATGTCTATTACTGGTCAAGGATGAGAGAACCCCAATGGCCATGGGTAAGGAGCTCTCAAAGTGTGCCCACTCAAGTGTTTCTCCAACTGCAATGGTCCAGTGAGACGTGGGTTACACTTTCCAGAGCCTGGGTTCTCTTCACAAGGGCTCAGACTGATGTAAAAACCCAACAGATCCCCTAGCCCAATAGTTACATTTATTGTGGCTGGGTGTTTTGAAATCTTAATCGGCAGTCTTATTAATTATTTAAAGTTGCAAAATGCATACTTTCTTTTTAAGTCTTAAGACTCACTAACCACACAATTGAAAGTGAAAACTCTGTGTCTTTTGCTGTTCCTGGAAGTGGCATGTGGTTGATGGGCCACCAACTCCTTCCCCGTGTATGCGGTAGGCATACACGCCTGCTGGCGCCTGCCACTCTCTCTGGTCCCCTTAATCTACTTCTTCCTGTTCATCCTTCATGCTTCATTCAGAACTTCACACATTCAGAAATTCAAAAATAGAGGAAAGAGCAAAGTCTACACAATGCTAACCATCCTGACTAATATATCAGAGTAGAACTCTACTCACATAATTACTGGAAATTCACCCAAGAGATTTGGGCTGCATATTCCTCATTGCTCCACGAGCTCACCCAGGACAGGCCTGTGTGTCATTCTTCCTTGCATCCCCTAGCCAGGCACCAGCCTGGCCCTGCTGCATGTTCCATAAATCTGGAGAGTGAAACTACTCACATGAGGAGTAACAAAGACCCACAAATCACCCAGTCCCGTGGATTAGTCTCTAACTCTTTTACTCAAAATATTCTCATTATGTAGTCAAAACAAAGAGTCACAAATAAAGAAAAACCACGGCCTCCATTTGTGCTCCACCTTGAGGAAAACCAAGATCTCAAGCTCAGTAAGTAACAACCTCTAAGTCAGAATTCCTAAATTAGTGGACTGACCAAAACAACCATGAAAAGTGTTATTTCTAATTTACTGAAATACAAACCTAACCTCTGCAGGAGCCCATGGGGTTTGGGAGAGGTGAGACACAGAGCACAAGGACTTGAACCTCCTAGTATTTACGGCACTAAACTGCCCCAGCAGAAACGGCCATAGGTGGGAGAGTAGTGCCTAGCTTCTCTGTGACACACAGTAAAATGTAGAAAAGAAAGCATCCTGTCATTCCTTCCTAGTCCAGCGACCCCTTCTGATCAGAAGACAGGATCCACCAGACACCGGACAAGTGGACTCACGGTAGTGGGGCCTCCGTCTTGCAGGTCTCTTGATGTTCGCTGCTGCCCAGCTGTGACGCTCACCGTCCATGTCCTCGGCGTCGACAGGATGGAGGCTGCACGTGCCTGTCCCAAGCTCCTTGGCTTGTGGAAGCTCCTCGATGTGTGGAGCCACCTCAGCGTTTCAGGTTATCATGGTCTAACTGGACGGCAGCTTCTGCTGGGGTCACTTCTCCACTAACATAAAAGACAGAAGAGGGAGAACACCACTAAGACAAGGGGTCGACATAGAATCTGCTTCTCTCTGTCACACCACTGAGGACCCAGACATGGGGAAACGGGAAAGAAAGTCATGAATTCTCTACTCTATTTGTTCTGCACACATTTTGCACATAACTTTTTTCATATTTACAAGTGAATTTTAGTTTGTGACTATTTTATTTTTTAATTTATACATTGGTTCTTCTTTCAAGACTGGTCTAAAGAAGACTTGCAAAAAAGGCTTAAAATGAAACATGGTAGGATACTTTGAGAGAGGGTAGAGGACGTGATCAGACTCTGCTTCAGGTCAGCTCTCAAGACTGAGTCCATGCAGCTGCCTTGGGGGGCCGGTCTCAGGTGTGTGCAGGTGCGGACGCCTTGCTAGGTGCAGCCCAGCCCAACAAGCCCATGGGATATTTAACTGTTTTCTTTTCCTCTGCTTTGATGTGAAAAACACTGGAAAGCTCTTGTTCAGAGCACGGCACTATTACTACCTAGATCCTCGAAGCCTGACCCACCAACCAGCTCTGAAATAGCCACAGGGAACTGCTCTAAAGCTGGCCATTGTTCCAAGCAGGGGCGCCCAGAGAGCGTTGGAAGAACCAGGAATAGCCTGAGGTCACTGTAAGAAAACTCGGTCTGTGCAGCTCTTTGAAGCCCCGGAAGGCGCCCAGCCTCCTCAGTGGCAGTCACAGGCCCCCAGCACGGGCCCAGGTACAAGCTCTGCGTGTAGAAGCTCTGGACCCTCCCAAGGGGCCCAAGGCTGCTACTCTTTTTACCTCTTTGTGTTTGGGCCCAGTTCTCAAGAAGAGCATTCCCCCTGGCTCACCCTGACCTCAGAGGTCAGACCACAGTAAGGGCAGAGCTCAAATCTAGTAAAAACCAGTTTGGTGAAAGTACTCTTGACTGAGGAAGGTGGGCTGTGGATCTGCGGGAACCAGGAGGTCAGGGTTTGCTGGCCCCCTCACAGCTGGTGCCACATGCGTGCAGGCCTCCCAGGCGCCTGTCCCTGGGCCACCAGGGGAGCGTCACCTCATTCTGAACAGGCTCCACGACAACCGGGCCACCCTCTCCCCCAGCGGATGGCCAGGGGTCTCCATCTTTTCTGTGCTTCAGGAACCTATGGAGCCCACCTTAATGCTCACTTGGTACCTTTCTGCTACAGACTGAGTGTCTGACCCCCTCTCAAACTCATATGTTGAAACCTAACCTCCAACACGATGGTGTCAGGAGGGGCTCCTCTGGGAGGTGACGAGGTCATGAGGATGGAACCTCCAGGGTGGAATCCGAGTCCTTATAAAGGAGACCCCAGAGAGGTCCCTCACCTCTTCCTCCAGGTGAGGACACAGTGAGAAGATGCCATCTGTGAACCAGGAAGCAGGTCCTCACTGTACAGAGACTCTCCTGGCACCCTGATCTTGGACGTGCAGCCTCCAGAGCCATGAGGAATCAGTGTCTATTGTTCACGAGCTGCCAGATTTCTTCTGGGTCTCTGCCTGGTCTCTGGCGTTCCATCACGGCAGCCTGAGTGGATGAAGTCAGTGTCCTTCCCACCTCACCATGTCCTGTCTTCCTAAGATGAGCATCCCAGACCTTCCATCCTCAGCCTGCTGCTGAGACCCACGCTGTCCCCCAAATGCTCTAAAAGTCAGCCCCCTGCCACAGAATGACAGCACCAATAATGAACCCTGATGTAAATTATGGACTCTGAGTGATGGAGATATGTCGACAGTGGTTCATCAATTATTACAAATGTCCCATCTGGTGGGGGATATTGATAATGGATGAGGCGTGCATGAGCGGGGACATGGGATATATAGAAATCTCTGGACCGTCCTCTCAGCTGTTTTGTAAACCTAAAATTGCTCTAAAATAAAGTCTATTAAAAAATATAATCTTATAACCACCGGTTAAAATAATGCAGATTTTCTTGCTCTCTCAAGAGCCCCCAGAGATAGTTGTAACAATAAATGAATTGACTTTTGCTGAAAACACAGAAATCCTTAGAACTAAAAGCATTCCCAGAAATGAAATAAAACACAAGACAAGTGTAGTTCCACAACAATGGAGTAATAACAATAAAAACAATAACAATATTTTGAGTCTGGAATTCCTAACCTTAATCCATGTGTAACTGCATCTCTGTAACTTAATATGCTTTTTATGCTACTACCAAGATCACTTCAAATTGGCAATTTGAAGCATCAGGACTGAATTCTCTTGGTTAAAATTCTCCCAGTTAGTCAAAAAGAGAAGTGTCAAATTTATGTCAAGAATATCATGGCTAGGACCAAAATAGAACCCAGGGAAAAAATTTTAAATCCTTAAAAATATCATGCTTCCACGTCAGTTGAGTATAGTATTTTTAAATTTGCATTTCCAGTACTGGATTATTTAACTTGATTCTCAATTTTGGGATTGCCACCTCTTTGGTATTTCTATAATTTAACTCCCAGTACTGTCTAGATTCAGTATTCTAATTTCTGACCATACACCTTTTCAAATTACTTTCTTTCACAATATTTTACCTGCATTTCAAGACTTCATTAAAATTTTATCTCTTCCAAGAAGACTTTCCCAACTACCACTACCATTTCCAACATTTCTACTGTATCTGTCACACCTAAGAACAGGCATTCTGTTATTCAGTTGCTAAGTCGTGCCCAACTCTATGCGATCCCATAGACTGCAGCATGTCAGGCTTCCCTGTCCTTCTCTATCACCTGGAGCTTGCTCAAACTCATGTCCAATGAGCTGGTGATGCCATCCAACCATCTCATCCTCTGCAACCCCCTTCTCCTTTTGCCTTTCGTGTTTCCAAGAGCTAGGGTCTTTTCCAGAGTTGGCTCTTTGCATCAAGTGCCTAAAGTATTGGAGCTTCAGTTTCAGCAACAGTTTTTCCAATGAATATTCAGTGTTGATTTCCTTTAGGATTACCAGTTTGATCTCCCTGCAGTACAAGGGGCTCTCACATCACAATTTGAAAGCAACCATTTTTTAGCACTAAGCCTTCTTCAGGGTCCAACTCTCACACCTGTACATGACCACTGAAAAACCATAGCGTTGACTATAGGGACCTTTGTCAGCAAAGTGATGTCTCTGCTTTTTAATACACTATCTAGGTTTGTCATAGCTTTTCTTCCAAGGAGCAAGCATCTTCTAACAAATATATGGGATGTAAAATATATCTGGGTCCTCCCACCGGGTAGGTGGGATACTCATAAGGTAAAGCTATTCTATTACAGAAGAGTCCTCTTTTCTGGGGCTATTCTAAGGTAAGAATTCTAATCTTCTTGGATCCTAGCCACGAAACTTACCAGACACTTGCTTGGTTTCCAGAAACAGCATCTTTATATACAGTTCTGCTTTGGTTTCCTCATCAATCCCATTGTGCTTCACATATCTCTAGGCTGTTTCCCCTACCCACATCCCCCATTCTTGACTACTTGTCCCCATGGCTGTAGCAAACTCTGTTTCTGCATATTCTCTCCAACTGGAGGCTTGTTAGATTCCAGAAACAACAGAGCCCTTCATACACACTGACTCATAAAATCCTCTCAGCACTCAGAAATATATCATTTGCCCTGTTAGAGAGGAGGCGACTGAGGCATGAGAAGGACAGCTGGTTTCCAAAGACCTCTCAGCTGGTAAGTGTAGGCTGGAGACAGGGCCCAGGGACCTCTAGCCTCAAAGTGCTGCCACACGGGCAGTTTTGTTGTGATGTGCTTGCTGCCGTTGCACGTGTGTCCTGAGGTGGTGCACACTCACTGTGTGGGCACCTGGCCTGGATTCTGAGGGCTGTGATCTGGGTGGTCCTCAGGTCTCTCAGCAGGTCTACAGCTCAGGCCAGGACTGTGAGCATGCAACTCTGTTATCTCACTGGAGTGTAAAGTGTAAATAAAGAGGGTCACAAATACAGTATCATTATTATAACGATTACTACACAATGACACCAAAACAAGGGCACTGCTTTCCACATTTATTATTATTTTACATCAAAGATATGGTTTTTGTGTATGTTCAGCCAGTTGTTCAACATATGTTTGTTGATCAGTTCACTGGATCTTCATGGGACTGGGCCTGATTAAATAACACCATATTTTAGGAGAAGCTGTATCAATTTTGAGCATTATTTTCTCTTTGGAGAAAGAAACAGACTTGGGTTTGGACAGCTAACATAAAAAAGTAAGATGTTTTTCTTTTTAGCAACCAAATTATACTTGAATTACAAGTATAATTACAACCAAATTACACTTGAAAAACCCTTGAGGCATGAGCAGTTAATGCCAGTCCCATGCATAAGCATTTTACTCTCCCTGTTACCTAAAATGCCCATCTCCTGCTCCTGTGAACCCAGTGCATCACTCAGAACATGAGTTTTGTAGCACCTGGATTCCTGCACCTCAATTCCTGACCTTCTGAATCCACAAGGAGGTCCGATCAGGGCCCTGTTGTATCAAAGGCTGTGTGAGTTCTTAATTTCAGAGGGTTTATAACAACGTGGGCAGGGCATGTTGCTCTAGGGCATGTGCAGTTGTGCTTCCATGGCAACCCAGCCCCTACTACTTTTGCTCATTTGCTTGTTTATTGTGTCAGTCAGATCTGTGTTCTACTGTTGTGACCTACATGTGCTGTGCTAAGTCATTCAATTGTGTCCGACTCTTTGCGACCCCCTGGACTGTAGCCTGCCAGGCTCCTCCGTCCATGGGACTCTCCAGGCAAGAATCCTGGAGTCGGTTGCCATGCTGTCCTCCAGGGGATCTTCCTGACTGTGTTTCTTATATCTGCTTCTCTGACCTAATGGCACTGCAATTTTTCCACCATGGCCAGAACTTTCTGGACTATACTTAACGCATTCACCCTGCTTGCTGTTCGATGGCGTTCACTGACACCTCTGTATTGGTGGCAGAGCTGCAGTGAGTCACACTTGCTGACCAAAGGGGTGATTCCTGCAGATGAAAGCTGTGGGGGCCCTCCTAAGACAGCTGTGGACACCCCCTCCACCACCACCTTCCTAGGAAAACTGGAAGCCAACGCACATGCAGGTGCTGGGGACCAGAAGCTCAGCCCATGCTGACCATCTCTTAGGACCCTTCAGTGAAAGTGAAGTGCTCAGTTGTGTCTGACTCTTTGCGACCCTATGGACTGTAGCCTGCACCAGGCTCTTCCGTCCATGGGATTCTCCAGGCAAAAGTACTGGAGTGGGTTGCCATTTCCTCCTCCAGGGGATCTTCCTGACTCAGGGATCGAACCTGGGTCTCCCACATTGCAGGCAGACGCTTTACTCTCTGAGCCACCAGTACAGTCTGTGCCACTTACTTCTTCCAGTTTCACTGTCTCTGGCACCAGGAGGTGGGATTTGAGTAGGAAAAAAAGAGAATACAGTAGATGGTAGAGCTGAAATATTTCACACCCTGTAGGTATGCACAAAGCTTCCTAGTAGTTTTCAAGCATTTTGGGGGTCACGGGTCCTTTATGAATGTGAGGAAAAGACATATTTTCTGCTGTCTCCTCGAGGTAGCATTTTGAAACTCAAGTCAGAGGATATCCACATCCTCTGACACATTGCAGTCTGTTTCCCAGTAAACTGCCAGACTCTGACACAGAAAGCTGGTCAAGAGGCCACTGACCCAGGGCCCACCAGCTGTGGAGAGACCACAGAGACCACAGTACCCAGACCTGGGCTCACAGTCCCTTAAATTCAGTGGTGTGGAATCTGAAATGGACCATGGAGAGAGAAGAGAAATCAAATTGCTATGCCATGGTCCTTCTGTTTTTGACACACAAAATAGACACAAAGCTCATACACAAATTAAACAGGAAAACCACACACTTGACCTTCTGGGCCCAGGGTTAACTCAGATGTCAGAGCTGTCTTATCGGCAATGATGGCACAAAAGGAGAGAGTTTGCGGAATCAGAGTGGACCTCCATTTGAAGAGTGGTGCTAAATGACAAGCTGACTCCCAGGGCGGCCGTAACAACCTGCCCCAGACAAGGGCGGTCAAACAGAGAAACCAATTTCCCCCCAGTCCTGCAGGCTGGAGGCTGAGATCACCATGTCACAGGGCTGGTTCCTCCTGAGGCCTCTCTCCTGGGCAAGTGGATGCCGTGTGTGTCCTCACACAGTCCTCTTTCTGGCCCGAGTTCTCATCTCTTCTTACCAGGACACCAATCCTAAAGGGCCCACCCCATGACTTTATTTTAACTTAATGACCTGTTTGTATGTGTGCATGCTCAGTTGCGTACGACTCTTTGTGACCCCATGGACTGCAGCCTGCCAGGCTCCTCTGTCCATGGGATTTCCCAGGCAAGAATACTGGAGTGGACTGCCATTTCCTTCTTCAGGAGATCTTCCTGATCCAGGGATCGAACCTGTGACTCTTGTGTCTCCTGCTTTGGCAGGTGGATTCTTAACCGTTAGCACCACCTGGGTAAGACCCCCATCTCCAGATACAGTCGCATTCTGAGCCCCTGGGGGTCAGATCCTCAACATGTGATCTTGGGGGGCACTCAGCTCAGCTTCCTGCAGTGCAAGAAGATGTGTATTCCTTTCCAAATCTCTGGGAAGGAGGATTCAGTTGAGAGATGGGATTGACCCCTCTGAGCCACACAGTCTCGTCCTGTCATTGGAACTTCACGTGTCTGTGCTCATGTATGGATCTACCAGATGTGAGCAGTTTGCAAGCTGTTTTATTGCTCCTCTCTCAGCTTGCAGCATGGGGCTGGGCACACACAAGTTCTCATCCGGGACCCACTCTAATCGTTCTGTGTCTAGTGTGTTGCCACTCTCTCCTTGACTGGTCAGGAGCTGGTGAGCCTTACGCTCCCTGGGTCCTGGGCTAACACTAGCTGAACAAGCTAGGTTTTCCAAAACCTCCATCTGCACCCTGCTTCTCTTGAATCAAAGATGTATGGCTGAGCAGACTTGACATCTGATGCGATACTTCAAATGTAGAAAAGGCGTTAGATGAAGGCTTGTTGCATGAGTTACTATCTTGAACTAATTATACTCATTTTATCTTTTTCTAACTGACCTCTGCCTCTGCATCAAAATCTCCACAAATACCCCACACAGGAGACCCCTCCTCTCGGAGGGCCTTCTCTCCAGCTACGGTCAGGGTGTATGGCTTGCCTCCTACTCAGTGGAGACTGCACACTCCATGCTCTCTCCCACTTCTATGGAGCAGCAGGATGTGACTGTGGGGTCTGTCATAGGTCTCAGTCACTCCATCCCTGAAACCACTTTGTAAAAATCTCTGTATTGACATTTGTGAGAGAAATGATGACTGGTCCTTTGAAAAAAGTTGGAAAATATGAACAAAATACATAGAAGGAAATAGGACTTATTTAGGAAATTAGTCCCGAATATTCATTGGAAGGACTAATGTTGAAGCTGAAACTCCAACACTTTGGCCACCTGATGTGAAGAACTGACTCATTTGAAAAGACCCTGCTACTGGGAAAGATTGAAGGCAGGAGGAGAAGGGGACAACAGAGGATGAGATGGTTGGATGGCATCACTGACTCGATGGACATGAGTATGAGTATGCTTCAGGAGTTGGTGATGGACAGGGAGGCCTGGCATGCTGCAGTCCATGGGGTCGCAAAGAGTTGGACACGACTGAGCTACTGAACTGAACTGTGTTAATCAAACTTAGTGGTAGAGTGATGGTTATTTTGAGGGTGGACTGTGTATGAAGGTGGACCTCTTCATTGCTATGGCAACGTGAGTGAACAATCCTCTCTGTAAAGTCAAATATGCGTTTAATATGTATCATGGTGAGCAGCCTGCCTATGCAATGTGATATACTGCTTTCACCGAGCATTTCCAAGTAATTTAAAATTCCTCAAAACTATTATGTTTAGTGACTACATAAGGCTTTATCTTAATAATGTACCTAAATTATTTAGTCTTGCTCCGAGTCTTGACTATTTCTGATGTCAACAGTTCTATGTAACTAGAGGGAACCTCACTGCACATAGATCTTCATAGATAAATAAAGATATATTCCTAGGAATAGACTTACCAGTTCAAGGGGCACATATAATGTTTTAAGTTTCAATGTTACAAATTGAGAAACTCTTTCTGGGAATTCTGTCCCAATACAGACTCCGACGAGAGGCGAATGAGATCGTCTGCCAGGAATTCTAGCAGAAATGAGGATTTTATTAAAAGAAATAAAAGAGAAGAAAAAGGTTGTAAATTTGTCAGGCAAAAAGTAATACCTCAATGTTTTAAGGATGTGAATTTTTTCTTGTTACTACAGAGGCTGAGGAATTCCCCTTCGCTTTTCAGTCCTTGCTTTTCTTGTTCTTGAGGAACCCTCTGGCTATTTTCCTATTGGAAACAGTCTGCCTGTAATCCTTGAGGTACATAGTTCCCTAGTTTCTTATATACCTTAATTATTTCACAATGAATACTGTTTGGCGCACTGAAGCTCTGTGCTTCACCCAAGTGTATGAGAGCAAGGAGGGCACGTGGACTGCGCCTGGTGAGCCAGGAGTGCTGTGGGGCTGGGCTGCGAAGGCCGTGGGACCAGCCAGGACCAGAACCCACGGAAGCAGGGACCAGGGCGGAGGCCATGATGCAGCTGCTGACCCTGAACGGTCGAGGATCTGTTCGGATCCTGCTTTCAGTGTCATCCATTGATGGTCTTCCTGGAAAGTCCCCTTTAGTTCTTGTCATAATTAAATGTTCCTTAATTTTTAAAAATTGCTATTTTTAGTGTTATGGCTTTCTACAAATTCCATTAAACTCTTCTTCAACTTATTTTTATGTAAGGTATGAATTAAGGATCTTCACTGACTTGCCCCCAACTAAGTCTACGTTTTTCAACACCATTTATTGAATTAATTACCTTCCTTGTCATCATTAAGTTTCTCTATTAGTATTTGCTTCTGGGAAAGCTAATCTTTTCCAGTGATTAAAATATTTACTCTTCTACCAGTACTGTAGGATTCTATTTCCTGTAGATCTAGTAGGGCCGGCTCTCTTTCATTACGCACTCATATTTTTCTTTTTTTCTTTAACCTTCTTTGGAAATCTGTGTTTCCCTATGGCTGCCTCACACATCCAGCCCAGTGCAACAATCTGTGCTGTCCTGCACACAAGCCACTGGCCGCCTGTGGCCATCCCACATTGACCAGTACGTTATCCCCCCACTCCTACTGGGGTGCAGACAGGGGCTTGAGTCCATGCTTAGGCAAGTATGGAAAAATCATTACATTTCAGACTTGTTTTCAGTAATTCTTCAAGCTTATACACTGTAAACTTCATTCAGAATCTCTAACTGGAGTAAAATTATAAAGTTAACAGCCTTCTAATATGTCCTGTGTAACTGCATGAGAAGTTGCTCTATTTTGATTTCTTTTCTATAAACCTAAGTTGCTACGGTAAGTTTTCTATTTAGTCACCTGACAAAATAATGAAAGCAGGGTTTAAACATTTTATTGTGCATATTCCTTTTACAGGGATTTTGATCTTTAAAAAGAAAACCATAAATATTAATATCTCACTTGCTGCTTTTTGTACTTTGGGGTAATGGAGGTAAGAAAACTGTGTTGCTTTATTTTTCCATCCCCTAGCTAGAAAAGGTAACCAGAATTCCAACCAGGTGATAGTAGCTAGTCTCATAGCAAAATGCAGTCAGTTTCACAGATTAAAGTTATGTTTAATGAATAAAACAATAAATTTAAGTACTAACACAATGTGGAATACTATTAATGCAACAGAGCTAATGAATTTTACCTACTTTGATTTTTTTTTTAGTTTAAATTTAAACAGCCATGCATGACCACTGGGTATCACAGGGGTAGACATGGTAAGAAGCTAATCTCCATCCCAGCCACATTGCCTGGTCCCTGCAAAGAACTCAGGTGCCCTGTTTGTCTCAACCAGGTCAGAAGAGCAGCCCGAGGCTGGCGGTTGAGGTGATTAGAGCAGCTCTCCCACGGGGCTCACGTACTAAAGCATAATGACATTCCGGGTGAACACAGGGTGCTGGCAGAAGGGGAGATGGCAAGGAGAGACCACCTGGGCCCAGATGGGCACGAGGCACATGGGGACACGCAGGGCAGGGGTGGCAGCTGGGAAGGGTGTGCTGAAGGGAGTCCAGAGCGCTCTGTTTACTAGTTCAGATCCAGATCCAAGTCCCCCCGCGGGGCAGCTTCACCACGCTGCAGCAGACAGAGGACCCCTTCCTCTGTGTGGCCAGTCAGCCCAGTCAGACACACCAAAGGAGCTTCCAAACCACCATCTGTGGGAATGATGAACCCTACTGTGGCCACATCGCCTTCTCTGGACTTGCCTGTAGCTAAGGGCTTCCAAGTTGCCAGAACCCTGCACAGTGCGTTCTCATTTATTGTGCAACTCAAACAGTTTGGGGCTAAACCTATTTTAAAATGTCACCCTACTTATTTGGTCCACGGGATGAGAAATCCAAGATTCTCAGAAAATGCCATGTTTGGTTTGGACTCTGTCCTGGAATGCAGAGTGGAACAAGTGCTAAATCCTCCTAGAGTGGTATGAGGATTAAAACAGAAAAATCAAGAAAAAGCAGCTGGTACCTCTGATATGCTGTATCTCACCAAGTTCCATTACTGGTATTTTTTGTCATTACTGCCGTGGTTAGAGCCATTAGACTGTACCATAACAGATGTATTAAATTGAGAAGATGTGGAATCTGAAAAAAATTAGATCATTCTCAGAATTTCCAAACTAAGGAGACTGTGCACATAAATCTCACCCAAAAATGCTTTAAAAAAGAAAGAAAAATGAAAGAGCCTTTTTTCGATGCCACTGAACCACCTGAAGGGATAAAAGATGAAAGCTAAGTAAGGGGCTGGGCCTGCTGAGGGGTGCTGGCTGTGGCCCACTGATCAGAGTCCTCTGCTCAGGGTCCCCCTTCTGTCTGGCTGGGGGCTTTCTGGGGAGACCACCCTTACCTGTGCACTCAGCTCCTGCATTTAGCATACGTCACCTGGCTGATGAGGAAACATGAACCAGTGACTGCTGGTACCTGCTGGAGCCATGTGGGGCAAGGTCCACCCATCTTCCCTGCCCACTCTGCCTCCTGGGCACAGGTCCAGGGAAGCTGCAGACGGAGTCGGACCCCCATGAACCCAACTCCTTCCTCCATGAGAGCTGCGGCAGCACCTGCCTCTCCCAGAGCAGGTGAGAGATGCAGAGTCTCAGGCCAGCCCCCACCTGCTGACCTGCACCTGTATATGGCACAGCCCGACGTGAGCTGTGGGCACTCTGGCTGGTGACTGGTGACCAACCTGCCCAGATGAGGACTCTCACTGTGGTCGCCCACAGCTGGTGTGAAAGCGAATGGAAACCCAGAGAAGGAAGCAATGTCTGTGTGTGCAACGGCAATTTCCCTGTGTTTTTGCTTCATTAGAGATGAACATGATTGAAGTCAGCTCCACTTGGGTGCATTTCCCACATCGGGGAGCAGCCCTGAGGCCGCCCACTTCAGCTCTTTGCACACCGACATGAGGGTCAGATAAAATCAGCTGGTGAGAGTGTCTGAGCAACACTGCAAGACACTTCCCACGCCAATGACCAGGATGAGCCGGGAGCCAGTGTGGGTCCAGCAGCAGTCAAGACCTTGCTTAGGTGCCGTGGGGCCTAACGGGCCAGCCAGGTCATGGAGAGCGATGCCGCAACTATCGGAGGGGACACTCCATCCAGAAGGAAGCCTGTGAAGGAGCGTCAGCTGTTGCTGACTCTCAGGATCTCAGTTTCCAAATTCACTTCTTTGGGACCGTGACCCTGTGTGGTTGTGCTGCTCTGCATTTGTGGCGGGACACAGGGGCCAGCTCTTATCTCTTGGTTATTATAATTCCACCAGGGAGCTTGGCTGTCCGGGTGCCACAGGCATCCTAAAAATGTCCCCATTGTTTCTGAACACACAAACTTAGAAGGATGGCGATTCCAGGAAGAAGTTATGCAAAAACGTTCATAATGCCTTCAAATTTATTCCCAGATGGGCTAACTGCCTAATTCTGGAGCTAGCAGCCACAGTCTCACATGAATGAGATGTATTTGCATTTACGGGAGGCACCACTGAGAACCTCACTGCTGCCCTGAGGGCCTGGGAGTGACAACAAGGCAGGGCCAGCTGCCACCACTGGCACCATCTCCAAGACCCTCCTGTCGGTGGCACTGCTCTTGCCCCGTGTGCTGGCCCAGGACCCACCGTGTGTGACTGGTTTTGCCTAAATGGAAGAGCTCGTCTCCTCCCCTACATAAAGTAATACTGCTATTCAAGACTGAAGTGTGGGGGCGTCTGCTTCCTTTGTTCAGGGAGTTTCACAGACGGGAAGCACACACGACGCACGGTGAGGCAAACGCCTGCCCAGGAACCAGAGGGAGGCAAGCCCTCTGCTCTGGCTGGACGGACTGCGGCCCACACTGATCGGAGGCGCCCTGGCAGTGTACCCAGCCACTGTTATCCTCTGGAGAATGTGCTAGTGGATGACGTCTTCACAGTTCACGTCTCAACAGCAGACCCCTTCCATCTCTTCAGAGCACTGAGTGTTGTGAACCCCTGTTTTATTTCATGTGTGTTATGTACAGATGGCACCAGGAAATGTGACAGTGTGGACACCACATCATTCTTCCACTCACTGGAAAGGATCCCAGGTTCTAAACAGATAAGGCAAACTAGGGATTATACAGGAAAACGTGACGAGGTCGGTGGGTGCAGGGGTGACTGGTATCTGCAGAGACTGCCAAAATGATGAGCAGAGAAGGTGCCATCCTTACTCAAGGTCCACAGTCGTGCCACATAAAGTGAGTGGCTGCTTGGGAGGCATGTTAGGGAAGACCCTGCATGCTGCAAGTAGGAGAGATCTGCCTCACTCTGGACCAAACTCTGAAGGAGGCTCAGTGGCTGCCACGAGGGAACAGTGTGAGGTGGACACTCAGGATGCTACCAGTGTCCTCTCTCCAGTCCTGGACCACTGCCTGTCACACCCTCCATCCACCTGTCCCCAAGGCTGACCATCATGGTAGGAAGGGAATGAAAATACAGATGGTCCATCAACTGGTAGCATCCAAGCCTTGCTTGCCCAGATACAACGTGCTAAGAGGAGGAAAGGAGAGAAAGAAAGCAAAAGTGAAGGTGGCTTAGTCATGTCCGACTCTTTGCGACTTCATGGACTGTACAGTCCATGGAATTCTCCAGGCCAGAATACTGGAGTGGGTAGCTGTTCTCTTCTCCAGGGGATCTTCCCGACCTAGAGATCGAACCCAGGTCTCCCGCATTGCAGGTGGATTCTTTACCAGCTGAGCCACAAGGGAAGCCCACAGGAAAGGAGACCATGCTCTAAATGTAAGCTCCTTCTACCACAGTCCTCTGTGCACTTTTTGCCACAGGGCCTGCTTTACAGTAAGTTGGATTCCACCCAAAATGGTACATCTAGGTGGACTTCTGAAAGACCCTTGTGCTCTCAGTTCTCTCCCCCAGTGGCCTACTACAATGTCTAAATTATCCACCACTGGGGTAATATTAATGAGAAATTATTCAAACACACAGAAGTCTATTGCTGACTTCCGGTGTCCTGAGCTGAATTAGCTTCATGGATTAGCCCTCTGACTTGCAAAGACTCAGAGTGTGTCTAGAAGGGAGAAGCAGGACCAAGCATTATCAGAGCGGGTGGGTATCGAGGAGTCTGGCAGAGCGCCAGCTGCGTGAGAGCAGAGAGCCCACCACGGGCTGTGGTCTCAGAGTTCCAGGGACAGAGTGGCCTGTACATCATGCGAGTGGTGGGGCCACAGCAAAATGCCTTAAACTGACTCTGTGCCCTCTCAACCCCACTGCCTTCCAGAGGGCACTGCCCGGAAGGGGAGTTTCAGGAACAAAGAAGCTAGGTCAGGAAATGCAAATGTACAGGGTCCAGGAGCTGGGCTGCTCCCCCAACACCCATCCAGAGGGACAGCCCCAGTGGACACTGGACAGGAAGGAAGACCAGACAGGCCTCTCTCAGGTTTACATATAAACAGAGACCTGCGATTACATAGCGGCTTCTTCCAGCTTAACATTTCTACTCCTGTCCCGAGCTGGGGCCTGCTCATGTTTCTGTAAGAAATATGCCCTGGCATCCGATCCTGACAATTTTGAGTGTCTGTTTGTTGAGACATATCTACTGAGCTCACTAGGGAGGGCACACCTTTCTGTCCTAATCAAAGCCAGCATAAGAAGTGATGCTATATAAAAAGTGTCAGAATTGGCTCTACCATCTTAATTGAGCTCATTTGAGAGTAGATGACAAGGCTTTTTTTCTTCATAAGCCTTCATTGATCCCCTTAAAATAGTGCTGACACAAGTGGGAGTAATTCAAATGGATGGCAGGTGAAGTCCCAGATGAGGTCAAGATTTCTGGAACGACCCAGGCCATAATCAGCATTAATCCACTCGGATTTAATGATCTCCACACATAATAACAATAAACAAATCCAGGTGTGGCCTTTTACAGAGGATTAAAGTGGGAGAGGAAACTTTTCAAACCATTCTTCCTGGTCCATCCTCAGGATGACTTGGCCGGGCTCAGTGAAGGACACACAGGCAGAGTCTGTTCAGCTTTTCAGAAAACAAAACCAAGCCAGGAAACAGAGCACGGAGCTTTGACTGCTGCTGAGGGGTGCCAAGGACTCGATCTCATGCAGTCGCTGAGCTGGCCACGAGCATGTTCATCTCAAGTCCTCTACCCACAGTGGTGCAAGTTCTCTCCTGGGGATGTTGGAACGCAGCCCCAGGGTTGCTGGGGAGGCCAGTGACACTGAGTGGGGACCGTGGAGATAGCGATTAGAGCCTCCTGCACAGGCTCATGGATTCTGTGTCTCCCTCCTTCCTGTCTGCCGCAACCTCAATACCTTTTCTGGAATATTTAAAGCCAAATCTAAGACTTCATATGATTTCAGGTTAATCAAGGATAAGAATTTTTAAGAATTGTCATCACACACCATTATTATATTGACTAAACTGTCAGTATTCTTAACATTACTTAATATGCTGTCAATTTTATATTAGACCCCCAAGTCCCCATCATCTAATTTCAGTAATTGTGAACACACGCAGACATGTTACACCTAAAAGTCCCACTCGATCTTTGTCCTTTCCACAGGATTATTTTGAGGGAAATCTCCAACTTTCTACCATTTCATCTGTAAATAGTCTGTGTCTCTGGCAAGTAGGCCCTCTCTTAAAATATAACTGGGGACTTCCTTGGTGGTCCAGTGGCTAAGAATCTGCCTGCCAAATGTAGGGAACATGGGTTCAATCCCTGGTCTGGGAAGATCCCAGAGGCTGTGAGGCAACATGGCCTGTGAGCTGCAATTACTGAAGCCTGCATGCCCAGAGCGCCCTGCTCTGCAACAAGAGAAGCCACTGCAATGAGAAGCCTGCACAACAAGAGAGTAGCCCTTGCTTGCCACAACTAGAGAAAAGTCAGTGCAGCCAAAAAAAAGAATTAATTTTAAAATAAATAAGATAAAATACAGCCACACTCTCATGATCAATAACAATAATTAGCAATAACTCAATTCTATTAAAAGTAAATATGTACATATAAATATGCAATTCAAATTACCTGATTTTAAGTCTGTGTGTATGCAGGCATATGTATATATTTGGTTGGCTTGTTTAAATCTGGATCCAAACCCATTCTAAGCACTACGTTTGGTTGACAAGTCTTTTAAATCTCCTTAGCCTGAGGTTCTCTCGCCTTTTATTTTTGTAACTTGCAATTAGCCAGATTCCTTCCCCTGCAGAGCTTGCCCCAATCTGGGTCTTGGCGACTGCATACCTGTTCTGTTGTCTGACTCTCTCTTGGCCCCTGTCCCTTGTGCGTCCCTGCAGTCTGGGACACAGACCTACATCTGTGCTGTCCAACAGGGTGGCCACTAGCTCACATGGCTTACTGAGCATTTCAAATGTGGTTCCTGTGACTAAGGAAACGAACTTTTAATTTATTTAAATTAATGTAAATTTAAAAACTGATACTCTTGCTGCTGGAAAGATTTCAAGTATGGTTGGAACAGCTTGGAAAGTGAGCCTACATTTTAACTGTAAATTTTGTAAAATCTAAATACAGATAAAGTTTTTCCAATGAAAATTCAGCCACAGAAGTAACACAGACTTGCAAGTGTAAAATATACACAGCATTTCAAAGGCAGAGCAGGAAAAAATTTTAAAACTCTCGTCAACATTTTTTACATTGATAATATTAGGAAATTATGATATTTTGGATGCACTGAGTTAAATAACATACTGTTAAAATTAGTTCTTACCTATTTCTTATCTTTTAAACGTGTTTACTAGAAAATACAAAATTCTAATCCGCCTCTCATTACACTTCTACTGAACAGCACTGATGCAGAGGATTAATTAGACTGAGGTTGGTTTGAGAACAGGAGTTGTTTGTGGGTGGAGTGTACTACAGGCAATGCCCAGGATTCTGGTTGTTTCTCTTTGGTGCTATGATGGCCGAGCCCTCAGCACAGCCTTGTCAAGCTCTCTTTCAGCTCTTCACCCAATGGTTTTGGCAGCACTAATGACGATCACCTTGATTTTTGTGTCATTAGTGATTTCAAAATTGTGATATTCTAGCTCTATGATTCTCTCCTCTGTTGATTCAATTTCTACTATAAAGAACTTTGCTGAACAACTTTTTTTCTTTTTTACCTAGAGGCAGAATTCATACAGGTAAAGTGGGACAAATGCCTGTTTTGTACCCAATATTTACTAGTTTTCAGAATAATCATTTAGTCTTAAACATGTAGTAAACATACTTTTCATTTTTCATTTTGGTTCTGTTTTCAACTGTAGGATCATCATAATCTAATGAATTTTTGCAACACTGTGTTGCAATAAACCACAGTTATTACTTCTTTGATGCTAACTGTTTCAGTGTGGCTGTGGGAATCCTCTAAAGTTGGCTTCTGATCCTTTCTGTCATGATTCTGCTAGCGTTCTCACTTTCTGGAACAAGAAGCTGGTTATCCTTTCTGTCATGATTCTGCTAGCGTTCTCACTTTCTGGAACAAGAAGCTGGTTATCAAGATCATTTATGTTTCCTGTTCCATACATGGAATCAGCATTTTCTGCAGGGAGCACTGGATCCTTTTAATGGGAAATTATTTAGAATCATAAATAGGGGTCCCAAGGGTAATCATAAATAGGGTCCCAAGCATATAAAGAAGAGCCAACATGTATCCTTTTCAAATTATTCCAAAAAAATTAAAGAGGACAGAGCACTCCCAAATTCATTCTATGAGGCCACAAAACCCTGATATCAAAACTAGACAAAGATACTACAAAAAAGAAAATTATAGGCCAATATGAATATAGATGCAAAGATTCTCAACAAAGTATTAGCAAACTGAGTCCAACAATATATAAAAAGGATCATATACTACAATCGAGTGGGCTTTATTCCAGAAAAGCAAGGATGGTTTAATATTCACAAATCAATCAATGTGGTACACTATACTAACAACAAACAAAGAATAAAAACCACATGATCATCTCAACAGACCCACACAAATAAAGTCATGTGGCAAAATTCACCATCAGTTCATGATAAAACCTCTCATCAAAGTTGGTATAGAGGGAATATATCTCAACATAGTAAAGGCCATTTATGATAAGCTCACAGCTAATATCATACTGTATGGTAAAAAGTTGAAAGCCTTTCCTCTAAATTCAGGAACAAGGTAAGGATGCAGACTCTCACCACTTCTATTTAACACAGTATTGGAAGTCCTAGCCCCAGCAATCAGGAAACAAATAATAAATAAATTAAAGGCATTTGAATGATAAAGGGAGTAAAACTGTCACTATCTTCAGATGACACAATGCTATATATAGAAAACCTTAGATCACCATCAACAAAGCTATTAAAACTAGTTAATTCAGCAAAGTTGTGGATACAAGACTAACATACAGAAATGTGCTGCTCTTCTATAAACTAATACTGAACTATCATAAAGAAAAAGAAAAAATCTCACTTAAAATCTCATTAAAAAGGATAAAATACCTAGTAATAAACTTTACTAAAGAGCTAAAAAACATCTACTATAAAAACTATAAAACACTGATAATGAAGGCAACTGAAGATGACACAAAGGGATGGAAAGACATCCATGCTCTTGGAGTGGAGTGTTTACTAGTTACTTCTAAAACGGCCATACCACCCAAAGCAATCTAGAGATCTAATGCAATCCCTATCAAAAATCCCTAGATATTTTTCACAAAACTGGAACAAATAATCCTAAAAGTTATGGAGCCACAAAAGATCCTGAATTGCCAAAGCAATCTTGAGAAAAGGAGAACAAAGCTGGAAGTATCATTCTCCCTGACTTTGGACTATACTACAAAGCTTCAGTAATCAAAAGAGCACGATACTGGCACAAAAGCAGACACAAAAATCAACAGAACAAAATAGAGAACACAGAAATAAACCCATGAACCTATGATCAATCAATCATGATGAAGGAGACAAGAATGCACAAAGGAGAAAAGACAGTCTCTTCAATAAGTAGTGCTGGGAAAGCTGGACAGCTACATGAATAAGAATGAGATTAGGACATTTCCTTGCACCATATAAAAAATAAACTCAAAATGGATTAAAATGTAAAACCAGATACCATAAAATTCCTTAATTTTTTGTCTGTCACATCTGTCAGAATGGCTATCATTAGAAAGTCTACAAATGACAAATGTTGCTGAGGATATGGAGACAAGGGAATCCTTGTTACCCTGTGGTGAGAATGTAACTGGTGTAGCCTTTATGGAAAACAGTATGAGGTTGTTCAAAAAGCTGAAAATAGAACTATCATATAATCTAGCAATTCCATTTCTGAGTATACATCCAGAGAAAATGAAACTGTAACTTGAAAAGATACATGTATTCCAATGTTTATAGCAGGACTATTTAAAAACAAACAAATGTATATAGCAAGACAGAAACAGAGTCTCAGATACAGAGAAAAAGCAGTGCTTACCTGTGGCAAGAATGAAGGGGAAGAGGCAAGAGAGAGGTATGGGATTAAGAGAATCAAACTTCTAAGTATCAAATAGATAAGCAACAAAGACTGTATAGCACAGGGAACCACAGCCATTAATTTGAAATAATTTTTAATGAAGTATGATCTATAATCCTATATCACTATGCTGTACACTCAAAACTGATATATTTTAGATCAATTGTATTTCAATAAAAATAAAACAGTACACTGACATGATTAATTTAAATTTATTAAGTTTTTAGTTTCTTAAGAAAAACAAAAGCAAAATGGCTGTCTGAGGAGGCCTTACAAATAGCTGGGAAAAGAAGGAATGCGAAAAGCAAAGGAGAAAAGGAAAGATATACCTATCTGAATGCAGAGTTCCAAAGAATAGCAAGGAGAGATAAGAAAGCCTTCCTCAGTGATCAATGCAAAGAAATAGAGGAAAACAATAGAATGGGAAAGACTAGAGATCTCACAAGAAAATTAGAGATACCAAGGGAACATTTCATGCAAAGATGGGCTCAATAAAGGACAGAAATGGTAGGGACCTAACAGAAACAGAAGATATTAAGAAGAGGTGGCAAGAATACACAGAAGAACTGTACAAAAAAGATCTTCACGACAAAGATACTCACAATGGTGTGATCACTCACCTAGAGCCAGACATCCTGGAATGGGAAGTCAAATGGGGCTTAGGAAGCATCACTACGACCAAAGCTAGTGGAAGTGATGGAATTCCAGTTGAGCTATTTCAAATCCTGAAAGATGATGCTGTGAACGTGCTGCACTCAATATGCCAGCAAATTTGGAAAACTCAGCAGTGGCCACAGGACTGGAAAAGGTCAGTTTTCATTCCAATCCCAAAGAAAGGCAATGCCAAAGAATGCTCAAACTACCGCACAATTGCACTCATATCACATGCTAGTAAAGTAATGCTCAAAATTCTCCAAGCCAGGCTTCAGTAATACATGAACCATGAACTTCCAGACGTTCAAGCTGGTTTTAGAAAAGGCAGAGGAACCAGAGATCAAATTGCCAACATCCGCTGGATCACTGAAAAAAGCAAGAGAGTTCGAGAAAAACATCTATTTCTGCTTTATTGACTATGCCAAAGCCTTTGACTGTGTGGATCACAAGAAACTGTGGAAAATTCTGAAAGAGATGGGAATACTAGACCATCTGACCTGTCTCTTGAGAAACAGGTACGCAGGTCAGGAAGCAACAGTTAGAATTGGACATAGAACAACAGACTAGTTCCAAATAGGAACAGGAGTACATCAAGGCTGTATATTGTCACCCTGCTTATTTAACTTATATGCAGAGTACAAAATGAGAAATGCTGGGCTGTAGGAAGCACAAGCTGGAGTCAAGATTGCCGGGAGAAATATCAATAACCTCAGATATGCAGATGACACCACCATTATGGCAGAAAGTGAAGAAGAACTAAAGATCCTCTTGATGAAAGTGAAAGTGGAGAGTGAAAAAGTTGGCTTAAAGCTCAACGTTCAGAAAACTAACATCATGGCATCCGGTTCCATCATTTCATGGCAAATAGATGGGGAAACAGTGGGAACAGTGGCTGACTTTATTTTTCTGGGCTCCAAAATCACTGCAAATGGTTACTGCAGCCATGAGATTAGAAGATGCTTGCTCCTTGGAAAAAAAGCTATGACCAACCTAGACAGCATATTAAAAAGCAGAGACATTACTTTGCCAACAAAGGTCCGTCTAGTCAAAGCTGTGGTTTTTCCAGTAGTCATGTATGGATGTGAGAGTTGGGACTATAAAAAAAGCTGAGCACCGAAGAATTCATGCTTTTGAACCGTGGTGTTGGAGAAGACTCTTGAAAGTCCCTTGGACTGCAAGGAGATCCAACCAGTCCATCCTAAGGGAAATCAATCCTTAATATTCATTGGAAGGACTGATGCTGAAGCTAAAACTCCAATACTTTGGCCACCTGATGCAAAGAGCTGACTCATTTGAAAAGACTTTGATGCTGGGAAAGATTGAGGGCAGGAGGAGAATGGGATGACAGAGGATGAGATGGTTGGATGGCATCACCGACTCAATGGACATGAGTTTGGGTGAACTCCAGGAGTTGGTGATGGACAGGGAGGCCTGGTGTGCTGTGGTTCATGGGGTCGCAAAGAGTCAGACACGATTGAGCGACTGAACTAGTTTCTTAATCTGTATCTACTTTTTTCTTTGTACTAAGATCCTGGTTTCTAAAGACATTAACATTATTGATTTTCAGTTCAGTTCAGTTCAGTCGCTCAGTCGTGTCCGACTCTTTGCGACCCCATGAATTGCAGCACACGAATGTTAGGTCCATGAATCAAGGCAAATTGGAAGTGGTCAAACAGGAGATGGCAAGAGTGAATGTCGACATTCTAGGAATCAGTGAACTAAGATGGACTGGAATGGGTGAATTTAACTCAGATGACCATTATACCTACTACTGTGGGCAAGAATCCCTTAGAAGAAATGGAGTAGCCATCATGGTCAACAAAAGAGTCCGAAATGCAGTACTTATTGATTTTACCTGTGACTATATAAAAGTTTTCACAAATACCAATATATTATCACTGATACTATGATTACTGAAGAGTTCAAGACCTCTTTCTATTCTTTTCATCCAAAGCAGCACTACTGGCATTGTATAGTTAAACCATTGGGCTGAAGTTACTCAAAATAGTATTTTATTTGCCAGTTAGTGACCACCTTCATATATAGCTAGGGTCACTTATATTTTGTTTATTTTCAGTATTTGGGACTGCTTTTTAGATTTTGGTTTAATTCTGTCTTATATAAAAATACACAGAGTACTAAAATCAAATCTACAAAAAAGGATATATTCAGGGAAGTCTTTCTTCCCTGGTCCCGTGTCTGTGTCTTCCCTCCACTATGGATCCTTTATCTTCAGTGTTTGGTTTATCTTTTCATTTTACTGAAAGGCTTCATCATCCTGTTTCTGACACTGGCAGGGAAGACATCGGTGTTGCCCATTAAGTAACATGTTGACTTTTAGACTGTGGACTCTAAGACATGTTTTAAGACTAACCCTACCCTTGTGGCTCAGCTGGTAAAAGAACCCACATGCAATGTGGGAAACTTGGGTTTGAACCCTGGCTTGGGAAGATCCCCTGGAGAAGGGAAAGGCTAGCCACTCCAGTATTCTGGCCTTGAGAATCCCCTGGACTATAGTCCAAGGGGTCCCAAAGGGTTGGACATGACTGAGTGACTTTCACTTCACTTCACTTCACTACCTAGATATAATTTCAGCTCTGCGCTCTTCAAACCAGCCTGAGAGTCCACAGAAGGTTGAGTCTACTTTCAAACCTATCCCCCGAGATGGCTGGCAGCCATTTGGGCTGTGCTAATCCTTTTCTCCTGCCATGTTGTTAGCACTGAAATAAGGAGAGCTCAATGAGATACACAGAATGATACTTTGCACTTATCCATAATATCTCCCCTGCCAAGTTGTGTCAAGTTCTGAGTATACACTAGCAACAACAAGAAATCCTCCTAACCCTAAGGAGAGGACACTCACTCCTAGAGCAATGAGTTGACTTCCTCAAGGACTTGCTCTTCAGCACAGAGGCCACCTGGAGCTCCCGGGTCCCAGAGCTCTCTCCTCCCTTGGTAAGAGGAGGATCTCTTGAAAAGGATCCTGTTAGTGTCAACAGTTCACAGAATAAAGACACTGGCATGGGATAAGTTAACACTGCAGGATCAGGAAGGAACTGTTACAGAAGAAGAAGGACACAGTGGTGCGGTGGTGAGAGCGGTGACACTCCTGGTGGAAGACGTGGAAAAGCTGACTGCTGGGCTCCTGACTGGGCGCTGAGTGGAAAACCAAGTGTTCTGCATACTTGATCTCATTTAATGTTCATCTGACTCACAGTCACCTTGTAAGATCGACAGAATTGACTTTTTGTTATAGGTGATAAGCAAAAACTGATTATTTAGAAAATTTGTTTAAAATGTCATTCAATGGAAATATGATAAAATCATTCTTTGTTGACAGACTTGGTGAGTGATGAATATATATTAAAACAACCGCAGAAATACCTCAGTTAATCATCATGGCCAAGGAGTAGTGTGCTCTGACTAAGTGAATTGTTCATCTTATTTTAAGTTGAAGATTTTACACTCTAAAATCTGCTTTGGCAAAACTGTGCTTGGGAAGAATGCAAAGACCTCCAACTTCAACAATAATTTTCAAACTAGTGTGTGTTTCCCAGAGAAGGCAATGGCACCCCACTCCAGGATTTTTGCCTGGAAAATCCCATGGACGGAGGAGCCTGGTAGGCTGCAGTCCATGGAATTGCAAGGAGTCGGACACGACTGAGCGACTTCACTTTCACTTTTCACTTTCATGCATTGGAGAAGGAAATGGCAAGCCACTCCAGTGTTCTTGCCTGGAGAATCCCAGGGATGGGGGAGCCTGGTGGGCTGCCGTCTATGGGGTTGCACAGAGTCAGACATGACTGAAGTGACTTAGCAGCAGCAGTGTGTGTTTTCAGTAAATTATTTTAACAGTATGAATTTTGAAGACTTTGATTTCATCTTGTTGACAGTTTTAATAATAAAGTGTCTCGTGTGGTCATCTCAAAGCACCTATGACTAAATATGGCTTCTGGGTTTTTGAGCATACACTGTGCTGAACTTGACACCCAAATGGGGTAATAACTATTGCTGTGGCATAATGCTTCAACTGCAGAAGTATACTTAATGCCTAAACGCTGCTTCCACCAGGTGAGATCAAGACCATCTGACAGTACTGGAACGACTCAGGGGCCAAAAGGCTCGAGAAGTTTAAATACAGAAAAGCGGTGGGAGACTTGAGGCATACACAGCAGCTCTGGTGGACAAACTTAAATCATACTTACATCTGGAATGGAAGCTTCTTAACAGCAAAACTGAATTTGCCATATTAAGTTATGTTAATTTGAACTTTATTGGTTTTAAATCTTGTATTTACGTATAAGTGTACATGTTCTTGTTTTATTGGATTTATAAGCATAAAGTATTTATACCTAGGATGAGAGCTTGTATATACTTTTATAATACTATAAGCTGTTTAAATCAAAACTGTGAGTCCATGAGAACTCATTTTTCTTTAAATGCATATGTGTATAACCCAAGTTTGAGAAATACTGAACCAGAAAACTCATCCCCAGCTATACTCAATTGAACTGTAGAACTGCATTTTTAGAAACATCCAACAACCAAAAATCTAGCTCTCATAAGTGGAACTTCCACCAGTACAAACATCCAATTACCTGTAACAAGCGTTAACTGAGAAGTTGCCATGCACTACAGGGGCATCCGAGGCTGCAGGTGTCCAGTAGCTGACACACAGGATGTCAGAGGACAGCGGTGTTTACAGAGTGCAGCGGACACTCCCTGTGCTGGAGAGAAGCCTGGATCTGAAAGGGAAGTGTCTGGTAGGTGACCACGATCAGAAGTGTGCTTCTCAACACACCACGCATAGATAAAACGTGAAGACACCACCCAATATGCAGACAAGGATAAAATACAAATAACATCAATAGTTAATCTCCATTCTCTCCACCCAAACCTCTGCAGAGGAGACACCAGAAAGCTGTTTATGTTCTTGAAAAATAATAACATTTCAAGATGTTAGAAGACTGAATGAAATATAAATGCCAAAATTAAAGTATTCCCGCTCAAAGAGGATTTTCAAAATTATTAATAAATACGTAAGTGTGCAGCTGGTTCTAGATGTCACTGGCATCAGAACTAGCCAAGACTTGATGCTATTGAGGAATGTCAACTGTCTGGATTCCAATGAAATGGAGCTAATTCACCCGTTTGCATATCTAGTCAGCGCAGCATCATGAAGAGTCCTTATGCGCGTCAAGTTGCAAACTGTGCAGTTCATAGTGAACACTCCTGTTTCAGGGTGTCCACACACAGGAAAGCTACACAGAGCTGTCCTCAACAGGACATGGCCTGGGTGACACGTATTCAAAACATTCTACCACCAGGAATCTGAACGTGCATTCCCCAAACAGATACAGTCTCATGAAAGACAGTTCCATTTTATCAGCAGTGGGAAGCCCCCAGTTACTCTCTCTGGGGGGAGACTAAGCCATCTTTAGTATACTAAGGCTCAGAGACTCCCTGCAAAAGGAAATCTGCTTAACTGTGCTAAACCCAGGCTTTCTCACACTTTTGGGTCACGGACTTCTGTCATTGTTATTTTGAATATGGTCTTCAGCACCCACATCTTTAGGAAATGTAGCTCTAACACACAATATGATGTCCTACGAGAGGCCCCCACAAAACTCCACAGGAAGCATTTCCATATACTAGAGCTTGGTTGGCATCGGTATCCTACTGAGTTAGCTTCTCTGTGCTGGAGGGTATCAATCATGCAATGTATTAGCACATTCTTCATAGTAACTGGAAAGTGATCTCACCACAGGTACTTAGTTTGCCATTCTTTATATATATATACATATACATATATATACATCTCAGTGTTACATACACACATACACAACGATGTACTGTGGTGGTTCGTTGTACGTTGTTGAGCTGACTGGACAAAAGGCTGCCCAGACAGTTGATAAAACCTGATTTCCGGGTGGGCCCGTGAAGAGTTGCTGGGAGAGAGTAGCATGTGAATGACCAGACCCCCTTCATTAGATCGAGTGGGTACTATCCAGGCCACCGAGGCCTGAACAGAACAACAGGAAGGACACACCCACTGCCTGAGCTGGGACGCGCCTCTCCTCCTGCCCTCAGACCTTGGTGCTTCTGGTTCTCTGGCCTTCGGTCTCAGACTGAGTAACACCAAGGCTCTCCCTGGTTCTCCAACTTGCAGGTGACAGACAGGCCTCTGCAACTGTAACTATGTAAGCCAATCCCTGTATTAAATATCTCCCTCCCCCCATACACACACACACACACACACACACAGACACTAAGGACTCTGTTTCTCTGGAGAACCCTCACTAACACATCAGCCTATATTTATGTCCTGAAAGCATAGAGAAGTCCTGGAACCTCCGGAACTCTCACCCACTGGGAATGAAAGCACCAGGAGAGGGACAATGCAAGAGAAGAAGGAAGCTGCTTTCTGCGTTGCATCCTGCTGACTCTAGTTTAATACACCAGCTGGTGGACTTGTGTCTGTCCAGAGAATCCCTTGTGGGAGTGCTTTCCATTCCCTGGGGAGGTAACTGGCGTGTCTTTGGTGAGATGGAAATGGACCAGCTTGTGAACCGAGGCACTCAGGGGCCTCTGCAGCCCTGCCCCCGCTGCTGCCCACAAACTCAGGGCTCCGTTTTTTGTTTTCAGTCAAACCAGAGCACATCTGTGTGCGTCCTCCTCAAGCCCTCTGACTCCATCCCTCACAAGACACACATGTCTCAGCAAGGACTATCACTGAACCTTATTATCCATTTACTTCCTGCATGGACCTTCTTTAAGGTCCTTCTCTGATGCTGGGACGGAGCGTGAAGAGGCTTCTTCCCTGTGTCTGGCCGGTACAGAGCGAGCCTGTCTGCCAAGTGTGAGCCACGGTGGATATGAAGGGTGTTTGTGGGTCAAGGGTCTACAGGTCACGGCCCATGGGCCAGGCTTGCCTCCCTGCCTGCTTTACTTTGCTACTGGAACATAATTTCCATACAGCCCAGGGCGCTTTTGTGCAGCAACCACAGAAATGAGTAGCTGTAACAGAGGCATCAGAGTTCATAGCGCCAAAACCGTCTACAAGCTGGTGTTGGGCAGAAAAAGTCTGCTGACCCTGTTCTGGGGTGCTACAAAGCTGCCCCTAGAGCCGCTGGATAAACATGAAGAGGAGGATCAGTCTCAAGCTCCTCAGTCCATCTCACATAGCCAGCACTCAGACAGATGCTGTGGGAATGTTCACTCTCCAGCTGTCCTCTGTCTTCTAATTAAATATGTGAACGTGAAAGTGTTCATTCGTGTCCGACTCTTTGCGACTCCATGGACTATACAGTCCCTGGAATTCTCCAGGCCAGAATACTGGAGAGGGTAACCTTTCCCTTCTCCAGGGGACCTTCCCAACCCAGGGATCGAACCCAGGTCTCCTGCATTGCAGGCAGATTCCTTACCAGCTGAGATACCAGGGAAGCCCATATATGTAACCACTCATTATTATGTGGGCTCCAAGTCCAGTGTCCCTTATGATCAGGAGCCAGAAAAAATAAGTGATCAACTGAAACGGACACTGCATTATCAATGGCTTGATACACAAGATTTTAAAAATTTTAAAGGAACACTTCTAAAGTAAATTTATCAAATTTTATGGTTTTCAGAACAGTGAGCTTACAGGTACAAGAGGTCAGAGATGTGATATTAATAATACTAGCAAAGGATTCCCATTCCGATGCAGCACTTCTAAAGAATAGGGATCATCCAACTGTATCAAGTGCTAATTAAATAAACTGAAACGTTATCTAAGAACATGATGTTCTAGATGAAGGTGATGGATATTAAATTACTGGAACAGATGGAACAAACACACCTATGAATGGGTGTGAAATTGATTCAGGAACTTTTCTATTATTTTATATCTAATTCCAAATTAGATATAATTTTGTGAAAAAATTAAACTGAAAGTTTTTTCTGATTCACACGTCCCTCTTTAAACACACACATACATGCGCACACACATGCACATGTGCTTATGCATAGAAACATACATCTTCAAATTTTAAGTAGAGAACAAAGTGATCTCCTGGAGTCATGGGAAGGAATTTTGAGAATTCAGTGGTGAGTGTTAGAGATGGTAGGAAAGCACTAAGGGCCAAGGCGAGCTATGTAGTCTGTGGGGCCCCTTTGTTAAGGAACTATTCTAGGTCAAGCTGGTAAGAGCAGAACACTGAGTTCATGTCACAAGCTATGAAGCAATGGGTCTTCCTCTCTGCTCCCCGCCCCCGAACACGTACCAGTGATGGGCTGACCGACAGGGGTGGCTTCAGGAGCCGCTGTGGAGGCCACAGACACCACATCGTGATGTCAGCCACACGCTAAGCAGAGGAAGTCTGAAAGCAAGCCCCTGTTTTCTTCTCAGACAAAAACAATTTCTCCTTTTGTTCTGCCAGGACCCTTAACTGCAAACATTTTTCAGTTGCACCAATAACCCATGTCATCCCATGGCTTCAGTGTTTCTGCCTTTAGCTAAAGAATCATCGGAAAAGGTCATTGTTTTCATTCACATGAACAGAAGCCACAGGCAGGTAAGTGATGTCTCACAGACAGACGCCTTGAAGACCAGTGTCCAAGAGCGCAGCAGCCTTGGGCAGCATCTGGCGTCTTACCCATGGGTGCAGGCGTCCCTGTAAGTGCCCGGGGACATCTTTGCGGGGCTGGAACAAACCAGACGCTACTAGGGGAGGAGAAATCACAGCGAAAAACAGGCGAGGCCTCAAGCACTTTACTTTTCTTTGAAAAATCTTCTAGCTTGAGAGGAAAATGGCATCATTGTTCTGCTCCTGATGATAGGGCCATGCGCTGCGGCTGCCTGAACAGTGACATCACGGCAGGGTCGCAGTCCCCAATTCAGCACTGGCGGGGGCGAGACCAGGGGACAATGTCAGCGAGCCCAGGCTGGGGGGACATCACCACCCAACATAAAACACCTCTTCACAGGGGACGTCTCATTTCAGAGGACGCCGATGTCTTCAAGGAAAGCATGTGAGCCTTGTTCGTTCACCCCTCATGCCCCCACCCCACCACTCAGCCATCCATGCCTGTCCATCAGGCTGAGGCCAGTCCAAGATCATTGGGAAGAAGTGAGTCTTTAACAGAAGAGTAAAGTGGCTGACCTGAAAAGCTGTCCTCCCCAACCCAGGCTTCCTTTCCACAGCAGTAACACTGCAGCCACAGCTGTGTTCTCGGGGGCATGGTGATGGCAACTGAGTGCCAGCGGAAGAGGGTCTGAAGTCGGGAGCCTCAGATTTGATGCTTGTCTCAGCTGCTCTTGAGCTCTGTCCCTTGAGGAGATATTTGCTCTCCTGTTGTGAGCACCACTTTCTCCATTTGTAAAACTGGGATCAAGCCTGTTTCTCCAGGACCGGGCACACCATCGGCAGGGCCCAGGATGACTTGAACACGTGGGACCTCGTGTACAGAGATGGTTATGAATGCCAGGAGGGAGCCCTTCTGAGCTGGGTCTGTGGCAGCCCAGGAAGCCTACCCTGCGACTTCCCAGGTTAGATGCATGCGAGGGCAGAGCCTTCCCCACACCCCAACCCACTCTGCATGGAGCTTCACTGACGCTCCTTCAATTCAGATGGACAACAAAGAAGGAAGAAAGAGTATTCTGTAGAAATCATCTCAGTCAGGATGCAAAGGCCAAGTGCAGAAAGAACTGGTTGTTAAGAAGCCTTCATTTCCAGGCAACTAAATTACAATACAAAAGGAAAATCAAGTGGAAGTGAGTGCCTCCCTCAAGAGAAAATGCAGTGGAAACAGTCTGCCTCCTTCCCCGAGGAGGAGGGGTAGGTTTGATCGTGTCTGTGTCCAAGGAGTTGCAGCTGAAGGTCAGAAGACACATGTTTCCTATGGAAACAGAAATCCCACTGACCCCTATTGGACAGCACTGTTCTCTCTCAGGAGGAGGAGTTCCAGACATCGCAGTCCAATTGGGCATGACAGAGGGCTGTCAGTACTTTTATACTAACTCTGTACAGTTCAGTTCAGTTCAGTCACTCAGTCGTGTCCAATTCTTTGTGACCCCATGGACTGCAGCACGCCAGGCCTCCCTGTCCATCACCAACTCCCGGAGTTTACTCAAACTTATATCAAGACTATGACTGCTCTCTATGAACTTGGAACAGTTTTGCATGCCCCCTCCCACAAGTTTCCCTCAGTCAACCTTATTTGGAGCTATTATTCCCCCTGGAAATGTTTATATAGCATTTTCACCCTGTCACTTCACAAAACTTCCATTAATTTTCTTCTCCCTGTACTAAAGTACTTCTTTTTCTCTACCCTAAAACTACCCTGCTGAAACTTCAAAGACTCCCCTGTGGTTCAGAAGTCCTGGAATTGGGTTAACGGGTCCCTGATAACATCAGCAGAGGCTTTCACGAAATTTATGAACTTTGATCATATCTTCACCTCAGCCTTCACCTCTTTCCAGACAAAAGAGACCTGATTTTTCCTACTGACACTGAAGACACTCTGTCCACTCCATCCTGACATCTGCTCCCCTTCCCATCAATGCTGTAATCATCTGCTATCCATCTACCTATTTATTTGTATAATCAAGAGGAGAACTCACTGTACACACAGTACTCTGTAGCCAGACTTGATATGTGTGTTTAAAGAGTAAGAGAACGCGCTTCTATTTTGAAACACTAGATCTCATCATTCTAAGAACTGTGGGCCTTCTCCCCTGAAGCAGTAGCACATTGGACCGATTTCCCGATAGTGTGGAGGACAAACAAATGACTCATGTAGCTCTAAGACCACAATTCAGAGTGCTTCTTCCAAGAACCTTCCTGCCACCTGACCACATCAAAGGTATGGGCCATTTTTTTTTTTTTTTCTACTCATTCTGGCAAGAAAAACTAGCTCCCAAAAGCTCCTGATAGCTTTATCTTTCAGATTAAAGCTATCAATGTATTTATAATCATAATTAGAAGAAATGGTCTCGAATTTTTTAAATTACTGATCATCTGCCATATACAAAGAACACAATTCTAGGCCTTGAGAGTTAATGTGAGGGATGGAAATAACATGAACATGACACGTGTGTTTTATCTGACCCTGGGGTCCTTTCAGGGACTTCTGTAACAGGAGCCCCAAAGTCCACAGAGTCTTGCTCCTCCTGGCTGACATGGAAGTTCTGGCACCTTCACCTTCTGAGGGCCTCGGGAGGCATCTCATTCATGAGCACAGAGGCATCTTCTCTCTTTAGCTGATGCTGCTCTTTTGCAAAACATGAGAGATCTGGCAAAGCTAAATTACAAGTTGATTGCTGACCAACTAGTGGGGAAAGGTTTCTCCCCTTCATGTTGTAGTCATCTGAAGGGTTCCAAATCAGTTACTTGTACTCTGACATTTCGAAGGGTCTCACTCTTCAATTTTTGCTCACCGCCTATGCTTTTCGTAAGAGTTGGGGAGTAAGCCCTCAGAATCACAACCTGCTTGAGAAGCGGCTCTGTTCCTGGAGGGCGTGCCTAGCAGGGGGGCTCCCAGGGGCCATCACCCCTCTGCTCCCACCAGGGTGAGATATGTTCAGATGTGCTCCAATGCCAGCAGGTGACACCCCCTTGCTTGAGGCTCAGATCCCTGTGCCCAAAAAAGCCAAGCCCATGAGAGGACAGGAGAGGGTAGGGGAGAACAGCCTCTAAGAACAATTTTAAAATGATCAAGGGAAGAGAAAGTTAGCTGGTAAGACGTTACAGATGCGATGGAATTCCAGATTCCCCCGGGCTGTGTCTAGTTATCAGGGGAACGAGGCTAGGACCACTGCACAGCCTGCTAACTCTGACTTTCTAAATGATGACAATCACACACCAGTGAATTGGATTTTCTCACTGAGTTTAAAAGACTGTTGGTGACAGAATATGAACTAGAAGAACATTCATACATCAGATAATTTGTTAAATATATTTAACTCATTGATTCACCAATGGTCTCCTAGAAAATTCTTTTTTTCATATCCCAACCAGAGAGGAGCCTCACTCTTTCTGTATCTCCGCCTATTCCTTCGGCACAAGTAATGCACTTGCCACTAAGTCTATGACAACCTTCCCCTCAAGCATATACTCCCCTCAAATCATCTTAAAATATGAGCTTTCACATAAAAAGCTTAAAGATAAAATAGTTACTAAGCACCTACTGTGTACAAAGTAAGACGTCTGTGCTGTGGAGAATATCAAAGTAAGAGGTTTTATCTGAAGATCAAAATAAATTACATAAAGATGGAAAGAAATTATGTCCTTTCTTTTGACTGTATGTGTATGTAAGCTCCCCCCAGTTTTGATTTATTTGCAAGATAGTCTGTTACAGAAGACATTTTGCCTATAACCGCCGATAGGGTTTGTCTTCTCCTCAGTAAGCCTAACCCTTATTTTGGTTTTCATCAGTTTCACGTGGATGGAACTGAGATTAATCAACTTGGAGTTGTAAGAGTTTTTCAATCTTTTTTTAGGAATGTGGTCATCTTAGCAACCATTCTTCCTCTGGACACCAGATACTTAGGCTCCCTGGTACACATTTCCAGTGGAGACTGCAGCTCCATCTCTGAGTTCTTCCTAAGGGCCTGCCGTGGGCTCACCTGCAGCTTGCCGTGTTCATGGTCAGGCCGCCAGTGTCCTGAGCCATCCTGGTTGCTAAGCCATGGTCTCCAATGCATCTGCTGGAGAAAACGCAATGGTCTGAGAAGAAGAGAGCCATGCTGTTTCATCAGTCATTTTCCAGGGCTAGGAGTGAAGCCCCTGCACAACTTTCAGTCTCTGACTTAAGTTCTCATCACCTGGTTCATTGGCTTTGTTTTCTTCACACACTGACCACCTGGTGCCTGAGGACTCAACTTGGACAAAGTTACTCTTAGGAGAAAGTATCTGAAGCTTGTGTTCAGGAGACCTGGGTCTATTCTGAATTACCACCTTTCTAGCAGTTTTAACTTAATATCTCTCAACCTCCTCCTTTTGTAAAAGGGGCAATAATTCCTGGCTTTCTTGCCTATCATCAAGTTTTTGAGAAAACAAGATGATATAACAAATTTGCAAGTCCTCTATGAACTGTGAAACTTAATAATTATTTCAATCTAAATATAAGTGAGTGATCAGTTTAAATAATTGTTCACAAAAGATGAACATGCTGATATTAATCACACCTAGATTAAAGGAGAAAAGATTCCCGAAGTAGTTTTTCATATATTTCTGGTAGAGTCAGTAGTTTCCCATGAATGGATGAGCCAACAAATAACAGGCTCCTCTCCAAAACAGTTACCATTCTAGTGCAAGACTATGCAGGGACAGGCACACAGACCTGTTAGCTCCTCTCAATGCATGTCAGAGTCTGGCTAAACCTGTCTCTTTCCTCTTTGTCCGATGTTGTGTTCACCAAATCCTGAAATCCAAATAACAATCAAATTCAAAGAATTACCCATGCTGTAGCCATTCCTATCTTACACTGTCATGTTCATTATCAGCTTAGCTTTTGAAAAAACAAAGAAATAGGAGACTGAATGAAAGAAAGGGTTCAGTGGGGCTCAAAGTGAAAGATAATTTAAAAGGAGTCTGATGACAAGGCATATAAGATGCATTCAGTTCAGTTCAGTCACTCAGTCGTGTCTGGCTCTTTGCGACCCCATGAATCGCAGCACGCCAGGCCTCCCTGTCCATCACCAACCTCTGGAGTCTACCCAAACCCATGTCCATCGAGTCGGTGATGCCATCCAACCATCTCATCCTCTGTCGTCCCCTTCTCCTCCTGCCCCCAATCCTTTCCAGCATCAGAGTCTTTTCCAATGAGTCAGCTCTTCGCATGAGGTGGTCAAAGTATTGGAGTTTCAGCTTCAACATCAGTCCTTCCAATGAACACCCAGGACTGATGTCCTTTAGGATGGACTGGTTGGAACTTCTTGCAGTCCAAGGGACTCTCAAGAGTCTTCTCCAACAATATAGTTCAAAAGCATCAATTCTTCGGCGCTCAGCTTTCTTCACCATCCAATTCTCACATCCATACATGACTACTGGAAAAACCATAGCCTTGACTAGATGGACCTTTGTTGGCAAAATAATGTCTCTGCTTTTAAATATGCTATCTACTTTGGTCATAACCTTCCTTCCAAGGGGTAAGCGTCTTTTAATTTCATGGCTGCAATCACCATCTGCAGGGATTTTGGAGCTCCCCCAAAAAATAAGGTCTGACACTGTTTCCACTGTTTCCCCATCTATTTCCCATGAAGTGATGGGACCAGATGCCATGATCTTAGTTTTCCAAATGTTGAGCTTTAAGCCAACTTTTTCACTCTCCTCTTTCACTTTCATCAAGAGGATCTTTAGTTCTTCTTCGCTTTCTGCCATAAGGGTGGTGTCATCTGCATATCTGAGGTTATTGATATTTCTCCTGGCAATCTTGATTCCAGCTTGTGCTTCACCTAGTCCAGCATTTCTCATGATGTACTCTGCATATAAGTTAAATAAGCAGGGTGACAATATACAGCCTTGATGTACTCCTGTTCCTATTTGGAAACAGTCTGTTGTTCCATTCCAGTTCTAACTGTTGCTTCCTGACCTGCATACAGGTTTCTCAAGAGACAGGTCAGATGGTCTGGTATTCCCATCTCTTTCAGAATTTTCCACAGTTTATTGTGATCCACACAGTCAAAGGCTTTGGCATAGTCAATAAAGCAGAAATAGATGTTTTTCTGGAACTCTCTTGCTTTTTACGGAAATTTTTCAGAAAGTTTAGATCTTTCAGGCCATTTAGTAAGAAAAATAACTAGTGTAAAGATCCACTCATTTTGTTGAATCATCAAATATTTGTTAATACCACTCAATGACAGAAATTGTGTTCACCAGTATAAAGTGGTTTTGGACCATAAAACTCACTCACGTCTAGTAGTGGAGAGAGAAATAGTATCAAAGTGTCATAAATAAAATGCTTATAAAATGCTGTTTTTTGTGAACACCTGCAACTATTAGAATCTAATTTTTCATGGGCACACACAAGGAATATGCATTTCACAGATTCAATTTCAATAAGAAATCCTACCTACAAAGGCTGTTCAACCAATATTTATTAAAATTCAAAATGCATATCTAACATTCCTTGAGAAAACTTTATGAAGACTATGACATGTGTATTACGATGTTATTTTAACCCAGTTACTGAAGATGAAAAATCTGCAAGATAGCTGCTATTCATTAGCTAAAAATTAGAATGTTTCTTTTGACTCAGAAGAAAAAAAAAAATTCTGTCAAGGACGAAGCAAGATCATCACTGATTCCAACCTGACATCTGTTTCTCATGCAGTTATTTTTTAATTGGTTCAGTAGTTTTGCTGAAGACAAAAGTAATTCCAGGGTAAGCTGGTAGTTCTGGAAGAGGGATTATTTGAAGAAAAATATATCTTTTCAGAGTATGGTAGTACAGACTTGGGTAGGAATGTAAATTCAGAAAATGTGTAACATGAGACAGCAGACCAGAATGAGACAGGAAAAACATGTCTAAATACAGTTAACCTCAATGCATTACCAAAATTTTTTAAAGATTTTGTCCACATAATATTGAAAAGGAAAGGTCAAAGCCATCAAATTATTAGTGAGATACCGAGTTCATTTTGTGACTGAGCTTTGTTATTTGGCATATACAAATTATAAAAAGTAATGCTTTGCCTCCACTTTTAAATTTTCATTCAATTACTATTATACACACACATCAGAAAGTACCAAATCATTAGGGGAAAGCCTGGTGAATAATAATAAGAGGAAATGTTTTCATAAATTTTTAACTTTATTGAACTCATGAAAGAGAAGCTTTTGGAAATATATTAAAAATATGAAATCAAAGTACATCTCAAAATTCATAAGAATGCAGTATAGTTTTATAGATTTTTTATTATTATGGAAGTTTCAGCATTTCCTCTTCAATCTGATGATCATTTTTCTGGGATCTCCCTGGTATTCTGCCTTTCTCTAGTAGCACAGTATTGAAAAGGAGATGCATGAAAGGGCCATAGAACTGTGAAGCTAAATTTATTTCTAAATTTTGTTAACAGTCTGTGCTATGGGTATAATAGAGTAATAAATTAAGAAAAGATGAAAAGTTAACATAAGGTTTAATATTATTAAATGCAGTGACCATCATTTCCTTGGTGGTATGTAAAAATTATAATTATGTATTTTACTTCATAATTAAAAATTATACAGTAAAATTATATAATGAAGTTGTATATGTTCATTCAACTAACACAAATTTGAATTTGAAAGAGAGATAACAATTTATTAATTTGTACAGTTTACTCAATATACAGTTTAATCAACCTGCCCAATTCTCTCTACATTTCCATTCAGTGAACTCTGTCCTGACTAAGTACAAATATGAAGTATTTTGGGTATACATCTGCTATGTTACCCATTTCTATTCTTGTGTGCCATTCACAATGAGAGAATCTCACTATAATAACTATGTTTTAATGGCCAAAGATTTGTTCATTTTTTAACCTAGGGGGCTTCCCAGGTGCCACAGTGGTAAAGAATCTGCCTACCCATGCAGGAGATGCAAGAGATGCAGGTTCTATCCCTGGGTTAGGAAGACCTTCTGGAGGAGGAAATATCAACCTACTCTAGTATCCTTGTCTGGAGAATCCCATGGAAAGAGGAACCTGGTGGGCTACAGTCCATGGGGATGCAAAGAGATGGATGCTGGACACAACTGAGCACAAATGAAGGAACCCTCTAAATGCCACCCCATTGCTTCATCTGGTCAATGAAGAACATGCAGTCAGTTCAAAAGTCACTAAGGAGGACTTCCCTGGTGGTCCAGTGGTTAAGAGTCCACCTGCTAGTTCAGGGGACAAGGATTCGATTCCAGGCCTAGGAGGATCCCACAGACTGTGGGGCAGCTAAAGTCGTACTAAGCCTGTGCACCAAAACTATTGAGCCTGTGCTCCATAGCCCATGAGCTGCAACTACTGAAGCCCTCACATCCTAGAGCCTATGCTCCACAATAACAGAAGCCACTGCAATGAGAAGCCCACGCACCACAACTAGAAAGTACCCCCTGCTCACCACAACTAGAGAAAGCCCACGCACAGTAACAAAGATCCAGAGCAGCAGAAAATAATAATTAAATAAAAAAATTTTAAGTTTTCTTTTTTTTAAAAGGTCGAAGGGAAAACTGACTATGTCAAAAGTTACTAGGAGACTAGCCATGAATGCATTCCAACACAGTTCCTTCGCAAGGAATCAGTATACACAATTCCTTCTTATGTATACTGGCCTCAGACAATAATTGTCTTTAAAAATATGGAGGTAAAATCTATTCCAGATCAACTTTGACCATGCTGAAAAAGATTTTCATTCCAGTGAATCTGTTTCACAACAACAGGAACCTCATTTATATATTATTTTTAATGTTTCAGGACTGACTACATCCACCAAATTCTACAGTTGGTTTTGTTCATCCATAGCACACACTGGCTCAAAGATAATGACAGGCTTTGAGTCCTTCCTGATTTACTCTTGACAAACTACAAAATAAATATATTTATAAACCTATTTGTTCTTACTTCTCATAAGAATCCATCTAAAGCAAAATCTGTTTCCTAAATTGCCTTTAAAAATACAGTGTTAGTTGTTGGGTCATCATGCTGAAGTTGTAAGCGCCAGAGACCTTCTTTTTTTTTGTGTGTGTGTTTGTATGAAAATGGATAATGTACTTTTTTTTTTTTTTTTATAAATTTATTTATTTTAGTTGGGGGCCAATCACTTCACAACATTGCAATAGTTTTTGCCATACATTGACATGAATCAGCCATGGGTTTACATGTGTTCCCCCTCCTGGACCCCCCACCCACCTCCCTCCCCATCCCATCCTTCTGGATCATCCCATTGCCCCGGCCCTGAGCCCTTGTCTCATGCATCGAACATGGAATGGTGTTCTGTTTCACATATGATAATATACATGTTTCAATGCTATTCTCCCAGAATGTCCCACCCTCACCTTCTCCCTCAGAGTCCATAAAATTGTTCCATGCATCTGTGTCTCTTATTCTGTCTCACATATAGGGTTATCGTTACCATCTTTCAAATTCCATATATATGCATTAGTATACTGTATTGTTGTTTTTCTTTCTGGCTTACTTCACTCTGTATAATGGGCTCCAGTTTCATCCATCTCAGTAGAACCGATTCAAATGTATTTTTTTTTAATGGCTGAGTAATATTCCATTGTGTATATGTACCACAGCTTCCTTATCCATTCGTCTGCTGATGGACATCTAGGTTGCTTCCATGTCCTGGCTATTGTAAACAGCGCTGTGATGAACACTGGGGTACACGCGTCTCTTTCAATTCTGGTTTCCTCGGTGTATATGCCCAGCAGTGGGATTGCTGGGTCATATGGCAGTTCTATTCCCAGTTTTTTAAGGAATCTCCACACTGTTCTCCATAGTGGCTGTACTAGTTTGCATTCCCACCAACAGTGTAAGAGGGTTCCCTTTTCTCCACACCCTCTCCAGCATTTATTGCTTGTAGACTTTTGGATAGCAGCCATTCTGACTGGTGTGAAATGATACCTCATTGTGGTTTTGATTTGCATTTCTCTAATAATGAGTGATGTTGAGCATCTTTTCATGTGTTTGTTAGCCATCTGTATGTCTTCTTTGGAGAAATGTCTGTTTAGTTCTTTGGCCCATTTTTTGATTGGGTCGTTTATTTTTCGGGAATTCAGCTGCAGAAGTTGCTTGTATATTTTTGATATTAATTGTTTGTCTGTTGCTTCATTTGCTATTATTTTCTCCCATTCTGAAGGCTGTCTTTTCACCTTGTTTATAGTTTCCTTTGTTGTGCAAAAGCTTTTAATTTTAATTAGGTCCCATTTGTTTATTTTTGCTTTTATTTCCAATATTCTAGGAGGTGGGTCATGGAGGATCCTGCTGTGATTTATGTCGGAGAGTGTTTTGCCTATGTTTTCCTCTAGGAGTTTTATTGTTTCTGGTCTTACATTTAGATCTTTAATCCATTTTGAGTTTATTTTTGTGTACGGTGTTAGGAAATGTTCTAGTTTCATTCTTTTACAAGTGGTTGACCAGTTTTCCCAGCACCACTTGTTAAAGAGATTGTCTTTTCTCCATTGAATATTCTTGCCTCCTTTGTCGAAGATAAGGTGTCCATAGGTGCGTGGGTTTATCTCTGGGCTTTCTATTTTGTTCCATTGATCTATATTTCTATCTTTGTGCCAGTACCATACTGTCTTGATGACTGTGGCTTTGTAGTAGAGCCTGAAGTCAGGCAGGTTGATTCCTCCAGTTCCATTCTTCTTCCTCAAGATTGCTTTGGCTATTCGAGGTTTCTTATATTTCCATACAAATTGTGAGATGATTTGTTCTAGTTCTGTGAAAAATACCATTGGTAGCTTGATAGGGATTGCATTGAATCTATAGATTGCTTTGGGTAGTATACTCATTTTCACTATATTAAATGAGTATACTACCCAGAGACCTTCTTTACCTGTAACTATCTTTAAAGATGCCTTTACTGGAAAAGACACTGGGTGTTTCACAGAGCCCAAAACAAACTTGACAGCAAAACTTCACCCAACTGAGGCTGAGGTAAGACTCAAGCAGGCAGACCTAAGACTTGGAAGGACATTTGGACTCCTTCCCACTCTCATCAGTTTTCATCCCGACCCCCTTCCCTGCCCCTCCGTCACTATTTACATTTGTTCTTTTTCCAGAACGGTGCCTCCGCATGGCTGCTGACCAACCTTGGGCATCACTACACTGTTCTTATGTTACTATGCTACCGTTACTATCACGGTCCTTGTGTTACTATTCTAGTGTCTCCATTTTTATTACTGTGCCTGTGTTATTATTCTGTGTTGCTGTTCAGTCGCTCAGTCATGTCTCTTTGCGACCCCATCAACTGCATACCAGGCTTCCTTGTCCTTCACCATCTCCTGAAGTCTGTTCAAACTCATGTCCATTGCGTCAGTGATACCATCCAAGTGGTCCTCTGTTGTCCCCTTCTCCTGCCTTCAGTCTTTCCCAGCATCAGGGTCTTTTCCAATGAATCGGCTCTTCGCATCAGGTGGCCAAAGTATTGGAGCTTCAGCTTCAGCATCAGTCCTTCCAATGAACATTCAGGATTGATTTTGTTTAGGATTACTGGTTTGTTCTCCTTGCTCCAAGGGACTCTCTCAAGAGTCTTCAGCACCACAGTTCAAAAGCATCAATTCTTTGATGCTCAGCCTTCTTTCTGGTCCAACTCTCACATCCATACATGGCTACTGGAAAAACCATAGCTTTGACTCGATGGACCTTTGTCGGTAATGTCTCTGCTTTTTAACATGCTGTGTAGGTTGGTCATAGCTTTTCTTCCAAGGAGCAAGCGTCTTTTAATTTCATGGCTGTAGTCACTATCTGCAGTGATTTTGGAGCCCAAGAAAATAAAGTTTAAGTGTTACTATTGCTTATATCATTCTGTTACTGTTATTACCTGAGTGTCACTATTATAAATTTGGTCAGTAGTGAGGTACTTATTTGAGTCCCAAATCCAAAAACTTGTTGTAAAAAGATATATTGGCCCAGCATTGAGTCAGGTGGTCAACTCTGAGCAATCATGTGTGGCTCAGCTTCAGGCAAGTGAAGAATATGGAAGCTGCCTGAGAAACAAATCAATGGAGTGGGCAGAGGTACTGGAGAAATGTGGGCAGGTGCATACAGACAGGTGATAGACAGATGTATCTCCAGTATTCTTGCCTGAGAATTTTATGGACAGAGGAGCCAGGGGGCTACAGTCCATGGGGTTGCAAAGAGTCAGACACAACTGAGCAACTTAGTAGGCACTTACAGATATGGGGCTTCCCAGGTGGCTCAGTGATAAAGAATCTGCCTGCCACTGCAGGAGATGCCATAGACCTGGTTCACTCCCAGGGTGAGGAAGATCCCATGGAAGAGGGCATGGCAACTCACTCAAGTACTCTTGCCTGGAGAATCCCCAAGGACAGAGGAGCCTGGCAGGCTACAGTTCATGGCATTGCAAAGAGTCGGACAAAATTGAGCAACTGAGTATGCACAGAGAAACAGATAACAGATGGAACCTCCACCATAAACAGAAGTAGAATAGCAAAACAAAGATTAAATGATTATCTAACGAAATTTCTATGGAAAAGATAAGCTATAGACAAGAGTGAGTTTAACAGCAAAGACCTGCATTCATGTCTCATCTACTCATCAGCAGATGTGGGATAAGAATCTGGCCGTCAGTTCTCTGGCAGCCCTTGTAGATGTAAACGGGAGAGGAAGTGATTCAGCACCCTGACGTGCTGCTCTGGAGAAGCCCAGCTATTGAGGAACAAGACAGAGAGAATCTCTGCTGAGCCGCAGAGAGAATCAGGGCACGGTGTAGAAATGTCACCAGCAGGAGCGAGCATAAAAACCCCAGGTGATAGGTCGAGCATAAAAACCCCAGGTGATAGGTTAAAGGCAAAGAGCAGTTCCATGAGCCAGGTGCTGGGCTAGCTGGTCTGCTGCCTGTTAGTCTGGCTTCTATGCGGGCCTCCACGTTGAGCCCCTGGAGTGGAGATGCAGGCAGAGGCAGGCAGCGGGCACTCGTAGAGGTGCTGGACGTGGCACATGGAGGGGCATGCTTTGCCTGCAGATGCTCGACGCACTGCTGTATCTGGAGTTTTGTTTACAATGCCAGGCTGTCCAAGCAGAAGTCAGCTGCAGGCTACAGGCTACATTTGGGTCAAAGGACTTTTAGTTGATGACCTCTGAATGGACAAAAGGATTACTACGTTTCAGGAAATCCTCCAAATCCTCCAAATATTTTCTTTCAAAGGATATTTTGAGAAGTGAGCAGCCACGAATCTGCACATGGTAAAGCATTCTTCTAAAGAATGTTCTAGAAATGCTTTCTTGGATCTCTTGTTCTCAGGACTTCTTGTGAATAAAGGGTCCAGTGTGGCAATGCTTTGCACGAGCACCATCTATGTAATTCTAACTGTGAAGCACCTAGCACAGGAGTGTACAGGCACCTGTGTAGGTGCTGCTAACTCCCTCTGATACCATTAGCTCGAAGTCTAGAGCCACACCTTCCAAGACAGGGCAGCCCCTGCTTCACAGGGTTACTGAGCGCTTGGACTGAGATTTGCTGTCAGTGTAAAATGGACACCGGAATCCACAGACTTTGTATGAAAAAAAAAAAAAGGAATGTAAACTATCTCATTAATAATTGTTTACACTGACTACATGTAAGATGACTGGTTATAAAAAAATTTTGGCTATGTTGGATTAATAAAATATTATTAATATAAAGTTATTCTCTTTCTTTTTATCTTTAATGTTCCTACTAGAAAACTTAAAACTTGAGACGCAGCTCACATTATACTCTCACAGGACTGTGCTAGACCACATTACAGGAGCAGGTGGGTTTGCGGCCTGGGGATTCTTTTTTTTCTGAACCCGACTCCATCCACACCTAGTAAGTCCTTCCTCTGAGGTCAAAGCTCACAATCCATTTTCTCCTTTCTCTTTCATCTCCTCCAGCTATTTACTTATCTTTTGAAACACTCAGGTCTGTGTCTATTCTCAAAACCCTAACAGGAGGTCAGACCTCCTTGGTGTATGTGTTGTCTGTCACTCAGTCTTGATACATCTGGTTTCTCTTCTCACTCACTTTTTCTTCATATAGGACCACACTGGTTTTTCCTTAAAAATGTTTCTCCAGATCACAAATTTCTGACAAGGAGTAAACTGCAGTGAGAGTAACAAAAAATAATAATTAGAAAATAGTCCCTCTAAAATTCTGAAGAATGACTCCTTAGAGCTTTCTACTGTTAACAGAAAAATCCCAAGTTCCTCGGTTCAGTCATCAAAGGCCCTCACAACAGGGTCTCTGCGGAGGCACCCATTGCCTGCTGACAGCCTGCAGTCCCTGGCCCGGCCGGCTCACCAGCAGAGCCACTCCGCCTCTTCTCCTGTCCTCCTCTCTTCTCTGTTCGCCTACACCCTGACTGACCGCAGCAGGCACCCACTCGTGGACTCTCTTCTTTCATCTCACTATCATCACAGCCTGGCATGCAGCTCACCAGCATTTCTCTCTCTTATGCACAGCCGCTTTCTGGGGCTTCCCTGGTGGCTCAGAGGGTAAAGAATCTGCCTCCAATGTGGAAGACCTGGGTTTGATCCCTGGGTCAAGAAGATCCCCTGGAGAAGGGCATGGCAACCCACTCCAGGATTCTGGCCTGCAGAATTCCATGGACTGTACAGTCCATGGGGTCACAAAGAGCCGGACATGACTGAGCAACTAAGCATAGCACACGCGCAGCACTTCTTCACCAACTGTAGTACATTATTATTTAGTTCACGTATGTCTCGCAAGGTACTGATAACCCAAATCTCCATCTCGTTTCTTTCTGTCTCCACTGCATCCAGGACAGCGCTAGCCTTCAAGGGGGTCTCAGCATCTCCTCAGCCAGCTGTGCCTGCACAGCACAGACGCAGCAGTAGATCTGTGCTTTCCTCGTTCTCCCATGGGGCAGGTCTGACTCCTGTTGCAAGGACCCACTTGCAGGCAGACATTCAGCTTTTCCCCCTGTGAGAACACAAACTTCTGGTGCAGGTATCTGTGGGCAGAGCACCCCCAGTGAGAACATAAATGCCCCCGTCTAACCTGTACCCCTCAAAATTTCTCTAAGTCTGTGAAAGCTCGTCCACTGCAGAGGTCTGCTGCCACCATGAACCCTGGGCAGTTCCCAGCGCCTCCTCAGGTGCTCTGACACTGTCCTCTGCATATCAGTCTCTGGACTGAATCTGGTTGATTCACAAATAAGCAACTCTGTGAGAGTTCAACATCTACTTTTCCTGAGAGTAAAAAAAATAACTCCCACTTTCCAGAATAGAAATGCTGCATAATCAGATTTAAAAGACATTTCCCAGGAAAACAATGGATGAAATATTTTTGTCTAAAGCATCATTATATTTCAACTTCCTAATTTTGACACTTAACTCTCTGTGTTTCTCTCTCTCCCTTTATTCCTCTCTTCCTTTATTTTCTTCTGTATAATAATGTTCAAATAAAACAAACTATCCTTTCAACTTACAAAGACTTATACATATAGAATGGTATTATTTTCTTCAAAATCTACTTAGAAAGTTATAAAATTATTCTGAAGACCATCATTAGTAAAAATAGTTTGGGGTGTCCCTTTCTAAATCGCCTGCATCACTTCAGTGACATGATCTTACGTTCTCTAGTAATGTAAAAAACTTTCTCAGTTAAAGATGGGTTTGATCAAGAAAATACAAACCAGCTAGAAGTCGAGTCTCCACAAAATACTCAAACTACAGAAGACTGAGCAGTATTTAGAGAAGACTGATGGTCCTTCAGGGGAATCTTTAGAGAACAGATACCACCTACCACTTATCAATTTGCATTTATTTATGTTATCTATCATATGAGATCTTCTGTTCTTTGAGGATACAGTCTGGTGTTTCAAATGCTTTTGTGTACTTTCTAGTTGTACTAAAGTCCTTTATATATTTCAAGCACTCAATTATCATTTGAAGAAAGAAAACATATTGGAAGGAGACAGGGAGACTGTAGTTGACCTATCTCTCATAAAAAGCTATATCCTGAATGAGACAGGAAAGAGTTTGAGTGGAGGAAGTGCTGAAGACTCCCCAGACAAACAGCCTCTTCAGAAGGAACCTCAGATAAGCTCATCAGATTGGGCCAAATCATAGGACACTCAGTGACAAGGAGCAACATGGCAGAGAAGAGATCTCTAAGGATGAGTCAAAGACATTCAGGAACACGAGGGGACATAAAATAATGCAAAGTCACAAGCACTAATTTTCAGCGTCTTTCCAGCATGTGCCGGCAGGGCAGATGGCCTGTGCAGGTCTGCAAAGTGACAACTTTCTGACCAATAAAGAAGCCCAAGGGCACAGGCTGGACAACCCCAGCATTCAAAGTCCAGCTTACGGGCGTCAGTTGGACTCCTTATGTTACAGAATTCCCTTAGCACGTTACAAACGGCCTTTAAACTGTCACCTAAACAGAGACACTCTGAAGAAGTAGCACAAAGTAGGGGCACATGTCTAACATAAGGACAGCAGAGATGTTTCGTGTTGAGGCCTCAAGGCCCCCGGCAGCTCCAGGTCCCAGGTGTGAGGGTCTCCTCCCTTCCAATTCGGGAGGGACAGCAAACAAGAGGAGCTGGCCGGTGCCTGCGCTGCCTTTAGCTCAGAGGGTGCCCACCACACCCATGCAGAGGTTCTATCAGTAGCTCCACCTGGATCCATCTGGGTCGAGGTCCAGATGCTGGTGATCTAGGGAAGCCGGTGCTCCACACAGAGGGTAACGCGATGCTGGTAAAGCGATTACGGGGCTTCGACGGAGAAAGTCAGGTGTCTCAGACTAACTGATACCATTCTCAGTCTGCATCATTTTCTGTCCTCCTGCCACCTTACCCTGCTCCCTCGGGCTCTTGTTTCTGTCCCTGTCACTTCTCTGCAGCCAAGGCATAGCTGTCAGCCTCTAACGAAACTCTTCTCTCCCTATGCTGTATTTCTGATGTGTGCACATTTCCTTCCTCCCATTACACTGTAAGCTCAACAGTTTCCGCCTCCTCTTCCATTTTTATGCCTTTGTAGCATCTAGAAGAGGCTTCCCTGGTGGCTCAGATGGTAAAGAATCTGCCTGCAATGCAAGAGACCCAGGTTCCATCCCTGGATCGGGAAGATCCCTGGCAAAGGGAATGGCTACCCAGTCCAAGGATGCTACACATCCAATAAACTGAGGAAAAGAGTAGAATCAAAGAATGCTGACAGTGAAAAATGATCACCCTTTAATGCCATCCTTGTCATTTTATTAACAAGTGAATTCGGATGTGAAAATTGTGTGACCTATGCAAGGTCATTCATGAAGTTAGTCGCAACGTTTGGACTGGAGTCTAATTTTCCCAATTCCCAGAGGAATGGCCATTTTTACTCCATACAGTCCATCCATAAATGCATATACTCACTTTATAAAATGAATACGAATAGCCACTCACACATCTGTCTTTCAAATTCTTTCTGACAAAAGATATAAGATGAAGTCATGTGACTGAATATGAGGTGAGATGTTTATCACCCTGGAGGGAAGAATAAAATGAAGAATGCTGCACTCATTTTTAGTTGAATTCAGCAACATGTGTGAGTCTATTTTTCTTTCCTTTTGGGGTCTCTGGGCTAAAGATCACTCACTCCACCCTGCAGAAGGTCTCCAAGGCAGAAAGACTCACCCTGAGCAGTGACTGCAGGGAAGCAGTGGCCTTGGCCCACAGGAGGCAGAGACAGCGGGTGTTGGGGGGGCTGGGGAGCCCCAGGGAGAGCTGGCCACCAGCAGCAGGAGTGCCACCGCCAGGCCCTGCAGCCTGCCGCCCTCCTGGACAGGGAGAGGGAGATCTACAACCAGAGCCCGAGGAGAGCCCGCACAGCTGCGCCTGACTTGGTTTCCCGATGTATCCTCACGCTGGGCTCCAGGACACGGGGCGGGGGGGTGTCCTCCCCAAGTGAGGGGCTAAGAGGTGTCAGGGTCAGGCCACAGGTGCTGCTCCTGACAGCGTGTCAGCACAAAAGCCAACTTGCTTGCATTAATATAAACAAGAACCTCTTTTAAAAAAAAAGAGAAATGAGCCCCTCACGAATCCACATCATGGCAAATATTTACGCTCTGGCTGTCTGGCTGGCATCCCAGGCACTCTGAAGGGAGAAGGGGCACAAGCTTTCGGAGACACACCTAATGCCTGACCTCCTCGGATTCTGACTCTGAGCAAGACTCACAGTAAACTACTTTAAAAAAAAAAAGTCTGCACTATACTTTAGACTACAAAACACCTTCTGTAGAGTCCAAGACAGGCTCACCAATTACCATTGCAAATGATGATCTAGCAAAGTTCCAACCCTGATGCCAAAATATTACAGATACAAAAATAGTGACTCAAATGCCTCCATACAGCTCACTTTACATTTTCCGTTCAAGTCATTTTTGTAAGTAATGTTGAAATTCATTTTAATTGCCTCTAAAATTATTTGTGTTCTGTACAGTGTACTTTTATTTTGAAGATACACCTGATTGAAATGTCACATGTGCTTCTTTTCTCAGAGAAAAAAAAAAAATCAAAGAACAAGTAATGAGATAGAGACTGACACTGATTTCAAATCAGTCATGGAACACCTTAATTAGAATCCTTGCTGTTACAGTATCTAGCATATAATGTTTCTAAGTTTATGACAGCTGTAAAAACCATTTATAGCCACATAACAAATCAACTTCTGAGTTGTCTTAGGTAAATCTGACAGATTGCAAAGTTCCTTTGGAAAAGAGTAGTAAGAACTTTTTAAAAACTGACGAATTGAAATATTTTATTTGTGTGTCTTACAGGCAGCCCAGATTTTAGGCATAATTACAATTCATCACACACTTAAGAGCTATGATGTAGTAATCTGTGACATTTCTAAGCTTATTATTTTATTTCTCCTTTTCCCCTTGACAGGTAGTTGTCATCAAGAATTACGGAAGCCTGTTGCTTTGTAACAGAAATGCTGTTTCTCTTTGGCACATATCTTTATGTAATCCACAAATTACTGCCATAAAATTCATACACTTGTGTCAGTTTGATGTAAATCAAGATCATGACATTGAAATCCCACATTTTGATTAAGAACAGTTTTTTAAAAAAAGGATTCTCAGAAAACCCGAGTAAATTCTCCTTTTGTTTTTCAAGCCTTGGGGAACACATGCTTATTTTCTCTCTGATGAATACCATTTAAAGGAGGAAAGGTATACACATGATTATTTTGGAGTTACTTTTATTTATAATAACAATGCAGGCCACTGCCTACTTTGGAAGGACAGTTTAAATTCCAGCGTAAAATTTTTGTTAAAATGTCTTGTAGGAGGTCTGCAGAGAGGGAACATAGAGGGGAGAAAGGGACTGCTGGTTGAAAAAACAAAACTCAGAGTGAGACTATTTAAATGTAATTGGTGACCTTTTATTCTAAATTCAAAGGCTATGTAGTTTCATGCATATAACACGTGTCTTGTGAGTAACACACTCTCTGGAGCATAACTAGAGGGGCCACCATGAATCTGGTGTGAGATTTACTCAACATTTTATCACCAACTGATGGCTAAGTCTCTAGAAATTCTCCCACCCTCTCCTGGTTCAGGGCTTTCCAGGTGCAAATGAGCAAAGACAGCTCAGCTCTGGAAGTTCCAGAAGAATCACAGACATATGTCACTGTTTAGTGCTCTTTCTGCAAATACTTGCACTGCCTTTCCTCTGCCTGCTCCCTAAATCCATAACAAACCACAGATATACTGAGAGGACTGAGAGGTGTGAAGGCATCCAAGGAGGCCAGTGGGAGCATGGTCATCCCACAGGACACATGGACATTCCTCCATAGCACCCAGGTCCCATCCCCGGGCTGCCAGGCACCCTGTCTGCTCGTCCCTGGGGGAGCACCAGCAGCTGGGTGGACTCACAGGTGCAGTGAGTGTCCCTTTCCACCCAGCACCAGCCACCAGGCTCCAGACTCTTCCAGAGACGTGTCATCTTTGACATTCTACCCTCCTTCCAAGGACTCAGCAATCCCCCAGCCTCTACCCTGAATGATCACGTACTCCTCTGCGGCTTTTCACACACTGCTCCTTCCTTGTCCTCTTTGTGTCACCTTGCAGGCAAGAGATTATGGTCCTTTAATGAGTGTAGGGAGCACAAGAATGAGAAATGTTGCATCTATCAAGGATACAGAGTGGCCTTTTTCTACATGTCAGATAGCATCCATTGCCATAGAAACTGAATGCTGCAGCTAAAATACACAGAAAGGCGGTTAGTTACCCATAACTGGGAGAAGGTACAGCAAATCAAGTGTGGAAGCCAGAGGCGCTGAGGGATGAGAGTGAGTCTGCAGTCAGACCCGCTCTAGAGTCACAGCAGAGAGAGCAAACGGGTCCCACACACACCGTGTACCTTCCTCCACATCTTGGAGCACTGCCCACCCCCCGCTGTCAGTCTCCCAACCCATCCAGCAGGTAATTTGGTCCTTGCCTACTTTATCTCTGGCCAATGCTGTCAAACAACGAAAGTGCTCCTGAGAGAAGAGGCATCATTTGCATTTAAAAAGCATATTAAGTGAAAGTCGCTCAATCGTGTCCGACTCTGTGCGATCCCACGGACTATACAGCCTATGGAATTCTCCAGGCCAGAAAACTGGAGGGGGTAGCCTTGCCCTCCTCCAGGGGATCTTTCCAACCCAGGGATTGAACCCAGGTCTCTCGCATTGCAGGCAGATTCTTTACCATCTGAGCCACCAGGGAATAGCATTGAAACATGTATATTATCATATGTGAAATAGAACACCATTCCAGGTTCGATGCATGAGACAAATGCTCAGGGCTGGGGCAATGGGATGACCCAGAGGGATGGGATGGGGAGGGAGGTGGGAGGGGGGTTCAGGATGGAGAACACATGTAAACCCATGGCTGATTCATGTCAATGTATGGCAAAAACCACTACAATATTGTAAAGTAATTAGCCCCCAACTAAAATAAATAAATTTATAAAAAAAAAAAAGCATCTAAAAAAAAATAAAAAGCATATTAAGAATAACTGTAGTTACTGTTTTTTCTCATTACAAACATGTTATTGGTTCACTGCAAGAATCTTTTAAAATTCAGAGAAACTAAATAAGAAAATAAAGCAAATACATATCCCCACCACCCAGAATGAGTCTCTTTTCACAGATTGGTGTCCACTCTCCACATACTCATGAGCTGTAGCAAACTGAATAATGTTGGTAAGAAGAAAACTCTACTATTTTCTTACTGTGCATCCCAGCTTGGGTACTTCACCCCCACACCTCCATTTTCTCATTTGTAAAATGAGAATGTAAAATGTGCTGAGAATATCTGCACACTATCCATGGGATCATCTGGAGAACTGTGTGAATCAATTCATATGAAGTGCTCAGAGGATGACAACACCGTGATTGCTTAATAAATGCTAGCTTGTATTACTATTGTAATATATTGCTTTTAGTTTTTTGGTTTTTACCTCAGTTCAGTTCAGTTCAGTCGCTCAGTCGTGTCCGACTCTTTGTCACCCCATGAACCGCAGCACACCAGGCCTCCCTGTCCAACACCAACTCCCGGAGTCCACCCAAACTCATGTCCACTGAGTCGGTAATGCCATCCAACCATCTCATCCTCTGTCATCCCCTTCTCCTCCTGCCCTCAATCTTTCAATCTTACCCACCATCAGGGTCTTTTCAAATGAGTCAGCTCTTTGCATCAGGTGGCCAAAGTATTGGAGTTTCAGCTTCAACATCAGACCTTCCAATGAACACCCAGGACTGTTTTCCTTTAGGATAGACTGGTTGGATCTCCTTGCAGTCAAAGGGACTCTCAAGAGTTTTCTCCAACACCACAGTTCAAAAGCATCAATTCTTCGGTGCTCAGCTTTCTTTATAGTCCAACTCTCACATCCATACACGACCACTGGAAAAACCATAGCCTTGACTAGATGGACCTTTGTCGGCAATGTAATGTCTCTGGTTTTTACTTAGTAGTCATTTAATATACCTTAACATATTTTTATATGAGCTGTAATTATAAAATATATAGAGTATGTATAGAGAATATATACAAAAATAGATAGTTCTTAGAAAGACACAGCTGCACTCAAAAGCCAGTGGTTGGTTTCTGTGGACAGAAACAGAGAGACATGTCTCACTGTAAACTGGAACCAGATGTGAACATTCAAGGCTGGGGTTTCGATTCCTTTACAGAAAGCCCAGGTCTGGCAAGGAGTTGGAGTTGAACTTCTGGAGGACAGCTACTGATTAAGATCTTAATCCTTGCTCATGACAGAAGGTGAACTGTCTCGGCCCAGCCATCTCAGACTGTGGCCAAAGCCACGTGGATGAAGGAGGAAGCAGAGGCACTCAGGAACAGACTCAGGATTTGGAAATGCTGCATCTGTGCATGTGGAAAGCCTGAACTGCTAGCAAGGTTGACTCAGGGCCATATTCCCAGTGGGCAGAGAAAACGTCATGCCTGTCTGGACAGGAGGGTCACTAGTGTGGGGGAATATATTCACACAAAAGAGTCCTTAACCAAGATGGCAAAGCAGATGAAGAGCTCCACACCCATGGTCAGGAACCGCAGAAGCATTAAAGCTGAATAAAGAGCAAATAAACTTTCCGTTTTAAACAAAACAAAACAAAAGCTGAATAATAAAAGTCAATTGAGAAACTGAAAAGGATATTCAAACAAGTATGTACAAAATATTCAGCGATAATGGACATTCACAAAACAACAGCAAGGAGAGGTAACAATGGAAAAGAATCGAGTGCAAATTCTGGAAACCAATGACATATATATATATATATATTTATAGTTCAACAGATGTGAAGAACAGCCAGCTGGACACAACTGAAGGGATAACCCAGAACACAGCTCAGAGAGATGAATAAATGGAAAACATATAGGATTGTTAAAGGATGTTAAAGATAGGTTGAGACACTTTTAGTTGAAGAAAACCCAGCAAATATTGAAGGGGGAAATGCTTGAACTGATAATAACTCAAAAATATTCAGGATTGAAGAAACTCATAAGCAGTCTAACAGAACTGTTATAATCACATCTAGTGCTTATAAAAACATAAAATCCACACCTGCATTCATCACTGTGAACCTACAATGTACAAAGGATAGAAAGATTATAGTTTAGAATATATAATGGGAAAAAAAACACTACAAAATATGTAACACTCAATTTCTTATCAGTTGCAAAGGATGCAGAAGCCAGGGGGGAGCAGGTACCCTCAAGCACTCAGGGAAACGAACTGCAAACCTGGAATTCTTCCGGGAAATACAAATATTTTCAGACATTCAAGGATAAGACAGTTTACTACCTACAGTTCCTTATTAAAAAAATAAAGCATATTCTTCAATAGGGAAAAAACAACTCACAGAAAATCTAGGATGGAAGGGCCAGGAGTGAGCAGTAAAGTCATGAACAGGCACAGTAGAATCTGTTTATCGTCAAGAAATAAAGGGATTACGATGGTGACAGTGATGATGGTGGTGATGATGACTTGTGTTAGAAAAACAAGTTCCGATTAAACCTGAAACAATAACAACACAGAGATGGGACAAGTAATATCTGAGGGAAAGTTAAAGTACATGATGGTCTTGTTGAAGGAGAAATTAACTTTAGACATATCCACCAAGAAAAGGGAAACAAGCTAAAAACTGAAGTGCAACCACCATATTAACGTAACTGGTAGAAACGTGAAGGAGAATTAATTCAATTCAACACCAATTAGGAAAGGAGACCATTTTTTTAAAAAAAAAGCTGAAGAAAAGCACAGGAATTACAAAACCATATGGTAAGAACTAATTCCAACTATCAACAGCATAATAAAGTGAACTCACTCAATAAAAGACCATGTCTGTCTGGAAAGCAACATGTTGGTTCCCCCAAATACCTACTTCCTAACCGCTGGAACTTGCAGATGTGAACCCGAAATGGGAGATTACCCTGATTATCTAAGTTGGCCTGAGATAATCATACAAGTCCTAAAAGTAAGAGACGTTTTTCCCAATTGTGTCCATATAAAAGTGAATGAAGGCAGATGAAGAGAGGCCAGTTCTGAAGACAGAGGAAGCGGCCACGAGCCACGTAATGTGGTGACCTTGAGAAAATGTAAAAGGCAAGGATACAGGTGGTCCCCCAGACTCCAGAGAGGAGCCACCTTGAGTTTAACACAGTGAGAGTCGTGACAGACTCTGAACACGCCAGACTGCAAAATGACAGGTTTGTGCTGTATTAAGCCACTTTTCATATTTTAATATTCTATATTCGTATAAGCAGTGTCATGATGAACGAACATGTCTGAATGTATTTCTTTGCCTGCTTTGCTTTCTGAAGTAGAATGAGGTGGAAATTCTGATTCAAAGGGTGTGAACCTGTTTTACTTAAGAGTTCAACACTCATTGCCTTATTGCCATACAGAAACAGTCTACAAGTTCTCACTCATTTCAGGGACAGCTGTCTCTGCTGGAAGGGAGAAGGAAGAAGATGAGAGAGAGGGAAGCCACAGAAGCGGGAGGAGGCCTGGCGCTCCTGGGGCACCATCCCCTCCTTCTGACTTCTGCTCCTTTGGCTTCCGGAAGCCTGTGAGTGGGTGTAACTCCGGGAGGCTGCCCCCAAGTACAAAGGGAGCCCCTATCCTCAGCACCCCACACCCCCCTCCCCTGTCCCTACCCCTCGCCAACTTTTCTGCAGGATGGGATGCAGGTTAAAGTGCTGACTACCCTAGTCAGCACCTCTACCGAAGGAATTCAGATCTCCGTGTAGACAATAAACAAAAGGAACACGTGAACAGGTAAATAATTCAAATTAGTCTCTTTTATGCAAATAATTTACCATTTGTCTTAAAAATAAAATCACCTAAGCATCTTATTCACATGAATCTGTATTTATAAATACAACTTCTAGGAAGTTGCTTTATTTCTCTAAACTTCAGTCTTAGCTTTCTCATCTGTAAAATGCAGGTAAAAAATAAAGTAAATAAAACTTACAGAGCTTTGGTAACAATGAATCATCTTGTCTGCAAAGAACTTACTAGAGGCAGGGCTTGGCCCATGAGAGGCAATCAGTAAATTATGGCTGTTATTGTTACTGTTACTATACAAAATTGTGTGAAATGCAGCATGAGCATTCCAACTTCAGGGGAGCCTGCTTCTCTTCCAGGCTACAGGGTCCTGGGGTGACAGGACCTGGGGGCTGGTGGGGAAGCCGCCTGTAGAAGCCCTCAATGCAGTTTGCAATTGCCTGTCCTCCGGAAGCCTTAGCAAAACACAGAGATTTGGATGGAGCAGTGGACCCCACTTAGGGCATCTCAGGGATCTTGTTAATCATCTAACAAACTCTTGCGATGCGTACAGTGTCTTGACTGGGAAACCTGAACTGGAGTAGCTACTGCGCAGCGGGAGGCCTTGGTCTCAGCTACTTAGGCATTCAGGCATGCCCACCTTCTCATCAAATGACAGCAACCACCTCTGAAGATCAGCACTAACTGTTGTTGTTCAGTTTCCAAGTCATGTCAGACTCTGCGACCCCACGGATTTGCAGCCCACCAGGCTTCCCTGTCCCTCCCCATCTCCCGGAGTTTGCCCAAGTTCATGTCCATTGAATCGGTGATGCCATCCAACCATCTCATCCTCTGTTGCTCTCTTCTCTTTCTGCCTTCAATATTTTCCAGCATCAGGGTCTTTTCCGATGAGTTAGCCGTTAGCGTCAAGTGGCCAAAGTACTAGAGCTTCAGCTTCAGCTTCAGCATTCGTCCTTCCAATGAGTATGTAGGGCTGATTTTCTTCAACATTGACTGGTTTGATGTCCTTGCTGTCCAAGGGACTCTCAAGAGTCTTCTCCAACACCCGAGTTCCAACACATCAATGCTTTGGTGCTCTGCCTTCTTTATGGTCCAGCTCTCACATCCATACATGACTACTGGAAAGACAATAGCCTTGACTATACTGACCTTTGTCGGCAAAGTGATGTCTCTGCTTTTTAACACACTGACCAGGTTTCTCATAGCTGTCCTGCCAAGAAGAGATCATCTTCTGATTTCATGGCTGCAGTCACCATGAGCACTAACAGCCTCTGCAAATACTGAAGGGCTCTTTGAGGTCAGCCAGGCATCTCCCTGGAGACACAGAAGTCCAGCTAAGAACAAGGGCTTGGGCAGGGCATGAGAATCCAGCTCAGTGTTTTTATGGCCCGTGCTCCGACAGACAGCTCTTCCTCTGCAGCTCTTCCCAAGAGGACATTGTAGAGGAAACAGGGGAGGTGCACAGCCTCACCGAGGTGGAGACGCCTCAGAGCCATCTCCTTCCCTGTGGGCATTTCAGCTTCCCCAGACCTTCCAGAGGGACTGTGTGCTCTCACCGTTCCAATCCTGCTGGGTGGATTTTCATATCGTTCCCATTTCAGGTTGAGAAAACAAGGGCCAGAGAGGTCAAGTGACCTGGCTGAGTGACCTACTTGGAAACTGAGAAGCTCCACTGAGTTGGACAGCAGCAGTGGTGATTTGAAAGGGATGTGAGCTAAAGTCCCACCCACTTCTCATCCATCCCCTCCCTTAATAGAGGACTGGATACTCTAACACATCCTGCAGCAGAATCTGAGCCTTTAAAGCCCTCAGTACGTGAGGGGCTCTCTACACTGAAAGCTCTGCTCTTAGAAGAACAACATGGATGGCCACCATGCTGTCAAGTCCTTAGCCTTGTCACTACAAATTCCAAGGCTCATACAATGATAAACTGCTCACTAAGGTACTCTAAGTGTTCAAAGCAGCGACGCCCAAATGGTTTTACAGAACTGATCACTCACCACATTATTTCTGTATTGATACTAATTCTGAATTCCAACTCAGGGAGCCCATCATATAGCTCCCTTGGATGCGGGAGAAGTGCCCTGAGCAGTCTTTGCTGCATGTGCCTGAGAGCGCATGCCTCTGCGTGGGGGTGTGCACATGTGTGTCCATGTGGCTGCACATGTGTGCACATGTTCCTCCGCCTGTGTCTGTGCATGTGTGTGCACGTGTGCATGTTCCTGTGTGCACATGCGCCTGTGTTCTGTGTGTGTGTGCCTGTGAGTGTGCTGGGGAGCAAAATAAGGTTCTCTCGGAACAGAAGCTGAGGGCTGCTCCAGCAGGGGTGGGGGAGAAGGTGGTCTGTGAGGTCCCGGGAACATGGGGTGGAAGGGAGGACCCCAGGCTCCCGGTGGGAGTGGAAGGGTGCGGAGCTCAGCTCAGGTCTGCATGCCGTCAGTGAGCGGGGCTCCTTGGAGGCTGGGCTCCCAGGCCAGGAGCAGGCCTTGCAGCAGAAATCTGTCTGATTTGCTCTGAGGAAAAGTAACGTCAAGCCCCGGTTTTAATATGTGAAGACTGACAATGTTTTCCATTTCTCCCCCAAAAGGAATGTTTCAGCTTTTTAAAAAGTGAAAATTGGCCTTTCAAAGGAGTTTCGAAGATATTTTGTGGAAAAACTGTCTACAGCTATTAAAATTTCAACCAAGTTATGTCAGCTTTAGTGAGAATTTCATTAAATGTGACTTGTAATGACATTTTTGCAAAACAGTCTTTTGTTCCTCTAGTAAAATGAAAATAACAAATATGGTTGAAATTCATATTTCATTTCCTTCCTTTATAAAACCTTATTCCTTACCTCACTGAAAGAATCAATAACACAGTGTTATTGATTAACTACACGGGATTCAATCTTAATCCCTGGTGGCTCAGATGGTAAAGAATCCGCCTGCAATGCAGGAGACCTGTGTTTGACCCCTGGGTTGGGAAGATTCCCTGGAGAAGGAAATGGCAACCCACTCCAGTATTCTTGCCTGGAGAATCCCATTGACAGAGGAGCCTGGTGGGCTACAGTCCATGAGGTCGAAAAGAGTCGGATAAAACTGAGCAAGTAACACTTTCACTTTCATCGTGTTTTCAAGAAACAGTCAATGCATGGAAATATAATTTTGATATTTTTATGTTAAGTAAAACATGTAAGACAAGATAACATAAATCAGCCTCAAGTTTGTTTAAATATACACATATGTGTGTGTGTATATATATATATATATATACAGGCACACAAACATACATGAGTGGAGAGAAACAAGCTAAATATTGAGTATTTCATCTTTTTACAGTGAAGTTGCTCAGTCGTGTGTGACTCATGGCGATCCCATGGACTGTAGCCCACCAGGCTCCTCTGTCCATGGAATTTTCCAGGCAAGAGTACTGGAGTGGGTTGCCAGTACTTCTCCAGGGGCTCTTCCCGACCCAGGTATCGAACCCAGATCTCTCTCATTGCAGCCAGATGCTTTACCCTCTGAGCCACCAGGGAAGTCCATCATCTTTTTATCCTCCTAATATTGTTGGTAATTTCAAATTATCACAAAATTTTATGGTCAGAAAACAAACGGGAGAAGAGCAAAAAGGAAAAATTGGTGGTGTGGGGAAGGCCACACCACTGGCTGCCTGCAGAACAGCCCACGTGTCTGTCTATGCTGGGAGACTTACCAGTGACCGGACCCAAAATACGTGATGGTTTTCTACCTTCACTTTCAACTTTAACCTGCAATAAGGTCTGTGCAAGGTTACATATTACATAACTGAAAACCAAATTGGTTCTTTAAAAGAGTGTTTAAATCCTCAGTTCTTATTAAGTGGCTGTATTCACTAGTTTCTGTGGAATGTTGGCAAACCGAAAGCATCTGTCGTTGGCTGGGCTTGTCTAGAGCAGCAGTCACTGGAAGCTGCACTGCTCGGGGCTAGGGTGAGTATGCAGCACCCCCACCCCAGCACCCAGGCCACCCTGAGGCTCACACTGGGGCGTGTCCCTGCTGTGCCCTCCTCCCGAACACACAAACAGCACCGTGCCTTCACCAGGCTTCAATCCACAGTCTCTCCTCCTGGGCGCACACAAGACAGAGTTCTCGGTTTGCGCAGTCCAGAGGCCCTGTGACCAGTGCTGAGGATAAAATGTGTGCAGAGCTGTGTGACTCTCCCTGGCTGTGGGCAGGAGAAGCCCTGGTCTACCTCCTCCCTCCCCCAGCACCACCAGGCAGGCGGGCACGGAGGAGAGGCCTCAAAGCAGCTGGAAGAGCATCTCGAGGCCCACTCCTGGACAGTCACTACCGGCTGGAGCAGACACCAGCTGGGTCTCAGCATGGACCTGCTATTTCTACATTAGCTAGTCCACCTCAAGAGATGCAGCCAGAAAGGATGCCTTATCACAGCATCTCTAGGACAGGCCTGGCCCTTGTGGTCACAGTGGAAGGGAACTCATACTGGGACAAGCTGAGGCACACACAAAGTCCGTCTTTCTGGATGGAAAACAAAAAGAAGGAAATCCAAAATAATCAGGTAAGATGATGTAAAGACCCCTTATAGTCCTGGAATTGCAGTCTGCGGCCAAGAAGCATAATCCAAGACATTCAGTCTCTGAAAATTCTGCCAGCTTCTGCCCAGCACCCTCCATCCTGAGAGCCAGGGTCACACCCACAGGTGAACCAAACTGTCTCCTGGAGAAGTTCTTTTGTTATGAAGCTACAAATCACTGGAATTTACTGAGTAATTACAAACCAGGGAGTTGGGGGGTAGGAGGATGGAAAGAGAACACAGCACTAAATAGTTTTTGTGGTCTTTTAGTCCCATCACACGCCCCTGGCTGAGAAGATCCCCATGGTGCAGAGATTCCCTTGGAGAGGAGTTCAACCAGTCCCAGGGACGGCCGCCTCCTGGGTGAGAGAAGGGGAGTCAGCATGTGCTACTTGGTCTTCGTATGACACTGCTGTTGAATCAACCTAGTATTCTTCTGTGGAATCCACCTGGAATGCTTACAAAGGAAACATGCTCTTGACTGAGTTATTGATGAAAAGACAGATTGACACTATTACAGTAGCAGGATCTATTTCCAACTGTGGTCATGTTTTTCTCACAGAGCTTCTGCTGTCTGAAGGCTAAATATTCACAGGCATGTTTGCTGATAATATTAAAACAGCCTATAATTCTTTTCTGCTAGGGAATCGAAGCATTCTACTCTCACATCAGCCAGCACTTAAGAAAACCCTGAATAATGGTGGCTATGGACCTTAATCGGCCATCAGAACTGAGTCTGATAAAAACTGGCTTCCAGGCCATGGATAATTAAATGGTCATATCTAGAAGCCAAAAGCACTGGTATTTTTCCTGGAAAATAATACTATTACCGTGACAGAACTGTAAAAACCTTAATTCTGCATCTCAAAGACACTCAGAACAACCATGCACATGGCCTTTAAGTAAACAAGGTTGGGGGAGGGAAGAATATTCTTGTTATAGCATCTTCAAAATGTTTGCAGGTCTGTCAAACCCAAAATGAATTCAAACCTTTCATAGTAAGAAAAAGTTGAAATGTTTTTATTCATCAATGGAGGTAGTCACATTACATTCCGGAATACAACAGTATAGAATTGAAGAGCAGGAAGCCATAATGACTAAAAACATAACTGGAATAAAAACGTATCACATCTCTTCACCTCTCATGGGGTCAAATTTGTAAGAGAGAGGAGGAGAGACGGAGACCACCAGGTAATTTCATTTGGGGTAAGAACACCGTTTGTTCCTCACTCACAGACGCACACGACCTGACACAGGGAAGCGCGGGGGACACCTGAGAGTGCAGCACAGGCATACCTCCTGCCGGGAGGGAAGACATTCTCAGGAGCACTCAACCTCTCAAAGGAAGGGTGCCCTCTTCCTGCCCAAAGCTAAGACATGCTACACAAGCTTCCCCTTCTCAGAAAACCTGAAACCACACTCAGCTAATGCTGCCAAGAGAAGCAGCACTTGGTGGCACACAGAACAGAGCAGGTGACCTTCTCTGAGTTTGGACCCTTCACAGGACAGGTAGGAACAGACCTGCAGGGACAGGACACACCTGTCCATCATTTGCTGCCCGTTACATGTCAGCAGGCAAGACTGAGCAGTGGTACATTGGTGCTGAAACAGAACACTTTGCAGGAGCTAGAATTCACCAATTCAAGGGCCGAGAGGGCTCAGGAGGAAAAAGAAAACCAGCATCACAGCTGGTGGTCGCCTAGCAAATATGGGAAGCAAGCCTGGGACTCTTGCCAACCCGATGGAGAAACACGGGGTTCTCAGCACTTCTGGATTACTGCTCTGGGGAAGGAAACACCAACTGAGATTGCCTAGTTCTTCACAAGAAACCAGAAATCCTCATTTTAGGTGAAATACTCTACCTCTTAGTTGTTAACAAATAATTCCAATAACTTATTTATTCTAAAATAATTGTTAAATAACAATTTCAAAATATGGTGTGGGGCTCAAATATTGTGGCTCAACTGGTAAAGAATCCGCCTGCAATGTGGGAGACCTGGGTTCGATCCCTGGGTTGGGAAGATCCCCTGGAGAAAGGAAAGGCTACCCACTCCAGTATTCCAGCCTGGAGAATTCCATGGACTGTACAGTCCATGGGTCACAAAGAGTCGGACATGACTGAGCGACTTTCTCTTTCACTTCACAGCGTTAACTTGTTAAATATACATAAATATATAATCACAAACAAATTATAGAGTCCATGGGATAATTCCAGATTTGTAAATCCCAACTAATCCTTTCTGTGGTCCTCATAAAATTATTAAAGGCGAAAGCAGCTCTGTATATTTTTAAAGACTTGACTAACATCCAGTTAAAAACCCAGTAAACAACTGCGGCCCAGATGAGATGCCTGAGGGGGCTAATCAGAGAAGACCTCCCCTCGTGAACCTTGGATGTATAAGGCTAGATACGTGCAGCTGTCCCAAACACTTCACCTTCAGGAAACCACTGGGTCTGAATTTAGAAACAATGGGAAAAGACATGGGGCTTTTAATATCTGAAATTATTTTCCCTAAATTGTAATTATGTATTCAAGACAGTCCCACAGACTTAGAGGAAAGTCATCTTTTTTTTTTAAAAAAAGAACATTCATATATATTTTTATTTTAATGAAGACATGCTGGCCTTTATTTTAAACACAGTACAATGGTAGACAATGTGGGGAAATCCAAGTGCAAGATTGTAAAGTATAATACAAGGAGTTTCCAATCTCAGGTGAGAATCCAGATTAATGAGAGGGGTGTGAATGTGACTATTGTAGGCACACAGGTGGAGCTGGAAGCCACTGGCATCGTGGCCATGAGAACGTGCAGGGAAAGCAAAGAGAAGGCTGGAGGACAGGGTCAGGAGGGAAAGGGGCCTTGGAGATGCAGCCTGGAAGCTCTTCCAAGAGCTCTGCCCAGAGGAGCAACACGGAGTGGGGTTAGTCAAGGGAGCACGGTGCTTCAGTGGCAGATGGGCTAGAGCAGGGGGGATGCCTGTGCAGGGAGGAGGAGAACGAGGTGAGGGAGATGACGGAGCCTTACAGGAACCAAGCGCTTGAGTCCGTGAGAAGCTGAGAACCCGTCCATCAGCAGATGGTCTGGCTCCCATAAAAACAGGACATTGGTCTTTCTTAAAAGGAGCTGAGCTGGTCACAGACATGGAGACATGAGGACATTCCTACACAGCTGCTGGGGGCTGCGATTCAAGGGCAATGTGAGCTGTTGGGATGATAAAGACTTGCTCTGCTGTAGCTTTTTGGGAAACTGGTTCCCTAGGTCGTTGACATATGTGGTTATTTCTCTAGGCTTTCAGTCAAGATACCATTTTTTCCCACCAAGGACTATCTACCCCAGTCTGTGGCCTCAGGGTGTCCCACCATGTGACTGTTCACAGGGCCTATGTGATCACACCCTGAAAATGCCTCAAGGGAGGCTTTGAAAATCAAATTCAGGTTGTCCCCCAGAATGTGAAGACTGGGCTTTTGGCTCACAAAGTGAGTGGCAGCCCCCTGACCTGTAATAAATTTGGACAGGCTGTGAGCAAAGATACGCGGGGTTGTTGCTGGAGATACCGAGGATGCGAGGTGGGCTGGGCTGGGAGATGCCCGGACAGCCTCCCCGCTGGCCATAGTGGGGAGCTCAGATCCTGTGGGGATCAGCTCAGATCCACAGGCCACGCTGAGGTAGCAAAGGCCTCCACTGCTCAGCACCACTCAACCTCCACGTAAAGACCCAGACACTGGTAGTAACAGCATTCTCCTTCTCAAGTCCCAGGAACCAATACAAGGGAAGCCTTTTGTTTTTTAATTAAAGGGATAACAAGATAAAAAAGGTAAATTAAAGGGATAACATGAGATTCCCTGATAGCTCAGTTGGTAAAGAATCTGCCTGCAATGCAGGAGACCTGGGTTCAATCCCTGGGTTGGGAAGATCCCCTGGAGAAAGGATAGGCTACACACTCCAGTATTCTTGTCTGGAGAATTCCATGGACTGTATAGTCCATAGGGTTGGGAAGAGTCGGACATGACTGAGTGACTTTCACTTTCTTTCGTGGTTAAAAAAAAAAGTGGACCTTGAAACATCACAGGCATACGACACCCGCACTGCCTAGAACGTGCTCACTACCCTGCTCCAAGCCAGTAAGATGCTCTTGTGGAGAGGACGTGCCACTGCACCGACCCAGCGAGGCATCGCAATATGACTTCTCTTCCTGTTTCCACCGACTCCACCATCCAGTGGAAAACTGGTAAGTTTGTTTGGAGAAACATGCTTTTGAAATTTTGAATACAGTGGGATATTAAAGAAAGAAGATTCTATCTCACCATGAACACACTTCAAAATGCAAGTCATTCATGAGTTAATTTAAAACAATAATACATATCTTCAACATAAAGTGCAGATTCTCCCCCCATTCCAATAACAACAGCTATCCCCAAAGGAGAAACTACGTTCCTTGCTTTGCCCACCGGGGAGGAATGACATACTCAGATGTTCTTTCTTTATGCCAAAGTAATTACTGATCTTCCAAGTAAGAATGTATTTATATGAAAAACAAATTTGCAAGACTTAAACTACTTGATTTCATGGCTTATGAAGCTACCATAATCAATGTAGTGTGGTACCAGCATAAGGATAAAAAGTGGACTACCGTAACGTAACAGAAATTCTAGAAACAGACCCTCACAAGGGCGCCTAGATAGCACAGTGTGGAAAGTGAAGTCTTTCAACCAACAGAGCTGAAGATCTTGACCAAGACAATCATGGGAGAGATGAACCTCAGATGCTACCTCACACGATAAAAGAAAAGCATTATGAGCTGAAATCATAAAGCTTCTGGAAGAAAACCTAAGAGAACATCCTCACAACTTCAGGGTAGGCAAGGATTTCATACATAGGATACAAAAAGTACCACTGTAAAGGGAAAAATATAAAACGAACCTCATCAAAATTAAGACTTTGATGCGTTAAAAGTTAAGAAACTGAAAAAGCAGACCAAAGATTGGGAGAATATATCACAATACACATATCTTCAAAAAGTCTTCAATCTACTAGCAATAAAAGTACCAGACACACAGAAAGAGCAAAACACCTGAAAAACTGAGGTAAGTATCCAATTAACTCATTAAAAGGCAGTCCACATAACTAGCCATCAGAGAGATGCAATAATGTTGAGCATGTAAAATGGTATGACTATTCTGGAAAACCAGCAGTTTCTTACAAAGTTGGGCACATACCTACCCTGTGATTCTGAAATTTCATTTATAGGTATTGGTATTTGTTCAAGAAAAATGAAAACAAAAGTCTGCAAAACACTGGTATGAGGCTGTTTATAACATCTTTATTCATAATGGCTTCAAGCTGAGAACAATCCAAATTTTCATCAACAGGCAGACAGATGAACTGTTTGTAATCATACCATGGAACACTGATCAGCAATAAAAAGAATGAATTGCTGATATATGCAACACCATAGATAAATCACAAAAACATGTTGATCTAAGATGCTGGACACAAACGGAAATGTTCTGTATGATCTCATTTATAGGAACTTCAAGAACAGACAAAATGAATTCTGACGATATAAATCAAAACAATCACTGCCAGTAGAGGGTGGAAATTCACTGGAAGGGAACAGGGAATGAGATTCTGGGATGATGGAAATATCCTGTGTCTTGACTGGGTTACTAGTCACAGGCATATATATTCACCATAATACATGGAATTATATACTTAACATCCATGCATGTCACTGTATATAAAATTTAACTTCAATTTAAAAACATATCAGGTAAATCTTTCCATATCAAGGCAAACACATCAACTTTGTTCATTAAAGCACTTTAAAAACACCCTCTAATATTAATAATTAGAAATTGGTTTAGAATCAAGAGTGAGAGAATTCTCTCTAAATCTAATTCAATAAGCTTCTGCGGTATACTCCATTTGATTCTTTCAGAGCATTTGATATTTTCTGATTTCTGTGACTATGGAGTAATATGTCTTATAAAAATCTACCTCAGTTTTTAAATCAGCTGTCGCCTTAAATTCTGGCAAATACACAAAAGGGAAATATATAAACCCATTTCACCTACACATCCTTTACCTTTTTTGATGGATCTGTCTCTGCCATCTCAGGATGGTACTAAAAGATGAGTTCAATTGTGCCTCAGTGTTACATTTAGAGAGACACAGTGGGATTCAAGGGAAGAAACAGACACAGCACAACAGAATTACTTACTTAAATAAGTCAGCAACTCGACTAAAAGCTTCTGGCATGCCTTTCAAGCTATATGTTAAGGGCAGAGATCTGTATAATTTCAGGTGGTTGAGGTGAGGAAATGCATAGAAGACGAAGAGAGGATTACTAAAAGTGAGAACAGACAGAAACTGCAAAGTCAGGGCCAGCTGCTCGCCAGAATGAACAATTACACTAATCACTTGGATGAGTTGGAGGCCAGAGATAAAAGCACAATAAATTCCCAGAAAACTAGATTAGAGAAAGAACCATTTTAAATAAAAAAGCTACAGAAATCACAAATTTGGACTTAAATGTATTTATTTTTTATTAAACTTAAAAAGTTAATGCTCATTTACCCTAAGGCTCTTATTAAAAACAGTTATATATAAAACAAGTTTTATATATTTGTATATAATTTATAATAATTATATATCTTATAGATAATTATTATGTATTTATATATAAAGCTTTATATAAAGATAACTTCTTGTTCTATATGTTTTTATATTCTTGTTAGTATTATATACACATATAATCAAGCCATCCTAAAGTTACACTCAACCTTTGATTTTTCTCCCACAGTGAGCTTAGTATTTTTGTCACCATGACAATATGCCTGGTAATACCTTTTCTGACAGTGTAGTAAGGGTTGGATGGAAAGCTATACTAAGAGCCATCTTTCACTTTATTACATAGACCCATCTTCTTACAGACCAAAGGGGTTTTTTAAAAACTATCACCAGTTATCCAGATTACAAAGAAAGGGACCTTGCAAGAGTGTGGTGGTTCTCTGGGTATGGGGATTTCACTCTGAAGCATTTTCTGAGGGAATGGCTGAGAAGGCAGGAGCTGACAGAGTTAAAGAGGAACTGCTGTAACTATCTCTCTCATGACAGAAATTGTGCCAGAAGGGCAGGAACACACTGTCAGTGGAGCCAGCAGATCAGCACTGGGTACAAGCTGAGAACATTTCTGAAAAATTCTATTCGTGTAGATGACATAGACACCAGCTGAATAAAATGAAAAGATGATAATATTCTCACATCTTGATATTTTCCCTTTGAATCTAAACTATGATTCAATAGAGGAGAGGTGAAAACAGATTATTAAGCAGGAAAAGGTTCTTTGCCAGTTCATCCTGAAAAAGAGCATTTCTCTGTTCAATGCTGTCATTTTTCATAAGCACTGATAACGAGTCAGAGGCTGCGTCTGTATTTCCTGCATAAGTGACCAGTGATTATAAATCAGGATGGCTAAACTTGGGTTGTTTTGTTTTTTACAGAGAAAGCTCTGGAAAATATTAAATGAAACAGTAAGATTATACCATAACTGCAACAAGTAGCATCAGCATGAAATCTCTGGTAGAAATGCAAGCATTCTCTCCTCTGGACGTTTTCAAGCTCTGTATTGTGGGGATCATGCATAGTATTTCCAACAAATGGAGCCAATCCAAACTTATCTCCAGTAAAATGCAATTTTAGGGAATTCACAATAACCATGTTCCATTTAAACATTTTCCAAGCTGAAAGTGTGGTTTGTTTTATGATAAAAAGAACATCACAGTTTATAATACATCTCTTTTCCTAAAATTCTGCTCCATGTTAATGAATCAAAATATACCCCAATCTGTTTTGAAATGTGAAGTGCCAAGTTGCTGTATAATATTCCCAAGTTCCAGAGAAAGAAAAACATGAGTAAACGCTAAACTCTAGTTTAGGAATAGAACTTGTTTTGAACTTCTTATTGCCATAGTAGAATAAATCAGATCTTTGGTGGACAATACACATTACAATATAAAAATATTTTCATAGATTGTTTTCAGTAGGAAAAATGACAGCAATTAGAGAAAAAGGAACGACATACAGCCAAGATGTAGACCCGTTATGTCTGGTTGCAGAAGTCTAAGCACCTGCCATGGTCCCCGGCCTCTGTCTGAACACAGTACAGGAGGAAGGACTGCTCCTGGGGGTGTGTGGGGGGGCAACGCCGCTTCACCAGTGCCTGAGCAAGGAGAGCAGAAAAGGAAAGCCAGGGCCTTGGATGACCACCTGGCCACTTTCTTCACATTCAGGACCAGCACTGCCTTTGGATGATGTTTAAGAGGCAGGCATCCCTTCGGAGCATGAATTCTGGCAACTTCCAGTTCTCAAAAACCACCATAAAGTAAGTCAGAGAGAGAAGGAGAAATATCATATGACATCCCTTATATGTGAAATCTAAAAAGAAATGATACAAATGAACTTACAAAACAGAATCAGATTCACTGGTTTAGAGAACAAATTTATGGTTGCTGGGAGAGGGGGGAGGATGGGGGAAGGGATAGTTAGGGAGTTTGAGAAGGTCATGTACACGCTGCTATATTCTAAATGGATAAACAAGGACCTTCTATATAGAACAGGAAACTCTGCTCAATGTTAGGTGGCAGCCTGGATGGGAGGGGAGTTTGGGGGAGAATGGATACATGTGTATGTATGGCTGAGTCCCTTCCCTGTTCACTTGTAACTATCACAACATTGGTTGTTAATCAGTTATACTCCAATACAAAATAAAAAGTTAAAAAAACACCATACATTATTGCTCTTAAAATCCACTCAAATGTTTCAGGCACCCTCTTTAAGTATTCCCATCCCTTCCTTCTTATTCAGAGTACTCTAACAAGCACACAGCTTGAAGATTTTAAGGAAAGAGATCGTATCTATTATAAAACCATGGTGTATGCCAACAACTGTCTGGGATGCGAGAGCTCTGAAGTATTTACTCTTCAGCTGGGCTTTTCCATGTATGAATTTTCAAACACAAACCTGACAGTCAATATAGTTCCTTTTGTTGAGACTCGTTTCCAACAAGTGATAGAAACTTAATCTCGGCCAATTCGGATGATTTTAGCCAATGTTAGCTGGATTTATGTCTATGTTTCAGGGAGTCACAGAACAGTAAAGTCTAAGTCTGGAGTAGGGAGGGAGGAATCTGGTTTTGGACAGGGTTTCCTATCCATTCTAACATGCTGCAAAAAGCCCAGCTCTGTTCTGTCTCTAGACACTGGGTCACACAGACTGTTGTCCTCATCATGGCAAATGCACTCTTTCCTTTACAAGTATTTGCCTGTTTCTCCTAGACCGCAAGGGAATGCTGACGGCTTCCTGTATTTTGCTGGGTACAACAAAGGTACAACACCAGCTCACCTTAAGGAACCCCACCCTAGACGTGGTCCCAGATGGGGTTTGAGGGAGGCAGGTGAAGCCCCATCTCTGGAACACACCCATGACATCAAGTCCAACCCCTTCCATCTCCCCTCCTTCTCTGCTTTTTTCTTGGGAGCAAGGAGTTTTTAGCTCCTTTACTGATGGAAACCAGCTCTTAATAACCAAATACTTATATTTTACTCAAATGCCATGGAGCTTGAAGGCTTTTTTCACGTCTACTTTATTATACCTTACTAAATCACTTCATGGGAAATAGATGTGGAAACAGTGCAAACAGTGCCAGACTTTATTTTTGGGGGCTCCAAAATCACTGCTGATGGTGATTGCAGCCATGAAATTAAAAGACACTTACTCCTTGGGAGGAAGGTTATGACCAACCTAGATAGCATATTAAAAAGCAGAGACATTACTTTGCCAGCAAAGGTCTGTCTAGTCAAGGCTATGGTTTTTCCAGTAGTCATGTATGGATGTGAGAGGTGGACGGTGAAGAAAGCTGAGCACCGAAGAATTGATGCTTTTGAACTGTGGTGTTGGAGAAGACTCTTAAGAGTCCCTTGGACTGCAAGGAGATCCAACCAGTCCACCCTAAAGGAGATCAGTCCTGGGTGTTCATTGGAAGGACTGATGCTGAAGCTGAAACTCCAATACTTTGGCCACCTCATGTGAAGAGTTGACTCATTGGAAAAGGCCCTAATGCTGGGAAGGATTGGGGGCGGGAGGAGAAGGGGAAGACAGAGGATGAGATGGCTGGATGGCATCACTGACTCGATGGACATGGGTTTGGGTAGACTCCGAGAGTTGGTGATGGACAGGGAGGCCTGGCGTGCTGCGATTCATGGGGTCGCAAAGAGTCGGACATGACTGAGCAACTGGACTGAACTGAACTGAACTGGACTGAATATTCTTTAAGGGATAACAACACAGATGAGTAGGCTACCATGAAGAAATCGCCCTTTAATAACAGAATTAGGAAGTCAAGAAGATACTTCCAGGGACTACCCTTGGTGATGTCCCTTATCTTTACTCCAGGAATCCAGGTCGTATTTAGCCCCTGACAGCTACCACCAGTGCAGCAAATTCACACTGAACACAATGCACAAGCAAAGAAATGTTGTTTACAAAGACGCACATGCATTTCCTGGAGCCCTGTGGACCCTCCACCAGCCCATTTTTCTGGAGAGTTTCTAAGGGTACCCTTTTAATCTCCCCAAGATAATGTTCACATCCACGCCCACACCTGACCATAATCTGACTCTTGGAACTGATCCTGACATTTTAAAGTCAGAAGTCAAGCTCTTACTTCCCTGAGGTCAGTGCCCACTGAATGGCCAGTGGAACCTGACCAGGGTCACACTTCTTCCCCATAAATCTTCGTGTCCCCTAAGACTGCACACCAGTCCCTACACTCTAAGATGGTGGGAGGTGGCTCTCAGGCAGCAGTGCTGACAAACAGGATACCACAGCCCGTGGGGCAGTGCTCCGTCAGGGGCTCCTGGCCACTGAAGGTAACCAGACTAGTGCTGGTCCCCCCACGCAGCGCTGGGCTCATTCCGCTTCCCCACAGGGTGTGACCGTCTCAAGGAGCGCCCCACCTCCCCGGAGCTCCCAGCCCTCCATGCTCACCCAGGAGCCCACTCTTTGTGCTCAAAGTCAGAAGGGACAGGTTCAGATTACAGCATGGACCCTCAACCCCAGCGAGGCATCCTCGCTGCCCTGCAGACTCTCCCTCTGGGTCGTGACCGGGTCATCCACGAAGACAGAGGGTCTCAGCTGAGCCTGGATCAGTGGGCGCTGGTGGGTCTCTCTGCAGTGTGGAGGGGCTCCCTCCAGACTTCCACGGCACACACAAAGGGGGTCTCTGTGGGTAACCTTCTCCTGGGAAAGTCCGCACTTTCTCGGAGATGCACAAAGAGAAGGGCCCCTATGCCCTGGGCTCCGTGCCACTCCACCATGCTGGGCTGACCCAGTTCCCTCCCAGGAGCAGGCTCCTGCAGGCGCCCAGGCCACCCCTTCCAGGGAAGACAGTTGACAGCAGGCCCCTCTGCTCGGGAAGCTCTGGAGTCATGCTCTCCTCGTGAGGAAACCCCTGAGCAATAACAACAGCAGCACAGAGTACTCTCCAGTGCAACGCAGGAAGGTCATGTCTCTGCAGGATATCCGTCAACCCTCCTAGAAAATGCAAAGCAATCAGCAATAATTTTTAGTGAGGTACATTTTGATATACAATATTATGTTAGTTTCAGGTGTACAACATAGTGATTTAAAATGTTTATAGCTTAGACTCCGTTTACAATTATTATAAACTACTGGCACTATTCCCTGCGCTGTCCAGTGCGTTGTGCAGCATCCTTACCTTATACATAGCAGTCTGCCCTCTTCGTCGCCCTCAGCAGTATTTTTTAAACCCAGCTCAGGAAATGAGCTCCTTAGCTTTCTTCGGTGTCCCCAGCTGAGCCCTGGGGTCATGGACATTGCCTGAATGTTGCTCTAATTCTAGTCTAGGGTTTTCATCAGCTAAGGAGAGGCACGCACCCCACAAAGAATTTGAGAGATCCTAAGTGGCCCCCAGCACAGCAAGCACAAGTATCAAGCCACAAAATTCAGGGGCAAGAGAAATGTCTTTTATTTCTCTACCATTAAGTTTAATTTCTATTTGCAGTCTCCATTCCCCCAGTGGGAAAACCACTTCCAGCCCCAAATCATGACATTCCTTAGGTCTCCTTAGACACGGCATGAGGAAAGCAATCTGCTCCAACTTCCACTCTCTGTACATAAAACAGGTAAGACACTACAGAGAAGAATATCAGGAAAAAAAGATCGGTTTTCAGTCTACTGACATGTAGTGAGCTACATGAGTTATTTTAAAAAACGAAATAGGGATTGGGGATGAGGGGGTTTCAGTAAACATTAGCTAATTTCTATGCACACTCAACAACTTGAAAACTATGTTCGGGTAAAACACAGAATTTATTAAATACATAAGCTATGTGGAACATTTTCCTCCTGAGTGATTGGTCATTAATAGGAAAACAGGAAACCAGTACCAACACAGTTAGAACACACCGCTGCTGTAAGGTGGATCCTTTATGCACTGCCCAACTGGTAACACAGCTCAAAACCCCAGCACGTGAAGGGTGACCACCATGAGTGGAGAGAACCGAACATTGTTGCGTGAAGTGATACTCTACTACCGCAGTGCAGCAAACATCTTCTCAGTGTGTCTGCAATGGGACTGGGCCAAGGACTCCTGGGGGAGTAAGCCAGATAGGGCCAGCACCTGCAGGGACTCTGTCATCCTTGTCCAGCCTCACCCAGAGGAGGAGGTCGGGGTGACAATGGTAATGCTCAAGGTGGTCGGGATCAAGACTCGCGTCCCCATGCTCTTCATGGACAGCGCCTCGCACTTATCTCCAAAGTCCTTTCAGTAGAACACTACGTCCCATAAGATCCTCCTTGAAATGCGGCCTTGTGGTCAAACACACCGAGGGCTCTCACAAGCTACAAGGTCCTCATGGGACTGGGGGCGAGGGGGCAGCCGTGGTGTGAAAGCCCTGCCCACATCATTCCTTTTGCTTTATTTTTAGCCCAGTATCACTTTGTCTTCTTCCTTTTATGAACATTCTGAAGAACTCACCCTCAGACCATACTGGAGATACTGGTATCTCTGTCTTAAATCTACCTCTTAAGACATACAGGCAAATCTTTTCCTTTGTTCAGTAAGCTTAGAGTTGACTTCTAATTGCTGTAGTTTTGTTTTTAAAATTCTGAGAAGAATGAGGCCCAGTGGTTGGTTATTATGAAGGACGTCTTAGCTGCTCCGAGTTTGGGCAGTTAGAATAAAAGCATCTGTAATCCTCCACATCCTGGTTTTCCAGGGACATAACTTCCTGGCTCCTCTGGGTGACTACCAAGGACTGCGACTGCCGGAGAGTACGGCAACAGTGTTCAGACGCTCCCACAGTGGAGGGGCTGCACCATTCTGGGGTCCCACCACCGTGGATGAGCGTGCCTGCTGCCACACGTCCTCCCCAGAAGTTGGCCGTGTCAGTGTTCTGGGCTCTGGCCCTTCTCCTGAGCTTGTAAGAGAAGAGCATCTGTACTGACAATATCCAGCCTGAGTGCAAGCAGGGTGTATCTGGCTGCTGGAAAAGTAAACTGGTACAGACTGTGCATAAGGAATTTGCAAGGTATTATCAGAAGACCTAGTACACTCACGGACACTGACCCAGGAATTCTATCCCTAGGAAATTAGCTTCAGGAACAGGGATTCACTGAAAGTATGTGGGCATATATAGAAATATTTATAAAACAAAGCATGGATATAATATAAATGATCAAGGAGACTGACTAAAATATGTATTATACAGTAATAATAAAACCTGGACCACCATTATTGCTGCTGTTGTTCAGTTGTTAAGTCATGTCCAATTCTTTGTGACCCCATGGACTGCAGTACTCCAGGCCTCCCTGTCTATCACCAACTAACAGAGCTTGCTCAAACTCATGTCCATCGAGTCAGTGTTGCCACCCAACCATCTCATCCTCTGTCATCTCCTTCTCCTCCTGCCTTCAATCTTTCCCAGCATCAGGGTCTTTTCCAATGAGTCGTTTCTTCTCATCAGGTGGCCAAAGTATTGGAGTTTCAGCTTCAGCATCAGTCCTTCCAATGAATATATAGGACTGATTTCCTTTAGGATGGACTGGTTTGAGTTCTTTTTAGTCCAAGGGACTGTCAGGAGCCTTCTCCAGTACCACAATTTAAAAGCACCATTACAAGATACATTATGGAAAAATATTTAATTATTAAGTTAAAAAGGTAGGTTATATTTCAGAATGACCCATCATATACAATGTGATTTCTCTGTATGATGAGATTATGTAAGATTTTTGTTTCTTTGCCATTTTTTTCTCTCTCTTATCCAAATTTCCAATAATTAACATGTGTTACATTTCTATTTATTAAGAAATTATAAAGGCATATCAGACTTAGACACAAAAGATGATTTAGGTCACAGCTGCTGACTTATCTTTTTGATAGCTTTTTAAAAACTCGTTTGATATTCTGGCCATGTTTAAAGATCAATTTTTGCTTCCTTGTTGGAAGAGTGGGTTGTAGAACTCTAAACAGAAGTAAAGTTTGTGTGGCCCAAAACAAGACTGACTCAAACTCAGGTCTTCAACTGATTTGTAATATTTTAGGGCAGCTTACAAGTTTCAAAAAACAATATAAGACTAATCTAAGTGATGTACTACCGTGGGCAAGAATCCCTTAGAAGAAATAGAGTAGCCCTCATAGTCAACAAAAGAGTCCAAAATGCAGTACTTAGATGCAATCTCAAAAACGACAGAATGATCTCTGTGTGTTTCCAAGGCAAACCATTCAATATCACGGTAATACAATACGGGTGTATGCCCCGACCAGTAATCATGAAGAAGCTGAAATTGAAAAGTTCTATGAAGACCTACAAGATCTTCTAGAACTAACACCCAGAAAAGGTCCTTTTCATTATGGGGGACTGGAATGCAAAAGTAGGAAGCCAAGAGATACCTGGAGTAATAGGCAAATTTGGCCTTGGAATACAAAACAAAGCAGGCCAAAGGCTAACAGAGTTTTGCCAAGAGAATGCACTGGTCATAGCAAACACCCTCTTCCAACAACACAAGAGAAGACTGTACACATGGACATCACCAGATGGTCAATACCAAAATCAGACTAATTATATTCTTTGTAGCCAAAAATGGAGAAACTCTATACAGTCAGCAAAAACAAGACTGGGAGCTGACTGTGGCTCAGATCATGAGCTCCTTATTGCCAAATTCAGAGTTAAATTGAAGAAAGTAGGGAAAACCACTAGACCATTCAGGTATGACCTAAATCAAATCCCTTACGATTATACAGTGGAAGTGACAAATAGATTCAAGGGATTACATCTGATGGACAGAGTGCCTGAAGAACTACAGATGGAGGTTCATGACATTGTACAAGAGGCAGTGATCAAGACCATCCTCAAGAAAAAGAAATGCAAAAAGGCAAAATGGTTGTCTGAGGAGGCCTTACAAATAGCTGAGAAAAGAAGAGAAGCTAAAGGTAAAGGAGAAAAGGAAAGATACACACATTTGAATGCAGAGTTCCAAAGAATAGCAAGGAGAGGATAAGAAAGCCTTCTTCAGTGATCAACGCAAATAGAGGAAAATAATAGAATGGGAAAGACTAGAGATCTCACAAAAAAATTAGAGATACCAAGGGAACATTTCATGCAAAGATGGGCACAATAAAGGACAGAAATGGTAGGGACCTAACAGAAGAAGATATTAGAAGAAGTGGCAAGGATACACAGAAGAACTGTACAAAAAAGATCTTCATGACCCAGATAATCACGATGGTGTGATCACTCACCTAGAGCCAGACATCCTGGAATGTGAAGTCAAGTGGGCCTTACAAAGCATCACTATGAACAAAGCTAATGGAGGTGATAGAATTCCAGTTGAGCTATTTCAAATCCTAAAAGATGACTGTGAAAGCGCTTCACTCAACATGTCAGCAAGTTTGGAAAACTCAGCAGTGGCCACAGGACCGGAAAAGGGCAGTTTTCATTCCAATCCCAAAGAAAGGCAATGCCAAAAAATGTTCAAACTACCACACAATTGCCCTCATCTCACATGCTAGCAAAGTAATGCTCAAAATTCTCCAAGCCAGGCTTCAACAGTATGTGAACCGTGAACTTCCAGATGTTCAAGATGGATTTAGAAAAGGCAGAGGAACCAGAGATCAAACTGCCAACACCCATCGGATCATTGACTAAGGGAGAGAGTTCCAGGAAAACATCTACTTCTGCTTTACTGACTATGCCAAAGCCTTTGACTGTGTGGATCACAACAACCTGTGGAAAATTCTTCAAGAGATGGGAATACCAGACCACCTAACCTGCCTCCTGAGAAATCTGTATGCAGGTCAAGAAGCAACAGTTAGAACTGTTATGACTTGGAACAACAGACTGGTTCCAAATCAGGAAAGGAGTAAGTCAAGGCTATATATTGTCACCCTGCTTATTTAACTTATATGCAGAGTACATCATGAGAAATGCCAGGCTGGATGAAGCACAAGCTGGAATCAAGATTGCTGGGAGAAATACCAATAACCTCAGATATGCAGATGACACCACCCTTATGGCAGAAAGCAAAGAACTGAAGAGCCTCTTGATGAAAGTGAAAAAGGAGAGTGAAAAAGTTGACTTAAAACTCAACATTCAGAAAACTAAGATTATGGCATCTGGTTCCATCACTTCATGGCAAATAAATGGGGAAGCAATGGAAACAGTGAGAGACTTTATTTTTGGGGGCTCCAAAAATCACTGCAGATGGTGACTGCAGCCATGAAATTAAAGATGCTTGCTCCTTGCAAGAAAAGTATGACCAACCTAGACAGCACATTAAAAAGCAGAGACATTACTTTGCCGACAAAGGTTCATCTGGTCAAAGCTATGGTTTTTCCAGTAGTCATGTATGGATGTGAGAGCTGAGCCATAAAGAAGGCTGTACACTGAAGAATTGATGCTTTTGGTGTTGGAGGAGACTCTTGAGAGTCCCTTGGACTGCCAGGAGATCAAACCAGTAACTCCTAAAGGAAATTAGTCCTGAATATTCATTGGAAGGACTGATGCTGAAGCTGAAACTCCAATACTTTGGCCACCAGATGCAAAGAATGGACTCATTTGAAAAGACCCTGATGCTGGGAAAGATTGAAGGTGGGAGGAGAAGGGGATGACAGAAGATGAGATGGTTGGATGGCATCACCAACTCAATGGACATGAATCTGAGTAAACTCCGGGAGTTGGTAATGGACAGGGAAGCCTGGTGTGCTGCAGTCCACAGGGTCGCAGAGTCAGAAATAACTGAGCTACTGAACTGAACTGAACTTGAGCTTAGGGGACAGAATACCACTGGACACTCTAGCTTCCATCCCTGACCTACCATTTCTTTCAGTCCTGTGATTGGAGGTTGATATAACTTCCCTGTATCTGGTTGTATCATCGATGAAGTGGGGAAAGTAAAAGAAATCCCCTCGCATGGCTGTTGGGAGAAGTCAACTGAGTACCAGATGCATAAGCACAGTGTCCGGCACATAAGAGCCCTAGATTCGTGTTAACTGGTGTTATTCTTTTGCTTTAGATCAGTCAGTTATGTCTTTTAATCATTAAAAGAGTTTTCTGTTAATGCATTTACTTAGGACCTTTTAGAACATAGGTCATGGTAGGCTTGTGACCTCAGTAACAATTAACTGTCCCATCAACATCAGAATGAGTTTTCTTGGGGTATAAATTCAGTTAATTTGCCTGCCAGCCTCTGTGCAAAGAAGAAAAGCGTTTGCTGGCATGCTGCAGTCCATAGGGTCGCAAAGAGTTGGACACAACTGAACGACTGAATCAAACTGAATGTAAGTGAAATTCATGTGGATATTTTCTATTCCAAATATGACAGATTTTCACCATACTATTGGGCTGCATGAAAAGAAGAAATATTTTAAATAAAGAAATCTTTACTTATTATTTTTTAAAAAATCAGAATAATCTCCATTTCATTTCAGCCTATTGGAACCCACAAGAATATTATACAGCTTCCTAAGGAAACTCCTAAAAAAAGGAGAGAAAGAACAACTGCTATCTTGGGATTAAAGAGCAAAGAGATGAAGGCAGAAACAAAGACCCCTGCCTCTTTCTCCTCAGCAAGTACCCCCTTCAGCTACCGACTCATGTCTACTCACAGCACTCAAGGACGGTTCACCTCCATTTGTTCTGCCTTCTCTCTACTGTGGTCTTTCTTCTAGAATTTCATTAAGTCACATGAACAGCTACACCAGGTTGTTATGGCAACAGGAATTTTTAAAGTAAATTAATTTCACTACAAGATGTCATTAAGACCAGGTGAGTGTGGCCTTGAATCGTTATGGCTTCCCTCTGCTGGCAAGAACCACAAATAGAAGGAAAATCTTTTGACTTATGATCATCTTTTCACAGTGCTTATAGTAAAGTGATCATAAATTGTGTTGGTTTTATTGCAAGTTTGTATATTCCATTTTAATTCTCCATAAAATAGGGGTAAATGAGGGAGTATGAAACCACCAGTCCATTGGTCTCTGATGAACTTAAACAACAAAAGGAGTTGTAATTCAGACAGTGCCTCATGTGGGCTGACAACATCCTCAGGAGCTTTAGAGGAAAGGGCTAGAAAAAGTCCTGGATGCAAAAACAACTGAGCTATCACACAGATGGGTTCTGAGCACAGAGGAAAGAAAAGGTTGTGCCAGTCCTTTCTCCAAGTTCTTTCACACCCTTGGTAGCATCCAGAACCCACACTCTGGGTTCTGGAGGCTCAAACTTCCCTGAGTTACTTTTTTTAAAAAAACACTATTCCTAGAAAGGTATTCTGTGGTGTAATAATTATGGACTACAGCCCATAATGTAGGCCCCCTCCCCTTAGAAAGTCACAAACCAATTCAGCAGATGAAAATCCCAGCCAAGGTGGAAGGAACTCACCCTAAGCATGTTTAAGCCAGCATGTCACAAACATTTTCTGTCACTGAGCCTATTCTTAAACATCTCCTTAGGTTTTAGTAATAGTTTATTTACATCAGGTGGACACGCTTAAGAAATGCTCCTTAGATTAAAATTTTAAGGTCAAAATGAGTAAAAACTAAACATTCAAAAACTGCTTTCAAAAGGTCACTTCAAATATAGGAATACTTGTTTCCTTCTTATTACTTTCTAGCACTAACAAAACCACTACCCTCCTCCTGCTTCTTTTTAAAATATTTATTACGTGTCACACGCTCACCTAATAGCTTTGCACAAGTCCTACCACAGAACCCAGCCACTTGTCTTTACTGACACAGAATGCACAAGGGTGCCTGCGTGTGCAGAGGCATACATGCACGCACATGCAGCCACATGCTCTCACACACACACTTTTGCCCACACACTCTACGAGAAGGAGAGTGACAACGTCAATGACCACCGTGACGTGCACCCTGGAGGATGGGTTTATACAACAGCAGTCTGGGATTTCTGGGAGTGAAACAAGCAGCAGAGAGAGCCACAGGGGAGCAAATGAGATGGCTGAGACACACAGCAGTGAAGTGGAGGGTAGAAGACCAGGCTCCCTTGTCTCTGTCAGGAATGCACAGAGACCTGGAAACTGGCTGGGACAGACAAGAGAAACTTGATGGGTTTGTGAGATGTCTCAGAGGCAGTAGCAGCAGGAATCTAGCCAAGAACAAAGACCACAGTGCCACGTTCCCTGATGAACATATTGCTTCAAATTCCCAATTTTTCTTCTTAGAATCTATACTGTTCATCTGTCCTTTTTAAACTTTGTTTTCAGCACATTGTAAATCTGAAAAAACAAAAAAGGTAATTTGAAATGACTTGGAAAAGCACCAAACCAGTAGTCAAAAGGATTATTTCCCATGAGTATCTGTGCACATTTAAAACAAATAAAATTATATGACTATTCCTCACACTGAGGAGTAGATTTAAAAATAGGTAGTCTGCAGTGTATACTCAAGTCAGGTCAAAATACAAGGTTTACGCATGAAACTTACAGAATGTTATAAACCAATGTTGTCCAAATAAATAAACCGAAAACCAAGTGGTCTAAAGACATGTAGAGAAGTCATTTTCTGAGCCCCATCTTTGAAGCAGCACGTGGCTGCATCCTCTCATCTCCAAGAGCAAGTGGCTGAGGTCCTCGCCGCCCAGCAGATGAGAAGCAACACCGGGCACTGGGGCACCAGGCTGTGCCGACATGGGCGCCCTTGGCAGGCTGGGGTGAGGAGGAGTGGGAAAACTGGGAGGGGGGGTGCGGGAAGCAGCAGGCAAGGAGCTGGCAGGCAGTGCAATGGAGACGGTCAGCACCCCCAGGTCAGCTGTGTATGACCCTGGAGCCAAAGCAGACAGAGCAGATGCCAGCCACACCTCCACACCAGCCTGAACAAGGCATGGGAACCCAGAACAGCTCATCTACGGTGCTTGCTCCCTACGAGGTGCTCTGCAAGGGGGGCAAGGACACTTAGACGTGGATGGAGAGAACGCCTCCCTCACAGAAACAGCCTCTGAGGCATGGTCAGCAGGAGGAGAGGAGGCTGGAGGAGGTGCCCCAGGGTAGGTGACACCCTAGCCAAGGCCAGAAGTCAGGGAAGGCGAGTGTCCCAGGCAGGCTGGGACACCCCTGCACAGAACGGGAGGTAGGACCAAGAGGGACCAGGCTGTGGGGGAGCTCCATGCCGGACAGGAGTCAGCTGCTCTTCAGAGGCTAACACGGACCGATGAGGATGTTTAGAGCCAGAAAGGAACAAGATCAGTTGTGTCCGATCCAGAACACTTAATTTAGCCCAGGACCCCTGGACAGATCACACTGCTGGGAATGAGCAGAGGGAGTGGCAGGGACCTGGCCCGATGTGGCTGCTGTGGAAGTGGCTCTTCCATCCATGCTTATTCCCCTCGTAAAAGAAAGCTCCTGCAATAATCATTTCCTTCACTCTAACTTTTCTTTTAAATGTCTGCTTGGGTTAGACATTACATGGCTTGTAATGAGAATGGTAAAATGCCTTGTTCTTATTATGGTGATGTGAATAACAAATATAGAATGAAACAACAAAACAGCCCAGACAATAAAAATAATTGTTAACCGATTTTACTAGCTCTGCAGCCAAATTATATTTTTATAGATTACAGTGCCAACAGAGGTAACTGTGCTCACAGGTTCCTTGCTAACAAGGTCACCAGTTTAATTTGAATATTTTCCACAGCAGCTGCCCTCACACCTAAAGAGGGAAGCGGCTCCAGCTATGTAGGGCAAGCGGCCGGGAATGCTAATGAGTCTGACAGATTGGTTCAAAATAGAAGCATAAACCTTCAATTCATGAGGACACGACAGTTACGAAACCAAAGCCGAGGAGAAATAATCTGTGTTCAGGAATCCAACCCTGCCACATTGCTTGAATTTCTGACATAGTTCTTGACCCAGGCTTGGCAAAATGCATGCACTGTAAATAGAAGGACAGGGGAAAGGTTACAAGAGACCATATAATTCCATGACTGTGAGCTCGCTTTTAGAAGAATCAACAAAGACTACATTGAAAACACGCTTCGTTTCCTTGTCTATAACAGACCGACTATAAGAGAACCTATGGCCAGCAATGCCATGTGCTACAGGACAAAGTTGAAATTCAGAATTCACAATACAAGTGGCATGAAGTAACAGAGACACTGAAATTTTAATTTCAGGGTAAGAATCAGTCATTGTTTACTTTTTTTTTTTAAGCAGAGATGAGGTAAACTTTATTAGCACTTGTAAATGGTCAACCTTCATTTTTTTAATGTTCCTTCCCCTCTCCTGTGCCTGTAACTTGTAATCCTAGTTACAGGAACTCAGTGCAGGTTAGAAAGCGCAGTCCCTGGGGCTGACGGGTAGAACGGCCGTCCCAACGGCCCAGGAAGCACAGCTCCCTGAGGAGCCCCGGCCCAGCAAAAGAGGTCGCAGCTTTCAGACTCAACCTTCGAACGGCACCTAGGGGCATGGGGAAAATGCCACCGAACCCTGCAAACATGCAACGTGAATGTGCGCCTTACACGAAAGGGGGTAACAGACAGAGACTCACAGAGTGGGGGCTCCCGCAAAGTCTGATCCCTTGGGAAATGTCATCCAGAAGCTGATTCTGAAACCAACTCCCTAGCATTCAGAGGAAAAAGGAGTTTAAAGACGTCACAGAAGTATGTAACAATACTCTAGGTGACAGGTTCAGGTACAAAAGTCTCAGAGCCAGCCTGGTCCCTGGGTGGGCCATGTGTGGCACCCAGCTTACTGGGAAACGCCCTGCAGTTCCCTGGAAGAGGGCAGGCACTGGAGAAGTCCCGCATGTCTTCACAGCCTGGAGGTCTATGAAGGGATAAATGGAGTTTATCACTGAAAGACCTCAGGGAAGAATAAAGAGATAAGCTATCCTAAAACACCAGTGATGATTTACCTAATTCATCTTTGATAGCTTGAAATGTGTCCTAAAGAAAATGGTAATGTGGCAATCTGGGAGTCTGTGTTTAAGAAAAGCTAGATTATACCATCCAATTGGATTATATAATTTTACTCGGTATTTCAGGACCTTCAAAAAGTCTCTTAGAGCTAAAATTTGAGAAAACTTAGCCCAAGTTTTGCACCAGGCAGAAATATTTTATTTACAGAGGACTATTAAAAAAATTGTAAGGCTTTTTTTTTTCTGATGTGGTACCAAGGGTGTGAGGGTAGGGGTAAATGAACATAAAGAAATTCTCTAACAATTTGTTTCAATTTAACATTCAACAAGGGAGAGATTTGTTTCTCTGCAAATTTTAAGAGATTCAAATAGTGTCGTTTATGTTCAGCTCAATTAAGCTACTGATCATTCCATTCTTTTAGCAATAAAGTGTCCTCAATCCATTATGACTTCAGAACAATAAAACAGCCTGGCTGTCCAGGCCTTCATTCACATTGTGCATGGTCCACACGAAGATTACTAACATGCGCCTGCAGTTCTACTAGTGGGAAATGTAAGAGAGCCTGATCATCTAGACTTCTTCCTTAAAGCAGTAAAAAGAGAAAGCTAGATATCTCGCTCACAATGGAAAAACCAGAAAATCTGTTTTTAAAATTTTTCAAGAACTAAATGAGTACAAGTCTTAGGACATTAAGAAAAACAAAATCACATACACACCACATGCACTGCTCCAAGGCATCCCAGGAGAATTCCTCTATGGCATCTAAGATAGTGACTGTGGCCTCTCCCTCACCAAGATCAACTGTTTCCTCACTGAGATAGCACAGACAAACAGCAATGTTAGATGGGTGTGTATACAGTATAAAGTGCACCATTTAATTTGTCTCCATCTGAGCAACATTTATTCTGGGTCCTTAGCATGTCAGGCACAAAAGGAATAAGGGTGAGAAAGGCCTGTCCAGTCCAGTCAAGCCAGTTAAAAACTTCTGTCAAAAGCAGGGAGAGTTCTTTTCCAAGCAGTGCCCAACTAGCTGGTTGCTAACCCACCTTCCACCTCAAACAATGAGACACACTACATGTTAAATATTGCTAATAACACAGGTATTAAGTAAAATCTGTGTGAAAATATTGCAGATCTCCCTAGGTAGGATCACCTGATTGCACTAATAAAATATGGGTTTCAGATAAACAGTAAACACTTTTTGATACAAGCATGTGCCATTGACTATTTGAGACACACACCAAAAATCATGGTGGTGTTTATCTGACATTCATGTGACAGCATCCTGTATTCTTCTAGCGACCTTGTGGCAAAGCAATGAGAACCTGTCGGCTAAGACGTGAAAGCGCAGAAACCTACCCAGGTGGGGCTTTTTTTTCTCAAGGCACCAGCTTAGAACCAAGAGAAACTAAACAAAATTGAAAAGCACGTACAGACTCAGATAACAAAAATGTAGCATTAAGATCCACCAAGGAAGCTCAACTGTGTTCAGCCCTCCTTTGGTTAAAGTGCAGGAAAAAGGACTGATGTGAGTGGAATTTTAGCCCCAACGATGTGGAAGTTCTGACCCCAGTGCCTGTGAATGTGATTTTATTTGGAAATAGGGTCTTTGCTGCTGATCAAATTAAGATGAAGTTGTAAGGGGGGCCCAATCCACTATGAATGTCTCTTTATAAAAGGGGGAGGGCTTCCCTGGTCGTTCAGCGGTTAAGAATCTGCCTGCCAATGCAGGGGACATGGGTTTGACCTCTGGCCCGAGAAGCTCCCACGTGCCTTGGGGCAACTAAGCCGGTGCCTCACAACTAATGAGCCTGTGCTCTAGAGCTGGTGCTCCCCAGCAAGCGAGGCCACGGCAATGAGAAGCCTGCACACCACAACTAGAGAAACCCTGTGCGCAGGAACAAAGACCCACTACAGTCAAAAATAAATAAACACATCTTTCTAAGAGGGGGAAACCAGGATAGAGATAAGACACACACGGAGAATGCCAGGTGAAAGTGAAGACAGAGGCCACAACGAGACTACTCCTATCCAAATAACAGCAAAGATCACCGACAAACCACAGAAGCAGGAAGAAGCCTGGCACAGATTCTCCTCCAGAAGGAACTAACCCAGCAAGCACCTGGATCTGGGACGTGTGAGACGCTGAGTTTCTGCTGTTCTAAGCCACTCAGCTTGTGGTGCATTTTCATAGCAGCCCTAGCACACTAACACAAGTATCAACTAGAGAGACACACCTGGCCTGGGGCCTGAAGGCAGCCTGGGAACATCACTGCCAGCCCCATCCAGCTGTTCTCCGTTTGACAGAGCACCTAGACACCCAGCTATCAAAAATCACCCCTCGCGCTCAAGACCGCGAGATTATTTCTACACGTGCAACATTCAGCACCACTCAGGAACAACTGAGCACAGGATAAAACAATACGGAAGCAACGACAAAACAGTTATAAAAACGGGGTTATCAAAATGGCTAATAAACATATTTTAGGGTGTGCAAAGTATGTGTATACACACATATATATATACACACCATGTTCTGCATGTTTTGATGTAATCATTTTAAAGAGCATTTTTAAATGCTTTAAAAAATGAGCTTTATTTATCTAAAAAAATCCACTTATCAGAAATATAGAAATTATGAGATGTTAGAGTTGTATTCGGAGAAGGCAATAGCACCCCACTCCAGTACTCTTGCCTGGAGAATCCCATGGACGGAGGAGCCTGGTAGGTTGCAGTCCATGGGGTTGCAAAGAGTTGGACACGACTGAGAGAATTCACTTTCACTTTTCACTTTCACGGATTGGAGAAGGAAATAACAACCCACTCCAGTGTTCTTGCCTGGAGAATCCCAGGGACGGGGGAGCCTGGTGGGCTGCCGTCTATGGGGTCTCACAGAGTCAGACATGACTGAAGCGACTTAGCAGCAGCAGCAGCAGCAGAGTTGTATTAGTCAATGTTCTTTAGAGAAACAGAACCAATAACCAATAGGATCAATGCTGCTGCTGCTAAGTCACTCAGTCGTGTCTGACTCTTTGTGACCCCATGGACTGTAGCCTACCAGGCTCCTCGGTCCATGGGATTTTCCAGGCAAGAGTACTGGAGTGGGTTGCCATTGCCTTCTCCATAGGATCAATAGGAGATGATTTACTATAAAGACTGATGCTAGAATTATGGGGCTGACAAGTCCAAATCTGCAGTGTGGGTGAGTGGGAGGAGACTCAGGAGAGCCAATGGTGCACATGAAGCCTGGTGGCTGGAAGGCCACCTGCTGGAGAACTGGCCTTGCTTGAGAAGGCCAGTCTTTTTATTCTACTCGTGCCTTCAACTACCTAGGTGAGGCCCACTCACATCAGGGACTCCAATCTGCTTTATTCAGCATCCCCCAATTTAATGTGAATCTCATCCATTAATACCCTCCAGTTAGACACACAAAATCAACCATCACAACAGCACAAAATTTATAAAGAAGTTCAGTTCAGTCACTCAGTCATGTCCGACTCTTTGTGACACCATGGACTGCAGTACACCAGGCCTCCCTGTCCATCAGCAATTCCCAGAGTTTACTCAAACTCATGTCCATTGAGTCAGTGATGCCATCCAACCATCTCATCCTCTGTCGTCCCCTTCTCATCCTGCCTTCAATCTTTCCCAGCATCAGGGTCTTTTCCAGTGGGTCAGCTCTTCACATCAGGTGGCCAAAGTATTGGAGTTTCAGCTTCAACATCAGTCCTTCCAATGAACATTCAGGACTGAATTCCTTTAGGATTGACTGGTTTGATCTCCTTGCAGTCCAAAGGACTCTCAAGAGTCTTTTCCAACACCACAGTTCAAAAGCATCAATTCTTCAGAGCTCAACTTTCTTTATGGTCCAGCTCTCACATCAATACCTGACTGCTGGAAAAACCGTAGCTTTGACTCTATGGACCTTTGTTGGCAAAGAAATATCTCTGCTTTTTAATATGCTGTCTAGGTTGGTCATAGCTTTTCTTCCAAGGAACAAGTGTGTTTTAATTTCATGGCTGTAGTCACTATCTGCAGTGATTTTGGAGCCCCCAAAATAAAATCTGTCACTGTTTCCATTGTTTCCCCATCTATTTGCCGTGAAGTGATGGGACTAGATGCCAGGATCTTAGTTTTCTGAATGTTGAGTTTTAAGCCAGCTTTTTCACTCTCCTCATTTTGCTTTCATCAAAAGGCTCTTCAGTTCTTCGATGTCTGCCATAAGGGTGGTGTCATCTGCATATCTGAGGTTATTGGTATTTCTCCTGGCAATCTTGATTCCAGCTTGTGCTTCATCCAGCCTGGCATTTCGCTTAGAGACAAAGTAATCTGATGGTATGGTGGGCACTGGAAACACTGACGCCTGTGGGGTTTCAGATGAACTTCAGCAATAATACTTCCAAACTAAGACATTAGTAGAGATGCACAGAGTTTATACAGCAATTCAAAAGTTATTGGGACAGTTACTAAGACTAATGCAGCTATCAGCCCTCATTTACCCACATACAGCTCAGAAACAGTAACCTTCACCTTTTTAAAGTATATATGCACTATTACTTCTCCACCAGTATTCTGGCTCAACTCTGTTTTGGTCTTTTGGCATCAGCCCATTTCACACACTGTAATCAGAGCAGTGTCTTCAAATCCGAGTCCACATGTGTTCACATTAGCCGCAAGTTAAAAGCTCGTCCTCAGTTCCCCACTGCCTACACATAAAGAGTCCAGATTCTACAGAACCTTCCAGTCTCTCCTGTCCTTCTCACCCCCCTACTCCCCACACCTGCCCTCACTGCATTCTGGGATCACCTCTCCATTTTCATCTCTGTTACACATTATGCCACCTGGTTCTTCCATCCACCGGATCCCTGGACATGCCAGGTTTTCTGATCTCTGTGGTTTCCATCATGGTTTTTTGGATGTTTCCTCATGCTGGGATCTGCCCCACCTCTCCACCCAAAGCCTGGACTGAGTGTAAGGGCCTGCCCGGACCTTGCTACTGAGCAGTCTGAACCACAGCAAACCACATCACCTCCCAAACTCTTACTGATCACTATCAGGGCGCAAAACTCCGCAATGGACAAGAGACTCAGTTCTCAAGCCCTTCTGCACATGCTCTGCTTCTGAAGGCTCTTCCATCTTACTAAGAATGTGAATGTGTATAAGAACACACGGTGCACACACTCCCTTTCTCCATCCTGCTCTCTCCAGAGGCAACCCATGCTCTCAGATTCTCATTTAGTTTCTGAGCCATGTTCTCCATGTACAAAAGGACAGATTAATTTCTCTTCTCTTGCATAAATAGCAACATACTGTGTTGCTAGTTGCATACTGAGTTTTTTTTTTTCCCACTTAACAGTATAAACCAAGAGATAGTTTCATATATCCACAAAGAGTTTAGCCATTCTTTATAGCTATACAGTATTCTACCATATATATTTTTGCAATTTATTTAACTACTGACCTAGTGATAGCCATTTAGACTATTGCCAGTCTTTTGTTATGACCTTTGATGCTGCAATAAGTAATCCACTCAACAATCTACTTCACAGGTGCATAGATTACATCTACTGATAAATTTGTGAAAGTGGAAATGCTAGAAAAAAATGGCATACACATTAGTAATTTCTATATAGTGCTAAATTTCACCTCACAGAGGTGTAGCCATTCATACCTCTATCAGCCATGTAAGAGGATTTCTACTTCCTCTATGTATTAGCCAGGAGAATGTGCACTAGACCTTAGCTCTCTGAGAATATGATAGAATATGTTCCTATGAAGTTTTTTTTTTTTTTGTATGTCTGCTCTTCTAAGTGAGCTCAAGTATGTTTTCACCTATTTTAAGATGTCTTTGTATTCCCTGCCCTTAAACTATTTGATCATAAAATATGTCCTTTTATCTATAGAGTTGCCTGCCCTTTCTTATTGATTTTAGGAGCTCTTTTTATACTGATGAAAACAGTCCTTTGTAATATATCGCAAATGTTTCTTCATTTGTGTTTTGACTATGGTAGTTTTTAAAATGTAGATAGTTTTGTTAGCACAATTCAAAACTTTTTTTCATAGCTTTTTGGTTTTATGCCATATTAAAAAGTGTTCCTCCTTCTAAGATTATTTTTAAAACATCTTCTTGTAGTTTCTTCTTATAATTTTATTTGCATTTTGCATTTATGTCTTGGGTCCATCTGAAATTTATTCTGCTTTAAGGCATGAGGCCGGAGAAGGCGATGGTACCCCACTCCAGTACTCCTGCCTGGAAAATCCCACGGACGGAGGAGCCTGGTAGGCTGCAGTCCATGGGGTCGCTAAGAGTCGGACACGACTGAGTGACTTCACTTTCACTTTTCACTTTCATGCATTGGAGAAGGAAATGGCAACCCACTCCAGTGTTCTTGCCTGGAGAATCCCAGGGACAGCGGAGCCTGGTGGGATGCCGTCTATGGGGTTGCACAAAGTCGGACACGACTGAAGTGACTTAGCAGCAGCAGCAGCAGCAAGGCATGAGGCATGAATTTAGACATATCTGTGGGTCACAGAAACAGAGAACAGACCTGTGGTTGCCAAAGGTGGGGTGGGGGGGTGGAAAGTGAGAAATGGACTGGAAGTTTGGGGTTAGTAGATGTAAACTATTATATTTAGAATGGATAAACAACAAGGTCCTACTGTATAGCATAGGGAACTGCACCCAATCTGCTGTGATAAACCATAGTAGAAAAGAATATTTTAAAAAGAATTTATATATGTGTATAACTGAGTCACTCTGCTGTACAGTGGAAAGTAGCACAACACTGTACATCAACTATATTTCAATAAAAAATAAAAATAAAATGACAAATATATCTGTGGAGAATATTTAAAAATCCCATGAACCAACTCATGAGAGTGGTTGCATCTTTTGCAAATGTTTAGTAAATGTCATTTAAAAAAATATATGATTTCCAAATTCAGCTCTAAAGGCTATAGCACTTTTAAACATAAAGGAGAGGAACACACATCTGTGAGATAATGCATCTGACGCATGGATCTGTGGCCTTCTGTTTATAACACGATGTACCCTCCTCTCCCACATACATTCCTTTACAGCTATCAGGAGCCCACAGGTTGGCCATCACCATCACAGGCTTTTCTGTTCCAACATGTGCATGACTCTACATCTCTTATTTCCCCGGCCATTATCCTATCATTTCAAAATACGATTTATGGTGACATAAAAGGCAACCCTCATTGTTATTCTATCTTGCATTTACAATGAGAAGAGGAAAAGGTATTTGAACCAGATTATTTTTAAAAAGTGCTGACCCAGTGGCACAATCAAACCTCCAGGAAGAAACTTAATTATATCCCACTAAAAAGCTCAATGCTTTCCTGTGATTTGAGCAAATTAACAAAATTCAGAGTTCAGTTCAAGATTCTTCTCTTTATGCAGCTCACTTCTGAAAATCTAAATGGAGATCATGGCTAGGTTTCTTCACTTGAAATAGCCAAATGGCATAAGCAATCACTGCTGTTATTTTTAAGTGTGGGCTACCACTGAAAGTATTTTACTCTCTTAATTGGATACAAATTGTTAGCATTATAACTTTTCCACTTCAGTCACCATGTATAATGGTTTTGGAAGTTTTCATATAATTCCACTTTAGTTAACATAAATTTTTGCTTAGAATTTGTAACACCTTTATTATACATAGTCTTATTTTCCTCTTAAAATATGTATGAAAGAAGATGTGAGAAATGTTGAAAGAAGAAGTGAAATCAAGATGGAAACTTTGGTATTTATATCAGAAAATGAAAATGGAAAAAACCGTGGAAGTGATTTTGGAGCAGGGAACAGAATCTGAGAACTCCATGTTGAAATACCATTTCTGAGATGTTTATTATTCATGTGGAAGGAGTCGTCAAGAAGAAAGTCAAGGGTTTCTGGATGGGGACAGAGATTTGGAGACCATCAGTACAGACAGAATAGAATAAAATTACTTATAAAAATGTGAAGTTAGGAGAGAGAAAAGAGCCCAAGACTACAATTTGGAGTTGGAACAGGAGAAAAGAGTGTGAAGGAGAGAGCGAAAATTCAACGGAGAGACAGAAAAGCAGGGCTCCAGGGATTCCAGACAGGGAGGTGGTGGGGGAGCGGTCCACAAGCTGACTGCTGCGGGAAGAGAACAGCACAGGGAGTGGCTTGGGGCATGGGGAGGAGGTCTGGGTGATGACCAATTGGGACAGCGCTCAGACTGCTCTGGATAGGGATTTGGGGATGCCCACAAGAAACTGGAGACAGCAGGGTTAGAAACTCACTCCAAAATTACCAAGTGATGAAGTCAAGAGAGGGCATGGGCTGGAGAAGAGAGCAAACCAAGGGAGTGTCATGTGACCCAAAAGAGCGTACAGACTAAGAAGGCAAACAACAGGACTGTTGGGTGATAGAAAGTGCCTGCCTGAGACCTGTGGGTAAACTGACAAGAAAGTCTTGGGTGACTATCCAACAGTGATCAGCATCTTGGTGGCAGCTAATGAGAAAGAAGATGGGTAAACAGAACCAGAAACGCATTTCCAGGTGAGGAGCCAGTCTTCAGAGAAAGAGAGAGATGCTGGAAGCACGGGAGACAGCGATCACGTACCACAAAGAGGCAGAGGGCTCTGAGGGAGAAAGGAAAAGAGATGGTTTAAGGTGGAGTATTGCCTTCCTCTTTCTTGTAAGCAGGAACGTGTCCAAGGAGGGCTCTGGTTAGATACAGACAGTCCTGCTCTGCCTGATGCAGAGGTGCAGTTTACTAAATGTCTCTAAGCTTCCATACTCCACGGCACTCACACCCCCCCCCCATTCTGATGGTCTCTCAGTGCGAGGATCGTAAAGGGAGACTTTATCACTAGATGAAGATGAAATGGCAAATTCTATAACCTGGCTGATGGCAAAAATTTCTACCCTAAGCTTTCTGGACAGTATTCTAAATAAATTCTAATTTAGGAAGCAGAATAAGATAACTTTACACAAATTTCCCATTCGTTCAGTGTAAGTTTTCATGTTTGAATCATGATACACTATCAAGTAAGTCAGGCATGGGGTGGGCATGGTAGGAGCACCTTCTGAGATTTTGAATATGAAGTAACTGTTTGCACACTTTATAAATAAGCAGCTGAACTCCATGCCAAAATTCACTCCCAAGTCAAAATCCAATGATTCGACTGTACACTGATAAAATACACTGATTACACTGACAAAATACTGATTTTTACACGGATGAAATACTGATTACAATACACTAGTGCCAAACGCCTACGTAGTGAGGTGGGTGCTGGAATGCAGAAGAGCACAGAGGGAAGGAAAGCCACTGAGACACTGGGAAGCAGTTATGCTAGAGGCATCACAAGGAATAAGCCTGCTGTAAAGAAAATCTTTCACAGCAATTAAAACAAAACATATATATGGACGTGGGGAGAGGGGAGGAGTGGGTGAGATGTATGAAGAGAATAACACGGAAACTTACATTATCATATGTAAAATAGTCAATGGGAAAAACAAAACAAAATAAACCTAGTCACAGATCTTCTAAACCACATCTTGTTTATTCAAGTGCCCTTATTTCCACTTTTGCCAAAGAATCTTGCCTCCTGAATTCTGACCCCATGCTCCAAACCCTGAGCAGGACATTTTTGAAAGTTTTAACCAATGTTCCTCAAATCCTGGTCCACGGAATAACATCAGGATGGCTGCCTCAGAAGTCTCCTCAGAAGCTTTGGGAAAATGGAGATTTAGGGTCCTATCCCAGAAATCATTTGGTGGGTCTTAGGCGGGCCCCAGAGGTCTGTAATTTAAGCTAGATTTGCCCAAGTGATTCTGATACCCAGGCAAAGTGGAGAATCACTGCTCTGAACTATCTGCTGGGTAGTATCAATTATCACTGTTTAGTTACTCAGTCATGTGCGACTCTTGTGACCCCATGGACTGTAGCCCACCAGGCTTCTCTGTCCATGAGATTTCCCAGGCAGGTATACTGGAGTGTGTTGCTATTTCCTTCTCCAGGGGATCTTCCGAACTGAGAGATCGAACCCGTATCTCGTGCATTAGCAGGCAGATTCTTTACCACTGAGCCCCCTGGGAAGTCCTGGGTAGCACTGACAAAGAACTTTATTTTATAATAAAATGTATCGAACATAATAAAATTAGAAATTTAAATTTCTAAAAGCTGATCTTCTCTGGGCTCTAACATTTCAAGGCCAACTCCACCAGGAACAACTGTCACGATGAGCCCCGCCCTCCCTCTGACAGCACCGAGAGGCAGGTACCCACTCGCTAGCCACACTGCTCCTGTGTACCTCTCTGTACACAGACCACCGGCGCCCTGCTTTTACAGAGTGATGATGGCACGCGACCACTCACACCAACTGACTGTCTGATTTCCAGTGACTCTTGATTTACTCAGCAAGATCAAGAATTCACGCAGCAGTTTATCATCCACACACACAGAACCTAAACAGAACATTGGCCGTGATGACTGTGGTGGTTGACTGTGATGACTTAAATAATAATTAAAAATGATAACTCCATTGACGATTCAAAGATTACCTTCATAGATACTTTTAGAAACTCTAGCTCAAGAGAAACAGATGACAAGTATATTTGGAAGAGTTTTTGTTTTTTTGAAAGAGTTTTTTAATGATTGTTTCATAAACTGTAAGTAGAAAATAAAGAGCACATTCTCCAGCCTCTTCCAGCCAGATGTGGCCAGGTGGCTAAGCTCCACCCTACAGGACAAGGTGGAGAGTGTGTGAAGGTCCCAATGACCCCCTTAGACGGAACAGTGTTCCCTCCCTTCCCCTCCCCCTCCCAGCTGGGGGAGAGCCAGTGTGAGGACTGCAGGGTCATGAGCCAACTTCGTGACCGACCAGAAGCCACCTGCCATATACAGCAGCCCTATAAAAGGGGAGCATCACAGAGGCTTCATGTCAATCCTGGTGGAGGGACCGCCCCAACTTCTTCTCTGTAAGACAGAAACGAACCCTACTTACTGCACTCACTGTTACTTGAGGTTTTTGTTATTTGTCCTCAAACCTAATCTTAATGGTTTTGTTCTCATCCAGGTTGACCCCGCAGGCACTGGTACTTAATCTGGCACCCTTCATATTACTTCCCTTGTGTGCTCAGTCACTTCAATCGTGTCTGACTCTTTGCAACCCCATGGACTGTAGCCTGCCAGTCTCCTTGGTCCATGGGATTCTCCAGGCTAGGATACTGGAGTGGGTTGCCAGGCCTTCCTCCAGGGGATCTTTCTGACCCAGAGACTGAAATCCCATCTCTTACATCTCCTGCATTGGCAGGTGAGTTCTTTACCACTAGCACCACCTGGGAAGCTCTTAACTTTAGCCGAATGAAAAAGAAAAGAAAAGCAAACCTAAGGCCAGATTGCCATTGAACCAGTAACTGTTTCTCCCTCTGTCTCCACCCAGGGCCACAAAAAAAGCAATGGTGGAAGACAGGTGTCCGGCCAGCAGCGTGACAGGAAGGGGCCCCTGGCGTCCTGAGGCCCATCTGCACATCACTAACTTTAGCTGGAACAAGGAACCAAAGCCACGGCCTTCAGTGAGGCCAGAGGTGAGCTACTTCCACAGTGGGTGCTATCTACTGAAGAGCGAGACGAAGCATGGAAACCCTGATGTGTCCGATGAAAGGCACTTCATGGGTGTAAAATATTATTGTACATATTACTCATGGAAATGGTCTGTGGCAAAGACTGATTCTTAGAAGCAACTGGCTATAGAGTCTCTTGTTTTTAATAACATATGTGCCAGCCAAACAGACATATGCCTTAACAGCTTTTAATTATTTCTGCTGTTTGCTTACTTCTTTGCATTAAATATAACTTTTGCCATTGCATATTCATCTGAAATCTCCATTTCCTTATCCTCAGTAATTACTTCTTTAATAATTGCTGCCAGGTCTATGAAGGTTTTTGTGAAAGTAATCAGCCTTTCTTTAAGCTGAAACTATTCTCTTTACCTTGAAGTTGTGCTTTTTTTCCTATTCATAGTTTCTGCTGATCTTTCCTGGCAGGAGGGAAGTTTCGATTGCTCCGTACTAACTTGTTTTCCTACCTGTGGTTCAAGCATGACCCTGTTTTACAGCCACCCCTTGGCAGCTCCACAGTGCGAGCGTGTCTCCGAGCAGAGCAAGTCACCCCTGGATCTTGAGCACCACCTCCGTTCATTTCATGGGGGATTTTGAGAATGGCGGGGAGCCTTTCACCATGACTATGCTGGTTTGGACTGAATGGACAGTGTGTGTTACTGGGGAAGCACAGAGATGTTTTTATGTGGTTTCCCACCAAGTTTCATCAGAGTCACCTAAAAGACCGATTCTGAAGCCACCTCACAGGGTCTGCACTCTCAGTCTTGAGTTTCCCCAGGAAACAAGCACGGATTTGAATAGCTAAGAAAAATTGGGTCTTGCTAGTTCATCTGTGAAATAGCAACATATAACCTACAACACTCTCCATAAATAATCCAGATGAGAAATGAGACAGATAATGCATAAACCTGATAATACAGGCCCTGGAGGGAAAGGAAAGCAGAAATGACGGACGAGGAGGCTCATCTCAGAGCTCCATGTTTCAGGACACTGGAGAGATCACGAGCAGGCTGCCAACTGGACCAGGAATTAGCAACTGGCTGCGTACTCTTCAAGTGCGTCAGATGCTCTTCCCCTCCCAGCGGGGACACGCTCCCCTTAGGCGTATCCTGCATGCACTTGCACATCTGGGGCTCCCCTCCCCGCCCTCCCACCAAGCTCCCCTGCTTATAATGCTCACTGCTTTCCTTCTCCAGACCAGCATGTTCCACTGGAAAGAGTCTTGTGCTCCCAGACCAGGATTTTCATCCCAAGTAGAGCAGTCTGATAAAATACATGCTGCCCTCTTAAAGCTGAATTTCAGATAGACAACAGGTATTCTTTTAGTGTTATGTCCCAAATATGATTTCTTATCTAACTGGCGTTTAACTGAGTGTCATATATATATGGAGAAGGCAACGGCACCCCACTCCAGTACTCTTGCCTGGAAAATCCCATGGATGGAGGAGCCTGGTAGGCTACAGTCCATGGGGTCGCTGAGAGTCGGACACGACTGAGCGACTTCACTTTCACTTTTCCCTTTCATGCACTGGAGAAGGAAATGGCAACCCACTCCAGTATTCTTGCCTGGAGAATCCCAGGGATGGCGGAGCTTGATGGGCTGCCATCTATGGGGTCGCACAGAGTCGGACACGACTGAAGCGACTTAGCAGCAGCAGCAGCAGCAGCATATATATATATATATATATATATATATATATCTTTTTTTTTTGCCAAATCTGTCAGCTTTAGTCCAAATTTAATTTCTGCTATTAACTCACACATAACATTTAACGTCAGAGTTTTTCAGTTTCTTCCTGGCTGAAGGAAGGAGAGAGGCTGCTGGAAGAAAGGAACAAGGACGAAGGTCAGTGCTAATCTCTCAGTATCTGGCTCTGTGTTTATCTACTCAATGGATGTTTTTAATTTTCCAGATTCTTACTGAAAATCTCCTGTATGCCAAGTGACATCTTCTGTTGCTGTTGTTTACTCACTAAGTTGTGTCCGACTCTTTGTGACCCCATGGAATGCAGCCCACTACAGATCTCCTCTATACAAGTTATCAGTGATGACTAAGATGTGGGGCTCAGGAACTAACAACAGTGGTTCCATCTTACTTTTATAGTCATCCTATGACAAAACAGTTATTCCTATTTTATACATGAGGAAAATGAAACGTGGAGAACTTCTCACAGTTATAAAGGAGTTAGATACTGATATGACCCTAAACCTGAACATCTTCCCTTAACACTGTTCCGGTTCCAAACAGCTCGCAAACACCAAGGCAGGATGGAGTCTCAGCACCGAAGTACTCCAACTGTGACTGGTGGACAAGCCTGTTTATTCTTTTCCCATGTGCATGCTTCAAGGCTTCCTGGTATCACAGAATAGCCAGTGGTGTGTCTGTAGCACAGTTGCTTAGCTATTTCCAGTGGGACCATCTCAGTGATGCTCCAGAGAGAGTTCTTTCAACAATTACATGTCCAAATGCCCACCAGCAGCACTAACACAGGGAGTGATATTTATGAGTCAACTGCATTCTTCTTTCTTTTGCTAACCTTGCCCTGCAGTTGTCCTTGGATGGGATTTGGGGAGCTTTAGGAAGGGCTGAGGCCCTGGGGAGATGAAAAGATGTTTGTTTGTTGAGTGCATTACTTGGAATAAAGGTAGCTGAAACCTTACTGATGTCTCTTTAGGTCCTGGCAGATGTCCCTGGAGTCAGCAGTGGTGGCAGGAGCTGTACAAAGACATCACGCTCACCCAGCTGGAGCAATGGTGGGTTTATTCCTAGTCATTGTTCAGGTACCACTTTCTGAAGCGAGGCGATTCCCTTCTGGAGGGTGTCACCAGGGTGCAAAGAGGAAAGCGTTCCCTGTGCATGAACTGACTGCAGCGCACTGAAGAGGCCTCTGTGATCGTGTGCTATCTGAACACTTGTCCATATGATGCAAATGTTCTGTTGGTTTGTTGGTTTTTATTTACATATAAAAAATATCTGCTCATGGTTCAAAAATATAAAGATGTCTACAAAGCTTACCAGAAAAAGGATAGTACCCCAAATCCTTCCTTATTTCTCATAGCAACCAATTTCAACTTGGGGGAATGGTTCATTTGTATATTTGTTTCTATTTCTTAAATAAAATGGTTATTGCTATTTTTTGACTTCTCAGATGTAGGCAAACCTATGGACTGCCATTCTGGAAAACAGCGATTAGCTCTCTTTCACCCCAATGTTCAAACATCTACGAGCACTCTGTCCCCATTCCTCCTAGTAGAGTTAATTATATCAATATTCTTTGTTTCTGCTATCATTAGTGTAGTAATGTTAGTCACTCAGTCATATCCAACTCTTTGCAACCCCATGGACTGTAGCCTGCCAGGCTCCTCTGTCCATGGAATTCTCCAGGCAATAATATTGGAGTGGGTTGCCATTCCCTTCTCCAGGAGGATCTTCCCAACCCAGGGATCAAATCTGAGTCTCCTGCATTGCAGACACACTCTTTACCATCTTAGACACCAGGGAAGCCCTCTGTTATCATTATGTAAACATTAATCACAGCTGAGGCAAGCAGTATAATGATTTTTTTTCTTTCCAGTATATTTTATTGTCCGTGTTTTAAATAATTATCTCCCTTCCAGTTGCTTAGCTATCTATACTTCCCATAAATTTAACTCCAAACATTCTGCTCTTTGTCTAAATCTTCTCTCCATCACCTCAGTTGTATCAGGCAGCTTGTCAGTTTTGCCTTTCTGAAGAACACCTCTAGAGCCTTCTGACCTGCCCCAGCATACACAGGCCATGCTCTGTGCCTGGTCACCAAACATCCTGGGAGCCCACCTTCTCTGATGCATCAGGACCGCTGCTTTTGATCCATGATCCTGTCTGAAGGAGTAGATTATTCAGTACTTCCTGAGAAAGGATTCTTGAGAGGTAAATAATGAGAATTTGGAAGTCTGAATGTATGTTTATTCTAAACTTGTTCTTAATTAACAGTTGGGCTGGGTATAGAATTCCAGGCTTAAGAACACTTTCCTTCAGGATTTTGAAGGTGTTTTTCTATTGTCTTCCAGCTTCCAGTGTTTTGTTAAGCACTCTGTACACCTCCACCATTGTTGCTGTATGCTGGCCTACTTGCTCTCTGAAAGCTAGCAGGACTTCATTTTTGCTCCCAAAGTGATGCTCGCGTAATGTTGCATGTGTATTGAAGACAATAAGTGCACAGCTTTCACTTGCTTGGCACTGTTCTCAATCTGAGGACTCCCAGAAAACAGGACAGACTCCAGACAGCACTCAGACTTCAAAGAGGTACAGTCTATGGAGAATCAGAGATGCTGCTTTCTAATGCAGACATCTGCTGTGGATTTAGACAAATGCTCCAGAGGATAAGCTAGGAATCAGCAGAGATCTTTGGCTCCTTTGCAACTGCAAAGATCATTTCCTGTTCAACACATACACGTTCATGAAAACCAGGGCCAAAATCTGAAATAGGGAAACACAGATCAACTATTCAGCCATGAAGCAGCCCTGGTAAGCAGATTATAACAAGAAAGTTTCCTAATAACAAGAAAGGAAATGATACAAAAAACCTTTGCCCTTATGACAACAAGTTGAAACACAAATTTGATAAAAATGAGAGGGAAAAAATGGTAGGATCCAATTCTAAACGGTTCTTCCTCTTTATCAATTGTTCACTGATACTTACAGAGTTAAATACCAAAATATCCAGGAAGGCTTGTTCTTTACTTCATTATTAGAATAAGCATCTGCTGATGCCAACAGGAAGCAAGGTTGTAAACACCTAATCACACAGAACAGAACTCTGTAGTCATCTCTGTCTCCACTGCCAAAGCTTCCAGACATACTAATAAATTCAGTGGAGGAAATAAGGTCAGAACATTTACCCACCTGTGACTCATCAGCTTGTCCACCAGCAATAATTTTTTCCAAGATAAAAATAGGAGATGAGGTTGGGGAAACATGAAAGTCAGAACTTAAATGATGGGGGGAGAAAATGATGGAAATAAAAGTGTAGAAAGAGAAAAGTCTGAGGTTAGCCTGGAACATTCCACTTTCACTTGATATGTGGAGAAAGCAAAAATGCAGCATCAACAGAGAACCAGGATCTCAGACATTTGCTATGGCCCTGGGTTACTAAGGCTAGTCAGTGGGTCACACACATCAGAATCAAAAGGGCTCACTTAGGACCATAAATGCCTGGGCCTATCCCAGACATACCCTATTGGAAATATTTTAAATAAACTCACCCAATGACCCAGCTGCCTACAAAAGTTTGGGAGCCACCACCTGACACTGGCCTTGGGAGAAAGAGCAGTAGCTGGAGCACACACCCTGCATGAAGGGGTACGGCGCCTGGAGGGGCCTCCATGTCAGATTTGCCGCACATATTCAAGACAAGGAGGTGACCGTCACCTAGCCCTTCCCTCCTGTCTCAGATCTCTCCTCACCCACAGGAGGCTTCAGGATGCCACACTGCTATTCTTTCCCGGTTTAAGACTGCTTACCAGTACATGAGAGTCTCTGTGCACACAAGCCTGTATATGTGCATATGTTTGAGGAGGTCTCACAGTAACTGGGAGAAAATCCTTCAGTCTTTGGTGAACAAGGAAAGGGCTTTTACTTAATGACAGAAGGCAATTTATAACCTTCTATTCATTTCTACATGTAGTTAGAAAACTTGGAAGATTTTGAGCTGGGGTTGGAGGCAGGACAAGGCTGACTTACAACCATTTAATAAGCGGTCGACAATCTCTCTGCCAGTCCTCCACATCAGCTCTTCTCAATTTTTCAGCACCAGAGACTGGTTTCGTGGAGGAAAAGTTTTCCATGGACCAGGGAAGGGGATAGTTTTGGTTTTGCCTACCGCTTACCTCCTCCTGTGCAGCCCAGTTCCTAACAGGCCATGGATGGTACTGGTCTGTGATCCAGGGGTTGGTGACTCCTACGCTACATCACATGGCAGGTAAACCACTGGCCTCTCTCCCCAAAGCCTGGGGGCTGGAGATCCAGGTGGCCAGTAACCCACCAGACACGCTGACCGCCTGGGTGAGGTGGGTCCTGAAACTGGATCCACAGGGACAAATTCTTCAATAATGTTAGCTCTAACTTGCAATCTTCCCCTCACCATAAAGCTGAGTCTACGAACAGAGAAAACCATGAGGTTCGCATGCCAGCTCTGTCCACAGTCAGGCCAGTGTGCTGACTGGAAATGACAGAAATCCACTGTCAGCTTAATCAAAAGAGGGAGTAGATAGATCCCTGCATAACTGCGATGAAGCTAGCCTGAGTATTTTGGGGAATGAGTATTCTGGGTCTCTCCTCCCTACCTCTCTCCTCCATATGGCTGCATTCCCTTGAAGCAGAAGTATTAATAGATGGTTTCCTTCAGGCCTTGGAGGTGGGATGGTGGCTGCAGCACGTGCAGGCTTACTTCACTTAGCTTGACAGCTCCATAAGCAAGAACACACAGCTTTCTCAAGGCCATTTATAAAAGCCCAGAGAAAACCTCTCATTGGCTAGACTGGGGTCACTTGCTCATCAAAGGGCCAACCATTATGGCCAGAAGAAATGCGGAGCTAGCCAGTTTCTGAGGATGTGAATGAGACGGTGACAGGATGGTGACTTCAGTCAGAAGTCCCACCGGGTAGGGAGATACAATTCCCCAGATTAAGAGGTGACAGCAGCAGGGAAAGAGAGAAAGAAACACTGAGCAGATACAAGCATCCATTACTGTCATCTGCCAGCTTCGTGACTTTGGCAAATTAATTCATTTCTCCATGCCATATGGGGCTGTTATGAGCATTAAATAAGATGAATTATACCAAGCCCTTAGCATGTAGTGATAATCAATACACAGTTACTACTACTGCCAACCGGTTTCCTTATAGGAATTTACAAATCACCCAACTATATGAGCATATTTAAACCCACTTTTATTTATATGCTCAAAAATCCCCAGGAATTCTAATTTAAGCATTTTAAAGATGGTATGGCAAGAAGACTAGCATCTACCTCACCAGCTAAACTGCGAATAAACTGGTAGATGGGCCCACTGTCCAGTAGAACTACTGCGTATCACAGGCATATTACAGATCTGAGGAAATTAAACCTGGAGAAAGCTCCCTCTGCCTGCTACAGCCTAACAGACCTCTACCACAGAATAGCGCTCGGGCTTTGTCGGAGGTGGGCTAATTGAGCCCTAGAACCAGGCCTGGCTCTCAAGCACGATCACTGACTTCCAGTTGCTTCTCTACTTCAACCTCCCAGGCAGCGTGGCCAGGACAGGAGAGCAGACACAAGTGCCCCAGGGCAGCCATTCAGGGCAGCCATTCAGCTCCTTTCACAGAAGCCACCTCATCTGTGTTGTCTGTGAAGAACAGTGAAGAAAGGAGGCATCCGCAGGCTCCACAGACCCTGCAGTTGTTGGCCCCCTGGCAGCTGATGCCAAGGGAGAGCCCCGAGACGCGCCCTCTCCATGTGCAGCACACCCCGGGAATCTCCAGGAAGCCAGCTGCCGCCCACTGGCTGGGCACCTCCTCTGTAGGACGCGCTTTGCACCAGCCCTCTCCAGGGGTCCACTGCCAGCTCCCCGCTGGCTCCTGCTCCCTCACCCCGCACGGAAGCCACCACGCTGTCCACTGGCCTGCAGCAGCCCTGCCTGCCCACCTGCTGGTCCCTCCCTCAGGTCTTGTCACCTTCGACCACATTCCCTACATTCGCTCATCTCGTTTTGTTCTGACTAATCTTTCCCCACCAGAAAGCAGAGCCCCATCGTCACTCCCTCTTGGATCAATTCAGTGCACACAAGAAAAATAAGTATTGTACAAGACACAGTGCAGCAAAGGACACAGACAAGGAGATGGACTTGGATTCAGTGTCTACAAGTTGACTACAGGTGCAGTCCTCCCCCGAAACACGGCCCTTCTGTAGCTACTGGGTAGCTCAATTGTAAAGCCACCCTGCTTGCAGTTCAGGCTTGATCACTTGAGGGGGGCATCACCTGAACACCCCCAATGCCAGGTGGGAGCAATTTTCCCAGATGCTCAAGGTCACTGGCTCCTTTCTCAATTTGGCAGTGTAACAACCTAGGAGGGAAAAGCCTAACACTTTAAAATAAGTGAAAGAGATCTTGAACTTCTCTTGGACACCTCAGGCATCCATCAGCAGTTACTCTGCTGACATCATAGCCGCAGAGCCACTAAATTAGATGAGCTGTGTGTTGGAGAATATCATTAATTATTTTCATGGATTTTAGAATAAGAACAACCTGAGTCTGAATCCTGGTCTTCGAACTTACCAGTCACATAACCATGGGGAAGTTAAGCCTTTGCCCTAAAATCTCAAGTTCAGATTTATGAAATAGAGATAACGTGTCCTAGGGACATTATTTCATAGAATTAAATGAGATAAATTGAGTGCAATGCAGGGTTTTACACAGGAAGCACCTGTAACATGTGGTAGCAGAAGCCTCTGCTCAGTGACACAGGGACATGAAGGATGCCACGTGTGGGACACGGGGACGTGGAGGATGCCACGTGTGGGGCACAGGGATGTGGAGGATGCCACACGTGGGACACAGGGACATGGAGGATGCCACATGTGAGATACATCAGAGGGCCACACACACTGCAGGGGGCAATGCTATGTCGGGAACCCTCAGGACCCTAAAACAGGACTGTTTCCCACAAGGTGTAGGAAGACACTTCCCAGAGACTCTGAAAGGTTTGGAAATTCATGTTGTAATTAACATACTAAATATTCTAAAATAGTGACCCACAAAACCAAGTAAAGAAGATACAGGGACTGTTATGAGCCTAAACAGATGGCATGAACAACTCAGATTTGGGCTTTCTACCTAATGGTGGGAACTGGGACTTAATTCTGTGGGTAATCAGGAGCCTTTAAGGGTGACACTTGGCCAAAACTGATGTCCCTCAGTGTCCTGAATGATGCTTGGGACTCTGGTTCCCTCTCTAGTCTGTATACAAACAAAAGAAGTTTCTCCGTCTAATGCTTACCTTCATTACGCTTGAGTTCACACCTTTTAAAAACAATCCTCTTGCCATTCTAGCCACAGTCATGTGGTTGGCCTTTTTGCCTCCATGAGTGCAGTTTCTCCTTTCCATTTGAGATCACTGTGATAGTAACATCGGGGGGAGAGGGAGGAATCTTCTCCAATCCAGGGAGATGAATAGTCAGAAGCAGGAGGGGAGAATTACCAACTGCGTGACCATAGGCACCTCCCCCCGGTATACCTCGGGGCCTATGTAGACGCAGTATCCTGGGTATACCTCAGGGCCTGTGTACACGCAGGATCACTTCAAAATCTCCTGGTGGTTCCGACTTTGAACTCAGTTATGTTTGGGATTTAATCCCTTCACTCCTACTGCCATGCTATGTCACCCTGAACAGGTCACTTAACGAGACTAAGTTTATGAAAACTGTCATAGTAATGTCAATGTTATAGGACTATTGCTAAAGGAGATTATTAAATTTTATATGTTCTGGGCATATAATCAGAGCTTGAGAAAGAGTGCTTATAATGGAAGGACTTTACATTTTGTTAGCAAAACAATCCACTGGGTATTTCGTTCATGAGGGGTGTCCTGGTTTAAAGCAAATGACACATCAAGACATTTTCTATTATTCATTCAGTTCAGTCTCGCAGTCGTGTCCGACTCTCTGCGATCCTGTGGACTGCAGCACACCAGGCTTCCCTGTCCATCACCAACTCCCAGAGTTTGCTCAAACTCATGTCCATAGAGTCAGTGATGCCATCCAATCATCTCATCTTCTGTCATCCCTTTCTCCTCCCACCTTCAATCTTTCCCAGCATCAGGGTCTTTTCTAGTGAGTCAGTTCTTTGTATCAGGTGGCCAAAGTTTTGGAGTTTCAGCAGTAGCATCAGTCCCTCCAACGAATATTCAGGACTGATTTCCTTCAGAATTGACTGCTTTGATCTCCTTACAGTCCAAGGGACTCTCAAGAGTCTTCTCCAACACCACAGTTCAAAAGCATCAATTCTTTGGCACTCAGCTTTCTTTATGGTCCAACTCTCATATCCATACATGACTACTGGAAAAACCATCGTTTTGACTCTATGGACCTTTGCTGGCAAAGTAATGCCTCTGCTTTTTAATATGCTGTCTATGTTGGTCATAGCTTTTCTTCCAAGGAGCAAGTGTCTTTTAATTTCATGGCTGCAGTCATCATCTGCAGTGATTTCGGAACCCAAGAAAATAAAGTCTCTCACTGTTGCAACTGTTGCCCCATCTATTTGCCATGAAATGATGGGACTAGATGCCATGATCTGAGTTTTCTGCATGTTGAGTTTTAAGTCAACTTTTTCACTCTCCTCTTTCACTCTCATCAAGAAGCTCTTTAGTTCTTCTTCGCTTTCTGCCATAAGGGTGGTGTCATCTGCATATCTGAAGTTATTAATATTTCTCCTGGCAATCTTGATTCCAGCTTGTGCTTCATCCGGCCCAGCATTTAGCATGATGTACTCTGCATAGAAGTTATGCAGGGTGACAATATACAACCTTGACGTACTCCTTTCCCAATTTGGAACCAGTCTGTTGTTCTATGTCCAGTTCTAACTGTTGCTTCATGTCCTGCATACAGATTTCTCAGGAGGCAGGTCAGGCGGTCTGGTATTCCCATCTCTTTCAGAATTTTCCACAGTTTGTTGTGATCCACACAGTCCAAGGCTTTGGCATAGTCAATAAAGCAGAAGTTTTTCTGGAGCTCTTTTGCTTTTTTGATGATCCATCACATGTTGGCAATTTGATCTCTGGTTCCTCTGCCTTTTCTAAATCCAGCTTGAACATCTGCAAGTTCTCGGTTCACGTACTGTTGAAGCCTGGCTTGGAGAATTTTGAGCATTGCTTTGCTAGCATGTGAGATGAGTGCCATCGTGTAGTAGTTTGAGCATTCTTTGGCATTGCCTTTCTTTGGGATTGGGATGAAAACTGCCCTTTTCCAGTCCTGTGGCCACTGCTGAGTTTTCCAAATTTGCTGGCATATTGAGTGCAGCACTTTCACAGCATCATCTTTTAGGATGGAATTCCATCACCTCCACTAGCTTTGTTTATAGTGATGCTTCCTAAGGCCCATTTGACTTCACATGCCAGGACCTGGCTCTAGGTAAGTGATCACACCATTGTGCTTATCTGGGTCATGAAAATCTTTTTCTTCTGTGTATTCTTGCCACCTCTTCTTAATATCTTCTGCTTCTGTTAGGTCCATACCATTTCTGTCCTTTATTGTGCCCATCTTTGCATGAAATGTTCCCTTGGTATCTCTAATTTTCTTGAAGAGATCTCTAGTCTTTCCCATTCTATTATTTTCCTCTATTTCTTTGTACTGATCATTGAGGAAGGCTTTCTTATCTCTTCTTGCTATTCTTTGGGACTCTGCTTTCAATTCTGCATTCTATCATTAAAAACTTTAATAACCAGGTAACTGCCTGCTACTATGCAACAACAGGGAGAGGACTCCGGACAGGTCAGACTCGAGGCTGGGACAGAGACATGTCAGTGAGGGGGTCAGAGGACATCAGACCACAGAAGCATGGAGCCTGGGAAGAGTTTCAAGGGGAGGAAGGCGACAAAGTAAGGAGGATGAGTTGGATGGGGGGGCGAGGTCCCACAAGAGGCAAAGGCCCCCTCAGTCACAGCTGTCTGAGGCTCCCCTTGAGGCCCAGGGTTACAGCCCACTTCTGGGACAGTCAGATAAGCATACTCTTTGGGTCACGGGGGTGAAAAAAGAGAGAAATGAGCAGTTGTCCACAGCAATTCATTCACCCTGGCTGCTGACCAGCCAGACTCCATACCACTTGTTCTTTTTATATTCTTGGAGGAGGGGTCAGCTTCACTGTTACTGAAAGCTTCTATTTTGTGCTGACATGTACAATTTTCATGCACTGATGGGGAGACAGGATATATGAGAGTTGAGTGATGTTATGATACTTATCTTTCTAAGGATGGAAGCAGCCAAGTTATAAGATTATAAAGCAAGAGTTGAATTATTGGCTATTCTCCAGGGAAGAAGGAAGGAAGTCATAAAATAATATGCTGTGTAAAAGAAAACTTATTTTCTAGAATGAACAGTGTTTTGAGAATCCCTGAAGGGTTAACAACAAGGCTGGGTATGGAAAGAATTCATAATACACTGGTCTGTTGATAGATGTACTTTTCTGTACATTATGCTGTATCTCAATAAAAAGTTTATGTAAAAATTTAGACATCACATTATCCTGGTACAAACTACCGGCACTTCCTGTTAACAGACAAGGAAATTCTCGCTGAGGCACAACCAGCTCACAGGGTGAACTATTTTAGGGAATCCCCTAATTCAGAGATGGAGCAGAGGTGTAGATAAAAATAGCTTCAGCAAACATAATTTTATTAAACGGTTTCTGTGCTTGAAGACTTACCTGTTCCTTCATGAAAGCATCTAAGTAAACCTGAGGTTGCTCTAAAATAGCGTATCCTGCCAAGAGTGATTACCATGAGGTGTGTGAGAACACGAGCCCAGCTTGGGGCCTGTGTCCCAGGTAACCACCCCATTTCAGACGTGATTAAAAAGAAATCCATGCTTAGCCAAGAAAAAGGCTCAAGGAAGGGCCAAGGTCTTCTTAAAAACATACTGATGCAATCCTTTGCCTGAATATGCAAAGCCAGGAGGTACCAGTTTCGCCTGTGATTCAGGGAAGTCAGTCTTTGAGATTAAAGCCTATCTGTGGAACTAGCCGCAGCCTTCACGGGCACACACACACACACACATGCACATACACACACATATGTGCACACACACACACACAGAGGCATCAAATGTCTACTAAAGATACTGCATGATGCCAGGTCTGGAAAGAGAACTGCCACTCACAGCCAGTATCAGAATTGACCCTCAGGACACGAGAGTCCAGATGAAATTAGGTTAGCCAGGTTCTTTTGGGATTAACACTGGATCTTCCGAAAAAAATGTCTCTGAAATGAAACTGACATGGTGGTACATCCATTCAAGTTTATGTCCCTTCTTTGGTTATTTTATTTGCTGCAACTAGCCACTTCATACGGATAACCTGTACATTCTTACATATAACTACGTTTTTATTTTATGTAAGGCAAATTTTATTATACATCATACATTTAACACCATTATAGGACCCAAAATCAATGAACTTAAATCCCAGGTTGCAGTTCAAATAAAACAGCAGTTTGTCAAAGAAACATGACTCTTTTCAGATTTCCTGCTAGCTTATTTTCTTCCTAAATTTTGTAAACTCGCCTTTCCTCATTTTCTATTTTATTCAAATTCATCTTTCCCCTAAATCATGCCATCACACAGACTTACAGACACACATAACTTTCCTTCTCAAATTAATGACTGTGTTAAATATATATTTGGTTCCTGGCACACTGCTCCTAAAACCCTTATCCTCTCTGGAGTGATAAGAGTGCCTTCTGTATGCTAATTAGATGAGAGACGGCTGGGGGCCAGGAGATAGAGGCATGGTTCAGGGGTGGAAATTACTGTCCTGTCACCACCTCACGTCCAGGGAGGGAAGGGGGCTGGAGATTCAGTGATTTAATCAGCCATGTGTATGTACTAAAACCTCAGTAAAAACCCCACTATGACAAGGCTAGGAGCGCTCTGGTTGGTGGACACAAGGCAGTGCTGGGAGAGTGAGGCACCCAGGAAGGCCCAAAGGCTCTATGCCCCTCCCTCTCCCGTTCTCCCCACTACACATCTCCTTCATGTGGCCTCTCCTGACTCACATCCTTTGTAATGAACTGATGATAGCAAGTGAACGAAATACTTTTCTGAGAGAAAAACAAATATTGTATATTAACACATATTATGGAATCTAAAAAACATGGTACAGATGAACCTATCTGCAGGGAAGGAATGGGGACGCAGACGTAGAGAACGGACTTGTGGACACAGTGAGGGAAGGAGAGGGTGGGACAAACGGAAGAAGCAGCATCGACATATATACACTACCATGTGTAAGACAGACAGCTGGTAAGAAGCTGCTATTCGACACAGGGAGACCAGCCTGGTGCTCTGTGATGACCTAGCGGGGTGGAGTAGGGGAGAGGGGGAGGTTTAAGAGGGAGAGGATGTGTGTGTAATTATGGGTGATTCACACTGTTGTACCACAGAAACCAACACAACATTGTAAAGCAATTTTCCTTCAATTAAAAAACAGATTTAAAAAATTCTGATCAGAATTCTGTGAGCCATTCTAGCAAATTACTGAACCCGAGAGGAGGGGGTTGAAGGAACCCCTGCAGCCAAACTGGACAGAAGGGCAGTTACTTTCGAAGTGCATCTGAAGTGGGCCAGTCCTGTGGGACTGAGCCCATAATCCGTGGGATGTGGGCTAAACCTGGGTAGTTCAGCGCTGAGTTGAATTGCAGGACATCCAGTTGGTGTCCAGAGGGCTGGACAACTGGCTCTTGGTGTGGAAAACCCACACATGGTGTCAGAAGGGTGGTGGACTATAAAAATAGTACAGCGACGGTAACTTCTTCAACCCCATCTCATCATGGGGCTTTTACATCAAAACAGTCAGCCCCAGCTCTTTAGTATAGTCAATCTATTCCTCCCTTCGCATGCGTTCCGCTTTATACAGCATCGTAAGTTTATCTCTTACTCCTGATTTTGTAATAACTAACAATAACAGAAATAGAAAAAACAAGAAAACAAATAGAAATAGAAACTGGTAACTTACTACATACCACACACTATGTTGCATGTTTTATAAAAACTATCTTTACTTAAGCTTCACAAAAGTCCTTCAAGGTGGACATAAATATCTCATTTTACAAATGAAATGCTGTTTTATCACCCGTCACCCGTCAGCGGCCCTGAGTGCTTCTTCACAGACGGCTAGAGGGAGCAGAACTAGGTCGTCCTGCCCTCTCACTCACCTTCCAGTCTGCCTCAGTCCCCTCCTTTTCACCCAGTCTCCTCCCACAGAAGACCCCCAGACACACCCTCATCACCCCCCCAATGCCAGCTCTTTGGCTATCATCCTCCACAGTTTCTTACCCTGTTTTGAATTGTTTCTTACCCTGTTTTGAATTGTTTCTTACCCTATTTTGAATTGTGAGCCCCTGTCACCCCTCGAATCTCCACTTTCCCTTGGCTTTCCCCCCACCTCTCTGATCTTTCCTCCACCTCCTAAGTTGTCATCTTCTATCTTCTCCTTAATTGCATTTCCTAAGACCCCTTTTTCCTCTTCTCTTGCTCCATCTTTTCAGAGCATTTTCAACAACTTCCAAGACTCTGAGGCTCATCTGGACTGCCAGTCCTAACAGCTTTCCTGAAATCAAGACCATGTTTTCATATGCCTGCAAGATATGGGCACGTGGATTATTTCCTAGGCACATCAGATTCCACATGTGCCGATTTCCCTCCAGCCTGCTTCAACAATGCATGTCTGACGTGATTAATAACATCACCGACCACCGAGCTGCCAAAGTAGACATCTCTAGGTAATCATTTACTTCCTCCTTTCCCCAGACATCCTAATTACAACACATCACCAAACCTGTAGACTGTCCATCACTTCATTCTGCCATTCCTGTTTCCACTGCCGTTGTTCTAATTCAAGCATCCAATATCTCTTGTCAAAGTAACTACTCAAATGCCCCCAAACTTCTGATTTCTCATCTCAGTTAACTTTTACACCATCACCCGAAAGATCTGTTTATCTCATGCCTCTTGTTTTAAAACCTCCTATATATCACCCTTGCTTGCAGAAGAAAATTGAAGCTTTTTATTATGGCATTCAAGATTCTTTGTGTTTTGTCTAGATTTTTACCAATATTTCTGTGACTCCTGCCCTACTTCCCCTATTTCATAATTAAAACAGATTTTGATGCAGGTTTTCTTTCATGTTAGATTTCTTTGCCAAGAATTCATTCACCTGACTATAGGTAAGTTTCCGAGATGAGAATCCCTCAAAATCATAGTTTAACTTCAAAGCCAGTTAAATGACTTGTGAGTATCAGAATCACCTTATTTCTTACTGCAGTCTGTATGTGTACATAAGTTGCTCAGTCATGTCCGACTCTCCACGACCCCATGGACTGCAGACCACCAGGTTCCTCTGTCCATGGAATTCTCCAGACAAGAATATAGGAGAGGGTAGCCATTCCCTTCTCCAAGGGATCTTCCCTACCCAGGGATTAAATCCAGGTCTCCTGCATTGCAGGCAGATTCTTTACCATCTGAGCTACAAGGGAAGCCCTTACTGCAGTCCAGAAGATACTTAAAATCTATTTAAAAGCCTTCGAAAATGTATAGGCACTTCTACTCGTTATCATCTACTGTTTTTATATTTATCATCTATTGGTTTTATCTGCATAAAAGCACACACTTTAGGGAGCAGCCTGTTGTACTTCTGGTAATTTATATGAAGGGTATTGACTTTGTGCTTCTAAGGGGACAGGAGGTCAGCTGTTTCCTGCAAGGCATTCCTCAGATGGTCGTCTAGAATTGATAACTGAGGATGGACCTCACCTAGTGACACTAACAATGTCTATGTGTTAATGTGTACATGAAAACTGTAACAGGACACAGTGCTTGATGGCAATAATACCACACGGCTAGAATGATGTGCTCCCCTCCAAAGTACTGAGTTCCCATGTGAGAAAACAGAAATGACAATGGAGTGGGGGTGTGTCAGTCAGGGTTCTCCAGAGAAACAGAACCAATATGAACTATGCATTTGGAGATTTCTTATAGAAATGTGCTCACATGATTCAGCTCAGTTCAGTTGCTCAGTCGTGTCCGACTATTTGCGACCCCATGGACTGTAGCACACCAGGCCTCCCTGTCCATCACCAACTTCTGGAGTTTGCTCAGACTCATGTCCATCAAGTCGGTGATGCCATCCAACTATCTCATCCTCTGTCATCCCCTTCTCCTCCCGCCTTCAAGCGTTCCTAGCATCAGGGTCTTTTCCAATGAGTCGGTTCTTCACATCAGGTGGCCAAAGTATTGGAGCTTCAGCATCCGTCTTTCCAATGAATATTTAGGACTGATTTCCTTTAGGATGGACTGGTTGGATCTCCTTGCTATCCAAGGGACTCTCAAGAGTTTTCACCAACACCACAGTTCAAAAGCATTAATTCTCCAGCACTCAGCTTTATATATGGTCCAACTCTCACATCCATACATGACTACTGGAAAAACCACAGCTTTGATTAGACAGACCTTTGTTGGCAAAGTAATGTCTCTGCTTTTTAATATGCTGTCTAGGTTGGTCATACCTTTTTCCCAAGGAGCAAGCATCTTCTAATCTCATGGCTGCAGTCACCATCTGCAGTGATTTTGGAGCCCAAGAAAATAATGTCTCTCACTGTTGCCATTGTTTCCCCATCAATTTGACAAGAAGTGATAGGACCAGATGCCATGATCTTCATTTTTTGAATGTTGAATTTTAAGCCAACTTTTCCACTCTCCTCTTTCACTTTCATCAAGAGGCTCTTTAGTTCCTCTTTGCCTTCTGCCATAAGGGTGGTGTCATCTGCATATCTGAGGTTACTGATATTTCTCCCAGCAATCTTGATTGCATCTTGTGCCTCATCCAGCCCGGCATTTAGCATGATGTACTCTGCATAGAAGTTAAGTAAGCAGGGTGACAATATACAGCCTTGACGTACTCCTTTCTCAATTTGAAACCAGTCCGTTGTTCCATGTCCGGTTCTAACTGTTGCTTCTTGACCTGCATACGGATTTCTCAGGAGGAAGGCAAGGTGATCTGATATTCCCGTCTCTTGAAGAATTTTTCACAGTTTGTTGTGATCCACACAGTCGAAGGTGTTGGTGTAGTCAATAAAATAGAAGTCGATGGTTTTTGGAGCTCCCCTGCCTTTTCAATGACCCAACAGATATTGGCAATTTGATCTCTGGTTCCTCTGTCTTTTCTAAATCCATCTTGAACATCTGCAAGTTCTCGGTTCACATACTGTTGAAGTCTGGCTTGGAGAATTTTGAGCACTGCTTTGCTAGTGTGTGAGATGAGTGCTACTGTGAAGTAGTTTGAACATTCTTTGGCATTGCCCTTCGTTGAGATTGGAATGAAAACTGACCTTTTCCAGTCCTGTGGCCACTGCTGAGTTTTCCAAATTTGCTGGCATATTGAGTGCAACACTTTCACAGCATCATCTTTTAGGATTTGAAATTGCTCCACTGGAATTTCATCACCTCCACTAGCTTTGTTCGTAATGATGCTTCTTAAGGTCCACTTGACTTCGCATTCCAGGATGTCTGGCTCTAGGTGAGTGATCACACCATGATGGTTACATGATTACGGAGGCCAAAAAGGCTTCCTCTGCAAACTGGAGACCCAGGAAAGCCAGAGGTGAGATTCAGTTTGAGTTTCAAGGCCTGAGAACCAGGAGCCCTGGAATGAGGGCAAGAGAAGATGGCCATCTCAGCTCAGCTCATTCCTCAGCCTTCTTGTATTATCCGAGCCCTCAAAGGACTGGCTGATGCCCTCCAGCATTTGTAAGCTGATGTCCTTTACTGATTCTGATGCTAATATCTTCCAGAATCTTCCTCAAGGCACACTTAGAAAGAATGTTTTGCCAGTTATCTGCATATCCCTTGCCCAGTTCAAGTTGATACATATAATTAACCATAACAGGAGCTAACAGAGTATCCATTTCCAAAATAATAAGAATTTATAAAACCCACTGAGCGCAATAAAACAAACAAAAGGATTAAGATGACTTAAATTTTTTCTTTCCACCTAGAAAATTTACCAGTATTCTTTCTTTCTCGTTACTAAGAAAATTAAATCATGAATTTGTTTTGGCTGAATGTGACTGGGTCAGTCTTTGAAGAGATGTATTTCCATACATTAGGGAGGTAAGACTACTTTTCAATATTTCATTAATAACTCTTTCAATATCTCCATATGTGAAAAGGAGGTTCAACCCCAGCATCGGCACATTGGTCATCTCTAGAGCAGGAAGTGAGCTGAGCACAGAGAGGCAGAAAATACAAAATTCTTCCAGTGTGACTTCAAAATGGGCACTTACATTTTAAGTTACCGTAAGTACGTCACCTGTTCACAAAGCCCATAAAAGACAACCTTTTGGAGGAGCTTCCTGAAGCCTGGCTCCAACCAAACTCCTCCTGGCCCTCCACGTGGGCAAGAGATGGCATCACTTGTGAATCAGGCGAAGCAACGGACACAGTCAAGATCCAGTGGGCACAATGCTTCACAGACGGGGGCTGACCGAGACCTGGGGGCCGAGCGGACTCAGGCATGGGCACAAGGACTCCTCTGAGAGTAGAGCAGAGGAGAGCACAGGGTGTGCAGCTGCAACAGGGTTCCAACTGCAGCAACTGTCAGGGGTCAAGGTGGAGGCCAGCTGGTGGGAAGACACAGCAGAAACCGACTGCTGGTGTCCTGGGGGCAGAGTCAGAATGGGCACCACACAGGGCACCGTGCACACCACTGCCCCAAATGCCTTCCCTAGTGATGCCCCCTGAGTCCACAATGTACTCTGAGTGCTCCTGGGCAGACCGGGGCAAGGAGCTGTAACACCACCTTTCTTAACCAAGGCTTCCCTTTGCCTATTGCTCTGGCCTATATTTTCTCCAAACTAGGAAATACAATTAAGGGCTTTGGTTTACCAACTTCTTTCCTTTTACATTTTGTGAGCCTGAAAACTATTAACGAATAAACTGAAATGGTAACAATGTCTACATACAGAAAAATAAATTCACTGAAAAAAAAAAAGATGACATCAGCAGGAAGGTGAGAGCAAGACCTGTCACCATAAACTGCTCTTCAGGTGCTGTCTGGGGCTGCCATGTGATACCAGTCCAGCACTTTCCAAGTGTCGCTATGAGGGACAGTTGCAGAATGAGTTACATTTTCCTCTGAAATATGACTTCACTACTACAGTGGTGTTTACAGGAAAGGTGTGCAAAGAGATTGCTACTTTTTGTCTTCGAACTAGAATTTATTTCCAATTCTAACTTCAAAGTTTCCAAGTGAAGGGCTGTTAAGAATAGTATTTTGCCATAAAATAAACCCTTGACTATAAGAGGAATTTAAAGAAGCAGAATATAATTTTCCTTCTACCCATCATTTTTCATCCACAATTTTTGCTTTTTCATCCAGTACTTCTCTCTGCAATGGAAGAAGTGACATTTCCATTGTGGCACAAGGATGCCCCTGTGGAGTCTGGAATCTAATTTTGATAGTTTTTAAAATGCCTATTGGTCATTATTTTTCCATTTTGTCTGCCAACCTTATCATGGTGAAATATACGCCATTCTAGAATTCTTTCCCCTATACCTTTGCAACCTGTATTATGTTTGGATCATTTCCCTTTGCTGCTAACATTGCCAAATTCTCAGAGATCATCTACATGTTTCGGCAATGTGAGAAGAGGTTGAAACTGCCATTGTTTTTGCCCTAACTGGCCTGAGTCAGCCGATGGGAATTCTGATTATATGCTCTTAGGCCAAAATGAGAAGCTGGTTTGGAAAACTTCTGGAAATATCAATCCAAGAACATTTCTTTCCTATTTATGTATATCAGTCATTTTATTTCCTACTGAGAATTATTTATATCATTCAGAATTTCCAAGTACAGAAGAACATGACTTTGAAATCCCATGGTTTCTGGAAATCTTTCAGAAAGGAAAAGGAGATGAAATGGATCAGTAATCAAGCAGACTTTGCTCCTCTGCTCCATTCTCTGCTTTTTGAAAAAGGCAGGCATTCTTTCCCTCTTATAAGTCAACCTTTTCCCTCTTACTTGTAGATATTTTATATACTATGATTCGTCTCTTATAAGTTTACACATGATCAGGACACTGGTTGAAAGACTGTGGTCTTAGAACACTGGGTATGCAATACAGCATGGAAAGCCATAAAAAATATACCACATACAAATAGATACATGAGTCTGCATGTATGTGGATGGGGGAAGGGAGGGGGTGAGAGAGAGGTGAAAATATGGCTGACTTAGGGACTGACTGTCAACAGCAGAACATGAGTGAAGGTTATCCTTCTCGCCTGTGTTTATCCAACTCTGGATTCTACTTAAATTGGAGAAGTAGTCATCAATTCATCCACTGACTCTCTACACAATTTGTGAGCCTCTGGTAATATGAGACACTATTCTGGATTCCAGGGCTGCCATGATAAGTAGGCAGAGCAGTCCAACTCAAGGAGCTTCCATTAGAAGGGAGAAAGAAGGACAACAGACAAATGAAAACTTCAATGTCAGAAGCAGAGAGGTGACATGATAAAAACAGAGAGAAGCAATGACAACAATTCAGCAGACTGCTTTAGACTGTGTCATGCAGAAGGGCCCCTCTGAGAGGTGACATGAAGCCAAGCCCTGACAAGAGTCAGCCACATGACTCATTTAAAGGCTCGAACCCAAATACGAAGCATGCAGATCAAGAAACAAGAGTTAGAACCGGACATGGAACAATCAGTTCAGTTCAGTTCAGTCGCTCAGTCGTGTCTGACTCTTTGCGACCCCATGAATCACAGCACACCATGCCTCCCTGTCCATCACCAACTCCCAGAGTCTACCCAAACTCATGTCCATCGAGTTGGTGATGCCATCCAGCCATCTTATCCTCTGTCGTCTCCTTCTCCTCCTGCCCCAGCATCAGGGTCTTTTCCAATGAGTCAATTCTTCGCATGAGGTAGCCAAAGTATTCGAGTTTCAGCTTCAACATCAGACCTTCCAATGAACACCCAGGGCTGATCTCCTTTAGGATGGACTGGTTGGATCTCCTTGCAGTCCAAGGGACTCTCAAGAGTCTTCTCCAACACCACAGTTCAAAAGCATCAATTCTTCAGCACTCAGCGTTCTTCACAGTCCAACTCTCACACCCATACATGACTGCTAGAAAAACAATAACCTTGACTAGACGGACCTTTGTTGGCAAAGTAATGTCTCTGCTTTTTAATATGCTATCTAGGTTGGTCATAACTTTCCTTCCAAGGAGTAAGCGTCTTTTAATTTCATGGCTGCAATCACCATCTGCAGTGATTTTGGAGCCCCCCAAAATAAAGTCTGACACTGTTTCCACTGCTTCCCATTTATTTCCCATCAAGTGATGGGATCAGATGCCATGATCTTAGTTTTCTGAATGTTGAGCTTTAAGCCAATTTTTTCACTCTCCTCTCTCACTTTCATCAAGAGGCTTTTTAGTTCTTCATTTTCTGCCATAAGGGTGGTGTCATCTGCATATTTGAGGTTATTGATATTAATGGACTGGTTCAAAACTGGGAAAGGAGTACGTCAAGGCTGTATACTGTCACCTTGTTTATTGAACTTACATGCAGAGTACATCATGTGAAATGCCAGGGTGGATGAATCACAAACTGGAATGAAGATTGCCAGGAGAAATACCAACAACCTCAGATACCATCTAACGGCAGAAAGTGAAGAGGAACTAAAGAGTCTCTTAATGAAGGTGAAAGAGGAGAGTGAAAAAGCTGGCTTAAAGCTCAACATTCCAAATAATTAAGATCACTGCATCTGGTCCCATCACTTCATGGCAAACAGATGGGGAAAAAATGGAAACAGTGACAGATTTTCTTTACTTGGGCTCCAAAATCACTGTGGATGGTGACAGCAGCCATGACATTAGAAGACACTTGCTTTTTGGAAGGAAAGCTACAACAAACCTAGACAATGCATTAAAAAGCAGAGCTATCACTTTGCCAACAAAGGCCGGTATAGTCAATGCTGGGGTTTCTCCAGTAGTCATGTACTGATGTGAGTGTTGGACCATTAATAAGGCTGAGTGCTAGAGAATCGATGCTTTCGAACTGTGGTGCTGGAGAAGATTTTTGAGAATCCCTTGGATAGCAAGATGATCAAACCAGTTAATCCTAAAGGAAATCAACCCTGAATATTCATTGGAAGGACTGATGTTGAAGCTGAAGCTTCAATACTTTGGCTACCTGATGCAAAGAGCTGACTCACTGGGAAAGACCCTGATGCTGGCAAAGACTGAAGGCAAGAGGAGAAGGGGGTGACACAGAATGAGATGGTTGGATGGCATCACCAACTCCGTGGACATGAGTTTGAGCAAGCTCCAGGTGATAGTGAAAAATGGAAGCCTGGCATGCTGCAGTCCATGAGGTTGCAAAGAGTCAGACACAACTTAGAGATTAAACAACAACAACAATCTAGAAGGAGCTTAAGCTGTTTTAGAAACACCAAAAAGTCCAGTGTGAACAGGGTGAGAGTGGACACTAAGGGAGCAGGGGTGGTGGGAAAAGAACACAGGTGGGAGAGGGTGGTTGCCCCATCATATAGGACCACTTAGGTACAAATAAGCAGAAGCCACTGGAAGGATATGAGAAGAAGGTGGTTATTATCTGATTATAATTTTTTTTGTAGCTCACCTCAGCAGTTGTGTGGAGAAAGGTATGCAAGAAGAATAAAGAATAAATAAAGAAGACCCTGTAGAAAACAATGTGAGGGGGTTCAGGCAGAGATGATGCTGTACCTGAAGGAAAGATGGGAGGGAGAGGGATTTGAGCGAGATTCTAGAAGCATGCTGTTTCCAGTGTTTTAGCTTCAGCAACTGTGTTTACTGATGTGTGTTCTGAGATGGGGAAGACAGAGTGACAAGATAACATTCTGTTAAGTTTAAGATGCTGATAAACATCTAAGTGGATCTGCCAAATAGGCAACTGAATAAAAGTGTGTAGAGAAGGGTTAGGACTGGAGTCAGAAAGTTTAGAGTCACAGGTTAGGAGACACCAGAAGGTCTTAGAGATCTGGTCCTATCAAAAATGCCCTGGAGCATGCCGATCCCTGACAAATGGCCTTTGATATTTCGTCCTGGCAAACACATCCACACTTGGCACATATCCCTGGATTCAAACAGCCCACAACTGTATTTACACATAAAAATATTATCCTGTTTCACTGTCCAATAATTTCACTGTGGCTATATTGCCAATAAAAATCTTTCTGGTATCTATCTGGTAACAGCACATGGGGTTAGGCAGATGGATTGGGATCAGATCTTCCACAAGAGTGGGGTTTATAACAGCTCCATGTACTGAGAAGAGTCCTACAGTCAGAGAAATGCACAAAGGACAGGCTGAGGATGTGACCTCACAGTGCATGGTGCATTAATATATCCCTGGGCATGTAGCTGGATGTGGCTGGGTGGTTCCATAAGGGCAGAGTTTGAAAGAAGGAGCCTGGTCTAGCTGCTACAGAAGACAGGCCGCTAACCTGGTATAAATGTTCACAAAATGTCTTGCAGGCGTGAGAACTGGTGTGGCTTTCTAAGACATACTAGACGGGTGTAACAGCTTCCATGAGGGGAACACCAGGCCACTAATTAACTAATTAACCCATTTTCCATTTGAGGGGGCAGAGGCCAGGCAGATGGGAGTTGCTGCCAAAGAAACAACATCCTTCCTTCCCGTGCCTGGCAAAGTTGCTCAAGAGCTAAGGATGCCTTGTTTCTTTAAATAGCAAGGTTTTCTTAATGATTGGTGCAGTCACAGAAATTCACCAAAAGAATGGAGAGAAAGGATGAGCCCATGCTGGCAAGCATTTTTCGATGTGAAAGAAAGTCTAATTTGGGTTCATTTAAAAAAAAAAAAGCAAATTTAGCACAAAAGCAATGGATAGTTCCTAGAATATCCATTTTCAGGCATTCCATTTAGATATGAACCTTGCTGTATACCTTTCTCTAAACAACCTCACTGTTCCTCCCTTCAGAAAATAACTATAATGAAATCATAAACCTGGAGCACCTTGGTGTGCATATGGTCCTTGAGAGATCTTCCATAACTGAGGCCTCCAGGACACCACGGGGTATGAAGCCAGACGAATATAAACAGAATTCATCTACGAAGGTTTGCACGGATCCTGATCCACTTCTGGCAGAAGCCTGGGTGTGAAGCCACATTCACAGACAGGAAGTTCTATCCTACATCTGACCTCCATGTCTCACTTTTTCACATTTAATTAATTCTCTTTGTCCTACCCTAAATGAGAGCATTATTATCTTGACACCTTTATACATAATTAAAGATACTGAAAAACCTTATTACTTCAGACCCCACTGTGATCATTCCAACAAGGTCTGCACTGCAAAAATAATCAGATCAGCAAATGAACAAATAGGATTATAGGTATATCACTTCACCTGTCTGGGAAAATTAATTGTTCCTAAGCACTTGAGAAGCTATCAGTATAAATCTGTCTGAAGTGAAGGCTTTTCTACAAAATAAGCCCACCGTACACACTGTAGGTATGAGTGTCTGAACGGGGCATGAGCCCTTAAACCAGGGAGAGAGACTCTTTTAAGAGCTCTGGAGAATATTTCTTCAGGAAATCTGAGTTGGAGCTGGGAGGCTGGGGGCTACGAGGGCACTGAAGGCAATGAAAGTGCATGTACTGAAACATGTTCTAAAAATGACCCTTTTGTGGCTGTAAAATTACTTCTCTTTCTGTTATTTTCATCTCTATTTTGTCAGCTTCCTTCTTTGCCTTACAATTTCTCACTGACTGAAAGAGGGTCCTTAAACAGGGTATACCGATGAAAGACGCACAGTTGTTTGCATTTAATTTTTAAGCAATTATTTGCATCCTCCACTTGCAAGCCCTGTCTAAGCACATTTCAAATAGTGACTCATTTAATTTATATTCCTCAGTGAACTAACAGTACAGCTGAGGAGACATTTTATAGTAAAGGAAATTCATGGCAATACCCATGAGGGGAGCTTGATATGGCTTGGAGAGTCTGAGATCACACCTGAACGCATCCTAATGGAATTTTTCAGGTGAATACTTGAGGCCACTTGCGAAGCCAAGGGGTAGGGTTGGTGAGGCCAGAGACCCAGGGGAAGCAGCCTTGCACATCCTGGTGGCACGTGAGACTGTACTTTTTCTCTAGTTCATACACAAGCAGGGATGAGGGGCAGAGTGTGTCAGGTGGGCACCGACATTTTAAAAGGATGCTTAAGAAAGACCGCTGGGAGGAGGAAAGCTCAGAGCAAAGAGCAGGAGGATACAGGAAGCTCTGGGCAGAAGGAAGGATAGCTGCCTGCTATGAGGAGACAGTCAAGGGACTTTGAGGAGGAGCAGAGCTGGAGAGGGAGGCTCTGAATTTCTGTGAAGACTTGGACTCAACACAAGTCACTGGAGGGTGTGGACAGGAAATGGCTTCATCCACTCCTGATGTGCATTTTATAGCACTCATCTACCTGTTGTTCTGAAGCTTTCTGAAGAAGCAAGGGCAGGAGGAAGGAACAGTCAGGAGGCCATCCTCCTGCAGCAAACCCGGGGGGACACAGTGGGCTGGAACCAAAGGGACCAGAGCAGGTGGGAGCAGTCACATTTTGGGCACCACCCTAAAGCAGCATCAGCTCCATCTGCTGACAGACTTGATGTGGGACGTAAGTGTGGGGAAGGCTTGGAATTCTGACCAAGCAACTGGAAGGTCAGGCTTCCCTCAGCTGAGGTGGGAAACTATGGGAGAAGGGTGTTTCTCGGGTATGAAGGCCAGCTCGGGGGCAGCCCCGTGACTGCTGCCTCCCAGTGTTCACACCCTGTACCCTCCCTCTTCCAGTGTGGAGGCCCTGTAAGTTCCTTCTAACCAATAGAGTACAACAAAGGTGGCCAGATACGGGTGACTGTGGGCATGTGATTAAGCCCAGGAAACTCAACTGGACCTGTTAGAAGACTCCATCTTGTTGGCCCTGAAGAAGCAGGTCGCTGGGCTGTGAGCTGCCATGTGGTAGGAACATGAGGGCGGCCACCAGCTGACTGCCAACAAGAAGCAGAGGTCCTCAGTCCAGAGTTCCGGAAGGAACTGAATGCTGCCAGCCCTGGAGAAGATGACAAGCAGACATGCCCCAGGTGAGACACAGGTGAGATCACAGCTCCAACAACTGGATTAAAACCCAGCTAATCTGGGCCCAGAGTCCTGACCCACTGAGATAACAAATGTGTGTTGTGTTAGCTGTTAAATTGGTGGTAATACTGTTATGCAGCAACAGACAATAAGTATCTCAGGAGAAAGACTGACCTTGTATTGATCATATCTTGTTTGAAATATACAAGATCCAGGTGGAAATATGAGTATGCAACTTGATACAAGCGTCTGGATTCAGGAGAGAGTTCCAGGCTTGCTGTTTACAGGGAGGATCACCAGCTATGGATGGCGCTGAAAGCATGCCTTCTCCCTGTGTCTTCTGCATGGCTGTGTGCATCTATGTCCTCATCTCTTCTTACAGACACACCAGTCCTGCTGGACTAGGGCCAATCACACAACCTCATTTCAACTTAATCTCCTCCTTAATGACTCTATCTCTAAGGTCACATTCTGAAGTCCTGGGGTTTATGATTTCAACACACAAATTTGGGGCTGACATAACTCAGCCTACAACAACTGCCAAGGGCTCAGCTGAGGTCCAAGCCACCAGGAGCAAAGCCGCAGCCTGTGAGAAGAGACAACTCTGGCCCTGGGACGGGCCACCTCTCCCAGACGCACACTGAGAAGCCTTCTGCCCGTGTCAACCCCCGACTCGCACAATCTGTGAGCTCAAGCTAGCACTGAGTTTATATCCACTGAGCTCGAGGTCCTGATGACTTGGACCCCAGCAGGAGCAACTGCAATATAGTCAGGGAGGGGCCACGTGACATATCAACCTTTACATCCATCAGGCCCACTTGTTATGGTGGAGGGAAACTGCAAAGTGGTGACCAGTGATCTGAATCCAGGCACTGACTCCCCCAGGGTGGGCCCGGGATGGCCACTAAGCTCAGCGCCAGTGACCACTAGGATCCCCGTCTACCCAGATTTGCTGTCGGAGCGTCCCTGCCCTACACACTCAGCCAGCTCAGAGGACGCCTGGTGAGGAGGTGTCCTGCAGCGGTCTGTAGCGTGCACAGTACACGCTTCAGCAGCAGCCCCATCTCAGCAAGCGTGAGGCTTCCACGTAGGTTACTGGCTCTCCAGAGCGCACGCACATCGGGGAGCAGCCCTGAGTGCAAACAGCGAGGACACACTCAGGGACCAAGGACAGGCTCGGGGACCAGGGCGCCCACTCTGCAGGCCCCCAGAGAGTCCTGTGTTGTCTCCTGACCTTGATTTCTGAACACATGGGCTAGCCACAAGGCTTATTTGTCAAAGGGAACAGGCTCTTCATTCCAAGGGCTGGTTTTTACTGACATGAGTGGGCAGCAAGGCACAAGGGGAAATCCAGCCGAGGTTTATTTTTAACCTCACTAGCCTACTGGCATTTTTTAAAAAGGGAAATGGATCAAGCATTCTTCCCCTTTCCTCTCTCCTGCTCAGAAACATCTGGAGGATACACTGCTTCTACTCTGGTGCTCCCTCTTGGGGGAAAGTCTTAATTTTTACCATCTGCAATTGGCAAAACTGAGCTAGACCCACAGTGCCTCGTCTCCTCACTAGCTACTGCCTTCTTCCCGACTGGAGCAGGGCCACAGGCAGAAGCTGTGCATTCAGTGCCTCCCGGGGGCTCTCATCACTTCATTCCACACCCACAACTGCAGGTATGAGGCCACGGTTCAGCAGGGAGCACTGTGCTCTCCGGCCCCCCGGCCTCACCCACCGCCCTTCTTCCCCTTACTCTGTAGGCACAGGAGAACTTCTCCTTCTGCAGCACACTCATGTGTTCCATACTGCTGGTGGTTTCAGAGTGTCCAGTCCAAGACTGACTTACATCACAGAGTCAGGCCACCACCTGATCAAGACAAATTGATTTTTCTGGCTTCCTTGATGTCAAGGGAGACATATCACAATGATTAATAATTTACCTCCTAGATAAAAGCCTTTGTTGTCTTTGTTCCACAGGAAAGTCCAAGATTTTCTTGTCCCAGTTTCAAGCACTAACTGGGGAGGTGTGTGCTGAGAACTTGGATAAAATTCCATAGGAAAAGGTTCATGGCCGCCCTTCTCTCCATCTGTCCCCCAAAAGGAGCAGTGGAGGCAGTGACTGAGGCTACACACATCATGACAGAGGGGAACATGCTGTTTTAAGAATTCCTCCCTACTCTACCCACACTGGCGGCTCTGGCTTGGGAATGCCTGCTTTGTTTTATTTCACTGACAAGGTATTTACACTATGCTCCTCTTTTTCTTTTCTGATCAGTTTTTCCCAATGCTCCACTTCTTTTGCCACTCCCTTTACACCAGTTCCCCTTAAACAATCAGGCATATTACATCCCGTGCCGTTCTTCTAGAGTGTGGGGAGCTGGAGAGTCAGATAACACAATCCAGTGGGCACAGAGCTCAGAGGGCTGGAGTACAGCTGGGTGCTGCACCATCCTGCCCACTTCTTGGGCATGCTGTGGCTCAGGAAAACCGATGAAGCTGAACTAAGCAGTGACCCTTGCTTTAACTCTTGGAGAAACTATGTAAACAGATCAAGAAAATGAGAAGACAAAAGATACTAATATTTTCACACCATAAAATTTTACCTGTATCCTTGGAGGAGTGTCAAATGGGGTTTCTTGGAGAACTGAACAACATAGGGGACCTGTGCTATTTAGTATTTAGATGACATGTGAGCAGAGGCCTGAGTGCCTGCAGACCTTCACTCTGTGTGCACTCTGCACTCTGGGAAGGTAGTACACCAAGACCTTCTGAAAGGTCTTGTAGTGCCTTCTGAAAACGCAAAGAGGACCTGAGATGTTCTGCATGGCTATGTGCAACACGATTAGCCAGCGGGAAGCCGGGATTGATTTTAAGTAATTTGATTCTCAGGTCACAGGTCCTTGTCAAACTACAGCCTAGAAAAATAGTATATTGATTTTCTGTGACAAAAAAAGTTATGTCAATATAGAATTAGTCACATACTTGTAACACCTTCAGAGATGGAAAGAAACACATTTTGGTGTAGGTCCATCAGATGTGCATGTGGTCTCTTTATCACCTGCTCCTTCTGTTCTTTCTACCATCAGAGCAACACATCTAGTATTGTTAAATTATAGCTTGAGAAACTACTGTGTATGTAAACTGTGTATCAACATGTTTTCATCAAACCCTAGAGCCTCTTTATGCCCTTTATTACCTGTTCACACAACAATACAAGGCAGAATTCAAATCCTGGCTCGATTGTGTCCTACTTATATAACCTTGGACAAATCACTTCACCTCTATGTTCCTGTGTTGCTGCCTCTAAATTAGAAAAATATGATATGCCTCAAAAAATCAAACTACGGAATAAATAAGGTAACAAATGTGTAGCTAAGAACCATATTCAGCACCTGAGTAGCATCATATACCGGCTTGCTGTTATCACTATCTAATATGCGAAGATACTGAGAGTCACTCCACAGTTCAATTTCAATTCTGTCACAGAGAGGCTATGTGATCCAGCCATGGTCACACAGCCAGTTAGTGACAGAGACTGTGTGAAAGCACAATACTCTTTGTCCCAGTCCTATCTTCTTTCCATTGCGCTTGCAGACTTTGTGGGCAAATTCTGCTGGAGCTACATTGAAAGGTGATGCAGACTCCGATGGCATGACATCCCTATTCAGGGATGAGCCTCAGTCACCTGGCACACTGCAGTCATGCCCTCTTACACTTCTTCAAACACTCCGGCGGCTCCCAAGAGCTCTGGCAGAGTTCTGTCTTCCTAGAGCCTTCCTGCTAATCTGTGCAGTGACCTCCTTCCTCTCTGCAATCCCACTCAGCCCCCTACCCTTTCCCCACTTTAGTCTCTATCCTGTTTATTTAATGGATTTACCTAAAATTTTTAAGAAATGAACATTTCTATTTGACTTTTTACTGGTAATTTCTTTTAAGTCTGCATAAGAAGTTTATTCACTCCTTCTTCTTGTGCAAGAAGTGAGTCACTTGTAGCAAACTACAATAATATAACTACTTATGATATACTACAGAACAAGCACAAAGAAATATTATGAAAACTTCATGGTCAACATCGAAATCAGACTGATTATATTCTTTGCAGCCAAAGATGGAGAAACTCTATACAGTCAGCAAAAACAAGACCGGGAGCAGACTTTAGATCAGATCATGAACTCCTTATTGCCAAATTCAGACTGAAAATTGAAGAAAGTGGAGAAAACCACTAGACCATACAGTTATGACTTAAAGCAAATCCCTTATGACTATACAGTAGAAGTGAGGAATAGATTTAAAGGACTAGATCTCATAGACAGAATGCCTGATGAACTATGGATGGAGGTTTGTGACATTGTACAGGAGACAGAAATCAAGACCATCCCCTAGAAAAAGAAATGAAAAAAGCAAAATGGCTGTCTGAGGAGGCCTTACAAATAGCTGGGAAAAGCAAAGGAGAAAAGGAAAGATATACCCATTTGAATGCAGAGTTCCAAAGAATAGCAAGGAGAGATAAGAAAGCCTTCCTCAGCGATCAATGCAAAGAAATAGAGGAAAACAACAGAATGGGAAAGACTAGAGATCTTTTCAAAAAAATTATAGAGACACCAAGGGAAAATTTCATGCAAAGATGGGCTCAATAAAGGACAGAAACGGTAGGGACCTAACAGAAACAGAAGATATAAAGAAGAGGTGGCAAGAATACACAGAAGAACTGTACAAAAAAGTTCTTCATGACCCAGACAATCACAATGGTGTGATCACTCACGTAGAGCCAGACATCCTGGAATGGGAAGTCAAGTGGGCCTTAGGGAGCATCACTACGAACAAAGCTAGTGGAGGTGATGGAATTCCACTTGAGCTTTTTCAAATCCTAAAAGATAACGCTGTGAAAGTGTTGCACTCAATATGCCAGCAAATTTGGAAAACTCAGCAGTGGCCACTGGACTGGAAAAGGTCAGTTTTCGTTCCAATCCCAAAGAAAGGCAATGCCAAAGAATGCTCAAACTACCACACAATTGCACTCATCTCACACGCTAGTAAAGTAATGCTTAAAATTCTCCAAGCCAGGCTTCAGCAATATGTGAACCGTGAACTTCCAGATGTTCAAGCTGGATTTAGAAAAGGCAGAGGAACCAGAGATCAAATTGCCAATATCCGCTGGATCATCGAAAAAGCAAGAGAGTTCCAGAAAAAACATCTATTTCTGCTTCATTGACTATGCCAAAGCCTTTGACTGTGTGGATCACAAGAAACTGTGGAAAATTCTGAAAGAGATGAGAATACCAGACCACTTGAACTGCCTCTTGAGAAACCTGTATGCAGGTCAGGAAGCAACAGTTAAAACTGGACATGGAACAACAGACTGGTTCCAAATAGGAAAAGGAGTACATCAAGGCTGTATATTGTCACCCTGCTTATTTAACTTATATGCAGAGTACATCATGAGAAACGCTGGGCTGGAGGAAGCACAAGCTGGAATCAAGATTGCCAGGAGAAATATCAATAACCTCAGATATGCAGATGACACCACTCTTATGGCAGAAAGTGAAGAAGAACTAAAGAGCCTCTTGATGAAAGTGAAAAAGGAGAGTGAAAAAGTTGGCTCAAAGCTCAACATTCAGAAAACTAAGATCATGGCATCTGGTCCCATCACTTCATGGCAGATAGATGGGGAAACAATGGAAACAGTGGCTGACTTTATTTTTCTGGGCTCCAAAATCACTGCAGATGGTGACTGCAGCCATGAAATTAAAAGATGCTTACTCCTTGGAAGGAAAGTTATGACCAACCTAGACAGCATATTAAAAAGCAGAGACATTACTTTGCCAACAAAGGTCCGTCTAGTCAAGGCTATGGTTTTTCCAGTGGTCATGTATGGATGTGAGAGTTGGACAGTGAAGAAAGCTGAGCGCCGAAGAATTAATGCTTTTGAACTGTGGTGTTGGAGAAGACTCTTGAGAGTCCCTTGGACTGTAAGGAGATCCAATCAATCCATCCTAAAAGAGATCAATCCTGGGTGTTCATTGGAAGGACTGATGTTGAAGCTGAAACTCCAATACTTTGGCCACCTGATGGGAAGAGCTGACTCATTGGAAAAGACCATGATGCTGGGAAAGATTGAGGGCAGGAGAAGAAGGGGATGACAGGGGATGAGATGGCTGGATGGTATCACCGACTCGATGGACATGGGTTTGGGTGGACTTAGGGAGTTAGTGATGAACAGGGAGGCCTGGTGTGCTGCGGTTCATGGTGTCACAAAGAGTCGGACATGATTGAGTAACTGAACTGAAATACAAACAACAAACTAGGAACAAAATGGAACTTCATTAATATGATAAAGGACATCTATAGAAAACCAAGAGCTAACATCATATTTACTGTCATGATGGAATTATCTCCCCATATGGTCGAGAACAAGTCTGGGAAATCTGCTCTCAAGCCCTTCTACTCATTTTACTGTAGGTATTAACTTGAGCTAGGAGAAAATAAAATAAATATAAGGTAAACAGACTGGGAAGGAAGAGCACAACTTTAATCATAGGTGACTGTCAACAAAAATAATTGCTAAGAATTCCTTTAAAACCATTCTCAAATGAATAAATAATTTTACAAGGTCACAGGGTAGAAGATTAATACTTGAAAATGACTTGCAATTCTACATGTTAGCAATGAACAACTAGAATAAGTCTGTTTTAATGCTACTGACAATAATATCCAAACAGTGAAATATTTAAGGATACATTAACAAAAATGTGTAAAAACTGCACACTAGAAACTATCCAACATTGCTATAAAAAGTAAAGGTGAGTTAAATAAAGAATAATACAGGTCGAAAGACTCAGTATTTCACACATGTGTATTCTGTGCATCTGACTCAATCATAGGCAAAGATATCATGAGTAGAATACAAGAGAATAAATTATAAAGTATTAAAGTTGATAAGTTGGACTACATCAAAATTTAAAACCTCTGCATTATTAAAACAATGAAATCACGAGCACAGATTTGGAGAAAATATTTATAATAAAAATACCAGACTTAACAGAAAACGCAAGAGATTTGATCAAACATTTCAACCCAAGCAGACACAGGATGGTGAGAAGCGTGTGAAGATGATCCACACTGTCACTGCTGCTGCTGCTGCTGCTAAGTCGCTTCAGTCGTGTCCAACTCCGTGCAACACCATAGATGGCAGCCCACCAAGCTCCGCCGTCCTCGGGATTCTCCAGGCAAGAATACTGGAGTGGGTTGCCATTTCCTTCTCCAGTGCATGAAAGGGAAAAGTGAAAGTGAAATCGCTCAGTCGTGTCCGATTGTTAGCAACCCCATGGACTGTAGCCTACCAGGCTCCTCCATCCATGGGATTTTCCAGGCAAGAGTACTGGAGTGGGGTGCCATTGCCTTCTCCGCCACACTGTCACTAGAAAAAGGCAAATTTAAACCACCAGGAGATACCACTTATTAGAGAATCCATCAGCTGAACCAACACACAAAATCCTGACGATCCAAGGGCAGGCTGGGATGTGGAGCTACTGGAATTCGCACATATTGGAATGCAGACGGTGCAGTCGCCTTGGGGAGCAGTTCGGAATTTTCTTATAAAACTAAACAGGCCCAAAATGGAAACCACCCAATCATCTGTCAAGTTGTGAATGTATGAACAAGCTAATACATATCTATCTATACAGTGGAATACAAGTCACTGACTGAAACAAACAACAAACTACTTATAACATGCAACAGCATGGGTGGACTGTAATACATTTACATAAGTGAAAGAAGCAAGAAACAAAAGATCACACCCTATGTATAACTTATTTATATAAGATTCTTGTTGTTGTTGTTCAGTCACTAAATCATGTCTGACCCCATGGACTGCAGCACACCAGGCTTCCCTGTCCTAGTGTTCACCCAAATTCATGTCCATTAAATTGGTGGTATGTGAAGTCAAGTGGGCCTTAGAAAGCATCACCATGAACAAAGCTAGTGGAGGTGATGGAATTCCAGTTGAGCTATTTCAAATCCTCAAAGGTGATGCTGTGAAAGTGCTGCACTCAATATGCCAGCAAATTTGGAAAACTCAGCAGTGGCCACTGGACTGGAAAAGGTCAGTTTTCGTTCCAATCCCAAAGAAAGGCAATGCCAAAGAATGCTCAAACTACCGCACAATTGCACTCATCTCACATGCTAGTAAAGTAATGCTCAAAATTCTCCAAGCCAGGCTTCAGCAATACATGAACTGTGAACTTCCAGATGTTCAAGCTGGTTTTAGAAAAGGCAGAGGAACCAGAGATCAAATTGCCAATATCTGCTGGATCATCGAAAAAGCAAGAGAATTCCATAAAAACATCTATTTCTGCTTTATTGACTATGCCAAAGCCTTTGACTGTGTGGATCACAATAAACTGTGGAAAATTCTGAAAGAGATGAGAATACCAGACCATCTGACCTGTCTCTTGAGAAACCTGTATGCAGGTCAGGAAGCAACAGTTAGAACTGGACATGGAACAACAGACTGGTTCCAAATAGGAAAAGGAGTACGTCAAGGCTGTATATTGTCACCCTGCTTATTTAACTTATATGCAGAGTACATCATGAGAAACGCTGGGCTGGAAGAAACACAAGCTGGAATCAAGATTGCCGGGAGAAATATCAATAACCTCAGATATGCGGATGACACCACTCTTATGGCAGAAAGTGAAGAAGAACTAAAGAGCCTCTTGATGAAGGTGAAAAGAGGAGAGTGAAAAAGTTGGCTTAAAGCTCAACATTCAGAAAACTAAGATCATGGCATCTGATCCCATCACTTCATGGGAAACAGATGGGGAAACAGTGGAAACAGTGTCAGACTTTATTTTTTTGGGCTCCAGAATCACTGCTGATGGTGACTGCAGCCATGAAATTAAAAGACGCTTACTCCTTGGAAGGAAGGTTATGGCCAACCTAGATAGCATATTTAAAAGCAGAGACATTACTTTGCCAACAAAAGTCCGTCTAGTCAAGGCTATGGTTTTTCCAGTGGTCATGTATGGATGTGAGAGTTGGACGGTGAAGAAAGCTGAGTGCCGCAGAATTGATGCTTTTGAACTGTGGTGTTGGAGAAGACTCTTGAGAGTCCCTTGGACTGCAAGGAGATCCAATCAATCCATCCTAAAAGAGATCAATCCTGGGTGTTCATTGGAAGGTCTGATGTTGAAGCTGAAACTCCAATACTTTGGCCACCTCATGCGAAGGGTTGACTCATTGGAAAAGACCCTGATGCTGGGAAGGATTGGGGGCAAGAGGAGAAGGGGATGACAGAGGATGAGATGGTTGGATGGCATCACTGACTCGATGGACATGGGTTTGGGTGGACTCCAGGAGTTGGTGATGGACAGGGAGGCCTGGCGTGGTGCAATTCATGGGGTCGCAAATTGTCGGACACGACTGAGCGACTGAACTGAACTGAAATTGGTGATACCATCCAACCATCTCATCCTCTGTCATCCCCTTCTCCTTTTGCTTTCAATCTTCCCCAGCATCAGGGTCTTTGCCAATGAGGTGGCTCTTGGCATCAGGTGGCCAAAGTATTGGAGCTTCAGCATCAGTTCTTCCAGTGAGTTTTCAGGGTTGATTTCCTTTAGGATTGACTAGTTTTATCTCCTTACAGTCCAAGGGACTCTCAAGAGTTTTCTCCAGCACCACAGTTCAAAAGAATCAATTCTTTGGCATTCAGCCTTCTTAACGATCCAACTCTCACATCCGTAAATGACACTGGAAAAATCATAGCTTTGACTATACAGACTTTTGTTGGCAAAGTGATGCCTTTGCTTTTTAAAACATTGTCTAGGTTTGTCATAGCCTTCCTTCCAAGAAGCAAGCATCTTCTAATCTCATGGCTGCGGTCACCATTTGCAGTGATTTTGGAGCCCAAGGAAAGAAAATCTGTCATTGCCTCCACTTTTTCCGCATTTGCCATGAAGTGATGGAACTGGATGTCATTATCTTCGTTTTTTGAATGCTGAGTTTTAAGCCAGATTTTTCACTCTCCTGTTTCATCCTCATCAAAAGGCTCTTTAGTTTTCCTATTTGCTTTCTGCCATTAGGGTGGTACTATCTGCATATTTGAGGTTGCTGATATTTCTCCCTGCAATCTTGATTCCAGCTTGTAACTCATCCAGCCCAGCGTTTCACATGATGCACTCTACATAGAAGTTAAATAAACAGGATGACAATATATAGCCTTTTTGTATTCCTTTTCCAATTTTGAACCAGTCCATTGTTTCAGGTGAGCTCCTAACTGTTGCTTCTTGATCTGCAAACAGGTTTCTCAGGAGACAGGTAAGATGGTCTGGTATTCCCATCTCTTTAAGAATCTTTCACAGTTTGTTGTGATCCACACAGTCAAAGGCTTTCGAGTAGTCAATGAAACAGAAGTAGATTTTTTTTTGGAATTCCCTTGCTTTCTCTATGATCCAAAGAATGCTGGCAATTTGATCTCTGATTCCTATGCCTTTCCTAAACCTAGCTTGTATATGTGGAAGTTCTCAATTCAAGTACGGCTTAAGTCTAGCTTGAAGGATTTTGAGCATAACCTTACTAGCATAGGAAGTGAGCACAATTATCTGGTAGTCTGAATATTTTTCAGCACTGCCCTTCTTTGGGAGTGGGATGAAAACTGACCTTTTTCAGTCCTGTGATCACTGCTGGGTTTTCCAAATTTGCTGACATACTGAATTCAGCACTTTAACACCATCATCTTTTAGCATTTCATATAGCGCAGCAGGAATTCTATCACTTCCACTAGTTTTATTGGTAGTAATGCTTCCTAAGGCAAATTCCAGCTGAAGCCAAACTCATTTAAATGACAGACAGTAAACGTGCGGTGACCAGGGGCCAGGAAGGCACAGAGGATGGAAGAAGTGCAGAGGAGCACACGGCACCCTGAGGTAGATCTTGACAGGACTGGAATCCCAAAGTTCTGTCGTATGTAAACTACAACCCAATAAAATTGAAATCTAAGATTTCAGAGTAGGTCTGAGAGCTCTCAGGAGCAGAGAATTCTCATTCCTAGTGCTGGCACTCCCTGGGTGTTGCACATATGGTAAAGCACCATTGCTCACAGCAGGAGAAATCCATGGTATTATCCCATTCATGCCATAAAGAAGCAAACTGAGGCACAGTGAGAACAGAGGTCGTCCAGGGCCACTGGGCAGGACTCAGAGATTTTGTCAGTTGGGCTCTGACACCAGCTCTCAACAGAGCTGAACTGGGGTGACTTTCTGCCGGTGTTTATAGAAGCAGAAAGGTAGAAGCTCAGGTGGGATGTTACCCCCAGGTTTCTGTAAGAACATTAATGTGTATGTATGTGTATATGCACACATATATGTGTATATTACAGAAATACACATGCTACTAGCTCTCTGAGTCAGGCCACCAACATTCAAGCCACGTAAAGAATTCTGTGAAGCAAATCTATGCCACCAACTACTCAATTTGGTAGGTGAATCTTCCAGATCTCCTTAATTTAAGCTCTGCCTCTAGCTGCATAGATATAGAAACCTAGAATTTACACATTCCGTTAGGATAAAGTATAACCCTGTCACTCTGCATTTTTGAAAATGCGTCTCCTTGACAAAATTGCCCTCCACAGTCATTCAGAAAGTTCACGTCAGCCATTCTGACCATAAACAATTGTTAGTATGAAGAATTTGGCAAAATGACTAACAAAATACATAATACAGATAACTGATAATTCTTATTAAAGTTATATTTGCTGAATTTTTAATGAAAAATTTAGAAATATGCCAAAGCTGAACACATAGTACAATGAACCTGCAGAGGCCTATTTCTCAAACTGATCACTGCCCCAAATGTGGCCACATTTATTTAAGCTACCCTCCTTTTTTTTCTTTCTTTTTTGATGCATTTTAAAGCAAATCAGAGACATCATCATTTAATTCCTAAACATTTTCCTATGCATCTCTTAAAAAGACTGTTTAACATAAACACAATGTTATTTTTATACCTAACAAAATTAACAATTCCTTGTTAAGATCTAGCATACAATCCACATTCTTATTTCAAAAGTGATTTCAATAAGCTATTTTTAAGACTTTTCTTTTTTTCAAACTAAGGTTGAATAACACCCATGGCAGAGAAGGCAATGGCAAGCCACTCCAGTACTCTTGCCTGGAAAATCCCATGGACGGAGGAGCCTGGTAGGCTGCAGTCCATGGGGTCGCAAAGAGTTGGACATGACTGAGCGACTTCACTTTCACTTTTCACTTTCATGCATTGGAGAAGGAAATGGCAACCCACTCCAGTGTTCTTGCCTGGAGAATCCCAGGGACGGGAGAGCCTGGCGGGCTGCCGTCTATGGGGTTGCACAGAGTTGGACACGACTGAAGCGACTTAGCAGCAGCAGCAACACCCATGGAGTAATAGGTAGACATGGTTCTCTGGTACATTCTAACTTAGACCAACACCTCCTTTTCACCCTTCTTTTCATGGCCCTGATGTGTTAAAGGAACCAGATGAGCTGCCAGAAAAACCTCACATTCTAGATCTGTCTCCTCATGATATACTTTAGCTGTCCCTTGACCTCACATTCTCGTGAACTGGAAGTCACTCAGAGGCCCGAGTCAGATTCAGTTGCACCATCTTGCCCAGAGAAATCTGTTCCTGGTGCTGTATGCTTTCAGGGACCTCATAAGGAGCTGTAGGGCCTGACTATCCCCAACCTGTCATCTAAATATTGAATCAGTTGGGAAACCTCTGAGCCAAACATTCCTGCTCAAGTGAGGAGCCGCACCACTGAGAGTCTAGGTCCTAAGTGTCTCCTGTCAGCTCCCAGCAGGACTGCCAGTCCTGGCAGCAGCAAATGCCCCCTCCCCTCACCAACCCAGCAGGACCAGGCCCTGTCTTTGGCCAGAGATCCACATGACTTTACATGCTGCCTTTCACGCTTTTTTTACACAGAGCTCTTCATCCAAGAGGGCACCACTTATCCTAATGAGCAGGAGAAAAGACAAGCTGGATAATAATCATTTCTAATTGGATTACAGATCCATCGGATTGATTCATTATTTCTGCCCACGGCTGTCAATGTTTCACATGGCACCCCTGTTAAACTAATATCCTAACTGCTTGTAGTGCTGTAGCTGTCAGATTAACTTCGTCCCAAACTGGCAGCCTCAGTCCTCTCCCCCTGAAATCAGCTGGAGGATTTATAAGTGAAAGTGTGTGTAACCCTGCCTATCCTCTCCTCCATCTGGGAATCCATTCCACGGCCTCCTCCCACCCACACCTTGAGTTTGCATCAATGGAAACCCTCGTCTCTCTGATCCCTGTGAATGGCAGGCTTTCAGGCTTTCACCAGTCAGAAGACAGCAAAAGTGTTGTCATTCAGACTAAAGTGTTAGGGACTGATTGGGCTGTTTCTTTATCAGGGAAGAAGGCACAAATGAATGATATTAAGCAACCAATTTTCAGTCATCCATAATTCACTGCTGAAGGTGGGTTTGGTGGCGGGACTGCCTGTCATGCACCCAGTGGCCATCTTCCCTTCTCCTTTGCTCATAAAGCAAGTGGTTTATACGGGGCAGCAAAGTGCTCAACTCAAAGACTACATTCCTCACCTCCTAGGGGTGGTGTCAGCCACAGTTTCTGGTTGGCCCGTGCTAGCACCTTCTTCAGCCTGATGAACCATCACAATTATCAGTAATACTTTACATGGCTCTCTCAAATGTGCTCTTAGTCTGACAAAGCGTACGGTCACCCTAGGTAGCAGTGACCCCAGAGGTGTTAAGAGGAAGTCATCTGGGAAGCAGCTTCTGGAAGGCTCATTAAAGGTGTCGCGTTCAACTTCCATCACAGCTAGCGCCTAGATTTCCTCCACTGCTGTCCTTCTTCCCTCTCACCACCTGGTATCTTGGAGGAGTGCCCTCTGTGTGCCAAGCCTCCCTCCTCCCGCCCACAGGCCCTGTATGTTGCACTCCCACACTGGGGAAGCACTGTGAGCTCCCAGAGCACAGATGAGCCTTCTCAGACTGACTTCTTTCTATTCATTCTGCTGTAAAATTTCTATTAATATAATGAGCAGGAATTTTAAAATTTTCTCTATTTTTGGCTGTGCTGGGTCTTCGTTGCTGCATGCAGGCTTTTTCTAGCTGTGGCAAGCAGGGGTTACTCTTCATTGCGGTGCACAGGCTTCTTCTTACAGTGGCTTCTCTTGTTGTAGAGCACAGGCTCTAGGCCGTGTGAGATGCAGTAGTTGCAGCACGTAGGCTTGGCAGTTGCAGCTCCTGGGCTCTAGCGCACTGGATCAATAGTTGCAGCACTCGGGCTTAATAGCTCTGTAGCATGTGGGATCTTCCTGGACCAGGGATTGAACTTGCATGCCTTACAGTGACAGGTGGATTCTTATCCACTGTGCCACCAGAAAGTCTGAGAAGGGACTGTTTTAACTGGTAAAATTATATGTTTCTTTTCTAGCAGGTCATTTTAACTTGTCTCTCTACATCCTCCTTTCTTGAAGCGTATTCAGCATTCGGTAATTTTGCTCAACTCTTCAGTCTGAATATCTCTCTGTTTTCAATAGTTAAGAAACTGCTCTGCATAAATTCCTTTTGTGTCTTCCTCTTCTTTTGCCAACAAAAGGTCCATCTAGTCAAAGCTATGGTTTTTCCAGTAGTCACGTATGGATGTGAGAGTTGGATCATAAAGTAAGCTGAGCACTGAAGAATTGATGCTTTTGAACTGTGGTTTTAGAGAAGACTCTTGAGAGTCCCTTGGACTGAAAAGAGATCAAACCAGTCAATCCTAAAGGAAATTAATCCCTAATATTCATTAGAAGGAATGAAGCTGAAGCTCCAATACTTTGGCCACCTGATGCGAAGAGCCAACTTATTAGAAAAGACCCTGATGCTGGGAAGGCTTGAAGGCAGGAGGAGAAGGGGATGATAGAGGTCGAGATGGTTGGATGGCATCACCGACTCAGTGGACATGAGTTTGAGCAGCTCCAGGAGATGCTGAGGGACAGGGAAGCCTGACGTGCTGCAGTCTATGGGCTCACAAGTGTCTGACACCACTGAGCGACTGAACAATAACAACCTCTTTTGCATCTTCTTCTTATTAGGTTGTGTCCTTTACCGTTTTACATTTCAATACTTGAAGCTAATCACCTTCTTCCTTCAGGAACATGCATATCTCTCTCTAGTCTCTGCCTTCAGGAAACCAGTCCAGTCTCAGGGTCATAATCTGTGATCAACAGGCCAAGCAAGTCTATGGACAAGGCCTCTTCAACCAGCACTGTGGCTACTTTTTAGTTGGTAGCTTGGATTCGTTCATGTCTGCACAGTTCTCACCCCTCCCTGCTGTCCTGTACCTGTAGGCTTTGCAGATCTGAAGTGTCTGCCTGCCCCCATCAACTGGGTGGGGCCCAGCACTAGCCAGGCAACAGCACAGCCAGCAGGGAAAGGGCTCTGCCAAAAACACGAGCCCACAAAAGAGAGACCTGACTGGCTGGTGAGGAAAGCGTCCCAGTTAGCTGAGTCCTGAGAAGTGAAGACCCAGGTGAAGAAGGGATAAGCTCTCTCCACGTGAGCAGTGGTACGCACTCCCTGGAATGGGGAGAGGATGAGCTAGTCAGTGAGCAGGAACTTAAGAGTGTGAGGAAGGCAGTGGTAGATGGCAAAGGAAGTCTGTGACGGCTCCGCCTGGGGAGACACCTCATCAGATACATCACCATTTAGGTAGCAGAGTGGAGAATGGCTGCAGGGAGGGGAAGACCAGGGGGCACAGAGACTACTTCTGTGTTCATTATAGTAACCCAGGAAGAAAGGACGAGGCTTTGAACTAGAGAGAGGGCACTGGGCGTGGAGAGGTCAAGTTGGGTCTAGGGTAAAAATTAACCACTTGGTGAATGCATCCAGTCTCTGGGCTTCACATCTGTTGACAGGTCTCAGTTCTATTCAATGACCTTGGTCTCTCTTGGGAGATTCAAGCCTGAACTTCCAGAAGCATCCCAAACACAATTTACCTGAAGCTAAACTACTATAGCCCTGTTGAACCCTGGACCATTGCCTGGCACCATGATTTGTGCTACTGTAGTGGTACCCTTGTGGTTCTCCAGACTCAACAACAAGGTTAATGCAGGACTAGTTACACAGAACATCACAAAGGATTTTGCCAGAACGAGGATGGTTTCATTGGCTAAGGGCAGCTACTTACAGGCAGCTACAGGGGCTATGACCTCATCCAGATGATTAACTTCAACGCCTCCTTCTCATCTGGCTCTCGCCCCCAAGTTCAGTGAGGGATTGTGCCACTTAAATGCCTCCTTCTTCCACTACACCGTCCTCCATTCCCTGAACTTCACCATTTCCTCCTGGGTTGGGGTAGGTTATCTCACCTCTTAACCATTCAAATCATCTCCTAAGAATCTTTCCTCTTCATCCCTGTTTACTCACTCATGCAGCTTGGATTGAGAACCTACTGTGTGCCTGGAGGTCCACACTTGTCCCGCTGCACTTGGGAGTCCACTGGGATGCGAACAATCCCCGTGGGGGCGCCCAGGTTGTCTCACTTACAGATGAAGGAACTCAAGAGCTCAAGATCACTAAGGGAGGCCCTGGTCACACACAGAGTATGGACACACAGAACACAAACCCAGGTGCTTTATAACTGCAGGCCGCACGTGCTTCTTCCACGTCCTAATGAGAACACTGCCATCCCCATCTTGCTGTGAGACTCACGGGCTTTCCAGAGAGCCCATGGACCCATAACAGGTCCCAATTTCTCGCTCTGATGGTGCATGGAGTCCTCCAAGCCACCCCCTCCTCACAGACAGAGGAGATCGTAGGTCCATCCAGAAGGTCCCCCTGTCCTGAGTGTGCTCGCGTCTCCACACTGCTGCTGAGCACTCTTCCCTGCCTGGCTCTCTGCTGGTCTAATCCTACTCCTCCTTCACAGGGCAGTTAAACCTTCTCTCTCCACTCTGTGAGGCGTCCACCACCCCAAGCTCCCCCTTTGCTACCCCAGTGACTGGACCTTCTCGAGTTCCTCTTACCTCCGGCCTTGTCTGGTCCTCAGCCAGTGTGGTGGACATGAAGCTGTGCCCCCAGATGCCCCTTCCGGGAAGGAGTAGGGCCAGCAGGCAGCTCTAGCTGGCCATTCCATCTAAGGCAGGGCATGAGGCAGTCTGGGTCCTCGTTCCCCACTTCCTGCTTCCCAAGTGCTGAGATTCACACCCTGCACTCGAGAGGCCGTCTCAGCATTGGCCTACAGAGAACTCAATATGGACGCTCGTGAACAGGCACGTAGACTCCTGGGCAGGCCTGTAACACTCACACAGCTCCTCACACGCAGCACCTTCCTCTCTGTGCTCACAATTGTATCTGAATGATGAATGAGGCTCAAGATAGACCCTGTTGTTGCTGTTCAGTTGCTAAGTCGTGTGCAACTCTGCGACCCCATGGACTGCAGCATACCAGGCTTCCCTGTCCTTCCCTATCTCTCAGAGTTTGCTGCCTTCTACTCTTGAGCAGAGGCAAGAAACTCTATTCTTCAGTGAATATACTAGTACTATTCTCCAGATGTTTGCATCCCCCACTTCAAAATTCACATGTTGAATCCTACCCTCAAAGTGATGATATTAGCAGGTGGGGCCTTTGGGGGATGATTAGACTGTCAGGATGGGATTAGTGTCCTTATAGAAGAGACACCAGAGAGCTCTCTCACCCCTTCCTCCTGGTGAGGACACAGTGAGAAGACGCCGTCTATGAGCCAGGAGGCAGGTCGTCACCAGACATTGAATCTGACAGCACCTTGATCTTGGACTTCCAGCCTCCAGAAATGGGAGAAACTCACATCTGTTGTTTATAAGCCACCCAGGTACAACAAATATTCTGCTATGGCTTCCTGAAAGGACCACGACAATAAGCAAATATGAATAATAATTTGTGATTAGCTATTCAATGCCCCAGAGAGACGACAGAGGAACTTGGCATGCTGCAGTCCATGGGGTCTCAAAGAGTCGGACACAACTTAGTGACTGAACAACAACAAACTCAATGCCCTTCCTTACAGATTCAGCTCTATTTGAGTGTGGACAAATACAAAACATCATAAAATATCAAGCATCAGCAGTATGTGCATACTTAGCTAAAAATTAAAATAATAGTGAGTGCCTTCTATTTCACACCCACATCCCTGTCCTCCTGCCACAGTCCACACTTTTAGAATTTCTATTTGGGGTTAACTGGAACTGTTAGCACTCCAAGGACTAAATTCAGGAAGCCACTGGGGATGTATCACAGGCAGAGTTTAGGGACAACTGAATGGTTTCTGTGACTCTGTTACAGGTCTCAGCCTACCAACACAGTTCTCAATTAGTTTGCCAAGAATTCTGAGTTAGCTCAGAAATCTGCATCACTGTCGCCATCAATGGCAACTTTGTGGTAGCATGGCCCAGCTCATGTGAACGTTCTGAAGCCATGAGAATGCTAAGGACTCAGCTGTCTGGTGACCTGGCTGTCTTCTGACACAGTATCTGAATCAGAATTCGAATCGGTCTGAACAAACTTATCTACTAACATCCCTGGAGCCTGTGCTCTAAAAGTCGAGGCCCATTTCTCCCGACCATCCCTGCTCTGAGCCATAAAAATCATGTCAAAATCACACCAAGGGCAGAAAAAGAATGTCCTCAAAAGCCACATTAACATTTCCTGCCTTTATTTTTAAGAAAAGAAATAATGTCATCTCTAAATTTTTCTACAATAAACACAAAGGATTTGGGCAGGTTTTAGGACAAGGAGGCTGAAAGCTCTTTTGCCTGACCCCTGATGAGTCAACAGGCTGCTGACTTCCCCCGAGGAAATCACTGTTCAGGACTGAAGAGTGCAGGAGAGACTGGACACCGCAGGAGAAAGAGGGGAATAAAGAGCTCCCTGTCAGTGGTAAATGTCAAGCGTGAAGGTTCTGCCGTGAAGCAGGCTTTGTCTCTGAGAAGGCTGGTGTGTCACTAGGAGACCAGGGTGCCAGTTGAGGCCAGGCATCTTACAAGCTTGCATCACCACTGCTATGACCCCAACACCGTGTGGCTGGCTCGAAACAAAGTGAAGAGGAGAAGCTCAGTAGTAGTAAGAAGAGTGAGGGTTAAGAAGAAAAAGATTCAGAGAAGCCCTGCCTTCCTCCTCACTCCCAGCGTCTCACTCTCCTTTCCCTTCTCAACTCCAACTGTACTATGGGGCTTGGCCCCTGCTCTCACAGGGGTGTCCACGGGGAACTGCGGAGCCGCCAAGGCCAGGCAGCTGTGCTCCAGATTCTGCCTGCAGCAGCCGTTCTGCAGGGAGTGGAGTCAAGGAGGAGCAGTCTGATCTTTCCACTTCTTCCATTTGCTAGAGGGGCAGGGAAAGCAAAAGGAAAAGTGTGCCGTGGACCAGGGGGCACTGTCACAGGGCACAGGGAACTAAGATGCCCTCGGGGTCACACAGCCGGCAGGGCTGCAGACTTGCTCTGGGATGTGCAGGGCTGACATGAGCAAAGATAGATCGATCCTGGGTGGCCTGTCTCTCCTGCAAGGTGGTCATGGTCTGCATATTAACACACAGCCCCAGACACTGCGGCCGACAGAATGGACAGCAGCATTTGGGTCTAAGAACACTGAGAGCTAGAATTAATTGCCAGTTTAGAGGCAGCTACATGGAATGCAAAATGGTACAGCCTCTTGGAAGTCTTACCATATGACCCAGCAACTGCATTCCTTGTTAGGAGCCAAGAACTAATGTCCACATAAAAACCTGCACTGTGATATTTGCAGGAGCTCTATTCATAATGGCCCAAGCTTGGAAGCAACCAAGATATCCTTCAGTAGGTGAATGGATAAATAAACTGTGGTTCATCCAGACAATGGGGTATTACTCAGAACAATAAAGAAATGAGCTATCAAGCCATGAAAAGACACAGATTAGCTTTAAATGCATGTTACTAAGTCAAAGAAGCCTGTCTCAAAAGGTTACATGTATGATTCGAACTCTATAACATTCTGGGAAAAGAAAAACTACAGAGATAGTAAAAAGATCAGTGCTTCGGGAGGTAGGAAGGGCTGAACAGGTAGAGCACAGAGGATTTTTACAGTATGATATGACAAGGATGGGTACATGTCATTACACATCTATCCAAACCCATACTGAATGTACACACCGAGAGTGAACCCTGATGCAAACTGCGGCGTCTGGTTGATGACAATGCGTCAGTGTGGGGTTGGCAATGTAATCAACATACCATCTAGTGAGGGGTGCTGGTAGCAAGGGAAGACTGTGAGAGAGGGAGGGATACATGGGTAACGTCTGTACCTTCCCCTCAATTTTTCTGTGAACCTAAAACTTCTCTAAAAAATAAAGTCTTAAGAAAAATAAAAGAAACTACATTGGACCCAACTGTACCAAGCAAAGATTGTAGGGCTGATACCTAACTCCAACTGTTCCCAAGTCTAACGTACATTACCTCGGAAACCAAAATCTGTAATCAGCCTGGTTTTCACTGGTTACAAGAATGTTCTGATGTATCAGCAAAACTAGAGAAAACTTTCTGGCATTTCTTTTTGAGAAAAACACAGAGTATTAAAGTCAAATCTTGATTTCATCTTAACATAGTTTAGATACCAATAAAAGCAGTATTTAAGTATCTTATTTAAGTGGATCCTTCTAATCTATAGAGATTTTCACCCATAGCTCACATAGTATGTCTTCCTGGAAGATATGATTTGTATGCAGTCATTTCTAACTTAAATGTGACCAAGCCAATGTTGGTACCATGATTACATGCTTTGATAGAATGTCAACAACTCAAAATAATTCACTAGGCATGCAACCAAATGTTTAGCTTACAGACCCAAATCACTCCCATACATACTTTAATAGGTATTCCAATTAATTCCACATGGTGAAACTAAATTCACATTTGGTAACAAGAGACTTCCTCTGAAGAAACTTGAGGTATACTTAGCATGGAGTGATCTGACAACAGCAAGCTGGGATGATTTTAACCAGTTTTTCTTTGGATAACTGTTGGATTTGCATTTCATATTTGTTTGTAACTGAAAAAAAGAGCAAACTGAAAAACAAGAGATATTATATTTAATTCTACTCCACAATATTCTTTAAAAGCCATTTAAGAAGAAAAGGTAGAAGAAATAAATTGAGGACAGAAACAGAGGTGATGAGAGGAAGAGGAATAAAAAGAGGAAGTGAAAGAAAGCACAGGCTCCAGAAACTTGGCGACAAATGCTATTTCACTATTCTGCTGTTTCCTTGGGCATCACTATCAGAGTGACTTACCGTCTATCACCCTGGACCTTTAAAGAAGCCCATTAGTCACCATCTAACAAAGCTCCCCACTTCCTATAGCAGCGTTGGGATGTTCTGCTCTGCAATACCCTCATCAGTAGGAAAATTATATTCTCAGAAGCTGCTTAGACGAAGAACTCTGTTACTTCATCTACCAGGTAAGGAGTTGAGGTTGAATTCTGACACCCAGGAACTAAAAGATTCCTTAGTCATGTTTTAAGAAAATACAGAGCTTATTTCTAAGCAGCCTTTCAATTACTTCCTAAGGGTCACCTGCAGCACTGTGTACTAGAGAACACTGTTCTGTAAACAGTTTTTTAACTTAGCAAACTCTTTGATTGTGGTTGTGTGCCTGCGTGCTCAGTTGCTACAGTTGCCTCCGACTCTTTGTGACCCTATGGACTACAGCCTGCCAGGCTCCTCTATCCATGGGATTCTCCAGGAAGAATACTGGAGTGGGCTGCCGTGCCCTCTCTTTCAGAGGATCTCCCCAACCCAAGGATCAAACCCTCGACTCTTACATCTCCTGCACTGCAGGCAGATTCTTGACCCACTGAGTCACCTGGGAAGCCCTGAATGCATGTAATAAACTCAGTTTAGCCTCAATCTCTGTTACTGCAAATTCTGAATTAGTGTACTGAGAATCTCAACTTCTACAACATAGTAAGTAACCACCACGGCTCACGGGTAACCTGCAGTATTTGTGTGCACAGAGCTCATCTTCCCTTGGACTTCTCTCTTGGTCAACAGAGACTAATATTTGAGTACATTTCACATTTTCCTTTCTGTGGTCATGACTACATTACCTAGAAATAAAATCAAGAATGATAAACTTGGGCTGAAAATTAACTCTTCCATAATACCTTACATAGATAAGACCACTGGAAAGAATTGTGTCCCCCAAAGAAGAGGGGGAAAACAGTCTGAAGAATTCTAAAAGGGCCCAGGAAAGAAGGGAAACACAAAAATTAAACAATTAGATTAAATATGATTATATATTTAAATTAACCTGTAAAGTGGAGATAAGACTGTGATATCAACAATCTAAAATGATATGTGGCTAAAGATAGGAAGAGATTGATGAATTCCAGGAACAACAATATAACACAATTTATCCTTTCAAAGCCTTTAAATTAGGATTAAAAATATCAGTCAGTGATCTGGACTATGGGAACTTCCTCACATCCCTTCCATTTTGCCATTTTTATTGTTCATCAGTTGTGTACAATTCTTTACAAGGAGACAGGAGAAATTGCTTGCTCCTTCCAAGGAAGCACCAGAAGTCAGGTGTCAAGATAGGGTTTTGATGAGTGCAAGGTAGCTGGGATTACTGCAACTTAGAGTCTGAAAGAGCTGCGTGTCCCGAGTGTCATCAACGCCTCTGTGCTACACACTTGTTGTAGCACCACATCTCTGGTGGCTATCCAGAGATGAGTCAGACTCAAAAGGCTGTGCTTGGTCGGCATTTCTTGCTTTGTCTTTCTAGCACTCGTCCTCCCTTCTCCTGGCAATCAGAGCTGCTCCTTCTTAAAATTCACAACACACGCTTTGGGGGAGTGGAGTAGGCGTTTAACCAGGCATCATTCTTTTTGGCAAACAACCCAATTCATTCCAATTAGACTCAACCTGGGGGCCTTTGTTGGAATCCTTAGTGGACAGGCTCTTCTTCAAAGGGTTGCCAAATGTCCTTATGAACCTCCTGTAAGCCATCTCTTTACCATGTGGGGATAATCCATCTGAGCATTAACCTACATGGAAGAAGTACAAAGACTGGTCAATTCCTTGAGCATCTGGATACACTCATGACTGCACTGCTCTACTCCTGGCCTCTGTGGCTTCACGAATCAGTTTATCTCTCATCCTAGTCTTTGTTTGGCTTTCATTTACTGCTGTCAACTTAAAGTGTGGTCCAATCTTTACATCTGATATTCTTAATTAAAATGCTATATTTAAGTGAAATATTAGTAAATTTTAAAACTACATTCAAAAATACTAGCATGACTAAAGAGATCTGTAAATCAAGACACTAGACAAATAGTTGAAAAGCTGAGGCTCCTTGGTTTGGGGAAGAAACAGAGTAGATGTATTGCCCTCAGTGTTTTGAGGGATGCTGTTCAGAAAGTCTGAATCCATGGGACCTCTTAAGGCATGCAGTGCCATCACCAGAATTATTCAGGTAGGGCTTGGTGACAAGCAGTGTTGCTACAAAGGAGACTCCTCCCCAGGGCGATTCTGAGGTCTAACTGACTCTCAGGTACTCTGAATGATGAGCCTATGACTCCATAATTTGAAATGGACATTTCTTACTTATTCTACAATGCACCTTACAAACAACTAGGATGGTACATCAAGAAAACTAAGACTTACTCTGGTCCAGTTGGGGTGGAAGCAGTGAAAGGGGCAAGTGAGAACAAACTGTATCTCGAACAGATTTCTGGAATGCCACTACAGAGCTCCAAGGTATATCTAGCAGTCATCGACATCCTACCCAACCTCTTCTTGGCTGGAAACCTTCCAGCAGCTCCACATAGCTGTGGGACAACAGTTAAGGCTGACCTGAGGAAAGCCCACTGGAATTCAAGTTTGTTGCCATCTTCCTACCATTTAGGAGGAGTGGGAATAGATGCCATCTACACTGAGGACCCTGGGTGAAATACAGAGCACTCCTTCTTGGTTGTTGTTAACATACCACTAAGCAGAACCTAGTGAAGAATTTGCACATCTTAAAAAAATGAGAAGAGTTACTCAGCTGTTTTAAAAATATTCTGTCTGCTTTACTAATGTTGCCTTGGAATACATTTGTTGTTAATTATTTCATAATTAATTCAAATTCTGGAATAAATATATTACAGCTCTATAACAAAGGAATAGTAATAGTCAACTGCAGGGTCACATTAAGGTAAACTGAAATCTGTACCTAGAGTATGCACTTGATGAATCACCCCATGTGTACTGCATTTTATTTGCCAATGATATTAATGTATAGCTGGCCCTCTCTGGTGGCTCAGATGGTAAAGAATCTGCCTGCAAGGTGGGAGACCCAGGTTTGATCCCTGGGTCGGGAAGATCTCCTAGAGAAGGGAATGGCTACCCACTCCAGTATTCTCGTCTGGAAAATCCCACGAACAGAGGAGCCTGGCAAACTACAGTCCATGGGGTTGCAGTCAGACATGACTGAGCAACTAACACTTTAATGTATAGCTAGGCAGTTCTTCAGAGCTTTCAAAGCACTCACACTTTTTTTTTATTTGCTTATCATAGAAATTACATTTGGTATTTGAGAAGAGGAATTTTTATTCCATTTTACCTCTAGAGAAGCTAGGGTTTAAAGCAGTTTACAGGTGCTGGAGCTAAAGCTAAAATCCAATCTTCCAGCCCAATGCATTTTCACTTCCTCTATCCAATGCTCCCCTTAACTGTGTGTAAGAATTGAAAGCAAATGATAAAATTCCTCTTGCTTTAGAAACATATTACATTTGGGGGACTTCCCTGGTGGTCCAGTGGTTAAGATTCTGTGCACACAATGCAGGGGGCCTGGGTTCAATCCCTGGTCAGGGACCTAGATCCTACCTGCCGCAACTAAGACTCCTCATGTTGCTACCAAGATCACTTGTGCAGCAACTAAGATCCAGCACAGCCATACAAAAAAATATTTTAAAAAATGTTATATTCTTAAAGACAAAATTCATATATAAAAGGTGCTTGTGTTTAGGGTGATCAAAAATAAATGGGTACACTGTTTAACATGTGAAACAAAGAAACTTATTGAGAAAAAAGATATCTGAAAATTAGAATTCTGAACTGTTTTACTTTCATTTAAAGAGGAACTAAAATGGTGGTCAACAATGCCTTCATTCATTCATCAACCTCTGGCATGCAGTGAACCACAGCTCTTCACAGTAGCAGATGTTCCTGTTTCAAATATTTCAATACCTGCCCACATCTCACAGCACAATGTGAAGCAAGAAATCTTCGAGGGAAAACAAAGGTGAGTTGACCATATAATTTGCAAACAAGGGCATGCTTGGTTCATAAAGTGAAAGTGAAAGTGAAGTCGCTCAGTCATGTCCCACTCTTTGCGACCCCATGGACTGTAGCCTACCAGGCTCTTCCATCTATGGGATTTTCCAGGCAAGAATACTATAGTGGGTTGCCATTTCCTTCTCCAGGAGATCTTCCCGACCCAGGGATTGAACTCCGGTCTCCCGCATTATTGGCAGACGCTCTACCATCTGAGCCACCAGGGAAAATCTACTCCTAACACAGCTACAATTCAACAGATACATCCAAAAGCAATACATCAAACACAGCCATGACACTCAGAGATAGAACCAAAAATAAGTTTAAAGCAGTTATCCCTGTAGAGCAGAAAGGAGGTAAGATATAATGTTAATAAAAGTTTTAAATGCAAAGGACATGAGCATTCTGTTTTCACAGTTTCTCTTTGAGAAAAACACAGGCGGTACTGGAAATTTCATCAGAACCATCAGTTTCGGTTTCTCCTCGGACAGGAACTAAGCAAGATCAAGATCTCACACTGAATGAAACCTGGAGACCCATCTACCTGTCCAAAACAAACAAACAAAAACTAAACAAACAACCTTTCCCCCTCCCCCCACTTCCTTTTCAGGGTTCCTGGGAGCGCTCGATCGGTGCTACGCCTCTTTGCTGCTGGTTTCTTGGTGTTTCGTGTTGGTCGTTTCCGGGTTTCTCCGTTCGGTTTCGATTTGGTACCCTTGCTTTCAGTTTCCAGATTGGGGAGGTTCAGGGACACACGATGCCCTGTTTTTGAACGAAGTGCCCAGCCAACACTGAGAACTTTCTGCTTGGTTCATATGCCTGATGTAAATAACTGTAAGGAAAGAAAATACCTCTCAGGCGAAAGGTAAAGCAGGATGTGTAACAGGTGATATGCTGGGCGACAACTTCCTTCTTTGCCTATTTGTACCATCTTTTGCCTAAATATCTCACCCACTACTAGACCAGGAACTGCTAGAGCACAGCCAAGGTAGTAGCCCCAGCAAACTGTACATGAAGCCACAGGAGCACACATGTCGTTAGCTAAACACACACCTTTTGACTGAAATGAACAGTAACACAGAAATTCACAATGCATGGGCATCTTAGAAAGAGAAAATAACATATGCGGAGTTAACTCATGTTGAGGGCTACCAAGGGTGCTTTAGAGTGCTGCTTCATCTCTAAATAATCCCATGAAGGTAGAAGGAATCACAAGATGTAAATGGGGATCAGACTCACCGAGCCCATCAACCTGTTCTGCAAAGGACTCTGGGTAAGAGGAGAACCAGAACATAGAGTTCTGAGTCCAGAGTTGTGCTGCTTCCCTGAAGGAGCCACGTGCTTCTTGAGTCCACAGTGTTGCAGCAACATTCAGGGTTTATAAACAATGTCTTACTTTTCCTCCAAACACAAGTATTTTGTCTACAATGAAAAATGCAATACGGTAATTTGCTAAGATGGTTGTCTAAACAATCAGAACAGTGGCCCAAAAGCTATTCCTCAACCCAAACTTCTCAAAGAAATGCTGACCTTTCACTGCCCTGAGTAGACCCAGACTGATAGATGCTTAAAGCCGACCAGCTCTAGCTAATGCTCCCTCTCCCTTCTTCAAAAAGTCAATGTTTTGGTTCAAGTATCCTGTGTATTTATACCAGGGGGTAATGTTCTACATAATTAATAAAACTTTGTTTTCAGTTGAGAAGACAGCAAATAAATGAGGGGCCTAGGCATGAAAGGCAGCCAGCTCTGGGTCACGCAGCCACTCAGCAGTAGCAAGGTTAAAGCCTGCTCTGGAAGTCTCGGTGAGGTCAGAATAGTCTGCACAGCGGTTCCAACGCTTTTTCAAGACAGCAGATAAATATTCACAAGGGGCAAGGGCAGTAAGAAATGTCATAGCAACCTCTGTCTTCAAGAGAGCAGCAAAACAAGCCAGAGAGACCAATAATTCTCTCAAATGATGAATAAAAAGGCTGTGTCTCACTTAAAAAGCAGCTTCTTGAACAACAGAAATTTCAGCTCCAAGAGGCCATCATAGATACAAGTATTCTCAGATTCTTCACAAGTGATGGAACCTATACACGTAAGTCAGATTTAGATAGATTAAACCCTCCAGAGGCCATTATTACCTCAAACCACTGACTTTACCTTTTGCAATTTTCATTCTTTAAATAATCAAGTAAAGGCAGCTTACCCACTGCCAAGGCAAGTCTGAGTGACAAGAAATCTGATGATCTATGTGATCCCTAGCACATATTTAAGAAATTCATCACATTTTTCAGGTACTTATTGTATTAGCAAAGTTATAGTATCTACAGAAATATTTCTGTGATTTTAATAAGATGAATCAGAAGTCAAATTCACCCCTCTAATGTGTTCCAATGTAAAAAGTTTATTGAAATATGAGATTCATTAAATGTGAAGCACTGGACTTCACACATTCTTTCACGGAATCGAATTGCATTTAGCATTACCAATGTGTCCCTTATACAGTTTAAACAATGCTGACAATTTCCAATTGATAGGGACTCACAGGGCTAAACAAATCCAGAGTCCTAAAATTTCAACACTCTGTCATTTCTAAGGCTTGTCTCTGACTCACTGGGGACTGTCCCTTTGCTCCAGTAGTGTCCCCGTCTCCCGCTAGGGGACAGGTGACTGTACTTTGTGCTGGGGGTTGTGCTGCTATGGAAAGTGAAAGTGAAAGTTGCTCAGTCATGTCTGACTCTTTGTGACCCCGTGGACTGTCTTCAGGCCAGAATACTGGAGTGGGTAGCTTTTCCTTTCTCCAGGGGATCTTCCCAACCCAGAGATCGAACCCAGGTCTCCCACATTGCAGGCATATTCTTTACCAGCTGAGCCATTAGGGAAGCCCTATAGTCTGATGGTAACTTCTCATTCACAGGCACCATTCAGCGCTGTGTACTGCTGCTGTGGCTGTTCAGCCATCCTGCCTGACACATGCAGTCCCTCAGAGGACAGCGGAGAATGGCCGCTCATTCCCTTCCCCGCTGATGCGATGATCCTCGCAAACAGACTCTACGTTCCATAAAACAAGCATACTCCATCTAGATGGTATTGGCAGATCAATTCCTGGTGGTAGAAACACTTGGCTTGGTTCAGGTATCATCACCCAGAACTCATTTAATATTCTGCCCAGTGGTCACCAAAGTTTTATAAATCAGAAAACTCCATCAGGAAACATCCAGTCACTAGGTATCTTGGTGCTGTGACATGCATCCCTGTCTGTACTCAGACCAGAGAAATAAGGAGGCAGCTTCCAGAATAACAGGCCAGCCTGGCCCATCTGCTTTGTTGAGTTTGTCTTTGGAATAATAAAGATTGAGTATTACAGCCTTTCAAATTCATTCTTAATTTACTCTTCCTTCACCCTTTGTCTTTGTTTTCACAGAAAGATATAGGGAAAAGATTGGCCTGGTTTCTTAGAAGTAGCTGAGAAACTTGAACTAACTTGAAATACTCCAGTCAGCCCCAGGCCCTCCAACCAGCTTCCAAGGCTTACTGGCAACTTTGTGTAAAACTTCCTGCAAGAATACAGCAGTTCTTTTGGAGTCCCACACAATGGTGCCAGATTTGGTTGCTAATTACAGCACCTGTGGAACTCCTTAAAAATCCACATTCGTGGGTGTCACTGTACGTTTATTACTGCTTGGGGGGCTGTCTATCACCACCAAGGGGGTTCCTGGCAAGTCCCTCCCACAGAGACAGTAACTTGCCTCACCTGAGGAAAAGATCTTCCTCTTTTCTTCTTTCTTTCCTCCCTTTCCTCTATTTTTTTTTTTTGTTTTAAAATATATAATATGAAGAAAACAGAACCAGTTGCAGATGTTTTACATACACTTTATCATACATCCACCCAACAGTCTTTTGAAATAAGCAAGATAAAGATGAGGAAGCAATTACAGAAGCAGAGGCTCAAAGATGTTCGTAATCTCCAATATCACATAATCAATGATTGGTGAAGTGGAGATTCAAGTCTAGACCTGTGTAATTTCAAAACTCTTGCTCTTTCTATTCCATTGTGTGCTTAGTCGCTCAGTCTCTCAGTTGTGTCTGACTCTTTGCAACCCCATGGACTATAGCCCACCAAGCTCCTCTGTCCATGGAATTCTCCAGGCAAGAATACTGGAGTGGGTTGCCATTCCCTTCTCCAGGGGATCTTTTTGACCCAGGGATCGAACCTGGGTCTCCTGCACTGGCAGGTGGATTCTTTACCATCTGAGCCAATATTTTGTGTTTAGAAAGGCAAATGGCTATTAGCAATTTTGTTCTATTTTTTTCTTTCTAACTTTCCTCTATGTGTGACCTTTGTCTATTCCATACATAACTGATAATCTATTTTACTTAATGGCCTATCTTCCTGTCAGATCTCATGTTATAGTCAATATAACCTCCTCTTTGTTTGTCATACAGGCTATCCTGGTGGCTCAGCAGTCAAGAACCTGCTTGCAATGCCAGAGACACGGGTTGGATCCCTGGGTTAGGGAGATCCCCTGGAGAAGGAAATGGCAACCCACTTCAGTATTCATGCCTGGGAAATCCCATTGTCAAAGAAGCCTGGTGGGCTACAGTTCATGGGGTTGCAAAGAGTCAGATATGACTCAGCAACTAAACAGACTTGTTGTCATTTAACAGTGTGTAACTATGACTACGAACAAAGCTAGTGGAGGTGATGGAATTCCAGTTGAGCTATTTCAAATCCTCAAAGGTGATGCTGTGAAAATGCTGCACTCAATATGCCAGCAAATTTGGAAAACTCAGCAGTGGCCACAGGACTGGAAAAGGTCAGCTTTCGTTCCAATTCCAAAGAAAGGCAATGCCAAAGAATGCTCAAACTACTGCACAATTGCACTCATCTCACATGCTAGTAAAGTAATGCTCAAAATTCTCCAAGCCAGGCTTCAGCAATACGTGAACCGTGAACTTCCAGATGTTCAAGCCAGTTTTAGAAAAGGCAGAGGAACCAGAGATCAAATTGCCAATATCCGCTGGATCATCGAAAAAGCAAGAGAGTTCCAGAAAAACATCTATTTCTGCTTTATTGACTATGCCAAAGCCTTTGACTGTGTGGATCACAATAACCTGTGGAAAATTCTGAAAGAGATGAGAATACCAGACCATCTGACCTGTCTCTTGAGAAACCTGTATGCAGGTCAGGAAGCAACAGTTAGAACTGGACATGGAACAACAGACTGGTTCCAAATAGGAAAAGGAGTACGTCAAGGCTGCATATTGTCACCCTGCTTATTTAACTTATATGCAGAGTACATCATGAGAAACGCTGGGCTGGAAGAAACACAAGCTGGAATCAAGATTGCCGGCAGAAATATCAATAACCTCAGATATGCGGATGACACCACCCTTATGGCAGAAAGTGAAGAAGAACTAAAGAGCCTCTTGATGAAGGTGAAGGAGAAGAGTGAAAAAGTTGGCTTAAAGCTCAACATTCAGAAAACTAAGATCATGGCATCTGGTCCCATCACTCCATAGGAAATAGATGGGGAAACAGTGGAAACAGTGTCAGACTTTATTTTTTTGGGCTCCAGAATCACTGCTGATGGTGACTGCAGCTATGAAATTAAAAGACGCTTACTCCTTGGAAGGAAGGTTATGGCCAACCTAGATAGCATATTTAAAAGCAGAGACATTACTTTGCCAACAAAAGTCCGTCTAGTCAAGGCTATGGTTTTTCCAGTGGTCATGTATGGATGTGAGAGTTGGACGGTGAAGAAAGCTGAGTGCCGCAGAATTGATGCTTTTGAACTGTGGTGTTGGAGAAGACTCTTGAGAGTCCCTTGGACTGCAAGGAGATCCAATCAATCCATCCTAAAAGAGATCAATCCTGGGTGTTCATTGGAAGGTCTGATGTTGAAGCTGAAACTCCAATACTTTGGCCACCTCATGCAAAGGGTTGACTCATTGGAAAAGACCCTAATGCTGGGTAGAATTGGGGGCGGGAGGAGAAGGGGACGACAGAGGATGAGATGGTTGGATGGCATCACCGACTCAATGGACATGGGTTTGGGTAGACTCCGGGAGTTGGTGATGGACAGAGAGGCCTGGCATGCTGCAATTCATGGGGTCGCAAAGAGTCGGACACGACTGAGCGACTGAACTGAATTGCACTATGACGTGTTAGTAGGTTACTTACAAACTCCTCCACCGTTACAAGTTATAACTTACAGTTACGCACTCTGAGAAGCACGGTGATGGGACCTGTCCTAGGCTGCAGGCGGTGTCCACTTGGCCCCTTCTGCTGATCTCATTCTACAGCAAGCCAGGGCCGGTGCTTCTCACTGGATGGTTAAAGTCCAAGTGGCCAGAGCAGCTCACAATAAGTGCCTCTTCAAGTGAGGATCTAAAGCTTTCCACTGGTTGAAGCAAAACCAGTGAGATAGGATTCACACTTTGTACATTCTGCTGGGAGGCCCTGCAAGAAAGAGTGACCCCACTGCTGGAGAGGAACAGTGCCTTGGAAGCACTGATCATCCACCACACACGCTCAGAGAGGGAAGGTGCTCTGAGCAGAGCGCACATCAAATAGCAGCACTAAGAGCAGAGCAGGTGCCATGTTGCACAGACTGCAGGTGGGTAAGAGATGTGCTATAGGTCTGTGTCCCCAACACTCATACAGTGAAGCCTAAGCCCCGGTGTGGTATGTCTGGAGGTGGGGGCTTTGGGAAACAATTCATTCAGGTGAGGCCATGAGAGTGGGCCCCCATGATGTCAAAAGAGAAAGAAACACCAGAGCACTCTTTCTTGGCTCTATGACAGTAAAGAGGTGGCCATCAAGGAAAAGTGTTCTGACCAGGAACTGAACCTGCATCACCCTGATCTGCAACTTCCAGCCTCCAGAACTGTGAGAAGTAAGTGCTTGTTATCTAAGCCACCCAGCCTTTGGTATTTTGTTAGAGCAGTCCAAGCTCACTGTATAAGCAGAGACTGAGAAAAGTAGACAGATTAAAGAGCTATGTGTTAAGTGCATCAGCGTCCTGGCAGGAAACAGATGGTACAGATGGTACATTAGCAAGGGTTAACTGACAAGGTTTATACAAAGAATATTCACAACAGTTATAGAAAAGGTTAGAAAATCACCGGTGAAGCTGTGAGAATAAGCACTAGTAGTAATGATCCCTTGGCCTGAAGCCAGTTTGGCCAGAATCACTGATGGCCCCATCCAAGGAGGAAGGTGTGCTTCAGACAGTTTGCCTAAAAGTTTTCAAGCACTGCTAAAGCCATGGCCCAGCAGAGAGGGAACGGGGGGATTAAAAACCCCTATCCTCTCTCCTCTATGCCTCTTCTTGGCTGTATTCATCAAAGAGGCCAAGAAGACCAGCTGATACCATTCACAGAGGTGAGCATCTCAGAGCACAGACAGAGCAGAAAGCAGCAGGAAATGGATCTGAAGGGACGTGAAGACAATCACCGGCACAATCTGTCCTTTTCACCATTGAGCAAACAATTTCTCCTTCTTTCAGATGTAAAACTTAGTATACCCAGCACAAGGAAACTCAGTCTCCATCAACCACTGTATCTTCATGGAATGCTACCCACTTAATCATACTTCCACCAGGAACCAAGATGATAATACGATGCACATCCAGAGCCCTTCATGGAAAGCAGCAGGAACAGAAGGGAAAGAGAAGGAAAGGAAGTATAAACAGACAACACTGATGCTACAGACCCTCCTTTACAAGACCTAAACTCACCTTCCTAGCTTCCTTCTTCCACTGGATGTGCATGGCCCCCCTCCCTTTCAGCTGGCATCTTGGCTCACAAAACTGTTCACTTGCTTGTCTGTTCGTTACTATGAGGTAACTGGTATAACTGGTGTTTTATTCTACTGGATAGTCAAGGGATCTGCAGACTGGGGTCAAGAAGTAGGAGGCTGGGCACAGCTCTGTGGTGTGGCATTAAGGGTTTACAGCTTCCCTGGCAGATACAGGTAAACTCTGTCTGACCATCTTTATGGATGAGCACTGTAAAGAAAGCATTTACTCAACCAATGGGTACATGGCACATAGCAGTGGCCAGAGGCTATGCTGATTTATTCCAAGGAAGATACCACATCTGGTAGAGCAGCTGTGACTGTTATCACTGCTGATTACATCTGTGATAATCCAAGTCACTCTGCAAGATCCATCTGGCTTTTCCAGTAGCCAAATGTACCAGCTAGTGGGGAGTGAGACAAGAATCCCCTCCTCCACATCCTGCCATCTCCACCAAGGCACAAATTTCTGTTAACTCTCCCTGATAATTCAATTCACTATTTTGAGGATATTTCCATTTGGGGCCTCCCACCATAACCGTCCTCACCCCAGTGGTAATAGAACCCATGTGGGGTTCTGACAGTAGTATCACCTATGTGGGGTTCTGACAGTTATTAAATATATTAACAGCCTCTAGGGCTTTGGAAATAGCCACAAGTGAAGCCTAACGGCCTAGCTGGACCCTCTGTGAACAGATTCATGCTGTGAATCTATCACCTGCTACCTTAAATCCATTTCTGGTCAACAGAAACGAACTGCGTCTTTAGGGATTAATGTCCTGTCAGAGGAATTACCTAATAATCCCTAGGAAATCTGGGTATTCCTCCATTTCCCAGTGCACAGTTGTTCCGTTAACAGATCACAAGTCTTTCTGGGGAAGGCTAGAAATAGCCATGGTCTGCCGTATGGATGAATGGCAAGACAGGTAGGGGAAGGAACCCTTCAGGGATCAATGAGAGCTTAAAGCGGCTGATGGGGACACAGTGTGTGAACGTAGGGGAGAGAGGGCAATGAAAACCCAGCTCCTGCACATGATATGTTGATATTAAGATGCTTTGAAACATCGAGTGGCAATGCTTAATAAACACTTAGATATATGAGTCTGATCCAGAAATTTCAACAGGGAAGTATTAGCAGTTAGATGGCAATTGAAGCTGCCAACCTGGGTAAGAACCTGGTGGAAAGGCAACACTTAAGGGAGATCCTCCAGCATGGTATGAGAAAAATTACAAAAATAGGGTATTGTGGAGCCCAAAGGAAGAAAGCATTTCAGGGAAGAAGTGGTTCACTGCATCAAATCCTGCCGGACTTTCAAAACAGGAGGAAGAAAAAAATGCCTCTTTGATTTGGTGACGTAAAGAAAACCAGGGACCTTTGCAGAAGCTGTTTCTGTGGAACTCTGAGGGTAGAAGCCAGACAGGGTATTCACCCAGTGCTTCAAACCCCTCCATCAAGTGATTCTGTCCTTCAAAAACCAAGTGACTTTATATTTTGGGGCTTATTTTATGTGTTTGACTTGGATTCCTCGTTGTCACATTTTTATGGCCCATATTCCAGTGACGATTACCCACTGGCAATTCTTTTGTTTAGCTTGATCCAATAAAGATTTGGCTCAAGCTTCACCCACATACCTGCGAGGCCTTTTCTAAAGGGTTCAGCTTCCAGAGTTGTTTGTTGCTTTGTGTGCTTTTGCGATGATGAAACAGAATTAGCAGGGAGACAATGGTGAGGCTCTTAGCATGCTAAAACGGATGCTCTGTCATCAACACAGCATCATCTATTGCAAAGAAAAACCAGCCTGGAATTCTTCAAACCAAGCATCACAGCCTTAAATTCCTCCCTAGAACTATTGTCAGAGATTCATAAATTTGTGTGTTTTGTTATGTTTAGGTTTCCTGGGCACTTAATTTGCTTCGGAAATATTCACTTGTGCAGAGCAATCCTGTCTATCTCCTGTGAGTTCTTCAGTCTTGGATCTCTCTATCTGCTGGCTTCAGACAAAGCGATCCATAGTTGAACTATATTTGGAGATGAAATTGATGTATTAGGCTCCTTTTGGAGTTTAATTATTCCAGAAAGATAGGCAGATCAGAGTAAACGTGTTAGTTACCGAGTGACATAAGCACTACAGGGTCGACAGGACCACAGCTGTTGACCTGTAAAGACCACTGATTAAGCAGAGAGAGTTCAGCTAACTAAGCACTAACCAGGGATTCAATTACCCATAATTCTATGATCAAGGTGAGTCTGAAACAGCAAAGCTAGGAGAGCTAAACAGTGACTGACAGCACCAAGAGTCTACTAAAATCGCTTCTATACAATGATCCTGAGGAAACTTAGTCAAGAGATTCATTCCCATAGTCATCTCTCTATACATAAATGTCATTCTTATAGTTTCTACAATTCACATTCATTAAAGAAGCTGTTTGGTCTTTCTGTAAGCCTGAATTGTTTCCATGCGATAAGAGTGTACACATGGTATATATTTCACATTTTGATTCCTGGTATGTAGATGAGTCAGTATTTAGGCAGACAAATTCATCAAACCGCTGACTTCTCTGTAGACACAGCTTTTCATCTCAAAAGGGAAACAGAAGCATATTTTTCATATGGAAGACAGAAGTGTGAAGAAGACTCACCCAGTAGATTTAGAAATGATAATGGATTACAATTGAATAGCATCCCAGGCCAGGGTTAGCTGATCGGCAAACAAAGAGCCAACACCAGGCTCCCCTCATGGGCTGCACGTAAGAACACAGAAGAATTCCTGGACCACATCCTCCCCTCCCTCTCCCCACGTCTGACCTGATTCTCTGAAAGCGGTATGTACAAATAAAGAGCAGCTACTGCACAAGGAGGGAACAACGATACCAGAAAACTACCCGCAAGCAGTGTGCTAACCGCTCTACAGCAGCACCTAGGTCAGTGCCGTGGCTCAAGCGCTGCAAGGTGGTGATCAGGAACCCCCGCGCATCAGAGGCTCAAGGGCTGACATCTTTATCATGGCCTCTCTGAGCAGAGCTGCACCTGAGCTCACTGCACCAGACCCAACTATGTAACAGATCTGATTTCTGACAATGTCCTGCATTTTTTTTGTAGTGTCCAACTCCTGGACCTTCTTTCATAGCTTCTCTAGTTATTGGCTGAGCATGAAGGCAATGTGGAGGAATTGAAAGTGATACCTGCATTAAAAATAATCTGCATTGGATATAAAATTAACACACAGAAATCCCTTGCATTCCTATACTCCAATAATGAGAAAACAGAAAGAGAAATTAAGGAAACAATACCATTCACCATTGCAACAAAAAGAATAAAATACTTAGGAATATATCTACCTAAAGAAACAAAAGACTTATATATAGAAAACTATAAAACACTGATGAAAGAAATCAAAGAGGACACAAACAGATGGAGAAATATACCGTGTTCATGGATTGGAAGAATTAATATAGTGAAAATGAGTATACTACCCAAAGCAATCTATAGATTCAATGCAATCCCTATCAAGCTACCAATGGTATTTTTCACAGAACTAGAACAAATCATCTCACAATTTGTATGGAAATATAAGAAACCTCGAATAGCCAAAGCAATCTTGAGGAAGAAGAATGGAACTGGAGGAATCAACCTGCCTGACTTCAGGCTCTACTACAAAGCCACAGTCATCAAGACAGTATGGTACTGGCACAAAGATAGAAATATAGATCAATGGAACAAAATAGAAAGCCCAGAGATAAACCCACGCACATATGGACACCTTATCTTCGACAAAGGAGGCAAGAATATACAATGGAGAAAAGACAATCTCTTTAACAAGTGGTGCTGGGAAAACTGGTCAACCACTTGTAAAAGAATGAAACTAGAACACTTCCTAACACCGTACACAAAAATAAACTCAAAATGGATTAAAGATCTAAACGTAAGACCAGAAACAATAAAACTCCTAGAGGAAAACATAGGCAAAACACTCTCCGACATAAATCACAGCAGGATCCTCCATGTCCCACCTCCCAGAATATTGGAAATAAAAGCAAAAATAAACAAATGGGACCTAATTAAAATTAAAAGCTTTTGCACAACAAAGGAAACTATAAACAAGGTGAAAAGACAGCCTTCAGAATGGGAGAAAATAATAGCAAATGAAGCAACAGACAAACAATTAATCTCAAAAATATACAAGCAACTTCTGCAGCTGAATTCCAGAAAAATAAACGACCCAATCAAAAAATGGGCCAAAGAACTAAACAGACATTTCTCCAAAGAAGACATACAGATGGCTAACAAACACATGAAAAGATGCTCAACATCACTCATTATTAGAGAAATGCAAATCAAAACCACAATGAGGTATCATTTCACACCAGTCAGAATGGCTGCTATCCAAAAGTCTACAAGCAATAAATGCTGGAGAGGGTGTGGACAAAAGGGAACCCTCTTACACTGTTGGTGGGAATGCAAACTAGTACAGCCACTATGGAGAACAGTGTGGAGATTCCTTAAAAAACTGGGAATAGAACTGCCATATGACCCAGCAATCCCACTGCTGGGCATATACACCGAGGAAACCAGAATTGAAAGAGACGCGCGTACCCCAGTGTTCATCGCAGCACTGTTTACAATAGCCAGGACATGGAAGCAACCTAGATGTCCATCAGCAGACGAATGGATAAGGAAGCTGTGGTACATATACACAATGGAATATTACTCAGCCATTAAAAAAAATACATTTGAATCGGTTCTACTGAGATGGATGAAACTGGAGCCCATTATACAGAGTGAAGTAAGCCAGAAAGAAAAACAACAATACAGTATACTAATGCATATATATGGAATTTGAAAGATGGTAACGATAACCCTATATGCGAGACAGAATAAGAGACACAGATGCATGGAACAATTTTATGGACTCTGAGGGAGAAGGTGAGGGTGGGACGTTCTGGGAGAATAGCATTGAAACATGTATATTATCGTATGTGAAACAGAACACCATTCCATGTTCGATGCATGAGACAAGGGCTCAGGGCCGGGGCAATGGGATGACCCAGAGGGATGGGATGGGGAGGGAGGTGGGTGGGGGGTCCAGGAAGGGGAACACATGTAAACCCATGGCTGATTCATGTCAATGTATGGCAAAAACTATTACAATATTGTAAAGTAATTAGCCCCCAACTAAAATAAATAAATTTATATAAAAAAAAAATAATGAAAAAAAATAATAATCTGCATTATGACTGCAACACTGTCAAATTACATGTAAAGGTGAACAAGGTCGATAAAAAATCAATTTTTACATTTAGTGAGGCAGAAATTGAACAAATATTTTTCCTTTTTTAATTAGAACTTTAGAATGTCTAGGTAATTATTTTTCTAAATTAAAAATGATGCACAGTTTCATATTAAAAAAATCTTATCAAACCAGAATGTCCCTTTTTTTGAGAACTTAATAATTAATTTTGAAGTAGACAAACTCCAGTAGACTCAGAAACGCAGCAGCATAAATACTGACACAGACAAATCACATGTGATTTTGGCCAGTGGCCTGAAAATCTTCCTCAAGGTGAGCATGGAGGTATCAGGCTAAGAAAACCAAACAGAGCAGAGAACACCGAAAAGACAGCTCTATGGGGAAAGTAAAATGACTCATCATAGTAAAGAAGCTAGAATGAGAGAAGAGAGAGGAAAAAAAAAAATTTTTTTTAAACTCTAGTGTCAGGAATGTCCCCATCATTAGAAAAGATCCAGACAAGGAAGAATGAAGTGAGAGGGAGAGGAGGTATGCACAGGGTTTTTCATCCCCATTTTTGTATTTCTGAAATGTGTTAAATATGCATTGATTTTTAAGAACAAAAAATTTTAAATCAGGCATTCAATCTGCACAGTGCTGAAATGACTGAATGGACCTTCTGACGAGAAAACACCTGAAAACATATGATCTTACTCACAGTACGAGCACTTGTACTGACTGTACTAGCAGTGCTCGCAGGACCCTCAGGGTCTGGACACTGAGCCGGCTTCCGGGGCATCTTGCTGCCCATCTTCAGAGTGGCTCTGTGAAGCAGGTGCTACTGTTCTCCGAGCTGAGGTAGATGAGACTCCTGACCAGCAGCAGAGAGCTGACAGTCTGGGCAGGAATACCACCCCATGTCACCCCCAGAGCTCACCTCCTAACCATTATGCTAGACTGCCTCCTGGAAACTACTTCAAAGTTTCATCTTCAGTCACTCAGAGGAAATAATTTTAACACTACTTCATGCAAAATGCCTTGAAAAACCAAAATGTTTAAAACACACAACAAAGTGGTTCTGTTTCACTGCTTTTAGCAAATTCTGGATTAGAAATGAAATGTGAATTTCTCAGTGCTGTTTTCATATTAAGCTGTGGTAGAGACGTCTAATGATTTCAGAGGCATGCCAGTGTGCAGAAGAATACTGCTTAGACAGGTTTAAGTACCTTTTCTTTCTTTCCAATATGTTGCTTTATTAAAGTGGCCTATACTTCAGTAACCTCTTTAACAATCCAAACGATAGTGGAGATGGTAAAAAAAAAAATAAAAAATCAAACTGCCTCAAGTTGGCCATGGTAAAACACAGCTATATGCTTTTTTCTGTTTTTCTATTATGAATGGTTTTCCAAATGCATCATGTGTTTCCTTAACAGATTTAGACATTAAATAAATGAGCCACTGGCTAAAGTTCACAGTTAACAGTCTGGGATTTGGTTGGGAAGGTGCTTTGTGCGAAACACAGCAAATAATCAGAATATATGAGGGTCTGGAGAATGATGTATTTCTTTCTTTAGGATGTACTTTGAGTGCTTAGTCGCTCAGTCATGCCCGGCTCTGTAACCCCACGGACTGTAGCCTGCCAGGGATTTTCCAGGCAAGAATAATGGAGTATTGCCATTTCCTCCTCCAGGGGATTTTCCCCACCCAGGGATCGAACCCACGTCTCCTGTACTGCAAACATATTCTTTATGCGCTGAGGCATTGGGAAAACCTTTGGATGTTCTTTACAAGACAGGAAAAGAACTGCAAAAGCAGCTGTGAAAAAACCTCAGTCTGGAGACAGCACTTGCCTCAGCTACTAGAAGTCGTCTGACCTGTAAGATGGTGATGTTGATGATCACTGTCAACATTAAGAGACTTGCTGTGAGGAAGAAGTAAGAGACCGCACCTACTGGCCTTCAGTAAGTGCTCAACTGACCACATGAACAAGTCTTGACAAGTCTGGAAAGGAAGAGACAGTGAAAGCTCAAGACCTAAATGAAAAAATGCATTCAATGAGGATTTCATGATAATGTAGATGGAAACTGATGAGTTAAAATTTGCAAAATCTATTTGAAACTCTAACAAATATTTCAATTTCCCAAAATGTTCTCATTTTAGTGAGTCAGAGAAAACATCAATAAAATGAACATCTATACTCACATAATTTTTCCCCAATTTATATGATTCAACTAACTCATCACCAATACAGTGAATCCCCCTCTTGCAGGTTTTTATTTGTTTGTGTCATGATCAGAAAATTACTCTCTGTTCATAATGGATTTTTACTGAAGATGTTTTGTTTGGTGTTTCATTTCATTCCTGGAAAGCTCACTGCTTTTTTCTCTGGCCACACCACATTGGTTGCAGGATCTTAATTACCCAACCAGGGATGCCCAAGGACTGAACTCAGGCCACAGCAGAGAAAGCACTGAACTCTAACCACTGGACCACCAAGGAACTCCCTCAAGGCTTTTTTTTTTTTTCATCTGAGTGTTTTACAATTTTGTAGATTCAGGCAGTGTCTCTTACATAAAAGTGGCTTGTTTTTTCATAGTTTCTATTATTTTTGTAGATAATTCGTGTTTAATTTTCTTTTCATAGATACTATTTTTAACAAAAAATTATAATTCTCTATTTCCTCATTTTTAATTTGGTTGGTGATTAGTGAGTAGTGAAAGTTGCTCAGTTGTGTCCGACTCTGCGACCCCATGACCTGTAGTCCATGGAATTCTCCAGGCCAGAATACTGGAGTTGGTAGCCTTTCCCATCCCCAGTGGATCTTCCCAACCCAGGAACCAAACCCAGGTCTCCCTCATTGCAGGTGGATTTGTTACCAGCTGAACCACAAGGGAAGCTTCTGATTTGCTATCGGTAAATTTATTAAGACAACAATAAGTAAGGTAAAAAACATTGAAAACAAATTTCTCAAAATAGGAGCATGAGATGTGTTATCAAGTATCTCCTGTGTGCATGCACGCTAAGTCGCTTCAGTCATGTTGCTTCAGTTGTGCAACCCTATCGACCGTAGCCCTTCAGGCTCCTGTGTCCATGGGATTCTCCAGGCAAGAATAATGAAGTGGGTTGCCATGCCCTCCTCCAGGGGATGGTCCCAACCGAGAAATCAAACCAGCATCTCTTACATCTCCTGCATTGGAGGCGAATTCTTTATCGCTGAGCCACAAGAGAAGTATCTCCCAGAGTTGTTACAAACACTGTAGCCACTGTCCTAACCACTGTCTGAAAATATAAAATGGAAAAACAGTTCATTCACCCTAAGAGTATGTTCAGTTCAGTTCAGTTCAGTTCAGTCGCTCAGTCGTGTCCAACTCTGTGACCCCATGGACTGCAGCACTCCAGGCTTCCCTGTCCATCACCAACTCCCAAAGCTTGCTCAAACTCTTGTCCATGGAATCGGTGATGCCATCCAATCACCTCATCCTCTGTCGTCCCCTTCTCACCCTGCCTTCAATCTTTCCCAGCATCAGGGTCTTTTCAAATGAGTCAGTTCTTCTTCGCATCAGGTAGCCAAAGTATTGGACTTTCAGCAACAGCATCAGTCCCTCCAATGAATATTCAGGACTGATTTCCTTTAGGATGGACTGGTTGGATCTCCTTGCAGTCCAAGGGACTCTCAAGAGTCTTCTCCAACATCACAGTTCAAAAGCGTCAGTTCTTTGGCGCTCAACTTTCTTTATAGTCCCACTCTCACATCCATACATGACTACTGAAAAAACCATAGCTCTTACTGGATGGACCTTTGTTGGCAAAGTAATGTCTCTGCTTTTTAATATGTTGTCTAGGTTGGTCATAGCTTTTCTTCCAAGGAGCAAGCATCTTTTAATTTCATGGCTGCAGTCAACATCTGCAGTGATTTTGGAGCCCAAGAAAATAAAGTCTCTCACCGTTGCCATTGTTTCCCCATCTATTTGCCATGAACTGATGGGACCGGATGCCATGATATTAGGTTTTTGAATGTTGAGTTTTAAGCCAGCTTTTTCACTCTCCTCTTTCACTTTTATCAAGAGGCTCTTTAGTTCTTTGCTTTCCACCATAAGGGTGGTGTTATTTGCATTTCTAAGGTTATTGATATTTCTCCCGGCCATCTTGATTCCAGCTTGTGCTAAGAGTATGTTGCTGCTGCTACTAAGTCGCTTCAGTCGTGTCCGACTCTGTGCGACCCCACAGACGGCAGCCCACCAGGCTCCGCCATCCCTAGGATTCTCCAAGCAAGAACATTGGAGTGGGTTGCCATTTCCTTCTCCAAAGAGTATGTTAGGGAAATTAAATAAAGAGTCCTGTTGAGGCTTTGCAAAGCAGAGTAGGCCTCTGACCTTGCTTCTAACCTGCCTGGACACTGCCCTGACTGTGCGTTGACTCTGAGTAACTGCCTGCTGTGAGTGCAAGACTTCCAGCACCACAGATAAGATGGGGGGGGGGTGTGTGTGTGCAGAATCTTGAGACTGTTGAGCCCCTGGAGGGGTCCTGGGCAACCAAGCCCCAGGCTTGGCAACATTCCAAGTTTTACATGACAAAACCAACAGCATTAACTTGAAACCAGAGCTGTAATTTGGTCACAGATTGATGATAAGACAGTTTGCGTCCTGAAATTGTAACTGGGAATCCCAAACGGCAATCTTTGGAGACTTACCCATGGAGCTGACGCTGCCTGGGACCCTTTCCTAATTGGGACTCCAGACGTACTGTGACACGGGACTGCCTGGATGTTGGTCAAAACCCAATTTGGTGATGCATTCTCTGCTCTCTTCTATTTCTCTTTTTTTTTAATGTTAGTGTGTTGAAAGTAAGCTAGATAATTCTCTAATAAGTATCTGTATTATTTATTTGTATATAACAAGTGGCTTATTTTGTTAACAAATCCTTTGAACTTGGGATGAAAGTGAAAACTTCCTGCAAAACAGAGTATTAAGGGAATTAATAAGGCATGCCATGTAAAGTGGATAACATACTATGTAACTCAGTAATTCAATAAATACGATCTGTTTTTACTTTGATTAAAGGCATCAATATGTGAGACAAATCCACTGTAATGAAGCACATGCATGTCTTTTTTTGACTTAATGTAAACACAATAAAACCCAGCATAACAAAACATTCACTTAAATAAAATTATGTTTTAAATATTTCAAGACCTTTTAATTCTGACAGACCACTGACCGTCTTTGACTGTGACTCACTGACGGCCCTACACCATCCTCGTCATACTAAGGTGTACCTCACCACCTCTCTCCTGCTTCTTCTAGGGCACTCTGGCCATCACTGCCCACGTGCTTGGGCTTCACCCATCCTGGAGTTTCTACCTTTTTTGTATAGAATCGTTTAAATTCTTCAAGATCCTTCTTTCCACTCCCACATTCAAATCCCACAAGAAACTCTCTGAGGTGCTCCTGACTCACATGCTATAAGCATCTCTCACATCTGGTATGCTCTTATATAATTCAAATCTTGATATTTGATAATGGCATGTTTCATCTTGCCAAGCTGTTGTTTCCATGTGTTTAATTTTTTTCCTTAGTAATACATCATGGACCATGGAATCAGACAACACCAGGGGGCAAGATATAAGTTAAGCTGTGTTAGGTCCAGGATGATTAATGTAGAGGGAATGTCATTTCATTAATACAAGCAAATGAAGAACTTCTTTGCATCCTTTGGGTTCAAACTCCTTTAGTGCTGTTTCCCCTCTCTTTGCAAATCACTCTTCCTCCTCCAAAAAACGTTTCTAGGTTTCACTATCTTTTCTCCTTTTATTTACTTTTTTCACATCAGGAACAAGTCTAACATGATTCTGTTGTTTCCAATATACCTGGACTGGCTAGTTTTTTGAACATAAAATAAAATGCAACCTTTGGAAGGCTATTTATCTGTCTTTAGAAAAGGTCATGGGAAGAATGCCACAGAATTTTCAAATGTTTAATCCATCAAAAATGCAGGTCCCCACTGATTCTTCCTGAATTGTCAATTTCCAAACAGCCTCAGGGACAAGACTTATTCTATGAGAAGAAATCTTCAAAATGGCAAAGGATGAAGTGACAAACGATTTTTTTCTGGTGTTTCCCTTTGGGGAAGATAGTCAACTTGCTCTTAAGCTTCAGGCAATAGCATTTCTTGAACAGCCTGGACAAAAAGAGTTGGTGATGATAATGATAATGTGAATTTAGCAATAGTGTCTAAAAAAACAAAACACTCCCTAAATATGAGTTCCCTACAAATGACCTGTGCTGGAGAAAACTAGCAAAGCCCAGAAGGAAACTGACTTACCTGAAAGCAGGTTGTCAAATACAGTATCAAATGCTGGTTGAATGAAATATTTTTCAAAAGGAAGTAGAAATACTAAAGAAAAATAAACCTCCCATCTGGGTCCAGTATCCAATAAACCAAAAAATCCTCAGCAAATCTCCTAGATTTAATCATTTCTACCACTATAAAGAATTATATTTAATGAGGAAAGGTGATTAAGCAATACACTAAAAGGGTCTAGCCCTTGGAGCATAATGAGCATTTTTCAGCCATGTGTCACATGGAAAGTGTTCTGGTGAACATGACTCTGCCTCCCTGTGGTTCTCACTCTCCTATTCTAACGTCACCATCCAGGCGAATGTACACCTCACTCAGTTTGTGTTTACCTGTCCTAAGTCCCACAGGTTCCAGATTTCAAACTGAATTTATCTTCATGGACAAGTGTCATGGCAACTAAGGACAGCACTGCGGTGCATTAAATAGTAAGGCCGTGTTCCACAAAGGGTCACAAGCCCTAGGTCCAACGATAACGAAGGACCCGTGGTCTGTGTGATACACACATGTGAACAGCACTTAAAACGAAGTGTGATGAGTCCTGAGAGAGGAAGTACAAAGTGCTGAGAGGACCAGACCCAAGCTCTGGCTGTCATGGAAAGTGCACGGCCCAGGTGAGCCCAAGAAGCAAATGGGAGTGAACCAGGGGGTATAACACATACAGATATACATGCACACACATAGACACATGCCTACATATATGTGCACACACAAGGACATGCATGTGTGCATCCAATCATATGCATGAGACATAGGCACATATAAAATACTAAGCATACACACAACACATGACACACATAACACACATGCACGTGAGGTGTGCATGTACACGCAACACATGGATGTATGCCTACACACAACGCACACACACAACACACCCCACATAGAGGTGAGAGTGGAGGAACTCTGTGGAGCATTTCCTAGCCATAAAAACTCTGCATGTTTGGAGAAGAGAAGCTGAGAGAAAGCACTGCCTGAAAGAACTTGGGTTATTGCTGGATGTCAGAAATAAGAAGGGATGAGAGGAATCATCTGCATGCTGTAATTTCTCAGTATGAATTCCTAAATGACTAACCCCGTGGCTGTCGGTCTCCCAGGCTGAGGAAGAGGGCAGCTGACAGTCTGTGGCTCAGACTCTTTGAGAAGGAAAGGAGTTTGGTAAAAGGTCAATGGTTACATTGAGGAAAAGCAGAAATTTTAGAGACCAACTTAAGCCAATCAGTTCTTTCATCAATATTGAGGGTTTTAGCTCAAATATTATAAAGATGTAGGAGTGTTACCCTCCCACTCCTGCAAACTGGTTTTTGAATGCTGCAGCTTTTCACCCCTGGTGATTCAACTGGATCTTTTTATATCTTCATCTCTCTCTTATTATTATTCATGTTTTCATTCCATTATATGGCATATTTTCAAGTTTAATTACATGTGTTTTAAGGTTTTCCTGCTCCTTCCATCATCTCTGTCATTTCTAGGTCTGTTTTTATTAATTTTTCTCCTTTAAATACATCTTTTCTTCTTCTTCCCATGCCTGATGGGTTTTGACCAGACACCGGGCACTAAAAACGTGACATTGTTGAGTGCTGGGCATCCAATCAAAACCTGTAGGATTACTGTGTTTATATGATTAGCTAACCTTACCATGTTTATGAACACAAGAATTACAGTGTGGGTGAAGAAGGAAATACACAATATATGAAAGAAATACAATATAACAGGAATAAATGAAACTGAACCTAAAGATCTTCTATCTCCTTTTCCTCTAATAACACTTAGCACTATACATCTTTCATCTAATTTTGAGGTAGTATAATACCAAAGTAACCGATAAATGGGTATTTTGACATCCAATTATCCAAAGTCAAAGATGAATGGAGAGGGCAGCTACACACTCAGAAATTGTGGGAATTTCTTTCATAATTTCTGATTTCAGTAGAAATACAGTGGCTCCTCACAACAAGGGTGGGCAGAGGAGTTCACACAGGCTGCTCAGCAACTATGGGAACCACTGACCATTTTAGGGGCTGCTGTTCTTCACTGCTATTTTCCCCAGGGTGTGCAAATTCAGAGCTGGATAACAATGTCAATGTCTCTCTCAGTTGGAGGTTTTTCCAAAGCTCTGAAGCATTTATGTGCAGAGCATAATGTCTTTCCCCTTTTCTGCCATGTAAATACAAAAAAAAAATCATCTAATTTTCTATAAGCCAAGTCAGAGAACCCTGGACCACAAGCCCAGAAACTCACAAAACCAGTTCTAGCCTGAGTTCCTTCTTAGAAAACAAGATTAACTTAAGCAATGGTTTTGCTGCTATGCTGCTGCTGCTGTTAAGTCGCCTCAGTAGTGTCCGACTCGTTGCGACCCTATGAACCATAGCTCACCAGGCTCCTCATCCACGGGATTCTCCAAGCAAGAATACTGGAGTGGGTTGCCATTCTCTTCTCCAGGGGATCTTCCCGACCCAGGGATCGAACCCTCATCACTTATGTCTCCTGCACTGGCAGGCAGGTTCTTTACCACTAGCACCACCTGTGAAGCCCCTTTGGGTAGCCTTTCCTTTCTCCAGGGGATCTTCCCAACCCAGAGATTGAACCCAGGTCTCCCGCATTGCAGGTGGATTCCTTACCAGCTGAGCCACAAGGGAAACCCTTTGCTGCTATAATGGTTTTCAAAAATGAAAACTGGTGCTACTTAAAAAAATAATCCCCTGTTATTTGGAGTAACCTAGAGGTGGTGTAACTCCCCCGACAAGTATGTCTGAAAAAAAAGTTTTGTGCTGGTCAAACCTGCTGCTGAATGGAAGAAACACATAAAGGGGTGGGCGGGCGGGCGGGAGTGGGGAGAGAGTCATCTCTGCTAAGGAAGGGCAGATCAGATGCTGTCTTCCCACAAGGTCTGTGAATCTGAATGACAATGCCTGGTTTATATGTTTGGGTTTTCCCTGCAGCTACTTTGTTTAAGAAAACAAGAAACTCTGCATCCTACTTTCAGTCAAACCATATATAGAAGAGTCTTACCAGGAGATTTTTGAGGATTATGAAGCAGAGCCTAGAAATACCTATTAGTAGAGGTCTAAAGTGTGTGACAAGAAAGTGCATATATACAATTTCCCTTTTAAGGAAAAGAATTTCCTTATCACTCGTCATGAATATACTTTTTTAAAAAATTCAACACTTGGAATATACATTCGTGCCTGATGACAGGTAAAAGGAGAATCAAATATAAATACAGAAAGGTTCCAGAGAGAGGAAGAGACATTTACACCAAAAGTTAGTTTGTTTTATTTTAAGAACATAGGGAATGCATTCTATGTTTAAGATTTGCTCAAATGTTTCTTTTTCAATTACATTTTTTTCATCTCAAATAGACAATTAGCACTATCCATTGTAACTGTGGTATTACCACAATTAATGGCGTTATTAATCATATTGGGTTGGCCAAAACGTTCATTCTGGTTATAAGATGACACAGAAAAACTCCAACAAACTTTTCGGCCAACCCAATAGTAGTTTATAAACAGTGTAACATCGGATCAATGGTAAAGAGCCTGCCTGCCAACACAGGAGTTGTGGATTTGATCCTTGGGTCAAGAAGATCCCCTGGAAAAGAAAATGGCAACCCACTCCAGTATTCTTGCCTGGGAAATCCCATGGACAGAGGAGCCTGGTGGGCTACAGTTTATGACGTTGCAAAAGAGTCAGACATGACTTAGTGACTAAACAACAATAACTGTGATGTGGTATCATTACAATTAATAACAGTATCACTAGTTATATACTGTAAGAGTACTGTATGACACTGGACATTAATAACAGTATCACTAGTTACATATTGTGATAGTACTGGATAACAGTGGACAGTAATTAACAACTTCCACTGTGATTTAGTATTGCTACAATTAATAATAGTATCATTAGCTACATACTGTAATAGTATTGTATAACACTGGACATTAATTAACAACTTCCACTGTGATTTAGTATTGCTACAATTAAAAACAGCATGATTACTTGTATAGAATAAACAGTGTTAGGCTTGTGATTGTGCTATTGTTACCCTTCCTTCCAATTCCCTCTGAAGAAGACAGGCAAATGAGAGATTACTAAACCAACCTACCAATTAACCATTCAATCTCTGAAAACACTGGAAAAAATTACGTCTGTTCTCCAGATGTGACCAGGATGGATTTGGAAGACTCATGAGAAAGCTGGGAGCAGAGACAATCTTCAAAAACTCCTGAAAAGTTGTTCAAACTCCCAGTTCTCATACAACTTCTCTCAGATCTAGAAATCCCACCTTGGGCTCAAATTCCCCTCATTAAAGAGTATGATGTCAGGAAGGGTGCTCAAGAACATGAGGAATGTCTTATCCCTGGGCAGGCAGAGGGTCACCCAGGCTCCTGGTCATCCTGGGTCTTCATCTTGTCTGCCATAAACATGGGTTCCCACACAGGGCACCTGGCAAGCAGCAGGGCTCTGGGCCTGTGCCCACATGTGTGAGGTCCCACTCCCCTCTCACCAGGGACAAGAAAGTGGGACAGGGTAGGAGTAGCCAGCTCCCTGCCACCACCTCTAGGTTACTCCAAGCAAACCTCCAGACAAAAAAAGCATCAGTGTGGGTTAGAACCAGCTGCAGAAAGCATCAAACACCAAAACTGAAAACTTGAGTTTTGAGGATTTAACTGAGAAGTACTTCTTGTGAGGAAATGTCTGTCAAAAGACCTGATATGTGGGAACATTAAATGAACAGTTATTACTGACTATACATGAAGGCTAAACTTAGAACAGTCTGCACGATCGATCCCACCATCACATGAAACCCTGGTCTATCTTAACTTGCCCTTTAATGGGTTTGTCCTCTTTTTCTCTCATTTACTCATTCATTTATTTGTTCATTCATTTAAAAGATATTAACTGAACAGCGGCTATGGGCCAGGCTCTGTACCAGAGGTTAAGGGTCACCTTGTCATCCACACACGAAACCTCAAGCAACGACCAGAGCCAGGAGGAAGAGCTTGCAGTGTGGAGACCTGAACTAGTCTCAGCCACCAAGGGGGCAGCATTTTCCCAGAAGTCTGAAGGAGAAGAAGAGCTCATTAAGTTCACGGGAAGGGGGGTGTCTCATCCAGAGAGAACAGTAGTGTGAAGCCCCCAGGAACAAAGAGAAGGATGTGAAGTTGAGGCCAGGAGGTGAGAGGGAGTCTGAGCAGAGATGCAGTAAGGTATTATCAGCCACCTTACAGATTGAGGGCTCATCACTGAAGCATTTAAAATATAATAAAGCCTTAAATGTAAAGGTCATTTCAGGTGCAGAACTGAAATTGAGTGTAAAAAACGGGATGAGAGGGGTGACGTAACACAGAGTAATGGAGACAAAATGATGAACGGAGTGCAGCCAGGAGGCCAAACCACTGAGGAGCCTGTGATGGATTGCACAGGGAGGGGGAAGGAGGAGGTGAGCGCTGCAGAAGACTCCCAGATTTCTGGCTCATGCACTCGGAAGGATATCAACCTTAACATTTGAATGGAATTGCCAACCTGATGGCTAGGTGTATATTCCTGAAGCTCTGAAAAGAGGTCTTGTATTAGAGACTTATTTGTGAACTATTTATGTATGGGAGGCAATTGAACACACAGGCTGGATCAAACCACCTGAGGTGGAAGTAGGGAGAGAGGGCTGAGGACAGAGCCTTGAACATGTCTCAGACTGATGGGTCAGGCAGAGAAACTAAGTCAGAGTACAAGACTAAGGTAAAGCAGTCTGAGAGGAAAGAGCAAAAACGTGCAGTGCAGTAAAACAGAGGAAAGAAGGGAAAAATGACCTGACAGACCAAATTCCACTGAGAGCAAGTATAAAAGGAGAAGGAAACACTCCTTCCATTTAACAACACAAAAAAGATAGAAGTAAAGTGGAATATGTCAGTATATGAAAAGTGAGTGAGTGAGTGAGGGAAGAGTGAGAAATGGAATACAACCCACTCTTTCACAAAATGTGGCTGTGCAGAGGGGGAGACGGTGGTGGTGGAAGGGCGGAGACAGAGGCTTCAGTCCCCTTCACCTACCTGCTCAGGTTTAAATGCTTATGGAGGCAGGCCCTTCAGAGAGAGAAGTTGGAGACAGCTAGGAGAACAGAGCACTGATGCTGTGTGCTCCCAGAGCTGAATGGGAGCTGGGACAGGAACACAGGAGGGAAGGGCCTGAGTCTGGTGAGAGGAAGGGACCAGCTGGTTCAAATCCACGTCAGGTCCTGGAGCTCCCTGTGCAGACCCATGGAGAGTCTGGGGGCCCTCGAGCTGTATTTTGAGTCTGCAAACAAAGCCTGGAAATAGCACTGGCCCACAGATTGCCTACAGGTAAGCCCCTCTGGGTGCAAGACTCACTCAGTCTATAGGCAAGCTCCCCTGGGCCTGCATTCCAGGGGGGCACTCCGAGATTTGGAGACCTGTGCCTATGTCACGCCCAGGCCAGGATCAGTGTGGAGAAGGTGCTGTGAGAATCTCTCTGGTAAAGTCCAGCACCATCTGGGGGCAAGGTGACTTCCCCAGGCCTCTGAGAACCCCAACTCACTCAACACAAGGACAGGCTCACCCCTCCCATTGGGCAGGTACCCTCCACAATAACTTTCCTTCATTAGATTTCTTCTTAGAATATTCAAAACCCATGTGATAGGATTTCCAGGCAAAAAAGAACATGCCTGGGATGGAGGTGGGAAAGGATATCAAGAATTAAATGCTACCTGCATTTGGCTACAGAGATTTTGTTTCAAGTTTTTAAAGCGATATTTACAGCAACTTTACTCATAGTTGCAACAATTGGAGGCAACTAAGAGTCGGACATGACTGAGCGACTTCACTTTCACTTTTCCCTTTCATGCACTGGAGAAGGAAACGGCAACCCACTCCAGTATTCTTGCCTGGAGAATCCTAGGGATGGCGGAGCCTGGTGGGCTGCCGTCTATGGGGTCGCACGGAGTCGGACACGACTGAAGCGACTTAGCAGCAGCAAGATGTCCTTTGGGATGTGATGGATAAATTCTAGCAGAACACCCAGAAGCCTGAGGCTGTGCAGCCCATGAAGCTGCTGCATGCAGTGAGGGGGGGTGGGGGTGGGAAGGGAGCACCAGGAGGCAGAAAGAAGGCGAGTCAGCTGATGTTTACCGCCCCTGCACCGCAGTGGCTCTTAGGACCTCCCTCAGCCTTTACAATAACCCCAATAAAGGGGCTTTGTTGGGTCCAGTTTGCAGGTGAGGGTATGGTCCTCAGGGAAAGTGAGGGGCTGGTCATGGGACCTGGGATTGAGGTAAGGACTCTGGTCCTCAGCGTGATGAGAGCAGCAAAAAGGCGCTGATTCCCAGGTGTGGATACCAGACTGACCACAAGACAGGGCCCAGTGAGGAAAGGACAGCAGGCTGCATGGAAGGGAAAGGACCATGTGGTAGACTTGGGCCCATGCTAGATGCCAAGCCAGCAGGCTCCTCTGCCTCTGTCCAGGGACTGTGGGTATGAAAGGATCACTGAAAATGGGGGTCTGCGGGCTACTTAGAAGGGGCCCAGCAAGACACAAAGCTGCTGGCTACAACAAGCCACATGTATCTCAGAATCACCTTCCTTCTGGATAGCAACCTCAGCCAGCAGAGGACACAGCTGACCAGGCATCTGGATCGGCCCACAGATCAGCTCCATCTGCATCTGTTTCATGTCTGCTCCCTGTGGGTGTTGGGGTGACACAGAAACTGATATGGAGATCCTGCTGGATATGACAATGCCTAGAGAGCAGCAAAGGGCTGCCAGGATGGAGGCCCACACAATTGAGGCCTACAGCGTGGAGGCCTACACCATGGAGGTCCACAGGAGGAAGGCACACAGGATGGAGGCCCACAGGATGGAGGCCCACAGCTTGGAGGCCCACAGCGTGGATGGCAAGACCATCATGGATGATGAAAGCTACTGGGGGTTTCCCAAAAAGCAAAGCAAAGTATCAAAGAGCCACTTAAGGGGGGAATGTGATAAAGATGAATGATGAAAAGGATGAGATCATGAATCTCAAGAGATTCTGGCAAAACCAAAATCACACAGATTCAGACAACCCCTGATGGCCACAGACCTGTGCCAGAGGGGACCCTCACAAGTCAGGATACATGAAGAGTAGACCAGTGTTCATAGTCAGGAACAGAAGAATTCCAGCATTTCAACTGGAATTCGGGCTTCCAAGCTTTATGTAGTAAGTTTAAAGCAAAAAAAAAGGGGGGTGGGGGTGGGGAGGGTGGGAAATAATAATTAAGATTGACTCATAACCCAAACCAATTTATTATTCTTGTCATTAAGAGGGCAAAGAAAGTCCAGAGTATCATGGTATCATGTGATTAACCCAGGACAGGAAGCATACTTAGAAAGAGAAATCCCTTCACAGGATCTTCTGGTTAAAGGTTAACTTCCAAGACATGTTCATTCCAGTTCAGCAAAAGCCTGCTCTGAATTGTCTTATTTATTTCACATTAGCCTGCTATTATACTCAACATTCTAGGGGTGAGAGGAGCCATCTACTTGATTCAGTCATGTGATACGGAGCACGGATAGGCATTATTAATAACACTCCTCATCCCAAGCTCCTAGCTTGCAAAATATGTGAATCATGTTACCGCATGGTCACCATGGCAGACTTATAAAGAGCCCCAGGCTGACTCTACAAATGCAAGTCACATATTCTGCAGGAGGTTCGGGAAGAAGGTTGCATTCTATTCCAGGAAGCCAAGGAAGTGTCACAAGACAGACATGCGCCAATTCGAACTGCCAAGTGGATGTCTTCCCATTTTACATACCCAGTGGTTTCTAAATAATGCACGTGTCAGCTGCCCAGATGCTAGATCCATTATGGGTTCTGATGGGTTGCCCACATCCCATCGTAAGCCTGGGTCCATGTCTCCCAGGAAACTAAAAGTAGAGACTGGAGGACCTGATGGGGAAGGTGGCCAGGTGGTTGGGACTCAGCAGGAAAGCAGATTTTTGGAACATCAGTCTCAGACCTGGATCATATTGAAAGAAACATGGAAATCATTTGAAAACCTGACAGGGGCATGGCAGGATGAGGCAGCCTGCCAGTCAGAAGGGACCAGACACAATCTAGCACTCTGAGAATGGCTACTACGTGCTGTGTTGATGCAGAACTGTTCACATGCTAGGGAGAGAAGCTCTGGCTTCTCAATAAACAAGGAATTTTCAGTCTGTGACCCTCAGGCAGATCAAAAATAAACTAAAAGAAGATGAGATTAATTTATAAGCACGTGTTCTCAAAGTCTTCTGAGTCTGTCTGAAGGACATCAGCACACACTGCCTTCACCTCTGCGGCTTCCATCACACCTTGTCTGTACCACACAGGAGTCAGTTACTCCAACTTGGATACTTTGTACCCAAGAAACACTGTCTCAGTACTCATTGGGCTTCCATAGCAGGACTGGGATGTTTCAAACCCACACCTATTCTAGCTTTTACTTTCACCCCACTAATGGGTTTGGTATGCCTGCAGAGAATACAATTACAGTTTTTAAAACTTGTTCTCTACTGATTGTGAGTCATGTAAAGGGACAATGGTTTGATGGTGTAACTGAATATATAGCCACAGTTGGTCTGAAAGATGTTTATTATGGACTGAATGTTTATGTCCGCTTCCTCAAAATTCATATGTCAAAACCCTACCCCCATCTATGTGATGTATAAAGAGATGGAGCCCTTGGGCAGCGATTAGATGAGGCCATGAAAGTGGGGCATTCATGAATCAGATTAAGGCCTCTACAAGAGTCACAGAGAGCTTGCATCTCCTCTCCGCCCTCAGCCATGCAAAGACAAAACAAGAGAAGCTGGTGCCGCACCATGAAGAGCTCTCACACTGGCCCTCTAATCTCCACTTCCAGCCTCCACAACTCTGAGACATAAACATATTCCTTTATAAACTGCCTGATCTATGGTATTCTTCGTTGGATCATCAAAAAAGCAAGAGAGTTCTAGAAAAACATCTACTTTTGCTTTTTTGACTGTGTGGATCACAACAAACTGTAGAAAATTCTTCAAGAGATAGGAATACCAGACCACCTGACCTGCCTCCTGAGAAATCTGTATGCGGGTCAAGAAGCAACAGTTAGAACTGGACATGGAACAATGGACTGGTTCCAAATTGGGAAAGGAGTACATTAAGGCTGTATGTTGTCACCCTGCTTATTTAACTTCTACGCAGAGTACATCATGCTAAATGCCAGGCTGGATGAAGCACAAGCTGGAATCAAGATTGCTGGGAAAAATATCAATAACCTCAGATACGCAGATGACACCACCCTTATGGCAGAAAGCGAAGAAGAACTGAAGAGCCTTTTGGTGAAAGTGAAAGAGGAGAGTGAAAAAGTTGGCTTGAAACTCAACATTTGGAAAACTAAAATCATGGCATCTGGTCCCATCACTTCCTGGCAAACAGATGGGGAAATAATGGAAACAGTGAGAGACTTTATTTTCTTGGGCTCCAAAATCACTGCAGATGGTGACTGCAGCCATGAAATTAAAAGGCGCTTGCTCCTTGGAAGAAAAGCTATGACCAACCTAGACAGCATATTAAAAAGCACAGACTTTACTTTGCCAACAAAGGTCTGTCTAGTCAAGGCTATGGTTTTTCCAGTAGTCATGTATGGATGTGACAGTTGGACTATAAAGAAAGCTGAGCACCAAAGAATTGATGCTTTTGAACTGTGATGTTGGAGAAGACTCTTGAGAGTCCCTTGGACTGCAAGGAGATCCAACCAGTCCATCCTAAAGGAGATCAGTCCTGGGTGTTCATTGGGAGGACCGATGCTGAAGCTGAAACTCTAATACTTTGGCTACATGATGTGAAGAACTGACTCACTTGAAAAGACCCTGATGCTGGGAAAGACTGAGGGCAGGAAGAGAAGGGGATGACAGAGGATGAGATGGTTGGATGGCATCACCAACTCAATGGACATGAGTTTGAGTAAACGCTGGGAGTTGGTGATGGAGGCCAGGCAGGCCTGGAGTGCTGCAGTCCATGGGGTCCCAAAGAGTCGGACAGGACTGAGAGACTGAACTGAACTGAATGTGAGCATCACGCTCAGCTCCAGCAGGAAAAATGATTATCATCCTGAAATCAGAAGTAACCCCGATACATACTATGGCATATAAGCACAAGAATAATTTTCTCTTATTCAGGTGACAGTCTACTCGATTGAAATTACACTGCAGAACCTTGTTTAGGAATGAGAAGAACAGAATGAGTGAATTAGAAAGCATAGAGTTTCTGCCATCTACTTCCATACTAACTGACAAAAGGCTCAAAATTTGCTATTTGTGGACTTGTTGGAATGTAATCACAATAGCACTAAATTTGGACTACTTGATTAGTTAATACAAGTGGACACTCTGTAACTATCAATACATAAATAGTATATTTAGCAAAACATTAAATTTTTATTTTTTTAAATAAATGGAATTTATTTAAAATTAATGAATTATAATAAATAAATTAATTTATTATAATAAATAAATAAATTAATGAATTAATTTAAAATTAATGAAACATTTGATTAAATGTAGATTTGTTTTAAAATCATGCATTTTTAAATCAAGAACAGGCAGTAATTAGCTTTGATTCTGAAGCTACTATAAAGCAGGAGCATACTTATAATTTCATCAAATAAGGGATATATGCCAGGGTGCGGGAGGGGACTGAGTCTGTGACCTCTGTTTGTATGAATAACTAAACATTTGCTATGCCTGGGGGATTTGTTGCTAATTTAATTTCAGACCAATTAACAGCAAATTTGACAGTCCCAATTAACCAGATAATCAAGAATCCCCATACAGCATGGATCTCATTTAAGAATATTCTAAACGTGGGCATTCATTTCAACTAATATTTTGAAAAAGAGTCCAGAAATCTAAATGAGTGAAATCAGTGGCAGTATTTCCCTGCAAGTAACGTGTACTGTTTTCAAATCTTCCATGTACAAAGTAAAAGCTCCACAAATGGTCAATTATTTAAACACTTTATCAGTATTGCTATGGACAGAGGAATTGACTGAGCTCCTAAAGTATGTGTTAGGAGAGGTTCGTCACACATGTTATTATCTGGGATAATCCTCAAACTCTCCCTGGAGTGAGATCTGATTATCCCCATAGCTGGTACGGAACCTGAGACCCAAGTACCCAAGTAAGTGTCCAGGATGGGTGGACCCAGGATCCCTCTGTAGCCTGAAAACACAGCCTGGCTCCTTCCACCATCCTGTTTGAGGGGTCCTAAGCAGAAATTCTCTTATTTACTCATGCATTCACTCAAAACCTGTTTTGTAGCCCCAAACGATTTTAAAGTAGTTCCAAAAATGTTTAACAGCGAATTTTTTTAACAATACTGATTCAAACTATGTTCACAGGCTCTGAATGAATTTATGTGCCACACTGGAACATATTAACAAGCTCTTGGTGTTATCACAAAACTCTTTAGACTTAAAATTATATAAAATACTAAAATAGGCTAACCTGATGACACCAGCTGTCAAGCTGTGAAATATTCTTCAAGTTGTAAAACATTCTTGACTCTACTTGTCAAGTTGTGTGTGTAAGAACCACACAGGTGTGTGTCTCCCAGATATGCTGTGTGTACATGCAGTTGTTTTGGGAGGAGGCAGGAAGGTGTCCTTCCCTTGCACCTTTACAGCTGCTACTACACAGATGGGAATAATTGGTTGACTCAACTCATTTCAAGCAGATGTCAGCCACATGAGCAGAAACTGAAAAACGAGAGCTCATTCATTCCAAACTCTAGACCTGATTGCTCAGCCTAGATCTTTGTAGAGAATGGGATTAAGTTAAATTCAAATTAAATTTTAAAATAAAAAGAATAATTTTCAACTTGTGCTGTGCTGTGCTCAGTCACTTTAGTCGTGTCTGGCTCTTTGCGAACCTATGAACTGTAACCTGCCAGGCGCCTCTGTCCAAGGGATTCTCCAGGCAAGAATACTGGGGTGGGTTGCCATGCCCTCCTCCAGGGGATCTTCCCAACCCAGGGACTGAACCCCTATCTCCTGCTCTCCTGTCTTGCAGGTGGATTCTTTGCCCACTGAGCCACCTGGGAAGCCCAATCTTCAACATATTAAGAATTTTAAAATTTTTATTTAAAACTAAAATGCCATTTTGTTATACAAGACATCAGCCTTAATTTTTGTGAAGTGCACAGTCAATTGCTCTGGGAGTACTGATTGTTAATACTTATATTTTTAATTCTTTGAATTAAAGCTTGTACATTTTGTAGGTGTATATCAAGCAAAAATACCTCATCGGAATTCCTTTGAGGATCTCTAAGCGTGCATTATTAGAGTGGATACCAATATCAACTTTTCACAAAGATCTACTCATGCTTAAGTTAGGATATTGGACATATGGTTTGTGGAAATATTTGATGCATTTGCATAAGACATACAAGTTTTGGGAGAATGACCATTTTAATCAGGCTGACTAACTGAGAAGAGAAGAGGGAGGTGTGACCATCTGTTTAACTTTGTCTTGATTTTATTTAGCACCTGCAAAAAAATTAGATTTGAGCCACTTCTGTAACAAGGACATGTGAAGAACCCATCTAGGAATGCCTCCCATGTCATTCTCAAGGAAAGGAAAGGTCAAGTTATAAACAAACCACACAACCACACACAGACTATCTACCCTCTGAAATCTAAAGTCTGTAGTTTTATATTTTACTTGATAACTCTGAGTCTTGATTTCAGGATTATAACATTCGGCATATATGCTAATATTTGCTGATACACATACAGGCAAATAGGAAAAAGGTGAAGTCATTATGTGTAGGAATGATAGAAGCTTCTGATCTGAGACGCAGTTATACAATGTGCCAATTCAAAACTGTTTACATAATGGTTATACTATGGATACACTATCTTCCCTATGAAGGAATGTCTCTACATGAATACTGACATGAAAATAAAGGAAATCCCAAGTTATATTTCAATGGATAATGTCAAGACCTTAGCAGGCACTCGATAAATATCAACTGCATTAAAAACATTCCATAGTTTTCTGAAGATTTTTAAATATTAGATTTGAACTTAAATATATTTTCTCATCTATGAAGATTATCCTGAGGTTTTTGTCCCTACAGTTCTTGAAAAAAATTATGTGATAAATACTCTGATGTTGAAATTTTTTAAATTTTCTTACATTCTTGACTAAACACCCTTTTGTGACAGTAACTTCCCTCTTTCATATCAGTCTTATTGAAGATTTAATTATTAGCCTTTCAAAGACAGCTTTTGTTATAGTTCTCTATTTCATTAATCTGTCTTTATAACTGTCCTCTTACTTTTTTGATTTTACTCAGATGCTCGTTATCCCCCCTAACTTTTCAAGTTGAAAATTCAGCTTGTTTTCAGTCTTCTTTGTATTTCTGGTTACATTTATAACTTCCCATCTGAGTACTGATTAAGCGCTGTCCCTCACATATTGGTATGTCACCCAATTTGCAGAATTGCTCTTATGATTTCCTTTTTAATCCAAGAGTTGTTTTTGTAGCATTATTTTAGGTTTTTGAAATGAATTTTGTTAAGCTTATTTTGTTAATTAGGTCTAACTTGATTGTATTTTTAGTCAAGCTTAGACCGTTCAGCTATTTTTCTTCTATAAATGTATTAAGATATGCAGAGTAGCCTGCTACAAAATCTTTTTTCATAAGTATTCCATATGGGCAGCAGAAGTGCAAATTTCTATTTTTACATATAGAATATATATGTATATATGTATGCATACATATATATATATACTTACACACTTGAAACTTCTGTATATGAGATTATCTTTTGTACTTTTTTTGTATACTTGAGTTGAAAATTTCCCAACATATATGCTAAAATCTCTAAAATCTATTCCCTATAATTTTGTGAGTTGTACTTTCTGAATTTTTAGGCTATATCATGCATAAATATTGCATCTTCTGATTCATTTTTTCCAGTAATTTCTTTGTCTTTTATTATTGTTTTGAATTAAATTTTGTTTCCCTTTAAAATTGCTTTTTTGTTCATTTGCTTTATTTTTGCCTGATGTATCTGCATCTGAATCCATACTGTAATTTTCAACATTTCTGAATATCTTTATATGTCAATTATAGATCATATATTGCTTTCTCTCATCAAACCTGAAATTTGACACAAATACATTTTTTACAATCATAACATTAAATTTATATTTATCATTTTACTCATGTTTCCTACATTTAGTATTGTTTTTTTCTTTTTAATGAGCACTGTAAATTTTATGCCACTTTACAAATGATAAATTTTATTTCAATATTCTGAGGTTAACACTACCTCACATTTAACATTTTGAAGCCGACAGTTTCCTAACACAGCTGCAGCATTTTTCATTCCCACCAGGAGTGCATGAGAGTTTCAATTTCTCCACATATACATGGACATTTGTTCTAAATTTTACCCATTCTAATGACTATTCAGTAGTGTCCCACTGTGCTCAGGATCCAAATTTCTCTGGTGAGCAGTGATGTTCTCATATACTCTTCTTTTCCTGTCTCCTTAAGGTCGAACCATGGGGCCATTACTTAGAACTTTTTCTTTCCTTAAACAAACATTTAAAGCTGTAAATACCCCTATAAAAACTGCATGCATCCCCAAAATATCAGTCCAGTTCAGTTCAGTTCAGTCGCTCAGTCATGTCCGACTCTTTGCGACCCCATGGACCTCAGCATGCCAGGCCTCCCTGTCCATCACCAACTCCCGGGGCTTACTCAAACTCATGTCCATTGAGGTGGTGATGCCATCCAACCATCTCATCCTCTGTGGTCCCATTCTCTTCCTGCCCTCAATCTTACCCAGCATCTGAGTCTTTTCCAATGAGTCAGTTCTTCGCATCAGGTGGCCAAAGTACTGGAGTTTCAGCTTTAGCATCAGTCCTTCCAATGAATATTCAGGACTGATTTCCTTTAGGATGGACTGGTTGGATCTCCTTGCAATCCAAGGGACTCTCAAGAGTCTTCTCCAACATCACAGTTCAAAAGCGTCAATTCTTTGGTGCTCAGCTTTCTTTGTAGTCCCACTCTCACATCCATACGTGACTACTGGAAAAACCATAGCTCTTACTGGATGTACCTTTGTTGGCAAAGTAATGTCTCTGCTTTTTAATATGCTGTCTAGGTTGGTCATAGCTTTTCTTCCAAGGAGCAAGCATCTTTTAATTTCATGGCTGCAGTCACCATCTGCAGTGATTTTGGAGCCCAAGAAAATAAAGTCTCTCACTGTTGCCATTGTTTCCCCATCTATTTGCCATGAACTGATGGAACTGGATGCCATGATCTTCGTTTTTTGAATGCTAAGTTTTAAGCCAGCTTTTTCACTCTCCACTTTCACTTTCATCAAGAGGCTCTTCAGTTCCTCTTTGCTTTCTGCCATAAGGGTGGTATCATCTGCATACCTGGGGTTATTGATATTTTTCCCAGCAATCTTGATTCCAGCTTGTGCTTCATCCAGCCTGGCATTTAGCATGACGTACTCTGCGTAGAAGTTAAATAAGCTGGATGACAACTTACAGCCTTGATGTACTCCTTTTCCAATTTGGAACCAGTCCATTGTTCCATGTCCAGTTCTAACTGTTGCTTCTTGACCTGCATACAGATTTCTCAGGAGGCAGGTCAGGTGGTCTGGTATTCCCATCTCTTGAAGAATTTTCCACAGTTTGTTGTGATCCACACAATCAAAGACTTTGATGTAGTCAATAAAGCAGAAGTAGACGTTTTTCTGGAACAGATGTTTTTTATTTTTCTTATCATTCATTATTTTCTAATTTCCTTTGAGATTTTTCTCCTTTGACTTATGAATTATTTAGAAGTGTGATGTTCTCCAAATATTTGGGTGTTTTCAAGATAGCTCATTATTAATTCCTACTTTAATTTTATTGTGACCAGACCAAACCATGTATTCTTTCAAGCCTTTCAGATTTACTGACACATATTTTATGGTCCAATATAGAGAATTTATATCGGAGAAGGCAATGGCACCCCACTCCAGTACTCTTGCCTGGAAAATCCCATGGACGGAGGAGCCTGGTAGGCTACAGTCCATGGGGTAGCTAAGAGTTGGACACGACTGAGCTACTTCAATTTCACTTTTCCCTTTCATGCGCTGGAGAAGGAAATGGCAACCCACTCCAGTATTCTTGCCTGGAGAATCCTAGGGACGGTGGAGCCTGGTGGGCTGCCGCCTATAGGGTCGCACAGAGTCGGACATGACTGAAGCGACTTAGCAGCATAGAGAATTTACCTTGACAAACATACCACATGCACTTGAAAACAGTGTACACTCTGTAGTTTGGGGTTCAGTGTTCTATCATCAACTAGCTCAAGGTAACTAACAGAGTCTCTATGTCTGTATTAATTTTTGTCTGGTTGTTCCATCAATTGCTCAGAGAAGATTATGTTTGTGAAATTTCCTATTTCTCCCTTTGAAACTATTGATATTTTCCTCATGTATAATATTTTGAGGCTCTCACTAGGTTCATACAAATTTATGTTTATTAATGAATTCCTGATGAATTGACACTTTTTTCAGTTTGGAATTTTCTTATCCTTCATAACAATTTTGGCCTTGAAATTGTAGGTACTTGCAACTCCAACAGCAATTGGAGTTGCTGTTAATACAGTAACTCCAATTCTCTGATATACACTGTTCAAATAGCTTATTTAGTCCATCCATTTTTAAAATATATATAAACTTAAAGCAAATCATCTTTTGTAGACAGCAAATAGTTGGTTCTCCCTTTAGTATCCATCCTGATATTCTCTCATATTACATTAACATTTAATGTAAGCATTGATATGTTCAGATTAAGTCTATCATCTTATTATTTGCTGCTCCTTCTGTTTTTTGTTTCTGTCTTCCTTCTTTCCCACCTTCTTTTAGATTATACAAGTGCTTTTAATTTCTATTTTGAAAAACTAAACTTTTTAAAATGTACAGATTTGCATGTTTTCATGGTTGCTCTGGGAATTACAATAGGCAGCCTTAACTTTTCAGTCTTCTTAGAGTTAATACTGTACCAATTCACTTAAAATACAAAAATCTGCAACCACAGTAAACATTTACCTTCTCGTGCTAATTTTTACACTGTAACTTTTCATGTATGTTGCATGCCTACCTTATAAACCTCATAAGTCAGTGTTATAATATTTAAACATTTCTATGCTTTTAAAGAAATATGCCTTTTATGGTTGCCCATAAATTTCCCATTTCTGACACTTTTCATTCATTCCTAAAGACCCAAGGTTCCTTGTTGTATCACTTCAGTTTGAACAACACTGTCTAGCATTTCTTATAGTATAGCTCTCATGGCAAAAACTTCCTTTAGCTTATATTTTTTATGGGGAAAAAAAATGTCCTTACTTGTACTTTGTTTTAAAAGGATATTTTTACTGAATACTGAATTTTGGGTTAACAGGTGTTTTGTTTCTTTTTGCAATTTAAAAGGTGTTTTCACCTTTTTGTAGCCTCCATAGCTTCTGATGAGAAATTTGTGATAATTAAAATCATCACTCTCCTGTATATAATTTGTCATTTTTCCCTGGTGAACTCAAGGTTTTCTCATCTCTGATTTTCAGCAATTTGTCCATGATGGGATTAGCCATGATTTCTTTTTATATTATCCTGTTTGAGGTTCACTGAGATTCCTGAATCTGTCAATGTACATCCTTCACCTAATTTGGGAAGGCCCTAACCATTATTTCCTCAATTATTTTTTTGTCTCATCCTCTCATTTTGTTCTAAGATGACTTTCGTTCTTTCTTTCCTTCTAGAACTTCTATTACACATAAGCTAGACTTGTAAAACTGTTTCCAGTTCCCTAAGATTCCAACCACTTTGTCTCACTTCTTCAGATTTTATACTTTTTATTGCTCTGTCTTCAAGTTTTCAGGCCCCTTTTTCTATCATCTCTAATCCACAATTGAGCTCCTCCAGTCAACTTGTTTTGCATATTTTATCAGTTCTAGATTTTCCATTCAGTCATTTTTCTATTTCTCTACAGCATTTCCTATGTTTTTGTTTGACATGAGTATGTTTCCCTTAAACACATCAACCAGTGTCAATACTACTTTAAGTCTTGCCTGATAAGTCTAACCTGGGCTATCTCAGGGCTATCATCGACTGACTGTTTTTTTCCTCAAGATGGGGGGAAAGGGCTGTCACATTTTCCTGGCTCTCTATAGGTCAAGTAATTCTGGATTATGTCTACCATACTGTGGAGATTCTGGGTTTTCTTCCACTGCTCAGAGTATGGATGTTCTTATTTTATTACCACAAACAAACAGCTTGACTAGATTCAGTGTAAAGAGCCTCATGCCACTGCTGCACAAGACAGCCAGACTTGAGCGCAGCTCCTGAAGTCTTTTATGCAGCTGCTGTCAGTCTGCCCCAAGCATGTGGGATCCAATGCTCAGCCCTGGGCTGCATTTACATTCAGAGTCAGATGTCCCTCTTTTCCCCCTCCTCCCTGGGGTTCTCCTCCATTCTGCAGCCATTCTGGCTCCTTTAGGATTCTCTTCCTGGTTCCTCCAGTTCAGGAGACCGTGGATTTTTTTTTTAATCAGAATCTTACTCATCCAGGGCACCTAATGCCTCAACAGGAAATTCCATAAACATAAAAACTAGAAGAAAAATGGAAATATGTTCAGCGTCCATCATTTGCCTCACATTCAACTGCTCTCCAGTTCCCATAACCCTAAGACAGTTTCTGTATCTCTTTGGGTGTTGATAGCTATCATTCGTGAGCATGAAGCCCATAGAAGGCCCTAATGAAGCCTTCTATGCAATGCCTCTTTGTGTCTTTTATGCACTTTCTTCCCTCTCTGTCAACTTCTTACACACACATATACACACACAAGAAATATATATGTATATATTCTGGATTCTAAACACTTGATTTCTTGTGTTACAAATATTTTCTTCTAATTTATGGCTTGTCTCTTAGTATTTTTATGATATGCAAAGTTTCCCAATATAGTCAAGTGTAACAATCTTTTACCTAATGGTGTGCATTTCTGTGTCTTGTTTAAAAATCGTTCCCAAATCTCATGATTATTGACATTCTCCTTGCTTTCTTCTAAAATTTTACATTTTTGTCTTTTTACATTTAAGACTTTTATCAATCTGAAATTTACTTTTATATGTGATATGATGTGAGAACTAATTTCTTGGGCTTTAGTTTTGGGTTTTCTTAATGGATAACTGGGAAGTATCCCAGTTGGTTGGAAAATTTAAAGGTGTTGAATGAGTAATTAAATTTTAGGTTTTGACATGAGGTTTTTTGACTGAAAGTCAAAAGCTATCATTTGCTAAAAAGTCAATCTTTCCCCCACTGATCTGCTGTGACAACTCTATTGAATGTCTGTAAACAAACAGGTCAGTTTACAATAGTCTATCTATCTTACGGCTGAGCCCAGCACTAACACATGTAGAGGTCATTGACAACCAAATGGTTGTAAAATAAACTTTGCCTAGAGTTGGTTGGTTCTACATGGCATTATTCAGACAAGAACTTCAAAGTGCCTTCTAGTCTGATTAGGAGACACAGAGTGGAAACTTTCCTTCTTCTTTTACAAATAAACAGAAGCAGGTGTAGGTAGCTCGCATAGTCAGCATGGACTCTGAAATAAAATTGCCTGTGTTCAAAATCTGATTTTATCACTAACTAACTTAAATGATCAACCTTGGAATATTATCTGACCTCTTCCAGCTCCAACTTCTTATTTTTTAAACACTAATAATGCATTAATTCCTGAAAAGCTGCTATAAAATTTAAATGAAAAAAAAAATACCAGGTGGAATGCACCTGGCAGGATAACCACCAGATCATTATACAGAGAAAGCCATATCTAACTAAGTAAGACAGAGTCCTTCATGGAAGACTCATCGATCCACTCATTCCCATGCCAAACCCCTTGTCTGGACTTGTAGTCTGAGAGTGGAGATTTCAAAACCACTGTCACAGGTTTCCTTGCTAGTAGGATCACCCGGGCCACCTGGCTTCTGCTAAACAGGCAAAATCCATGGAGAAGTGAGTGAAAAACAGGCAGTAAGAGTGAAGAGTATCCGTGCAAGCATGGTGGTGAAGGTGCCTTCTCAGTGGGGCCAGGGATGATGCAGTTCTTAGTCAAGTGAGAGTAACCATGGCAACACTGCTGTGGGAATTTCCCCTTTTAGTCCAATCTCAACAGCTTTCAAAGCATGTTTTCTACCTCTTCAGAAGACTGCCTAACCAGCTTTTTTTTTTTTTTCATTTATTCAACAAATACTTACAGTGTAACTATTGTGAGCTCCATACTGTTTATGTGTTTTAGAATTTACCAGCACATAAAATAGGTGCTAACACTGTAGCAGGTGAAAACAAATATAAACGTGCAACAGAATCAATAAATAATTTTGTTTTTTAGTTTTATCTATCTATTTATTTATTTGACTGTATCAGGTCCTGCTGCAGTACCCGGGATCTTCCCTGCGCCATGCAGGATCTTTGGTTGGGGCACACAGACTCTCTCGCTGTGGCAAGCAGGCTCAGTAATTGTGGCCCACAGACTTAGCTGCATGTGGGATCTTAGTTCCCTGACCAGGGATTGAACTTGCATCCCTTGCATTGTAAAGCACATTATTAACCACTGGACTATCAGGGATGTCCTGAATAAGTAAATTTTAACAGTAAGGAAAAAAAGCAGAAAATGCCCTGGGAATACAAAATGTAGATTCAGAAAGACAGATGTGGTGTGTCAGAAAAGGGGAGAGGGCTGCCTGCTATTGTAAGGGGCGGTGGGGAAGGGGGGGTTGTAGGTGTGTCCTCATGGAGCAGGTGAGATTTGAAAGGAGCCCTGAAGGAGGGAGAGAGCGCCCCATGTGGATGTCGTGGGGAAGCCCACTGTGAGAAGAAAGCCACTGCAAGGCTGGAGGGCGGGATTCCTCTGTCCTGCTCAGGGAATGTGGAAAGCCAGTGCAGCTACAGCAGTGTGAGCTGGGATGGACAAGAGAGAGAAGGGCTGGGTTATGCACAGCCTCTCAAATCAGGAACCTAAGGTCCAGTCACACAAAATGGCTGAGTCCTTTGCTGGGATGTCACCCTGCACCCTCCTCCCTGGACCATCTGACTTTCCTGACAGCCATCCAGCATCAGCTCTGTGTTTTCTATGGAAACCTCCCCTGCCCCTGCCTCCATGCCCTCAGCCACTCTCTGGGCATCCCAGCTCCGTGCTCTGCCGTGTCCAGTCCTTACTGGACTGCTGCAGGGGCCATCCACAAAGGAAGTGAGTCTTATTCAACTCTGTATCTTCAAATCCTAGCTGGAAGAGATTCAACTTTTAGAAATGGTTGGTACATAGGTGAACGAGCGGGTCAGTGAAAAAAATTATAATCTCCGTTTCCCTGCTTTGTGCTGTGCTGTGCTTAGTTACTCTGTCGTGTTCAACTCTTTGCGACCCCATGGACTGTAGTCTGCCAGGCTCCTCTGTTCATGGCACTCTCCAGGCAAGAATACTAGAGTGGGTTGCCATTCTCTTCTCTACGGAAATCTTTCCAACCTAGGCACCGAACCTGGGTCTCCTGCATTGCAGGCAGATTCTTTACCATCTAAGGCACCAAGGAAGCTCTTTCCCTGTTTTAGGTCAATTAATAGTTACAGCCTACATTACCCAACAGCATACATATCACATGAGAAACTGTTTTAGGATTTATTCTTAATGCAGTATTGCTTCCCTTCAATAATAGAACAAATTTAACTCAAATGGTTTCAGCTAGGAACCACCTGTACTCAGCCAGATCTTTCTTGCCTTAAACCCCAGCCTGGGAGTGCAGTAAGCAGTTGTAGGTATGTTTTCAGGCTGCCAGGGTGGCCAATTAGTGAATCAGCACCTATGCCCTTTTAGTGTCTTCTTCAGCCCAAAGAAATCTCGTGTAATATTAAATATAGCTTAATACACTGAACACACACTCAATTTACCTTGGGTTTACACATTTGAGACTTTGCTCAAGGAATCTGTATCAAACACTTTATGTACCAAAATAAGGAAATGCATACCTACAGATAAAGAATTTTATAATGCTTGCATGTTATCACTGCACTGTATATGTATACACAAGCAATTCTGAAGAAACCAGAAGCTTAAAGGCCAGAGTGATTACACAGGGTTCTCCCGATTACAACATATCCTCCTGAACTTGATGTGCATTACAAAGTTGGTAACCCAGTTTACCAAACTTGGTAAGGCTCAAAAGTTTACTCACTGACTCAGTGTCTTTGGGGAAGATTTAGTGTAATCTTAAATACTTTATTGATAAGCTCATATCCTCATGACTGTGTTTACACAATGCTAATTACTCATATAACTGAAAAATATACCTCATTCTACACAAAATAGCCCATATGACTGGATTTGAATATATCAGCATTAGGGTGGATTTAATCAAAGATTAATCCTATTCATGGAATATACAGATTTTAAAGGAAGAAGATAGCTTTTTACATGTATGAGGTTTGATTTGGGGTTATGCAGCGTATCAAAACATATTATGACAATTATTTGCATGGTATTATGTTTTTGTCTCAATAGTCATTTAGTTATTTATACCAAGTTACTTTTAAGGTATATTTTAAATTTGTGAGATTCCAAAAGAATTTCACTTAGATTTTTGCTTGGAATTACACCAGATTTATACACTAATATGGAAAGAAATTACATTTTTATAATATCCAGCATCCATCCTGGAATTTGTCATTAACTCAATAAAAAATTTTTCAGTAAAATTTGAATTTTATTCAGCGAGTTTATTTATCCTTCTTATTAAATTATGCACAATGAAAGAAAAGCTGTGAACTCAGAAAGGATGAAACAAGTGTTTTGTATTCTGTATCACTTCTATATCAGTAGGTAAGGGGATGTGATTGGTCAGTATAGTTTTTCCAAATGTCAGAATGGTCATTTATAAAGAAATCTTCTATGTGCGCAATACCACCTCATTATTCAACAGATGGTATAGCAGAAGGTCTCATAAATTTCACAAACTAGATTTTATCACAAGATAACCAATAAAAACAGCATGATCATTACTAAATAAGATAACTATTGTGTAGTAAAAATTTAATTTGAACCTAAAATTCAGCAATAAAACGAACAAAAGCCAGCAATAAAACAAATGAGGACTTCCTATGAATACTTTGTATTTTGTATTTCTTAAGAGTAAACAAAGAAAAGTGACAAGCAAGCATCACATCTTCTAGAAAACACAGAGACGGATCATTGCCCAAGCACAACACAGCTTTGTTTCTTTAACTTTTCATGAATTAAACAGTCACTGTCATTCTCCTCTTACCAGGCACCCAGGTTAAATGTGGAGACTAGCCTTTTATATAATGATCACCGAGAAATTGACTTGATGTTTCCAGTGACTATGGACGTTATTGAAATACTTTTAAGTTACAGGAATCTTCACTCTCACCCTTCTGGAATCTCTGGCTCTACCAGGACCAGGTCACAGTGAGGCCCCTGCTATCCACTATCCATCTGCCTTCCAGAAAAACGTACGCTTCAAATTACAGGTTTGGGGCGGAGGGTTCTTTACTACTTTTTAAACTAGAAATATAATGTTTTCCTAGATTGTGCTACTAAAAGGTTCAGATAAGAGAATCTGTAAAACATACAGCGATTTTATGTTCTATAGAGTGAAAAATTATCTATCATTTTTCAGCTTCATGCACAAAGAATTATCCCAGCCAACATTCTGAGGATTTTATGACACAGTTAAAAATGTTAGAGCTGGATGATATGGAATCTTGAGGTAATTCATTTCACTCTAACACACATTTGTCAAAGAGGCATATGTGTCACTACCTTTTTTTACATCTGGCTTAGGAAAGAGAAATTGTACACATCAGTGTGCCTCCCCTAAATCCTGCTCCTGGAACTGTGGGAGTGAGAGAATGAGCACAGGGCACTAGCAGTGGTACATCATCCTTAATAAACAGCTACCAAAGTACTAGACTCCATATAAACATGAGAGCAGCTAAGACTTACTTAATGCTTGCCACGGGTCAGCTATCACTTTGAGCACACTTGCAAGACGACCTCACTTGATTGTCCCAGTAACCTTGAGAGCTAATGACTGTTAGCATCTGTCTTTCAGAGGAGAAAACAGAGTGCTCCAGAAATCAGTGGAAAAGTGTCCAGGTTGTAAAGTACTGAGCAGCAGGACTCTACCACACACCAGCCCACGGGGACACAGAAAAATTTTTTCTCATTTGGCTCATCACAGGGTGGGTCTCTCTACTCACCGTGACTCTGTGCTCTGTGACCAACGAACAGGACACCGTTGAAGTGACGCCAGGCGGAGAAGCGAGTCAGGAACTCACAACTTAAGAGACACAATCCCGATGAGTTATCAATGCCTTGCCTTTACAGCTCCCTGTGCTCAAGCCAAAGACACTGGCAGGTGGGGGAAGACAAACACCTGATTCCAGACACACACCTAGGCCTTGCAAGACCCAGACAGTCAGTCACAACCTGGGGATGCCAGCAAGACCTGCAGCTGTGCCTGGCAGGGACCCTCCTGCTGTCACACTACACCCCAGCCCACCTTCTGTTTCCCCTGCTTCGCTGATCCCTGGTCCTCCCGTGTCTTTCCACAGATGTTACTTTTCACAATCTCCACTCACTAGTTAGGGCAGCTGCCTCAGGCTGTCTGTTCTAGCAAGAGGACTCCTAGCCACCTTTCTGCCCCCTCCACCTTATCTAATGATCTGTTCTGACCTCACCTCCCCACCCCACCCCCCCAGCCCCCATCATCTTTCTGGCTTTGACAGCTCCATGAGTATCTACTCTATGGACTAGGAAACCAAACACAAATGCTGTAACAGACCAACTAGGTAACATTCAAGGCAGAAATAACTGGGCACCAGACAATAGGGAGTGGTGGGGTCTTCAGCAATCTAAAATATTAGATTCAAAAGTATTAAAGCACCTTCCAAACAAGTCTAGAGAAATGAAATTGGAATAAGGTCTTCATTTTGATCCATTTATAGACTTTGCAACTCTGGTTCAAATCTATTCCTTGGACTAACCAGTGTAGCATCCTAGTTCTGAAGTTATTACAATGAGAAAAGCTTGGGGAATCCAGTCTGCATGAGCAACCACTCACACACTGGCACAAACCAGAAGAATCTTTTATGCCCTGATGTTCCTGATGGTGGAATAATCTTTAATTTTATATATAATAGTTCTGGTATGCTGACATGGAAATCATGATTAAAGTTACTCGAAGAACCAGTTAGCTGCACACACAGACATTCTGACATCCTACTAATCTAGTTCTGCATCTCAGCCTTTCACAGTCATCGTGTTGACTTACACACACACACACAGAGATACAGGTCGAGTCTGTGCCCAGTGGGAACAAGGAGACTCATTCTCTGGCAAGTGTGAGATGCCCTACTGTAGATTTAACTGATTTAAGGACGAGCCATGGAGAAAGGAGGTCAGTCTACCAGCTAAAACCAAAAGTGCAGCTTCCGTTTATACAATTATCTCAGAAAATACGTGTGCCATCCCCACATCAGAGGCATTCATTTCATCTGATTTTTTCATTTAAGAATGTTAGGAGAGCACTAATAAATAAATACTCTAATTGGAGAAACTGGAAGATTGGGATTGACACATATACACTATTGATTCTATATATAAAATATAAAACTAATGAAAACATACTGTATAGCACAGAGAATTCTACTTAATGCACCGTGGTGACCTGAATGGGAAGGAAGTCCGTAAGGGAGGAGTATATGTATATGTATGGCTGATTCATTTTGTTGTACAGTAGAAATTAACACAAAATTGCAAAGAATTCCAATACAAATTAATAAAAAAAAAAAACCTCTAACCGGAAACATATCACTTGGCAATAAGATTTTCTTTTTTTTTAATGGAAGGTCAAAACCAACTTACCTTCCCAAGCTGATTTTGAAAAGTTAATTTATCAGAAATAATAACATGCATAACTAAAATTCCCTGAGGCCTCAAGATCTGATAAGCAATTTAAAAGTTGGAGGCAATGTTTCCCACAGATATGGTTTCAGAGAGTTAATATTCTTAAAACATAAATGACTGATAAAATTTTAAGAGACACACACTTCCACAGACAAATGGACAAAGGATATGAACAAGTCACTTGAAAGAGAAAATACACATACTGTTTTCACCTAAGAAATTATGAAACATTAAATGTAAGTTAAAGTATCCAATGTTGTCCCAGACAGGAAGAGTGAAGAGCCTCCAATACTACTGAGGGAAAGACAAGCTGATACAAACTTGTGCAAACTAAATTTGTTCATTCCTATAAAAACCTTAGAAAGACTCAACCCTTTGGTCCAATAATTCCACTTTGAAATGGAATAAAATCATTATGGATATACTCAAACATTTAACTTTAAGTATATTCACTATACATACTTTAAGTGATCACTCACCTAGAGCCAGATATCCTGGAATGCGAAGTCAAATGGGCCTTAGGAAGCAATACTAAGAACAAAGCTAGTGGAAGTGATGGAATTCCAGTTGAGCTATTTCAAATCCTAAAAGATGATGCTATGAAAGTGCTGCACTCAATATGCCACCAAATTTGGAAAACTCAGCAGTGGCCATAGGACTGGAAAAGATAAATTTTCATTCCAATCCCAAAGAAAGGCAATGCCAAAAAATGTTCAAACTACTACACAATTGCCCTCATCTCACAGGATAGCAAAGTAATGCTCAAAATTCTCCAAGCCAGGCTTCATCAGTACATGAACCGTGAACCCCCAGACATTCAAGCTGGATTTAGAGAAGGCAGATGAACCAGAGATAAAATTGCCAACATCTGTTGGATCATCAAAAAAGCAAGAGAGTTCCAGAAAAACATCTATTTCTGCTTTATTGACTATGCCAAAGCCTTTCACTGTGTGGATCACAACAAACTATGGAAAATTCTGAAAGAGATGGGAATACCAGACCATCTGACCTGCCTCCTGAGAAATCTGTATGCAGGTCAAGAAACAACAGTTAGAACTGGACATGGAACAATGGACTGGTTCCAAATTGGGAAAGGAATACATCAAGGCTGTCTGTATACTGTTACCCTGCTTATTTAACTTATATGCAGAGCACGTCATGCTAAATGCCAGAATCAAGCTGGAATCAAGATTGCTGAGAGAAATATCAATAACCTCAGATATGCAGATGATACCGCCCTTATGGCAGAAAGCAAAGAAGAACTAAAGAACCTATTGATAAAAGTGAAATAGGAGAGTAAAAAAGTTGGCTTAAAGCTCAACATTCAGAAAACTAAAATCATGGCATTTGGTCCCATCACTTCATGGCAAATTGGTGAGGAAACAATGGAAACAGTGAGAGACTTTATTTTCTTGGGCTCCAAAATCACTGCAGATGGTGACTGCAGCCATGAAATTACAAGACACTTGCTCCTTGGAGGAAAAGCTATGACCAACCTAGACAGCATATTAAAAAGCAGAGATATTACTTTGCCAACAAAGGTCCATCTAGTCAAAGCTATGGTTTTCTCAGTAGTCATTTATGGATGTAAGAGTTGGACCACAAAGAAGGCTGTACACCGAAGAATTGATGGTTTGAAACTGTGGTGTTGGAGAAGACTCTTGAGAGTTCCTTCAACTGCAAGGAAATACAACCAGTCCATCCTAAAGGAAATCAGTCCTGAATATTCATTGGAAGAACTGATGCTGAAGCTCAAACTCCAATACTTTGGCCACTTGATGCGAAAAACTGACTCATTGGAAAAGACCCTGATGCTGGGAAAGATTGAAAGCAGGAGGAGAAGGGAACAACAGAGGATGAAATGGTTGGGTGGTATCACCTACTCAGTGGACATGAGTTTGAGTAAGCTCTGGGAGTTGGTGATGGACAGGGGAGCCTGGTGTGCTGCAGTCCATGGGGTCGCAGAGTCGGACAGGACTGAGGAACTGAACTGAACTGAACTCAATATTCACTATATTAACATCTGATCAAATATTTGAACAATCTGTTAACAATGTATATTATACTCCCATTTTTGTGAGACAAAAATTTGTAATATGTGGTAAAAAAAAAAATAACATTGTACACAGAAGTAGATACAGCAAAGAAGTTATTCCAAAACGGCGAGACTTTTTTCTTGGATAACCTAAGAGGACTACTTTTTTTCCTCAGTAATCATGTTATACCATTAGACTTTTTTATTAAATGAAAAAAGTTCTCATTCTTGTTATTAAAAAATAAATGCCTCTAGGAGAAATAAGCAAAAGTGATATTTTGGTATGTAAAGTTATTTATAATATACTGACTTGAAATAAAACCATGTCATTTAAGAACAAAAATAGTCCCATAAGCATTCAAAGTATGAAGAAATAAATCAGAAAAGAGACAAAACTTACAGCTCTCATGTCTAAGTGATGGAATGATGAGAAATGTTTACCTTCTTCATTAATTTCTTTGTAAGAATGATCATTACTTTCTAAGAATAAATATATTAAATCCTTCTCTTCTCCATTTTACAACTACACAGAACAGCTTCCTGAAAGTGCTAAAATTGAACAATTGAACTATTTCATGATCATTAGATGTTAAGGGGGAAAAAAAGAGTCATCACCTAAATTGCATCCAAGTAGGAGACAAACAGACATAGGAAGAAACACAACAAAATATTCATAGATGCCACCTGTGGATGGTGGGTCTTAAGTAGTTTCTGTTTTCTTTTTGTATTTTCTAAGTTTACTACCATGAATATGATACATATTTTAATCAGAAAAAATATGTTAATGTATGCCCAAGTGACAAAAAAAATGTTTTCAACCACTTACAGTTTGTATGTTTCATAAATGCACTTAACACCACTAGTATAATGTGTCAATCAACTTCATACACACTCTGCCTGGTAATGAAACTAGGAAAACAATATCGAATACATCCCTTGACTTAAGAGTAGGCATAGCAATATATTTTCTCCCAATTAAATACCTGACAAATGCTTTTGTTTAAGGACTCCTCCCTGGATAAACAGGAACACGCCACAATCCACGATCAAATAAAGTTGGGAAGGAATGTGCCCTGCACGAAGGGCGGGGTGCTGAGAGATAAGGGTTTTTGCTCCACCCTGGCCAACCAGCCCATTTGGGGAAGAAATAAAAATGCTCCCAGTCCAACAGGAGGTACAGCCATGTCTCCCAACTTGTTCAGTTCCCACCTCGCCATCTTCACATCCTGCAGTATCACCTCTGGAAAGACACTACGGTGATGGCAGGCCAAGTGAAGGAGAGGGCCGCACTAGGCAACTTTCGAATACCTAGACCAGGATCCACAGAGACGGAGCAGCCCGGGCACGGTGCGGGGTGGAGAGGCGCGGCGCTGCGCTGGACCCCCTCCCCAGGCGAGGGGCGGCTGGCGGGACCTCAGCACTCCACCCTGGGCCAGCATCTGCCTCAGATGGAGCCCTGACACAGAACCACCATCTCCTATCATATCCCAAAGCTGTGGTCCGAAGGCCAACCTGTCCGCTCGGTGCACCCTTACACTGCCCGCCGGGCCGGGCCAGGACCATGATCCCAGAGCGACCGGCAGGTGGGCGCGCCCTGCCCGATGCCCCAGCCCCTGCCCCTGACAGCCGGCCCCTCATGCAGCCCGGGCGCCCCGACCTGTGACCCCGCGGACAGCCGGCCCTGGGAACAGCCCGGCCCGGTCGATGTCTCGCTGCGCCAGAATGAGAGGCCCAGGGAGACCAGGGTGGGAGGCGGTGGTCTCGACTTCAACACTCACCCCACCCGCCCCGGTCAAGAGGGGCCACACTCCAAGACCGCACCCGCCATGCCAGCTCGGGGACCCAAGGGAGACGCGCACACTCACCTCACCTGCTGTCCTGTCACGGAGGCGCCTGAGGACCGGCGTCCTGTCGGAGCCCTCTGGGTAGGGAGACGGAGGCCTGAGGAGTGGCCTCCTGCTGGGGGCTCCGGGGTGACCTCAGTACTATGACGCCGGGCATCAAGTCTGAGACACCAGGGCGGTGGATGCCCAGGCCTGGCAGGCCTACTCTACTCCAGAGTTCAGCGTAGGGCGCCGGGTTACAGCTCCCATCCGGGTTGCCATCTTCGGGTATAACCGACTGGACACCTTACCGCAAGGGTCTTTATTGCCGGACCCCCACTTTTGTCGGAAGGATTTACACCCGGGGTCCCAGCTTTATGGCTGGGGTCATACATCCGGGGCCCCAGGTTTACGACTGGTGGGCTTATACTGGGGCCCTAGGTTTATGGCTGGAGGGCTTACATCCGGGGCCCGAGGTTTACGGCTGCATGAGGTATGTTTACATCCGGGGCTTCAGATTTACGGCTGGGGTCATACATCCGGGGCCCCAGGTTTACAGCTGTCGGATTATTTACATCCAGTACCTCAAGTCTACGACTGGGGGGCTTACACTCCCACGAGTTTACGTCTGAGAGGTTCAGGACCGACCCCAGGCTTATGCATGAGAGGTTCCTGCAGGCCCCCAGGTTTAGGGGCTGGGTTTACCTGTCGACCAGGGTTTACTTCTGGCGGGAGTTACATGTGGCTCGGGCTTTAAATCGGGTGTTTACGTGGGGCTGGAGTTTTTGTCTGCCCCCGGGTTTGCCCAGCTGCCAGCAGCCCTCCGTAGGTCATCCAGCTCTGCTCGGTCGCTGGGGGTCGTCCAGTCTGGCCGGGTAGTGGGCTCACGTGCCTTGGTCCCCCGCATTGTCTTTGTCCACTCTCTCAGCTCCTCGGGAGCCTGAACCTCGAGCTGCCGGGGTCCCCTCTTACGCTGGGCCCCACTGAAGATGTGACTCACGGCTGAGACCTTCACCAGGTTTCAAGAGACAGCCAAGGGCTAGGTTCAACAACTGGGGTCTCCTGTTAGGGGCTGGCCCTCCTTCCAGACTGGAGAAGAGCTTTTCACCTAATTAACGCCCGGAAACCGACACACCGTCCCGCAGCGCCGGAGCTACCGATACTCAAGATGCCCTGCAAGTTCGGCCCGGGGTGGAGTAGGTGTAACGACCTGTGCTTGCCTGCTCTCCCGGGCTCTGGACACCCTCACCTCAGAATTCCGCAACGCATGTGCACAAAAGTGCCAAGAAGCAGCAAGGAGGGGAAGGCACATGGAGGGGCAAGTGCCTACTCCTTACAGGGTAACTTATTCTCCCGCCACCTCCTAATAAGGAGGCCTTAACCAGTCACCTGGGCTGTTGTCCTAGAAAGAGAAGTTAGGAGGAAGGGGTGATAGATCCCCTCCCAGACCTGAGCGTGGGCAGCCAATGCATCTCTAGAATTGTTTTTGCATCCTGTCAACCCAAAGACAGACACCCCCCAACCCCCTAATCCAGGATCCAGTGTCCTGTCTAAGAAGGAGATTCAGAGACTATCATTAAGCTCTGGTTCCAGTTCTGACAAGGTAATGTAGACCCGTCTCTCCCTACTCTTTCACACCAAGGGCAACTATAAAATCCGGAGATGAGCAAGAGACAGAGTGAAGTGTAGAAGGAGAAAGGTGTGCAGATTAGGGGGCCCAGGACTCAGAGAGCCCCTCTCCCCTGAATCAAAGATGTTCTGGGGGCCTTGGCAAAGGGGACAATGCACAAGTGACTGCCATCCCTTCAGGCATCCCAGCAGGAATCAGTGGCCTCCCAGAGGCACCGGACAAACCAAGCAGACAACACTAGCTTGACAGAGGCCCTGAGAATTAAACAGCCATTAGAACCACAATCGACAACCCTAGAACCTAAACAGGGTCAGTTTACTTCAGTCGCTCAGTCGTGTCCAACACTTTGTGACCCAATGAATCGCAGCACGCCAGGCCTCCCTGTCCATCACCAACTCCCGGAGTCTACCCAAACCCATGCCCATCGAGTTGGTGATGCCATCCAACCATCTCATCCTCTTCTCCTCCTGCCCCCAATCCTTCCCAGCATTAGGGTCTTTTCCAATGAGTCAACTCTTTGCATGAGGTGGCCAAAGTATTGGAGTTTCAGCTTCAACATCAGTCCTTCCAGTGAACACCCAGGACCGATCTCCTTTAGGATGGACTGGTTGGATCTCCTTGCAGTTCAAGGGACTCTCAAGAGTCTTCTCCAACACCACAGTTCAAAAGTATCAATTCTTTGGCGCTAAGCTTTCTTCACCATCCAACTCTCACATCCAAAGATGACTACTGGAAAAACCATCGCCTTGACTACATGGACCTTTGCTGGCAAAGTAACGTCTCTGCTTTTAAATATGCTATCTAGGTTGGTCATAACTTTCCTTCCAAGGAGTAAGCGTCTTTTAATTTCATGACTGCAAGCACCATCTGCAGTGATTTTGGAGCCCAAAAAAATAAAGTCTGACACTGTTTCCACTGTTTCCCCACCTATTTCCCATGAAGTGATGGGACCAGATGCCATGTTCTTAGTTATCTGAATGTTGAGCTTTAAGCCAACTGGGACACTGAAAGATGAACTCCCCAGGTCGGTAGGTGCCCAATATGCTACTGGAGATCAGTGGAGAAATAACTCCAGAAAGAATGATGGGATGGAGCCAAAGCAAAAACAATACCCAGCTGTGGATGTGACTGGTGATAGAAGCAAGGTCCAATGCTGTAAAGAGCAATATTTCATAGGAACCTGGAATGTTAGGTCCATGAATCAAGGCAAATTGGAAGTGGTCAAACAGGAGATGGCAAGAGTGAACGTCGACATTCTAGGAATCAGCGAACTAAGATGGACTGGAATGGGTGAATTTAACTCAGATGACCATTCTATCTACTATTGTGGACAGGAATCCCTGAGAAGAAATGGAGTAGCCATCACAGTCAACAAAAGAGTCTGAAATGGAGTACTTGGATGCAATCTCAAAAATGACAGAATGATCTCTGTTCATTTCCAAGGCAAACTATTCAATACCACAGTAATCCAAGTCTATGCCCCGACCAGTAATGCTGAAGAAGCTGAAGCTGAACATTTCTATGAAGACGTACAAGACCTTTTAGAAATAACACCCAAAAAAGATGTCCTTTTCATTATAGGGGACTGGAATGCAAAAGTAGGAAGTCAGGAAACACCTGGCATAACAGGCAAATTTGGCCTTGGAGTACAGAATGAAGCAGGACAAAGGCTAATAGAGTTCTGCCAAGAGAATGCACTGGTCATAGCAAACACCCTCTTCCAACAACACAAGAGAAGACTCTACACATGGACATCACCAGATGGCCAGCACCGAAATCAGATTGATTATATTCTTTGCAGCCAAAGATGGAGAAGCTCTATACAGTCAGCAAAAACAAGACTGGGAGCTGACTGTGGCTCAGATCATGAACTCCTTGTTGCCAAATTCACACTTAAATTGAAGAAAGTAGGGAAAACCACTAGACCATTCAGGTATGACCTAAATCAAATTCCTTATGATTATACAGTGGAAGTGACAAATAGATTTAAGGGACTAGATCTGATAGACAGAGTGCCTGATGAACTATGGACAGAGGTTTGTGACATTGTACAGGAGACAGGGATTAAGACCATCCCCATGGAAAAGAAATGCAAAAAAGCAAAATAGCTGTCTGAGGAGGCCTTACAAATAGCTGTGAAAAGAAGAGAAGCAAAAAGCAAAGGAGAAAAGGAAAGATATTCCCATTTGAATGCAGAGTTCCAAAGAATAGCAAGGAGAGATAAGAAAGCCTTCCTCAGAGATCAATGCAAAGAAATAGAGGAAAACAACAGAATGGGAAAGACTAGAGACCTCTTCAAGAAAATTAGAGATTCCAAGGGAACATTTCATGCAAAGATAGGCTCGATAAAGGACAGAAATGGTATGGACCTAACAGAAGCAGAAGATATTAAGAAGAGGTGGCAAGAACATACAGAAGAACTGTACAAAAAAGATCTTCATGACCCAGATAATCACAATGATGTGATCACTCACCTAGAGCCAGACATGCTGGAATGTGAAGTCCAGTGGGCCTTAGAAAGCATCACTACGAACAAAGCTAGTGGAGGTGATGGAATTCCAGTTGAGCTAAACAGGGTGACTGCTTGCAAAAATGTGAGATTGTTATGGGGTCGGTGGTTAAGAATCTACGCTTCCACTGCAAGGCATGCAAGTTCAATCCCAGGCAAGACCTAAGATTCCTGCATGCCTCAGAATGAGGCCAAAAATAAATGAAAAAAAGAAATGGGGCCCATAAGAGGCAAAATTCCAGGAAGCAATTTAAAAAAAATCACATCATACCAAGAACCAGGAAAACTACAAATGAGTAAAGACAATCAACCAATGCCCACACGAAAATGAATTAGACACTGGAATTATCAACAAGAATTTGAAAGCAGACATCGTAAAAATGCTCAAGCAATCGATTACAAGTTATCTCCAAACAAGTGAAAAAAAAGTAAAATATAAAATGCAAGTTATGGAGAAGAACCAAACTGAAATTATGAAACTGAAAAATACAATAACTGAAATAAAATTCACTGGATGGGCTTAATTAGGGTGTCATTTTTAAGCTCAGCTCAAAGCCTTTGGCATTCTCCACCCCTCTGGAAAACCAGGTCCACACTGGAAGCAAAGTCAAAGCTCAGCCCTCCAGCAGAACCAAAAAATAAAATAAAATCATCAGAGACCAATCAGAAAAAAAACCAGTTTTGCAACTGGAAATCTAATAATTACATGCTCAAGAATTGCCCTCAAGCCTCAAGTGTATTCTTCCTTTAAAAATTTCATGTATTCCCCAGTGATTAATGATCATTCTCTATGTGTTAAGGATTATGCCAGACCCTGTAAAGACTTCCATGAGCCAAATAGTCTTTGCACTCACAGAGCTTAGAGCTGCTTCCCACTAGACTGTGTACTCAAGGTGGAGGGCCTGGCCTACCTTAGCATTCTTTGAAACTGAGTTTCTTAGCATTTAGAAGCATGGCTCTTTGCAACCTTCCCATGGGGTCTCAGTGACCTGAGACATTGTCAGGGTAGAGAAATGTTTGCATGGGTGTAGAAACCACTCTGAGCCAGTTAGGAAGCATCTTCACCTTAGTTGAAAATGTCTCTCTGGTGTTTTCTGTCTTCTAGAATGACTCCGTACCTAAAATTTATATTCCAAGTGGACGAGGAGGGTGAAGTGTATGGGTCCCAATGACCACAGGGATCATGAGGGTGGTGAGGCCAGTGATGTGAGCATGGTGACGTGAGGACAGCTGGGACACCTGCAGCTGCACAGGCGCCAATCTCCAGGCACACACAGTGTGGAAGGGGAAGCACATCCTGGGGGCAAGAATAGGCTGCATGACAAATTCACCATCTTCTCGAGTTCAGCTTATATTTAACCTTATTGTGTGTAATGCTGGTGCTGAGCTCCTTAGATCAGCGATGCTTCCAGGGACATCTGAGAAGCAGAGATTCTAACGTACACATCCTGATGAAAAGGCATCTTGCTGTATGCATGGCGAGGTCTTGATGTCCACGCTTTGCAGTATCTCTCTTTCATCTTGATGCTGACGTGACCTTATGGACTGTGAATGCCTCCCACTTGGGAGAGACCCCCTGTCCTTAGAAAACCAAATCCGTGCCATTATTGACAAGAACTTGCTACAGTCCATGGGGTCGCAAAGAGTCAGACATGACTGAGGGACTTCACATTCACTTTGCTTAGGCCTGTCTGCTCTCTCCCAAATAGTGTTTTTATCTTACATGAGAGCAAATCCAGATCTCCAAAAGGACACAGCAGATTGTTGAGGCCAGAACACGAGCCGGCAATAAAAGAGTGTGTTTCTAGGGAGTGTGCTCTGACTTAGTCAGTCCTACTCTTGGAACCAACCAGTGTGACCGAGTCTATAGGAGAAGCAGTTCGGGCATTGGGAACTCTGGACTTGGCCCAAGAATTTTCCAGCTCACCACAAGGAGTCAAATTTAATACATGTTGACATAATCTAATACTTAATAGCGTAATTTATTCCATTGTACCAAGAGCCCATTCCTAATGGAGGAAAGCCAGAGTATTCTCCAGGCAAGAATACTGGAGTGGGTTGCCATTTCCTCCTCCAGGGGATCTTCCCGACCCAGGGATCGAACCTGTGTCTCCTGAGGCTCTTGCAATGGCAGGCGAATTCTTTACCACTGAGCCACCTGGGAAGCCTTATGTTTGTTATCTCACAGGTTTCAGTAGAATTGTTTGTTCTATTAAGTTGAATGATATATTCACATTATCTCTTAGTAGCATCCCTCTTCAGAGGCTGTCGAAGTACAAGGCACACGGTTAGTAGATGATGGACCAAGTCCTTTGCAAAGGTGAGGCCTGCTCCCACTGAGAACAGCTTCCTTCCATCTCACTGTCTTGAGGTTTTTCACTGAGGAGTTTCGGAGCCAGTCAAGTGAGAAGATGTAAACTATCAAGGCAGAACAGATGTGGAGATTATATAGAGAATAAACGAATGAGGATCTCAAAATTCACTTAGTCAATGGAATTGTGAAGACTGAGATGTCAAAAGGAAGTGAAGATAAGAAAAAAAAATAAAGAGGGAGGAAAGAAGATGGAAAAAAGGGAACAAGAAAAAAAAATCAAATAAAATGATTGTGTTTTTATTCCAGTAAGAGGCTGAGAATAGTAAGTAGAACACTGAGAACTGGAAAAGGGGAGGAAAAATAACTCAGCACGATATAAGAGTAAAAGCCAGTGACAGCGTGCTGGACATGGGCCAGAGAAGGATCAGATGAAGTACAGACGTTACAATGTTCTGGAATATGGAAACACGGGGGCCAGCGATTATAGTGACAGCCTCCGCTTGAGCCTCTCTTAAGAGAGTTCTGAAAGCTTGCATGAGGCCAGGACAAATGACCACATAACAGACTGGAACGGCATCTCCCTCACCTCCCACAGGAGGGAGAATCTGGAAACGAGCCACAGCTTTGTCTCTCACTTGTCTGGACAAAATGGTTTCAACGTCAGAATCCATCCCCACATTCCAAAAGTAAAAGATAGTGAAGCCTCTGTCCTAAAATCTTTTACAACCTGTTTCAAACATGAGGTTATTTATAGCTACAGCGTCTTACCCTTGCTAAGACCATCAGTAATTTCTCTGTTGCCAAACACAACAAAAAATATTCTGTCCTTGTTTTTACTCGGTTGCCTCTGCAAGATTAGATGAATGTTAGCCTCTCTGTCTGGTATTCCAGTTTCATTCATTCTTGGAGCCCTTTCCTTTGCCCAGCCCTGAGGGCTCAGAGTTCCCTGGATGATCTCACACATTCTCCTCCTCCGTGACCTTGCCATTACTTCAGTGTTGTCACCAACTGTATGCAGATGGCGCTTCATCTCCAACTCTTTCCAGGTCTCTCCTAGGAGTCTCCATGCATTTAACCTAATGGCATCTGTGCATTTTCATCTGAATGTCCCCCACCCAGGCCGAGTTATCCTTGCCTCTTTCTATCCTGAAGCCCCGTGTCCACCTGAGCATGGAATCTCATCAAAATTCCCGTGCAGTACCTCTTTCATCTTTTCATGCTTCTTTCCTGATTTCATGGTTCCTTCCTCCGTCTCTCCTGACCGCCATAGAAGCAGCCTTCTGACATTCTTGCCTTCAATTTTGCCCCCATGTTAAATACTCACGGGAGTATCTTCCTAACAAACCACACACAGGATAACAACTCCCCTCCCCACTTTAGAACATGCCCCTACCATCTTCAAGATAAGGCCCAAAGGAGCATGAGAGTCAAAGTATTAGTGACCTGATCCTGCTAGCTCTCTCCACTTCCCCTTGTCTGCAGGTCCTCATGCTCTATAAACCCTTCCTCCTGAGTCCTCACTTTGAATAGGATGCTGCTTGCTTTGTGCCCAAATTCCTTAGGAATTCAATTCCTTAGCCTCTTTTCAACCAGACATCTCCTTTTTTAAAAAAAATTCAAGACTTTGCTACAATGTCCACACCCCCAGGAAGCTTTCTCTGCTGTCTGTGCAGTTTGAAATAGCTGACCTATGAGTCTTTTAGCCCACTCTTCAGACTAGATCATAGTAGTTATCAACTTGGATTTTTTTTTAATGTATATTTTTATTTGGCTGTGCTGGATCTTCACTGCAAGATGCAGGACCTTTACCTGCAGCATGTAGGATCTAATTCCCTGACCAGAGGTGAAACCTGGGCCCTCTGCATTGGGAGCACAGAGTCTTAGCCACTGGACCTCCAGGGAAGTCCTCTCAACTTGGATTTTGATTACCTGTTTCCTTAGTAGTCTGTCACCAACTACCCACTCCCCGACTAGACTATAAGCTCTGTGAAGACCAAAAAAAACAAGCAATTTATTTGCTTTATACAACAATACAAAAGTTACCTATCACAATGGATAATCTACAATAGTGAAAGTGAAAATGTTAGTCACTCAGTCTTGTCCAACTCTTTGGGACCCCATAGATTGTAGCCCACCAGGCTCCTCTGTCCATGGAATTCTCCAGGCAAAAATACTGGAGAGGGTAGCCATTCCCTACTCCAGGGGATCTTACCGAACCAGGAATCGAACCCAGATCTCCTGAGCTGCAGGCGGTTTCTTTACCATCTGAGCCACTGGGTATATCCTCAGTAAATGTTTGTGGAGTAAACACATGAATGAAAGGGTGAAAGTAGTTTAACTTGCAGAAAAGAAACCAAAAATCTGCAAAACTTTAAAGAAAACTATAATTGGTTATGTATGTCAACAGACAAAATTTGGCAAAGAAGAAAAAAAACCCAGAGTGTGTGTTCTCTTTACCCAAACCAATTTCTGTTGATGTGAAATTTTAGGAAAAAACTGACAATCATTTGATTAGAATTTCTCTTCTGGTGGCTCAAAATAGCTGAGATGGGCTGAATAGCAATAGTGTATCTAAATGTATTGGTTAATAATTTAAAAGAATAAATAGCAAACACATAAATATCTTCCTTAATGTAGGCACATAAGAAAAGACAGTAGCTGAATCTAACAAATAGCATTTCAAAATAATTTTCTATCAGTAATTTGACAACTTTGCTTTACTGTTCTTTTCATTCAGTACTGCTGATGTAATCTTTTTTTTTTTTTTCAGTGATTTTCTTTAGTCTTGAACTTTTTAGTAACGTCTTTTAATCTTGGTTATGTAAAAATCCAAAGCACATGTCTAGATGTGGGTCTTTTTTATTTGAGTTGTTAGGTACTTTGGGGGTCCTTTTGGTGTAAAGGCTCATGTTCTTTAGGTGTGAGAAACATTTTTGCTTTGTTTCTTGTATAATTTCTTTCTATCCTCTTATTTTTCTTTGGCTGAAATTCCTGCTCTTTTTTTTTTTAATCTTTCCTGAATTGGTTGTCTATATGTGTTACTTCTTTCTATCATCTTCTTCATCTTTGTATTTTTCTCAAATTATTTCAGACTTATATAAATAGCTATACAACATTTGAAATTCTACTGTCAATACCAAGAGGAGAAAGAAGGTTGAAACAATGACAGTACCTCACAAAATATCTTTATTGATAATGCTGATTGAATTAACTGTGAACTAAGGAGAGCCATAAAGCTGTTGCTTGAATAGCAAGGACGGACAATGGAACTTATTGCTGGTTGGTTCACATTCTAGAAACATCAGGAGACATTGATTGGGCTCGCCAGCTCTGTGCTAGCTCTAGGTGTTGTTGATTTGTGGTAAATAAGGCTTTGTCCTTGACCTCCAGGGTCAAACATTTGACAGTTTCATTATCCTGTCGTCTTTTATCATTGTGGAAAAAAATCCCAGGGTTGGAATAAAGCTCCTCATTGAATTAAGATGTAAAAAATATTGTTTTACTCCTAAAAATCTTACAGTCACTACCCATCTTTATAACCCATCAGAACATTACCAGCCAATCAGGTTTTGTGTTCTTTCCTTTCCTCTTTGTTCCCTTTACCATACTGGGCAGAAACATACCTGCATTCATTATTTACCTGTGATGAGAGCTGGCTGCACCTCATTGCTTTCTCCCTACACTTGAAGTCAAAGCCCTTTCTTCTGTTGTCATTCATTCACTCCTTAGAACCAATATTCTCTGTTAATTAGGACTCCATGAGCTGCCACATTCTCAATCTTGGAAGAAAAGTTTAATTAGTTCCAGAATCTTTTGTTCCTCATGACAGTTTTGTCGCTGTACGTATATTTTTGACTCTACTTGCATTTTGGAGCAGGTGATGGGGGAGAGAATGAGGGGAGCACCCCCTCTCCCATCTCTCAGTAGCACCGTTCCCTTTGTCAGTTGTCACAAGAGCAGGAACACTGGGCAATGAGGCAGGCAGAGCTCACATGGAAGAGGTCACGGATATCAGCAAGATCTTAATTCCAAACTCACAAAAATGTATCACACTCCTTCTGAAAGTGGTCACTAACTTGAAAGACTAGCCTCTGAGTCTGAATAAACTCGAGAGATAGTCAAGGACAGGGGAGCCTGGCAGAGACTGCAGTCCATGGGGTTGCAAAGAGTCGGACTGAGCAACATGAAATATTACAATGTTACTACCAATCTCAGCAGGATATCCACAACAACAACAAAAAAGTCTCAGGAAATCATCCACAGTAAGAGAAACACCAATATAAAACCGATGCAGAAAATATTTACCTTAAAAAGATACCGACAATTGGAAACAGTCTAAACACCCAACAACATGAAGGTGTTAAAATAAATGACATTATATCTATTTGGTCACAATTCATACATGTATGTTTGGGGCTGGGTGGGATTCCACACCCCCCCCCAGCCCCCAACACACACACCCACACACGCACACCCCACCACCACCACCACCTATAAGCAATTCTCTGTCATCAGCTAGAAGTCCTACAATTGAACTCAATTCTGACACTATCTACCCAGAGATTCCACAGGTTGAGGGCTCAGTCCCACGAGACTGCCTCCCTTCAGCTGTCAATCAAAAGTGTAGGTCATCTCCTGTGTTTCTGATCTACTGGCTATAAATCACTGGATTTCACCATCCCCTTCTTGGGTTTGATGAATTTGCTAGCATGGCTCACAGAACTCAGTGAAACACTTTACTTAACCGGGTTGCTTGCTTATCATAAAATGATATATAACTCAGGAGCAGGCAAAGGGAAGGGATGTGGTGGGCAAGCTCTGGGGAAGGACTGGGGGCTTCCATGATCTCCAGGTGCCAAGCTCCCCAAACCTCCACGTGTTCAACATCCTGGAAGCACTCCAAACCTCTTCCTTTTGGGATTTTCTGAAGTATTCATTAGGGCTTCCCAGGTGGTGCTAGTGGTAAAGAACCTGCCTGCCAGTGCAGATGTGAGAGACTCAGGTTCAACCCCTGGGGCCGAAAGAGCCCCTGAAGGAGGAAATGGAAACAGACTCCAGAATTCTTGCCTGGGAAATTCCATGGACAGAGGAACCTGGTGGGCTACAGTCCATGGGATCGCAAAGTGTCAGACAAGACTGAAGCAGCTTAACACTTAGCATGAAGGCTTCATTACAGAAGCAAAATTTTTTTAAATCATTGGCCATTAGTGATTGATTCAACCACCAGCCCTTCTCCTTCCCTGGAGGTCTGGGGGGCTGGGACTGAAAGTTTTAACACTCTAATCAAGGTCAGCTCTCCTGGCCACCACCCTCCAGCCTTAGGTGGTAACTTAGGTGCATTCCAAAAGTCACTTCATTAGCATAACAAACAACATCTTTATCATTCTTATCTCTTAGGAAATTTCTGAAGGTTTTAGAGCTCTGTGCCAGAACAGGGGAGAAAACCATATAGATCACAATTTCACAATATCCATTCTGTAGCATAACATGTCAACCTGAAGTAGCTATTTAGAGCCCTATCTATTAATCTGAAAAGATATCTGTAATATTTGATGAAAAAGAGTCAGGCTTCAAACAGTAAAATAGGATTCTATAAGAAAAAGAGAAAGACAAGGGACCGGGACTCCTCTAGTATCTATAAATACAGTTAATGCTGGATGGAGACATGTTTTCTGTTTGTCCCCTTATTTTTTCTGCTAATATTTAGAGCAAATGTGCATTTTGAAGCTAGTAACAGTTAAACACTTATAATTTGTGCAATGAAGTGCAGAGGCATTGAGGTCTGAGGGGGACAGTATGGGTGGGGGTGGGGGGTGGTTCTTCTAGTTCTTCTATCCAGACATTTAGGAAGGCTACTGAACCACCCTAGTCAAAGCTATGGTTTTTCCAGTAGTCATGTTTGGATGTGACAGTTGGACCATAAAGAAAGCTAAACGCTGAAGAATTGATGCTTTTGAACTGTGGTATTGGAGGAGACTCTTGCGAGTCCCTTGGGCTGAAAGGAGATCCAACCAGTCCATCCTAAAGGAGATCAATCCTAAATAGTCATTGGAAGGACTGATACTGAAGCTGAAGCTCCAATACTTTGGCCACCTAATGTGAAGAGCTGACTCATTAGAAAAGACCCTGATGCTGGGAAAGATTGAAGGCAGGAAGAGAAGGGGACGACAGAGGATGAGATGGTTGGATGGTATCACTGACTCAATGGACATGAGTTTGAGCAAGCTCCGGGAGATGGTGATGGACAGGGAATCCTGGAGTGCTATAGTCTGTGGGGTTGCAAAGAGTCGGACACAACTGAGAGATTCAACAACAAGAAGATTGAACCACCTGAGCCTAAGTGTCCCCACCTTGAAAGTGAAGAGGTCTTAAAATTCAGTAACGGGGGCTTCCCTGGTTGGTCCAGTGGTTAAGAATCTGCCTTCCAATGCAGGGGTCTCAGGTTTGATCCCTAGTAGAGGAAGTAAGATCCCACATGCCAAAGAACTAGAGAGAAGTCTATGAAAGAAAGACCCAGCACAGCCAAAAAAAAAAAAAAAGTTCTGTAACAACTATAAAATTTGGATTGGTGGATTTTTTTAAACGTCTGTATCTCACTATACTATCTATCTATACTATCCATATACTATCTATACTACTGAGCTACTAAACTATCTATCCACCTAATACACACTGACCACCCAGCAGAGCCGAGGGCACCACTGTGTCTGCCAGGCGATACAGCACTGAGCAAAAATGGAGGAAAGTAAGAATGATCAGGCTGGTTTTAGAAAAGGTAGAGGAACCAGAGATCAAATTGCCAACATCCACTGATCATCGAAAAAGCAAGAGAGTTCCAGAAAAACATCTATTTCTGCTTTATTGACTATGCCAAAGCCTTTGACTGTGTGGATCACAATAAACTGTGGAAAATTCTGAAAGAGGTGGGAATACCAGACGACCTGACCTGCCTCTTGAAAAACCTGTATGCAGGTTAGGGAGCAACAGTTAGAACTGGACATGGAACAACAGACTGGTTCCAGATAGGAAAACAAGTACGTCAAGGCTGTATATTGTCACCCTGCTTATTTAACTTATATGCAGAGTACATCATGAGAAACGCTGGGCTGGAAGAAGCACAAGCTGGAATCAAGATTGCTGGGAGAAATATCAATAACCTCAGATATGCAGATGACACCACGCTTATGGCAGAAAGTGAAGAGGAACTAAAGAGCCTCTTGATGAAAATGAAAGAGGAGAGTGAAAAAGTTGGCTTAAAGTTCAGCATTCAGAAAACTAAGATCATGGCATGTGGTCCCATCACTTCATGGCAAATAGATGGGCAAACAGTGGAAACAGTGAGACACTTTATTTTTTGGGGCTCCAAAATCACTGCAGATGGTGATTGCAGCCATGAAATTAAAAGACGCTTACTCCTTGGAAGGAAGGTTTGACCAACCTAGACAGCATATTAAAAAGCAGAGACATTACTTTGCCGAAAAAGGTCTGTCTAGTCAAGGCTATGGTTTTTCCAGTGGTCATGTATGGATGTGAGAGGTGGATGGTGAAGAAAGCTGAGTGCCGAAGAATTGATGGTTTTGAGCTGTGGAGTTGGAGAAGACTCTTGAGAGTCCCTTGGACTGCAAGGAGTTCCAACCAGTCCATCTTAAAGGAGGTCAGTCCTGGGTGTTCGTTGGAAGGACTGATGTTGAAGCTGAAACTCCAATATTTTGGCCACCTGACGCGAAGAGCTGACTCGTTAGAAAAGACCCTGATGCTGGGAAAGATTGAAGGCAGGCGGAGAAGGGGACGACAGAGGATGAGATGGTTGGATGGCATCACTGACTCAATGGACATGAATTTGGATGGGATCTGGGAGTTGGTGTTGGACAGGGAGGCCTGGTGTGCTGCAGCTCATGGGGTCACAAAGAGTCGGACACAACTGAGCAACTTAACTGAACTGAATTGAAGAATGTTCAGCAAATCGGAATACGATTTTAATGAAGTTTGATTTCAGGAGGGCCACTTAATTATATAAACTCAAAACTCTTTTACGTTCAATCCGAGGAGGTAATAAAAAGTATCCAGCTCAACCAAGAGTCATGGAAATCGTGAAAATAGGAGCTCCTAAGACGTCTGCAGAGAGCTGTGAGCAGAGTACACAGCTGGGAGAGATGAAAACACAGCATTTTCCTGGGTATTGTTTCTCGGCACTGGATCACAGCTTCAAAATGTGTATGTCCCATTCTTAGCACAATGCTCTAACTTACACCCTAGTAAATATTTTTGCAAGATAATATTTAACGATAAAGGTATTTTGCTCACTAGACTTTCCCTGTCAGCAACTGGAAATTGACCTCTAACTTGGCCAAAGCTGAACAAACAGTGGAGGTGGCTATTTGCATCTGTGGCTTCTAAAATGCCTTCCTTTTTAAAATCTGGTATGAAAGAGTTTCCTCTAGTAAAAAGGGGAAAAAAAAAAAAAGAAGTACCAAAACAAAAGCCTCCTATTATTCTCTTTTTTCTTCCTTTTCTTCCCCTCCTTCCCCATTTTTTTAATGTGGGCCATTTTTATGTCTTTATTGAATTTGTTACAATCTTTTTTCTGTTTGATGTTTTGGTTTTTATGGTTGTGAGGTATGTGCGATCTTAGCTCCCCCACCAAGGATGGAACCTGCACCCTAGAATTGAAAGGTGAAATCTTAACAGTTAGACTGTCAATGACGTCCTTCCACTCTTTCCAGTTTTGACACGTCCCTTAGACCAGCAAAAGAGGAGTCTATTTTGGAAAGCCAAATAGTTAACATTGATGAGCCGAATGCCATTTGCAATAACTCCTCACCGTCTTGCCTAATTAAAGATGAGATTATGATGTGTGGAATTATGCCATGTTATCACAGGGAATTTGAATTTTTAAGTGTTTCCTCACTATCTCACCTCCTTTCCTCCCTCTGAAACATCTAGGGAAGTGATGCTGGAAGGTGAATATGACCACACTGCACTGAACTACACAGAAAAGCCCCCATCTATGTCAGGCAGAATGTTTTACCACCAAGACATCATTCCCTCGGGGGTCCAGGATCTGATGTTGTGATTTTACCACAACTTTCCTAAAAGTCACTTCCCTTCTCTAAGCCTCAGTTTCTTCTCAGTAAAATGAAAAGTCTAGAAAGACATGTTTTTGGCATTTGGCAATTTTATGAATGGTAAGAGGCAACAACTGGCGGCAGAAATTTTGCAGAAGACCTTGCTTTTGCAGATTTAGAACATTCAGGCCAGTTCTAAGAGGTCATGTTCTGTCCACATCTGACCTCGACCTTATGGAAGAAAATACGAAGCGTACAGTGTAACACAGCAACTCATTTGTTGTGAGTTTGGTGTTGAATAAGGGATCTGGCAGACTTATTTTTTTGGATTTATTTTTGGATTGTTTTCCAAGCACCTCGGAGCACCACTGGACCCCCCGGAGCAGTTTGGAAGCTTCACCTCAACCCAGAGACCATCAGCTGTGGGCAGCCTTGGGGGCAGGTTTCACTGTATCTATGGGGATTGAACTGTATAGGTGGGATGTAGATCCAAGTCCATATACTATGGAGAAATACTCCTTCCCAAAATGGCTCAGGACTATTTTAAAGTCACAGCTAATGATTTACTGTCTGACGCCCTGGGGCTCGCCTGAGTCTAAAAATAGTTGTTCTCTCGCTTGGGGAGGGAGAATGGCTGAGAACAGCGAGAAGCAAAACCTGAACCACCAGGAAACACACACCAAAGTCACATCCAGCCCCCGAGATCTGATTGTCAAAGGGTGGCTGTGACAGTTGATTCCCCATCAGTTACATTTGTAAAGGTGTTTTGAGGATGGAAATAAAATGAGAGCCAACCGGGCACGTCCTTTGGGCTTAAAGACCAAGTCGAAAATTGTATTACATCACCTCTGTAAAAGCAGCTTAGTGACATCAGAGAAATGACTGCAGCGAATGGCCCACTGAGGGCTGACAATTGCCCCTTGACCCAGGTGGGGTCAGCCCTCAGGCTCCTCAATTCCAAAAGATGGACTTAACGCTGGAGAAAGGCTGAAGCCAGCCTTTCTCTCCCCAAAGCAGACCATAGGTTATTTGGCCCTTATCCAAGGACTGAAAACAACACTTTGTCCAGGCATTTCTGGGAGCTCATACTTGTGTAAAGGAACTGACACTGCTTTGTGTGTGTGTTTGTGGGGGGAGGGTGGTCTTTAAGGAATATTTGATTAATATACTTATGCTGAGACCTCCCTATGATAACTTAAATACTAGGAAAGGAAAATTCAGGCCAATTTTTTCTATTACTTTTGCTATTGTTTGGCTTCCCTCTGGCCATTTTCTACTTATCTTACAATACTTCTCTATCCATCCAGCTGTCCATCTATCTGTCGTAGGATGGAGAGATTAAACGGGGAAGTTTCAAGTTTCAGGTGGACTGTTTCACTTGCATTTCTATTAACATATTGTACAGTGACTGTTTAATCTTTGGGCAAGATATTGAGAGGAGGTTGGGGTGGGAGAGAGAGACTGTACTTGGGTGCTTGACTTACCCAGCTGGGACTCAGTCTTTATTTCCCGTGTGTCTATTATTTCGCTGCCTCAGACTGCAGTTGAGACTGCAGATAAATTTAGAAAGCACATTTGAATACAGGAAATGGTTTCTGATAAAGAAAAACATGCCTCCCCACCCCCCGAAATACACACACACACACACACACACACACACACACACACACATACACACACGGGATGACCTCCCCGCAACTCAGACATAGTCTGTGAGTCCTGTGTTGCAGGACGTCCTCTAGTCTGGGGTGAAGGACACGGTCCAGTATGGCTTGTTTTGCTGCTTCGGTTGAAGTTCAATTCCTTGAGTTAGGTTACTTTTACCCTCTGAGGTCAGTCATGATAGACAGCCTGCAGAGTTCCAGATGGGAAATTCATGGATTCCAAGCATTTCAGTTTCTTTTCATTCAAATGGATAAAAACTAAGGGAATACATGCCACTTGCATTGTCACATTGTATGGGAGCAAAAATATGATGCCATATTGTCTCATTTTATAAGAAAATCCTGAAAGAGTCTTATGTTTAAGCAAGGTACCAAATGCTTTATGAGGTCTCTTCTAAGGCATGATTTACCATGTAAACATCATGTAGGTGACTAAGGAAAATACGCACTGTGAGTTGTTTAGTGCTTAGAAGAGTTTTAAGTGGTGTAGCTTGAAAAGATATTACAACAATCAATTATCGATGTAGGGGGAATGCCACATAGTATTGGTTCTCTCGCACAAGTTAGGTTTTTCCATTGCAGTGTATTCCAGTGGCATTATTCCTTGATTTTTATTAATAATAAATTCAGTACAGAATGTTAAGAGAGTATTAGGAGCTATTTTAGAATATATATTTTCCCATTAAATTTACTCATAGTCTTTTCCATAAGAAGAAATATGTTCTTCTGTAAGAAAATATATAGTTGATGATAGAAACTTTTCCTCATCTCACTTAAAAATAAGAATATCTTATTTCAGGTTAGTCCTCACTCTAAAAGAGTTTAGAAATCTTAGAAATGTGTAAATCTTTTAGAAATACATCCTGTATCCCCTTTAATTCAATCTCATCTTTTTACCTTTAACATGATTAGACTCCTAAATAGTGGCCTTGCAGCAAACCAAAGAAAAAACAAGAAAGCACTCAGGCTCAGTTCAAGAATCAGAAATTTGAGTTAACTTTCTCAAGGATGTATCAATGTAGACTCAGAAATACACTCATTTGGAAGGAGGCAGAAGTCAGCTCAGAAAGTTATATATTAAGGCGGGATCCAGGAGGGAAATTCCTGTACTGTAACTCTACATTATTTGGAAACAGTGACAGGAGTGAAGGAGAAACTGTAGCCAAAGGGGAACAGGTGTTGGAGAAATTCCTGCTCAACCGCCAGGCCTTGGAAAGGACCCAAGGGACTCTGCTCCCTGATGGGCCGAGGTTCTCAGGTCAGTGCTGGTTCTCGTTGGACGCCTGCTGCCCAGAGAGCTGATACAGGACCATCTACACAGGACACAACAGCAAAGGTTTTTTCTTTTACTTTGGCCGCACCACGGGGCTTGCAGGATCTTGGAATTAGAGCTGGAACCTCAGTGAAAGCCCCGAGTCCTAACTGTTGGACCACCAGGGAATTCCCAAGCATCGTCTTTAAAGGTGCCATTGTGCACTGTTACACTGTACTTCCATCATTTATTCAGTAGGTCTCATGACCTATTTATACAGGTGGTCTGTGTGATAAAAACCACATGAGGACTCAAGAAAACCGCCCTATTTCAAAGTCAATTTCTTGTGAGAAATTTCTCCAGTTATTCTGGAGGAAGAAGCCTGCTTGTATGGCCCAGGAATGATTGGCAAACCAATAATAATACTCTGTTGTTGTTTTTCCAAAGAGAAGAAAAACATCTCATCAGAGAGAAATCTGAAGGCTTAGAACCGAAATCACGTGGTATTGTCAGCTGCTGTGTCAGATATGACCATCAAGGAGCGGGGACCTGAGGAACATGGTGCAGGGTGAGAGCTGGAGCTGGGCTGCTGATAGGAGAGGCTCCTGCCTGATCTCAGGGATGAGGGGTGAAAGCCTAGGAAGGTCCTCAAGCCCCAGGATGACGGGGTGAAGGTAGAAGAGGGCAGGCCGATTTCCTCCCATCTAACCAGCGACTGTTGGGATATTTGCCAACAACACGTTCTATGTTTCAGATTGAGAAGTAGAACCTTGAGGATAAAACTATCCTAAAGCATCCAAGCCAATGGTTCTCACCTGGGGGTGATCTGGCCCTTCCTCTCACTGCCTTTGCCAGGGGCCACTGGGCAGTGTCTGGACACATCTTGGGGGTCATAACTGGGGGTGCGGGTGCTACTGGCATTTAGTGGATGGGGGCCAGAGGTGTGGCTGGTCCTCCCCCAGTGCTCAAGGTGGCCCCACCTGTGGGAATATCTGGGCTGAACGTCAGTAGAAATGTGGAGACGTAGTCTAAAGTAGTTGGAAGGAAGTAGATTTTAAATGTATGTATATACACAATTATTAGCATGTTTCTCATATAATGTAAATTATATATAATCTATATAGTATATAAGTATATAGTTTATGTAATTTATATAGTAAAATATAAACATTTGTTTATATATAATAATATATTAAATGTATTATATATCATATTTTCACATATTATAATATATGAGCTTCCTTGGTGGCTCAGTTGGTAAAGAATCTGCCTTCAGTGCAGAAGACCTGGGCCCAATTCCTGGATTGGGAAGATCCCCTGGAGAAGGAAATGGCAACCACTCCAGTATTCTTGCCTGGAGAATCCCATGGACAGAAGACCTGGTGGACTACAGTCCGTGAGGTAGCATAGCGTCAGACAGGACTGAGTGACTAACACTTTCACATTATAATACATAAATATATTATGAGTATATTATAAATGTATTTATATAGATATATATTATTAATTATATAGCATTATATGATTGATCATAAATTTTATATAATTTATGATTATTTATAATTTGATTGTACATGAAAAAATATTAATAGTTATATATGCATGTATTTATAAGTTTATACATATATACATGTGCATAGGCATATGAAACAGAAAGAAAACTCTGGGTTAGAAAGCTAAACTTGTTGCCTTACAGGGGACGATAACAAGAGTGTGGTCCATGTGCCTGGCCCCCCACGAGCTCACATAGCCCGACAATCCTAAGTTTTCTCATCTGTAACAGTGTGATAAAAATAATGTCTACTCCAATGGGCTCAAGGATGTAACTGTATAACACAGGGAACATAACCAATATTTAGTAATAACTGTAAATGGGAAGTAACCTTTAAAAACTGTTTAAAAAATTTAAAAATAATGCCTACTGCAGAGTTTCCAAGAGTATTAAATAATATAAATCACTTACATTGGTGTTTTGTGAATAATAAACCTTGAATAGATATTTTCTCTAATTTTTCAGTTTTTAGCATTGCACCTGAGCCATTACATGGAAATGAACCTAAATTTGAGGTGTTTCAGAAAAATCATGTATTAACATGAGATCCTTAGTGTTGGTTAATAAAGAAATGAAATGCAATTCTCAGTAAGAGCTCTTGTTTTCTAGATCTTGCCACAGACTATAAAGGGAGTGAAGTGGTATCTGTTGGAAGAATCCCAAATGGAGCAGCAGGACAGGGCATGAACCTCAGCCTTTCAACTGGTGGAAGGACCCATGTCCCTCGTAACAGGCTCTGGTGCCTTCAGGGCAAAAGCCCAAGAGCCAGTGGTGAAGTGAAAGTTGTTCAGTCGTGTCCGACTCTTTGTGACCCCATGGACTATACAGTCCATGGAATTCTCCAGGCCAGGATACTGACGTGGGTAGCCTTTCCCTTTTCCAGAGGATCTTCCCAACCCAGGAATGGAACCCAGGTCTCCCACATTGCAGGCGAATTCTTTACCAGCTGAGCCACCAGGGAAGTCTGGGGACTAGCCAGTGGGATAGCCACGAAATCAGGGTTCACCATGAGCTCAGTCGCTTCTCGAGCCCTTCCAAGGAAAAGTTAACTCACCGGCACAGAAGTGTCCTTTCTCACCACTTCTAGTGGAGTGTAACATTTTTGAATGGCCTTGTGGAGCTTTCTGGGCTGTGGTTTATGCAAGAATGTTCCAAGAACCTAACCAGTCGAGGAGGTGCAGACGAGAAGGTGATGGGAGCTGCACACCCTCCCAATACCGTCTGCCCATGTGGAGAGGGACTTGGGACAGCTGACCCCGAGGAACCTCACCAACAAGCGTCCCGTGAGTGACTCAGCAGTGCACTGGCCGCTGTCCCGTCTGAATTTTCCCACGGAAGGGGGTCGGCGTGGAGCAAGGGCAGTGGGCTCCTTTTCTGTATTAACTGTGTGTAAGTACTTGAGGCAGATCTTTACTTTCCCCAGGACCCCACACAGCTCCGCCACTGGAGATGCTCCAGAAGAGGGAGGGTGAGTCCCGTCCCTTCCACACAGAATGGGGATGCATCCTTCTTTTTCTAATATAAATTATGAAGTTGAAGTTCCAGATTGAAAGAACAAGCGTTTTTTTTAAATTTTTCCTGTGAGAGAAATACCCCCTAAAAAGGGGCAAAGAATTCTCTAACATCTTACATGAACATAACACCCATTTAACTAAGAGACATACCCTGCAGGGGCCACACACACCTTAAAGTAGGTAATTAAGTCCTTGGGGCAGAGTCCCAGAGGTGGGAGAAGGTGCCTGTGGTGCAGATGGGAGGTGGTGCCTGGCTCAGCCTGGTGGGTGTGATGAGCTGGGTGTGTCCCCTCCCCTTGCCCGCACCCTCCTCCTTTCCCCACTCTATCTGTCACAGCAGAGATGCTCCCACAGCTGAGCACATTCAGGAACACGGCGCTGAGCTGGCTTTTTAAACCCAGGAACACGAGGATGGTAAAAGAGCGGCTTCAGGGATACTCAGCTCTGGCTTCACTGAACTTATCTGTTTTCCTTATTCCAGTTATTATTCGAGCAAATGGAATCACGTGGAAGATCTGACAGGTGGGTGGAAAGGGATGGAGAGCAGAGGACACCGAGTTTTTCAGGCACAAGAACAATAGCAGAGACGTCAGCGGGACGGCTCCATCCTTGGCCACGCTGGCTTGTGCTGCAGAGGTGCCTGGTGGGTCCCCGATGCTGGGTCACCTGAGACAGGTGTCCTGTGTGGCTGGCCTCTGTCCTGCCTGTTGACTTGGGGACAGCTGTGACTTGGGAGCCTGTTGCGCCCTCTGCCCCACCCCCATGTCCCAGCTCCCCCGGGGCAGTGGGACTCTGTGTGTCAACCTCCCACCCATCCTAGAAATAGTTGGTTTGCTCTAGGGTCCTCTGGATGCCGGGGCACCATGAACCCCCCTCTTTCCTTTCCCAGGATCAGACCCATGACACACCGTGTGGCCTCAAGATGGATTCAAGCTGCAAACCTCAGGCTGAAAGGGCCCAGCGAACATGTGGTGGACTTCCCCCGACCCCGTCCAAGGTGAGGTCATTGAGACGATGGGCTCCTAAAACAATCAAAGAGGCTTTTTGTTTTCTTCTTCAAATATGTTCCATGTTATATTCAGAATGATGTAGAGTGACAAGTGTTCTTGAAACTTTGCCTGTGTTGAAGGCCAGGATACGGAGTGATCATGACAAGAACTGTAAGACTGACCAGCAGGGTCAGGGGACACCTTTCAGGTCCCTATCTCTCCACCTCTGAGCTCACAGTACTTTTCTTTTAAAACAGTTTATGCTTAGGAAGGACCCTTATGCCTTCCTTATCCTTAGAGAAACTCGAGCTTAACTTTCAACACCAAGGAGAACACTGAACACTGGTAATGACCAGTCCTTTCTTTTACAAAGTGGCCCCAAAATACGTACACTTCTTTTCTCTCTGGTGGCTCAGAGGTTAAAGTGTCTGCCTGCAATGCAGGAGACCCGGGTTCGAACCCTGGGTCGGGAAGATCCCCTGGAGAAGGAAATGGCAACCCACTCCAGTATTCTTGCCTGGAGAATCCCATGGAGAGAGGAGCCTGGTAGGCTACAGTCCATGGGGTCGCAAAGAATTGGACACGACTGAGCAACTTCATTTCACTTTTCTCTTTCTTTTTTTTGGTACATGTTTAGGGGTGAGAATCTGCATAATATTTAGGATGAAGAGAAGCTGAACTTTTAATCTCTGAGCAAAAGGCCTTGGGTAACTTTCAAGTTCCTCTGAATCTTCTGATTTTCACTCTGGTTCAAAAACCATAGCTCCACATGCAGTTGAGAGAGCATTTTCTCCCATTTGTGACTTCTGCATTTGGTATCAACTCCCTGGTTATGTGCCTGGCTTCGGGAATGAGGCCATGTTCTCTTTCCAGCATCAGGGCACTTCTCTATGATGGGAAGAACAGCTCAGAGTGAGCCAGAGACCACCAACCCATCCAGGCAGCAGACACCAGTGTGTCCTGTCTTGTCCAAATGCTCATCTGGATGATGTAAGGGTGCAGAGAAGCTGTTCTTAGTGATACGCCTGATACAGGAAATGAAAGACGGAACCAATGGTTTCGACCAAGTCACAGCAGAACTGAAAGTCTGCAAATAAAAATTACAGATCCTTAATCACAACTTTCTCTCTGCTCAGACTGTATAAAAACACGCAATTCTATAGGAGACTTATCTTTTATTTTTTGTTCAAAATCTCTTGAGTCATCTTGACTTCTGTCTCTTGATTTAGGTTTGACTCTGAAAGCAAAGCAATAGTAAAACACCTCATTTCCCTGCTCTGCATGTTCTGCACTCGGGGGTATTCTTCACCCAGGGTCCCGCTTAGAGGACCATCCTTCCTTCACAGCCTCACCGTGCTCAGCTAGATCTACTCTCCGGGCATCCTTGAGACAGTGGAGAAGAACCTCAAACCCTGACTCTTTGTTTCATTTCTAAGCCACGTATCTGGGACTTAAAAAAAAGCGTATGGAGATAAAGCCATCACTGACTGTGCAAAGGCGTGTTAGCCAAAAAAATAAGTTGGACACATCTATTAAAAATTGAAGACTAAATGAGCTGCAATTATAAGCCAAGGTAATCTTTTCAAGACCCCAGCCCCAAATGTGTAAGCCTTTCATCCTTGGGGTTCTTGCTTTTGACTTGCTGAATCTGCAGTTAGAAAATGGGACTCAAACAATTTTTCAATTCTTTGAGCATCTATCTTTGGATCCAGACTCATTCTGAAAAGCGTTAAAAGACCAAATGTGTATGTTTTCTGCATTTGGGGGAAAAGGGAACTGATCGTGAGCAGCCTTCAGAATTCTCTCGTGGGCGAATAATGAAGCTCAGATTGCTGACGAGTGACACTGTCCTCCAGCATTTGTTCTCAGGAAACCTTCGGAGACCTGCAGCTCACGAGGACCCCCTCCCACCCATCTGCTCGCTGGAAGTGACAGTTGAATTAAAATTTGTTTTTCTCTCCATAAGAACATAGCAAATAGATTTCATATGGGAAGCGACTTGCAAACCCAAGCTCTTCTGTTATGAACACACCATGTCAAGATATTTTAGTAAGCATGCATTACTTATTGGACCTGAGAGCCTTTAAGCAGCACCTAAGAGTTTATTTTTTTCAGTCTGTAGATTTTATTGTTTTAATGGGAGGTACCTAAGGGCAAGTGGATTCCTCCAAGCTTGTCCTCAGTGTCATTCTTGCCAAAGCAGGAGCATGTGGTGGACAGAAGGATGGAAGCCTGAGAATTCTTAGGCATGACAGAAGCTGTTTAACAAATAAGGATAAAAACAGTTTCTTCATTGGATTAACTATAGGGATAAAGTAACCTTCTATATCAATTAACACAAAATTACCCCCAAAACTAATTATCCTGGAAATAAATTTTTCTAAGCAATAGTCATCTGTAAGGTTAGTACATCCCCCATCTCTGAGTCTACAGCGTGCTGCCCCACCTGACTCTACAGGCTGAATTGAACCCACAACTGTGAGGCCATGAGCTAAGCTGGGCTCTGCTTCACTGCCTACTCCCCAGCCTCCTGGACCGTTCCTTTCTTGGCCTCTAGAAAAGATAAGTTCCCTTCATTTGAGAAGAAAGGGAATTAATATTTGCAAATGCCTGTTTCATATGATTCCCAGAGAGTTTTGCAAGGAAGATATTGTCCCTTTTTCACAGATGTCACGCTGAAGGCTCAGAGGGGTTGAGTGACACACACACGGTCACATAGCTCAGGCATGGCAGAACTTGAACTTGGTTCTAAATCCCCCTGCATTCTATTGTCCCAGGCCTCCTCCCAGGGCACAAGTCATAACCCCACTATCCAGTTTTGTGAGGACACGCCTCGAATCTCTTCAGGTGTCTCACCCAGGTCCTTCCTTCTGGTCTGAGGCTGAGGGTGCGGTGCCTCTTGGACTCAGGCCCGGGAGACTAAGTCCTGATGAGATGCGTCAGGCGACCTTCCTAAGCCTGACCGATTTTCCCAGAACAGGTACGGATAGGTGAGGAAAGTGCAGAATCTTGCTCGACAGCCCCACCCCCAGGGCCCCCTCCTGACTCACGGGCCATCTAGGGGCGAGTTGAGGAGACCTGAGTCACTGCAGCTCCCAGAGGGCCGCGCCCCGTGAGCCTGAATAACACCCCAGTTACCCTGCAGTGCCAAGGGGTCACCAGCAGTTTAGCTGAATAAAGATCTGTGTGATGCTTGGGGCTCAGGGACACTGGCTGCTGCAGCCTTAGCCCCTTTCTTAGACAGGGACGGGGGCGCCTGCTCTCATGGGTTTGGGGGAGAGTGAAGTGAAACAGTATTCACCATGGATTTGTGGACACACTCAGCCCCATGACAGACATGCCATCTGAAGAGCAGCAGTGGACTCCGAAAGCCCAGGCTGCAATGGGTGCTGTTGCAACCCATTCTCCATCCCCCAGTTGTGGCCGGCCCACGACCTCCAAGGTCAAGGAAGCTGCCATGACCGTGACTCAGCAGGAAGCAGACAGAGTGGGGAGCCAGAAGGCCTGGGTTCTAACAGGGCTAACATTGAGGCCTTGCTAAATAAGAGTTCATGGCATTTGTATTTCAGATTCAGGGAGCAACACACAGGGAATAACAGGCAGAGAACAGAAAGCTGCAGCTCTGAAATTGGTCCCTGTTGAAGCTATATACTGTGGGGGTTAGACATGTGATATTTGAGGAGCCTGGGCTCTGTATCTACAAGACGTTATAGGATTGAGCTCAAAGCTGAAGCAGATTATACTGTCTGTCATGTGTTGAGCCCTTTGTCATTCAGTTGCTAAGACATATCCAACTCTTTGTGAGCCCATGGTCTGCAGTACGCCAGGCTTCCCTGTCCTTCACTATCTCCCGGAGTTTGCTCAAACTCACGTCCATTAAGTTAGTAATGCCATCCAACCATCTCATCCTCTGTCATCCCCTTCTCCTCCTGCCCTCAATCTTTCCTAGCACCAGGGTCTTCTCAAATGAGTCAGTTCTTCACATCAGGTGGCCAAAGTATTGGAGCTTCAGTTTCAGCCTCAGTCCTTCCAATAAATATTCAGTTGATTTCCTTCAGGATTGATTGGTTTGATCACCTTGCTCTCCAAGGGACTCTCAAGAGTCTTTTCCAACACCACAATTCAAAAGCATAAGTTCTTCAGCACTCAGCCTTCTTTATGGTCCAACTCTCACATCCACACATGACTACTGGAAAAACCATGGCTTTGACTATACAGACCTTTGTCAGCAAAGTGATGTCTCTGCTTTTTAACATGCTACCTACGTTTGTCATAGCTTTCATAGGCTTGTTGAGTCCTTGCCAGCAGGTAAATTCCTCCCATCTGGACTCTGCTTCCTGGGATGGGGGGACCTGAGAGGGAGATGTCCCCCATTTAAGAAGGGGACACTCCAGAGTATAAGGGACTCCAGGAGATCTCATCTTATGGTTAGAAACTTCCAAAGCTGCCCTTTGGCTCAGGTCTGCTGGATCCTAAAGCACTTCCACCTTCTGATCTAAGGCCTGTGCAGAGACTCATCCCCAGTGGTCCCTCACTCACTTCATTGCAGTTGTAGGAAGGGGATGGATGGATAGGTTTGGCCATTGACCACTGCACTAGGAGGGGCCTCAGAAAAAATGTTGAGTAATTGAACGGGAAATTTCACCGAAGTAGTGACCAGCCCATCTGTTCTGTAGGTATAAGCCTCGAGTGTGGTCTGTACCCACGGAGCAGATACTGTTTGTTTGCGGCTGTCTCTGCTGTTACTTGCTAGGAGTGGAGAGGTGAAGGAGTCTGGTCACTGTTCTGTTGTCCTCCAGTCCTGAACTCATCTTGCTCCCAAAGTTTTCTCTAACCTTAAAGCACAGCAAACACGAACCTTCAGGATGACAACATCGAGTGTAGGCAAAGCATGCTCTATCTGAGTTACGCAAATGAGGGTGATCTGACCATTTCATAACCAGGCAGCTGCCAGTCAGTTCAACCAGTGCTTAGCAACACCACCAACTCAGGAAACCTTCTACCAGCAACGCCTGTCCTCTTTATATGAAGAGAACTCTCAGTAGTGGGCCCATAGTAGAAACTGACTGATCGTTAGGCAAAGATGAATATTATCTATGTGACATGCGTATCCAAGACAGGGAACTACAGCAGCATCTCCTTGTAAGGCAGAAAGCAGGCAGCTGCAGTCCTGATTTCTGTCTTTCATTTTTTTAAAGTAACTTGCTGGAGCAGAGCTGGCAAAAGTGTAGGCATATTCAACAAATAGTCTTAACTGCTCAAGTCATACCGAGAATAGTAGCTGTATCTGTATGCACTATTTTAGACTGACATTTTTCTATATCTGTGAATTTCAGGAGAGTATTTTAAAATTATTTCTCCTGGATGACAAAAAAGAAAGCACAGCAATCATCTGAATCTGAATCGAGCAAACTCTGATGGGAATCACCCCCCTTGGCTCCAGGTCCCAAGCTGATCTCGTTCCATGGATCATTTCTAGTCCTAATGACAGTCAGCACCTTGGCTATTTATTATCATCCCCAGTGTCACAGGTGAGAAAATCAAAGCAGAAGGAGGTAAAAAAAAAAGGGAAGTGGGTGGGCTGCAGCATCCTAGTATTTGAGCCCAGTCTTCCAGGGATGCTGTAGTTCCAATACTTTGGCCACCTGATGAGAGGCGTCAACTCATTGTAAAAGACCCTGATACTGGGAAAGATTGAGGGCAGGAGGAGAAAGGGGTGGCAGAGGATGAGATGGTTGGATGGCATCATCAACTCAATGGTCTTGAGTTTGAGTAAACTCTGGGAGATATTGAAGGACAGGGGAGCCTGGCATGCTGCAGTCCATCAGGTCTCAAAGAGTCAGACACAACTGAGCAACTGAACAACAACTCCATTTGAGGTGTCTTTTCTGTGGGTTTGCTCCTGATGGCTGTGGCACCAGTCTCAGCGATCCAGGGAGACAGGCATCTCTGCCTCGGAGACATGGAACATCTTGACTGAAGTGACAGAGCTGGGGCTGACCCTGGCCAGGGACCAGCCTTCAAGCACCGGAGCATTTTATTTGTTGATGAGATGTCCTGAAAGGATGCTTCCCTGGGGTGGCTCATAAAAATCAATCGACTGGGAAAGTTGCTAAAAAAAATGATGGCATGTGAGAAAAGTTTCTACCCAAGGGATGTGAGACAAAAACAGCCTTTTATCTAAGAAAAGTGGACGTAGCCTCATTTCCTCTAGGTCTCCTGGGACCGGGGACAGAATCAGAAATGTTGGTGTGGGTCTTCTAGTCAATGCCTGCAGCCGAAGTAGAAAGGGCCCCTTGCTCAGGTGACTAGTCAATACCTGTGGCCCCTGTAGCAGGGCCCCTTCCTCAGTTGAGAGCAGGCTCAGAGCTTCTGGAACTCGTCCTGGTTACACAGATGCATGTGGGAGCAATTCAAAGTCAGTTTTTTCACCTCAAACGCTCACCAGATCATGTTACTTTCAGCAGAGAAAAGACTGCAAGCCCTGGTAGTGAGCGATCACATCCAACACATGATGAGTCACATGATGATGACAGCTTAGTCACCCACTTGACCTTGAAGGAAAGACCACCCCCCTGGACTGCAAGCAGCAAAACCGATTTCCAATGGCAGAATGTAGGAGCAGGCTGTGAGAGAGGAACTTGCAGACATTTTAACTGGTCATCAGGGACACCATGCCAATTGCTCAGTTGTGTCCAGCTCTTTGTGATCCCATGGACTGTAGCCTACCAGGCTCCTCTGTCCATGGGATCCTCCAGGCAAGAATACTGGAGTGGGTTGCCATTTCCTTCTCTGGGGGATCTTCCAGACCCAGAGATTGAACCCACGTCTCCTGTGTTGGCAAGGGGATTCTTTACTGCTGAGCCATCCCAGAAGCCCACCCATTTATTCCTCCTGTGCCAAAGACTCATATCCAGAATTAAAAATGCATTGTATTTAGTGTGGAAGTAATACGTCAGAACATTCGAGTATTTAAATTGTACTGACAAGTCTAGAAAGCTGGTTTTCCTACAGCTTTGCTTTCATTTCCCCGAGCAGCTCCACTCAGAGGCATGAGGCTCCTTCTGGAGCGTTCAATGCGCCTCTATTCAATTCACATGAGCTGAAGGCAGGGGCACTTGCTAGGTGATGCCTGCTGGCCACAGATCCAGCTGGTGCCATTTACACAGAGAGCCACGCCCACAGGTGCATGGATTTCCCCAATCGTTTTCCTCTAATCTTCAGCTACTTCCTCTTCTTGAATAACTTTTCCGTCTAAGGCAACAGGGGAGAAGAATGGGCTGAACACAAGTCATGCTCAGCCTTTCTGGCCACTGAGGGGTAGACATCTATCTAACAATAGACATCCAGAGATAGATGTACCAGAGAGGTCTCATACAGTGGATCAGTTGGGCAGCTGGATTTTATTTAGCGCTTATCCCCAGAATTAAGGTCTCTGTGCTTTGGCCACAGGAGGAAGTCGTGGTAGGGTCATCCTTTCATTCATTCATTGAAGAGGCATTACTAGAGTACCCTCACCAGGGGCTGGGCTCTCAGACATGTAAAACTGTGGGTACACAGTCTTGGCCCAAAGGGACTCCTACTCAGGGGGAGGGAGGGAGACAGGGTGGGAGGCAGAGAGAGAGAAAGAGAGGAGAGGGAGACTAAGGAAGCCCAGAGCAGAGGCAGGTGATGGATCCAGATTCTGGAGAGCAGACAAGGCCTGGGGGGGCGGGGACACTTTCCTCTGTTTCTGATGATTACCCCTTGAGGAGGATGCACCAGGTACTCACGCTCTGCAGCACAGATGGAAACAAATACATCTGCGTCCTGATTGAGAGCTCCCAGGCTGTCATATGTAGAGGCTCCAGCACTATTGCAGAAGTCAGGGGGGCATCAGGCGTGACTCCCAACCCCGCGGCTGGGCTGTGTGGTCAGATGGGGGCCCCTGGGGACTGCTTAGCAGGTCTAATGGATCCCTAGTCGAAGGCTGTGAGCTGATGGCGAAGGACCATGGGTGCACAGAGTGTACTGTCATCGGCACGTCTTAGTACACACACAGCCAGCTTTGCTCTGAAAGGCTCAGCTCTCTAGCCAAGCATCACGAACGAGAAAACAGGCACCTCCCACTGGTGTCAGAGGAGGCAAGCAGGAGGCAAGGGACAGGACCTCTGGGAAAGGGACCCTCCGTGGCTGGCGTGGTCTGGGAGGCTGGGGGCCAGTTTGGTGTATAAGCTACAGTTTGAAGAGAAGGCTTGGGACTCAGTCTTCTGCTCTGGCAGCCAGAGGGGCTCGTTGCAGGGTGCCCGACAGCTCGTCGACACTCCCCAGTGAGTGAGTGAATGAACAAATGAATGGGCTTTGCCCCCAGTGCTCCATCACTGACTCCTGAGGACTATGGAGGATGCAGACATGGTTCTGCCCCACACTTTACATAGAGGTGGGCACCTGTGATGTCTATAGCATCTAAAAATTGGAGACATCAACAGATAGCAAAGCAGATCCTATTATGACAATGGAGAGATGGGCTGGCTTATCTCTGGGGCTGTCTCCCACTGACTGTATGGCTTGGTTGACTGGGCCTTGGGTTCATTCCCTGCAAGAGGAGAATGTGGGTGGCTGCCCTGCTGACCACTGGAAGCCTGAGGAGCAAATGAGGGTTGACCCATGTGCTGGCTTTTGACTTTGTCACCCAGAGGGGCAGCCTGCATCCCATCATCCCAGTGCTTGCTTCTTGAAGGAAATGGCCATGAGATGATTTTACACACAGACAACAGTGACACCAAAACAAACAAAACCTCTGCAGATATATGGCATTTTATTTACACTAAGGAGACGCAGAACGCATGTCGATGGGGGTTAGCGCGTAAGAAAATGGGTGGTGAAAATTAAAAAAGAAGCAAACAAACACCGGTTAACTCAAAACAAGACAAAATAAAGAAAATAACCAACAAGTGTATCTGAAGGTAAGCGCAGAAATTTTAATTGGAGAGAATGTATGCCAAATTCAAGTGCTTCTAGCATCTAGGCTGCTGCCTGCTCATGGATGAGATATTCCAGACACAGAATCCATTTAATCAGGAAGAAAGTAACAAGTCAAATACTGCACTAATTCCAGAGAACTGCGAGGAGACTGTGGTTCAGTGGCCAGCCAGACACAGCCCACCTGACTCAGAAGAATCAGACCTGTCTCAGGGCTTTCCTGGTGGTTCAGAAGGTAAAGAATCTACCTGCAATTCAAAAGACCCGAGTTCAATCCCTGGGTCGGGAAGATCCCCTAGAGAAGATAATGGCTACCCATTTCAGTATTCTTGCCTGGAGAACCCCATAGACAGAGTAGCCTGGTGGTCTATAGTCCATGGGGTCACAAAGAGTCGGACACGGCTGAGCGACTCATACAATTTCAGGATTTACAGCTGCTTCTGAAAATGGCAGTCACAACCGAAACCTCTGGGTTCTGTGTCATTCATCAAAAGCAATGTAAGTTCAGCTCACTGAGCCTATTGGTCCTTTCAGTTCTGCCACTGGTCAGAGTGTTCACCGCTTTCAGCAGGAAAGCGCGTTTCTCTGGAAGACGTGTAGAACTTCCTTCCTGTAAGATTGCAGTGCAGCAAGCATTTCAGGAAGAAGCTGCTTTATTGATCATAAAATGCAACGTAAACATGGGCTTGTCCCTGCACTGAATTCAATGCAAAATTATGTTGTGGAAATTAAATGTGGCTGACTTTTTCCTAATGCTGTGAGTTAAATTCCACTGCTAGACATATTTGACAGGAAGACAAAAATTATTTTCCTAATTGAGAGATAAGTATCCACCATGAGATACTATTGACTATTAACATGGGATACCGTGACTACTATTGATCCCTATATCCCTTGTCTCTAATCTTTCAATGATCTGAAAAGGGTCTCACTATTCTCATTTCAGAGATGGGGAAAAACAAAGCTGAAAGGGTTTCAAGTAACCATCTCCAAGCCAGGGATTAGCGATTCATTTCTCATGAGCTACAGGTGAGAACGGTCATCACTGCCTCTCAGGAACACAATAGGGTAATACCTGCCCAGTCTTTGCAAAATACAATTCATAGAATTCCCTTAAAAACACATACACAATTCTTAGCGTGGACTACTGTTAAGGATTTCCAAGGAAAGTCACCATAAAGAAAGGTGAACGATGTTCCCTGAACGACTTTCCCCATCCTCATCCTGTCTCTTCATTTCCGGGTGCCATTCGGACTGGTTGCTGGAATTCTCACCTCCTTAAAGGGTGAGTTCTTTGTTACCTACGGGAAGCCCAGTAGGTGGTCATGGCTGATTAATGATGAACCAGAAGCTGCTGGTAAGCCTTCCTCTCTCAAATGCCATAAACATTTCTGGCCAAAATAGGACTGAACCTGCTCCCTTTGTCCCCTCCTCCTGAGTGCTCCAAATGTGCCCTGCATCAGGGGCTGGAGAAACCCAGGGGGTGGGTGGTGATCCCCTGGGCCGTCCTCAAGGGTTACTCTTCACCCAGCAGAGGCTCCCATCCCAGCTTCACTGGGGCTCGTTCAGGTCGCAGGGGGCAGCCTCACCCATGCCGGACTCTCAGAGGTCTCAGCTCCTGTCACCTCCTCTCCATCATCTGATGTAGCTGGACGACAGACAGACAGACATTCCAAATTATATCGTCACGGTTCGGTCCGTAGGAAACACTGAGGTTCTCTTCCATTTTCTTCAACTAAATATTTTATCTATCTGAATGTTGCCCAAAGACAAGTTTATCACAAAGAGTTAAATCTTTATAGTTAAAACACTCATACCTGTATACATATATGTCTCTTGCGAAGTCAGCACAGCTTTTGAACTTTCGAGTAAATGACCTATTTGGGGGAGGATGGTAAACTGAGTGAACATAGGGGTGACAGTCGGTGAAGATTTTGTCAAATTTCTGTTGAAAGGGAAGATGGCACAGTTCATTTACTGTCGCTTCACCTGCTCCACGGGGGCACCACCCTGCCATCTCCACAGCCATGCAATCAGCAAACGACACCCAGGCAGAGCTGCCTGCTTTTACGGTGAGTTAATTGATAAAGCCTATGCTTGTCATCACCTATCTCGCACATCTGGAAGCAGGTCTTACACAACAGTGAAATGTGGTAACGTGAAGCTTAACAAACCGAGGGGAACAGAGCTAGGCTCAGTCCATACATGCAAGTCACCAGCATGTGTGCTTGGAAATCAACCAAGTACAAAGCTTCCAAGATGTGATTTCTGCATCATGGTGAACATGATCCACTGTCAGCAGCTAAGCCTTGTAAAAAGTTACTAATTGTTCACATCAGCTTTGGATAGGAGCTATGAATTTAAGGAAGAGTTCTAGATCATATGACATCTTTTTTTTTTTTTCTTTTAGTACAATTATGTAAAGGGAAGTCAGCACAAGGTTTAGCAACATGAATGTGCAGGAACTCACGGTGACAAAGGGCATTCTAGTTAAATCTGACTTTTATTGAAAATTCTGTGCTTACTGCTCAGTCCAGCACGGCTCCTATGAGGACATGTGGTATCCAGACTCCATCTCGTCTTTGTCTCTTTCCATTCATAGACGTTTAGGGAATTCTCATTAAAATTACTTAGAGTGAAACAGAGAGACCATGTTATAAAATAAATCTGGTTAAATACACTTTGCTGTATTGCCTCATTTATGTGATGCATGGACCTAATTTTCTTCTCTTTGTGTCTTAACTATGTACATTAGGTGATGCTTGCCAATTAATGCAGGATGTCACATCCCCGATTGCTTTCTCGAGCTTCTTAAACATTAAAAATAAATACGTGCCATCTGTCTCATTTCTTGAAAGCAATTCAAAATGGTTACTTTTGTTTGCTTAGGATTACAGCACAGTTTATAGCTTCAGTGCTTCTGAATTATAAGAAAGTTCTGTCTCCCTTTCTTAAACGTAACTTCATTTTAAGGTAAATCCATCAGGATGAGTGGAAGGCTCTGGTGAGGCAGAAACTAGTGCCAGATGGTGATTAAACCCTTGGTCTTTGGCATTTGAGAGACGTGGCCTGGATGCCAGGCTCCTACTGAACCACCTAGAAAAAGCAGCTTCATCTAGTGGTGCCTCAGTAGTCCTCACCTATGAAATGGGGATAATGTCTGCCATATGAAGTACACTGGGAAATACATATAAAGTAACACACAGACACACATATATAACATATTCCCTCCCCGGCTCATAGTTAAGACACAACAAATGGTAGATACTATTGTTTTCATCATCACCCAGTTTGAGGAGGGGAATATTTCAAGTTGGGAAGGAAAGTTGTTAAAAAAAAAAAAAAAGACTAGCTTACCACAAGCCGCAACTACTAAAGCCTGTGTGTCTGGGAGCCCGTGCTCTGTAACAAGAGAAGCCACCGCAGTAAGGAACTGTGGCACCATAACTAGAGAAAAGCCTTTGCAGCAATGAAGACCCAGCAGAGCCAAAGATAAAAAAAGAAAATAATAAATAAATGCAATTTTAAGAAACTTAGAGAAAAAGAAAAAAATAGCTCATGGTGGCATAAGGTTAAAAATTAAGAAGGAAGTTACACAGGAAAGCTATGTTCTTTCTCCACAGCAATTAAAATATAAAACTAAACAACCTGACTCCACCGCCTCCCCCGCCCTCTGGGCACACAGGTCAGCTGGGAACCTGTGCAATGGGATTGGTGAGATGGGAGAACTTAGAGGCTTTGGGTCTGCTGTGGCTACAATGGCTGTTTTCAAAGAGTTGTTTCTTGTTTTTGTTTTTAATTTAAAAAATGGTATGTATTATGGCACCAAATGTCTAAATAACTTAACTATAATTAAAGGGGCAAGGGGATATTTGAGAACGTTCCCCTTTCCATTCTCAGTCAGAGCAATTTTCTCAACAATACCATCTACTGTGGCGTGAAGGAACTCTCTAGATCTGAGCGGAGCATTCCAAGGAGGGTGGACGTGTAATTTGAAGCCCACCCTATACTCACAGACCACAGAATTGCAGTGCTCTACAAAATGCTAGATACATGTGACCAAGCCCAAAATATTTCAGCAATAAGAAAGCTGAAGTCCAGTGTGGCTCAGTAAACTGTCCAAAAGCACACAGATCTTTTCTTTTAGCTAGGTTTCAACACTTTTGTTAAGCAGAGTGAAAATTTTTGTCCTTCTATAAATATCCTGGGTTTACAGCTGATTCCTCGCATGGCAGTTCTCCTAGCAGCCTTATTTGAACATAACTGGGCTGTTCGGCATAGTCCTCGCATGACAAAGTGGTCAAGTCTCACTAGTAGCCGAGAATGCATTATCAAGCCTTTATTTAGCTCTACAGTCGGGGCAATCCAACTATTAGTCATCCTGACATGTGCTTCGAACACAACACACCCAAGAGTACCAGCAAAAACTGCATCTGCTTCCTTCACCCTCCCACACCACACTCCTTTCGAATGGCTGATATTTTTACCACAGTTCTAGAAAGAAAATTACTTAACATTCCTAATCTGGGGACGCACTTCAGCTTCTCCTCCCCAATTATCAAATTAAAAGGCAGCTTGTGTAAACCCTGCTCACAAGGCAAAATGTAGAACTGCTACAGACGCAGGGAGCCCTTTCAGCAACAATCAGAGAACTTCCTTAAACTAAGAACGAGCTTAAGAAGCTCGATCTCTTGGAAATTTCCACCATCCCACCGCCCTCTCCAGAAGGCGCATACCAGTTCTACCCTGTCCCCACTAAGGAGCTTAATATGATCTGAACACAAACTCGTTTGCCACTCATCACACAGCAGGCCTATGATCTCATGCTAGGAAGCGTTTCTAGAAAACCAAAAGCTACCCTATTTTCAAAAAAACTTTACATTGAATGAATCCCATCTGCCTTAAGGAAAAAAAAAATCTGGCGATCAGGTAAATAATCTTTCACCTCCTGCCCTATTTTGCTGGTCTGACCAGAGAAGGTGGTGGTGGGGGAGAGGTAAGGGAGATGTCCTGAAGGCCAGAGGGATGGCTCTGGGGCTTGCTGTCCCCACTGTGTCCTTTCCACTCTCTTGAGTGACATCCCAGCCAGGTGTTCAGGCCAGGTTGGGGGTGGGCCCCAGCTCTGATGGCCTTGGTGGAACAGGTGCCCAGGAGCATCTGACCTTGAACAGGTCTCCAGGAGCATCGGAAATGAACAGGAGGTGCTTGTCCCATGTTCCTCGGATGCCTCTGCAGTTTATTCCCAGGCTGGAGTAACAGCGAAAGCACAGCCAGAGTTTCCTCCTGGGCCCCAAAGCCTGGTGGCCAGGCCCTGGAGGAGAACCCAGTGCGCATCAGGGGACCAACCCCAGGCTCCTATTTCCACTTTTGCTGCCAGGACGGTGAGTGGGAGGAAGACAGGCAAGTGGCTGCTGGGGTTGCATAAGGAAGATTTCTCAAGGAGGAGCCCAGTGATTAATCTGGCAGGAATTTGTTTCAACACTCCCTTCCTCCACCCCCCCCCACAAAAACAGCCAGACTCAAGATGCTGATAAGAATTCTTTTATGTTATTCCAATAAAAAATACATTCATACAGAAATATAACAATCTTGCAAAAAACAATTTCAAATAAAATCTTGTAAAACAAAATTTTACAAAAATCTTACAAAGATTTTTTTTTTAGATAACAGGGTGCTTCAAAAAAAAAAAGAAATTTCACTAATAGAAATTTTTTAACGTCAAGCAAAAAGTTTCTGCTTGATTGAGGCTCAGTTATCACCTGAACAGAATTGTAATTCTTTATGTACTTGCTTATTATGAAAATTACAGGCATTGACATACATGGCACCCAGCCCCACCCAATCAAACCACTACATGGTGTTTCATAAGTGAGACAAGCCAGTGCAAGTTTTTTATTTTTTGTCTTTTGTTTACCTTCTTGCTTAATGGAACTGTTATGGCTAAGCACACAGCAGGGCCAAAAAAGGAGTTTTTTTCCAAAATCCAGCAAATCAAGTGTCTGGATTTGGAACAGCCAAAAGAAAAAAGTGCATTTTCCCCCTCAGCAAAATGATTTCTTTAGGTAAGTGTATCCATCAGCCCAGATTAAAAAAAAAAAAGTTATATGAGCTTTTACCGTTGCTCATTTTCAGGAAGATCAAACAAAATACCAGCCCAGCCAGACTCATGTGTATATATATATATATATATATATGTGTGTGTGTATATATATATATATATATATATATGTATATACACACACATATATATAAAGAGAAGATCCACACCCTCGACCAGCAGCTGCATGGAGGATCAGCTATCCATGCTGCGGTATGCCAATTCGGGGAAATTACTTGTTGGAAAAACTGGAAGAATCTCTGTGCTGGAAAAAAAATAGCTTTATCTGCATAAAAAATGCTCTCAAAAAGAATCTGTGATTAGCTTACTTTTAGGTTAGATCTTCAATAAGGCTGACATTCAAAATCAAAACCTTAGTGTGTCTGAGACCAAACAACCAGCGGGCTAGTATTCTGTTCATGGCAGTTCTGAATGGCCAAGGGACCCTATAACAGACCCGCCAATTACGATGAATGACTTGGCAGTGTGGAAGAGATCTGATGCCAAGGGCCTGTGGCAAATTGTTAAATTAAAGATAAAGCCTTTATAAAAGTTATAGTTTTCATTTTTACCTCCTTTATGGCCATTTTGAAATAGGTCTTCACAGGCTGTGGAATTTTCTAGCTATACATTCTAATTTCTCCTTAAAAAAATATTTATATATTATTCATATATATGTATATATATATACACACACACACATACACATACTATACACACAAATGTACATACACAAGAATTTCGCCCACTTTTTAAAAAAGTAATATACCTTCTGTGTTACCAACAGATAGCTAGATAGATACGCGAGAAACTTGTGCCTTTTAAGCAAATACATTGTTTTTTAATACTTCGGTATCTTTAATACATGTGAAAATGTTACATATTAAACACAGCCGGTGTATGCTCTGTACAAGTGTTGTGCAAAGTCTATACTGAAGTCTCACCCTCAGGGTGGCAGAAATGGTCTGATTTTCCAATTATCATGTGTTTCCCACTTGAACACTGACAGTCAAGTTGTCTAAGCTATTGAGTAAATACTGACTTGTTTGGGGGGTTTTCATCTATTTGACTTTGTGAAGTAGGACCTTAAAGAGATATTTTTTTTTTTCTGTATTAAATATTGATACAGTACAAAGCCAGGTGAAAAAAGAGCCTTAATAAAGCATGCATCACCCATTCCCCTGTATGAGACCCCCACAGGAGGGGCCACTTGCGTAAGGCACCATTATTAAGATCTACAGTGCATTAACAGCTAGAAAACCAGAAATGAGTCCTCAAGGCATAAATAAGAGAAACTTAGCTGCATGAGAAAACAGTTTCTAAGCTTTAGTGGTTTTATCCACCCAACTGAGAAAAATTTTAGGTTCTGAGTCTAGTGGGACATTAGACCAGCGATTCCCAGCCTTGGTGTCCCGGACGCCCAACTCGTGCCCAATGTCTCCCAAGGGCATCTTGAAATTCTCCAAAAAGATAATACGAATTCGGAACCACTGACAAAATAGTCCTACACTGCACAACGCCTCTCTAGAAGGGGAGTGTTATGAATAAATCCAAGGGGCGGGGGTGGGGGGGGGAGCATCATGTATTGCCAGGCCCAGATGGCTAGGGGGTCACCTGATTCAACCAATCGTTATCTTAGCTGCTCAGTGAACTTGGAACCAAAACGGTAGTCCTGATTTAAAAATGGAAAAGCAGATAATTCCCCAGACCATGCATTACTTTTGTCTTAGAAGGAAAAGTTATCCACGTGTTATGTTTGTAGGTACACAGCGTATACAACAGGTAACAAATGAACTCTGTCGCAGCAAGCAGCACCAGCTACTCACTTCACACAGCTGAACCGAACACCGAACGCTCCCGTCACACACCGAGGGGGGAGGGGCTCTCCCCACCAACACCCACTCGTCACTTGGGGTCCTGACTGCCCACGCCTGCCCTCCGCATCTTCCCTTCTTCTTGTCTTTGTTTTTTCTCTCCTCTAAGGCGCAGACACCCCCTCAGGAAATGACAGATGGTCATCTCGTCTCACAGAACACGCCTCACACACAGAACATTCAAACTCTGTTTTTTTTTTTTCTGTCTCTTGCAGTCTCGCCAGGGAAAGGACGTGCCTCGTCACCCAGTCCGTAGGAGACCCTCCACATACAGCCCACCCACCACTAACATTCTCAGTGCACATGCTCACGGCAAAGGCTTAGGGACCACTCAGAGGACAGGTAACCAGTGGCGAGCCGGGGCCACCCAGACACCACACACCCCGGGTGCCCTGCCGCTTCGGACGTGACTGTTCTCGCCCTCGAAAGACCTTCCCAGTAGGTCCTGGAGGCGACCAGGCAGGGTGCAAAATGGCTTTGGCTGGAACATGCACCCTCCTTCTGCGGCCGTCTCAGCCTGGAAGCCTTTTTAGCCCGCAGGAGTTGCCGCTCTGCCCCCTCAGAGGTGTCTCTTCATGTGCAGGGCCAGGTGGTCGGACCTGGAGAAACACCTGTGGAGAGAATCGGGGTCCCAGACATCAGTTCTCCTGCCCGACCCGTCACAGACCTCTGCCCCGAGCTCCCCAACCTCAGCCTCTCCCCAGGAAGGTGCACTCCCCCCCGCTGAGTCACCCTATCCTCATTTGGGGCAGGAAATTCCAACGGACAGAAGTATCTACATCAAAGAGGCCACCAGTGAGTTCCTGGGAATGTCACTGGACTTCACTACCAGGCCTTCAAATCTGAAAACCGATCAAGGGTCGCTCCTCGGAAAGTATGAACAAAATCACTCTATTCTCAGGCACTCAAGTACCTGGGGCTTCCTACCCTGGACAATGGGCAAACAAGAGCCTTTTAAAAAAAGTCCTGGGCTGAAAAGAGAAATGCCACTGCAGGCCCAGAGGACGGCTGCCCGCTGCAGGGTGGCGGCATGCCTGCTCCTGGGGATGGCACCCCCGCCCCTGTGGTTCATGCACGTACCTGTCACAGTGAGAACATTTAAAAGGCTTGGCACCAGTGTGCTTTCTGAAGTGTCTGGTTAACTCATCGCTTCTTGCAAAACGCCACTCACACCCTTCCCATGAGCATCTGTAAGGCTTTTCTCCTGGGAAGAGAGCACATGACAGGCACGCCATGACTTCACTGAGCACTGAGGGAGGGGCCCCGCGACCCCAACACACGGCCTGAGAGTCCTCTCAGGAGCAGGCTAGAGGGACACTGCCCTCAGGAACTCAGAACACACACCGGTTAGGGCTGGGAGCTGACCCTCCCAAGGTATCAGGCAGGGGCTCTTTCCTGACCTAGCCTGGGGACTCCCAGTGCTGGGGGACGGACCCAAGCTTGGCAGGGCCGCATGACTGTGACCAGAGCCAACATGGAAGAATGACAATTACTCAGACTGGAGAAATACTTCCGAGGTGATGTGTCAGGCCACTGGACCCACAGCCTTGGCCAGGCCTGGGTTTTTACTGCTTTCTCCATGGAAACGGTTTCTCTCAAGCACTTATTTTGTTCCTTACTCACTTCCCCGTGGAATGAGGCTCTGTAGTTTCCTCCGGGAAACTACATTTCTCCAAAACCGAGGTCATGAGTTTCTGGGAAGCCCCATTCCAAAGCCTTCAAAGCACTTTCTAAAGGACCTGCAAGACACCCAGTTGACTTCATCCCTTGGCCATTTTACAAATAGGATTTCACTAAAGGTGCTACCTGAGAAATTAAAAAAAAAAAAAAAAAAAAATTCCCACAGCTAGTCCTGAGTGTGCTGCTGGGACCATCGGGAGCTGGTCTAGGGCACCCGGGTCCTGATTCCAGCTCTGCCTTGAGCTGCTTTGGGAATTCCCATCTCCTCTCATTACTGGCAGCATGAGATTCTGTGTGACATGACCCTAAAGACCCTTCCCAGCTCTAAGATGTCTGATATTCCAGCAGTTATCCTAGGCTGTCATAGTAACTTGAAACGGAACTATTCTCCAGATTGTGATATTTCATTAGGAAGTTATCATTGTTTTAAAAACTGGCATCAGAAAGCAAAGGCAGTATGACATGCAGAGAAATCCTTACTAGGCGCCCGCCGACGATACCGCTTCACAGTCGATAGGGCCAGCCAAGACAACCCCCAACGGTGGCTGGCACCCATGTGTGCCACACGGCTGGGCCACCCCCTCCCAACCCTCGAACTTCATGTCCACAAGTCAGAGGCAACTCCACATAACATGATGCACGGACACTGCCGACTGGGCACAGTGGGGCCACTATAACCCAGGTGGTTGGGAGTGGGCAGGGGACTGGGTGTAGACAAAGAATGTTATTTACCTCTTGAGTGTTTAATCAGAAAGCGATAAACCATTCATCGGGCACAAAAGTCCAGTCTTTCAGCGCCTACTCTGTCCTCCCCAGAGACCCAACTCTTTTGAGGGGGGGAAGAAAGGAGGTGAGGATGTGTCTGCTCAGACAGCCTCCTGCCCAGCCCCCTCCCAGGGCGGGTGAAATTCAGCAGCGCCCCACCGCCCAGGTCGCAGGAGGGACTGACCTGTGTGGGTGCGCTGGTGTGCTTTCAAGTGGGAGCTTTTGGTGTAAACTTTCCTGCAGCCATTAAAGTGGCAGCGATGCACCCGCCTGCGGCCGTCGGGGGAGGCGTCCCCGCTGCCCTTGTCGCCCGGCTTCCCTGAGGTCCCGCCCCGCGCCTTCCCGGGGGGGTGCAGCTCGCCAGGCACGCAGCCCCACAGGTGCGAGGGCTCCCTGCTCAGTTCTGGGGAGGACGGAGGCGTGGAGGTGACCGAGGAGCTCAGATTCCCCGAATTGACCAAGACTTCGCTGATGGGGTCAGAGGTAAACTTGGTGGTGGGTGAGAGCTCCTCGGAGCTGTCGGAGGACTCGCTGCTCACATCCGAGTTCAGGCTGTTGGTCTCCAGGTTGTAGCTGAAGCTGGGGCTGTGGAGCGCATCCTCGGGTGGGCCAGAGGACACCTTCAGGTCCGCGTCCTCCTTTTTCTCCCGAGCCAGGATGATTTTGGTCCACAGATCTTCCTGGCTGTCGAATTTGATCTCGGAGGCTGACACATAGCAGGGCTCGCTCTGCAAGTAACGTTCCAACTCCAGACAGGTCTGTGCAAAAGAATCACAGGGAGGCACGTGATTGTGACCACACCGAAAACGGAACCGAAAGCACAATTCCAAAAGAAACAAAACAAAACATGCAGGAGCCAAGGGCAGATCAACTGTGGCCTTGCCACTATAGGACTCCGTGTCTGTAGCAGAGCGAGAGGAGAGCTATCTCTAAGAACGGGACACGTTCAGAAGGAAAACCAGGGCGAAGCCTCTCCTCGCTTCCCCGAGGTGGACCACAATGGCCACAAATGGCTGATGGCCACAGAGGAGCTAGTTTCTGTTAAGAGTTACAGTGTTGACGTTTCTAATGAGTTTCTGTTAGCCACACAAAGGACACCAGCCTCCGACACCCCCACCCCCACCCAACAGGTTTAACCAGATTATCTGACAGCCTCCAGAACCCTGTGCATGAAGGACACCCAGGCAGCCTGCTTCTGCGGGCCTGCTGCACGCAGCACAGTGAGCTCTGACATGGCCATATGTCCCCCCTGGAGAACCGCTGACAGCACAGGCCGCGCCCAGCCGGGGTGGATGCAGCCAGGGGGACGTCTAGGGTCAGGAACATCAACCGAGCTGCCCAGAAGCTACCCGTTTCCTGTGGAGGAGCCCAGACCTTAGTAGGCTTTCAAAGAATGCCATTCCCAAGTGCAGGGCCATGTGCACACACAACTTAAATGACTTCCACAGTGGTCAGAAGAAAACAACAACAGGAGTGGAGAAATGGTTCCAGAATGGCCATCTGCTTTTGTAAAGGATGCGGGAGGGGAAATTCCTTTCCCGGCCCTGCTGGGAGTCCCACAATGGACGAGAACTTTATCTGCTGGCCAAGAGTACAACTGTATGAGTCATCACTCTATTTCTTTCACGCAATGCCAAAGGAGACTTCCTTTTGAAATTCTGACCAGCGGCCAAAAAAAGGACCCAGTTCAAATATACATGCAGTGTGTCATGGACAGAGTGCCCCCCCCCAGCCCCACAACCAACCTTTCCAGAAGCTACAACTGCCGAGACACCAGCATCCCCTCTCCCCACCATCTCAAACTTTCTAGCCACTGGAAAAGAAAAACGGTAGGAAACATTTTAGGATTAAATTATGTCTGCCTTATCTTCACTAGGATCAACTGCCTACATGTCCATATAAGGTTGTCTATACAACTGCAAGTCTACAGATTTACATTGCTACAGCAAACGCCGCTCTCTTTTTTAAGGAAATCATTTTCAGGGCTAGCCAAGCCCACCCAAAGGGCTCAGGCTTGCTTATTTAGCAGGGTGCCTGCTATCAGAACATATCCTTCCCTCCTCCCCGCCCCCCCCCCCACTCTTCACACCGCAAGCAGGAGCAAGCAGAGGGGGAAAAAAACAATCATTGTTTTCTTGTTACCCCTAAAATTAAACGTCTAGGTTACAAAGCACCCTCCAGTGTTCTGAGGAGAGACTGGCAAGATATTTCATGGATGTTCCAAAGAAAAAGGAAAGCATGTTTACTGAGACCTTGTTAAACTTTAATAATCTGGCTAATTTAAAATCCCCATTATGCCGAGGAGCACTGGGGACCAGAATGAAGCTCTCGGGGAGAGTTTAAAAGCCTCTGAAGGCAACCCAGAGCTCACTCAGCCTGGCTTGTGGCCCGAATCCCAAATGCCCAAGGAAACTACTTAGATCGATTTCAATCACATCCTAGGAAGCTTCTTTAGGAGGAAAAGCTGGGAGGGGAGAGGGAAGGGAGGGCTGTGAACAATGAGGCAGGCATGTGAAGGTTGTTCCACTTTGCATTTCATCCCCCTTAAAAGCCTTATAAGCTTTGAAACCCACAGAATATATGAGATCTGCTAATTCACTTTGTGACAAAAAGCAAACAGCCTAGTAGGGCAGAGACAACCCCAAACCCTCCTTCTCTCTTTTAAAGACAATGGGACAAGTGTCAGAATCTCTCTTCTTTCAGGCAATCCTAACGCAGAAGGGGGAAAAATTAAGTTTTTTTAATGTCCAATGCCCAAAATTCCAATTCCACTAAAAAATGCCAGAAACAGAGACTCCCCTTCCCAAACTGAGACTAGAAGCAATTCGGACAGGCTCATTGTCATATGACTGATAAGTCACTGGTTGTGCAAACATTGGGGTTTTTTTTTCCTTTTTTTTTTTCTGGTCAACAAAAGAAGCAGGTAAGAAAAACAAGGCAGATGGAGGCAAATCTTAAGGATTCCAAACGTAAGGAAACGGAAAATGGCCTGGTAGAGAAAAGGAGCTTGTGGGTGTTTCGCTGGTGAAATTCTTAAGTAAAAAAGAAAGAAAAACCTGTATGTACAAACACCAAAAAAGCAAAACGAAAACAAAATCCCTTAAAAAAAAGAAAAAATAGCCTTGGCAGTCCATGCAGGTTCATATGACCAGGTCCAGCTGTGGAGAGCCTGGAGCTGGAACAAGCACCAAACTTCTGCCAAGGGCTGGGGCCGAGATCAGGCCGCGGAGCTGGGTCTACGCTCGGGAGGACGGTTCAGTAGCCCCAGCAAACGGCAAGAACACGGGGAGCGCTCGGCGCCGCTGCGCCCCACTCAGATGACAACTCCGCTCCACGCTCTGAAAGGCCCCTTTAAAGTGCCTTCTGCGCCGGAGGCACAAGTACGTTTTAACAGTAATTATATTTAAAAAATTTTTTTTAAAAATTTTACCCAAACCATAAAAAAATAAATAAATAAATAAAAAGAACTGCACTTCCAAGCACACACCGTCCTGCGGGTGCATGCACGCACTCCCTGCTCGGCGCACCGGGGCACCTGGCCCACGAAAATCCCTATTTACCTGTTGCCAATATTCCTCCAGGGAGGGCAGAGCCGAGAAGTAACCAGTCTCGTGCACAATCTGGAGTTCCTGGAAGATGCTGCACATTGGGAGCACATCCATGTCGGGTTGGAAGAGACCGTCCCCGCTGCTGTAAAAACAGGGAGGCGTGCGGTCTGCAGTCGGGAGCGCGGCGGCCGTGCCTGCAGCGCCGGGGAAGTTCATGCAAACTCAAGTGCGCAGCGATTAGGCGCCGCGGGTTCGCGTCCTGGCCGGAGCCCGGAGACGCGCTCGCGAGCCCGCACAATATTTGCAAACACCGGACTGACTGCAAACGTAACCCCTGCAAAACTTCCCTATTCAAAGCTCCGCTGCCAGCCTCCCCTCCTCCCCGCCCAGCTCCCCCCGCCACCGCCTCCCCACGTGACTCGCCCGCGCCCGCCCCGCGCGCCGCCCAATCACGCCGCTCCCGGCCCGGGGGCTGCGCGGAGATGATGTCAGCTCCGGCCAATCGCGGGCGGCGGCTCACCGCAGCCCCGCCTGGCGTGACCGAGCCTCTCCATCACCGCCCTCGCCATTGGGGGAATTCGAACTTCGGCCGGTTCTGATTGGGAGGCGGTTTCGCAGGCTATTTTTAGCAGGGTATATAAGGCGCGGGCCGCCTCGCGCCGGAGGAGTCGGCGCTGGGAGGTGCGCGGCCGAGAGGCTGCGTGCGCCGCGGCCGACGGGACCGAGGGGACCCGGTGTCCCTACCCTTCCCGTCCCGGTCGCGGCCCCGGTCTTCCCGTCCTCCTCCCCGCAGCCCTGGTCCACATCTGTCGGGCCGATCGCCCGGGGCCGGTCCCGGTACCCCCGTCGTCCCGTCCCCGTCCTTGTCCCCTCAGCCCTGGTTCACGTCCGTCGGGTCGGTCGCCTGGGCCCTGGTCCCCTGACCCTAGCCCAGCGGTCCAGCGCGCGGCCGCCGAGCTGAGGGGAGCGCGGCTGGGTCCCCTCTGTCCCTCCCTCCGACCTCGGGCTGGCCAGCCGTTCTCTGGCCCCCTTAGTCCTTCCACCCTCTCGGTGCCCCCCTCCTGCCCCAGTTGTAGATTCCCGTTTCCATCCCCGTCTGTCCCGCTCTTTCCCCGTTCCTTTCCGCTCCGTTATCCCTCTGTACCCGCCCCGTTTCCATCTGCAACCCCCCCACACCGTGTCCCCCTCCCTCCCCGTTCCATCCCCCTCTGTCCCCAGGTGGCACCTGTGACCCCGGGGTGGGGGGCTGACCAGCCCCACAGGTGTGCTGAGGGACACGGAGGGCCCTAGTCCCCAGGCTGTGTTGTATATGAATCTGAGTTTCCCCCTTCAAGCCTCCCTCCCAAGGACAGGGCACTTACCTGCGGGACCACGGCTGTGCCACATCCTCACCCCTCTGCCTGCCTAACCTGCAGGAGCAGAGTTGCCTGCAAGACCCAGGTTGGATCTCCTGGCTCTTGAGGGGGTTATGTACACTCTTGATTCTACCGGAACACATTTTTATTTTAAAAAAGAGGGTATCTTGTTGGGGCAGGGAGGGTTATAAATAGAGGGAGCCTATAACCAATCTTAGTAGGGTCCCCCATCCACACCAGCTGTGTATATTTTAGAAACCCAGGGTCTGATCCCAAACCTACAGAGTCCCAGCCATTGTGTTTTACCCAAGCTCTCCCAGTGAATCTGTTGCCACTGAAGTCTGGGAAATGGGGGTTCTAGACACTGTCCTTGTACTTGTTGCCTACCACAGAGCAGTCCTCATTCCAAGACCATTTGGAGACCCTCAGGAAGATTAACAACTAGTCTTGTCCCTAGTGAATGTGAAAACAATTCAAGTTATGTTGAAGCTGACATTTAATGTGGTTTTTTTTTTTGCTATATAAATTATCTCCTGAAATATACCAAAATGTTCATTTTCTAGCAAAATGCCAAGACCAAGAAGAATATGCCTTTTAAAATTCGAAATGGAAAACTGAATTATAGCTACTACCTCCATTTTTATTTCAAAATAGAGTTAAATGAGATATTTTTTAAATAAAGTTGGTTTTTTTTTAATGAAGTATGTAAAGACTTTTGAGAGGATTTTGTATGTTAGATTTTAGCAGACTTGAGTTTGCCTATGACCCTGTAAGATGCTCGGCAGGGACCTTGTCGATCAAAAGTTAGGGAAGGATATTATCTTATTGTATCTATTGCATTAAAAAGTCTCTAAAGATGATTCACGGTGAGCTGATTGCAATGATCACTGGCTTGTATTCAGTGTTAATTTATCCTGGAAGCAGTGTCATGACTGGCCCTCCACAGAGGAGACATGGATTGGGACTGGCTTGCCTTGAACCAGCTTCAGGCTGTGCCCACCCATTGTTGCCTAGCAGCTGGTTGTATTTGGGACGTGGGTCTGAGAGTGAGCTTATATCAGGGAGTAGATTTTCTCAGTAATTGATGGCAATGATCCAGGGAAGCAAGAATCCAGTAAATATGCAAGGGAAACAGCATCCTGGACTGTAAGGAGGAGAGTTAGGTGAAGGGGAAGAGACACTGTCCAAGGGAAGGCGCCATGATAACTCTCTGTGCAGTGCATGTGGGTGTCATGGTTATAGTGTTCTTGTTCACCTTTTGGACAATTTTTCTTTTGCTTTCCTGTAATATTTTATATTTTATTGAAGTATAGTTGATTTAAAACATGTAAATTTCAGGTGTACTACATAGTGATTCACAATTTTTCAAGATTATACTCCATTTATAGTTATTATGATGTATTGACTATATTTCTTATGTTGTACACTATATCCTTGTAGCTTATTTTTTATACATAATAGTTGGTACTTCTTAATCTCCTACCCCTATCTTACCCCTTCCTCCATCCCTCTTCCCCCTGGTAACCACTAGTTTGTTCTCATCATCTGTGAGTCAGTTTCTGTTATATTCATTTGTTTGTTTTACTTTTTTGAGATTCCATATATGTCATAATATACTTATTTATTTTTCTCCATCTGACTTATTTCACTGGGCATAATATACTCCAGGTCCATCCATGTTATTGACAAATTTTCATTCTTTTTTTATGGCTGAGTAGTATTCCAGTGTGTGTGTGTGTTTTCATATCTTGGCTATTGTAAATAATGCTGCTATAAATGTTGGGGTGCATGAATCTTTTCAAATTAGTGTTTTCATTTTTTTCATATATATGCCCAGAAGTAGAATTGCTGGATCATATGATAGTCCTATGTTTTGTTTCTTGAGCAACTTCCATTTTGTTTGTTTTCCATAGTGGCTGCATCAAGTTATAGTCCCACTGACCATGTCAGAGAGTTCCCTTTTGTCTACACCCTGACCAACATTTACTGTTTGTGAATTTTTTTAAATTGAAGTATAGTTGATTTACAGCCTCATGTTTCAGGTGTACAGCACAGGGATATAATTATATGTGTGTGTGTGTGTATATGTATATATATATTTACATTTCTTTCAGATTCTATTTCCTTATAGGTTATTACAAAATATTTAGTATAGTTCCCTGTGCCCTATACTAAGTCCTTATTAGTTATCTATTTTATATACAGTAGTATTTGTGAACTTCTTAATGATAGCCATTCTAACCAGGATGTGCTTAGTCTCTCAGTTGTGTCTGACTCTTTGCGACCCCATGGACTGCAACCTGCCAGGCTCCTCTGTCCATGGGATTTTCCAGGTAAGAATACTGAAGTGGGTTGCCATGTCCTCCTCCAGGGGATCTTCCCAACACAGGTATGGAACCCAGGTCTCCTGTATTGCAGGCAGATTCTTGACCACCTGAGCCACCAGGGAAGCCCCTCTAATCAGGGTGAAGTGATCTCTTATTGAGGTTTTGATTTGCCTTTCCCTGGTGATTAGTGATGTTGAGCATCTCTTCATGGTAATTATTTATTGTTTTTAATGCATTTCTCTCTCTACTTTCCTGTAGAATGTAAGTTTGTCATTGTCTTGTACGTGCACTTCTCAGTGCTTAGATTATATAGTTTATTTTTAAAATAGCCGAATTGGACACAATACAGATACACTCAAAATGGTAATTTTCAGGGGGGGAAAAAGTGTAGAAACAGAATACACAGGTTGAATTTCAAAGAGAATAACTGTCATGACTTCCCTCTGTATCCATTAGCCCTTCAGCACATGCTACTCACGTCCTATGGACTGGCTAGGTATTTGGGATTCATACCGTTCATAGAGCAGGCAAAACTCCCTGAGACAGAGGACAAGGCAGGAGATGCACAGGGAGGTCGTTATCTTGAAGCAATGGCATTTCCACTCCTGGTGCACATGACTTCTTGGTGGGAAATAATGTCAGCTTCCTACATAAAAAAGGGCATGCATGGGATCTAAGCAATACTATAGCTGATTTTAAAAAAACAAACAAGGAAGGATCATAGAAGGCAAAAGTCATTGAGAGGGTAGAAGCATGGCACCGTACAAAGGATGGGCTGTAGACTCTAGTTATGCTAGGTGTGCAACCTTGATCGTGTCCTTTAAATGGAGATAAAAATTAGTTTGGTAGAATTGAAGATTATGCATCACAGTCTCTGGTTCGTGGCAGAGAGTGGTCATTCAGTAAGCTGAGGGCAGTCAGCATTCAGACATTCATCCATTCGTGAATTCAGCACCCGTCCATCTTCACGTCTGCTGTGCACGGCTGTTCTTCGCCGAGTGTTGAGACTCTGAGATTCAGTACACGTGGTGGCTGCCACCTCCGCTCTTTAACAGGCCAAAGAAAATGAAGATTTTATAGATTGTCTGGCTTTTTGTTGTTATTGAGGGGAAGAAGCAACATAGAAAACATAGATGTACAACATGTTTTTTAAAGAACATAAAAAAATAGGCAGAATATTTGAACAGATACTTCACAAGAAATATATATAAATGGTTAATAAATACATAAGAATGTGTTTGACGTTGTTCATCATCAGGAAAATGTGAAATACAGCCCACTGAAACAGCTACAGTTAAGAAGCCCTGAGACCTGGAGAGTTGGTGGGGAGGTATGATGAGCAACCAGAACTTTGCTACAATTTGGTGAGGATGTAAAATGCTACAACTGCTTGTGTAAATGGTCTGGCTGTTTTTAATAAAGTGCAACATACATGTATTCTGTGATTAAGCTCTTCCATCTTCCATGCATTTAAGCAAAAGCTCTGAAAGAATGTGTTCACAAAGAGATTGGTGCAAGATCATTCATAGCAGTTTATCCTTAATAGTCAAACACTGGATGTTGCCCAGGTGTCCATCACAGGACATGTGGTATTCTTGTCCAGTGTGGTACTGCTTGTCAGCAAACAGAGCAAACTACTGCACGTCTGGCATTGCCAACACATCTCAGGAATGTTAGAATGAGTGAAAGAAGCCTTATACAGATGAATACCTACTGCAAGATTCAGGTTACATGAAGTTCTAAAACGGGTAAAACTGATGTTTCCTTGCTTCTGGCCAGTAGGACTGGAGTTTGACTGGGAAGGGGCATGAGGAAGCTCTCTTGGTGTTGAGTGATGGGTCATGGGTCATGGTCATGGGCGATGAGTTTGTTCTATGTTTGGATGGAGGTGCAGGTTATGCAAGTGATTGCATTTGTCCCTACTGATCCATATTTAACTTTCTGTAAATTTCACATGCACACATAAACTCACATGCACACAAAGAACCATAAACAAATTTGAACTAGTTAATGATGGGGAAGCTGAAGAGGGGAAGTGTACTAAGGTATGCAGTCTTCTTAGAAGAGAGAAAGACAAAGAGACAGAAAGGATGTTGATTTAAAGCATCTAGTGAGTCAGAATATAAAATTCATATTTGTCTATCATATATTAGCTCAGTATAGATGTAGTATGGATGTTTGTACTTGGTTTAGTAAGTGCAAACATGGTGGCTTGAAACAACTGAAATTTATTCTTTCCTGGTTCTGGAACCACGAGTCTGAACGAAGGTGCTGGCAGGGCCCAGTCCCTCTGGGTGCTCTGAAAGAGGGTCCTCCTGCTCTTCCAGCTGCTGGTGGCTCCCAGCTTCCTTGGTTTATGGCTGCATCCCTCTCATCTCACCTCCCTGGTGCATGACCTCTTCCTCTTCTGTCTAAGATATCCCTTTCTCGTCTCTTCTAAAAACACATGTCATTGGATTTAGGGCCCACCTGCATAATCCGGGATGATCTCATCTCAGGAAACGTAATTTAACTACATCTGCAAAGCCCCATTTTCCAAATAAGATCATGCTAATAGGTTCCAGGGTCTTAATGTGATTATCTTCTGGGAGGTCTTTTTTTGTGTGTGCAGTCCATACAACAATATAAATTAACTTGTATTAAATAGTATTTAGTAGTAGAATAATGGAGTATGATGGACTCCACCTAGTTTCCTAGATTGTCAACATTAAACATTTTTGGATAGTAAAGAATATGTTACTTAAGATTTTAGAATTTTTTAAAAGATAATATGGTCACTTTTAGAGCTTAATCTGGGTCCCTGGTAAGACAGGAAAGAATCTGCCCACAATGCAGAAGACCTGGGTTCGATCCCTGGGTCAGGAAGATCCCCTGGAGAAGGGCATGGCAACCCACTCCAGTATCCTTGCATGGAGAATCCCATGGACAGAGGAGCCTGGCAGGCTGCAGTTGATGGGTTTGCAAAGAGTCGGACATGACTGAGTGACTACACACACACATACAGAGCTTAATCCTTTTGTTCTAAAAAATAAAAGCTAGTATCCATCAGCCCTTTCGGGCACAAGTCTCAGTGTTCCCATAAAAACTTGATAGACACGGGGGCCACCCATGTTGAGTGTGGTGTGTCCAGGACACAGAGCTGGTCTCTGCTGAAAGCAGAGGAAAAGAGAACTTCTGGACAGTGGATGAGGGATTTGGAATAAGGCCCCCTTCCTTCCAGCATTTCAGAATCAAGTCATCAGCCTGGAGAAGGCAGAGGAGACCTTTCTAGAGGCGGGCGGTGCAGCGGGAATGTGGGAGGGAGGTGTCAATTTCACTTAGGAATCGGGAGCATCATGATGGTGGTCTTGACAGTGGTGACAAGCAGATTGAAGGACCAGAATCGATGCTGGCCTGCTGCCCAGTGTTATGAGGAGGTGAGCACTGGGAGGGTGACACTGGAGGACACGAGGGGAATTTTTCTTGGAAAGCAGTTCCAGCAGGAGTGTGGGCCAGCAGCTGGAAGATGGCATGACAGGCAGGCAAGAGGGAAGAAGGAGCTGGGCAGTGATGATAACCAGGAAGTGGCTCTCGTGAGGTGGGCCAAACAGAAACAGAGCTGGACACTGCATTCTTTACCAATGACTAGGCTTGGGGCTTTCTGTGCATTATCCACATGAATCCTTACCATCACGCCACTGCTGAGGAGTTAAGTGAAGAAGAAATCAAGGCACAAGAGTTTATATAACATACTCAAAATTATCCTTATTCCTTATATAAGCAGACATTACATTTTGTATGGGCTTCCCTCATAGCTCAGTTGGTAAAGAATCCGCCTGTGATGCAGGAGACCCAGGTTCAATTCCTGGATCGGGAAGATCCCCTGGAGAAGGGAAAGGCTTCCCACTCCAGTATTCTGGACTGGAGAATTCAATGGACTAAGTCCATGGGGTTGCAAAGAGTCGGACACAACTGAGCGACTTTCACTCGGTGAAATGTTTAGCAGCCCAAGTTTGGCTATCATTATCCCGTTTTATAGACCTGGAAACTGAAGTGAACAGAGGTGAACTGCTCCCTTCCCCGGGGTCACTTGGCTGTGTATTGCAGCCCATGGTGAAAGGTGGGAGAGCTAGGTGGGGGATGCCCCAGAGAGATGGGGCTGGGAACTGGGCCAGGGCAGTCTGAGCACCAGGCAGGATCACAGAGCTGTATGGTGTTGGTGATGGGGATGAGAGAAAAGAAGGCAGGTTTCATTCTGAGGATAACAGGATTTGGTACCAGGGAAATAAAGCAACTTGTAATCCCTCTCAGGTCTGGAGCAATGAGCTGAGGGCCTGCAGACTGGCCTTGATCGCATTATCTCGCCCGGGTCCTGGCTGCTGAAACTGCTGCTGTCACATCGCTGCCACTGCTTCCTCCAGCCCTCCCAGATTTGGTCAGCCAAGTGTGTGTCCAATCTTTGAATATTGAGAGCCCAGTGTGCCTGTCCTTTGGGACTCAGCCCCAGTGCACCCTTGGGAGGCTTCCCCATCAGTCCATCTCAGTGCCAGGCCCCTCGCCATGCCCCCTGCCACCTCTGTGTTGTGCTCTTCCCCTCCTCGAGAACTGTGAGCTCCCTAAAAGAGGCCCCGACTCCCATCTCACATCTCATCACCACAACACGGCATTCAAAGATGGATAGGGTTTATGGTTCCAGTCAGATGCTTCATCAACTCAATTAACTTCCTGCAAACTGGTGCCTGGGAGACCAACTTTCCACCTGTTCTCCTGTTTGGAGGTTGCTGCTGTCTTCTGTAACTTGTGAATTCCAGTCTTCCTTATTAGACTGTCCACTTTGAGGAACTAGTACCTGAGTTTTCAGCCACTCTTCCTTCCTCGGAAACATCAGTGGGCACCCATCTTAGGAGAATTTTCTAAAGGAGGTAATGTTGCTGACTAGCATGTAAAGCAGCCTCTAATAATTAAGATTCAGAGCTAGAGTTTACAAGAAGGCAAAAAGAAAAGGGAAGATTGCCAAAGATTAATGATTGACACACTTGGTATGAATCCAAAACCTGTAATAGGGCACTAAAATGTTAAAGAAAAAGAACATGAAAAAATTATGATTGAGTAAAACAACCGAAGATTTGCTAAAGTAAGTAAGACTAATGTCTGAGCTTGTAAATTAAAATAGTTATGTTTATCTTTGCTGGTGAAGGCCTTTCGTGTTATTTTGATCAACTATGTCCTATATAAAAATGAACCACCAATAATGCCGTCTTAAAATTTCACAATCAGTAGAAATTCCCTAAGGAAATTAAATTTCAAAGGAGGAAAATAGTAGAGATGATCAGGTTTTGAGCACCTGCACTGCTTTGTATACATGACACCAATTCACCCTTCCAGGATGTCTCTACCAACCTAGAGAAGTAAATACTCAGTTCATTTCAGGCAAGTCACTCTGTCATGTCCAACTCTTTGCGACCCCATGGACTGCAGCATGCCAGGCCTCCCTGTCCATCACCAACTCCTGGAGTCTACCCAAACTCATGTCCATTAAGTCGGTGATGCCATCCAAACATCTCATCCTCTGCCATCCCCTTCTCCTTCTGCCTTCAATCTTTCCCAGCATCACGGTCTTTTCAGATGAGTCAGCTCTTCGCATTAGGTGGCCAAAGTATTGGAGTTTCAGCTTCAACATCAGTCCTTCCAATGAACACTCAGGACTGATCTCCTTTAGGATGGACCTGTTGGATCTCCTTGCTGCCCAAGGGACTCTTAAGAGTCTCCTCCAGCACCACAGTTGAAAAGCATCAATTCTTCGGTGATCAGCTTTCTTTATATTCCAACTCTCACATCCATACATGACCACTGGAAAAACCATAGCCTCGACTAGACGGATCTTTGTTGGCAAAGTAATGTTTCTGCTTTTCAATATGCTGTCTAGGTTGGTCATAGCTTTTCTTCCAAGGAGCAAGCATCTTTTAATTTCATGGCTGCAGTCACCATCTGCAGTAATTTTGGAGCCCCCAAAAATAAAGTCAGACACTGTTTCCACTTTTTCCCCATCTATTTGTCATGAAGTGATGGGACCCAATGCTATGATCTTAGTTTTCTGAATGTTGAGTTTTAAGCCAACTTTTTCACTCTCCTCTTTCACTTTCATCAAGATGCTATTTAGTCCTTCTTCACTTTCTGCCATAAGGGTGATGTAATGTGCATATCTGAGGTTATTGATATTTCTCCCAGCAATCTTGATTCCAGCTTGTGCTTCCTCCAGCCCAGCATTTCTCATGATGTACTCTGCATATAAGTTAAATAAGCAGGGAGACAATATACAGCCTTGACTTACTCTTTTTCCTATTTGGAACCAGTCCATTGTTCCATGTCCAGTTCTAACTGTTGCTTCCTGACCTGCATACAGCTTTCTCAGTAGGCAGGTCAGGTGGTCTGGTATTCCCATCTCTTTCAGAATTTTCCACAGTTTGTTGTGATCCACACAAAGGCTTTGGCATAGTCAATGAAGCAGAAATAGATGTTTTTCTGGAACTCTCTTGCTTTTTTGATGATCAGTGGATGTTGGCAATTTGATCTCTGGTTCCTCTTCCTTTTCTAAAACGAGCTTAAACATCTGGAAGTTCACGGTTCACATATTGCTGAAACCTGGCTTGGAGAATTTTAAGCATTACTTTACTAGCATGTGAGATGAGTGCAATTGTGTGGTAGTTTGAGCATCCTTTGGCATTGCCTTTCTTTGGGATTGGAATGAAAATTTATCTTTTCCAGTCTTATGTCCACTGCCGAGTTTTCCAAATTTGCTGGCATATTGAATGCAGCACATTCACAGCATTATCTTTTAGGATTTGAGATAGCTCAACTGGAATTGCATCATCTCCACTAGCTTTGTTCATAGTGATGCTTCCTAAGGCCCACTTGACTTCACATTCCAGGATGTCTGGCTTTAGGTGAGTGATCACACTATTGTGATTATCTGGGTCATGAAGATCTTTTTGGTACAGTTCTTCTGTGTATTCTTGCCACCTCTTCTTAATATCTTCTGTTTCTGTTAGGTCCATACCATTTCTGTCCTTTATTGTATTCATCTTTGCATGAAATGTTCCCTTGCTATCTCTAATTTTCTTAAAGAAATCTCTAGACTTTCTCATTCTATTGTTTTCCTCTATTTCTTTGCATTGATCGCTGAGGAAGGCTTTCTTATCTCTCCTTGCTCTTCTTTGGAACTCTGCATTCAGATGGGTATATCTTTTCTTTTCTCCTTTGCCTTTAGCTTCTCTTCTTTTCTCAGGTGTTTGTAAGGCCTCCTCAGACAGCCATTTTGCTTTTTTGCATTTCTTTTTCTTGGGGATGGTCTTGATCCCTGTCTCCTGTACAATATCATGAACCTCTATCGATAGTTCATCAGGCACTCTGTCTATCAGATCTAGTCCCTTAAATCTATTTCTCACTTCCACTGTATAATTGTAAGGGATTTGATTTAGGCCATACCTGAATGGTCTAGTGGTTTTCCCTACTTTCTTCAATTTAAGTCTGAATTTGGCAATAAGGAGCTCATGATCTAAGCCACAGTCAGCTCCTGGTCTTGTTTTTGCTGACTGAATAGAGCTTCTCCATCTTTGGCTGCAAAGAATATAATCAATCTGATTTCGGTGTTGACCATCTGGTGAGGTCCATGTGTAGAGTCTTCTCTTGTGTTGTTGGAAGAGCGTGTTTGCTATGACCAGTGCGTTCTCTTAGCAAAACTCTATTAGCCTTTGCCCTGCTTCATTCTGTACTCCAAAGCCAAATTTTCCTGTTACTCCAGGTGTTTCTTGACTTCTTATTTTTGCATTCCAGTCCCCTATAATGAAAAGGACTTCTTTTTTGGGTGTTAGTTCTAAAAGGTCTTGTAGGTCTTCATAGAAATGTTCAGCTTCAGCTTCTTCAGATTACTGGTCGGGGCACAGACTTGGAGTACCGTGATACTGAATAGTTTGCCTTGGAAATGAACAGAGATCATTCTGTCGTTTTTGAGATTGCATCCAAGTACTGCATTTCGGACTCTTTTGGTGACTATGATGGGTACTCCATTTCTTCTAAGGGAGTCCTGCCCACAGTAGTAGATATATTGGTCATCTGAGTTAAATTCACCCATTCTAGTCCATTTTAGTTCACTGATTCCTTAAATGTCGATGTTCACTCTTGCTATCTCCTGTTTGACCACTTCCAATTTGCCTTGATTCATGGACCTAACATTCCAGGTTCCTATGCAATATTGCTCTTTACAGCATCAGACCTTGCTTCTATCACCAGTCACATCCACAACTGGGTGTTGCTTTTGCTTTGGCTCCGTCTCTTCATTCTTTCTGGAGTTATTTCTCCACTGATCTCCAGTAGCATATTGGGCACCTATCAACCTGGAGAGTTCATCTTTCAGTGTCCTATCTTTTTGCCTTTTCATACTGTTCATGGGATTCTCAAGACGAGAATACTGAAGTGGTTTGCCATTTCCTTCTCCAGTGGACCACATTTTGTCAGCACTCTCCACCATGACCCGTCTATCTTGGGTGGCCCTACACAGCATGACTTAGTTTTGTTGAGTTAGACAAGGCTGTGGTCCATGTGATTAGATTGGTTAGTTTTCTGTGATTGTGGTTTCAGTCTGTCTCAGGGCTTTACATATTGGTTCGTGTCTTTGTCTGTAGTGTTTAGCACAAAGCCTAGAATCTAGCTGCAGCTCAATAAATACTTTTTGAAGGTTGATAACCTGAGTGACCTATGCATGCACAAGGGATGGATTTATCTACAGGTTAATGCTGTAGTATTTTCTAATTTTAGGAAACAAACATAAAATTGGCTTTTTAATTCAATTGACTAGTGATTTTTCTTAACACTTCTGCTCCCAGCAGAACATCTCTGTTTGCTGATCTGATTAAGAACATGGAACACTCCACAGCAGACATTCTCCAAGATTTAATTCCTGTGATGCCAAAGCTGCTGAGAGTAGAGTAAATGCAGGCTTCACTTCTGGTAAAAAATCTTTGCTTGGGTCCCTTGTGTAACTGAGCCATTTGTATGAGTGCATCATTTGCACGATTGGTTTTCTGGAGGGATTTCTTTTCTGCTTTAGTAAGGGGTCCTCTCCTTCTCTCTGACTCCAGGATCCCACAGGAGCTCTGGGCAGTGTGGGGGCCTTGTGGCCTCCCCAGCCCAGCGGCCACCTTGCACACTGAGGCATCACCAGTCGGGAGGCATCACCCAGGGGTCCTGGGCACGTGTGAAGGGCTCTGGGAAGGGGTGTCTGAGGTGAGAGAGGTAGGTGTCAGGGCCCAACTGGAATTCTAACAACAAAGGCTATTAACAACATGCTTCACTTAAAAACACGCTTCCTTTCCAGGAGTGGTTGGCGATGAAACGAGCTCATGTATGCTTAGCTCATAGTAGAAGTTCTGCTAATTATAAGTAGGATTTTGTCTACGGCCCAGGGACAAATTTAGCCTGACTCCTGGGAAGATTCTACAGATAGAAGACAGCGGTCATGTCAACCGGCGACCACAGAGGCCTGTCCTCCCGGGGAGCACAGTGGTGGGCATGGGGAGAAGGGCAAGATGGTGGAGGGTGACCATCTCGCCTTTGCTCGGTGACATAGGCATCAGGCCACACTCCGCCCTCCTCCCCTGCCCTGCTCCCAGCCTCAGACAGTGGGACTGTTCCAGAGTGGCCCCAAGTTGGGACGTCTTCTTGTTCCTTGGTGGCCAGCGTGCAGTGGGCAGAGCCAGGGGCACCTCCGTGCAGCCTGCTCAGTGACTCTGGTCCCAGCACACTCAGTCTTCCTTAATTTCTTTGTTTGCTTGGCTTTCATTTCCCTCCAAAAGTCTTGGTTGGGAGTAGACACACCCAGACACTCAGATATTCAGAGATGCTCACATTTGCAGACACACTCAGAAACATATATTCACACCCACAAAAACACAGACATTCACAGGCACGTGTATTCACAGGCATGCTTACACAGAGATACACACACATACACACACAATGGTTACCTGGTTGTATTGAGGAGAGTTCTCTCTTGGGATGTTCTTGTTCCAGTTGGCTTAAGGTAAATTACAACCTGAGTATCTTTAGACTACTTTCAAAATATAGTATTGTTGTGACAAACCAATTCATAAAAACATGTCAGGTTTCAGAGTGTTTCAATAATTAATTTTGGGGTCTGAGGCTGTTGCACATATTTGTCTAGAATTACCTATCCTCAGACACCTTGCTATGGAAAGAAAACCCTCTGGGTGATGAGCTATTTATAGCACTATTTTAAAAGTTTACCTTGTTGAAAGGCAACATCTCTTTGGGAGTTAAATCCTGGAGCTGCCTGGCAGAAAAATTGGTACTTGGAAATCACATGTTGTCATGGTAGCGAGAAAACCTTACGACGTGACTGTTTCTTTGTGCAATGAGCATATGACCGAAAAGCCTTGAACTTCTGGGGTGAGAAATCATGTCACTCTCCTGAGCCCAGGAGCCCTTATAGATGTCAGAGCAGAGAGATGTTTTCTTAATGCTTTAAGGTAAAATATTACAGAGCCCAAGAAAACATGGGACTCTAAAAAGCAAATTGACAAAATCTGTCATTTTAGAAAAACTGAATTTATCCAGGACTCCTTGTCTCCAGGAAAATCATGGAGAGGGAATGTCAGGAGCTGTGGTTTTCCTGAATAGGTCTCGGCTTGTGTACTTCACGAGCCATTCTTGAGAAAAGTCAATTTTTCATACATTTACAGGAATAATTTGCTTCAGATCTGCAATGATGGCTTGAAACCGCATGTATTTCTGAAACTGCCAATCCAGGATAATGTCTGGGGTATCTTTTTTTTTTTAATACTACTTAAATTAGATCTATGCAGAGTGTGGAAACAGCAGATATCTGGCAATCCACAGACCAGTCAAGAAAAATAAAAAAAGGAACTTTCTTTGAGCAGACAAAGTGACAGTCTTGGGCCGTTATCAGCAGAGCTGTGTGTAGCGAATGCGCGAATCATTTCAGAGATAATGAGACATTAAGTTTCTTGGTTCACTATTTAAAAATATAAAACCAACAATTACAGATGGAAACTATTCATTCTGAGATTTAAGGAGGGAAAAGAAGAAAAAAAAAAATGAGAGAGAGAGAGGGCCTTTGTCTTTTGAACGCTTGAGCATGCTATAGAGAATTGAACCAGGGCAGTCCTGATTCTCCCACGAGGGGAGATGGCAAGGCTTTGAGAGAATGGATGAGCAGGACCCGTGTGCCCTGGTTCTGGCTCTGCTTGTGACCCAGGCCGGGCTTCCAGCCAACCCTCTGTCTCCTGAGCAGTAGGAGGCCCACAGTGGGACTGAAGGTCCCCCGCCAAGCCATCCAGTCTCCCCACATCATCCCAAAGTGGGAGAAAGTGAAAGTGTGAGTCCCACTCTTTGTGACCCAGTTGACTGTAAGCCGCCAGGCTCCTCTGTCCAAGGGATTCTCCAGGCAAGAATCCTAGGGTGGGTTGTCATTCCCTTCTCCAGGGGATGTTCCGGACCCAGGAATGAAAAGTGGGTCTCCTGCACTGCAGCAGATACTCTACTGTCTGAGCCACCAGGGAAGCCTCAAAGTGGGAGGAGTTTATAGAAAATACACAATGCACAGGTGGAGGTTTGGTTTACTAGAAAAATCAGTGATTGACAAGAAATGTCAAGCATCTAACTCCATCGTCAGTGAAGCTTTTCTACTTGAATCACTTAAGGGCTGGATGGGGGACTTTGTGAACAACTAAAGATCAAAATTTTTTAAATCCTTCATTTCTCATTTGAAGCACATTTCAGTAGAAAAGGCATGGTTCTTGAACACCCCCATGAGCTATTACACACACACTCAGTATTTAATAGGCAATCATATTCAGTCGTTTATGTGGCAATTTGTTTAAACGTCTTATACTTTGAAACACATTTTTTTATATTATTCATTTGCCCTGTGTAGATGCAAAGGTGTATCAGACAAAGGCAAACTTCAGTTCAACCCTAGTCATAGTGAAGTTAGTAAAAGCTAAAATTGCAGTACCTTTCAATGTCTGTGAGCGTGTCCCTAACCACTTTTAAGTTTGCAGTTAGAAGCAGTCATATACTATTCAGAGGTGTGAAAGGTTTTACAACTGAATGCCAAATACCAGATTCCATATCCTTAAAAATACTAAGCATACATTTCCTTTCATTAAAAAATACTCATTTGATCCTGTACGATACTTGTGAAGCTTATTTTGCAATAATTTGATGATGATATATCGATTGAGGAACTCTCCCCTAATTTCCTAGAAAACATTCATTAAAATCTCAAAGCGGTCTCTGATACATTTTTTCCTCAAAGAAAATGTATTATTTGGAAAACAAACGCTGTTGCCTTGCGATAGGTCTTTTTTTTTTTTTTTTTTTTTTTTTACAAGTGAGCCAACACAACGGAATAAAATATATGATTGGTCGTGGCTGAGTCACTTCCTGTTTCAATAACAAGAGTGTCATTAGCAAAACTGTAAGCAGCACAGTTTGTCACCGTGTGTGTGGCTTTGTTTGTATACGTTGCCAGAAACAAGTTATTAGGGAAAACACACTCATTGCTCTATTACCAAGAAAGAAAGTTTCGGCGAGTGGTTTTGGCAGCAGCTGTTGCCTTGTTTATTATTTATCTATAACCAAAGCTTCCCTAACGAAAGGGACAGTGTTTGACCAGCAGCCTAAGTGCAGCTGCAGTTTTACCCAGGGAAGTCATAACACCAAAGCCCTAACACGAATGCACATTGGCTTCCGAAGACTGAGAGGTGCGCTCTAGCCGTGTGGCAGAGGGACTGGACATCAGGGAACCGAACTTTTGCCTGGCTTGGCTACCGAGTGACCATTTGAGCTTGGGTTTGCATTTCCACTTCTACAAAACAGCAGTGTTGAATTGTACAGTCTCAGAGCCTCCTTCTAGCAAAAAAACAGCTCTTTTCCTGGAATCAGGAAATTGAGCTGGCATTCTTCACATATGGATGTCTGATGGTCGCTGAGTTTAGAAACTGCCCCCTCCCCAAGATTCTCCACCCCCACCCTCTGGGCTCATTAAGGTGATTCATCTGTGATTCATCACCATGCTACCTCCAGGGCAGGATGGCTCCTGCCTTGGTGCTACCACTTGTGAAAAATGCTGTGACTCGGCAGCTGGAGGAGTCCAGACCCAGCCCCCAGTCAGATTAGGTAGACGGCATTGTCTGGAGCTCTGAGGGCACAGGTGAGGTTGAGAGGGGAACAGAGGCCTCTAGTCCTCATGCTTCTGAAATCTTGGACGCTGACGTGATTTGGCTCAGATTCTCAACACAGAGACCCACTTCAAGGACCTGCCGGGTTTATCTGCAGGAAACCACCTGGCTAAGCCATGGGTGTCCACCCCCTCGAGTGAAGGTGACCCAGCATCTTATCAGAGGGAGCTTCAGAACAATGCCCAGTCATGGCTGTGCCCCAGTTAAGAATCCCGTTGCTTGTGAGGGAACATCTGGACTCACCATTTCTCTTTCAAACCCCTCCAAGAGAATTCGTTCCTGACCACATGGCTCTTTCGAATGTAGGCTAAAAATGCATCCCAAGTTTCCTTCTAAAGGCATCATGAAGCTGTAATAATTAACATCTTATTTTCATTCAGTAGAATTCTACACTGACCTCTAATCTGGTGGGAGATATTCTATAAGTGCTAAGTCAATATTTGTTCTTGGTTGTAAAAAATGAGTAAAATGGGCAAGACCCTACTTTCCTGTCACTGATAACCCAGGGTGGCCTGTGTGTGAGCAATGCTTGCACACAGCTGGGTCGGACTCGGCTATAACCGCCAATCTGGTGCCTCCTGCACCGACCCCACTTATCTCTGATCCGTGCACACTCCTTATTCCCTCTGTGCTCCACGTGGGACTTGGCCACATGCACACTGTTTACGATGCTGCTGAAAATGTCTTAATACTTTTCCTTGGAAGCCTGGTATTGGGGGGAGGGGGTGAACTATGGGAAAGTGTGTCATCAGCAGGCATTGGGCCCATGGAGTGATTATGAGCCATGGGTCCTGGTTCTGGTTCTGATCAGACACTGTTTGGAGAGCCTCAAGTGGGCTCATTTAGGATCTCCATCCATTCAGGAGTGATGTGGTCCACAACTTGAGTTTAGAAGTAATTTGGATCTCTGGGTCCTGGGCAGAACCTAGGAAATACAAAGTCCGCTCCTCAGTTGCTTCTGCTTATCAAGAGCTTGTGGGCTGTGCAGGAACTGGGGCTGTAATTTCTTGCTTCCGCTCACTTTAAAGCAACAGTTAGGTCATCGATGGTCTCCGGCCTGTCTGCTGTGGGCAATGTCACGGGATGTGGATTCTCCTACCTGGGAGGGACAGAATCCACCTGGTCTCTCACTCGCCATTTGACGGTCTCAGAATTATTCCTCCAGGCTTTCCCTTAGCTGGGGATCTAGCTGAAGAGTTCCCAGTCCCCAGCCCCTGTGGGTTTCCTTAGCAGCTTCTCACCACTCTACTTCCCAGCCAGGACGTGATAAAGAGCTGTAAGCCCGCCTCCTCTCCCTTGGCTTATTTCCACCATGAACCTTCTCCCCTAAGGCCCTGGCTTTGCTCAGGATTCTCTTCCCTCCTGGAAGCATCCTGCCTCCTCCTGAAGCGCATCGTCCCCCATCCCTGGTACGATGGCTCTTCTTCTGTGCATTTGCTGCGCCCTGTGTCCCCATGAGATACTAGAGCATTTCTTGGACAACTATGGTTTCATTTGCACAGCATCTTCAGTTAAGGATGTGGGTCAGGGATGTCTTTTTCCTTGACTCCCAGCCCACCATAGATGCACGGTTTCTAGTCAGAGCTTCCAGCTGTGGGACTGCATGCCAGTCTTGCCTTGGTCTCAGTTCCCTCACTTATGGCCTAGGGACGCTCTGACCTGTCTCAGGGCATCTCCTGGTCCTGTGGACAGTGGCTGTCTCCTTTCAGCTCCCAGCAGCCCTGGGGAAGTCAGCTTATTTGTTCTCCTTGGAAAGCTCCTCAGAAGGATGTTTCCGCCCCAGGTCTGTTAACAGTGTTTCAGATTTGAGGTTCAGAACAGAGCGCTGTCAGCTGGCTTGATGGTGGGCCCCACGTCCCCTGTGCCTCCCCCAACCAGGGCGAGAGGCCAGGGTCAGAGCTGTTGGCAGGCGATGAGCAGCCGTTCCTGCTGCTGTGGTTGTCAACCCTGCTGCTATTTTGGGGCCTGTATTGTTCACTCAGGGTTTCGTTTTCCTTTGCCATCTATTTTGGCACGGCCTTGCTCCCAAAGGGCAGGGTCTGTCGTGGCCGACGGCTCGTCCACATCTTTGTTCAAGTTTACGTGGTGACATGTCACCTCCAGAAAGAAAAAAACAAATGTGAGAGCACGAGCACACGATCTTCCATGCAGAATTGTTTTTAAACACTTTAAAGCAAAAGAGACATCTTAGAACGTTTTCATTTTCATATGTGAAATTGAGGAAGTCAGATTTACCCAGTGATGTAAATTAGGGGGGAAGGGACAGGCTGTGAGGACCAGTCTACAGTGTGTGCCTGCGTGTGCACCTGTGTGTGTGTGTTCTGTGTGCATTCATGAAATCCCTCATCTACTCTTCTCTTTGCTGAATGACATGCTTCTTGGGCCCCCAGGACCAAGGCTCTCTAGTCTCACTGAAACAGCCTGTAGATATGTGTGTCCCTGAGAACTTCAGCATGTGACTGTATAGTCGTGGAGGGGCTGGCACAATGAGCTCCGGCTGTGGGTATGTAACACATACTTGACAGCACGTGCTGTGCTCACGAGGGTCATGGTATTTTGTGTCGATCTTCAGCTTAATTCTGAGTGCCAGACCCAGGCAGTCGAGGAGGGCAGGGGCCAGCCAGGAGGTGTGGGGACTCTACGTGGAACTGGCCATGCTCTGTGGACAACTGAGGAATTAGCCTTCACACTGAGGCTTGTACGAACCGAAGCGTCTTATCTCGCTCCCAGATCTGGCAGCTCTGCATGTCTGGTTAACTGGGCTTACAGGAAAAACACTCACAGGTGAAAGACCTTTGGCATACACTCCTAACTTTCAGTTCCGAGGACGGTGAGTTCCCGGTACAAGGGAGTGGGAGTTGACGTCACCGAAAAGATATTGCCTTGCTTTGAAATCTGCAAGTGCTTTCAAAGTCCTCCTGTACACACGGCTGAAAATGTGTTTCCCAATTGTCATGGGCAACTTCGTATAAACAGATGTTCCAGAAACAAATCAACCAAATACAAAAACACTTTGGTTTGTGTTCAAGAATGCAACATGGTATTTACATGTGCCTTACTATGCTGTTTTCACTGACAAAGTTCCCGGAAGAGATTGTTAGGACTGAAAGTCCAAAATTAGCTCTGGGACAAGAGTGAATAATTTCGACAGGCACTCTGAAATGGTTTGTGTGTTTGAAGCCATATATGGGTGAAAGTAGCCATTTCAACAGGAAGTAAAAAAAAAAATAAGGAAAACTTTTTGCACACAACAGAAAAATGCTTACACTTTCATCCATGAAAAGGAGTTCAAATTCCCAAGGCATGCTGAATGAGACTCCAGGTAGGTTTTAAACTCGCTTTTATAAAACTTATTTGAAATGCTTCACTAACTTTCAGGGTGAAATAAGGAAATGTTGCTTCCACTAATTATTATTTAGCAGTTGGCTAGCATTTCACTTCCGTATATGTGCTCCTTCTCATAACTAAAAACTAGTGAACATTTAATTGAATTTTGATGATAATCTTAATAGCATCATCGTACATTATTCCTTAAAGCAATTTCATGTTTGCAAATTGCTTTTGCATTCCTTTTAGCTAGTTACATAACTTACTTTGCTCAAAGAGTAAAATTAAATTCCTACAAATATAATGTGTTTTTGATGCTTCAGTGTAAATACAAATATGTCAAGGAAAGCACGGAAATGATCTCGTTTCAATAGGGGTTCATCAGTGCTCGTCACTAAGTGTCTCTCCACGGCATTTCTGTTGGACCACATGCTGCCGTCCTCACAGGTCTAGGAGCGGCCTTGAGATTAATAAGTTCTAGAATATGGCATAACTAATGAGAACTTCCTGTATAGCACAGAGAACTCTGGCCAATGCTCTCTGGTGACAAAGAGGGGTGTATGTATGTGTGTAGCTGACTCATTTTGCTGTACAGCAGAAACTAACACCACATTGTAAAGCAACCATACTCCGATAGCAGAAATTTTTAATAATAAAAATAAATAAAATATGGCATTTCCTGGCATGCAGTCAATTGATTCAATCATCTAAACTCTCATCCGCTGACATCCTTGACCATCAGGCCTGGAGCTGGTTAGACTCCAGAAGCAGTTCCAAACTTGGTGTTCTGAAGGAGGGGTCCCTGCTCTTTAATGGTCATCCTGAAGGGCTCGTCGATTTCCACTGTGGAAGAGTAGCCAAGGGAAGCCCCTCAAGCAGGTGCTCTCTTTATTGGAAACTCTTTGTGAGAAAATCTTAATGTCGGATAGCCATCAAGGAACAGTCCAATCTGAGTAACCTCAGAATGCTAAACTGGGTGAAGAATGGCTCCGCAAGAGAGTTGCTGTTATTCTTACTGTTAAAAAATAAAAATAATCCTTCTACAGGGCTTGTGTGTTCAGGCTCAGCCTCCAGACAGCCAGTGGACCTGTAGGGGCTGGAGTCGGGGGTGGGAAGGTGAGGAGGTGGCTGTGAGTTGGGAAGTTGCCTTGAGGATGCCATGGAGGTACGTTTCAGGAAGAGCTGGGTTTCACGATCTAGGTGTGCTGTAGGGCTATGCCATTCAGCACCCAGCTGTTGTCCATGCCATCAGTCTAGTCAAAATATTGCAGGGTCATCTGTTTGGAGGCACCCCAGGTGGGAGAGAGAGGGGTGGACTTTGAGCAGTTGGGAGTGTTTCCCTAACTCACTCAACAACCTTTCCCTTAGAAGATCAACCCCCTGCCCCCCTGGAAATGCCTCCAGGGCTACAGTTCTGATAACATCAGGAGGCCTGAGGATGTTTTGAGGACTTTAATCTCCAACCTGTGTCCTCTGCCCACACCTGCTGTCTTCACCTGGAGTCAGGAGAAGGGCCTTAGGCTAATCTAGTCTGAATCTGCCTGGATCCCCAACCTCTTCTCTCTGGAGAGTCCTCCACTAGTCCCCTCTCTGCTGACGCTTTCCCCAGTTGTGTTGACTGTGGCTGCCAGGACAGTCTACCTCCAAAGACCATGCTCCCCCGGGGCCCCCACACACCTTCTACTTAAACCACGTCTCTTGCTTGGAGCATCCAAGATGGTGGAAGGTCAAGTGGCTGGTGAGGTCTGTCTTGGGTAAAACATACAACTTACAGAACAGAAAACCTCCTTGTTAACAAAAGAGAAATTTCCCTCATATTCTTTGATTCTACAAGAGGCAGGGCCTTTAAACATTTTTCTGAGAATTGGAGTTTTTCTCCTTTTATTCCTGCTTAAAATTTTTAAAAATTGAGATGTCATGAGCATATATACTCTATTATATATTAGTTACATGTGTGCCACATTACAATTCAATACATGTATATACTGTGAAATGATGGCTGCAATTAAGTCTAGTTAGCATCTGTCACCATCCATAGCAGCAAAATTTTTTTTTCATGTGATGAGAGCTCTTAAACTCTACTCTCTAAGCAACTGTCAAATACACATTGCAGTATTGTTAACCATAGTCACCATGCTGCATATTACGTGTATAATACAGTAAGGAGTTTTACTCCTTAATGTAGAAATAAGCGGTTTTGAAATTTGAGTCACACGGCGATCAGTTTGGACCTTCTTAGTAGGTATGTATTATATACTTTCAAAAGCAATGCTCACTTATTAACAATGCTTGTGAGAATTAACAGAGTACAGTATAACCTCATCAATTTTTCCCCTTGGAGAGGAAAGACAAAAATCGATCACACTGACCCATCAGCAGACACGACCTGGGCATTTCTGAATGAGTGAAAATTGCAGATCCAAAAGGGCCCCTGAGTACCTGCAAGGCTGTGGAGGTTGTGCTGGTAAACACTGCAGCCCTCAAGTACTGGTCACTGGGCCATCGTGCAGATGGCTATCAGAGGATTCAAATACCATCTTCCTCTTCATCGGTGCTTTGTGTTCCCTTTATTGACGCACGTCCCATATCACCATAGTAACACTGCTCATTCCTGCCATAATTCCCCTTCAAGATAGTAGGGGGCACTTCAGGAGGGCCGAACAGAATCCATAGGGACTCAGGTTGGGACGTGAGAAAGTACCCCTCCCCCAAATTCTGTCATGGCTGAGACTCTACTCCATAGGATATAGTGCTTCATATTCCTCACATATATTGCTGTGCTTTATGATAAATATATTTTAGACATTAATTGAAAAAAAGAAACCTTTCCCCTAAATCTAAAACTTACAGGTATAAGAGCTAGCATTTCTTTCCATTTTTAGTTAAGCCCTAAATATTTCTGAGCTCTTCATTTCCAGAATGGGCACAAGGTTGATACAAAACCCACAGACTGACTCTCCAGGATACCTGTTCTATGGCTTTGATGTGCTTACCTGTGGTTTGGGCCCATGACTAAGCTCTCTCCTCCCTCAACTCACACGGAGGGCTTCCCAGCGGTCAGCCTTTTCCTTGTAGATGGAATTGATTCCATAAACACTCATAATCCACCATGCGGGGTTCCCTTTCAGTGACCATTCATCATCCTTCTTGGATTAGAGCATGTATCAAAATAACTCCCCCAAAGATATCTACCTCTGCCACTACCTCTCATAATTCACATGGAACCACCAGAAAATACTACGCAGGTGGCTAAAGAGAATGGTTGTGTCCACATGTCCCTCATGGGGCAGGTGTTTCCTTTCTGGTTTGTGGCCCTGACTTCTTCCGAAGCCGGCCACCCCGTCCGTCCTCCCACATCCATCCTCTGTGCTGCAGGTCTGCCTCCGTCTGACCATCATGTCTCCACTCCAGGTTTTAAGCAATTGGAAGGTGCACACCACAGTGTTTATCAAATCACAGCTTCCCTGGGGTTGGGTAGAGACATCCTCTCTTGGCACAAAATGATGTTCTCACCTTGTCTGGTGTGGTTCCTTTGTATGTGAGGGAAACCAAGGGCTTAACTAATGAAATTTGGTCAGTCTCCAAATCACATAGCGGGTAACTTTCAAAGCCAGAATTCAGGTCTAAGTTGAGTTGACTCCCCAGTCTGGGAGGCTTATGTTGTGTCTCATCCCTGACATTTTCCTGCCCCCAGGACACATCAGAAACTGCCTGCTGCTCCCGCATGGAAACGGGGGCCACCTGCCCTTCATGGTTATGCAGAGTCCACACGCTAAATTTGGTTCCATTAACTAGACTCACGGAGCACTTAAAATACTATCATGATATTCACTTTCTACGTAAGAAGCATCACAGGCTTCTGAATGCGAACGTTCTCTAGAGGATGTGAAATCCACTCTAGAGGAAGTGAAATCCACCAATCTTTCTGAATATGACTTTAGGTCTACATTTCAGGCATCCCCGAGGATCCTCTGATACCTTCTTCACAATGACGTCTTATCTTTTGCTGCCTGAGCATCTTCTCGTGTATAACAAGTGAACAGAAGCCTTTCCTTTGTTTCCCCTTCTGGCTCTGCAAAAATACAGAGGGGGAAAAGGGGACTATTTTACAGTACTGATGAATTTGGTTTTTAAACTGTGCTTCCTCACTTGGGTGCAGTGTGGGTCACGTGGTGAAGCAGGCACATCTGTGTGAGTGTCGTGAGCCTCTGCAGGCAAGCTAACTCAGAAGGCTGAGGTGACTGAATTTACTATTACACCTTCAGACGTGGGCTGCCCCAACTGTCACCCTTGGGATGGAGAGGAGAGCTCCCCACCCCCCATATGACAGATCACTCTGACCCTGATGTGTGGCTGTGGAATTAAATCCGGGTCAGGCTGACACTTCCTAGTAACAGCACCTCATCCACTGCCTTTACTTTTATCCCCCCACCCCCTATTCCTAGGATCCTTTAAAAGATGTCTAGGAGTTGGATACTCCAGCACCCTCCTCAGGGCTCTGGACTCACCTCAGGTCAAGGAGCACCCTTCCTGTGCTCCTGGTTGGGCATCCATTTAATGGTACATAGTGCATAACTGCTGCTGTGGGCAGGTTACTCCCACCTTTAGCTACTTTTCCTGGCGACCTTGCAGGCCAGGACTTGGGACGGGCTCTAGCATGCAGTTCTCACATGGGGCCCCTCATGCCATTGCAGCTGGACCTTGTCCAGAGCTGCTGTCCCCCGAAGGCTGCCTGGGCTGGAGGTTGGGGTGGCTTGGTGCTGTTGGCTATGAGCTTGGCCAAGGTACCACCTGGAGCGCCAGCAGGTGGTCCCCATGACACCAGACTGCGGAGCTGGATGTGCAAGCATCCTGAGAGAACCATATCGGGGTGCACAGCCTTCCCTGACCACACTTCAAGAGTGTTGTAGCTTCACGTTCACCATAAGCTGTGTTTGAAGCTACCGCACCTCCAACCAAAGTCAATGGGGGGGGGGATGTAAGCCCCACCCCACAAAGGTAGAAAACCCAAAACATGAGGCACCATTTGTCATCTATGTTAGGCTCGTTCCTAATTCAATCACACATTTTTGGGAGCAAGTTGACATTGGGTCCTTTGTGCTCTCACCAGCCTGCTTAGACATGACACAGAGCAACATGGAGGCATTTTGTTCAAAGAAGAGCAACACAGTGGTATCTTGATGTGACAAGCATGTCAGACTGGGGGTCATTATTTGCTGATCACAATTAAATTTTGTGTAGCATATTTCTGACTGCACATATAAATAGACTAGCTATGGATAAGGTTCTAATGGTGCCCTAGCCTCATTTTCTGTGGTGATATAACCTTGGAAGTGGGACCTGCCAGCCCTACATGTCTTCTGATATATCCATTTAAGACTATTCTGGCCCTGAGGCTCACTTATTTGTCCAGTTCTAGACTTGAATTTTGAGGGAGGAGGCAGTTGGTCGCCTGCTCTCTGTCCTTCTCCAACTGGGAGTCTGAACTTCACCAGCCCAGAACGCTTCACTTGATACTTTTTGCTAAGAAGCGCATGCTTGTGGCTACGTCTGGAGAATCTTGTTTTCCAGGAAGCTCGTGAGAAAAACAACAGAGCTAAAGCAAGCCCAGGGGAAAATGCATTTGGGGCAGGCTTCTGACCCAGGAGAAGGGTTCATCTGTGTTTGTACGAAGCACAGCCCCACCCCCAAGCCAAGCTTCCTAAGCGGAAGGTAGACAAGCAGGCTGAGGCCATGTGACATCATTTTCCATCCTGGAGACTCCTCCCTATCTCAGTGCAGGAATGAGTCCAAATGAACCCAACAGAAACCTGGACCTGCACACAGGGGACCTCACCATTTACTGTCCCCATTTGTCTGTGACCTCAAAGGTTCAGGACATGAACAGTGACTGCTCCCCATGGAAATCGGTGGACCCATCTGTAAACACATAGCAAGGTAACAGATTCCACTGCTCAGTAAAAGAACACGGCTCAAGGGACACTACCGTTGGCTGGGGAAATAGCCATCCTTCTCGTGGAAGTTACACTCGTGACCACATCACTTGTACTCCTATGCAGGAGCACGGCTGAAGTGTGTCCTCATCCTCGTCTTCTGCACTTGCTTATGAACTTCTTCACAAGTAGGGCCAATGTCCCTCTTCAAGCTTTCGTATCCTTAGGGGAAATATATGCTACAGCTCATTAGGGGTGCTTAAAAATATTTACTTCCTATCCCGCAACTCAGTTTGTAGAAAGTAGCAGAGACTGTGCAGGGTTGGTTGTCTTGAGAAGGTTCATTGTATGAAGGTGTGATACAAGGTGAAAGAAAGCTGTACAATAGAAGGTAGACACCACAGGTTCAGTTCATATTCTGCTTGTCAACCCACTGCCCTAAGGTTGATCAGGAAGGCTGTGGGGGTCATTACTAATACTTTTATTTTAAAGTTGAAGTATAATTGATTCATAGTGTTTCAGGTGTATAGCATGGTGATCTAGTTGTGTGCATTATATATGTTATGTGTATATAATATATATGTTATTATGAAAGTGAAAGTGAAATTTGCTCAATCATGTCCAACTCTTTGTGACTCCATGGACTATAGCCTGCTAAGCTTCTCTTGTCCGTGGAATTCTCCAGACAAGAATACTGGAGTGGGTTGCATTCCCTTCTCCAGGGGATCTTCCCGACCCAAGGATCAAACCCAGGTCTCCCTCATTGCAGGCGGATTCTTTACTAGCTGAGCCACCAGGGAAGCCCTCATATATATTACTATATATATATATATATATATAAATGCCACAATGGGAACTTTGATAAACAAAAATTTTACAATAAGCTTTCAGTAAATAAGATAAAGATGTTTTTCTCATGAGTAATCTTTGGACATTCTCCAAGAACATGTTCAGATAGTGTAACATGTGGATGCTGACATGATGTTTTTGTAAATCAACTTCCTTTCGGAAGGAAGACACAGAATCAGGATGTACCCACACAGAAGAGCTTTAGTCATAGGACCAATGATTTCACACTCACGTGCAGATAATTTACTGCAGCACTTTTTATTCTAAAGCAGGATATCACCTTAGACTATTTGGAAAGATGGCAGTTCTGCAGTTTTGTGGTATCTTCAGCATCTATTGCACTTTACAGAAAAAATGCATTTATTTCAAGAATTCTACTAAAAGTATCTAAGGATGGCACCTTTTCCAAAGAATCCATGTATGTCATCCAGATGTCAGCTTAAGAAGGTGGCCTCTCTGTTTTCTATGATGGTGCAGTCAGAGATGGTAGAGATGTCAGCTGTTTAAATTAAATGAAAATACATGAGTCTTTTCCACCCCCAACAACAACAACAAAAAAACCCTCTTTTTTTTTCTGAAATCATCAGAAGTTATTGGAAAACGTGAAGCTAACTGAATTTCTTGTTCATTTCATTTTCTCTCTCAAATAGCAACTCTGTTGCCTGATCTACATTCGGTGAGTTAAACACAGTATTTAGTGTGAATTAAAATCTACAAGGCCCTTAATCATGGCATCATTAAGACTGATGCATGGAAAAGAATCATATTTCAGTCAGGAATGGCATTATTGCTACTACTTTCTCCATTTGTCCCACTCTGTCCCTCCCCCACTGTGTCCACAAGTCCATTCTCTACATCCAGGTCTCTATTCCTTCCCTGCCCATAGATTCATCAATACAACCTTTTAGATTCCATTTATATGCGTTAATATACAATATTTGTTCTTCTCTTTCTGACTTATTTCATTCTGTATAAATCATGTGTGAAGTGGATACCTGCTAAGAGGTGGCTGTGTAACACAGGAAGTCCAGTCTGGCACTCTGTGATGACCTAGAGGGGTGGGATTGGGGAACAGAGTGGGGCGCAAGAGGGAGGGGTTATATGTACAATTATGGCTGATTATACATATATATATTGGGCTTCCCCGGTGACTCAGGTAGTAAAGAATCTACCTGCAATGCCAGAGACTTGGGTTTAATCCCTGGGTCGGGAAGGTCCCTTGGAGAAGGAAATGGCTGCCCTCTCCAGTATTCTTGTCTGGAGAATCCCACGGACAGAGGAGCCTGATGGGCTACAGTCCATGGGTCGCAAAAATTTGGACACGACTGAGTGACTAATGCTTTCACTTTCATACATATATCATTTATGGCTGATTAAGACCCTAGTGCTGGGAAAGATTGAAGGCAGGAGGAGAAGGGGACAACAGAGGACGAGATGGTTGGATGGCATCACCAACTCAATGGACATGAGTTTGAGCAAGCTCTGGGAGATGGTGAAGGACAGGGAAGCCTGGCGTGCTGCAGTGCATGGGGTCGCAAAGATTTGGACATGACTGAGAGACTGAACCGGAGAAGGAAATGGCAACCCACTCCAGTACTCTTGCCTGGAAAATCCCACGGCGGAGGAGCCTGGTAGGCTGCAGTCCATGGGGTCGCTGAGAGTTGGACACGACTTAACAACTTCGCTTTAAATTTTCACTTTCGTGCATTGGAGAAGGAAATGGTAACCCACTCCAGTGTTCTTGCCTGGAGAATCCCAGGGACGGGGGAGCCTGGTGGGCTGCTGTCTATGGGGTCACACAGAGACGGACACGACTGAAGTGACTTAGCAGCAGCAGCAGCAGCAGAGAGACTGAAAAACAATGACAAATGACTGATTTGCATTGTTGTATGACAAAAACCAACATAATATTGTAAAAAATTAAAGAAAAAAAGTATAACGTTGTGTTGTAGGAAGCACATGAGACATGATGTGACTTCTTTCCTTAAGGACATTGTTTCTTTGGCTAGCTCTTTCGTTTAAGGAGGAAGAAAGCTGAGCACTTTCATTTTGGTTTCTGGGAAATTCGGCTATTCTTCCCTCTTGTTTATCAACAAGATGAGTAAGTGCTATCAGCTACACTGATTAGATACTTGGCAAACATGCCTAAGACCAGCCCCAGCTACGCCCAGAGATCTTCAGAGAGAAAGAAAACCTGGATGAAATACAATGTAGACCGGGGATAAGATGCTGCCGGGAGAAAGTAGGAGACAATGGAGAGTCTTAACAGATACTGAGAATTACCTTTTGTCTGTAACCCATCTGATTTCCACAGATACTAATTTATATTTGGAAAGGAAAGGAAAAGCCTATAGTTCTTGTCCATATAGATTCCCTTGTTCTAGGTATGGCATTAAGGTTTGTGGGAATGAACGTGAAATGATAGAATACAATGATCAGGGTGCTTTCAAGTACTTTATCTCACTGACATTCCCAAGCCCAGTGTGGACTTTGAAGAGATATCAATGTCTCTATAAAACAGAAGAAGACTCAGAACTTGATGAAATGTAGTAACTTCCTTGGGGAGCCACTTGGCTAGTGAAGTGCAGATTTGAGGGTTAGAGCTAGTCCGTATGCTAATTCTCTCTTCTCTGAGTGGCATAAGGAACAAATACTTTTAAAGTGTATATTCTACTTGTTTCTGTGCAGTATCAGAAGAAAAGGCAATTTCCTTTTCACTTTGGTATATTAAGAATGAAACATTTGAAATGCATGCTTAAAAAATGAAATATATACGTAGTATGATTTTCTCATATGGTGGATCTCAATGACTATGAATCTGTAGTGTTTCTGGGATCCAAGTAACAATTTTAGATGCTTAGATATTCTATATAAGAACAATATCCAGAGTAGTCATCTAGTATGTTTAGATTTTTTTCAATCAATTTTACAACAATTCTGAACACCGTTATCAAAACAACTTTACTGTTCAGCTAAGGTGAAGAAGTCTCCAGAATGAGTGAAATACTGCTCTGTGGCTCTCATGACCTCCCCACAAGTCTATTTTCACTTGATAACTCAATCTCTCAGAAGAGATTTTGGCTAAAAATGTGATCATTTTTGTTTGACTTTTTGTTGTTTAGGTCCAAGTTGAGCCTCTCCTTGGAGAACAGTTGTCTGGTAGATGTGGAGGCTGAGTTTTCTTTAAGGAAAAAAGTTTTAGTTTAGAAAAAATATTAAGTGAAAGACATATATCAGCAACATAGATATATGGGTTTGCTATAAGTCATATAGACACAATGCATTTTCCTGTGTTGTTTCCAGCTGGATATATTGCTATGTTGGTATCGGAACCCCAAACAGTAAAAAAAAAACAACAACTGGATTTTTTAAGGAAACTCCGTATTGTTCTCCATAGTGGCTGTATCAATTTGCTTTTCCACTAACAGTGTAGGAGGGTCCCCTTTTCTCCAAGCCCCCTCCAACATTTATTTTTTGTATATTTTTTAATGATGGCCATTCTCACTAGTGTGAGGTGTTATCTCATTGTAATTTTGATTTGCATTTCTCTAATAATTAGTGATACTGAGCATCTTTCTGTGTGCCTCTTGGCCATCTGTATGAAAAGCCTATTGAGGTTTCCGGCCAGGTTTTGATTGGGTTATTTGTGTCTTTTTTTTTTTTTTTTTTTTTGATATTGAGCTGCATGAGCTGTTTGAATATTTTGGAGATTAATCCCTTGTCAGCTGCTTCATTTGCAAATATTTTTTTCCTATTCTGAAGGTTGACTTTTTGTCTTGTTTTAATGGTTTCCTTTACTATGCAAAAGCTAAAAAGCATTTAAAAAAATAACTGAAGAGGGAAGTCTGTGAGTACACCTGTATTTTGGGTCAACAGTTAAGGGTCAACAGAGGCTTGAATGGTGTGTCCAGAGCCCCAGGGGCAGAATGCACCAGCAGAGGTAATGGGGAAGCCTCTGCTCTGAAAATAAGAAACTGGTTACTTGGAGGAGAGATAAGGTTGCAGATTGTGTGGTATGAGATGATGAGAAACCTTGGAATTTAGCCTGAGCACTGGAACATCAGCAGACTTCTAACTTCAGGCTACATCGGGACAACTCAGTTTACCTTAAAGAAAGTGAATAAAACCAAGTAGATATTGGAGAAAACCTGCAAATTGAAACAGCCTTCCAGAAGGAGCTGAAGAAACTGTCCCAACTCCCTGGTCTTACAAAGAGAAGAGCTCACTTGATGGGGGGTGGGGGGCCCCTAAAACACTTAAAAGCTGAGAACAGAATATTTTAATGATAGGAAAGTTACACTGAGTTGGTGACATCTGAGGTACGTAGATTTATGTAAATGGTCTTGTCAATAGGTTTTCACAGGGTGCTGAGGTCCCAAACTGTCAGCAAGGGTCAGCCTGCCCTGGAGCCCCAGCCTGCCCTGGAGCCCCTGGTATCACAGATCTTATGGAAAATCAGGAAAGCCCCCCAGGCCCCCCTAGGACAGGTTCTGCCCCAACAGGATCCTGAAAAATAAGGGAAAGAATGCTTGGAACTGGCTGCGATTTTGAGGACAATAATGAGGAAGAGGACAAAGGGGCGTTTCCAGAATGTTCTCTTGAGGTGGCCACAGAAGGAGCACCCTCTCATTCCACCCTTCGCTGCCCCAGTGCATGCGCGCACACACACACACACACACACACACTCACAGAGACTCCATCCCTCCATCTGCCTTGGTGGATGGGACAGTGTCATAGGAGAGGCCGGCCGGTGGCTGAGCTGGAGAAGCTGGGCTCACTGGACACTTTGCAGGGGGTGCGGGGGGCTGCCTTGGGAAGCAATGTGGGCAGAAGCTACAGTCCTCCCTCTTGCAAAAGAGGGGCTCCGTGTGCCCCTGGGGGAGGGGGCCTTGGGGATGTGGCCTCTCCTGTGTCAGGTCACAGCCTCCTAACTGACCAGCCTTGGCTCTGTGGCTCCAGACGGATTCCTGTAGAATCCAGGCAGGTTTCCAGGAGTCTGGGCCAGAGGAGACCTGGGGGCCGGGCTCGCAAGTATCTTTATCTGATGCCTGAGCCCGGTTCCTCGTGCCTGCCCAGGGTTGCCTTGCTGCTGGTCCAACACATTGGCCCGGGGGCCTCGTCCAAACCCTGGCCAGTGGTCTTCCCGCTTGGGGTGGGGCCTGGGTGAGCCTTGGCTGGAGTGTGGGAAGGGAAGATGGAAGAAGGAGAGGCTACTTCCTGTGCCCCTACCTAGACCCAGAAAACAATCCGTGTGTCTGTGTGTGCATGTGTATATGTGTATATACGTGTGTCTGTGTGCGTGCATGTGCCCATAGGTATGTTTATCTCTGTGTGTACTTGCATGTGTATGTGAGTGCAGGTGCGTATATCTGTGTGTGTGTGTCTGTGTAAGAGTATATATGCAACTATGTGCGCATTTGTGTGTATATATCTCTGTGTACATCTCTACACGTGTGCATTTGTCTATGTGTGTGTGTCTATGTGAGCCCATATGTATATGTATCTGTATCTGTGTGTGCATGTGAGTGTGTGTGTGTGTGTGTGTAAGCACACAGGGCAGGGGATGAGGTACAGGCTGGAACAAGGTTATGCGGTTTGCTGCTTGAGTACTGATGTGTTCCCAGCAAACACACACACACACACAATACACACACACACACACTCCGTGTACTGACCACAAAGCTCTCTGACCCTCCAGGGTATCAGCCCCACCCTGTGTTTTAGCACAAATACGTGAAAGCTGGTCCCACTCAGGGCCCATGGGCACAGATCTTCCCATGGCATAAAGATCCACCACTTTGACTAAAGAATGAGTTCGTGAACATTCGCAAAACCTGTTCTGAAATGACTTCGAAAACAGTTACCAGGCACAGCTGGAAAGGATGCACTTTATGCCTCAACAAAGTGCTTCAAGGCAGACACTGCTCTCAGCGCTCCAACGTCAGGATGCTCCCCACACCCTCGTCCATTTCTTTTATTACTGCTGAGTCCTTTGGCCTTGTATTTAATGACATACACTTTTTTCTGTACTAGTGTTCAGTTCCTTTTAAATCGTAATCAGAATGGAAACTGAAATGAGAAAAAACAGAAGGACTTCAGCATTAGCCCCGTAAGCCCTTCAGAGACACCATCCAACTCTGAGCACTGTTGTCAAGAAACAAGACAAGAGTTTCTGTTTGCACAACCTAGCATCAAAGGCTGTTTTGATTTCTTTCGTTTCTATATAAAGTCCAAGGATAAATTTACATAGGTTTTTAAAGGGGTAGATCTTGTGTGACACATAACTTCTCTAAGCCTGTTTTCTTTAATTAAAAAGTGTATATAATCCAGACTTACAGACCACACATGGAATAGTCTCGCACAGTGCCTAAAACACAGCAACAGTCCAATACAGCGAGTAGTTGGTGATGGGCAGGGAAGCCTGGTGTGCTGCAGTCCTTGGGGTCGCAAAGAGTTGGACACAACTGAGCGACTGAACTGACTGATTGAGGGCAGAACAGGGCTTCAGAAAATGCTGAATCTTATGTGACAAATGAAGCAAATTGTTTGTTTGTTTGTTTTTTAAACCAACAGTATGAAGGCATTCAGACAGACTGCCCAAACAGTCTTGCTTAATCACCAACATCCAGATCAGGATTTTAATTTCAGCTATTCTGAAAAACGCTAATATGCCAATTATTTGGTTTTATTTCATTGATTCAAATAAACATCTAAGCCAACTAACAGAGGATTCCAGCACACAGGTCCCAACACATTCGGAAAGTAAACAGCACGTTCATTAGAAATTCTGTCCTGTGGCTGGAGCACAAAAGATTCTGATGGCAAAAAGACACTGATGACAGTTTGTGAGTCAAACATGAAGATGGCAGAATGTGCAAATCAGGTCATCAATGTTTTCACTGGGAAGACTAGATTTTAATTTGTTTTCTAAAAGACTGAGGTGTGTTCAAAACATGTGCAATAGAAATAACTTCCCTCATAAAAGGAAAGCTTTTTCCGTAAGACGCATACAAAATGTATAAGCAATTTCTATTTAAAATTGTATCCATAGAGGTTTTATTTGCATTCTAAACAAGGGTTTGAAGATAGGCTATTTATAGTGTTCTGTACCTGGAATTTGAGCTGATTTTAATGCTATTCCTGGGCTTTGGTGACAGGAAATGATGGTGTGGGGGGGGGCGGGGGGCAGGGGAGTGGGGCAAAGCAACATTAATGGAAAAAATGTACAGCTTTATTTTTTCCCCATTTATTTGGAAAGATAAGCTCTATATTGTACTGCAAAAGTGATCATTCTGCTTGAGATCAGGTTTCTTTTGGGAAGTTAATTCAATTATACTTCCGTTATGTCCACACCAACATGACTTAGTTGTAACATGACACATATGGAAAACAGAGGCTGTGGTTAAGGTATCAGACATGGGAAGTAGAAGGAGTGAATTCCTTATTTTTCAATGAAGCCTCAACCTTTTCTGAATAGCACTGAGCGTTGCATTACTAAATGCCTTCGGTGTATGGCTTTTTATATGGAGAAGTACTTTGGCTACAAGAGTGATTTCTTTGAGTTCATGAAGTAAGAGGGACACTAGCATCCTATCAGTCTTGTGACTGAGGTCTGCACCCTTCCACATCAGGAAGTGCAATTTTCTCTTATTGGGGCCTAATGATACTGCCATGAATTTATGTACCTGCAGAAAGAGTTCTGATGATGAAAAAATTAAAGCTCCTCTTTGCCCTTATCACCAATTGCACCTGAATTAAACCCGTGCTTTGGGAGAAACTGATCAGAGCAGCCTCAGTGTTTTTGTGTGTGTCTGAAAAGTCTTGCAGGTCACAGGACCCTGACACTTAGCTCTGTTCAGCAACGCTTACTGCGGACTTGCTAGCAACTGCCAGAGCAATGGGTACCTAAAAACATGATTTTTTTTTTCTCTTTTCTGATTTTTTTCTTTTACCGAAGTATAGTTGATTTACACTGTTGTGTTCATTTCTGTTAATTCCCACCATATTTGCTGTAACAGCAAAATGTTTCAGTTATACATATACACGCATACTGTTTTCCATCCTGGATTGTCCTGGGATATTGAATATTGTTCTCTTACTATAGAACAAGACCTTGTTGTTTATCCATTCTGTGTATAATAGTTTGCATCTGCTAACCCCACCTCCCACTGCATCCCTTCCCCAACCCTCCCCCTTCTTGGCAAACACAAGTCTGGGGAACAAAGTTTTAATTAAAGTAAAATGACACTGCAGCCAATTTCCTCAGAAATAAGGGAAGGAAGAAGCTTTACTTGTAACAGGATGGTGACCGGGCTTACATTTGCTTAACTGTCATTTCCCACACCATCACTCTGTGAGGATGCTGATGTATTTAACTCTCATTTCATGAATGAAGGATGGGATGCTTAGACGTTAGCATCCTGTGGTTAGAGTCTTCAGGAGGAATACAACAACCCTAGTGTTGTGCCTTCTCGTTCAGTGCTTTCACCTGCTTAAATATTCACATCTCATGCAATGAAAGAGATGGAAATTATTTTACCGGTGGCCACATGGATGAGAATGCAGCTGAAGGTCACAGCTATCACCCATCGCTAAAGTAGAAAATTCCTCCTGCTGGAATCTTTCTTCTCTAGACACCAGATGCTATTGTAGAGCCTGGGGTCTGGTTTATGGGTTTTATTTATTTGTTTTTTTAAGCTGCTTATCAAAGTATAAAGCATCATTTGAAATCAATGGAAATATATATATATTATATATATATAGTGTATATTTATTGCATATGCTGCTGCTGCTGCTGCTGCTAAGTCGCTTCAGTCTTATCCGACTCTGTGCGACCCCATAGAGGGCAGCCCACCAGTCTGCAGACAGGCTGTCCAGGGGGAGGTGGTATTTCTGCTGGGTAGTAGTGGTGCAATCGAGGGTTCAAGATTTAATCCATCCAAACTCTGGTTTCCAACTTAAAATGAGTTGGGTAGGGACAGCTCCCTGCCAGGGCTACTGTGAAAACAAAAGGGGACAATCCATGTGGTGCATAGGTGCTTAGTATTAGCTGCTTCTGTTCCAAATGTCCTTGTATCAATGGATCATCTTTGATGGGAGGAGCTGAGTGCTAAAGCATCCTCAGTCCAGAGTTGAATGTCTCAGAGGACATGCTTCCACTTTAGCCTGGTGGGAGAGGACCTGGGCTGGATGGAGCCCCCAGCTTTGGTGATGGAAGATAGTTTTCAGAGAGCTGTTGAAGTGAACCAGGAACACTTGAGGTTGGCAGGCAGACTTCGTGTTGTGGGAACACAGAGGAGAGAGGTTTTGAGAATGGCTGAAGGCACACAATTTTGAATTCTACTTACGCCTCCTCTGTTGCTCCGGACCCCTCTGTGTGAAATGTTCGCCTGAGACCCTGAGCGGAAAGCTGGGCTCTAGCTCTTTGGTTTGGGGCAGAGGGGTTGTGACGCTGGTTCTGTTCCCCCATTATGCTCTCAGCCCCATGGGGAAGGGCCAAGCTTGTTCCCATTGTATCTGCACACCAAGGACAGTGTTGGTTCGGCTATAGGCTCTTTAGTCTTCTCGTCACTATAAAGAATTTTCTAGAGTCATACCTTTGGACCTTGACCAAGTCCAAAAATATTTGTTTGGAATTCAAGGTACAGGTTAACAAAAATGTGAGATTCCCAGTGGGATAATCATCAAATCTATTATAGGTTAGAGCTATTGATTTCTGTAAACTAGATTGCACTCTCTTGGAGGGAAGTGATTGGGTTTATTCATCTTTTTTTAATCAAAGTGTTTGTTACACACAGTGCTTTTCCATACGGATCTTTAAAAAACCTTCCCGCTATGAGATTAAATTTAACCTATTGAAGAGAAACAGAGTTGATGATCTTTGAAGAGAATGAAGACCAAAAGTTTAAGAGGACCTGACTGAGGCATAGAATGACAAAATAATTGGTATATTTAGTCAAAAGTTTTCAGCATTACGTGGACAAAACAGTAAAAATTGCTTTAATTCTGTACTTAGTTGGTTGAATTAATCACACTACTTAGGATTAAATGCACTGTTTTTTGTTTTTCTTTTTAATTCCAATGAATGAAACTTTAATGAGCCAAGCCTGTCTTAAAAATATATGACTTTTGGTTGAAAATTGCCCATGATATGGACATTACTCTTCCTATGGACTTTCCTTTTGTGAATGTTTTATCTACTTAATAAAGTTTTATTGTATGAAAATGTGTACATGAGAATTTAATCTTTGTTATTTATTCTAATATGTGATACATTTGTAAAACTTAATTTGAAAATTTGTTCAAATTAATAATTAAGACATTTTCAGTTATTCATTAAATCTCTTAATAAATGCCTGCATTTATTAACTCCATTGATAAATATCAATAGCCCTCTAAATACACTTACCTATTGTATAATATTAGGTCATTTTTCATGTTATTTTCTCTGAGGGATTTGAAAATACCTTTGAGTCAATTGTAATCCTTTAAAGTCTGAGAAGAACCAAGTTTAAACAAAAAATTCCCTTATCCTTCCTCCAGTACATACAATATGTGGGGTTTTAAAATTTTTTTAAATTTTATATTGGACTACAGTTGATTTACAAAGTCGTGTTAGTTTCAGGTGTACAACAGAGTGATTAATTTATACATATACATGTATCTGTTCTTTTTCAAATTCTTTTCCTATTTGGGTTATTCTAGAATATTGAGCAGAGTTCCCTGTGCTATATGGTAGGTCCTTGTGGGTTTTTTTTTTTTCTTTTTTTAAAACTAAACTGCTTTCTGATTTTTCAAGTCATTTTTTTTGAGATTGGTCAGTTAAAAATCATAATTTTTATGCTTAAATAATAATAAATAAATGGAGAGGGTGTGGAGAAAAGGGAACCCTCTTACACTGTTGGTGGGAATGCAAACTAGTACAGCCACTATGGAGAACAGTATGGAGATTCCTTAAAAAACTGGGAATAGAACTGCCATATGACCCAGCAATCCCACTGCTGGGCATATACACCGAGGAAACCAGAATTGAAAGAGACGCATGTACCCCAATGTTCATCGCAGCACTGTTTACAATAGCCAAGACATGGAAGCAACCTAGATGTCCATCAACAGACGAATGGATAAGGAAGCTGTGGTACATATACACAATGGAATATTACTCAGCCATTAAAAAAATACATTTGAATCGGTTCTACTGAGATGGATGAAACTGGAGCCCATTATACAGAGTGAAGTAAGCCAGAAAGAAAAACACCAATACAGTATACTAATGCATATATATGGAATTTGAAAGATGGTAACGATAACCCTATATGCGAGACAGAGTAAGAGACACAGATGCATAGAACAATTTTATGGACTCTGAGGGAGAAGGTGAGGGTGGGACGTTCTGGGAGAATAGCGTTGAAACATGTATATTATCATATGTGAAACAGAACACCATTCCATGTTCGATGCATGAGACAAGGGCTCAGGGCCGGAGCAATGGGATGACCCAGAGGGATGGGATGGGGAGGGAGGTGGGTGGGGGGTCCAGGAGGGGGAACACATGTAAACCCATGGCTGATTCATGTCAATGTATGGCAAAAACTATTACAATATTGTAAAGTAATTAGCCCCCAACTAAAATAAATAAATTTATTAAAAAAAAAATCATAATTTTTAATCCCAATGAAGCTAGTCACTTCTCAGTCAACTGCTTGTCAAAGGCAGGCTGATTTATGGACCCTTGGCTGTGCTGATTTTGCAAACAGCTGCCCTCAGCAGAGGAGCTGGAGACGATAGGGCGGAGGTAAGCTGTTAGCAGAAGATGCACTCAGAGGCTCTCTGCTGTCTTCCCAGGATTTGCCTGCCGGAACTACTGCAGTCTGGCTCAGTTTTACTGTTATAGCTTCATACCTTTTAAAAGCACTGTGAAGTTGGTTAAAACATGAAGTGGCTGGGCAGCCCCTGGGGCAAATTACTGGTGTGGGAGTTACTGATACTTCTTAAGCATCTTAATGAGTTTAGCATATTTGGCAATCCCACTAGGTTCTTAAAGAGTGTGTGACTTACAGATTTTTACATCTACATCAGCAACAAGCTCATCAATGGATGCAGGTTATAATATGGCATTAACTTTTTCTTATGCATTTACATGGACTATAGCATGGCGTTTGTTTTTTCCACTATACCCAATACCCTCTAGAAAACTCATGTCAATATAGACGCAGGGGATTAAGGCATGCAAACCATTATGCATAAAATTAGCTACAAGTTAACACACACACAGCACACACATAAATTGTATAGTACAGGGAATCTAGACAATATTTTATAATAACTGCAAATGGAGTATACCCTTTAAAAACTGTGTATCACTATACTGTACACCTATAATTTATATAATACTGTACATCAACTACACTTCAATAAAAAAAATTTAAAAAAAAGAAAATGGAAGAAAAAAGACCAAAAAGAAACTAAAAGAAAACTACCTGTATTTTAAGTCATCAGTATTTATACTGATCTATTTGTATCCATAGTTATATTTGATTTTAAAGCGTTCATATCTAGGAATAGATTAGCATTGAGATTATCTCATGTGTTTATTGTTTTTGTTGTGTCATTGTGTCTATGTAGGAATGTTTTCAATCTCAACTTCTTGAAAAATAATATTTCTAAATTCTATGGATTTGATACAGATATATGAAATTGAAAATTGGAGCCACTCAGATAGTCAAATTGTCCTACACTCTTACAGTTGGAAGCAATAGTTTGTTAATTACAACTGGAACAACAGTTTATAGATTGTAGAATGCCTTTCTCAGTGAACTGCTCAGTGTTACCAGGACCAAGTCAAGGCCTTCATGATGTAGCCATTCCACAGTCTTTACACTTCCATGGAAATTAAACCCTGGTTCGAATGTTTTCCTACATACATGTTTATGGAGGTTTGTCTATCCCTGGAACAGAATCTGGCTGGCTGTCCATAGCTAAGATCATTTTTCCAAAACATGCAGAAATTTTAGTTCAATTCTAATGATATAAAAGGGCTGCTTTAAGTCACTTGTTATTTTATATTTTTTAATGTTCAATGTAAATAATTTGGTATTTTTTTCCTCCCCCAACAAAATAAGTCCTGAGTAGACGCATATGCACAAATCAGACCAGATTTGCCAGATGATTGACGGGTCATCAATTTTGCTTTAGCCACCTGGAATTAAATATAGGAGGAAGCTGCCAATCCAACTATTTCTACTCCTTTCTTTCTTGAGAGCCACCCTTCCATAGAGAAGGGACAGACTCTTAAGCCCAGAAGTTTGTTTCTGAGTCCTGCCTCAGCAGTCTTTGCTTAATCTCTCTGAATCTCAGTGTATTTATCCAGGCTGTGGTACCTATCTCAGAGGGTTCTTGCAAGGATAAAGGGAGTGAATATGTTTAAAACAATTTGAACAGCGCCTGGTATGCGTTTGTGTTTGTATTTGTGTTGGCTGTACATCTCCCTAACAATAATAGTAATAGTAGTAGTAAGACAACTCACTGTGTCAAAATTATCCAGGATGGCTTAAAATTTAAATCTAAATATACCACTTGAACAAATCTTATGTAACATATCTGCTCTGTTTTTAATGGTGAAAGATTTTGTGGTATCTTTCTAACATGTGTGAGTGGTTTCAAGCACCCTTATTCGTTTAATAACAGTTTCTTGACATTTCTTCCACCTCTGCAGCTCGGCAGGAATTTTTTGTGAGCCTCTAACACACAGGTCATTTCAGGAGTCCCCAAGTCACCCACCCTCTCTGCTCAGGCTGGGCAAATGGATCTCAGGGCTCAACTGTGGGACGATCTGTCTTCTAGAATGATCCTTCTGTCCTCCTTGAGCAGAGCCAGTCTTGCCTCTTACCCTGTATTGAAAATTACTTCTTTTGAATACTATGCATCACAAATGCCCACACTGACTGTGAGGTCTCTCAGAGGAGTGAGAGGCCAGCTGATATCCATTAGATGGAAAGTAATGGTGACATTAGTATAATAAGAGGACAGTTAGCGTCTAGTAACTGCATTATTGCAATTTTGGCAGTATTTACCCTAATGGACTGAAAATTAAAATGCTGCAGATCTGGACATTGTACTGCATTTCTTCCTTCAGTGTGGATGTGTGTGCTTAAAATGGCCTGGCTATTTGAAATAAAAATGGAGTGAGATTCATCCAGGGGAGTTGAAATGGAAACTAAGTGTTAACACTACCTGGTGACGAGGCTAGAAAAGGGGCACTTAGCAGACCTGGGGGTGGGCAGTGCTGAGAGTCACATCTTCCTCTGGGGTGAGGAGGCCCCGGATGGAGCCTCCAGGGGAGACCTGGGAGCTGTCCAGGTGGTCAGGGCGGTGGGGCAGCATCCATGTGGTTGGATCTGTGCTTTATTGGCAGTGCTCAACCCTGAGGCCAGGAGGAAGAAAAAGTGTCCAGGCCAGGCTGAGTCTCAGAGGAGATGGGATGGGGGTAGGGATAGGGGTGGGGACTCTGCAAGATTATAAACAAACAGATGGCATAACTAGACTTGTACTTTAGAAAGATGCAGCAAAAATGGAAATGCCAGCAACAAAGCAGTTGAGTGGGAGTCAGAGACTCTGAAAGCTTATTGCTAATCTCATCTGCTGAACTGAACTGAACTGAATCTCATCTGAGTTAAGCTCAGCCAAAGCCACACCTACCTTGAACAGCAGAATCTGCTGGCACCCCTCCCCCGACCCATCTGACAACTATCCCAGAGCTTCTAAAGAGCCTGAGACAATTCAACCTTGAAGAAGAGGGGTATGAGGAGGGGGAGGGGAAGAACAGTGGAGAAGAGAAGACCACTGAGGTTGCTTTCCAGAAGACGGGATATCCCTGGGTGTCAGATTCATGGGGGTTGCTGAGATAGTGAAGGAGAAGGCAGACGGCCCAGGGGAGTTAGGTCAGCATCACACGCTCGGAGCCTGACCCTGCTCAGCTCATCGTGATGGACTGTAAATTGGATTCTGAACTTCCCTTTGATTAGAACAAAGAAGCAATTAGCTTCATTACAGGAGTTCAAAAGTTGAAAACAAATCAGTTGCTCAGTCGAATCACTAACTTTTCCTGGTTCTAAGAGCTGTGAGGAGCATTTCCAACAGGCCTCCTGAAAGTGTGGTCCCCACCACACCCCTACAGCTTCCCAGGTGGCTCAGTGGTAAAGAACCCTCCTGCCAATGCAGGAGACACAAGAGATGCAGGTTTGATCCTTGGGTCGGGAAGATCTCCTGGAGTAGGAAATGGCAACCTACTCCAGTATTCATGCCTGGAAAATCCCAGTGACAGAGGAGCCTGGTGGGCTACAGTCCATGGGGTCACAAGAGTCAGACACGACTGAGTGACTGAGTACACAGCACACCCCCATATGTGTCCATACAGGAGCAGATTTTTGGGGGCCACCTTGGTACTCTTGTTTGTTATAAAACATTACATATATACAAGTTTTATACATGTGCCTACAGACATGAACTATGAAAGGCAAGAAGATACTAATAAAGAATCTCTCTATACATTAAATGATAACATTACCAATAATTCTGAGACCTTCTTACCCTTCTCTGACAGCACACTATTAAACTTGCTAAAATTTTGTACTTATTGCTTGCCAGATTTGATTTATACTTTTCTTTCACACTCATCCATAAAGAACATATTATTTATTTTTGGAAGTTTCTGAATCTAAATGGAATTGGTGTATTTGTTTTCTTCTGCTCCTTGGTTTATCTGTTCAATACCATGTTTTTGATAATTATCCATGCTGCTGAGTGTTTTGTAGTGTGCTCATTTGCACTGCTGTGCAAATGGTATTTTGGTGTATTAATATACCACATTTTATTTTCCATTCACCTGTCAGTGAACTGCATGCTATTTTTCATGCATCAATGTAGGCAACAAATAATATCAAGGGTAATTTAGTAAAGAAAGAGCAGGTTTAAATGATATTGCTCAAGTGTATAGCCTTCTGATAGTCTCCAACCAGAGTATGAGTTATAATCTCTAGAGGATTAAAACGACTCCATATCCTTCTGGAATTCCCGGTGCCTTTTAATACCAACCAACAGAATTATGATGATCTGATCTGGCAATAATCAGTAAGCCCAAATTCTCTTTTGTAAATAAGAACTCTGTTTATTATTATGTGAATCAAAATGTCAGACAAAATTGATATTTTCATATGAAAATTAAGGGACTGACTAGACCATATGCTTAAAAAGAAGTATTTGAGCATTTGAATGGAGAAAGAAGGAAAAATAATTGTAGGTCACTTCTTGTTCCTCTTCCGACAGAAAAAAAAAATGAGTGGCTGAGAATCAAAACCTGGAGGTTATCAACTCACACCTGTCAGAACAGTAATCATCAGAAAGACAACAAATAAGACATGTTAGCAGGGATGTGGAGAAAAGGGAACCCTCATAAACAGTTAGTGGAGATGGAAATTGATGCAGCCACCATGGAAATGGCATGGAGGTTTCTCAAAAAATTAAAAATAGAGCTACCACATGACCTATCAATTTTACTGCTTGGTATTTATACAAAGAAAATGAAAACATTAATTGGAAAGGTATCTGCATCCTCATGTTCATTGTAACATTATTTATAATAGCCAAGACGTGGAAACTTAACCTTAGTGTCCATCAACAGATGACTGATGAAGAAAACTTTATATACATATTCCCTGTTGTTTCAGATAGTAAAGAATCTCTCTGCAATGCAGGAGACCTGGGCTCAATCCCTGGGTTGGAAAGATCCACTGGAGAAGGGAATGGAAACCCACTCCAGTATTCTTGTCTGGAGAATCCCATGGATAGAGGAACCTGGCAGGCTACAGTCCATGGGGTCGCAAAGAGCTGGACATGGATGAGCGTTTTCACACACATTATGTATGTGTGTGTGTACATACATTATGTATGTATGTATACCAGTTCAGCCGCTCAGTCATGTCGACTCTTTGTCTGTGTATATACACACACACACACACACACACACACACACAAATAATGGAATATTATTCAGCCATAAAAAAGAATGAAATCTTGCCATTTGCAGCAACATGAATGGACCTTGAGGGCATTATGTTAAGTGAAATAAGTCAGAGAAAGACAAATATCTTATGATATCACTTTTATATGGAATCTAAAAAAAGAAAAGCGAACTCATAGATACAGAGAACAGATTGATGGTTGTCAGAGGTAGGAGTGTTGCTGCTTGTTGTTCAGTCCCTCAGTTGTGTCCGACTCTTTGCGACCCCATGAACTGCACTGCTTCAGGCCCTTCAGTCCTCCACTGTCTCCCTGAGTTTGCTCAAATTCATGTCCATTGAGTTGGTGATGCTATGGTGACCCACTCCAGTATTCTTGCCTGGAGAACCCCATGGACAGTATGAAAAGATGGGGAGAAGGGGCAGGCAAAATGAGGGGGGAGTCAAAGGCACAAACATCAAACTTCCATCTATAAATAAATACTTCCTGGGCATGGAATGCACCGTAGGAGGGTTGTGTAAATATGTATTGTATATTTGAAAGTGGCTAAGAGAGTGCATCTTAAAAGTTCTCATCACAAGAAAAATAATTTTTGTCACCCTGTTTGGTGATGGATGTTAGCTGGACTTATTGTGGTCATCATTTCACAATATACACAAACATGGAATCATTACATTGTGTACCGCTAACTATTACAATGTTATATGTCAGTCACACCTCAATAAATTTTAAAAAAAGAAGCACTATTCTTCTTTTGATTTTCAGCAGTTAAAAAAATGTACAAATCCTTCTTAGCTCATAGTCCTGCAGAAGCATACAGTAGGCTGAGGTTACCTGAGGGCCACAGTGTTTGGGCCGTGAATTCTACCAGAGAGACTCTGAAGGCACTGGTTGCGTCTGCAATGCTCAGGGGACCTGGAGTGGAGGGGTGAGACCACACAGTCGTTCACTGAGAAGGCCCACGAGCTGATGGTTATGCTGATTTTTGAAAAGTAAACTTAAGTGTACTGTTGCCCTGGAAACACATTCTAGCCAGGATCGCAGTGTAGGTTCTGTGTCTTTAATTGTAGATCTTGGGGAGGACGCTTAGTTGTCCATGGCTGAGTCTCCTCTGCTCCGAGTCATACGGGCACAGTCTGGAACCTGGCTCCCTGCAGAGAGGAACTGCCTGAGTGGTCACTGTCCTGGCCAGTCAGGCCCAAGTCCAGGAGACTGACCCCGTGGCAATCTGATCTGGTTCAAAAACAAATGAAGACCTGAGGTCCACTGTGCTCTTATCAGGCTCTTATCAGATACCTAAAAGGAACCCTCAGTGAAGTGGTGATCCTGGCTGGACGACCCTTGGGACAGTCTACGATGCTCCGGCCATCAAGGAGCTAGAGCACTTGGCCAGTCACCTAGAGAGTCCACGCAGGAGGGTGCGGGAGGGTGGACTTCCTAGGTGTTGCTCTGTGCTGATTCCAGGGCAATGCAATCTCCCTGTCAGACCAGTTGGAACATATAACAGCGTTCTTTGTACATTATTATTCACTTCAAGATGCTCAACGATTCCCGGCCAAGTGCCAGGCATTTTGCTAGTTGTTGGGAACAGGTGGTAAGACAGAAGTGACATTCCCCTCCAGAAAGCTTGTAATCTGAAAATTATCATTATCTATATTTATATCAAATCTCTATATCTATCTATCTCTGTGTGTGTGCACAGTAATCATGACATGAGTGTGTGTGCGCGAAGTTGCTTTAGACCTGTCTGACTCTTTGAGAACCTATGGACTGTAGCCCTCCAGGCTCCTCTGTCCATGGGATTTTACAGGCAAGAATACTGGAGTGGGTAGCCATTTCCTTCTCCAGGGGATCTTCCTGACCCAGAGTTCAAACGTGCGTTTTCAGCAACTCCTGCACTGAAGGCAGATTCGTTACCTCTGAGCCACCAGGGAAGCCCCAATCATGACATAGTATTATTTAAATTAAATTGTCATAATATGTGGGTTTCCCTGGTAGCTCAGACGGTAAAGAACCTGCCTGCAATGCAAGAGACCTGGGTTCAATCCCTGGATTGAGAAGATCCCCTGAAGGAGGGCATGGCAACCCACTTTAGTATTCTTGTCTGGAGAATTCCATGGAGAGAGGAGCCTGGTGGGCTACAGTTCATGGGGTCGCAAAGCCTTGGACACGACTGATCAACTAAGCACAATAATACTGTGTTATTTAAAAATCCACAAAGATTAAGTTTAAAAGTATTCACTTTTAGCATATGCATACATAACTTTTTTAGAGAATAAGTATACACATATACAAACACACACACTTTTGTCTCAAAAGGGAAGTATATGAACTTAGAACTGTGATGACTTACTCCAGAAACTCCTTAGGTTCTCACACTACCAATCGCCAGGGAGGTTTTGAGAGTGCATAGAGATAAACTTGACTAAATTTGGGAAAAAGGCCCAGAAATTTGCTTTTTTATAAGTTCCCTACATGATTTTGTTGAAGGAACTACAGAACTTGCATTTAAAATTTTGTTTGCAAATATCGTCTCCTCAGAATGACTGTGGATACAGAATTGTCTGAATACTTTCATCCAAAATGGTCACTGGCTTGAAGCCACATGACATGACCTCCAGCGATGTTGGAAAAATTTTTTTTTTCATTTTAAAAATATCTGTTCTCTTATTGCTTCTTCGATAGTGTTTTGTAAAAAAGTGGAATTATTCAGTACATTAGGCAGATTTATTAAACTTGGAATAGTGTAGTAACTGTTTTACTCAGAAATTTTGACACACTTTTTTTGTGCAATCAGTCCCTTGAGAGTTACTTCATTCTAGTTGCTTTTCTTCCTTCTCTTTCATTTCTTGGGACATATCTGGGTAAACAAAACACTCCTTAGAATAACTCCAGTCTGCTACTGTGCTAGCTACAGACGTCAAATTGCTGGGGATGGGGATTATCTTAGATATGCCAAATAACTAATTACTGTGATTTCTGCTTTACAAAATGTTGCGTTATTGGGTGCTATTGTTCATTGGAAATTAGTAGGAACTTCTAATTCCTGAAATAGAACTATATTTGAGAAAACATCTCAAACTTTGTATATGATCATTAAGCCTATTTTTCTCTCCGCTGACTTGCCTTTGAAAACATCAATGGACACTCAAAAGCGAAAACTTAACCGTTTTGCCTGGGGTCAACGGCGGTGATTCAGTCTAGAAATAACTAGATAGGAGTCAGCCATACAGGAGACTCTGAAACTGGATCATTGCCTCTGCAGCTGGGTTTGCTCTTGAGGTTAGGATGTTTGGAAGGAGATCAATAATCATCCGACGTCTCAAATAATTACACAATATTTAATGGGTGTTGTAACATGAGAGAATGGTCTTTCTTGAAATAAAGATACTGATACTATTATCTTTAAATCAAGAGAAGAAATAACCCTACAGCTCAGACTCTATCTGTCCTCTTTGCCTCTCTGTCTCTCTTTGCGTGTGTATAAAAATGTAAAATTATAAATAGTTTTACATTATACATATAGTTTATATATATATATTACTATATATAGTTTTACATTCATATACACACATACATTTCTCTTCTTTCTTCCATACTCAATGAAATAATGACTATAAAAATATAAGGCAGCCTGAATCTAGAAAAGTTGTCATGGACATTCTAGGTAATTTCATTTCAAATCAACACGTTCAAACTATTTCTGATGAGTAGACATGAACTAAATCATATCAGGACCTTTTCTGAAATACACTGGTTGTTTACTTTATTGAAATTTGTTATCTGGCATTCCCTGTAGTGGTTAACCTCTCTCTATTACTTGTTTGGGTAGGGAGTGAATTTCTTCTTTCTTTCTTTTCTTTTTCCTTTCTAAAATTTCTCACTCATTCGTATATATAACATGACAAATGCTTTGAGACTGTGGAACCCAAGTGTCAACCGGAAGTATGTGTATAAATATGTGTAAATCTTCATTCAATATCCTGCTTTTATTTGTTCAATGGACTTCCCAGGTGGCTCAGTGGGTAAAGAATCTGCCTGCAATGTGGGAGACCCAGGTTTGATCCCTGGGTCAGGAAGATCCCCTGGAGGAGGGTACGGTGACCCACTCCAGTATTCTTGCCTGAAGAATCCCATGGACAGAGGAGCCGGGTGGGCTACAGTCCATGGGGCTGAAGGAGTCGGACATGACTGAAGTTGCTGAGCATACACGCTCATTTACTCAATACATAAAAATTGAACAAGATTTGCAATGGCTTGTAGTTATATGCTTTTATTAAATTTTTATTAAAACTATTAGCACTTATGAAAGAAAAGACTCTGATGGGAGTGGTCAGGAAGGAGGGGATTGAAATTTGTGATAAAACGGGGAGGATGGATAGTTTTACTGCTGGGCAATAAAGCCAGAAGAGTCTCTTACTAATGATGATGATTCCTACCGGCACCTTACCTTAACCATCCAGTTTTACTGGTCAATGTGGCCACTAGGAGTTTTATGTTTTCCATGATTTTCAATGAGTTTGCTCCATTTGGTGGGGGAAAGCTATTGAATGCACAGTACATGTAATTTAAATTTTGTAACTGTGTAAGAATTTCATATCTATGTAAAATTACTAATCTGAAAAAACTCATTTGTTCAATTGTTAATTAGGTTTGTATATGTGTGTGTGTGTGTATGTATATATATATATATTCACACAACAGAAGAAACTGGCTAAGTCTGTGTTTAAATTTCTGGGGCTGTGGAAAGAGCCTCTTACTTCTGTTCATGATGCTCTTTTATTTTCATTGGTATGTTCTTTTCAAAACATTAACACACTTGGAATAGGGGATAGTTACAGCCACTCTAGTTTGAGTGAGTTTATCCTTTGTTTTACAGAAGATAAAATACTCTGTGTGCACAGCTGGCTTTGGAGGAGCAAGTTCAGGATGCACCATTAGTAGGATGTAAGGGGGCTGCAGGAGGACCAAGTTGGGTTACAACTAATTAGCACTCAGAGGGGAGGAACACATCTTAAGAGGCCTTTGCAGCTTGTATAAAATAAAATTTAGTCTTTAAATTATGGGAAAAACCTTGTTATGTTAGTCTTAAATAATAGACACATTTTAAACAAGATGTTAAAAAAAAAAGCTACTTTATATTTGTCATTTTTACCCCTTAAAACTTCAGTTTTTTCAAGTTTAAGATAAGGTTAAAGCTTTTGGCACCACTTTTTTAGTCTTTAGAGTAATCTAAATTTCGTCTTTATTGAAAAACACATTTATCTGGTCATCTTTAACTCTTGGAATCTTTGTGGAAGGAGAGAATACACAGGAAACAACCGACATATTTATCAATATACATTTAATTATTGTTTTGGGGCCCTTGTATTGTGTTTATGCAGTCAGTATGAACAGTCCTGGCCTCTCTTGATGCCAATCTTTAGTTGCAAGGGTTTATTTTCTGGTAATTACTCAAGGTAAAATCATCCATTCTACTCTGTGGACGTAAGGATGGCAGGTGAAAGCTGAGAATAAATAACCATTAGTTCAGGAAGCGGTGAGGCACATGGCGAGGAGAACAGACGTGGTCACAGACGACAGGAACTCAGGACCCTCACCCTCAAGATGCAGGGGCAGAGCCTCAGAGATGGCTCAGGATGCCTTCTGACAGTGGGCAATGCCGTCTCATTACAATTCTGGACTTCCTCGTGAGCATCTGACAAAGCTTCTATATTTTCTTAAGACACAAACAGGCAATGCTGGAAAAAGGAAGAAAAAAGGGAAGTTAAACAATGCTTGACTAAGTGTAAAAGAAACATAACTTTTCCACGTGATACCAAACCCATCTTAATGCAACACCCCTTTCTCTGCTGTTCTCTCATTTTCTAAATAAAGCCACCCTGAGGAAGTAGCGGTGTCATCAGCTTAATTAAAAATGCTTCCTTCATCTTGGCTGTCCAGTGACTTGTACACGTTCTTCTTCTTGGCTGACTTTTACCAGAATGAGTGATCCAGCTTCTTCGAAGACGTTGTTGCCAGTGTTACAACAGCTAATGAATATGGGACCCTTCTCACTCTTGCTCTTCAGGGACCACTAGTGTAATGAGGTAAACAGTGATCTCATTTTTGGTCATTGCAGTTTTACTGACATTGTAATAAAAGATATGAGGTAGTCGTCAATTTACTTCTTTTGTTTGTTTTAGCTCTTGTGTTTTTTTGTCTCAAGGAGCCACCTCTGAGGAAATGTGAAACTTTTTTTTTTCTGTTTAATTTTTGTCACTATGAAAGCAATCCCTGCTCTTTAAAGAACTGGAAAAGAATAGAAGAAAGATAAGAAGTTGCTGATAATCGTCACCACTCACATACAAACACTGTTTGCATATTCCTTGACATTGAAGCACATTTAGGAAGTCTCTGTACATGAAGTTTGTAGGTACCCAATAACTGGAAATGAGAAAGTACCTCAATCTGTACTGGAAACTCAACATTCTTAAATGGTTACTTAAGCCTAAAATATTTCAATCGAGTTAAACTTTGACCAACCAGGTGACTAGTTTATAGGTCTTGAAACCTTGTGGATGGCTGTGTATCAGCGAAGACCACACACCCAGAATTCCTGGACCTTGTCTGGTGTTTTCTCTCCCTAAGTATTTCAGACACATTCTTATCTGAAAGTTTTGCGTCTTACTCAACAACCTCTATCTAAACTATGTTAAAGATACATAGAAAAGAGATGACATCAGGGAGGTGGTTTATTCTTTTAGCCTTGTGTACAGCTCAAGTTGTGGAGCGGTAATGAGTCATGCTGTCTTGTGACCAGCCAGGCACTTTTCCAATCAGAGGGACTGTTAAGATCTCTTGACAACAGAACCTGTCATTGTTTGAAGAGCAGATTTCCACAGTGACCTGTACGCTTGGTGATCCAGGCTTCTGTGAGTAACAAAATGCGTTCCCATCCCTGCTGAATGACAGAATGCCAGTGATGAGGTAGCACTTAGTAAAGCTGACTCATTTCCTCATTTACAGATGAAAGGCATTGTCTGAGAAATGACAATCCCCCAGGTAAGTCATGATTCCTTCAGGAAATATGTGGCGAGTTTTTTCAAAGCAAAACTGACAGTAACACTATCTTGTCAGCGATGAGGTCTATGAAAAAGCAAATTACTTTACGAAATAATGTCAAACATGAAAAGTCAGGTCCATTTTTATCCTTAACCATTGCTGATTTCAGATGTTACTCATAAGAAAGAATTCCTGTGGCAGAATCAGGAGTAAAGATGATGGAAATTTTCCCATTAACTGAAATGTGGAATCAACATCAACTTCCTTTTTATTTTCTACCAGACATGTTTTGCTGGTGACATTACAGCTGTTACTCTGGACATCTGTGGGAGACATTTGTGTGGGAGGTGTGGGGTACCCCCTCCATATTGATGGACAGTTCAGGTTCACGGGGCTGGGGGATTTCCAGCCAAGTTGGGTGGACTTGAACTGACTCAAGAGGCCACTGGCATCTTGGGAAAGCAGGAGACCTCCTTCTCCTTGACTGGCTGTCTTCAGCTCTTTTATCTGTTTTACAATCAGCCTGCATTTACAAACACATTCCTCCAAGCCAGTTTGGACCATATTTATTTTTTAAAGTCCGAGAACTGAAAAACATTAGATCAACACAATCCTCTGAATATCACCCTAAGTTGTAGCTCATTTCTTAGACTAGATTTTGCGAGGACTTTTTTTTTTTTTGAGTATAAACTAATAAAGTATAAATTAAAGTGTAATTGATTTGCAATATTTCAGGTGTACTACAAATTGATTCAATTATACATCTGTCTATCTAGTCATCAGCTACTTTTTCCCATTCTTTTCCATTACAGCTTGTTACAAGATACTGAATCTAGTTCACTGCCCTATACAGGAGGTCCTCGTTGTTTACCTGTTCTGTATGTGCTAGTGTGTGTCTGTTAATCCCATGTGGACTTTGCAGAGGTGGAAACAGGCTCCTCTAACTAGGATTTCATTATTTTCACTCATTTATATTGTAATAACATGTAACCTGCCCTCTGTTGCCTCTCTCCCTACTTGGCATTCCTTCTTCTCAGTTCTCTTATAACTCTAACAGCTGTGCCATTAATTCTTTTTGTCATTGGGAAATCACGAATTATGAAACATTAAACTGAGTGCATTTAAAAATAACCTAGGCTTTCCTGTCGTTTGGGTAAGGCCACTGGCTTGTTTGGGGTTGCTAATGGGAATAAATGGCCACGTGTGATTACTTCTAGAGCCAGATTGTTTGCCTGGAGGAAAGAATTCATTGAACAGCCACAGACGACATTCCAGAACATCAGCCAACCACTTCCCAACAGGGTACCATTGGGTCATCACAAGGCCTGCCACCACCCCTGGCAGCGGGACTCCACATACCTGCCCATGGCAGAGGTCAGGTTGCAGGAGGTCAATACGAGCTCTCATGGCAAGAGCTTGTATTAGCGCTTCTTCACTCTGGTTTCTTGATAAAAGGCCATTGGAATTTTTTAGTCTCTGGAAATCCATGGGACTTTACTTTTTTTTTAGAAGGTATTTTCTATGCTGCAAAATGACTTCTTCGGGTGAACTTCAGTCTAAATATTACATTGCAGGATGGTGTGTGTGTGTTGGGGGGGGTAATTTCAAATACTTCAGGGCCCAGAAGGGATTTGTCACTTTGCATGTCTTTCCTTCCTTGTTGACAAGTCATGGCACTCTTACTCCCTATCTGGAATTTGAGACTCTGCCGAGGCAGTGCGTTGGTCCCCAGGGCAGTTAGTGCACCAGGTGGACGCCAAGCCTCCTCATCTCCCTCCCCCTCATCTGTTTCACAAACTGAACAACTCTGTTTTGATCTGCTCTCCTGTATTTCTCGTCGGAGCACAAGTACATAAATTATTTAGAAGAGACCGTCAAAGCCGAGCCTAGGAAGAGGTTGGTGCCTCCTTGCATGATCACTGAGCCAAGAAGCTGGGTTGGGGCTCAGGTGATATGCATGAGGTGCCGGTCGAGGTGGGTCCTCCTCGGGATTCTCTTGACTGAGAGCATTGTCCTGGAGCCCAGACACCGAGGTGCCTGTGTTTAGGGGTAGGGAGTCCCTTGGATAGCAAGAAGATCAAACCTGCTGCTGCTGCTAAGTCGCTTCAGTCGTGTCCGACTCTGTGCGACCCCATAGATGGCAGCCCACCAGGCTCCTTCGTCTCTGGGATTCTCCAGGCAAGCATATTGGAGTGGGTTGCCGTTTCCTTCTGCAGTGCATGAAAGTGAAAAATGAAAGTGAAGTCGCTCAGTCGTGTCTGACTCTTCGCGACCCCATGGGCTGCAGCCTACCAGGCTCCTCCGTCCATGGGGTTTCCCAGGCAAGAGTACTGGAGTGGGGTGCAATTGCCTTCTCCGGAAGATCAAACCAGTCCATCCTAAAGGAAATCAGTCCTGAATATTCATTGGAAGGACTGATGCTGAAGCTGAAGCTCCAATACTTTGGCCACCTGGTGTGAAGAGCTGACTCATTGGAAAAGACCCTGATGTTGAGAGAGATTGAAGGCGGGAGGAGAAGGGGATGACAGAGGATGAGATGGTTGGATGGCATCACCGATTGGATGGACATGAGTTTGAGCAAGCTCTGGGAGTTGGTGATGGACAAGGAAGCCTGGCACGCTGCCATTCATGGGGTTGCAAAGAGTCAGACACGACTGAGTGACTGAACAATGACCTCTATGCAGGTGGTGAAGTTTAAATGAGGTGACCAGAGAGGTTTTCTCATGTGATAGGGTTAGAGTTCTCAGGGTAAGAGAGCAGAGAACTTCGTTTCCCACCTCCCATTCTGTCTTTCTGTCTCTCTTCCCCCTGTGAATGAGGACACAGTAAGGAGGCAGCCGTCTGCAAGCCCAGAAGAGAGGGCTCACCAGCACTCAGCCGGCCCTCCAACTGCCAAAACCGTGAGAGACAAAGTCCTATTGTCTATGCCGTGTGGACTATAGGACTCAGCTAAGCCAGCCGAGCTGACAGGGACAAAGCCCCTTTGCCCACCTGGACACAGAGGGCCTCTCCCTCCGAGGGGCCAACCCTGCTCTCCCCACCTGCCTTCTGCTGGGCAGTGCTCCGGGCCTTCCACAGCATTTCTGCCTCCCACCTGGATTAGAAGCTCCACGCTCAGGACTCCAGTAACAGACCTTATCATGATTTGCACACTTCAGGTACTAGCCAAGTACATTTCTCACACTATAAAGTGTAATATTTGCTGATTGATTAACTAGTCTGAGAGATGATGAGCTAAATTGGACCTGGTATGTTGCAATAGTTTGTTTTTACTTTGGTTTCAGGATTGGCAAAGCAACATGGGGATAATTATGCACAAAATTTCTGTCTATTTGGCGATATGAATGTGCAGTTTCTTTTTCTCCTGGAACGATCCAGACAGAGAGGATTACCTCAGCCTTGCCCTTTAGCCTGCATGTGGACATAGAACGGGGCCCAGGCCACCAGAGTCGATGAAAACCTCACTTAATTGTCTTTGAACGAAGGCCATTTTATCAATTAAATTACAATTCCAGTAAATTATCTGATACTAGATCAGAGTGCCTTCATGCTGTTCTCTTCTTTATAATTATTTAATCTCTGTTTTGTAGAAAAGGGGGAAAATCCCTTGAACCAGAAATGATTCCTTTCTACTTTGTGTTCCCTTTTTCGCTCAGGGTGAAATAAACTAAACTCTTTACTCCAGGCCACTTGATTTAATATGGTGCAGGATTTTCAATTAATGACGATACCTTGGACTTGATCAGAAAGTCAAGCCATAAGAACTGAAGCTCCAAGGGATTAATACTTTTTAATTCTTTGTACAGAAAGACTATGTGTCAAAAAATAATCCCAAAGGATTTTTCATTCGCTTTTCTAACCTAAAACGACGCTCTGCTTAATTTAACGTGCTAAATGTACGTCACAGAATCATGAGTTACCTTTTCTATTTACCGATGCTGTCAGCTGCATCTCCACAAAGCACAGGTAAGAGAAGCAAAGACTTAATCATCTCAGTGGTTTTGGCCACAGTCTCCTCCTCCACAATACAGGGCAAAACAAACCATAGAGACAGTTGATGTTATAAAAGTTTTGCTCAGACTGTTGGATTGATTATTTAGATAATTGCTTTAAAAACTTCTGCCATGTCAGCTTCAAGCATCCTAGAACCATGAGAATAACCTAGAGGGCAGGGAGGAGGGGTCAGAAATGAGAGGAGGAAGCTGATCCTTGGAGATGTTAACTGTGAAGCTTCATTAGCTCTGAACTCTCCTCCTCGCTACTTATTTTTATGTGAGTTAAATATAGCCTCAATTGTAAATGCCTGTATTAATTGCACTCTCCGTAACTTGCAACTGAATGATATTCTAAATGCATCAAAACACAGAGTCATTTCAGAAGTAAACACTCAAGGAATCAATGTAGGTTTTTTGAGGAAGCGTCACAAAAAAATGTATCTTTTGGTCAAGGTCTTGAGTAGAGGGAAATATTTAATAATAATATTATCAATTGACATTTGTTGAGAGTTCCTTGGGTTCTGAGGGTGACAGTTTCAAAATTCATCCATACGTAACCTTATGAGCCAATTCTATCCTATCCTCAGTTACTTATGTGGACCCAGGATGAGAAAGAAATTGAGAAATTCCCCGATCTGTGGAGTATTGCCTCTCTTGTCGGCAGTGGATGGGGAGTTGATGCCAGAGTTGCCTTATTCCAGAGCAAATGCTTTTCTTCTTTGCACAGAGGCTGGCAGGCAAATTAACTGGATTTATACCCCAAGAAAACTCATTCTGAGGTTGATGGGACAGTTAATTGTTACGGCGGTCACAAGCCTACCATGACCTATGTTCTAAAAGGTCCTAAGTAAATGCATTAACAGAAAACTCTTTTAATGATTAAAAGACATAACTGACTGATCTAAAGCAAAAGAATAAAACCAGTTAACATGAATCTAGGGCTCCTATGTGCCGGACACTGTGCTTATGCATCTGGTACTCAGTTGACTTCTCCCAACAGCCATGTGAGGGGAAGTTCTTTTACTTTGCCCACTTCACTGATGATACAACCAGATACAGGGAAGTTATATCAACCTCCAATCACAGGACTGAAGGAAATGGTGGGTCAGGGATGGAAGCCAGGATGTTCAGTGCTATTCTGTCCCCTGAGCTCAAGTTCAATTTAGTTCAGTCGCTCAGTCGTGTCTGACTGTTTGCAACCCCATGGACTGCAGCACGCCAGGCTTCCCTGTCCATCACCAACTTCAGAGGTTACTCAAACTCATGTCCATCGAGTTGGTGATGCTATCCAATCATCTCATCCTCTGTCGTCCCCTTCTCCTGCCTTCAATCTTTCCCAGCATCAGGGTCTTTTCCAATGAGTCAGTTCTTTGCATCAGGTGGCCAAAGTATTGGAGTTTCAGCTTCAGCATCTGTCCTTACAATGAGTATTCAGGACTGATTTCCTTTAGGATGGACTGGTTGGATCTCCTTGCAGTCCAAGGGACTCTCAAGACTCTTCTCCAGCACCACAGTTCAAAAGCATCAATTCTTTCTTTGTAGTCCAACTCTCACATCCATACATGACTGCTGGAAAAACCATAACTTTGACCAGATGGACCTTTGTTGGCAAAATAATGTCTCTGCTTTTTAATATGCTATCTAGGCTGGTCATACCTTTTCTTCCAAGGAGCAAGTGTCTTTTAATTTCATGGGTGCAGTCACCATCTGCAGTGATTTTGGAGCCCCCCAAAATAGTCTATCACTGTTTCCATTGTTTCTCCATCTATTTGCCATGGAGTGATGGGACCAGATTCGATGATCTTAGTTTTCTGAATATTCAGTTTTAAGCCAACTTTTTCACTCTGCTCTTTCACTTTCATCAAGAGGGTCTTTAGTTCTTCACTTTCTGCCATAAGGTTGGTGTCATCTGGGTATCTGAGGCTCTTGATATTTCTCCTGGCAATCTTGATTCCAGCTTGTGCTTCATCCAGCCCAGCGTTTCTCATGATGTACTCTGCATATAAGTTAAATAAGCAGGGTGACAATATACAGCCTTGACATACTCGTTTTCCTATTTGGAACCAGTCTGTTGTTCCATGTCCAGTTCTAACTGTTGCTTCTAGACCTGCATACAGATTTCTCAGGAGACAGGTCAGGTAGTCTGGTATTCCCATCTTTTGAAGAATTTTCCACAATTTGTTGTGATCTGACAGTCAAAGGCTTTGGCATAGTCAATAAAACAGAAGTAGACGTTTTTCTGGAACTCTCTCCCTTATTCGATGATCCAACAGGTGCTGGAAATTTGATCTCTGGTTCCTCTGCCTTTTCTAAATCCAACTTGAACATCTTGAATTTCACCGTTCATGTACTAGTGAAGCCCAGCTTGGAGAATTTTGAGCATTACTTTGCTAGCATGTGAGATGAGCGCAGTTGTGCTATAGTTTGAGAATTCTTTGGCATTGCCTTTCTTTGGGATTGGAATGAAAACTGCCCTTTTCCAGTCTTGTGGCCACTGATGAGTTTTCCAAATTTGCTGACATATTGAGTGCAGCTTCCACAGCATCATCTTTTAGGATTTGAAGTTGCTCAGCTGGAATTCCATCACCTCCACTAGTTTTGTTTGTGGTGATGCTTCCTAAGGCCCACTTGACTTCACATTCCAAGATGTCTGGCTCTAGGTGAGTGATCACACTATTGTGATTATCTGGGTCATGAAGATCTTTTTGGTACAGTTCTTCTGTGTATTCTTGCCACCTCTTCTTAATATCTTTTGCTTTTGTTAGGTCCATGCCATTTCTGTCCTTTATTGTGCCCATCTTTGCATAAAATGTTCCCTTGGTATCTCTAATTTTCTCAAAGAGATCTCTAGTCTTTCCCATTCTATTGTTTTCCTTTATTTCTTTGCGTTGATCCCTGAGGAAGGCTTTCTTATCTCTCCTTGCTATTCTTTGGAACTCTGCATTCAAATGGGTATATCTTTCCTTTTCTCCTTTGCCTTTCACTTCTCTTCTTTTCAGAGCTATTTGTAAGGCCTCCTCAGACAACCATTTTGCCTTTTTGCATTTCTTTTTCTTGGGGATGGTCTTGATCTCTGCCTCCGGTCCAATGCCACAAACCTCTGTCCATAGTTCTTCAAGCAGTCTGTCTATCAGATTTAATCCCTTGAATGCATTTGTCACTTCCACTGTATGATCCATCCCTAAAAGAATTCTTGGTAATGATTTTTTCTTTTTGGGGTTTCATTGAACACGGAGAAGAAAAAGGTGATTATATCACTTAAGAAACCACCCATTTGTCATCCTGCACACTGATGAGAGCAAAGTTACACAGGTTAATTCATGAGGGTATTTGCCCAAGTTTTCCACTGTCATAAGCCATGGGGAAGGAAACAGTTGAGTTTAAAATTCTATTTTGATATGAACAGTCTGATGAGTGGTTTTGAACTTTACTCTGAGCATATAAAAGCCACAGAGTATTTTCTTTTTTACTTTTATTTGCGCAATCAAAACCGTCATCCAAAAAACCCAGCAATTCAGTGGATAATACAAATACCAGCTACAATTAATTGAATTAATGGAGTGATAGATTTGCCAAAGGCTAAATTTATAAGTCTTATGACAGCTTTTGCCTGAATCTTCAGACTTGTTAAGAAAATTCCAGAAAATTTGCAACCTGGGCCAGGGATGTCTTGCTTGCTCAAAACAGTTTGGAACTCTCTTGTGGGTGTTTTAGAGCGCCTTCAACCTTCAGGATTTGGGAATTAATGACCTTTGTTTGAAGCCCAGTATTTGCATGGTTCTTAGTGGTGGCTGGTGATTCACTGGGGGAATGTTGACTTCTAGCAAAAACAAACAAACAGAAGTTGAAGTGTTACTCTGAAGTCATTTTGTGTCCGAAATTCAATCCCAAAACCTTTCCAAAAGAGAGATTTCCTAATTCCTTTTCATTCTTCTTTTGAATTTGAAACTGTGTGACTCAGTGAAAAAATGAAGGTAAAAAGGAAGGAAGTGCATTGGGGTTCTGTATAGTTGGATTTCACACACACACACAAGCACAGAGGACTTCATGTCCGAGCAGGAGGAAACACGCTTGTGTATGCAGAAAGTCATGCTCACTTCCCTTTATTTTCGTTTTGCATCCCTCTGGTACTCATCCATACCCGCAGCTCCCACTTCTGTGGGCTGACAGAGCTGTGATCCTCAGCTGTCAGCATCTGTCTGAGCAGGAGCACTGCATCTGTCTGAGTGGGAGCACTGCCTCTGCCTGAGTGGGAGCACTGTGTATCCCGGAGGCAGCACAGCCGCAGCCTTCCCTGTGCACAAGTGTCTACCTCGGCTCTCCCTGCCTGCCTGGCTGTGTCTGTCCTAGGCCCGCTCTGCCCCCAGGCTTCCAGGCAAGGATTTCTGGTTTCTTCTTGCCCTTGACCCACATCTCGCTGACCCCTGTGGACAACTGGAGCCTGCCTTCTTGCAGATAGGAGAGGGACTGCTCTCATGTTCCTGAGGCTGTGAGCAGAGCCCTGGGTGATGACTCGGCACTTCTGCCACTTGTTCAGAAGGTCAGTGCATGGCCATTGGGTGACCCTCACTTTAGGACTGAGCATCCCCTCCAGCCTATTTTTTGCAACGTTTGCAGATGCTGTGTCCATCCTCATTAATGTCATTGGACAGTGGTCATTTCAACTTCAACCGACTCTTTGATTTTTTCACTTTTTGGGAAATACACTATTAATACAATTTGTCAGTATTCTCTGAGGAGCACTTATTATGCTGCAATTTTAGTATGTTTTACCAATTTAGTTGTCATAATGGGCTGCAAGTGCCTTGATTTTAAAATCTTATTTCCCAGGCCTTTTGAGAGCTGGCTATAACCTGAGATTATTTCCCTAATGGACTGTTTCTATAATGTACTTCTTAAAAGCCAAATGGTACTTCTCACTTCATTTTGCATATCCAGTGACATTTTTAGCTTGGTATTAATAATCCAACATTATAATAAAAATAATAATAGCAAGGATTTGAAAATCCATTACAAATCTCCTTAAACCCAGGTGAACTCATTAACTCTTAGATAAAATACATTGGATTAAAAAAAAAAAGACTTGATTTTATTCTGCCTCTCATGATGACTTTGAGTAGGAATAAGAAGTAGAAGTGAATTCTCCTGACTTCAGATCTGGTGTTGGTTTGCTAGAATGACCAATTAAGATAGGCTGTGAGATTTAAAAATGAAAACAGAGAAAGAAACAACTGTCTTCTCTTTGAGTCAAACAGATGAATGTGAAAGCAAAGGTCATGATTTCTGCTTTTGTCATTCTGAGTGAGGTGGGATGAGGGGAAACAAGAAAGATGCTTGATTAAGTCCAGCAAACTTACAAACCAAACATGTAGACAAGCTAGAATTTCCAACAACTAGAGCCTTATAAAAACAAGTTTTCTATCTTGCTTTTCAGCCTAAAATGTCAGCGTTTTGATCATGCTGAGGGCTCTGTGAGTGTGAGTTCAGTTATTTTCAGGCTTCACTTAGGTGTAATGGGCTGTGCTGTGCTTAGTTGCTCAGTCTTGTCTGACCATTGGTGACTCCACGGACTGTAGCCCATCAGGCTCCTCCATCCATGGGGTTCAGTTCAGTTCAGTCACTCAGTCGTGTCCGACTCTTTGCGACCCCATGAATTGCAGCACGCCAGGCCTCCCTGTCCATCACCAACTCCCGGAGTCCATGCAAACCCATGTCCATCGAGTCAGTGATGCCATCCAACCATCTCATCCTCTGTCGTCCCCTTCTCCTCTTGCCCCCAATCCTTCCCAGCATCAGGGTCTTTTCCAATGAGTCAACCCTTCGCATGAGGTGGCCAAAGTATTGGAGTTTCAGCTTCAATATCAGACCTTCCAATGAACACCCAGGATTGATCTCTTTTAGGATGGATTGATTGGATCTCCTTGCAGGCCAAGGGACTCTCAAGAGTCTTCTCCAACACCACAGTTCAAAAGCATCAATTTTGCGGCACTCAGCTTTCTTCACCGTCCAACTCTCACATCCATACATGACCACTGGAAAAACCATAGCCTTGACTAGATGGACTTTTGTTGGCAAAGTAATGTCTCTGCTTTTAAATATGCTATCTAGGTTGGCCATAACCTTCCTTCCAAGGAGTAAGCGTCTTTTAATTTCATGGCTGCAGTCACCATCAGCAGTGATTCTGGAGCCCAAAAAAATAAAGTCTGACACTGTTTCCACTGTTTCCCCATCTATTTTCCATGAAGTGATGGGACCAGATGCCATGATCTTAGTTTTCTGAACGTTGAGCTTTAAGCCAACTTTTTCACTCTCCTCTTTCACCTTCATCAAGAGGCTCTTTAGTTCTTCTTCACTTTCTGCCATAAGGGTGATGTCATCCGCATATCTGAGGTTATTGATATTTCTGCCGGCAATCTTGATTCCAGCTTGTGTTTCTTCCAGCCCAGCGTTTCTCATGATGTACTCTGCATATAAGTTAAATAAGCAGGGTGACAATATACAGCCTTGATGTACTCCTTTTCCTATTTGGAACCAGTCTGTTGTTCCATGTCCAGTTCTAACTGTTGCTTCCTGACCTGCATACAGGTTTCTCAAGAGACAGGTCAGATGGTCTGGTATTCCCATCTCTTTCAGAATTTTCCACAGTTTATTGTGATCCACACAGTCAAAGGCTTTGGCATAGTCAATAAAGCAGAAATAGATGTTTTCCTGGAACTCTCCTGCTTTTTCGATGATCCAGCGGATATTGGCAATTTGATCTCTGGTTCCTCTGCCTTTTCTAAAACCAGCTTGAACATCTGGAAGTTCACAGTTCATGTATTGCTGAAGCCTGGCTTGGAGAATTTTGAGCATTACTTTACTAGCATGTGAGATGAGTGCAATTGTGCGGTAGTTTGAGCATTTTTTGGCATTGCCTTTCTTTGGGATTGGAATGAAAACTGACCTTCTCCAGTCCTGTGGCCACTGTTGAGTTTTCCAAATTTGCTGGCATATCGAGTGCAGCACTTTCACAGCATCACCTTTGAGGATTTGAAATAGCTCAACTGGAATTCCATCACCTCCACTAGCTTTGTTCATAGTGATGCTTTCTAAGGCCCACTTGACTTCACATTCCAGGATGTCTGGCTCTAGGTGAGTGATCACACCATCGTGATTATCTGGGTCGTGAAGATCTTTTTTGTACAGTTCTTCTGTGTATTCTTACCACCTCTTCTTAATATCTTCTGCTTCTGTTAGGTCCATACCATTTCTGTCCTTTATCGAGTGTATCTTTGCATGAAATGTTCCTTTGGTATCTCTAATTTTCTTGAAGATTAAAGATTAAAGATACTAGTCTTTCCCAATCTGTTTTTTTCCTCTATTTCTTTGCACTGATCGCTGAGGAAGGCTTTCTCATCTCTCCTTGCTATTCTTTGTAACTCTACATTCAGAAGGGAATATCTTTCCTTTTCTCCTTTGCTTTTCGCTTCTCTTCTCTTCCCAACTATCTGTAAGGCCTCCTCAGACAGCCATTTTGCTTTTTTGCATTTCTTTTCCATGGGGATTTTCTTGATCCCTGTCTCCTGTACAATGTCACGAACCTCTGTCCATAGTTCATCAGGCACTCTATCAGGTCTAGTCCCTTAAAACTATTTGTCACTTCCACTGTATACTCATAAGGGATTTGATCTAGGTCATACCTGAATGGTCTGAACTGTGTCAAATTCCTGTGTTAAATCCTAACCCCACTGTCTGAGAATGTGACCCGATTTGGAGATAGGGTTGGGGGGGAGGTTAAGTTAATAAGGTCATGAGGAGGATCTTAATCCAACAAGACTGGGGTCCTTCTAAAAAGAGGAGATTAGGACAAGGACGTACACAGGGGGAGAAGGTCATGTGACAGCGCAGTCAGAGACCGGAGGATGTGTCTACAGGCCGAGGGATGGCAGAGGTTGCCATGACAGCACCTAGACCAGGAGGGAGACCTGGAATAGACTCTCCATGGAACCTTCAGAAGGAATCACCTGCTGACACCTGGACCCGGAGCTGCTCCAGAGCCATGAGACACTAGAAGTCAGTTGCTGATGCCACACGATGTGTGCTTCTTTGTTATGGCAGCCCCAGCAGACAAATACGCTGGACACCCAGAGAGTAAAAGCCATGTCCGACATAATCCATACCCTCAATCCACACCCATCAGGCGCTTATGGTGAAGGCCCTAGAGTAATTCAAACTAAATACTATCAGAAATCAGAGGACTGAGAGAAACAGAGACCGAAACCTCCAAAAAGTCCCACTGCTTAGAGTGAAAGAAAGAGGAAGGGTGCCAATGAATCTAGAGGAAGAACCCAAAGCCCATAGCTTGGGGGGTGGACGCTGGGAACAAAAGTCAAGGGACTTCCCCGGTGATCCAATGGTTAAGACTTCACCTTTCAATGCAGGAGGTGTGGGATCCATGCCTGGCTGGGAAGCTAAGATTCCGCATGCCTTGTGGCCAAAAAACCAAAACAGAAGCAACATTGTAACAAATTCAATAAAGACTTTAAAAATGATCTGCATCAAAAAAAAAAAAAAAAAAAAATCTTAAGAAAAGAAAGACCAAAAGCCAAGACCCCATCTCTTTTCTGACTAATAATGTCCTGTGTTCTCACTGGCCATCCAAGGAGACACAGCCTGGTGGAAATGACCCCCTGGTAAGTGAGAGTCTCAGGTGGTATCAGAGAGGAGAAGGTCATCACCAGGCTCAAAATTTCCAGCACGGTGTGTGTTTTTTTACTTACCATTTCAAGCAACAACAGAAAAGCAAAACTGCAAAATGTAATTTTGCTACTTCTATAATTGCTGTTAAAAGTCAACACACAGGACATGCCTATGGCAAGGTCCTTATTGCGTAGGAATGACTTTATCATTTAAAATCATTAAAGAAAAATTGGATTTTATACTTAAAGATGGAAACATTTCTTGCCATTTGTAGAGCTTATGAAACTCAACTTCATTTTCAATGTTCATTCACTAGTGAAAGTGAAAAGAAACTTTATTTAATAATTGACTCGGGTTGTCTTTAAATATAGCTTTGGCCTGTTTTGTGAGTGTTTTCTTTAATTTTCTATTAGGCATAACTGCATGCTCATATTTGCTATGACATATCATAATTGTACCTTCTTTTCAACAGCTCATGAAAACTCTACTTTTATGGTGCAGAATAAAACCCCATCATGATTTTACTTTCCTCTGAGGAAATTCCTGAAATATAAGTTTAAATATTAGAGACAGTGAGACAGAGGCAATCGCTTAAAACCATGGAAATTTGACTCATTCTGAAACTTCAAAATTGCAATGTGCTACTAAAAATAATTAGTCATCCCTACTGCCTGGCAAGATTTCTTCTTGGATATTCTATACTTGTGAAATGCACTGCAAGTAACTCACCCATCTTTCAACCCTTGGTTTGCTGCAAGCTATTGATCCCTGTGTTGACATTAACCACCTCCCAGTGCTTGCTTACACATCTCTCCCTGCACCAATCAGAACAGAGGAGGTTTATCTAGGCCATAAGTGCTTATTAACGATATCACTCATTGAATTAAAAATTAAAAGTGAGTAATTCTATGATGTGATTGCAGTAATTAAAGTACAAAATGAAAGGTTGATGTCACATTTAAAAATGAGCCTTGAAGTAGTTGGATAGAGAACTGATAAAAGAACAATCTGCTTACTTTGCGTGTAGAGCTCTTCAAATTAATAAAAACCAATGTACAGCTGTCTGTCTGAGACATCTTGTACTGTCTAGAAGGCCAACAACAAATTATTATTGTTTTTCTCCAATACATAGGTCACCATTTTGGTAATACACACTCAACCTCTCAAAACTTGTCTGCAGCACAGTAGAAATACAGGTTAGATACAAATGAAGGACAGACACTATTTCTCATGGTGCATACTGTGCTACTGCTCACCATTTGCCTCAGGAAAAAGTGACATTTTTTTCAGTTTCATTGAAATATAACTGACAAATAAAAATTGTGTGTATTTAAGGCACATGGCATGATGGTATGATTTACGTACAAATTGTGAAATGATTATATTTATTTTATCCTTAAAAAATAAGTAACCCATATGCATAAAGGAATATTGGAAAATACAGTATTGTATTACTGTAATATTATTGTAATAATATTATATTTTCAATTGTAATATTAGAAAATACAATATTAGAAAATACAGAACAGCAGGCCAGAAAAAATAATCAAATATACCTACTATCCTTTTTTCTGGGAAGAGGTTGTCAATATGCTGTGTACATATACACTATTATATGTGACATCTTTTACGTACCGTATATCCAAGGCCTTTTCTGTGTTTTGGAAGAACCTTGAAAAACATAATATTGAATGAGTGTGCATCACTCTATTAAGTGGTTATAATAGCACTTAACTAACAATTGCATTTTTATATTGCTTTTTCCTGTTCTTTAAACTGTAAAGAACAAAGCAGGGGTAAACACTGCTATGCCATCATTACCCACTCACCCCTCAAATCCATAGACTGAAGTCCTAACCAATATTGTGTCTGTGTTTGGAGTAAGGAAGTAATTTAGATCAAAAATGACAGAAATCCAAATTTTTAAAAAATTGTTTTTCTAGAGTTATAAAAAAAAATGCCAAGATACATAGGAGTGCTTGAACATGAACTTATATTCTCATAAGACTTGGGGAACAACAGTTTAGGAGTAAACACAGCTCTCAGCTCCAAAGGGATGGCTATGTCTGTCTCTGTCTCACCTTTCATGGTGGTGGCAAACCCATGAGATAATGAATCTCAGGACACCCCATGAGTCTTGGGTTTTTCTTGGTAAAAACAGACCGTGCACTTTTCACTTGCTTTTAATGGCTGAGCTTCAACTTCCTTCTCTTCTTGAAGTTGCGTCCCTTGTTTCATGGTCTTTGAGTTACCATCATTACCTTTTCAGTGAGATCAGTTTAGCCTCTCACCTTTATAACTGGGCAGACTCACGGAATCACTCCCAGGAAGTTGGCACCATTCTGCCTTTTGCTGTTTTTAGGACATTATATTGTTTTACTTTATATTAGATTGCTTCTATAATGGTATACACACTCATTCCACAGTGTGTGGGTATTTCCTGGTCACCTGGCTGTCTAGTTGATATCCGGGGAACTGCAAAGGTGAGTAAGACATAATCATTTCCTTCTAGTGGGACAGGATATAGGCGGGGAATGAGCTACAAGTCAAACAAGAATAATGTGCATTCCAATGTATGGTTTCAAACAGTCATATGTTTAGAAAAAAGTAATTTTCTTTTACTAGCCCAACTGAAAATTGTATTTGGTAAATACTATGTGCAAGTCTTTAAGAAAATTATTTTAGAATCTCCAAGTGTAATAAGTTAAACATGCTTTCTGTGATTTCCTTTCTTTTTAACATTTTTAGGAAAAGTAACTCGGTCTATAAAATGCTATCAAAGTGAAGTTGAATCAAAAACAGTTTTTAGTGAATTTTCTTATGAAGTATAAATAGGTTACAGAAAACAAAATTAAAAACATAAAGTTACGATTTTGTCAGTTAATATGAGAAACTAACGGATCGTGGAGGTCAAATGAAGCTTTTGAAAACTTAGCTTAAAAGTCCTACCCAGAAGACAAAAATAGAGAACTATGCTTCTTTTTCAAAGAAATATAATTCCTCCTCCCTCCACCTCCTCATTCTCTATTCTTTTTAGAATTCTTATGTTACGTTTACATAGTTCTCTTTTCAGTGTCATTATTTACAACACTGTCACTGTTTCCATAGTTATGCAGAACGTCTGTTTCCATAGCAACACTCTTGGTTTCCTAAACAAATAGTATCACAGTGTTAATCTTGTTTCACTGTTATTGTGCTATGTTATTAGATACAAAATTCAAAAAATAATTTAAGGAGGGTTTGAAGCTAGATGGGTTGGTTTTATTATTTAGTGCTTTTGATATTAAATTTCAATTTCATATTAAAATACATATTTGTTTGAAAAATAGTGGGAATTTTGCATAGCAAACATGATACCAATTTTATTCACCAGTTATAAAACACTATAATTTAATAAGGGAGTGTTTCAATATGTGAACAATATACAGGGAGAAGTTTACCCATCTTCAGATTAAAATGACTGTTTTTCAGTTGGCCTGGATAATTCAGCTTCCCTAAATCTCTAAAGTCATTTATAAGTCACCCACAGCAATACTTCCTTTTGCCATTTTTGCATTTTAAGTAATTTCTACCCATTTTTGCCTTTTTATTTTACAGCCCCACAGGAACAACTACGAAACAGACTTCAAGGGAAATTTATGGCTTCCGTTTTCTTTGATTGAAACCAAAAAGAAAAGTTAGTAGGTTTTGGATCTTTGCTTTTAAACTGGTTCATCATTACCCTTAACTTCTCCTCTAAGAAGCAAGTCATTTGGACTCTTTCAGAAATGGAACTGTGGCCTCCCCCCAGCTCCCAGCTTATCCAGTTTGCTTGAGTTGGGTGAATTATGTCTGCCTCCTCCGGGAGGGCCTCAGGATACTTGGAGGAGAAGGTGGCCCACCTGCAGGGTGGAGGAAAGGGGAAGATTGCTCTTATTTACCCAAAGTGAGGGAGCTGTATTAACAGTCCCATAGCACTGCCATGTCCTGTTAGATGTTTGTGAAAGGCCGCTGGGCTGTGCACGCCTGCATCTTAGTGCTCTGAGCTCTGCCTCAGTTTACATGGTGTTTCAGATACCTGCTCTTCACTCTCCTTTTGAATAGGTCTTCCTTGAAGAACACATTTAAATGAGCTCCCATCTCAATCTAAAAAGATTTTTTTTTAAATTAGGGTAGAGTTGCTTTACAGTATTGTGTTAGTTTCTGCTGTACAAGAAAGGGAATCAGCTCTAAGTATACCTATACCCCTCCCTCTGAGCCTCCCTCCTACTCTCACCCCACCCCACCCCTCCAGGTCATCACAGAGCCCTGAGCTGTGCTCCCTGAAACAGCAGCTTCTCACTAGATGTCTGTTTTACACGTGGCAGGGTACCTACGTCTAAATGTAAGTCCAGATACTATAAAACTTTTAGAGGAAAACAGAGGAAGAACGGTCTTTGACATGAATCGCAGCAAGATTTTTTTTGACCTTCCTCCTAGAATAATGAAAATAAAAACAAAAATAAACAAAAGGGACCTAATTAAGCCGTCTCAATTTTAGCAGGAAGGGCCCTGAGATAGGAGTATAATCTAGTCATTTGCAAAGTTGAGTTGGTTTGCTCCCTTGAGGGGAAAGGAGTCCATAATGACAGAGAAGTATCAGTCAATTCAGTTCTGTCCGACTCTCTAAGACCCCATGGACTGTAGCCCATCAGGTTTCTGTGTCCTTGGGGTTCTCCAGACAAGAATACTGGAGTGGGTTGCCATTCCCTTCTCCAGGAGATCTTCCTGACCCAAGGAGCAAACACAGGTGTCCGGCATTGCAGACAGACTCTTTACCATCTGAGCCACCAGGAAAGCCCCTAATAATGACAGAAGCTGATGTCAAACTCGGGACTCACTGCACCCTGGGTGGAGAGCTGGGAGTGGCCAGACTCCGAGCCAGCCCAACTCAGCTCCGACATCCAAGTTGCAGGATTTGAAGCCTGTGAGTTCAACTCCTCTGAGCCTCTGTTTCTTCACCTATAAAATCAGGAAAATAATACCCAGTGTGCAGCAATGTTGGGAGGTTGGAGATATAAACAAGCAACATGGTGACTAAGCTAAGAGGTGGTCATTGTGATTTACTGACATTTCCTCCTTTTTTTTTTGATAATTTGGAGTTTGGGGTCAGAAAGAGCATGATTCCCCTGTAGTGCTGCAAGGATATGTGTCTGTGGACATTCTGCCCTGATCAAGCTTCTTCAGGTTTCACTGGGCTGGCTCCTGCCTACTTGCAGCAAGCAGCTTTAATTCTTTGGTCCAGGGGAGGTTGGCGTTCAGACTTCCCAAAGATGCCTCATCATGTGGGTTCCCTCCACAGGCAGCAGCCTTGTGACGTGGAAAGCCCCTGAGAAGAGGTCCTTTGCTCCTCGCCACTCTTGAAGTGTAGTTTCACCAGTGTTTCTCAGCCTCTTGTGTACAAGCAATTACCCAGGACCTTGCTGAGACATGGATTTGGGTTCACAGGTCTGCATGGGGACTGCGTTTCCCTGTGGCTGACAAATTCTTGGGTAATGCCAAAGGCGCTGGTCCAGGGACCACCTTTTAATAAGAAGGAAATACACTCCCCAAATCAGAGTTTTTCTCAGATTTATTAAGACCCCAATTAGGGGCCAGTTCCTGTAACAGTGGGTGCCCCAACTACCTTGGTGTATTTGGGGTTCTTGTTCTAGTACAAGATCCAGACCACCCAGTTTCATTGAACTTGGCCTCTTTGTGGGTTTGATCCTTGGGTCAGGAAGATCCCCTGGAGGAATGCATAGTGACCCACTCCAATATTCTTGCTTGGAGAATCCCATGGACAGAGGAGCCTGGCAGGCTACAGCCTGTAGAGTCACAAAGAGTCTGACATGACTGAAGTGATGTAGCACACACATAGCACATGACTTCTTTGTGAGATAGAGAGACTAGGCTGGCTGAAATCTCTTGGGTCCATTTCAAAGACCAAATGCGGTACTCCTCCTCCTTCTGGATGCAGGACAAATCTGGATAGATGCAGAACTGCATCTATTCAAATCAGCTGATTTGACTCTCCTATGATTGAGGGCAGGAGGAGAAGGGGGAGACAGAGGATGAGGATGGATGGCATCACTGACTCAATGGACATGAGTTTGAGCAAACTCCGGAAGATAATGAAGGACAAGGAAGCCTGTTGTGCTGCAGTCCATGGGTTCGCAAAGAGTCGGACACAACTTAGCGACTGAACAGCAATGAGTCCAAGGATCAAAATGATTCAGTTGTATCAGGGAAAATGTGTAACGGAATTTGAATTAATCATCAGAAATAGTTTAATATGCCAACCAGAAGTTCAGTAACTCATCTACAAACAAGTAGAGATTCTGGCCGTATATCATAATTATCAAAAAATACAATATACTGAATGTTTTGAAATTCTCTAAGGAAGTATGTTTTCATTTCCTTTTGTTATGTAGACAGTATAACAAATCCAGTTAGATTTTCTCAGATGAAATTGTGCTTGGTTTTCTGTTCTCTTGTACTTCTGAAACTTGTTGGTGTTTTAATTGTTATATCTTAATAGCAGTGTTTCTTTCATGGAAACCTTTGAATGGCAACTTGCTCTTTTCTGAGATATTTAAAAGGAAATTATATTTGAATGGTCTAAAAAAGAATCCAGGGCTTTCTAGGGGATTTTGTCACTTGGGTTTTCTTTACTTATGATCTCATTGTCGAGGATTGTATAAGCTTCCAAGAATCAAAGGGATAACGGTTTCTAATAAGTCCATGCAAACATAGGATTATTTTCATTTTTATTTGTATTAAATACATTCACTCCACTGGCACCAACCTCATAGTGAATCATGATGAGTCTACTTGCCCTCCTCAAAAATAGCAATAGAATTATAACAAGATCAGTTTTCTTTGGAAAATGAGGCAGCCAGTTTTCCAATAGTGCTTGCTTGCCATGGAAAATTCCTCGACTGTCAATGATAAACTAGTATGTAAAAAATGTAGGTGACAATGGTGTCATCCTCACATGGTGAGGGGCATGTAAGCTTACAATGGTTAAGGTCTTAGAGTAGCACGTGGCATGTGACAATGTTCAATAAGTATTACGTAGTGATATTACTCCTGACTCTTATCTCATTGTATATAATAAACAACACTGAAGTAGCATAAGCTCTCCCCAGTTTCTTATGCATGTGTTGTTATATGTATATATAGATATGCCCTTTTAAAATGATGGTTTCAAATGCTGTAGAAAAATCTGACAATCCAGTAGAAGGAAGTAATGCAAATATTCTCTGAAAGTCCATAATGACTATAATTTGAATGTTCAATTCAAACAGATAACCATTCTCATGATTCTCTGTTAATAGAGTGTTGTTATAGATGATCATGATTTAGAAAGAAACTGTTTTCCAAATAAAAAAGTGTGGAGAAAAAAAAAACAAAAACCCAAGCCTATGAAACACAGGTGTAAGCAAATGTATTTATTTCCATGAGAAATGCATCTGTTTTTCTACTGGCTTTATTAATTAAAATTAAACATTCATCTTGTCCTAGTGCATCTCTGGTTGTGCTATAAAGCACTAACACTGAACTGGTGTTTGCACAGAACAAAGAAAAAGGGAAACTTAGCAAATAGTTGGTTTAGTGAAGTCAATCCCCCATTCCAAATCACCAGGCCCACACATTCAGTCGGGTGGATAGTTCTCACTTGCCGAGACCATGAAGCTGTTCTTCTATGTCTGTTTTGTGCAAACGTGAAGAGGGACGCACAAGGAAACTCTCCATGATTTTGTGGGGCTTTTCTGCAGTTTATTTATGCAAGGTGAAGATCAGAAGATTTTCCCTGTATATGAACACTTCAAGGTGGTTATGGTTTGCCAAAGATGCCCCAAAGCCATGTCAGAATAATCTGGGGATGACTCACCAACAACAGACAGGAGTAGCATCCGAGGAATATGATTAAGGACTCAATGGTCTTATACCTTGGGTTCAGACTCCAGCTCAACCCTTGCTGAACTGCTTGACTTTGAGAGACTCGCTCACCTCTGTGCCTTGCATGACGTGGTCATCTTGGCAACAGGGATCTCGGTACCTGATGGCAAAGGCCATTGTGGGAAGGAGCAAGATCACATACATGGGGTGACTAGAGCACTGCCTTCTGCCCAGTGACCAAGAAGTGCTAGCGGTGATTAGAAAGTGAATAATGTTTCCTGTAACTGCCATGGAGACCATTAGTCATACAGTGCACTTTTATGAGTTGCTTCCCATTTGGCTAAAGCTGATTATAAACTTTTTACACTTTGAATCGGTAATCTTGGCAAACATGTAGCTGCTCTGAAGCTTCTAAGTCAGGTTAAGATCTCAGATTCTTGAAGGAGCTTAGTAATGGGTCAGGTACTAGCAGAAAGGGCTGGGAAGACCAGGACTTTTAGATAATTGCAGGTATTTTGGGTATGAAATAATTCTTAAACTCTGGGTTTAACTTTGTCAACATAACCTCAGTAGCAACCACGTGACCAACTGTTTTCATCAGCTCTGGCTGCCATAACAGAATATCCACAGAATAGGTGGCTTAAATGACAAGTTTATTTTCTTATTGTTCTGGAGGCTGCAAGTTCAAGGTGAAGGTGCTGGCAGATTCAGTATCTGGTGAGGACCCCTTCCTCCCTTGTGGATGGCTGTCTTCTCTCTGCATACTCAAGTGACCTTTGATTTAGGATTGTCTTGCAAAGAAATCGCTGATATTTCTTAATAAAAATTGCTGAAATTTTGAAATGCAGTTCTAATAGGCATGCAAATCAGATAAAGATCAGAGGTTATTCTAATTCGGGGAAATTCCAGATGCAGGCACACGTCAGAGATATTTTGGGCTCAGTGCCAGACCGCTGAAATAAAGCAAATATCACAATAAAGCAAGCCACAAAGTTTTCTGGTTTCCAAGTGCATGTAAAACTCACGGTTATACTATGCTATCATTGATTAAGTGTGCAACAGCATTATGCCTGAAAAAAACAATGTACGGACCTTAAAAGTACTCTTGCTAAAGATGCCAAAACAATTGCAATAGTAACATCAAAGGTCACTGATCACAAATCACTGTAGCAAATATAATAATTATGGAAAACATGGCAGTAGTGCGAGAGTTACCAAAATGTGACCCAGAGACAGGAAATAAGCAGCTACTGTTGGAAAAAATGGCACCAATAGACTTGCACACAGGGTTGCCACATACCTCCAGTTTGCAAAATGCTTGGGTCTACAAAGCACAGTAAAGGAAGTACACTAAACAAGGTGTGCCTGGCTTGGATAATACACACTGGGAGGGGTTGGGGTGCTGTTTCTGACCATTGATAAAGTTGTTTCCAAGGCTGCTTGGAGCAGAAGCTATGGAATCACATGGCACTGGTGATGGGAGTGACTGAGAGTTTATGACCATGACAAAGGTAAGCTGCTCAGCTTTAGGGAGGAGACAGATAAGGGAGTAACAGGAACACGTAGCAGGTGCAGTGCAGTCTCTATCTCCGAGATGACACTGGTTCTGACTTAAAGGAAAGGATACAGGAGAAGCCAAAGAGGAAGGAGAGGAGGCTGAAGTCCTGGGAAAGCTGTTCAAAGACGGCAAAGGGAGATCTCCGTAGGAAAGCACAGAGTGACATTGAGGGAAGAGACTGAGGAATGATGCTTAAAGACGTGTAGATACAGATCGATGAAGTTACAGTAGTGGGTGAGTGAGTGAGTAAAAAAAAGAAATCACAAGGAAACCCCAGTCTCCGGCGGTTATAGTCTTCACCACTCACAACAGATCACATGTGAGCTAGGTTTTCACGCTAAGAACCTTGAGTGTCCTGGACTTAGAAACATGATCATTTTATATGGAGGACCACAGAAATCTTAAAAACAAGGATTTCTTACCCTCTAGCTCTCTTTCAAGATCACATGGCCCAACTTACCAAGTCATCTTTATTAAAGAGTATTTGCAGTTGCACGGTCTGGATCATACAAGGTCTTTTATTTCTAGATTATACAACTGCTTTAGGTTTTTAAGGGTCAGGAAACACTTCCTCCCACCCACGCAGACTCAGCACATGCTGGCCCTGTGACTCTGAAGGATGTGCCCTTGCTCCCAGGCTGGGCCCTGCTGCCCCCAGCAGTGGTGCGTTTCATTCTCTGGAAGATCTCTGAGGACTTGCATTGGGGTCAGGTGCAGCTCAGGGTCAGTCCTTACTCCTGACTGTCCCCATCCTCACTCTCCCCTATCCTGTCTTATAGTGTGAATGTTGACACGGGTGGTCCCTCGCTCTCTGCCTCCTGTCCTGGGTCTCATCTTGTCCACGTTGTCGGAGGCAGGGCACTCAGGCACTCATGTCCTGTGTTTCCTACAGGCCTGAGTCCTTCTGGGGCAGCAACCCCCTGTTTGGGATGATCACGCCCCACCCTGCCCCCTAAGAGCAGAGCCTTTCTTCTCCACCCAGGCTGACACTGAACTTGACTCGTTTAGCATGAAGCTTCCTTGGTGAAGAGGAAGTGTGAGCTCAGCTTTGTTGCAGGAGAGAAGGAAGAGATGGCGACCTGGTGGGAGACTGTGCTTCTGGGTCACCTGGATGCCTCTCCCACCCCCAAGCAATGGTCCTGTCTTTGGTAGCTTGTGTTAGAGATGGATGCTTAACTGTTTTCCTTCTTTTAAACATCACCTCTTTGAGGAGAAGTCTTCTTCAGTTCAATTTAGTCACTCAGTCGTGTCCAACTCTCTGTGACCCCATGGACTGCAGCACGCCAGGCCTCCCTGTCCATTGCCAACTCCTGGAGTTTACTCAAACTCGCGTCCATTGAGTGGGTGATGTCATCCAACCATCTCATCCTCTGTCATCCCCTTCTCCTCCCGCCTTCAATCTTTCCCAGCATCAGGGTCTTTTCAAATGAGTCAGTCTTATTAGGCATTCTCTTTTTTCCTGAAATACTTGCTGATTGTTTTCTTTTATATTTATCTCACGATTGTTTTCTTTTATATTTATCTCACATAATTCAGTGTTGGTATTTTTCTAAAATGATAGTTCCTCTCACTTTGCAGAAATTTCCAGGAGCTCAGATTCCTTTCTCTTACTGATTAGGTAGGTGACCTTTTAAGCTGCCTCTCCTCTGGAGACAGGGGGTCATGTTCTGAACTGCTTTGAAAGCAAGAAACTTCCAGAGATCTAGAAAAAGGATTTGACCTCAGAGTCTAAATGGTTAATGGAAGTTCTTTGTAGATGAGGTAATGTTTTGGTTAAGGTGAAAGGAACTGGACTCTATTATCCTAACTATTCTTGCTATGGAGGTTTTAACCAAACCGAAGTTCATGTTGGCTAAAGAGGAACCCTGATGACAGGCAGAGATACTGATGTGGCCTTCAAGGAGGCATTTTCTGACCTTCCTAGGGATTTCTCCCCTCCCCAGGATTCACAAGGACTTTCCCTTGTCTCTCTAGCTCTCGCTGTGGGTTTTCCTATCACTAATTGTGCTCGCAGAAGGGTAATGATTTCTGAAGTCCTTTCTTTCAAACCCCTGCTTTCAGATCAGCATCTGGGAGCGCTGATAAACAAGTCAGTTATTATCGACGTCACAGGGAACTCCAAGCCATGGGTGAACTGTGCAGAGCTTGAAACCCAAGACGGAGACAGGGTGATTAAAGCTGTAAGCAGGGCTAGCTCCTGCTAGTGATGAATTCCAGCAGCAAATGAGGAGTAAGAAGAGATGATGAAAGTTCCTCCTTGAGCCACATAACTAGGGGAATAAAAGGACTTGTTTTCCACCAGTTAATGAACAATTGTCCCTGTAGGGGTAGGAGGTACAGGCCCCAGTCTGCTTATCAGTAAATTCCATGAAGCCTTACCTCATGCTGGGGGCGTCCTGTCCTGTCCTGGTTCAGCCAGACAGACTGTGAAATGCTTTTTTTTTTTTTTTATTAATTAAAACTTTTAAATTTTCTATTGGAGAATGGTTGATTTACTAAAATACCTTCTGCTGCAGACTGAGTAGGGCTTCTTACCAGATAACTATCACATGCTCAAAGGGATTTGCTGTGTTTCTCATGTAATTCTATCCATCATCTCAAATTTCTAGACTTTTCCTGAGGCTCCTGTGAATTCAAGGCAGGTGGGGAAAGTAGTAGATTAGAAGAAATCCACCCTTCTCTCCAAGGAGAATTCCCTGGCAACATTGAGCCTCGCATGCCAATGTCTGGGGTCAGTGATGACCATGGCAGTTCAGTGTTGGGAGGGATGAACCTCAGAGCCCGAGGTGGCTCCAGGCACAAATATGTGTCTTCAAACTTCCCTGCCTGCCTCCTTCTCTTGACACTATGAATTCATTTATTCCTCAAATATGCTTGATCAATGGTCACTACGGAAATGAAAATCATCGTTCTTGACTTCGGGGCCAGTTCTCAAGGAATTAAGCAGCTACTTACACGTTACTTACACGGGATTCCCTGGTGGCTCAGATGGTAAAGCATCTACCTGCAATGTGGGAGACCTGGGTTCGATCCCTGGGTTGGGAAGATCCCACAGTGAAGGAAATGGCAACCCACTCCAGTACTCCTGCTGAGAAAATTCCATGGATGGAGGAGTCTGGTGGGCTACAGTCCATGGGGTCACAAAGAGTTGGACAGATTGAGTGATTTCACTTTTCTTTTTACACACAGTCAGAGGGCTCGCCTGGGGTGGGGTTGGGGGGAAGGGTCCCTGTGGGCAAGATCATGACCAGCCAGCTTTGGTCTCTGTGCTTATCTTCGCACCTGGCACATTGACCTCTGTAAATAAGTGTGAATTAAATAAGGAATGAATTGTAGCTCCAAAATAGGGAGCTGTTTTCCAGGGTGCTTATCTCCTGGCGTGGTTACCCTGATTTGGGACCAAAGGTACTGAAATCTGCTTAGTGTACACCAGGATGTTGACAAACTGAGCTGCACGGCCGTCAGCAATTTTATGGATGGACCAAGGGTTGGAGTCTAGGAAAATGTGGGTGGAAAAAATATTGTTGCTGTTTAGTCACTAAGTCATGTCAGAGTCTTTTGTGACCCCATGGACGGTAGCCTGCCAGGCTCCTCCATCCATGGAATTTTCTAGGCAAGAATACAGGAGTGAGTTGCCATTTCCTTCTCTTGGGCTTCCCTGGTGGCTTAGATGGTAAAGAGTCTGCCTGCAGTGCGGGAGACCCGGGTTCGATCTCTGGGTCAGGAAGATCCCCTGGAGAAGGAAATGACAACCCACTCCAGTATTCTTGCCTGGAGAATCCCATGGACAGAGGATCCTGGCAGGCTACAGTCCATGGTAGTCGTAAAGAGTCAGACACGACTGAGTGACTTCACTTTCTCTAGGAGATCTTCCTGACCCAGGGATTGAACCCAAGTCTTCTGCACTGACAGATGGATTCTTTACCGCTGAGCCACCAGGGGAGCCCAGAAAAAATATAGATGGACATAAATTTCCCTCAATTATATGTTTCCATTAACTTTTGCAATTGTCAATCTATATTTGGAATCTGAAATACTGAGTTTCTTTTGATAATCAGAAGTAAATATCCAAATTTCCTTTGTACTGCCGCATCCATAGCAGATCTCATTAAAACTGTGTAAGAAGAAAATTACCACCTGACTAGTATTCTCAACTGACTCGATTATTTTGATTTAATCAAAATGGATTTTTTTTAGCATGATATCAAAAACGCCCCCCAAAAGTCTGCAACTAATAAAAAGTTGGAAATAACAGCTCTGATTATTGAACCACCTCTCCCACCCCTAGTGCACACATAACACACACACCCCTGTCCTATGTTCAATTTTCAAATAAAACAGGTTGATGCATTCAATTTTCTGTAACTTTATTCAGCTCTGGATTGCAGGCTTGTTTGGTTGCTATAGTGTGAGGAATACAGATTCTCATTAAACAGGCTAATAAGGATCTCTTTCCAGGATCAAAGAGTGTCTTTGTTTCTTAGAGGTTTTTTTTCTCTAATATGGTGATGTTTATTTTTGTACACATTATCCTTTTTGTTTGTTATCTAAGGTGCCATAAAAATGTTGCTGTCAAAACTTCGTCACTGAGTCAAGCCCGTTTGGCCTCAAGTTTCTCCGGAGAAGTCTGTTCTGAAGGGCCAGGTACTCTTACCTGGGCTCAGCTGGTCAGGCTGGGGTGAGCTTCACCTCCCTACCACGTGGTCCCCACCCCCGGGGCATTTGCCAGCCCCACCTCTCCTGTTATGAAGGGCTCTCTGGCCAGAGGGGGCTCTTTTGGTTTCATCTTCAGACACCTACGCTGACCTCAGGAATGTTTGGCAGGAGGGAAAAAAAATAAGGTCAGTTTCACTTGAGGACGGATGATCTCAGCGGTCATTTCCCACCAATGACCTGGCCATGACTCAGCTTTCACTCTTCTTATGACTGCCGTCCTTGAAAACATCCACATTCCACATTAGCCAAATAGTGAGTTTTAGTGAATCTTGACATCAACAAGGACGTACCCAGCCTCCAAGCCCTCCTCTCTCTGCCTCTTGTCTTTTCCCTTCAAAGGGAGAAACAGGCAAGGAGACCCAAAGTTACCTGTTTCCTGGGTCCAGTTTGACCTACATGGTGCTTTTAGGGGGAAGAATATGAGCGTACATTAAAAAAATGGGAAGCTTTTATTTACACACCTAGATTCCCATCTCCTGCTGGAGATGATGGAAGCCTAGCCAGGTAAGAGCCACTTTTCTCTGATACCACAACTGGCCAGAGATGAGTATCACTGCCTTTTTCTAGAGGAACCGCTCTCCTCATTTTCCCACAGTCTCCAGCATTCCCTACAGTTGCCCCCTACTGAGGCCAAGTGCTTCCCGCCCATCATTATTGTACTTCCTGCCCATCATTATTGTACTTCCGTGTCTGTTTTTCTTATTCTCAGCCTGCATTTCTCTCTATGTGACTTTTTTGGACCATGTAGGCATTTGGATTTACACTCTTTACTCCACATAGCATTTTATTCCTGACATCTTAACCTTGGGGGTTTTGGCAATAATCCAATCAGAATGCTAATAGTGCATTATTAGTAGCATATTTGGAGAAGGAAATGGCAACCCACTCCAGTGTTCTTGCCTGGAGAATCCCAGGGACGGGGGAGCCTGGTGGGCTTCCATCTATGGGGTCGCACAGAGTCGGACACGACTGAAGCGACTTAGCAGTAGCAGTAGCAGTAGCAGCAGTAGCATATTATGACACTGTAATATCACATTCACTTCCCTCACCCCATCATCATCATGTGGGATTTCTTTCTGTCTTTCCAGCAACAAGGCGGTGTTGCTTCTCACCTGACAGAGGCTTGTGTTCACAAATGTCATTCTGCCAAGGTCTAGCAGGTGACACTTAACATGGGACTTTTCTGCACTTTTCATGTGTATGAACTCTCTTGAATCTCAGGCCAGCTCTAAAAGGGACATTTTATCATCTATCCTTTATAGATGGGAGACTCACGGGTGCTAAGAGCTTACCTGAGACCACAAGTTTGGTCAGTGGTGGAGCCCAGAGGCAGGCCAGGGCTCCAACCTTCCAATTTACAGCACCCCTCTCCCCATCTTGCAAAAAATTTTTTTTTCTTTTTTAAAGAGGTTTTTAAAAAATTTGTTTAATGTGGACCATTTTCTAAATTTTCTTTGAATATGTTACAATATTATTTCTGTTTTATGTTTCAGTTTTTTGGCCATGAGGCACATGGAATCCAAGCTCCCAAACCAGGGATTGAATCCACATTCCCTGCAGCTGAAGGTGAAGTCTTAACCACTGGACCACCAGGGAAGTCCTGTCTCTCAAGGTTTTTAAAAGGATTTTTCTAGAATAGGATATATACATATATGGATGGGTTTTGAATATTAAAAAAAAAACATTTTGCAAAAGTCATTTGCATTGAAGGAGAAAATTGATTTGTGTGCTCCCCTCCTCCCCATGTGTGACCTGATTCATTTCAGGACAATGGTTTAGAGCCGAATCACAGACATGGTGTAGCTTCATCTGTGCTTACACATATCTTTCTGAAAACTGAATCCATACACACCAAGTATCCTACAGAAGAGAATAGGCCATCCATCTGAACTCTCTTTTTGGCCTCTGTCTCAATTTTTCTAAGAGAAATAATGCTCTTGTGAGGGACCTTTCTTGCCCTGAAAATATTGGGATTCAATCAATCTTCTCTTCTAATTGAGCTCTCAGCATCTGAAAGTATTTCCACTTCAGGGATCAACCCCTTACTTTGTCTGACTGTCTCCTTTAAAAGGGCTGAGAGCCCAGTCTCCAGCCTCCACCTACTGGCTTTCGGGGTTGAACTGAAAGTGAAAGTCACTCAGTCGTGTCCGACTCTTTGCGACCTCATGGACTATACAGTCCATGGAATTCTCCAGGCCAGAATACTGGAGTGGGTAGCCTTTCCCTTCTCCAGGGGATCTTCCCAACCCAGGGATCAAATGCAGGTCTCCCGCATTGCAGGTGGATTCTTTACCAGCTGAGCCACAAGCTTATCATCCCTTAAAGTTCAGATTGCATAAGGAATGACCATAAAACGATTTGAAGTCATAGGGAAGACTGAGCTGTACATCGTTTACATATATTCAGATCTAGACTAAATGTGAAGATATTCACTAGTGGTGACTGATTACAATGGCAGAGAATTAGACAGAAACAGTATTTTTGTTAAAAGAAAAAAATGGCCTGTTGACTCTTGTTCACCATTGAAATTATTCTCAGAGTTGTCAGTTAGGACAAAAAATTCTAAAAGGGAAATATAAGTGACAGAACTGGCTGCTGCCACCAGCTTCTAAAGACGAGTGGACATGAAATGAAATGGCCTGAGACAGTGGCCAGGGGCTGCTTGTCAGTTGTTGTTCAACCCTCTCAGCACTAACCCCTCCATCTGCACTGTGACCCATTTCTTTATTGTGTGTTTCATCTCACTTCTTATCTTCATGTCATGCATTCTCTATTTTTCTCTCTGCTGTTTTCCCTACTTTTGGGCCTAATCGAAGTAAGAGACAGTGAATGGCTTTGCTCACCCATCCCCCAGGTAGAAAGGTAGCCTAGTGGCCAAGTTGACAGTGAACTGCAATGACTCTCACAGATTAAGTACATCTGGCTCCAGAGTGGACTCAACGAATCAAAAAAGTGACCCGGGGCAAGTTACCCAATACACATGTATTTTAATGAACGCTAACTGAATGCGATCAGTCCTCCTCTACGGTTCCCAGTTATTGTCTGCTTCTTCCCCATGCATGGCATTCTTCGATGCCTTTTGTCTTACTTTGCTAGCACTGGCTCAGATGTCTTACTTTTGACCTTTTGACGAGCTGGCCCAGGGCTGTTACCAGCCCCACCTCTGTCTGCCCCTCCAGGCCTTGGGTCCAAGTGGCTTTGCTGCACTTGGTTCTCCAGGCACTTACTCTGACTGAGTGCTATCCATGTGGCCCTCCCTGTCAGCCTGGCTGGAGCCTGACCCCTCAAGGAGCCTGTCCTGCTTTGTTTCCATCTGCTGGAATCTACTGCCTGACCCAGAGGAAGGCACAAAGGATGAAAAACTGGGTGAATCAGGGAACCAGTGAAGTATATGTATTTGCTTTAAACCATCAGTAATGCACCTTTGGAAAGTGTTGGAGGCACGACACTTTCAAAACTGCTGAGACGCTATGTAAAATCCTATTCTGATGACTTCGTGGCAGTTTGCTGGATTATCCATAGGTTTTAAAAGGTGTTGCGAGGGTCTAGAATTTTAATGGAGAGCTTGGTGGCATTTCTCTAGCCTTTTTCATCTCCAGGCAGCAAAATCCATTGTTGTAATTTAAATTTTTCCTGTGTTTCATGAGAGGCAACCTGTGCCCAGGTGGACTTTCCACGAAGCTGAAGAGGTTTCCGGCCCCATGTGAGCTCACGGGGGTGTGTGTTGCGAACGTTTCCAGAAGGGGCGTCACCACACGGGTTTAGACGCTGACCCTCCCCGCCCCTGCCCCGGGCTCTCCAGGCTGCATCTCTGCTGTGTCAGGAACTTCTGAGACCTGGCTGAGGGGAAGTTAGGTGGGGAATATGCCATTTTAAGAGCCACTTGAGAAGCCATTTGAGAACGTTTCAATCAAATTGGAAATTCCAGACTTCTGAATTTGAAGGGTACCTTCATTTAAAGGTTGGTCTTCCCAGGTGGCGCTAGTGGTAAAGACCTCACCTACTAATGCAGCAGATGCAAGAGACATGGGTTTTAATCCCTGGGTCGGGAAGATCCTCTGGAGGAGAGCACAGTAACCCTCTCCAGTATTCTTGCCTGGAGAATCCCATGGACAGAGAAGCCAGGTGGGCTACAGACTATGGGCCCACAAAGATTCAGATAGGACTGAGCACAGCACAACACATTATTTAAAGGATATCTTTAAACTCATTTACAAAAAAACTGAGAGGGAAAATTCAGACAACAGTCAACAGAACATGAACCAAGAACACTCAGTAACAAGCAGTAATGTCAACAGAAATCATTCTCAAATTGAGAAGTAAGATGTATAAAAATTTTTCACGTCAGACTGAAAGCAGTCATTCACTAAAAGGAAGAGGTAAGCTTCTAATAGAAGCAGTGAGTATTGTGTACAATTAATTATTCTGTAAGAAAACATAAAATGCCCTGAAGTTTTTACAGATTATAGGTTAAAGATGTTGATAGAGGTTCTCCAGAATTTGACAAGAAATGTAAATTATTTACCTGACATTAACAATTAGGAGTTGTGAAGCTGAAAAGAACTTTTCTAAGCTAAGGCTGATTAAAAAACAACAGCAGCAACAACTAGTTTTGATGACTCTTGCTAGAGGGAAGACAAGATTATTTTCCTACCATCTCCAGAAAATTATATTATAAAATTATTGCCATGGAGATGCAATTCGAGAAGAGATAAGTAAAACAAAAAATCTGATAGAGTGATGTTAGAGTCATCAGGTCATTAATGAGTCAAACATAATGGATTCTTCTGGAATTTGTGAAGTTTGTGGTATTCCTCAGCTTTGTAACATTTATAATCTGTTTTGATTTCTCTTTCCCAGTTGTTGTTCTCTCACTCAGTCGCGTTCAACTCTTTTCAACCCCATGGACTGCAACATACCAGGCTCCTCTGTCCTTCACTACCTCCCAGAGCTTGCTCAAACTCATGTCCATTGAGTTGACGATGCCATCCAACTATCTCAACCTCTGTCATCCCCTTCTCCTCCTGCCCTCAGTGTTTCCCAACATCAGGGTCTTTTCCAATGAGTTGGTTCTTTACATCAGGTGGCCAAAGTATTGAAGCATCAGTTTCAGCATCAGTCCTTCCAATGAATATTCAGGACTGATTTCCTTTAGGATTGACTGGTTTGATCTCCTTGTAGTCCAAGCGACCCTCAAGAGTCTTCTCCAGCACCACAATTAGAAAGCACCAGCTCTTCGGCACTCAGCTTTCTTTATGGTCCAGCTCTCACATTCACTCCTGACTTCTGGAAAAGCCATAACTTTGACTAGATAGACCTTTGTCAGCAAAGTGATGTCTGTGCTTTTTAATACACTGTCTAGATTTGTCATAGCTTTTCTTCCAAGGAGCTAGTGTCTTTCAATTTCATGGCTATAGTCACTATCTGCAGTGATTTTGGAGCCTAAGAAAATAAAATCTGTCACTTTCTCCCCATCTATTTGCCATGGAATGGTCTTGACTTTTATGTTTGCAGTTTGTATTTTTGTCCATAACGTGGAACTTTTAAACTTTCAGTGGAACCCTCTCTGAATTTAGGGATCTGTGCATGGTATCACTGTCATAAGCTCAAGTGTATTCAACAAGCCCAGCAAGCCCCTGGGGCCTTCTGGGAGGTTTCTCGTTAGTGTTTTCCAAAGGCAGGGTCTATTAGGCATCTCCCTCCTGGTGGCTCAGTTGTAAAGAATCTGCTTGAAGTGCAGGAGACACAGGAGATGTGGGTTTGACCCATGAGTAGGGAAGATCCCTGGAGAAGGGCACGGCAACCCACTCCAGTATTCTTGCCTGGAGAATCCCATGGACAGAGGAGCCTGACAGGCTACAGTCCATGGGGTTGCAAAGAGTCACACGATTGAAATGACTGAGCACACACACATGGGGGAAAAAGGGCACTCTGAGTCTTTTCTAAAAACCCTTTTGATGGAAAGTCCCTTCTTTGCTTATTTTCCCTGATTCCTGTCTTCTATGGTTCATAACAAAACAGAAGCAGAAACAAAGTCTTAACAGACTGAACTATCACATTGCTGCAGAGGCCTTTGGACTTAATCCCCAGTTAACTTCTGAGTACTCAAAAGGTAGGGCGTGGATTTCTGCTAGTTTAAAATAATTAATAACACTTCTCAGCAAATATTTTTCTCCTGGATTTCTTATCAGTGGATAAATGGGCTCCAGCCTCTGATTCAGCTTTTACTGATAACTTGAGCTTAGCAGACGATAACTTCGCAAGGACAAACAGCAAAGTGGGGACCATCCTCTACCGTGTGGGGACGGGCATGATTCAGTGACCACATATCTTGTAAGTGGACATTGTTAGGAGAGCTTTATAGCCTCAGAGGCTTCAGCTTTGGCCAAAATGGCCATAATGGGATAATTTCCTCCTAATAATGAGACTAATTATCTTTGGCAAAAGCAGGAAATAAACAGGGAGAAAAGCAGCAACAAGATAGAGCAATCTCTCTTCTCATTTAGTATTTAAAGTCCTGTGAGGCGATTTCTTCAGGGAACTTGTGCTCGGCGAGGAGAAGTCAGGGATATGGCCAAGCACAGCTCGTTAGTGATGGGGGCGTGAGTCAAGTCATTTCAAACAACAGTTTAAAAACTCATCTCTTGTAGATATTCTACGGCATCTTAGGCTTCCTGTCGACCCAATTGGTCCCTCAGATTATTTGATGTGTTGCAGTCTCAGTTTAAGAATTGTTCCCACATTTCCGGAATGATATCATTTACCCTCACATCCAGAGATCAAACAGGAGTTCCACAGTGACTTAAGAAAACCAGAGCTGAAGGTAGATTACTCCAGATCCAGTCTGCCTTTCTCTCCACCTGTCTTAAAACCTATATGGTCCAGAAAGACAGTCTCCTAAGGAATGTGAGATCACGCCCTCTGATGGCGTACAGTCTGAGTCCAGGACCAAAGAATCCAGCCAGAGCACAGGAACTGTAATTTTTTGGTTCAGATTGGTAATTAGTTAGTCTTTGAGAGGTCAGCTTGATTTAAAATTGTAATCTGATGTACTGTCATACAGGAGTGTGCATATTAACCTTTCACACACTTAGAAATGATTTCTACAACATTAGTTACAATAGCTTTGTAATTACACTTTCCTTTACCTGGTTCTCTGGCCATTTCTTGGTTCATTGTTGACTTTGTCCATAAGAGGAATGTTGTTACAGAGAGTGGAGTCTGGAGTCGCTTCCACCATTGCAGTCATTTCTCCTGCCTGCCTTTTTGTCAATGACACATAAAACTGCAGAAGAAAAATTATGTTTCAATATATAGCTTTCATTATGCTTTTGATGTTTCTAATATTCCTTCCTAAATGCCGTAATTCCACACATGCCACTTGTCACCTGGCCTATGTAAACACGGACTCATTTGGATGTTATTGCACAATTCTATCAAAATGCCAAGCAGGAAAAAAGTGGCATCCAATATTCACCCCGGGGTATGAGCAAGGAACTTTGGTTTGATGTAGAAGCATTAATAACCTGATCACAGATGGGCATTTTTCAGCAGTGCACACAGATTGCCAGGAAAAGATCATTCTTCCCTTGTGGACGTGTTTACATCACACGCCTTCCACTCGCTGGGGAAATCTTGCCCAGACAGTGCTGGGTCCACAGTTTCTCGATGGAGGGAGGGAGAAACACCCCCATGTGAATGTAAGCCAGTGCGTCTCAGTCAGTCAGTCAGTCAGTCAGTTCAGTCGCTCAGTTGCGTCCAACTCTTTGCAACCCCGTGAACCGCACCACACCAAGCCTCCCTGTCCATCACCAACTCCTGGAGTCCACCCAAACCCAAGTCCATCGAGTCGGTGATGCCATCCAACCATCTCATCCTGCGTCATCCCCTTCTCCTCTTGCCCTCAATTTTTCCCAGCATCAGGGTCTTTTCCAATGAGTCAGCTCTTCGCATCAGGTGGCCAAAATATTGGAGTTTCAGCTTCAACATCACTCCTTTCGATGAACACCTAGAACTGAGCTCCTTTAGGATGGACTGGTTGGATCTCCTTGCTTTCCAAGGGACTCTCAAGCGTCTTCTCCAACACCACAGCATCTCTCAGGACCTCAAATAAGTTGTTTCAAATCTGGAACAATGTCACCCTGACCGGCTCAGAAGACTGGGGAGGATCTCCCTGGGCATTTCCCTGAATTGCTTTCTCTCCCAACTCAGTTCTAAGGTCAGCTGTGAACATCGTGGTGTGTATGAGTTTGACACTGAATGCATGTATTAAAGATGAACTCTGACTTTGATTTGATGCTTTTGAACTATGGTGTTGGAGAAAACACTTGAGAGTCCCTTGGACTGCCAGGAGATCAAACCAGTCAATTGTAAAGGAAATCAGTCCTGAATATTCATTGGAAGGACTGATGCTGAACCTCCATTACTTTGGCCACCTGATGTGAAGATTCGACTCACCGGAAAAGACCCTGATGAGGATGAGATGGTTGGATGGCATCACTGAATCAACAGGCATGAAACTGAACAAACTCTGGGAGATAGTGGAGGACAGAAGAGCCTGGCTTGCTGCAGTTCATTGGGTCACAAAGAGTTAGACCTGACTGAGTGACTGATCAACAATAAAAGTCTGACCATGAAGTTCTAATCCTATGTCATTGGGGAGCGTTTGCTCCCCCATCTGACTTTAGAACCACATAGCCCTCTCCCTGTGCCCTCAAACTTTGCCTCTGTCTGTTCTTCAGGAGTTGGTCAAGGTGGATGGCCGGGAGCAGGGATTACAGGTGGTGTTACAGACTATTGGTCTCTTCTCTCTGGGCCAACAAGTGGGCCAAAGAACTAAACAGACATTTCTCCAAAGAAGACATACAGATGGCTAACAAACACATGAAAAGATGCTCAACGTCACTCATTATCAGAGAAATGCAAATCAAAACCACAATGAGGTACCATTTCACACCAGTCAGAATGGCTGCTATGCAAATGTCTACAAGCAATAAATGCTGGGCAGGGTGTGGAGAAAAGGGAAATCTATTACACTGTTGGGAATGGTGGGAATGCAAACTAGTACAGCCACTATGGAGAACAGTGTGGAGATTCCTCAAAAAACTGGAAATAGAACTGGCATATGACCCAGCAATCCCACTGCTGGGCATACACACCGAGGAAACCAGAATTGAAAGAGACACGTGTACCTGCAATGTTCATCGTAGCACTGTTTACAATAGCCAGGACATGGAAGCAGCCTAGATGTCCATCAGCAAATGAATGGATAAGAAAGCTGTGGTACATATACACAATGGAATATTACTCAGCCATTAAAAAGAATACATTCGAATCAGTTCTAATGAGGTGGATGAAACTGGAGCCTATTATACAGAGTGAAGTAAGCCAGAAAGAAAAACACCAATACAGTATGCTAACGTATATATATATATGGAATTTAGTAAATTGGTAAAGATAACCCTGTATGAGAGACAGCAGAAGAGACACTTATGTATAGAACAGTCTTTTGGACTCTATGGGAGAGGACGAGGGCTGGATGATATGGAGAATGGCATTGAAGCATGTAAATTATCATATGTGAAGTGAATCACCAGTCCAGGTTTGATGCATGATACAGGGTGTTTGGGGCTGGTGGCTGGTGCACCGGGATGACCCAGAGGGATGGGATGGGGAGGGAGGTGGGAGGGGGGTTCTGGAAGGGGAACACATGTATACCCATGGTGGATTCATATCAATGTATGGCAAAACCAATACAATATTGTAAAGTAAAAAAATAGATAAATATATTTTAAAAAAATAGAAAAAAAAATAAAATTGCAAAAAAAAAAAAAAGAAATTTTAGGAGATAAGATACAGCAAGTGGTCATATGACTCTGTCCCTGAGCACGCACGTTCTTCTTTCCTTGCGTGAGTGGCCTCACGTAGATGGTACCTTTATGACCTTCTCCACCTCTCCCGATGGCTCACACACTGCCTTCTGATCAGGGAGCTGGAAATGACAATCTGAGCAGGGCTTCTTTGGCGCAACCCCCGTTCACAGAGGCACCGAGGAGATGCAGTTTGGGGTCTGCAGGGGGCCTGAGGGGACCATGCACCTGTCTGGTAGGATGGTTCCAGGCCTGGCTCCTGGGTTCTTTAGTCCAGGGAGACAGAGCTGTGACTGAAGAAATGCTTCTGGAGTTAAGGGGTCTGCTCTGACCCTTCTTCACCTGGAAAAGCCTTTTTTGTGCAGGAGAAGGGGATGAAGTCGTTCTCTCCCAGTCCTCCTCCCAAGCCTTCTGCTCAAGGACAAGCTTACCTGGCCCAAGGCCCAGGGTCCACAGAAGATGGGGGAAAGGAGGGTGCTTTTGACCTTCATCTCTGTGTTCTCTGTGCAGCAGTGAACCAGTTTGCGGGCATCAGCAGGGTTGGGATTCCCCAGGATGACACCAACTTCCCAGACAGCGCTCCTTGGACACTCGTTTGCAGTCACAGGACTCACTTTGTTCCAATTGTCCATGAAGATGTCTGTTTCCCGTGCCAGGCAGGGAAGACTGCAGACTGAAGGGTCTCATCTTATTTCCCTTTGTATCTCCAGCCCCAGCCTGCTGCCTGCTGGTTAGTACCCAGGGGACACATGTTCTTTAAAAAAATTGGGAACATCTTAAAATACAATTTTACTGATGAAATGAACACAGATGTACTCTGGATGAAATCCTCACAGTGCAAGTCCAAGAAAAGACAGGATTTGTTAGGTGCAAACACTGGAAAATATGACAGACACCCTGGTGTTTCCAGAGAAAGTGACAAAACACCAAGTGACTGAGGGGCTAGGTTTGCTAGGGCCGAGCAGATGGAGCAGACGGCCTGCCCTCCAGTGTGTGGAAGCTGGTTTTGACCACATTTCCCTCCATGGAGGGTGATAGGGAGGAAGGAAGAAGAATTCAGCAGTCAGGGAGAGACTGACAATGGTTTGCGCTGGAGATGGGGGCAGGAGTGGGTAGCCAGATCCTGCAGGGCTGGGAGTGTGATGGTGTTGTAACTCACTATTTACTCATCACTGAGTTCTGGGCTTCTTTATCCATTCAGAACAGATGAAGAAGTGATCATCCATGATCAATGTATGTTGTTGTGATTCAGTTGCTAAGTTGTGTATGACTCTCTGTGAGCCCATGGACTATAGCATGCCAGGCTTTCCTGTCCTTCACTGTGTCCCAGAGTTTGTTCAGATTCATGTCCACTGAGTCGGTGATGCCATCCAACCATCTCATCCTCTGTTGTCCCCTTCTCCTTCCACCTTCAATCTTTCCCAGCATCAAGGTCTTTTCCTATGAGTCGGCTCTTCACATCAGGTGACCAAAGTATTGGAATTTCAGCTTCAGCATCAGTCCTTCCAATGAATATTCAGAGTTAATTTCCTTTAGAATTGACTGGTTTGATCTCCTTGCAGTCCAAGGAACTCTCAAGAGTTTTCTCCAGCACCACAATTTGAAAACATCAGTTCTTTGGCTCTCAGCCTCCTACATCTGTACATGACTACCAGCAAAACCAAAGCTTTGGCTATATCGACCTTTGCCAGCAAAGTGATGTCTTTGCTTTTTAATACCCTGTCACTGTATGGGCTATCAGTTATTGAGCCCCTATGTGCTTGAAGGGCTTTGAAGGCATCAACTCAGTTCAGCTGGTGCTCATGGTACCCACTCCAGTGGGCGCTGTTATTATGAGCCCATTTTTTTTTTTAATAAATTTATTTATTTTAGTTGGGGGCTAATTACCTTACAATATTGTAGTGGTCCTTGCCATACATTGACATGAATCAGCCATGGGTCCACATGTGTTCCCCATCCTGAATCCCCCTCCCACCTCCCTCCCCATCCCATCCCCCTGGGCCATCCCACTGCCCCGGCCCTGGGCATTTGTCTCATGCATCGAAACTGGAATGGTGCTCTGTTTCACATATGACAATATACATGTTTCAGTGCTATTCTCTCAGAACGTCCCACCCTCACCTTCTCCCTCAGAGTCCATAAGACTGTTCTATGCATCTGTGTCTCTTATTCTGTCTCACATAGGGTTATTGTTACCATCTTTCAAATTCCATATATATGCATTAGTATACTGTATTGGTGTTTTTCTTTCTGGCTTACTTCACTCTGTATAATGGGCTCCAGTTTCATCCATCTCAATAGAACTGATTCAAATGTATTCTTTTTAATGGCTGAGTAATATTCCATTGTGTATATGTACCACAGCTTTCTTATCCATTCATCTGCTGATGGACATCTAGGTTGCTTCCATGTCCTGGCTATTGTAAACAGTGCTGCGATGAACATTGGGGTACACGTGTCTCTTTCAATTCTGGTTTCCTCAGTGTGTATGCCCAGCAGTGGGATTGCTGGGTCATATGGCAGTTTTATTCCCAGTTTTTTGAGGAATCTCCACACTGTTCTCCATAGTGGCTGTACTAGTTTGCATTCCCACCAACAGTGTAAGAGGGTTCCCTTTTCTCCACACCCTCTCCAGCATTTATTATTTGTAGACTTTTGGATAGCAGCCATTCTGACTGGCGTGAAGTGGTACCTCATTGTGGTTTTGATTTGCATTTCTCTAATAATGAGTGATGTTGAGCATCTTTTCATGTGTTTGTTAGCCATCTGTATGTCTTCTTTGGAGAAATGTCTAGTTCTTTGGCTCATTTTTTGATTGGGTCGTTTATTTTTCTGGAATTCAGCTGCAGGAGTTGCTTGTATATTTTTGAGATTAATTGTTTGTCTGTTGCTTCGTTTGCTATTATTTTCTCCCATTCTGAAGGCTGTCTTTTCACCTTGCTTATAGTTTCCTTTGTTGTGCAAAAGCTTTTAATTTTAATTAGGTCCCATTTGTTTATTTTTGCTTTTATTTCCAATATTCTGGGAGGTGGGTCATTATGAGCCCATTTTGAGGAACAGTGAGGTTAATCACCAGCCCAAGGTTGCCAGGATATTGTTGTGGTTATTCTACAGGTTCTGAAATGGCGAGATGACAGAATGGCAGTGAAAAAGGACACAGACACTCGCCACAAATGGTGTGATAGAGTTGGGTTTTCATCTACCTGTCTATCCAGGTGAGGCTGAGAGATGTGTTCACTCAAAGTGACTCACTCTTTACCTATCACATCAGTGACATAAGTATTATATGGAATTTCCTCATAATCAAAAATTTTCACCTGAGTATCTGCTGCTAACCCACATCCTACCTTCTCTCTTGTCCAAGATCAAGGGTCTACTAGCTCATTTGACTCAGTTTTCTCACTTGTTATATCAAGAAATTAATGGCTTGTCCCTCTGAGGAATGACGAATCATGTTGCATATACAGTGGAGAGCTGTGTCTTTCCCAATCTAACTGCTCAGTAATTGTGAGCTAGTATTATTATTAGCAAATAAGAAAGTGCATTTTGTACCGTTAGCATGTTCTTAGATGCTTATCCTAAATGTATTATTTTTTTTTCAAAAGTTACCAAATAGTTTCTTCACCTCTTTGTATTGTATCAACAAGCCACAAATAAGGCCTACTTGCTTTCCATATAAAACCGAGACCCTCCTCAGAAAGGAATACGACCGTAGTATAAACATCTCCCTTCAAAAGGTTTTAGACTGTTGGAAAGCTCTGTTGGAAATACTCAGATGTCACAAAATTGTTACTTAAACGCAGTCCAGGAGTCCAAGGAGATTCGGGTGGAGAAATGTCTCTTCGGTCCGCTTCCAGTGGGCAGAACCATGATGAACTCCGAGTCCTCAGTCCACAGTGCAAGGGGCCGTCCTGTCCCAGGAGGAGACAGAGGCCCAGGGAGGTCTAGCTGCTCAGTCAGGACCTCAGGCTTGTGTGTCAAGCTGGGACTTGAGACCTTTGCAGCCAATCCTCCACCTGACCCCTGCCATGCCCCTCTGCTGGCTCAGGCTGTGTGGGTGAGCGGTGGATTCGGTGTGTGTGCATGTGAATGTGGCATCTTTGTGTAGGTCTCATAGCAAATGCCCTGACTTGCATGGGTCTTCAGTGACAGACACTTTGTTAAGAAGATACATTGCCTCTTTCCTTCACTTGACAGCTTTCAGCCTTTTTTTGGAAAATAGTACAGTTAGGATGAGAGCCCAAGAATATGTCAAAATTATGTAAACTGCAAAAAGGTATTTCCAAGAATTCGAGGAGACCCTTCCTTCTCTTTTGGTAAATAATGGTCTTTGGGGGAGACTCGGCTTTGTGTCTCCAGAGAGCTGGCAGGTGCTTGGATAGCTGAGAAAATAGCTCAGGGCCACCTCCAACTCTGCTGCAGCCTGGCGAGTTCACAGACATGTATGTTCAGTTTTAGCCATATTGGCCATTCTGCGGGATGTTGTAATTTTCCCCAGTGGCTCAGATGGGTAAAAAATCTGCCTGCAATGCAGGAGACCTGGGTTTGATCCGTGGGTCAGGAAGATCCCCTGGAGAAGGGAATGGCAACCTCCTCTGATATTCTTGCCTGGAGAATCCCCTGGACAGAGGAGCCTGACAGGCTACAGTCCATGGGGTCTCAAAGAGACAGGCACGATGAAGCAGCCAACACCATACATAAATTTGCCTTCATCTTCCACGAGACAAGATCCTGGAAATCTGGCATTGTGTGGCTCCTTTCTCTCTTCCCAGCCAGGCTTTTCAGAAAACTCCCTGCCCCATTCCAAACAGGAAGTTTGGGCAGCAGTGGTAAAAATGGCCCTGCATTATGTGGGATGTCACCCATTGTTGTCGGGACAAAGACATCCTGAAATTAGGACAAAGGCTTCAATCCACCAGGGTCTGGACCCTTCAATAGCCCCACATTGTATCTGGGGAGTGATTGAGTGAACTGGGTCAGTCCGAGAATATACCTAAGCTTCTGAAACTCTGCTATTATCAGGCTGCCAGAGCCGAGCTCCACACAGCATAGGCAAACAGCACTGGGAGTAACTGGGGGCTATCTGCTCTGCATACATGCAAAGCAGGGACTTTCTGAATAGACGTGCTTCCTGGCAACTGGTTAAGTGAATGGGAAAGAGTGTTAGGGGAATGATCCATAACTCAGTCCTTCTATTAGGAAAAGCAAAATGTTTATTCATTGAAAGTGTGATTGAAGTTTCTCTTTTGAAATGCTGAGCATACCTCACACGGTTCTCAAACTCTGAGGAGTGCATGTATTTTATATTTTGTTAGAAGCAAATACTGTGTTAGAACAAACTAACCAGCTTTACCCGAAGCTGGGTGACGCTCCTGTTCAGCTGCAAGTGATTTTCACCCATGGCTTCTCTCGTCAAAGAATTTCTGGACGTGGGATTAAGTACCATGAACCGTGTTTATCAAGTGGAGCCTGACCCCGCTCAGATAGGACTGCGTGTGGCAGCATTTTTCTCTGTCTTCATAGCAAAATTTCTAAAACATTTTCAAAAATGTTATCTGAGACTGTGGCTTGTTGTTGTCGTTGTTTAGTTGCTAAGTGGGACTATAGCCCACCCGGCCCCTCTGTCCATGGGGCAAGGACATTGGAGTTGGTTGCCATTTTCCCTTTCAGGGAATTTTCCCAACCCAGAGATCAAACCCACATCTCTTACATCTCCTGCACTGGCGGCCAGGTTCTTCACTACTGGCATCACCTGGGAAGCCCTGGAGACTGTGGATACAATAGGATTAAAGAGATGGCTATTCATTGTCTTCCCTTTTCCCTCTGTTGATTAGACAGTCCACTCTCCACCCCAGCTCTGTTCCACATGTAACCACGTCCTCTTCCTTCAGTCCACCGTCCTCCCTTGGCATCTGTGTCACATCCTTGGAGACACATGTGAGTGACTTGTCAGGGTGACTGTGCCTTGATGGACAAGATATTCAAGTAAATCCATAAATATACATCAAAACCCCCTTTTCTAAATATATTTTTGGATGCATTTATTTCCCTTTGAATTCCCTCTTCTTTAATCCCCCCAACAAGCATGGCACAAAGATGGAACAGGTCTTATTTTTTTAATTTTACTTTATTTGTTGATCACCTACCCACAATAGTCAGATTCTTTTACCAGGAAATGAGATCTAAGGCGTTCACCGCCTGAGCCATTTGGGAATTGGTGCCCGTCGAGCCTGTGACCCTCTCTGTATCCTGAGATGTGGGGAAGGGGTCCCGCCTGTAGGTCAGTCCTGCAGCCTCAACCCCTCTCTGCCGTGAGGCCCCAGAACATCTCAGGGTTGAGCTGAGACCCCCACCCGCAGGCCGTCTGTGCGAAGGTTTAGCTGGGCATCTGGGATGAGATAGAAAATGCGCGGCAGACTAGAAGCTATTCTTACAGCAGCTGGTAGAGCATCTCAGGCCCGGCATCACCTTCATGTTTCTTAGTCATGTCGTCCCCGACCTTTGAAAACACCCAACTTTGAAAATTCGACTGTAAGTTATAATTTTCCCCTAAAATGCAATAAAACATAACTAAAAATGTTAACTGACCTCTTCACATCAGTGATGCTCTTACTGAAAAGGAATAAAGCAATTTATAAAGGGATTAAAATGTGATTCAGCCAGAGTGCTTGCCTAAACCACCCACAAATCCCTTCACTGGTGTCTGTGTGTCCGTGAGACCGCACTGCCCAAGCCCCATCCTGCAGCCACCGGCAGACTCGACAGCCTGGGTGCAACTTCTCCAAAACCTCCCTGTTCTCACTAAGCCAGCTGGCATTGTGATTTTACAACATAAGAATGCAATTGTCTTATAGTCAATTCAACCCTCCAACATGTCCAGTGGCTTTGATGGACCCAGACTGCACCAGGGACTAAGGATGGGGCCCAGCAGGCTGTCACACCTCCATGGGGCACTGCTCTCCCAGGATTCCAGGGAATCGCACCCTCTGGAGGTGTTCAGTGGTCCTACACTACTAAGAGCTTATATTCTTGGGAGACTGATATAGACACTGCTATAGACTGTGTCCCCCAAAATTCATATGTTGACTCTTAACCCCCAAGGTGATGGTGTCAGGAGGTGGGGTCTTTGGGAGGTGATGAGGCCATGAGGGTGGAGCCCCCAGGACGGATCAGTGACCTTATAAAGAAGAGCACACCCCTTCCTCTGTCCTTCCTCCAGGTGAGGACACAGTGAGAAGACACTGTCTGGGAACCAGGAAGAGCCCTCACCGGACATGGGGGCAGATGTCACCTTGATCTTAGACTTTCAGCTTCCAGAGCCATGTGAAACCTATGTCTGTTGTTTGTGAGGCCCACTCTGTGCTATTTGTCACAGCAGCTAGAGCGGACTGAGACAGAAACAAATGGGTGAGGGAGCCACAAAATTCAGGTGAGAGTTTCTGAGAAAGTGAACAGAGAGTTTTGGAGGGTGACCAGGTTCCAATAGCTTGAAAAGTTAAGATTTCTCCAAAGAGGTGATATCATACATGAGAACAATCAGGAGGATCCAGGCAAGGAAGGTCTGGAGGGAAGCACTGCACGTGGACTGTGGGGGCAACAGCCCCAGAGCTGAGGGTGGAGGAGGGGGGCCTGGTGTGGAAGAAATGGGGAAGAAAGCCAGGATGGGCCGAGGAGGGTGCAGAGGGCAGTGCGTGGGGGAGTCCTGTCCCTTTATCTTCAGAGTGTCAGGAAGCCACCTGGGCTGAGGGCAGGGGAGGGTGAAGGGGCTGATGCTGTGGGACCACAGGATGCTGTGGGACCACAGGATGCTGTGGGAACGGGTTCTGGGAGCTGGAGGGGAAGCAGGGAGGCAGTGTGAGCACCTGAGGGTGGTCCAGGTAGGAGCCCTTGAGGCCTGGGAGGTGGGGGCAGTGAGGGTCCTTCAGGATGAACTTGCTGATGGAGTTGCTGGGTGCAGAGAGAAGGGGGTCCTGCCTAGTTCCTCCAGGTGCCAGGCATGTAGGCACCGCTTCCGACCCTTCCTCTCTGTGGAGTCCCCTCCCCGTCAGGATGAGTCCCCTCATCTTGTGGCTGAGATGACCAAGGCTCTGATGGGTTAAGTTGACAAGCCCAAATTCACAATCTGGCAAGTGCAGAGGTAGGAATAACCCAGTTCTTTCTGAAAGTGAAACTCGAGCCCTTCCCACTTTGTGTTTCTTTTCTTCTCTGTTGTCAGCTCAGTTCCAAGAATTCATGCTGGCCCTTAGCTTTCCCTTTCACTTCCTGGGACACCCCAGAAGGTGTGAGGAAGCATGGACAAAAGGACCACGTGAGTCCCTTTGGAGTGTGGATGCTGGGCTGGCTTCATCTTTCACAGCGTGTTTCCCACACTCTGATTTCAAGTGTGGATGAGGAGCACACATTTGGGCAACAGCCAAGGGCCAAAGGGCTGCACCCGGCCCTGGGGTGGAGTGTGAGGAGCTGAGTGCACACACACTGTCCTCGTGGGGGCCCCGAAACCCCACTGTCTGCTGCGGGGATGACGAGGGGTGGGGGCCCATCCTGGTCGGAGATCACGCTGAGCTTTGCTCTTTGAATCCACCTAGGCTAAATGAAAAATACAGCATCTTCCCCCAGTTACAACTTTTATACTGAATTATGGAATCTTTGTGCACACTATACATCCACGCCTACACTTACTTCCGCTGGAGTTTCCATCACTCACCATTTAACCACCCAAATCCAAGGTTGAAAGGCAGCTACTTCTCCAGCTGTCAGCTCCCAGAGGTTTAGAAGACTCAACTAAAAAGGGTACTGTTTTAGAGACGATCCCTGCTCTCTGATCATGCCCTGTCAACAAGCCTTCTTCACTTGGCCCCGGCTCCGTAGATATGGGACACTTGCCCTTTAAAGCCATCCTGGCTGCAAACTCCAGATTTTCCTTCAGTCTTAAAACAAGAAGACCTCTCTCCCTGTGTATAAGTATAAACACTCATAAGGTCACAGCGTCAGTCCCAGGCCAACTGCTCCATCCCTGTAATTATGATCACTGAAGTGCTTGGGAGTTGTCCTGGGGATACACAGCTGTCCTGCGTGTGCTAAGGCACTCAGCCGTGTCTGACTCTTTGCAACCCTGTGGACTGTAGCCCACCAGCCTCCTCTTTCCATGGGATTTTCCAGGCAAGAATACTGGAGTGGGTTGCCATTTCCTCCTCCAGGGAATCTTCCTGACCCAGGGATTGAAACTGTGTCTCCTGCATTGCAGGCAGATTCTTTACCACTGAGTCACCTGGAAAGCCGGAGAATACAGAAATAAAATACATCCCAGGTCTCAAGGATTTAGCTGGTAGAACCAGTCAAGTGAGGCCAGTGATGACCCTTTAAGGAGCATAGGGAGAAATAATGGCTAATTCTTTTTTGTTTTACTAAATTTATTTGTCTGTGCCTGGTCTTAGTTGCAGCATGCAGGATCTTTAGTTGTGGCATGCAAACTCTTAGTTACAGCATGCGGGATATAGTTCCCTAACCAGGAATCGAACCCAGGCCCTCTGCATTGGGAGCTCAGTGTCTTAGCCACTGGGCCACCTAGGAAGTCCTAATAATTGCAAATTCTGAGAAAACACTTAGAGTCTCATCCTCTAGTCTCTGTCAGCCTGTTGCCTGCTAGAAATTTGTTTTATTTCTGGCCTCTGGGGCCCAGATAACACTCCCTGAGTCTTTCACGTCTTCCTGGGGAGAGTGAATTGGGAGATTCTGTGTGTTTATTCATACACATATTCATGTCCTCAATGAGGAGGGTGAGCTCTCCATGGGATAAAAACTTGTTTGCAAATTCCAGAATGAGTTGGAATCCTCTATGCCCCATTACTTCTTTGGGAACAATCTAGATGTTAGGGCAAACGAATGGTTTCACAGACTTTCTCTGAAGTGGAGAGTGCCAGGTGTGTCTGCTACAGAAGACAGTGAGTGCAGCCTGGAGATTCTCTGGTTAATTTGATGATTCTCGGGACCAATAGTGTTGGAATGTGTCCCAGGAATGTCTATAGCCTGAGTGAGCATGTCAGATTGGACTCACTGATCCTACAGCTCAGGTGATGGCCAAAAGATGTCCTTTGGGTAAAGTCAAACTCTCCCCTGTCTAATAATGGAATTCTCTCTCTGCTCCCAGTCTGCCTAAAGCCAATTTTCTTTCTAAGAACACCCCCTGGATCTTCCTGCATCTGATCTGAGGAGTAGCAGCAGCTGAAAACCCATGTGAAAGGCATGGCCCCTCAAAGCAAAGTATCTTTGCCCTCAGGGACACCGCAAAGAGCTGTGGTTCCAGACAGAGCCCCGAGTTCTGCTGTCCTCTTCCCTGATCTGCATTCTTTCCTCTTTGACTTATTTTTCACTTTCTGTTTGACTTGGCTTGGTTGTATTTCTCCCCCAATAGAGGAGCAAGAGTGAAAGTTCCCTCTGCTCACATGCGCAGAGCTCAAAGCGAGTCTTGTCAGCACTCACTTGACGTCAAGGCTGACTTTTAAATTTGTCAGAGGGCTTTCTTCGGAGACAGGGCTAGGCCAGTATGTCCCCCTACAGAGAGTTGGTTGCGGATGCTGGAATTTAAAGCCCATAAACTGAATTTTAAACTTTTCGGACAACACATAGGTGGGTGAAGGGACCTCAGACCCTGATACCAAAAAACAGATACTTGTTTTTTAAAATCAACATATTTTCAGGTGTCATTCTCATCTTCTTTTTTTTTTTTTAAGTTTTTACTGAATTTATTACATTATTGCTTCTGGTTTATGTTTTGGTTTTTTGGCCTTGAGGCATGGGAGCAAGGCATGGCCTTGATGCAGTCCTAGCTCCCCAATCTGAGATTGAACCGGCACCCCCTGCATTGAAAGGAGAAGTCTTGACCATTGGACCTCCAGGGAAGTCCCTACATCTTCTTTCTATCATCTATCTCTTCCATTTCTTTCTTTCTTTCTTTTTTTTTAAAGCCCACTGCTCTTAGAAAACACAGTTAAAAACCTTTTGTTTCTTGGTTGCTTGCCTGCCCATCAGACATTTAGTTACCTTGAATCCCGAGTTGCTCTGTGTCTCAGTTTTTCACAGATTTTTGTTTCATTTGAAAGCCTGTCTTTGGTTTGTTTGCACTTTTAATTTGGAGTCCCTGGGCATCTCCAAATGGGCTCCAGAACCCATAGATCATCTAATAATGTCTCTCCTAGTTCCTACTCCCTGACACAGAGTGACTTTTGAAACATTTCCATTTTCCCTTTCTATTTAATGTACTCCAGCCCACTTTTTTTTTCCCCTCATTTTTTTACAGTCCATCATGGAGTATTTGTTTACCAAATGTTACTTTTCTTGGATCATGTCTATTTTTGAGGAGTGCAAAGCAAACAACACTCTGAAGCTGTCAGGCTTCATTTTATTTATGCATGAATAACACAAATAACTTGAAAATGACCTAGCCTGTTTTTCTCAGATTTAGATAGAAAAACTGCTTCCGGGCAATGTTGATGCCAAACAGTTCATGCCAAGTGTCCCGTTTTGGTGCCAATTGGTTTTTGCAGCCAAGTTGTAAACCTTCAGTAAACATGGTTTATAATGAAAGTGCAGACACAACCTGGGCCATGGCACAAGTGGAACTGATGTAAATTTACTCTTGAGAATAAAATTCTAACAGGAACAGAGCAGGAGAGAAGCTGGCTCTTGAGTGTTCCCACCGTAATGTGGAAAATACACAAACCATGATATTTGATGACTGAAATCCCGTTAGGCTCATCTAGGCATTTATGAAATCCCTTTGTCGTCACTGCCGAGTGGCTCCTCGCTCCAAGTGACTGCTACCCAGGGGCTTTTTCAGAGCCCCCATCACCATTTAACATCTGATGCTGGGGGAAGGATGGGGGGAAGGGAACCTTGAAAATTTCAAGATACAGGTGGCTGTGTACACACTGCATCAATCACGATCTATGGGGGAAAAAATCAAGCATTTTCTTTTAAAATCAGTTCAGCGATATTCATTCAGGTCAATCGTGGGGACCCCAGGTCCCTGCTTGTGGTGCTGGTGGTGAGTGCTGTCATGTGATTGTACTCGTGGGGCCCTGGGGTCCCAGGTGGCCCTCAGGGGAGAAGAAAGAGAGACTTACGCCCCCCGGGGCAGCGCCTTGCAGCCCTGAGGAGGCTCTTCCTTTTGAGAAGGGAGAGAGTGGTCTCCTTTTCATGAAGCGGGAGTTAGTCCAGGCTTCTGGGGACTTGAGAAAGCCATTTGCTTTGAGGCCCCTTAACTGCCAGAAAGAGAAAGTTCCAGAACCCAGGCCCAGGGCACAGGATTCATGGTGCAGGATTCAGGATCTAGGACCTGGACCAGACACTTAGGACCCAGGCCCAGGAATCTGTGGCCCAGGACAAGGACCAAGGGCCCAGGACTTGCTCCTCATGAGCAGGCTGACCTGCACGGCTTCATGTGTGGTTGCTTTCTTCGGACAGTTCTGACTTAATCAGGGCAGAAGGGACCAAAGGCTTCCAGACTCTGGGAGGAGAGTGACTTGAGTCGCGGCCGTGGCAGCCAGCACTATGCTGTCCTAGATCAGGGTCCCAATGCCTCACACCATCCCTCAGGGCCACAGCGTCGAGGCATAGACTGTGACCCACAGACATATGAATGAGGTCATACTTTCCATGAAACAGACATGGATCAGCATTTAGGGACTAGAGTTGTCCCTGTAGGTACACGTCCTGACGGCCAGCAGGCCACCTTCCCAGCCGCAGGCTAATTCAACCTGCCTTGAAGTCATCACTCACCTGCCCTCCACTCAGCGCCTGTCTATGTGCCGTCTATGGCCACCCCTCCTACGTGCCCACATTGGGTGTGCCCTTTCTGGACCGTGGCTCGTCACCAACGGACCCTGCTCCTGTCCTGTTTTTCTCGAGATCTGCACCCTGACACAGCCCATCAAAGCTACACATGCAGTGGTAACGACCATGATGGCTTAGCAAGTGTCCAAGCCTGTTATCTGGCTTTGGGGTGAGGTAGAAAAAACCCCAAAAATCTTTATTTTATTTGAGAGGCTGAGGGTTTCATGTCACCGCTGACAGGCAGTGAGTAAATATCCTCCGTGGTTTGTGCCTTCCGTGGGACTCCCTTCTTCTTGTCCTCCTCAGACCCACACACCTGTCTGTCATCTCTTATTTATGGAGCACCCTCTGTGTCCCTGCTCTCTGCATGTTCTCCCACTGCATCCTGACCCCATCCTGTGAGGTACAGTTGTTATCACCTAACTTCACAGGTGAGGGACCAGAGTTCACCTGTGAGGGATCTGAGTTCATAGGTTAGGGACCAAGGTTCACAGATGAGGGACCACAGTTCTCAGGTGAGGGACCAGGGCTCACAGATGAGGGATCAGAGTTCACAGGTGAGGGACCAGGGCTCACAGATGAGGGACCAGGGTTCATAAGTGAGGGACCAGGGTTCATAGGTTAGGGACCAAGGTTCACAGGTGAGGGACCAGGGCTCGCAGATGAGGGACCAGGGTTCCCAGGTGAGGGACCAGGGTTCCCAGGTGAGGGAGCAGACACCCCGGGGGCTCAACAGTCACCACCCCCCGCCCCCCCACAATGGTGGAGCTGCAGAGAGTGACGCTCAGGAGGCCAGGCTGCAGTGCTCTGGATGCTCATGTCTCTTCATTTCTCTAGATGATTCTGGTCACGGGGCATGACAGGCCAGTTTACAGTTTACTGTTACCCCTCACCCTCTTCGAGTTCAGTCTGAGATCTGCAGTTTCCTGTCCTCCGTGGGCTGTGCTTGGGCTTCTCTAGGCTGGGGCATCCCAAGGGACCTGAAAGGAATGGAGTCCTGTGTCCCATCCTCCTGACTCCCTCTTGGCCTCACGTCTGGGTCCCTACCTTGGTCCTCGGTCCCGCTGCTTCTGCCCATCACCTCAGTCTCCTACTTGCCTTGTCCCGCTGCCCCCCTCCAGCATCTGGAGAGCAGCTGGGGCCCACTCTGGGGCCTTAGCTTCCTCCCAGGCTGCACCCACTCCGTCTGCTCCTGGAGAGCAGTGTGTCCCCAGCATCCCCTCTGCACACGCTGTCACGGGTCACCTTTCACTGCATCTCAGGAAGCCAGGTCTGCAGCTCCCAACAGATCTGTGGGGAAAGTTATCTTCATAACTTGTTTCTTTTCCCTGAAAAGGTAGGTTTGCTATTTTGGGCTTTGGCTTGATTCACTCAGCTATCACTTAACTGGAGGACATTCTCTTATGTGAAACTTAACCTGAGGCCTGTCCAGCTGCAGCGACCCTCCTGGTGCGAGTCAGAGCCCAGGCCAGGGCCTGCAGGAAGACCCTCAGTGTGCCCATGTAGGGAGGGGGTCCATCACTGTTTAAAGGAAAATAGAAGTCAGATAAAATAAAGTACATAAGACAAAGCAAAATAAAATACAGTACAGTAAAAATGTAAAGTAAAATAAAATAAAAATGTAAAATACAATAAACATGCAAAGGAAAATAAAATAACATATAAAATAAACAAGATAAAATAAAGTAAAATATAGTATAATAAAGTAAAATAAAATATAATGCAGTAGCAAAGGACTGACCTATTGAGCCTGGCCAACCCTGGCTTAACCAGAACTATTGTGAAATCACACTGGCAGACCTTGAGCCTGGGGTCCCAGTGACAGAAGGAGTTGACTCTCTGGGGAGTCTGTAAGGAACAGACCCCTTTATCACAGCCAGACTTGCGTTCCTACTGTGTGTTGAAGGCTTGAGGTTTACACATCCTAGTGACAGATTCTGGAAGATGCAGCCTGGGACCCAAGGGCGTTGGGACTCTGCCCGACTCTGGACGAGACCATTGCTGGTCAGGGGCCCAGATTCCCTGTCTGCAAAATGAGGGAAGCTAGAAGGCGACTTTACCATCTCTCTGCCTCTGGGGTCTGTGAAGTTAATTGGGAAAGTATCTTAAATGTGGGAGCCCTGATATGGTCCAGGACGCAGCAGGTGTCAATGTGTCAAGAAAGGGCTTTGTCAAACCTCTGCCCCTCACCAAATTTAGGGTCTCCATCACTATCCTCTGTCCTCTCTACAAAAACACACAACTCCATATTTAAAATATGAAGTTAAAAATAGTGAAGCACACTTCCGCTCTTGTGCTGTTCTTCCCTATTATTAAAAGACCAGATTCTCTGCCACCCGAGTGGAAATTGGGAGGTGTGCTCGAGAAGGGTGGCTGTCAAGTCAGGATGAGTCCCCAGAAGCACAGATGACAGACACCATGGCTCCTCCATGAAGGAGACTGAGTTGCCCATGGTTTCAACCAGGAGCGATTTCTGTCTCCCTACGGTTTCTCCCAGGACAGTTCCGCTCCTGGATCCCAGGCCAGCAGGCGTTTGGGAGAGCTTTGATGCGCTCATCCAGTAACAAGTCCACATCAAACGGAGCCCTTACTTGGCAGCAGCTGCTCAGATGCTGTTTCACATGCCCTTTGCTGAGAGGTTTGGAGTTTGAAGTCTCCGGGGCTAATTTAAAAGCAAGTTGATGTGGAAAGATATTGGAACGTTCTCTGAAAACAGTAGTGGTTGTTAATCTCTAATAAAACAAAATGTTACCATTCATCTGGAAAGATTTTATATATCAAATGCAGGGTCAAAAGAAAAAAGAAAAGACAATTTGATTAACTGATGCTTTCTATGTTAATATTGACTTTGAAAGAGTTCACAGAGATAAAAAGGCCTAGGGCTAACTTGAAAGCTTAGATGCTCAAGATAGATGCAACAATACATTTACAAGGAGGAGGCGCGTAATGAACATGTTTATAGAAACACAGCAAATGAGCGCCAGTGAATGTTAAATACCAGCAGGAAAATAGAGTATTAAAGAGAAAAAAATAAATCCATGACCCCATCTCAACTTTGTGTAAAACTTGCTGCATTGACCTGAGCCTGGGCTGGACTGAATGCGATCAACAGCTGCCTCTCTGTCTTTGGTTCTTGGAGCTGCCCTTGGTACCCTCTTCTCCATGTGCCGCCTGAGGTCTAGGGAACACCAGCCACATGGGTGGTTGCTGCTCCATAGCACGGCATTTTGATCTACAACATCAAGCCTTCCTCTTGTAGTCCCAGAAGCTGGCATGCATGGAGCATTCCGACACATAAAAACCCGGAGATAGCCACTCAGACCTAACTGGGCATCTCAGTTCCACAAAGTTCTGAGACATCCAGAGCCATCCCTGAGGTGTAGCCCTCATCCTCAAGGCCCCAAAAGGCAGCTCGAGTACCTGTCATCACATCCATGTCCAAGCAGCATGATAAAGAGAGATTCAAAGAGAAAACAAAAAAGACATTTCCTGGAAGCTGTCACATGACATTTTTCATTTAGTTTCAAAATAGAGGATCTATTCTGGGCAGTCACTTGTGAAAGACAAAATCCAGGGGTTCTCTTTCTATGGAACATCAGGAAGAGGAAATTAAGGGACAACCATCAGTCTCTATAGAGAAGAGAACAATTGATGTGGACAAGGTGCTAGGCTGATGGACAAAAATAATGAAAAATATAATGGAAAAAATAATGGAAGAGAATTTGTTTGTGTCTGTGTACAAGATTCTGGGAAGAACAGAACGACGTGAGCAGACCCAGGACCTATGAAGTTGACTTGTTAGAAGATGCTTTTTGAGTCATAAGAGGCAAGTTATTAAACGTTAAGAGACCAATGGGTCCTGATATAAATGGTCCAGAGAAATATGAGAGCAAGCGAAAACTTCTCAGAGTTGCCACTCGGTCTTAGAATTGTAAGAATTTTGGACTCATCCCTCTTGACACCTAGCAAAAAACTCTAAAAACACCCCAATCACACATTCAGTCATGCCCTGGGCAGATGTTTGAGCTATAAATACTCGGACAGTTCCTGGATACCAGCTCATGGGAGAGTCTTCCCCTCACCTTGTTAACAGACCTCACTAGTTAAAAAGAAGATCTCAACCTATTCTTTAGCTAGTAGCTAAACTTTTGTTTACATTTATTGCCATAACAACTGATTTCAAAGTTAGCCATTTGGTTGATTTCTCTAGATATCCCCAGGAAAAGAGAAAATGAATGTATCTAGACTTAATGCATGTGGACTACCACTTTTATTAATCAATTGAGTCACCAGGATGTCCCATTTCTTAACAGTATAGAGTTTACTGGAGGTTTCCATATCTGAGTTATAGAGTTGAATAGATGGATGTGTGGTTTTCACTGGAAATTGCTCTGTGCAGAATTTGATTCATTTCAGGACTTATAAACTGTGCATAATTCACCTCAACATTTCTGAATAGCTCTTGAGTACAAAAGGGCCTCTCCTCATGGAACAGGTGTTTGTGGCCATGTGCTTCTGATTAATACCGAACTTTGGCAAAACTTTGGGAAAGATTCTTCTATGTTTATTCACCAGATTTATGCTAATCTTTACAATCATTGTAGCTTATACTCTGGGGATGAAAAGACATATCGACAAAACAAGTTGATAAAGAATGGCACTATGCTTTTTGGTTTTGTTTTTTCTGAGTTAATTCTACTTTGAAAGCATCAATTTAAGCATCTTGAAGATTTTGAAAAAGACATGCCATGTTGGTAATTTAATTTAGGGGATTGTGAAACAATATCTTAAAGTAGGATGACATAGAATATAATAGATTAAAAAATCATGAAATAATGTAACTGAATAAGATGGAATAAAATAGGAAATATAGAGAATATGGCATCCAGTTGGAGAAGGAAATGGCAACTCACTCCAGTATTCTTGCCTGGAGAATCGCATGGACAGAGGAACCTGGTGGGCAATAGTCCATGGCGTCACAAAGAATTGGGCATGACTGAAGCAACTTAGCATGCTTGCATGGCTTCCAATAAGGGTAAGAAAATTTATATGAAAATATGTGGGCAGTCCATGTTCTAACTGCCTGAGGACCAGGATGCGGGCTGGAGGGAGCAGCTATATGTCATCTTCGTGTTCCTGTTATATGTGGTAACTTGGAGATTTTCTTCCTTCATTCTCTTCTACTTTTATTGTTTATCCCAGTCAAAAACAAACAAACAAACAAACAAACAAAAATGGTGAAAATGCTCCAGTGTAGCTGTTGCTGCTGCTGCTAAGACGCTTCAGTTGTGTCTGACTCTGTGCGATGCCATAGACGGCAGCCCACCAGGTTCCCCCGTCCCTGGGATTCTCCAGGCAAGAACGCTGGAGTGGGTTGCCATTTCCTTCTCCAATGCATGAAAGTGAAAAGTGAAATGTGAAAGTGAAGTCACTCAGTTGTGTCTAACTCTTAGCAACCCCATGGACTGCAGCCTACCAGGCCCCTCCGTCCATGGAATTTTCCAGGCAGAAGTACTGGAGTGGGGTGCCATTGCCTTCTCCGCTCCAGTGTAGACCAAACTTCGAATGTTAGATACAGACAGGAGCATACCAATCACATTTGGAATTTTATTTTCCAAATCTAAAGAAGTTATGTAATCTACTAAAAGTAGGGAAGAATAGCTTTGACTAAAACTTCTTTCATTTAATTAAAAAGGATACATTTATAAACCTTAAAGTTCTTGTTTACACAGATTTCTACCACCTTTGTAGAGACCTAAGCCTTTAAAAAAAGTCCCCAAATCAATAAGATTTCCTTTTCATATCACTAAGAATGAGTGTTTAAATCAAATGTACTGATCTACAAAGCGAACTAGGTTAAGGAATAGATCTGAAAGGCTAAGAGAGCCCCTCCTCAAATCATCATTAACAAATACATCTTAGCATCTGTGTACCAAGAGGGTGGCAGAGATCAAGTAGAATAAAAGGAGGCAAAATTCCTGTCTGTATGGAGCTTACCATGGAGAAGACACTCAGAGGCTGAAGTTCAGGAATTTTTTTTAAAAGTATTCTTTGGCTTCTTTATGGAACACAGAGTGGAGAGAGGCAGAGAGTTTGGCCATGAAGGAAAGACCTTGACCATCATGAAGGAAGAAGAGACAGAGTGGGCAGGGGTGGGATCTCCATGCAGAGACCCCCTGAGTGGGACCCTCACCCTGCCTCTTCTGACTCTGGGTCCTCGGGGAGGGACAGAGATGTTCTCCATCTCAGGTTGCTCATCTGTAAAGTCAGGATGCTGCCCAAGTTGCCTGCTCTTGGTTGGCTGTGAAGGATAAATCAGGTAACCAGATATAAAGTGCTTGCACTGCTCATGGCACCTGGCAAGGGTTCTTGTTATAAGTGGAGGGATCTGCCTGTAACATCTTCCACACTGAGTGTTGACTACGCAGGGCTTTCATTCCGCAGTATCCTGAATGAGGAAGGCAACTCAGGGAATAAACACGCAGGGAACTTTGCATAAAAATTGCATGAAATTGTGCTCTGAGTAAGAAAAACCCATTAGAAAAACATCTTAAATGCTGAAAGGTCCTTTGACAGTTAAGGAGTGGTTCTGCACATTTAACCTGCGTTTGGACTCTCTGTAAAACAAATTTGTTTATCATTTCTTCATTTGGTGCTGGTTACTTTAGTCATTGCTGGTGCTGTTGCTCAGAGTATAAAATTAAACATCTTTTTTGCAGAAAAAGTTTCCTGTTGATTTTTCTCTCAAATAATACAGGGTGAATTTTAAAAGTTCTCAGACACACAAAGCGCTATCTCTTTTTAAGGCTTTAGGAGGGGGAGCTTCTGAACAAATGAACCAAACATACAATAAAAGAATCTTTTCTTTCTCTTTTTCCTTAAAAAAAAAAATATTGCATGCACATCGTCTACACATGAACCCCACCAGGCTGGTGGGGTATCTTTCTGATTAGATGACCAGCTCCTATTTTTGGATTCCCCCTTTTGCTGGATCCATTTTTATTTCTTAAAAGAGAAAAAGTGCTAGCTGCCTGCCAGGCCTTAGCGTTCTGGTTTGAACAGAGACATCTGAAATCTAGGCCAGGCAGGAAGGGCTTCTTTCATCCCCGCAGTCGCTCACAGTGGGGAGCGCTCGGTGTCACGTCTGCAGCTCCCCCTGAAGCCGGCTCTGCCTCGAGCCACCAGCCCCTGTGGGGCTGCACATCTCATTAGCTGTGCAGGCCATCTCTGAACTGCCCTGAATGTGGTCCCCCACGAGCCTGCCTGCCCCAGCTTTTGAATTCTGACAGGAAGCGAAAGGTGAGGCTTTCACAAATCCTGGAGGGCAAGGGATGGAATCTGGCAAGATAAAGAAATCCAGGTGGGGAAGAGAGACAAGTGAGTCAGATGGGGGAAGGCAAAGCCTCCCTCTTCTCCTTCTACAGACTTTGAAAGTGACTTTCTGCGTTTATATTTTGGGAACTTGGAAACAAAAGGGAGAGGACAAACTTTTACAAATGGAAGGAATGAAAATGAAGCTTTACCATGAAACTCAGCTTTACCATGAACTCCCTACCATCTGACTGACTGTAACCTGTCCCACCCCTACCCCAGCAGGGAGCGAAGCTGTTTACTAGAAGATACCTAGCAAAGCGCACACAGGGGGGCCTTCACTTCTGGCATTTTGAAGCATTTCAGGATTTTACAAATATTCTTCTCCAGGCCCTTGTAGCATCTACCTGCCGCTGTCCCAAAGCCAATGCCCATTTTTAGGCATTTGTTAGGGCAGCACCCTGTGGCCAGGTCCCCAGATCTGCCCTGGTTACCTACGACTTAAGAACAAATCACCCCCACACCTAATGGCTCAGATAAGGAACAGGAACTTATTTGGGGAGGTGACCCTGGAGAGCCCACTGTTAAGGTGGTGCACCAACATGGCCGGCTGGAGTGTGGTGTTGGCTGGGAGCTTGGCTGACTGAGGGCTCAGGGCTTTGCTTACCTTCCTGGGGGCCCTCAGGGGTTTCTTGGAGAAAAAGATAGTTCCTCAGGGCCTGGACAGAGAACCTGCAGTGTCCCCTCTACCACATTCCACCAGGCAGTTGCAGAGCCCACGTTCAAGGGCAGTGGACAGCCCCCTAAGTCTTGATGGAAGCAGAGTTAGAGGCTGGGGGCTCTGTTTAAAATCGACGTCATCTTAGAAAAATGCACACACTTTAAAAAGTTTTATTTTCTGAGTGTGAGAACCTGACACGCTCAAGATGAAGGAAATTGTTAAATGTTTTAAAATAAAAGTGACTTAAGTCATATTAGTCCTTTCGAAGTAAGGAGTATGTATCAAAAACTTGAAAATTAAATCAACTAAACCATCTATTAGCCCCTGTATTTCTGACTCTGAAACAGTGGTTCACTTTATAGACATGTAAATTTAAGATTTCATCCCAGTTAAGGGCCAATTCGATGACTTTGTTGCCTCATATTTTAAGTAAAATTCCAGTAGATCTTCTAACATGACCTTTGACACCTTGACAGTAAGTAACCCACTTTCTTCCCAAGGTTTCCTGTCTTGTCACTTAACCCACTGAGCTTAAACTGTAAAATTTTAAAATGTACAACCAATAATTTATAAATAACTGTAGCTTTAAGGAAATCTATATACTCTCAAAATGAGTGTGCCCTCCAGGTTCAAATACCCAAGGCATAGATTTTCAGAGGGTCTGGCAGAAGGACGTTACATTTAATTTTAAATTTGCATGTAATTTGCTGTTTCATTTGCAACCATCTATTCTCTGGCAATGGCCTTTCTCTCTGTAGTCCTTAATCCTCTGATGTACTGCTCCATAAAGACGCCAGTGGGTCTCTTCACCTTTCTATCAGGGGTCCTTCAGTAGTTTTAGAAGCGTGTTTTATTTCTGACATTATGAACGTAGAAATGGAGACAAATGCGTCTCAGTTGCCCGCTCAAGGACATGCAGAGAAAAGCCCTCCTCCCTGCCCGAGGGCTCCCTTCCAACCAAAGCTGCCTCATCACGCTCTGCTTTTAAAAAGCACTTGGTGCCTGAACTGGGACAGACCAATGATGACCCCATAATACGTGAAACATATTTTCCCAGAGATGCAGTGTCAGATTTCCCCCAAGTTAAAGATATTTCAGACAGTTAATACTACTTTTTTCATTTTTCATGTCCAAACCAGGTGGCTTCATCTTCCCTTAGAAATTAAATAGTTTTTAGAAACTTCAGCTGCACGCCTGGGTCATTCATAGAAATAAACAGCAGGGTGAACACTTAGTCAGTAGTATTGCACTGAAGCCTAGAATTGCTCAAATCAACGTCACTTTAATATTACAATAGCATTTGTACCACTTCTTTAACTATTTATCGTAACTATGAATTTTTTTTTCTCAGAAATCCACTTCGGATGCCATTTTCTTTTACAACTCTCTTTTTTCTTATTTTCCTTGTCCAAAAGTTATCAGTGATGTTTTTCAACATGACAGCACTGTTTTTCCTTTAACATCACCAACAAACAGATATTTAAGTAAGGGCTACAGTACATATTTTTCATGACATATCCTTTAAAAGAATACTCATGTACAAAAGCAATGGGTATACAATTTTTAAAAAGCCCTAGAAATACGAAAACTTGGTTTGCAGAAGGAAAGTGTTTTTATGGAATTTTAGTTGCTTATTGAATATACTTAATAGGAAAAACCATGAGGATGATTGTAAGAGGTCTTAACTTAGGGAGTGAGTGAGTGGTTCTGTTTGTCTCCCTTGAAACCATGAAAATAAACAAGAGTGAGAACATTTATCAAACTGTTACATGATAGTTAAGTGGGAACTCCATTGAGCCCAGGAGGTTCCCAGGTGAGGAAGCTGGGTTCTCAGGGCTGCATTTCAGGAGTTGGACAGAGGTTCCCAATGGAGAGAAACATATTATCCCCTCAGAGATCCTGCAAGAATAAGAGGAGGGAGTCATCACCACCCTCCATCAAAGTATTCAAAAGTGTGGGTGATGATACATTATATCAAATTCCCTTTCTGTGCAGACCACCTCCTGTTGCAGTTCACAACATGAAGAACTACAGGAGTCTTAGGGGTGCTCTGGCTTACTGTGACTCTGGAGTTCAGAAAGCAGAGGTAAGAGAGAGGATGACCCCTCACAGTCTGCTGGGCAGTGGCCTTGGTGACAGCATCACCAGGAGCGTGATGGTGACAGCCTCTCTCCTGCCTCCGGGAAAAGGCAGACCCCACCCCACCCCCTGGGAATATATGTTCATCTTCCCCAAAAGTAAACATGATGCTTTATTGATGTGAGGCTGGAAGGAAATGGCAATCCACTCCATTATCCTTGCCTGGAAAATCCCATGGGCAGAGGATCCTGGTGGGCTACAGCCCATGGGGTCACAAGAGTCGGACACAACTTAGTGACTGAACAACAAGCCAATACTGCTCAAATTCGAGGACCACACCATTTTATTGCCACATATACTCTCTGTTGAGACAGATTAAGAACACACACACTGAGGCATGTTTTTGTATGGGGCTGATCTCTACATGTTTAGTTAATAGATTGCTTCTGCAAAAGATTTGTGGTGTATAATTAAGCCATAGGGAAGAAATCAAAACAGCAAGATAACTTGACTATAGTCTAATCGTTTATGAAATCATAGTTCTTTTCAACTTCGGGGGCTATCTTTGGGAAGTTGTTGATATTTTACTTGTAAGAAAAAAAAATACATATAATGCAGAGTAAATTGTAAATAAGTTGAGAACAGAGAGCTTGTCTATGATGCTCTTTCCTAAGCCAATGATGCCAGAGCCAAAAATCCCACTGCCATCTAAATCTGATGAGCAAAGCTGCTGATCTTTGTCTTAATTAAAAAAACATAAATAACAATCACAGTCCAAATTCTTGAACCCAAAACAATCAGCAAGTTCATTGTTACTGGCAGCACTCACCTTTTTTTTTTATCAAAGGCATTAGATATTTAGATGCTCAGGGATGTTTATGGAATATACTATTGGGTATCTTAGGTCTTAAAAAAACTTGAAAGGATATTTTAGAAATATTTATTTATTTGGCTGTGCTGAGTGTTCATTGCTACACGAGGGTTTTCTCTAGTTGCGGTGAGTGGGGGCTACTCTTTAGTTGCGATGTGAGAGTTTCTCATTGCAGTGGCTTCTCTTGTAGTGGAGCGTGGGCTCTAGGGTACGAGGGCTTCAGTCATTGCTCCAGAGCGTAGTCTTAGTAGTTGTGACACATTGGCTCAGTTGCCCAGCAAAAGTTATGTGGGATCTTCCCAGAGCAGGGATCAAATCCATATCTTCTGCATTGGCAGGCAGATTCTTAACCACTGGACCACCAGGGAAGCCCAGAAAATTTGATTTTCTTAATTTTTGCGCCAAATGCTAAGCATCTAACTTATGTGTTGTGTGAAGAAGAGAAAGGTTGTGTTTGAAGGCAGCACATTGTTCCTAGGTCTTCCTCATCTGGTACAGGAGGCCACAAAGTTGGACATATCCTCTGCCTCCCACAATGCTGCTGGGTTTTGGAGACTATAGCGGCGCTTGAGATGGTGACCGGAAACCAAAGAAAAATAATAATGAACTCTCTTTCTCATACTTTTATCTCCACTTCCATCTCCTCTGTATCTTTAACACACACACACACACACACACACACAAGCAACAAACAGCGCCTGGAGGACTGATGCCCCCAGGGAAGGAGAGAGGAGCAATGTTAAGATGTGGGGTTTCCCTGCGGATGGAGGGAGGTCCCCGAGCTGCTCTGACCAGATGTTGGCCCAGGCTCTGCTATTGGGTGTGTGTGCAGTGAACCTGTGTGGCTTCTGGAAGGAACACGGATAGGTGTTTGCTTCTCAAGTGGTGCAGTGGTAAAGAATCTGCTTACCAATGCAGGAAACTCAGGAGATCCAGGTTCTATCCCTGGGTCAGGGAGATTCCCTGGAGAAGGGCATGGCAACCCACTCCAGTATTCTTGCCTGGAGAATCCCGTGGACAGAGGAGCCTGGTGGGCTACAGTCCATGGGGCTGCAAAGAGTTGGACACGACTGAGCGACTCATCCATGGCAGTCCTCTCCCAAGAGAAGTGACTTTCATTTTCCTAAAGCAGAGCAGACCTAGAGTGGAAGTCTGAGGCTGTGGGCCCCTGCCCAGGCATGGACACTCCTATCCTGACCACCCCTCCACCCCTGTCTTGTCAGAGACCTTCCAGATTCACGTGGGGATCATCTCCTTCCAGATGCTACCCTGTGAACCCGAGGTCATCTGGAATTCCACAGAATTCCATCCCTGGGCTGAAAGGTTCAGAGCCCCCTTTTATATCACTAAGGTTTACAGATGGCATTTGGTTAGCTTGCATCTGGTTTCCATTTCTTAAACGTTAACTCTAGCTTTATCATTGTAGATTTCATTTTCATTTGACAATGGGTTTAACTTTTCTTAATAATATTCTGCTACAGATTTAAACTCCTTTTAAGAAGACATCTCTGGCTTCTGTGACTAAGCAAATCTTGCCTCTGGAGAGAGAACTAAAAAGAAATCAAAACATACAACTGACATTTCTTTTTTTTTTTTAATACTGTTTTCATTTCTGTCCTTAAATTAAACACTAGCTCCTGAACGTTGAGATAAAAATAGCTGTGGTTACCTAAAATTATTTCTAGGAGATTCTCAGTCTTTTTCTTCCACCTCAAGAAAATTATCTAAGAATATCTCCTGCTCCAGACAAGGGTCAGGAGCAGATCAAAAACGCACAGCCTGTCTGCTCTCCCCCAGTTCCCTGCCCCACACCCTAAGTTTCTGCCCTCCTCTACACCTATACGTACATGTTCCTGTGGGACTTTACTGAGGATTGGTCAAAATGGAAGACAAATCATGGAAAGTGAAAGTGAAAAAGTCATTCAGTCGTGTCCGACTCTTTGTGACCCCATGGACTATACAGTCCATGGAATTCTCCAGGCCAGAATACTGCAGTGGGAAGCCTTTCCCTTCTCCAGAGGATCTTCCCAACCCAGCGATCGAACCCAGGTCTCCCTCATTGCAGGCAGATTCTTTACCAGCTGAGCCAAAAGGGAAGCCAATGAGCTTTTATTTTGCTCCCTGGAGTGGAAGTTATTTGCTGTAGCTGACACATCCAGAGTTGATTGCTACTCTTTAGTGACGTGACCTTGCTTAAAACGACGGCATCCTGATGGGAATTCTCTCTGTGTGGTTCAAAAGAGGCTGGCTGGGATTTCCACCCCACTACATCCCACCTGAGAGACTTCTGCCTTCTGATGGCTTTCTGACTGAGTTAAACTTTTGAGGGCACATCTAGGACTCACCACGGCATACGTCAACACTTACTAACAACAGATATTGTTATGATTGGTCGTATGTCTTACTTTTTAGAAATTTGAATCAATGGCTTTAAAAAGCATGTATGGAACACTGATTCATTTCTTTACCCACCACAGCGGCATCAAGGACACCTAAGGGTGACTGTTGTTGTTTAATCTCTAAGTCATGTTCAAATCTTTGCAACGTCATGGACTATAGCCCGCCAGGCTCCTCTTTCCATGGAATTCTCCAGGCAAGAATATGGAGTGGGTTGCTGTTCCCTCCTCCAGGGGATCTTCCCAGTTCTGAGATCAGCTTGCATTTTCTGCATTGCAGGCAGATTCTTTGCTGCTGAGCCACCAGGGAAGCCCAATAAAAGATGAACACATATCTACTTTAATCCCTACAGTGGCACTGAGGGGTATTTGATATGACTGTCCCTGTTAGAAAATCAAGACATGGAGTTTAGGAAGCTTGGCCGGGAGCCAGGCACCAAGGCCTGGGAAGTAGCCATGCTGATTGATCCCAGACCTACGGCCTCCCTGCCATGCTGGCCTCTCAAACAACAGGTATTCCAGAACTTCGGAACCTGTGCTTTTTGGGTGCTCAGATTTTACAGAGAAATCTGATCACTCTTGCATACATTTTATAGAAGAGCAGTTAAATTGGGAGAAAGGTAGTGATCGACCACTCTGTGGCTGTTGATGAATGTTGTTTACTTCTTTAAGTGGATTGTTAATTTTTTAACACAACAGTTCTCTGGGAACTGTAAGTGGTTTTTATGAGTGATAAATGTCAGAAAGATTTTAAGTCTCTCTTGGAGACTGAGGTGGGCACTGCCGGGACATGGCAGAAGGACTACAAACTGTGGACTCAAGTTTCCTTGATTTGAACCTGTCCCCTGATGTAAATCTCCTACAGTATTCAAGTCTCATTTCTCTTGTCTCTCAGTCATGTCTGTCTCTTCATCTATGAGAGGAAGCTGCATAGGGAATATGATGCATATGCTGTGGTCAGCAGGGTCCAGAAAGACCAGGCTCCTGGAAGCACTCTGAGATGGAGATTTTGGGGGTGAGCGCACTCTCAAGATCACAGATGGGAGTCAGTGAGGAGGCAGGACTGGGCTGCCAGAGAAGCTGGACTCTGATGCCTTTCAGTTCTTGGTAGTAACCCCAGGAGGAGCTGAGGGCTGAGGCCCCACAGGGTCTCATGAGTCGAAGCCGGGTGCCAGGCCTTTGGGTCCCCTTTGGAACAGTCGTCAGATCCAGCTGTACCCAGGCAGAGACAGGAACCTTGGGTGAGATGAGTCCTGGGGGTCAGAGCCATTCTGGGGCAAGGGCTCAGCTGCCCACACTCCTGGAGGACAGGGGGACAAGTGTGTCCATTCCAAGGGGCCAACTGGCCCACACCACATACCCATCCCACAGGAACTACACAAGTGGGATTAGTATCTTACTGTCAGTCACCACTGTCACCATCACATCAGAAACAGTGGCAGCAGGCAAGCTCCTGTTCAGAGCCATCTCAGCTCACAGCAGCAGGAAACAGAGTCATCTCACCTTAGAACAAGGCATGATCTACCAAACCACCGTCATCACTGAAACAAGAAGAGAAATTTGGAGGAAATGAAATTCCCGCTGAATCTAGGAAGCATTTTCAGCTGCTTATTTGATACTCTGATGTGCAACTTAATACAAGCGATTGGGTTGAAATGGCACATTTTCCCTGAATATCACCACCTGAGCTGTGGATTTGGGAACAATTTTGGAAATGATTGAATTCTCATGTTTGGAAATAGGAGTGGTACAAAATTGTCACAAGTTAAGTATTTTCATCGGGACAATGTAAACTCTAGACAGACTTCAGACTCGTATCTGTTTCTGAACTGACACCTGATCAGTATTGAGGAGATAAAAATGAATGAATAATGGAAGAAAATAAAATAATGAGATCATGATGATGGACTCTGCAAAGAGTTGCATCCTGCAAAGCACCTGTTGTTTGTGATGATACCTTCAGCAGAGGCCCCTCTGTCCATGGGATTCCCCAGGCAAGAATACTGGAGAGGGTTGCTGTTGCCTTCATCATGGGATCTTCACAACCAAGGATCAAACCCAGGTCTCTCTCATGCAGGTGAATTCTTTACCACTTAGCCACCAGGGAAGCCCATTAATATTTATGTAACTATTAATAAAACCTTGTAGTTCACAATTGTCATCCAATCTGCTCAACGGGGAAAGGACGTCAAACTCAGGTATGTGGTTCAAATGATTTCAGGACATACAGGAGATGAATAAGAATGCCTAGGATGAGAAGACATGGCTGGTGTTGATCATGTCTCCACAGAAAACAACCTTGAAACATGAAAGCCCCTAAATTTTCTGACTTCGGTTGGTATGACAAGCCAGTTAGGATCAACCTGGATTTTCAAAGTTGCGAAGGATGATGAACAAAAACAATGCTGATGAGCTGGTGTGTTTTAAATGGTTTGACCATGGTCTTAAGGCTCCAAATTTAACTTGTCTTAGAAGACATTGTGTTGCATCAACAGCTCAAAGAGCTGATCTTAAGAAAAGGGTGGAGTGAGGCAGTCACAAAAATAGTGAGAATCTGAAGATTCTGCCTTTGGCAGTAAACGGAAGAAGCCATTTCAGAAAAAAATACAGACATCAGATGAGCTCGTCAGCCCCCAGCAGAGGCCTGGGTGAGGGCACTGGTGTTGATCCTGCCCTGGCCATGACTGGCCATGATCTGTGTTCCTTGCTGAACTTACACAGGTATGTGAAACCCCCGCTGGTGGGACCAGCTGGCCCATGTGGTTCAAGAGGTCACTGGTGGCAGACAGTGACCAGGAATTTCCAGCCACAGGTTCTTGTGACCAGACCTCAGAACCCTGCCCCCTGTATGTCAGAAATGTTGTTTTACCCACTTGAAACCGAGTGGGCTGTGTATCAATAGGAGCAGCTTTTTTTTTCCTCATTGTTTTAATTGAGTGCTAAGTGATTTGATATAACTTCAGTACCTACTCCAGTCTTAAAGCTTTGAGCTATTCAAAGACAAAATTAATCACTTTGCTTTTTCTTTCTCTTTTTCCTTACCATTTTGAGAGATCAAACCCAATTAAAAGTAGTGTTCATCTTTCTGGCCCATTATTTACCAGTTTTGTTAACCTTCATGGTCTCCTTGCTTTTCACCGTAATCTTCAGCTTTTGGAAAGCCAAGCTGCTGATGCCTAGGACTGTAAGACAGTAAGGGATGCAGAGGGGAAGACCAAGGATGAAGGACATGCTGATTGGGGCATCTCTGACCTGGAAGCCCCACACAGCAGGGAGCGTGTGCTCCTTGCAAAGATCCTCGTTGTTCTGAAGACAGAAGAGACGAGTTCAAGGTGTGTTCAGTGTGTGGAGAGTCAGCAGAAATGAGGAAAGTTCTCTAGTGTAGGATTAAGTATGAGTGTTTTACCTGCATGATCCATCCATGATTTTATTTCCTCAATCCTGTTTCTCAACAGTGAAAACAACAAAAACAACTGCTGGCCATTCTTCAGCCCACATCTCAGTTCTTATAGGTTTTACATGTGGGCTGTTGGGGCCCTAAGTGTTTGCAGGTAAAGCTCTCACTTTATACATGTATACACATTAAGTACCAACTGTATCCATAAATCTACACTAAGCATGGCTGGTTACACACAATTATTAAATACCAACTGTATATCTGCATAAATATTAAGCACCGGCTGTGTGTGTGTGGACCAACTGTATACACTCCATCCTGTGTTCTCTTCAGAGGCTGATTGGAAATGTGCTTCCTCTTTGATGTGTTTTTTTCATCTGCCTTCTCACTCAGCCCCAGCGACGTGCCTGAAATGTTGCATCTTTCTTTCATTTTTCATGTTGGAACTGCAAGGGTGTGTGTTGGCACATATTACAGAGAATAAATTAGCTGCAAAAAAAAAAAAAAACAGCACTTCAAAAATATTCATGGCCTGCTTTAAGTTAGCAGATTTCAACAGCGCTGCTCATGGAACATACCAGGCCCTTTAATCTTGGTGGCTGAAGTCCATCTGAAGTTATTTTTGACAATGAAACCAAAAAGAGAGTCATGGCAGTGTTCCAGATTGTGTATTCCCAAACATACCCCTTGGAAGTACTGAATGTGTACAATCAGATGATGGCAGGGTGTCCCTTCTATTCTGGAGATGCTGGCTTCAATTTCTGCTTCAGTCCTTTAAACGATGTGTGACCCAAGCCTGAACTACAGGGGGATGACAATCAACACATCAAATAACTGTGATCCAGTATGATCTTATGTCTGTTGGCTCTAAGGGAGAATTTTTATATTTATTTAAGCTACTGATGATTATCAGCAAGTAATGATGAGGATGAATGTTTCAAAAATGTTGGGATTTCCCTCCTGTCAATGAGACCTGTAGAGCAGGAGGCAGATGTGGTCAGGGGCTGAGGGGTGGGTGATAGGTGGGAGGGCAGAGGTCTCTCCAGGACCGAAACTTGATCACTGATGCTGTGTGCAACGCCAGCTCCTGGCAGATGGAGGACTGACCCCTAGACTGATCCTTAGCTGGTTTCCTTACTGTTTCTAGTTCCCCAGAGATGACGCATCCCTCACTACCCGTACTCAGGCCACGTTTCTCCCTCCACCTGCAGCATCCTTGGTCCACCCCCGGCATCCAGACATTTGGTCTACAAGTATGAGTTTGAAATTAGCCTCCAAACTTTGTGATGCTTGTTGGCAGTTTTATAAGCTAGGCAAAAGACACCGGGCTGCCCTTAACTTGCCATTTTGTGTCCGACCTCGGCTAGGGTTAAAAGGCTCTAGTGAATTTTATGTCTTCCATTATTTCTCTAAGGTAACTAGATCATATTTTCAGCATTTTCTAATGACCAACTGAATGGGACACATTTATGCATGCACATCTTGCCTCTGGACTTATTTAATATGAGTTTGATCCCGAGATGGTTTTATTATCCATCTAGGATTCCACAGCTTCCGTTGTCTGTTCAGCTGTGGAAGAAGAATACAAACGGTAAATTGAAGATTAAAAAAAATAATTTGGTCAATAAATATTCGACAATTGATGATGGCTATGACTTTGAAAGTTTTAAGTTTGTGATGGAAGAATATGGCTGCTCTCGATTTTAGCACTATTTCCCCTGGGTAATCACAAGAGGGCATTATCAGTGTTTTAATGACAGTGATTTTTGTTGGTAACAATTTAAACACAAACAGTCCCTTTCGACCTTCTGGGATCTGCCACACAGCAGGACCAAGATTCTGTTCCCTCACGCACTCACGAGCCCCCACAGCGCCTCCCACAGGGTGACAGTAAAAGTGCGCTGGTCACATGAAACACACAGCTTCTTCTGCAGGTTACACAGATTTCATGCCAGATCACATTTCAGTAAATGACTGTTTTTGCTCCTGATGGAATATATTACAAATTGCAGATCAGGACACAAAAAAGCACTGCACCTCCCCAGATGAATATTTGTTGAAAATGAAAGTGTAGTCACTCAGTTGTGTCTGACTCTTTGCAACGCTGTGGACTGTAACCAACCAGGCTCCTCTGTCCATGGGATTCTCCAGGCAAGAATACAGGAGTGGGTTGCCATTCCTTTCTCCAGGGATCTTCCTGACCTAAGGATTGAACCTGGGTCTCCTGCATTGACAGGTGGATTCTTTACTGTCTAAGCCACCAGGGAAGCCCATGAATATTTGTTACCTAGAAGTAAAATAAAAAGTCAGTGAGGAAGCTGTCCTGGAGAAATTGGGCCTGGCTGTGAATCAGGGACCCACCACCCATGTCACCCTCAAGGGGAGACTAGGGGTAGGTCTAATTAGGCCGTAATCCAGGCATCAGAGTCTGCTCTGTCTTAGAAAAGTTAATGCAAATAAACTAATTTGAACCAATCTGAAATAACTGATCAAAGAAAATCAAAATGATCTCTAAGCTAGATGCCTTTTCATCCTAGAATATAGAGGGCCATTAAGTTACAATGGAAAAGATAAAACTTTTTATTTTTTTAACCTAATTTGAATTTTCCTTTGTTTTTTTTTTAAGAAAGACTAGACAACATGTTTGGTATTTGTCACAAGTTTCAGGTGTAGCTTTACTCAATTGTGAATCACAGCCCATATGATATTGGCAGAGAAGGGTTTGGAAATAGGTAGTGGTGTTAAGGTTAACCAGTCTTCCCAAATGACTAAATGTCTCTTTCAAATGAGACCTTTATTATCCATCTGGATTTTATACAGTTTGGAAATGTGGTTTACTTAGAGCTCAAGTTATACTAAGAAAAAGAGAGAGAAATCAGAGATAAGGAAACCCCTTCCTCTGGGCACAGTGTGAGTCATAGGGCCTTGCTCCAAGCTGCCCAGGAGCGCTGAGTCCCAGGGACTATGTCTGCAGAGTGTCCTGGAACTTTCACTCTTGGTGGCTTATTGCGTAATAGATCATGAAGGGAAATTTCCAAAAGTTCAGTACCAGCATGTTCTATTTCAGTGAAAGGAAGAAAACTCTGTCTGAAAAGTTTCATTTACTGTCTTCTTTATGAAAAGCAACACAAAACAAAACAGAAATAAAACAAAGCCAAACCCATGGAGAGAACTGTCTGATATACGGGGGCAAAACCTGGAGTCCTAATCACTCCTTCAGTAAATAAAGGAAAAAAAAAAAAAGAAAGAAAATCCATGGAAACAAAATACTAGTAAAGCAATCGGTATAATCATGCCTCTCGCAGTTGCAGACACGTATGATGTCTGTGGCTTCCTCAAACACAGGGGAATCTTATTCTGCTAAAAAAAATTTCCAGTTGCTCGAGTTCTAAGAAATCAAATAGCATTGACTAAATATGTTCTGTATGACTCACAGATATACAAAACAAACTTGCACTTACTAAAGAGAAGGGGGAAGGGGACTGGGCAAGTTAAGAGTATGGAATTAACAGGTTCAAACTACTGTGTATAAAATAGGTAAGCAACAAGGATTGACTGTACAGCACAGGGAATTATAGACGTTATCTTGTAATCACCTATAAGGGAGTATAATCTTCAAAAATGCTGTGTAGCTGAAGTTAACATAATGTTATAAATCAACTATACTTCAATATAAAATACTTTCTGTATTATTTTAGTAAAGATCTAAGTTGAAATAGTAAAAAAAACACCCTTGTAATTATGATGTGAATTTTGAATCTCATTTATCACTTAATTCTCAGCTTCTAAAATGTAGCCATTATTAAAAAAAAAAACTCATGTCAGAGATTTTGGCCTACAAATATATTTATTTATAGTAATATCAGGAAATTTTTATCAGAATATGTTTAAGCCATTACTGAAGGCTACTCAGGTAGTTGGAAAGACAGACAGGAATGTTACATGTTGAGAAAAACATCTTAGAAAGCTGCATAGGGTAGTCCTAATCAATTATCTTAGAAAATGGCTGCCTTAGTATCTAAGAGAATCAGGACATGGTCCTTCTATTCTATGCTAAAATTAATTAAATTTAATCTTTCTTATCTAGTTATGAAAGTCACAAATTTCTGTAGCTAAAAGTCATTTCACTGCAAGTCCCTCCATTGGTTAACAAAGATGCTTATCGAGGCAATGCCGGATGTTCAGACAGAGTTGGTACCTGAATAATTACATTGGCCTTGATTTAGGTTCTGTTAATGAGCACACTTTTCCCTTGTATCATCTGAGTTCCTTTATAAAGTGAGGCTGATTTAGAGAAAGGACTCCCAGGCATCCTTTTGAATAATAACATGTTTTTAATCAGGAAACCTTCTCATCGAATTTTTTTTTTTCAGTTGCAATTTGCTTACTGACCTATATAATTGAGTGACTTTTCAGCTGTTTGTGTTTATTTAGCCAACCTTTTGGGGAAAGTTTTATTTGCCAAAAATGGTATTTTTCCAGAGAAATGTCTAAGGACCATTATTTAAAAATTTTAAAAGAGACACAGTGTGGCAGAGTGAGATTGGAGGTGAGCAGGTTCTGTTGGTGGGGGTGATAGGAAATGGTGGGTGTGGTTGAGGCTAAGTCACGTGAGGAGATCCAGGAACCGAGCTGGTTATCGTGCGAAGGGAAGGCAGCACCACTTTAAGCTGAAGGGGTGCTGAAGTTGGGGTATGTCACGTGGCGGTATAATATCTTTTAAGATACAAACTCGTGATTTGTTACTTTGTGTCCCCATTCTTCCTCACGAAAGACTGAGGCTGCCTGTATTCCTGGGTTCCTGTTGAGGAAATCAGAATAGTAGGGACACAGGTAAACACAGATGAAAGCCTTTAATCTTGGAACCATCAACATTGGTTTCCCAAGCCCTAAATGCCAGAAGCTCACTATGCCAGGCGCCCTGAAGGGAAAGCTTGGAGAGAGGATGTCTCAGAGCAGCTGGATGGAGGGGTGAGAGGGCTGCCTATGGGCTGGGGTGGGGGGCTGGCCTGGACGGCTGGGACGAGGGTCTTCTGCGATGGGCTTTGGGTCAATAGATCAGTCAGCTGGCCGTTTATCTCCTGCAAACATTCGGCTGTGATCCTGGGAGCTCCTGTCAGGATGAGGAGGACGGAGCCTGGGTTCCAGAGCCAGTGGGACGGCCCCTCGTGGGTAAGGTACCTATTTCTAGATGATTCTTCATGGCACCAAATCCAATCATTCTTTCCCAACCCCTGCAAAAGTAGAAATCTCATGAGGAGTGAAAGTTTTTCAGGGACACTTGAATGGCCTGAAGTGTACCACAAGGTATTTTGTTCCCTGCTTCCCACATCTGGCTCTTCTTTGCTTTACTTCTTCAGCCTGTGTTGGAGGAACACCAAGGTGACCCCTGAAGTCAGTTTCCAGGTGCTTTCTGTCTCCTGACTTTATGATCTTCCCGGGGGAGAACCACTTCTCCTTTATCAGAAGGAAGGTGGGTCCGCCCTCTGGAGGGGTTGTCAGGCTGCTGGAAGCCCCAGAAGCTGCTCCACCACCCCCACCATCCCCTCCGCAACCCCCCCACATTCCCTGCTCCCGTCCCCCACCTGGCTCACCTAGGTGCTGCTGGCACGGCCTGTGGAAGGGCTCCCAGCTGCGTCCTGGGGGCATGTGATGGTTCTTTCTCGGTAACAAGTCATAGTGGAGGGTACTTTCACTTCTTGCCTCCTGCACCTTGGCTTGAATTTGCCTAAATAACCTCTTGCACTCTTGCAGTTTTTCAGCCTGGGCTCTGAATTAGATCTCTGATGAAAGCTTATCTTTACCCTCTGGCTTCTTTTATTTCTCTGCTTCTACCCTTGACCACTAGGCCTCCTCTCATGGGCCTCTCCCCTCTTCCCAGTAAGTCTTTTCCTCACTGGTCCTACCTACACTCATGGACTTGAGTATCTTCTGTGTCATTATATACAACCTAATCTCTTCCTCGAATTGTTTGTCCTTATCAGACATACCACTTGGGCATGGAACCATTGCTTCAAATAGCTCTTCCCTATTAGGACACTAGGCATCATCCTCTCTCTAATCTAGTGCTTTCTCCTGAGGTATGGGTGAATAGACAATGGATGGATGATGGGTGGATGAGTAGGTGGTTGGGTAGGTGGGTGGATGGATGGATGGATGGATGGATAGGTGGATGGATGAATGGGTAGAAGGATGCATGGATGGGTAGGCGGGTGGATGGTTGGATGGATGATGGATGGACAGGTAGGTGATTGGATAAATGGGTGAATGGATAGAAGGATGGCTGATGGATGGATGGGTAAGTAGATAGATGAATGGATGGGTGGATAGATGGATGGATGGATGGACAGACAGATAAGTGGATGACGGATAGATAGATAGAAATATCATGCCTTCGCCTCCTTTTCCACATCTTAAGTTTAGCACTTAACCATGCTGGAGGCTTCTGTTCCTATGTTTCTACAGGGAACTGCTCTCTCAAGGTCAATAACATTCTCTATATTGCAAAATCCAATGTTTGCTTCTCTGGAGTTATTTTATTTGAACTTTCAGTAGTCTTTGACACAGTTGACCATATATTTCCATTATTATTTCCTAACTTTTCTTCTCCTTTATTGGCCACTTCTTCTTAGTCTATCTTGCTGGCTCTTTCTCATCTTCTCAAAGCTGAAAGTCAGGAAGATAGATTCCTGATTCCTTTTTTTTTCTCTAGCAGTTTTTCCTCCCAGGTAACCTCATTCAGATGTATGGCTCTGAAAATTGTCATTCTGCAAGGGAATTGCTGTTGGTATTTCTATTTATGACTTCTCTTACGAGTTCCAGACTTGTGAATCTGCTGTGTACTTGAAATCTCTGCTGGGTTAATATACTGCACAGATTTAGTTTGGACAAAAGAGGAACTCTCGAGCAAATAAATAAACATAAGTAAATAAAGAGAAAAGCAGTGCTTCTCTGGTTCCTACTTACCCGTCTATCACTCTAGTTGTTCAAACTCCAAACTTACAGGATAGTCTTAATTTCTCACTTCCTATTATTCTCTATGACTGATCGATTACTCTTTCCTATTAATTCTACCACATCTACCCACCTGGTCATGGAGGGTGATGGTTGTGAATAATAGGTCAAAATACACGAAAGAAGAGGAAACCACACACAACACAACACAAATCAACATCTCTGTTCTGCCAACTTGTTTGTCTGGGACATTCTCTTCTCCCCTGTCTTCCATCATTCTTAGGCTCTTGCTGATGGGTGTTTGGGCTTCCATGGTGGCTCATCTGATAAATAATCCGCCTGCAATGTGGGAGACCTGGGTTCGATACCTGGGTTGGGAAGATCCCCTGGAGAAGGAAATGGCTACCCACTTCAGTATTCTGGCCTGGAGAATGCATGGACTGTATAGTTCATGCGGTCGCAAAGAGTCAGATATGACTATTTAAAACTCATGGCAGATGTTTGGAGTTTCCTAAGGCCTGTTGTTCCTATTTCAGATTCTTCCTACTATACAATCTGCCATTCTCAGGCAAGGGTGGACCAGAGAGGATACAAGCTTTGGAATTACAGTTTTCCTGCAGGATTCAGGAAAATCAGCTGCTTGACCAATGCTTTCAGTCTCCTGTTAATGATCTGTGCTTGTATCCTATCCATGTGTTTTTAAGTCAAGCCCAAATCTTACTTTGGAAGCAGACATGGTACAGCTAGGTAATAAGAAGATATTTGATGCCACACAAGTAATGTGTAAACTCTTTTTAATTTAATTGTAGTTTTTTGTAGTTAATTGTAGTTTTTTTCTACCTAAACCAATGTTCTACCTAAAGTAACATTCCATACAAAATCTTCTCCTGCAAATTGACAAGCACTTTCCAGGGACCATCAAAGCACAAGAGATGCACTTTCAGAAAGAAACAAGATGTTAGGAGAGAGTCTTTAGCAACTTTGCCCAGATGTGTTTTGCAATGAGCAGCAGGCTTCCCTTCATCATGCATTTTTAAAGGAAGTGGTTTTGTTCAAGTAATTTCAGAAAAGAAACACAAAACCCCTAAAACTCCTGCTCTAAATAATTACCAGCATTTTTTGTGGTAGAAAATGGAAACTAGAAATATTTTAATGACTGTCTTTGAGTAATATTATCGGTTTCTTTTTGCCATGAATGTATATTAAAAATCCAAGATAGCATGTGCTATTATGGGAAACATATGAATTATTTATATTTAGCTTAAAATAGATAATCTTCCCCTGCCCATAATCACCATTTACGATATACATATTTTTCCGTACATCTCTCATTTTAATAGGGGGATTATAAGGCCATAAACACTCACAGTTTTCTTTAATTACTATCCTATATTTTGAATGATCTCCTATTAAGAAAAAGCTTCTTTTTTTTGTCTGTTAAAATATTTATGACCATTATTAAACTTAAACCATTAAGTGCAGGAGTGGGGAATAATAATACCCACCACTTACTGTGGCTAGTCTGGGTGAGGTGGGTTTTCTTTCTTTCTTGGAGCATAATTGCTTTACAATGTTGTGTTAGTTTCTGCTATACAACTCCAATCAACCATATGTATACATATAGCCTCTCCTTCTTGAGCTTCTCTTCTGCCTCCTACCCTAATCCCACTCCTCTAGGTCATCACAGAGCACCCAGCTGGCCTCTATGTGTTAAACAGCAGCTTCCCACCAGCTATCTCTTTTACACACGGTAGTGTAGAGATGTCAATGCTACTCTCAATTTGTCCCATCCTCTCCTTCTCCTGCCAAGTGGGTTTCAGCATTCCATTTCCTTTTTGCTTTCCTAATTGCAATTTTTTAGTTTTGTTTAAGTGAACATTGGGCAGTGAGCGTGCTGAGATGTTCAGTTTGGATGGTGGACTTTAAGCCTTCTGTGTGATGGGCTATCTTTTCCTAACCTAGTTAAAGGCTGGGAGAGACCCTGGGATAGTGCTCTGGCCACAGAGGCCTTGGGCTGTGTGCGTCCCTCACATGCAAACCTCGTGGTCAATACTAGAGAGAAACAGGAGGGGGAAGGAACTTGAAAGTAGAGGTTTGTTTAGTGTTTCAAGGAAATTCCGCCTGGGAAACTGTGCCTGTGTGCGTGTTCAGTTGTGTCTGACTCTGTGACCCCCATGGACTGGGGTCTGCAGCCTGCCAGGCTCCTCTGTCCATGGGATTTTACAGGCAAGAATACTGGAGTGGGTTGCCATGCCCTCTTCCAAGGGATCTTCCTGACCCAGGGATTGAACCTGCGCCTCCTGCTTTGGCAGGTGGGTTCTTTACCAGTGAGCCATTGGGGAAGCCCAGGAAACCAGAAGCAGCTAAATCAATCCTCAAGAACCACAGCAGAGGTTGGAAACTGTTCTTGCCAGTGGCAGAGTTGTTTTACTTCTCTCTCAACTCCCCAGGTTTAGAAAAGAACAAACAGTTGGCAGAAGTCTCCTGTCAACTGTCCATGGACAGACCAGTGATGGACAAGGAAGTTCTAGGCAGGGAGCAGTGGTTATTGGAAAACAGCTACTGCAACAAATTATCATCTCCATGTCCCCAAACTTGGAGTTGGGAGGGACTGACAATGTAAGAGGTGACGGTCAGCTGGGCGTCCACCTGGACGGGAGCCTGAGGCAGGCTTCCTACTTGGACCAGCCTCTTTGCCCATGTGGCAGAGAAGGAAGTATCTGTTCTTTATATATTTACCTTCATTGATGATATGTTTTCGCTGTCTGGGATTCTAATATTAGTATGTTTGCTCCTTTTGACAATGACGTTCAGCGCTAACAGTTTTATGGACAAAATATCTCTAATAGAAATAAGAACCAACCAAATGGGCTTCCAAGTAGTGCTAGTGGTAAAGAACCTGTCTGCCAATGCAGGAAACGTAAGGGACGCAAGTTTGATCCCTGGGTCAGGAAGATCCCCTGGAGAAGGGCATGGCAACCCACTCCAATATTCTTGTCTGGAGAATCCCATGGACAGAGGAGCTTGGCAGGCTACAGTCCATAGCGTGGCAAAGAGTTGGACGCTACTAAAACAACTTAGTGTGCAAGCAAGTGTCTATCAAATCTCTCTGTGATGTTGAAGCCTAATGCATTGCTGGAGAACCTGTGTCCACTCTCTGTGGTGTGGACCTGAAACAAGGTCGAAAGAGCCTCTAATTCATGGTGGGCTCACTACGAAGCCCTTGTTTCCTTTTTCTTTCCTTTAAAAAAATTTTTTTTTAGTAGAATTACATTCTATATACTCCAGTTATACATTCTTTTTTTTTTTTTTTCTGAATCAGAATTTCTTTCAGTTTTACTTAAAATCTAGTGTTTCTGGTAGAGTTTCCTCAGATTTTAGGGAGGCAGGTTGGTGAGAACAGGATTTTTTATAAATGTTTTTAAAGGTGTAGAGTTTAGTTCATAGCCATCAGTAAGAATGTCCTTATATAGACACAGCCTCAAGACATAAGCAGATCATTCAAAAGTAGGGAAATAACAAATTTTTTTGTCATTAGCCTAGCTTTAATGTTCTCCCAGCCATACTGCTATTAAAATAGTGATACTTAGTAATGCAACTCACTTCTTTCTAACTCTCATGGACTGTCCTCCAGAGGAGATGGAACAATGAATCTGTGATGAATGAAAGGTGCTCTGACAAGTCAAAGGCTCGTCCACTTGGGAAAGAAAAAAGAATTAAAAAAGCTAATTCTGGAATCAAAATTATTCTCCTTCAAAAATATGTACTGAATTTAGTTCTATGATATTTTAGACCCGGTTCTCCCAACTCTTGAGAGCTCCTTGGAAAGCAAGGAGATCAAACCAGTCAATCTTAAAGAAAATAAACCCTGAATACTCTTTGGAAGGTCTGAGGCTGAATCTGTAGCTCCAATACTTTGGCCACCTGATGTAAACAGCTGACTCATTGGAAAAGACCCTGATGCTGGGAAAGACTGAAGGCAGAAGGAGAAGAGGGAGGGCAACAGAAAATGAGATGGTTGGGTGGCACCACCAATTCAATGGAGATGAACTTGGACAAACTCTGGGGGATGGTGAGGGACAGGAAAGTGTGGTGTGTTGCAGCCCATGGGTCACTAAGAGTTGACTTGGCAACTGAACAACAGCAACAACACCTCACAGCTGCCTTTGACAAGCCCTAGATTAATGCTGGGTGGCCACTGCCATGATGTAGATCCACTGCTTGGGTGGTTCCATCTTCTCCCCACTTAAAGCATCACCCACAAAAGTTATAAGACCAACCTGTGGAGGCAAGTGAGGCATGAGATGATTCAGTTCAGTTCAGTTCAGTCACTCAGTTGTGTCCGACTCTTTGTGATCCCATGAATCGCAGCATGCCAGGCCTCCCTGTCCATCACCAACTCCTGGAGTTCACCCAAACTCATGATTAGAATGTAGAATTATAACAGTATTAGTAGCAGAGCATGCAGGAATGTGTGCTAAGTTGTTTCAGTGGTGTCCAACACTTTGTGACCCCATGGACAGTAGCCTGCCAGGTTCTTCTCCAGGCAAGAATACTGAGTGGGTTGGATGCCCTACTGCAGGGAATCTTCCCACTCGTGGGATCGAACTTGCATCTCTTATGCCTCCTGCATTGGCAGGCAGGTTCTTTACCACTAACCCAGTTGTTTAGTCACTCAGTCATGTCCAATTCTTTGCAACCCCATTGACTGCAGCATGCCAGGCTTCCTTGGCCTTCATCATCTCCTGGAGCTTACTCAAACTCAAGTCTATTGAGTCAGTGATGTCATCCAACCATCTCATCCTCTGTTGTCCCCTTCTCCTCCTGCCTTCAATTTTTCCCAGCATCAGTCTTTTCTGATGAGTCAGCACTTCGCACCAGGTGGCCAAAGTATTATAGCTTCAGCTTCAGCATCAGTCCTTCCAATGAATGAACAGGACTGATTTCCTTTAGGATGGACTGTTTGGATCTCCTTGCAGTCCAAGGGACTCTCAAGAGTCTTCTCCAACACCACCGTTCAAAAGCATCAATTCTTTGGTGCTCAGCTTTCTTTATGGTCCAACTGTCGCATCCATACAGGACTACCAGAAAAACCATAGCTTTGACTAGACGGACCATTGTCGGCAAAGTAATGTCTAGTCCAGTAATCTCATGTAACTCATTTTGAGCCTGAGAATTAACACATGAACCCGAGACTGGATCATAGTCTTTTTGGAAGTTGTTATGGTAGGCAGCTCCACCCACTTCCTTTTCCGGCTCCTTTTAGACACAATTGCCTTTGCTTTTTCTCCCCAGTCATGCAGTATTTATTCAAATTTCAAGCTTGATATCTACTGACTTGTGTGCACATAGTAAGTCTTAGCACGGTAACAGAGTGGATGTCACTTCCTTATTCTAAGTTTCACGTGACACGAATTTTCACAGAACAGGTCTTCAGTGCCTTGGAATTCATCTGATATTATCATCCCACAATAGGAGAGACCAATGTGCATACACATGAATGTTTCAAGAATCTTCATGCAGTGTCTACTGTGATAGCTGTTACAAACAAAAGCAGTGTGTGTGCACGTGCTTGTGTTTGGTGGGGCTTCACTTTGGTAAGATGAGATAGTTCTGGGGAAGAATGGTGCTGATGGTTCCATCACAAGTGAATGTATTTAACAGTACTGAACTGAAAATATTAAAAATCCCTATTAAGAATCATTAAAATGGTAAATTTTGCAAGATGCATATTTTACTGAAACAAAAATGTAAGGAAAATGGTCTAGTGTATTTTGCCTTTCAATTACCTTTTGAAACTTGGAAATCTATAGTACATACATATATATTTCTGTAAATTTGTATATATCTCTTCAGCATTTTTTTTTTTTTTACAAAACCTTATTTATGCTTTCATTCTGCATTGAATGACCACCCAAGATTTATTACAGGGTCCAGTAAATGCTGCAATATAAAGAGTATAGTCCTTACCTCTTGCTAAGGACATTTTTAGATACAGTTTCTTTTTAGACATGAGACTGCCTGAACACCAGAGATTCCTGGGACCCACTCTGGGCTCCCAAAGAACCTGGGCAGAAACCATGAAAGTCTGAACCGTCCATGGCAGCAGCTTCAAACTCCAAATTTATATGAAACACTCCTGCAAACACTGACTTCTCCATGAGATAACATGCCAAATATAGCATAAGACTAATGTTTTCACTCATTTAACAATTGAATTAAAGCCAAGATCGCTAAATATACACCAGTTTTCTGCCTTTGGTTTCATATTCCTTGAGCATGTTCCAAGAACCTCTGAGGTCAGAGTGTCTCAGTTCATGAAGGGGAGCCCTGAGTGGATTCTGAGGGTCTAGATTCTAGAACATCTACTTTCAGTTGTAAGAAACCTAACATCAATGACAGAAAACTCCTGGGGGCAGGCATCCCTCAGCAGCTATCTTTATATGAATACCCTTAACGACACATTAAAACTGTGACAGAAAAGAGGAGCAAAACAGTGATTATGCCTTCTAAAATTGGATTTGTATTTCCAGACCTCTGTTGCTATGGTAACAAAAGCAGCATCCTTGCAACACATCAAGAAACGTCTTTCATTCATAGAGTGCTTACGTTTCAGGGCTATGAGCAGAGATTAAATGAGTCTGAGCATGTAGAACACTTAGCACAGGTCCCAGCACAAAGAAAATACATCATAAATGCTAATACCATTAACATGAAAATCTCCTTAATTGGGATTTACTGGACACTTCTGTGTGCTGCAGGTAGTTTAGACAATGTGAACATAAAAGGCTAAACTGAAGAATATAGACGTTGGAACTTGCTGTCTTTGGTTAGATACCAGATTCAGAGCCTGAAAAGTAGGACAGCAAAATAAGACGGGATAACACAAAGTGAGTAAATTGCCAGGTGGTGGCGGAGGTTTTAATGACCAAATAGTCACTATTTCCTGAGGAGTGTGCTGTTTCTGATGCCATGCTGAGCTCGTGTGTCTGATTTCACTGACCTTCTATAAAGCTCCTTACCCAGAGGGAGATTCAGTTCGTGAAGGGGAGCCCTATGTGGACTGAATGGGAAGACTTGGGTGCATCACTGACACTAAGTCAGTTACTCCCGGACTGTATTTCCTGGTGCCCATACTCCCTTGCTTTCACTCTGGTTCTGGGAGGGGGGGGGCCCTGGGTGGGGACCCTTCTCACCCCAGCTCAAAGCCTTTGATTAATGATACTGTGATGTCACAATTCACAACAAGAGGTACACACTTGGTGTGTATGGAGAGGTCCATACTTTGAACACCCGATGCAAACAGCTGACTCATTAGAAAAGACACCGATACTGGGAAAGATTGAGGGCAGGAGGAGGAGGGGACAGCGGAGGACAAGATGGTTGGATGTCATCACTGACTCAATGGACATGAGTTTGAGTAAGCTCCGGGAGTTGGTGATGGACAGGGAAGCCTGGTGTGCTGCAGTCCATGGGGTCGCAGAGTTGGACACGATTGAGTGACTGAACAACAATGTAGGGGTCCATTGGCACAGAGCCCCTAAAACGCTTGGGAGACCCTAAGGGATGTGAGCAACAAAGGTGTGGATTATTGTGTTACTCAGGTGACTTTTGGGAAGCCCCTAGGTCCCCTAAGCATGGGGGCTGGTCCCCATGGGAACCAACCAACAGGGCTGGAATTTTCAGGTGGATCCCTGCCCGCCAGGCAGAGGAGAGGGGCCGGGACTGAGTTCACTCATCTGTGGCCAGAGCCTTCATCTACCACCCTATGGGTTTATGCTGAAGTTCCTGGAGGATGCCCTAGTTCCATGATTCCCCTCCTTGAACAAGTATCAATTTTCAATTTCCATCCAAAAGTATTACATTCAGCTTCAAATTCTATTTTATCCATTTATTGGATGACTTAACTTTCCTGAGTCTCGGTTGGTAGAAATGTGGAGATAATGCTGCTGCTGCTGCTGCTAAGTCGCTTCAGTCGTGTCCGACTCTGTGCGACCCCATAGACGGCAGCCCACCAGGCTCCACCATCCCTGGGATTCTCCAGGCAAGAATACTGAAGTGGGTTGCCATTTCCTTCTCCAGTGCATGAATGGGAAAAGTGAAAGTGAAGTCGCTCAGTCGTGTCCGACTCTTAGCGACCCCATGGACTGTAGCCTACCAGGCTCCTCCATCCATGGGATTTTCCAGGCAAGAGTACTAGAGTGGGGTGCCATTGCCTTCTCCGGTGGAGATAATAGCACCTGATTTTTAGGCTGTAGAGAGGATTAGAAGATATGAGATATAAAATTCCTATCCAAGTGTCTGACTTTACACACAGTCTGCCTTATACATAATAACTCTGCCGCCTGTGGCTTTGGTTATGATGTCAATGCAGTGACAAGAGCACACTGGTCCCACCTCCATCACCCACACAGCTGCTTCCTGGGGGAGAGATGGCTCCATTTGCTGAGAAGCATTTCTTCAGCATATGCATGTATTCTGAGCACTTTACTTCAGTGATCTCATTTACTCTCCAATATAAACCACGACGACAGCCCTGGGATAGATACTGTTATCTCCCTTCTTACACGAAGGTCCCCCAGTTGGGGGGAGTCCAGGAGCAGATGTGAAAGCAGGGTTAGTCTTGCTCCAAGGCGCGTGTTTTCAGTCATGACCTTGGCCCTGCCTCTCAGAGAATTGTATGTTTATTTTTACGTAATTGTTTCTGTTTTATTTGACCCCGATGTGTAGGTCTCTCATGATATGTTTAAATTCTAAATCGGTCCTTCTATTTGTGTACCTAATATCGCTACTTTCCTGAAATCATTAGCAAAATCAAATCCACATGCCGTTCAGTGTTTACAGTAATTGGTAATTAAAGGTTGAAAAAAAACTTACTGTGACAAAAATAACCACCCTTTTATTTTCCAGACTTGACATCCCAGATGATTCAATAATATTTGAAAATAAAGATTCACTGACATTCTCTATAATTTTTGTTCAATTCTACAAGGTAACCTTTAAAAATGAATGCAGTGATGGGACTTCCCAGATGATCCAGCGGTTCAGACTTCGCCTTCAGGTGCAGAGGGCGCAGGTTCAATCCCTGGTCAGGAAGTTAAGATCCCACCATGCCTTGGGGCCCAAAAACCAAAACATAAAACAGAAACAATACTGTAAGAAATTCAATAAAGACTTTAAAAATGGTCCACATCAAAAAAATCTTTAAAAAAAGAATGCAAGGAAATCATTATAAAATGAAATCTGAGTCTCAGCTCCCAGGTGTGTTTCATAGTCTGTGCTCTTCTGCAGACTCTTCTGTGGGGGTACTGTTCCCCCCTCCCCACCTCAGAAGGGCTGCAGGGTGCGGAGCTGAGGGCTCTGAAATTCTCTTTCCTGAGGCCAGATACATATATGCCTGCCCCTTTGGCGGGGCCACTGCAGGTTGACCTCCAGCCCAGAGCCCTTGGGGTTAGGCTGCAGCCCGGTGGACATGAGAGGGGTGTGCTCTGCTCCCTCTGCCCCCTGTCTCTCCTATCCAAGTCCCCTTCTGCCATAGGCTTTCAATGACTTGGTATTTAGGATATACCAAATGCATTCTGTATTGTCAGCTTTTGGTCATTCTAATAAGAATGTGATATAAATTTTAATATAATCCAAATGATCATCAATCCCCCAACCAGAGACATCATTCTTACTTGACATCCAGATAAGATGGCCCTTGACTCCATCTCAGGATCTGTGAGAAATTCACCGTCTTTGCTAATTAAAAGCTGAATCCAGGCACTGACGTGTTTTAAAATCTTGTTGCCCTCCATAGTGGGTGCTGGCTGTTTCTCTTGCTGTCTCTCTCTCTCTCTAGAACTTTCTCCCCCCTCTTCCCCTCTAACCTTCCCCTTCCCCCCACAAACCAGCGAATAAACTGTGCACAAGCAGCCACTCCCAAGCCTCTCTTCCTCTGTCTCTCCCACTGGACTGACCTTTGCCTGGGGCGGCCCATGAGGACCCCTGTGAGGAAGGAGGTTACTTCATAGGTTACAAGGAAGGCTCAGCGGAGGGTTGTGGGGATGCCCCGGAGACCAGGTCACAGTCGGATGGCCAGAGGTCTCCCGCCCTCACTGAGGATGTGCCCACAGGCCCCGGGGGAAGCTGTGACCTCAGTCTTCCCACCACCTGGACTAGGCTTTCTGGCCTCTCTCCCCTCCAATCCTTGCTCTGCTTCGGATGGGTGGTCTTCCATGGTTTTGATGCCTGCAGGCCTCCTGTGCTTGGAGCCCTGCAGCCGATCAGCCTGATCCCGGAGGAAAAGGTGAGCACGTTTCTGGAAATAAGAGGTCAGTCACAGGAGTGACCAACTGGAAGGTGGGGTTGAGCCCCTCAAGGGCCACCAGCCTCTTAGGTGGTCCTGCATCCCCTCTAGGCCGGCGGGTGGTCCCCTGACCAAGCTGGCTTCACACCCACTATCCCTGTCCCTCACACGGGGCCTCCAGGCTTGTTCTCAGGGCTGTGTGTCACAGGGCCTGCTGTAAACCGTTGTATCCCCACATAGTTCATTTGTAGACTCCTAACCCCAGTTAAATGGTGTCAGGAGTGAATCCTCTGGTCGTGAAACCATGAAGGTGGAGCCCTCAGGATGGATCAGCATCCTGATGGAAGAGATCCAGAGAGCCCCCTGCCCCTTCCTCCAGGCAGGGACACAGGGAGAAGATGCCTTCCTCACCAGACGCTGAATCTGCCTTCACCTTGACCTTCGACGTCCAGTCTCCAGAGTTGGGAGAAATGCAGGTCTGCTTTTCAACTGCCCAGTCTGTGGTGTATTACCATAACAGCCCAGAGGGACTAAGACAGGCCCCCAGCAGTAGAGACATTGGTCACTATGTGCGTCTCAGTGAATGGAGCACAGGTCCCCACCCTCGTAAGAGGAAGACAGGATATTCCAGCTGAAGGGCCCAGGTGGCTCCCTCAGCACTGGGAGTTGTTGGCACCAAGCCACTTCCTCTGTGTTCACACTACTGAAGAGACAGTGGGATGAAGAATCCTCCCATGTTGTTCAGCTCTCTCTGCAAGGTGGCTTCTCGATGGCTTCTTGGGAAGGCATTACATGATAAACTAACAAACAGCTCTGAACCTGCAGCCTGGAGCCAAACTCAGGGTTGCTAGGACACCCTCCTCTGGGAAGCCATTCTGCTCGAGCCCTCTTGTCGCTCATAGTCCTGGCACCTTGAGCAAAGCTGCCGGGAGCTCTCTTGCCTTCTAAGTTTATTCTGCCCCTCTTTCAAGGGAAGGAGAATTTCAGCTTCTAACCCCCCATCCTGCATAGGCCACAGGAACCAGAAAAGTAAGAGAACAAGCAGAGTAAAGTGAAGGAAAATAAACAATCCAGTTACCGCTTCTGCTTAGTTATTTTCAGAAAGCATTGGAAGATAATACCTCTGTGGATAATCAAGAGCCAATTTATAATCATAACACCTGCTTAAGCAAATTAAAGTAAGTATGTAAAGTATGGCAATCAAGAAAAAAATGTATCTGGGGAATGATCATTGATGGATGCTTTTAGAAGAAAAGTCATTACGATGGGAGCGTTTCTGAATTTTGGCTGGTGTCACATCATCACGGTCTTTGATGGTCAGATGAGTTTGACCTCAGAACCACAGTGGAGGAAAAACTTTCCCTCCACCCTGTTAGGTTCTGTACCTGGGCCTAAAAATTAAACTGAGTAAAGGACAGATTAACAGGAGAAGAACATTCACATTTTATTCAAGGTCAATTTTCTGTGTGTATACAGAGTCCTTCCTATATAAGAAATAAAAACTCAGAGAAGCAGATAAGCATGACAAATTATATACCATTTTAACAAAGAATGATAAATTTTAGAGATTGAAGGGACAAAAGAAGAAGAGAAGTTTGGGCTGGGGGTGGTAAATTGTGGGGCAGGGACTAGGAGATATGCAGACCCAGGTCTGATAGATGATTAGGACTATTTTAGCAGGTTGTTTGTATAGGTTCATGCTGGCAACAGTAAGGGTCTTCTGTCCTCCTGGTCCAGGGAGGACACCCTTCTCATGGAATTTGGCTTTTGGGTGGAAAATGGGAGATTAGAAAGCCCTTCCTCTATGTGCAAATACCCTCAGTTCAAAATAATCAGTGTGCCTATTCCACACATTTTGGAGTGGAACCGCTTCACCCCTGAATCATCACCCCATAACTATAAATCAGTAGGGAGCATTGATCTGATCAGGGAAGTGCAATTTTCAGAAAGTGGCTCATTGCCAATCAGGGGTGACATGTTCAGCTTCCTGGCTCTGCCTCCATAAAAAGCCTGTAAAAGCCCCTAAGGATGGAGTTTCAAGGGCTTTGAGACTGGTGAACATGTGAAGATTTGGGAAGAGCAGGGTTCAGAGAGGGCACAGAAACTCTCATCTTTTCTGTATCCCTTGCCTTGTGTGTCTCCTCGATCTAGGGGTTCCTAAGCTACATTCTTTTAGACACTCTATTGGGAAAAAGTAAAAGTATTGAGTATCATAAGATACCCTTAGGAAAACTGGAAAGAATTTCCAAGCCCATGAAGTCACATGGTTGCAACGTGAGTGTGTGTTTTCTTTGTGGAGAACTTAACCCTGTAAGTGAAGCTATTAGGATGGAGATGGTGAGGACGGTGGGAAGGCCTGTGAGAGGACGGCTTTCTGGTTTGCGGAGGCCAGTCTGAGAAACCAGAGTGTTACGGAATTTTAGGAGTGGCCACGAGCGAAACTCTCCTGAGATCAGATCTGAGACTGGTGGGGCATGCCAACCAAGTTTCCCTGAGCAGTGCTGGGTCCTGAGTCCAAATGGCAGGAAGACTGAAGGCTGACTTCACGCCAGCAGGGAGCTTGGCGGGTTCCTCTGGGGACGAGACCAGTGGGAACAGAGTGAAGATGTCGGGTGGAGATCTGGGTCAGAGATAAAAGTGCATTGTGAGGCACTAAGGGAATCTTTAGGGAGCTGTACCCCCTTATCCAGAGCAGCCTATCCTGGCACTCCCCCAGCCCCCCATTTTCTGAAACCCCTGGCACTTTCTGTATGTATTGCTGTTTTGAGCACTTAATCATAGATTAGGTTTTATCTGTCACATAAATGTTTTAGTGTCTTTCTTCTGCCACCACATAAAATCATCTGGTGTGCTGGGAGAGTTATTTAATTTTTTTTTTACCCTGATCATCTATTCCATTCTCTGTGAAGTAAGCAGAGCAGGTATTTTGACTCCAACTTTCAGATAAAGATATGCATATTGGATGGAAGCGGGTGGTGATAAAGAGGGCGGGGCCCCTAGCAGGCCCTGCCCATTGAAACTCAACACTGAATCCAGATGAATGTGAAGTAAACACTCACGACAGAATAAATGGGTCAATAAGATAAGGCTCTTTCTTAAGGCAGATTTTATGAATGAAGATGTTAGTTTTTTGTTAACCTTATTGGTCTGTAATATTTCATTTGTGATGTGAGAACCAAAATTTCTAAAATCATGCATATTTTCTCAAAGATACCTACCACTTCTTTCCCAATTTTTAGCTGTCTTTAAAGTTCAGAAGATGGTTTAGTTAAATATATATACACATATAAGATAGAGAATAAAAATAAGAACTTCATCTGGTCCTATTAAATTAGAACTGGAAACATTTTGTTGAGTTGATATCATTGCCAATGAATTATAGCTCCCAGTGGAATTTTAAAACTCACTTCTCCAGCACAATTAATTCTAAATGTCTCTGTCGATGTGCTTGTCCCTCTTCCTGGGGGAGATATTTGTTTAAGGTAAAGGCGCCCACTCCTCATGAGTTCTTGGGAAGAGGATATGAACATCCCTTTCAAATATGATTGTTGTGCTTCCAGGCACTTACTCTCCAGACTCGTCCCACAGGCATTTCTTCCCTAGTAGGTATTTGTCATTTTTACTTCTTTACCTCTCTTTGTCCATCACCATCGATGTTCCTTTCTTGACTCTCAACTCTTATCACATGCAACTTTGAGCCCAAAGAGCCACGTGCTGATGTGTGTTGTTGTCCTGCACCAAGGGCTCAGTGCGGAAGCAGAAGCCATGGCTCCATCCTCTGGGGGATTTGGTCCATGGAGGGAAGCACAGCTTAGGGGGCTTCCACCCTGACCAGTCTGCTCAGAGGGGGGCCTCTCATTTGGGGAGGGGTGATGGATGGGGGGAGCAAACCTCAGGGCAGAGGTGGGATGGGGAGGCTGAGATGGAGCTGACAGGATGGAATCAGTGTGGTTCAGCCTCACACCCTGACTTAGACTATCCCACAAAACTACTGTCATCACAACAGCATGGTTCTGGCATGAAACAGACACGCAGATCAATGGAATAGGAAAGAAAGCCCAGAAATAAACCCATTCATTGGTGGTCCATTAATTAATTTATGGCAGGGGGGCAAGAATATACGATGGAGAAAAGACAGAGCAGCAGCGCTGGGAAAACTCTACAACTACATGTCAAAGAATGAAATTAGAATGCTCTCTAAAACCATACACAACTATAAACTCAAAATGGATTAAAGGTAAATGCAAGACTGGAAACCATGAAACTCCTAGAAGAAAATGTAGGTGGAACACCGTGACAGAAATTGATTCTGTCTCCTCAGGCAAAGGAAAGAAAAGCAAAAATACACAAATGGGGCCTAATTAAACTTAAAAATACTTGCTCAACAAAGAAAACCACTGACAAAATTAAAAGACAAGCTACTGAATGGTGTTACATTTATTGGGTAGATCAGTATAAAGTCAGTCTACAGTGCTCTTCATATTCTTTTCAACAATTTATTTTTCCAAAGCTTTCATTAAAAAATCCTTCTTCCTTTATTGAAAGCCCTGCATTCATTCCCAAGTGAAATTCATAAAAAATACTAGATTATATTGTTAGAACCCATGTATGACTGTCCTTTTGATAAAAGTAGGAACTAAAATAACAACTAAAGAAGAATCATTTTTGCTTTGGCTATTTCAAAAGCAAACCATAATTATTGCTATGGATGAGAGCCATAAGCTGTGCACTGGGGATTTGGTGAACTTGGTGAAAATGGGCCTTGTCCACATGGTGCCCTTGGATCAGTGAGATACAGGGTTTCTACAGAGATCACACAGTGATGTGAGGAAAGGATGCTGTGCCTGCAGTCATTGCCATCAGATACTCCTGCTGTCAGATGCCTCCATGAACTTGTTGCTGCTTTAATACCACAGTAGATATTTTTAGGATGAAAGTGGGCTTCCTTGGTGGCTCAGATGGTAAAGAACTTGCCTGGAATGCGGGAGACTTGGGTTCAATCCCTGAATCAGGAAGATCCCCTGGAGAATACCCTCTCCAGTATTCTTGTCTGGAGAATCCCATGGACAGAGGAACCTGGTGGGCTACAGTCCAAAGGGTCGCAAAGAGTCAGACACAACTGAGCAATTAACACACACATAGGAATGAAAATAAACAGAAATATATTATGGAATCATCTTTCCTTACACGTGACAAAATGGAGAAAGACCTTGAGACCAATGAAGTTCATTTTATCCTGCAAAGTTGTGAATGAAAGCTGAAGTACACGTCCATAGACACACAGATACACACACTCATCACTCAATTAATCTTGATAGAAAGAAGGAACCTAAGCCCCTCTAACACAGCAGATGGGATGTAAACTGAGGTGATTAGAAGAATAAACAAGGCATCACAAATTCAAGACCAGCATCAATTCCTCCATACAGTCATACCCACAATTCTCTGTGATAATGATTCCTCTCACTGATTCAGGAAATGAAAGTGATGGATAAAAACCCTAACAAAGCAGAAAAGAGTTCTGCTTGGGGGCTCGGCAAATTACAGCTTCTGAGGGTGATATCCAGAGCAGAATATGTCCCAGATCTTCAGGAAGAGGCTTTGAATAATGGATGCAACCCTCTTTTGAAAGTTAAAAATGAGTGTGATGCAGGCAGGGGAAGGTGGGACTTAACATACCTTCTCCAGTAGGACTGGAAGGTCAGAAGGAATCCCTCACTTCACAGGAGTGACAATTGATTGTGTAAAATACAGGTCTTGACTAATGTAAGTGCTAATTGAAGGGAATTATTTAAATCTCAGTAACAGGTGGGAGTCTCCACAGATTCAGCCCCAACTAAAAGATCCCAGAATCTTCAGTATGACTTTTGTAATCTGGAACTTACCCCCAGGGGCTCAGAAAGTAGTAGCTCTGAAATGCAAGCAAGCCAGCAAATCCCAGACTCCAACAGATCCATAAACCAATTAACCACGAGGAGTCTGGAGTGAGGTGAGGTCAGGATATTCTGGACAGCAACCCACCCAAGTGTTCTGCTCTGTTCTCAGGGGAGGGGAGCTCTGACTGCATCCTGATGCCTCACAGGGCTGCGTCTTCACTTATCCTAAAACAGCACCACGACCATCATCTTGATAGAAGCAGGAGCTAAAATAACAAATAAAAGGGAGACAAGTTACAAAAAAAAAAAAAAAAAAGTTGACCTTCTGCAAGAAGGAGGGAGAATGCAAAGCCGAACAGCACCGTGGTGGCTCCGAGGGCACGGGGGTCCCAGGTGGTCAGTGGTGGGACTGGGGCATCCCAGGGAAACTTCATGATGGTGCAACTTCCGCTGCCAGGCCTGGTGAGGCATTCGGGAGCCTCATGCCACCCTTCACCTGTGGTCGATGAACTGAACACTGACTTCCATTTGATTTCTAATTTTCTGAATGTCAGTAGCCACATAGAGCTGGCAGCTGCTATCCTGGACAGCTCTGACACAGAAAAGTCTATTGCTAATCATTTATACATGATGTTCCAATCATCATTCATCACTGATCACTGCTGGTGCCACACAGACCTGATGTCATACACGTCTCTGCTCTGCCCAGTGAGAAAACCTTCTAAGCATGAGGGGGCCAAACGTTTCTGAAGTGTCTTTTGTCATCTCGGCCATCGTGGTCAGTGTCTAGGACCTCGGGCTGCCAGTGATACACGTGCGTGTGGCTTAGTCTGCTTTACCTCTGAGCAGACTGGCAGGCAACAGAAAGAATGTTTGCAGAGCTCTCTTGACCAAAATTTAAGAAGAACGTGGAGTGAGCTGAAAAATGTGCACACAGGTGTTAAGAGATTGTGAACTGTTTGCACATGTTAGAATGAGCCACAGCAACGGGTGTCATACCTCAAGCATTTCCTTACAGTCACTTTTATATTTTCTATTTGTGTAGTGCCAGTTATTTTTTCTCTTTCCTTTCTTTCCTCCCTCCCTCCCTCTCTTCCTCCATCTTTCTTTCTGTGTTGGCAGGAGGGGTGTGGGTGTGTCCTCCGGCATGGCACTCACGTGTCACAGTGGTTACCTGCTGAGGGTGCTGGAGTCACTGCTGAACATCTGTGGCTAACTAGAGCATCTATTTTTGTTTTGGGGAAGCAGTAATGGGAACTGGCTCCCAGCGTAGCCTCTCTGGAGCAGTGGCTCAGCGCCTGCTCTCTGCACTCTGCTCTGCTCTTGGAAACCACACTCTGCAGTGAGAGATGGGGCATCTGATAGAGCAACAGGAACCTGCTCCATGGGGCCAACGCTTGTGGGGTTTCCCCTCGGTTTCCCCGGCAGCTTCTGTCCATCCTGTCTTGAGCTGGCAGTGGCAGAAACTGCTTGGCAAAGAGCACATTTTATGGCACATGTGAGGCTGGAAATGAGGCCCGACTCCGGCCCTTTCTGTCCACGGTGGGGCATCGCCAGGTCCGCACCACTGGCCTGTTCCCAGTTCAGGTCATAGCAGGAGAGGCTGTTTGAGCAGCGGCTCTCTGGAGCCCCTGCTTCATCTTCAGCTCACCTTGCAGCTGTTTTCAGCCACCAGAGCCAAATTTATAGCCATGTGTGGATTTAGCAAATGTGGAAACAAAATGTTTCTTACAAGTGGGGAAGTGAGTCGTTGAAGTGATGGGGAAAATGGTTAAATGAGGCAATGGGTTGTGTCCAGGAGACCCAAGGGAGAACTAGGGGTGGTTCTGAGTCAGCTCAGGAGGAAGACGGGGAGAGACCACAACAGAGCGCACGGCTGGCTCCGTGATTTCATTTTCAGTGGTTTTGAAGAGAGGAAACTGCTATAGAGCAGACACTTGTTGAAAACAGTGTCAAAATTGGCAGAGATGGGATTTATCTCATTCAGAGAAAATCGACTCATCAAAAAATAACAAAAAAAGAAAAAAAAGAAAAGAAAAAGTTCATTCTGATTTTTCAGAAATTTTGACAAATGTGGGTCTGTGCTGACCACTTAAAGATTTGTGTGGTATAGAAAAAAATGCTATCCATTAAATTCGAAAATTTCTTTAAGGTGATGAAATATGATAACATATGAATAATCAATTAACCACTGTGCTCCATCAGATATATCTGTGTGTGTTTAAATTTAACATATAAATGAATATAGACTTTGTGATTTTGTGTGGCCCGTTCAGTTCAGTTCAGTTGCTCAGTTGTGTTCGACTCTTTGCAACCCCATGAACTGCAGCATGCCAGGCTTCCCTGTCCATCACCAACTCCCAGAGTTTACTCAAACTCATGTCCATTGAGTCAGTGAGGCCATCCAACCATCTTATCCTCTGTCGTCCCCTTCTCCTCCCGCCTTCAGTCTTTGAAGGCAATCATGGTGATTGCAGCCTTGAAATTAAAAGATGCTTACTCCTTGGAAGGAAAATTATGACCAACCTAGATAGCATATTAAAAAGCAGAGATATTACTTTGTCAACAAAGGTCCGTCTAGTCAAGGCTATGGTTTTCCAGTAGTCATGTATGAATGTGAGAGTTGGACTATAAGGAAAGCTGAGCACCAAAGAATTGATGCTTTTGAACTGTGGTGTTGGAGAAGACTCTTGAGAGTCCCTTGGACTGCAAGGAGATCCAACCAGTCCATCCTAAAGGAGATCAGTCCTGAGTGTTCATTGGAAGGAATGATGTTGAAGCTGAAACTCCAATACTTTGGCCACCTGATGCAAAGAGCTGACTCATTTGAAAAGATTTCCTGATGCTGGGAAAGATTGAGGGCAGGAGGGGAAAGGGACGACAGAGCATGAGATGGTTAGATGGCATCACTGGTTCAGTGGACTTGGGTTTGGATGGACTCTGGGAGTTGGTGATGGACAGGAAGGCCTGGTGTGCTGCGGTTCATGGAGTCACAAAGAGTCGGACACGACTGAGTCTGACCTGAACTGAACTGATTGCTTCCATTGTTTCCCCATCTATTGGCCATGGAGTGATGGGACCAGATGTCATGATCTTGGTTTTCTGAATGTTGAGTTTTAAGCCAACTTTTTCACTTTCCTCTTTCACTTTCATCAAGAGGCTTTTTAGTTCTTCTTTGTTTTCTGCCATAAGTGTGGTGTCATCTGCATATCTGAGTTTATTGATATTTCTCCCAGCAATCTTTATACCAGCTTGTGCTTTATCCAGTCCAGCATTTCTCATGATGTACTCTGCATAGAAGTTAAATAAGCAGGGTGACAATATATAGCCTTGATGTACTCCTTTCCCGATTTGGAACCAGTCTGTTGTTCCATGTCCAGTTCTAACTATTGCTTCTTGACCTGCATACAGATTTCTCAGGAGACAGGTCAGGTGGCCTGGGATTCCCAATTCTTGAAGAATTTTCCACCATTTGTCATGATCCACACAGTCAAAGGCTTTGGCATAGTCAATAAAGCAGAAGTAGATGTTTTTCTGGAACTCTCTTGCTTTTTTGATAATCCAACGGATGTTGGCAATTCGATCTCTGGTTCTTCTGCCTTTTCTAAATCCAACTTGAACATCTGGAAGTTCACAGTTCAGGAACTGTTGAAGCTTGAGTTGGAGAATTTTGAGCATTACTTTGCTAGCATGTGAGATGAGTGCAATTGTGTGGTAGTTTGAGCATTCTTTGGCATCGCCTTTCTTTGGGCTTAGCTCAAAGTGAGCACACAGATATCCATTACATGATTAAGTGTTCTAATTTAGTCTAGTTACCACTTCCAAATAAACTGCTCATCTCGTTTCTAGTTCTCATAGGTTCATGTCTCTTTCTTTGGAGTTTGTTTCTTAATTCATAAAAATACAGTTTTTCTAATGTTTCAACACTTCCAAAGTATTGTTATTGTTTAGTTACTGCTGTGTCTGACTCTTTGTGAGTCCATGGACTGCAGCAAGCCAGGCTTCCCTGTCCTTCACCAACTCCCAGAGTTTGCTCAACTCATGTTTATTGAGTCAGTGATGTTTCTAACCATGTCATCCTTTGTTGCCTCCTTCTTCTCCTGCCCTCAGTCTTTCCCAGCATCAGGGTAAGAGACCAAAATAAGATTCAATGAAGACCAGTGTGCTCATGATTTCTACTATCACTGACATCTTCCCCACAACAATTATGTGAGTACAAGGGTCAGGCATGATGATGCCTTTTGGCCAGGGAAGGCAGAAAATGGTTTGGTGAGTCTCTAAAGTTGTGTAACGTATTTGTGGCAAAAGCACAGACCCGCGTAACCCACGTCTTCAGGTCGATAGCCCAGGGCTGATACATATCAATGGTGGTGGTGGTCAGTGCCAGCAGACCTCTGCGGCTCAGACAGGAAGATCAGTGCCTCATCTCACCCACTGCCCGTGGTTCCAGAGGAGAATTCAGCAGGGTCCACATCCTGAAGGCTCCCATTTCCCCAGGAGCAAAGAATCCTCCTGCCTGTTTCAAGTCTTTATTCTTAAAAATCACAATTCCATATTTAGTGTTGCCTCAAGGCCTGGGTGGAATGATGGTGATAAGATTTTAGCACACCAGGCTCATCTCCTATTTTCTAAAACCCATGAAATGGCTCTGTCATTCGGAGGGCTGGCGTGTTACTGAAGCCGCACTCTTTATCAACCTGGGGCCGACGAGTGCATTTCATCTCATCAGCCTATGGCAGGAATCATGACTCATGTCAGTTCTGATCATTGAGCATTTTGGTTTTAGATGAAAGGGTGCAATGAATTTCCCATCAGTGTTGCAGGAAGAGTGAAGTTTACATTTTCCTGGCATATGTGACTTTCACAATCTTAATTTTTTTCTGAAAAAAACATTTTCTCTTTTAGTAGGGCAGAATCTGATCCTAGTGCCATTGTCACTGTGTTCATACAGAGTGAGTGTTGAATCAGCTCAGTGTTGATATGTGGGTTTTTATACTCGGAGCTGTCAGGTAGGCATTGTAACTACTGCAAACACAACACACACACACTCACACACACAGGTGCAGGGCCTTTTTAACTGAAGCAGAATGTGGTCTCTAGTGAGGAGGCAAGGTGTGTGTGTGTGTGTCTGTGTGTTTGTATGTGAGTGTGTGTGTGTCTGTGTGTCAAGCTAGAGACTAGGAGTGAAATGAAGACAGATGAATAGTTGGACATCTGTGCACATTTTCCAAATTCTAAGAAAATGAAGCTTTGGAGAAAGGCATCGCAATGCAGGCTTTGAAGAAATCACGGACTTTGTGGCAAAAGAAAGAGTCCTCAGTGCACAATGTTCTGCTTCCTTGCAGAAGGTGATGGGTCAGACCGAAGGACGGTTCAGGTGACTCTTGGTTCACTGACTGGGGACACAGTCAATCCACACTTGGACCTGAAGGAAGCAGGGTCTGATGGGCAGCCTTCCAGGCCTTGGCATGACCACAGCCCCCTGCCCCGGCTCCTCACATGTCACCTGAGGACAGGACCCAGAGGGGCCCGCTCTATTGGACTAAGGGCTAGATTCACCCACAGACATGATTTTCTTGGAGTGGGGTAAAGAATTCTGAATCAATGGCTAAACACAGAGAAATCCCACTTGGGACTGGAAGGGGTGACAGAGGGGCCTTTGGGAGCATTGGACTTTGGAGCTATTATGTGAGGCTGAGACTGCTGAGTGATGGTGGCCAGGTACCATGCGGTGGCCACACCGACGTCCCATGTGGGTTAGCATCGCCTGGCAGCTGCCCTTTCATGTTTGCTCCCATGGGACTATCTGTCTATCCAAGCTGGGAAAATGAAATCTATATTAAAAGATGTTTGAGATTTCTCATACTGACTTACCTTGTCAGGCCTCGGAAGGCGATAGAGTTTGGGATAAGCATAGCAGTCTCCTGGGAAAAGCCAGGTCAACTCCAGTTCCCCCAAATTCCCCTCGGCCACCCCGTGACCTTTACCTCAGACTCCCTGGGCTCTGAGCACAGGGGTCTCCCTCTCTGTGCAGCTCATCAGGCCTGTCCAGGATGCCCACCATAGGGCACGGATACCAGCAACTCCATCTGACAGGAGCACGGCCTGCGTCCCACCTCAGGTCACGGACTGTTTAACTGTGTGGATGCGTTTTGTTAGCCACATCCCACCTATTTTCAGAATAAACTTTGTCTTTCGTTTCCTCTCACTTTTGGCGGATGTCACTTCTTAGAGCTTTGGAGCTCAATGATGTTATTGATAAATGACCCAAGATGTTGTGCTTGGTTATTTTTTGTTTATTTATTTTTAGACACTAGAATATCAGTCTTGTCTGGCAGTCCTGAAAATCACAGCCTTTGAATAGTTATTGGTTGGAATGAGACTTCGACTTTGGGGGAACTTGGTGGTGGAAAAGCCCAAAGTCAGCTCTGCTGAGATTTTTTGTGGTAAGACTGGACCTTGACTGTTTCTGCACTGCTTAGGTGGACATCAGTGGGGGGCAGAAGTCATTCATGAGACCACTGGATCGATTGAGATTTACCTCAGGGGGAGCATGCTCCCAGGCAGTGACCAAGCCAGAGGGGAGATGAAGAAATGGTTAGCGATGTCCACGGGGCCCTGAGGAGGAGGGTGCCTGCTGTGGTCCACGTCCCTGGGGTCCAGTTGCTCCCTGTGGGCACCCCCGACCTGACAGCCCCCACACCAGGGCTTAGTCAACATTCACCCCACTGGCTTGGCCAACTGCAGAGACGGGAACCACGTGGCTTCGTGATATTTAAAAATCAGTCACAAGTCTCTTGATTGAGGTGATGTTTTCTATCTTCATCTCCAGACACAAGTGAAGTGGTCCACTAATAAACAGAGTCACAAGGCAGTCATGTTTATTCGGCAAAGCTCCAAAAATAGTTGGAAGGAAATCTGAAGATAAATGGTAGAACTATATTCCTTTTTTTTTTTTTTTTTTTCTATTTGGAACTCTTCATTTTATGGAAATATGGATCAAACAGTGATTTCAGAATTGGGAAGATCTGGTTGACATGCCAACTGTGGTATGGTGTGGTCAGTACGGAATGAGATGGCAAAGTGGTTTTTAGATCTGCTTTCTTTGTTATTCTCCAAATGCTGGTTCAGTGATAGAAATCAAAGAATGTTTTCGTTTACTTTTAAGATACAAAGCATTTTTTACATTTTATGTATATTTCTTGAAAAAAAAAAAGGTGTATATATCAGTAATTCTCAATCAGGGGATTTTGTCCACCCTAACCCAGGAGATATTGGTAATGACTAGGAATGTTTTCTGTTGTCGGAACTGGGGGTGAGGAGGGCTATGGGCATCTAGTGGGCAGAGCCTGGGGAGGCTGCTAAGGGTACTACAGTGTCAGGATGGTCCCCTCAGCAGATAATAACATCACTGGCCCCAAGTTACGTCAGAAGTGCTGAGGTGGAAAAGCCCTGAGATGTGTGTATGTGTATAAAATTACATGTTTGTATATGTATATGTACGTAGATAGATATGTATCTACAAATATACGTAAATATATATATATATATATATATAGGTATATATATATATAGGTATATATATATATCTATAAGGGAGGATGGGGATGGGGAGAGGCTGAATATTACCTTTCAGTTGTCTGTGGATCCATAGCAAGGACTAAATTTTATTTCCTGCATAACCAACACACCTCAATGTTCAAAAAAGCAGGAATTAAGACTAGAGGAAATACAAGATTTTTGTTTTTGGCTGAATAGCCATTGGATGAATCAGTTTATGTACCTGTTCACCTTTTGAAGGACGTCTTAGTTGATGTTATGTTTTGACAGTAATGAATAAGCTAACATTTTTTAATGACTTCCCTGGTTGCTCAGGTGGAGAAGAACCTGGCTGCCAAAGCAGGAGACATGGTTGAATCCCTGGGTTGGGAAGATCCACTGGAGAAGATCCTGGGTTGAGAAGGAACTGGCAACCCACTCCAGCATTCTTGCCTGGAGAATCCCATGGACAGAGGAGCCTGGCGGGCTACAGTCCATTGGGTTGCAAAGAGATGGACATTACTGTGTGACTGAGCACACAACCATGACAAATTTTACCTTACTTAAAGATTCTCAGAGGGAAAGATACTTCTTTCTTTCCCAGAGTTAGTTTTTCAGATAGAATCCTGTTTCACCTGGATATTCCAAAATGATCACAGGTAAATCAAAGCATAAAAGTACTCAAGATGTCAAGTGAATATGTATATACTATCCCCAACCAACAAAATAAAACCCCTAAAATAGTCAAGTGGGCAAAACAGACTCAATTTCCTACGTGGTCTCTTCTAAAAGTAAAGCTTCAGGGCACCCATTTGGTTATGAATTTTAGTTGACTTGACTCTAATGGACATTCTTCTTCTGAATGAGGACACTGACCAATGATGAGTCGGTGTTTCATGCAATTAACTGAATGCTATGAAGCAGAAAAACAATGTCTGGCAATCACTGTGCTAATCCAAACTCAGAACCATGCCAGAGAGCCAGTCCCAGGAGTGGAAGTCAGCAGCCCCTCACGTTACTGCTTTCTAATTACAACTTAATTAGATCAGGGATAATCGCCTCGATTTCTATTATTACTGCTCAGGCCACCTTGGAATCTTGGACTCATAATGTGACCAAGGAATCTAGAGCTGGTCACTTTTCCCCAACCCTGAGGAGCAAGAGAAACCAGACTTCATCCAAGAGTCCAAGACAAAGATCACACAGATAGCTGTTTGCACAATGGAAATTAATTGCATCACTCAATAATTAATATGCTTCATCAGGTGCCAGTCCCTGGAGTGTCGACTATCCACGTGCAGCTACTTTTAGAGGAAGAATGGGGCTTGTCTGGTTTCCCTGGCATGCTGTGTTTTTGCACCTTCCAGCCACCTCCTCAAGTCATTACTTGTACACTTTTCTTGCTCTGTCTGCTCTACCAACAAGTCTCTCATTTCTTTTCTTTCATAAAATTTTTATTGGAGCACAGTTAATTTACAATGTTGTGTTAGTGTCAGGTGTACAGCACAGTGACTCAGTGATACATATACGTATATCTACTTTTCTCCCATATAGGTTATTATAGAGTATTGAGTAGAATTACCTGTTCTGTACACTAGGTCCTTGTTGATTATCTATTTTATATATGAAGTGAAGTGAAGCCTCTATATATAGAGAGAGAAGCTCAGTTGTGTCCAACCCTTTGTGACGCCAGGACTGTAGCCAGCAAGGCTCCTCTGTCCATGTATTTCTCTGGGCAAGAATACTGGAGTGGGTAGCCATTCCCTTCTCCAGGGAATTTTCCCAACACAGGGATTAAACCTGAGTCTTCTGCATTGCAAGCAGATTTTTACCATCTGAGCCACCGGGGAAGCCCCCATTTTGTATACAGTAGCGTGTATATGTCAACCCCAATCTCCCAATTTATCCCTCCCACTCCCTTACCCTCTGGTAACCATGAGTTTGTTTTCCACATCTGTGACTCTATTTCTGTTTTGTAAATAAGTTCATCTCTGAAGCCCCGGCCATACCTCTGATGGGAACTCCAGAAATAGGAGCCAAATGAATATTAAAAGCTCATGTTTCTGAAACAAGTCCTGTCCAGAGCTCTCCACCACCTTCTTTACATGAGGCCCACTGACTGGCTGGCCCCTGACCCACCCCCTGTGCCCACAGATGAATTTACAGCCCGTGGGTCAGAGTGCACAGCCAGAGGCATGGCTCAGTCACTCCCTGGTGTTGTTCCAGTCACGGTCACGTCAGGAGGCTGTGGTCATCCCTTCCGTGCGGCCCTTCTCCAACCAAAGTTAAAGGCTGCGGAGCTCAGAAACAGGGCATCTAAGAGCTGTGCTTTCTTCTTCCTTCTACTTCAAAAAACATGTCTAAAACACTTTCTGCAAGAAGCTGGGAGCGGGATGGGATGGCAGGAATTCTTAAGATCAACCTGATGAGGGAAGTGCAAAATTCAGGGATCAGGAGAAGAAGCCGGGTGACTCGAGTTCAGGGAGAGAAACACTACAGTTAGATGTCAAGGTGAGGGGCCCTCATGGGCCAGTGGCCTGGGACCCCTGTGCCCTTGGTGTCCTGGATTCCCCGGGAACTGGAGAGCCTGACAGGAAATTGCACTTCCCCGTGGGGACCTGGGTTCCTTGGGTGCAAGGTGTCTTCTTGCTCTGGGTCTGAGGCTTTATTTCAAAGGCAGCCCACATGCTGTTTCTCAGGCAGGGCCTCCCCCAAGGCTGAGAAATATAGTAATTTTTACAAATATGTCAGCCACTTCGATGGAATGTTAACAGCCTGTGAGGGAGGTTTAAATGAAGAGGGAAAGTCTGGTTGTTATTTTAGAGCTGTCTTCCTCCAGGCTCTGCTCCTCGCTGGTGGAGTTAGCCTCAACCCCCCTCCCCAGCCCGTTTCTCAGCAAGAATGTGTGGAGAGACATTCTTTTTCATGATTGGCCCCCTTGCTCATATACGTTCCGTATCAAGTGTAAGATTTTTGGACACATTTAAGAGAGGAATAAGACATCTGAATTACAAGCTTAGATGCTTTAGGTAAGATTCTTTATCCTTTTCAGCAGAGAAGAGGTTCTCCCGAATGTGTTATTTTAGGTGAAACCTTTTCTCAGGGGCAGAATCCTGGGTGGGGGTGGTACTGCCCTGGAGTTGGTCACCTAGGACAGAGGACCGGAGGGGTTGTCTAGGCTGGGCAGTGAGGACTGGCAGGTGAGAGACACGGGCTCAGGGCTCTCCCAGCTCTGGATCTTTCCTCTGAGCGTGTTCATGCTCATGACTTCAATCTCCTATTTCACATCTCATTAGGTTTACTGAGACATTCATGTCCACTTTCGCCAGTAGGCGAACATGACTGGGTATAGTTTAGACCTTGATTATTGAAAACATATTCATTTTTCAAATATCAAGGTTTTTATGCTTTTTAGGATCTGACTCATTAAGCTAGCACCAGCTGGACAGTCTTTCTGGATTGACTGACTGAAGAGTGACTGTAGGTACCAGAGTAGGATGAGTGGCAATGTGGGGACCACGTGGCCAGTTGGTATCGGGCGGGTATCAGCCTGAACAAATACAGCCAGATTTTCAACCTTAGTTGAATTTGCTCTGCGATGAGACAAGAGCTACTATGAGGCTGTAAAACAAATCAGACCCCAGGACTCAGGCTGGCTGGGAGGGATGGGGTGCAGCAATTCATCTGGGAGTGCAGGGAGGGACTTACACAGCAGGTAGAGCAGTCAGTAACCCTGGCAGGGGAGAGATGGGCTCCAGTGCAGTGACCAAGACCATCTGCTTCACAGGGATGGTCATATGTCTACATAATACGCTATAATAGTGGACAATTACACATAACTACTATATATTATATATAATATAAATTGTACAGTATATGTACATATATAGTACAATTTATATTATACACATGATAATTAAATTATATAGCATATATATATAATATACAATATTATAAATTATATAGCATGTTATATAATATAGTATTTGTATTATAATGATATAATCACAATATATATCAGAATATATATAATTATATATCAAATAATGTATCTACTATATAGAAACATGCAATAATATGTAATATACTTTATTCTAATATATAACATATCATATATATTATACAATACTTATATCTTTATTTTATAGACTATAATCTATATAGTGCATAAATATCTATATTATCTAGAGCACAGGAAACTCTACTCAATACTCTGTAATGATCTATATGGGAATAGAATCTAAAAAAGAGTTGATGTATGTCTATGTATAACTGATTAACTGTGCTATAGAGCAGAAAGTAACACAACATTGTAACTCCACTCCACTCCAATAAAAATTAAAGGAAAATAAAACTTAGAAAAAGCCCTCCCAATCCGCAAAGTCACTGCCCATGATGATCCCACAGTCTGACACAGACTGTCCTCTAAGAACACATAAACCTCTGTGACCACCCCACCCCTGTGGATACGTACAGTGTGTGTTGTTTTGAGGGAATCCTTTAATCCAAAGTGTTCTGCAGCTTGCTAGCTGGGTGCCATTGGACAAACTGCTTTGTCTTCACAGCTCACAAGGTGCTGCTTCTGATGGAACAATGTAACATCTATAATACGTGAACCGTGAACTTACAGATGTTCAAGTTGGATTTAGAAAAGGAAGAGGAACCAAAGATCAAATTGCCAACATTCGTTGGATTATCCAAAAAGCAAGAGAGTTCCAGAAAAACATCTACTTCTGCTTTATTGACTATGCCAAAGCCTTTGACTGCGTGGATCATGACAAATGGTGGAAAATTCTTCAAGAGATGGGAATACCAGACCACCTGACCCGTTTCCTGAGAAATCTGTATGCGGGTCAAGAAGCAATAGTTAGAACTGGACATGGAACAACAGACTGGTTCCAAATCGGGAAAGGAGTACATCAAGGCTATATATTGTCACCCTGCTTATTTAACTTCTATGCAGAGTACATCATGAGAAATGCCGGGTTGGATGAAGCAGAAGCTGGAATCAAGATTGTCAGGAGAAATATCAATAACCTCAGATATGCAGATGACACCACCGTTACGGCAGAAAGCAAAGAACTAAAAGCCTCTTGATGAAAGTGAAAGAGGATAGTGAAAAAGTTGGCTTAAAACTCAACATTCAGGAAACTAAGATCATGGCATCTGGCCCCATCACTTCATGGCAAATAGATGGGGAAACAGTGGAAACAGTGGCAGACTTTATTTTGGGGGGCTCCAAAATCACTGCCGATGGTGACTGCAGCCATGAAATTAAAAGACACTTGCTCCTTGGAAGAAAAGCTATGACCAACCTAGACAGCATATTAAAAAGTAGAGACATTACTTTGCCTACAAAGGTCCATCTAGTCAAAGCTATGGTTTTTCCAGTAGTCATGTATGGATGTGAGAATTGAACTATAAAGAAAGCTGAGCACCAAAGAATTGATGCTTTTGAACTGTTGTATTGGAGAATATTCTTGAGAGTCCCTTGGGCAGCAAGGAGACTAAACTGCAGCAACCGGTCCATGATAAAGGAAATCAGTCCTGAATATTCATTGGAAGGAATGATGCTGAAGCTGAAACTCCAACAGTTTGGCCACCTGATACGAAAAACTGACTCATTTGAAAAGCCCCTGATGCTGGGAAAAATTGAAGGCAGGAAGAGGAGGGGACGACAGAAGATGAGGTGGTTGGATGGCATCACTGATTCGATGGACATGAGTGTGAGCAAGCTCTGGGAGTTGGTGATGGACAGGGAAGCCTGGCATGCTGCATTCCATGGGGTCACAAAGAGTTGGACACAACTGAGTGACTGAACTGAAGTGAATGTCTATAATAGGACTTCTCTACTTTAATAATAAGTATTATATAATAAGTTTTTAATAAGTGTGAACTGTGCATTATCTATTCCACATTATCACAGTGTCCAGTGTCTCATACACTGCTTGCTGTGAAGGAGGTTTAGTGTCTATTAAGCTGGATGCTCAGGCATTGAGTGATGTGTCTCATAGACATGCATATAAGTAGAAAATGACTGGAAAACCTTCATTTATGTGGATATTGGGCTTCCCTCATAGCTCAGTTGGTAAAGAATCTGCCTGCAATGCAGGAGACCTGGGTTCGATTCCTGGGTCGGGAAGATCCCCTGGAGAAGGAAATGGCAACCCACTTCCAGTATTCTTGTCTGGAGAATCCCATGGACAGAGGACCCTGGTGGGCTACAGTCCATAGGGTTGCAAGAGTCTGACATGACTGAGCAACTAAACCATCATGACCATGTTGATACTGGAGATGTATATATACATATATATACATATATATATATATACATATATATATATACATACATATATATATATATATATATACACACACACACATATATACATATATACACACCCCTCCATATCCATTTCAACTTAGGGCTTATTACTGAAGAATTACATTTTTTCCTACAGAGAGAAGTACAATTTTCTCTTTGCTTTCTTTTTTCATGTTTTACTTAAAAAAAAATCCAACTGTATTGCAATGTATCACTCTGAAGATGCAAATTGTGCACAGTCAGCAAATAACTTCAGATAAATTCTTTTTCACTTTAAAATGAGCAGTTTAGTCAGCTCCAAACACAAGAAAAGCTGACCCATAATGGCTTGTCAGCCCCACAGACTGAGTCCCACTTCTACTGGTTTTCCATGTGAAAAACTAATGGGTTGACAGATATTTACTTCACAAATATTTAAGAAGATTCTGCATGTGCTTGGCCGGACGCATAATGTCTTTCAAGGTTTACTCATGTCTTATTTAGATGTCAGAGGAAAGGCTTTTCCCAGGAAAGTCCCCAATCCAACTCCTTCCACTGAGCCCTGCGGTCATCCCCTGTTAGAAACAGAAGCTTCAGGAGTGTGTAAGGGAGAAGGACTCCTCTGAAGGAGCACTTAAACAAGGTAAGCTCGTAGAAAAGGAAAACCTCCCCTGCATACTCTTAGACTAGCCACTGACCCATGGATCACACGGACACAAGACAGATGAACGGGAGAAAAGCATTCAAATTGTGTTGAATACTTTTATGTGCACAGGAAGTGTTCAGAAGAAAAATGAAGATCTGAAGAAGCTCTGTGTTTCCAAAGCTGATATGTCTGTTATATAAAGAATGAGGAACGGTGGGGAGGTGACAAGGAGAAGAGGCTTGGATTGGGGGCGATAAATTGTGGGACAGGGACTGGGAGATATGTGGGGGGAGTCTAATGAATGATTCGGTCTATTTTAGCAGGTGGCTTGTACAGGTTTGGTCCGACATCAGTAAGAACATTCTGATCTTCCTGGTCCAGGGAGGGCACCCTTCTCATGGGAATTTGATGACCTGCTTTTGGGTAGCAAATGGGAGGTCAGACAGCCCTTCCTGTGTCTGCTGGTTCTCAGACCTCCAGCTCAAAAATGATCAATATGCCAAAGTGGTGTGTGCGGCGGCGTTTTTGAAGCCCCTAAAGCATTAGAACCTCGTATGTCCATAATAACCGTAAAAGGACGCTCAGGAACGCAGAGCATCTCACATACCTCACTGAGGTTGATAACACCAGGGAGGGCCTCTCTTGTCCGTCAGCGTCTGTGCTGGTCTCTGACGGTTGAAAGCAGAGCACCGTGTCTGGCATGAGTAAGAAAGGCAAGAATGTTGTTGGAGAAATCTATGTCCCAGCACATCAGGCTCATGGGATTTATGGCCCCAGAACAGACTGACATCCAGATTCTTGTAGGGGAGCCTGCTGCCTGTTTCTGGCAAAGTCCAAGCTTAACTCTGCAGGCCTTGGCGTTTTAGATAACCAGCTACTTGTTTACAATTCTAACCCTATGTCTGTGCTCTGATTTGCTCCCCAAATATTTGGCCAGACAAAGAAATGTGGTGCGAGTTTGTATCTCAGCACCCTGGAAACCTTTATTTCAGTTGATTCCCACATTCTGCACATGCAGGAGTGCAATAAAGAGATTTCTTCTTCAAGGGAAAATTGAAAAGCTTAGAATTAATTTTTTATAACGTCCAGTTCACTTTACTCTGGTAAGAAGCCATATATTACTCAAAGCCATAAAGGTATTCTTTAGAGAGTCTGGTTACAAAATATTCCCTCTTTGTTGTCAAGCAAATTACATTATGTACGAGGATATTCCTTTTCAAAGTTTAACTCTAAGAACCGAGCTGTCTGATTATTGAGTTTATGTCAGTTCTTTGCTATGTGCTTCTAGTCCTAAATCATAATTGCCACCAGCAGGTAAAGGAGTTAACAAAAATAAGCAATAAACTTGGTAATTTAGTTTGGTTTTACTCATCTGTTGGAAATTAATAACACAGACTTCCTAATTTGAGGGAAAAATCTAATTTAATCCTAGTAGGCACTGGGGACAGCATTCTGAAATAGAGAGAAACAAGAATATTAGAATCATTGAAAGTAAATGATTCTTTGTTGTTGTTGTTCAGTAGTTAAGTTGTGTCTGGCTTTTTGCGGCTCCATGAACTGTAGCCCCCTAGTCTCCTCTGTCCATGGGATTTCCCAGGCAAGAATACTGGAGTGGGTTGCCATTTCCTTTTCCAGGGAATTTTTCTGACCCAGAAACCAAAGCAGCATCTCCTGCATTGACTGGTGGATTCTTTACCATTGAGCCACTTGAGAAACCTGCTTTAAAAAGGACACCATTTACACTGATTTCCAGTTTTGTATAAAAACAGACTTTCTTATGTCAATTGTTAATCTCATCAGAAAAATTTTAAAACATTCAGACAAATACTTCCCACGTTGACTTCTTACCTTGATGTTTTATTTAGTCTTGTATATTTTATCCCACATTAATTAAAGCATCCACAACTTATTATGTCAAATTTGAATATATCAGAAGTTGATATATAACTTCTTCGGCTTCCTCTCACTTCTTTATAAAGAGAAATACCTGCTTTTGGTAATCCACTTGTATGTTCAGGGTGAAATCACCATTTTGTCCCAGTCTTCTTTATCTCATTCCTGCCTTAGGGAGCATGCCCACCCCCCACCCAAAAAAAACCACGTGTAAAACAAATGCAAATCTTTATTTGTGATCATTTTTCTCCTCTTCTTTCCTCATCTTACGGATTCCTCTCTGATTTTTGCTTTTACACAATAGGGGTAGCACTTACAGACAAGATGCTGGATGGTTGGTTGTCACACTTGAAACAGGCAGGAGCTGGTCATTGCACGTTAAAGGGCAGGACGATGGCATGTAAACGGCGGGATTGCTTTTCAGTTCAGGAGTGTGACCAGGACAGAATGCCTCTCAATAGAGAAAATGTTATTCTTAGATTTCAGCTGAGAAGGAATGTTGAAATCTATTGTCAGGGAGGATTTTCTCATATGTGAAATGATTTTAGTACACACACATAAATACACACTCAAATACCCATCCTTTTGCCTTACTTCCAATATTTACACATTTTTCTTAACATGATTGTGAGTGTGGCTGCACTTATACATATTTGTTGGGTACCTCTCAGTGAGGGTATATTATGACCCTTTCCCCTATAAAACACTTCTGACGTTCTGTCTTTATTAGTTTTAGCGAATAGCAGTTTGTTGTTAACATTTCTAAAGTTACCCCTGGAACTGGTATGTTATTTTCAGAGACACATCCTCCATGTGGGTTTGGAAACATCTGTTCAGACCAGAACATATCAGTTAACGCTATGTTCTGCTCCTCTCCACAGGCATCCAAATGGTTACATCTATGGACTGTACACTGTAGAGTTTTACCACCTACTGTAATTTAATTCATTTTCTTTTGTATGCTTGCTGAAATTATTTAAGACAATAAGAACTCCAAATACACGCTAAGGTCCTAAAAGTTAAAATCTCGTAGTACATGTGCATATGTGTGTTTCTATTAAAATGCTGTATGTTTCTGTTAAAACATGTGTATGTGTGTGTTAGTCGCTCAGTTGTGTCCACACTTAGTGATTCCATGGATTGTAACTCACCATGCTCCTCTGTCCATGGGATTCTCCGGGCAAGAATATTGGAGTGGGTAGCCATTGCCTTCTCCAAGGGATCTTCCAGATCCAGGGATTGAAACGGTCCCCTGAATTGCAGGCAGATTCTTTACCCTCTGAGCCACAAGGAAAGCTCTAAAACATGTATGAACCATACTATTTAAAAAATATTAAAACATTTATTCTGAGGGAATTTTTTAAAAATCCAACAAAATAAACATCATCGGAGGTATAGCTTCAAGAAAGAGCATCACTGGAAATTATGATGCAATTATTAGTTAATTAAACCAAATAATACATGCTGCTGCTGCTGCTAAGTCGCTTCAGTCGTGTCCGACTCTGTGCGACCCCATAGACGGCAGCCCACCAGGCTCCCCCGTCCCTGGGATTCTCCAGGCAAGAACACTGGAGTGGGTTGCCATTTCCTTCTCCAATGCATGAAAGGGAAAAGTGAAAGTGAAGTCACTCAGTCATGTCTGACTCTTAGCGACCCCATGGACTGTAGCCTACCAGGCTCCTTCGTCCATGGGATTTTCCAGGCAAGAGTACTGGAGTGGGATGCCATTGCCTTCTCTGAAATAATACATACTTCACCATTGAAACATGAAAGGTATTTGTCATCGATAATTCTTTTGAGAAAAATGACAAAGATATTCAAATAAATTAAAAAATGTCAAATTTCAGATAACTTTGCTTTGGAATGGATGTTTTGTGATGCTTTGTAGATCAGTAATCTTCAAATGTTTTTCATTGTTATATTCTGTTATTTTGAAAACTGCAACCTCGTAATCCTTATTAAACCAACATATAAAAATTTTCCTCATGAGTTTAAATAACTGCAAGAGAAGTAAATTTCAGTAAGCTGTAACATGGACAGATAAAAATGAAATGATTAAGTTACTCTTCCATGTGGTCAGTGATTTGACACTGACCACTGTCCATTGGAGAAGGAAATGGCAATCTACTCCAGGATTCTTGCCTGGAGACTTCCATGGACAGAAGAGTCTGGTGGGCTATAGTCCATGGGGTTACAAAGAGTCGGACACAACTGTGCGACTAACACTAACACTATTTATTAAAAGAAAATACACAATTATCTAACTGTAGGAATTGGACATTATTCTTACAATATGGTTTGAGCAGTACCCTGGCAATGATTGTTTGGATTTCTCTGGGGTTTGCTAACCAACCCCATGATTCATCTTTGTTATTTCCCTCATGGTGATGAAACGCCCGCAAAATTCCTAAGAATTGAGTTTGCATCCCATACTGCTTCCAGAGGAAGAGAAAGAACGTCTCTCTGAGGGGTCCTAAACAGCACCAGAGAAACAGAAGTCACCCAGGGAATGGAATGCTGCCCAATCATCAAGGGTCTAGCTACACATACTACTCCTTGAGTGAGAAATACACATCCTGTTTATTCTGTCATGATTTAGGTGTTCTTAGGGGGTCAAACTCTGGGAGATAGTGGAGGATAAAGGAGCCTGGCAGGCTACATCCACAGGGTTGCAGAATTGGACAAAACTTAGTCACTGAACAGCAACAATGAAGGCAAAACATAACTCAAATCTTAATTGTAACCTAAAAATGCAGGAAATCGGATTATTATATCCTGTTTCATAAGGTGACAGCTTCAAGATGCTAATAACAGATTGCAAGGACAGATGTTAATATTTTTGTCTTTTTAGCTCACGTCCGCGATTCTGGAGTCTACCGCAGTGCCTGACATGCAGTGGATTCAGTCTGATGAGCTGCTGAAACAAGCAATGAAGAACATCAACCAAGTGATAAGGAACAGCTTCGAGTGAGGACAGGAGCAGCACCTCTGGTAGGAGTTGTTGACTGTTGACGGCCGTCAGCCAGATGAGAGCTGTGACCCAAGACACATCAAGTGTTAGTCGCTCCAGTCTTGTCATCCGTGTTGATTCTATTGACCCCACTTCCCAGCACTCACCTCCCACCTTCTCCCCCCCACAGCCCTCCCTGCATCTAATCTTCCTGGAGCCACGTGGATCGGCACTTCCTCTCCTGTAGTGGAAGGAAGTGACTGCATGTGTGGAGACACAGCCATCCAGTGCCAAGAAATTCTATTTCTGTTCCCCTCCATTCATTAGGAGGAAACACCAACAGCTGTAGCACCACGTCAGCACTTTCTAGACAACACAACTAGTTAGTGTCCGCTGATGAGGTCATGTTGATTTACTGCTGTTTCGTAAATAAATTATTGAGACATTTACACTCATAGAAATACATTGCTTGAGAGCATATTAGTGATCGAGAAAGATCTTGGATTCTTTGCACCATAAACAATATGTTTCTTTCTCATCTTAATTTTAAAATATGAAGCCTTTGGTTTTAAAGAAAATGAAGAAATAGGGAAAGTTTAAAACATGCTCAAAGGAAAAGCAACGCACTGTCCAGATGAACAGGGAAAAAGAGACAAAAAGTGAAATTTCCATCTTTTGATTATCGCTATGGAACACTGATTGTGAACAAGGACACATTTGATTTCAGAACTGAAACTCATCCTGGTGTGAGGATGTGACAGTTAAATTCTATTTTTAAGAATGAAAAACTAGCAAATCTGTTCCCAAGGTTTTTGTCTCAGGGACAGAAATTTCTGTTATTCTACAAATCAAGTTCAGTCTTTCCTTTTGTGTCTGAATTCCGATCAACCAGTTTGATCCTGTTTTCCCCACATCACAGCATCTATAATTAGGCATTTGCTTGGAGGAACCACCTCTCCCAGGCAGGGTATGTGGTCCTGCAGAGGGTTTGCTCTCCCGCTCTTCCGCTAGGGCCTTCGTCTTGGCTGGATCTCCCCATACCTGCAGCCATTGCACATCCCAGCAGGAAGGTAGAGGAAGCTGGACTCGGATGACTTGGTGGGTCTGGTGTCTATAGCTCAACCAGGGCCCTGTGACACCACCTGACACTTATCAGGCCTGGGATGATGGAAAAGCTCTAGTTGGCAGGGGGAGCGAGGTTGGGCTGGGCATACACTCACATCAGGTGTGTTGAGCCACCATAACCAACACCACCAGTGGGGCGGCTTCAACAACAGGAATTTATTTCTCATAGTCCTGGAAGCTGGGAATGCAAGAACAAGGTGAGGACAGGCTGTTTTCTCTGAGGCCTCTCTCCTGGGCGTGTCGACAACTTCTCCCTGTGTCCTCATGTGACCATTCCTCTGTGTCCTGAATCCTTCTTCTTCTAAGGACACTAGTCAGATATGACCAGGGCCACCTTGATGACCTCACTCTTATTTAATTACCTCTTTACAGACACTGGGGGGGGGGGGAGATGAGTTTATAGAGTGTTTTTTTTTTTTTAATTTATTTTATTTTTTTTTATTTTTATTATTATTTTTTTTATAAATTTATTTATTTTAGTTGGGGACTAATTACTTTACAATATTGTAATAGTTTTTGCCATACATTGACATGAATCAGCCATGGGTTTACATGTGTTCCCCTTCCTGGACCCCCCACCCACCTCCCTCCCCATCCCATCCCTCTGGGTCATCCCATTGCCCCGGCCCTGAGCCCTTGTCTCATGCATCGAACATGGAATGGTGTTCTGTTTCACATATGATAATATACATGTTTCAATGCTATTCTCCCAGAACGTCCCACCCTCACCTTCTCCCTCAGAGTCCATAAAATTGTTCCATGCATCTGTGTCTCTTATTCTGTCTTGCATATAGGGTTATCGTTACCATCTTTCAAATTCCATATATATGCATTAGTATACTGTATTGTTGTTTTTCTTTCTGGCTTACTTCACTCTGTATAATGGGCTCCAGTTTCATCCATCTCAGTAGAACCGATTCAAATGTATTTTTTTTTAATGGCTGAGTAATATTCCATTGTGTATATGTACCACAGCTTCCTTATCTATTCGTCTGCTGATGGACATCTAGGTTGCTTCCATGTCCTGGCTATTGTTGAGATATAGTTTATGTACAATATTATGTAAGTTTAAGGTGTACAACATAGTGATTCACAATTTTTAAAGATCATACTTTTCATAGTAATTATAAAATACCAGGTGTACTGTACAACATATCCTATTGTTTATCTATTTTATACACAGTAGTTTGTATCTCATAATCCCCTACCCCCATCTTGCCCCTACCATCTTCCCTCTCCCCACTGGTAACCACTAGTGTGTTCTCCATATCTGTGAGTCTGTTTCTTTTTTTTATTACATTGACTAGTTTGTTTTATTTGTTTAGATCCCACATTATAAGTGAGAAGTACAGGATTTTTCTCTCTCTGATTTATTTCACTAAGCAAAATAATAAGTCCATCTATATTATTGCAAATGGCAATATTTCATTCTTTCCTATGGCTGAGCAGTTATATATATATATATATATATATATATATATATATATATATATATATACATACATACATACATAATACATATGGGGCTTCTCTTGTGGCTCAGCTGGTAAAGAATCTGCCTGCAATGCGGGAGACCTGGGTTCCATCCCTGGGTTGGAAAGATCCCCTGGAGAAGGGAAAGGCTACCCACTTCAGTACTCTGGCCCGGAGAATTCCATGGGCTGTATAGTCCATGGGGGCGCAAAGAGTTGGACATGACTGAGCGACTTTCACTTTCGGTGGTTATATATATATATATATATATATGTATATATCAGTATATATATATATATATGATGGATGGAGACGATGTGACCATATAGATACATAGTTGTTTAGTTACTAAGTTGTGTCTGACTCTTTGCAACCCCATGGACTATAGCCCACTATGCGCCTCTGTCCCTGGGATTTCTCAGGCAAAAAGACTGGAGTGGGTTACCGTTTCCTTCTCCAGGGGATATTCTGGACTTAGGAATTGAACCCACATCTCCTGCGTCTCCTGCCTTGGCAGGCAATAGAAAACATTCATCAGCTGATGGACACTTCTTTTGCTACCATATCTGGGCTGTTGTTAACACTGCTGCTATGAACACTGAGGTGCGTGCAAACACAATCACTTTCTGAGGCACAGAAGTGAGGATGTCAATGTGAGTTCAGCCCATGACACCAAGAGTCTTTTAAACCAGGGTTCCTTGAAAGACGCCCTCTTGCCCGGGCCCCCTGTCTGTGGTCCCTGTATCCTCAGTAGATTCTACCTAAGCTACACTCCCCAGCAGCCCCTCCCACTTGACAGGAGAGGACCGTTGGGCTCGGGGAGGCCACGAGAAGCTGTGTTCTCTGAAGGTCAGCATGGGGAGGGCGTGGGGACCCAGAGGAGGAGCAGACGGAATGCAGAAGGAAATAGGCTGGCTTCTGATGCTGCCTGGGGATGGGGCAGCCCAGCAAAGCCCCACAAAAGATTGTAGGATATTTAAGCTTTCAAACTGGTAACTAAATTCTAAATACCATCGTTTCCCTACACATGGCAACTATCCTTTGCTTTTTAAAAAATGCCCTTTTAGAAAGTAGCGATTCATTTAAATTTGAACTCATGTGACAGGTTTCAAATACAGATTTTCAAAACAATATAGACATTTTGACTTAGAAAACGGACCATTTCTTTCACTGATATTTAAGTCTGTGTAACGAGACTTTCCAAATAAACTGGCTCAGAAAATGACAGTTTCATCCGAATTTCCTTCCTAAAGATTTTCATACTACATTTTAGAGGATTTTTTTTTTTTTACTGGTTTTAAAAGAAACAGGCAAAACCCAACACAACATTGTAAAGCAATTTTCTTCTAATTAAAAACAAATACATTAAAATATAGTCTATAAGATAATTGGGCTCAGGGAAAGAAAAAAATTTAAAAAAGAAATAAATCAGCATAAGCATTACATAAGAGTTCACCAAATGGAGAACTTATAGGGAGAGCCTACAGATAAAAAAACCTCCCTTCATTTTCTTCTAATTAAAAATAAATACATTAAAATATAGTCTATAAGATGATTGGGCTCAGGGAAAGAAAAAAATTTAAAAAAGAAATAAATCAGCATAAACATTACATAAGAGTTCACCAAATGGAGAACTTATAGGGAGAGCCTACAGATAAAAAAGCTCCAACATTTGTTTGCCAAACAAGAATACCAGAAAACCAGAATTACAAGTATAACTGCTTTCCTTTTTTTTTTGTCTAGGTCTCTACCTTTGATTTCATGCCTCCTTCTCAGTTATGGGAGGTGCAGCTGGATAATTTATTTTTGGTGTCATGTACTGTATTAAGTCTCTTCATTGCTTATAAGGCCTTATGACAATATTACAACGTTTGGTTTTGGGGCATAACACATGTTCCCAGGATTCAGAGGTTGGAAGTGGAATTCAGCAGTGATGTGTCCTTACTAGAAACTCTGCAGTCCCAGGCATGACTTAGCCAGGTGAACACACTGAAGGCCCCAACTTTGCCAAATCTAAACGGCCTGTGTCAGCCAAAATCCATTTATCATTGCTTTCATTAGAATGGTATTTTAGATACGTGAGTGATCAAGGTTGTTAGTGCTATCCTGCACTGTGAAAAATAGTAAAGAAAAAAGTTGTTTTCAGTAGTTGGAAGGATATTTTGAAAGGAAATCTTTAAATGTGCTTCATTATAAAGGATATTTTGGATACTGTGCTCCACGAGAAGAATACCAGGTCTGCTTTGTTAAGGGTTGTAACCTAACCCATGGGAGACCGGCTGACCTGCAGTTGGACCTGCTCACCAAGGGTGCTGAGGGCGTCCTGACAGGGAGCCGGGTGCTGTGTCCACACCCAAGCCATCAGTCATTCCAGCCTGATGAGGGGCTCGGGCTCCTCAGCTCTGGGATCAAGCCTTCAGAGAAGGTGCGAAGTTATTCCTGTGAGATTTGTAGAGCAGCTGAGGCTCAGATAATGATAAGGAAGTATATTTCATTTAACAGTGGAATGGCAGTGTTGTGGGTGAGGAGCCCCCCGTAAAGGAACCGTGTTGGTCCTTTAGGAAGTCTGTGCAGGGTCTCCTTCAAAACCACTGCTTCCTTTAGTCTCAAGTGCAGCTCCCAAAGCTGACTCAAAGTCATTGGTTTTTCTGGAAAACAGGGAGAAGCACATATTCCAAGCCCCAAAGATACCTTCATTATTCCTCAGATCACCAAGTCCTGTTATTTCTCCTATTTTTTCTAGGTGTGTCTTTTTAGGAGAGGTTGCGACTGTCACCCCAGAATCACTGCAACAGCCTCACAGATGAATGGCCAGACGATTCTCCCCATTCCCCCCATTCTGTGTACTACAGCCAGATTAACCTTCCTCAAAGGTTACTTTCATCTGTCTCTTTGCTCATTCATTTTCCATCACCACATGTATCGAAAGGCACCAGGCACCCCCTCAATGCCTCTTGAGGTCCTCCAGGGACCGACCCTGATGCTCACCTGTCATGGTCCAGGGCCAGCTCACGGTCTGTCTCCTCTTATCATGGGAGGGTTCTAACAAGTGGGAACACCTCCCCAGGAAGTTCTCCCTGATTGTGCCAGCTCTCAGGGATGGTCTTCATTCAGAAACCCACCATCATGCAGTCCCTGATTGTCCTGCCTTCTCCAGTCGTTCCACGGTGGTTGATCCCACTGCCTTCCTTGAATGATAAACTCTTGGAAGACAAGGACCACTGCATTTAGCTACTTCATCATCAGTGATAGGAATGGAAAACAAATCAGCAAACCATATGAAGCCAACAAAAAAGAGGCATTCCCAAAGCATTTGGTGTGACACTTAGAAATGATATCTAGCCATTCTTTGCTTGATTGTCTCAGTAACCTGAAACATTCCAAATTCAATAACTGGGAAAAAAAAAAAAAAAGAAACGTCCATTTTACAGCCTTGTTTAAGATTTTCGTGGCTGTGGTGGTAACAGGGTATGACGCTATGCTTTCCTGATAGCTCAGGTGGTAAAGAATCCGCCTGCAATGCAGGAGACCCTGGTTTGATTCCTGGGTCAGGAAGATCTGCTGGAGAAGGGATAGGCTACCCACTCCAGTATTTTGGCCTGGAGAATTCCTTGGACTGTATAGTCTATGGGGTCGCAAAGAGTAGGACACAACTGAGTGACTTTCACTTTCACTTTCAGCAGGTGTTTAGAGACAGAGATAAGCCACTACTTAGGCTGAAAGACAAGCTTTATCCCATCACATGGCTTATTAAACATCTGTCAGTCAACAGTAGGGACGGCTCATGGTTTGTCATTCACAGCAAAGAGGAAGACACATTCTCTCTTATTTTCAGATGCCAGGATCTAATGATTAGAACAATGGCATTTAACTCGACAGAAATCTTATTTTATTTTCTAGTGATTAGGAACATTTGACCTGGTATTAACAGAGTGACATTTATAAAGTCCTGTTTTCACGGGTTGGAGCATCTTTGATGGGCCGAGTAAGTCCTGGGTGCTCATTTTGGCCTCATCTATCTGTCTGCTCTTTTTAAAGGTTTTGCAGAAAAGCATGAGGGGCTTTAGAAATGAACTGCCCATGCGTTCAAGCTGGAAAGTGCACACTTGGGGTTTTCTGGGTGGTTAGGAGCCAGACAGGCAGAGAGAGGGGCTGGAAGGGGAAGCCTGTAGACAAAGGAGGATGGGCAAGTGTCCTCAGGGGTCTTTGGCAGGATGGGAGGGTTTCAGGCACTAGAGGGGACTTCCCTGCATAGTTGGCAGAGCTGGTTGGAGAGTCTGGCAAATGATGACAGCAGCTCACGAGGTCAGCAGTTTAGTTCTGCCGCTCCATCCATACTAATCCTTCATTTAGTGGCAAGGACTTTGTTTTGGGCCTGACTCTGTGATGGCGCAAATCCATTACCCTGGTCCTGATCCCCAGAGGCTACACATGTGTGGTTCCTCAGTGGCCCAGCAAAGGCAAGCAAGTTCTGGGTTCCTGTATCTTTGGGAAGGCAAAAGAGTTTGTTGTCAGTCTTGTGTGAGCTAGATTTGTATCCGTTCCTTGTTTCTCTTTAAAAAAAAAAGAAAAATTTTTTTCAATTGGAGGATAATTGCTTTACAGAATTTTGTTGTTTTCTGTCAAACATCAACATGAATGAGCCATAGGTGTGTATATGTCCCCTCTGCTTCTCTTTAACAGGATGTGTAACATGGGAGGCAGTGCATCACAGGGTGATTTGGGCCTCATCACCAACAAACACTTGTAAAATCACAAAGTGTAGCACTGTGGAAAGTTAAGGCAGACGGCCTTGTGACGTAATCCACAACCACACACCTTATTTGGTGAAGAGCCTTGCAGGGGAACGTTATCATTCAAGTAACACTTTGCCTTTGAACAGTCTGACTATGCTCCAAGTCTTCGCACAGTCCCATCTGGTAATGGGCATCCTTTTAAAAATTTTACTTATTTATTTAAGGCTGTGCTGGGTCTTCATTGCTGCAAGCAGGGGCTACTCTCTAGTTGCAGTGCACAGGCTTCTCACCGTACTGGCTTCTCTTGTTGTGGTGCACATGCTCTCAGGCGCACGGGCTTCAGTAGTTGAGGCTCCCAGGCTCTAGAGCAGGGGCTCAGTAGTTCTGGCCCAAGGACTTAGTTGCTCCATAGCATGTGGGATATTCCCGGACCCATGTCTGATGCATTGGCAGACAGACTCTTTACCACTGAACTACTAGGAAAGCCCCATGGTCATCATTTAAAGGCAGCCTCTAATTATTACTCCCATGTTGCAGATGGGAAGGCTGAGGTTGGGAGCTGTTTATGAACATACAACGGTTAGCACTTCCTGAGCAGTCACTATGTTCCAGGCTTTGTTCTGCTCACTCATGAGTATCAACTAATTTCATCCTCAGTCAAACCTGGGAAGTAGGGACTAGTATTATTTCCATTCTACAGATGAAGCAGTGAAGCACAGAGAAGTTAACCAAGTTGTCCAAGGTCACACAGCTAACGACTGGAACCTGGTTATTCTTCAGCTCCTCTGATCCTAACTGTCTGCTGAGCTGTGTTTGTTATTACATGCTACTACCTGAGGCTGAATTGCATTTGTATGTTTACACATATGCATGTCTTTACAGAGTTTGGGCTGCTTCTTGACTGAAATTGTTTATTTCATTCACATCTTTAAAAATCCTGGTGCCCACACAGCTCCGTGTCCTGGCGTGGAGCTGATGTTCAGAACATGTTTGCTCGAGAATTCTCAAGGCTTCTGGATGGTGAGTACTCATGCTCCCATTTGAAATCAGAATTTTGACTCTTCTTTGAAATGTGGTTTAACAGTTTACTTTTTGTCAAAATTAGATCAACTTGCTTTCCAAATGATACATTCCTTGTCGTCCCAGTTCCAACTGGGAGTATGCATTAGACTGCTAGAATGTTCAGGAATAGCCAAGACAAGGAAGCAACCTAAGTGTCCATCAACTGATGAATGTATAAAAAAGATGTGGTATATATACACAGTGGAATATTGCTCAGTTGTAAAAAAAAGAATGAAATAATGCCATTTGCATCAATGTGGATGGACTTACAGGGCATTAAGCTAAGTGAACCAGGTCAGAAAGAGAAAGACAAAAGACTGTATGATATCACTTATATGTGCAATCTAAAAAGATACAATTAACAAAACAGTAGCAGACTCATAGAGAACATACTAGTGGTTACCAGGGTAATATAGGGGTAAGAGAGTAAGAGGTACAAAATATTATGTATAGAATAAATAAGGACGTATTGTACAGCACAGTGTATTTAGCCAGTGTTTGATAATTTCTATAAATGGAATATGATCTTCAAAAATTGTGAATCGCTGTTTTATATAGCTGAAACTTACATAATATTCTATATCAACTATACTTCGATTAAAAAAGAAAAGAGAGAGTACTCTGACCACAGGCATTCTCCGTGCTCCAAAGCCCTTCATTCTTGGGGCCACCTGTGGAATGACTGAATCCTCTCCCCTACTCATCCCCCCAACTCCCAGCTCACATTCTGCAGCTTCTAAGCCCCAGAGAAGCTGAGGTTCCTAGGCTCCCTTAGGAATCCCTGAAAGCTTTAAAAGGTTTCTAAACGTGTTAAAATGTTTTTATTGCGTAACCTATTTAAAAATTGATTGGTGAGAGCAGAAGTCAACGAAAAGTCTTCAAAAAGCAAAGAAGTCAACAAAAAGCAAACCGGAATTTGCTTCACTTTGCATTTCCACTTCTCCCCCCGCCCCAGGTCTTTCCCTTCCCTGATGTTTCCAGTGTTCACAACAACGTTAACATCACCAGCATATAAACAGCTCTTTCCTGTCCCAAGAACCAGAGAAGCGGTCCAGGAAAAATGGATGGAGGCTATAAATAGGACAATTTCAGAGCATGAATTCTACAAGGCCAGTAATCATGTGAAATTTTCTTTCAATGACACTGGGTATGTTTCCCCAGCTTGGTTTTTCTTTCTTTCCCAGCAAATTGCTCCAATGTCAACATGCTCTCATCCACAGAGTCTATGGCACAGCATTTCCACCCTCTTGAGACTTCCTTTCAATTATCCAGAGATCCCGGGGCTTACGTGGTCCCAACGGCCGCCATCCTACTCCAAACATCAGGCAAAGAGAGGGAGAGCAGGGATGTAGGAGTCAGGCTCGCACTCTGTAGATGGATGTGTACGTTGGGGGAAATGCCTCTCCTGGTCTGGGTACCGGACCACTGCCCTCAGGTCTGTAACCTTCGTGGTTCACAGTCATTGCTTGACACTAAAGGGGCTCCCTGGTAGGCTGTTCCAGCTTCGCCTACACCCTCCGTGGACATGAGCCCTTCCAGTGTTGTAAACCCCTTCACCCCCAAGGCGTCTTCCACCATGAGTACGTTGTCTTCCCTTAGAACCATGGGTCGGAAGAGCCTTCTCAGGGCTTGTCTCTTGAGGACATGCCAGATGCTCTGGGTCACCTACAGGGCCCCGGCCTTCCCTTGTGTCCAGGGAACGTGCAGTCCTCTCAATGTGTCACAGTGGTTTGCTGTCTCCCACTTTCTACAGCAACCTGGTGACTTAACTTCATGAATGTCACCTCACCACATCTTTTTATACTAGCAATCAAAACTAAATGCATTATCACAATGAAAAGATAATTTTGGGCTAAAAAATTAGCAAAGGTTGAAAAGCTGTGTGAAAGTAGATGCCGTCATGTGTTGCTTGTGGGGGTGTACATTGTCACGATAGTTTTGGGGGCAACTTGTCAGCCTGGACACAAAATCTCAGCAATGTGGACCCTTTGAGTGTTCAGTTCCACTTTCTGAAATTCATCCAATAAGAGGTCACTTTCACAAAAACTGAAAAGTAAGCATCATCACTACAGAAAAGGCAAAAAGGAAGTAAGAACCATGAAGGTCTGTCGGTGGGATATTGGTCAGGTAAGTCCTGTTTTTGGTACACTGTGGACTACCAGGCGCCCATGAATGACGAGCTGATCCAGGTCAGTGTTTACATTTAGCAATATCCCGAGCATAGCACTGCTTGGCGGAAGGAGGTGATGAATCTCAGGGAGTCTGTCCTATTTCTGCAGAAAAACCACACACAGAGATGGGACCAGAGAGAGAGGTGTGGGGATGGCAAGAAACCAGTATGCAGTTAGACAGGAACTCCTCTCCACTGTGGAATTACTGGTGGTTTCATGTGTTTATGGCATTTTAAAAACTGACTTCACATTTTTTAACAAAGATTACTTCTAATTTTTCATTGCCACTTGTGTGGTTGTGGTTCCTTATTGCCTGCCCCAGAGAAAATTTTATGGACTCTTCCAATCGAATTTTCACAAAACTTCCTGAGGTGGGCATCACTGCGATCCCACCTATAAATAAAGCAAAGTGAATTGGAGCAATTTTCCAAGTTCATAAAACTAGTGACCTCTACAGCTAGGATTTGACATGGCCCTCTTGTCTACCCACAAATTATCCTTCATAATAAAAAAGTGGGATAATAACTATACATGTATGTATGCATGTATATATTTAGAAAGAAGAAGTTATTCTCTAATCTTCATGAGTATTGGACAGTATTTAACCTCTTTATTCATAACATTTTGAAAACAAACACATGCAGAGTGAAGCAAGGGGTTTCTGAGTTGTTTTCTTTTTTGTTTTCCCTTCCTAGTGGCAGTCAAACCTGTCAGAGTTAATTCTCTGGTTATTAAAGATACAATCAAACTGAACAGTCTTCCCTTACAAGGAGTAAGCAACTCATTTCTCTGTTTTCTTGCTCACAGAAACTGTCTTTCCAAATATACCGATGAACGTATTAAAAAGAAGACTTGCTACCCTTATGCCTGAGTGGGTATAGGCTGTCTGTATTGGGAAGGCAGGCGAGGCTGGGATGAAGGCCCTGTGGTCCCTGGGTCCCCCAGGTCCTGCCCAGAGGGAAGCATGAATTCGCTCTTCTGCAGAGCGTTTATGGTGAGAACCAGATGTTTAGTGCCTCTCCAAGGACCCAGAAAACATTGGCAGATGTAGGGGGGAAAAAAAAGTGCTTCCTGCTATTCATGGGCTTTCTCACTTCTTGAAAGAAATACTCCACGTGCATGTGCACACACCAACACACAGATGTGCACAAATATGATCTCATCTTCCTCCCATGGATCAGAAGGGCCACAGCCCTCCCATGCCCATTTACAATCAGGCCGGAAATGCAAGACACATGGTTTCCTAACAATGGAGCTGGGACTAAAAATGAGGTTCACCTCCTGCTGGCTCATCACAGGGAACCTTTCATGTGAAGGGCACGAGATGACCCCCAAACACAGCATTAAAACAGGGGCTGGACATGCTCAGGGGTGGGAGCTGTCCTGAAACCATGGAGAGGATTGCACAGGGACCGACTAGCTGGGGAGTCTGTGCAGAGTGCCCCCAGCAGTGATCAACAGAGCACCAGAGGAAAAGGCTACCTGGAGACCCCATCAGCTGCCCCTTCTCATCCTCAGATGGTCATGACATGACTGGGGACCTTGCCCAGAGATTGGTCATTTGAAAACTTGGTGTGTCCTGTGTGAAAGAGCCTCAGACATGTATGTGCTTCACTCTTAGTTGTAAGATTTGAATCACCAGCTGCTGCTGCTGCTCAGTTGCTTCAGTCGTGTCCGACTCTGTGGAACCCCATAGATGGCAGCCCACCAGGCTCTGCCATCCTTGGGATTCTCCAGGCAAGAACACTAGAGTGGGTTGCCATTGCCTTCTCCAATGCATGAAAGTGAAGTCGCTCAGTCGTGTCCGACTCTTGGCGACCCCATGGACTGCAGCCCACCAGGCTCCTCCGTCCATGGGATTTTCCAGGCAAGAGTACTGGAGTGGGATGCCATTGCCTTCTCCGCGAATCACCAGAAACTATAGCAAATTTAGCTCATCTAACTTACATCTATGGAATTATATATGTATAAATAAATAGGTAAATATTTACATATGTATTTGATATGATTTCTAGCTAAGCTTGGGGCTTCCCCTGCGGCTCAGCAGTAAAGAATCTGCCTGCAATGCAGGAGATGCAAGAGACCCTGGTTTGATCCCTGAGTCGGGAATATCCCCTGGAGGAGGGCATGGCAACCCACTCCAGTATTCTTGCCTGGAGAATCCCATGGACAGAGGAGCCTAGTGGACTACAGTCCATGGGGTTGCAAATAGACATGACTGAAGCAACTGGGCATGCACAAACAGCTAAGCTTAGGTGCACCAAATAATGAACTATTGAGAGGAAACATTGTCAGAGCTACAGGGAGAAAGTGACAGCTTTCAACATTCTATTAGCAGGGACTTCTTTGGTAGCACAGTGGTAAAAGAATCCATCTGCCAGTGTAGGAGACGGGGGTTGGATCCCTGGGTTGGGAAGATCCCCTGGAGGAGGAAATGGCAACCCACTCCAGTATTCTTGCCTGGGAAATCCCATGGGCAAAGGAGCCTGATGGGCTACAGTCCCTGGGTCAGAAATAATCAGATACCACTGAGTGACTGAGCACTCATGCATTATTGTAGAGCTGGGCTCAACTTTCTAGCTATGTGATATTTGGCTGTTACTTAAGCTGCTGATGATTCTTAATGGTAAAATGATTCAATAAAATAATATGAGCTTCCTAATGTGATACTAAATAAGCAGTGTAGATAATGTACTTAGCAAAGTGTCTAGTGGGAAGGAAATGTGCCATAAAATTAAATAATATTGTTGTTATTATTACAGTGTTCTTGAGGAAGGTGGCAACATGATAAAGCAATATTAGAGACAAACGATTCTAATTGCATTGTGTAGTAACTGACAGGAGATAGAAAACTCTGGAGGAAGGGTTTTTGTGGAGCTGGGGGGTATCTGGAAGCTATTTTCAAAAAGGAAATAATAACCTTTTCATTTCAGGTTGCTGCCATGACTACAAAGATAAATAAATAAAGAAGGCAATGATGAAAAACAAACAAAAAAGCTGTGTGATGGTGGAGATTATTGATCTGTTTGCCTTGGAGGCTAAACATATTGCCAGAAAATATAGGTGTTCAGAGGAGAGTAAAAATCCTCCAAATTCTTTGAATTTTGTCTTTAAATGTTTGAGTACTGAGAAACAGAGTGTTTCCTGCCATCTCAGTGAACAAGGATGTCACCGGCCTCAGAGATTCCAGCCCTCCAGGGCACCCAGGAAGGAGACCTGAGTCACCTGGCAGCCATCAGCCTGTATGTAGCCATTCCCAACAGGGGAGCCCTGAGGAGCTCAGGGTGTGAAAAGCACAGGATACTGGCCCTAGATACAGGAGTGATTTCAGTGAACCCAGACTCTTGCATCTTCCCATAAATAGAAAAGCGCTAAATACCTTAACCTGAGTTGTCTGTGTGTGCTCAGTTATAGCCGACTCATTTGTGGACTGTAGCCTGCCAGGCTCCTCTGTCCTTGGGATTTTCCAGGCAGGAATACTGGAGTGGATTGCTATTTCCATCCCTAGGAAATTGAGATATCTGGTTTTCTTTAATTCACAAAAATACTTTTCATGTTCAGACTAGCTACCTTTTGTTGCAAACTTCTATATAACCTGACTCCCTCACCCTGTCCCCCCAGCCCCACCCCCACCACCCCCGCCACTGCCAACTTCTACCTCCTCAGAGCAGTTTCCTCAGGATCATTTGAGATGCTGTCTTGTGGGCTTGAAGTTTTAAAAATTCCCACCAAATAAAATGTAACTCTCAACTTTTAGGGTATGACTATTTTTTATGTTGACAGTACTTATTTCTCTGAAATCCTACTTTTCTTTTCCTGCCCAAGGAATATATTGGTAGGCAGCCTTCCATCCCCCAATCCCCATCCCCCCCATCACGCTTGATCCTGACTCATTACCCTGAAGTTTTTGAGGTTGAGGTGGAGATGTACTGAAAAGATGTGAAAACTGGAAGCATGGCATAGTGTCAGCTAAAATAAAACTCACCCTCCCCTCCCGCATTGCCTATGGGATCCAAAATGTGTTCCCTGATTTAGTGTGGCAGCATTTACTCTGGTCACTGGCTTCTAAATAATCGTGGAAATGGACAATTCCACCCTGATTCCTTTCGTTACAATCGCGATCCTGCTGGCCTTTCCATTTGCTTTAAACGCCTGAGCGTGACAAGTGGGTACAACACAAGCTCAGCTGTCTTTGATTCAGTTCTATGCAATTGTCTGGCTAAGGAACCTGCATCATCAGTGTCACTTAACTTCGGATTGTTTCTAAGCATCTTTGAAAACCTTGTGGCACTCAGACAGTACGACTTCACTCCCTGGTTGGCTCACAGCCCTACTGCTTACAAACAGAAGGTGGTTAAACAAGCATTTTTTGAAAAGGCATATTTGGTGGCTGTAAACTGGAGCAATAAAAATTGCACAATCTAAAGGAAGGAACAGTTTGTTTTGCCCTGTTTATTGCCAGTTAAATGCCAGAAGACTTTTAAAGTAACAGCAACAAGTATAAAGGAGGGGAAAAAAAATCAAATAAAAAATTTTATGACCTTAAGATAAACCTATTGCTCTCTCCCCTTCCAGAGTTTTACAAAACTTCCTACACCTTTTGGCACTTAAAACTGCATGTAATGTTTTACTCGGCAAATGCCGGCAAGGCATCATATAAAATTACAGCTGTAGGAGCGGAGGTGCTGTAAAATGGAACAGGAAAACTGAAAAGCTCCACACAGAGTGAAACAGTTGATGCTACGTTCTCTTCAATAAAGCGAAATTTATTCTAAGAGGAGAAGAGTGGAATTGAGCATGTGCTTTATTTTCTCCTGGATAAAACCTTTTAAAAGCAGCACTATAGGTGGTTCTGTTTGCCTCTCGCATCCTGTGTCCGAGGGGACCCATTCTGGTAGGTTTCAGCCTGGTTGCATCTACCCCTTGCGGGGCCAAAGGGCACTCTGATTTAATAGCCTCCAGGATTTGTTCTTCTGAGTTTCTGAGTCTCCCCAGTTGATGCCAAAGGGCAGGCAAGGTTGAGAACCGAAGCTTTAGAGCCAGGCCAGCAGTGAGGAGTGCCCTTGGACGAGAAGGGGAGGTGCAGGTCATCCAGTTGTGAGGTGGGTGGTCCCGCAGGAGCAGCCATAGCCTGCTCGGTGACGCCCACTGTAAGTCCTGTGGTCCTGGTTTTAAGGAGCCCTTAAAACTGCACCTTGGATTACAAGGAGATTGAACCGGTCAATCCTAAAGCAAATCAGCTCTGAATATTCTTTGAAAGGACTGGTGCTGAAGCTCTAATACTTTGGCCACCTGATGTGCAGAGCCGACTCACTGGAAAAGACTGATGCTGGGAAAGATTGAGGGCAGGAGGAGAAGGGGGCGGCAGAGGATGAGATGGTTGGATGGCATCATTGACTCAATGGACATGAGTTTGAGTAAACTTCTGGAGATAGTGAAGGACAGGGGAGCCTGGTGTGCTGCAGTCCACGGGGTCGCAAAGAGTTGAACACAACTGAGCGACTGAACAACAGAAAGTTGCCCCTGACCATCCAGCTGGGGGTCTGTTCTCATGACCAAACCCGACTGGGATGATTTCAAAATATGCAGGAGTTTCAACGTTTGCGGAGTCCACCACAGGGATGACTGCATGTCCAATATTAATGCCAGGGCAGACACAGTCTCCTAACCTGCCTCCAGGTCTGTCCCCTACCACAGACCCACTTCTTTTCTGCCTAAGTCCAGGGCTTCTGAGCAACAGGGGGCTGAGGGCACCCTTTTGTCTTGAGAATTAATAAGGTCCCTGGGCCAGTTCTCATTAGATGAGCCTTATGGTAAGATCAAATTTTATTTGGGGATAGAAAGTGCCTGGTACAGAAAAAAAAAAAGCCTTAATTGTAATTGCTTTAGAACAAACAAGTCTTAGGCTATAGCTCTTTTTTACACATTAAATAATATTCTCCGTCTTTAGTTAACAAATCAACGTGCCTGAAAAAATGGGGCATGTGATTCTAGTTGAATGCCCTCCCGCATGTGTGGGCCATGGATCAGCAGCCCAGGAATCATCTGGGGGATGGTTAGACCTGAAGCCACTCAGACCCCACCTCTCCCACCCAATCAGAAACCTTCTTAACAAGATGGCTCAGTAAATTACATGCACGATAAAATTTGAGGCCCTTGGGCTTAATGCACGTTAAAGAAGCTTTATTTCTCTCTGACTCTCTAGGATCAAGCAGAGTGATTCTCCTTGCCTGTGGTCATGGTTGGAGTCGGGGTGGGGATGGGTGGCTCAAAGGCCTGAATGATTATGTTAATCATGTTTTATATTTTCTGGTGTTTTAATATCATGGGCCCATGTTGACCAGGGAGAGACTGCCCCTCCCAGAGTTGGTGAATTCCTAAAGGTAGCAAAATCCCCTTGGAGCAGAGTGCTGTGCTGTGCTCAGTTGCTCAGTTGTGCCCAGCTCTTTTGTGACCCCATGGACTGTAGCCTGCCAGGCTCCTCTGTCCATGGGATTCTCCAGGCAAGGATACTGGAGTGGGTTGCCATTTCCTCCTCTAGGGGATCTTCCTCAACCAGGGGTCAAATCCACGTCTTTTGTGTCTCTTGCATTGGCTGTCTGAAATGAAAGCTGTCTGTTAAGTCAGGCTTGCCCCCGGAGCGGAGACTGAACAGTTTTGAGGGCAGTAGGGAGGTGACGGGTGCCCTCCCATGTCCCAGGGGAGAGGCTCGTGTGGGATCCCTGGGCAGTGTCTCACTCTCTCTTATGTTGGGAGAGAATTAAATTTGAGAACAACTAAGGGGATGCAAGGGCTTCCCTGGTGGCTCAATGGTAAAGAATTCACTGGCCAATAGCAGGAGACCCGGTTTAATCTCTGGATCGGGAAGATCCTTTTGAGAAGGGAATGGCTACCCACTCCAGTATGCTTGACTGGAGAATCCCATGGACAGAGGAACCTGGTGGGTACAGTCCATGGGGCTGCAAAGAGTCAAACATTGACTTAGCAACTAAACGGCTACCAAGAGGATACAACTTTAAGGGATTTGAGAAGGAAAAGAGCACAATTGGAAAGTTACGATGGAGGATGGGATGATTCCCAAAGGCAGTTCCAGGGGTAGAGGACCAGAAGGCAGAGAGTCAGCAGCTATAGGGTCTCCATCAGCCTCCCTCCCTGGAGCACAGAGGCTGGACTCCTTCTCTGGGGCTTGTCACGTGTGAGTTATCAGAAGGCAGGGCCAGTGTGCAGAGGTTTGCAGAATTCATACCTGGTGTAAGCGAAATGCTTTCAATGGGCCTTTCATATATGTACATATAACTGTGGATGTGCATGACTTAGAGAAATGAATGGAGAGTAGAGAAATTTTAAACAAAGACGTTTTACTTGAAAGAGGCATCATCTGATCACAGGACAACAGTGGCTAAGAGCTATGGCTGGTGTTTGTTTCTGCCTGGAGTGTGTGTAGCTGCCATCACATGATGGAATACACCAGGATCAGGGCGGGGGAAGGGGGGGCGTGGTGGTGGTGGTTCTGCCTCCACCCACCATCAGCTGTTTTTATCTATTTTCTTTGTCCTCTGGAGATCTGGCTGAAATTGGAAGGCAGACTGCAGACTGTGAACTCTTTTATCACATTATCATCTAGAGGGGCAATCTTTCCTTCTGACTCCTTGTCCTTAAAAATTTTAAATATTTGTGTGTGTGCATGCTAAATCATTTCAGTCGTGTCCAATTCTTTGCAACCCCACGGACTATAGCCCTCTAGGCTCCTCTGTCCATGGGATTCTCCAGGCAAAAATACTGGAGCAGGTTGCCATGCCCTCATCCAGGGGATCTTTTCCATCCAGGGATCAAACCAGTGTCTTCTGCGGCTACAGCCCAGCTCCCAGGGGGAAGTGAGGCTGGGGCTCTCTTCAGGGAACCTGCTCTGGGACCCTCCAGGACTCTGAGCCTAACTGGGTTTTCCTCCAGTGGTTCCTGCCCTGTTCCACCCATGGATAGCCCTCTCAACACCCACGTCAGGGTTGATGAGTTGTTCAGGACACCCATGGCCTTAACCTCTGTCTCACTTCTTAACACCAATCAAGCACACACCACACTGGGGTGCTATCCCCGGGAAGGCCCCTTTCTAACAAGATGCTTGTCCTCCATGGTGTCTCCGAGCTCGGCGGCCACTCCACCCAGGGTTTTGATCAGCTAGTCCTCGTCTCCACACCCCACGCATCTTGCCTCTTTCCTTCCAGCGCTGGACACAGAGTATAATTAAACTTCACCCTCACTGCCCCATCAGGGTGCACTCATGCACTCAGCAAATATTTACCGAATGACACGGCTGTTCAGAGTCATCTCCTCCGCTTCCTTCTCCTGCATCTTTTATCCACTCACAGCTCCCTCTCCTTAGCTGAGTCAGTCATCATACACCCATATTTTATGGAGTCTAAGCAATATTGATCATAAAATGTACCATTATGTTATGAGCCACAGAGAATGAAAACATGCTGCCAATAAACACTGAAAACTGCCATCAATTATAAGATGCATTCTGTTTTCAGAGCTATTAAAATCATAAAAAAACAGGTACATGATCATATACAGAGCCATGGTCTTTGAGAGATCAATGCCTAGATACCTCCCAGTCTTCCTACAGATGCGAAACTTCTAGAAACAGATCAAGCTGTCCATTTCTAATAAAACCACTGACTTACAGAACACGAGTCCGGTTATAAGCACCAAATCTAAGAGATCAGTTCTTAAAACACTTCAGCTCATCTTTCTCAGTTTTTCAGACTAATTGCTTTCATTAACCATTGTCTGTTTTTGTTCCTCACTGTCCTGTAGGCAACACTTGCCACCTGCTATTCCTCTCTGGGTACTTGAAAGCCCCCACAGCAGGCTTTTCCTGACAGCTTTCGCTGAGGTCAGCTTTCACCTGAGTCCCCAGTCCAGCCACCAGCTCTCCATCACTTTCCCCAACCCCTGACCGTTGCTGGCATTGGGCACAGATGGGCATTTCAGTCTTCCCTGACTCTAACTGCTTTTATTATTTTTAGTGTGATGACTACCTCATCCCTTCATTTCTTGGCACATCTTTAACTTCCACTGACAGTTGCCTCCAGCCATGTTTCAAAGGTGTGGGTATCAATTCCAAACACAGATATTTGAATAAGTATTCTGGACTGTGTCCGTCATTGGACAAAGAAAGCACATGGCCAGGATTTGAAACTTGGGAGTTTGTATAAATTTTCAAAAAGAAATTGCCATAGAGAATTCCCCCTTTCAACTTCCAAGTTTCAAATTTCAAACCCTGGACCTCACCCAAGGCCCTAAGTAGTGAACGTGGGAAAGCATCCATTGAGTTTTTCTCTCCCGTGACTAAAAATGTCTCATTAATTCCATAGAGGCCCATCTAAATGTTTGTATTAACATAAAGAATTTGTGAATAAAAACTTGTGATAGAATATATATTTAGAGAGGGGAGCAATTCAAAATCATACTAAGTGAATAAGTCAGGGAGAGACAAGCATATGATATCACTCACATGTGGAATCTGGAAAAAATAAATGATACAAATGGCCTTACTTACAAAACAGAAATGGAATTCCAGACATAGAAAACAAACTTAGGGTCACCAAAGGGGAGAAGGAGGGATAAGTTAGGAGTTTGGGATTAAAATACACACACGACTATATGTAAAACAGATAATGAATAAGGACCTACTGTATAGCACAGGAAACTATTAATATATTTAGTATCTTATAATAACCTATAAGGGAAAAGAAAAAAATACATGTGTAACTGAACCACTTTGCTGTACACTTGAAACTAACATGACATTGTAAATCATCTATATTTCAATACAAATTAGAAAGACAAATAAAATCACAAATACAAATTGAATACTACTAAGTGGGGAGTAAGTAGTGGAAGTGCTCTGACATTTCAGACAGGAAAGCATACCCAGGAAGAAGGCCTTCCTTGGAGAATACATTGTTTTCCAGAGCTCGGCAGTGTCCCTAGGGAGCCCCAAGGGGTCTTGGGCCCTGATGTCACTGCAGGCAGCCCGGGTGCCCCTTTCATCTGCCCCCCTCAGTTCTGATCCAAACTTTCATGGCTTTCAAAGGCCAAGGTAATGAATCTCTTAAGTGTTGACATGGGCTTTAATCAGAGTAAATAAGATGCCTCCACTAAGCACTTATCACATTTCCAGGGCCACCAGTGACCCTCTAAGCAAGCCTTGAAGCTGTGTCCTGGTCAAGTGATGAAAGCCCTCCACCTGGGGTCCCATGTGGATGGTGGGAATGACCAGACCCCCTGACAGCCATGTTCCCATCTCTCTCATGTGCTTTATTGACCGGCAGGAAGTTAAATGATCAAATATTCCACATTCCCTTTATCAAACTGTCAAAAGACTAAATAAGATTGGAAGGATTATATAAAACACCCACAGATGTATTTTTAGCTTTTGTTCTGAATGGAAAGCAGTACAGGAGGGTATTCTAATTTCATCTTTGGAATTCATAAGGTCTTAGTAGAAACCTCACAGTACAGAACAGACTGTTGAGAAATTCCAGAGATGTGAACTTCTTTTCCACATTCTCTCTAGAGATTCTGTGTTTGCTGTGTGTGTGTGTGTGTGTGTGTGTGTGTGTGTAGTTACTGTAGGGCAAGGGGAGTTTGAGCTGCTTCGAATGACTTTATTTTCCGTGTCCTGATGAAGTGCTTCAGTGGAAAGAACAGCACACACACTCATTCCCACTGTGTGCCCTGCTCTTTAAAGAACAGTAGAGTGACAAGTAGGGGTACTTCCCATCCCTGTGGAGGTTTGTCATCACAATGACCAAGTTCTAGAAGCCCATGTGTGGCCTTTCAGCACGTTCTCCTTTGTGGGACGTGCCACTTAGCTCCTTAGCAATCTCTTCATGATATTTAAAATTCTACCATACAAATCCTTAGCTTTGTGTAGAGCTGGAAATAGAAACTTGGCTGAAAAGACACTCCTTTTGGAGTTCTTTTATGTGTTGTATTTTGAAACGCTGTCATCAAGGTTTGCAACTGTTCATCATATCTAAAACGGGTTTTCTCCCCGACAATCCCATCCTCCACCATGACCAACCAAGAGACTCAGAAGTCACAGGAACACAGGTGTGCAAACCAGCCTGAATAGATCACAGATACATGTGACTGAAAAAAGATGAGAAATGACACAGCAAAATGTCCCACTTTCTAAAATCACAGGCAAGTATTTCCCTGAGGGTCCAGTGGTTCAGACTTCACCTTCCAATGCAGCGGGTGTGGGTTCAATTCCTGGTCAGGAAACTAAGATCCCACAGGCATCATGGCCAAAAAACCAAACCAATAAGCAGAAGCAATATTGTAACAAGTTTACCAAAGACTTAAAGAAAAAGATGGTCCACATTAAAAAAAAAATCTTAAAAAAGAAATCCACAGACATATACCCCATATACCATTTCTATCTGTTCATGCCTCCATATCAGAAGAGAATCATCATCAAATTTATTCAGGTTTGACTTCTCTCACCTTCCTCCTCTCTCCTCTCCTTCGAAAGGACATCTGGTATAAAGGCCTGATGTGTATTACTCTGTGTCCTGTTTATCTGACTGACTTCTTATTCATTTACTGTCACTCATACCCATTCTAAAATTTAGAGGGTTCTTCCTATTTAAAAAAAAAAAAGTGATGGAGTCCTAATTAAGTTGCCTTTTTAGTTCTGTAATTTCCACCTAAAAAGTCTGCAGATAACAGTTGAGAGCATGTTTTTGTGAAGGTATCTTATGTCAAGATAGAAAATAACATGACTATTAGCAGAAATGGTTTAATTTTCATTCAAAGAGAATCTAGAATATTCCTTGTTCTGTGTTCTTAAATTTATGTAGCATAGCTTTCCCACAGATTTTTCTAAATTTTAGCTGCGATAACTGAGGTTTCGACTGTCCACTTTCTATTGGTGACAGACTGGAGTTTGGACTTCCAGTTAGCTTTGGTAGCTCCCTGGTCCATGAGCAGCCTTCTGAGTGTCCACGACAGGAGGAGAGCAGGGAGCACCCCCATCTCCTGTCAGGGTCAGACGTGTTCCCCCCACCTCGCCCCTGTCAGGAGGAGACAAGTGTTTATTTATATCTGGTTCCCTGGGAAACAGACCTTGAGAGACGGAGGTCTGCAAGCAGTTTCCCTTCCTGCCCGAATGTTTTGAGAACTGAGCCTGGGGGGTGCAGGAAGCAAGGAGGTGGGACACGGGTGGGACCCCACAGAGGGAGAAGCGGACCTGGGGTCTGTCACAGTGACATCCCTGCCAGTCCCACAGGGACTCAGGCTGGACGCCCTTCAGAGCTGCTCTCACCCGAGGCCCCTGTGCCCTGGCATTGGTCAGTCACTGGACCCGAGTTACCCCAAGTGGGGGGCACATTCTAGGGCAGGGGGGCTCTGTGAGGCTGAGGGGGATTCTCAGAAAATGTCCAGAGTGACCACAGTTCCCAGGCAAGACTGCTCCACAGGGCTCTGGGGGTGGGGCCTGAGAACACACCATTGCACCAATCACACACACACGTTACCACGAAATCTGTGTGGGTGCACATGCTTGTGTGCTGTGCAGCCTTGTGTGTACTGTTATGTGAAGCGCGTGTTTCCTGAAACAGCAGAGGGTATAGAGGGGTCCAGTTGCCTGCTCCTGAGATCACGTGGGAGCCGCGTCTCAGCCTCCTGCACCCCCGAGCCCCACTCCCTCCTCCAGGAATGATGGATCCAATGCCGTGTTCCTCATCCTGGGGATGCTCACTCCAGGCTGTGGGTGTGATCCACTCCTGGCCTCTGCATCCCTGGGTCATGTTCTGAGCTGTGACTAACACTCCGCTGTGTGGTCACTTCTCTAACTTCTCTTCTAGACTGTGGGCCAGTGGCAGCCGAGGACAGTGGGTAATTCAGTCCTATTCCATCACTGACAGACGATTTCATTTTCTTTTGTTTTACCCCTGACTCCCTCGATGAACTTTCCTGTGATAATAGTATCACTGCAGTCTCCAGACTCGTTTGTTACCATCACAAAAGACACGTAAAAATATGGAGGGTCTACAGAACCTTTGTGTCCCGGGGGCGGGTCGAATTCACCTCCTTCACTAGACCCATTAACAGTATTTATAATCAGGAGAGCTTCATCAATGACAAAGAAATACAAATGCCTCACAAGGAAAGTAGATACCTACGGTCACTGAATAATAACTTATAAAGCACCAGAAGCAATTTTGATGCAGTCATGACTTTTTTAAAAAGATAAAAACAACTTGAAATAAATTATGTGGTTTGTCTCAAGACAGCACGAAAATGTGTTGAGGAAAAAAAGAAAAAAGAAAATGTGTTGAGGGCTTTAGGCTCCTGACTACCTGAATTTGAATTCAGCACAGCTCCTACTGTGTGACCTTGGGCTAGTTACTTTACTTCTCTGGGCTTCGGTTTCTTCAGGTGCATAAGGGAGGTAGTGAGAGTACCTGGCTTAGCGTATTTCTGTGAGACTTATGTGCATTAATATATGTAAAGTATTTAGAACATTAAGTGGCATAGAGTAGGAACATAAAAACGTTAGCTGTAGGAAGAATTATGCTAAAACCATTCTAAACTATTTCTTACTACAGGAGTGTCCTGGCCTTGACAGATAGATATCTGTTCACTTTTCTTCCTTTCTTCCTGAAACTCTCACTGACAGCAAGGATGAAACAGCCATAGAAGGGAACTAGTGGGTCTTCAGGGCCTGGCGTGTGTGTGTCATGCATACCTCATAGCCAAATGCTCATCTCAAACCATCCTGCAGACGAGCGGGGAGAATCAGAGCAAGAGGCTTCCCTGCAGTCACTTGGCTTCTAAGAGGCCACTTTATCATGTGACCATGAGCAAGCAATCTGTTTTCTGGTCCTCAGTCTCTCACTCCTGGATGAGTTGATGGATGGACCCTAGGGGTCCTTCAAGGCCAGACCTGTGGCTACTGTGGAATTACTGGGGACACTGGACTTTGTAATTATGGGAAGAATAAAGGCCAGCATCTTCTCACTGCATCTTCACCTGGAGGAAGGGGTGAGGGAGCTCTGTGGGGTCTCCTTTATAAGGCCACTAATCCTATCATGGGGGCTCCACCCTCGTGGCTTCATCACCTCCCAAAGATCCCACCTCCTAACACTATCACCTTAGGGTTAGCTTTGAACACTTGGATTTGGTGGGGGGAGCATGAACATTCAATCCACAGCCAAGCAGATCAGTTTTGAGCTCCGGTGGGCGTGGTCAGCTTGGGAGCTGCACTAGAAGCCAATAGAGAGGACACTCAGCTTTGGAGGACACATTGCCAGGAAGAGCCACTCACAAAAGCCACAGCTACAGAAGATTCCAGAAGCCGCCGTGTAGAGCAAATGCATCATGAGGCTGGGATGGGTGGGGAAGCATAGAGAAACACAAGTACTGTAAAAATCAATATTAATTTCTTTCTAAGTGTCTTATTAGATGAGTTTTGACAATTGCATAATTCAAAGCCTGAAATAAGACGAAAGTTTCATCTTCCCAGAAAGCTTTCTCCTGCGTCCCTTCCAAACACCTCCACCACGCCCCCTCAAAATCTGATTTTATCACCTTAGTTTCTCCTGCATTCGAATTTCATATAAACAGAATCCTGCAGTATGGATATTTTTGTCCAGCTCCTTTCTTTTTAAAGATGTACTTGAGATCCAACCAGGTGGTTGCATGTGTAAGTAGCTGGGTTTCCATAGCGAGTTGTACACCAGGTCACCACTCTAGTAACAAGCTGGATGGCTCCTGGGGGTGTTTTGGTTTGGGGCTTTGACACATGAGCTTTCATCCTGTCCAGCCTCATCTACAGACTATCCAGTGCCATCACCATCCACTCACCAGGCCCTGAGCCCTGTCTTCCAGTGGGTGGGGAAATTGCAAACTATTTCTTTTGGTAAGAACAGCTTAAGCTCCAACCTAAAGCATGTGGACGCCGTGGGTGAGAGCCAGTCGGGGAGTGAGTTCATGGCAGAGGTACTGATATGTTCCAGGTCAGGAGACCAGACAGGTCTAGGCTCATAGAGCAGAAAATGAAACAGTTAGTGCTTCATGGGCAAGGAGAGAGAGGGCTGGAGAGGCAACCGGGCCAGGTCATGAAGGGCCAGGTAGCAGGAGGCGGGTGAAAATGTCTGAACATTACTCTGAGGCAAATGAGAAGTAACCCAAGTGCATCCAGCAAGAAGCTGCTTGATCGGATTTTCTGTCTTAAAAACCGCTCTGATTTTAGTGCTACTTTCTGTGTTTATTTTCCATTTTTTTCTGGCTGTATATGGTATTTTATTTCCCTCCCCTTTCCTCCTTCTCCGTTTATTTAGGGTGATTAAAGAAGGAACTGGGCTTCCCAGGTGGTGCTACTGGTAAAGAATCTGCCTGCTAATGCAGGAGACCTGGGTTTGATTCCTGGGTCGGGAAGATCTCCTGTTGGATTAAATAGTAACCCATTCCAGCATTCTTGTCTGGAGAATCCCATGGACACAGGAGCCTGGCGGGCTACAGTCTATGGGGCCAAGAAGAGTCAGACATGACTGAGCACAAAGAAGGAATTGCTGTCACTAATACGAATTTCCCTGAGACAATGGCCCTTCACGGATAATTCCTTCCTGAGCCCTGGCTGTGCTCTTGGGACAAGCCTAGGCCCTTGGCAGCTTCGTGTGTTAGAAAGATAATTACTTATTCTTTTAGGTTTTGGGCTGCATTGGAGAAAACAGTAGGTTTCAGCAATGTGAAGAGGTTTAGTGTTTAGACATAGTGAGTGTTTTCCCAGAGGATATAGACTCCTGGAGGCCTGGAAGTGGTACTGGAGTTCTTAGTCTTCACATGAATGAATCTGAGGCTCAGATCTCTTATAGCTCTTGCCTAACAGCTGACCGTCCATCCTAACTGAAGTGTTCTTCACAAGAACCGGGGCCTTCTGGAGGAGTTAACTTCAATTTCCGATAACTCTACCCATGACGGAAAGTACTTTCTTGTATTGGTCAGAAAATCTCTTTTTTACAACCTGAGCCATGACCCCCAGTTTGCGGCCGTTGATCAAGCCTGTCTCATAGCGGCCGTGATGACCCATCTGTTCTCTGAAGGCACAGGTTATGTCCCTCTAAATCTTCTCTTTCCTAGATCAAAAGTTCAGATTTTCTCTAGCCATCCCTGGTGGCCTGTTCCCATCCCCTCCTCATCCTATTTCCCCTGGACATGTTTCAGAGTCAGGCTCCAGTTCGGACTGTGCTGCTCAGGAATGAACGTGGTGCCTCCTGATTGGTGGAGCAGTAGCACAACCTCCCATGTCCTGGCTTCTGCACTTCCATTCATAGACTCCAGACTGGAGTATACGTCCTGGAACACACATCCCAGGGTTGACCTGAACTGAATTTGAAGTGTTTTAGTATTAATAGGACTCAGACACAGATTCGCAGTTACAACTACCAACGTGACGCCAGCCAGAATCTAAGAAGCATGTCTCATAGTTTAGGGAGTAATTCAGTTTTTTGTGCATGGTAAAATACTTATTTAATATTCAGTCATTCCTACCCCAGATCCAGAACAACCTAGAAGAGAGCTGTGAGGCAGAGCTTTCCACACTCGTGAAAATGTCTCATGTCTGCACATTCCCCACGTGGCAGCCATGAGCCACACAGCATGATTGAAAAACTGAATTTCAACATTTTTTTTAATTTTAATGAATTAAAGTTTAAGTAGCTACGCCTGACCAGTGGCAATCGTATTAGATGCTGACAGTATATAAAACCACTCTATCGCCAAAAGGGAGGTAGAGGTGGGGATGAGGAAGATGTTGGAGAAAGAGAAAGGAAAAGAATGATTCTGAGATATTTGATTGTGAGCCAGTTTTGTGGAACAAAGAGGAAGAGAATAGATTCCTTACTTTCTAGCATTAATAGCTTTTATAGGCTTATTAAGAAAAACACTATGGTTGTACAAATAGAATTATTTTTTTGACAAAACTTTGTGAGTTCGGCAGTATTGATTATCTTCTTACAGATAAGTATAAATGTAAGAAAATTGTCTATTTGCATATACATATTAAGTAAGCGAGTCTGGATTTTAACCCAGATTCATTCATCTGTATATTTACCATGTTATTTTAATATATTTATTTATATGCAATTTATCTCATGCTACTGCTGATGTCTAGCTGTTTGTGACATATTAGTCTTTGTATATTACATACCAGCTGTGTGCATAGACCTGTACGTGTGTTTATGTGTAGAGGTGTATGTATATATACACGTACAGCTGTATACATTTCCATGCATTTTATATCTGTTTAACTGGGAGAATCTGTTGTTCAGGAAGAACATTTTCTAAGTGAGAAGTCATCTTTCTGTATGAAACTCTGATGGTGAGCTAAGTCCTACAATAAACCTCGATAAAGGTCTCAGAACATCTATAGAGACATGTGCTTTTCATTTTGGAAATTGATCATGAATTAACATACTTTACTTGAGCACCATAAGCTAGAAGACTGGCCGACAGCCTATCTTCGTGGTTAACTCGATCGGGCCTCTGAGTTTCCTCTCCAGATAGTGGATGCAGCCGGGCATCACTGGGTGTCCTCTCCACTGGGGGATCAGAAATACTGGTTGATACTGTAATTTTGCTGTTTTAAGTGGGGTTCTAAACACTGAGTCATGAGTCAGTGACTGAAGGGATTTAGAAGTGAGGGAGCCAAAGTTCACCACAGGGAAATGATTTACTCAGGTCTTGGGACAGTGAGCCTGATAGCTCTGAGTTAGTCCTCAACAGCTCATGTGCTGAGTTTATGCTTTTATGATGTAAATGATTGGCTTATCTGTTGGCTCAGATTCTTGCATAATTTATGATTGATACTTGTCTTCCTCGTTCAAGTTTACTTCCTCCCTCGATAAAAGAGAAAAATAAAGTTGAAGAAAAATACCTTTGTAGATAATAATAATAATAAAATTTCTGTAAAAACAGGAAACTTCAAATATAACACCCTTCGCAGTGATAGAATAAACAGGAAGTGGATAAGTTATGGTGCATGTGGCAGAGGTCTTTCTGCTCTGCTCATTCAACATCCATTTCAGGGCCAATGCCCTTGTGCACTGGTGCAGAGGTGGTCACAGTAAATATGAAGGTGATGTCTGTAAATGCTGAGCACTTACTCTGTTTCAGGCTATGTGATAGTTAGCCTGCCTGGGCTAATGTAATGCACACCACAGATCGGGGCTCCAGCAGCAGATGTTTATATCTCAAAGTTCTGGAGGGCGGAGTCTGAGATCTCAGTGTGAGCACGGCTGGCTTCTCCTGAGGCCCCTCTCCTGGATGTGTAGACGCCACCTTTTCCTGTGTCTTCTCTGTGTCCTGATCTCTTCATATAAGGGCACCAGTCAGATAGGATCACAGCCCCACCCACATGACCTCATTTTAACTTGTAGTTTTAAAGGGGCTTCCCTGGTGGCTCAGACAGCAAAGAGTCCCTGCAATGATGGCGATGCGGATTCTATCCCTGGATCCAGAAAATCCCCTGGAGAAGGGCATGGCAACCCATCCCAGTATGCTTGCCTGGAGAATCCCACTGACATAGGAGCCAGGCGGGTTACTGTCCATGGGGTCGCAAAGAGTCAGAAACGACTGAGCAACTTTCACCCCTTCTCCAAACATTATCACATCTGAGGTACTGGAGGGTTAGAGCATCCACATAGGAATTTTAGGGGACATATTCAGCCCATGGGCTTCCCTGGTGTCTCAGACAGTAGAGAATCTACTTGCAATGCAGGAGACCTGGGTTTGATCCCTAGGTCTGGAAGATCCTCTGGAGTAGGAAATGCAACCCACTCCAGTATTCTTGCCTGGAGAATCCCATGGACAGATGAGACTGGTGGGCTACAGTTCAAGAGATCGCAAAGAGTAGGACACAACTGAATGACTAACACTTCAGACCATAAGTTATTTTTGTCCCTTATGTATCATTTTTACAATAAAACAGTAAGATACATAATATTGCCCTCATTCTTCAGAAATTTAAGTTTAGACAGATGACATGTCCAGGAGGACACAACTCTGTGGATGGAGCCAGGCTTTGTCTGGTTTCTCCCTAAGACAGACCGCCAGGATGGATGTGTATTCAGCATCTGACTGGGCAGGGGGTGGCAGAGTCAGTCTCAGGAGTGGTCCTGGGGGAGCCTTTTATCTGCTTTAGAAAAACGTCCCATCTTTCAAGGGACATCTCCATGCTCCCTGCATTTTCAAGGTTGGATTTCCCTCTACTTAGAATTACATCTCTGGAAAATCTGCATTTATTTCCACTTTCCAAATAACATGTAGTCTTAATAATGATTTCTTACCACATGAGGTGCTTCGTCTTTATGTGTGTTGTGGGTGTGCATTTGTGGCTGTGTAAGCCTTTAGGATCTTCATTGATGACAACTGCATAGAAAGGCTTCCCTGGTGGCTCAGTAGGTAAAGAATCCGCCTACAATTTGGGAGACCTGGGTCTGATCCCTGGACTGGAAAGATCCCCTGGAGGAGGGCATGGCAACCCACTCAAGTATTTTTGCCTGGAGAATCCCCATGGACAGAGGAGGTCACAAAGAGTCAGACGTGACTGAGTGACTGAGCACAGCACACTGCATACACAGAAAGAAGCCTCACTATATGGAGCCAGAATTGTCGCTTGACTTAGGTCAAGAGCTATGGAGGGAACCAGGGCTCCATCTTGAGAATCAGGCAGTTCTCTGTTCCCCTGTGACCTAATTTCCTCATTAAGGAAGTTGTGCGATGCGACTTCTGTCTTTAAGATCTAATGTGCTTGTATTTTCATCATGCTTAGCAACATTTTATTTCCACTTAAGTAGACAATAAAAAAAAGAACCCCAGAAATCTTGTTTTAAAAATACAGACAAAAACCGAAGACTAGAAAGTTGATTTTTTTTTATTTTTAAGAGTAGTATTTGGTTAATTCTAAACACTCGGCTATGAATTAGAAGCTTCATTATCCATTTTTTGAATAGATATTTTATGCTGTTTCTAGAAAACGGTAAAAGTAAATAGTTATGGATCAGTTATCCTAGTTTTCATATCAGATTTTATGTTCCCATTAAAGCTTTAGTTTAGATGGAGTCTCTTCACCTATCTTTAGTTTAAAATTTTTTTTCAAAATCATTTCCCAGTGCTTACTTATTATAAGAAATTTAGAAAACAGAGAAAAATGTGCAGAACTTGACAAATTGTCCCGAGCCCCCCCACCCCCACCCCTGACTCCCAGCTTTCAGCACTCAGAGATGAAAGCTAAGTGCGTTTTGACATCTGTGGTCCGTGCTGAGGGACACAGTCCAGTTACTCTGCTTCATCATTTAGCTTTGTTTTCTGTGCATTTTTCACTTGAGCTTTCCCATCCCAGACCTTGGGTCACATGGGCTTGGGTTCAGAACAATTATTTTCCAAAGTTAAAATGCCTCCTCACCTACTTTTTAAACACCTTGATTATTTACCGTTAGTCTACATGTGGGAGAGTACGATAATAATGGACCTTTTAGAATCAACCTTCTCATCAATGGATCAAAGGCCTGGCTGAGAAGGGAGCGTGTAGAAGGACCTTCTATGGTCTAGACAAGCATGTCTCTCCAAATCCCTCCTGGGCTTTTCTGAGCATGTTTGATGGCCTCTGTGAGATGGGAATCAAAGCCACTACAGATAGGGCAAAAGATGTTAAGGAACAGTAGTGACAAGGACATCATAGTTACTGCTATTTAGGAATATCACTGTTATTATTACTATCAACAGTAGTGATGGGGCAAGTAAACCAAGGTGGTGCCCATCCATGTATGTGAGTCAAAGTAGAATGAGCTTTTGCTGGTACAGGTTTTGTCACCGACCCTGGCTCTTGGTTTTTGAAGCTGTCACAGTCATTTGCCATTGAGGTCTAGATGAGAAAGTGGCATGGAGTGACAGCTGACAGATTGCAGGCGCCTTTGGAACAGCAAATGCTGATATCTGGTGTTGATACATCTTTATGGGAATTCACAACATTCTCCAGGCAGAGGGCCAAGAGATAAGCACAGAGCCTTGACAGGAGAGTGGGAACAGGATGGGCTGTGTGATGCTAAGTGCATGCTCCTGGCACGCCAAAGGTACCCCCATGCTCTGCTGTGGGGAATTCTCAGGGCTGAGCATGGAGAGGTGTCCAGTGTCAGGAGGTTTGTGGGTGTGGGCTGAGGTGAGCTCAGCTCTGGCTGGGGGAGTCTGAGATCACTGACTTGCCTGGCGCCCTCTCAGCTCTTCATAGCTCTTGGTGTATTTGGTATCATTGGTACCTTGGAAGCCACCAGCTTAGATAAACATGGGTACTCTGGCCAGTACAGGCATGTGCAATGGTCATCTTTCACTCTCTTTCAGCTTTTTCCTGGACACTGCACTGATCATTTCAAGAGCTTTCACAGATGTGGGCCAGGCTGACATTTTGCCGTTATCTAACTGCAATTGTGAGATACTATGGTCACAAAAGGAAATTCTCCTAGGACAGCTAAGGCTCACCAATTGGTTATAGTGTGCCAGCTTTGCACTTCATCATCACTGAATATTTGGTGGCTTGAAAACTTTTTAAACAACAAAGCAATTCAAAATTTGTTTGAATTTCTTACATTTCTTCAGCTTTCATATTTGTTGGTTTACTTTTCCTAATTAATTTGCTAGCCTCTGGCTCATTTGTTGAATCATTAATGAAGTAAGAGGTAGAGATTTGTGTAAGTTTAGTGGATTTAGGGCTTATGTTTCTTAAAGCTAAAAATCCTTTTCTCATGTTTCTTTGTCATTCTATTAGCACCATATCATGAAGAAAAGAAAGGACAGAAAAATTCATTGGCTTCAAGAAGAAATTATATTAAAATTAAAAGTGTCTTATTGGCCAGATATCCTTGAAGGAAATACAGATTTTAAATATGCTTTCAGAAATAATACAGTTTTCTCCACTACCTATAGAGGAAGAGATCACCATAATACACTTATTAAGCATTTCATATATGCCAGGTGCTGTGGGAACACTTCCCATGGATTCTTGCTTTAAAAGTAAAATACAAAGAAATAAGATGAGAAAAATGGTGTTTTAAGAGTAATGTATAGTTAATTTTAAGCATTTGGTAGGACTTCAAAGTTTCATTATCCATTTTTTAACAGATCTCTTACATGGTTATCAGAAAACCGGTTAAGTGAGTTGCAATAATGTCACAAGTTTGATGTTATTTAGTCCTTTTTCAACCTGACAAACACTGAAACCGAGTTAGTAATTAGTATTAGAGGGAATCAGTAATTACCTCGTCCTCATGCAGGGAGGGATGTAGCTGGGGTTTGTCTCCTGATCTCTGTTACCACAAAGCCCTCACTTCTTTGTTTCTTGAACTTTGCCTTCTGAGCAGAGTCCAAGGCTGATCTTCATTTAAACATGATCTTCATTTAAGATGATGGTGCAGGTGAAGTTTTACTTGTAGCTTTAAATTTTATGCAATAAAACGCATGAGGGCTTCCATGGTGGCTCAGTGGTAAAGAATCCACCTGTCAATGCAGGAGACACGGGTTCATTTTCATTCCCTGCGTCAGGAAGATCCCATAGAGAAGAAAATGGCAACCCAGGCCAGTATACTAGCCTAGGAAATCCCACGGACAGAGGAGCCTGGAAGGCTACAGTCCATGAGGTTTCAAAAGAGTTGGACACGACTTAGTGACTAAACAACAGCAACAAAATGAATGAAACTTGATCTACAGAAATCGTTGTCTTTGAAATATTCCTTGGAGAGCTCTGGTCCCTCGTCTTCTTCCTATTATCAAGGCCTTTAACAATATCACTTCCTTCATTGGGTTTAATGATGAAATAAAAATACGTGGAAATGAAAAATGCATCCACACACGTCAGCCTGAGACTTAACAATGTTTATAAGTCACATAACACCTGGAACCGGACAATTCAGATGATTTGACAAATATTTTTGTGCATTAGGGTTTGGTCATGTTCTAGACATTGAGCCATGTTCATAAAGAATGCAGGAATGTCACTGGCACTCCTAACTAATTGGTGGGACAGGATGAATGCATAGCATTTCACAACGTTGAGCAGTGTGTGATTCCATGCCAGGAAAGGAGGCGTCCCTCCACACTACGGGCATGGAGAGTGGGGAGATGCACGGAGGTGAGGGGGCTGGGAGGATGGGGGCTGACTGCTGGCTGTCAGTGGACACTCTGCGCAGGTGACCAGAGAAGAACGGAGCATGGATGTATCTGCTCCTTTCTCCTGCTCCCACCTCCTTCCCTGTGAACTTCGCACACCTGGTGTTTCTCACCACGCAGCCAAGTCCTAAGCAAAACTCTTCATGGATTTGGAGATTCAGCCCTCCTCCTGACTTTGGTATGGCTGGACTACTTGGGCACTTCTCGTCTGTGGCAGGTGCTCTCCAGGTCCACGAGATGCCTGGGCTTCCTCCCACCTCCCTCTGCAGATCAACCTTCTCCTTTTTGCTCAGCCTGAGGTGGTCTCGTGGTCCAAGCTTCCTCGTTCCCTCTGCTGCACAACCTTGGCCCCAGTCGTCAGGTTCCCATGAACTTCTATTCTTACTTCCATGATCCCCTACTTTCTGTTTCAAAACCATCTGTTTTCTGTCCCCAAATAACCTCCTTTTCCTCCCTAATCATCTTTCTCTAATTGTTTCCCTTTCCTCACCCGCCTCATCTCATCCTTTTACTCCTTGTTGGAGCCTCAAATATCCTGAGGTTGCTTTGCTTACCTGCACTGCCTTTCCTTTTTCTTCTATTGTTGTCATGTTTCTCAACGTGCTCTGTTCTCAACCAAGACTTTCTAGATCATTTAGACGTGGCATGGCCATTTCTCTACTTTTTAATCCTGTCTAAACCTGCCAGTCTATGGCTCTTTTAGGAATCTTATGATTAAATGCATCAACTCCTTTCTCTCTCTCTCTCTAGGTAGAGACAGATATAGATAGATATAGACAGGTATATCACATATAATATTTATCTACAAAATATCCTTAGATATAGGTCTCTCTTTTTAATGGATATGTAATAGATAGATATCCAATATCTATACAGGTGTATCTCTACCGAGAGACTTCCACAGGTGGGTCAGTGGTAAAGAATCTGCCTGCAGTGTAGAAGATTCAGGTTTGACCCCTGAGTCAGGAAGATTCCCTGGAAAAAGGAATGGCAATCCACTCCAATATTTTTGCCTGGAGAATCCCATGGACAGAGGAGCCTGGAGAGCTACAGACAAGAGTCGGACACAACTGAGCACACACATACACGCACACACACATCTCTATTGATGAAAAAATATATAGATCTCCCTGTATGGCTGGATTTATCTATCTATATATCTGCATAACTATGTATCTATTATAGATCTAATATAACACAGAGAGAACAATTAAGCCAATTTTGCTTTAAGAAAATCTGAAATATTTTAAACATCTGGTAGAGAAAAGGGAAGGGTTAGTAAAGAGAAGAGAAACAAGCTCTTGTGGGAATTATAATGAAGTTATAATGAATAATTATAATGACTCATTATAAAGACAGTACATACTGAGAGAGGAGGATGGAGCAGGGCGAGAGAGGAGCGGAGAGGAAGTGCCCCGCGCCCCTGGCAGTTGGCTGCGCAGGGGAAGCATCCTGGCTCTGGGACTCTGGGTCCTGACCTTGGAATGCCTGCTTCTTCTTCTAGACAAGCCCAGTTGTGTCTCTACTGCCTGAAGTCCTGAGACAGGCTGGAACAACAGTCAGGCTTTATGGAAAATCAGGACATGAATTTGTTTTTTACACAATTTGTTCAGTTTATGAAGGAAAAGCGTTTGACAAAGGAGAAACTGTCCCATTGAACTTCCAGACCAGAGACAAAACTGTCAGTTCTGGTGGTTTGGGAGGAAAATTGCTCTCTGTGTGATTGTGAGCTTTTAGAAGGCAAAGATGGTCTTATTCATCGCTAGTATCCAGATGAATGCCAAGCACTTAATCAGCACACCATAAATTCTTCTTGAACGAATGAAAAAATGTAAAGGGTTACATATGTGCAAGGTACTATCTGTTCCTATGCCCAACTCAAGCCACATTTATATTATTTCCAGAAAGCAGCCTTTAATGATAGCTATTACCAAACTGCATATCTTGAAAAATATCCTGGTGAACCATGTAAAAGTGCTCTGGGAAAACTGCCATTGGAGAAGCAGCCCGAAGGACCAGGATCATAGTGTCTAGAAGAGTGGAGACTCTTAGGAAGAGGACAGCGTTCTTCCTACAATGAAAATCATTCATGAAGCTCTAGACAGCAGAACAGAACCAATGGGTGGAAATGATAAGGAAGCGTAATTTTACCATAAATGAACGTTTTCTGGTATTCAGAGTTTCCAGCAATAGGGAGGCCACTCTGTGAGGTGGGGAACATCAAAAATTCAGTACAAACTTGTCAAGAGTGTTACAGAGCCCCCTCCCGTGTCCAGTGGGAAATGGACTCCATGTAATAATGAGGAAGCCTCACACACAGTGTCTCACCAAAGAAGTCTCTCCACTTCATAGTCATGTCGAGGAGGGTGGAGCCTGGGCATGGAATTCTGCTCCTGAATCCACGGGGGCCGGGGGGACATCTCTTCTAAGTGGCTTCAGTGTGTGTGAAGGGGAAGGGGCAGAGTTTCAGACAGGTGGTTGGTTTGAAGTTGGAGATGATGCCCCCACAGGTCCAGTCAAAGTAGGCTGGCACACTGAGTCTCCAGGTGAAGAGGGCTTTATCTCCCCCAAATCCCCTTACTCTGGATGAAAGGAAGATAGGCTTTGGGGAAAAACCAGAAGCGAGGGGTCTCTGCTTCTGTTACTCACTTACTCATTCTTTAAATAAACATTAGTGAATTATCTCTTATGTACCAGGTACCGCGTTAGATGCTAAGATATAAATACAGATAAGACACAGTTCCTGCTTCCAATAAGCACACATCCTAGGAAAGGAAGTAAACCTTTAAAAATCGTTATAATACACAGCAGTGCAGCTTGTAAGCAAGTATAAGGTATGAGGAGCTGGAAAGAACATAATTTCAAAAGAGTCTTGGAAAGAATCAAGACATTTCAACTGCCATCAAGAATGAGATAAAGAATCTCCTCAGCCTCCATGGAGAAACAGGAATATTCTGGGTGAAGAAAAAGCATCTGTAAAGCCCAGAGACCTGACACAGCAGATACGTTCCCAGACTGGAGAAGGGAAGGGAGATGACAGGGGAAGCCAGGCGGTGGGCTGTGGAAGGAGGCCGAGCGACTTGGCTATTGCATCCCGTGAAAGAGTTTTATTCTCAAAGTGATGGACAGACATTCAGAAGCTCTCTAGGCTGGACCCGGTAGGATCATCTGCGCAGATGAAGTGAGTGGAGTAAAGGAACATCCTTCAGGTGAGAAGGATGAAGGCGTACTAAAGACAGAGAGAAGGGCAGACAGTCCCTATAACCTCTCCAATTTAAGAGGATTTTTTGCTCATCACCTTGTTGGTTTTCTGTTTCAAAAGTATGCATTTTCTTGAGTTGAAGACTTCATTTTCTCTGGATTCCTGCCATATGGTGTTGCTTGGTGTCTTGGTTACATGTTGCCACAGAGATCTGAGATGGGTGGACCAACTTGGATCCTTTTTAAGGCTGCAGACAGAAAAATGTGAAAGTTCCTCAGAGATTTTGTTTCTGGCTTACAGTGTCAGAAAGTTCTAGTGGTTTGAATGTTTTTCATTGGAATATTTGAAAAATACTGAAATAAAATTCCATATATTTTTATTTTTCTTCCTATCATGGTTAAAGTGTCCAATCAAATGAAAAAAAAAAAAATTCCAGCAAGTAATAGAGCCCTTTGTTAACTTTTGAAAACAAATTACTCTGGGCAATTTCTCTGAGATAAAATACTTTTCTTGAAACAACATAATTATGGGGAATTTGTTGGAACTTGAGAATTAGAGAGATGTAGATTTGAGGTTCAAGACCCAGTGAGTATGGCAACATATAAAATATCTTAGTTTTGCTTCTTAATATGATTTTTTTGAGATTTATTAACTTCTAAGCCTCAGTTTTTGCATTTTTCTCATAAATGATGTATCTACTGCATGGGTTCTAGTTGGGATTAAACAAGATGGTGTACATGGGGCATTTACCATGATTCCTGGCAGTAGGTAGGGTCTTTGGAGCATGGTCCTTATTTTATCACTTCAGAAAGTTGTGATAATTTTATTGCAAGGTATTTTTTGTGATCTTGAGGCTATCATTGTAATATCATAAAATTATAACAGTCTAATTATTTCCAGCACATTTCCCAAAGGCCACAAAGGAAAAACAAAATGACTTTTTATTACCAACATATAGGAAAAATATTGATTTTTCTGTATCTGTTTTGCAGCTGAGAGATCTTGTTACTGAGCTCTCTCATCACCATTTCTACTGTTTTCAAGTACATGATTTCATCATGGTTTAGCATCTCTGGTTTATAATCCATGTCAACCACAGTGTGGTCTCTACAGCTGTCACTGGAGGGGAGAGTGCTGTCCTTGCTGGCAGCTTGCTCTCATCTGGGCTTAGACAACATCAGTCTATTTGGCTATCACATAGGCTATTTGCATCAATAGCACTGGATGCAGCTGAAATTAAATTTGGGTCAGGAATTGTCAGTTGCCTGAGAAGTGATTACACTTAACCGAGTATTGAGACAAAAATGCATTGCATGTACAGACAGTGCTTCCATGTACCATTTTAATGTGGTACGAATTTTTAAATGTTTCCAACAGATCATACAGTTTTGTAGTTCTAACAGATTCATGCATCATGTGTGAGAGATTATCACTAGGTACTAAATACCTATCTAAAGTTTCCATATGTCTTCCAAGAAGAAGTTCATTGACTCTATGCAAGTCAGTTATGAAAAAATAAATAAAACCACAGTTTTGACCAAACTAAAAGTACAGAAAAACTTCAATCTTCTCTACAATCCTTGAAATTATAGCGTTAAACCTAAAAATTATGAGGGCAGGTCATCAAAACCAGTGAGTCTACGTGAAGACAAACATAATGGCCAAACATCATTCAGAAGAAAATCTAAACTAGGAAATGAAGATCACTAAGCTTAAATACAGATTAAATCTTACAAAAGGAGACAGTATGTAATTGTATGAATAAAACTTGTCTTACTGCCTCCTAGAAAAAAGTATAAAATTATTTCAGTGTTTTATTTTTTAGGTAAATTGCTATAACTAAAGTGATTTTAAATAGTCCAAATGATTACATTTTAGAATCAAGAAATGACAGCAGTTGTAAGAGTTTTCTTTTTTACTCTCTTCATTTCTGCAGACAGATTGTCACAATATCAGTAAGAAAGCAGTGGCTCTGCAGATGGTTAAAAACACAGACTCGGGAGCAAGAATGCTGAATCCCCTCTCCATCATTCATTGTTGTGTGTCATGAGTAGGCTGAGCAGTGGGAGTGTAAGTGGGTCAAATGTCTTACAAAAGAAATGTTGGAAAGATGGACATCGAAATGTATTTATAATATCTCCTTTCTTTTATTTACATTTAATTTTTCTTGTTTTGTTGCATTTACTACATGTCCAAAGTAACATTAAATGATGACAGGAAATGGGTGTTCTTGAGAGGTACTTTCTCCAGGCCATGAATAGACATTTAGTACATCTGCTTTACAACAGAACACCCTTTTTACTTTCAGGAGGATTAAGGTCAGCTAGATTTATTATCTTACTCTCTGACACAGCTATTCAAATACCACACTAGTTTTGTTTCCTGGTTCCTTCTTGTCTAGTCCACATAATGGCTATTCGTTGTTTTTTTTAATTATTATTAATGGAAGATTTCACCAGGCACATGAATATAATTCATTAGATTGTCAGTTTTGTGATCCTTTAACAGATAAATTTTATTAGATTTTTTTCAAAGCTAAATCATCCTGTATCAGACTTGTAAGAAAATAAGTTGGGGCTAAATTTTAGAAATAACTAATCTCATTCTTTCTGTGTGTGTTAGGGGAAGGGATTATTTGGATTAAAGGAACTATTGGAAGAAAATCTCCTGCCAGTATTCCTAAGAAGAGCATTATCATCACTCACAATCTCCCTTTTTTGGATAAAAATTGCACTAATTGGGAGGAACACAGGAAGTCTTGTGGGTAACAAATATTCTACTTAAATGCCTCGCCCCATCCTCCTTCTGAATTATTCTTGGGAGGTGCTGAGCTGAGCTGCGTGTGAGCGTGCTCAGTGGCTTCAGTCATGTCTGACTCTTTGCGATCCCATGGACCATATTCGCCAGGCTCCTCTGTCAATGGGATTCTCCAGGCAAGAATACTGGAGTGGGTTGCTGTGCCCTCCTCCAGGGGATCTTCCTGACCCACAGATCAAGCCTGCTTCTCCTGCATCTCCTGCATTGCAGGTGGATTCTTGACTATTTGGGAAGCCCACTGAGCTGAGCTATATTTTGTTTTTTAAGTTGTGTAGAAGGAAAAATAGAAGGAAGTCATTTGGTGTCAGATTCACACACAAAAAGATGTGATGTTCTTAAAAACATGATTATAACATTTCTTCTACCACAGCACAGTATGGTATCACAGTCAGTACATTCTTGTGTGTATATCCAGATAAATTAACCTGTAGAATGGGTGTGTCCTTCATTGTGTATGAAACCTCATCACTTTCATAAGCAGAGATGAAACAGATGGGACCACAAGCAAGTGAGAGCAGAAATAGGACAGGCACACAATTGCATCATTCTGCTGGGTCGGTTCCCTACAACAAGTGAAAGATAGGAGCAGGGACCCACACACCTGAGTCATTCTGGGCTCTGCTATGACATCTAGCCTCCTCGAGTAATCTGCCCAATGCAACCTGAATGAGCAGAGCTGGGCGGGCCCAACCCTTGCCCAAGGCTCCCGTCTTTATCACATTTACTGCTTCTAACATGTAGCTTGAAAGTGCCAACCTTCAGCGTTAAGAACTGAGAACACCCACTCCCATCCTGCCTTCAGCAAGTCAAGTTCTTCTAACAAGATGCTAGGTGGTCCAAGAGATTCAGCTGCTTGCTTCTGTGGTATTCATTTTGCTTGTGAAAGCCAAAGTTTGGTAATATGCTTAGTTAGGCACAATTTTGAATGTATCTTTTTTTTCTTATGACTGTGCCTGCTTTTACTAGCGATGTGCAGGCTTTCTTTTAGTTGCAGTATGTGGAGCTTAGTTCCCTGACCAGCGATTGAACCCGCATTGGAAGGCGGATTCTTAACCACTGGACCACCAGGGAAGTCCCTGAGTGTATCTTTCTTCTCTCCATTAAATGCCTCTGGTTTTTCTCAATATAGAGTCATTGGCAAGCTTTTACTCTCTGCCAAGGGAAGAGACTCATGTTTATACCCTGCACCTCAAAAAGACTCATTACTGAGTCAACCAGGTAAAAATCGATTGAGTCAGATAATCACATCATTTCTTTCTTTTTAACGTTTGCTATAAATATTTTATATTACACACTTTTATGAGCTTACATCTGAAGTATGAAACTGAGATAGATTCCAGATTTGAAAGAAGAAAACGCTACAAATATTCTTCAAAGCTACATCGATATGCCAATCCTCTGTGGAGTTTCACCAGGGTTTTTGAACTAAAGTTTAAAGGAATTGCATTTGTCTGAGCATTCCAAATTAGGTTATCATGTCTATTTATGACCGTCGGTTCCTGTCATGTAACTTGATTACGTGGGCTTCATCAGAAGTGACACATTGGATGATTTATATGATGTGTCAGCCAGCAAGATACAAAGGCTGATAATTTCCTGTAATTACCTTCAAAGGAATTTTGAAAATGGACTTTAAATAAATAGTATGGGGTTGCTATTTGAAGTCATTTTAAAATATCATTCCGATATATTACATAGAATTAAATAATCAAAGATGCAGGATGCTAACAAGAGTTTCCTAACTGGTTGAAAAATGGAAGAATAGGCTTTTTTTTTTTTTTTTTTTATGGTATCTTTTCATGGTGAGAAGTTGGTAGAGATGACCCGGCCATTGCTCAACCCTCAACAGGAAGAGAGAGATTTTGCTGTCTCTCACTTTCCTGTCATGTTCTCTGATTCCTGAGTCATTTGTGCCTTTTGCTTTGAATTCACTTCTCTGCTCATTTCTTACCCAAATTCTCTGCACCTTTCACAGACAAGGAGGAAAATAAGCAACTACCAGGAAACCCTTCTTAACAACAGTGACTTCCAGGGATCCCTGTCTTTTTAGTAACCCCACCTGGAGATCTGTGCCAGCCTGTCCCCAGGCTCTGAGTCATCCTGACGACCTGTCCTGCAGGGCATGGCGGGGCCACAGATCATGGCAAGGCTGGGCACCGTGGGTTTCCACGCTCAGGTGTGACTTTCTGCCACAACATGCAGCAACGTGCCACGGCCTACTCTGCAGTCTCTTTCTTGACGTTTCCTTATTTCCACCTTTTGACCTGGGGGCTTATTTCATTTTCTAGTTTATTTCTCCATGTGTCTGGAATACGGTCAGCGCAGCAAGAGGGGCAGACAACAGGGTGCTTCAGAAAGTCTGACACGCAGGCCTGGGTTTAACTCGAGTTCACCCATCTATTCCCTGAGGGGTTTTGAACAAGTGGCATGCCCTGTCTGAGGATCGCTTTCTTAATCTGTGAAGCAGTGTCCATCACACTTGGTTCACAGGGCAGTACTAGGTGGCCAAGCACAGTCCCTTTCCACTCATTCTTATAAGACCTGGAACATGCACTCAGTACATTTCCAGACACATTCGGGGATCAGAAATATCAGGCGAGGAAAATATTGGCCAAGGGGGGAATTTTACTTGCATTCTTGACTGAAATTCAGACTCCTAGCCTACTGCGGTGCCTCCAGCGAACCTGAGTTAACATTTTGCCCAGTTTGACTGGTTGCCTAAATCTTTTACCAACAGTCAGCTTTCCTGTTCAGTTTATTGCTTCATAGTAGAATTGATTTATCACTAGTTAATTTGCTTCTGCCTTTCCTCCATTTTTTTTCTATAAGGCACACTTTTTTTTTTTAATCCTAATTAGATGATGATTTCTTGGTGGTCAGGGTGCATATTTTTTATTGCTCAAGCATTCACATTCGTAAAGCCAGCATGCTTAGCACATACAAGCTGTTTATTGTTTATTGACTAAACAGAGTGATGTACAGATGTCAGAAAAAATCTTCTGTATTCCTGTTAATCTATAAAGATGTTGAAGAGGGAAAGAAAATTGATGAATCGATATTTCAGTGTGTGTGTTTCATAAGTCTGAGCTTCAGGAACTTCCCTGGAAGTCCAGTGGTTAAGATCGCAGGGAGCATGGGTTCAATCCCTGGCCAGGGAACTAAGATCCCATATGCCATGCACCAAAAACAAAAAAACAAAACAAACAAACAAAAAAACTGAGCTTCAGATAGGAGGACTGGGATTTTCTCCATCCTCGTGTCTCAAGGTTCCAGAACCCCAGGGACTTAGCACATGTTATGACATAAATGATGAGTGAATGAATGACTTCAGAGGAATTGAGGTTAATATTCACCCTTCTGATGTATCATAACTTTCCTGAGGTCAGAATATCCATCATCAATTGCTTTGTCAGAAATTGTCTTGCCTTCAGAAGGCAGTCATTTCTTGAGGAGTAGTTTCCAGCAAGTTGAGGGCTTGGCTTTTGGGAACATGTCTACTGTTTATATTCACCAGGTAATTCATTGATTTATTATAGATCTCTGTGCTTGTGGAAGTGGGTGTGTCAGATAATGTAGTCTTTTCTAAGTTGGTTTCAATGCCAGAAATTCTACCAGGGTTAATTTCTATCTACTTCTTGCCTCACACATATACTTCAGAAGTTTTGATAAATCTCACCAGGTAACTGACAACTGCCAGAAAATAAGCACTTTTCAAGACACTGCTAAGCTAAACATCCTTAGTAGGACCACATGTTTTTACTAAAATTCACAGATTCTCTTAAGTGTTGAGCCATCACTTATTATTTATTTATTCACTTTATTCATTTGTTGAGAAAATCTTGGGAATGTTCTCCATGGAAATGTCCAAAAATGCTTGGATGCTCTCAACTTAGGGTAAAAAAAATAGTAAAAGCTGTTTCTTGGGAGAAAAAGAATTCCTTCTTTAAAAAGGATAATTTCTGTACCATATTAGAAAAGAATTGTTTTTCATCAAAACTGGTTATTCTAGCTCACTAAACCACCAGAGGTACACTATTGAACTTGATCTGGTTGAGATGAGATTCTGAAGTATATTATTCTGCTTACCTTGGACATCCTTAGTAGCAAGAAGGATCTCTGTTGGATCATGGAGAATCCATCTCGGGTTTCATTTTTGGAAGACCAGGACTTTCCCAGGACTGCTGCTCTTCCTACAGAACATTATGGGATGCCTTTGTCCAGCTTTGAGGATGTGTTAAGGGCCATCATACTAAAAGCATTCCACACCACGCTGGCCCAAAGAGCACTGCCTCGAATACACAGGGAATGTTTATTTTATTTATTTAACCTTCAAGATCCTTATTAGCTGTTGTAGAAAAGTAAAGATTTATTCATCAATAAAACCCAAAGACTCCATTTACCAAATTTCCATTCTTTACTTTAATGCAATGTGTCTGTAGGGCTTTTAAAATTCATTTATAAAGTTAGAAATATATTCAGCTCTGCTGTCTTGGAGATAGATGGCCACATTATTACTTGTCTGTCAGATATAAGTAGGGCTGTTAATAATGTAAAGACAGCTACTAAAGATTCCAAACATGGGTGTTTCCTTTAGAGGAAATTGCAACTCTAACCTTTGAGTTCCGTTTGGAATCAATTACCTGACTTTGTGTGTTTGTGAAATACCTTTTTTTAGCTTGGAGAGCAAGACATAAGTTAATAGTCTTCAGAATATTTATTGAAAAAGGCAGAGGGAGCGTAAGAATATTAGTGCTAAGAGGATAGTGACTATGACAGGTGTTTCAGATTGGGACCAACCTATTCAACATATTACACAAAGGACAGTCTGGACTCGGACTGGCACATGGATTTATACAAGATGTCAGAGTCGGGGCAGGAATCAAAAAAGTGAAAAACTATCAACTGTTGTAGAAATATGAAATGCCTTCTTAGCCTACAGTTAATGTGTTGATACATATTCAGAGATGCCTTCCTTTCTCCTTACCCCCACAATGAGTTCCAAAAAGAGGATATAATCAGAAAGCCAGTGTTAGAATAAATCTGAAGGGGGATTTTCTGGCTCACAAAGTCCAATTTCTTAAACACCCACATAAAGGGACAATTAGGTCTACACGGCAGCTCTCCCCTCTCTGTCTTAGTATAAACCGGGCCCCCAGATATGAACTGGAGATATTGTAGTATGCAGCAGTTAGTACTTTCAAGTAAAGAATGTTCATCCATTTTCACCAGTAAATATGCTTTTATCACACCCTATCCTTGCTGTTAATAGATGAAACAGGAATGCATGGCTATTTTCTTTTAGGGGAAAAAATTCTTAAAGTTGATTTGAATACATGAGAACGGCGTCCGAAACACTCCTGGGTGCTGTGAGGAACATCTGGATCTCAAGAGAAAAGAAACGGAGGTCGCTACGGATCTGCTGCCCCAGCAGACTTCAGGCAGAAGTGGACGTGGATGCGGCTGACCGGATATGAGGAAGCATTTAGAAATACTTCAGTTATACATTGTCTGCGAAAGGGTTGACTCATCAAGGTCTAAGTGAATGTCTTTATTCATTCAATTTTAAAGGAGCAGAGCTGACTTACCATGAAAATTTCCTTTCAGAACCTGTTCATTCGGATAATTTTCAGACAATGGGTGATTAAAGACTTTACCAGTGAGAAAATAAGCAGTAAAATATATGTTCATTTTCATAAACTTCAAAGATAGCATTGAATAATACCTTGAGATTTTGTTTTTTTCTAGCTGGGGGAAACTGTTAGGATTTTGAAATATGTGGATGTGGCCGTGATTCAGGAGAGTGGCTGACACAGCACCCAGGTTGATTATTTTATGAGATTTCAATTTGTAGCTTCTACGTGATGACAATTTCCCTCATCTGGGACATGCTGGGGACCCGTGTGATGCACAACTGTTCTCATCAGGTGGTGTGTCCTCAGGGTTGAGAAACTGCTTCGCTAAGAACAGCTGTGAGCTGGACAGCAAAGTTCTGGCAGGAAGAGACAATGTCTTATTTTTCTTTAAAATTCTGTATTCTGGCAAGGTTTCACTGCTCTGTCTGGGGGCAGAGGAGATGTAGAGCCAGAAGAATAATTGCAGATTTTCACATAATTCTTAAATGTACAGTATCTATGTTTGATGAAAGTGAGAAAACCACCCTGTTAGAATCTTAGCATCTGCCCCAGACAAGGACTGCATCCAGGAAGCTCTCTTTAAGCACTGCTCGAAAAACATGCGAAGGAAGGCCATGTCTCCTCTGGCGTGAAATCTCTTTTGTCCTTGGAGAGTTTAAAAAATATTCATTCATGCCTGATCTTCATTCAATTTTATCAATTATTTAGTTGTTGACAGGAGTTGACTGCCTAATGCAGATGCTGTCAAACCTGTTGGGGCAGCAATGCAGCTTAATAGTTAAGAACGTTGGCTTTGACAGTCGTGCTGTGTTTTGAATTGTCTCTGTCATTTGTCAGGACAAATTGCATCTTTGAACAAATCTCTTAAATGATTCAGCTTTCATTTTCCTCATCTGAAAAATGGGTCAGTAACTGTCCCTGCCTCATAAGACTGTCTTGGAAATCAGGTATAGAGCAGAAGAAGGCTTTGTTTAATGGATTGTTGGTCTCCAGAGATGTCAGAAGAGGATGCAGCTGTGTTTCTTTTTGAGCACGATGGAGAGCGCTTTCCTTTCCTTTCTCACCCTTTTTCCATAAAATAAGGGAAGCATGTCTGTTATTGTTCCTAACTCTTGAGGGCAGCTGTCATCATCAGGGGAGGTGCAGGCAGCCTTGGGGATGGTCCTGGACTCTGTGAACCCCCTGACATGATCTACATGTCAGCGTGTACCTTGAACCCTGGTGATGGAATTTGACCATCTTGGTATCTCCCTTGATTTTATGAGAGCCTTTGCTAAGTTGGGGTTTCATCACAGAATTTTTCTTCTCTTCTATTTGATATAGGTTATGGGTAAATACATTGGTCTGAGGTCTAATTTTGTCCTCTTGTTCCTATTGTCATCAGCGTGTAAGTATTCTGTTTCAACATCCTTACAATGACAAGAATTTTAATTTCACCCACAGATGGAACTTAATTTTCATTTGTATAATTTTCATAGATAATGGATATGATCTTTATATTAGAGTTGATGTGCTTGGGGACATAGTGACCAGCATATTTGTGGAAAAGCAGAAATTTTAAAGATGTTGACCAACAGAAAAAAAATGTGTATTTCTTAGACAGGGTGCACAATGAATTATTTTCACATATCATTCCTCTACTATAAGCTGAAATCATCTGGTTAGCATTTTCCAATTTACTGAATTATAATGTAGTCTTTCTTTTTAAAATCTGGTTTTCGGAAATAAAATGCACTAAGACGCCTGGCAAGGCAGGGATCTGAAGATGCTAACACACTCTCTGGACAGTTTCCTGTTTGTCTGAGTCAATGTTTACCTCTCAACTTTTGTCTTAGTTTGGGTTGCTATAGCAGAATATCGTGGACTTGGGGGCTTAAACAATAGGACTGTATTTCTCTCAGCTCTGGAGGCTGGAGGTCCAAGATCAAGGCGCCTGCAAACCTGGTGTCTGGTGAGGACCTGCTACCTGGTTCCCCAGGCAGAGGTGGAAGCAAGCTCTCCCGTGTCTCTTCTTGTAAGAATGCCAATCCCATCGCAAGGGCTCCACCCTCATGAACTCATCACCTCCCAAAGTCACCACCTCCTGACACCATTTTGGGTCCTGGGATTTCAACATCTGGATTTTGGGCAGACACAGATATTCAGCCCATAACAGCTCTTGACACTCTTTTTATTTATATTTTTTATCATCATGTATAAAACGTACCTATTCCTCTGAGGACAAATTCAGCATTTATTAATTTACAATATATTATTTACTAATTATTCCATCCAAATTTATCATCAGACACATCTGGGTAGAATTCCAGTCAGCATATAGACTAAATATATGTTGTCAAGTCTAAAAAAATAAAATAAAATAAAACTCCAGTATCCTGTGATAAACTATCATGGAAAAGAACATGTAAAAGAATAGATATATATATATGTATAACTGAATCACTTTGTTGTACTAACCCAAAATTATAAATCAACTATATTTCAATAAAAAAAGAATTAGAACTTCCCCAGTGGTCCAGTGGATAAGAATCTTCTTGTCAATGTAGGGGACATAGGCTCAATCCCTGGTGCAGAAAGATCCCACCTACTGCAGGGCAGCTAAGCCTGTGCACCACAACTACCAAAGTCTGTGCCCCTAAAGTCCATGCTCCACAAGAGAAGCCCCTGCAATGAGAAGCACTCAGGCCATCACTGAAGAGTGGCTCCTGTTCACCGCAACTAGAGAAAGACTTCGCATAGCAACAAAGATCCAGTGCAAACAAAAGTAAATAAATACATAAACTAATTTGAAAAAAAGAATCCCACTCAGCATTAAGTCCCAATACACTCATTTGGTGACAAGCAGTCAAAAGATTCCCCAAATTTTAACTCTATAAAATGACATTTTTAAACAGAATTTACTTCTTAAGAAGTTTCTCATTCATATCCATGTTATATGTGTTCCATACAAATAATTTTCATGTTGACCACTTTTTCACTTCAAGAATTATAAAATAAAAGTAATTTTCTTAAATATGTTAAAAATAATTTTCTCTAAGTGGGATTTGAACAGATTTTAAGCTTTTGGATGACTCAGTTGATTATTACTTAAAGCCAGGGTTTTGTTGTTGTTATCTATACAATAGGATTTGAAATTATTTTTTTTTTCTCTTTCTGACCCTTCCATTCTAAGCGTCCTTATAACATGATTGCTTTAGTCTCAAGTGGCTTTTCTAGTTTGTTGTTTCTAATCTGGTATTAAGTGAAATCTAAGTAATAGACAATAGAATCTGTCTTATATTGTCTTGAAAACAATATGTAGTATTCACACGTAATGCCAGAAGAAACATTTTGTTTAATCAATTATTTCTTGGTCCCAAATAATGTTTGTCAATACCATAAAATTTTTTTAAAGAAATTTATTAGCATTTAAAGCCAATTGGCTTGTTCACCTTTTGCATCTGTTGTTTTGTAATTACACAGACAAGAGGAAAGCTTATTACTACCTGAAGAAGTAACATATTTCTAGTGAAAATGGAACACTAAAGTGGATAGCAGATCTTTCTGAGTGACTTTCATTGGATTTTTTTTAGGGGTAGAGAAAGTAGAAATTATTGAGTAAAGTGCAGCACTTAATTTTACTGAATTCATTGGCTAAAAGTTAGCACATTAAGGGGCTTCCCAGGTGGCACTAGTGGTAAAGAATCTGCCTGCCAACCCCTGGGTTGGGAAGATCCCCTAGTGGAGGGCATGGCAACCCATTCCAGTATTCTTACCAGGATAATACCATGGGCAGTGTAGCTTGGTGGGCTACTGTGACTTAGCACACATGCACAGCACATTAAAATCAAAAGAATCTGAATAAAGTCTATGCTTTCACTTTAAAAAGAAATTAAAGGGATTACTTTTTAAAAGCCATTTGTTTTGCTAATGAGCCAGGCAAAAGTAATAGAAACTTAACAAACTAATCAAAAATTTTAAAACATATAGAAGACACAAGAAAGCAAATATTTAAAAGAGTTTTAGTGACCAGAGGTGAAAAAGGTAGAACTATTATTTTCATGTACTTTTGGTGTCATTGCAAATTGACATCATTCTTTTGGAAAACCATTTGAGTCATAAAAATAAATATCTCCTTTGACTCAGTAATCTTATTTCTGGGAACTGATCCAAAGAAAACAACTGAAATGAAGGCAAAAGCTACATGAACAGATCATATTCATTGTAGCATGTTTTCTAAGTATAAAAAGTGAGAAGTGGATACGTATAAAAAATCAGAAAATGAATAAATTATGGTCAGGTTCTCAATGAAATATTATGCTGTCATTAAGAGTCCTGAAAGAGACTGAACACAGAATGAGGTGCAGGGTCTGCATGACTTTCTCTGTGGTCCAGTTAGCAGGAGGGGGACATGGAATTATTCCCTCTCCTTCCTGAAAACCCTTTAGAGTAACTATAAAGAAGCCCAAAGAAGAATATTCATAAAATGTCTGAGAGGAGGAAAGGTGAGCCAACAGCTAATCAGTAATATTGATAAACATGTAGAATGTGGAAAGTATTCAGACCCATGCATAGAGAAAAGCAGAGCTAACCCCAGGCTGGACTACACAAGGGAAACAGCAAGAGGCGAGGGGCAAGGTGCTCCCTTCTGAAGGGTCCCTGAGACCCTCCAACAGCTAATCAGTAATATTGATAAACATGTAGAATGTGGAAAGTATTCAGACCCATGCATAGAGAAAAGCAGAGCTAACCCCAGGCTGGACTACACAAGGGAAACAGCAAGAGGCGAGGGGCAAGGTGCTCCCTTCTGAAGGGTCCCTGAGACCCTCCTGTTGTTGCTTAAATATGTGGGAACTGAGAGTGGGAAGTGGGGCAGAGACCAACGTCAGGAATCTCAAAACTGTCAGTGGAAGAGCTCTGTAAGCCACTGCAGACACACACAGACACACAGACACACACTGCCTTCCTGGCTGGCACTTTCTTCGGGGCCAAATGAGATGCATGCTCACTGAACTTGGGAAGGGTGAGGGCTGCCGTTGCTGGTGTTGACACCATAGGGTCAAGCCTTTCTCCTTCTCTTAGGGATGGAGACGAGTTGGCCCGGATGTACTGCCTGCTTCCCAAGTGGCCATTCTATGCTGAACCCTCCAGTCACCACAGCTTCCCCAGGTAAGCAGGCATCACAGTCAATCTGCCCACGTGAGGGGGGACTCTGTAGAGATAGATGTAAAAGGCTACAGAAGAAACTCTGAGCAGCCTCCATTCTATCATGAACTAGTCCTTCAATTCCCAAGTATAGGCAGACAGCCAAGGGTCACCAGAGGAACACGTGGAGTGCCCCTCAAAAATTTTCTGGGATGAATAAATACTGTTACCAATTGTGTATGTCACATAAAAAACCAAGGACACAGAAAAGATTTTAAAAATCATCTCCTATTAGTAGTATCTTTAGAAAGATTCAACAAGATAATGGTTCTATGAAATAAGAAAAGACTATGATTAGAAGGGATTTAAAAATCCCAAAAGAATTCTTGGATTTTTTTTTTTTTTTTTTAAATTTAAAAGCGATAGTTGTTACTGGTTCTTGAAGAAGTTTCTGCTCATGGGGATCTGAGAGTGATTCTCCCTAACTACCTTCTGTACATTCATTTTGGGGGAGCCAATGGTTTGTCTTGTGACTCAGCTCTCTGATGGATTTAAGAAGAGTGGTTGATTTTCAGTTTGTTTAGCTTCCTTTCTTGTTTTATGGGTGAGACTGAAGACATCAATGAGCCAGAAACCATTTTTGTTCACATTTTTGGAATTTTTAGTAGAATGTACTTCAGAAATAGGAAAATAAAATTCCATTGAAGAGATTAAAGAACTAGACAAAGAAATCTGTCAGAATTTGGACAAAGAGATAAAGAAAGAAGAAATGAAACTAAAAGGTCAATCAATGAGTCAGTGGGAATCTACTCCAAAAAAGGAGAGAATCCAGGAAGTGGTGAGCTAACAAAATAGAGTAGAATTTGCTGGAACTGAAGAAAGGAGGGCCTCTAGACTAAATTGTGCTGACGAGACCATGAAAAAGAATTGACATGTAGACACAGCTTTCTGAATTTTTAGCATGCAGAGGATAAAGGGCATATTTAAAGCCTCCAGAGAGAGGGAGGATGAACTTGCATTACTTGGAAAGAAAAACATACTGGCACTACGGGCTGGTTTCTTAACAGCAACAGCAAAGTTGGTGGAAACTTGCGTCAAAGTTCTGGGGGTTCATCACTGGAATATAGAATTCTGTCATCACAATGTCCATCAGTTGAGAAAGTAAGAACTATCGCATTTCATCTGGGATTGTAAATGGAAATATCAATAGCAATAATATAAAACAACGATCCTGGTCATATACAAAATGGTAAGAATCGTTGGGTCCTGGAGGAAACTGGAGGATGTATAGGCTCTGCCCAGGGGTAGGTGCACCCACGGAAGCACCATGCGACTAAATCTAACAAACAGACGGGTGGGCAACTTCTGATTCATACTCCTTCTGGACCAACCTGAAGGAATCAATTGTAAACAGTTGAACAGTGCTGCTATGAACACTGAACTGCATGTGTCTTTATAAATTAGTGTTTTTGTTTTTTTTGGATATATACCCAGGAATTTCAAATCATGTTTCCAGTACTTTAAAGGCTTCACTTATATTAATTAATAATTAAACAGATTACAGTAATTTATATTACATACATCAATATAATGCTCCATAAGGGAATTTCCCCCCAAAATTACTGACTGTTTTTATATCTTCATACATTGGAAATAACAAAAAATGTTTTAAAAACACTCGATTCCAGAAATTTTATTTAATCAATCTTTTTTTTTTTTTCCTAGTCACTCAATTAGTCTAAGAGAATGATTTTTCCATATGTTGAGATAGGAATAAAAATTATTGAGAAGTACAGCTGCAAGGATTGGAGTATTTACATCTATTCTGGCAGAGTTACAGAAGCAAAGGATTAATGTGAAAAATGGTATCAAATTACCATCCAGCACTGCCTGGAATGGTAACCAGGACGTCCTTTCTTGCAGAGATGGACTTCAGTTCACTCCTTTCTCCCACCCTTTTTCTTCCATCTGCATTTAATGTGGCTGCTGAACTCTATTTCCCATAACCTTAGTGGTGATGAATCAAAAGGAAGTAAATATTTGCATTAGTATGGGAACTTTGTGAAAGAAGTACTCGCGGGATCCAGCTGAGGCTCTACTTCCTGGCAGAGAGGCTCCAGGCTCCAAGTGTCCTGGGTTTAAGATGCATGAAGCCAGCACTTGCGATATTTGAAAAGGGATTAAACTTTGTCATGAGTCATAGGCTTAAGGTCTTTTCAGACAAAGGCTGCTAAAAATAGATGTTAAGAACAATATCTTTCATCTTGTTAATAACTCATTTTAGACAAAATCCCATTCACTGTGTGGAGAGGACCCTCTGACATTCTTATCTAAGACTGAAATTCCAACCTCATCAGACTTTCCTGAGAAAGTCTATCCACACATACAAAGGCGCTTTGGTTTGTTCACATTAACACTTATGTTAGTTTAAGTTATGAATAATTAGGAAAACTCCACTGTCTCTGATTACCACTTGGAAGGTATTAATAGCAACAATTTCACCTTATTAAAGATATTTAAAAGATAACATTTATCAAGGAATAAGAGGCCAAGCGCATTACTCTGCAAATGTGAATTGCTTTTGACTCCAAAACTCCTGGAGGACTAATAAACTAGAAAAAATAAATGAATATAAGTTTGTCTCAAAAATTCCTGATCTACTATAATTTTATTTATTAAAATTTTAGATGATCATTATCCTGCCTTTTACAAGTTTTTACACTTAGAACTCAAAATCACAAATAATTTTCATATACACAAATGTCCATTTATACATTTACATAACATTGCAGCAGTGATCTCGCCTCCCGTTGTGACTCAGAGCTGATACTGTTAAATGTGAATGTGAAATGTTGGTTAGATTTTTTTGTGTCTTCTTTTGAGCTGTGGGAGTCTGCAGACCACGTTCAGATCCCCAGTGTGTCTTTGACTAAAATAGCAAATGCATTCTGTATTTTGTCCTGAAAATCCTTACAGCAGACAAGCTTCTCTATGTTATGTCTAGAGAAATCAGTTTGTCAGTTCTGACTGGTGGAATGTTCTGGTTAGCTCCTCTTGGTAACACCCCACCCCCTCCACAATGGAGGGGCCTGCAGCGGTCTGGGAAGGGCTTGTCTGGCCTGTGTCCTCACATATTTGCAGCCCCAGGGCAGTGGGTGCTGGACCACAGGGAGGAGGGGCAGGGCGCAGTCTAGCAACCTGTCCCCCTGCAGCCTCAGAGCCTCCCAGTGAGCAGCTGGGCTTCCTCACAACATGGTAGCCTCATACAGTGGGACATCACATGTGTGACCAGGATCCCGGAAGGCAGGTCCCCAAAGGCACAGGCCTTTTCTGCTTTCGAAGCTACTATACAGACTCAGTGACTCAGATCCCTCTAAAGTCAATGCTGAAGAAATAAGCTTCGCCTCTGAATGGGAGGGGAGTTGAAGTCACAAAACACGGGAGGACAAGAGATGCTGCTGTGGCCGTCTTTGGAAAAATACAGTTAACAATGTTCTATGGGAAACATGACTCTGTTCTCTTAGAAAGGATCAAGCCATTTCCTGGTCTAACATGCATTAGAACCCTAAGTTTCCTCTAAAGTACAGCTGGTATGGTATAGAAGATGCTCTCTTAAGTTAAAACCCAATGTGAGAGAACCGAGGAAGTGACATGTCTCAGGAGCAGAATGTTCAGAAGAGAATATTTCAAATGATAAGATGGCTGCACAGTTGTGGGCCTGTCAAAGAGCCATCTGAACCCTCACTGGTTCTGGTAAAGACAACTCAGTGATTAGCGGAAGACAGAGTTTCTTGGCCTCTTCTCTGTTTTAATCAAATGTTTCACTGAGAGCAGCAGAGACAGCCATCGTTTCTTTCAAACCCTAATGATGAATGAAGCCAGGCACAGGAATAATCTCTCTGGCAGAGCCTGCTGGCTCTTCAAGACACTCTGAGTCCCCTTTAAGTCACCCAGAATGAAGACCGTATTTCCCGGACTACTGTGGTAGGCAGAATTCTAAGATTCCCCAAGCCTCCCCTCTGCTGATCCAAGCCTCATAGAATCACCAGGATTGTGAAAATGATGGGCTAGCTCTCCCGTGATTGCGTTAGGTTCTACGCACCTTGATTTTAAGACAGGGGATTATCCCGGGTGAACCTCACCTAAACAAGTGAACCCTTGGAAAGAACTGAGCTTCTCTGAATAAACGTTTGTGGCAGGAGAGAGACCGTGAAGGGATTTCCCCAAGGCTCCATGTGAAGATGGAGAGGAGCACCCAGGCTGGGATTTGGGGGCTCCAGAGTTGAGAACTGCCACCAGCTGATGCCAACAAGGAGGTGGGGACCAGATTTTGGCCCTTCTGACAGATATGTAGTGTAACAGAATCATGTTTTGTTGGAGTTTTCCTAAAACTCAGCATTTCACAATTCTTTTTGATTTGGATACACTTCCCATCCCCCATCTCTAAACCCCTTTATCCAAGATGTAGCACTCTTACCTTGAGGAACCCAAGTGTAGATTTATTGCTTTGGATCATAAAGCGTGTAGTCGCTCAGTGGTGTCCAACTCTTTGTGACCCCATGGACTGTAGCCCACCAGGCTCCTCTGTCCATGGAATTCTCTAGGCAAGAGTGATGGAGAGGGTAGCCATTTCCTTCTCCAGTAGATCTTCCTGACCAGGATCGAACCCAAGTCTCCCGCATTGCAGGAGGATTCTTTACTGTCTGAGCCACCAGGGAAGCCTTGGATCATAAAGTTCTGCTCAAAGATAAATCCACAGCCATGTGCCACTGAATGAAGATCATCAAAGGTGAGTTTGTTTCCACGATGGAGACGCCTTCTCTAAAGCTGTCCATTATAGAAATAAAACTCTCCCTGTGCATAATAAGGGGAAACAAATTAGTAACCCAACATGCTACCACCACTTCAGTGAGCTCCCTGTGTTTATTGTTATTTTTGGAGCAGCTTTCTTCATGAAGGAAAGCAGTACAAGGGGGGAGCGTTGTTCAACTTGTGGGTTTTAATGAGATGATAGTAATCCAATAAGGAAGCAGTTGGATTATGATTCAGAAAACAAATACTATAAGATCTGAATGGAAAACTTAAAACGTGTATTTTGGTGCTTTGACTTCAAAATGATCTAAAGGCAGAATTCAACTGCAGCTCTGCAGTGTGGGGCTCACAACCCCCTGTAGTTTATCCAGTGTTCTTGAACCCTGAGTAACAAACTGTTAGGTGACCCCAGTGAATCATGCAATGTGGAGTTCTGTCCCCTTGTCTGTGTGTGGGTGGGACCTGTGATGTGTCTGTAAGCAGGAAAGAATGACACAGATGACAAATGTCACTTTCTCGACTAGGTTACTGTGTGTGGCCAAGATGGTGGGGTGTCTTGTTCTTCAGGACTTGGTCTTGGACCAGAGACCATGTTGGAGAAGAGTGCTACCACACAGCTGGGGACCAGGGGTTGTCCCTCTAGGACTTGAGGGCAGCCTCTACCTGCTAGGGAGTTAGAAGCCAGGGATATACAGCAGGAAAGAAAGGAATTCTTCCAACAGTCTAAATATATGATCAGGGTTCCCTAGAGAAACAGAACCAGTAGGATAGAGAGACAAAAGAGGAGATTTATTATGGGAGCTAGCTCACGTCATTTTGGAAGTTTCACTATCCGCCATCTGTAAGCTGGAGGCCCAGGAAAGCCAGGAATGTAATTCAGTCCAAGTCGGAAGGTCTACAGACCTGAAAGGTGGCGGTGTAACTTCCAGCCTGAGGCCCACGGCCTGGAAAACTGGACCCTGGCTGTCCACGCAGGGAAAGATGGATGTCCAGTCCCAGCAGACAGCAAGCTGGCCAGCCTCTGCCTTATTGCTCTGTGTTTGGGTCACACCTAGCACACTGGGGTGTGTTCTCTTCCTCCCTTAAGTCTATGGATTCAAATGCTAATATCTCCCCAAAACACCCTCACAGACACACCCAGAAATAATGTTTTCTAATTTTGCAAGGGATAATTTTGCTTCTTAAACTAGGTTTGCAATTGTTCACTTTCAGGTGAAAATTGCTGGCCGTTGCATTTTGTAAAGCAACTACCATCAGGAAGGTGCCTGAAAGCCAGAGCCCGCTTGCACATCAAATGCTGGCCCACACCCTCCGTCCGCGGGGCGCTTTCCCGTGGTTAACTTTGGGTCATCAAAGCCACCTCACCCAGCAGCAGAGCAGCCAGATAGGCAGGGCCTGTTATTTTCTTCATCTTTGTTTCTCAGATGCTCTCTTGCGAAGGGACCTCAGGAGAAATGTCAGGAAGATTTCATGGACATTTAGTGCAAATCAGTCAAGAATTTTAGAATGTTCTCTCTCTATGTATATACATATGTGGAATCTTTCGGGTTTTTCCCTCAGTTTCTAGTAAGAATACTTAACCATAGCCTTCACTCTGAGATTTATTTTTAGGCAATATTAAGTTGCCTTATGATTTTGACATATGACATATAAGTATATGACAATAAGTAGAGATGCAGAGCATAAAAATAATTTTACTTCTGAAATACTTTTTGGAGTAAATATATATCCATTTTCCAGGAGGGTCAAATGGGCTCATTTGCAATGTCATCCCAAAGCTCTTTGTGCTTTGTTTCCAAACCCGATGGTTTTGAGACCTTTGTTCTTACTTAGCTGACGGTGCAACATTTTCCACATGAGCATGTTCTATGAAGTCAGCTCAGATTTTATAAGACTTTAATTTATGTACTAAGTCTGTCTTAACAGGTACTTAAAGTGCAGTGATTGAATGACAGGTAGGAAAAGGGAACAGGCAAATTGCAGTTTAGTATAATAAAGTTTCATATAACCATATCAATATTAGGCTTTAAACCAACAGGAAACTAATTTAGGACACTAGATACATACCAGCGTGATATGAGTCATTTCCCTTCCACTAAAGCAACCCAAACCCTCACTTCCTGTCTCGGGGTGTATCTGCACAAACTAGCAGATTTCAGATCTCAATTCTGTGTGCTTGAGTTCCTCAAAAAAATCTCAGTTCAAGTTTGTACCGTCAGTGGAATTTTAAATAATTCCAAGAATGAGAGTAACTAACACCAAGTGTCAGATAGTAGTAGAACAGTTTCACTTTCAACAGTGAAATTAGACACCAGTTAAAATGTGCAGATATTGTGAAAGGAAAAGTGAAGAAGTATTTGTGCCTTAACAAAATAAAAAGATTTTCACTGAACTAAGACACACAAACATAGACACATATAGACACATATAGACAGACACACACACAAGCACAGCAAAACAGAAACAGAAACACTCACAAGCACAAACCCAGCAACACAGAGAGACATAGACACATGTAGACGGGCATAAACATAGTAACATGCAGACACACACAAACACGCAACACAGAAACAGACACAGAGACAACACAGCAACAAATAGACACATATGCACAGACAGAAACAAGCACACACATGTGCACAAACAGTAACACAGACATATATATACACATAGGCACACAGAAACAGACACACACACACACTATGATGATGAATGCCCCTCCACTTCCATTTCATGGTAACACTGATAACCGGGTACTTTCTTCAACACATTAGCCCATTTTATGTTCAAAAGTGAAAGGAAAAAATTGCCATGCTTTTAAGACTCTAGCACCTTTTCATTTTGGCCTTAGTGAAACTGTCTGCTTTGCCCTCTCTTTTCCTTCCAGGCAAGGATCCTGTCATGCTCAGGTATTTCCCCACAATTTAGACCTTTCTTCTTTTGCCTGACACATCACATGATTGGCCTGTGAGTGTCGTATATTGATGATGGCACATGGCACTTAACTACGCAGGCTCCTTTAGGGCCACGTACAAGGAGGTTTTCCAGAGAACGAGTTTGGACACCAACCAGAGTGATCACGGCTCGTCTGTGGACCAGCCTTAGCTGGATATCAGTTACACAGTATGCTACATTTGGGGGCCTGGTGGGCAGAAATGAGTTCAGTGTTTTCAAATAATAATTAAGGCACAAATATTCATTAACCGTCTATTATAGGGTCTAAGAATGGAAGAACGCAAAGATGCCCCTCCTTCAAGGAGTTTAATTATTAACTGGACTGAAAAGACATGTACTTTTTTTTCAACCCTACGATGAAAACATTGTGAAAAAGCAAGGACTAAATCATCAGATGGTCAGGAGAAATAACTCACTGCTGAAAAATTCAGAAACTACACAACGATGGCAAAGATGTTTTCTCACAAAGCTATTTGGTGGTTTAAATGTTTTAAATTTGGCACTTGGGCACCTTTTAGAAAAGTTTCAAAATATCAAATATGATTGATTCTGAGCCTGGATAGATTTGATAACCCTGTGGAAGACATAATGATTCTTGCTTTGTTAAAGAAATAGGAGACATTTGCAATGCCATGTTGCTCCAGCATCATCTCTACTGAAACACCTCCTTCTACTGTCCCAGGACATCCATGCCTGGATTCACCCTCGGAAGAAGGCAGGACTGCCGCGTCAATGTCTGTGCTGAATGACATTGCTCTCCCTTCTCTAAAATGTCCACAGCACCTAAGCCAGGAAACCTGCCGCTCATTACCAGCCAGACCAAAGAAGTTGTTTTCCTCAGGCCCATGCGTGCAATCTCAAAATTCAGTTTGAAGACAAACATTTCCTTTTCTCATTACAGTATTATTTAGAAATAACTACTGTATTGTAAGTAATTGCCCAATTGTCCACTTCCCTCATTAGACAGCAAGGTCTCTGAAGTCAGTCACTGTGGTTTATCCACCATTGTTTCCCTGAAATAAAAATTATATTGACTCTACTTCATATCATTCACAAAAATGAATTCCAGATGGGTTATAGATACAAATGTGAAAGGAAAACAAAAAAACCCTAAAAGAAAATGTGAGGATATCTTCATGCCCTTGAGAGTGAGAAAAGAGTTCTTAAAAAGAAGATCTGAATATAAAGGGAAAATTTGTAAACTGGCCCTCGTATGATTAAGAACTTTCATCAAAAGATGCCATTAGCAGAGTGAAAGAGCAAGCCACAGACTGGGAGAAGACATTTGCAATTCAAATGGCACCAAGGATTTATGTCCAGAATATATAAAGAAGTTCTACAAATCAATAAAAAAGACAGACAATCCCATGGAAATACACTCCAGAGAACTGAACAGCCACTTCACAAAAGAGCTTTTATAAACAGCCAATAAATATATGAAAAAGTGTCCACCTCATTAATCACAAAGAAATGCAACTTACAGCCAACGAGAAGTGGCTGAAATGCAGGTTGGCCAGCAGGCAAACCAGCTTGGACTCTCAGCCACTGCTGGTGGAAGGAAATACCCACAGGTGAAACTGCTCTGTGGTTGCATTCTGAAACAGGACATAAACAGAGTGTGTCACCAGCAATTCTGCTCCTAGGAACGTATCCCACCAAAATGAGAACATATGTTCACCCAGAGATACATCCAAGAATCTTTACATCAGAACTCTTCATGCCAACTCCAAGGGCCAACCAACCAACCAACACATGTAAAAAGTAGGAGGGATAAAAGGATTGTGGTCTGTTCAAACACTGGGAAAGCTTCCTAACAATTTTGAAATACAGAGACTCATCTCACATGTTAAAGTCCAGATAGCCGAAGCCTTTGGGGGAGGGCAGGGACCTGGGGCTGACAGTGGTGTTTTATTTCCTGATCTGCATGGGGGTGACATGGATGCATTTGCTTCGGGAGAAATTTTCACTTTGTGTACGTCAATTGTGCACATTTTTGTGACTTGTCCACTTTTTAGTATGGGAGCTATACTATAGCAAATTTCACTAAAATTATTTGCTTGTTCTCAATGGCAATTAAAATTCTAAAATTGTTTTCTAAATCAGCAGTCCCCAACCTTTTCATGGTTGCTCAGACAATTTTTCCACAGACGGGAGCAGAGGCATGGTTTCAGGATGATTCATGTGTGTTACATTTCTTGTGCGCTTTATTTCTACTATTATTGCATCAGCTCCACCTCAGATCATCAGGCATTAGATCCCGGAGGTTGGGGACCCCGTTCTAAATAAAGAAATGGCAATGCCATGAGAAACCAACTGATTTGGATGAGATGAACAAGAAAGAAGAGTAAGAGCTTGGTGAGGTCACACATTCCTCATCACTCTGGAGAGATGGAGTGGGGATTCCATGCTGGTTAGATGGACCAGTCTGAGTTTTTTTGCCCCATCATAGCTCCTTTTCATAATGATGTGTTTATAAGACTTCCTCTGCTTCTTCCATGCCTGTTAAAGATGTTGACATTAAGAGGCTGCATTGAAGTAGGAAGATGAGCTCTGGGATGCAAGGGTGACTGTGGGCTACTGCGGCCTGTGACCTCACAGTGTGTACCAGCCACTGCTCACCTTGGTCATTCATTTGCCAAGTGCTTGGAGCCATCTCAGTTATGAAAACTGCCGTATGGGCCACAACTCTATTCTCTTCTCTATTCATCATATTTGATTAATATCATTTGAAATATCATTAAGTAATTTTAATGCAGGTGTGTGGATCCGAAGCTACTCTAGAGCTTTCCTGACATAAACATTGACAAATTACGTGCAATTTTAAGTTTGCACAAGTGATTAATCTGCTCTTCTGTGGTTGAAATTAATTATTACTTTCATATTTACATGACTCATTCTGATATGTCCGATCATTAACACTCTGCCTTTTGCCCCGAATCATTTTTAAACACAATATTGTATGTTTAATGTACAACGAGGACAAAGAACAAGAGGGAATCAAATCAGAACTTTCATATTTGGTGATGTTATTAGAATTTTTATGTATTCTGTCTTCACAGAAGCTTAATGGGATAGTATCATCACTATAATTAAGTGGACTGGTATATACTTTCCACCAATTTATCTGTAAGTGCTAGCGTGATTTACTTATGAAAAATATATTTGGAAACTTCCATTTCCTCTTACAAGCTCTCTTATGGAAGTGAATACAGAGGAGGCTTTTAGAAAGTCGCACGTATTCAGTAGGAAAATCCAGGGCCTGGAGAGCTGACAGCCAACCTCACAGGACCTGTTGTGACTTCCTGATGGTGGGAGGACTCACCTGTACCAGATCAGACAGGTGGGTGTTCATCTTGCTCTCCAAGGAACAAGGCTCTGTAACTTGGGAACAATCTGTGATGCTGAGGCACCTTTATTATTTGAGTTCAGTTCAGTTCAGTCACTCAGTCGTGTCCGACTCTTTGAGACCCCATGAATTGCAGCACGCCAGGCCTCTCCGTCCATCACCAACTCCTGGAGTCTACCCAAACCCATGTCCATCGAGTCGGTGATGCCATCCAACCATCTCATCCTCTGTCGTCCCCTTCTCCTGCCCCCAATCCTACCCAGCATTAGGATCTTTTCCAATGAGTCAACTCTTCGCATGAGGTGGCCAAAGTATTGGAGTTTCAGCTTCAACATCAGTCCTTCCAATGAACACCCAGGATTGATTTCCTTTAGGATGGAGTGATTGGATCTCCTTGCAGTCCAAGGGACTCTCAAGAGTCTTCTCCAACACCACAGTTCAAAAGCATCGATTCTGTGGCGCTCAGCTTTCTTCACCGTCCAACTCTCACATCCATACATGACCACTGGAAAAACCATAGCCTTGACTAAACAGACTTTTGTTGGCAAAGTAATGTCTCTGCTTTTAAATATGCTATCTGGCCATGACCTTCCTTCCAAGGAGTAAGCGTCTTTTAATTTCATGGCTGCAATCACCATCAGCAGTGATTTTGGAGCCCCAAAAAATAAAGTCTGACACTGTTTCCACTGTTTCCCCATCTTAGTAAAAATAACTTCAGTCCAAGCTAGAGCAAGAGCGTCCATTTATCAGGAGCCTATGCGGTACTGAGCATTGTTTAGGTTCTCTACTTACACTGTCTTATATTTATTGTCATTTCCTTCGTACAGTCAACAAAACAGAGGCTTACGTCACCAAAGGCTGGAGCTGGACCTGGTCTGCGTGCTGGTGAGGAAAGTGCGATCTGCATGTGGTGAGAATGTGAGTGATGAGAATAAAACTTAATATACTCATGTAAATGCCCTTGCTTTGGTGGTGGTGGTGGGGCCAGGAAATTGTATGCATTGTTTCCTGCCTTGGCAGATACGAGTAGGCAGGCTCTATATTGAGTGACTTCTAGCTGTTTTAGTTAAAGCTGATCCTTCAAGTGTTCCTGCTCAAGGGCATCAGTTCTTGTTTTCTGCAGCTATGCTCGGGCATAAGTGGAAAGGCAAGGAGTGTCCAGTGAGACACTGCTGAACATGGACAACCTTGCAGGTGGATTGTTAAAGAAACAATTATTAAATGATACCGACTGGATTTTCACTGTTATTCTCTGCATCTGTGTATTCGGTTCGGCTAATGTCCATCGCCATGTTGCTTCAGGTCCAAGGATCCTTTCCTTGGGGGCAATGAGTCCACCGACAAGTCTGTTAAGTGCGTTTTCACCTGTGGTATCCTGGAACTCACATTTTTGGGTCAGCATGGTATTTGACACTTTCTTCAATTTCCATCTCTGCTGAAACCCACCATCTCTTCATGTCCATGGTCTGCCTTTTCCACCAGAGCCTGTAACTCATGAGTCTCCGTTATTTAAAGATATTGTCGGAGGGTGACAACTGCAGGGCCACTGGAGTCTGATTCGCTGGCCCTGTGGTCTCATGAAGATGGTGTGTGTCTTTTTTCCTTGCCTTTTCCCCATTACTTTTAACTGAATGCTTGCTATGAGGCGTGGGGGGTCGGACTGAGACCTGGTGTGCCCCATCTGCTGAGCTTTTGAGTTGGGAGGCTGAGTTACCCTCAGCCCCAGGAGCTGGGCTGTGTTGGTCCAGGTGTTGTTCTGGTCCTTTCTGACCACTAGCTCTGAATTCCTCCAGAATTCCTGTGAGCTGAGGGTGGACCAGTGGATGGAGCTTTCTGTGGTCCAGCTGCACTGTCAGCATCCAGGTTTCCCGGCGTTTCTGAGCAGGGATGATCCTCTCTGGGCTCTCACACTGTCTGGTAGTAGATCACGCTGCTTGTGAAGTTAGTTTGCTGATTTCCTCTAAGTTCTCACTATTAAACTAAAAAAAACCCTAATGGCTTTTATATTTTACCTTATATTCATTCACCTTACTGAATTCTTCAACTAATTCCAATTGTTTAGAAAGAGCTTTTTGGATTTTCTAGTTACAGAATCATCTCATATAAAAGGAGGTATTTTTATCTTTTGAAAACGCCACACCATTTATTAAAGACTTTAATTACAGTGGCTAGATCCTTGAAGACAATATTTAATTATAATTGTAATAGTAAGGATACATCTCTAATGTCTAACTTTAATTAAAATAGATTCTGTATTTTACCCTTTAAAATAATAATTCCAACTGTCTTGTGTAAATAGTTATTATTCTACTTAAACAGTTCACATATACTTTTTTTTTTTAAACAAAGTCAAAGAGGAATGGTTAAAGAGAAATGTTATTTAACGTGTTTTAACACTATATAAGTTTTCTCTTTTATGTCTGCATGATGGAACCCACATGATCGAGCAGTGATTCATCTTTGTGTTGGCTCCATGCCCACACTTGCCTGGCTGAATGTGGCTGGAGAAGAATAAATGAACCTGAGATGAATTCCCCTTTACCTTTCCAGGTGGCTCAGTGGTAAAGAATCTGTCTGCCAATGCAGGAGATGTGGGTTCGATCCCTGGGTGGGGAAACTCCCTTGGAGAAGGAAATGGCAACCCACTCCAGTGTTCTTGCCTGGGAAATCCAATGGACAGAGGAGCTTGGGGGCTACAGTCCATGGAGTGGGACACGGCTGAGCACACGCATACACACCACCGCCATCCTGAATTCCCGGAGTCCTCTCACTCTCTCCCTCCCTCTCTCTTCCCCTCCTCAAACTCCCACTCTCTTCCTCCATTTTCACCCTGGTGGATCATATCCCTCTGGGTCTCTCTTAGGAGTGGGATATCATCTGAAGAGGGTGTCCACCCCTCACGTGGACCACCTACAAGCATCTCAATGTCCTCCCGTCCAGATCAGCCAAGCTGCCTCCTCTCCAGCACATGTCTTAGACCTCTCGCCCCAGTTGGTCCAGGGACTTGCTCTAGGAATGCTTCCTCCTTCTTCTCATTGATTAATCTTCCCCATCTATATGCAAACATGCTGTTATCTGATTATAAACAGATAAAAATCTCTATTTTCCTGTCTCATATTGCCTCATTTTCTCCATTCCTTAGAGTAAAGCTCCCCTGAGTTGTCTAAACTGCCTTTCTCCATTTCACATCTCCCTCTGAGCAGGTCTCTGACCTCCAAGGCTCCACTAAGACAGCTCTTATCTTGGATTCCCCCTTACCTATTTAAACCATCTTGGACATCTCCTCCAATGTCACAGCTTTAGGTTATGAGGGTAGCTCAAGACTACAGAACTGCCATTTCCAGACAGGGAAGTCCCTCCAGGAGCTTCTGAAAAGACATACTCATCATTTCCCCTGATGCCCGGTTACCTTTCTGACCACATCTTCTTCATACCCCCCTCAGGGTTTGTTTTTATCCAGGTCCATGTCTCCGTGTTGCTCCTGAGGCTTTACCCTGGCTTCACCCTCTGTCTGAGTCAGGCTCCCCACCCATCTCCTCAGCCACATACACCTGGTCTGGTCTTGACTAGCAACTGGCGAGTTTCCTTCTCTGACAAATCTAAATAGACCTCTCTGTCTACATCCTCTGTTTAATTCTCCTCCATTTTCACTTACCACCATCTGACATCATAGGTATATATCATCTATTCATTTTGTTTGTTGTCATGAGACAGGTTAGATGCTCATCTAAAAAAATGTTCATAAATTAGGAAAATAATGCAGGAATACATTTCTAACACTTCAATAAGTTTTTTTTTCTGTCTTCATAAATCAGACCCATTTATGACTTTCCTGTATTGTTCTATCTTTATCAGAATTTTGAAAGAGTTATGGTGCCTTTGGGAAGTGAATTGGGAGGCCTTTCATCTCTGTTCCGAGGCCTGAGATAATTTAACTCTGAGAAGCCTCTCTCTTGAAGGTTATATAAATTCATGTTACATAAAACTCAGCTGGGACTCCATCTGTCCTCAGTGTCTTTTTCAATGGTAGATCTTTAAGTGTCTTTTTCTAAACTCTCTTATGGTAACTGATGTATTTAAGTTTCCCCTTCCTTTCTTTTTGGGTGAATTTTGGCAATATATATTTTGCTGGGAAGTCATCCATTTCCTCTAAATTTTCAAATGTCTTGTCAGAAAGTTTCATATACACATATATTTTTATGACTGCTTTAATCACTTCTACCTCTATAGTTGTAGTTATTTCTTGTTTCTCTCTCCTAGTTTGGTGCATTTTTTGCCTTCTCTTTTTGCTTTAAACAAGCTCATGAAGCATTCATATAAATAAACTGACTCAGATTTGAATTTTAAAATTTCTGCTACCTTTAAAAATGTTCCCTAGTTTTAGCTTTTGTAATAAATTTTTGTTTCCTCTTTGTTTTGGGTTTAAATTATTCTATATATTCATAGGATGAGCACAACTCTATTCTTTACCTTTCTTTGTAAATAATGACTATCTTTCATGTCAATCTTTTTCTTATTCTGAAAACTGCTTTCATTCTGTCCCACAGGTTTAGCTGTGAAGATAGTTCCTCTTCATAACTTTTTATATCCTTATAATTTTCCTTTTGGTTTTCTCTTTGTCCAAGAGTTATCTGTCTAGGAATGTTCTCCTTAGTCTCTCAGGGATTCTGATTATTGGTCCCTTTCTATTATTAATTATTTCTGATCTTATTAGTTCATGTTCACAGAATGAACTCAATAAAGTTTTTTTTATGTACTTGGGCATTCTTTTGAGCTAAGAAAGTAATTTATTTTATAAATGTTCCATGAACACGGGCATTAAAAAAAATCTTTTCAAGGACTACGAGATTTCATATATACCAACTAAACCATACATACTTATTTTACTATTATTCAGTTATTTTATGGAATTATTTTTGTCTTTTAAATCAGTCCAAATCTCAAAGAAGCAGTTTAAAATATCTTGCTCATATTATAATATTAACAGTTTAATTTTTTCTTTATTTGCTTAGGTTTGTATGGTTTGGTACATATGAAAAAAGAAAGTCCCTCTTTATTTCTTTGTGCTTTTAATTCTAAAGTTAACATTTTCCTGGATTGTCATTCTAGCTTTCATTTTCATTTCCATTTGTAGAATATCTGTTTATTGCCCACCCAGAGCTCACTATTTTAATGCATTTGCTATTTGGTGTCAGTATTTCCCCAAGAATTCTTTCATATGGAGTGTGAGGCTGGGGTATATGGTTTTGAATGATGGTGGATATCGCTCATATATTATCTAAAGATGTTATTCTAGTATCATCTAGAATCCCTTTGATCAATAGGTTTAGGATGCTTTAATGTCTTCTCATTTATTTCTGTTTATTTCTTACAACTCATTATTTTCCTTATCTGAGGCATATCTCGGAAACTTTTCAAAGTCCATTAATGTCTTCTTTTCCTTCTAGAACTCCTGTTTTTCTCTCAGTCTTCTTCAAGATTATTTTCCTCTACTGCTTGTGATTCCAACTCTACAATTTTGAAACATCTTTTATGAAAAAGAGTGAAATAATGCCATTTGCAAAAACAATGGATGGACCTAGAAACTGGCATGCTAAATGGAGTAAGTCAGAAAGAGAAAGACGAATACCATGTGATGCCACTTTTGCACGGGGGCTTCCCAGGTGGCACAGTGGTAACAAATCTGCTTGCCAACACAGGAGACTTGAGAGACATGGATTCAATTCCTGGGTCAGGAAGATCCCCTGGCAAACGAAAGGACAACCCACTCCAGTGTTCTCTCCTAGAGAATCCCATGGACAGAGGAGCCTGGCAGGCTACTGTCCATGGGATCACAAAGAGTCAGACACGACTGAAGCAACTTAGTACATCACTTGCATGTGTAATCTACATATGACACAAACATATGAAACAGAAAGAGACTCACAGACATAGGAAACAGACTTGTCATTGCCGAAGGGGAGGGATGGATTGGGAGTTTGGAATTAGCAGATGCAGATACACAAGTCCTACAGTAGAGCACAGGGAATTGTATTCAATATCCTATGATAAACTACAATGGAAAAATATGAAAAAGAATATATATATATATGTATGTATAACCAAATTACCTTGTTGTACAGAGGAAATAAGCATAATATTGTAATCAACTATACTTCAATGAAATAATTTTTTAAAAAATTAAGGCAATAGCATATGTTCTGAGTATGCTGGTTGGCTCAGACTGCACCCGAGTCAATGAGTTCGTGTCTCTATCTTCTAAGCAGAGCGGGCAGGAAGAATTAAGTGAAGGCAATCAGTCTGGGATGATTTTAGAGCTTCCCAGGTGCTGAGGCACTGCTTCTGGGACTTTTCCTAAGAAGCAAACCCCCAAGAGAGGCGGATTACGCGGTTATTATCTGAGAAGGAGGAGCTCAATCTTTTAACAAAATATGGCAGAGGAGACATTCTATGGAGACCATCTGAAACATGGCTTAGAATCATCTTCTGGGACAGCTTCTGAGGAGCTGATTGAAAGCAAAGAAACGATCCATTTTTAAAGGACTTGCAGATCAGTAGCAGACTTTGAAGTGGGTGGGACTGAAATGAAATAGTGGAGATAAATCGCAAGTGAACTCAGCCCTGGCAAGAACAAGATCTTGAAGATGAGAAGCTGCACTATTAACAGCAGGTCAGAAGATGAAAAAAAAAAAAAAGCAGGTGAAGACTTTCACGTGTCCAGCCTGCAGACATGAAGCCTGCTAGCTCACTGTCTGGATGGTTTGCATTCTCCTGTTTTGCACAAGGCACACTTAGGAAAACACGAGAGCCTTCTAGGGCTCTCGTTTCTCAGGAGACACTGCTTTTCTTCCTCTCAGAATACTCTCCAAGTTCCTCACACCTTCTGGGCTCTGGGAAAATTTACCACCACATGGCTCTTATTCCAACCACCCTAATTTTAGGTGAGTGGTTGTCTTGGTAGGTTCTCCTCTTCAAGGTGTGGGGTAAAATGTGATCACCAGCCCTGTGGGGACCTGACGTCAGATTCACTGGACTTGTTGTGACCTCAGGGTGGTGCCGATCATGAGCTTCTCATCCTGAAACGCTGCTCACACTCACCTGTCTGACCTCTTGCATCTTCCTGACTTGCTATGTTTTTTTAACTAACTTAAGAGAAGTTTTAAATACCTTATATCCCTGATAGCTCAGTTGGTAAAGAATCCACCTACAGTGCAGGAGACCCCAGTTTGATTCCTGGGTTGGGAAGATCCTCTGAAGAAGGGATAGGATATCCACTCCAGTATTCTTGGGTTTCCCTTGTGGCTCAGCTGGTAAAGGATCCACCTGCAATGCGGGAGACCTGGGTTTGATCCCTGGACTGGGAAGATCCCCTGGAGAAGGGAAAGGCTACCCACTCCAGTATTCTGGCCTGGAGAATTCCATGGATTGTATAGTCTATGGGGTCACAAAGAGTCAGACATGACTGAGTGGCTCTCACTTTCAGCAGTATTCCTAATATTATTCATATTTTACAGTAGGGTTAGGAACTCCATCTGTCTTCACTTACCTACTTTACCAACTATGAATAAGGTAAAAATCTCTCACTATTTAAAGTAAAAATCTAAGAATCTCAACGATAAGGCAGCATCCTCACCTCTCAGCTTGTCTTCTTATTACCTGTGACATGAACACTAGTGTCTTTGTTCTCTTTGGTGCTTTGTATGGATTACCACTTCTGTACTTTATTCGCCGTGTTGCCAGTTTGATCTCCATTCCACTCAACCCAACTGACTGTGCATCAGGCAGCCTGCCCCTCCTCCTCCAGCAAAACTGTAAAAGGTGCCCTAATTCTTGGCCTGCTCAAGAGCTGTCCTCACTCCATGGGGCCCTCCCTCCCAGCTGGGAGCCCTATTGTACCCACAGCTCTGCGATCCTCTCACGGTGACACCATGGCTTCAGAGCACGGAACTCTTATCCAGTTTCCTCACCAGACTGCAACCTGCCTGAGGACAAGCATTGTAGCCTGGTTTATCTGTAGATTCTTGGCAGCATCCTCAGTTTGATATATAGCAGTTATCTTCTGTATCCATTGAACACATCTCTAGTATTAAATGGTCCTGCCTTTGACTTGAGATTACATCTTCTTTTCCCTTTTGTCTCATGAGGAGCCTGCATGTTTTCCTGAGGGCTCACAACAGAGCAGTTACACCCCATTCGTCTTTGATTTGTATCTCACGTTTGGAGATTACCACCCAGATTCTCGGTTCATGAATGTTCAGTGACTATAAAAAATAAAGTGTCTTCATTTTCAGATGGGGTCAACTAAAAAATTGGGCTTCCCTGGTGGCTCAGACAGTAAAGAATCTGCCTTCCACTGCAAGAGACCCAGGTTCAATCCCTGGGTTAGGAAGATCTCTTGAAGAAGGGAATGGCTACCCACTCCAGTATTCTTGTCTGGAGAACCTCATGGACAGAGGAGCCTAGTGGGCTACAGTCCATGGGGCTGCAAAGTCAGACACGACTGAGTGACTAACACTCTCACTTAACTAGAAAATTAGTCTTCAACTTGAAACTTCGATTATGTACATAAAATCTACATACCCTCTTAATTAAGCACTTTAGTCAACTGAAGTTAAATTTAATAATTTATTAGTATCTTTAAATTGCAGCAGGAAAAAGTAATTGTGTTAATAATTAGAAAGTTGAGCATGGACTTTTTTTCAACAGAGTTGCCTTCATACTATTATATTTCACTTCATTTTAGTAAAGCAGTGTTCATGCGAATAGGAAATGATGTATTTGGTTGAGGCCTGACTTATGATGCAAAAAAAAATGTGGAGTTTTTGTAAAGACACTGAAATCATAGTTTTATTGACAGCTTCAGAATAAGATGAGGGAACACTCTAAAAACATTGAGCATTTCCTGTTTGAGCTTTCCTGTCAGCTTATTTGAAATATACATGACGTCACCAGAATTCAAGAGACCCAATGAAGGATATGGGAAGGTGTGTTTCCTGTTGTAGGTGCTCTGCACATCAGCTGTGTGTCTGTCCTCCACACCCTGCCTGGCCTGCCTGCTACTTGCCATCCCCAAATCCAAGTGGCCACATCTCCCAAGTGAGTGCAGGGACAAGGTTGACCTTCAGGAGCTCACGCTTCCTCTGGCTCTCAGCCTGAGTTCTCATGGTAAAGGGCCGGGGGGCTCCTGACTTCTATATTCTCATCGTCTCTGCTGGAATAGCACAGGGAAAGTGACAGGGGCTGGGGTACCCAGGACCTAGGATTCTATGTATAATACATCACAGAGTTTGGTCTTGCCCAATTTGCATGGTCCAACATGTAGTTCTGCATAACTCAGAGCTGAAGGGTACTTGAACTGTATGGTGAGCTGCAGGTCACCGTGTATATCACTTAGGATTCATATCCAGGTGAGTCATTTGGAGGACACAGCAAAAACACAGGAGTAAGGGGATGTAAAAATAGGCCCAAGGGGGACTTCCCTGATGACCTAATGGCTAAGAATCTGATCCCAATGCAGGGGGACTGGGTTCGATCCCTGATTAGGGAACTAGATTCCACATGCTGCAATTAAGACCCAGCACAGCCAAACAAATAAATATTTCACAAGAGAAAATAGACCCAAGGTGAACCTAAAGATCAACTAGCACTATGCCTTGGTAGAGCGGCAAATAGAGCTTTTGTCATGTGACAGGAGAATCACATGTCTGTAACTGGATCCATTCCTCTGAGCAGGAGGAGAAAGAAGGGCATCTGGAGGGCCGGTAAGAGTCCAGGGAAAAGCAGAGGGAGGCAAGGGCACCAGGGAAGCTGTGAGCATTTCCATCCTGACATGGGAAGCCTCCACTCTCTGCCCTGTTAGGAAGACAAGTTCTGGGCAAACATCTACCCTCCTCATTTCAGGATCTTCCTCAGGGAGACCACCGTACACCAACCATCTACACAAATCAGGACTCCGGCTGAATTTTTGCATGTTGAATCTGAAATGTAGAAACAGTCCTTTCACACTTCACTGACCATTTGAAAGATATTGATCAGAATGTCCCATTTAAAAAAAAAAAATGGAAGGGTTTTCAATTAGTTTTCCAATCACCGTATTATTAACATGACAGTGGTAGTTGCTCAGTGGCGTCCAACTCTTTGCGACCCCATGGACTGTAGCCCACCAGGCTCCTCTGTCCATGGAATTCTCCAGGCAAGAATGCTGGAGTGGATAGCCGTGCCCCTCTCCAGGGGATCTTCCCAACCTAGGGATTGAAACCCAGGTCTCCTGCATTACGAGCAGATTCTTTACTGTCTGAGCCACCAGGGAAGCCCATATGATTAACATGGTCTTCATGAAATCAGTCTCCTTTAGGCTGCAAAGATGTCAGTTTGATTACTTTAAAAACAATTAAGATGAGTTGCAATTTTTATCAGTCTTGGAGCCATATATGGATTGATGAATGTTCTTAAGTCATCATACTTTAAAATGCAACCAAACAGGTAATTATCATATACCATTAGATATAATTATACATGCTAATCTCCATAAAATCCTCCAAGTTAATATCACATATTAGCAGTTAATCATATAGTTTAAATGGGTCCATGATGCATTTTTATGAACTGTCTCATCTGCATCAGCAAAGAATTCACAGAGCAAGGGAGAAAGGGCGGTGTTGGATGCCCCAGGGAGAGGCTGGAATTTGAAATGTGCTCTCCTCCTACAAGAAAGCAGGGGTCCCAGGACCACCAGCTCAGAGGACTATCTCACAGCCCCCTTTCGGTGTTTCTTATCCTCTTCCTCCTCCTCCCCACCCCTGAACAGCCAACAGCAAAGACATGAGGAAGTGTTCCTCAGATGGTTTCCTTTCACTTAAGAGCCCTGGTCATGCACCAGTTACCAGCCCCATGACATAACCTTTTCTTGGTTCCTAAGAATCATAAATCAGTCCATCCGCTAGTTCCCTGGAAGGAGGCTCCTCTCTTTGCTTTAGCACTTCTTGTCTTGCATCTCCTCCATTGAACTGTGATGTCCTTAAATGTCTCTTCACTGCCTCTTTCTGTCCTTGTGCTTCCTGGTACTTCTCAGAATGCTTGCCTCTCAGTGGGTAGAGGTGGCCATCTCTGGCCAATGTGCTGGGAATGAAGTCACCTATAGCCTGCAGTCCAGAAGGGTGGCTTTGCTCTGGTCATGCATTTTCTTAGCCAGCCAGGCCACCCTGCTTTCAGGGACTTGTGGTCCAGGAGGTGGAGCCACAGGACGTGGGAGCTTCCATCAGACCTGTTTCTCAAGTCATGATACTATCCATCTGAGGTGGGCAAGAGAGAAGCCTGGACTGTCAAGCCTCTCCACTTTGGGGTTCAGCCCAGATTGTCAAGCCTCTCCATGTCAGGGTTCATTCCACAGCACAGAGTGATCTCTGCCATCAGGACACAGCATGCTGTCTCATGACTCTGGTCTTTTATCTACCAAACTGACACAGAACCACATTTCATGAAGAAGCAGCACTGTAAAGACTCATCCATGAGCCCGGTAGCTTTGTGCGCGAGTTCTTCATCTGGAATTCTTTGCCTTCCTTCTTTGTTGGCATCCTCAAGTACGGAGCGAATGCAAGCATCGGGGTAGACTGTCCTGAAAATCTGACAGTGAGAGGTGGCCTCCAGCAGCTCTGGACCTCTCCTGTCTTGCTCCTGCTGGTGAACCTCAGATAGTTTAGTGAATTATCTTCAGGGGACTCCCAGGGACACAGCAATCAGGAAAGTGTTGTAAAGATGAAATGATGGGTGTGACCACACAGGCCTGGGATGTGTGAGTGACATTAGCTACAGTGATTTGGCAGCGGGTGAAATGGGTGGATGTGAGACCCTGGGATGGCGGGGAGGTGGGATTGGATACAGCCCCTGGGACCCTTGGGGGGGGGTGTCCTGAGTAGGCGATGCTCCAAGGGGCTGCTCACATGACCCTGAGAACTTCTCCCATGTTTGGAGGTGTCATGTCTCTGAGTCCCTCTAGAGGGAAGGGCATCTGATGCAAAGAACTGACTCATTGGAAAAGACCCTGATGCTGGGAAAGACTGAAGGCAGGAGGAGAAGGGGATGACAGAGGATGAGATGGTTGGATGGCATCACTGACTCAATGGATATGAGTTTGAGCAAGCTCTGGGAGTTGGTGATGGACAGGGAGACCTGGCATGCTGCAGTCCATGGGGTTGCAAAGAGTCAGACACGACTGAGCGACTGAACTGAACTGAAGGGGAAGGCCACTGACAGCAAGGAACAGATTAATTATCTTGTCTGTAATTTGCCACAGGCGCTAGGAGAGTCTGACTAAAGAAATCTCTAAGTTTTCTTTAGGCAGTGAAAATAGAATGAGTTCATAAACAATCTTTTTTTTGATCCCCAGGTGATCTTCCAGCCTAGCTTGATTTAATCTGCCTGCTCGTCTCATTCAGGAGGCTGAGCAGGTAGAGCAGGCAGCTCCAGCTCTCTGTCTGCTTCTGAACTGTATGATGTCTGGCTCTGCACAGGGTGAGACTGCAGGCTCTCTGGGCGTGCTGAGAAAAATAGTAGGAAACTGCCTGCAGGGAAGAGGGGACTGAGCAAAGTGACACATGACCTCACGGAGGGCAGTTAACCAAGTGTCCCTGGCGAGGAAATGTTTGACTTTACTCAGAAACCAGATTTTAGTGTTTCAAGTTAATAAAGAGAGTGGGGCTAGGACTTGTAGCTAAAATAAAGTCCAAGTTTTTAATGAAAACTTTTTTTTTTTCTCCTGAAGCTAGAAGAGTGGTAAGGTGTGACAGTGACCTGACTAATCTCAGGTTAAGTAGATGAGTTAGAAGTCAGAGAGCATGTCAAAGAGGCGTGGCTGTGAAGAGAGACGGAAGTCAGAGATGTCATTTGAAATGAGCTTGTCTTTACAGAACAATTTAAAGCAGCCTATTTCTTAGATTGCAAAAGCTACTGAGGGACGTCCCTGGTGGTCTGGAGGCAAAAGATTCTGCCTGCCAATGCAGGGGACACAGTTTCAATCCCTGATCTGGGAAGATCCCACATGCCTTGGAGCAACTAAGCTTGTGCACCACAACTATTGCGTCTGTACTCTACTGAGCCACAACTGCTGAGCCCCTGTGCCGAAACTACTGAAGCCCGTGAGCCTTAGAGCTTGTGCTCCAGAACAAGAGAAGCCAACGCAATGAGAAGCCCACACACTGCAGTTAGAGAGTAGCCTTTGCTCGCTGCAATTAGAGAAAGCCCGTGTGCAGCAACAAAGACCCAGCATGCCAACATAAATAAAGAAACAAATATTTTTAAAAAGCCACTGAGCTCAGTGGTGACATTGTGTTTCCATCACTGATTTTCAGGAAGCAGAGACACGAGGGCAAAGCAGAACCAGGGTGGAAGCCAGCCTTTCTCTCTCTTCTGTTATGTGCCTGGGACTTGAACTTATCTAGACTCAGGTCTTTCTATTCTAGATGATTCTAGGGGGCTTTCATGTCTATTAATCTCACTCATTTATTGTTATTATTGGTGAAAGATAGAATGGGCTTCTTCTTCCATCTGGAATGCACACTAGCTGGAAACCCAGTTCTTAGGAATTGCTCTCTGTTATTGTACTCCAAAGATTCAAAAATAATGAGCTGTGATCATCTGTCTCTTGGAGTTCTCAGCCTTCACTTCAGACTCACCTCATTCAGCCCAGTTCTGCAGAAATCCCGTTTAGAGTATTCCTTATTTAGGAATGTCTCAGGGAGCACGAACCTGCCTTGCCCTCCCTGGAAATAGCTTTATGAGGGCCAAGGCTTTTTCAGAAGCTGAAATATTTATGACTTTCTTTTTTTTTTTTTTCTGAATATGCCTCATCTGTAAAATTAGTCACACATCTTAGTGTCTGTGCTGTTATTTCTAAGGAAGCCATGGTCACGCGGGGTCTGCTGTGCAGATACAGCCAAATGTGTTGTGATAGGCGTCCTGGGTTTTGTCACGTCCTGTTGCCAAGTTTTGACCAGAGAATTCTGATGGGATGAGAATTTGACCAGAGAACTCTGATGGGTGTACAGAGAAGCAGCAACATTTCCAAGGGACTTCAAGGATCTGGAGGTCTGTTAGAAATCTCATTCTACTAAAAATAGAGCTGGTTTCCTTTCATGGCCGTCCTGGCACTGGAGGTAGAGAGAACAGTAAGACTCAACCCTGTCCTGTGGATTCTCTGCCTGTGCTCTCATAAAGCAGAGTCATGTCCCTCTTCCCCAGGGGCCCCGAGATCCTTGGGGGGAAGCTCTGTCCAGGAGAGAAGTGACTGGAGGGTCCCCAGGAGTGAGGCCGTCAGGGTCAGACAGGCCCAGCCCTTTCTCTGCTGCTCTTCCCCCCACTGCTGTTGACTTCAGGAAGGTTCCATCACTTCCACGAGTCTCAGGGTCCTGTAAAATTAAGTGTGAGAATAAAAGAACTGATGGCATCCTCTTGCTGCCTACCTGCATCTTCCTTCCTCTGACTAAATCAAGCTCATCTTCCACCCTGCCGCCCCCGCTCTCCTGGGACAATGCTTACGGGGCACCCCCCCTCAGACCTTACCCTCCCCTACCCTGTTCTCTCAAGGATCCGTGGCTCCAAGGACTCTTCTCCCCTGAAATGCCAGCCTCAGCCACCAGCAGATCCTTCTCACGGCCAGGAACCACAACTTAGCGTTTTTCAAATAAAACCAAAGCCACCAACCCCCTCTCGCCCAGGCCCCACCCCCTTCCTCCACTCCCTTCTAAGAAAACCTCCTTGAAACTTTGTCCACACCCATTTCTTCCATTTGCTCACTCTCTCCTTTTGCCCCGGGGCCTGTGATTGTTCTGTGATTATATCTGGTCCTGTGATGTTTCGTTCCCTAAGTTCTCCTCACAGCATCTTCACCTGTTAGGTCTGTTCCAGGGCCTCTGCTCCTGGACACAGCCCCCGTTCTGGAATCTCGCTAGAGCATCCCACTCAGCGGCCCCGTCATCTTTCTCCAGTATTGGACCATCAATCTATTCTTTGTATGTATGAGTCCACTTCTTTCTTCTTTTAAAGCTACCACCTGTAAGTTACATTATCCTTTTAATCTTGGGTTTAATAACCCAAGGTTTTTTTTTTTTTAGGGTTTTTTTTCTTTTCCTTTGTGCCTAATAAAATCACTTTACAGCTGTTTAATTTGTCTCTGTTGGGAGATGAGGCAGAAGTCTGCACCCTTTCCCATCCTCTGGAGGCTCCTGTCACTCACCCCGAATCGGCTCTTCCCAAATTCACCGAGTTTCCATATTTGCCACATCAAATGGACATCTCTCCTTTTACCAGCTGCTAGAGCATAGCCGCTCCCTTCTCCTTGAAACACGTTCCTGTAGAGATCACTTGGCAACAACTGTCTGGTCATCACCACCCTAGTCACCGTGGCTACCCGTCCCGCTCACAAAACCCAGATACTCTTGTATGAGGCAGCATCCAGCCTGGAGCCCCTTGGATTTTAACATCCACGTCACTATAACAGAACCACCTTCTCCTCCGCTCCTGCCCGCAGTCCCCATCTCGGTCTGGTGGTGATTTTCAGCTGGAAAGCATTCTGATACCCTCGCTGGAGTGGAACCAGCAGCCACGCCCCACAGTCACTGGCCCCGAACTGAGCATCAGCACCAAATCTAAAAACCATATTCTTGGGAGATTACTGTTGTTTTTGGCATTGCTGTCAGAAACCAATGATAGCTTGGCATGTATTTTTAGCAAAACCTGCTTTTTTTTTTTTTACAAACTCCAATAAATAGTTTTATGTGCCCTAATAAACTGCTGTAGCGATGTATCAGGGATCAACATTACAACTTCTCCTGGAAAGTCAGGACAGCAGTCAGCCTGAGACAATGCCTGCCATTCACAGGGCTTCCCTTCGGACCTGGAGGATGTTACCGTTGGCAGCTGGTCATCAGGACACCATGCTGCTCACGTATAAGAAACATGAGCCCTGATTCCCCCAACCTAACAGCTGACCCTGTCCTACGTGGACAGTGTTCTCTGGGGAGAAGACTGGAAACCTAGAACATGAGTACTTTGGCTTTTTCTTTGTCACCTCACACATCTTTCCCAAAGTTGTCTTGCCACAAACGTAGCATCAACAAAAATAAGTCTGTTTTTGTTCTTCTAAAAAACAGACTGTTTCCTAAAATGTTCTCTTAGGTCCATGTTACCCTGTGGCTAAAGTAAATGTAGTGGACACTCTGTTTATAGACCCTGGTGCTTTAAATATGTCCCCCTACCCATTCTCCCTCATTCTGGATTTTATCTCATTTTGGAATTTTTAAAGCTTCTGACTTGTCTCATCACTTTGCCAACGATTGTCCAATTGTCCATACAGTCAAAGCTATGGGTTTTGTAGTAGTCATGTACCAATGTGAGAGTTGGTTCATAAAGAAGGCTGAGCTCTGAAGAAATGATCCTTCTGAACTATGGAACTGGAGAACTCTTGAGGGTCCCTCAGACTGCAAGGAGATCAAACCAGTCCATCTTAAAGGAAATCAGTCCTGAATATTCACTGGAGAAACTGGTGCTGAAGCTGAAGCTCCAGTACTTTGGACACCTGACGTGAAAAGCCTGCTGGAGGGCGTATGGGTGCCTTTCACTGCTCTTCTTCCCACACAGATGCCGGGGCACAGAGAATTCTCCTTCTCAAATGAGAGAGCGCTGTTGCTCTGCCTAGACGCGGGCCTCCAGGACCTGCTGGCAAGAGGTGCCAAGGCTGCCCTGTTCATTTCTGAAGGACCCCTGGATTAAAGTCAACCAGGAGCTGGACTTCTGAAAAAGCAGACTTAAAAAAAGGATACATCTTGACTTTTCCGTTAAAAAATATTTTGATAAGAAAGCCAAATGGGGTGGTAAAAAAGAACTATGTTCTTAATGACCTGGAGTTAGATGGAATAAAAAGGCCTTGCCTTGGACTCTCTGGGTGTGCCTTTCTGTGTGTATACATGTGTACACTTGAGTGTGTGTCTGTGTGTGTGTATGTGAATGTGTATACATGTGTACACTTGAATGTCATCTCCCCGGAGCCGCGTACCCTGCGTGCAGGTGGCCCCCAGCAGAGTGGACAGAGCAGGGCGGGTGGACTGCACTCCTACAAGGAGAGGGGGACAGGCTGGGGCACGAGCTCGCCCCATGCCCTGTGGTTAGAGGCACATGTCAGCATCATTGGCCGAGTACAATTAACCCCATTCTGTAAAAACCCTCAGCATCATTGCAAGTGAATCGTGCGGCTATGTATGTCTCTGTAAGTACACTGTTCTCTTGTTTAACGAGGGTTTGCCCCGGATCTATGGCAAATTATTCACACTCTGACATCTGAAACCAAGCATCTCCAGGTCCTACAGTGAAAACAGCTGTCCTGAGACGTCAGCAGAGCTGGGTTTGCAATGAGGGAATCTTGACAAGAAGATCACAGTCCCCACGGTGCTTCTCTCTGAAGACCCCATTCCTGAAGCCATGCATTTCAAGTCCTTGTCTAGTCTCACTCCCACACTTAACTTTATAATATTTACACAGGACGGGCCCACAGGAGGAATTCTGTGCTCGTTCTCTGCAGTGACATTGTATAACTTGAGCTAATCTACGTGGGGACTGGCCATCCATTTCATGTGGACAGTGAAGCGCCTGCTGCCAAAACTCCATGACTGCCATTTATTACCGACATAGAGAACATTGTCTTACACAATGATAAGAGAGCTTTCCAAGAAAAAAAAAAAAAGTTGGGGTTGATGAATTGCTTTCAAATATGTATCTGATTTAAAAAAAAGAAAATTAGAAAATCTCTCTGCACTGCCTATTTTGGAATGCAAGGGATTGTTTTTCTATATGTGGGTTATTTTCAAATATCTTTTGATATTGATCTCTAACATAATTCCACAGTGATAAAAGAACAGACTCTGTACGATTTCAATACTTTTAGACCATAAAATTTTTGCACCTGGTCTTATGTCCCTGGATATGTTCCAGGGTCTTCTAGTTTATAGTCTATGGGAACTTGAACAGCATTTGTATCCTACTGTTGTGTGAAAATTGCATAAGTCCTGATTATGTTGAATGGGTTCATAGTGCTTTTCAGGTTTACTATGTCCTTCTATGTCTCTGTATATTCATTCTATTAATTTTTGAGAGTTTGATATTGAAGCTCCAACTAAATTTTTAATTTATCTACTTAAAAATAATTGAAATACATAGTGGAACTATAGGTAACTCTGTTCTGTATTTTCCAAGTCTCCTATAAATGTGTTATCATGTTTTCATAATTTAAAAAAGAAAGAGGAATGGTTTTTCTTATATTTTTTAAACTTTTATTAAAGTAAGAGTAATTTGATGGTTCTATTAACTAAAAGTTCAATTCTTTAAAAGATGAGTACTGCTTTACTGGTGAAAGAAATATGCAGCTTTTTTGGGAAATGGGATTATTTGTTATATGAATTTTAGAAAGAAAAAAATGAAATATGGTATTTAGCACTATCTCATGCAAATATTATGTAAATGCCAGAAATCTTTATAACACTTTTTTATACTAAGGATGCTACTTCAGATGACATTCCTTGTGTTATAAAAACATTTTTGTACACACAGAAGATAGAATTCTGTAGTTTACTCATGTTTTATGCTAAATGTACACAAAGCATCCTACATTATAAAATTTGAAGTGGGAACAGAGTCTATCTTAATTCAGAACCATTTAATCCTTTGTGCAAATTTAAGAATAACTCAGAAGGAAAATCAAAAAATTATTTCATTTGACAAAAATGAAAAACAGGACAATGTAAAATTATAGTGTCATTTGACAATAAAAATAAGATTTTATACACTGGGGAATTTGTGTACAATTTTTTTTGAAGGAAATTGGAATATGTCTATATTATATCTTATAAATACAAAAGTGGCACCAACTCAATATGTTGACTAAGAAGGAAAAGTGAACTCATTGTATTGATATTTTTGCATTCTTACTGACTTTTTAAATGCACGTGGAAATACTTCTAATCCCTGGATTAATTTCTGAAACTTGATCACCGATGTTTCACTTTGTTGTTAAAAAGTATTTGTACAGGCAGCTATCCTTGTGTTAATGTTCCCGTCTTGGCAACAAATAGAGTCAAATAACTCCAGAGCAGGGTTTCAGCAAAGTCAGGAAGAAGATTGTATTTTCTCTGAGTGTTCTTGCAACTATTTCCCTTACACTATCCATCATTTCTAATCAAACTCTCACTGCACATGTGCATGTCATTCAAATACCAAACTGTTTCAACTTTCCGTAGCTCATTTCTACCAAGTTTTCTTTCTGACGTTTACCATGGATTATATATCTACATATCTACGTCTATATCTTTAGCTATACCCATATCTATCTATATACACCTATATATTTTTTTATACCTACATCCATATTTAAAGAAATATTCATTGTAGGATAATTTATAGTGACAAAAATTAAACAGTGTATATTTTTTAAAACAGTGGGTTTACTGAGGAATTTAGAGTGCAATAGTGATCAAACAATGGTATATTATATAGCCATTGTTTTAAACCAAATTAACAGGGAAATTGGCAATATACCATTAAGTAAAAAAAAGTAGAAAACCAAACTGTGACTTCGTACAGATAGAATTTTTTAAAAAATATATCCATGTATATATCTATGTATTTTTAGAAATACATATAAAAATTTAAAGAACTATATCTAAACATGAACAGTAGTTCTAGTAGAAAAAAATTATGCATAAGTGTTTTCATTTTTGTACCATTTTCTTTCTTTTCACATTTTTCTGTAGTAAATCACTTCTTCTTGCAATCAGAATAATATTAGAATATTATCTTAAGTGACAGTAAAACTCAAACAGTAATGGGGAAGTTGGGCTTTAATTGCACCTTGCTGTGTCAGGGCCTCATGGATGTAGTTCTGTTTGGGATCCTGTGTCCTGGATGGCAGCATTTCAACTTCTTTAACAATGGCCCATGTCAGAACTGAGATTTCCCAATATGGTTGTGTAGAAAGTGGCATCAAATGAATTGACCCCCAGAGGGCCAGTCTGTAGTTGGTTCTGTTCATGGTTGTCTTTGCTCTCCCATATATGTTTATGCTCCTCAAACATATAGTCTAAACATTCATTTGCCAGTGATAAAGCATAATTTACTCCACAGTTCACTGAAGAACTCCAGGTCAAGTACCTTTACTTTGCCCTTTAAATGGCAGAAACTAAAGAAATTCAATACTCTTTTGTGCTAATGTAACTCAAGTTTTGTTCCCACCCTCCCCCCCAATATTTCAAGCTTCCTTAAATCTTGACTGTCCTGTCTGTTTCTGTACAAATCCATGAAGATTCAGTAGAGACTAAGTGTACATAATCCTCATGACACATAAATACATAGGCACACTCTATATGTCAGGTGGGAACATGTGTCTTTTGAAATCCTGTACATCTGCCAAGACACTTAGCAGATTATGTTAGGCTCAAAAGCTTAGAAGCTGTCCTATAGAGCTGCATCTCCTCCCTCACCAGGTGGCCCTGTGGAGTGCTGCCTAAGCCAGCATCTGAGTGGAGGGAGGAAAGCCTTCATAACCAGAAATCTTAACCTTCTGATATGTTTATGGGTTAGTCTTGTTTACCCCGAGCCCCAGCAAAGTGAGGACACGGTTCAGGCACAGGGGCAGCCTTGTGGGTTCTCAGGCCTGGATAGGAGAGCATCTGGCCATGAGCATGGCAGACCCATGACCGCATCCAGTGAGGATTTTATTTACTCCAGCTTAGATCTAAGTTTGACAAGATGTCATGAGTGATGTGCTTTAATTCTCAGGCAAACTGAAACAGTCAAAGGACAGTCTCTCCTCCCTTGGACTGGCACCCTAGCCAGACCCTTCACCACAGGACATTCATTACGACAGGAAGTGGGGTCCATTCCACTGGTTCCCTCAAAATAGTACCATTTTAATTTGGCTTTCGTTCTTTGGATCTGGTGCATATGAGTCTACTGGGAGTGTTGTATTAGAACCAGATGGGTTTTTCAGCTCAACTCTCCTCCCTTTCCTGTTATTCTGAGAAAACAATCCCAGATCACGGGCGTGCCCAAGAGGAGACCATTTCGGTGCTCAGAGTGGACTGCACTGTCCGATTCTAATCTTGTGTAGAAAATCCACGATCTTCAAGAATGTTTTTCTGAAGAACTCACAACCAGTTTTAAGTATTGCTACCTAAAGACATTCAGTAGCTTCTTCCATTTTTTTTCTTTGAATTCGTGTTGAATTTTCCTGACTTTCTAAAAAACTCCAGTGTTATCTTCTGGACTTGTTGAGCAAATCATTTCTCAAGAAAGATGTAAGAAGCTTTACCAAGCTAAATAACTTTTTCAAGTTATTGGTTAATGAAAATATGAGCATTTCTTTAATAATTACATTTAAAGAATTTTTGCAATTTGAGTCATTTGTATCTTGTTTCTGAGATTTCAGTCAATGCTTAAAATCCAACATTCTTTTCCGATTCCACTTCAATAATATTTTAATGATTCAAATATTTTACTATACACTTTTGATTAAAAAGGAAGCAACTTATAATACAGTATTGACATTCTTCACAATGATGGTCTTCATTCCTATGCATATATAGATTTATCTTTTTCCTAAGTAATTAACATATTAATGATATATTTTATATATACAAATAAACTAGTGTATATATAAAAATAAACTAGTTTTTTAATTAATGTGTCTTTGTTTTTACTTTTTTCTTGTTCTTGCTCTCTTTTAACCACTAAATAAATGAATTATGATATATCACCTCTGTATGTTGATGGGAATTAAAGAGAATTACATAGCATCCAAGACACTATACTGCCATCTCCTCATCAGTCACACAAGTTCACATGGCTAGGGGTTTGCAGAATGGTTGTAAATTCCCAATTATACCGTAAGAATTTCCAAACCAAATTACACTATAAGCTTGTGACAATATTAACCATGGCCTCACAGCTGAACCTGGGTTGGGAGCTTGGAATTTTGCAAATAAAAGCATTTCTCTCATACGTTATCTGAGTTTATATGCTATATGTACTGTAGTCAGTATCTACAGTGAATGAAGATATTGGGTGAATTCATTGAGTGAATGAAGTTATCAGTTTAGTCACTCAGACTCGAAAGTCTTTTTGTGATTTTTAAGGACTGGGGCTATAGAATGGTGCTGCTCTGCTTCCCGGAGGGAAATGGTGTAATCACATCCCACAGGCACAAAGCAGATGCTGATCAACCCTTCACAGTGATCCTTGGTTTGGCCTCTCCCAAGTGGGTGACCCAGGAATGAAGAAAGTGGGCTCCAACTCTGAACCCTTTGTTCTTTCAGAGATGAGACTTTGCCTCCTAATGGCACAATCTTGAAGGTTTACATGCAAACACCCATGCTCATGTACCAAGTAATCGCTTTATGAGCACAAACTTTAGTCTCTGGATAATTTAGGAAGTCGACTGGACATAGACATTTCAAGTTGTCTCATCTCATCATTTCATGAACAGGCTAGAACTTTCAAACTGCTGCCTTAAGCCACAATCAATAGATGACACTCATACTGACCTCCTTAAAAAAAACAAAAAAGTGAAATAGGGTGTTTACCTCAGCTTAGCAAAGAAAAAGTGTGTTTTATTACTTTCGGACCACATCCTTTGGCAAAAAAAGCTACACCACATTATACTGTTTACAAACAGACTAAAATGCTAGTGAGGCCAACTACCATACAGAGTAATCCCTAATAAGACTCACTGATTTCTCTCCTAATAGATCTTTATTTCTCAGTCCAATATTTCTGAAAAGAAGTCATAATTCTACCATCAGAGCCCCTTATTAGCAGACTCTCTTCTCCCCAGCGATGGAAGATGGATTCTCTGTGGCTGCCTTTTTGGTCTAACGTGTGTGTGTATCTGCTTCTCAGGTGGCTCAGTGGTAAAGGATCTGCCTGTAGATACAGATGTGGTTTCAATCCCTGGGTCAGGAAGATCCCCTGGAAGAGGAAATGGCAACACACTCCAGCATTCTTGCCTGAAAAATCCCAAGGACAGAAGAGCCTTGCGGGCTACAGTCCATAATGTCACAAAGAGTTGGACAGGACTCAGTGACTGAGCATGTATGCAAGTGTGTACAACTGTGTCCTTTTAATAAAATGCTACTTTGAGGGGACAACCCAGGGGTGAGCATGACTTCGGGCCCAAATTGATGGCATATGTGAATCTTGAGAAAAACAGGATTGAATTCCTCGCTAGTTTTTCTTGCCAAATTTCTGATAGGATTTTGAGCAAAGAAAAAGCTCTAAAACTGTATTAGCTTCTGGCATCTGGGTATCTCACCGAACAAAAGGGCATGTGTTCATGGCATGTCTCTTTACAAAAATTTCCCCCTGGTGATCTTTCCTGGTTGCAATCCATCTCAATGTACACTTGTCTGACTGCTGTCCATATTTACTTTAAAAATAGAGCTGTAGTTTAGTACTTTTATAATTTTTTTAAATGTAATGGAAAGAATAGAATTTCCTCTTTCATGATGGCACCATAGGACTCTAACTCTAGAAAGCTGCAAAAATAAACTTTAAAGCTTTTCTATTGTGACCACATGCAGGTCCCTGTCTCCACCGCACCCCCACCCCAGCCCTCCACGCCATGTGCACCCTTAGTGTCAGAGGCTCAGCGTGTAATCAGGGATGAAAACTCATCTCTGCTAAGTCAGAGGAAACCAAAAAGGTCTGATTTCAATGGCAAGTTTTCAGTATTTGCTTTTTAGAAGATTATGATTTCATTTAACCAAACACCCATGAGCAGATGTGATCTGGCCATGCCCTCAAGAGCTATCATGATGCTGAGAGGACCAAACAAAGATGGAAAGAGTAGACTGTGAGATCTCCTCATAGATTTCAGAGGCAAAGAGAGGGGACTTCTGAGCGGCTCTCAGAAGATTCTCAACTGTTAGCTATCCAGACAGTGAAATATCCCGAAGTGGTCGGGAATTTGTTTAGCAAACTGTGGGCTCAATTTCCAGTTTAAAACTAGATTATAATAGATTCTTTTTTCACAGTTAACACCTCTAAGATGTAAAAAAAAAAAGATCATGCTTAATCAGTAATAGTTTTAAGTTTCAGACCACATCCCCCATGTTGTTTCAGCCACACAATAATTGGTCTTTTTTTGAAAACAATTTTTGGTTTAACTACAGCCCAAGAAGGTGGGCTTCCCAGGTGGCTCAGTGGTAAATAATCCACCTGCCAATACAGGAGACACTGGTTTGATTCCTGAGTTAAGAAGACCCTCTGGAGAAGGAAATGGCGACCCACTCCAGTATTCTGGCCTGGGAAATCCCATGGACAGAGGAGCCTAGTGGGCTACAGTCCATGGGGTTGCAAAAGACCTGGACATGACTTAGCAACTGAGCATGCACACAAGCATAGCCCAAGAAGATACCTTTATTTACTTTCTTATTTCATTCATCCTGGTGCTCCCAAGTGTATTTTCCAAACAGGACTTTGGCCTTTCTTTTCCTGATTTTGCCTTTGAGATGAAGCATTCATTAACAAGCCAATGGCACAAACATTGATTTCTGTTAAGAGATTGCATCCTTATTGATTATCCTGCTGTCTCTTGCAACATCAGTGTGAACTACTTGATCAAATAAACCTTGCTTCTATTTGGATGGTCCAAGGCATTAAGTATAAATAGCCTCTGAATTCCTCAAGCAGGGAAGATAAAGCTTTCTCTTACTGAAAGGGCACCCCTAGCATTAGTATTTTGATGAAATGAAAAAAAGTTGCCTGGAGGTGAGCTCCAGGGATAAGCAGAAAGACAACTGACTTCAATCTAATTTGAGAAGTATTTTGAGGCATAACTTTTATTTGGTTGGGAAACCGCCAAGGACCTGGGTGCTTGCGGTCCTAAGTCTGTCAGTCCCTTCCTTTGACTGAGGACATGGCGGACTGCTGCATTTCTCCAGCTCCTGTGGTCGTCTGTCCTTCTGGTGGGTTTTGCTTTAGCTACTTCTTGTTTTGCCTGCGATGTCATGCTCACCCTCACAGGGGGCCACAGCTCCAGCAGTAGAGGGATAGGGTGTTTCCCCAGTGCTTTTCACTCATTCATTCATTCATTCATTCATTTGTCTACTGCACAGCACGCTCAGCCAGGCATCAGGCACATACTGCAAAGGCACCAAGGGCAAATAGGTTCCTTCCTGCGTAGAACTCACTGTCCAAGAGGAAGTGAGGTGCCACCAGAGAGGCAACCACTGCTCTGAGAGTGCCAGGGCGAGGCAGACAGGCCTCGGCGGGTGATAACCACAGATAATGTGAGGAAGGGGTCCAGGGTTCGAAACCACTGCCTCTCAACCCTTGCTGTGCACAGAGATCCCCGTGGGTTCTGGTTGGAATGCAGATTCTGACTCAGACAGTCTGGGGTAGGGCTCTAACAAGCTCCCAGACCACACTCGCAGGAACCAGGTCCCACAGCTTGTCAGCAGGAGCCCTCACGTGGGCTGAAGAGCCCAGAGAAGACAGCATGAGAGTGTGATGTCTAGGCTGACATTGTTGGGGGAAATGGGACTCGGGTGGGGATTGCTCATGTGCAGGATGGTGGATGGAGAAGTCTTGGGGCAGAAAGTGACATGTACACAGAGGCAAAAAGACAGGAGAAAAGATCCACGTTAGTGTCCATAGAGTAAGTTTCCTAGACTTGGGTGTGAAGCCATCCCAGGCCCCGGAGTCTTCTGTGAACCTCAAAAGAGAGACTGAGATGGAGCTTGTTTTCTTTGGTTTTCTGCAATTCAACCCCAGTTTCTTCCTAATGGTGAATTCTCTTCTTCAGTAAGCTTGGGCAAAAGGATATTTTATGAAATTAGCATCAGGAAGCCAAGGCTAAGTTGCCCAGCAGCTTTTTCCTTCCCATGGAGGGAAAATTAGGCTCTTTCTACATGTCTTTCTTTCCCGTGAGGCTCCTTTATTCTTTACACAAAACACTCACAACACTTCACTTCTGATGTTTCTGGTCATCAAAGGTGTGTGTGAAGGCTTCCCTCCACACCAGCTGGGTGTCCCACAACCTACCCAGTCCGATACTGTTGATCTGGAGATAGTGTCAGGTCTCCAGGTTAGGGCTCAGCCCCACAGGAAACCCATCCCCACCACACACACACACACACACACACATTCTTCAGATGTTAGTCACAAGGCCAAGTTGTCCTTCTGACCAACTGGCTATAGATCGGAGGTGCCAACGGCAGCCTCCCCCGGATGTGATTAATCTGCAGGAGCAGCTCAGGGGACTCAGGGAAATACCCGTGTTCACTAGTTCATGAAAGAACATGGACGAAGATTCGGATGAACACCCAGATGAAAGAGGTGCATGGGGAGGGTGCAGGACAGGGCCCTGCTTTTGGGGGAGCCACCCTCCCAGCACCTCCACATGCTCATCCACCCCAGACACTCTCGAAACTTGTACTCACGGGATTTTATGGAGGTTTCGTGATGTAGGCATGATCTACCTTTAACTCCATTTTTTAACCCTTGTCCTTTCTCGAGAGAATGGAGGTGGGGCTGAAACTTTCAAGCTTCTAATCACAGTTGGGTCTTCCTGGGGACCAGCCTTCATCCAGAAGCCCACCCAGAGTCACCTCATTAGAAGAAAAGACACCCCATCACCCAGGGATTCCAAGGGTTTCACGAATCCTGTGTCAGGAACTGGCGAGGGTGGGGGAAGAGGCAGAGACCAGTAACTATTTTCCATGATCTCACAGTTATATTCCAGGAGTCAGGGAGCTGGGGTCAGGGGTTCCTAGTGGGATGACATGCAGAGGGCGGCGGGCTTATGACTGTCCTGCTTTGAGTTCATATCATCGCCTCGGGCTTCACTCCGGCCCTTCCTTCCTTGACCAGGAGCATCAGCCCCAGCAGTGCAAGCTTACTGTGATTGAACTCAGCTCATTTCATTCTTAATGTATCACCCTTTGGATTTTGTTAAATGAATTTCCAGTTGACAGTAGTCTGGCCGGCACCATCAGCACTTTATTTTATTTGTGAACCTAAATTGCCAGTAAGCATATTGCTGTCCGTTTATTATTAATCATGGGCTTGTTTCATTCCCTGAATATACCGTTGAGCTCCTAGTAAGCTAGAATCACATTTTAAATCTTTTTAGTTCACTTGTTGGACACAAATAACAAGGCTTAAGCAATTAATTGACCCACAGTGACAATGTGTATATTCCAGTTAGTAGAATCCATATAGAGAGCAGAAACTTAGCAAATAAATAATATAGCACAGTTGCTATAACATCCACAAGGAGAAGAGCTCGAGGCAAATAGAATGAAAATGTTTTAGGCTTTTAAAAATTCCATTCCTACCGCACGGCCAAAATGTAATAGGAATGAAATAGCTGAGGTGAGTTTTCATTTTTCGTAGACATTTTATCCGTATCCTGATGCCTTTATTACCTCATGTCTGAGTATGTAACACTTTTAATTTTAGCGATGATGACAGGTTTTACAATGGCTGTGGGTTCCAGATTAAACACTGAAAATTCATTTGAGTTTTGCTATTGGAAGGCGTTCAACCAAATGAGGTTTACCTTTGAATGTGTGAGAGACGTAGGAGCAGCGATTTGTCATCATGGCTTCTCTTGGTTGTTATATTGCCCCACTTAAAGGTACACTGTAGATATCAAATTCAGAAGCAAACAGTGTGGAGTGCAGGGTGCTGTCAGTGAGGTGGGGGCGTGCTTTTTCTGGAATGGAGTTAGGAAGCTGTGAGCTGAGGGTAGTGCGCTGAGTGAAGAGGTGGTTGCAGCGAATAGCTGCGCTGGCATTTTCCTGAGACATTGTTTTTGGAGACACGTGAAAATCTAGTTTAATAATTTACTTGCCTTTGGGTGATGTCTGTGGCTTTTAAATACCCTTTATCACGTTAGATGGTTCAGCTTTGAAACAATTACCTTTTCACCAGCCTCTACTTAACAACACTTGATTAGGAATGTGAGTGCATTCCATCCTCACGTCAAAGTCGTCAAAGTCAGGAGAGGTTGTTTTCCTCTGTTCCATCGATGAGGACAGGGAGGTAAGGCGATTTGTAGAATTTACTCAAGATGGCAAACAGGTGCATGGATGCAACTGGATTCCAGGGCCATTGACACATTTTCTAGAAACCTGATGAACTTGCCCTTGTGCCTGACTCATCCCTGTGTTGGTGTGGACACAGAGAACCGAGGTCTCCCATCCTTCGAGGCTCAATGTGGAGCATCCTAGGGGCATCTGTGACTGTCTGGTGGGCTCAGCACTGCCTGCCCTTCCAGAGGGAGAGTGGAGGAGAAGCCACAGGGCACTGAACTGTGCTCTGGCCCCTGAGCCCTCCCACCAGACAGACCGTCCCCAGGGTGGACATCTCCCCACTCAGAGATGCAGTGTGATTGATTTCACAGCCGTTTGGACTGTCCTTCAACACATCCTGATGGAGACGGACCGACTCCTCAACAACCCAGGTTGTGCTCAAGCATAACCACCCGGGGAACATGCATCGATCGGCACTTCTGAGACCCACCCTTTTGTGGGGTCTGTTCCAAACAGTTGGGTGCAGACAGAGCTCACATCTTCTAGGAGCAGAGAATGAAGAGGGGCTGTGCGGCCCACTAGTGCAACGCTGGCACCCTGTTCCATCAGCTTCCAAACAGACACCATACTACAAACCAGGAAGTGTAACAGAACAGTCTCATGTTGGGTTAATTTTCAAGAATTAATAAAATAAAGAAAAGGAGCAATCAGTGAAAACCAGTAAAAACAACCCAAACTCACAAAGCTGCTGAAATGACGGCCACATAGAGCAGTTCCACGTCTTCAAAGAACATTAGCATTAATGCTCAATTAATTCTCATTGCATCCACACAAGGGAGGTTTTATAAAGATGCAAAGCAGAGACCTTGACTGACACGCCCAAGGCTGCCCAGGGCATCCTGGTCTGAGTCTCAGCCTCTCTAAATCTCAGGCATAGGTGTGCGTGACCCTCTGGAGAATGGGAGAAGACCAAAGTCCATAAAATGTGATTACAACATGATACCTGAGGTTTCAGATATTTGTCATAAACTTGGAAATAAAATACATCACTCATAAAGAGGGGTTATTGCAGTAAGCCTGACAGTGATCTTTTTGCCTTGGCTGATGCTATAAAGCGTGCCTTTGACACCTGGGGTTTTTAACAGCTTGTGAAATATAGTAACCTTCCTCCAGAGAAGGGACAGAGTGTGATTGTTTATACACATGGAAGTTTACGTCCTGAAGCAAGAAGGCAGCCCTCTTGCTAAGGGCTTTGGACTCAGGTGGGTCTCCTTGACAGCATCCAGGGCTTGCAGGCAATCTGTTAAGGGCGCTGAGGGTAGCGAGGGTGAGCAGTCTTTATCGATGGATTTGTGAGACAGAAAAGGGTGGCAGTTCTCTATTGGCATTTGCCAACCTCATAACCCAGAAAAAGCAGGGTATTATATGAGACCATGAAGGACAGAAGGAGATTGAAATGAGGCAGTGTGTTAGGAAGAAAATAGCAGAGGGGTCTTCAAGGGCCACTGGAAAGACCACCCATACACGTTCCGTGTTCCACAACCCCAGGCCATTGCAAGAGGGTGTAAGGGGCCAGTCACCTTCCTGTCCTTGGCAAGATCGGGAGCTCGAAAGCCTCAGGTTTCAGGATCTGAAATCTCCTGCTGTTGTGCTAGCCATGTCATTGCCGAGTTTCTAAACAAGAGGGTCCAACAAGACCACCTGAGTGGATACCCCTCCTCCCTCCTTTGCACCAAGATGGCTGGAGAGGGGTTGTCATGTTGAGGCAGTCATAAGGGTTCTGCCTCACCTGTCCTGCCCTGAACATCCCACCCTCTACACTGGTGCAGCCCCATATCCAAAGATGCTGCTGCTCCCGGGCCTGGGGGAGAAGGGCACAGTACTCTGGGCCCAAACTCTGCCTCCTTGGGCAGAAAACATGTTTCAGTTTTGTCCTTGCTCCTTCAGGCCAACGATAGATGTTTAGCTCTCAGATCAAGGGTCCAGTAGACTCAGTGTCTGCTGAGGATCTGCTTCTTGGTTCATAGACAGTATCTTCTCTCTGTGTCCTCACCTGGAGGAAGGGGCTGGAGCTCTCTGGGGCCTCCTTTACAAGGATGCTAATCCCATGCTGGGGGCTCCACCTCATCACCCCCCCTCCAAAGGCTCCCCACCTGACACCATCACATTGGGGGTTAGATTTCACCATGAACTTTTGGGGATGTGAACATTCATGAAAGCTATGACAAACCTAGACAACATTTTAAAAAGTAGAGACATCACTTTGCTGACAAAGATGTGTGTAGTCAGAGCTATGGTATTTCGAGTAGTCATGTACAGATGTGAGAGTTGGACCTAACGAAGGATGAGCACACAAGAATTGAGGCTTTCAAACTGTGGTGCTGGAGAAGACTCTTGAGAGTCCCTTGGACTGCAAGGAGATCCAACCAGTCCATTCTAAAGGAAACCAGTCCTGAATATTCATTGGAAGGACTGATGCTGAAGCTGAAGCTCCAATACTTTGGCCACCTGATGTGAAGAAATGACTCATTGGAAAAGACCCTGATTCTGGAAAAGATTGAAGGCAAGAAGAGAAGGGGGTGACAGAGGATGAGATGATTGGATGGCATCATCAACTTAATGGACATGAGTTTGAGCAAACTCTGGTAGATAGTGGAGGACAGGGAAGCCTGGTGACCTGTAGCCCTTAGAGTCATAAAGAGCCTGACATGACAAAGTGACTAAATGACACCATTCAGGAAACCCAGGGTTCCCGTGGGTCCTGTAGATGCCTTGGATAATAGCTAGGTCAGAAGTCATCATTCAGGCCCTTAACAGGTGTGGGTGGGCCACACCTGCTAGACTGAGTGAGGAGGTGGAAATGATTCTGAGAATTTCACAGGACAGGCTTAACAGAGCCTCAGAATGCGACAAAAATGTACATCAAAATCAAATGAGAGAGAGAGGAGAGCAGCATTTGTACACACATTTTAAAAACAAAATAAGTTTAATGCCTGGACATAACTTGGTTGAGACTTTAACTGGCAGCAAACTCCACTCTGCTCGTGATGATCAGGGTTCTGAAGGAAGGCATGTACCGTACTGGGAACAGCTAGGTCAGCAATCAAGAAGCCACTGAGTCAGGCCCTTCACTGGAAGCTGGGATGTTAAGCTGCTTGTGGTGGAGACAGTGAACGCAGGAAAGGCAACAGCCCAGGAGCTTAGAAGAGGAGATCAGGGGAGCCACATGGCCTCCCACCACCCCTGTCCAGAACCCAGCCAGGCCCCATCTCCAGCTCTGCCTCTGCACTTGAACTCTAGTCCTGCTGTCCAGGAGCTTGTGTTCTAACATTCCCTGCACATGTTGAATTGTGAAGTTGGAACACAAGGCATCCAGGGCAACAGGGTGAGACCCGGCTCTCAAACAAGGCATCAGTGATGCCTGAAGAAGCTAGGAAATGCGTCAAACATGAGCGGTTTTCCACAGGCTAAGCGGTTGAGGATGCACAGCGACTACAGTAAATCTGCGGCTTTGCCCTGATGTGGGGCAGGTGAAGTCTGACCTCTTGTTGCGACTGTAGATTTCCCCTGGCCATGTCCTCCATGAGGCCACCAGAGAGTTCTTTTAAAACCTGAGCCAGTGTAGGCCCCTTCCCAAGTACACTTCCCTCATGGTTTCACAAGCACGAAGAATAAAATCCAAACTCCTTCCCATGGCCCCAGGTGCCCAACAGAATCAGGCTCCCGCGTGCCTCTCTGATTTCTCCTCTTTTTCTGCTCTCATATTTTGAGAGGACATCAAGCTTATTCCCACCTCTGGAGCTCGGAGTATTTTTTCCTTTGCATTGGCTGATATTTCCCCATATTTTCTAGTGTCTGGTTTTGTTCCTAGTACTCAGAATTTGCTCTGTGAGAAGCGAGGGTGCTGAGTGCAAACACACTGGAAAGATGTTGGAATCAAAGGGCGAGAGGTCACAGGGACTTGAAGTTAGAGGTTGCCACAAAAGGAAGCTGTGAGCGAAACAAAGATCTCCCATCACCATGTCTACCTCCAGAGTCATCTCCATCTCCTCCCATCCTTGGTTAAGGATTCGGTGTGTGCCTGGTCCCCAGAGAGCTGCCTTTTGTGTTCCCCTGTGATGGTCAATTAACTTAATGATCCTTACTAAGACTCATGGGGTCACATCTGAGCTCAGACACATACACGGAAAGGGAACTTATTCCAGCTGTCGGGATCTTTCCTGTCCTTGGGGACACAGAGAGAACACAGCTCTCACCAGCCATGGAATCTGCCTGATCTTGAACTTCCAGCCTCCAGAACTGGGAGGAACCCGTGTCTGTTGTTTGAAGTACCAGTGGATGGTACTTTGTTACTGCAGCCCGAACATCCCAAGACACAGCTTTTATTTGTATCAAAATCCCTAAGCCTGGCTTCCACAACCAGCACTGTGGACGTGGCTGTGACAAGGACAGATGGACAGAGCTGCACAGACCTGCTGTGTGCCAGGCAGGAGGGGGCATCCAGAGCAGCTTGAGCAGCTTGTCTGGGAAGGTCCAGGGCTGGCTGGAGGCTTTCCATGGATGCTCTTGACATCACCCTGGGGCACTTTGGAACCCGCTGACAGCGTTGGTACTCCTTGAGGCTTCTAGCCCAGGCATCCAAACACAGCAGTGGGACAGCAGATGACAGAGGCAGAGGGGACAACATGGCTTTCTTGGAAGTCAGAGCCAAGTGTTAACTGAATGACTTTATAGAAGCCAAGGTGCTTTGAGCACTCATATATGTACAGTCATCTTCCTCTGATGATGTAGAATGTGGATGCCTCTATGGATGGATGTTGGTGGATGATGTAGAATGTTGTGACATGCCTCATGCGATTGGGGATGGGGAAATCTGTGGTCCGTGAAAGGTGCCAAGGGTTTGACCTATCGTGAAATGATTCATTTTTGTGTGTCCCCATGTTTTATAGAACAAATTCAGCCTACCTGGGTTGAGTGAGTGCAAAACAAAGCCACACAGTGGTTTCCTAAAAACTTTCCCCTCTAGAAATATGTCAGATTAGCTATGCATGATGACTTCTGTTAGTCACAGCTACTGACTTCTCTGGTGGACTCACTGTTAAATGCCTCCTACTTCACAGAAATTGGGTAGCTAGGGATTGTTTTCCTGTTCCTTTTTTCTCCAGGCTGTTTCTACTCCCATGGATATTTGCCGGTGGAGCCTTGCTGCCATGAAAAAAGCACTGCACGAGTGCAAGAAAGTATTTGTGCCATTTCTGAATTTAGCTAACTACAGGACAGTAAAGAAGCAATTTGACTCTTCTGACTCTAATTCCTTCAACTCTGAAATAGAAAGTGAAATAAGATTATTTCTAATTTCACTTGCAGCTTTGACATTCTGGTTTTTTAAAAACTCTGCCTGTATGTCTAGCACTTTACTATTTCAAAATGTCAATCATGATCATACTTTTCCTCTTTCCCAACTCATCCTCATTCACCTTAAGTCAGATGAGCGGAAACACCGGTGCATCCTCCTCCAGTAACTGAGAAGAGTTAACCAAATATGGGAGCCTTAGCCTATGCTTCTGGGGACACTCTCCCTCCTGTTCGATGTTCTATATTGTTTGTCTAACTGCGCTGGTGTAATAGACCTGTCATCCTAGAATCAATTTAAGCCTGGTGGGACCTACTTTATATTTCAGCCTCTTATCTTTTGTGGTGAACTAAGAGCACACTCGTCATGACACATTGGCTTCCAAGCCCTCCTGTCCCAAGAATGGAACAAGTCGGTTACAGCCATTTCCAAAGTAAGAGCTACTATGGATGGGGCCAGTTTTGCTACGCAAAAATGCTCACAGGCATGTTTTCACAACATTTGTTGCATGTTGTGAAATAAATAAACAGCAAATAATTATTTATTTTAATATAAGTTCAGGATATGAAGTACTTTGAAGGTGGCATAGATAACAGAACATTTCATACAGGGTGGCATGGAGCTTTGTCTTTCCCGGTGGCGCAGCGGAAAATAATCTGCCTACCAATTCAGGAGCGGCAGGTGATGTGGGTTCGATCCCTGGGTTGGGAAGCTCCCCTGGAGGAGGGCATAGTAACCCACTCCAGTACCCTCGCCTGGAGAATTCCATGGAGAGAGGAGCCTGACAGGCTACAGTCCATGGGGTCGCAAAGAGGTGGACATAACCGAGTGACTGAGCATGCGTGCAGCTCGGAGTTCTAATGTCACTATTATGAAAAGGATGCGCTTAATCAGCAATGAATCACTGTGGAGACATCCTTGGTGAAATATAAAGCTCTTTCTCATTCACCAGATGTCAGTGTTTTCATCCTTTAAGAGACTGCTCAATGCACAATGTGTTAGGCACCGCGTACCCCATGAGTCAAAGCCTGTATGTGATAGATGACACGCGGCCAACCAAGTGTCAAACCATCAGTAACAACTAATATCTGTGTAACTGGATTCTGTGAATTTGCCTGGAAGCCCTCCATTCATTAAAAAAAAAAGAAATTGACTTATTTCTTCAGTACCTCTTGAGTCGCCTTTCCCAACTTTCATTTAAAATTCTGGATTCCAGCTGGAGGACACTCAAGAAAATGAGCCTTCGGGATGAATACAATTGAAACATGAAGAGACTAAATTATGCTACAAATTGCTGAATATTACCAGGCTGTCTGACTGTGCAAAAAATTATGACACAGAGAAGTAAAGCAGATTCCCAGAAGACAGTATAAGCACGCTTTCCTCGAATTTGCTTCACTCCTTGTACTTTAAATGCCCACAATTTAGACCTTGAGAGCTTTACATTATCTTGATACAAAGTTATGAGGTTTGGGTCCTAATTTAGGATTGGTTTATACTGCATTGAGAAAATATGATTTACCTTAGATGTGACTATTACTGAAGCAATGCAGCGAGGTATCATTATAATCAGAAGCTCTCATTCTGAATGGGAGGACTCCTCGATACAAGGCACCTATGGATTTTTCTGTTAGGAATATTAAAGAGGTCTCTTCAAATTTTTGCTTAGAACACAGAAGCAATACATCTTCAGAGAGTACAGGGCGGGCCGGGAGGGTATTTCCATAAGGGGAGGGCTCTGAATGTGACTTGAAGCAATAGGGTGGGTTTGCCAGGTGATCAAGGGGTAGGGAGGGGAGGCGGCTGGTCCAGAGGAGAGCGGGCAGCCTGGGTGAGGGCATAAGAGCAGGAAGCAGCAGATTCCAAGACTTCTGTGCCTTTTACACAGACAATGATAAATCCTGGGGACGTGACGAGCTGAAGGGACTTGGTTGAGGTGCAGCAAATTGTGGGACAGGGACTCCACAGGGAGACCTTGTGGGGGGCGATAAGTGGAGGTTGAGGTTATTTTAGTAGGTTGCCAGATCCATTCTGGCAGAACAAGAAGGTTCGGCTCTCCCTGGTCCAGGGAGGACACCCTTCTCCAGGGACATTAAATGAATTGCTTTTCAGCAGAAAGCGGGAGTCAGAGAACCCTTCCTGCATCTGCTGAGTCACAAATGCCTTCAAAGCAAAATATTCAATCTGCCAATTCTACATTATTTGGGGGGATTTACACCCACTGTCAATTTATACCTGCTCGAAGCTCAGGGACAGTGTAGGACATAGCTCAGGAGCCTTGGCCTGTTTGGGGAACAAGGACTGCCCTCCAGGGCTAGCGGGAGGAGAGTCTAGGGCAGCTGAACTGCTCTTCAAGAGACCATGCTGATAGCTAGGAGGTTTAAGAAGCAGTGATATGACCCTGTAAAGATCCCATAAAGATCCAACGGAATAAAGACCCGGGTAGGTTTTATTAACTACTGCACATCAGACAGTTTTAAAAAGCATGAAATGCATTTGCCTTGAATTGGCAGAAGGAGACTGACTCCATGATGGATGTCACACTAGGTAACGAGAGAGTACTCCCCAAAGTCACATTAGTTTTGATTTTTTGGTCAAAAGATGATGTAACAGTGTCTTGAGAGAGCCACAGATGTTTGCAGAATGTAGTGCAGGTCAGATGAGCTCATGGTTCCGAGGGAGGAATATTCCTGCTCACAGTCTGTGTTTTGTCATCTGATGATAGAGGCCAGAATCTAACAGGCTGCAATAGAAACAAGCAAACAAACAAACAAGGACAATAGAAACCTGAAGACTGAATGGTCAGGCATGCTCAGATGTGTGGAGGTTGGGGCCATGGGCTACAGGATGCTGTCTTAGCTGGGGTCACTGCGGCACAGGATACCAACTCTTCATGAGAAAGAGGATGCTGGGGTTTATAGACAAGCCCAGAGTGAGGGGGCCAGTGGATGACTGAAGAAGAGGAGACAGGTGGGGGATTTTTGTTAAACCAGCTCAGCAGGATTCTTCCTGAAAGCAGGCCAGAGGGACCAGGCATCCAGGGTGGAGGATGAGGAATTTAATCAGATACAGAAGGTGACCAGATGTCAGGGGTGGAGGGATTCTTGACAAAGTGACTTAGCAGAATTCTTGCTGAAACTGGACAGAGCAGGCCCAGCAAGGATGGTGCCAATTTGAGGCCTAGCTGAGAAGAGACCCAGTGACCCTGACTCCCCTCTCCTTTGGTTAAGGAGGGCGTCTGTGTCAGGCCTGAACCTGGGAAGAAAAGCTTACCCAGAGGTCCCAGGCTGCAGCAAGATCCCCTGAACTTGAGTCCCTGATATTCATATGGGGCCAAGGGGCTCTCCATCCAAGGAACTCTCCGGGTGACCCCCAACTGCTTTACAGACACTTTTTCCCCCCCGACTTCTAGTCTTTTACCTAGAGTAGATTTCGGACAATCTGAGTAGATTCATCTTTCCTGCGAGCCTCCCTCTTCCTCCCCCGTCCTTGTTAAGGAATTAAGACCTCAGGCTCTTGGGTCTGTTATCTGAGCAAAAGTCTTAGCCAATTTTAAAAGACTATAACCTTTTAACCACCATCTCTGCTCTTTCCTGCACACTTTCTAATTTCTCATCTGCTCTCCCTGGAAACCTGATGCTTGATTTGAACACGATCCAGTCTTCTTTCCTTCTGAAGACAGCTGCTGAACAAATGCTTTGAATTTAAGTTCTGCCCTTAGAGTACATTCTCCTGCTTTCTTAAAAATTTTATTTTTTAGAAAGCAGCATATTCAATGTATCCTGCTGTGGACTAACTTGTTTTTGTTTTTGTTTTCCTTTAATCCTTTGACTTGCAGCTGAAAATTGCTTCCAAGTGAGAAAATTCCAAAATAGTTGCATTTAAAAATGATAGTTTTTAAATATGCCTGATGCAGACAAGGCACTGATAACCCCCAAAACGTCAGGAGAAAACTCCCTTTGGTTTAAATCTTTTGGTGACTAAACAAGTTTCCTGAAAGGGATTCTTTGCTGTTGCTGTTTAATTGAAGTAAAATTGCTTTACAATGTTGTGTTAGTTTCTGCTGTACAACAACGTGTATCAGCTACATGGAATCTAGAAAAACGGCACTGATGAACCTAGAAGGAGGACAGGAATAGAGACTCAGGCGTAGAGAATGGACTTGTGGACACAGTGGGGGAAGGAAAGGGTGAGACAAACGGAGACAGCAGCATTGACATGTACACACTACCGTGCGACAACAGATAGCTAGTGGGCAGCTGCCAGACAGTACAGGGGGCTCAGTTCAGTGCTCTGAAAGAGTTTTTAAAGCAGATTGTATGCAACCTCAGGGCCCTGGATAAGCCAGGCTGGAGAAGGCAGCGAGGGACTTTTGGTCTCTCCCCATCCATGTGCTGAGTGGTTTACACACTAAACCTCATCAATCCTGCCAACCATTCTGGAAGAGTCCCATCTTACAGAAGAGAAAATGGAGGCTATAAAATCTGACCCAAGGTGCTCAGGGTCACCCAGCAAATGGAGAGAGCGGTTCCGGAGGGCAGGTGCCAGCACTGTGTGCTCTGGTTCCTGGGGGATGTGGGGTTATCGACAGGATTCTGGAAACTGGGGTTTGGGGAAACAGTGGGTCCCAGACATCACCCAAGTCCCAAGGTTTTCGAACTATGAACGCAGAACCCTGAGGCACGTGGAAACGGGTCTACAGCACAGATTCATGTGGAAACGACTCACTTTGCCCCAAACTCACACTTTCCAGGGGAGGAAACAAGTCAGAAAGGCTCCTGGGATTGCTCTGGTCACACAGCCACCCGGCTTGAAGGGAGATTTTTACTCCCATGCTCTCGCTACCACAAGAAGACAGCACAAAATTCACTAAAAATATGTTTCAGTTCAGTTTGCTTTCCATCAGTTACTCTTTCAGATTTCTGAGCGTCTATTAAAAAAAGAAAAAGTAAAAAGCCTTTCTCCATTAGCAAAGTCCCTGGAGGCCACCATTGATGCCGTGAGATAAAACGGTGCCCCTCCATCTCCGGGTATCTCTGCTGAACATCCGACAGGCCCTACCTGGAGGGCACCAGCTGGCCTTCTGATGCCATGGGAAGTGCTTGGCACTGCCAGGCACGAGGTCACGGTAGCCTATGGGTGGAAATAACCATCCCAAGTTCACTAAGAAAAATGTCAGAACCCAATGCGAAGTAAAATGCTGTACTGACCTATTTAGAGAAAAACACAGTGTCTCAAGGACTTTCAGTGAAATGTGAGGAGTGGTGGAGAGCAACTGGGGAGAGGAGAACTCCCAGATATTCAGAGAGACAGTTTTGGATGAGGATGTTAAGATGAAATCAACACCTCTAATTGGCCCCAGGTGTTAATAGGTAGCCAGGGGTGTCTTTGCCAGCAAAGGTCTGTCTAGTCAAGGCTATGGTTTTTCCAGTAGTCATGTATGGATGTGAGAGTTGAACTATAAAGAAAGTTGGGTGCCAAATAATTGATGCTTTTGAACTTTGGTGTTGGAGAAGATCCTTTAGAGTCCCTTAGACTGCAAGGAGATCCAACCAGTCCATCCTAAAGGAGATCAGTCCTGGGTGTTCATTGGAAGGACTTATGTTGAAGCTGAAGCTCCAATACTTTGGCCACCTGATGCGAAGAGCTGACTCATTCGAAAAGACCTTGATACAGGGCAGGATTGAGGGCAGGAGGAGAAGGGGACAACAGAGGATGAGATGGTTGGATGGCATCACCAACTCAATGGACATGGTTTGGGTAGACTCTGGCAGCTGGTGATGAATAGGGAGGCCTGGCGTGTTCATGGGGTCGCAAAGAGTTGGACACGACTGAGCGACTAAACTGAACTTAACTGTACGGTGTCTTATGGAGCACAGATGAGGAGAGCTTCAAGTTCCATAAGAGAAATGTTTTGTTTCCAGGGTTGAACTGCTGTAAGCACAGCTGAAGATGTGTGCCTGGCTGAAGGATTGCTGCTGTGTGTCCTGGGGCTGCCCCTTCAGCTGTCCACACAGGGCTTTTCCTCCTCTTGCGTGCACGCTCAGTTGCTCAGTTGTGTTCAACTCTTGTGCGACCCCATGGACTGCAGCACGCCAGGCCTCCCTGTCCATCACCAACTCCCAGAGCTTGGAAAAATTCATGTCCATCGAGTCAGTGATTCGGTGGTGCCATCCAACCATCTCATCCTCTGTCATCCCCTTCTCCTCCTGCCCTCAATCTTTCCCAGCATCAGAGTTTTTTCCAGTGAGTCAGTTCTTCACATCAGGTGGCCAAAGTATTGGAGTTTCAGTTTCAGAATCAGTCCTTCAAATGAACATTCAGGACTGGTTTCCTTTAGGGTGGGCTGGTTGGATCTCCTTGCACTCCAAGGGACTCTCAAGAGTCTTCTCCAACACCACAGTTCAAAAGCATCAATTCTTTGGCGCTCAGCTTTCTTTATAGTCCAACTCTCATATCCATACATGACTACTGGAAAAACCATAGCTTTGACTAGACTGACCTTTGTTAGCAAAGTAATGTCTCTGCTTTTTAATATGCTATCTAGGTTGGTCATAGCTTTTCTTCCAAGGAGCAAGCGTTTTTTAATTTCATGGCTGTAGTCACCACCTGCAGTGATTTTGGAGCCCAAGAAAATAAAGTCTGTCATTGTTTCCATTGTTTCCCATCTATTTGCCATGAAGTAATGGGATTGGATACCATGATCAGGACATGCACAGTCTTTGCCCAAATCTGACTTTATATCAGATTGACCTTGGAAATTGGCTCCTCTGGAAAGCCTACTTAAGAAATGTTTAATGAGTTAACTCCTCCCAAAATTATATGCATTCTCATAACAACTTTTCCCCAAACCATGAATCCTTTCAGACCTGAAAAGGAATAAACCCATAATGCTGGAGCTTCGTAGTGAGACCATCTTTGAAGGAAGACAAAAAGATCTGGGGACCAGGTAGCTTCCATAGGGCCTCCTCTCAAGTCAACATCTTGTCCTGAGAAGTCCCGTGTCCACTTGCCTCATGCAGTCCTGCAGGTACCCACCAAGAATGTCCCGCTACCAGTTGCTGGGATCCAGATGCACTGCCCAGGGGTCAGTGCGGGTACAGCCCTGCTCTGCCTGTAGAACTGATGCCCAAGGACAGCTTCTGCGAGCACACTTTTAGGGAGTGAGGCTCCCACCCCACGTGGGAAAACAGCTATGACCTGCAGTCACCATCAACACCAGTACTTTCCCGTCAGTCCCTAAGGGGCACAGTGTGTGTGTGTGTGTGTGTGTGTGTGTGTGTGTGTGTGTGTGTGTGTGTGTGTGTGTGTGTTCTGTGCCGGCCGTGGCCCTGAGCCAGCTGCACCATGTGTGGAACGTCCAGCACACACCAACCCTGCAAACACGCTGATCTGACGCACTGATTGCTTTGAGTTAAAGCAGGTGCAAGTGGAGCCCTCTGACTGTCCTCCTTCTTCCTGAAAGTAGGAGCTGAAGCTGCCATGTGAGTGGGTCCTCCCTGTACACGAGGAGGGCACCCCAGAGAGACAGCCAAGCTTGGAAATGTAAGCCCAGCTTCTTAGTGACGAAGCCATGCAGCATCCACTGCCCTGGCCCAAACCCAGTGGCCTTGTTGGGTGTTCACAATGCCCTGCCCTGTGTCCAGCCTGGTCTACAAGCGTTCAGCTCTGATTGCGTCCTTGGGTCTTCACTTCCTTGTGAAGCCCCTGTATCACATAACACATACTAAATAATATTAAATAAATGTGAAGGTCTTTCTCTTGTTCATGTGTGTTTTGTTAGGAAGCCCCATCCAAGGACCCAGAAGGAAGTCCTCCCCTCCAAATGACCCTGGTCCTCAGCTCTGCCCCAGGGGGCACACACACTACTGCAGCCTGTTCCTGGCCTTGCGCACCATCTCTGAGGGGAGAAGAGAGACAGTTTCGGCGCCCCCGCCCCAGCAGGACTTCTGCAACAGGGAGCAGCTCAGGGTCTGGCTCAGTGTGACGCCCTGCAGCCCCCTCGCCCTCCTTCCATTTGCTGGGATAGCCTCTGTAGCCCTCACTGCTCCCCCATGCCACGTTCCCATAGCTGTTCCATTGAACTTCCAGAACACATCCACGGTCTGCCCACTTCTCCCATTTCTGCCACCACTGCTCTGTTCCAGGCCACCTCTGTGTCTCATCAGGATGACTGCGCAGTCCCCCAGCTGGGCTCTAGTGATACCCCCGCTCCCCCATCATCTAAGCAGTGAGGTCAGATCACACCAGTTCTCCACTGGAAATGCCCCCCTCCACATCCCGGCTGCAGGTCCCCTGCTGTCCCGAGACAGCATCTCCACCAGCATCTCCCAGCCTCCCGTCCTTTGCACTTGCTCGTCTGTCTGTCTACCTGGAGGGTTTCCCCCTGAGAGTCACTCTGTTCTGAACTTCGTGAAAAGTTATTTCCTCCTTGGGTCTTTCTCCTCATCACGGGTGTTGAAAATGCCCCACCCCGACCCCCAGCTGGCAGGAGCTGGCAGCAGTCTCTCCCCTCCTCCTCCTCCTGTTCTTCCCTGTGGCACTAACTTCCATCCAACACATTCCACTCAGTGACATCATTTCCAATTTCATGAACCAAGATGGAAACCCTAGAAAGGCAAGGATGTCTGGGTGCCTTGCATTGCATTATCCCCACTGTCCAGGAAGACAAGGCAACATTTAGTGAATATTTATCAACTGACGGGTTGACTGGAAGGGCCTAACAGAGCCTAGCTCTCTCCCATTTCCCTGTGGGCCAGCCACCTAGCGTCTGACTGTGTCTCCAGGGCTCCCGCTGTGAGAAGCCACCAGTGGATGCAGCCTGGTCCTGTGCCCTTGAGGAGCCCGCCTGCTTTGTCCACCCAAGGACCCCATGTCTGCCGTGGCCATCTGTGATTGACAGCAGCCATCAGGAGCGCTTCATCATCTGTGGAAGCGATTCTATCAAAGTAAATCTCCATCATTATCAGAAAAAGACATTAGGAGGAGGACATTCTGTTTCCTGAATTACCCAGGATTAGATTAACAAAGTTCATTTATTATTAAACCAAGCTACTATAAGGCAGGACCGGGTTACGCAACACTAAATGATTCAAACAGACTGTTAACCCATGCATCCTCTAAAACACTCAAAATTAAAAACACAGTGAAACTCTTTTCAGGGAAATAAAAGAGGAGTATAGGAATCCTGGTGTGCTGCAGTCCATGGGGTCACAAAGAGTCAGACACGACTGAGCGACTGAAGTGACTGATAGCAGCCGTATGGGCTTCCCCTATGGCTCTGTGGTAAAGAATCCACCTGGCAATGCAGGAGACACGGGTTCAATCCCTGGGTCAGGAAGATCATCTGGAGAAGAAAATGGCAACCCACTCCAGTAGCCTTTCCTGGGAAATCCCATGGACAGAGAAGCCTGGCAGGCTACAGTCCATGGGGTCACAAAGAGTTGGACATGACTTAGCAACTGAGCATGCACGCATATAGCTGCCATATGCTTAAAACCCTGGAATTAATTTATGATTTTTTAAAGTAAATGTCCTCCACATAAGGGCATAAATTGGGGGAAACTGCAAAACCTCAGAAATGCAGTTGTGTTCGTCTTCCCTTGATGACAAGGCTTCCCTCGTGGCTCAACTGATAAAGAATCCTCCTGCAATGAGGGAGACCTGGGTTCGATCCCTGGGTAGGGAAGATCCCTGGAAGAGGGCATGGCAATTCATTCCAGTATTCTTGCCTGGAGAAATCCCAAGGACAGATGAACCTAGTGGAATGCAGTCCATGGGGTCACAAAGAGTCAGACACAACTGAGTCATTAAGCACAGCACCCTTGATGACTAAACGTGCTGGAACTTGCCACAGGAAAGGGAACTGTCGATTATCCATTCCTCCTGCCAGGCAAGACTGTAGATCCCCCTTCAGTGCATGGGTGCCTGTTATAGGCTGCAGTGCCATCAGCTGTAACACATAAAACTCAGCAGTGTGTTTAGTAAGGCCTTACCATCACAGGACAGTCAGGCATCCTTATATGGTTGAAGGAAGCCCTGTTGCTCTAAAGAGAGAGAGAGACTGTACATGGTTGGACTATAAGAGGAAATGGCCTTTGAGCGGTGACCCTACACAGCGACCACACACTCTGGCATGCTGAAGGCATCACTGAGAGGATCCCACATGGAGAAGGCTGCCCCCACACCGAGCCTGGGCCTCACTGCAGGTGGGTGCCCACTCCCTGCCCTGTACTCTTCTGACTTCACGTGACTGAGGATCCCATCACCTACACAACCCCCACCAGCATAAACCAAACTTCCACAAGCAAAAACAAGCTTTGGAAAGTGAAGCTCAGTAAGCGGCCTCCATCTGAAATGTTACCGCTGGAAAGAAGCAAGTCTAACTTCTCAACTGACTCCAAACTTTAGAATCCCTGTTGCTCAGTTGACTCCAACCTTTAGAAAAGACCCTGATGTTGGGACAGATTGAATGCAGGAGGAGAGGGTGATGACAGAGGATGAGATGGTTGGATGGCATCACCGACTCGATGGGCATGAATTTGGGCAAGCTCTGGGAGTTGGTGATGGACAGGGAAGCCTGGCGTGCTGCAGTCCATACGAGTCGCAAAAAGTTGGACACGACTGAGCAACTGAACTTTAGAATTCCGTGAAACACTTAATTTGGGGACGAGGTTTGTTTGTGTGTGTAGCCACACCCTTGAATTGAGACGAAATGGCACACACGGGATGGCAGCATGAGCAGTTCAGTTGTAGCACTCCTGCACAGTTGTCCCATGTACTACTTGAATCCAAAAGAAGCTGACCCAATTCTGAGGTTACTGATCTTTAGAAATGTTTTCAAGTATCTCCTTCACATCACTTATGATAGAATATTCCAGCACAGCTACCAGCTCAGTGGTGGACTGAGTCCTTCAGAGACAACATAAACCTGAAACAGCTTTCAGGAACCATGTTCAGATGGATAGACTGTCAGATAGATAGATGATAAATAGATAGGATGGACAGCTAAATAAATACATATGGAGGATGAATGAATGGTTGGACAAATGGATTGAATAGATAAGTAGGTAGATAGATGAAGATAGATGATTGATAGCTAGATGATAGATAAGTAGGTAGATAGATAGAAAGATAGAAAATAGATAGATGACAAACAGATAGGATAGACATGTAGACACATACAGATGGATGGATGGTTGGATGAGTGGATTGAATAGATAAGTAGTTAGATAGATGGTAGATAGATAGATAGACAGACAGAAAGGCATAGATGGACAGGAAGGTAAGTGGGCAGATAGGTAGAGCATAAGGAGAGACATTTACCCGGCAGACCTAGAAGGACGCCAGAGCCCTGCCTGCACTCGCATCCTCCATGTGACAATTCTCTCTTACAGGTGTCTTGTGTGTATATTTATAATTCTGTGCCAAATCGCCATCCTTCCCTTTCCCAGGTCACCCTGCCCTACCACCAGGTCCTTAAACTTCACATTTTACAACCTCTTTGTTCCTCGAGACCCTGTTCAAGACAAGTCTTTCTCTTCACCTGCAAGCAAAATTATGTATCTTTTTCCCACTCCTTAATACTCTGCAAATATTTCTATCAAGGCAATGAGCATACATTACATATTCACTTACAATTATAAATTAAATTTCATATCTTTAGGAGATGTACTGAATGAAGCATAACATTAGGTTAACGATTTAATAGGTATGGTTCATGCCGTCTTTGATCATTTTGCACACACACATTACTAGGGTACCAGTGCTAACCACACAAATTGCTCTACATGTTACATGGGGATGTTCTTGGAAAACCTCACATCTGTGCCTGTGTCTGTGTAACTTGTTTTAAATTCATTAGGTAACCATTCATTAAACACTCATTATATGGTGCTGCAGTTTATATGTTTTTAGATAGACTGAAAAGCAAAGGTTATTTTATTCACTTTTTAATCTTAAAAAAGCCTAGCATAAAGTGAGTGTCCCACGTGCTTGATATGTACCATGGAAACCTGAAGATCATTTGAAGATCTGAGAACTCAGTTTGACCTAAGACAACCCAGGAGTTACTTGCTGCCCATGAAATGCCCTCCTTTGATAGCAAAGGCAATTTCCCACATCCTTGGAATGCTATTTGATAGTATCTTAAATCTTTCTCTCTCTCTCTCTCTATATATATATATATATAACCCATATATATATATATATATAACCCATATATATATATATATATATATATATATATATATATATAACTCTCTAAAACATGCAAATGTAATAGCCTTCCATGTCGTTTGATAATAGAGGTTTATTGAGGGGATTCTATGAGACTTATCACACTAGCTGCATATTTCAATTTCAAGTATCTAGTAACAAAAGTGAACAGAGAACTTGCTCTCATGCCACCTGTATGTCAGGCTGAAATTCCTCAAAAGCTAACAAACGGGTTATTTGGTTATCTATGTTAAAGCCCGTGAGTGATGGTCAGACAGCATTTTGCCCAAAGGTATGTTTCAAGAAGAAAACTCCTTGGGATAGTTCTAAACGAGGCACAGTATTAAAGGATCTAGGCAATCAGACCCTCCTTCCCAGCCCAGTAGATGGTCCTGCGGGGAGAGGGGTGCCCGCCAGCCCGGGTGCCTACACCCTTTCACATGGGGACATGAGGGCTGGGGAGCTGGCACCTCCTGGCAGTGCAGAATTCCTCCTGGGTCTGCTTGACACGTAGGCTCCATTCGCTCCTAGAGAAGGCACCTGTCATGTGTCAGCTGCAAGCTCCCGAGGGCTCATCTTCAAGTTAAAGCTTGGGAGAGGTGAAAAGAGAGAATTCCCGAGACAGAGCAACTCGGCCCAAGTTTTGAGACAAGTATTTGGTCTGTAAGGTCTGCACAGCTGAGTGTGAGTGTCAGGGGGTGACTCAGAGATAACAGTAAAGCCCCCCAGGAAAGGTCGAACCCCGGACAGAGGCAGGAAGCTGCAGAGGATGCCAACACTTGGCACCGATGAGAATGCTGCTGGGGCCACGGCCCACAGAACCGTCTTCCCAAAGCACTCTCCATTTTTGGGCAAGTCTAGAAATAAGCTGCCCACTATGCTCTGCAGTTGAGAGGGAAAACTACTGGGCTGGACCATCTGTGGTTAACCTGAGCTGCTCAGCACTCGGGGAGTGAGGGGTCGGGAACTGCTTTCCTCCTCTGCTCCGTGTCGTCTCCCCAAGTAATCGTCTTTCCTTGAGAAGGAGGAGAGCACACAGGCTTCACCTGAGAGCTGGGCGCGCTCGTGTAATTCCACCTGTGTACAGAACAGCCTGGGGCTGCCCTCCTGTACACGGTGGGTGGTGGGGACAGCCTGGACCCAGCCACTGGAAGGCACAGAACAGAGTCAGGCCAACTGTGAACATCCTCCAAACAGCTTCTCACCAAACCTGCTGGCCATTGAATCCAAGTGTCAGTCAAGTAACCTGTTAAGGGGCCACCTGAGGTCACTGACTCCAAGTAGTTATGTTATTTAGAGGAAATCACCGAATATATTTCATTAAAGTCTAAAATGGCCCAAGCTGTAGCACTAACAATAACAATAATCCTAGCTCACTTTTACTGAGGTTTTGTCTTTCTCCTGGTGTGCTTACAAACTTTTCACATTTATCAGTCCATCAACCTCTCAATAACCCGATATTAGTTTTTTGTGTGTGTGTACATGCTAAGTTGCTTCAGTTGTGTTCGACTCTTTGTGCCCCATAGATTGCAGCCCACCAGGTTCTTCTGTCCTTGGGATTCTCCAGGCAAGAATACTGGAGTGGGTTGCTGTGCCCTCCTCCAGGGGATCTTCCCAACCCAGGGACTGAACCATGTCTCTTACATATCCTGCACTGGGAGGCGGGAACTTTACCACTAGGACCACCTGGGAAGCCCATTAGCTTTTTAGGGCTGCCCTAACAAAGTATGGCAGACTCAATGACTAAGCAGAGATTTAGTGTTTCAGGGTTTCAAGGCCTGTAGTCTGAGATCACAGCATCAGCAGGGTGGGTGATCTGGGCCTACAGACACATCAATCCAGTCTTTGCCTCCATCTTCATGTGAGGTTTTTCCTGTCTGCTTCCGAATTTCCCCCTTTTATAATGACACTGGTCATACTGGATCAGGGGCCACTCTGCTGACCTCAGTTTAGCTTGATGACATCTTCAAAGACCCCGTCTCCAAATAAAGCAACATTCTGAGGACTTTGACATATGAATCTGGGGTCAGTTCAGTTCAGTCGCTCAGTTGTGTCTGACTCTTTGTGACCCCATGCAGCACATCAGGCTTCCCTGTCCTTCACTAACTCCCAGAACTTGCTCAAACTCATGTCCATCAAATTGGTGATGCCATCCAACCATCTCATCCTCTGGCATCCCCTTCTCCTCCCACCTTCAATCTTTCCCAGCATCAGGGTCTTTTCAAATGAGTCAGCTCTTCACATCAGGTGGCCAAAGTACTGGAGTTTCAGCTTCAGCATCATTCCTTCCAATGAATATTCAGGACTGATCTCCTTTAGGATGGACTGGTTGGATCTCTTTGCGGTCCAAGGGACTCTCAAGAGTCTTCTCCAACACCATAGTTCAAAAGCATCAATTCTTCAGCACTCAGTTTTCTTAATAGTCCAGCTCTCACATCCATACATGACTACTGGAAAAACCATAGCTTTGACTAGACAGACCTTTGTTGGCAAAGTAATGTCTCTGTTTTTTAATATGCTGTCTAGGTTGGTCATAGCTTTTCTTCCAAGGGGCAGGCATCTTTTAATGTCATGGCTGCAGTCACCATATGCAGTGATTTTGGAGCCCCCAAAAGTAAATTCTGCCACTGTTTCTACTGTTTCCCCATCTATTTGCCATGAAGTGATGGGACCAGGTGACATGATCTTAGTTTTCTGAATGTTGAGCTTTAAGCCAACTTTTTCACTCTCCTCTTTCACTTTCATCAAGAGGCTCTTTATTCTTTGCTTTCTGCCATAAGGGTGGTATCATCTGCGTATCTGAGGTTATTGGTATTTCTTCTGGCAATCTTGATTCCAACCCATATTAAAGCTTATGAGATAAATTCTAAAATTGCTCCCAGTCTGCAGGTGTGGAGACTAAGGCACTGAGAAGTCCTGCAGCTTCTCTATTTAACAGATAATGAAGTGGCAGAGATGGTCCACGAGTCTGGCTAAACTATACACTTGGTGCTACTCTCTCCCAAGACTTTGTTGGCCTAGGGATTAGGATTCTCAAAAATCGGCCAAGAGTTAGAATAGGTTTATCCCAGCTAAATTTCTTATCTTTTGCCACTAAAGTTAGAGAAAATAAACCAAGGCTGTTTGAAGATTTTGAACTTATCATAACATGGGGCTCATTTAATACTATTTTTATGTTCCCAAAGATTGAAAGCAAGAGAAGGAGGCAACAGAGGATGAGATGGTTGGATGACATCACCCACTCAATGGACGTGAGTTTGAGTAAGCTCCCGGAGTTGGTGATGGACAGGGAGGCCTGGCATGCTGCAGTCCATGGGGTCACAAAGAGTTGGACATGACTGAGTGACTGAACACACACACATGCACACTGTATCCCATAGTAAATACTTTAAAATGGTTATTAAATTTGAATATGGATTCCTATTGTGGGCTTGTGTGTGATTTGAGATCTGTTATAGAAATGAACATGTCTCAGTGAAAGGGCTGTGGTCACTTCCTCTTTGTCTTTCCCCTGTCTCCATTCTTTCTTTGTTTCTTTCTAGAATATCTTAAAATGTAAGAGTCTGGCCAATCTCATATATTCTATTTCTGGGGCTTAGACATAATTAACAGATGCACAAATTTGCTGTTTTACTAATTCATTTATGCCAACTTGGGGTAAACATGGAGGAAAAATGAAACAGTAAGAAACACTAGGGAATATCTTTAAAGTCATGCAAGAGAAGCTGTTCTCTGATGTTTGGGATAAACACTCCTGCTGTGTCTATAATTCCCACTGAGAAGAAAGGGCCTGCTGACTCCTCGTGAGTTTTTCGGTTTTTTTTTTGAACGTTGTTCTGAGTATCATTCAGTAACCCAGTTGGTCCACAGGGTCAAGGAGTAATGGAATTTCTGCCAGTCCCAGAGTGATATTCACTTTCCCCCTTTTCTGTGATCTCCTTGTATTTTACTGCATTTTCAGAGCATCTTACCACTCTGAACTGATGCAAAGCTTGTCTGAGGAAGCAAGCAGTCTTTGTTTTGCATATAAATCTGGGTACCTGTAGCCTGCATTCCTTTGGATGTTCTCTAAAAAGGGAAATTCTATTTTTAGGCAGTGTTGTGAGAGAGCCACCCACTCCATCTCTGTTAGAGGCCAGAGACAAATTACAGAGTTATTTAGAGGGAGGCAAAGACATTCTGGAGATCAGTATGAAGGGGATTGCAGGAACGCTTCTGACTTTAGATCTCAGTGTGAGCATTTGCTGTGCTGATCAAGCCCTTCATTTTTCCAGGCTCCGAGGGGAGATGGACACTTTGTACCTTCCACGGTTTCTCTCATCCATGACTCTCAAAATGGAGGCAGAAGTGGAGACGATGGACTTAAGCAAACCTGCCTTCCACTCGCTGAGATGCTTTTTCCAGCCAGAGTCACAGCTCTGAGGACCTGTGAAGAGGTTTCACATACGTGGTCCTGCGCTGAAAAGACAGCACTGCCACGGCACCATGTTTAGTTGGTTATAATTTTGGTTTTTATCCTGCCCCTGCCCCACCCATGCATCCATATCACATATTCACCCAGGTCATTTCCTTATTCCTCCTGCCATTTCTTTCTCAATCACTTCTTATCAGATTACATACAATTCAATTACTCAACAGAATTTGCCAGGCTCACAAATGTCTTCATTGCTTGCACCGAGTGGAGCCAGGGAGCAAAGTGGATCAGATACTTCTCAGAAGCTCATAAGAGGCAGTTGATTTATTCTAATGTATAATCTCTTTCCGATGGGAGCAACCATCTTTTTCCAATTACTGATCTAATTGCAGTGACTCACAAAATGGGAACTTCATATAGATGTGAATGAGAATCATTTTAAAGTATTATCATAATAGTGTATTTAGTAATAAAAATATTGAAATATTTAAGAGTGGTTCACTGGATACAAAACAGAATCTAATTGCATAACTTTAACTAATAATCTCATTAAACAGTTACTCTAATGTTATCCCCTAAAGTTACAGGCAGCTGTGGATGGTCAGATTTAATCATCTAATGCTCTTTCCTTGTATAGGATGTAACCTGTGTCTGTCCTTTGCCTGCTGGTAGACCCCGAAACAGCGTCCACTGGAAAGTAAAATTTCATATTAATGATGTTACTCATTAACATACATTTTCAAAATGAATGCTATTTTAAATATGCAAATACATGGGTTAGATGACTTCCTCTAAGACAGAGTGGAAGACACACATCTTGATAGCCAACTGAACGGTCCACTCCATTAGAAAGTGTCATGAAAACCCTCTCAAGTTGATGCTCACCACAGTGAGAAATGAAGGATACATTTTACCCCTCATGCTTCCTCCAGCCTAACTCAGATCACACAGAAAGGACAAAACCAACATTGTGCATGGTGAGGTCAGCTGTTCCAAACACTCGACACCTCCCTCCTGGATAACTGATGCTTGTTGGCAATGGACCTGGAAGAAGGAAGGGAAAAAAAAAAAGGGAGTTAGGGGAAGAGTGGATACATGTGTATGTGTGTCTGAGTCCTTTCACTCTTCACCTGAAATTATCACAGCACTGTTTGTTAATTGGCTATGCTCCAATACAAAATAAAAAGCTTAAAAAACATAAGGCATTGTTTAAAAAAAAGAGTTAGATCTGCTCTTAATCAACTTTATGGTTTTGCCCGATCTTTAAATATGCATTTTGTTTTCTTTCATGTTGATAAATGGACAGTATCTGCAAAAGAAAAAAAAATCACTCATTTTTCTCCCTTAATGAATCTGTGGTTTTGTATTTTGTAATCCCTAAAGAAGGAGAACCAAATAGGCATAAGATATGTTTTCATTCTGTGTTTTAAACATGACATGTCACACTTTTCACGATCTAAATAACCATCTTCCAAACATGGGTGATAGCAAAGGTACAAAAAAATGCAATGTTTGAAGTTGCCAGATTTTAGAAGCTGTGTTAAGATTCACTTGTAATTTCCTAAGATTTCACTCTGACGTCAGGAGTTTGGGATGCCTGAGTTTGACAGGGCGTTCTCCGGGCTTCGTGCATGGAAAGAGTCATAGCGGAGGTCAACTTGCTAATGTCATGCAGAAACCAACAATAAATCCACGACATCTCCTCAAACATTCATGGAAAATGTCTTCTGGTGGAATCTCTGCCTAAGTGCATGTGTTTCTGATCCACAGACAGCCACAGTTTCCATGGTGCACTTTCCCATCATGCTCAGAGGACTTTGTGCACAAAACCAGGCTCTATTTTGCAGGCAATCCGAAGCTTCTCTGTTCAGTGCTGCCAGTTGACATTCTCTAAGTCATTAGCTTGTCTGGGTCAAACACATCTCATTGACTTGGAAGCTCCTTGCCCATCAGAGGCCAGTCCCTTTTCAACTGTGCGCCATCATTACAAGTTGTCCTAGGTAATTATTTTCTGACCCTTGACTCATGAGTCTTTGTGGTCAATGATGGAGAGGAACTTTGTTACCAGTATCAGGTGATTTATGTATATTGTCCTCGGGGTCGAGAGCCATGATGGTTTCCTGGTTAACCTTTGGATTTTTAAGAATGTGATTTAAGTCTGATGTTTTTGTGCAGTTGAGGCCTTGAGCTGGATGCTTCCTTGGGTTTGTGTTGAATCCATGTGTGAATCAGAGGCAGAGGTCTGCAGCTGGTACTGCCCTGGCTCCAATGCCCGTGCTGGAGTTCAAAGTAAACCAGGACCTCTCACACGAGGGAGCTCACTTGTGCTTCCTTCTGTGGGGGGTGGGTTCTGTCAGCAAGAAATGGGGAGGCCCTTGAAACTCCCCACAGAGACCATCAGTGTCAGAAGTGAGATTAAAGCAGTGCTAAAGGTTCTTATCACGAAGAGAAATACACTTTTTTTATTTTTCTTTCTGTTTTTAATAACTATATGAGCTGATGGACATTAATTAAACTTCCTGTAGTAATCATTACATAGTATATGCAAATAGTTATTATGCTGTACATTATAGACTTAACAGTGATGTTTGTCAATTATATATCAATGAAACAAAAAATATATGTATTCACATGATTTCTACCTTAAAACAAGTAGCAGAGAAGGACTGTTAGTTGGTTCTCTGCCTCCCTTTCTTACTCCTTCCTGCACTCATGTCTCAGGGTGGGACAGTCCTGCCCTCACTGCTCCAGCCTTGCCAGGGTCCCCAGGCAGGGCCACTAGACACTCAGGTTGGCCTCATTGGTCCTGTGGCAGTGATGTGCCCTTCCAGTCGCTGCCCTTCAGCCATTGTCCACTTGGCTGTGTCTGAAAGGACTCTTACTGCTCTGCATGCCGTGTGGAGACTGAAGTTGAATTTTATCAGATGCTAAAGGAAACCAGCTTTGTTTCAGTCTTCATAACCCCTGAAGGGACTGGCAGCAATGAGTTAATATCTTTAAGCCTTCAAGTTCACCTTTACTTAGATTTTCCATTTTAAATTGTTCTCAAAGACCCTATTTTCTCTCTGTAAGCATATTATTTCTTCTATTGATCCATTCTTCCCTGAAACCTAATACAAAAGTGACTGATATTTAATCACAGGGCTGATGTTGTAACAAGTTTCAGTTATTTGTAAAGATCTTCAAAGATAAATTATTCATTTGATAAATTATTAATTCATACTCAATTACTATGCATAATTATCTTTGATATGTTTTCAGTTGATACTTTACAGGTGTCTACTGGAGACACACATACCTGGATCTGTAGGCAGTTTTGTTGTAATCCCAGTGGGAGACACAGTATTTCATGCTTGTTTGTTGCAAGTATTGAAAACTAATTCAAATTCCATCTCTCTCTCAAGAGGTAACTTTCTTTTTTTTCCAGTATTTTATTTTATTTATTTTTAATTAATTCTTATTGGAATATAGTTGATTTACAATGCTATGTTAGTTTCTGCTGTATAGCAAAGTGAATCAGTTTGTATATGTATGTATACATATACATATATCCACCCTTCTTTACATTCTAGTCCCATTTAGGTCATTACCGAGTATTGAGTAGAGTTCCCTGTGCTGTACATTAGATCATCATCTATTTTATATATAGTAGTGTGTATATTTCAATTCCAATTTCCCAGTTTATCCCTCCCCCCCTTTCCCCTTGGTAACCTTAAGTCTGTTCTGTACATCTATGCCTCTATTTCTGTTTTGTAAACAGGTTCATTTTTACCTTTTTAGATTCCACATATAAGCAATATCATGAGATATTGTAACTTTCTAGGCTTTCCGGAGAAGAGAGAAGCTCAGGAAGCTTTATGCTTTCTGGGAGAGTTTCTTACCAGGAAGAAGAATTCTTCTTCTCTAAAATTAAGAAATCTACCCACTGGTCACTGAGACAAATGTAGACATCCAGTGGCTAAGTTAAAATAATATAGGACTGTTTGTTATTGAATGACATAATGAATTACATACCATGGCAAGTTGACAGAAGAGTTGACAGGAAGGGAGGAAGGAAGGAAGAAAGGAGGGCAGGATAGAAAGGAAGGTGGGAGGAAGAGGAGAGGGAGGAAGGAATGGAGGAAGGCAACTTTCCAGGGGCCACTGTGAAGTTTGTGCCAAAAAAGGAAGTAGGAAGGGTCTCTAGCTTCGTTAACAAAATGCTGTACATGAAAGGGAGACTTTTTTTTTTTTAATTAGTTTATTTATCTATTTTTTACTTTTACAGATACACCAAACTGACACTAAAATATCGACACTCAGGTGTGGGTGGGTGATTGGGATCAGAGGTTTTAGTCACATGGTGGCTGAAGTAATGTGTGAGCAAACACTTGCCCAGTGGGAAAGGCACAGAGACACAACTGAAGGCAAAGGGTCACCAGATGCTGGGCCATAGGGAGAAGGCGCTTTCAAGCACCAGGAGTGAAGGCTCAATGGGGACATGGTGTTGGTGTCACATGTAAATGGGAATGACCAGGGCACATCTGACTACAAGTTGTCTACCTCCATGTGCAGAAAATTCAGTGTATTGTTTTAAGTACCTAACTAAAACTAACTTTGGCTGATTAACAGGGTTTAAAAGCTCCTACCAAAGGTGTAAATATGATGATTTTTGACAGCTTCTTTGTATAGCAAGCTATGATACACTCCTTAACCACAGACTCCTTTTGCCAGAAATATCCTATAAATTCTTTGGACTCAACTGATAAGAAGAGGCAGGTGTCCACTGAACATGACTAATGAAGAGAGATATTCAAGCTCTGGAGATAGTGGGTCCACTGCTTCCCATATGAAGAATATCATATTTAAAACAGAAATAGCAGGTAAGTTTTTTTTTTTTGGTTCAAATATATTTTTTGTCAAATCTAGTAAAAAATATGCACTTTTATGCAAATATATTCATTAAGTATTACTTCTCTATAAAACTGAAAATTCAATTGTAAGTTTCAAATAGACTTCAAAAGGGATGAAACATGATTGGAAAACTCAAAAGCAGTGAAATTTTATCAACTGTCCTCAGAAAAGACTTTTTTTTTAATCTCAGAAAATAAGTTGGTCTGATTCTACAAATGTGCCTTTGTAGAGCAGATATGATTCACTTATTTATTCTAAATACATTGAGACTGTCTGCCTTTTTAATGCTTTTTGTCTTTGTTTTTATTCAACTTTCAGAAAGCATTAAGAATATTTTATGCATTCATGTGTGGATCAAATACCAATTGATCAAATGTACATCTGAGGAAGTAAACTAATTTCTCCTTGAAATGAATAAAAAATACTCACTTTGCTCCATTTTATTATTTATTTCCTAAGTAAAATCAGGTATGCAGAAAAAAACTCACCTGGTAACTATTTGCTTAGGATATGCAATTATTGTAGTGTCAACACACACACACACACACAATTCAAAATTCTATGAGAATAAGAAACCTCACTGATCTGTTCTCAGTGCCTAGTATGTAGTAGATGCTCAATAAACACTTTTGAAACAATAAACTAAAAATGAATGAACAAATATTATCATGATCTACTAATGGATTCTGAGCTTTCTGTCTAAGTGCATGTCTGTGTCCAACATTTCCAATGATGGGCAAGTTTTCCTTATTCATATTTCAACTAGGCTGCAGAGGACACACTAAGGCAAAACATATCGTTATTCATTAAATGTCCCAGCAGCACCACTGGAAGCACCCTAAATACTGGGCCCTCCATGCCGTTATCAAGCCCAACTTCCTAAGATGGGTTTTCAGCACCTGGAATTATTACTGTAAAAAGTTAAGGAGTGGCTGAACAAGGTTTTCCACTATGCACTTAGACATAAGCTGAAGCAGAGCTGAGAGATACATGTGACTTTGGCACAGGCCATGTAATTGACTGAGAAGCTTGTTGAGTCAAGGTCTTTTCTTGGTGCTAGAAATTTGAGAGTGAAAAGCATACGATAACAAAAAAAGCGCATGCTCTAGCCCCACCATAAGGAAGAAAAAATGGTTGAACTGAAGCCGGATTCAACTACACTGACATTCTTCTTATTCCTAACTCCTGGTTATTTGTTCTCTGTAACATCTGGGACTACTCCTTTTATTTAGTTTTAAAGAAAATTCTTCATCAATTATGGCATGAGTTTTGAAAAGCGTTATCATCTGCCATACACCCTCTTTCGGCAGCTACGGTGCTCCAGGTGTTCCACATTCAGGGAATGTGCTCGTGAGGGAAGCAACAGAGTCTATGCTGTCTAAGGGCTTTTCCTTCAAATGAAGAAAGGTAGGAAGTAAGCTGATGTGCCCATAAGTGCACATTTACCTGTTTTGGGTGTAAAAGATAAGGGGCAATGGTTCAGATTAACATGCTTCTTAGACCTGGAAATCTAGTCTTGATTAGGTGGTAAATCCCTCACTACCTTGCTTAGAAATCTCACAACTAAGGTGCAGAGAACCCAGTGTTGTAATATAGGGAAACCTTATTCTGTAACTTCTCAGGACAAGGAAAAGGAATGTCAATGTTATGTAAATGGCAGGAATATTTAGACAAAATATGTAGATTTCTCTGTTAAGAATAGAATGTTGATTTTATAGCTCTTAGAAGTTCTCATTAGGACTTCCCTGGCAGTCCAGTGGTTAACATTCCAAGCTCCCAGTGCAGGGAGTCCAGATTTTATCCCTGGTCAGTTAACTAAGCCCCACATGCCACAGCTAAAGATCCCACATGCCACAACTAAGACCCAATGCAGCCAAATAAGTTTAAAACAAAAGCTCTCATCACAAGAAAAAACCTGCAACTATGCAGAGTGAAGGGTGTTAACCAGACTCGTGATCATCTCACAGTGTGCACAAATACTTAATCATTACGCTATACTACCGCGCTTCTGAGGTAAGGGGCGGCGGCTGTGCTTTGTTGGAGCAGCCGTGAAGAGAGACCCTGCATCCAAAGTAAGAGAAACCCAGGTAAGACGGTGGGCACTGAGAGAAGGGATCAGGGGGCAGACAGGCTGAAACTACAGTCACGGACAACTAGCCAATCTGATCACATGGACCACAGCCTTGTCTAATTCAATGAAACTAAGCCATGCCTTATGGGGCCACCCAAGATGGACAGGTCATGGTGGAGAGGTCTGACAGAATGTGGTCCACTGGAGAAGGGAATGGCAAACCACTTCAGTATTCTTGCCTTGAGAACCCCATGAACATTATGAAAAGGCAAAAAGATAGGACAATGAAAGATGAACTCCTTAGGTCAGTAGGTGCCCAATATGCTACTGGAGATCAGTGGAGAAATAACTCCAGAAAGAATGAAGGGATGGAGCCAAAGCAAAAACAACACCCAGTTGTGAATGGGACTGGTGATAGAAGCAAGATTCGATGCTGTAAGAGCAATATAGCATAGGAACCTGGAATGTTAGGTCCATGAATCAGGGCAAATTGGAAGTGCTCAAACAGGAGATGACAAGAGCGAACATCAACATTCTAGGAATCAGCGAACTAAGATGGACTGGAATGGGTGAATTTAACTCAGATGACCATTATATCTACTACTGTGGGCAGGAATCCCTTAGAAAGAATGGAGTAGCCATCATAGTCAACAAAAGAGCCCGAAATGCAGTACTTGGATGCAATCTCAAAAATGACAGAATGATCTCTGTTTGTTTCCAAGGCAAACCATTCAATATCACGGTAATTCAAGTCTATGCCCTGACCAGTAACGCTGAAAAAGCTGAAGTTGAACACTTCTACAAAGACCTACAAAGCCTCCTAGAACTAACACCCAAAAAAGATGTCCTTTTCATTATAGGGGACTGGAATGCAAAAGTAGGAAGTCAAGAAACACCTGGAGTAACAGGCAAATTTGGCCTTGGAGTACAGAATGAAGCAGGGCAAAGGCTAATAGAGTTTTGCCAAGAGAACGCACTGGTCATAGCAAACACCCTCTTCCAACAACACAAGAGAAGACTCTACACATGCACATCACCAGATGGCCAAAACCAAAATCAGATTGATTATATTCTTTGCAGCCAAAGATGAAGAAGCTCTATACAGTCAGCAAAAACAAGACCGGGAGCTGACTGTGGATCAGACCAAGAACTGCTTATTGCCAAATTCAGACTGAAATTGAAAAAAGTGGAGAAAACCACTAGACCATTCAGATATGACCTAAATCAAATCCCTTATGACTATACAGTAGAAGTGAGGAATAGATTTAAAGGACTAGATCTGATAGACAGAATGCCTGATGAACTATGGATGGAGGTTCATGACATTGTACAAGAGGCAGGAATCCAGACCGTCCCCAAGAAAAAGAAATGCAAAAAAGCAAAATGGCTGTCTGAGGAGGCCTTACAAATAGCTGTGAAAAGACGGGAAGCGAAAAGTAAAGGAGAAAAGGAAAAATATACCCATTTGAATGCAGAGTTCCAAAGAATAGCAAGGAGAGATAAGAAAGCCTTCCTCAGTGATCAATGCAAAAAAATAGAGGAAAACAATAGAATGGTAAAGACCAGAGATCTTTTCAAGCAAATTAGAGATACCAAGGGAACATTTCATGCAAAGATGGGCTCAATAAAGGACAGAAATGGTAGGGACCTAACAGAAGCAGAAGATATTAAGAAGAGGTGGCAAGAATACACAGAAGAATTGTACAAAAAAGTTATTCACAACCCAGACAACCACGATGGTGTGACCACTCACCTAGAACCAGACATCCTGGAATGTGAAGTCAAGTGGGCCTTAGGAAGCATCACTACGAACAAAGCTAGTGGAGATGATGGAATTCCAGTTGAGCTATTTCAAATCCTGAAAGATGACGCTGTGAAAGTGCTGCACTCAATATGCCAGCAAATATGGAAAACTCAGCCATGGCCACAGGACTGGAAAGGTCAGTTTTCATTCCAATCCCAAAGAAAGGCAATGCCAAAGAATGCTCAAACTACCGCACAATTGCACTCATCTCACACGCTAGTAAAGTAATGCTCAAAATTCTCCAAGCCAGGCTTCAGCAATACATGAACCATTGTAGGTCTTCATAGAACCATTCAACTTCAGCTTAAATGTTGGCTTAAAGCTCAACATTCAGAAAACTAAGATCATGGCATCCGGTCCCATCACTTCATGGCAGATAGATGGGGAAACAATGGAAACAGTAGCTGACTTTATTTTTCTGGGCTCCAAAATCACTGCAGATGGTGACTACAGCCATGAAATTAAAAGACGCTTACTCCTTGGAAGGAAAGTTATGACCAACCTAGACAGCATATTAAAAAGCAGAGACATTTCTTTGTCAACAAAGGTCTGTCTAGTCAAGGCTATGGTTTTTCCAGTGGTCATGTATGGATGTGAGAGTTAGAGTATAAAGAAAGCTGAGTGCCAAAGAATTGATGCTTCTGAACTGTGGTGCTGGAGAAGACTCTTGAGAGTCCCCTGGACTGCAAGGAGATCCAACCAGTCCATCCTAGAGGAGATCAGTCCTGGGTGTTCATTGGAAGGAATGATGTTGAAGCTGAAACTCCAATACTTTGGCCACTTGATGCAAAGAGCTGACTCATTGGAAAAGACCCTGATGCTGGGAAAGTTTGAAGGCAGGAGGAGAAAGAGATGACAGAGGATGAGATGACTGGATGGCCTCACCGACTCGATGGACATGGGTTTGGGTGGACTCAGGGAGTTGGTGATGGACAGGGAGGCCTGGCGTCCTGCGGTTCATTAGGTCGCAAAGAGTTGGACATGACTGAGAGACTGAACTGAACTGATACACCTGAAATCAGTATAATGTCATATGTCAATTATATCTCAACAACAGGAAAAAAAAAAAAAGAGCAATGGAATAGGTAGTTGAGATCAAGGAGATCAAACCAGTCAATCCTAAAGGAAAATCAGTCCTGAATATTCATTGGAAGGACTGATGCTGAAACTCCAATACTTTGGCCACCTGAAGTGAAGAGCCAACTCATTGGAAAAGACCCTGATGCTGGGAAAGATTGAAGTTAGGAAGAGAAGGGGATGACAGAGGATGAGATGGTTGGATGGCATCACTGACTCAATGGACATGAGTTTGAGCAAACTCTGGGAGATAGTGAAGGACAGGGAAGCCTGGTGTGCTGCAGTCCATGGGGTCACAGAGAGTCGAACACGACTGAGTGACTGAACAATAACATAGATAATTGAAGTACTTAAAGAATATGTTTGCAATGGGATGGCTTGAGAGTAAATAACTGAATTTGTTAGTCTCGGTAAACCATATAAACAATTTACTCCTATTTTCTTACTCTTGGCTGGATGATGCTCTAAAACTACTCAGCTGGTACATAAAGAAAATATTTAAATCGAGGAAGCAGAATAGGATGGAAGAGAGTAAAGTTAAATTGAGTAAGGAGCTCAAAATAATATGATGGATAGCGCTTTAAATATTTATTGAACCAGGGAGATAAGTACTTCTACCCAGTTTGAAACTGATTAGTGCTAGACGTTTCTTCCTAGTTTAATTATTTTTGAGGCAGGAACCAATTCTTTCCTCTTGCTATTTTCAAGCATCTCCAATTCTATACACCGCAGTATTCAACTCCCTCACCAATTCTCTCTCCCCATAGCTCCTGGAGAAAGAGATTAGCAGTTTTTCTTTTTATAATAAAACTTATTAGTGACTTTAAACAATTTCAATTGCTTCAATTTTAACTATTATTTTCTTAATTAAAAACATAAACAGAGCAGGAGTAATTAGACATGACAAAATAAATACAATAGATCTCTGAGGGAAATAACAAAGTGAACAATTTTAAATAATTTTCAAGGTAATATATTTCTCTGAAAAATATTTTATCCTAACACTTTTACTCATATTGGCAACTGTATGCTTACTTTTACCAATTTGGTATTGTCATGCTTAAACCTGGATTTGGGGTTGGAAGGATCTGGGTCAGTTGTTTAAAACCCCAAAGCAAACACTTTCATTTAAGCCAAGGGGTCCTGTCCTGGCTTCTTACAAGCAGCATCATTAGATAAAATATCAGTTAAAATGGAAATGGGAGCCTAGATGGAGATTCTGGGACCTGAACATCCATTCTAAGAAAATGCAGCTAAACTACAATACCTCCAATCTCCTGCACATTTTGGAAGAAGCACAGGAAATCTTTTTTCAAATATTGAAAACTTAAGATGAATGAATGAACAAAAGAACAGAAATGCATCTCTCTTTTCTGGTACATTAAACAAATGGAGATGAAAGAAAGTTTGAGTTTTTGCCAATGATGTCTTTGAACTTTATTTCAAGGCGTTTTGTGTCAGAGGTCAGCAGGCTGGTCTTCATCCCTCTGCTACGCATAGAGGTGGGAACCCAGTTTCCGCCGATGGGTACCCAAGACCTCCTCCCAGGAGGTGGGAGCTGGATTGCAACCATGATTCCTTGACAACCATGATGATGGAACACCATCCACAGTCACTCAATAACCCTGAAATGACACCAGAATGAGAACACTGGTGAAAGTCAAAGCAGCACTGCCCTCCGAGGAGGAGTGGGTTCATGGGCCTTGGCAGAACTTTCTGGAAATGCCACTTGAAACAGCTGTTATCTTTGCCCTCCACATGTTTGCCAACTGCTTGTCTCCCTAGCATCACTCTTAGGTGATGGAAATCTAGAAGAACAGCACGTTTTCTTAAGAGTCTCATTCATACATGTGACTCTAGACTTACTGTTTCTCAGCAAAGCCAAGGAAAATGATACTGTGAAAGACTCAAAACGTATAGAAGATGTGTTGACATTCTCATTGCTAACCGTATGTTTCTTTAAGTCACTTCCTGTTTAACGGAGCTGATTTTCTTAGAAACTCTTGGGAGGCTGTGGATATCAGCATGGTTACACTGGTAAAACTGAATTAGAGCCAGTTTCCCGACTGGGTTCAGATCCGTGGTCTAAAAAGCATTTGCCATATAAGTAACTTGATCCACGGGATTTGATCTCTTTGGACTTGAGCTTCTTCATTTGTGAAGACAAACTGATTTAATAAACCCAAGGCATGTGGAACATCTTGCATTTGCCCCAAATATTTTTTTTAATTATTTTATTTAGTTTTGGTTACAGTGGGTCTTTGTTTCTGCTTGCGGGTTTTTCCCTAGTTGTGGCGAGCAGGGGCTACTCTCTAGTTGTGGTGTGCGGTCTTCTCCTTGCGTGGGCTTCTCTTGTTGCAGAGCATAGGCTGTAGGGTGTGTAGGCTTCAGTACTTGCAATTCTCAGGCTTAGTTGCTCTGTGGCATGTGGGATCTTCCCAGACCAGGGATCGAACCCATGTCCCCATTGGCAGACAGATTCTTTACCACTGGACCACCAGGGAAGTCCTGCTCAAATTATTGATATGTTCACTGTGATTGGTGTTTGAAGGAAGGATCAAAAAAGTTCTTGAGAAAATAGTTCCTAACCTAAATTATAAATCATCGGTGTAAGCTTTCCCTTCCTGCAAAAAAATTGTCCAATAAGAAATTAAGTAAATACTAGAGGTATTTGTTCTTGGAGACTACTCTTTGAGAGCAAAGCTGGGCCTTCATGATGCTTCAGGACCCAGCCAACGCCATTCTGAAGTGTCCAGAGGTGCATGCATTACACAGACACAATTAAATTAGCCTAACCTGGAATTTATCTGTAGACACATTTAATTAAGCACTGCCTTTTATCTTGCTATTTTTTTAAGCCTTGTAGCTGCAAATCTGACATGGCTGCAATCCAGTAGTTTGTGTTTCTGTGTCCTGGAGGCATGAGTAATTTGAAAACTCATTGAAGATTTATAATCGCGTTCAGACAGGTTTTGTTAATATTCCTTACAGACTATCCCCATTTATTAACATGTCATAAGGTCTTTTTACACAATAATTTTTCTCATCAATTTAATGTGACAAGACCTGCAGCTTCATAGTTTCATATGATCCCTAAATCCGATTATATCACACATGTATAATGAACAAAGACTAATTATACAATTAGCTGCTGTCCTGTTGCATTTGAGAAACTGTCCATATTGCATTACCTCCAAAGCTTCCCTTAGAATCACAGCAACATCTTCTTGTTTTAGAATGAAGCATTAACTTTGAATTAATTTTTCCCTTTTTTTAATATTTTTTTTTGTGTGTGTGGTTACAGATGAGTGTTACTTTTCATTGCACATCTACTGTATAAACACTGCTCCCTTCCAGCTGCTGGGGTGCAGAACACCCCTGATAAAATGTGCTTGCCTTTCAGAATCGAACACGCTGATTTACTAGAGACTGGGCCTTGCATGGACCATCCTCCTTCTTTCATGAGAAAGCTTCTACGCTTTTTTCTTACAATCCGATTTTTCTATCTCTTCAGAGATGATGGTCCATCTACAGGGTTTGTGATTCTGAATGCACTTTGAAAAAGCTAAAGGTATAAAGCAATGGTTCCTGTACTTTGATCATCATGATTAAAAAATTTTTATGACATATTTAAGAGGTATTTCACTAAAAGCTTCATGCATTTAAAATAAAACTTAAAATGTGACTGCACAAAAGTATTATTTTTTTTTAATGAAGAGAAGAATTTTGCTTTATATAGTGTGCTCCTTCAACTTAATTTAATAAGAAAACTAGAGAAAAAAATATTTTAAATTCGGGAAGCTAAGGACTTTTAGCCTTTTTAAAAAATTCACCAAAAAAGGGGGGAAAAGCATTAGAATATAGGTCATAGGTGTTGTTTTCTTAAAATATTAAGCTACTTGTCAGCATGAATTTTCTTACAAAATGAGATGCACATGTGGTATGGAAAGAAATGGAAACATTCAAGCACTGCCCTTCCTCTTTTTGCTCACAAAGTAAAAAGTGTGAGCAGATCCTGTAGCCCTATACTCAGCAACCGGTTGGTATGTTTTAGTTTCTTGGTCCATACCAAGGTGTTTTTGTTTGTTTTGTTTTGTTTCTTGTTTTTGTAACATGAATCCCAAAGCTAAAAAAAAAGAAACTATTTCAATATTGGACTATTCAACATTGGACTTTTTTGCATGGCTGAATTCAGCCTTGTGCTGACCTGCTGGGTACAGGACAAATCCTGGCCCCCCCCATATTTCCCGGGAAGGGGGGCAATCCAGGCACTGTGGGTGACAGAGGTGCCCTGGTCCTGCCCCAGCTTTCTCCGTGAATTGTGAAGGGAGGCCAGTGTCCCCACCCCTCCAAAGAGTGCCCTGTGTCTTGGTGAACAGCATGTAGACCAGACGACTGCAAACACGGGTAATAAGGAGACCAATATTCTTGCTCCCATCCCAAATATTTCATTTTCTAATTTACTGTTGCTAGCTAAACCTTTTATGCGCATGGGAAACTGCACCACAAGAAAAATGTATCATCTATTTTTGGAAGGGGGGTAAATGTAAACTATCAATAAGCAATTTTATGTTCCTCAGCTAAAAACGAGGCATTTAAGTTTTACAGGAAGAGCTTGTCTAGCGTAAATTATAAATAATATGCGAATTATTGCAAATAGAAAGCCCTTGGTGTAACATAGCTTATATTTATCACTGAGCAAATTATGGGTTAGAATTGTATTAGCAAGTGGCAAACAGAATTGTATGTTTTTGAGGGAACTTTCTTTAAAGACTGCTTTAAAATGTAATACACTTCAAAATAATCTTGTTATTATTCCCTGCGGTAGGTGTACAGCTGTATACATTTAATATCATGTCAGAAACCCTGTTCCATCTACCCGCAGACTGAGTTTCCCATGGACCCCACCCCAAGGAACCAGCAGAGAAGAGTTGAGGGCAGGATGCAAGCTGGATGGGGGTTGGGGGGGAAACCATCCTCTCCAAGTAACAGGCATCCTAGCTGCACCCTCCCATGTCCACGTGCTCCCGACCAGGTTGCAGCCTATGGCCGGTGGCTCTGGGTTCTTCAACACGGGGCTGTTTGCCAGTCAACCTCTCTCTTGACCTCAGGGTGGTTTCACATCAGGCTGGGGGCCACAGGAGGCTGGTCTTTATGAACAGGGATGCTCCAGTCGAAGAAACAACAACTGCTCATGAGTCGTCTTTACAGGCCTGTGAACCAGGTTCTGTGGTTTAGAAAGCATCTCTGGGTTTCCTTAGAGGGTGTGTAGCTGGCAGGGCTCTGGTTTTGCATAAACAGAAGCCACCTGGTTGGAGCCTAACCTCAGGATCTTTCCTCAGGGCGAAGTCTACCACTCCACCTCGTGATTAGAAAGGCTGGCGTGTGTGTGGCCAATCCCACCACTGTCTCCTGCAGGAGCAGTGTCCCCAGCAGTCCCCACCCCGCCTGCTGAATGCCTCTGCTCGCAGTGAATAGATTCGGGGGTGTTAGTCTGATCGCTCCTGATGGGCCTTCCTCTCCCAGTTTGCCTCAGTGAGTAGGCAACACGTCCCTGGAGCACCTGTGTTCCCCTTTCTTTACAGCCTGGCACATCAGACGCTGTCAGGAGCCATCACTGATAAGGGATGAAGATACCCATAATAATAATAATAACAGTAACAATAAACAGCATGCATGTAATCTCTTCATTTTGCATCACTGGCTGGAAGCTGCCGAAAGATCCAAGGTGATTTCACCCTCTAGGAGGGCAGTTATCTAATATCCTAAGCAGTCCTAACAAATTAAGAGATCATGTCCATCTTCAAGCTAAGCGTGTGGTTTAAGATAGTAGTTTTAACTTAGCACTTTATTTTAAAATAAAGACATTTACCTCCATAAAGCCTATTGAAAAAATGACAATTGTAAATGATTGCCTTCTTGAGGGGAAAAGAAGTGATACAGATTGTCAAAGTTTGTAGAGATCAAATAAGTGACTGGAAGATTATGGAAGGTTTTACAGCATCAGTGAGCTTTCAAGAAGTGTCTGTGAGTTTTACTCATTTTGACAGAATTCATTCCCAGAGAGGGTGGTTACATAGATTCCCAGTGCTTAAGTATTTCTAGTTGACTCTGAAACTGAAATATATATCAGTATCTGCTGAGAATTTCTTGTGTTCTGAGATTATCTCTCTATATATACATCTGCACATAGAGATATACTCACTAGAACCTCAAAAAATAAAACTAGAAAATACACGAAGTTATGCCATGGTGGCTTCAAATTCAAAATTTAACAATAAAATTAAACCTATGTTTCTATTGTAAAATCATCAGCAATTGCTCTAACCCCATTCAGGCTATAGTTTCATCCTATAGAAAAGCATATTGTACTTAATAAAGAGTTTTCATGTGGCTTGATATGTTCTTAGCAGGAAAAATATTAAGTTCAAACTGAAATATATTTACATACTTTGCTATATGTAGAAAATACTTGTGTAACAAAGAAAATAGAACCGAGAGAAAACCTTTAATATCATTTAAGAAAAAACTGATTTAAAAAATCATTTTCAAGGAAGCATTTAATACAATGCCTTTAATTATGAAGTATTTTTATCTGTCCATTAAGAAAAGTCCTTAAGGTTTTTACTAAGAAACAATTATTGTCCATAGAACAGAAAAACTTACCTCTTTAATTTCAGTATTTTAGGATATTTTTTGTTGATTCTAGAATTTAAGAAAATGAACTTAAAACTCTAAAGATTTCTGATGGCATATAGTTTGATCCTTGGCTATTATTATTTATAAAGTTTACTTTAAAACTATCAGCGTCCTGTGCTGTGTTTAGTCTTGCCTGACTCTTTGCGATCCCCTGGACTGCAGTCCCCAGTCTTCTCTGTCCATGGGATTCCCCAGGCAGGAAAACTGGAGTGGGTTGCCATTTCCTTCTCCAGGGAATCTTCCCAACCCAGAGACTGAACCCAGGTCACCTACATTACAGGCAGATTCTTTACCGACTGAGCCACCAGAGAAATCCAAAAATGCATGGTGTTATTTCTTAATACATATGCTTGATATGCAAATGCATATAAGTGCATATTTACCTTGTGGCAAACTTCTGAAGTGGTGATGAAATGAACTAGATTCTATTGGGCGAGGGGCCTTATGTTTCCTACCAGGGGCCAAGAATATATGCATCTGTTAATGCATATAACCCCCCGGAGCTGCCTGATTGGTCACACTGACTAAAGGAGTCAGCAAAGCGAGAGAGAGTACACACTGCCCAGGTGCAGGGCTGGTCCCCGCCGTGTTCGCTGCCCCCACTGACACTCTATTCTGGAGCTAATCCCAAGGAGAGGGGGCCATGGGGACTCGAGACCGGGCCCCAGGAGATGAGTTTAGAGCAAGGTCCCTCTTCAGATGGACGGATGAGACTCTGCATCTTCCTTAGGAAGACCGCCTGATTAGATGTGTCCTACAGTTTTACATCTGAAGAAATCAGCAAGACTCACATCTTTTGACATCATATAAAGTGAAACGTCTGAACAATCAGAGGTAAACCTCAAACAGCTTTTGGTGTTATTTAAACAATTTAAAAGCAATAAATGACTATCTATTGCTGAGCCTCAATTTCAGTGACAACTTGAGAACACTGAGCTTTCAGGGTCAAGGACAGAATATATAAAACTCATGTATCAAATGGGTATGAAACCCTAGACTGACATTTGCTGTGCTCTTTTCCAGGTATCTAATGGTACGTAAATTACATTAATCCTCCTGCATGGAGGTAGAATTTTGGTGAGTTATATATTATAATGTATTTAAGAAAGCATTGACCTAAAACAAACAACCAAATAAATATGCAATTGGAAATCTGATTATTGAAATAAAGAAAAATGGCAAGAGATCATCACGATGGAGAAACATAGCACCCAGCCTCTCTGAACACATGACATTTGAGCTGAAGCCTGAAGAATGAAAGAGCCCAGATGGATAGAATGAAGCCAGGCCAATGGGAGCATTCCCCAGACAGAAGCCCCACGATGGGAAGGGGCCATCGCCTTGGGTGTGACTCAGTGTGGAAAGCGGGAGGGGAAACTTTGGCAGCAGCCCTGGCGAGGGTGAGCTCGGCCAGTTCCTGGAGCTTGGGGGCTGTGGGCAAGGCTCTCATCCATAACCTCATAAACCGAGGGGCACCAAGCACACATAAATGGGAGCCAACCCGAACTGGGTTCTGAAAGATAATCATCACTCCACCAGTAGGGGTGTCTGGGCAAGGTACCCACAAGAGCCACACAGGGGCCCCTAGGCTGGGCTGACAGTGGCCAGTGAGAGGCCTGATGACCTGACAGTTGGGGAAGAGAGACCACGAGAAGGAAAAGGTGTGAAGTGCACTTCAGGCCACATGGGGGCCTGAGGAACAGGGCAATATTGAGGGTGGCTCCAAGCAGTTGGGCCTGTTCCTTTTCGTAGCAATCTCATTTTGCAGAAAATATTCTCTGAAGGAAGGCAGGGCAACCCACTCCGGTATTCTTGCCTGGGAAATCCCATAGACAGAGGAACCTGGCGGGCGACAGTCCGTGCGGTCACAGAGAGTCAGACACAACTGAAGCGTCTTAGCAGGCACAAAGCTATTTAGTAGCATGAGCTCAAGAAACTTCAGTAATTCCTCTAAGACCCCAAATTTACATACTTAACTTTTGCATTGTGCTGGATCAGGTGTGATTCAATTTGAACATTACAGGTAAAACGCTGGAGTTCAGAATGAGCAGATAAGAAAAGTGGTACCCTTGGAGCATATCTATTGTCTTAACATATTACCCTCTGACTCTGTCTCATATGTGATGCGTGGTTAGTTTAATAGTCTGATGTGTGTAGCCTTGGATTCTCATGGGTCCAATAGATGAATGTACAGTTGATCCAGCTTCAAAGAGCCTCAAACTGTATGTCTTTGTGTGTGTGTGGTATTTTCTGGGCTTTGCACTTTTCGTTTGAATCTGAAAAGACACTTCACACAGGTTTAAGAACCATTGTGCTAAAAACTTGGGAAAAATGAGTTAGATTTGCGAGTGTGGAAAAGGGATTTTCTTTTAATCACCAGCAGTCCTCTAGCACCCACGGCTTTGGCTCACCTACCTCTATAAATGAAATAAAAGGGCTATCTTGAAATATGTAAGAAAAGGAGGAATGAGCAAGAGATACAGTGGGCAGTTGTCCTCCTGTTTCCTTTCCATCCCAACTGAAGGGGCGGGGAAAGGGAATTGGGTGCCCTCAGCCAGCTGGGCACAGAGGCTAGACACGGCAGAGGATCAGGAGAGGCAAAGCTAGCCTGGGGCAGGCAGCATGCTCTGTGGACTAGAGCCTTCAGTATGAAACAGCTTTTAACTCTGCAGCGCTGTACCACCCAATAAGATACCAAACTATAATTTCACTAATTAGAGTTCAACTTATTCTGCAAATGAACACTATTTGCTATTTTTCCTTATACAGTTATTTTTTTCTTTTTTTAAAAGACTTTGATTCCACAATTCCTTTTGGATCCTGACCTCCAGTTTGGATTTGGGGTGATGGTTTGATAAATACTATCTCAGAGGGCCTCATAGCCTAATAATTCTCTTCTGGAAACCTGACTGATCATGATAGCCTGAAATGCAAATCCAACCCAAGAAGGAGGAGTGGGTTGACATTTGGTGGCCTGACACTCCGCCTAACAGATTACTGTGCCAAATCTAATAAAACCAAAGCAAAGAGCCAATGGCAGGAGAAACTGGAGCCCCATTCTGCTCTAAAGAGCTCAGTGCAAACCTGGTTCACACCTGCAGCCCTGAAACACTCTTCCTTCATAAGAGTCCTTGACTTCCTTCCATCCATACACATCTCTTTGCCCAGGTGACCAATGAGTTCTGATGTGGAATGGTGCGCAGGTATCTAGTCCCCTGGGAAGAGATGAGAGAATGCATGGGCCACCAGGTTGCCCTAGTTTCCCACGAGCAAATGTATATTTAGGTCTCTCCAGGAGATCTTCATACTGACAAATAAAGCTGTTTACTGATGGCTTAGGGTAGATGAGTACCACATTTCATTGAATCTAAGTTGCCATCTACTGCAACTTGCATCTTCATTTCCAGCATGTTGCAAAGTAAAAATGGATGCGTATTTGCACTGATGGAGAAATCCAGACATGGGAAATTCATTTAAGAAAAGTACGGACTAGCTTGGTGATCTCAGATCCACAAAAAATGAATGCACACTAGAACGTTACTCAGAGGTTCTTTTCATTCTATAGGTAATAAATAATACACCTCTACAAGCCCATCTACAGGTACTTGGTAAAAATCAATTACATTACAGCCGGATAATGGAACAGCATGTAGACCTACAGCATGAATTAGATCTATCTGCAGTGCATCTGAATTGTAATGATTGCATATATTGTTCTTTTGTTTGTTTTCCCTTTTTCGCCCTAGTTTTACTGAGGTGATAACTTAAACAAAAATGCACATAATTATTGCATACAATTTGGTAAGTTTAGATATACATTCACTTGTGTTATTATCACCACAATCCAGGGGAAAACAAAAAAGGTTTCAAGACAGTATCATGAGAAATATGATCCAATTTTTATAATATTTGTATTAATAAATATCAGCACATCACTCAAATCTGGGTGTAGGTCTGGGAGAATAAAATTTAAATAATCTGCAATCACTCTTTCTGGGAGGTAGCATGTTTTGGGGTGACAGGTAGAGTCTCTGTTTAAATTTACACGTCTGTTTGTATGTTTGTTAGACTTTTGTTTTTCACATCAAGTATATATTATTTTATAACTAGCAAGAACAGTAGAGGCATTGGGTTGTGGGGAAAAAAAATATGTAATCAACATCTTTAAAACTGTTTACCAGTAGGCAATTTATGTGTATATATTGGTGAACAAAACAAACACCTTCCCTGTTTTTTCAGAGTCATAGTCAAGTCTGAGAGCTGGGCGAAACACATGGAGCAAAGTCAAGACTGTCTGACAGCAGAGGTGGCCCTGGGGGAGAGTGTGATGGAGCCTGGCCCAGGGGCAGGGAAGCTGGGGAGGGCAAGTGGAGGGAGGGGCGGTGTGGGGAGGACCAAGCCCAAGCATTGGGAGAACTGCAGAACCCCCTGAATACGATTACATCTGGGGAGCCTAAGTTTGAAGGGGCCCTGAGACAACTTCCCTCATGGCTCAGTTGGTAAAGAATATGTCTGCAATGCAGGAGACCCAGGTTCGATCCCTGGGTAAGGAAGATCCCCCAGTGGAGGGCATGGCAACCCACTCCAGTATTCTTGCCTGGGAAATCCCATGGACAAAGGAGTCTGGTGGGCTACAGTCCATGGGGTCACAAAGAGTTGGACACGACTGAGGCACTAAACAACACTGAGGTGCTTGGGTGAGGTGTCTGAGTCTGAAGCTCAGAGGACCGGTCTAAAGTGGGCAGACCATGGAGAGCCCGTGGCGGAGGGTGTGGCTAATGACAGGGGCCTCTCCTGAGAAGATCAGGAAGGGAGAGCCTGAAAGGGGTCCTGGGGTGGGGGGAGGCATGGCACGGCCAAGAGGCAGAAGGGCAGAGCTGGGACCAGCGCGGGTGCTACAGGCACTAGGGTGATTGGGCAGATACAGCTCAGTGACACGGGCGGGTCCGGCCTGTTTAATGCTCAGATTTGTTTGCAGCGCTAGTTTATCTTGAAACCTTGATTTTACCTTAAGTACAATAATGGAATCAATTTGTGGTTTTTAAGCAATGTTACCTATTTATTTAATTATGTTTATTTATTTTGGTGCCTATGTCTGAGTACTTTGTGTTCTAATCCAGGAAAAGATACTGTCAGAGTCAGAGCTAAAGAATCTTGAGTGAATCTTTGCTTAAGACTCTGTGCCTTGTATTTTCATAGAAAATATAGTCTTAACCAGTGGTATTTTTAAATGCTTTGGTATAAATGCTTAATTTTGCAATTATATGACATTAAATGCAAGGTAATAAGGCTGTCTATAACATGAAATGCATTATTTGGAGTTTATTTCAAATGTATTCCGACAGTGACTACTGACTACTGTGAAGGCCCATTAAAAAGTGCTTCTCTTAGCTATGAGTTCAGCTTTTCTCCAAGTCAGACTATTCCTCTTGTCTATCTAGTGATACATGGTATGTCTCTCTTAAGGTAATGTGACAACCACCTTTACAATTCATGGATTATGATTACAAATGAAATGTGTCTTTTTTTTAATTTTTGGAATTTATCTTCTATCTAGATTGAACTTAGATTTTAATAAAGGTATCAGAATTATCTACTGCAATTCCTATGACTAAACAATATGTATTTGAGTATCAGGTAGTAATGTAGCTGTTACTGTGTAGATGCTTCATAAATACCTTAAAATAAATGGATTAATGAAAACAGAGATAGTGTCTTTGGTTCAAAGAACCAAAGAAATCTCTCATTTGCAATTGTTACCATCTTTAGAGTTTGTCTTATTGTCATGGTTCATTTATTTACTTTCTTAAAAATTATTAGCTCACACATGTACACCCATGGTGGATTCATGTCAATGTATGGCAAAACCAATACAATATTGTAAAGTTAAAAAATAGATAAATAAATAAATTTATATAAAAAATTATTAACTCAGTCTTTAGTGTTCACATTAAAATAACTTGAATTCATTTTATGCCTGTGCTTGCAAACTTTGGGGTACTGGTTTCTTTTATCCCCAGTCAGTGGGTGATTCATGCCGGCAATGTAGACTGATCTCCAGGTGCTCAGTTACAAGGGCCGAATGTTTCTACTGTGGCTTTGAAGTCTGGGCCATCACTTAGTCCCAGGGATAATTCACTGGTTTTCTAGAACCACATCTGCTTCAAGCTATCAGCCAGAAAAGAAAACCAGTCCAAGAAAAAAGTATGAATGTGATCTGTGAAGATACATCCATGTACAAGTGTGTGTTAAAAGGGCCACATTTTTCAAGCAACGAGCTTTAAAAGGCACAGAAAGATCCCCTGTCACTTGTAATGAATACTTCCTTCCCCAGAGCGTGGGGTCCTCATTCTGTCCAGCTCAGTCATTTTGCTGGCGATTAAGAAGCCTACCATGAACTCGTTCAGGCTATTTTTAAAAGAATTAATAACTTTATATTTTAAAAGCCTGAATCTTTAACTTTGCTACCAAAATGCAACAGCAGAAGAGGAAATAACGCAGGGGAGCGTGAAGAGGTTGAGGGGAGCCCATCTGCTCTTGGGCTGGCCCAGGCCGGAGGAGAACAATGGAAGGGTCATTGTGCTGCAGGAAACCACTGCTCCCGCCATCTTTTTACAGCTGGTGATCTGTTCAAGGATACTGCAGATGGAGCTGTCACTGCCTAACTTCACAAATGTAAACATATTACAGCCTATTTTTAGAGAGGAATTGGCTGTGCTGTTATAATGCTAAAAATTAACCTGCATTAAAATGGAAGTAAACTGCTCCGTGGAATTTAGAGCTCTGTACACACACACACACACACACACACACACACATCGGTGCACACACAATGTGCTTTGTTGGAATAAGACTGGAGGTCAAAACATACTCTCAAAATTCTGGAGTCAAAGCACACTCTTACCACTATGTCCTCCCCTCCACATTAAATAAAATGTGTTTACAGGTGTGATGGCAGGAACAGACATCTTGATATTTGGAAGAGAAATCTATGACAACCAAACCTTTTTGAGTGGGAAGATCCAAATGCTTTCCTTTTAATTCTTCTTTGCCTGTAGAGAGCCAGGGCTGTGATCAAGAGCTGCAGCAAGCCCCCTGGTGCGGGAAAGGGCACGTCTTTCTCTTGTTTGGGCATCAAGAACCCAGCCACCCTCTTTTTCTACTTCTCTGCTTCCCCCGCATCATTCAACGCATGTTCTCTGTTTTAGTCATTTTGAGCTGGGCACTAACTGAACTGTCTTTTGTGCTCTGGCAAAGATAATGTATCTGGGTTTCCTTAGTGATATTCTAAACACATTTTTCCTGCGCTCCCATACCGAGCGCATAGTTTTGGAGGAATTCCTGTTGTGTGGGAGGCCAGCTCAGCTCCATTCACACACTCGGGCCCCAGCTGCGGCCCCTGGGCTCAGTCCGATCTTGGTCTCAGCCCCCAGCTGCTCCCCAGCATCCGCGCCAACAACCACAGTGGCCTTTGTGCATCTACTTATTTATTTTGTATTTGTGCGGTGCGCTTAAGCATTTTTTGTTTTATCTTCCTTGGAGTAAGTTAAGATTGTGAAAAAAGTTTGCTCCAGGAAAAGGGAGTTCAAGGGCCCACTGATTCCTTCAACTGCTTAAATAGGGGAGGGGGCAGGAGGTGGGGAAGGAGGGTGGGGAGAAGAGAAAGGAGTGGAAATGAATCAGCACCTCGGGTCATCAGATAGGGTGCCTTTCTATTAAAGGATCAAGTCAGCAGACAGGCTAGAGGGAGGCTGGCATCAGACAGGGCGGGTGCTGTTATTACTGTCCTTGTTCAGTTATGACTTCATGGGATGACTTAAAAATCTCAGTGAAGCGGGGTACTGACCTCTCTCGAACAGATGTGCACAGGAGAGGAGACCTGAGATGATATTGACAGCGCTTCTGACTAAGGAAGGTCACTGTGTGACAATTTCAGGGGGACACCTGCAGCAGGGCTTTGTCAACAGGGTCTTGAATGCAAACAAAACACAAGCAGTCTCTTCCCGCCAGGAAGTGACACTTGGGGCCGACCCTGAGCAAGGGCACATCTGGAGGACGACTCTTTCAGGCGGCGATTGCTGCTCTGGTCCATGACTTCATCTGTCGGGTGTCTGGAAGGGGGTTGGAGAGATCTACTTCAAAGCCTGAATGTCTCTAAGTGCGGCTGGGGGCGTGGACCAGGGGCTGGGCAGTCTTGAAGCGCAGGCGCCAAGCCGCCAAAGCCACTATTCTGAGTTTGATTTAACCAAACGTCCTGGGGGGAGTGGAGTTCTCAAGTAGCCTAGTGCTTATAAACGAGTGATATAAATGTTACTCATTGTACGATTGAGGGAGAGACATCACTCACAGGAAGTGATTACAGTTCTTTATCTCCTGGGGCCCCGTCGCTAAGGAAACTCAGTGCATGAAAGACAGCCGTCCCTTTGGACTTCAGGCTGGTTAGTCATGACAGCTCTGGATCTGCTGTTATTAATAGCAATCCTGTCCACCAAGCGGACAGTCCTCAGGGCCTGAAAAGAGTCCCACGTGTATGAGCCTGCTTTATTCACATTTGAAGTCAATGTTATTCATTCTCTTTTCTCAAATAAAGAAATTGAGAGCTATAATCTGGTAGGAAAGCAGATTCCAATCCAGGTCTTCTAGGTTCAAGTTCAAGCCTCATTGTCCTGCTCCCCAAGAAATGTTCTGCTAGATGCACAGGTCTTGAGGCTTTTGTGCACAATCCTGTCAATGTGAACCAGCCGCTGTTGTATGATGGGAAAGCGGTGTGGACTGGTGTAAACGTGCTGGTGGTGTGCACCTTCACTTTTCTCAATTTTTCAATCAGAAGAAAAATGCTGAGTTGGGCTTGACATTCACCAAAAAGTTTTCCTGGTCCTGCAGAAGGAACAGTCTTCTGGCACAATTAACTCAGAATAGATCTGTGACTCTAGGGGCTGAAGCGCTTCAGGGAGGTCCTAAATGGCATGAACGACTCATACGTTCATAAGCTACTTTGTTCAAAAAAAATCATCCCAGGAATCGTTTATTTTCTGGAGATGGCAGTCTTTATTTACACTGGAAAACATGCGGTTTTATATGGGTTGTCTTTCATTCTCGGCAAGGCGATGAGAAAAGAAAACAAAATTTGTTTAGAGCTGCAGTGAACAAATAATTGGCTGACAGCTAGGTTAACTGTCGAAATCAGAACTTTCCCATGCTATCTGAGGAATGAAAACACATCCTGGTTAGTGATGCTGACCAAGCTTGGAAGGTTAGAGGTGATTCCGTCTCCAGGAATGTGGTCTGGTCTTATTTTAAGAAGGGCCTCTGAGTCATGTGGAGTCATGTTGAAATGTGTGTTGTGTTCTGTAATTTTAAAAAGGAAGCTTGCAGGGAGGAAATGGAATCAGTTTTTTTTTCCCCCCAAAACTCTGCCCTTTAATGGAAGAAAAGGGCAAGTCGACTCCCACAGATCTCACTTGCTCCCTGTGATGCAGGCTCTGATGTGTTTTTACCACAGATACAGTCTTAATGTGGTTTGCTGTAACCTTACTTGCTTAGAGTGCTTTAAGTTTGTAACTTGAACTGATCTTACTTAATATTTATCGTTAGATGTGGCTATATGCACTGCTTAGGATCGAATAAAATGGACTAGGGATCACTTATGATCTTGATTGATTAGCTATCTGGAGTGATGGCTACAAAGATACATGTACTATTTTTATCAACATAAAATATGAATCATTTTAAGTGAGCTTCAGGTTTCTCAATTCAGAAATACAGGAGTAGAACCGATATTGCCTATACTCCTCGGCGAGTTCCTGGGTGGGGCACCAGACCTGTATCATGAGAAGGGGATTGACATCTCCAGCAGGAGTGAAGAAGGAAAGGAAGTCCCCAGCAACAGGGGCTCAGATTCCCAGCATCATAGGAACTTGCTCATACACATGCACACCTTTGTAATAAACATTCTAAATTTAATAAAACAGATGCTGTGAACTTGGGAATTCAATTTGGGCTGTAACTCACCACCCCCAGAATGAGACTTCAGGCTTAATTTTCAGTAATCTAGGCCCTTTGGCTACAGGGGAGAAGATTTCTTACAATGCCAATCTAGACATTTTCTGGTTCCTTCTGTAGATCTTAACCTGGGAATTTAAAGCCCTGAGCACATCATTTTCTTTTCCTGAGTTGTCTAGCATAGTTAGAAGTAACCAACCAACCCGATCTTATGTGTATTTTCCACCAAAACGTTCAGACTCTGTAAATACCTGGCCATCCAGAACCTCATCCTCAACAGGCATGTGATGACTGCAAGCGTGTGAAGGTGACCGTCTGGTCTGAGTGACTGTTTCACACCATGTGCTCAACAGTCCTTTGCTGCTGGAAATGGAGTCCTTCATGTCTTTGATCAGATGAGAAGACCAATTCCAGAAAACCCAGAAGTAAGAGTGCTCATCCTTAAGACGCTGTCCCTTTCCCAATCCTCCCAACACCAAATTCCTTTTCAGGTTTAAATCAGAGAGACAGAGCAAGTCCACATTTGTGTTTGGGTGTCTGGCCTTTGACCTGTGGGAGCTGGTTACTCCGGCCTCTGTGAGGCTGTGGTCTCCGCGTCTGATACCAGAGCCCCCAGCCCAGGGAGAGGAAGGAAGACGGGTGGGGAGTGGAGGAAATACAATGACCCCAAAGACAGCCTGAAACCTGGGTCAGCTCTTGCCACCTCTGCCCTTGGGTGATGCGGGGGATTCTATGTGGACTGCTCACGGAATGTCTGTGGACTTTCTCCTAAGGTTTTCCAGTTGCTTCAGCAAGACCGCCTCCTGGCTATTTTCAAAGTCATCTATCTAGAAGCACTTTTAAAAACCAGCGCTTGGTTATTGCATCTCATTGGGTCTTCCACAAAGGTTTTTCAGAACGTTTCTTCATCCTGTCACCACCGTCACCAACAGCACAATAATAGGTGCATGACACTAGTCATTCGAAGGCTATGGGGGAACTCCATAGGTGACAATCTCAGCTGGCCTTCAACGATGAGAAAGACTTCTGGGTCAGATGGGGTGTCCCTGCCTGCCTCCTGCCAGGACTCCAAGGGCACTCGCCCAAGAGATGAGTAATGTCAGATGATGGCTGAATCACTGGATGCAGCAGTGTGAACTGGGTGGTGAGTCCCCTCCTGGCCTGTGGCTGGGAAAGCCTTGTAATAACGAACTGAGGGCAAGACGATGAAGCTGGGTCCTCTCAGATCACAGCCCAGGGGCCTGGGAGGGAAGGACCCCCAGAAAAGAGGGAAGCCCAGCCAAGACAGATGGGTGGGCGTGCTCTGGGCTTCCTTGGTGCTGCTCCTGCTCTGAGGTCGAACACAAAAGCTGAAGGACTGTGACCAGTCATGGACCAACCATCTAGGTCGTGACAGCAAAATATGCAGAGCTGCTTCCTTGCAGAGGAAACATGGCCAGACTCCATCACTTCCCACTTCCAGGGCTCTGATGAGGGATGGTGTTTAAAATCTGCTCCAGGGAGACCTGACTCCGCACAGGTTAGGGAGCATCCTCTCACCAGACAGCATCTTTGCCAGCAACCGGGATGCAAAACAGCGCACGTTCTTCCGGAGCAGACAATGCTGGAGTGTTCATCAGGAAAAGCGAAAGAGAGGCTATCAAAATGGAAAAATGACTCAGACAGAAAGTTTCCAACTTATTGCTCAGAAAATGATTCGGGGTTGGGGGTCGGGGAGGACTGGATTGAACATTCAAACTTTTGGTTTTCAGCCTCTTCATAGCAGGTGGTCGACACTTCTGTCCCTGTGTTGGTCAGTTTCCCCATTTGGATCACTAACATCTAAATGTGCACAGGTCTGCCTGCTTCTAGGGGGCACAATGTGACACGTATCTGAGTGTGTCACATTCAGATACGTGAAGAAAAGATACTCGTGTATTAACTGAAAGCTGATCCAAACCTCCCCTGGCAGGTGATCGGAGGTTGGATGAGTGCACTGATTAGGGAACATAGTCACATTCACCAGACCTGTTTCTCAGGCTTCCTCGGGGTCCTGTTGAACAAGGAGAACCTGGGGCCTCTGGGCTCAGCTCCTCACCGGGCCCCCAACTCCCCATCCTCCCAGGACCTGGTGTCCCACTAGAATCTGCTTCTGGTTCTCCGACTGACTGGTGAATGTGGTCCATGCCCCTGACTCGGTGGTTTGCCTGGATGCTGTTAGTCCCACCGTGGCCCTCCTGATCACCAGGTGCACTCGGAAGTCCAGATCTTTCTCCCACGTGGTCCACACAACCCTCCCTGTGGACCTTGGCCATTTTGCCTCAAGACCTACAGGCCAGCTGCATGGCTACCTCACCGCAGAGGATGCTGGGACATCTCAGGAAAGGGCCCCCAGCCTCCTCACCCGGCCAAGTGGCCCCCTCACTTGTGCTCTGTGTGACATAACCCTGCAGTGGCCAAGCAGAAACTCAGGACGTGAAGAGACAACTAAGCAGGAGCACCTTGCTTCCAGCTTCGCCTCAAAGTGCTTCCAGTCTACAGACTGGAGGACACAGGTCTCTGGGCCACCCTCCTTCAATCTTCCTCCTAAAACAGCAGACACCACCATCCCCCCTCCGCCAACTTCCAATGCTTCAGGGCATCTGCCGTCATCCTTCCCTAAGGTTGCAAGCATTGAACAGAGGCCTGTGAACATCCTTTGTCAGAGTAAGTGGGAAAAAATATTAGATTAGCTTGCGCTAGTAAAGAATCTGCCTGTAATGGAGGAGACCACAGTTCGATCCCTGGGTGGGGAAGATCCCCAGGAGAGAGGAAAAGCTACCCACTCCAGTATTCTCGCCTGGAGAATTCCATGGACTGTATGGACCATGGAGTTGCAAAGAGTCAGATACAACTGAGCGACTTTCACTTCACTTCACTTCATGCTCAAAATATGTCTCTATGTCCTTTGAGAAAGTCACCCAGACCTTCACTTCCTGACTATCCCCCTGTCCCAGGCCATGTCCTCAGAAATGTCAGCTACCTACTTGGTTTCCCATCCACCTCCCCTTCCTCCTTCTTAGTGTTAGTCGCTCAGTTCAGTTCAGTCGCTCAGTTGTGTCCGACTCTTTGCCATCTTATGAATCGCAGCACACCAGGCCTCCCTGTCCATCACCAACTCCCGGAGTCTACCCAAACCAATGTCCATCGAGTCGATGATGCCATCCAACCATCTCATCCTCAGTCGTCCCCTTCTCCTCCTGCCCCTAATCCTTCCCAGCATTAGGGGCTTTTCCAATGAGTCAACTCTTCACATCAGGTGGCCAAAGTATTGGAGTTTCAGCTTCATCATCAGTCCTTCCAATGAACAACGAGGACTGATCTCCTTTAGGATGGACTGGTTGGATCTCCTTGCAGTCCAAGGGACTCTCAAGAGTCTTCTCCAACACCACAGTTCAAAAGCATCAATTTTTCGGCACTCAGCTTTCTTCACTGTCCAACTCTCACATCCATTCATGACCACTGGAAAAGCCATAGCCTTGACTAGATGGAGCTTTGTTGGCAAAGCAATGTCTCTGCTTTTAAATATGCTATCTAGGTTGGTCATAACCTTCCTTCCAAGGAGTAAGCGTCTTTTAATTTCATGGCTGCAATCACCATCAACAGTGATTTTAGAGCCCCAAAAAATGAAGTCTGACACTGTTTCCACTGTTTCCCCATCTATTTCCCATGAAGTAATGGGACCAGAGGCCATGATCTTAGTTTTCTGAATGTTGAGCTTTAAGCCAACTTTCACCTTCATCAAGAGGCTCTTTAGTTCTTCTTCACTTTCTGCCATAAGGGTGGTGTCATCTGCATATCCGAGGTTATTGATATTTCTCCCGGCAATCTTGATTCCAGCTTGTGTTTCTTCCAGCCCAGCGTTTCTCATGATGTACTCTGCATAGAAGTTAAATAAGCAGGGTGACAATATACAGCCTTGACGTACTCCATTTCCTATTTGGAACCAGTCTGTAGTTCCATGTCCAGTTCTAACTGTTGCTTCCTGACCTGCATACAGGTTTCTCAAGAGACAGGTCAGATGGTCTGGTATTCCCATCTCGTTCAGAATTTTCCACAGTTTATTGTGATCCACACAGTCAAAGGCTTTGGCATAGTCAATAAAGCAGAATTAGATGTTTTTCTGGAACTCTTTTGCTTTTTCGATGATCCAGCAGATATTGGCAATTTGATCTCTGGTTCCTCTGCCTTTTCTAAAACCAGCTTGAACATCTGGAAGTTCACGGTTCACGTATTGCTGAAGCCTGGCTTGGCTCAGTCATGTCCAGCTCTTTGTGACCCCATGGACTGTAGCCCATCAGGCTCCTCTGTCCACGGGCTTCTCCAAGCAAGAATCCTGGAGTGGGTTGCCATTCTCTTCTCCAGGGTATCTTCCTGACACAGAGATTGAACCCTGGTCTCCCACATTGCAGGCAGATTCTCTGCCATCTGAGCTATCAGAGAAACCCAGAATACTAGAGTAGGTTGCCATGTCCTCCTCCAGGGGACCTTCCTGATGGAACATGCATCTCCTGCACTGGCATGAGAGGTTTTTTTTTTTTTTCCTTAAAAACCACTGGCACCACTTGTGAAGCCCAAGCTCAAGGCAGGGCGCAGAAGCCGTGAGCCAACGAGGATGGGATTAGAACCCAGAGCACAATGGATTAGCAGTCCATTGCCTTAACCACTCGGCCATGTCACCCTGGCATCCCACTTCTTAGCTCCCTGCAGTCTGACTCCCCCTCTCCCTCCCTCACTGACACACCCTGTGTGAGGTCAGTGATCCCATGTCGGCTAGTCCTGGGACAATTTTCACGTATGTGACTTGACTACTCGCGGGCATTGCTACCACCAATCACTCCTGACTCTGTGATGCCCTTGCTTCCCTTGGTTTCATGTGAATGTTCTTCCATTGCGGGTCTCCTCCTCAGGCTCATCTCACTTGCTCACTTCAGTAGTGTCTGACTCTGTGCGACCCTACAGACTGTAGCCCACCTGGCTTGTTTCCATGGGATTTCCCAGGCAAGAATACTGGAATGGGTTGCCATTTCCTTCTCCAGGGGATCTTCCAGACCCAGAGATCAAACCCTAGTCTCTTGCATCTCGTGCACTGGCAGGTGGTTCTTTACCTCTAGCACCACCTGGGAAGCCCAGGAGTCATGTGAGACTGGGCTTTGTCCCCAGCCTGGGCTCTACCCAGTCCTTCCCATGCTTGCAACAGTCAGCCGAACATCAGGGAGTCTCAAAGGCACAAAAGTGGCCCAAACACTCCACTGTGCACCTGTAGCCTACAACCACTGCACTTGGGGATCCTACCTGTAACGTCTTTGCCCTCCACGTGGAGGTAAGCTGACTGGCTTTGGGAACACGACTGCTTTGGCTAATCAGTATCTCTCCAGCACAGTGAGGTGCCCTGGTGCAGGTGTTCAATGAATCATTTTTTGAGTGAATGATATTAGAAAGAATACATAAATGAGCTACAAACTGTTTGCTATAGTAAATAAAATGACATGGTGGCCAAAACATGATGAAATGACCTAAAGACAAATCTTACTGGCTCAACCAAACATCTCCATTCCATTGTCCCAGTATTATTTCTGCTTCCTGTAGGTTTCTCTTATATTTTTTAAAAAATTAATTGTGATTAAAAAAAAACATAAAATGTATCACTTTAATCATTTCCAGTGTACAGTTGAGAAGTGCTATCTTCAGTATTGCACAATCAACCTCCAGGACGTTTTCACCTTGTAAAACCTAATTCTATCTAAACACCACCTCCTCTTTCCTCCCTCCCTCTCAGCCCCCGGCAACCATCACGCTACTCTTTTCTCTGTGAGTCTGACTACTCCAGGTGATAAATTACTTTTGCAGTTTACCAATACCTTATTGATAAGTGTCTTGTATTTAAGAATACCGAGAAAACGGTGTTATGTTTGTAAGTGGCTATTTAATCTTGATTCTTTCATTTCATCTCAAAAAGCTAAACAGCCGTTCTTCTGTGGCCTGTGGTGGAGGTGGAGGGGATGATGCAGTCATCTTTTCTTCTATTCCAGGTGCACAAATCCCAGATAATCATCTTAGGCTGTTTCAGAAGCAACTTTCTGCTTAAAATACTTCCTGTATCTCCAGCTATGGAAGAGATTCAAAAGAAAGGGCTTCCAATGAGTGGATGGAAGCAAGTAAATACTCTTGAGAGTATTAGAGGGTGTGATCAGTGGAGGAGACTCCTCACAGGGGTTCCTCATTCTTCCTGGGCACAGCTGTCCCTTTAGATCATCATTCCCAGACGGCCTGGTGTGCTGTCATCAAGCTCTTGTAGAATATGGGCATCAGTAACATCTGTACATATGAGGATATGTTTAACTTGCCCATAAGAGACCTCTTTCCTCCTGGCTGGAGGTCAGCTGCAAGGACGGGGGAAGTGTGTGTTCAGGACGGTGAGCTGCCCGGATCGCTTGGCTCTGGATGTGACTCCTGGGAGCGGAGCCTGTGCACCCACCCTGGACTGTCTGAGAAGAAAGACCCCTCTGACTGGTGAGAGCCACTGTGTCCGCAGGCACCTCATGCAGGAGGGCATCCTTCCCGCTCACACACATGTCTCTGTTCCTCATCTTACACTCACCGGAGTCTCTCCCTCACAGATCTACGCACGGCTTGTGTACAGATGTGGGTATGACTCACTGGAATGTACAGAGCAAATACAATGGACACGTTCCCTGACTTGGAAGAATTCATTGTTGTTTTCTTGTTAAGAAAGCTAAAAATCACAGGAAATATAACTAATTAAGAGGCTATTTGATTAGTACTGACAGTTAGGGTTGTTGAGTCCTAACTAAGTTAGGACCTTCTAGAAAGTCAGAGAAGATTGGAGAAGGGATCGGCAGAAGCAGAAGGTTTCCAAGGTTTCCTGTTTTGAGTCAGTGTGCACAAGGATGGGGACCCACCTGCACAGGGTCCCTTGGAAGCATCTCTCCCTTCTCTGTTTCCCCAGAGAGAGGCAATGTTGAGCCTAGCACATCTGGGCTGCTGGTTGCTGAGCTCCAAACTCTGAGGGTTGTGTATGCAACCTTGTGGTGGGGGCACCTTCATGGTGACAACTTGGGGTGCTTAGGACACTCCCTCCCCCCAAGATCATCTTGCCACCTTCTCCTGCTTTGATGCTGCTTCCACAGGAGCCTTGCCAGGCCCTGAACCCAGTAACGCACCCTTCACACAGGAGCACCCAACCTCCCCATGTGGGATTTTATCTCCCAGGTGACGGAAGGTGTCTTCTTTGGACCTGTGTCATCCTTTGTCCAAAGAATAGTTCCCAGTTATTCAGATAATGTCCAGACAATTATCAATAAATATATTTTAAATATATGAACAAATTATCAGTGCCTATTGAATGGCAAATATTGAACAAGATCAAAACTTGCAGGTCTGCCCTGCATTGCAGTCCCTCCTATAGTAGATGATACCAACTGTCTTCTCAGAAAGGCAGACATTTCTTGAATGACAAGCCATTCTATTAGCAACATGTGGTCACGTGGGGGTTTGCTAAATTCTTCTGTTCTTTTTTGGGAGCTTAAAATATGAAATGAGTTCCCAGAGGTGGAATATTTTTAAGCAATAGAAGGCCAAGATTAAACCGCTTCTTATTGCCCCTCTGAGAAGGGATCATTTGTCTCTAGTGGAACTATCAGAGTCCTGGATAAAAATAAAAATGTGAATTTTTAAAATAGGGCTGACTCTTTGAACTGCTCTTTAGAAATCAATCATGCAGGGTGGCCTTTCTACTTGAACCATTCTGATGCAATTTTGCCCACACAGATGTAAAATGTGTTAGAGCCGGCCCCTCAGCTGGACTGAGGGAACTGGGAGTCCCTTTCGGGCCTGAAAACTCAGCCTCATCTTCTGGATGTTGAATAGACGAAGAGTTAGCTCTCAGCCCTCAAGCACTTTGCAAATGGAGGGAGATTTCTCAAAATTAAGAGTCCGGCAGATGCTTTCCTTGGGTTCTGAAGTAACTGATTACACAGTAGAAATGTTCTCCTGTCCAAAATAACTCTCTCCATCACTGGAAGCATCTCTTGGACCATCTTTCTCAGCTGGGGGTGTTCTGCCCAGGGCATGCCCATCTGGAGGCTTTCTGACCCTCACACCTGGGTGGGGTGTTACCAGCATCTAGTGGGTAGGGGTCAGGGCTACTGCTGGGCATCCTAGGTGCCTGGGCCAGCCGCCCCCCCCCCGCCCCCAACACCAAGCATCCTTGGACCCTGAAGTATCAATAGTCCAAAGGGTGAGAAGCCCCATTGTGTGCTTAGGAGTTTCTTGCATCCTGACCAAGCAGAAGGACGTTGGTAACCTGCCTTCCCCCTGCGTCCTTGCAGTAAAGACCCTCCCCAACACAGTGCCATGCACCCAGGGAGCAGGGACCAGTGATCCCAACTCAGTGGAAGGGTGGGCCCTCTGGCCATTGGTGTCATGCCTTGAGTATGACGACTCTTAGCTTGGCGAATCCACCAGGTAAGGCCCAGAGATCCCCCCTTGGGGGATCTCATACCCAGAGGAGCTGACCTGGGTGTGCATGCTGCCAGTCACATTTCTGCGGCTGGTGTCGCCCAGCTGTGGGCTCAGAGCCATGGTCACTGAGAGGAACTCTGTCTGAAATCAGACAGGGACTGTGGTGCTGGAGTGGCCCACTCCGCTGGTACAGCCCAGAGGTGCTATGGAGACTCAGACCTCCTTCACCTGAGCTGTGGGAACCCAGGGGAGGACATCCCTGCAATGCCTCTGTGGGCAGCCAGCTCTGTGGCTGGACTGGGCCTGCTCTCCAGAGGCCAGGTCGCTGAGGGGGTCAGGGTGTTCCTGCCCATGGATGCCTGAGCATGGTCTCCAGACAAGGGGTTCCAACCAGCCTCCTCTCCTCCATCTGTAGTCGTAGGGGAGACAGGGTTAGAATTTTGAAACAAAGATGTGATCACATTTCTTTCCCATTCAGGGATCTTTTATGATCACTCTTGTCTCTAAAGTCAACTTGAAAACTTGACAGCAACAGCAGAGACACAAGACTCCATGCATCTGCCTGCTGCTCTCCTCAGCCCAAGCCCTCACCCCCTCCTTGCTCCCTACAAACAGGCTACACTACAGTCACACAAGCAAGTTACATTTCCTCAGATTGAAGCATCTCCTTTCCTACAGGACCTCCATTTCCTGCCCCATGGGTTGATTCATTTCCTGGTTAGAATGTGAGTGGTGTTGGCTGCTGCAACAGAAGGACACAGACATCTTGGTGGTGTAACACAGTCCATGTTCCTTCCTCCTCAGGAGGAAGTTCCAACTTGTGTTTTTGGTTATCAGAAAGCCTTGCGATGACTCAGGGCCCACTTGGGTCCATCTTGTGGGTCTTCCCTCCCTGGCATCTGTATGTTGATGATGAAACTTGTAAAGACACACAGAAAGGCAAGGCTACTGCTGTAGAGCTAGGGCCCCCCTGGACACAGGTGACCTTGGTCAGAACTCACCATGAGGCCACCTGGCCTTAGGAGGGAGAGGCTGGGGGAGGTAATGATATGCCCCTGGACATGGGGCTGGGGTGCTGGAGAGCAGAGGGTGGGAGTTCGACAGGATGGTCCCCCTTGTGACAATTCACGTTCACTGTTGACGTAACCTGTTCAATTTCCTTGAGGTGTTTTTCCTTCAATAAAAGTTTGATAAACACACAAAAAAGAGCATCTAGTGGCCTTGCCTTTGCACAGTTTCTCAACAAATTACTTTATATCATACACTGAATGGTATCACCAAGTCAATGGACACAAGTTTGAGCAAGCTCCAGGACTTGGTGATGGACAGAGAAGCCTGGCATGCTGCAGTCCATGGGGTTGCAAAGAGTAGGACATGACTGAGCGACTGAACTGAACTGAACTGAACTGATACACTGAATGAGATTTATCACTTCGACTAGGTACCACAGATAACCCAGGTCCTGCGAGCTCCTACTTGCAATTTTGCTTACAAGTCATGCTGATTCATGTGTTTGGATTCTTCTCCTGTTACCATTTCTGACAGAATTTCTTCTTTCCCCCTCTTGGCTGATAAGTACCTGTTAATTTTAAAGACTTTATTAAAAATAATCCTCTTTGTGAAGCCTGTTCTAAGCCTCCCATGTAGAAATGACCGTCCTATTGTTCGTGCTCAGAGGACACAAAGCACATCTTCTGTCTAATCCTACAGCATTTCAGTTAACTTATTTGATTCCAATTCTGAGATACTAAGCTTGTTTGATAATAGAGATTATGCTTAATCATCTTTTTATCCCCATTCCCCAAAGAACATAGGAAATACTAAATAATTCTTTGTTGAGTGAAAGTTCACGCAATATGTAACTATAACATAATTCCAACCATGGCCCAGTGATTGTTGTATTTTATAGTAAAAACATGTGATTTTAAGTGTATACTCTAAAATCACTTAACTATTTGATAGAAGTGAAGGCAATTTTAGGCATCTAGTTATTAATTATTTTAGTTTAGGTAAAGCAACACGATTCAGATACTTGACTCCTAAGTAATGTTTTTCTCTCCCTCAATATCTATGTTCTTTCCTGTTAGTTATTTATGATGCAAATACTGTAAGTAAAAAAGCACAGCTGCCATTTTTGAGTGAGGAAAACCAGATTTGAATCTCACTTTTCTTTCTATAAGTTGACTGTGGACAAGTAGTTTAATTTAGACTTTAGTTTATTCATCAAGAAAATAAAGAGTTCAATTCAACCATAATGATAGGTATGCCAATTAAATGAGGCCACTTCCATGCACTAACTCAGGAGATTCTCAATAGATGTCATTTTCTTCCATCTCCTTATTAAGAGTTCTTAAATATCTTATAAACATCCAATTATAAAAACCGATGACTCGCTATTTCTGTTCATTTTCCTTTTTTCTCTGCTTTTCAAAGAAGATACATATCCTAAACCTTAAACGTAATTTATACCTCTATTTTATTAGATTGGTGTTGGGGGCTGGGGTAACATACACAGGAATACTTTTCAGCCTTCCTTTCATTTTTCCAGTTTTCGTTACACATTGCTGGAGGCAAATTGTCATTTGAAAAATTCTATAAATAGAAGCATGACTGATGAATGGTCCATGTTAAGTATGAGATAATCCGTGTTCTTACACTGAACTGCTATATAAGGGGAAATGCAGCATCACAAAGGAATTTATTTGTAAAACAGGAGCTAAAGTGGACATGTTGGCCAAGTGCAGGACTTGAACACCAGAGAGCTGGCAGCCCCTGCCCTGTCATCCAGACCCCCAGCCCTCATCACCCACAGTCTGTGCGTCCCCCCGCCCCTTGTACTCTGCAGCACAGGGACCCTCTACAGGGGGTCACTCTGGAAGAGCCTGAAGCCCATGCCCCTCCTTTGCAGCCCCACCTCTGGGACTGAGCTGACCCAGAGCACAGAAGCCCCTCCAGGGGTGACACAGAGTCACACTCCACCTGAACCTCACTTTCACTGGTCCCCTCACTCCCTTGCTTTCTCCTGAAAGAATTTCTGTAATAAATTCTTGCCCCAAACCCTGGTCTCTTTCTGGGACAACTCAGTCTGAGATGGGAGTGTGCCAAGAAAGTAAAAGGGAAGAAATGCATGTCAGAATACACACTTGCGGCAACAGAAAGGAAGAGGTGACAGGGACTCATGGGAATCAGACAGATGAAAGCCTAGACACAATGGTGAGACTCAATTTGTGTGTTCTACTGTGCTCAGTTGACTGGGTGAGGAGTTGAGGTGGGTGGAGGCTTGAGGACAATGAGCTGATTATATAAACAGCGTCCAACAGCCTAGAACGGAAAGTTCTTGGGGAAGATGTTTACAATCCCAAGTGGGTTTGGGCAAATTCTGAGCTCTGGAAGTGAACATCTCGTGAGAGAACAATAGAACGACGAGAGTTAAATGATCCATTACCCAAGACGTCAGGGTGGGGCTGGGTGTCTATCTCTGTTTGTCACAATAGACTTCTCTAAGGTAAGAGGATGTTTTATCATATAAATATTTATGTTCCATTATATTCAGCAAAACTTGCATTTAAAAGCCACTCAAGAAAAGTTGAATACATAAGAGCTTAATAATAGTCACAGTACCTTCATTTGTAATATAATAACTTTTTTCCTGTTGTCTTTATATAGGAAGTGAGAGGGGAGAGAAGTCATTCAGTTCCATTGTCTATTTTCACAAGCCCTGAGATATATACTGAAATATTATATATGTGAGTCCACACTTGTGGGAGGCACCTCCAGCACGTGTGACCACAGCCACCGAGGCATGTGGGCAACCCTGAGGGCAGTGGCCATGAGACATTTTCTGTAAAGAGATGCTTTAAAACATTTAAAGCCATAGCACTGAAAAATGAAAGTATGCATTTATCCAGTAAGGTAGCTATTTCATTTACTATGAAAGGTTAAGTAAATAATTTCATCTGAAGAGATGGCTAACAAAAATGTCTCTCGGGGAAAGGAAGATGATTCCGTTTAATTTTATTCCACCTTTGCCACAAGAGGCTCGTTTCTGGGCCCGTCTCAGGGCTGAGTGTGGCTGAGTCGATAATGGATCCACCTTTTTACTCTTTGATGGATGCTACTTGCCAAAGTTGACATTTTTTAGTTGCGGGCTGGTAGCTACTGAAGTCAAAAGCCCCGATTGTTCATTTATCCACAGTCTGCTGGGTGAGGGGAAGGAAGGGATGGGCCAAGAGATGCCTTTGGTCACCATTAGACCTTTGGTGCTGCTGCTCTGGGTACCTGGGTACAGAGAAGCCACAGACACCTCCCTCTTGTTTTTTCAGATAGTTATTTATTTGGCTGTGTCGGGTCTTAGTTGGGGCACACAGGATCTTCATTGCATCACACAGGATCTCTTGTTGCACGGATTCTCTAGTTGTGGCCCTTGGGCTCATTGCTGCGGTGTGCTGGCTTAGTTGCTCCACAGAATGTGGAATCTTAGTTTCCCCACCAGGGATTAAATCCATGTTGCCTGCATTGCAAAGTGAAAGCCACTCAGCTGTGTCTGACTCTTTGCAACTCCATAGACTATACAGTCCGTGAAATTCTCCAGGCCAGAATACTGGAGTCGGTACTTCCCTTATCCAGGGGAGCTTCCCAACCCAGGGATCGAACCCAGGTCTCCCGCATTGCAAGGCAGATTCTTAACCACTGCACCACCAGGGAAGTCCCCCTCACTCTTGTTCTTATTGTTGTTACTACTATTATTATTATTACTTCCAGTTCCATGAAGCTCCTCTCTAAAGCAGTAGCATCATTATTTTTTTAAAAATCTTTGAATGGAGCAGTTTCTTCACCAGGAATGTTCTAGAAAGGAGTGACTCACATGTGTACCTTTTTGCCACCACACTGTGTGAACCTTGACTCTCTCCCTTCCTCCACTCTGCTTGGCCCTGGCTGTTAGAGCAGTACACTGCCTCCCAATATATTAGCACGACAGAGAACAAATGTGCAGCTGTAAATATTATGGTTTCATCTAATGCTTCCACTGTGAAAACAAATGACAGAAGGTGTAGTTCACATCACGGATATGGAGGTCGAAACCCATTGGCATGGCTATTTCACGACGACTATTACAATACACTTTTCATGGAGGGCTTATTTATGGGAACCTATTATGAGTCATAGCAATTCATAACACGATGTTCTATGGAAAATTCCATCCTGCACTTGGGCTAAATACTAGACACACAGCACTCACTTTTGATGAATGAGGGTCATAAACATACCCCAGCAGGTATAATACAGTAGTTTACAGCTTTAACCTAAATTGATGTATATATATATAGATTTTTTTTTTTCCTCATAAAACAAGAAAAATGGAGTAGAACGAAATCTTTGCAAGTCTCAGCAGGACGGTTAACTGGCCGCAGCCCTTGCAGGCGCTGTCTCATCACCCGCCCGTCAGAACTGGGTCTCCTCCCGCAACGTGTGCTCACTACCTGCACTGCAGCGTTTCCATGGGAGCCTATAAATAGCTCTCTAATTTGAATTAGGAAAATGTGCTATCAGGGCCTGTTGGTTGTGGCACAGCGCAGTTTGTACTCACTTTCAATCTCACCAAGTCAGACAGCATCTTTGCATTCCAGATAGAGCTAAAAATATTCACCCATTAAAATAGTAATCATCATTAAAATTAGCTTGCTGATTTTTTGCTGATTAATTTTTCAGTAACAAGTATGCCTCCTAAAAAGTTTTAACTGAACATTTTTTGACAAAACTAGAATTTTAAGATGTAAGCCATGTAGGAAGAAAAGAGATAATTAAGGAACTAAAAACAGAAAATTTAAATCTACTGTAATTTTAAAAAACTTTAAGGAAAAGTTGGTTTCAAATGAAAGAGTGAAGAGGATGGAAATGGTTGCTCTGACAGGAATACAGGATTGAGGCCCCTACACAGATTCATTTTGGGCTGAGATTCTCATATCTTGGGAAGGTTACTTATTTTTGTCTGTACAGAAGTGATCTAGCAGGAAAATAAGTATTCAAGTGATCAGAACCACTCAGTGAAATTTAAATGCTTATCTGCCTATGTTCTATTTTCATATGCCACAGACAGGCTTCAAGCTCAGAACAAGGTTGTAAATCAGGAATAGCATAAAGGAGCAACATAACTGCAATGATAAAACAAAGGGTTCTGCTATATAAGATGCTGTTGGTACGATTTCTTTTTGTCTTCAATGTCTTTATTTTATCTGGCTTCCCTGGTGGCTCAGATGGCAAAGAATCTTCCTGTCAAGGCAGGACCCAGGGGTTCAATCCCAGGTTGAGAAGATCCCCTGAAGAAGGGAATGGCAATCCACTTCAGTGTTCTTGCCTAGAGAATTCCATGGACAGGGGAGTCTGGCGAGTTACAGTGCATAGGGCTGCAAAGAGTCAGACATGCCTTAGCAACTAAACAATAACAATCTTTATTTTAGTTGGAGTTAAAGACTTAAACAAGTGAAAATGTAGCTTTGATCAACCTTATTGAAAACTGGGAATTCCCTAGTGGTCCAGTGGTTACAACTCCATGTTCTCACTGCCCAGGGCCTGGGTTCAATCCCTGGTCAGGGAACTAGATCCCACATGTCACGCAGAGCAGCCAATAATAATAATATAGATTAAGTTAAGAAAAGAAAATTGTGGGAGGGAGAAATATGTGTTCTCATTTTAATCCGTTAAGAAAATCAACCCCTCACTATAATCTTAAGAAAACTAGGTACAAATGCCTCTGTTTTTAACATACATAAATATGTTTCAAACTAAAGAAGGGAATATTAATGACAAGACAGAAGCTGGTTGAGAAGACTTGATTAGACAAAGATCAGGAGAAAGTTATCATGTTTGGTTATGTTTAAAATAACGTTTGTGTATCACTCAGTACTAATTAAGACAATGAGATACTGCTTGGCTGTGACTGTTTGATGTTTTATATTATTTGGAGTGCACACATGTCACAAAGCAGTCATGAAATTCAGCATGTCATCAATGACCACTGAGTAGTGACTGCCCTGGAAACCTCTGACCTTTCTCAGATAATGAGTAACAGCAGATCTAGAGAAAGACACACGACCGGTTGTGTGGCAGGCAGGAAACAGCAGCAGTTAACCCAGGGCTCTTCATATTTTCATGAAAACACACTCACATACACATTTCTTTTCTGTTTAGAAGACACAGATCCTAAGTCGTTACATATTTATTTTCAAATATTAAGCTATAATGGAATCCAGCCAGCTTTAGTAATGTAATTTAGCCTAATCTTTTACAGGGCTTTAGTGACTTATTTTCTAAAATGTTTTCAAGAAAATGTCATTTAAAGCACACATATCTTATTATATAATCGCCTGGATAGGTTTAAGAGATATTCAACCAAAACATTCGTAAAAGGTCATTTATGTGTTCTGTGACAGTATGTCTGAGATGCTGAACATTTCAGAAAGAAGGTCATCGTGTCTCTTGTAGTTTGAAATGTAAACCTGACTTAGCCTAAGGTGGGATTCTGAGTAATTATCAGAATAAAATTCATGTTTCTGTGTGTGTGTGTGTAGATTGGTAGATAGATAAATAGATAAGCAGAAGGGAAAGATAGATTGAGGTCCAGAGTATCTCAAGTGTCATATATTGGTCTTGGTTTGTAATTAAATTCAGAAGCATAAAAAAGTAAAGGGCTTCAAGTGTTTTGAAGACTCTATATGTAATATTTCTCAACTTTTACCTCCTTCGCTCCTTGCAAACCATCTTCCCTTTAGTTTCCAAAACAATTTAAAGGAGACTATGCAGATATAGGAGGGGATGAATCAGTGAAGAAATGTACCATACGTTACCCTGTACATTACACATGCCTACAAACAAGCCTTTCCAGGGGCCCAGGGATAAACCAGCACTGAAGAATCATGTGTCACTCAGTCTGCCAGTCACAGGGATGTATGTCCCCAGGTGGACTGGTGCGGGCATGCACGCAAGCCCCACTCGACAGGCCTGGAAGGATTGGGGTACCTGCCAGGGGAAGAGCCATATGACCAAGGTAGCTCCCTGCTTGCCAGATACCCCAGGAGAAGGTGGGTGGGGGAGGGGCAGACAGCAGAAGTGAATTGAGGGCTTGCCTCTCAACTTTTCATTACTTGGCAAAGGTTTTGTGATACAATGTGTAGAAGAATGGAAGTAACATTTACCTTTTAAAGCCTGTTATCTGGAGACACATTGCACTAGATGGTTTATTAATTCAACAAATATTTACAGGGCACTTTCTATGTGCTAGGCATTGGTCTAGATATGGGGCTATGAAAGTGAACCGAACAGACACACTTTTCTGTCCTCATTTAGTTTATATTCTTGTTAACTGAGAAAGACAAAACATTACTCCAAACCACAGCAAGCTGAGGAGAGCGATGGTGACGGGCTGTGGTGGTGACTGTAAGATTAGGGATGTGAGGGAGGAACCTGCCAGCACCCGGGCAGAGAGGAGAGGAGGAGAGTGGCCCAGGCTGCCGTGGGGCTGGAGGAAGAACAGGCAGGAACCTTCCCTTAACTCCAGAGACACTACTGCAGGCTGATGCCAGGGCCCTGGCCTTTCCCTCAGTAGCCAACAGAGTAAAAGACCATCAGTGTACACAGGTAGGTGATGGGTCCTGACTTCGGGTTCTGTCTCACCTCAGTAGCAGAATAGTAAATGGCAGCCGAATATCAGAATTTTTCTTTTCGGAGTTATAAATTCTCCTGGGGGAATATCAGAATGTGAGGTTCCAGAGCCTAGAGTAAAGGAGAATTAGCGGATGACACCTCGCAATAACACCTCACCTAGAAATAGAGAAAAAGTCATTCTGACTGTATAGATGAATTAGGGATAATCATTTATATTAAGCTATTCATCACAGAACAAAAAGATTCTATGTAAGAGTACTATGTATAATGGTTTTCTCTGGAGCAGTTAAAATATGATTTGTTACTCTGCAGAGGGAGCCAGATTGGCAGACCTGCATTCTCTGCCATTTGCACTGAAAATCTTTTGGTTTTAATTCATAAACATTGTGCAATGAGATGGCACATAATCAAGTTCTTTTCTCAGTTCTGTTAAATGAGGGTACCCGATTCACTGTAAAACATACATGAATAATTAGACGTCCTGCATGTGTGTGCATGTATGTGAATGTGTGAGTGTGTATGTGAGCCTGTGTGTGATTGTGTGTCTGTGTGTGAAAATGTGTGAGTGTGCATGCATATGTGTGTATGATTGTGTGTGTATGTCTGTATGTGTGCATTTGTGTGTAAGCATGGGAGTGTGAGAGCATGTGTGTGTGATCAAGTGAGTCTGTGAGTCTGTGTGTTTATGTGTGAGTGTGTGTGAGCATGTGTGTGTGAATCTGTGTGTGAGTATGTGTGTGTGTAAGTGGGTGTGTGTGAGTCTATGTGAGCACATGTGTGTGCTTGTGTGTGAGTCTGTGTGTGTATGTGAGTCTGTGTGTATGTGTGTGTGAGTGAGTGTTTGTGTGTGAGTGGGTATGTGTGCTTGTGTGTGAGCATGTGTGTGCTTATGTGTGAGTGTGTGTGTGTATGAGTCTGTGTGTGTGAGTCTGTGTGTAAGTGTGTGACTGTGAGTCTGTGTGTGAGCACGTGTGTGTGCTTGTGTGTGAGTCTGTGTGTGTGTCTGTGTGTATATGAGTCTGTGTGTGAGCGTGTGTGTGTGTATGAGTCTGTGTGAGCAGGTGTGTGTGTGCATGTGTTCTACAGTCTGGGCGCCTAGCCTGCTGCATCTGTACTCAGGCCCGGCCCTGAGGGTACAGAGTCACTCGCTCTCAGGAGCGTCTGGCACAACATCCCACAGATGTGGCCACTTAGTAACAGTGTGCTGAGGACAGCCATTAGGTTGATGACAGATCTTGGTGCTGAGTGGAAAGAGCTTACTAATTGGTTTCTATAATTGCTGCCCAGTGTTTATAAAAAATGCATTCCTGTTATTTTTCGTTGCTGTTGTTGGATCGGTGAGTTCCGTCATGCATTTAGTTAAGCTATGAATGCTGCATTCAGTGAGCACATTCTGGTCTTCCTAGGATATGCGTGTCTCAGGGGGACTCTTGGGCCTCTCTCTCTGTGCTGGGAGGGCCCGTGGGCAGGAAGGGAGACCTCCCACTGGTCTCTGCTGTGCAGAGACCTGGATGCACTCCTGGGCGTGGCATGCATGTTTCAGAGCCTTTCTGAAATTTCTCAATCCTGTGCCACAGAGAAACACCCAGGTCAGGGCTTGGGGCCCCTCAGACTAGGATATCTCTTACTAAATGATGTAGTGGATGTGATGTTATAAAGGCCCGGAGGAGCAGTTGGTTGTGAGCATCTTAGGAAAGCTGCGTGGGGATCGGGCTGCCTGCGTGGTCAGAGGGTGCTTGGAGCCTCTCCAAGGACCCCTTTCTTATAGAGTTTGCCTGTGACAGCCACTCAGAGGATGAGACAGTCTGCTCTCTGTGCCACTCAAGTAAAACTAGTACCTGTTCCATGAGCTGTTTCAAGGGATCTAAGGAAGACACATAGGACACTAGGAGATATTGCTCTGAAGAATAAGAATTAACAAAGAAGTTTCCAGTACCGTGAGGGGTAGATGATGGGCCTTTCCTGAAAAACAGTGTCAAATAAGAGGGATATGAAAGTAGATGTTCCCAGTGAAGTTCCACTCTTGGAGCCAGTTGCGGTACCAATCAGCTGGGACACCAGACAATTAAATGTCTGATTGGACCACAGCAATAATAAAAAGAAGGAAGCCAACTAAAACACAAAGTGTGGGCCAGAAAATGCCGTGGAGACCAAATTCACAGGATCGCACATCCCTGTGTCTTACTGGCGAAGATCGTCATCAGAACAGGCAGAGACATCGGTTCCCCTTTGTTGGAACCGCAGAGCTGTCTCCGTAGGAGGAGGAGCTGGAAGTGGACACTAAAGAAGCAGACTGGTTTTTCAAGCAGTGGGAGGATAGGGCATGGCTTAGGGCCTTTGGAATTTGAGAGAGACCTCAGAGGCAGAGAAGCCCAGCCACATCCCAGGGTGCAGGCTGATAGGAAAGGGGGAGTGGGTCCTCAGGGCCCATTTTAAGAAGGTGAATTTTGTCTTCAGAGTGACAATAACACGATGGCTGTCGCAACAGTGCCTGGCCACCTGACCTGATGGCATCTGCCCCTCCAGTCCACCCCAGCTCCAAACTATTTATTTCCACCTGCCTACATTTGCCCCAAGCCCACAAAGGCATGGGCACTGAACCAGAGCGGGAGCTAGGAAGGGGATGGGAAAGGCAGGGGGGCTTGGGGTCAGCAACGGGCTCAGGGAAGGGAAGTGGGGGCATGGGGACTGGCTGTGGCAGGTCAAGCTTCTGCTCTGGGAGGTGGTGCAAGGATGCTCCGAGATGGATGACTGAAGATCTTCTCTGGTACTGGTGGGTGAAAAGCATGTTGATCCCCTTAGAAAAAGATTCTAAGTCATCCTTGGAAAATGGGTATAGAAGATCTTAGGAATGATCAATTACCTCACTCGTGATTTAAAGATATGTATCATTTTATAGTGGGAAAACTCTACAAAGAATTTTGTGGACATGTGCTGATCAGAAGTCTTGGCTCCAAGCTTTCTCCCAGTGAAGAGAGTGGAGAATCACTGAAAGATAAGGCTAAAGACAGCCTCAGGCTCAGACCTGATATCCTCATGTGACCACATCAGAATCGCACCATTTTCCACCTGTGCACACATGATCTTCACACCTTACTCATAGTGCCACACATAGCAAGCTAGTATCCATCAGTATGAGGTTGATGGCTCAAAAGGCAACATGAACACAGAGTATTTTCTTTAAATCCCATTAGTTCAATCTTTCTCTTTCAGGCAGCAAAATAATCTAAAAATCACAAACACAGATTTGACTCTCTGATCGCAATTGCTAATGATCCCTGATTATAATGAGTGTGTGATTTTCTTTGGAATGAAATTATCTATTGCTTTTCTTAACAAATCAATTTGTTATCATTCTGAGATTATTCAAGACAAGTAGATATTATGTATTTCTTCTCCCTTAAGCTTTGAGAGAATTTTGTGGTGGGCCATCCTACTTTTCTTGGGCTCTAAAATCACTGTGGATGGTGACTGCAGCCATAAATTTAACACACTTGCTCCTTGGAAGACAAGCTATGACAAACCTAAACTGTATATTCAAAAGCAGAGACATCACTTTATTGACAAAGGTCTGTATAGTCAAAGCTATGGTTTTTCCAGTAGTCATGTACAGATGTGAGAGCTGGACCATAAAGAAGGCTGAGTGCCGAAGAATTGATGCTTTCAAATTGTGTTGGAAAAGATGCTTGAGAGTCCCTTGGACTGCAAGGAGATCAAACCAGTCAATCCTAAAGGAAATCAACCCTGAATATTCATTGGAAACTGATGCAGGAGCGTCAATGCTTTGGCCACCTGATGAGAAGAGCCAACTCATTGGAAAAGACTCTTGATGCTGGCAAAGATTGAGGGCAGGAGGAGAAGGGGGTGACAGAGGATGAGATAGTTGGATGGCGTCACTGACTCAATGGACATGAGTTTGAACAAACTCCAAGGGATGGTGAAGGACGGGGAAGTTTGGCATGTTGCAGTTCATGGGGTTGCAAAGAGTTGGACACAACTTAGTGAATAAACAACAACAACCTTACATTTGGGAGCAGCACTGACGTTCCTGGTTTCAGCTATATTTTGCAAAACTGTTTAAAATGGTTGGAAAATTGGCAGGGACTATGTCATAATTTTGTTTTAAGTTCCTTTCATTTTATGTTTGCTGAGTTAGTGAGTTTAGCCTAGTAATTTGGACCCAGGCGTATTCGCTGGGACCTGCACCAGCCCTCCTCACTGACTGTCACGGTAAAAGGACATAAGGCGGTTCCTGGAGCCATAACGTAAAATAATCCAGTGTGAGCACATTCTTTCTGGGCCCTGAGAACCTCTTGGGAAAGATGAGTGCCTTAGCCTGTTTGGCTGCTGCAACAAAACATCACAGACAGGGCAACTTAAGCAACAGGTACTTACTTCTCACAGTTCAGTTCAGTTCAGTCACTCAGTCATGTCTGATTCTTTGCGACCCCATGGACTGCAGCAGGCCAGGCTTCTCTCTCTGTCCACCACCAACTCCCAGAGCTTATTCAAACTCATGCCCATTGAGTCAGTGGTGCCATCCAACCAGCTCATTGTCTGTTGTCCCCTTTACCTCCTGCCTTCAATCTTTCCCAGCATCAGGGTCTTTTCAATGGGTCAGTTTTGGCCACATGGGTGGCCAAAATATTGGAGTTTCAGCTTCAGCATTTGTCCTTCCAATGAATATTCAGGACTGATTTCCTTTAGGATGGACTGGTTGGATCTCCTTGGAGTCCACGGGATTCTCAAGAGTCTTCTCCAATGCCACAGTTTAAAAGCATCAATTCTTCAGTGCTCAGATTTCTTTATAGTCCAATTCTCACATCCATATGTGACTACTGGAAAAACCATAGCTTTGACTAGACGGACCTTTGTTGGCAAAGTAATGTCTCTGCTTTTGGCAAAGTTCGGGGGGCTGGAAGTCCAGGATCAGATGTCAGCAGGCTTGATTTCTCCATTGCTTGAGTGATCCACGAAAGTGGCTGAGGTGGTAAGATTCTCAGAGCAGCTTCTAGGCGTCAAAGGTGAGGAGACAGACCACTGTTTTGTGCATGTGAGATTTTTGCGAGATCTCAAAAAATGTTATCTTTTTTCAAGAAGTATATGAACATATAAGTTTATGCTTCATTAAGATTTAAAAAAATCAGTGTATTAGATTGGTTGATGATAGTTTAATCTGTTCTGCTAAAATTTAGTGAAGAATGAAACGCTCCCAAAGGGGAAAAAAAAGCCTCCACAACAAGGGAGAGTGGCACCAGACTGGGGCCCCTGCACCCCTCTGCCCTCTGCCCTAATCTGGACTCCAGCTTTACTCCACTGTCACCCAAAACACTTTTCTGTTACCTGTTTCCACAAGTTCTGTCCATCTTTGCTGGTTTAACCTCAGTTTCCTTTGTTCTGCTTTCTGGGTTTTTCCTTCCTGGTCATCTTCTAACACATTAAAAAAAAAATGCCTGCTCTTGTGTTTCATATCAAGAAACTACTTCTTGTTTATCTGATTGTTCCTTTTATCTTTTCTTGCACTGTCCTTATTTCAAGAAGACAACATTTTATCCTGTTTTTATGGATATTTATATTTTTTGTAAACAGCATTTCTTCTGTTTCTTTTAAGTTTCTGTCACTTGATGTTTCTCTCTAATAGTTTGCTTGTGTATTCTCTTTTTTTAAAGCAACTTTGAGACTTTACTCCAACATCTACAAATGCAATTACTTAGTGAAAGTCAATTCCCATCTTCAGGTTTATTGCTGTCCAGGAGACCACACCAATTCAGTGTCATGAGCAGAGAATGAGCACATGTCCACTGATGCTTGTAACCGGTGGTAATCAAGGTCCCAAATGCCCCCACCATTCATCCTGACCTTTGTAGGTCTCAGGGGTAAGCCTTAGTTATTTAAGGCCATAGGTAACAGCCCAGTTTAATAGCCTGTGTTTTAGGCACCTCTTGACTGATAGCCTGATAAAAGTCTTCTCCTCAAATACTTAAATTTTTGGACCTTTAATATTTACATTTGATCTTTCTTAGATGAGATATATTCTTTTTCTTGTTTTTATGGTCACTGAAGTAATTTTTAAGAATTTATATATGTATATATATATTTATATTAATCTGGCAAATGTGTACAGGGCATTGGATTAACATATTTCATTTTCTTTGGTTTATAGAATTCATCATTTTAGATCTTTTGAAAAAAAAGTATAAGTAAGTTTGAGCAAAAGACCCTATATTCTTTCTTCTCTTATTTATACTCTGCATGGATCATTCAACCAATCACGTAGATGGGACAGCACCATGAATTCAACTACAGGTGCTGATGGCTTTGTCCTTACAAAATGTGAGACCTATCTTAAGAAATATTCTCATGAGAAAGCAGGAATATGATTTTTGGCACTTATAAAGGGCAGTTATATGAAAGCATAACTGCATACTCCTTTGAGAGATTATAACTAATTAAAAATGAAATCAATTCAACTTCCTTGAGAAAGATTGTCAATGGATAATTTTGAAAGATGATGGAAGGATTTGTGTTATTTTAAAAGAAACCGTGATTGACTTTTTAATCTAGATTTTTCACTTATATCAAGTTGAAAACACATCAATCCTTACTATTTTGCTATGAGCCAAATGGACAAGTATATGTGCCAAAACAGTTCCACTTAATTATTCAAATGGAGAACCACTTTCATCAGGCAAGGCTTCAATTCAATATTGATTTTCATTTTATTATCTAAATTATCTTTCTAATCTGTCTCTGTATATATGTACTAATCTTTTTGTTTATTGTGTCATCTATATTATAACTGCTAAAGTTTAACTTGAGGACAGGAAGTAATTATATTTGGTAATTAGTGTAGGAAATCATAGGAGAAAAAATGATTTTGTCAGTTTTGCTTTTTGTTTAGAGCTTGGAGCTTGTTGGAAATGTATTTTGTGGATTACCATAAAGACCTAATGTTTGCATATTTAACAGTCATCTTGGTTGCTATGAAACTGGAGATTAAGTTTCTTCAAGAATATTTATTTCTGAAGACATTTCTGCTTTTTATAGACTATGTGTCCTGGAAAAGGAGAAGTTCTGGTGAGGAGAGGGTGTTCTGTAGTGAACTGGTGACGGAAAAGGAATTCCCTGGACCTTGTCACAGTGACACCTGCACCTGCCCACCATCTAGAGACTTTCTCCCCAGGTGCGATGGCTAATTTCATGTGTTATCTTGGGTTCCGGAGTATCCAGGTGTATAGTTAAACCTTGTGTCTGTGAGGGTGTCTCCTGATGAGACTAGCACTGAGCTGGTGGACTGAGTAAAGCACTTGACTTTCCCAATGTGGGGGCCTCAGACAGTCTCTCAAAGGCCTGAGCATGACAAAAAGATGGAGGAGAGTTGGATTGGCTCTTTCTGCCTGATGTCTGCCTGGGACATTAGGGCTTCTCAGGTCCTTGGACTTACACCATTGGCTCTCCTTGCAGATCATGGGCTTTTCAGCTTACACAACAGCACAAGCCCATCCCTCATAATAAATCATGCTTACACATACATATATGTATGTATCAGTGAGTCAGTGATAGTCGCTCGGGTATGTCTAACTCTTTGCAGTCTCATGAACTGCAACTGCCAGGTTCCTCTGTCCATGGAATTCTCCAGGAAAGAATACTGGAGTGGGTTGACATTCCCTTCTCCGGCAGTGCCGATGGTGTAAGTCTAAATACACACACACACACACACACACACACACACACACACACACACACTGGAGAAGGACATGGCAACCCACTCCAGTATTCTTTCCTGGAGAATTCCATGGACAGAGGAACCTGGCAGGATATAGTCCATGGGGTCGCAAGAGTTGGACATGACTTAGTGACTAAACCACCACCATATATATATATATATATATGTGTGTGTGTGTGTATATACATACACACACACACATATCTCCCATCCAACACATCCTGTTGGTTTTGTTTCTTTGGAGAGCTCTCACATGAAAGTCATATAATATCTAAATGATGCAGGATGTAGACCAGGCACTTCTGAAATGTCCAAGCAGAAGTAGAGCTGAGTATACAAATAATGAAATAATGACTCATCTTTGAATATGACAGACTTTTTACTCTGCAATAAAGGAAGTGAAGTTTTATAAAGAGGGAACTGGTTAGAAGGTGTGACATAAATTGTGTATCTTAAGCAATTTTTAAAACAAGTTAACCATTTCCTCTTTTGTCTTTCAGGAGCATCCATTAGGCTATTTTCTAATAAAAATGCCAACCCTTTACAATGAGGGAATTTGCTAAAGATGATCAGAATTGTCTATTTGAGAGAATTTCATTTTAACCATTTCTACATCATATCAGTGTTCTTGTGGTAATTGCTTTTGAACTGACTTGGGTTATGTGAATTGAAAACATTCACTCCCATGACTACTACCTCAGTCAACTGTCTGAAAATTAAATGGTACTAAAATAGTGAGGGTTTAGAGTGTTAATTACTGAGTTACTGATTTATGCAAAGCAGATATTCTTTAAAATATTAAAAACGATGGGTACCTATACCTGTCCTTCTGTCATCCTCATGTACCCTGTTTCCCTGTTGGCTCAGTTGTAAAGAATCCACCGGCCAACACATGAGATGCAGGAGGTGTGGGTCCCTGGGACAGGAAGATCCCCTGAGGAAGGAAATGGCAACCCACTCCAGTATTCTTGCCTGGAGAATACAATGGACAGAGGAGCGTGGCAGGCTACAGTCCACAGGGTTGCCAAGAGTTGGACATGACTGAGCAAGTAACACACTGTCACCTACCCTGCAGAACAGTCCTCTCCGTGGTGAGAGGTGAGCCAGTGATCAGGACAGCCCGCAGGGAGTGAATCCTGTAGTGAGGTCACCAGAGGCTGTTACCTGTCGTGACAGCTTTTAGAAAACAAGTTTATGGGCCAAGGATTGTGCTCAGAATTACTTCTTAGATTCGTTCTCATTTCATCACCCAATCACCCTGTGAAGAGCCCACTATTGTCATTTCCACTCTACAGGGATGGAGACAGTGGCTCAGAGGACCATGTAAGCTGCAGAAGGTGACTGTCAGCTCCGAAGACGTGTGGCTGCGGCTCCAAACCCACAGGCTCTGCATCCCAGTCTCTGCTCTTTTTCCCAACCCCGTACTTCCAGATGTGGGCACCAGACTGCACACTTGAAGCGGTCTGTGTACGTGTGCAAGCATCAGGTCTCTGTCCTCTCCCCAGGGTAAATTCATGTGAGATCTCAGCAACCATCTTTTCCCACCCAGGATTGGTCTCAGAAATCTACTCTACCTATAATTTTTTCTTACTGTCCGTTTCAATTACATGTGTGTAGTGGAAACAGAAATGATTATACCTGAAAACCTAAACTGAATTCTGTTCACCTCTAGTTCTTACAGGAAACTCCTCCCAAATGTTTCCACTTCCTCGGTGGCACATTATCAAATGGTCAACATTTTTTCTAATATCACACTTCCATGATTTCGCTTTGTTTCATGTCTGCACTTTCCAGGATTTAATGTTTTTAAAAGTTAATTATGGGTATACTTGATTCGCTGTAACCTCTTCTTAACTTTTCGGTTATCACTAAAAGATAAAAAACTGAAAATTCCCAATAACACCACATTCAAATAGGACTCACTCAGAAGTGAAAATACTTGCAAATTAAAAAAAAAAAAGGAAGCCTCTCTTTAGACTGGGGCCAGTGTCTCCATGCTAACGCACATGGCTCAAGACTATCTGTGTTGTAGGTGAGCATAAGAAAAGGGGAAATCTCTGCTTCTGTAACAGAAGCACCCACAGGTAGGGCTGTTTTAGATTTGCCTTGAGTCAGGATGAGAACTGTGTTACTGAGCTCCAGAGACTCCACTGCCTCCCAGCTGGCTCCCCTCACAGGACAGCCCCAGGCATCCCCAAGCCCAGAGGAAAAGCGAAAGCTTATCTTTAACAAAGATTTCAGCCTGTGTTTTCTCTTGTTGCTTTGATTCCCACTGGGTAACCTGTCTGAAGGCTACCCAGGATCTGAAGTGATGGTCATGGTCAAGGAACACGGGGTATACTGATGCATTTAAGCCAATCGATCCCACAAGCAGAGTTGGGTTTGGAGTCTCTCCTTTCTCTCAAAACAGGAAAGGAGGTTTCCCTAAAGAAACCTGGGTTTATTTTACTACCAGAGGGAGCAAAATGAATGTTGGTCAGTTAGCAATCAACATTCTGAAACTGGAGTTGAGGATATTAGGAGTTTTGTGAATAGACTTTGTCATATGTCAAGAATATGTAAAAAAGCATTCATATCTTTCAAAATATTTGGTTTCGCCTAAAATTAATAGCTACATACCTGAATATGCTGATAGAAAGTGGCTTAAACATGCCAACAATATGCCAAAGATACATCCCTGCTACCAATTACCTCAGATTCCTTTCCTGTCTTTCTTTGAATACTCCACTTTATAATCAAAGAGGACACTTAATAAATATTAGTTGATTTATATTTTGATAAAAAAAATCAACTATATGTTCTTATTTAGTTGTTGTAAGAGATAGGTTTGTTATAAAAGGCCTTACTCAAAATAAATATGTCTTCATATTCTATTAATATAAGGGCTTTTAATAGGTTCTTTTTTCATTAGAGAGAACAGTTGAAGGATTATAAGAGAAATCAAGAGCATCGGGAAGACCAAAAAAGAGAAATGCAAGACAGTAAGCCGGTAATAAACTGTCCCTTAATGAGACAATTCTGCAAATGCTCTAAAAATCAGAATGATAATAATGGCAATAATAATAATTAGAATTTTCAGTCTGTAGTGTCTTTCTGTTAAAGGCCTATAAAGCATTTGGATGTAATGGGATAATATCCATGCAAAAGGAATAGCCATTGCCATAAACATACATGGCACTTAAGCACTAATGAGGAACTCTGGCTTTCCTGACTCATAGAAGCATTTCCTCTAAGTACCTCTAAGTACTTCTAAACATCAGGACCGTCGTTAGAGACAGATGGGACACCCAAGACTGACAGGAGGGTGAGTGGTTCATTAGAACCAGGTACAATGGCGCCAGTCATGGTGCCCAGGAGTTCACCCTGTAACCACCCCTGTGCACGTAAAGCCTGAACATCTACTAGTTGGCTCTTCTCTGAGACATGCCAGGTGCTCTGAACCCCATCGCATTGCCCTCAGAGCCAGTCGTCCACCATTCACCCTTTCCCCAGTTAGTTCAGGACTTCAACTCTCAGCTGGGCTACTCCAGTGACAAGCTCACTGCCTCCCAATGTGCCCATCCTCTGAATTCTAACCAGAGTGATATTTCTAAACACAAACTGGATCTCCCACTACCTAAGATCATCAGTGGCTCTCGTGCCACATCAGAATGGAACTCGTTGAGCTATGACTTCTGCTGCCTGGTTTCCACCCAACGCAGCTGAGGCTCCAACTAAGTCATGCCCTGAGATTCTCCTGTTCCCACCCCAACCCCAGCCCACAACTCACGTGCAGGGGGCACCTTCCAGCCTCTGCCCAAGGTGGGCAGGGGGCACAGGAGGAGGGAGGGAGAAGCTGGGGAGCACCCAGGGCAGGGAGGGGGCCAGGAGGGACTTGGGGGTACAAATTCAGAGACACAAACAAGACTTTCAAGTAGGCAATGCCATGCCCTGAGCCCCAAGAGCAGGGCCTTCCAATCTGGCCCCCTGGGCCCTGGGGAGAGCACACATACTTCTGCAATAATTAAAAGTGATATTTAAACATATATCACAGCGATTCTCTTCAATGCTTTTTAGTTTTCGAGAGCATGTTTATTTTTTCATTACTTTCTAAGGGATGTAAGTAGTTATTAAGTAGTACATTAAAATTATTAAACTCATTAAAACTCATGGAAGCACCAAATATTTCAAGTTATATGTAGAACTTAGTGTAAAGGATAAGACTTTTTTAAAGTGCTATCCAAGGGGGTTTAATTACAAAAAAACTCAAAAAAAAGAAAACCAAAGATTATCCCCAATAATGAGCTTCCAATATGAGTACAACTGGTATCAGAACACAATTCCAGAAAAGCACTTCTGAGAAGTCTGAAGGGCAGATGAAATGTTAATAGCAGATTGTCCCACACTGTCAACTTAGATTGAACCAAAGCATTAAAAGTATTAGTACAATTTGGCCTTGAACTGCAGAATGGACTTTTACTGCCTTTAAGTATTATTAAAACTTCATGCAAGATCATAAATAGAAAAAAAAAACCCTAAGGTCATGACAAAAGGAAGTATGGCGGAAAGAATCCTTTCTTTAAGATCCCAGAGAGGCGGAGTTTCTTCCTGTGAAACTTACGTTTTCAGATTCTCACAGTTGGGTCAGTGCAGTATGCGAGATGTGCACAACTTTGCAGTATTAATTATAGTCAATGTGTTTTTTTAAAACATTAATGCAAGTCGCATGCATGTGAGATTTTCAAAAAATGTGAGAATTTCCCCCCTCCCATCTGCCTTCCTCACAACCATTTTGGAAGACAAGCAAAACACTCCTAAGTACAGAATGTACTTTTCTCCAGCGCACTCAGCTTTTCCTAATGACCATTTATGTAAACCTCCGTGATGTTGAGAGCAGAGAATTCTTGCTACGATATAAATAGCTTGTGAGACCTCTGCCCTTTACCCTGTTGCACCAAGGGAATAAAGGGTTTCTGATGACTGGGTTCTGCTCCTGGCCTGGACCCAGCGGACTGAACGTGGCCATTCATGCTGCCTGGACTGGTCAGCGGCCCTGGCCCTGAGTCCCAGCCAGTGTTGGGCTGATGCTGGGGGGCATCTAGGTCTGTACTGTCTAGGAGGGAAACTGATGCTCACCCCAAGGTGTTTTCACCAGGGAAAGACTTTCCACAAGAAAGCAGCAGCAGCACATTAAGACAGAGAAGCTAAGAAGTCCTCCTACCGCTGTAGGTCCACAAAGCACACAGGTGAGGCAGCCCTTCTCCCAGCATCAGTGCTCTGACATCAGGCAAGATGCGCAAGTGGCCCCAGGGCTAACGGAATATGCTCAACTTCTCAAACTACAGCCTCAGAACACACATCAATTTTCTGAAAACCTAGAGACGTCTTTCTGTTCCACAGTTTTCCCCTTCTATTCAGGATTAGTGAACCTAAAACACTGTCAGCCTTTCCCATTACATTTTGCACATTTTCTTCTCCCTCAGCCCACTTCTTGGAGGTAAATATGAACTTTCTAGTAAACATATGACATCTAAAACATTACCATTGATTTAATGGGAATAACTAAACACAGAGCAACTATTTTCCATTAACATGGTAAAAAAAAAAACGTGAAGTTGTACCAGTTCCTCTGATAAAGCTGCCAGAAGCCTTTGTCCTCTTCTGGAATGATCCTGCTCTGGGCTCCCTCATATGTACTAAGGGAGCCATTCAAATGTCTCCCCATCAAAACAAGTGTGAATGGAAACTCAGTTCTCTTTGTGTCATTACCACTAACCTATTACAAAAATTTCACTGTGAACACCTGTTAATAAACACTATTGTCTCACAAGTTCTACATTCATGATGACAAAGAAATGAAGCCTTTGAGATGGTGATGTATGCACATCAATTATGTGGGTTATTTTGGTCCAAGGGAAGTGTGGGATTCTACTGAGCCTGGAGCTGTGGGTGTGATGGCCCAGGTGTCACCTCGATTTCTGTGACAGTGTCCTTGAGTCCATGTCATAATTTCTTGCTTAAGTGTAATTCCAGAAGAGGGCAAGTCCCTCTGCAAATCACGATGGCATTTTCTCTTGTTAGAAAACTTGTGGACTGGACATAGTCCTCTTTTTTCTCAGCTACCAAAAATCTTCAAATGAAATTGAAGGCGTGACTGTTGGATTTAGGATTCTTATCCTTTAGCTACTTCAGAGGATTCCTCAACTCTTTAAACTCTCCAAATTACACGTTTAACCATTTTGCATTGCATTATAACTTGTAAACTGACTCAAAACTTCTTAGAATTGGAAAGGGTACAGATTTTTTTCAGGATTATAAAGTATTATCATCAACTCAATGGACATGAGTTTGAGCAAACTCTGGGAGGTCATGAAGGACAGGGAAGCCTAGTGTACTACAGTCCATGGGGTCTCAAAGAGTCGGACACCACTTAGAAACTGAACAACAACAACAATGGTTTTATTTATGCCTTGGCTAGTCTTGGAGTTCTTTCCTTGTAAACACAGATCAGGGTTTCCTCTCATCCCTCCCCGGCCCCCAGTACTCAACTCAACAGTTGGGGCAGAGGATCTTACACCCGGCATCCACTCAGGGTAGTGCGAAGAGGTCACCAGCATCACAGGGAGAGTGGGAGTGTGAAGAGCAGGAAAGAAAAAGGAAACAGGGGCTCCCACACGTGAGGGGGGCCACCCTCCATGCCCGCCTGAAGGCAGTCCCGGATCTCCCCTCCTGAGTCTGCAGTGAGGGCTGCTTCACCATCAAGAAACACACAGGATCCTGAGGTGCTGCCCTGAGTTGTTTGGGCGCACCTCCCATCTCTCAGGGCAAGTCTGGCCAGGTTGGCCCTCGCTCCGTGCAGCCTTCTCCCAGGAGGTCTGAACACCCACATGTGACTCTGATCCCTGCTTTCCCACCACGGATCAGACCGCTGTTCTCAGTCACCTCCTGCTTCACACTTAGCCTAAGCATGTGTAGGAAGAGTTCTCCCCACTCCTCTCTGACAGGAGAGGGGACCCGCCTGATGTGAGGAGTGAGATCCCCATGGCAAAGGGGACTGCAGCCACCACCCCTCTCCCATGGGAAACAGGTCTCTGTAGGTCACGATACTCCAGCTCCATGAAGTGTAAACATCCTCCAACGACGGGCCGGGGCTTAGAGTTAGTGAGATGACATTCATATTTAACAAGCAAAGTGCAGATACTGCCTTTTGAAATGCTTTCTTTCCTTTTTACACTTTTTCCTCCTAAGTGTGTTGAAAAGATGGTCTTTCTTACCAGGGTCTAACATGGAGGAAGGCTGGGATGACCCCATTCCTGGGTCTTAGCACATGTACCAAGTGACTGCGTTTCCAGCGACCTTGCTTGGCTGCCCAGCCCTCACTGCCACAGGTGACCGAGAACATCAAACGTCTCCAGATCACGTGCATGTACCTGTTGCTTAAATACAATAAACAAGAATCTGCACTCTTCCCCTGAGATTTTGGTATTGAGTAAATCTTTGTAAATATCTTTCTGTAACAAACAGGGACATGGTTTCTTCCTATTCTAGGAACCTGCATGACTCTACTGGAAGTGAAGCCCGACAGTCACATTTGCTACACGACCCATTCACACGTGGTTCTGGGATTATGGATGTGTACCTGGTCCAAGGTTGGTCTGAATGTAACTTATAGGGAATAAAGATACACTGAATTCTCTCTCTCAGGAATACAACCTGAGACTATAAAGGAAAGGGAGACAGTTAGCTATGGAAGCCAAAATACTAACAAAAAGTGAAAGAGTTAACTTCTGAAAGTACAACTAACTGCTCTTGTCTGTGTTGTTGTTCAGTCACTCAATCGTGTCTGACTCCTTGTGACCCTGTGGACTACAGCCAGGCCTCCCTGTCCTTTACTAACTCCTGGAGCTTCCTCCAACTCATGTTCATTGAGTCGGTGATGCCATCCAACCATCTCATCCTTTGTCCCCTGCTTCACCTCCTGCCCTCAATCTTCCCCAGCACCAAGGTCTTTTCCAATGAGTTGGCTCTTCTCATCAGGGACCAAAGTATTGGAACTTCAGCTTCAGCATCAGCTATTCCAATGAATATTCATGGTTGATTTCTTTTAGGATGGACTGGTTTGATCTCCTTTAGGAGACATTAATTTCCTACATGATCTTTTTTTTTTTTTTTTTCCTGAAGGGAAACTACCAAACTAAAATGTTAACACCACTTTAAAAATATGACTTCTCTTTCAAAATGTTTGGGAAAGTTATCTTCACAAAATCTAGCCAGGAAAACAGAGAGTCTAAAAGAAAACCTAAAACTTGCTTCCACTGGAGATGCATCTACAGAACAATTGGTGAATTAAAGCAGATTTTTTCTGACATTTCAAGCCTCCCTCGAACAAAGCATTTCCAAGCTCTCCATGACTTGCCCCTGGATTATTTCAATGATCAGTTCATCAGAGAAAGGTGCTCCCTGGTTCACTATGTCCTCAAACAAAGAGGCATTGATTCTGCACTATCACTGTTTTCACAAGTTAAGTGGTTGTGCAAATGATTCATTCATAAGTCTGTGCATAAACCTTTGGATTATGGCAGGTTACTGAAACACTTCAGGCTATTTATCATGTTCTTATCAGCAGTAGCCACACAAAGAGTTCACCTCATCATTTCTGGAGTATAAACCTGAAAACAAAACAAGGTGACTTTCCCTTGTTCACTTGCTACATCTGGTGTGATCGAGTGTCTGCACACTGTGGACATTTTGGATGGTGAACTCCCACAGAATGCCCCGCACATCCAGCCTCCAGATGGACGGGTGGTGGCCCTTTCATCTTGGACAGATTGCTTGCTTTGCTCTAATCTCTCCGAGTTTCAATGAATACTTGCATTCACAGAATCACAGAATAGGATGCCCAATTTTGAGTTATTTTACACAATGAATTCTAAATCAAGAGCTAAAAATCTGTTTCAATTTTTATGGCAAATCATTCTGTATATGGCTGCCAATGAAAATCTTTGTTTGCCATTTTGGAAACAAAATCCAGAAATCACTTAGTTTTGTATGTGTGTGTGTATGTGTATTCATCTATGTGTATGTGTGTGCTCAGTTGTGTCCAACTCTTTGCAATCCTTTGGACTGTGGCCCACCAGGCTTCCTCTGTCCATGGGATTTTTTTCAGGCAAGAATACTGGAGTGGATAGCCATTCCCTTCTCCAGGGGATCTTACCAACCCAGAGATCAAACCCACGTCTCCGGTAGCCCCTGCATTACAGGTGTATTCTTTACCTGCTGAGCCATCAGGGAAGCCTTATGCTTCTATGGAATGATATTAAAATGTTTAACAACTGGTTGAAATAGATTATGGCCATCAAACCAGAGACTGTTAAAAAGTTGAAATGACTAGTCCTGATAATGCTGAATAGATGCCCAAGCATTGCATAAATGTTAGCTTTATGTGTATGTAAGTGTAGGTGCATGTAAAAGATATATTTCACATTCAATTATAAATAAACTATGTTTATAGAACTAACAGAATGATGAAGTTATGGCTTATTCTCCTAAAATCTGAAAATATTATTTGAATATTGACTGTCAAATGTAGCTGTAACCTCTAGGACAAAATTTTCCATGTGGATTTTATATTAATACAAAGACTGCATTCAGCCCTTGAAGTAAAAACATGTATTTAATATTGCTATATGAAAACAGGTTCTTGTAATAATGCTTGTGAAAACTGTAAGTTGTATGTACAGGTCCAATTTTAAGAACTTTAAAGTAATTAAGTAAGAAAACAGATGAAAATTATGTAAATATTAAGGGATGATCCTTTGGAACATTCCTTTAGTAAATCATTATAACTTTCTGACTTATAATGTTAAAATCAGATATTTCAATTAAAATAACAATACAAAATAGGTTAATAGAAACTTGGTTAAACTAAAATTCAAATCTCTTTAGAAGTATTTGGTGTATTGAAATTTATAGTGGAAAACAAAATAACCTTTAAGAATTGTATTGAATTTGACTTATTTAGACATGAATTTCTCCAAAAGACAAAACAAAAGCCCCATTTAGGGAAGGTTTCACATTTTATACAGCTAAGGATGAAATAAAAACATATCAACTGTGCCACATCAAATTTTCTTAATGAGGAAAAACTATAAAGTTATACTATCCATGATAAAATTAATATGGAAAAGACAGTGAAAAGAATAAGAGTATATCTTATAAAAATTATGAAGACGAATATGGTACAGAAAAGAGGAATGTATTTTACTCTTCCAATCACTCTTCTAAAGACAGTTTTTATAATCACTGTAGAAGAGAATGCCTTGTAGCTTATGAGATAAATTTTAAACTATTTGGACATTGAGTCCTTTTCAGTAGTTAAAGTACATTTTATAGTTGTCCAAGCAGTAAATCCGCAGTACAAAGTTCCTTCTAAGAAAAAAAACACAAAGCTTCTGAAAATCTTTCCCCTTAACTGTATTCAGTTGTGCACCAAAAGGCTCCTATCAGTCATATACTAGTTGGAACTGCGCCTCTTTTTGGTGTTGCAAAGTGTATCAGCAGGAACAAGTCTGCAGCTGATAGGGCTGGGGTATCACCATTCTTGAACAAAAAGTCCAGCTTTGAAAATTTGGTACAAAATTATAATAGAGTTGCAATGATAACTGTTTGGGGATGATGCAGTTTCAGGTTTATATTCCTGTGCCAGAGATTCAGCCCACCACATGGTCATCACCTTGAACCCTGACATCAGTTGTGTGTTCACTCTAACCTTGTGCCATTCAGAGTGACTAACACATAGGTGGGACAGGTTAAACAACAAACATTAATTTTTCAAATTTTGGGGGGCCAGGAAGTCCAAGGTCAAGGTGCAGGCATACTAGGTTTCTGCTGAGACTCTCTGGTTGACGGGCAGTGACCTTGCTGAGGCTGCACATGGAGGAGAGAGAGAGACCATCTGTCTTGGGTCTCATTTACAAGGGCACTATTCCCATTCGTGAGTGTCCCACCCTCATGACCTCATAACCTCCCAAAGATCCGCAGCTCCTGACACCATCACATTGGGGGTAGGATTCAACATATGGACTGAAGGGGCACAAATATTCAGTCCATAGCACTGTGTTAGGCTATAAATACAAATATAAATTTCATTTGTCTATAATAAAAAGAACAAAATCATAATTTGATTTCAGTGATGTGCAATGCAACATTTCATGCTTTAAACCCTCCCCCTGAATAAATTTGAGACAGGACAATGAATAACGTATAAGTAAAACAATATTTTATTTATTTCTCAACAGATATTTTTCTCTGTACATTTCAGTTCAGTTCACTCGCTCAGTCATGTCCGACTCTTTGCGACCCCATGAATTGCAGCATGTCAGGCCTCTCTGTCCATCACCAACTCCCGGAGTCCACCCAAACCCATGTCCATCGAGTCGGTTATGCCATCCAACCATCTCATCCTCTGTCGTCCCCTTCTCCTTCCGCCCCCAATCCTACCCAGCATTAGGGTCTTTTCCAATGAGTCAGGCCTTCGCATGAGGTGGCCAAAGTATTGGAGTTTCAGCTTCAACATCAGACCTTCCAATGAACACCCAGGACTGATCTCTTTTAGGATGGATTGATTGGATCTCCTTGCAGGCCAAGGGACTCTCAAGAGTCTTCTCCAACACCACAGTTCAAAAGCATCAATTCTTTGGTGCTCAGCTTTCTTCACCGTCCAACTCTCACATCCATACATGACCACTGGAAAAACCATAGCCTTGACTAGACAGACTTTTGTTGGCAAAGTAATGTCTCTGCTTTTAAATATGCTATCTAGGTTGGCCACAACCTTCCTTCCAAGGAGGAAGCGTCTTTTAATTTCATGGCTGCAGTCACCATCAGCAGTGATTTTGGAGCCCCCAAAAATAAAGTCTGACACTGTTTCCACTGTTTCCCCATCTATTTCCCATGAAGTGATGGGACCAGATGCCATGATTTTAGTTTTCTGAATGTTGGGCTTTAAGTCAACTTTTTCACTCTCCTCTTTCACCTTCATCAAGAGGCTCTTTAGTTCTTCTTCACTTTCTGCCATAAGGGTGGTGTCATCTGCATATCTGAGGTTATTGATATTTCTCCCAGCAATCTTGATTCCAGCTTGTGTTTCTTCCAGCCCAGCGTTTCTCATGATGTACTCTGCATAGAAGTTAAATAAGCAGGGTGACAATATACAGCCTTGACGTACTCCTTTTCCTGTTTGGAACCAGTCTGTTGTTCCATGTCCAGTTCTAACTGTTGCTTCCTGACCTGCATACAGGTTTCTCAAGAGACAGGTCAGATGGTCTGGTATTCCCATCTCTTTCAGAATTGTCCACAGTTTATTGTGATCCACACAGGCTTTGGCATAGTCAATAAAGCAGAATTAGATGTTTTTCTGGAACTCTTTTGCTTTTTCGATGATCCAGCAGATATTGGCAATTTGATCTCTGGCTCCTCTGCCTTTTCTAAAACCAGCTTGAACATCTGGAAATTCACGGTTCATGTATTGCTGAAGCCTGGCTTGGAGAATTTTGAGCATTACTTTACTAGCGTGTGAGATGAGTGCAATTGTGAGGTAGTTTGAGCATTCTTTGGCATTGCCTTTCTTTGGGATTGGAACGAAGACTGACTGCTTCCAGTCCTGTGGCCACAGCTGAGTTTTCCAAATTTGCTGGCATAATGAGTGCAGCACTTTCACAGCATCACCTTTGAGGATTTGAAATAGCTCAACTGGAATTCCATCACCTCCACTAGCTTTGTTCGTAGTGATGCTTTCTAAGGCCCACTTGACTGCACATTCCTGGATGTCTGGCTCTAGGTGAGTGATCACACCATCGTGATTATCTGGGTTGTGAAGATCTTTTTTGTACAGTTCTTCTGTGTATTCTTGCCACCTCTTCTTAATATCTTCTGCTTCTGTTAGGTCCATACCATTTCTGTCCTTTATCGAGCCTATCTTTGCATGAAATGTTCCTTTGGTATCTCTAATTTTCTTGAAGAGATCTCTAGTCTTTCCCAAACTGTTGTTTTCCTTTATTTCTTTGCACTGATCGCTGAGGAAGGCTTTCTTATCTCTCCTTGCTATTCTTTGGAACTCTGCATTCAGATGGGAATATCTTTCCTTTTCTCCTTTGCTTTTTGCTTCTCTTCTCTTCCCAGCTATCTGTAAGGCCTCTGTACATTTAGAAGAGTACAAATCAGTGTGAAGAAATTTTAGGGAAGTCATCAATTTAACATAAGGAAGATATCTTCTAAAGATTAGCTTTGGTCCAAAATGAAGCTTGACCTACCTAATTAGTTTGTCATTTCCCATCTAAGTTGTATGATGTCTGGTTGAGAATGTGGTAGACAGAATTTGTAACAAGGTAGAAAATTCAACTGGAAAAATTGAGGATTCTAAAATTGTTTATATTCCACAATCAACTTTGTCTTCGTGGTTAACCACCAATCATCAGTGATTGGTCTTCAATTAAATCAACTGAGGGTTGAATAAGGGATTAGCTTTGTGCCATATTCAGATGTTGAACTTGAATCCAGGTTACATCTTTTTGTGAAACACAATGCCACAGCAAGGCACATAATGTGGACACTAGAACAACTGTAAAGCAAACAACAGATGACTGAAGCCCCAGAAAGACCCTTCACCCTGACTCTCCTCCACCTCAGCTTACTTTCTAGTGTTACTGCTTATACATACACATTCCTGATTTTTGACCTTTGGATAAATGGAATCATATTGTATATGTTCTCTCACATCTTGATTCTTTCTCTCAATAGTACATTTATAATATTCAACTGTGTTGCTGCCTGTTCAGTCATCATTGTTGTGTACAGTTCCATTGCATGCATATTCCATAATCTTTATGCTATTGGGTTGTCTTTTCACTTTGTTTATTATTTAACCATGCTAGGGTAAACATTCTTCTACAATTATCTACTGCACAAGGACATGAGTCATTCTAGAGTACATACTGAGAGTGCAATAGCCTGGTCAACAAGGAACCTTTGACAATTCTGGATAATGTCCAACTGTTCTGTAAAATCACTGAGCCAATTTGTGTTCCTCTCAATAGTGTGTGGAAGTTTCTGTTGTTCTATATCTTTGCAGCCTCTTTGCATTACATGGCTTTAAAAATTAATCTTACATATCAGAAACCTCACCATGAGCAATCTTGGCTAAATCAACTTTAGAGTAAAAGGCTGTCTCTTCTGTAAATCAGAAGTAATGGTAATAGTAAGAAGAATAGCAAGGTTATAGTGAAAATTAATTAGATAAATAAAATACTGTAATGTGTTTAAGGCAAAATTTGGCATTCTGTTTATTAAGTAGCTGCTTCTATAATATGGGTTTCCCTGGTGGCTCAGATGGTAAAGAATCCACCTGCAATGCAGGAAACCGGGTTCAATCCCTGGGTTGGGAGGATCCTCTGGGAAAGGGAATGGCAACCCATGGCAAGAGTAAGTCCGGTATTCTTGCCTGGAGAATTCCAGTGACAATGGGGTCACAAAGAATTGGACAGGACTGAGCGACTATCACTTTCACTTTCCATAATATGAGCTATGAAACAATTAAGTTAAAAAATACAGACAATAAACAGCATAAGCATTCATACAGAAAGCAGAGTGTGAAACCGCCAAGAGGGGGAGTTCTCAAAGAGGAGGGCACTTAAGCTGGACTTTACAGATAGATCTATGAAGGCAGGAAGGACCCTCCAAGCAGGAATGAAAACACGAGCAAATGTATTTTTGGACATATGTTTGTCTTTCCCAATAAGCACACCACTCTGACCCTGTCTCTGTAGTTACCTACCTGCTGGCTGTGCACACCTCTGGCTCTTAACTTGATGGACCTTGTTTCTGTGGGGAGATCAGGTTTGAGCCAGTTCTTGGTGGTAAGAAATTTTCTTATAAATGTGAGTTGTTTAGTACAATGAAACTAGACTCAGGCCCTGCTTTATGATCATGAATTAATACAGCATATTGTAACCCCCCAAACGGATTATCAATCATGTCAGAGTCCATGCTGCCTCTGTGGCATTTCAACAACCTCTGTTTCTATTAATTATTTTATCAGATTATATATTGACCTCATGTCTTAAACCCATGAGGCAAACAATTGTTAATGCATAAAAGAAAATGGTTATTTAACACTTACTTGTGCACTAACTTTTCAATCAGATTGGAATGCAAATTCATAAAGATACTTTTTTGTCTGTAATATTCTCTATGCTAGCCCCAGTTTTCCTTAGACAAGACAGACGCTATGCACACACCACTGAGTGGAGCGATCATCTACCTCCCACCACCAGCTTGTTGATCATTCCTCCTCAAATCTCTGTATTTGTAGGTTCTGGCTCCTGATCACTAGCTTCAGTACTATTCTAATTATTACTAATATCCATACACATAGAAATAAGCTTAAAGTGTTGGCTTCTCATTTTTGAAACTCCTCAGAGATCTTATATTCAGCCTGCCCAGCACTCACCTCTGAGTTCCTATCTTTGACTTTGTCATTACCAACGACCACAGCCCTTTGATAACCTTTATTCTGAGCATCCCAGTTTTTTCTGCAGCTTCCTTCTTTTTAGCTCATCTATTCTTGAATCTCCATGGCAACAGTAACCCATCGGCCCCCAGAGACCTCGCTCCCTTTCTCTTCCTGCTTTGTGGTCTCCCCTCCTCCCACACCCCATCCTTCCTTCCTTCCCTGGCCATGTCCTTGGAATTGCTCCCCCCCACAACTCCAGCTCTCAGCGCTTCTCCACTTGGTGAAGACCACCCTGCTCCAACCCTGCCCTCCAGTCACTCCACACTGGTACCATTGCATCTGAACATGGCTGGAGAAAACTTTACAGCCTTGATGTCTCCCCTGAAAGTCATGGTCATAAGCATGAGTGTGCCTGTGGTGGCATCAGCACCTTCCTGTTTCCTGAGCCTGTTGAAATCCCCACTCTCACGGACAACCACTGTGTACCTTTTCTCTCCACACAAACACAGAGCACCTCCTTTCCTGTTCCAACTTAATGTCACTTTTCCTAAAGTTAAAGAAACAACATAAAACAAAAAGACAGAAGAAAATGAAGCCTCCACAGTGGGACATGCGGAGGCTCTGACCACGTGGACCCCCTGCTAGGGTTCTGTGCACTCTGCCCTCCCTTCTGCTGCAAGACCACCCAGAGCGATCCCACCAGACAGCAGGCCCTCCTCTCCTGTGATATACTTCTCTCAGCTCTTCATGATGACTGCTCCACTCAAGTCATCCTTGTTTCTGCGTCCGTTTTCCCATTTCTTTTGGAAGCATGTCTAGTACTGTTATATCTCCAGCCTTAAAATAAAAGCAGACAAAACCCTCTCTGGGCTCCATTCGCTCCAACAGAAAGTGGCCTCTTCTCTGTGGCAAAATGCTTTGGGTTAGCAACACTGTGTCTCCAGGGCTCTTCCCCCACTGCCCCACCGTGCCCATCTGGATCAAACATTTACCTCATATCTAAGAAATCTTTGCCTAACCCAAGGAAACACATGAACTCTTTACTATAGTGCAGGTGTTTTATAGTTTTAAGTTCATGCTTAGATCTATGATGCATTTTGAATTAATCCTTGACTAGTTTTTTTTTTCTTTTCTTTCCTGTATGAATATCCAGTTGCTACAACACCTCTTATTAAAAAGATCATCTTTTCCAGGCTGAATTGCCATTTGTCAGAATTCAATTGACTGTAAATGTGTGCATCTCTTTTGGATCCTGCACTGTGATTTATTGATCTACTAGCCTATCTTGATGCCAAAACCACTGTCGTAATTACATAGCCGTAGAGTGATGGCACCCCACTCTAGTACTCTTGCCTGGAAAATCCCATGGATGGAGGAGCCTGGTAGGCTGCAGTCCATGGGGTCGCTAAGAGTCAGACATGACTGAGCGACTTCACTTTCATGCATTGGAGAAGGAAATGGCAACCCACTCCAGTGTTCTTGGCTGGAGAATCCCAGGGATGGCGGAGCCTGGTAGGCTGCCATCTATGGGGTCGCGCAGAGTCGGACACGACTGAGGTGACTTAGCAGTAGAGTGATTTTTGAAGTCTGGTAATGTAAGTCCTTCATATTTCTTTTACAAAGTTGTTTTGGCTCTTCTGCTGCTGCTGCTGCTGCTGCTAAGTCGCTTCAGTCGTGTCCAACTCTGTGCGACCCCATAGACAGCAGCCTAGGTCTTTGCAATTTCACATGAATTTTAGAATCAGCTTGTCAGTTTCTCAAAAAAATCTCTGCAAGGATTTCGGTTGAGGTTGCATTGAATTTACAGATGAATTCATGGAGGGCTGGTATCTCAACACTAATGAATCTTCCAGTCTGTGAACACAGTGTATCTCCTCATTTATTTAGGTCTTCTTTAATTTGTTTCAGGGTACCAGACTTGTATATATTTTATTAGATGTATCTCTAAGTGTTTCATATTTTTTATTCTTCTGTAGTGGTGTAGTTTTTAAGTTTTGATTTTTGGCAGTTCCCTCCTAGTATACACAAATACAGTTGATTCATTCCATTTTTTTTATTGTGGTTAGACATGCATACCAAAATTTGCCACCTTATCCATTTCTGAGTACATAGTTCAGCAATATCAGTGAATTCACATCATTGTACAGCCAGCACCTCCACCATCTCTATAGCTGTTTTGATCTTGTGAAACTGAACTTCAATTACCACTAAAAACCAATGACTCCCATTCCTCCCTCCCCACAGCTTCCGGAAGCCTCCATCCTGTCTTCTGTCCCTATGATTGTGACAACTCTAAGTACCTCACGTAAGTGATTTCATACAGTATTTGTTCTCCTGTGACTGGCTTATTTCACTTAGTGAGATGCCCTCAAAGTTCATTCATGTTGTAGCAGACGTGAGAATTTCCTTCCTTTTAAGACTGAATATTATTCCATTGTACAGATAGACCACATTTGTTTATCCTTTCATCGATGATGGACACTTGGATTTCTTCCAGGGTTTAGTTATTGTGAAAAATGGTGTGTGAACATGGATGTATAAATATCTCTTCAAGACACTTATTTCAGTTGTTTGGGAGGATATATTCAGAAGTAAAATTTTTGGACCATGTGTTAATTCTATCTGTAGCATTTTGGGGAAGCTTCATACTGTTTCCCCAAAGGCTGCACCAATTAACATTCACACCAACAGTGCAGAAGAGTTCCAAATTTTGACCTCCCCATCAACACTTGTAGTGTGTGTATGTGTGTGTGTGTATGTGTGTGTGTGAGTGTGTGTGTTTAGATAGTAGCCATCCTAGTGGATATAAGGTGGTACTCTGTTGTGGTTGTCATTTGAATTTCCCCAATAATTAGTGATGCTGAGTATTTATTCATATGCTTATTGGCCATTTATATATCTTCTTTGGAGAAATGTCTATTCAAGTCCTTTGCCGATTTTTTAGTTGGGTTGTTTTTTGGTTGTTGAGTTTTAGGACTTCATGTATTTTGGATTATTAAGCCCTTATCAGATTTATGATTTGAAAATATTCCTGATGTCTGGTGGTCATATGTTCTGGTTAGTTTTTCAGTTGTTTCATAAAGGAGGGTAAATTTGATCCCTGTTACTCAATCTTTGTCAAAAGTGGAACCATTGATCTAATTTAAAATTAACTTTACTCTAGGACTCTTCCACATCTACCTAAAGCCTATCATTTTGATGATATTGCCTCTGTCTATGAGTTTTTAAAGCAAACATTTGTTCTCGCCAGCTGAACGTCTTGAATGTTCTAAGATGTGAGGCTACATGGTTTGAAAACAAGCTGTATTCACATGTCAGGACATTCCCCCAACCATGCTGCTGACTTGCTTCATCTAGAGCTGAACTTACAGTTCCCTCGCTTGCCAAACACTGTGATTAAATGCTTTCCCCTAAGGTCAATGGAGCTATTCTCAGCGTGATCATTAGAACATCTGTCCTATTACCATATCTGTGTTCTGGAGCAGACTATCGGCTGTCCAGCTCCAATAGTAGCTCCACGATTGCTGACGCTTAAATGATTTTCCTCTTTTCTCCTTTTTAACTACAAATTATGACCCACCTATTAAAACAAGTAATTATACACTTTAAACTATTTTTCACTTGCTTTAGTTCATCTGTTGTATCAGTTTGGATGAAGATGCAGTCCTATATTAGAAAGTGTTGTAGGCTGATGGCAAATCGTTTATATCTTTATTACAATATGTCAGCTTTATACCTGGAGACCTTTGGGGAATTATTTAGTCTTCCTCTGAGCTTTTGGACTTACATTGAAAATGGATGATTTTAGAAAAAGGATGTCTCGAAGAATGTCTTTTTGGTGAGTTCTTTCCTCTTGCTAGCAAATCTGAACTTATTTGGGGATGAATTAGTAGCACGTGGCCATTAAATGTGAGCGTCTGCTCTGTTAGTCATCCTTCCCACGTCTAGCAGCATTCTGGCAAAAAACACTGTTGAGGATGAAAAATTGTAAGTCATCTACTTTGAAGGCTTCACAGCTTTAATAAATGTGATGTGTCAGCTACTTCGTTTCGAAGAGATTTTCTTTCTTTTTTTTTTTTCCTGCTTCCTATAATTTTCTTAGAGGGAATAAAGATATAAAGGAGCCTACTTTCATGCAAATGAACCCCATGTTTTGGCTCAGGTTGCCCTGCTAAATTTTACACTTAATAAATAATAAATGAAGATACTAGAATGGAGAAGTGTTAAAGAGACAGTACATCCTTCCTGGAAAAAGCTTTTATGCTGGAAGAACTGGGCAGGTGGTTGGGTATCTAAAACACAGCAGTAGCAGCAACTGTGATTTGGTTTAGGGACAATTTCAATAATAAATGTGCCCAGTGCCTTTTCTGTATTTAGGAATAGCTATATTTAGCTTATTTTAAATGGAATGATTTAACACCTAAAACAAAACACACTGGCTTCCCTGGTGGCTCAGCAGTAAAGAATCCACCTGGGAAATTTACCTAGGAATGCCTATGAAATCCCATGGACAGAGGAGCCTGGCAGGCTACAGTCGATGGGGTTGCAAAGAGTTGGACATGACTGAGCACACATGCACGCACATGCTTTTGGAGACAGAAGATAAAATTCTCATGATTTTTTTCATTCATATACTGGCCTTCAGTCCAAGAGAAACAGTTGGCTATTAAATAGCTCATTATGTTTAGTGAATAGTTTCAAGTGTGAAGATTTTAAAGATAAACAAGATATTCTCCCAAAGACCAACTTTCACCTATTCTTTAAAATAAAAATGTGTCTTTGCTATTATTTTGTAAGTGCAAGTTATAATCTTGTTAAGATAGCACTGACTCTCTCAAAGATGTCTGACTGTGTCACTGAACTGATACAACTCCTGTAACTGGTGATATTTTTATTTAGCAGGACAATCGTTGGGGTTAAATCGATGGCTTGGTCTTAATTCAATCAATCTGTATTCTGACGTCTTCAGATGCTGCTCCCAAAGGATGTCAGGTAAGACTTTCCACATATTTAAAATATCTTCTTTTCCTGAGGATTTCCCTGACGTGGGTGGGGAGGATGGGGGAAAATTCACAGATGGCGGGTCTTCAGCCTGGCCTGATTACAGAGTCTCAGGAATAAAGTTGCGCAGTTTCCTGTATATGATATTTTGGGGAGTAGACTTTACTGGGTGATGCTTTTTTTCTTTTTGCTTTCATGATGCCTTTCTGAGTTCTCTGAAGTAAAGACTCTGAAGCTAAAAGCCCCTGTAACATTGACAGAGTTTGTATTTGTTTCCTAGGGCTGGTATAATACATTACCACAAATGGGTGACTTTAAAAGAACAGAAATACATTCTGTTACTAAAAATCCAACATCAAGGTGTTGGTAGGGATGTGCTTCCTCTGGGACTCCAGGTAGACCCCTCTTTGCCGTGCCCTAACCTCTAGCACTGGTCATCTGCCCTGGCGTCTGTAGTCACAGGAAGTCCCCCATGTCTCACTGTCTTCTGTAGTATCTCCCTTTTTATAAGAGCACAGGCCATATTGCTTTAGGGCCCACCCTAGTGAGCTCAACTTGATCAACTCTGTGACCTCTATTTCCCAGTAAGGCCACATTCCAGGGATAGTGAGCTGGGATTGCAACGTGCCATTTGGGAGGACACAATTCAATGGGTAACAGGATTCCACTCCATCAAATGACAATTCATGAGACTGACTTTTTATCCTCTTTTACTTAAAAAGAATAATTTGTATTAGGACTGTTGTTAAAGACCAACTTCACTGATAGAATAGATGTTCCATGAACACCAGAATCAGATCTGTTTCCTGGTGACTCTGTCCCTGTATTTAATTTTTATGACCACATGTTGAGAGAATAGGTATGCAAGCAATGAAGACACAAACAACTAAAATTTAATTCTACTCTCCTGTTCCCTGGAATATTCATATCAGTGTGGTCTTCAAGGTGAGCTGTAGACAGCACAGGTTCAGTTCAGTTCAGTTCAGTTCAGTCGCTCAGTCATGTCCGATTCCTTCGGACCCCATGAGCCGCAGCATGCCAGGATTCCCTGTCCAACAACAACTCCTGGACTTTACTCAAACTCATGTCCATTGAGTCAGTGATGCCATCCAACCATCTCATCCTCTGTCGTCCCCTTCTCCTCCTGCCCTCAATCTTTCCCAGCATCAGGGTCTTTTCAAATGAGTCAGCTCTTTGCATCAGGTGGCCGAAGTATTAGAGTTTCAGCTTCAACATCAGTTCTTCCAATGAACACTCAGGACTGATCTCCTTCAGGATGGACTGGTTGGATCTCCTTGCAGTCCAAGTGACTCTTAAGAGTCTTCTCCAACACCACAGTTCAAAAGCATCAATTCTTCAACACTCAGCTTTCTTCACAGTCCAACTCTCACATCCACACATGACTACTGGAAAAACCATAGCCTTGACTAAATGGACCTTTGTTGGCAAAGAAATGTCTCTGCTTTTTAATATGCTGTCTAGGTTGGACATAACTTTCCTTCCAAGGAGTAAGCAATCACCATCTGCAGTGATTTGGAGCCCAAAAACAAAGTCAGCCACTATTTCTACTGTTTCCCCATCTATTTGTCATGAAGTGATGGGAGCAGATGCCATGATTTTAGTTTCCTGAATGTTGAGTTTTAAGCCAATTTTTTCACTCTCCTCTTTCACTTTCAACAAGAGGCTCTTTAGTTCTTCTTCACTTTCTCCCATAAGGGTGGTGTCATCTGCATATCGGAGGTTATTGATATTACTCCCAGCAATCTTGATCCCACCTTGTGCTTCTTCCAGCCCAGCATTTTTCGTATACGTACTCTGCATATAAGTTAAATAAGCAGGGTGACAATATACAGCCTTGACATACTCCTTATCCTGTTTGGAACCAGTCTGTTGTTCCGTGTCCAGTTCTAACTGTTTCTTCCTGACCTGCACACAGGTTTCTCAAGAGGCAGGTCAGGTGGTCTGGTATTCCCATCTCTTGAAGAATTTTCCACAGTTTATTGTGATCCACACAGTCAAAGGTTTTGGCATAGTCAGTAAAGCATAAATAAATGTTTTCTGGAACTCTCTTGCTTTTTCAATGATCCAGCAGATATTGGCAATTTGATCTCTGGTTCCTCTGCCTTTTCTAAAACCAGCTTGAACATCTGAAAGTTCACAGTTCACATATTGCTGAAGCCTGGCTTGGAGAATTTTGACCATTACTTTACTAGCTTGTGAGATGAGTGCAATTGTGAGGTAGTTTGAGCATTCTTTGGCATTGCCTTTCTTTGGGATTAGAATGAAAACTGACCTTTTCCAGTCCTGTGGCCACTGATGAGTTTTCCAAATTTGCTGACATATTGAGTGCAGCACTTCCACAGCATCATCTTTTAGGATTTGAAATAGCTCAACTGGAATTCCATCATCTCCACTAGCTTTGTTCATAGTGATGCTTCCTAAGGCCCACTTGACTTCACATTCCAGGATGTCTGGCTCTAGTTGAGTGATCACACCATCTGGATTATCTGGGTCATGAAGATCTTTTTTTTACAGTTCTTCTATGTATTCTTGTTACCTCTTCTTATTATCTTCTGATTCTGTTAAGTATATACCATTTCTGTTTTTTATTGAGCCCATCTTTGCATGAGATGTTCCCTTGGTATCTCTAATTTTCTTGAAGAGATCTCTAGTCTCTCCCATTCTATTGTTTTCCTCTATTTCTTTTCATTGATCACTGAAGAAGGCTTTCTTATCTCTCCTTGCATTCTTTGGAACTCTGCATTCAATGGGTATATCTTTCCTTTTCTCCTTTGCTTTTTGCTACTCTTCTTTTCACAGCTATTTGTAAGGCCTCCTCAGACAGCCATTTTGCTTTTTTGCATTCCTTTTTCTTGGGGATGGTCTTGATTCCTTTCTCCTGTACAATGCCACAAACTTCCGTCCATAGTTCATCAGGCACTATGTCTGTCAGATCTAGTCCCTTAAATCTATTTCTCACTTCCACTGTATAGTCATAAGGGATTTGATTTAGGTCATATCTGAATGGTCTAGTGGTTTCCCCCACTTTCTTCAATTTAAGTCTGAATTTGGCAATAAGGAGTTCATGATCTGAGCCACAGTCAGCTCCCAGTCTTGTTTTTGCTGACTGTATAGAGTTTCTCCGTCTTTGACTGCAAAGAATATAATCCATCTGATTTCAGTGTTGGCCATCTGGTGATGTCCATGTGTAGAGTCTTCTCTTGTGTTGTTGGAAGAGGGTGTTTGCTATGACCAATGCGTTCTCTTGGCAAAACTCTATTAACCTTTGTTCTGCTTCATTCTGTACTCCAAGGCCAAATTTGCTTGTTACTCCAGGTGTTTCTTGACTTCCTACTTTTGCATTCCAGTCCCCTATAATGAAAAGAACATCTTTTTTGGGTGTTAGTTCTAAAAGATCTTGTAGGTCTTCATAGAACCATTCAACTTCAGCTTCTGCAGTGTTACTAGTTGGGGCATAGACTTGGATTACCGTGATATTGAATGGTTTGCCTTGGAAATGAACAGAAATCATTCTGTCTACACCACAATTTAAAAAAATCTTGAAGATTCACATATTGAAAGAGTGTGCATTCTTTCTAATCAATATACGAAAAAGGGTTTCACTGGTGGCTCAAATGGTAAAGAATCTGCCTAAGATGCAGGAGATCCAGGCTCAATCCCTGGTTCAGAAATATCCCCTGGAGAAGGATAGGCTACCCACTCTAGTATTCTTGCCTGGAGAATCCTGCAGACAGAAGAGCCTGGCGGGCTACAGTCCATGGGGTCACAAAGAGTTGGACATGACATTAAGGGAAAAGAACATTTCTGTGCAGATGTCCCGGATGGAATAGAGTGGTTCTTAACATTCCTTATACCCTGAAGAAGGCCCCTTGCTTCCTGAGAGGACACTTCAGTCTGTAAGTATTTTTAGTGCAGATGAAAGAGCATAACAAAATGCAAATAATTTATGTTCTGAAAACAGAAGTATAAATAATGTATCAAGTATATAAAGCAAAACTGTACATAATGTACTTCTCTAATCTACTTGGAATCCAGGGCATTGCTAACAGCAGAAATGTTATACGGTATAAAAAAACAGCATCAAAAGGATGAATGACACTGTGAGGGGCATGGGGAAGGCTTTGTGGATGTCACCACCTCATCTTTGCTGACTACTTTCTTGGAAATTTAGAGCCATGGCGGAAGCGTTTGTACAACAGCATTTTGTCCAGTTCCTCAACCATTCCATCCCTCTCAAAGAAGAAGGTGTCCCACAAGAAAAGAAAGAGAGACCAAGTTCTGTGCATAGTGCAGCAGTTCGTCATTTTAACCAGGGGAAAATCTCCACTATGCTCCAGGGCCCTGGCTTCAAAAAGACTTCAGACCTTCCCAGTTAGTTGGCTTCTTCATTGATAAAGTTTTTTTGTTTTAGAGAATGAGGACTTCTACTCTAAAAGTGTGCAGCTGACCCTACGTGGTGTGTGTTTTACGATGATGAAGACAGTCTCAGTGCATAGCCAGTGGAGGAGCCGTGGAACCTACCCTTGGGGAGATTCACTGTAGAAAAGGAACAAAACTCAGCCAGCTCATTTTTTTTTTTTTAATTGAAGTATAGTTGAGTCATCATTTTATATTTGTTTCAGGTGTACAGTATAGTGATTCAACATTTTTAAATTGACACTCTTTTAAAAGTTATGAAACAATAGCTATAATTCCCTATGCTGAACAATATATCTCGTATCTTACTTTATATGCAGTAGTTTGTATCTGTTAATCCCCTATCCTTGTCTTTCCCCTCCCCCTTCCCTCTCCCCACTGGTAACCACTAGTTTGTTTTCTATATCTGTGAGTCCATTTTTGTTTTGCTATATATTTGTTTGCATTATTCTTCAGATTCTACATATAAGTGATACCATAAAGTGTTTCTCTTTCTTTGTGTGACATATTTCATTAAGCGTAATATTCTCTAGGTCATCCATGTTGCTGCAGTGGGCAGAATTTCATTCTTCTTATAGCTGAGTATGATTCCATTGTACACATATTCCACAGGTTCACAGGGATGATCTAAGTGTTGGCAGAGGCTGGAGGAGAGGGCTCTGGAGGTTACAGGGAGCAGGAAATGCTGGTGGGCCCTGGGGCTGGAATGAGCTGTCATCATCCCCACACCATCCTCCAGGCTTCAGCAGGTTTCACTCTTCTTGTAGCGCTGGCCATGAATAGAATTACAGGTGTGCAGTGTGTAACTGACTAAGTGAGATCACGTCCCAATGATTTGGCCACAGGAACAGCAAAACCCCTGGATCAACGGGCCATTCGGGAGCTGCCCACTAAGGAAGGTTGTGTTTAAACAAAACAGGGTGTGGAATGCACTCACCCTGCAATTTTATGAGAACATAATCAGTTCCTAAAATGTCTTCTACTGACATCATTTCATGACACAGCTTTAATGTCATGCCATCTGAGTTCATATCCTTAGCTGTGCTGTGCGCTGCTGAGCATAGATTTTCTTATTTATAAGATATTGACGAAACTTCTACTGTTCACCTGTTAAGTGAGATGAAAGAGGCAACAGTCACTTCTCAAAGTGCCTGGCACAAAGTAGGTCCTTAAGAACAGTTTAAAGCCTCTTTTCTTATTATGAACAATACTGATCTAATTCAATGAATACATGTAACAACCTAACTTTATTTAAAATAACATTGAATTGTGTGTGCTGTCGGAGAAGGCAATGGCACCCCACTCCAGTACTCTTGCCTGGAAAATCCCATGGACAGAGGAGCCTGGTGGGCTACAGTCCATTGGGTCGCTAAGAGTCGGACGACTGAACAACTTCACTTTCACTTTTCCCTTTCATGCACTGGAGAAGGAAACGGCAACCCACTCCAGTATTCTTGCCTGGGGAATCCCAGGGATGGCGGAGCCTGGTGGGCTGCCGTCTATGGGGTTGCACAGAGTCGGACACGACTGAAGCGACTTAGCAGCAGTGTGTGCTGTGATCTTGAGGGTTACGCTTCATCTACATTCTGCACATAGGCCTGTTATAAACAGTAGAAACATCCTCTTGAGAGCAGCAGGCATGGTTGCTGGGATCAGGACTAGGCAGAGCTCCAGCCCCATCACCTACTTTGGTGAGTTACTTCCTCAGTAAGTTAGCTAACCTCCACATAACAGTTTTTCTCATCTGTAGCCTCCTAGGGTTTATGTGGATATCAGCATTTTATAAGACAATGGCTTTAAAGTCTTCAGTCCAGAGTCTGATCCTTGCCAAGCAATACACATTCGAGGCTTTGAACATCACAACCGTGAACACACTCTGTATGTAATCTGTATGTAATCTACATGGCAGTCTAAAAGGGAAAAGTGTTGGGACAATCAGCAAGACTATTGGTAGGTCCTAGTACAAGACTATTTTTAATTACAGCATTTTAAAAATAGCTGCTACAATTATTCTGGAGCTGACGGTGATCGGACGCTGAAGACACGCTGTGAAGTGCCATACTAATCAGGGGAGGGCCCAATCCAGGGTGAGAACACACCAGGCTAACAACCAGCCTGAATCAAGATCCTCCAGGAGAAAGCCTTACTTTGTGAAATGACTGCTGCTGTTATTTACAGGAGTTTAGAACAGGAATGGAATCCACTTCCACTTGCTATTGAATGAACTGAGGTATTTGCTGGGGAAGATACAGAATTTCCAGACCACTTGCCTCCTGGGAGAATCTGCTCTTCGTGACCAGTAACTGCTACTTCTGTTTGTTCTACTTCCCAATAGAAAAGGAAATCATCCGATCTGTGTCCAGACATGTATACAGCAGCCCCCTAGGTCCAGTACCCCATGAGTCCTAGTTATTATATTGGTGACAGGATATTACAGTAATATTTTTTTTCAGTGTTCCACAGTAATAATTTTTTGCTTAAGTTAGAATTCCTTTTTTTTTCCATTTACTCATGCCTTCACCCTCTTATTTATGGGCCATATTTTCTTTGATTGTCTCTGTCAGATATCTCTAATCCATCATCCACACTACCACCCGAGGGAGCGCCAAGATCATACTATCATTTCTCCATGATTTTCCACATCAAATGCCAAATATTCTGCCTTGTTTCCTCAGTCTGCCTCCCCTTGACAGACAGTACTGAGGTGCTGTAGTTTTATGTAATCTGTATGTAATCTACATGGCAGTCTAAAAGGGAAAAGTGTTGGGACAATCAGCAAGACTATTGGTTGGTCCTAGTACAAGACTATTTTTAATTACCCATAAAACTACATCCCATGGCGCTGCTCACCATTCTCCATGATTGTGTCTCCTTGACTTTACCGGTGTCATTTCTTAACCACATTTCAAATGGCTTATCTTTTATAAGTCCTCTTCTCCAGTCTACAATTTGAACTTTGCTCTTTATCATCACCATTGTTTAAGATCACACTATATTTTGCATTTAATAAGTGGGTCCAGAATGATGTTGCAAGAGTTCCTTCGTGGCTCTGAATTTATTCAGTGCTCAAGACAGGACATGGAATAGGTAGGACAAATACTTCAACCCACACAGGCCGGTGTAGGATGGTGGGAGAAGGGAAGGGAACATATATAATGCAAGTAAAAAGCACTAAACATGGTACTTTTGATTCTAGATATTTCATGAACGTAGTTGAAAGAAGGCAGAATGGACTAGATAGAACAACTTCCAAGTACATGAAGTATTTAACTGTGTATTTTTGCCATTTATAAATAGACTTTTACTTTGATGCCTCATAGCAACTCAAGTATTTTATATTCATTGGTTCATTTATTCATTAAAAAACTAGACACTGAATATCTGCCACAGCATTTTCACAGCTTTTCACTAAAATTCAAAGAACTCAAACTGGGGCTCTGTAATAACCTAGAGGGGTGGGAATGGGCAGAAGATGGGAGGGAGGTTCGAGAGGGAGGGGACATATATACACCTATGGTTAATTCATGTTGATGTATGACAGAAATCAAACCATCATCAATCAATTAAAAATAAATAAATAATTTTAAAAAAGCAACAGTGAATAAAATCTTGACAGTGGCACGAGACTCTGTTGGTATCCCCATATGCTCCACTGGCCTGCACTCAGAGAAAGGAAGGCAAGCCAGCTGCATTTAAGAAGGTCCCTGATGAAGCAGGACAAAATGTTAATTTTATTCATCTTTATTCTTGAGCATATTTTTTCATTATATTGGAATGCTCTGAAGCATTAACTGACTTTGGTCATTGCATATAAAACCAACCAATGAAATCAATAGTAATCATTTGTCTAGATAGATTATTGAAAAGGTAATCTGATACACCTGATTGCACCCTAGAATTGGTCATTTTTAGTATGCTTTGTTACTCATTCTTCCACAAGGACAAGATATTCACTTCACCTTCATCATATGGTAAAGTTAGGATTTTCCAAATACACAGTCATAAAATGAGTTAACGGCTGAAATATGTTATTATGTAATATATGTAAAATTAATAGACCTATTATAATGCCCATTACTCAACAAGAGTTTTTGAAATATTTTTCAACTATAAAATTAACATGTAGTTATAGTAAAACACTTAGAAAACGTAGCATTTTAAATGACATTGACTATGAAATATGGTTTATTCAATTGATGTTTTCTATCTAAAGTACTGATGGATAAGTTATAAAAATGGAAACTGGGATAGTCACTGAACCGAGGCAGAATGTGGTCAATCCTTTGCCATATAAAACATGTGAATTTAGTCTGCTTATCTGCTCATTCATCAATGTATACTCTTTTGGGCTATGCCTGTATAATTAAAATCTGTATTTATATGAATCTACACAACCCTGACAAGTTACTCCCTTCTTTGAACCTAACATTTTTCCTCTACAAAAGGGAAGACAGTAATTATATTCTTTAAAGTATTTGTGTGTGTGTTGACTAAAAAACTGAGAGGTAAATTCTGTGCCTGATTCATAACAAGCTCAATAAATACTAACTTCTCTTTAGCTGCACTAGCTCCGACAAATTAACAGGAAGTGACTGTATGTACATGCATTGACCATGACTATCATGAAGTTTAAAGTGTACTTTTATTTGGTTAGTTTGTATCCACTGATCAGAGGGTTAGAGCCAGTGTAGTCTGGAGCTATGTAGCTTTTGTTGTATGTGTAGAATGTGAGTGTGTGTGTGTGTAGCAGGTGTATCAACCCAAATCTACATGAACACAGTCAACCAATTCCCTATGTTTTTATTAAAACAACCAGGCAATTGTACGTCTTCTTTCATGCTGCTGTTCAGTAATGTGTTTACTCATTTCTTCCCAAGATTATAGCTCCGCACCACAGTGCCGATGGGAAACTGCCCTTCTCCTGTGTTTTTACTGGAAGGCAAGTGTAGTAGATAGAGCCAAAACTCCACTGGGGGCTACAGAGGTTTTGAGAGCAAAACTGGATTTTCACAGCTTCTGAGTACTGGACAGACCTTGTTGAACATCTTTTTATGTGTAATGACTGAAAATTTTCAACGGGAATAATTTTCCAGTTGAGAGAATAAAAACAAAAACAATCATAATGAGAAACATTAAAAATCCTTTTGAGTCTGAAGATGTTGTTAGCTGGTCGTCTTATCGCTTGGGTGTTTGGCAGTGGGTAGTTCGCTGGGGGAGACTTTAATCTCTGCAGGTTGCTCAGCCTCTTTGTGCCTCATTGAGGGATATTAACACCTGTCTCTTGAGATCTGTCATTACTTCTGTGCTTTGGGAATAAAAATACTTCCATTGGCAGTTATCACACTGAAATCTGCAGATTACTCTCTTTCCTGTGAGTCCCACTGTAACAGCAAGTCTCAGAGAACTGTCCTTCTTGACAGTGAGGAGACTTTGTTAAGGCACAGATAACCTCTCTGGTAACAGAATGTTCAAGCAGCCAAGGGATGGAGATCTGTGCACAGGAGCATCCCCAGGGCAGCCGTGGGGAGGAGCTTGGCCACCTCTGTGCCATGAAGACTGTCCTTGGGCTGACGACATCCAGACCTGCACCCAGCGAGCGACAAGTATACAAGAGGGGGGGCCTGGGAGGGGAAAGGTGCCTGTGACAAGACTGGTTCCTGGGTCACTTGTGGAGACAGAACCAAGCAGGTTCCAGTGTCCGATTCTTATGCATGCCGCTCCCGCTTGGGCCCACAGAGGTGAGTCTGTGGAGTCGTGCTCAGCTGGGGCCGAGGGTCCAGCCACAGAACACCATTGCTGTCCCATCTCCCTTAGCTTATGAGTCGTGGGCCTGAGTGTCCAGCAAAGCCCATGTCAGAGAGTCCTAGTGCATCAGGGGTCCCTGCGTCTGCCCCAGCCGGCATGAAGGACAGGAGAGGTGGTGGAGGGGAGCAGACGAGAGGTTTGTTTGAGTTCCAGCAGGAGCTTCAAACTGGGTGGTTGGTTCAAGGCTTTAAAAAGGAGAGCATCAAAATAATAACAGTGGGTAGGGTGACACTTTGGGGCCTTTTAAAATAAATTACTCTGAGAATGCTGTCTTTTAGTTTGCCTTGGCCTCTGACGTTAGGGTCGGAAGTAAACAGAAAAGGAGAGCGACACCTTCTTGCTGTAAATGCAGAAATTCCAAACAGGACTTAGGTGGGAAAACTCTCCACCCAGAGAGATGAGTTTCTCACCCTTGATGTGTCCGTTAAGTTGCAGCCTGGAAGCCATTAGCAGACTTCCAGGACCGCCTGCTGCTGGGTAACTGTGATTCGTATTCAAGTCCTGGAAGACTGATAACTGAACAGCAAAAGCAGCTGCTCTCTGGGAAGCAGATTATTAGACATCTATGTCTATAATTAGACATCCCTTACCATGAGATTCCCTTTTGTCCACTGTCAATAAATTCTGCTACAAATCAGTTATCATGTTCAAGATTACACATTTATGTCCAGAAGTGAGTGAAGTGTCAGTCATTCAGTCGTGTCCGAATCTTTGCGACCCCATGGACTGTAGCCTGCCAGGTTCCTCTGTCCATGGGATTCTCCAGGCAAGAATACAGGAATGAGGTGCCATTCCTTTCTCCAGGGGATCTTTCCGATCCAGGGATCGAACCTATGTCTCCTGCACTGCAGGTGGATTTTATTTTATTTTTTTTTTATCATCTGAGCCACTAAGGAAGCCCTACGTTCAGAAGGGGAAGAGCTAAATTCCAAACTGTTAGCAGGAAGACCATGGTTAAAAATAAACTTGTGTGGTGGGAAAATAAAGAACCAGATAAAAACTAAAAAGGGGAACAGAGAAGGATGAGTGTTTATCTGCCTGTTGGCCTTAGGAAATTCTTCAAGAGAAAGAGAATAATGTAAATTTTCTGTTTTTTCCCTCTTATATCTTAAGTTTCTTTTCTGTTAGAAAAAAAAGCCCAGCAAGTAGAAAGCTTAGAATATCTGATTCTTTTAATATATATTTGTTAACAAAAGAATTTTTTTCCTTTTATAAAGTCAACAAATTAATTAGTTGTCCTGAACCTTATATATTTCCCCAGGCCTTTAAAACCATGAACATGAACTTGATAAAAAAAATAAAAAGTCCTTGAGCAGAGCCCCATTACAGACCTCCCCTCCCTGCTTTGTTTGTTTTAATTGTCAACACAGTGAACTTTATTTGGCTTAAACTTTGATTAGAACAGAATTATATTTCTAGGAGTTAACAGTCCTCAGATACCACTGGAGAATTCATTTTGCTGTTAAGTTTGGATAATAATGGATTTATGTAGTTAGGAAAAAAGAAAGTTAACTGGCTAATCTGAGAGGTAATAGTTCCAGGCAATATTTAATGTGAAATTGGTTCCAGATACAAAGTGCAGCTCCCTGGAGGCCGTGATGGGTGGAGACGCCTAGAGAGGCTTCATGTTATTAACATGCTCTTGGCGCCTGTCATGAAAGTGTAACTTCACCCCATGACTGGCTAACGTTTATGCTTAGAATAGTAAATCACCCCTCCCAAGTTGAACTTGGCAGAAATTCTATTAAAAAGTTAGGTCAGAGAGCCCTGCTCAGGAACATAGAGATACGCAGAGCTCCCTTCTGCAAGGATACACAATGCCCTGCCAGCCACTGACAGCATTCTCCACCCGTGTACGTCCTCTCACCAATGTGTCAGGAAGATCAACGCGCAAGCTCCATCGGAGGGTACAGGGTGAAGGGTCAGTGTCTGCCATCAAGATCATTAACATCTTATGATGTCCCTAGCAGACATGACTACGCCCTTTGAAGGAGGCGCCAACATAGTCAAGGTGGAGAACAGAGACTTTCTTCTCTCAAGAACCGCTGACCAGTTTGACAAGAAATCAGTTGAGTTCCAAAATCTAGTAATGGAATGAACAAACGCTATTGACTAACTATGCAGAGAGGATAAAACAACAACAAAAAAACACAACCCGAAAGATTATTAGAGTCAACTCTCTATGTGAAGACAGCAGGGAAGAGAGTTCCGAGCTGCAACTTTAATATCCTGTTAAGGCTAATCAAGGAGGGTCAGTGGGTGCACAGAGCTGGGAGGGGAGGCTTCTGAGGAGGAAGAGAGCCAGGAGATTAATGACGGGCACGAGGAAAGCCAAGGAAGAAAGAAGAGAGGAGCAGAGGGCTACCTGGCACAGACATCGGCACCCCACCCAACCCAGGCCGCCACAGGCACCCTCCAGAACCTCTGAGTCATGATCACTATAAGAGGAGCCTGAGAACAGACCAGGGTGAGCCTGCTCACATCCTGCATATATTAAATAGAACAAAACAAAAACTAAACCAACCAAATCTCACTACGCCTGGAGAGCCTCAGACTAGGGAATGCCAGGGGCTTCTCTTGATGGTCCCGAGCTCTCCCAGGATTAGGACAAGGGGCTGTGGAGAGAAACAGCCTTAAAGGACATGCTGCAGCTGTCTGATAATCGTGCTCTTTCATTATGCTTTCTTTGGATATATTAAGATAGCTACTTATTATGGTTTATTTTTCAGTCTCAAATCATGGAGGGCATTAACATGATTTTTCCAGTGAAAACCTTTTTTCCATGGTTTTCCGCTGTATTTGCTAAATCTTTTTCAACATCCTTTAACAGTTTTCTGGTCATTTTTAATGGGATTCACTTGCCAGTTCTCAGCTCACATGTGATTTTGACCCCAGTCCGTTGCCACCTTGCCTACCTTCCCCTAATAGACGAGAGGCGTGAGGTCAGGGGACTGGGGCAGAGGGGCTTGTGCTCTGCTAAATCACTCATCCAACCACTTTGACACCAGGGAGTGCAGCAGTGTTGGGGGTTGTCGATGTGTGGCTCTGCCCGTGCTTTCACAGCAGAGCAGTGCATACTGGGGGGCCTCAAAGGCAGCATTGATTATCTCACGAGTCTGCAGCCAGCAGGCAGGTCAGAGGGTCAGCAGGGCTGGTCTCCTCCAAGGCTGCCCTCCTTGGAGATGGCTGTCTTCTCCTGGGTCTTCACGTGGTCTCCCCTCTGCACATCCGTGTTCATCTTTCACCACCATATCACATTGGGGTTCACCCCAATGCCCTCACTTTAATTTTATTATCTCTCTGAAGACTTGTAGGGGAGGACTTTCTCTCTACCCCCTTAGGTTCCCCTACTGGGTCCACAAAGTAAACCGACGACAGGAGAAAAGACACACAAATGTACACAGTTTAATGTCATGTGCACAAGTGTCATGGGGAAAAACAAGTAAATACCCCAAAGTGTGGTGAGATTTGAGAGTCTGTACACAGTCTCAGTAGGAGAAGGGATGAGGGTTGTGGGCTCCTCTGAGGAGAGCACAGGGTCTCCAGGGAAGGTGAGGGACCCTTAGAGGATGGATGGAGGGTGGCAGCTGCTGACAGGGTCTGTCTGGAGGTGGGGCCCCCTTCTAGAGCCCTCCTGTGACATGGTGGTGAAGCTCCCAGGAGGGGACCTGTGGCCCCAAGTTCCTGTGGAGGCTCCCTGTTCTGGCAGATGAGGGGGTTCAGGGGAAGCCCCCCTGAATCTGTGCCCTTCAGGTGCCTCCAGCTTAAGATAGTCAGTACACATTTTGGGGTCGCAGTCCCAGATACCTTCAGCCCCTATCTCCAAATAGGGACATTTTGAGGCCCTGGGGGTTAGGAATTCAACATGAATTTTAGGGGGTCAATAACTATTCAGCCCATAACAGGGACCATGAGATATGTGCCCCCTAAGCTCCAATTCCTTTTTTATACCATTTTTAACTGTAGTAAGAGCACTTCATGAGATCCAGCCTCTTGAGAGATTTTAAGCATACAATCCCGTATTGTGGAGTCTAGAGACCATCCTCTCCTACAGATCTCTGTAGTCTCTTCATCTTGTTTGATTGAAGTTTTATGCCTGCTGATTAATACCTCTCTTTTTCCTCTCCCTAGCCCCTGCTCACCACTGCTCAAGTCTTCGATTGAACTATTCTATATGCCTCCTATGAGTGGAAGGAAACATTCAGTGCACGTCCTCCTGTTTCACTGAGCACAGTGTCCTCATGCTGACCACAGAGAGAAAGGCTTCCCATGAGAGCACCCCAATCCTGCTGTCTGCTGGCCCCACCATGGGCCCACCCCCAAAGTCTTGTAGCCCTGCTCCCTTCTCTAGCACAGAACATCGATCACTGTTGGATTCTGTGATTCTTGCAGACACTGAGGTTGATGTGCTTTCCCTACTGCAATAGTCTTTTCTATTAAAGTCTCTCCACACTGAAGTCTGAATTTATTTTTATTTGACAATGTCACACACACATACTTTTAATTGCAAGTAGGAGCATATTTAACATCTGTTTATTAAGCAATCGTGTCCTGTGCTATGTGAGAGAAAGTATGATAAAATGTTGTCTCATTTTATATAATTTATTTTTACATCATATTTGCAAAATACACCCCTGGGATTTGTTTAAATAATCATACAAAAAGTTTATGATTATGAGAAAATAAATAACAGAGCACTGCAGGAAGTCAGATGCTGGGGAGTTTATGCAAGGCTGCTCCCCCACCCTACTACTCTCTGTCCCCCTCTGATGTTGGCATTTTCTTTTTCTTGTCTTGTAGCTGTTGTTACTAGTGGTTTGTTGTCTGTTTGTCTGTTTGTTTTGTGCCACACCGGAGCTGCAGTAAATTCCTCCCTCCATTTTCCCCAAGATGGGAGGGTCTATCTCTTGAAGGTGTATATGGATCCAGACGGGAAGTTCGGCACTGTGATTCTAGCACTAGTTGGGGAGCTTTGTTAAAACTGCTATCTCCCATACCAATTAAACCAGAAATGATGGGAGCCGTACACTGTACAAGCTGCCCGGGCTGCCATGGAGAGCAGCCAGGGTGAGAAGTGCTGGTGTGTGTCTGGGGGGTGATCTGCAGATGCCCATCCAGGGAAGCAAAGCACCCAGTCTCTCACTCCCTTCCTTTTCTGGCTTCACAACAGGTTGTGACTTCACTGCGGGATCACAGGGGTCATGAGCTGTGACTGCTGGCGGGCTCCCTGCTCCAAGGACCCAGAAGGATCTGAAATCCACCATGAATTCCTGCAGCTGGGCAGAAGGGTCCTCGAGGGAAATCAAGGCCAGGATTTGCCCCAAACAACTTCTCTCCATCTGCCTGCACAGTGAATGTGTGGCAGGAAAACCACCACCCCCATGTCCATGGTCTCAGCTCGGTCAGAGCTGCTCTTCCTGATAAATGAACACTTAGTATCTCCATGAGAGTTACAAATGATGGTTTATTTTCATCCACTTATTATTAACACGTCTTTAAAAGTTTATCTGAGGGAGCATGAAAAAATGTTAAGTGTTTGATAACCTAGAAAACAGGGAAAGAGGAGTTCATTGTCCACCCAAGTTCTCCCACAGAACAGTTGAATTTGAATATCCACTAACAACTGAAAGAAAAGTTTGGCCTCTATCTCCTAATGTCCAGTTGTATCAAAACATAACTGTGTCTGGTGTGTCTAACAGACAGAAAGGGCATGGGGATGTGCAGCCTCAGGATCGGACATGCTCTGATCCTTCTTCATGAGTCTTTTCAGTAATATGCCATCCAAAAGACTGGTTTTGCTATATTTTCATGCCACAATAATTCTAAATAATACCATGTCAGAACTACTAGGTAAGAGGGGGATCTATCATGCTGTATTCTTAGGGGAAGGGAATTTTTTTTTTTTTAATCATTCGATAGGAAAAAATCCCATAAGCAAATCTGCCGATCAAGCTGATGCTTGTGTTTGTGTATTTTAGGGAGTCTGATCACCAGGTCACTCCTCAGCAATAATTTAACAATAATCATAATAACAAACCAGCAGCTAAAACTAGGTTATCAGAGTTTGGGGATAATTTACTAAGTTATTTTAGATCAGAAAGAAAAGTAATAACACAGTTTAGAAAGCAAACAAGAAGTAAGAGAAAAAATTTCACCCGAGCCAGCTGTGATAAACTATGAACATACTTATAGGTAAATTGTGTTTTACTAAAATTAATCTAACTTTAAAAATGGAAGTAACATTTTAATTGCTAACAGACTGAATGAGTCATACTATTTCTGGATATAGGAAGTATTCATCTTTGTCCCAAAGTTGGACAAGTTGCTTGGACTTCTCACTTGCAAGAGTGGCAATACATACTATTTGGCATGACTTTGAGACTCAAATGAGATACTGTGTGACACCAACACCACAGAGAGTGGAAAAAGAGGAGGCACTTGTTGTGTGCTAAAATTCTTCCTTTGCTTTGAAAAAACAAATCAATTTGCTATCTCGAGAAGCTGGCCAGAGAAGTAGCATAATTTCCCATTCTCCTCTTTAAGAATGTACTCATATATGTGTTTATTTTTTCCCATAATAATGCACAGGAAATACATTACATTTTCCAAGAGCTAGTGAGATTCTATTTAAGTTTGTCAACATACTAAATCATTGAAGGACAGAGGTCATCAGGAGGCTCCACTGCTCTCAGTCAAAGTCAACACTGGGTTACCAAGATAGCACTTTTCACTAAACACTGTGGCATTTTGCCCAATATCTTTAATGCTGTTTGATGACTTTACACATGCCTAGCGGAAAAAATTTTATTTTTTCCTTTCTGGATGAGCTTTTTTCTCGTAATAAAAACTCCCTCTAAAACTGAAGGCAAATTTTATTTTAATTCGGAAATATATTCCAGCTTGAGAATGAATCAAAGTCACATTTTTTTCCGTGGAATAAAAGCTCTGTGTCATTAAGCTTTGGTGTGTTTTCACAGATGTTATTCTCCTTTTGCCTGGACATGAGCTATCAAAATTGTATTTTGCAGTTATGTGTGTGTACAGGTTGAAGCTAGAAATCGGGGAGAATATTAAGGCCACTGAAATTTCCAGCTGCCTAAGTTTCTATTTTGAGTAATCTTGCCCACCCGAAAAGCAAATATTTAGAACGTGTCTAGGTGAGTGACCCTTCCTAACTGGTGATGGAACTTCCAGGGTGAAATGAACACACTGTTTCTGCTCTCTGTGCCCCAAGGGCAGGGACTAGGCAGCCCTCTCTTTAAATAGTCACTAACCTTTGTGTCCCTTCCTGATGATTCACACACCTGACCTCAGCTTTGACACAGCTGACAAGTTCAATTCTTAGTAGTGCAAGCTTTTAAAAATAAATGTTCTTACTACTTGATCTTTTCTGTATGAAAGTGTATGGCAGTAAGTATCCATTTCTCCCTATCTTATAAATGGAAACAAATGATCCTGTTGTCTTAAATACAAACAAACAGAGAAAAACAGGAGTATGTAACTCTGAATGCTCTAGTCCTAGTGTACACCATCTTTGCTGAGCATTAAGTCTACAGGAAGCATGGACGTATTTATTTTAGTGGAAAATGTCCCAAAGCATTTTTGCAACTTTTCTATCATTGGTTGGTTATGTGGCCCAAGGTAGAAATGGAAAAGAAAAAAAAAAAATTAATGGAGAGAACCTAAGATTGGGGTCTGATGATGCCAGCTACAGTGCAGAAGCAAAAGGATTTGGAGCCAGAACCAGAGTCACTACTGTCACCATCTTCTTGGGACTGAAGCTGTCCCAAACAAGACTCTCAGTGCTGACAGCAGGAGCAGGTTCAGATACGCACTCCACCTTTTATTAGACTGGAAGCCTTTTGGCAAATCAGCTTCTCAGAGCCTTAGCTGGCTCACTGGTAGGGAGGATCATATAACTGCCAGTTAGATTTTAGAGATTTAGAGATGACGTGTGCAGAGAGAATGGTCTGGAACACCGTGAGTACATGTGCATTGTGTACGTTCTCTCCATCAATCCTGTGACAATCCAGCTGCATAGGGAGCCCAGGTATTATCATCCCTTCTCTAGGAGAATGACTGGCCTAGAGAGGATGGGGGCTCCAGCTCCCACCACTATGGCTGGCTGAGCTATTCCCTGAGCCCAGCCCTGGCCCTGCCCACACCAGCTGTGCCAAGTGCATCAGTACATAATCGTTACCTTCAGATAAACACACAAAAGGCCCATCTTGCTCCATCATCTCCTCCTCCTCCTCCCCCAGGGCAGTGACAAAAGAACACTAAGCTTGGGACCCCGGGATGAGAGAGCAGCTGCCTTGGGGGTCCTGTTGAAAGCCCTGCAGGTTCTGCCAGTTTCCAGGCCGGGGCTTAGTCTGGGCAGACGCATCCTAGAGGAGACGGCAGCCGACTGCTCCTCGGCCCCCTACATCCACTGACCAGTCTCCCGCTCTCATCACTCCAACCACGCTGCTGCTCCCACGATGGCGCCTTGCGCTGTACAGAGTGTAGGATGCTCCACTGTGATTTCTTTCTGCATTTCAAGGAGCTAGACTTTCACTTCAACTGTTCAAAAATAATAGAAACCAACTCAACACTTCCCACCACATTTCTGTAACCAGTAGGCTTGGGAGCCCAGGCCCATGCCTGTTCTCCACCCTCAGTCATCCTTGGTCATTTGCTCTGTTTTCCATGAACTGCTATCTGGGCCTTTGCTCATCAGTCCTGTCTTTAATAGATAGTGAGGTCTGGACACTTAGCCCTCAAGTCATTCTGTGGCCGAGGTCTGCCTAGCTGTGCAGAACAACCTATTACATGCTGTTTTTGTTGCTATGTAGAATTCTGTTAAGAAGTCAAAGGCCTGAAATTCTCCTGGCATTTTTTTTCATGCAGCTAATGTTGCCAGGGCTCTGGGCATTGTTGAGTATGAGCCTCCCTCATAGTTGCCAGACTCTACTTGCCTTTCCAGTCATTGGCCAATTTTTAATCCACGCTCCTGTGCTGATGTAGATGTTCTTTTTGTTTTCCTTCCTGACACACGCAGGAAGTTTCCAGAGTCCAAGAGAGGGACAGCAAATGACTAACATTGCTTGTTTCAGTTTAGTTACTTTGTAAATATTTTTAAATACTCAGATTTTCTATGAACCACTAAATTTAGTGAGTTTATTTCCTTCACTTTAAAAAAAAAGTTGGATAAATTTACGTGGCTCTTTATATGAGGAAAAAATATTACCACCCATTTCCTTCTTTCTCCTGACTCTATGACTGCATGCCTTTCATCAGCTTTTTAGGACTCCTTGTATCCCCAGATCATTACCACAGTGCACTCACTTTTTAAAAGTTTGGTTCAGCCACTAGAGATAGACTTGGACTTCAAATATCTACTAGGTGTCTTCCGTTGATTCTGAAACTTCTTCCAGGTTTACAAAAATTAATTGACTAGCTTTGCTGCTACGAGAGACAATGTCAATGAGAATATTGGTGTATCTTGGATTTGTATTTTAGGGGAAAATCTCTTGTGTTTTATTGCCCACAGAACCAATATAATAAAAAAGCCAAGGGAAAATAAGCAAACCAACAAAAACGCATCACACTTTGTTCCAAAGCTCTTTAAAATAAGTAATAATGACCCAGTAAACTATGCCATTGGTTTGACTGTTTTCATATTGAGAAAATGGAATTGTGGAAGCTAGCAAAAAAGGCACCTGTGGAACCAGTATAGTGTATTAGATTGAATGATATCCATGAAATCACATGCACTGTACTTTTAGGCAATTTTGTCAGGCACAAATAATTAATTATTACCATAAGCTAAATCCGTCTTACATACCAAAAAGTTGAAAGCATTGCACAGTGAACACGCATGTAACCTCACCCAGATTTTATCATTCATATCTGTCACCTCTGCTTTGTTCCCTATCTATCCATCTTACTCATTCCTCTGTCCATAAGTCAGTCCATTATAAGCACACTTTTAAGAAGCTGAATGGCATAAATTCCTGCCCATAAAAGTTCAGAAGTCATGGATTAGAATGGGTTTAGACAAGGGGAGTGTAAATAGTGGGGTCAGTGGATCTCGGTTCATTGATGATCCTAAGATTTGATGTGGATGGACACTCCCTGACATGACAGGTACAAGGTGGAAAGAATAGCTTAACAGTTGGCTTCTGTTGTGTAGAAGACTGGAATTGTAAAGCTTGTTACACAAGCTATGAATCCATCCTGTCCCAGGACGGGCACTGCTGACAAGAGTCTGTGTCTCAGTGAAGCCTGGATATGACCAAGGGCCCTCATGGGGCCAGCACTTCCAGGCATGTAGAAACTTACTTGCCATCCATGGAAGAGTGGATGTTCGCTCTCTACACACCTGAACTCCAAGGGCAGCCTACTAGAGCCACACGTGTTCAACACAGGTAACAATCCACCCAATTACTAATCAAACCTGAAATCAGTAAGTGTAGAGCCCCTGATACACTCAACATCACCACTCCTCCAATTTTTGCAGATATGAGTATACCCCACTACTTCTGCTTACACACACACACACACACACACACACACACACACACACACAGAAAAGTGAATTTCGCACTACATTTCTATTGACGGTGAGAAGGCTCCTGCTGCCTGGGCTAGATGTGGGCAGTGATAAGAATGTTCTCAGAGAGAGGCTCTGACCTTACAGAAAAGAAGTGAGCCATAAGGTAAGATGTGATTTGTGGGAGCTGGTGTCTGGGTGGAGACACGAGCTGGGTGCACTGGATGACTGGGTGTGTGCAGGTGCTGAAATGGATGGGGCAGGTGCAAAGCTTCCTGAGTCCAGTGTGGGATGGAGTGAATAAAGAGAGGAAGAAGAGTCACACGTGAATGTCGAGCCAGGTCTGAACTTCGCTGCCACAAACACGATCTGGCTTTATCACTGGGACACAATGTGAAAGATCTCAATAAAGCAACAGACTCTGACTCAGGGAACTCAAACTGGGGCTCTGTAACTGCCTAGAGGGGTGGGAAGGTAGGGGGTGGAGATAGGAGGGAGATTCAGGAAGGAGGGGACATATGTGTACCTATGACCCATTCACGTTGATGTATGGCAGAAACCAACGCAATATTGTAAAGCAATTATTCTTCAATTAAAAATAAATAATTTTGTAAAAATAAACAGACTTCACTAAGCCTGATTCCAAATTGTTATGATTTCTTAATGTACTAATTTCACACTGTTAATGGTAGGACAGAGGTTACAGAATGATCTGAGGAATAAATTACATGATAAAGACAGAAAACAGAGGGAATTTTAATACCCATTTTTAAAGAACTACTATGAAAATAAAAGCTAAATTTTTAAAAAGTCCTGGCATAGGGGACACTTCATTCATCCAGAAGGTCCTGCAAGAGGACTAGTTCATTCTCCAGCCACATCAGAAAGGAGGCATCGCCTAGGATGGACACAGAGCAGCAGAGTTTGTGATAGCTTGACGTTTTGAATGAAGTGAAAATGTTGCTTTTGATTCATCTTAATTTTAATGAACTACATCAATTTGCCTGAAGGCCTGCTGGCAATATGACACCCACTGTGGTGGTGTCTGGATTCCATGTGTATAACTTGCCTTCTCGGATTGTTGGTTTAGCTGGTTTTCCCTTCCTTCCCATTCTGAGACCCCCCCTGCCCCAGGTCAATAAGGAATATCGAATTTCCTAGTAGGAGGCTGTACACAGAGGGCTGCCTTGTGAGCTTCAGAAGTTCTGGCTGTCCTCAGCTGCATCCACACACAGCTGAACTCCATCTCCATCCTGTCTGTGGTCCAGCTGAGGCACTGCAGCTTGACTTGGAGCGCAGCGGCTGTGGCACCCTGCACGTGCCCCCTGAGGGTGGTCTCGGGGCCAGCGGGGGAGCGCAAGCATGGGGTATCTCCATGCTCACTGTGAAGATGATGTAGCAGCAAGCACGCAGAGGCACTCGTACTATCTGAACGTCAGTGTCCTTGTGAGGTCATTGATCTTTCATGCTGCCTCATTTCAGGAAGGTTATAAAATTCTTCTCCACCACAGGACACACTTTTACATCTGAAAACCCACTCTGAGTGAATGTTTTCGATTTCATGTGCATTCTAGGACCCGCTAACAAGGAGCAGCAGTTGTTGGCAAGGGCAGAGCCTCAAGCCCTGGGAGCATCAGCTGCTTCACTCAGTGAGGGGTCCTGGCTTCACGGACTCTGCCCACCTCAGGGTCTGTAAGAGCGGTGCAGGGTCCATGGCCCCAGCACCCTCTCTATTCATCGATTGGATGGGGTGGGGGGCCAGCCAGTTCTTAGCCCTCAGTGCTGCCATCGGGGAAAGGGACACAGTAAAAACAGGCTTCCTGACCCAGCCCAGAGCTGCACGGCTGGCCCTAGGCGCTGGGTTTCCTGCTGTCCTTCGTGGAGAGAAAGGGAATCCTGTTGACCTGCACCTCTCCTCGGGCCCAGGTTCATTTCATTTTGGGAATGGGTGTGGGAGGAGGAGTTGGAACTGCTGCCAGGCTTGCATTTCAGCAAATCGCCCAGCGGCCCAGCCCAGAGCCTGGGAACAGGGGAGACACAGCTCCGCGCACCACTGACATGACTCACTGGGGAGCAACCCCCTCCTCCCTGGGCCTCACCGTTTCTTTGGAAAACATTCCCCAGGGCTCTTGCAAGAGGATGACTCATGTCAGTGGGTATTTTTAGGAATCAGCTAACTTCCATTTAGCCCGGAGAGGCAGGATCCAATCGGAGAGGAGCTGAGAGCTGTTCCACATGAGCCATTCTGAATGCTGTAATTGGGCCGTGGTTTCTGGGTCTGCGGGTTGAGTCATCTTCTGGTGAAGCAGGAGGGAAAACAGAGAGAGACTGTTGCTACAACAGGGCATCTGATAAGATGTGAAAGCAGTCAGTGCAAGGAAGAGCGTTATATCTATCTTTATAGGATCTCACCTGCCTGTTCCAGGCACATCTTGGAACACTTGGTTAGGTTTGCAGTCACTGTGTGGCATTTCAGGGGTTACATTAGAATATCAGCCCTGGTCTCACAGGCTGAGGCTCCTGAGGCAAAACGCCCTTTCACACTAGGTTGACTCTGGGAGGTACTCGTATATTTATTTGCATCTTGTGTTTTAATCCCGAGAAAGGAGATATAGAACAATGCCTCGAGAGGGGCTGTGGTGGCCGGAACTCTCCGCGGAAGGCTGGGAGTCTCCCTAATGCACACATACGTGTGTGTGCATGTGCACATGTGCAAATCTGTGTGCATATTTTGTGAATGTGTGATTGTGCACTTGTGTATGTGTTGTTTGTGTATATATGGTTGTATGTGTATGTATTCGACTATGTGCATATGTGTGTGATTTCAGGCATGTGTGTATCTGCATGTATATTGTTGTGTATGTCTGTGTGTGTTTGGTTGTGTGTAGGTGTGTGGGCACACATTTTCCTGTGTGTGTGTGGGTATATACATTTCATGTGTATATATTTATTGTGTCCATGTGTGTGCATTTGATGTGTATATGTGTTTGTGTATACAGGTATTTATCTGTGTGTGCCTGGGTGTTTGGTTGTGTGTATTGTGTGTTGGTGTGTGGGCATATACTTCCCTGTGTGTGTGTTTGGGTGTGCATGCTTTGTTACTACACAGCCAGTCCAGTTATGCACCTGCAGTTCTACCCAGAAGCCAGTGGGTGAGCCAGCAAGTGGTCTGTGGAGTTTTCAAAGCTGAGAAATAGAATCTTTGTTTCAGTTGCAGGACAAGGAAACTCTGTACTCAAATGCCCAGAGAGGGATGATTTGGTTTGGTGAGGCTAACTACTGTGGCAAGAATTTCTCACCTTCCAGTAATAATCAAAAGCCAAACAAAACAAACAACAAAGCAGTGTCAAAAAAAAAAAAAAACCCTTTAAAAACTGTGCCTGCCCTGACTCTCCTATTTCTTTCACCGCTGCTGCCTTTCTCCTACATCCCGTCCCCCACCCCCCTCACCCCCCTGCAAACCCCCGCATGCTGACATCTCTTTCCTGAGTTGGCTTCCTTGGCTTCCTGTGTGCACAGGCTCCACCCATTCTCCGGGCATGTGAGCCTGTGCCGGCCCATCCACACCTGGTCAGGCCGGCATTTAACCACATCCATGAAGGTGAAACCTCTTCTTCTCCAAGTGGAGCCCTGCTCACCTGGAGCTCTCCCAGCACATTCACAACCATTCCCTCTTTCACCATCAGTATTATGAAACAAGATGGCACCTTTCCACTGCAGCGGGGAGCTACAGCAACCAATTTTAGAGAGTAAATTGCAAAGTTGATGTTTCCTTTTAAATAAGCAAAGGATGGCTGGTCTAGTTGAGCCAAGAGAGAAAATCAGATCTCAGATTTCACCTGACATTCAAGCCACTAAAAAGCAGTCCTACTCGAAAAAAGAAAAACCCTGTGTGGGACTCTTACATTGGAACTTTGACCATGGTTTTCTCATTTCATTGTGGGTGGTAAGTAGAAATACCACATGGTCTCTTTGACAGTATTTCTGGCTTGTCCAAAAATGAAGAAGTATTAGATGTTGCTGTTGTTCAGTCACTGAGCCATGTCCAACTCTTTGTGACCCCATGGACTGCAGCACACCAGATCTCCCTGTCCCTCACTATCTCCCAGAGTTTGCCCAAGTTCATGTCCATTGAGTTGGTGATGCTATCCAACCATCTCATCCTCTGCCGCCCCCTTCTTTTGCCTTCAGTCTTTCCCAGCATCAGGGTCTTTTCCAATGAGTCAGCTGTTCACATCAGTTTTAGATAATTCATGCAAAATCTTGTTTTGATGTAATTTCCAGTCATCGTTCCAGACTCAAAAATATTTGGCTAACCTGGAGGAGCAGCTGAACCCCGAGACAGTAATATTATCCAAATGGCCACTATTTAAGAATTGTTAATTATGAAAATGAGCTTTCCAAATAAAATTTGTTAAATTACAGTTGAGTGCTCCCATTTAGATACAAAAAGGATATGAAAAAAAAGGAATATTTAAAAAATATGTACCCTTGACTTTTCACAAGTGTAACATCCAAACTGCCTATATACTTACTTCAGTCACTGTCCTTTCTCCTCCAAATTCCCAAGAACTCTCTCTTTCTGCAAGGCACATGGATGGGTATGGTACTTCCTTCCCCCTTGTGTCAGCCGAATGGCCAGGCCTAGATATTTGCACGTTTCCCCATTATTGTTGCTCAGCTCATGATTATAGAAAAATGAATTATGGCCCTGCCTACACAGTATTATCTCTACAGTAAACATAAAACACAGCAATCAATGTGAGGTCATTTTTGTACATGAATGAAAGCACTGGAAATAAAGTCTTTACATGTGCTTTTGAGTGGTGGTACTTCAAGCCCAAAATAACATGAAACCTATTAACTGCCTCCAGCCATCTTCCAGGTTGATGATTCAAAACCTCTGGCCACTTCTTCCCTCCATCCCATCATAATCAAGGGCAAGGGCACACTTGTCACTAGACAATCTTTAAATCACAAAGCCTGGCCTTGAAGTCACGCTGGAGGCTGGCTTCCCGTTTTCTCACCATTGTCTCCCCATGGTGTATTGCTGTTCCTGACACACTGAGTTCCAGTGCTTGAGAAGCACTGCTGCATGAATGAATGGGAACGACTCTGGCTTCAAAAATGGGTTCCCCCACCATCTCCAGGTGTTTTTCTAGAGAAGTAAGGAGAGAAAAACTGACTAAACTCTGCCATATTGGTTTTTTAAATCATCCATAACTGGGATACTCACTCATCACAACTTTGACATTTTGCAATTTATTCTCCTATTCAAATTTACTTTGTATTTACCAAAGTGGGATTTTATTCTACTCTTTCAAAACATCTTTCATAATAAAACAAGCGACATGACCAAAGAAGGAATGTGGTCTTGGTAGCAACGGCATGCTTTTATAAACTCAAACCTCTCCTGGTTTTTGCCTGTTTCAATTGAGACTTTTGCTGCTTTTCAAGTAGCCCGCAAGTCCTCCAGACGTGAACTGTAGCTTTTCCAGGAAATGCCTCTGTTTCTGTTAAGTGTCCCATCACAACTCCGTATAAGTCTCATGTCCTGGCTCAGGCTGCTATAACAACAGACATTCATTTCTCATAGTCCTGGAGTCGAGAAGTCCAAGATCAAGGTGCCAGTGGACCTGAGAGCTGGGCAGAGCCCTCTTCCTGTCGTGCAGATGGCCACTTTCTCACTGTGCTCTCACATGGCAGAAACAGAGAGAGAGAGAGCTCTGGTTCCTCTTCTTCTGCTTCTAAGGACACTAATCCTAACATGGGGACTCCACCCTCATGACATTTTCTAACCCTAATTACTGCCCACAGGGCCACTTCCAAACACTGTCCCACTGAGGGGGGGAGGCATCATTGTTTATGAGGCACACATTCTGTCCACAGCACCTCATCCATGTGGACAATAAAACATTAAATGTGCTCACTGGCTCTGAATTCATTCAAAGACAGGAATTATCAGTCTTTCACCTCTAGCAAGAAACTTGGAAGCAGATAAGTAGTAAAACATATTTCCACAAAAGGGCACAGACTTTTAGGCATAAACTTTGTATTTAACATATTCCCTGACACTTAACTGGATCTCAATAATATTTCTAGTCAATGAATGAATATTGCTGAATCTCAGTGAAATGAAAAGGATGTTATCTAGAAAGTCCAATTAAACTAACTAAATGATTTAACCTCATGAATAGAGTTTAATGTTTTTTTCTCCATACTAAAAAGTGCCTGCTGAAAATGACAATGTTGCTTCAACATAGCTGATATTGAACAATTCCTGCTGATAATAAGGGGTTATTAACTTCATTTACTTCTTGAAGTCACTCCTCGTACAGAATCACAAGATTGTATCATCTGCATAAAGGAAAATGTTTATCTTTTTATTTCTTACATTTATAAGTGGCATTGTCACAATTTGGGGGAGGTTTTAAAGATGTGACTAGGCTAAGAACATGACTGTCTGAATGCATAAGTAGTCTCCTTCAAAAGAAATTAAGATGTGTGACTAATAATTATTCACTGAGTCACTTATTTTCATCAATATATTTCTTAATGGACACAATCCCTAAGTTTTGATCTTTTTCCCAAACTCCTGGTGATTCAGGATGGCTCATTTTATTAAGTTCAGGTGAGAACTTATGATAAAAAAATCAAACATTGAATTATGAATTGCAGTAGAAAGAACATTAACCCATTAACTTAATAAATTAAAAACTGTTTTGACCTTGTCACTATCTCAGTTCTATGGTCCCCAAAGACTTATTTTGCCTTCCTAGACTTTATTTTTATCTGAAAAGAGAGTTTAGAATTGGCAAATTCGAATTACTCTTCTAGTTGTTAACATTCATGATTTTCAGGTACTTAAGCTTGTGATCAATTGTGATAGGTGGTAAAACCAAGCAGTTTTGGTCGAGGAGAGGGGTTCCCTGAATGCTATCTGCACTGGTGGGACTGGTGCTTCTCATGCCAGAGATCAGCTCTCTATTCACCTGTTTCCTCTTTCTCCTGGAAAATGGCAGGATCACGTTTCCCAGACTTCCTTGTGGTCATGTGACAAATGGGCAGCTGACCTTATGTGATCATAAGTGATACATATCCCTTTTACTCTCTTTATTTTGAAAATAAAACTCTTCTGTGCACAATCCCCAAGCCTACCTTCCTCTGAAGCCCCCTGAAACACACAGCCTTGAAAGTCTTGACGTGGATGAAACCATAGGTATAAGGACCTAGGTCTCTGAATCACCACCACCTGGAGGAAAGCCAGAGCCAGCCACCCACCCACCAGGAACACTCATTTCCTCACATCCCCAGAGAAAGAATTAGACCTCCTTCACTTTGCACCACTTCATGCGCTTGTGAGTCTGCTGGTTACAGCAGCTAGCTTCATCCTAACCATTGCAATCTTTTCCCAAAGAACTGTGTGGATAAGCCATGTCACATTTAAAAATGTTTTCAAAACTGCCAGTCAGGTAATGAGCACAGAAATCTATGTGGAGATTCAGACAATGACATCCCACTTGTTCGGCAGATTTAGCTTTCTTGGAGTTAATGGTTGATACTGAAAGGTTTGAATTTCCTTACCATTTCTTCTTTTCTCTTTCTCTGTTTTAATCTTGTGAAGTGTTGTGGGGCTGTTGTGCAGACATCATATAAATTATCTCTGGACGTACTTGTATGTGTCGATCTGTTCTACTAAATTTAAGTTAATACGTCCCCTTAGTTCATTATTCAGAGAGCTGTCTTCTGACCCATGTCTTTAGAGACGGCCTAGGAGATTTGATTTACATGCTCCTATTTCAATGCCTGTGCACAGTCAGACAGAGAAGAAAGAAAGTGAGGTCAAGAGTGGGAGGGGCTTTCCTTGCTAGACTTCAGCATCTCCAGCCAGAGGGGATGTGGACGTGTCTGGGGCAGACCTTGGTAGACAAGCATAGATGAACCTGGTCAAGGTCAAGAGGATGACCCAGGTGTCACAGCACTAAGCCCCTGCTCCCCGCCAGGGGAGACAGGATTAATAGCCTACTTCCCCTAGGGTTCTGGCCCCCACATTATCCCGAACTTCTCTCCAGTTCTCACCTTCCTTCTCTAGCCTTTTCTCTTGCTGGCTGTTGGTAGGGAGAAAACGTCTAGAACAGAAAGATGAAGCCCTCACAAAAGAATAATCAAATTCCACTCTGCTTGTAGGATGACCCGGTCACTGCCGAGCTTCCTGGCTCAGACCCAGGGGCTCCGTGGTGCACACCCATCCACCAGGTCTCCCTCATGCGACCAACAGCCAAGACCTTTCATTTCCCATCCCCTTCCACCTGCCATAGAGCCCTGCACAGCCACCCCGTAACATGCCAACGAGACAGAAAACGCTGGCACCAGTGTCCACTGCTGAGATTTCCAGGTGCAGGTGGAGAGAACCTGAGAAAAAGGTGAATCTCTAAATGAAAAACTGCTCATCGAGAAATGTGAATGAAATGCTTTAATTGTTGCTGTTGCTGCTCAGTTGCCAAGTCGTGTCCAACTCTTTGCGACCCCGTGGACAGCAGCACCCCAGGCTCCTCTCCCCTTCACTATCTACTGGAATTTGCTCAAACTCATGTCCGCCGAGTCAGTGGTGCCATCCAACCATCTCATCCTCTGCTGCCCCTTTCTCCTTTTGCCTTCAATCTCTTCCAGCATCAGAGACTTTTCCAATGAGTCAGCTCTTCATATCAGTGGCCAAAGGAATGGAGCTTCAGCTTCAGCATCAGTCCTTCCAACGAATAGTCAGGGTTGATTTCCTTTAGGATTGACTGGTTTGATTTCCTTTCAGTCCAAAGGACTCTCAAGAGTCTTCTCCAGCACCACAATTCAAAAGCATCAGTTCTTTGGTGCTCAACCTTCTTTATGGCCCAACTCTCATATCTATACATGACTACTGGAACAATCATAATCTATACACACATTTGTTGGCAAAGTGATGTCCTACTTTTGAATATGCTGTCCAGGTATGTCATAGTTTCCTTCCAAGGAGCAAGCGTCTTTTAATTTCATGGCTGCAGTTACTGTCCACAGTGATTTTGGAGCCCAGGAAAATAAAATCTGTCAGTGCTTTCACTTTTTCCCCTTCTATTTGCCATGAAGAGATGGGACTAGATGCTGTGATCTTAATTTTTGAATGTTGAATTTTAACCCAGCTTTTTCACTCTCCTCTTACATCCTCATCAAGAGGCTCTTTAGTTGCTCTTCAGTTTCTGCCGTAAGAGTGGAGGTATCATCTGATATCAAATGCTTTTAATGTCTAGTAATGAGGATTCCACCAGCAACAACCTGTATTTGCTAAACATTCCATCAACATTGTGGTGTTTGGAGCTTACATCATGCACTCCAAGGAAAATATTTAATATATGGATAAATTTAGGAGCTGCTGTTGGGAACAAAAATAGCTAATGTGTTAGGTAATGGTTGTAGATATTAATAGAAAGTACTCTGCTTTCAGCGCCCAATTCTATAAACAGATCCCATTTCCTCTGCTGCTGCACTGAAAGCAACCTCTTTATAATTGCCTTCCTAATTCTTTTCTCTATATTAGTTTTCACTTTAAAATCTCATTTACTTTATTATCCACATACTGACTCTTAATCACCGTATTTAGCCACAGAGATTTCAAAGAAAATGAGGTGGGGGGGTGACTGTCCAGTGCTGGCGTTTCTCTGATTTTCTTCTTATTATGAACAAAATAAATTCCAACATGTGCTCCCAACTCTCCCTTCCTCCTCCTCCTTCTCCTCGAAGGTCTCCTCATTTTCCTCCTTCTCCTCCTCCTCCTTTTTCTTCTTCTTCTCCCCAGGCCCCCCTCCTCATTCCTCTTCCTCATTTTTTTTTTTTTGAAAGTCACATCTGTTCCAGAATCAACACAGTTACATACAACTAATTCAAAGAACATCTAGTCTGAAACCTGGAGTGTTCACTGACACAAGCCTGAGGAAATTCTTTGGGATCTGGGCAACATAGCAAACTCATTGCTGTGTCATCTCCTCCATAAGTTTCACTGGAAAGGACTAGAAATGACACAAATACCATAACTGACAGATGTATGATTCATGGATTCTATACACAAAGTGGATCTGTATGTAGATAGATAGACAGATAATGATGGATAGATAGACAGATCTGTATATACATAGATCCATGTTGTCAAAATAATATACATATTTATACATAGATATAGAAAAATCTCCCATGAAAACATCTTCTGCCAAAGCATCTTATTTAACAGGAGTTTCAAATACAGTCTGGAGTGGAACCCAGCACACATCAAGGAAATCTGGATTACTATAAAAACCAAGCTGCCCAAGACAACGAAATATACTGGAAACTAGAATGTATGTTTCAAGTATAGAACTGGTCATTTATTTAGGACAAAAACTATGATTAGGATGGACTTACAATTCAAAGTGTAGCGCCAAATCACATTGATAAAGCATGGCAATCCCAAAGTACAGCTTGCACGGTGAGTGAGTCAGTTTTGCAGTGAGGACTAAACACCTAATGACCAGTAAAAATAACCCCAACTTTTCTTTCTTTGGCAGAAACACAGCTGGGAATGAGCAGCTAGCTCTGTGTCATGAATGGGCAGCTCTATGCCACGGAGTAGATGCGTGCCTCTTCTCCAGCTTATTTGTGTCTGGTGCTGTGCAAGCGGTGAGCACAGTGCTCAGTGAGCTGGGCCCATGGAGGGCAGCAAAGCAGGACTGAGAGCTCCAGAAGAGGGATAAGAAGGCACAGTGAGCGGCGGCCACACGTGGAGAGGAGTGCAGAGTGCTCACCCCCAAACACCAGCAGGACTCAGGTCTCCAAACGTGAGCCCCCAGGTGGAGATGGGAGGGTCAGACTCTCTCTTGACAGTGCTGAGTACCTGTGATGACACACATCAGTGTCCACAGAGGATGTCAGCACACAGCAGCTTCACACGTGTCAGCAATGACTATTTTTACAAGACCTTCTCCTGTGTGGCAGCTTTTACACATAGGTTCCCATTCTATGAACCGTATACCATCCAGGCAAATTAGAGTTTTAAGTTTTCAGCGATGCGCAGGCTTTCTCTGTCTAAGGAAGTCATGTGCAGATAACAGGTATGTGCAGATAACATGTGCAGAGAGCTGTTATCTGCAGCTCTCTGTTTGCTGCTATGTTCCTGTTCCCCCTGCAGCATGATGGATTTGCTGTTCAATCGCTCAGTCGTGTCCGGCTCTTTGTGACCCCATGAACTGTAGCAACACCAGGCTTCCCTGTCCTTCACCATCTCCCAGAGTTTGCTCAAACTCATGTCCATTGAATCGATGATGCCATCCAACCATCTCATCCTCTGTCGTCTGTGACAGATGGTGGAAGACAACCTGAAATGGAGGGATTTCACATCTCTGATTTTCAAGGAAGGCATGAACCAAAGGAATACAGGACATCTCCTCTCTTGGGTTATCCTAAAACCCTCGTCTGAGTCTGTTTCTGGGGATCCCAAATTAAGACAAGGAACACTTTTTCCTTTCTTTTGTTAATTCTTTGCCCTATCCATTTTTTAAAGGCGTATGAATTCCTAGAGCACTGGATGCTGTTATATTCAAATGAGTCAGCAATTATAACAGAATTTATGGTAGCTACTTAATGGGTGACACAGTTCTTAGAAACCACAAACTATCACGGTGAGGTCTGCAGAGAAGTCAATCAAGTGCATGAGCTGTGGTTTCTGGCTGCCATGGTTGAGCTCCTGGCACGCTGATCTGGGGAAGGTCTCTTAACAGTCACTGAGGGAGACACCATCATTATTCTCATCTTGTGTACCAGGCAAGTGAGGTGAAGTGAGGTCAACGTGATGCTACCCGAAGCTGGTAGAGGAGATTGCAAATGTAGGCTTTCAATTTCTATGCCATCCAAAAGTGTGCCGTGTCAATTCTATTAGCCGAAATGATCAAGGATGAAGTCATTTTATTCATCTGACATATCTTGGACTAGAACAAGCAGCCATGGTTATTTTTGCGACTTTGTGTGTGCGCTCATGTTTCTGTGTGTATGTGTGCACGGGTGTGTGTGCGCTGCTTCATTCACCAAACACAAGAGGGCCAACAGAAGGCCCAAAGGAATGTGCTGGCATTACTCTAGTTCACATTGATCAGGCTGGTGATATGGTAAAATCAAGTTGGTAGTCCTTATTGTGTTGTCTTTCTTCAAGTATGCTTTGACCACATACTTGAGGCCATACAACTCTCCTTTTTATTGGATTAGACCATCAACTCTGGTGCACTGTGCTATGGGGACTGGAGGGGAGGTCATGGTCCATGAAAAGGAACTCAATGGGACAGAGACTCTGCAGCTCGGAAACAGAGGAAACCCTGCTGCTGCGGTACAAAATAAACCATAACTGAAAGTGCGTGCACAAATGGGCTATAAGTCATACGCGTCCGCATTAAAGCAGATGGAAAATCAGGTCAACATCTCATTAGGTAGGCAATTAAAATTAACCATTTGTGGAAACTGCATCATTTTAATTTATTTTCAGTAGTGGCTAAATGTGAAATGCATTTTATTTGGGGCTGTCTGAAAACAGGAAATGGTTCGATTCTGCTTGTCTGCACAACTGGCTGAGTCTCCTCTCTGTGTTGTTCCTTTGTCTCAAAACTATCCCCGCAAGTGTTCCCTTTCCCCAGTAACTCCTCACAACCAACAATACTGCCTGCTTGATCTCAGTCATGCCCCGCACCCCACCCCAGCCCTGCTCTTATTTCCCTGGTCTGTACCTACTCCTAAGTGCAGACATTTGCTGCGTTTCTGATTTCTCAGAGGGCCTGGAGTTGGTGCCCATCCTGCTCCCGAGGGGCTCGTCCTGGGGAATCCCCTTCATGGGCTCCCATTGTTAGGAGTCAGGAAGGATGTATTTCTGTATATGTTAATGATAACTGGCCACTGGAGTTAACAGAAGTCGGAAAAAGTTTGAATAAACTTTTAGGCTTATCAAATTACTTATACAGGACAAAGTAATTCATTTATTTATCATTGTTTCTTTGTGATGAGAGAGGAAATGTAATTTAGGACTTGGAGCCCTTGGGGCCGTGGGAGGCTGCAAGGGTGACTTTGGACAATAAGCAGAGTTGAGACCCAGGAGTGATGTGGACTATTAAAAAAGCAAGAAGACCTACTAAAAAGGATAGCAGAGGCTCTGGAAGGGAAACATGAAAGAGAACAGCCCTGTCTCAGCACAGGCTCGAGGCTGTCTCCCTGTGCATTCCCTTCTTAGATACCAGGATGGGCAACTGTTCAGCGACCCCAGCTCTTAGCACTCACTGTCATTGGCTTTCTTGACCCTAGAAGGGCACAGAAAGAAAGAACGAAGGGATAACCCAGCAAAGACAAGTCACAGTGAAGCAGAGCTGACCCTGGGGCATCTTCCAGGCACAGAGAGCAGAGCAGTGCCCTGTGGTTGTTCTCACACGCTGCTGAATTCCTCGGTATGTCATCATATCCCAGCTTAAGGCTTAATCCAGTGTGTTAGCTGGGCTTCACCAGTTCTTAGACATACTTTCCAGTGTGGTTTTGACACTTAGAGAGATTTGGAGGAGAAAGTATAAGGATGGGTTTGGCCAAAGGCAAGAAATAATATCTTAGGGTGATGAAAGGAAATATTTATTTAGAAAGTTGTCCATTTCTTGATGAGTTAAGACTTCATTACTTACCAAAATAAATGTGCTTTAGAATTAAAAAAAAAACAACTATTTCCTATATTCTCAAGCATGGGCAGTAACACAGTATTTTATATATTACTGTACAGTTATAAAGTTATTGTGAAAATGCAGCTTCCTCAATATGGGAAATTAGAAATTTTCTAAATTCAACCTTTGCCTTATTTGGTGGCTGTGTAGCCAGACTTTCACATCTCTCATATAGTAATAAAATATATGATTACACATTCATCTTATCCTAACGTATGCTAATAGTGATTTTGGGCATCCAAGTATTGCATGAATAACTGACTGTGAGATGACCTTTGTATCTACACAGTAGGCAATTATTTCATTTGTCCTCATTGCTACTGAAGAACCCAGATAATTGTATAACTGAGGCAGTCAAACATTCTATAATTGTTAGGGAAATAAACAGATTTTGCTAACCAACTGTGCTAGCATAGGTGAAATAGGAATGGAATAACACAAAAGATTTTAGAATTTCATGAGTTGTTGGGGGCATGGCAAATATAAGCAAGTGGTTAACAGTTCAGCTGTTCTAGTAGTGTTAAATTTTTTTAGCTTCTAGCTTGGTTGTGTAGCCTGATTGTGTAAGACACACATCTAGGTTTCTATAGGCCCAGCATGGTGGATAGAATAAGAAGCGGGTAAATCTCTTGCAAGAAACATTATGAAATTATGGGCAAAACTATCAAACACACTCAATTTATTTAAAACAATATGAAATGTACTCAGAGAAGACAACACTGAAATACTTATTCTGAAATACAGGGAAGAAGAGGAAAAGTTGGTTGAATTTGAAACCATGGGCATGCACTTGGAATGCATTTTGAAAGCTCATATTTACACTACTCAGGAGGTCCAGGAACCACCCAACTGAGATGTGAACTGAAGGTCAGCTACTTGCCTCAAGCTCTTGGCAAAAGTAAATAGGAACCCACCATGGAAGATGCTCACAGTCCAGGCCACAAGGAACCCTCACCAGGAAAACTAGCCTCCCATTCATGAGTTATACCACATAACGAACTTTGCAAATCAAAGTACTAAACTGAAATCAAGTTACTTGGTGATCTGAAAGAATGAAATGGAAATCTGAAAGAGCAATTTTAAAAGAATATAATTAAAATTTTTCACAGCATAAATATAATCAAAGCACTGAAGAAAAAAAACAAAATTTCAATTTATAATTTTAACAAGATAGAGAAAAATATATGGATAAACACCCCAATTAATGCACACCATGACTGCATGAAGAAAAGTAAAATGTAGAAAAAGTAAGAATGTGATGGCAGAAATAAATCTAAATATACAGTAAACTCCATAAATGGGAAAGAACTGAGTCATCCAGTTAAAAACAAAGATTGTCAGGATCAGTTAAAAATACCCAGCCATATGCTTTTTACAAAAGACACACCTAAAACATAAAATAAATTTGAAAAATTTGCATCCTACAAAACACAAAAAACAATCTAGTAAGAGTGTTGTTTTTAACAGTATAAATCAGCAAACAAACAATTAGATCCATAAAATCATCTTAATAAAATGCTATCTCAAGAGGAAACATAAGTGTAAGTAATCCTTATTAAAGAAGTTAACTCAATAATCCCTAGCATTTCCACCAAGAAAATAACAATCGCAGAGAATTTTGTGCAATCTACCAAACATATAGAAAACTTAATTCCTCTCCCAGAAATCTTTCCAGAATACATGAAAAGAGCAGGTGGCCTTAAAGTATTTTATGAAACAAATGATGCCTTACCATCACAACCAGAATATGCAATAGAAGTGAGGAAATCTGGTATCCAATCTCATAGGTACATCAAAATAAACAAAACAACAATATAGGATCAACTGTAAATTTTTTAGCATAAGAAAAATAATTAAGGTAACTTAACACATCAACAAATAAGCAGAAATGAGCCAAGTGATCACCTTATTAATGCAGAAAAAGTATGTTATAAAATTGAACAATCACTAATGATAAAAACATTGGCAAATTGAATGCAAACTAGTACAGCCACTATGGAGAAGAGTGTGGAGATTCCTTAAAAAACTGGGAATAGAACTGCCATATGACCCAGCAACCCCACTGCTGGGCATATACACCGAGGAAACCAGAATTGAAAGAGACGCGTGTACCCCAATGTTCATCGCAGCACTGTTTACAATAGCCAGGACATGGAAGCAACCTAGATGTCCATCAGCAGATGAATGGATAAGGAAGCTGTGGTACATATACACAATGGAATATTACTCAGCCATTAAAAAAAATACATTTGAACCGGTTCTACTGAGATGGATGAAACTGGAGCCCATTATACAGAGTGAAGTAAGCCAGAAAGAAAAACAACAATACAGTATACTAATGCATATATATGGAATCTGAAAGATGGTAACGATAACCCTATATGCGAGACAGAATAAGAGACACAGATGCATGGAACAATTTTATGGACTCTGAGGGAGAAGGTGAGGGTGGGACGTTCTGGGAGAATGGCATTGAGACATGTGTATTGTCATATGTGAAACAGAGCACCATTCCATGTTCGATGCATGTGACAAGGGCTCAGGGCCGGGGCAATGGGATGATCCAGAAGGATGAGAGGGGGAGGGAGGTGGGTGGGGGGTTCGGGAAGGGGAACACATGTAAACCCATGGCTGATTCTTGTCAATGTATGGCAAAAACTATTACAATATTGTAAAGTAATTAGCCCCCAACTAAAATAAATAAATTTATTAAAAAAAAAAAAAAAAAAAAACATTGGCAAATTGAGAATAGAAGAGGCTTCTTTAATTCAATAGATACTATCTACAAAAGTCCCTGTAACAACCATCCTGTTTCATTGTTCTTTTTGTTCAGTCACCAAGTCGTGCCCAGCTCTTTGCAAACCCATGGACTGCAGCACGCCAGGTTTCCCTGTCCTCCACTATCTTCCAGAGTTTGTTCAGATTCATGTCCATTGAGTTGGTGATGCCATCCAACCATTTCATTCTCTGTTGTCCCCTTCTCCTCCAGCCTTCAATCTTTCCCAGGGTCTTTTCTAGTGAATTGGCTCTTTGCATCAGATTTTCAAAGTATTGGAGCTTCAGCATCAGTCCTTCCAATGAATATTCATGGTTGATTTCATTTAGGATTGACTGGTTTGATCTTCTTGCTGTCAAGGGACTCTCAAGAGTCTTCTCCAGCACCACGATTCAAAAGTATCAATTCTTTGGTGCTCAGCCTTCTTTATGGCCCACTTCTTACATATATACACAATAGCTTTGACTATATCGACCTTTGTGGGAAAGTGATGTCTCTGTTTTTGAATATGCTATCTAGGTTTATCAACTGTTCCCTAAATCAGTGTAATTGTACCAAAGTTCCAGCCACTGTTTCATGAACTGCATAATCTGTTTAGTCAATTTATATGAAAAAGGGTCAAAGCTATCCAAAACATTTCTGAAGAAGAACTAGGTTAGGATGGCAGTGAAGGCATCTACCTTCAAGAGGTATCAAGAACTGACAAGAAGCTATCATGATGAGAATTCAAGAACACTACAATACATCATGAAAGGAGTAGGGAGCTCAGAAATAGATCAAGGGATAAAGAGAAACCTAGGCCAGATGTCACTGAAGATCACCAGAAAAAACCTGTGCCATTCAACAGTGTGCAATCACTGCTTATCTAAATGTGGGAAGTATTGGATATCTATTTTGTGTGTGTGAGCTCAGTTGCTAAGTCGTGTCCTACTCCTTTGCAACCCTATGGACTGCAGCCCTCCAGGCTCCTCTGTCTATGGGGTTTCCCAGGCAAGAATACTGAAGTGGATTGCCATTTCCTCTTCCAGGAGATCTTCCCCACCCAGGGATCAAACCCATGTCTCCTACATTGGCAAATGGATTCTTTACCACTGAGCCATCTTAAGAGGGTGTTCCTGTGTCATCAGGGCCTCAAACATTTTGGTATGATTCTGATTCTAAAGTGTGGTGGTGGGTATATGGGTAGCTGCCCTAATTTTCTTCTTTAAGCCATTATGTGGACTTTTTGTTGTGATATATTTGAAATGCATGACATATTTCAGAATTAATAAAGAATAATAAATAAGTCTGGAAATTTTTCTTTCTAAACATGTTGCAAATCACCACTTAAAAATGCAATGTCTTTTAAAAAATGTGTATAAACACATTTTGAAATGTGGGCTAAATGAAAGGAGTGTTTGCATGCTACAATACCCTGCGGAATTGAAAGCATATTGAATTATAGAACATAGAGAGATACCTCAAACAGATATATCTTTTGTATATCTAGAAGCATTGCTATGAAAAAACATAGCCTACCTCTCCTAACTCTTGCTATTTTGCTAAAGAATCAGGTCTAGATCTTATTATTTGATACCCTCCTGCAACATACAGTTGAGTCGACATAACAATTCATATGGAGGTCACTTGTTACAACACTAACATCGTATACACTCAGGCCAGAGCAAGCATGTGAGAGATTTCGTCCTCAGATCATGCAAGAGGAACAGCAACTGGGGTAGTAGCGTGGGCTCTTTACGGGTCTTCCAGCACCTGGTATGGGCTGGTGTTCATGGCTGTTTTTCAACAGTTATCTGTGACACATACAGATATGAAGGCAATGAGGACTTTAAAATGCAACGCTATCTGCACCATAGGCAGATCTGAGATTCATGAAGCTCTAGATCTGTTGCTGAGTCATCCTCTAATATCTTGTGAGGGTGAAAACTCAGGTCATTTCTAAACTACAAAGATGAAACAGAAAAACCTGGACACTGAAAACATATTGGTATCCGCCAAGTTTGTGTGGGTGTGTGTATGTGCAAACTTAGAAACTCAGATTTGGCCTGTGACAAATATGCTCTGCTCATTCAAATAGTTAATTAACCAGATGGGTACTAGTATTATTTTACCATGGGTGCTGGGCAATCAGAATTCTTAGAGACAGCTGCACATGCAAATCTGTAGCCCTGTGCTGGAAACACACGCAGACTGAAGGCTCCAGTCGCCCCACAGCTGGCAACTCTATTCTCCACGCAGCTTTCAGAAAGCTCCAGAGCATCACATATCACATTAGTCCACAAGATTACAGATGACACTAGAAATAATCGTGATTTATGACATAATAAGAGGAAATCATTTCTATGAAATCTAACAATTTGTGTGTGTATTTAAGCTTCAGCACAGCTTTAGCACGTGCCCCAAGCCCTACAATCACTAATGAGAGTCATGTTTCCATGTCATGTGAAAAACAGACCTTTGAGACCATACTGCCTGCACCCTGAAGAACTGGTTGTGTCCTCTGAATAAACTAAAAGCCGTTTCAGGCATGAAAAGCAAATTGGATAAAACCTTTAACAATCTGGGGTTAAAATTATTTCACAAACACTTTGAAGAATCTTACCAGTTCGATTTTTTAAAGTGTGTGATGGGATGTTTGGTTGGAAGGAAGGTATGCAGTCAGTGGATTAAAAACACCATTTTGTGTACTATTATTTAATAAAGCAAGGTTATTTTGATTTAACTTGTGCTATTTGTTAAACAAACTTCATCTTTAGGGAAGTTTTAGGTTCCCAGCAAAGTGAGGTTAAGGTACAGAAAAAGGTAAATCCCTGCCTGCCCCCCAGCCTCCCCACTGTCAACAATCCCCACCAGATGGTACACTTGTTACAGTCAATGCACTGACACTGAACTACTCAAAACCCACGGTTAACATCGGGATTCACTCTCAGTATTGTGCATTCTCAGGGTTTTCACAAACGTATAACAACAGGTATCCATCCTCTTTTATTGTATCGTAAGAATAATTTTGTGTTGTGTTGTTTTGCCCAGTGGCTGAGTCATCTCTAGCTCTATGCAACCCCCATGGACTGTAGCCCACCAAGCTCCTCTGTCCATGGGATTGCCCAGGCAAGAACACTGGAGTGGGTTGCCATTGCTTTCTCCAGGGGAAATTCTTGACCCAGGGATTGAACCTGCGTCTCTTGCGTCTCCTACATTGACAAGTGGGTTCTTTACCACTGAGCCACCTGGGAAGCCCTTTGAATAATCTTATGCCCTAAAATTCCTCCATGCTCCAAGTACTCATCTCTCCATCTGTTCCTCCCACCTGGCAACCACTGATATTTTTGCTGTCTCCATAGTTTTCACTATTCCAGAATGTCACAGAGTTGGAATCATACAGGATGAAAACCTTGGTTTACAGGATAAAAATCACTTTCTGTATCTCTCTTGGTGATCAGATCACTGAGATATCATTTTAGAATATCAAATATTTGCAAAACATAAATATAGTGACACGTATTTGCTAATATGGATTAAACTTTTTTAAACAGAAGATTAGTGGCTATTCAGCCACCAATGTATTGGTATTTTCAGAACATGAATCTGACAATGACATATGTGATAGGTCCAAGGGGAGGAATCAGTTACAGTGGATACATTAAATTAACCCTTGGAAAAGGCAGTTATAAGATCACTGTAGTGATTGTGAAAAGGAAGGGCAGATGCCAGAACCATTGGAAATGAGTCATCATGCTGGGGAACTCTTTGGATGCTCCTTCTTGGGGAAGAGAGGAAGAAGGGCTCTGTGTGATCCAGACTTTCCATCTTACTGGCCATGTGTGGCAGTGCCCCCATCTTTTCTTTTTTCTCAGATTGTGTTTCCACACAATGGGGCCACATGGCCCCTCTACAGGAGGAGTTTTGTCCATTCTTAAACTGTGTGATGAATGCATGAAAAAAAAAAATTAGCTTGCTTACAAAAATTGATTCCATTCCTCAAACTATCATCATAATCCTTAGGTATTTATTTTCTTTCTGGTAAAAGGAGTGGAGAATATAAAGATATGTGTAAAATAACATACACTTCAGTTGTTACCAGTTAGAAGATTCAGATAACCTATAACACTCTTGCCCTCTACAACATGGTGCTTAACCATCTGCCAACCTCTATTTTTTTTTCAGTCAAAATATTCTTAACTCCAACCTCCATTTTTTCTCTTTGTCCTAAACTTGGCCATCTCTTTTGCTATAATACTGTACACTCTAATGTGAGATCTTCACGGCACATGGGCTTACAGTCTCATTCCCAAGCACTGGAAATCAACCCTTATGTAGTCCAAACCACCTGTAGTCCAGCTGGAACTTCCTGGTTTCCTAAGTGAAAGTCTCTGTCCTGGAAACTTGTTTACTATCACAGGATGCCAGGACTACAGCTCTGTATCGATTTTGTCAGTTTCCCCTTCAGAAACAAGAGCTTACAAACTGTCACGGACCAGAATGGAAGGCAGGAAAGACATCTCCTGATCCCAATTAGTCCGTAGTTTACCCCCAACACAAGGGCCTTTTAGAACAATCTCTAGAAAGAAATGTTCTTTGTGGAATAATGCCCTCAACATTCTGCTGGACTAAGGGTGAGTCCATCCCTATGAGCCTCATACCCTGTCAGGGTGACTGCACTCCAGCTGCTGGCCAAAGGTCTGCGCTCCAGGAGATGCCCTGATAGGAATGGGAATAATCCAAGTGAAAAATGGGTTGGAGGAGAAGATGACTCACCCAGTAGTGGGTCTTTTGAGTTTGATATATTATGAATATTCATCTTAACAGCTATGAAAATACAATCTCAGCCAAGTGTCCGAGAGCCCACAAAGCTTGTTACACCATAGCACACATTATGTGCCTTAGAGAAACTGACCTAATTCTGCTATTTTTCTTGTCTCAGTTTCCTTGGAAGCTGTATATGTGGGAACACATAAAATATGTTTTCTGTACCTTAAGACACTATTTTAAGGTTTTTTTTGGGGGGTGGTTATCTTGTAGACAAAATATTGGGATGACTGAGTCAAGGGTTTCTTTTCATTTGGACTAAAATATTCTATTTGGTTGATCTAGAGGCACCAAACAACTGAATTCCTTAAATAATCATTATAAAATCCCCAGGATGAAAAGTGACTGAGTGGATTCTCAACTTGAAAAGCTATAGTTTGTTTGCTTTTTTTTTTTGCTGCAGTCTGTCTTCACTGGAGAGGGAATGATGAGAGCCGGGGCAGGGAGGGGGCATCCAAAAGAGAAGTGACTGAGTTGAAATAATTCAAAAGTGTGTCCATAACGCACATAGATGACAAGCAATCTTACCAGCTATAAGAGGGTGTTAACATCAAGAATCTTCTGGAATAAAATGCAGTGGGGCTTTTTGCAGTATCCCCAGATGAGGGAAAATGTAGATTTGATCTTGCCTCTAAATCAAGTGAATATCAAAGGAAAGCAAGCGACTGTGACTAATTTCGCAACTCCCAGTGTTGGCAACAGAGCAGGAGATCCAGTTCACTCTGTAGTAACTACAGAGAGGGTATGAAATGAAATACACACTCTGAAGTAGATGGGTCCCAGACAACCACAAGCTTAAAAGGTAAACACCTAGCAGGAACTAGTAAACCTCAGTATTTATTGCTCAGAGTTATCCCCCTGCTTAGAGTACATAATTGAATCATAGAACTTCAAAATTTGCAAGTTAATAAAAATGTATGTTTATATATAAACTTTTCCCCAAGAAGAAAGTTTCAAGATGCATATCCTTGTAGATTAAGAGACAATTTTTGTATGCCTTTTTGTACTCTCTTTAATTGTTGTTTTTTAGTCACTAAGTTGTGCCCAACTTTTTTTGCAACCCCATGGACTATAGTTCACCAGGCTCCTCTATCCATGGGATTTCCCAGGCAAGAACACTGGAGTGGGTTGCCATTTCCTTCTCCAGGGGATCTTCCTGACCCAGGAATTGAACCCCCATCTCTTGTGTCTCCTGCAGGTGGGTTCTTTACCAGAGAAACCAGGGAAGCCTATTCTCTTTAATACATAAAAGAGCTATTTAGCAATGGAGAAAATGTGTATGTGTACAAAAACAAAGTCAAAAAAAGGGAAAAAAGAGAAATCTCTAAGCTAGAAAAAAATAAACAAAGGAAGACGAGAAATAAAACAGCAACAATATAATGCTGCATACATAATGAAAATGGTATAAGTAGAGTTCTTAATATAGCATATAAGTAATTAAATTTTAGCTTCTGGCAGGTTTTACATGAAGATTTTTAAAATTATTTTTATTAATTTTGTGGTAGAATACTAATTCTATTATCAATCATAGATGTTCACATAAAATTTGGGTAAAAAACAAAGCAAAAACCAATTAAAAATGATTAAGAATGTTTCTACAGCAAGTTTCTACTACCTTTGTACAACTTTATATATCTTATCATATGAATCATCATATTCTAGTTTGAAATATCTTTAAAATATCATATTTTGAGAACTGTTTTGTAAGTTAAGGTGCAACAAATCATGGTAATTTTTTTGATAAAACATATTCCATACAGAATACATATGCGTGCTAAGTTGCTTCAATCATGTCCAACTCTGTGCGACCCTATGGACTGTAGCCCATGAGACTCCTCTGTCTGTGGGATTCTCCAGGCAAGAATACTGGAGTGGGTTTCCATGCCCTCCTCCATGGGATCCTCTTAATGATGCAGGGATCCAATGTCTATTGTTCACTATTTAACACTAGTGCCACCTGGGAAGCCCTGTACATCCCACCCCACGCTCACACTGTCCATGATACTAAAAGTAACTTTAAAATCCCATAATATGTGATTCCTTTAGATATTTTTGACAGACTTTTCTGTAAGATGTTTTTGCTTTTCTTCTTAAAGCTAATCCTGCTCTCTGAGATTAAAACAATGAAATGATTCCATGAGGACAAGAAATAATCTGTGTGAAAGACCATGATGTAATGCACAAGATACAAAATTCTAGACTCACTATGCTCTTCTTTTGAATTACAATTATTTATCATCACTGACTAAAATTAAAAGGACACATAGTATCAGCAAGAATGGGAAGCATGGAAGTTCTCAAAAATTAGTGACATCACCTAAGTGAACACACACACCCTCCCGGCTTAGTCATTTTACTTCCAGATAGGTAGACAATAGATGGGAGAGCTCATGTCTACCAAAAGCAGCCTTGTTCACAACAACCCCATGGTGAGATCAGCCTCCAGACTTGTCCCTCAAGAGAGGTGAATGAACCTTTGACTATTAACACATCAGAACAGCCCACAGTGGGGGAAAGAACAAACCAATATTTGCAACAGGGCAAGCCTGACTAACCTCATGTTGAAACATTGCAGTCAGCCACAAAAGCACACACTCCACTGCTATGAAATACCAAAAGAGGTAAAATCATTCTTTTGTCTAGAGATAAGAATAGAGGTTACCTTGAGTGGGGATTATTGCTGGGAAGTAGGGTAGGAGGCCAGTTGGAAGCTGAGGAGTGTCTTAGATCAGGATCAGGATTATGAATCTTGGATAAACATGCCTGTAAAAGTGCATCAAGAGGGTCCTTAAGAGCTGTATGCAGTTGTAACCCAGTTACACACACACACACACACACACACACACAGGAATAGAGGCATTAAGGCAAAACAGTCACTTAAGTTCATTCCATGAGGCAGGGCTGTGATGGGGTTGGTTTCCTTCCCGCACTCTTTTTGCTTCTCTCAACTTTTCAAATGAACACATACTATCCCACTTTTATCATCAGAACCAACCCAGAGACATTTTTATAACAGAGAAGCTGCCAAAATGAATTAAGGCAAGACTAAAACTTGCAATTTATATATTTTATAAAACTGATTCATCCCATTCAGAGTTCAGGTCAGCGTGTTTTTGTTCACTTAGTACTTGTCACTCGTAAGCTTTAATTTATGGGAAAGAACATGTATGAAGAGTGGCTTATATTTAGTCTACAGAATAAAATCTTTTTCTAGGACAATATGTTATCTGTTTGCTGGAGGCATTTTGTCCTTTTCAATGTATTCAGAAAAACTGCCCCAAAGACTTAACTCATATGGCTTTGGGGCAAGGTCTCCCTGAAGATGAGAAGGACCATGTTGTCTTGCTGGACGTCACTGTGGTTTGTCCAGATTGAAAACAGCTGGGCAGAGGAAACGGCTCTCTAATTAGAACAATGTGTGGAACAGGCCAAGGGAGGTGGGAGGGGTGGCTGAACCACTCTTGAGCCAAGTCTTAAGACTTCAGGTTCAGTTCTGTGTCTGTGGGCTGATGATGGGTACACACCTGTCTCCAGGCACCATGGACTCCTTGGGTTCAGAACAATGGACCCCCATCCGGATGCACCTCTTGAAAAGTAGCAAATCAGCTGACTGATTTGTTGTGCTTTCACATCGAGATATTTTACTTGGATAAGCAAGTTGTAAGAATTTTCCTCATTGTTAACATTTTGTACAACTACATTTCATACAATATTACAGACAGAATCTCGACATTAATACAACCCGTCCATCTTACTCAGATTATCTACGCTTTATCTGTACTTGTGTGTGTGTGTGTGTGTGTGTGCATGTGTGTGGCAACTCTATCCCATGTATAGCTTTGTGTGTCCACCATAGTCAGGAAATGAACACAAGGATCCATCAAATTACTTTTGGTAACTATACCCACCAACCAACTCCCATTCTCAACTGTTGGCAACCACTAATCTGTTCATTTCCAAAATTTTATTTCAAAAATGTCAGGCAAATGGAATAATGTAGTATATAACATTGTGGGATTGACTCGCTCCAGTGACTCGTGTAATCCCCTAGGGATTCATCAAGTTGTTCCACGTATCAATAGCTCATTACTGTGCAGTGCTGAGTAAACATTCCATGGAATGTGTGTCCTAGACTATTTAACCATCCATTTGATTAAATACATGAGTCATTTCCAGTTACTTGGCTGTTACAAAGAAAATTGCTCTTCACTTTTGTATACTGTTTTATCTGTGAAAGTAAGTTTTCATTCCTCTGGGATGAATGCCTGAGTAAGTTTACTGGGTTTTATGTTAATTGGATGTTTAGGTTTATACGATACTGCCAAACAATTTCAGAGTGGTTGTGGCATTTCACATTGCCACCAGCGATGTGGGAGCAATACAGTTTCTGTACTTCCTTACCAACCTTTGGTATTCTCAATATTTTTGTTTGTTTTAGCTGTTCTGGGAGGTGTATGGTGACCTTTCATCATGGTCTTGATTGGCATATCCCTAATGGGTAGTTACATCAACAATATTTTCATGTATTTATTTGCCATCCATGCATCTTTATCAGAGAAGTGTCTCTTGCCCATTTTTGAACTGGATTCCTTCTTTATTGTTGAATTTTCAGAGTTCTTCATATACTGTAGTCAGCAGTCTTTTTTCAGGTGTGGCTTGCAAACACCTTCTCCCAGGCTGTAGCTTGTTTTTTGATCCTCTTCACATTTTCATGGAGCAATGGTTTTTAATTTTGAAATCCAATTTACTATTTTTTCCTTTGAGGATCATGATTTTGGTGTCAGTTGTAAGAACTCTTTGCCTAGCCCTCCTCAATGCTGATTTTTTTTTTTTTTTTTTTTACTTTTCTAAATAGATAGTACAGTTTTACATACATTTCAGCCATTATTTCACTGAATAATCCTTCAGACCTACTATCTGTAATGATGCAATTATTAGATCTTTTGCTAGTTTCCCATAGGTCTCTGAGTCTCTTTTTCAATCTATTTCCTGTTTGTTGTTCAACTTGGGTGAATTCTCCTGATAATTGCTTAAGTTCATTGATCCTACCTTCTGTCGTCTCCACTCTACTATCAAGCCTATCCAGATAGGTTTGTTGTTATCGTTGTTATTTGTCTGTTTTGTTTATGGCTTTGTTCTTGCTTTTGTTGTTATCATAACTTCTAGTTCATTTTTCATAGTTTCTATTTCTTTGCTGAAATTCTGTTTTCCATCTGTTTCAAGAAATTAATAACTGATTATCTAAGCCCAATGGCTCAGCGGGTGAAGAATCCGCTTGCAACGCAGGGGACTTGGGTTCAATCCCTTGGCTGGGAAGATCCACTGAAGGAAAATGTAACATACTCCAGTATTTTGGCCTGGAAAATCCCATGGACAGAGGAGCCTGGTGGGCTACAGTCCATGGGGTCACAAGAAGTTGGACACGACTGAGCCACTAAGCACATAATCATGTAAGCATTTTATGATGATGGCTTTAAAATCACTGTCAGATAAAACATCTGATTTATCTTGGTGCTATGATCAGTTGCTTGTCTTTCTCAAGTTGTGGTTTTCTTGGTTCTTGGCATGATGGGTTATTTAGGTTTATTGCCCTGGTACTTACCTACTTTGCAGGTTGTGGTTCCAATGACAGTTTAATTTTCAGAGCTTATGCTGTGTTATTTTGGTAGAATTCATTAATCTGCTGCTGCCATGTTGTTTCTTCAGCCCTGGGGACCTACATTAGTTCACCTTCCTCTCACCTCTTACCACCTTTCAGAGTTCCCTGTCATTTGCCTCTTGCATAATTTCCAGGAATTGCAGTTGTCCTTAGTGGGGAGAAGCAGGGTGAAATAAGTCTATGTCATCCTGTCTAGACTGAAAGTCCTAGTTGTGCTTTAGAAAGATAATTGATAGTTTGTATAGATTGAGAAAAATCAAGTATCTATTGATGGTACTTCATGCACTTTTGCAAAATGCTTAAAAAATGTGGTCTCGGTACTTAACATGTATAATAAAGAGAGCACGGTGCTTCTTTTCAAAATCTAAAAACCTTAACTTTTGACATTTTTTCTATTTTGCACAACTTATTTTTCACTTATTTGAGTGTTGGCTGTAACACACATAAAATGCAAAAAAGATGGCAATGATTTTATTCTGTTGCTGCTGCTCCTTCTTGTGTCCTTCTCCATATGCTAAATATATACTGAATCCTATGTAAATGATAATGCCGTGGATCAGTGGTTGTCAAGGTGGGCTTCCTGGACCAGCAGCATCAGTATCACTTGGACATTTGTTAAAAATTCGAATTCTCAGGTCCTATTCCAGACATAGAAACTGTGTGCTGCAGGGCTCGCCACCCAATGTTTTAATATTAATAGCATCTTTAGCTGATTCTGATGATGCTGAAGTTTGAGAACCATACCCTAGGTATGAAAAAACTGAGTATGATACCCTAGGTATGACAAACCTAGACAGTGAATTAAAAAGCAGAGACATCACTTCATTGATAAAGGGCCATATAGTCAAAGCTATGGTTTATCCAGTAGTCACGTATGGATATAAGAGTTGGACCATAAAGAAGATTGAGCACTGAAGCATTGATGGTTTCAAATTGTGATGCTGGAGAAGACTCTTGAGAGTCCCTTGGACTGCAAGGAGATCAAACCAGTCAATCCTAAAGAAAATCAACTGTGAATATTCATCGGAAGGACTGATGCTGAAACTGACGCTACAATATGTTGGCCACCTGATGCCAAGAACCAACTCATTGGAAAAGATCCTGATGTTGGGAAACAGTGAGGTCAGGAGAGAAGGTGATGACAAAGGTTGAGATGGTTGGATGGCATCATCGACTCAATGGACATGAGTTTGAGAAAACTCCAGGAGACAGTGAGAGACAGAGGAGCCTGGTATGCTGCAGTCCATGGGGTCGCGGAGTCAGACACAATTTAGTGACTGAACAATGACAACAACTCTCCTAGTAGATTATAAAGATGTGTGGCATCTCCAGAGGGAAGTGAAATATGCCATTAGAGCTTCAGTGTTTAGTCCATACAGACATGTGGACATCATACTCTTTCACATGTGTCCAGTCATATAGCAAGTATTTCCTGAGGACTACTATGGCCAGAGCCCCGTACCAGGCATCCAATACAGTCATAAAGAAGACGGATGCAACCTCTGCCCTCATCAAGTCTGTGCAGCTTGGTATGCAGACTGGTGACCTTTTTTCATGCTTTCACAAATATTACTGGGTCATAATTTACTGAAAGTATTTTTACTGAGTTCTCAAATGTGTTTTGGAATCTAAGACCTATTCTGTGTGAAAATACAATTTTAAGAAAACTATTAATACTTGAAAATGAGTGTGTTATGGTAGATAACACTTTTCAAACTTTACGTAATCATATTCCTATTAATTTTGTTTAAACTCATTTTAACATGATCCAGCTATTACAGCACATGACTGGTTATGAAATACTTTCCATAATTATGTTGCTCAAAAAAAAACCCTTCAAATTATAAAACATGATATTATCAGCAAAAATATTTTATAAGAATGATTGCTACAGAATTCTTTATGTCTACTTAGACAAGCAAGATTTACATTGGCCATAACATAAATTTAGTGCATTCTATTAAAAAAATGGATTTTTTAAAAGAATGGTGAAGGGACTAAACAGAAGAGGAATCTGCTGGAAGCTGAAACAACATCTGATAATTGATATATTTCACAGACATCATATATTTTCCCTTATTGGAAGATAGAAATTTTAAAAAGAAACTTGAAATACTTTTTCTTGTCAAGCCAGACAAGTGGACAATTGATAACACTTCTTTATAGACTTATGCCTATTTTTCAATTTGCTCTCTAACCTTATGTGACAAGAAAAAGAGAGATTTTATCATTTGTTGCTGTTTTTTAAAAACATAAAAATAACTCAAGGGAGTTAACGGACCTTGCCGGTTGAGTGGACATAAGTGTTGAAGGCCAAGGGAGCAAGCTGGGGCCTGGGGACATTCCAGTAAACATGGAACAACGGGAGACAAGCAGTTTGGTGGGCATTTTCATAAATTCTATTTTGATCATGTTGCTTTTGAGGAGCCTCTACATGGAGAGGCTAAGACCTCTGAGTAGAGACGTCAAGTGAGCATTTTGATCTGTGAGATGGCCCCAGAAGAGAAGTCAGGACAGGGAACACTAGCATGCTGAGGGTCACTGAAACCAGAACCGTTCAGGGGGAGCACGTTCAGGGGGAGACAGAAGAGGAGGGCTTGCACACTCTTAAAGAACTTCACCTCTGAGTCCGAAGGATGGTGAGGAGCCAGAAAGGGATATAAATAGGGACCTGAGGGAGGATGCAAATCAGGAGAGTGTGCAATTACAGATGCTAAGCACAGGAACTGTTTAAAAGAATCTATAAAACAAGATACTGTTTTGAATTCTGCCAAAAGGGCTGGTTGAGAAAGCACCTCACCTCCCTACATCCTTTTCAGAAAAACATTCTCAACAGGCCAGATTAGGGTGGATTCAAGGTGACTGGAAAGAGAGGAAATGGAAATAGAATAGATGAGGCTTTCAAGGAATTAGACTTTGGAGATAAGAGAAGGCAGAGAATACTATCTGAAGATAGCATGAGTTAAGGAGAATTCAGTTTTTTAAAAAAGCAGTACTGCTTCTTGAGCTTGCTTTTTAACAGTGTAACTGGAAAGCTGAGGAGACAGAGGGTAGTGCAAAAGAGGGAGTGAGAGAGGAAAAGGAGAGGCAGGGAGAGGGGTCTGATTCAAACATCAAAGTGGTCGCCCACTTTTTTCATAGCAGAAAGAAAGAGGGAAGCCTGGACACTAATGCAAGCATTTTGCAGACTTCAAAGGAGGCAGTGAAGTTTGCTGGCAGAGGCATTTCATGTTTTCTTTTTCTGTGAAATGGAAGATGAGATCATCTGTTGAGTTTGTTTTTGTTGGGAGATAGTTGGGAAAAAAGTGTAGAGGGTATTGACAAGCTATTTTGGAGTCTGGGAGAATAATTTGCTTAGGGAAATAGAATATGAATACATGTCTGTGTGCGTGCTTAGTTGTGTCCAACTCTGCAACCCCATGCAATGTAGCCCCCCAGGCTCCTCAGTCCATGAAATCTTCCAGGCAAGAATACTAGAGTGGGTTGCCATTTCCTGCTCCAGGGAATCTTCCTGACCCAGGGGTTGAACTCTCATCTCTTGTATCTCCTACATTAACAGACAGGTTCTTTACCACTAGTACCACCTGGGAAGCCATGAATACATGGCAGTGCCATAAAAAAGAGTATATTACAAACCCACTGTTTAATATACTATTATTTATATGTACAGACAACCACCTTCAATGATGCACTCATGTATCCATCTATGTGATAAAATTTAAGATTGTTTCACTTTACTTCTTGTAGTTTTATGCATTTTTGAATGAACATATTCTGCTTGTTCACTAAGGCAAAGAAACAAGAAAAATACTCTGTAAGTTAAATTGACTATGTTATTGGTAAAATAACTGACTTCAATAAGCTAACTCTATATTTTTACCTGATAGTACTCATTCAAGTGTAAATATTCAGAAGGACAATGCTTCAACAGGCCCCAACCTTATTTAGGAGCTCTGACTCGAAACCACAGTGGCAAGGCTCCTATTTTATAAAACTTGACTTTCAAAAATAGTTTCCTTTTTACATACTGACACTGGAAAATATTTAATCAATCAAATCTCCTTTTTATGCTAGCTTCTGCAAAGCACAGAGCCAATTAATTAATTTCCATAGCGCTCTCCGGCTCCATTTACCACAGCAGGTTGACAAAACACTAATTCTGAGATGCAGCTTCAGGTTTTACTCAAGAAAAGTCTTTGATGTGTAAAAACTCAGTCCATATGCTTCTGACTCTGTAATATTTAACACTTCAAAACACTTGCTTTGTGAATAATATTTATTGCCCTAAACCTTTTGAGTTCTTATAATAAGTTCCCTATCCAAAAATTTGGGGATAGGTTTTACACTGAGGAAATTATTGAGTAAAATGGTTCAAGACATTGGTTTATAATAATTAAACCAAAGTTTAAATAGCGAATTATCCTTGGCAAATTTTCTCCTCATATTTACATTTCTAAATTATGCTCTATATTAAGAAAATACACACCTGTTTTTCTTGTTTCTGTAAATGATCTTCCCAAATTATTCACTGTATGTAAGAATACACATTTTGAAATCTCTTTAGAATTAATAGGGAAATAACATTTAACCAAAATTATAGTTTAAAAGTAGAAAGGGACCCAGGGAAAAGCAGTAGAAATGATATGTACAAAAATATGAGATTTTAACATGTCTGTATATTATCACTAAATCCAAGATAGTTCTTAAGCAGTGGTCTTGCTTGAAATGTCTCATAGATTTATGGAGCTACACCTAGGACTAAAATTCAGATATCCAAAAATGTTTGCTTAGTCATTTTTACTTTAAATATAGCTACAATTTAATATTTTATAAGCTGGAAGATACAACTGCTTCATATCAAGGAAAAACTAATGCCCTAGATTTTAAAAGAAATGAAGCATATGAGAAAGCAAGTATAGATTTAACGTATTTATGGGTTAGCTAAATTCTGAAGAGATCAAATTGATTTAAAAGATGTTTCAGGCAAATGAGATGTAACAAAAGAGTTAGGAAATTCAGACAAACGAAAATGAATCTAAATTCATTTATTACTAGGCATTAATTATTTTAAAGATTAAGTTTTGTTAAAATACAAAGAACTACTATATTATGTTCTATAGCTTTACATATATTTCATATATATACCATGTACATAATATGTAATTATATCTATATCTACATATATTTTAATCTGACCTACTTTTTTCCATCCAATCAGTATCCATTATAATAAAAAATGTTTACCTATGTTTATGTCTATACCTACATCTATATATGAAGACATACACATGTATCTATCATCTGTCAACATGTGCACAAATCCAGGTATAACCATTTTTAATGGGTACATAATATTCTACAGTATGGGATAATCAAAATCATTTTACTAATTGATTCCTTTTTTAATCCACTATCCTATCAAAGGATTTTCACAGACATTTTGCTATTTGCAACTATGAACAGTCTTACAAGTTTCTTCTCTTAACACGTGAGGTGGTTTTTATTAAATATATTACCAGGAGTGGAACTGCTGTTTCATAAGGAATACAAATATTGTACTTAAATAGAAATGGCACATTTTGTTCCATACTGTAGTACAAATTTACTCCCAATAACAATATATAAAATATCCTGCTTATCCATATTCTCATTACTTTCAGACTAAATTAGATGCCAAATGAATGAGATGGCATTATGGTGTTGGTTTTTATGTTCCTAGCCACTACTGAAGATGAAAATTCTTTATATTTTTATTGCTGATCTGGGTTTTATTTTTTGTGCAATGTCACTATGTATCTTTGGCCCACATTTCTGTTTTACTTTTGTGCTTTTTGTATCAGCTTGAAGCATTTACATCTTCTTGATGCTGATGTTTTCTCAGTTATGTCTTGTGTACGTGCCCTTGTGAAGCACAGGGTGCAGGGGCAGATCTAGGGAAATGCTATGAGAGATGGGATTATACCAGATGGTCACAGGGAGACGGCAGCATTCAGGGAGGTCAGGGAAGCTTTGTGGGGAAAACAACAATGCAGCCTGTGTCTTGGAGTGAGCAGGGGTTAGCAGTGGAAGAGGACACTCTTAGGTGGAGGTGGAGGTGGAGGAGAGCAGCACATGCTGGAAAGCAGTCACAGCGGGGTGGGCACCAGGGGCTGAGAAGAAGGACGGCAGGGCTGGAAGGAAAAGAGCTTGGGGGTGGGGGGGGAGTGTAGAAGGCTGGTCCTCTGTGGGATGACCACACCCAACCCTAAATCCATTTTAAGTGTTGTGCTGTTAAGTGTTGTGGTGTAAGATCCGTGGGACACCACCGGACTGTCTTGAGTGGGTATTTAACAACCAACTTGTGTTCTGAAAAGCTGTCTCTGGTTGTTAAGAATAAGTTGTGAAAATGTGCTGCCCAGTGGCCCCTGGATACCACTTAGCAGGCTTTTTTTTTTTTTTGTAATACAGTAAGAAATATTCATAGGTTGAACTGTGCTGTTGGATGGAGAATGAGAGAAATGAATGTATTAGAGAAAAGCTAAATGATGACATTAACAGGACTTCCTTTAAGAAAGAAAGAAAGCAAAGGCACTCAGTCGTGTCCGACTCTTTACGACCCCATGGACGGTAGCCTACCAAGCTCCTCTGTCCATGGGATTTTCCAGGCAAGGGTACTGGAGTGGGTTGCCATTACTTCCTTTAGTAGAAGGTAAATTTGACTCATCTGACTCTAGGATGAGATCCAAGTTCTAGGATGTCAAAAGTGATTACTAAGAAACTTGTTTCATTAAGCACTTTAAAGGAGAACTTAGAAATCTTTTCATTAAATTACTATTTATTATTATAAAACTTAGGACTAACAAAAGCATTATCTAAGATGTCAGGCACTGGGTGAAGGATGCCTCCATTTGAAGCCCATCCATTACTCACTCAAGCCTCCATATATCTTTTTGCCTGTACAATGGAGCTGCCAATGGAGTGGTGGTTATGAGAATTAAGTAATGAAAAAAAGTGCTTAACAGACATTTGGCACATTCCAACGAGCTAAATAAATATTCATTATTACTGAAATAATTCCATTATGACCGCTATTATTTGGGGAAAGCATTGTAATAAAAGTTAATTTTAAAAATTCAAATAGAGGCAAGATTGAAATTTTTACTGATTCACAAGTTAATAACAGGGTTGGAAATTCTCTCTCCTTAAACATGATCATTCAATGTAAATGGAGGATGTTGAGGGCTAATGGCAGGGAAGTCTGTTTATCCTGACATTCCCCGGGGTAACTGGACAGCTCTGAGCATCTCAATTATTCACTTGCTTGCCTTTGGCTTGCTCAAGTAACAAGGAAGTCGTGGAGAAATGCTGCATTGACTTCCTGGATTAACACTATATCATGAGCTGCGTAATTATTATAATCAGAACATAGCAGATACATTTCTAGGATGAATAAAAGAAAATGTGTTTCCATATTAATTGGGAATCACTGACTCAACAGACATGAGTTTGAGCAAGCTCTGGGAGTTGGTGATAGACAGGGAAGACTGATGTGCTGCAGGCCATGGGGTCGCAAAGAATCGGACAGGACTGAGCAACTGAAATGATTCAGATAACATTTACTAATATTCACTTCAGATATCTTCCTGCTATTTCATTACTTTAGCAGTTACACATGTTTTGGCTGCTTTAAATCCTCAGTTTAATCATTCTACTAATTTAAAATTGTACGATTTCAGCCCAGGTATTGTAATTAGTCTCTGTGGGGTACCAATCACTAGTTGCGTTTGCAAGATGAGAGCTATACCAAACACTTGGTGCTCATGTATGTGTGACACCCTAACTCATCTTTTTATTTCAGGGTAGAAAGAAATCAGGGGAAATGTGTTTGCCAATAAACTTTAATATATTTCTCCCAGGAGCAGTGACTATAAGATTAAATTTCAAAAGAATACAACAGTATGTACACTAAGCACTTCAAATATGTCAGTCCCTACTAATTTGGTCCAAGTCAAGAATTTTTTTAAAAAGGAAAAAATCAGTTTCTGTTGGAATTCCTTTTATGCCTTCTGTTAGAAATTTGTAAAACTGGCTCTTGCTGGCCCAGATAGTGAAATAACAATACATTCAACTCCAGGCGAGCGGCTTTCCAGGCCAATCTGTCAGGAGAGAGACAGACAGCTGAGGGTAACTCATTCTCGCCACTGGATCTCTAAGGGCTTGCAAAGAGATCTGAAATTTCTGAAATATAAATAGCACTAACTTAAAGTAAGAAGTAGAAGGTGTTCTTCACATCTGTGGAGAGGCAAGAGAGGAGCTGTGAGCAAGGGGAAGCTAGCCAGATGGGATTTAAGAATCAAAAACAGAGAATTCTGTCCAATTCTAAGGACACACCTTAATCAAGGATTACTTGGAATCACTGATTCATAGTGTTTTGTAAGTCTCCTATTCCTCAAAATGATCTGAGTATGCAAATAAATCCTATGCAAATGAGCCTTGGATCAAGATATGAAAATAAAATATGCCAATGAAAATAAAATGAATCGAGAGAACTAGAAAGAGCCAAAAACAGGCTTAAAGCTCTGTTTTGTTTTTTTTTTTTGCTAATTAATTCAGCATGCGCCTCACATTCCAGTAGTAGCACAGAGACTGAGCCCACACTCAGTGTTGGTGAATCCCACACCAGAACCGGAGTCTGGGCTCTCATCAGGGTCACGCTAGCTGAGCCCCACCAGGAGCTGACTCGCTGCCAGGTGCTCTCTGCTCGCACAGCTTCTGTGGGGAAGAAATCTGATACCACTTCACAGTGGCATGTGCTATAATTTCAAGTATTCATCCTGCAGAATTCATAAATCTCTGTTTTTGTTTCTAACACCAGTATATTGAAGTCCTCAGGGAAAATATGAGGAGATATATAAATGAAAGCAAGCCTCCAAGAAAGTTTCTTTTTTTTTTCTTCCCTTCTTTATTTTTTTCTATTACTTCACAGGAGAACATGTCTCAGAATATGTCTCTAGTGTATCTTAGAACAACCTCCCTTTGGGTTCATTGGGCAGAGTTTACGGAGGGAAAAAGCATGAAAATGTCCTTTAGGTGTGAATTGGTCATCAAGGACAGACCAACAGGATGGAAAAGTGATGATGCCATGTTCACACCTGCTTGTCCTGTGTCCAGGTAAGGCATGGTCTTGGTCCCAGACTCTGGGTGTCCATGGTCATTTCATTCAATGCTCTTTCCTGCCCAGGTCACATGAAAAATTTTGGTGTGCCACAACATTTCTAGTGTCAGTGGGGACTAAGACTCAGGCTGCTTGATGACCATACAAGAGTAAACACGTAACTCAAGCCAATCTTGTCAGAGTGCAGCCTGCCTGGCTAGCAGGCTGGTAAGGGATTCCCTCTCCTAGAAGTCAGGAGCCTGGATGTTAGTCAGATGGGTGTAAGCCTAGCTGTTCAAATCCTTGCCCAGCCAACCAATCCTGTTAACTGCAGAAACTGGGAATGTAATTTTATAAATACCCACAAAGCTAAATTTATTGCTCATGTTGTTAAATTTTTATTTGATTTTTCTGTTAAAGCTTTCATCTAACAATGAATATGCCTATTTCTCAGGTAATTTTGCAATTACCTACTATAAATATTTAAATTTTCTCATTTTTCCTCAACTGAGCAATATAAATTGACTGATATCTAGGTGCACTGATTTTCTTCTGTCATTTCCAATCTGTTATTAAACTCATCCAGTGACTTATTCCAGGATTATATTTTTAATGAAGAAAATATATTTGTTATCTAGTAATATATTCTGTTAGACCTTGTACGTTCTCTTGTATTGTCTTAATCTCAGGTTACAGCTTTGAACCTAATAGTCTGTAGTCATGTATGAACCTCTGCTACCTCATGCTGTGTTCAGGTATGACATGGGTCAGGCCATGACATGGCTCTTAGATTTGCTACAGACACGACGCTCAGCAAATGTGAATATCACTGTCCTCCTCGAAACGCCCTCCTATTTGAAGATGACTCCCCTGTCATCATCACCTGCTGTCTTCTCGATCTGAAAACACCAGTGTGACCATCAGCCTTCCTTCCCCGCCCCCAGTTCCCAGGGCAAATATTTCATCAATATGTCTTAGTCCATTCTGTTATAGCAGCCCAAATGCACCAAGACAAGGATTAATATTCACACGTACTGAATATTAAAATTACTGCCATTTTCCCCATGAGACTGTGTCTTCGATGTCAGCAAAAGTATCTTGGCCAACTGTGCTCCACCTATGCCCCCTGGCCTGTGGCACGAGATGGCCATGCAGGTTCCTCCCAGGAATTTGGAATTTACACTGAAAAACATAGGTACAGATTTCTTGGCAGCACAACCCTGGCAATGGCAATACTCCAGAGTGAAGCTTTATAACACAGCCTGGAGATCCTACGCTTAAGGACTGGCTTTTAAATTAAATTCCCCAATCCCATTAGAAACCCTCCCCCTATATATATATATATTTTTTTTGCTTATAGTAACTCTAGTGCACGTGTGCTCAGTCGCTTCAGTCGGGTCAGATTCTTTGCGACCCCATGGACTGTAGCCCGCTTCTGTCTGTGGGATTCTCCAAGCAAGAATACTGGAGTGGGTTGCTATTTCCTTCTCCAATATTAACTATAGTAGAGTCTTTTGCATGAAACACCAATAACAGCCAGCTTTATTTCTGTGATCTCTTCACTCTCTGATAAATTTTTGTAACTTTGAATATGGATGGATTACACTGATGTCTAATATCTGTAAGTACATGGAATAAAGGGAATTATAAGAGTGTATGATGCACCATGGACTTCATTAAAGCAAATTCATCCCATCCCACCCCAACTCTCCAAACAATTCTTAGAAATGTGGTATTGAATTTTCCATCAAATATATGATGGAGGTTTGAGTGATTTTATGAGAATTTCAAGGCTTCCCTGGTGGCTCAGTGGTAAAGAATCCACCTGCCAACGCAGGAGACACGGGTTCAATTCCTGGATCAGGAAGTTCCCCTGGAGAAGGGAATAGCACCCACTCCAGTTTTCCTGCCTGGAGAATCCCATGGACAGATGGGCTACAGTCCATGGGAGTCACAAAAGAGTCAGACACAACTGAGCAACTAAACAACAACAGCCACAACATGTGCATTTCAAAGGATAGAATTTCCTGAGAGCACAAAGGTTTGGCAATAATCCAGTGCAGTCATATCATGGTTACATAATAAACTAGACAGACTGCTAAAATCACCTCCATTTTTATGATATTCTTTTTGGAGTGACAGCTCTTCTAAACCCAGTAACTTATAATGATCATCTTCTTCCAACCCTAATGACTTGTATTTTGTCCCTAGGAGAGCTCAGCTTTGTAATCATTTTTTAAATTTTTACTCTTTCTTATTTAATGTAACTATACCTCTAGGAACAAGAATGTATCTTCCAACCTTTCTAAAAGGGACTCTTTGGGAAAATCTCAGGCATTACTGATATGTGGATATGATTTTAAAGAGTCAGCGAGAGAACATGACATACAAACCTAGTGAAAGTAACATCAAATTTGTTAGCCACTTATTTGGAAAACTTGAAATTCTAACATGCATATAATGGAGGGGGGATCAAATGAAATAAATAAGCATTTATAGTCAAATAAACAAAAATCCTTAGTACAAAGGGACTAATGCCACCAAACACATTTTGGTTTTTCTAGATCCAATTACCCTCATATGTCTTATAAAGAATTTATGTCTCATTGTAAATCTAATTCTGCATCTTCTCTGTAAGAAACATTTGAAGAAACTACTTTAAAAACTGACTGAACAAGAGAACTGCTTACTGAACATTTGCCACATAGAAAACACTGTGCTAGTTCTTACGGGAAATAAAAACAAACAAAAAACTGAATATAACAGTTTCTATGTTTCAAGACTTCACAGGCCATTGATAAATCTTATGAGAAGCAGGAGAGGAAGTGAATGACTTACACAAAGGTAACTTGGGGATTCAAGAGAAAGTTTGCCAAAGTAAGTATTTTAAGGATGAAAAGGGACTGACATACAGGTTAACAGGAAGGCAAAGTTGTTCCAAGTGGCTGCAATAAACATAATTAAATGTGTGAAAAAAAGAGTAGTTCCAGGGAGCTTGTGGGGCAAGGAGTAGGGTGAGGTGCATAAGGTTTAGAGTGTTTGTATGTGGCAGGAGCATGCATCAGATAAGACAGGTTGGGAAGGGACCGCTGACTGAAGAGGATGGCTTTTACCACCCTGTCCAGCAAGCCTCTGCAACAGCAGGGGCAGGGACAAGGAGCGAGACGTGTGCCTTGGGCAGTGATCCCTTGCCTTGAGAGCAATCCAACTCACCATGCTAAGTTTTCCCAATGAAGAAATAAACTCACAATAATTTGCTGTGAATATTGGGGAACATTTCTGTATCCTTAACAGATCAACACTGAAACTCCTTTGTAAGCAACCTGTGTCAAGCTGATCCCTCTTCCGCTTAGAAAAACAGCTCTATTAGGATATGCCTTTACAGATAAACAAATAATAAATGTGTCACAAAGTCTTTAAAATCTACCACCAAGGCCATTAATACTTCTCTTTTTCGACCTTGGAGAAAATTTTTCTCCACAACAGGAATTCTGACCCTGTTATACCAGGAGTGTGAATCATTGCCTACTTGAGCACCAACAATCGAAGCACTGGGAGTTCCAAACTTCAGGCTGCTCTAGATTTGCTGCATTATGCTGGGAAATACCTTTGCATTTCTCTTTTCTGGTTCCTCCATCACAGAACGGTGTTAATAAAAGTCTTCACCGGTCTGCCTTCCAGGGATGCTGTGAAGATAAACTCACGTCCTTAGTCAAGCATGCAGCTAAAAGAATTCTCAATAGTAACTGTATTAATAACCATGACAGCAGCAAAGAGATGTTATCCTGCTGTGGGTATTATAATTTATTGGCCTGGGAACTCAACTCGAGGCCTGCGGTTACAGAAATCTATGAGAAGGTGAAGTTTTCATTGGCACCGTCTCTGGAGACGTCTGTTGGTCTAGGTTTTCCACAGAGATTAGAAGTGTTTGTCGGCATTTGGGAACGTGGGGACAGAGGTGATGCTCTCTCACAGCTTTACACTGAATAATAAGTAATGGTATGTCTTGCTTGCATCCATGCATAATACAGTTTCAAGGATAAAATAGACTGGCCACTTTATTCTTTCCTCAATGTGCCTCCTGGTGCCTCAAAGGATGGGGGCACTATTTTCCAAGAGGCTCTCACATGACTAGGATTTGTTGGGTGGAAACAGGCTAGCGGGGGTGGAAGTGTGCAGAGCTGCTGCATCTATATGGGCCTGCACCAGCCACACAGCCAGCTACTCTAACAGCCGCTTCCAGGGCCCTGCAGCCTTTCCCAATATATGGGACCTACTGCGCAGGTGGCTCTCTAGGCAGCGCCTCCAGGACAGCCTCCTGTGTGACGTTCCAGAGACCCAGGCCCTCCACCGAGTGGCACTGCTCTCTCCTGAGTCCTTCCTTCAGCCTCTGGGTAGGGAAAGAGAGGGGAGGACCCTGAGAAAGGTCTGTGTGAAGTGATAACACTCCTCAGGCCACCCCTCAGGTGGATGACCACCTCTACCTGCAGGGTGTGGGGAAATATTCCTTGCTGTGTTTCCAAAAGGTAAAGGGAATCTCGTCAGTCTCTTTCACAGGCCCTAGGATAGAGTAAGAGTGGCAAACAGCATAGGTTTTACTCTCAGACAAACCAAATATTCATCTGGCTCTTCTTCTAGCCATGTTGGAAGAATTGTTTAATATGCTACATAGAAGCTGTCCACTCTTGGGCAGGTTCTTCTCCTCCTCTTTGCCTTCTCTCTCTCCCACTTTCATTCTTTAAAAATATCTCAGCCATTCTTTCTTTGGGGACCATCCTCATAGGGTAGTGTTGAGAATCATACTCAGCAAAGCATATGAAAGTCGCTGCTGTGTCTGTGACCAGACAGGCTCTCAAGGACTCAGTGCTGTGTTAAGTCAGTTCAGTCATTTCTGACTCTTTGTGAGCCAATGGACTGTAGCCCACCAGGCTCCTCTGTCCATAGGATTCTCCAGGCAAGAATACTGGAAGAATACTCTTCCAGGGGATCTTCCTTACCCAAGGATTGAACCCGTGTCTCTTAAGTCTCATGCATTGGCAGGCAGGTTCTTTACCACTAGCACCACCTGGGAAGCCCCAAGGACTCAGTAGTTCCCTACATTATTTTTATGTACCCTGGAAATCTTTGGGGTAGTGGTAATCAAAGTGGGTTGTAGACACTTAAGTTTCCTCACTTTTTCATCCGGGTAGACATGAGTTAAAAGAGTTTCGGTCTTTTAGGCACCAAATAATGAGGATATTTACTGTATGCACCAAATCTACACCCATGTTCCTAAAAGACGGTACATAGAGAAAATGGGGGCTGCAAAATTCAACTGCAGTTACAGCATTCCTCAGATATGTAGCTTCCTTTCTAAATGTCTTTAAAAAATATATCAGTGGAAGGAAATGAGCCCTTTTTAAGTCATAAACTGCATGAGATCCTGGCATCTTTTGGGATTTGAACTGTCTATGCTCTTCAGCCAGTCTATGTAGACTAATTGAATCAGCTTAATTGAGCTACAAATCTATGAGGATGAGTTCATAAGGGATTTTGCATACATCCTGCTTATAGATAAATCAAAACGATTACAAAGTAGTCCTTCTGACTGTAACTTGCTGCAGGAGATGATGAAATGAAAAACAAGATAAGAGGAAGTGTGCACACTCTAAAATACAGGAAAGAGCTGGTGCAGGTCCAGGATTTGCTGTGCACAGATGCTGCTGTTCGCTCCTGTTTAAAGAAGGGTTTCTCACTTAAAATCTGAATGATCTTATGTCTCCTGGAAACAGGAAAGAGATGAGATAGTCCCCCTGTCAGCTGGCCTTCTTGCTCTACTACTAAAATGTTCAAAGCATTTCTGAACAAATAGTAATTAAAGATGCAGTTCTTTGGAAAGGAAGATAAGTCACAAGCCCCCAAAGTTAACGTAACTGCTCAGTACACTTGTACCACTGGTATTCTGAGATCTGTCCACAGTTAAAACTCATAGAATGCAGTTTTTGAACTTCAATATGCTTTTCTACCAAATTAGAAAAAAAAAAAAAAAGATTAAAACCCAGGTGTTAGAAGGCCAGCTGACATCACAGTCTGGCTGTTCCTTGGCATTTTAAACACCATGAATGATGTAAATTCTGTTTTCTGAAAATGCTTGAAAAGAATCAGTGGTCTAATCTGATCTTTAACAACTACATCCTTCCCATTTTCAGTCACTGTTTACAAATACAAGAAATGGAAGTCATGTATTTATAATTCAAATTTGTTGAGCCAAGTATGAAACTAACATGATTATCCCATTGTTAGGTGCAATTTCATTTATACACCTGAACAAATGACTCTATTTCTTTAGCTTCAGTATTCTGAGTTATAGACTTTCTTGTATTTCAACATACAATCGAGTAGAAAAAGAGATTATATTTTCTGCAATATATTAATGCTGGTATATTTGAATACTCTGTTTAACAGAATATTTTATTTGAAAATTAAATTTCAGTATCAAAATGGACAACACAAGTAATGGGTTTACAAAAACAAAATCCATCCTTCCCCCAAACACATTACCTACAAGAAAATAAAGATTTATAAATAGGCTTTTTAGGTAATTTTTTTTACAGTTTATTTTAAACATTGATCATAAACCTAGTTGGGAAACTGATTTCTGTCTTGAAGGAGATGTCTTTGAGACTTAAAATCTTCCAATGAAAAATCATCCTGACATGGTTAAATTAAATTTCATAAAGTTCATCTACTAGTGTCTTGGCCTTTCCTTCCAAATTCATCTTGCCATATGAGCCACAAACTGAAGAGCAACAGGAAAAGTTATGCTGAGCAGCTCTCCTGCTTATATAAAAATTCTAGGAATGAAATTACCTACATACGATACCATTTCAGTTCTGATGATGAGGAAGCTGCATTACAAAGGAGATTCCCATTGCTTCCATTTGCATATACTCAGGATAGGGGTGCTGTGATGTAAAATATGATCTCTATGCACATATAAGTAGGCAGAATAAGGCATTTAGATTCTAGAGACTAACTTTGAGAGGAACCAAAAGCTGACTGATCTTAAAACAATCTTTTCTCACAAATTCACATAATGCCTTAAAATTACGTCTTATTATTTATAGCTTTGGCTCATATCATTTTAGAGCCTATGAGATCTGTAGTTGAAAAACTATAGTAGGCTAAATTTTTAGAATGAATTGCATATAATGAAGCCGTTTCACACCTATTATCTCTGATAATTCTTACACCTTAATTTAAGACAAAGGTGGAGGAGAGTTTTGTGGAGATGAACAGGTCCTGAAATCACAGGACTGAAACCAAGGATTTTAATCCAGGTCGCTCTCTCCTTTTATGATGACAATGATATCTTTATTCACTATTTCATTGTATACATTAATGTATCTTATATGGAAAAGCTAAAAGGTTCATTTTGACGAAAGGAAATAATAGGAAGCACTGATCCATACCAAGAAAGACAGGCTAGTTTGAATGGGAAGCTCAGGGAAAGAGAGAAGGTGAAAATAAGTAGAGGAGAGAAGACAGTGTACAGATATCCTCAACAGAATAATTCCACTCAAAACAACAAAAGTGCTGGAAGTTGAGCAGTGTAGATCTCCAATTTTGTTCTCCTTTGGTATTGTGTTGCCCATTCTGGGTTCTTTTACTTTCCATATGAAACTTAGAATCACTGTGTTGATATCTACAAAATGACATGCTGGGAATTCATCCCAATAGCATTGAATCTATAAATCAAGTGGGGAATAGCCGATGTCTTGAAAACACTGAGTCTTTTGACCAATGAACATAGAATGTCTCTCCATTTATCTAGTTAACTTTTTTGTTTCATCTATAGTCCTTATATAGGTCTTGTACATATTTTGTTAGATTTATTTCTAACCACATGTCTCTTTTGGTGCTAACATAAAGAGTATTACAGTTTTAATTTTAAGTTCCAATTGTTTGTTGCTGTTTATTTAGGGAAACAATTGCCTTTGGATATTAACTTTATATCCTGAAACTTTCCATAATTACTTATTATTTCCATGATTTTTTTTTAACATAGACAATCACGTCATCTGTGACCAATTTTAGTTTTTCAATCCAATCAGTACACCTTTATTTCCTTCTCATTTTATTGCATTAACTAAGATTTCCAATTTGATGTTGAATAGGAGTTTTAGCAAACTCCAGGAGACAGTGAAGGACAGGGAAGCCTGGCATGCTGCAGTCCACCAGGTCATAAAGAGTCAAACATGACTTAGTGACTGAACAACAACAGGAGTGATAAAAGGGGACATCTTGACTTTGTCCTTCATCTTCAGCAAAAAGCCTCTAGTTCCCCACAGTTATGTATAATGTTAGCTGTAGACTTTTAATAGATATTCTTTATCAAAAAGAGGAAGTTCACTTTTATTCCTAGTTTTCAAAGAGTTTTTATGATGAATTAACTGTTGGATTTTATCAAATGCTTTTTCTGTATCAATTGTAATGATCATACAATTTTTATTCTTCAGCCTGTTGATACGATGAATTGCATTAATTGATTTTCAAATCTTGAGCCATCTTTGCATACCTGAGATAAATCCCACTTTTTTGTGGAATGTAATTCTGACAGTGTTGAATTCATATTGTTAATATTATGTTCAGACTGTTGCTTCCATATTTATAAGAGATATTGTAGTTTTCCTTTCCTGCAACATCTCTGTCTGCTTTGGTGTTAGGGTAATGCAGGCCTCCTAGAATGATAGAAATTATTACATCTGCTTCTATTTTCTGAAATAAATTGTTGAGAAATTTTTTTTTTCTTTAAATGTTTGGTGGAAGTCACCAGTAAAACCATCTAGATCTGATGCTTTCATTTTGGAAAGTTATTATTAATTCAGTTTCTTTAATCCCTATGGCCCTATTCAGATTATCTACATCTCTTTATGGGAAATTTATTACATTGTGTCTTTCAAGGAATTAATACATTTAGGTTATCTAAATTTAGGTCATAGAATTGTTCATACTATTCTTTTATTATCCTTTTAATGCCTGTAGGATCATTAATGATGGCCCTAATTTCATCTCTAATATTAGTAACTTTATCTTCTCTCATTTTCTTCTTGTTTAGCCTGGCTAGTGGATTACCATTTCTATTATCTCTTCAAATAATCAGGTTTTGATGTCATTGACTTTCTATAATGTTTTCCTGTTTTCAATTTCATTCCTTTATGCTCTAATACTTCACTTCTGTACTCCTTAAATTTGTATTCCTCTCCTTTCTCTAGTTTCATAAGGGGAAGACAATGTTATGAATTTAAGCTCTACCTTCATTCTGATATATGAATTCAATGCTTTGAGTTTTCTTTTAAGAATTCCTTTGTTGCATCTCACAAATTTTGATGTTTTACCTTTAAATTCACATTTCAATTGATTTTTATTTTGAAAAGTATAATTTTTATTTATTTGGTTTAAAATACCTTTATTAATAACTTCTCTTGAGTTTCTTCTTTGAACCATGTGTCATTAATATTTAGAAGTGTGTTGTCTGATATCCTAGGTTTTCCAGCCATCTGTCTGATATTAATTTCCAGTTCAATCTAATTATAAGAGCCTACATTATATGATTTCTATACTTTTATATTTGTTAAGGTATGTTTTATGCATAGAATATGGTCTATCTTTGTAATTGTTCCATGTAAACTTTAAAAAATGGGTAATCTGATGTTCTTGAAATCCAGTTGATTGATGGTGCTGTTAAACTATATCCTTACTGATTTTATGCCTGCTTTATCTGTCAATTACTGACAGAAGTGTCTTGAAATCTCCTACTGAAATAGTAAATTTACCTATTTCTCTTTATAGTTCTATCATTTTTTTCATTTATTTTGATGTTCTATTGGAACATGCATATGCATATGGATTGTTATGTCTTCTTGAAGAATTGATCCCTCTATTATTATATAATGTCCCTCTTTTTTGACATCCAAATGGTTTGTTTATATGCCTGATATAAAAAGCATATCTCCAACAGTTCATCAAGCATCTGAGAATAATATTATTATTTTTAATAAAAACAAAATCTTCTGAAGAGACCATCTCTCTTCCAGGTCAGGCAGCTCAAATGTCCACTATGTCTAGCAGTGCAGAGATGGAGCTCAGGGGCAACATCTGCTTCCCTTGAACTTGGGATCAGCCTTTCCAAATGCTCAGTACATCCACCGGAGATGTGCCTGCTGCCTCTGACAACTGCAGCGGCTCCCACCCTTTCATCCTAAGGGCTAATAGTTGCAAATGTTTCATTCCGGCTCCGACAGTCTAAGGCAGAGACACCAGAATATGAGGAGGGTCAGGGAAGGGAAGCTAAATCTATAAATGCTCCCGAGTCTCAGTCAACCACTGCTGATCTTCAAGCCTCTTTCTCCAGCAGCAGATTCTGGACGGGAGCTCCTGGGCAGAGGCTCCACACACTAGACTCTCAGTGCTGACCTCCCCTCTCAGCCGGCTCCACACTCCTCTTCCTGAAAACTGCTTGCAGAAGGATGAGAAGATTTTATCCCCAAACTTCCAACTAGTTGATCCTCCTCCTGCATCTGCATTCTGGCTGGTATGACAGAGGAACATCACAGTTTTTCAAGTGGTTCTTTAATAACAGAATATACTCATATCTGAGTGTCACCCAAATGCAACTCCATGTGCCAGACCCACAGCAAGGCCAAACAACGCCAAAATGTCAGTGTTTGGAACAGAAAAAGGTTTACTGCAGAGCCCCCACAAAGAGATGAAGGCTCATGCCTTAAACATCCCAAACTCCCCAAGAGCTCTCATCAAAGCCCTTTCCTAGGGAAAGGGAGGGAGGGGTGGGTGAGTTGTTGCAAACATATTAGTCTTTGTTCCTGAGCTCAGGTCATGGTCAGGTAACAATTCCTGTTGTTCCTATCAAGCAAATGTTATTCTGCATTCTGACAAGAAAGGGCACAGTCCCTAGGCATGACTGTTACCCTCTGAGGTCCAGATCCTGGCTGAACAGCAGATCTCAACTGATGGCTCCCTCAGGATCATGTCCCAGACCCTGCCCAGCTGTCTTCTCTGAGGGAGCTGGGCACCCAGGACCCAGCTGGCCCTCGGGCTCCTCAGGCTGCACACACGGCAGGGACAGGTCAAGCAAACTGCATCCTATGTAGATGGCTGCTGCCGTGAGGTTGCAGAGACAGGGAAGGGGCCAAGGTTCACCGCTGCCTCAAGGCCTGGACCCAGCCAGTGGGCAGACTTGGCAAGGGCTCTGGAGCCCCAAAGAACACAGCCCCCAGCCTGTTCCCTGGGACCCCAGCTCAACTGCTGGCCAGGACCAGGTCAGCTGGAGGGTCCTGGGAGAAGGTGGGGATCTGCCTCTTATCTCACTCTGCCTGATGACCACCACTCTGCTCACCACTGGCTGAATGGCCCAATAATGGTGGCTCAATGACAGTCCTTCACTTGAGGGAGGGGCCCATTGTAATGCTGACCAATGGCTGAGGGACTATTACCAGTCTCTGGTAAAGGTTTGCCTGTACTTACTGGCTGGGATACAAGAAGGGTAGGGTGTAGAAACTGCCACATGCTAAGGGCTCTATTACATGACCATCTTCACTTAGTGCCTCTGACATGACGAGAAACCAGGGGACCCCAGTCTGCTGTTAACGCACAAGGCAACGAATCTTCTGAGGGTATCTGGCAACCAAAGGCCCTCCTCTGGTCCCAACCAGGAGGAGGCCCGGGGAAGCTTTTGCTCTTTCTGGGGAGTTACTGTCTCTGTGGAGCGGGTTCTGACTTGAGCTGGAGGAGGGGCTGCCTCTGACGAGAGCTGAGGATCTGATAGGCACAATGGATTGGACGACCATGGAGCATAGGAGGGGCCAGGGCGCCACAGGGCGGCAGATCCATCCGTGGAAAATGAAGACAGCCCACCCTTCCAGGCCAGGTGCTCTTGGGAGTCCTGATGAAGGTGAGGAAGCAGCCACCCCCCATCCCCACTATCCACCCCCATCCCCCCAACCTCCGCCTCAGCAAACACTCGGTGATGGGCAAGGAGAGGTCGCCAGCTGCTCTGTTCGCCGCTGCTCAACAGCTTAATGAAGGCGCCAAGTTCCTGAGAGGGCCAGCTGCCCGCAGCCTCACTTCCTTCACGGAAAAACAGGTCGCTAAACTCCCTGCTAAGCCCACTTTCTCCGTACAAAAGTCTGCGGACAAAAGGGCCCCGCGGCAAAGAGAGACCGGGCTGCTGTGCTTCTAAAACCTCTGTTGGGCCTTGGAAACCTACCAGGGATCTCAAAACTGGCACACTCCGAAAGCAGCTTACCTGAAACCAACTGCTACAGCGTCAGAGCATCTTCCCTCCTTGTCTGCATCCTGACCCGGGCTGAGCGCAAAGCTGTTTGCGCTATGTAGAGCAACGTCCCATGGCAGACGCTGGCGCGCCAGACACCACGGAAACCACACAACGCAGTTTCATCCCCAAGAGAAACCTGACCACGTTGAAGCAACCAAGTATCCTGCACTGTCCTAAGGGACGGCAAGAAGACGTTGGGAAATGCCAGGCAGTGGTCTCTGAGAGGACTAGTGGAGTTTGGCCTCTGACCTGATGGTTGGGGGTCATAAATACGGGGAGTGCAAATCCGTCCTCTTCCCAAAACAGTCTACTGAACCCGGGCACTCCCTTCACCTTCGCGCCCTGCCTGCCGCCTGTTTCCCCGGGCTCCTAGCCCGGCTGGGGCCCCTGCCGCACCCATTGCCCGCGCTTCCCAGAATTCCAGGCAAAAAAGGCGGGAGGGCTGACTTCTGGTTCCGAGGTCTGCCCTCCCTGCCCAGGGCCTGGCGATCAGGTTCTGCTCTCCCACGAGGTGAGCTTAACCTGACGTGTGTCTCATTGTCACTGATAATATGGATGATGTTTATTGTAAGAAATTGGCTCATGTGATCATGGAGGCTGACGAGCGCCAAGATCTGCAAGATGGTCAACGTGCTGGAGACCCAGAAAAGGAGAGGGCGTGGCTGCAGGGGGAAGGCCCTCAGGCTCCTGACCCAAGAAAAGGCCTGTTTCACTTGGAGTCCCTCGAAAACACTGACGTCAGTGTCCCCATTTGAAGACTGCCGGTAGGATTCTCCCTTCACGGGGAAGGATCAGTCATTTTGCTCTAGTCAGGCTTTCGGCTGACTGGAGGAGGCCCACTCACATTGGGGAGAGCCCTGTGCTTTGCTCAGTCTGCTGATTCAAATGTTCATCTCATCCACAGTCACCTTCAGGGACAAACCCAGAATCATATTTGACCAAGTGTCTGGATGCCTCATAACCTAGTCAAACTGACATCAAAACTGAACCATTACATCCTCTTTTTTCCCAATTAAATGGGAAAAAAGAGATACAAATGAAGGAGAAGAGAGAGGAAATCTATATGCAGTCCAATATAACATGGGTTTCTTGTCAATGGCCTCATTCATCTATGGCTTATTCAACTATACTTACCCAAATTTTATTCAGTTTATATTTTTAATCCCACATGTAATGCTATTCAGTGAGCGATAACAATGTGCAGGTATTGACAACTGTAGAAATTGTGGTTTCAGTATTGAAACATACTCTGATTTGAAATTTTTTCTTAATCAAAAGTAATTGTTAAGATGAATTCAATAGATAAAATGGACATATGTATACTACCATGTTTATATTATCAAAGTACTGTGTATATCTCAGGGTCTTTATATAATGTTTCTAATCTTTACAATCTCTGAGGCTCTTTTTAATAATACAATTAACATCATTCATCATATTTTGAAAAACATTAGTCGGGACCAGAGGGATGACTAAGACAGGAAACCTGCTTTTCAGAAAGCTTAAAATTGAATACAGGTAATACCAAGGATCAGTTCAGTTCAGTCACTCAGTCATGTCTGACTCCACGGGACCCCATGAACTGCAGCATGCCAGGTCTCCCTGTCCAACACACGGAGTTTACCAAAACTCATTTCCGTTGAGTTAGTGATGACATTCAACCATCTCATCCTCTGTCCTCATCCCATCCTCTCCTCCCACCCTCAATCTTTCCCAGTATCAGGGCATTTTCAAATGAGTCAGCTCTTCACATCAGGTGGCCAAAGTATTGGAGTTTCAGCTTCAACATCAGTCCTTCTAATGAACACCCAGGATTGATCTCCTATATGATGGACTGGTTGGATCTCCTTGCAGTCCAAGGGAAGAGTCTTCTCCAACACCACAGTTCAAAAGCATCAATTCTTCTGCACTCAGCTTTCTCTATAGTCCAACTCTCACATCCACACATGACTACTGGAAAAACCATAGCCTTGACTAGACGGACCTTTGTTGACAAAGTAATGTCTCTGCTTTTCAATATGCTATCTAGGTTGGTCATAACTCTCCTTCCAAGGAGTAAGCGTCTTGTAATTTCTTGGCTGCAATCACCATCTGCAGTGATTTTGGAGTCCCCCAAAATAAACTCAGCCACTGTTTCCACTGTTTCTCCATATATTTCCCATGAAATGATGGGACTGGATGCCATGATCTTGTTTTCTGAATGTTGAGCTTTAAGCTCGCTTTTTCACTCTCCACTTTCACTTTCATCAAGAGGCTTTTTAGCTCTTCTTCACTTTCTGCCATACAGGTGGTGTCATCTGCATATCTGAGGTTATTGATATTTCTCCCAGCAATCTTGATTCCAGCTTGTGTTTCTTCCAGCCCAGCGTTTCTCATCATGTACTCTGCATATAAGTTAAATAAGCAGGGTGACAATATACAGCCTTGACGTACTCCTTTTCCTATTTGGAACCAGTCGTTGTTTCATGTCCCATTCTAACTGTTGCTTCCCGACCTGCATACAGGTTTCTCAAGAGGCAGGTCAGGTGGTCTAGTATTCCCATCTCTTTCAGAATTTTCCACAGTTTATTGTGATCCACACAGTCAAAGGCTTTGGTATAGTCAATAAAGCAGAAGTAGATGTTTTTCTGGAACTCTCTTGCTTTTTCAATGATCCAGTGGATGTTGGCAGTTTGATCTCTGGTTCCTCTGCCTTTTCTAAAACCAACTTGAACATCTGGAAGTTCACGGTTCATGTATTGTTGAAGCCTGGCTTAGAGAATTTTGAGCATTACTTTACTAGCGTGTGAGATGAGTGCAATTGTGCAGTAGTTTGAGCATTCTTTGGCATTGCCTTTCTTTGGGATTGGAGTGAAAACTGACCTTTTCCAGTCCTGTGGCCACTGATGAGTTTTCCAAATTTGCTGACATATTGAGTGCAGAACTTTCACAGCGTCATCTTTTAGGATTTGAAATAGCTCAACTGGAATTCCACCACCTCCACTAGCTTTGTTCATAGTGATGTTTCCTACAGCCCACTTGACTTCACATTCCAGGATGTCTGGCTCTAGGTGAGTGATCACACCATCATGATTATCTGGGTCATGAAGATCTTTTTCTTACAGTTCTTCTGTGTATTCTTGCCACCTCTTCTTAATATCTTCTGCTTCTGTTAGGTACTTACCATTTCTGTCCTTTACTGAGCCCATCTTTGCATGAGATGTTGCCTTGGTATCTCTTTTCTTGAAGAGATCTCTAGTCTTTCCCATTCTATTGTTTTCCTCTATTTCTTTGCATTGATCGCTGAGGAAGGCTTTCTTATCTCTCCTTGCTATTCTTTGGAACTCTGCATTCAAATGGGTATATCTTCCTTTTTCTCCTTTGCTTTTCGCTTCTCTTCCTTCCCCAGTTATTTGTAAGGCCTCCTCAGACAGCCATTTTGCTTTTTTGCATTTCTTTTCCATGGGGATGGTCTTGATCCCTGTCTCCTGTACAATGTCATGAACCTCCATCCATAGTTCATCAGGCACTCTATCAGTTCTAGTCCATTAAATCTATTTGTCACTTCCACTGTATAGTCATAAGGGATTTGATTTAGGTCATACCTGAATGGTCTAGTGGTTTTCCCCACTTTCTTCAATTTAAGTCTGAATTTGGCAATACGGAGTTCATGATCTGAGCCACAGGCAGGTCCTGGTCTTGTTTTTGCTGACTGTGTAGAGCTTCTCCTTCTTTGCCTGCAAAGAATATAATCAATCTGATTTTGGTGTTGGCCATCTGGTGATGTCCATGTGAAGACTATTCTCTTGTGTTATTGGAAGTGGGTGTTTGCTATGACCAGTGCGTTCTCTTGGCAAAACTCTATTAGCCTTTGCCCTGCTTCATTCTGTACTCCAAGGCCAAATTTGCCTGTTACTCCAGGTGTTTCTTGATTTCCTACTTTTGCCTTCCAGTCCCCTATAATGAAAAGGACATCTTTTGTGGGTGTTAGTTCTAAAAGGTCAGTAGGTGCCCAATATGCTACTGGAGATCAGTGGAGAAATAACTCCAGAAAGAAGGGATGGAGCCAAAACAAACACAACACCCAGTTGTGGATGTGACTGGTGATAGAAGCAAGGTCCGATGCTGTAAAGAGCAATATTGCGTAGGAACCTGGAATGTTAGGTCCATGAATCAAGGCAAATTGGAAGTGGTCAAACAGAAGATGGCAAGAGTGAACATCGACATTCTAGGAATCAGCGAACAAAAGTGGACTAGAATGGGTGAATTTAATTCAGATAACCATTATATCTACTACTGTGGGCAGGAATCCCTTAGAAGAAGTGGAATAGCCATCATAGTCAACAAGAGTCCGAAATGCAGTACTTGAATGCAGTCTCAAAAACAACAGAATGATCTCTGTTCATTTACAAGGCAAGCCATTCAATATCACGGTAATCCAAGTCTATGCCCCAACCAGTTACACTGAAGAAGCTGAAGTTGAATGATTCTATGAAGACCTACAAGACCTTTTAGAACTAACACCCAATACCAAGGATACCACTGTGCATATCATGCACTTGTTAAATACTATGGAAAATAGTATTTTACAGAGCTAAGCTATTTACAGAAATAATAAATACGAAATTTAAATTTTATTTGGGAAATCATGTTTTTGTTTATTCTTTGTAACATCTATTATTCCTCTCTTTAATTTTTTAATTAGTCTATTTCTCAGCTCTTTATTTTCACTCTTCTCTTTTCATCTTTTAATGTTTGAAAGTGAAAAATGTTAGTCGCTCAGTTGTGTCCAACTCTTTGTGATTCCATGGACTGTAGCCCACCAGGCTCTGCTGTCCATGAGATTTTCCAGGCAAGAATACTTGAGTGGGTAGCCATTCCCTTCTCCAGGGGATCTTCCCAAACAATGCTGTAATTCAAGAGCCAATGCAGAGTTTAGAGTATTGCAAAAAATATACCTTGGGATTGTAGGCTTAATATTTTTTAAAGATATAGTCAATGAAAGATTATAGCAATTATTATTATAGCAATTACTGTTGCTAATTTTCTGTACTTAGAAGTTCATTCATAAAAAGAAAAGATTAAAGATTACCCTTTCATTTTAATTCATAAAATAGAAACTATTTCAAGCACACTTAATGTGTAAAATGTATATACCAGAGAGGAAAGAATTCTAATTACATGCTTGACTTGAGGAACTTAGTTTAGTTGCCTGAGAAAAGTTAATTTGATCAAAATATTTTTGTTGATGTCATTTTTCACAGACCAACATGGTTGGTACTTTCACTTATAGACTGATTAAGTGATGACGACTGAGTTTTTACCTTTGTTTCTAAAGTGAAGATATTTGAGTTATTTCTAATAAATGAAAATTTAAAATTATGGATTTGTATCTAGCATTTATTTGGAAGTTTTTTTCCATGTAGCTATGTAGTATTATCGGAGAAGGCAATGGCACCCCACTCCAGTACTCTTGCCTAGAAAATCCCATGGATGGAGGAGCCTGGTAGGCTACAGTCCATGGGGTCGCTACGAGTCGGACACGACTGAGCAACTTCACTTTCACTTTTCCCTTTCATGCACTGGAGAAGGAAATGGCAACCCACTCCAGTATTCTTGCCTGGAGAATCCTAGGGATGGCGGAGCCTGGTGAGCTGCCGTCCATGGGGTCGCACAGAGTCGGACACGACTGAAGCGACTTAGCAGCAGCATATTGTATTATAGCTACTTTATATTAGAAGTAAAAATGAATATCAAAGTGTTTTCACTGGTAAAAATTTCTGATCAACAGCTATATGGTGACCAAAACTAAATTTTTGTTGGTGAGCATGCTGTGATGTAAGCAGAAGTAGAAATATAATGCTGCACAATGAAACTTATATGTTATAAGGCAATATTGCCTCAATAAAATTTCTGATTACTAACTCATACTACATATAAAGGCCAATTTTGGCTAAGTGTAGTTCTAAATGAGAAAGTTAAAATACTGAATCTTTCTGGGAAAATATAGGAAATAGAGAAATCTCCGTTGCCTGGATTAGGTATATATTAGAAACCTGTGTGAAGGTCAGGAAGCAACAGTTAGACGTGGACACGGAACAATAGACTGGTTCCAAATAGGAAAAGGAGTACGTCAAGGCTGTATATTGTCACCCTGCTTATTTAACTTCTATGCAGAGTACATGATGAGAAACTCTGGGCTGGAAGAAGCACAAGCTGGAATCAAGATTGCTGGGAGAAATATCAATAACCTCAGATGTGCAGATGACACCACCCTTATGGCAGAAAGTGAAGAAGAACTAAAAAGCCTCTTGATGAAAGTGAAAGAAGAGAATGAAATAGTTGGCTTAAAGCTCAACATTCAGAAAACTAAGATCATGGCATCCAGTCCCATCACTTCATGGCAGATAGATGGGGAAACAGTGGAAACAGTGGCTGACTTTATTTTGGGGGGCTCCAGAATCACTGCAGATTGTGATTGCAGTCACGAAATTATAAGGCGCTTACTCCTTGGAAGGAAAGTTATGACCAACCTAGATAGCATATTGAAAAGCAGAGACTTTACTTTGTCAACAAAGGTCCGTCTAGTCAAGGCTATGGTTTTTCCAGTAGTCATGTATGGATGTGAGAGTTGGACTGTGAAGAAAGCTGAGCACCAAAGAATTGATGCTTTTGAACTGTGGTATTGGAGAAGACTCTTGAGAGTCCCTTGGACTGCAAGGAGATCCAACCAGTCCATCCTAAAGCAGATCAGTCCTGGGTGTTCATTAGAAGGACTGATGTTGAAGCTGAAACTCCAATACTTTGGCCACCTGATGCGAAGAGTTGACTCATTGGAAAAGACCCTGATCCTGGGAAGGATTGGGGGCAGAAGGAGAAGGGGACGACAGAGGATGAGATGGTTGGATGGCATCACCGACTCGATGGACATGAGTTTGGGTAAACTCCGGGAGTCAGTGATGGACAGGGAGGCCTGGCGTGCTGCGATTCATGGGGTCGCAAAGAGTCGGACACGACTGAGTGACTGAACTGAACAGGTGTTAGAAATACTAACACTTTCCTAATAAATTTAGTTATGAGGAGAATTCCCTTAAGAAACAAGGAGCATTGTTTTGATGTATTATTGTATAGTTGTAGGAATTTCAGAGGAACATAAAAATGTTGCTGAGTAGGCACAAAATTCTGTGGGTATTTAGCGATAATAACATGTACCCAATTTATATAGTTCTGTATAACATGTGGGAAACTCTTAAGTTCTATTTCACTAATAAAATGGAAGATAACAGAGGAAACACTTACATACTTTAATGTCCAGCCATCTAAATAAAACCTAAAGGAAAGATCGATCTATGCTTTATGTTTTTTCCCTGCCTTTCTCAATGTCCCTAACAGAATTGATTCATTTGAGCATGTCATTTTTAAATCAACAGTTTCTAGCAAAGCTGATGCCTGCAGTAACCTTTGGCAACTTGTCATTTAAGAGGTATGGTAACCCTTGACCAACAGACTTTACAACTGTTTATCTTTCTTTGAACCTTACACACATTGAGCCCAATTTGCCGAGTAGGTGTGTTTCTCCCTTGTTCATTTTTTTTTTAATACATTTTAAAAGCTGCTTTACTGCTTATGGTTTCATAAGTGCTACCTTGGTGGTGTTAAAATGATAGAGTTTCCCCAAATGATTATATTATTAATATTTTCACCACATAGTTTATATAGCATTATTTCAAGTCCTTTTTCCCATCCTAGTTTACTGTCCTGAGGGACCTGTGGGTCCTGATTTTGATCCAGCCTTAGGCAGGTTGCGAATTGCACACCCAAGCACTTGGGCCCAGGGTTACGGTTGAGTGAGGAACCTCTGATTCATTCCCCACTTCAGCTGCAGGGCCTGGGAGCTCCTTCAGCCATCCCAGGTCTTGACAGAGAGTAAAGTAAGGCATTCTTTCCAAACAGGCCACGATGCCCAGAAACTTTTGTGCACTCCTAAAATGTTGAATTCTTTGAAAAAGCTCAGTAAAGAATGAAAAATCAACATGCACGAAAGCTAACATTTGTTTAGAAAGACAGAACATTCCAGGGCTGTTCCATCTCTGACCCCTGGGGTTGGGAAGGCTGTGCCTCGCTGGGGGAGTCATCCTTCTTTGCCTTATTCCCATCCTCTCTGGCTCCTAGACTTGATTATATATGGCTTTGGTCATGGTTTCAAGGAAGCTCCATTATTGAAGACTCACACAGGACTCTGAGGTGGAATGTACCACTTATTGGGTCTTCCCTCTCTCACAATATTTAGTTTTCCTGATCTTCTGGAACATACATGGAAGAAAGTTGGAGGATTGTATCTGTTTTCACATTTTATGTGCAGCAAAGTGTGATGAATGGCTGAGTTCATCATACTAAGATCACATAATAGTTATCAGTCATTCAAGCCACATAGCATCTTAACTTTCATGTAATTCCTCACTAGATAATATTGTTTAAAAAAGACTCCATCATATGGCTTTCAAATCAGTAAACTCAGAAAAAGCTTAAAATATCTGAAAAAGATATTTGTAATGATACACAGGAGATTTCGTTGGCTAGCAAAGTTTTAAAATGCTTACTTGGATATTTTTGGCCATGTGTGAATATAAAGTACATGCAAGCATAGTCTTCGTCATCAGAATGAAATATCTTATTATAACTATGAATACTGAACTAATTTGTTGCATTTATTTTATTTTGTCTTTTGGAGTTGATGTTAATATGAGTGTTGGACTACAAGAGTCCTTGTAACTGGATTACCAGACTGTCTGGGTATTAAAAAAGATGTGAGAAAATTACTTCCAGTTCTATTAGGTTCAAAAAGATTTATTGAGATCTTGGAATATCAGACTTGCCAAAGGGGAGAGCCATCTTCCAAACTCATCTTTCTTTTCTAAATTTGGTTGTCCAAAACCACTGCATTTACTGCAATTAATTAAAAACCTCTGGCAAGACATAAGAGTGTTCCTGATGAAAGCTGCTAGCACTCTCCCCAAAAGACTTGGAACGACACTAAATTAATGTGAGGGAGGGAAGGAAGAATTAATTAGTATTTGATAGCAGAGCATTAGATGTTGACTTATTATTCAGGATCAGCATTAGCCAAGTTGATAAACCTCAAACCATATCCTTCCCAGGTACATCCTCAGCACCACCATAAACAGTCTATATATTAACTGATAGTAACTCGTCACAAACAAACATAAGGGACTCTTTGTCAGACAGGGGACACAAGTGTAGATGTGTAAATTTTCTCTTATTGAAATGACCAGAGGAATATAACAGCAATGGGGGAAATTACATCAGTATAGAAAAATGAAAAAGTTCACTAACACAAGCCAATGAAGATAGAAACAAAACAGGGGTCATAATTTATTTCCAGACATAGTAGTGTTTGCAGCATTAAACTTCAAGGAATAGGGAGGACTATCTTCTCTTGATAAATATTACAATGCACATGAAGGGTGGAGATAGTTTTTGGTATAACTAGATGCAGAAGGAAGTGGTAGTGAGTAAGACCAGTGACCTAAAAGAAGTATGGACATGTTAGTCATTCAATACACTTTTCATAATGTTTTGAAAACCCCTTTACAGGTACACAACTATGGGTTTTGTTAAATGTATCATGTAAATGTATATAGAAATCTTTAAAATTGTTATTAGCAGACTTTGTTGGGTCAATAAAATTGGGAAAATTTGAGAAAAGCCTAAATTATGCAAAAGAGCTTGTAATAAAACATATGGAGCAAAATGTTTTTAAATGCAAGGAGAATGTAGGACAATTTAAGCTACAAAATAATTAATGACGATGATGAATTATAGCTCATAAAATAAAGCATCTATGCATGAGTCTCTCCTGATATAAATAATCAAATAAATAAATGGGAGCAAAGGAGACTTTCTCTTATGGTGTAATTCCAGCATATAGAAAGAGAAGGAATGGTGAAAATAGAAAATCACCATTTACAAACACCACAATCAAGTGTGATTCAGGCAAGAATGATCATAGACCCTAAAATTAGTGGGTAAAAGTATGGAGAGATATAGAATATTTCTATGCTCTAAAAACATCACCACACACAATACTCTTTAATGACAAAGGGAGAAATTAAAGTTATGCCTTTTCTAAGAGAACATCATCAGAAATGAGAGTGATCAACCCCAGGCATCTGGGACCATCTGGAGCTGCAGTAGAAAGAGCAACAGTTGGGTAATTGACAGAATACAAATAAGGTCTGTAGATCAGTGGATAGCATCTTATTGATGTGTCACTCGTAAGTAAAGCAACCTCATACCTTCATGTAGATATTCTCATAATATAATTGTACTACACATAGATGTAGCATTAGAAGCCCTTTTCCACCAAATGAAACCCACACATTGGGAAACCTTACTCCTTGTTATTGGACAAGTTCAAATTTTGTGGGTCTATTTCTCTATCTCAGTACGGGATCAATAATATAGATTTCTTGTTTTCAGTTTCAAATATATAAAAATAAGTACCATAAGAAGTGCTGGTAACATAGAAGCACTCAAAAATGATGATATCAGGCTCTTCCTTTTTTTCTCCTATTGTATTATAAATCCTGAATTTTAACTCCAACCACTTAGGAGATCTTCTTGAGAGTTAAGTACTACTGAGAGAGTAAATATGCAAATGAACAATGGCCAGACCACACATGATGCTAGAAGTCTGACCCACAGCCTCTGCAGACGTCATTCTAGGGCTGTCAGGACAGGGGCAACAGCTGCCATCAATCCTATTTTCACTCCCAACTCAGGACCAGACAGAGAAAGCTGATATGCTCAGTCAACAGTCATATTTCCCTTTCCTTCCTTTATTTTTATCTTTGACTATTTTCGACAATTAAACCTACCAACAATCCTATGTAGAACATCAAATAACACACATGGTTTTTCACTTTTCTCACATTAAAAATATTTAATCTTTCATTTCCCCATGGTTGTTCCCCTCCCTGCAGTTTCTAAAATCTTTTTTTTTTTTTTGCATAAAACTATACCTCTGAGAAATATGATGATGCTGGCATAGTGTTCTGCACTCTTGCTGTGGTACCACTGCCAGCAGGATGTTCCTTTATTAAAAAATGTAGAGCTTGCTTGGAGCCAATCTGATAGCCAGATGATCGAATGCAAGATATTTTTAAACACAAGTTTTTATGAGACCTGTATTTTATGGAGTTAAATTAAGATCAAATAATGAGAAAGTCACGATGATGCTCTGAGCAGGGTGCAGATCATCCTGGCCCTGGTTGCACTCTTCTGTGGGCTTGACAGTACCACCCTGTACATGTGAATAAATGCAGGCATCTGCGGAGGAACCACGTGGCTTGGCTTAGCAGTTAACATGCCTCCCCCCATATGATGGCTTATCTGGAAAGGTCTGCACAGCAGTGGATGGGCAATAGGTGGAAATGCATGATAGAAGAAGACTTCCCCAGCACCACATCCTCCTCCTCAACACACACCATCCCCTGCAGACACAGGACAAACAGCCAGTGCTGAACAGGACACATGGGAAAAGCTGTGTTCTTAGTTTGCTGTTTGGTAGGGTTAACCTAGGTGTAACCCTATGGTTCTTTTCCTCATTTGGGATTTTGTGTTTAAACTTGGAGACAACTTCAATAAAGTTCACGTATGTGGAGGTCAGATGTGTTGGAGTTTTCAACTAGTTCTAGATTGCAGTATCAGCTCCCCTCAACTTGTATTTTTCCCCTCCTTTCTGCCTCTCTGAACTGTCTTCCAGTTCACATAGAATCCTATCCTTGGATTTTTCTCTTTCTAACTGTCTAAAGATCCTGTATACATTTTTTCTTCCTACTCTTGGCCCCCACCATATTACTTACATTCACTGAGGACTAAACTTTACAAAGCATGGTCCAAGGTGCTGGAGATACAAAGACACACTGTCTTGCTGTTAATGGTATCACAGCACAGTCAGGAGAGTAGGCCTGGAAACCAGCATGGTGTTGAGGGGTGCACAGGAGTGGAGTGTTTACCGAGATGGTGGGGATGCGTGGCCAGACAGGAGGAGAGGAAGCCTGAGGTGAGTGTTGGAGGATCAATAGACAATGAAACAGACATGGCTGCAGGGAGAGTGACCTGTGTAGACACACATGGCCCATGGGACCGGTACTTGCCTTAAAGCTCTGAAATTCTTAGTAATTTGGGGGGTTAAGGGGCTTTTCCTTTTGCTTTAGTCTCTGCAGATGATGTGGCTAGCTCAAGAGGAAGAAAATGCATGTGCAAAAGGCACAGAAGCCTCAAGGAGCATGTGAGCTGAGGCGGGGGGTTCAGGGTAACCGCAGGGAGTTGTGGGGGGAACCTGCCTGGCCAGAGGGCTGGGAAGTAAGAGGAGAACCCGGGGCGAGAGCGGGCCATGTGTTCAGAGTGACAGGAGTGCTGCACTGAGCTCCCGAGAGGATTTCTGTGAGGAGAGATGACAGAGGAAAATAGTTCCTTCTACAGAGGAGAGGAGGGAAGTACGTCCAGAGAGAAGGGAAGAAACAGAAAGTGGAGAGAAGCAGAAAGAAGAAATGCTGAGGGGAGAAAGCGTTTTGAGAATTCAGTAAAGAGATGAGACATGCTTGTTGGGTTTACCATACAGAAGATATTGAACAAGAATGGACATCATTATGGGAGCAATAAGGAAGAAGTTAGATTTCAGTGAGTTCATGTATGTGCTAATGGAAAAGAAGCAATTAGAGAGCAATGTTAGAGTGACAGAAGAGGGAGGTGAGGTCAGGACTGATGGAGCATATTCCCAGGAGACAAGAGGGAGAATCCTCATCCCCTGATACCCAGGTTACAGGAGGGGGTTCACTCCCCAACATTAGCCCATGTTTCCATCTCTGACTGAGCAGTCTCACCCAAAGCCATATTCAAAGGTGACTCCTCTGTCATGGCACCAACAGGCTCCCTTGACTCTGCATCTCTGCTTTCCTCGTGTGTGCCTGCATGCTAAGTTGCTCCAGTCATGTCGGACTCTTTGGACCCCATGCACTGTAGTCCACCAGAATCCTCTGTCCATGGGATTTCCCAGGTAAGAATACTGGAGTGGGTTGCCATTTCCTCCCCCAGGGGATCTTCCCAACCCAGGTATCACACCAGGGTCAGTTATGTCTCCTGCTTTGGCAGATGGGTTCTTTAACCTGGGAACACCCTCTGCTTTCATCTCAGCATAGTTTTTATCCTTCCTTCACTCTGAGCTCTTCCATAGACTCTTCCTCAGTGATTATTTTTTCTTACAACTCTTATTACAACTGTTACCCATACCTCATAATCAACTAGAGTGAACTTTCCCTCATGTACTTCATTTCTGTCACAGTCACTAATCCCTTCTGAGGAAAAAAAAATACATATCACGTTCATTTACTCATCCTTAAGTTCTTGTGTATCAGACAGCCTACCGTCTTTCTTATTAACATGGTTCAGAAACTGTATCAAGGTACCACTGGGGATCAAACAAATGCGTGGGAGCCCCACAAGATGTTTTAAACTTTTGAAGGAAACAGAGAGATCCATGGCATCTGTCAAACACTGCTAAAATACTAGCTTGAATGATTAGTGACTTCAACATTGCATGCTGCTAAGTCGCTTCAGTCATGTCTGACTCTTTGTGACCCTATGGACTGTAGCCTGCCAGGCTTCTCAGTCCATAGGATTCCTCAGGCAAGAATACTGGAGTGGGTTGCCATGCTTTCTTCAGGGGATATTCCTGACCCAGGGATCCAACCTGCACCTCCTGCAGCTCCTTCATTGCAGGCAGATCTTTTATTGCAACTTTCTGTAATGTCACATCTTTGCAAAGCAGAGGTTTGGGTGCTTGCTATGATAAAAACCACATGCAGTGAAAATCAACACAGGTCCAGAAATGAGGATTAAGAAGTCGTGCAATGCCTAACAGGTGCATATTTTCTAGTACTGAGTCATGGTAGTTATTTAACTATAAAATAAAAATATTATTTATCCTTCAACTTATGTGTATTATTTTTTCCAATGGCCACTAAGTTGTTAGGACATAAACACTTATTAAGTCTTTTGGACTAAACTACTTGGTAAACGGAGCCATGTTTATTTTGGAATCGGGTAATGTGGAAGTGCTGCAGGGATACCACAAGCCGTGTGTGGATTGACCACTCTTGAGGATCTCGGCCCTGCCTTTTTAGACTAGGGACCCGGACCGAAGCCAACTGTGGCTCTCTGGCCCACAGTCCAACAGGGGAAAGAACTTCTGAAACCAATCAACCCCAGCAGTTCTCTCTCCATTGGAGAGTCCACGTAAAACACACAGTGGAGGACCCCATTGTGGAATGGCCCTGGGATGGAGTGCTGTCAGAAGCCACAGCAGAGAAGCAGGAGGCAGAGTGCGTTTGCACTGTAGCCCTTCCTGTCACTGACTCACCCTTAGGACTGAGCACCAGAGCAGGAAGGAGCTGGTCACTCCACAGAGGGGCAGGCGGGTCAGGGAGAGGGAGAGACAGGGAAGACTGACCACAGGGGCAGCGTGGGCCAGCTGCTTCCTTAGAGCTGCTTCCCTGTTAGTCTGTGTGTGGATAGAGGATGCCCCAGGTTCCAGCGCATGAAAGTATTTTCATATCTTTCTTTGTAAATATGTATATCCTCATACCAACTCCTCCTAAAACATGTATCCACGGTAGCTGTGTTTTCTTGACCTTGGCAATCAGCAAGAGCCCACTTATTATATTAGCACTTAGTTTAGTGTGTGTGGTTTGTTCCTTTGGATTTTGTGTGTGTGTGTCTTTGTTTTGTTTTGACTTGTGTTTTATTTGGCTGCGTCCAGTCTTAGCTGTGGCATGCGGGGTCTTAGTTGCAACATGGGAACTCTTAATTGTGGCATGTGGGATCTAGTTCCCTGCCCGAGGATCAAACCTGGGCCCCTTCTGTTGGGAGCAGGGAGCCTTACCTGCAGGACCACCAGGGAAGTCCCATTCCTTTAGTTGTTTTATATGTTTTAATCTCCTAAATGTGTTTTTGTTGTCCAGGAGACCTATTTTTATGGAAACTCCACAGTATAAGCCACATCATTTTTTATTATAAATATGATCTAATGTTTTTCCAGTAGTCATTGTATGGATGTGAGAGTTGGATGGTGAAGAAAGCTGAGTGCTGAAGAATTGATGCCTTTGAACTGTGGTGTTGCGGAAGACTCTTGAGAGTCCCTTGGACTGCAAGAAGATCCAACCAGTCCATCCTACAGGAGATCAGTCCTGGGTGTTCATTGGAAGGACTGATGTTGAAGCTGAAACTCCAATACTTTGGCCACCTCATGTGAAGAGTTGACTCATTGGAAAAGACCCTAATGCTGGGAAGGATATGGGGCAGGAGGAGAAGGGGATGACAGAGGATGAGATGGCTGGATGGCATCACCGACTCAATGGACATGGGTTTGGGTAGACTCCGGGAGTCAGTGATGGACAGGGAGGCCTGGCGTGCTGCGATTCATGGGATCGCAAAGAGTTGGACATGACTGAGTGACTGAACTGAACTGAACTGAACTGATGATCTAATGTATAGCAGGCTTTGAACCTTATCAGTTCTGCTGCATGATTTTAAACATGAGAAAAATTGTGTCACTAAAAGTGAAATGGAAAGGCCAAGATGATACTCCATGAGTCACACAACCACAATTTAGCCTTAAGGCTTTAATTCCAAAGCATTTATTCCACTGTGCTGCGGGATTAAAGGTAGTTACTGAGTTGTCCCTAATTAATCCTTAACCTCCATCAATGGCATAATTAAAAGCCTCTTTACTGAATGTAGCTCCTTATGCATGATGGTATAGTATTTGTGTCTTAGCTCCATATGTCTTAGCCCAATAATGCTCCATTCCATAAAAGTAATGTTTCTACTGTAATACAAATTAAAATATTAATCTTAAGAGGTATTTGGTCAGCATGGTTCTTAAGTACATATTGAGTCCCAAGGAAATCTACCAAGGGAAATTCCAGGTATGTATCTCCTCTTTGATGAACTTATCAAAAATTTTATGATTCTGCTACTTACCAAATATATATATATATATGTATGTATAAGTATATATATACACACACACATAGTTGTTTTCACTTTGTACATTAACATATCTTGTCATCTACAATTTTTTGCCCTGTTGTTCATTACCTACCCCATCATAGGAGCATTCTTGTTGTCTCTGTATTCTTAAGAGAGGTATTTCTCTTTAGAAACTCCACTGTCTGGTGGTGAAAGGTATTGTCCCCCATATTATGAAAGCCAAGTATTCACCAACTCAAGATCACTCATGATTAATGACACTCAGATCTGAGGAATGTTGGCTTTGCTTAGTGGGTTCTTGCACTGCTTGTGTAATTCACATTGTGTGTCCTGGGGGAGGGGAATGCAAAGGCTAGAAAAACATTTATGAAGACATAAATATATCTGTTCCTGTAGCACCGTTTCCATTTATGTAGATGGGTGTATATTCTCGATGTGCATCTAATGTCTGATCACTGCAGTGGTCAGTGATACATGGCTCTTCCATAGGCAGCCACATGTATTTGTTTTCATTTTGTGAATATATTGCTTAATTTTTTAAAGTGTCTCAGGGTTGCAGTGTCAGATATGTAAGACTCATGTAATTTAAGTCATGTGTAGGGACTACATTTTCTAACATAGACTCAAGATAGGCTTGTACTTCAGTATGACAACACAAATATTTAAAATTTTTCTTCCTCCATACTCTCTAGGTGAACATTTCTTCTCATGGCTTTTAAATTTAAAAATTTCTTACAGCTCTTAAAAATCATCATGATCGGTTCCACAGAGGGCATCATCAGTATCAGTTCAGTCGCTCAGTCGTGTCCGACTCTTTGTGACTCCATGGGCTGCAGCACATCAGGCTGCCCTGATCATCACCAACTCCCGGAACTTGCTCAAACTCACTTCCGCAGAAGGCACAGAAACACTATTTATATTTTACATTATGTGACCATGAACAGGGCCCATTTTCCATTTACTGATTTAATTTTTTTCACTTTAAACAAATTGGCCTGAGGTTGAAACTTGCTGATAATTTAAACATAGCACATGCCAAGTGTTCACTAAGAGGATTGCAATTTTCTGATCAAAATATTTTTTATTAATATTTGGTTTTCACCCAGTTTATTTGTTTAATAAGTGTTTGCTGAGAGCTCATTTTGTGCAAAGTATTGCAGAAGTTTGGCCTAAAAAATGAATAAAACCTAAACCTTACCCTCAGAAGAGATTAAAGATTCATTGTGAAAATTAACAGACAGACAAAAACATTCACAGAATTTACTAATGGTGTGGAGATGGGGGCACAAGAGGAAACTGTTGTGAGTGAGAGGGGGGTCCTGTATCCATCATGCTCTGTATTATAGCATCATTTAGACTATGGAGTGTAATATATATGGAAAGTAATATGATATATATACACATACATGGGAAATAATGTGCAATACTGTAAGTAGGATTCAGAAAAGGCAGAGGAACCAGAGATCAAATTGCCAACATCTGCTGAATCATCAAAAAAGCAAGAGAGTTCGAGAAAAACATCTACGTCTGCTTTATTGACTATGCCAAAGCCTTTGACTGTGTGGATCACAACAAACTGTGGAAAATTCTTCAAGAGATGGGAATACCAGACCACCTGACCTGCCCCCCAAGAAACCTGTACATAGGTCAGGAAGCAACAGTTAGAACTGGACATGGAACAACAGGCTGGTTCCAAATGGGAAAGGAGTACTTCGAGGCTGTATATTGTCACCCTGCTTATTTAACTTATATGCAGAGTACATCATGAGAAACGCTGGGCTGGAGGATACATAAGCTGAAATCAAGATTGCCGGGAGAAATATCAATAACCTCAGATATGCAGATGACACCACCCTTATGGCAGAAAGTGAAGAAGAACTAAAGAGCCTCTTGATGAAAGTGAAAGAAGAGAATGAAATAGTTAGCTTAAAGCTCAACGTTCAGAAAACTAAGATCATGGCATCTGGTCCCATCACTTCATGGCAAACAGATGGAAAAACAGTGGAAAACAGTGACAGACTTTCTTTTTTGGGCTCCAAAATCACTGCAGATGATGACTACAGCCATGAAATTAAAAGACGCTTGCTCCTTGAAAGAAAAGTTATGACCAACCTAGACAGGATATTAAAAAACAGAGACATTACTTTGCCAACAAAGTTTCATCTAGTCAAAGCTTCGGTTTTTCCAGTAGTCATGTATGGATGTGAGAGTTGGACCATAAAGAGAGCTAAGCACCGAAGAATTGATGCTTTTGCACTGTGGTGTTGGAGAAGACTCTTGAGAGTCCCTTGGACTGCAAGGAGCTCCAATCAGTCCATCCTAAAGGAGATCAGTCCTGGGTGTTCATTGGAAGGCCTGATGCTGAAGCTGAAACTCCAATACTTTGGCCACCTGATGCGAAGAGCTGACTCATTGGAAAAGACCCTGATGCTGGGAAAGGTTGAAGGCGGGAGGAGAAGGGGATGACAGAGGATGAGATGGTTGGATGGCATCACCGACTCAATGGGCATGAGTTTGGGTAAACTCCGGGAGTTGGTGATAGACAAGGAGGCCTGGTGTGCTGCAGTCCATGGGCTCACAAATAGTCGGACGAGACTGAGCAACTGAACTGAACTTAGAATATGGAGTGTAATATATATGAAATGTAATATGGTATATATACACATATATGGGAAGCAATGTGTAATACTGTATGTATATTTCAGATAAAATTTTTAAAATTATTTTTCATGATATTAATCTACTTATATGTAATAATCCCTGTCAGAATAATTTTATTAAGTAATTCCTGAAGACTAGAAGTCCTGTAGGAAGAAAAGAAGGCTCTCTGTGTATGCTGAGTATTTAAGGAAGACATGAGATGACAGCCACGGGTGGTTTGTGAGGAACAAATAGAACAGTTCATCATGCTATCCTTTATGTTTCTGTATCATTTGGAGCATTTTCCTAACAAAAGAATTTCAAGAAAACCTAAGAAAGCCAAAAATATGTGTTTTTGCTGGTAGATTTTCAGGGCAATGGTTTAGGACTGAGGGATTTATACTGTGACATAAATTTCCTCCCTAAAGAGGGCATTGTAAGTGAGCACTATAATTTTATGAATAGATTCATCTCATCATGCAACTTTTATTATACTTTTAATATGTATACTGTTATATTTTCTTTGGATGTCAGCATTATTACATGAATTTAAAAGTTTTGTGGTTTGAATCTTTAGAGCGAGCATTTCAGTTCGAATATTAATCTTTTTTAATAAAAAGCTTCTTAGAAGCTTTTCCACAGCTGAAAATAATTAAATCCTCTCATAAAGCTGAAGTGCACGAATTCCTTGGTAGGACAAATAATTATTCTGCAGATGACAATGTGGAGAGTTGTCATCTTAATTCTAGGTGTTTCTGAGCCTTACTTTCATCAGGTTAAACTCCTAGTAATTTAGAGTCAAATTTGCATTGATAAAATGAGTGGTCCCTTCTTTGCAAACAAGTATATGGTGAGCCCCTATTTCAAATTTATGTAAAGTTTTTGGCTACCAGGTAACTTTCAGGGTCATTGATATTAACATCAGCAAATTTCATCCTCTGTACCTTCATCCCTGGCACTGAGACCTTGTCACCAGGTGGCTTCCTGTAGAGAGATGAACAGAGTTCTCAGTATCCTTCAAGGATGTGTTAAATGTCTTAAGCAAAAGTGGGCTACTTTTTCATGATGATATCAGGATGACCAAAGAATATAATTTATTTTTCTCATTAAGTACATTATCCTATGAATACTCCAGTTGAGTTTCCATCAGTTGATTTGAATCATTAAACATAAACTGTAAGAACAATGGTCTCTTTATAGGTCATGCATTTAAATTTTTAATAATTTGTCAATGCTTCCCTCCAACTTCAAATATTAACCCTTAACATTAATAAACTGAGGATGGTCAGCATTTTCTTTAGAAGGGAACCACTCACACCACCATTTAGATTAATTTTACTTATATAAAGTATTTTACCTAATCCAATGCTTATTCATCAGCAATTATTCAGATGTCTCCAAATATTTAGAAACAATGCATTAATGACAAGTGTAATTATTTCAATTAAAAAATAAAACCAATTCTGACATTGGCTCTCTAGTCATTTCTTGGTTCTAAAGTGGCTCCTAATTTCTTTCAAAAAAGTTCTTTGTGTGTATTTAATATATGCATACTATCAATGACCAAAACAGCCAGAGCAATATTATTTTTACTTTGCTTTCTTCTGGTTGAAATATAGATTGCGATATGGAATTTACATGACAGTAAATTTGGCACTTTTTCTAGTATTTCTCTTGCTTCTTATAGAGTATGCTCACATTTTGAAAGTTGAACTGCTCTCAGCTTCTTATATTATTCCTTTGAAGGCATAGGACAAGGAGGGTATGTGACCATTTATAGTGTCACCATGAAAATTCTTCAGTTAAGCCATGGTGGACATGTGACATGGAGGACATTTTCAGCTATTTCCAATCCAGCTCTGCTTTGATTCAGTCCCTGAGGCCCTATGTGGCCAAATCAAAAGACCAATGAAGGAGGTCTGGCTGTGGGCTCTGTGCCCGAGATTGAACTATTTTAATAAATATGTGAATGAATAAATGGAAAAATAAATTGATGTCCAGGAAAAGCAGATTTCAGAGCAAAGAAAATGATCAGGGATAAAGATGGTATGATGATATAGAAGTCAGTTCTCCAAAAAGACATAATCATTAATGTGTAGGTGCATTTGAGAGACATCAAGATGCATGAGGCGAACACTGAACAGACTGCAAGAAGAAAGACAAAGTGCATTATCTTAGGTGGGGACCTTGATACCCCTGTGCCAGCAGCTGGCAGCTCCGGCAGGCAGAGTATCACTGAGGACATCACTGAATTCAGCCCCACCATGAAGCAACTGAATCTAACCAACATTGTTAGAATACTTCACCCAACAATAGCAGATGACACATTCTCCCAAAGCTCACATGGAACATGTACCAAAATAGACCAGATACTGGACTACAAAACAGACCTTCAAAAATGAAAAGGATATTAACTATGCAAAGAATGTCCTCAGACCAACATGGAATTAAATTAGAAATCAATAACAAAAAGATAGCTAGAAAAATACCAAAATAGTTGGAGATGAAAAAACACACTGGTAAATAGCACATGAGTCAAAGAAGAAATCCCAAGGGAAATTTGAAATGTTCTGAATTAAGTGTAATTGAAAATACAGAGCATGAAAATATAGAGGATATAACAAAAAGCAGAGCTTAGAAGGAAACTTATGGCATTGAGTTCATATATTAGAAGAGAAGACCTAAAATTCAATAATCTGAGTTTCTACCTCAGGAAAATGAAATAGAAGAGCAAGTTAAATACAGTGCAAACAGAAGAAAACAAAGAAACTACAGCAGAAATAAATGGAATTGAAAACATCCTTCTTCATCTATAACAGCTTTATAATTAACAGGAAATTGAAAGCAAATAAGATGTTCTTGAATGCGTAGTTGCATAAACAAAGTGTGGTACCTCTATGCAATGGAATATTATCCAGTAATAAAATATTCTCCAGTAATAATATCAAGCCTTGAGAAGAAACAGAAAAACCTTAAATCCACATTGCTAGTGAAAGAATCCAGGGTGAAAATCTGTATATGGTAGGATTCCAAGTATATGACAATCTGGAAAGGCATAACCATGAAGATCAGTGGTTGTCAGGGACTGGGGTAAGGAGGGATGAATAGACTGAGAGTGGGGAGAGTTTAGGGGAGTAAACCTATCCTGTATGATACTCTAAATGTGCATATATGGCATTTGTCAAAACCCCTACAACTCTACACCACAAAAACAGAACCCTAGTTATGTATGGACTTCGGTCATTGAAAAATATGTGTCGGTTTTTCAGTTTTAGCAAACACACTGCACTAATATAAGATGTCAGTAATCACAGAGAATTTGTCAGGGATGGGGGAGATTTTATGTGCACTCATTTTATTTTCTGTGTGATTTCTCTGCTTAAACTGCTCTAGAAAGTAGGTTTTTTTAAAAGAAAAAATAGTCATTGAATTCTACCCTTCAGTCAGTTCAGTCGCTCAGCCGTGTCTGACTCTTTGTGACCCCATGAACAACAGCACGCCAGGCCTCCCTGTCCATCACCAACTCCTGGAGTTTACCCAAACTCATCTCCATTGAGTCAGTGATGCCATCCAACCATCTCATCCTCTGTTGTCCCCTTCTCCTCCTGCCCTCAATCTTTCCCAGCATCAGAGTCTTTTCAAATGAGTCAGTTCTTCACATCAGGTGGCCAAAGTATTAGAGTTTCAGCTTCAGCATCAGTCCTTCCAATGAACACCCAGGACTGATCTGTTTTAGGATGGACTGGTTGGAGCTCCTTGCAGTTCAAGGGACTCTCAAGAGTCTTCTCCAACACCACAGTTCAAAACCATCAATTCTGCGGTGCTCAGTTTTCTTTATAGTCCAACTGTCACATCCATACATGACTACTGGAAAAACCATAGCTTTGACTAGACGGGCCTTTGTTGACAAAGTAATATCTCTGCTTTTTAATATCCTGTCTAGGTTGGTCATAACTTTCCTTCCAAGGAGCAAGCGTCTTGTAATTTTATGGCTGCAATCACCATCAGCAGTAATTTTGGAGCTCCCAAAAATAAAGTCTGACACTGTTTCCACTGTTTCCCCATCTATTTGCCATGATGTGATGGGACTGGATGCCATGATCTTAGTTTTCTGAATGTTGAGCTTTAAGCCCACTTTTTCACTCTCCTCTTTCACTTTCATCAAGAGGCTCTTTAGTTCTTCTTCACTTTCTGCCATAAGGGTGGTGTCATCTGCATATCTGAGGTTATTGATATTTCTCCCGGCAGTCCTGATTCTAGCTTGTGCTGCTTCCAGCCCAGCATTTCTCATGATGTACTCTGCTAATGGGTACATTTTGTGCTTTTTAAAGTATACCTCAAAAAAGTTGATTTAAACACTTGAAAAAATGAATAATGACTGCATACACTTTGGTCAATTGTTTATAACTCTTTTCTCAGTAATATAGTTAGATTATTTCTTAATATTATCACAGGCTTTTTGGTGGGGTGGCAGGGGACAGGGATATGGAATTATATATAGATATATAGAGCAAAAATTGTTCATGGACTGTAGCCACAAAAATAGTTCATAAGAAGAGATGCTGAGAATAACATGCATTGACATTAGCAAACCCACTAAGAATATACACTTTTAATCTTGGTACTTTTCTATCAGTCTGTATATTGTGGGGGGATTCCCAGATGGCACTAGTGTTAAAGAACCTTCCTGCCAATGCAGGAGATGTGAGAAACATGAGTTTGATCCCTGGGTTGGGGAAGATCACCTTGGAGGAGGGAATGGTAACCCACTCCAGTATTCTTGCCAGGAGAATCCTGAAGGACATAGAAGCCTGGCAGGCTGCAGTTCATAGGGTCACAAAGAGTTGGGCATGACTGAAGTGGCTTAGCATGCACGCATTTGTAAGTGCCAGAGTTTTGGAAAGATTGTTTCTAGATCTTCATAAACTTTTCAGTCAGACTGCCCTTGGCACACAGCCTTGGTGTCTGCATTAGAATGTCATAAAATTTCTGTGCACAACCTCTACCAGCAGAGCCATCAGCTAATTGCCACTTCAATCAGCCACCTGTCCCCCGGAAGCTGAGCTGGCACAAATTTGCCACAAATGGATGCTGGCAAATAAAACATGAAATTTCCCAAAGAGTCACAACAAGCAGGAGACATGTCCCTAGACCCAAATCACGTGGATCTCATCAAAGCATAGTGTACAATCATGAAATGGCAATAACCACAAGATTAGCTCTGAAATCTAAGTACGATCCATTGTCTGTCAAGTCATCACACGATTTAAAAGGTAAAAGGTAACTCGTACTATTGTTAAATAAAGATCAGCAAAGTAAAGTCAGCAGATTGAAACTCAAATAACAATTGTAAAACAAAATTACTTGGAAACGTATTTGTCTACATTTCATGGCTAAATAAAATGCAACATGCATGGGATTGTGAGGGAAAAAAGAATCCATCCTATGAGCATTTAATATATACTCAGAATGTAGAATCTTATGGCCTTGATTCCAAAGTGGTATTATAGCATCTCTGTTAATGCTGCCTGTAACAAACAAATCTGTTACCTTGTATGAAGTATTCAGAGGGTAGAATAAGGTTTATCCTGCTGGCAGGAAAAAAACCCCTTAGGTTTCACAGCCACCTCTAATCATAGCTCAGAATCTTAGTGTTATCCTGTTGCCACCATTGCTTGAATGGTCAATTAGCCACATGCAGAATTTCTCTTTTCCGCTCTCATCAGCTCAAACCTCAGCATTCCAAAAGAGGACTTCATAGAGTGTAATGCCCTGAATGAAACAATTTGCCGATGTTTTTGCATGTGCCAAATCACTTCGTTCATGTCCGACTCTTTGCGACCCCATGGACTGTAGCCCACCAGGCTCCTCTACCCATGGGATTCTTCAGGCAAGATTACTGGAGTGGGTTGCCATGCCCTCCTCCAGGGCTCCCTATGTTTTAGGGGCCTCTTAATGGCTTTGTAAAGGGTAAATCTGACTCTGAACTGTCTTTGCCTGATGCGCTAATCTTAAAATTTAGCTTTTTAAAAATAGGAAACAACTGTGTCTTAAAAAAAAATCTCCAAATTTCCACAGTGAAAGTCACAAGACTCAAAAGTCAATTATTTTGAATAGCTGAACTTTTCACTTGTATTTATTTCATTTAGTTTTATTGAAAATGTGCCAAGTATAATGTTTCTCACAGTAAAACGGATGATGAGTAACATTCTTTTAATTTAATTTTGACAAGTATGCATTAGAACTTCTGAGTTTTCCCCCTCTGGAACTGGAGAATTATGGCACCCTTTGTGCAGTGTAACCTTATATAGTGCCCACACGGGCTTCCCAGGTGGCTCAGTGATAAAGAATCCGGCTGCAATGCAGGAGCAGTGAGAGACGTGGGTTTAATCCCTGGGTCAGAAAGATCCCCTGGAGGAGGGCATGACAACCCACTCCAGTATTCTTGCCTGGAGAATCCCATGGAGAGAGGAACCTGGTGGGCTATGGTCCATGGGGTCCCAAAGAGTTGGACACGGCTGACCACGCACGCACAGTGCGCAGTATCTCTCATAAGCTGCATAGTCTTGAGTTGCTTTATGTAGAAATGGGACTAAAAGCACCTATGTGACTGGATATCAAGAGACCTAAAAATTTGAATTCTTACTGCCTTACTCTTTTTAGTTGAAAGATGTATATTGGGAATCAGTTTAAATGAAGTCTTTCTAGAATAGCATCATATGAAAAAACAAACAAAAAAAGAGCTTCCCTGCTATTAAAGAATATTAGTAGAGGGCTTATTACTTTAACCAGTCACTGTTCTGAATGGCATTACCTTTAATGCCTCTTTAGCCCTCAAACCCTCCCTCTGAGATAGACATTAACTCTGTCCCATTTTAAAGACTCAGATGGCTCAGATGGTAAAGTGTCTGCCTACAATGCGGGAGACTCAGGTTTGATCGCTGGGTCAGGAAGATCCTCTGGAGGAAGGCACGGCAACCCACGCCAGTGTTCTCGCCTGGAAAATCCCATGGATGGAGGAGCCTGGTAGGCTACAGTCCATGGGGTCGCAAAGAGTCAGACACGACTGAGTGACTTCACTTTCTTTACCTTTCATTGTAAAGAGACACATGAGGGACGAAGAGAAAAGACGGGCCTGAGGCCACTGTGCTGCCTGGAGGCAGGCCCACAGACACTACATCTCCTCACCTGGATGCTGGTGGGACGTCCGAGATAAGGACAGTATCCTTCTCGACAGTTCACCATTCTGTTGGGTCTCCTTTGTACTAGTCTGAGCATTGTGGCTCTCTAGATAGGGTCATGCCGTGGATTCTGAAAGATCAAAGCATTTCAGAGAATCTGATGCCCCATAGCAATGTAGTCCCCGGGGAGAGGGAGGCCTAGAGCTGGCCTGCATAGTCACGCAATCCCACAGGGCAAAAGTGAGAAATGACCACACTGAGCACAGAGGACGTACCCTTGGCCGAGGTCCAGGCTTCCTGTGTACACAGAGGACAGATCAAACTTCCTTTTAGTCCATCCAAAGCAACACTCAGAGACTCAGCTTCACCAGTCAGAGGAGATGAAGAACCAAGTGGACTCAGCTGGAAGCGGGGCCAGTGGTTGCAGATGGTGTAGACAGCACAGTCCTGGTGCTCTGGATGGCAGTTTCACAGGCAAAGAATTTACTACAGGAGCAGTGGGAATGTGTCTGCAAGGGCAACATTTACTACTTCGGTGCATGAACACAAAGCACATCAACTTCAGGAACTGTCTCTGCTAACAAAGCAGAGCCCAGAAATGGGGTGATTATCTGTTTAATCAAGCTGAAAAAGTATACCTTCGACTCAGAGATGGGGGTATTTTAAGCCCCCTTTTTTGCTTTAGTAATATGTTCAATTGCTTTCCTAATTTATTTCACTTCTCTGCAGAGCAAGCATTAAGAAGTTATTTGCTTACGTGTGTGTGTATGTGTGTGCGTGCACACACAGGTGCACATCACAGCTTCTTTATCCTTTCATCCATTAAGTTGCTTCCATATCTTGACTATTGTGAATAATGCTGCAGTGAACACTGGGGTGCCTGTCTCTTTTTGAATTAGTGTTTTGGGTTTTTTAAAAATATATCTTTTAGGAAATGGAAGGAATACTTCATCTTCTGATGGATGTGCATTTCTTCCTACCAGAGGTGTTTAAACAGTGACTGTAAGAGCTCCAGCAAAGAGAAGTAAACATCTGCTTGGAGGGGCAGAAAACTGTCTTCTCTTTTCAAACTTTATATTTGCAGGTATTTCTTTGTCCTCTCCATTAGTAAGCAGAACACAGTGTATTTTAAGAGAATGCTGTCTATGGATAAAATATTAAAATAACTACTTTTCCCCCTTTATAAATGAAAAATTATTCATGCCTTTTTGATTGCATGCAACTACTAAGGACTTAGGCAATATTGCTGCTTTATTGTTGAAGATAAATTTTTCAGTTAGAATGCCTTCTTTATGATCACTTTTCTTCCTGGCCAGATTCCAAATTTGTTAGATTATGATCCCCTTTCCTGTTTATAATAATAATTGCCAGCCTCTAAGATCCTGGGTGTGGTGACGTAAATTACTATTCAACTACTCATCTGTTTCCCCTGTGAAGTATGATATTTACTATTTTCATTATGCAGGTAGAAATTTACTTTTAAGGCTATAATCATTTATTTCCTTTGATCCACTTCTTAATAGGCATTGATAGCCTTAGGGTATTTTTTTCTCATTCTTTTTCCCTAAAAATGTAGTGTGTCTATTTAGAACTACTACTCAATATCTCCCAGAATCTCAGTTCTACAGTTTCTCTCTTATTGGGCAAAAGATCAACTCTTTCTTCCCTGTATGATGATTTCAATCCAGCAATTAATTTCATACCATTGTTTTCTTTGCTTACATATGCCCACAGTGCTATAAAATTAAGAAATAAGAAAGAGAATTTCTTGCAAAACCGTTAAGTTAAAATAAGGAGTAACAATCTAGTCCTTACCCAGAAATCAGCAATGAAAGGGTCACACCTTTTCCTTGTCACAACCACAGAGACTGGAGAACTCTCCTCCCAGGTAATTGCATGTCTCCGATCAAGTCTTCCCTTTAAACTGATGCTTTGTAGATGACTACCAAACTCTTCCCTGGACATCACAAATCTAAATTAACCTGAAACGTAACACAAGTTTCAGGAGTTATATCATGATTGTGGAAGAGAATTCGAAAATATCTCTGTTTCAGGAAGCCTTATCTTAATTATTTTTCTTATCAATGTAAGCATAACATTTTCAAACAATGAGCAAGAAGCCTAAAACTTGAACATATACCATACAGCTGCTTCTATCCATCTATCTCCCTCCACAAAATTCTAGACACCCCCCACTCCGGGTCAGAGAGATTTCTCTAAGTAGGGTTTTGCTCTCCTGTAATGTCATTTACTAATTCTACCACAATAAATCTACCATAAAATGATCATAATTGCTCCGTTACAGTGAAATACTCTGTTACATACACTGGCTAAACTCACGGGTTAGAAAATGGAAATGGTGCAGTTCACTGTTTGGCTCCTTGGTGACATACAAAATGTGCAAATATCCATAACCCCCAAAGCAAAACAAAACAAACAAAAAAGAAAATAATTTAAGGTGCAGGTTTATTAACTTCTGCAGGGAAGGTCATGGTAATGCTGCTACAGTGAATGGAAGTAATACAGGCAATTATCCCATCCTATCAGGAGAAGGAAAAAACGTTAAGCAAGTTGTCTAACTGAATGGACTGGTTAGATGACTAAGTAATTATTATTGCTGTGTTTAGATAGACCCAAAGGTATAGTTAGGAATTCCTAACATTCCATTTAGACTGAGGAGACTGAATAATGCTTTTTCCCTTTCCAGCCGTTAATGCGTTGAAAGCCAAGTAAAATACTAAACTGAAAATTCTCTTTAATCCATGACCTTTACACTGTGTGATTCAAATGAAATGACCTCTTTACACACCTGGTCTATAATTTAAAATAAAGGCAATGAGATGCCCATTCTCTTCCATTTCTTTTAGCTGGATAGAGGTAAGCCAGGGAAGGAGACACAGTGGTGTACTCTAGAGAACCAAGAGGAATGACAGCTCATCAACCATTGTCTGTTGGAACTTCCCTGGTGGCTCAGTGGTAAAGAACCTGCCTGCCAATGCAGGAGACCCAGGTTCGATCCCTGGGTCAGTAAGATCCCCTGGAGGAGGGCATGGCAACCCACTCCAGTATTCTTGCCTGAGAAATCCAATGGACAGAGGAGTATGGCGGGCTACAGTCCATGGAGTTGCAAAAGTATAGGACACAACTTAGTGACTAAACAACAACAACAATTGTGTGTCCATGTGTGAGTTTTCTTATTTGATAGACAATTGAGATAATATTTAAATATTTTTATCTAAAATTGTTAAATATTTTCATTTTGGAAACAGTGAGGGAGTAAGTAACTTTTCTTCATGATTCCATTAGTGTCTTGTAATTCAAGGAAATTTGTGAAAACAATCATCCTATAATCTTCAGAAGTCTCAAGGTCATAAAAGACAAGGACAGTGTGAGAACTCTTTCAGATGGAAGGAAGCTAAAGAGACAGGTCAGTTTAATGCAGCGTGTCATCTGAGTAGGATCTTCTAGTTTCCCTGGGGATATTGGAACTGTTGGCAAAACTTGGATGGGTCTCTAAATTAGATGGTGATAATGTGTAATGTCAATTTCCTGATTTTGATGTATTTGCGTTATGTAGGAAAATGTCCTTCTTTGTAAGAAACACTGAAGTATTTTGGCAGGATGTGACATCATGTTGGCAACTTATCTCCAAATTATTCAGGGGGAAGAAAAGATTCTCTGTTGTAGTCTTGCAAATACACTTACATTTATTTCCAAGTTACAAATTATCGAGACAAAAAGAAGGTAAAATACAGTTATTTTATTGGAAAAAACAAAAAGATTTGCAAAAACAGTGGAAACTTGTATTTATCTGAAATTTTAATTTTAAAGAGGAAGGTGGGTTTTTTTGTATTTTTTTTCAATTATTTATTTATTTTTTTGCTTTACAATATTGTATTGGTTTTGCCATACATTGACGTGAATCTGCCATGGGTATACATGTGTTCCCCATCCAGAGGGATGGGATAGGGAGGGAGGTGGGAGGGGGGTTCTGGATGGGGAAGGTGGTTTGTTTCATTCCCAGGCAATGAACACAAAGTGATATATATTATTCCATAACTTTACTTTGACTTTGTATATTTTTAAGTCTGATGCACTAGGTCAGAGCTGTCTGATAAAGGAAAGGCATTTATTAGATATTTGTTCCATGTTGAATGATGATAAAAAGATTATTCTGTTAGAATTTATTTAACAGAAATCTTGATGTAATATCTGTGTAATACTTTTTCCTTGAAAACATCTTGTGTGAAAGCTTTAACATGCAAAGCTCAGATTAAACCTTGGGAGAGAGATACCAAAAAGAATATTAATATACTTAGAAGTATTGTGAGCATCAGAAGAATGCTATAGTCTGTCCTAGATAAAAGGAAAATTATGCTTAAAATAGGTGATTCAGATTATAGTAAGTAAGCAATTTTCTACAGCTTGGGGTAAACATGATAAAACCTTTCATGACAAATATTTGTATTCCTTTTCATCTACCATGAAATGCTAATTCACAGTCACTATTAGACAACAAAAATTATGTGATGAAGATGTTGTCTGGCCCATCAGAAATGTGTTACTCAATTCTCTAAAGCTATTAGTGCTTTGAGATAATACATTCCTTGAATCTTTTCCAGCTTCTCCTCCCATGTTTGTGTATTTACGTCACGTTTGTCACGTTTTGAATTGCTTTGAAGCTATTCAGATGTTTTAGTCGCTTATAAATTTGCTTTCCTGAACATTTGCGCCATTCATTGTGGCAGACATGAGTCTTCTGAAGATAATTTAAAACGTGGTGTTATTTACTGATTATTCTAATGGTCATTTGCACTCACGATTCTATGATAATTCTTTATGCACAGAACCCTTCTGTATTTTACTTATAAGGTTTCTTAAAAACATATATTTATTTTCAGAATGAAACACTTAGAGAAGAAAGAAAGGACACCCAAAGAGCAGATTCTTTGAGTGAGTTCAGAGACCCAATAGGAATCTGAAGACAACCTCTCTATGTTTGCCTCACTCCCCTCTGCAGCTGGCTTCCTCTGTCTCCTGTCCACATGGTGACTCCAAGGCTGCCAAAAGTTTCCGACATTGTAAGGATAGTCTTGGGGAAGAAACTTCATGGGTCTCTTAGTCTCAGTACTAAAGTCCTTGGGAATGAGCTGTGATTAGCCAAATCTAAGTCAGTTCATTGCAGCCAAAACACAAGAACATTTCAGGTGCTGGGAGTCACCTATGTGACCACATGGGTTTGCAGAAGGGTCAGTTCTCAGTAAGAGGACTGGAGGAGGGAAGTGGGCAAATAATCCAGCAGTTGATCATTATAATTATGATGGTAAACAACAATAATGATCATGGAAACACATCTGATTGATTAACATACCAATTTAATAACATTCCCAAAGCTCTATTTGTGTTAGAAATAGATTCCTATGGGGACATCTCCAGTTCCACTTTGCTTCAAAGCCAAAGTTAATTTCAGTGCTTATTTGATTATATATATGGTACCACCTCCAAAAATCTTCAAGAGATCAAATGTTGGATTTGGTGACCCAGAAATTCATACGATGAAGCAGAATCAATTTCGTTTTTCCATTCCTGTCCATCCCAACAGAAAACAATATCTCAACATCTGGATCCAACTTTTCTATGTGTATTTATATCATGTAGTGGGAGACTTAGAAAATAATAAATGTCGTACCTGGTCTGGGTTTGACAGGCAGGGTGAGAGATCTTAGTTTCTTATAATTCCAGCATATACCCTCCTAACAGTCTTTGTAATTCATTCCAGAGTTCAGCTACCCCCTTATGAAGGAAGCCTGGCATTATTTCTAAAAAAACCTTGCACAAGGATGACTTGCTCAATTACAGGTGATGTTTTTGAAGTGCATACTGTGTTTGCCACAAGAAAATACCTTTGGAGTGTTTATAGGAACTGCTCTCCTCCACTGTGTTAGAAAACATGTTCAGAGCAGAGCAGGTCTCATGAGATAGCACCTAAGCAGGTGTAGCACGGGTACTAATAGTTCTATGATGGTTCTGTCATTGCTGTTTATATTTATATCGGGGTATAATTGCTTTACAATATTGTGTCAGTTTCTGCTGTACAATGAAGTGAATAAGCTATATGTATACATATATGTCCCCTCCCTCTTGGACCTCCCTTCCCACCCACTCCCACCCATCTAGGTCATCACAGAGAGCTGAGCTGAGCTCCCTGTTCTATACAGCAGCTTCCCAGCTATCTCTCTTCACCTGGTAGTGTATATATGTCGGTCCTAATCTCCCATGCCTTTTCTGGGTGTGCACGCCATCACAAATGGATACCGCTTTTGGCATCCATGCTTCAATGTGCTCTCCTCCTCGGCTCTGAGATCCTACTAAATCTGCTGCCAATTTCCTTTGCCTTTTTTTTATATACTCAGTGAAGTGGGGAGGTAAGGTGATAACAAGAAAACAAAATAAATCAGAAAAAAGAATGTCTCTAAAACAATGCTACTGATTTTTGCTAAAACTTTCTGAAACTAAGGGGACTCTGGTCAAATTCTAAATTCTGTGATTACACTATTGTAGGCTCTATATTCCACTTTTATGTGGCCCTCATTTTATTTCATATATATATATGTGTATATGTATAGACCTCAAATGGGAACAATTATCTATTTATATTTGACTGAATCCAGTCTTAGCTTTGACACTCAGACTCTGTAGTTGTGTCACATGGGCTTAGTTGCCCAGAGACATATGGGATCTTAGTTCCCAGACCAGGGATGGAGCCTGTGTTCCCTACACTGGAAGGTGGATTCTTTACCATTGGACCATCAGGGAAGTCCTGGGAACAATTTAAAATGAGGTTGTCAACAGTCAAATTAATCAGTGTCATGAGTGCATTAAGACTTCCAAGACATTTCCAAACAGCTGAATAGACTCCAGATCTATGGTAAGATTAAATGAGAAGTGTGTGGGGATATGTGGATTGGAGAGCTGGTGTTGACAAGCTCCAGGAACCTCTTGCTGTCCACAGAGGCTGGAGGAGGTGGGGAATGGTGCTGCTGACCTCCAAGCCTCAGGATGTGAGGGCAGCTTGAGTGTAGGAAGGGGCTCAGGGCTCAGCCTCTAGACTCAGACAGCCTGCCCTGACCCCAGTGCTGAAAGAATCCACCTGGACACTGGGCAAGCTGCATGGCCTCCCCACCTCTAAAGTGGACACAATAGTAGCCCTGACCTCCCTGAGTCATTTCAAAGATAGAGGGAAGTAGTGCTTCGGTCTCACAGTGTCAGACATGTAATGCACATGAAATAAATGTTCACCATCATAATTATTCTGAAAGTCTCGTTCTCCTCTCCTCGGCTGGCTGGGTCAGAGTTCCTCAGAGACAGGCCAGAAGCAGAGCACCTTCAGGCTAACACACCAGGCAAAATAGGGTGCTTGTTCCTGTGAAACCACCTTCCCCTGACAGAGCAGCCCGAAGAACATCAGGAGTCACTTCCCCAGATGAATTAAGGGAGTTTCCCATATTCTCCACCCCCAGAGCCACTGTTGACTTGATGGTGGTGGTGGTGGTTTAGCTGCTATGTCATGTCTGACTCTTGCAACCCCGTGGACTGTAGTCCACCAAGCTCCTCTGTCCATGGGGATTCACCAGGCGAAAATACTGGAGTAGGTTGCCATGCCCTCCTCTTCCCAACCCAGAGATAGAACCCAGGTCTCCCACACTACCGACGGATTCTTCACCATCTGAGCCACCAGGGAAGCCATTGTGGAAGGTAGATCGTGCTAAAATAATTAAAGGTCAGAAGCCTGAAGTTCTTGGTCCTTAGACTTGAAAAAGCATCTGCTTCTCCTCCCTTTGCCCTTCCACAGCCTTTCTGAGCTTACCTTAACCGAAAGGACTGGGGTCTTGGGTGGAAGATGACCTGTCCCTCAACGCAGGGTAACCCCAGAATGTGTCAGACGCGTCCAGCTTTGTCAAGTGCAGAATAAATTGGTTTTCTCAGTAAGGCCTGATGTGGAGGCCCAGGGGGAGGAGGGAGCTAAGGAAGGGGTATGAACTTGCCTCTTGTTCGGTGATGTGCAGCCTTGGCTTGGAAGGCAGACATCCCAGGACTGTGCAGTAAATTCAAGCTCTGTAGGTGCCCAGGGCTCCAGACCATCTTGAATTCCTACATTTGAAATGCGTGCTGCATGTCTCAAAGGTGAAGTGATCCATTTATCTCTTGATCCAGATATTTCTGTCCCCTGAAGCCCTGCCACCTGCAGAGAGAAAAACGGCTCGCCAAACCCTTCTCGAAGCCCCAGGCATGCTATTTTAGGCACATTTCTGAAGACTTACAATTGAATGTGACCCATCTGTGTGAAGCAGGGCCGCAGCGCATAGCTGAAGAAGTCTGAGCTCTTTTGAAATACAGTGAATGTACACAATATGTACACAGGCGGGTGTCTCCTGGTTAAAATAAGCAAATTCTTATTAGTCAGCATCTGTTTCCTGTTTTTTCTTTTCTTTTTTTTCCAAGAGCCTGTTTACCAGATTTTCCATTCAGAGACTTCCCCATGGAGTATAATTCACTTCGTTTTTGCTCATTCATAGGAATATATATATATATATATATGCATATATATATACATACACACACACACACATATATATATATATACACACATATCTCCCAGCTGCAACTATTTTAGGCACATTTCTGAAGACTTATAATTGAATGAGACCCATCTGTGTGAAGCAGGGCTGCAATGCATAGCTGAGGCAGTCTGAGCTCTTTTGAAATACAGAGAATGTACACAATATGTATTTGTTGGCATGAGTACCCGATTCACTGGTGAAGAAGTCTGTCAATAATGTCTTCTCTACATCTATTCAAACATGAAGAGGATTGGTTTTTTAATATGCAAATGTCTGGAAAAGACTATTTAGTTGTACTTTTTCTCCCTCCAGAAGTTGCCAGTGCAAGGAAAATAATCTAGACAAAGTAAACTCATCACTTTCATAAGGCCCGGAATCAAATGGCTATTGCCAAGCGTTCCCATGGCAACTGCCTTCCTAAGCAAACTTCTCGGCAAAATATACAGCTGTTACTTTATCTCGTTGCTAAGTTCCCTTGACAAAACCACACCATAATAACCACTCACATATATGTGGCTAAAGGGGGCAGTGCTCCCACGGGACCCACATAGCTTATCTTCTAAATGATAACTTAGGAATCCGACCTGCCATGGTTAGCACCATATGGGATTTTTTTTTACTTGTCTGTCTTGAAACTCTGCCATATTAGGAAAAATCCACACAAATCTTTAGTATATATTACTGTTAGTTGTGTGAATACAAATTTTTATTTTTTTTCATTATCTAACATGAAAAAGTATGTTACATTTCCAAATCCTCATTACATGAGACGATAAAATGATGTGTTCCAACATTTTATATCTGCACAGTGAATACGTTTTCTGTCACCGTTTATTCTCATTTTTTAAGTGTAAGCCTGACTGGATGGGTCTTCGGGCACCAATTATTCTGCCTGTCTCTAGAGACAGGAACCAGTAAGAAAATTGAACTCATTTTATCAAACTGCCAAGAAAGGGGACAGACTACCTTTTACATGTCCAACCATAACATATTTTAGCACCAGTGCCAGCTGTAAATAAGCCAAAAGAATAATAGGCAAAAGCCCTAAAGGAAAATCATGTTGCCAATTGAAAATGTGCAGGCAGTGAGGGTCCCTGCCCTCACCAGTGAGGGGGCTCAGGATGGTGGTCACACGTCAGGTAGAAGGAGAAGGTCAGTGAAGGATGTCCTCATGACAGTAGAGCTCCAGGCAGTGACACCGTCAGCCTGCTACATTTCTCCATTCATTTTAAAAAAACACAAAAAACTTTCCTTTTCCAGCCTAATTTCACTGTGTTTGCCAAGAAAACTGGCTATCAGTGATCCTGAAGATTATATTATTAGCTTTCAGAAAGATTCAGTTTTGGCAGTGTTAGAACATCGTATTTCATTTGCAAATGAGAGTCAAAAAAAAATAGTTTATCCCTGACAGTTTTTTCATAGATGTAAAGTACAAGGAAGATCCTGGTTGTAACTTCTTATCCAGGTCAAAGTTGGGCATCGAAGCCACTGCTTGCATTCTGGAAGCGGACGGAGTGGCATTTCCAACTCTGGTCTCTCTCTGGATCCACAAGGCACCTCTATGCATAAATTAAAAGGGATCCTATTAACTTCACCTTTCTGGAAAAACACACAGAGATTAGCTTTGTCATCATCTCACATGGACTAGGGTGACATCACGGTTTATATGGAAGACAAACTGACCTTTACAATCACATTTGTATCAGTGTTTTTTCAGATTCTTGGTATTTATTCATTTTTTAGGAAAATATATAACTTTCTCTTTTTAGTTTTTATTTTATATTGGAGTATAGTTGATTAACAGTGTTTCATTAGTTTCAGGTGTACGGCAAAGTAATTCAATTATTCAGAATTCTTTTTCAAATTACCTTCCCATTTAGCTTATTACAGAGTATTGAGCAGAGTTCTCTGCACTGTACACTAGGTCCTTGTTGGTTATCCATTTAAAATACAGCAAGTGTGTACATGTCAATATAACATTTATATAATTTATGTAACATTTATACAAAGATAACACATTATATAAACACTATAGTAATTTCATGCACTTCAGTGACATGGGAGCCTTGACAGAAGGAAGCCCTCATCTTGATGAGGGTCAGGACCCTAGTAGGAAGTGGAGAAAACACCAAATAAAGGTCAGAACGGAAAAGACTTTTAGGGTAGAATCAATTTTATTAATAAAGATCTTTCCACATGTCCAGAGCAAACACTTAATGAATTCCCAGGGAAAAATTAAACCCACATACAGTGAAATTAGTAGTTTCCTAAGAAGACCAAAAATATAAATCTGTACAGCCAGGCCAGCTTTGCTGCTGGAGAGATGTCTGACCAGTGGGCAGAGCCTCAGACATGCCTGTAGGACTGGACAGGCCAAGCCTGCTGCCCACCTGCCTTGAGGTAGCCACAGTTCATAGTAATAATACCATGTGTACATATAACATATCCCCCATATGATAAATACACATTGTAAATACGTGATACATATACGTATTCTGAATATGTATGTAGGCTTACACACAATTCATGCACTAACTTGCATATCAGTTCAGTTCAGTTGAGTCACTCAGTCGTGTCCGACTCTTTGCGACCCCATGAATTGCAGCATGACAGGCCTCTCTGTCTATCACCAACTCCCGGAGTCTACCCAAACCCATGTCCATTGAGTCGGTGATGCCATCCAACCATCTCATCCTCTGTGGTTCCCTTCTCCTCCTGCCCCCAATCCTACCCAGCATTAGGGTCTTTTCCAATGAGTCAACCTTTCGCATGAGGTGGCCAAAGTATTGGAGTTTCAGCTTCAACATCAGACCTTCCAATGAACACCCAGGATTGATCTCCTTTAGGATGGATTGATTGGATCTCCTTGCAGTCCAAGGGACTCTCAAGAGTCTTCTCCAACACCACTGTTCAAAAGCATCAATTCTTCGGCGCTCAGCTTTCTTCACCGTCCAACTCTCACATCCATACATGACTACTGGAAAAACCATAGCCTTGACTAGACAGACCTTTGTTGACAAAGTAATGTCTCTGCTTTTCAATATGCTATCTAGGTTGGCCATAACCTTCCTTCCAAGGAGTAAGCGTCTTTTAATTTCATGGCTGCAGTCACCATCAGCAGTGATTCTGGAGCCCAAAAAATAAAGTCTGACACTGTTTCCACTGTTTCCCCATCTATTTCCCATGAAGTGATGGGACCAGATGCCATGATCTTAGTTTTCTGAATGTTGAGCTTTAAGCCAACTTTTTCACTCTCCTCTTTCACTTTCATCAAGAGGCTCTTTAGTTCTTCTTCACTTTCTGCCATAAGGGTGGTGTCATCCGCATATCTGAGGTTATTGATATTTCTGCCAGCAATCTTGATTCCAGCTTGTGTTTCTTCCAGCCCAGCGTTTCTCATCATGTACTCTGCATAGAAGTTAAATAAGCAGGGTGACAATATACAGCCTTGATGTACTCCTTTTCCTGTTTGGAACCAGTCTGTTGTTCCATGTCCAGTTCTAACTGTTGCTTCCTGACCTGCATACAGGTTTCTCAAGAGACAGGTCAGATGGTCTGGTATTCCCATCTCTTTCAGAATTTTCCACAGTTTATTGTGATCCACACAGTCAAAGGCTTTGGCATAGTCAATAAAGCAGAAGTAGATGTTTTTCTGGAACTCTCTTGCTTTTTCGATGATCCAGAGGATATTGGCAATTTGATCTCTGGCTCCTCTGCCTTTTCTAAAACCAGCTTGAACATCTGGAAATTCATGGTTCACGTATTGCTGAAGCCTGGCTTGGAGAATTTTGAGCATTACTTTACTAGAGTGTGAGATGAGTGCAATTGTGCGGTAGTTTGAGCATTCTTTGGCATTGCCTTTCTTTGGGATTGGAACGAAACTGACCTTTTCCAGTCCTGTGGCCACTGCTGAGTTTTCCAAATTTGCTGGCATATCGAATGCAGCACTTTCACAGCATCACCTTTGAGGATTTGAAATAGCTCAACTGGAATTCCATCACCTCCACTAGCTTTGTTCGTAGTGATGCTTTCTAAGGCCCACTTGACTTCACATTCCAGGATGTCTGACTCTAGGTGAGTGATCACACCATTGTGATTATCTGGGTCATGAAGATCTTTTTTGTACAGTTCTTCTGTGTATTCTTGCCACCTCTTCTTAATATCTTCTGCTTCTGTTAGGTCCATACCATTTCTGTCCTTTATCGAGCCTATCTTTGCATGAAATGTTCCTTTGGTGTCTCTAATTTTCTTGAAGAGATCTCTAGTCTTTCCCAATCTGTTGTTTTCCTCTATTTCTTTGCACTGATCGCTGAGGAAGGTTTTCTTATCTCTCCTTGCTATTCTTTGGAACTCTGCATTCAGCTGAGAATATCTTTCCTTTTCTCCTTTGCTTTTCACTTCTCTTCCCAGCTATCTGTAAGGCCTCCTCAGACAGCCATTTTGCTTTTTTGCATTTCTTTTCCATGGGGATTTTCTTGATCCCTGTCTCCTGTACAATGTCACGAACCTCTGTCCATAGTTCATCAGGCACTCTGTCTATCAGGTCTAGTCCCTTAAATCTATTTGTCACTTCCACTGTATAATCATAAGGGATTTGATCTAGGTCATACCTGAATGGTCTAGTGGTTTTCCCTACTTTCTTCAATTTAAGTCTGAATTTGGCAATAAGCACTTCATGATCCGAGCCACAGTCGGCTCCTGGTCTTGTTTTTGCTGACTGTATAGAGCTTCTCCATCTTTGGCTGCAAAGAATATAATCAATCTGATTTCGGTGTTGACCATCTGGTGATGTCCACGTGTAGAGTCTTCTCTTGTGTTGTTGGAATAGGGTGTTTGCTATTACCAGTGCGTTCTCTTGGCAAAACTCTATTAGCCTTTGCCCTGCTTCATTCTGTACTCCAAGGCCAAACTTGCCTGTTACGCCAGGTGTTTCTTGACTTCCTACTTTTACATTCCAGTCCCCTATAATCAAAAGGACATCTTTATTGGGTGTTAGTTCTAGAAGGTCTTGTATATAACGTGATTTATTTATGCCTTATGGTCTTTCTTGCTGGCTCAGATTGTAAAGAATCTGCCTGCAATGCAGGAGACCTGGGATTGATCTCTGCGTTGGGAAGATCCCCTAGAGGTGGGCATGGCAACCCACTCCAGTATTCTTGCCTGGAGAATCCCCATGGACAGTGGAGCTTGGCTGGCTACAGCCCATAGGATCGCAAAGAATCAGACACGACTGACTGACTAAGCACATCTATGCCTTATACTGGTGGCTCAAATGGTAAAGAATCCGCCTGCAATGCAGGAGGCCCAGGGTTCGATCCTGGGGTTGGGAAGATCCCCTGGAGAAGGAAACGGCAGCCCGCTCCAGTATCGTGGCCTAGGGAACTTCACGGACAGAGGATCCTGGTGGGATGCAGTCCATGGGGTCGCAAAGACTTGGACACGACTGAGTGACTAACACTTTCACTATTCATATACAGCTAGAAACCTAGCAGATTTGTTTTGTTTTTCCACTCACCAGAGGAAACAGCTTTTATTGATAAGTTGTCTCCAGAACCAAAGGACTGTCTGCCTACTTTCAGTCACTCTCCAGCCCTCTGGGACTTGATGATTTTCCACTGGGGAAGGGATTTCAACTGCCCCTTGCTTTTCCAAAGCAGTCTTCCCTTCCCTATGTAGCCTAGCTTAGCAGCTCAGTAGCAGCATTGTTGTTTTCCAGCACTGTCTGCTGCAGTTCTTTAGGAACAATCATGGGTGAAGGGGTGTGTGAGGATACATATATATATATATATACACATACATATATATATATACATACACACCTTCTATATGTTTATATGTAATTCTCATGACTTGATCAGTTACAGAAGTCTTTGTTCTGCTGCAATAACAAGTAATCCCCAACGCGTTAGTGGATTAAAACGGTGAGGGCTATTTTTTTTTCTTTCTCACTCAAAGTCCAGAAGACCGAAATTTGTTTATGACAAAATCTGAGCCTCACCTCTGACTCATTTACTTTTCTCTATCCTCTACGTGAAAATTGATGTCCAAGTCTGCTTGAGTCTAAACCCTTTGCTTTCCTCAACTCTAGTGACTTTTTTCTCTCCCTCCACCACTGCCATGTCATATGCCAACCTGATTTCTGTACCACCTCCCTGATAGTAATGCCCCCTCCCATCTTCCCACAGCTCTTCCTGAAATTCACTGCCACAGCACAGTCGACTCCCAAAGTCCTCATAGTAAATTGAATATTTGGGTCTGGATTCGTGGAATGAACACAGATGAGAATAAAGATCACCAGTTTTAATAATTGTATAATACTTAACACAGCATCTTATAAATAGGTCATCATTAAATGCTTTGACTGCTAATAACACCAATAAAAGCTTGTGGTTCTCTTAGTCAGTTTTAAGCACTGATGTTTTATTGATTCGGAAAAACTTCATGTAAAACCTCCATTCAGTGCCATAGTCCTCAAGAGGTTGACATTTACAACCTCAGAATTAGACCCCTGAGAGAAATATTCCAAGAACTAATAATCGAGATGTTACACAGTCAGCCAACTGTGATCTTTTTCAGACAGTAGAACCATGAACTGTGTTTTCTATTTCAGAACATAAAGATTTTTTTCACTGTTGTATAGGAAATACTTCTGTTCATGACATAGCATGTTGTGAGGAAATTTATGTTTGAAAAATACCTCACATTCTTTGTATTTTAAAGCACATCTAAACTCTCATTTAAGGCATTGGAAATGCACAGTGTAATAAAAATATAATAATTTCAGACTCAGCTTACTGTTCCTTTTTTCCTGAGGGAAATTTAAAGAATGTAAAAAGGATCGTGGACAACCATATGTGCTCTTCTACTATTAATCAGGTTAGTTAAAGATCAAATTAACGAGAATTTTTAGTGTTATGTATGATTTGAACACTTTTTTAACATGATGAGTGCAGGAAATCATTCAGATGCAGCTGGTTATGGTTACAGAGAAGAAGGTTTCTCAAGGCAGCATAGAAAATGAGATGGATAGTTGAAATAAATTGAGGAATTTATTGACGGTCTAGTTGCTAAAAATAATGTATTGATAAATGTAATGATATTTTTACAGGAAAATATGTTTTCTATATTTATCTTCCATCTTCCTATCTATCTATCATCTATCTATTGAGACTTGCATACAGAAAAACCAAACCCTTGGAAACCCTCCTCATAGGTACACAGCCAGTCATTCAAGCATTTCTTTTCCTCCCTGTTTCCCAAGTCACACTCTTCACTTTTTATTTTTTTTAAACCTTTTATTTTTGCATTGGTGTATTGCCTATTAATAAACACTGTTGTGATGGTGAACAGTGAAGAGATTCAACTATACATATACATGTATCCATTCTCCCCCAAACTCCTCTGCCATCCAGGCTGCCACATAGCACTGAGCAGAGTTACCTGTGCTGTATAGTATGTTCTTGTTGATTATCCATTTTAAATATAGCAGTGTGTACATGTCCATCCCTAACTCCCTAACTATCCCTCTGCCCCATCCCTTCCCACCCTCCAGCAACCATAAACTCGGTTCTCTAAGTCTCTGAATCTGTTTCGGTTTTGTAAGTAAGCTCATTTCTATCACTTTTGTTTAACTTCCACATCTTCACTCTTTAGAAATAGGAAAATGGATACCTTGATCATCAGCAGTTACCCCCACCCCCCACCCCACCTCCCCCACCGCTATTGTGTGAAGCTAGTCTGCCTTCTCCTCTCCATCCTGTCATATATAATAAGCTTATATTCAACTTTGTGCTTTGAGGATAGGGAATACCTTGAATGTATGTTAAAATGACTTCCAGACAGATGTTTAAATGTGATTTAGCCTTCATTATATTTGTTCCTACTGTTTTTCTTTTATTTCTTTGAACTTAATTCTCATGGCATATATTTGAAATAGATGGCCAGTTTATTCAGGTTTGGCAATGAGGGTGCATAGAGTATTATAGTCATGTGCTAAGTTGCCTTAGTCGTGTCTGACTCTTTGCGGCCCTATGGACTTTATCCCACCAGGCTCCTCTCTCCATGGGATTCTCCAGGCAAGAATACTAGAGTGGGTTATCATGCCCTCCTCCAGGGGATCTATCCAAGACAGGAATCGAATCCAGGTCTCTTTTAAAGTCTCCTGCATTGGCAGGCATGTTCTTTACCTCCAGCACCACCTGGGAAGCCCAAGTTTAAAAAAACAGCAATAAATTTTTATCAGCAAGTGCTCCTCCATGAGCAAGTAGAAAAGAGGCAAAAGGTCCAGAGGAATCCTTGTCATGATAAGTAGTCAAACAGATAAAATAAATATCTTGGATGAAATAAACACTTTCAGAACATTAAAACAAGCGCCAAAAGGACGATTGCAAAAGCAGACAGAAATGCAGTGCCTGAGCGTCAGTCACCCTACAGCCCAGCATCCCTCACCCTCCACACCAAATACCTGCCAGCCATATAGTAATGCATATACATGGCATCTGGCAACATGGTCTGATTTGCAAAGCAGAAATAGAGTTACAGATGTAGAGAACAAACTATGGACATCAAGGCGGGGAGCGGGTGCGGAAGGGGGCAGTGTGATTAATTGGGAGATTAGGATTGACATACCTACACTGTTGATACTATGTTTAAAATAGTTAACTACTGAAAACCTCCACGAGTTGGTGATGGACAGGGAGGCCTGGCGTGCTACAGCCCATGGGATTGCAAAGAGTCGGACACGACTGAGTGACTGAACTGAACTGAATTGAGAACCTACTGCATAGCACAGGAAACTCCGTTCAATGTTCTGTGGTGACCTAGATGGAAAGGAAACCTGAAAAAGGGTGGACATATGTATACATACTGTAACTGATTCACTTTGCCACACAGCAGAAACTAACACAACATTGTAAAACAACTATACGCCAATAAAAATTAATTTAAAAAACAAACAAACAAAAACCCTGCAAAAAGCCTTCCCACCCATTTCCTCCCTGAAATTCTTCATCCCCGCCCAGTTCAAAACCTCACTCTTCCTCCCTGCCTCCTGTCTTGATACCATTCTATCAACCTTCTAACTAACCAATGTCTTTTTAATTAGAAGGTTGATAGAATGGTTACTTAATTACTTAATTTTTAATTGTGGTCTATGTTTTAAGCCACTGGTTTCACCTCAAATTTATGTTGTCAACTGAGAAATATTTTGTTGTGAGGGTTTCACTGCTATTCATGATTGTAATTTAGTACAAAGAAAGAAGTTATTTTTCTTTGAAAGACTACATCTGAACAAAATCTACATGAGTCTCTGTTTCAGTATAACAAGCCGAAATTGAATTTTTTTTGTCTTCTTTTTCATTCCTTCTGTTGTTCCTTTGACTGCACATTAGTGGGGAGTATGTTTAAACAATCCAAAGCAAATAAATTAGTTGTTTGGATTAATTTAGAAAAGAAATGAAAGACTACACGAAAGATGAAAAAGAAGGAGATCAAAGCTGTAGATGTCCAAGAATACATAAACAAGAGAAAACAAAGAAAATTGGTGAAATAATCAGCAGGATTATACAAGAAATAGAGAAAAGACTAAAATAACTAGAAAAAAACACCAAAGATATTTGATATGAAGAAAATACTGAAATAAAAGCAAATTGCATGTGATGGCAAAACTTAGAAAATTGAAAACATTGTTAATGCAATAGCGACAAAATCCTGTTCTCTTTCACAGGATAATACATAAAATATTTAGGAACCATTTTCTTAGTGTAACAATAGAGAGTGGGAAATAGAACAAAATTTTGTTTTGACTTATTTTTAGTGAACGCTTGAATGATATGTGACAAATTTTCTTCTCTTAAATGCTTTTAAGAATATCTAGCTTTCATGGTCAGGTCTTAACTTGTTTTCTAGAATGTCTAGTGTTCATGACAAGGGACAAATGACAATTTATTCAAAACTTTGTTGATGTTAAGTATTTTGTAATTTATATTTTCCTAAAATATCTGAGTGTTTCTTCATGTTCCCATATATAAGTTGTGTATGATTCAAATCAACACCCATGATCATGTACATTCTTGACAGTGTTATTAACTGATAAATCTTTAGAAACAAGAAGAAAATGGAGCACAAATTGAGTGTTCAATTCGTATATCTTTATTGAACAAATTTTATTTTATGGTCATAATCATTTAATCTTTGACCGTAACAGTAAAGTCAGCTCCCAGGGTGAAAAAAGCAATGAAACCACGCTTCTTTTTACTTCTTTACTATAAATAAATAAGATCGTTAGATAATTTTATTCCTGTAGTGATGAAACAAAAATGCCACTCTAAGCATGCCCAGGAGAATTTCCTGTCATCAGGCACATCAGTGACAAGACATTGTACTTTCAAGCAGTTAGTTAGTGCCAATGGCTTCAGAAGGACAATCTGTTCTCTGTAAGGATACGTTGAACTGGATGATGATTTTGCTGTTGCCTGGGTGCACCTACCTGCCACATGTGTCTTCAAGTGATTCTTCTTCTGCAAGAGAGGTAGTCTGTGCTTATTTACTGCATTTTTGTTCAGTCTAACTTAGATATGTTTACTTTCTTGCTTTGCATGCACATAACAGATATACACTCAAATTAGCTCAGGCGCAATGTGTGTTTAATGTAAGAATGCCTGAAGATCAAGAAATGTGATCTGATTCAGGCATCTCTCAACAGAGACAAATCCAACTCCTTAGCCATATTACCAATGTCAGTCCTGAAAAACCCAGCTAATGAATTGTGTGGTCTAGTCCATCTTTCTACCCATGGTCATAGCGTTCAGGTTGGTCTGCCTACTGGATGCCCACTTCTAGTGTGATCCACTGAACCGAGGATAAATTCATTCCTGGTATATAAACTGTGTCTGGAACACAAGAACAAGCTGGCCTTAGAGAAGAAGATGAGAACAATTTACTGTCCTGCATATTGAATACCAGAGGTGGCATGGCTAGTCATTGCTGAGTACTTGTTTAAGACATATACCCCCTTTCTTCACTAGTCTATTGAAGAAATATTTGTTGAGCTCTGCTCTCAGCAGGCATTGAATTAAAAGCAGACAAGTCACCTACTTCCCTCACTCCTACAGTGTTGAGTAGAGACAGACAGTAATCAACTAAAATATGATCAAGATGATTGCAGATGATGATAAGATATATAACGAAACAAGCAACCATATTAAGAAGCAAGGTCAGCAAGCTTTTTCTTCAAAGGGCCAGGAAGAAATGATTCTAGGCAGTGCAAGACATGTTTTCACTGTGCCAGCTGCTCCAATTGGTCACTGTAGGGTGAAAACAGCCGCAGGCAATCTTAAAAAATAAATGTAGCTGCATTCCAATAAAATTTTATTTAGGAAAACAGGCAGTAAGCACTATTTAGCCTGAGGGCCCCAATGTGCTGACCCTATGTTATAGACAATGATGGAGTGATGGTAGCTATAGGTAGTATTCAAAAAAGTGAGCTCTCTGAAGAAGTAACATTTGAGCTGATTTGCAGAAGATGAGAAGGGGCCAGTTATAGGTAGAACTGCAGAAACCGATCACTAGGAGGACTAATACAGAATGAGGCCTTGGAGGGAGGAACTTGGAACATTTAATGGAGAGAGAAGAACCTGGGATGACTCGAGCTTAGTGAGAAACTGAGAAAACATTATAATTAAGTTTTGAGAGGTAGACAGAGGTCAGCTTGTGTAGCTCATCAAATTGAAGACAAACCTGAATAACCTGGGAGGATCAGAACCAGGTCAGCCAGAACTAATGGGCAGCCTTCCTGGAGCATTGGTATGGATTGGTCAACTCTCTCCCCATTCCTGTTCCTCCACAGGGCTCTAATTCCTTGGGAAAGAACCAAATTTTCATTTATATACACAATGAGTCACAGTCTAGAAGACTGCACAGAATGGAGGAAAGGATATTACAGTGGGCTTCCAGGACACAAATACATGCCCAGTGCTGCTCTTTAGAGAGTGTGCAGAACGGTAGAGAAAACTTCCACATTCGTTAAGCTTATGTACTATTTTTTAACCTTTATTGATGAGTCGATGTAGCCAGACTGAGGTTGCACTGAACCATTCTTTGTTATTAAATGATGGTCTTTCTTCCTGAGAATATTCTTTCCTCTGAAATAGACTTTGCTTGAAATTTAAGCCATTTCAGCCATCTTTTCATCAGTAATAACTCGATCATGAATAATTTCTGTATTCCTGTAAATATTCTTGAACTGTGCCCTGAGATGTATTTTTATTATTGGTCACAGTTCAATCTTTGGAATCTCACTTTTGATCTTTTTTAGGTGGGACTGGGCTTCCCAGGTAGCTCAGCTTGTAAAGAATCCACCTGCAATGCAGGAGACCTTGGTTCAATCCCTGAGTTGGGAAGATCCCCTGGAGGAGGGCATGGCAACCCACTCCAATATTCTTGCCTGGAGAAGTCCATGGACAGAGGAGCCTGGCAGGCTACAGTCCATGGGATCACAAAGAGTTGGCCACAACTGAGCAACTATGCACAACATAGCAAAGCACAGCACAGGTGGGACCAGTGTAACTCATTTCTAAATCTAATTTCCCCACTACTTGAGGGAAAACCCTGCTAGTTATCTCCCCAATGCTCTGTGAATGATAAGATTTTCCACCCTGGGTTTGGGGAACAGGAAATATTTCTGGTTGAGTGTGGTTTCCAAGATTGCATTTTCTGAACCTTGCAGGTGGCTCTTTGCCCAGCCACGCATCCTTTCCTCACAGGCACACACTGGTGATCTGTACTCAGTGGAAATTCGGGATGCACCCTCTGCAAAGCACCAGAGCTGTCTGTCTGTCCACCTGTCCCTTGGCACTCAGTCCTGTGTACTTCATCTGCCTTGGCCTCTCCAGATTTCAATTCTTAACTCCAGTTGTAGGTCACATTCCCCCCACCTTCTCATCTCTGAGCTTCGGTTTGGGTCTGGAAACTGTCTCCAGACAGCGCGGCCATCTGGGCATCGGCCTCATCTGCTTCTTTTCTTCAAGTATCACTCCACCATAATGCCTGCAGCCCAGTCATTAAAAACTGTTGTTTCTCATGTTTTATCTATTTTAAAAACTATTTCAAGAGGGAGGGTCTTTCTAATCCCTGTTACCCCATATTGGCTGGAAGTGAAAGTCCTCAGTTGCTACAATTTTTTTCTCTGTTTTTCCATATACACCCCCAGGCACCTTCATCTGTACACACCAGCTCCTAAGTGATCACACCGTGGCTTTCAATGAATCCTGTAATCTGAAAAGTTTGAGCAGTTTCCTAGAACTCTCCAAAGGTGCTCTGAGACCAGCATGTAGATTCTAAGAGGGAATGAATGAATAAAAATGTTATTTGTGTGTTTGAAAAAAAATCACTTCTAGGTTAAGTGAGCTTTTCATTTGAATAAAGAATTGAGGATCTTAAAAATGCAGATGTTAGTAATTATTCCTATAATTCATGCTTGAATAATTTATTTAATATTTCTTCGGGGTCTTTCATATCAGTTTGTATAGATGACAATTTTGTCTTATAATAGGAACTCCCTGGGCCACTGTTTGAATATGGATGGTGTGTTTATTGCATGCTTTATCATAAGATAATCCAAACGGAGAGTGCAAGGGAATGGAAAGATACACGTTTTGTTAGAGGCAACTTAGTACCTCAAAACTTATTCCTCTCGGTCCCCTCTGACTTCTAGCCTGGGGTGCATGAATGCCTGCTCCATAGAAGAATAAAGGTCACGTCTCAAGGTCTATCTAAAAACAAAAGAAGTATTTGAAATCGTCAAATGAAGTTTAGAGTGTTAGAATTAGAAGGTATATCAGATAATCTAGCTGGATCATTGATTATGATATATTTTGCCTAGTAAACTTCTAAACCACATATTTTAATAATTATGTATCTGCCCTGGGAAGAAATTGTTCAGTGTATCATCAAACGTAGCATTCTGTCATGCATCTATATAAATCATTGAATAGCTCCAGGAATGGAATTTTTAATAAATTATGTTCAAGGATACATGCATGTCAGTATCCTGATAGGAAATAAAAGTGTTCAAGACAAATTAAAAAATTTAAACTTTGTGCTTTTGCTTTGTAGGCAATACCCTTGATACTGACAAAGAGCTGTATTTTTAATGATTTTATTGGTGTTGAACACATTTGATAATTTCATCCTTTATACATATATGTGTGTATCTTCCTACATATTGATATATAATATATACTTATTTTTAGCCTTCTTTAGTATCTGCCTTAGCCAGTCATTCTCTCCCTGTCCTTCTCCTGTCCTCTTCCCCCTCTCCATCCCTCTGCCTTTTTCTCTTTCTTCATCTATCTGTTTCTCGGTCTCTGTCAATAGAATATCAACATTTTACTTTTCTGCTCAGTTGACAAAGTCAAGTAAAGAAGATAGCCTTTGGCCTGAGCATTTAGCAACATTTTAAAATTTTATGTATTCACTCATTATATTTTATTTTTGGCTGTGCTGGGTCTTTCTTGCTGTGCTTAGGCTTTCACTAGTTATGTCAAGTGGGAGCTACTCTCTAGGTGTGCTGTGCAGGCTTCTCATTGCAATGACTTCTCTTGTTGCAGAGCAAGCACAGGCTCTATGTTCATGGGCTTCAGTAGTTCTGGGGTACATGTTTAGTTGCCCTGTGGCATGTGGGATCTTCCCAGACCAGAGATCGAACATGTGTCCCCTGCATGGGCAGGCAAATTCCACTGGACCATGAGAGAAGTCCTAAGTAACCTTTTACAAATAATTTTTAAAACCCTCCCTTCAAAGATTTACTGAAGTATCACTTAAATACATTGCATTATTTATCAAGGGTAGTTTTGGCTCCACTCCCCCTGCTGCTTCAAAAATAGTAAATGAATCTTGCTCTTACCAACGAGACAGTCAAGGTTCTAAAGGGGCATCAGAGTGACTAGTTTGAGCTGCCAGTGTCAAGATATTCAACAATCAGAATGGTCTGGGCTAACATGAAAAATTTCCCTCTATATTTCACTTATTGAATTTGTGTGTCTTTACATAGACCAGACTATCAATATTAAGGAAGGTGGAACATAGGAAATCTACAAGGGAGGCATTTTGAAACTTGTATTTGTCCCCAGGCCAGAAGGAACGCACCCACTCTCATCACTCGCTGTTTTAATGACTTGGTTCCTCTTTGGAGTTTGTGCTGTGAAACACAGGGTCAGCTTGTCACTCTGACCTTGATTCTGCCTTCCATTCGTAGTTTCAGAAAGTTCCTTTGATGGCAGCCTGAACTATTCCCTCCCAGAGATTTCCACCCATAATTTCTCCAATAAAACGACTTCCAATGAATCACAGCCATTCTAACAATTTTGCGGCTGTGCCCTCTCGACCATAATTCAGAACATAGCACAGAGCTCTCACACGTCTTTAAGGTTAACTGTTCCTTTAACTATCAGGTCAGCAGCAAACGAGGGCTACATAAGGATCAGGATGGACATGCTCATTTAAGGAAGCAGGAGAAGTTTTTATAGAGAGTTGATTACTGCTATTAATTAATGATTCATATGTGCATTAACTTTGTGATAAACCTCAGCCTTGCTTTGCCAACAAATGATAAATCACTTCAGATGCGACAGAAACATTAAAAATAGGTTGCCACTGTGTCTATTAAAATTTCCCTACTGTCCTTTTGTATTTGTTTCTCTTTCTTTCCCCAGCAGTCACTTCTGAGTATCATTTGATTTCTTTTTTTACATATTTCTTTGTAATATTCTTTGTAAACAAGGTTTCTAAGAAGGTTTTCAATTGCACCAGCTTTTTCCTTATACTGTTTTAGATCTGAATAAAGAACTGTCTCTGCTAGGAATGAATTCCTTCCTAAGAGCAGCTCCCAAGAAGCCCAGAGGATGCAAGGGTCCCCATTGATCCGGCAGCTCAACAACATGAAATCCAACGCCTTGGTGACACCCTTGGCTTCCCCAGATGTCACTGCTTCCCAGTCCCATCAGAGCTGTGGCACTTTTTGTGTGTGACACATCACTTCTGTGTTCAAGGCAGGAAGAGGTGCAGAAACCTTGCCAACCTCGTCTTTAGTTCATATCAGCAAAGCGAAGGAAGCAATGTTTTTTTGTTTTTTGTGTTTTTTTTTAGTAAATTTCTATTCTCAACTATGCCAAAGCGTTTGACTGTGTGGATCACAATAAACTGTGGAAAATTCTGAAGGAGATGGGAATACCAGACCACCTGACCTGCCTCTTGAGAAACCTGTATGCCAGTCAGGAAGAAACAGTTAGAACTGGACATGGAAGAACAGACTGGTTCCAAAGAGGAAAAGGAGTACGTCAAGGCTGTATATTGTCACCCTGCTTATTTAACTTACATGCAGAGTACATCATGAGAAATGCTGGGCTGGAGGAAGCACAAGCTGGAATCAAGATTGCTGGGAGAAATATCAATAACCTCAGATATGCAGATGACACCACCCTTATGGCAGAAAGTGAAGAAGAACTAAAGAGCTTCTTGATGAACGTGAAAGAGGAGAGTGAAAAAGTTGGCTTAAAGCTCAACATTCAGAAAACTAAGATCATGGCATCTGGTCCCATCACTTCATGGCAAATATATGGAAAAACAGTGGCTGACTTTATTTTTGTGGCTCCAGAATCACTGCAGATGGTGATTGAAGCCATGAAATTACAAGACGCTTACTCCTTGGAAGGAAAGTTATGACCAACCTAGATAGCATATTAAAAAGCAGAGACATTACTTTGCCAGCAAAGGTCCATCTCGTCAAGGCTATGGTTTTTTCAGTAGTCATGCATGGATGTGACATTTGGACTATAAAGAAAGCTGAGCACCGCAGAATTGATGGTTTTGAATTGTGGTGTTGGAGAAGACTCTTGAGAGTCCCTTGGACTGCAAGGAGATCCAACCAGTCCATCCTAAAAGAGATCAGTCCTGGGTGTTCATTGGAAGGACTGATGCTGAAGCTGAAACTCCAATACTTTGGCCACCTGATGTGAAGAGCTGACTCATTTGAAAAGACCCTGATGTTGGGAAAGATTGAGGGCAGGAGGAGAAGGGGACAACAGAGGATGAGATGGTTGGATGGCATCACCGACTCAATAGACATGGGTTTGGGTAGACTCCAGGAGTTGGTGATGGACAGGGAGTCCTGGCATGCTGCGGTTCATGGGGTCGCAAAGAGTCGGACACGACTGAGTGACTGGACTGAACTGAACTATTCTTTATTAGCACTAGCATCAAGCCTCTCAGCCACCCTATAACTGAAACCTTTAGAAACAGTTTGCACAAGTGTGGTGAAAATTATTATTTTATTCATTCAATAGGTTTAGCTAGATGGCCCCTAGAAGCACTCTCAGTTTAGGGGTCTGTGAGGACCTTGCTTTCTCTGGTTCAGAATAGTGACATGGATGGAGGCCAGTGTGGGAGAAATGAATTAGTCATGACCATGTGTTAGTGTTGGAAAGGATGGTGATAATGTTAACCGGAGCAGTAGACCAGTGATCTAAGTACAAAGCAGGAGTCCAAGATACATGAGCTTATAAGATACATGGTAATGCCTTGGTGACCTGAAGCTCATGTCCAGTTTTCCTACTTGAAAGCAAAACTGCAACATCAGCAGTTTTGGGTAGAGAGTTCAGACTTCACCTCAGTTTCTCTGACTCTCTGGTTACACCTCAGCTTCTTCACCAGTAGTCTATATTGCTTAATTACTTACTTAGAACAAGTTAATGAAGCTATCAGAAAAGCAGATGTTAGAAGAAACATTAAACTGCATTATGAACTGTATGTTTGTATCCTCCTAAAATTCATATGTTGAACTCCTAACCCTCAAAGTGATGGGGGCTTTAGGAGGACTTAAATGAGATTACTCAGGTGGGGCCCTCCTGATAGGATTAGTGCCCAAAACTTGTCTTGGGCTTAGCTTCCAGGATTGTAAGAAATAAATTTCTGTTGCTTTAAAGTATCCAGTCTGTAGTATTCTGTGATGGACACCCAAGCTGGCCAATACAGGCTGGATTAGGTAATCTCTAATAAGACATGGAAAACCATTGTAGTTTATTTTGCAAGTTTTTTGTTGTGATTACTCTTGTTCCTTTAGTCAATAAGTGTTTAAAAAGCAAATGTTTGCAACTTTCTACACAGTCGTATAAAAGAGAAGCTTCCTTCAGGTTGACCTTGAAGTTCCAAGCCTAATGAGTGAGAAGGTACTGATTGAGGAAACCAACTAGGAGGGCTGGTGCGTGCTTATAGTTATGTAATTCACATTTTTTAAAGTTAATCCATTAGTGTGGCCTGTTTAAATTGCAGAAGTTGGTATGAGTTTCAGGGAATGTTTGGAATAAATTAGGAGGGGAGAATACATGTTTAAAAAATAGTTATATTTCAGATATTAATTGTAGACATCTTTGAAAAGAAATCATTTATCATTCACTTAATCAATATTTACTAAGCACCAGTTATGCACAAGGCACTGTTCCAGTGTCTGTATTTATCATAAAACAAAATAAAATATCTAACTGAGGGAGACAGCTGATAAATTATAAATATGAAAATGAGTAAATTATGTACTATGTTAGAAGTTAAAGAAAAGCTAGTAAAATGTGGTATACAGATTAGTATCTCTATGATAGTGATGGTGTTGAAGGGAATGGTCTTAATGAGAAGGTGAGATTTGAGCAAAGCCTTGAAAAGATGAAGGATTTGCCAACTGGACATCTTGGGACAGGGATGCAGGATCCAATGCATGAGGCATAAATTGTATGAGGCATTATAAACTCATTCATATTGTATGCAGTCTACAGAAAATGCCAGTAGAAACCTATGGAACCAGAACAACAACAAAATTTAATTTTCAGAAATAGAAATTTGATTAGGAAACTAGTTCAGAGAATTGAATTTTCAATAATGTTTAAGAAATGTAGCTTAAGTATTAAAGCTTTCAGTTTCTGCTACACTCAAGTTCTGTGCATATAAGAGAAATCCATCTACTGGTACCACTTGTTGTTCAGTCACTAAGTCATATTTCTTTGTGAACCCATGGACTGCAGCATGCCAGGCTCCTCTGTCCTTCACTATCTTCAGGAGTTTGCTCAAATTCATGCCCGTAGAGTCAATGATGCTATCTAGCCATCTCATCCTTCTCCTATTGCCTTCAATCTTTCCCAGCATCAGGGTCTTTTCCAGTGATTTGTCTCTTCATATCAGGTGGCCAAAGGACTGGAGCTTCAGCTTCAGCATCAGTCCTTCCAATGAATATTCAGGTTTGATTTCCTTTAGGATTGACTGGTTTGATCTCCTGGCAGTCCAAGGGACTCTCAAGAGGCTTCTCCAGCACCACAGTTGGAAAGCATCAATTCTTCAGTGCTCAGCCATCTTTACAGTCCAACTCTCAGATCCATACATGACTACTTGAAAAACCATAGCTTTAATTATATTGACTTTTGTCAGCAAAGTGATATCTCTGCTTTTTAATATGCTGTCTAGGTTTGTCATACCTTTTCTTTTTACATAAGCGTGTGCACACACACACAAAGAGAAAAACACACACACCTTTTAAATAAAAATGTTTTTAAATTACTGTTTGTATTTTCCTAAAGAGAGAATAGGGCTTCTATGTTGGCTCAGATGGTAAAGAATCTGACTGAAATGCAGGATACCTGGGTTTGATCCCTGGGTTGGGAAGATCCCTGGAGAAGGGAATGGCTATCCACTCCATTATTCTTCCATGGAGAATTCCATGGACAGAGGAGCCTAGCAGGCTACAGTCCATGGGGTCGCAAAGAGCTGGACACCACTTAGCAATTAAGCAACAACAAAAGAGAAAATAAAATTGAATTTTAACTTACATAAATTAATTTGTTAAACTATCAATGTGGAATTTTCAATGTGTAAACTGTGAATTTAAGATTCAAAATTTGAGACATTTCAGAAAAACTAAATTTCACTAGAGGGAGTTTTAGGTCCCCATTTTGAAGAAGTAAAGTTATTTGTATAGAGTAACTATATTTAGCTAAAGTCTCAGTAGATAAATTTAGTATTTATATATTAGCATGAAACTGTTTCATCCCAGAGGAATTAAAATATGCTTGTGCTATTTCTGATTGAAAATGTGAAATAAGTTGGCTTTTTAGTCCCCCTCCTCCACAAAAATGTGAAAAATATTTTTCTCACTGCAAGAGGTATTTCTATCATTGTTTAGAAGAACAATAGCCACCAGTATTATTCAAGGTAAATAAACATAGGGCTTTCTCTTTTTTTTTAACTTCTTCTTTTGACCAGCCAGGACCTGTCCAACCTGAGCCCAAAGGTCCATCCAAATGTCCAGGAACTGGTCAGTATCTTTAACTGAGGGCAGCCTGACCTTAGAGTTAAGGGGAAGGTGAATGTTGTCTGTTTGGATACATAGACACAGCTGAAGATCCTTTTCCCAGTAAGAAGAGTAACAATGTTTGGATCTGATCAATAACACCATATTGCTCACATCACTGGGGCAAATTTCAAGGGGTCCCTGACTTGCCTATCATTTCTGTGTCTGTGCTGGTGGGCTTCCTCCACAGTTCAGGATTTGGAACTAAGTCAAGATCCTGAGATGATAAAATCTCTGATATACTAGCATGTTTAAGAATGAGTCTTGGCACTATGGGGCCCACGTGACTCAGTGGTAAAGAATCCGCCAACCAACACAAGAGCTGAAGGAGACAGGGGTTCAAACCCTGGGTTGGGAAGATCCCCTGGAGGAGGAAATGGCAACCCCACTCCAGTATTCTTACCTGGGAAATCCCATGGACAGAGAAGTGTATTGGGTTACAGTCCATGTAGTTGCAAAGAGTCAGACATGACTGAGCGACTTAGCACACATGTATACACGTTGGCACTATGAGTGGCAAAGCTGAGACTCAGACCCAGGTCTCCTCGCTCTGAGTGAGGGGTTGGTCTCCTGTGCTCCAGTGCTACCCAAAGCCACCTGAGTGGGGTTGCTCAATTTAAAGGAGGTGAGATGTGTCTCAGGTTGTGAGTGTGTTTGTGTGTGTGGATGGGAATGGTGTGGTGATGCTTCTTAGTCTGCTCAAGTAAAGTGCCACACACCGGGAGCTTATACACAGCAGACATTTATTGCTTAGAGTTCTGCAGGCTGGGAGCCCTAGATCAGGGCACCAGCACGGCCGGGTTCTGGTGAAGGTCCTCTTCAAAATTGCAGATAGCCGTCTTCTCACTGCGTGCTCACCTGAACAAAGGGGCGAGGGAGTTCTATGAGGTCTCTTCTGTAAGGGCAGTAATCCCATTCATGGGGGCCTCATCCTCATGACCTCATCACCCCCTCAAAGACCTTACCTCTTAATACCATCACCCTGGGGATTAGGTTTTAACTTATGAATTTCGAGAGAGACAAACATTCTACAGCAGGTGTGGACAAGCTCTTTAAGGGATAAGGTGTGCTTCAGAATAAAGGGATTGTGCCTGTCAGGAAACAGTGAGAAACCTGGGGCAGACTCTTGGAATTAGAATTATTCTCACTTTTATCTGGCTTTAAACCACTTTTATCACAAAGAGTATAGGCTCCAAGAAAGTAATATAAAAACATGTCATTTTCATAATCTTTTGGTTCTGTTAAATTTACCTAGATATCTTCAAATGATTCAATTGACTAAAAAAGGGTCTAATGTATATATTTTGATAAACTGAAATAAATTTAAGCTTCATAGAAATTGTCTCCAGCAGAAACATCTGCCGTCATACCCTACTGTTGGTGGATACTTGAGCATTTTTATCTCTAAACTGGGAATAAAGCTCTTGCCTGTCTAACCAACCGTGTGATTGTGGGAATGAAGACTGTGGCAGGAGGGTAGGTTCTTCTTAGGGGGTTCATGAAATTTTAAACTGTAACCGTTAAAACCATCAGCTTGATCCGTACTTGAGGAAGCAGCTTCCCAGAGAACCCGGCGTGCTCATCTATTAGAGTATTCATTTGGCCTCTGGATTCCTAATTGTGTGTGCAAGACATGGAAAAACCTGATGGCAGTTTAGGGAAAAGCAATGAAAATGATGAAGGGGCTGTTTGCATTGATTTATGAAGATGCGTTAAGGGAATGCAATATGAATAACCCTTCTAAGTAATGACCAGGGAAAGATAGAATAAATGTCGACAAGTATCAGCTGGGTGTGAACACTGGCAAGGGAGATGGGTGAGGATGCCGAACAATATGATGAGGAATAATGAGGCAGAGTGGGGAGAGTTTCCTCGGAATGGATTCGTAGTAATTTTCTTGCCCTGAAAATTGTCCATCAATGAAGAAGCTCTATACCACGATTAGAGGCTCAATGCTGTGGAAATGTATGAGTTGTAACAGCATGTGCAAGTAAGCCTGGAAGGCAGGGAATGGCTTTGCTGGGGCAGTGGGGTGTGGATCCAGGCTGGGATGGCTTTCTTGGGGGGTGGGGGTGGGGGGATGGATCCAGGCTGTCCTGCTCCAGATGCAGCCATACAGGGTCCACGTTTTCTTCTCTCTCCTTTGGGGAAACAAGCGGGGACTGAGAACTTCTGGGTCTTGACTCCACATCTTGTCCCCGGTCCTCTCTCTAGACTCCTTTAAAGAAGCACAGACAGTAGCTCTGCTAAGCCAGGAGATGACTTGTTTTCATGAGACTCACTACTCTGACCCATGGGCACAAGGGAAAGTGAAAGTGTCCATCGCTCAGCCTTGTTGGACTCTTTTGCGACCCCATGGATGTAGTCCACCAGTCTCCCTTGTCCATGGATTCTCCAGGCAAGAATACTAGAGTGGGTTGCCTTGCCCTCTTCCAGGGGATCTTCCCCACCCAGGGGTGGAACCCAAGTCCCCCATATTGCAGGCAGATTCTTTACAAGGGTACAAGGCATGATATTAATGTTGTAACATTATGTTCCTTTATTTTTTTTTCACTTAAATCCTCTCCCTTCTGCCCTCCCACCCTGAGGCCTGAGTCTCTGTAAGAAAGAGAGAGAAGCTGGAGTTGGAGGAGGTCACTGGAGCCAGGGCCTCCTCAGCCTCACTGAAAAAATTAGGGAGCGATATGGCTGATAGTTTATCAGCTCGGCTGAGACAAATAACAATGAATTTTCAATTAGGCCTTAACAATTAGCACTGTAACCACCATTGCATGGGAAGCGAAACATTAGATTAGTTATGCTTGTAGAAAGTCATCAGTTGGCATTACTGCACTCGTTTTTAAGCAGTCGTCGAATTTGGCCCTGTTTGCTTCTATTGAGCCTTCAGCTGGTCATCTCAGCCGGAGTCCACACCATGGCCAAAAAAGGGGCAAAGTGTGACTGTTCAAGAGCTGCTTTGGATTCACTCTTAAAATGAAAAGGTGGTGCTGTACTAGTGTCTATTTAAATGCCTGTAGCTTATGGGGAAAGAGGAATGTAGCCGCCACATCAATCAATATGCAGTTAAATGTTTTGAGCCAGAAAATTTTGTAGACTCCAGACAGGTCATCATTCTTTGTCATGTTTTGCTAGAAGGAAGCTCTGAGCCAGTAAATAACTAACACAGACCATTTCTCAGATGGCTCACGTGAGCCATGATGAAAATGGGAGATCCCTCGTCAGTGAGATAACCATCAGCTGCATGTTGCACTGAGTTACTGGATTTGAGATTTTTTTACATTTACCGTTTTTATTCTTAATGTGTGTGTACTCAGTCGCTTGGTCGTGTCTGACGCTTTGCAACCCCATGGACTGTAGTCTACCAGACTCCTCTGTTCATGGGGTTTCCCAGACAAGAATATTGGAGTGAGTTGCCATTTACCCCTGTGTCTCCTGCATTGGTGGGTGGATTCTCTACCACTGAGCCACATTGGAGGCCCTTTATTCTTAATATTATGTTTCTATTATTTTGTCCTGTGGGTGGGATAGCTGAATGCATGGTGGCCAACATTTTTCCATAAAAAGTTAACTTTCATGGTCTTGAGAGTGTTTCTAAATAAGCTAGAAGAAGAGATTATGAGTGAAATACATCGTATATTTCTAAGAAAAAATAAAAGGTATTTCAGAATCGGTTGTGAAACAGGAAAATGTGGGAAATTACTCTTATGGAATTAACCCCAGGGACAAAACATTTAAGCAATTAAAAGGGGGAACAGATTCTAACATGTACAACATGAAATAAAAATACTAAACTATTTAGCCGTTTTCCCATCCACCCATCATTTATCCTTGGTGATAATCACAGTGCTTAAAGCTGTTGGTTACCAGTTGCTCTAAAGCCCATGTGATATTCACTTTGAACTTCTAGGTCAGGAGACCTTTCCCTGGCAAAGCCAGAAGAATCCTGCTTTCATGTGGACTCCTGGGACAGCATACATGCTTATGCAGAAACTCCTTTAACTTCCCATGACTATCTAATTAAATGAATGTTATCCACTTACATCGAACCACAGAGTTTCCAGGGAGGTAAAGTCTAGCTCACAGTTCTTGCACTGTAATTCAACATCTGGCTACATCCAGGCCTCCGTTGGGACTCTCTGAGTGTCAACCTGTCTAAGTTTGTGAATGAAAATAGATTCTCATTTCTATACTAATGGCAATGAAAATATAATTTCTTAATGCCTTAAAAAATCGGTTCTAATATTGTTGAGCTCTACTGTCTTTAAAGAGATGGATAACCAGCCACTTTGCTGCATTAGATTATAAAATATGCTCAATGCAAGAAAGTCGTTTATGATAATGTCTCAGTCAAAATATCAACTTAGAAAAATGTCAGCATTTATTGCAAAAGAGGATGACTCATTAAGACTCCGTGCTTTTTGTCTCTATATTCTTGTTATTCTGATTCTTTGTTTTCTGTTCTCATGTCTTCTATAATATTTGCCAAAAATCAAAGCACTTACTGTTCTTAAATGTGCATGTTGAAACCTTTGCTTTTTACATAAAGGTTAACATGTGGACTGTTGGCTGTTCAGGTTTTATTAATAATGAATAATCTTCTCTGTCTTACAAGTTTGTGTGTGTATGTGTGCGCTTTAATATTAACTTTGCCAGAGCCCTTTGGTGGGAAGAAAAAAAGGCAATAAATTTCAGGTTCTATACAACATGGCTTATCAATGAACATAAGCATTTGTCGGCAATTTTCTTATCAGGACACATTTCCCATACAAAGGCATTACTGCGTGTGAATCAGAAAAATGGCTTGATGTCTCAAGTTCTACCTTTCACAAGAGGATAGGACTTGCTTGTGGCATTTTGAGGCTTATTTAATAAGCATTTGCAAAATAAAGTCTAACTCCTACAAAATGGGGTCATAAAATAGAAAAGCCATTCCCTAGACCCATGAGTATAAGGCTGTATGCCCAGCCCCATGAGATTATTAAGGTGAAGTTTCTGAATTCAAAAGCGGGACTTTGACAAAGCCTGAAGGTCAGCATGTCTAAAAGCACTGGGTGAGGACCCTTTGAAGACCCTATGTGCTTAAAGAAAGACTCCTCCGTAGTGACTGAGCTGGGGCTGCCCATGCCAGGGGTCCTGTCCTTCTACAGCAAGATCATACAGAACCTCATGCTTGCAGTGATGTGCTATGAATTATATATGTTTGTAGACAACTCATTTTTCCTTTTCAGGTAGTAGACATCCCGAGAAACAGTGAATCACAGAGCTGCAAAGGGATGATAAATTTTAGAAATTTCTAATGTTCTGGAAAGCAAGGTCAATGGATGCTCTCTGGGTCTATCTTTGTATTTGCCTTGGGAACTGTTTTTTGTTTTTCTAAGGATCCTCAGCTTCTTAGAGTTTTGAAAAGATTATAATAGGAATTTGAAACCCACAGAGCAGCCTGAAACCAAATGCCAGAGCACTCTTAGAGCTGTCATCCACTGTGTTCTCATTGTCAAGTGTAGGTAAACCACGTGTTGTCCTGTCAATTAGGTGCCCAAGGTCAAGTGAGGGAAAGAAAGCTCCACAATGGAGCAGTGGAGGCCCAGGCTTTGAGTCTGAGTCTAATGGCCTTAGTAGCACTTACTCCAGGGAGCTGACCACCTGGTCACCAATTCAGACAAAGGAGATGGTGGAGGGGATAAAAGCAAGACCCATGTGATGGCTACACGGCACTTGCGGGTCCTGCCTAGAAGACAGGAAGGAACTTTGTGGAAAGAAAGAGACCATCTTTGGGATAAAAGGTCTTTCTGTTGGGCAAATGGAGTCCCTTTTGTCACAACTGTTAACTTGACTAATTGTCCTTCATTTATAAAGAGCCCTCCTTTCTTCTCTCTCCATTTTCTCACCTAAGTGCCATTTTCAGATTAGTGTTTACTCCCACAGTGACATTTCAACAATAACTTATGTTCCCTCTCCTGTATTCACTTCTGCAGTAATAGCTCCTGGGACCTGAATAGGGGTCCATGTGTGCAGGAGTGAAAAGTTCTCTCTAAAAGCAAGGAGCTGGGACATAGAGGAGGCTGGATTCCTTGAGAGCAAAGAAAAATAGATTATCCTCTGTCCCTATAGATGAGGTAACAGTCGAGGTCACTAGACTACCTTCTGTAGGAAGAAGTTAATTCTGGGACCTAATGGACAGTGTGGTGACTATATTTATGGAAACATTTCTCAACTCATTGTGTCAACTCAGATGGAAATTTTAAGCAGACATATTTTGGGGTGTGTGTGTGTGTGTGACTCATTGAAAATAGGTACTATAGAGAATTATATGACTCACTGATTAGAACACAGAGTAAAAGGGGAAAAAGGGGGAAGCATTAAAAAGACACCAAAGTATTAAAATAATGATGGTAACGACAACCAATATACACTATTAAATACAGTGTCTCTTCTAAGCCAAAGCTCAGCTTTGAAAGGAAGATTTCATTTGGACATGTGCACTACAGGGATAAAGAGCTAGTATGCCGCCTCCTGTCTCCTTGAAGAAACAGTGGCTTCTAGGAGTTTGAATTCTTCAGATTCCACGTATACGGGAGATCATGCCATATTTATCTTGCTGTGTCTGGTTTAATTCACTCAGCACCAGGTCCTCCAGGTTCATCCATGTTGTCCAAATGGCAGGATTTCCTTCTTTATTAAGGCTGATTAATATTCTATCTTGTGTGTGCACATGTATGTATACATACACACACACAACACACACAACACACAGAATGGTGGTTGCTACAGGGTGGGGGAAATGGGGAAATGCTGGTCAAAGGATACCAAGTTTCAGTGATAAGATGAATAAGCTCCAGGGATCTAGATACAGTGTGGTGACGATAGTTAACAATACTGTTTTGTGTTCTTGAAATTCACTGAAGACCCTAAATGTTCTCACTACAGAAAGAAAACACTAACTGGGAGGTGGTGAATATGTTAATTAGCTTGATAATATAATCATTTCACAGTATATACATATATTAAAACAGTGTACACCTTAAATACATACAGCTTTTGTCAATTAAACCTTAGTGATACACGCGTTTGGGAGGAGATGCTCGCATGGCCTCACAGAGTAAGAGCAGGGAGCTGACAGGTGAACAGGCTGGAACAGATCTACTCCCCAGAGCCTGAGGACCCAGCTGCTGTATCTCAGGCCATCAGAGCTGGGGTCTGCTCCTCCTCACCAAGAACACAAACACAGCGGTTGTTGTGATGATCTGCCCTTTGCTGGGAAAGTTCCCAGGAAATGCAGGAACAAGAGCTGCCCTAAGACTGGGACAACATTACTGGTATTTTAGAAATCATATTGTCTGCTGCCCTTATTTTTCCCGTGAAGAAACGAGTCTTCGGGAAGGATGGCTTCCTGGCATTTGCATGAGTGCCCCTGGGCTCAGTAAAAGCGGCCACAACTCCTAGTCTTCAAGCCAGAACATTCCACTCTCGGCCCCCTCCCTCCTGTGCTGCTTCTGGACTTCTGTAGATGCACAGTCTGAAGCAACGTTCTCTTGTTCATTTTACTAACAACCAGGATGAAGCTGAGTATTATCCAAATGGAGGTCATCCCCATTATGTCTGAAAAATAATGGTGTTGCATGTGTCTTGATGACTGGTGAACTCCTTATAGATTACTTGTACAGTATGATGAAAGACTTTAACAATTTTGCAGTAATGGTAATTGGGTCAAGGATATATCAAGGAGTTAATCAGAATGGTTTATTAATCAGCGCATTTCCAGTGGAGCCATTGGAACTGATTAATAACTTAGTACACAAAGGGGATGTGAAGTTTAAAAATCAATGACCCAATCGACAGCACTGTGTCTCCTACAACAATTGCACTGAAGCTATATTAGAGAAATTTCAGATTATTGATCATTAGCCCAATAGCCCTGAATGGGAGCTAACCAAAGTAATATGTATCTATGGAAAAACAGCTAGAAACATCCTAAAAACTTTCTATGAGTTCATTTATGTTAGAGCAGAAGTCTTTCTCTACAAACTGACATAGCTGTATTGTCTAATTTTAGCTTTAAATAGCAACAGCAATTAGTCTGCTAAAAGAACTAATCATTTGCAAATTTTCGTGTTTAAACATACAGTCATTTTTAAATGACAGCACTGAAGAACATTACGAAGTCCAGGCAAACAGTGATTTTTAAAGTACTGAGTTATGCATAATTTTATGACATTTTTACTAATTATAAAACAGCACGGCAATAGTTTCTAAAAATTCAAGGAAACGATGAAAAGAATTGTTACTTTGAAAATTGTTTATTTTTATAAATGAAAGAACATTACCAAGAGAACAATTATGATAAATGCCTATTTTAAACTATCTATTTCTTATTAACAAGCATGTCATTCTAGGCATATGTGCTAACTCAGAGTGGATGTGTAATGAGGGACTTTTTTTATGCAATCTACTCCTGAAAATTTCAGTTAATTTCAATGCTCAAGAATGATAAACTCCCCATCCCTTATTTGTACCCATTCCACAACTGCCCTTCATTTAAAAAAATATATACCTCATTTGTTTAATTCACGAAATAGAATGAGTGACCATCCATATTCTTTGCATTCATTGGCTTGCCAAAACTTCAGATTTCTCAGTATTAAAATGGTCCTTTTGGTGAAAATCTGTTCTTAGAAATCCCTTCTTTCTCCTTAATCAGATTTCGGAGTTTCTGACCAAGAACTTTGGAGCCAGCCAGACGGGTTCCAGTCTAACTCTGGTCCTAATTAATTGTGACTTTCACAATTAATGGGTAAATTTCATACTCTCTTAAGCATCAGGAACCTCATCCATACAAATAATTGAACTGCATAATCCATCTCTCAAGTTATGGACAGGATTAAATAAGATAAGCACAGAGTGTAATTACTCAATAAAAGTGTGCTTCATATTTGTATTAATATTTCATAATCGTGAATAAGATAACCATGCATTATAGAAATTAGCAGAGGACAGGCATTTTATGACCCTCTTCTCCAAGAACAAATGGCTCAGTAAATACACAGGGATAAGAAACTGCTACAGAAGAAACTAAAAACATTGTAAAGCAACCATACTCTAATAAAAATTAATTTTGAAAAGAAAACATTAATTCATGTGAAACACTTAGAAAAGTGCATGGCATGGAGTAAACCTCAAGAAATAAAGCTGTTACTACTAAAAAAAAAAAAAGAAGAAGAAAGAAAGGAAAAGATACTGCTAACAAGATAGGATGAGTGTCTGAAAAGTGAAAATGAAAGTCGCTTAGTAGTGTCCGACTCTTTGCAACCCCATGAATAGCAGCACACCAGGCCTCCCTGTCCATCACCAACTCCCGGAGTCTACCCAAACCCATGTCCATCGAGTCGGTGATGCCATCCAGCCATCTCATCCTCTGTCGTCCCCTTCTCCTCCTGCCCCCAATCCTTCCGAGCATTAGGGTCTTTTCCAATGAATCAACTCTTCGAATGAGGTGGCCAAAGTATTGGAGTTTCAGCTTCAACATCAGTCCTTCCAATGAACACTCAGGACTTATCTCCTTTAGGATGGACTGGTTGGATCTCCTTGCAGTCCAAGGGACTCTCAAGAGTCTTCTCCAACACCACAGTTCAAAAGCATCAATTCTTTGGTGCTCAGCTTTCTTCACCATCCAACTCTCACATCCATACATGACTACTGGAAAAACAATAGCCTTGACTAGACGGACCTTTGTTGGCAGAGTAATGTCTCTGCTTTTCAATAGCTATCTAGATTGGCCATAACCTTCCTTCCAAGGAGTAAGCGTCTTTTAATTTCGTGACTGCAATCACCATCAGCAGTGAATTTGCAGCCCCCAAAAATAAAGTCTGACACTGTTTGCACTGTTTCCCCATCTATTTGCCATGAAGTGATGGGACCAGATGCCATAATCTTAGTTTTCTGAATGTTGAGCTTTAAGCCAACTTTTTCACTCTCCTCTTTCACTTTCATCAAGAGGCTCTTTAGTTCTTCTTCACTTTCTGCAATATGGGTGGTGTCATCTGCATATCTGAGGTTATTGATATTTCTCCCGGCAATCTTGATTCCAGCTCGTGTTTCTTCCAGCCCAGCATTTCTCATGATGTACTCTGCATATAAGTTAAATAAACACAGTGACAATATATGGCCTTGACATACTCCTTTTCTTATTTGGAACCAGTCTGTTGTTCCATGTCCTTTTCTAACTGTTGCTTCCTGATCTGCATACAGGTTTCTCAAGAGAGGGGCCAGATGGTCTGGTATTCCCATCTCTTTCAGAATTTTCCACAGTTTATTGTGATCCACACAGTCAAAGGCTTTGGCATAGTCAATAAAGCAGAAATAGATATTTTTCTGGAACTCTTTTGCTTTTTCGATGATCCAATGGATGTTGGCAATTTGATCTCTGGTTCCTCTGCCTTTTCTAAAACCAGCTTGAATATCTGGAAGTTCACAGTTTGCATATTATTGAAGCCTGGCTTGGAGAATTTTGAGCATTACTTTACTAGCATGTGAGATGAGTGCAATTGTGCGGTAGTTTGAGTATTCTTTGGCATTGCCTTTCTTTGGGGTTGGAATGAAAACTAATCTTTTCCAGTCCTGTGGCCACTGCTGAGTTTTCCAGATTTGTTGGCATATTGAGTGCAGCACTTTCACAGCATCATCTTTTAGGATTTGAAATAGCTCAACTGGAATTCCATCACTTCCACTAGCTTTGTTCGTAGTGATGCTTTCTAAGGCCCACTTGACTTCACATTCCAGGATGTCTGGGTCTAGGTGAGTGATCACACCATTGTGATTATCTGGGTCATTAAGATCTTTTTTGTACAGTTCTTCTGTGTATTCTTGCCACCTCTTCTTAATATCTTCTGCTTCTGTTAGGTCCATACCATTTCTGTCTTTTATGGAGCCCATCTTTGCATGAAATATTCCCTTGGTATCTCTAATTTTCTTGAAGTGATCTCTAGTCTTTCCCATTCTGTTGTTTTCCTCTATTTCTTTGCATTGATCGCTGAGGAAGGCTTTCTTATCTCTCCTTGCTATTCTTTGGAACTCTGCATTCAGATGGGAATATCTTTCCTTTTCTCCTTTGCTTTTTGCTTCTCTTCTTTTCCCAGCTATTTGTAAGGCCTCCTCAGACAGCCATTTTGCTTTTTTGCATTTCTTTTCCATGGGGATGGTCTTGATCCCTGTCTCTTGCACAATGTCACGAACCTCTGTCCATAGTCCATCAGGCACTCTGTCTATCAGATCTAGTCCCTTAAATCTATTTGTCACTTCCACTGTATAATCATAAGGGATTTGATTCAGGTCACACCTGAATGGTCTAGTGGTTTTCCCTACTTTCTTCAATATAAGTCTGAATTTGGCAATAAGGAGTTCATGATCTGAGCCACAGTCAGCTCCCGGTCTTGTTTTTGCTGACTGTATAGAGCTTCTCCATCTTTGGCTGCAAAGAATATAATCAATCTGATTTTGGTGTTGGCCATCTGGTGATGTCCATGTGTAGAGTCCATATAGTCCATGAAATTCTCCAGGCCAGAGTACTGGAGTGGGTAGCCTTTCCCTTCTCCAGGGAATCTTCCCAACCCAGGGATTGAACACAGATCTCCTGCATTGCAGGGGATTCTTTACCAGCTGAACCACAAAGGAAGCCCAGGATGAGTGTCTAGTTAGGATTAACATCCTGAGTTCTTTTAAATGTCCTTGTCTTTAATGTCTGCCTCCTAAAGAAACAAAAGAGGAAAATAAAGGATGGGAAACCAGGGTGCTGGTACTTTAAATCCTCTGAAAGTCGGGTCAGGTGGTCTGGGGGAGGCAACAGCAGGGCTGCCTCTTTGCATGTCTATGGTCAGAAACAGCAGTCACAGAAAGACCCCTGATATTTAGGGGACAGGGTCCTTTGGTGCCCACCTGGCTTCTGCTTGCTGAGTGCAGTTTCCCCCCCAGGAACACCTGCATAGATGTCTACCAAGGAGCTGGGGGTGGGGAGTGAGTAGCTGCTACTATGCTAAGAGCTGAAAACTGGCTAAAATGCACTGCAACTCACTGTCTAGTTCTTCCCCTGGAAGTTGCAAGCCTTCAATAGTCTCCAGACTTCCAAGTAGTTACATCAGACAGATTCTGCCAGTGCAGTTCTTCGCTGAATGGGGAAATAGATTCCTGACACTTTCCACTCCACCATCTTCCCAGAACCATCCCTGAATTATTTTCTTTTAATTCTTTAGTATTTCTGGCTTGCCAGGTGGCTCAATGATAAAGAATCTACCTGCCAAAGCAGGAGATGCAGTTTTGATACCTGGGTCCGGAAGATCCCCTTGAGAAGGAAATGGCAACCCATTCCAGTATTCTTGCCTGGGAAGTCCCATGGATGGAGGAGCCTGGCAGGCTACAGTCCACAGCATGAAGTTGGAGGTGATTGAGCGACTTAACACTTTCACTCTCAAGGATAATAAATGTAGACATTGTATGAAATAATGCTGTCCAATTTCTTTTCATATTTTCTATTGGATTTGAAAATTATTTTTCAAATTTTAGTAAATCACATTTATTATTTAAGGAAATTTTCAAAAGTAATTTTAATTTTTAAATAATATTTAGTAAACTTGCCAATGAACTGTATTCTTTTTTAATCATCTTTTTATAACCTTAAAAATGATTTAATTTAGCTTAGTTTTATATGACTTTCTTATAATTTTTTCTGTGTTACATGGTATTTAGTTTTTTATTATTGTTACATTCAGAACATATGGAAAATTATAATCTCTTTTCTAAGTTGAAACCAAAAGAATTTTTAGCTTCTTAATTTAAAAGTGTTCTCAGGTGTATAACAAGCTTATTGTAAGTCTGAGCACTTTCCTGTTTACCTGTCATTAAAAGAAAAAAAAAAAAAGTGAAAGCCCAAAACGCTCAAATTTTAGTGTACATGGGATTAACCAGGAATTGTTAAAATGAAGATTCTGATTTAGTGGGTCTGGGGTGCAGCCTAGGGTTCTGAATTTCTAATAAGTTGTCATTTTACTCTGATGCTTGTTCTACAGACTGCACATGAGAAAGTCTAATATGACCTCAAACTAGTGACCCTCTGGAGAGAAAATAGGAGAAAGTGTATGTATCTGTTCAGTCTAGTTCATTTCCCTTCATCCACCGAAAATAAAGACCCAGATAAGAGGGCCATCATTCACCTACAATTCACCCATTTATTTACCATCCACCCTTCCTTTCATCCACTCATTCATCCACTCATTCGTCCATCCATCCAAGAAGTATTTATTAAGCATCTTCCATGTACAAAAGACTCTTCTAGACCCAGGTATCAAAGTCCATATTGCAGCGAACCACAGCTTCTGATATGTAAAAGTAGAACATAATAAATACATGAGAAAGATCATTTTAGAATTCGAAGATTGCCATAGGAAACTAAATCAGCACAAAGCAATGGATAGTAATAGAGGTGATGTATCCACCTCTCAGTTCCCCCGGACTGGATTTGGTTCTGTATAAACTTATACAGGTGACTAGATGGGTCTGGGCTGCGCATTTGTTCTCTCACACCCTCCTCTTTGAAATTCAGGAATGATTGAATGATATAATACTTGGAAGGACTTTGCAACATACTGAAAGCACTCAGTTTGTGTTAGCTGTTTTTGTCTGAGGACAGATATTTGCAAAGCACATTTTGCAGTGGTGGGCTTCCCTGGTGCTTCAGGTGGTAAAGAATATGCCTACAATGCCAGAGGCCTGGGTTTGATCCCTGTCAGGGAGATCCCTTGGAGAAAGAAATGACAACCCACTCCAGGATTCTTGCCTGGAGAACCCCATGGACAGGGCTACAGTCCATGGGGTCGCAAAGAATCGGACATGATTGAGGAACTAATGTTTTTGCAGTAGTACAGAGAAAAGCCTCTTACGCAGATATGAGAATTTATGAAAACATTAAAACACCTAACATACCCAGATATTAGACAGCAGTAAATAAATTGAGAAATTCAATGTTTCAGAAAATGTAGGATGGATATGGCTGGAAATGGAATTTTGAAGGTAGTTATGATGATAGAGTTGGATAATGAAGGACAATTGTGTCTCGTACAAGAGAGACTGGCTATTATTCTGATCTATAGGAACATGGTTTTCAACCTCTAGTGTGTAAAGTAACACGAATGCCTGTCCTCCCTGCAGAGTTTCTCATACATTCTTGTTTTAAGATTTTAAAGCAAATATTCCTTTAGCCAGGATGACAAAGCAACTTGAAAGATGAGGAAGACAAGCAGATGAGGAAGGACACGTGAGCTAGTGTTTTATTCTGGAGAGGGGGAAGGGGATGGGATGCTTGGGCATAGGAGACTGGAGATGGAGGGGATGTGATGGTTGTCCTTACGCGTAAAAGGGGGTCTTCTGAATGAGCTATCAACCTGGGCATCCAGAGGAACACATCTGAAGTACTTGGAGGTGATAGAGAAAAGGGTTTAGGTTTTTGTCCCAGGGGCCTGCTAGTCAGAGCTGGTCAAAGGATTTCCTCAGCAGGGAAGGTATTTAGAGGGCTGAGTAATCACCAGAAAAGTTGGTTTGAAAGGAAATGAGCAGTCAGGGAGTGTTGGGCTGGAGGAATTTTAAAGACCCATTTAGATGGAGAGATCTGTGATTCTCTTAAGTCAGTTTTCTCCCCAAACTTGGTTTTTCCTGATGAATATGTTTGTGCTTTTCCCAAGCACTTGAAGGAAGTCTGAGTTTGTGAGCCAGAAACTCAAAGTAAGAAACATGAATAGTCTCTTTGGCAATGAATGTAAGCTGACTAAAAGTGGCTCGATGCTAAAGGAGAGAATGTGGGCTTTCTAGTTTGGTACATTCAGACACTTCATTAGTTCTAAATTTAGACATAAGTGTTAGAGTTGGAGTGACTCCAAGTTTGGCTAATACATCTGAAGATGTTCTTGTTAGAGAAAATAAATGATGGAAAATTCTATTTTTTTTTTACTTTGTGTTTGTGGGTAGAGAGGGAAAAACATGCTCTTTTATATCAGCTCATTCCATCTGGTCATGATTATCAAGTAGGTGTGCAATTTAATGATGCTAAGTACACAGTAGGTATGCAACTGTTGATTTTACTTTATAGAATAGTTCTTACTTGGCAGAGATAAGTGAGTGCTAAGTCGCTTAGTTGTGTCCAACTCTGTGCGACCCTATGGACTGTAGCCCGCCAGGCTCCTCTGTCTATGGAATCTCCAGGCAAGAATACTGGCGTGGGTTGCCATGCCCTCCTCCAGGGTTGGCAGAGGTGAATCAGTTAGCAGATTCTCAGAGAATCTTGATTGAAATCAACTGCTATATGTTTCCCCATGGCAAGCTCTCCAGAAGTAGGGCAGTGGACAATGACAAGATGTCATTTTGTTTCAACAAAGTTTTCTAGAGTACCCACTAGTTTCAAGCAGAAGTAAACAAAGATGAACAGGATGCTGAAGCTAAATTTCTGCTCAAGAAAGTTAGTCTTGACCAAGAGACACACTGCAATAAGTAAACAGACATGTCACTATTGCTGCTCAAAAAGCCACTTGTTTAGCATCAATTCTCCCAATCCTCTTAAAAAACAACTGCATGGATAATTCAAAATTCTCTAAACTACAATGCTTAAAAGCATTGCTACTGCTGTTAAGTCACTTCAGTCGTGTCCGACTCTGTGCGACCCCATAGATGGTAGCCTACCAGGCTCCCCTGTCCCTGGGATTCTCCAGGAAAGAACACTGGAGTGGGTTGCCATTTCCTTCTCCAATTCATGAAAGTGAAAAGTGAAAAGTGAAAGTGAAGTCGCTCAGGTGTGTCCGACTCTCAGCGACCCCATGGACTGCAGCTTACCAGGCTCCCTCGTCCATGGGATTTTCCAGGCAAGAGTAGTGGAGTGGGGTGTCATTGCCTTCTCCTGCTTAAAAGCATTAAATAATCTTAAAAAAAATAGTTCAATGTAAGCTACTACTTTTTGTATATTCCTTTTTATTAATATCAGAATAAACTATAAAAATAATTTGTTAGAAGTTTTATGCATTTTAATTAATAATCTTCTCAACCCAGGGATTCAACCAGCATCAATTATGTCTTCTGCATTGACAGGTGGGTTCTTTACCACTAATGCCACCTGGGAAGCCCCCAATTAATAATAAAAAATATTAAATATCAATTAAAAATAACCTAAGAGGTCTAAATATTCATTTCAAATTTTTATTTAAAAAACACAATTATAATCCATAGAAATTATGGTCCAAAGACATAAACTTCCAGTTATAGAATGATCTGGGGATCAAATGTGCATTGTGGTGGCTATAGTTAACAATACTGCATTGGGTCCCGGAAGCTCACCAAGAGGGGATCTTAAAATTCCCCATCTCTTTCAGTTGTTCTTTTCTTACAGGACTCCTGTAATTCAGACCTTGGTGTTTCCATTTGTGAAGGTCCGTTTCTGTTTTTCCCTTTCCCACCTGCGTCTTTTGCCCCAATCATTCTGCAGCTTCTGCAGTCTTACTTCTGCCCCGGGTGCTTGCTTCCTTGATTTCAGCTCCTACGTGTTGTACCTACTACTTCTGTCCAATATTTTGTAAATTCTTATTTCTGTCTCAGATGAAAAATACCCTTCATCTTCTTAAGATGTTTTTTATCTTAAATTCCTCATCTTTTATTTTTATTTATTTTTATGTAGTACAACCATCCAGGCTCCGACGGTCTATACTGGCTCATCCGTTGTCACTCCAGTCATAGGTGCAATCCTCAGGATTTTAGCCATTGGCCTTTGACCTCACTCTCTCTGGGACTCTCACCACCACGTGAGATGTATTGGGTGTGTCAGAAGCAGACCAGAGGCAGGTTCTGGGCTATGCACCTCCAGGTGAGGTCAGCTAGAATGGAAAGGATAGGCCAAAGCAGGGTGTGCAGAACCACTGCTGGTAATGCGGCTCCCTTATAGTGGACTCGTCCAGCCATGGTTTCATTTTTAAACGTTTCAGGGGGTGCAGAATCAATAGGTGAATGTCCTTGCTGTGTGTTCCTCCAGCTTTCTTGTGTTTGGAGGAGGTGTTCTTCAGGAGTGAACCCCCAAGGGCAGCTGGTTCACCTGTTGTCACCAGCAGCTTAGCCTAGGATGACTTGTCCTTTCCAATTTCTGTACTGATTGGATGGCAGCAATTGTCCCGACATAGAACTGGAGACGAGTAAGACCAGATTTTCTTCTCCTGTCTTTTGTCTTTCCACCACTGTGTCCAGGCCACAAATGTAACACCCTGTTCCCTGCAGCCCATACGCATGACAGCTTATGTCAGACCTTGTTGTTGGTTATCACTAATACTTAATTAGTTTTTTACCATCTTTTCAATATATTTAATGACGACCAGGTTTTATTCTTCATATTATTGATCTTATTTTCTGGAACAGCAAAAATATTAATATTTGGGGTACTATTAGGCTAAGTAGTGATGAGCTGGTAAATAATGAAATATTGTAAGTATCTTATGTAGTAGTTCATCCCTAAGTGCTTCCAGTAGTCATGTATGGATGTGAGATTTGGACTCTGCCAAGTAAGAAAGCTGAGCACTGAAGAATTGATGCTGTTGAACTGTGGTGTTGGAGAAGACTCTTGAGAGTCCCTTGTACTGCAAGGAGATCCAACCAGTCCATCCTAAAGGAAATCAGTAATGAATATTCATTGGAAGGACTGATGTTGAAGCTAAAACTTCAGTAGTTTGGCCACCTGATGCAAAGAGCTGACTCATTTGAAAAGACCCCGATACTGGGAAAGATTGAAGGTGGGAGGAGAAGGGGACAACAGAGAATGAGATGATTGGATGGCATCACCGACTCAATGGACATGAGTTTGAGAAAGCTCCCTGAGTTGGTGATGAACAAGGAGGCCTGGTGTGCTGCAGCCCATGGGGTTGAAAAGAGTCAGACACAACTGAGTGACTGAACTGAAGTGCTTTGCACAATATCTGGAATATAGAAGATGATGGAAATATCATGTGAATAAATACTGGATAAGTTATAAATTATTAACCTTCACTTTTTATTTTATTGAAGTATGGTTGATTTACAGTGTTGTGTTAATTTCTGCTGTATAACTCACTGACTCAGTTACACATATATATGTATATATCCTTTTTCATATTCTTTTCCACTATGTTTTATTACAAGATATTGAATATAGTTCCATGTGCTATACAGTAGGACCTTGCTGGTTACCCATTCCACATATAATAGTTTGCATCTGCTCACCCCAAACTCCCAATCCATCCTTCCCCACCCCTCTCCCCCTTGGCAACCACAAGTCTAAACATTATATTTTCAATTTAATATAGAAGTCATGACCAGCAATCACTTCAAATTGGATTTTTTTCAGAACAACCAGGGGTTTTTAGAAACTTCCCTGTAATTGCTCATAAAGTTTGTTCTTCTGATGAGCAACTTTCTTGTTTAATATTGTTTGTCATATTCTCCAGCCCTTTATTTGCTGTTACTTCATTTGCTTTTAAATGATGCAACTCTCTGGCATTTGTCAAATTCAAAGCTGAACTGTGTCCATGGCACCCTTTCTTCTTCCTTGGATAATTGTAAAGGCCCAAACTGCCAGGTGCCCTCCTGGCCCCTGCACGTAGATTGAAATGATCCGTGAAATTCATGTCTGACAATTCTTGTTGTTTCTTCAAAAGTTTTAGTTCTTTCTAGACAGGGATAGAGGAGCCAGAGAAATGGAACACGTTGGAAATAGGTCCTGACGGTGCTCAATGGTTATAGCACAAGAAAGCCCAATAGCTCTAATGGAGCAGGTCATTCTCGTACTTTCCTTCTGGAATTCAATAGCATGTTTAACATTTCTAACTTGGAAGTCACTTTTTCTTTAACATACAGAATTCTTTATTGATGCACTCTGGACATAGAAAAGGTTGTTCATTTATCTTCCATAAGTCTGTGATTTATTGAGAGGAATAAAATACTTATTAATCATTGGAGTTCAGGATATGAAATAATTTTTCAAGTTGTCCAGATGAGCCCATCCAGTGAAATTCTATCATCAATTGTAGGAGATGGAAGAAACTTGGCCTTGAATGTCAATCTGTCTTGAGACACAGTTTTAATTTCAGCCTCTACCAGTGCGTCAGTGACTTGACAGTGAGTTATGAATTTCTACTCCCTCCTTTGGACAAGCTGCCCACAGATTTTGCTGATAATAGGACCATATTCTGGAGAAATTATCATCGATGAATGTGAGCGTTTTAATAAAAATAAAAATCTCTCTTCTTCTGTCCTATGTGCAAATTGTGTATGTAAAACAAGTCATATGACATCAGATAGGAATGAATTGTATTCATTGTGCATTTCTCTCTGTTGAAAAAAAACTTGCCCTGCATACTAAAAATCAATTTTCATCAGTGGAGAAGAAAATCTGCGGAACAAAGTAATATCATTCTACTAATAATTCTCAAGGGCCAAAGGCAGACTCCATCGCCAGTTTACTTCCCAAAGCGACAGTTCAAGAGGCAAGAATGCATTTAAATATGCAATTTGATGCAATTGCTATAGAACAGAAAGGAAAATCAATTAAATGTATTGTCTGACACTGATGAAAACACAGAAAAATAAAATAGAATGGTGGGATTTATTTCAAAAGAGAAATCTGAGGTCAGTATCTTTTAATGACTCCTCATTCTGATCAAAATCAATGGCTGAAAATATTTTTAAATGTTTAAAAAGTAAAACAGATCAGCTGATGTTGAATGAAGTAAGAAAGGTGCATTAGGTTATGCCAATGGATACCTTGAACAGCCTTTAAGGCATTAGAATATGAAGCTCTCAGTTTGCTTGTACTTCCTGTCCAGGTCTATATACACCTCAAGAAGAGAGTCTGTGTTAAGGATAAGATTAGATTATGCATATGCAGAATTTAACATAGTGTTTTGTCTATAGTAAGTGCCCAAGGTAAATAAGATATTATTGTATTGTAGTTACTACTAAAAAGGCTTCCCTGGTAGCTCAAATGGTAAAGAATCCGCCTGCAATGCAGACCCCAGTTCAACCCCTGGATTGGGAAGTTTCCCTGAAGAAGGGATAGACTACCCACTCCAGTATTCTTGGGCTTCCGTGGTGGCTCAGACGGTAAAGAATCTGCCCGCAGTGCGGGAGATCTGGTTTCGATCCCAGGATCAGGAAGATTCCTCGGGGAGACTATGGCAACCCTCTCCAGTATTCTTGCCTGGAGAATCCTCAGGGACAGAGGAGCCTTGTGGGCCACAGTCCATTTTTACTCCATAAAAAGAGTCAGACATGACTGAGTGACTAAGCACAGCACAGCATAGTTTACTACTAATAAATTACTTTGCATATCACTTAATGCCAAGCAGTTCAAGTAACTGCACATGAAAATATCCTTTCTGAATATAATTTAGTGGCTTGGGACTTCCATCGTGGTCCAGTAGATAAGACTTTGTCTTCCAATTCAAGGAATACAGGTTTGATCCCTGGCCAGGGAGCTAAGACCCCACCTGCCTTGCAGCCAAAACACCAAAACAAAACAAAAGCAATATTGTAACAAATTCAATAAAAAGGACTTGAAAAATGGTCCACATAAAAAAGTCTTTAAAAAATGTTTAAAGATAAATAAAATATTTTTTTAAGAAGGTACTCGCTTTAAACTAGTTGTCCTTGATGGAGGGTGATTTTTGTCTCTACAAGATGATATTTGACAATATCTGGACACATTTGTTATTTTCTTGGTGAGAGAGGAAGTTGTCCCAAGAATCTAATGGGTGGATGCCGTGAAACTTCCTACAGTGCCCAGGGCAGCCCAGCATCAAAGATGACCCAACCTAACACATCAATCAAACTGAGACTGAGAAGCCCTGCTCTAAACACTGTGTATGATTTCTTCTCTTTCCTTAGCTACTGTGAAAACTGGGAAAAGTCATAATGAAAAGTGGAGAATACCATTTCAGTTTTTATTCCATCCCCTCATCAACACTACAGGAAAGCTGAGTCAGAGGGTGTAATAAAAGAGAAACTACTTTAAGAGAATAAGGGAGAAGCAAATGGACAAATGAGTTGATTTGCCAAGAACATTTGATTCATGACTCTTCCTGCAAATTACCATTGTTAAGACAATGGGCTAATAGAGAACATAAACATTTAGAAAGCAAAAGTTCAGAAATCTAATCAGGATTCACACAGATATGGTATCCCAGCATTAGCCAGGAAGGTCCATGAGAGTATGGAACACACAGAAATGTACACACATAATCTAGAAAACACACAAATTAAAATTCAGATTGAACCACAGAGGTAATTGTTTTTATTCTCTTTAATCTATGTTTTATTTTGGGGAAATTGCTTTACAAGTTGTGTTGGTTTCTGCTATACAGCAATGCAAATCACTCCTAAGTACACACACATCCCTTCCTTTTTGAGCCTCCCTCCCCTCCCCCACCCCACCCCTCTAGATCATCACAGAGCACCAGGCTGGGCTCCCTGTGTTGAATAGCAACTTCTCACAGCTATCTGTCTTACACATGGTAGTGTATGTATGTCGATGCTGCTTCCTCCATTCGTCCCAATGCCTCCTTCCCCCACTGTGTCTACAAGTCCGTTCTCTATGTCTGCATCCCCATTCCTTCCCCGGAGTGAGGTTCATCTGGACCACTTTTCTAGATGCCTTAATATGCGATATTTGTCTTTCTCTTTCTGACATACATCACTCTGTATAACAGTCTCATCCACTTCACTGAAACTGACTCAAATTAGTTCTTTCTTATGGCTGAGTAATATTAGCGACTGAACAACAACAGTAGTCCATTGTATGTATGTACCACATTTTCTTTATCCATTCATCAGTGGACATCTAGGTTGCTTCCATGCCCTAGCTATTGTAAATAGCTGCAATGTATTGTAAATAGTACCCCATTGGGGTACATGGGTCATTTTCAATTATGATTTTCTCAGGGTATATGCTCAGTGGTGGGATTGTTGTGTCATGTGGTAGTTTTATTCCTAGTTTTTAAAATAAAAGTGATTATTTTTGAATTACTGCTGCCTACAGGTGCTGACTTAGTCAGCTCAGTCTGTTATTACAAAATACCACAACAATAAGACATTGATTTCTCACTCTTCTAGAGTTTGGAAGTTCAAGATCAAAGTGTCTGCAGATCCAGGGTCTAGTGAGGACCTGCACCTGGATTGCAGAGCATGCCTCTTGTGTCCTCCCTGGCGGAGGGAGCTCATGTCTCTCACACCTCTTGTGAGGGCACTAATCCTGGCATGGGGCTCCACCCTTATGACCACATCACCTTCTGGAGGCCTCACCTCCTAACACCTTCACACTGGGGGTTAGGTTTCAACAACACAAATCTGGGGGGACACGACATTCAGCCCATAGCATGCACCATAATCAATGTCATAATGAAGAAAAAAAACAGAGATAAAATCCCAGAACCCTTTTGTATGTTATTATTTATATAATTACTTTATCCTGGATCATACATTTGCTCATTGAGTGTTCAATAACTCTCCATTTTTTCTGCTCTGTCAACAAACTCAGATCAGTATTAGAGATAATTCTCAGCCATGTGGGTACCACATGACAGTTTTGTCAACCAACATGATTAGAAACATGCTAGAAAAAGCACTCTCAAGAGAATGCTACATTTGCCAGGTCTGCTCCTGGCTGTGTGTTCAGAAAAGTCTCTTAGCTAGATCTTTCACATTCATTTATAAAGCTGAGTGTTATTGCTATCGTTCAGTAGCTAAGTCATATCTGATTCTTTGCAACCCCACGGACTGCAGCATGCCGAATTTCCCTGTCCTTCACTATCTCCTGGAGTTTGCTCAGACTCATGTCCATTGATTTGGTGATGCCATTCAACCATCTCATCCTCTGTTGCCCTCTTCTCCTCCTGCCCTCAATCTTTCCCAGCATCAGGTTCTTTCCTAATGAATCAGTTCTTTGCATCAAGTGGTCAAAATATTGGAACTTCAGCTTCAGCATCAGTCCTTCCAATGAATATTCAGGGTTGATTTCCTTTATGGTTGACTGGTTTGAGTTGAATGTTATTAGCTACCAACAAAAAGCACTTTTAATGAATACTGCTCACGAATTTGGAGATGATAAATGTTTAAGAACCAAGAGAACAGAGACACTTGAGTGAAAAACAACCTTAAATCATTTCTAAAAGCTGATGCTCGTGTTGGTGGGTGCCAGTGTGATCTCTCTCAGAGAGCAGGTGAGGGAACAGATAACAACCTGTATGCAGGATGGGTTACCTAGTGTCCGTGTGTTAAGATTACCTACCCCATTCACACAGACCACAGACATGCTTTGGTGAAATAGTTCATTGTGAGTATTTTCTAAATGCAAACATTAGAGAATGACTTTAACAATTATTTTAACTTACAGACACACACGTATATTTTTATTGTCACTTTATTTCCAAAAAAACAGCTTTATGATGGAATAAGAATCCTCACAATGGCATTTCTTCCCAACAGTGTGCCAGTAGATCAGCTCACAGACCTGATGGATGTTGTCAGAGCTGATAAGATGCTCGACAGAGCAGTGAACAAAGCAAGGCTGAAGGTGAGAGAGAGAGAGAGGAATGTGGCCAGAAGCTCTCCAATCTTTCTCTTCTGTGTAGAGAGGTCAAAAAGTCTACCAGGCATGATGAAAATTTTAATTAAATATGTTTGAATTCAAATTCAAAATGTAGTTCCACTGAACTCTTTGAGGTCTCTAAGAAGATAACAAATCTCAGTTGCCATAGGAATTTCACTCCCTGAAATGTGATTAAAAGCAGGTTTTTGTTATCTAACAAAACTCTTTATACAGGCTAGTTGTCAATAATGGCAGGGAGGTTTCCTGTTCAAGACAAGAAGAAGGAAGGAAATTAGCATTTGCTGAGTGGCTAGGAATGTCAACCATGATTACTTGTTTTTCAGGTATGATATCATTTATATTTTTTGCCATAATTGCAGGTGAGCATTACTATCCATTCTATATATGAAAAAGCTGATGCACAGAGAATTTTGTACATGATCATGTCACCAAGAGAGCAGAAATATTCCAAGGTCTGTGGCTCTGAAGTCTTGAACTCCCCACTGCAGGGGTTGCTTTCTCCAAAACTGCTGAAAGGAACACATGGTTTACTTTCTGAAATGGAGCTATCAAAGTATAAACGTAGTATTTATTGCAGATTGGAAGGATTCTATGGAGTAATAAAATTTTAGAAAACACTAAAGGGAATTTTTAGGATGTTAAATGAATTTCCTCAAGGAGCTATAAATCTGTTGTAGACTTACTGGGAAATATGACATCACAGATTGACCATGTCTGTACACAGGCGTCTTGGCCTCAACCAAAGGGAATTTCAAGAGAAAGAAATCCTGGAAGTGAAATTTCTGCTTCTTTGGTCCAGAGGTGTTGTTTCTTTGCTTTCAGCCTCGTACCATGACATCATTCTAGTCAGCGGTGGCACGGTGCCAGGCCCAATTTAGAATGCACTTGAACTTGGTGATTTCATACATTGGACCTAAATTCCAATCTCTAGACGTCAGCTGGTAAACTACAAAATCAAAGAACATGACTTCCTTTTTCCAAGAAGAGTGCCTCCCAGCATCTTCTTGGACATCATGTTTCCTCCACAAAACCAGACTTCGATGAGCTAAGTTCAAGTCAATTAGAAACACATGTATGTCCCTGGATCTATGGGTTACAGAGGAAACACCCAAAGGCTCTCAAGATAAATGCACCAATTTGGGGATTTGAGGACACATAAAGTGGGCTGACAACTAACTTAACACCTCTGTGGAGTGTATCATACTTGTGTCCACCAATTAAAATCCTTGTGTGTGCTCAATCACTCAGTCGTGTCTGACTCTCTGTGACCCCACGGACTGTAGCCCACAAGGCTCCTCTCTCCATGGAATTTCCCAGGCAAGAATACTGGAATGGGTTGCTATTCCCTGCTTCAGGGGATCTTCCCGACCCAGGGATCCAACCCGAGTCTTCTGCATCTCCTGCATTGGCAGGCAGATTCTTTACCACTGTACCACCTGGGAAGCCCAATTAAAATACTTAGTACTCATATTACTGATTTTTGTAAAATCAAGTCAGTATAATTTCAGATAAAACATTCCGTTGTGGCAGTTCTTTCAAGCAGCAAAACCATTGCAAAATGGGAAAAACAGAACAACTCAAAAATATTAAGAAATCCTGCTTTTAATATGGGCACTTCCATTTAAGCTTATCCGCAAGGTGAGATAAACTAGGATACCTTTTATATTAGAAATAGCTATCAGACTTTCATGTTTATCTTAGAGAAACTGAAATTGATTTACACTTGATAAGTAGGATGTGACACGATACACATACAGTAACAACTTACAACACTGTTGTATTCAAACACCAACACTTATCAATCCATCAACAAGAAGTTCGCACTCTTATTTGTTACTGGGAGCTGACTGTAATTGTTCTCATTCCTGAGAATGCATGCACTCCCAAAAGATTAACCTTAAAATCTATTGTCAGAGCATTTAGAGTGACATTGGCTATTGTTTTCTTTTTTTCTTTTTGTGTGTAATTTTACAATACCTGTGACCGATAGATCTGGAAAAAAGTTAAATAAGTTGTGCGACCTCTAATATTATGTCCCAGTTCTCACTCTGCATCTTCCGTCATAAGTACCCCAATTGCATGACAGCACCTTTGACAAACTCTGGGGTTTTTTTCTCATCATTTCAGAAGGGATGCAGCCAGCCTGGTGGATTTTGTCAGTCATCACAGACTGGTACGGTTCCAGGGAGAGATTAGGGTGTTTTGGCGAAAAGCAGCGAAACTTTGAATATGTGGATGATTTAAAACCAATCTAATCTTTCATAGCAGCCCAAATTTTCCTTTTATTGTTTAAATCTCCAAATGATAAAGGCCGGTTATTCCACTGACAGTGAAAAGATCAGTGTGTTTTTCTAATTGATGTTAATATTTCCTTTTTAATTCAGGCCCCGGTGTTTTCCCTGTAGTTGGGATAGGACTTTTCCTCTAGCGGGAGCCAGGGGACTGTGAGCACCACCTCTTTCGTACATTTCTGTGCACCTTGGCTTTGTGGAGACGAGGCTGTGTCACGATGACGTTTAAAGAGGAAAAAACAAGCTGTTCTGAAAAGTGTCAGTCTCACTTATAACCTATTTTTGAACTGGGTACTGTAATGACATTCTCATTCAGACAGAACTAGTGATTTTCCCTCGGGTGGGTTCTAGCCTTCCAGCTGCTTAACAATAAGCAAAGTCAGAGTGGAGAGAGAGAAAAATTAAAAATTAACTGCACCCAGTTGGCTCCACACTGCTTTCATTTTTGCATGCTTGCTTAATGAGGCGCTCTTCAAGTGTTTAGAATTGTCACATAAAACACGGCCTCTAGTGAACAAAAGCCATTTAAGAGGTGGGAAGAGATCACCCACCTTGGTGGTCCTCAAACCTTTCTCCCTGAATTTTTACCTCCTAACCTTGAAGCAGCTTTTAACTCCTGGGAGCATGCTGGACTAAGGAAAGGTTAGTGCCACTATCACTGGAATCAGCAATCCAGGAGCCTTGATTTTCCTACTAACCCTTAACTTGTGATGGAAACTTTCCTGGCTCTTCAATTCAGCCAATATAAGGTTAGACAGGTTCCAGAGATGTGCCTTAACAAGTAAATGAGAGAGAGGTGGCAGGGTGGGGGAGGTGCTGGAAAGCATACAAAACAGAGAAGCAATTCAGTTACTCATATACATGTCTACACCTTCTTGGATCACAGCCTTGTCGTGGCGAAGGGGCTTGTGTAAATGAACAAAGCTATGAGCCACACCGTGCAGGGCCACCCAAGATGGTCGGATCGTAGTGAAGATTTCTGACCAAACATGGCCCACTGGAGGAAGGAATGGCAAACCACTCCAGTATTCTTGCCACAAGAACCCCATGAGCAGTATGAAAAGGAAAAAGTCATGACACTGGAAGATAAGCCCCCCAAGTCAGAAGGTGTCCAGTATGCTACTGGGGAAATCAGAGGGTAATTACTAATAGCTCTAGAAAGAAACGTCACTCAGCTGTGAATGTGTCTGGTGGTAAAAGTAAAGTCCTGTGCTGTAAAGAAAAATATTGCTTGGGAACCTGGAATGTTAGGTTAAGGTTCAAACCAGAGATCAAATTGCCACAATTTGTGGATCATAGAGAAAGTAAGAGAATTCCAGAGAAGTATCTACATCTGCTTCATTGACTAGGCTAAAGCCTTTGACTGTGTGGATCACAACACACTGTGGAAAATTCTTAAAGAGATGAGAATACCAGACCACCTTACCTGCCTCCTGAGAAATCTGTATGCAGGTCAGGAAGCAACTGGACATGGAACAACAGACTGGTTCCAAATCAGGAAAGGAGTACGTCAAGGCTGTATATTGTCACCCTGCTTATTTAAATTAAATGCAGAGTATATTATGGGAAATGCCAGGCTGGATGAAGCACAAACTGGAATCAAGATATCAAGATATCAAAACATCAGATATGCAGATGATACCACCCTAGTAGAAGAAAATGAATAGGAACTAAAGAGCCTCTTGCTGAAGGTGAAAAAGGAGTGAAAAAACTGGCTTAAAACTCAACATTCAAAAAACTAAGACCACGGCATCTAGTCCCATCACTTCATGGCAAATAGATGGGGAAAAAACAGAAACAGTGACAGACTTTATTCTCTTGGGCTCCAAAATCACTGCAGATGGTGACTACATCCATGAAATTAAAATTAATTTAATTAATTAATTTCTTCCTTGGAAGAAAAGCTATGACCAACATAGACAGCATATTAAAAAGCAGAGACATTACTTTGCCAACAAAGCATGCTGAGCACCAAAGAATTGATGCTTTTGAACTGTGTGGTTGGAAAAGACTCTTGAGAGTCCCTTTGTTGCTCAGCCTTCTTTATTGTCCCACTCTCACATCTGTACATGACTACCAGAAAGTCCATAGCTTTGCATATACGTACCTTTGTTAGCAAAATGATGCCTCTGCTTTTCAAATTGTGGTGCTGGAGAAGACTCTTGAGAGTCCCTTGGGCTGCAAGGAGATCAAACTAGACATTCATAAAGAAAATCAAACCTGAACATTTATTGGAAGGACAGATGCTGAAGCTGAAGCTCCAGTACTTTGACCAACTCATGCAAAGAGCTGACTCATTGGAAAAGACCCTGATGCTGGGAAAGATTGAAGGCAGGAGGAGAATGGGGTGACAGAGGATGAGATGGTTGGATGATATCACTGACTCAGTGGACATGAGTTTGAGCAAGCTCCAGGAGATGGTAAAGGACAGGGAAGCTTGGTGTGCTGCAGTCCATGGAGTTGGAAAGAGTCAGACACAACTTAGCAATTGAACAGCAACAACATACTTTTTTAAAATCATTGGCCATCAGTTTATTCAGTTCCACTCACCAAGACTGATGGGTTGTTTGCTTCCTGTTCTAAAGGAGAGATCGATTCTGAACATCCTTGGATTGCACTCTTCCAGAAAGTACTCGCACTCTACCCAACAGCAGGCTGATTGCACTAGAGTTTATAATGAAGAGGGGAACTCTTTATTTTATAATATTGATATACAATTTTCCTTCACTTGCTGTAGCCCTTCTGCCAGAATCACCATTTGTGGACTTTCTGAAAACCTGTTAATCATGACAAACAAACACCTCATTTTACAGCAAAGGAAGGAGACAGAAGGCTCACACCCAAGACACTGACTGGCACTGCCAGGTGCCTCTTATCCTTAAGCGTGTGACAGAATGTAGACCGGACTGTTGAAGACTTGGCCAGGGGATAGCACCCTTTGAGTTCGGGTTGTGGTCCTAAAATATTCTGTTCGACTCTTAAATCCATAGCCAAGGCATTGCGTTTGGACACCATAGTTAAGAACCGAGAAGCTAGGGACAAGGATGAGAACAGACCCCTCACTGTCTACTATAGAATGTGTTTGCTTTCTATTCCCACGATTTGGGGTCTTACAAGATTTAAAAGTTAACACTGGCCAAGAAAACACAGACACAATTCAATCAAATTGTAACCGGGACAAACTACATGGCATTCTGGACTCGTCCATTGAAAAATGGATGGGAATTTTCTATGTACATAGTGTTTTTGTGATCATATAATACATATGTATATATGTAAATATTAAATCAGATGCAAATTAGTATGCAAAATAGCTATAAGTATATATATACATATATATTATATGGGCTTCCCCAGTGGCTCAGCAGTAAAGAATCTGCCTGCAGTGCAGTAGCCACAGGAGATTTAAGTTCTATCCCTGGGTTGGGAAAATCCCCTGGAGCAGGACATGGCAACCAACCCCAGTATTCTTGCCTGGCAAATCCCGTGGACAGAGGAGCCTGGCAGGCGCAGTCCGTGGGATCGCAAAGACTTGGACATGACTGAAGCAACTTCACACACACACACATACAAATATATCTTATATTATATACATCATATATTATAGATGTTATATTATAAATATGTTTTAGAAAAAAATAAAGAAATGCATCCATACATAGATTATTAGTTTAAATAAATCTTAAGAGTAAAAGACTTAGTGCTTAGCTGTCTGTTTCCCCAATGGGTTCAACCATTTATTAATAGTCTGGCTATACACAATTCACTTAATTGCTTTTGACTTGATTTCCTTGACTGCTAAATGGGACAGTGGTAGTAGTTATCTCATAGGGTTATTAAGGAGATTGAATGACATAATATATATAAAGTCATAATTCATGTGAAGTGCTTAGCATCTCTTTCTAAAGAAGTACTCAATAAAAATGATCTATTATGATCATATATTTAGAGAGATATATTTATGCACAGATATGCATATACATATCAAACACAGATGATAGATATAGATAGAGTGACCATTATTTATGTATTTTTTCAAATATTTTATTTCTAGAAAAATCACAGTGGAATTCTAAACCTTCCTTAATACTTTTCAACTTAAAATTTATAGTTTTAAAGTGACAGGCCTGAAAGTAACAAATTGTTTTATATATATATATATAATTTATTCTCTGAACAATGTCAAGAGAAGCAAGTAAATATATTGATGCTTATGGAATGGAAACTTTAAACCTTTAATATATGCTTAAGTATTTTACATTCCATATATTATATTCAGGATGATTTTTCATTCTGCTCTCCAGATTCTTATTAAGTGTTAGTAATGATGTTAAAATTATCATTTCTAAATGGCTCTTGGAGTTATATATTTTGTCAATCTTTAGCTTTCAAGCAGATTTTTTTATAGTTTTAGAATTTATAAGGTAAAATTTGCTCTGCACACATCTATGGTCATTTTTTAAACCATTATATGGCTTTTTTAAAGTTTACGGCAAAATTGGTACAGATTTTGTTTTAGTCAATCACTCCCCTTGAATGTCATGATTGGGATGACAGCTCTCTCAGTCCTGGTATCTAACCCACAGACAGCCTCAGTGTGGGAACTTCAGGACTATAATTAATCCTGAAACAAATTGAAATACCCGTGATCATTTCAGGGAATGTTTTTTAGCTGTATGAATTCCTCCCACACTGGTGCTCAATCTGTGCGTTTTCCAAATATGGTTGCCAAAGAAAAAACACTGATGAGAATAAGCTTGGAATAGACAAGGTCAAGGGAAAGTAAGTGAATTTAAAAGCTTAATGAGAACCAAAATAAGTTAATGGTGTTAGGGATTCTTTGCCAGTTTTTGGCCAATTGCAATTAATCAAGCTGGCTTTGAGACAGAAAAGGAGGAATTTCCTCTCTTACAAATCTTTAGGGTCACACAAACACCAACTGAGATATTTTGAGTTATAGACTATCAAAACTAAAAGAAAATGTTGATACAAAGTAGTGAAAACCCTCCCTAGATAGATGCAAATACTAAAACTTAGAGATATGAACCTAACAACCATGCATGCTATCAGTAAAATCAGGACTGAATTCAGATTGAGTTGTCCATGCAGTGGTCCACTGATACACTATATATCAAAGGTACACCTACTGTGCTGTTTTAGCTATAGCTTAACATTTACAAGGCTCATTTCGGTGAACATGATTAAGTTAGCTTTACAAAGTGGAGGTGGAGGAATGAAAGCCTAATTTATGGTGGAATGCCAGCTAATAAATGATGGAGGTACTAAAATCACCAGTTAGCAACTGTAACAGTAATAACTGATCCTGGCAAGAGCCATAAATAAATGTTAAAATCATGAAGCAAAAGTTTGTTGGGATCAAGATGTTTAACAGCCTCAAGGTATCTCCCCAAAGGTAACTTATTTGTGACAATGGGAAAAGGTGACTTGGCAGTGGAGAAAGCTGACAGGTGCCACCGCAGCGCCGTGCCTAGAGTCCACATTCACTAGTGGGGACAGTTCTGTGTCTCCCAGCGTGGTGAGCTGAGGGTTCTACACAACTCAGGGTGCATCTCTGCCAACAAACCAACCACAGCCCCCTGATTCTCACATAGGAAGCTGAGAGAAACCCACAAACAAAGGGCCAGTTTGAAAACATTCCTCAAAAAAGTGAATGTCATAAATTACAAGACTAAGGAACTGTTTCAGTGGGAGATGAGGTGGCTAAGCAAAGCAACTGACATCAGACTGCATGCTGACTTGAAAAAGCAGTGCTGAAAAAGAACTATAACAGAATGATTAGTGAAATGTGAGTATCGTCTATAAGGCAGACTGCTGTTGTACCATGAGACATTTTCTGAATTTGCTGATCACACAGTAGATGTGTAAGGTGACCACTTTGCTCTTAGAAGATAGATGAGGATGTCTTTAGGGTGGAAGGACTGGCGTATCTGCAATGTGCTCTTTGTGAGTAAGCATAGTAATGAACAGAATGATGTCATGAAGGGGCAGAAGGAGGGAGAGGATGACGACCACACATACATACCCTCAGAGAGAGGGAGGAATTAACAATGAGTGAATCTAGGTGAAGGGTACATGGTTGTTCACTGTACAGTCTTTGCAATTAGTCTCTAGGTTTGTAACTTCTTCAATAAAAAATGTAACAATATTTTCATGATTATAATGAACACTGAAAGTTTCTATTGATACTACAATGCACAGTAGCATCATCTGGATTATTTCTGTTCCCTCTGTGCCACGTTACCATTGCCACTCTCTCCCTGGAAGAAAGTATTCCTGGAAATGAAAAAGAAGAGACGACTGTCATTATTAAATCTGCACCACTTGGGAGTTGGAATACAATACTTTTAATAATATTTTATTATAGTACTTTAATTACAGACCCTGTAACATTGGAATGACCCTATACTCAGCTAATTTAACCTAACGTTCTCATTAGCTACTATGATGGTGAATTTTACCTGCATTTTGATAGTGTATGTTGATGTCAAAAATTGATATGGTCATTGCATTAACCAAAACTCCAGAGAAGTGAGAGATAGGGAATGAGAATGAGTAAAAGTTAGACAGGATGAGAGTTGGGAGAGAATCACTCAGGCAGATTGAAGAACGTGGGATAAGATTCTGCAAATAGAGAGGGAGATCCAGAAAATAATAACGTAGTGTTGGAACCATGGTGTAACTGATTCGAATGGCTTTGGAGAACTTGGTTCCCCTTCTGAAGATTCCAGCTACAGGACCAGAGCATCATGGCCAAACTAACGTATGAAACTCTATCCTAAGGTCTGTGAGAAGCTCATCTAATGAGATGAATATATTTCAGAAAGCAGTGAGCTCTATGTGAGGGATGAATTAGAAAGTGTTCTGTGGAGTAGAGGAGGACATGAATGTGGCGCCCACAGAGAGGAAGGGGTCGGGGAGGGGAGAAAGAGATGCTGAGAAGAAATACATTGTGGAGATTAATATGGAGAAGTGAGTAAGGCAGACAGTCAGGAAGAGGATGTCCAACCGTGAAAACCTAAACAACTTTGACAGAGATGGCCCCCAGGGGGTGAGCACTTCCAGCCACCGCCTGTCTGAAGATATCTGTTCTCTGCTCACTGGATAGATCTGATGAGCATAACTTCTAGGAGGAAAATTATTTTCTTCCAGAACTTGAAGGGCACATTCCATTGTCCTCCTGGCTTCTGATGTCTGGGAGGCATGAGATGACTCAATTTTAGTTTCTCTTTCATTGTGAAGCCATGGAGAAGTATGAATTTGTTTTGATTTCTATGGCTCTAGGAAACTCATTTTTTATTTCTGTAAGATATTATAACTTTTTCTTCATCCTTAGGATTTTCAGATTTCACAAAACATGGCTTTACTCAGATTGTCACATTGATTCATGGGGTACAGGGTGCAGCTTCAATAAGGCAGTTTTTAGTTCTTCTATTGTAGCAATTTTTCATCTATGATTTTCTTAATATATTTGTCTCTACCATTTCACACACACACACACACACACAAACAGATATAAGTAGGACTGTGAACATAATTGTTTGATATTCTTATTTTAGGCTTCCCTGGTGACTCAGCAGTAAAGAATCCACCTGCAATGTAGGAGAGGCAGGTTCAATCCCTGGGTCGGGAAGATCCCATGGAGAAGGAGAAGGAAATGGCAACCCACTTCAGTATTCTTGCCTGGGAAATCCCATGGATAGAGGAGCCTGGTGGGCTACAGTCCGCAGGATCTCACAAAGTCAAGACTTATTGACTAAATAACCACCACCACCATTCTTATTTTATTATATATAACATGTACATGCATATGTATACAAACTTTCTCTTTATTTTTATACTAATTCAGAGAAAATTTCCCACCTTGCCCATCTCACCCTCGATTTGGAGCATCAACCTTGCTTCCTTATTCTAAGTAAAGTTCTTAGGGCATCTTCCATGTGTAATGATTTCCCTCCTCTCTTCTCTTCTGTCTTTATTTGGAGAAGGTAGTCTTTCCTCTCCATCTCCTGGGAGTATGCACTGTAGGTTGTTTTACTCCCAGATATCATCAGGATGCCCTGGATTTTCCCTTCACATTTTCCAACTCCGTTTCCAGTCCTGAACGCTGATATCTGGCATCTTTAACTAATGAGGCTGCTTTTTGTAGTTTTTTGTTGTTTTAGCCAAGGAGATTGATTGATGGAGTTGTTGACCTGAGAAGTCACAACTTAAAGTTCTTCTAATTTCATTTTCAGAGTTTCAACTCTCCCTCTGTTTCTGTTTGATTTTGGGTGCTTTCCAACATCTTCAAATATATTTTAATTGAATCATTTAGTAATTGTTCACATGATCACTTCACTCTTCACTTGTAAGCAGAAGCTTGATGTAGTCTAAACAAATAGACAATACTGATTTTTTGTTTAATTTTCTCATAGTTTTCTTTAAACAAATTACATGAAAAATAAAGTTGAAAATGCTACAGTGATTTGTGCCTCAGCATTTTTGAAAGGATGAAGGTTAAAAAGGGAAAATGAGTCCTTATTGAATTCAATTTCGCCTCGAGCCATTTGCCAGAAAATAAATTAAGGCTAAATTAAGTAGCATTTAAAGGGTAAATTGTTATTGGACATGAGTGACAGGATTGAATAGGTTAAAAAATAAAATTGATCTCTTCCCATCAAGATGGAAACAGCTCTCATATTTTGTATTTTGTGTCATGTTAGCAGGAAAATGATTGGCAGTACATTGTGCACTTAATCCATCGATATGGGGGACTGTCAGATGCAGAAGTCAATGTTCTATGTTTACGGAGATAATCAGGTTAGGAAACCTTTCCCAGAATGGATTTTGCCCACATTATTCATTTGACTACCCAAGAGTCCCCATGGAAATGCCACATGTCTGCTTCATTCTCTTTTATAACCAGTTTTCCATTTGGTAGCTACAAACTATTACAAATTAGTACTTACTTGTATTTTGAGGATTTATAGAGAATGTATAATATCCCAATAAAAGAAAATGAGTCACTTTTATGATTTTAGTCTGTGTGTTTAGTCCTCGTATTTGAATTTCAGACACCATTTTAAGGCTGATCATTGTAATTTTTTCTTAATCATAATGAAGAAAAATAGGCTTATTTTCTATACTTAAAAACAAAACCAGTTTATTATGTATATTTTCTTCTAGACTAATCAGAAACATAATCACCCAAACTGCTATGACTGATTAGAATTTCTTTTCTTACAAAACGTTTCAAAATAATGGCCATTTAATTTTAATTTTATGTTATTAAGCAAATATCATAGTTTTTTAAAGCTATTCAATTTGTGCTGGCAACAAACCTACCATTTCTGATTCCAGTATCTCACTTTATGTGGCTACCACAACACTCCTAACTAGAGTCCTAGATTCATGTAATTTGAAGCTTTATGTTCATTTGCTATCATCTGCAGATTCTTCTGTGGTTATTGTTTCATCATCTAGTCGGCTCATTTACATTGAGACATCCCTGGGTTGCTTTTAATTGTGCATTTCTTTATTTCCCAGTTTTACTTTTGTTTTTAGTGTTAATTTTGTTTCAGATGTGCTTTTAATTTCTAGGTCCAATATAATTTATTAAAGACATCTGATTTACTAACGCATTCATTTTTTTAACTTCTACTCTTTTGAATCACTTCTATTTTTCTCTATTATTTTTAGAATCATGGGATTTTAAGTTTCAAGACCACCTGACTCTTGCTCTCACCTGGCCATGTTAGAGGGAAGAATATAGTCGGATGGGGGTTCATCCTTCAGGTAAAGATATGGTAGTAGTAGCTACAGGTATTTGTCATCAGTGTCAGTGATGTCTTGTTGTTGTTTAGTCACTAAGTTGTGTCTGACTCTTTGTGAGCCCTTGGAGTGTAGCCTGCCAGGTTCCTCCGTCCATGGGATTTCCCAGGCAAAAATACTTGAATGGGTTGCCATTTCCTCCTCCAGGGGATCCTCCTGACTCAAGGATTGAACCTAGATCTCCTGCATTGGCAGGTGGATACTTTATCACTGAGTCACCAGAGAAGCCCCGCTCCCCACTAAAAAAAGATATGATGAACTTATTTAAAAAATAGAAACAGACTCACCGACTTAGAAAACAAGCTTATGTTTACCCAAGGGAAGAGGTGGGTAGGAAGGATAAATTAGGAGGTCGGGGTTAACATATACACACTAACAATATGTAAAATGGATAACTAATAAGGACCTGTTATATAGCACCAGGAACTCAACACTCTATAATAACCTATATGTGAAAAAAAAATGAAAATTAATAAATATATGTGTATGTATAACTGAATCACGTAGCTTGTACACTTGAAACTAACACAGCATTGTAAATAACTATATATTCCAATATAAAATAAATTTTTAAAAAAAAATTAAACACAAAAATATGTTTTAAAAAGTAGGTCTTTGTGGTTGGAATCCAAATCTTGTATTGCATTTGTATTGTCCATATCTCCATACTTGTAATCCAAGACGAGTCTTAGAAGAAGGTGGACTTTCTTGGGTTGTTTGAACCCCAAATCTGGACAAATTATGTGTGTGTATTGCACACTGTTGTTAGTTAATTTTCCCCCCATACAATATAAGTGATTAGGAAGCCGGGCTCCATCCTGTTTTGGGGGTGGTGTCTGAGTAGGCTTAGCAAACCAGTTAAGGCTTAGCAACTTCATGAGACCTGGCAAGCCTGCTTCCCTGCCCAAGGCTTACACCAGACAAAGCACAGCAAACCCTTGATACAACCTTCAGGCGCAGGACTTGCTTTGGCCTAAAATGTCTGAACCAAAGACATTTATTCCGTGATAAGGAGAAACCTGTCTAGCTTTTTTGTTTATCTGATTTCAGATTATTGACATACTTATAGAGTTCAGTTTATTAACTGTTCTACATTCTGGAGTTGTCTCATGAACAGTCAGGTTTAATGTATTTAGAGCGAGAATACTCCATATATGATCAGTGATTTCTGCAGAGCTAGGGAGTCTCTGAGACACGCCTCACTTATGATGCAAGCTGTGAGTTCAGGATTCCCATGACCACTGTCAGGTTTTATAATTTGCTGGAACCCACAGAACTCACAGTGAAAGCTGTAGTGCCCATGGTCATGGTTTATTACAGGAGAGAGGTTACAATCAGCCCAGGGAGTGAAGCGTGGGGCAGGGTCTGGGAAACCCCCATGCATAGTACCTCCAATGCCTCTCCCAATGGCAATGATGATCTATTATTTTATTCCTTTCAACTGAATATCTGAAGCCATGTAAATATTAAGCCATGGTCTCCAAACCACATTCTTTGGGGGGAAATAAAAACATGGCTTATTTCACAGTAAATTTTTCTTCTTTGAGTTGACTAATTTCTATGTTTTGAATTATAATAAACTTTACACAAAATAATTTAAAGAGCCAAATAAATAGCATATACACTAAGATTCAAATAGCCTATATCCTTAATAATATAAACACATAATAAAAAAAATTGTACATACCCACAATACCCTTGGTCAAGTATTTGCCCATTAAGAAAATGGTGATATATACTGTTCCTACATTGTTGTATGTTATTTAGGTAATGTTACTGCTTCTCTTTCTTTTCTAGCAGCCTCAATCTGATCTATATTTCTCTTAATGAAATAGAGGAATAATATCATTTACTGACAGTGGGAATGCTAACCATATTTTAAAATAAAAACAATTTTTAATGAAAGCAATGCTTTTCTCTGGCTGGATAGAAGAAGTTGAGTGAAAGGTTAAATTAAAGACATTTTTTCCACTTCTTGGAAAAATATATCCCCATGAGAACTAAGTTTCACAAGGGAAAAAATGGAAATAAATGTAGAACTAAAAGAGTATAATCAGAGTAAGCCTCTCATCCACATTTTCTCTAACTGTGTGACCTTGTGAGGTTTTGATACAAATTCTAGCTGCCTCTGATCAAGCTAATCAAACTGACAGACAAAACCTCTTCTGTTATATCTTTAAAAATCATGTGTACTTGCTTTGATATGGCCTCTCTTAATTATCATTAACTTTCTTTACATCCCAAGTAAGAAACTCAAATTCCATAACAAACACATAAAGGAGACAAATTCCATTCGAAGGCAACCAGAACCATCAAGAGAGATATACTAATAAGAGTGTTGTTGATGACAAATCTGCTAAGGGTTTTCAATCAAATCGGCTTCTTCTAGCACAGATACCTTTGTTTACACAGTGTCTTAATTTATTACTTCAATTTATTTGCCGGCCTATTTTATTTGCAGGCTTAGTCTAATTTTAACACTGTCAAGAATAATTCAAAGAGTATCCAGTAAGCCTGCTTAGGAGAGAGAACCTACGTTAATCTTTTCTGACATTAATAGAATTAGACCTTATTAATTCTGACATGATTTATTTCATATTGTGTAAATACTAAGTGCAAGCATCATGTTCTCATTGAAACAAGTGTTTTACATGCTTCATATACCACAATTTAAAACATGAATTGAAAGTGAGCCTTGAAAACAATTTGAAATTACGTAAATCTGTCAAACTTAGAAAGATTATTACTACCAAACAAGAACTACTAAATGCTGACAAATGGTGCTCAGGGAGATATCTGGAGAGAACACAGAGGTTTGTCCCTCCTTTAAAGAAACAGAACAAATGCTTATAATGCTTGTCAGGCTAGCTCATGTGATTCAAACATATCCTTGTAGGTGAAGAAAATTCTTCTCTGTATACCTATGTGTGTTTAATACACACTTAATTTTCCTTTTTATATCAGGAGATCTGAAACAGATAAATGCATGTTTAGGTTTTGTTTTATTGTTTTCCTATTGGGGAGGACAGTTTAGGATATAATTGTGTGGCTGGATACAATTAGGGTGTAAAAAAGAAGTTATGACAGAGAGGGATAGAATGTTTACCTACCTTATGCTTCCCTGGAGGCTCAGGGGTAAAGAATCCACCTGCCAATGCAGGAAACACAGGTTCTATCCCTGATCTGGGAAGATCCCACGTCCCCTCGAGCAACTAAGCCTGGGAGCCACAACTACTGAAGCCTGTGTTCCTAGAGCCCATGCTCTGCAACAAGAGAAGCCACCACAAAGAGAAGCCCATGTACCTCAATTAGAGAAAAGTCCATGCAGCGATGAAGACCCAGCACAGGTGAAAATGGTGGTTTAGTCACTAAGTCGTGTCCGACTCTTGGGACACCATGGAGTATAGCCTGCCAGGCTCCTCTGTCCATGAGATTCTCTAGGCAAGAATGCTAGAGTGGGTTGCCATTTCCTTCTCCAGGAGATCTTCCTGACTCAGGAATTGAACTTGTGTCTCCTGCATTGCAGATATATTCTTTATTGACTGAGCTCAGGTGAAAATAAAAATAAATAAATAAATAAAATTATTTAAAAACTGAAGAAATACAAAATACCTTTTCTAAAAAAAAAAGAAAGAAAATTTACCTACCTTACTGACTTACCTTTGTTTGCATGAGATTCCTTGTAAGGTGTCCGGACACATATTTTGTTAATGAAGAGAAACTCTACTTAAGATTCTGTGTCTACATATCTGACTGCTTAGGCAAATTCTTAAAATTTATGACTGAGAACATGATGGAAAGCGTCATTTCTACTCTATTTGTTACTAAACAGCAAAGTCTTATTTTTTACTCTTCTTTCCCTTGACTTGAACTGAGGTCATCAGCTGGTTAGCCTGACAATTCAGGTCAAAAGGCTGACAGTCCTTTGGAGAATCTTTAAAGCATGAAAATATTAGAATAACATCTTTCGAGGACATGTTACATCGCCATCTAAGAAGCAGATCTGTGGAAATCGTTTGAACTAGTTTACAAGCACACTAAGATAAAAAGGAAATATTAATGTTGGCTTCCTTCAAATAGAAGTGACGATCTATGTTGTGAAGAATTTTTTAAAAACTAAAAAAGGATGCTTGGTCTTTGTTCTTTCAAAACGAGAGCAGAGATAGCATTTCTCTTAAACCTCAATTATTTATTTACCAGAAACATGGGAGAATTAGTAGACAAAGATTTCATATTTCTGGGAGGGTTTACTTTGTAGCTGTCAATTGGGTGTGTATTAGATAGCTTAATTTAGTACAAGAGAGACTGAAATTAAGAGGCGGGATTTATTGTGCTGTGCTGTGCTTAGTTGCTCAGTTGTGTCCGACTCTTTGTGACGCCATGAACTATGGCCTGTCTGGCTACTCTGTTCATGGGGATTCTCCAGGCAAGAACACTGGAGTGGGTTGCCATGCCCTCCTCCAGGGGATCTTCCCAACCCAGCAATCGAACCCCAGTCTCCTGCATTGCAAGCAGATTCTTTACCAGCTGAACTACCAGGGAAATCCAGGGTTTTGCTGCATTTGTTCATTTTACATAATATCCATTGTTGATGTGAATTAACATGCATTATCGAATGTCTTAAAGAGTATATAATGTTGCTGTTGTTGTTTAGTCCTTTAAGTCATGTCGGACTCTTTTGTGACCCCATGGACTGTAGCCCGTCAGGCTCCTCTGTCTAGGGGATTCTCCAGGCAAGAATACTGGAGTGGGTTGCCATTTCCTTCTCCGGGACATCTTCCAGACCCAGGAATCAAACCCCGGTTTCCTGCTTGGCAGGCAGATTCTTTACCACTGAGCCACCTAGGAAGCCCCGTATATGACATTAGAGACTGTTTATCTTTGTATGTCATGCAGGACTACTTGATAAAACATTTATGTACTTAAGACTGTCTTCAAGGAGTTTCTCTTTTAAATGGTCATTTCATACATCAGTGTCCACCCTTGTTTTCCTCAGTTTGGTAGAAGTAGAGATGTTATAATGATATAGAAATAACGCCAATGACAAAAACATTTCATTCCCTAGAAGCATAATATCCAAAATGGTAGGTTTTTACAAATGAGAGAGCTAGTTCTTTGGAAAATCGACCCTTTACATTAGAAGACTCTCCAGGGTTCATATAAGCCTAACATCAAACTGAACTCCAGAGAGGTCAAGTGATGAACCTGGGCCTTATTTGCTGTTTAATTCTTACTCTGCCATTGCACATTGTCTCCATGAAATGTATCTGAGAACTAACCTTGAATATTTTAGGACTACAGAGTGGAATCATTCTATGTGTTTAGTATATTTTTCTTAAAAATATTTTGTTTGTTGGGATGTTTTTTGTCAAATAGCGTCCTCAAATTTATTTCTTAGTGGTAGATAGTGACTTTTTCCCTCTCTGTATTTATATATGACTTCGTCCCCTTACACTGTAATTTCTCCTGCCTTTGACTTCCACCACATTGTAGGAAATAACCAATGAAAATGAAGAGGACCTGGTGTTCTCTCTTTGCGGACTTTAAATGAACTTAAAGGGACTAGTCTATATTACAAAGCTGCAATCACTTTCTGAGATGATGGTTTCTATATATCAAGCTTGGTGTATTTTCTTTCAACTTAAAGCTAGGAGTCTTTGTATAGATATGGGTAAATGTCTAAGAACAGAGTGCCCTGGTCATGGGGTAGCTTTATGCCTAACTTCTAAGAAACTGCCAAGTATTTTCTAAGGCAGATGTAAGACATACCCTCTTACATGTGCCCAGCAGCAAAGGCAAGCTCCAATTGCTCACGCCCTAAGGTGGTATGGTCACTCTTTGATCTTAGCCATTCAAGTGGACATGTAGGGGTATCTTATTGCAGTTTTAATTTTATTTCCATAATGAAGAAATATGTTGAACATTTTTTTCATGTGGTAGTTATACATATATCATCTTTGGTGAAGAATCTATTCAAACCTTTGTTTATTTCTTAAAATTATTTTATCCTGTGGTTGGTCACTTATAAGAGATCTTCATATATTTTAGAAACAGATTTTTTCTTGAGCATATGTTTCACACATATTTTCTTCCAGTATGTAGCTCACCTTTTCATTTTCTTAACCATGTCATCTGAAGAGGGTCTTAATTTCAGTAAGTATACTTCAAAGATTTGTTTTCTCTTAGAGTCCTTGCTTTTTATTTCATAATTAAGAAATATTTGCAAAACCAAAGAAAATATATTTTATTTTAGAGTTTTCATTCTTTTAGCTCTTACATTTAGATCCAGAAATGTTCATAGCAGCTTTGTTTGTAAAAGCCAAATTGTAAACAACCCAAATGTCCATTGATGGGTTAATACATAAGTAAACTGTATATCCATAAAATGCAGTCCTATTCAAAAAAGAAAATAAATGAATCAAATTTTCCTGTCATGACTGTATCAAGTGGGCTGGAACAGGAAATTGACCTTGGGGCAAAGTAGAATTCTGTGTGATGGGCTTACTGAGCCCCTGAATGTCAGGAGAAATCTGAGTTTCTCCTTGCAGCAAATAGAATGCCAGAGGAAACTTTTGTTCTGGAGTAAGAGTCTTAGAGAAAATATGGAAGCCTATGAGAATCAGATATGACTGAGCAACTAATACACATGCACGCGCACACACACACACACACACACACACACACAGTAGGAAGCTACTATGTAGCACAGGGAACTCAGGCAGGTGCTCTGTGATGTGGGGGTGGGTGGGAGGGAGGATGAGAGGGAGGGGATATATGTATACTTATGGTTAACTCACATTTTATGCACCAGAAACTAACACAACACTATAAGCAGTTATTCTCCAATTAAAAATAAATTTGAAAAATTTTTAAAAAGTGGAAACATTGTGGAGGCTATGGGGAAAAAATATCACTTTGAGATAAGCATTTACATGTATTATAATTTAATTAATTTTATCCATTCCCCTCAATAGACTATTTCTTGGGGAAAAAAATGGATAATTTCATTACCTTTTATAAGCTGAGAAGATTGAAGGAACTTAGGTTTGTCTGGTGTGAGGAGATGGTGATTATTTTCTGAATTAAAGGAACACTGTGAATGTACCTTCAATAGACTGCCAATCAATTCCACCACATAAATAAAGCATGATTACATCCATGTGGAATGAAATGACCGAAAGGATTTTGATAGCCACCCTTTTAAATAGTTGCAGCTGTCTCTTATCAAATTATTTTCAATTCTATTTGATTTGTCTAACCCAAGTCTTAGAATGCAAAATATATGAATGGTTCAGTCTTGGAGCTACAACAAGCAAAGCGGTTTCCAGCGAGATTGTGAATGTCATTCCCCAACTTTTTTATCAATGAACCAAGGGCATGACAGAAGCTTCACACTTGGATGAGCTGAGTGCAACATCTATGGGGCCCTTAAATTATTGTACAGAGTCTTCCCCGTGTACATTCTGAGTGCCTGTTTCTGATGATGATGTAAAAATCAGCTTAATTATGTACAACCCATTATCTGACTATATTAGCCAGGAGCTACAGAGTTTAGTAAACATTGGGGCTTATGTAGGAATAAAAGAAATACTAAAAAATGGTAATAGAATTCAGATGAACTTCAGGAGCTTGTAATTAGTCAACGACAGTAAGCCAATGACAAAAACATAAGCGTCTTTCAGGTACATAGATACTGGTACTGAAGCAAACATAATTGCTTAAATACTGCAAACAACCTAAGAATTAAGCACTGAAATAAAAAGAAAAAGAAAATAAAATCAACCATCACAAGGGCAGACAGATTTATTCATCTTTCCCTGTGCCCCCTGCCTCTCTACCCGGGGAGTCCTATCGCTGTCCCTTGTATACAGGGTCCCCTCTCAAATACTACCCTTGAAGTCACACAGTGGAGGAGGGGGAGGAATGGGGCACCTTTGCTTGTCATCCAGTGTGGGGTCAGTCCTGGGGAACCTCACCCCACCGCGGTAACAAGGACCCCTTCATCCTGGCCAAGTGGGGAACTGAGACTCCCTGTTCACTAGAAGTAAGAACTTGGGCACACACTTACCCAAGGCTGTGGGATCACTGCTGATCGAATATTTAAGTAAGAGCCACGGCCTCATGACACCACACCCAGAGTCCCAGGATTCATCCAAAATTCAGTCCCATCAAGAACCAGGAAAATCTGAATGTGAATGAGGAAAGATGATCAGCAGAAGCCAAAACTAAGACAACACAGATGGTAGAATTCTCTGAAAAAGTTGCTCCACTAGCCAACAGAAAATTGTTTCAATGAAGCACACTTGAAACCAAATGAGAAAGTAGACTGTCTCAACATTGAAACAGAAGATATAAAGAAGAAACAGATTTTAAACCTGAAAAATATAGTAACAAAGAAAAAATTCAATGAATGAACTCAACAACGGTTCAAAGAGAGCAGAGGGAAGAATTAGTACATTTGAAGAAAGAACAACAGAAATTGGCACAACAGAGAGAAAATAGGCTGAAAATAACATGAACTTAGCCTCTGGGACATGTGGAACTTGGATAAAAGGTTTAACACTTGCCTCACTGGACACCAAAAGAGGAAGAATGTGGGACTGAAAAGTACTCAAAGAAAGAATGGCTGGAAATTTCCCAGGTTCAGCCAAAGACCCATCAACCCAAACAGGATACATCCTATTTAAACTTCTAAAAACTAAAGACAAAGAAAAACATCTTTTCCTAAGTGAAAAAAACTAGAGGATGTGTCATACCTACACTCAAAGGAAATTCTCTCAACAGAAAAGAAATGATGAAAGAAGATACCTTAGAATATCAGGAAGAAAGAAAGCACACAGTAAGCAAAAATATGGTTGGACACAATAACCTTTCCTTCTCTTGTGGTGTTTTCAGTCCTGTTTGACAGGTGAAGCACAAATTAATGACGTTCTGATACGCCTCTCCATGTACGTAGAGGAAATACTGGAGACGATTATATTATAAACCAGAGAGGGTGAAAGCATATTTTCGACCCTCCCTTCTAACTGATTCAGCTACTCTAGAAAACAGTTGTGGAAATTTTTTCCCAAACTGAACATATACTTGGCATGCTACCCACCCATCACACCTCTGGGCATTGATGCCAGAGAAATGAAAACATTTGTTCACACATAAACCTGTACATAGATCTTCACAGCAGCTCCCTTTGAAATAACAGGAAACTGGAAACAACTAAAAATGCTTTTTAATAGATGAGTTTTTGCCAAAAAAATACTGGCCCATTTATTCCGTGAAACACTGCTGAGCTATAAAAAGGAGCACAGACTTTTTCTAGTTTAATGGATTTGATTTTGTTTTTATTGAAGTGTAGTTGATTTACAATATTACACTAGTTCCAGGTGTCTGGTGTGGTGACTGCATTTTCGCAGATCATGCTCCGTTGTTCTTGGGGCCCCTGGACTCTGCTGCCCTTGAGAGACAGCATTCAGCATCCCTTCTCCCTCTTTCTGATTCTTGCTCTGTCCCTCTCTCACTCCCTCATTTCAGTCCTTTTTTTCATTTTCTTCTTTTGGTGTTGGGATTTCCAGTATTTAATTGCAGTTGCTGTCAGATAGATGGGGTATGTGAGTAGACTCTAAAACTTCTCACTCATTCAATTTTTATCTAATGCTCAAGTGCCAGGACTTGGGAATCTCATTAGTAGCCTTTAAAGTAGCAACATTCAGCATTTGCATCTCATAACAATGACTGAAAGGAGGAACGTCCATCATTCATGCTCACAGATGCAGAGTGTGGGAGTGCTAGCGCCCAGCAGGTACCAGCTGTCCACAAGGTCATTAGAAGGGCTCAACTAGGTGAACTAGGAAGGAACAGTGAACAAGGTCACCAAAGAAAACTGCCTCCCTTATGATGACAACAGTATCCATATTTTTTAACGTGCTTTTCCCCTGAACCCCATGGCCGAGCCCTACCATTCTGTGGTGTCTGTTTTCATGCTCTCGGCCTCTAGGATACAATACCTGCTTACTTGAAGATGCTTCTAGCTGTAAAGCTGCCTGAGGTTCCAGCTCACCTCCAGTGTTTCCTTGTTATCTCATAACTTGGCATCATAATTTTTCATTGTGTTGTTAGATCTCTGATAACTGATAAAATCAATCTGATTTTTAAGATTTTTTCCCTAACTTTTATTGTCCTTTTCATTAGAAGAGTTGGCTATATGAGCCCACCATCACCATATGTAGAACTCACTTCTCTACTGATTTGACTTTTAAAAAATGCATGTACAATATTGCATAAGTTTAACTCAATTTTTATATTTTCCTTTCTGTTCTATAATTTTTTTCTGCCCATACACATGGCAGTAACCAACTGTTTTACTTATTGACACTTTTAAATGTTCTAATATTTGTTAGAATGACTCCTCTTCACCATCCAATGATTTTTTAATTAGTATTCACTACCCCAGCTTTTATGTATTTGTGGTTTTCTTCCTATGAACTTTAGAACAAGGTTAACTAATCCTTGCTAAAAATCTGTTGCTATTGGTGGGAGATAATCTTAAATTTATATATTAAATGAAGACAAAACATCTCTGTGATGTTAGATCTTGTTAATTGACATGTTCATAATTTTCCATTGTTCAAAAGTTTAAAAAGTTTTCTTTATACAGAAATTGTCACTTTTCTAATGCTAATCTTATGTGGTTTGTCTTCCTGATGTTACTGGGAAAGGAATATTTTCCCATTATTATTGGGTGTTTACATAAATAAAAGCTGTTTATTCAGTATGTTAATTATATGTTATAATGCCGGATTTGGGTTGTGGCACAGTCATTAGCAGTAAAAATTATCTTGGCTTTTGATTTAATTAACAAACTTTTCATTGTTAGATAATTACAGATTCACAGGAAGTCGCAGAGATGAGACAGAAGGGGTCCCTGTGGCTTCACCCAGTCTCCCTCTGTGGTTACAGTGCACATAATTATAGTGTAATAACAAAATGCGGATTTTTCCAGGTACAACATCTATGTGTAGTTCTGTGACATTTTATAACAAGTGTAGTTTGTGTAACCATGACTGAAATCAAAATACACACTGTGCCATCACCCCAAATGTCTCCTTGTGCTGTGCTTTTATAGTCGCACCCTTCCACCCAGCCCCACCTTCCTCAACCCCAGCAAACACTAATTTGCTCTCCATCTATATAATTTTGCCATTTTGAGAATGTTGTGTAAATGGAAACATATGATATATGACCTTTCAGACTGACAGTTTTTACTCAGCACAATGCCCGTGAATAAGGCTGAGCACTGAAGAACTGATATTTTCAAATTATGGCGTTGGAGAAGACTCTTGCAAGTCCCTTGGACTAGAAGGAGATCAAGCCAGTCAATCCTAAAGAAAATCAACCCTGAATATTCATTGGAATGACGGATGCTGAAGCTGAATCTCCAATATTCTGGCCACCTGATGTGAAGAACTAACTCGTTGGAAAAGACCCTGATGCTGGAAAAGATTGAAGGCAAAAGGAGAAGGATGAGATGGTTAGATACTATCACTGACTAAATAGACATGTATCTGAACAAACTCCAGGAGATAATGGAAGACAGAGGAGCCTGGCTTACTGCAGTCCATGGGGTCTCAAAGAGTTTGACATGACTTAGCAACTGAACAACAACAATGAAAGTGACATATGATCTAGGTCACTTGTTGGAGTCTGGCTTATGATAGCACACAACCTTAATGTCCACTAACAGGAAACTTGTCAAATAAATAATGATGAATCCGTGCAGGGACATGAATCTATAGAGTAGAAATCTGAAAGAATTAAATAGCTGAATATTGTATGGAAAATCTCTAATATCTATCTATCTGTGTGTGTGTGTGTGTGTGTGTGCGCGCGTGTGTGTGTGTGTGTGTGTGTTAGTCACTCAGTCGTGTCTGACTCTTTGGGACCCCATGGGCTGTAGCCCACCAAGCTCCTCTGTCATGGAATTCTCCAGGCAAGAATACTGGAGCGAGTAGCCATCATTCCCTTCTTCAGGGGATCTTCCCCACCCAGGGTTTGAACTCTGCATTGTAGGCATATTCTTTACCATCTGAGATATATATACATATACATGTATATATATATATATATATATATATATATGCATGTATGTTTTAGGTAAATAAAAAACAAGGTATAGGAAATATGAATTTTATGTAACTATTTTATAAGAAAAGATCTAAAATAGTACTATATATTATTCATATCTGTTTTAATAAGCAAATAAAATTTCTGGAAATATACAAAAGTCAGGGGTTAAATCCTGTGGGGATTGAAAGTGAGAATCAGATGGCTTGGGGACAGATTTTCCATAAGACTTTTCCCAGTGCATCTTTAAACGTAAACATAAAAGACATGATAGATGTAAGTCTATGTATTTATTTTTGAGAAAGACTGCTTGCTACATAATTTCAACACCCTTCATATCAGAGTCTGAGTGCATGAGACCTGAGAGAAGGCATTCCCTAAACACCCCCGTGAATGGATATGAAAGGGCACGCTCAGATCAAGTGCTACAGCAGCCTGTTTTAGAATCATGTGATATGTTACATCATTTTTTAAAAATCACATCAGAAACAGAAAATAAAATGCATTAAAAATTAAAGAATTGGAAAGAAAGGAACAAAGCCATCATGTACTTGTAAGATATAACTTCCTCCATAGAAAGGGACCAAAGTCAGCAAATATTAAACAATGTTCTTTCAGTTTGCTGTAACTGCAAACAGGAAGTGCCATATTGTTAATTAAAACAATACAAGTTAATCTAGGCCACACTGAATTCTCAGAATTCCTTAAGTGGGCATAACTCATTCATTTTAGCAGTTTGTTGTGTGTTACCTTGAGGTATCATCAAATGATGTTACGTGTTAGCTATAACCTATCTCCTTGAATCGCAAAGATTCTATTTCATGATTCTTTCTTTAGCCCGATGGACGGTCTCAGTTTGTATTCATCTTTAAATGATACTTGGATTGAATAAATAAATCCAACAGGACATCTACATTCTATGTTTTGTGAGTTATCCAGATCATGTAGTCGTGCAGGACCAAGTGTGGTTCCCAGACCAGCAGCATTGGCATCCTTCAGGAACTTACAAACACAAATTCTTGGACCCCCAGCCCAGACCTACTTAATCACTGGGTGGGTTTTACTCCCAGAGGACTCCCGCTCTAGGAGTAAAAGCATCAAACAAGAAAGATGACAGTTATCTTAAAAAGTTAATGATCTGGAATTTCATCTTTCGTGTAGTAATTATTGGCACCAGTTCTCTTCTTCACAGCCTTGTACTCATCTAATTATTTTCTGAGAAGTTACCCTTGACTCTCAGGTCACACATTTAGGGTTAAATGCACAGACCTGAGAATTCTCCAATTCCTCAAGCTTTTCAGGGCAGAGACTGCCATGTGGAGGGCTTGCTGAATTCTGTCCTAGCCTTGAAATTTAGATTCACTGGGCCTGGGAGTCATCTTTAGAATTCAGCAGTTTTTAAAACTTAAGCTAGCTAATGAGTCTGTAGCAGGTGGATAGGAGACCACATTTGAGATTTATCACCCTACAACACTGGTGTACAAACAGTTGGTTTGTTGGCATCATTGTCTAGGAGGTTGTTAATAATTCAGATTCAAGAGTCACATGCAAGACCTCCAGAATCCAAATCTTCATTCTAGCAAGATCCTCAGGTATTTTGTGTGCATATTAACATCAGAGACACGCTGTTGCAGGCAATTCCTGAGAACAAGAGGGCCTGAGACTGCGAGGAAACGCTGGCCGAAGGGAAGGTGAACTGATTTCCAAACAACTATTTCCTGTGTCGTCACTAATCCTCTGTTGAACTATACCATTCTTACCCTACTTCTTCACTTCTGATAGTTCTTCTTTCCTTACTGACTACGTTTCTAGAGAAAAACCAATACGTACTATGTAATAGTACATGTATAAATAGCGCTAATGAAAGCTCACTGGAAAATATACAGCATTACAGATGATATTGATGTAATTAACAATAATTCATGTGGCATCCTTTATGTTTTAGCAGACAAAAATAAATTAGTTGATTGTAGGAAGTTAATAATTTGAGATGTTTACAGCAAGATATTGACCCAATGATGTATTCTGTTTTCTTTCTACATTTTAATATTTATGTAATTCAGAAGTTGGTTTTAAAAGAGGGAATATTTTAAAGTCTTATAATTGGATCTATTTCTATTAATTTATAGTCAAGTGGAGTACATTTATTTAAGACAGAGCAATACCATTTGCATTGCATTAACATTTTGCTAAGAGAGACAAAATGTTGATACTTATTAGTATAAAGGAGCTTATTAGACTTTGAGGACATGGATTTGAATTGATTTCTGTATAAGCAAAATATTGCTTTTAAAAAAAAATATGGCTATTTGGAGACTTAGCCTCTTATTTTCTGCCTTTGTATTTTTTTAAACTCTATTTTTTTGCTTATGACTTTCATAACTTATTCATCTTTTTCTCGACGTTTATGCCTTAGGGACTGTCTTGCAGGTCGGGGTAGTACTTAATGACTAAAAATATCTAGATGCCTCAAAATTAATGATGCACTTAGAGTCTCTAAATATTGCAGAAGTCACGTCTAAACTTGGGCAGAAACGCTGGCCTTGTGTGGAGTGTGGTGTGGCCACACATCCCTCAGGAAACAAGATGGGATATAAATAAATGCTTGCATAAATAGATGTGGCCTGATGGAAGAAGCTGCAGGAGGAATCTTCATCTAAAATTATACACATGACCATCTGATGTCCCGTCATATAGAGGGATTCCTTCAAGAGGCTGCATCTTCAGAACCCTGCAGCCCTTGAAAAGGATACACCTTACCTCCAACCTTCTGAGTGATCGTCCTCAGATTTCAGTGTATCGGAATAAGCACTACTCGGAAGGGTCAGCAACCAGACCAGGGACCCTGAGCCTGACAAATGCAAATTCTACCTATTTGCTAAATTTTCTAACTCAGAGATTTTAATCACAAATAAAGGTCTTTTATTAACAGAGAAATATGATTTTTTAAAATTTGCTTTTACACGAAGAGAAAAACCCTGTAATGTTGTTTGTTTTCTGCTTAAAGAAGCATAAGGGGAGGGGGGCAGTCCTAAGATGTGGAGGCATAGGACAGGGAGACCACTTTCTCCCCCACAAATTCATCAAAAAAAAAATCATTTGAACGCTGAGAAAATACCACAAAACTACTTCTAAACAACTTCTGAACGCTGGTGGAGGACACCAGGCACCCAGAAAGGCAGCCCATTGTCTTCGAAAGGAGGTAGGACAAAATATAAAAGATAAAAAGAGAGACAAAGAGTTAGGGGCGGAAACCCATCCCAGGGAGGGGGTCTTAAAAGAGGAGAAGTTTCCAAACACCACGAAACCCTCTCACCGGCAGGTCTGTGGGGAGTTTTGGAATCTCAGAAGGCAACATAACCGGGAGGAAAAAATAAAGAAAGAAAACCCACAGATTACATGCCTAACTGCAACTCCCAGCAGAGAAGTAGCCCAGACGCTCGCCTCCACCACCAGCAGGGGCTGAACAGGGAGGCATGGGCTGCATTGCTTAGGGTAAGGACCAGGCTTGAATGCCCTGAGGGCAATCTGAGGGAGCTAACGTGAGATAGCCACTCAAACCATGGGATAGCCAGAGAGAGAGAGAGAGAGAGAAAACAAGAGGAAAGAGAGAGAGAGAGAGAACTTCCCTGCGAAAAGCTCTAACCTAAGGCACTGCCAGGCCTGCTCACAGAACAAAGGACTGAGCGAATACCAGAGGAGAGCTAGCCATCAGCGGACCGGCCCATCCCCCACCAGAAGCAGGGAGGCAGACGGACAATAGCCAGAGCCAGAAGGCAAGGGGCAAACTCGGCCCCAGAGATGGCATCCTCTACTAAACTGTGAACAGGTTCCCAGTTGCTAACCAAGTCTTCCTGGGATCCTGGATGGTTGACATCCACTAGGAGGGTCACAGCCAGAGATCAGCTCCCCAGAGGAGACACATGGCACTTCTGAGACGGCACTCCTGCTGCACACCCAGGAAACCCAGCGGCTGGGACGGGAGAGGTGTTAAGATGAACCGCTCCACCTGGGGAGTGTCCTCTAGTCAAGCACCTGGTCATCTGAACTGCTCGGACCTGGGAAGAGCACAAAATGCAGGCCCAACCAAGTCTGTGCCTTTGTGGAGTACCCAAGAACCTGAACCTGAGTGGCATAGACCTGGGAAGTGCACGCAACTCAGGGCCTACCTTAGACAGTTCCCCTGCAGAGCAACCTGGAGCCTGAGCAGTGTAGACCAGGAAAGCACACAAGCCATGAGCGAGGGCAAACCCAGTGTGGCCCAGACACTGCAAACGCTCCCCACACACAACAGTGATATTTGTTTGCAGTGTTCCTCCCTACCCACAGCACAATTGAACAAGTGAGCCTAAATAAATGACCACCTTCACCCACTTGTGTCAGGGTGGAAGTTAGATACTGAAGAGACTTGCAAACAAAGGAAGCCAAAATAAACAAAGAAGAAGGAACCACTTTGGAATTGAGAGGTCCAACAGATTAAAACCCTGTAGTTAGCATTGGCTACATTGGAAGGGACCTATAGACCTTGAGAAGTATAAGCTGGAACAAGGAACTATCTGAAACTGAACTGACCCTCACACTGTCCTCAACAGCTCCAGAGAAATTCTTAGGTATATTTTACTATTATCATTTTTTAATTTTTTTTATTTTAAGTTCTTTATTACTCCTTTAATTTTCATTTTTAAAACCTACTATTATCTTGCAAAAGAAATAACCCTATTTTTAAAGCAAATTTCATATTTTTTAAATAATTTTTGTGATTTTTTTTAATATTGTATATTTGAGAGTCTAACCTCTACTCTAGATTTTTAATCTTTGCTTTTTGGTATTTGTTATCAATTCTGTACCTTTAAGAATCCAATCTTCAGCACCCATTTTTACTTAGGAGTGTGATTACTGGCTTGATTGCTCTCTCCCCTTTTGACTCTCCTTTTTCTCCCCCAAGTCACCTCTATCTCCTCCCTCCCCCTTTTCTTCTCTACTTAACTCTGTGAATCTCTTTGGGTGTTCTGGGCTGTGGAGAACACTTAGGGCACTGATCACTGGCTAGATTGGTCTTTCTCCTTTTGACTCCCCCTCCTCTCCTCCTGGTTACCTCTATCTCCTTCCTCCCTCTTCTCTTCTCTGTGGAACTCCGTGATCCTCTCTGAGTGTTCCAGAATGTGAAGAGAAAACAGGGAATTGATTACTGGCTAGATTGCGCTTTCCCTTTTGATTCCCCCTCTTCTCCTCCTGGTGATCTCTATCTCCCTCCTCCCTCTTCTCTTCTCCATGTAACTCTGTGAACTTCTCTGGGTGTCCTCCACTGTGAAGAATCTTTTCACCATTAACCTAGATGTTTTATCATCAGTGCTGTATAGATGGGGAAGTCTTGAGGCTACTGTAAGAATAAGGCTGAAAGCCAGAGGCAGGAGGCTTAAATCCAAAACTTGAGAACACCAGAAACCTCCTGACTCCAGGGAACATTAATCGACAAGAGCTCATCCAAAAGCCTCCATACCTACACTGAAACCAAGCTCCACTCAAGAGCCAACAAGTTTCAGAGCAAGACATACCAAGCTAATTCTCCAACAATGCAGGAACATAACCCTGAGCACAAAAATGCAAGTGGCCAAAAGTCACACCAAACCCATAGACACCTAAAAACTCACTACTGGACACTTCATTGTGCTCCAGAAAGAAGAGATCCAGCTCCACCCACCAGAACACCGACACAAGCTTCCCTAACCAGGAAACCTTGACAAGCCACTCATCGAACCCCACCCACAGGGAGGAACCTTCCACAATAAAGAGGAACCACACACTTCTAGCATACAGAAAGGCCACCCCAAACAGAGCAATCTAAACAAGATGAAAAGACATAGAGATATTCATCAGGTAAAGGAACATGACAAAAGCCCACCAAACCAAACCAAAGAGGAGGAGATAGGGAGTCTACCTGAAAAAGAATTCAGAATAATGATAATAAAAATGATCCAAAATCTTGAAAACAAAAAGGAGTTACAGATAAATAGTCTGGAGACAAGGATTGGGAAGATGCAAGAAAAGTTTAACAAGGACCTAGAAGAAATAAAAAAGTCAATCAGTAATGAGTAATGCAATAACTGAGATCAAAAGCACACTGGAGGGAACAAATAAAAGAGTAACTGAGGCAGAAGATAGGATAAGTGAGGTGGAAGGTAGAATGGTGGAAATAAATGAAGCAGAGGAAAAAAGAAAAAAAATTAAAAGAAATGAAGACAACCTCAGAGACCTCTGGGACAATGTTAAACGCCCCAACATTTGAATCATAGAAGTCCCAGAAGAAGAAGACAAAAAGAAAGACCATGAGAAAATACTTGAAGAGATAATAGTTGAAAACTTCCCTAAAATGGGGAAGGAAATAGCCCCCCAAGTCCAAGAAACCCGGAGAGTCCCAAACAGGATAAACCCAAGGTGAAACACCCCAAGACACATATTAATCAAATTAATGAAGATCAAACACGAAGAGCAAATATTAAAAGCAGCAAGGGAAAAACAACAAATAACTCACAAGGGGATCCCCATAAGGATAACAGCTGATCTTTCAATAGAAAGTCTTCAAGCCAGAAGGGAATGGCAGGACATACTTCAAGTGATGAAAGAGAAAAACCTACAACCCAGATTACTATACCCAGCAAGGATCTCATTCAAATATGAAGGAGAAATCAAAAGCTTTACAGAAAAGCAAAAGCTCAGAGAATTCAGCACCACCAAACCATCTCTTCAACAAATGCTAAAGGATCTTCTCTAGACAGGAAACACAGAAAATGTTTATAAACTTGAACCCAAAACAACCAAGTAAATGGCAATGGAATCATACTTATCAATACTTACCTTAAAGGTAAATGGGTTGAATGCCCCAACCAAAAGACAAAGACTGGCTGAATGGATACAAAAACAAGACCCCTATATATGCTGTCTATAAGAGACCCACCTCAAACCTAGGGACACATACAGACTGAAAGTGAAGGGCTGGGAAAAGATATTTCACACAAATGGAGACCAAAAGAAAGCAGGAGTAGCAATATTCATATCAGAAAAAAATAGACTTTGAAATAAAGACCATGAAAAGAGACAAAGAAGGACACTACATAATGATCAAAGGATCAATCCAAAAAGAAGATATAACAATTATAAATATATATGCACCCAACATAGGAGCACTGCAACATGTAAGGCAAATGCTAACAAGTATGAAAGAGGAAATTAACAGTAACACAATAATAGTGGGAGACTTTAATACCCCACTCACACCTATGGATAAATCAACTAAACAGAAAATTAGCAAGGAAAGACAAACTTTAAATGATACAATGGACTAGTGAGACTTAATTGATATCTATAGGACATTTCACCCTAAAACAATGAATTTCCCCTTTTTCTCAAGTGCACATGGAAGCTTCTCCAGGATAGATCACATCCTGGGCCATAAATCTAGCCTTGGTAAATTCAAAATAATTAAATCATCTCAAGCATCTCTTCTGATCACAATGCACTAAGATTAGATGTCAACTACAGGAAAAAAAAACTATTAAGAATGCAAGCATATGGAGGCTAAACACCACGCTTCTGAATAACAAACTAATCACAGAAGAAATCAAAAGAGAAATCAAAATATGCATAGAAATGAATGAAAATGAAAACACAACAACCCAAAACCTATGGGATTCAGTAAAAGCAGTGCTAAGGGGAAGGTTCATAGCAATACAAGCCCACCTCAAGAAACAGGAGAGAAATCAAATAAATAACCTAACTGTACACCTAAAGCAACCAGAAAAAGAAGAAATGAAGCATCCCAGGGTTAGTAGAAGGAAAGAAATCATAAAAATTAGGGAAGAAATAAATGCAAAAGAAATAAAGGAGACCATAGCCAAAATCAACAAAGCTAAAAGCTAGTTCTTTGAGAAGATAAATAAAATAGGCAAACCATTAGTCAGACTTATCAAGGAAAAAAGGGAGAAGAATTAAATCAACAAAATTAGAAATTAAAATGGAGAAATCACAACAACACAGAAATACAAAGGATCATAAGAAACTATCATCAGCAACTATATGCCAATAAAATGGACAACTTGAAAGAAATGGACAAATTCCTAGAAAAGTATAACTTTACAAAACTGAACCAGGAAGAAATAGAAAATCTTAACAGACTCATCACAAGCACAGAAATCGAAATTGTAATCAAAAATCTTTCAACAAACAAAAGCCAAGGACCAGATGGATTCACAGCTGAATTCTGCCAAAAATTTAGAGAAGAGCTAACACCTATCCTACTCAAACTCTTCCAGACAATTGCAGAGGAAGGTAAACTTCCAAACTCATTCTATTAGGCCACCATCACCCTAATACCAAAACCTGACAAAGACACACACACAAAAAAGAAAACTACAGGCCAATATCACTGATGAATATAGATGCAAAAATCCTTAACAAAATTCTAGCAAACAGAATTCGACAACATATTAAAAAGATCATACATCATGACCAAGTGGGCTTTATCCCAGAGGTGCAAGGATTCTTCAATATCCAGAAATCAATCAATATGATACACCACATTAACAAATTGAAAGATGAAAACCATATAATTATCTCAATAGATGCAGAGAAAGCCTTTGACAAAATTCAACATCCATTTATGATAAAAACCCTCCAGAAAGCAGGCATAGAAGGAACATACCTCAACATAATAAAAGTCATATATGATAAACCCATAGCAAATATTATCCTCAATGGTGAAAAATTGAAAGCATGTCCCCTAAAATCAGGAACAAGACAAAGATGCCCACTCTCACCACTACTATTCAACATTGTTTTGGAAGTTTTAGTCACAGCAATCAGAGAAGAAAAAGAAATAAAAGGAATCCAGATAGGAAAAGAAGAAGTAAAACTCTCACTGTTTGCAGATGACATGATCCTCTACATAGAAAACCCTAAAGACTCCACCAGAAAATTACTAGAGCTAATCAATGAATATAGTAAAGTTGCAGGATATAAAATTAACACACAGAATTCCCTTGCATTCCTATACACTAACCATGAGAAAACAGAAAGAGAAATTAAGGAAACAATTCCATTCACCATTGCAACGAAAAGAATAAAATACTTAGAAATAAATCTACCTAAAGAAACAAAAGACCTATACATAGAAAACTATAAAACACTGATGAAAGAAATCAAAAATGACACAAATAGATGGAGAAATATACCATGTTCATGGATTGGAATAATCAATATAGTGAAAATAAGTATATTACCCAAAGCAGTCTATAGATTCAATGCAATCCCTATCAAGCTACCGACAGTAGTTTTTCAGAGAACTAGAAAAAATAATTTCACAATTATCTGGAAATACAAAAAACCTTGAATAGCCAAAGCAATCTTGAGGAAGAATGGAACTGGAGGAATCAACCTGCCTGACTTCAGGCTATACTACAAAGCTACAGTCATCAAGACAGTATGGTACTGGCACAAAGACAGAAACATAGATCAATGGAACAAAATAGAAAGCCCAGAGATAAACCCATGCACCTATGGACACCTTATCTTTGACAAAGGAGGCAAGAATATACAATGGAGAAAAGACAATCTCTTTAACAAGTGGTGCTGGGAAAACTGGACAACCACTTGTAAAAGAATGAAACCAGAACACTTTCTAACACAATACACAAAAATAAACTCAAAATGGATTAAAGATCTAAACGTAAGACCAGAAATTATAAATCTCCTAGAGGAAAGCATAGGCAAAACATTCTCTGACATAAATCATAGCAAGCTCCTCTATGACACACCTCCCAGAGTAATGGAAATAAAAGCAAAAATAAACAAATGGGACCTAATTAAACTTAAAAGCTTTCACACAATGAAGGAAACTATAAGCAAGGTGAAAAGACAGCCTTCAGAATGGGAGAAAATAATAGCAAATGAAGCAACTGACAAAGAATTAATCCAAAAATATACAAGCAACTCCTGCAGCTCAATTCCAGAAAAATAAGTGACCCAATCAAAAAATGGGCCAAAGAACTAAATAGACATTTCTCCAAAGAAGACATACAGATGGCTAACAAACACATGAAAAGATGCTCAACGTCACTCATTATTAGAGAAATGCAAATCACAACCACAATGAGGTACCATCTCATGCTGGTCAGAATGGCTGCTCTCAAAAAGTCTACAAACAGTAAATGCTGGAGAGGGTGTGGAGAAAAACGAACCCTCTTACACTGTTGATGGGAATGAAAACTAGTACAGCCACCTTAAAAAGCTGGAAATAGAACTGCCACACGACCCAGCAATCCCACTGCTGGTCATATATACCGAGGAAACCAGAATTGAAAGAGACACACGTACCCCAATGTTCATCGCAACACTGTTTACAATAGCCAGGACATGGAAGCAACCTAGATGTCCATCAGCAGACGAATGGATAAGAAAGCTGTGGTACATATACACAATGGAATATTACTCAGCTATTAAAAAGAATGCATTTGAGTCAGTTCTAATGAGGTGGATGAAACTGGAGCCTATTATGCAGAGCGAAGTAAGTCAGAAAGAAAAACACCAATACAGTATATTAATGCATATATATGGAATTTAGGAAGATGGTAATGATGACCCTATATGCGAGATAGCAAAAGAGACACAGATGTAAAGAACAGACTTTTGGACTCTGTGGGAGAAGGCAAGGGTGGGATGATTTGAGAGAATAGCATTGAAACATGTATATTATCATATGTGAAATAGATCGCCTCATGCAGGCTCGATGCATGAGGCAGGGTGCTCAGGGCTGGTGCACTAGGATGACCCTGAGGGATGGGACAGAGAGGGAGGTAGGAGAGAAAGTCAGGATGGGGAACACACGTACACCCAAGGCTGATTCACATGAATGTATGGCAAAATCCACCACAATATTGTAAAGTAATCAGCCTCCAATTGAAATAAATTTAAAAAAAAATAAAGAAGCATAAGGATAAGTTGTTCAGTCACTAACTCATGTCCAACTCTCTGCGACCCCATGGACTATAGCCTGCCTCACTCCTCTATTCATGAGATTCTCCAGGTAAGAATGCTGAAATAGGTCACCATGCCCTCCTCCAGGGGATCTTCCTGACCCGGGGATCTAACCTGTGTCTCCTGCATTGCAGGCAGATTCTTACCGCTGGGCCACCAGGGACCCCCAATAATAAGTTACCACATTACTTTTGGAAAAAGATAAGGTCAGTGGTGGATGCAGGCCCTCTGTTCTCCAGACTCGAGGCCTGACTGTCCGCTGGACTTTGTGAAGTGTCTGGTGAGTTCTGGGTGACTGGCTTCACCTCTATGGGCACAGGTGTGCTCACCTCCAAAGTCATAGGACTGGACCACCTCAAACATCCCTGCACTACCTTTGTTTCCCAAAGGGCAAAAACAAGTGAAAAAGAAAATGAGTGATTCAAGTTCTCCCTTCAACTAGTTTTAAAATGATTACCTAAGGCTTACAGATCTGGAGGTGTTTTCTGTGAATCCATGAATTAAAAACAAAAATCATTGGAGAAAGAGGAAGAATGATTTAAGGAAAGCAACAAAATCATTATCTCATGTTGAAGCTCCAGGCTTTGTGGGTTTCGAGTAGAATTTAAAACTGGATGAGTAGTTTATTTTTTACCCATGCATTAACCCATTCTTTAAAAGTGATTTCCTATCTTTCAAAGAACGAAAAAATCTCAGATCTCTTTCTGATATTGTACTGTGTTATTAACTGCAAGCAAATTTCATTTTTAAAAGTAGAAAATGAAGTGATTGCTAAGTTCTTACCTGAAGAGTTGAGAACATCCTACATAAACTAGTGAATCCAGTTAGAATGAATTTCACAATGAATAAATTTGTGCATAGTGATTATTGATAGAAATAAAATAAATCCACCCACTTTACAAGTGCCAAATGGTAATATGAGTGACTCCAGTTGTGCTTGGGTGAAATTAGCTAGAGATATGATTACCAATTGTTTGCAAATGTAGACTTTAGAAGGCAATTCGTAGCTCAAATCATTCTCTCTGAACAAGCCATATCTCCTAAATTATCCTCAGTATTAGTATTTTTGCCCTTTTAATATGTACAACTCAAAGATGATAATGATATTTGGTGTTTGATTTCCTTAAAAGTGAATAAAATCTACTTAATGAGATAAAAGCAAAAAAAAAAAAAATAGGAAAGAAGATGATGATAAAGCAGTATTTGCTTTATTTACCTACCTACCTAAGAGGTGCTCTCAACATCACGTCAATTTGTCATTCATTATAATAAGATAAATTACTTAAGCCTTTACTAGTAATAAGACTTTAAATGAATTCATAGGTCCACTCTTTCAGGATTTAGCAAAATGAGGAATCTTCCTCACCAATTGAAAGCGAGTTTCTTTGAGAAGGACATTTCAAGACACCACAGAATGGAGATGCACTTCAAGGGTGTGATCAATGGTGCCTTTACAAGGCAGTTTTAGGGACTTTAAGGTGTTATTTCCACTGTGTTCTCTCCCCAGCTCACGAGTGAGCCCTTTGGCCCCACTGCAAAACTAGCCTGCCCATCTGTCAAACGGGATGGCCAAGGTTATCCACAACCCACAGCTCAGTTTTATGAAGACCAGACAATCGCTCATAAAAGGTGGGTGCTGGGAAAGGGCCGGAGGACCCTACTAATCACACTGATTGTTAACAATTCTTCATTCACAACCCTTTAATTAATTTGAGGAAAGAGCAAAGGAGACACCCCACTAAAACTCTCTTAACTAAACGAGGCACCAAGAGATTGCATTTTCCAATGTTTTCTGATAAAAACATAGAACAGAAACTTATACAATCTCCTAACAAAGAGATGCTACAGATTATTTTTTCTCTTTCTTTTTACAGAAAACCTGTGTGAGAGAGGTACATAGATCTTGGAATAATTTACTCGAGAGCAACAGACAAGGCTCAACACCGACTTATCCTGATTTGAATTTTTTTTTAAAAGTGACATTATAATGTGCTGACATTCCAATGACAACAAAAGGTGTTTGACTAGTCAGTCTTCATAGCAGTATGTGGCATATTACAATGAGATCTTCTACTTTATATATGTGATACAAGAAAAAGATTTGCCTAAGTAAATGTTAGAAATTTCTTGTCAATTCTGTTACTGCAGGAACAGAATCTATGGCTGGTGATTAAATACTTTTTTCCCTATGCCATAGCTAACACAGACTACAAACAACTGTGTCATACTCGTTTGGAGGATTATTTGTGAGAATAAGTAACTCATGGATTGGAACCAGTGACTTACTAGAAAATTGTATCTTCCACCCTTGACTGGCTCATTCTTTTACAATGAAATTTCCAGAAATAGCCTCACTTGGCCAAAAGAACAGATTTGCAGTTCAAGGCAATTTGTTGGTCATTGTTTTTCCAGTGGGGAAAGAAAAAAATGAACATCATATATTAACTTTATTGTACAGAGCAGCTCCTAATTTAATCTATTGATAAGGACATTCTTTTGAGTATAAAGAAATTAAAAATGTAGAAAGGATGCAAAAATCAGGGCTTCAGAGGATTCTTGCAATTTGATAAAATCAAACACACTTCTTTTGCTGAATTGGCAAAATCACAAACCCGTTGGTTGAGAGTATCCATATTATGACTTTTTTTTTCATTTGGAGGATTCTGGTGGTTGGGATAATAGTTTTTAAATCTGATCTGGAGATGAGACCTAGAAATCTTAAAAGTCAGTTGAATTCCCAGCAGATTCCACAGTGATGGAAAATTCTAACATCTTCCTGACTGCTGTGGGTGTAGTTGGGGCAGGAATTGTTGTGCCCACCTGATTGTTTCTGGAGTTTCTGGTTCTTTCCACCTAGCTTCCTGCTGTCACTTTCTGAAACAGCTTTCTTCACAGGTGTGTTAGCCCATGGACAGAGGTTTACTGCTGAGCCATTCTCTGCTGAAACGGGCCAGCAGCCCCTTTCCAACTGAGAACCAAAGACGTGAAAGTAGAGTATTTTCACTCTAACCAAAGTCAGAGGCCATGGATTTATTTAGCCATCGATGTGCATATTCCAGTGGGTATTCCCTTGAAAAATACACACAGAGCCTTGGAGCCCTTAGAGTAGGTATTCCCTAAACTCCTGGTTACTGATGTTAGTTTACCATATTGAGTTCTTTAAAGGACACTGTCCCTTGAGCCTTCCTAGACCACATGCTTAAAATCCAGATTGCTTCTACATTATTTAGAACTAATAGGTCACAATAATATTAAAAACAATTTCTTAAAGTTACATAGCTATCTTCTAAAGGCAAAATGCTTTCAAACCACTGGCTCCCTTATTTACCAAAGTGGAAGTTTGGTAATTGGTTACCAGTTACCAAATGGTAATTGTTGGCTATTGTGTGCTGGAAAAAAACACAAAATCACAATTTATGTGATCACTACAAAGCATTCATGATACCGGTGTGAACCTTGAAATACACGTCAACAGCATATTCATTCTCAAAAGTCATGAAGGCATAGGGGAAAGGCTGTTCAGTTGCTAAGTCCTGTCCAACTCTTTGCCACCACATGGACTACAGTTTGCCAGGCCTCCCTGTCCTTCACTGTCTCCTAGAGTTGCTTAAATTTATGTCCATTGAGTCAGTGATGCTATCCAACCATCTCATACTCTGTCCCCCTCCCTCTTCCAGCCCTCAATCTTTCCCAACATCAGAGACTTTTCCAATGAGTCAGTTCTTCACATCAGGTGAAGCTTTAGCATTAGTCCTTCCAATGAATATTCAGGGTTGATTTCCTTTAAGATTGACTGGTTGAATCTCCCTGCAGTCCAAGGGACTCTCAAGAGTCCTCTCCAGCACCACAGTTCAAAAGCTCAATTTTTTTTGGTCTCAGCCTTGTTTATGGTCCAGCTCTCACATCCATACCTGACTACTGGAGGAAAGATTAAAGCTATATTATTGATGAATGATTATATAGCAAGCTTTAGTAAAATTGCATGGCATCTATTTTTGACCTGAGACTTGCAGTTCATGGATGGAATTACATTCTCAAAATATTTTATTTATTGTGCTCTGAAAAAATGTCCCTCAATGAAGATATGAATGTGGGGTTGTGGCCTTTCCACCTGACTTTGCCCTTCTGAGAATCAATTATAAATGAAGAGAAAAGCACATCTTTAATAATTTTCTCTATCTAATAAGCTTATTGTATGCCCTGGAAATTAAGAAATTTCTTATATTTCTACAAGTAAAATGACTCTCAAATTCAGATAACATTTATGTAATTTTAATTCATATAACATTTTATGTAATTTTTTTTTAAATAAATTTATTTATTTTAGTTGGGGGCTAATTACTTTACAATATTGTAATAGTTTTTGCCATACATTGACATGAATCAGCCATGGGTTTACATGTGTTCCCCTTCCTGGACCCCCCTCCCACCTCCCTCCCCATCCCATCCCTCTGGGTCATCCCATTGCCCCGGCCCTGAGACCTTGTCTCATGCATCGAACATGGAATGGTGTTCTGTTTCACATACGATAGTATACATGTTTCAATGCTATTCTCCCAGAACGTCCCACCCTCACCTTCTCCCTCAGAGTCCATAAAATTGTTCCATGCATCTGTGTCTCTTATTCTGACTCGCATATAGGGTTATCGTTACCATTTTATGTAATTTTATGGCAGAAAATGAAGAAGCGCTAAAGAGCCTCCTGATGAAAGTGAAAGAGGAGAGTAAAAAAGTTGACTTAAAGCTCAACATTCAGAAAACTAAGATCATGATATCCGGTCCCATCACTGCATGACTAACAGATGGGGAAACAATGGAAACAGTAAGAGACTTTATATTTCTTGGGCTCCAAAATCACTGCAGATGGTGACTGCAGCCATGAAATTAAAAGATACTTGTTCTTTAGAAGAAACACTATGACCAATCTAGACAGCATACTAAAAAGCAGAGACATTACTTTGCCAACAAAATTTTGTCTAGTCAAAGCTATGGTTTCTCTAGTAGTCATGTATGGATGAGAGAGTTGGACTATAAAGTAAGCTGAGCACCGAAGAATTGATGCTTTTGAACTGTGGTGTTGGAGAAGACTCTTGAAAGTCCCTTGGTCTGCAAGGCTATCAAGCCAGTCCATCCTAAAGGAAATCAGTACTGAATATTCATTGGAAGGACTGATACCGAAGCTGAAACTCCAATACTTTGGCCACCTGATGTGAAGAACTGACTCATTTGAAAAGTCGCTGATCCTGGGGAATATTGAAGGCAGGAGGAGAAGGGAACTCAGAGGATGAGATGTTTGGATGGCATCACCGACTCAATGGACATGAGTTTGAGCAAACCCAGGGAGTTGGTGATGGACAGGGAAGCCTGGCACGTTGCAGTCCGTGGGATCACAAAGAGTTGGACACAACTGAGTGACTGAACTGAATTGAATTTTACCCAAAAGAACGCACTGTGATTTGTTGTCAAAGAGCCTAGATATTGGGATGTATTAGGGCATAAACATGGACAGAATAAAATGCATGGAATATGCTAAAATTTTTCATGTGAATATCTCAATTTCACTGGCTAGAAAAGATAGAGTTGTTATCCATCCAGAAAAATAGAAAAAACAAAGCATAATATACTCAAACTTGGATTCCTGTCAGCACCTTTTGTCAAATTATTAATACGTAATAACTGAGCAACTAACACTTTCACTTTTCTCAGGCAACTTGTACAAACTGATTTTTCCATACTTGATATTTTAGTAAAGCTACTTACTTTCTCACAATGTTAAAATTTTACTTTGCAGTTCCGTTCACTAGACATTACCGAAGCTGTGACTAAAGTAAAATAGAATTTAGAATTAAATAAAAACTCAAAAAGTTTGTATTGGTTTTCCCAGCCTCCTTGAAATCAAGTTCCCTAACATTTTAATTAGACAGAGAAATGTCAAAGTACTGAACTGAATCCTATTTGCCTAGTCAGAGAAGGGGGTTTTAGAATGCCAAACTTGCTCCATTATACTGGTTCGGTTGTACAATTGACGTATACATTGGATAATCTGCCAGGAGAAAATTCTAACAATGGGAAGAATATTTTAGTCTCATAAGCATGGAATTTGATATTCAACTATGTTGATAACAATTCAAGTCTCTTGTCTGATCCTTCGAAAAGAACAGAGATGAGGATGCTTCCGGTAATGAAGGTGGTGTTATGTCTTCTGTTAGAGCCTTCTGTTACCTCTGATGGATATCCAACAGCCTTGGCACATCCTCAGTTACATTACCCAAGGTCAGAAAAACCATATGGCTTTATAAAGATCAAAGAGTGAAGTCAGAAACCCCACACTTTGAAAAGTAAAGAACTCCCAGTGCATATTTTAGCATCAAGCACATATGGTACACACTAACTGAAAAAAATGTATGTGGCAAAGTTAACCCACTTAGAAGTAGAGTAATGTGTCCTTTAGGGCAGAAAGGACAGCCCATCTTCCAGTGGGAAAGTGTAACAGTTAAGAGACATCAGGAAAGAAATGAAAGAAACTCCTAAAGAGAGGGACAAGCAGAAGAAAATGGAGAAATTAAGTGAGAAATTAACCCCAGCCTCTGAGGTCATTCTTTGTATTGAAATTCAGTTGTTTCAAGGAGTCTTTATTACTCAAGACATGATTTTCTCATAGCCAAGGGGGAAAGTTCAATTACTATACCCATGTAATCGTCCATTTTAAATCATTTTTGTGTAAAGATCGGGTGTATTGAATGGATTTGTCATACTCAGAATGAAACTGGTGCAAATGAAATTTCTGTTAAGGGGCATTAACTTTACTATTTTCTCATTTGCTGTAAAAGCCTTGTAAGTACAAAGAGTTGGGATAGACAGTGGCTTATTATCAACCGAGTTGGGGAGGGAGGAGCTTTCTGATAGTTTTAAAAGCAAGTCATTTTTTAGTTTATAGTCTAGGGGAAAAGCCAGTCTTTCTCCTGTTTTTAGGGTTAATTAGATACTATTCTTTTGCTGTTATAACTTGTTTTCTAGATCCCACTGCCAAATATATTTTAATGTTTGTTAATATCAACTTTATTTTCCCATTATTACATTCATGTGCTAATCAAACAGTTATTTTGCCATTTATTTTATAAGACATTCTGTAAAAAATCCCATAGAATCCTTTCAGAATTAAGGGGATGCCATTATATAGATCATAAACATTATTTTAATGAACACAGATAATTCAAGGAAAGAAACAAAAGTCAATGTAAATGAAAGGAGTATCTAAAAATTATTGAAATATTCTTGATAAAGTGATCTGTGAGCAATTTTATTTTATTTTTTTTGAAGGATAATTACTTTACAACATTGTGTTAGTTTCTTCTGCACAACAACATGAATTAGCCATATGCATACATATATCCCCTCCCTCTCTAGCCTCCCTCCCATCCCCATCCCACCCTTCTAGGTCATCACAGAGCACTGAGCTGATCTCCCTGTGCTATTCTCCCACTAGCTATGTAGTTTACACATGGTAGGGCATATATATCAATGCTACTCTCTCAATTCTTCCCAACCCCTCAATCTTCCCCTCCTGTGTCTACAGTGTGGACAATTTTAAGCTATGTATTTCAACAGTTGCTCAATATTAGTTCTTTAGATTATGATCAGTAAATTATCATTTATTTGTTATTTAATGTGATAATTCAACATTATTATTGCTTGATGGAAGAAATTTTCACATATTGAGGTATGGGAAAGTTATCCTGGCTTATACACGATTGGACTTGAACTTTATGCTAACCGGACTTCCCTGGTGGCTCAGACAGTAAGAGTCTGCCTGCAATGCAGGAAACCCGGGCTCAATCCCTGGGTCGGGAAGATCCCCTAGAGAAGGGAATAGCTACCCATTCCAGTATTTTTGCACTGAGAATTCCATGGACAGAGGAGCCTGATGGGCTACATCCCACACGGTTGCAGAGTCGGACATGATTGAGTGACTAACGCTTACTTTATGCTAACCGGAACAGCCTGTCTTAGGGCTTGTCAAACATGCATTGTGCATCTGCTTTCACCATTAAAGAAAAGAATGCTTTTTAAAATCAACGTGGAGTAATTGTGGTTCAGACACGCAGCATGGAACTGGGTGGCCATTGTGGACGTGGCGTCAGACATGTCCCCGCATGCCTGAGCACTTGAATTTTCTGAACTGTATCAGGCTGAAGAACACCACCAGCTGTCTTGTGAGCAGCTGCCAGCTGTACCCTCACAATTTCTCCCTGTAAATGTGCAACCATTTTAGACCCCAACCAATCCTGGCTTAAGAAGCACACTTACTTCTTGCCAGCTCCAATATGACTCTCAAAAAACAATTTACACAACTCTGTGGTTTTTGCCTTTATAAGACAAAGAACTTGTCCTTGTTTCAAGGTACTATGACAGCTTTGGCAAACCTTTAAAGAATCAAAGCATGAGGATTAAGAGACAAGGACTTTATCTCCTAACAGCCAGATTTTGATGGTCCCGTTCCTCTCTGAGGAAAGCCCTTTAGCTTTTCTCTCCAACCATGCTGACTCAGGGCAATGTACCACTTAGGGAGGAAGTCTGCTTCACTGGAAGCTGGAAGTTTTGACTTCCCAGAATGAATTTCCACTTGGATCAAAGACCAGGGCGCTGTCTACATTCCCTTGGCTTTGTTTGGTTTTATACACAACTTCTAACATCACCAGTCCATCGAAACTGAAAGGACCAAAGTGGTCCACCTATAGCGTGTCCTATAACTGTGGTCTGTTTTGGCTTCCTGCATGGGCCACCTGCTGTATTTGTCTGAAAGTCACATCACAATCTCTTTCACAGTTCTTCCCCCCTGGAACTTCTAATTTTCAGGGTTCTTCTGTGTTCTTCTCCTCTTACCACTCAACTCTGGTGTGTTCTGGCTTCCAAATCAAGTATCCCCAATCCTCATTCCCCACCAGTCTCACTGCTGAGCCATGGATGCCCATCCAAATGCCTGCGCGTCCATCCTATGCAACTCAAACTCTTCTTGTTCAAACAAAACCATGATTTTATTGCATTTTTAATTTTTAATGTTTAATTTTATTGAATCAAAGCCTTCCCTGGTGGCTCAGATGGTAAAGAGTCCCGCCCGCAATGCAGACTCTTTGAATCAAAGTTGATTTTTAATGTTGTGTTAAATTCTAGAGTGGCTGAAAAGATTTGCCTGAGGGTAGAAAATCTCTAGGCGCCTCATACCCTGGGGGTGAGAATGATATAGGTGAGCGCATGCTCAGTCGTATCCAGCTCCTTGAGACCCCCATGGACTGTAGCCCACCAGGCTCCTCTGTCTAAGGGATTTCCCAGACAAGAATACGGGAGTGGGTTGCCACTTCCTACTCCAGGGGATCTTCCTGATCCAGCGATCAAACCCACATCTCCTGCATTGGCAGGTGGGTTTGCCTTGCAAACAGTTTGACGTGTTTTTAAATATATTAAACACACACTAGCCACAGGAAGCAGCCCTTCTACTAATATTTACCCAAAAGAGAAGGAAATATTAATACATGTCCATAAAAAAAGACTTATACATGAGTGCTCTCAGCAGCCTTATTTGTAACAGCCGAGCACTAGAGACATTCCAAATTAGATGATAGGTAAATAAAGCATAGTATATCTGTTCCATTGAAAACTGCTCAGCAATAAAAAGCAACAACCTCCTGATACATGTAACAGCTTGGGTGGATCTCAGAATAATTACTCTGAATACAAGAAGACAGACAAAATCTCATGGCTGCTCTACAATTCCATTCATATGAGATTCTTGGAAATGCAATCTAATCCAAGAACAGATCAGCTGGGATGCAAGTGGGGGTGAGGGGTAGAATAGGCCAGGGGCATGAAAAATGTTTTGAGATGAAAATGTTTGATATCTTGATTATGATGATGGTTTCACAGTGCATACGTGGGTCAAAATTCTTCAAATTGTGGAATTTAAATATGTGTGGCTTACTGCAAAATAGTAATATCTAAATATAGTAGAAAAAAGGGCTTCCTAGGTGGCTCATGTGGTAAAGAATCTGCCTGCAAGGCAGGAGATGAGAGTTTGATCCCTGTGTCGTGAAGATTCCCTGGAGGAGGAAATGGCAACCCATTCCAGTATTCTTGCCTGGAGAATCCCATGGACAGAGGAGCCTGGAGGGCTACAGTCCATGGGGTCACAAAGAGTTTGACACGACTGAGCACACACACACACCAGTTCAGTCAGTTCAGTTGTTCAAAGGAGAGCTAGCCAGCTGCACACTGGCCCCTCCCACCTGGAGGCAAAGAGGCAGGCTTGCAACAGCCAGAGCCGGAAGGCATGGAGCTGCTGCAATCTCAGCCCCAGAGAAGGCATCTTCCACCAAACTGTGAGTAGGCTCCCAGCTACTAACCACGTCTTCCTGAGATGTTGGATGGTTGACATCTGCCAGGAGGGTTGTAGCCTGAGATTAGCTCTCCAGAAGGGACAGACGGCACACACACATAGTACAAAAAAAAAAAATATATTCACATACAATTTAATTCACTGAAGCAAACTATAGTTTTAGCCCACAGCTTTATTTTCAATATTTGGAAAAAGCTCAGATCATGAAATTAGCTCAAGAATAAGATTATCCCTGAGTGCCACACATTCCTTGGGGTTACTTGCAGAATTCTTTCCCATTATGTAGTACCATTCACATTATCTAGCAAGGTCAATGGCTGCTCAGAGAGGTCATGTATTTTCTCAAAATTCCTATCACACTTTCTGTAATAAAAATATCTAGTTAGAAAAATATCATTTGGAATGTTACTAGCAGGCTTTAAAAACACATGCTGAAGGAAACATTTTAAAATAGGCACATTTTCAGTTAAAAACATTTCAGAAAGAATAGATTCTTCCCAGGTGATGCAGTGGTAAAGAATCAGTCTGCCAATGGAAGGAGATGCAAGAGATATGGGTTGCATCCCTGTGTTGGGAAGATCCCCTGCAGCAGGAAATGGTAACCCACTTCAGTATTCTTGCCTGGGAAATCCCATGGGCAGAGGAGCCTGGTGGGCTACAGTCCATGGGGTCGCAAAGTGGACATGACTGAGTGATTGAACACACACATGACTAGAAATCAATTGATTGCCATTTAATATTTGGCGTTGTTCCTTACTTGTGCATTAAGAGCCTTGTCTAAGGGCCAAAGATGATTTACACCTGGAAGACATTAGCTGAGTCCATTGATACGAACATGAAAGAAGAAACCTATTTTTTTAAAGTATGGTAACATTTGTTGAACATGAACAGAAAAAGTGGAAATTAACTCTTAGAGTCTTTTTCTTTTTTCAACAAAAACTTGAGAGGCAACAGGTGGATTGATTTCACATTTCAAAACAAATGTCTTGACCATGACGAAGGCAAGCGTCAAGTGCCATCTCATTAAAACTCTCTGTAGGGCAGATACCATTTATTTGCACAAGTTAGAGACAACTTAATTTTTATAATATGAAATTTAGTGGGAAAAACAAATCATACTAACATCTAGGAAATTTTCCTGGGATCCAACAATTTATATGTAATATCCTCTGCAAGTCACATCTGACATTTGGGATCTTAAAGCAGCATTGACTTCATTACTAGCAAAATTAACTGCTGAGCCACCAAATGAAAAAAATCAAAACTGATAAGATGAATTACTAAGCTTTGCAACCCAGTAAACACACACATACATACAGCTTTTGATAACATTAATAACTTCTCAAAATAAAAGAGAATTCCTTCAAGGTAAAATTTTGAGATAGATTATTAGTAAGTGCATCAGTTAACTGCTACAGAATGATGTTGCATTATCACCTCAAAACCAGTGGCTGAACGTATAAGCTTTTATTTAGCTCAAGGCTTTGTGGCTTTGTGGCTTTGTGGTTTATACTGGCTTCGGGGGACCTGTTTTCTTAGCTGGGCTCACTATATATGTGTTGGGCAGTTGGCAGGCTCTGGGGTAGGGGGGTGTCTGTGCCCATGGTCTTCACTTTGGATATGTTCTCTCACTCATGGTAGAGGTGCAAGAGTAAGGGAGGCCCTCACCCTGACACTTTCATGGAACTAGATGTGACAACAATGATCAAGTATGGAAGCAGATCTTCCCCCACCAGCCTCAGATGATACCACAGCTCCAGCTGATGCTTGATCATATCCTATATGATACAGTTCTCCATCAGATGAGCCAGAATCCACACCAAGGAAGGACCAGGGCCATGAGAGCTGATAGCCAGGGAGGTCTTTTGAAATCTGAGACCTAAACATCAACACACTGGAGCATCAAGTATCTCAAGACCCCCTTATCTTTCCTGAAAAAGGAAAAGAGCACATCATTTTAATTGATTTTTAAAATTTTCATGCCATTTTCCCTGGGCTTCATTTTTGTTAGGGTATTAAGGTCCTAAGTCAGATGTTTTGCCATCACATAGGCCCCGCTTGCCTTCTGTATCTGTCTTTACTCATGACTTACATGTTTCCTGGTGCTGCTCCTTGCCCTGCACTGGTTTTTGTTTTATTGTTATACACATAGCTCCTCATCAGGTTGCCAATAAATAGTCTGGATCTTTCAATTCTTCTGACCCCTCATGCAAAACTGGGCTCAAGCTTATTAATGTCCCTAGACACTCTCACACATAAAACCATTCTATATTACTTAATGTAAAAGTGAAGTAAACATGATAGCCCAAAAGAAATTGGATTTTTTTTGTTTATTTGTTTGTTTTTACTTTTCAATTTTCATGAAGTGTCCCTCACAACTTAGGTCTTCACTTTAGAGGGTAGAGCAGGCTTGTCTCTTCCTCCTGAAAATTTCAGTACTGATACTGTCAGTCTTTAGTAGCAGGACCAAGGGTTCAGCTCACCATTTCTCTCAAGAGACTAAAGATGCTGACTACGTAAATGTGCAGTGGCCAGCTCTGATTGTCCAAAATTTTTAGGATGGACCAACAGGCTTTTACAGCAAACTTTTGCTGTACATGAAATAAAAATAATGTTTAGCCTAGAATTTGAGGCACTTTAATAAACATGAAAATATTTATTGAACTGTTTCCCAGTATATTTTACAATAAACATTACATCCAAAAAAAAAAAAAAATCCACTAGGGTTTGGCGACCTTTCAAGCCTGGGTTTCTAACCCTATTCTTCTGAAATATTGGGAACTGGGGAGCAGAGGGTAGCTACTGCTCGATTAGGTTTGAGTTGCGGGTTCAATAGCATTCACTAACTGCGGCAATAGTCATCATAGCCATGGCAATAGAAATGATCAATGACCTGCCTTCAGGCTTAATGCCACTGATAATTGATCCCCTGGTCATCATTGAGAAAGGATGTTGATTTCTGTTTTGTATAATAAGCTCTTTTGAAGGTCACAATATTAAACTTTTACAATCTGTATTTTGAGCATGTATGTGTGTGATTTTAACATTAAGCATTTCATGCTTCCAAAAAATGCCTGTTTTTTTGATCAGTTTTGATGGGAATCCTTTCTCTGCCACACCAAAAGATGCAGAAAAAACTAAATAATTCCTCTTTAGATTCACAAACCCTAATTCTAAGACTACAGCTAAAACATAGATCAGGGTTTGGTGCTTCATGGTTTTCCATTTCTACTGGTATTAGCCCTTTACTAAGATTAATGATACTTACAAAATATTATGCTCACTATTGCAAAATGTCCAAGTCTTACTAAAATAAACCCTTCTCTTACCATTTATTGGGATTAATTTTACCATTCTTTCCTCCCTAATTATTTTTATAGGTTGCTTCCCTTGTTAATTTAATGAAGGAAGTCCTTTTGTTTAATACAGCTGAGTCAATGCAGTGAGAATTAGTCTCTATCTAATCAATGTCTACTAGAAATAAGCTAGAAGTAATATTGCTATAAATTCTAGTGCAATACATTGCCACTGGCTTGCATTTTTGCTAAATTTTCTTTTGCTTCTATTTTATACAGAATATTGTACAAAGTATATATAAATTAACTGAGAAAATATATTGAATAATAACAATGGCACAAATGTGGTGTCACCAATAAGAACTGTAGTGAGTTTACTGTGTTGTACCATCAGAACTAATACAGTGATGTAGACCATTATATTCTTTTTTTTTTAAGTAGATACTGGGAGGAAATGCATTCAAATGCTAATACTGATTTTTTAGGGGTGGGGTGAGGATTCTGGGTGATTATTATTAAATTTTACTTTGTGCTTTCATGTATTTTTTACCTATCTACAATGAACATGCATTGCTTGCAAAATTAGAAAGAAAATAATAAATGACATTAAAAGCAAAAGAAAAGCTCGATTCAGCAAGGTTTAAAAATCCAGTGTCAAATCTGCAATTTTGTTTTATCATCAATTTTCACATGCTATCTTGCCGTAGTTTATACATTCTTACGAAGTGAGAGTCACTTCGCTCAATCATGTCCGACTCTTTGCGACCCCATGGACTATGCTGCTGCTGCTGCTGCTAAGTCGCTTCAGTCGTGTCCGACTCTGTGCGACCCCAGAGACGCCAGCCCACCAGGCTCCTTCGACCCTGGGATTCTCCAGGCAAGAATACTGGAGTGGGTTGCCATTTCCTTCTCCAATGCATGAAAGTGAAAAGTGAAAGTGAAGTCGCTCAGTCGTGTCTGACTCTTCGCAACCCCATGGGCTGTAGCCTACCAGGCTCCTCCGTCCATGGGGTTTCCCAGGCAAGAGTACTGGAGTGGGGTGCCATTGCCTTCTCCGACATGGACTATACAGTCTATGAAATTCTCCAGGCCAGAATACTGGAGTGGGTAGACGATCCCTTCTCCAGGGAATCTTCCAACCCAGGAATTAAACCCGCGTCTCTCGCATTGCAGGCAGGTTCTTTACGAGCTAAGCCACCAGGGAAGCCCATACATTCTTATAAGCACTTACATAATTTTCATAATCAAATAAACAACACTGCATGATCAATTTGAACAGAGAAGATTATGCTTAAGAAGAAACTCAGCTTTGGATCTTGAACTTGTAATACGCAACACAAAAATCTCTATGCTACCTTATCTGTCAGTAAGTTAATGAAGAAAATAAATAATTGCATATTTATTTCAGTTTTATGTTGTCATTTTTTGTGCTGTATAATATTTACTAAAATCTAAAATAAGAATACAAAATGCCATCAGGTACTTCTTTCTTAATAAAGATTGCACTTATATAATGTAATAAAATGGAGTTGATCAAGATAAAATATCTTACACTTAGTAATTGAAGCAAGAACAAATGAAGCAAGAACTCAGGAAAAATAGTCTCAATTATTTCTTCTTCCTGTACAATAATATTTTTGATACTGCATAAAACTACAAATGCTCTCTCTTTACCCTAAATAGTAAGTCAAGAATGCTGCAACTAACAGAACATAAAATTCATAAGGGAAGAACTTTGGTCTAAATTTTCACTGAAATATCCCCAAAATCTAGAGGAGTGACTTGATACAGCAGTTGCTCAATAAACCTTTATTATATCCGGGAAGCATTAAAGTCCTAGATGAGCAAATATAAACACAGTAAGTGATTCTTATTTTTTAACCCAGATATTCACAGATATAGGCATATAAATATATTTATGCTTAGATGTAACAAAAAATAAGCATATAAATATTTATGCTCATATATACATATAAATACTAAAATATAAAATACATAGCATAAAAAGTAAAATATGTAAAACCTAAGGATGTAAATATTTATGCTTAGATGTAAAATAAATATAAGTATCTATATGTGTATCCACATATAGGCACATAGATTGAAAAATAATACTTATCCAAATTGGAAAGAAATATAATAAATTCAAAAGTAATTAATTATATAACATGGAGAAAATGAGATTAATTTCCATCTTTTCATAGGTCTTTATTACCATTCTGCTTTCAAATAACAGAAAAAATTCTATATGACAGTATGAATTATATTGCATAACTTACAATTTTACCATAAAATGTATACTAGTCAAGGTAAAATAGTTGAAGAATTATATTCATCCACTGATGGTATTTTTAAAACAATACTTGCATGAAAAGAGGTGGAGAAATAGTAAGATTCCATTTCAGGCTAAAGCCTATTTCATAGTCAACTGCCACTTCATAGAGAGACCTTGTGTTGAAATATCAGAAAACATTTGGAGCTGGTCACATTTCACCCGTTAATGGACCTGAAATGCCAAGCATGCTTTACTCTGTTCTTGGGAGGCCTCCAGAAGGCCAATTTAGGCAAGCTTCACTTCTAGTGCAATTCTGCCCTTGTTTAACTCAACTGCTGAGCAAGTTTTGGAGTACTGTTTCCAAAACAGAAAAAGAAACAAGAAAAAAAAAAAAAAAAAACACAAGTGAGATAGTCTGTTTTTTTTCATTTTGTAATTCTTGCCTAAGATCATGGCATCCAGTCCCATCACTTCATGACAAATAGATGGGCAAACAGTGGAAACAGTGGTTGACTTTATTTTTCTGGGCTCCGAAATCACTGCAGATGATGATTGCAGCCATGAAATTAAAAGACGCTTACTCCTTGGAAAGAAAGTTATGACCAATCTAGACAACATATTAAAAAGCAGAGACATTACTTTGCCAACAAAGGTCCATCTAGTCAAGGCTATGGTTTTTCCAGTGGTCATATATGAATGTGAGAGTTGGACTATAAAGAAAGCTGAGTGCAGAAGAATTGATGCTTTTGAACTGTGGTGTTGGAGAAGACTCTTGAGAGTCCCTTGGACTGCAAGGAGATCCAACCAGTCCATCCTAAAGGAAATCAGTCCTGGGTGTTCATTGGAAGGACTGATGTTGAAGCTGAAACTCAATACTTTGGCCACCTGATGCGAAGAGCTGACTCATTTGAAACGACCCTGATGCTGGGAGAGATTGAGGGCAAGAGAAGGGGACGACAGAGGATGAGATGGTTGGATGGCATCATCGACTCAAAGGACATGGGTTTGGGTGGACTCCGGGAGTTGGTGATGGACAGGGAGGTCTGGTGTGCTGTGGTTCATGGGGTCGCAAAGAGTTGGACATGACTGAGCGACTGAACTGAACTGAACTGAATTAATGGTTCCTTTATGGAAAATTTGCACATTCAACGGTGTATTACCCTTGTGCGTTTGATGGAGTTGCCCAGAACATAAAATCTGAACCCAAGAAAACCTTACTTGAGTGGGTTATCACCCCCAAACACTTCAACCAACCTCACCACAAATGTCTGTCACCTGAGAATTTCAGGCATGTCCTTAGAGAGTCTAAAATTCCCATAAAATCTGTAGTACTTAGTTAGGATGTACCTTGTTAGAATGGAGGACTAACTCCAACTTTTGTCCTAAATAGAGAGCTGGGCAAAATGCTTTTCTTCCCAGTCAGACTGAATGAATCAGCATGCAGACCTGACCTATACTTCAGAACTCATCCACAGGCCACACGAGAGAAATGGGGTCCAGACATGGAGGTAAAACTGTGCTCATTCTCAGTAATCATTACCCTTTATATTAATAAACACAATCCTTAGAAACCTACAAAATGGCTATTAGAACTAATAAATCATAATAGTATGATGCCTGATCAAAAAACAAAGCAATTGAATTTCTGCACTATAGCAGCAAAAATGTGAAAAAATGAATGCAGATATAAAGGGATTTTTTTAAAGTATGACTTAGAGTCGCATAAAAATCATAAAGTACATGAGTTAAATTTAATACAAGATTCATGTAACCTTATAAGGGTCAGCTTTTTTGTTTACAAAATTCATATAGAAAGACTGCTTGCTTATTGGATGGTTCTGAGAATGTGAAGAACTTGGTAAGTTCCTCACACATACACTCAGAGTAAATGTTAGCATTAACATTATCATTATTATTATTAAGCTATTTTGTCCTTTAAAATACCCCAGACAAGATGGTTAAAAACAGGCTGTGCCTCCACTTTTCAAGTGTATTTCAAGGATAGAGATTTTTTCCTAAATAAAAGAATCCAAATTTTCATCTCAGTTACTTCTGCATAGACTCTACCAATCAGCTATTTCCTGATCTCTAGTATGTGTAACTTGCCCCTGAGTGAATGCTCAGAATACAAAGTCTAAAATGCACACAATGCCATAGTCCTTATTCTTCCTTTATTTAACTTCCATATAAGTCAATGAGAAAAGTGTCAATGCTACAATAGAAAAGAGGACAAAGTATGAACAGATGATACATACAAGGAAAAGCAAACAACAAGCAAACACATGAAAATATTATATCATTTTAACAATAAAAGATTCTAATTAAAACAGCAGCAAAATATGATTTTTGCTTCCAAACCAATGTGGTTGAAAAGGGCAATATTCTTTGTTAGTAAGAATGTTGGAAAATGGGCATCTTTATACTGATGACAAAGCTGCAAAGTCTTGCAAACGTTATGGAAGGCAGTTGTCAATATAGATCAAAACAGTAAATATTTATATCTTTGGACCCAGAAATACCATTAGGAATATGCCCTAAAGAAATAAGAAATAAGTGTAATGATTTACATCAAAATATGTTTATCACATTTTATAATATGAGTGGAAACTAAACAATAACCTAAATGTCTAACAGCAGAAAACTGACATATAAATGCTGATAAAGTCAGAAAAATGAGAATTTAGAGGACTATACAACATGTATTAGCAAGGACAAATGTTCAAGTAATAACAGAATGGAACATAGAATCTCAGTTTTAAAGTATGTACATAGGTGTTCATTCTATTAATGTTATCTCTGGGTGGGAAAATTACAGGTTGCTTTCCTTTCTCCTCACATGTTTAGTATTTCATAATAAACATACATTATCTTAATAACTGAGTAGAACATGCACACAAATTTCTTTCAAGAAGTGGGTTAGTATAGGAAGAATTTTGCAGGCTTGGGGAGTCTGTCTCAAGCATAACAATTATTTTAATTTCTATAGTGTTCATCTTGCAATAAATCCTTATTAGGGAAGATGTTTAAAAAGATCAATACCTGTAGCTTATGTCTAACTGGGGTGAGTAAGTAGTTTCCCTAGAGTGACGAGCACTATGTAAAATAAACATGGAAGGTGCTTTGCTAGCCTGCAGGAGTGATTCATTAATTGTGTGTTAGTAGCTCAGTTGTTTGCAACTCTTTGCAACCCCCTGGACTGTAGCCCACAAAGCTCCTCTGTCCATGGGATTCTCCAGGCAAGAATACTGGAGTGGGTGGCCATTCTCTTCTCCAGGGGATCTTCCCAACCCAGGGATCAAACCCAGGTGTCCCGCATAGCAGGCAGATTCTTTACCATCTGAGTCACCAGGGAAGCCTGGTTCATTAATTTGACCAACAGTTTCTACTGGTCAGGCAGAGACTCAGACAAACAGCATCTGCACAAATGACAAACCAGATATGCATTCACTTCATAAGGTAATGGTTCAGTCTAGTTCTTTTAAAACTTTCAGTGCCCTCCAAATTAACCTCCTGGCATCGAGAATCTGATAAAGAACTGTGTTCCTGTGTATCACAGTTTGTATTATTCTGCTTTGGTACTGCATTTCATGATACATCATTAAGGACATAAATAAGGAGACCAATAATAACAAACATGTATTTATGGGTGATTTGAATACTTCTCATATATTTATAAGTCACATATACAGATATAATATGTAAGTTGCCTATTCAAAATATTATTGATGTTTTTAAGAAAGTTGTGTACCTTTACAAAATCAGACAGTGCTTTCTTTGGCAAGTAATAGGTATTAGAACTCATTACCTCTCAATTTCCTTATTTAAGGATAATTGTGCATATATTACAAAGCAGTGGTAGGAATTAAATACAATCACATTCATGTAAAGCTGTTATAGCACAATATCCTTCAACCAATTTTACAAGAATAACAACTCTTTCGAAGTCATTTAATTGGAATTTTATAACATTAAATGATACTTTCCAATCTTTAAAGTTGCCCATTAAATATAATGAGAATTATCCTCATGCAAAATTTGAGTCTCAGCTCTACCATGCTGGTAGAAGAATGGATTTCCATAAACTAAATAACAATGACTGCATATGTTTGTTAAAGGTAGAATCTCTCTCTTTATCTCCATTTCTCTGTCTCTAATTCTGTCTGTTTCTCTCACATACACAAACAAACACACAATTTCAGTGGGCAGTAATACCCAAAACACCCTTCAAGATATTCCAAAGCCTTTGTGATCTTACTCTTGTTGTCAGTATGAAGTAGCATATTGGCAGACACCATGATTCACACAGTATAAATCTTTATTTGTATAAAGCTTTGTCTAGAATTCTTCAAATGTATCTACTCTAGAATGAAATATGACATCCACTGGTTATTTGGTTTTCAGAATTTGATCTTAGATTTGAACGCTTAAGAGAAAAGGGATCACCTATATAGTGTTATCTCATATAGTTTCTGATTTGTCAAGTGTGAATAATCATGCAAAAATTTTTAAAATTTAGTCAACCCAAAAGCATTTATTAACATCTGTTGCAGTGCGTTTCAGACTTTGGCAAGCATTATATATACAAGGGGAAATTATTCAAAACGCAAGAACCAATCTACTACTGTAGACGCCCATGTTGCTGCTGCTTCAGGATGTTATTAAGAGCACTGTCTATTGTATCTCACAATGTCCCCACTCTAATTTCCCATAAGAAAGGTGTGTTTCAAAATCAACTGTCAAAAGTTTTATTTTGCTTCATGAAAGGGTAATTTTTCCCTCTCTACAAGTTGTGATTCTTAAGGATCACCTTAGGGTTGCTAAAAAAAAAAAAGGAAATGAGCAGTATATTTTCATATTGTTTTCAGTTTTGATGCAGAATACTAAAACAGTCCAGAATCCATTTATCTAAGACAATGATTTGGACAAGCTGATGGGGAAGTCAAGGACTTGCCTCATTGGGGATAATACTGCTTGCCCAGGCATGGTGGAATGTAGGAAGTAGGAAAATAGAGGAGGCTAAAGGACCAGTGTATACACCTGCCTTCAGCCTTCTTTATCACAAATGAGGTGAGTCCCCTTATGAATTCCTGTGCCCTCCCCTCAAATATCATATTGCAATACATTTGCATGAAAGACATTTTATGCAACATAAAATCATCATTCTACCTAAGTAGAAAAATTCAAAGTTCCATTTAATAATAAGGCATGAAATATGATAATTGCTTAGAGAGATTTATGGTGCATTTTTATTACTATTACTTTTGCAGCCTACCAGAGCTCTTTGATTCATGAGGCAATTGCAGAGGTGGAAAAGAAAGCTGACATTGTTTCCAGGGGCAGTGAATGGTATTATATCTAACAATTAAACAGTAGACTCAAGTGCTATAATAAAAAGAAATAGCTATCTCTAGCTCCCAAATTCCTTTGTGTGCATTTTCCATCATGAATGAATAACTGAGTGGGGTGCCATTTTTACCACAAAGCTAATTGCAGGTGGACAAGGGCTACACCTTTAACATGACTGTGTCTCAATACACTGGCTTACATATGATAAATGATCATTTGGTTGCTTGAATAGAATATTTTTGTTTTAGCTGAGTTGTTTCTATAGTTTGACCAAGATAGGCATTTATCCTATATATATAGCTATATACTAATAATTTGTCAATGATATATTTTAGAGTGACATAGATTTTACTTAAGAGAAATGCCATACTTCTCAAAATACACAGAGTAATAAAGTGAATTTTAATTCTTTGTGAGCAAGGCACTCTATCCAACCCAGTATACTACACTAGTTTGTATTCTACTGTATAAATGACCTCATAATATCTCTTTGGTAATTCAGGTCAGGTTATTTATACAGCATCCTTCAATCCTTATCAGTCTTTGCCATTTCTTCCTAATATCATCACTGATGTGAAATTAGATGGCCTGCACTGCATTTCTTTAAGACAGTCAGTATATGACATAAATTCTGGAAACTAAATCTTTTTGTCTATCTACAAGTGTCACCTTACAGGAGGGAGAGAGAGAGAATGTATGTAGAGTGGGGAGAGTCATGGAGAAATCTTTTGCTTTAGAAGTGACCTTTAACTTGCAAAACTGTGGAATTCAATACATATTCAATTCACACTTCCACTAACACAGTCTTCAAAAGCAAATGTAAGTGTTTACTAAGTTCACGACTTGATCCTGAGGCTTCTTCCAGGTTTCTCAAACAGTAGGCACTTATGTTCCTTTCATTCTTGACCTTGTTGAGAATCCATTGGTGAACTGTCTGAAAGACAGAAGCAAAATATTCCCAACAGAGAAGAAAAAACATAAAATAGCTGTGCATCCTCCTTCTCTCTTCTCCTTCTTCATCTTTTCTCTTTCATATAAAAACACTTGTCACCTTAAATAAAACAAGACTTTTGCAATAAGCAAATAAGTTTTAGAGTTTTAAAATAATAGAGTGATCCAAAATCTTGCTGAATGTGCCTCAGGTACTCAGCATTGGTGGTTGCTTATTTCATAAATTCTCTCCTCCCACATACAGGAAAACAGGCTCAATATTATTTAACCTAAGGGCTTCCCTCATAGCTCAGTTGGTAAAGAATATATAGTCCATGGGGTCACAAAGAGTCGGACAAAACTGAGCAACTTTCACTTTTTTATTTCTTCATATCACAGGACACGCCAGTGCCCCTGGTAAGTTGCTGTATAATGTCTTCTTATTTAGCTTTTTTTTTTTTTTTTTATGTTGAAGGATGCTTCTCTAAGTCAGTGTCCAAAGACATATAGGAAACCAAAACCCAATACATTAAAATATTTAATAGCAATTTCAAATATTTCTTCCTTGATTTCTATTTCATGAACATTCTTCTCAGTTATTGGACTAGAAAACTATATATTCATATATTTTTCCAGGCCTCCATAATTTTTAATTTTCCAAGTAAAAAGTAAAAACAAACAACCTATACACAAATTCCCGTAGCTATAAATTCCCTATCTTATTTGCTCTAGAATATTAAACTGCTCTTCTTATACTTCGCCTTGGATGTTTTCCATCTTTTACTCACTTTAAAAGGTCGATTAAATGGTTAAAGTCATTGCCAAATTTATCTTTATTGTCTATGTTACTGTATCATACTTGATGAATGCAATGCTAAAATTTAATTGACTGTTATTTATTGCTGGGTATTGTTGAGTATGGGCCTCCCTGGTGGCTCAGTCAGTAAAGAATCCACCTGCAATGCGGGAAACCTGGGTTTGATCCCTGGGCTGGGAAGATCCCCTGGAAGAGGGCATGAAATTCCACTTCAATATTCTTGCCTGGAGAGTTCCCTGGAGGAGGTACCTGTTGGGCTACAGTCCACCGGGTAGGAAAGAGTCAGACACGACCAAGCAAGCAATCAAGCACAGCATAGCACATTGTTGAGTATGATTTATAAAAGCTTATTTGCTAAGGGTAAATATTTTATGTAAATTCTTATGGCCATAGTAAGAAAATATTTAAATATGAATACTATTCTAAAGCACGGAGAAGGAAATGGCAACCCACTCCAGTACTCTTGCCTGGAAAACTCCATGGATGGAGGAGCCTGGTGGGCTGCAGTCCATGGGGTCTCAAAGAGTTGGACACGACTAAGCGACTTCACTTTCTTTCTTTCTATAGTTCCTTTTGGAGGAGGAAATGGCAACCCACTCCAGTGTTCTTACCTGGGGAATCCCATGGACGGAGAGCCCTGGTGGGCTGCTGTCTATGGGGTTGCAAAGAGTCAGATACGACTAAGCAACTACCACACATTCTAAAGCATTGCCAAATGTAATAATCTTAGGGAGATAAAAATGAGAAATTAAATAAACATTTTCTCCATGCTTTGTCCTAAGGCAGAGAGTCAGTGAAAGGATCGATTTTTCTTTAACTCAGAGGATATCCTATGAGAGATGACTTGACATTATAAATGATTGATAATTTATCTCAAAATGCTGAAGTGAGGATAGGTTCAAAAGCTCAGTGGAATTGGAGTGGATAATGGATTGTGCCTACTTCTCTAACGTACTCAATTCCCTACTTGGATATTGAAAGAACTGCAGTTCCGATATGACCTAAAATGAGGATGCCCAAGTATCTGCCTTTCAAAATAGGACTCCTTGGGGATAAAAAGGAAGACACTTAATTATACTAAGATACTGAGCATCAGTACAGATTGTCTCAGACAATGTGAGATTAATCAGTCGGTCTGTTCAGTCACTCAGTCATGTCCAACTCTTTGTGACCCCATGGACGGCAGTAGGCCAGGCCTCCCTGTTCATCACCAACTCCCAGAGTTTACTCAAACTCATATCTATTGAGTCGGTGATGCCATCCAACCATCTCATCCTCTCTCATCCCCTTTTCCTCAAGCCTTCAACCTTTCTCAGCATCAGGTCTTTTCAGATGAGTCAGTTCTTCCCATCAGGTGGCCAAAGTATTGGAATTTCAGCTTCAACATCAGTCCTTCCAATGAATATTCAGGACTGATTTCCTTTAGGATGGAATGGTTGGATCTCCTTGAAGTCCAAGGGACTCTCAAGAGTCTTCTCTAACACCACAGTTCAAAAGCATCAATTCTTCGATGCTCAGCTTCCTTTATACTCCAACTCTCACATCTATACATGACTACTGGAAAAACCATAGCTTTGACTAGACTGACCTTTGTTGGCAAAGTAATGTCTCTATTTTTTAATATACTGTCTAGGTTATTCATAACTTTTCTTCCAAGGAGCAAGTGTTTTTTAATTTCATGGCTGCAGTCACCATATACAGTGATTTGGGAGCCCCCCAAAAATAACCTGTCACTGTTTCCCCATCTATTTGCCATGAAGTGATGGGACCAGATGACATGATCTTAGTTTTCTGAATGTTGAGTTTTAAGCCAACTTTTTCACTCTTCTCTTTCACTTTCATCAAGAGGCTGTTTAGTTCTTCTTCTCTTTCTACCATAAGGGTAGTGTCATCTGCACATCTGAGGTAACTGATATCTCTCCCAGCAATCTTGATATCAGCTTGTGCCTCATCCATCCCAGCATTTCTCATGATGTACTCTGCATATAAGTTAAATAAACACAGTGACAATATACAGCCTTGACGTACTCCTTTTCCTATTTGGAACAAGTCTGTTGTTCCATGTCCAGTTATAACTGTTGCTTCCTGACCTGCATACAGGTTTCTCAAGAGGCAAGCAAGGTGGTCTGGTATTCCCATCTCTTTCAGAATTTTCCACAGTTTATTGTGATCCACACAGTCAAAGGCTTTGGCATAGTCAATAAAGCAGAAGTAGATATCTTTCTGGAACTCATTTGCTTTTTTGATGTTCCAATGGATGTTGGAAATTTGATCTCTGGTTCCTCTGATTTTTCTAAAACCAGCTTGAACATCTGGAAATTCACGGTTCATGTATTGCTGAAGCCTGGCTTGGAGAATTTTGAGCATTATTTTACTAGCGTGTGAGATGAGTGCAATTGTGCCGTAGTTTGAGCATTCTTTGGCATTGCCTTTCTTTGGGATTGGAATGAAAACTGAGCTTTTCAAGTCCTGTGGCCACTGCTGAGTTTTCAATTTGCTGGTGTATTGAGTGCAGCACTTTCACAGCATCATCTCTTAGGATTTGAAATAGCTCAACTGGAATTCCATCACCTCCACTAGCTTTGTTCGTAGTGATGCTTCCTAAGGCCCACTTGACTTTGCATTCCAGGATGTCTGGCTCTAGGTGAGTGATCACACCATCATGGTTATCTAGGTCATGAAGATCTTTTTTGTACAGTTCTGTGTATTCTTGCCACCTCTTCTTAATATCTTCTACTTCTGTTAGGTCCATAACATTTCTGTCCTTTATTATGCATATCTTTGCATGAAATGTTCCCTTGGTATCTCAATTTTCTTGAGATACTAAGCATCAGTGCAGATTGTCTCAAACAGTGTGAGATACTTACATACATCCCTCCGGCTGGAGAACATGTATTTCTTAGGTGGTAAATTAAGATAATCCAAATAAAACATTTATTAATATGAAGTGAAGAAGACACAAGGAACACGAAATGACTAAAACCATGGTGGAAAAGGAGAACTAAGTTGAACAACCCATTTCTTGATTTCAAACAAATATAGCCATTAAGAAGTTTGGAGCTGGCAAAAGGATATCCATACACATGAATGGAATGGACTCACAAGTCCATGAACAGCTCTTTACATTCATGGTTAATTTCAACAAGGGAGCCAAGATAATTCAATAGAGAAACAAGAGCCTCTCCAACAAATGGTTCTGGAATAAATGGATATCCACATGTAAAATAATGAAATTGGACCCTTGCCTCACACCATATTAAGAAATTATCCTTAAATGAATCAAGGACATAAATTTAAGAGCTGAAACTATAAAATTCTTAAAAGAAAGCATAGATGTAAATTTTTGTGACTTTGAATTAATCGAGGGTTTCTTAGATACAACACCAATAGCACGAGCAACAAAAGGAAAATAGATTAATTAGGTTTCATAATAATTAACAATGCTTGTGCATCAAAAATATGTCAAGAAAGCAAAATGAAAACTCACAAAATGGGATGGAATACTAATAAATCTTAGAATTTACAACTATTGTAATTTATCAGTAAAAAAGACAAATAACCCAATTTTTAAAATGGACAAAGGATTTGAAAATACATTTTTAAAAGTCGATATATAAATGACGAATTAACATCTGAAAAAAAATACTTAGTATTATTATTTGTTGGAGAAATTAAAACCAAAACCACAATGAGCTACTACTTCACACTCACTGTGCTTAGTCGCTCAGTCATGTCTGACTGTTTGCGACCCTGTGAACTGTAACCTGCCAGGTTCCTCTGACCATGAGATTCTCCAGCAAGAATACTGGAGTGGGCTGCCATGCCCTTCTCCAGAAGATCTTCCCAACCTAGGGATTGAACCTGCATTTCATGCACTGTCAGGCAGATTCTTGATCACTGAGCCACCAGGGAAGCTTCACAATCAGTAGTTAATAAGTAAAAAAGATAGTAACAAATGTTAGCAGGGACATGAAGAAATTGAAACTTCATACACTGCTGATGGAAACGTAAAATGGTCCTGTCTTTTTGGAAAAACAGCTTTTCAGTTCTTCAGAAAATTTAAACATAGAGTCACCATATGGCCCAGCAATTCCACCCCTAGGTACATACCCAACAGAACTGAAAACATGTCTACACAAAAATTTGTACATGAATATTCAAAACAGCATTATTCATGACAGAAAAATAGTACAATTAAAGTGTCTATCAAGTGATGAATTAATAAAGCAAATGTGAATATTTTATTTAAAAAATAAAGCTAAAAAGTGTACACTTTGAACAGTAACAACAGCAACCATGACAATGTCAATTACCTCTTGCGCACTCATCAAGTCAGGCACTGAACTAAAAATTCAGCATATTTCCAATAGATAATAAACTTTCCTCTGATATACAATGTATCTTCTTATCTATTGTTTTAGCTTTTTAAAACCATTTGAATTTTCTATTTTCAGTCTTTTGAAATAAATTATTTTCATTCTTTTCTACCCCAAAACTATAAGGATCCTGTACACATGTGTGCTAAGTTGCTTCAGTCCTGTCTGACTCTTTGCGACCCTATGGACTTTAGGCCACCAGCCTCCTCTGTCCATGGGATTGTCCATGCAAGAATACTGGAGTGGGTTGCCATTCCCTTTTCCTGAAGATCTTCCTGACCCAGGGATTGAACCCGTGTCTCTTATATGTCCTGCATTGGAAGGTGAGCTCTTTACCACTAGTGTCACCTGGGAAGCACTTGGATCCTGTATATTTTTATTCAATAGATTTAATGGATTTTTTACACACAGCTTTTAATCCCAAATTATTGTTAGAGGTTTAAAGCTGACTTCTCACCTCCTTTTTTGATCTCTTCATCCTCCTCTTATTTATCAGCTCCCCATTTAAAAATTAACTTTCAATACTAATTAATAATATATAATAGTAATGATAACATTCTCTGAGTGCAAAACTTTAAGTTCCCATAATTATATCATTTTTCCTCCTTCCCCATTCCATGGTTTTACTTGGCAGTATGTTTTTGTTTTGTTTGGTGCAAGCAATTGGATTTATTTAGGTGCATATTTATCCTATATTGAGTCCCATATTCAATAAATGTGGTTGAAAAACAGTCTCACCTTTCCTTTAAAAAAAACATATAATTGGATTTCTAGTTAATTTTTATATGAAAATAGATTCCAGGAGAATTAAGTAGCACAGTTTTAACAATAAAACCACAAAGGTTTTAGAAGAAAATGTAGTATCATTTATCTCTAAATAAAAACATGGAGTGAAGCACTTTCTCAGTTTGACATAAATACACATGCCATAGACAAAATATATAACTTAAATTATAAAAATATCTTAACTTTAAAATATCATAAAGTCATAAAAGAAACAAAAATTGTAATAAATGCAATATAATTTTTAGGCAAATAGCTAATGCTCTTATTTAAAATTAATAAAGAAAGAGAAAATTAAACCAGTAGAAAAATGGGCCATGGACATGATCGATATGTCACAAAAAATCTGTAAGATTTACTTTTACAGAAAATCATGAAATTTCCACTGTACATTATGCTTGAAACAATAGAGCAAGACAGTGAAGACTTTCAAGCAATAGAAGAAAGTATGAAGTTTTGTCTACATTTTTTTTTTTAATAAATTTATTTATTTTAGTTGGGGGCTAATTACTTTACAATATTGTAATAGTTTTTTGCCATACATTGACATGAATCAGCCATGGGTTTACATGTGTTCCCCTTCCTGGACTACATTTTTATTTTTTTATTTAATCATTCCCTGCCACAGCCAGAGACACAGTGAGGTTTGTGGATTATCCTTGCAGAGTTCATTTCCTCCTACTTCATTTTTACTGCAAAGTCTGAACCAGACCAGGCTATGCAATCCAGTATAGGTTTTATGATTGGTGAAAATAATGATCCAGGTTCTGTATCATTTTGTTTGCAGTTCAGTTGTCAAAACCAGTAGGGGCGCAAAGCACACACACCAATCAGAGTCAGTCTGAGGTAAATGGATTCAGCTCTCTAGGGCTTTTCTACCTCCTCAGGATGAACATCCCAAATTATGAGCCTTACAGGAGGAACCTGCAGGCTCAGGGAAGGTGGATCCTGGCCTTGCTCCCCTTTAAATGGGGAGGTCTGGGCAGAGGTCACCTCCAGACCAAAAAGTCTGCTTACTGTAATTGAGATTGTTCTGTTTTGAGCCATGATGTGTTTCCCTCTGTGATACGAGGCCTTGGGCAGGCTTGGCCCTGATCTGGGTAGCATCCCCTTGCTCCAGGTGTCATCAGTGGTCCTCAGAGATCACAGAGGCCGCAGTGCCTGCCTTCAGGAAGCAGGAAACAGTGCAGCCCATGATGGAGCCTGCCTGGCACCTGCCTTCCAGGAGCGAAAACTTCCAAGGTAGCTCCCTCACGCCTGTGCACAGAAATGGTCACCTCCCCTTCTAGCCTGAAAGATGGGTTTCTTATCTCCCCCTGAATAGTGGGGGAAATGCAATTTATCCCTTGTGAGTGCATAGCAGTATTTTGCGTTAAGTCTTTGCTGGTTGAATAGTGGCTGGTTGGAGCATTAAACCACAAGAAGAAATACACGTCTCCACCAAAAGCCACCGAGTCTCAGCTTCTGGCCTGTATTATAATTCTCTTGTGGACATAACTGCCACTCAAGCCTTCTTTATTACATTAGCATATTCTGAGCAAAACACATTAACACAGGAGCCCACCAGAAATATGGCTTCCGTTTAGGCTATTTTCTTGTTTGCTTACAATTTGGCAGGCTTGATAATGAACAATTAAAAGAAATCATGATTCTTCTCTGGAAGAAGGGTGGCAATGCTCTCCTAGCCATTTTCTAGATCCTTCCGACTAATGGATGTCTACAGCTTATAGCCACTGGATTTATAAGCAAGAGGCTTGAGTGTTAACTATGGATTCCTATTGTTTATTCCTAAATCAATACCCATAAAGCGTTGAAATAGTTTGCACATTTTCTGCCCTTGAATTGACAACAGTGTTCACAGCTCCGTGAAAATGTGGTGCTTTTTGACATTTGTAGAAATAGCAATTACCCATAGTAAGGAACACGGAAAGGCCCCCGTCAGCCTGTCTGACTTGAACCGTGTCCAGTGACATGACCAAAATTGCTTCAGAAACACAGCTACTCAAGTGAATAACTATTTAAGTAATAAACCCAGTGAGGAGAATCCATCTTTGCTGAAACAAGTAGTTAAACCCAAGACCAGCATCATGGCAACAAAACAGAGCACATATTTATCTTTTTTTTAAAAAAGTGACAAGACGAACAAAAACAAAGGTTTTCAGCATTTTACCTTATTTCCCCATTTTGTCCCTTCCTGAAATATAAAAGTTAAACTTTTTGAAATAGTGGGGAAACAAATATGACATGTTTGACTCCCAAGGGCTGGTCTGATCCCTGCGCTAGAGCCTCTGTCAATTAATGTAGATGCTCACAGCCCAGAGGTTGGTACCCAAGCGATAAAAATACCTGCTCAGGCTCTACAGTTCAAGTCCTGCTGCCGACTTACAAGGTAATTCTAGCCATTTAACTTACCTGCTCTCTAATCTACTCTACTAATCTGTTGAAAGGATAGAACTATTTCCCTCTCATTCATACGTCTCATCTTTAAAGGGGGTTAAAATTCTCCTCAACCTTACAGGTATGCTGCTAAAGACTATTATTCAACTTTAATAACAACAAAAGAAATGACAATAAAAGTCACTGCTATACCAGCACCTTGACTGTTCATCACTTTTAAGTCTCTTACAGATCAGGTAGTTTTGAAAACAGATTGTAATTAGATATTTTCAGGGCTTCAGAACAAGCTATCAGTACTATGTACCCTAGTTTGTTTACCTTCTGTCCTCTATGTGTGTGTGTGTCTGTCTGTCTCTCTCATTCAGCAAATTACACCTGTGGGGCTCACACCTGCTTTACCAGCGCCCGAAAGGGGTTCACCAAGAGTGACCTTCCCAATAAATCCTGCAGAGACAGGGCTCTGCCTCTCAGCCTCTTCGCTGGGGACCCCAACCTCACAGGGGATCACAGGATTTACCCCTAAGAAGGGGATAAGGTCACTTCCACAGCAGATAGATTCTTAAGCAGTGTTCTGTCAGCAAAGAACAATACAGAAATGAATTGGAGGTAAACAACAAATATCCGACATTTTTCTAAAAGCTAATCGATGGGACTCCCTGGGGGTCCAGTGGTTAAGACTCCAGGGGTCACTAGTTTGATCCTTGGTCAAGGAACTAAGATCCCACATGCCACATGACATAGTCACAGAGAAAACAAAAACTAAAAGCTAATTGGGTTTATTCCTGACAAAGTTATACCCCCCAGCCTTGAAACACAGCTATATCCCACAGTCTTAAAAAACAAACTTTAATTACAATATTAAAGACATTTAGTAATGAGTAATGATCATCAGGTCTTGGGAGAACTATTATAATCATAGGTCAGGTCTGAAAACCTTGCAAAGGTTTATTGTAACTATTGCTCTAGGTCATAATCAACTTTATATAGTTGGAAATGTAATCCTGCTTTTGACAGGTGGAATAAAGAAGGGATAATGTTTGGGTGATTTGTTCAAGGATGAGTGTAGGAAGAGACGGTGTCAAGGCCACAAATAAACCTAGAGTTGCTCACCTGTGTCTCTGTGCCATCTAATCAGGCATCACTACCTGATGAACTCTAGAAACATGGGCTGAACCAAATGGAATGTAATAATAAGTATAAAACACACACTGGATTTTCTCATAAGGTTTTTGGTTGTTTGTTGAAATGCTCTATTTTGGATATATTGGGTTGAATAAATGTTATCATTAAAATTCATATCACTCATTTATCTTTTTCCCTTTCATTCATGTGCCTAATAGAAAATCTAAGATTAAATATGTGGCTTTCCTTTGCAGTTCGCATTATTTTTTTAGTGGAAGGTGCTGTGCTATATGTTTATCTCATGCTCTAAAGACATTTACCTCCTGTTTAACAGACATGCACACGCGCACACACACACACACACACACACACACACACACACACACACACACCTCTTTAGAATTAGTCTGCCAAGAGAAAATTATACATACTTTGTTTCTTCTTCAGGCTGAAATGTCAGGTGCCAAATCCCTGGTGTATTTAATTTGTCTACAGTTAGAATTGAAATGTTCCTTCTAGTCATAGCCAAAAAGACATCTTTGTAATCAGTTACCTCTATTACCATTGTTAGGATAATGTAATTTAGCATGAGCTCATGAAATTAAGATTTACCATCTTCAACTCTTTCCCCTTTGAATGAAACAAATACAATGAATAAATCAAATAATCCCCCAAATTTACATTTAACAAAAGTCTAAGCCAACTGTTTTTCCCCATTATTGAATTGATGCCTTTAGTGACAGTACCAGGAAGCATAAAACAATACTTTAGGTTCGAGATTTCACCTTTTTTATTGATGGAAGCAGTTACTAGATTTATGTGAATTGATAATAGTATAGGGCAGAAATAAAATGAAACAAAACAACATAAAATATAAAACATACCAAAAGGCATTTGAACTGCCTTCACCTCTGATAATCAAGTAACTAGAATATTTGAGTTGATACCCAGTTATACATAATAATTTAAATTTGAATTTCTGATGCTCACAGAATACATTTTCTCTCTATCTTCATGTCACCAGCATTCTGAGAGTTGAGCTGGTAACTGGATGAGTACACTGCCTGGTTTAATAATAGCTGGATTTTTCAAAGAAGGTGGCTGGTTCACTCTCGCAGACTGATGAAGTTGATTTAATTTAGCTCCCTAAATTGCCTCATATTGTCAATTTCAATATGCATGTGCAACGGCTTCCTTTCTAGTGAATTTTTTTTGTAGAAGTCATTGTTGCCATTGGATTTGGGGGTATTTTCTCTTCATTTTTCATTCTCAAAGTTTCTGAGTTTACGCTCACTTAGAATTACATGATTAATGACATTGTTAGCTCCATGATAAAATTTGAAAAGAATAAGCAGAAACCACTTAACTAAAACTTATAAGACTTTTTTGGTTAATTAACAGTGACATATTAAGGTCATAGGCTCCTCAGTTGCAAAAATCACCCTTTATTTTTATCTGGCTTAAAATTCTTTGTACCACTTTCATTTATTATTAAGGAAATTAAACACACACACATATACATATAATTTTTTTCTTTTCTTGAGAACTGATAATTTGGGATTTATGTCCACTAATTTAAAAATGTGCTTAGACAGTCATTACAACAACAATAAAATTTAAAAGTCACAATGTTCCCTTTCTTCATAAAAATGCAATTCCTGGAACTTCCCTGGTGGTCCAGTGGTTAAGACTCTGCCTTCCAATGCAGGGGACACAGGTTCGATCTCTGATCTGAGAGCTAAAATCCCACATGGCATGGGGCAACTAAGACACAGCCGAAAACAAATAAAAAATATAATTCCAAGTCATATCAAAAGACATATTTTATGTGTTCTTGACAATTGCAATTAGTTTCCTATTATTCTAAATCCCCAGAATCTTGACAAAGATGCTGGAGGATGTGGAGGCAAGGGGTATATTTTTATTTTAATTTTTATTCAAGTTTAGTTGATTTACAATGTTGTGCTAGTTTCAAGTGTACAGCAAAGTGATTCAGATATATACAATATATTCTTTTTCAGATTACTTTCCATGATAGGTTATTACAAAATATTAAGTAGAGTAGTTCCCTGTGCTGTAGAGTAGGTACTTGTTGGTTATTTATTTTGTATATAGTGATGTGTATATGTTAAGGGACATATTCTAATCAACCACATGTTCTTTCCCTATGAATTTGGTGAGAATGAAAAATTGAGCAAAAATAATTCTAAGGAAGTACAGTACTGTCCTGTAAAGTCAACAGAAATAGCTGGACATGTGCACTCCTTTACATGTATTGTGCAATTCTGTTACCCTCATTGATTCAGTGCAGGAGATGATTTGGGAATATTGGGGAGGAGCAAAGTCTGACACACGTGCTTTCTGTTTGAGGCAAGAATGCATTGTATACATTAAATGTTCTGCAGTACCCTGGGTAAATACACAAGGCTAATCACAGACCCTCAGATTACAGACAGAGTGCACTCCAGCGATTTTGCATCTGATCTTTGTTTTTACCAATATTCAACAAAGATACATTTTTGCTATTGGTTTTGATCCTGCTTGTATCCATGAATTATCCAAATGGTAGACGACTTAGATTCCTGCTACCTGCAACCCTTGTCATTTTCAGTGAGTTTTCCACATACGTTTTCTCACTTAGCACATTTGACTCAAAACAAATGCAATTACAATCTGATACAAGCATACTTTTAATGACTAATTATGTATCGGTTATTTGCTTGATGCATTCAGCAGACACAGACTGTGTCAGACAGCTGGTGGTTCAGAAGCAGAAGGACCTCTGAGGCTGATATGTAGAATTCGGATAATGTGCCGATTCATTAGATGAACTGATGCATTTCTTTTGATTTTATTTTTTTTCATTTTTAATTGGAGGATAATTGCTTTTACAAGGTTGTGTTAGTTTCTGCTGTAAGACAACATGAATCAGCGGTAAGTATACAAATATCCCCTCCCCCATGAACCACCCTCCCACCCCCAAACCCATCCCACTCTTCTAGATTGTCACAGAGCACAGAGCACAGAGCTGAGCTCCTTGTGCTATAAGGAACTTCTCACTAGCTGTCTATTTTACACATGGCAGTGTATATATATCAGTGCTACTCTCTCAATTTGTCCCACCCTCTCCTTTCCCCTCTGTGTCCACAAGATTGTGCTGTACTTCTGCATCTCTATTCCTGCCCTGCAAATAAGTTCATCGGTCCCCTTTTCCAAGATTCTATATATCTTCATTAATATATGGTATTTGTTTTTCTCTTTCTAAATGGACTAATATATTCTTTTCCCTTTTTTCACACTTAATTAAAAAAAGTTATAGTGAGTAGCATGTAATTGAATCAAACATATGGTTTATCTAATAAGTGTGTTCTTTCGGTGTAGCATAATATTACAAACTGAGCTTCCCTGGTGGCTCAGTGGTAAACAATCCACCAACAATGCAATAGACCAGGGTTCGATCCCTGGGTCAGGAAGATCTCCTGGGGAAGGAAATGGCAACCCACTCCAGTATTCTTGCCTGGGAAATCCCATGGACAGAGGAGCCTGGAGAACTACATTCCATGGAGTCACAAAAGAGTCGGGTATGACTTAGTGACTACACAATAACAATATTGCAAACTAAAGTTCATTGTATTGTTTCAGTTCAGTTCAGTTCATTTCAGTCTCTCAGTTGTGTCCGACTCTTTGCGACCCCATGAATCGCAGCACACCAGGCCTCCCTGTCCATCACCAACTCCCGGAGTTCACCCAAACTCATGTCCATCGAGTTGGTGATGCCATTCAGCCATCTCATCCTCTGTCGTCCCCTTCTCCTCCTGCCCCCAATCCTTCCCAGCATCAGGGTCTTTCCCAATGAGTCAACTCTTTACATGAGGTGGCCAAAGTATTGGAGTTTCAGCTTCAACATCAGTCCTTAAAATGAACACCCAGGACTGATCTCCTTTAGGATGGACTGGTTGGATCTCCTTGCATTCCAAGGGACTCTCAAGAGTCTTCTCCAACACCACAGTTCACAAGCGTCAATTCTTCGGTGCTCAGCTTTCTTCACCATCCAATTCTCACATCCATACATGACTACTGGAAAAACCATAGCCTTGACTAGACGGACTTTTGTTGGCAAAGTAATGTCTCTGCTTTTTAATATGCTATCTAGGTTGATCATAACTTTCCTTCCAAGGAGTAAGCATCTTTTAATTTCATGGCTGCAGTCACCATCTGCAGTAATTATTGAGCCCCCAAAAATAATAACTGTATTGTTTACAAAATTCTGATTCCATATAGAGCTTTCCAAATATATTCAGAAAAACAATCATATTTTCCTACCTAAACTCTTAGGAAAATTTAGGATGAGGAAAATGACGTATCATATCTTTACCTCATACGTGAAAACTTTGACCACTGCATGGATTCAAGTTTAATTATGTCTGTTCCAAATAAAAGCAAGAATGCAAGTATTTAAACTCAGATTCAACAAGTTGAAATTTTTTCAGCTGTCAAATTGTAAATTATCTTTCCAGAGGTCCTTATCTTTAAAGAAATTGTAGCCATATTGATCATTGCAATGCTTATCTTTTAAAGAAAATTGTTTTTCTTCATTATTCTATCAAAGGTTTGCAAAATATTCTAAATAAATCTTCATGTAGTAGTTTTCCACTTTACCCTCTCCACCAACCTAGCTTTTGAAATGTTAAATTCATGAGTAATTAGAAGAAAACTGAAATCTTTTTTATTTGTTTATATTTAAATCATCCAAAGATAATTTTATGAGGGCTGTTTGATGTTCAGACAACCTCATAAACCCCTTATAGATGTTTTTTTCTTTGAAGAAAGAAGCTGGCTTCTGCCAGGCACAAACAAAATTCAAAACCAAATAGCTTTTAAGTTCAGTTGGCAACTCATAACAATATAATGACTATTCTTTGACAATCTATTTACTTACCCTTAATATAGAAATGACTCTGGGATTTTGGGGTATTTTCTTTCAAATGGAGAAATGTATCTTTTCTAATTAATTACCAGAAAGGTATGAAGTCTAGAAAAGGAAAATAGAAATAGGAATCTGGAGTGTTTTTCAAACATTAAAGAACAAAATCTATTTCATTCTGCCAAATATCCAGTTCTGCTTCATTTTTACTCCCTTTGTTTCTGCACATTCTGTGTCTACCAGACTTCTAAAAATCCAGAAGGACAGAGGCAGACCGAAGTATGGACCTAAAAAAAAAATCCTCCACCTATCCCAATCTTAGTTTTGTTTTAACACGATCTAATGGAAAATATGCAAGACCAAGATATTAGTGGAATCCTAACTCTAGCTATTTTATATTAATCAATCTTCAGTCATTTTTGCTTGTTCATATACTTTTAAGGCCAAATTTATATACTGCAAAATTCACCCTTTTAGGCATAAAAGTTGGTGGATTTTGCAGTCAACACCACTATCAAATGTAAGATTATTTTCATTGCCCAAAACAGAAACTACACGCCCACTGGCAGTTAGTCAAGCCCTGTTCACCTCCCTTCCCAGTAGTTGGCAGTCACCAATATACTTTCTACCTTCATAGATTTGCCTGCTCTGGATATTTCATAAAAATGGAATCAAACAATGTATAGCTATCAGTGTTTGACTGTATTCACTTAGCATAACATTTTCAAGGTCCATCCATGTTGTCCCATGTATGAGTACTTCATTCCTTTTTATGGCTGCATAATATTTCATCATATTGACACACCATTTTTTGATTTTCCATTCACTCACTGATAACTGCTAGTGTTGTTTTTACTCTTTGGTGATTAAGAATAATGCTGCAATTCACATGTATGTATAAGCTTGTGTGTGGGCTTATAGTTTCAATTCTATGGATTAAGTCATATAACAACTCTTTAATATTTTATTAAACAGCCAAAATGTTTTCCAGTATAGTTACTATTCCAAGGTTTAAATGCACTGCAACAATTTTATATCCTTCTAAATACTGATGCCAAATTTTGTTCATATATTTTATAAGCAAAGTTATCGTACTAAATTCTTCAAAGCCTTTCTTCCACCTTCTAAAATGTCACCGATGGGAGCAATTTTTAAAAGTAAGAATCTTTTGAATTAGATCAGATAGTAAAAATTGCTTTTATTTTCTAAGACAGTAGTCAGGGAAGTGAATTTCAGTGAAGATGGTAACTATGTCATTAGTATTTATTGTCTCTCAAATACTGTAAATTTTTATACTCAACAAACAATTTCTACAGCAATATACATGCTTTTGCAAAAGTATCTTCTTGGTAACAATTCCAAAGTGAATTATTTCACTATAATCATTCATTCAGGATAAACCAATAAAAAATTCAGCCCATTTTCCATAATGAGCTCAATTCATGAAGACCATAAAAAAGTACATGTCAAGAAATTAGCATTGTGTCACTGACACCAATGTGAAATAGCATATAACTAATGAAACAAGTGACATGAAACTAATGAAATATCAAGGAGAATTAATATGATGCCCTTCCTATTTCTAAAAGCATTTAGGGAAAAAAGGCCTCAACTCTAATGGATCGTACAGGGTGATTATCTTCAGCCTGTAATTCTTAAACAATCATTGATCATATGCAAGAGATTTGCTAAAAGCCTTACCTTCACTGAAGTTAGGAACCTCTCTGCCTGCAATGACTTTGAAATAGATGACGTGTCAGCTGCCAGTTCTGCTAATTTCAGAGCAGAAACCAACCAACGTGCATTATTGTCAATTTTTCAGTCTTTGTTCTGATTTCTGATTTAATGAGAAGCATTAAGACTGCCTCTGTCTCTGTCTCTCTCTTTTTTCCTCTCTCTCTCCACCATGCATTTTTCTGTCGGTCTCTCTTTGTCTATCTATCCTTCAACCTATCTATCTCTATCTTTCCCTCTTTCTTTCTCCATAACATGCCATTAAGAAATCAACGCATTAATCCCTCAAAAGAAATTGCCATTCCTGATAATTGTATACCTGTTCTTTTATAAAAACTATTTTCACATCATTATTCTGTAAGAATGACTACATTGGATCAGTGAGTTTATAGGTTGAAAAAAAGCGAATATGCTTTGAAGTAGAATATGCTTTAGGATATTTTGGTGGCTCAGATAGTAAAGAATCTGTCTGCGATGCAAGAGACCCAAGTTTGATCCCTGGTCGGTAAGATCTCCTGGAGAAGGAAATGGCAACCCACTTCAGTATTCTTGTCTGGAGAATTCCATGGACAGAGGAGCCTGGTGGGCTACAGTCCATGAAGTCGCAAAGAGTCAGACACGACTGAGCGACTAACACACACACACACACACGCATACACACACGTGGTTTAGGAATCAAACTAGTCTTTTAAAAATGCAAGAAGTCTTTGGCTCCTTATTTATATGAAGACCAATTGATTTTCTTGCTTGTATATTTTTTAATAAAAGTTGGCTTCTCTGGTGACTCAGACTGTAAAGAATCTGCCTGCAATCTGGGAGATCCAGATTCAATCCCTGGGTCAGGAAGATCCCATGGAGAAGGAAATGACTACCAATTTACATCACTTTTATTACAATCATGAACTTTTCTAACTAAAACAGTTTTATTTATCCTCATGTAGGAAAGTGTCTATCTCTTGTCTACCCATTGATTTTAACCTTTCTTCTTTTTTTCATGTTTTAGTTTTGTACACGAAATATCTATATTGCTTTTATGTCTGAGAACAGTGTTTGTGACCAATTTGCCAAATATAAATTGAGTTAATTTCCTCTTTGCAGTTCCTGTATCACTTCTGGCTTCTCTACTTCTACATCAGGTAGGTTCCAACAGGAACCAATAACCAAGATTATGAAGCAGTAATTGATTGATTAGGAACTGGGCATTCTAGAAATATTTAACAGCATATATCTAAGCAGGGTGACAATATACAGCCTTGACATACTCCTTTCCCAATTTTGAACCAATCTGTTTAGCCTTGGCATAAAAGGTTTGAAGCATTTATTTAACATTTAACTTATTATATAATAATTAATAAATGCTCTTTGATACAAATTTAATTCACTAATATTGCTATATACTAGGGGTATGAAAATGATGCCATAGCAATGTTCCATGAAAGCAGTTACTAGAAGAACTTGCATACTGCACGTCATTGCTGAACAGCTAATGTTGGTTATAACAGAACTTGGGCTCAAATGTCATACTTATTCAATGCTAAACCATCAACAATTCTCTCTCCATTCACTGCCCATAATAATACTAATAAACTAGCAATCTCAGGAGAATACAAGGAGGCTATTGACACTGTCCCGTTGGTGGGAAATTAGTGTCACCATTAACAAAATAAGGGCACATGAAATGATTGGTTGACCTGGGGCAAGGATGTGATGAGTTTATGTTTAGGTGACTGTGGTCATTACAGTACATGGAAATGTTTCTTTACAGACACTTTCCCAATAAACATATATGTAACCCAGACAAAGTCAGCCTCAGCCCAACATCACATCCAAAAGAAATCATATTCTAAGACCAACATCCTTGAAAAATCATCTATTTACTGTAGATCTTCCTGAAGTGGTGAATCAAGGGGTGACATAGTCATTCACACATCCAAAATTTCCAAAATTATTCTTCAGACATCTCTCACTCTCCCCCACGTTTCACACTTAAGTGTGAAATTTAACAGCAGCTGTTAAATTTTCTCCCCCTACTTCTGGTTTCTTTGCTTTAAAAATGCTTATGTTTTCTTGTTCTCTCTCAACACCCCTGCCCCCACACCACTCACAAGCCGCTCCTGCTCTGACAAGTCACACCTCATCTCACTGGTGTCTGGGAACTGTCTAATGTTCTTACTTAGATGAATTTTCTCATGGGCACATCTGTGCTGGAAATTTTGGCACCGAAAAAAGACAATGTTACTTGTGATTATTGGGACTATTCTATCAAATCTGTGCCCTTTTCTTTTCCATTTCCTATAACCTGGGCACTAAGCTCCTGAAATGCTGGGGACTGACTGGCGTGAGTCAACATTTCTTTGAGTGCTCCTGGAGGTTGCTATTCTGTAACTGTTGTGGGAGCAAACACCTTCCCCAACTCCCAATCTCTTACACTTTTCTTCCTGTGTCTTTTACTGGCTTACTCTAACAATGACACGTAACTTGTTTTGTCTTCTTTTCTGATTGCTGCACAGCTCTTCCTGTAAATCAAAAGTTTCCAAGGCCTTTGAACAAGCAGATGATACCTAAGACAAGAGAAAAGCCCAGGCACGAGAGGTCCCGACATGTACTGCAGAAGCATAGGAAAGCCTGTCACCCACTTCCCTCCTCTGTCCAGAAAAAAACATGATTTTTTAAAGCAATTGGATGGCTATGACTTTTGTATTAAAAACTGATTTCCTGATTGTGACTTCACAAAATAATTGGGTAGATGTGATCAATGTAGGGGAGTAATATAAAGCATAAAGCATGTTTCATTTTTTGATATGGATCTGGTTCTTGACTATGCATTCTCCTCCATAAAGGCAATTATCATCTCATGGCAGTCTACACAATTTCTTTCTTCCTTGGATGACATTTCAAGAATTATAAAACATATGGTGAAATAGCTGTGCCAAACACTCCCATCTTGTATGATTGTCAGCAAATAACCTAATTTGACTCATGATCCTTCTGAAGGGTGTTTCTATTCTAAATGAATAGAATGAGGTCTATTCATTCAGAACTTAATCACCAAGTTATTAAAGTTTGTTAAAATGTATTATTATTGAACCAAAATTAGCACATTTCTGGAATTTTAGAGGATTTCAATGAACTGGTCTACTGGAAAATCTGGCCACTTCACCATTTGGGAGAAAATTCAGTGTTTCTTTGTCAAGAGCATGGAGGGATACCTACAGATACATCTGCAGAATATCAACAGAAAATACACTGTGGTTGTGTTTGTATCAATAATGTCTTGAGTGAGAGTTTGAAATGATGGCTCTCTTTTTGTGCTAAATAATGTACATTCATCATTTTCAAGTTAATTGTTGTGACTTGGTTAATCCGTATTGTGGGGTGTCATCTTGCATATTTTCATCATGTTTTATCAGTTTTAATTAACTGCCCCATTAACGTGCACATGTAAGGCAAACATTATTCATCCTCCTTATCTTGTTATAAAAACTGTTTTAGCATTATCTCTCCAAAATGTCTTTGACATGATATTTTCTTGTGTTTCACTGATGTCTTTTTCTAGGGGAAATTAGAGAATTTGGATTTTGCAATATGGAAAGTTTTGCTCCTTCTTAGTGGGCTGCCATTCAGAAAGTGTGAAATCACTGTTTTGAAAAGTGGTCAATTAATAGCATTAAGAGATACAGAATATTACAATTGTTTTCAAGAGTTTGAGCTTCCATCAGTTCAAATTGTGCAGCACCAAACCAAAGGTGTTTAGGAGAACTCCATAGGAGAGACCTGGGGGGGAGGCTTTTATACAGAAGATACTGAAGCAAAGCAAAACAATTATTATAGCTTAAGCTGTTGCCTTATTTGAAAAAGTTTAGTTGGAACTTGTGACTGGTTGTGTAATAGGGAGGAACAAGTCTGACTCCATATTGGATCTATTTCTTTTACTTAAAGCTTTGTACTTTATTGCTTTTGCTGCAAGTTAAGAACATTGCCTATAGCTTGAAATATACAGGATAGCCCATTCTCAAGGCTCTGACCTTTAAAGGTATAAGAGTTTTCCATGCATACATATATAAAAAGTTGCAGAAGGGAGACCATCACTTGTTTTGGAGGTTTATAGGAATATTGTGATCACACCTCCCTGGATGGTTGTAAGAACAAAAGATTCCTGCACCAGCAACCAATCACACCCCCTCTCCTTTTAGTATAAAAGAAGCTTAAATCGTAGCACAGGTAAGCTGGTTCTTTGGGACACCAGGCCATCGTCTTCTCAGTAGGCTTTCTGAATATAGTCACTATTCCTTGCCCCAATATAGTCACTATTCTCTTAACTTACTGACCTGTTGTGTGGCAAGCAGTATAAGCGTGCACTCGGTAACAGTTGTCCTTAGGTTTCACTAGGGATGGTGGTGGCAATAGAGTAGTAAAAATAACAATGTTGTTGTTTAGTCACTAAGTCACGTCCAACTCTTTTGCAACCCCATGGACTGTAGCATGCCAGGCTCCTCTGTCCCATGGGATTCCCCAGGCAAGAATATTGGAGTGAGTTTCCATTTCCTTTTCCAGGGGCTCTTCCCAACCCAGGGATCAAACCCTCATATCCTGCACTGCAGGTGAATTCTTTACCAATGAGCCACTAGGGAAACCCAAAAATAGCAATAGCATATTCTAAATAAGCTTTAGAGGTACCTCCCAATGACTTTCTTAGCTCCTCTTATTTGCACAGTATAATTTTCTAGGCAATGGGCTAACCTGTTGGAAATAGTCAAGACTGTGCCCTTCTAATTGGTAAACTGAAAGATGGGTCTTTGTTCTCTGTCTCCTCTCACTGAATGGGGAACATTACTACAAAAAATTCCTTTTGTAAAAGTAGCAGAACATTTATTTTGAGATTGCATAATTGATTTTTATTTCACCATTTCAGTCTAGCATACAATGTTAGCAATTATATTTGGTGGAAGATTTCCCAAAGGAAAAAAAAAGTGAGTCTTAAGCACTGATAAACAAGAAAATACCTCCTAGAAACTTTAATATAAAGCAGGATCACAGGTTGCTTGCTTGGAAAATTAAACAGAGTATTCCCTTTTCTTAATCCAACTGGACATTACTACAGCTTCATGTTGTACTAGATGAAGCGATGGCTGAAATTGCATTTCCCTTGAAGTGTTATACATTTTCTTTCAAAGGGAAGCTGTTGAGTTTGAGAGTTTTGATTGAGTCAGCACATCTGTAATCCAAGCTGAGCTCCTGCTGAATGTGATTCTGGTCTGCCTGATGATAATATATAGAACAGGAGTACTACACAGGGCTTTGAAAAAAAACGGATAGATGGAGATGGCGGAAATGCGCGTGGTTTTGAGAACTAATGTTGACTCCAGGTCACTTAGAGGATGTGGCTAGCTCAGAGGAGAGTGCTATGTGTGTTTGGGAACATGGTAGCAAAGAGAGACAGTTAAGGACTTTTACAGATTCCTTATACAATGGAGCAAATTCTTGAAATTTCCATGTTGATAATACCCAGTTTTCATGAAACCAGTAGATGTGCTGAAAAGACTGCTGGCCAGTTTCCTCACTTCCTAGCTGAGATCTCCACATTTCTGTTTGTAACCTCTCTGAGCCTCAGCTTTCCTATCTGTAAAATGTAAATAATGTCAGTAAAATATAAAGTTCCTGTGATCACTATTCCTAGATGGATAAATGCACGACTGTGCACCTAGCATCAAGCCTGGCATTTGGTAATTGTAACTTTAGCTTTAATTCTTATTAGTCAATGAGGTTACTCTATGAACGGGGCAGCAGGCCATCTTAGCACTGAGACAACTGGACATTTTTAAACTCTGATTAGGGATCTGTCTATAGCATCACCCTGTTTCTAACCGCCCATGTCTGAGGTCACTGTAAAGGAGGAGCTTCCTGCACATTTGTTAAAGATGTTCACCTGCTGGGAATGAGGGGTGGTCTGTGGGAGGCTCAACGCTGGCCCTGAGCCTGGCAGTGGCCTCTCACTGTCAGAGGCCAGTCTTACAGTGCAACACTCCTCATTCTGCGATCGTGTTTCCCGGATACTGTGACTTTAGGGCAGTTTATATTCAACAGACAGCTTCCTCTTCTTCAGTGGTTTTGAGTTTATGAACAGTTCCACTCTAATGCTGAATGCCTGGTTAAGGCCTTTTGAAAGCCGTGGTATCAAGTTGTTTTAACACCATTTCACGTGAAAAGCAATACAAGAATTGACCCTCACGATTCAAGAGCTTTATCAGATGAATAAACAAATTCTTAATATATCTGATAAATTAAATTTTTAATTCTTATTCATGTCTCTTTTACAATTTCTTAAGTCTGTAATTAAAAAAAAAAAAAAACTAGCCTTAAGCCATAGAGAACATGTTTTCCGGAAACTTCAAATACATGCTAATTATAAACCTAAAGTAACTGTCTAGGCAAACGTTTGCCTATAATTTGTGCTCTGTCTAACCTTCCTTGTCAAAATGCAAATTAGTATAAAAGTGGAAGTCCACTCTGTCTTCATTATTTAAACCACCCCTTCCTATACAGAGTTTACTTCCCAGTGACTACAGACAGAGGCTCGGTAAACAAGTTTCTAGTGCTACGTAAATTGCATTTAAAAATGTAGAAAAAAAGGTGGTTTGTAAGTAAATAAAATTTAAGATTTCACTTGCCCCATAGTGACTCTGTAGGTATCCAGGAATGTCCAATAAACTTAGACATTGAAAATGTGTTTTGTATAATTGTGGCAACTTAACAAAAATGTGCTCACAGATAATATGCTTCATGCTATGTCACCATCATGGTTTATTGTTCAACCTGTTATTTTTCTTCCTCTTTCACCTCCCAATCCATCTCAAATATGCCTTAACTTAAATGAAGTTGAGGTAAAGAATATAAATTGTTTTAAATTTGAATGTTTTGAGGTGTGTGTGTCTGCTCTGTTCAGTTGTAACCCTACTCTGTGACCCCATGGACTGTAGCCCACCAAGCTCGTCTGGTGGGCTACAGAGATTTTTGAAGGATCCCTGTAGAAGACAGATCCCCAAAATGGTATTTTTCAGGCAAGTATACTGGAGTGGATTGCCATGCTCTCCTCCAGGGGGTCTTCTTGACCCAGAGATTGAAACTCTGTCTCCTGCATCTCCTGCTATAGCAGGTGGATTCTTTACCACCGTGTCACTTGTTTTTTGGGGGGAGGGTAGCAAATATTTTTATTAATAATAGAAGCAATTTCATGAGAATTAATTATTCATATGAGTAAACAGTCTGGTAATGTGATCACCAAAGAGCAAATCTCAAGTCCCATCACTGGAGGCAGTTCCTACAAAAGGATTTGTAATCCTCATATTGCCTGCTGTCATCTCCAAAGACTTCAGGGCCACCTCTTCCTGCTCCCCAGGAGGAGCAACCTACTGTAAGTACTAATAAGTCTTAGTATTAGTACTAAGTACAGTACTACAGTACTCTGCAGTACTACGCACCTGAAGCCATGTTCCTCTGTACGTGGGATCTGTAAGTGGGCCACAGCAGCTTTGGGGGTTATGGCTTCTAAACTGGAAGATGAAGGAAAAGGGAGTTGACATTGACCTGCCCAATGGTTTGAGTCCCAGACCCCTAAAAGTCACATTGTATTTTTGGACGTAGTTGACATCTCTAATGTGGACCTATGCCAGATCATGGAAAAAGAAAGAAAACTCCCAAATTGTTTTTATAAATCAAGTGAAACGCTGATCCAAAAACTTCACAAAAATTGTATTGAAGAAAATCTCATGATAATTACACTTGTGAATATTGATGGGAAATAATCTTAAATAAAATGTAAGCAAATAGAATCCAACAGTGCAACAAACATGATTGTAAGCGGTGCTTGTTTTGTAAAGCAAAAGTGAAAAACACTTGCCCCTTCTGTTCCAGAAAACCCACTCTAATAATAAACTTAATTTAAATAAATTGTTAGATGTTTAATGATTCATTTTTAAACATAGCTAATTATCAGCAATTTAAGAAATAATACTTAGCATCCTTTACTGAGAATGTGAGTATATCAACACACCACTTCCATAGACCCAGCTCAAGCCCTAAAATGCCTCCTTGCACAAAATTTTCCATATTTGTAAATGGGAATTCCATTCTTCCTGTTGCTCAGTCCCAAACCTTTGGATTCTCCTTCAACTCACTCTTTATCCAGTAACCAAGCCAAGTTCAAAACCTACCAGGTGCAACACCAAAATGTGGCCCCAGCAGGTTCATCTCACTCCACCCCATGCTCCCACCTTACTCAAGACATGATAGTCCATGCCTGCACTTCACAAATAATCCTCCTAACCAATCACACTGCATCTGCTCTTGTCCCCTAGAGTCCATTCTCAGAACAACCCCAGAGGAGTCTGTTGGTATACAAGTGTCTGCCCAAAGCCTTTAAAAGGCTTCCCTTCTCCAGTAGCATAAACACCAAGGCCTTCAGTGACTGAAGTCTGAGTCCCAAATCTGTTACCCTCCTGACCTCTTTTCCACCTCATCCTGCACGCTTCCCCTCTGGGCCTTCTGCCCCAGCCTCTGGCTTCCTTGCTGTTCCCCAGAACACTAGCCACATCCTTGTCCCCACTTCACCTTTGTCCTTTGGTCACTTCTGTATTTCCAGCATCTAGAACAGTGCCCTGGGCATAAGCTTGATCAATATCTGCTGAAGGGAAGAACTAAAATATAAACAAATGTCATTATTTCCCTAAGCATTGATCTCTAATTCTTTTCAAACTCTTCAATATAAATGCAAAACACCACTTAATAAGGTCAAACACATTAGACAATCTATCTATTTTATATTTTCCCTCCTGGGAGGGAATGAAGATAAAAACAAATGCAAAAGCTCCTGAGTTTTCCAAGAAGTTCTTTTTTCTTTATCATTATTTTGACTTCAAAAGATTTTATTATTTCATAGAGAAGAAGAAAAAATACATGATGGCAGATATAAACAGCATTCAGAAAGGTTTTCTTCCTATTTGTATAGCTCTATCAGAGTGGATTCATAGTTTGTTCATCTTACCTCAAACAGAGATGATCTTCCATTTTACTTTCAGTCTTCAATTGCTCTGTACATCATATTGGGAACAAACAGTTCCAGGAAATAAAAATATTATCTCCCTTTTTATATCACATAACAGTTTCTAGGGGTTTTTTTGCTTGCTCATTTTGCACATTACATTTAGAAAATATGTTATGTTCTTTGCAAGGTTTTTAGTTAGGGTTTGCATTAGGGCTACTGTGGCTCAGACAGTGAAGAATCTGCCTGTAATGCAGGAGACCCAGTTTTGATCCCTGGGTCAGGAAGATCCCCTAAAGGAGGGCATAGCACCCTACTCCAGTATTCTTGCCTGAAGAATACCATGGACAGAGGACCTTGGTAGGCTACAGTTCATAGGGTTACAAAAAGTCAGACACGACTGAAGCTACCTAGCACGCACACAATCCTGGTAATTTACTCACACTCTCTGGACCTCCAGTTTACATCTATATAGTGAAAAGAGTTGAACTATGCTAGTCTAAATTTGCTTATATGCACATAAGTCATAGGTTCTGTATCATTCAATTTCTAAAACAACCTATAAAGTTGACAACAAATTTTCTTTGGTATCTATTTAAACAATAACTATCTGAGTTTGAATATTAAGGGTCACAAGGCCATGGGAAAGGCTTTATCTAGAATTCAGTTCTTCTAGGAAACCAACTCTATCAGAAAACAAAAATAATCAAATTAATAATAATAACAAACATGGGAAGAGCATTTTCTTTTTCATATTTTTCACATTTTTTTTTTGGTTTGTGTTTTTTTTAATTTTTTACTTTTTTAAATTTTAATTGGAGGCTAATTACTTTACAATATTGTGGTGGTTTTGCCATACATTCACATGAATCAGCCATGGTTATACATGCGTTCCCCATCCTGACCCTCCCTCCCACCTCCCTCCCCATCCCATCTCTCAGGGTCATCCCAGTGCACCAGCCCTGTTATTCTCTCAAATCATCCCACCCTCGCCTTCTCCCACAGAGTCCAAAAGTCTGTTCTTTACATCTGTGTTTCTTTTGCTGTCTCGCATATAGGGTCATCATTACCATCTTCTTAAATTCCATATATATGCGTTAATATACTATATTTGGTGTTTTCCTTTCTGACTTACTTCGCTCTGTATAATAGGCTCCGGTTTCATCCACCTCATTAGAACTGATTCAAATGCATTCTTTTTAATAGCTGAGTAATATTCCATCGTGTATATGTACCACAGCTTTCTTATCCATTCGTCTGCTGATGGACATCTAGGTTGCCTCCATGTCCTGGCTATTGTAAACAGTGCTGCGATGAACACTGGGGTACACGTGTCTCTTTCAATTCTGGTTTCCTTGGTGTGTATGCCCAGCAGTGGGATTGCTGGGTCATATGGCAGTTCTATTTCCAGCTTTTTAAGGAATATCTACACTGTTCTCCATAGTGGCTGTGCTAGTTGCATTTCCACCAACAGTGTAAGAGGGTTCCTTTTTCTCCGCACCTTCTCCAGCATTTATTGTTTGTAGACTTTTTGACAGCAGCCATTCTGACTGGCGTGAGATGGTACCTCATTGTGGTTTTGATTTGCACTTCTCTGATAATAAGTGATGTTGAGCATCTTTTCATGTGTTTGTTGCCCATTTGTATGTCTTCTTTGAAGAAATGTCTGTTTAATTCTTTGGCCCATCTTTTGATTGGGTCACTTATTTTTCTGGAATTGAGCTGCAAGAGCTGCTTGTATATTTTGGGGATCAATTCTTTGTCAGTTGTTTCATTTGTTATTATTTTCTCCCATTCTGAAGGCTGTCTTTTCAACTTGCTTATAGTTTCCTTCTTTGTGCAAAAGCTTTTAAGTTTAATTAGGTCCCATTTGTTTATTTTTGGTTTTATTTCCATTACACTGGGAGGTGGGTCATAGAGGATCCTGCTGTGATTTATGTCAGAGAGTGTTTTGCCTATGTTTTCCTCTAGCAGTTTTATAGTTTCTGGTCTTACATTCAGATCTTTAATCCATTTTTCACATTTAAACACTTGGATTACTTGTTCCAAGACAACTATGTTCAAATGTAGGAAATACTGCATAACAGAAAATTATGAAAAGATTACTTAGAATTACATTGGGCGACAGAGGATGAGATGTTTGGATGACATCATTGACTCAATTGACATGAGTTTGAGCAAAGTCTGGGAGATAGGGAAGGACAGGGAGACCTGGTGTGCTGCAGTCCACGGGGTCTAAAAGAGTCAGACACAACTTAGTGACTGAACAGCAACATAAACATCAAGTTTATGAATTCTCAACTACTGGATTGATAAGTTACCGGTTGGCCCAGACTGACTAAAACCCAGCTATGGAAATCATGCAGGTAAACCAATCAGGACTTATCATCTAAAGGATACAGAAGTCAGAAGCTGGCAGCAACAGCAGGTAGAATAACCAGTACTTACCTAAGAACAGAGGTTCAAGCTTCCAAACCCCCAAATCACCACCAGAAATTACAATTATGCGTGTACCATAATGACCATGTCTGAATAAACAAATAACACGTGGCATCTTATGGAAAATCAACTTTCTCCCTTCATATCTATACATGATGCAATATATATATATATGTATATGTGTATATATATATATATATATAAAGTCTGAGGCCGTTGGTTCTTCATGTAAGTGTGTAGCATGGGCATGTGCCAGGGAGCACAATACCAAGGCCAGTTGTGAGTCATCGATGTACAATCACACAACACGAGAATGGCACCAAGAGTAAAGACAGCACACAGAATCAATAATGCACGAGCAGGTAAGAACTGACTATTCTCATGTATCATGTTCAGCCTCCCAGGCTGATGCTGCATGCGGTCCAAGCAAAGCTCTAAGCTTGGAATTGCACAACTAAAATCAGTTTGTTTACAAAACTCTCTATAAATCATGCTGGTTGGCTCTGGCCCAACTATAGGGCCTGTCCTACTAGAGTTCTCTGCTGGCAGGAAACAAGAAGAAACTTGGCTAGCAAGAAAACATGGAATGCTTTGGAAGCACTTGGTGTACCTTAAATAAATGAGAAAGTCAAAACTGACTTCAGAAAGGAAGGGGGACAGCTCTTCAACTGTTAGATTCAAGGGCCTTGAGCACTAATGTCCACATAAAAATCTGCACACAAATATTTATAGCAGTTTTATTCAAAATATCCAAAACTTAAAAGCAACCAAAATTCCCTTCAGTAGGTAACGCATAAATAAACTGTGGTCCATCCAGACAATAGATAATTACTTCGTGCTAAAAAGAAATGAGCCATCAAGCCATGAAAAGACATGGAGGAAACTTAAATTCATGTTACTAAGTGAAAGAAGCCAGTTTGGAAAGTCTACATACTACATGATTCTAATTCTATGCCATTTTGGAAAACTCCATTTCCAAAACTATGGAGACAGCAAAAAGATTAGTGATTGCCAAAGGTTAAGGCAGTGAAGGATGACCAGGCAGAGCACAGAGGATTTTCAGGACAATAAAAATAGTCTTTAAATACCATAGGAACTTCCCTGGCTATCCAAAGGTTAAGACTTTACCTTCCAATGCAGAGGATATGGATTTGATCCCTGGTCAGGAGCTAAGCTTGTGGCCAAAAAATCAAAACATAAAACAGAAGCTATATTGTAACAAATTTAATAGAGACTTTAAAAATGGTCCACATTAAAAAATCATTTAAAAAATGAAAGAAAATATCATTGTGGTGACTATATGTCATTATACATTTGTTCAACCCATAGAATGTATGGGCTTCCCTTATGGCTCAGCTGATAAAGAATCTGCCTGCAAAGCAGGACACCTGGGTTCGATCCCTGGGTTGGGAAGATCCCCTGGAAAAGGGAAAGTTTATCCACTCCAGTATTCTGTCCTGGAGAATTCCATGACAGTCCATGGGGTCACAAAGAGAGGGACACGACTAAGCGACTTTCACTTCACTTCACTTCACAGAATCTACAACACCAAGAGTGCCCTCTGATATAAGCTGTGGACTCTAGGTGATGATGACGTGTCTGTATAGGGTCATCAGTTGTAACAAATGAACCACCTGGTGGGGATGTTGGTAATGGGGGAGAATGTGCATGTTGTGATGGGGGTGGGGTAAGTGAGACATCTCCATACCTTCCTCTTAATTTTTACTGTGAGTCTAAAACTGCTGTAGAAAAAGCTGAAGTATTTTTTTTAAATAAACACAAATTTAAATGCTAAGGAGAGAATAATTGAAAGAACAAACACAGATTCTTCTTGGGTAAACCAGTTTATAAAGGATTGAAATCATTCAATTGGGACCCACAGGGACAATGTGAGTATAAATATAGACTGGGATGTGTGTGTACCTATTTGTTAAGTCCCTGCTGTGTGCACACACTGTGGCAGTTTCCGAGTTTCTACTGCACTTGAATCTGTGCTGGTAATACTGAAAGCCTACAGGCTTCACATATATGACCCCATGAAAAGCAGGGCCACAGAGCAGGGGAGAAAAAAAATCCAACTGGCATACATATTTACAATAAACTTCAGAGTAGATATCACCTTTCAGTTATTCAATGATATTTCTTTGTCTCAGTGGGAAATTCTATTTTTTACATTGCTATCGTTTCACTGACAATAATCCTGTTGAGATCAATGTGCAAACAGCACAGGAAATTATAGATAGGAACTTTGGATTATGAGTTCACCACATGACAAAAATGAATTTGCTTTCATTTTTTGTATAGTCTATTTCTAGGTATTTCTACCAATCGTTGCTGAAATGGTTGTGAGAGTAGAATTGGTACTACAGTGAAACTCAAATTTACCTAAAGTTTATGGGCTTTGCTGTTAGTATCATTTACATTTATGAGATCAAATTTGGCTCAACGATGTTTTTTTAAAACCACAAAAATAGACACTTCGCATGCTCTGTAAAACTAATACTCAAAACGTTACCCCATTATTTTTGTCCCACCACATGTAATCTGATTCTCTTAAAGTAGAGAAGGAGACAGTCTGACCAGACCCATATTGGGAGAATGCAATTAATTATATGATATTAAGGAAGCCCTACTTAGGATGACAAACAGAATATGGCTACAGAAGGAGCATCCCAGTTTGTGATAGAGCCCCCTTGACAAAATTGACAGATTGAATCTTCATTAAAGCAAGATAAATTATTTAGCTAACACAAATAAGTTCAGTTTAAGTAGAACTCCACAGAAACTCACACACATCACATTAAACTTTTAGAATTTATCAGTGTGTTCTAATTTTAGTAAATGTTGGCTCTGAATTAGAAAGGAGAACCTACCGTTCGGGGAAACCTAGTTAACCATTGGATGTTCAGGAGCAAATAACATACAGTCTTGCTTTCAAAGTGTGGATAGAAAAAATAAGTACACAAGCTGTAATAATTATTAAGTTAATCTGAAAACTAATTTCTGGAGGGACAAATAAACAAAGTTTTGCCCAGGTCTGTAACATCTAATATGGACCAAAAAGTCACTCCCTCATTACCACCAGAGCATAAACCCCTGTGAACAGAAAACATCTCTGTGCTTTTCACCAACCTCATCCAAGTGTCTTAATTTTGTATGCAGCACATAATAAATACCAGCTTAATATAAAACCATGTAGAATCAATGGTAAATAGTCATGGATTGGATGTGGGCATCAAGTGGCAGGAAGGAGGGGCTGGGAGGATTTGAGAATGATACAAGCTTTCCACCCTAGGCAAGAATTCCCCCCACACCTTCAGGGACGTTAAACTTGAAAATCACAAGTGCTCACTACTCACCAAGGCTTCCTAATTCATTGTTGGGCTAGAACAGATATGTTCCTTAAATCTTTTGATCCATCATCTTTCTCTGTTATGATTCTTCTTAAACCATCCTCCTATAGAAACATACACAAAAATATCTGCTTTCGCCCTCTCCTCCCTTGTGTGCATGTGTGCTCAGTCATGTCTGATTTTTGCAAATTAATGGGCTATACATAGCCTGCCAATCTCCTCTGTCCTTGGTTTTTCCCAGGCAAAAATACCAGAGTGGGTTGCCATTTCCTTCTCCAGGGGATCTTTCCAACCCAGGGATCCAACCCATGTCTCCTGCATTGACAGGTGAATTCTTTACCACTGAGCCACCAGGCAAGCCTTCTCTTCCATTACAGTGTTAAATATTTTGAAAGCTAATTATCCCTTATCACCAGTTTTTTCTTCCTAAGAAAAGGAAGAACTGACTCATTGGAAAAGACCCTGATGCTGGGAAAGATTGAAGGTGGGAGGAGAAGGTGACGACAGAGGATGAGGTGGTTGGATGGCATCACCGACTCGATGGACATGAGTTTGAGTAGGCTGTGGGAGTTGGTGATGGACAGGGAAGCCTGGTGTGTTACAATCCATGGGGTCACAAAGAGTTGGACACGACTGAGTGACTGAACTGAACTGAATCTAACACATCCCAGTTTTCTTTACGTATACTGTATCTTTCTAAATCTCTTTCCATTAGTCATTTTTTTTTAATTTGAAGACACCACATTCTATTAGTCACCTAAGTTTAAAGCCTTGCAGTTATTTTAATTTCTGTTCTCGGCATGGACATAAATTATTCTCCAGATTATCTTAATTATGTCCCCATGTGCCTCTCATGCTCTCATCCTGTAGTACAGGGCTTAAGATTGCATGTAAATCCACTCTGTTCTCACTGGCTATTCTTATCAAGTTTATTTTTTCTTGGCAGGTTACTATGCCCAAGCATCCTCTTTCTTGAATATTCTTCATTAATAGCTGACACGAGTGGTGCCCATGACTATTATCAGGTATATATGGCTGAATTATGGACATGCAGGGAGAGATTATGACAACTGTACTACTCTGGAATCACAGGGGGATTTCTCCACTTGGTGATATTAGCCGAACCTGAATTTAACTATGCAAGGATGCATTATATTTGTGGGAGCAGAGGTTGAAAAGACTACAGAGATAACATTCCCAAATGACTTGCTATGATGAGATACAAAAATGACATCCAAAGAGAAAAGTGCTCGGGGCTGGTGCACCAGGATGACCTGGAGGGATGGGATGGGGAGGGAGGTGGGAGGGGGGTTCTGGAAGGGGAACACATGTACACCCATGATGGATTCATGTCAATGTATGGCAAAACCAATACAATATTGTAAAGTTAAAAAATAGATAAATAAACTAATTTAAAAAAATACTGTAGAGTAACACATATATGTGTAATCTACAAAAAAGATGCTGATGAACCTATCTGCAAGGAAGGAATCCTGACCCAGGGATCGAACCTGCCTCTCTTGCGTCTCCTGCATTGGCAGGAGAATTCTTTACCACTGTACCACCTGGGAAGCCCTAAATAAAGTATTTTTAAAAGTTTAAACGTAGTTTTAAAACAACAGAAAGAAAAAGGAAAGAAAATCCTTGTTCAACACTTGAAAACTTCTTTTTTAACATCTGAAGGATGCATAATCTGGGGTGTGACAAAAGGAGCAGTGCACCCTTGGTCCCTCTGTTGGGCCAGAGGACCAGTGGGACTGGTTCACCCTGACATGATGCACCGCGGCCAAGTGGATAGACTAGTGAACAAACCGCAGAGAGAATTTAGTGCTATCTGATAAAGTGTGGCTTTGTGGGCACTTTTCTCTCCAAACAGCAGGATTACAGAAAATAACAGGCTGCAGCGTGTTTCTTTCCTAGAGATGCCAAAAATAGTTCCTTTGTCATCAGTCTTCCTGGAGCTAAAAAGCGAGTCCCCATAGAAATGAGAAGCAATGCAAAGCCTGTCTGGATTCTCCTGGCAGGAACATAGTTTAGGGCAAACGAACCGTCTCTGCCACTGATCTACGCTACGGGCAAGATAGGCCGAGGGTGAATTCAGAATAACCCCTTCCTTAGCAAAGACAAAAAGGCAAGAACAAAGAAAAAAAAGAACTTGGAATGAAAGGAATAAGGCAATACTGACTCTCCCCGCTGTCCTTTCCTTCCATCCTAAACACAGAGAGTGTTTCATTCCCCTGCAGGTCTGGTTTGCTTCCCACTTGCCCACAAGTCTGAGATAGAATCAGAAAAATTTAAAAGCATGGGATCAATGGAATTAGTGAATTTTAAATGTTAATGCATTCCATTCCTGGCAATGGAAAGTCATTCCAGTTCTTCAATATTTTTATCCTCCGTTTAGATGAACCAAAAGATGGAAAACCTGTCTAACATACAATGGATCTTCTGTAGAGGCTTAAAAATGAAAATAAGATATAAAAAGAAAAATTTGCTCATGAAGAAAAATCAATTTCTTCGATGGCTGTTGGTGCCGGCATTTTTTTTCCAGCAAACATACAAGATTGTTGTCTCTGAGAAAAAGAAGGGAGTGGCCAGATGACTCCAGCAGAAAGAAAATCTCTAGACTTTTATTCTGACTGAATTTCTTCTTTCATACATTCCTCTGCCTTTTCTTGCATTTCCTTTAGAAAGCCTAATAATTAAGGATTAAAGAGTCAAGGTCTTGCACATGTGTTGGCTTCTTTCTTTTCAAGAACCCGGACAGGTGGGAACTCCACCACCTGGGAGCTCCCCAGCTGCACCCCCTGTTTGCTGGAGGAAAAGGGGGAAGCAGGAGGTTTCATTGTTTTACTCAAAAAAGAAACACACCCCCCTCATTTACATTTTATTGTCAGGACAAATCATGTAAGAATTAACATTATTATTAATATTGCCCTTGTCCACTCCACACTGGCCGGGGCTCCCTCAGTGAATGGTGGCCAATCTCTAAGAGTAAGCATTCTGGAAGAGAGGGTGAGACAGAGAGACACAGAGAGAAAGAGAGACAGAGGGAAAGGGAGAGAGAGGTGACTGCGCTCGAGGAGCTGGTGTCAGAAATCACTCAGCACCATCTCAGCCTCATCCTTTTCATCCAAAGCCCAGATCATATTCAAGAAAAAGGGTATCAGATCCCAACTCTTGATGGAAAGACAATCAAAGAACTGGCCGACATGTTTGAATGCAGCACAGCAGAGGTGAAAAGCTGCTTGAAAGTGAGAACATTTGAAGATGGAACAGCATCTCAATACACAACTATCATCACACACCTTGTGGTATTTTGTTTCACCCAAAGTTGGTTTCCTGAAATTTCTTCAGGAGTAGAGTCATGACCGCTTAAGATTTGGTAGGATAAATATTTTCTGCCCATTTTCAAACACTCCAATTCCAATATATTTTAGTCTAAAGGACTGACTGCAGCTGCTGTTCTGGAAGCGAGAACATGAGTAGAGGGATGGTGGTGGGGATTCTAAGTGAGAGCCGGCATCCTGCCTCCTCTCTGAGCCCTGAGAAGGACAGTCAACCCCTCCCTGGGTCAGCCAGAAGCCAATCCCACGGAGGATCTGGAAACTGTTGACAACCATTTAAAACTTATAATGAACTTTCAACATCCGGATGCCTTACAAGAAATGTGGTGGAGGTACTGCATGTGTTTCAAATATAGAAATTCAAATTAGAGATACCTATCCCAACCATAAATGCTCTGCTGTGCCGTGCTCTGTCGTGTCCCACTCTGCATGGACTGGGGGCTCCTCTGCCCATGGAATTTTCCAGGCAAGAATACTGGAGTCTGTTGCCATTAAACGCTTTCAAACTATAGTTCAAACCCCAGTACACAGACATTTTCCCAGATTTCATCACCAAACATACACAACTTATTTCTTCTCCTGGAAGTCTCTAGCTTTACATGGATATGTACATGTGTCCTTGTGCTATTGTTTTAAGGAACAGGGTTTCCCCATAGTCTGGTCTTTATTTAATTTGGAATTAGGAACAAAAACGGATGTTTAAGAATGGTGATGTTGACTCTTAGGAGTCGTGGTTTACAGGGAGCTGTCTGTAGTTTTAACTGTATTAACTATGCCCTCAGAGTTAAAAACAACAAAATCAAATTCCTTTCAAGGTACCATGTACACATATTCACTCACTGAAAGGATATTTATCAAACGCCATTGAATCCCAAACCAGGAGTGCAGTCTAAGAGTTATTGTTATTGTTGTTGTTGTTTAACCACTAAGTTGTATCTGACTCTTTTGCAACCCCACAGATTGTAACCCACCGGGCTCCTCTGTCCGTGGGATTTCCCCGAGAGTACTGGAATGGGTTGCCATCTTCTCCTCCAGCAGATCTTCCTGACCCAGGGATTGAGACTGCGTGTCTCCTGCAGTGCAGATGGATTCTTTACAACTGAGCCACCTGGGAAGTCTAGCAGTGGAAACCAGCAAATTGATCCTTATAATACTGGATCCTGATGGTTGATGGAGGAGGCATGTCTGTGGATCAAGGAAGATTTCACAAAGGGCATAATGTCTAAGTTCAAAATGTAGATCACCAGACTGGAAAGGTACAGCTTACTCAAGGACTGTCGGAGGACTGCGGCTTTATCAACAAAGTTTATGTGGTAATCTAAGTCACTTGTGATCATTTCAGCAATTCAGCAAGTTCACCATCTTTTACGTGGTTCGTGGCCCCTTGGGCTTCCCTGATAGCTCAGTTGGTAAAGAATCTACCTGCAATGCAGGAGACCCCTGTTTGATTTCTGGGTGGGGAAGATCCACTGGAGAAGGAAACAGCTACCCACTCCAGTATTCTGGCCTGGAGAATTCCATGGACTGTTTAGCCCATGGGGTAGCAAAGAGTCAGACATGACTGAGCGACTGTCACAAAATGCAACCGAGACATGAAGGGAACAGATGCTCTTGGGAAAATGGTGCTGATTACTTGCTGGATGCAGAGTTGTCACTAACCCTCAATTTGTGAAAAAAAAAGGCAATATCTGCAAAGCACAGTCAAAGGAACACTGCCTGTGTTTTTCTTTATGCAGAAAATGCATGGATTCTTTTTTTAAATATTATTGATGTAGAGTTGATTTACAATGTTGTGCTAATGCTAATTTCTGCTGTACAGCAAAGTGATTCAGTTATATATATATATATATATATATATATATATATATATATATATATATTTCATATCCTTTTCCATTGTGGTTTTTCACAAAATATTGAATACAGTTCCCCATGCTATACAATAAGACCTTGTTGTTTATTTATTCTATATATAATAGTTAGAAAATGCATGGATTCAGAAAGGAAAGAGCCATGTAAGACTCATAAGTTTCTTTGCCAACTAATTTTAACCTTTAGAAAGTATTTGCTTTACTTCAATGCACAACACAAAGTTTTCACCTTCTATCTCATCAGGCCATTTTTTATACCTGCCCCTGGACTTTTTTATTATTTTTGTTTTACTTCCCAAGTAAGACTGACGGATAGAATTCTCAGGTATCTGCTCAAGCTGCCTTTTGATTGCAAGTACCATCTTTGAGTCACTTGAGTGGAACACAGATGAATAGATGAATAAGCAGCCCTAGGATTGAGTGACATTTAATAAAAAATACTATTTGTTTAACCTGATTGTGATGTTTTCTGAATCATAAAAATACTGAGCATTCTGGTGACTGCCAGGCGCTATTATCTGCTACTTGATTTTAAGTGACAGCTGTGGGATTTTGATGATATTGATGTTTTCTTTTTCTTTCTTATACAACAAAAAGTAAAAGGGCTCAGATTGTTGACATCACTGAGTATTCTAGGAATGAAATATTAAACAATTTTAGGAGAAATGTGACTTTTATGTCGGGAAGCATGACACATTATAAACCTGTCTGTCACTGTAATCAGTCCCCTGACATGAAAGTAATAGGGCTGCACATACACTGTCACTTTCCATCTCAAGCATAATGCTTTAGGTGAAAACAGAAGGCAGAAGGTTTGTCAGGGGAAAGACAGTGCATTCTGGAAAGATGTTTGCTGCAATATCTGAATTTGCTTTGCAAGACTGTGCACCCCTGGCTAATCTAGAGGGTGTTTTGGCAAGACTGTCACCTGAAGTGTATGACCAATCCAGATTCTGCCTCAATAGACAGGGAACGATTAAGTTGCTCAATAAATATTCATTTCGTGGGTAAGCAGCTCCCTGGATCACCATTCTCTTCCGCTTCCTAATGTTCTCAATATACTACACCATCCAAAAACTCCATTTCAGCTTATGTTTTCATTTTATTTTCCCTCCTCTGATTTCCCAGGACCTCCTCCTTCCTCAGGAAGGCAAGGCTTGTTTATGAGCAGGAAGGTATTTCCACCTGAGCAAAACTTGGGCATGACTAGTGTTCCCTAAACCCAGCATCTTGACTGTCTGACTTCACCTTTTGTCAATGCCCACCATCCAGGCCACTGGGATGTGTACCTCAGCTGTATATATTCCCTTGCTTACCTGCTTCCTCTAGACAGAGAGGTTTTTTTTTCTTCCTTTAATTGCAGTATAATTGTCATGTTAATTTCAGTGAACAGCAAAGTGATTCCGTTATACATATATTTCTTTTTCAGATTCTTTTCCACTATAGTTTATTACAAGATATTGAATATAGTTCCCTGTTCTCTACAGTAGGTCCTTGCTGGTTATCTATTTTATACATAGTAGTGTGTGTCTGTCGATTCCAAACTTCTGCTTTATCCCTCCTCCCTCTTCCCTTTTGGTTACCCCAAGTTTGCTTTCCATGTCTGTGAGTTTATTTCTGATTTGTATATAAGCCCATTTAAGCCATTTTTTTAGATTCCACAGGTAAGTGATATCATATGATATTTGTCTTTCTCTGTCTGACTTACTTCACTTAGTCTGACAATCTCTAGGTCCATCCATGTTGATGCAAGTGGTATTACTTCATTATTTTTATGGCTGAGTAGTATGCCATTGTGTATATGTACCACATCTTCTTTACCCGTTCCTCTGTTGATAGACACTTTGGTTGACTCCATGTCTTTGCTGTTGTAAACAGTGCTGCAATGAACATTAGGGTGCATGTATCTTTTCAAATTAGCAGTTTTGGTTATTTTTGTTTTGTTTTGTTTTGATATATACTCAGGGGTGGAATCATCAGGTCATATGGAAGTTCTATTTTTAGTTTTCAAAGAAACTCCATACTGCTCTCCATAGTCAGCCAGCTTTTACTACCTTAAACAGCCAGAATCTATCCTCCAAACTCTCATCCTACAATCTGCTGTTTCCATCACGATGCAAATTAGGAAACAAAACAGTCTATGGGGCTTGACAGACCGAGGGTCTCTCAAGCCGGTTAAGCATGAAGCTCTCAGCTCAGTTTTTGTGACATAAGGGAGGCTGGCTATCCCCCATGTAGAGGAGGTTGCTGGGGAGAAAAACACCTATTGCTCTCATCAGTTATTAGTTACTAATTTTCTCTTAGGAACTATGTAAAAATGTGGAGCTAAAATTTAAGGTGAAGGGTTCTTCATTAATAAAAATTAAATAAAGAAATGAAAAAGAAATTTGCAGCTACATAGTTGAGAAATAAACTCACATCTTGCTTAATACATGCATATATGTTTTCAAATAGATTCGATAGATTTTGTTTCTGAATTTTGTAAAGCGTTAAGGTTGTACCTCACTCAATAGAGGTTCACAGATTGATAAGATGTTCCATTTTTACATTGTTTTGCCTATAATATAAAAACATTTCAATGCAACACAGCCTATTGCTAAATGGCGCCAAATAATCCTTTCATGAAGTCAATGTTATTTGATCTTATGACTAGATAAATTTAATAAAATAATCTTGAAAAGCAATCTCAGCAATATCACTACCACTACCTGAAATTCTGTGCAGCTATGATGGTAGCTCAAGGACACAATGGCATTGTAAAATCACATGCAATTCCCTTTGGCCACTGATCTTCACAAGCAATAATTAAAAGATGAGGAAATTCCATCTGTCGTCATTGGTCTGGCATGCCCTGGGCCCCACCCTGAGGTTTTAGGCTCTGCACAACACTGAGTCAGACACAGGATCCAGGACTGGAACCTCCTATATGAATCTTAAGGTATTAAAAAGATTTACCTATGAGTTAATTGCAAGGACCTATTTTAAATTTAGATGGAATCTCAGAGCCATTAGCAACATCATCTTTTTGCCCACTATATTCAGTGAATGCTAGAATAGCACAAGAAGTGTCCAGAGAGGAGGCAAGGGGCAGAGTCATACAAATGATCTATGCCAAAGCTTTGGAATCACAGTAATAGCTTTCCAGTCTTACCAAACTTGCTCTGGAAAGAGTATGAAACCAAAAATACAAGCAATTGGGCAAAGCTATTGAAGGTGAGTAAGATCAGATCTGTATTTTTGGAAGATGGTAACTGGATTATTTTTTTCTTCTGAACTCAGTGGTCTGGACTTTTTCCCCCAATCACCTTCCTCACAGCCCTTAAACTTGGCCACCTTGCCTGTCTTCCAAACAGGTACATTAATATCATCTGGTCCCTTCCTTCTGGCTCATATTTTTGTCCTGGGAATTACCTTTCTTCAGATCTTAGTATTCCACTCTTCCCTGATATTAGAGTTCACTCAAACACAAATGCATGATTAGAAAGCAACTTTCCATTTAGATCTCTCCTCCCTGGGCAGAAGATACCTAAGATTTCAGGGGCATCAGGCTGTTGATCAAAAGCACACATTTTCTTTTGTATAAATTTAGTTCATTTAGTTAAGTTCTTTTGTTCTTAAAATCATATTCCTGGAGAAATTGTAAACAAAGTTATACTAAATCCACTTCTCTCCATTGGCACATACATTTTAACATATGTGGCTAGCACCAGACCCTTTTAGCGGCTCTGTTTACAAATTATTGGAAGAAGGACCAAGACTAATTTTTTATATTTTCTTTTTTTTATTTTTTAAATTATGAAAGTATGATAACACATTTACAAGAGACTTGGAAAATATAGAACAAGGTTATAAATAGTTCCACTCAATTCCACTGCAATTACTTTTTAAGTAGATAAATTAAGATTTTTAGTTGAAATTTCTATATCAAACTCTCAAAAATTTTTAGAATGAACATACAGAAAAGTAGAAGGATATAGTAGACCTGAAAAGCACTATGAACCAGTTCAACATAATCAAGATTTACATAATTTTCAAACACAGTAGGATACAAATTCTATTCACGTTCCCATAGACTATAAACTCAGAAACACTAGAATATATCCAGGGACATAAAACAAGATGAAAAAATTTCATGGCGACCAAGACTATTTTAATAAACAATTTCAGGAACACAAAAATTCAGGGAATAATAGAGTTTACAAACACAAAACTATACTCATCTATTCTGCTAATCAACACTCAGTTTATTTCCATTTTTTTCACTATTTTAACACTTCTGCATCACTTTATTGACTGATAAAAATTCTTCTTCTGTGAATTGCTCTTCTTATTCTTCACCTTTTTTCCCCCTTTCCTGTTCTTTTTCTAAGAACTGTGTTAGAGAACTTCAAATAGTTTGACTGCTAGATTTTTTTATAAATTACATGCACTGTCAGTCTATTGATTCTTCCCATCTGTGGCTTGTTATTTTGGAACATTTAATCAAATATTTAATATATTGTTGTTGTTTTTGTTGTTCAGTTGCTCGGTCGTGTCCAACTCTTTGTGACCCTGTGGACTGTAGCCCGCCAGGCTCTTCTATCCATATGGGACTCCCCAGGCAAGAATACTGGAGTGAGTTGCCATTTCCTTCTCCAGGCGATCTTCCTGACTCAGAGATTGAACCCGCATCTCCTGCATTGGCAGGTGGGTTCTTTATCATCTGAGCCACCAGGGAAGCCCATTTAATATATTAATTTTTGTTTATTGATAAATTTACTGCATTCATTTTTTTCCTTTACAATTTGTGTAAGTAATTGTTATTTTCCCTTCTGGACATAAAGAGACTTCTATATTTTTCTTCTACATTTTTAAAGTTTTGCTTTTTTACATGGGGTTCCACATAAAGTAAGATTTATTTCCTAATATCATTTACTTTTTGCACATGGTTATCTGATTTCCAGTAACATTTCTTGAATGAGAAGCAGATCTTCTTTTAATCCACGAGAGTATCTAACAAATTCTCTCGCAGAACCTGATGTTAACTGAATTAAGTTAATTTGATTAAATTAATTGGCTGGTGTTTATGGGAAGGCCTTACAACTCTTTTATGGGCCCCAAGAGTACAAGGCAGGTACTCTGAGGTGTAACCCTGGGACTAACTACACTCGCAGCCTCCCTGCAGGCCTGTAAATTCTCAAAGGCTTGTGTCCCTGAGTCAGTAACACTCAGAATAAGGTTTTTCTTAGCATACATAAAAGTTAAGGAGAAAAAGATCACTTTGTTGCCATGACTGGCATTTCAGGCAGAGGCTAGAACGTTGGCAGAGTCCACCTTGTTTAATACTTGTCCACGAATCAGATGGTAGTAGGAGTTCACAAAATATTTATTAAGAGAAAGAGTAAGTTTAGCTGATCTAATTTCTGACTGTTGACTCTTGGCAGTCTAAACAATTAGTCAAGCTTTCCTAGTTATCCAATAGGGAACAAAAAAGTTTAAAAAATATTTCAAGTAAAAGCTGAAGGAAACATGTCTCCAGGAGGGTAGAATAGCCGAGACAGACATTTCTAAGGCACAAAATTCATACAAGAGTAGTGAACATCACACCAGAGCTTGTAGACAATAGGACGTGCTAAGATTTTGACATTCTCAAGCAACTTCAGGCTTTCTGCAACAAATAGAACGTGAGTTTGTAATGAACTGGTGCCTGAGTCTCCGTGACCCAGATGTGCTGAAAAAAAGAAAAGGGAAAAACATCTTCTTTTTCCTTCATGTAGCCTGAGGTCACTACAGTATTGAACTCCTTTTGTTGAGTGCTTAGCCTGGTATATTTTGTAAGGAACCTTATCTGTTGGTCACCCAGACACAGAAAAAAGTATAATTTAGGTGAGAAAGGAAACAAAATGTAATTGAATATTTCAAAGCAATCTGCATGTTTGAAAACTGTATGTGTGTGAATGAGTATGATATATACAATATGATATAAATAGGATATATAAAATGTAATTCGATATGTTATTGTATGTATTACGTACATAAGCTTCCCTGGTGGCTTAGATGGTAAAGAATCTGCCTGCAATGAAGGAGACCCAGGTTCAGACCCTGTGTCAGGAAGATTCCCTGGAGAAGGAAATGGCAACCCACTCCAGTATTCTTGCCTGGACAATTCCATGGACAGAGGAGCTTGGTGGTATACAGTCCATGAGGTTGCAAAGAGTTGGACACAACTGAGCAACTAACACTTTCACTTCACTTTCTTTCACTTCATTATGTACATACTATAATTTTGCATATGTGCACATGTACACACACACAAGTATATAGGCAACTAAAACAATATTATCAGAATATTTATTCCTTGACGATGGAAATTTCAGTGGTCATTTTTGGTTTTGTTTCTATTTTTGTACCTTAGGTATTTTTCAAATTTTGTAACTTGTATTACTTTCACCAAGATAAAAAGTTATTTGTTTCAAGGCTGGAAAGAGAACAGACAAGAAATCTTCACCTGAAAACTGTGTGGTAAGTAATCTGAAGTCAGAGTTCCTGGCCTCAGAGAAGCAGAGCTGGCAAAACAGAATCGTGGGCACCTCTGCCCCCTACTGTTCACCTTCAGTAAGTACCCGGTGATCCTTCACCTGCTCTTCGTAGGAATCTCCAAGGAGATTGTTGTTTACAAAATCACAAAATCCTGTGGTCCCTCCTCTCCTCAGAGATCCCCAGCCTGGGAACTTTCAGACTGCTCTGAGAAATGTGTGCTCAGACAAAGAATATCGTGACCACAGATAGATAAACCAGGAAAAATATGAATGTCACATGTAAGGGCACACAAAGAACCTAAGCTTTCAGTTTTTTTAAAATATACTATTATATAGTACAATGTGCATTGGAAGATTATACATTAATATAGAATATATTTTAAAATATATTAGTCTATATACTGACTATACACTATTAATATTAACAATGTTAACACATTGTATGTGTTAAAACACTATATGTATTAGTAATCTTAATGTTACATGTGTACTTTTATATTGCATATGTACTTTACTATACTTGTATGTATCTTATATACTTTATAAGCTTTGTACATATGTATGTTTTCTACTACTCTGCTTTTTAAATGCATGTCTATGTTTGTGTGTATATTTATATACATGTAGTTTTCTATATGAAGAGTACACAGTATAGTATGTATATATACTATATATGATATATATATATGTGTGTGTGTGTGTGTGTGTGTGTGGTGGCTCAGATTGTAAAGAATCCACCTGCCAATACAGGAGCCACAGGAGATGGGGGGTTCAATCCCTGGGTTGGGGAAATTCCCCTGGAGAAGGGAATGGCTACCCACTTCACTGTTCTTGCCTGGAGGGTCCCATGGACAGAGGAGCCTGGCGAGCTACAGTCCATTCGGTCACAAAGAGTTGGACACGGCTGAGTGACTAACACTTATGTGGAATATACACAGCATTCACACACACACATACTTTTACAACGATTTTGCATTTGTCAGGGTTTTATTTTAATGAAGAGCCCAAAGTGTGACTAACATCTGCATTTTAACTCTACAGCTGGTAAAAGCATTTCTTCCTTTGGAAGTTATTCGAAGTTCCAACTTGCTTTAGAAGTTGACACATCTGAGTTTCTTTTGACTGTTATTATGTATGAAATTCAGCATTTCCTCAGAGCCAGTTTTGATATAATAAAGGCTTCAGATCTCCAGTCTCACACCAATTTATTTACAGTCAGTAAAAGGCATTGAAGCCCAATGCCTTTCTTAGACACGCTTTCAATAGCACCCATAGAATTCAGTTACACGTGCTGGTCTGAAGGAAAAATGTGGGCAATGTGATAAACACAGCCTTGCCTTGGCCATAACCAAATTAAAGTATCTGCCTCAACAGTGGTAGTTAGGGAACCAAATAGACTGAAAATAAAACAAGGGAAAAATTTAATTTGAAAACAAACAGGTTTACAACAGTATTTCCTGATGGCAGATTCTGAACTGTGAGGCATACAGAAACCAAGCATTAATACCTCAACAGTTGTTGTATTATTTTATGACATTTCATCATCAAATATTAAAACTTAATCCAGGCTTTTTTATACCATGTCATATTCTTAAATCTGCTTTAAAAACCTGGGGTAATTGCTTCAAAATGAATCCATAGATATGTAGAACATATGATTCGGAAATACATAGGATGAAGTTTTGTGACACTTATAAATAAGAACTTGTCATTTCCAAGCATAAGCATTTTTGTTTCTCATTTAACACTTGCCTGGTATTTTGCTTGTCCATCCCTCTAAGAGTGTGTAGAGTGAAACTATGCAAACATTTGATTCCAGCCCTATGATATTCTGGAAAAGGCAGAACTATGTAGAGAGTATAAAGTATCAGGGATTGCTAGAGGGTAGGGAAGGGGGGACAAGGAAGAAGACAGAGTATATTTAGGGACGTGAAACTATTCTTTTTAACACTGTAATGGTGGATACATGTCATTATACGTTTATCCAAACCCACAGAACGTACAACATCAAGAGTGATCCATGTCAGCCATAGGCTCCGGGTGATGATGACGTGTCCATGTAGGTTCATTAGCAGTAACGCAGGGACCATCTGGTAGGGATATTGATGGGGTGGCTTTGGGGAGTACAGAGGGAATATGGGAAATCTCTATACCTCCCTCTCAATTTTTCTGCAAATCTAAAACTGCTGTGAAAAAAAAACAATCTTTAAAGAAAAGTTAACCTAAAAGCAGTATGTTAAAAAAAAAAACAGATAAAATCATGTGATTTCATTTATAATGCCTTCTATTTAAGAATGGCACAAATAAACATGATTTTTACTACAAGTATATCAACCACCCCACACGCCATCCCAACCAGCTCCTCCCTCACACTGATGACTTCTATCTTTGTTTCCTGGATTGTCACGTTCCCTCTAAAAGCAAATCCCCAGACCAGCCCAGGGAAGTCACATGTGACTCTCCAAAGATCCTCATAATCAGGAGAAAGGGCAAATTCTTGGCCACATTTTGTTCTCACTTTAGTTGTTGTTTCTTCAGTTCAAATCAAAATAAGGCAAGAGTGGCAGTGTGAGGTAACCCTGGAGAGTAAACACTTACTTGGCATTTCCCCCTGAGGCTGTTTGCAGATAGCAGCTGGTGAGTCATGAGAACAGGTCTCCAGGGATGCTCCACCTCTGACTCAGGGTGGAGTGGGTTTCGGGCCCTTCACACAGCTTGGCTCCCTGAGTAACACCAGCTGATCCAATCACAGCAAACAAACGCTTCTTTCATTCAGTCTCCACTCAGAGATTCCAACGACACAGCCAAGTAAGCTAGGTGGCACAGAAAAACGACCGATAATAGAAATCATTGCGAGTCCTCGGCAGATAGAGCTGCAGGCTGAAACAGATGTGCCTGTCAGTATCCCGTGTGTCACCGCAAGGCAGGGTGTCGCTTTGCCAGGCCAGGTTTCACCGGGTGTTTTCAGTTTCCTTGTTGATTTCTGAATGCCTCTGTGAAGGAATGTGTGTGAGAAATAGACCTATTTTTATTCACAATGACTTCACCATCTGCCCTGGTATTTTGTGTACAGATTCATGTCCTGCATGTTAACGTATTTCAATCTGTGAACCCTCCAGACTCGAAATATCTTTTTAAAGAGTAACAGGATGCTATGAACACTCTGTTTCATGGTGTAGAACTGATAACTACTAAAGGTTCTTCAAGCCATTCAAAAAAGAATGGCTTTAAAAATAAAGCTGCAGGAATATCTCATTCACAATGATGAAACTATATAGTGGCTTGTTTTGTTTTGTTTTGTTTTTAAAGTTTGTAGGAAAAATGTTCTCACCAAATGTTTAAATTACTGGAGACTTTTCTGTGGGTGAGTTCTCCTTTCCATGTGTTTTGGAAATAATTTAAGAATGGGGATCAGAAGACTGGTGCTGCCTCCATGATTTATTTATTCTTGAATACACCCCTTAACTGCTCTGTTCTTTGGAGTTCCTTATATGTAAGAGGAGAACAAAAGAGCCTGAATCCACATGAAAAGGTTGCCGAAAGTTTGAAATGAAGTGATATGAAACATGTATCAACAACTGCCCAAATATGTCAAATCCTGTTATGATTAAGGCTTAGAGTCTTGTGGTGAGATTTCATGACTAACACATATATAGATGGGTGTTAAAGATACAATGACTTCATTTAAATCAGTATCTTTTAAATGATTATATAATAAATGTCACTGTGGGTTTTGTTACAAAATTAAGGTTGCTTGGAATATAGGAAATGAGTATTTGTAGTGTTTCTGTAAAAAAAAGTCTATGCCCAGATATGTTCATTTCCAACCATAAACACTGTTTGTATTGTCGCTCTTGTTCAATCACTAAGTTGTGTCCGACTCTTTGTAACCCCATGGACAGCAGCATGCCAGGTTTCTCTGTACTTCACTATCTCCTGGAGTTTGCTCAAGCTCATGTCCATTGACTCAGTGATGCTCTCTAACCATCTGTCCTCTGCTGCCCTCTTCTCCTCTTGCCTTCAATCTTTCCCAGCACCAGGGTCTTTTCCAGTGAGTGGGCTCTTTGCATAAGGTAGCCAAAATATTGGAGCTTCAGCATCAGTCCTTATAATGAATATTCAGGGTTGATTTCCTTTAGGATTGATTAGTTTGATCTCCTTGCAGTCCAAGGGACTATCAAGAGTTTTCTCCAGCACCACATTTGAAAGTATCGATTCTTCACTGCTCAGCCTTCCTTATGGTCCAACTCTCACATCCATACATGGCCACGCGGAAAACTATAGCTTTGACTGTACAGACCTTTGTTGGCAAAGTGATGTTTCTGCTTTTTAATATGCTGTCTATGTTTGTCATAACTTTCCTTCCAAGGAGCAAGTGTCTTTTAATTTCATGACTTCAGTCAATGTCAGCAGTGATTTTAGAGCCCACGAAAATAAAAGCTGTCACTGTTTTTCCACTTTTTCTCCATCTATTTTCCATGAAGTGATGGGACCAGATGCCCTGTCATGGCTATGTTTTCTCTTATACATTTTTAAAAATAAGATTCAAACATATCATGAAATTCACATTTTTAGAGTGTATACTCTAGGAGTTTTCAGTATATACACAATCACCACTATGTATTTCCCAAATATTTTCAAACCAAAAAGAGAAAGAAAAAAAAAAATCACATACCCATTAGCCCTAACTTTCCTTTCTCCTTCCCCTCAGTCCCTGGCAAACACTAATCTAGCTTTTATCTCTGTGGATTTTCCCTTTCTGAATATTTTACATTAACGTTTCTGGCTTCTTTTTCTTAGCATAATGTTTTCAAGGTGCATCCATGTTTTAGGATATTCCAGTACTTATCAGATATATGACAGCCAAATATTTTCTCATATTCTGTGGACTGTCCTTTCACTCTCTTGATAGTATCTTTTGGTGCACAATCAGTTTTGATTGTGATAAAGTCCAATTTATCTAATTTTTCTTTTACTACTCATGCTTTTGGTGACTCAGCTGGTGAAGAATTGGACTGCAAAGTGGGACACCTTGGTTCAATCCCTGGGTTGGGAAGATCCCCTGGAGAAGGGAAAGGCTACTCACTCCATTATTCTGGCCTGGAGAATTCCGTGGACTGTGTAGTCCATGGGGTCACAAAGAGGCGGACACAACTGAGCGGCTTTCACTGTCACTTCATATATATATATATGATTGTACAGACCTTTGTCAGCGAAGTGATCGCTCTGCTTTTTAATATGCTGTCTAGGTATTAGGCATTATATATATATATATATATATATATATATCAAGGTTTATTTCTAAAGCCCCAATTCTATTATTAATTTCTATGTCTACTCTTATGCCTGTACCACACATTCTTGATCACTGTAGCTTGGCAAGTTTTAAAACTGAGGATAAGCAGTTTGCTCTCCCTTTCAAGATTGTTTTGGCCATCCTTACATGTCCATGGGAACTTTGGTATTGGCATGTCAGTTTTTGCTATGAAAGCCAAGAGGAATATTGATAGAGATTGTACTGAATATGTAGAACAATTTGGGTAGCCAAGCATCTTGTTATCAATATTGAGTCTTCCAGTCCATGAGACTAGATGTCTTTCTTTGTCATGTATGGCACTGAAGACTCTTTTTTGTTAGCTCACTGGTTAGTTAGTGATTCAAAAGAAATTTCCTTAAATGCCTGGAAGCAGTGAGTTCCGGTCTTGATTGTTGGGTTCTGTGTCGGTATGCAGGTGTGCCTTCAAGACTCAGCTGGCATTTGGAAATTCTCCCTTATCCGTCTCTTTTATTTGAGCAGAGTTTCAAGGTCAGCCAGAAGAGAGAGCTTATGGCTTACAGCTTAGGGCTTACCTCTATGCATGAGCACACCCTGGGCATGTGCACAGCTCCATGACTCTCAGATATGTCATAGCTTTATAAATCTCCCTCAAAGCATCTTTTCCCTCAACTTTCCCTTTTCATGTTTTTGGTTTGCCTGTTGTTTTCCCTCCTGTTCCTCATCACTGAATTATTAAAATATTGCTACAGATTGTTTTCAGCAAATACCTTGCCAAAATGCTGCTGTTCTGCGGGACTCTGAGTCAGGTCAAATAAAGACAAGGCTGAGAAGGGGGACCATAGACAATTAAAATAATGACAGTTCTCTGGGAACTGGGCTTGGACCATCAGTGGCTGCCAGGCTGCTGGTTTTCCCCAAGATGTATGTCGTTTCCAAGGCTACCATGGAGCTGGGAGGGGAGGAAGAGAGATGAGAAAAGTTCTATTAAGACTCCGCAGACTTGCTGTTCTTCTTAAGATTAGGCAGCTTTTCTTGAATTAACACACCCTGGATAGTTGTCTTTGATTAATTTCCTGACATCCGAGAAAGTCTATTCTGATCGTTTCTGCCAACATTCTCACTGATTTTATAACACAGAAAATTTTCAGAAGTTCTTACTCTGTCATTCCTCCTGACATCCTGTGGCCATATCTTTTCAAATTAATAAATAATTCCCTTACTTGAGTCATCAGAATCTAGAGAAAATAGCCTTAAAATGCTAAGTTCTTAATTTGACTAAGTAGCATATGCATTATTCTGGAAATAAAATAAAAAGCTCCATTCTTAACCTTAGGAAAGCTACATTTTTGGTAGTCATCTCTATATTGATTACAGGCAGAGCAAACCACTTCTGGTTTCATTGTAAATATATAATTTATCCTCCAGAATAAATCTGGGCAACTAAGTGTAGTCTATTCTCTTCTTCCTGATATTGCTTAAACCAAATGAGCTGGATTTGTTACTTCTCACAATAGAATTCTCCTTGTATCTTTGAATTCCTAGCTAGTGCATTTCACTATGATATTTCAAACTTATATTTTGTTAGTCCTTTATTATGATTATTGATCTGAAGAAACTGCATAGTTCAAACAACCTTGTGGTTAAAATCCATCTGAAGCAGAATCAAATGTATTACAAAATCCTATGGTCTACTTTGGAAAGCACAATGCAATTTAAATTTGTAAACCATGAATATAAAAGAAGAGGGTGAAAAAAAAAAGCTAGCATCTCTAGAGCATCTACTATCATGTTCTAGATACTGTGCCTAGCATTAATTTTCACGTCATATAATTTGTTACTTCCAACAATCTTTCGAAGAATAGAAAAAATTCCGACTTTACAAATTATAAAATGAAAACCTTAAATAAGATGCCCAGTGTTACACAACTAGCAAATAATAGAATCAGGCTTCAAAAATCAATCTGTTGGGAATTCCCTGGTGGTCCAGGTGGTTAGGACTCCGTGCTTTCACTAACAAGGGCATGGGTTCAGTTCTTGGTTGGTGAACTAAAACTCCACAGGCCTCTCAGTGCAGTCAAACAAAAAAAAGTTCATTTTTCTTTTTATTAGGCTTTGGTTTTGAAAATAACTTGAATGATAAATACATCTTCTGATTTCTTGAACTTCCATGAAATTTAAAATAGTTTAAGGGATTTTTCCAAGTTAGAGTATACAGATTTTATTTTCCTACTTGCTTTTTTAGAAAACAACCAGGGGTAAAAATCTTTGTTCTGCAGGTCACAGAGTATAGCGCAATAAAGAATGCATTATTATCAGGAAAACATGAATCACAAATGAATGTTAATATTGCCTAGAGTTTGTAGGCAGATAATAGACTGTTAGGCATTGTTATCAAAATATACCTTGTTCACAACAAATGCCCAAACTGCTTATTTTAATATATTTCTTTTAGCCATTTTAATTACATATTTGGATTTTCAAAAATATCACTAAACCTGTAATAAAACTAATGTTCCAAACCACTAAGATTTCCTTGGAATGCTCTCAGCATTTAAGCACATGGCACTCAGATGAGTCATTGTCCTAGGATAACTTTCTTCTCAATGTTGCAGCACTTTCTTATAGGGATTTTGATTTTTCAAACAAATTCATATCAACTGATGTTTTACATTCTTACACAAAAATTATACTTAAGTTCTTTTTAAACAACATCAAAATACATAACAAGTAACATTCTCACTTTCCCATGATTCTGGCTGGTCCTTTCTCTTATCTCAGAGAGTGACTTGTGCACAGGATAGTGACTCTGACAGTGTACGTGACCCACTATTTTTGTAAGATCCGTAAACTCTGTGTGACTGAGGCTTGTCTTTGTAGTGGATCCAGAAACGTTTGTGCTCTGATATACTCAGAAAATAGGTCATTGTATCACCCTCTAAGTGGTTTCATCAGGCAGGGGCCATCTTTTTCTGTTTGTTATCAAGATGTCTCTTGTGTAAGGTAACTGGATAACTATATTAACAGTTTTCTAGTACTTTCAGTCTTTAAAGATTGTGAATGTCTAGTGTGTGTAAGATAGTTTCTTTGATATGAAAACAAAAGTGTATATTGTGGTTGGTATTTTAACATTCATACGAGGAGAGGATAGTATAGTCAATGTCTTATTTTATGCAGACTTCAAATAGATACTAAATGTTGGGACTCTTTAAAGAATACTATTCATAATAAGAGTGCTAGAAACATGCCCCCAAATGACCAGAAATACTACAAGGGAACTAGCCATTTGCTTGGGACTCTCATTTGCTTAGAATAAAAATACTTTTTGTGAGAAATTAAATCCTAGTTTGAAATTCACAACTACAGAGACCAAACTAACATTATCAAAGTGTTGTGGAAATTCCAGACTCATAAATTAAGAGAAAATATATTTGGGAAAGATGAATTATCTGTGGCTACAGCAAATAAAAACAAAATGCAAAATCACTTTGCATGTGTTCCACTTTAGGTGTGGCCAGGGAAGCTCCTGCTAAACCAATTTTCCCACACACAAAAAAAAGTCATAAACTTGAATGATTTTCTTTAACTGCCTGGAATTAGCACAGAGTGAACAAAAGAAGGACGATTATAGCAGAGAATCTATTTGGAAGTCAAAATGGTAGACGGTGATTTTCCTATTTTTTAATGACTTAAGCCTGAGAGCAGGCTGAAATCAGCATTGTCAAAGTAAAACATTGGTGGAAAATTCATTCTTTTTCTGACCTAAAAAGTCAGAGGACAGAGTATGGAATAAATATTGCCACCATATTATGTTAAAAGCTTGTTTTCCAGCCCCTTGTATAGTGGTTTGTTTTTGTTTTTGTTTTTTGAAGATTCTATTTAAGCTTTACAGAAAAAAATCATTGTGTGTGTAATTTAATGTTTTTACACATTAAATGAAGACTTGTGCATGAAACATATATGTGTATGTATACATACATATTTCAGAAATAGTGACAGAGAGGTACAGATTTGAATCCCTATGTAAAGAAGTTGCCAACTTACTGGCTGATTTTGAGCCATGCACAAACAGGGCAAACTCAAAATTTCAAAGCAAACTTTGAGCTGTGCCAGAGAGACAGTCTTTATGAGTCCAAGATAATTGCTTGCCAAAATTTAGAAAATCATCGTTTTATTTAGGAATACAATAGAATTTAGAGTCTCTGTACCTTCAGAATATTCAGGAAACAATACAAAGTCACCCAGCAGGTAATAAAGATGATAATTTAACCCATTCTTAAGAAAAAAATCAATCAATGGAAACCAATTCCCAAATGAACGTATGTAGGAATAGTAGACAGGATTTTGTTTTCACTATATTTACTATTTTCAAAGTCATAAAGAAAAATATGCTCTCAATAAATAAAAATATAAAAAGTTTCATCAAAAAATGGAAACTATGAAAAGTCTTAAATAGAAACTCAGGAAGGAAAAATTCAGTATATGAAACACATATGCACTTAACAGCAGAAAGGAGTTGACAAAGGAAGGAATCATTAAATAAGGAGACAGATCAATAGAACTCTTTCAATCTGAAGAACAAGAAAAAATTTAAAAACCAAAGTGAACAAAGCCTTATGGACTTGTGAAACAGTATCTAAATTTCCAGCATATATATAGTTGGGGAAAAGAGAAAACTAGACATGAAAGAATGAATAATAAATTCTCAATTTGATGAAAGATATAAATTACAGAATCAAAAGACTCAGTGAATCGCAAGTGTGGGTGTGCATAAAATGAGTAAGCATGCCATAGTCAAACTGCTAAAAACCAAAGGGAAAAAAATCTTTTTAAAGCCAGAGAATGTGACACGTTATCTGTATGCCAAAAGTGATTCAAATATCTTCTGATTTTTTATCAGAAAATTTGAAAGTCAGAAGAAAATAGAACAACATAACAAAGTGATAAAGAAAAAAACTGTCAAACCACAATTCTACATCCAACAAACATATTTGTCAAAAATGAAGCTGAAATAAAGACAATCTCAGATAAAAGAAAACAAGGACAATGTTCATTAGTGACTTTCACTTATAAAATGCTAACGTAAATTCCTCAAGTTGAAGAAAAATGATACAAAAGGGAGATATTTAAATCATCAGAGAGGAATGAAGGACAATGGGGAAAATGACATGAATGTTTACACAAAGTATTCTAGGGAATCTACTAATCAATGACTAAAACTCAAAATTTAATTTAAAAAGATACCACATCAATTGTACTATTGTATATAATCAGCAAAAAAGCAAAATGGGGACTATAATAAAATAAAGCACTGAACAGATATGAGAATTAAAAAATCAAATTGTTTGAATATTCTACAACACAGGATGTATTGAACAACAAAAGTAACTGAAGATGAATTTTTAAAAATTACAACACAGGAGTAAATCACCCCAAGGAAGAGGAAATAGAAACAAGAGACATGAACAAAGTTCTCCAGAGGAAATGGAGGATATATTACTGGACCCTGAAGAAAGGCTACCTTGTTTAAAAGTGGCAGAAAACTTGGCCATATTGTTTTCTACCAATGGGTGAAAAAGAAGAACTTGTAATTAATACACTTGGGTATTTAGCTGAGATTTCCAAGTGAGCCTGGAAGATGTGAACTTGTTTCTCCTTGCTGCTTGTAGTAAAATGCTAGAAGAATGACATCAACTGAGCAATGAACTCTTAGGCAAAAAGGAATTAGCATTTGATGATCTGGAAAATTCTCTGTCTTTGCAGATAATGTGCTCTGAAACTAGGGCCAAGGGTGTGACTGGAAAACCATTTGCTCAAGAGACTAGATGCATGACTCATGGATTCCAACAATCTTCTCAGCAGACATCAGGAATAGAGATGGGTGATCCAGGGAGAATTGGTGTAGAATGCCCTTGTTTACAGTTGTGGATCCCTTTGACTTCCATGGGAAACTCACAATGTTACTGAGAACTTTATAAGAGCAGAAACACACCCAGCCTGGTCTGAGAGGGACAGAAATGAGATGAAATGAAGGATGAAACCACTCCAAAGGCAGAGCTGTGAACCCAAAGTCCAGAGAAGGCAGAACTACTATCCTGGAGAACTCAGAGGACAGAGCATCAAGCCACAGAGAATTAGTCTTATAACCTAATGGAATTTGTACTGATGAGCTGAGAACCTACTCTAGACCAGTAACCCCTTTATTAACTCTATTTTATCCCTTTAGAAATAGGAATGTCAATCTTGTGCCTGTTCCATTATTGTATTGTGGAAACAGATAATTTGTTTTCAAGTTTCACAGCTTTTTGGATGAAAAGAAATTTCGACCCAAAATGGAGCATAGCAAATTTAACTCATACCTGATTTAGATAGTTTGTGTGTGTGTGCTTAGTCACTCAGATGTGTCTGACTCTTTGCAATCCCATGGACTGTAGCCCACTAGGCTCCTCTGTCCATGGGATACTCCAGGCAAGAACACTGGAGCGGGTTGCCATTTCCTCCTCCAGGGGATCTTCCTGATCCAGGGATCGAACCCAAATTTCTGGAGTCTCCTGCATTGGCAGGTGGGTTCTTTACCACTAGCACCATCAGTTATTTACCTCAGGGTAAATTATTTGCCTTATCTTTTCAGTATAAGAACCAGCTAAGAAAGAGAGAGAAGAAAAAAAAGCCTTTAAGAGACTGGAGTTCAGGTTGGGTCACAGTGAACGAGGCAGAAGACCTGATGAAATTGTGTCCTCATCTGTGAATTGAGAATAAAAATACCTGTCTCCCACAACTGTAGAGAAGATTAAATTAGCTAGTACATCCTTGGCACTTATGACAAGGACTGTGAGAAAACATGCCCTCATTAAGTATTAAATACTCCCCACCCTCTCCTCCTTCCTAATACCTCTTACTCCCACACCCACCCTGTTACTACCACTGCTTCTTACTTCAAAGCATATTGCTCATTGTGTCTTGAGGACATGCTAGAGTGTAAGTAAAAATCAGATTCAAGGGTTTTACATTTACCTGTAGAAAAGACTGTACCTTTGAAAAAGAAGAAATATCTTAAGCTACATCGGTTCTCCAGAGTGTTTTTCATGAGGACGTGAAGGCATCAAAAATAGTATGTGAATTTTCACTTAGTTTAAGAAACTATCGCTCCCCTAAAATGGCCAACTAAAACATTTAGGAGTTCCTTATTTTGTTTTCAAGTTGGCTTTTTTAAAATGAGGTGAATATATGCCACTAACTATTTCAAAACTCTTAGGTTTTTATATAGTTTTCCTTTAGAAATTTAATTCTCTCTGTTGAAAGGTTTATAGGTTATTTGAATTAATGTTTTTAAAAACTCAAGATTTGAAAAATCTGTTGTCATGTGCATCCACAGAAACCAACCCAACTAAAAAAAACCAAAATAATTGCCAGATGAACTGCAATTTCTCCTACTGCCAGGCCATGTTGACATTGCTGGAATTCCCATGTCAGCACAGGGCAGGTCATAAAGTAATAGTTGCTGTGGGTTAGACTTGTTCAATGTCAGATGGTGTGTAGGGGATAATTTCATTATTTTAGTTATTTAGATCTTGGTTGTAATGAATGATTTGAGAATATTTGTTTTAGGAAACATTTGAAAATATTTGTTTTAGGAAAGGAAGGAGGTAAAAAGTCAAGGAGATGATGAGGTATTGAGAAAGATATAGCTTTGTACTGATTTCTGAAAGAAAATATCTGAGTATAAAGTATTGTTTGTTTTACATTCATTTAAACAATGGTGAGGGAAATGACATTTTTATACAAGCAGTCAACCTTTATTAGAACAATTGATGAGCAATTACAATTCAACAGCCTAACATTTATCTGTCTGTCCCCTATGTGAAGGCTTCCCTGGTGGCTGAGGGGTAAATAATCTGCCTGAAATGCAGGGGACATGGGTTCAATCCCTGGGTCAGGAAGATCACCTGGAGAAGGAAATAGCAATGAACTCCAGTATTCTTGTCTGGAGAACTCCATGGACGGAGGAGCTGGGCAGGCTACAGACCATGGGGGCACGATGAGTGGGACAAGACTTAGCAACTAAACATCAACACCCTATTGAATAAATAAAACATTTTTAAGCTAACAACAAAAATCATAAATTCCGATAGAAACTGTTTTTGTCTGATCAGCACAAAAGCACAGAAATAATAACATAAGTAATGGAAAACTTTATAAGTCCCTTAAAGATAATGGACAGACAGGTTCAACCAAGGCTTGCTTTGATATTCGTAGGAATAAATCTAACCTGTCTACTCTAATGTACCATTAAACTTTTATCAGATCTTCATCAGAGTGCCTGAGGGTTAAAAATCATTGTAGCTGAATAATGTATACTAAAATGTATATCATCTATGTTAAGGTAGTAATCATTGTGCATTAGCCCATTTTGAGCTTAAGGACTAAAATCTTGACAACACAAGGAGAATATTTTTTTGGCTTTGATAATGCAGTATGAGAATATAAATGTGGGTCATCTTAGCTTCCATTTGAGTAAGGCATTAGAATTGTGTCATGCACCCTTTAATATATTCAGTTGTGGTTCAAACACGCTGGAGGAATATGAAATAACTTTCCAGAGTGTTTTTTCTTGAATCTTCTTTATCACTATAGTCTTAATCCTTTCTTATGAGGGATATGCTAGACTACAATAACCTGTGTCCTTACACTTAATCTTCCTTTTGTTAAAATTTTAATCAGTTCTTTAATTCACACTGAAGCATGAAGGGTGTTTACATCATTGTGCCTTCCTGGGGCATAGAAACGCATTTTCGTCTCTACCAGAGGACACGGTAAAGATGAAACCAGTGGGGCTTTCTAGTGTCCCCACCCATCCCAGCCCTTGACTGATCAGCCCACTTATTCTAAGAGTCTAGCTATACACTCACCTACAGACTAAGCTTTCCATTCATCCCTTCTTTTGAAAATAAGTAACCATGAATATTCTTTCTGAAAGCTCTAATCTCTTATTTACCCCATGTGGATTTGGCCTTAGCATGGGAAACTGCTTATGTATTTTTGTGTTTTTGCTTATTATTATTATTGCACTTCAGTCTCATAACCTTTCTCTCTTTTGGAAACTGAAGAGAGACTTTATATGATGCTTTGAAGAGAGGATAAGACATTAGACTCGGGTTCAATCCCTGGGTCGGGAAGGTCTCCTGGAGAAGGAAGTGGGAACCCACTCCAGTATTCTTGCCTGGAAAAGCCCATGGACAGAGGAGCCTGGAAGGCTGCAGTCTGTGGGGTCACAAAGAGTCAGACATGACTGAGTGACTTCACTTTCACTTGAAGAGAGGATAAGACATTACTGTGGATATGATATGGGGGGCGAGATTCAAACCCTTGAATCTGATTTTTACTTACACTCTAGCATGTCCATTTGTCTCAGGTTTCCAATGAGAAGATAATTCTTTATTTCATAAAGGAAGATTACAACTATGGAGCTGAGGGATAAACTGTGTTTAAGATGGAGCTCTTCTCATATGAAATTATTTTATTTGATAGTCTTCCAGAAGCCTCCAATTTTCCAGTATGAAAATGGACCACTTGGGGCTTAGCACGTACTGTAGCAAGTCTGTCCTAATGGTTTATGCCACCCAACACAATCATCTTTGGCCATTACCTCATGAAAAATTACTGGATTTCTTTGTGCAACTCAGTACACATGGCTGAAATGAGGGCTTTGTGGGCTATGAAAATGTGTATATCAGTAACAAGCAGGGGAAAAAAAAGAAAAAATCCAAAGTTATAGCAAGGCCACATGAGAGATGTAAGCTCTTGGTTGAGGGGTTCTCAAAAAGAGGAAAGGGCAGACTTAATGTCGACTGTGTCTTTGAACCCATTCTGCCTGCATCATTACAGGAAAAAAGGAAAATTAGGACAGAGCACCACCCACATTAAGACAATGGTTTGCTTTGTAATAGATTGGATTACATCTCATCCACCTTTAAGCATCATCCTTACCACAGTTCGTGACTCATGTCAGAGACACAATAAACATTTGTTGAGTAAATGAATGAATACAATAGTATAATTTTAGTTTCAGGATTTCCTGGGATTCCATAAAGACATTTTATATCCTTTTAATGTAAGCAATAACATCTCTAGGTGTGCTAGGTTTTTTTTTTTTTTACAGTTCCATAAAAAATGTAGGAAAACAAAAGAATCAGAGTCAGCTGTGACTATTTATAGTGTGTTGAAAAACAGTTCACAAAAATCGCTATCAAGTAATTATTTTTCATTGAAGAATAACCTCTGATGGTTAAGACAACTAGAGGGAAGGACTAAAAATGACACAGCAGGTTGAGAGACTTTGAAATTCCAGGGAAAATCAGTCTTGAAGAGCAGGGGAAAAATTAAAAGTTATTTTTGATACTAGTGAAGAAGGCTAAGTGCCGAAGAATTGATGCTTTTGAATTGTGGTGCAGGAGAAGACTCTTTTTAGAGTCACTTGGACTGCAAGGAGATCAAACCAGTCAATTCTAAAGCAAATAAACCTTGAATATTCATTGGAAGAACTGATGCTGAAGCTGAAACTGCAATACTTTGGCCATCTGATGCGAAGAACCAACTCACTGGAAAAGACCCTGATGCTGGAGAAGCTTGAAGGCAAAAGGAGAACGAGGCAGCAGAGGATGAGATGGTTGGATCTCATCACCGACTCAATGGACATGAGTTTGAGTTAACTCCAGGAGATACTGAAGAACAAGGAAGCCTGGCATGCTGCAGTCCATGGGGTTGCAAAGAGTCGGACATGACTTAGCTACTGAACAACAACAACAATAATAGAGTGATTCAATTTAAAAATCAACTTAATAGATGTGACAACAACAGAATGCTCTCTGTTATAGACTACGACTTAATGTTCTTTCAGATTCATGATTGAATTTAACGTAGTAACACTGAGAACAACAGACACGCAGAATAAACCAACTGATGTTCTCAAAGGGTTGGATTTCCTGTACTTATCACAGACTTCAAATAAGCATCTCACCATGTGAAAAGCAAATGACAGAGCATTCTTTGCCAAGTTTTCTGATGTTGATCATTTAAATATTTTGGGAAACTACACACCACACAATGGGTGTGTTGTGAGTTTTCTACTTGCCTGCAGTTGACTCACTCAACACATAGTTTTGAGAGCCCAGAAGGTGGCAGGCTATGTGCAGGAGGTCTACAGAAAGATCATTGCAAATCCAGAGTATCTGACCTTCAAGGCATCATGCATGTGGCAAGTAGAGGGGGGTGGAGGAGGAATAAACATGCAAACATTAGACACAAAATGTGCGGTCAGGTTTCCAAAAGTCCAGTGGAGGAAAATGAAGTGGGAAAAATGCCAACAATTGAATGGGGAGGCAGAGGAGACTTTTGAGAGGGAGGGAGGGGGAGAGTTCGCCACGGAGGTCAAGTTTCCACCAACCCTGAAGGAAGCAAGAGTGTGAGCACTGACACGGCCAGGGGAGGAGAATTCCAGGCAGAGGGCACTCCAGGCAGAGGCACCGAGGCTCCGCTAGGTAGGTTTGGAAGAAAAGCAGAGAGTCTGGGCAATCTAGATGGGGTGCAGAGAAGGCAGTGGGGTGTGAAGGATGCTGAGTTAGGGGTGCAGAGAGGGTCTAGGCCCAGGGACCCCTGTGAGCCACAGTGAGGCTGCCGGGTCAAGTCCCACAGCGGCTCCTCTTAAGGAGTCTGACCAGCCTTGCTGGGCAGCTCTGTATCAACCGAAGGTTAGAAAATTCACTTTCCTGATAAAGAACAACTTTCTCTACTTGTAACTCTTCTGTCACCACTAGTGTGGCTTCTCTACTTCAACTAGTGCTCCCATTCTCTGCAGACACCAGTGGCATGTCCTACATTTTAATTCATTTCTGACACCAACCACCCAGAGTCAGTGCAGACCCCACAGGTTAAGGGCCCACAATGTTGTCCCCACTTTAGATGCTGGTCTCAAGGTATCCACACTTCTGAGTTGGCTACAAACCGTGAGTCCCCACAGCCCCTTCCTCACATTCAATAATTTGGTTATAAATGCTCACTAAATTCATGAAAATAATTTACTTATATGTAGTGGTTCACTATATATACTTTTTTCTGATTATTTTCCATTATAGGTTATTACAGGATATTGAATATAGTTTCCTATGCTATACTGTAGATCCTTGTTACTGGGCTTCCCTGGCAGTCCCGTGGTTAAGAATCTACCTGCCAATGTAGGGGACACGGGTTTGATCCCTGGACCGGGAAAATTCCACATTCCCCAGGGCAACTAAGCCCCTGTGCCTCAGCTACTGGGCCTACATTCTAGAGCCACAAGCCGCAACTACTGAGCTCATCTATTGAAGCCCACATAGTCGGTGCTCCACAACAAGAGAAGCCACCACACGGGGAAGCTCACGCACCACAACTAGAAAGTAGCCCCCACTTGCCACAACTAGAGAAAACCTGCATGCAACAACAAAGACACAGCAGAGCCAAAACTAAATAAACAAATTAAAAAAATTTTTAAATCCTTGTTACTTACCTATTTTATGTTAGTCATTAACTCTGCATAAATTCTCAGAGCCAAAACTTGTGATATAGTTTCTAGAGTATGCCATTTCTCTAGTACATAGCTTCCATAGTATATAACTTTGCTAATTAGTTATTCAGAAATAGCAAAATATTTTCTGCAGAAAGAAAATTGTTAGAGAATAAAGCTCTGGGCTTACCAGTAAATAGTACACAAGACATATGTCATTCAGAGTGATGAGCTTTCAAACAACACAATATTTGTCACTAAACATATTTAGACAACTTTGAAATTAGATTTCTTCCTCAAAATGTCCAAGCCACATATTAAACAGGAAACAAAGATGAGAGAAACCTCACACGTTCTTAAGAAGGATCTGAGTTGCTATCATGCTGACTGTCACTTCCTTCTGTTTAGTACTCTAATTTTGCAGGTAACCCTGCCCCACCTGGCCACTGAAGCAGGAATGCTGGCTCATTGTCAGATGGACAGATACACTGTAGAATGATGGGAAATTCAGAGTCAGGAGGGCATCATGACTTGTTGTCTTTTGCTGCATCCTCCAGAAAAAGCAAGCAGCTTTGGATAGACATATTTATACATTTTGTTGCATGTGTGTATAAAGTATACATGCATAATAGCAACTTTTTTCTATCACAGAAGGTATCTTTACACTATTCAGAAAGACCTGAAGATATATGTCCTGAAGCTATCTATATATTAATGTCTAAAACAGACAAAACATGTTTCACATTTAAATTTTTTTACAGAATTTGAGAACACAATGTATGTGTCATTGAACTTGTCCATTAATTATCCTGAAAAATATCTCATTTATTACCTTATTTATTCCCATGCATTTGTTAAATAATTAGATCTTTTGTTAATAGAGGCTTGAACAGAGGCCTAAAATCTTATTTCTTGCTGGCATTTTAACAGTTTAATTATTTCTAATCCATATGGTTTAAAATTAACTATATGGTTTATGTATTGTGAGTTTGATATCTGGCATCCTATAACAGGAGTCCAAATTCCAGCTCTACTCTTTTTGTTCTGCTTTGTTTTGCATTTGCTATATGTTTTTACACTTGTGTCTTTTCTAGTGGTGAAAGAGATTTGTTAAAAAAAGACAGAAATCTAATTGGAATCTGAAGTGTACATTTAATGAATAGGGTGTGGGACTGGAAAGTGGAGGCAAAGATATTGAGCATAGTTATTCATACAGACAATAATATTAGTTTCAGGAAAACAAATAAAATCCTGGTAAGTGCTTCCCAGGTGGTGCTAGTGATAAAGAACCCACCGGCCAATGCAGGAGACATAAGAGGCACGGTTCAATCCCTGGGTCAGGAAATTCCCCTGGAGAAGGGCAGGGCAACCCACTCCAGTATCCTTGCCTGGAGAACTCCATGGACAGTGGAGCCTGGCAGGCTACAGTCCATGGGATCATAAAGAGTCAGACATGACTGAGCACATATGTACACACACACACACAAGAGAGTGGATAGTCACTGAGCTTGAGACTTTAAATAAAAATGAGACTCAAAAAGACCAAGGTTTCATGTGACAGACCAAAAGTTCTTGTGTTACTGTTACATTTACCAATATAATATAATTGACTAAATCCGAGTATATCCATGACATTTGGCCCATTTTATTTTTTTAATTTTTTTAAAGACCCCATTTTTATTTTATTTATTTATTTTTTAAACTTTCTAGCTGCATGACGTGAGGGATCTTAGTTCCTTGACCAGGGATCTTAGTTCCTTCCTGGCATTATAAGCATGGAGTCCTAACCATTGGACCACCAAGGCAGTCCCTTGACCCATTTGAAATGACATACAGTTAATATCCCCCAGACATCTCTTGATGGAATAATCTCAGTGACCTTCCTGCATAGTGTATATTTGTTTTTACATCATGGCAGGTCATACGGTTAAAATGTAGGTGGGATAACATTCCAGACAAGGCTGAAGAGTTTAGCAGAGATAGATCACAAAGGACCTAGTTAACTGTTTAACTCTTTTGTGTTTTACAACTTGGACCAGTGAATAATTTAATGTCTGTATTTCCTCATTATTAAAATGCAGATAATAGTAACACCCGCTTCACATAATGTCCCAAATTATACACAGTGGTTAGCATAATGCCTGGGACATCAGCATCTTTAAATAAATGTACTTCTTTCTGATCATAATATGATCATTTTTTCAAACATTCTCTTAATACCATTCTATAATAGAACTTAAAAATGGAAGGAGTGTGGAAGTGAGAATATAAAGAGCCAAAGAATTAAAGGATATGCTTACACTTCAAGTTGTTAGAGTGTGGAAGGGAGATTTTAATATAAATATTCCAAGGTGTTAAGATGATCATACAGCAGCAGTCCCCAACCTTTTTGGCACCAGGGACAGGTATCGTGGAAGACAGTTTTTCCATGCATGGAGAGTGTGGTAGGGGGACTGTTTGGAGATGATTCAAGAACAATACGTTGATTGTTCACTTTATGTCTGTTATTATCACATCAGCTTCCCTTCAGATCATCAGGCATTAGATCCCGGAGGTTGGGGGCCCCTGACACAGGATAGGGCACTGTCCCTCGGCAGTCAGCGGCATTAGCGGTACCAGCTGGATGTGGGCCACCCCCACTCTGTTCATGGTCCACTAAATGAGATGCTTGTCCTCTGGCTTCCCAGGCCGACTGCAATAAATTCAGCAGACTACCAATTCCATAGTTCACACAGACTTCCCTGTAAAACTGAGTTCCTCATTGCAGAGTGTGGAAAACTTGATCCTAAATGAGGCTGCCGATTGACTCAGTTTGCCAGCTCATTTGGTGAGCGTCAAGCTGCTCTCCTTCCAGCTTTTTTTGTTTGAGTCAGTTCTGGGGACACCTCTCTGGAGAAGCACCCTGCAGCCCTGAAGTGAGGACCATCGGGAGGTGTCAAATTCTAACAGCTGCAGCTTTAAGAAGCTCTGGGATTATATAATTTCATATCTACAATAAATAGTATAACACACTCAAATCCTTTACAAGAGCTGGGATATCTACTTTTCAATTCTGGTTTTTTGGCTTATGATTTTACTAAAATATCTAATTTTGTTTCCTTGGGTTGAAGGAAATTAATATATTAGGTTATCCAAGAAGTTCATTCAATTTTAAATAAAAGACATATTTTTCACTTTCACCAAGAACATTATTGAGCAATTTATTCACTGCCGAACAAACTTTTTGGACAACCCAATACATACTTCCAGGGCTGTCGCTAATAAAACAGCCAAGAATAAGATAATAAATGAATGTGTTTATTGTGTGTATGTGTGTGTGAGTATAAGAGCATGACTCAAAAGGAGAAAAAAGAAGACAAGTCAACACATCTGGGGAAAATTAAGGACAAAAGGAAAGAAACATTTCTGGCTCAATGAAGTTCTTGTTCTCTTGGCTTTTTTATGTTTGGTTCTCACAGTAAATCACCTGCTCTGGCCCCTGGAAATGTCAACCCTTCCTGCCACACCCTTTTACTTTATCTTTAAGTTGTTGGCCAAAACTTGGCTGATGCTAAACTCCTCCTTTGAGCCTAATGAGAACTGAGAGTACTTTGATCACTCAGAGGTCCACCTACTCAAATTGCTTGTTTGCTTTCCATTTCTTCTGCTACCCCTCCAGGCTCCATCAGCAATCATAGCACCCCAGGAAAGACCTCAGGGCAGGAAGCACTGTGTCCTTGGGCAGAGGCAACCCACATGTTGACACAAAATGAGTGTCAAGATGAGTAGAGACATCAATGATTAAAAAGGAAAATTAATCTTCAATCAAAGCACAATTAAAGTTCTTACAGACTTTTTTCTTTATTTAATAACACTTCAAAAAAATACACTTTCAGATCACCTTATTTTTAGAAAATATAATTAAAAAGTATCTGGGAATGTCTGTTAAGGCATATTTATTTATTTAAAGATTGTGATGTTAGCTGTTGAATGTATAGCCTTGGTGATTGCTTAGTTATGTTTCAGCAGGTGTAATTTAATATTTTTCACTTTGTTATCTAAAAGATATAGATTTTTTACTTTGAAAAACCAACAGATTGGAGAATATGTCTGGAATATGTCACATATGTCCCATTGCTGCCTTTTTAATTGTGATTTTAAAAGGAACAGATAATTACTCATATTATGCTACCAAGGAAAACACTTTCCATGGAAAAATATATCATATAATAATATAAGCATGAATGAAATAAGGAAGGAAACTTTATAATATCCAAAGAAATTTACCGTTGAATATCTCCTTTTATTTCATCATATAATTATAGGATATGTACTGGTTATCAATTAGTTACAAGGGAAGACCCTAACTACTAGGCAAAGTGCAATGAAATAAAGGGGAAGTTTCTGTATTAAGAGAGCTTAGAGCTTATCAATAACCTCAGATATGCAGATGACACCACCCTTATGGCAGAAACTGAAGAACTAAAGAGCCTCTTGATGAAAGTGAAAGAAGAGAGTGAAAAAGTTGGCTTAAAGCTCAACATTCAGAAAATTAAGATCATGGCATCTGGTCCCATCACTTCATGGCAAATAGATGGGGAAACAGTGGAAACAGTGGCAGACCTTATTTTTCTGGGCTCCAAAATCACTGTAGATGGTGATTGCAGCCATGAAATTAAAAGACACTTACTCATTGGAAGGAAAGTTATGACCAACCTAGACAGCATATTGAAAAGCAGAGACATTGCTTTGCCAACAAAGGCCCGTCTAGTCAAGCCTATGGTTTTTCCAGTAGTCATGTATGGATGTGAGAGTTGGACTATAAAGAAAGCTGAGCACAGAAAAATTGATGCTTTTGAACTGTGGTGTTGGAGAAGACTCTTGAGAGTCCCTTGGACTGCAAGGAGATCCAACCAGTCCATCCTAAAGGAGATCAGTCCTGAATATTCATTGGAAGGACTGATGCTGAAGCTGAAACTCCAATACCTGACCACCTGATGCGAAGAACTGACTCATTTGAAAAGACCCTGATGCTGGGAAAGATTGAAGGCAGGAGGAGAAGGGGACAACAGAGGATGAGATGGTTGGATGGCATCACCGACTCAATGGACATGGGTTTGGGTGGACTCTGGGAGTTGGTGATGTACAGGGAGGCCTGGCATGCTGCAGTTCATGGGATTGGAAAGAGTCGGACATGACTGAGTGATTGAACTGAACTGAAGAGCTTATTAAGGTATATAAACATGTAAGTGGACAAAAACAGTTGGGCTGAAAAATAGGATGCATTGGTTGCCATAAAGGAGATGTACTTGTATTATTGGTAAAACTTGGGAAAAAGATAAGATTTTCAGCTCAGAAAATACTAATATCTACGTTATGCCAATAATTATACTAGATGTTAGTATGCAGTGCAGTGCTCAGTCCCTCAGTCATGGCCAGCTCTTTGCGACCCCATGGACTATAGCTTGCCCTGCTCCTCTGTCCACGGTATTTTCCAGACAAAAATACCGGAGTGGGTGGCCACTTCCTATTCCAGGGGATCTTCCCGATCCAGGGATCAAACTCACAACTTCTGTGTCTTCTGCATTTGCCGGCAGATTCTTTACCACTGCACCACCTGGGAAGCCCACTAGATGAAGGATACTCCCAAAAAGTAAAATGCAATACAAGCCATGACTTCAAAAAACATATTGCCTAGTGAAGACAATGGAATGATGATATATTTATAAGATGTGATAAAATACATGCTACGGCTTTGTATTTTATCCTGCAGTCAGGATGGAGCCTTTGAAAGTTTTTAAGAATGAGAAGACTTGGGTAAATTTCAAATTAAGAAATATTTTAGGGGTGCTAGTGTGTTTGGCACCCCACTCTAATACTTTGCCTGGAAAGTCCTATGGACGGAGGAGCCTGGTAGGCTGCAGTCCACAGGGTCACTAAGAGTCGGACACAACTGAGCAGCTTCACTTTCACTTTTCACTTGCATGCATTGGAGAAGGAAATGGAAACCCACTCCAGTGTTCTTGCATGGAGAATCCCAGGGACAGGGGAGCCTGGTGGGCTGCCGTCTATGAGGTCGCACAGAGTCGGACACGACTGAAGCGACTTAGCAGCAGCAGCAGTGTGTTTAAGAGATTTGAGAGGGCAGAAGAATGGGAGCAGAGACGCCCTTTAGATTTTTTTATTTTGCAGTGTCAGTTAGAAGGAAAAAGAACAGTTATATTTGAGAAACATGTATTGTTAAAACAAAAGGAATTACCGATGTGTGTGATACTAGAACTTAGATGAGGGAAAGAAAGCCATGGAACACGACTCTCAAGGAGGAAGTTTGGATATGTTGCCCATAAGAACAGAGAATACAAAGGGAAGAGCCTGCTCTGGGTGGGACATAGGAAAGGTAAGGCATGAGATGTGGGTGACCCCTGGGCAGAATGCAGTTTCAGGTAGAACACATCTAACATTGTTTATCTCCTGCAGAAGAGCTGTTCAAAAAATCTGAAAACCAGCTGAAGGCAAACAACTTCAGAAGGAATCTTCATGATTTTGAAATGAAGGGAAAGCAACAGACATAGTAAATATCTGTGTTAGAGTAAAGCAATATTTTCCACTTTCTTAAATCTTTAAAATACATATGGCTTTGGAAAGTAAAAATTCTGGCCTTGTCTGGGGAGAGTCCAATACATAGAGATGTAATACAGATAGAAACTATAATACCAAAGGGTGTCTAAACAATTCTCTTTGATTTTAAGTCTTCTGTGTTTGACTTCGTGGAGTAAGATATTAACCTGAAGAAAATTGTGACCACCCCCCCCAAATATCCAAAGGCTTCATTCTGCTTGTGTGTCATTCTAGAAAACACACAGTTATAGGGACACATGGGCAGAGGGTTGACTACAAATGTCACTCCTAGGAGGTTTATCTAAGTGAGACCGGGGGGACTCTTGTATCATGATTACAATAAAGACTGCACGACTCTATACATTTGTCAGACAGTATAAAGCTATACACAAAAGAATAGAGGATTTCACTGTCTATAAATTTAAATGACATTCAAATGATGCAAATTACTTAAAATCCCACAAGTTTGTCTTTTACCTAAAGTAATTCAGGAAAAAAAATCTGACTTTCAGTGTGATATAATTTAAAATTTTCAAATGTCATTTGCCACAATTCTCTTTCAAGTGATTTCTTGGGGGAAAAGAATTCATTCATTTCGAAAGTTTCTTTAAAGATAACATTTAAAAAACAAATTTAAATCAGTTCAAAGCCAAGAAAATCTGACCAATACATGTATTTTCTACATTGTATAATATTTTAATTTCATATATTCAAGCCTCCATTTTGGAGAATCTGAATCTGAAACTTTTGGAGAAGTTTAGAATTCTCTCCCATTTAATTGAAACGTTGAATAAGTAACTAGTTATGGATTTTTGAAGCACCTCCAAGGGAGGTCACTTTAATTGCTCGCTCTTAATGATCTCTAGAATCCACTCCGTCTTTCGTTAATGGGCTTCATATTAATATTTTATTTCCATAACAGCTTAAAATGAAAATTATTGTCTTGTTGCTCAAATGCCTATGAAGTACTTCCTGCCTTTAAATGGAGACGAAGCCCACCAAATAGTTTACACCAACAGCTTATGAGGTGGGGGGAGGACAGAAGCAGACAGGCTTCCTTTCCTTCATTAGTGTGGACACAGCCCAGTTCTCAAACAAGCACATTCTTCCCCCTCTCACATCTCTGAGTATGTTTGAGGAGTAACAGATGGATATTTTGTGGGCAATTCCCATGTAGAGCTAAGGATAATAGTATTTGTCTGCTCCCTTGAATTTTTCTCTATCTTTCTCCTGAATTATTTCAGTAAATTTCCTAATTTATATTTGCCAGTGGTCTTGTTTGCCTGAATTTCAGGAGCATTTAGCCAACTGTTACAGATTCCCAGAGACCATGGTTTATGAAGCATGACTTACCACAAGCTTACTTTCAGGTTAGCCTGGATTTCAAGTTTTAATAACATCATCATCATCACTGTCATGGGTATCTCTAGTAAAATCAGAAGGTTTTAGGACTTTATAATTTTAAGATTATTTAAAAAAAAGAAAAAGAGAAAGCTAATGCTGAATGTTTTTACAGGCACTCATCTAAACAATTTCTGTTATTTCCTTATCCCTGTTGAATCATATCCTGTGATTCAAGTTCAGACATAATAGTTCTGCATAGTTCCGTTCCATTTGGAACGACCATATACTGTTGGTACAAAAGTGCCATAAACAGTCTGAAATGATACAGATATTTGCATGTCTCCTAAGAGGAGGAATACATGTAAATTCTACATGTAAATAGATTAACGGTGTTTACTTTCATTGTCTTCAGTACAGTTGACAAGCATAAGACTGAGAGGAAGCTGGCTTCATGCACAATTACCCACATTGATTCATAACAAAATGTGAGGTTGAGTTGGCATGGTCTTCTGACGATTACCAACCTTCTCAAAGCTCACCTGGGGGATGTGGTCCTCTCTGCTGACCAAACTATTTCCTGTGAGTTTCACCGAGAACCATGAAGTGAAGCTGATTAAGGAGTAAAGATCTTGCAAAGATAGCTCAAGTGTCTCAATGGACATATTATCAAAAGCCCTGGAAATGAAAGGAATGTTGTTTATATTATAACCAATGATTGAAAAATCAGCCTATGGCCCTCATGTGTAAACAGGAAATGCTTAGAAAACTTTTGAGACTACAGGGGTGATTACCAACTGGATAACTGATGATGTTTGGAATCATTATAAGATTTCAGATACGGTAAGACTATTGAGGTTATAGTTTGCAAAACTTCTTATCTTTAGAGGAAGGCATTGGTTGCAGTTGCTGTGGCATCTGAAATTGCTTCAGAATATCTGGGGAAGAGAGAGCAGGGACTTCAAATGGAGCAAAATTGGCCACAACTTGTTGTCACTGAAGCTGAGTGACAGATCCAGGATGGTACATGACGTGAGGCTGGATATAATAATATCCTGTATTATCTTTGAAATTTTCCACACAAACAAGTTAAATAAATCAGTACCTTTAAGGGAGGAATTCTAGAACTCGTTTCACAAATCTTTTTGTTTTTGAAACTTATATAAGGATCAATAACATGGACTTGGTGGAATCCAGACAGCCAAGCTCAGGTTGCTTGTTATTAGAGGGAGATGTTTATTTCCTTTGTGTTGTTTTGGGGGGAGGAGAAACATTTAATTAAGAAAATTTAATTATTTTATAGTTTTAAAGCCTATTTGCCTCAAAATATTTGCAAATTGCTTTTTCATTTCACCTTCCCTCCTCCTCTTTTATCTGCTCTCCTATTTTTCCCTTTCTACTCTCATGTTTTATCTAATATTTTTAGCTCTTTTCAGAGGCAGAGTCAGCACAGGGGCCTGACTTGTCACCACTGGATGCTGCCGTTTTCCTCGACTGCTCTTTCCTTAAAGATCTCTTGCCCAATAACATTTCTGAGACTGAGTTGGAGGCTGGACAGGTATGGCTGGTGGCACATAAGGTAAAAACTGTAAATCTACAGGAAAGGAAACATCAACATTCTCCTTATCCTACTTGGAATCTCATAAAGAAAATCCAAATAATAGATTAAGGACAAGATTTTTTATAATCCTTTTCCAAAGAGCTGAGAGATTTAAGATAATAAGAATGTTTCTCTTTCCAATCTCCTCTAGTAAAGGGAATGCTTTAAATTTTTTGGTTGTCTTTTCCTGTGTGGTAGAGAGCAGGGTTTTCCAGTGGGATGGCTATAATAGACATGGGGAGGAGGTCACTGGCAGTAGGGTTGGTCCAACCTTGTGTCCTAGGAAGAATGAACTTAGAGTAAATGAGGTTTGAGTCACCATCTGCTTGCCACTTACTGATGTGCAAACTTGGATCAATGGTTCAATGTCTCTGAAGGCTATTTCCTCCAAAGGAAATTGGGAACAAGCAATATCTCACTTATAAACTGTCTGGAAGATAAAATTGATGGAAAAGCTGCAAAGAAAGTATAAAGCTAGTGTTCTTCCTGAAACACAGTAGGAACCCATTAAGTCCCCTCCATCATGGTACCATTCCTAATTACATCCAGCACAAAAATATTGTATATTTCTATACAACAGAAATAATAGAAATGATTGAAATGGGATTAACAGTTTGATCTCCTGGATTCTGGAAGACAAGCTAGATATCTATCCACCTTCTTATTTCCTCCTTCTTCCCTAAATGAGACTGGAGAATTTCAGTCCCTACTTATAGTGAAGATAAGAGGGAATTTCAGCATCCTAAAGCAAGGGGCTCCCTGAATAGTCAGCCTGTGAAAAAAATAAAATCGAGGTGAATGGAAGAAAGAGCATTGACTCAGAGTAATGAGTGGTAGTGTCCCTGATGGCTCAGTGGTAAAGAATCCACCTGTCCTTGCAGGAGACGAGGGTTTGATCTCAAGTGCAGGAAGGTCCTCTGGAGGAGGAACTGGCAATTCACTCCGGTATTCTTGCCTGGAAAATTCCATGGACAGAGGAGTCTGGCAGGCTAAAGAGTCAGACACAATTGAGAGACTGAATGTGCACTCACGGTGACTCATTTACCATGTCCAAGACACAGTCAACTCATATATGAAGTGGGTATAATCATATCATTTCTGAACACTTGTTAAGTGCTGATAAGACAATCAAAATGCTTATTAAGTGAACTCAGTTGGAAAAATCATAAAGTACTTCATAAGCATAGAGCATATAGATTAAATTATGGGCTGCAACCTAACAATATACTTAAGCCTGTATAGGCAATGATACAAATAAATAAATGCATACATACATACACATATAAAGAAACAAACAAACAAACAAACCTCAAACAGTAGCCTATGTGACTCCAGAGGGGAAAGAAGGACAGAAAGTGTGATTCATCGCATTGCCTTGGGAAAAGAAAGTGTTTATTGCCTTTCGCAGACTTAGTTACTGATAAAAATTCACCTTGTTCCTTGAATTGCAGCCTTTGCCCCACAGATTCAGGAAAAAGCTCTGAAAGCAATTCCCAAGTGGAATTTGGACTACAATTGAGACAATTGATTAAAAAAAATTCTTTTCTGGCCAGAAGCCATTATTTTTACAAGTTGAATAATGATATCATGCCTGTAACTTGAAAAAGTTATGTCTTTGGGACTTAGAATTTGGTCTATAATAATAGAATGAGTGGGTATTTATTATAGTAAGAGCCACTATGGAGTGGATTCTTTCTCAATAAAATGCTATCCTACAGTTCAGAGAAGCATCTCCTTCTCATTGATTGATCAATATTTATGAATGGGAATCACTCTGAAATGGCCGTCTGCAAAAAAGTTGAGCACATTTTAAAAGTTAAAATAGCCTTGAATTTTATTATGTTGATCTTACGAGCTCATCAGCAGTGATGAACCCATTAACAAAGTGTCTTGAACAGAACTTTTGAAAGCCTCACTGAACACTGGCCATCTACACCCTGACCCTGCAGACTAAGCCTCTCTCCCTAGTCCTGACCAGGGCTGGGAGTATGCTAAGAGCTTGCTGCCACAGCAGGTCTGGACTCCCTGTGGTCTCAGCTCCACTGGGTCTTGGAGAAGAACACTCAGGAGCACAGCTTCTTTGGCACCTGGTGTGTTTCCACAGCCAGGAGCCCAGGAAATGCACCTCCTGACTCATCTGATTGTCACCTGACTTTCAGCTCTGCATTTGCTTTGCACTGGGATATCTGTCTGGCTAGAAACTTTTTGATATGTTGTGAAGAAACCATACTTGGGATTGTAAGGAAATTATACGGTATTTCCTGCTTTGTGCACATTGCCAAGGCGGGTAACACAAAAGCAGAGCCACTGTGCCCCAGAGATTAAGAGGGCAAATTGATTATTGCAGAGGTAACCTCGGCTTCCCTGGTGACTCAGTGCTAAAGAATCCACCTGCCAATGCAGGAGACACAGGTTTGATCCCTGGGTCAGGAAGATCTCCTGAAGGAGGAAGTGGCAACCCACTCCAGTATTCTTGCCTGGGAAATCCCATGACAGAGGAGCCTGGTAGGGGGTCGCAAAAGAGTAGGACACAACTGAGTGACTAAAAACAGCAACAACAAGAGGCAACCCCAGTGAGTGAGGAAATTTGGCCAGAAGTGTTGCAATAAAAGTGATGTTGGAAGAATGGACAGGTGAAAAGTGAAAGAGTGATTGAAAGCAGGACCACATGACCATTTTGAGTAAAAATCCTCTGCTGAGCAGTTGTGTGCTAAAATAATAAAGGGCACAGCTGAGAACATACATGACAATGGAGGATACATTGATAATGGTGAGGAAAGATCCGGGTTTTAAGGAGATGATGACTTTAATTTCTGAGCATGGCAGTTTCTCTGCAGGAGCTACGCTGATGTGCTGTGCTTAGTCGTTCAGTCGTGTCCGACTCTTTGCAACCCCACTGACTGCAGCCCTCCAGGCTCCTCTGTCCATGGGGATTCTCCAGGCAAGAATACTGGAGTGGATTGCCATGCCCTCCTCCAGGGGATCTTCCCAATCCAGGGATCAAACCTGGGTCTCCCACATTGCAGGCGGATCTTTACCATCTGAACCACCCTTAAGCATCAAAAGACATGATAGAGGATCAAACAGGAGGCAGTCTTAGCCTCCAGTTTGCTTTCACCATTTCCCTGGATTATTTGTGTTCCTCACACATTTCTCTTTAATGTTACACTATCTCTGGGTATAGTATTTTATTTTATTTGTGGAATGGATGATAACAGCAATTTTGAATGGTCAGAAAACATAAAATTCACATTGATAGCAGTAAACCAAATTACCACCTGGTGGATAGATAAGGAATACAGTGATGATTTAAATATGGTGCACTGAAATAACAGCAACAACAACAGCAACAACACAAAAAAAAACATTGTCTTGTAAGCCTGTCAGCATACTATTTAATGATAAGATCAAGCAATTACAATTTTCCTTGACAGAGCTGAATAATTTAGAAACAAGAGACGTGAATTAAAACTGACTGGATTATTTAACTCAGTGAGCTTGACTTGAGAGAGAGAAATAAAAAACTGTCAAATTGCAAACACATTTTTTCTCCCTTTGATCACTAATATGATTATCAGAACCTTGGGAAAATGTGCCTGAAATCATGGTTTGCCAGCATTTGGTTATAAAACTTTTCAATCAAGGATCATTTCATCAGTCTTGCTTAGCAGAAGTCAATATCATCTTTAATTTCACAAGCAGAGTAACCCAGGCGTAGAATGACTTTATGAAAATCTTAGAAGTTGATGTGATAAGCAAGCCTTCAAAACTAATTCAATGGACCACATTCACTTAGGGGTAAAATGAAAGATGAAGGTAGTTTAAAAGGCAGTTTGGGGGCTGTGAGTTTGGGGGAAGTTTAGTGTATGGTCAGTCTTTTTCCATAAAAATCATTTATAAACAAACAGATATCCATTTTTAAAACATTGTTGCCAGTTTTATTCTGAGCCCCTTAGCAAATATGAGAACATAAGGAAATATACTTTTAAATGTCCTCTATTCCATTTACAAAATTATTTATAGAGATAATACTCTATGCCAAGTTCTGCGCTAGAGCCTTAAAACGTAAATAAGATTTGCACAGCAAAGGAAAGTATAAACAAGATGAAAAGACAACCCTCAGAATGGGAGAAAATAATTGCAAATAAAAGAACTGACAAAGGATTAATCTCCAAAATATACAAGTAGCTCATGCAGCTCAAAACCAGAAAAACAAACAACCCAATCAAAAACTGTGCAGAAGACTTAAACAGACATTTCTCCAAAGAAGACAAACAGATGGCCAACAAACACATGAAAAGATACTCACCATCACTTGTTATTAAAGAAATGCAAATCAAAACTACAATGAGGTATCACCTCATATCAGTCAGAATGGCCATCATCAAAAATTTACAAACAATATATGCTAAAGAGGGTGTGGAGAAAAGAGAAGCCTCTTGCACTGTTGGTGGGAATATAAATTGATAAAACCACCATGGAGAATGGTACAGAAATTCCTTTTAAAATTAGTAATAAAATTGCCATATGACCCAGCAATCCCACTTCTGGGCATATACCCTGCTGCTAAGTCGTTTCAGTCATGTCCAACTCTGTGCAATCCCATAGATGGCAGCCCACCATGCTCCTCTGTCCCTAGAATTTTCCAGGCAAGAATACTGGAGTGGGTTGCCATTTCCTTCTCCAGTATACTCTGAGAAGACCATAATTGAAAAAGACACATGCACCTCAGTGTTCATTATAGCACTATTTACAGTATCTAGGACATGGAAGCAACCTAGACGTCCATCGACAGATGAATGGATACCAAAGTTGTAGTACATATATATGATGAAATATTACTCAGCCATAAAAAGGAACACGTTTCAGCCAGTTTAAGTGAGGTGGATGAAACTAGAGCCTGTTGTAGAGAGTGAAGTGAGTCAGAAAAACAAATATCGTGTATTAACTCATATACATGAAATCTAGAAAAATAGTACCGATGAACTTATTTGCAAGGCAGGAATAGAGATGCCTATTAGATACCTCATAGGGCTTTCCCGGTGGCTCAGAGGATAAAGAACCCATCTGCCAAAGCAGGAGTTGTAAGAGACACAGGTTCAGTCCCTGGGTCAGGAAGATCCCCTGGAGAAGGAATGGCAACTCATGCCAGTAATCTTGCCTGGAGAATCCCATGTGGACACAGGAGCCTGGCGGGCTACAGTCCATGGGGTTGCAGAGAGTCAGGCATGACTGAGTAACTGAACAACAAGTAGAGACACAGACATAGAGAATGGACTCGTGGACACATCGGGTGAAGGAGAGGGTTGGACAATTTGAGAAAGTAGCATTGAAACATATACATTACCAAAGGGAAAATAAATAGCTAATGAGAACTTGCTGTATAACACAGGAAGCTCAATGTGGAGCTCAACTGTGACAAGCTGGAGGGATGGGATAGGGTGGGGGTGGGGGTGGGGTTCAAGAGGGAGAAGACATATATATACTTATGGCTGATGCCCGTTGTCGTATGAAAACAGCCAACACAAAATTGTAAAACAATTATCCTCCAACTACAAACAAATTAAAAAAATAAATACTTTCATGCTTTTAGTCTGGTAGGAAAAGGTAGACATATAGACTGTTGCCATACATTACGGTATTTGAAAGGATGGCCCTGGTGCCCTAATCACAGGGTACAAAGAAGAGGGAAATGGTCTCTGAGCCTAGTTAGGAAACATGGAGAGAGAGCCAGCCAGGTAAACAAAGGCATATTGAATAATAAGAGCAAACTATGGAAGCGAGAAGCTGTAAGGTGCAGGTATGAGAGTGGTGGGCCAGCCACGGCGGCAGAACACAAACTACAGGAGTGGACAGGTGGGGACGAGCCAGAAGCCAAATGAGTGCCTGTAATTACACTCCGGGTGGATCTGTGCTCTTACTGACTCTGCTTCTCATTCATTATTGAGACACAGTAAAAGGGAGCGTGCTCTCTCAATGATTCATGGAGAAGTTCCTTTCCTTTCAAGTTTAAAATGTGGGAGTGTAAAGGGTCACTGGCCAACCCCGTATGGGATGACTCTCTGTCTCTACAGAGGGCACACTGACCCGAGGGCGACGGGAGGGCAGAGGGGGCAGAAACTAGACTCCAAGTATCTTTAGCAAGAACCAAGCCTGTTCTATTTTATTTGTTTTCTTCTGCTTTTTGAGGTTAATTTATGCTTTTATTTGCAAGCATAATTTAACTACAGTGGCCTGCAAACATTTTTGACCCAAAAAAACATTTTACATCACAATCCAACAAGCACATACACATATACAATGTGTGTACATATGACGGCTCAGCCAGTAAAGAATCCACCTGCAGTGCAGGAGACAGAGGAGAAGAGAACTCTATCCCTGAGTTGGGAAGATCCCCTGGAGGAGGAAATGGCAACCCACTCCAGTATTCTGGCCTGGAGAATCCCACGGACAGAGGAGCTTGGCGGGCTACAGTCCACAGGGTCACAAAGAGTTGGACACAACGTTTAGAAAACTAAGATCACGGCATCTGGTCCCATCATTTCATGGGAAATAGATGGGGAAACAGTGGAAACAGTGTCAGACTTCATTTTTGGGGGCTCCAAAATCACTGCTGATGGTGATTGCAGCCATGAAATTAAAAGACGCTTACTCCTTGGAAGGAAGGTTATGGCCAACCTAGATAGCATATTGTAAAGCAGAGACATTACTTTGCCAACAAAAGTCCATCTAGTCAAGGCTATGGTTTTTCCAGTGGTCATGTATGAATGTGAGAGTTGGACAGTGAAGAAAGCTGAGCATCGCAGAATTGATGCTTTTGAACTGTGGTGTTGGAGAAGACTCTTGAGAGTCCCTTGGACTGCAAGGAGATCCGATCAATCCATCCTAAAGGAGATCAATCCTGGGTGTTCATTGGAAGGTCTGATGTTGAAGCTGAAGCTCCAATACTTTGGCCACCTCATGCGAAGGGTTGACTCATTGGAAAAGACCCTAATGCTGGGTAGGATTGGGGGCAGGAGGAGAAGGGGACGACAGAGGATGAGATGGTTGGATGGCATCACTGACTCGATGGACATGGGTTTGGGTAGACTCCGGGAGTTGGTGATGGACAGGGAGGCCTGGCGTGCTGTGGTTCATGGGGTCGCAAAGAGTCGGACATAACTGAGCAACTGAACTGAACTGAACTGAAGCAACTTAGCACATGTACAAGTGAAACAAAAGTTTTGCCAAAAATATCTGCCCTGAGTGTTATTTTTGAGACCATTTTTTTAAACACAGTTTTAGTATTACAACAAAATTGACAGGAAGGTTCATAAATTCCTCATATACCCACTCCCCTCACATGCACAGCCATTGTCGACAGAATGGCAACTTTTTTTTTTAAGCCAAGGGTGAACTGCGTTAACACATCATAAGCACCAAGGTCCCCAGTTCATCGCAGGGTTCACTTTACTGAGTAATGTTGCAGGTTCTAGGGGCCAAATCTAATCTTAATTAAGGGTCTGTGTGGGCTGGACTGATAGCACCTTCTGGTGTCTGTACTTTTCCCCGACACCTAGTCCTTGACCTCATTGAGAAATTCAACAAAACCAAACCAGAAGGCCCACGAGAGACCAGATTATCCCTTTTAATTAGGCTGACGGGGGTAAGAGGCTTATCTTGGGGTGTGAGGGCTCCCTGGTACTGACTTCAGAATCAGGCAGAGACGCCTTCACACAGCCCCCCAGCCTCTAAGGCAAGGTCTCCGCAGTGGCCGTTCTTCTGTAAGTGATACAGACACTGTACATGGCCTGTAAAAGATGCACGGTAATGTTTATTAAATTAATTGATGAGTGGAGTTAGAATAACTTTTCTCTGCCTTGGTCAATACAAAGAAACAAATTAAATTATTTGTTTCAGAATCATCTAATACCAAATAAAACATTTTTAGCTTTTCTTGGACATAATTGTATATTGGTCCACTTATCCAGGAACGGGTATGTGTAATGAGAACAATCATGATTAAAAAGCAGGGAGAAAATACTTTGGTACATATATCTGTCCTGGAAAGAATGCTTTTCCAGATTCATTATTCATACTGTAGCATAAAATTGCTATAAATGCAAGGTTTGTTCAGAAGAAAGCAACCCCAAGTAAAGAAGAAAAAAATCGTTTTCTTGGAACTGTTCCACCTGCCCAGGAAAATAGAAGAATCCTTAAGCAATGTGGGAGAGCTGGGTTCAATTCCTGGGTCAGAAAGATCCCCTGGAGAAGGGAATGGCAACCAACTCCAATATTCTTGCCTGGAGAATTCCATGGACAGAGGAGCATGGAAGGCTACAGTCCATGGGGTCACAGAGTCGGACACGACTGAGTGACTAACACTGTGTGCACAAACCTTCACAAGTGTCATTAAATCCAGACTTTAAAAGTGGACTTTTAGAAAGAGCCCTCTTCAAGGTGATCCATACAGTGAAATCTGCTGGAGGTCAGAAGTGATTAGGCAAAGAATTCTGAAATGTGAGAGAAGGACTTGGCTTTTTTTTTTCTGATTCCCACAGCTCTGCCTGGTGACTCTGGAAGAGTGGAGCTGATTCTATGCTATGTGAAGAAATTGAAAGGAGATAGAATACAAGATCTTTCCTGGAAATCATTTTTATGTGATTTCTTGACTTCTGAAAACCTGCCTTTTTTTGTTTTCTCCAGAATAAGGTGCTGTAATCAATAGCATTTGACAACAAAATAAACATGAGGAGGGGCCCTTTTGCAAGACTTCTGGTGTTTCTCAGTTAAGACAATGGGACTTAGGCAACGTCATTTTACTCTAGTAACAGAAATGCTGGCTCCTAACCATTTATCACAAAGTCTAAAGACACAAAACTACAAGAAACACTATTAACCATACAGAACTGCAAGGAAGCATAAAGATGAGAGCCCTTCAAATTGCTGGCTTTTCTCTATTCTTTTATTGGGACTCGTATTTACTGTGAGTGATTGTTTGATCACTTTTTTTTTTTGTCTTAAGCAGTACCTATTGCCAGCTGTATACCAGGTCCCGGGAGGCATGCTTTTACCTCCATCACCTCATAGTCTGGTTGGAGGGGGATAATCCCCCAGATGAGTTCAGGAGGCATGAACACTTGTATTTTAGAATCTACTCTTTGACCATGCATCAGTTCACTATTATTGCAGAAAAGAACCAGAGGCACTTGGCAAGTTCTGTCAAATATTTCCATCAGATCAGGTTAGGTGAATGCTCACAGGCCCCGAGAGAGCCAGAGCCACTGAATCGACTCCCTGTAATCAACAATGACAGACGTTCCTTCAGTCCAAGGGCAGTAACACCACACAGGCGACGTCGGCCTCCTTGGAAATTTGGAGTCTTCAAAACATAAAGGGAAAACCAAGTACTGTTGTTTATAAGATTAAGAATTGTTTTAATATGCTTTGTGGAAATTGAAGAGAAATAGAGACTATAGATCTAAAGACCTGTGTGTGTGTGTGTGTGTGTGTGTGTGTGTGTATGTCTTCAAGATCAGAAGTGTTGCTCTCTACATATCCATCTATCTATCCAACCATCTATCAATCCATCAATCACATCTTTCTAGCTATCTAAACTGTGTTCAGTCATTCAGTCGTGTCTAACTCTGCGACCCCTTGGACGGTAGCCCGCCAGGTACCTCTGACTATAGGATTTCTCAGGCAAGAATACTGGAGTGGGCTGCCATTTCCTTTGCCAATCTATCTAGAATATTATCAGTACCAGTTCAGTCGCTTAGTCATGTCCAACTCTTTGCGACCCCATGGACTGCAGCCCGCCAGGCTTCCTTGTCCATCACCCACTCCCAGAGCTTGCTCAAACTCATGTCCATTGAGTTGTGATGCCATCCAACCATCTCATCCTCTATTGATCCTTCTCCTGCGCTCAATCTTTCCCAGCTTCAAGGTCTTTTCCAATGAGTCAGTTCTTCGCATCAGGTGGCCAAAGGATTAGAGTTTCAGCTTCAACATCAGTCCTTCCAATGAACACCCAGGACTGATCCCCTTTAGGATGGACTGGTTGGATCTCCTTGCAGTCCAAGGGACTCTCAAGAGTCTTCTCCAGCACCATAGTTCAAAAGCATCAATTCTTCAGTGCTCAGATTTCTTTATAGTCCAACTCTCACATCCATACATGACTACTGGAAAAACTATAGCCTTGACTAGACAGACTTTGTTGGCAAAGTAATGCCTCTGCTTTTTAATATGCTATCTAGAGTGGTCATAACTTTTCTTCCAAGGAGCAAGTGTCCTTTAATTTCATGGCTGTAGTCACCATCTGCAGTGATTTTAGAGCCCCCCCCCCCAAAAAAATAAAGCCTCTCACTGTTTCCATTTTTTCCCCATCTATTTGCCATGAAGTGATGGGACCAGATGCCATGATCTTAGTTTTCTGAATGGTCAGTTTTAAGCCAACTTTTTCACTCTCGTCTTTCACTTTCATCAAGACGCTCTTTGCTTTCTCCCATAAGGATGGTGTAATCTGCATATCTGAGGTTATTGATATTTCTCCCAGCAATCTTAATTCCAGCTTGTGCTTAATCCAACCCAGCATTTCACATGATGTACTCTGAATAGAAGTTAAATAAGCAGATGACAACATACAGGCTTGATGTTCTCCTTTCCTGATTTGGAACCAGTCTGTTATTCCATGTCTAGTTCTAACTGTTGCTTCCTGACCTGCCTACAGATTTCTCAGGAGGCAGGTCAGATGGTCTGGTATTCCCATCTCTTTCAGAATTTTCCACAGTGTGTTGTGATCCACAGTCAAAGGCTTTGTGTAGTCAATAAAGCAGAAGTAGATGTTTTTCTGGAACTCTCTTGCTGTTTCGATGATCCAGGGGATGTTGGCAATTTGATCTCTGGTTGCTCTGCCTTTTCTAAATCCAGCTTGAGCATCTGGAATTTCATGGTTCACGTACTGTTGAAGTCTGGCTTGGAGAATTTTGAGTATTGCTTTGCTAGTTTGTGAAACAAGTGCAATTGTGTGGTAGTGTGAACATTCTTTGACATTGCCTTTCTTTGAGATTGGAGTGAAAACTGACATTTTCCAGTCCTGTGGCCATGCTGAGTATTCCAAATTTGCTGGCATATTGAGTACAGCACTTTCACAGCATCATCTTTTAGGATTTGAAATATATATATACATATAATTATATGTGAATGTTAAGTATGTTGTCACTTCCTGAGTACTCTTGTTTGCAATGCATGAAATCTCAAGAAAAGAAAAATCAGAAAGTGTCTTGTATTTTTACTAATATCCAGTGAAGTAGATCAAATGAATCTTTATGCAATTAGGAAGCTAATATTTTAATTCCTTCCAATATGTTAATTCTTGATCTTGGATTACGGTGGAGCGTGAAGAAAATCAATGACACTTTGATATCCATCCACGCTTGCAACCAATTAAGAGAGAGATCCAGGAGTTTGGTAAGTGGAAATCAAAACATACGCTAAGTGGGAGGATGTGGCTGAGGAGCATAGCACAAAGGCTTCCGAACAATAAACTCAGCAGCTAGGCGGATTTACCCTCCCACCACATGCATTTCCAAGATCTCATGGCCCCCGCCCTCAAGGCTGGACTCTCATGCTAAGTGCACAGAAGCCAGGAACCACAGAAGCCAGGAATCATCTTCTCTCTCCTTTCTGAGAGAAGATGGAGCCTGCACACCCAGCTCCTTCTCTCTGGAACTTACCACTCAGGTAACCACTCTTCCTCCCCAGCTGGGGGAAACAGAATGCTGACAGGCCAGGAGTCCTATTCTGGGAGGAAGAATTCATGGAGACAAAAGCCAAGAAGAGGGGTCATACTGCCTCCTGCTGATGCTTGCAGTCCCTTCCTGGACCCTCACTCCTTGGAAGGGTTTTCTGGAGTCATATTCCTGAAGTGCTATCTTGCTCCCCACACATAGAATGGTTGCTAACAGGCTCAGACTCCTGTGCTGATAAACAACCTAACAAAGATAGATAGGCATTGTGTTGCAGGTAAATATCACATTGATCAGAAAGCCAGCTTCAGGTAGGTTGGCTCGAAAACAAGCATACTTCATTTTCTTTTAAGTAAATAAGTATCAGCTTTAACTATGACCTGAAATGTGACATGGGATGACAATATTTCACTCAGGGTCCAGAGCCTTGGGTATGCAGGCAGCAAACTTCATGAACCACAACTAATTCTGAAAGATAGGTTTCATGCCATTACATCAGGGAAGAAAAAAATAAATAGCCTTTTAATAGCTCTAGTTGAAACAACAACACGTTGGAGCAAAACGTATACCATATATCAAAATAAACTCTGAGTAGGCTAAAGAGTGGAATATCAAAAAACTAAAACTAAACCAAGGCTGTATATTGTCACCCTGCTTATTTAACTTATATGCAGAGTACATCATGAGAAACGCTGGGCTGGATGAAGCACAAGCTGGAATCAAGGTTGCCGGGAGAAATATCAATAACCTCAGATACGCAGATGACACCACTCTTATGGCAGAAAGTGAAGAGGAACTAAAGAGCCTCTTGATGAAAGTGAAAGAGGAGAGTGAAAAAGTTGGCTTAAATTGAACATTCAAAAAACTAAGATTATGACATCCGGTCCCATCACTTCATGGCAAATAGATGGGGAAACAGTGGCAGACCTTATTTTTTTGGGCTCCAAAATCACTGCAGATGGTGATTGCAGCCATGAAATTAAAAGATGCTTACTCCTTGGAAGAAAAGTTAGGACCAACCTAGATAGCATATTAAAAAGCAGAGACATTGCTTTGCCAACAAAGGTCAGTCTAGTCAAGGCTATGGTTTTTCCAGTAGTCATATATGGATGTGAGAGTTGGACTATAAAGAAAGCTGAGCATCGCAGAATTGATGCTTTTGAACTGTGGTGTTGGAGAAGACTCTTGAGAGTCCCTTGGACTGCAAGGAGATCCAACCAGTCCATCCTAAAGGAAATCAGTCCAGAATATTCATTGGAAGAACTGATGCTGAAGCTGAAACTCCAATACTCTGGCCACCTGATGTGAAGAACTGACTCATTTGAAAAGACCCTGATGCTGGGAAAGATTGAAGGTGGGAGGAAAAGGGGATGACAGAGGATGAGATGGTCGGATGGCATCACCGACTCAATGGACATGAGTTTGAGCAAGCTCCAGGAGTTGGTCATGGACAGGGACGCCTGGCATGCTGTAGTCCATGGGGTTGCAGGGATTCGGACATGACTGAACAACCAAACTGAACTGCACTCAACTGCAATGAGAAGCCTATAAACTGCAACTAGAGAAAGCCTGAGCAACAATGAAGACCTAGCAGGGCCAAAAATAAATAAATAAAATAAAAATATAGCTTTAAGACAAAGCTAAATGATTTAAACATTAAAAACTAAAATTTACAGCTAAAATACTTTAAAATTGAAACACTAAAACAAATAACAAAGTTAGAATAAAAACATGAAGACAAGCTAGGAAATAATTTTTCATGTTTTATCCCAGATGCATTTTAACATGTATCTTGATTTCAAAACAAAATAATCATGGCAGCAAAGAACATATCTTTCAGGAATATAGATCTTTCTCATAGTGAAAACGCTATGGAATACAAACATATGAAACATCTTTGATTTTGTAAGAAAAATAGATTGCAAATTAAAACAATTTAAGGTATGATTTTATATATATCAGTAAAAGTTTTTTTCACTAAAAGATATTTTTTTTTCCTGTAATTGGCTAGAGTTTATAACATTTTTGGCTTTTAAAATTATAAATAAATCTATGAGTCTGGACAAAAAGACTGATTGCCATATCCTTTAACTTGACAATTGAGTGATGAGAAATATAACCTCCAAAGTAAGTGAAGTGCAGTAACTAAGAGCAAGAACTCTGGAGCCAGACTGCCTGGGTTCAAATGTTAGTTCTCTTATTAATGAACAGTAAATAGTAAAGAAGTAAACGTTTGCCAGAGAAGAACACATATGAATGCAACTGAACAGTAAGAAGATGGTTTCATAAATGGGAATGTGACCTAGTACACAAATATTACCTAGCCAATCAAAATTATGATATAAAAAAAGCTTTGTCAAGAAAACTGTAATAGTAAAATCGTAAATAAAAATGGCACGTAAGGGAAAGACCACGTGGATGTATATGGTGAATATGCTTACATTCTTAAGGTATTATTTTAACCAGGCTGAATTTCAAACCACTTTTCATTAGGACCTCTGGAAGAGTTTCTTAAGTATGGGCAGAATACAAATTATAAAGATATGTGGATTGCAGACAAATCAGGCATTCGTTAACAACCACCGGATGCTTGGATCAGAAAATATTCAGAGATGGTTTCCAGGGTGGGGATTAGTGAATAAGAACACCTAGTCAGAGATGATGAGTTAGAGATGAACATGGAGGCAAAAGGCAATTTCAAATAAAGACATAGAGGAAACGTGGAGTGTGTGGAGAGAGATGGAGACAGAGATGAGAGAGACATGGAGAGAGAAAGGATACAGGTTTTTGAGAAAAGAGTTTTATTATATTTGGATGATTATATTTTTTTTGAAATTAACTCAAGTTTTGTATCAAGTAAGAAATATTCCTTCTTAGGGCTTCCCTGTGGCTCAGATGATAAAGAATATGCTTGAAATGCAGGAGACCAGGGTTCTCTTCCTAGGTTGGGAAGATCCCCTGGAGCAGGGAATGGCAATCCATTCAAGTAATCTTGCCCAGAAAATTTCATGGACAGAGGAGCTGGCTTGCTACAGTCCATTGGGTCACATGACTAAGCACAGACACAGACAGATCCATTCTTCCATGGTGTTCTGTTGTGGCATTCAGAAGTATTCCTAGTAAATACTGTGGCCCACACAATACTGGGAGTGAAGTGACGAAATGGTAAAACCCTGGAGCTACTTCAGAGAGGACATGTCTTGCAGTTAGGCAGGGAGTTAACTGACATTCACATTTGTATTCAATAGGAAACTTGGTTTCATCTTGAATTCATAGAAGAGGAAACAAAAATGGCTATAGGCCTAGAACATTCCAAAAAACAGATGCTAGAAGGCTATAATGCCAGTGGCGAGACACATTATTCATGTAAATTCAGGAGCAAACACTGCATTTCAGAGGAGACACTGGAAAAGTAATACTTTTGCAAAATAATTAATGAAGAACTTGCATTTGAAATCTGACCTTCACACACTTCACAAATATAGCAACTGAATTTCCAAATGGAAAAAAAAAAAAGTAATACACACCAGCGTGAGACAAGAATTGTACAGACAAGAATTAAAGCTTATATAAGAGTAGATAAAGGAAACAGTAGTGGTACAAGAAGAGGAGAAATTACGATTGTTCCAATTTAAAATATTTCATTGATTTTAAAAGATATTGATTTGTTTTATTTAAGAGCAAATGTAGTGCTAGCATTTTACTTTTTAAATCAATTTATTTATTTTAATTGGAGGATAATTACTTTACAGTATTGTGATGGCTTTTGTCATACATCGACATGAATCTGCCATAGGTATACATGTGTACCCCCCATCCTGAACTCCTCTCCCACCTCCTCCTCCCACCCCCTCCCTCTGGGTTATCCTAGGGCACTGGCTTTGGGTGCCCTGCTTCATGCATCGAACGTGCACTGGTTATCTATTTTACACATGCTAATGTACATGTTTCAAAGCTAGTCTCTCAAGTCATCCCACCCTCACCTTCTCCCACTGAGTCTGAAAGTCTGTTCTTTATATCTGTGTCTCCTTTGCTGTCCCACATGTAGGATTGTGGGTCCCATTTTTCTAAATTCCATATATATGTGTTAATATACAGTATTTGTCTTTCTCTGACTGAAGTAAGTCAGAAAGTGTTAGCATTTTAAAAGTAGAGGTTTCAGCTCAGAATATTACTTTTATACTTAGAGTAGATACTCAAATATGTTTCTTTTTTCTGAGCTATTTAACAAAAACAGAAACATCATGCATATCTTCAAACAGTATGTAACAATCGGTTTCACTCCTAAGTAGTGTGGTTGCATAAAGCAGATTGCAGTAAGTATAACTAAGCAATAAAAATGAGGAATAAAACATTCTATGAGAGTCTTTAAAGTACTTTAAAATGTCCAGTATTCTCCTCATGTTGCTGTTGTTGTTCAGTCACCGAGTCATATCCAACTCTTCGTGACCCCATGGACTGCAGCACGCCAGGCCTCCCTGTCCCTCACCATCTCCTGGACTTTGCCCAAGTTCATGTCCATTGCATCAGTGATGCCATCCAGCCTCTCATCCTCTGATGCCCTCTTCTTCTTCTGCCCTTAATCTTTCCCAGCGTCAGGGACTTTCCCTCATATGAAAGACTATTTTAAATGGGAACATTTTGATCAATAATTACTAAAAGTGGAATGTGAAAACTTCTGTTCATCCTATGGCTTTTACTCTGACAGATCATTCCAAACATGCTCTACCTTGTTGGTGGAGCTCTGCCAATTTTTCAGTGATTTGGTACCAAACTAAAATTTGGGAGCTTTATTGATTTCTTTTGTCTCTATTTGCTTTGCTCTTAGGGCTGGGTTTAAGAATGCAAAAGTAACACAGTCCCATAAAGCTTGAGTTAGGATTGTCTTTCTGTTTTATTTCCTAGTCTATGTGAACTTGGGGACATTTTTCTGTTTATATATAGCACACACAAATATATATATATATATATACAGCACAAAAATATGTTTTATTTCTATTTATATGTATAAATATTTATATGACTAACATGCACATATACAGAAATAACGTTTAAATAAATACAATTTATTTTAACTAGTAAAAAATTATTTAAATAATAACAAAACCTATCACCATTAACTAAGGCCTCTCTTCTGTTTTTCTGGACTGAATAAGACCTGTATAATGCAAAGGATGACAAGGAATCTTAAAAATGACAGAAAAAATGATAGCACTATAAATTTTATATAGGAAAAACAAAACAGAGTGGATTAATTATGACTTATTTAATTAAAGGGATTCTAAAAGGTCAGTCTTATACCAAATATTCTATACCCATATTGTGTCATAAATCTTCTGTATTGTTATTAAAGTAGTATATCTGAGCAGGTCACTGTTAAATTGTGTGTTACCTGGAGGCAAAATCCACAATGCTGTCTGCATCTATTATTACATTCATACAACCCACTTCCTTACATCGGTTGTCTGAGACATTTTCCACAGCTGTGCTCAGGTTGTACAAGTTGCTATTATGGGATAGAATCAAGGAAGATCCATAGAACAGAACATTGTTAGGGCAGGCGGTTTTGAATGGAGCATTTCAAGAGCACTGAATTCATGATGGATTTGCACAAGGGTTCAGGTTGAAAATGAGGTTTAAAAGAGAAATATGATGGGCCAAAGAGAAGGAAAGGTATGAAGTAAGACAAATGAGAAACTCAGACCACTTTATAGTTGCTGGAACTGCAAAGGGATTTTGCTGGGGCCAGAAAAAGCAATCCGGAAGGACAATGAAAGGCAAATTGCCTAAAATCTGAGAGTTCATAACTTGTAGCAGAGGGAGAAGGGGCTGGAGAGAGAGAGAGAGTTCTTTTCATTCTCCATTTTATGCTTGATTTTCTGCCTTTCCCAATCACTGAGTCATCACCAAAGTCTGGCTAGAATTCCCTCCTGTTGCCCTGGGATATAATTTACTCATCTTTTGGCTTTCATCTTTAATGGCTTCAGTCACCAGTACAGCAAAGTGATCCTGATACTGAGGAAAAGTAGTGCTAGATATTTAAGAGGCACAGGCCAATTTCAAGTAAGAAACTACCCATTATCAGTTCAGAGAAAAAATGATGTTTCAATCTATCAGAAGTATCAATATTCGTTACCTTTATGATCATTCTTGGCACCAAGAATAGCATTATTGGCATCCTATATATCTTGCAGATTTTATATACAGCCTACTTATTTGTCAGTGCGTTTCCATGTGGTCTTAAGTTACGCTTTAAATTTTCTTTATATTTTCAAGTCAGCATCCATCAAGGAAGGTTCCTAATATTTATCAAAGAAGAATCATTTTGACTGCCAAAATAAAATAAATGAAGATATATGTTGTTCTTTAATTTTTGTTGGAATAATAGAAATCTATTATCTACCTACTGAATAATAGATATTGAAAATTTTAAGTTGTTTTAGTTTGGAAATTAATCCAGTTGAATAGAACAGAAACCTAGGTTAGTTGGCTAACACATTAATAGGATTTTTAAAAAATTTATTCCAGGGATGTTGCTGACATATTTTAGAAGCAGCCCTTTAATATGGATGTGTGGATTTTTTAAATCCGTACGTGGCACTCTTCAGTTGCCTGTTTCCATGCTGCCCAATAGAAATAAAATGAGGGCACACAGGCAATTTTAAATTTTCCAGGAGCCACATTAAACAAATGAAAACAGGCTATATTAACTTTGGGTTTCCCAGGTGGCACAGTGGCAAAGAATCCACCTCCCAATGCAAGAGACGGAGGAGACACGGGTTCAATCCCTGGGTCAAGAAAATCCCCTGGAGTAAGAAATGGCCACCCACTCCAGTATTCTCACCTGGAGAATCCCATGGACAGAGGAAGCTGACAGGCTACAGTCCACGGGGTCAAAACTGTTGGCCATAACTGAGCATTGCACTGAATATTAACTTGTGTGTGTGTGTTAGCCAGCCGCTCAGTCGTGCCTGACTTTTTGCAACCCCATGGATTGTAGCCCACCAGATTCCTCTGTCCATGGGATTCTCCAGGCAAGAATACTGGAGTGGGTTGCCATGCCCTTCTCCAGGCATATTAACTTAACTATATATTATTTAAAGCAATATATTCAGGAAATATCATTTCAAAGTGTGATCAACATAAGTGTTATGAATGAAATATAGCACATTATTTTATTCCTACTATGTTTTTGAGATCCGGCATGTATCTTACATCTGAAGCATATCTCAACAGGACTAGCCACATTGTAAGTGTTCACAGTCACAGCAAGTTAGTAGCTACTCTACTGGGCAGCCCAGGTCTACATTACAATCATCACTCAGTTCAAGTTTGACACGACTCATCATCAGTCCTCAGCATTATAGACTTTACTTCCTCACTTTCTGCATTTTTCACATTGCCCGTTGCTTATAAATGCTGATCCCAGTAATAGATCTGTACAGGAATGAGAGGAATAATTGAGTCATTTAGCCAGTAGTGCCAGGAAATTACTTCAAATGCACTGATTGTTCAAATTGCTTCTAATGGCATAACAAACTGACATTGTTTCTCAGTTTTGTGCTTCTCTAGGTGATTTAGAGATATTGGGGATTTTTCTTAAGTACTGGTTTGAAGTTCCCATTTTATATGCTATTACAAAGCTTACAGGCCCCAGGAATATTGGAAACAGTTATTTATCAATAATAAACCCATACCCTGTTACATTATTTTTTAAGAAGAGTAACTATATGGTAAAAAAAAAAAAAAGAAAAAAAAAAGCAAGAAGAGAGACATTGTGTCACCTTTTTGAAAATCTCTGTATTATCTGAATTAGTAGATATCAAACTATTAGTAATATTAAACTAATAGATATAAATATTAGAGATGCCATAGTTTCTGAATTCTGAATATCTGAGTGTCTGCATTTACATTCATTGTATTGAAATATGTTTCATTGGATAAAGCATATTGCAAAAAATTCAGCATCATACAAAATATATACTTGGAAAAGGGAGGAATATTGCAATACCCTTTTCAGATCATTGTTATATTTTTTGATTCCATACCAAAATCAGACAAGTGGGAGTTTCTTTCAATGTGAAAACTGTAATGTGGGATTGGAAACCTTATCAACAAGCATTTTGTACTCTGTTACGTGAGTGAACCTTGAGGACTGATGCTAAGTGAAACAAACTAGTCACAAAAAGAAAATATTGTGTCATTCCACTTATATGAGCTACCTAGAGTAGGGAAATTCATTGAGATAGAGGTAGAACGGTGGTTGCCAGGGACCATGGGGAGAGCAGATGGGAAGTTATTGTTTAATGGTTAGAGTTTCAGTTTTTCAGCATGAAAAAATTTCTGGAGGTGGATGATTATGATGGTTACACAAAAATATGAATGTACTTAATGCAATTGGGCTTCCCTCATAGCTCAGTTGGTAAAGAATCCCCTGCAATCCAGGAGACCCCGGTTTGATTCCTGGGTTGGGAAGATCCGCTGGAGTACGGATAAATAGGCTACCCACTCCAGTATTCTTAGGCTTCCCTTGTGGCTCAGCTGGTAAAGAATCTGCCCGCAATGAGGGAGACCTGGGTTTGATCCCTAGGTTGGGAAGATCCTCTGGAGAAGGGAAAGGCTAATGCAATTAAACAGTGCACTTAAAACTAGTTAAGATACTACGGCTGATTCATATTGATGTTTGGCAGAAACCAATACAATACTGTAAACCAATTATCCTTCAATTAAAAATAAATAAATTAAAAAAACTGATTAAGATAGTAAATTTTATATATTGATAAAATCTTAGCAAGATTGATCTAGTATCAATAATAACACAAAAATGTAAATGAAACATGTAAAAAGGATACAGGGTTTACCACCACAAATCCTACACATTTAAAAAGATAACTTTGTGACATACTTGAAAAACACGTGGCAACTTTTATTTAAAAACAAAAAATGCATCGAAATTGAGACTAGTAATAAAAACTTCAAATTATTCTTTGTCTATGAAAGGAAGTGATTCTTTATTAATTAAATGCTATTCAAAACATTCCAGAAATGAAAACCCCAGATTTAAATACCTTCACTGAGGAAGTCTTCCCAGCTTTTAAGAAATAGATGATAACTGTTGATGTATGGCAGAAACCAACACAATATTGCAGAGTAATTATCTTTCAATTAAAAATAAATTTTAAAAAAATTAAAGAAAGAAATAGATGATAACTATTCAATAAACTCACCCAGAGAATATTTGAAAAGGAATGATTCTGAGCTTGTTTTTTGAGGCCAACATACCTGCTGGTGACTGCACTGACAGTTAATTTCCCTTATCTCCCTGTATCCATTCCCACAGTTAATTTCTTCCCACAGACGCTGGGTTTGGCCATAGATTCGCTTTGGTCGGCGGACAGCTGCAAACGTACTGCAGGAAGAGGAAAGGGCATGTGGCTGTCACATTCTTTCCTGGAGCCCAGGCCGGCCGAGAGAGTGTTCTAGACCAGCCACAGGAGGATGCGGCAGGCGCAGGAGGGCTCAGATGGCTCCGCTGAGCCCATAGCAGACCAGCCAGCTCCTAGCCCTCTCATCCAGGGATGCCGGAGTCCGCCCACCCAAGGTCACCGCGTCCCACCCCAGATCAGCAGAGTTTCCAGCCTGCCCAGAAAATCGTGTACAAACAGAGAGAGAAATGTGAACTCTGGGCTTAGAGCGAGCCCATCCCTAGCCCTCTAACTCAGCAGAGCTCTCCTTTAGGAGAGCTGAGTCTGCTCGAAGGCCTCTTCAGGTCGCCATCACACAAGGGCGCAGGGTACCCTTTACACAAGCAAGTGGAGGTCGATGCCGCCCCCATCAGACCTGAAAGCAGGAGGTCTTGAAACCAAGGGAAGGATGGAGGTGGGGGAAGGACCCCTTTGTTGCTATACTTCATAAACCACTTGAAAAATGTTGCGTCCCATTCCTCTGATCCAGGGCTCAGCAGGTTTGGAAGTCCACGTGACAGAGAGGGCACAACTCTCATCTAATGACCCTTGCCTACAAGAGCCCTTTGCTGGGCTGCAGCAACCACTTTTCTCTTTTTTGCCCCATTAGGTACAAAGGTGGTGATAACTCCCTGAAATTCTTAGCCTCCACCTCCATCTACATCTGCTGTTTGCTTCCATCAACTCTACCTAGACCTTTGCAGGGTTTCCATTTATTGACAGCTTTTCAATCACTCTTTGTGAGGGTGGTACCATATTATGCCAGGTTGTAAGGACAATGATATTCAGAGAGCAGGAAAAACACTGCATTGTGTCTGCAATATTTTTTATATCTTTGAATGGCACTTCACTACTAAATAATGGAAAGTTATTGCTTCCAGATAGAATTCTGTTCTGTCTACAGACTTTAAAAGGCTATTGCATTTCTGGGTTGGGTTTTTTGGGTTTTTTTTTTTTTTTTGGCCACTGTCATAAATATTATGACTGTATTATGGACTTTCGCCTAACATACATTTGTTCACAATATTAGTGCCAGATTTAAGACTTCTTTTACTTCCTTTCTTGACTCATTGATCATAAATATAGCCTTTATTTCAGAAATCGCCTTGTTCTCTAAATTTCCATTCCTTCAGAAAATAACACTCCAGATAAAGACGATTTTGTATGAGCCACACACATATATATAATAAAGATTTGGAATGACACCATGAAATCTGTTTTCTTTTGGAAATTGAGAATAGCCCCAGTGCCTAAGCTTTTGATTCAGTTCATGAAGACACTTATATTGTCAGCAAACTGGTATAAGGCCCTAAACCTGTGAACTGGAGAGAATAATATCTCTATCTATGTAGAAAGATTGTTATAAGCATTAGTGAAAATACATGTGTATTATCAGTATATATCCTTACAATAAATATGGTTTCATGCCACCTGACTATAATAATGATTAATTATAATTGTACCCACATATTACACATATTAGTCACCCTGGTATATGAATGAAGAAATCTATAACATTAAAACCAAGATAGAGTCATTGCTGACCACATGCTCCAGGAGTTTTTACTGCTAAAACTCAGTTTGAGTTTCCCTTTTTGTCAGGACATATCGCTAGGTTGAAACCTAAACTGCCTCCTAATAGGAATCTTGAAACAGCAGCCTTCCAGGCCTTTGTATGTAGCCAAGTGAGATTAAAGATCTCGTTTTATTTTAAGAGGGTCTCATGACTCTTATTCAAATAAAGGGTTTAATTAGAAAATATTAAATATGACTAATGAAATAAAAAGTATTAACTATCATTTATAACTCAAAATAGGCCTCATGACAGTGCAAATATGTACAAGTTATTCTAGAATACTTTGTGTTTTTCTAAGAAAAAATTCCTGTGGACGAAATGAAGAACTGCATGTATGGCTTATGTTACAGGTTTCTTTTTAATGAAATAAATCAGCTTTTGGGTCTACATATAGATTATACAGTTACTGTTTTTTTAGTAGAATATCAAGTTAAAATAAATTTAAGTTAAAAATAAAATTGAGCTGGGACTTCCCTGGAAGTCCAGTGGTTAAGACTCCACGCTCTCAATGCCAGGCGTGCAGGTTCAATCCTTGGTCAGGGAACTAAGATGGCCAAAAAAATTCTTTATTAATTTTCAAAAAACAAAATAAAATAAGAGTTAAAATATTTACACACAGAGATTTTTATTTGCCTTTTATCCTTCCTTCTGCCCTGCATATCCTAAGATCCCCTACATCCTAAATTTATTTCCAAGTAATCGTTTTTATCTGGTTTTTTGAACAGAGAAATACATATATGATATTTCCAAGCTAAGTGTAGCATCCCATTCTTCCACTCTATTTTTAGAGAAAGAAGAGATGTTCTATAAATGACACTCATTTTGCACACGTGTTCTTACTTCTTCCTTCTCAGGAATAAGGAGCCCCCTCTTGGGTTGCACTGTGTAAAAAGGCTAGGCTGTCTCTTCATTCAGAAATATCTTAGCTTAAAACTCAGCTGAGTGGAAAGCAAACTCCTCTCCTCCTTCTCTTCCTTTTGCTCACCCTCCTTCCCCTCCAAGCTTCAGTCACACTGATCTTTTCTCTCTTAACAACATGACCAATTTTCCACATTCAATATTTCCTACAATCATATTTTGAATGATTATGTCATATTCTATCTAAGTCTAATTTAATCCTTTCCAATTATTAAAATCTGCCCTTCAATTTTCAAAGATGATGATGTTGAATCCATCGAAATGAATAAGTGGAACTAAAAATTAAACATTTTCCCCACTGCTACATTTATGTTATCCTTAGAACTACCATAAGCTTATTTCAAAATGTCTGCTTCTATCTGGTATCACCATGAACTCCAGAAAAGCTTTGCATGAAAATCCACACCATTTTTTGATTGACGTGTTATGAATGAATCTCTCTGCTGCTGTTTGATCAGCATTTCATAATTATGTTTTATGGCTGTATAGCCCTACTCAGTTATTCAAAAGCAGTGATGGTTTCATCATTTGTTACACCCAAACTCATGCATATGCAGACACTGTACACTGGTCTATGGATTTTCTTCTGCCTTCTAGTCTTACTATTTAGTCATCAAAATTGACTGAGACGTCGTTGTATGACCAGTCTTGTGCAAGGCATTATGCCAAAGGTATGGTGTGAAGTCCCTGGAATTGAGAGCACCAGTAACAATACAATACTAGTGATGATAGAGAATGTTATATAACACACATATCAGAAACTTTCCTACATACAGAAGCAACCTAAATGTCCAATGATAGATGAATGGATAAAGAAGATGTGGCACATATACATAATGAAATACTACTCAGCCATAAAAAAGAATGGAATAATGCCATTTGCAGCAGCATGGATGGACCTACAGGTTATCATACAAAGTGAAGTCAGAAAGAGAAAGACACTATATGCTATCACTTATATATGGAATCTAAAATATGACACAAATGAACTTACCCACTAAACAGACTCACAGACACAAAGAACAAACTTGTTGTTGCCAAGGAGGAGGAGGTTAGGGGAGGGAAAGATTAGAAGTTTGGGATTAACAGATGCAGAGTATTATATACATAGTAGATAAACAACAAGGTCCTACTGCATAGCACAGAGAATTATATTCAATATCCTGTGATAAACCATCATGGAAAAGAATCTGAAAAAGAAAGTCTGCCCATGTATAACTGAATCACTTTGCTATATAGCAGAAATTAACACAACACAAAAAATCAACTGGACTTGAACAAAGTAAAAAAAAAAAGAAACTGTTCTACATTTTTTTTAATATTTATCATTTACTCCCACAAACTGTACTGCTTATCATTGCTCCCAGTTTGCATGAAAAAAATTGAGGCACAAAAATTGTTTAAGTGATTTTCTCAAAGTTACAAACACTTTTTGGTGAAAGACCCAAGATTGGATCTCAGGCAGTTTGGAATCTGGACTTAGTTTTATAATATGATTGACTGGGACAAGTAGCATATCCAAGAAAAATTAGAGAACAAAATAGTTTATTATCAAGGGTTAAATTACTGGGTAAAAATAATTAGTGCATTAGCCACTGTGTACAGAGTGTTCATTGAATGGTACAGAGAAAGGACCTTGAGGATGAGATCTTCCTGGACGAGAGTGATTACAGAATTCTCCACAGGGTGGATGTAGGTGTGCGGAGCAGACAAACCAAGCCTTCCTCTGATCAGGGGCAGAGGAAACAGGCAAATTCATTCTTCTCTCACCAAGGTCAGTCTTATTATTTTTGCACTGCCAACGAGCAACCAGCTTGGGTGTTGATATTATGTATTTGGCATGGAAAAAATGTGAAAAACATAAGTGTGGTATTTTGTATGTGATCATTTGAAGTCACTTTGCAAGAATGAGTTCTCATGGAAATGTGCTTTGCTTAAGACTTGTCAGTCACGGTAAAAATAATTACATAATAGTAAGTGTTTCCAGAATGCTTGCTTTCCACCTGCACAATGTACTATTTTGAAAACTTGAACAGGCCGAACCTTCCACTTTAGAAAAATCATTCCAGCTCAATTTTTTGTACATTCATAATTTATCACTAATTATAGTAATTTAACAAGAAAAATCAACAACAACAAAATCTTGTTATGTGACGTAAACCCAACCCTATGACCTTGGGTTATTTATAGCAATATCCACTAGTACAATTAATTTTCGGAAAATGTTATAACTATAATTCATGTTTGCTAGAAACGTGGAAAATCTTGTATAGAGATGAATCTTTAGTAATTTTGAAAAACTCTTATCCAATTTCCAACTATTTTTTAAAGACCTTGCTAAAGGCATCAGCGTTCCTTTCAAAGCAAGGTCGGATGTGCACTAGAGTGAGGGAAGTTCATGTTTTGTGACCTTTCCAGATAAAATAACACATTCAAATCTGGCCTTACCTAAGGGAAAATCTGATTGTGTTAGTAAATGCGCTCATTCCTTCCATTCTAAATAGAAACTCCTTGATGAACCCAGTGAAAGTGTTAGTTGCTCAGTCATATCTGACTCTTTGCGACCCCATGAACTGTAGCCACCTGGTTCCTCTGTCCATGGAATTTTCCAGGTAGAAATACTGGAGTGGGTTACCACTCTCTCCTCCAGGGGATCTTCCTGACCCAGGGACTGAACCTGGGTCTCCTTCATTTCAGGCAGATTCTTTACTGTTTGAGCCATCAGGGAAGCCCCTGGTGAACCCAGACCACATTTCAACTGGCATATAATATCTTCACGCATTTAACGTAAGAGCTTGCTTTCTGAATTTTTGGCATCACTTACAACTGAATTCATTTTTATTTTGGTAAGAGAGTTAAAGAATAGGATTCCCTTGGTGGTCCAGTGGTTAACAATCTGCCTGCTGATTCTGGAGACACGGGTTCGATCCCTAGTCTGCGAACATGCCTTCCACATGCCTTGGGGCAGTTAAACCCACGCACCACAGCTACTGAGCTCAGGGACTCTAGAGCCTATACTCTGCAACAAGAGAAGCCGCTGAAGTGAGAAGCCCACACACCACAACTAGAAAACAGCCCCTGCTTGCCGCCACTAGAGAAAGCCCATGCACAACAATGAAGACCCAGCACAGCCAAAAATAAATAAATTAATAAAGTTATGTTAAAAAAAAGCATTAAGGAGTAAAGAGACCAGACTATTTTTATCACCATTAATTACCTTCCCCTGCGCTTTCATGATCAGCTATCTTCTTTCATTCACAGTTTCATATTGGTCTTATTTACCTCTTTTTGCCATGGGTTTGTTCTAAATGCTCATGTTTGTCTCTAGACTGGCTTGAGTAAGATGGAGACCTTCCATCTTTTCCTATAGAAAGGAAGGCATGTCTCTTCCAGAGATGGATGGCACTTCTACACACCTGTCAGATCCCACCTGTCTTTTCAGCTTTTCGTGCATGCGGATATTGACTAGCTCTTAAGAATCTCATTAGAATAATTAAGTATGAATCATTGCTCTTCCTATTTTTCTGGACGTGATTCTTATTATGCTTCTCTGTTGATAAGATCAGAGAAGGCAATGGCACCCTAGTCCAGCACTCTTGCCTGGAAAATCCCATGGATGGAGGAGCCTGGTAGGCTACAGTCCATGGGGTCACTAAGAGTCAGACACGACTGAGCGACTTCACTTTCATTTTTCCCTTTCATGCACTGGAGAAGGAAATGGCAACCCGCTCCAGTACTCTTGCCTGGAGAGTCCCAGGGACGGCGGAGCCTGGTGGGCTGCCGTCTATGGAGTTGCACAGAGTCAGACACGACTGAAGCGACTTAGCAGCAGCAGCAGCAGCGACTTGACAAGATAAAGCTGCTGATTTAAGTGTTGGCATATGAGGAAAACTCCTGCAATGATTCCAGCAAGAGAAGACAGAATAAAAACATAATGTCTATTTGTCTTTAACATTTGGTCGTACAAAATTACAGAGCTGAGGTGGAAAGAAACATTGTCGTTTGAAAATGTAGGAAATGCATAGGTCTGTAAATAGTCTTGTGATAATGTTTTAAGTGTTTAGTGCCACATGTAACAGTTAATTGATGGAACTCTACGATCCTGTCAGTTTGTCAGTAGGTCACTGCCCTTCTGCTAGCAGTGAGTGGATTTTCTAGCACTTTGCAAAGGAATAAGTTCCAATCCATCAGGATACTTCCTGCCAGGGAAGAAAGCCGTTTTTCCAGTCGGACCACAGAATGACTGGGAAGACACCTGAAGTGCTGATTCCAGTTGTCCTGCAGAGGAATAGAAGTATTTTTTTGCTCCCCTTTCCTCTCTGCCTCTTTCTTCATCCCTGACTATAACTCCATTTCATCTTTGCTTCTAGTAACTTTCCATATGTGGGAAGAAATTTATTTGTTCTCAGTCATGAAATACATATTCAGGGAATGTATCAAGCAGTTACATTTATTTTATAAAGATCTCATCTAAAATGTCAGATGCCATTGAAATATTTCATCTTAGAGAAATATAAAAAAAAATTGTATGAAAAATAGTGGATTTTTATTCCGATAATAATTGCAGTGTAATTAAGGAGAATAGATCAGTACCACAAATGCACAGGTGGATCTAGTGGTAAGGAATCCACCTGTCAATGCAGGTAGACATAAGATCGATGTCTGGGTTTGATCCCTGGGTCAGGAAGATCCCCTGGAGGAGTAAACAGCAACCCACTCCAGGTATTCTTGCCTGGAGAATCCCATGGACAGAGGAGCCTGGAAGGCTTCATACAGTCCATGGGGCCACAGAAAGTCGGACATGACTGAAGTGACTTAACACATAGCACAAATGCACGAGGTCAACTATGAAGAGAGGTAGTAAGATTCCTGAAGCAGCAGCACGTCTTACCCGTGGCTAAGCTACGTTTTTCTAAGCAGGTCAGTTACGAGGACACTGGAAGCCAGCTTGTCTGTTTTCATGAGCATCACATGGATGCTTGTGTACATGAGAGGTCATGTTATGCAGACTCTTGGGATGTATCCACCGGACAGGGAGCTTCCTTCTGCTGGAAAGCACTTCTCCATCCTTCACGGCAGTCATCAGAGGGCAAAGGAGGAAGGCAGAAATCCTTGTGTTGCCTTTTCCTTCAGAGAGACCAACAGCAAGGAGATGTGAGTCTAAGGCTTTGAGATGAGGGCATTGCAAGTCCTGATGAAAATGGGTGGTTTGTGAGCAGAGAGTGACATCTGTAATCTCACAGATTTTTTTCTTCTTTGCCTTTTTTTTTTAGCTTACTGTACTTCTTGCAAAGTTTATACCACCTTAAATTATCTCTTGCTTTTGTTTTCCTGGTGATGTTTCCTCTTCCATTGTTAATAATTCTTTTTTTCACCTTGGATGCGTGATCACTCCCAAAAGATTAGATTAGATTGGCTATCTCTAGAAAACAAGACAAGAAAGCCTGACGGAATTTATGGTCAAAAGACAGTGTGAGTCACCTAGTTTGGTGGAAATTTTTGCCTGCATAACAGCCAGAAGAATTTTGAAAAACTATATACCCCTTCACACAATGTTAAGTGGCCACCAAAAAAAATTTGTCATAAGTTGAGATAGTTGTAAAGAGTGTAATTTCCAGATCAATAAATATTGAAGTTTTAGAAATAAGTTAACTAAAATTTAGAAAACTGTTGTTAAATTTGTCTAATGAAATCTAAAAATTGTAATTATTTTTTATCTTGGATTAGCCATTGAAAAGTACACACAAACAAGCTCAAATAACTGTCAGCCATTTTACATGATTTTTCTTTCCTGAATGTAAATTTCACTCCTTTTCTCCCACTAAATGTTATGTTAGAGTAAATGTTTTTATTTCAGAAAATGCTTTGTTGATCATATGTTTTTCACTTCAATAAAAATGTGGGCAAAAATTTCTATGACCATAAAAATCCGAGGGCTAAAATTTTCCTCCAGATTGATTTTTCACTGTAATTATTCACTGATACAGAATGAATCAAGCAACATAATAATGCACACCAAAGAACTGAAATACAAGTGCAGCATGAATACCAGAACTAAACAAACAACAGAAATGCTAATGTATGGGATCTCTGGATGGACCTGGGGTCATCCCCAGCCCTCCAGAGATGTCCCCAGTGAAGACATGGCAGCTTGAGGCAGACTCAGCAGTGATCGGTCAAAATCTATACTCCTGACAGTCGTGTGAATGATGGTCACAGTGCTGGAGGAAGAATTTGACAGTGGGGCACAGATTATCCTTTGGGACTCCATATGTATCTGAGGCACTGGAATACTGATAGAAGCCAAAATTTAGGATAACATTTTTGCTGGTGATTTCCTTGGGGCTGGAGGTGGTGAAGTTCACGCCTAAGGGTGAAGAAATGTTGGCCATTGCCAAGACAGATCTGTTTAAGTTAGGGGAAGACCCTCACTTCAGCTCTCTTGCTCTCTTTTTTGAAGGGTCTCATTGACATTTAAATATGAGGCAATTTTGTGGTAAGAGTTATCTCCCTAGGAAGGTGTATATATTTGCTGCTTATTGAAATCAGGAACAGTAAAAGAGCTGAATATAGCCAAGAGGGGAGTAGCTGTGGTGGATATGAGAAGCTGTGTTTATTTTGCAGAGTGGATAAACTGTGAGTGGTTCGATGATTTTTGAAAACGGCTTGCAAATCTGCTGCAGGGAATGGAGAAGTGAATGTTGATTGATTCGTTGAAGGGTGCTGGCCCCCAAGCTGCAGCCAGTGACTGGAAATGTGCAGTCTGGAGCTCTTTCCTGTCGCACACCTGATTTGCTGCTCCTGAGGCAAACTCTTTCTGTTCAACAGGATTCTGATTCCTCCTTATACAGATCTCACCTTTGTCTATTTTTTTTAATGCAGATTCACAGACCCTGCTCGTATCTATTCAATCAAACCTCTGGAAGGAGGGGTCTGAGCTTTGCTTCTTAATAAGTCTATCAGGTTATCCCCCCCTTCATATTTTTAAATGTTATTTGATATCTAAATATTACATGTGAAATATACATAAATGAATGTTTGTGTTGTGTCTTTTTAAACATAGAGCACAAGGACTTCCCTGGTGGTCCAGTGGTTAGAAATCTGCCTGCCAGGGCAGGTGACACGGGTTCAATCCCTGGTCTGGGAAGATTCCACATGCTTTGGGGCAACTGAGCCTGAGTGCCAAAACTACTGAAGCCCGCGCACCCTAGACCCTGTGCTCCGCAGTAAGAGGAGCCACCTCAATCACCACAATCAAGAGTAGCCCGTCTTGCCGCAACTAGAGAAAACCCGCCCAGCAGTGAAGACCCAGTGCAGCCAATAAATAAATACTAAGATAAAGCACAGTAAATGTACTTTCATGAACCAATCACTCAGCTCCAAATGTGGCTCATTAACAATATTTATATTTGCATTTATATTTGTGTTTACCTGTGTGCTTCTCTCTGATGTCTTTCTCCTGCCTCCCTACAAAAGGTAACACTTTGCATTGTGGATTTCACCTCATTTGTTAGTAGGTTGATGCTAACTTGAAGCACAACCCACACCAGAACAAGGTGATATTGAAAAGTGGGTGGAAAAATTGGATAAAGAGGTCAAGCGAACATGGCAGTAAAGGCTGGAGGTGCGTAGCCTGATCTGCTCTGAGTGGCAGATTTACAGCCAGCACTGCTCTCTGAAAACCACTTTCACGTTCACAGCCATATAAGGCTGAGTGTCTGCGGGAAGACCTTCCTCTGGGATCAAGGTCCTGCTCGCCATAATGATCCATGAATAAACATTTTCACAGGGCAGCCCCGACTTCTATTTTATTAACAGAAGATCACAAAGGGCAAACTTTAGTATCCCAGTCGGCAGAATCAAATTTCTGCTTTGTCTCTGACCTGGAGTCTCCAGTCTTCTGAGACCATCCATGAAACTAACAACCTAACTTGCTGGTTGCAAGTTGGGTGATATCCTACATTCTTCACCACTCTCGGCAGTTGTGACAGGAAGCCACATAGTGTTTGCGTCTTCAGAGCAGTCACAAAACTGGATATAAGACAAACTGCTGGGTATATGCACCGAGGAAACCAGAATTGAAAGAGACGCGTGTACCCCAATGTTCATCGCAGCACTGTTTACAATAGCCAGGACATGGAAACAACCTAGATGTCCATCAGCGGATGAATGGATAAGGAAGCTGTGGTACATATACACAATGGAATGTTACTCAGCCATTAAAAAAAATACATTTGAATCGGTTCTACTGAGATGGATGAAACTGGAGCCCATTATACAGAGTGAAGTAAGCCAGAAAGAAAAACACCAATACAGTATACTAATGCATATATATGGAATTTGAAAGATGGTAACGATAACCCTATATGCGAGGCAGAATAAGAGACACAGATGCATAGAACAATTTTATGGACTCTGAGGGAGAAGGTGAGGGTGGGACGTTCTGGGTGAATAGCATTGAAACATGTATATTATCATATGTGAAACAGAACACCATTCCATGTTCGATGCATGTGACAAGGGCTCAGGGCCGGGGCAATGGGAGGATCCAGAAGGAGGGGATGGGGAGGGAGGTGGGTGGGGGGTCCAGGAAGGGGAACACATGTAAACCCATGGCTGATTCATGTCAATGTATGGCAAAAACTATTACAATATTGTAAAGTAATTAGCCCCCAACTAAAATAAATAAATTTATAAAAAAAAAAAAAAAAATACATTTGAATCGGTTCTACTGAGATGGATGAAACTGGAGCCCATTATACAGAGTGAAGTAAGCCAGAAAGAAAAACACCAATACAGTATACTAATGCATATATATGGAATTTGAAAGATGGTAACGATAACCCTATATGCGAGGCAGAATAAGAGACACAGATGCATAGAACAATTTTATGGACTCTGAGGGAGAAGGTAAAGGTGGGACGTTCTGGGAGAATAGCATTGAAACATGTATATTATCATATGTGAAACAGAACACCATTCCATGTTCGATGCATGAGACAAGGGCTCAGGGCCGGGGCAATGGGATGACCCAGAGGGATGGGATGGGGAGGGAGGTGGGTGGGGGGTCCAGGATGGGGAACACATGTAAACCCATGGCTGATTCATGTCAATGTATGGCAAAAACTATTACAATATTGTAAAGTAATTAGCCCCCAACTAAAATAAATAAATGTATTAAAAAAAAAAAGAATAATACCAAAAATACAAATTCTAAACAAACAAACAAAAAAGACAAACTGAAGTTAACCAGGGGCTTTGGGCGCCTCAGATGAACATCTATATAAAAATGTAAAATGATACTGTGCATTTAGGTGCCGTGTGTATCAGAAATGATTCATTTTAAAAATCAGTATCTTCATGTTCTAAATGAAAAATCACTCTAATCACCCAAAAAAGCACTTCAGGGAGTATTCAAAATATGGGAGTGATAGTCACATCATCATTTTGTTTTATTGTGATGTGTGATATGGATGTCAGTAATCCATGGATGGGAGAAAGAGAGAGAGAATATATATATTCCGAAGAGAGAAAGTTGACAGCGGGGCGAGAGCAGGCCATTAACTTTAGTCACTCCAGAGATTGTCTTCCCTTTCAATAACCTCAAATGCAGTTATTCTGCCATTTAACATCATTATTTTGATTCTGAGGGGACTATTCATCTTATAAGTCAATTAGGTTGACTAATGGTTAATTTTCACAGTTAGTATTCGATTTTGTTCAAGTGACTCTGAAGTTCATGGGCCCATCTCTCTTTTCAGTCTTTCTATTCTTTCACCCTTCTTCCCATTCATCATTTTCTCAGTAAGTTCCCTGGGATCTGCTAAGCAGATTATTTGTTTAATGTGATGCATTAGAGCGGAATTTTGCATGGAAAGGGAATGTTTTAAGATTTGAACATCACACGTGTTCCTACAGCCAATCTTGTTGTTAGAACACAGTTAGAAAATGAACATTAGGTGCTTGATGAAATGAAAGGAGCCGAACACAGGGAGGCACTCCCAGCCGCAGAGCTGCAGAAAGTGGTGGGGACTCGAGAAGCCCCTCTGTATGCAGCACATCCTGACTCCAAAGCCACTCCAGTAAGCAGATAATCTAAGGAAAGCCCACCACAAGTCTTCTAGACTTCCCGTCCATCAAGTTATCCCTATAAGTCTCTCATTTTGAGAAACTCTGGGACTCCCTCTGGATCTCTCTTCTACTGAGAGACCGAATGGAGAAGACAACAGTAGTTAAACTGGGTCTTTCCCAGTGGCTCAGCTGTAAAGAATCAGCCTGCAGTGTAATAGACATGGGTTCAATCTCTGGGTCAGGAAGATCTCCTGGAGGAGGAAATGGCTACCCACTCCAGTATTCTTGCCTGGGAAACCCCATGGACAGAGGAGCTTGGTGGGCTACAGTCCGTGGGGTTGCAAAGGGTCAGACACAACTTGGCGACCAAGCCACCACCACCACTACGACAGCAGAACTCTGACCACAACCTCTGCAGCAGCCAGCCCAGGAGGCTAAACCACAATTCTTACAGCCATCAGTCCCAAATGGCCAGGACTGGGCCAATAGCTGTCAGCTTCTCTGATGCTGGCCCCTGCTCGTATCCCTAACACAGAACTGACCAGAGAAAGTCAACTTGGGGCCCCATGGTAATGTTAGCCCGCCTATAGCTTTCACCACCCCAACAGCCTCAATCTGGGGGCTCCTGAAGCCCTCCCTTTTGTCCACAAGGAAGTTGCCCAGCTCCCCTGCCTGCCTTCAAGTCCCCTGACAAAAGTAACTGAGGGTGGCTGCCTGCCTTCACTCCAGGAAGCTCAGAATGAATAGCCTTTGCTTGTTCCCATTCATATGGTCTTCATATATTTCCAAGTAATGTATTAGAAAAAGTCTGTAAAAGGTCAATGATTCCATAATAAAATCCTTCAGTTACTGAATTGTAAAGTTAATAAAAGTTAGCTTTTTTTTTTTCAGTTACTTTGTATGTTTGTATTGCCACCAAAAAAAAAAAAAAAACCACAAAAAAGATAGTGAAAATTATATGGAACCAAGGAAATAACTACTGACAGCAATGCCCCATCATCAACCAAAGCACACGCCCTCCCAAGAGTGGAAATGTGTTTGTCAGGTGCTACCTGATACTCATACCCCTGCTGCAGGAAGAGTTATCACAAGTTTTACTTTCTCAGTGTTTGTATTTAATTAGTAGGCTTCACATGGATCCAGGTCCATGATCTCTTATCCACAATTCAAACTCCATAATGCATTAAAAACAAACAAACAAACAAAGACTGGCAGTCTAATGGCTAAGACTTTGCCTTCCAATGCAGGAGATGCGGGTTTGATCCTTGGTCTAGGAGCTGAGATCCCACGTGCCTCAGGGCCAGAAAACTAAAACATCAAACAAAGCAATATTGTAAAAAATTGAATAAAGATTTAAAAAAAGGAAAAAGAATTCCAGCTTCCACTGCAGGGGGCATGAATTCCATCCCTGGTCAGGGATCTAAGATCCCATCTATACTTTGTGGAGCCAAAACCAACCAAACAAACAAACAACAATAACAGGAAAAAAAAAAAACCTTCATAATTCCTCTAGTCTCATCAGGTGGCCCGAGGGGAGGATAAGCTATATACAGTCCTTATTTAGCTCCAGAATCTTTATTGTGCCTGACTGTAGGGAGCCGGTCAGGACACCATATGATCCATTGTATCCGTCATGTATTTCCTTTGTAAGATCCAAAAGGATAACACAAATCTGAATTTTGAATTCAGATCAAAATTCACATCAGACCCCGTGTGTTTGGGGTGGGGCCTTGGGGACCTGCCTGCTGGACGCTGGGGCCCTGGACTTGCTCACCTCGCCTTCAGGCTCCAATAGGACCATTCTAGACAGCCCACTCCATCCAACCTGGGAAAAGAACCCACCTCTCACTCAGCCCAACTCCTGTCCTGAATGGGGACGCTGTGACCCAGGGTGCTTCTCACAACTAGCTGTGACACATTTTTATGTATCGCAATCCATAAATTAGAAAATCTGGCAACTTTTGAGTAAGGGTCGACACTCAAAGAAAAAAAATAATAATTAGTGAGCAATAAATTGTCGTAGTTATTAATACTACTTGGTTCAAATTACTTTGTTGGTTCGTACAATGAAAATCATCATCAGATTTTCTACTTGTTAGGTTTCTATTCATTTAAAAAGAAAAAAGACTAGTTAAACTTGACCCAAAGGAAAAGATGTGATTCGCAAAACAGTGTAAATGTGGACATGAGGATAGATTGTAAGACCTTTTAAAAAATGCAGACCCTGCTCCCAAGAGGACTTTTGCCAGCATTTAATCCAGAAAAATTTCTAATAAATAAGCATGGGGAAAGTCCTGTCCTCGAGGATCATTACCAATTCAAATAGGTATTAAAATAAAATTCCGGAAATTTCCCGTAATGTTGTCAAGTTGTTATACATAGCTGTTCACACAGAGTTCTCACAGTGACATCAGAGAGGTTTCCTTATTTCCTTTATTTGGACAAAGATGGTAAAGTCACGAAATGCTAAACCTTGGATGTCTCCAAAAGAACATGTGACTGACTAAGCCACTTACTTTTTGCAAGAAAAAGGACATTCAGTTCTTACCTAAAAAACCTTCTGCTCAAAAGTTGCACAGGCTGAAAATTGGATGGCCATTTTGCTGCATTGTGATGGAAATTTTAAAAATAATAGTAACAAGCTGTCTAAGCCAGGCAAAGGGGAAAGTGCTTACTCATTTAATCCATGTTTACTGATTTAATCTTACTTCTAAAATATGTATTCCAATAGAGAAACTTTGTCAAACTGAAACTTAAAGTTAAATGTGTAATGATCTGGGTAATTTGATTTTCAGATACTTTCAAAAGGAAATCATATTTTGAAGAGTTTCTGTAAAGTTTTCCAATCACATATTTGATTGAAGTTTTATTTACCTTGTATTGTCTGTAACACATTGAAAGTCATTTTATTGTTAAACTATTATCCCCATTTTAAATGGTTGATACAAAAGTAGTACCTGCTGATAAAAGGAAACAAATATGGACAGATCTTGTAGTATCGCCAGGTTTCCAGAAATTCTATCTCTTCTCACCTTCTCAACAAAAATTTCTAATCTATAATTTCCAGTGTAAACCATTTATGGTCCTTTAGACAGTTTTCAAGCCACTTGTCAATATGAGCAATAAGAAACAATGTAAATTACAAAATAATTTTCAGTATTTTAATGCCCATGACTGTCACGTCAGTTTTCTGTCCTTTTTGTTTCGGGATCAAGTGATGATTCGGAAATGATCTCCGAATCATCATGTTCTTTTTGAAGCAAGCTTTCATTACTTCTGTGAGTTAATAATGTAGCTTTATGTCAGTCTCCACTTCCTGAATAGCAGCATAACTTCCATGAGAATTCTGGCTACAGAGCCGAAGCCTGGTCTCCTTGCTCGTTCCTGTTACGGGATATTTGTTGATGTTGTAGGAAGTATCTTCTTAGTATAAACCAAATGTGTGAAAAATCCCTCCCCCACTACTGCAGAAACAACCAGAGGCTGGAAAGACAGCATTTGATAGAACAACTTTGCTTGGTCACAGCTGGAAACAGAGATGCTTTAGAAAATGGTGAAGAGGTTACAGGAGGATGGCAGGTTCTCCCTGAAAATGCCACTTCTCTGAAAATATAAATATTCTTACAAGAGAGCCGAGGAGACTCTATAGATAAACATCAGATGAAAAATATTCTTGACTTCAGTGATCCCATATCCCACCCACCCATCCAATTCCCTACCCGGGCGAACTGCGGTTATTAGGCTAAAACCACAGTTGGCTGAGTAGCAGAGTTGCTAAATCACAGTCCTGGACCCTGTAATACGACCAGAATTCCCATCAAAACTCTTGCCTTGAATCTTAACTTCAAGATTAAGAACCTCAGTCTCCCTGGCCTTAAACAGAGAAATTGGAGCAGAGAGATCTAGAGTCCCTTTTACTTCCAAAAGTCAGATATTATGTACAATAATCCTATCACGACTCGAATAAACTTATTACAACTTCTGAGATTTTAGTTTCAAATGTTGCTGTCCATAAAGTCATTACACTTTTTAGTGTATTAAGAACTGATAAGCAAGGAGAGAAAATGCCATTTTAGGCTGTTTTCTGAGCATTGCTTCTCTCTCGTTATAAAACAGGCTGTTGCGCCCTCTGCTGGTATTTCTGAGGTTGCCTATCAGGTGACTGCAGTAATTTCCCCGTTTTAAGGTTATCTGTGCTTTTTTCCCCCTGTTGCTCCCAATAGCTTTCAAAACTGTTTTCTGATCTCTATTTACAGTAAATAGAAATGCCAAGATAGCTATGCTGGTCTGAAAGTAAAGTTGTGAACATTTAATGGTACATTTTCACATGTTTTTCCAAAGAGGCTATTGTAAATAGTGCTGCATTGAACACGGGTGTGTGTAGTTTTTTAATTATGGATTTGTCCAGGTATAGGGCTTCCCTGATAGCTCAGTTGGTAAAGAATCCACCTGCAATGCAGGAGACCCTGGTTCGATTCCTGGGTCGGAAAGATCCGCTGGAGAAGAGAAAGGCTACCCACTCCAATATTCTGGTCTGGGAGAATTCCATGGACTGTATAGCCCATAGGGTCGCAAAGAGTCAGACACAACTGAGTGACTTTCACTTTCACACCCAGCAGTGGGATTGCTGGGTCATATGGTAGTTCTGTTTTCAGTCTGTTAAAGAACCATCACACTGTTCTCCATAGTCATCGTATCAATTGACATTCCCACCAATAGTGCAAGAGGGTTGCCTTTTCTCCACATCCTCTCAAGCCTTTATTGTTTGGAGATTTTTTGAGATGCCTGGATTGAATTTGTTGATATAAATAAGTGGACCATTTGAACTCTACTTACCTAGTGTTCCCAATGAAGTCCCATCCTCATTTCTGGACTCTCCTCAGGAAGCTAAAGGCTATAAAATAAAGTGGGTTCTGTGGCTACACAGCCTAACTCTGTTTCTTACCACATATAGAGTAAGAGGCCATGCCTAGAATGACACTGAGCGTTACACATGTGTGTACCTCCACTGCGCCAAGGAAACTGAGGGAACACGGACAGCTCTACGAGAGGAGTGATTGGATTCCAAGTCATGATGAATAAAGATTTGCTAATGAACAAAGAACAAAGAAAATATCTTCTGGGGGTGGGAAATGCACTTTGGGTAGAATTAATCAAAGGAATAAATAAAGGAAACCTCTATTACTCACCACTTGAAAGTTCCTGAAATTATGTCTCTTTCAGGGTCTTTGAAGATGTTCTAATTAAGTTTCTAGAGAGGGCAGAATATTTGTCCCTTTTAATGTTAACAAAAAGGCAATTTCATGTCAGTGACATTTTTATGGTTCTTGTACTCACAAAATTAACTGTATTCTTCCATCACTCTTCACGGAAGGCAGCGTGAAGGAACCTCTTCTAGAAAAGTCCCCCATTTAGGTGAATTTATAGAAACCACCGGAGAAGGCAATGGCACCCCACTCCAGTACTCTTGCCTGGAAAATCCCATGGACGGAGGAGCCTGGTAGGCTACAGTCCATGGGGTCGCTAAGAGTCGGACACGACTGAGCAACTTCACTTTCACTTTTCCCTTTCATGCACTGGAGAAGGAAATGGCAACCCACTCCAGTATTCTTGCCTGGAGAATCCCAGGGATGGCGGAGCCTGGTGGGCTGCCGTCTATGGGGTCGCACAGAGTCGGACACGACTGAAGCGACTTAGCAGCAGCAGCAGCATAGAAACCACACAAGGATCTGTCCATTGCACACACCAAAGATGATATGATACACAAGAAGGCGTCTTTAAATCCTGAAGTCTCGCTTTGAGTGGAGGACAAGATGGGTTCCAAATTTTATAAATGTTGTATAATCATATTGCAATGCTTGGAAGTGAGCAGGCAGCTAATTACTGGAACCACTGATAGATAAGATGGGACTGAAAGAGCATGACGTGCAAAACAAGACTGTTTTAAAATGAAATCCACATTTAGTTTAACTCATAAGGGGCTGGTGCCATCACCGACATCCATGGCAGAGTTCTGCTGAAAGACTCAGGGGCTTCCACTGCCCTGAACTCTCAGATCCATGACAGTCTGTGATTTAATCACAACACAGATAAGGTAGGACCTACTCAGGAAATGCAGGCTTATTGTTTCATGTGCCTGTAAAACAGTGAGTGTCTGTCGGGTTATGCAATTCCGATTGGCTGCATTATTAGGCCCTGTGATCTGCTTTATTTTTTCCTTCATTCTCCCACCACCCTCCTGCCTGGGCACAGTGGGTACACTGCAGGAAGTCTATGTCAACTGAAAAAAAAAAAAAATACACGACCTAAAAGTTGAGATACCTGTTTTATTTGGCAAGCAAAGCTGAGGACTTAAGCCCCAGAAGCAGGCTCTCAGATAGCTCTAAGGCAGGGGTCCTCAACCTCTGGGATCTAATGCCTGATGATCTGAGATGGAGCTGATGTGATAATAACAGAAATAAAGTGCATGATACACGTGGGCTTTCCAAGTGGCGCTAGTGGTAAAGAACCTGCCTGGAGTGAAGGAGATGCCAGTTCAATCCCTGGGTCAGGAAAATCCCCTGCAGGAGGGCATGACAACCCACTCCAGGATCCTTGCCTTAGAATCCCATGGATAGAGGAGCCTGGTGGGCTACAGTCCATGGGGTTGCAAAGATTTGGACACGACTGAATCGACGTAGCATACTGGCATACATAACTAATATAATGCACTGAATCATCCTGAAACCATCCCCACAGCCCCCGGGGCATGGAAAAGTTGTCTTCCATACAACCAGTCACTGGGACCAAAAAGGTTGGGGACAGCTACCCTAAAGAACAGCCCCAAAGAGGTAAGGGAGGAGCCAGGACACATAGGAGTTTTTGCAACAAAGACCAGGTAGTTAGAACAAGGGATTACTCTTAAGTAAAGAAAACTAGACATCTGAAGGTAAGGAATTTTGCATTTTTCTGTGTACAGGAAGATGCAAGAGTCTGGGTTCACAGAAGTCATTCCTTTGATGTGCCCCTCAGCCATCTGGGGCCAGTGTCTGGTGCTTTCCCCTCCTGAGTCCCCTCAGGGTGCCCCGCTGGAGTGTCTGCGGTGGCTTGATGGCTGTAACATCCATTGGTTACTGTTCTGGCAGGTGACAGTTTTCCGTTGACAGCTATAGAACCTAGATGAGGAAAAGGGAGAAATGCATCAAGGGGCCCCTTAGGATCAAGGTGGCTTCCTGAATGAATAAAAGACGATTCTCTACCTGAACAATTTACAGATGAGTCAGCAGGTTTGAACGTGTGCCTTTCTTAATTATTTGGGGGCTTTCACAAATTTTACGGGAAAGAGGGACTTCCCTGGTGGTCCAGTGGTTGGGACTTTGCCTTCCAATGCAAGAGGTGCTGGTTCTATCCCTGGTCAGGAAGCTAAGCTCCCACATGCCTCAAGTCAAAAACCCAAAACAAAACAAAGCAAAAAAAAGAGCAATATCATAGCAAATTCAATTAAGACTTTTAAAATGGCCCATATCAAAAAACCTTTTAAAAATTTTTTTCTGGGAGAATATTTGGTTGACTTAGGTATGGCCAAGGTGGTGGGGTTGGTAGCAGGAGAGGGGGGAAGCAAATATTTAAATCTGATCAGCACTGATGCTTTCAAAGGAAAATAGTCCTGGCCCCAGACCTCATCTTCCCTGACATATTAGGTCTGGGCAATCAAATGAATGAAAATGTCAGGAAGAGACATAATTGAATCCAACTAGTGACTGCACAAGCCGAACCTTATTAAATAAGGTAACAGGCAAGACGATCCTGGAAACCCATTACCCTAACTCAGTTATTCCCCTTTGCTCACAGAGGGCCCTAAGCCAGGGGAGAACTGGAAACAACAGACTTGAGCATGACCAACTGGCAAACACCTAATCCATAAGAAAGCATATATTCAAATTATTCATCTCTTTTTCCAGCTTTATGGAGATATAAGTGAGATATAACACTTTACAAGTCTAAGGTGTACAACGTGATAACTTGATACACTTGAATGTTGCAAATTGACCACCTTATCAACAAGGAACACCTCCATCACATCACACAGTTACCATTGTGTGTGTGTGAGAGAGAGGAGAACATTTAAAATTTACTCTCTTAGCAACTTTCAAGTACACCACACAGTATAAGTAACTACAATCACCATGTTGTATACTGGATCCAGAACCCGCCCATCTTTTAACTGGAAATTTTTTACCCTTTGACCAGTATATCCCCATTTCTTCCACCAACCTCTACCCCTAGTTTCTGGCACCCATTTTAAAATGTAAATATACTATTGCTACCTATGCAAAGATAACATGTTCAATTATCGTTACAAATCTCTGTCATTTGGCATGCTTTCAATGTTCCAGAATCCAGTATAATGTTTACCTGTAAAGAATCTTTCCATAAACTTTATGGCACAAAAAATCAACTTAAATTTCTTCATCCTATGGAATTTCATTTCCACAATGGGCTGAGTGTTCTCACAGGGAAAAATAGAACTAGAGTTGCTGGCAGTTTGTTTCCTTTTTTAATCTAGAAAGCAACAATACAACTCAAGGTTAACATCTTTTTTAATTAGTAAATTATATACTAACTCATATACAAGCCTGAGTCAACAGACAAGCCTTTATTTTATGCACCATGCAATTCTCTCTCACCATTACAGAAACTGCTTATTCCTGGGTGTCTCAAAAGCTTCCTCAACACAGGGAATTTGGACTATTACAGAAGGTTTTTGTAATGGAGTCCTTTCTGCAAATCAATATTAAATCAGTATCTGACTTGGAAAGAGGCACAGACCGGAAAGCCATTTGTTTTAATGGATTCTTAAGAAAACTGCATAAAAAAGAAAATTCCTTTAATATCTTCCTAATAAATCAAAGCAAGAGATAGCTTGTATAATAGTAAATGTAACTTTGAGAAAAGTTATATTATTTTTTAAAGGAATAAATCTGGATATTGTTTTGAGAGCCACTAATTTCGTAATTCACTTCTTTAGAGTATCATTTCTTTTCTTTAATCCTCTAAACTCTGAAAACTATAGTAAATGATACATCTGAATGCTAACAAATACATGAAGTTGAGTAAGCCAATATTTTGAGAATTATTTGAGACCTAAATTTTAAACTCAGATATTAATGAAATTAACCCAACTTGAAAATTCACATATTACTCTCCCAAAAGAAATATGTCTGATTATTGAAAACATCCTAGCTTTAGAGAATTAAAAGGTACACAAGAGTGGTAAAGTCTTTAACAGGTAGCTTTAAAACGTGGAGCACGAAATTTACCTTACTACATGTTAAAAACTTTACCACTCTTGTGTACCTTTTAATTCTCTGTCAGCATTTTCCTGAAATTCAAAATAATGACAATGTCTTAAGTTCAAGATAACATTTTTTAGGTTACAATTAAAAGCATTGGTTCATTTTTTTATTCTGCCTCTGACTTATCCTAGCTACAAATCTGGACACTAATAGGAAAAAAATACTAAAACATCTTAAAAACTTTTTGAAGGGTTCTTTTTTCTTATTTCAAGAAATAAACTGTACTCAATGACCTGTTGGGTAAATTAAAAAACATCTAAGACATGGGAAAATTCATTTAATCAAAATGTTTTCTATCTTAATAATGACATTTAAAATCCTTTGAATATTATGTGGCTTTTTCTTTTCCTTTTAAGGCATAAAGTTTCTCTTCCTGGTTTTGGAATCAATGAACAAATACAGGGCTATGAACCTGGTATGGACACAATCAGATCCTTTAAAACATTTTTTTCTGTTTCCTTTTTTAAGTTTCCTGTTGGTCTGACACATTGTGTTCTCACATCCTTTTGAAACCATGTGAGAAAGTAATCAAGTGCATCTCTCTGTCCCCAGATATGCAATGTTTATTAACTGAATGAAATCCTGAGAGGTCACCACAACTTGTTATATATGGTCAATCAACCACACAGAGCAAGTGAGGAGACCAGGGCACAGGAAACACCCGTAGAAAAGGACAATGCATAATGGGCAGTTTAATTTTTCACAAAACACAGAAATATAAAACAGTAGCAACAAGTTACTATACTGATGGGGGAAAAAAATGAAAACTGGGACAGATTTTATTTTGGGAAGCTCCAAAATCACTGCAGATAGTGACTGCAGCCATAAAATTAAAAGACACTTGCTCCTTGGAGGGAAAGGTCTGGCCATGGCTATTTAAGACAGGCTCCCTGCAAAGAGGAAGGAGGCACAGGGCTTGTGTCTCAAAAATGTGGGGTTTTTTTTAGCATTGAATTTGCACATTGTAGCACTACTTCCAGTAAAAGCGATGAAGAATCTTCAGACAACATTGTCTTCCAAAGAGTTCCTTCCCAGGAATTTAGATGTGCAAACACAGAACACATACTTGAGGATTTAGCTCCATCTACAGGAAGCGGGAAGTAAAACAAATTCTTTGCAAACGAAGTTCTTGCGGCCCGCACCGGAATATTAAGACTGTTTTTTGCTTTTGATAAAGGATGCTTTTCCACTGAGGATGTTCAAGAGCAGGAAAGAAAGTGAGAAGCGGAGATACATGAGTTACAGAGTATTGAATGGACTTTCAGTTCAGTTCAGTAGCTCAGTCGTGTCCTACTCTTTGTGACCCCAGGGACTGCATCACGCCAGGCCTCCCTGTCCATCACCAACTCCTGGAGCTTACTCAAACTCATGTCCATCGAGTCGGTGACACCAGAGTGGACTTTAATTTTGTTTTGTTTTCCCTTAGCACATTAAAAAAAGAAAAGTAGGTTCATCCTTGTTTTAAAAGAAGTAAAATAAAAAGGACCATTCTCCAGGGGGGATGGTGATGGTGGGGGTCTATGCATTTGTGGGGCTGAGGGTATACAGGAAATCTCTATCTTCTTCTCAATTTAGTTGCAAAACTGAAACTACTCTTAAATATATTATCTTTCAAAACAAAAAGAACCTCAGGTAGAGCCCATTCAAAGCAAGAAGTATCCATCCTTCAGTTCAGTTCAGTTCAGTCGTTCAGTCGTGTCCGACTCTTTGTGACCCCATGAATCGCAGCACACCAGGCCTCCCTGTCCATCACCAACTCCCAGAGTCTACCCAAACCCATGTCCATCGAGTTGGTGATGCTATCAAGCCATCTCATCCTCTGTCGTCCCCTTCTCCTCCTGCCCCCAATCCTTCCCAGCGTTAGGGTCTTTTCCAATGAGTCAACTCTTCGCATGAGGTGGCCAAAGTATTGGAGTTTCAGCTTCAACATCAGTCCTTCCAATGAACATCCAGGACTGATCTCCTTTAGGATGGACTGGTTGGATAAAATATGGTTCTTTTTGATGTTCTCTGTCCTCAATTATGGAAAGACGTATTGACCATATGGATCAAATTCTGCATCATCAGGTGGCAAGTAAAATACCATTTAGTCAAACATTAACGTGTTTTTCAGGACTACAAATAGTTTATCTTCAGTTGGCTTTAACATTAGTAGGGAGTCTCTGGGCAGTTTAACTTTTAGGACCAAAGAAAGTTATAAAATAACAGCAAATACTCATTAACCACTTATTTAGTCACTGTGGGAGTGAATTGTGTATAGTAATACCTTTACTCCCATGAGACCTAAACAAGGGAGGTATTTTAATCTAAATTTTGCATATTTAAATACTGAGGAATGTAGAGATTGAGTTACATCCCCAAAGTCACAGAGCGTCTGTGACATAGAGACAGGATCTCAACCCAGGAAATTTATTCCAGAACTGATGATCTCAAACCCTACAGTATATTTTGCCGCTCAGTAAAGGCCATCTAATATTTCAGTGTTTCAACTAAACCAAACATTCTTTGATATAAAATTATAGTCACATATCTATTTTTTATAGATTAGTATTTACACCCTGATTGATTTAGGATCACCCAAATATCATCAATACCAAGAAAGAGCTCCCAACTGTCCCATTTAGAAATTCAATAATTGTGGAACTGGATTCATGACTCTCCAAGTAAGCTTCGTCATCAAGTACCAAATGCAATTTCACCAGGAAGTATTATGGAAAAATATAAGGCATTAATTTATGTAAATCAAAACATGAGCTTGAAAACTATCATATTTATTATTAGAAACATAGGCAACTTTGAAAGCATTGTACATTTCCCATCTATAAAGTCCATATTTGAATGATGTTTTATCTAAAAATCTATAAAGACACTGGAATACTGAAATGGAGAAAAATGGGTCTGAGAACAGTTTTCAGTCTGGTTTTAGTTGTGTCAGATGCACAGGCACTAATGCGGCCATTATAATTACTGGTGCACTGCTTGGTCATCTCACATGCATGGATTTAAAGTTGGGATGCCAGTGCCAGGAAACAGAGAAGCCCCAATTGTACCGCACTTCATGTTTCCTAATAGGTGCTTCATAGCACCTAATGTTCCCACCAAGGCCCACAGGACAGGATTGAGACTGGGCGTGCAGGGAAGATGTGGCAGTGGGAGAAAGCAATGGCTGATGTAAACTTCAGTTAAAATATGCCTCTTTGAAGATGCTGTATAACAGGGAGCCCAGCCCAGCACTCTGTGAAGACCTAGAGGGGTGGGATGAAGAGGAGGGAGGCCCAAGAGAGAGAGGAGATATATATATATATATATATATACTTATGGCTGATTCACATCACTGTAAAGCAGAGACAACACAACACTGAAAAGAAGTTATCCTCCAATTTTAAAACAATTAAAATATATATATATTTAAAAAATGCCTCTGAGCTGGGCTTAAATTACCCATATCCTAGCTTCTGTGATCCTTTTGTTGTAGCCACATGTTCCAGGAAACAAGCTCACTCAGGACAATGCAGATAGTGGGCTGCAGTTTAATACACCGGCAGGTCGAAAACAGACTCTCCTCTTAGCCAAGGACCCCAACCAGTTTTTTGTGAAAACGTTATATACCCTAAGTGTACGTGCCCAAACCCACCTCCCCAAATTCCCTGAAACTAGTCTGAACAAAGGAAAAAGAAAGACAATCAAAGTTAACCCGTGATTCATATGCCTTAAGCCTAGGTAGTTAACAGTGGACAATTACCAATAGGCCTGTGGTCATACCCCAATAAGCATAATAGAATGTATGATTCTATTCAGTTACACAGATAATTAGGGTATTCTTTTAAACATCGGAGAGCCCTGGGGCTCTTCCTTCCCGGGGCCTGGTTTTCCCATTGGTATGTCGTTTCCATAGATCCTGGGCATACAGCTCAAAGTCCACAGTCCGGCCCAAGATGGAGGCCTGCTTTCAAGATAGAGCTTGTTCTGTTTCCTCCTTCACTTTAAGCTTCCAGTCATTTATTAAATATTTCAAGATTACGGGATCTTGACTAGACATTGGTCCTTTATTTTAACCCAATCTCCAAATTTACCACAGATATTATAAAATTCAGATACCAGTATTCTTTCTCACTCCTTCCCTCAGTGCTTCCTCCTTCCCTCCCTTCCTTATTTTTCTCTTTCCTCTTTGCATTTTAGTTTGGAACGTTTCAGCTGACATACCTTCAAGCTCAGTGATTCCCTGTGTCTAATCTAATCACGAGCCCATCAGAGAGTTCTCACCTCTCTGCTTGCATCATTCATTCCTTCTTGTGTGCTGTCTACCTTTTCCATTAGAGCTTAATCATAGTGATTTCAAAACGTTCCAGAATCTGTCCCATAGCTAAGTATATCTCTGACGCTCATTTTGTCTTTCCAGACTGTAATTTCCCTTCCTTTTAGCATACCGTGTTTTTTTGTTTTTTTTTTTAATTGAAAACCAGACATGATGTGCTGGGTAATAGAACCAAGCTAAAGAGATCTTCCCTATGGGGTTCGGGCTGTTTGTTGTAGCTGTACATACTGGAGACTTCAAAGTCCTCTACTTCTGTGGTTTTGTCTCCCCTGCTGTCTTTGCGGCTCTGCTGAATTCTTCTTAGAAAGAGTCTGAGCTCCCTACAATCTACTGCTACCACTCGGGAGCCCCCCTGATGGGAGTGTGGGGGCAGGGATGTGCTCTGTTTCATTCTGGTTAAACCCTAGTCTCTTGCTGGGCCTGTGTCCATGGGCTGCGACCTTCACATGTGCTGCTCAGCTTCTGGATGTCTAGAGGGGGCTGGAGTCAGGGCAGCTGGCTTCCCCTAAGGGGGAAAAGGCCCTGGAACAATCTGTTCCCCACAGAACAAGCTTCTGTTCTTGAGAATATATGAGTGTCTTTCTCAAACACCCTTCTCCCCACCAGAGCCACAAGGGGCTCTTCCTTGGTTCTTCACAGAGCTCCTGGAGGAAGAGCCCTTTTCCATGGTCTCCATCAACTTCTCATTCTCAAGCTAGTCCACCCTCTGCTTCCAGAAATTCAACAAAAATATAATTTAAGTATTACTACCAGTTTACAGTTCCAGAGAGTTCTATGCCAGGTAAGCAGGTCTGGATTCTCATTCTCCAAGTTCATCTTTTTCTCCAGAGTTTGGAGTGGTACCTACACCTGAGACTTCGTTTTTTTTTCAGTTAGTTCATTTTTTTTACTGATCTGAGGATGCTAATGACAACTTTCAAGCTCTTCACGTGTCAGAGTTGAAGCTATAAGTCTCCACCTCTTTCCCAATGTGTCTTTCAACCAACGTCTTCCCATCTTGACAGCTGCATCTCCAGATCTGGACAACTAGCAGGAATCTGCCCCTGTAATTGGTCTCTGATTTCTTCATATATGTCAACTACAAATTGGCACTTGCCAAGAGCATCTGCCACTGAGTGAATAACAACAAGGGTATTTTTTATCCATCTCTGGAGATTGAACCCTGTGTTGCTGCAGCTGCCAACCTTCAACACCCCCAGAAGGGAATTCAGGGTGGAGAGTGAGGTACTTTGTGCTCCAGGGAAACTGGTGGAACAGGTCTTTGGTTAGATATTTTGAGGGACTGCTTTCATGATCCCAATCCTTGTATCTATTCATAGCTAGAAAATCACTAAATCCCTTAATGGTGACATCAGCTCCTCATGACTAGCAGAAAACCTCTTGTAAAGTAAGTGCTTGCTTGCATTGAACTCCCCCTTCACCAAAATCTTACACATCGACCTTCCTCCACTGCCTTTTTGGAGCAGTCTCTCCAAGCTATCTGAGGTACTGTCTCCCAGGCTGCAGTCCTCATTTTGCCCCAAATAAAACAACTCACAACTTTCAAGTTGTGCCTTTTTTTTTTCAGTTGACATGTGAAATCGCAGCCCTGAGAGAACACTGCTGTTGAGGAAAGCTAAGAGGTAGAGAGACAAATATCATTGATATTTTTTATCATTTAACTAAATAGATAATAAATAATTTTATGTGATTTAAAAAATCATTATCCAGCAGCTCTGGCAAAATTTCCATAACATTTATTTGTAGGCAAGTTAAAAGTATTCAAGGGTATAGATTGAAACCACCAGACAAAGAGATCTGGAAGATGTTCTTTAAAATTCACTATTTGAAAAGAAAAACAAAAACACAGAAAAATACTCTGTATTCTGACATTGTCCTCCAATAAAAGAGATTAGGCATGTATATATGCATGTGCATTTCAGAAACCCTTATTAAGATTTTAATTTGCTATCAAGGACAATTTGTCATATGAAGAGGAGACTATTTTATGATTCATTTGCCAAGTGTGACTGTGACAGCCAAGATTAATTTAATTGGGGCTTTTGTACATTAGTATTCAAAAGGAACCTAAGGCAGAGAGAAGTGCCTGGTTTTGTTTTATTTTAATAATGAAGGAAGTGTGTGCTGTTCTCTGTTTTAATGATTACAGTGAGCTGGTGGAGTAAATGGTTTTGTAGTTAAACACAAATTTGTGTGTGTGGATTGTGTTTAGGAATGAAAGCTACTTCAAGCTGTATTTCAACCCTTTTAGACAAGTGCTCGAATGACACGAGGTCATAAAAAGCAGGGGCTGTAACATTTACTCTGGAAAATAAATGTTTACCTCGAGCAGCAATTGACATTTCTAGCTCATTACGTGAATGTCAAGCACAGTTTCAAGTCCCTCTCCCAGCACCAGTGAGGGTACCTTGGCTTCGGGCCTCGGGCCAATGTCAGACTGGTTCACCTTGACTTTAAAGTGGCTTACCTTTACTTCCTAGAATTCACATTCGTGTCAGGAACGTGATCTCCACATTCATAACGAGCGAGGCGTGTTCAGAGAGGAAATAAACCCGTAGGGAACAGGAAGAGCTGCACACGTGGGTGGCCCCTGTTGCAGGGGCACCCCATCAAGAGGGGTGTGCTATGAGATTTAACCCACCCCGCTGAAACCAGGAGGCTTCCAGGACCACAAGGTGCTGCTCAAAGCCTCCATCCTCAACCTGACCTCTGACCCACACTGCGCCTGTTATCACCTCTAGGAACTATGGTTACTGTTGCTAGTGGTGACACAACCACAGAGACCTCAGCTAGCACAGGAGCCCGGTCCTTTCCATCACCTCCTTCCTCTTCTCCTGTTCCTTTTTTTTTTTTTTTTTTGCCAAACACACATAATCCACGACCATTGTAAGCAAAATACTGTATCCTTTGCTTTTGTTTCCATTTTACTTATGGGAAGTTTTCTTATTCTCTCATCTTAATTGCAGCAACAATAGCACCAGAAAAGTCTTCATTCCTATTGTTTCTTTCTCTCAATGTAAGTCTATGGAGAAAATTACACACACTTCATTTCTTTTTCGCTTGTTCAGTCACTGAGTCATATATGACTCTCTGCAACCCCATGAACGGCACCACGCCAGGCCCCCCTACCCCTTATTATCTTATGGAGTGTGCTCAAACTCATGTCTGTTGATCCAGTGATGCTATCTAACCATCTCATCGTCTGTCGCCCCTTTCTCCTCTTGCCCTCAGTCTTTCCCAGCATCAGGGTCTTTTCCAGTGAGTTGGCTCTTCACTTCAGGTGGCCAAAGTATTGGAGCTTCAGCTTCAGCATCAGTCCTTTCAATGAATATTTTAGGGTTGGTTTCCTTCAGGATTAACTGGTTTGTTTTCCTTGCTGTCCAAGGGACTCTCAAGAGTCTTCTCCAGTACAATTTGAAAGCATCAATTCTTTGGCGCTCTGCCTTCTTTATGGTCCAACTCTCACATCCATACATGACTACTGCAAAAACCATAGCTTTAACTATATTAGTAACTTTAATGATTACTACTGAGAGTTTATCATATGCCAAGAATTCCACAAGCTTCCTGAATTTTTAATTATAGACAGCCCCAGGTACTCTCAGTTAACTAGTCTGTGCCATGCATTTAGCATTTCCATAACATTTCAGCATTATTATTGTATACAAGTACATACAGTCTGACTCCTCAGCTACATGTAAGCCTCTTATAGTTAACTATTGTGTCTTACTATCTATAACAAAGGTCTATATAGTCAAAACTATGGTTTTTCCAGTAGTCATGTATGGATGTGAGAGTTGGACCATGAAGAAGGCTAAGCACTGAAGAATTGATGCTTTTGAACTATGGTGTTAGAGAAGATTCTTGAGAGTCCCTTGGACTGCAAGGAGATCCAACCAGGCAATTCTAAAGGAAATCAACCCTGAATTTTCATTGGAAAGACTGATGCTGAAGCTGAAGCTCCAATACTTTGGCCACCTGATGTGAAGAGCCAACTCATTGGAAAAGACCCTGATGCTGGGAAAGACCGAGGGCAGGAGAAAGGGGTGACAGGATGAGATGGTTGGATGGCATCATCAACTCAATGGACATGAGTTTGAGCAAGCTCTGGGAGACAGTTAAGACAGGGAAGCCTGGTGTGCTGCAGTCCATGGGGTTGCAAAGAATTGGAAATGACTTAATGACTGAACAACAACAACATTGTGTATGATTATAATAAGAAAAGTGACAGAAAAATAAGGTTTAAAGTCAAAGAAACAGATCCACCATGGAGTCAAAATAGACTCTCCTCTGTTCCAATATTATTACCTTGCTTGAAATATTTGTTTTAAATGAAAAGACATGATGTATGTAGCATGGTGGAGGACTGGAGGAGTGGGGAGGGGTCCTTTCCTGTGTAAACTCTCTGGACAAGAAATATCCATTGTGCAGCCCTTAATTAAAACAGCATTTTATAATGTGAAAAATAGCTAATTCTTATTTAGAGTTCAGGCTGTAGGTCTAAAAGGAAGGACTATATATTTTTTTAAGCCACAAGAAATATCAAGGTTTTCTCCATTATTACTGATAATTGGATTGTGTATTAAAACTGAGGAATGAGTTTCATAAAAGTGTTTTTTTGTTAGTAGTTTATTATTACATTATAATATTCTAAGAGAATAAACTAAAGACCCATTTTACTATAAGTTCACACTTTAGATTTTTTGCATATTGTATATCACATATTTCTTAATTTTTAGGTGTTCAAATACATGAACATGTATTATCTATCCCTGAACTACAGCTTGATGTGAAAAATCCTACACCTCACATTTTATTCTTCTTTGGTGTTCCTTTTTCTTTTCTTTTTTTTGGTGGGGGTGGGTTTCTTTTAAAGCTAAATTTCTGCACTAATTTTATCTTACCTAAATTACAACATCCATTTTTGGCGGGCCACACCACGCAACATATGGAATCTTAGTTCCCCAACCAGGGTTTGAACCCATGTTCTCTGCAATGGAAGTGCAGAGTCTTAACCACTGAACTACCAGGGAAGTCCCTGTAATAAAATGTTTTTTAAAATGTTTCCCTAAGATGTTATGGAAAATTCAGATGAACTTTGGGGCCAACCCAATAAGTTCACTGTAAAAAACCCTGTTTTATGCAGCTTTGCCATCCTAACACGCACAGCACTGTGATTTTGCTAGTAGATGACAATCGATAAAGCTCTTATTTGATTCCCTGAGGCCTTAGTGATAAAATGGCAAAATGAGATGCATAGACATGATGTTCTCTGAATATTTCAGAAGATATGGCTTTAGGTGAAGGGAAGAATAAAAGAGAATCTATTAGAGCAAATGCAGAACCTTCATTAAATTCTGAAGAAAAGTGATAATGTAATTAAGCTAACAGGGAAGAGAAAATTCAAGATAAGGGAATAATTCGAACCTATGCTAGACTCCAAATTTCCACAAAAAGTGTGAGAGATAGTGAGAAAACCAGGTTGGCTGGACTGGAGAGGTGGGATGGTCAGCTTTTAGAGACAAAAATTGAGACCCTGTGACTTTTTTTTTTCTCAGTAAGAAGAAACTAACAGAAGTTCTTGCATGTCCCTGGGGGTGAGGTAACAAGTGAAAAGGCAGGTCAGATCAGGTGGGGAAATACTATTGTGTCTTCTACAGATGAGTGCCCAGATTCTGGAGTCAGATGTTTCAAACTCACCCCAGCTCCATCATTCATGGGCTCTGTGACTTTAGGCAATTAGCCTGGCCTCTCTGTGCCTCAAGTTGTCAGCACCAAAAAGAAGGTTATAATCCTCTCTCAGTTGGTCTCATAAATTATGGATATGTTAAAGGTTATATGGAGAGAGGGGGAGGTTGCAGAGGAAGGTCTGTGAAGGTTTGGGCAGAGGGGAACTGGAACTGAGCAGGACTCCATGGACCTTCCTGGAACAAGCCTTCCCCATATCCTCTGCTTTAGCTCCTCTCTCAAAAGTACCTAATGAATGGTATCTGATGCACATTTCCTGAGTTGTTTTACAGATGTGAAAACCCTCCACCAAACGAAAAATGTTAACTGCTTGCCGACAAAGGTCTGTCTAATCAAAGCTATGGTTTCTGCCATAGTCATGTACAGATGTGAGAGTTGGACCATAAAGAAAGCTGAGCACTGAAGAATTGATGTTTTCAAATTGTGGTGCTGGAGAAGACTTTTGAGAGTCCCTTGGCCTGCAAGGAGATCAAACTAGTCAATCCTAAAGGAAATCAACCCTGAATTTTCAATGGAAGGATTGATGCTGAAGCTGAAGCTCCAATACTTTGGCCACCTGATGTGAAGAGTCGACTCATTGGAAAAGACCCTTAAGCTGGGAAAGATTGAGGGCAGGAGGAGAAGGGGGCGACAGAGGATGAGATGGTTGGATGGCATCACTGACTCAATGGACATGAGTTTGAGCAACCTCTGGGAGAAGGTGATGGACAGGGAAACCTGCAGTCTATGGGGTGGCAGAGTTGGACACAACTGAGCAACTGAACAACAACTGCTTGACGACCATGAGCCCACAGCCCCAGGCCTTCTGGAGCCTAAGGACTGACAATGTTAACCCTGGTGACACCACCCTGCTATCTCACCATCAGTCAATCAGAGAACTATGCATAGAGCTGATCTCAAACCCTGAGATGCCCTCTCCCTCACTGGGCTTTTAAAAGTGCTTTGTGGAAACTCTTCAGGGAGCTTGGGGCTTTTTAGGGCAGGAGCCACTTGTCTCCTTGCAGGGCCCTCTTTTCTGTTCCAGACTGTGATGTTTCCATGTATTTGGCCTCACTGTGCCTTGGAGACACAGATTTGTGCGAATAGCACCAGGAAAAGATGGATGGAATAAAAATTGTTAGCAGCTATGGAGAGTTAGTCCCCACCTGATCCTGTGGAGAAGTACCCACAGCTCAGGGAATTTCTCTGCGTCCATCTACAAATAGCTAGTCTGAAACAGCATCCTTTAATTGGGAGTAAGAGTACATTAACTGAATTGTTACCAAAGTGATAAACTAAAGCCTCTTTGGTGCATCACCAGAGTGATGGCATCACTTGGTTAAGGGCTCCTTTTCAAACCACATTCCTGAAGTGGTGCTTGACCCATAATTAAGAGAGTGATACTGAAAAATTCCTGCAGCTTCTCGAAAGTATCCTGTGTGGAATGAAAATATCTCCTGACATATCAATAAACAAGAAATGTCACAGCCAACAGGGATTTCTGGCCTTCAAATGTGAATAAGGGCTTACCAAAGTGGGATCCAGCAGATGCCTCCACCCCACACCGTGACTGCCGAGGAGCTGGGAGAATGCATGAATCAGCCATCTGCCACAACTGCCACTCCTTAAGGTGAACAAGGAAACAGAATTTGGCCCCAGACAGCTGAGGTGCACATGAAAGGAATCGATTCAGTGAGTCCAAAGGCTAGAATCTTCCCATACCTAGAACAATAAATTCCTTAACTGGATATCTGATCTTTGATGTTCAGACTCACTGCTCCCATTGTTGCAAACTTGTATACAGCCTGACTCCCCCTCCTGCCTCCTTGGAGCAGTTTTCTCAGAGCTACTGAGATCCTGTCTCCCTGGCTTGGGGTCCTAAACATTCCCACCAAATAAAATAACTCTCTACTTTGAGCTTGTGACTAATATTTTGTTGACATCTAGTACAACTTGGAAGTTTCATCAGAAAGAAAAAAAAGAAAGACAGCATAGTTGATAAACACAGCGAACAGATCACAGTTCTCTTTGGCCTGAGAATCTGCAATGGTTTTAAGACTGTGTCCCATTTAGCATAATGCTTGTGACGGTCACTCATGTTGCTATTCTTTTTTCATCATCATAGATTTTTTACTGAGATGTACAGAGAAATACAAATTTAAAAGGATCGACTGTCATTTGACCTCAAAAGAATAGAGACATAATTACCAATAGTCAGTGTGTCTGTGGAGGATCTGCTTACTTCATGTTTCTGAAAGCCTTGGTCATCGTCAGCGCAAATCTTCAACACACCAGAAATGCAGGGCTTACTTTAAAAAGCATTATTTTGCCCGAGGAAATCCATTTAATATCACATCTAGTTTCCACGTTTGTTTGGCTCAGCTTATGACATGATCATGACTTGTTTGCCTCCCTTCTTACATCATTTGGACTGAAGGAGAAAAGTCTTTCAACAGAGATAACGCCAAAACATGTGATTGAAATTGTGATGCTTTGCAGAGTCAGAAAGCCTTTCCCTGCTTAGAAAATGTTTCCTCTGTAACACAGATGTGCTTTTCAAAGCCTTGGAATTTCCTCCTTTGAAAATATGTTGAGTCAACTGAATTTTTAAAGAAAATAATTATACCCTGAATTTGGCTCTGCTGAAAGAGCACATAAGAACTGCAATCATGCTTTAAAGTTTTCCTGTAGTTTATCATGTGAGGATGAACTGAAGAACTGTGGCCCCGGGATTAACGCAGACTCGATCTTCAAAAGAATGAGAAAGTGCAGAGGTGAAAAAATGTGCCAACATGCTTATTATCATTACTCTTCAGGATCTGAAACGTAATATTCAAAATCTGTATTGATCACTATTTGTAATACGTTTGTTGTTAAAAAAAAAATTCCTAGTCAAATGAAGACTGAGAATGGGTAAGTGTATGATGATGGTAAGAACGTTCCTTTATGTGTTTCAAGTCTGGGGGGATTACAACTACAGACACTGTTAACGTATCTTTCCACGGCTGGCTGCGCCACTTGTGTTCCCAGCAGCAATGGATGCGAGTTTTGTTTGCTCTGAATTTCTGTCAACACTTACACAGCCAGCCTTTTCTGTTGTTGTTGTTCAAATGTAGTGGATCTCACTGTGCTTTAATTTGAATTTCTCTAATGATTAAAGATAGTGAGCATCTTTTCACATGCTTATTTGCTATTCATATATCTATTTGGTGAAGTGTCTGTTCAAACCTTTTTGCCTGGTTTTTTATTGCTTCTGCTTTTTCACCATTGAATTCTGAATGCTCACAGCTTATTAAATATATGCTTTGATAAGAAACACATACATAGAATATGGTTTGCCTTTTCCTTGTCTTAACAGTGTTTTTACAAACTCAGTTCTTAATTTTGGTTAATTCTATTTCTTCATTTAGGTGAAGTATTTTTGGTTTTATATCTAAGAAATCTTTGCTAAACTTGAGGTCACAAGGGCTTCCCTGGTGGCTCAGACAGTTAAGAAACTGCCTGCCATTTCCTGGCAGTTTCCTGCAAAGAAACTCCTGCAACCCAGGAAACCTGGGTTCAATCCCTGAGTCGGGAAGATCCCTTGACCAAGGGAATGGCTACCCACGCCAGTATTCTTGCCTGGAATATTCCATGGACAGAGGAGCCTTGCAGGATTATAGCCCATGCAACGGGTCGGACACGACTAAGCAACTTTCACAAGGTCACAAAGCTTTTCTCCTATTTCCAGAAATTTGATATGCTTTAACATTTAGGTCTACAATGCATTTTGAGTTAACTTGTGTATACATTGCAAAGGGCCAAAGTTCAATATTTTTGCATATGGATGCCCCTAACAGCATTTGTTAAGAAGACTTCTTCCTCAATGGAATTACCTCTGAAACTTTGTAGAAAATCAACTAACAATATTTAGCAGGTGCATTTCTAGATGCTTTTGAGCTCCCTTGATTCATGAGCCTATCCTTTTGCTAAGACCACACCATCTATAGCAGCTTCACAGGAAGCCTTAACATCTGGACATGTGAGCTCTCCAACTTTGTTCTCCTTTTTCAAAATGGTTTGAGCTAACAGTCCTGTCTCTTTGAATTGCCATTAAAATTTTAGAAATAGTTTGCCAATTCTTACGAAAAACCTGTGTGATTTTGACTCAAATTGTATTAAATCTCTTTATTAACTTGGGGAAAATTGAGTTATCACCTTATTCAGCCTTCCTGTTCCTGAACAGGTCAAACCACTGCGTTTATGGAAGCATCCTTTCAGTGTTTCATTCGTGTTTTGTGGTTTGGGCATACAGATCAAGCATATACTGTTAGATTGATACTTAAGGATCTCAAGTTATTCTGTGCTAGTGAAAATGGCTTATTTTTAAACTTCAACAATTGTTCGTTGCTAGGCTGTAGACATGCAATTGATTTTAAAATACTGATTTGCTAACCTCACGAATTTGTTCTACCAGCTTATTTTGTTCATTCCTTTGGATTTTCTACTCAATTGTCTGTGAGTAGACATATTATATATATATATATCTGTGTAATATCTACACAGGATATAAGCCTTTTATTTCGTCTTCTTTTATTTCATATCTAAGATGACTGATATAGATTTCTGTCCTGTTCCTGATTTTAGGAAAAGAGCATTCAGTCTTTCACCATTAAATACATGTGAGCTACAGGTATTTTATAGATCCACTTCATCAGGTTAAGGAAGATTTCTTTTAGTGAATGAATTAATAGTGAAGTATATCAAATTTTTTTTTCTGCATCTAGTGGAACTTGTTTTCTTCTTTAATCTATTAGTACGATACAGTACACTGATTTCAAATATTTAACCATCCTTCCATTTCCTGAATAAATGCCACATTTTGCAATTTTTACATATTTCTGGGCACAGTTTGCTTATTTTGTAAACAGTATTTGCGTTTATATACAGAAGGATATTGGTCCATAGTTTCATGGGGAGGTTTGCTGTCTTTGCATTTTTCAGTACTGCTGGCCTCATAAAATGAGTTGGAAGTTGTCTCCCAAACCTCTTTATTGTAGAAGAAATTATGTACATTTTTAATCATATCTTCCTGAAATGTTTGGTAGAACTCACTAGTGAAACTTTCTGGATCTGGAAGAATTTTTTTCTTTTTGGCCACGCTGTGGGGCCTGCAGGATCTTCGCTCCCCATCAAGGATGGAACCAGTGCCCTCTGCAGAGGAAGCCTAGAGTCTTAACCACTGGACCACCAGTGAAGATCCTGTTTGAAAAACCTTAACCACAGACAATTATGTACTTTAATAGATGTAACACTATTATCCATTTCTTCTCAAGTGATTGACAGTTCCTTTAATGTCCTAGGAAATTTTCCTCTGCAAATATTTTAAGACTAGCTCAAATCCTTTTCACCAGTGCCAAATCATTTTTTGCCTGAAGTATCTGCCGCACTGCAATATTACTTTTTCTAGTCTCAGCCCCCCTGGAACTATTTTCACCTTTATCATTTACCCGAAATGTAATATTGTTCACGTCTCACTCTTTCTTAGCAGTCTTTTAAAGACCCATTCAAATTGCTGAGTATATAAATTCTTCCCAGCACATTAAAAATGGGTCTCTACCAAAAGCCTCCAGCATCATCTCCTCTCACCTTTTCTTAAGGTGAAAATCATGGCCTACAAAAGCCAGACTGCTTGTGTTTCTGTGACTCAACTTTATTGCTCACACTATAGCTTTTACTGTAACTTTTCACCATACTCACTAAGACAGTCTTTAAGCATTTTCTCTATCCCCACTCACACATATTCTCTCATTCAGAAACCTTCTTTGATTCTCTAGGGAGAGACAATTTTCCCTCATTCACTCATGCTGTTTCATCATAGGTAATTCAGATATTTACCATATTAGTTTAGATGGTGGTGGTGGTGATGGTTTAGTCTCTAAGTCATGTCTGACTCTTGTGACCCTGTGGATTGTTAGCCTGCCCGGCTCCTCTGTCCATGGGATTTCTCAGGCGAAAATACTGAAGTGGGTTGCCATTTCCTTCTCCAGGGGATCTACCTAACCCAGGGATTGAATCCGTGTCTTCTGCATTGCAGGCAGATTCTTTACCTCTGAGCCACCAGGGAAGGTTAAATACATATACAAACATAGGAAAATGAAATTACCTAAGTTTGCCTCCTTAACAAGGCCAAGCTTCTGGAAAACAATTAAAGTAATATTATATTTCTATTTCAGTCCCTTACTCCTAGCCCAGTATCTGACCCTAAAGTAATACCCAGTAATGTTTGTCGAACTATTCTGGGTTACAGAGCACTGGGGTGGGTTGATTCTGGTGTTAAGATGTGACTATAATTTGTATATCATTATCCAGCATCCTTATCATTGAACGAGGCCCTGGTAGTGGTGGAAAGGAAGTAGAGAGGATCCTCTTCTAATCACTCACAATACCCTTTAGGCTCACAGATCACCTTAAACACATGATCAATGTAGACAATAATTTCCCAAGCACAGTTATCTATGCACATGCACACACACACACACTTTTTCAGGAAATTTCATGAAGTTCATAGAATTCTTGACCTCCACCTGATTTCCAATGTATATACAGGCTTTCCATCCTGAGTTGTTCAAAAGGATATCAACAGCATCCAATAGGATCAGATGAGCCAGGAGGGAACGGAAGAAACAGAACAGAAGAGACCTGAAAGAAGGCAGCTTAGAGCAGATCCAGAAAGTCCACGTTTAGCATTTGGTGGAGATCGTCAGAGTATGTTAAAAAAAACCATGAGGCTGCTGGCTTGACTGTCTCCATTGGTTTTCATCGGAGATGTGAGTGCTCCAGAGGATCATCATGAGTTTAAAGACCCTCCACAGTGGTCCACCAGTGACCAGAGTTAATATTGCTGACAGGAGTGAAGAATTAATAGGGGCAAAAGCCCTACTCCTTTGAGAAGAAAAACAGTGTTTTGAAGAGGGGTGTTTAAGAGCTGTTCCATGACAAGCCTGTGGTGAAAGGAGACAACCTGAATGTGCAAATCTCTGAGGACAGAGGCCATCCTCCATCCCTGCTTCTGGGGCCACTCCTTCCTGCTCTCTTATTCCACTGACTACATCCCTACCAAGCATTCCTCTCTTAGTGAATCTCTCCCTTCAGCATACAAATATACTCAGATAGCCCACTAACAGACATGCTACAAGAAAGAAAAAAAAAACACAATTAAAATAACAGCAAATAAGCTCCAAAACAGAGTATCTTGACTACAACCTTCCTTCACCCACCTTTCAATTCCCCAAATTCTCTAAGTAATACCATTAAGTGTGGACTCCCACATCTTAACCTTCTCTTCCCCTTTCACCCCTAAATCTACTGCAATTTATCTAGCATTCATGTGAATTTCACTGAAACTGCTCACGTGAAGGACACCAATGAATTTTCAGCTGAACTATTTTATCCCCACTTAAATTATTTTTCAGTTGGGGAATCTAAGATGCCAATAAAAATTGAGCTCTCTTTAGGTTTAAATTTCAGAAAACTTAGGTAAAAATGAAGCCATCTACAAGAAAAAATTTTTCCTTTCACAGAATTTAGTCACATCCCTTAAGAAGTCTGAACGTAAGGAGTCTGCATAGTTGATTAATCATCAGTTCATAAATCAACAAGGCACTATTATTTTCTATTTTCAACATTACCACCTTCAGACTATTATCAAGGGTGTGTGTGTGTGTTTAGCAAGAACAAAATCATTTGCCACCCAAGGTAGGGAGAGTTTCTCCCCAAGCATTTTTAGTCGCCCCTCCTAACGCAGGTCACACACCCAGCTATAAATGACTCAAAACCAGGGGAGGAAGGACCCTCATTTTCCTAAACATAAGACCCTGCTTGGCCTTAGGCCCCTTGCCCACCCACAAATGAGTCCATCTCATAGGGAGATAGACCACCCACCGTGATAGGCCTGGACTAATGACCATTTTCCAGACTCCTGTAGACAAGGGATGGACCCACATTTCCGCCACCAAGACGGAAAAAGCGGGAATAATGTTTGTTGGGTGGACAACCAACAAAGTCTGAAGTTTACTTTGTACCGGATTTTGTTTCTAGTACTCACCCCTTAAAGCAGTCGTATGAATAGAGTTGTTTTGGGCCTCTCTCCAATCAGTTTTTTTTGGCCTCAGGGCATGTTCTTAGCTTCCCCCACCAGGGATGGACTCTAAGCCCCCTGCAGAGGAAGCCGCAGTCTTAACCCCTGGACCACCAGGGAAGTCCCTCGCCATTTTCTTCCCCTACCTTTTCACTAACTAGGGTCTGTCTACCAAGTGCACACTCTTGACTTTGAAATCTACTTTTCTGAGAGAGACAATGAGCCTGTTCCAACGGATACTTGCTTAGACCAACAAGACAGGAAATCTAAACTGACCACCCCCGTGGACACAAACACACTCACAGGCACACACACAAATGACACACACACAGACAGAGGAGTTCGTTCCAAAACTTTTACTTGGCCTTTCTCCTTTTCTAGTGTCCGCTGAATGTCTTAAGCACTGAGGAGCCGTCTCCCTGGCGTCACTCGGACACAGGCTGGGCACGAAGTCCGCTGGGAGCCAGGCGCGCGTCCTCCCAGGCTCACTTGTACGTCTTCATATGCCACAGCCCGTCATTGAGGTAATGGATGTTCTCGATGCCGATTCCTTTGTTGACTTTCTCGATCTCGTCCGCGGACATCTTCATGACGCCCACGCACAGGGCGTGCTGCTTTCCCTCCGCCATGATCGCCACTACCGTGTCCACTGCGGCGGGGAAGAGGCGGGCCCCCGGCGAGGTCAGGCCTGGGCACATGATGTTGGCTCCGCTGAGCACGAACTTGATGGCTCCCTTGTCCACCTGCTGGCGGGGCAGGATGAACGGGTACTTGTGCAGCAGCCTCAGCGTTGGGTAGAAGGGCCCTTCCCTTTGCCTGAAGAAGAGCAGCTCCCCGTTCACCGTGAGGATTTCTATGTGCTCGTGGCATCGCACTATTTTGACCGGATCCTTCTTTGGCATGATTTGGTTCAGCCACGGTTCGATGCCGGGAAACTGCTCCATCAACTGGTTCTTAATGCCCTTAATAACGGAAGTTTTCAACTGGATACAGTTCGACACGTTTTCTTTTTCATCAAATTTCTTGAACATGATGCAGGAGGTAAAAAGGGCGACCACAGAAAACCGTGGCTGGGAACCGGGGAGAAAACTGAACTACCAAGAGTCCGGCAGAGACGTTTACCGGTGGGCGGCTGCCGGAGGGGACGCTCGGCACGGCTGTCGTTAACCGGAAGAGGCGCGCGCTTTACGACCTTCCGGCACACGACTTTCTGGCACGTCTACTTCCGCCGCCTGATAGACGGCGGCGCGCTTGGCGGCTTTCTGGGTGCTGTGGGTTCTTCTCCGGAGCGGTGCAGGTGAAAGTGCGAGACTTGAGGAGGGAGCGGAGGAAGAGCGATTATTCTTGCTGCGAGAAGAGAAGAATGGGGGCGGGGGCGGAGGGGAGCAGGGGCTGTGTTCTATTTCTGAAACTATTTCGGTCCAGTTACCCCGGCCAGTCTCTCACGCTCGCCGATGTCGCCTAGCGCAGGCCCGAATACTCGTATACAGTTGCTCTTCGTCACCTTCCCCGTTCTCTCCACCTGCATTCGGAGAAAAGGGGCTCTGCGCCCAGGAGGAATGCGAATGTTATAGTTAGGATTTCGGTCCTTTTTCAGTTCACTTAAGTCGCTCAGTTGTGTCCGACTCTTTGCGACCCCATGGACTGCAGCACGCCAGGCCTCCTGTTCATCACCAACTCCCGGAGTTTACTCAAACTCAAGTCCATTGAGTCGGTGATGCCATCCAACCATCTCATCCTCTGTCGTCCCCTTCTCCTGCCTTCAGTCTTTCCCAGCATCAGGGTCTTTTCAAATGAGTCAGCTTTTCGCATTAGCTGGCCAAAGTATTGGGAGTTTCAGCTTTAACATCAGTCCTTCCAATGAACACTCAGGACTGATTTCCTTTAGGGTGGACTGGGTGGATCTCCTTGCAGTCCAAGGGATTCAAAAGAGTCTTTTCCAACTTCACAGTTCAAAAGCATCAGTTCTTCGGCGCTCAGCTTTCTTTGTAGTCCAGCTCTCACATCCGTACATGACTACTGGAAAAACCATAGCTTATTTTAAACAAATCTAAACTCGTCTTCCGGCGCGGAATACGGTCTCTTTGGTGACTGTAATGGTGCTTCTGAAAAGAATAAGCCTTCTCCTTTATTTGGGTCCAGTGAGTCTCTGTTCTTACTGATTTTCTGTCTACTTTTGTCGATTTCTGAGCAGAATGTTGAAATCTGCATTTGTGGATCGCTTTCCCTTTTCAGTTCTAGCAGCTTGGGATTCATAGATCCTGAGGCTCTAATATTAGGTCCGTACCCCATTTCAGATTAAAATGGAAGTAACCCTGTTAATTAGGATATTATCCGTTTAGGTTCTGCTTATCCTAGGAAGTATAAGGCCGGTGAGGGCGGAAATTATATATTTTATCTCTGTGTTTTCACCCGGCGCAAGATCTGATTCATGCTACAGGCTACATGTGCAATAAGTGGCGGATGAATAAATGAAAGAATGCCTCCTCTCCCCCAAGATCTGGTCCCTTTGTTTTCCAGACGGAGCTTTGTGAAGAGACTAAGAGCAGATCCTGGCTCTGTGGGCACTTCTCTCTGGTAAACACATGCTTGATTTGGGAAGCCTGCACTGCGGCAGAATTGTAACAGGTACTAAGTATATAGTGGAAAGATAACATTTCCTCATTTTTGAGAGCTTATATCACATGAGGTTTTATGTCTGTGTGTGTGTGTGTGTGTGTGTGTAATTATTTTAAGAAACTGTCTCACACAGTTATGGAGGCTGAGGAGTTCTTAGAGGATCTAACTCTTCTAAGAGGACAGTTGTCTTTCTTTCCTTCTTGATTGTCCAGTGTTACCAAGTGTGAAGTCCTGTCTGAGCAGCAGAAACCAGATAGTGAAATTGAGGGGAGGGAAAGTCATTACTGGCCGGAATGACCAGGGTGACTGTAGATGCCAAATAGCTTAATCAGAAATGATTGGACCTGGACCCAGCGATCAGAGGAATTCCCAAAGGATTTTATAGTGAAACTGTTTTAGGCAAAGGACTCTAAAAAATGTCTAGTCTGGAGTTTCATAGCAATGAAAAGTCATTTGAAGTTAATTTATCATTCTTATCTGAAATTGTACTCTTAATTCCATACCATTTAACTCTTCCACAGGGTGCACTTTTTCTTAGCCCACAAGCATCTATTTGCTGTCTGCCACGAAAAGGTACACGAAGTGCTAGATTTTGCTTCTAAATTCAGTTAAAATGAAAAACTTATTTTTGACTTTCAAAAAACTCACCTCTGAAATCACAGGGCCTTGTTCTTTATAGAATAATCTCAGTCTTTGAGGCTGGCATATATTAGCATATTATAAAATATGATACACAAATATTGCTTTAAACATAATAATATGTTAAAACATGACTTTTATGGTTCAGTTCAGTTCAGTCGCTCAGTCATATCCGACTCTTTGCGACCCCGTGGACCGCAGCACGCCAGGCCTCCCTGTCCCTCACCAACTCCTGGAATTTACCCCAACTCATGTCCATTGAGTCTGTGATGCCATCCAAACATCTCATCCTCTGTCGTCCCCTTCTCCTCCTGCCTTCAATCTTTCCCAGCATCAGGGTCTTTTCAAATGAATCAGCTGTTTGCATGAGGTGGCCAAAGTATTGGAGTTTCAGGTTCAACATCAGTCCTTCCAATGAACATTTAGGACTGACCTCCTTTAGGATGGACTGGTTGGATCTCCTTGCAGTCCAGGGAACTCTCAAGAGTCTTACAACAACACAGTTCAAAAGCATCAATTCTTTGGTACTCAGCTTTCTTTATAGTCCACATTTCACATTCATACATAACTACTGGAAAAACCATAGCTTTGACTAGACAGACCTTTGTTGTCAAAATAATGCCTCTGCTTTTTAATATGCTGTCTAGATTAGTCATAACTTTCCTTCCAAGGAGTAAGCATCTTTTAATTTCATGGCTACAGTCACCATCTGCAGTGATATTGGAGCCCAAAAAATAAAGTCAGCCACTGTTTCCACTGTTTCCCCATCTATTTTCCATGAAGTGATGGGACCAGATGCCATGATCTTAGTTTTCTGAATGTTGAGCTTTAAGCCAACTTTTTCACTCTCCTCTTTCACTTTCATCAAGAGGCTCTTTAGTTCTTCTTCACTTTCTGCCATAAGAGTGGTGTCATCTGCATATCTGAGGTTATTGATATTTCTCCCGGCAATCTTGATTCCAGTATGTGCTTCATCTAGCCCAGTGTTTCTCATGATGTATTCTGCATATAAGTTAAATAAGAAGGAGGACAATATACAGCCTTGAGGTACTCCTTTTCCTATTTGGAGCCATTATTTTGTTCCATGTCCAGTTCTAACTGTTACTTCCTGACCTGCATACAGATTTCTCAAGAGAGAGGTCAGGTGGTCTGGTTGTAGGGTAAGGGAGTAAGAGAAGGTGAGGTTCAGAAAAAGAACGAGACCGGCACTTTACAGGAACAGGTCACCTTTAATGAGGCGAGAAGGGGCAGCAGTCAGATTAGTGAGCTGCTGTACTAACCCAAGAAAAGAGTGAGTGTATATATATAGGCATATATGTGGAAATCTACTGTCTTAAGGGGGCCTGTTCTTTTCCAAGGTTGTTTGGAGTAGTTATCTCTTAAATGGCTGGGGCAAGGAATTCTGGAGATTGGCCAGAGGCTGGGACCTGGCTGGGAGCTGGGGGGTCAACAATCTTAATGTCCATTTTTTTTCTTTGGGTGAGAGAGTTCTTTGTTTTGCGTAGAATGGTGGGAAGGACCTAGAGGGGAGTTTTAACTTCAGGCCATTTTGAGCCTTGTAACTTTCCTTCATTCCAGACCCTAAGGAATATATATAAAAAGAGAGAGATGGGCGTTGCTAATGTTCTGGGCTTCTTTGTGCTGATAAATGAGGGTCAGGGGTTTGTGGTCTGGGAGGAAGGAAGTCTAAAGCCTGTAGTGTTGTTTTTCTATTCGAGCTGTCAGGATCTCAAGCAAAAGAACAGTCTTGACTTGGTCTCGGGAAATGTCTTGGGTTCGGTCTTGGAGGGATCCCTGGAAAAGATTAAACAAACAAGGCCCAAAGGTGAGTAGGAGGATGATAAAAATGAATGGTCTGAGAAGGCATAAAACCCAAGGCCTCCAGTTCCAGTCTGTTATCCATGACTTCTAGGAGTTGCTTAATCTCTGGCAGATTCATGAGTCTCGATCTGTAAGGTTTTTTGGAACTCCTTGGACAATACCCAACTGGTTAGCATAGAAACATCAGGGTTCGTCTAGAAGAAGGCACAGACCTCCCTTCTGTGCAGTGAGTAGATCTAATCTCCTTCTGTTTTGTAATACTACGGCCACCAAGAAATCCAGTTGAGTTTGGATAGTTATTAGGCCTTGAGCTGTTTCCTGGAGGCTGTCTGATAGTTCTTTAGAACCTATCTGGTAGTTTTGGATGGAAGTGGTTAAGCCAGCGGTTCCTTTTCCAATTCCAACCGCTATTCCTAGCCCTGCTAAGAGGGGAATGAAATGAATGGCTCGTTTTATTCACTTGCGGATGAGAGGAATAGGCAAGGGTTGATCATTGGGGGCTACTAAAATGTTTGTACTGGAGTATACCAGGGTGCAGGTCCTGGTCCAATTAGTAGGTAGACAGAGGTATGTAGACGTCCCACAGAGGAAAAATAGGCCAAATGTTTTAATACAACAGTTGAAGTCGATGGCGAAGAGGAGTCAAGAGAGGGAGGAGGTTGATCGTTTGTTCAAGGACACTCACAGACCCCGCTAAGGTGGCCCCAACAATGGGAGAGGTGGAGGAATATGCTGAGGGAAACTGCCCTGTAATGGTTAAAAAGTGTACTGTAGGACCAGAAACATTATATATAGCCTTTCTAGTGGCAAAGAGTAAGGTGGCCGTATGCTTGCACATGTTAGGGATTGTGCCCACAGGTTGGTCATATGAACTGTTTTGGGAATTTCTGGATATACAAAAAGGAGCTGGTTGTAACAGTTACTCTCTGGGCAATAGGACCTCCTATTGGAGGTTTTTCATTGAAGGAGGGAAGTTTGGTGAGTAAAGATTCTAAGAGTATCTCTGAATTTCGGATTTGGTCACTAGAGTGAAGCTATTTAAGATATGAAACAAATAAAGGCTCCCCACGGTATGAGTGGTATAGGGACTACCTGTGGTCTAGTTGAGGATGGATGTGGGGAGGGCTGAATCTCCCAGAGGAGTTACAGATAGACATATCCAGCAGTCTTTAGCCAATTGTGGGTTAGAAGCGTTGAGAAGGGTATGGTTTAAATTAAGGGTCCGGAATAGATAGTTGAAGTTAGGATTTTGAAGGAGTTCATGGATCAGAGGAAGAAGGGAAGATAAGAAGAAGATGTTAAACAACATTTGGGGAAGTATAACATAGATTACTATGGAAAAGAATTGTATTTCGAAGGGTTAAAAGTTATATAAGGTTCCCTGTAGCCACAGGATGGAGATGTAATCTTCAGCGTGTTTGAATGTGGATCCTTGAGGACTCGAGACCCAGATATCTGCCAGACGTTGTGCAAGGAATAATTGCAGCTGTGAAACCAACAGGCTCATCCATCGCCAGTTGGGGCCGGTGGAAGCCGTGAGAACTTGAGAGTTGTAGGGCCTGTGTGACAGACTTAATAAGTATTAGTCTGACAAGCACTTTATTCATTGGGCTGCATAACCTTTTTTAGCCGAGTAATGTGTACCCAAGGGGTGATTTCTTTTAATTTTGTAGTGGTAGGGGTCAGCAGAATTACCGTGTAGGGTGCTTGCTATTTTGGGGTTAGAGCTGAGTAGGACTGAACTGTCATATAGACTTTGTCTCCTATTTGAAGGGACGGGTATGGAAGATTGGGGTGTGGTGGAGGGAGTAAGTTATCCATATGTTGCCAAAGGGCATCTTGTATCTGGGCAAGTAAAGGAAAAGGAAGATGAGATGGCAGTTTGGGACTGTCCTGGGAGTGGGGAAGACCCAAAGGTATTATGGGCCTCCCATACTGGCCTCGAATGGACTGATATTTAGGGGGTTTTTTTGGTAAGGCCCGGACCTTAAGAGGGCTTAAGGAAGGAGTTTAGTCCAGTCTTGATGAAGATCGATCGTTAATATGGTCAGAGTTTTTTTTAGGACTCGGTTAGCTCTCTCAACCTTACCGGAAGACCAGAGATGATAAGGAATGTGAACCCTCCAAGGAACTTGAAGGGCTCGTGTAGTATCTTGGGTGATTTGGGATGTGAACTCAGGCCCGTTTTCAGACTGGAGGGAGGAAGGCATTGCAAACCTTGGGAAGATTTCAGTAAGAATAAGCTGAGCCACAGTAGGGGCTCGTTTGTTAGTAGATGGGAAAGCTTCTATCCATCCAGAAAATGTATATACGAAGACTAGGAGAAATTTAACCCTTTTTACAGGTGGCATGTAGGTGAAATCTACCTGCCAGTCTTGTGTGGGAAGATGTCCGCGATTTGGTGGGTGGGGAAAGGAGGGGGGTGAATGTTAGAACTAGGATTTGTCTGCTGACAGACGGTACAAATTTGGGTCAGGTTATTTAAATAAGTCATATCGTCCTTAGTCAGTTCAATAAAGTTCTGAAGGAAAGCCTTAACTACTTTTGTAGAGGGGTGGAAATGGGAATGTAAATATGAAAGTAATGTGTGGATGTTAGGCTCGTCAGTTTGGGCTATAGTAAAGACAGGACTAACAGAGGCAGCTTGCCACTTTGCTTCGTGATCTGCTATATTGTTATAAAAGGAGATAGGGCCATGTCGCTGATGTCCCCAGCAATGTATTATATTATAGCAGCTTGTTTTAGGAGCTGAGCTGCATCAAGGAGATCAGAAATAAAAGAGGCACTGAGAATAGGTGTGCCCTTCTGAGTCAGGAATCCCCTCTCCCTCCAGATTATAATGTTAGGATGTAATATGTTATAGACATATGTGGAGTCAGTGTAGATGTTTATCTTTTGGTCTTTGGCTAGAGTCAAAGCTTGTGTAAGAGCTATCAGTTCAGCCTGTTGTGAGGATGTGTGAGCTGGGAGTGTGGCTGACTTGATGAGGTGAGGAGGGATAACTTTGTCGGGCTGTCCCTGGACTATAGCATATCCAGCCCCAAATGGGGCTTCTTTCTGGGCACTGTCATCTATGAAGCAGGATGAGACTTGAGGATCAGTAAGGGGCTGATCAGTTATATGTTCAAAGGGATTAAGTGTCATATCTAAGGTCTGAACACAGTCATAAGATAGGCGTTCTGCTTCTGGATCTGGTGTAGGGAGTAAGCTAGCAGGATTAAGAGGTTTATAAGGCATGAAAGAAAGGAATGGGTCGAGGAGGTGTGCGTGGAGGATCTGTAGTCGAGCAGGGGGCAGAGAAAGGAAAGCCTGATGAGACAGTAAATGTTTGAAGGAATGAGGTGAGCATACATTTAGAGGAGCATTTCAGGTTAGTTTTTAGGCTTCAGGTATTAAGAGGGTGGTTGCAGCTAAGGCCTGAAGACAAGGTGGCCATCCGAGCGTGACTAGATCCAATTGTTTAGATAAGTAAGCTAGAGGCTCCCATATGTCCCCCCTTTTTTGGTGCAGAATCCTTAAGGCATGTCCTTATCGAGAATGTATAAAAAGGAAAAAAGGCTTTGTGTAATCAGGTAAGTAAAGAGAAGGGCCTGTAGTAAATGTTTGATAAGAGTCTGTATTGGGGTGTGGAGAGAGGTGGGGGCCAATAAGGGATCATCTAAGTTTCCTCGAATAGCTTGGTAGAGAAGTTTTGCTTGGAGCGCAAAATTTGGGACCCATATTTGGAAGAAGTTTAATAGATCTAATACAGAAAGAAGTTCTCTCTTGGTTTGGGGCCTGGGGCTCTGTGTCAAGGCTCCAAGGCTCTGAGCTGGGATTGTTTTGGTTGTGGGAGTGAGAAGCAGTCCCATGTAATGGACAGTGGTGAAAGCAGTTTGTGCTTTGGAGAGTGAGACTCGGTAGCCCCAGTTGCCTAGGGCATTTAATACTGTGGCAGTGTGGACTAGGCAGTTGTGGTGAGAGGAACTACATAACAATAAATTGTCTACATATTGGAGTAAGGTAGTAGAGCCTAAGTCTAAAGTTTGTAGGTCTCTTTGGAGGGCTTGACCGAAAAAATGAGGGCTATCTCTAAACCCTTGTGGTAAAACAGTCCAAGTTAATTGTTGAGATTGACATGTGTCTGGATCCATCCAGGTGAAGGCAAATAGGGGCTCTGAGGAGTGGTATAGGGGTATAGTAAAGAAAGCATCTTTGAAGTCCAATACCGTGAAGTAGAATGTGTCGGGGGAATATGTGAGAGAAGGATGTAGGGATTAGTGACCACGGGGTATATGGGTATTATGGCCTCATTGATCTTGCAAAGATCTTGAACTAGATGCCAAGAGTGGATTCTCTTTTTGATTGCCAGTATAGGAGTATTATGAGAACGATAGGCCGCAAAAGGCTGGCTTTGAGCAGTTGGGAGATTATTGGTTTAAGTCCTTTTCAGGATTCTGTGGTCAGGGTATGTTGAGTTTGGGTTATCACCTGAGAGGGATTTTCAAGAAAAACCTGTACAGGGGAATGGTGTCTGGCTACCAACGGGGCTTCAGTGTCCCAGACATGAGGATCTATCAGGGAAGGTCAGCGGGCAGGTTTGGGGAGTGAGGGTTGGCCAAGGGTTCGGGTGCCATTTGGATGCAAAGAATTGATACGGGATCTAAGAATGGGAGGTTTATAGAAGTTTGTAGCTTAGCCAGAAGATCACATCCCATCAATGCCATTGGGAGAGGAGGGGTTATTTTGGGATAAAAAGGGACGCCTGAGACCCCCTTTGATGGCCATTCCTGAAGGTTGGAGAGGGCCCTTGCTGCTGCTGCTGCTGCTAAGTCGCTTCAGTCGTGTCCGACTCGGTGCGACCCCATAGACGGCAGCCCAACAGGCTCCCCCGTCCCTGGGATTCTCCAGGCAAGAAAACTGGAGTGGGTTGCCATTTGGAGAGGGCCCTTAAAGGAGGCTAAAAGTGAAAAGGCTGCTCCAGTGTCTATTAGGAATGCGACTTTGTGTCCAGCCACCGTGCCAATTACCCGAAGCTCCAAGTCCATCTGTATGGGGCGGACTTGGGGTCTGGAGCTTGGGCTCTGTCACTGGAATAAATCAGGCACAACTGGATCATCTCTCACCTCATCCAAGGAACCATAGTCTGGGGTGCCAGGGCCCCCCGGGTCTGGTTCCCAGCCCATTGTTGTTGGGCCTGGTGTGGACCCCAAGATATGGTGGGTAGTGTCTGAGGACCATCCATTTTCCAGTGGCCCCATTGTTTGCAGGTAGGGCGGGTTTGGTGGGTGGCTGGGGGTTTGGGCAGGACTTAGCTCAGTGTCTCGTTTGGTTACATCTAAAGTAGGGGCCTGGAGGGTTAGGTCCTATACAGGTGGGCCAAGGCTGATGGGCCAAAGGGGTTGAGTCTTTTTCTTGGATAGCTGCAGCGAATAAAGCATATTTGACCTTTCTTTCCTTTTCTTTTTCTTTTTTCGCTTCTTCTTCCCTATTGTTGAAAACTTTAAAGGCTATTTCTAGGAGATCTCTCTGAGGGGTTTTGGGGCCCTTCTCTAATTGGCGTAGTTTTCGGTGAATATCGGGAGCTGACTGGCCTATGAACTGGATGTGTAGGTACAGAAGTCTGGCAGGGGTGGAAATATCTAGATTAGTGTATCTTGGGACTGCCTGAGTAAGCCGTGAAAGAAAAAGGACAGGATTTTCATCTTTTTCTTGAGTCACTTCCCTAATCTTATCGTAGTTAACATGAATGTGAGAGCTTTTTAGCATTCCTTCTAGTAAACAGAAGGATGGTGTAGGTACCGGATGCTGGCATCACCTTGATATGTCCACTGTGGCTCAGTTAAAGGGACTGCATCATCAGCCACTGGATTAGTCCTATCTTGGTTATGGAGCTGATCAGCATGAGTCCAGGCTGCCTGCCATATCCATTCGTTTTCATCAGGGGTTAATATGGCATTTAGGATGTAATAAAGATCATTCCAGGTTAAATGATATGCTTGTGTAAGGCAGAGGCATTCTTTTCTATACCTAGTAGGATTTTCTGAAAAAGATCCCAATTTTTCTTCAATTTGGCTCATATCAGAAATTGAGAAAGGCACATGAACCTGTGTAGGGCCCTCCGGTCCTGCTACCTTTCTCAGAGGAAACGTGGTTCCTTCGGGTCCTGGCCGATGGAGGAGGGGTGGAAATCTCTTTTTGGATTTCGGAGTCATCGCTTCCTGTTTTGAAGGAGGATGGGCTAGAGGATGGGGTCTAGTCTCTGGAAGCTTTTTCTCCAGGGCGTTAGGGAAGAGGCTCATCTTCCAGGTCAAAATCAGGGGCTGAGGGCTTAGGGGGCCTTTTAGGGGCTTTAGATTTGGATTATTTCGTAATGGAAGGGGAGAGAGAGCAGAGGAGGATTTGATAGGTAGAACAGTCCTTGCAGAGAGAAGGACTGCTTCTAAGGTCCCAGACGACTTGAATATAGGGGACCTCCGACCATTTGCCATTCCGTTTGAGGAAGTTTGTGAGATCTGATAAAATATTGAAATTGAAAGTCCCAAACTCAGGCCAGCGGTTTTGGTCATCCAGTTTGTATTGAGGCCAAATTTGAGTGCAAAGTGACTCGAATTTATGAACCTTGAGATCGGTCAAGAGTAGAGGTTTGAGGTTTCGTTTTATGCAGGCCAAGGGAGAGTCCCATGGGATGGATTGCCTTGATTCCATAGCAAATGGCTAGCGACTGTCCGGTCGAGAGAAAAGGTTGTCACCTAATCTTTTGACTGGGCAAAAACAGAGAGAGACTCTGAAGGAGGGAGGGAGCATCCCCCAAGTACCTCCCCAGAGGGTCTTTTGGCTGGAGAGTTCCCCAGGAACCCAATAAGGATGATAGTCTATGGCACCCTAGAGTACCATCCGAGCTTACTTGGGCTACCGGGTCAGGTGAGAATTTGTAGTGGATGGAGGGAGGTCTAATGGCAAAAGGCCTCTGTCCTGGGGTTGGTCAGTCTCGTGGAAAAGAAAGTGTAGAGAAAAGAGGAAGAGAGAGACCAATATTCCTCAGGTTACGTGGAAAACCAGTAAAGTCCTTACACAGGACTTATACCACTCACGAAGGCACAGGACATCCTCTCGAGGTCTTGAAAGTCCAGGCGAGAAAGTGAGCTCAGCAGGCTTCCATGCTCGAAGAGCTGGCCGTGGAGAACGAGAAGGAACCTCAACCCCCTGGGTTTCGGCACCAAAAAATGTAGGGTAAGGGAGTTAGAGAAGGTGAGGTTCGGAAAAAGAACAAAACTTCACTTTACAGGAACAGATCACCTTTAATGAGGCAAGAAGGGGTAGCAGTCAGATTAGTGAGCTGCTGCATTAACCCAAGAAAAATATATATAGGCATATATATGGAAATCTACTGTCTTAAGGGGGCCTGTCTCCAAGGTTGTTTGGAGTAGTTCTCTTAAATGGCTGGGGCAAGGAATTCTGGAGGTTGGCCAGAGGCTGGGACCAGCTTGGAGTTGGGGGTAAATCAACCTTAATGTCCATTTTTTTTTCTACGGGTTAGAATTCTTTGTTTTGCATAGAAGGGTGGGGAAGACCTGGAGGGGAGTTTTAACTCCAGGCTATTTTGAGCCAGGTATCTTTCCTTCACTGGTATTCCCATCTCTTTCAGAATTTTCCACAGTTTAGCGTGATCCACACAGTCAAAGGCTTTGGCATTGTCAATAAAGCAGAAATAAATGTTTTTCTGGAACTGTCTTGCTTTTTTGATGATCCAACAGATATTGGCAATTTGATCTCTGGTTCCTCTGCGTTTTCTAAAACCAGCTTGAACATCTGGAAGTTCGTGGTTCACGTATTGTTGGAAGCCTGGCTTGGAGAATTTTGAGCATTACTTTACTATCGTGTGAGATGAGTGCAATTGTGTGGTAGTTTGAACATTCTTTGGCATTGCCTTTGGGATTGGAATTTTCCAGTTCTGTGGCCACTGCTGAGTTTTCAAAAGTTGCTGGCATATTGAGTGCAGCACTTCCGCAGCATCATCTTTTAGCATTTGAAATAGCTCAACTGGAATTCCATCACCTCCACTAGCTTTGTCCCTGGTGATGCTTCCTAAGGCCCACTTGACTTTGCATTCCAGGATGTCTGGCTCTAGGTGAGTGATCATACCATTCGTGATTATCTGGGTCATGAAGATCTTTTTTGTATAGTTCTTCTGTGTATTCTTGCCACCTCTTCTTAATATCTTCATGTGCTTCTGAAGCCTAGCTTGAAGGATTTTGAGTAGTACATTGCTAGCAGGTGAAATGAGCACAATTGTATGCTAGTTTGTACATTCTTTGACATTGCCTTCCCTTGGGATTGGAATGAAAACTGACCTTTTCCAATCTTGTGGCCATTGCTGAGTTTTCTAAATTTGCTGACATACTGAGTGCAGCGCTTTAATAGCATCATCTTTTAGGATTTTAAATAGTTCAGCTGGAGGGTAACACTTATGGTTAAATATTGATAATTTAAAAATTAACTCAAAATTAATTATGAATTGTTAGAAGAATGAAAATCATGGCACAAAACTCAATCTTTCAGGCCCAGTGTGTGTCACTTCCCAAGTCTTATTAGCCCCCGCTCAGTATCACTTTATTTTCTCATAAAATTGGAATAATAATAGTGTGCACTTCACAAGGTGTATGGGGTAGTAATGAGGAATAAAAGATAACAGCATGTAATGGACTTACCTAATAATAGGAAACTGTAGTACATTTTAAAGTATTTATTTTCAAAACAACCTTTATGCAATAGTGATAAGACTATACTAGATATGTACCAGTTTTACAGAAAATTAAGTCAAATGGTCAAGAGATGTCCAAATTCAATTTTCTGTCAGTAAGCTCAAGGGAGTATATAATAGAGACATGGGGATTATGTTGTGAAAATGAGGAAACCAAGTTAGAAAACTTCTCAGCTTCCTCAAATGTCTTAAAATTTGGAACTTGATTCCTGCACTTCAGTTTAGTCGCTCGGTCGTGTCTGACTCTTTGAGGCCCCATGGACTGCAGCATGCCAGGCTTCCATGTTCATCACCAACTCCCAGAGCATGCTCAGACTCATGGGTTGTGTTCATTTCAGAGTTCACCGCATACAGCTTTGTCTGCATTTTGAGAAATGACCACTAGAGGGCAGAAGACTCAAACGAAGTTTACATAGAGCTCAAGAATGAAGTCTGTTTTAGGAGTATTTTCAACTAAATAGGTAACAATTTTTTATCATGCAGTTGTTTTACCTCAATTGTATTTCCTAAATAAACCCATCTCTGCAGAGTCAGAAAATATTTCCCAAGCTCAGGTGAAGCACATTATAAATAGAATCTACTTGATTTACAATTTGTGGGTTTTCTATGCATCTACAGATAATAAGCAGTAATTCCTTCTGAAATGCTGTCTATTAAAAAATTAACCCTCCGGTTTTGACCTGTTGAAATAAATATGAAAAATCCTTTCTCTCACATTGCTTCAAAGTATAAATTATTTTTGAAAATTTAAAACGTATTATTGTAAGAATAATCTCACAACATCCAGTTTTTAATAACGTTATCATCTATCTCATTGCTCCATTGCACAGGTAACACTGCCAAGTTTCTCATATACTGCAAAAATGGTCTCTGTACACCACGCATATAGATGGATAAGGAGGAGACTAGAAGTCACGTGCACACCACGTGGGGATGCCCAGAGGAAAGGGCCGCACGTGGGAGGGGCGCACAGGGGCTTAGGGGTTCTCATTCCCAAAGCACACCAAAAGGGAGGTTTTGGCCTTGACCTCGGGGTATTGAACTCTCCCTTCTCTGGACTCCGCCCACCTCTCTGGCTCTAATTTTGGTCTCACTTCCCAGATTGTCTCAGGAGGGGATGGTCACTCAACTGCATGAGCCCCACTCGGTGTGGGCACGGCCCAGGCTCCTGGCCCCCAAGTCCGTGGGTAGATGCATCAGGATGAGCTCCAGGACAAAGGGCCTCCCTCCCACATGCGGACTCAGCAAGGGGTGGTGGGGCAGCCTTGTCTCCTAACTTGTCCAGTGCACATGCAAGCATCCAGCAGCGCGCGAAAGAGATCCCGCCTGGGTGAACCCGTGTCCAGTGTACTAACGGCTCTCATCCCGGCAGTTACCGCACGGCACCATGCTGCGACCCCACAATCCCAGGGACCCACGGACTACCCCACACCAATCAGCCTGGCTGAAGACCTGGGGACATGAAGTCACAGAATAACCTCCCACATATCCTGCTGTCCTGGTCCCACTCTACCCCTCCCCCCACCACCAGCAGCCAGCTCCCTGCACCGCTAGGTTAGGAGGCCTGGAGGTGGTGTAGACACGGGCCTGGGCAGGGGAAGGTCAGGCTGCTCCTTCCCCCTCCATCTCTCCTCCAGCCTCTCCCATCTTCTCTGGCGGGACCGGGGACGCACACCAGGTCCAGCCTGGCCCTGGCCCTCCCCTGGCTGGTTTAAGGGGCTGGAGGGAGCCCTGAGAGCAGGCAGCCCCACAGTGAGGCCCGAGTGTTAGGATTAACTACTGTTAATCAGGGAGCTCTCCCTGATAGATCACCTGAATTTATTGATGAGCCACGGCATGGATGCTCAGGGTCACTCAACTCTAAGTGACCAAGTCCAGCCAAACTAAGACGTCACGACGAAGCTTGCTTGTGACTGACCTCAGAGGCCACGCCCAAGAGGTGGCCCCCGAGCCCAGCCTTGGAGAGGAGTCCGTCTTGGGTGCGGGAGCAAGAGGAGGGGCACCGCAGGCCGGGACTCCCGCAATAGCTCCGCCCACTCCCACCTGCGGACTGGAGGCTCTGCAGGGAGGGTCTCATCTCCGGTCCCGGGAGATGCAGCCCCGTGCCCACCGTTTCCCGGACTCCCCGGGTCCCCAGGCTGCGCTCTGCTCCCGCGGACTCCGGGAGTTAGAAAACATTCCCAGGACTCGGAGTACCGGGTCACCAAAGGGGAGCTAAGGCCACCAACTCTTGTATGGTACCGTAGACCCTCAGGGTCCCGCCCAAGCACAGCAACTTGTAGAGGAGGAAAAAGAACTTCCTTCTGGCACCCTGAAACCGCTCCTCCCACCCCCACGCCAAGGGAAGCGTCTTGGGGGCCTAACCTCCTCCCAGGCGCTCAGAGAGGGGGACACTAAGCCTCTCCCCGCTGCCCTGGGGGTGGCCCAGCCCAGCCGCCCCTGTGAACCTCGCGATCCCTGCCGAGATCCGGCTGCTGAGAGCTGCCGGGATGGGGGGAGGCATTGCTAGGAGACCAGGTCCCTCTTGGGCTGTCTCGCCCTGCGCAGGCGCGCGTCCGTTCCCGAAGCCCCACCCTAGGCCCCGACAGTTGGGCGTGTCCACGGCCGAGCGAGCTTTGGCTTCTCCGCTGCTTCTGCGCCGCCAGCCAACCCGGGTGGCCTCTGCTGCTGCGGGCAGCCAGTCCGGCCTCCACTCGGGTAGCGGCCCTGGGGAGCCGCGCGGGCAGGCAGGGACGCGCTCCGAGCCATGGAGGCGATACCTGTCCTGGGCCTGGGCACCTGGAAGGTGAGGCGGCCTCTTGATCGAGGAGGGGTGGCTCCTTCCTTCGACACGCCCCTGCGTGGAGAGCCACCTCCCTGGGGGCACCTGCCATAGCCTCCGCAGGTCCAGCTGGTCGCTGGCACCTGCCCGGGGCCCGCCTCTGGCTTTTGGAAATGGAGTGTTTAATCATTAGGTTTTCTAGAAATGGGGGTTGTCCTTCCCAATCACTATTTATTAATTTTTTGTTTATTTATTTATTTTTGGCTACACTGGGTCTTCCTTGCTGCTCGAGCTTTCTCTAGTTGCTCTAGCTGGGCTTCTCATTGCGGTGGCTTCTCTTGTTGGGGAGCCAGAGCTCTAGGGTGCGTGGTCTTCAGCAGTTGCAGCTCCCCGGGCTCTAGCGCACAGGCTCCCTAGTTGTGGCACACAGGCTTAGTTGCCCCGAGGCATATGGGATCTTTCCCTATCTGGGGTCAAGCCTGTGTCTCCTGCATTGGCAGGCGGATTTTTTTTTTGCCACTGAGCCACCAGAGAAGCCCCGCATCCCCCGCCCCATTATAATTGTTCAGAGGGAAAAAAAACGTCTGAGAAAGCCCAGAAGAAAAGATTGTCAGGCTTGGATAAGAGGAGGAAACTGTCACCTGACAGTTCAGAGCAGCAGCCAACAGGAAGATGGGCAAGTGTCTGTGCCAAAGAGACAGGAACATGCTGTCATTGCCAACTTGGTTTTAAAAAGAAACTTTCAAACTTTTTCTTCCCAATGTAAAAACCTGATGGTGGAACTTCAGTTCAGTAGCTCAGTCATGTCCAACTCTTTGTGACCCCATGGACTGCAGCCCTCCAGGCTTCCCTGTCCATCATCAACTCCTGGAGTTTGCTCAAACTCATGTCCATCGAGTTGGTGATGCCATCAAACCATCTCATTCTCTGTCGTCCCCTTCTCTTCCTGCCTTCAATCTTTAGTGGAAGTACTTTGGACCTTCCTCTACTCTGTTTTTTTCTAATCCCTGTCAATGGTTTAGACAGCACTAATTATAAAGCCTTTCAAATTTGCTTTCTTTTTAAAACAGTCTTTAATAAAAAGAGATTTGTTTAAGAATTCACATAGAAAGTTATCAGTTGCTGGTGCTAGTGGTAAAGAATCTGCCTGCCAATGCAGGAGACACGAGACAGGGTTTCGTTTCTATCCTCGGGTCAGGAAGATCACCTGGAATAGGAAATGGCAACCCATTCCAGTATTCTTGCCTGGAGTATCCCATGAACAGAGAAGACTAGCAGGTTACGGTTCATGGGGTCACAAAAGAGTCAGACACCAATGAGCACACACAGGAATTAGAATGATCACCCTTACTCATCAAAATATTATTTAAATTATTTCTTCTATCCACTTACCAACTGGTAGAGGCCAGGGATGTATTCAGTTCAGTTCAGTTCAGTCGCTCACTTGTGTCTGACTCTTTGCGACCCCGTGAATCATAGCATGCCAGGCCTCCCTGTCCATCACCAACTCCCAGAGTCTACCCAAACCCATGTCCATCGAGTCGGTGATGCCATCCAGCCATCTCATTCTCTGTCGTCCACTTCTCCTCCTGCCCCTAATCCTTCCCAGCATTAGGGTCTTTTCCAATGAGTCAGCTCTTCACATGAGGTGGCCAAAGAATTGGAGTTTCAGCTTCAACATCAGTCCTTCCAATGAACACCCAGGACTGATCTCCTTTAGGGTGGACTGGTTGGATCTTCTTACAGTCCAAGGGACTCTCAAGAGTCTTCTCCAACACCACAGTTCAAAAGAATCAATTCTTCGGCGCTCAGCTTTCTTCACCATCCAACTCTCACATCCATACATGACTACTGGAAAAACCATAGCTTGACTAGATGGACCTTTGTTGACAAAGTAATGTCTCTGTTTTTAAATATGCTATCTAGGTTGGTCATAACTTTCCTTCCAAGGAGTAAGCATCTTTTAATTTCATGGCTGCCATCACCATCTGCAGTGATTTTGGAGCCCAAAAAAATAAAGTCTGACGCTGTTTCCCCATCTATTTCCCATGAAGTGATGGGACCAGATGCCATGATCTTAGTTTTCTGAATGTTAAGCTTTAAGCCAACTTTTTCACTCTCCTCTTTCACTTTCATTAAGAGGCTCTTTAGTTCTTCTTCACTTTCTGCCATAAGGGTAGTGTCATATGCATATCTGAGGTTATTGATATTTCTCCCGGCAATCTTGATTCCAGCTTGTGTTTCTTCCAGCCCAGCGTTTCTCATGATGTACTCTGCATATAAGATAAATAAGCAGGGTGACAATATACAGCCTTGACGTACTCCTTTTCCTATTTGGAACCAGTCTGTTGTTCTATGTCCAGTTCTAACTGTTGCTTCCTGACCTGCATACAGGTTTCTCAAGAGACAGGTCAGATGATCTGGTATTCCCATCTCTTTCAGGATTTTCCAGTTTTTTGTGATCCACGCAGTCAAAGGCTTTGGCATAATCAATAAAGCAGAAATAGATGTTTTTCTGGAACTCTCTTGCTTTTTCGATGATCCATCGGATGTTGGCAATTTGATCTCTTGTTCCTCTGCCTTTTCTAAAACCAGCTTGAACATCTGGAAGTTCACGGTTCACTAGTTTAATTTATTGTGGTTGAGTAAAATAAGTTGAAAGTGTTTCCTCTTTTCCTTTTGTCAGAAGAACTTTGTTTTTAATTGGTATGAATTCCAACTGGAAAATTTTGTAAAACTCTGTCTATTGTGTTTAATTGCTTTATTTAAAAAAATAGTTATAGAATAATTGAGCTTTATTTCTTCTGAAGTTTTTCTAGGAATTTTTCCATTTCATTTCACTTTTCCAAACTGTTGGCTTTTAGTCATTGATAATAATTTCTTAGGTTTTTAGATATGTATTTTTTTTATCTGTATGTACTCCTTTTCTTTCATGTAATTTAAAAAAACTTGGTCTTCTCAGTCTTATCCAAAGTTTGTCTACTTTAGGGAATCCTCTTGAGGTCCAGTGGTTAGGTCTACATGCTCCTACTGCTGGGGGCTCTGGCTCAGTCCCTGGTTGGGGCACTGAGATCCCATATGCTGCGCTGTGTAACCAAAAATTAAAAAAAAAAAAGAACAACAGCAGAAAAAAAAAAAGGTCTCCTAAGATTTTTCAAAAAACCAACCACAGGCCTTGTTGGTCTTGTCTATCAATTTGTATTTGATGTTCATTATTATATTCATTTTCTCTTCCTTCTGGTTTCTTGGTGGTCCTCCCAACTCTGAAGTGGATGCTTGGTTCATTAGCTCTCATCCACTCTGAATGTGTTCTCATTCAATGAAGATCATTATAACAGATGTATCTTACGAGGTAACGTGACATTCAAGGGAGAAAACGCCTTATGAGCCGAGATCCCTTGTGGACGTGGGGTTTAGTGGTCGTGTGAGCCTCTTCCCCTGCCCCAGGCCCCTTGCCTGCTTGAGGAGCCCCCTTTACAGAGAGCGTTTCTTTTCTGAACTTGCACATTGCTGATAGCATCCATTGCATTCCTTTAGCTTCTGGCAATGCACCACACAGAGCATTTGTGCGTACCTGTCTGCCTTTACACTCGGGCTGATGGCCTTTGTGGGTAGTGGGTGAGTCTGTACCTCCTTGCATCACACCTGTCATCATTATTCATCCTAAATTTATTTACGCCCACCTTCATTCCAGTAGCACAGCCTCTAGCTCAGTCATTTGCAGGCACCAAACATACCTAAAGCATTTTCCCCAAATAAGTAAAGGAATTTGAAATTAGATTATCTGTAAATCCTTTCTTACTCTGACGTTCCTAATTTTAGGATGGATGAATATGAGTTCCAACTCAGTAACTTCACTTTTTATGGCTTGTTGACTCTGTGTTCTAGAGTGAACAGGGGTTGCTGGGGTCGGTCTCTCCTGAGTGCAGGTGGCTGACTTCTCATCTTGCAGGCGGCTCCAGGGGAGGTAACAGAGGCTGTAAAAGTGGCGATAGACGTGGGCTACCGGCACTTGGACTGCGCGTACGTGTACCACAACGAGAATGAGGTTGGAGTGGGAATCCAGTCCAAGATCAAGGAGGGCGTGGTGAGACGGGAGAACCTGTTTATTGTCAGCAAGGTAGGACTTCCCGTGTAGAGAGAGAGGGCCACCGACCACTCAGGGCTGGGCCACCAGACGGTGGGAACGGCATGGGGAAGGTTTTCCAGTCTCCTTTGTAGGAGCTGATGACTCGATCTGTACTTGAACCCGCGGGATAGGACTTGTGCAGCTCCGTGCACAGGCTGGAAGCATTGCAGATCAGGGGGGTCAGGGACAGTGTGACATAAGCAAAGGCACGGGGCACAGGACACCACAGGTGCAGGGACCCTCTAAGAAGCTTGGCTGATGTTCCCGGATGGAAAACTGTTAGGCAGCAGAGAGCTGCCAGGTTGGGGAAGTGGACGGGCCAGACTGTGGAAGAAGTCAGGATGTCGTCTAAGAAGTTCACTCTTTTCCCCTTAGAAAGGAGCACAGTTGAAAGTTGTTACATAGGGAACTGTGTTGTATAGAAGCAAGGCTGGTGTGATGTCAAGGAGATTGTAGCCGCTGTGTTTGTACAGGAGACGGGAGACGCTGACAGCCTGAACAAGGGCAGCCATGGAGGATCCCAGGGTGCCTGAAGGACGTGTCACTGCCCCGTTGTATTTACTGCCAGAGGGTCCCGGACGTCACGCATCTTGCAGATCCTGGGCCAGCGGGCAGGTGTGTGCTCACAGCTCCCACGGGCTCTGTGGCCATTGTGTCTGTGCTTCCTCCCTCCCCCTGCAGCTCTGGTGCACCTGCCATAAGAAGTCCCTGGTGAAAGTAGCCTGCACCCAGAGTCTAAAGACCTTGAAGCTGGACTACTTAGACCTCTACCTCATGCATTGGCCCATGGGCTTCAAGGTACAGGACAGTGAGACCCCCATAGGCCACTCCTCCCTTCCTGGCTGCGCCCTGTCATCATTCAGCGAGCTCACGGTTCCTTCGGGGCTCAGCTCTGGGGAGGCGTAGGCTGGAGGACCTCAGAGCCCCCAGGCTCTAGTGCCCTACAGGTCCTGCCTCTCAGCCCGGTCGTTTCATTTCATACACAGGCCTCTCCTTTGACCTGCCTCGGGGGGCTATACCCAGTGGGGTGGAGGGGTTGCAGACCAACCCCTGAGGCTGTGCTGAGGGCTGGCTTTAGGTTTTTTAAAGTTTCCTGCCATCCTTCTCTGGCACTTTCCAGGTGACGCTAGTGGTAATGAATCCACCTCCCAGTGCAGGAGACACAAGAGATGTCGGTTCCATCCCTGGGTCGGGAAGATCCCCTGGAGGAGGAGGTGGCAACCCACTTCAGTATTGTAGCCATCTTTCTCTGCCCTGCACCTCCCAGCACCCTTGTACTAGTTCTTGATTCACTATCTCTCACCATGATGGGGATTCTAAGAAAAGAGGGACGATCCTACCGGTGGACTAGGGAGATGGGGCCCTTAGGACATGAAAGACTCCACTTTTTTTGCCTGAAATTGCCAAACAGTTTTCTAGCCTCTGGCAAGGATTCCAGGTCTTCCTTGCCTGTTGGGTGAGTGGTGGGCAGTGACATTCAGAGTACTAGAGAAGGTTAGCTGTGTGTTGGAGCGGAGCCCAGGCTTCCTGCCCTCTGGTCCAGTGTTCTTCCCTCCCTTCTCCCTGTCCTATCCGGGGGTCACCATGAGCCCCCAGTGAGCGCCTTTCCTTCTGGCTCTCACAGTCTGGAGAGGCAGACTTGCCAGTGGACCACAACGGCATGATCATCCCCAGCAACACGGACTTTCTGGACACGTGGGAGGTAAGCCAGTCCCTCCAACTGTCTCCGGAGGGAACCGTGAGGCCTGCAGCTGCCCGTTCAGAGGCCCCTGATTTGCAGCACGAACTGAGGACGAGTACCTGACTAAGGACCTCAGTGTGGGTCGGTCATCTATCTGAAGCACTTACTTTGCTGCTGCTGCTGCTGCTGCTAAGTCGCGTCAGTCGTGTCTGACTCTGTGCGACCCCATAGACAGCAGCCCACCAGGCTCTGCCATCCCTGGGATTCTCCAGGCAAGAACACTGGAGTGGGTTGCCATTTCCTTCTCCAATGCATGAAAGTGAAAAGTGAAAATGAAGTCGCTCAGTCGTGTCCGACTCTTAGCGACCCCATGGACTGCAGCCTACCAGGCTCCTCTGTCCATGGGATTTTCCAGGCAAGAGTACTGGAGTGGGTCGCCAGTGCCTTCTCCGGCACTTACTTTAGGGATAACTAATTCAGAATGTTTTGAGTAAAAAAAGATCACATGGTCTTTACAGAAAGTATAGGAAGTGTAAAACATACAGAAAGAAGGAAAATTCGAAAACCTACTTCTCCATGTCCCGGCAGTGACCACGCTGCCATCCTGTAGATGCCTTTAGTGCTTTGTCACCATTTTGGAACCATAATTTCGGCGGCAGGGGATGTCTCGGGGCAGGCAGGGAGAAGTGGAGGAAGGGGTAGCTTATTTCAAACCAGAGTCCAGATGAAAAGTGCCGAGGCAGAAGCAAGGCGGGAGCATGCCAGTCGGGGTGGTGGGCGTGGGGCGCTGGGCAGTGGGCGGCCAGCCTGGGAGGAGGGCTCCTGCCTGCAGGGTGTCCAGTCAGGCCAGCAGGTGCCTGTGACCCCCACATGGGCAGGGATGGGTGGAAGCCAGAAGGGGAGGTTCACATCGGAATTTGCAGAGTTCAGGGAGATGAAGTGCGAGCTCTTCGTGTGGGGTGAGGGGTGCAGGCGTGGGGTGCGGGGTCATCTGGGCAGAGCGGGGAGGGGGCACAGATGGGGAGGCGGGCGGGGCCAGGCCAGCCTCTCCTCCCCTTTCATCAAACAACCAAATCAGTGAAACTGAGCTCACCTGGCCCGTCTGTCCACTGCGTGGCCTGTTCTCAAGGATCCGGGTCAAACCCTGGGCTGTTTGTGTGGCCCAAGTGAGGGTCTGGGCGGCTGTTGCTGCTTCAGAGAGTCACAGGGACACAGGGACCTTGGTTACCGGCCGTGGCCGCTCAGACTCACGGCCACCCGTGCCTGGCACCAGGCTGCGTTCCTTTGAAGCCAAGGGCAGCCCGGCTCCTGGTCAGTGAACAGCGGAGCTGTTCTGCCCTTGTCCCTGAAGACGTTAACTGGCACTGGGGCAGGAGCTGAGCACATGTCGTGGTGCCAAAGCAGCTTGTGATCCAGGCGAAGAGGGGCAAGCAGGTGAGGCCCCCATGGACGCCCTGCAGACACCAGGCGACAGGTACTCAGGGTAATGGTGGCCCGTCCTGCTGCGTTTGCTCGACACCAGCCCTCAGCGAAGAGCTCTGTATGCATCTGCTCACACAGCATTTAAACAGCCTCATGACTTGGACGGGGTGGTCCCCAGTGTGTAGGTGAGGAAACTGAGGCTCGGTGAGGTCCCATGCTGTGCCCACGGCCCCCAGCTGCTAGTGGTGCAACAGGGAGCAGACCTGGAGCACGGAAGCACTGAAGAAGCTTCAAGGGAAATACTATCGAACAGCAGGCAAGGCCATTATTCGGACCCTGTGTGGGTCACCTGTGGGGCCAGTCTAGCCCAGACGCCCCATGATTCTTTCTCCCCACTAGGCCATGGAGAACCTGGTGGCAGCAGGCCTAGTGAGAGCCATCGGGGTGTCAAACTTCAACCACGAGCAGCTCGAGAGACTTCTGAATAAACCCAACCTGAGGTTCAAGCCAGTGACCAACCAGGTGAGCGTGGGGCCAGTTCAGAGGCTGTGGATCAGCTTTTCAGGCTGCAGGGGCCATGGAAGAAAGGGTGGATCGAGGGGTGTAGGTGTCGTCCCCGGGGCTGTCAGCATCGCGAACCGGGAGCGGTCAGGCAGGCGGTGGGTGAGGGGGCAGAAGATCCCCGAAAGTCTGGTCTGGTGAGGTGGTACCCCGGAGCGAGGGCCTGAGCTGAGCTTGGCTCCCATGCACAGCTGTGGGTGCATTACCAGGTGCGTTCAAAAATGGAGTGGTCCCAGCGGCCCCCACCCTTCACCGGGGGTGATGCTCCAAGGTGAGTGGGCTTCACGGGAAAGCACAGGGACCCCCCCTGCTCTCCAGCCAGGCACGTTGCAGCCTGAAAGGTGTGGACAAATGAATGATCTTCAGCCCAGGTCACAGACAGCTGAGAGGTTAATGCAGAGAAATGACTAGTGCTGGCAGGAGTGTTGTGTTCTCTAGATGGGCTGGCACTGCAAATAGAAAGGGCATTCTTGCAGTACTTCATTTCAAACTTTTTGTTAAAGTGTTAAATCCATAGAAAAAAGTGGTCACGTAAGAACAGAGCTCGAGACCATCTCATAAGCTGAGCCTGGCTCTGACCAGCATGCGGACCAGTAAACCAACATGACCAGTCCCATGGCCCACAAGAAGCCTCCCAATGCTCCTTTCAGTGCCCCCTCCCTCAGGAAGGGCAGCCGCTCTTCTGACTTCCAGCAGCACTGAGGAGCCTTAGCACTTGGTATGGACACCATGCTGCCTCCCGCACGTGGTGTCTGTGTCCTGGTCCTTCACTCAGCCTTGTGCCTTGTGGACCCCATACCTGCCTGTGACCATGGGTTGCTGTTCTTCTCTGTGTGCATAGAGCAGATGGGAGGCTGAGGTTTTTACCTAAGTGATGAGGACGGCCTGGCAGAGCAGGGGAGGTTTAAGTGCTCCTGATGTAGGTCTTTCCAGCGGGCTGGTGTCTCGGGGACCCCAGTCCAGGCTTTTCCACTTCCCAGTGGAGACACTGGAAGTGGGTCCTACCTCAGTAGTGACAGGGTCCAGGAAGGAATGTGGGCCCCTTTTTGGGTGGACTGTTTTCCTGGTGAGCTGTCATCTTGTAGATCGAGTGCCACCCATATCTCACTCAGAAGAACCTCATCAGTTTCTGCCAATCAAGAAACGTGTCTGTGACAGCTTACCTGCCCCTCGGTGGCTCCAGGTAGGGATGCTCCAGGGGCCCTGAGTTGAGGCCCAAGCAGGGAATGGTTGTACCCAAACTAAGAGGTCAGAGGGGCTGAAGCACGGAGACCCACTGCCCCATGGCCTCCAACACTGCCGCCTGGTTCTTGAGAAAAACCACCAAGTGTATGTAAAAGCCGTGTATCTAGTTGCCTCACCTAAAACATTAGCAGTGGTTTGTCTGAGTGGGAGGATTTGAGTGGCAGCTTCTCTGCATCATTTAAGTTTACTATGATGTGCAAGTATCATGACAAAAATATGTCTAGATTTTGTGTTTGGAGGAAGTGTGAGGTTTTCCTAAAGAAGGAAGCATGTTCATTTGCCCTCATGGCCTCTGCCCTGTACTCTTCTCTCCAGTGGGGGGATGCACCTGATGGAAGACCCTACGATTCAGATGATCGCTCAGAAGCACAGGAAGTCCGCAGCCCAGGTAGGCGGGGGTTGCCATGTCCTGGCTCCACTGTCTCGTTGTCTGGGGACGCGGCATGACAGTGATATCTCCTTAAGGTGCATGCAGGTCCTCTGAGCTTCTCCCACTAGAACTGCTCAGAGAATCCCAGTTGGGTTTCTGAATGACTCAAAATGAAAGCACTTGCAGTACATGCTTCCGCCGCAGGCTTCTGGACTTTAACTACACGACAAAGCATGACCATCGGGGAAAGTGCTGAGCTCTGACCCCGGTAATGCCCTGTGTCTGATGTTGGACTTTTCTTTCCCTGCAGATTTTGATCCGATTTCAGATCCAGAGAAACGTAAGAGTGATTCCCAAATCTGTCAACCCAAGGCGGATTCTCGAGAACTTCCAGGAAAGTGCTTCCTCCTTTTGAATCACATGGCATCAGAGGCTTTGGGGTCACCTCTTAGCTTGGGGAAGAGGTATGCTGATGTCTAGAGCCAGCAGCCCCACCCCCTGTGGCTTTAACACTGCAGAGGTGTCTGGGTGAGGCCTCTGAAGTAGAGACAGACCCTTCCCAGCCTGGAGCTGTCGGAACTGGACCGGATGAAACGGGGGTAGGGGTGGGCAGGCAGGGCTGCAGCCAGAGTTCTCTCGAGGCTGACCCTCACCCCAGTGCCAGCCACTGCACCCAGGCTGCCCCGGCCCTGACGTGTCGGGGCTCTAGCTCTCTCCAGGCAGAACTTTGGTTGCCACTGAGTCTCTGATTTCTACTTTGGTTGCCGCTAAGTCTCTGATTTCTGCCCTGTAGGTAGAGGCTAGGCCAGGCTCTGCCCCTTCCCCGGCCCCAGCTCCTCAGCTGCGGGCTCAGGGTTGGCTATCCCTGAGTGGACTGGCTCTTAATGCAGGCAAGGGTCATTGTCCACACGTGTGTTAGGGATAGGAAGTGGGGAGAGCAGCTTAGAATACTGCTTTCGAAGGACCAGAAAGAAAAACTACACAGTGAGCAGCAGTGCCTCCAGGGACCAGGGCTCTCCCTCACCAAGTGGGTGTGTGGAAGAAATGTTTTTGGTCTGTGTTTCTTGAGGGGTTTTGTTGGTTTTGTTGTTGTGATGGTGTTTTGTTTTGTTTTGCTTTTTTTCATCTTGTGTTGTTGTTTTGGTTTGCATGTTGGGAAAATTTCTATTCTGGATCATTCCTTACCCTGTGGGCCGCACACAGGGCATACCTGTCTTCCCAGGGATTCCTAAGCAGCAGAGGCTGAGCCCACCTGGTTTTGGTCCAGTGCCAGAGGAAGTCTGATCCCCACCGGTCCAGCTGTGCTTTGCACCTGAGGTGGCAGCTGAAGATCTACCAGACGAAGTTCCCCGTGACTGTTTCCTTCTGGTTTCCAGGTGTTCGATTTTGAATTATCAGAAGAGGATATGACTGACCTCCTCGGCCTGGACAGGAATCTCCGTTTGTCCACGTTCCCCATGTAAATAAGGCTCCTTTACCCTCCTTCCCAAGGAGGGGGAGCAGGGTCCAGATTGCGTGACTGCTCCCTGCACAGGGCTTTACCACTTTTGGGGTTAAGTTAACCTTCTCATAATTCTCTTCCACCTAAGGACAGGCCACTTTGGAGGTAAATCATAAAACTGAGTCCGTACACTCAGGAGTTTAAACAATATGTTAAGTATATTTTTTCAACATTTTTCTTAAAAATAATAACCATTCTCTGCTTCTATCTTTGATCTGTTTTTCTCTTTTTCAGAACTGAAAATCACAAAGACTATCCCTTCAGAGCAGAGTTCTGAGGACCCTGCTCAGCCCAGATGAATCCTCGCCAATGCAGGGGAGCCCTAGACAGGGCAGGGGACACAGCTTGATTTGGGTGGGTTCCCTGAGAAGTCACAAGAACTGAATATGGTCTGCGCCTGAAGCTGGAGGCTTCATGAGAGCAGCGATCGCTCTCCACTGAGACCCATTCAGGTTTTAGAATCTGAGGAGCCCACAGTGCACTGGATTCTCACAAGAGCGCTGGGCAGCCTGCACCCTCAAACAAGGATATTCGATGACTCATGAATAATTTGCCTTCACATTAAAAAAAAAAATCATGTTATGGAAATGTTGGAATGTCTACAGTGTAAGGAACCTCCACCCCCATCACGCAGCTTCAGTTATTGTCAGTCCCTGGCCCTTCTTGCTTTGTCTCTGATCCTCTGTTCCCTGCCAATCCCTCCAGATGGTTTTAAAGCAAAATCCTTACACAACACACAACAAAATGGTGTGCTCAGCAGCCTGCCACCTACCATCCCTCACTGATGCTAACGTGCTGCTACAGGGGACAGTTTTCCCATAGCCTGGGAAAAATGATTTCCAACCTGTCTAAAAGACAAAACAAAAGTAATAAAACCATAATGCACTTCTTGTAAATAAGGAAATGATAAATTCCCAGTTTAAAAGGGTGATATTGGAGGAGCACAGTAACCAACAGTTATTGATTACTTACCACGTTGTGCTGTGTGGTTGTGTCTGACTCTTTGTGACCCTACGGACGAGCCCGCCAGGCTCCTCTGTCCATGGGATTCTCCAGGCAAGAATACTGGAGTGGGTTGCATGCCCTCCTCCAGGAGATCTTCCCAACTCAGGGATCGAACCCAGGTCTCCTGCATCTCCTGCATTGTAGGCAGATTCTTTACCACTAGAGCCACCTGGGAAGCCCACTAGACATTTAATTTGCAGAACATGCTGAGTCTTCTTAAGAAGACAGCCACAAGGTAGCTGAATAATTCCCAAAGATTACCTGGTTGTGAAGGTTGAAGCTAGGATTTGAATGTCCAAAAACCAGTGAGCAAATTAATTAGATATAAAAATTGAATTGACAGTGATTTTCCAGTTTCTCTACCCAAAATAAAAAAAAAAAAAATCAACCTCCAAAACACTTGAAGTATTTTGAAAAAATAGCACTTTCAGTAACTTTGGGTAGGATTATAAATTTATATAGATGCTCCTGGAAGCAATTTGGTATTATATTTTAAAATCATTAAAAATGTGCATATTAATTGATAGCATTTGAGCCTTTAAGCATTGAACTTTAGGAAAAAACAGGGGTTCCCCCCCCAATTCTCAAGTTAGAATATGTTTCTATAGAAAAGTTGTATTTATGGTTAATCATTTGTGGTTGTGGGAAGAAATTAAAATTTGAATTTAAAAACACTTCCCAGATAGGACTGTTTTTCTCCTGGTCTCATCCCCTCTTTTTTAATTCTGCCTCCCATCCTGCTCAGTAATCTTGTTTTGGTAACAAAGTGAAAATGAAAGTTGTTCAGTCATGTCTGACTCTTTGTGACCCCATGGACTCTACAGTCCATGGAATTTTCCAGGCCAGAATACTGGAGGGGGTAGCCTTTCCCTTCTCCAGGGGATCTTCCCAACCCAGTGATTGAACCCAGGTCTCCTGCATTGCAGGCGGATTCTTTACTGTTGGAGCCACCAGGGAAGCCCAAGAATACTGGAGTAGGTAGCTGATCCCTTTTCCAGCGGATCTTCCTGACCCAGGAATCAAACCCAGGTCTCCTGCATTGCAAGTGGAATCTTTACCAACTGAGCCACCAGGGAAGCCCATTGTTTTGGTGATAGCAGTGCCAAATTTCAGGACTGGCATCCAGTTTCCAAAGTTCATTTCCATAGAACAGGCTGTGTATTCATTCAGCTCCTGGTTTTCATGGCCCAGACTGTTTTTATTCCCATTTCCTCCAGCTTGTGCTCTGGGCAGAATTTTATTTTTGGATTCCACAGTAAGTAGGGAGGGCCCGAAGCTAGAGCCACATCAGAATTCTTCTGACTAGAAAGGAATGCAAAAGGGAGGAGAACATATGGAGCTGGTGCCAAGTTTTCAGCAGCTCTTTTTAAAGTAAATGTTTTCTTTTTTTTTCTTTTTTGGCCACACTGCAGCATGTGGGATCTTAGTTCCCTGACCGGGGATCAAACCTGTGCCCCCTGCAGTAGGAGAACACAGTCTTAACCACTGGCCCGCTGGAGCAGTCTTCAAAGTAAACTTTTAGTTTGAGATGATCATGGATTCACTTGTGGTTCAAAAAGAATACAGAGCAAGCTTGTGTCCTGTCTATTCCCCCAACATTACTGTCTTGCAAAACCAACAGCCATGTGTCACAACCAGAATATCAACATCCATGCAACCCACTGACCATGTTCAGATTTTCATAGACTTGTGCTGGGTGTGCATTTAGTTGGACTTGACCCGTGGCTCGGGGTAAAGGCTCCGCCTGCAATGCAGGAGACCCAGATTCGATCCCTGGGTGAGGAAAATCCCCTGGAGGAGGGCATGGCAACCCACTCCAGTATTCTTGCTGGAGAATCCCCATGGACAGAGGAGCCTGACAGACTAAAGTCCATGGAGTCACAAGGAGTTGGATATGACTGAAATGACTTAGCAATGCATGTGCATTTAGTTCTGTGCAATTTTTTCACACGTTTATTTCATGAGTCGTGACCACAGTCAGGACAGAGGACTTCACTATCATCATGGGCATCCCTTTTATAACTGCCCTCCCCACTTCTGCCCCACTCTCTCCTCTGGTTCTCCAGCTTTCTTGAGGTATAATCAACAAACCGCGTATTTTAAGTGCATGGCATGGTGATCTGCTATGAAGTGAAAGTGTTCATTCAGTTGTGTCCGACTCTGTGACCCCATGGACTGTAGCCCGCCAGGCTCCTCTGTCCATGGAATTCTCTGGGCAAAAATACTGAAGCAAGTAGCCATTCCCTTCTCTAGGGGATCTTCCCGACCCAAGGATGGAACGGAACCCTGGTCTCCTACATTGCAGGCAGATTATTAACTACAGTAACCTCAGTGTACATTAGATCCTCAGAACTGACTCATCTCACGACTGAAAGTTGATACCCTTTTGATGAACATCTCCCTGTTTCCCCCACTCTAACCACATGAATGTTACATCTTTTGTTATTGCTCCTCTGGTCCCCAAAGCACTGTTCCTTTTTTTTTTTTAACCTACTTTTTCTTATTCCCTCTGAGTAATTCATATTGTTTTATCTTCCAGAACACTGTATTTATTCTGTTCCTTCAGGTCTATTGAGTTCATCCACAAGGTTTTAATTCTCATTACTATATTTTTCACTTCTAAAATTTTCATTTGGTTTTTCTTTATGTCTTCTGTTTCTTTGCTAGAACACTCTGTTTCCTCATTGAAACTTTCTCCTTTTTCATTTATCCTGAGTACTTTGTAATGGCTTATTGAAATGTTTTCGTGATGGATACTCTAAAATCTTGGTCAGATCATTCTAATATCTCAGTTGTCTTGGTGTAGACATTAGTAGCTTGTCTTTTTAAATTCAGTTTGATGCCTTCCTTGTTTTGGGAATAATGAGTAATTTTTAATTGAAATCTAGACAATGGGGGTATTGTGTGTTCATTAAGCTTTAGATCCCTTTTCTCATAAAATTGCATAGTGTGGGAACTTCACTGAATGGAAGAGGAAAAAACACATAAGAACAACAGACAGGTGAAAAGCCACACCTGGAAAATTTGGAAAATATACTATGGTTAGCTTTTTCTGAGGGCTCCATCTTCTGTGATCACTTCCAGGGATGTCAGCATTTCAATCTCAGTTACACAGGGGGAAAAGGGTGAAAAAGCTAAACAAGCAGTATGTTGGATTGTTTGGACTGTGTCTTTATTTACTTTTGGGGAAAAAGACTGGGTTTAGAGATTTTTATTTCCTACTCTAGTATCGTGACTGATCAGACTAAGTGATGTCTAATAAAACAGCCACCTTCTTAGCCTTGAGATGTGGTTCGATCATCAACCCCAATGCAAGAACTCTGGAGCAACCACAGACACTGTTGTTAATATTCCTCGTGAAATGGGTAATCTGGATGATGAACAAACCTAAGAGATAAAGGGAAAGTTTTAGTAAAGTACCTGTTTCTGGGCTAGGTAAAGAGGTTTCTTTTAAACTGGCTTAAGCAGGAGATCATGAACTTCTTATTGCCAAATTCAGACTTAAATTGAAGAAAGCAGGGAAAAACCACTAGACCATTCAGGTGTGACCTAAATCAAATCCTTTACAATTATACAGTGGAAGTAACAAATAGGTTCAAGGGGTTGGATCTGATAGAGTGCCTGAAGAACTATGGATGGAGGTTCGTGACATTGTACAGGAGACAGGAAAGGCCATCCCCAAGAAAAAGAAATGGGAAAAGGAAAAAGGCTGTCTGAGGAGGCCTTACAAATAGCTGTGAAAAGAAGAGAAGCAAAAAGCAAAGGAGAAAAGGAAAGATATACCCATTTGAATGCAGAGTTCCAAAGAATAGCAAGGAGAGATAAAAAAGCCCTCCTCAATGATCAGTGCAAAGAATAGAGGAAAACAACAGAATGGGAGAGACTAGAGATCTTTTCAAGAAAATTAGAGATACCAAGGGAAAATTTCATACAAAGATGGGCACAATAAAGGACAGAAATTGTATGGACCTAACAGAAGCAGAAGATATTAAGAAGAGGTGGCAAGAATACACAGAAGAACTATCCAAAAAGGTCTTCACAACCCAGATAATCACGATGGTGTGATCACTCACCTATAGTCAGACATCCTGGAATGCAAAGTCAGGTGGGCCTTAGAAAGCATCACTACGAACAAAGCTAGTGGACGTGATGGGATTCCAGTTGAGCTGTTTCAAATCCTGAAAGATGATGCTGTGAAAGTGCTGCACTCAATATGCCAGCAAATTTGGAAGACTCAGCAGTGGCCACAGAACTGGAAAAGGTCAGTTTTCATTCTAATCCCAAAGAAAGGCAATGCCAAAGAATGCTCAAACTACCGCACAATTGCACCTCATCTCACATGCTGGCAAAGTAGTGTTCAAAATTCTCCAAGCCAGGCTTCAGCAGTACGTGAACTGTGAACTTCCAGATGTTCAAGCTGGTTTTAGAAAAGGCAGAGGAACCATAGATCAAATTGCCAACATCCATTAGATCATCAAAAAAGCAAGAGAGTTCCAGAAAAACATCTATTTCTGCTTTATTGACTATGCCAAAGCCTTTGGCTGTGTGGATCACAATAAACTGTGGAACATTCTAAAAGAGATGGGAATACCAGACCACCTGACCTGCCTCTTGAGAAATCTGTATGTAGGGCAGGAAGCAACAATCAGAACTGGACAGAAACAACAGACTGGTTCCAAATAGGAAAAGGAGTATGTCAAGGCTGTATATTGTCACCCTGCTTATTTAACTTATATGCAGAGTACATCATGAGAAATGCTGGGCTGGAGGAAGCACAAGCTGGGATCAAGATTGCCGAGAGAAATATCAATAACCTCAGATATGCAGATGTTACCACCCTATGGCAGAAAGAGAAGAAGAACTAAACAGCCTCTTGATGAAAGTGAAAGAGGAGAGTGAAAAAGTTGCCTTAAAACTCAACATTCAGAAAACTAAGATCATGGCATCTGGTCCCATCACTTCATGGCAAATAGATGGGGAAACAGTGGAAACAGTGACAGACTTTATTTTGGGGGGCTCCAAAGTCACAGCAGATGGTGACTGCAGCCATGACATTAGAAGATGCTTACTCCTTGGAAGGAAAGTTATAACCAACCTAGACAGCAAATTAAAAAGCAGAGACATTACTTTGCCAGCAAAGATCCGTCTAATCAAAGCTATGGTTTTTCCAGTAGTCATGTATGGATGTGAGAGTTGGACTATAAAGAAAGCTGAGTACCAAAGAATTGATGCTTTTGAACTGTGGTGTTGGAGAAGACTCTTGAGAGTCCCTTGGACTGCAAGGAGACCCAACCAGTCCATCCTAAAGGAAATCAGTCCTGAATATTCATTGGACAGAATGATGCTGAAGCTGAAACTCTAATACTTTGGCCACCTGATGCAAAGAACTGACATTTGAAAAGACCCTGATGCTGGGAAAGATACAAGGCGGGAGAAGAAGGGGCCGACAGAGTATGAGATGTTTGGATGGCATCACTGACTCAATGGACTTGAGTTTGATTAAACCCCGGGAGTTGGTGATGGACAGGGAGGCCTGACGTGCTGCAGTCCATGGGACTGCAAAGAGTCAGACATGACTGAGCAAATGAGTTGAACTGAACTGAACTAAGGGAATTGATGTAATTTTCCTTTTGGACAAGTAAAAGCCCAACCAGTTTTATAACCACTATGTGCAATTGCATTGCAGTGTAATCAACACATTGTAGAGAATAAATATGCTTACATGCACTTGGGCACCTGCACAAAAATAAGCCAATATATTACATTTTTGTAGGTTTGTTATTCTACAGCATAAGGAGATAAACAGTTTGTGTCGATATTATAAGCTCCTGAGAGGACAGAAATGAGTTCTTCCACTTTTAAAATCGTGCCATTCTGGCTTAATACCTGAAGTTAACAAATATTTCAAGGTGATGGTGAGGAAGGTGACAAGAATAGTACTGTTGTTCAGTTTCTTCCGAGCACTAAGAAATAATTTACCTATGACTTCACTGGGTGAAAAAATTATATATTAGATCTAGAAATGGATAGGGTGATTATAATATAAGCCACTTCAACAAGGGTTTCCATTTTGGCAAAGAAAGTGAACTCTCTTTGTATATATAAAGTCATCATTTTTGAGATAGGTGGTGCTAAATCACTGGATAATTCTTATTGATTGAAATGACTGGTATTAATTGCTAAAATTACTGCCTGCTTCTTCACTGTCTGTTACTCTACCCTATTATTTTATTATTCATTCAACCAATATTCAGTAATTACTCAGGGAGAGAATAGTTTCTTAAAATTTCTTCCCTAAGAATCTACTGTTCTATAATAAGCAGAAAGTACACAAAATAGATTAGCAAACCATGTGCTATGTTAACGAGGGAGATGTGCCAAGAGAGAGAAAGAGCAGGACCCAGAGGGGGGAAGTGTTGTGCTGGGCTGGGCTGCCTTTTTAGATGAAATGACAGAGAAGATGTCCCGGAGGTGCCATCTGAGTTAAGACTGACATTGTAAACCCATGGCTGATTCTTGTCAATGTATGGCAAAAACTATTACAATATTGTAAAGTAATTAGCCCCCAAGTAAAATAAATAAATTTATAAAAAAAAAAAAAAAAAAAAAAAAAAGACTGACATTGGTGAGAGAGGGAACACCTGGGTATCTGGAGGAAGAGCATTCTGGGTAGAGAGAACAGCTCAGGTAGAGGCCCTGAGATGGGCCTGACACGTAGGGCAGCACGGAGGCCACTGGGCTGCACTGAGTCAGAGGGGCTGGGCAGCAGGACTGACGTGAAGGCAGAGATGTGGCGGGGTGGGGGAGGGGGGTGGTCCTGCTGCTTCTGTGAGGGGGGTGGTCCTGCTGCTTCTGTAGGCACTGTGAGAACTTTGGCCTTTGCTCCAAGTGAGAAGGCAGGCCACCAGCTGCCGAGAAGAGAGGTTCCTGATCAGATCTTTTTTTTTCCTAGAAAATAATAGTATCTTTATTTTATTCAATTTAATTTTTATATTCTATTGGAGTGTAGTTGATTAACAATGCTGTGTTAGTTTCAGGTGTACAGCAAAGTGATTCAGATATATATATATATATATTCTCCCGGGGAGGAAGAAACTGATGACGCAGGCAGAGAGCAGGATATAGCCAGGTTTTAGGCCAAGGAGTAAGACAAAGAAGAGTGAGGAGACCTGAAAGTACGTGCAAAGGATGTCAACGTGTTGATCGATTCTGGAATTCAGGCAGAATACAGACTGAGGGGCGTGGAGCAACAAGGGTATGAGGGCTTGAAGGAAAGAGAGGTTTTCCATCCATTTCCCTAAAAGAAGAGGCAACAGAGGACTCTGCCCTTTGTGGACTAGAATAAATGGAATTCCCTCCTTACCCTGCTCCCACAGCATCTACGGTGGAACCAGCTACTTACTTGCCATGGTCAAAATAGCATATGTTTCTATTTAGGCCATCCAGACACTCCACATCCTCCGGGGTCAACTGGAATTCAAAAACCTATCAAAATATGAGACAACCAATTCAATTTCCCAGAGGTAAGTACTGCCACCCCTACATGCCCCCTGCATGCAGATACGGACACACACATTTATGTAGGAACTTGTGTAGTTTTCATGAACCTGGGGTTCATTCCCAGCGAAAGTCACAGAAATTTGTCCATTCAGAGAGTTGAGGTTGGTGGTTCAGGTCAACTTTGGAGCCTTTGGGTGACCGTGGTGATAGCCAAGAAATCTTAGAGATTTCTGAGCCCAGATCTCATCTTGACAAACTCCTTCAATTTTTTCAGCTGAAGAAATCAAGAGATGATTTATTCAGGGCCATACTGTGGAGTGAAAACTAGGTTTGAGACTTAAAATTGAAGCATGTAAATTATCATAGGTGAAACGAATCGCTTGTCGAGGTTCGATGCATGATACAGGGCGCTTGGGGCTGGTGCACTGGGATGACCCAGAGAGATGGGATGGGGAGGGAGGTGGGAGGGAGGTTCTGGAAGGGGAAAACATGTACACCCATGTTGGATTCATGTCAATGTATGACAAAACCAATACAATATTGTAAAGTTAAAAAATAGATAAATAAACTAATTTAAAATCTAAAAAATTAGTAAATAAACTTGACTCAAACCCTCTATAGACTGTTCTTTCCAAACACTATGCCTCCTGCCTTGTAGGTTTGGAGGACAGGAGAGTTAAATACAGCACATATACCCATAGAGAACATAGGGAGATAAACTTTACCCAAATACACATTGGGAACCTCCCAAACAACCCATCCCAGGGGACAGACAATGTGCCTCTGTCAGCCTCTTGCTGCCCACAATCCTACAGGTACCTGGAAGTTCTCTTTGATCCTCTTCTCACTGAAGCTCTTGGCCAGAGCCACCACACCCCGCTGCAGCTGGTAGCACAGGGATACCTGGGCTGGAGTTCGCCGGTGCTTTTCAGCAATGGCATTGAGTCCTGGATCCTGCAGGAGAACCAGATTTTCCTTTTTCACCCTGGGAAGGAGACAGAGATGCTGTGTTTCTGAGGTTGCACATCCGTTCTACCTGGGTTAGTTTAATCAGGCTAGGGGTGGTTAATCCGCTGGAATCTTCCTCATGACATTCTGGCTGTGTCAACAGCTCTCTTGCCTCTTTTGGTAAAGTCAAAGAAGAAAGACAAAAGAAAGTGAGGTGAGAAGGAAAAATCCATTTTTTTTTTCATCTTTTAAACATTTTTGAGAAATTTAGCAAAATATGGAATAAGTCAAGAAGGCAAAATTGTTGTTCCAAGTAATATCCAATGGCCACCATTGTAACAAATAGTCAAGACTTTTATAAGAATTTGCTATTTCAAAAGATATATTTGACTAACTGTATCTGTTTTGTACTCCAGTGCTAAAAGGTACACATCAATATTCCTCTTCAAGAGATTAAGAAATTAAAACTGATAGAAATTGTTATTTGTCTCTCATCGCTCAACTGCTAAGTGTCAGAATCATGACTTGGAAACCTTGTCAGTCTTTAAAGCCAAAACTTTTGAATTGGATGAACATTTTAATTAGTAATAATAATTTGTGCTTCCCAGGTGGCATTAGTGGTAAAGAATCCACCTGCCAATGCAGGAGACATAAGAGATGCAGGTTCGATCCCTGGGTCAGCAAGATCCCCTGGAGGAGGAAATAGCAACCCACTCCAGTATTTTTGCCTGGAGAATCCCACGGACAGATGAGCCTGTTGGGCTATAGTCCATAGAGTCACAAAGAATCGGACATGACTGAAGTGACTTAGCGCTCATGCAATAATTACTTTTTATTCAATAATATTTTATTGAGTCCTCACAATGTAGGCTAGGTAAAGGGTTTGCAAAGATGGATCATTCCTGCTAACTATCCTTAATTTCCCCCAGACAGTTGAGAGATGGCTCCAGAAGACACAGCATCTAGGATCAGAATACCTTTATAGAGATCATTACCATTTCTTCCTTAAGTCAGACCCCAAGGGAGCATAGGCAACCAGCAGAATGTCCTTGGACTTGCAGAACTCCAGCAGTTTGCTCTGGTTGAGGTAAGGGTGACATTCTACCTGCAAATTGCCAAGCAGAAGTACTAGAGTGTGGGGTCAGCAGGATCACCATCCCCAAATGTACAAGGAACACACAGAGCTATATTCATGGTGTTGGAATTATTTAGAAATACCAGCAACAAGGCCCAGCACATGACCGTCATCCACAGCTGTGACCATGGTGCACAAGACCCAACAGTTTTCCTGCCTAAAAATGCCTTGTGCTTTATCTGTTCATCTGTCATTCCCTCCCCAAGAAGGAATCCTTAGCAGCCAATTTTCTTTCCTTTCTCAAATTGGTGATCTCCAAAGTGGAAGTAAATCTCCCAAAGGACAAAAAATAAACATTTTTAGATCTTCTGTTTTTATTTTTATCTACAAGGAAGAAAACACTAAGCCTTACTAATATCTAATATATGGATTGCCTTTAGATGTGAGATGTCTAAAAGGAGATGAGATCGTGTAGAAACGTAGGCCCTCTGCCAGGAAAAAGTGCTGCCAGTTATTAATATTTTTACACTCATGATTTCCTTCCCTATTCTCCAAGATAAGGAAGTGTATGTGTTGCTCATTAATGTGAGTTTATCTTAACAAACAAACTTCTAAATTTTTTTAACTTTTAATTTTTTATGGGAGTAAAAGCTACATTACATACTTTTACCATTTTACCCATTTTTAAGTATACAGTTCAAAGGCATTAAGTACATTCATATCATTTGGGAGTGATTTCATACCACGTACCCACTACTATATTTGAAATGGATGACCAACAAGGAATTACTCTGTGGCACAGGGAACTCTGTTCAACATTATGTAACAACTTAATTGGAAAAAACATCAGCAAGGACTGATGCTGAAGCTGAAGCTCCAATACATTGGCCACCTGATGCGAAGAACTGACTCACTGGAAAAGACCTTGATGCTGGGAAAGATTGAGAGCAGGAGGAAAAGGGGGTGAGAGAGGATGAGATTGTTGGATGGAATCACGGACTCAATGAGCATGAGTTTGAGGAAACTCCAGGAGATAGCGAAGGACAAGGAAGTCAGGTGTGCTGCAGTCCATGGGGTCACAAAGAGTCAGACATGACTGAGCCACTGAACAACAACAACAATTGGTAAAAGAATCTGAAAAGGACTAGATACATGTATATGTGTAACTGAATCACTTGGCTGTACACTTGAAACAAACACAGCATTATTCATTGACTGTTCTCCAAGATAAAATAAAAACTTCGAAAAAGAATCTCAGTGGTTATCTCATGACAAAGAACTGAAAAGAGCTGTTAAAAGATGAATTACCCATTCTCTCTGATGCATGAGTGTTCCAATATTTCTGACCTTTTATGAGAAAGGTCAATCATTTACTAGCTCTGAATTTCTAGGGCCAACTACCATAACACCTAGTAGATTATACTTCAACCTGACTCCTGGATGTTTCTTGTAAAATGACATGGGAACAAAAACAAATAAGAGAAATAAAAATAAATGGGTGCAATCTTTAGCAATATCTTCAGTTACTTAAAATACATTCTGTTCTCTTGGAGCAGCTGATGTCCCAAGGTCAGTGGAAAAGAGGGAAGTGCCATTTTGGTGACTTTGTTGAAATGAGGGAAGAGTAAGCTGGTGAGGAGGGAGAGGAGATTGGGGGCAGATTGATGAGGGGACTACCTGGTTGCAGACAGGCTTGTACTTGAGCCCTGGCTTGTTCAGGATCTTCTCCAGCTGCTTGCGGTTAAAGTTGGACACCCCGATGGACTTCGTCAGCCCTGCGTCCTTACACTTCTCCAGGGCCTGGGGTGGGAGGGGTGGTGAGGGGTAACTAGCTAGAGAAGCATACTAAATGGTAGCATGAGTGGCGCTGAGTGAGGGAGAATACAAGACGCAGATTGCAATAAATAAGACAGGAGTTGCCCAATAGGAGGAGGATGAGAAACAGGAGAATGAGAACTATGTTTAAAAATAGTTTTTTAATTGGCTAAGAAGATAGAAAAAGAAAAGGATGAAAGCAGCCCAGGCAGGGTTAAGAGAACCAGTATGATCTCTAGCTGACCACCTAGAAAAATCTGGTAAAACACTAGCAGAACAAGTGCTAGGAGAAAGGAGCTTGAGCCAGGCATAGCCTGGGAAACAGGAAGCTGCCATGCTCGCCTCCCAGACCACTGGCTTTCTATTTTCTCTTTGACCTCCTTTCCTATGATTGACATCAAACTCATTGGGCTTCAGTTCCACCTGTTCCTTGATGTTTTTGAACATGGTGAGCTTTCTCCTGGGCTTCCCAGGTGGCGTTAGTAGTAAAGTAGTAAACCTGCCAATGCAAGACATGCAAGAGAACTGGGTTCGATCCCTGGGTTAGGAAGATCCCCTGGAGGAGGGCACGGCAACCCACTCCAGTATTCTTGCCTGGAGAATCCCATGGACAGAGGAGCCTGGCGGGCTACAGTCCATAGGGTCGCAGAGTCGGATATGACTGAAGCGACTTAGCACGCACACACAGACTTTCTCCTACCTTAAAATCTTTGCCTTGATTTTCTTTATGTCTACATCAGTCTTCCTCCAGATGCTCGCTTAATAAATCTCATCTCCTGAAAGTCTTTGGTCAAATGCCACCTTCTCAAAAAGGACTACAATGTCCCTTCTGTTTTTCTTTTTCTAAACAAATTATTCAATTTATTTATTTGGCTGTGGCATTTCTTAGTTGTAGCATGTGGGATCTTTGACAATGGCATGCGAACTCTTGGCTTCCCTGGTGGCTCAGATCGTAAAGAATATGCCTGCAATGCAGAAGACCCAGGTTCGATTCCTGGGCCAGGAAGATTCCCCTGGAGAGGGGAATGACAACCTACTCTAGTATTCTTGAGTCTTCCCTAGTGGCTAAGATGGTAATGAATCTGCCTGAAATGTGGGAGACCCGGGTTCGATCCCTGGGTTGGATAAATCCCATGGAGAAGGGAATGGCTATCTATTCCAGTGTTCTTGCCTGGAGAATTCCATGGACAGAGGAGCCTGGAGGGCTATAGCCCATGGAGTTGCAAAGAGTCAGACATGACTGAGAAACCAATACTTTCTGTGAACTCTTAATTGTAGCATGCAGGATCTTGTTCCCTGACCAGATTGAACCTAGGCCCCCTGCATTGGGAGCACTGTCCCATGTCCATTCTGTTTTTAATTGCCTATTTGTGCCCCCAAACTACCCTGGCATTCTCGTTTCCCTGAATCAGCTTCACTTTCCTATATTACTGCATCCCTCCCTGCCCAGTAGAACCTACGACACTATAGGACCAGAGATCTTAGTTTTGTTCACAGGTATAGCCTGAGTACATGGAAGTACCCAAGGCTAAGTACATCACAGGCACCCAGTAACTACTTATTGAATCTATACAGATGGAATGTGAAACTGAGGTACAGGGACATTCAGGGCCTTGTCCACATCTACACAAGAGGCAGAATTGGACCCCGTCCACCTCTCTCCAGTTCCTTGTGAGTCCTCTCTCCCTCAGCGTGCAGAGACATGGCCTCTTTGGAGCTACACTCACCTCCCACGTGGTACAGAGACCCACTGTGTCAAAAGCGATGTTTCCATGGGTGTCCTCTGGGATTGGGTCCTCCCCAGGCTGGAACACAGGAAAGAAGAGAAGGTTATATCAGGCTGTGTCTGGCTTCAGCCAAGCTGTTTGGAGTCTTTAGACCTTGAAACTAATAAAACAATCTAGCCTTGTTCTTGAAAGGAAGAGGGAAATATAGTACATTGGAAAAGTACACTTCTAGAAATGTTTTTAACCCCTGAAGGTTTAATAAATATTGCTTGTGTAAAGACAACTTGAGATACCCAAGACCCCATCATAGTGAGAGCCCAGAGAGGTGCGATGGCCAGATGGGCTCCTTGGTCCTGATCCTTGTGGGATAAGACTGTTCCGCCCTGCTCTCCACCTGGAGGTGATCATGTGAGAACGGGACTTATCAGATCTCAGGGCTGAGTCTCATCCTCATTACACGTTCTGTGCCTTCCCTGGTTTCCACATCAGGATGTTCCCCAGACACCAGTGGGCACGAGGTCAAAATTCAAGAGCACAGGGCCTAGAAAATTTAGACATTTGTCCACAAGATCGAGGCAAAGACATTGAAACCAGTAAACCCATCTAATACTTTGGGCACCAGATGCGAAAAGCCGACTCATTGGAAAAGACCCTGATGCTAGGAAAGATTGAGGGCAAGAGGAGAAGGGGACAACGGAGGATGAGATGGTTGGATGACATCACTGACTCAGTGGACATGAGGTTGAGCAAACTCCGCGAGACAGTGAAGGACAGGGAAGCCTGGTGTGCTGCAGTCCATGGGGTTGCAAAGAGTCAGACACAATTCAGCAACTGAACAACTAACCCTTCAGTCTGGAACTGGAATAATGAGCTGGAATGGGGATAGGTGCAGAAAAAAGAAAAAACAAAGAGAATGTCAAAGTATCATGTATGATTCGTCCCACTTTCACCAACTGTGTCCTCTTTTTATTTCACTCCTAATGACATTAATAACCAAAGTAAAATAACTCTCACTAACCTTCAGAGCTATTGGGGAATGAATAAGATAAAGATCCACGTAGCTCAGTTGAAGTTTTCTCAGCGAGCTTTCCAGGCAGGTTTGGACCAATTCTGGATGGAAAAAAGTGTTCCACAGCTACAGTGGTGGAAAAAGAAGTGGCGTGGGATCATTTAAGAGTATTCAGGAAAGATGAATATAATGGTGAATAAACAGCAACAACCAGAAACCCACTTGTGGTTGTTGAGAAGTGATAAGTCATCCTGTGAAGCTTGGGATTCTTTATCATCATAGTTTATTTTCACAATGAAGTAAGACACCAGCATAGAAAGTTAAAATATGGTCTTACACAGGTGTTCTCAAAACTGGAAACATAAAGAATTACTTGGTTTGTCTGTGCAAATTATAGCCCTGAGTTCTCTCTCAAACATCATAAAATCATAATGTCTGGAGACTGGAATAGGAAATTGCATTTTTTTTTAATTTTTAAAAAAGTTCATTTATTCTTGAGATAATTGACATATAGCACTGTATGCTTGGGGTTTCCCTGGTGGCTCAGAGAGTAAAGCATTTGCCTGCAATGCGGGAGACTGGGGATCAATCCCTGTGTCAGGAAGATCCCCTGGAGAAGGAAATGGTAATCCACTCCGGTACTCTTGCCTGGAAAATCCCATGGATGAAAAAGTCTGTACAGTCCATGGGGTCACAAAGAGTCGGACACGACTGAGCAACTTCACTTTCACTTTCACTGTATGCTTAAGGTATACAGTGTAATAATATGGCAGAAACCAACACAATGTTGTAAAGCACACAAGGTCTTTATCTGTGGCAAGCGAACTCTTAGTTGTGGCATGTGGGATCTAGTTCCCCCACCAGGGATCAAACCCAGAACCCCCTGCATTGAGAGTGCAGAGTCTTAGCAACTGGACCACCAGGGGAGTCCAAGGAAACTGCATTTTAAACAAGGACATCAAGTGATTGTGATCTCTGCTGTATTTAATGGTTAGATTTGCCAAAGAAAGTTAGGTCTCTTAGGAATTTTGGGGTAGAGGGTGTTTTAGTCACTTCATTTTAAGTGTAATAATCTAAGGGAAATCTATCAAAATTACTAAGGATAAAGAAACAAAAGGATCCCGTGAAAAGAGGATGGAAGATGAGAGTTAAGAGGGTTAGTGATGTAGGGATACCTCTGGAGCTGGAAGGAATGAATATCCATTCATAGACCAGGATGGGTTCACTACCACAAACACTGTCTCCCTCCTCTTGGGCTGCATTACCTCCAATTCTAATGCTTTTTTTCTAGCAGTCAGTTCAAGGAACATGATGGGAAAAATTCCTCTCAGGCCCCCTTTCCAAACTGATTCAAATATTAAGTTCTTCTGTTTGTTTTAGATATGGCATCAGTGGATATAAATTATATGAGTAAAAATGGTTGAGAGTTTTAAAAAATACATTAGAAATGCTTTTATAAACATGAATGTTACCCTCATATGAGTTCCATGGTATTATTTTTCCTACCTTATAGGAAAGAGAAACAAATGTCTATTGACAATGCTATATAGGTTGAAATATAAATACTAAGGTTTAAAGAGATCCAAAGACTTTTTTTTTGGTTAAGAAATTTCACAAAGTCAAATATATGGGATATTAAAAAGCTAAAATTTGATTGTAGTTTCCATAACACTACCTTTTCTGATAAATTGCTCTCTCTCACACCACAGCTAAGAAAGATGAAGTCATTACATCAAAATGTAAGTATAACAGAGTTGGAAAAGATAAATCCACTTTGAGTTTTAAACCTTATGACAATAATAACAGCTAGTATTATGAGCATTTAAGATGCATTAAATATTTTTAAAGCTTTACATATATTTTTGAAGTATTAATAATGCTCAAAAAATCCTGTAAGGTAAATATTATTTTATTCATTTTATAGCTTGGGAAACTAAGGGACAGAAGTTAAGTAGTTTGTCCAAGGTAAGTAAGTGATAGAACTTGGATTCAAATACAGGAAATCTGACCACAGAACTCACATTGCTATCCACCTGTTCTAAACCAGCCTTCTCATAGTTCAAGGACTGAGAGTGAACAGGAATTAAACCAGTGAGAAGAGCAATTTGCCAATAAATGATTCCTCAAAGAGTAAGCTTCCCACAGATACACATGTAGCTGCACACAGCACCTTTGTAGTGTAGAATAAATCACCCCTCTTCACGGTACCATCTGCAAGCTTCATCTGGGTGGCCCTCCCAATTTCTTCTTCATTTTGGTAAATACATGCTGAGTCAGTATGGCGGTTTGGTTCAATTCAGTTCAGTCGCTCAGTTGTGTCCGACTCTTTGCGACCCCATGAATTGCAAAACGCCAGGCCTCTCTGTCCATCACCAACTCCCGGAGTCTACCCAAACCCATGTCCATCGAGTCGGTGATGCCATCCAACCATTTCATCCTCTGTCATCCCCTTCTCCTCCTGCCCCCAATCCTACCCAGCATTAGGGTCTTTTCCAATGAGTCAACTCTTCGCATGAGGTGGCCAAAGTATTGGAGTTTCAGCTTCAACATCAGTCCTTCCAATGAACACCCAGGATTGATCTCTTTTAGGATGGATTGATTGGATCTCCTTGCAGTCCAAGGGACTCTCAAGAGTCTTCTCCAACACCACAGTTTAAAAGTATCAATTCTGCTGCGCTCAGCTTTCTTCACCGTCCAACTCTCACATCCATACATGACCACTGGAAAAACCATAGCCTTGACTAGACGGACTTTTGTTGGCAAAGTAATGTCTCTGCTTTTAAATATGCTATCTAGGTTGGCCATAACCTTCCTTCCAAGGAGTAAGCGTCTTTTAATTTCATGGCTGCAATCACCATCAGCAGTGATTTTGGAGCCCAAAAAAATAAAGTCTGACACTGTTTCCACTGTTTCCCCATCTGTTTCCCATGAAGTGATGGGACCAGATGCCATGATCTTAATTTTCTGAACATTGAGCTTTAAGCCAACTTTTTCACTCTCCTCTTTCACTTTCATCAAGAGGCTCAATATGGCGGTAGCCAACATCAATTGCTGTCATGACAGCTTTTTCTACCTCACTCTTAACAACCTAGAAAAGCATAACAAGATAAAGATCTGCTTAAATCAGGAACAGAGGACCAATTCCACAAACAGAACTGTTCAATAGAAGCCATCACTCTAAGAGTTAAGAGCTAGTCTGGTGACAAAGCATAATGTTGACTTTTATTTCATGGTAAATATTTAACAACTGAGTCTGAAGAAGAGGAGTCCTGATTTATAGCATTAGCCAATTTCTGTGGTGGAAATACTCCCACCATGGCTCATTTCTTGCAACCGATGTTGGGAAAGATACTTATGATAGAAACTTTGAGTTCATGAACTGGTCCCAGCACATCATATCATTAACCCTCTATTTCTGGACTTCCACTATCTACAAGACAAGTAGATTTACATAATATATAGAGTTACCTTTCTAAATTAATTCACTTTGTAAGAGATCATTAAACTACTTTCAACCCAGATATCCAGTGCAAAAAATTATCAGTGCAACGAGGACATAACTTTAGATGGAATAAATTCGTGATTTACCTAAGTAAACTTGGAGAAACACTTCAAACGACATTTGAGGAAGAACTAAAAATGTAAAAAAAAAACAAAAACAAAAAACCACTTTTTTTCACTTAATAATTTCTTATTATTAATTTCTTTTTTGGCTACTAAGTTCATCATCTTTAGCTAACATTTCCTCCTTCAAAACTGTTATTCTTCTTAGCTGTCTACTGGTTTGCTGGTTCACCAGGCAGGGCTTCTGAAATTATCTATAATTTTCACCTCTCCATTACCCCTGTTACTTCACTCAGTAGTAAAATGTCTCTTAGGTGTATGTATGTATACACACACACACACACACACACATATATATATATATTTAATTTGCAACTCCTGATGAGTTAACCAGTCCCATGGAGATGAACTGACTGTTCACAGATGAAAAAGCCAAGTCAAAATAAAGCAATAGTCCCTGCCAGTGTTCTTGCATCAGACTTCAACATCATACAACACACAGCTCTCCTGCTGGGGCACCAAGTGTGAAGTTCAGTCTTCCAAACAGGGAGAGAATTTCCAAGTGCCGCATGCTTCTTCCCACAGCTTAGTATTCATAGCCTGACCTCTAAGGGACTATCTCCACCTCAGACCACAAAAATTCCCTCTGAGATGAAAGATGAATCTCTTTCTCCAGGTCCTTTTATCCCCAAGTTTTCTCTGGATGCTCTATGATTGGGGGTACATGGGAGGGGACAACCTGGATGTTAGACATTTCAGAGAAACTGCATCACAAACAAATTTGCATCAAGGTCTCTGATACATGGTAAATGGGCTTCCCTCGTAGTAGTTCAGTCCATAAAGAATCCACCTGCAATGTAAGAGACCTGGGTTCAATTCCTGGATTGGAAAGATCCCCTGAAGAAGGAAATGGCAACCCACTCCAGTATTCCTGCCTGGGAAACCCATGGACAGAGGAGCCTGGCAGGTTACAAGTCCATGGGTTTGTAAGAGTCGGACACAACTAAGTGACTAAACCACCAATCACGACAGCTGGATTTCATTGATTCTGAAAGTGTTAGGCACTCAGTTGTATCTGACTCTTACAACTTCATGAACTATAGCTTGCCAGCCTCCTTTGTCCATGGAATTCTCTAGTCAAGAATACTGGAGTGGGTTGTCATTTCCTTCTCCAGGGGATCTTCCCCATGCTGGGATCGAACCGGTGTCTCCTGCATTGCAGGCATACTCTTTATTGTGTGAGACACCAGGGAAGCCATTGATTCTAATCTGCTGTGAAATGGCTACAACTGGACAACAGATGAGACTAAAGGAAAAAGGTGGACCCACCCCTGGAAATTCGAAAAGAACTGACTTAATGCACAAAATAACCTACCCAGGAGAGAAGCAAAATATAAATTAAGAAAGGGTGGTCCGTCTGGATTTCCCAGATTCACACAGTCACTGGTTCTGATCAGGACCCGAGTCTGCTATTCCTCCATCTCTAACACCATTCTGATTACCTGAGGAGCAGAGGTGCCCAGTCCCAACAAAGGCATGAAGCATCCATCATTCATCTTTAAAGAAAAAAGTTTCATTTGGTTCATCCTCTCTCACTTTTCTGGCTAGACAAACTGTAATTTTCCTCTTTATTAAGAGAAATCTGCAAAGGGAAGAAAATAGTACAATTTTTTTTTTTAACACAGAAGTAGGATTGCATCCCATCCTAAAGGAAATCAATCCTGAATATTCATTGGAAGGACTCATGCTGAAGCTAGAGCTGAAACCACCTGATGCGAAGAACATACTCACTGGAAAAGACCCTGAGGCTGGAAAAGACTGAGGGTAAGAGGAGAAGGGATGACTGAGGATGAGATGGTTGGATCTCAATGGATATGAGTTTGAGCAAACTCCAGGAGATAGCGAAGGACAGGGAATCCTGGCATGCTGCAGTCCATGGAATTGCAAAGAGTTGGACACAACTTAGCAACTGAACAACAAGGATTGCTGAATATGGTAGATCTACATTCAATTTTTTGAAGAGCAATCATACTATTTTTCATAGTAGCTGCATTATTTGCATTCCTATTAACAGTGTACAAGGCTTCTGATTTCTCCACATTCTCTCCAACACTTATTGTGTCTATCAGTTTTTTAAAATAATAGCCATTCTGACAAGTATGACAGTATCTTATAGTTTTGATTTGGATTTTCCTGATGACTCGTGATGCTGACCATGTTTTTATACCTATTGGCCATTTGTTTGTTTTCTTTGGATAAATGGCTTCATCAGAAATGTAATTTTGATTAGCCAGGTAGAAATTGTCTGGTCAGCACCACTGAGATCAGCCCGCTCCATTTCCTGCAGGAATAGAAACAATTTGCATGCTAAAACCCTTGTTGGCTGATCTTTGAAAGTATTGTTTTACTTTAAGATCTGGTAAGGTAGCAATAAAGTTAATTTTTGAAAAACCACTAATTTTTGTGTTGCAAAATACTAATGTCATCTCATTAAAAATAGATAATACAAGGAAGTTAGTTCAAACTTGACTAAAGTAAAAAGGTCTTGGAGGATGCAAATATATCCACAAACACAAGAGATTCTAGCAAAAAAAGAAGTTTACTGGAATATACTAGAGACTTTTGTCATTGATCAGATAGGAGATAAATACTTCATATATATACAGTTGACCCTCCAACAATGCAGGGTTTAGGGATGCCAACCCAAGCACAGTTGAAAATCCACATTTAACTTTAAAGTCTCCTCTTCAGTTCTGCCTGTGTAGCTCCAACCAACCTGGGTTTACCAGTGTGGTACATATTTACTGTAAAAAAAAAAAAAAAAAAGAAGCCACTTGGCCCCACATGTTTCAAACCTGTGTTGTTCAAGTTCAGTTCAGTTCAGTCGCTCAGTCACGTCCGACTCTTTGTGAACCCATGGACTACAGCACGCCAGGCTCCCCTGGGCATCACCAACTCCTGGAGTTTACTCAAACTCATGTCCATTGAGTCAGTGATGCCATCCAAACATCTCAGCCTCTGTTGTCCCCTTCTTCTCCTGCCTTCAATCTTTCCCAGCATCAGGGTCTTTTCAAATGAGTCAGCTGTTCGGATCAGGTGGCCAAAGTATTGGAGTTTCAGCTTCAGCATAATTCCTTCCAGTGAATATTCAGGTCTGATTTCCTTTAGGATGGACTGGTTGGAACTCCTTGCAGTCCAAGGGACTCTCAAGAGTCTTCTCCAACACCACAGTTCAAAAGCATCAATTCTTCAGTGCTCAGCTTTCTTCACCGTCCAACTCTCACATCCATACATGACTACTGGAAAAACCATAGCTTTGACTAGACAGATCTTTGTTGGCAAAGTAATGTCTCTGCTTTTTAATATGCTGTCTAGGTTGGTCGTAACTTTTCTTCCAAGGAGCAAGTGTCTTTTAATTTCATGGCTACAGTCACCATCTGCTGTGACTTTGGAGCCCCCCAAAATAAAGTCTGTCACTGTTTCCACTGTTTCCCCATCTATTTGCCATGAAGTGATGGGACCAGATGCCATGATCTTAGTTTTCTGAATGTTGAGTTTTAAGCCAACTTTTTCACTTTCCTCTTTCACTTTCATCAAGAGGCTCTTTAGTTCTTCTTCTCTTTCTGCCATAAGGGTGGTATCATCTGCATATCTGAGATTGTTGATATGTCCCCCAGAAATCTTCATTCCAGCATGTGCTTCATCCATCTCAGCATTTCTCATGATGTACTCTGCATATAAGTTAAATAAGCAGGGTGACAATATACAGTCTTGACATACTCCTTTCTCAATTTGGGACCAGTCTGTTGTTCCATGTCCAGTTATAACTTTGCTTCCTGACCTGCCTACAGATTTCTCAGGAGGCAGGTCAGGTGGTCTGGTATTCCCATCTCTTTCAGAATTTTCCACAGTTTATTGTGATCCACACAGTCAAAGGCTTTGGCATAGTCAATAAAGCAGAAGTAGATGTTTTTCTGGAACTCTCTTGCTTTTTCAATGATGCAATGGATGTTGACAATTTGATCTCTGGTTCCTCTGCCTTTTCTAAAACCAGCTTGAACATCTGGAATTTCATGGTTCACGTACTGCTGAAGCCTGGCCTGGAGAATTTTAAGCATTACTTTACCAGCATGTGAGATGAGTGCAATTGTACGGTAGTGTGAACATTCTTTGCCATTGCCTTTCCAAACAGCAAAATTTGAGTTTTCCAAATTTGCTGGCATATTGAGTGCAGCACTTTCACAGCATCATCTTTTAGCATTTGAAATAGTCAACTGGAATTCCATCACCTCCACTAGCTTTGTTCATAGTGATGCTTCCTAAGGCCCACTTGACTATGCATTCCAGGATGTCTGGCTCTAGGTGAGTGATCACACCATCGTGGTTACCTGGGTCATGAAGATCTTTTTTGTATACTTCTTTTGTGTATTCTTGCTACCTCTTCTTAATATCTTCTGCTTCTGTTAGGTCCATACCATTTCTGTCCTTTATTGTTGCCATCTTTGCATGAAATGTTCCCTTGGTATCTCTAATTTTCTTGAAGAGATATCTAGTCTTTCCCATTCTATTATTTTCCTCTATTTCTTTGCATTGATCACTGAGGAAGGTTTTCTTATCTCTCCTTGCTATTCTTTGCTAGCATGTGAGATGAGTGCAATTGTGCAGCATTCTTTGGCATTGCCCTTCTTTGGGATTAGAATGAAAACTGGCCTTTTCCAGTCCTGTGGCCACTGCTGAGTTTTCCAAATTTGTTGGCATATTGAGTGCAGCGCTTTCACAGCATCATCTTTTAGCATTTGAAATAGCTCAACTGGAATTCCATCACCTCAACTAGCTTTGTTTGTAGTGATGCTTCCTAAGGCCCACTTGACTTTGCATTCCAGGATGTCTGGCTCTAGGTGAGTAATCACACCATCGTGATTATCTGCGTCATGAAGATATTTTTTTGTATAGTTCTTCTGTGTATTCTTGCCACCTCTTCTTAACGTCTCCTGCTTCTGTTAGGTCTATACCATTTCTGTCCTTTATCGAGCTCATCTTTGCATGAAATGTTCCCTTGTATCTCTAATTTTCTTGAAGAGATCACTAGGTCACCTGAAACTAACACATTTTAAATCAGCTATACCCCAGTCCCATGAATAGACATGCCTTGTGAGCTAGACTTTGTGGGGTCAAAAAGAGTCAGACATGACTGAGCGACTGAAGAGAAGATACCCCAATAAAAATTTTTTTAAAAGACTGAAAGTTATGCACACTGTAGTCCACAGGTGAATTATTGGAGATAGTTTCACACTGAGAAAGGGAGAATCCATGACTTGAGAGAATTACTTTCTCCATGTAAAGATTTTGGTATTTACCTCTAAGTGGATATTTAGGATATATTCAAACTTAAACATGAAAAAGTTTGGTAAGGTAGAACCAAATCTTTTACCTTTGGGGGAAGTAAAAGCTAAGACAGTTACCCAGTGGGCCCTGGGAAGCATTTATGTGCCCAGTTGCCCTTGACTTTTGTGTGCAAAACTTACATGTCGGTGCAGATTGGCTGTACACTCTTTTTAAGACTCTCTTCTAAGTACAATTAAAGTCATACAGCAAACTATATATTACAATCAAAGAGGAAATAGTCAAGCACAGTTTTAAATATTAGAGAGAGTAAATAAAAACATCTATGGTGTTGCACATGGCAAGCACCAGCCCTTCTCAGACTGTGAGAACCACCATGAACCTGTCTTTCAGGAACAGGTCTGAGTCTGATCTGGAAAAGGAAAATTTACCCAGACACTATATTCCATTAGAGGGTACTGACTATTCTAATATGGATACAATCAGGCTATCATTTGCAGAGTTAAAACTATGGATACTGGGCTTCCCTAGTGGCTCAGTGGTAAAGAATCTGCCTGCCAATACAGGAGACATGAATTCAATCCCTGATCTGGGAAGATTCCACATGCCGTGGAGCAACAAAGCCTGAGGACCACAACTCCTGAGCCTGTGCTTTAGTGCCCGGGAGCCACAACTACTAAAGACCGTGTGTCCTAAAGCCCATGCTCTGCAGCAAGAGAAGTCACTACAATGAGAAGTCCAGGCACCACAACTAGAGAGTAGCCCCACTTGATGCAACTAGAGAAAGCCCTAGCAGCAACGAAGACACAGCACAGACAAAACTTTAAAAAAAAAAAGAAAGAAAGAAAACCTACAGATATCATGCTATGAATAAAGCAAATAAACAATAGGAAAATGTTATTTCACTGGTTAACTTTTCACCCCTGACTGCTAAGGGGAGCAAGTCCTCTGAAAATCCTTCACACATTGTTTTTTCTCTCTTTCCTCTGCATTTTCAACAATGTGCTGTGTGTGCTAGGTGGAGGTATAGGGCTACTAGATTCACCAAGACTCTGGGAAAATAAATGGGAGAATCAGTGACTCGACCCACATTATATTTGCAAAAAGATTTTCTCCAAAACACATTTTGAAAACATTTTCAAAAGTCAATGACAGATAAAGAATTTTAAAGGCAGCCAGGGAACAATGGATGACACCTTCCAAGGAACCTCCATTAGACTATCAGCAGATTTCTCAACAGAAAATTAACAGGTGTGGAGGAGGGGAGAAGGATGGAAGTATCATTTTCAAGATACTGAAAGATAAAAGCTGTCAGCCAAGAATACCCTAATCCAGCAAAATTATTCAGATATAAAGGCAAAAAATAGGGATTTTTCTCAAACAAACAAAAGTTGAGGAAGTTCATCAAGTTTCATTAACTTTTACTGCATGACATAAAATGTCAAAAGGACCTCTTCTACTAGAAAAAAAAGGCAAAACTTTGAGTAGATAATGGCAGACATAATCAGAAAGTTGAATATTTATATCAGAATAGGCTTTTGAAAAAAACACTTTATTATAGAGACTTCCCTGGGAGTCCACTGGTTAAAACTCCAATGTAGGAGGTGTGGGTTTGATCCCTGGTCCGGAAACTAAGGTCTCACATGCTGCCATGGTGTGCAGCCAAATAAATAAATAAATAAATAAATAAATAAAAACACTTTATTATAGCATAAATGTTAAAAGCAGAAGTATTAGATTTCCTCATTTGCATCCATTATTTTTAATTTGAGAAACAACCCTGTGACTGCTTGTCACAGGGTTTGATGGTAACTCTTGCCGTTCCAGATCTTAGGTTAAGGTTCAGGATTAAAATTATCTGAATGTCAGGTTTCCTAACATGAATTCCAAGCAGACCGATATCGCTATGACCTTATAGTATTTTGCTGGGAGAATTTTAGCTAAATTTCTGAAAGAATCCCATGGTTTTTCAAATCCATAGTGTTTGGCACTGCAATTTCCATGGGTCCTTGTTGGCAAAGACTATTTTTGGTGACTTTGATTCCAAAGAATAAAATATAGAAAGTATTATCGAACTAGGAATTTTGCCCCAGTTGACTGAGTTCTACAACTACAAGGCTCTTCTTTCAGTCTGCCTTGGACATGGGTGACATTCAGAGGCTGTACCATCTTAGATTTTATCTCTGAATCTTGCTATAGTGCAGTGAATATCTGTTCTTTATATTTGTGGTACTATAGATCAGCATGGATTAAAATAGTTACTTTGCTGTGTGAGTTATGAAAGAATCTGGCATCTCCAAATGCTGTGCAGGCAGAAAATGACTAGATGAGGAAAGTGAAAGTTGCTCAATCATGTCCAACTCTTTGTGATCCCGTGGATTGTGTAGTCCATGGAATTCTCCAGGCCAGAATTCTAGAGTGGGTAGCTTTTCCTTTTGAGAGAGTCCTTTCCTAGGCAGGTTGATAAGAAGTCTAGGGGTCCTCAAGGACAGAGGGGTCTGGAATTCTCAAGGAGGAAGAAAGGACAAACTTTTTCTTTTCTCTCTACATTCCTTAGGATTATATAACAATAATGTATACCACCTGAGGACAGTCTCTGGATTCTAATTCTGTTATCTTAAAATATGGGAGTAGGTCTGTCTTTACAAGGATTATATAACAATAATGTATCCTGCCTGAGGAAGTCTCTGGATTAAACTCTCTGGTTCTAATTCTGTCATCTTAAAATGTAAATTATGGGAGTAGGTCTGTCTTTACAAGGATTATAACAATAATGTATCCTGCCTGAAGGACAGTCTCTGGATTAAACCTTCTGGCTAATCCTGTTATCTTAGAGTATATAACTCCACTGCTAACACTAGCAAGGAGGTACTCTTTCTGCCCCCTTCTGATGCCTATGTCAGAAGCTTTCTCTGTCTCCTTTATACTTTAATAAAACTTTATTACACAAAAGCTCTGAGCGATCAGGCCTCGTCTCTGGCCCCGGATTGAATTCTTCCCCTCCGGAGGCCAAGAATCCCAGTGTCTTTTCATGATTCAGCAAAAAACCTTTCACTTTCACCAGGGGATCTTCCCAAGCCAGGGGTCAAACCCAGGTATCCCACACTGCAGGCGGATTCTTTACCAGTTGAGCCACGAGTGAAGCCCAAGAATACTGGAGTGGGTAGCTTATCCCTTCTCTTCTAGATGAGGAGAACTGCCACAAATTTGTAGAGGTAGGCAAGTCAGTTCACAGACATGGAAGGTCTTTTGAAGTCAAATTCCACTCTCCTTAGGCGGGAAATACCCCTTTGAAAACTAGTTTATCCAAAACTATTCCACACAGTGTCATGTAGATCACCTGGAAGTCTGCTAATCTGCTTTGCTAATGTTATAGCCACGCGTTTTGGGAAACAAACTCACTCAGAAGGACAATGCAGGTAGTGGAGTGCCGTTTATTACACCAGCGGGCTCAAGGCATAGTCTTCTCTTAGCCAAGGGCCCCAACCAGCATTTGTGAAAATCTTTTATACCCCATGTGTACGTGTCTGAACTCACCACCCCAAATTCCTTGAGACTTACATAAACAAAGGAAGGGTAAATACAATCACAATAATCTCATCATTTATGTGTTATGTGTTTAAACAGTTAAACAATTGGCCAATAATCAATAAGCCCGAGGTTATACTCCGATAGGTACAGAAAAATTTATGGCCTGTCCAGAGACAGGGGTGATTAGTGTATGTTTTCTCTTAGGCAATGAGTAACCTGGATATGATCTTCAAGGTTCCCCTGTTGGGCGGGGGTCTTATCCTTCTATTGTCGTTTCCATAGGCACTAAGCACAGAGTTTAGAGCCCATTAGAGAGGTGGCCAAGCATGATCAGCACAAACAGGCCTAAGATGGAGTCCAGGTCCTATGAATTCCTTCTTCACTAAGACATAGGTGATGACCACAAAATAACCTATTTGCCATTCTAGCTCACCTCCATAGACCTGAAAACTATTAGAAACACTGACAATTTGAGTGTCAAATTCTTTAACAGTGGTGTCATGAGACAATCACAAAATCTGACTCTTAGCAGACCCTCACAAAAGTTCTTTATAAAGTTAAAAGAATTAAACTGTTCGAGGGTTCAGCAGAGTAGTGTAGCAGAGGTGTGCTGGCCCCATAACGCAGAAGTTGATGGATCAAAACCACCCTCTGCTATCTGTTTAGGGCTTTCCTGGTGGCTCAGACAGTAAAAAATCTGTCTGCAATGCAGGAGACCTGGGTTTGATCCCCGGGTCAGAAGATTCCCTGGAGAAGGGAATGGCAACCCACTCCAGTATTCTTACCTGGAGAATCCCATGGACAGAGGCTTACAGTCCATGGGGTGGCAAAGAGTCGGACCCCTGAGCAACTAACACTTTCACTTTGAAACTGTTCGAAGGAATAAAAATTGGACCATACATTGTTTATCTTAACACTAGACTATTTTTGGAGTAGTTGTTGAATTGGCAGAGAAATCCCTCCTCTCCTGCCCCACCCCCTGCCACACTTTGCCCTGTTATTAGCATTTTGCGTTGCTGTGCAACATTTGTTAAAACTGATGAGCTAAGATTGATACTTTACTATTAAGCAAGGGTTATAGACTGCAAAACAATTCAAACTTTTAGTTGTACAGCAGCTGTATGCATACTGAAAAATGCATATTTACATAAGAATCCACCATTACTGTATACATAATATAGAATAGTTTCACCACCCTGAACATTCTGTGTGCTCCAGTATCCATCTTTCCCTTTCTTTCCTCTTCTAAATGCCTGGCAACACTGATCTTTTTACTGTCTTTATATTTTGCTTTTTTCAGAATGTCATACAGTTGGAATCATATATAATAATAGTATGTAGCTTTTTAAGGTTGCTTTTTTCACATAGCAATATAAATTTAATTTTCCTCCATGGCTTTTCATATCCTGATAGTTTACTTCTTCTTATCACTGAATAAGATTCAGTAGAATCTTAGATGGATAAAATTATGTCTCTGCATCCAACGAATCTCTATATTTATAACTTGGGTGGCTCAGTGGTAAAGAATTCACCTGCCAAGCAGGAGACTCAGGTTCAGTCCCTGGGTCAGGAAGATTCCCTAAAGAAGTGGCAATCCACCCAGTATTCTTGCCTGGGAAATCCTGTGAACAGAGGAGCCTGGCGGGATACAGTCGCAAAGAGTTGGACACAGCTTAGTGACTAAACAGCAATTATTAAAATTAGCATAACCATTCATGTGCAAGATTTTGTGTGGACATAAGTTTTCAGCTTATTTGTGTAAACATCCAAAAGCACTGTCACTGGATCTCTTAGTAAGAGTATGTTTAGTTTTGTAAGAAACCCCAAACTATTGACCAAAAAGAACAGTACCATTTTGCATTCCCAGGACTCATGAAGGAGAGATTCTATTGCAGCATTCCATGTTGTCACTGCTTTAAGTCTAGCCATTCATTTAATAGGCATGTAGGAGAACCTAATAGGTTTTTTTTCTTTTTTTTTTAGTTTGCAAGTCCAAATGACAAATGACACTGAATACTTTTCATATGCATATTTTGCCAGCTGAATATCTTTTTTGGTAAAGTGTCCATGAACATTTCTTTCTGTACTTCCAGAGGATAAAAGTGAGAACCAAAAATTAAGGACCAGTCCCTGGTCATACAACTGCACACTCTAAAGTCACAACGGACAGAAAACTTTCTGGCTTCCAGTATAGAGACTTGTCCACTAGGCCCTCTTAAGTCCAAGCACTAAAGTTATATTTCCATTAAAATACAGTAACAAGGACAAACCTTGCCCTGTAAGATTGCAACTTATTCCTACAAATGATAATATATTTTCTACTCAAGATATGTTTCCAAGCAGTAACAACAGTATGAGGCAAAACCTAGGTGCAGTATTTCTCATCCAGCACTCAGCAGTGAAGGAAAGTTACATGGCTCAAAATAGCCTGGAGTTAAAACTCCCCTCCAGGTCCTCCCCACTATTCTATGCAAAATGAAGAACTCTCTCACCCAAAGGAAAAAAAAAAAATGGACATTAAGGTTGATCATGCCCAGCTCCCAGCCAGTCCAGCCTCTGGCTGATCTCCAGAATTCCTTGCCCCAGCCATTTAAGAGATAACTACTCCGAACAACCTTGGAGAGGAACAGGCCCCCTTAAGACAGTAGCTTTCCACATATATGCCTATATATACTTACTCTTTTCTTGGGCTAGTGCAGCAGCTCACTAATCTGACAGCTGCCCCTTCTTGCCTCATTAAAGGTGATCTGTTCCTGTAAAGCGCCGGTCTTGTTCTTTTTCTTAACCTCATCTTCTCTAACTCCCTTACCCTACATTTTTTGGTGCTGAAACCCAGGAGGTTGAGGTTCCTTATTCTCCATGGCCAGCTCTTTGGAGCGTGGAAGCCTGCCGAGCTCACTTTCCAGCCCGGACTTTCAAGACCTCCTTGAGAGGATGTCCTGTGCCTTCATGAGTGGTGCAAGTCCTGTGTAAGGGCTTTATTGGTTTTCCACTTAACCGGAGGAATATTGGTCTCTCTCTCTCCCCGCCTCTTTTCTCTACACTTTCTTTTCCACGAGACCAACCAACTCCAGGACAGAGGCCTTTTGCCATTCGACCTCCCTCCAACCACCTTGAATTCACGCCTGACCCAGTAGCCCAGGTAAGCTCAACAGTACTCTAGGGCGCCATAGACTATCGTTCTTTCCGGGTTCCCAGAGAAACCTCTGGCCAAAAAGCCCTCAGAGGAGGTACGTGGGGGACGACTCTCTCTCCTTCAGAGTCTCTCTCTCTTTGCCTGGTCAAACGATTAGGTGATAACCTTTTCTCTCAACCGGATAGTCACTAGCCATTTGCTATGGGGTCAAGCCAATCCGTCCCACGGGACTCTCCCTTGGCCTGCATAAAACAAAACCTCAAACCTCTACTCTTGAGCGATCTCAAGGTTCATAAACTCGAGTCACTTTGCACTCAAATTTGGCCTCAATACAAACTGGATAACCAAAACCACTGGCCTGAGTTCAGGACTTTCTATTTCAATATTTTATCAGATCTCACAAACTTCCTCAAACGGAATGGCAAATGGTAGGAGGTCCCCTATATTCAAGCCTTCTGGGACTTTAGAAGCCGTCCTTCTCTCTGCAAAGACTGTTCTACCTATCAAATCCTCCTCTGTTCTCTCTCCCCCTCCATTACAAAAGAATACTATTCTAAAGTCCCTAAACCCCCAGCTCCCAATTTTGACCTGGAAGATGAGCCTCCTCCCTACCGCCCCAGAGAGAAAGCTTCCAAAGAGACCCCATCCTCTAGCCCATCCTCCTCCAAAACAGGAAGCGATGACTCCGAAACCTCAAAAGAGATTTCCACTCCCCCTTCATCAGCCAGGACCCGAAACAACCACATGTTTCCTCTCAGAGAGGTAGCGGGACCAGAGGGCCCTACACAGGTTCATGTGCCTTTCTCAATTTCTGATATGAGCCAAATTGAAGAAAAATTGGGATCCTTTTCAGAAAATCCTACTAGATACAAAAAAGAATACCTCCGCCTTACACAAGCATATCATTTAACCTGGAACGATCTTGATTACATCCTAAATGCCACTTTAACCCCTGATGAAAAGGAACGGATATGGCAGGCAGCCTGGACTCATGCTGATCAGCTCCACAACCAAGATAGGAATAATCCAGTGGCTGATGACGCAGTCCCTTTAACTGAGCCACGGTGGACATATCAAGCAGGTGATGCCGGCATCTGGTACCTGCATCATATGATCACCTGTTTACTAGAAGGAATGCAAAAAAGCTCTCACATTCATGTTAACTACGATAAGATTAGGGAAGTGACTCAAGAAAAAGATGAAAATCCTGTCCTTTTTCTTTCACGGCTTACTCAGGCAGTCCCAAAATACACTAATCTAGATATTTCCACCCCTGCCAGACTTCTGTACCTACATGTCCAGTTCATAAGCCAGTCAGCCCCTGATATTTGCCGAAAACTACACCAGTTAGAAAAGGGCTCTGAAACCCCTCGGCGAGATCTCCTAGAAATAGCCTTTAAAGTTTTCAACAATAGGGAGGAAGAAGTGAAAAAAGGAAAAGAAAAGGAAAGAAAGGCCAAATATGCTTTATTCGCTGCAACTATCCAGGAAAAAAACTCAACCCCTTTGGCCCATCAACCTCAGCCCACCCATATGGGACCTAACCCTCCAGGCCCCTACTTTAGATGTAACCAAACGAGACACTGGGCTAAGTCCTGCCCAAACCCCCGGCCACCCACCAAACCCTGCCCCACCTGCAAACAATGGGACCACTGGAAAATGGATGGTCCTCAGACACTACCCACCATATCTTGGGGTCTACCCCAGGCCCAACAATGATGGGCTGGGGACCAGACTCAGGGGGACCCTGGCACCCCAGACCATGGTTCCTCCGATGAGGTAAGAGACGATCCAATGATGGAGCCCAAGCTCCAGACCCCAAGTTTGCCCCATACAGATGGACTCGGAGATTCGGGTAATTGGCACAATGGCTGGACACAAAGTTTCATTCCTAATAGACATTGGAGAGGCCTTTTCACTTTTAACCTCCTTTAAAGGTCCTCTTCAACCTTCAGAAGTGGCCATCGAAGGGGTTTCAGGCATCCCTTTTTATCCCAAAATAACCCCTCCTCTCCTTTGTTCCTTTGACAAAACAACACTAACACGTTCTTTTAGAGTAGTTCCTCAATGCCTAATGGCGTTGATGGGACGTGATCTTCTGGCTAAGCTACAAACTTCTATAAACCTCCCATTCTTAGATTCCATATCAATTCTTTGCATCCAAATGGCACCCGAAACCCTGGCCAGCTCTCACTCCCAAAACCTGCCCCTCGACCCTCCCCTGATAGATCCTCAGATCTGGGACATGGAAGCCCCGTTGGTAGCCTGACACCATTCTCCCATACAGGTCTTTCTTAAAAATCCCTCTCAGGTAATTACCCAAACTCATTATACCCTGACCAGAGAATCTCGACCAAGACTTAAACCAATAATCTCCCAACTGCTCAAATCTGGCCTTTTGCAGCCTATCTGTTCTCCTCATAATACTCCTATACTCGCAGTCAAAAAGAGACCTACTCCTAGCATCTAGTTTAAGATCTTCGCAAGATTAGAGGGCATAATACCCATATACCCCGTGGTCACTAATCCCTACACCCTTCTCTCACATATTCCCTCGACACACTCTGTTTCACAGTATTAGACCTCAAAGATGCTTTCTTTACTATACCTCTACACCACTCCTCAGAGCCCCTATTTGCCTTCACCTGGACGACCGTTTTACCACAAGGGTTTAGAGATAGCCCTCATTTTTTCTGTCAAGCCCTTCAAAGGGACCTACAAACTGTAGGCCTAGGCTCTACTACCTTACTTCAATATGTAGACGATTTATTGTTATGTAGTTCCTCTCACCATAACTGCTTAGTCCACACTGCAAAGGTATTAAATGCCCTAGGCAACTGGGGCTCAGAGTCTCACTCTCCAGAGCACAAATTGCTTTCACCACTGTCAATTACATGAGATTACTTCTCACTCCCACATCCAAAATAATCCCAGCTCAGAGACTTTGAGCCTTGACACAGAGCCCCAGGCCCCAAACCAAGAGAGAACTTCTTTCTGTATTAGATCTATTAAACTTCTTCCAAATATGGGTCCCAAATTTTGCCCTCCATGCAAAACCTCTCTATTAAACTACTCCAGAAAACTTAGATGAACCCTGTTGGCCCCCACCTCTCTCCACACCCCAATACAGACTCTTATCAAACATTTACTACAGGCCCCTTCTCTTTACTTACCTGATTATACCAAGCTTTTTTTCCTTTTTGTACATTCTCAACAAGGACATGCCTTAGGGATTTTGTGCCAAAAAAGGGGAGACATATAGGGCCCTCTAGCTTACTTATCTAAACAACTCAATCTCATCACGCTCAGATGGCCACCTTGTCTTCAGGCCTTAGCTGCAACCACTGTCTTAATACCTGAATCCCAAAAACTAACCTGAAATGCTCCTCTAAATGTATACTCTCCTCGTTCCTTCAAACATTTACTCTCTCATCAGGCTTTCCTTTCTCTGCCCCCTGCTTGACTACAGATCCTCCACGCACACCTCCTCGACCCATTCCTTTCTTTCATGCCTTGTAAACCTCTTAATCCTACTAGCTTACTCCCTACACCAGATCCAGAAGCAGAACACCTATCTCATGACTGTACTCAGACATTAGATATGACACTTAATCCCTTTGAACATATAACTGATCAGCCCTTTACTGATCCCAAAGTCCCATCCTGCTTCATAGATGACAGTGCCCAGAAAGAAGCCCCATTTGGGGCTGGATACACTATAGTCCAGGGACAGCCCGACAAAGTTAACCCTCCTCACCTCATCAAGTCAGCCACACTCCCAGCTCACACATCCTCACAACAGGCTGAACTGATAGCTCTTACACAAGCTTTGACTCTAGCCAAAGACCAAAAGATAAACATTTACACTGACTCCAATATGTCTATAACATATTACATTCTAACATTATATCTGGAGGGAGAGGGGATTCCTGACTCAGAAGCACACACCTATTCTCAATGCTTCCTTTTTTTCTGATCTCCTCCATGTGGCTCAGCTCCCAAAGCAAGCTACTGTAATACATTGCTGGGGACATCAGCGACATGACCCTATCTCCTTTTATGACAATATAGCAGATCACGACACAAAGGAGCAGGCCACCTCTGTTAGTCCTGTCTTTACTATAGCCCAAATAGATGAGCCTAACATCCGCACATTACTTTCATATTTACATACCCTTTTCCACCCCTCTACAAAAGTACTTAAGACTTTCCTTCAGAACTTTTTTGAGTTAACTAAGGATGATGTGACTTATTTAAATAATCTGACCCAAACTTGTACCATTTGTCAGCGGACAAATCCTAGTTTTAACATTCACCCCCCTCCTTTCCTCACCCATCAAATTCGCAGACATCTTCCTGCATAAGACTGGCAGGTAGATTTCACCCACATGCCACCTGTAAAAAGGGTTAAATTTCTCCTAGTCTTCATATATACATTTTCTGGATGAATTGAAGCTTTCCCATCTACTAACAAACGAGCCCCTACTATGGCTCAGCTTATTCTTACTGAAATCCTCCCAAGGTTTGGAATGCCTTCCTCCCTCCAGTCTGACAACAGGCGTGAGTTCACACCTCAAATCACCCAAAATATCGCACGAGCCCTTCAAGTTCCTTGGAGGGTTCACATTCCTTATCATCCCTGGTCTTCCGGTAAGGTTGAGAGAGCCAACCGAGTTCTAAAAAAAACTCTGACCATATTAACGATCAATCTTCATCAAGACTGGACTAAACTCCTCCCTTAAGCCCTCTTAAAGGTCCGGGCCTTACCAAAAATCCCCTTAAATATCAGTCCATTTGAGGCCATGTATGGGAGGCCCATAATACCTTTGGGTCTTCCCCACTCCCAGGACAGTCCCAAACTGCCTTCCCATCTTCCTTTTCCTTTACTTGCCCAGATACTAGATGCCCTGTGGCAACATATGGATAACTTACTCCCTCAACCACACCCCAGTCTTTCATACCCATCCCTTCAAATAGGGGATAAATTCTATATGACAGTTCAGTCCTACTCAGCTCTAACCCCAAAATGGCAAGGACCCTACACAGTAATTCTGCTGACCCTTACCACTACAAAATTAAAAGAAATCACCCCTTGGGTACACATTACTCGGTTAAAAAAGATTGTGCAGCCCAATGATGAAAATGCCTGCCAGACTAATACTTACCAAGTCTCTCACACAGGCCCTACAACTCTAAAGTTCTCACGGCTTCCACCAGCCCCAACTGGCAATGGATAAGCCTGTCAGTTTCACGTCTTCAATTATTCCTGGAACAACTTCTGGCAGATATCTGGGTCTCGAGTCCTCAAGGATCCAGGCTCAAACACTCAAAGATTACATCTCCACCCTGTGGCTACAGGAAACATTTATAACTTCTATAACTTTTACCCCTTCGAAACACAATTCTTTTGCATAGTAATCTATCTTATACTCACTTCCCCAAATGTTGTTTAACATCTTCTTCTTATCCTCCCTTCTTCCTCTGATCCATGAACTCCTTCAAAATCCTAACTTCAACTATCTATTCCAGACCCTTAATTTAACCCATACCCTTCTCAATGCTTCTAACCCACAATTGGCTAAAGACTGCTGGATATGTCTATCTGTAACTCCTCTGGGAGATTCAACCCTCCCCACATCCATCCTCGACTGGACCACAGGTAACAAGTCTCTACAACACTCATACCGTGGGGAGCCTTTATTTGTCTCATATTTTAAATATCTTCACACTAGTGACCAAATCCGAAATTCAGACATACTCTTAAAATCTTTACTCACCGAACTTTCCTCCTTCAACGAAAAATATCCAATAGGAGGTCCTATTGCCCAGAGAGTAACACTGTTACAACCAGCTCCTTTTTGCATATCCAGAAATTCCCAAAACAGTTCATATGACCAATCCATGGACACAATCCCTAACTCCGTGTGCAACCATACCTCCACCTTACTCTTTGCCACTAGAAAGGTTATATATAATGTTTCTGGTCTTACAGGACACTCTTTAACCTTTACAGTGTGGTTTCCCTCAACATATTCCTCCACCTCTCCCACTGTTGGGGCCACCTTAGCGGAGTCTGTGAGCGTCCTTGAACGAACGATCAACCCCCCCCCTCCGCCCCCGACTCCTCTTCGCCACCGACTTCAGCTGTGGTATTACGACACCTGGCCTATTTTCCTTCTATGGGAAGTCTAGATACCTCTGTCTACCTACTAATTGGACCGGGACCTGCATCCTGGGATACTCCAGTCCAAACATTTTGGTAGCCCCCAATGATCAACCCTTGCCTATTCCTTTCATCCACAAGCGAATAAAACTAGTCATTCATTTCATTCCCCTCTTCGTAGGGCTAGGAATAACAGTTGGAATTGGAAAAGGAACCGCAGGCTTAACCACCTCCATCCAAACTATCAGACACTATCTAAAGACCTATCAGACAGCCTCCAGGAAATAGCTCAAGGCCTAATAACTATCCAAAATCAACTTGATTCCTTGGCGTCCGTAGTTTTACAAAATTGAAGACGATTAGATCTATTCACTACAGAGAAGGGAGGTCTGTGCCTTTTTCTAGACTAATCCTGCTGTTTCTATGCCAACCAGTCTGGTATTGCCCAAGGAGCTACAAAAAACCTTACCGATCGAGCCTCACGAATCCGCCAGAGATTAAACAACTCCTGGCAGTCATGGTTAACAGATTGGAACTGGATGCCTTGGGTTTTACCCATTCTCGGGCCATTCATTTTTATCATCCTCCTACTCACTTTTGAGCCTTGTTTAATCTTTTCCAGGGATTCCTCCAAGACCGACTCCAAGCCATTTCCTGAGACCAAGTCAAGACTGTTCTTTTGCTTGAGACCCTGACGGCTAGAATATAAAATCAACCCTACAGGCCTTAGACTTCCTTCCTTCCAGACCACAAACCCCTGACCCTCATTTATCAGCAGGAAGAAGCCCTGAACTTTACGACACCCACCTCCCTTTCTCTTTTTATATATATTCCTTAGGGTCTGGAATGAAGGAAAGTTACATGGCTCAAAATAGCCTGGAGTTAAAACTCCCCTCCAGGTCCTCCCCACTATTCTATGCAAAATGAAGAACTCTCTCACCCAAAGGGAAAAAAATGGACATTAAGGTTGATTATGCCCAGCTCCCAGCCAGTCCAGCCTCTGGCTGATCTCCAGAATTCCTTGCCCCAGCCATTTAAGAGATAACTACTCCGAACAACCTTGGAGAAGAACAGGCCCCCTTAAGACAGTAGCTTTCCACATATATGCCTATATATACTTACTCTTTTCTTGGGCTAGTGCAGCAGCTCACTAATCTGACAGCTGCCCCTTCTTGCCTCATTAAAGGTGATCTGTTCCTGTAAAGCGCCGGTCTTGTTCTTTTTCTTAACTTCATCTTCTCTAACTCCCTTACCCTACAAGCAGATACCCTATAGGTGCACAGCAATTCTCTCCTATCACTTTCCCATCACCTCATCATCAGGACCTTTTAGCTCAACTATTTCTCTGAGTCATGTCTTCTTGGAAGGAGGAAATATTTCTTGAATTGATGAAATATTCAGGGAAACCAATCCCATTCCAATCAACCTCAAAACAAAGAGGCTGACAGTCAGTGCTCCAGACAGCTGAGTTGTACCTCTTCTGCCAAGCTAGGGAAGAGATGGAAACTGGAGAGGGTCCCAGAGTAATCTGTAGGTGACTGCATGATATCAGACCATGATCCATTGTGAAGGCTGAAGGCTTTCTCCCTTGTCACGAGGAATGTTTCCAGACTGATTAGAAAAACCGAAGGAGCCCCCCAGAGTCATCAAAACTCAATGATTTGACAACCCATGTCGGTTTCCATTCACAGTCTGTCTATTCTCTTTCGAATCCTCAACCCCAAACCACTTATTGTTAACTTCTTCAGTGCACAGATGCCAAATTTCATACAAGAAGGAAGTGATGGTCATTAAGTTCCAGACACTGGCATTTGTGTCCATTACCTGTTGCTCCACTGACTACACAGGCTGCCTTCTGGGTCATCAATAACAGGAAGGTAACACCCCAACTGCAATGACCGACTGTTAGGAAACAAGCTGTAGGAGAAGCTATGTTAAGGCAGTGCCCACCGAGTCAGAACAGTATTGAAGCCAGGTAGCATGTACTTCTACCAAAGTAAATTATTAGATTCTTGCAAAATTTTAACTCATGTTTAATGAGTAGATATTAAATTCTAGATACATTTACATTACTTCAAATTATTACAAGACAATGTCCAGCAATTATTAACCATATGTCAGACTAGAAACCTCAACATACCAATCACTTTCTTATTTTTCCAATGATGAAGCCCCTTCTTGACCAAACATCATTTGAAACAGTTAGTTATCTCACACTACACTACACACACACACACACACACAACTTTTATTTAGTTAAATTTTTATTTTATAATGGAGTATAGCCAATTAACAATGTGATAATTTCAGGTGAACAGTGAAGGAACTTAGCCATAAATACACATGTGTCCATTCTCCTGCAAACTTCCCTCCCATCCAGACTGCCACATAACATTGAGAAGAGTTGCCTGTGTTATACAGGAGGATCTTGTTTGTTATCCTTTTAAAATACAGCAGAGTGTACGTGTCAATCCCAAACTCCCTGACTATCCCTCCCCCCTCTCACCCACCACACTTTCCACCTGGTAATCATAAGATAGTTCTCTGTGAATCTGTTTCATTTCTGTTTTTATAACAATTTAAAAGAATGATTAATGAACATTTTTTGAAATGTTAACCCTTAATAAGAAAGTAAAACTTCAAATTGGAACAAAATTTGTTTTTTTTACCTTTTTCTCCATGAGAAAAAAATCTCCTTTCTTCTTCATTGCTTTATAACAAGAACATTCAGTCCTGACAAGAATGCAATCCTGAAAAAGGTGACAACAACAAAAAAAGACACTCTGGCAAGGAGCTTAGTGGGGGTTAATTATTAACAGTTTTTGCAGTGTGCAAACAGACCGTGGCAGGGGGGCGTTATATCTTTCACCCAGTATAAAACTTTTAAAGAACTATCACAATGTAACTCCCCCAAACGATAAATACTTTATTTAATTTATTATCTTTCTCAACATTATCCATAAAAGAAAAACCTGTAAAGAAAAAGTTAAATTATAATAAATTTGGGAGGAGTTAGGGAAATTATGACACAATGAGTGATACAGTGGAATTTTCTGAAGCCAATTAAAATTTAACATGTACAGCGATGTCAGCAAAATGGTGAGCTGAAAAGTGCTGAATATTCCCATGGAAAAGAAACAAAAACTAAGTGAAAAATCTCTTAGGAACTTTGGGAAAGAATCAAGCAAAGATCTTCAGAAACAAAGTGAACATGTAATTAAGAGAAATCCAGAAAAGAGTAAAAGGATATTTTCTTGCATGTTTCTTTAAAAAAAAATTTTAGTTCTTTTAATTGGAAGATAATTGCTTTACAATGTTGTATGAATCAGTTGTAAGTATACATATATCCCTTCCCTCTTGAGCTTTCCTCCCACACCCTTATCCCACCCTCTAGGTCATCACAGAGCACTGAGCTGAGCTCCCTGTGCTGTACAGCAGCTTCCCACTGGCTATTTTACATGTGGTATTGTGTATATGTCAATGCTACTCTCAATTCATCCTGCCATCTCCTTCCCCCATGGTGTCCACAAGTGCATTCTCTATGTCTGCGTCTCTATTCTATGATTTCCTTGTGTTTCTATTCACACTCATCTCTCCCCTGACTTGTACAGTGGAGTCTTGATCTGTAAAGGGTGACAGTTCAGCTCTCTGCTGCCTCCCTCAAACCAGAGTGATCGCAGAAATCCTTATGTGCAATGTTCCAACCTATGTAAGGACTGCCTGAAGACTGGTGTCTGTTCCACTTAACTCTGAGCTTAAGGTGAAGAGCATCTGGAATGACTATTACAACTATAGAATTCTGCCTTTAGAATTTTCTATTTTTAACTTCTGCCATTTTAATCATGATGTGTCTTAGTGTGGGCCTCTTTGGTTTCATCTTGCTTGGGACCCTCTGTTCTTCCTGCACCTGGATATCTTTTACTGTTCTCAGGTTTGGAGATCTTTCTACCATAATTTCATCAAATATGTTTGCTGCATCTGTCTTTTTGTCTCTTTCTAAGACCTCTATAATGCAAATGCTAGTGCACTTGATGTTATCCTAGAGATCCCATAAGTTATTCTCATGAAAAATTTTTTATTCTTTATTGCTGTTCTTATTGAGTGATTTCCACTATTTCTGTCTTCCAGGTTGCTAATGCATTCTCTTGTATCACCTAACCTGTTGCTGATTCCTCCTGTTGTATATTCCATCTGTTACTATGTTCTTCAGCTCTGATCAAATCTTTTTGATATTTTCTAGTTCTTCGAAGTTCTCATTGTATTCCTCTATTACACACATTCAGTGGGTACCTTTATTACTATTGTTTTGCGTTTTATTCAGGTAAAATATTTATCTCTCTTTCAATAGGTTCCTTTTTTTTTTTTTTTATAATGAGGTTTTATCTTGGTCTTTCACTTGGGATGTGTGTGTTTTTCTTTTAATCTATTTGGTCTTTTCTGTTGTCTCTATGAGGTTAAGCAGTTACCTAGTCCAGAGTCTGGGCTCCCTTTGTAGCTCAGTCGGTAAAGAATCTGCCTGCAGTGCAGGAGACCTGGGTTTGATCCCTGGGTTGGGAAGATTCCATGGAAAAGGAAATGGCAACCCACTCCAGTATCCTTGCTTGGAAAATCTCATGGACAGAGGAGCCTGGTGGACTGCAGTCCATGGGGTCGCAACGAGTTGGGCACGACTGAGCAACTAACACTTACTTACTTAGTCCAAAGTCTAAAGGGGTGTCCCTTGTGTGGGACAGCCCACACAAGGTGTCTCTGTGTGGCCTGTCAGTGACCAGTGACTTTGGTGAGTGAGCAGGATTGGAGGCCATGTCTCCCCAAGGTGAGCTGGCAGCTGTTATTTCCATGGGAGATAGAACTGGAATCAGGACGAGACAGGGGTGAGCTGAGGCTTCTTCTGGGCTCAATGGCGATTGGTGACCCAATGGGGACAGGACTGGGGCTGGAGGCACACTTCTGAGTTGGCCCCACTTTCCCCAGTGCCTGCGATGGCTGATGGCTATCTGCCCCTCAGTAGGCATCAGTGCCAAGCAAGAGTGGCTGGAGGAGGAGCCTGTGCAGGGGGGATGGCCTGGACTGAGGTGGTCCTACAGGCTGGTCGGAGCATCAGGCAGTGCCAGTCAGCTGTCCCATGGACTTGAGAGCAGTCACGTGTGTACACGCTCTTGCAAAGTGGAGTCTTGGCTCCTTGCGCCCTCTGGTAAAGTCCCACAGGTCTCAAATGAGTCGAGGGGGCTAGTTTTCCCAGGGCCAGTCCTCAGACCTGGGGTGCCTAACATGGGTCGTATACCCCTTGATCTTTAAGGACAATCTCTGAGCCTGTTGGTACTTCTCTTTTGTGTCACCTGCTAGGGATGTGGGTCCTGACTAGATTTCTTCTCCTACCTGCCAGCTAGACTCTGTGAGGTTCTTTCTTGATGGCCTTGGGTGTAGAAGAGCAACTACTCTTCTGCTACTCTTCAAGTTTTTTTCAGCAAGAGTTACTCTATATATAGTGGTATTTTTTTCTTTTTTTGTCACTCAGCTCAGCTTGGGGAATCTAGTTACCCAACCAGGGATCTAACCTATGCCCCTGCAGTGGAAACATGGATTCTTAACAACTGGACCACCAGGGAGTCTCCAACTCTGCCTTTTAATCCCCTCCCAAGTATCCTCGCTTTGAAGTCTTTATTATTTCACATACACAAAAAGCAAGAAGGCTTAAACCAGAGACACAGCTTTTAATTAGCTCCACCAATCATAACAATTCTCTTCACACCCCGAGAATCAGTAAATTCTGATACAACCATGATGGATCGCTCACAATCAGTATTCTTCGGAAAATGGATAGTCAGGGTGATCAGCAAGGCTGAAACAGAAGGAGGGATGTTAATTTATTACTTTTATATCACACGGCCAAGGAGAGTGCTTCTCTGTGGATATAGCCAGGATGGCCTAAAAATCTCAGTCTACAACCACATCCCACCTTCTACCCCAGGCACCCAGTCCACACGTGAACAGTGCCTGTGTGTCTGATTCCCACAGTCACAAGAAATATAAACATTACAGTGATATTTACCTTGATTGGAATTACAGTTTATAAGAAGGTCTAAGAACTACAGCTAAACATTAAGGTCATTTCAGCTCCAGGTGGAACATTTGGTCCTGGGTGGTGATGATGATGATCTTAGGAAAAATTGTGCAGATCTTTTTAACACATCCATTCAACAAGTAAGTACTGAGCACCCCCCAAAATAGAGGGCATTCCATTAAGAAACTTCTGATCTCTTGAGATGTCATGGACGCATAAGTAACAATACTGATAAAGTGAGATGACTATTCTCTTAATTTACAACGGATTAAAACAGTAGTTAATTAATAATTAGTATTACTGCTGCTTTTTTTCCCCTATGTTTTTACTTTTTTTCCTAAATTCATTCCTTTCAATTTATTTCATTAAAGAGTACATTCTGAGCAATTCCATATGCTAAGAGTTATGCTGTTGACCTAAACCCACGAACATGAGAAAGTCCAGACACGGACAGCCTGATGAAGGAGAACAGAGAAGTAAAGTGAAAATTTTTGAGTACAGAAAAGTAAATTTCCATCTTTTTGTTTTCATTTTTAATATCCTTTTTCAGAATCATAATATAGCTTTACAAACAGAAGAAAAAGTTTTGACATCTTTCATTTAAAACTAAATCTTCCTTTTACTAATAATTTGTATTTCCTTTTCTCTAAACTCTCTTCTAATATCTCTCTGTTTGATTAGCCTTTTCTCTTCAATCCTGACATCCTCTGGCAGTAATTAGGCAGCTGGAATTTCACGTTAGTGATTAAGTCAAAGTCAGGGAGTTAGGGGTTGCCTAGGGGATGATCCCTGATGAACAAAGGCCACACTGGAGTGAGTCTTGACTCAAGAAACCAGAGAGACCCAGACGATCTCACCTGGGTGTGTTCTGCTAAGAACATGGCCATCACTCACTGGAGGGTCAGTTAAGCTCATGATTTCCTTGTAATTCAGTTTTGTGAGATTATAAGGATGAGGACATGGGATTTGCAATAGGGGAAAAAGGCCAATGAAGAGATCTATTTGAAAGAAATGGATGGTGTCTTGGTAAAGAAATGCCCATTAGGGAGAAAATTCACCAGACACTTAGGGAAGGGGGTGGAAGCCAGGTCATGTGACCTCTCAGTACTGATGCATTTTGCCTTTCTTGAGACTTTCCTCCATAAAAAATGTCAACAATATATTTTACAATTGTGTTAGGATAAACACAAATGTAGTCCAAGCTGGATTCATTATTACATAGTCATTATTAATTATTTCCTCCCAATTTCATAAAAAGTTTAAAGATAAAATATGTTCACAGGTCCCTAAAAGAATAGTGGGCTACAGGCACTGTCCCCTCTGTGTCTACTGGGTTCCTGGGCCCTGAGAGGAGGTACATCAGGCACAGGGATTAGGGGCACAAAGTAGTGAATTCACCACCGTGTCAAATCTGGGGATTTTACTTATGGGCTGTCCTGGGCCTCAGTCACATTTCTGTTGGTCAGAGATGGAGCCCTGGAAGAAACCTTTGGTCTGAGGTCTGCAGGAAGCCCCAGGTTTACAGCCACTCTGGAAACCAAGACTGTCTTCTGAGAATTAAGCTTTTTAAAAGCTTAGTTCCCCTGCTGACCTGCCTGCTACAGAAAACAGTGTATGTGTGAAATATACACAAGTCACTTACAAGACTAAATCATAATATCGTACGTTACTATTGAGGCCATCAATTGCTTTCATGTCTTCCGGAGTCAATTCAAAGTCGAGAACCTGGAATAAAGGAAGAATCACATTGACCTCTCCCCTAAGGAGCTGGCCTCCTCCTGGGGACTGGAGGACTTTCCAGCTGGATGGATACAAGAAGAGGGGATAGGGAAGCTGTGTCTGTCTTCAGCTTCCAGGTGAACAACTTGGGACCCTCTGCAGAGTTCTCACTTGTCCTTTCTACACCCTCTACTTTCCTGCTCCAGTTCTCAGACAGACACACACACACAGGTAGCAAGGCATCAATCCCCTACCTTTCTACGTGAATTTCTTTTGACAGAAGACAAGCAAACAAAAATCAACTTTTTTGCAAACAAAGGGACTATTGGACAACCTGGACAAAATATGTGCACTTGACTGAATACTAGACTGTTTTTTTCCTTATCAACATCCCCTAAAATATGACACAGCATAGAGCTTAAGCAAGTATGGAAAAAAGGATCCTTCTGTGAAAACCTTATCAAGAATCTGATAACAAACTTATTCATTACCTATGAATAAATCTAAAACATTGATTATATACATATCTCTGTGAAAAAGTTATTAAATGCATTTAAAATATTAAAGAATACTTAAATAATTAGGAATGCATATCATAGTCACAAAATCAAAATGTCAATTTTGTATAGAAATCAGTTTTCTTGAAAGTGAGAAAAGCAATGTGAACCAAAGTCTTAAACAGTTATTCTTTTATGGAAGTTGGTAGATTGATACTAAATTTTATTTAAAAGAACAGCTAGTCAAGAGCAGTGAAGACATACTTAAAGAAAAAAAAATAATGCTATTTAAAACAAGATTATTTTCCACTATAATAGAGTAGTACAGAGAAGTAAATAGTTAAATAGAACAGAGAGAGGCCAGAAATGTACTTATGGACATTTGATACATGACAGAGTTGACAGTGAAAATCTGTGGGAAAATACTGACACATAGATTTCTGTTTAATTATATGTATATATCTTTTCATGTCATATTCAAAAATCAGTTTAAGTGTATTACAGATCGAGATTTGAGTGGAAACAAAAAAACAGTTTATCAGGCAACATTTCCCTTCCCCTTGACTTAGTTTGGCCTGTAACTTCCACTGAACCGTTATAATTCCCAGAAGTGGCGAGTCAGATCTGAGCCCAGACAGGAAGAGGATTTTTCCCCACTCACTGACCGGGGTTAATAGCGCTGTGATGAGATAAAGACCAAGTAGGCTGACAACAGTCTAGCCAAATATATATGAAAAAATATACAGCAAAGTGTGCAGTCTCCTCTGACAATAGCCTCATCCACCTGCTAAAGCAGAACTGCCGAGCTGCTCTGCACTGAACTACAAATGCCCAAAAGAGCTCAGCCAAGAAGACAACAGCTTAGCTAAGTGCAGGTTGATTGTGAAACCACAGAATCAAGAGGCGCATAAACGATCTCTGCCTTAAACCCCTAAATGGGGGAGATTTCCTGTACAGCTATGGCTAATGATATAATATAAAAATAAAAAGACATACAATTGAATAAAAATGTACAAAGTCATGAATAGGAACTTCACAAAGGCAGAAACTGAAATGCATGAAAATGAAAATACATTAATATTCAGAGAAATGTTAAATAAAACCATGATGAACTGGTTCAAGATGACTGCTCTCACTCGCATGTCCCCAGATTCATATGTTGTTAACCTCACCCCCACTGTGATGGTGCTAGAAATGGAGCTTTTGAGGGGTGATTAGATCATGATAGTGGAGCCTTTATGAATGAGATTTGAACAGCATCATATTCATAAAAGAGACTTGAGAGAGCTCTGTTGCCCTCTCCACCTTGTTAAGATACAAGGAGAAGCCTGTGACCTGGAGGAGAGCCCTCACCTGATCACCCGGGCACCCTGACTCCAGTCTTGCAGTCCTCTAGAACTGTGAGGAATAAATTTCAATTTTTTTTTCTAAGCCACTCAATCTGTGGTATTTTGTTAGAGCAGCCTAAACACTTTAAGAAAATCACCTAATGCAATTTTGTCAGTTGAAAACAAAGAAAATAAGATGTCATTTATACAAGGTGACAGAATAAGTTGCAGACCTAATGCTGGATCTAAAATATCTATTTGCTGTCCAACCTTAACCCTCTCCAGCCATGTCACCTCTCCTGTTGCCACATCAGGAGGAGAAAACCACTGGGAATACACACAAGGAATTCATGCACAGGAAAGAACAGGTAACTCATTTTGACTCAAAAATAGTCTGAGAGCTGGACAAAAATGACCCTTGTGAAGGATATTCCTTAGGAGCCCTCTGCTCACAGCCCCACTCATCACCTGCATGTTCTCTTTGATCCGCTTCCTGTTGTAACTCTTGGCCAGAACCACAACCCCACGTTGCATCTGGTAGCGAAGGGCAACCAGAGCTGGGGTTTGGTTGTGCTTTTTGGCAATGGTACAAAGTATGGGGTCCTCCAAAAGAATAGGGTAGTTTGGGTTCACCCTGAAAGGAAATAAAGAAATCCTGAGGAGCTGAGAGTGAGTGTTCAGTTTCTAAGAGACTTCTCAAACAGACCAAGTAGATCCACTCTAGACCAGTGCTTCTCAAAATGTGGCCCAGGGACCGGAAGCATCCGTTTCACCTGGAGTCTTGTTAGAAATACAAATCCCATGGCTTAACTGCACACAAACTGAATCAGAAACTCGACTCTGTCACCTCCCAATCTGTGTTCAAAGCTCTCCTGGTCACCTGGGTGTATGCTGAGTTGAGATAAATGCTTCCACAGCTGTGGTTTTGCTCTTGTACATCTCAGGGGTTGTTTTTCCTCTCCAATCATAGTTCCAAAGTAAGTACAAGAGCATAAAAGGAGAAGGAAAAGACTGGGATATTTTTTAGTTTAACTTTCTCAGTATTGATAAAAATTGAGTAATCTCATAGTAACTATTTTTTTCATCACTATTTACAGTGTGCAGTACTTGTACAGATGTTTACAAAAATGGTTCAAATTGTAATTTTTTTCAATCATCATTGACCTGGGAGGTTTATTATCCTGACTTTAGACATAAGGGAAGCTCAGAAAGTCTTTCACTAGCAATGTGTTCATTAGTTAATAAGTAAGTAAATCATGACTTAAGCTTATGTCTTAGATCTCAACTGGGAGATTATATATAGATTTTAATGCAGTCACTTGTTATTGATTAATCTACAACAAGACACACATAATGTAAAAAATAATTGACTGGGTGATGAGAAGACAAAAGAGAAGGCTCTTCCACTTTCCCTCTCTACCCTCTGCCAATTGAGAGAACTGAGTACAACATAACAAAACATATTCCATGAAAAATTGAATTTTAGGTAAACTCTCTGTTGTCTTCATTAGCGTTCATTACCAATTTTTGAATCGTTGGGATCCCAGAGCACCATAGGCAACAAGAACAATATCATGTGACTTGCAGAACTCCAACAGTTTGTTCTGATTGAGATAAGGGTGACATTCCACCTGTAGAATGACAACATAGAAGAGTGTCAGGTTATATAGGAAGGTGATATCAATATGACAGAGAAAGACAAAAAGTTTAAAACATCTAAAGAAAAAATAAACTATGGAACACTAAATTGGAACTGAAAATATCAACATCAAGTAATTTTTTTAAGAAATACATATTGTATCTCTATTCCTGAAAACAGAAAAAGTAATAACAATCCTGAGAACAAGCAACTCTAGGGACCAGAACTCAGTTACTAAATATGCAATCAGGGGATATACCTAACTCCAGATCTGGGACAAGAAAACAACTGTTTGAGTCTTGGACATCAAATCTTGTGAAAAGCAAGAATTTGCTCCAAGATACATGAATAAATGTCTGCAGGACAAAAGAACCAGGTTGATGGGTTCCCACTGGTGACATCTGAGTAGATTTTAACACCAAAGGGAATCATGAGTGAGAGCAAATGTAGCATACAGAGTCAACAAAAATCCCTGAGGGAGGGAGAAAGAGCAAAAACATTTTCCTCTACAGATGATTATTATGAAAAATTCTTTCTCAGAAACTGACAATTAAAGGGAAGAAGGAAGTTTTTGTCTTGTCTTATAGGAATAGGTGTATTTTATCCTGACTTAATGAGGGAATTTTATTTTTGTAGTAAAATATCAGGTAAGAAGATTAAAAAGTGCTTACATTGAAAATATTGAAAACTGTCCCAATGAAATAATTAATTCAGGTGAACATCATTGATGGATTCTCAACCATTATATGAAAATTTGGGGAAAATTGAAATTCCTCTGATGATAATTATTATCCAGTAGATGACTAGGTAATTTCAACATGGGAAATACACATTTCCAAATTAAAAATCTAGCTACCAGTAGCTTTACTAGGAGAACAAAAATACCATCATCACAGTGGGACAGCTGATCATCATGTGCTTCCTACTGGGTGCCATGTGAGGGGCACAACATGCAAAGGACATATTCCCAAAATGTATAAATTTATGAGCATGAGTAAGGGTTTCAGATCTATCTGTTAATTTACAGGAATTGAGAAACAAATTAAATAACAATACAAGGTGATAGTCTGATAAATCTATTATATTTTTCAAAAAAAACTGTTTGGATATCATGGTTAAAAAATATAATTGAGTGACCATGACAGGTTAAAAGAGCTTGAGATACATGACTCAAAGTGACATGTGAGCCACAATGAGATCAGTTCAACCTAATATTACACATATAAATATATATATATGTATATATATATGTGTATGTATGTATGTATATATACATACACACACACATACATATCTGCCAATGTGGCAAAATGTGAAACATTTTGCATACAAGAGGGAAAATATGGGTGTCCTTGATCGTACCCTTAAATTTTTATATCTGAAAATTTTCACAATGAAAACTTGGAGGCAAAATTAATGCTAAAATCACAATAGTTTTGAAGCATTTTTAATTTAGAATATTGATTATACATATATGCTGTGCTGTGCTTAGTTGTTCAGTCATGTCCAGCTCCTTGTGACCTCATGGACTATAACTTGCAAGAATCCTCTGTCCATGGGGATTCTCCAGACAAGAATACTGGAGTGGATTGCCATGCCCTCCTCCAGAAGATCTTCCCAAGCCAGGGATCAAACCCAGGTCTCCTGCATTGCAGGCAGATTCTTTACCATCTGAGCCACCAGGGAAGCCCAAGAATACTGGAGTGGGTAGCCTATCCCTTCTCCAGGGAATCTTTCCTACCCAGGAATCAAACCAGTGTCTCCTGCTTTGCAGGTGGATTCTTTACCAGCTGAGCTACTAGGGAAACCTAGTAACCCATATACATATATATATATATATATATATATATATATATATATATATATATATATATATATATAGGAGATATATATATATTTCCTGAATTTCACAAGCTACATTTTCTGTAGAAGACTCTTACTTCTTGACTTCAGGTTGTACCTTATAGACATTGTTGTTATTGTTTAATCATTAAGTCGTGTTTGATTCTTTTGTGGCCCCATGGACTTCACAGGCAAGAATACTGGAGTAGGTTGCCATTTCCTTCTCCAGGTCATCTTATGAACCCAGGGGTTGAACCAGAGTCTCCTGCATTGGCAGGCAGATTCTTTACACTGAACCACCAGGGGAGCTTGTGGACATTACGTTATGTGAAATACAACAGTTGCAGAAAGACATGTTAATACCTAAATTGGTCAAACTCACAGAATTAAAGAGTAATGTAATGGTCACCAGGGTGGTGGGGGGGAGTAGGGAGAAATCAGTATTTCCTATTCATAGGTACAAAGTCTCAATTATACAAGTTGAATAAATTCTAGAGACTTACTGTACAGCATTGTCCTTATGCTTCAAATTATTGTATTATACAATACAATGAACTTAAAGTACATCGTATTATACAGTGTTATATACTTAAAATGTTTTTAAATGAATCATATTAACTTTTTTCACAGCAATAAAGTAAAAATATAACAAAAATATAAGAGTACAGAATCAAACAAAGAAAAATGTATTTAAACAGTTAATTTTATGGTAGACATCAATGGGAGAAAAAGATCAAGACTGAGTAAATCAAAGGGTGTGTTCTAATTCCTGACTATTTCATCTACTGTTAGTATCACTGTAAGATGCTGATTTCACTCTATAACCTGAACGATTTTCATAACCTCCAGTAAATTTTTCTGTACTATGCTTCCTGTTGAAGACCCATAAGCATGGAGACACCAAGACTAAGGATTTGGGTATCCAAACCCCACACAAACTCTTAACACTTGTCTCAGCTGATATATCTCTATTTACTTCCTAGTCCATGTTTTAATGGTCTTTCTTCCGGTACACAGTTCCCTCTGAGGCAGTTTTACCATCTGATTTCTGGAGATCCTTTCAGCTCAGGGAAACACCTCCTTCCTCTAAGTTCTGGGGGACTAGTCCAACCCCCTTCACCTCCATTACCTTCCCTCAGTCCTCACCACAATTTAGCAGGAAGTCATCCCCAGATTTTCCACCCAGAATTTATCAGACAGAGATACCTTTTTGGGTTCTATTCACACCATCCAGACAGAGGCTCTGCTCTTTAGAATCCTCTGTCCACAAGGGTCGGATGAACAGGAGGGGAGGACAGACAGACATCAGGCTGCAGTCCAAGAAGGAAGTTCTGAAGAGCAGAAGGGAGAGGAGCCTCACCTGGTTGCAGACAGGCTTGTACTTGAGCCCCGGCTTGTTCAGGATCTTCTCCAGCTGCTTGTGGTTGAAGTTGGACACCCCAATGGACTTGGCCAGCCCTGCATCCTTACACATCTCCAGGGCCTGGGGAGGGAGGGGTGGTGAGCAGTCATTTGAAATGAGTAATAGATCAAGAATAAATGCTGGTATTGTTTCCTTAATTTCTCTTTCTGTTTTCTCATTATTGGAGTATAGGAATGCAAGGGATTTCTGTGTGTTAATTTTATATCCTGCAACTTTACTATATTCATTGATTAGCTCTAGTAATTTTCTGGTAGAATCTTTAGAGTTTTCTATGTAGAGGATCACGTAATCTGCAAACAGTGAGAGTTTTACTTCTTCTTTTCCTATCTGTATTCCTTTTATTTCTTTTTCAGCTCTGATTGCTGTGGCCAAAACTTCCAAAACTATGTTGAATAGTAGTGGTGAAAGTGAGCATCCTTGTCTTGTTCCTGACTCTAGGGGAAATGCTTTCAATTTTTCCCCATTGAGGATAATGTTTGCTGTGGGTTTGTCACATATAGCTTTTATTATGTTGAGGTATGTTCCTTCTATTCCTGCTTTCTGGAGGGTTTTTATCATAAATGGATGTTGAATTTTGTCAAAGGCTTTTTCTGCATCTATTGAGATAACCATATGGTTTTTATCTTTCAATTTGTTAATGTGGTGTATTACATTGATTTGCGGATGTTAAAGAAACCTTGCATTCCTGGGATAAAGCCCACTTGGTCATGATGTATGATCTTTTTAATATGATGTTGGATTCTGTTTGCTAGAATTTTATTAAGGATTTTTGCATCTATGTTCAATACCATTCACCATTGCAACAAAAAGAATAAAATACTTAGGAATATATCTACCTAAAGAAACAAAAGACTTACATATAGAAAACTATAAAACACTGATGAAAGAAATCAAAGAGGACACAAACAGATGGAGAAATATATCGTGTTCATGGATTGGAAGAATTAATATAGTGAAAATGAGTATACTACCCAAAGCAATCTATAGATCCAATGCAATCCCTATCAAGCTACCAATGGTATTTTTCAGAGAACTAGAACAAATCATTTCACAATTTGTATGGAAATATAAAAAACCTCGAATAGCCAAAGCAATCATGAGAAAGAAGAATGGAACTGGAGGAATCAACCTGTCTGACTTCAGGCTCTACTACAAAGCCACAGTCATCAAGACAGTATGGTACTGGCACAAAGATAGAAATATAGATCAATGGAACAAAATAGAAAGCCCAGAGATAAACCCACGCACCTATGGACACCTTATCTTTGAGAAAGGAGGCAAGAATATACAATGGAGAAAAGACAATCTCTTTAACAAGTGGTGCTGGGAAAACTGGTCAACCACTTGTAAAAGAATGAAACTAGAACACTTCCTAACTCCATACACAAAAATAAACTCAAAATGGATTAAAGATCTAAACTTAAGACCAGAAACTATAAAACTCCTAGAGGAAAACATAGGCAAAACACTCTCCGACATAAATCACAGCAGGATCCTCCATGACCCACCTCCCAGAATATTGGAAATAAAAGCAAAAATAAACAAATGGGACTTAATTAAAATTAAAAGCTTTTGCACAACAAAGGAAACTATAAGCAAAGTGAAAAGACAGCCTTCAGAATGGGAGAAAATAATAGCAAACGAAGCAACAGACAAACAATTAATCTCAAAAATATACAAGCAACTCCTGCAGCTGAATTCCAGAAAAATAAACGACCCGATCAAAAAATGGGCCAAAGAACTAAACAGACATTTCTCCAAAGAAGACATACAGATGGCTAACAAACACATGAAAACATCACTCATTATTAGAGAAATGCAAATCAAAACCACAATGAGGTACCATTTCACACCAGTCAGAATGGCTGCTATCCAAAAGTCTACAAGCAATAAATGCTGGAGAGGGTGTGGAGAAAAGGGAACCCTCTTACACTGTTGCTGGGAATGCAAACTAGTACAGCCACTATGGAGAACAGTGTGGAGATTCCTTAAAAAACTGGGAATAGAACTGCCATACGACCCAGCAATCCCACTGCTGGGCATACACACCGAGGAAACCAGAATTGAAAGAGACGCGTGTACCCCAATGTTCATCGCAGCACTGTTTACAATAGCCAGGACATGGAAGCAACCTAGATGTCCATCAGCAGATGAATGGATAAGGAAGCTGTGGTACATATACACAATGGAATATTACTCAGCCATTAAAAAAAATACATTTGAATCGGTTCTACTGAGATGGATGAAACTGGAGCCCATTATACAGAGTGAAGTAAGCCAGAAAGAAAAACACCAATACAGTATACTAATGCATATATATATGGAATTTGAAAGATGGTAACGATAACCCTATATGCGAGACAGAATAAGAGACACAGATGCATAGAACAATCTTATGGACTCTGAGGGAGAAGGTGAGGGTGGGACGTTCTGGGAGAATAGCATTGAAACATGTATATTATCATATGTGAAACAGAACACCATTCCAGGTTCGATGCATGAGACAAATGCTCAGGGCCAGGGCAATGGGATGACCCAGAGGGATGGGATGGGGAGGGAGGTAGGTGGGAGGTCCAGGAGGGGGAACACATGTAAACCCATGGCTGATTCATGTCAATGTATGGCAAAAACTATTACAATATTGTAAAGTAATTAGCCCCCAACTAAAATAAATAAATTTATAAAAAAAAAAAAAAGAGAGACACAGATGCATAGAACAGTCTCAAGGACTCTGAGGGAGAAGGTGAGGGTGGGACTTTCTGGGACAATAGCATTGAAACATGTATATTATCATATGTGAAACAGAACACCATTCCATGTTCGATGCATGAGACAAATGCTCAGGGCTAGGGCAACGGGATGACCCAGAGGGATGTGATGGGGAGGGAGGTGGGAGGGGGGTTCAGAATGGGGAACACATGTTAACCCATGGCTGATTCATGTCAATGTATGGCAAAAACCACTACAATATTGTAAAGTAATTAGCCCCCAACTAAAATAAATAAATTTATTTAAAAAAAAAAAGAATAAATGCTGGAAAAAATCTGCAAAAAGTGTCTCATGTCAAGAATTGACACTGATTAAGAAAGAAAAAAGGAGAAGAAGGTCATGACACAAGAAGAATTAACCATCTCCTCCTTAGAAAACCCTGGAGAAGACATATCACATGGAAGGAAATAGATGCCTTCCCAGATTCTGTCCTTTTCTGTGAACATTTCAACAATGGTTTCCTCTGCACAACCCCAGCATCCCAGTCCTTAGATTCATGAACTGCTGAGTCTGGTGGTCCACAGCCCATTCTCACAGGTGGAAGAAATGAAGGAGGTTCCCCCTCTCCTGGCTCCTCCCCTGGTTTTCTCTTCCCTATACTCACCTCCCACGTGCGACAGAAATCCACAGAGTCATATATCATTTTTCCACTTTCATCTTTTGGAAAAAGTTCCTCTCCTGGCTGGAATAGAAGCAGTCATTTTAGAGATGTCACAAAATAATTTCTCCATTTAGTCAGCCTGCCAGGCACATCTAGGACCAGGACATTAACCTCCATAAGATGGGTTTACAACATTTCAGATCTCTTACACTTACCGTATGTTTTAACAAATAGAATTTTCCTGGGTCCTAAAGGGGACTCATTGTGACTTATGTAAAGAATGGCAATGTTACATGGCTTTATTTCCACAATAAAAATTGCAATCTTGACTTAGATGTGATAGAGTTTCTTTTCTCTCTGAGCATCTGATAGCCCTAGGGCAGACACATGAACCAACAAGACTCTCCTTAGGTTGATATGGGATATGAAAGATCCAGACATGTTCTCAAATGTTCATGACCATGAGCCTTGAACTAATCAAGGTTAATTTACCACTGATGGAAAATGTTGATATAAAAATAAAGCCAACCAAGAGTAATGGAAAGTTAAGTGGTAGTGGGAAAAAGGAGACACTTCTGAAGAGTACTGCAAATCCTTAAATCTTCCACAGCTGGGCCTTGCCATCTACATAAACCAATAAACTCTTCTGCATAGCATGGCTTGGCTTGAATTGATTCCTGCAACTTAAAATCAACCTAGAGCTCTGGGACAATCTAGAGGGGTAGGTTGGGGAGGGAGGTGGGAGGGGTGTTCAGGATGGAAGAGACACATGTATACCTATGGCCGATTCATGTTTATGTATGACAAAACCATCACAATATTGTAAAGAAATTATCCTCCAATTAAAATAAATAAATTATTAAAAAAAACACACAACAATTCTAAGTAATACAGTTCTTAATGGCTAAGTGCAGTCCACAGACCTCATCAAGAAGACAGGCAACAGTGTAGGCAAGGTCTCCTAAGTCCCAATAAAGTCTTAGCCTCACCTCGAGAGAGCACCATCAAATCTGCTCAACGTGAAAGAGTGAAAGATGAGATAAACTCATCTTGTTCAAGTGTAAGGCAGTGTCATGCTCACCATGGCTGCACCAAACTCTGTGTTCTTAAAATCCCTAAGGGACTCAAGAGTCATACTCAGTACTGTGTGCAGAACTCACCTATTTCTATTCCCTCAAGTTTTTGAGCAGAGAACATGAGATTGTTGAGCTTTATTCTCTGGGAGGAATGACAAAGAAATTAAAGATTAAAAAAAAAAAAAACTCAGTAAAAAGATAATCATAAGTGATTATTTGGGAATTCTACTCTAGTGAAGAGTATATCCTACTATGAAAAATCTGAAGTCAACCATCCATGCAGGTTGATAGGCATTCTGACACAAGAAATAAAATAGTTGTAATCATACAAATTGCCAACCTTCAGAGCCAGTGGAAAATGAATAATGTAGAGATCGACATAGTCCAGTTGAAGATTTTTCAGTGACTTTTCCAAGGCTGGTCGGACCAACTCTGGTCGAAGGGAGGTGGACCAAAGCTGCAGAGATTAAAGAAAGGAAGCTGCATGAAATTAACGTTGTAGGTAATGCTTTCATCTAAAAATCAGATATTTTTCCTGATTAGAAATGGATGATCACAGAGGAAAACCACCCTGTTTCTTTTTCAGTTCCATTTTTTATCTAACAACCCATGTAAACTTTGTTATTTGATTGAATTTATCATTAGTACATCATTCACAATGAAAGAAAAAGAGCCAAGAAATAAAAAGTATTATCAAATAACTAATATACCCATCATCTGAATTATGTTTGATAAAGTTTAAAAGCAGTTCACAAAGTCAATCTATTTCTATCACAGAATCAATCCTCTTAGGAGTAATTAGAATCTTTTTGTTTATGTAACTGTAGGAAGTGTTTTGAACATATTATTATGTGCAGAACATAATTCAAGACATTTGGTTAGATCTTATGTAATACAAAAACAGCGCCTCCCATTTCCACCTCTTAGATGGAAGTAAGAACTGAGATTTAGACTTTAAAGAAAATTTAGAAAGTTCCCTAGATGATAAGGAAATCTATAATCTAATTATTTCTGTCTGATTCATTAGCCCATACTAAATCACACTGCTCTGGTCTAGGCTCAGAAAAGTAAAGTGACTTTAATTTAAAATTAAAATTTGAACCAATGATGAGAAAGCCATCTCCACTCTCCCTTTCTTTTTGGATACCAGATTTAATACACAAATATGTATGAAAAAAGTTGTACCAATAAGCACTGTTCACCAAACAGCTATTGATCTGACAACATAGTTATCACCTGCACACAACGACTTGCACACATGTGCACACACAACACACACAGCACCTTTGAAGTGTAGAATATATCTTCTCTCTTCACAGTGCCATCTGCAATCTTGCTCCGAATGGCTTGTCCAACTTGCGCTTCATTTTGGTAGAAATGAGCACAGTCAATATGGCGGAACCCAACCTCTATAGCCAATCGGGTGACCTCCAGAGCTTCACTCTTAGGAACCTACATAAGCAACAAAGGTGGTAGTTGAATATTCACATGATTAAGAAGCTGCTGATGCACAAGCTTTGATTTTTCTCAAGAAAAATAAACAAACAAACAAAAGCTTTAATGTTTCTTTGCACCTTTGGTTAGTTCTGCATGTGTGGTGCTGAACCCATGATAGTTTATCTGAAATTTCCTGTAAAGTTACTAAATGAATATCCAGGAAGCCTTCAATCCCAGGTGATCAGTGGTTGATCAAAGGCATCAGAGGACCCCAAAGGCCACTTCCAGGTTCAGTGATGTGCTGGAGGAACTCATAAAAGTGAAAAAAGTGAAAGTGTTAGTTGTTCAGTTGTGTCCGACTCTTGTGACTTCATGGACTGTAGTCTGCTAGGCTCCTCTGTCCATGGAATTCTCTAGGCAAAGAAGATCCCCTTCTCCAGGGGATATTCCTGACACAGGGATCAAACCTGTGTTTCCTGAATTGCAAGCAATTCTTTACCATCTGAGCCATGGATATGATTTATACCATGATATAAATCATATCCATGGTGTAAATCATGATCATGATATGGTTTATATATATATATATATATATATATATATATATATCATGGTATAAACCATGGATATGATTTATATGTTTATTTTAAGCAAAGTCAACAGGGTAAAGGTTCATGATACAAAGCACCAAGAAACAAGGTGAAATCTTCTAAGAGTGCTTTATCTACCAATGTAGCCATGCAGAATACACAAAATAAAAACTATATCTATTCAAAGTGTACTAAGCAATTTTTTTAATCCCTATCCTAGTGTCTCAGATGGTAAAAAATCTGCCTGCAGTGCAGGAGATGTGGGTTCAATCTCTGGGTCAGGAACATCCCTTAGAGAAGAGAATGGCAACCCACTCCAGTATTCGTGTCTGGAAAATCCCATGGAGAGAGGAGCCTAGCAGGTTATAGTCCATGGGTTCACAAAGAGTTGGACACAACTGATGGATTCCCACTTTTGCTTTCTTTCCCTGTGTAATGAATATCACAACCAAGCTAGTTAACAGTTCCATCACCTCACATAGTTAACTTTTGCAGGTGTTTGTGACACCTTTAAGGTCTACTCTCCTGGCAAATCTCAAGAATACAACCCATTATTATTAACAGTAACCACCATGCTGTACATCAGGTCTCCAGACTTATTTATCTTACAACTGAAGGCCTTTACCATTTGACCAGCATATTTCCATTTTCCCCAACTTTATCCCCAGCTCCTGGTCACTGTGATTCTACTCTCTGCTTCTGTGAGTTCAACTATTTTTTTATAGATCCTACTCATAGAGAGATCATGCGGTGTTTGTTTTTTATGTCTGACTTATTTCACTTAGCTTAATGTTATCCAAATTCATCCATGTTGTTGCAAATGATGGATAATTTCTTTTATAAGTCTGAATAATACTTTGCTTCTTTTTACGTGACTTGTAATCTTTTCTTTTTCGAGGAGGCAGATGCTTGTCTAACTTCATCTGTTGGGTCTAATTCTAGTTTTCCTTAAATGCAGGGGCATTCGGGGATGTGCTGAGGAATGAATTAGTGAGCTTCAGTAATAGCTGAACCCTTCCCTCTCCTCACCCCAGTTTTCACTACTGGCCAAGAAGTCCTGTCTTCTGTCTTCAAAATTTCTCTGAATATTTCCTTCGGTTTCATACATAAAAGAAGTGATATTCAAAGTTTAAGAACCAGTCCCTTGTCATACAACTATTCAATACATACTCTAAAGACAAGATGGGTAGCAAATTTTCTGGATTCCAGTCTAGTAAATTATCCTCTTTGTCCCTCTTACACTCAAGCACTGAAGACAATAGTTAGATAAAAATATATTACAAAAGCCAAGAATTGAAACCTTTCCCTGTAAGACTATAACTTATCTCCTCAAATGACTGCACTTTCCATTAGAAGAAGTTTCCATGTAGAAACAGAAGTACAGGACAAAACACAGTTGTAGTGTTTTTTCCCTGTGACCTAGTAGGTATTCCACAGTAGGAAAGCAATTCTTTCCCATTAGTTTTCAGTCATCTCATCTTTAGGAACTTTTACCTCAAATACTTCTCTGGGTCATGACTTTTTGGAAGGAGGAAACAGTTCTGGAATTAATGAAATAAACAGAGAAACCCCACCATTACAATGCCCCTCAAAGCAAAGCAGCTGACAGTCAGTGATCTTGACAGCCGAGTCTCACCTCTTCTGCCAAGCTGGGAAAGAGACAGAAACTGGAGGGGAACCCAGAGTAATCTGCAGGGGAGCACAGCCTCAGACCCTGATGCAGAGTGGAGACTGGATGCTCTCTTCCCTTTCACAGGGCATGGGTTCTAGCCTGGTTAGCAGGACCACTTGATCCTCCCAGAGTCACACAGGAGCTCAGTGCTTGACAACCCAAGTCCTTTCCACTCATGTTACAACCACTACAATTTATGTCAGCCCACAACCACTCCTCTTACCTCCTCAGGTGCATAGGTTCCAAATCCCAGGATAGGAATGAAGTGACCATCATTAAGCTTCACCCTCTGGTATTTGGGATCCATTGCCTGTTACTCCTCTGAGGAAGCAGACTCTGACTTTTCTCTTCTGCCTTCAGAGGTTAGGAAGGTAATACCCCAGCTGCATTGTCCAATGTTAGCAGATACATTGTAGGAGGAGCATGATTAAACCAATACCCATGGAGTAAGAAATAAACAAAGGGTGTTAACTTGTTTGCTTTTTTATCAGAATAATATTCACATTATACAATGATATAAATCATTAATTTCTTGGAAAATTTTACTTTATTTTTTTAATAAGTAAATTTATAATTCTAGATCCACTTACATTATTGTAAATTATTTCATGGGATTTGCTGAATAATTATTGACCATATGTTAGACTAGAAACCACATGTACCAATTTTTTAAATTTCTAATTATGAAGCCCAACCTTGAGCAAACATCAATTGAAACTATTATCTATATTACAGTGGATACACACACATACTTAAACACACAATCACAGAATTCAAAGTAGTGACTAATAAGGATTTCTCAAAATGCTAACGCTTAATAAAGAATGAAAACATCAAATGAATATAAATTTGCCTTTTTACATATCCTACCAGCAAAATTATTTTGCTTATAAATGAGGGTGAAATCCTGAAAATGATGTGAAAATCAGACATTCTGGCAAAGGTCTTATTAGAGGTTAGTTATTAATGGTTTTTTTTTTAACTGTGTGCGATATGTTAACAGACTCTCTGTTCAAATCTTTTAGTTAGTTTTGTTGTTCAGTTGCTCAGTCATGTCTGACTCTCCAACCCCATGGACTGTAGCACGTCAGGCTTTCCGGTCCTTCACCATCTCCCAGAGCTTGCTCAAACTCATGTCTATTGAGTCAGTGATGCCATTCAACCATCTCTTCCTCTGTCATCCCCTTCTCCTGCTGCCTTCAATATTTCCCAGCATCAGGGTCTTTTCTAATGAGTCTGCCAGTTAGAGAACTTTTAAAATTGCCATGACGTAAATTATATTTTATATAATTTATTATCTTGCTCAACATTATCCATAAAAGGAAAACCTGTAAACAAGTTAAATTATAATATATCTGGAAGAATGAGGGAAATCATCAAGCATTGCTACAATGGAATGTTGTGAAGCTAATGAAAATTTAACACGGAAAGTAAAGTTAGCTAAAGAGTAAGCTATGAACTGCTGGATTTTCCCATGGAAGCATAAGGAAAATGAAAGAAACTAGCTATAAACTATCTACAAAACCTCATAGGAGCCCTGGGAAACAGTCAGAGGAACACCTAGAGTGACAAATGAACCAGCTTCCCAGGTGATGGAGTGGTAAAGAATCCTCCTGCAATGCAGGAGACACAGGTTCAGTCCCTGGGTCAGGAAGATATCCTGGAGAAGGAAATGAGAACCCATTCCAGTATTCTTGCCTGGTGAATTCCATGGACAGTGGAGCCTGGTGGGCTATAGTCCATAGGGTCTCAAAAGAGTCAGACACAACATAATGACTAAACAACAACAAATGAACACCCAATTGGAAAAATCCAGAACAGAATGGCAGGAAATTTCATCGTGTATTTACTCACCTGCACCCGCCTTCTGCTTGGGGCAATGCAGTCTTCTTCAGCTCCCAGTTGCCTCCCTCAAACCAGAATGATTACAGAAAACCTTATCTGCAATGTTCCAACCTACTTGGGGGCTGCCTGGAGACTGGTGTCTGTTTCACTCAATATTCTAAGCTTAAACTGAAGAGCAGCTGGAGTATCTCATTACAGCCGCAGGGGGACTATACATATGTGGGGCCAGGGACAAAGGATAAGGGTGGAGACATAGACTAGACCATGTAAAACCCTGAGTAGAACTGGAGTGTGGATCTGGGGGATAGTAGGGCATTTCGAAAATAATCATAAATTCAGGAGAATCAAAAACGTTCACATATGCCAGGCAAGATTATGACTCAGAAATGGACCAAGTTGTCCTCAGTTTTCCTTTGGGCTGATCCCAGGACTAGAAGTATGCCAAGCAAACTAGTGAAAGACGGGCAGGACATGAAACAAATCTACTAGCAGTGAGTGTTTGCCTGTTGTTTCAAGTACCCAACTATGAACACACACAGGAACACATACACACACACACACAGGAACACATACACACACACACGCAGGAACACACACACACATGACAGAAAGAGAGAAAGGAAGGAAGGAGAAAGAAAAAAGAAAAAGGAAACCATGGTCCAGGAAAGGAAGAAAATTAATTGGCACTGACTCTTCCTGAACAATCACAGGAGCCACACTTAGCACACAGTGAGTGTCACACACTGTCCTGGGGAGGAGCTCCAGGTGGGCAAGAGGACTCTGAGCTCTGCTCCCCCAGGAGCACATCAGGGTCACATCTCCTGAAAACACAGGACACCAGCAGGAAGCCTCATCCCCAGACTCTGGCTGTACAGAACTGTCCTTACGGAGCTGGGTGGAAAGGGAAGAGAAGCCGTCAGATCAGGACTGAGCCCCCGGGAGGGCACCAGACGAGGAGGGGAGACAGGGGCTCGGAGGTCCTCCCTGGAGAGACCCGTGCGCCCCACTCACTGGGCACCGCAGCCCTGGGACGACGCCAGGAGGTCGCGGCCCCACAGCTGCTGTGAACCCAGGGGGACCCGCAGGAGGTCCGGGATCCTGACTCCTCTCCTGAGACACACACCCGCTCCTGCTTCTGGAACAGGCTGAGGGGGCGGCAGGACGCTGCCCGGGACTCGGGCTGGTTTACTGGGCAGCCCGTGTGCCCCCATCCCACAGATGCCCCCTCAGTGCCTCTGGGTCCAGTTCACTCCGCCTGGGGCGAGGGCCGCCCATGCTGGGCAGAGTGGGCAGTGTCCATACAAGGACACACCTGCAAGACACAGATGGATAACTAGTTTCATTGAAAAAGTTAAACAAATTGAAAAGACAGAGGAATTTGTTTCAAATTAAAGAATAAGAAAATAACACCTGCAAAATCAGCTAATGAAACAGACGTATTGCTTCACAAAGTAATTTACCAGAATGCAAAGCGTCAGTAATAAGAATGCTAACTAAATTAGGGAAAAGAGTAGATGAACGCAGTGAGACTGTTAACAAGTAACTAAAAAATGTTTTTAAAAATAACCAGTCAGAATTGAATAATGCAATAACTCAGATTAAAAAAACACCCTGGAAGGAATTAATAGCAAACTAGATGATACATAAACATTCATTAGTGACCTGGAAGAGAGATTTATGTAAATCATGCATTAACATTAAAAACAGCAAAAAGGGAAACAAACTTTAAAAAAGAGAACGGTTTAAAAAGCCTCTCGGACAACATCAGGTGTACTAACATCCTCATGATAAGAGTCCTAGAAGAAAGAGAGAGCGAGAGAAAGGGGTAGAAAAGGCATTTGATGAAATTATGGCTGAAAATATCCTGAACCTGCAGAAGGGAAAAGCTATCCAGGTGCAAGATGCACAGGGAGCCCCAAATAAGATAAAACCAAAGAGGCCCACACCAAGACACATCAAAATTAAAAAAGCAGAAGTTAAAGATAAAGAGAGGATTCTAAAGGCGGCAAGGGAAAAATGATGAGTCATGTACAAGGAAAAAGACATCAGGCTGTCGGCTGATTATTCTGCAGAAATTAGGCACAACAGTATGGCATGATGTTTCTAAAGTGCTGAAAGGGAAAAACCTACAACCTAGGATACTAGGAAATAGATTCAATAATCTATAATAACCCTAAACAGAGTATAATCTATAAAATAATGAATCACTCAGTTGTACATCTGAAATAATATAATATTTTGTCAACTATATTTCAATGAAAAAGACAAGAATGTTTGCTTTCCTGATCATTTAAATCATACATACAAATTACAGAATTTAGGGGAAGAAAGGAGAGATTAGAGAATAAATATAACCTATAATTAGCCTGTTGACCTTGTGCTTAGCCACTCAGTCATGTCCAACTCTTTGTGATCCCATGGACAGTAGCCCGCCAGGCTCATCTGTTCTCGGGATTCTCCAGGCAAGAATACTGGAGTGGGTTGCCATACCTTCTCCAGGGTATCTTCCCAACCCAGGGATAAAACTTGGGTTTCCTGCGTTGCAGACATATTCCTTACCATCTGAGCCACAAGGGAAGCCCAATTAGCCTGTTAGAAAATTTTTAACACTTGGTACATTTTTTTTGTCATGATTTTCCTTTAAAAAAGTGTGAATTTGTATTTTATTTACAAATCGGATAATCCCCAACATGCAAATTGTATGCTTTCCTTTTGACTTAAGTATCTTTTGAAGCTAACAAATATTATTTTCAAAATCCAGTATTACATTTTGCTTGTTTTGAGTAGTGTATTGTCTTAATTTACTTTATTCCTTCATCCTTTGGGTTTGCTTTAGCATTTTGATTAGTTCTTGCATATTTTGACACTCATTCATAGATTCATACAGCAAAACTTTATTGAAAATATTTTATGTGCCAGACACTTTTATCCACAAGTAACAAAAACAGGAAATAAACTTCTTAAATGACTTGAGTTGATAGTCTAGTGGAGGATAAAGACTATGGATAAAATCAGAAGTATGTAGCTGTTAGGAGTGGGAGAGTTCCCCTTGAGAGATAACCCTGCAGTTTCTCACATTTCTGTGCACCTGATAAGTGGAGGCTCTGACCACGCTTCATGCCACACTAAGTTTTCAAGACATTTGTACAGTGAACATCCTTGCATATAGAGACAGTGGCTCCCTGCAGAGACAATGGAGGGCATGTTTGCTGCGCAGTCACGTAAAGAAAACCTCTCCCTCCTGAGCAAAGGAAGGATGCTGAGAGCCTACTGTCAATGACCCAGGATCCCTAGACTCAAGGTTTTTTTCCCTGTCACTCAACTCACTGAATATTCAGGCATCACCTGGGACCTTCACTTCAACTTTAGAAATGGGACCCAAGGAACTAGCACAACACACCTTATTGTGGAGAACATTTCCGTGATATACTCTGTACATGAACTCATTACCTTGTAAACCTTAATCTTATACAATGTTCTATGTCAATTATGGCTCAACAAAGCTGGAAAATGATACTCTTATTTGGCTACAGCATTTGTTATGGGTAATAAACATTCTTTCCTTTACCAGCATCTGTGAAACCAGGGCAAGCTGATTTGTTAGCTCACAAATTAGGTTGAAATCTTATATTCTTCATGATTCTTGACAGAACACAATATGACAGAGACAAAGGTTAGAACAGGACAAAGGTTAGACAACAGCATTACTTTGGGGAATGTTAACTTCCTTACAAATAGAGAATTGGGCAGCTCCAAACTGCTACCAGCAATACTAAAATGGCTCTTGAGTGTGTCTGGATATTAAAATTCCACAACATTCTGACCAGACACCTGCCATTTGAATGAGTGACTTCAGTGGTACAGAGGCAGGGGAGCTGAATACTCAGAGGACTTACTAGAGAAAAAAAGTCATCAGCTGAAATCCAAATAACATCCAGGATCAGAGAGCACACAAGGGAAAGTCAGACTGTGGGACACCAACTAGTGCATTCTTCACCCTACTCACATCCATTAGTGGTCTCTATAATTGAGATCATGGGACAAATTCTGACCGTCCTCCATAGGAGGGAGACACTAGGACCACTCAGTTCTGTATAACTTCCTCGCCAGACATGGTGGCTCTCCATAGGGTCATTAAATGCTGGTGCAGGTGGTCCATTGGGAGAAGAGTGGAGTTATACCTGGCATGACGCACATATGTGTCAAACGCCAAGCCCATCTTGCTCAACTTGCAGTGTCAATCCAGGTGTGCTGCTGGAACAGGTGCGCATATCTTAACCATGAGGTGCCCTTGGGAAAACTTGGAAAATCAGAGCTCGAGCCATCTCCCTTCTTTCAAGTAGCTGCCCATTTTCCATAAAGTTCAAATGTAAGGCAAGAAGATTTCTGCCAGTGTTCCCCTTGCCCCTTCTCAAAATTATCCACCTTACCCACACTGTTATCAGATAAGGGGGGAAACAAGAAGTAGAAAAGGAAGTGTCTATATAATACAGTGTCTATATAATACAGTGTCTATATAATACAGTGTCTATATAATACAGTGTCTCTTCAGGTTTACAAAAATAACAAAAACAATCACCTTCCATGTGGCCTTGGACAAGTCAATAACCTCTGTGGTTTCTTTATCTGTAAAATGAGCTAATAGTTGAACTTACTTCATAGGGTGTTTGAGTCATTGAGACTGCTGCCTGGAAAACAGCAATCGCTCAAACTATTGAGTAATATAGTTGATGCTGTTGCTCCATCAACACAACATTTCTGCTCCAGTGTGTCTGTGATTAAAATTATTTTTCTTTTTTTTTTTCTGCTTCACAGATCTAAGGCATGAGCAGAGCAGTTTCCCATGCTTTGTGAAGGGACAGTAGTTGTAATTTTAATTAATTTCTGAAGAGATAGAAAACCAAAATATCTGTTTCTCATTTGCTGTAGAGTATACAGTTTCTGTGGCAAATAAATGCTGAGGTATAGAAAAGAAAACACAGTTATTCGTACTTCTTGGAATTGATCTTTCTTGGAAAATGGTAGCTGAAGAACATAGTCTATTCTTGATACAGATCCAAGACTTAGCAGTACCCTATCATTGGGGAATATCTCCACAGAGACAACCATTGTCCCGAGTCCTTGGGACATCTCTTTTTTATTATGTTGCATACGTATGACAGTAAATCTGGTGTTTGCTGGGTGGTGAATAATGAATAAGCTGTCTCCCTTGGATCCACCAGTTGTGTTGGGTACCTTAGCATGTTGTGTAACCATGAGGTCAGGGTTGTTCCCTGTAAGAGAGAACTAAAGATGTTTTAGAGATAAGAAACATAGACTTGATTAGAAGAAATTTCAAAAGTTTGTGACCAAATAATAAGATAAATGACCCTGAATTTCTGTACAGTTGAGCAATAGTCCTTGATATCTGTTTCTACTGTGAATGCCAAAACTCACATGTGAAATTTTCCAGATACTGTCTGAGAGAGACTCTCTGTGGTCTGGAGAATAAGAAAAAGGTCTTCTGATGTGGAGGTCTTCTCTCCCAGCACAGATCCAAGCTGTCCTCCATTCACAATAGGCTATTATGTTAAGCTTTTTTCTTGTTTCTGTTTTGTATTAACAATTAGACATTGAGACCTCGAAGCAGTAACCTTCTCTTTTCCCTCTGGAGCTGAGCTGACCACCATGCAGGCAGCTGGACCTGAATGCACAAAGGACTTGGGACAATGGCTGTCTGTGTGGAGCTGGTCCCTGATGATGGGGGTACTCCCAAGTCTTGGTTCTGTATCTAGACTAGAGTATGTTCTTCAGCTACAATTTTCCAAGAAAGATAAATTTGAAGGAGAACGGATAACTTTGTTTTCTTCTTATTCATCTGAATTTGTAGGTGGAAATCATGAACACTATATTGAGAAGACTTTCCTAGTTATCAGAACAATAGGTGTACTTGCTCCAGGACATGAAGAAATTGTTCTGATTAAAGATGGAGTCTCCAGGACATGAAGAAATTGTTCTGATTAAAGATGGAGTGGATGAACACCCAGCAGATGTTAGAATGCACATTACCTAAGAGAGCCCCGTTCAAATCTGAGCATTTCTTACACATTATTATCAACCCCTTCTAGCTCAATTGGTAAAGAATCTGCCTGCAAGGCAAGAGAACCCAGTTTGATTCCCGGTTCAGGAAGATCTGCTGAAGAAGGTGTAGGCTACCCACTCCAGTATTCTTGGGTTTCCCTTGTGGCTCAGCTGGTAAAGAATCTGCCCACAATGTGGGAGACCTGGGTTTGACCCCTGGGTTGGGAATATCCCCTGGAGAAGGAAAAGGCTACCCAATCCAGTATTCTGGCCTGGAGAATTCCATGGACTGTATAGTCCATGGGGACACAAAGAGTCAGACACAACTGAGCAACTTTAACTTTCAGTTTCTATAACAAATATGATGTTTATTGATGTAACACTTTATTTCTGTTGCGATCTGATCACAATTACTCTGTGACTGTGACTGGCCTTCAAGTTCCCTCAAACACTGAGATCCAGTAAGTGCAAGAATACAAAGATGAAGAAGAACAGGTGGTGGTTCTGAGACGTGGAGGGGAGGGAATGGAAGCAGGAACGGGGGAATGTGACCAAAGCACCTGGGCCACCATCATCTGGAACTTACCATCATTCTGCCCCCACAGTTACTCTGGTTTGGGATGCACTGTATAGAAAACTGGAGTCAAAGAGAAACAGAAGTGGCTACTGGAGGGTGTGGAGAGAATACACCAGAGTGCTTGGTGTGATGTTTGTGGAACAATGTGTTTCCATTCCTATGTGTCGGCTGTTCAAATTTCTACCATGTCCAAGTCTGCCAGTTCAAGATATAAATCCAAATGCTCTTAGGAAACACTTTGAATTCAGTAGGGAAGAGAAATGGTAGTAGTCAAGACAAACTCAGAGTGAGGAAATATAAAAAACTTTAAATTTTGCACCGACAGAAGGGATAATCAAAAGATTAATTTTGGAAATATTAAGCATTGATGAGCACAGATCACCAGGTGACCTTGGCAACTGAGCCAAGCAATTTGAGATAAAGTTTTAAGGTGTTTCCAGGAAGTTCCACTTCATTCAGCTCTATCAAAAATATAATTTGCAAAGATTTTTCATCTCATTCTGTGGATTGACTTTTCACTTTCTTCATAATTTCCTTTGACATGAAAAAATTTTGAATTTTGACAAATGCCATGTTTTTCCTAGTTTTTCCTTTGGTGACATACCCAAGAAATCACAGCCAAATCCAATGTCATGAAACAATTCCTCAAGGTTTTCTTCTAAGGGTTTCATACTTGTATCTTGCAAGTTTGGGTCTTGGATGTGTTTTGAGTGAAGAAGAACTAAAGAGCCTCTTGATGAAAGTGAAAGAAGAAAGTGGAAAAGTTGGCTTAAAGCTCAACATTCAGAAAACTAAGATCATGGCATCTGGTCCCATCACTTCATGGAAAATAGATGGGGAAACAGTGTCAGACTTTATTTTTTGGGGCTCCAAAATCACTGCTGATGGTGATTGCAGCCATGAAATTAAAAGATGCTTACTCAATGGACATGGGTTTGGGTAGACTCTGGGAGTTGTTGATGGACAGGGAGGCCTGGCGTGCTGCGATTCATGGGGTTGCAAAGAGTCGGACACGACTGAGTGACTGAACTGAACTGAACTGATGTGTACGTGTGTCTGTGTGGTTTAAAGTAGAGAGGTCTAACTTTATTCTTCTGTAGATTGATGTGTAGTTTTATCAGCATTGTTTGTTGAAAAGACTGCACTTTTCCCATAAATGGTCTCAGGCAACCTTGTCAAACATCATTAATTTGTGTTTATTTTTGTATTCTGTTCTATTTCACTGGTCTTTATATCTGACTTTATGCCATTATTCATATTATTTTGATGATAATAGCTTTGTTGTTAAGTTATGAAATCTGTAATTGTGAGAAACCTAAATGTGCTCTCTTTTTTATTTTTTCTTATCCAAGACTTGTTGTGGTATATATGAAGTTCTATCAAATGTATAGATCACTTGGGTTAGTATTGTCATTTTAATACTCATGAACGTGGTTAACTTGCTAATATTTGCATCTTTATTTTCTTCAAACAAATTTTTTAAATGATACATTTCTTTTCTCTTTTGGTTATTTCTGAGTATTTTTGATAATATTTTCAATGACATTGCTTTCTAAATTTTTTTCTCATACTGTTCATCATGATTTTTCTGTGTTGACATTTTCTCTTACACTTTTGCTGTAATTGTTCTTTAGCTCTAAGCAGTTTTTTTTATTTTATCTTTATGTATTTCTACACACATGATTATGTCATTTCAGAACAGAGATAATTTTAGTTATTTTGAAGTATAGTATTTCTTTTTTGTTTGTTTTCTTATTTTAGTTGAAACTACCAATTCTATGTTGACTAGGAGAGGCACATGCAAGTAAATTTTCATATTATTCATCTTAACAAGAAATGCTTTTCAGAGTGAAGAAAGAGGACAAGAGGAAGGCAGGGAGAAAAGAGGAATCTTAAATTATACACAAACATTCTCTTGTGCCAGAAGTAAATAATTACTTTTATTTCTCCTCAATCACTCCCTTGAAGAGACTTATCAGTATACATAGAACACCAAATATTTGCTCATCAAATGGCATATTGATGTGTATTTTTTTAAAAAATAAAATTTTGAGGCCAGTATTATATTTCTCTAGGAGGTGGTCTCGTTTAGTGAGTTATCAGTGGTGTGAGTGGGCTGATACTGTGTTGGCAGTTGCTGAAGAAGAAAGTGGAATCAAGAGATGAGGTTCCCTGTTGGGGGAGATGACTGCTTGCCTCTGAGATCAAAGGAACAGCCCCCAAAGAGGAGAAAACCTATGACGCAGCAGATGGAGGTGGGCTGACTTGAACCACGTCTGTATTAGTTACTGTTGCTGCTCCAACAAATGACCAAAAACTTTGTGGCCTGAAACAACAATACTGTTACCTTTCTGGAGGTCAGAAATTCAATGCGGGCTAGCAGGGCTGCATTTCTTCTTGAGTTCTTAGGGGAAAACCTGCTTGGTTGCCTTTTCCAGCTTCTAGAGAACTCTTTCATCCATTGCCTTGGGGACTATTTCACCATCTTCAAAGCCATCTGCATAGCCTCTTTGGCTTAGTTGGCTTAAAGCTCAACATTCAGAAAACTAAGATCATGGTATCCAGTCCCATCATTTCATGGCAAATAGATGGGGAAACAGTGGAAACAGTGGCAGAATTTCTTTTGCGGGGGGGGAGGGGGGGCTCCAAAATCACTGCAAATGGTGACTGCAGCCGTGAGATTAGAAGATGCTTGCTCCTTGGAAGGAAAGCTGTGATCAACCTAGACAGCACATTAAAAAGCAGAGACATCACTTTGCTAACAAAGGTCCATCTAGTCAAGGCTATGGTTTTTCCAGTAGTCATGTAAGGATGTGAGAGTTGGACTATAAAGAAAGCTGAGCGCCGAAGAATTGATGCTTTTGAACTGTGGTGTTGGAGAAAACTCTTGAGAATCCCTTGGACTGCCGGAAGATCCAACCAGTCCATCATAAAGGAGCTCAGTCCTGGTTGTTCATTGGAAGGACTGATGTTGAAGCTGAAGCTCCAATACTTTGGCCACTTCATGCGAAGAGTTGTCTCATTGGAAAAGACCCTGATGCTGGGAAGGATTGGGGGCAGGAGGAAAAGGGGATGACAGAGGATGAGATGGCTGGATGGCATCACCGACTCGATGGACATGGGTTTGGGTAGACTCTGGGAGTTGTTGATGGACAGGGAGGCCTGGCGTGCTGCGATTCATGGGGTTGCAAAGAGTCGGACACGACTGAGTGACTGAACTGAACTGAACTGATGTGTACGTGTGTCTGTGTGGTTTAAAGTAGAGAGGTCTAACTTTATTCTTCTGTAGATTGATGTGTAGTTTTATCAGCATTGTTTGTTGAAAAGACTGCACTTTTCCCATAAATGGTCTCAGGCAACCTTGTCAAACATCATTAATTTGTGTTTATTTTTGTATTCTGTTCTATTTCACTGGTCTTTATATCTGACTTTATGCCATTATTCATATTATTTTGATGATAATAGCTTTGTTGTTAAGTTATGAAATCTGTAATTGTGAGAAACCTAAATGTGCTCTCTTTTTTATTTTTTCTTATCCAAGACTTGTTGTGGTATATATGAAGTTCTATCAAATGTATAGATCACTTGGGTTAGTATTGTCATTTTAATACTCATGAACGTGGTTAACTTGCTAATATTTGCATCTTTATTTTCTTCAAACAAATTTTTTAAATGATACATTTCTTTTCTCTTTTGGTTATTTCTGAGTATTTTTGATAATATTTTCAATGACATTGCTTTCTAAATTTTTTTCTCATACTGTTCATCATGATTTTTCTGTGTTGACATTTTCTCTTACACTTTTGCTGTAATTGTTCTTTAGCTCTAAGCAGTTTTTTTTATTTTATCTTTATGTATTTCTACACACATGATTATGTCATTTCAGAACAGAGATAATTTTAGTTATTTTGAAGTATAGTATTTCTTTTTTGTTTGTTTTCTTATTTTAGTTGAAACTACCAATTCTATGTTGACTAGGAGAGGCACATGCAAGTAAATTTTCATATTATTCATCTTAACAAGAAATGCTTTTCAGAGTGAAGAAAGAGGACAAGAGGAAGGCAGGGAGAAAAGAGGAATCTTAAATTATACACAAACATTCTCTTGTGCCAGAAGTAAATAATTACTTTTATTTCTCCTCAATCACTCCCTTGAAGAGACTTATCAGTATACATAGAACACCAAATATTTGCTCATCAAATGGCATATTGATGTGTATTTTTTTAAAAAATAAAATTTTGAGGCCAGTATTATATTTCTCTAGGAGGTGGTCTCGTTTAGTGAGTTATCAGTGGTGTGAGTGGGCTGATACTGTGTTGGCAGTTGCTGAAGAAGAAAGTGGAATCAAGAGATGAGGTTCCCTGTTGGGGGAGATGACTGCTTGCCTCTGAGATCAAAGGAACAGCCCCCAAAGAGGAGAAAACCTATGACGCAGCAGATGGAGGTGGGCTGACTTGAACCACGTCTGTATTAGTTACTGTTGCTGCTCCAACAAATGACCAAAAACTTTGTGGCCTGAAACAACAATACTGTTACCTTTCTGGAGGTCAGAAATTCAATGCGGGCTAGCAGGGCTGCATTTCTTCTTGAGTTCTTAGGGGAAAACCTGCTTGGTTGCCTTTTCCAGCTTCTAGAGAACTCTTTCATCCATTGCCTTGGGGACTATTTCACCATCTTCAAAGCCATCTGCATAGCCTCTTTGGCTTAGTTGGCTTAAAGCTCAACATTCAGAAAACTAAGATCATGGTATCCAGTCCCATCATTTCATGGCAAATAGATGGGGAAACAGTGGAAACAGTGGCAGAATTTCTTTTGCGGGGGGGGAGGGGGGGCTCCAAAATCACTGCAAATGGTGACTGCAGCCGTGAGATTAGAAGATGCTTGCTCCTTGGAAGGAAAGCTGTGATCAACCTAGACAGCACATTAAAAAGCAGAGACATCACTTTGCTAACAAAGGTCCATCTAGTCAAGGCTATGGTTTTTCCAGTAGTCATGTAAGGATGTGAGAGTTGGACTATAAAGAAAGCTGAGCGCCGAAGAATTGATGCTTTTGAACTGTGGTGTTGGAGAAAACTCTTGAGAATCCCTTGGACTGCCGGAAGATCCAACCAGTCCATCATAAAGGAGCTCAGTCCTGGTTGTTCATTGGAAGGACTGATGTTGAAGCTGAAGCTCCAATACTTTGGCCACTTCATGCGAAGAGTTGTCTCATTGGAAAAGACCCTGATGCTGGGAAGGATTGGGGGCAGGAGGAAAAGGGGATGACAGAGGATGAGATGGCTGGATGGCATCACCGACTCGATGGACATGGGTTTGGGTAGACTCTGGGAGTTGTTGATGGACAGGGAGGCCTGGCGTGCTGCGATTCATGGGGTTGCAAAGAGTCGGACACGACTGAGTGACTGAACTGAACTGAACTGATGTGTACGTGTGTCTGTGTGGTTTAAAGTAGAGAGGTCTAACTTTATTCTTCTGTAGATTGATGTGTAGTTTTATCAGCATTGTTTGTTGAAAAGACTGCACTTTTCCCATAAATGGTCTCAGGCAACCTTGTCAAACATCATTAATTTGTGTTTATTTTTGTATTCTGTTCTATTTCACTGGTCTTTATATCTGACTTTATGCCATTATTCATATTATTTTGATGATAATAGCTTTGTTGTTAAGTTATGAAATCTGTAATTGTGAGAAACCTAAATGTGCTCTCTTTTTATTTTTTCTTTTCCAAGACTTGTTGTGGTATATATGAAGTTCTATCAAATGTATAGATCACTTGGGTTAGTATTGTCATTTTAATACTCATGAACGTGGTTAACTTGCTAATATTTGCATCTTTATTTTCTTCAAACAAATTTTTTAAATGATACATTTCTTTTCTCTTTTGGTTATTTCTGAGTATTTTTGATAATATTTTCAATGACATTGCTTTCTAAATTTTTTTCTCATACTGTTCATCATGATTTTTCTGTGTTGACATTTTCTCTTACACTTTTGCTGTAATTGTTCTTTAGCTCTAAGCAGTTTTTTTTATTTTATCTTTATGTATTTCTACACACATGATTATGTCATTTCAGAACAGAGATAATTTTAGTTATTTTGAAGTATAGTATTTCTTTTTTGTTTGTTTTCTTATTTTAGTTGAAACTACCAATTCTATGTTGACTAGGAGAGGCACATGCAAGTAAATTTTCATATTATTCATCTTAACAAGAAATGCTTTTCAGAGTGAAGAAAGAGGACAAGAGGAAGGCAGGGAGAAAAGAGGAATCTTAAATTATACACAAACATTCTCTTGTGCCAGAAGTAAATAATTACTTTTATTTCTCCTCAATCACTCCCTTGAAGAGACTTATCAGTATACATAGAACATCAAATATTTGCTCATCAAATGGCATATTGATGTGTATTTTTTTAAAAAATAAAATTTTGAGGCCAGTATTATTTGTCTCTAGGAGGTGGTCTCGTTTAGTGAGTTATCAGTGGTGTGAGTGGGCTGATACTATGTTGGCAGTTGCTGAAGAAGAAAGTGGAATCAAGAGATGAGGTTCCCTGTTGGGGGAGATGACTGCTTGCCTCTGAGATCAGAGGAACAGCCCCCAAAGAGGAGAAAACCTATGACGCAGCAGACGGAGGTGGGCTGACTTGAACCACGTCTGTATTAGTTACTGTTGCTGCTCCAACAAATGACCAAAAACTTTGTGGCCTGAAACAACAATACTGTTACCTTTCTGGAGGTCAGAAATTCAATGCGGGCTAGCAGGGCTGCATTTCTTCTTGAGTTCTTAGGGGAAAACCTGCTTGGTTGCCTTTTCCAGCTTCTAGAGAACTCTTTCATCCATTGCCTTGGGGACTATTTCACCATCTTCAAAGCCATCTGCATAGCCTCTTTGGCTTAGTTGGCTTAAAGCTCAACATTCAGAAAACTAAGATCATGGTATCCAGTCCCATCATTTCATGGCAAATAGATGGGGAAACAGTGGAAACAGTGGCAGAATTTCTTTTGCGGCGGGGGGGGGGGGGGGCTCCAAAATCACTGCAAATGGTGACTGCAGCCGTGAGATTAGAAGATGCTTGCTCCTTGGAAGGAAAGCTGTGATCAACCTAGACAGCATATTAAAAAGCAGAGACATCACTTTGCTAACAAAGGTCCATCTAGTCAAGGCTATGGTTTTTCCAGTAGTCATGTAAGGATGTGAGAGTTGGACTATAAGGAAAGCTGAGTGCTGAAGAGTTGATGCTTTTGAACTGTGGTGTTGGAGAAGACTCTTGAGAGTCCCTTGGACTGCAAGGAGATCCAACCAGTCCATCCTAAAGGAGATCAGTCCTAGGTGTTCATTGGAAGGACTGATGCTGAAGCTGAAACTCCAATCTTTTGGCCACCTGATGCAAAGAGCTGACTCATTTGAAAAGACCCTGATGCTGGGAAAAATTGAAGGCGGGAGGAGAAGGTGTCGACAGAGGATGAGATGGTTGGATGGCATCACCAACTCAGTAGACATGAGTTCGGGTAAACTCTGGAAGTGGTGATGAACAGGGAAGGCTGGCATGCTGCAGTCCATGGGGTCGCAAAGAGTCGGACATGACTGAGAGACTTAACTGAGCTGAACTGATAGCCTCTTTGAGTCTCTCATCTAAAGCTCCTATATTCCCACCTCCTCTGTGACTGTAACCCTCCCAGGTCCCATGTGTGAGAGATTCATAATGACACTAGGTTTACCCAGGTAATCCAGGAACATTCCAATCTCTTTATCTTAATTATCTTTACAGATAATTTCTTTATCTATATAAGATAAAGATAATTAACTCTTTATCTTAAAGTCCTTCTAACCTGTCATCTCATGTAGCTATTCTGCTCAAAACCTGTATTATTTTCCATTTCTCTGAGACTAAACTCCTTTCTAAAGCCTAATGACACAGGCCTCCTGGCCCCACTGGTCCTCTGGACTTATCTTCAACTCCTGTCTCCCCACCTCACTAAACTCCATCCACATCAGCTGACTTGCTGGCCCTTAAATGTTACATAACACTCTTTCCTCCTAAACTTAGCATTTTCTGTTCCAGAGAAATGAAGGGAGCCACTATTTCTGTTTCAAGGCTGTTTCTTGTACAAATGAAAAGTTGTGTGGGATGAAGGGTAGTTGGTGCCTAACAGATGTACAGAAATGTGAGAGATTATGCAGAATTATCTCCAACAAGCACTTATCCATCTATAACAGCTAAATACTCCTGATTTCATTCATAGTCTCATCCCCCACTAGACTATCAACTAAAGACACTTCTTATTTTAATTATTGATATTTATTGATAAAACAATGTCCTACTAAAGAATGTTCAATAAAGTTTGCTGATTAAATCAATGAATGGCAAAACATGTAAGAACTAACTAAAATACTGAGCAAAATATATATATATATGTATACATATGTCTGAATCACTTTACTGTATAGCAGAAATTAACACAACATTGTAAGTCAACTATACTTCAATAAATTTTTTTTAAATAAAAAAAGAACTTTTAATAGTTTGGGGGTTTTGTTTTTTAATATTTATTTGGCTGCACTGGGTCTTCATTGGAGCATGCAGGATCTTCAGTTGCAGCTTGTGAGAGAGTTGGATTACAATGTTGTGTTAATTTCTGCTGTGCGGCAAAGTGATTAAGTTATGCATACAAATATATATATATATTCTTTTCCTTTATATTTACCATAGGATATTGAATATGTAATAGCTCCCTATGTGATTATACTAGCTCCTACAACAGTAGGACTTTGTTTTTCATCCATTCTATATATACCAATTTGCATCCGCTCATCCCAAACTCCCAATCCAACCCTCTCCCACCCCCTTCCCCCTTGGAAACCAGCAGGCAATACTTGATAGCTTACAAAAATACTTATGTTAAGTAAAAAATACGTATACAACCTGTATATTGAAGATGATTTCAAATTGTAAATAAACACACACACATTTGTATAGGTAAGTCAGGAAAGGATGAAATGAAATGTATTTACTTCATGACAAAATATTTTAAGCATAAAAAGTTCTTCTCTGCCCTTTGGCCTCATCTCTCCCTCGCTGTGAGTTGTGTGTCTGCATTACGCATGGACCAGACCTCCCCCATCAGTGGGAACACCTGCTCAACCATGAGGAGCAACTTTCTCCCAGCATCAGTAAGACAGCTCCTTAAAGGTAAATTCCTTCTTGACCTTGTAAGGGCTCACATGACCCGCCATGATGATGCTTAGATCTGGATTATGTATACTGTTAATAACGTCTTCTCATGCAGAGCCCTCTGTCTCAAAACCTTTCATACCTGTGCCTGACTTCAGGGGACGGAACATTCTCAGAGCTTCCCGGGTTACAGTTCTCAAATTTGACTCGAATAAAATTTTCCATTTCTTTCTTAGGTCGACTGATGCATTTTTCCACAAAGGAAAACACACTAAAGTTATTAAATGGCTTAATCAGAGGTTACCTTTATTTTCTATCATTTCCCTTTTATTTTCCAAATATTTTGTTATCAGGAAAAACTAATATCCTTATTTGAAGTCTTTATTATTTCACAAAATGTTTTTTTAAATAAAAACAAGCTTTCAAAAGTTCAGACACTTCTTTTAAACACCTCCATCAAGTACAGAAATGCTCTTCACAGCCCTAGAAGCAAGAAATTCTAATAGAATGCATGGTAGATATCTCATAGTTAATATTCTTCAGAATATGGATACTCAGCATGATCAATAACACTGGAAGAGAAAGAGGAGTACTAATTTATTAAATCAGTCATGTTGTCATAGCGAGTATTACTCTGTGATGTGGTCACGATGGGCTAAAACTTGAAATCTACAAAACACGTCCCTCCTTCCCCCCAACAAGCACACATGCAGGTGTCAGCTCCATGTGCACATGGCACCTGCACATCCAGTCCCAACATTCACGTGTAATATTCACTCCACAGTGACAGGTAGTTTGACTCAGGTTACCATTTATACGATAGCACAAGACCTATGGCTTGTGGAGGTCATTTCAGTCCTGGGTGTAACTTTTGACCCAAAATGATGAGAATAATCACAGTTAAAGAATTAATTGCACTTTTTCGTATATCCACCAAAAAAAACATCAAGCATCACCCCAAAATACAGGGTGCCTCCATTAAAGAATTTCCAATTTATTGAAGAGATACCAAGTACACCTAAATAATCATAACTACCAAATATGATTACTGCTTTCTTAATTTATAATTTATGAGAACACTTGTTATTCATTTGTTAGTATTACTGCTATTTTCTGTTTTTTCTCATGTTCTGATTTTTCTTTCTGAATTTGTCCTTTTCAATTCAACTCACTAAAAAGTGTATTCTGAGCAAATCCATGTGCCAAGAGCTGTGCTGTTGACATAAAGTCACAAAGATAAATAAGTCTAGGCATTCAAGACTAATGAGGGAGAACATAGATTTATACTTAAAATCTTTTGAGTACATCAAAGTAGCTTTACACATTTTATTCATTTATTATGTGTTTTCTTAGAATTATGATATAGCTTTACAAACAAGAAGGGGAGTTTTGAGATCTTTCATTCAAAACCGTCTTCATTTTGTCACTAATTTGTGTTCCCTTCTCTCTAAACTCCCTTCCAACTTCTCTCTGATTAGTCTTCTGTCTCTTCAATCCTGGTATCCTTCTGCAGTAATTAGCTGAAATTCTGCATTAGTAAATAAGTCAAAGTCCAGGAGGAGGAGGCTCCCCAGGGGAAGGACCAGTGATGGACAAAGGCTACACTGGGGTGAGTCTTGACTCAGAAAATCAGAGACCCAGATGATCTTACCTGGGTGTGTCCTGCTAAGGACACAGCAGTCACTAGAGGGTCAGTTAAGCTCATGATCTACTGCTAATTCAGCTTTGTGAGATAACAAGGATGAGGACATGGGAGTTGTAATAGGGGAAAAAGCCCAATGAAGAGATAAACATGAAATAAATGGATGGTATTTTGGAAAAGAAATGCCCTTTAGGGAGAAAATCCACCAGACACTAGGAGGCAGGCCCACTGTGAGTTCTCAGCACTGATACATGTTGCTCTTCATGGGCTCCCCTCCATAAAAACATTGACATGACATTTTACAGTTGTGTTAGGATGAAAATGAATACGGGCTTCTCTAGTGTCTCAGACTGTAAAGAATCTGCCTGCAATGTGGGACACCAGGCTTTAATCCCTAGGTTGGGAAGATCACCTGGAGGAGGGAATGGCAACCCACTGCAATATTCTTGCTTGGAACATTCCACGAACAGAGGAATCTGGTGGGGCTACAGTCCATGGGGTCACGAAAGAGTCGGATACAACTGAACAACTAACACTTTCATTTTCAATTTCAGACATGAATATAATTCAGGACAGATTCATTATTACACAGTCACTATTAATCTGATCATTTCACCCAATTTTAAAAAGAATTAAATATGAACATTTTTTCATAGAGCTTTAAAGTACTAGGCACTGTGCTCCATGTGTCTACTGGGTCCCTCAGCCCTGCGAGGTGGTACACCAGGCACAGCAATTAGGGGCACGAAGTAGTGAATTCACCATGATGTCAACTCTGGGGATTTTACTGATGGGCTGTCCTGGCCCCAGTTACATTTCTGTTGGTCAGAGACAGAACCCTGGAGGAAATCTCTGGTCTGAGGTCTACAGGAAGCATCTGGTTTACTCCTACACTGGAAATCAGAACTGTCTTCCTAGAATTAAGCTTTTAAAAATCCTCGTTCCCCTGCTGACCGGTCTGTTACAGTAAACAGTGTATATGTGAAACATCTGCAAGTCACTTATGGTAGAAATTCATAATATCTCATATTTCTATTGATGCCATCGATTGCTTTCATGTCTTCTGGAGTCAGTTCAAAGTCTAACACCTGGAAGGAAGGAAGAATAACATTAACCTCTCCTCCAAGGAGCTGGCTTCCCCCTAGGGACTGGAGGAGTTTCCATGGAGGAGACAAGAAGAGGGGACAGGGAAGCCATGTCTGTCCTCAGCTTCCAGGTGAACAAGCCTGGGACCCTCTGCTGAGTTCTCACCTCTCCTTCCCACACCTTCTCCTTCTCTGTCCACCTCACAAGCATTACAGTGCATCAGTCTTTCTAAGTGAATCACTTGAGACAGAAAACAAACTAAAATCCTCTTTTTCCAAACACACAGTCTTTGGACACTCCAGACTGAGAACTTGCTCCCAGAAAAAGTGGTAAGTCAGTTCTGAGCCCAGACATGAAGAAGATTTTTCCCCACTCACTGATGAGGGTGCATAGTCCTGTGCTGAGATGAAGACCAGGTTAGTTGCCACAGTTAAGCCAAATGTATATGAAAATATATACAGAGAAGTGTGCAGGCTCCTCTGACAAGAGCCACATCCACCTACTAAAGCAGAACTGTTGAGCTGTTTTGCACTGAACTGCAAATGCACAAGAAAGCCCAGCCAAGAGGACAACAGCTGAGCTGAGTGCAGGCTGTTTGCCAAACCACAGAATCAAGAGACACATAACTGATCTCTGTATGAAATCTTGAAACTGGGGAGAGTTTCCTGTACAGCTATAGCTAAGGGTACAATAATGGTCTCCTACACACAAATCAAAAGATTTTGCAAATCTGCAAAAATGGGCAAAGTCTTGAACAGGAAATTTGCAACAGCAGAAACTCAAGGAGATTAAATGCATGAAAGTGAAACATTAGTATTTAGGGAAATGCAAAACAAAACCACGATGATTTGTTAAGTTCAGGATCACTGCTATAATTTGCATGCCCCCAAATTCACATGTTGGGACCTCACCCCACTGAGATGGTGTCACAGATTGGAGCTTTTGAGGGTGATCAGGTCATGATGGTGGAGCCCTCAAGAATGAGATTTAAACAATATCATATTCATATAACAGACTTGGTAGAGCTCTGTTGCCCCCTCCACCATGTTAAGATACAAGGGAAAGCCTGCGACCTGGAGGAGGGCCCTCACTTGACCACACAGGCACCCTGACCTCAGACCTCCAGCTTTAGAACTGTGAGAAAGAAATTTCAGTTGTTTCTAAGCCACCCGATCTTAAGTATTTTGTTAGAGCAGCCTAAATGGTCTATGAAAATCACATAATGCAATTTTGTCAATTGAGAATGAAGAAAATAAGATTTCATTTGTACAAGGTGACAGAATAAATTAGAGACACAGTGCTGAAACTAAAATCTCTATTTTCTGTCCAATCTGAACCCTCTCCAGCCATGCCACCTCTCCTGTTGCCACAGCAGGAGAAAACCATCAGAAACACACACAAGGCATTCATGCACCAAGAAAAACAGGTAACTTGTTTTGACTCAAGGATAGTATGAGAGCTGGACAAAGAATTACCCTCGTGAAGGATATTCCTTAGGAGCCCTCTGCTCACAGCCCCACTCATCATCACCTGTGTGTTCTCTTTGATCCGCTTCTCATTGAAACTCTTGGCCAGAACCACAACCCCACGTTGTATCTGGTAGCGAAGGGCAACCAGAGCTGGAGTTTGTTTGTGCTTTTTGGCAATGGCACAAAGAACCGGGTCCTCCAAAAGAACAGGGTAGTTCGGGTTCACCCTGGAAGGAAATTCAGAAATGCTGAGGAGTTGAGACTGAATACTCAGTTTCTAAAGGGGCTTCTCAAAGAGACAAAGTAGGTCTATTCTAGACCAGTGCTTCTCAAAGTGTGGTCCAAGGACCAGAAGCATCAATATCGCCTGAGATCTTGTTAGAAATACAAATTCTATGGCTTAGCTGAAGACAAACCGAATCAGAATCTCAACTGTGTCATTTCCCAATGCATTTACTAAGTTCTCCCAGTCATTTGGATGCATGCTTGAGCTGAGACCAGTACTGCCAAACTTGTGGATTTTTTCCTTTTTCTGTTTTACTTCTCAGTGATTGTTTTTCTTCAATAATCATAGCTCTAAAATAAGTATAAGGGCAAGAAAATAAAAAGAGATGGAGACAGGGAAATGTTTTTGCTTTTAATTTTCACTTTTCTCAAGTGTTGATCAAAATTGAGTAGTCCCAAAATGAGGACTCTTTATTTCATCATTATTTGCATTGTGTAATAATCCTACAAATAAATTTTCACTAAAATGATTCAATTTGTGATTTTTTTCAGTCATCATAGATCTGGGTTGTTGTTCAGTCATTTAGTCATGTCTGACTACTTGTGACCCTGTGGACTGCAGCACGCCAGCCTTATCTGTCCTTCACTATCTCCCAGAGCTTGCTCAAACTTATGTCCATTTAGTCAGTTATCCATCCCACCATCTTGTCCTCTGTCATCCCATTCGCTTCCTGCTTTCAATCTTTCCCAGAATCAAGGTCTTTTCTAATGAGTTGGTTCTTCGCATCATGTGGCCAAAGTACTGGAGCTTCAGTCAGCATCAGTCCTTCTAATGAATATTCAGGACTGATTTCCTTTAGGATTGACTGGTTTGATCTCCTTGAAGTCCCTGGGAGGTACATGTCTTATGTTGATTTTAGATATAAGGTGAGGGAGACTTGAAACATTTATTACTAGCACTGTGTTCATTTGTTAAAAAATAAGTAAATCATGACTTAAGCTTATCTCTTAAGTGTTCAATGCAGAGACACTTGCATTAAAATCTACATACAACAAGACACAGGAAATGTAAAAAAAAAAATCAATTTGGCTTGTGATGGTAAGACAAAACAGGATTATGTCCCATCTCTCTTCTCTTCCTCTGTCACTTAAAAGTTATCTCTGGAGCACTGTGTTCCGTTCAGTTCAGTTCAGTCACTCAGTCGTGTCTGAATCTTTGAAACACCATGGACTGCAGCATGCCAGCCCTCCCTGTCCATCAACAACTCTTGGAGTTTACTCAAACTCATGTCTATTGAGTCGGTGATGCCATCCAACCATCTCATCTTCTGTCGTCCCCTTCTCCTCCTGTTTTCAATCTTTCCCAGCATCAGGGTCTTTTCTAGTGAGTCAGTTCTTTGAATCAGGTGGCCAAAGTATTGAAGTTTGAGCTTTAGCATCAGTCCTTCCAATGAATATTCAGGACTGATTTCCTTTAGGATGGACTAGTTTGATCTCCTTGCAGTCCAAGGGACTCTCAAGAGTCTTCTCCAACACCACAGTTCAAAAGCATCAATTCTTCAGTGTTCAGCTTTCTTTATAGTCCAACTCTTACATCCATACATGACTACTGGAAAAATCAGAGCTTTGACTAGATGGACCTTTGTTTGGCAAAGTAATGTCTGTGCTTTTTAATATTCTGTTTAGGTTGGTCATAGCTTTTCTTCCAAGGAGCAAGGGTCTTTTAATTTCATGGCTGCAGCCACCATCTGCAGTGATTTTGGAGCCCCCCCAAATAAAGACTTTTAGTGTTTCCATTGTTTCCCCATTTATTTGCCATAATGTGATGGGACGGGATGCCATGATCTTAGTTTTCTGAATGTTGAGTTTTAAGCCAACCTTTTCACTCTCCTCTTTCACTTTCATCAAGAGGGTCTTTAGTTCTTCTTCACTTTCTGCCATAAGGGTGGTGTCATCTGCATATCTGAGGTTATTTATATTTCTCCCAGCAATCTTGATCCCAGCTTGTATTTCATCCAACCCAGCATTCCGCATGATGTACTCTGCATATAAATTAAATAAGCAGGGTGACAATATACAGGCTTGATGTACTCCTTTACTGATTTGGAACCATTCTTTTGTTCCATGTACAGCTCTAACTGTTGCTTCTTGACCTGTCTACAGATTTCTCAGTAGGCAGCTCATGTAGTCTGGTATTCCCATCTCTTTAACAATTTTCCACAGTGTTGTGATCCATACAGTCAAAGGCTTTGGTGTAGTCAGTAAAGCAGAAGTAGATGTTTTTCTGAAACTTTCTTGCTTTTTCGATGATTCAACGGATGTTGGCAATTTGATCTCTGGTTCCTCTGCCTTTTCTAAATCCAGCTTGAACAACTGGAAGTTCATGTACTGTTGAAGCCTAGCTTGGTGAATTTTGAACATTACTTTGCTAGCATGTGAGATGAGTGCAATTGTGAGGTAGTTTGAGCATTCTTTGGCATTGCCTTTCTTTGGAAGTGGAATGAAAACTGACCTTTTCCAGTCCCATGGAATCCCATGGACAGTATGAAAAAAGCACTGTGTACATTATTATAGAAATATTTTATCAAAATTTGAGTTTTATGGACTTCCCTGGTTGTTCAGTGGTTAAGACTTCATCTTCCAATCTAGGGGTTGAGGGTTTGATCACTAGTCAGGGAGCTAAGATCCCACATGACTTGAAGCCCAAAAACCAAAACATAAAACAGAAACAGTATTGTAACAAATTCAGTAAAGAGTTTTAAAAAATTGAGTTTCAGAGTAACTCCCTGTGGCCTTCAGTAATGTTCATACCATCGTGATAACTGTTGGGATCCCAGAGCACCATAGGCAACTAGGACAATATCGTGTGACTTGCAAAACTCCAGCAGTTTGCTCTGGTTGAGATAAGGGTGACATTCCACCTGTAGAATGCCAACAGAGAAGAGTGTCAAGTTATATGAAAAAGTAATATGCCAGAGGAAGCTTAAAAGTAAAAATCACACATGCTAAAGAAAAAAAATTGTGCAAATCAGATTACAACTGAAAACATCAACTTCAAGTAATGATTTAAAAAAAAAAAAAGGAACAAGTTTTATCTCTGTTCCCTGAAAAGATTAAAAAAAAATAATAATAATTCCTGAGAACAAGCAACTCTAGGAACCAGATCTTGGTTACTAAATACCACTGAACACCACCAAGACATATGCCTAATTCCAGACTAGAGACAGAAAAAGAGCTGTTAGAATCTTGGGACTATAGGATCTAGTGTGATGGGAGGGGGAGGTCCCACTGGTCCCACTGGTGGCATTTGGGTAAACTTGAGCATCAAAAAGAATCATGAGTGAAAACAAATGTAGCACACAGTAAATAAAAATCCCTGAGGCTCTAGTGATGAGAGCAGGAGAAAGAACAAAACTATTTTCCTCCATGGATGGTGAGTATTACAATAAATCCTTTCTCAGAAACTGACAATTAATGGGAAGGAGTTAAGTTTTTACCCTGTCTTACAGGAATAAGTGCATTTTATGTTGACTCAATGAGGGAATTTTGTTTTTACAATAAAATGTCATGTCAGGAAATTAAAAATATTGCTTAAAATTGAGAATATTGAAAAATATCCCAATGAAATAATTAATGCAGGTGGAAGTCATTGAAGGATTCTCAACCGTTTTGTGAAAATTTGGGGGAAATTAAAATTCCCCTGATGAACGTTATTATCCAACAGATGACTAGATAATTTCAACAGGAAAATACACACTTCCAAACAAAAAATCTAGCTACCAGTTGCTTTACCAGGAGAACAAAATATCACTACTCACTGAAGGACAACTTGTCATCACATGCTTCCTACTCGGGCGTATGTAAGAGGCACAGCACACAAAGGACACCCATGGCTGATTCATGTGAATGAATGACAAAAACCACCACAATTTTGTAAAGTAATTAGCCTCCAATTAAAATAAATTTTAAAAAATAAATATTTATGGAGAATGGCCCTGACCATCAGAACAAGGAAAAAAAAAAAGGACATTTTCATGTCAAATATTTAACCTTAATGTAGTAAGGAATTCAGATTTAACTACTAATTTACATAAAGTAGAAGCAGACAAACAAGTTAATTAATGTAACAAAGTAATGATGATAAATACAGCGTGTTTGTCGAGAACTTGTCTAGCTATCTTTGTGACATAATAATTGAGTGTCCATTCTAGGTTAAAAACCATGAAAAATATGACTCAAAGTGACATGTGAACCATATCAGATCCAGGTCATCAAAACATAATATATATATTTATCGTATAAATCCATAGAATTAAACATATATATATATATTTATTTATATATATACTGGATATCCTTAACTGTTCTAATATCTGGAATTTTTTCACAGTAAAAACATGGAAGTAAAACTGATGCCAGAATCACATTAATTTCTTAATTTTTATAACTAAATATATATATATGTATATATTTCTTGAATTGTGTAAACTACACTTTCCATATAAGATTCTTTTTCCTTGACTCCAACTTGTAACTTAAAGACATTATGGTACATACAAAATAAGACCATTGCAGAAAGGTGAAGATTACATGACATATGTATCACATCTCAGTTATATGGCATATCTAGATCTGTCAAACTTAAAATTAAACAGCAGATAGATGGTCGCCAGGGGCTGGGAGGAGGGGGGAATCCAGAATTGATAAGCATGATGTGAAGTCTCAATTATACAAGATGAATGAGTTTTAGATCTGCTTCCAACACTCCCTATAATAACACTGTATTGTATTATATGAATACTTAAAAACTTGCTATGAGGTTAGGTCTCATGGTCTTCTTTTACCACAAAAGGTAAAAAATAGAACGAAAAAAGTAAGAGTACAGAAACAGACATAGAAAAGTGAGTCAATACTTTGGCCACCTCATGCGAAGAGTTGACTCATTAGAAAAGACCCTAATGCTGGGTAGGATTGGAGGCAGGAGGAGAAGGGGACGACAGAGGATGAGATGGTTGGATGGCATCACTGACTCGATGGACATGGGTTTGGGTAGACTCCGGGAGTTGGTGATGGACAGAGAGGCCTGGCGTGCTGCAATTCATGGGGTCGCAAAGAGTCAGACACGACTGAGCAACTGAACTGAACTGAACTGAACTGAATCAGTTAACTTTGTGATGGACATTAATGGGAGAACCAGTCCAAGCTTGAGTAAATCACAAGGTTTGCTCTAAGACTGAGTAAGTATTCCTGAATGAATATCTCATCAGTAGTTAGTATCACCATAAGCCTTTAACTTCATCCCTCAAACTTGATGAACTTTCATAGCCTCTAGCAAACTTTGCTGAAGACCCATAAATGCAGAGAAACCAAGACAAAGGATTCAGGCATTCAAACTCCACACAAACTCTTATCACCCATCTCAGCTGATTTTTCTCTTTGTTTACTGCCTTTTCTATGTTTCCTTACTGTACATAGTTCCCTGTGAGACACGTTAACATCTGATTTCTGGTCATGTTTTAAGCTAAGGGGAAAAATCCCTTCCTCTAAGTTGTGGGTGTTGAGTCTAACCCCCTTTCACTTCCCTCAGTTCCTACCCACAATTTAGCAGGAAGCCCTCCCCACATTTTCCACTCAGGCTTTATCAAACAGAGATATTGTTATGGATTCTATTCACACTGTCCAGACAGAGGCTCTGCTCTCTAGAACCCTCTGTCCACAAAGGTCAGATGAACAGGAGGGGAGGACAGACAGATATCTGGCTCCAGTGCAAGAAGGAGGTTCTGAAGAGCAGGAGGGAGAGGAGCCAAGCTGCTCACCTGGTTGCAGACAGGCTTGTACTTGAGCCCTGGCTTGTTCAGAATCTTCTCCAGCTGCTTGTGGTTGAAGTTGGACACCCCGATGGACTTGGTCAGCCCTGCATCCTTACACTTCTCCAGGGCCTGGGAGGGAGGGGAGGTGGACAGTCATGAACAGTCACTTGGAATAGGCAATAGAACAAAATTAATGGCTGCAAAAAAAAAAATTGTTAAAAGTGTCTCTTGTCAAGAATTGATTGATTCAGCTCGTTGATTATAAGGAATAAAAAAGTGAAAGAAGTTCATGACACAAGAAGAATTACAGTTAGAAAAACCCTGGAGAAGACATAACACATGGAAAGAAATAGATGCCTATGTTACCATTCCAAAGTCTCCTCCACTGTTCTTCTCTGTGAACATTTCAGCAGTAGTTTCCTCCCCACAACCCCAGTATCCCAGCCCTTTGATTCATGAACTGCTGGGTCTGATGGTCCACAGCCCATTCTCACAGGTGGAAGAAATGAAGGAGATTCCCCCTCTCCTGGTTCCTCCCCTGGTTCTCTCCTCCCTGTACTCACTTCCCATGTGTGACAGAGATCCACTGAGTCAAGTATCAGTTTTCCATCTTCATCTGTTGGCAAAATTTGCTCTCCTGGCTGGAATAGAAGCAGTAATTTTAGAGATGTTACAAAACAATTTCCCCATACTTAGCCAGACAGCCAGGCACATCTAGGACCAGGGCATCAAACCTCTATGAGGTAGGTTTACAACATTCTAGATACTAATATTTGAAAGTTTAGTTCAGTTCAGTTCAGTCGCTCAGTCGTGTCCGACTCTTTGCAACCCCATGAATCGCAGCATGCCAGGCCTCCCTGTCCATCACCAACGCCCGTAGTGCTTTACAAATAGAGTTTTGAGCAATATGTTTAGAAGGCAATTTTCCACTAATCTCTTACACTTATGTTTTGATAAAGACAATTTTCCTACATTCTAATGGGGACTGTCAATGACTTATTTGAATTTTTTTCTGCCTCTTTTACTTTCCTCTTGCAAAATATCTCTATTGTGCTGGAAGTGACTTGTCTAACTCAATGAAACTAAGCCATGCCATGTGGGGCCACCCAAGACAGATGGGTCATGGTGGAGAGGTCTGCCAGAATGTGGTCCACTGGAGAAGGGAATGGCAAGCCACTTCAGTAGCCTTGCCTTGAGAACCCCATGTAAAATATGAAAAGTTATGCCTTACTTCTGGCATTAAAGTTGCAAACTTGACCTGGGCTCGATATCAGACTTCCTTTTCCCTTTGAGCATCAGGTGCCCTAGGGCAGGCATATGAACCAGCAAGGGTCTCCTTAGGTTGATATGGAATGTGGAAGATCCAGACATGCTCTCAAATGTTCATGACCATGAGCCTTGAGGCCCTAAGGCCATATTTGCCACCAATCGAAAATGTTCAGTGAAAATAAAGCAAACCAAGAGAAATGCCATGATAAGAGATAGAAAAATGGAGCCATTTATAAGAGTACTGCAACTCAACTTTCCTCAGTGAGGAAAAGTGTACATCCTACACTGTACTATGAAAAATACTTACGTACTATGAAAAAAAGTACTATGAAAAACTTAAGTACTTAAGTACCATGAAAAAAAAGTATTATGTAAAATCTTAAATACTCAAGTACTGAAGTATTATGAAAAAAAGTACTATGAAAAATCTTAAGCCAACCATCCATGGAAGCTGATAGACATTGTGACACATGAAATAAGGTGGAGGTGATCACACAAATTGCCAACCTTCAGAGGTACTGGAGTATGAATAAGATAGAGATCAACATAGTCCAGTTGGAGGCTTTTCAGTGATTTTTCCAAGGCTGATTGGACCAACTCTGGTTGAAGGGGTGTGGCCCAAAGCTGCAGAGGTTAAATAATAGAAGTTATGTTAAATGAAGGCAGTAGGTAATTTTGTTTGTCTTGTTCCATTTAATGATTAAACATTTTTATTCATTAGAAATGGATGACCACTGGGCAAAATGATTCTTTTTTTCTTGAGTTCCATTTTTTATCTAACCTACCCATGCAAACTTTATTATTTGACTGAATTTATCATAAGTACATCATTCATAATAGAATGAAATTAATCAAGATAAATAGCATTATAAAATAATTACCATGCCTATCATCTGAATTGTGTTTGATAGAGCATAAAAACACAAACTGAGTCTAATTCAATCAATCAGTCCTCTCAGAATTAATTGGCATTTTGTTTACATAGCTGTAGGAAAAAAAGTGTTTTGAACATATTAACATGAGCAGAACATAATTCAAGACACTTTGGCTAGATCTTGTGTAATACACAAAGTGCCCCTCCTAATGTTCTCTTTTACTCTTGGAATTGAGAATTGAAATTCAGAATGTGAAGAAATTTGAGAAACTCACCCAGATGATAAGGAAAGCTATAATCTATTCACAATTCTGTATGAATTCTTAGATGATACTAAATCACACTCCTCTGGCCTAGGCTCAGAGATGGAAAGTGACTTTAAAATTTGAACATGGCAGTGAAGAAAAAGTTGTTATCACTTTCTATTTTGGGACAGGGGAGGAGGAAACTACATTTAATATATAAGTATGTGTGGAAAGAAAGCTGTAATAAACAACATTCACCTAATTACTGATCCTATTACATAATTGTCATCTGCACACAACTAGTTGTGCACATATGCACACACACAACACACAAAGCACCTTTGAAGTGTAGAATATGTCTTCTCTCTTCACAGTGCCATTGGCAATCTTGCTTCGAATGGCCTGGCCAACCTGCTCTTCATTTTTGTATGCATGAGCACAGTCAATGTGGTGGAACCCAACCTCTATAGCGAATTTGGTGACCTCCAGAGCTTCTCTCTTAGGAACCTACATAAGCAACAAAGGTAGGAATTGAACATTACCATGATTAAGAAATTGCTGAGCCACAAGCTTTGATCTTCCCAAGAATCAACTTTTCTTTGTGCTTTTGGTTCATTCTGCACGTGTGGTGATGAACCCATGACAGTTTTCCTGAATGTTCCTGGTCAGTGATTAAATGGACGACCAGGAGCCCTTCAATCCCAGGTGATTAGTGGTTGATCACAGGTATCAGACGATCCCAAGATAAACTCCAGATTCAGTGATTTTCTTGAAAAAATTGTAAGACTTAGCATAAAGTCGTAGTCATGGATACATTATACTGTGAGATGCTTGAAGCAAAATCCACAAAGGTATAAAGTACCTGGTAAAAGCATCAAGAAAGGAGTACATCAAGGCTGTATATTGTTACCCTGTAACATATGCAGAGTACATCATGCAAAATGCTGGCCTGCATGAAGCACAAGCTGGAATCAAGATTGCTAGGAGAAATATCAATAACCTCAGATATGCAGATGACACCACCCTTATGGCAGAAAGAGAAGAAGAACTAAAGAGCCTCTTGATGAAAGTGAAAAAGGAGAGTAAAAAAGCTGGCTTAAAACTCAGCATTCAAAAAACTAAGATCATGGCATCCGATCCCATCACTGCATGGAAAATCAATGGAGAAACAATGGAAACAGTGAGAGACTTTATTTTCTTGGGCTCCAAAATCACTGCAGATGGTGACTGCAGCCATGAAATTTAAAAACGCTTGCTTCTTGGAAGAAAAACTATGACCAATGTACACAGCATATTAAAAAGCAGAGACATTTCTTTGCCAGCAAATGTCTGTCTAATCAAAGCTCTGGTTTTTCCAGTAGTCATGTATGGATGTGAGAGTTGGACTATAAAGAAAGGTGAGCACAGAAGGATTGATGCTTTTGAACCGTGGTGTTGGAGAAGACTCTTGAGTCCCTTGGACTACAAGGAGATCAAACCAGTCCATCCTAAAGAAAATCAGTCCTGAATATTCATTGGAAGGACTGACGTTGAAGCTGAAACTCCAATACTTTGGCCACCTGATGTGAAGAACCGACTCATTGGAAAAGACCCTGATGCTGGGAAAGATTGAAGGTAGGAGGAGAAGGGGACAACAGAGGATGAGAAAGTTGGATGGCATCACTGACTTGATGGACATGAGTGTGAGTAAGCTCCAGGAGTTGATGATGTACAGGGAAGCCTGGCATGCTGCAGTCTATGAGGTCACAAAGAGTCGGACACTACTGAGTGACTGAACTGAGCTGAAAAGCATCAAGAAGCCAGGTGAAAGCTTCTGGGACCTCTGTCTACCAGTGAAGCCACATAGAATACACCAAATAAAATCTGCATCTATTCAAGCTGTACAAAGCGATGTTCTCATATAATTATCCGTTGTTAATGATTAACAAAATCAATAACAGATCTGTCACCTCACATAGATAACTTTTGGCTATGGGGAGAATATTTAATATCTAGTCTCTTAGCAAATCTCATGAATACAATCCATTTTTTTAACTATAGTTACCATGTTCTACATTACATCTCACAACTTATAACTGAAGGTCTGTGTCCTTGACCATTATCTTGCCATTTTCCCCAGCATGTACTCAGTTTCTGGTCACCATCCCTCCACTCTCTGCTTCTGAGTTTCACTTTTTTAGATTCCACCAACAAAGAGATCAGGCAGTATTTGTCTTCCTACTTCTGGCTTATTTCACTTAGTTTAATATTCTCCAGGTTCCTCCATGTTGTTGCAAATGGCAAAAAGGATAACTTCTTTTATAAAGGCTGAATAATATTCCATTTGTTTTTATGTGACTTAGAATCTTTCCTTTTTCAAGGAGGTAGATCCTTGGTCTAACTGCCCTCTTTTGGCTCTAGTCCTAGTTTTCCTTAAATGCAGGGGCATTCAGGGATGTATTGAGTAATAGACCAGTGAGCTTCAATAATAGCTGGAACCCTTCCTTCCCCTCACTCCACTTTGCTCTATGAAGTAAACAAGCGCTGTCTTCTATCTCCAAAGTGTTTCTGAATATTTCCTTCTGTTTTGTAGATGAAAAAAGTGGGACTCAAAGTTTAAGGACCAGTTCCTTGTCACAACCACATACTCTTAAGGACAAAAATGGGCAGCCAATTTTCTGGCTTCCAGTCTAGAGTCTTATCCACTAGCCCCTCTTATGCACAAGGACTGAAGAGTATAGTAAAAATAAAATACAAACCCTACAATTGAAACCTTGCCTGAAAGAGTGTAGCTTATCCCCTCTAATGAAGCTATACTTTCCATTAGAAGAAATTTCCAAGCAGAAACAGAAGTACAGGGTAAAACACAGCTGGAGTGTTTATTGCCTGGCACCAGGCAAGTATCTCACAGTAGAAAAGCAATTCTCTCCCAAGAGTTTTCAGTCACCTCATCTTCAGGACCTTCCACTTCAAATACTTCTCTGGGTCATGTGTTTTTGGAAGAAGGAAAGGGTTCTAGAATTAATGAAACATACAGAGAAACCCCACCATTACAATGCCCCTCAAAGCAAAGCAGCTGACAGTCAGTGTTCTTGACAGCCGAGTCTCACCTCTTCTGCCAAGCTGGGAAAGAGACAGAAACTGGAGGGGAACCCAGAGAAATCTGCAGGTGAGCACAGCCTCAAACCCTGATGCAGAGTGGAGACTGGATGCTCTCTCCCCTTTCACAGAGCATGGTTCTAGCCTGGTTAGTAGAACCATGTGATCCTCCCAGAGTCACACAGGAGCTCAGTGCTTGACAACCCAAGTCCCTTCCATTCATGTTACATCCACTACTATTTATATCTCAACCCCAAACCATTACTCTTACCTCCTCAGGTGCATAGGTTCCAAATCCCAGGATAGGAATGAAGTGGCCATCATTAAGCTTCACCCTCTGGCATTGGGTTTCCATTGCCTGTTGCTCCTCTAAGTAAGCAGACTCTGATTTTTTCTTCTGCCTTCACAGGTTATAAATAATAGGAAGGTAAAGCCCCAGCTGCACTGTCCAATGTTAGCAGATACATTGTTGGAGGAGCATGATTAAACCAGTTCCCATGGAGTAAGAAGACAATTAAAGCCAGTTAACTTGCTTGGTTTTTTAATCAGTATAATCTTAAGATACATTTCGATGAGGTTGGCTGAACAAGTATTGACTGTGTGTTAGACTAGAAACTTCCACACAGCAATCTTTTCTCATTTTTCTAATTATGAAGCTGAATCTTACAGTACAAATACACACATACAGAGAATCACACAATTTAAAGGAGTGATTAATAAGCATTTTTAAAAATCTTATCCCTTCATAAAGAATGAAAACTTCAAATGAAAATAAATTTGCCTTTTATTTTTCACACCAGCAAAATCATTTTGCTTTACAGACCTGACAGTGGTGAAATCCTGAAAAGGACACCAAAACCACACATTCTGGCTGGTTTTTGGATACCATGTGCAGTGTGCAAACAGACTCTTAGAGGGTTTATACCTTGAACTTAGTTATATAACTTTTAGAAAGCTATCATAATGTAAATTATACATATTTTATATACTTTGCTATTTTGCTCAACCTTACTCATGAAAGAAAAACTTGTAAGCAAGTAAAATTGTAACAACTTTGGGATGAGTAAGGGAAATTGTGAGGCACTGATATAGTGAAATGTTGTGAAACCGAATAAAATTTAACAGAGTGATGTGAGCAAAATGGTGGGCTAGGATGTATTGAATTCTCCCTTAGAAACATGAGAAAACAATCAGAACCCAAATGAAAAATGTCATACGCGCTCTAGAAAACAGTCAAACAAAATCTATGGCAACAAAGTGAACACACAATTATGAAAAATCCAGAACAGGATGGAAGGACATTTTGTGGTGTTTTTACTCACCTGTACCCTTCTCCTGCCTGGGGCAGTGCAGTCTTGATCTGTAAAGAGCAGTGGCTCAGCTCCCTCAAACCAGAGTGATCACAGAAAACCTTAATGCAATGTTCCAACCTACTTGAGGACAGCCTGAAGATGAATGTCTGCTTTACCTAAACCTAAGCTTAAACTGAAGAGCAACTGGAGTGTCTCATTACAGCTGTAGGGGGACTATACATATGTGGGACCAGGGACAAAGGATTAAGGATGGAGACCTAGACTAGACCATGTAAAACCCTGAGTAGATTGGCATGTGGACTTGGGGGACATAGGGCATTCAAAAACAGCCATATATTCATGAGAATAAAACAGCCACCCATGGGCCAGGCAAGATGTTAACTCAGAAATAAACTGGGTAGCGCTTAGCTTTCCTTTGGACTGATCCCGGGACAAGGAGCATGCCAAGTTAATTAGTGAAGGCCAGCCATGACATGGAGGAAATCAATCAAGAGTGAGTAGCTGCCTGTTGTTTCAAGTACTCAATGATGAACGCACACACACACAGGAACACATACACACACACACAGGAATACACACACACACAACAGAAAGAAAAGAAGGAAGGAAGGAGGAAAAAAGGGGAAAAAAAAGAAAAAGGAAACCATGGTCCAGGAAAGGAAGAAAATTAATTGGCACTGACTCTTCCTGAACAATCACAGGAGCCACACTTAGCACACAGTGAGTGTCACTGTTCTGGGGAGGAGCTCCAGGTGGGATAATGGATGCTGAGCTCAGCTTCCCCAGGAGCACATCAGGGTCACATCTCCTGAAAACACAGGACACCAGCAGGAAGCCTCCTCCACACCATGGCTGTACAGAACCGTCCTCATGGAGCTGGGTGGGAAGGGAAGAGAAGCCATCAGATCAGGACTGAGCCCTCAGGAGGGCCCCAGACGAGGAGGGGAGACAAGGGCTCGGAGGTCCTCCCTGGAGAGACCTGTGCACACCATGCACTGGACACTGCAGCCCTGGGACGACCCCGGGAGGTCACGGCCCCACAGCTGCTGTGAACCCAGGGGGACCCGCAGGAGATCTACAAGAACCTCAACTCCAAACCCTAGATGGCCAAAGATTAGTTCAAGGATTAGTTCAAGGCATAAATCCAAACACTATAGAAAACATTCTGAATTTAGGAGAGAAGAGGTGGTATTCAAGATAAACTCAAGCAAAGTGATTAAATACAAAAATCCCAATGTTGTATCAATAGGGAGGCATAACCAGGAATAATATCATGGAAATAGTAAACAAAAATGACTAAGGGATACCACGCAATGTCTCTCAGTTGAGCAAAGACAATGTGTGGTAAAGTGTTGACAAAAAATGTTATTCTATTCAGCTTTATCACAAATATGATTTGCAAAGATTTAATTTTTTTCCATCCTGTGGTTTGTCTTTCACCCCTCTGGTAATTTGTTTCAGTGCAAAATAGTTTTGAATTTGGATGAAGACTAATAATATTTTTTTCTTTTATTGCCTGTACTTTTGGTGTCAAATCCCCCAAATTGTGACCATATCCAATGATGAGAAACTTTTTCCAGAGGTTTTCTTCTGCGAGTTTCATACTTGTATTTTGTATGTCTAGATCCCAGAAGCATTTGGAGTTGTTTTTTCTATAAGATCAACTCCCAACTTCTTCTTGCATGTGGATATCTAGTTTTCCCACCACTGATAGTTTAAAAGACTGTCCTTTGTAACTGTATCTATCTATTTAAAACAGATGCCATTTAAGTTCATGCACACTCTGAAAGATCTGGGTTTCCCTTGTAGGTAAAGAATCTGCGAGACTCAGGTTTGATCCCTGAGTCAGGAAGATCCCCTGGAGAAGGAAATGGCAACCCACTCCAGTATCCTTGTCTGGAAAATCTCATGGACAGAGAAGCCTGGTGGGCTGCAGCCCATGGGGTCGCAAAGAGTCAGCCATGACTGAGCGACTAACACACACACCGAAAGATCTACATCACCTCCCAACATTTTGTGTTTTGGATGTCATGTTTTACATCTTCACATCTATCCCTTAACTGTTTACTATAGTCTTCTATCCTTTTTACTAGTTTATTTAAGTGGTGCATACACTTCCTCTGCTATATATTTTCTTTTGCTATGAGGTTTTTCCCTTTCTGTATTTCCTTATTTCTACAAGGAAGTAGTCTTTTATTTTCAAAGAAAAAAACAGGCTTCCATGGTGGCTCAGATGGTAAAGAATCTGCCTGCAATGAAGGAGGCCCGGGTTTGATACCTGAGTTGGGAAAATCCCCTTTAAAAGCAAATGGCAACCCACTTCAATATTCTTGCCTGGGAAATTCCATGGACACAGGAGCCTGGTGAGCTACAGTCCATGGGGTGGGTTGCAAAGAGTCGGACATGACTGAGAGACTGACACTTACCATTTACTGTAGGGTCAGTTTAGTGATGATCTCAGCTGTGCTTCTCTAGGAAACTCTATCTCTTCTTCAATTCTGCATGGCAATATTACTGGGTAGAAGGTCCTTGGTTGTAGATATTTTTATCCTTTCAGCATTTTAAATATATTATGTAACTCCATGCTGGCCTACAATATTTCAGCTCCAAATCAATTGAGAGCCTGTGGGAATTCCCTTATATGAGACTCTTTGTTTTTCTCTTTCTCCCTTTGAAATTTTCTCTTTTACATTTGATGGTTTTAAGTCTTGGTGTGGGTCTCCTTGGTTTCATTTGTTTGGGACTCTCTGTACTTCTAGCACCTGGATGTCTTTTCCTTTCTTTAGGTTTGGGAAATTCTCTGTCATAATTTCATCAAATGCATTTTTCTGTGCCTTTCTCTCACTCTTCTCCTAGGACTACTACTATGTGAATGTTGCTACACTTGATGTTGTCCCAGGAGACCATGCTTGTGAAAAATTGATTTTTATTTTTACTGTTCTGATTAGGTGCTTTCCGTTATTCTGTCTTTTAGGTTGCTTAGGCATTATTCTACCGGCTAACCTGTTGTTAACTCCTTCTAACGTACTTTTTATTTCGTTTATTGTGTTATTCAGCTCTCATTGAGTCTTTTTTTATATTTTCTAGCTCTTTGTTGAAGTTCTCACTGTGTTTCTCTATTCTTTTCAAAATATATTATTACAACTTAACAATGTTATATGTAATTCCTATGGTAACAACAAAGAAAAGAAAATAGAGTATATGGAACAAAAATATAAAAGAGATGAGAATCAAAGATGTCACTATGAAAAATCATCTGAACATAAAGGAAACTGGTAATGAAGGAAATAAGGAACTAAGCCACCCCGAAAAATATAAAAAGACAAAGTATTTTCCTATCAGTTATTACTTTTAATGTAAATAAATTAAACTCTATGTTCAAATAGTATATATTGTCAGAATCGATTTTTTAAAAATATATCCAATTTCTGTCATTATAAGCAATTCATTGTAAATCTAAGGACACAAATACTTTGAAAGAAAAAAGTGACAAAAGACATTCTAGGTACACAGTAACTAAAAGAGAGCCAGTGTGACCGCACTCAGTTCAGTTCAGTCGCTCAGTCGTGCCCAATTCTTTGCAACTCCATGAACTGTAGCACGCCAGGCTTCCCTGTCCACCACTAACTCGCAGAGCTTTCTTAAACTCAAGTCCTTTGAGTCAATAATGCCATCCAAAGATGATCTCTTCCTCTGTAGTCCCCTTCTCCTCCTGCCTTAAATCTTCCCCAGCTTCAGGGTCCTTTCCAATGAGTCAACTCTTCACATCAGGTGGCCAAAGTATTGGAGTTTCAGTTTCAACATCAGTCCTTCCAATGAATATTCAGGATTGATCTCCTTTAGGATGGCCTGGTTGGATCCCCTTGCAGTCCAAGGGACTCTCAACAGTCTTCTTCAACATTACAGCTCAAAAGCATCAATTCTTTGGTGCTCAGCTTTCTTTATAGTCCAACTATCACATCTATACATGACTACTGGAAAAATCAGAGCTTTGATTAGATGAACCTTTGTCAGCAAAGTAATGTCTCTGCTTTTTAATATGCTGCCTAGGTTGGCCATAGCTTTTCTTCCAAGGAGCAATTGTCTTTTAATTTCATGGCTGCAGTCACCACCTGCTGTGACTTTGGAGCCCCCCAAAATAAAGTCTCTCACTGTTTCCATTGTTTCCCCATCTATTTGCCATGAAGTGATGGGACCGGATGCCATGATCTTAGCTTTTTGAATGTTAAGTTTTAAGCCAGCTTTTTCACTCTCCTCTTTCACGTTCATCAAGAGGCGCTTTAGTTCTTCTTCACTTTCTGCCATAAGAGTGGTGTCATCTGTGTATCTGAGGTTATTGATATTTCTCCCGGCAGTCTTGTTTCCAGCTTGTGTTTCATCCAGCCTGGCATTTCGCATGATATACTCTGCATATAAGTTAAATAAGCAGGGTGACAATATACAGCCTTGATGTTCTCCTTTCCCAATTTGAAACCAGTCTGTTGTTCCATGTCCGGTTCTAACTGTTGTTTCTTGACCTGCATACAGATTTTTCAGGTGGCAGGTAAGGTGGTTTGTATTTCCATCTCTTGAAGAATTTTCCACAGTTTGTTGTTATCTTCACAGTCAAAGGCTTTGGTGTTATCAATAAAGCAGAAGTAGATGTTTTTCTGGAATTCTCCTGCTTTTTCGATGATCAAATTGGATGTTGGCAATTTGATCTCTGGTTCCTCTGCCTTTTCTAAATCCAGCTTGAACATCTGGAAGTTCATGTTTCACATACTGTTGAAGCTTGGTTTGGAGAATTTTGAGTGTTACTTTGCTAGCATGTGAGATGAGTGCAATTGTGTGGTAGTTTGAACATTCTTTCATTGCGCTTCTTTGGGATTGGAATGAAAACTGACCTTTTCCAGTCCTGAGGCCACTGCTGAGTTTTCCAAATTTGCTGGCATATTGAGTGCAGCACTTTAACAACATTATCTTTTAAGATTTGAAATAGCTCAAGTGGAATTCCATCACCTCCACTAGCTTTGTTCATAGTGATGCTTCCTAAGGCCTACTTGACTTTGTATTCCAAGTTGTCTGGTTCTAGGTGAGGGGTCACACCATCATGGTTATCTGGGCCATGAAGATATTTTTTTGGATAATTCTTCTGGGTATAACAGATAAAATTTAAAGGTTTTAAAATAAAAATTGTGAGAAGACAAAGAAGGATATTCTATACTGATAAATGGTCAATCCACCAAGAATATAGAGAAATTACAAACATAGATGGGCCAAACATCAGAGTTCCAAAATATATGAAGCCGAGATAGATATAATTGAAGGGAAAAATATACACCACTATGGCACTAGTTGGAGACATTAATATCGACTTTCAATAATTGATAAAACAACTAGACAGAAGACCAATGAGGAAATAGAAAGAGATGCTATGAACAATTGTATGCCAACACACTGAAAAATCTAGTTGAAATGGAAAATTTCTAGAGATGCACAGTCTATGAAGACAAAATCCTGAAGGAATAGAAAGCCTGGGTAGACTTATTCCTACCAAGCAGATTGAATCAGTAATTAGGAAACTCTCAAGAAAGAGAGTCCGAGGGCCAGATGACCACATTGGTAAATTCTGCCAAGCATTTATAGCAGAATTAACAGCAATCATTCTTAAATTCTCCAAAAAATATTGAAGAGGAAGGAATACTTTTCAGCATATTCTATGAGGCCAGCATTATCCAGAGACCAATCCCAGACAAAGATACTACAGAAAAATAAACTAGAGACAAATGTTTCAGATGATGATTGCTACAAAAATTCTCAATAAAATACTAGAAAATTGAACTCAGGAGCATACTAAAAATTATACATCATGACCAAATGAGACTCTTTCCTAGGCAACAACTGTGCACATATTTATTTTAGTAAAGGCAATACACCACATTAAGAAAAAGAAGGGGGAATAAAATCACATGATGATAACAAGTGATGTGGAAAAAGACTGTGACATAACTCAATATCCTTTTATGATAAAAAAAAATCAATAAACCAGAAATAGAAAGAAGCTTTCTCAACATAATGAAGCCTATACATGAAAAACCACAACTCATATCAGATTCAGTGATAAAAGATTGAAAGCGTTTCTGGTTAAGATCAATAATATGAAAGTTTTACCAATTTTCACCACTCATGGTAAACATACAATCATCAGTTTCAGCTACAGTAATAAAAGAAACAAAAAATAATATGCATTCAAAAGAAGTAAAATTATCTCTGTTCTGAGACGACATGATCATGTATGTAGAAAACCATAAAGATAAAACAAAAAACTGTTACAGCTAATAAATAATTTTAGCAGAGGTATAAGATGCAATATCAAAACAGAAAAGTCAGTTACATTTCTATACACTAAGAATGAACAATCTGAAAAGAAAAACTGTAAAGCAATTCCACTGGAAAAAAAAAAACATGAAAAAATAATGCATTTGGAAATAACCAAAAAGGCAAAAGAAATGAACAATTAATATTATAAAATTTGTTTGAAGGAAGTAAAGTCAAACATATATGGAACGACAACCATGTTTCATGAATGAAAGACTTAATATTAAGGTGACAAAACTAATCAAGGTGATCTACACATTCAAATGAACTTTATATATACCAACATTATCTGGGGGAAGGGGAAGTAGAAAAACTAACCCTAAAATTCATCTGGAATTACTAAGACCCCTGAATAGATAAAACAATTTTGAAAAGGAAGAAATAAATCGTGGAAAGTAGAAAGTAAAAAAAAAAACACAGAGAGCAGAATTTGGTTTCTCACAATTTGAGCTTTCAAAATTAACTACAAAGCTACTATAATCAAAACTGTGGGTAATGGCAAAAAGACAGATATAAAGACTGATGAAATAGAACTCATATAGAAATAAACACAAACACAAACACAATATATGATAATTGACAAGGTTGCAAAGACCATATATGGGGAAAAAGCAGTCTTTTTAACAAACAGTGCTGAAGAAACTTCATATCTATATTCAAAATAAAGAAGCTATCCATTAGCTTACATCACACACAAAACCACACACACACACACACACACACACACACACACACACAAAATGCATCAAAGACCTAAGCATACAAGACACAAATATGGAACTCTTAGGAGAAAAACTAGAGAGAAGGCATCAGGACATTAGATTTGATGTTTCATAATAAGCACAGGAAGAAAAATAGATAAATAAATTTTGTCAAAATTCAGCATGTTTTTGTATCAAAGAAACTATCAAGAGACTGTAAAGACAATCCACAGAAAGGGAAAAAAAACTTTGCAAATCGTATTTCTGATAAAGCTGAATAGCGTGGAACTTCCTATAAACACCCTAAAAACCTTATTTCAAATTGCTTGATTCACCAAGGTCTCTTGGTGATCTTTACTTTTTAATCCTAATATGTCCATAATTAAACTTTTGATTATACCTGCCTAGTGATGCAAAATGTAAAGTGTTTATATTTCCTCACTCTTTCTTAGTTTGTCTTGGCCACCGCCATTTCTCTTCCCTACTGAATTCAAAGCATTTTCTAAGAGCATTTGGATTTACACCTTGAACTAGTCCTAGTGTTTCCTAACCAGCAGACATAGACATGGTAGAAACTGTCGCAGTCTCTGTGTGAACAGCCAACACACAGGAATGGAAACACATTGTTCCACAAACGTCACACCAAGCACTCTGGTGTATTCTCTCCACACCCTCCAGTAGTCACCTCTGTTTCTCTTCTGTCTCTCTTTGACTCCAGTTTTCTACACAGTGCATCTCAAACCAGAGTAACTGTGCGGACAGGATGATGGTAAGCTCCAGATGACGGTGGCCTAGGTGCTTTGGCACGTACCCCCATTCCTGCTTCTGTTCCCTCCCCTCCACGTCTCAGAACCCCCACCTGTTCTTCCTCATCTTTGTATTCTTGCACTTACAAGATCACAGAGTTTGAGGGAACTTGAAGGCCAGTCACAATTAGAGGATAAGTGTGATCAGATCACAATAGGAATAAAGTGCTACATCAATAAACATCATGTTTTTATAGAAGGAATTGATAATAATGTATACGAAATGCTCAGATTCTCAAATAAGCGTTCAAGGAGCTCTTCTCAGGTAACGTGCATTTCAATATCTGCTGGGTGTTCATCCAATCCATCTTCAATGAAAACACAGTCTTCATGTCCTGAAGCAAGTACATCTATTGTTCTTGATCTGGTAACTAGAAAAGTCTTCTCGCTATAGTGTTCATGATTTCCACCCAAAAATTCAGATGAGTGGGAAGAAAGCACAGTTTTTCATTTTGCTTGGAATTGATATCTTTGTGGCTATTTCAAACATGATCTTTCATAGAAATGGTAGCTGAAGAACATACTCTATTCTAGATACAGAACCAAGACTTGGGAGTACCCCATCATCAGAGACTAGCTCCACAAAGACATCCATTTGTCCCAAGTTCTTTGTGCATTAAAGTCCAGCTGCCTGAATGGTGGTCAGCTCAGCTCCAGAGGAAAAAGAGGGTTACTGCTTTGAGGTCTCAGCATCTAACTGTAGATATATAAAAGAGAAACAAGTGAAAAAGTTTTAACATAATGGCCTATACGAGTGTGTGAATGGAGGATAGCTTGGGACCATGCTGGGAGAAAAGACCTCCACATTACGTGAAGGTTTCACATGAATTTTGGCATTCACAGTAGAAATGGATATCAAGCATTATTGTTCAAATATACAGAAATTCAAGTCATTTATCTTATTATTTGTTCACAAACTCTTAAAGTTGCTTTCAATAAAGACTGTGGTCTTCATCTCTAAAACGTCCTTAGTTCTCCCTTTCGGGGAAGAACTCTGACCTTGTGGATACATGACATGTCTAATGTACACAACAGGTCTGATGAATCCACAGAAGACAGCTCATTCACTACTCACCATCCAGCAAACACCAAATTTACTGTCACACGTATATAACAATAAAAAGGCATGGCATTTTCTGTACCTCAGCATTTATTTGCCACAGAAACTGTATGTCCTGCAGAAAATAAGGTGAAAAAAAGAGTCTGTGATCTCCTGGTTTTCAGAAATTAATTAAAATAATAACCACTCTCCCTTTCCAAAGCATGGGAAACTGCTCATGGCTGAGGTCTGTGAAGGAGTAGAGGTGAAAATAAAAATGATCTTAATCACAGACACATTCAAGGTGAAATGCCATGCTGATGGAGCAACAGCATCAATTACACTCCTCAACATCCTGGTGTGTATATGTTAACCAATGTTATATCTTCTTTCTGCATCAACCCCTTCAACACTCTGTAATGCCCTTCTGTGTCCTTTGTTATAGACTGTATTTTAGAGTTCATTTTGTCTGATATGAGTATTGCCACCCCTCACTGTCTCGTCATTTTCATTTTCGTGAAATGTCTTTTTCATCCCTTTGCTGACAGTCTCTGTGTCTAAAGATACGTAGCTCTGCAGTGAGTCTCTTGTAAGCAGCATATAGATGGACTTGTGTTTTATTATTATTATTATTATATTTATTATTATTCAATCAATTAGCCAATCCATCTTTTGACCAGATATTTCATTCCGTTGGCTTTTAAGGTGATCATTGATAGGATTGTACTAATTGCCATTTTGTTACTTGTTTTCTGTTTTCTTTCCCCTAGTTTTGTGCTGTTCTTTTATTCTTCTTTGCTGGCCTCTTGATGAAGGTGAAAGAGGAGAATGAAAAATCTGGCTTAAAACTCAACATTCAAAAACAGTTTATGGCATCCGGTCCCATCAGTTCATGGCAAATAGATGGGGAAAAATGAAAATAGTGACAAAGATCACTTGGATTTTTCTTGGGCTCCAAAATCACCATGGACAATGACTGTAGCCACAAAATCAAAAGACACTTGCTCCTTGGAAGAAAAGCTATAACAAAACTAGACAGTGGATTAAAAAGCAGAGACGTCACTTTGCAAAGGTCCATAGATATAGTCAAAGCTATGTTTTTTCCAGTAGTCAAGTACAGATGTGAGAGTTGGACCACAAAGAAGGCTGAGCACTGAAGAATTGATGCTTTCCAACTGTGGTACTGAGAAGGCTCTTGAGAGTCCCTTGGACTGTAAGGAGATCAAACTAGTCAATCCTAAAGGAAATCAGCCCTGAATATTCTTTGGAAGGACTAATGCTGAAGCTGAAGCTCCAATACTTTGGCCACTTGATGTGAGGAGCCAACTCATTAGAAAAGACCCTGATGCTGGGAAAGATTGAAGGTGGGAGGAGAAGGGGCTGACAGAGGATGAGATGGTTGGGTGACATCACTGATTCAATGGACTTGAGTTTGAGCAAACTCCAGGAGATGGTGAAGGTCAAGGAAGCCTGGCGTGCTTCAGTCCATGGTGTCACAGAGTCAGATATAACTGAGCAACTGAACAACAACAACTTGTAGTTTAATGATTTTCTTTAGTTGTATGCTTGTGTTCCTTTCTCTCTCGTTTTTGTGTATTGATTGTAGATTTTTGACTGGTGATTACTGTGGAGTCCATATATGTTAAATTCAAGCTGTATGTCCTCATTTTAATTTGATAACCATTTAAGTTCAAACACATTCTAAAGAATCTGCATTTTTTACTCTCCTCTCACACATTTTGTGTTCTTGATGTTACATTCTTCCTTTCCTACAAACTCTTACTTCTTGGTGGCATCTTTTTTTCCACTTAGAGAAGATTCTTTAATATTTCTTTTCTAATTATTTTATTATTGATGAATTCTTTTAGTTTTTGCTTGTCTGAGAAGTTTTTTAGGTCTCCTTCAATTCTGAATGATAATCTTGTAGAATATCTTGCATTGTTTTCCTTTCAGTATTTCAGAAAGATCATGGCATAGTCTTCGGCCCACATAGTTTCTGTAGGAAAATCAGCCAATAATATGATGTGGTTTTCCTTGTCTGTGACATATTGTTTTTCTCTTGCTGCCTTGAGAATTCTCTATCTGTAACTTTTGCCACTTTGACTGCAATACATCTTGGTGTGGGCAGCTTGGTTTTATGTTGTTTGAGACTCTCTGTCCTTCCTGCACCTGGATAATTTTTCCCTTCTTCGGGTTTTGGTTATTTGGGGACATAATTTCATCAAATGTCTTTTCTGCCCCTTTCTCTCTCTCCTCCTTCTGGGACTCCTAGAATGTGGATGTTGGTATACCTGATGTTGTCCCAGTGGTCCTTTAAACTGTTCTCTTTTTATTTTAATTGGAAGATAATTGCTTTACAATGTTGTGTTAGTTTCTGCTGTACAACAAAATGAATCAGCCACATGTATACATAGGTCTCCTCTCTTTTGAGCCTCCCTCCCATTAAAATATTCTCTTTAAAATTTGCTTTTCTTTTTGCTGTTTTTCATGATTTCGATGATGGTATCTTTCAGATCACTTCTGAATTCTGTATCACCTAGCCTGGTATTATTTCCTCCTAGTGTGTTTTTCTCTCTGAGTTATCCTATGCTTCAGTTCTGACTGGTTATTGTTTTTAATATTTTCTAGTTACTTAACACTCTCACTGTGTTCATCTATTCTTTTCCCTTGTGAAGTTAGAATTATTATTATTAATTCTTTGAAATATGGTAAATTATTTTGGTGAGTTAACTGTCTTATTAGCTATTTTTGCAGGGTGTTTTTTTTTTTTTTGCAGGGTTTTTATTTTTATTTTTCTTATTCTTTACCTTGAAACAAATTCCTCTGTCTTCTCAATTTGCTTAATTTCCTCCAACTGTATGAAACTAGGTGAAAAAGTTACCTGTACCAGTCTTGCAGGGGTGTCCTTGTGTGGACATGTCCCTGTGCAGTCTGTGTGCCTGGAGGCTTTGGGGCAGAGTTGGAGCAGAAGTGGGCTGAGGTCATGCCTTCCCCAGGGTGTACTGGCAGCTGGCAGCTTGGTGGGAGGTTGAGAGGGAGGCTACATCCAGGGCCAAGTGTGAGCAGAGGCTTTTCTTGTGCTCTGTGGCTGTCCACACCCTGCTGGACAAGGCATGTCCCAAGGCACTGAAGCAGAAGCCCTGACTGTTGGTCTTAACTTGGTTCCACCTTGTGTACCCCCCTTCCCCACTCTGGCACCTTTGCCCCAGTGGGTGGCAGAGCTGGAGGGAGGCATGCTGGAGTAGCCCCTGGTGCGGGCAGCCATGCCTGTAGTGCAGCCCCAGTACACTGTCAGAGCCCCAGACCCTGCTCCTTGAGTCCCTCTCTGATGGCCGCCCTGCCCTGTCCAGACGTCCTGCTGATCTGAGCCAGCTCTGTACTCCCCCACTACCCACTCTGCCAAGCATGGGCAGCCCTTGCCCCAGGAGGAGTGAACTGGATCCTGAGGTGCTGAGGGGGCATCTATGGGCTGGGGGTCACACGAGCTGCCCAATAAACTGGCGGAGTCCTGGGCAGCGTGTGGCCGCCCCCTCAGCCTATTCCAGGAGCAGGAGCAGGTGTGTGTCTCAGGAGAGGAGTCAGGCTCCTGGGCCTCCTGCGGGTCCCCCTGGGTTCACAGCAGCTGCGGGGCCTCGACCTCCCGGGGTCTTCCCAGGGCAGCAGGGCCCAGTGCATGGTGTGCCTGGGTCTCTCCGGGGAGGACCTCCAAGCCCTGTTCCTCAGTTCCTGGGGGAGCTAAGCTCAGTGTCCTCTTGCCCACCTGGAGCTCCTCCCCAGGACAGTGTGTGACACTCACTGTACTAAGTGTGGGTCCTGCAGTTGTTCAGGAAGAGTCGGTGCCTATTTATTTTCTTCCTTTCCTGGACCATGGTTTCCACTCTTTCTTTCTTTCTCCCTTTCTGTTTTTCTTCCTCCCTTCTTCCCTCCTTTCCTTCCTTTCTTCTATGCCAAGTGTGAATGTTCTTGTGTGTCTGTGTGTGTTCATATTGGCTACTTGAAACACGAGGCAAATACTTGATCTTGGCAGATTTATCCCTTGTCCTGACTGGACTTAGCTAGTTGGTTTCCCATGCTCCTAGTCCTGGGATCAGCCCAACAGGAAAATTAAGAGCAACTCAGTTCATTCCTGAGTCAACATCTTGCCTGGCCCATGGGTAGCTTTCTGATTCTCCTGAATTTGTGACTGTTTTTGAATGCCTTACTGTCCCCAAAACCACACCCCAGTTCTACTCAGGCTTTTATTAATACATGGTCTAGTCTATGTCTCCACCCTTACTCCTTTGTCCCTGGCCCTGTATGTAAATACATATACAACACATAGCCTTCCCTGCAGGAGACTTCCTTGTAACTCAGACAGTAGAGAATCTGCCTGCAATGCAGGAGACCCGGGTTCGATCCCTGGGTCAGGAAGATCCTCTGGAGAAGGGAATGGCAACCCACTCCGGTATTCTTGCCTGGAGAATCTCATGCTCAGAGGAGCCTGGCAAACTACAGTCCATGGGGTGGCAAAGAGTCAGAGATGACTCAGCAACTAAGCACAGCACACATCAATAAGCACTTTGCCAAAATGCCTGCCTTTAGTATCCTTTTCAGGGTTTCATCCTTCTCAGGTCTGTAAAGAAAAATAATTTGCTGTTGGGAAATATAAAAAGGCAAATTTCTTTTCATTTGATGTTTTGATTCTTTATTAAGGGATCACATTTTGAAACATGCTTATTAATATTAAACACTTTTAAACGGTGTGATTTGTATACGTGTGGGTGTTAACACTGTAAGATAATAGTTTCAGTTGATGTTGGATCAGGATTGGGCTTCATAATCAGAAAAATGAAATGATTGTTATGTGGAAGTTTCCATGTAACATATGGTCAATAATTGTTAGCCTATCTCATCATTATATGATACTTAAGGTTATACTGATAAAAAAAATCAAACAAGTTAACTGACTTCAATCTTCTTCTACCTGCAAAGGTGAAAATTAGTTGCTGAACCACAAAACGATGCCAAGATTCTTGGCCTCCGCAGGAGAAGAATTCAATCCAGGGCCAGAGACGAGGCTTGATTACTTGGAGTTTTTGTGTAATAAAGTTTTATTAAAGTATAAAGGAGATAGAGAAAGCTTCTGCCATAGGCATCAGAAGGGGGCAGAAAGAGTACCCGCTTGCTAGTGTTAGCAGTGGAGTTATATACTCTCCAATTAGTTATTACACTGAATCAAAAGAGTATCTGTAGGTTGTAAAGACCTCACTAGACCTACTCCCACAATTTACATTTTAAGATAACAGGATTAGTCAGAAGTTTTTTTCCAGAGACTGTCTTCAAGCAGCTGACTTTTGTACTCTGTTCTATTTCACTGGTCTTTATATATGTCTTTACACCATTACTCACACTGTTTTGATGTGAAGTGAAGTGAAGTTGCTCAGTTGTGTCTGACTCTTTGTGACCCCATGGACTATAGCCCACCAAGCTCCTCCATCCATGGAATTTTCTAGGCAAGAGTACTGGAGTGGGTTGCCATTTCCTTCTCCAGGGGATCTTCCCGACCCAGGGATCGAACCTGGGTCTCCTGCACTGTGGGCAGATGCTTTACGCTCTGAGCCACCAGGAGTAGATTTTGTTGATTGAAAATATATGCACAACCTAGAAGTTGAAAGTTATGCTCCATTCAGTGGTAACTTTTAGGACATCAAGCCTGGGATACAGTATCTCAAGTAACCCTGAGAGAAGTGGTCCACGGAGGCTGGGGGTCAGGGGGGGAGAAGTCAGGTTATGTAGAAGTTTGCAAGAAGGGGCAGGTAGTCTGAACATCAAAAGATTATTATTAATTAAGGAAGTTCAGATATCTCAAATTAAGGAATTAAGCACTTTTCTACGTACGGGAAGATGCGGAAGATGCGAGAGTCTTGGCTCACTGAAATCATTCCTTTTGTATGTATCTCAGCTATCTGGGGCCAGGGTCCTGCATCTTTTCACACTTTCCTGAGCTCCTCGGTGCTTGCAAGAGGGAGTGCCAGTAACTCAATGGCTACCGGATAGTAGGCATTGTTTTTCCTGGGTGTTCTCTGGGCTCAGAAATTCATATCTGGAGGGCTGGAATAGCCGATGGCTGTGACATCCTTGTTTATTGATATGGCAGGAAATACTCCATTCCACACTTGGAGTAAGTTATAAAATCTGGAATTGTGACAAACCCAAATCTATTCTCTCTTTTTACTTTACTTTTTATTTTCCAAAATTTATTTTTTTCTTTTCATAATTGCTTTGTTTGCTCATGTTGCAGTGAAAAGGAAAACAAAAAGAGTGAGTTGTTTTTTATTTCCCTTAGTTGCAGAGAAAAGGGAAAAAGAAAAAGAAGAATGAGTTTTTTCTTTCCTTTTCCTGAGAGCAAAGAATATAGAGGAAACAGTGAGAAAGCTTTTTCTTTTTTTAATTTAACTGCTCCAAACTCTGCATTTCTGTAAGTAAGTTTGCTTTTCCGCCCCCTAACTTTGCAGGAGCTACACTTCACACCTATTTTCTTTTGACTCTATGCTAAATTCATCCTGTATCTGGTGTTTACCCTTACAACACCCTTCCCCTCATAGATATAGATCAGAAAGAAGGCTGCAGAGCCACCAAACTTCCAGATTCAATTACTAGGTTACTGATACAAGACTATGACTATCTTTGAAACAATGCAAGAGGAAGAAATGAACATCCTGTCACCTCGGTTCCTCTTCACAGACTCCTGACTGCGAGCTCTCAGCTTATATAAGCCCCCAGACCCCTCATGGCGGTGGGGGGAGGGGGACGGAGTTCTTGCGCCTTGAGTCTACTGTGTTCCTTTCTCTGCCTGCTGAGAATTAAAGCCACCTTTCTATTTCCTCCAAACTCTGTCCCCTTATTTTTTATTTGGCTTTGGTGTGGAGAGAAAGCCAAGAATTTTGGTCAGCAACATTCAGGATGTCTTGAGATCCCATATGAATTTTAGGGTGAGTTTTTCAACTTCTGCAAAAAATGACCTTGGGTATGTATAAAATTCAATTGAGTGTGTCGATCACTTTCATGAGTATTGTCATCTTAATAGTAAGTCATGAACATAGTTGTCCTTCCAATACTTGTGTCTTTCTTCAAACAATAACTAAAAAGTTATTCACAGCCTAAAAGTTGAAAGGTATGTTTTATTCAGTGGAAATTTATACAACCTCTAGCCTGGGAGGCAGCATCTCAAATAACCCTGAGAGAAATGCTCGGAAGAGCCAAGAAAAGAGCCTGGTTATATAGGAGTTTTGCAACAAAGGACAGGTAGTCTGAATATAAAATGATGATTGTTAATTAAAGAAAACCAGATATCCCAAGATAAAGAGTTTGCCTTTCTTCTTATGGGAGGGCTTCCCTGGTGGCTCAGACAGTAAAGAATCTGCCTGCAATGCAGGAGACCTGGGTTCAGTCCCTGGGTTAGGAAGATCCCCTGGAGTAGGAAATGGCAACCCACTCCAGTATGCTTGCCTGCAGAATTCCATGGACAGAGGAGCCTGGTGGGCTACAGTCCATGGGGTCGCAAAGAGATGGCCATGACTGAGCAACTAACATACACACGCTACTTGTGGGAAGATGCAAGAATCTGAGCTCACTAAAATCATTCCTTTGATATGCATCTCAGCTGCATGGGGCCAGTTTCCTATGTTTTTATATCCTGAGTTTCCTTAAGGTTCACCTTAGGGAATGGATGTAGTCTCATGGCTACGGTTCAGTCACTAAGTCGTGTCTGATTCCCAGTGACCCCATGGACACAGCACATCAGGCTTCCCTGTCCTTCACGATCTCCCAGAGTTCACTCAAACTCATGTCCATTGAGTCAGTGATGCCATCCAACCATCTCATCCTCTATTGCCACTTTCTCCTCTTGCCCTCAATCTTACTCATCATCAAGGTCTTTTCCAGTGAGTCAGCTCTTTGCATCAAGTGGCCAAAGTACTGGAGCTTCAGCTTCAGCATCAGTCCTCCCAATGAATATTCAGGGCTGGTTTCCTTTAGGAGTGACTGGTTTGATCTCCTTGCTCTCCAAGGGACTCTGAAGAGTCTTCAGCACCACAGTTTGAACAGCATGGCTGCTAGATGTGTGTTAGATGGCAGGTATTCTTTGTTTCCTTCCTGAGTTCCCTCAGGGCTCACGGCTCATTTTCTTCAGCTGGTGGCCACAGTTGCTGAGAATTAAGACATCCTTTGTTTAGAGACAAGCAGGAAATACTGCTAAAGCTGAAACTCCAATACTTTGGCCACCTGATGCCAAGAACTGACTCATTTGAAAAGACTCTGATGCTGGGAAAGATTGAAGGTGGAAGGAGAAAGGGAAGACAGAGGATGAGATGGTTGGATGGCATCACCGGCTCAATGGACATGAGTTTGGGTAGGCTCTGGGAGTTGGTGATGGACAGGGAGGCCTGGCATGCTGCAGTTCACGGGGTCGCAAAGAGTCGGACACAACTGAGCGACTGAACTGAACTGAACTGAGACCTAGGAGTTACATATAATTTTCCCAATTTGAGACATAAGGTAAGTGAGGCTTGGAAAGTCTATTTTTAGAAATGTGTTTATTAGTTAATAAATAAATAAATCATGACATGCCTCAGATATGCAGATGACACCACCCTTATGGCAGAAAGCGAAGAGGAACTAAAGAGCCTCTGATAAAGGTGAAAGAGGAGAGTGAAAATGCTGGCTTAAAACTCAACATTCAAAAGACTAAGACCAAGGCATCCAGACCAATCACTTTATGGCAAATAGATGGGAAAACAATGGAAACAGTGACAGACTTTATTTTCTTGGCCTCCCAAATCCCTGCAGATGGTAACTGCAGCCATGAAGTTAAAAGATGCTTACTCCTTGGAAAAAAAGCTAGGACAAACCTAGACAGCATATCAAAAAGCTGAGACATTGCTTTGCCAACAAAGTTGTGTCTAGTCAAACCTATGGTTTTTCCAGTAGTCACGTATGGATGTGAGAGTTGGACTATAAGGAAGGCTGCTGCTGCTGCTGCTAAGTCGCTTCAGTCGTGTCTGACTCTGTGCGACCCCATAGACGGCAGCCCACCAACCTCTGCCATCCCTGGGATTCTCCAGGCAAGAACATTGGAGTGGGTTGCGATTTCCTTCTCCAGTGCATGAAAGTGAAAAGTGAAAGTGAAGTCGCTCAGTCGTGCCCGACTCTTCACGACCCCATGGACTACAGCCCACCAGGCTTCTCCGTCTATGGGATTTTCCAGGCAAGAGTACTGGAGTAGGTTGCCATTGCCTTCTCCGCAACACATACACACTACTATTCATCAAATAGGTAAACAACAAGGACCTACTGTATAGCAGAGGGAACTATACGCAGTATCTTGCAATAACCTCTAATATAAAAGAATCTGAAAAAGCGTGCTGTGTTGTGCTCAGTCATGTCCAACTCTTTGTGACCTTATAGACTATAGTTCGTCGGCTCTTCTGCCCATGGGATTCTCCAGGCAAGAATAATGGAGTGGGTTGCCATGCCCTCCTCCTCTAGAGGGATCTTCCTGACCAGGGATCGAACCCAGGTCTCCTATATATATATATAACTGAATCACTTTGCTGTAGCCTTGAAACATTACAAGTCAACTATCAGTTCAGTTCAGTCGCTCAGTTGTGTCTGACTCTTTGCAACCCCATGGACTGCAGCATACCAGGCTTCCCTGTCCATCACTAACTCCTGGAGCAGTTGACTAGTCAACTATACTTCAATTTAAAAAAACAAAAAACAAACAGAAAATGATAGAACGACCATTCTACGCTAAAAGAGCTTGAGAAACATGGCTTAAAGTGACATGTGAAGCACAGTCAGTTCTATGTCAGCAAAATCTTACATGTGTATATGTGGCAATGTGGCAAAAATTTTGCATATAAAAGGGAAAATAGTAATTTTTTTATAATACCCTTTGCTTTTATTTGAAAATTTTTCACAATAAAAACTTAAGGACAAAATTAATGCTAAAATCACATTAATTTTTTAACTTTTATAATTGAAAATATTTATTATGTCTATATAAATATACATACACATATATACATATATATACAATTCTTTGATTCATAAAGTTGTATTTTTCATAGAATGATCCTCCTCACTGATTTTAGCTTGTACCTTCTACATTATATGAAATAAGATCTTCAGAAAAATAATAATTTTATGTCAACACGTATTATATGACATAATTGGTCATACTGAAAGAGTTAGATAGGAAAGTGATGGTTATCAGGGGCTGGAAAGAGGAAGAAATCAAGATTTGCTAAGTCTCAATTATACAAGATGAATAAATTTTAGAGATCTGCAGTGCAACTTTTTCCCTAGAGTTAATATTATACCACACTACATTGCATTGAATAGTATTGTATGCTTAAAATTTTTTATGAGGATGGATCTCGTATTAAGTTTCCTAACCCCTCATAGCTCAGTTGGTAAAGAATCTGCCTGCAATGTAGGAGACGCAGGTTCCATTCCTGGGTCGGAAAATCCCCTGGAGAAGGCAATGGCAATCCACTCCAGTGTTCTTGTCTGGAAAATCCCATGGACAGAGGAGCCCGCCAGGCTATAGTCCATGGGGTCGCAAGAGTCGGACACGACTTAGCAACTAAACCACCACCACCACAACCAACCATGAAACAGTGAAAATATAACAGAAAATATGAGAACACAGAACCCAAAAGAGAAAAGTGTGCCTAAACAGTTAATTTTCTGATGAACATTAAAAGGAGAACCAGTCCAAGATTGAGTAAATCACAAGGTGTGCTCTACATTTGAGTAATGTTCCTGAGTGTCTTTTCCCCGTTAGTATCACCATGAGCCTTTATCATGACCCATCTAACATAAATGACTTTCACAGTCTCTTGCAAATTTTTCTGTACTGTGCTCCCTGTTGAAGACTCATAAATGCAGAGACACCAACTCTTAAGATGCAGGCATCCAAACCCCATACAAACTCTTAAACCCATCTCATCTGATTTTTCTCTTCTTTTGACTTTCCATTCCACGTTTTCATGGTCTTTTCTTCTGTATGCAATTCTTCTGAGCTGATTTCTGGTCATGTTTTCACGTTAGAGACATGCCTCTTCCCTCTAAGTTCTGGGTAACTTGTCCAACCTTCCTTTACCTCCTTCGCATGCATGCATGCACAGTTGCTTCAGTCATGTCTGAGTCTTTGCCACCCCATGAACAGTAACGTGCCAGGCTCCTCTGCCCATGGGATTCTCCAGACAAGAATACTGAAGTGGGTTGCCATTTGCTTCTCCAGGAGATCTTCCCAACTCAGGGATCAAACCCAGGTTTCCTGCATTTCAGGCAGATACTAAGCCACCAGGGAAGAGCATAATATATGTTGCAATAAATACAATTTTTCTAGGTCCTAAAAGGGGCTCATTGTGGCTTATGTGAATTTTGTCTCTTCCCTGTACTTGCCTATTTTGAAATGACTCTTTTGAGCTTGGAATGGCAGTAAGTTGCATGGCTTTATTTCCAGAATAAAAATTTCAGTCTTGACCTGGGCTAGATAATCAGACTTCCTTTTCCCTCTGAGCATCAGAGGCCCTAGAGCAGTCATATGAACCAGCAAGGTTCTCTTTAGGTTGATATGGAATGTGGACGATCAAGACAGGCTCTCAAATGTTCATGATCATGAGCCTTGAGCTGCCCCAAGGGATATTTGACAGCAATGGAAAATGTTCAGTAAAAATAAAGAAAACCAAGAGTAATGCCTTAATAAGGGGTGAAAAAAAGGAGACATATCTGAAGAGTTCTGTAAATCCTTAGATCTCCATGGTTGGGACCTGCCATCTACATAGTCCTCTAAGCTATTTTGCATCAGATGGCTTGAGTAGATTTCTATAACTTAAAATCAAGAGTTCTAAATGATACAGTTCTTAGTGGCTGAGTACAGTCTACAAACCTCATCACGAAAACAGCCACCATTGTAGGCAAGGTCTCCAAGTTCCTATAAAGGTCCTAGGTTTAGACCCACCCGCAAGGAGCACCACAAAATTTGTTCAACTTGAAAGTGTGAAAGAGGAGATAAAGGCATCATGTTCAAGTGTAAGAGAGTGTCACTGCTCATCACTACTGCACCAAACTGTGAGTTCAGGAAATCCTCAAGAGACTCAGGCATCATAATCAGGACTGTGCTGAACTCTCCTGTTTTTATTTCCATGAGTTTCTGAGGGAAAGATATCATGAAACTGGAGGGGAACCTGACGTAATCTGCAGATAAGCACAGCCTCAGACCCTGATGCAGACTGAAGACTGAATACTCTCCCCTCTTTCTTAGGGAAAGGTTCTAGCCTGGTTAGTGGAACCAAATAACCCTCCAAGTGTCACACGGGGACTCGGTGCTTGACAACCCAAGCCCTTGTCACTCATGTTACATCCACTGCTATTTATATCTCAACCCCAAACCACAACTGTTATCTCTGGAGGTGCATAGGTCCCATAAACCAGGACAGGAATGAAGTAGCCGTCATTAAGCTTAACCTTCTGGGTTTTGGGATCCACTGCCTGTTGCTCCTCTGAGTAAGCAGAATTTTTTTTCTTCTTCTGCCTTCATAAGTTATAAATATCAGGAATGTAATGCCTGAGTTGCACAGTCCAGTGTTAGCAATTATACTGTAGGAGGGGCAAGGTGAAATCAGTACCCATGGAATCAGAACAGAATCAAAGACAGTTAATCTGCTTTTTTAAAAATCAGCTTTATCTTAAGTTATATTATGATGAGAATGGCTGAACAAGTATTGACTGTATGTTAGACTAGAAGCTTCCACATAGCAATTTTTCTGCATTTTTCTGATTATGAACCCCAATCTTGATCAAACATCAGATGAAATAATTAACTTAGCTACAGTGAAAATTACACACACATACCGAATCACATAATTTAAGGGAGTTATAATAAAAATTTTTCAAATACTTATCCCTGAAAAATGTATGAAAACTTCAAATGAAAATAAATTTGCTTTTTAACCTTCCCATCAGCAAGATTATTTTGTTTTATTATGAGAGTGGTGAAATGCTGAATAGGACACAAAAACCAGACATTTTGTTGTTGTTTAGTCACTAAGTTGTGTCCAACTCTTTGTGACCCCATGGATGGTAGCACATCAGGTTTTCACTGTCTCCAGGACTTTGCTCGAGCTTTTGTCCATTGATTCAGTGATGCCATCCAACCATCTGATCCTCTGTCACCTCCTTCTCCTCCTATCCTCAGTCTTTCCCAGCATCAGGGTCTTTTCCAATGAGTCAGCTCTTTGCATCAGGTGGCCAAAGTATTGGAGCTTCAGCTTCAGGATCAGTCTTTCCAATGTATATTCAGGGTTGATTTCCTTTAGGATTGTCTGGTTTGATATCCTTATTGAAGATTAGTTGTTAATAGCTATTGGATACCTTGTCCACTGTGCAAACAGACTCTTAGAGGGTTTATACCTTAATTATGTAACTTTTAGAAATCTTTCATAATAGAAATGATACTTATTACATACTTTACTATCTTGCTCAGTGGTTATTCATAAAAGAAGATCCTGTAAACAAGTTAAATTGTAACAAATTTAGGAAGAGCTAGGGAAATCATAATGCATTGATATAATGGGATGTTGTGAAGCCAAACAAAATTTAACACATGGAGGGAAGGCAGCAAAATAGTGAGCCAGGAATTGTTGAAGCCTCCCTTAGATAAAAAAGCAACCAGAAACCAGAGGGGAAACCTCATAGGAGCTCTGGAAAACACTCAATCAAAAATCTACAACAACAATACTTAAAATGGATAACCAACAAGAACCTACTGTATAGCACATGAAACTCTGCTGAATGTTATGTGGCAGCCTGGACAGGAGGGAGTTTGGGGGGGAATGGATACATGTGTATGTATGGCTGAGTTTCTTCCCTGTTCACTTGAAACTACCACAACATTGTTAATCAGCTATACCTCAATACAAAATGAAAAGCTTAAAGTTTGGAAAAAATCTACAGCAATAAAGTGAACACACAATAAAGTGAACCAGAACATGGTGGAAGGACATTTAATTGTGGTTTTACTCACCTGTACCCTCCTTCTGGCTGTGCAGGGCAGTCTTTAAAGGATGACAGTTCAGTTACCACCCTTAAACCAGACTGATCACAAAAAAATATGCAAGGCTATTGCATATTTCAAAATATTCCAGCCTATTTGCAGGCTGCCTGAAGACTGCTGTGTGTTTTACTTCAAGGGAAGTAGGAATGGCAGTTACAGCTGCAGGGGGCTATATATGCACAGATGCCAAGGACAAGGGACTAAGGGTGGAGACATAGACTAGAACTTGTAAAACCCTGAGTAAAACTGGGGTGTGGGTTTAGTGAACACCAGGCATTCAAAAACAGCCACATATTCTGGAGAATCAAATAGGTACATGTATGCCAGGTGAGATCCTGACACAGAAATGAACTGAGTTGCCCTTAGCTGTTGGTTTGACCCCAGGACCAGGAACATGCCAAGTTAACTAGTGAAGGTCAGTCAGTGACATGACACAAATCTGCGAAGTGTGGATATTTGCTGTTGTTTTAAGTATGGAATTATGAACATGCACACACACCACCAAATGCATCAAAGGCCTTCACATACACACACAAATATGGAACTCTTAGAAGAAAAACTAGAGAGAAAGCTTCTTGACTTTAGATTTGGATATGTCACCAAAGCACAGGCGTGCATCTGATGTTTCAGTCATGTCAGACTCTGTGCGACCCATGGCTCCTCTGTCCATGGGATTCTCCAGGCAAGAATACTGGAGTAGATTGCCATGCCCTTCTCCAGGGGTTCTTCCTGACCCAGGGATAGAATCTGTATCTCTTACTTCTGCATTGGCAGATGGGTTCTTTACCACTAACCACCTGGGAAGCCACTAGTGTAACCAAAGCACAAACTACAGAAGAAAAATAGATAAGTCAGTATTCATCAAAACTCAAAATGTTTTTTGCATCAAATAAACTACTAAGAGAGTGAAAATCAATTCACAGAATGGGAAGAAAAACCTTTGCAAATCATATTTCTGATAAAGCTAAATTGACTGGAACTTCCTGGAAATATCCTAAAACTTTATCTGAAATTGCTTGGTTCAATTGCCAAGGTCAGTTGGTGACCCTTACTCTTTATTTTGGCTAATATTTCCATAATTAATCTTCTGATTATCCTTGCCTGTTGATGCAAAATGTACAGTTTTTATATTCCCTCACTCCTGAGTTTGTCTTGACTACCACCATTTCTCTTCCTTACTGATTTAAAGCATTTTCTAAGAGAATTTGGATTTAAACCTTGAACTAGTTTTAGTGTCTCGCAACTAGCAGAAATGGATATGGCAGAAATTTTTACATTCTCTATGTGAACAGCTGACACTCAGGAATGGAAACACATTGTTCCACAAACATCACACAAGCACTCTGGTGTATTCTCTCCATACCTCCAGTAGTCACCTCTGTTTCCCTTCTGTTTTTCTTTTGACTCCAGTTTTCTACACAATGCATCCCAAACCAAAGGAACTGTGTGGACAGGATGATGCTAAGCTCCTGGTGACAGTGGCCCAGATGCTTTGGTCATGTCCCCTGGGTCCTGCTTCTATTCCCTCCCCTCCACGTCTCAGAACCACCACCTGGTCTTCATCTTTGTATTCTTGCACTTACTGGATCTGAGTTTGGGGGAACTTGAAGGCCAGTCACAGTCACAGAATAATTGTGATCATATCACAACAGGAATAAAGTGTTACATCAATAAGCATCTTTATTATAGAAGAAGTTGGTAATAGTACATAAGAAAAGGTCAGATTCTCCAACGAGCATTCAAGGAGTTCTTCTTATGTAACATACATTCTAACATTAGCTGGATGTTCATCTAATCTCATCTTCAATGAGAACAATTTCTTCACATCTTGGCACAAGTACACCTAGTATTCTTGATCTGATAACTAGAAACATCTTTCATCATAATGTTCATGATTTCCACTCAAAAATTTAGATGAGTAAGAAGAAATCAGAGTTCTTAGATTTTCTTGGAATTGATTTTGTTTGGGCTGTTTTGAAATTGATCATTCTTGGAAAACATAGCTGAAGAACATACTGCATTTTAGGTAAGGAATCAAGACTTGAAGGTGACCCTGATCATCGGGGACTAGCTCTGAAACCATGTACAAGCTTCTGCATCTTTGTTCTTTGAAGTAAAATGCCGACTCAGGAGTTAATGATTGAGAAATGTGAAGATGTAGAAACAAAGAATAGCTGTAGTACTGCTGCTGCTGCTGCTAAGTCGCTTCAGTCATGTCCAACTCTGTGCGACTCCTTAGACAGCAGCCCACCAGGCTCCCCTGTCCCTGGGATTCTCCAGGCAAGAACACCAGAGTGGGCTGACATTTCCTTCACCAATGCATGAAAGTGAAAAGTGAAAGTGAAGTGGCTCAGTCGTGTCTGACTCTTAGCAACCCCATGGACGCTAGCCTACCAGGCTCCTTCGTCCATGGGATTTTCCAGGCAAGAATACTGGAGTGGGGTGCCATTGCCTTCTCTGATGTAGAACTAGGGAACTGGTAACACTTTAGAGTATAACTCTGCTACATTGTAGAATCATCAAACTCTCAATTCCCTGAAATTTATAGACAAATGTCTGACATACATTCCTAAGTTATTTTTGCAGTTAGCAGCCCCCACCAGATGAGAACTGGTGACAGTAAGCATGTAGACCCTAAACTGGTTGAAAGCAAGAGGTTGATAATGCTTGAAACTTCACCTTGATGCCAACTAGTCCAAGGCCTGTGCATGAGCTGGTCTTGCTCTGATCCTTAAACACCGTGAAACTCCTCACTAACTGTTCCAGGGAAAGCCACACGATCTTGAGGCCATTAGTTCTCTGTGGCTCCCTTTGCCTGGCTAAGCAACTCTTTGCTACTTCACCCAACATTCTGTCTCTGTTTCTATTTGGCACCAGTGAACAGGGGCAGAGTTTTGGAAACAGCTGCACAGAGATATGCATTGTCCCAAGTCATATGTTCCATTCAGGTACAGCTGCCTGAATGATGGTCAGCCCAGCTCCAAAGGGAATACACAGGGCTGCTGCTTCAAAGTCTCAACATCTCAATGTTGATATAAGTAACAAGCAAAAAGGCTTTACATAATTGCCTATATGAGTGTGAGTATGGAGGACAGCAGGAACCATGCTTGAAGAAAAGACCCCATATCAGAAGACCCTTTTCTTATTCTCCAGATCACAGAGAGTCTCACTCAGACAGTATCTGGAAGGTTTCATATGAATTTTGGCAATCACAGTAAAAGCTATCAAGGACTATTTGCTCAAATATATAGAAATTCAGGGTTATTTATCTTATTATTTGATCACAAACTTTTTTTAGATTTTATTTTGTTTTAATTGGAGGACAATTGCTTTACAATGTTGTGCTGGTTTCTGCTGTACAACATTGAGAATCAGCCATAATTATACATATTTCCCCTCCCCTTTGAGCCTCCCTCCCACCCTCTCCCCCACCCACCCCTCTAGGTCATCACAGTGCACAGAACTGAGCTCCCTGTGTTACACAGCAGCTTCCCACTAGCTATCTGTTTTACACATGTATAATAGATAGCGTATATATGTCAATGCTTCTTCCTCAACTCGTCCCAAAATTTTGAAATTGCTTCCAATCAAGACTGTGTTCCTCATCTCTAAAACATCTTTAGGTCTCCCTTTTGGGGAAGAACCCTGACCTCCTGGATACACAGCACGTCTAAGGTACACAACCCCTCTATCGGGATCCCAGTGTGACAGCTCATTCATTATTCACCAACCAGCAAACAGCAGATTTACTGTCACATGTACATAGACACAGGCTATGGGCAAACTAATAGAAAGCTGATTTTGCAACACCTGTTGGGTTCCAAAGTCAAAGACACACAGCCCGTACCTATTAAGCAAAGCACACTTATCCACCCTCTACAGCCCAAATCTATAGTAACATTTTCTTAACTACTAAGATTTGAACTCATATCAATGCATGAATATTCAGTGGGTGGAGTAATAGGAGAAAAACCTTGAGTCTAGGGATCCTGGATCAAGGGAAGTAGGCACTCAGGATCCTTCTTTTTCTCAGGAGGGAGATGTTTTCTTTATTCTTATTACTGCACAGCAAACATGCCCTCCATGTCTGCAAGGAGCCACTGTCTCTATGTTGCAAGAGTGTTTGTTATACAGACAAATGCTTGTGTGGGATGAAGGGTAGTTGGTGCCTCTGCCTAACAGATGTACAGAAATGGGAGAGATTTTGTAGAAATATCTCCTACTGGCACTTACCCATTTCTAACAGCTAAATTCTAATTTCATTCACAGTGTCACCCTCCACTAGACTATCAACTCAAGAGTTAATTTATTCTTCTCTATTTTATTTATTGATAAAACAATGTCTTACTACAAGTGTTCAATAAACTTTTGCTGAATAAATCAAGGAATGAGTGGCAAAACATATGAGAACTAATCCAAATGTTTAGCATAAAAATGCACGAAGTTGCTTCAGTCATATCCGACTCTTTGTGACCCTTTGGACTGTGGCCTTCCAGGCTTCTCTGTCCATGGGATTCTCCCAGCAAGAACACTGAAGTGGGATGCCATTTCCAGACATATCTGAATCATTTTCTTGTACAGCAGAAATTAACAGAACATTGTAAACCAACTACAGTAGTAGTTGAAGTATTACAACTTCAATAAAAAATTTTTAACTAAAGAATTTCTAACAGTTTTAAAAAATTAAATAAATTGATAAGATGCACTGCTTTGTAATATGCATGCATGCTCAGTGACTAAGTTGTTTCCGACTCTTGTGACCATGGACTGTAGCCCACCGGGCTCCTCTGTCCATGGGATTACCCAGGCAAAAATACTGGTGTAGGTTGCCATTTCCTTCTCTAAGGGATGTCCTCTACCCAGGGATTGAGCCGGAGTCTCCTTCATTCTTTAGAATTTCTTACCACTGAGCCACCTGGGAAGCATTATAAGAAGCAAAATAAAATACTGGAACTATTTTATTTCATTTTTATTGAGATATAGTTGAATTACAATGTTGTGTTAATTACTACAATACAGCAAATTGACTCAGTCATATATATATATATATATATATATATTCTTTTTCATATTCTTTCCCACTATGGATTGCCATAGGATAGTGAATATAGTCCCCTGTGCTGTACAGTTGGACTTTATGTTAATCCAATTTGTATACAATAGTATGCATCTGCTATCCCCAACCTCCCAGTCCAACTCTTTCCCAAGTCTTTCCTCCCTGGAAACAATCAGACAATACTTGAAAGCTTACAAAAACTCTTACACTAAGTAAAACAAAAAAGTATAAAACCTGTATATTGAAGATTATTTCAAATTGTAAATAAACAGGCAAATACTTTTGTATAGGAGAGTCATGAAAGTATGAAATTAAATTTATATTTTATGGCAAGAAAAATTTAAATATGAAAAACTTTTCTCCACATTTGCACTCCTATCCCTCACTGTGAGATGTGTCTGCATGACACATGGACCAGATCTCCCACATCAGAGGGAAGACCTGCTCGACATTGAAAAACAACAGTCTCCTAGCATCAGTAAGACAGCTCCTTAAAAGATAAATTCCTTCTTGACTTTGTAAGGGGTCACATGACCCACCATGATGATGCTTAGATCTGGATTATGTACACTGTCAATAATATGTCTTTTCATGCAGAGCCCTCTGTCTCCAAAACTTACATCCCTGTGCCTTGACTTCTAGAGGACAGATCAGTTCTCAGGCTTTCTGAGATGCTCTTCATAGGTTATAGTTCTCAAATCTGACTCGAATAAAATTTTCCATTTCTTTCTTAGATCAGCTAATTCATTTTCAACAAAGGAAAAGGCACCAGAGTTATTAAATCAGTTAATCAGAGGTTATCTTTATTTTCTATCCTTTCTCTTTTATTTTCCAAATTATTTTATCATGAAAAACTAGAACTCATATTTGAAGTCTTCTTTATTTCATAAAAATTTTTTTAAAGATAAACAAGCTTCAAAAGTTTGTACACTTCTTTTAAACATCTCCACCAACTACAGAAATGCTCTTCACAACCCTAGAAAAAAAGTTCTGGTAGAATGCATGGTGGACAGCTCACAGTCAATATTCTTCAGAATACGGATACTCAGGGTGATCAACCAAACTGAAAGAGAAAGAGGAGAAATAATTTAGTAAATCTGTCATATTGTCATAGAGAGCATTACTCTGTGGATGCAGTCAGGATGGGTAAAACTCTAAATCTATAAACACATCCCGTCTTCTCCCCCAACAAGCACACATCAGGTGTCTGCTCCATGTGCACACGGCATCTGCATGTTCATCCCAACATTCACGTGTAATATTCACTTCACAGTGACAAGTAGTTTGACTCAGGTTACAATTGATAAGAGGGCACAGACCTAGGGGTAACTGTGGAGGTCATTTCAGACACAGGTGGAGTTTTTGACCCTAAGTGGTGAGAAGGATCACAGTTAAGGAATTCTTTGCGGTTTTTCATAAATCCATTCAACAGAAAAAAAATAATGAGCACCCCTCAAATACAGGGTGCTTCCATTAAGGAATTACTACTAAATTGAAGCAATACCACATAGATCTAACCAATCATACCTATACAATGTGATTACTGCTTTCTTAATTTGTATTATATGACTATACTAATTATTTATTAATTATATTACTGTTGTTTTCCTTTCTTATAGTCTGATTTTTCTTTCTAAATTTGTTCTTTTCAATTCAATTCATTAAAGAGTGCATCCTGAGACATTCCATGTGCCAGGAGCTGTGCTATGCATGTAAACCTACAAGGATGAGTAAGTCTAGGCATTCACAGCATAATGAAGGAGAGCACAGAATATACATAAAAGCTTTTGTGGGGAGAAAAGTAACTTGCTATCTTTTCTCATTTTTCATCATTTTTTTTCAGAATCATAATATACATATACATAAGTATGCATGCATACTAAGTCGCTCAGTTGTTTCCAACTCTTAGTGACCCTATGGACTATAGCCCACCAGCCTTCTCTGTCCATGAGATTCTCCAGGCAAGAATACTGGAGTGAGTTGCTTGCACTGCTCCAGGGGATCTTCCCACCCAGGGATCAAACCTGCATCTCTTATGTCTCCTGCACTGGCAGGCAGGTTCTTTACCACTACCGCCCCCTAGGAAGCCCATATATATGTTCATGTGTGCTGTGTGCTAAGTCGCTTCAGTCGTGTCTGACTCTATGCAGCTCCATGGACTGTAGCCCACCAGGTTCCTCTGTCCATGGGATTCTCCAAGCAAGAATACTGGAATGGGTTGCCATTCCCTCTCCAGGGGATCTTCCCAACCCAGAGATCCAACGTGCACCTCTTAGGTCTCCTGCATTGGCACGTGAGTTTGTCACAATTAGCGCCAACTAGGAAGCCCATGTGTAAATGTACATATAAATATACATATATCTTCTTTACAAACAAGGAGGCTTCCCAGTGGTTCAGTGGGTAAAGAATCTGCCTGAAATGCAGGAAACACAGGAGACATGGATTCATTCCCCAGGTTGGGAAGATCCCCTCAAGAAGGGCATGGCAACCCAATACAATATTCTCGCCTGGAGTATCCCATGGGCAGAGGAGCCTGGCGGGCTACAGTTCATAGGGTTGCAAAGAGTCAGACACAACTGAAGCGACTGAACACTACAAACAAGGGGAGTTTTGAGATCTTTCATTTGAAACTAAATCTTCATTTTATCACTAATTTGTGTTCCCTTTTCTCTAAACTCCCTCTCAACATCTCTCTGTTTGATTAGTCTTCTGTCTTTTTAGTCCTGACATCCTCCTGCAGTAATTAGGCAGATGGAATTCCATGGTACTAACTAAGTAAAGTCAAGGGGGTGGGAGCTCCCCAGTGGATGGACTCCTGATGGACAAAGTCTACACTGGGGTGAGTCTTGACTCAAGAAACCAGAGAGACACAGATGATCTTACCAGGTGTGTCCACCTAAGGACAGAAGTCTCTCTCAGAAGGGTCAGTTCATGATATTCTCAAAATTCATCTGGTGACATTTTAAGGATGAGGAAATGGGAGATGTGATGGGGAAAAGGTCAATAAAGAGATAAATTTGGAAGAAATAGATGGTGTCTTGGTGAAGAAAAGTCCATCAGGGAGAAAATCCACCAGACACTTAGGAGAGGGAGTGGAGCCAGGCTCACTGTGACTTCTCACACTGAAGCATGTTGGCCTTCATGGGCCCCTCTTCCAGAAATAATATCAACAATATGTTTACAATTGTATTAGGATAAGCAGGAATGTAATTCAAGATGGATTCCTTATTACCCAGTCATTATGTATCATTTCTTCCTGATTCTATAAAGAAGTAAAGGTGAAACATTTGCATCAGTCTCTGAAAGAAGGAGCCTAGTGGGCTACAGTTGATGGGGTAGCAAAGAGTCAGACAAGACTGAGCAACTAATGCTTTCACTTTCTGAAAGAAGAATGGGCTTCAGGCACTGTGCCCTCTGTGTTTCCTGAGTTTCTGGGCCCTGAGAGGAGGTACAAAAGGCACAGGGATTAGGAGCACAATGTAGTGAATTCACCACAATGTCAACACTGGGGATTTTACCCATTGGCTTTCCTGGGCCCCAATCACATTTCTGTTGACCAGAGACAGAACCCTGGAGGAAACCTCTGGTCTGAGGTCTGAAGGAAGCCCCTGTTTACTGCTGCACTGGAAACCAGGGCTGTTTCCCTGAAATTAAGCTTCAAGAAAGCTTATTCCTCTGCTGATCTACATGCTAGAGAAAATAGTATTTGTGGAACATATACAAGTCACTTACAGTTGAAAATCATAATATCGTATATTGCTGTTGAGACCATTGATTGCTTTCATGTCTTCCAGAGTCAGTTCAAAGTCAAACACCTGGAAAGACGGAAGAATTACATTAATCTTTCCCCCAAGGAGCTGACCTCCCCCTGGGGACTGGAGGACTTTCCAGCTGAAAGGGGCCAACAAGAGGGGAAAGGGAAGCCATGTCTATCCTCAGACAAAGAATGACCCTCGTGAAGGATATTCCTTAGGAGCCCTCTGTCCACAGCCCCACTCATCACCTGTATGTTCTCTTTGATCCGCTTCTTGTTGTAACTCTTGGCCAGAACCACAACCCCACGTTGTATCTGGTAGCGAAGGGCAACCAGAGCTGGAGTTTGCTTGTGCTTTTTGGCAATGGCAGAGAGAACCGGGTCCTCCAAGAGAAAGGGGAGGTTTGGGTTCACCCTGGAAGGAAATTCAGAAATGCTAAGGAGCTAAGACTAAGTACTCAGTTTATGAAGAGGCTTCCCAAACAGATCAGGTATGTCAACTCTAGACCAGTGCTTCTCAAAGTGTGGTCCATGAACCAGCATCATCAGTATCACCTGGGATCTTGTTAGAAACACAAAATTCCATGGCTTAGCTGAAGACAAACTGATACAGAACCTCAAATATGTCAGCTCTCATTCTGTGTTTACAGATCTCTGCAGGTGATTCAGATGCATCATTGAGTTGAAACCAGGACTGCCAAACTCATGCATTTTGTTCTTTTTTACTTCTCTGTGGTTATTTTTCTTTTCCAATCAATGCTCAAAAGTAAAGACAATGGTATAAAAGGAGAACATGATGGGAAAGATTGGGAAATATTTTGTTTTTCATTTTTTTCCTAATTTTCACTTGTCTCAGGTGCTGATAAAAGTTGAGTAGTATGAAAATGAAGACTGTGCATTTCATAATAATTTACATTGTGCAATTCTTCTACAAATGTTTACTAAATGGTTCAGATTGCACTTATTTTTCAATCATGATAAACCTGGAAATTATGCATTATTATCCTGATTTTAGACATAAGGTGAGGGAAGCTTGGTAAGTCTATTATAGTAATGTGCTCATTAGTCCATAAATAAGTAAATTATGACAAAGCTTATGTCTTAGTTGTCAGCTGGGGGATTATATAGAGATTTTAATGCAGACACTTGTGTTAAAATCTATATACAAGACACATGCAAAATAAGAAATCTAGCTGGGTGGTGAAAAGACAGAAGAGGTTTTCTCCCATCTGTCTTCTCTCCCCTCTACCCTTTGAGAGTATTCTCCAAAGCACTGAGTACAAAATAATAATATTTTCATCAAAAAATGAGTTTTAGATAAACTCCTTGTGGCCATCAATAATGTTCATTACCATTGTAATGTTCGTTGGGCTCCCAGAGCACCATAGGCAACTAGGACAATATCGTGTGACTTGCAGAACTCCAGCAGTTTGCTCTGATTGAGATAAGGGTGACATTCCACCTATAGAATGCCAACAGAAAAGAGTGTCAGATTATATGAAAAGGTAATACACCAGAGAAAACTTCAAAGTAAGAATTATATATGCTGAAGAAAAACTGTGTCACATCAAATTACAACTGGAAATATCAAGGAAAGAATTTTTTTAAAATTATGTTTCTGTCCCCTGAAAAGGTAAAAAATAATGACATTACTGAAAACAAGTAATTCTACAGACCAGATCATAATTGCTGAACACCACTGAACAGACCAAGACACATGCCTAATTCCAGACCTGTGACAGGAAAAGAGCTGTCTAAGCTTTGGACCTCAAACAATGCCAGAACGAAAGAAATTGCATAGTCTTATGAAGAAATGTCTGAAGGACAAAAGGATCAGTTTGATGAATTCCCACTGGTGACATTTCAGTCAATTTGAACACCAAAAGGAATCACGAGTGAAAGCAAATGTAGCACACAGAGGCAATAAAAATCCCTGAGACAGGAAGAAAGAGCAAAAACGCATCTCTCCAGAGATGGTGATTATTACAATAAATCTTTTCTCAGAAACTGACAATTAATGTGAAGGAGTGCAGTGTTTTACCCTGTCTTATAGGAATAGGTGTATTTTATCCTGAATAATGAGGGAATTTTACTTTTACAATAAAATGTCAGGTCAGAAGATTAAAAAGAGCATTTAAAATGGAAAATAATGAAAAACATTCCAATGAAATAATTAATTCAGTTGAAAGTCATCAATGGATTCTCAACAATTATGTGAAAACTTGGGGGAAATTAAACTTCCCCTGATGGTGGTTATCATCCAACAGATGACTAGATAATTTCAACAGGGAGAATACACATTTCCAAATAAAATATCCAGCTACTAATAGCTTTACCAGAAGAACAAAAGTACTGCCACTCACAGTGGGACAACTTGTCACTATGCACTTCCTATCTGGGTTCATTTAGGGACAAAGCATGCAACTAACATGTTCTTGTCAAAATATGTAACCTTAGCAAGGAGTTCAGATTTAACTACTAATTTATATAATCTAGGAGTACACAAACAAGTTAATTAGCATTACAAGATAACAACGATAAATACAGCGTATTTGTCAAAACCTTGCCTGGATATCTTGGTAACACAACGACTGAGTGACCGTTTTACATTAAAAGAGCTTAAGATGACTCAAAATGACCTGTGAACCACAATCAGACCCAGGTCAGCAAAATATTGTTGCAGCCTGGCAGAGCAGAGACCAGAACCAGCCCTGTGGCTCGAGGGTGTGGCAAACTGTGCCCTCGTGATTGTGCTAGTAAGCATGCTGAATGGACAGACCTGGGGCTGGGCGTGCTGTCTGCTCCGCTTCACTGCCGGCCCCTGCGTCCGGCCCCTGCGTCTATCCCCGTAGAAACAAAACAAATGCTCCTGATCAACAGCAGAGCCTCAACTTTACTCCCTCTTTATGGTGCACTGATCAAACTCCCCAGTAGAGCTATTTCCCAGTGATCTCATGTGACTTCTGCCCATAAAAGGGCGGGCTGAAAAGAGCAGTCTTGGCTCCCTGCCGTGGGTAGCAGGAGGGCCCCCTGATCCCCCGCTTGCAAATTAGATGTGTCTGTCTGTTCATTACGTGCTCGCCCCTGGTTCAGGTCTTTCTCACCCTCTGTGCTGGACATGGCAGGTGGCTCCTGTACAGGGACCTGAAGTCGGGAAGGATTCCCCCGAGGGTAAAACTGAAAGTGAAGACAGTGAGTGGTAGGTGAGACGCCTGGATCGCGACCTGGCCCTCAAACTCTAAGGGTGGGAAGTCCCTTGTTGTCTAAGTCAGGGTATCAGTGGGGAAGGATTTGACTAAAGCTGAGAAACATCATCTCCAGCTTTTGAGGCACCTCCTCTGGACTGCAGAAGCGCAGGTGAAAGAGGAGCCATCAACACAATTGCTAAAAGAGGTGGTTAAACATAATCTTTGGTTTCCAGAAGAAGGCACTCTAGATATTGAAACTTGGGATCCAGTTGGAGAAAATTTGAAAACAGCACACAGGAGAGGGTTTCTCATACCCGTGATGGTATTTGCCACCTGGGGGCTAGTGTGATCGATCCTATACCCTTTACAGACTGAGAAATAATGTGAGAATTTGGTGTCCTCAGACGTCTTGTTAACCCTTCCACCCCTTTGCCACCCAAGCTCAAGGGCAATTTTCCACCACTGCCTCCTCCACTGGGTCCAGAAATGTCTTGGGAGGATAAGCTGCTGACCTGGTTTCAGCAGGCCTTGGCCTCTGCCCTTCCTATGGGTGCTTTAGACATTGAGGACCATCTTGCTTTCCCTTTCGATTACAAGCCCAACCCCAATAATCCCACTCAGGTTATTACAACCCGTCAAACTTTTGACATCAAGGTTTTAAAGGAACTAAATCTAGTGTTAGACTGAACGGGGTCAATTCCCCGTATACATACATGGGAGCTGTTGGAAATTTGTTTGCATGGGAGATGCTCTCCTTACAATGTTAAAATGCTAGCCAAAACAGCTTTAAGTGGTCCCCAATATTTACAGATTTTTGCCTCTTATACTGAGTTGTGCCAAGAGCAAGCCTGTATTAATTTGGCCAATGGAGATAATCTCACTTTTGAAATGCTCATAGGCACAGGTCAATATACCAGTCCAACAATCCAATTGACTTATGAAGATATACTGGTGGGAGCATATGTACAGATTGCAAAATGCTGCTGAAGTGGGGGCAAAGAGTATGAGAAACCAGTGAGCCTACCGGTTCATTTGTTGAAATATTACAGAGACCCAGAAAAGACTTCACTGAATTTGTGGACAAGCTCTCATCTGCTCTCCGCCGTCAAATTAATAGTCCTACAGTGGAGGACATTTTGTTAAAACAATTAGCCTATAAAAATGCCAGTAAAGATTGCAAGGCCACCCTTAACACTATTTGTCAAAATGGCAGCCTTGCTGATTTTGTTCGAGCCTGTCAAAATGTTGGTACACAGGCTCGCAAACAAACCAAGTTAGCCCAAGCAATTTGTGCTGCCTTTAAAAATAATTTTAGATCTTCCCCTTCCAAATGCTTTCAATGTGGAAAACCCGGACATATGAAGAAGGCTTGCCGTTCTGGGCCCAAAACAGATGTTACAATACCTCTGCTGACTGGTGAAAATAAAACACCAAGACTGTGTCCTAGGTACCAAAAAGGCAGTCATTGGGCTAATCAATGTAGATCAAAATTCCATAAGAACCATTCCCCTCTGTATAATAGGCTCCAGTTTCATCCACCTCATTAGAACTGATTCGAATGTATTCTTTTTAATGGTTAACTAATATTCCATTATGTATATGTACCACAGCTTCCTTATCCGTTCTCCTGCTGATGGACATCTAGGTTGCTTCAATATCTTGGCTATTATAAACAGTGCTGCAATGAACATTGGGGTACACGTGTCTCTTTCAATTCTGGTTTCCTTGGTGTGTATGCCCAGCAGTGGGATTGCTGTGTCATAGGGCAGTTCTATTTCCAGTTTTTTGAGGAATCTGAACGCTGTTCTTCATAGTGGCTGTACTAGTTTGCATTCCCACCAACCAGAAAGAAAAACACCAATACAGTATACTAACGCATATATATGGAATTTAGAAAGTTGGTAAATATAACCCTGTATGCCAGACAGCAAAAGAGACACAGATGTATAGAACAGTCTTTTGGACTCTATGGGAGAGGGTGCAGGTGGGATGATGTGGGAGAATGGCATTGAAGCATGTAAATTATCATATGTGAAACGAATCGCCAGTCCAGTTTCGATGTATGATACAGGGTGCTCTGGGCTGGTGCACGGGGATGACCCAGAGGGATGGGATGGGGAGGGAGGTGGGAGGGGGGTTCTGGAAGGGGAACACATGTACACCCATGGCGGATTTATGTCAATGTATGGCAAAACCAATACAACGTTGTAAAGTAAAAAAAAAAAAAAAAAAAAGAACCGTTCCCCTTTGCAGCTCAGAAACCACCATTGGGGCCTGCCCCAGGCCCCACAAACAGTGGGGACATACACTGTGAGGACCTCCAGCACACCCTTCAGCCTATCCCTAGCCTCTCAGTCTCTACCAGTGGAAGTGCTGGATTGGACCTCCCAACCTGAGTAACTATTCGAATTAATGAATTGGATCCCCCATCACCACCACCCGGTAGCAATCCCTACCGGGATCCAAGGCCCCATTCCACCAGGGACCATAAGACTCATTCTGGGTGGAAGTGGCCTTACCCTGAAGGGCCTCCAAGTTCTTCCTGGCCTTATTGACCCAGACTACTCAGGAGAAATTAAAGTAATGGCTCTCTCTGTCATTCCATGCCATTCCTCAAGCTCAACATATTGCTCAACTCCTTCTCTTCCCTTACCATGCCCCTAACAACTATAATCTGTCACCAGAGGAGAACAAGGATTTGGGAGCACAAGTGATCAAGTAGTGTGTTTACTCAACAAATATTCTCAGATCGGCCCACATGTAAAGCTAAAATCCAAGGAAAAACGTTCTCTGAACTCTTTGATACTGGGGCTGACATTTCCATCATTACTTCTCCTCAATGGCCAGGTGACTGGCCCCTGACTGAACCCCAGGAAAAGATAATCAGGCTTGGGGGAACTTTAAAAATTTGCTGGAAGTACAACAGTTCTCCCTTGCCCAGGGCCTGACAAACAACTTGCTCACTTCCAATCTTTTATTGCAGACATTCCCTGTAATTTAAGGGGCAGAGATCTTCTTGCCCTAGTTCTCTCCAATGAGGAAAAGGCAGATCATATGATGGCAAGAATGGGATGTCAATCGGAAAAAGAGCTAGGAAAGAATTTACAGGGAGATCCTTCTCCTTTACCTATTCAGCCAAAACTGGACAGAAAAGGGCTAATAAAGGGCCATTAAAGTTTCTCTGCCACCACACGCCACACTTCTAACATAGCTTACATCTAAACCTGTTTGGGTGGATCAATGGCCTCTAGCAAGGGAGAAACTTATACATTGACAAGCTTTGGTAGAAGAACAGTTTGAAGCAGGACACATAGAGAAGAGTACTAGTCCTTGGAATACTCCAGTTTTCACATTCCATAAAAAATCAGGTAAATGGAGGCTGATTCATGAGCTTCGAGCTATTAATGCAGTAATGCAACCCATGGGGACCTTGCAGCCTGGACTCCCATCCTCTGGATCTTAAAGATCGTTTTTATACAATCCCCTTTGCCCCACAAGACAAAGAAAATTTTGCATTTTCGGTACCCAATATTAATCAACAAGCCCCCATGAAACAGTATCAATAAAAAATGTTGCCTCAGGGGATGATGAGTCTACAAGTCTTCAAGATGGCGAAACAGAAGGACGTGTGCTTATCTTCTGTGAGAATTCCAAAATTACAACTCACTGCTGAACAACTGTCAACAAGAGAATGTTGGATCCCACCAAAAAAAGATACCCCACATCCAAGGGCAAAGGAGAAGCCCCAGTAAGACAGTAGGAGGGGCAAAATCATGTTTAGAATCAAACCTTGTACCCACCAGAGACCTCAGAGGGCTCAAAAAAACCTTGTGCCCACCAGGACACAGAGACCCTACAGAGACTGAGCCAGAACTGTGTTTGAGCCTCTCCTGCAAAGGTACGGGGCAGCAGTGGCCTGACATACACCTCAGTCAGTCTCTCCCTTCAGGAAGTTTCCATAATCCTCTTATCCTTATCCATCAGAGGAGAGACAGATGAAAACCACAGTAACAGAAAACTAACCAAACTGATCACATGGACCATAGTCCTGTCTAACTCAATGAAACTATGAGCCATGCCATGTAGGGCCACCCAAGACGGATGGGTTGTGGTGGAGACGTCTGACAAAACGTGATCCACTGGAGAAGGGAATGGCAAACCACTTCAGTATTCTTGCCTTGAGAACCCCATGAAAAGGCAAAAAGATAGGACACTGAAAGATGAACTCCCCAGGTTGGTAGGTGCCCAATATGCTACTGGAGATCAGTGGAGAAAGAACTCCAGAAAGAATGAAGGGATGGCTGCTACTGCAAAAACAATGCCCAGTTGTGGTTGTGAGTGGTGATGGAAGCAAAGTCCATTGCTATAAAGAACAATTGTGCATAGGAACCTGGAATGTTAAGTCCATGCATCAAGGAAAATTGGAAGTGGTCAAACAGGAGATGACAAAAGTGAGCATCGACATTTTAGGAATCAGTGAACTAAAATGGACTGAAATAGGTGAATTTAACTCAGATGACCTACTATTTTGGGCAAGAATCCTTTAGAAGAAATGGACTAGCCATCATGATAACCAAAAGAGTCTGAAATGCAGTACTTGGATGCAATCTCAAAAATGATCTCTGTTTCCAAGGTAAACCATTCAATATCACAGTAATCCGACTCTATGCCCCGACCAGTAACACTGAAGAAGCTGAACAGGTCTATGAAGACCTACAAAACCTTCTAGAACTAATACCCCCCAAAATTTTCTTTTCATTATAGGGGACTGGAAATCAAAATTAGAAATTCAAGAGACACCTGGAGTAACAGGCAACTTTGGCTTTGGAGTAAAAAATAAAGCAGGGCAAAGGCTAATAGAGCTTTGCCAAGAGAACGCATTGGTCATAGCAAACACCCTCTTCCAACAACACAAGAGAAGACTCTACATGTGGACATCACCAGATGGCCAACACCGAAATCAAATTGATTATATTCTTTGTAGCCAAAGATGGAGAAGCTCTATACTGTCAGCAAAAACAAGACCGGGAACTGACTGTGGCTCAGATCATGAACTCCTTCTTGCCAAATTCAGGCTTAAATTGAAGAAAGTAGGGTAAACCACTAGATCATTTAGGTATGACCTAAATCAAATCCCTTACAGTTATACAGTGGAAGTGAGAAATAGATTGAAGGTATTAGATCTGATAGACAGAGTGCCTGAAGAACTATGGACAGAGGTTCGTGACATTGTACAGGAAGCAGTGATCAAGACCATCCCTAAGAAAAAGAAATGCAAAAAGGCAAAATGTTTGTCTGAGGAGGCCGTATAAATACCTGTGAAAAGAAGAGAAGTGAAAGCAAAGGAGAAAAGGAAAAATATACCCATTTGAATTCAGAGTTCCAAAGAATATGAAGGAGAGATAAGAAAGCCTCCCTCAGTGATCAATGCAAAGAAATAGAGGAAAACCATAGAATGGGAAAGACTAGAGATCTCTTCAAGAAAATTAGAGACACCAAGGGAACATTTCATGCAAAGATGGGCTCAATAAAGGACAGAAATGGTATGGACCTAACAGAAGCAGAAGATATTAAGAAGAGGTGGTAAGGGTACACAGAAGAACTGTACAAAAAAGATCTTCAAGACCCAGATATTCATGATGGTGTGATTGCTCACGTACAGCCAGACATCCTGGAATGGGAAGACAAGTGGGCCTTAGGAAGCATCACTACCAACAAAGTTAGTGGAAGTGATGGAATTCCAGTTGAGCTCTTTCAAATCCTAAAAGATGATGCTGTGAAAATGCTGCACTCAATATGCCAGCAAATTGGGAAAATTCAACATTGGCCACAAGACTGGAAAAGGTCTGTTTTCATTCCGGTCCCAAAGAAAGAGAATGCCAAAGAATGCTCAAACTACCACACAATTGCACTCATCTCACACACTAGTAAAGTAATGCTCAAAATTCTCCAAGCAAGGCTTCAACAGTACGTGAACCGTGAACTTCTAGATGTTCAAGCTGGATTTAGAAAAGGCAGAGGAACCAGAGATCATATTGCCAACATCTGCTGGATCACTGAAAAAGCAAGAGAGTTCCAGAAAAACATCTACTTCTGCTTTATTGACTATGCCAAAGCCTTTGACTGTGTGGATCACAACAAACTGGAAAATTCTTCAAGAAATAGGAATACGAGACCACCTTACCTGCCTTCTGAGAAATCTGTATGCAGGTCAAGAAGCAACAGTTTGAACTGGATATGGAACCATAGGAAAGGAAAGCGAAGCCACTCAGTTGTCTCCAACTCTTTGTGACCCCATGACTGTAGCCTACCAGGCTTCTCTGTCCAGGGGATTTTCCAGACAAGGGTACTGGATTGGGTTGCCATTTCCTTCTCTAGGGGATCTTCTCGACCCAGGAATCGAACCCAGGTCACCAATACTGCAGACGCCTTACCATCTGAGCCGCCAGGGAAACTTGGAACAACAGACAGGTTCCAAATGGGAAAGGAATAAGTCAAGGCTGGATGTTTTCACCCTGCTTATTTAAGTTATATGCAGAGTACATCTTGCAAAATGCCTGGATGGATGAAGCACATGCTGGAATCAAGATTGCTGGCAGGAATATCAATAGCCTCAGATATTCAGATGACACAGCCCTTATGGCAGAAAGTGAAGATGAACTAAGAGCCTCTTGATGAAAGTGAAACAGAGTGAAAAAGTTGGCTTAAAATTCTACATTCAAAAAATGAAGATGATGGCATCCGGTCCCATCACTTCATGACAAATAGATGGGAAACAATGGAAACAGTGAGAGACTTTATTTATGGGGGCTCCAAAATCACTGCAGATGGTGACTGCAGCCATGAAATTAAAAGATGATTGTTCCTTGGAAGAAAAACTATGACCAACCTAGACAGCATATTAAAAAGCAGACACGTTACTTTGCAGACAAAGGACCATCTAGTCAAAGTTATGCTTTTTCCGGTAGTCATGTATGGGTGTGAGAGTTGGACCATAAAGAAAACAGAATGCCGAAGAATGGTCTAATCCCTGAGTAACTCTTCTATCAACTGTTAGGATCAACATAAGCATTTAACTTCATGCTATAACCTTTAACCATTCTAAGTTAAAAATGTTTGATAAAGATAAAGATGATCCAAAGTGATGTAAGAACCACAATCAGAACCAGGTCAGCAAAATACTTTATATATATATATCCAATGTATGTGTGTGTGTGTGTATATATATATATATATATACACACTCCCTCCCATAGTCTTAACTTTCCTGATATCTGAAAATTTTCACATGAGAACATAGGAGCAAAACAAAACTAATGCCAGGATCACATTAATTTCCTAACTTTTATAACTGAGAAGATTATATGTATGTATATATAATTGCTATAAATGTATATTTCTTGAATTACAGAAGATTATTTTCCTTAGCTGAAAGTTGTATCTTAAAGACTTTGGTACATATGAAATAAGACCATTGCAGAAGGATATATACTACATGACATATATATCATCTCTAAGTTATAATATATATGGAGAGGGGTCAAACTCAGAATTAAATGGTAGTGTGCTTGTCACCAGGGGATGGGAGGAGGGAAAAACCAGAAATTGTTAATCCTCATATATCTCAATTATACAAGATGAATAAACTCTAGATTTGCTGTACACCATTGTCCCTAGAGTTAACGACATTATAGTAATATATAGTTAAAAATTTGGTAAAAGGATAGATTTCATGTTAAGTTTTCTCACAGAGTAAAAGTAGAACCAAAAAACATAAGAGCACAGAAAGACACAGAAAAATGTGTTTAACAATTTTATGCTAGAAATCAATGTGGAAACCAGGATAAGACTGAGTAAATCACAAGGTCTGCTCTAATTCCTGAGTAACTCTTCCATCAACAGTCAGGATCCCCATAAGCATTTAACTTCATGCTCTAATCTGGGTGACTTTCATAGTCTCCAGCACATTTCTCTGTACTGTGCTCCCTGTTGAAGTTGGGACACCAAGACTAAGGATTCAGGCATCTAAACCCTACACAAACCCTTAGCACCTGTCTCACCTGGTTGTTCTCTTTATTTACTTCCCATTCCATTTTTCATGGTCTTCCTTCCTGTACACACTTTCATTCCAGCACTTTCACACCTGATTTCTGGTCATGCTTTCAGCTAAGGGAAATGCCTCCTTCCTCTAAGTTCTGGAGGAATTTCACCTCCTTGACCTCCGTTACCTTCCCTCAGTCCCCGCCACGATTGAGCAGGATGCCATCCCCAACTTTTCCATCCAGAGTTTATCAAAGATGCTGTTACAGATTCTATTCACACAGTCCAGACACAGGCTCAGCTCTTTAGAATCCTGTGTCCACAAAGGTCAGATGAACAGGAGGGAAGGACAGTCAGACATCAGGCTCCACTGCAAGAAGGAGGTTCTGAAGAGCAGGAGGGAGAGGAGCCGAGCTGCTCACCTGGTTGCAGACAGGCTTGTACTTGAGCCCCGGCTTGTTCAGGATCTTCTCCAGTTGCTTGTGGTTGAAGTTGGACACCCCGATGGACTTGGTCAACCCTGCGTCTTTACACTTCTCTAGGGCCTGGGAGGGAGGGGAGGTGAACAGTCACTTGGAATGGGCAATATAGCAATAAGAAATGCTGAAAAAATCGTTAAGAGGGTCTCTGATCAAGAATTAGCATTGCTTATCAAGAAGATAAAGGGGAAGAAGGTCATGACACAAGAAGAAGTAGTATCTCTTCCTTAGAAAAAAACCTGGAGAAGACAATCACATGGATGGAAAGAGATGCCTATCTACACTGTTCCAAATTCTCCATTTCATTCCTCTCTGTGAACGTTTCAGCAATGGTTCCCTCCCCACAACCCCAGCATCCCAGCCCTTAGATTCATGAACTGCTAAGTCTGATAGTCCACAGCCCATTCTCACAGGTGGAAGAAATGAAGGAGATTCCCCCTCTCCTGGCTCCTCCCCTGGTTCTCTCCTCCCCAGACTCACCTCCCACGTGCGACAGAGATCCACTGAGTCAAACATCGGTTTTCCATTTTCATCTGTTGGGAAAAGTGCCTCCCCTGGCTGGAATAGAAGCAGTCATTTCAGAGATGTCACCAAATAATTTCTCCACATTTAGCCAGCCTGCCAGGCACATCTGGGACTAGAACGCTAAACCTCCATGAGGATTGTTTACATTCTTCATACTAATATTTGCAAAGTGATTTGCAGATGGAGTTATCAGCAATGTCTTTGGAAGGCAGTTTTCACTAATCTCCTATACATACTATATGTTTTGATAGATATAATTTTTCTACATTGTCACAGGAACTGTCATTGCCTTGAGTGAAATTTTTTCTCTCCTTATACTTTCCTCTTACAAAATGCCTCTATTTGCAGGGAGTGACAGTTAGTTATGTCTTACTGCTGGCAAAAAAATTGCAATCTTGTCCTGGACTGAATATCAGAATTCCTTTCACTCTGAACATCTGATAGCTTAAGGGCATACACATGGACCACCAAGGTTCTCTTCAGATTGATAAGCTGTGTGGAAGATGAAGACATACTCTAAAATATTCTGGACAACGAGGCTTGAACAGATCGAGGTCATTCTGCTACCCCATGGAAAATGCTGAGATAAAAATAAAGCAAACCAAGAGTGATGTCATTATAAGGAATAGAAAAACAGAGACATTTCTGTCAAGTATTATGAATCCTCAAATCTATGTAAGTGGGAATTGCCATCTGCATAGTCCAATAAACTCTTTGGAAAAGGATGGCTTGAGTAGATTTCTGTGTTTTAAAAAAGTCAGTTCAGTTCAGTCACTCAGTCGTGTCTGACTCTTTGCGACCCCATGAATCGCAGCATGCCAGGCCTCCCTGTCCATCACCAACTCCCAGAATTTACCCAAACCCATGTCCATCGAGTCAGTGATGCCATCCAACCATCTCATCCTCTGTCGTCCCCTTCTCCTCCTGCCCCCAATCCTTCCCAGCATTAGAGACTTTTCCAATGAGTCAACTCTTCGCATGAGGTGGCCAAAGTATTGGAGTTTCAGCTTCAACATCAGTCCTTCCAATGAACACCCAGGACTGATCTCCTTTAGGATGGACTGGTTGGATCTCCTTGCAGTCCAAGGGACTCTCAAGAGTTTTCTCCAACACCACAGCTCAAAAGCATCAATTCTTCAGCGCTCAGCTTTCTTCACCATCCAACTCTCACATCCATACATGACCACTGGAAAAACCATAGCTTTGACTAGAAGGACCTTTGTTGGCAAAGTAATGTCTCTGCTTTTAAATATGCTATCTAGGTTGGTCATAACCCTCCTTCCAAGGAGTAAGCGTCTTTTAATTTCATGGCTGCTGTCACCATCTGCAGTGATTTTGGATCCCAGAAAAATAAAGTCCGACACTGTTTCCCCATCTGTTTCCCATGAAGTGATGGGACCAGATGCCATGATCTTAGTTTTCTGAACGTTGAGCTTTAAGCCAACTTTTTCACTGTCCTCTTTCACTTTCATCTAGAGGCTCTTTAGTTCTTCTTCACTTTCTGCCATAAGGGTGGTGTCATCTGCATATCTGAGGTTATTGATATTTCTCCCAGCTATCTTGATTCCAGCTTGTGCTTCTTCCAGCCCAGCATTTCTCATGATGTACTCTGCATATAAGTTAAATTAGCAGGGTGACAATATACAGCCTTGACGTACTCTTTTTCCCATTTGAAACCATTCTGTTGTTCCATGTCCAGTTCTAACTGTTGCTTCCTGACCTGCATACAGGTTTCTCAAGAGACAGGTAGATAGTCTGGTATTTCCATCTCTTTCAGAATTTTCCACAGTTTATTTTAAAAAAGAGTTCTGCATAATAGAGGTTGTTCTTGTTTTGTTTTGGCTATGCCATGGGTTTGCTATATCTTAATTCCCTGAACAGGAATTGAACTCACTCCCTCAAAACACTCTGACTCAACACTGAAAGTACACAACCCTAACCACTGGAACAACTGGAAAATTCCCCTCTACATAATACAGTTTGTAACGGCTAAGTGCAGTCTGCAAACCTCACTGTGAATACAGGCGACAGTGGCCAGGTCTCCCAAGTCCTGAGAAGACTGTGAGGTTTAGACCCACCCAGAAGGACACAATTAAATCCACAAAACATGAAAAGATGAGAGATGAGATGACCTCAACCTGTTCAGGTGTCAGGCCATGTCAGCATTCAGCACTCTGCATCGAACTCTGGATGTGAAATCCCAACTCCCAGTCCTAATTAGCACCGTGTGCAGAACTCGCCTGTTTCTACCTCAAGATTTTGAGACAGAGTCTCAGAGTATTTAATTCGTTTCTCTGGAGGCAGGTAAGACATTCAAAGAACCTCCGCAAAAAGATGATCACAGATGATTATTTAGGGGATTCTACTCTAGTGTAATCATTCCTTCAACCTACTAGGAAAAGTCTTGTCAATCATCCATCCAAGTTACAGACATTCTGACCCAAGACATTGAACAGAGGTGATCACACAAATCACCTACCACCAAAGCCACTGGTTGATGAATAATATAGAGATTAACATAGTCGAGTTGAAGATCTTTCAGTGACTTTTCCAAGGCTGGTCGGACCAACTCAGGACGAAGGGAAGTGGCCCAAACCTGCAGAAATTAAACAAAGGCAGCTGTGTCAAATGAAAGCTTCATGTAATTTTGTTTCACTTGTTTCACTTAATAACTAGACATTATTATCCAGAAAGAGTGAAGGGATGGAGCCAAAGCAAAAACAACACCCAGTTGTGGATGGGACTGGTGATAGAAGCAAGGTTTGATGCTGTAAAGAGCAATATTTCATAGGAACCTGGAATCTTAGGTCCATGAATCAAGGAAAATTGGAAGTGGTCAAACAGGAGATGACAAAAGAGAACATCAACATTCTAACAATCAGCGAACTAAGATGGACTGGAATGGGTGACCTTAAATTAGATGATCATTATATCTACTACTGTGGACAGGAATCCCTTAGAAGAATTGGAGTAGCCATCATAGTCAACAAAAGAATCCAAAATGCAGTACTTGGATGCAATCTCAAAAACGACAGAATGATCTCTGTTCGTTTCCAAGGCAAACCATTCAATATCACAGTAATCCACGTCTATGCCCTTCCAGTAACGCTGAAGGAGCTGAAGTTGAACAGTTCTATGAAGACCTACAAGACCTTCTAGAACTAACACCCAAAAAAGATGTCTTTTTCATTATAGGGGACTGGAATACAAAAGTAGGAAGTCAAGAAACACCTGGAGTAACAGGCAACTTTGGCCTTGGAGTACAGAATGAAGCAGGGCCAAGGCTAATAGAGTTTTGTCAAGAGAACACATTGGTCATAGCAAACACCCTCTTCCAACAACACAAGAGAAGACTCTACACGTGGACATCACCAGATGGTCGAAACCAAAATCAGGTTCTTTCTAGCCAAAGGTGGACAAGCTCTACACAGTTAGCAAAAACAAGATCGGGAGTTGACTGTGGCTCAGATCATGAACTCCTTATTGCCAAATTTATACTGAAATTGAAGAAAGTGGAGAAAACCACTAGACCACTCAGGTATGACCTAAATACAATCCCTTGTGACTGTACAGTGGAAGTGAGAAATAGATTTAAGGGGCTAGATCTGATAGACAGAGTGCCTGATGAACTATGGATGGAGGTTTGTGACATTGTACAGGAGACAGGAATCAATACCATCTCCAAGAAAAAGAAATGCTAAAAAGCAAAATGGCTGTCTGAGGAGGCCTTACAAATAGCTCTGAAAAGAAGAGAAGTGAAAAGCAAAGGAGAAAAGGGAAGATATACCCATTTGAATGTAGAGTTCCAAAGAATAGCAAGGAGAGATAAGAAAGAATTCCTCAGCAATCAACGTAAAGAAATAGAGGAAAACAATAGAATGGGAAAGACTAGAGATCTCTTCAAGAAAGTTAGAGATACCAAGGGAACATTTCGTGCAAAGATGGACTCAATAAAGGACAGAAATGGTATGGACCTAACAGAAACAGAAGATATTAAGAAGAGGTGGCAAGAATACACAGAAGAACTGTACAAAAAAGAATTTCACGACCCAGATAATCACGATGGTGTGATCACTCACCTAATACCAGACATCTTGGAATGTGAAGTCAAATGGGCCTTAGGAAACATCGCTGCAAACAAAGCTAAGGGAGGTGATGGAATTCCAGTTGAGCTATTTAAAATACTGAATGATGATGCTGTGAAGGTGTTGCACTCAATATTCAGGCAAAGGTGGAAAACTCAGCAGTGGCCATAGGACTGGAAAAGGTCAGTTTTCATTCCAATCCCAAAGAAAGACAATGCCAAAGAATGCTCAAACTACAGCACAATTTTACTCATCTCACACACTAGTAAAGTAATGCTCAAAATTCTCCAAGCCAAGCTTCAGCAATATGTGAACCATGAACTTCCAGATGTTCAATCTGGTTTTCGAAAAGGCAGAGGAACCAGACATCAAATTGCCAACATCCCAACATCCATTGCATCGTCGAAAAAGCAAGAGAGTTCCAGAAAAATATCTATTTCTGCTTTATTGACTATGCCAAAGCCTTCGACTGTGTGGATCACAAAAAACTGTGGAAAATCATGAAAGAGATGGGAATACCAGACCACCTGACCTGCCTCTTGAGAAACCTGTATGAAGGTCAGGAAGCAACAGTTAGAACTAGACATGGAACAATAGACTGGTTTCAAACAGGAAAAGGAGTACGTCAGGACTGTATATTGTCACCCAGTTTATTTAACTTATATGCAGAGTACATCATGAGAAATGCTGGGCTGGAAGAAGCACAGGCTGGAATCAAGACTGCCGAGAGAAATATCAATAACCTCAGATATGCAGATGACACCACTCTTATGGCAGAAAGCGAAGAAGAACTAAAGAGCCTCTTGATGAAAGTGAAAGAGGAAAGTGAAAAAGTTGGTTTAAAGCTCAACATTCAGAAAACTAAGATCATGGAATCCAGTCCCATCACATCGTGGCAAATAGAAGGGGAAAGAATGGAAACAGCCGCAGACTTTATTTTTCTGGGCTCCAAAATCACTGCAGATGGTGACTGCAGCCATGAAATTAAAAGACGCTTACTCCTTGGCAGGAAAGTTATGACCAGCCAAGAGAGCATGTTAAAAACCAGAGACATTACTTTGCAACAAAGGTCTGTCTAGTCAAGGCTATGTTTTTTCCACTAGTCATGGATGGATGTGAGAGTTGGACTATCAAGAAAGCTGAGCGCTGAAGAATTGATGCTTTTGAGCTGTGGTGTTGGAGAAGACTCTTGAGAGTCCCTTGGACTGCAAGGAGATCCAGCCAGTCCATCCTACAGGAAATCAGTCCTGAACATTCATTGGAAGGACTGATGTTGAAGCTGAAACTCTAATACTTTGGCCACCTCATGCGAAGAGCTGACTCATTGGAAAAGACCCTGATGTTGGGAAAGATTGAAGGCAGGAGGATAAGGGGATAACAGATGATGAGGTGGTTGGATGGCATCACCCACTCAATGGATGTGAGTTTGATTAAACCTCGGGAGTTGGTGATGGACAGGGAGGCCTGGCGTGCCGCAGTCCATGGGGTCACAAAAAGTTGGACATGACTGAGCGACTGAACTGGACTGGACTATTTGTTAGAGAGAGATGACCATGTGAAAAAAGTTCCATTTCTTCTTGAGTTCCATTCTTTATCCTACCTACCCATGTAAACTTCATTATTTGATTGAATTTAACATCCATACATCCTTCACAATGGAATGAAATGAATCAAGATATAAATAACTTTATCAAATAATTACCATACCCATCAACTGAACTATGCTTCAGTTCAGTTCAGTGGCTCAATCGTGTCCAACTCTTTGCGACCCCACGGACCACAACACTCCAGGCCTCCCTGGCCATCACCAACTCCCTGAGTCCACCCAAAACCATGTCCATCGAGTTGATGATGCTATCCATTCATCTCATCCTCTGTCATCCCCTTCTCTTCCTGCCCTTCATCTTTCCCAGCATCAGGGTCTTTTCCAATGAGTCTGCTCTTCACATCAGGTGGCCAAAGTATTGGAGTTTCAGTTTCAACATCAGTCCTTCCAATGAACACCCAGGACTGATCTCCTTTAGGATGGACTGGTTGGAGCTCCTTCTGTCCAAGGGACTCTCAAGAGTCTTTTCGAACACCACAACTCAAAAGCATCAGTTCTTCAGCACTCAGCTTTCTTGATAGTCCAACTCTCACATCCATCCATGACTAGTGGAAAAAACATAGCCTTGACTAGACAGACCTTTGTTGCAAAGTAATGTCTCTGGTTTTTAACATGCTCTCTTGGCTGGTCATAACTTTCCTGCCAAGGAGTAAGCGTCTTTTAATTTCATGGCTGCAGTCACCATCTGCAGTGATTTTGGAGCCCAGAAAAATAAAGTCTGCGGCTGTTTCCATTCTTTCCCCTTCTATTTGCCACGATGTGATGGGACTGGATTCCATGATCTTAGTTTTCTGAATGTTGAGCTTTAAACCAACTTTTTCACTTTCCTCTTTCACTTTCATCAAGAGGCTCTTTAGTTCTTCTTCGCTTTCTGCCATAAGAGTGGTGTCATCTGCATATCTGAGGTTATTGATATTTCTCTCGGCAGTCTTGATTCCAGCCTGTGCTTCTTCCAGCCCAGCGTTTCTCATGATGTACTCTGCATATAAGTTAAATAAGCAGGGTGACAATACACAGACTTGACGTACTCCTTTTCCTATTTAGAACCAGTCTATTGTTCCATGTCTAGTTCTAACTGTTGCTTCCTGACCTTCATACAGGTTTCTCAAGAAGCAGGTCAGGTGGTCTGGTATTCCCATCTCTTTCAGAAATTTCCACAGTTTTTTGTGATCCACACAGTCGAAGGCTTTGGCATAGTCAATAAAGCAGAAATAGATGTTTCTCTGGAACTCTCTTGCTTTATCGATGATGCAATGGGTGTTGGCAATTTGATGTCTGGTTCCTCTGTCTTTTCTAAAACCAGATTGAACATCTGGAAGTTCATGGTTCACGTATTGCTGAAGCCTGGCTTGGAGAATTTTAAGCATTATTTACTAGCGTGTGAGATGAGTACAATTGTGTGGTAGTTTGAGCATTCTTTGGTATTCTCTTTCTTTGGGATTGGAATGAAAACTGACCTTTTCCAGTCCTGTGGGCACTGCTGAGTTTTCCAGATTTGCTGGCGTATTGAGTGTAGCACTTTCACTGCATCCACTTTCAGGATTTGAAATAGCTCAACTGGAATTCAATCACCTCCACTCTCTTTGTTCATAGTGATGCGTCCTAAGGCCCACTTGAGTTCCCATTCCAGGATGTCTGGCTCTAGGTGAATGATCACACCATCGTGATTATCTGGGTTGTGAAGATCTTTTTCGTGCAATTCTTCTGTGTATTCTTGCCACCTCTTCTTAATATCTTCTGATTCCGTTAGGTTCCTATCACTTCTGTCCTTTTTGAGCCCATTTTTGCATGAAGTGTTCCCTTGGTATCTCTAATTTTCATGAAGAGATCTCTAGTCTTTCCCATTCTATATTTATCCTCTATTTCCTTTCATTGATTGCTGAGGATGGCTTTCTTATCTCTCCTTGCTATTCTTTGGAACTCTGCCTTCAAATGGGTATATTTTCCCTTTTCTCCTTTTTTTTTTTTGCTTCTCTTCTTTTCAGAGCTATTTGTAAGGCCTCCTCAGACAGCCATTTTGCTTTTTTGTATTTCTTTTCCTTGTAGATGGTCTTGATTCCTGTCTCCTGTACAATGTCACAAACCTCCATCCATAGTTCATCAGGCACTCTGTCTATAAGATCTAGTCCTTTAAATCTATTTCTCACTTCCACTGTATAGGCATATTGATAGACTATAAAAGCAGAACCTTAGTCTAATTTGACAAACAATCCATCTTCTCAAAATTAATTACTATCTTATTTACATAACTATAAGGAAAAGAGCTTTGAACACTTTAATATGTGCAGAACATTACTCAAGACACTTTGGCTAGATCCTGTATAATACACAAAGTGGCTCCCAATGCTCTCTTACTCTTGGAGCTGAGAACTGAGGTTCAGAACGTGAAGAAATTTGAGAAATTCACCCAGATGATAAGAAAAGCTATAATCTGGTTTCAGGTCTGTCTGACTCATTAGCCCATAATAAGTTACACTGCTCTGGCCTGGGCTTAAAGAAATAAAGTGACTTTCATGTAAAATTAAACTTTGAGCACACCATGATGATAAAGCTATAGTTACACTCTTTTGGGAGGGGAGGGCACAGTGAGAGAAAAAGGGTGCTAGGTTTAAGATACAAATAAGTGTGAAAACAGTGGTACCAATAAGCACCGTCCACCAAATTACTCATTCTATTACCTAATTGTCATCTGTCCCCAGTCACTTGGACACACGTGCGCACACACAACACACACCGCACCTTTGAAGTGTAGAATATGTCTTCTCTCTTCACAGTGCCATCGGCAATCTTGCTTCGAATGGCCTGGCCAACCTGCTCTTCATTTTGGTACGTATAAGCACTGTCAATATGTTGGAACCCAGCCTCTATAGCAAATTTGGTGACCTCCACAACTTCACTCTTAGGAACCTACATAAGCAACAAAAATAGTAATTGAATATCCAAATTATTAAGACATTGCTAAGGCACAAGCTTGATCTTATCAAGCAGCAACATTTCTTAATGCTTTTGATTCATTCTGCATGTGTGGTGATGAACCCATAACACTGTCCCTGCATGTTCCTGGTCAGTGATTAAATGGATACCCAGGAACCCTTCAACCTCAGGCTATCACTGGCTGGTCACAGGTATCAGAGGACCCAAATACCCTGTAGGTTCAGTGATCTGGTGGAAAAACTCAAAGAACTCAGAATAAAATTGTGTTCATGGATATGATTCATACAGTGAGATGTTTGAAGCAAAATTAATAAAAGTACAAGGGGATGGTAAATGCATCAAGAAACTAGGTGAAGGTTTCTAAGACTTCTGTCTACCAGTGTAACCACACAGAAAATACCAAATAAAAGCTGTATCTGTTCAAGGTGTACAAAGTGATGTTCTCATATAACTATCCAGTGTTAACAATTACCACATTCAAGCTAGTTAGCAGATCCATCATCTCACATAGTTAACTTTTGTGGTGTTTTCGTGAGAATACTTAATATCTATTAACTATAGTCACCATACTGTACATCAGGTCTCCAGACATTCATCTCATAACAGAAAGTCTGGGCCTTTGACCAACATCTTTCCATTTTTCCCAACCTTGTCCGCAGCTTCTGGTCACCATTCCTCTACATTCTGCTTCTATGAGTTCACTTTTTCAGACTCTGCCTATGAAGAGAACATGCAGTGTTTGTCTTTCTATTTCTGGCTTATTTCACTTAGCTTAACGTTCTCCAGGTTCATCTGTGTGGTTGCAAATGGTGGGATTAACTGCCGTTTTCAAGCCGAATAATATTGCAATATGTTTCTGGAATCCAGGATCTTTCATGTTTCAAAGAGGTAGATGCTTGATCCAAGTTCCCCCTGTTGGATCTAGTCCTGGTTTCCTTACAATCGCGCACCTTTTGGGGTGTACTGGGGAATGAACCAGTGAGCTCTGTACTAGCTTGGACCCTTCCTTCCTCTCATCACATTTTGCAAAGTGAACAGTCCCCATATTTTATCTGAAAAATGTTTTCTGTTCTATAAATTAGAAAAGTGAGATTCATAGTTTGAAGAACAGTCCGTTGTCACCACCACATAGTCTAAAGGCAAGAAGGACAGCAAAGTTTCTGGCTTCCAGTCTAGAGACTTGTTCACTACTCCCTCTTATGCCCAAGGACTGAAGAGTATACTTTAATAAAAAGGCACTACAAAACCCAAGGATACATTATAAAGCCTGGCATGTAAGATTGTAGTTTATCCCCTCAAATGATGCTACAGTTTCCATCAGAAAAAGTTTCCAAGCAGAAGCAGAAGTACAAGACCAAACACAGCTGGAGTGTGTCTTGCCTGGCACCGAGCAGGTATACCACAGGAGAAAAGCAATTCTCTCCCACTAGATTTCAGTCACCTCATCTTCAGGCCCTCCCACCTCAATTATTTCTCTGGGTCATATCTTTCTGGAAGGAGGAAAGAGTTCTGAAATGGAATATACAGAAAACACCACCATTGTAATCGCCCTCAAAGCCAAGCAGCTGACAGTCAGTGATCTTGACAGCTGAGTCTCATCTCTTCTGCCAAGCTGGGAAAGAGATGGAAACTGCAGGGGAATCCAAAGTAATCTGCAGGTGAGCACAACCTCAGACCCTGATGCAGAGTGAATATTGGATACTCTCTCCCTTTTCTCAGGGCATGGTTCTAGCCTGGTTAGTGGAACCACATGATCTCCCCCAGAGTCACCCAGGAACTCAATGCTTAACAACCTTAACCTCCTTCCACTCATGTTGCATCCACTTACTATTTATATCTCAATCCAGACTACGACACTTACCTCTGGAGGTGCACCGGTGCCAAATCCCAGGGCAGGAATGAAGTGGCCGTCATTAAGCTTCACTCTCTGACTTTTGGGATCCATTGCTTGTTTTGCTACTCTGACTAAGCAGACTCCAATTTTTCTCTTCTGCCTTCAGAGATTATAAATGCCAGGGAGGTAATGCCCTAGGTGTACTCTCCTTTTTTAGCAGATACATTGTAGGAGGGGCAAATACCCGGGCCTAAGAAAAGGGTTGAAGTCAATGAACTTTTTTGCATTTTTATCAGTGTAATCCTTAATTACACTGATTAAATCATTGACCTGAGGTTAAATCATTAACCACAGATATGTAGATGACACCACATTTATGGCAGAAATCAAAGAAGAACTAAATAGCTTCTTGATGAAAGTGAAAGAAGAGAGTGAAAAAGTTGGTTTAAAACTCAACATTCAGAAAACTAAGATTATGGTATCTGGTCCCATCACTTCATGGCAAATAGACTGGGAAACAGTGGAGAAAGTGACAGACTTTATTTTCTTTGGCTCCAAAATAACTGCAGATGGTAAGTGCAGCCATAAGATTAAAAGATGATTGCTCCTTGGAAGGACAATTATGACCAACCTAGACAGCACATTAAAAACCAGAGACATTACATTGCCAACAAAGGTCCATCTAGTCAAAGCTATGGTTTTTCCAGTGGTCATGTATGGATGTGAAAGTTGGACAATAAAGAAAGCTGAGCGCTGAAGAATTGATGCTTTTGAAATGTGGTGTTGGAGAAGACTCTTGAGAGTCCCTTGGGCTTCAGGGAAACCAAACTAGTCTATCCTAATAGATATCAGTTCTGAATATACATTGAAAAGACTGATGCTAAAGCTGAAGCTCCAATACTTTGGCCACCTGATGGGAAGAACTGACTCATTTGAAAAGACCCTGATGCTAGGAAAGATTGAAGGCAGGAGGAGAAGGGGATGACAGAGGATGAATAGTAGGTGGCATCACCATCTCAACGGACATGAGTTTGAGTAAACTCCGGGAGTTTGCCATGGACAGGGAGGCCTGGCATTTTGCAATCCATTGGGGTCACAAAAAGTCGGACATGACTGAGCAACTGAACTGAACTGAACTAAATCATTAATTATATAATGATGAGATAGACTGAACAATTATTGACCATTGTTAGACTAGAAACCTTCACAGAATTGTTTTTTCATTGTCTAATATGAAGCTTGTCCTGTGCTTAGTCGCTCAGTCATGTGCAGTCTTTCGACCCCATGGACTGTATTCCACCAGGCCCCTAGTCCATAGGATTCTCTAGGCAAGAATACAGGAGTGGATTGCTGTGTCCTCTCTCCAGGGGATCTTTCCAACCCAGGGATTGAACCCAGGTCTCCCGCATTGCAGGCAGATTCTTTATCATCTGAGGCACCAGGGAAGTCCATATGCTAGACTAGAAACTTCCACACATTTTTTTTTCAGGTTTCTAATATGAAGCTTGATTTTGATCAAACATCAGGTGAAATAATTAACTATCTTACAGTATACACATACACACATATAGTGAAGTGAAACTCGCTCAGTCATGTCCGACTCTGTGCAACCCCATGGACTATATAGTCCATGGAATTCTCCAGGCCATAACACTGGAGTGGGTAGTCTTTCCCTTCTCCAGGGGATCTTCCTAATCCAGGGATCAAACCCAGGTCTCCTGCATTGCAGGGAGATTGCTTACCTACTGAGCTACCAGGGAACCTGCTGAAACACATACACACATATAGAGAATCACACAATTTAAGGGAGTGATTAATAAGCATTTTTCAAAATATTATTCCTTAATAAAGAAAACATTAAAGGAAAATAAATTTGCCTTTTAACTTTTCCCACCACAAAAAATTATGTTGCTATCCATACCTGACAGTGGTGAGATTCTGAAAAGAATACCAAAACCACACATTCTGACAAAGTGTTTTTTTGGAGATTAATTATTAATAGTTTTTGGATACTATGTGCATTGTGCAAACAGACCCTTACAGGGGTTAATCCTTGGACTTATTTATATAACTTTTTAGAAAGATATCATAATGGAAATGATAATGATTTTATTTACTTTACTATCTTTCTCAATGGTTACTCATAAGAGAAGAATCTGAACACAAGTTAAATTGTAACAAATATGGGAAGAGTCAAGGAAATCAAGATGTATTGATATAATGGGATGTTGTGAAGCCAAATAAAATTTAACACATAGAGTGATGTCAGCAAAAAGATGGGCTAGAAGTATTGACTTCACCCTTAGAAATGTGAGAAAACAATCAGAAACCAGATGAAAAACCTCACAGGAGCTCTGGAAACAAACAAAATCTACAGGAATACATTGAAAACACCATCAGGAAAAGTCCAAAGGAGAGCAGAAGGTCATTTCATCATGTTTTTACTCCCACTTACCGCTCCCCTGATTTGTACACTGCAGTCTTAACCTGTAAAGGGTGGCAGCTTAGTTCCCAGTTGCCTCCAGCAAACCAGACTGATCACAAAAACCTTAATGCAATGTTCCAACCTATTTGTGTGCTGCCTGAAGGCTGGTGTCTGTTTTTCATAAACCTAAGCTTACATTCGATGGGTCATCAAAAAAGCAAGAGAGTACCAGAAAAACATCTATTTCTGCTTTATTGACTATGCCAAAGCTTTATTGACTGGGTGGATCACAATAAACTGTGGAAAATCCTGAAAGAGATGGGAATACCAGACCACCTGACCTGCCTCTTGAGAAACCTGTATGAAGGTCAGGAAGCAATGCTTAGAACTGGACATGGAACAACAGACTGGTTTCAAATAGGAAAAGGAGTACGTCAAAACTGTATATTTTCACCCTACTTATTTAACTTATATGCAGAGTACATCATGAGAAATGCTGGGTTGGAAGAAGCACAAGCTGGAATCAAGATTGCCGGGAGAAATATCAATAACCTCAGATATGCAGATGACACCACCCTTATGGCAGAAAGTGAAGAAGAACTAAAGAGCCTCTTGATGAAAGTGAAAGAGGAAAGTGAAAAAGTTGGTTTAAAGCTCAACATTCAGAAAACTAAGATCATGGCATCTGGTCCCATAGCTTCATGGCAGATAGATGGGGAAAGAGTGGAAACAGTGGCTGACTTTACTTTTCTGCACTCAAAAATTACTGCAGATGGTGACTGCAGCCATGAAATTAAAAGACACTTACTCCTTGGAAGGAAATTTAGGACCATCCTAGATAGCATATTAAAAAGCAGAGACATTACTTTGCCAAAAAATTCCACCTCGTTAAGGCTATGGTTATTCCAGTGGTCATGTATGGATATGAGAGCTGGACTCTAAAGAAAGCTGAGTGCTGCAGAATTGATGCTTTTGAGCTGTGGTGTTGGAGAAGACTCTTGAGAGTCGCTTGGAGAGCAAGGAGCTCCAACCAGTCCATCCTAAAGAAGATCAGTCCTGGGTGTTCATTGGAAGGACTGATGTTGAAGCTGAAACTCCAATACTTTGGCCACCTGATGCGAAGAGCTGACTCATTGGAAAAGACCCTGATGCTGGGAAAGATTAAGGGCAGGAGGAGAAGGGGACGACAGAGGATGAGATGGCTGTATGGCATCATCGATTCGATGGACATGGATTTGGGTGGACTCAGGGAGTTGGTGATGGACAGGGAGGCCTGGCATGCTACGGTTCATGGGGTCGCAAAGAGTCAGACACGACTGAGCGACTGAACTGAACTGCATTGAAGCTTAAACTAATGAGAAGGCGAGGGCAGGATGATACGGGAGAATGGCATGGAAGTATGTAAATTATCATATGTGAAATGAATTGCCAGTCCAGGTTCAATGCATGATACAGGGTGCTCGGGGCTGGTGCACCTGGATGACCCAGAGAGATGGGTTGGGGAGGGAGGTGGAAGGGGGGTTCTGGAAGGGGAAAACATGTACACCCATGGTGGATTCATGTCAATGTATGGCAAAACAAATAAACAAAAAAAGAAAAACAGAAAAAAATAAAAATAAAGAGCAGCTGGCGTGGCTTATTACTGCTGCAAGGAGACTATATATATATGGGGCCAGGGACAAGGAAGTAAGGCTATAGACATAGACTAGAGCATATAAAACCTGAGTAGAACCAGGGTGTGGATTTAGGGGACAGAAGGCGTTTAAAAACAGCCATATATTCAGGAGAATCAAAGAGGCACACCTACTCCAGGCAAGATGCTGACTCAGAAATGAACTCAGTGCCCGTAGCTTAACTATTGGGCTAATCCCAGGACTAAAGGATGCCAAGTTAACTAGTGAAGTCCAGTCAGGACATGGCACAAATCTGCAAAGAGTGCATATTTTGTGCTTATTTCAGGTGCCCAGCTATGAACATACTCACACCCAACACAGGTAAACCTCAATATGCATCAAAGACTTACACATAGAAGATACAAATATGGAGCTCTTAGAAGAGAAACTTGAGGGAAAACTTCATGGCATTAAATTTAGATATGTCACCAATATATGTTGGCATCCATAAGTGATGGCAACAATAAGTGATGACATTCAGGCCCATCACTTTATGGCAGATAGATGGGGAAGCAATGGAAATACTGACAGACTTTATTTTCTTGGGCTCCAAAACCCTGCAGATGGTGACTGCAACCATGAATTAAAAGACTCTTGCTCGTTGGAAGAAAACCTGGGACCAAACTAGAAAGCATATTAAAAACCAGGGACATTATTTTGCTGATAAAGGTTCATCTAGTCAAAGCTATGGTTTTTCCAGTAGTCATGTATGGATGTGAGAGTTAGACCATAAAGAAAGCTGAGCTCCAAAGAATTGATGCTTTTGAACTACTGTGTTGGAGAAGACTCGAGAGACCCTTGGACTGCAAGGAGATCAAACCAGTCATTCTTAAAGGAAATCAGTCCTGACTATTCATTGGAAGGACTGAAGCTAAAGCTGAAACTCCAATACTTTGGCCACCTGATATGAAGATATGACTTACTGGAAAGGACCCTCATTTTGGAAAAGATTGAATGCAGGGGGAGAAGGGGATGACAGAGGACTAGGTGGGTGGATGGCATCATGCTTGGTGGACATGAGTTAGACCAGGCTCTGGGAGTCACTGATGGACAGCAAAGCCTGGTGTGCTGTAGTCTGCGGGGTTGCAAAGAGTTGGGCACGAGAGAATGACTGAACTTCACTGAACCAATGTCACCAAAGCACAGGCAACAGAAGAAAAATACGTAAATCAGTTTTCATCAAAATTCAAAATGTTTTTGCATCAAAGGAAACTATTAATGCAAAAGGTGTGAAAAGTCAATCCACAGAAAGGAGAAAAAAGTTTGCAAATTATATTTCTGGTAAAGCTGAATGGAAAGGAAAGTCCTAGAAACACCCTAAACTTTATCTCATATTAGTTGACTCAGTTGCTGAGGTTCTCTTGTAGCTCAGATGGTAAAGAATCTGCCTGCGATGCAGGAGACCAGGGTTCAATTCCTGGGGTGGGAAGATCCCTGGAAAAGGAAATGGTAACCCACTCCACTATTCTTGCCTGGAGAATCCCATGAACAGAGAAGCCTGGTAGGCTACACTCCATGGAGTCACAAGAGTAGGACATGGCTTAGTGACTAAACCACCACATGGTGACCTTTACTCTTTAATGCTTAAGTTCAGTTCAGTTCAATCGCTCAGTCGTGTCTGACTCTTTGCGAACCCATGAACCACAGCATGCCAGGCCTCCCTGTCCATCACCAACTCCCTGAGTCCACCCAAACCCATGTTCATTGAGTCAGTGATGCCATCCAGCCATCTCATCCTCTGTCGTCTCCTTCTCCTCCTGCCGTTAATCTTTCCCAGCATCAGGGTCTTTACAATGAGTCTGCTCTTCGCATCAGGTGGCCAAAGTATTGGAGTTTCAGCTTCAACATCAGTCCTTCCAATGAATACTCAGGACTGATCTCCTTTAGGATGGACTGGTTGGATCTCCTTGCTGTCCAAGGGACTCTCAAGAGTCTTCTCCAACACCACAGTTCAAAAGCATCAATTCTTTGGCGCTCAGCTTTCTTTATAGTCCAACTCTCGCATCCATACATGACCACAGGAAAAACCATAGCCTTGACTAGACGGACCTTTGTTGGTAAAGTAATGTCTCTGCTTTTTAATATGCTCTCTAGGCTGGTCATAACTTTTCTTCCATGGAGTAAGGGTCTTTTAATTTCATGGCTGCAGTCACCATCTGCAGTGACTTTGGAGCCCCCCAAAATAAAGTCTGCCACTGTTTCCACTCTTTCCACATCTATTTGCCATGAAGTGATGGGACTGGATACCATGATCTTAGTTTTCTGAATGTTGAGCTTTCAGCCAACTTTTTCACTCACCTCTATCACTTTCATCAAGAGGCTCTTTAGTTCTTCACTTTCTGCCATAAGGGTGAAGTAATCTGCATCTCTGAGGTTGTTGATATTTCTCCCAGCAATCTTGCTTCCAACATGTGCTTCATTCAGCCCAGCATTTCTCATGATGTAGTCTGTATATAAGTTAAATAAGTAGGGTGACAATTTACAACCTTGACATTCTCCTTTTCCTATTTGGAACCAGTCTGTTGTTCCATTTCCAGTTCTGACTGTTGCTTCAGAAGCAACAGTCAGAACTGGAACTCATATCAACCCATGAATATTCAGTGGGTGGAGTAACAGGAGAAAAACCTTGAGTCTAGGGATCCTGAATCAATGACAATATGCCCTCAGCATCCTTCCCTTTCTCAGGAGAGAGATGTTTTCTTTACATTACTGCACAGAAAACAAGCCCTCCATGTCTCTGCAAGGAGCCACTGTCTCTGTGTTGCAAGTGTGTTTGCTATATGTTGTGTGCGATGAAGGGTAGTTGGAACCTCTGCCTAATAGACATACAGAATGGGAGAGCTTGTGTAGAATTATCTGCAACAGACACTTACCCATTTCTAACAGCTAAATACTCTTGATATCATTCAGTCTGCTTCTCCACTAGACTATCAACTCAAGAATTTATCTTAATATTATCTATTTTATTTATTGATAAAACAATGTCTACTAAAAATTTTCAATAGTTTGTTGAATAAATCAATGAATAAATAACAAAACATATAAGAACTAAACAAAATGTTTAGCATAAAGAAGAATGTATATGTAACCATATATGTGTATATGTGTGTGTGGTGTGTGTGTGTGTGTGTGTGTGTGTGTGTATGTGTGTATGTGCGCGCATTAAATTGCTTCAATCATGTCCATCTCTGTGCAAACCTATGGGCTGTAGACCTCTAGGCTTCTCTCTTCATGTGATTCTCCAGGTAAGAATAACGGAGTGGGTTTCCATTTACATATACACACACATATATATATTTTATATATATGTAGATACATATACCAATCATTTTCCTATACAGCAGAAATTAACACTACATTGTAAACCAACTATACCTCAATAAAAATTTTAAATATAGACATTCTAACAGTTTTTAAAAATTAAATAAATTGAAAAGATGCACTGCTTTATATCACACATGCCTGCTCAGTGGCAAAATCAAGTCTGACTCTTGCAACCCCATGGACTGTAGCCTACCAGGTTCCTCTGTCCATGGGGTTTCCCAGGCAAAAATACTGGAGTGAGTTGCCATTTCCTTTTCCAGGGGATCTTCCCTACCCAGGGATCATCCTGAGTCTCTTGCATTGGTAGGCTGATTCTTTACCACTGAACCACCTCAAAAGCATTATAAGAAGCAAAACATAATACTGAAACTTTTTCATTCATTATGTATTGAAGCATAGTTGAATTAAAATGTTGTGCCAATTACTGCCTATAGCAAAGGGACTCATTTACACACACACACATATATATATATACATTCTTTTTCATATTCTTTTCTATTATGGTTTATCATAGGATATTGAATATAGTTCCCTGTGCTGTATGTTGCTACTTTTGCTAATCCAATCCATATGTAATAGTTTGCATCTGCTAACCCCAACCTCCCAATCAAGCCCTCTCCCAACCCCTTCCCCTTTAGCAAACATCAGATAATATTTGACAGATTACAAAAATATTTACGCTAAGTAAAAAAAAAAGGTATAAAACCTGTATAATGAGGATTATTTCAAAGTGTAAATAAACAAGCACACACTTTTGTATGGGAGAGTCATGGAAGTATGAAATTAAATTTATATTTTATGGCCAGAAAAACTTAAATATAAAAAAAATTTCTCTGCCCTTTGCACTCTTTTCTCCTCACTGTGAGTTGTGTTTCTGCATCATGCATGGACCAGACCTCCCACATCATTGGGAACACCTGCTCAACCATGAAAAGCAACATTCTCCCAGCATCAGTAAGACAGCTCCTTGAAAGATAAATTCCTTCTTGATCATGCAAGGGGTCACATGGCCCACCATGATGACACTTAGATCTGCATTATGTACACTGTCAATAATATGTCTTTTTATGTAGAGCCCTCCATCTTCAAACTTAATCCCTGTGCCTTGACTTCTAGAGGACAGACAGTTCCCAGAGCTTCCTGAGATGCTCTTCCTGGGTTATCGTTCTCACATGTGGCTTGATCAAAATTTTCCATTCCTTTCTCAGATCAGCTGATTCATTTTCAAAGAAAAACACACCAAATTTATTAAATGGGTTAATCAGAGGTTATTTTTATTTTTCATTCCTTCTCTTTTATTTTCCAAATTATTTTGTTATCAGGAAAACTAGTATCTATATTTTAAATCTTTATTATTTCATAAAAAGTTTTTAAAAGATAAATCAGCTTTCAAAAGTCAGAAGCTTCTTTTAAACACCTTCACCAAGTACAGAAATGCTCTTCAGAACCCTAAAAAAGAAGTTCTGGTAGAATGCATGGTGGACAGCTCACAGTCAATATTCTTCAGAATGTGGCTACTCTGGGTGATCAGCCCACCTGAAAGAGAAAGAGGAGGAATAATTTATTAAATCTGTCATGTTGTCATAGAGACCATTACTCTGTGATGCAGTCAGGATGGGCTAAAACTTGAAATCCAGAAGCACATCCCATCTTCTCCCCCGAGAAGCACAAGCAGGTGTCAGCTCCATGTGCACATGGCACCTGCATGTCAAGCCCCAACATTCACGTGTAATATTCACTCCACGGTGACAGGTGGTTTGACTCAGGTTACAATTTATAAGAGGATGCAAGACCTAAGGACTAACTGTGGAGGATATTTCAATATCATTCTCGACCCTATGTGGTGAGAAGGATCACAGGTAAGGAATTCATTGCTGTTTCTCATACATCCATTCAAAATAATATTGAGTGTATCCTAAAATTCAGCATGCTTCCATTAAGGAATTACATTAAACTGAAGAAATATCACATACACCTACATAATCATACCTATAAAATGTGATTACTGCTTTCTTAATTTGTATTATATGATTACACTCGTTATTTATTAATTAATATTACTGCTGTTTTCCATCCTTATGGTCTGATTTTTCTTTCTAAATTTGATCTTTTCAATTCAATTCATTAAAGAGTGCATCTTGAGCCATTCCATGTACCAGGAGCTGTGCTATCGACATAAACCTACAAGGATGATTAAGTCTAGGCATTCACAGCATAATGAAGGAGAACACAGAATATACTTAACAGTTTTTGAGAACAGAAAAGTAACTTGCTATCTTTTCTCATTTTTCATCATGTCTTTTTTCAGATTCATAATATACATATACATTACACACTAAGTCACTCAGTTGTGTCCAACTCTTAGCGACCCTAAGGACTATAGTCCACCAGACTTTTCTGTCCATGAGATTCTCCCGGCAAGAATACTGGAGTGGGTTGCCTGTACTGCTCCAGGGTATCTTCCCACCCAGGGATCAAACTCGTGTCTCTTGTGTCTTCTGCATTGGCAGGCAGGTTCTTTAGCACTACGACCACCTAGGAAGCCCATAAATATGTATATGTATATATAAATATAAATATATATATCTTCTTTACAAACAAGGTGGCTTCCCAAGGAGCTCAGTGGGTAAAGAATCTTCCATGGACAGAGAATCTCATGGACAGGGGACCCTGGCAGGCTACAGTCCATAAGGTCACAAAGAGTCAGACATGACTGAAGCCTGTGAGCACTACAAACAAGAGGAGTTTTGATATCTTTCATCTGAAACTAAAATTTTATTTCATCACTAATTTGTGTTCCCTTCTCTCAAAACTCTCTTCCAACTTCTCCCTGTTTGATTAGTATTCTGTCTTTTCAATCCTGACATCCTCCTGCAGTAATTAGGCAACTGGAATTCAATGTTAGAGACAAAGTCAAAGTCAGGGAGGTAAGAGCTCCCCAGGGAATGGACCCCTGATGGACAAAGGCTACACTGTGGTAAGTCTGAACTCAAGCAACCAGAAGACCCAGACGATCTTACCTGGGTGTGTCCTACTAAGGACACAGCAGTCACTCTCTGGAGGATCAGTTAAGTTCATGATCTCCTTATAATTCATTTGGTGACATTTTAAGGATGAGGAAATGTGATGGGGGAAAGGTCAATAAGGAGATAAATTTGGAAGAAATAGATGGTGTCTTGGTAAAGAAAAGTCCATCAGGGAGAAAATCCACCAGACACTTAGGGAAGGTGGTGGAGGCAGGCTCACTGTGACTTCTCACACTGAAGTATGTTGGCTTTCACGGGCCCCTCCTTGATAAATAGTATCAACAATACATTTAAAATTTTGTTAGGATAAGAATGCATGTAATTCAGGATGGATTCCTTATTACACAGGCATTGTGTATCATTTCCTCCTAATTCTATAAAGAATTAAAGGTGATACATTTGCATCAGTTCCTGAAAGAAGGAGCCTGGTGGGCTACAGGCCATGAAGTCCCAAAGAGTCAGACAAGACTAAGCAACTAACACTTTCACTTTCTCTTTCTAAAAGGAGAGTGAACTGCAGGCACTGTGCCCTCTGTGTCTACTAGGTCCCTCGGCCCTGAGAGGAGGTACACCAGGCACAGGGATTAGGGACACAAAGTAGTGAATTCACCACGATGTCAACTCTGGGTAGTCCTGGGCCCAATCACATTCTGTTGGTCAGAGACGGAGTCCTGGAGGGAACCTCTGGTCTGAGGTTGGCAGGAAGCCCCTGGTTTACTCACACACTGGAAATCAAGACTCTGTTCCAAGAATTAAGCTTTGGAAAAGCTTAGTTCCCCTGCCGACCTGCCTGCTACAAAAGAAAACAAAACGAAAAGCTGTGTATATGAAACAGTCACTTACATTAGAAATTCATAATATCTTATATTTCTATTGATACCATTGATTGCTTTCATGTCTTCTGGAGTCAGGTCAAAGTCAAACACCTGAAAGGAAGGAAGAATCATATTAATCTCTGCCCCCAAGGAGCTGGCCTTACCCTGCCGACTGGAGGACATTTCAGATGGATGCAGACAAGAAGAGGGGACAGGAAAATTGTGTCTGTCCCAGCTGGATAAGGAATGACCCTCATGAAGGATATTCCTTAGGAGCCCTCTACCCACAGCCCCACTCATCATCACCTGCATGTTCTCTTTGATCCGCTTCTTGTTGTAACTCTTGGCCAGAACCACAACCCCACGTTGCATCTGGTAGCAAGGGCAACTAGAGTTGGAGTTTGCTTGTGCTTTAGGGCAATGGCAGAGAGAACCGGTTCCTCTAAGAGATAGGGGAGGTTTGGGTCCAACCTGGAAGGAAATTCAGAAGTTCTGAGGAGCTAAGACTGAGTGCTCAGTTTATGAAGAGGCTTCCCAAACAGACCAGTATCTCTACTTTAGACTAGTGCTTCTCAAACTATGGTCTATGGACAAGCAGCATCTGCATCACCTGGGATCTTGTTAGAAACACAAATTCCATGGCTTAGCTGAAGACAAACTGAATCAGAACCTCAACTGTGTCACCTCCCATTCTATATTTACAAAGATCTACAGGTGATTTGGGTTCATTACTGAATTGAGACGAGGACTGCTGAACGCATGGATTTTGTTTCTTTTTTACTTCTCTGTGGTTGTTTTCTTCCCCAATCAGAGCTCAAAAGTAAAGACACTGGCTTGAAAGGAGAACATGATGGAAAAGATTGCAAAATATTTTTTGCCTTTAACTTACACTTGTCTCAGGTGTTGATAAAAGTTGAGTAGTCTAAAAATGAAAGCCATGCTTTTCATCATTATTTACATTGTGCAATTCTTCTACAAATGTTTACAAAGTGGTTCAAATTATAATTATTTTTCAATCATGATACACCTGGGAATTACATATTATTATCCTGATTTGGAGCTTCCTTCATGGCACAGATGGTAAGGAGTCCGCCTGAAATGCATGTTTAATCCCTGAGTCAGGAAGATCCCATGGAGAAGGTAATGGCTACCCACTCCAGTATTCTTGCCTGGAGAATTCCATGGACAGAGGAGCCTGGTGGGCTAGATAGAGTCCATGGGGTTGCAAAGAGCTGACACGACTGAGCAACTAATGCTGTCCTGATTTTAGACATAAAGTGAAGGAAGCTTGGAAAGTCTATTAGTAGTAATGTGTTCATCAGTCCATAAATAAGTAAATTATGATAAACCCGATGTCTTAGTTTTCAAATGGGGGAATATATAGAGATTTTAAAGCAGACACTTGTGTTAAAATCTATATACAAGACACATGAAATGTAAGAAAACTGGCTGGATGATGCAGAGACAAAAGAGAATTTCTCCCATCTGTCTTCTCTCCCCTCTGCTTCTTGAGTGTTATCTTCAAAGCACTGAGTGCGGTATGATAACATTTTCATCAAAATAGAGTTTTACATAAACTCCTTGCTGCCATCAATAATGTTCATTACCATTGTAATGATCGCTGGGATCCCAGAGCACCATAGGCAACGAGGACAATATCATGTGACTTGCAGAACTCCAGCAGCTTGCTCTGATTGAGATAAAGGTGACATTCCACCTATAGAATGTCAGTATAGAAGAGTGTTAGATTATACGGAAAGGTAATATGCCAGAGAAAGCTTAAAAGTAAAAATTATATATGCTAAAGAAAAAATTGTGTCACATCACCTTATGACTTGAAACACCAAAGGAGAGAAATATTTTAAAAAGAAATTTATATCTCTGTTCTCTGAGAAGGTAAAAAATAATGACATTACTGAGAACAAGTAATTCTATGGACTAGATCTTGGTTTCTGAGCACCACTGAGCACCCCAACACGCATGCCTAATTCCACATCTGGGACAGGCAAAGAGCTTTCTAATCCTTGGATATCAAACTATGCCAGAAAGAAAGAAATTACACAAAGTCTTATGAAGAAATGTCTGAAGGTCAAAAGAACCAGTTTGATGGGTTCCCACTGGTGACATTTGAGTAGATTTGAGAACCAAAGGGAGTTATGAATGAAAGCAAATGTAGCACACAGAGGCAATAGAAATCCCAAAGAGGAAAAAAGAGCAAAAAACATTTCCCGCCACAGACAGTGACTATTACAAAAAACCCTTTTCCAGAAACTGACAATTAATTGGAAGGAATGAAGATTTTTATGCTGTCTTATACGAATGTCGTGCTTAGTCGTTCAGTCATGTCCAACTCTTTGCAACCCCATGGACTGTAGCACACCAGGCTCCTCTGTCCATGGACTTCTTCAGGCAAGAATACTGGAGTGGGTTGCATGCCCTCCTCCAGGGGATCTTCCCAACCCAGGGATCAAACCCAGGTCTCCCTCATTAAAGGCAGATTCTTTACCATCTGATCCACCAGGGAAATCCAAAAATACTGGAGTGAGTAGCTTATCCCTTCTCTAGGGCAACTTCAAGACCCAGGAATCGAACTGTGGTCTACTGCATTGCAGCTGATTCTTTACCAGCTGAGCTACCAATGAATAGGTACATGTTATCCTGAATTAATGAGGGAATTTTATTTTTACAATAAAATGTCAGGTCAGATGAATAAAAAGTGCATTTAAAATGGAAAATAATGAAAAATATCCCAATGAATTAATTCAGGTCAAAGTCATCAATGGATTCTCAACCATTACATGAAAACTTGGGGGAAATCAAACTTCCCCTGATGATGGTTATCGTCCAACAGATGACTAGGTAATTTCAACAGGGAAAATACACATCTCCAAATAAAAGATCTAGCTATTGATAGCTTTACCAGGAGAAAAAATGTTCTGTCACACACAGTGGGACAACTTGTCACTATGCACTTCCAGCCAGGGTTCATTTAAGGGACAAAGCATGAAACTGACATTTTCTTGTCAAAATATTTAACCTTAATATACTAAGGCATTCAGATTTAACTATTAATATACATAATCTAGGATTACAGAAACAAGTTAATTAGCATCACAAAATAACAATGATAAATACATTGTGTTTGTCAAAACTTGCCTGGATGTCTTGGTAACATAATGATTGAGTGACCATTCAAAGTTAAAAAGGCTTGTTAAAGATGATTCAGAGTGACAAAGGAACCACAATCAGACCCAGATCAGCAAAATAATATACATATATATATATATGTGTGTAATGTATGTATATACACATATATATATTCCCTGTCACACTAATAACTTTCCTAATACCTGAAATTTTTCACATAAGAACAAAGAAGCAAAACAAAACTAATGCCAAGATCACATTAATTTCCTAACTTTTGTAATTGATAAGATTATATATATATACATATATATAATTGATATAAATGTGTATTTCTTGAATTATAGAAGATTCTTTTTCCTTAATTGAAACTTGTACCTTAAAGACTTTGGTACATATGAAATAAGACCATTGCAGAAGGATATATACTACATGACATATATATCATATATAAGTTATAATATATATGGAGAGGGGTCAAACTCAGAATTAAATGGTAGAGTGCTTGTCACCAGGGGTTGGGAGGCGGGAAAAACCAGGAATTGCTAATTCTAATAAATCTCAATTATACAAGATGAATAAACTCTAGATTTGCTGTACACCATTGTCCCTAGAGTTAACAACATTATTGTATTGTATAGTTAGAAATTTGGTAAAAGGATAGATTTCATGAAAAGATTTCTCACAAAGTAAAAATAGAACCAAAATAAGTAAGAGCACAGAAAGACACAGAAAAATGTGTTTAACAATTTTATCCTAGAAATAGATGTGGAAACCAGAATAAGACTGAGTAAATCACAAGGTCTGCTCTAATTCCTGAGTAATTCTTCCATCAACTGTCAGGATCCCCATAAGTATTTAACTTCATCCCCTAACCTGGGTGATTTTCATAGTCTCCAGCACATTTCTCTGTACTGTGCTCCCTGTTGAAACTGGGACACCAAGACTAAGGATTCAGGCATCCAAACTCCACACAAACCCTTAACACCTGCCTCACCTGGTTTTTCTCTTTATTTACTTCCCATTCTGTGTTTTCATGGTCTTCCTTCCTGTACACAGTTTCATCTGAGCACTTTCACGCTGATTTCTGGTCATGCTTTGAGCTCAGAGGAACACCACCTTCCTCTGAGTTCTGGGGGACTAGTCAAACCCTCTTCACCTCCATTACCTTCCCTCAGGCCTCATCACAATTTAGCAGGAAGCCATCCCCACGTTTTTCACCAGATCTTATCAAAGATAATGTTATAGATTCTATTCACACTGTCCAGACAGAGGCTCTGCATCCTAGAACCTTCTGTCCCCAAAGGTCGGATGAACAGAAGAGAAAGACAGACAGACATCAACCTCCAGTGCAAGAAGGAGGTTCTGAAGAGCAGGAGGGAGAGGAGCCGAGCTGCTCACCTGGTTGCAGACAGGCTTGTACTTGAGATCCGGTTTGTTCAGGATCTTCTCCAGCTGCTTGTGGTTGAAGTTGGACACTCCGATGGACTTGGTCAATCCTGTGTCTTTGCACTTCTCCAGGGCCTGGGAGGGAGGAGTGGTGAGCAGTCATGAAGAGTCACTTGGAATGGGCAATAGAACAAGATTAATGGCTGCAAAAAAAACAAAAAAATTGTTAAAAGTGTCTCTTGTCAAGAATTAGCATTGGTTATAAGGAAGAAAAAAAGTGGAAGAAGTTCAAGACACAAGAAGAATTACAATCTCCTCCATAGAAAAACCCCAGAGAAGATACATCATGTGGAAGGAAATAGATGCCTGTCTTCACATTTCCAAATTCTCCTCCACTGTTCTTCTCTGTCAACATTTCAGCAATTGTTCCCTCCCAACAACCCCAGCATCACAGCCCTTAGGTTCATGAACTGCTGAGTCTGATGGTCCACAGCCCATTCTCACAGGCGGCAGAAAGGAAGGAGGCTCTCCTCTTCTCCTGGCTCCTTCCCTGGACTCACCTCCCATGTGTGACAGAGATCCACTGAGTCATATATTATTTTTCCATTTTCATCTGTTGGTAAAAGTGCCTCCCCTGGCTGGAATAGAAGCAGTCATTTTAGAGATGTTACCAAATAATTTCTTCACACTTAGCCAGAGAGAGGGCACTGAGAGAAGGCATCAGAGGGCAGACAGATTGAAACCACAATCACAGACAACGAGCCAATCTGATCACATGGACCACAGCCTTGTTTAACTCAATGAAACTAAGCCATGCTGTGTAGGGCCACCCAAGTCAGATGGGTGATGGTGGAGAATTCTGACAAAATGTGGTCCACTGGAGAAGGATATGGCAAACCACTTCAGTATTCTTGCCTTGAGAACCCTATGAAAAGTATGAAAAGACAAAAAGATAGGACACTGAAAGATGAACTCCCCAGGTTGGGAGGTGCCCAATATGCTACTGGAAATTAGTGGAGAAATAATTCCAGAAAGAATGAAGGGACAGAGCCAAAGTGAAACAACACACAGTTGTGGATGACTGGTGATAGAATCAAGGTCCGATCCTGTAGAGAGCAATATTGCATAGGAACCTGGAATGTTAGGTCCATGAATCAAGGCAAATTGGAAGTGGTCAAACAGGAGATTGTGAGAGTGAATGTCGAATTCTAGGAATCAGTGACCTAAAATGGACTGGAATGGCAGAATTTAACTCAGATGACCATTATATCTACTACCGTGGGCAGGAATCCCTTAGAAGAAATGGAGTATCCATCATAGTCAACAAAAGAGTCCAAAATTCTGTTCTTGCATGCAATCTCAAAAAACGACAGAATGATCTCTGTTCGTTTCCAAGGCAAACCATTCAATATGACAGTAATCCAAGACTATGCCGCAACCAGTAACACTGAAGAAGCTGAAGTTGAATGGTTCTATGAAGACCTACAAGATCTTTTAGAACTAACACCCAAAAAAGATGTCCTTTTCATTATAGGTGACTGGAATGCAAACGTAGGAAGTCAAGAAACACCTGGAGTAACAGGCAACTTTGGCCTTGGAGTACAGAATGAAGCAGGGCAAAGGCTAATAGAGTTTTGCCAAGAGAACGCACTGGTCATAGCAAACACCCTCTTCCAACAACACAAGAGAAGACTCTACACATGGACATAACCAGATGGTCAACACTTAAATCAGATTGATTATATTCTTTGCAGCCAAAGGTGGAGAAGCTCTACACAGTTACCAAAAACAAGACTGGGAGCTGACTGCGGTTCAGATTATGAACTGCTTCTTGCTAAATTCAGACTTAAATTGAAGAAAGTAGGGAAAACCACTGGACCATTCAGATATGACCTAAATCAAATCCCTTATGATTATACAGTGGAAGTGAGAAATAGATTTAAGGGACTAGATCTGATAGACAGAGTGCCTAATGATCTATTGACGGAGGTTCGTGACATTGTACAGGAAACAGGGAGCAAGAAAATCCCCAAGAAAAAGAAATGCAAAAAACCAAAATGTCTGTCTGAGGAGGCTTTACAAATAGCTGTGAAAAGAAGAGAAGGGAAAAACACAGGAGAAAAGGAAAGATATACCCATTTGAATGCAGAGTTCCAAAAAAAAAGCAAGGAGAGATAAGAAAGCTTTCCTCAGTGATCAATGCAAAGAAATAGAGGAAAACCATAGAATGGGAAAAACTAGAAACCTCTTCAAGAAAATCAGAGATACCAAGGAAACATTTCATGCAAAAATGGGCTCAATAAAGGACATAAATGGTACGGACCTAACAGAAGCAGAAGATGTTAAGAAGAAGTGGCAAGAATACACAGAAGAACTGTACAAAAAAAGATCTTCACGAGCCAGATAATCTTGATGGTGTGATCACTCACCTACAGCCAGACATCCTGGAATGTGAAGTCAAGTGGGTCTTAGGAAGCATCACTGCAAACAAAGCTAGTATGGTGATGGAATTCCAGTTGAGCTATTTCAAATCCTAAAAGATGATGCTGTGAAAATGCTGCACTCAATATGCCAGCTAACTTGGAAAACTCAGCAGTGGTCATGGGGCTGGAAAATGTCAGTTGTCATTCCAATCCCAAAGAAAGACAATGCCAAAGAATGCTCTAACTACCGCACAACTGCACTCATCTCACACGCTAGCAAAGTAATGCTCAAAATTCTCCAATCCAGGCTTCAGCAATATATGAACTGTGAACTTCCAGATGTTCAAGCTGGATTTAGAAAAGGCAGAGGAACCAGAGATCAAATTGGCAACATCTGCTGGATCACTGAAAAAACAAGAGAGTTCCAGGAAAACTTCTATTTCTGCTTTATTGACTATGCCAATGCCTTTGACAGTGTGAATCACAATAAACTGTGGAAAATTCTGAAAGAGATGGGAATACCAGACCACCTAACCTGCCTCTTGAGAAATCTGTATGCAGGTCAGGAAACAACAGTTAGAACTGGACATGGAACAACAGACTGGGTCCAAATTGGGAAAGGAATATGTCAAGGCTGTATATTGCCACCCTGCTCATTTAACTTATATGCCGAGTTCAGTTCAGTTCAGTTCAGTTCAGTTCAGTCTCTCAGTCGTGTCCTACATCACACAAAATGCTGGGCTGGATGAAGCAGAAGGTGGAATCAAGATTGTTGGGAGAAATATCAATAACCTCAGACATGCGGATGACACCACCCTTATAGCAGAAAGTGAAGAAGAACTAAAGCGCCTCTTGATGAAAGTGAAAGAGGAGAGTGAAAAAGTTGGCTTAAAGCTCAACATTCAGAAAACTAAGATTATGTCATTCGGTCCCATCATGTCATGGCAAATAGATGGGGAAACAGTGTCAGACTATTTTGGGGACTCCAAAATCACTGCAGATGGTGATTGCAGCCATGAAATTAAAGGACGCTTACTCTTTGGCAGGAAAGTTTTGAGCAGCCCAGAGAGCATGTTAAAAAGCAGAGACATTACTTTGCCAAAAAGGTCTGTCTAGTCAAGGCTATGGTTTTTCCATTAGTCGTGTATGGATGTGAGAGTTTGATTATAAAGAAAGCTGAGCGCCGAAGAATTGATGCTTTTGAGCTGTGGTGTTGGAGAAGACTCTTGAGAGTCCCTTGGACTGCAAAGAGATCCAACTAGTCCATCCTAAAGGAGATCAGTCCTGAGTATTCATTGGAAGAACTGATGTTGAAGCTGAAACTCCAATACTTTGGCCACCTGATGGGAAGAGATGACTCATTTGAAAAGACCCTGATGCTGGGAAACATTGAAGGCAGGAGGAGAAGGGTGTGACAAAGGATGAGATGGTTGGATGGCATCAGCAACTCAATGGACATGAGTTTGGTTAAACTTCGGGAATTGGTGATGGACAGGGAGGCCTGGCATGCTGCAATCCATGGGGTCGCAAAGAGTCGGACACGACTAAGCGACTGAGCTGAACACTTAGCCAGCCTGCCATGCACATCTGGGAATAGGATGCTAAACCACCATGAGGTATGTTTACAACATTCCGAATACTAAGATTTGCAAAGTGATTTGCAAATGGAGTTATCAGCAATGTTTTTAAAAGGCAAGTTTCCACTAATCTCTTATATTTACTCTATGTTTTGATAGATATTATTTTCCTACATTTTCCTGGGAACTGTCAGTGCCTTAAGTGAAATTTTTCTGCCCCTTATACTTTCCTCTAACAAAATGCAATCTTGACCAGGACTAAATATCAGAATTCCTTTTCACTCTGAACATCAGATAGCTTCAGGGCATACACATGAACCAGCACGGTTCTCCTTAGGGTGATAAGTTATGTGGAAGATGCAAACATACCCTCAAATATTCTGGACTGATGAGGCTTGCAGTGATCAAGGTCAATCTGCCAGCAATGGAAAATACTGAGAAAAACATCAAGCAAACCAAGAGTGATGTCATTACAAGAAAGAGAAAACTGGAGACATTTCTGTCAAGTATAAGGAATCCTTATATCTATATTGATGGGAATTGCCATCTACATAGTCCAATAAATTCTTTGGCAAAGGATGGCTTGAGTAGAATTCTGTATTCTAAAACAAAAGCAGCTGCTGCTGCTGCTAAGTCGCTTCAGTCGTGTCCGTCTCTGTGCGACCCCATAGACTGCAGCCCACCAGGCTCCGCCGTCCCTGGGATTCTCCAGGCAAGAATACTGGAGTGGATTGCTATTTCCTTCTCCAGAGCATGAAACGGAAAAGTGAAAATGAAGTCGCTCAGTTGTGTCCGACTCTTAGTGACCCCATGGACTGTAGCCTACCAGGCTCCTCCGTCCATGGGATTTTCCAGGCAAGAGTACTGGAGTTGGGTGCCATTGCCTTCTCCGTAAAACAAAAGAGTTCTGCATAATAAAACAAAAGAGATCTGCAGAATAGACTTTGTTCTTGTTACTTTGCTTTGGCTGTTCCATGTGTTTGCTGTATCTTAGTTCCCTGAATAGGAATTAAACCCACTCCCTCAAAACACCCTGACTCAGCAATGAAAGCACACAGTCCTAACCGCTGAAACAACTGGAAAATTCTCCTCCACATATACAGCTCTTAATGGCTAAGTGCAGTCTGCAAACATCACCACGAACACAGGCGACAGCGGAGGCAAGGTCTCCCGAGTCCTGAGAAGACTGTGCGGTTTAGACCCACACAGAAGGACACCACCAAATCCATGAAACATGAAAGAGTGAGAGATGAGAAGACCTCATCCTGTTCAGGTGTGAGGCCGTGTCAGCGCTCAGCACTCTGCACCAAACTCTGTAGTGATACCCCCAGACTCCGAGTCCTAATCAGCGCCGTGCACAGAACTTGCCTATTTCTACTTCCTCAAGATTTTGAGGCCAAGAGATTCAGATTATTTAACTCGTTTCTCTGGAGGCAGGTAAGAGATTCAAAGAACCTCCCCAAAATGATGATCACAAATGATTATCTAGGAGATTCCACTCTAGTGTAATCATTCCTTGAAACCTACTAAGAAAAATCTTGTCAACCACCCATGAAAGTTATAGACATTCTGACCCAAGAAATAAAACAGAGGTGATCACACAAATCACCTACCACCAGAGCCACTGGATGATGAATAATATAGTGATCGACATATTCCAGTTGAAGATCTTTCAGTGACTTTTCCAAGGCTGGTCGGACCAACTCTGGTCGAAGGAAAGTGGACCAAACCTGCAGAGATTAAACAAAGGAAGCTGTGGGAAATGATTGCTGTATGTAATTGTGTTTGCCTTCTTTCACTTAATAATTAGACGTTATTATTCACTAGAAAGAGATGACCATGGGGAAAACCATTTCATTTCTTCCTGTGTTCCATTCTTTATCTAACCTATCCATGTAAATTTCATTATATGATTGACTTTGTCATCAGTACATCTTTCACAATGGAATGAAATGAATCAAGATATAAATAACTTTATCAAATAATTGCCATGCTCATCAACCTAACTATGCTTGATAGAGTGTAAAACACAAACTTAGTCTAATTTGATCAAACAATCCATCTTCTCAAAATTAATTACTATCTTGTTTACATAACTGTAGGGAAAAGTGCTTTGAACACATTAACGTGAGCAGAACATAATTCAGGACACTTTGGTTAGATTTTGTGTAATGCACAAAGTGCCTCTCAAATGATCTCTTACTCTTGGAGCTGAGAACTGAGATTCAGATTGTGAAGAAATTCGAGAAGTCTCCCAGATGATAAAAAAAAAAAAAAAAGCACTATAATCTGCTCCCAGGTTGTCTGATTCATTAAGTAAATATAGTATAGTTTTAGACACTCAATTGTGTTCAACTATTTGCAACCCCTGGACTATAGCCCATGAGGCTTGTTTGTCCATCAGATTCCTGGCAACAACACGTGAATGGGTAGCCATTTCCCTCTCCAGTGGATCTTCCTGACCCAGGGATTGAACTCATGTCCCCCACATTTCAGACAGATCCTTAACCATCTGAGCCACCAGGGAAGCCCTGATTCATTAGCCCATAATAAATCACACGGCTCTGCTCTAGGTTCAAATTAAAATTTGAACACACCAGTGATGAGAAAGTTACAGTACTCTCTTTGAGGGGCACAGTGAGAGGAGGAGGATACTAGATTTAAGATACTATATTTAATATGTGTGGAAAAAGGGGGTACCAATAAGCACCGTCCACCAAATTACTCATTCTATTACCTAATTGTCATCGGCCTCCAGTCACTTGCACACACGTGCACACACACAACACACACAGCACCCTTGAAGTGTAGAATATGTCTTCTCTCTTCACAGTGCCATCGGCAATCTTGCTTCGAATGGCCTGGCCAACCTGCTCTTCATTTTGGTACAAATGAGCACAGTCAGTATGGTGAAATCCAACCTCTATAGCAAATTTGGTGACCTCCAAAGCTTCACTCTTAGGAACTTATGTAAGCAAGAAAAGCAGTCATTGAATATTCACATGATTAAGAGATTGCTAAGGCACAATCTTGCCTTAGCACTAAACCCTTCCCTCCCGCACTAAACTCCACCCACATAAGCCAACTTGCTTGCCTTTAAATGTGACAGGAGCACTCTCCCTGGATTTAGGTTTTCTACTCTGTGCCTCATGTGTCCAGTGTTTGCCTTCATTTTTTCTCAAGTGCATCCATCTCAGTGACATCTCTTCTAACTGTCTTGTAAGAACACCCAACTCTTCCACCTCCCAGCATGACCCATTCCCCTCCCTGCTTTCTTTTTCTCCATATCACTGTTAGAAGTTGTGAAGAACAGAAGATTTTAACCTGACTTGCAGGCCTTCAAATCACCTTGCCCTGGTTTTGAGAGAATCAATTCCTGGGTGGGTTGATAAGAAGTCCAGAGGTCCCCAAGGAGAGAAGGGTCTGGAATTTTCAAGGAGGAGGAAAGGACAAACTTTTTTTTTTTTTTTTGTCTACATTCCTTAGTCTTAGTCAATTACACCACTCAGTTTAAACTGTACTGGGGATTATACAACAACAATGTATCCTGCTTGAGGACAGTTTCTCCTTCCTGAAAATCTTCTGGCTAATCCTTTTATCTTAAAATGTAAATTATGGGAATGGGTCTAGTAAGATCCTTACAACCTCCAGACATTCTTTTGATTCACTGTAATAACTAATTAAAAGTATATAACTCCATTGCTAACACTAACGAGGGGGGTACTCTTTCTGCCCCCTTCTGATGTCTATTTCAGAAGCTTTTTCTATCCCTTTTATACTTTAATAAAACTCTATTACACATCAAGCCATCAAGCCTCGTCTCTGGCCCCGGATTGAATTCTTCTCCTCCGGAGGCCAAGAATCCCAGTTTCTCTTGTGGTTCAGCAACAACCTTTCAGTTTCATGGATGCTGGTAAAAGATGGAATGTTTATCACCCACAACAAATGCCGTAGCCAACATAAGAGTATTGTTTTTCAGCTTTGCTGAGACATAGTTGACATGTCTCATTATGTAGTCTTAAAGGTTACCATGTGATGATCTGGTGTACATATATATTGTGAAAGTGTTCACCACAGCAAGGTTCATCCTTGACTCTTTATATATTTCTAAAGATTGAAGTGGTGGGACCAAGTGGCACCTAAACAGGCAATGGATAGGAGGAAATGGTTAAGTCTAGGGGCCCTGGAACAACTGCACTAAGCACTCAGCATGCCTGCCATTTCTCTGGTTGGAGATGTTTTCTTCATATCGCTGGACAGTAAGCACACCCTTCATTTCTCTGGAGGGAGCCACTGTTTCTATGTTGCAAGGCTGTTCCCTGTACAAATAAGAATTAGTGTGGCAGGAAGGTTTGTCAGTACCTCTGCATCTCAGGTGTCAGAAATGCAAGGTGCTGTGAACAGTCATCTCCCAAAGGGCAATGATCCATTTCTAACAGCTAAATACTCATGATTTCAGTAATCATCTTCACCCTCCACTAGACTATCACCTCAAGACACTTCTTACTTTCATTTCATTCTTGTCTGGTTTATGTATTGACAAAACACTGCCTTATTAAAGGCATTCGATAAAGTTTTTTGAGTAAATCCATGAATGAATGTAGAACACATCAAAATGCTGACCATGGGAGAACAAGATGGCAGAGGAATATGTGGACATGGAGTACATCTTTCTCCATGGATACATCAGGAATACACCTTCAGACACAGAAGTGCATGCAGAACACCAGCTGAGAGCAGACAGGAGTACCTGACCAGTGGAAAAGAATATATAGAACCACGCAAAACTCGGTAGGACAAAGGAACTAGGAGGAAAAATAGGAATGTTAGTAGGACTGGACCTGCCCTTGGTGGGTGGGGGAACTCAAGCAGAGGTCTGTTCCCCACAGCAGGGCAGTTGTCTGAGTCAGAGGAGAAACATTTAAGGCTGAGAGTGAAACAGCTGGTCTGTGGCAGCCTAAATGGAATGAGAATCAGACAGTCCTTGCCACAGCCATACATACCCTGGGCAGGAATGCGGGTTTCCTGGACTGGGCAGTGGCTGGGAGCTGGAGTTTAAGGATTGTAGAGCAATCCCAGTGTGAGGGCTGCTGTTGACTGTGGAGAGACAGATCCAGGGGATGTGAGGGAGGAGATTGTGGTGGGAAATGCCTGTGGGGGAAAGCCAGGCAGCCATGAAGTAAGGCGATACTGCTGAGTCATGCATAGGGATTAGAGCCATCACCATAGCCTCTCTCCCCCCACAAGTCAGCATCAGCAGATGAACAATAGAGACGCTGGCTCATCAAATCCCTGGAGCGCTGAACTACTGAGTAGGACCCAGGGTGCCCCTTTAAGAGCCTGATGCACCGAAAAACAAAGAAGGACCCCAGGCAAAGGAGCCCTCTAAGTGCTTGAATGGGCGGAGCTATGGACCAAGACTGGCCAAAGAGGTCTTCTGATTGCCAGCTACAGGAGACTTGAAAAAAAAACTCTGATACGGCCATAACTCCTGCCACGGAGTCAGTCCGTGTCCCTGCACAATTGGCACCACAGGGGTCCCTGCAAATCAAGCAGCTGCACCACCTTCACACTCAACCCTCACTGTGATAGAGCTGTGGGGGAAAAAAAAAAGTTTGTATTTATGCACACAGAGTCGCTTCAGTCCTGTCTGACTCTTTGTGACCCTGTGGACTGTGCCCTGCTAGGCTTCTTTGTCAGAGAGGGGGTTCTCCAGGGAAGACTACTGGAGCATATTGGCCAATACTGGTTGCCATATCCTTCTAGAGCTCTTTATTTTCTACTACCCTAGAGGTGAACTCCCCTGAGTACCTGGTGCTGCCAGAACCCCTGCGACCCAAGCAGCCGCACCACCTCCACACCTGGTCCTCACAGGAACAAACCCAAGCCCTCCAGAGCAGCCTCAGGAGCTAAACCCCGGTGGACGACCCATATGTAGAGGTGGAAATAAAACCACAACTGAAACCCAGGGGCAGTGTGGCTAAGGAAGAAGACTCAAAACCTTCCCACCGGCTGTGCAAGCTGCAGATTATATCCCCATGATCAACTAAGCAGACTCTGTGTCTATGGAATACATAAAAGGCCATTGAGAGCCCACAAAAGAAAACGCACTAGCTCTGATAGCTGTGGACATTGGAGGCAAGAACACACAGGAGTAGGACCAGATTAGAATCTGAGCAGCCCCCACAGCAGGTCCAGAGATCAGTACAGTGTTGAAGGGAATCCTAGGGAGGTGAGGTGGACTGTGCTTCCCAGCGCAGGAAAGGACTCTGACAGCAGTGACTCAAGAAAAACATTTGTTATTCTTATTTTTTTACTTGTTCTGTAGATTCTTTTGGGTTTTCTTTTTTTTCCTTTTTTGCCCCCTCTGTTGTAGCTGTCAATTTTATTGGCACTAAGAATTTAATTAAACTTTTGACCTTTTTTTTTTCTTTTCCCTCAGTTACATTTTTTTATTGTTGTCATAAACCTCTGCCTCTACATTGGGCTTTTGCAGTTGTGTGGAGTTTTCCTCTTTTATTTTGTTTTCTGGTTTTTTTTAATTTTAATATTTAATTTTTTAAACCTATTATTATTTTTTCTACATTTATTCCTTTGTTTGCTTTTCCTACTGTTCTTTTCTCCTGGCAGTTAATCTTTAATGTATAAAAATCTTCTTTCTCTACCTCTATTTAACTTTGCATATCTATTCTTTCTTTCTTTTCTTTCTCTCTTTTCCTCTCAACACATTTGTTAGTTTTATTTTCATTGCTTTACTCCCCAATTGGTACCTTGCTTTAGTTTTCTTTTCCAGTTTGTGCTTTAATTAGTTTGTTCTGATAGATATAATGTCTGGTTTCCTCTGTTCACCAGTCAATCTATTGTACTTAATTATTGTTGGACTGTCTTGATTTTGCTTCTGAGTGTATATGTATATATGTATATTCAATCACATCTTCTATTGTTATAAACCTCTGCCTCTGCATTAGGTTTTTGCAGTTCTGTGGAGTTTTCCTTTTTTTCCCCTTTTTTCTTTCTTCTTCCATTTTTTTCTCTTATCTCTTTTTTATAATTTTAATTTTTAATTTTTTAAAACCTATTATTTTTTCTATATTTATTCCTTTGTTTGCCTTTCCCACTGTTCTTTTCCCCTTACAGTTAATCTTTAATGTATATAAATCTTCATCTATATCTGTTTAACTTTGCATATATTTTCTTTTCTTTCTTTCCTTTCTTCTCAACATATTTGATAGTTTTGTTTTCACTGCTTTATTCTCCACTTGGCACTTTGCTTTAGTTTTGTTTTCCAGTTTGTGCTTATGTTAGCTTTGTTCTTAATGGGTAAATACAATTTTTGATTTCCTTTGTTTGCCAGATCAATCTACTGTACTTTATTTTGGCTGGACTGTTTTCACTTTGCTCATGGGTATATATGTATATGTATATATTCCATTATTTTAATTATTATTTGCCTGATTTTGTAACTGCCATTTGTCTGGGGTTCATCTTTGGTTTCTTATTTTTGGGTATTTGTTTTACTCTCCCTTAATGCCATAACAAACCACTTGTGAAATCTTCATCCCTGGCCAGAGATCAAACTCTGAGCCTTGGGAATGGGAGCACTGACTCCATGACCCTAGACTACCAGAGAACTAACCCTAGGGAGTATCAAATAGTGAGAACTCACAAAAAGGAAACCACTTGAATACAAGACCTGGCATCACCCAGCCACCAGTAGCACCCTGGGCAGGATGCCTCATCTAAACAACAAACAAAGCAAAAACAAACCCAGTCATCAGCAGACAGGAGTACCACTTCACTCAGCCTTGCCCATCAGAGGAAAAGCAAACAAACAAACAAAAATTCAGCACAAATCTCACCCTATATGAAACTCACACAAACCACTGGACCAATCTTAGGAGGGCATAAACCAAAAGGAAGAAAGAATTCAACCTTCTTCAAGGAAAGATTTCAACTTTCCTTGAAGCCTGGGAAAAGGAGACCTCAAACACAATACCTTAAAAAAAATGAAAAGGCAGAGAATTGCTGCACAAATGATGAAATAAACTAGAAACACCGAAGTCAAAAAAAAAAAAAAAAAATCAAGAGGAAATAGTAAAATTACCTGAAAAAGAATTCAGAATAATGATAGTAAAGATGATCAAAAACCTTGAAAACAAAATGGAGAAAATGCAAGAATCAATTAATAAAGACCTAGAAGAACTAAAGAATAAGCATACAGAGACAAACAACACAATTACTGAAATTAAAAATATTCTAGTAAGAATCAATAACAGAATATATGAAGCAGAAAAACAAATCAGTGAGCTGGAAGATAAAATGGTGGAAGTAACTTTTGAAGAGCAGAACAAAGTAAAAAGAATGAAAGGAGCTGAGGACAGTCTCAGAGACTTCTGGGACCATATCAAACGCACCAACATTCAAATTATAGGGGTCCCAGAAGAAGAAGAGAAAAAGAAAGGATATGAGAAATTTTTTGAAGAGATTATAGTTGAAAGTTTCCCCAACATGGAAAAGGAAATAACCAATCAAGTCCAAGAGGCACAAAGAGTCCCATACAGGACAAACCCAAGGGTAAACACGCCAAGACACATACTAATAAAACTAACAAACACTAAACACAAAGAAAGAATATTAAAAGGATCAAGGGAGAAGCAACAAGTAACATACAATGGAAACCCCGTATGCTTAACAGCTTATATTTCAGCAGAATCTTTGCAGGCCAGAAAGGAATGGCAGGATATACTTAAAGTACTGAAAGGGAAAAATCTACAACCAAGATTATTGTACCCAGCAGGGATCTCATTCAAAATTGATGGAGAAATCAAAAGATTTTCAGACAAGGAAAATTTAAGAGAATTCAGTACCACCAAACCAGCTTTACAACAAATGTTAAATGGACTTATTTAGTCAATAAATATAACACAAGAAAACAGATCTACAAAATCAATCCCAAACACTTAGTAAATGCCAACAGTAACATATATATCAATAATTACTTTAAATGTAGATGGATTAAATGCTCCAACTGAAAGATACAGATTGGCTGAAGGGATAAAAATAAGACCCATATATATGCTGTCTACTAGAAACCCACTTCAGACCTCAAGACACATATAGACTGAAAGTGAGAGGATGGAAAAATATATTCCATGAAAATGGGAAACAAAAGAAAACTGGAGTAGCAATCCTCATATCAGACAAAATAGACCTGAAAATAAAGAAGATTACAAGAGATAATGAAGGACTCTACATAACGATTAAGGGATCAATCCAAGAGGAAGACATAACAACTGTAAATATCTATGCACCCAACATGGAGAAGGCAATGGCACCCCACTCCAGTGCTCTTGCCTGGAAAATCCCATGGATGGAGGAGCCTGGTAGGCTGCAGTCCATGGGGTCGCTAAGAGTCGGACACGACTGAGAGACTTCACTTTCACTTTTCCCATTCATGCACTGGAGAAGGAAATGGCAACCCACTCCAGTATTCTTGCCTGGAGAATCCCAGGGATGGTGGAACCTGGTGGGCTGCCATCTATGGGGTCGCACAGAGTCGGACACAACTGAAGCGACTTAGCAGCAGCAGCAGCATGCACCCAACATGGGAGCACTTCAGTACATAAGACAAACACTAACAAACATAAAAGGAGAAATCGACAGTAACACAGTAATAGTAGGAGATTTTAACACCCCACTGACACCAATGGACAGATCATCAAAACAGAAAATTAATAAGGAAACACAAGTCTTAAATGATACATTAGATGGAATGGATCTCAATGGATCCAAATTTCTCAATGGATCAATGGATCTCATTGATATCTTCAGGACATTCTATCCAAATGCAGAAGAATACACCTTCTTCTCAAGTACACATGAACATTCTCCAGGATAGACCATATCTTGGGTCACAAATCACGTCTCAGTAAATTTAAGAAAACTGAAATTGTATCAAGCATCTCTTCTAACCACAATGCTATGAGACTAGATATCAATTACAAGAAAAAAACTGCAAGAAACACAAACACATGGAGATTAAACAACACGTCTCTAAATAACCAACAGGTTACTGAAGAAATCTAAAGGGAAATCAAAAAATTTCCAGAAACAAATGACAATGAAAACATGACAACTCAAAACCTATGGGATGCAACAAAAGCAGTTCTAAGAGGGAAGTTTATAGCAATACAATCCTACCTCAAGAAACAAGAAAAACATCGAATAGACAATCTAACTTTACACCTAAAGCAATTAGAAAAAGAAGAGGAAAAAAGCCCAAAATTAGAGAAGGAAAGAAATCATAAAGATCCGAGCAGAAATAAATGAAAAAAAATGAAAGAAACAATAGTAAAGATTAATAAGACTAAAAGCTGGTTCTTCGGGAAGATAAACAAAATTGACAAACCCTTAGCCAGACTCATCAAGGGAGAAAGAGAGAAGAATCAAATCAACAAAATTAGAAGGAGAGGTTAGAACAGACAATGCAGAAATACAAAGGATTATAAGAGACTATTATGGACAACTATATGGCAATAAAATAGATAACCTGGAAGAAATAGACAGATGCTTAGAAAAATTCAATCTTCCAAGACTGAACCAGGAAGAAATAGAAATTATAAACAACCCAGTTACAAGCACTGAAATTGAAGCTGTGATCAAAAATCTCCCAAAACACAAAAGCCCAGGACCTGGTGGCTTCACAGGAGAATTCTATCAAACATTTAGAGAAGAGCTAATGCCTACCCTTCTAAAACTCTTTCAAAAAATTGCAGAGAAAGGAACGCTTCCAAACTCATTCTATGAGGCCACCATCACCCTGATACCAAAATCAGACAAAGAAAACACACAAAAAAGAAAACTATAGGCCAATATTGCTGATGAACATAGATGCAAAAATCCTCAACAAAATTTTAGCAAACAGAATTCAGCAACGCATCAAAAAGCTCATACACCATGATCAAGTTGGATTTATTCCAGGGATGGAAGGATTCTTCAATATATAGAGATCAATCAATGTGATACACCATATTAACAAATTGAAAAATGAAAAACATATGATCATCTCAATAGATGCAGAAAAAGCCTTTGACAAAATTCAGCACCTAATTATGATTAACTCTTCAAAAAATGGGCACAGAAGGAACCTACCTCAACATAGTAAAGGCCATATATGATAAGCCTACAGAAAACATTACTCTCAATGGTGAAAAACTGAAAGCATTCTCCCTAAGATCCCCTGATCCTAAGATCTCCAAGACAAGGGTGTCCACTTTCTCCACTATTATTCAGCATAGCTCTGGAAGTCCTACCTACAGCAATCAGAGAAGAAAAAGAAATAAAACGAATCCAGATAGCAAAAGAAGTAAAACTCTCACTGTTTGCAGATGACATGATACTGTACATAGAAAACCCAAAAGATAGTATCATAAAATCACTAGAGCTGATGAGTGAATGTAGCAAAGTTGCAGGATACAAAATCAATACACAGAAATCACTTGCATTTCTATATACTAACAATGAAAACTCAGAAAGAGCAATTAAGGAATCAATTCTATTCACCATTGCAACAAAAAGAATTAGTTATCTAGGAATAAACTTGCCTAAGAAGATCAAAGAACTGTACACAGAAAATTATAAGACACTAATGAAAGAAATCAAAGATGACATAAACAGATGGAGAGGTGTTCCATGTTCCTGGGTAGGAAGAATCAATATTGTGAAAATGACTATACTACCAAATGCAATCTACAGATTTATTGTAATCCTTAACAAATTACCAATGGCATTTTTCACAGAACTAGAGCAAAAAATTTCACAATTCATATGGAAACACAAAAGACCCAAATACCCAAAGCAGTGAGAAAGTAGAATGGAGTTGGAGGAATCCAGCTTCCTGATTTCAGCTTATACTACAAAGCTACAGTCATCCAGACAGTATGGTTCTGGCACAAAAACAGAAATATAGACCAATGAAAGAATATAGAAAGTCCAGAAGTAAACCCATGTACCTATGGGTACCTTATTTTTGACAAAGGAGGCAAGAATATACAATGGGGCAAAGACAGCCTCTTCAATAAATGGTGCTGGGAAAATCGGACAGCTACATGTAAAAATCCATCCTAAAGGACATCAGTCCTGGGTGTTCATTGCAAGAACTGGTGTTGAAGCTGCAGCTCCAGTACTTTGGCCACCTGATGCGAAGAGCTGACTCATTAGAAAAAACCCTGATGCTGGGAAAGATTGAGGGCAGGAGGAGAAGGGGACAACAGAGGATGAGATAGCTGGATAGTATCATCGACTCGATGGACGTGGGTTTTGGTGGATTCCAGGAGTTGGTGATGGACAGGAAGGCCTGGCGTACTGTGATTCATGGGGTCACAAAGAGTCAGACATGACTGAGCGACTGAACTGAACTGAACTGACATGTAAAAGAATGAAATTAGAACACTTCTTAATATCATACAGAAAGATAAACTCAAGATGGATTGAATACCTAAATGTAAGACCAGAAACTATAAAACTCTTAGAGGAAACCATAGGCAGAACACTCGATGACATAAATCAAAACAAGATCCTCTATGATCCCCATCCTAGAGTAATGGAAATAAAAACAAAAGTAAACAAGTGGCACCTGATTCAACTTAAAAGCTTTTGTACAGCAAAGGAAACTATAAGCAAGGTGAAAACATAACCTTCATAATGGGAGAAAATAATAGCAAATGAAACAACTGATAAAGGATTAATTTCCAAAATATACAAGCAGCTCAAACAACTCAATACCAGAAGAACAAACAACCCAGTCAAAAAGTGGGGAAAAGACCTAAACATTCATTTCTCCAAAGAAGACATACAGATGGCTAACAAACATGAAAAGATGTTCAACATTGCTCATTATTAGAGAAATGCAAATCACAACTACAATGAGATATCACCTCACACCATCAGAATGGCCCTCTCAAAACGTCTAAAAAGAATAAATGCTGGAAAGGGTCTGGAGAAAAGGGAACACTCTTGCACTGTTGGTGGGAATATAAATTGATACAGCCACTATGGAAGACGGTATGGAGATTCCTTAAAAAACCAGGAATAAAAGCACCATATTACCCAGCAATCCCACTCCTAGGCCTATACCCTAAGGAAACCAAAATTGAAAGAGACACATGTATCCCATTGTTCACTGCAGCACTGTTTATGATAGCTAGAACATGGAAGCAACCTAGATGTCCATCGACAGACGAATGGATAAGGAAGTAGTGGTATATGCACACAACGGAATATTATTCAGCCATAAAAAGGAACACATCTGAACCAGTTCTGATGAGGTGGATGAACCGAGAACCTATTATACAGAGTGAAGTGAGTCAGAAAGAGAAAGATAAATACCATATTCTAGCACATACATACAAAATCTGGAAAAACGGTACTGAAGAATTTATTTACAGGGCAACAATGGAGAAGTAGACATAGCGAATAGACTTATGGACATGGAGAGAGGGGAGGAGAAGGCGAGATGTATGGAAAGAGTAACATGGAAACTTACATTACCATATGTTAAATAGATAGCCAATGGGAATTTATTGTATGGCTCAGAAAACTCAAACAGGGGCTCTGTATCAACCTAGAGGGGTGGGATGGGGAAGAATATGGGAGGTAGTTTCAAAAGGGAAGGGATATATGTATACCTATTGCTGATTTGTGTTGAGGTTTGACAGAAAACAGCAAAATTCTGTAAAGCAATAATCCTTCAACAAAAAATAAATTAATTTTAAAAAATTCAGAGCATGGGCAGATGACTTAAAACTAGATAATTTGATATGATGCACTGCTTTACAATAGGCAAAATATAATACTGAAATTTTAAAATACTGTCATAGCTTACCAAGATACTTAAGCTAAGCAAAAAATAAGTATGCAACCTGTGTGTTGAAGATTATTTCAATTTATAAATAAATACACAAGGTGGCGCCAGTGGTAAAGAACCTGCCTGCCAATGCTGGAGACGCAAGAGATGCAGGTTCAATCTCTTGATCCGGAAGGGCCCCTGGAGAAGGGCCTGGCAACCCACTCCAGTATTCTTGCCTGGACAATCCCATGGACAGAAGAGCTTCCCAGGCTACAGTTCATAGGGTCACCAAGAGTCAGACATGAAGTGACATAGCACGAATGCACACACATTTGGAAAGGAAAATTATGAAGGTGTGAAATAAATTACATATTTTGTGAAAAGACAAGATAAACTTCAGCAACAAAAAATTCTTCTCTGCCCTTTGCAGTTCTCTCTCCTCACTGTGAATTGTGTGTCTGCATGACACGTGGATCAGACCTCCCCCATCAGAGGGAAGACCTGCTCAACCATGAAAAGCAACATTCTCCCAGCATCATAAGACAGTTCCTTAAAAGAGAGCATTCTATCTTGACCTTGTTAGGGGTTACATGACCCAGCACGATGATGCTTAGACCTGGATTATGTACACTGTCAATAATATGTCATTTGATGTACAGCCTTCTTTCTGAAAACTTCCATAACTGTACCTAGACCTCTAATGGACAGAACAGTTCTCAGAACTTTCTGAGATGCTCTTCCTTGAAGGTATTAACCCTCACATTTAAATCGAATAAAATTTTCCATTTCTTTCTTAGGTCAACTGACTAATATTTCACTGACAAAGGAAAATGCACCAAAGTTAAGTATTACTAAATGGATTAATCACAGGTTAGCTTCATTTTCTAAACTTCCTCTTTTATTTTCTAAATTTTATGTAGCTTACACGTATTATTTTAATTATTGGGAAGACAAGAATCAATACTTTCAAGCCTTCATTATTTCATAAAATGGTTTTTAATAAAGCAAAGGCAAGTTTTTGAAAGAGAGACACTTCCTTTAAGCACCTCTACCAAGTACAGAAATCCTCTTCACGGCCCTAGAAGCAAGACGTTCTGGTAGAATGCACGGTGTACAGCTCACAGTCAATATTCTTCAAAAAATGGATACTCAGGGTGACCAACACCCCTGAAAGAGAAAGAGGAGTGTTAATTTATTAAATCTGTCGTGTTGTCATAGAGAGCTTGACTCTGTGATGCAGTCAGGATGGGTTGACACTCTGAATCTACAAACACGTCCCTCCTTCTCCCCCAACAAGCACACAGGCAAGTGTCTGCTCCATGTGCGCACAGCACCTGCACGTCCAGTCCCAACATCCACATGTAATATCCACTCCACAGTGACAGGTAATTCGACTCAGGTTACAATTTATAAGAGGGCCCAAGAACGATGGCTAGGGGCTTCCCTGGTGGCTCAGTGGATAAGAATCCGCCTGCCAATCCAGGAGACACGGGTTCGATCCCTGGTCCAGGAAGACCCCATATGCCGTGGAACAACTAAGCCCATGCGTCACAACTACTGAGCTTGTGTTCTAGAGCCCGGGGGCCACAATTCCTGAAGCCTGTGCACCCGAGGGCCTGTGCTCCACAACAAGAGGAGCCACTGCAATGAGAAGCCCATGAAGCACAACTGCAGAGTAGCCTCCACTCGCCACAGCTAGAGAAAAAGCCCATGCGGCAACAAAGATCCAGCACAGCCAAAAATAAATAAAATTTTTCTAAATGTTTTAATAGTAAGGAAAGTGTTTTAAAAATGAATGATGGCTAAAGTGGAGTGGAGGTCATTTCCACCACAGGTAGAACTTAGGACCCTAGAGGGTGAAAAGGACAGCCCTTAAGGAATTAGCTGATCTTTTTCACACAACGTTCAGAAAATAACTACTGAAGCCGGCACACAGGGTGCCCCCTGTGAGGAACTTCTAATATAATGAAGAGATAACACATTCATCTGAGTGATCATAACTAGAGACTGAATCATTGTATAATTTATGAGAACGCTTGTTGTTCCTAATTAGCATTACCATTGTCTTCTGCTTCTTATGTTCTCATTTTTCTTCCTAAATCTGTTCTTTTCAATTCATGAAATAGTGTATTCTGAGCAATTCCATGTCAAAAGAGCTGTGCTGTTGACCTAAACCCACAAATGTGAGGAAGTCTAGGCATTCACAGCCTAATGAAGGAGCATATAGAAATATACTTCAAAGGCTGAGTACACAAAAGGATCCATCTTTTTTCATTTATCAAAATACAGCTTTACAAACAAGAGAGAGAGTTTTCAGCTCTTTCACTCAAAACTAAATGTTTGTTTTATCACTAAATCGTATTTCCTTCTCTTTAAACTTCCTTTCAACTTCTTTGTGTTTGATTAGCCTTTTGTCTCTTCGATCCTGACAACCACATGCAGTAATTCAGCAGTTGAAATTCCATGGAACTGACTGAGTCAAAGTCAAGGAGGTAGGGGCTCCCCGTGGGATGGAGCCCTGATGGACAAAGGCTATACTGGGGTGAGTCTGGACTCAAAAACCAGAGAGACCAGACGATCTAACCTGAGTGTGTCCTGCCAAGGACATGGCCATCGCTCACTGGAGGGTCAGTTAAGCTCATGATCTACTTGTAATTCATTTGGTGACATAAAGATGAAGAAATGGGAATTGGAACAGGGGGAAAAGGCTGATGAAGAGATAAATTTGAAAGAAATGAATGATGGCTTGGTAAAGAAATGCCCATTAGGGAGAAAAGCAACTAGACTCTTGGTGGGGGGGTGTTGAAGCAGGCCCACTGTGACCTCTCAGTACCCATGCACACTGGCCTTTGTGGGCCCCTCCTCCATAAAAACGTAAGCATGGCATTTTACAATTGTATTAGGATAAACATGAACGTGCTAAAGAATGGATTCATTATTACATGGTAATCATTAATATAATCATTTCTGCTGATGTGAAAAGAATTGAAGATGAAATATTTTAAGAAGCCCTTAAAAGAATAGTGGGTGGAAAGCACTGTGCTGTCTGTGTCCACAGGGTGCCTGGGCCCTGAAAGGAGGTGTACCAGACACAGGGATGAGCGGCACAAGGTAGTGAACTCACCACCATGTCATCTCTGGGCTGGCCTGGGCCCCAATCACATTTCTGTTGGTCAGAGATGGAGCATTGGAGGAAACCTTTCGTCTGAGGTCTGCAGGAAGCCTCTGGTTTACTCCTATGCTGGAAATTAGGACTGTCTCCCTAAAACTAAGCTTTGAAAAAGCTTAGTTTCCTGTTGACCTGCTGCTACAGAAAACTGTGTGAAACATCTGCAAGTCACTTACAGTAGTATCTCACTATATCTTATATTGATGTTAAGGCCATCGATTGCTTTCATATCTTCTGGAGTCAGTTCAAAGTCAAATACCTGGAAGGAAGGAAGAATGACGTTAACCTCTCCCCCCAAGGAGCCAGCCTTCCCCTGGGGACTGGAGGACTTTCCAACTGGATGGGGATAAGAAGAGGGGACAGGGAAGCGATACCTGTCCTCAGTTGGACAAAGAATGACCCTCATGAAGGATATTCCTTAGGATCCCTCTGCCCACAGCCCCACTCATCACCTGTATGTTCTCTTTGATCCGCTTCTTGTTGTAACTCTTGGCCAGAACCACAACCCCACGTTGTATCTGGTAGCGAAGGGCAACCAGAGCTGGGGTTTGCTTGTGCTTTTTGGCAATGGCAGAGAGAACCGGGTCCTCCAAGAGAACAGGGAGGTTCGGGTCCACCCTGGAAGGAATTTCAAAAGTGCTGAGACTTATTTGTGAGGCAACTTCCCAAACAGACCAAGTAGGTCCACTCTAAACAGTGCTTCTCAAAGTGTGGTCCATGGACCAACAGCATCAGTATCACTTGGGATCTTGTTAGAAATGCAAATTCCATGGCTGAGCTGAAGACCAACTGAATCAGAACTGCAACTGTGTCACCTCCCATTCTGTGTTTACATAGCTGTGCGGGTGATTTGAGTTGAGACAGTGCTGCTACATAGGTGGATTTTATTTCTTTTTTACTTCTCAATGGTGGTTTTCTTCTTTAATCACCATGAATAGAGAAAGAAAAGGAAAAGACTAGATTTTTTTTTCTTACTTTTCACTTTTCTAGGGTATTGATAAAAATGGAATAGTCTCAAAATGAGAGCAATTCATTTCACCATTAGTCTTCTATGGATGTTTAAAAAAATGCTTCACATTGGAATTTTTTCTATCATGATAGATCTGGGAGTTTCATATTACTATCCCAATTTTAAACATAAGGTAAGTGAGGCTAGAAATGCATATTTTTAGAAATGTGTTCATTAGTTAATAGATAAGTAAATCATGACATAAGCTTGTGTCTTTGATCTCAAAGAGGGATTATATAGAGATTTTAATACAGACACATGTCCCTGATGAATCTACAAGACGAATACAATGTAGAAAAATTGTCTGGGTGCTAGGAAAATAAAAGAGAAGAATTCTTTCCATCTTTCCCATTTCTCCCCTCTGCCTATGAGAGTTATCTGAGTACTGTACGATTTAAACTATTTCATCAAAAATTGAATTTCAAGGAAACTCCTTGTTGTCTTCATTAGGGTTCATTACCATCCTTTTAGTCGTTGGGATCCCAGAGCACAATAGGCAACAAGAACAATATCATGTGACTTGCAAAAATCCAACAGTTTGCTCTGATTGAGATAAGGGTGACATTCCACCTGTAGAATGCCAACAGAGAAGAGTGTCAGATTATATGAAAAGGTAATATTAACAGGACAGAGGAAGATTAAAAGTTTAAAAGGTGCTAAAGGAGAAACTGCAACTTACATGTAAACTGGAAATATCAACATCAAGAGAAAAATAGAGAAAAGTGTGTTTATATAGTTAATTTTATGATAGACATGGATGGGAAAACCAATCCAGGATAGAGAAAATTCCAAGATGGGCTCTACATTTGAGTAAATATTTCATCTAATGTTAGTATTACCAAGATCCTTTACCTTCACCCTCTTACCTGGATGATTTTCATCATCTATACTGTGCTTCCTGTTTCTGTACTGTACTCATAAATGCCAAGACACCAAGACTAAGGATTCAGTCATTCAAACCCCATACAAACTCTGAAACCCATCTTATATGACTTGTTCTTGGTGGTGGTGGTTTAGTTGTTAGGTCCTGTCCAATTCTTGCAACCCCCATGAACTGTAGCCTGCCAGGCTCCTCTGTTCATTCAATTTCTCAGGCAAGATATTGCAGTGAGTTGCCTTTTCCTCATCCAGGGGATCTTCCTGACCCAGGGATGGAGGCTGCTTCTCCTTCAGTGCAGACAGTCTTTACTAATGCTCCACTTGGGAAACTCATATTTTCATTGTCTTTCTTCCTGTACACAGTTCCCTCCGAGCACTTTCACATCAATTTCTGGTCATGCTTTCAGCTCAGGGAAACACCTCCTTCCTTCAGTTCTGCATGTCTAGTCTAACCCACTTCACTTCCATTACCTTCCCTCAGTCCCCACCACAATTTAACAGGAAGGTCTCCCACATTTTCTACCCCGATATTATCAGACACAGATATCATTGTGGGTCCTATTCTCTAGAATCTTCTGCCCATAAAGGAGGGGAGGACAGACAGACATCAGGCTCCAGTGCAAGAAGGAGGTTCTGAAGAACAGGAAGGAGAAGAGCCGAGCTGCTCACCTGGTTGCAGACGGGCTTGTACTTGAGCCCCGGCTTGTTCAGAATCTTCTCCAGCTGCTTGTGGTTGAAGTTGGACACCCCAATGGACTTAGTCAGCCCTGCATCCTTACACTTCTCCAGGGCCTGGGAGGAAGGGGTAGGTAACAGTCATGAACAGTCACTTGGAAGGGCAATAGAACAAAAATAAAAGCTGAAAAACAATCTGTAAAAAATGTCACCTGTCAAGAATTAGCATTGATTATAAGGAAGGAAAAAGGAGAAGAAGGTAAAGACACAAGAAGAATTACCATCTCCTCTTTAGAAAAACCTCAGAGAAGACATATCACGTGGAAGGAAATAGATGGCTGTCTTACTGGCCAAAATTCTCCTCCTCCACTCCTCCCTCTGAATATTTCAGCAATGGTTTCCTGGCCACAATCCCAGCATCCCAGCCCTTAGATTCATGAATTGCTGAGTCTGATGGTCCACAGCCCATACTCACAGGTGGAAGAAAGGAAGGAGGTTTCCCCTCTCCTGGTTCCTCCCCTGGTTCTCTCCTCCCCAGACTCACCTCCCACGTGTGACAGAGATCCACTGAGTCAAATATTAGTTTTCCATTTTCATCTTTTGGGACAAGTTCCTCCCCTGGCTGGAATGAAAGCAGTCATTTCAGAGATGTCACAAAGTAATTTCTCCACATTTAGCCAGCCTGCCAGCCACCAGGGATTAAACCTTCATGAGATAGGTTTACAACTTTCTAGATACTAATATTTGCAGTGATTGCATATGGAGTTGTAAGCAATGTCTTTAGAGGGAGGCTTATTCTAATCTCTTACACATAATATCTGTTGTAATAAATATAATTTTTCTATATCCTAATGGGACTCATAGTGGCTTATGTGAATTCTGTTTGTTTCCAGTACTTGCCCCTTTTGAAATGCCTCTTTTGAGTTGGGAATGGCAGTAAGCTACTTGGCTTGATTTCCCAAATAAAACTTGCAACCTTGACCTGCACTAGATAATCAGACTTCCTTTTCCCTCTGAGCATCTGATATCCTAGGGCAGGCATGTGAACTAGCAAGGCTCTCCTTAAGTTGATATGGAATGTGGATGATCCAGAAATGCTTTCAAATGTTCCTGACCATGAGCTTTGAGCTCCCCCAAAGCCATATTTGCCACCAATGGAAAATGTTCAGTAAAAATAAAGCAAACTTAGAGGATTGCTTTGATAAAAGTTTCTTTTTTTTGTTTGTTTGTTTTGTTTTTAAAAAGACATTTCTGAAGAGTACCTCAAATCTTTAGATCTCCATGGTTGGGACTTGCCATCTACATAGTCCTCCAAACTATTTTGCTTCAGATGGTTTGAGTAGATTCTATAACCTAAAATCAAGAGTTCTACATGATACAGTTCTTAGTGGTTGAATGCAGTCTACAAACATTGTGAAAACAGATATCAGTGTAGGCAAGGCTTCCCCAGTCCCTATAAAGGCAGGGAGGTTTAGACCTACCCAGAAAGAGCACTACCCAATCTGCTCAACTTGAAAGAGCAGATAAACTCATCCGGTTCAATGTAAGGCAGTGTCATGCTCAGCACGGCTGCACCAAACTCTGGATTCATGAAATCCCCAGAGACTCAGGCGTCATAATCTTGACTGTGTGTGGAACTCACATATTTTTATTTTCACAAGTTTTTGAGTCAGATTATTTAACTCCTTTCTCTGGGAGGCAGGTAACGTATTCAAAGAAACTCAGTAAAAAGAGGATCACAAATGATTATTTGGGAGGATTCTGCTGTAGTGAGGGCTTCCCTGCAACCTACTAAGGAAAATCTTGTCACCCATCCATGCCAGTTTATAAGCATTCTGAGGCAAGAAAAAACATATATGTGATTGATTTTAAAAATAGATTGCCAACCTTCAGAGCCACTGGAAAATGAATAATATAGAGATCGACATAGTCCAGTTGAAGATTTTTCAGTGACTTTTCCAAGGCTGGTCGGACCAACTCTGGACGAAGGGAAGTGGACCAAAGCTGCAGAAGTTAAACAATAAGAGTTGTGTTAAAGTAATTTTTTAGGTAATTTGGTGGCAGGTGTGGGGAGCCCTAAATGTGAAGCTGAAGAGATCTTAGCTCCCTGGTTAGGGATGGAACCCAGGCTCATGGTAATAATACACTGAGCCCCAACCACTGGATGCCCAGGGAATTCCAATACTTCAGGTATTTTTTTTTTCTTCTTTCATCTAACATTTAGACATTTGAGGGCTTCCCTGGTGGCTGAGATAGTAAAGAATCTGCCTTCAATGCAGGAGACTCTGGTTTGATCCCTGGGTTGGGAAGATCCCCTGGAGAAGGGAATGGCAACCCATTCCAGTATTCTTACCTGGAGAAGATCCCCTGGAGAAGGAGACCCACTCCAGTATTCTTGCCTGGAGAATTCCATGGACAGAGGAACCTGGCAGGCTGTAATCCACGGTGTCACAAAGAGACGGACACAACTGAAGGACTTGTCTAACACTTTAGACATTTTTACTGATTAAAACAAATGACCCCAAGAAAGATGCTCATTTTCCTTTTGAGGTCCTTTTCGGCCTAACTTACCCATGTAAGCTTTATTATTTGTTTAAATTATCATCAGGTGAATCAGACAGATTCTTATGTCAGTCACAATGGAGTGAAATGAAGAAAGAGATAAAAAGAATTATTGAATAATTACCATGGTCATCGTCTGAATTATGTTTGATAGAACCTGAAACCTGTTCACAAACTTGCTCTAACTGGATCAAACAATCAGATCTCTCAGAACTAATTAATACTTTGCTGTTTATGCAACTGTAGGGAAAAGACCTTGAAAATATTAACATGGGCAGAAGATAAGTCAAGACACTTTGGCTAGATCTTGTGTGATACACAAAGTGCCTCTCCTAATGCTCTAGTACCGGCAGATCTAACAACTGATTCAGAATGAGAAGAAATTCTAGAAAGTCTACCAGGTGATAAGGAAAGCTATAATCTGATCACTGTTCTGTCTGATTCGTTCACCCATACTAAATCTCATTGCTCTGGTCTAGGCTCAGAGAAGCATGTGACTAATTTAAAATCAAAATTTAAACACACCGATGGTGAGAAGTGTATAATTACACTCTTCCTTTGGTGGGGAGGAGGGGTAAGTTTTGGTGAAGAAGGACTAGATTTAATATATAAATATGTGTGAAAAAAGTTGTAGCAATAAACACCATCGACTAAGGAACTACTGATCCTCTTACCTAATTGTCACCTGCACACAATCACTTACACACATAAGCACACACAAAACACACAACACCTTTGAAGTGTAGAATATGTCTTCTCTCTTCACAGTGCCATCGGCAATCTTGCTTCGAATGGCCTGGCCAACCTGCTCTTCATTTTGGTACAAATGAGCACTGTCAATATGGCGGAACCCAGCCTCTATAGCAAATTTGGTGACCTCCAGAGCTTCACTCTTAGGAACCTACATAAGCAACAAAAGTACAAGTTAAATATTCACATGATTAAGAGATTGCTAAGGCCCAGGTTGATCTTCCCAAGAACCCACTTTTCTTTGTGCCTTTGGTTAGTTCTGTATGTGTGGTGATAAACTCATGACAGTTTCCCTGAACATTGTTCTTGCTCAGTCACCAAGTCATAGCCAAGTCTTTGAGCCCTCAGAGACATCAGACTTCCCTGTCCTTCACTATCTTCTGAACTTTGTTTAAACTCATGTCCATTGCATCAGTGATGTCATCCAACCATCTCATCGTCTGTCATCTGCTTCATTCCTAGTAAGTAACTAAACGAACATCCAGAAACATTTAATATCAGGCAGTCAGTGGTTGATTGCTGGCATCAGAGGACCCCAAGACCACTCCAAGTTTCAGAGATTTGCTGGAAGGTTGTAGTATAACCTGGGCATGAAGAGGGAAGACATATTCTACACTTCAAAGGTGTTGTGCATTTTATGTGTGCTCTTGTGTGTAAGTGATTGTGTGCAGGTGACAATTAGGTAAGAGGATCAGTAGTTGTTTGGTCAATGGTGTTTATTGCTCCGACTTTTTTCACACATATTTATATATTAACATGGGCAGAAGTATAAGGTTGTAGCCATAGATGTGATTTATACTGTGAGAACTTTGAGGCAAAATCAATAAAGGTGTAAGTTGCCTGGTAAAAGCATCAAGAAAGCAGGTGAAAACTATTGAGACCTCTGTCTACCAGTGAAGCCACACAGAATACACTAAATAAAAACTGTATTCAAGGTGTACAAAGCTATGTCCCCATAAAAGATCCATTGTTAATGATCACCAACACCCCTCTTATGACCAAGCACTGAAAATTATACTTTAATAAAAACACATTATGAAACCCAAGGAAACATTGCAAAACCTTGCCTGTAAGACTGTAGCTTATCCCCTCAAATGACACTATATTCTCCATTAGAAGAAGTTTCCAAGCAGAAAGAGAAGTACAGGCAAAACACAGCTGGAGTGTCTTGCCTGGCACCAAGGAAGCACCCCACAGTAGAAAAGAAATTGTCTCCCATTAGTTTTCAGTCACCTCATCTTTGAGAACTTTTACCTCAAATATTTCTCTGGGTCATGTCTTTTCAGAAGGAGCAAAGAATTCTCGAACTAATTAAATACACAGAGAAACCCCACCATCGCAATCCCCCTCAAAGCAAAGCAGCTGACAGTCAGTGTTCTTGACAGCCGAGTCTCACCGCTTCTGCCAAGCTGGGAAAGAGACAGAAACTGGAATGGAACCCAGAGTAATCTGCAGGGGAGCACAGCCTCAGACCCTGATGCAGAGTGAAGACTGGATGCTCTCTCCCCTTTCACAGGGCATGGTTCTAGCCTGGTTAGTGGAACCTCGTGATCTTCCCAGAGTCACCCAGGAACTCAGTGCTTGACAACCCAAGTCCTTTCCTCTCATGTTACATTCACTTAGTATTTATATCTCACCCCACAGCCACTAATGTTACCTCTGGAGGTGCAAAGGTTCCAAATCCCAGGACAGGAATGAAGTGGCCATCATTAAGCTTCACTCTCTGGCCTTTGGGATCCATTGCTTATTGCTCCTCTGAGTAAGAAGACCGATTTTTTCTTCTGCCTTCAGAGGTTATAAATAACAGGAAGTTAACGCCTCAGCTGACTGTCCAATGTTAGCAGATACACTGTAGGAGGAAAAGGATTAAATGAGTCCAACAGGGCAAGAGGAGTATTTAGCCACTTAGCTTGTTTGTTTTTTTCTTATGAGAATATCTTGTTATATAATGATGACATGTGCAGAACAATTACTGACCATATGTTACACAGAAACCTCCAATGCCAGTCATTTCATTTTTTTATTAAGAAGCCCACTCTTGATCAAACATCATTTCAAACAACTGTCTTGTAGTACATACAAACACACAAGTCACACAATTTGAAAGAAAGTTTAATAAGCATTTTTTAAAATGTAAACCCTTAATAAAAAATAACAATATCAAATGAAAACAAACTGCCTTTTTACATTTCCCGCCAGCAAAATTATTTTGCTTTACAGACTTGTACTAGTGGAGGTTTAGTTGCTAAGTCCTGTCTGACTCTTTTACAACCCCATGGACTCTAGCCTGGCAGGTTACTCTGTTCATGGAATTTCCCAGCAAGAGTACTGGAGCGGGTTGCCATTTACTATACCATGGAAAATTCCTGACCCAGGGATATAACTCATGTCTCTTACAAATCCTGCACTGACAGGCAGATTCTTTAATACTGAGCCACCTGAGAAGCCCTTACAGATTTGACAAGG